>NC_137275.1:179067500-184067500 GCF_054371585.1 Giraffa tippelskirchi
GCCAAAACCAACAGGCTGTAAAGTACCTTGTTTCATGCTCGCAGCTGATCAATATTTTTATTTTCCAGGCTTGCCCAGAAATCTGGAGGCAGTATCACCTAACGGTGAGTAGAAACACCTTTTTTATTTTCCCCAAGACCTAGCCTATTTACCCTTCTCTGAACTGCTGACCATAAAATATAGACAAGCATCTTCTACTGGAAGATAATAAACATCTGAAGCATTTTTGCACTGAGAAAGCAATAATATAGTTTTTCTCTTCTCCCCTGCCCACTACTCTGTCCTTTATCTTCCAGTTCTTGAAAGATTTTGATTGTTTTTTATTACTCACATCATTTAATGATTACATCATGGTATTTCTCAGTTTTCCTAGATGACATTCATTAAAGGGAAAAAGTATGCTAGGAGCAAAAAAGAACAGTAGTAATCCAGCAATCAATCCAGCATCTTTAAAATGTATTATCTACAGTCCACAAGCATACTATCCACACTATTTTCCATTATAATTTTTCTGGCTTTACTGAAAGCTTTACACATATGTTTTAGTGAAGCTAGAAAAAACTTAGTGTATTTTTCACATAGAACAATTCAGCTGTCATATCCTTAAGCCCTTCTTGACTTATTCAAAATGTGTAAATATCTTCTTTATACGATTTAAGTTATTTAATTCTTTGGTTTCTTCTTACTATGATTTTAGGCCAAGTAGAAGCAGAAAACATAGTCTGCTGTGGAATCAAATTGACTGAAGCTCAATATTACGAAGTCAGTTTATTTTTAATATTTAGCTTAAATAATTTCAGTAATTCACCATAGACCCGCTAGTCATTTCTTTTAATATATTAAATATGTTGTGCTGAGCAAGAGACAACAATAAAAATTACTCTTGTACTTATACAGTTATGCAGTATATTTAAAAGCAGTTTTTTAAAGTTTAACTTACTAAAAAAAGTTTTTTGTTTGTAGGAGGACATAGTAAAATAGAAAGGGCAAAGTTTTTACAAAACATGTCTTCTTTCTGCTCTCCTCTTAAGAAGTAAAAACAAACCAATAAGTCGACTCAGACTATCAGTGTGCCTGTTACAGGCCCCAGAAGTACATCAGGTGGTTTGTTTTCACATTCTGTTATCACTGTTTACTTTGTTCAAAGATTCTTGGTAGAAAGCTATAATTCCTCTACTATCCTCAACCCCAAATTGGGTTTTATTAAAATTCTTTAGTGTTAACCTCTACTCAAAAATAAATAAATACACACACATGTGAGTGAGCACTAGCACACACAGATATACATACGTTACACATATATGTTACAGATATAATGCATATGAATACATTATGTTTGTGTATAGGTAGCAGTTTTTTTTATCCTAACACACTGTGGTGAAATTCTTAGCCTAAACTTAATTGGAATCTAGTCATGTATTATACTTTTCACTCTGTGGAACTGTATAGCAAGTTTTTCATCAGCATTTTTATTAAGTAATAGCCTAATGTGTATGACATTGCATTAATTTTCTGTTTTCCTGTAAGTTAGAGAATTCAATCTTGAAAACTTGAAGTGTAGGAAATACTATTTTAAAACTATTCTTTTCATTATTTGCACCTATATTTTTTTATATAACTATCATAGAAGGATAGAAATCAATGTTTGATATTACAGATATTTTAAGGTTTGTTTAATATTATAGCTTTTGAAAAACATAAATTGTAAAAGGAATAGTTAGAAAAAAGTAGAAACAAAATGTATATGCTTTTGGAGAAATCACAGTATATTCTATCTGAAGGTTTAACAAAATCATTTTGAAAAGTTTTTCCTAAATCTGGAATCATGATTAATTTTTCAAAATAATATTGAAATAACTATCACAATTCTTAATGATCAAGTTTTAGTTAATATGTAATTAAGTGTTAGTTTCCTGTGCAAGTATAAATGCAAAACAAGTATAATTGTGTACATCAATCCAACTAAAATAAAATAGCTAAAATAATTATGCATATAGACAATATCCTAATGTGTGCAATTAAGCAATATTTAATCTTGAATAAAAGCAAGATGCATGATGAGTTTAGTCATCTTCAGCTCTTTTACTAGGCGATGGACTGCCATCTATTGACTCATAGTAGCCCTCACACATGAATGTGGCATCAATCAGGGCAATGACCAACTAATGAAGCCCAGGTTAGATCTGCTATTGTATAGTCATTTAAACTAATCTTCTTAAAATTGGATATTTCTACACATAATCATTGATTAATTTCTTTTTCTAACCAAAAAATGCCCATTTCTTATTCAGAATGAACTATGCTTTCTTTTTTGAAGGAAGTGGATTTGTATATCTAGTTTAGACATGTTTACATTGGAGAAGTTTTTGATTGCATTTATCTGACTGCCAATCAGTGAGGATAGAAGGACATTTACACAACCTAAAGTTTAACTACTACAATTTAAGATCTATCCAGGAATCACTTTCTTTTAAAAAAAAAAAATATATGTAGGTTAAACATAGTTTTATTTCTCAAACACATAGGAAAGATGGTAGAGTTGACTGGTTTAAATGAGCCTGTGAAATCAAATCAGAAATTCCTTAAAACACATTCTGAAATAAGAAAATTAAAGAAGTATTCACTGTTTTCAGTAATTTCATGAGAGGTCAAATAAAATCTCCTTTACAACTTATAACTGAATAATAGCTTTTTAACCAGACTTAACTAGACTCACTATATTAATTAAAAAAAAAAAAAAAAAAGACCATCATCCTAAAGGGTGCATCCTAATAAAACTCTGGCACTACATATATTTATGTATACATATCCATATTATAACAAATATTTGGCCATGTCGTTTTTCTTTATATATTTATTTAGTGGCTATAAAATTATATAATTTAATGACTTTAGATTATCAATTTGGAGATTTGCATGGGAAAAAGAAAAATATATGATTTTTATTTAGCAGTTAAATAATTTTTCTGAATAGTTTATGTATTTACCTCCTTCAAAAAATGTTTAGAAAGTTTTTAAAATCTTCAATAATATAGCACTGTTCTTGTATTTTAATTTCTGTAATATTTTCAGATTTTGGTAAAGCCTAACTTTGAATATTCCTTTTCATCTTTTAGATAACTCATTCTAGATTTAAAAAATTTCCCTCTTTAACTATTCAAGAAGGAAAGTCCCTTCCCCCACCCCCTGTCATTTCTAGTCTCATTTATATTAAAAATCCCAGGCCAAAATGGCCACCAACAGAGTTTTACAACCAACAGAATTTTTAACTAGTAGAGGCTATAATTTGACATGTTTTGGGCATTTTGTTAATCTTGTTTTTAATCTACTTACTTTAAAAAGTAACCAGGAGTTTGCTATTTGGGGGGCAGATATATTAAGAACCAAAAAGGACAATACATCTTTTATGTTTAATTTTGTGCTTGAATTTCTTTGTGTGCATTGTTAAAATGTGTTACAACCTACTACCTTTTATTTTAACTAAAAGTTTAAACAGGAAGCAAATGTGACCTTTTTGAGAGAATTAAGTTTTGAGTGTTTCTTTATATATAATGTTTGGAATACCTAGAATTCAAAAAACAAAATACTTGATCTCAGGGACATGAACAGAAAGGAATAGCTTCCCTGTCTTCCTTTCTAGTCTAGGAAAGGCTTGTGACCTGCGTTTACTAGTAATTAATAGTAGTCTTACCTGAACTAATTGAATGCCAGAGTGTATCTTATGGACCATCACTAATAATATCATTTCATCTTGCCACTTAGTTTTCTCTCCTTACTTGAAAACATCAATTTAGAAATGCGTTCTTTGGATTTTCACAGTATGGAAATGGGAGTTTGAATGTTACTCTCTAAAACATTCTCTGCCATACATTGAATAGGCAACCCTAAATGCCAACAGATTTAAATTTAACTTTAGAACTGTGTTTTATAGTCCAGAAGGAAGGACCAAGAAAGTGGAATTTCATTATGAGGCAACAGCTATACAAAGGCATTTATCCTGGAATTGTGATATCAGTTAGGGTGGGTGACAGTTTTCTAGCTGGCTAATATTAAAATGGAATATATTTTAATTAACTTAAAATGTGAAAAAATGACGAGTTAAAAGAGTTTCAAAAAGTCAGCCTCAAGCCAAAACCTTTTCTTTTCATGGACAAAAATCTCTCTCCCTCTTTTTCTCTTTTTCTTTTCATTGACTATATATTGGGAATCCTAAATCTCCTAATGAGAGCTTCTTGGCTACATGAGCAGAACTATAAAACCTACAAGAATCCCATACACACAGCGGATATCAAGTGCTAGGACTTTGATTTTTCTTCTATGTATGTGTGTCTAAAGAAATAGAACTGGTTACATACTGCGTTTTAAAATGTCAGATACCTCCAAACAGAGTGAGAACTAAGCCTCACTCTATTTTAGAATTATTTAAGTCACCTTTTTCTTCATACTTTTTTTTGAAGCCTGGCATACAAATTATCACAAACTAAGACTTTATAAATTCATTTTGGAGGCCCTTATTTTGGTCTTTCAGTTCACTTTGCCAGCTTCCTTAAGAACTGAGAATACTCTTGTTTAAATTGTAGGGCTTTTTCCTTTAAGTCTTGAATCACTATGGTTAAGTGTTGTTATTAAGATACTATACCTCTGTAAAATTTTTCAGAGTTTTAGTTTTTATTAAAATGCCCTTAATACTGGAACACTACCATAAATGTGAATGTACCATGCTCTGAGGATTCAGATGGTACATGACTGTTTTGTAGTACCTCAGGGCCATCTTTCCATTGTAGTACTAGAAAATAAATCATGCTGCTTTCTGTTTCAGGTTACTTTGGTGTCTGAATAAAGAGTTTCTGAATAAGCATTGATGACTTACTTTCTAATATTCCATTTTGATAGCAGAGATAGAAAATATATTTGTACAGTGATCAAAATTTTTAAAGATTTTTTCAAATGGAAAATTTATGTGAGTACTTTAATATTTACTTAAACACTCACCTTGTTCTTAAAGAATTTAGTGTCACCATTTTGCTAATAATTTTTTAGTTCAATCTAACCATGTTTTGAATTTAGTATAAAAGATAATTACTACATTTACAGAGTAGGTCAACTGATTTTTTTCACTAGCATGTTGGACCACATTTGCTAGAACTTATCATTGGAAGCAATTGGAAAATGCAATTTCAAAGCAAATGAAACCTGGAATTATCAATCTCAATAAATGAGATTCATTTAAAAATAAATACAATTTGCCAAATCATCAAAAAGCAATTTTCGAAAGCTTCTGTAATAGGAAAGGGGAAAAAGGTGAATGTTGTGAATTATAAATGCATATGTTATTTTTACTCTCACAGTGTTTCCTCAGACCTCTAGACATTGTATATATACAAACTTATTTTTGAATTTGAGTAGAATAAATTATTTAGATTTGAATGTAGTTTATTTCTATTTATTGAAGCACATGAGAGAGCCTTCATATTTTTATTTTGTCAAAGGAATATTGAGGTGTCATCTCCTTCAGTGAGAATGCCCAACTTACTTGATTTCCAGTATTTTAATGCAAAAATTAGTTTGTTTTAAATGGGGAATCAATATGGGATATTTTGAGTAGTTGTTTCAATATATTTAAATAATAACAAGTGCTTTATGAAAATAATTCTAATGTAGATTTAAATGTTTCAGAAGAAATGAGAAGTATGCAGCATTCACACAATTTAGAAAAGATTCTTTATAAATATTTTGTCCAGGAAACAGCTGTGTTTTTGTCATTTTCTAAATATCTTTAATGTCCTAATCACCCATTATTGTGATTTCTGGTTTTTTTTAGGTAGTGCATGTTGCTAATAATAAACTAATTGAATCTTAAGCTCTATTATAAGCTTCCTTTCTTCATCTGACAAAAAAAATCCCTGTGCTGTTTGTATGCCCCTTAATGGCTGGGAGCAAAGTCTATAACATTTAAGACATATATTTACTATATAGGCTTCAAGTTTTACTTCCATTTTAGAATTTTAAAGAAATAGCTGTTGTGTTTTATATTTTCTTACCTGTTAATAAATGTTTCTCCTAAAGATGATAGAAAGATGGAAAATTGCATTTGGACTTTTGCTTTTTTTTCTTTTCCTTAGTGTATTCACCTGTATACCTACAAAGGAATTATAGTTAGTCGTTAGAGGGGCAATTTCTTCTTGATACTTAAATTTTGTTGCAATTAAATCTCAGTTTCTAAGTATTTATAATTTTACCATGTATAACATTTTAAAAATATTTTCTTTCTTCTCCTTAAAAAACATACATCATTCATATAATCACAAAGAAAACTACATTGTGTTTTCCTTTGAAGCTCTACACTTTGAAATACTGTTCCAAATATGACAAAAGTCAATGTAAGCAGATAGCCTGAGAATTTTCAAGATTCATGAAGTTTAATACTGCACAATAATACCTAGCTGTATAATAAATTAGAATTTAAAAATCTGAAATGTTGAATGCCTATTCTTTGTCATGTTAAATACACGTAAAGACTATAGAATTATTAGGTAGAACAATTTTAACATATTTGAGTGATTATTATTCATATGTGCTTTGAAGGGTGGTTCATGCATTCCTTAAATATATTCCAGGTGATTGAGCTTGTCATGATCTTCTCTGGACATTTCAATGCAAGAATAAAAGTATACTGGACCAGTAATATTTGTAGTAAGCATTCCTTTTAGTAGTCTTGCATGTGAATGACATGGTAGATTACAGTAATTCCTAACAGGTCTTAAGTATTTAGGAATCGATTATTCACAATCATGATCAACTATAACCTTTAAAGGTTTTGTTCAGTCATTTGACTAATCTTCAGGAAGAGGCTCCTAAAAGAACCCCTTGACTTATTGACATGAATAATCTATCTCAATTAGTGTTGTATTTTCTGTTATGATATAAAATACAGTTGTAAACTTAGGTTGAATTAAGTTTAAGATTTTAAAAGCAAAATCTCTTAAATTACTATAAGTTAATGGATTGCTGATAAACCCAGATTTTAGACTTGGAATTCATTTGCCATTTGATCCCCACATACCAGAAAGTCATGAGAGTTACATTTTTGCACATTTGCAGATATTTTCTTCTAGCTGTTTTGAGTTCAGCAGTGGTCCTCCAAGACCAACAACTCTGGTTTTTTAGAAATATCTAAACTATTATATGAAGAAAAATGCTACATGTTTAAAGGACAGTTAAGCAAAAATATTTTTTATAATATCTTTGGAATTAAAATAGATCTCCCCCTTAATTGGTATACCAATACACTAGTAGATCACATTTGAAAAACAAGAATTATTCACTAAGACTGTTCAGAAATCTGTATTAGCTTTGTAAAAAGGACTCAGTGTGTAAATCAATTGTTAATAAAGCTATCCCAGTATTTTAATTCCTCTTTTTCAAAATTCATACAGAATTAACTCTTAAATAGATTTTAAGGTCACCTTTATAATTTTGTAATATATTGATGTCTATAAATACCAATTTTACATAAGTATTGTTCCTTTACATGTATTTGCGAATTATCCCACATTTCTTTTCAGTTAAGGGAACTAAATTTTGGATTGTTCCTTAACTATATGTATATAATAAAATCTTAATTCTGTCATTCTTAAATCACTCACATTTCATTTATTTGTCTTTATACCATATTCCTTCTCACATATTAAAGTCTTTAGAAAAATGTGCTGTAAAGTTGGGGTGAAAGGGCAGGCTTATTTCTGAGGAAATTACTAGGAAATGTTTTAATCGTAATGTAGGGGAAAGAATGGCAGCTTTGGGATCAGACTTTGGTTTAAATTATGATTCTTTCATTTACTAGCTGTGCAAACCTAGTTAAAATATTTCCCTTTTGAGATCCTCAGTTTCTTCATCTGAAAAATGGGTATAAAGCCTTCTAGGGTTGTTGTAAGTATGCTGTGAAATAATAAATGTAAAGTACTTAGCACAGTACCTAACACATAGCCTATGTTCAACACTCTGTGAGCTCCACTACAGCAGTCCCACAGATGACTCACTCCTGTAGAGATAGAACACTGGACTAGTATCCCAAACTCAGATTATGTATTGTAACGTCTTTTATTTGCCTAAGATGAGATCCATAATGACCCTTTTACTGTCTGTCTCCTAAAAATATTTCTTCTTTAGAGCTGTTGAAATGAAATCCCCATAAGGAGTGTCTTTTCTTAAAATTACTTACCTCAGTTTTCATTTTCTAGTAATTTATGGTCATCTTCTTTCTAGATATATAGGTGAGTAACTTGTGATTAAATATAGGAAACAAATTATTTTCTTAATTTGATTTGCCTAAAAATCATTATAAAGACTTTTTAAGAGTATATCACAAACGTATTTACTCCCTCTCTTAGTGAAAATGATGATATAGAATGTGTACCATTATAAAGATAGAATGATATCATTTTGAAAAAACACATTGTTAATAAATGTATAATTCTTAAGTGATAACTTCAGTGTCATCTGAATATAGTTATCTCTCATAAGCAATTATAATACTTTCTACCAAGGCTAGAAAGTTTATGTTAATCAGATAAAAAATGAAGCAAAATAGCATATCAATTTTTTGCCCTTCAGGTAAAACTGCTTCCTGTGCCTTCATATGACTGATGCCAGAGACCAGCCTGATTTCACAGCAAAATATTGAGTTATAAGAGCTTGGTCAGTTGTTTTGAAGATTCCCACCCATATTCTCATATAGGTCCAGCAGAAAAGACAACAAAAAATTAAACACTTCCTCAATGGATGTAATTGATAGTCTTTCAAAGAGCATTCCTATTCCATATTCTTTATTTTAGGACAAGCAGGAGCTAAGATGGAGCATATTGTAAAAGCATTACTGCCCCCTCTTTAAGCAGGTACTTACTGCTGTGGAATTCTCTACCTTTGTGGCTGGTGGCTAAGAGTATTTCAATAGGATAAGCATGGGTGGGCTATCAGCAGGGGGAGAAGTATGTGTTGTAAGTCATGTGAAGTTATGACAAAAATGAGAATCTCGGGGCTTATTTGGATCCCCTGTGTATTAGCTAATAAATATAATAAAGCTATGGTTCTATTATTCTACAGTTTTTCAGTAGGATAGTTTATGTGCAATTATATGCAAAATATATAGGCAGATTTGAATATGTTAAGCACTGCATGTGGTTGGAAGATGTATATTAATGTGGTTTCTGTGTTTTATAGTCTATCCCAGTAAACATTCACATAAAATATCAATGGATTCACACATGTATGTGTTCTCTTTCCCTTCCCCCCACATCCTGTCTCCACGCCCTCCTCATCCCTCCACCCTTCATCAAAGCTTGTGGTCCTTTTCCATCTGTGTACTAAAAGGTTCTTTGTAAACCAAGCCATTTGTCCATCATTGTTTGGGGTCCAAACAGTGGTAAGATACCCTGTCACCGATCCCGCGTGCTATGAATGGCAGCTCCTCTCCAGACAATTGGCGGAGGGGCCAAGAAATATTCCTGAGAGGATTATTTAACCTTTCAATTTAGAGGGCACAAAGCCTAGCTGATTAATGAACTTTCTGATGGGCGCCGATAAGCGGATCTATTTCTTTATTTCCCCTAAAAGTGATTCCTTCTCCTGTCCATATTACTATAATCTTAAACATAAAATGTGGCAAATAGATTAAAAAACAGCACTAAAGAGTTTATCTGGCTGGCAAACTGAAGAAGCTAAATTAAAATTGGTAATGACAGCAGTGGCTCAGCCTCATATATGGTTTTTAAATGCACTGTGTATTTTGAAGAGACTTATTCTCCAGCACGACTGGTAATGACTGCTTTTGGTGCACAGTCTGGGGCTGGCTTCTGTTATCCCCACCCCACCCCACCCCACCCCCAAATAAATGAGTTGTGTTATCTGGATGGCTGCAGACACATACACATCCCCCTTTCTCACTGCATGGGCAGACAAGGTCGATAGCATTACAAGGTATTTGTGGCAGTGCTTGTTTCAGTTTTCAGAGCTGCCAGTTTCCAGGCGGATTTGAATTACAAAAGAAGAAGCTGGCATGAAAATTGAAAGGTTTTATCGGCTGGTCTGAAGCCTCATAGCACATTGCTTATTTATGCAGTCCATTTGCACCAGGAAATATAAAAAGGAAATACATTTTTAAAATAAGGCCATAAAGAGCCAGATATGTTTAAGATGGCAAATAAAATATAGATACCTATAATATCTTTCCAGGAAACGATTTTCACTTAATGTTGCACATTACTTCAGAAGAGCATTTATGTTGCTGTCATAAATTTGTGCGTTTGTGTCACTATGTAGGTAGTCTCTGGGGATTAAGAAGGAAGCCTTTGCTAACTTACTTTAAAATTAAAATAGACGGAGGGATAGCTCTGCAGTTTGAGAGCTACATTGGAAATATTTAAATAGGGTGGTAAATTAAACTTAAACTAACATTTTTACATTCCATGTAAAATTAGCTATGGCCCAGTGAATAAATGCCACCACCTTTGGAGAAAATTGGGATGCTTTTTAAGCCATGAAGATTTGGAGCATTCAGAGGTTAAATTACTGTGATCCTTACTGTCTTGCATATGTTCATTGTTCTCTGCTTACCGAGGTTTTCTTTTTTGTTGTTGGTTTTTTGGGGGAGAGGTCAAGTAGGGTTAGAATGTCATTTACAAAAGGAAAAACCATAAATTAATAAATTTAATAGCTCCTTATAAAACTTATGCTTCATTCATTTTAGTGTTCAAATATATTGTCTGTTAGATTTTGCCCAACACTTAACATTGTGAATATATTATCTGGTTGGGAGTTATACCAACTGTTTACCTCTATTCTTATTACGTAGCGTAGTTTTGACTTGAAAAAGATACAGTCATGTAATCCCTTACACTGTAGAGTACATAAAATGAACATATAAGTATACAAACATACAGTACTTCAAGGACTTGAATACTTAATGGTCTTGCCACACTGGTTATTTGCAGCCTTCAACCCATTGGCTTATAAAACTTAAGAGTATCCAAAAAAGGGGTAGGGAGGAAGTTATGTGTACATAGGAAATTTCAAATCAGAATAAAGCAACACACTTTATTTGCTGCAGTTCAAATGAACACTGTTTTAGAATTCATCTTGCAATAAAGCAAATTGCTCTATTACTCTCCGCTTAACCATGAGAGATGCAATTTTTTTTTTTTTTTGCAATTTTCATTTTCACCAGTGTCTGGTACCTTTTTCATGTTTTCATGACCTGGACTAATTACTTCATGTCGTTTTTTTTTAACAGAGAAAATATCAAAAGCATACACGTCTGCTGCATGCTAATGATGTGCTGTACATTTTTTCATGAATTTTCATAAGGATTTTTTCTACGTAGCATGTGTGGCTTAATGATGTAATCACCCGATAGACTAGAAAATGCTCCAAAGGAGACGTTACGGTCTGTTGTGTACATAATACATGTTTCAAAAATCTGCCTAATTAAGGAATTACTCGATGGATTGGGAGTCTGTTGGGTACATGACATAGTTTCTTTAACACATAGAAAACAGATATGTCATTATATATGGTGCTTTTAATGGAATTTTTAGGATATAAGGGAAATTAATGGCAATGTCTGCTGGGATACAATTGAATTCTTTTTTTTCACTGAGGAAAAACAAAGCTGAAAAATCTTCATGAAGGAAGCGTTGTTTTAAAATAATTTCAAAGCCTTTAGCTTGAGAAGAGACTTTATTCCCAAATCTCTCACAGGGAAGTAATAGTATGAATATTTGTCAGAACAGTATGCTAATGGAAGGTTTTGTTCAAACCATGGGTGGAGTAGACCTGGAGTTCAGGTTGCTAGGTGTGAGGGCGCACTCCAGAAAACCACTGAAAACAGAGAACAAGATACTAGCCTTTATGGGATAAGCATTTTTGCCTTTTCACAGACTCAGCTTTGGTTCAGTTCACTGCAAAACTATTTGCCCAACTTTAAAGTTTCTTTCTTTGATTCCTTTAGGCACCAGCTGTGATTTTCCTTGAATATGTACCAGTTACTTTTCTGTTGGCATTTATTTTGTGAACAACACCAAAGGAAAGGGAAGGCATCCATTCTTTCCCTGATGACTTTTCATAAAACTAAGTAAAATACTTAGAATACTATATCTGATTCTAGAGTTGGTAGTAAAAATAATATCTTTAAATTGGGGGAGAAGTATGTTTTAAATTCAAACTTTTGTTCTGTCCAAATGTGAAATTCATGCCATTAGGTCACTTCAATTAGTGGACTTTGACTATGTGGGCAAGCTTTTGGATTGTTGGAACATTTTCTTGACAAATTCTATTTGATTACTTGGGTTGGATATTTTAAAATACATGAATATTGGAAGGAGGCTTGAGCTGTTAGTGAGTTTATTAAAAGAATAAATTAATTGGAAATATTTTTGAAAGAATAAGGTAGTTCTCAAGCATGAAAAGCATAATTGATTTGAGAGGTGTGTATACAGATGTTCAGGAGGACTGAAGCTAAGCTCAGTGCTTTACTCAGTGTTATATTTGGTCATGAATACATTTAACTTCAAGCACTTAATGTATCTGCTTTTTAATCTAGATTCATATCACAAATTAGATTAATAAAAAACAGTCTAATCTTTAAGCATATGTATGATTATAAAAATAAGTCTATTTTGCATTCACAGAAGTAGAAAATTCCCTTTAATTAATGAAATTGATTGCAGATCCTATATAGTAATGAGCTTCAACTAGATACAAGCCCTCATTGGATCAAAGTCAGTCTAAATAAGGGCAGCCCAAGGTCACAGAGGGAGATCCCCAGCAGGTTCATTTGCATAAAAAATTACTGTTAGAAATAGGACACTGAGGCAGCTCTGGTGTTTTGATCTCTTGGCCTTTGTCATGGAGATTCCTGGTAGTGAAGGGAGTAAGGCCAGTGTCCCAGATAATGATTAACTGTTTTAATGGCATTCATTCATTCATTCTGCACTAACTACCCATGCAGAAAAAAGGGTTATGTAAAATGACATTAGAAGAAAATCATTTGTAATCGTTGCATCGGGCTGCACTTTGAGGAGACATTAGGAGTAAATCCGTGGCGTGGTAGGCTTACGCTTTATCTTCTGATATTTACTGAGTTTACTGGTGCATGAAAAGCTTTTAGCAAGAATAGCAGATGGGATGGACCTTTCATAGGTAATGCTATCTACCAGGTTATTACTTCTATATATTGATGGTAAAGTAATCTCCAAGATATCACCCTACAAATACAGATCATTTAAATGTCTGTAACCAAAAAAAAAAAAAAAAAGAACTGCTTTCATAAATAGTTCATTTGGTTATCCAAGTCTTTAGACAAATCTTTTAACTTTAAAAAAAGTTCTAAACAACTACATTCATTCCCTTGCATTTAACTTTTTGTCTGCAGTACAGACATGTATGACGGAACTTTGAACTTAGAGCTAATCAGTTGACACATTCTGCTTTAAATTGGACCTTTACCGTTAATTAAAAATAAAGACATGCTCCAAGACAGAAGTATTGAGTCACAAATCTCTATTTCTAACACTTTAAAGAGCTGTAAGATTTTTGTTAGATCATAGTATGAAAACTTGTCCACTGGAAATCATTATTGAGTTTTCAGTACTGTATTTTCTAATACAGAAATGTTCTCTAATTAGGTAAGATCTAGGCTGATTTCATTCCTATTAAGTCCTAGTACATGAAAGCAGCAGATAGCATTTGTCATGTCATTTACTAATTAATTATTGTGAAAGTTTGAATTTCCATAGCACAATATAAATACTGTTGCTATTTTTATTATAATAATGGAAGTTTTTAACTAGTGATATTATTCAGATGAATGAACATTCAGATGTTTGCACTTCATCCAGGAGCATAAATGAACAGTAGGACTAAATATGAAGCTTTTTGAATGAGATTACTTTCAAAATAAAATAAGTGTCAACATTAAACATGGTTTCAAAATCTTGATTAGAAGGATCTCTCTGTTCCTGGTTCTGTAAGACTGATTCCTATTCTCTTTGTATTACTAATTCCTTCCTGATACTGCCAGAGTACATCACTCACCCTCACGGTGAAGTATGAGAGCTTACGAAGCTGTATTAATTTTTTCAGCCTTTTTAATATATCAAAGCATAATTTTATGAGTTCTCCCTTAATGACACAAAAAAATTAATATTATTTCCCAAAGTATCCAGACTATTAAAAATAACTAAAATGTATTGGATGCTTACATGGTCCTTGTACTTGATATATGCATTATCTGATTATTAATTTATTAATACTTACTGAACTCCTACTATACACCTAGGCCTGTTCCAGGAGCGAGGGTACAACACTGAAAAAAGAAAACAGACAACATCCCTGCAAGTTAGGGGACAGGCAAACCAAATACATAAACAGTACAGGTGTCAGATGTAGTGAATGCCTTGGAGTTTTAAAAAAAAGTAGTGAAACAGGATAGGAAACACCAATTGGAGGGAGCTAGCAGTGTTAAATAGGGCGGTCAGGAGTGCCTTACAAAAAAAAATGACATCTGAGCCAAGACTTGAAGGAGGCAAAGGAGCTTAACCATGCTTGTCTGGGGGAAGAGTGCTGCAGACAGACAGAGCAGCATTGGTACTCTTTGCAGTTTCCTCAAACTTAAGCAGTAAAGTAAACTCAGAGAAATTCCATTAAGCTTTTGCTGTGTATCCTCAATCAGTAGCAGAGTTTCAGCATTCATGTCTACTTTAAATACTTTTATTGGCTGCATAATTCATTGTCACTTTCTAAAATTTTGGAGGCTGTAACATCTACTCATGCACCAGGTATTTATTGAGCATGTGCTGTGTTCTAGGTGAGATGTTGGCAGACTTTTTTTTTTTTTTGTCAAGAGCCAGGTAGTAAATATTTTAGCTTTGCAGGCCAGTCACTGGTCTCTGTCATAGCTCTATCTTTATAGCATGAAAAGCAGCCTGGCTGTGTTCCAATAAAACTTCACTTAGGGACACTGAATTTTGAATTGTGTATAATTTTCACATCTTACAAAACATTCTTTTTTTAAGATTTTTAAACCATTTATTTTTTCTATTCTAAAAATGTGTCTTTTATTACAGACCTCTCTCCGAAAATGGATTTAATATTATCCCTTTCTAATTTTTTATTTCTTCCAACTTCACTGAAGTATAATTAAATTTCAGTAAACATCACATATTTAAAGTGTACAGTTTGATCAGTTTTGATACATGTATACAAATCTGAGAGACCATCAAAATGTATTATTTATTTAATAATGCATTATTATTTTTGGCTGCACCATGCAGCATGGGGGATCTTCGTTCCCCAACCAGGGATCAAACTCGTGTCCCCTGCAGTGGAAGCACGGAGTCTTAACCACTCCCAACGGTTTAAAAGTGCCAAACCATTTTAAAATGTTAAAATCATTCTTGGGTCACACACAGCAGGCAGTGGGCCAGATTTGGCCTGCCAGCCATGGTTTGCCAACACTTACTCTAGAATCTTGGCATAGGGATCCAGAGTGGACTAGATGAAGATCTCTGTCCTTAGCATCTCGCATTCTAGGAATGGGGAAGCAGATAATAATGAATAACCAGTTTAGTATATTAAAGGGTGACATAGGAAAAGGGGATCCAGAGCACTGTAGCCTCTACTCTGAGAGGAAGTGACAGGAATGAACCACTGAAGAGTTGTGTTGTAGTGTGACTTTCTTTGTGTTCTGTACTCCCAGGGAGAAGCCAAAAGTATTGTAAGGGGTACAGGTGCCCCTGCATATGAGGAAGTCCCTGCTTGTATCCATACCAGTCAAGTCAAGTTCCAGTGTCTGGATATACTTCCTAATTTGGTTCTCATCAACTCCCCTCATAATTACTTCCTTATCCTTTTGCATAGGATTTGAACCAATGGAACCTTTACTCAGTGAAATAAATATAAGTGAGAGTATTTTCCTTCTCATGAATGAATCTAGAAATCTTGGCTCAGAGATAAATTGTCATGTATCTACACAGACATCACTGGAGAAGGAAATGGCAACCCACTCCAGTATTCTTGCCTGGAGAATCCCAGGGATGGCGGAGCCTAGTGGGCTGCCGTCTATGGGGTCGCACAGAGTCGGACACGACTGAAGCGACTTAGCAGCAGCAGCAGCAACACAGACATAGAGAAACTTTTAAACATAGATAAGTTTTCCAGAGAACATTTATTATTTGGGGGATGGATTATGCCATCACTGGTTATAGTCTGTGCTAACAGTCACCAGTTAGTTGTTGAGTACCTACCATTAGCTTCTCATTAGCTTCCTGTGCCACTTAAATCCAACACTCTTCACCCTCATTTATGATACGGTCCCTTTTCACCTCTAGAACCTCCTTTTCTCCCAATTTTCCTTCACCTACCACACTTCCAAGTTATAGATATTTTTCAGATACTCAAATATAACAAGTTTATGCTCACCTCAGGACTTTTCACTACCTGTTCCCATGCCTTATGCCTAAAATGCTATTTCCCCAGTCATCACATACTTGGTGGAGTTATTATGAGAAATGTCCTTCGCAGTGAGAGTTCCCCCGTACTCAGTCTGAGTCATCACCAGTGACTCATTTACATAACATTTTAATTGCCTGTATATCATTTATTACTATCTGATACTGTCCATATGTATGTATCTTGATTTTATCTGTCTTTCACCACTGGAGATGCAAGTAGCAATTTTTGTCTTTCTCACTGCTCCATTAGCTAATCTTTTTTTTTTTTTTAATTGGAGGCTAATTACTTTACAGCGTTGTGCTGGTTTTTGCCATACATTGACATGAATCAGCATGGGTGTACATGTATCCCCCATCCCGAACCACCCTCCCCATCCCATCCCTCTGGGTTGTCCCAGCGCACCAGCTTTGAGTGCCCTGTTTCATGCATCTAACTTGGACTGGTGATCTGTTTCACATATGGTGATATACATGTTTCAGTGCTATTCTCTCAAATCATCCCACCCTCGCCTTCTCCCACAGAGTCCAAAAGTCTTCTTTATATCTGTGTCTCTTTTGCTGTCTCGCATATGAGGTCATCATTACCATCTTTCTAAATTCCATATATATGCATTAATATACTGTTTGGTGTTTTTCTTTCTGACTTACTTCACTCTGTATAATAGACTCCAGTTTCATCCACCTCATTAGAACTGATTCAAATGTGTTCTTTTAATAGCTGGGTAATATTCCATTGTGTGTATGTACCACAACTTTCTTATCCATTCATCTGCCGATGGACATCTAGGTTGCTTCCATGGCCTAGCTATTGTGAACAGTGCTGCGATGAACATTGGGGTACACGTGTCTCTTTCAATTCTGATTTCCTCAGTGTGTATCCCCAACAGTGGGGTTGCTGGCTCATATTGGCAGTTCTATTTCCAGTTTTTTAAGGAATCTCCACACTCTTCTCCATAGTGGCTGTACTAGTTTGGATTCCCACCAACAAGTGTAAGAAGGTTCCCTTTTCTCCACACCCTCTCCAGCATTTTTGTTTGTAGACTTTTTGATAGCAGCCATTCTGACTGGCGTGAAATCGTACCTCATTGTGGTTTTGATTTGCATTTCAACATTTGATGTTGAGCATTTTTTCATGTGTTTGTTAGCCATCTGTATGTCTTCTTTTGAGAAATGTCTGTTTAGTTCTTTGGCCCATTTTTTGATTGGGTCATTTATTTTTCTAGTATTGAGCTACATGAGCTGTTTGTATATTTTTGAGATTAATTCTTTGTCAGTTGCTTCCTTTGTTGTTATTTTCTCCCATTCTGAAGGCTGTCTTTTCACCTTGCTTGCAGTTTCCTTCATTCCTTCGTTGTGCAAAAGCTTTTAAGTTTAATTAGGTCCCATTTGTTTATTTTTGTTTTTATTTCCATTACTCTGGGAGGTGGGTGGTAGGGGATCTTACTTGTGATTTATGTCAGAGAGTGTTTTGCCTACGTTTTCCTCTAGGAGTTTTATAGTTTCTGATCTTACATTTAGATCTTCAATTAATTTTGAGTTTATTTTTGTGTATGGTGTTGGAAAGTGTTCTAGCTTCATTCTTTTATAGGTGATTGACCAGTTTTTCCAGCACCACTTGTTAAAGAGATTGTCTTTTTTCCATTGTATATTTTTGCCTCCTTTGTCAAAGATGAGATGTCCGTAGGTGTGTGGATTTATCTCTGGGCTTTCTATTTTGTTCCATTGATCTATATTTTTGTCTTTGTGCCAATACCATACTGTCTTGATGACTGTAGCTGTGTAGTATAGTCTGAAGTCAGACAGGTTGATTCCTCCAGTTCCATTCTTCTTTCTCAAGATTGCTTTGGCTATTCGAGGGTTTTTGTATTTCCATACAAATTGTGAAATTATTTGTTCTAGTTCTGTGAAAAATACCATTGGTAACTTGATAGGGATTGCATTGAATCTACAGATTGCTTTGAGTAATATACTCATTTTCACTGTGTTGATTCTTCCAATCCGTGAACATGGTATATTTCTCCATCTATTCCTGTCATCTTTGATTTCTTTCATCAGTGTTTTATAGTTTTCTATATATAGGTCTTTTGTTTCGTTAGGTAGATTTATTCCAAATATTTTATTCTTTTTGTCTCAATAGTGAATAGGATTGTTTCCTTGATTTCTCTTTCTGTTTTCTCATTGTTAGTGTATAGGAATGCAAGGGTTTTCTGTGTACTAATTTTATATCCTGCAACTTTACTATATTCATTGATTAGCTCTAGTAATTTTCTGGTGCTGTCTTTAGGGTTTTCTATGTAGAGGATCATGTCATCTGCAAACAGTGAGAGTTTTACTTCTTTCCAATCCGGATTCCTTATATTTCTTTTTCTTCTCTGATTGCTGTGGCTAAAACTTCCAAAACTATGTTGAATAATAGTAGTGAGAGTGTGCACCCTTGTCTTGTTCCTAACTTGAGGGGAAATACTTTCAATTTTTCACCATTGAGGATAATGTTGCTATGGGTTTATCATATATGGCTTTTATTATGTTGCGTTATGGTCCTTCTATGCTTGCTTTCTGGAGAGTTTTTATCATAAATGGGTGTTGAATTTTGTCAAAGGCTTTCTCTGCATCTATTGAGATAATCATGTGGTTTTTATCTTTCAATTTGTTAATGTGGTGTATCACATTGATTGATTTGCAAATATTGAAGAATCCTTGCATCCTTGGGATAAAGCCCACTTGGTCATGATGTATGATCTTTTTAATATGTTGTTGGATTCTGTTTGCTAGAATTTTGTTGAGCATTTTTGCGTCTATGTTCATCAGTGATATTGGCATGTAGTTTTCTTTGGTTTTTTTTTTTGTGGAATCTATGTCTGGTTTTGGTATTAGGGTGATGGTGGCCTCATAGAATGAGTTTGGGATTTTACTTTCCTCTGCAGTTTTCTGGAAGAGTGTGTAGGACAAGTGTTAGCTCTTCTCTGAGTTTCTGGTAGAATTCACCTGTGAAGGCATCTGGTCCTGGGCTTTTGTTTGTTGGAACATTTTTGATTACAGTTTTGATTTCCATGCTTGTGATGGGTCTGTTAAGATTTTCTATTTCTTCCTGGTTCAGTTTTGGAAGGTTTTACTTCTCTAAGAATTTGTCCATTTCTTCCAAGTTGTCCCATTTTATTGTCATATAGTTGCTGATAGTAGTCTCTTATGATCCTTTATATTTCTGTGTTGTCTGTTGTGATTTCTCCATTTTCATTTCTAATTTTGTCGGTTTGATTCTTCTCCCTTTTTTTCTTGATGAGTTTGGCTAATGGTTTGTCTATTTTATTTATCTTCTCAAAAAACCAGTTTTTGGTTTTGTTGATTTTTGCTATAGTCTCCTTTGTTTCTTTTTCATTTATTTTTGCCCTAATTTTTATGCTTTCTTTCCTTCTACTAACCCTGGGGTTCTTCATTTCTTCTTTTTCTAGTTGCTTTAGGTGTAAAGTTAGGTTATTTATTTGATTTTTCTCTTGTCCGTTAGCTAATCTTAGAGCAATATCTGGCATGTATTAGGCATTCAATAATTGTCTTTTGGGTGGTTTAAGGAAAGTATATACAGATGCTCATGCCATGTGCCTCACACTCTGATAATTGTCACTGATGGAGGCATCCTTGGACTTAGATTTTGCTCTGCTTGTCCCCTTCTTTTCTTTCATACACAATGTGGTTTCTTGAAATAGTCATCTATATTCTGTTCTTCAGCATCTTTCTACTTGTAATAAACCCCTTACAATCTGGCTTGTGCCTCTGCCTCTCGAATGAAACTGCTCACACCAGTTTCCAGTTGCCAACAATTTCCTGGCTGCCACATCCAATGGATTTTGTAGTCTTTGTCGTATTTGATTCATCAGTAGCGCTTGACAACTTCTCCATTCTGCCTTCACATCTATGGTACCATCTCTTTGGGTTTTATTTCTTTCTCTTAAACCATTATGTGCTTATCGTTGCAAATTTTATGTCACATCAAATAATATCTTTTAGATGGAAAAATTATTTCTCCTTACTAACTTCATGTCTTCCCAGCACTCTGCTACCTGAACAAATTCGTAAGCCACTGAGCATGAGTGGTATATGCTTCTGTGCATGCCTGTTAAAACTGTGTTTAATGGCTTTTTGCTAGTCTTAATTCATGACCCCCATTTTTTATTGAAGGATATATTTGTTGATTGTGTTTTTTATTATATCCCAATTTGTAATAGCTGAAGTTGTAAATTCCATTTTGTATTTTCAGTAGAAAGCATCTTTCAGGTTACTGTCATCCTCCAGTTTTTCATTTTAGGAAACAGGAGCTAAAAGTAAAGTTGTTTGAAGAAGGTTACTTTTATAACCTATAGTTTATTTTCATATATCAGGAAAATAAAACATCCACAGTCTACCTATTTGGCACATTAAATAACAAAATTAGTTGGCAGGCCAATTAATTGGCACTCTTTTGTTGGTACCCAATAAAGAATACAAGAAATAAACTTATTCAAGTTTATTCTCATCCATCCAATCTCCAAAAATATGAGGGGAATTAGTTTTTTTTCCTATTTAAAGCCCCTGCCTTTTCAGGAGTTTTGCTCTCTCCATCCATTCTCTGTGTCTTCAACTTCTCCATCTCTACTAGCTTTCTCACATGTTCAGATCTCTTCCATTCTACTAACAAACTCTGCCAAATCCTCTCCCTTGGTCCTGACAGATCTTATTTTGCCCCTTCTTATATATGCTTCATAAAGTAATATATACCTACTCTCCAGGCTTCCCTTGTGGCTCAGCTGGTAAAGAATCCACCTCCAATGTGGGAGACCTGGGTTGGATCCCTGGGTTGGGACGATCTCCTGGAGAGGGGAAAGGCTGCCCACTTCAGTATTCTGGCCTGGAGAATTCCATGGAGTCCATGCGGTCACAAAGAGTAGGACACAACTGAGCGAATTTCACTTTCACCTCCTCTCCACTTTTCTTCAACTTCCATTCATTTTTTAAACTTTTTTTATTATGAAATGTAATATACGTCCTGAAAAGTGCATCAAACATATGTGTACAATTTAATAAATTAGTTATATAACTTCCATTCAAGTTATATGACACCAGTGTGTTCAAAAATAGAAAATTACCGCTACCCTGAAATCCTCTGTGCTCTATTCTCTCCCCACAGGAAGTAATCACCGTCCTGGCTTTTGTGGGTTATCATTTCCTTGCTCTTCTTTGTAGTTCTACCACCTTTGAGTGCATCTCCTTCACTCTTCAACCCATTGCCTTCTATTCTCTCTACCTTCTGGCAAATTCCAAAATTCTCACAATGAGATTATCCATGAACAATGACAAATCTCATGGGTGTTTCTCAGTTCTAATCTCACTAGGCCTCTCTGCTATATTTGACATCATAGATCAGTTCATCCATCTTGGAACTACTCTAAGATATATGACTATATTCTCTGTGGCTTGCGTTCTTTAACCTCTCCTCCTTTGTCTCTTTCATAGGCTTTTCTGCCTGCCCTTCTCGTGTTGCTGTGCTCAGGGGTTCCAACTTTAGCTCACTGCTATTCAACTGGCTGCGGTGATTCTGAACACTCTGGTCATTTCAACCTCAGCTGTTGTGTAGCTTACTTTCAGATCTAATTTAGCTCAGACATGTTTCCTAAACCTTATCTTAAAACAGATAACTTCCTGGTGGACATCTGTCTCAACCGAGATGCTCAACATCCAAAACAGACTTCATCATCTTTCCCTCTAAATTGACTCTGCCCTCTTTTCCTACCTTTTCTGAATCAGTTGTTGACACTACTACTCACTAGTTTCCCCAAGTTAGAAACCTGAAAAGCATTCTAATTTCTCCTTACCCTCTACCCAAAATTTTCCATTTGATATATGCCTAATTCTTTAAGAGTAAATTTAAATTTTATATTTCAAGGGAAGCTTTGCCTGAGTTCCTCATCCCATCCAATAATGGATCCCTTTTGTCAGTTGATTAATACTTTATCTATGCTTCTATCACTGTGTTTACATTGTTTGCCATTATCTATTTATATTCCTGGGTCGGGAAGATCCCCTGGAGAAGGAAATGCAACCCACTCCAGTATTCTTGCCTGGAGAATCCCATGGACAGAGGAGCCTGGCAGACTAAAGTCCATGGGGTCACAGAGTCGGACATGACTTAGCGACTAAACCCATCTGTTTATATGTCTGTCACATTCTACTAGGCTTTTATTCTCCTTTATCTGAGATACCTAATACATAACACAGTCACAGTATTGGGCACAACGCTGAACGGAAGGAGGAGCGAGGAGGGTGAGGAAAGAACATGTTGATGTTAAGAATAAAAGAATTGTTATCATGTTACACACTTTAATCACACAGAACCATCTGAATATGGGTTCTCCACACTAAACTGTAGGAGGCAGTGTTTCTAAGGAATCTTTTACCTAAAAAAAGTTCTTTTAGAAAGTATGAGGTTTTAGTTTCCCCCTGACATTCACTAAATCTTCACAAATATTCATTTTGCAGACCAAACCTGGACCACCTAAAAAGCCAAAGACCCCTTCTGGACAATCAACCTTAGTGTATTGCTACAACTGTGGGCAAGAAGGCCATTATGGACATGTAAGTTTAAGTGGTAATTTGGACATAAAGCGTTCTGTTGCTTAGGAGTGATTGCTAAAGGGTGAACTTGAAAAGAATAATTCTAAACACTTAACCTTTTTTTTATAAACTAATATCTTGAAGTAAGACTTAAGTATATTTTCAACTGATTTACTTCTTCCATCCCTACCAGAGTAATAGATCTGACAGAGCACATTCCTATATTTGTTTTAAATATACATGCAGGTTAATCTAAAACAAATACAGCTCATAGAATTATTCAGACAAATAATACTAGTTAATAGAATGGTTTACAATTCTCAGGAAATTCAAGGATTGATAATACTTTGACCCAGCAAAATCGTGATTTTAGATTTTCTACATAGTTCTCCAGTATCTCTGGTTTTCTCTGGTACTGTGTTCACTGAAATCTTTACCACTTACATGCAAACCCCAACACTCACTGGTGGAAGGATAGAGGGGTGCTGCCTTGTCAACCAGCCTGCCCACCCCACACATGCCCAGATTCCCTATCCCACCTGCATATTTTCTAACCCTATCTGAAAGGGCTAAACCTGTGTTCTAGATGCTGAGGTGTCAAAACAGAAGCTGTGAGGTGGGAGTGAGACTCCTAGCCAGTTACTTCATTAAGTATGAATAAGCAGCAGCTCATTGCAGAGATGGGATGCAGTAAGAATCAATTCACAGCCCATACATTCTGGGAATCTTGAGGAAGAGGAGGAAAGGCAGTGGCATAAGAAATAGAAAATCTGTACAGAGAAATACACTCCCAGTCTCCAGATAGGCTTCTGACAGCCTAGAAACCAAAATAAACTGACATCAAATCAGATCTGATGACAGGAAGTGGAAAGCATACAGAAGTAGGGAGCCCTCAAAATGGCTAGAGGTATGACCAGTAGATGGAGTGGTATTGCAGATCACATCTTGAGTTCTGACCATGGCACTTCACCAGGGTAGAGCTCTATGATATGGAGAGAGATAAAAAGTCTGGAGAAGAAAAAGCGTGGGACAGAGTCCATCAACAGATGAAGTTTTCCTTCCTTATTGGGACAGTAGAACTATGAAGTGAGGGATAGAATATGAAAGCTAGGATGGAGTTCTGACCCTTAGTTGTAATTTTTGCTGTACTGCTGACAACCATGTGACTTACATTGTAGGTGCTGGGGATGTGGGAGGGGGAATGAGGAGTCAGTGTTTAATAAGGACAGAGTTTTAGTTTAGGAAGGTGAAAATTTCAGGAGGTGGATAATGATGAGAGTTGCACAACAATGTGAATGTACTTGTGTCACTGATATAACTTCACTTTTATAGAGCTCACACTGAAAACCTAGTTAGAGAATTTTAAATTTTTTTGCAAAGTTATCATCTCCAGATCTTTTTCTGCTCTGTGTTCCTTGTTGCCAAAACTCAGATGTTGCTAATACTGTTTAGTGAACATTTTCACATAAGCAGTCCACTGCCACACAAATCACATAGATGTATCATTTATGCTTGCTTACCTCTTTAAAGAAGCAGAGTATAATTTCAGCATTTATGTTTGTTCAATTAAGGAAAAACAATTATAGTTGAACACATACTGCTTACTAGTCACTCCTGTTAATGGAGATAGGAAATATATTAAAATCATTTGGAATTTGTCCCTGAAATCTAGATTTAGATGATTTTTAATTTACAATAAAGCAAATTTGGCAGCCTTATCACTGCCATAGATGAAGAACTCTAGACTATCCACACTAATGAAGAAGATCAGTGGTGTGGCTAATCCACAATAGTAGATAAATTATATAGCCAACTATCAATTGTCTGCGCTAATGGAGGGGACCAGCGATGTGAATAATCAAAATATAATTTACATGTAGCTTTGGAAAATGTTTGTAGTACTCTATAACTCTGTATAGCCACATCAGTCTAGACTATACAGGATCCAAATAGGAGACTGTGTAGGTAGGTAGTTACCAGATGTCTGAGGATGCCTCCCCTTCAGTTTCAGAAATTCAGCTGTACAGATGTTAATAAATAGCTTCTTCATGTGAAAGATACTCTAAGGTAAATGTGATTGCTCCCTTCTCTAATTCCACTCGCTCTCTAATTGGAGAGGGAGAGATGATCATAAGCAGCTCAATATGAGGCAAACTGATAGGAAACGGTGGTCACTGTATAAGGAGACCACTCCAGGATGAATGGGGTGCTGGGAGTATAAGAGTACTAGTACCTTTTTGTAATTGTGATTTGCTCTTAGGCTTCCAGGATGGGTTGTGGGTAAAGAATCCACCTGCAGTGTAGGAGACATTTGAGACCTAGGTTCAATCCCTGGGTTGAGAAGATCCCCTGGAGGAGGAAATGGCAACCCACTCCAGTATTCTTGCCTGGGAAATCCCATGGACAGAGGAGCCTGGCAGGCTTCTCATTTGCTCTTTATATTTTACAATTAGAATCTGTCTTAGTCCATTCAGACTGCTATAAACAAGCTACCATAGGCTGAGTAGGCTTATAAACCACCGGAATTTATTTTTTACCAAGATCATGGTGCAGAATCAGTGTCTGGTGAGGGCCGCTTCCTCCCTTTCTTGCTGTGTCCTCACATGGTGGAAGAGGATAGAGAGCTCTGTGGGAATCTCTTTTATAAAAGTTCCACCCTCATGATCTAATCATGGTCCCAAAGGGTCCACCTCCTAATCCCATCACCTTGGGGTTTATATTTCAACACATGAATTGGATTGAGGGGACACATAAATGTTCAAGCTATAGCAGAATATTAGACCTAAATCTTTTATGAATGTCCTTTATTCTGGAAACTTGGTGCCACCGTGGATAGAGATTTATAAAAGCAATTCTTTATGTTACCATGTAGGTTTGCCTTATAACTTTCAATACCCAAAAAGAGTCAGAAAGTCAACAGCAGGTTAGATCTAAAGATAGAAGAAGAAAATTATAATGAACTAAATTACTGAAATAGAAAACGAGATTAAATAACATCATTAAAACCAAAAGCTGGTTCTTTGAAAACATTCTCTTTTCAAAAGAAAAGAGAGAGACTTCTGGAAAAGCTTATCAAAGAAAAGGAAAAGATACAAATAAATGATGAGTGAAAAGTGTAAATAGCTTGAAATACAGTATAATTTTTTAATTATAGAAGAATACTGTATAAACTTCATGAAGTTCAGCAATAGGGACTTCCCTAGCTATCACGTGGTTAAGACTCTGTGCTTCTACTGCAGCGGCCATAGGTTTCAATCCATGGTCATGGAGCTGAGATCCCGCTTGCCACATGGCCAAAATAAAGTTCAATGTTAAATCTGAAAATACAAATAAAATAAATAACTCTACGGAAAAATATGAACTAATCAAATTGACTGCAGAAGAACAAACCTACATGAACCAATACCACTAAAAAGATTGAATTAATAATCAAAATTCTCCCCACCAAAATATACCAGAACCAGGTAGGTTTGTAGTCAAGTTTTACCAAACAGATAGATAGATAATCCAAAAGAATACTACTCAACTTATCTTGTGAAGCTATTATAACCTAAAGCTACTTAAAAATATTTACAGAATGTTACCATTTTTATGAAATCTGAACACTTCAAACTTATAATGTTGTTTATTGGCATATTTATTAATAGCAAATTAATAGTAAAGTATTAAAGCATGGGAATGGCAGACACCAACTTTAAGACCATGGTGGCTTCTGGAAAGGGAAGGAGATAAATGGGAAGTGGGAAGGACAGTTACACAGAAGATCTCAATTCTATCATTAATGCCTTGTGGGAAGAGAACTGAATTAACAGTAAATGTTGATTTGATAAAGCTACATGGTTAGGTATATATTTCCATTACTTTATTTTCTGTACTTTAGTGTGTATTTAAAATGATTCCTAGTTCTTTAAATTACAAATTATGTCTCTTAAGTGTATGGCTGCCAGCTTGATCAGGTATCTTAGAATTACAACTTGAGTATATAATGACAGAGTTATTATAAATCAGCTAAATTCTATGCAGGTAATTCATATATTTTCTTCCTAAGATAGCCTCCATTATCTTAAAGTAGAGTGTTCCTGTGAAACCTTACCTAAACCAAAGTAGCTGTAAAGCAGAGAAGCAGTTACCTTATAACACATCTTTCCAATGAGTGCAAAAAATAAGTGGAGATAAAACACAGATGCTCACAGACACAGTTCAAAGCTATGGCGAATTGATGCTGAGATGCTGAGTGTAGTTTATGAGGAGGAAGCTTGATGGCCACCACTCTTGCGCCAGTCAGTTCAGTTCAGTCAGTCGTGTCCAACTCTTTGCAACTCCATGTCCGTCACCAGCTCCCAGAGCTTGCTCAAACTCATGTCCATCAAGTTGGTGATGCCATCCAACCATCTCTTCCTCTGTTGTCCCCTTCTCCTCCTGCCTTCAATCTTTCCCAGCATCAGGATCTTTTCCAATGAGTCAGTTCTTCGCATCAGGTGGCCAAAGTATTGGAGTTTCAGCTTCAGCATCAATCCTTCCAATGAATATTCAGGATTGATTTCCTTTAGGATTGACTGCTTTGATCTCCTTGCAGTATGAACAGTATGAAAAAGCTACTCCGGTTACTCACTGTATAATGGTTGCTGCAAAACATGCTAAAAGCTATTTTCACTTTTCACCTTTTCTTACAAAGGTGAAAATCGGCTTCATAGTTCTTTCTGTTAGTGAAAACAAGTCTTTCATAAAAGTGAAGCAGTGTAAAGCGAAAAAATTTTTTAAATTTATTTATCTATTTGTTTACTTTACAATATTGTGTTGGTTTTGCCATACATTGACATGAATCAGATTCAAGTCAATGTAAAGCGAACTTTTAAAAAGCAGGGGCTACTTGTACTTTAACTTTTCTTTAGTACCTAGCTAAGAAGTACTGACAACCTAGACAGCATATTAAAAAGCAGAGACATTACTTTGCCAACAAAGGTCCATCTAGTCAAGGCTATGGTTTTTCCAGTAGTCATGTATGGATGTGAGAGTTGAACTATAAAGAAAGCTGAGCGCCGAAGAACTGATGCTTTTGAGCTGTGGTGTTGGAGAAGACTCTTGAGAGTCCTTTGGACTGTAAGGAGATGCAACCAGTTCATCCTAAAGGAAATCAGTCCTAAATATTCATTGGAAGGACTGATGCTGAAACTGAAACTCCAATACTTTGGCCACCTGATGCGAAGAGCTGACTCATTTGAAAAGACCCTGATGCTGGGAAAGATTGAAGGCAGGAGGAGAACGGGACTACAGAGGATGAGATGGTTGGATGGCATCACCAACTGAATGGACATGAGTTTGGGTAAACTCCGGGAGTTGGTGTGGACAGGGAGGCCCCTGGTGTGCTGCGGTACATGGGGTCGCAAAGAGTCGGACATGAGTGAGCGACTGAACTGAAGAAGTACTGAATGTTTATGGTAAATTTTAGGCAGGATCGCAGAAGACAGAAGTGAAAGGTTCCAGAGAGCAGCCTTTTTCAAATGAAAGACATTATTTGGTTTGCAACAAGTTGAATGGATCTTTGTCACAGATCAGGATAAACAAAGCCTACTACATGGGACATGGCTCAGGCCAAGGATGTGGATTTAGGAACTGGCAACCACCAGAAGACCAGAGGAAGGAGAGTGGGGTGAGTGAGAGGAGTGATGTTTTCATGAGTAGGGGGAGCAAAGAGGAGAAAGATTTCCTTCAAAATCATATAGGAGCACTTTCAAGCTAGACAAACCCACCACCACCCTCAGTTCAGTTCAGTTCAATCGCTCAGTCGTGTCTGACTCTTTGCGACCCCATGGACTGCAGCACACCAGGCCTCCCTGTCCATCGCCAGCTCCCAGAGTTTATTCAAACTTATGTCCATTGAGTCAGTGATGCCATCCAACCATCTGATCCTCTGTTGTCCCCTTCTCCTGCCTTCAGTCTTTCCCAGCATCAGGGTCTTTTCAAATGAGTCAATTCTTTGCCTCAGGTGGCCAAAGTGTTGGGAGTTTCAGCTTCAACATGAGTCCTTCCGATGAATATTCAGGACTGATTTCCTTTAGGATGGACTGGTTGGATCTCCTTGCAGTCCAAGGGACTCTCAAGAGTCTTCTCAAACACCACAGCTCAAAAGCATCAATTCTTCAGCGCTCAACTTTCTTTACCATCCAACTCTCACATCCATACATGACCACTGGAAAAACCATACCTTTGACTAGATGGACCTTTGTTGACAAAGTAATGTCTCTGCTTTTTAATATGCTGTCTAGGTTGGTCACAACTTTTCTTCTGAGGAGCAAGTGTCTTTTAATTTCATGGCTGCAGTCACCATCTGCAGTGATTTTGGAGACCAAGAAAATAAAGTTTGTCACTGTTTCCTCTGTTTACCCATCTATTTGCCATGAAGTGATGGGACTGGATACCATGATCTTAGTTTTCTGAATGTTGAGCTTTAAGCCAACTTTTTCACTCTCCTCTTTCACTTTCATCAAGAGGGTCTTTCTTCTTCGCTTTCTGCCATAAGGGTGGTGTCATCTGCATATCTGAGGTTATAGATATTTCTCCTGGCAATCTTGATTGCAGCTTGTGCTTCATCCAGCCCAGCATTTCTCACCACCCTGCTCCCCACTATAAGAATCACTGCCCTTGTGAGCAGTGGATGTTGACTTAAAATAAGCTTGCAAAAACCACTTGTGTGAACGAAAAAGAGCAAAAGTCTAAGAATTTAGCCCCACATCAGAGTGTAAATGTGATGAGAAGAAGAAGAGGAGAAGCACTTGAAGGAAGGCTGTTGGAAGAGACAGAGATGCAAAGGACTGATAAAACAATTTCAAATGAAACAAACCCTCTAACAGAAGAACAAGGCACTGCTGGGGGAGAATGTTGGCAGGAAAAACTTTAAAAATATCAGAAGGGTTTCATAGGTAAAGAAGTAAAGGAAGAAAACCCAAGCCTGAAAGACTAGCATGTAAGCACAATTGAGTGTTTGATCCTCCCAGTGTCTCAGCAAACCACAGCCTGTGGCCATAGTGCATATGAGTGATGCAGGGCTCATCTCTTAATTACAGTGGTCCATAATCTTACCAAATGGTTATCTGAACAGTGTGACCTTATGACATCATAATTTCAAATACAATTTGCAGGAATGTACAGAAAGACGAATGTTTAACCAGACCTTTCCAACATCTCCATTCATCTATTACTATGATGACAAATACGAAATCCGGGAGAGAGATCAGAGAATAAAACGAAAAGTGAAAGGTATGTTACTAGATTTTTTCCTTAATCGCCTTTGCAATAGTTCCTAAATTTCTTGCCTTTTTTTTTTTTTTTTTTTTTGTGCTATCTTTGCAAACTGCTTTGTGGTCCTTTGGTTACCATGGGAAATGTTTTTAATAATTACTGTAGAAACTGGAACTTTCTTGATCTCCAGAAGTCAAGCACTCACTTCAAAAATCCTGCATTATAATCTGTTCACAATGAACATTTTTCTCACACTGTGATTATTTTAGAAAATGTCCAGAAAAACACTTTTGTCCATTTATGCATGCAGAATTTTTAAAGGCTCCTTTGAGATTTTTCTTTTCAACAAGTAATTATGTTTTCCCTCTAGTATTTTTCAAGCAAAGAAAAAGCTTTCTCTGCTCGGTGATTCCTAGAGCTTCCCCAAAGAAGTCATTTTTTATTGGCCACCATTATAAGCAGAGCTCCAGATCCACAGTCACCCTCCATTTCTTTATTTGCCATTGCTAACATAATGCTCTTTCTCACCAAATTGTTTTATAATTTACATCTATTCTCTCTACGTCTCTTCTTTCTTGCTATATACTTCAAGATGATTTACAAAGTTACTTTTTTTGCCTTCAGGACCAAATAGTTCTGTATTTTTCATGTTTGCTCATACATTGTTGACCCTTGGCCTTTTCATTATTCTTTTCCTGACTCTCTGAGTTCAGTCCTTTCAAAATGAAGACACGAATTCTAGAGAAAAGTAGATGACTCACTTCCAACTCCTGCATATTTTACATATTTTATTTTATATAAAGTTTATCTCAACTATATATAGAGAAATTACAGTATAAGAAGATAATGATTAGCAGCTGAATTTTTAAAAGATTACAAAGAAATGCACCAAAATGCCATCTCTGGATTAAAGGGTTGTGTGTGCTTTCTCTTTTATTTTCTCTATACTTTTCTGTATTTCCCATCTTTTAGTTATTGACAACCCTGTGATACAGATCCACTTTGAGGCTCGCTATAGTGGACTTTGTGTTTTATACTGAAGTCTATAAGTAATTACTTACTTTTGCTTTGTATTCTAGAATTCATTTTTGTTCCCTAAATATACTACTTCATACTCCACCTCATTTTTTTTTATTGGTGATTTCTGTAATCTTTCAAGGTTCTGTTGATATAACTTTTCATCTCTCACTGTACCCTCACCTCCCACTTATCCCTTCAGAATCACTACATCAGATATTTGCAGTAAGAGCGCCAAGTCCTGACAAAATAGAACGTCAGATCTGGCACTTAAACCTCTTGGATATACAAGTGCATGCACATGTGCACACTCGGTCTCCAAGCTAGTGATCTTTACTCTGAGGAATAATCTGCTGTCCAGTATGGCATTCACCTATAAGTACTGTGGCCAGACTTTATCTTCAGAGGATAGTTGAAATGTCATATGAAACTGTCAGAAGGCCATTTTCTACATTGCTTCACCTTATCATCAAGGACTCTCGCTTTATCACTACAGGAACTTGAGTTGGTCAGACATGACTTTTCTTCACGAAGCTAAAATGATTACTTCTCTCACTGATCTCTGTCTCCATTGTTTAACCTAGTTAAACTGTGTTGAGCAAAATAAATATCATTGGATATCTGGATGTTTTTCATGTTTGGAAATATAGAACTACAACCACTGAGTTTTTAGTGAGTGATTTTAACCTTAGTAAGGGCTCTTTAGAATGTCATATCATTAATGCATTTAAGTATCTGGCTTTCCTCTCTGCTGAGTTATTTACAGACCAGTGAAAGCTCTGAATATGCTATGCCAGTCTAACTGCTGAATATGCAGAAATACTTTTATGTTTTCCAGAACTCCAGAAAAATGGGGACTTGCCAAGGAAGTTCAAGAGGCCTCATGTGGAAGCAGCAGATAAGAGGCCCCGTGATATGAGAACAAGCCATGCCTCATGGAAAAACAACAGGTGGCCTCAAGAAAAGAAAGAAACCCAAAAAGAAACCATGAGCAGGAACATGAGAGAACGTGAGAAGCACAGAAAGGCTGCCAGGTGTCATGAAGACGATGAGGACTTCCCCAGGGGCCTCAAAGTCCACTCTACTCCTGGCACTTCCAGAACGCAGAAGCCTCACAAGCCCTTTCACCACTCATCACATTACCTCAAGCCAAGAGAAGACAGGCTGCCCAAGGAGGGCAAGCGGGGCAAGCATAAGAAAAAGGAGAGCTGCTTGGAGGAGGATAGCAATGATAATTTGTTTCTCATTAAGCAGAGGAAAAAAAAGTCTAAGCTGTGAGTCAGCTTCTGATTGGGCTTCCCAGTGTTTGTCTGTTCTTCATGTCTACAACATCCTGTCCGTATTTTTATTATCTGTGATTAAATAAAATGAGATTTTTGGTTTTGTTTCTGTAATCTCAGTGATATCTAGAGCTATTGAACAAAGTCCTTGAAGATCTCAGTTCTCTATGTTCAACAGGTTCCTAGGTAAGAAAACAGATAAACTTGGACTTCCCCTGTTCCCAGATGTCATTTTTATTCACTCAGTATCCTAGGGATAGGAAAACTTAATCTTTTCACAGAAAAGTTTTTGAAATATTTTGAAAAAATAAAAACTCATTAAATGTAATTCATCTAGTATGAGTATGAAAATTAAGTCTTTATAAGGAGAAATTAGCACTAATATGGAAAATTCATCCCTCTTTTTTAGCATTCCTTTCAATATTGGAAAGGATAATAACTATATATCTAAATCTGGCTTTTCTTGCTTCTGAAGCTGGCATTAGAATCTTACTTTGATCAGAGCATCACAGGCTGAAAATGAAGGTGTCTCCTTGAAAGCACTGAAGAGACGGGGAATTGGATTTTATAACAGAAGTAAGGAATCCATCCAGAGTAAATGTTGAGAGACAGATATCCTGAACCAAGTGAAAAGAGCCATCAAAAATTTTGACTTAATTGCAGTGAAATCATTTTTTACTATTTTTATAGCCATTCCTGAGGAATACTGTCCCTCAGATATTTAAGATGAATGTTACCCAACTTAAAAAATTGTTTCCTTCTCCTGGGTTTTTTAACTACCGAGGAGTTATACAGAAATTTTTGTATTTGTGACCTTTTGTACTTACCAGAGCCTAATGTTAGAATAAGAAAAATAAAATGTCTGAAATGTACATTTGTCTACTATGTAAAATGACAATGAGAGTTTGAGTGACAAAGGGCACACTTGGGTTGGACAAGTGACTGAAGTTATAGAATCTCTATAAACTGGAGTCAAATGCCCTTACTTCCCGAGCACTAGGTCTATGCCAGAATAAAATGAGATGGGGAAACATATTCCTCCATGGTCTCCAACAACTGGAGTCTTAAATTTGTGGTTCCTTCTTGGGAACCATGTGTCTGGTAGCATCAGCTCTCTTTTGAGGGGAAGGGAGAGTCTCTGCTCTGAAATCAGACTGAAGTCTTTAGTCCATCACCTTCCCTGTGGCTACCCAGCTTTAGCTAAGTGTCAGCATCCGTTATGTGTTGGTGCTTGGCTTCCTAACATCTACTGGGATTGTTTTACTTGTTTTGACCCTAAGGTAAGTGTACAGAATCTTTTTAATAACCCTGCTAAAAGTGGCAGCCATGAAAAACGACTTCATAGAATGCTGAGCCTTGAGATAATTGGCATTGTTTCTCAGTAGGACTTGGGACAAGCGTGGCTTGCTATTGACATGATGTGACTAGCATTCCTGCGTATCTGAGGACCTCTAATTTCAGGGCAGAAATGGGATTGCCTTTCATACTCAAAAAACGAGGCAGGAAGAAAGGAAACACTTTTCTGTTTGTTTCTGAGCATTATCTTATTTTTCCTCCCCAATTTTTTTTTTTTTTTTAACATTTTGTTGGGACATTTAATTTGCCCTTCAGGTCCATGTATTTAGATGAAGTTAGGAAACACGGCTGCTTTTCTTCACTTTGGGGAAGTAGGGAATGGTAAGGAAAGAGCAGAAACGTAAGAAGAGCTTTTGTTCCATTTCCTCTTTGTTGCCCTTGGCCCCTGGCTCTTAAACCAAGTGTTCGGTTCAAGTCAGTAAGTCTACTAACACACTAACTTTCCATACAAGAATAAGGAGTTTACCAATCTGACAATGAAATAAGATTTTAAATGGATAAATGTGATTAAGAGAAGAGCAGATGTCCCAAACAGTAAGGATCCACATAGTTGCTAAGATTGTGTGTGTCTGTGCTCAGTTGCTTAGTCGTGTCCAACTCTTCATGGCCCCTAGCCTACCAGGCTCTTCTGTCCCTGAATTTTCCAGGCTAGAATATTGGAGCAGCTTGCCATTTCCTACTCCAGGGGATCTTCCCAACCCAAGAGTTAAACCCTGGTCTCTTGAGTCTCCTGCACTGGCAGGCAGATTGTTTACTACTGCATCACCTGGGCTTCCTAGTATATAGTTATACCATACTTTTTAAATAATTCCTCTGTTGTTGAAGTTTTTGGTTGCTTCTGATTTTCATTATTTTTTTTTAATTCCTCTATGCACTTTGTATCTTCTCCAGTTATTCCATATAAAACCAAATTTATGGGTCAAAAAGCATGCGTATATTTCACGGAGGTTTTAGTACATGTTGGAAATTATATTCCTAGCAGTATATGAGAATGTTCATCTCCTCATTCTCACAATCAGTTCAGTTCAGTTCAGTCGCTCAGTCATGTCCTACTCTTTGCGACCCTATGAATTGCAGCACGCCAGGCCTCGCTGTCCATCACCAACACCCGGAGTTTATCCAAACCCATGTCCATCGAGTTGGTTATGCCATCCAACCATCTCATCCTCTGTCATCCCCTTCTCCTGCCCCCAATCCTTCCCAGCATTAGGGTCTTTTCCCAATGAATCAACTCTTCGCATGAGGTGGCCAAAGTATTGGAGTTTCAGCTTCAACATCAGTCCCTCCAATGAACACCCAGGACTGATCTCCTTTAGGATGGATTGATTGGATCTCCTTGCAGTCCAAGGGATTCTCGAGTCTTCTCCAACACCACAGTTCAAAAGCATCAATTGTGCTGCGCTCAGCTTTCTTCACCGTCCTACTCTCACATCCATACATGACCACTGGAAAAACCATAGCCTTGACTAGACGGACCTTTGTTGGCAAAGTAATGTCTCTGCTTTTCAATATGCTATCTAGGTTGGCCATAACCTTCCTTCCAAGGAGTAAGTGTCTTTTAATTTCATGGCTGCAATCACCATCTGCAGTGATTTTGGAGCCCCAAAAAATAAAGTCTGACACTGTTTCCACTGTTTCCCCATCTATTTCCCATGAAGTGATGGGACCAGATGCCATGATCTTAGTTTTCTGAACGTTGAGCTTTAAGCCAACTTTTTCACTCTCCTCTTTCACTTTCATCAAGAGGCTCTTTAGTTCTTCTTCACTTTCTGCCATAAGGGTGGTGTCATCTGCATATCTGAGGTTATTGATATTTCTCCTGGCAATCTTGATTCCAGCTTGTGTTTCTTCCAGCCCAGCGTTTCTCATGATGTACTCTGCATATAAGTTAAATAAGTAGGGTGACAATATACAGCCTTGACGTACTCCTTTTCCTATTTGGAACCAGTCTGTTCTTCCATGTCCAGTTCTAACTGTTGCTTCCTGACCTGCATACAGATGTCTCAAGAGACAGGTCAGATTGTCTGGTATTCCCATCTCTTTCAGAATTTTCCACAGTTTATTGTGATCCACACAGTTAAAGGCTTTGGCATAGTCAATAAAGCAGAAAGAGATGTTTTTCTGGAACTCTCTTGCTTTTTCGATGATCCAGCGGATGTTGGCAATTTGATCTCTGGTTCCTCTGCCTTTTCTAAAACCAGCTTGAACATCTGGAAGTTCACGGTTCACGTGTTGCTGAAGCCTGGCTTGGAGAATTTTGAGCATTACTTTACTAGTGTGTGAGATGAGTGCAATTGTGCGGTAGTTTGAGCATTCTTTGGCATTGCCTTTCTTTGGGATTGGGATGAAAACACCTTTTCCAGTCCTGTGGCCACTGCTGAGTTTTCCAGATTTGCTGGCATATCGAGTGCAGCACTTTCACAGCATCATCTTTCAGGATTTGAAATAGCTCAACTGGAATACCATCACCTCCACTAGCTTTGTTCGTAGTGATGCTTCCTAAGGCCCACTTGACTTCACATTCCATGATGTCTGGCTCTAGGTGAGTGATCACACCATCGTGATTATCTGGGTCGTGAAGATCTTTTTTGTACAGTTCTTCTGTGTATTCTTGCCACCTCTTCTTAATATCTTCTAGTTCTGTTAGGTCCATACCATTTCTGTCCTTTATTGAGCCCATCTTTGCATGAAATGTTCCATTGGTATCTCTAATTTTCTTGAAGAGATCTCTAGTTTTTCCCATTCTGTTGTTTTCCTCTATTTCTTTGCATTGATCACTGAGGAAGGCTTTCTTATCTCTCCTTGCTATTCTTTGGAACTCTGCATTGAGATGGGAATATCTTTCCTTTTCTTCTTTGCTTTTTGCTTCTCTTCTCTTCCCAGCTATCTGTAAGGCCTCCTCAGACAGCCATTTTGCTTTTTTGCATTTCTTTTTCATGGGGATGGTCTTGATCCCTGTCTCCTGTACAGTGTCACAAACCTCTGTCCATAGTTCATCAGGCACTCTGTCTATCAGATCTAGTCCCTTAAATCTATTTGTCATTTCCACTGTATACTCATAAGGGATTTGATCTAGGTCATACCTGAATGGACTAGTGGTTTTCCCTGCTTTCTTCAATTTCAGTCTGAATTTGGCAATAAGCAGTTCATGATCTGAGCCACAGTCTGCTCCCGGTCTTGTTTTTGCTGACTGTATAGAGCTTCTCCATCTTTGGCTGCAAAGAATATAATCAATAACATGGAATATTTTCATTCCCTTTTCTTTTTGCCACTCTGATAGGCAAAGAAACATTATTTGTTAGTGCTGTGGTGAAAATATTGATGTGAGCTGTGTTTATGTAAGGAGAGACAGGATTAACAGTGTATCAACAACCTGTTGATAAAAGATACAGAAACAGCTCCTCATAGGAAACAACTGAAAATTCTTCTGACAACAAAAGATTGCAAATGAAATAATACAACCTTTCATTCCTTCATTGCTGTCTTGATTCCTTGATCTTATCATTTTTGGTTTTCATGGTTTAGAGGGTGCTGCTGGCATCTAGTGAGTAGAGGCCAGGAATGTTGCTAAAATGCTGTGGTGCACAAGACAGTCTCCTGCAACAGAAAGGTGAGCAGCCGAAAATGTCAGTAGTGCCGAGGTTCAGAAACCCTAATTAAAACCCCAACCCATTTCTCAAAAGGAATTCTCACCAGAAGGAGTTGGTGCAGGTTGCCTTCCACATATTATAAGCTTATATTAATATTATATTAATACTTTCATCAGACTGGTATTTGAGAGTTTGATGGGACATGTCCCGCTCATCTGAAATAAGGGCCACTAGTTTCATGGCATGAATATTTATAGACCATGTGGACCCCTTTGTGGAAGGACAAAGCCCCTGGTAACTCAGCCATCTTAGGGGAATACTTATTAGTATAACCAGAAAACATGGATACAAACTTTAGAGCACCAGACTAGAGTGTTAGCTCTGTCAAGAGAATAGTGGTGTGAGAACAAAGGGAGTTAGCTGAGGCAGGGGGCGGTGCGGTGAGGAGGGTTGGAGACTATCTAGTGGGTCATTTGATTGGTTAAGAATGTGTCGGTAGGTTGTAGATGCCATCACCAGGATGCCAGTCCAGCACAGGCACTTAGGGTTTGGGCTTATCAGCATGACAAAGAAGTACCAACCATTGGAAGACATGCAGTGCATGCCATGCAAAGAATCGCTTCACGCGATGAAACCATTTCAGAGTTGCTCTATCCAGAGGAAAGTTTCTGGTGCATTTAATGTATGTTTAACTTATATGATGGACATTCTACTACCATCCTAACAATTGTGAAATAAATCAGTTTTTCAAGTGATTTACTAGGAAGTATTTCCAATACAACCAAGTGAGGGAGTGGGGAAGTGGGACAGAGAAGAGAATGTATCAAATTGGATGCCTTATCAAGTCAGGGTCCCACAAAGGGCAGCTCTCAGACTCCCAGAGGAGCACTAGAGACAACATGGGCCACCTCAAAGTCTTCCCTGATCAGGGCTAAAGGAGTATGTGTTCCTGTATCATTTTTTGTTTTGTGTTAAATAAGTCAGTCATTGTTTAAGAGCTGCTTCAGGAGCCTTTTTCAGTCAACTCTGTCTTTCTGTACACCCAGGCAAATTGGGTTTGGACAGTGAGAGGACAGCCCCCTGACAGTGACACGGGGATATGAATGAAACACGTCACCTGCTACAACCATAAACTCAGAAATCCTTCCCACTAAATATTTGGCAGTCATACACTAAAATGTGGGTGTTTTTTTTTTAACGCAAAAAACCCCCACAACTTCATTTTGACGGACTGTATGTAATCATTTTTTCAGACTTATCAGCTTATGGTATTCATATATAACAGTGTAACATGAAAGAGTCCAAAATACCAAATTTATTGCAGCATATATCATAGCCATTATCAAAAGTTTCAGGGAGTTCTACTTCCAACCAAGACTGGAGTAACAGGGACCAGATTTACCATCCATCCTGACACTAAAATAATGTGAAGCAGTTTTCAAGACATTAAACATAGACAAAGAAGGACAGTGTCCTTTTGAGAGATGACCCCTGACTGCCCCAGCAGACTGCTAAAAGTGTTTTCCAGTTGTGGAGCACGGAAGGGAACCTAGGAAGGGCCTCATTAAGGAAACAGCTGGGATCCTAGAAAAGCCAAAGTGTCTAGTTTGCAGATTGGATTACCAGAAAGGAGAGAGCCAAATAGAGAGCCCAAAGATCTACCTGCAGAGGGTCCCCAGCTAAGTACTGGTTGGTGCATATGTGTGAGGAAGCCACCAGAAAGAATTAGAGGGAACTGTTGGTGGAGCTCACAGAGGGCCAAAAATAGTTTCTGTTGTCACCAGAGTGGGAAACTTCATAGTTCATGCAGCATTGACTACAATACTCAGAAGAGTTTTTGCCTTGATAGTGGGGGGAAATTAGTCCTGGTCTAAACCTCTCTGGTTCTGCCTAACTAGCTTAAAACCAAGACATGAAAGAGCCAAAGTGTTTCCAAATAACTTAACCAGTTCCAAGAACAAAGCTCAAGGAATACAAAAGTATGCAGCACCCAATAAGGTCAAGTTGACAATGGAATACTACCAAAAAATGCAAATTAATCTATAGTAGCAGAAGATCCATGGTTGCTTGCAGGTGGGGATGGTTGGGTCAGGTAGGAAGGTTAGGAAGGGGCAGGCACAAGGAGACCTGGGGATGGTAAATACCTTCATTATCTTGATTGTGGGGATGGTTTCACAGATGTGTGTATATGTGTGTGTGTGTGTGTGTGTGTGTAAAAAGTCTTAATTTCATTCATAATTTACTGGAAACATTTTAATGTTTTTTTCACTGAGTTGGGAATATTCTGGAAAAAAGAGAGGGCAAGACCAAGGATCAGTAATCCACAGGCCATCCTCAGAGGTTTTTTGTTTTTTAATTATTTATTTATTTGGCTGTACTGGGTATTAGTTGCAACACATAGAATCTTCATTGCTGCATGCAGGATCTTTAGTTGTAGCATGCAGACTCATAGTTGTGGCATGTGGTATCTAGTTCCTTGACCAGGTATTGAACCCAGGCCACCTGCATTGGCAGTGTGGAGTCTTAGCCCCTGGATCACCAGGGAAGACACCATCCTCAGTTTTGTTACCTGCTTTGCCCATGGCAGGCCAAGAAGGAGAATGATCACAAAACAAGTGTCTAACTTTTGGGGCCTGGGGGAGGGCAGTAGCTGACCTCTCAGGCCCAAGTGGTAGCAAGTGTGTCTAAGAGGCATGCTAGTGAAAAATCTGTACCAGCATCGGGACCATGGCCCACAGGCTGGTGTCTGACTTCGTGGCCTAACATTCAAAGCTTTCCCAGTTCGTCTTCTGCCTCCTTCACCCTTCCAAACCCATTGGATAAATGACTAGTCCCTGAACAGGTCATGCTTTACCTATGCTTTACCTATTCCTTCCAGAATATCCTATTCTACTTTTATGAACACTCCAGACAACATTAATCCTTCTCTCTTTGGTATTCCTGTGTGAGTTATTTAGTCAACAGATCTTTACTATGGATCCTTTTGTGCCAGGTAGTACTATTGCTTAAGGTTGACTTTACTAAGAAATCTCAAGGCTCAAAGACTAACAAACACAAAAATGACTGTCATATATGTGAGGAGTGCAAGGACGGATATGGGTCACTCTGTCAAAAAGAGTCAAGGAGATGGCAGGACCTCTCTTGCCCAGGACTTCCACTGGGTCTTCATAACAGAATGCAAAATTTCCAGAATAGCAATAGGAAAGAGCCCTTCAGGAAGAAGCAATCTAGAGATATGAAACAGCAAGGCTGTTTGCCCATCCTCATTTCCTGGGGCCCAAACTAGATGACTTGAAGCTGTAGAATTTGTTCTTTCACAGTTCTGGAGGCCAGAAGTCCAACATCAAGATGTCAACATAATTTCCTTTTTAAATTTTTTGAAAATTGAAGTATAATTGATTTACAATATTATATTAGTTTCTGGCATACAACATAGTGATTCAAAATTTTTGTAGATTGTACTCCATTTAAAGTTACAAAGGAGAGGAAATATTATGTGATCAGTCGTGTCCAACTCTTTGCAGCCTCGTGATCTGTAGCCCACCAAGCTCCTCTGTCCATGAAATTTCCCAGCCAAGAATACTGAAGGGGGTTGCCATTTCCTACTCCAGGGGATCTTCCTGACCCAGGGATAGAACTCATGATTCTTGCATCTCCTGCATTGGCAGGCAGATTCTTTACCACTAGCGCTACCTGGGAAGCCCACACAAAGTTATTATAAAGCATTGGCTATATTCCCTGTGCTGTACAATATATTCTTGTAACTTAGTTATTTTATACATGGTAGTTTATACCTCTTAATTCCTCTACCTCTATTTTGCCCCTCCCCCTTCCCTCTCCCTACTGGTAGCCACTAGTTTGTTCTCTATATCTGTGAGTCTGCTTCTTTTTTGTTACATTCACTAGTTTGTTGTATTTTTTAGATTTCACATATAAGTGATAATCATTTGGTATCTGTCTTTCTCTGTCTGACTTATTTCACTTAGCATAGTGCACTTCAGGTTCATCCATGTAGATTTGTATGAGCTGTTTATATATTTTGGATATTAACCCCTTATTGGTCATTCCACTATGTAAGTGCCATGATAGTTGGTTAAACATCATACTCGTGGTCCTTTTTAGGAAAAGTTGGGTATCAATCCCTTGATAATGAATGTAAGTCCTCCAGTTTCAGCATGGGTTGTGTTCCCTCACAGTACCTTTTTGAGCATACAACTAGCATTAAGTGCTTATAACTGGCTGTTCTATGGCAGTGTCATGGAGACAGGGCTATATTTTTAGCTTTCACACAATAGTTCAAAACCCAAATCCACACGTGAGGAGCAGAAGTCACAAAAGAAAGTAAGACCACAGTTCCCATAGCAAGGCAGATGGAAACCCATGAAGAACCCAGAATTCACACCCCAACCCATGCCCTGGTCAGGCGTGGCCCACACTGGACCTCCACTGGTCATCCAGCTAACTCGATAAACACGTCTTGAGTATCTTACCTGAGCCAGGTTCTGTGCTGACATCAAGGGCTACCCTACCCTTGAGGAGCTCTCATTTTCTCTAGTCGGTGAGACAGATTCGAACTCCATTCAGTTCTACAACAGGTATTTATAGAATACCTACTCTGAAGTCATGGCACAGTGATGAGCCAGACAAATAAGATCCATGCCCTCATGGGGCTCATAGCTCATAGGAAAGATAGACTCCATACAAGTGAATTGAGTGCTACAAAGTGTTCCTGGTGTAGAGTAAGGGCTCAAGTTCAGTTCAGTTCAGTCGCTCAGTTGTGTCCAAGTATTTGCGACCCCATGAACCGCAGCACACCAGGCCTTTCTGTCCATCATTGACTCCCGGAGTCCATACAAACCCAAGTCCATCAAGTCAGTGATGCCATCCAGCCATCTCATCCTCTCTTGTCCCCTTCTCCTCCTGCCCCCAATCCTTCCCAGCATCAGGGTCTTTTCCAATGAGTGAGCTCCTCGCATCAGGTGGCCAAAGTATTGGAGTTTCAGCTTCAACATCAGTCCTTCCAATGAACTCCCAGGACTGATCTCCTTTAGGATGGACTGGTTGGATCTCCTTGCAGTCCAAGGGACTCTCAAGAGTCTTCTCCAACATCACAGTTCAAAAGCATCAATTCTTTGGCACTCAGCTTTCTTTATAGTCCAACTCTCACATCCATACATGACCACTGGAAAAACCATAGCCTTGACTAGATGGACCTTTGTTGACAAAGTAATGTCTCTGCTTTTTAATATGCTATCTAGGTTGGTCATAAATTTCCTTCCAAGGAGTAAGCGTCTTTTAATTTTATGGCTGCATTCACCATCTGCAGTGATTTTGGAGCCCAGAAAAATAAAATCAGCCACTGTTTCCACTGTTTCCCCATCTATTTGCCATCAAGTGATGGGACTGGATGTCATGATCTTAGTTTTCTGAATGTTGAGCTTTAAGTCAACTTTTTCACTCTCCTCTTTCACTTTCATCAAGAGGCTCTTTAGTTCTTCTTCACTTTCTGCCATAAGGGTGGTGTCATCTTCATATCTGAGGTTATTGATATTTCTCCCGGCAATCTTGATTCCAGCTTGTGCTTCCTCCAGCCCAGCGTTTCTCATGATGTACTCTGCATATAAGTTAAATAAGCAGGGTGACAATATACAGCTTTGAAGTACTCCTTTTCCTATTTGGAACCAGTCTATTGTTCCATGTGCAGTTCTAACTGTTGCTTCCTGACCTGCATACAGATGTCTCAAGAGGCAGGTCAGGTGGTCTGGTATTCCCATCTCTTTCAGAATTTTCCACAGTTTATTGTGATCCACACAGTCAAAGGCTTTGGCATAGTCAATAAAGCAGAAAGAGATGTTTTTCTGAAACTCTCTTGCTTTTTCGATGATCCAGCGGATGTTGGCAGTTTGATCTCTGGTTCCTCTGCCTTTTCCAGAACCAGCTGGAAGTTCACGGTTCACGTATTACTGAAGCCTGGCTTGGAGAATTTTGGGCATTACTTTACTAGCGTGTGAGATGAGTGCAATTGTGCGGTAGTTTGAGCATTCTTTGGCATTGCCTTTCTTTGGGATTGGAATGAAAACTGACCTTTTCCAGTTCTGTGGCCACTGCTGAGTTTTCCAGATTTGCTGGCATATCGAGTGCAGCACTTTCACAGCATCATCTTTCAGGATTTGAAATAGCTCAACTGGAATTCCATCACCTCCGCTAGCTTTGTTTGTAGTGATGCTTCCTAAGGCCCACTTGACCTCACATTCCAGGATGTCTGGCTCTAGGTGAGTGATCACACCATCATGATTATCTGGGTCGTGAAGATCTTTTTTATATAGTTCTTCCGTGTATTCTTGCCACCTCTTCTTAATATTTTCTGCTTCTTTTGGGTCCCTACCATTTCTGTCCTTTATTGAGCCCATCTTTGCATGAAATGTTCCCTTGGTATCTCTAATTTTCTTGAAGAGATCTCTAGTCTTTCCCATTCTATTGTTTTCCTCTATTTCTTTGCATTGATCACTGAAGAAGGCTTTCTTATCTCTCCTTGCTATTCTTTGAAACTCTGCATTCAAATGGGTATATCTTTCCTTTTCTCCTTTGCTTTTCACTTCCCGTCTTTTCACAGCTATTTGTAAGGCCTCCTCACACAGCCATTTTGCTTTTTTGCATTTCTTTTTCTTGGGGATGGTCTTGATTCCTGTCTCCTGTACAATATCACGAACCTCCATCCATAGTTCATCAGGCATTCTGTCTATCAGATCTAGTCCTTTAAATCTATTTCTCACTTCTACTGTATAGTCATAAGGGATTTGATTTAGGTCATACCTGAATGGTCTAGTGGTTTTCTCCACTTTCTTCAATTTCAGTCTGAATTTGGCAATAAGGACTTCATGATCTGAGCCACAGTCAGCTCCTGGTCTTGTTTTTGCTGACTGTATAGAGCTTCTCCATTTTTGGCTGCAAAGAATATAATCAATCTGATTTTGGTGTCGACCATCTGGTGATGTCCATGTATAGAGTCTTCTCTTGTGAAGGGCTCAAACATATGTTGATAGAATAAAGAGATAAAGACTATGTCTTCTTTCTCCTCTCTCAGAGGGTCCTGAGAGAGGAGGACATACGTTTCAGTAAATGAATGTTCCTCACTGCTCCCCAAGACCATCCTGTGCCTGAGAGTACCAAAATAGGGATAACTAAAACCTTAGTCCACTGGACTGGGAGGTTGACCTTCCAAATGGAAAGGTCCACAGTGGTTCCTCTGGAAAGGTGGCCTAAGGCTAGAGAGGGTGAATGTGGGGCTCCTGTTGTAGGGTTTCGGGGTTACTGAGCTTGCTAGTGTTGCTCTGTTAAGCCTCAGGCAGACCAAACAGGACAAAGCCTTCTAAAATTATCAATGTGAGGTCTGTTGTTCAAATGGAAGAGCAAAGAAAACTCAAGTCCACTGACATAATGCTGGAGCAGAAATAGCCCTCATCTTTCAGAAAACAACCACACAGACACCTGCTAAAAGAAGTATCTCAAAGTTCCGTATTTTAGAAAGAAAACCCCTGGGTTTCAGGACTGTCCTCAGTTGTAATCCATCAGACTTGTTTTCCTGCCTTCAGAGAGCTTTCATTTTGATTGGAGGAGAGAGAAACCCTGAAACAGCAGTAACTCAAGTTGGAGAGAAGCCCAGCTGTAAGACTGTGCAGGACGGGGTCACTTCCAGGATCAGTGATGGTAGGGGCCCAGGAAGGCCCAGGGAGACTTCACAGAGGAAGTGACCTTAGAACTGGCCCTTGGAGCAGAGAGAAGACTTTGACATGTAGGATAAAAGGAAATAACGTTTCAGAAGAATTCCAGGTATAGGCAATAGCTGATATGTAGGAAAATCCAGAGCACAGTTAAGAGGGTCTAGTTCATTTGTCTTTACTATGGATGACATGAAAGGGAGTAGAAGGAGGTAATTGGATCAAGATCACTAAAGGCTCCACATTTCAGGCCAAGAAGTGTGGTCCTCTGTGTTTCATTTTCCTCTTTCATAAAAATGGAAAGAACACCCTTTCTGTTGTAAGAATTAAAGTATCTAATGGATAGCACCCTCAGACATGGATTTAGATCAACACAGCACCACACAAGTTAGCACTTTTATAATATTAGTCCTTTCAGACATTGCTCTTCTATGGAATTAAGTATTCTTTATCTGCCTTTACACAGAAAGGTAGTGGGTGGTTGCATCAGTCAGGGTTCTCCGGAGAAATAAAACCGATTTTTTTTTACATAAGACCACACAGTTGTTGGGACCAGCAAGTATAAAATCTGTAGGGCAGGCCAGCAGGCTGGAAACTCAGACAGGATTTCTACCTTAGAGTTTTGAAGTAGAATTCCTTCTTCTTCAGGAAACCTCAATTTTTGCCCTTAAGATCTCAGCTAATTAGATGAGTCCTTCCCACATTGTGGAGGATAATCTCCTCTACTGAAAGTCCATTTGTTGTAGATGTTAATCACATCTATAGATCACCTTCCTAGCAACATGTAGACTGGTGTTTGATCAAATAACTGAGTGCCCCATCACCTAGCTAAGTGGGCATACAGAATTAACCAACTCAGTGGTCTTGTTAAACCTTAGTCCCTAGAACATGGTACCAGACCTGCCAGATGACTTCTGTACCTTGGTAATAATTTTACATTATTTATTCCTGCTTCCTGCATAAAACTTTCCACGTACCAGAACGAAGCTGAATGTCTATGGAATATATTGTGCCAAATGCTGATGCAGCCAGATATGCAGACTTCGACTTGGTGCCAAGAAACCCTTCCTGACTGGAGTTTCCAACAGTGAGACAGACCACCTGGGATGAAGTGGGCTTGGGAAGTAGTCAACCAGAGGAGATTTAAGCATCTCCTGAGAGTGGGCCCAGGCGCTGGGAGAGAGCCCCTGTGGAGGGTCAACGGATTCTGATAACTCTAGATTCTAAAAATGTTGCTCAGAAAAGTCCCTGCTTCTTCCTCCTCTCTATACCCCTCCCCTACCCCAAAGTAAGGCATCAGAGGCTGGGGCAGAACATGGAACCTTCCCTAAATGGAAACTATCTGCATGTTTTTCTCACCCTTCCTCCACCAGTCCCCTCTCCCCAGCCAGTTTCGCCTGGTTGATCTCTCTGGGAGGGGAGCTTGTCAAATTCATCTCTGCCTCAGCCTCCTTTCACACCCCACCTTATCCTCCACGCCTATTCCCCATGGAGCCTTAGGGGGCCCAGGGGATCCACCTTCATCCTGAACAAGACATGGGTCACCAACCACTTCTCTTCTGTGCCTACACCCAATTAATCATCTCTTCCTGGTGATTTGCATGGCAACCCTCTTGTACTTAGCTGCTCAGGGGAGTTTTCTGGTTTCATTGCCTCAATGAACACTGGCCTCCTGGGTCACTCTGGATTCCCCTGCTGACCCACCACAGACCTGGCCTCCGCAGCCTGCCTGTCTGTGCTCCAGAAGGTCCTTGTGTCCTCAGGAGGCTTCCCTTACCATCAACAAGCCAGGCTCTGTATGCAGCACCATCTCGCAAGGGTTGGCGAGGTCTTGGACAGGGCTGGATTCTTAAAGTTCTGCTCAGAGCTTCAAAGGCCTAAGAGATTGCCTAGTCCACTCTGGCCCACTCAATTTCACCTCCACTTAACAGATGGGGAATCCGAGACAGACAGGGAAGAGGTTTGTCCGTGGTCATACTTCAAGTCAGAGGTAGAGCTGAGCCTAGGCTTTGGGCCCCTTTCCCTCAGCCCTCCCTGTCTTTCTGTGCCACACCTTGTCAACAGAAAATAGAAAGCATCTGAAAACATCAGCATATTAGGAGTGAGCGAAAAACATATTTAGTGTTTAAATTTTGAAACTCAACAACCTCCAGGCATCCTCTGCTCAGATGGCAGCAGTTTGCAAGATGTTCTGGGAATGGCCATGGGCTGGGCTGTGGCATGGAGCCAGAGGGTGGGTGGGAGAAAAGACCTTCCTCTCAGCCAGGAACTCTTTTAGCACAGAAATCTGGGTATCTCCTAAGTCACCCCTCCCCACAGAGTCATTATCACGAGCCAGGGAACAAATGAACATGAGGATACAGGAACTAGACCAAAGGACAGGGAGAAAATTAGAAAGGAGGGGGAAACAGCAGCAAATCCAGGGAATACAAGGGAGACGCTGGAAAGATTCCCAGACCATCATGGGCCTGCAGAAGTCCAGACACTTGCTATAAAAGATCATCTCAGGGTTTCCATGACAAGGAAACTGTCAAGATCAGAAAGTCACTATTCTACAAGTTGGATGACCTTTAGAAGTTCTTAAGTCTAGAACCCTCTGCAGTACATAAGGGAAACCCATAGAGTGCTTCATATCCTGCAGAGTCAGGAGCAGAGCCAGGACTGGAGCCTAGTCCCTGCCTCCTCGTGTGGGACTGTCTCCATGAGCCAGGATGGGCCACAGGGCCAGGGTTTGGAGGAGGCTTAGAGCAGGGGACCTCAAAGACAATGTTGAGCTTTCTGGAGCCCTGGAGCCTGGTGAGACAGAAACACCACACAGAAAAGCTGGGGGTATCTTTGTGACAATAGACTCCTGAAGTGCTGAGGAGAAACCAGTGCGGTTGTCATGAGGAAAGAAGGGCTATGAAAGTGAAATTTACAATTTGTGAGAGAGGGAAACTGAAAATGTGCTCTCTATCCCATGCAAATTGTCTGTGGCTTTTTGTCCCACACCTGCAGCAGCTCATGGCATATACAACAGCAGGATCCGTGGGTTTCGTTCCCACGGTCCTGTTCCAGGAAAATGGAAACAGAGATGGCCCCTGTCATTCAGGGAAGGATGTGCTGGGGTGCCCGGGCTCCACGTGGAGGTGTCCGCTGGGCTGAGAGCCAGTCGCCTTTGTGCCTGACTGAGGTAAACCTGGTAGGGACTAGCTCCTAGGGACAGCATTCCTAGGGGGCCCCTGCCTCCCCTGCCCTCAGCTCCAGACTCCCTGCCCTGCTCACCTCCTGTCACTCCCCCTTTTGTTCTGCCCCCAGATACCCCCATGTTTTTATTCTTGTGAGAATTTTCTCATGCTATATCTCCTGCTGGAAATGCCCTCCTTCCTATGCTTCTCCAATCCTGTCAGCCCAGTCAGAAATTCCATGAGGAAACCTCGCGTTCGGTTTGAGGCGCTAGCAGTGTCTCTCCCAACTGTGCCTCTCAACTTCATGTAGCCCATATCTACTTCCAGTTGTCTATTTATTCTTTCAGTCTCCCTCAGAAGACTGGGAGCCCCATGAGGACAGTTGCTGTGTCAGGTTCATCTTTGTATTCCAAAGACAAGCCCTTCGCTTGGCGCCATTGGAAGCCAGGGTACAGGCTGCCACCATCGCAGTCAGAGCCAGGGCTGTCATCGCCAATCACTCAGGGTCACCTTTCCCTTGGAGTCTCAAGAGACTTCAGTCTTCTACATAGGGTTCCAAAATGTGGTCCACTCGAGAAGGGAATGCCAAACCACTACAGCATTCTTGCCTTGAGAACCCCATGAACAGTATGAAAATGACACTGAAAGATGAACTTCCCAAGTTGATAGGTGCCCAATATGCTACTGGAGAAGAGCGGAGAAATAGCTCCAGAAGGAATGAAGAGGCTGAGCCAAAGTGAAAACAACCAGGTGTGGATGTGTCTGGTGGTGAAAGTATTGTCTGATGCTGTTAAGAACAATATTGCACAGGAACCTGGAATGTTAGGTCCATGAATCAAGGTAAATTGGAAGTGGTCAAACAGGAGATATCAAGAGTGAACATCGACATATTAGGAATCAGTTCGGTTCAGTCGCTCAGTGGTATCCGACTTTTTGTGACCCCATGGACTGCAGCAGGCCGGGTCTCCCTGTCCATCACCAACTCCCAGAGTTTACTCAAACTCATGTCCATTGAGTCGATGACGCTATCCAACCATCTCACCCTCTGTTGTCCCCTTCTCCTCCCGCCTTCAATCTTTCCCAGCATCAGGGTCTTTTCCAATGAGTCAGTTCTTCGCATCAGGTGCCCAAAGTATTGCAGTTTCAGCTTCAGCATCAGTCCTTACAATGAATATTCAGGACTGCTTTCCTTTAGGATGGACTGTTTGGATCTCTTGCAGTCCAAGGGACTCTCAAGAGTCTTCTCCAACACCACAGTTCAAAAGAATAAATTCTTCGGCGCTCAGCCTTCTTCATAGTCCAACTCTCACGTCCGTACATGACTACTGGAAAAACCATACCTTTGACTAGACAGATTTTTGTTGACAAAGTAATGTTTCTGCTTTTTAATATGCTGCCTAGGTTGGTCATAATTTTTCTTCCAAGGAGCAAGCATCTTTTAATTTCATGGCTGCAGTCACCATCTGCAGTGGTTTTGGAGCCCAAGAAAATAAAATCTGTCAGTTTCCATTGTTTCTCTATCTATTTGCCATGGAGTGATGGGACCAGATGCCATGATCTTCGTTTTTTGAATGTTGAGTTTTAAGCCAGCTTTTTCACTCTCCTTATTGTCAAATTCAGACTTAAATTGAAGAAAGTAGGGAAAACCACTAGGCCATTCAGATATGACCTAAATCAAATCCATTATGATTATACAGTGAAGTGACAAATAGATTCAAGGGATTAGATCTGATAGACAGAGGGCCTGAAAAACACAAGGATGGAGGTTCATAACATTGTACAAGAGGCAGTGATGAAAACCATCCCCAAGAAAAAGAAATGCAAAAGACAAAATGGCTGTCTGAGGAGGTCTTACAAATAGCTGAGAAAAGAAGAGAAGTGAGAGGCAAAGGAGAAAAGGAAAGATATACCCATTTGAATCCAGATTTCCAAAGAACAGCAAGGAGAGATAAGAAAGGCTTCCTCAGTGATCAATGCAAAGAAATAGAGGAAAACAATAGAATGGGAAAGACTAGAGATTTCTGTTTAAAAATTAGAGATAGCAAGGGAACATTTCATGCAAAGATGGGCACAGTAAAGGACAGAAATGGTATGGACCTAACAGAAGCAGAAGATATTAAGAAGAGGTCGCAAGAATATACAGAAGAACTTTGCAAAAGAGATCTTAATGACCCAGATAATCATGATGACGTGATCACTCACCTAGAGCCAGGCATCCTAGAGTGCGAAGTCAAGTGGGCCTTTGGAAGCATCACTACGAACAAAGCTAGTGGAGGTGATGGTATTCCAGTTGAGCTATTTCAAATCCTAAAAGATGATGCTGTGAAAGTGCTGCACTCAATATGCCAGCAAATTTGGAAAATTCAGCAGTGCCTACATGACTGGAATTGGTCAATTTTCATTCCAATCCGAAAGAAAAGCAATGCCAAAAATGTTCAAACTACCACACAATTGCACTCATCTCACATGCTAGCAAAGTAATGCTCAAAATTCTCCAAGCTAGGCTTCAACAGCATGTGAACTGAGAACTTCCACATGTTCAAACTGGATTTAGAAAAGGCAGAAGAACCAGAGATCAAATTGCCAATATCCATTGGATCATAGAAAAAGCAAGAGAATTCCAGTAAAACATCTACTTCTGCTTCATTGACTACACTAAATAAAGCCATTGACTGTGTGGATCATGACAAACTGTGGAAAATTCTTCAAGAGATGGGAATACTAAACCACCTTACCTGCCTCCTGAGAAACCTGTATGCAGGTCAAGAAACAACAGTTAGGACCAGACATGGAACAATGGGCTCTTTCCAAATTGGGAAAGGAGTACGTCAAGGCTGTATATTATCACCCTGCTTATTTAACTTATTTGCAGAATACATCATGAGAAATGCCAGCCTGGATGAAGCACAAGTTGGAATCAAGATTGCCAGGAGAAATATCAATAACTTCAGGTATGCAGATGACACTACCCTTATGGCAGAAAGCAAAGAGAAACTAAAGAGCCTCTTGATGAAGGTGAAAGAGGAGAGTGAAAAAGCTGGCATAAGCTCAACGTTCTAAAACCTAAGATCATGGCATCTGGTCCCATCATTTCATGGCAAATAGTTGGGGAAACAATGGAAACAGTGACAGACTTTATTTTCTTGGGCTCCAAAATCACTGCAGATAGTGACTGCAGCCATGAAATTAAAAGATGCTTGCTCCTTGGAAGAAAAGCTATGACCAACTAGACAGCATGTTAAAAAGCAGAGACATTATTTTGCAAACAAGGTCTGTCTAGTCAAAGGTATGGTCCAGTAGTCATGTATGGATGTTAGAGTTGGACTATAAAGAAAGCTGAGCGCCGAAGAATTGGTGATTTTGAACTGTGGTGTTGGAGAAGACTCTTGAGAGTCCCTTGGACTGCAAAGAGATCAAACCAGTCAATCTGAAAGGAAATCAACCTTGAATATTCATTGGAAGGACTGATGCTGAAGCTGAAGCTCCAGTACTTTGGCAACCTGATGCGAAAAGCTGACTCATTAGAAAAGCCCCTGATACTGGGAAAGATTGAAGGCAGGAGGAGAAGGAGATGACAGAAGACAGGATGGTTGGATAGTATCACTGATTCAATGGACATGAGTTTGAGCAAGCTCCAGGAGATTGTGAAGGACAGAGGAGCCTGTCGTGCTGCAATCATAGGGTTACAAAGAGTTAGACGAGACTGAGTGACTGAACAACAACAACTTCCCAGGAACCAAGATTAGCTTTCTTGACAGCAACTAGTGACTCGTTAAATACGTGACTCAGATCTCTCAGCTGGGGGCTGCTGGCCCCTCAGATATTTGGCTCCAGGGCCATGCTCTGGGCTTACCATGATTGCTGAGAGATGCAGAGTTGACTTCCTCATGTTGCCTCAGCCTCACTCCTGAAGAAATCCCAGCAGGAAACCCACAGCGCTTCTCAGCACATGCACACACTCCCACATTTTCTCACTCTTGCACACTTACACACGTATTCCCCCTCATGCATGCACACATCCACACATGCTCAGATATGCATACCCCCACACATGCGAGCTGACACATACATGCTCTCATACATATATACATATTCACACACACACGTATGCACACACATGTCTCATATGTACATATTCCCACACTCACAAATACACTTCTATTAAGCATTTCGTGAGTTTACTTACGAACCCTCAGTGAGGGTTTCAGGGCTGCAGGGAAGTGTCACTTGACACAGTGCATAGTTCCCACTGTCTTGCAGTTCCTTCTCCCCACTTTCACCATCTTTCCCCACCTCTTCCCTCCATTTCTCCAGCAGTGCCCCACCCCAGCGTCAAATTCTTGTCTCTCTGTTTTGCAGAAGCTTTCTGCCCTGCACCCTGGAGCTGGGGGCAGCCCATACCTGTCTGTGGATCTCCACCCCCAGGTATTGACTTTCCCAGAGTTATTTGAATCATGTTTCTCTACCTGGTTTCAAATATTGTTATGACCAGATGGATGGCTTTCACAAAAGACTTTTGTCTAAAACTCTCTGCTTCTCCTTTTAAACTAACACAGTTCAGTGACAAACACTATTTAAAGCCTCTGCTAGTGCCTGGCACCATGCCCAGCATTGCCAACAGAGGCAGCACTGCCCCTAAAGGAACACCCAGTCTAATGGCAAAAACAATTAGTGGCAAGTGAAGGGTGCGATTAATGCCATCCCTGGAGGTGGAGGAATGACGTCCCTGCTGTGTGATGACCAAATTCCAGGTGAACAGAATCGGGAGGGTCATCTTGGGCAGGCAGGACACATGCACAAAAGTGGTGGAGGGAAGGAGCCCAGCTGATGGCCTGCAAAGGTGGAGCTGAGGGTGCAGGAGCAGAGTGAGCGAGCAGAAGCCAGACTGCACCGGGGTGGGCCCGTCGGCTATGACTCTGTCCTGCCAATGACGGGCCCTGGTCCACTTGTGAAAGCCATGATTCAAAAGGGAGCCGGTATCTCCGAAGTCTTCCCCAAAACTGTCTGAGCCATATGCCCATCTGTCCATCATCAAGGCCTTGGAAAAGTGTTCACACACATCAGAGGCAACCCATGTCTGATTCCTGTCACTGTCATCAGTTTCACCTGTACTTGAACCTCATCTAAATGGAATCATCCAATACAAACTTTTTATCTCTGGCTTCTTTAGCTCACTGTGTCTGTGAGATTCACCCCTGGGTAGAATCTTTTTAAAAACTTTGTTTCCATCATTGAAGGTTGGGGTGTGAAACTTGAAGGAGCCCAGACTTAACACAACAGTTTTCTAATCACCCCACCACAGAAGCAGGGCTCTCATGAAAATTAGCTTTTATCCTCTTCTTTTAAAAGCTTACACAGAACATAAGCCTCAAGGACCACAATGTATAGCGAGCTGCCCCAGCCATACCAAGCAGCAAGAATCTCACTGCAGTCCACGACTAAAGAGACTCTATTAAATTCAGGGTGGATTTTCTATGCCCAGTGGTTTTCCATTTTTGTCTTTTAATTTTTGCTCTAAGGACTTAATTTTAACAAAAGAGCCAAATTACCACCATGCTTTAAAATGAACTTGTTTAGGGAAGTTAAAAACAGGCTTTAGAATATGGAGCTTTTAATTAACTCTGGAAGATGGTAATTAAACAGCCCCTGTACCCTGTCTCATGCTTTGCAAAAGCAAAGAAGAGAGACCAGCAACTGGAGGTTCTCATTTTGGCAAAACACTGAACCACCTAAAGAGCTTTAAAGCTTCTTGTATCTCGGCTGTACCCTCAGACCAGCAACATGGGAATCTGTGGGGTTGAGACCTAGACACCAGATTAGTTTTTTAAGCTCTCAGATTCCCATGTGCATCAGAAGTTGAGAATCTCTTCTTTAGGCTGATTGACAGCAGTGGACAGTGATGGGGTGAGAGACAAAAAAGAGGAACAGGTGAGGCTGAGAGACAAGGAGAGGGTGTCACACAAAAATACGTCTCAGCTTAGGAAGGAACCGAGGGAACCTCAGCCAAGCCACAAGTCACCAAAGGACATTTCCAGCCTCTCAGGAAGAATTCTGTTATGGGGTGAACTGTGTTCCCCCAGATATTGAAGCCCTACTCCTAGTACTTCAGAATGTGACTCTAACTGCCTTTTAAAAGGTAATAAGGTTAAAATGAGGCCACTAGGATGGTCCTTATAGAAAGAGGAAATTAAAACAGGCAAAATACCAGAGCCACATGCATGGAGGGATGACCCTATGAAGAGGCAGTGAGAGAGCCACCATCTATAAGCCAAGGAAAGAAGCCTCAGAAGAATCCAACCTTGCCAGCACCCTGATCTTGGACTTCCATCCTCTAGAACTGTGAGAAAATGAATTTCTGTTGTTTTAAGCCACCTAATCTGTGGCGTTTTGTTATGGCAGCTCAAACCGATTAGCACATTCCATGTCAGCTCTTTGGCCATATGTGTAAAGAGTCTTACAAGGGTTATTCTCTGGCCCAGTGTCTCACTTCTAGGACTCTACCCTATACATTCATCAGGAATGACCTTAAAAAATTATCGGCTAAGATGGCCATAGAATATTCTTTATAGTTGTAGTTACTGGCAGTGTTTGACAGTAGGTGAATGAAGGAATAAATGATAGCAATCAGTTCAACTGAGCAAGAAGTTATTAAGTTACCAAGATTTTTAAAGTTTTATGTTCAGCATGATCTCTCATGTATGTGAAAACTAACTGATCTTTATCTTGATCAAAGATCTCATCCTGAGATCTCTTAACCCCATCCCAGGATGCTGGCTGTGTGTCTACTTTCTTTGGCCTCCAACATCTAAGTTACCTACAGGTACCACCTCCTCCTCACCACGCATGGACCCACAGGGAGTCTTCTAGCTTTCTAGCTTGTACCTCTCTATCCCAAACCCATACACAGGTGTGTACATAGGAGAAATGTATTGAACTGTAACTGCACTTTACTGCATATAAATTATGCATCAATTTTTAAAAGTACTTTGAAATGCAAATTGAAAAATGCTGGAAGTTAAGAGATACATACACAGGTGACTGATACAGAGTCTGTGGATCTAGGAAAAGCAGGGACAGGAGGCTCAGTTTCTCTTAAGTTGGAAGTGTGGACTCAGGGAAGGTTCTTCTGAGAGGTGGATCCTGTACTAGGACTTACAGGCTCAAAGAATGAATGGTGGAGATTGAGTGTCTCAGGTATTCTCATTCACAGGCTCAGAGGCCAGTGGGGGTGCGTTCAGGTGGGAAGGTGGGGCTGGGAAAGGATGAGGGATGTGACAGGTCACCAGAGGGAGTGGTCTGTTGTGCTGATTCCAGGAAGGATCCTAGCATGGCAGGTCAAGTGATCTGCTTTGTCAGTGATCTCAGCAGGGGCGGGGGGAGGGGTTAGGGGGTGGGGGCTGGGCAGCTGTACCAGCGGTGGGGTGCACGGGAGAGTGGGGGGATGTGGAGGTGGAGGAAAGGGTCTAGATGATGTGGCTGAGCCCCCAAGTCACTATACTTTGGGATACAAATGAGTGGTCCAGGCCCAGGCTGGAGGGCTAGGCTTTGTAGGTCTGTGAATGTGGAGGGGAGGAGGGAACTGATTGGGAACTTAAACTTTGGGGACCAAAGAAGATAGACAGGGGGATGGGGCAAGAAGATCTCAGGAAAACGTCTTGGGTTGTGGCCTTGAACCCAGACTGGGTCAATTTTTTGGCTGATCTGTTTTCTCCTTGTTTGGATTTTTTTTTTTTTTTAATATTTATTTATTTTTGGCTGCACTGGGTCTTTCTTGCTACACATAGGCTTTCTCTTGTTGCAGCAAGCAGGAGCTACTCTTTAGTTGCAGTGCATGGGCTTCTCATTGTGGTGGCTTCTCTTGTTGAAGAGCATGGGCTCTAGGCACAGGTTTCAGTAGTTGTGGCTTGTGAGCTCAGTAGTTAAGGCACACAAGCTTAGTTACCCCATGGCATGTAGAATCTTCCTGGACCAGGGATCAAACTCATGTCCCCTGCATTGATAGGCAGATTCTTAACCACTGAATCACCAAAGCAGTCCCTCCTCCTCATTTTATTTTGTAATGACCTTTTTGTCCCCTCAACCCTTACATCAGTTTATAGAGGACAACACTAAGGCCCAGGAAAGGGTAGAGAGTTGACAAGGAAGGGGCATGCGGGTGGGTTAAGCAATGTGAACCAAGCATGTAAGGGACCTGCTGGTGTCCTGGCCTTGGCCTGGGGCCAGCAAGCCCACTCAAGCTCACTTCAGAGCAGCCTGGACCAGGAGGACCTCAGAAGAAACCCTGCCCCTGTCACCTAGTGAGGCTCTGAGCCAGTCATTTCAGGAGCGTGAACCAAATATGATGCAGAAATGTGCCTGGCCTATCTGTACAAGTTAGCAGCAGTTCCTTCTGAATTTCTGTTGGGTATTTTGCTTGGGTTTTTTTGTTTTTGTATTTGTTTTAATTATCCAGATTAGCATTAGGTGAATTCCCATGATTAAAGGGTCCCCATTTTGTAAGACCAGCTGTCAAAGTGGAAGTAAGCACATGCTGCGTTTTCCCACCAGCCAGTGTTTAGTGGACAGAGGACAGTGGGACCCCTCCAAACCCCACTCTCCACCTTGTCATGAATTAATATCTTCTCACCATGTAAACATGTAAATAACACGGACTTTGTAAATACAACTCTTTCCTTAATGTTTTAGTACAACATTTGCTCTTGTAATGAGTTGAGACCCCAGTATCACTATTCCTCTTTTCCCAACAAGACCACTCCCTGGTTTCTGGTGCTAGAGGGACTGGAGGGGCAAGTTTGGGATTGCTGGGTTGGGAGCTCTGGAAGGAAGACAGAAAAAAGAGATTGCCATAAGTGAAGACCTACCTGGGTCTGTGCATATGCTCACGATTGTTTGATGAGGGTCTGCACCACAGAGGGGCCATCTCATCTCCCTCTGGGCCTTTACTTCTGCCATTCCTTCCTCCCAGCATCTCTTCCTCCCACCTCTCTGTCCAGCAAAATCCTACCAGGTTCAGGGCCAGCTCAGTGAAGCCTGGCTGGACAAGCAGGCAGCAGAGACCTCAGGCTTCAGAGCAGGGAGACCTTTCAGGATGGCTGTGAAGATCTCACGTTCACAGCCACCATCAGGGCCACATTGCTCCGGCACCAGTAGCTCGTCCTCTGTGATCTCCCAGCACTTTCACATTTGTACGCTTTGTTTCTGCCAATGAAGGAGATGTGGGTTCAGTCCCTGGGTCGGGAAGATCCCCTAGAGGAGGAAATGTCAACCCACTCCAGTATTCTTGCCTGAGAAATCCCATGGACAGAGGAGCTTGGCAGGCTGCAAGCCATGAGGTCACAAAGAGTCAGTCACGACTCAGCAACTAAACGACAACAACAATGCTTTGTTTCAGAAAAATAAGCACTGAAATTGCAGGACTGAATACATTCTAATATCCATTTTTTGAAAAAAAATGAAAATAAAACTACTGTTTATGTAGACATGAATATAGAACATTTGGGAATGTATGCACATATATAAAGAGATATGTCTTTTTTAATGCACTTTAAAATTTATTTTATTTATTTATTTTTTATTTATTTATCTTTGGCTGTGCTGGGTCTTGCTGTGCGTGAGTTTTCTCTAGTTGCAGCGATCGGAGGCTACTCTCTAGTTCTGGTACCTGGGCTTCTCATTACAGTGGCTTATCTTGTTGTGGAGCATGAGCTCTAGAGTATGCAGGCTTCCTTAGTTGTAGCACAGGGGCTTAGTTGCCCTGAGGCATGTGGGATCTTCCCCAACTAGGGATCAAACCCATGTCTCCTGCATTGGCAGGTGAATTCTTAACCACTGAGCCACCAGGAGAGTCCAGAAATATGTCTTTATATATTCATAGAAAGAAATCTGAAGGATATATATTTCTAAACTATTTATCTTGCTTATTTCTAGGAAGTGGGTTTGATTTCATATGAAGTATCATTTGAATTTACTACAAGCATGTATTAGGCTTTTAAGCCTTTAACCAATGTTTCTGAAGAAGAGATGTTTCCTGGATTTGATGTGTCTTTTTCCCTGGCTGAATTTGCCTCTGTCCCCGACATGCCAGCCCAGGCCAGGGCACAGTGCAAAGTGGGCAAGTGTTTGTTAAGCGAATCATGGAGAGTGCAAGGGGAGAGTGCACCCCCCTTGAGACAGGGACATGATGTTATTGCGTCGCAGTGCTGGAAGGGCACTCATGAGCCCTCAGGAAATATTTGTTGAATGAGTAAACAAATGAACGAGAATCCAGTCTGAGTGATCATAAATTCTGAGTTTATATTTCTGAATCAAAGGAGTTTTTCAATATTTTTATTTACTTATTTCGCTGTGCTGCATCTTAGTGGAGGCATCGGGATCTTTAGTTGTGGCATGTAAACTCTCAGTTGTGGCATGTGGGATCTAGCTCCCTGAGCAGGAATCCAACCAGGCCCCCCGCATTGGGACCATGGGGTCTTAGACACTAGACTACCAAGGAAGACACTGGGCAAAAGGTAGTAATTAAAAATTTAATATAATGCTGTAGTAAAAAAGGGAATCTACTTCAATATAACTATAGATGGTTGCCAAATAAAGTATATATGCTCCCTTAATGAAGTCAACTGCATTCATAATAGTTTGGGGAATTTCTAACCAGATGAAAAAGGCTGAGAATCTAACAGTAAGTTTTTTTAAAAACATGACACAAAATGGTGTGACTGGACCACCAAGGAAGGAATTAATGGTTTTGTAATGTATTAATATTAGAAACCAAAGAGACAATGAAAGAAGATACCAACTGAAGAGGTCTTAGAAACATGTTATCAACAGGTGTAACATTTTTTTCATTATAAAGTAACAGAATTATGCTTCAGAAATTTGAAAAAGAAAGAAGAAAAGGGTATACTCCCACCGCGCTAGCAAATCCGCTCTGTGTTTTCATGCGCTTCCTTCAGGCTATGTGACTTCCCCAGTGGCTCAGGCAGTAAAAGCGTCTGCCTACAATGCGGGAGACCCGGGTTCAATCCCTGGGTTGGGAATATCCCCTGGAGAAGGCAATGGCACCCGACTCCAGTACTCTTGCCTGGAAAACCCCATGGACGGAGGAATCTGGTAGGCTACAGTCCATGGGGTCGCAAAGAGTCGGACACGACTGAGCGACTTCACTTTCACTTTCACTTTCTGGCTATGTGAATCTGTGCAATTTACCGAATCTACATGTCACCTAGCGGACTGCTCACACCATTTTGTGTCATGCTTTTAAAAAATCTACTGTTATATCCTCAGCGTTTTTTATCCTGTTAGAAATTCCCCAAACTATTATGAGTGCAGCTGACTTCATTAAGGGAGCATATATAATTTATTTAGGCAACCATCTGTTGTTATATTGGAGTCCCTTTTTTATTACAGCACTGTATTAATTTTTTAATTACTAGCTTTTGCCCAGTGTCTTATAATTTTACTCTGGGGTGCCATTCAAAGATGTTTCAGCACCTCAGATCCATGTCTCAGGAAGCAAAGGAGAGCTGGGCCGTCTCAAAGTGAATGTGAAAGTGTAAGTCACTCAGTCGTGTCCGACTCTTTGCGACCCCATGGACTATACAGTCCTTGGAATTCTTCAGGTCAGAATACTGGAGTGGGTAGCCTTTCCCTTCTCTAGGGGATCTTCCCAACCCAGGGATCGAACCCAGGTCTCCCACATTGTAGGCAGATTCTTTACCAGCTGAGCCACAGAGGAAGCCCAAGAATTTCCAGCAGATCTTCCTGACCCAGGAATCAAACCAGGATCTCCTGCATTACAGGCAGATTCTTTACAACTGAGCTATCAGGTCTCAAAGTGGCTGGGTCACAAATTATTAGTTTACCAGTCCACACTAGATAAGGAGCTTCCATCAGAGAGTCAATCACTGCTTCCTTCCTGGAGAAAGTTTTGCTATGAAGAAAAGTGAGTTGAACTAATCAGTGAGCCTGGTGTCACAGTGATGTACATTCTGGTGCAAACTTCTTACTCCTTCTGGACATTTAACCAAGAATTAAGACCAGTGCTGGTCTGAGGTCACATCTTGAATAGTACTTATCTAGACAGCTTCATTGAGCACGAGTGGATTCCATGGGAAATCTACCCTCTGGGTGGATTCGTGCTTGGGTTTGGAAGGAGAGTAATAACCTCCCTGCTCCCAAGCCGGACTTGTGTTGTGGCCTTCCTGGGCAGCCACACACAAGAGTATCCCATCCTGCAGCTGCTACTCCCATGCTCTGGGGAGTCTGTGTCACGTTCCTGCAGGGTGCACTGGTACACACACATTGTCGGTCACCTGCACACTGCCACACACACGTGTGCACAGCCAGGGCTGCCCCTGGAAGAGAGAAGAGCCAGGGAAGCTCAGTCTGAAGGCCCTCCGTGACAGCTGTGCTGTTGACACATCTCATAGGACCCTTAGGATAGCCTTAAGGACAGAACTTTATCAATTGAATTTTAATTATTCTCAGAAAAGAAAAAGGAAGGATTTTTAGGGTTTTAAGCTGAAAAGTGACATAGTCGGGTTTGCATTGTAGAAGGAGCAACTGTTCTGTGGAGAATAGACTAGAGGGGGTGAAACCAGAAGTGGGGATTCTAGCAGGAAGGTGAAAACTAGACTGGAGGCTTTCCCCTCCTTCTCCCAGGCTCTGGCCACAGCCTCATCATGGCAGGAGTGTACTTGAATAGTCCTGGACTGCGGGCTTGGTCTGGTGACTTATTCTGGTCAATGGATGGAATGGGGCAGGAGTGACTGGATACCAGTTCTGAGACTTGACCTTAATTAAGAGATTTCACATGTTTCTACCTGCTCATCACCAGGAGAAGGATGTGCCCAGCTAGCCTGTGATCCTGGTGGATAAGAGATGCATACAGCACACCCACCCCTCCTGCTTGTGGATTCACAGATCAGTCTAGCTGAGGTCAGTAGAGGTACAGAGCCATGAGAAAGAACTGCCTATTACTGTAGGCCACAGAGGTTCAGGGCTGTTTGTTAGGCAGCAGTGCTGCAGCAGCAATAACTGATACAGCGAGGATGGGAGGATGTGAACAAAGCCAGGAAGTGCCTAGGCAAGCAGATGGGGTTGGTGGTCAACAGGGTGTGTGGGTGAGACTGATGGAGCATCTCTGAGGGCTTGGAGATTGGGCTCAGGTTTCTGGGCAGTTGGAGGTGCAATCCCTGTGCTGGAGGGCATGGGGAAGAAGGACAGAAGTGACCTCCTGCATTAGACTTAGGTCAGCAACTCTCTTTCCTTGCCCCGACTCTATTTCTTTGTTTCTGAGGAGTCCGGGGCCTGTCTGTGAGGAAAACCCCTTGGGGGCTAAACCACTGAGTGGGATCACCTGCATCCCTGCCACCACACTCAGTGATACTATGTCTCTGTCAGAACCCCTCCTCCACTACAGACTCATTGGAACAAGCCTTGACTTGGAAAGGGGGTGAATTAGTCTTCCCAGCCATGGGAGCCACTCAAGGGAGGTCCTGAGATTTCCCAAGGCTTCCCGCTGAGAATGCAGTCTGTTCTCATTACTTTCATTTTCTTAAAATACCTGCCTTTGCATCAGTGAAACTGCCCAAAATGTTCACTTATTTCCAGTGAGACAAGTGGAGCTCAATTTTCATTGGATAATTATTTTTAATTAAGTGATAACAATCCTGTTTTGTGCAAAAATAACCTTGTCCAAAGACCAAACGATTTATCTCCCCCAAGAAACAAGGAAGCAATGGCAGGGAGACCCATCAGCATGTTTTCCATGCGGTGGAGGGGTGAACCTCGTGGGGCATCTCTCACCTTCTGGGCCACTTGGCCCCAGTGGCCTGGTCTGCCTGCTGATTCCCTGCACTGCAGCTGCCTTTTTCTGCCTTGAACTGAGAAGGAAGTACCTCCTGACAACTGCCAGGTACTGGAAAAGCAACTAGTGCTGAGAAGGGCCCTGAACAGAGGCAGGAGTCCTGAGTTCCAGACTAGCTATGTATCCCCATGCAAGCCTTCCTGCCTCCCGAGGACACATGTGCCTTGGAGTACTCCTGAATGGTCTGGTCACCCTGCTGACCTCAGCCACTGCCCAGTCAGGCCTTGATATCAGGTTTGAAGACGCCATGATGCTGTTCACTTGGCTGTAAAGGCAGCACACTCAGCCAGACCCATCCCTTGCCACATCTTCTGATACCCGATGTTGTGTGTACAAGTTATTTTGAGTCGCTTTTCTTGCTCACCACTCTTTGGTCCATCTTACAGAGGTCTTCACAGAGTCACATAGGCCTGCAAGTCTTATTACTTCATGGTGATGTCATACTCCCGCTTCGGACCAGAACTCTTTACTTCTGCTTTCAGTTCTTCTCTACTGTTGCGATTCTGGGTAAAACCCCTCTCTACCGATGCAGCTGCCGAGAACATCTCCCACCAATGTCTTCCTTCTTCCTAATGCTATATTTTCATTATGAATCCAAAAGTAGATGCAATTATAATTGTGCACTGAGAAAGACTCTTAAGTTCATATGTTCCTTATTGAACTTGAACATGATCAGATTTATCAAGAACAGCAAAATACACAGTCCAGAAACCTTTTCCCCTCACTGAGGCAGATCAGCTGAGCTCCAGCTCTGTGCAGGTGGTGGTAGAGCCCTGTGGCCCCTACTGGCCTCCTGACCTCCACTCCCCACCCCACATCCTCCCTAGGGGACCTCAGGGAGGCCTGGGGAACAATTTGGGAGAAATATGAGGAAGCCATGACAACACGTGCAAGCCTATTTTTAACCAACCAACTCTGCCCTTGAGGAAAGAGATCAGTGTTTGTGTGGGATGCGGTAGGGGGTGGATAATGTGGTTGATATATTAAGTAATGTGAATTATTTGTTCTATAAATATTTATTTATGTGGAAAGATGTTTATAAATATTTGTGTGAAAAGAGTACATATTGCTAACTGAAAATGAAATGAAAACGAAAATCTAACAATACATATGATCCCATTATTGGGGGAAAAAAGAAAAACTGCCTTCCTGCCCACCCTTCTATTGTTACTTACATAGAAAGAAATGAGGATTAGGGTGATCCGAACAAAAAGCTGATGTGAATTTTTGTGTCCAGTATTTCCAATATTTGATGCTTCAGGAAAGGATGATATAAGAAACCAAGGGGAAAAAAAAACCCTCCAAACTCTTGTTGTTTTTGTTCAGTCGCTCAGTTCTGTCCGACTCTTTGCAACCCCATGGACTGCAGCACTCCAGGCTTCCCTGTCCTTCGCTGTCTGCTGGAGCTTGCTCAAACTCATGTCCATTGAGTTAGTGATGCTATCCAACCATCTTGTCCTCTGTCACCCCCTTCTCCTCTTGCCCTCAATCTTTCCCAGCATCAGTCTTTTCCAGTGAGTCAGCTCTTCGCATCAGGTGGCCGAAGTATTGGAGCTTCAGCTCTAGGTCTATGAAATTCGTCACTCACCCCAAAAACCTGAAACTCAGGAGGCCTTTGGACATCAATTGCATGCCATCAGCAGTAGATCAAAGGAATACTGATCAGAAAAGCCAGCTTTTCCCTCCTCCATCCTCCTCTAAGACCAGCTAAAGATCCTCCAGGCTGGTAGAGGAAGATGAATGGAGGGTAAGCATGAAAATGTAATGCTGGAGGGCTTCTGAGAAGGGACCAAGCCCCTGATCCCTTACTCAGAGACTTGGCCTGGAGGTGGGGGTGATAATAGCCCCTCATGAGCCAAGGATCTGAGAGCAGAGAGGACTGCAGCCTTGCTGCACTGCTGGGTTTAGACACCTAGCTAGAATGGGCATACCCACTGGGACAGCGTTAGAGGCTGACGGGAGAGCCAAAGACTTCCAGTGTGCCTCAGAGGGTACCGGGCTCTTTGCCAGGCCCCACAAGCAGGCACTGCTGTCCCTCTGCTTTTCCAGCCCTGGTCGGCGCTCCTCAGAGCTCAGACAGTCCTGCCATTGGCTGGCCAGGTTGGGGACGGCAGTAGGGCTCCATGCTGGAGTCTCCTGTGAATTCACTGGTATACAGTTCTCCTACCACCCTGGTCACTGACAGATGAGGAAACAGGCTCAGAGTGGTTACGTGGTTTGTCCAGGTGACAGAGTGGAATTCAGACCACGGTGTGACTTCTCGTCAGTTTCAACTGACTTTAGCCCCACATTCTCTTCTCAACCAAGTGGAGACAAAAAGATCATAAGTGACAGTGCCAGGGCCCCCAAACCAGACTGGACGGGAATTGGGAGAGAAGAAACCGTGGAGCCACCATATCTCTTAGGTACAGTTTGCTGTATTCAAATTAGACGGTGCAATCTCCGTGAATAAAATTACCATTCCCAAATGGATCATGCCCAATTTAAATATATAAGAGACCATTAACGGGCCAGGCTGTCTATTAGCATTTTGCATCAGCGTCATTTGTGGGGTGGTTTTGCTGATACACAAGGGGCAGTATGGATATCACAAGCATGAGGCACCCTTGGCCTCGGGCTGGCTGGGCGCTGAGGGCCAGAGTCATCCAAGAAGCTCTGACCCACTCTCCTGAGGGCTAGAGAGTACTTCCCTCCATCCAAGAACATGAGATACCCTTCCCTGGTCCCAGCCACCCTCCCCATTACACAGCTGAGTGACCTTGACAAACACTGCTGATGGGTTTCCCTGAGCTAACCCTGAGGAGTTCAGCAAGCAGGAAGTTTATGGAGGAGGTTCCCAGATCAACCCCTGAGGAAGGACAGGGAGGAAGTAGCCATGGGCAAAGAGAAGATTCTAGCTGCTAGACAGGCTCAGTAAGGAGGGGAGACCCCTGCAAGTGGAATGTCAGTGGTGTTCGGAGTTACACAGAGCAAGCCGGCCAGGCCTCGGTGGCCCCACATAGGTCAGTCATAGATAACGGGCTGCCTGGGAAGGGAAGTGACCTTGAGCAGTCACTTGGAAGTGACCTGAGACCAGGCAGCTGGGCCTCCATGGAAGAGGGTCTTGGCAGGCAGCAATGACTGACACTCTCTGGTGTTGCATCCCGTCTGTTCAGTGAGGGTAATCCTGACCCTGCCTCATGGACCCAGGGCAGAAAGAGATAATGTATGTGAACCTAAGCTCAGGCTCGCATACAGTGAGGGCTCAAAACATGTTGGCCCGCATGTCTCTGTCCTGACTCAAAGTCCAGGATGACCTGCACTCTGCTCCCTTGGCTTCATACTCCTTCCCCAGCGTCCAGTAAGTGTCCAACCTCTCTTGCACACCTCTACTGACAGACAGATCACTGCTTCCCAAGTCAGCCCAAGTCATTGTGAACACCTTTTTTCATCGTTTATTGTGGTATATATACATAACATAAAATATACCATTTTAACCCATTTTTAAATACACAGTTTAGTGTCACTGAGTATTAATATATCCATAATGTTGTGTCACCATCACCACCATCCATCTCTGGAACTTTTTATCTTCCCAAACTGACCCTCTAGACCCATTAATACTAACTCCCAATCTCCCCTCCCCCAGCCCCCAGCAGCCATCATGCTACTTTCTGTCTCAGTTAATTTGACTACTCTGGATACAGTATATAAGTGGAATCATACCTGCAGTGTTTGTTCTTTTGTGCCTGGCTTATTTCACTCAGCATAATGTCTTCAAGGTTCATTGTGTTGTAACATGAGTCAGCGTTGCATTCCTTTTTGTGACTGAATAATATCCCATTGTGTATATATACTGCATTTTATTTATCCGTTTATCTGTTGATGGCCACTTGGGTTGTTTGCACCTTTTGGCTATTGTGAATAATGCTGCAGCAAACATGAGTGTGCAAATATCTCTACAAGTCCTTACTTTCCTTCTTTGGAGGATATACCTAGAAGGGAGATTGCTGGCTTATGCGGTAATTCTATGCTTAAGTGTTTGAGGAAGCAGGATACTGTTTCCCCCAGCACCTGCATCTGCACCTGTTGAGTGGCTCTGACTGAGAAAACCATCTTGCATGCACTGGACTCCACATCCCCATGGCTTCCCTCACTGGCTTTGCCCTCAAGGCCATATCCCTTAGCTGCCTGCTGAGCCTTGATGGTGGCCTGAGAGCCTGCTGGGCTCTCTCTGCTCTGGGCAGGTCTCCCCGAGGCCCCAGGTCCCCTGAAGTTGGCTCCCCTGGTATACATGCCTCCCAGGGCTCCTCTCCAACCATTCTTTGTACAGAGCACATTCTCTAGAGAAATTCCCCCAGGCTGGGAACATCCAGGCCTCCCTGTTGTGGGGAGAGGGGGCCTCAGAGTTGGGAATGAGCTGGCCGTGGTGTGTGGAATGCAATCCAGTCCCGTACCTCAGCCTACCCCACCCACCAGCTGGTTCTCTGCCCCTCACTCGCTCCTTTCCCTCACTCCCCTCCAGCTGCATTAGCCTTTCGTCTGCCCTCTTCCCAGCTCAGAGCTCCCCTCATTCTCACCACATAGATTTCAACTCAGAAGTCATCTTCACTGACTACCTGGCATGAAGTCCCCCACTTGCACCCTTTCTATCACCTTTCCGGCTTGGCTTCCTTCACTGCACTCACTGCTGTCTACCAGCAGGTAAGCCCATGGATCTGGAGCTCCTCTGGTCCCTGGCTCTTCCTGATGCCCAGAAGGTGCCTGGCATTGAGGAGACACTCAGTGGCCAAGTATGAAGGCCAAGAACCGCTGTCTCCCCCACTCTCTCCTCCTGGCTGGGGAGTTGGGAACCTGAGGCAAGGACCCTCCCCCAGGGTCTCACTCTCATCAGCAGTGACCTGGGTACCTGGCCTCAACCATCCCTACAGCCTATCCCTGCTTTTCTGAGTCTCCTAAGTTTATTAACCCCATTAACAAAACAAAAGTCTCTAAACGGAAGTATAAATGTAGCCTGGGAAATTCTGAAGGCATTTTATACATTTAAAGAGGTAACATAGGTTTAAAATTGAAATTTTACTCTGCTCTGTTTCCTAGATGAGACTGAAAGTTCTTTGAGAGTCATAAGGCTTTAAAATATCTAACCTCAATTTCTGAAGGGATGAAGACTGTCTCTTTACCCTCCATTCCTAAAGACTCCTGATTTCCCTGTCCTGAGACATTTTCCATTTCCCTGTCCTGGACCTATTTGAAGTCCACCCAGTGGGAGATTGTGCATGTGTTGCGTGTGTGGAGAGAGGAGTTATGTCATCACCACCAACAGGACTTCCCTGGTGGTCCAATGGTTAAGACTGCACACTCCCAGTGCAGTGGGCATGGGTTCAATCCCTAAATGGGGAAGATCCTGAATGCCACATGGTACAACCAAAACACAATAAAACAACAGCAACAAATAAACCGAATCCCTCTTCTGTGGGGAAATGGGTGGTGACCACAGCTCCTCCGGTTGTACTGAAACCCCTCTAGGCAGCTGCTCTAGACATTGAACTACATGAGTTTTTGCTCAGGGCTCTTTCAGTGTCTGTGAGGAGGTGTCATGGTGGCGCTTCTACTGCTGAGTGGTGAAGCCAGCCCAGATGCAGGGCAGCACCGCAGTCATAGGACACTCACGGAGGAACTCTACAGCAGGCCAGGCCTGCAGGGGCAGCGTGGGGGCGGGGGTTGGGGGGCGTTGAGGGGGCGGAGCGTGCACAGGCCCTTACTCTGCTAGCCAGGAAGTGCAGACTCAGCCCAGAAGGGAATCTTCACACAGGCTTGCCTCACCCTGGCCCAGCCAGATCCCCAACCTTGCCGGAGGCTGGGTGACTGGTGGGAAGAACACTGGATGCAGCTCAAGACCTACGAGTCCCAGCTCTGTCTCTGCCACCAAATGCGGACCAGACACACCTTGACTCTCCCCATTTATGAAGCAAAAGGGTTAGAATGGATCATTTCCAAACTTCTCTCTCTGTGTGATTTCTCCTTTGTTCCTGCCCTTGTTGCAGTCCCTGAGGTGGGGCTGGGTGAAGCCAAGTTGCCCAGGGTGACTCTGTCCTCACTGAGCCCAAAGTGTGGACACAGAACTGAAATACGAGCAGGAACCCTGCTCAGTGAGAAGGAGACCTGAGTGTGGTCCAGGGAGGTGTTCTAGAAGCTCCAAATGAAGAGTCTGCAGTGGGGAGACCAGAGCTGCTTCCTCGAGGAGCAGGACTGGAGCTGCACCTACAGTATTTAGGGATGTGCATATGCTGAGGTGGATGGGGGGGGGCGGCTGGGGCAGATAAGTGGGGGAAGGAGGAGCACGTGAGAAAATTTCTTGGTGTCCCAGTACTGTGGAGCAGGGAAAAAAGGGTTTGGAGGTTTGCTCATTTGTGGGGTCAAAGTCTGAACAAAGGATTTTTTTTTGCCTGTGACAGTAGCTTGTCTCTGGCCACAGAGGGTCTTGTTCTGGTGACAGCATGAATGATTAGGACTCCTCCAAAGAAATTCTTGGGTCTGTTGCCACCTGCAGCATAAGAGTCCCAAGTGAGACCAGCCTGCACTTTATTTTATAAAAAGGCATTTTTGTAAATGCTACATAAGACCATCACAGAAAATTTGGAAAAGGGGAAAAGCAAAATTACCCCCAGGCATCCATTAATACTGTCTCTGAGATGTTGAGTGTGTTCCCATCCAGGATTTTCCATAAGCGTGGATATGCGCAGGCTGCTGCTATACGTCTTATCTCCATATCACATATATTTTTATTTTATTAATTAAAAAAAAATTTTGGCCATGCCACTCAGCATGTGGGATCTTAGTTCCCCAACCAGGGATTGAACCCATGCCCCCTATAGTGGAAGTGTAGAGTTTTAACCACTGGATCACCAGGGAATTTCCCTTACGTGTATTTTTAAATACATAAGACAAGGCACATGTGTGTCATTCTTCCTGCCCCGCAGTGACCCACCTTTAAGAAACGATGCCATGTATAAAGCAGAGGAGGCAGTGAGAGAGGTGCCGGAGTGATGTTAGATGTGTGTCTCCAGGCCAGGCAGCCATCACAAGGCTGCATGTGATTGCTGGTTTCCGCTCAGTGTCCTGTCTTGTAATCTCAACATGTATTTGTGACCTTGCTCAGTGTTCGTTGTCTATTAAATGTGCTACAAAATTTAATTCCCATGGTTGGTGGCTGAGTGAAGGAGCTTTTAAAAGAAAGGTGTGTCCTTTTAACTCAGGAACTCTTGTTATCATTTTTTTAAGACTTAATTTTTTTTAGAGTAGTTCTAGATTCACAGCAAAAGTGAAAGGAAGGTACAGAGACTTCTCATACACCCTCTCCTGCACACAGGCACAGCTTCCCTCATGATCAACGTCATGTAGCAGAGTGGTACACTTTTAACCAAGGGTGAACCTACACTGGGGACTTCCCTAGTGGCAGCGGTAAAGAATCTACGTGCAATGTGGGAGACCCGGATTCGATCCCTGAGTCAGAAAGATCCCCTGGAAGAGGGCATGGCGACCCACTCCAGTATTCCTGCCTAGAGAATCCCATGGACAGAGAAGCCTGGCGAGCTGCAGTCCTTAAGGTCTCACAGAGTCAGACACGACTGAGTGACTAAGCAGCAGCAGCAGCAAACCTACGCTGACACACCATGATCACTCAAAGTCCGCAGTTAACCTCAGAGTTCACTCTTGGTGTTATATCTTCTGTGTTTAGTGACATGTATCCATCACTTTCATATCATACAGAATATCTTCACAGCCTTAAAAATCCTCTGTCTCTGCCTGCTCGTTCCTCCTGCCCACCTCCACCCCCACAACCACTTATCTTTTACTGTTTCCATAGTTCTGCCTTTTCCAGAATGTCTTATAGTTGGAATCATACAGTACGTAGCTTTTTCAGATTGTCTTCTTTCACTTAGTAACATACCTTTAAGATTCTTCCTAGTCTTATTTATAGCTTTAGAGCTCATTCTTTTTAGTTCTGAATAGTATCTCATGGCCTGGAAGTACCACTGTTTGTTTATTCATTCACCTACTCAAGGACGTCTTGGTTGTTTCTAAGTGTTGACAGTTGTGAATAAAGCTATTATAAATATCCCTGTGCAGGTTTTCACATGGGCATAAGTTTCAGTTCCTTTGGGTCAGTACCAAGGAGCGCGATTGCTGGATCCTAACAGCACGTTTGGCTTTGTAAGAAACTGATAAACTGTCTTCGAAAGTGACGGGTATACATTCCCACCAGCAATGATGGAGGGTTTCTGTGGCTCCTCCTCCTTGTCAGCATTTGATGTTGTCAGTGTTTGGGATTTTGGTCATTCTAACTGGCGTGTAGTTGTAGCTTATTGTTGCTTTTTTTATTAAATATTTATTTGTTTTTGGCTGCATTAGGTCTTAGTTGCGGCATCTTTCACCGTGGTGTGCAGGCCTCTCTCTGGTTGAGGGGTGCAGGCTCAGGAGTTGCCCTGCGGCCTGTGGGATGTTAGTTCCCTGACCAGGGATTGAGCCCACGTCCCCTGCATTGGGAGGTGGATTCTCAACCACCGGACCACCAGGGAAGACCCTTGTTGTTTTAACTTGCATTTCCCTGATGGAATATGATGTGGAGCATCACTTAATACGCTTATTAGTCTTCTGTTTATCTTCAGTAGATGAGATGTCTATTAAGGTCTTTGGCCCATTTTTAAACCAGGTAGTTTGTTTTCTTGTTGTTGAGTTTTAAGAGTTCTTTGTGGAACTTCCCTGGCAGTCCAGTAGTTAAGACTGCACTTCCACTGCATTGGATACAAATTTGGTCCCGTGAGGGCACCTAAGATCCCGCATGCTATGCAGTGTGGCCAAAAACAACAAAAAAGAGTTCTTTGTATATTTTGGGTAGCAGTCCTTTATCAGATACATCTTTGGTAAATACTGTCTCCCAATCAGTGGGTGATCTTGTTATTTTAAAGAGCTCCACAGATCAAATAAGTGAACTCCAACCATGCTCTGAGCTCTGACAGCCTCGAAAAGAGGTGGGGAGGGGGATGCTTGCTTTTTCTTCCCCAGCTGGGTTCAGAAGTCAGCAGTTCTCACAGAATGGAATGGGCAGGGCTGCCCAGTGGTACTTATTTTTTTTTAATTAATTAATTTATTCTAATTGGAGGATGATTACTTTACAATATTGTGATGGATTTTGCCATACATCGACTTGAATTGGCCACAGTTATATATGTGCCCCCCCATCCTGATCCCCTGTCCACCTCCCTTCCCACCCTATCCCTCTGGGTTGTCCCAGAGCACTGGCTTTGGGTGCCCTGCTTCGTGTATCGAACTTGCACAGGTCATTTATTTTCCAGTGGTACTTCTTAAGGGTCACTACTCATGATGGCTTTAGGCACAGTGGAGACCCTCAGGGATAGAACTGGCAATGTTCTGTTTATAGACTTTTTCTGCCTAATCTGCTGGAAGAGGTCTTTCTGACTCTTTGTGGTGGATCTGCTTTTTTTAATATTTTATTTTTATTTATCTATTTGGCTGTGCTGGGTGTTAGTTGCAGCAGATAGGATCTAGTTCCCTGACCAGGGCCCCCTGCATTGGGAGCTCAGAGTCCTAGCCACTGGACCACCAGGGGTATATGGTTTTGTTTGCAAGTTCCCTTGGGGAAACCAGTCCTCCTCAACTTCATGAGGCTATCAATTATGATGGCTTCACCTTCCAACCCTGACTCTCTGAAGCAGATAATCTTAAGGACCACACCACCCTGACCCTCAGTACAGTGGTTGATTCAGAAGTGGGCATCTGATTCAAACAGCCAATCAGAATCCTTTTCTGGTATTGTTGTGTGATCCTTGGGAAAAAGAGAGCCTCCTCTAGATAGCTTTGTTTGGCTGGGAGGTTCTGTATCTGGGCTGCCCACCACCATCTTTCCTAACTCATGGGAAGAAGAAAGCCAAGCAGAGCCAAGAGATGGGCAGAGAGAGGCAAGGCTCTGATTGCCTGAGCTCGCACATAAACCACGCCTGGTTGCCCAGACTTCCTTTCAGGAACCAATGAATTCCTTGATTGTCTAGGTTCAGGTGAGTTAGGTACCTCTCACTTGTAACCAAGAGCCCTTCCGGATCCATTCAGCAGACGGCCCTGAACATTTGTGCAGGTATGCACTATGTAATCCTAGGTGGCATCCTAGGCTTATACAACATAATACACACTCTGCTCAGCTGAAAGCAGTATGGTGCTCAGGCATCACCCCCTCAGAAGCCCTCTTTGATTTCCCCAGGCAGTCACCCCTCCTCAATGCTTCCAGGAGTTTTGTGAAAAAATACACTGTGGAGCTAATCCCTCTATATTGCAATTTACATACACACACACCTGCTTGTCTCCCCACAGACTGGCACCTCCCTTGTATGGACTAGATCTGATTTATCTCTTTTTCCTCAGTGACCCAACTGAGAATGTGCCTAGGTGTTTATTAAGTGAATTATCATCAAATCTCATGACAACAAACAACTGCAATGTCCTATCTAGTTTGTTGTGAAGAAAATTCCCCTTGTAGTTGCCACAAGTAGATCAGGAATCAACAGACTTTTTTCTGTAAAGAACCAGATAGTAAATATTTTAGGCTTAGCAGTCCACATCATCTGTGTCATGACTTTTATTCCTTCTGCAGTAGCATAAAAGCACTACAATAAGCCTGGCTGCATTCCAATAAAACATTATTTACAGACACTGTAATTTCATATAATTTCCATGTCACACAATATTATTCTTCTTTTGAGTTTTCCAAACTACTTCACAATGTAAAAGTCATTCTTAGCTCTCAAGTCGTACAAAAATAGGAACCTGGAAGGATCTAGCTCATAGGCCTCAGTTTGCTGACTCCTGGTGTAGACGGTTGCTGGGCACCTCCATCCACAGGGGGCACTGGAAGGAAGTTACATCTCCCCCCTGATTCTGGGTCTTGGAGCTGGAATGGCTATCACCTGGTACTGTAGCCTTGGCCTTGGCCTGCCTTCACTACGTGAATCAGAGATTGGGCCAACTTCCGGTGATCCGCAGGCTCGCGGCATGTCAGAACAAGGAGAGCACAACACAGCTGTACCTACTACAGACCCAGGGAGCTGAGACCGCTTAAGCCTCCTGACTGGCCCCAGGTCACACACCTTGGTGAGTCTGGGTCCCAGGGGACCGGGTGTGCTGTCACCCGAGAGGCTTTCACCAAACCACCCAGCAGTGACCAGAGGAGGTTTATTCCTTTAGCCGCAGTCCTCCAGGTGCTGGTTTCATCTTCACACACCCTCATGCACTTGGCTCTCGGCTGCACCCACCTCACCTCTCCCCAGATACCACCGAACAGCGGCCGTCTGACAGTGACCTTCCCCTGGCACCTGCGATGCCTGGTCTCACCACATGCTGTGGGCCTCTCGTACCAGGTCCCTCCCAGCCCTGTGAGCCCAGCTCATACAGCCAAGAAGGCACCTTTGTGGAAAGATCTGTTTCAGAGGCCCAGGTGGCCCCAGACCGATCTTCTCCATCAGCAGGAGATAATGGACGTGCATTTTTAAAAAAGAATAAATACATATTTAATGATTTAGTTTAAGAAACTGAAAAAATATTCATTTTCTTAAACTGTTAATACGTAATTAACTGATAATAAAATTAATTGGGTAAAACAGCCTAAAAATAATGGAGTACTCATTACCTGAGGGAATATAACTGCGCTGAAAAGAAATCTAACTGTTCCAGAGACCGAAAAAGTCCCCAAAAGTAGCGAAGGGAAGAGACTTTGTCCAGACACTGGATAAGGGTTCCCTTGTGGGGCTCCCTGATGCCCCTCCTGGAGAGGGTGGAGGTAAAGACTGCCTCTTACAACTTAGCAACTTGACAGTGGATTTAAAGAGCATCCCAATGCCCACCCCAGCCTTGACAGCACTCTTTCATCACCACCAATTCCAAGAAAGAAAAGAAAAAAACAAACCACTATTCACAATCTTTTGTTAGATTATTAAAGAGAAAACTTGCAGAGACCTTAGGAACTCATTCCTTCCACAGTCAGTGCCAGTCCCTAGACTGGACACTGGCAGGGAGGCTGCCTGGATGAGTCACCGGTCTGGGGTGTTAGGGAAAGAAGATGCAAATGCAAAATTCCCATGACAGCTGCAGACAGAGGTGAGGTGCAATCAGAGTAGAGGAAGGTGCCAGGATCCAGCTAGAGTGGCTGGGTGGGCTTCAACAGCACAGAAGAGAGAGGAACAGGAGCAACAGCCCCAGGCAGGGAGGCACAGGGATTCACTGGAAACAGCTGGGATTTGGGCTGAAACAGGACCCAGGAACGGCTAGGAATATAGAGTCATAGTTGTGTGAAGGAAGTGCTGGCTCTAACCACCTCGCCTGGGACAGCCTGGCAAGCTCTGGGTCCCACCATAGACCCTGCCTTTTATTATTCATCTCTCTTGTGAATTCAGGTGGGGAAAGGTCTGCTGAGAGTCATGCCAGAATTCACAGGAGAAAGACTCTGTAATTTCTTTTAGCTCTGTGACTCTGGACAAAGTATTCAGTATTAATGCAGTTGACCATGACGTCTTCTGTGTGCGCGACTGACAGACCAAATTACCTTTCCTTATCTCCTGGGGAGAAAAAAGGACCATTTATTTGACATATTTCATAATCATTTCACCTGCTTGCCCCCTACGAAGAGCACGGGTGACCCGGCTCCCTCCCTCCCGCACAAAGCAGGAAGCATATCCTCTAATAAAGCCCAGTTTCTAAAGAATGCTTTTAATCTTGGAATAACTGAGCGGGATTTTCAATTGTATTTTTAATTCTCTATCTACTTTCAAAAGCCCAGGTTTCCATCCTCTCCAATTCTCAGCTCATCAGAAGCAGGAGGGACATCACGGGCTCCCATCTCCTGCTTGGCCTCTGCCATGTGGAGAAGGCAGTGGGCAAAGTCTGCTGAGGATTGGGGTTGAGGGCTGTGTGCCACCCACTGGGCACTGTTCTCTAGGTGAGGCCTTGCATATCCCCAGGCTGAGCCCCAAAACATTTTTTAAATTGTAGTAAAAGACACATAGCATAAAATTTACCATCTTAACCATTTTTAACTGCAGTTCAGTAGCATGAAGCACATTCACCATTCATGTTGTCATACAACCATCACCACCATCCAGCTCCAGAAATCTTTTCATCTTGCAAAACTGAAACTGTTCAGTTAAACAATAACTCCCTACTGCCCCCTCTCTCCAGACCCTGGCAACCACCATTCTACTTTCTTTCTCTATGAATCCGACTACTCCAGGTTCTTCATGTAAATGGAAGCATATAGTATTTGCCTTTTTGTGACTGGCTTATTTCACTTGAAATAATGTCCTCAAGGGTCATCCATGTTATATTAATAGTATGTGTAAAAATTTCCTTTCTTTTTAGGGTTAAATAATATTCTATTGTATGTATTAATATATACCAGATTTTGTTTACCCATCCACCCCCTGAAGGATGTTTTTAATTTATTTATTTATTTATTTATTTTTGGCTGTGCTGGATCTTCATTGCTGCACGTGGGCTTTCCCTAGTTGCGGCAGGCGGGGGCTGCTCTCTAGTTGCAGTGCATGGACTTCTCATTGTGATGGCTTCTCTTGTCGCAGAGCACAGTTGTCCTGTGGCATGAGGAATCTTCCCAGACCAGGGATCAAACCCTCGTCTCCTGCATTAGCAGGCAGATTCTTTACCGCTGGACCACCAGGGAAGTCTGACCGAGGGATGTTTGGGTTGCTTCCATATTTTGGCTATTGTGAATACTGCTTATGAACAGAAATATCTCAAGTCTCTGCTTTCAACTCTTTTGAGTATATATTCAAGAAATAGGATTGCTGGGTCGGATAGTGATTCTATTTTTAATTTTTTGAGCAGAAGCAACTTTTACTTATCCCTGTTCTGGCCTTCTTCCACTCCTCAGGCTGGAGGCCAAGCCAGGCAACACATGAGAGTGTGAGAAGGCAGCCTAGGGCTTCACCAGAGGAGGGGAATTTGCACAGAACCTAGCAGGTGGCCTCTCAGGGCTTCCTCTCGGGATTTCAAGTCAAGGTTTCTAGGATTTCTAAGACCCTCACTCTAGAGTCTGCCCTTGGGAGCTGGCAGGGGACACATTCACATATCAAATAGGATAATAAGCACCTGGGATCTAGGAGATATGATCTCCCAGGTATGATCATTATCCCATTTTACAGATGAGAGTACTGATGCTCAAAGAGGTTAAATAGGGATAGGGGGGTCCAAGGTCCCAGCTAGGAAGTGGTAAGGCTCAGACTCAAGCCTAGCTCTGTCTACATTCTACTACCTTATGCTGCCTCTACTGGCATTTAAATGCAGTGTGAAGAGGTACAAACCACCTGCTACAGAAAAAGTGTATAGGGTCAGGGAGAGGGGAAACCAATTCTTTTTTTTTTTTTGGCTGCTCTGAGTCTTTGTTGCTGTATGTGGGCTTTCTCTAGTTACAGTGAGCAGGGGCTACTCTAGTTTCGATGTGGCTTCTTTTGTTGCAGAGCATGGGCTCCAGGGCATGCAGTTTTAATAGCTGTGGCACACAGGCTTCAGGGGCTGCTCTGAGCATGGGTTTAGTTGCCCTGAGGCATGTGGAATTTTCCCAGACCAGGGATCAAACCTGTGTTCCCTGCATTGGTAGGCAGATTCCTAACCACTGGACCACCAGGGAAGTCTAGGGCAAAACTGATTCTGACTTAGGAAGCTGGAAGTTTCCTTGGAGGAGCTGCATTTTAGCAGGTAGATGGTGGAAGGAACTGGGTAAAAAAACCCTTAAGTGGTTCTGTCTGGTGAAAGGTAATAGATCTTAAATGCGGAAGAGAGAGACTGACCTAAGAAAATATTGGTGCAGTATATGTCAGAGGATATTTTGCCTGTGTTCACTACTAAGAATTTTATGGTGTCAAGAACCATGAAAGAATCAAGAATCTTAAATGCATATTACTAGGGGAAAGAAGCCAATCTGAAAAGTCTATATACTATATGATTCCAACTATAAAACATTCTAGGAAAGGCAAAACTATGGTGACAGTAAAAAGATCAGTGGTTTTCAGTGGTTGGTGGGAGGGAGTGACAGAAAGATAAGTAGGTGGGACACTGAGTATTTTTAGGATGTACGTTATTATAATGATGGGAAAATATCATTGTATGTTTGTCCAAACCCATGTGATGTATAATACTAAGATGAACCCTAAGGTTAACTATGGACTTTGGGTGACAAGAATATGTTAATGTAGGTTCATCCTTGGTTAAAACTGTACCATACTAGAGTGGAGATGTTGCTAATGGGTGTGTAGGGGCAGGGGGTATGTGGGAAATCTCTATACCTTCCTCCTAGTTTTGTTGTAACTCTAAAACTGCTTTTAAAAAATAATTTTAAAAAGTTATTTTGAAAAAGAAAAAGAAAGTAAAGCATATTCAAGTTCTACTCTTGCTACAGGCAGTTCTCAGGATGCATCTTGTCAAAGTTTTACATAATAATTAACTCCTATGCTATTTAACCTTTTCCAGAGTTTAAGAATATTTAAAAATTTCCAATTAATTTTATATACTTAGAGTAACTCCAATACCAAGACCTGATATATTTTTTAAAAAGCATCAGATAAAGTACATTTATCTAAAATCAGGAGCCAACATCATACTCAATGATAAAACACTCAACTCTAATCTAGAGGGATTCCATTTGAGTCAGAATTAAGACAAAGATGTCAGTTGGGTATCAGCAGTGTTAGCAGCTATAACAAACAAAATCCCAAATCTCAAGAGCTTAACACAATAACAGTTTATTTCTTATTCACACAAATAACAATGAGGACCCCTGGTCAGCAAGCATCTCCCATTAGGCTTTTCATGGACCTAAACTCCTCTGCCTCTGGTTCTGCCATCACTGAGAACCACTGCTAGATCTTCCAACACCGGACAGAGAGGAGAGGGTAGTATGGTAGGTTTTATGGGCCAAGCAGGAAAGCCCCTATGTCATTTCCACCCACCATCTAAAGGCTAGAACTCTGGAGAAAAAGGGGACAGGTGGTAATGCAGCATTCCTTTAAGTCTGCTCCACTATTAGGTCACTTTCTGCACATTTTGATGTGGGGCAGGCAGGGAATGACTGCCACCTGAGCACTGGTGATTATAAACACATCCCAGTTTCAGAGATTTAAAATGTGAAAACTTTGACTCGATGAAATACTGCTTATGAATACAAGACAAAATAAGAAATACTGTATTTGTAAAAAACCCATAAACAAGCAAGGGTTTTCCAGGCATGATCCCAAGGCAAAAAGCATAAGAGACAGACTGAACTACATAAAAATTAAAAATCCCTCACATCAAAAAAAGAAAATTAAGGGCTTCCCTGGCAGTCCAGTGGTTAAGACTCCACGCTTCTACTTCAAGGGGCTCTGGTTCAATATCCCAGGGTTGGGGGAACTAAGATCTCACATGAAAGTGAGAGTGTTAGCCACTTACTCGTGTCCAACTCTTTGTAGCCCCATGCTATGGAATTCTCCAGGCTAGAATACTGGAGTGGGTTGCCATGCCATTCTCCAGGGTATCTTCCCTACCCAGGGGTTGAAACTGAGGGCTCTTTACTGTCTGAGCCCCCTGTGGCCAAAAAAAAAAAATTATAAGCAGAAGGACCCATGAGGGGGTGGAAATATTTGTAACGTGTGATAGATCATGAATTAGTAGGCTTACTATTTTAAAACCCTTGTAAACCAATGGTGAAAAACATGAAGACTCCAAGATAAAAATGGACGAAACTGTAACAGGAAACGAATCAAAAAAGAACTAAAAATGGTTAAATATGTGAACTATGTAAAATTATTTGGAAGTCAAAGAAATGCAAATTAAAACCACAATAGGATGTCTTTTTTTTTTTTAATCAAACTGGCAGAGATCTGAAAATTGACAATGGTACTGGCAAGGACTAGAAATTAGAGACTAATTCACTTCTGGAAGAGGGTAAAATGGGTGCACTACTTAGCTCTGTGAGTAAGATCTTAAACATATGCATACCTGTTAACCCAGCCATCCCACTTCTGGAATTTTTAAAATTTAGTTTTTATTTTGATCAAAGTTAAACATGCATATAATTTTAAAAGTTGAAAAATTCTACATGGTTTCTTATGAAAATCAGCAATTCCCTGAAGCCCCTTTCCCTCAACCCCTTACCCTATCACCACCCTACCCCTCTTTCTCAGTTGTAGAGATACAGATTTCAATCTTTCTGATATTTACCATATTTTCCACAAAGAATATGCTTATATTGCTACCTCTTGAATTTTCATGTTTGGGCATTATCTAATGATTTCTCATCATGAAGAGAGGATTTAACTCTCTCACCAACTCCTGCCCTTAAACACAATCGCTGCAAAACACATACCTATACTCACCCACCCACACACCCACATAAACCTCCTGGTCATCAGCCTCCCAGTACAGTTGTCACCCTGATTAGATCAATATTCATTATCTGCCTTATTCCTACTGTAATGTGTGTGTACTCACTCTCTCAGTCGTGTCCAACTCTTTGCGACCCCATGGACTGTAGCCCGTCTGGCTCCTCTGTCCATGGCATTTTCCAGGCAAGAATACTGGAGCAGCTTGCCTTTTCCTACTCCACGCGATCTTCCCAACCCAGCGATCAAACCCGCCTCTCTTGAACCTCCTGCATTGGCAGGCAGGTTCTTTACCACTGCACCACCTGAGAAGCCCTTTCTGGCTGTAAATCTATTGTCAAATGAGCTGCATAAAATATTATTTTCTTTTTCTGCACAGCATTTTGTTTTCCCTGGAGTAATAACTGACTTGTTTTAATCATTGGCTTAGCTTGCTCATTTTTATCATCAATTTAACCACAAACTCTCTTTCAGAATTTTAAACTTGTTACTGCATTGTTCTGGCTTCCACTAATGCTGTTTTTTAAAAATCCAATGCCATTCTGAGTCCTAGTCCTCTGTATATACCTTCTTTTTCTCTGCAAACATGTAGAATCTTTTCTCTGTCCACATCACCCCATATTCCCCAATCCTGAGATAGTTGATGAGCCTGGTTTAAGACCTCTTCATGGTTCTGTGGTATAAATCAGGCTGCTTCTTCATCTCTGGGATACGGCTTTCTTGGACCTGTTTAAGTCCATCTACTTTCCAACTACCAAAATGCTGTTGGATGTCTCCTCTATTATCCTCCTCTTTGTGGATTTGTTCTGTTTTAGTCAATTTGCTATATTAATGGTTTGGAGGGAAAGCAGTATTGTACCAAGGTTAGGTAAGGAGGGAGTCCTGCTTCCTGGTGGAGAGTCTTGATTAGACTCCTCCCCAACCCCGCCCTGGGACCTGGCTCTTCACATCTGACTCCCTCCTCCCACAGTCCTCTCAAAACAGCTGTTGCTTAGCTCAGTTCAGCTGATGGGCAAATACCCTCAGGGCAAGTTAATGACCTTAGTGTCAAATGTAAGGAGTTTGAAAAAATTACAGTAACCCCCAAAAAAATATAAGGAAAGAGATTTAAAAAAACAAAATGGAAATCAATGAAATAGAATTTAAAAACTGGAAGGTGAAGACCAATGAAACTAAGAGTTGATTCTTTGAAAAGACAAAAGTCTCTGGGAAGATCGATCAAAGAAAAAAAAAGAAAATATACAAATAAATGATATTATATATGAAAAGAGTAACATAGCTATAATTAAAACAGGTTTAAAAGATAATAAGATAAAGATAGACAAATATCTGGAGATTTTATCTTTTCATGTGGCTGTATTTGCAATAAAAGATTACTGAGAAAAAAATGTAACAAGAGAATGCTATCAACAACTTTATGCCAACAAATTTGAAGTCTTAGTAGAAACAAATTCCTACCAAAACTGAAAAAAAAAAATAGATATTATGAATAGCCTTTAAATGATTAAAGAATTTGAAGCAATAATTGAAAATATTCCTATAAAGAAAATTCAAGGCCCAGATGGTCTTATAGGTGAATTATACCAACATTTCAAGAATAGATAATCCCAATCTTACATGAATTCTTCTAGGGAATATAAAAATAATGACTATTCCCAAATTCATTTTTTGAGGCCGGTATAATCGTAATACAAAAATTAAACAAGTATAGCGTAACAAAAGAAAATTACAGGTCCATTTCACTCATACATTTAGATGTAACAATCCTAAGTAACATTATCAAAACAATTCAACTATATGTAAAAAAGATAATGTAAAGTAACCAAGCTGAGTTTGTTCCAAGAATAGAAAGGCAGCTTAATATTAGAAAATCTATAAAGGTAATTTACTACATTAATAGATTAAAGAAGAAAAAGCATATCATCTAAGTAGACACAGAAGAAGGTATTTGATAAAAATATATACTGACCAATGACAAACTTTTAAGCAAATTGGAAATAAAAGGGAAGTTCCTTAACCTGATAAAGGATATCTAGAGAAACATCCAAAGGAAATATTACTTGTGTAAATAATAGAAACATTTCCTTTAAAATCAGGAAAAGATAAGGATGCCCACTCTAACATTTTTTGTTCAGCCTTGTACTTAACAAATTTGCTTTTCTTAAATAATTACATTTAGTAGTAGTTTGTAAATAAATTAATAAAGAAGAAAATAAATGAATGACATACATTTGAAAAGACAGAGAAACTGTCAGTATTTGCAGATGATATGATTATTTAGAAAACCCAAAGAAGTCTACAGACCAATTATTACAGTTTGCAAGATTACTGGGTATAAAATCAACAGGCAAAAGTCAATGAAATTCCTAGTCATTAAAGAAGAAAACACAGATAATGAATAAATTTATGAAAATATGCTCAACCTTTGTAGTTATCTGGGAAATTCAGTTTTAAACAAAGATGGTATTTTATACTTGTCAGATTGGCAGGTATTTTTTAAAAATCTGATACTATCAAGTGTTGGAGAAGAGGTAGAGTAACTGGACCCCTCATATGTTGCTTGTGGGAGTCACTGGTACCATCTAAATTAAGTCAAAGATGCCCTAGGCTCAGCAAGGGTCCAGAAAGGGGAACACATGTAAACCCATGGCTGATTCATGTCAATGTATGGCAAAAACTATTACAATATTGTAAAGTAATTAGCCCCCAACTAAAATAAATAAATTTATTAAAAAAAAAAAAAAAACCTCATACAAAAAAAAAAAAACAAAGATGGTATTTTATACTTGTCAGATTGGCAGGTATTTTTTAAAAATCTGATACCATCAAGTGTTGGAGAAGAGGTAGAGTAACTGGACCCCTCATATGTTGCTTGTGGGAGTCACTGGTACCATCTAAATTAAGTCAAAGATGCCCTAGGCTCAGCAAATTTATACTAGGGTATATGCCCCCCACCAAATCTCTTCTGAGTGTATCCAAAGAGACATTTATAAGAATGCTTATGGCAATACCGTTTATAAATATGACAAAAAAAACCCTTAAACGTTCATTGCCAAGAAAACGAATAAAGATGGTGCATTCGTGAAAAAGAAGAAAATAATATGGAGTAAATAAACAGGAAATAGAAGGTTATGATCCTACTTAAAATTGCAGCATTCCACCTCCCCACCCCCCACCTATCTGACTTTATTTTTCTCCTTTGCAACTCTCACATTCTAACATATAATTTATCTATAATTCATAAGTTTTGCTTATTGTTTGGCTCACCCCATGGGAATGTTCACAAGAGTAGAGATCTTGTCTGTTTTGTTCACCAATATTTCCACAGTTTGAAAGGGTACCTCATATACAGTAAGCACACAATAAATATTTGCTGAGTGAATTTGCTGAATAAATGCAAGCCAGCATGAAGCCACATATTGAAAGTTTAAAGGCGTGCAAAACAATACTACTTAACACTACAGATCAACACCCCTTTGTGGTTTGGGTTACCTGTGTGACAGAGATGGAGGGCAGTATGAGGATCAGGGCACCCAGGAGCCTCCAAGTATCCCCGTAAGGTTTTATTTCCTAAGGTGGCCATGGAGGGGGAGCATTTGTTATGTTATTACCAGCAATATTTGCATGATGGAAAAATTTCGCATTACAACTTGTTTTAAATAATAGGAACAATTGCACCTGCAGTATGTATTAAGTTTCTAAGGGTTTTTCCACCTGATCTCATGGGTCAAGTATGCAGAGAGGGGGCTTCCTATGAGACCAGCTTAGAGCAAGATGGGGCCTGGCACTGGGGTTCTTCCAAATTGCCCAAGAGGGGAAATCCCAGCCTGAAGAAGAAGAAACAGTTGCCCAGGGGACACCCCTCCTGGATGAAATGGGAGGGTCTGTGAGAACTAGGGTTTGTCTGACGCTGTCCTCACTCGGGAGCTGGGGGCTTGCTTGCTGGGCCCCCTATCAGGGCACGCTCCTCTGAGGCAGCACTGGGTTCTGTGTTAGGAGCTGCCCTAGTCCAGAATCTGAGTCCCTGTGGTCTCTCTTTCCTCTCCTGGATTATGAGAGAATAACTAATGACCTTGTTCTGTCTACCTCAGAGGGCTGTTGGGAGGACCAGACAGCAAGGAAGGAAAATTGCCCTGACAGTATCAGAGACCAGAGTCCCAATGCAGCTTTCTATTTTCTCCTTCAATATGAAACACTTGGATGTAAACATCATCTATGTTGTTACACAATCTTCTTCTTTTCAATTTTTTTGCCACACAGAGAGGCATGTAGGATCTTAGTTCCCCAACCAGGGGTCGAACCTGTGCCCCCTGCAGTGGAAGCGCAGAGTCTTAACCACTGGACCACCAGGGAAGTCCCACATGATCTTCAAAATGATCATTTTTATTGGTCAAAGAACCATCAAGGGCTCCAGCATAACTTACAGAATCACTCCCCTCTTGTTGTAGATTGTGTTTACCATTTTCCTCAACTGTAAGCAATACTACAATTAACATCTTCATGTGCTTGCATTTTGCTTTGCTCTTTTGGAATTACTTCACTAGGATAAATTCCAGAGTCAGTAACTGGTCAAAGTATGTGAATGGCTCTTATGTTGAGCTCCCATTCAGAGCTCAAGAATGGCTTGCATTCTTGATGGGTTCTATCAAAGTGCTACTCCAAATGGTTGGCCCTTGTGGTGTGTATAGGACCACTGCACCTTACTCCGGGAGGGGTCTAGTCCTGCTGGGGCATAATTCAAAATTCACCGAATTTGAGACTAATCCTGACAAAAGATGAGAGAAGATGTTTATATTTGTTTACCCGTTTTAAAAAATGCCCTACGTGGCAATATTGTAAATCCAGTTGGCAGCTCACTTAACTGCACATCTTCGAAGTTGCTTGTTTCTTGACATACATTTTAAAAGGTGGGAGAATTCAGACAAAATGAGACTTTATTAATATGTAACATTCATAAAATACTTACCTTGCAGATTTAAGATACTCACAAAATACTGCCACGCTGTGCTAGTTTTGTCACACCATTTCCACCATGGGGCACTATTATTTTAATTGTTATTTTTTCCCCCTAAAGAAATAGGTCTTCTTCTAACTACTACCAAGTTTGCAGCTGCAAGCCTGTGAGAACCACCTGTAAGGCAGGGAAAGAGACAATGCAACATAGACTCCTCTCTTGGAACCAGCTGATAACTATATGCTCCGATTATTAAGAATTTACTTTCTGCTGGGCACTGTGCCAGGTTCTTGCCTGTGTTACCTCATTTAATCTTTGATACTATTAAATAGGTACAGTTTTCCCACTTTACAAAAGAGGAAACCGAGGTCTGGGTCCTAGGGATACGGGCATTACAGACACAGCAGGTAGACTCAGAGAGCAAGATAGAACTGATGTCAAGAGTCACTGGTCCCAGTTCTGTCGCTAATTTTTGGCTCATCGCTCAACTCTTCTGGGCCTTGTCTTTGCCACCAGGGTGAGGCTAAGGACCAGGGATGGGCACTGGGCATGGTACAACCTCTTTACATCCCCCTGCCCACTATGGGGCCCTGGAAGAGAGAATCACTGTCTTTTCTTTACCTGCACAGAACACCAGGAGAGTCTCCATCTCAATGCTCAGCTGAGCAAGGACGGGCCACACAGACCAGACCAGCAGTGGGTTGGCATATGCTGTGTTTACAGCATCTTCGTCACTCACTCAGGAGCCCCAGAACTCAGGCTTGTCATTCCCCAAACACTTTTTGAGCACCATACTGAACACCGTGGAGCTGGCCTTGGGGCCAGGGAGCCCGGCTACACTCCACCTTGTGACACAGCTGTGGGACTTGGGTAAGTCATGTCTGTGGCCTCTGACCACAGTTTCCTCCTCTGTAAAATGGGGATGAGAATGTCTGCCTCAGAGTGTTGTTGTGAGGCTTGAGTGAGGAGAAGGTGTGACTTTGGCCTCATGAGAGGCCCTGTAAAGCGTGAGCTGAAGCGGGCCCTCCAGGTGTTCTCTGGATATGACTCAGGTGCCCACCAGGGACCTCAGCCTGACACCACCACCCCAAAGAGACCACAAGGGAGAAAGTGTAAGGCCAGGAGGGGGTAGGACAAACTTTCCCTGAGGGTTGGGAAGGGTTCTCAGAGGGCTCCCTGGAAGAGGTGGTGTTTGCACCAAAGGGAAAATCACTCCTACTGAGTGATCAGAGCTGCCCCCTGCAGCCAGGACTTCCATTTAGAATCTGGACAGAAGACTTCCTGTAGCAGGTAAGCTCAGACCGATTCCACCCACCCAGAGAGGACAGCCCCCCAACATCTCAGGATCTCTGCCACCCACTGTGTCACAATGCAGCTCATTCATTCATTTGATTAATATTGATTGAGTATCATGTGCCAGGCACTGCTCTCCGTACTGGAGATATGTCAGTGAACAAAACAAATCCCTTGCTCCTTTTCACGAAATTGGTGCTGAAGGTGAAGAGGAAGCCCCTGCCCCTCCCAAAGCCAAAGGCAAAGTCGGATTCTGGCTGTGCTTAAAGGTGGAGCCAAGAGGAACTTTTGATGAGCTAGAGTCTATTCCCCCTCCCCCAAAGCCCTCCTGGGGCTACAGGACTGAAAGGCTCTCTGAGACCTTGCTGAAAACCCCCTGGAAGCCTCCTCCTTCCAAAAGTTATTGGGGAAACTTAATAAACTTAAATGCTTCGTTTTCGTGCTTTTTTCCAGAAATAAAACCAAATTAATCACTGTAAGAAAAGCTCCACCCCCAAGGCGCTGCTCCCTCAGGTGGAGGCAGGGATTAGATGAGATTTGCAGGACTGGGTTGACTCCCAATTTAGATGCTTTCCATAAATTAATTACAGAGACAAAGTCGGGAAGGGAGGCCTGGGGAGCGGTCCTGGGGCAGCTCTTCCCTCTTCCTGGAGAGCCAGGCAGCTGCTGGCGCTGCCCTGGCCTGCAGGCTCCAGGATCTGGAGCTGGAACTCCCGATCTTTACCTGAAGTTTCCTGCTGTCAGTCCCTGCGGGCTAAGCATCTTCCACACAGGAAGAGGTCCTGGGAGAACATCTGGCTTTGGTCTTTCTCCTGAGGGCAGTGGGGAGCCAGGGAAGGTGGCAGGCAGGGAGGAGACAGGACCAGATTTGTTTTTTAGAGGGAACCTCTGGCAACTCCAGGAGACTGGCTTGGAGGAGGGGAGGCTGGGGGCCCGGAGGTCAGGTGGATGGAGAGGGGGAAGTGGGGTCATGTAAAGAGACGGGAGTTCCCACTAATAACACATCACCTTCCCTGGGCTGCCCCTCATCAACATGGCTCTGCCCTCTGGGCCCAGGACTGATGCCCACCTCACCTGCGGCCTTGTTGGCAGAGCCTCTTGGGGCCTAGATCAAGGCCACTCATTTCCAAACGGTTTTGGCTGAATAAGACAGTTCTACCTCTCACCTAAGCTATTTGTCCCTCCTCGTCACAGTTCAGGGCTTTGGCCGCAAACAGTGGCAAATGAGAGAGGGATTTCCGGAGGTGGTTTATGGGACTTTTGCTGAAACAGTTGAGTGTACTTCACCTGCAACCTGCAGGGAGATGAGCCATCCCTCCAGCTCCATGCTCTTTCTTGTGTTTTAGTTGCTTAGTCGTGTTTGACTCTTTGTGACCCCATGGACTATAACTGTAGCATACCAGGTTCCTCCGTCCATGGGATGCTCCAGGCAAGAATACTGGAATGGGTTGCCATTCCCTTCTCCGGGGATTCTTCCCAACCCCGGGATTGAACCCAGGTATCCCACATTGTCGGAGAAGGCAATGGCACCCCACTCCAGTACTCTTGCCTGGAAAATCCCATGGATGGAGGAGCCTGGTAGGCTACAGTCCATAGGGTCGCTAAGAGCCGGACACGACTGAGCAACTTCACTTTCACTTTTCACTTTCATGCATTGGAGAAGGAAATGGCAACCCACTCCAGTGTTCTTGCCTGGAGAATCCCAGGGATGGCAGAGCCTGGTGGGCTGCCGTCTCTGGGGTTGCACAGAGTCAGACACGACTGAAGCGACTTAGCAGCAGCAGCAGCAGCAGCAGCAGCAGCATCCCACATTGCAGGTGGATTGTTTACCGTCTGAGCCACCAGGGATATAGTTAACACTCTTTCTTGGCCTGTCCTAACCATGGCTACCCTGGCCTTCCGGCAGTATGCCTGAGCTCCTCTCTGGAGTCCCCCTCCAACCTTTTTCCTCAGCAGGAGGAACACCTGGACAAGGACAGGGTAGGATCCAAGCCTTTTGTGAGACCTCAGGACCTAGCCGGGGGGACACTCAGTAAACATGTTCCCCATGAATGAGGGAACCCCTGCAAGGGTGGACACCATCCCCATTTTTCAAACAGGAATACTGAGGGTCAGTAGGGGACAGTGACCTGCCTGGGCCAGAACGTGGACATCCTGCTCCACATCACAGGGCAAGGCCACAACTCCTCCTCCAGGAAGCTGTATTCAGGTCTCCTTGGATGATGCAAACTGATGGTTGCAGGGAACATGGAAGCCCAGCTACCTTGCCCGGGCTTTTGAGAACCCTGACATGTAACTTATACTCCAGGGCCCCCTTGGATCAGACTAAAGTAACCTTCTGCAGGAGGAGACCAGAAATGGCACCATGTATGATGGACAGGGAAGCCTGGCGTGCTGCAGTCCATGGGATCTGAACTGAGCGACTGAACTGATCTTCTCCTTCCTCCCCACCTCCACCCCTCCTGGATCCCAGTCCTTTCCAGGCTCATTCAGGGAGTACTTCCTGGATAAATCACTTGCATTGAAATCCTCAGCTACGAGCCTGCTTCTGGGGAACCCTATGCTCAGCCCTGCCGCACCTACAGTCCAGTCTGCATGTGGAGTTTTGCTGCCCCCAACCTTGCAGCTGCCCTGGGCCTCCACGGCTCCATCTGTATAAAGGGGGTGCTGGGCTCCCGCCCTGTGTGAGCACTGCTGCTCCTCTGGTCCTGGATCCCTGCCCTCCACCCTTTGCCACAACTGAACTCAGTCATCAAGGAAAGAGGAGCCAGCCTCATGTAAGAATGAACAGTTCTCAGCTCACAGAACCAAGTATTCGGGCTGTTACAGCTCATTACTAAACCCCAGCCATGCCCTGAGAAAGATTACAGAAACGGCTCTGGTAGAAATCCCCAGCAGAAATAACCTGCTCCTGCCACAGGGAGCCCTGCAAATCTGTGGTCATTCCCCTGCTTATCTCTACCCAAGCACATTCAGGTGTTTGCAAGTCAGTTGGCTCGCAGCATCTGAGGGATGGTGCCTGCTTTTGGGTCCATGTGAAGGACTTTGCAGGCTTCCCTGGTGGTTCAGATGATAAAGAATCTGCCTGCAATGCAGGAGACCAGGATTGGATCCCTGGGTTGGGAAGATCCCCTGGAGAAGGAAATAGCAACCCACTCCAGTATTCTTGCCTGGAGAATGCCATGGACAGAGGAGCCTGATGGGCTACGGTCCATGGGGTCACAAAGAGTCAGACACGACTGAGTGACTAACACACACACACACACACACACACACACACACACACACACACACACAGGACTTTGTTTAGCTGCTGGGGGGCTTCAAGCCAGATTGTCCCACGGAGGGAACCTGAGTCTGGGCAGCAAGAGGCCCAGGCTGGCTAGCACTCTGCTTGGAGCCTGCTGGTGGCCCAAGCAGATCACTGTCCCCTACTGACCCTCAGTTTGAAAAATGGGGATGGTGTCCACCCTTGCAGGGGTCCCTCATTCATGGGGAAGATGTTTATTGAGTGTCCCCCCTGGCTGGGTCCTGGGGTCTCACAAAAGGCTTGGATCCTACCCTGTCCTTGCCCTGGTGTTCCTCCTGGTTTGTGGGGACAATGGGCAGGGAAGGAGAATGATGCAGGTCAGAGGGCGAAGTGGAGTCTGTTGGTCAGAGTCAAGTTAGCACGTGGAGGGGCTGGCTGGTGGCTTGGGTCAGAGGAGTTGTGGGTGTTGTGGTCAAATGCTGTGGTGTCACTCTGTCTTGGGTTTGAGGGCAACTTATGACCTTGGGCGAGTCCTTCTGCCTCTCTGAGCCTCCGTTTTCTTGAGGAATCCTAACAGTGCCACTGTCAGGCCTGTGTGATAGTGAAGTTTACATTGTTTCAAATCTGACACAGAGCTGAGCTCAGTGTGGATGGAAGTGACTTCCCTATACTGAGTCCCCCAGGCTGGGGTCTTCTGCTCCCCAGAAGAGCAAGCCGAGGGGCTGAGAAAGGGGCAAGAGGATTCCTTTGCTGGGAGCAGAACTACAGCAGGGCTGAAAGTCTAAGGGCGATCGAGGTCTGCTGAGAGAGCTGGGTCTCAGCTGGGTCTCTCAGCTGGGTCTCCCCATCCCTCCCTGTGCTCTGGTGAGTCCAGTCCCTGGAGCAGGTCCTGCTAACCCTCCCTCCCTTTCCCCCAGCCTGCGGCTACACACACTCACCTCATCCCCCAGACACACCTCACTGCGAGCTGAAACTCAAACACATTATCCAGGGCCTGGGCTGGTCAAGGGGGCCCAAATGGGCCCTTTGCTTCCTCTCTGCCCAGGGCTCAGGCCCATATGGCCGTATCAGCTTCCAGCGATCAGATACAAACCCACGCAGAGGCCAAGATGGAAGCCACACTGAGCCTAGCTTGGTGTGTATCATCAGGGGACTTCTTGTCCTTCTCTGGGCCTCAGTTTCCATATCTGTATAATGGGCAAGTAAGAGATCTCTGAGATCCTTTCACCAGTCATTAAAGCCATTGTACCCTCTGGCCCAGAGAGGTGAAGGGAGCCCAGACTAGAACCCAGGCATCCTGCCCTCAGACCAGGGCTCTAGGACCATGAGCGTGAGCAGAGGGAGGCACCCAGGTTATGGCACTGTCAGGCCTTGAGATGACATGGAGGAGTTAAGTGCCCAGGCCTCTGGGTGTCTGGAACCCCAGCTCCTAGCTTCCTGCATATGCCCCATCACCACACACCCACTTCAAGCACAAATCCGGGGTAGGCACTCTCCTCAGGGAGGAAAGGATCAGATGATCTCAATTCAGTTCTGCCCTTTATCAGCTGTGTGACCTTGGACAAGTCACTGCACCCATCTAGGCCTTAGTTTCCTCGTATGTAAAGTGGGGGGACTAAAATCTGCCTCACTGGGCTCTGCAGAGATTAAATGATCTCATGCATATGAAATGCCTGGCATGGATCAAACACGGATCAAGGTGGAAAGTCTACACAGGGGCCTCTTCCCCTCCTACTGTGTCATTATTTGGCTCACCTTCCACTTCCCATCTCAGCTGCTTGTACGTCTCTTCCCCTTGGCACACGCCCAAGCTTTGCAGCCTCTAGGCCCCTCCTCATGCTATTCCTTCTACCAGGAATGCCTTTCCTCCCTCTCATTCCCACCATTCTCAATCTTATTGCTTTCGTTGTTCAGTTCAAATGCTGCCTCCTCCAGGAAGGCTCTCCTCCGAGGAGCTCTGTACCAGCAGACAAGAACACAGATACAGCGGCATCGGAAGGGACAGATCTCTGCCTGCAGTGGCTTCGGGTACCTCCTGCCTGGGTCAGTCACACATGTGGAGCATTGTTCTCCCCTGCCCCGCAGTACACAAAAGTGTCCACTAGGTGGTGATAGAATGATAAAGTCGCAGCGGAGATGAGCAAGAAGGGAGCCCAACAAGGCACCACCGGTGTCATTCATTCATTTCTTCAACAAATATTTCTGAACACCTGCCATGTGCAAGACTGTAGGATGACAGTGGCAAACAGAGCAATGAAGTCCTTGCTCTCAAGGAGCTTATGTTCTTGTGACAGGAGGTGAGAGAGAAGAAACACAAAAAATAAGGAAATAAAGCAAGAAAAACCAGGACAGGGGTGAAGGCTGTACAAAAAACACTGGGACCCACTTGTGTCCAGACTTTTGAATGAGCATTTCTTCAGTGAACAGCAGGATCTGTAATCAAAGCATCACTTTGTCTCCGAGTGGCTGAGCTGGAACATTCCCCACCCCCTTGTTCACAGTGTGCTCTTTGAACCAGCAGCATCACTTGCATCTTACAAGAAATGCAGCTTCCTGGGTCAACCCTACATCTGCTGAATCAGAATCTGCATTTTAACAAGATCCCCAGGTAATTCATGTGCACATTACAGTGAGAAGCTCTGCTCCAGCCAGAGGTCAGGGGGTGACCGGCAGCCATGGGCCAAATCTGGCCACCTATTTTTGTACGATGCCCAGGCAAGAATGAGTCTTGCTTAAAAAAATGGAATCTAGGAATTTTATGACACAAGAAACTTATATGTACAATACTTCAAATTTCAATGTTCATACGTAAAGTTGTATTAGCACACAGCCATGCCCATTTGCTGACACGTTGTCTGTGGTGGCTTTCAGGCTATGATGGCCACAGCTGAGTAATGCAACAGTAATGTATGGCCCACAGAGTCTAAAATATTTACAATCGGGCCCTTTGCAAAAAAATTTTGCCAATCTCTGCTCTAGTTTATCTCCTTGAAGAATCAGGGCCCAGAGAGGGGCAGTATCTTGTCAGAGCTCATAGGAGCCCAGTTTATATTTCCATATTCCACGTAAGGTCTTGTTTGCACAGCCTCTGGTTTGGGCAGTTGAATTGCCTTTGTCTTTTCTGGATTTGGAGTGATAACCTCACTGGAAAAGGTTCATGACTGATTTATGATATAATAAAGACATTTCAATGAAATTTCCATTTCAGATGAAGCTGGTGTGGAGCCCAGAATGAGATGTAGGTACCCATGGAAACTGGGTTCTTTTTAGTAGAGTGGGCATGACTGATATGAGCCTTTTATTAAGAGAGGGAACCCTGGGCTCCTGAGAAAAGGAGAGGGCTTCGGGGGTCAGCGCAGGGAGCTGGAAGGAGACTTTCCTGGCCAAAACCCACCCGCAGAGTGAGGGGTCCTGACCCTGTGGGGTGCTCTGAGGCTTTGGGATGGGCCAGCAGTTGCGACTTATCTCAAGTCACCAAGCACTTGCCTGCTGCGACTCCAGTAGGAGTTTAGGGGTCTTGCAACGGTGTGGGTACCAAGAGGGCACAGCAGAGAGGACAGTGGTCAAGGTCTGGACTCTGGGTAAGGAAGCAGCTCTCCCCGACTCTGCCGCATCCATGATTCCCACTGTCCTCATGCTTGAGGGCAAAGCTCAGCCTGCTGCAGCCCCTCCCTACTCAGACCAGCTGCCCAGAGCAGCTTGCAGCTCCCCTTTGGGGCCTGTGCTTCCCACATCAGGACCTTTGCTCCTGCTAGAGCCGGCCAATGACCGCAGTGCCCTCCCTCTGTCCCCAGTTGCCTCTCCAACTCCTCCCCATGATTCAGGGTCCCGCCCAAAGTCTGCTCCTAAAAAAAACTTTCTGGTTTCTCCCAAGTTAGTTTCTCTGCCTCCTTCAGCGCCTTGAACCTTTCTCAAAATTAGGAACACCATTTCTCTATCTCTTCTCAGCTGCTGGTTGGGGAACAGAGAGAATAAGAGCACAATCCACAGTCATTCATACTTAGATTTAAACATCGTCTCATCCACTTATTAGTTGTGAATGCTTGGGCAAGTTTCCTAACATTTCTGAAACTGTTTCCTCATCTGCAAAATGTGAATAATAACAGCACCCACCACAGAGGGTTGCTGTGAAAATTAAATGAGATAATACATGTAAAGGACAGCCGTGGACACACAGCTAGCGCTCAGTAAATGTTAGCTCTCATAGCATGTTGGAATAATGTTATTACTAGTTGTTTGTTGAATAAACAGCTGAGTGGCATTAATTCTGAATCAGAGATCTGATCAGCACCCATGGACACCTGTGCTGCACCCAATACTGGTGGGCACTTTTCTGTATGGAGCCTCTTGCAGCCCTTCGCTGTGGCCTCTGAGGCAGCCGCACTCTCCCTGCCTCCCAGCCTGCCCCTGTTCCCACGCTGTTTGATATTCAGATGTCTTTGGGATGCATGCTGGGCTGTGTCACTCTATGCCTGAGTGGGTGAGGGGAGGGCTAGGTTACAAGGTCAGCCCTGGGGTGCTACAATGGGACTCCAGCCCAGAGGACCAAGGCTGGACTCTAACCATGGCTGGGGGGAACAGTGGAGGAGAGAGGGAGGCACACCCCCAGGTCAGCTGGGCAGGGCTCAGGAGGGTCCCTGGGTTGACTCAGGCCCTTAAAGTTCCAAGTTACACAAGGCAGGAATAGGGACCAGCCTCAGAAATTGGGCAGAAGCCAGATGACCAGAACAGAGGGCCAGGGGCCAAGTAGATCCCTCAGCCAGGCTGACCTGATCCAAGACCCCTGAGCTCTCTGCATCCCCTGACCAAGGGTAGGAGGGGTCCAGGGCTGGAGCAGGGGAAGGGGCTGCAGGGGGCACGTGCCACAGCTGTGGGGAATGAAGCCCCTGAGGACAGGGAGGCAGACAGTGGACATGGACATGGCTGGGGCCCATTTTCTTCCGCTGGCCAAAGAATGAGGATGAACTTTGGTCCAATTATCAGCATTTCCTGTGCACCTCCAAGGCCCTGGCCCTGAGTTCAGCACATACCAACCACTATGACAGGGAATGACTGTCCCCATTCTGTGGTTTGGAAGCCAAGGATCAGACAGAAGCGCTTTGCCTGATGCCACCTGGCCAGTATGCAGCCAAGGCAGATCTTGTGAGCCAGCCTTGTTCTCACAGAGCCTCACACACAGGCCTGACCCTCTGCTTGTAGGCCCTCAGGGGTGTCCTCACCCACGCTTGGGTACGAGGCTGCATAACAAATGACCACAAACCTAGTGGTTTCCAGCAACAACACCCCTTGACTATCTCACAGACGACCAGTCACATACAACTAGATAGAAGGTTCCACAGAGGAGGCGATCCAATTTAGAAATAGACCCTAAAAGACCCACATTTAGTATATGATAGAAAAAGATGGTTTATTTCATAAAAGGTGTTGAACAATTTGCTAGCTATCTGAAAAAAAATATGGATCAAAGTTTCAGTAAAAAATTAAACCATAAAGGTACCAAGCCTAGAAAGCATTATACACACACACACATACACGCGTGTATATATATGTATATATATATATAAAACCCCATGTGAAAAAGATTTTTTGTGAAAAGGCACCTTTAAAACATAGACCCCCAACTTTTCCATACTATTCCCATTGAGAAGTGAGGTCTCTGTCACCTCCTGATTCTGGGCTCAGTGACCGTGTGGCCAAGAGAATATGGCAGAAGTGAGGCAGTGCCGTTTCCAAGCTCAGGCCTTAAGTGCCTGAGAGCTCCCTGTTCTGTCTCTTGGAATGGCCCGGGCTCCAGGCTGTGAGAACGTGCAGGCCACAGGCCAGGGGCCCTGCAGAGGGCCCAACTGATGGCCAGCCTCGACAGCCAGACACTTCAGTGAGGAAACCTTCAGCTGCCTACGGCCCAGCCATCATCTGACTTCTCAGCAAAAAGGAGCCTGAAGGAGACTCTCCTACTGAGCCCAGCCAACCTCCCAAACCATCAGAGATAATAAGGGAATGATTGTTGTTGCTTTCAGCCACTATGTTTTGAGATAATTATGCAGCAATAGATACACTGTGATACACAGTGTGTGACAAAACCTAGAAGTCATAAGAATAAAAATGTCTTCATTAAAAATAATTAACAAAATCATATGACAAAAAAAACTGGGGGAAAGACCATATTTGCAACTCATTATAGACAAAGGGCTAATTTCCTAATGTACAAATAGTACCTACAAATCACTAAGGCAAAGATGCCCAGCTCACCTGAGTAGGCAAAGAACATCCATAGATAGTTTATGGGAAAGGAAATGGCTCTTAAATATATGAAAAGTGCTTAACTTGGCTCAAAAGAGAGTTCTTAAATTAAAATTACAAGAAAATAGCATTAAAAATAATAATACGCTGAAGAAATAGGTGCTTTCATAAGTTACTGATAGGAGCGTAAATTGAACAGCTTCCCTGAAAAGCGTTTTATCAGTATCTATCAGAATTTACAGAGCACATATTTTTTGACCCAGCACTTCTGCTTCTAGGAATTTATCTTACAGATGTATTTACCCACCCGCAAAATGACATTTGTGAAAGGCTCTTTGTGGTGGCACTGTAACAGTAAAGATGGGAAGCATCCTAAATGTCCATTAGGAGAGGACTGTTCATTGCGGTTCATTCCTACAGTGAAATAGTCCACATCCATAAGAAGAATGAAGTGCCTCTATGTGTCCAGATCTGCAGCAATCTCTAGGATACACTGTTCAGTGAGGCAGAGGGTATTTGCTACCATTTATCTGAAAACTATATGCATATTATTGTATTATTAAACATCTCTGAAAAGATGTGACTGCCTCTATGGAGATGATCTGAGTGGTGGGGGACAGGGTAGGAATAGGCAGTTTTCACGTTATACCCTTGTGTACCTTTGGGGATTTGTATCTTGCATTTATTGGGTTGGCCAAAATGTTTGTTTGGGTTTTCCTGTAAGATGTTATGGAAAAACCCAAATGAAATTTTTGGCCAACCCAGTATTCTCTATTCCAAAACTAAAGAAAAATACTCATTTAAAAACAGTACTTGAATAACTGGCTAATCCTTTGGAAAAACATTAAGGAGAACCACCCCCCCCCAAACTGTAAACACAAAATGTTCCAAATGTATTCAAGATTCAAATGCAAAAATGAATTGTAAAAGTTTTACAAAAACTTCCTTTCTTACTGTCATTTTGAATTTTTGCATGTCCCAAATTTCCATCCCCCTGCTGGAGCTGTGGCCCTGACCCCCAGACCTTCAGTACCCTCAGGCCCTGATACTTCACCCAGGTATCTCCCAGGCTGTTGGAACTTACTAAGGGCTCCATGAATCTTAGCTGCCTGTTAGTTTGTTTTACCCTTGAAGCCTGGGAGAAAGAGAGCAGTGCAGAGTGAGCTCAGTCAGTGAAGGCTCTGCTTGCCAGAATGTCTTCCCGGGGGAGGATACCTCCTGAACCCTGAAGGACGGAGTTTAACAGCTGAAGTTAGTACACTAGGTGGAGAGGATTAACAGGGGTGCAGGGAAACTTGACTCTGAGGAGTGAATTCACCACCTCTGTGGCCCTGAGGGGCTTCCCGGGTGGCTCAGTGTAAAGAATTCACCTGCCAATGCAGGAGACATGGGTTCGATCCTGGGTGGGGAAGATTCCCTGGAGAAGGAAATGGCATCCCACTCCAGTGTTCTTGCCTGGGAAATCCCATGGACAGGGGAGCCTGGTGAGCTATGGTCCACGGGGTCACAAAAGAGTCGGACACAACTGAGCACCTAAACAACAACAACCCATGAAGCTCAGGTCAGGTAAGCCCTGATCCCTCTCCAGTTCTGATCCATCCTCTCCCAATTACTTCACCTCATGGGCCCTCAGTTGGCTCCATCCCCTGGCTCCCTAGCCACCATCCGGTAACCCTTACTGAGCACCAGCTGGGTACTTTGCCTTGGAGGAGGGGCCCATTGACATGTCACAGCCCCTCCTGCCTCTGGTGGACAGACTTGCCCAATGTCCTTGCCTGTCCTGGTGTGAGGGAGGAGCTGGACCCGGGTATCACCACTGATTAACGGATGATAGAGCCACAGGGCCAGAAGCTCTGGCCTGAGGAAAGAAAAACACCTTGTTTCAATATTTGAGGTATTTCAGAAATTGTCCTTAGGGTGGCCTAGCACTGCAGATAGCAGTCTGTGGGTAAGACATTGACATGTTACTTACAGGGGAAGATGGCAGGAAAGAGCACAGTCCAGGGTCCCAGGTGACCCAAGGATCCAGCTCTGGCCCCTTCAGCGACTTATGTGTGAACTCAGGCTGGAGATGTCACCTCTCTGGGCCTGTCTCTCCTTCCTATCTGGGCCTTGAGAAGGCAGATTGGATTCAGATTAACATCCACAGAGAAGAGACCAACAGGTAGGGCTTTTGCCTTCTAGGAGCTCCCAAGCCTGGGAGCAAGTACGTGAATAGCCTGTGGTAGAAATGAAGCCGGCAGAGCTGAGGGACAGGTCTGGGCCCCTCTCACTTCTTTACTCAGTATTTGCACCTCTGACCAGCTGCTATCTCTGGGGTATGGGTTTCCTTGAATGTGTTACTATTTATTAAGTACTCGTGACATGTGTTACTTTGTATGGTTAGGCCATTCACTGTGGCTATTCTCTTGTTCTCTGTGTATCTGCTGCTCGACTGGGCCCTGCTTCACTCACATGACTATCCAATCCTCTTAATTAGAGTGCTTAATTAGTCCCTAATAACTGATGAGCCCACCTGATGCCAATTCCCTCCTGTAAATGGTAGCCTTCTCCCTCGGGTAGAAAAGACTGTTGCAATGTCCTGCCAGCATCTGTTTGGCAAGGTGTGGCTCCAAGACCCTTTGTGTATGATCCCCTGTCAAATAAACCACTGATGTCTCTTTCTCCAGGCTCTTTCTTCAGTTTCGAAGCTGGACAACTACAAGGCTTGTAGGCCTGAGGGGTGTAGCCCAACATACCTTCTGTTTGTAAGTACTGTACATAGTTATCCTCTCAACAAGCCATGAGGGAGGTAAGTACTATTACACCTATTTTACAGGTGAGGAAACTGAGGCATGTAGGTTGTCCTTAGTGGGTCACAGAGCTGTGATTCAAACCCAGGCATTCTGGCTCCAGAGCCTGAACTCCTCACCTCTCTCATGGCCTTGGTGCTTGGTGACTATCAGATATGGCCCAGGACCCATCCAAGTGTTGCCTGCTTAATAATCACAATAACCCTCAGAGGTAAGTGCTCATCACTCCATCTTGAAGCTGAAGAAACAGCTTTAGGAAGAGGATGTGAACTGACCAAGACTACACTGCTGGTAAGTGACAGAGCTGGGAGTCAGACCCTGTCCACCTGACCGCAATCCCAGGCTCTGCCCGTGACCCCACGATTCCACGTGGCTCCAGCATCTTGGCCCTGGCCCTATGCCTGACCTGCTTCCGGCCAGTCAGCAGGTGTCCAGCAAACTGGGTGGCTTTCAACTGTGGGCTTCCTATGGGAAACTGCACCAAGTATTAAGGAGGTCATTCTGGGATTCAGACTGCCCTGGTTCAGGCTCCTGTGTTTGCACAATAGGCCAGGCTCAGAGTCCAGTCTGTGTGGCCAAAGACCTCTCCCTGGAACATTGTGATCATGATGGAACAGACCTAGAGAAGATGGTCAAGACACAGCAGACCCTGGGAATGGGGATGACTCTTGACCACACCCTTCTCCCGCAGCACAGGCAGCATACTCGGACAGCTGTAGGCACCTTTACAGGCACCCACACACATTTACACAGGACTCTCCCGTGGCTGCCCGTTTACCTAGCCCAACCCCTAAGACCGACTGGAGGCTCTGGGGCAGTGAGTATTCAGAGGTAGGCCCTGGGAGCCAAGGGCACGAGCCTGGCACCAGCTCCAGAGCCAGTCTGTTCCATTAAGACTTGATCACAAACACAGAAATGCTTAAGGCTCACATTCTGAGCCCGAGTCGCCCCCCGCTCCGGAGCCAATCCACACCCTCGCCCCGCCTGCTCCGGCTCCGCCCCTCCCGAGGCCCCGCTCCCTTCCGGCCCGCCTGGTCTGGGCCCAATATCCGGCGGCTGCGGGGTGAATGAGGCCAGTGAGACTCATGAAGGTGTTCATCACACGCAGGATTCCCCCCGAGGGCAGCGCCGCGCTCGCCCGGGCCGCAGAGTAAGAGCCCGGCGCCCCCGGACCGCTCCGCGCGCCGAGTCCCCTCCCTCCGGGCGCGCGTTTCGCGGGTGGCGTCGCGGGAAGGGGTTGCGGAGCCCGGGACACAGATCCGAGACCTCGGGCAGCCTGCACGCAGGGTGACTCAGCGTCTCCGGGCGGGCCGGGGGGCGGCCTCCCGCCACCCACTTCTTTTTGGTGGGGCGGACACGGCTGTCCGTGGGGCCAGAGAGAACCGGGATCCTGCGCTTGGGCCTTCGCCGAACTTTCGGACCCGTGCCCGGCTGGAACGGTCTTGGGGTTTGGGGAACCTTAGAGAAAGTCCCCAGGGGCCAAGCTTTCTCCAGGCCCGTTGCTGTGCCGCTGGGACCCGCAGTTCCCATGGCACTTGAAGTGGGGGTGGGGTGAAGGCTGGAGCTTTCCCCAGTCGTGGGCGTGGGGAGGGGGGAGAATGCCCATGTCACAAGGTCAGGCTATTAATCCTTTACTCTCTGAGGTCGCTTGGACGGGTCAGGGGCCTTGGCAATCACTGGTCTGGTCCCTTTGGACGGTTAGCAGGGGGCCTCTGGTAGCACTTCTTAAACTGAACTCTGCACCTTGCCAGGTGCTTCTTAAAAGTAAACTCTTAATTCTTCAACGCTGTGAAATCAGTGCTGTGATGCCCACTTTACAGAGAAACTGGGAGAGGTCAAGTACCTTCACCAACCTCTATAGGTGGCACAGCTGGGATTAGAAATCTGCTCTGCGACAGTCTGAGCACTGCAGTATGCAGGTTTTCACTTCCCAGGTCAGGCGAGGAGAAGGTGGACTCAGCCTTAGAAACAAGTGCCAGGGGAAAATGAAATTTGTTTCTTTTGTTCAGTGCAGTAGAACTTTTGCTGAAGACTTGCCGTGTACTAGGCATTGAGGGGGAGAGAGGAGGGCAAAGACAACAAGAACACAAGTAGCGGTGCTCACACTGCTGCAGCGCTGGGCCACTGTCCAGGAAAGGAGGCTGAGAGGAGGCCAGTGCCTGGGCAGGGAGTTCTGGAAAGTGCCAGCAGCTCTGTGTCTTGCGCATGTAGATTTTCCATACGTTTTAGCTGCACTGAATTAAATGTCAAGGACCAGAGGCTGGGCAGCACTGCTGGGAAACATGCCCAGGGCCCACCAGCCACTCTGGAAGTGCCCCCTGAAACTCCTCCATGTTGAACTGCTTTGGTCTTGTCCATGGCTCAGATGGTAAAAGAATCCACCTGCAATGCGGGAGACCTGGGTTCAATCTCTGGGTTGGGAAGATCCCCTGGAGGAGGGCATGGCAACCCACTCCAGTATTCTTGTGTGGAGAATCCCCATGGACAGAAGAGCCTGGTGGGCTACAGTCCCTGGGGTCGCAAAGAGTTGGACACGATTGAGAGACTACTAAGCAGAGCACAGGACATGTACAGAGTCAAGAGCAATAGTTACTCCTTTCGTGGACTCACGGGAGAGGATGTACAACTGGGCAAGGAATCCAAGCCCGGCTGCTGCCAGGACCCCCCCACTTGGCCTTCCCAATAGGCAGCCTGGCCCGGGAGCTCGCTGCCTGTGAGGCCTCCTGTGAGAGTACGAAAGCTCTTCTTGTGTTGAGCTGAGAATGGTCCCCGTGACTTTCTCCTTTCAGCTTAGGCCCTTTTCAGTTCTTGTTGGAGAGCTCTGCTCTGTGACAGCCTTCACCCTTCAGCCACCCTCTCAGGACAGTTCTGAGGCCGCCCACACCTGACCTTGACTCCCCTCAGCCAGCCCCAGGCAGCTTGAGGCCAGGGCAAGCGGAAAACAATGTTTCTCACTCTGACAGGGTCTGTGGATGTGGTCAGAGGGCTTTGGGAGCCTGGGGGCACCGGTGGGGCTCCCCCACTTCTGAGTGGTCTTTCCTTTGTCTTCAGCTGTGAGGTGGAGCAGTGGGATTCTGATGAGCCCATCCCCAGAGAGGACCTGGAACAGGGAATGGCTGGGGCCCATGGCCTGCTGTGCCTCCTCTCGGACCGCATAGACAAGAAGCTCCTGGACGCTGCAGGTGTGTGTGCTGTGCAGGCCTGGAACGGTTCCCAGGGTGTCTTGGCCTGCTGCTGCTGGTTCCCAAGCAGGTCTTCAGTGACCTCAGTGAGCTCTGAGGGCATTCACTGTGGTCCTAGACCACAGCTACACGTGGCACACACTTTGCCCCTCTCTGCTGGCTCTGAGTCCCCAGAGGGAGGCCTTAGGAGGGCAAAGACCATGGTGTGGAGGAGAGCCAGCGCCCTGGGCCCTTGTCCAGCTCTGTTCAGGCTTAATTTATGACCTTCAGCAGGGCCCTCCCTTTTCTGGACCTGTCTATATATGTGGGAAGGCCTTGAATCCCATGAGGAAAAATACAAATAATGCTTTTTCTGCCCATCAGGAGCTAATCTCAAAGTCATTAGCACAATGTCTGTGGGTGTTGACCACTTGGCTTTGGATGAAATCAAGAAGCGGTAAGTGTACTTTGGGCTCTGGAGTGAAGGGTGACTACCAGAGAAGGAAAAAGGAGCTGAGCATCTATTTGTTTTTTCTTCATATCCCTTGACCATTTGGTGAAAATGTAAGGTAGCCGATGATAAAATCTTCCCACGTATGCACAGGTCAGTTAAGATAAGTCCGAGCAGTCAGAAACAGTGGGTAACAATGTCAATCCTTTCTCATTCATTCTTTTTTTTTTTTTGACCCTCACATCAACCCCTTCAAGTAGAAAAGGCAAGTATTATTATTTCCCTCTTTAGATGAGGAAATTCAGAAAGATAAGTAATCATAGTTATTGGAGCTCCACATTGGAGCCTGATCTTCCATCTTATATCTTTCTCAAAACGGGAGATGCTCAAGAGGGGATTGAGGGCTGGCCATTCCTGGGGGCCCACTTACAGCTCTGAGCTTCCCAACAGGCAGCGCAGAGGGAGCAAAGCCGCATCACAGCAGTGTCCCAGCAGTAGAAATTGGGAAGGTGCTTGAAGCCATTGTTACCACCAGCTCTTTGGTTCATAGTGGGATCCGTGTGGGCTACACTCCGGGTGTCCTGACAGACGCCACGGCCGAGCTCGCTGTCTCCCTGCTGCTTACCACTTGTCGCCGGTTGCCGGAGGCCATCGAGGAGGTGAAGAAGTGAGTGAACGCCCAGCGGGGAAGTTGGCTCAGCTTAGCACTTGAGCACTCAGTGCTGCCCCTGGCCCAGAGGTGATCCCATCCCCAGCTAATGAGGGAGACAGACTCAGGCAAGATACTAAAGTGCACAGCAGAGCTGAAACAAACAGGGCATGAAGAGAAATTGTAGGGGTGCAGTGTGGATCAGGGAAGGCTTTGCAGAAGATGTAGCCGGTGGGCATCCTCAAAGAGCCCTGTCTGCCATTATGTGGATACAAAAGGCTCTGAAGACTGAAGGTTGTTTCATGTTGCTGCAGATACACTGATGTGTTTGATACAGGTGCCACTCCAGATGTTGTTGTGTGTGTTATGTAGAATATAGCATATATACTTTACCCCCTTTCTAAAATCTGAAAATTAAAACAATTTGACGTGGGAGTTTCAGATCGAGATGTGGGCTGTACATCCAGAATCAGGGAAAGCACTCAAGGTGGGGGGGACTGACCCGAGCAAAGGCCAGGAGACGTGCGGATGCAGGTGCTCAGAGAATGTGGACCAGGAGAGGGGCTTCATGGTAGGGGTGTGGCAGGAGTGAGCCTGCGTGGGACTGAGTAGACACAGTGCCGAGTATCCCTCCCACCCTCCTGTCCAGGGAGCTGGCCCCTTCATCGGAGGTGACTCAAGATAGGCTGTGTTCCCCTGTCGGTCCAGGGCAGCAGGGGTGGGCCTGTGTTTTCCCTGGAGCACTGAGAACATTGGTTTTGGAATCCCACGTTCCAGGTTTGCAACCTGCTGTTCTGCCCTGGCTGTGTGACCTCACACAAGTCGCCCTTTCTGATCTCAGCTTCTCTGTCTGCAGAAAGGGAGGAGAACCTCTAAGAAGCTTTACAGCCCTCAGATTCTGTGTCCCCAATGGCTTTAAAAGAAGAGTCATTCCCACTGCTTATCCGCAGTGCCGTGTGGCTATAGGTGTAACTTGTGTTCCCCTCCATCCTTGACTGAAGGGTGAGGCCTGTCCCTTGGACCACAGCCCCTGCCTGGGAGTGTGGGGTCTGTGCAGCAGCCCTCATCTTTGCCCAAAGCCAGGGCCTCTCACTCGCCCCCCCTCCCTCCCTGCAGTGGTGGCTGGACCTCATGGAAACCCCTGTGGATGTGTGGCCACGGCCTCTCACAGAGCACCGTCGGCATCGTTGGCCTGGGGCGCATAGGTGAGGCTCTGTCTACCCATTTGGCTTCCTGGCTCACATATCTTGGTTAGAATCTCCAGCACCCTGTGTCTGGATGTTGACCGTCTTTCTTTGGGAAGGGTCGCCATACCTGTGTGCAGTAGGGACACGGCGAGAAGACACAGCATTGTAAAAGATAGGCCAAAAAATAAAATGAGTTCCTTAAGAAGCCACTAGGTGATAGATGTGAGTTGTAAGAGCCAGGGTTCTTTATGATTATAGCTCTGTACAGAGCAGATGAAGCAGTGATGGCTGAGGGGTTGGGGAGCCCTGCTCCCCGAGGCCTGGTTTCTAGAAGGCATTTGACTCCTGAAGCCTTAACACAGAAACCAGAGGGTCCAGTGGACAGAGCTTACCTGTGATTCTGAGTCAGGGCAGAGCTATTTTTCTTCCAGTGGCCCCAGCACTGGAGAAGTCTGGCATCCTGCCTGGAGCGGAGGTGAGGGTGGGAAGTGGACATAACTTGTCTGGCTAGCTGGCAGCCCTGCCTCCCACACTAGGGAGTTGCTTGGAGGAACCCAGCAGCTTTGGGGCATGTTGTGAGTCAGAAAATCTAGCTGCCCAAGCCCGTCTTGGCAGCAGCGTATGTGGAAAGGTGTTAGTGGTGGGGCGAGTTGGCAGTGCCATCAAAAAGTCTTTTGGGGTCTGTGGCTGCATTAACAGAAGCAGAGGGTCCAGAGGAGGCAGGGGACCATGTGGTCAGACCTTTCTTGGGCTGCCAGGTCCATCCAGTGTTCAGGGAAGGTTAGAAACTGGCCTTCAAGATGGCCAGAACCATGTGAGGACAGCACAGGCCAGTCACAGCCACACAGGAGCTGTGGTCCCTGAAGGATGGACCCCTGAGCTGAGGGCAGTGTGGGGTGGTGGGGGCTGGGTGCACTGTGGCAGGATTAGTTAACGTAGGAAAGGACCTTGCCCCCCTGCCCTTCCCCCAGGGGCTCCCTCTCCCTGGAGCTGCTGGGCACTGTTCCCACCCTCGCCCTCTGATGGCTTGGGAACAAGCACTGACTCTTGACTCCTTGCCGCCAGGCCAGGCCATAGCTCGGCGTCTGAAACCATTTGGTGTCCAGAGATTTCTATACACAGGGCGCCAGCCCAGGCTTCAGGAAGCAGCGGAATTCCAGGCAGAGTTTGGTAAGTAAAACCTGGATTTCCGCAGGGGCCCCTTCTGCTTGGCCAGGTGGTTCTCCATGTTTGCTGTAATGGCAGCACTTTGGAGCAGAACACAGGAGCTCCACAAGGCCAGTGATGTCCCTTAGGCTTTATCTGACTTCCCTGCCCTGCATGCAGAGGCCCATTCGGGGAGGGCAGGGTCTCAGCCAGGCCACACCAAGTCCCCTCAGTATCAGAGAGACTCCAGGTTCCTGTCCTGCAAGGTCCCTTCTCACTGTTGTCCATGTACACAGAGCAGTAGGGATGGTGATAACCTGTAACGAATTGGTACATGTAAGGATGATTCCTGTAAGGAATTGCTGGGAACTTTTGCTCATAGTTGCTGTAATAATCTGGTGAGCGTTGACCCTCAGTCTTGCATCTGGGTGAATCCAGTCCCCTGGCACGTGCACATTGGGCCTTGAAAGAAATGAAAGCAGTGTGGCCTAGATCCCCGCTGTGTGACCCTGAATAAGCTTCTGCTTCTCTCTGGCCTCAGTTTCCCCACCTTTAGAGCAGGGGGCTGACTGAAGGATGTAACACACCAGGATTCCGTGAGTGGCCATAGACTGTGCAGTTATCAGAGTTGTCCAGGTGGAGACGCCGCCTTCAGAAAGTATTTTGGGAGTTTCAATTATGGGAGGAGGGAGGGAGGGGTCAGGTTTCCCATCATCTTGCTGTGCTTAACCCGGGACATAGTACCTGATGGAGCCCTGTACTCCCCCAGTGTCCACCCCCGAGCTGGCCGCCAAGTCTGATTTCATCGTCGTGTCCTGCTCCTTAACACCGGCGACCAGGGGGCTCTGCAACAAGGACTTCTTCCAGTGGATGAAGAAAACAGCTGTGTTTGTCAACATCAGCAGGTATCCTGGGTCACCAGGCGAGCCTGGAGAGGGGCTGCCCCTGCTGTTGTGATTCCCATGGGCTGTCGATGAGACTCAGGCTGAGTCTACTGCTCTCCATAAACCAACCACTCAACTCAGAAGGACAGTAAGGGCCCCAGAGCACGTCCCAGCTGTTCAGCAGGGCCTGGTCTGGTTCCCAGCAGTACCTTGACCTTGCTCAGGAAGTGAAGGCACCATGGCAGCAAATTAGGTAACTTTGTTCCTCTAACCACAAACAGTTGGACTTGACAGTCTTTACAGCCTGTTAGAGGCCAGCCTTCATGGCCCTGAGCCTGGGTTTGTCTGTGTGAGTCAGTGAGCTTGAACTCACACACTTCTGGACAGATAGACCCAAAACCCAGGTTGTCTTGGGTCCTCAAAAATGTCCGCAGGGTGCCTCTAGTCCACTGAGCATGTTACGGGGGCAGACCTTCCCTCTCAGCCACTCCAGTCCCTTCCTAGCTATTAATAGTGCTTCAGGACACCTACTGTCATTCCCAGGGGAGAAGTGGTAGACCAGGACGACCTGTACCAGGCCCTGGCCAGCGGTCAGATTGCAGCTGCCGGACTGGACGTGACGACCCCAGAACCACTGCCTACTAACCACCCCCTCCTGACCCTGAAGAACTGTGGTAAGAACCGCCCTTTGCCAGCAACACTTCTCCCGGCGGTGGTTCTTTCCCACCGTGGCTGATGAAGCCAAGTGGCAGTTCTTCCAAACACTCAGATTAGGCGCCGTGCCCCTCAGAGCCACAAGCCACAGCCATCAGAGGCAGGAGGCACAGCTCCAAAGGCCCTCCCTGAGTCTTCTAAGTTTTAACCACCCCATCCTCTCTAGCTCAGTTGGTAAAGAATCCACCTGCAACGCAGGAGACCCCGGTTCGATTGCTGGGTTGGGAAGATCCACTGGAGAAAGGGATAGGCTATCCACTCCAGTATTGTTGGGCTTCTTTTTTGGCTCAGCTAGTCAAGAATCCTCCTGCAATGCGGGAGACCTGGGTTGGGAAGATCCCTTGGAGAAGTTAAAGGGTACCCACTCCAGTATTCTGGCCTGGAGAATTCTATGGACTGTATAGTCCATGGGGCCGCAAAGAGTCGGACACGACGTAGCGACTTTCACTTCACTTCACTCCTCTCCATCTCCTAGCCCCAGGGGATGTTTGGCATCACTACCCCTGTGACACCTTAGTGCAGTGTTTCTCAACTTTTATGTTGTCGGTCACCTGGAGGGACTGACCAAATACATGGTGCCGGGCCCCCATGGGCATCGGCCTCAGTAGGTCTCGGGTGGGGCCTGACGTGTGTCTAACATCTCGCACGTGGCTGCTGCTCGGCCCGGGAGCACTGTGAGAACCACTTACTTAGAGTTCCTCTTTAGCTTCCTCAGTTACTGTTAACAATTCTGTGCTGAGTTGACAATTCTTTATATTACATTCTCTCTATTCAGGTAGCTGGTTTGGTTTCGGTCTCCAGACTAATACATAACTGTTAGGGCCATAGGCCGTCTGGGCCAGTCCTGCCCTTTGCTCACCCTCTGGAATGGAAAACCAAAGAGAAGGCCTGTAGCCGCCTTCCCCTCCGTGAATGCTCCTGTCATCACAGCCCTTGGAGGCACTGCCATCCCCACACTGTGCCTGTGTGAAGGGAGCTGTGGTGGCCAGGCCATTGCCCAGAGCTGGGAAAACTGTCCCATTCCCGAGGCCTGGCACTCAGTGCAGTGCCCTGGGGACTGCTTTCCAAAGGCACTCTCTGGGGACCATTGACCCCACTTGCTCTGCAGTGGGGTCAGAGGCCACTGTGCTGTCCGACCTCTCATCTGGTTATCTCGGGAGGTCAAAGGCCTGGGGCTTTCAGGGAGGGGCTCACGGTGTGGACGAGCAGGTAAACTGGCACCCAGTGTCACTGTCTGGTATCTGAAGGGCAGGTCTAGAGAGGCCCCGGGACCCCTTCTGGCCCTGACACTCGTGTTCAGGATGCATATTTGTCACCCTTGCGTCTGGGTTTGGTGGCCCCGGGGAGAGGAGTGCTTTGAGACAGGAGGGAAGGCAAATCAAGAAGTGAGGGGGGTTCTCCTTATCCTTTCACCTGGCAAACCCTAGCCCAAGGTAAGGCTCTTGAACCACCCTTCTCATTTCCCGTTCTTTCTCTCCTTTCCAGTAATCCTGCCCCACATTGGCAGTGCCACCCACAGAACCCGAAACATCATGTCTGTGTTGGCAGCTGACAACCTCCTGGCTGGCCTGCGAGGAGAGCCGATGCCCAGTGAACTCAAGCTGTAGCCACACGGGGACTCTGGGGGCCAGAAAGCAAGTGGCCCTGAGATTCTGTCAGACGCGCCCTGGCTTGAGTGGACCCACAAGTGGGAGTCAGAGGAAAAAGTCTGATCTATACCCATTCTGTGGAGGGAAGACTGGTGCTAACAGATGTGCTGCACTTTTGTGGTTGGAAGCATCCAAGCCTCAAGTGGGTAATTCTATTAAATAATTCTTGGAGAGATGCCTGGGCATGTACCTGGGAGAAACTGACAAGAGCATCTGCTTGGGTTTCCTAAGCCAGGGCCTCTAGTGACTCCAGGTTCTGCTTCCAACCCCCATCCCCACCTCCGAGCATTTGAATTCCTAGAACCTGTCCAAGCCACCTTAGCCTCAGCCAAAAGGCCTCCAAGTTTCCCTCACTGAGGACAGGACGATCACAGCCCAGTGGTGACCACAGCAATGAGACCTGCTACCTAGACCGTCAGGCAAATTAAATACATGTGGCAAAGTGAACTGGGGAAGGTCACAATACTCACTTTTTGGTCAAAAATAATCAGGGTAGGTAGGTTTCTTTCATTTTTATTTTAAAATTAGTTTCAGCACCTTCACACTTTGTTCCTCATGTCCATCTCCTCCTCCACTGCCGCTCCCAGGTGGATGCCCTTTACTAAGAACCACCTCACTCCTAAGGCCCGGCCGCTAGCACTGCCAAAGCCCTGCGCCTGCCAAGGGACTCAGCTTCGGCTTTTCCCTGCAGCCAAGCCAGACTGAAGGATGGGGTTTCCCCTCAGGAGGCAGGTGAGGGAGCAGCAGAAAGTACACAATTTGGCAGGCCCTCTAGGAGGGCCTGTGGACTGAGGACACCACCTCACCCCCGTCCACAGCACAGGCAAAAAGCGCAAGGGACTAACGACCAATACTTGTTACTGACAGCATGAGAGGATTTTCTAAGATGCCTGGTTTAAAACAAAGTACTGGTAACAGCAGAAAAAACAATACTACTTCACTCTTTTGTTTCAACCTTAATAACCTAAGGTGAAGAAAAAGAACACATAATTAGTTAGAGGCATTAATATGACAAAGTTTTTATTTCAAAGTCTCAAATTTTGACCAGCATAGCACCACTGACACAGGTGCCCTGATAGAACTTTATGATTTGGTCACCAGAAATGATTATGCCAAGCTATAATTAAGGCTAACCAATCAAAATCCAGGTACCCAATACCAGTTAAAACTCAGGTAGAAACTACCAGTTGTAGGAACCCTGGGACTGGTCTTGCAGGGAACCTCTGAATTATTGAATTATTTAAGTGCTACAGCATGTACAAGGACACTGGCCCACAGGCTTGCTTCTCACACATAGAAACTGATTGATTGACTAAGAGGTAGATGAGAGATTCCAGATTCCACTGGGCAGTGGAGACACAGGGCTTCAGCCACCATGTCAGTCCCCGAGGGAAGTCCACTGAAGCCTGCGCTCAGGTGGGGGGGGCCACTTCCTGGCACCTCTTCCTCAAGGTGGAAGGGGAGGAGGGCAACCGCTGTTCTGTGCTGCCAACTCCTCTTCCCAGGCCAGGCAGGACCTCTCTCCTCCTCCACACTGACCCACCTGCCTCCCGGGGTTGATCTCACAAGTCACTGGTTCCACAGAGGGGTGGATATAGAGCCTCATCACATCGTCAGAACATGACTACTAACAATTTTCCACACACACTGAACTTCACAGGTGATCCCACAGCCTCCACCCGCTTCCCCACCTCTCCCCTCCCCTTTCAGGAGAGGGACCAGAGGCTGCCCTTTTGGTTTTCCTCCCTGGGAATCAGTTCATAGGAGATGCTAAATCTGACTGAGCACTGAGTTTATCCACAGACAGATGTGTAAGTGCATATGCTAGATTAAGAGAAGACACATGCTGACTGCTTTTCCAAACACAAGAACTGAAGGGTTTTGATCAGTTATGCACAATGGTTTGGTGTCTCTCAAATAAGCTGTATAAAAAAATGAACTCATGTTCATGTACAAATTAAACTGACTTCATGAGTTCTACAGAGACACATTAACCTGTGCTGTTCCCCTGGAAGCTCTCAAGCCAGGGCTCAGCCTAACAGATGCTACCCAAAGGGTTGGAAGGCCACAGGGGCGGCCCAGAGAAGGCCAGGTCAGTCACCCAGAGGTCTCCTCCGACTGTCTCAGATGCTACCTGGTGGCTTCTATGCTCTGAGCTGCCCAATCCTCTTATAGAGATGGGAAAGTATTTACCCATGAACACTACTGTGCCTGGATTTTAAACCTTCAGTATTGGGTTGGGGCAACAACAGAAGCTCAGAGTCTGTACTTTAAAACCATAGAATAGAACAGTAATAAAGCCCACGATGGAGGGGGGTTGACTTCACTTTTGGTTAGTTTTTTACCTGAAAACAGTAATCTAGGCCCAGGAAAGATGCTGTAAGTGGCATGAGAGTGTGAAGAAGCGAAGCAGAGAACGGGCTTGTCGTTGGGTGAGATGTGTCAGGCTGGACTGGCCCCCGAAATCTGCACGGAACAAAGGGTAAATGCGCCGTAAAAGATCCCACTAAACAGGACTCCACATCATCAGAACAAAGACGAACACTAGCTCTTCTGACTTCCAAACTGTAACATGTGTAATACAAGTTGGTTAAAATACCGCTAAAACAGCACATACAGAAACAACACCTTACTTGTCACTCCCTATTAATAAGTACATACTCCTTTTACAACTTTGTCTTTAAAACTGGGAAAAATTGTTAAAACGTCTATCTAATGATGATGTTTTCAAAGTATATACACACCTGTTAGTCCAGAGAATGCTCACTCTGGACCCAGTGTCAGCACCATCAAAGTGCAGCATCTGTGACTGCAAATCAGACAAAAAAAATACAGTACTTTCTGAAGCCTAGAACTAGCTCATGATAAACTTTAAAGCATTTCTGGCAGACAGGCATGTCCTCAAGGGTGTTCCTTTTAGACAGGCACAAAGTTGCCACTGGTTACACGTAAGTGCGTTTTGCATCACTGTATACAAGTATATAATATTCTCATCAGAAGGTATATAGGAAATTTAATTAAATTTTCAGTTTTACAAAAATTGCTAAAAAATGTTTTTGCACTTTAATTTTTAATTTTTCAATGTGCCACTTCTAAAATCAATTACAGACTACTTTCCGACTGCATTATTCAACCCTAAGGAAGAAAATGGTTTCAGGGATTGGATCCCTTCTCTGAATGTGTGCGTTGCACTCAGAAATGCGACAGCACAAGTGCTACACCTATTAACTCTCCACTTACTAGTTTTCGAAATTTGCATGAGCCACTCACAGCCCGAAGTCTTAAACCCCATGGCATTAACCACCAACCAACCGGAGATTTTAGTTCCGGTCCTACAACTGGCATCGGCATTATCTCGAGGTCAGGCTAGAGCAAAGTGCTGGGGAGGTTGCTGCTCTGCCAGCGCAGGCAGGTGGTCTTCGAGTGTTTGTACAGGTGGCTGGACTGACTGAACCTCTTGCCGCACTTCAGGCAGGCATAGGGTTTTTCACCTGTGTGAACACGTATGTGCTTCTTGCAATCTGTCAAGGTCAAGAAAGTCTTGCAGCAGATTTTGCAGGCGTACTTGCGGGCCCCCTCTACAACCAAGACGTTGTGCTCCGATAAGGCCTTCTTGCACTTTGACAAGACATCAGCAGATGCCCTCGTCAGCTGCGGGGGGCCGGGCTGCGAAGGGTGGCCATTTTCAAATGAGGACGTGGCCGCGTTCATCATTAGCTGGGAACTGGCAGAATTCTCTGGGATCTGTGAGCTCCTGACAGAAGTTACCACTGGCATTTTGGGAGCTATACGGCGGTAGTATGGAAAGTTACTGGCTCCTCCTCGAGGGGAACCCATCATTACCCTGGAGAAGGAGGAGTGCAATCCCAAACTGGACCTGGAAAAATCCATCCCAAACTGTTCTCCTCCTTGGTAGCCTGACGTCTGCACACATGGTAGGCCCATCACGTCCTGCATGGGCCTGACAAAGTGGGAGTCCGCGGGCTCGCTGAAGGGGTTCTCCACGTGAGCACCAGGGGCTGAGGAGGGCCCGCTCGCAGGCCCAGCCTCCGGACTCAGCAAATAAGGGGCCTCCCCCTCCAGCCTGCAGTCACTAGTGGTGTTTGGGAGATTATCGTCATTGTTCTGATTGGTACTAAAGTTACTTCCTCTGCTCTTGTTAAGAAAATTTGAAATACTAAAGGTGGATTTATGTTCGAGGTTATTGGTGACTTCCAAAATGTGGATGTCCCCTACCCGGTCAGTGCTAGACTGGGGATCTGAAAAACTCCGGTCGCTGCTCTCTGGGCTGAGGTCTATCTTCTCGGCACTGACCACCACCCCCTCCACCTCCACCGACTCACTGCCTTCCGCTTGGGAGGTCACGTCGCTCACTTCGTCCTGAGGCTCAGGAGAGCTCAGGGGCTCAGATTTTACCACCACTCTCATGTGCTCCTTCTCACCAAGGCCCACCTCAGGGTTTTCACACTGAAAACCACTCTTCTCAGTTGTGGTTTCCTGCTCAAAACTAGTCTCGACCTGAGTGGCACGGGAGGCCATGGAGAGCTGGGCCATGTTGCCGGCACTGTTGTCGGACTGGCTGGGCACCTGGGCATCTTCTTGAGCGCCAAAAGACTGATCAAACATGATGGTGCTGTCGTCCGGGTTGTCAGCCATCCCATCGGCCTTAGGGTTGTCCACGATTTTCAGAGAATCTGGAGAAAAGAACTCCTCCCGGGAATGAACCCCTGGCCCATTCTCTGGCGTCACGTCGGAGATGGCAGACTCGTCCAGGGTGGGTCGGAGGCGCTGTCTGGCCCGCTCCTCCGCAGTCTGCTTGCGCTTATGCAGGCGGCGCATGGGGAAGGGTGTCCGCTGGTCCAGGTTACCACGCATTGAGGAGCTCATGGGGGCTGGTTGCTCTTCGCCGCTCTGGCTGGAACTGAGGGCGGAGCTGACGATGCTCAGTCCCAGCTGCTGCAGCATAAAGGAGCGCTGCATGCGGGCGCTCTGCTCCTGAACACGCTCGCTGGGGGGAGACATGGGCAGCGTCCGTGTTGTCAGGTAGTGTTTACATGCCTTAACAACAGAGTTCAGGTGCAGGTGAGAGGCTGCCAATAAGACATCCATGACATTGCTCTCCCCCAGCATGAGAGTTGAGGTGTACATCATGTCAATCAGTGCAGCAAAGGCCTCTGCTGTCACCACTTCGCTATCCAGCTGGATCATGTTCATGGTCTGATCTCCCTCTGCCACTGAGAACAGGGCTCGGAAATGCGTGCTGCACGCTGCTAGTACCGAGCGGTGGGCTTTGAAATGTCTGTTCCCCACTACAATGACACAGTCACAGAACTGGCCGTGAAGTCTCTGATAGTTCAGCTGCTGGAAGATCTGTTCAAAGTGACCAGGAAAATCCATGATCCTACAATACAAAGAAAGAAAGAATTAACGTGCAGAACAGCTTAAGCCAAAGTCAGAGCACAGAGCGGGCACTGACCAGAGAGGCACGAATGGCCAAGCCTGGACCTTTCAAAGCTTGTGGTGTTTCTGATGGGGGGCACACCGACTAAATACCTGTCCAGTAAGGAACAAATGCTGACTCAGCTAACAGCCTCGGAAATCTACATGGACACGCACAGATCAGCAACTGGCTGTTTACAGGCTTCCCTCCACTCTTAAATGACCCACTTTTAACACTTGGGGCCATTGTTAGAAAAGACCAACATGTGGGTGATGCAACATCTATACCTGAGAAGTCAAAGAGTTTTGCATCCCTGAGAACAACAAACTCCAAGAAACTCAGTGAGACTTTTGGCAACCTTAAACGATGAAAAGTGCAAATCAACATTAGTGGGAAGATGTCCAGTTCTAGATGGTAGTAGACTGCACACATGCATTTACCCTCTCCACACCATACATACTCCTGAAACTCCATTAAAAAGACACCAATGTTTCTTGGTTTGTTGTTGTTTTAAAGGTAAAAACCCAAAAGGGAAAAAAGAATAGGAAAGAAGTATTAATGGCATTTTGGAAGCTGGTGAGCAGGTAAACAAATGTGTGCTAACTTAGCACACCCAGAAAACTGAACCCTAAGTTATAGTCCATGGAGTCGCAAAAGAGTCGGACATGATTTAGAGACTAAACAACAACAACAAAAACTGGCAGTGGTTAAAACAATCTGACTTATACGTAAGTCCCCATCCACCCAGAGGCTCAGAACTGGCTGCCAGGGTGCCAGGGGAAGTGGAGCAAAGATTATGCCAAGACAAAAGGACTGGCTGGAAGTCTACTCAAAAAAAAAACAAAAACAAAAATGGAGGTTCCAAATTTGTGGCACAGAAAAGGTAAACCAATAGAGACAGGATAGATTAATGGCTCTCTGGGGCTGGGCTCAGAGCAGGACTGCAATAAGGGACTTTCAGGAACATGATGGAAATACTCTAATATGATGATTATGCATAAAATTTTCTAAAAATACTTGATCTGTACACTTAAAATGAGGAATTTTATGGTATGTACATTATACCACAGTAAAACTCAATTAATTAAACTTCAAAAAAAAAAAAACAGGGAAAGGAAAACAGGAGATGAGCAAGCTCCAAAACCACCATTTCAGACTACATTTTGAACTTTAGAGCTTCTATAAAACCAACCAGGGGCTTCCTTGGTTGTCCAGGTGGTCCGTGCTCCCAATATAGGGGGCCTGGCTTCACTCTCAGGTCAGGGAACTAGATCCCACATGCCATAACTAAGACCCAGAGCAGCCAAATAAATAAATAAATTTTTTTTTTTAAAAGACAAAAATAAAACCAAACAGACTGCTTAGAACATCACATATATCTTTGATAATACTACGGAATTACTAGGTTTTTTTTTTTTTTTTTTACCCCTTACATGTGATAATGGCATTCTGATTTTTTTCCCCAAAGGAATAGCTTTTAAAGAGAAAACACTAGAACATTTACAGATGAAATGACATGATGTCTGGCATTTGTTTCAAAGTTTATTTTTCGTACCCTGGAAATTTTTCATAAACGTTAAAAAAGGGAAAAAAGTGACCACATCACTAAGTAGAAAAATTTCCAAAGCTGAGTTTGGAATCATTAAATATCTGGACATTTTCACATCCTGGACTCATTAGAAACAAGAATTTGCTTATTCTCGCCTAAGAAATTGCTATACTTCCTAGGTACTACGTGTCTGCTGATTCAAAGTCTGTGTCCCTGACTAATGCTCAGGACACACACTCACTGTGTAGTTAGAAAACAGGGCCAATATCCCCAAAGTGGGGCGGCTCTGTGCCCTCTGCCCACAGACTGTGTAGAAGCTGAAGGAGCCACAAAGTTTAAAACCCTGTTTCATCCTCTCCAAAGAAGGACCCTCTGGTCTTCTGGGAGGGGGTGAAGCAGAATCTTGTGGTGGTTAAACTCCAGGATACAAACATGCAGACAGAGCATCTCGTGTGCCTGGTACTAGAGATAAAATGATCAACAAAACAGATCGGATCTCTACCCTCAGGGGGAACAGACTAATCAACAAGTACTGCAAGTGCTAAGGGAGAAAGGATGAAGAGGCCCCTGCCTCTGACAGCAGGTGTGGAAAGGCATCTGCAGGGAAGAAGCCTGCAGACTCCTCCTGGGCTTGGGTGGCTGAACCAGAGAAACTGTACTCAGGCCATGTGCTTGCAAGGCTACGAGCTGCTACACCCACAGGTGGAGCATGAAGTTAAAGTCAGCATCAGAAGCCAAGATGCTTCCCCTCACCCTCCTCCCCACCAACAGAAGACTAGCAGCTGGGTTCATATGCCTGGGAAGTCCCTCCAATAGAACACTTGGGACCCCATCAAACTTACCCACGGTGAAGCCCCCAGTCCTCAAGGCCTATTAAGTCAGGTTCCAGTTACTCAGGAACACCACACACTGGAGGGGGAAAACTTCTAACATGAAAAACAAAGCTCTAAACAAACAGAAACGCATCTGGAAGAAACAGAACTAAGAAAGAAAAGCACCTATAATTAACATCCTCAGAGAGCTAAGATGCCATATCCACAAGAAGAGAAAGTTTTTAATTTTTTAAAAAACATTTATTTATCTATGCTGGGTCTTAGTTGTAGGATCTTTAATTGTGGCATGTGGGATCTAGTTTCCTGACCAGGGATCAAAAGCAGCCCCTCTGCATTGGGAATATGGAGTCCTAGCCAATGGACCACCAGGGAAGCCCCTGTTTTTAATTTTTTTTTTAAGAAATATTCCAGAAACAAAATTATTGGAAATTTAAACTTGCAAAAAAAGTTGTTTTTGTTGTTACTAGAAGGGCTGGAAGATTATATGGCTGGAGAAATGTGACAGACAAGGCAAAGGAGAAATAAAAGTGAATGAACAAGGAAAAAAAAAGAATTAATGAAGTCCAATGTCTGAATACCAAAAGAGAAAAGACAGAAAGTGAGGAGAATGATAAACAGCAAAGAACAATTCCCAGAACTGAAGAAGTTACTTATTCAAACTAGAAAGTTCCACCAGGTACTCAGCAGTATGAGTACAACGGACAAATCCCCACATTTGGCGCATCACAGTGACATTTTAAAACACTTGGGATAAAGATCTGGAAAGTTTGGAGTGGGGGAGTTAACAAAGAATCAGGAATAAAACTGGCATTAGACTTTTCAAAAGCAATATTGGAAGGTAAAAGGTTAGTTCCATTAAAATTCTCCAAGAAAATTATTTCCAACTTAGACCATACCCAGTCAAACTGTCAATCAATTATGAGGGTAGGCTAAGGCATATTCAGACAAACAGGAACCCAAAAGTTTACCTCCCACATACCTTTTCTCCGGAAGCTATTAAAGGTTGTGCTTAAGGAAGCTGAGAATAAACCAAGAAAACGAAGACAATACAGAAAGTTGAGACCCATCTTAGAAAACAGGCAAAGAGAGTTTTTAAAGATGATGCTGAAGCCCAAGGTGACAGCTAGGCAGCAGGGCAGGGGAGCGGACTGGAGCAGGAAGCTGAGGGACTGACTCCACAGAGTCCCCCGCAAGGGAAAAGGGAATGGGCAGATCACATGACATAGCTGAGAGTGATAACAAGTTAACAGTTCTGTAAAAATGTGAAGACATCATACAAAACAAGAATTTTAAATGGGACAATTTAGAAACTTAATGGCTGTTTAGTTGCAATATCCTGTGTAGTCTGTTTACAGAGTCATAATGATGTGAACACAGCCACGTTTGAGATGCTGGAAGCATGACAGAAGGCCAGTGTGCACTGTGGGGCAGGGCAGAGGAGAAGTTAAGAAAGTTAAAACTGCTACCTTCCCTGTTAGTCAAGAAATAATGTCTGAAATACTACCTCGAGAAACAGTAATATAAGAATGTTATTTGGAAATACGTAAGTCAGTAGTGGAAAAACAAACTAAAACAAGTGAAAGTGGTTGCCTTTGAGGAGGGGGAATTTGGAGGGGAAAAGGAAGGGATGGAAGACTGCTATTTTTAGCTCTAAACTTTATGGAACTATGTGCCTTTTAAAATATAAATATACACACACACATTAACTTTTATAAAATGCATTTTTTTTTTTTTTTTTTTTTGGCTAACCAAGGATTGAACCTGGGCCCTTGTCAGCAAAAGTGTGGAGTCCTGACTACTGGACCACCCAGGAATTCCTAATATAAAATGAAATTTTTAAAACCATCCTTGACATTCTAAAGGCACACACCCTGAGATCTTTGCGCATCTCCAAATTCACAGATACTGTTATGGCATTCCTCAAGGATTACTGCAAGTAGAAGGCAACATGGATGCCAAGCTGCACACCAGGCTTGCCCACTTGCTCTAGTGGCCCAGCATCACAGAGCAGGCCAAGTCTTGATTGAGTGAAATGACAAGTAACCAGAGAACACACACCTTAAGATCCTTGGGAAATAACAAAAATGACAAACTCTAAATCCATCAAAACCAAGGGTCTACAGTGCCATGACAGTATTAAGCCACAGGCCTTTGCTGTCCCTTGAAAGCTGCAGATGGTAAAATGCCTCAAAGCAGTGGCCATGTGTTGGCCATATTCATTGCTGAGTGAAGGGTCAACAATGGCAAGCAGCAGCACACGTGCCCGGACCCCTACTCTATCCATCAGGGACCAAAGAGCTCAGGGCTTTGGGGAGATTAGTTAGACAAAAAGCAATCACTGCTCACAAGTTGACAGCCCCCTGACTTGGAAAGTAAACACGTATACTAATACGTGTCAAGTTCCAAGGAGATAATTATTTTATAGCAGTAACAAGGAAGAAACATTCTGGTTCAAGTTTATTCAAAAGAAATAAAACAGGGAGTTGTCTTAGGAAGCTGTACTGGCCTCAGAGTCACTCTGAGAACTGAGAGACCATGTCGACTGGGGCCCTGTTAGGTGAGAGCAGGCAGCACCAGACACTGAGCTTATTGCTTTCTCTCCTACTGTGGAGACCAGGACCAATGCTGTAGTAACTGCTGAAGTGCCATCTTCAGTACTTTTCACTTATTTTATCTCTAATCTTCAAAACAACCCTACCAGGTACTGCTTATTAATCTGACTTAACAGATGAGAGGAACATAAAAGACTAACTCCCCAAGTAAGTGGTATTTAGATGCAGCATATCAGTTTGAAAGAATAATGATATTCTGTCCAAAGCCCTTCTTTTCAACAAGCAGCAGAAATATGACTATCTGAGGAAAAATAGCCTCCTTATTTTTTGAAATGTCAATTATCTTGAGTATAAGAAGAAACCACCACTCTTTTCCACAAAAGGTCATTCACTAAAATGTCAAACACTTAATGTTCAATCCCCTTTCTATAGAAATGGCGTAAGTAGGAAGGAAATTGTAGTCTCAAAAGTACCATTCTGAGAAAATTCCCAGGGCTCAGAAACCTATGAGAAGAGACTACTGAGGTGGCTAAACATGCCCTGGGAAAAAACCCAGAGATTTAAATAATGTTGGAAAATAGGTAAACAGTCCATATAACTTGATATCACTTAGAGATTGTCAGCTCTACACTAGATGCCCCGACAAATAGTCCTTGAAATCAACTTGAGTACTCCAGGCTCTTCTCAAAGCACCTTAGGGACAGAACTATAATGTCCTGCTGTGCCTTACTGTCAGGGCAGTACAGTATTCCTTTCTTCCTCCTCCTCTTCTTTCAATTAAGATATTTTTTTGATGTGAACCATTTTTAAAGTCTTTATTGAATTTGTTACAATATTGCTTCTGTTTCATTTTTTGGTCAGGAGGCATGTGGAATCTTAGCTCCCCAACCAAGGGTCAAACCTGCAACCCCTGCACTGGAAGGCAGAGTCTTAACCACTGGACCACCAGGAAGTCCCAGGACTCCTATCTTCTTAAGGGGCTCTAGAAGTTGTGAAACTAAATTGTGACATTAGAGATGATCAAAACCTGCAGAAACACTTATTCTCTATGAATTAATAACTGTGTTGAATTATCCATTTAGAGATAACTCCAAACTAATTTCTCCTTAACGATAATATTCTTTTATCTCAATATCACGTAATCAATTTATGATCACTTAGATTAGCAATAGAAATCAAATCCACTATGATAAAAGCTAATTTTAGCCATAAAACTGGCCAGTTAGATTATTCAACTGTTCTTTCCAATATCTAGTGTCAGAAAGCACTTCAGGATAACTCAGAGCTCTTAACTGAATACAATAAGTTCATTCAACTGATTCAAGGAGAAGGAGATTTATAATTAAAGGATGTCAGGAAGCTCACAAAATTTCTAGGAGGGTGCGAGAGCGATACTGGAATGAAGCAGAGCATCCAACCACATTATGGAAATCATTATTGCCACAGCCACTTGAACTTTGCATGGACCTTGCTGTGGATTAGCTGCTCAGAAGAGTAGCTGTCACTGCACCTTCTAGACTAGCACTATCCAATACAACTTTCTACAGTGATGGAAATCACCAGCATAGGTGCTGTGCTGTCCACTAGTCACTGGTAGCTACAGAGCACTTGAAATGTGGCTAGTGTGACTGAGAAAATGAGCTTTAATTTTATTTAACTAATCAAATGTCTCCTGGATTGGCCAGAGTAATTCTAAATGCTCAAATCATTCCATATTGCTCACATCTGCATCCAGACCCCACTCAGGTACCTATGACCAAGGGAACCTAGTTCTCCTATCTGCACTGTAACTATGATTCTACCTCAGAAAATGGGACTCACAATTTACAGCCTATCCAGATGTAAAGGTTGGGGTGTTCAAAAGACTCTGGACAGCTGCAAATGACAAACAGCTACTATATCATTCCTCTGACAATTTGAGCCCCTATCCATGTGTGTCATGTGCAGATGACTTTGTAATACATTGCTGTACATGCAATGGGGTGAGAGGTGATCAACCTGAAAACGAGAGAGAAGAAAAATAACAGAAGGTCAAAGAGCTGGTGTCACAGCACACGCGCACAGGCAGTGCAGACATCTTTAACTAGCATTATCTTTTTTATATTTTTTGCTGCCCTGGGTCTTAGTTGCAGCATTCGGGATCTAGAGCCCCAACTAGGGGTCAAACCCACTGGGAGTACAGAGACCCAAACACTGGACCACCAGGGTGTTCCTACTAGCATTTACTAAGCCATTCCATAGGCCATGATAAGGAAATAAAGCTCTAGGCAGTTTAAAAACTGAGGCCACTTAAAAACACGTATTTCTAAATTAATTTTAAAATAACAGTATATAATTACCTACTAATTTATGAAAAATTATACTAAATTATGAAAAATACTCAATTATGAAAAATAATATCGTCCGCCAAAAAAATGAGAGGAATTGTTTTACATTTTTGCATTAACAAAAGACAGCTGGATTCTCATATCTGCTTTTGCATTCAGGCTTTTGCAATATCACACACAAGTGTACACTCATGAAAGATGTCCTATCGCAGCCTGGATGAGAGCGGGGTTTGGGGAGAATGGATACAAGTATATGTATGGCTGAGTTCCTTCGCTGTTCACCTGAAACTATCACAATATTGTTAATCAGCTATACCCCAATACCAAATAAAAAGTTTTAAAAAATAAAATCCATAGTAAATTAAATAATAATGAGGAGAGAGGCATTGTTTTACATTTTTACATTAACTGAAGACAGCTGGATTCTCATATTGCTTCTGCAATCAGGCTTTTGCAATATCACACACAAGTGTACACTCATGAAAGAATGACAGTGAAAAAAGTAAGTTTTTGTATCATTATGAAAATAGTTTTAACCTCACCGACTCCTTGAAAAACTCTCAGAGGCCCCTATGGGTCCTTGGACTATACTTTGAGAACTGCTGATCTAATGAAAATTCTAAGTACAGTGGGGGATGGAGGAATGGGGAGTGAGCACTGAAATGCACAGGGCAAAACTAGTAGAATTATAAGGAGAAATTAACAGACTCATAAAAAGGCAAATTCTTATCTCTAACCAGGGGAAGTCAATAGACTATGTTTAAACTGAAAATTTAAGTAGATCCAAGCATGGCTTTTCATACATGTATGTAAATATCAAAAGAATTAGCTAAGAGTTCAAAGTGGGAGTCTTGGGGAAGAGGAAATGGGAAGCAGGGGGGCCAGAGCCTAGTACTTATCTTAACAAATCTTGTAGGATTGACTTTTTAAGTGTGTGTACTTAGCAAATTACTGAGACATATATATATATCTTTGGTAAAATTTATTTTTAAAACTATAAAAAGAGCCTGAAGAGAACATAATAACCCCCACCCTAACACACACAATTAGAAAAAGTTGCAAAAGAATTCAGTTCAGTTCAGTCGCTCACTCGAGTTCAACTCTGCGACCCCATGGACTGTGGCACGCCAGGCTTCCCTGCCCATCACCAACTCCTGGAGCTTACTCAAACTCATGTTCATCAAGTCAGTGATGCCATCCAACCATCTCAGCCTCTGTTGTCCCCTTCTATTTCTGCCTTCAATCTTTCCCAGCATCAGGGTCTTTTCAAACGAGTCAGTTCTTCGTATCAGGTGGCCAAAGTATTGGAGTTTCAGCTTCAACATCAGTCCTTCCAGTGAACACCCAGGACTGATCTCCTTTAGGACTGACTGGTTGGATCTCCTTGCAGTCCCAAGGGACTCTCAAGAGTCTTCTCCAACACCACAGTTCATAAGCACCAATTCTTCGGCACTCAGCTTTCTTTATACTCCAACTCTCACATCCATACATGACTACTGGAAAAACCGTAGCTTTGACTAGACTGACCTTTGTTGGCAAAGTCATGTCTCTGCTTTTTAATATGCTATCTATGTTGGTCATAGCTTTTCTTCCAAGGAGCAAGCATCTTTTAATTTCATGGCTGCAGTTACCATCTGCAGTGATTTTGGAGGCCCCCAAAATAGTCTGTCACTGTTTCCATTGTTTCCCCATCTATTTGCCATGAAGTGATGGGACCAGATGCCATGATCTTAGTTTTCTGAATGTTGAGTTGTAAGCCAACTTTTTTGCTCTCCTCTTTCACTTTCATCAAGAGGCTCTTTAGTTCTTCTTCGCTTTCTGCCATATGGGTGGTATCATCTGCATATCTGAGGTTACTGATATTTCTCCTGGCAATCTTGATTCTAGCTTGTGCTTCATCCAGCCTGGCATTTCACGTGATGTACTCTGCATATAAGTTAAATAAGCAGGGTGAAAATAGACAGCCTTGACATATTCCTTTCCCGATTTGGAACCAGTCTGTTGTTCCATGTCCAGTTCTAGCTGCTGCTTCCTGACCTGCACACAGATTTCTCAGGAGGCAGGTCAGGTGGTCTGGTATTTCCATCTCTTGAAGAATTTTCCAGTTTGTTGTGATCCATGCAGTCAAAGGCTTTGGCATAGTCAATAAAGCAGAAGTAGATGTTTTTATGGAACTCTCTTGCTTTTTTGATGATTCAACAGATGTTGGCAATTTGATCTCTGGTTCCTCTGCCTTTTCTAAATCCAGCTTGAACATCTGGAAGTTCACAGTTCACTTACTGTTGAAGCCTGGCTTGGAGAATTTTGAGCATTACTCAAAATGAGATGAGTGCAATTGTGCAGCAATTAGAGCTTTCTTTGGGATTGGAATGAAAACTGACCTTTTCCAGTCCTGTGGCCACTGCTGAGTTTTTCAAATTTGCTGGCATACTGAGTGCAGCACTTTCACAGCATCATCTTTTAGGATTTGAAATAGCTCAACTGGAATTCCATCACCTCCACTAGCTTTGTTTGTAGTGATGCTTCCTAAGGCCCATTTGACTTTGCATTCCAGAATGTCTGGCTCTAGTGAGTGATCACACCATCGTGACTATCTGGGACATAAAATCTTTTTTATACAGTTCTTCTGTGTATTCTTTCCACCTCTTAATATCTTCTGCTTCTGTTAGGTACATAGCATTTCTGTCCTTTATTTATGGACACCTTTACTGTGCCCATCTCTGCATGAAATGTTCCCTTGGTATCTCTAATTTTCTTGAAGAGATCTCTATAGTTTTTCCCATTCTATTGTTTTCCTCTATTTCTTTGCACTGACCACTGAGGAAGGCCTTCTTATCTCTCCTTCCTATTCTTTGGATTAGAATCATCTGCATTCAAATGGGTATATCTTTCCTTTCTCCTTTGCCTTTCACTTCTTTTCTCAGCTATTTGTAAGGCTTTCTCAGACAACCATTTTGCCTTTTTGCATTTCTTTTTCTTGGGGATCGTTCATGACATTGTACAGGGGGCAGTGATCAAGACATCCCCAGGAAAAAGAAATGCAAAAAAATTTCTTCCCCCTAAAAAGGCACTAGCACCAAGTAATTTTATAGGAACTATCTACTGAATGCTATGGAAAAGATAATTCCTACATTATTTAAACTGTTTTAGGACAGAAAGCTTCCTATGATGCAATTATAAAATAAACAGCTAATATATCACATGCCAGGCAACGCAATTAAATATAGTAAATATTGACCAATCATTCTGAATGGATTGGTGAGGATGAGCTACATATAGTGAAGGGTAACCTACTGCTGTGAGTGTACTGACTTTTAAGTTATTTAACATCCAGTAACACACGCATAACTCAATTAAGGTACAAATGGAGCCATGAGTTAAAACAAAATGAGAAATGCAGCTGACTCACTAATGTCATTGTTAATATATGTTCTGGCCATTTCAAAGTGCCACAAGTCAGTATTCCAAGAATGAGCTGGAAATAGCAGGGCATTATTATGATGCCCCAAAGTGATTCCAAAGACTACGGATATGAAGAAGACTTACAGTCTTACTGTCTCAGGTAGGGTTTCCCACAAGTAGACCCTGGGAGAAGGATTCAAATGCAAGTGACTTATCAAGGAAGTGCTCCCAAGAGAAATGGGAATGGGAAGCAATAAAGAGAAGCAGCAGCAGCCAAGGAAGGAAGCAATTTGCTTGGTCCAGCAGGGGAACTTTGGAGTATAAACTGAGTCTGTGCCATCTCAAGGCAAGGGATCTGGTCTCTCATAGCCCCGCATTAGTCAGTCAACAGCTAAGAGCTTCTCTAGGGAGAAGGAAACAGCCAGGCACTTCAGGTTCTCCAGGCCTATGCACACAGTGAAGCCAGTCATTCAAAGATGTTCCTCAAGAGTCACAGACATAAGCCATTAAGAAGCAAAGCTTCACTCAAAGCTGCATAACTGGTGCTCAGAAGTGGTAAACGGATCAAGATGATCTGATCAGAGCACAGACAGCATATAAGTTTCACCTGGTGATGATACTAAAGAATAAAGTGATGTGTAGCCATATGGATAAACAGAGTATACCGACTGTTAGTAAAGGATATTATTGTAAATATACTTATTATGTTTTATTCTCAATCCCCCACTGCTGTCCCCAAACTATTATTAAGTAAATGAGAAATCCCAATTCCTTTCTTTGATTCTAAGAAGCCACTTAGCATTAAGAGACCCTACTGTAGTAAAAGTTAGTAATCACTGTTTTAACAAAAGTCATTAACAAAATAATTTATCATACATACTTTCTCAATTGAGCTTTTCGGGATAACTAAAAAAATTTAATTAATTTGAGTATTAAAACACAACTAGGACTTCCCTGGTGGTCTAGTGGTTAAGAATCTGCCCTTTCATCACAGGGGACACAGGTTCAATCCCTGATCAGGGAACTAAGATCCCACATGCCACATGGAGGCAAAAAAAACAAAAAACAAAAAACCACAGCTAACTGTAGTTATGATGGCCTGTCAGTTTTACGGCCCTGTATATAACCAACAGAACCCAATTCTGGTTTGAGTGAAAGCCATCTGAGAGCCCAAAGACTTGGGAGTCTGAAGAACCAGAGAGTGAGCTTGGAAAGGCTAAGAAGCAAAATCCACAATCACACTGGTACAGGAGAAAGAGTGGCCTTGGGCTACTGCCCTGAAATAAATGGACTCCCACAGTTCCCTCAGTATGGACCATCACAGGCTCAAGATTCAAAGTTCCAAATAGCTGAGCTTAGGGACCCACCCACCCCAACAGTGACTGTGCTGGGGAAGCAAAGAGGAAGATCTTTCTAGATTTCCTTCTGTAACAGAAAGATGGTTGCTGATTTATCCAGCTAACAAGATTACACGTGAAGCTGATAGAGATAATCACAACTAGGAAATCCAAGTGGTATTAGGAAGGGAGAAAGAATGCTGGTGAGCTTTTTAATGATACTATATGATACCTTAGGCCACAAAGAAACTGGTCAACATAAGGACAATCCAAACAATCCAAGAACTGGTACAGCCTACTTTATATTACATGTTCTTTATAAAAGGCAATGTGAATAGCAGATTGCATTTTCCAAGTTGGCTGGCCACATAAATATCTCTCATTCTGCATGCTTTCTTACAATCTGACATCAACACTCCTCTCATGAAGAGGTGGGGGGGGAGGGGATGGGGGCCTATGTCCACTCTCTTTGGAGCCAGGCAAGTCTATGATCATGGCAACCATTACACCATGTGACTACTTGTGAGCTAGCTTTCACCTGGTCTTTTTGGTTTGCTCTTAGAACCCAACCACCATCCTGTGACAAAGCACAGCAGAAATCTAGCTGACAGTCAGTATCTGCCTCCAGACATGAGTATGACCTCAGCCTCAATTACAACCCGACTACAACCCTGTAACAGACTCCAAGAGAGAATTAGCTAACTGAGGCCTAGTCAACCGTGAGAACTCAGAGATGTTTTTGTTGTTGTTATTTTAAGCTATTAAGCTTTCAAGTGATTTGTTCAGTTCAGTTGCTCAGTTGCATCTGACTCTTTGCAACCCCACGAACCGGATCACGCCAGGCCTCCCTGTCCATCACCAACTCCTGGAACCTACCCAAACTCATGTCCATTGAGTCAGCGATGCCATCTAGCCATCTCATCCTCTGTTGCCCCCTTCTCCTCCTGCCCTCAATCTTTCCCAGAATCAGGGTCTTTTCAAATGAGTCAGCTCTTTGCATCAGATGGCCAAAGTATTGGAGTTTCAGCTTCAACATCAGTCCTTCCAATGAACACCCAGGACTGATCTCCTTTAGGATGGACTGGTTGGATCTCCTTGCAGTCCAGGGGATTCTCAAGAGTCTTCTCCAGCACCACAGTTCATAAGCACCAATTCTTTGGCGCTCAGTTTTCTTTATAGTCCAACTCTCACATCCATACATGACCATAGCCTGGAAAAACCATAGCCTTGACTAGACAGACCTTTGTTGACAAAGAATGTCTCCGCGTTTTAATATGCTTTCTAGGTTGGTCATAACTTTCCTTCCAAGGAATGTCTTTTAATTTCATGGCTGCAATCACCATCTGCAGTGATTTTGGAGCCCAGAAAAATAAAGTCAGCCACTGTTTCCACTGTTTCCCCATCTATTTGCCATGAAGTGATGGGACCAGATGCCATGATCTTAGTTTTCTGAATGTTGAGCTTTAAGCCAACTTTTTCACTCTCCTCTTTCAGTTTCATCAAGAGGCTTTTTAGTTCTTCTTCACTTTCTGCCATAAGGGTGGTGTCATCTGCATATCTGAGGTTATTGATATTTCTCCTGGCAATCATGATTCCAGCTTGTGTTTCTTCCAGCCCAGCATTTCTCATGATGTACTCTGCATATAAGTTAAATAAGCATGGTGACAATATACAGCCTTGACGTACTCCTTTTCCTATTTGGAACCAGTCTGTTGTTCCATGGCCAGTTCTAACTGTTGCTTCCTGATCTGCATACAGTTTTCTCAAGAGGCAGGTCGGGTGGTCTGGTATTCCCATCTCTTGAAGAATTTTCCACAGTTTGTTGTGATCCACACAGTCAAAGGCTTTGGCGTAGTCAATAAAGCAGAAGTAGATGTTTTTCTAGAAGTCTCTTGCTTTTTCTGTGATCCAACGGATGTTGGCAATTTGATCTCTGGTTCCTCTGTCTTTTCTAAAACCGGCTTGAACATCTGGAATTTCATGGTTCACGTATTGCTGAAGCAGGGCTTGGAGAATTTTGAGCATTACTTTGCTAGCGTGTGAGATGAGTGCAATTGTGCGGTAGTTGGAGCATTCTTTGGCATCGCCTTTCTTTGGGATTGGAATGAAAACTGACCTTTTCCAGTCCTGTGGCCACTGCTGAGTTTTCCATATTTACTGGCATATTGAGTGCAGCACTTTCACAGCATCATCTTTTAGGATCTGAAATAGCTCAACTGGAATACCATCACCTCCACTAGCTTTGTTCGTAGTGATGCTTCCTAAGGCCCACTTTACTTCACATTCCAGGATGTCTGGCTCTAGGTGAGTGATCACACCATCATGACTATCTGGGTTGTGAAGATCTTTTTTGTATAGTTCTTCTGTGTATTCTTGCCACCTCTTCTTAATATCTTCTGCTTCTGTCAGGTCCATACCATTTCTGTCCTTTACTGAGCCCATGTTTCCATGAAATATTCCCTTGGTATCTCTAATTTTCTTGAAGAGATCTCTAGTCTTTCCCATTCTACTGTTTTCCTCTATTTCTTTGCATTGATCGCTGAGGAAGGCTTTTGTATCACTCCTTGCTATTCTTTGGAACTCTGCATTCAAATGGGTATGTCTTTCCTTTTCTCCTTTGCTTTTTGCTTCTCTTCTTTTCGCAGCTATTTGTAAGGCCTCCTCAGATAGACATTTTGTCTTTTTGCATTTCTTTTTCTTGTGGATCGTCTGTGATTTGTTACACAGCAATAAATAACTGAAACAATGTGAAACTTTGCATCTCCCAACAAATCAATATTCAAATACAACCCCCAAGGGATACTTTTATTTTTTAATATTTGGGGGGGGAGGGGTGTCTATTAATGTCTTTGGGGAAAATCACTTTTAAACCATTCTTAGTCCACATGGAACAGATGAATGCCCCCAAACCTCTGAGTTCCAGAAGATCCAGGGAGGCCTCGCTAATTTGGTAACCACTTCCCTTGATTAGAGTGATTGTTTCAGAGATGGATATGTGACCCAAGCCATACCAGAATTAAAGTCTGCCCTGGGGACTTCTGCTGGTACCATCAAGAAAAAGATATTCTTGTGCTTCCTTTGGCAGCACACATACTAAAAATGGAACCATACAGAGAAGATTAGCATGGGCCCTGTGCAAGGATGACACACAAATTCATGAAGCATTTCATATTTTTCACTCACTGGGATCCTTTGGGGGGGGGCTGTGCCTCGTGGCATGCAGGATCTTAGTTCTCAAACAAGGGATCAAACCCACACTCCTTGCACTCAGAGTGGGTTAACCACTGGATCGCCAGGGAAGTCCCTCACTGAGATCCTTATCAATGCCAATGTTAGAGAAGAGAAAAAGGAAGGACTATCTCAAAAAAAAAAAAAAAAAGAGAGAGAGAGGAAAAGTGAGATATATTCACTTCACTCAGATTGCAAGCTGTGAGGGAGATGTAAGTCTAACACTGATGGTGTCGATTTTTGCCTATCTGAGAATGAAGCCAACACAGAAGGAAGCAATTCCAAGACAATGTACTGATGACATCAAGACCCTGGGATCCAGCCATGACTGTAGTTGGCATGATCCTAGGACTTTCTATTTCATGAGCCAACAAATTCCTCTTTTACCTTAACCAGGTTCATGTTGGATCTCTGTCACACAGTAAAGTTCAAATCATAATCTTAATAAAAAATATAAATAACATGGCTATCTTGAAACATTTTTGGATCTAAAAAGAGTATTTTAAAACTTCAGTCAGTTTGGGAGGTATGAAATGTGATGGAAGAGAGTCATGAATCAAGATCATGCTTATTCAAAACTCACAAGCATCTCTGGCAAACTCAGAGATCCAGTCTAAAAGCTATAAAAGAGCTCATGCTAAGAAGATAAGTGTTCTATGAAAAACTGCCTGTCTGAAGCCTTCAAACCAAGGAAAAAAGCTTCAGGTCTTTTTAAAAGATTTCAAAATGTGACTGAGTCTATATGGCAGGAGATGCCGCAAATAATTTATCAATTTCTAAGACTGGAGGAGGGAGGAGAAGGGGACAACAGAGGATGAGATGGTTGGATGGCATCACCGACTCGATGGACACGAGTTTGAGTAAACCCCAGGAGTTGGTAATGGACAGGGAAACCTGGCGTGCTGCAGTCCATGGGGTTGCAAAGCGTCAGACACAGCTGAGCGATTGAACTGAACTGTGACCCAAAGCAAGTGTACACTACAATATTTATCTGTAGGAACAGATTGTTAGTGACCTCCAAACTAAATATAATTAAGAAAATACACTTATACCACTGCTTATTACATTAACATGTCAAGAGCTAACTGTTTTCTCAATAGAGTCACTTTCCTAATAGTGCTTTACTTAGACTAATAAAAAAAGTTCATTTGTGTTCTAGGAGAACAAGCCAGTTAATAGCACATTTTAAACTATCTGATTTATATACTGACCTACCCACATGCTTCTCAACAATATACTTAGTTCGTAAAGAAAAGTACACCCATACTCAAACATCATCTACCACATAGCAAGCGATCTGCTGCCCATCTGCCAGGCAGGACCTGCAAGGCTACACCACTAAGAAGCATCTTGACACTCTACGAACTCTTATGTTCAATATCCCTAATCTAGATAAAACCCTAGCAGAAATACAAACAGAACTTGCCCTCTACTTGTAGAGATGACAAAAGTGAAAATAAATATATAAGAGATAAAACCCTAGCAGAAATACAAACAGAACTTGCCCTCTACTTGTAGAGATGATAAAAGTGAAAATAAATATATAAGAGTACAAAACTAGGCAAGGTCCCAGTCAAGCAGGCTAGGATTTTGATGGGGTTCCAAGTCCTGGAATCCTAAAATTCATCCATATTCTGATCTGACCAACTAAGTGAGACTAGCTAGGCACGCAGGTGCCCAGGGTTAGCTTCAGATACCATATCCATCAGCCTGACTAATTTCTTTCTTTTTGGCTGTGCTGGGTCTTTGTTGCTGGGCATGGGTTTTCTCTAGTTGCAGCAAGCAAATTTCTCATTGTGGTGTCTTCTCTTGTTGGAGAGCACGAGCTCTAGGCACGAAGGCTTCTCTAGCCTGCATGCAGGCTCTAGGCATGCAGCCCAGCATGTGGGCTCAGCAGTCATGTTGCATGGGCTCAGTTGTGCCACAGCATGTGGGATCTCCCAGGATCAAGGATCAAACCCATGTCCCCTGCATTAGTAGGCTGATTCTTAACACCTGGATATGACTAATTTCATGGTATCTCTGGTTCTGTTGTGTCAGGGCTGGTTCAGAAATTGGACTTTTGTGCTAAGACTTTTCAGTCATGTCCAACTCTTTGTGACCCTAAGGATTGTAGCCTGCCAGCCTCCTCTGTCCGTGGGATACTCTAGGCAAGAACATTGGAATAGGTTGCCATGCCCTCCACCAGGGTATCTTTCCAACCCAGAGATCTTTCCAACCCAAACCTGCGTCTCTTATGTCTCCTGCATTGGCAAGTGGATTCTTTACCACTAGCACCACCTGGGAAGCCGAAATTGGACAGGTTAAGTCTATTAAAAACGAAGTCCATCAATGACTGAACATGAGCATGACTGGGGATGTCAAGCTAATGCCAGAAGCCCTTACCATCTCACCCTACCCTTCAATGCTCCCACTTCACCTCCTTGTTTTCCAGTGAAAAACCCCTAGGGATTAGTTGACCTAGAACTTTATATTCAATCTGAATAAGTTATTAGCACCCTACTTATACTCCAGTGCAAAGTCAAAATGCTTCTACTAAAACCACCTGTTGAGGCCAGGGACTATATTTCCTCTCTCTCCCCCAAAGTGCCTGATATAAACTCAGTGAAGTATTTATAAAGTAATTTTAGATATTTTATTGGCCACTAGTGCAGCATGTGGGATCTTACTTTCCCAACTAGGGATCAAACTTGTGCCCCTTGCATTGAATGCAGGGCATTTTAACCACTGGAATTTTGTATATAGATGAAATATAACACCATATTACCCAACAAGTCATTTTCCTGAGAGTCGTAACTATCTCTAAAATCAGCCAGAAGTCAGAAAGAAATCTCAGAAATCCAACAAAGATCAAAGCCTATACATATATGAAAGATTTCCTCATAGGAAAGTCCCTCAAGCCCTCACAACAGTCTTTTGTTTCAAACAAACAAAATTCAAGTTTTTCTAATTTTCTAAATAACTGAAGACGGGCACAAGCAATTCTAGAATGGGGACAAGAGGTGGCTGCATGCTGACAGCTGCAAAAAGGGACAGCTGACCCACTAAGGGGGAAAAGGGGCCCAGCACCATGTACTGGAGAGGCTATTAAACCTAAAGATCTTAAAAGCCAAGGAAGGTGCTTGTGAATTTGATTTACATATTCATTCATCTAACATTTTAAAGCTCCTACGTGGTTTTAGATTAAGCGCTGTGGAACAGAGAATTTCTATGGCATAGTCAGTCTTAACTATCACAGGGGCTTAGTGGCACCAAGACATACACAGATAACCATAGCTCAAAGAGAAAAGCATTAAGTGCCACCTAAGAGATGATGGTACTCAGTAGCTCAGAGAAGGGTATTTTTTATTTTCAGCTTCATGGTGGTACTGATAACAGAGCTAGGAATTGGTTTGGATTTGGATAAACTGTAGATGTAAAGTACATTCTAGACAGAGGTAAAGGCCGGGAAAGGTTTGAGGTGGGGGAAGCAATGCATTCACTCTGGCTGGAAACTAGATAAGGATAGAAAGATAGGTACTGGAGAATGAATGCTCGTAACTGATATTAATGATTACTGCAAGTCATCAGAAAAGTGAACCATGAGAGGCATACAACTTTGAACTAAAGACTATCATCATTTTTTTCAGATAACTTTTGTAAAAAGCACTTTACTTATTTTTTTTATGTACTGTTCACAGTATGTCAGGGTTCTGGGTTGCAGCATAAAGATAAGTTGCTGAGAGGTTACTGGTTTGCTCACTGATGGGAAGGCTGGGCATCTGAGCTTGAACTGGGCAGCAGGAACCATCTGGCCAAAACGCAGTTTCTGTCTGTGCTGGACAAGCCGCTAGCACAAGGAAGCTGACTCTATAAGGTATCTGATCTCCCTTTCCCTTCATTATCATTAATTTTTATTCTTGAACAGGTTTTTTTTTAAGAATACGTGAGATGAAATGTGAAGTGCACGTGAAGTAATTGTACTGCATACTGAAATACGTTGTCTCAAGGAAAACTACTTGTGTAATTTTTGGGTCATAAGCTGAACTGTTTTCATCAAACACCATTTTAACTTGGAAGAACAAACGACAGACAAACTATGGTTATTCAGACATTTTCTTGAAAATGAAATGAGCCTGTCTTTTCAATGAAAATAATCTAAAGTATTTGCTGCCTATGATAAAATTTGAGCTTTCAGGTGAAAACCAACCTTTTGGAAAATTTGTGTTTGCCACCATAGGCTTCACAGCATCCCCAAACTCAAAGTCTTCTGACAAGACCATTGGTAATGTTAATGTCATGTGATTTTTAAAATATTGTATAATAAGTGTGTCAACATTTGAAAGATCTGCATAACTCAGTGAAACAATATTTTCCAAACATCCAATGTTGTAATCGTATTACAAAATAACCTATGGGTAAAAAAATTCAAAGTGCAAGATATAAACTAATATATTTTAATGCAACAATATGATATGGCTTCACATCCCACAGCAATTAACCACTTAAGAAAATTACATCTGTCAAGTTTGTTACAGTATCAGAAGAGAATATCCAAATGTATCTGAAAAAGCTACTAAAATAATCTTCCTTCCAACTACACATTTGTGAGATGCTGGATTTTTCTTAATAGGCTTTAATCAAGGGTATAACACAAGGGACTTCCTTGACAGTCCAGTGGTGAAGACTCTGCACTCCCAAGGCAGGGGGCACAGGTCTGATCCCTGACTGGGGAACTGAGATCCTGCATGCCACACAGTGCAGCCAAAAATAAAAATAAAAAAGAATATATCACAACAAATAGAATATTAGAAGCAAGTATGAGAATCCACCTGTCTTCTATTAGACTTTAAAGATATTTGAAAAAATGTAAAACACTGCCATTCCAAGCATTCTTGGTGTCTAGAATTTAGTTTCAAATACAATTCTCTAAAAAAAGAAACCAGGGCTCCTTGAAGAAGTGGATAGTTCTAGGACTGGGGCAGAAAATATACAAAATAAGCCTGCAGCATCTCATAGTACTAAAGTGTAAGGAAGTGCTTCAAACATGATAATGCAAGTAGGTGAAAGGGACATAGGACCCAATAGGAGTAAGAGCTCTCAAAGACCAAAGTTGGAACAATTGAACAAAAAGATAAGTAGTACTGGATTATAACCCAAAATATAAATATCCATAGGTCAATATTGATATAAATGATTAAACAAATGAGAGAGAGGAGACAAATCTGCTGTGCAAATTCCAAATAATTTATGTAGCTACTCTGCCCTTAAAGGGGCTGGAACATAACTCTCCACTCCTTAGTGTGAGCTTGTCGTAGTGACTTCCTCCCAGGGTAAGGGATGGAAAGAGAGGGGAGGGGAGGGGAGTAACGTAACGGTAGAGAAATCTGACCAACACTGTCCCAGTCAGGTGACCAAAGGCAACATCAACGGTGATAAATTATGTTGATAGGCTGCATTTTGGTATGTACCATATGTTCCTGTGATGAGGATGGTCTTCCTCGAAGACACCCATAAACCTCCGTCTAATTGTGAGAAAAATCAGACAAATCCCAACTGAGGGATATCTTACAAAGCATATGACTGGTACTCCTCAAAACTATCAGAGTCACTGAAAACAAAGAAAGTATGAGAAACTGTTACAGCCAGAAGCTTAAGGTGACAAAATGACTAAGTGTAATGTCATTATATTTAGTAATGAGATCTTGCAACAGAAAATTGACAGGAGGTAAACAACTAAGAAAGCTTGAATGAAGAATGGACTTTAATTAATAATATGTATTGATAATGGTTCATTAATTATAACCAATGTACCATACTAATGTCATATGTTAATAACAGGGAAACAGGGTGTGGGTTGGTATTTATGGGGACTCTGTACTACCTTCACATTCTATACATCAAAAACTGTTCTAAAAAATAAATTTTTTTTTTAAATGCCACATTTTTCACTAGATATTTGTTTTGGAAAACACTTTTCCTAAAAATATGTTATTTATGTTAACATATAATGGGTTTATTATTTTTAATCAATACTTAAATTTTTCCCTCAATATTAATTTCTAATATGTTAACTATCATAGCTATAACTCACAAACTCTTTGGAGTCATCAACAATTTTTAAATGCGTAGCGGAATTCTAAGGAATTCAAAAAGTTTGAAATATCACTGAAATAGGTTAAGTTTCACATATATAAAAAAATGCATGTATGTGGAATCTCACTTTAAAAAATAGGATAAATGGAACTTTAGTGTAAAGGTAGCCTTTAATTTATACATATATTGTGCTACTCAAATTTACAAAATAAATCACTTAGCACTTTCTCAGCAATATTACCTTCCAAGATCACTCATGAAGTATGCCTTTTAACCTGTTACGATGGTAGCAAACAGTCAAAGCACCTGTGCAATTTAAGTAACACTGCACTACACTTACCACTATACTTCAATTAGTTGGATGAAAGGGTGGAATGCCTACTAAGAGCCAGGTCCTGTAGGTACTTTCTTATGGATGGATGGTCAAGCAGTGACTGTCATCCCCATGTCTAGGGCCAACATCACCCGACTAGTACAGTAAGTGAAGGAGAAGAGGTATGAACCTAGGTCCAATCACAAAACTTCAGCCTCCAGGAAGACATGGGCCCAGTGGCTGATAAGAGAATATTCAGAGAGATAGTACACAATTATTAATACTAGTGTGACACGCTAATAAAGTAATGCTCAAAATTCTGCAAGCCAGGCTTCCACAGTACGTGAACTATGAACTTCCAGATGTTCAAGCTGGATTTAGAAAAGGCAGAGGAACCAGAGATCAAATTGCCAACATCCATTGACTCATCGAAAAAGCAAGAGTTCCAGAAAAACATCTATTTCTGCTTTACTGACTATGCCAAAGCCTTTAACTGTGTGGATCACCACAAACTGTGGAAAATTCTTCAAGAGATGGGAATACCAGACCACCTGACCTGTCTCTTGAGAAACTTGTATGCAGGTCAGGAAGCAACAGTTAGAACTCGACATGGAACAACAGACTGGTTCCAAATCAGGAAAGGGGTACGTCAAGGCTGTATCTTGTCACTCTGCTTATTTAACTTATATGCAGAGTACATCATGAGAAACGCTGGGCTGGATGAAGCGCAAGCTGGAATCAAGATTGCCGGGAGAAATATCAATAACCTCAGATACGCAGATGACACCACCCTTACAGCAGAAGGCAAAGAAGAACTAAAGAGCCTCTTGATGAAAGTGAAAGAGGAGAGTGAAAAAGTTGGCTTAAAGCTCAATATTCAGAAAACTAAGATCACAGCATCTGGTCCCATTACTTCATGACAAATAGATGAGGAAATAGTGGAAACAGTGACAGAATTTTTGGGGGGCTCCAAAATCACTGCAGATGGTGACTGTAGCCATGAAATTAAAAGATGCTTGCTCCTTGGAAGAAGAGTTATGACCAACCTAGACAGCATATTAAAAAGCAGAGACATTACTTTGCTAACAAAGGTCCATGTAGTCAAGGCTATGGTTTTTCCAGTCATCATGTATGGACGTGAGAGTTGGACTATAAAGAAAGCTAAGCGCTGCAGAATTGATGCTTTTGAACTGTAGTGTTGGTAAAGACTCGAGAGTCCCTTGGACTGCAAGGAGATCCAATCAGTCCATCCTAAGGGAAACCGGTCCTTAGTGTTCACTGGAAGGACTGATGTTGAAGCTGAAACTCCAATACTTTGGCCACCTGATGTGAAGAACTGACTCATTTGAAAAAACTCTGATGCTGGGAAAGATTGAAGGTGGGAGAAGGGGACGACAGAGGATGAGATGGTTGGATGGCATCACCGACTTGATGGACATGAGTTTGAGGAAACGCCGGGAGTTGGTGATGGACAGGGAGGACTGGCATGCTGCAGTCCATGGGGTCACAAAGAGTCATACGTGACTGAGCAACTGAACTGAATTGAACTGACTGTGAGCAAAGGCTAGGAATAAGGATTAGGAGATGGGAGGGATGAAGCTGAAAAGCAAGGTCAGGGTCAAGAATTGGAAGTTGAGTGAAAACAAAGGTGTGTAAAATAACAGCTAAGGAGTGAAAATTAGAGTAAGGGTTCTGAAAGAACTGGGAACATGGGCTGCTCTTCTCTTCCTCAAATCCTCCTTTACTGCCAATACTACATGCTGCCAGCACCAAAGACCACACTGCCAAGCTTTCGCCACTGCCAACAGACCCTAGTTTGGAAGGTCAGCAGGATGCAAGATAAGCTTTTTCTTCTACTTCCACTGCTCCTTGCCTCTGGCTCCTCTCAACCCTGCCCTCCCAAGAGGCTGGTGCCAAACAAGAATCAGAGAGCACAGCTTTGGGGAGAAGAGGGGCTGAGTGATAGAATGCATTCTTCGTGGCAGGATCACCTGCTAAAAGGGGAAGATATTGGTCTGCCTAAACCTGTTAGGGAGATGGTTAGCCAAGATGGTGGCCCACCAGCAGGATACTGTCTGAAAGATGGGCATGCCCAAGACAGTCAGTTATAGGACAAAGTCTGATAGTACTGCACTTCAACTTCAAAATAATTTACAACAAACTTCGCTGCTTTATCCTGTTCAGAACTTTACACCTGCACTGTATCGTCCCAGAAATGTTCCTTTCTCAGGTGCTACATTTTCCTAAAACTTAAAATGACTAGCCAGCCAACTGATTATCCAGATAAAAGAACATCTGTAGCCACTTAACACTCAAACGACGGTACAAACTTCACAAAGGTATGCAAAAATCTATAGAAACCATTCATCAATGGCTTCTTTTAGCTGCTTGTATATTTGAGACTATATTTTAACATTTTTAAGAAGTCTAAATATATTTTCTGTTATTTAGAAAATGTTGCCTGACATCCATTTGAGTTGCCCTTGCCACACACAACCTTTTCAGCAATTTTTAAAAACAGCGTTTATTGCCTTTTACCCCTGACAGATCAAGATACATATTTCTTAAGAAAAAAAACTAAACTTTTACCAAGAAGAAAGCCATTCTGAAGCACTGGAGACACTATTATTGATGGTGCCTTTTCAGGAAGAAGATGAAAAATGGATTTAATTCATTTCTTACACCAAGTCTACTTTCAAAGCAGTATACCCCTTCACTTCTGAATTATTTATCAAATCAAGAGTATTCAGAAAGCAACTGATACTTCACCTGCTGAGCTGCTTTTAACATTCTATTCAAAATAAAATACAATGTATGTTACTAAATGTGCTTAGATTTTTGTATTATCTGTGATTCTTCTCAAAACTGAACCCCAAAACAGTGGGTTTTCTCCTCCCTGTACTCCTTCCGCAGATCCTCTCTGCAGTAGAGACGAAAACAGAAGGACTACAAAATTGAAGGTCTTGCATTTTTAAAGAAAGACAGCTGAGTGGATTTTAAATTATAAGTCACTAACTAAGATGTATTGAAAAATCAATTACACGAAGTTAACAATGTCTTGTACAGAAGAAAGGGGGAGCGATTCACCCTGATTATTTTAAACTTTTAAGAAGCAGGAAATAAAGCATTTATTAACTGTTATCAAGTACACAAAGTAACAAAGCACCAAGCAGTCTCCAAAAAGCAGACCCAGCACTCAATCATCCTTTAAAATAGTCAAAAAAACAAATCAGTTTGCTAATTTCCATCTATATAAGGGAAAATATTACTTCCAATGGGATTATTTTCAGTAACAAACTTTCTTCTAAGTGCAAAGGCAGATTTGGAAAATTAATTGGTTACAATCAACATGGAATTAATTGGATACAAGTCTTTTAATAGTATCATGTTTCATTAAATCTAGGATGCCAGTGCTTATACAGTGCAACACTATTTCATGTAACATTAGGGGGGAAAAGCACTGCCAATTAAACTCTGGCATAATGCTCACTTACGGCACCCCACCCCCACCCCCTGGGTCGTCAATATTAAAACGTGAACAGAGTGAGGTTTAGAATCAAGGAAATACTGGAACCTTAAACATATCATTCAGATATGTTTGAATATCACAAGGAAAATTATCTACAGATAAAATAATCTTAGATAAATCTATCTATATTACAATAAAATGTCAGTACTCTAAACACAATTCCTAATCTGTTTGAGCTGTCAGAAAGGTAACTCAAAGCTTTTAATAGATGTATAATTAGTCAAATGCAAAGCACCTCCTACAATTGGGATTTGGAGATTAAAAGCCACTATTCAGTGATGGAAATGATGAAAACAACTGTAAGAGCAATAGTTCACTCAGAAACAGCTGGTCTTTTAGCCTGAGTTCACTTTATATTTAGACAAAAGGTGCCTTGTAGAGTTACATTCCATCCCACCTGCTACACTCATAAAGTCTGGCTCTACTGGACAGCACTCATATTTGAGAAATGTTAAATATGGTAAAAAAAAAAAAAAAAAGGAACTCATGTCCTTAAAACTGACAGACAGGAAAAGTATTTGTTTACAATAGATTTATATATAAAAAAACAAAACCTGAAGACTAACATGGAATCAATACCTTGCGTTTTTCTTTCTCCATTCCAAAGAGAATTTGAGGCAGATTCAAGATTCTGTGCAGCACTAGAGCAAATTTTGTCATTTCTCACTGGACATATTTTTAAGTCTTACCCATACTAAAGAACTCCAGTTCAACATAATTCATGCTAAGTACTTTAAATACTAAACATTTACATGCATTCTGTACCCAAGTATTTTTTTAATGACTTCAATTTCTCGTGATAGTCTTGCGACAAAGCCTCTTTTGAGAGCACTGACCCCCTAAGTTTAGCAAAACACCCCACTCTAAATGCTTTTCTTCCAAATCTTATCACTTTCAGAATTTTGCTAGACACCTTAATACAGCTTGCCAGTATCCCCAGCTAACCATGTTTTGACACAAATTTTAGGAGAGAAAAGGGAAAGCAAGAAAACTTGCTGATTTCAGGACTCGAAAAGCCCTGGTTCATTTTATTTAGCAAAACACAAGAGCCCTGAACAAGCCCTCAACGAGTTAAGTCTTACCTGGCAGGTCACCAAGCCAACAGCGGTGGCAAAGCCAGTCTTCCCAAATTTCCTGGGATTTCCAGACTAGACTAAAGCAGTAGGAGGAGGCCTTCCCCTGGTTTAGGAGCTTTTTTCTAAAATCCTCTCTCTCCTCTCTCCACCTGGTCTCTTTATCTGCTAATCTTTTAGCTTACCACACTCACCACGGAAATCACAAAAACAGAATACAGTTTCTCCAGAAAACAATCAGACACCTAACCCACCTTCTTTAAATTAATCTAAGTCACAACAGTAAGTACAAGGATAACAAATCATCAGTGATGTCTAACGCACAGCATTCTCTTCAACCTCTAAAGAAAGATCCCAATGTATGTAATATCTTCTACCTACTACAACTGAAAGGTATATGAACATATTTTGGAAATATTTTTGCTTCAATTCTTGAAGGTGAAGGGTTTCTTACTTTCATTCATTAAAATTAACCAGAACCCCAAGCATACTACTTAGTACTCAAGACTTTGCTGCGCCTTTACCTATATTTTTTTCCTCCAAATTATTTAGAATTTGGGTCCTATTCAGAAATTAGCTTCCACAGTACCCTCCACGATGCCAGAAGGCAGACTGACTTAATGACAAAGGAGTTTCTTTAGAAGGAAAATACCTAACCCTCGACGCCCCCCCCTTTAATTTACTGCCTAATGTTAGTATTTAAGTAGTATAAATCTTTATGTCCTCCAAACGAGGGGGGGGGGCAAGGCTGTTCTTCCCACTGCATTCCCCACAGCTCCTAGCACGAAGCCTGGAAGCAGAGGCCGTCCAACAAATGCCTAGAAACACTTTAGTCCTCTGATAAGTTGGGGCATTCCAAAACACCAACTCCACCCGTGCAGAGTCAGCCTCCGGTTCCCGATTCCAGACCGCCTTGGCCTTGCTCTGATGAAATGAAACCTCGTCGCTCAAACAGACCCAGGATGGGGGCAAGGGAGCCACCCGACCCCATCCCGCATATCTTCCATTCACCTCGCCAGGCTGTTGGTCGCAAGCCGTTCCCACCCGATCCCAGTAACCAACGTCGCCCGCCGGCAGATGCAAGTGGGCAAGAACCCCCGCCCCACCCTGCGGACAGACAGCCTGGCGTCGGGACACGGGGGACGCCTGCGCAGAACACGCCTCCCACTAGCCTGGCCCCTCCGTTCCGAGGGTTAACAATACTCCCTAAGAAAGACGGACAGGGTAGGCGGGGGTGGGGTGTGGAGGGGAATCAGTACGCGTCTGCGCGCGTCTGGACGCCAGGACGAGACCCCGCTCGCGCCGCCCACCCAGCACCCCTAGAGCTCAACCGTCTCCACGTGAGCGCGCCCGAGCGCGCCACCATAGCTCGCATTGACAGGGTCGCCTCACCTGAGCCGGGCTCCGCCCCCCTTCTCGAAGGAGGAGGCGGTGACCCTTCTCCGATCCCACCCGACAGTGTCGGAGGAGGTGGAAACGTCCAGGCTGGCGCCTCCGTGATGGGATTCCTCCCCTTTCCGCCCACCCCGCCTCTAGTCCCTCAGCTCCTTCAGCCCGTTCGCCACCGCACTCTGAGAATACCGCGGCGGCTGCCCACAGCAAACGGAAGTGACGCAACACGACTCGCTTACTCCGCGGCTTTCCTCCTCTCCCAGCCCGAGCTGCAACCAATCAGAAGGGGAGAGGGCGGGGCAGGGGCAGAAGTGCAGCCAGTCGATGCTCGGAATGCGGAGGAATTTACTCTGTCCCCGGAACGCTGACCAATCCAGGGTCCCAGGAGCCTCTCTGTGTTTACTACCGACCGAATCTGTGAGCTCTGCGACCAATAACCGTTTGCCTTACAACACGTAAAACTGTTATCAAACGCCTTTTAAGGCGGTATTTATCACCAAGCGGCTCTAGGTTTGGACTACAGAAAAGCGACTGTGTGCCGAAGCCAATCCTGAACCGTTGTGGTGGAGGCCAGCAGGTTTTCCGCCGAATCCCACCAATCACAACCACTATTGCCTGATATCTGAGCCAGGTGTGAGCAGAGCCCGCGAGGTAGTGGGTCCCACCGCAGCCTGGACCCGAAGGATTCCTCCATCCTCACGGCGCTTGGCTCCCTCCTTGGTGATCCCGGGCTCCCTCTCTGCTGCGAATTCCCTTCGCGGGGCTCACACAGTCACCGGGTCCGAGGTTGAGATCCCACCTCGTAGATTTTGGAATAAAGTAAAATTCCAAGAAGCTGTTTAGGTTGAACGAAGCCAAAATCCAGGCTAAAGACGTTGAACTGAAAATGGGATGGATCCATCTGACCGCAGTTGAGTCCGACACTGTCCCAAAGGCAATCCCGATGGCTACGTCGGGAAGCGCTGGCGCCTAAGTAGTTTGGCACTTTGCGCCGCATTCCGTGTGTTGTTGTGTGTGTTGCTCAGTCGTGTCGGACTCTGCAACCCCATGGACTGTAGCCCGCCAGGCTCCTCTGGACATGGGATTCTCCAAGAGAGATTACTGGAGTGGGTTGCCATTTCCTTCTCCAGGGGATCTTCCCGACCCAGGGATCGAACCCGGGTCTCCCGCATTGCAGGCAGATTCTTTACTGTGCAGGTCAAATAAGCCTGCAGTCTCCAGAACCAAGCCTCCAGAGAACAGAATTGGAAACGTGGAAGGGTTGCGGACTTCGGTGGGATTTTGTCAGAAAAGAGCTAGCTCTGGGCAGCTTGATGGAGAGCCCGGGCCCAGACGGACACCAGTCCGGGCGCTTCCGACGGCGCGGGGCCCTGGGGCAGGAAGAAGCTCTTCCTCGGTGGGAGCGCGACAGCTCCCGAGACAAAGGCAGGCTGGGGAACGCCGTTCTTTTTTGGGGGGGAGGAGGGGTGTATTATTTTTAAAAGGGAACATCCCACTTCAGCACTCAACATCCAGTTATCATTACATCTGATCCATCCCTTCAGACTATATGCGTTGTTAATGTTGCCTTTGGTTTTCTTTTTTTTTTTCCTTTGAGGCCTCAAAGAAGTCTGATGGTAAATTGTATTCGTTAAGATTCTCTGACATTTTATAGCCCTTGCATGTATTTTACTGCTAGATTGGGCAGCCTAAGGGAAAAAAGAGGGGAGGGGGGATTCTGACAATAAGCCAGTCCTTTCACATGTGTGACCCTTAGAGACATACTATGAGCTAGATGTTGTTTCAAACTTACAGACCGGCAACAAAACCAAAAGATTTGTATGTTCAATTCTCAGGGGAGTGTGAGAAGAACGTCCCATCCTATATTGCGGTTGTAATGCTCAAAATTCTCCAAGCCAGGCTTCAGCAATACGTGAACCGTGAACTTCCAGATGTTCAAGCTGGTTTTAGAAAAGGCAGAGGAACCAGAGATCAAATTGCCAATATCCGCTGGATCATCGAAAAAGCAACAGAGTTTCAGAAAAACATCTATTTCTGCTTTACTGACTATGCCAAAGCCTTTGACTGTGTGGATCACAATAAACTGTGGAAAATTCTGAAAGAGATGGGAATACCAGCCCATCTGACCTGTCTCTTGAGAAACCTGTATGCAGGTCAGGAGCAACAGTTAGAACTGGACATGGAACAACAGACTGGTTCCAAATAGGAAAAGGAGCACATCAAGGCTGTATATTGTCACCCTGCTTATTTAACTTATATGCAGAATACATCATGAGAAACGCTGGGCTGGAAGAAACACAAGCTGGATTCAAGATTGCCGGGAGAAATATCAATAACCTCAGATATGCAGATGACACCACCCTTATGGCAGAAAGTGAAGAAGAACTAAAGAGCCTCTTGATGAAAGTGAAAGAGGAGAGTGGAAAAGTTGGCTTAAAGCTCAACATTCAGAAAACTAAGATCATGGCATCTGGTCCCATCACTTCATGGGAAATAGATGGGGAAACAGTGGAAACAGTGTCAGACTTTATTTTTTGGGGCTCCAAAATCACTGCTGATGGTGATTGCAGCCATGAAATTAAAAGACGCTTACTCCTTGGAAGGAAGGTTATGGCTAATCTAGATAGCATATTTAAAAGCAGAGACATTACTTTGCCAACAAAAGCCCGTCTAGTCAAGGCTATGGTTTTTCCAGTGGTCATGTATGGATGTGAGAGTTGGACGGTGAAGAAAGCTGAGCACTGCAGAATTGATGCTTTTGAACTGTGGTGTTGGAGAAGACTCTTGAGAGTCCCTTGGACTGCAAGGAGATCCAATCAACCCATCCTAAAGGAGATCAGTCCTGGGTGTTCATTGGAAGGACTGATGTTGAAGCTGAAACTCCAATACTTTGGCCACCTCATGCAAAGAGTTGACTCATTGGAAAAGACCCTAATGCTGGGTAGGATTGGGGGCAGGAGGAGAAGGGGACGACAGAGGATGAGATGGTTGGATGGCATCACTGACTCGATGGACATGGGTTTGGGTATACTCCGAGAGTTGGTGATGGACAGAGAGGCCTGGCGTGCTGCAATTCATGGGGTCGCAAAGAGTCAAACACGACTGAGCAACTGAACTGAACTGAACTGATATTGCAGTTGGGAGTATCATTGCTACTTCCTGAAGATAACTTGGTATCTTCAAATTTTAAATTATATGTTCATTCCCTTCGGGTTTCCCTGGTGGCTCAGATGGTAAAGCGTCTGTCTGCAGTGCGGGAGATCCGGGTTTGATCCCTGGGTTGGGAAGATCCCCTGGAGAAGGAAATGGCAGCCCACTCCAGTACCCTTGCCTGGAAAATCCCATGGACAGAGGAACCTGGTAAGCTGCAGTCCATGGGGTCACAAAGAGTCGGACACGACTGAGCAACTTCACTTCATTCCCTTCTAGCTGGCAATTCCTTTCTAGAAATTCTCCTTAAATAAACAAATGTGGAAAAGTATGTACGAGATTGTTGAGCACAGCTTTATTAATGGCAGACAAAAGAAAATCTGAATGTGCATCTATAGAGGATTACAATACATGGATATACACTGCATATGTATTCTGACTCCTTTATCACTAATTATCTCATATATATACAAAACAAAACCAGTAAAAACCTGTGTGTGGATGTACACATAAAAGCTGGTAAATGTATGGCTGAGTATGAAAGGATACTGTCAAACTCTTCATAAAAATTACCTCAAGGTAATGAAAAGGAATGAAAGGAAGTTGGGAAGGTGATAAGGAAATATATTAAGAAAGCCTTTTTAATTTTTTGCCTTTACATACATCTGTATCAATTTAATTTTTTAATGAGCTTTATTATTTTAATAGTACTTATGAAAACCAGGAATTTTAGGTTGAATTTTCAACTCATTGACAAAATTATTCCTAAATTAAGCTATAAGTTTCCCAAGAAAAGTATAATTAAGATACTTTTGGAAGCTAGACATTGATTCTAAATTCACGAGATGATAATACTACAAGAATAGCCAAGAAAAATCTGGGGGAAATTAACAAGGCAGCCATTGTTGTTGTTTAGCCACTTAGTCTGTCCAATTCATGGAAACCCCGTGGACTGCAGCACACCGGGCTTCCTTGTCCTTCACTATCTCCCAGAGTTTCCTCAAACTCATGTCCATTGAGTCGGTGATGCCATCCAACCACTGTCTCCCCCTTCTTCTCTGTCTCCCCTGCTGTCCCCTCTTCTCCTGCCCTCAATCTTTCCCAGCATCAGGATCTTTTCCAATGAGTCAGCTCTTCTAATCTGGTGGCTAAAGGATTGGAGGTTCAGCATCAATCTTTCCAATAAATAATCAGGGTTGGTTTCCTTTAGGATTGACCGGTTTGATCTCTTTGCTATCCAAGGAACTTTTAGAAGTCATCTCCAGCACCACAGTTCAAAAGCATTAATTCTTTGGCACTCAGCCTTTATGGTCTAACTCTCACATCTGTACATGACTACTGGAAAAACCATAGTTTTGACTATATGGACCGTGGTCAGCAAAGTGATATCTCTCTGCTTTTTAATAAGCTATCTAGGTTTGTCGTAGCTTTTCTTCCAAAGAGAAAGTATCTTTTAATTTTGTGGCTGCAGTCACGGTTGCAGCTGCAGTGATTTTGGAGCCCCAAAAATAAGATATGCCACTGTTTCCAGTTTTTCCCCATCTATTTGCCATGAAGTGATGGGACTGGATGTCATGATCTTAGTTCTTTGAATGTTGAGTTTTAAGCCAGCTTTTTCACTCTCTTCTTTCATCCTCATCAAGAGGCTTTTTAGTTCCTATTCGCTTTCTGCCATTAGAGTGGTATCATCAGCATATCTGAGGTTGAGGTTGTTGGTATTTCTCCCAGCAGTCTTGATTCCAGCTTGTGATTCATCCAGCCCAGCATTTCACGTGATGTAGTTTACATGTAAGTTAAATAAACAGGGGGACAGTATACAGCCTTGACATACTCCTTTCCTAATTTTGGACCAGTTGGTTGTTCCATGTCTGGTTCTAACAGTTGCTTCTTGACCTGCATACAGGTTTCTCAGGGGACAGGTAAGGTGGTCTGGTATTCCCACAGTTACATGTGTATTTAATAATTCTTTATTATGTATTTTTTAGATAAGATGGGAGATAGAGATTCTGGGAAAATGGAGTAGAAAGCACCAAGAATCTGTCTTTCCACCCAGATAATAACTACACTGGCAGAATCTGTTTGTTGTAACTATTTTGGAGCTCTGAAGTCTATTGAAGGTTTGTGACTTTGAGGGGAAGGCTTGCATGGCAAATTGCAGTTGATTTTGGCCAAGTCAGCTCTTCGTTCAGTAGGAGCTACTGATCCCCTGCCTCTCAGTATTGTGTCAGGCAGCTGTGCACAGGTTCCTGGAGAAACCTGCGCCAGCTTATAGAGCCAGGATGGGCAGAAGGGACCCCGTCCTCCAAATATTAGGGCTCACTGATTGCTGCTTTTGATCTTAGAGGTACAGATGAAGAGGTAGATGTCTATTATCCACCTTATCCACCATTGCTTCAGACTCCCCTAGTCATCACCACCTGGAGTGACTTCTGGGTATTTTCAAGCAATAACTGACAGAATTGAAGCGAGAAATAGAGAATTCTATAATAGTAGTGGAGGTTTCAATATTGCATTCTCAATGATGGTTAGAACAACCACACAGAAGAAAAGTAAGGAAATAGAGGACTTAACACAATTAACCAATTAGACCTAAGAGCCATATACAAAACACTCTATCAAATAAAAACAGTATACATATACTTTTTAAGTGCACCTGGTACATTTTCCAGGATAGACCAAACCTTAGGCCACAAATTAAGTCTCAACAGATTTTAAAAGATATTGTACAAGTTAAAAAACAGTAACAGAAGTAAAAGTGGAAAATTCACAAAGTTGTACAAATTAAACAATAGGCCCTTAAAACACCAACAAATCAAATTATAAGTTACAGAGGAAATCAGAGAATACTTAGAGATTATTGAAAATGAAAACACAGCAGACTAAAATTTATGAGACACAGCAAAGGAGTGCTAAGGGGGAAATTTATAGCTATAAATGCTTATATTAAAAAATAAGAAAGATCTCAAATCAACAAACTCACTTTACAATTTAAATACTAGGGAAAAACTAAATTAGACTCAAAGCTGCAGAAGGAAAAAAAATAGTAAAAGTCAGAGCAGATATAGGTAAAATAGAGAATAGAGAAACAATAAAGTTATTACTAAAATCAGAAATGAAAATGAGGACTACCAGTTCTGTAGAAATAAAAATAATTATGAGAATATTCTGAACAAGTATGTCAACACACAAAAATTAGTTACATTTCTATATACCAACAGTGAACAATCTCAAAAGGAAATTATGAAAATTCCATTTACAGTGGCATCTGAAAGAATAAAATACTTTGGGATTAACCAAAAGTTAAAGACTTGTACAAAGAAAATTATAAAATATTACTGAAAGAAATTAAAGAATTCATGGAAACACATTCCATGTTCATGGATTGGAAGACTTAATTTAATTTTATTAGGATGTCAATGCTATCCAAAGCAATCTATAGATTCAATGTAATCACTATGAAGAATCTCAATGGTGTTTTGCCAAAATAGAAAACCCCATCCTAAAATTTATATGAAATCTTTCCCAAACAGACAAAACTATCTTGAAAAAGAACAAAGCTACAGGACTCACATTGCCTGATTTCAAAATTTACTAGAAAGCCATAGTAATCAAAACTGTGGTACCGGCATAAACATATAGACCAGTGAGATGAAACAGGGAGCCCAGAAAGAAACCTTTGCATATACATGGTCCTTTGCATATACAATGAGTTTTGAAAAGGGTGCCAAGACCATTCAATGGGGAAAGAACAGTCTGTTCAACAATTGGTGCTGGGAAAACTAGATATCTGCAAGCAAAATAATGAAACTGGACCCTTATATAACATCTCATACAAAAATTAATCAAAATGGATCAAATACTTGAATATGAGACCTAAAACTATAAAACTCTTAGAAGAAAACATAGGACACAAGCTTTGTAACAATTGGCAATAATTTCTTTGCTATGACAACAAAGGCAGAGATAGCAAAAGAAAAAATAGAAACTGGACTTGAAAATTTTAAAGACAAAATCAACTTAGTGAAAAGGCAACCCATAGGATGGGAGAAAATATCTGGAAATCATATATCTGATAAAAGATTAATATCTAAAATATATAGAGAACTAAAACTCAACAATCAAAAAACCAAAAGACAGTAACTCAAGAGTGGGCAAAGAACCTGAATGGATATTCCTCCAAAGATGATATACAAATTGCCAGTAAACACATGAAAAGATGCTCAAAACCTCTGATCATTAGGAAAATGCAAAGCAAAATGTTGAGATACCACTTCACACCCATTAAGATGGCTATCATCAATAAAATTAAACATAACAAATGTTGGCAAGAATATGGAGAAATTGGAACGCTTGTGCACTGTTGGTAGTAATATAATATGGTACAGCTGCTATGGAAAAAACAGTTCAGTGGTTCCTCAAAAAATTAAAACTGGAATTACCATATGATCCAGAAGTCCACATCTGGATATATACTAAAATGATTGAAGTGGTGTCTCAAAGAGAGATTTGTACACCTAACAATAGCACCATTGTTCATAATGGCTAAAACATGATTAACCCAAGTGTCTATCAATGGATGAATGGCTAAGTAAAATGTGGTTATATTCACATTGAAACATCATTCAGCCTTTAAAAAGAAGGTAATTCTGACCTATGTTACAACATGGATGAACCTCGAAAACACTATGCTAAGTGAAATAAGCCAGTCACAAGAAGACAAATACTATATGATTCCATCTATATGAGGTGCTTAGAGTAGTCAAATTCATCTGAGACAGAAAACAGAATGGTGATTGCTGAGGCTTGGATGAGATGGGAATGGAGTTATTATTTAATAGATACAGAGTGTCAGTTTTACAAGATGAAAAGGACTACAGAGATGGATGGTGGGGATGGTTGCACAACATTATGAATGTATTTAATGCCACTGAACCTGTACACTTAAAAACAGTTTAAATGATAAATTTTTATATAATGTGTATTTTACCACGATAAAAAAACTATTTGGTACTGAATGACAGACCAATCAGTGGTTCAAAACAGAGGGTCCAGAACAGACCTAAATATAAAAGAGAATTTTTTTTTTTTTTCAGATTGATTTTATTCTTTTTTTTTTTTTTTTATAAATTTATTTATTTTAGTTGGGGGCTAATTACTTTACAATATTGTAATAGTTTTTGCCATACATTGACATGAATCAGCCATGGGTTTACATGTGTTCCCCTTCCTGGACCCCCCACCCACCTCTCTCCCCATCCCATCCTTCTGGATCATCCCATTGCCCCGGCCCTGAGCCCTTGTCACATGCATCGAACATGGAATGGTGTTCTGTTTCACATATGATAATATACATGTTTCAATGCTATTCTCCCAGAACGTCCCACCCTCACCTTCTCCCTCAGAGTCCATAAAATTGTTCCATGCATCTGTGTCTCTTATTCTGTCTCGCATATAGGGTTATCGTTACCATCTTTCAAATTCCATATATATGCATTAGTATACTGTATTGTTGTTTTTCTTTCTGGGTAAAAGAGAATTTAAAGTATGAAGTAGTTGTCATTTCAAATCAATGGAAGAAACATAATTTTGGTTTGTTTTTTTTAAGAGATTGTGAAACTAGGAAGTCTTTTGGGAAAAATATTATGTTGAATACCTTCCCAACTTCTTACCACAAATGTATTATCAAATAAATCAAATAACATATTTTAAAAACTAAACTATAAAAGAAGAAAACATAGGACAGGCTATCCATTAGAAACAAATAGGTTAAGAGTGAAAAATGTAGACACTTGCTTCTTGGAAGGAAAGCTGCAACAAACCTAAATAGCATATTAAAAACCAGAGACATCACTGCCAACAATGGTCTGTATAGTCAAAGCTATGGCTTTTTTAGTCGTCATGTATTGATGTGAGAGTTGGACCATAAAGAAGACTGAGTGCTGAAGAATTGATGCTTTCGAACTGTGGTGCTGGAGAAGACTCTTGAGAGTCCCTTGACTGCAAGGAGAGCAAACCAGTGAATCCTAAAGGAAATCAACCCTGAATATTCATTGAAAGGCCCGATGCTGAAGCTGTAGCTCCAATACTTTGGCTACCTGACTCAAGGAGCTAACTCATTCAGAAAAGACCCTGATGCTGGGAAAGATTGAAGGTAGGAGGAGAAGGGGACGACAGAGGATGAGATGGTTGGATAGAATCACCAACTCAATGGACATGAGTTTGAGCAAACTCCGGAAGATAGTGAAGGACAGGGGAGGCTTGTGTGCTACAGTCCATAGGATCACAAAATATTGGACCCGACTGAGCAAATGAACAACAATAAATACAGAAAAAGATGTATCATGCAAAGACCAATCAATAGAAAGCCAGAGTGACTATCAGCTAAGGTGGGCTTCATGACAAGTTCTATTATAAGAGATAGCTGCTGCTGCTAAGTCGCTTCTGTCATGTCCGACTCTGTGCGACCCCATAGATGGCAGCCCACCAGGCTCCGCCGTCCCTGGGATTCTCCAGGCAAGAATACTGGAGTGGGTTGCCATTTCCTTCTCCAGTTCATGAAAGGGAAAAGTGAAAGTGAAGTCGCTCACTGGTGTCCGACTCTTAGCAACCCCATGGGCTGTAGCCTGCCAGGCTCCTCCGTCCATGGGATTTTCCAGGCAAGAGTACTGGAGTAGGGTGCCATTGCCTTCTCCGATAAGAGATAGAGGACAATTCTAATGATAAAAGAGTTAATCCATCAAGAAGAGATGACAACCCTGACTAGCATTATCCTAGTAACAAACCTTCAAAAGAAAGAGAAGAAAACTGACAAATGAAAAGAGAAACTCTACAGACTTAACAGTACCTTTGAGTGTGCTTTTTTCCATTTTTGTGTTCCTTCTAGGAAGTTAATTTCTAGGATAGGTTAAATCCTGGTATAGCATATTTTCATTCTTATTTCTTCCAAAGTGCCTTGGATGGTGTCAGATGACAGAGACAGGATTTTTAAAACATCTGAAAATCTTTTAAAGAAAATTTGTGTATTAACAATCTTTTTTATTTATTTTTTATAGGGCAAAACAATCATATAATTTAATGTTGAATTAAGCAGTAAGCTGAATGGGTCTCCAAACTGGCTTTGAACCCAAGAAGTCTTTTTTTAAATGTTCATGTTCTTTCGTTCATTAACACAAGTCTTAAAACTCTATCCAAAGGAATCCATCCAAAAAAGGAGCTTTATGCTTTAGAATTCACTGAAATGTTCTACATAAGAGTGAAAAACAGTAGCGGGGGGATGGGGGGGAGGTTCCCTGGGGGTCCAGTGGTTAAAAATCCACCTGCCAGTGCAGGGGACATGGGTTTGATCCCTGCTCCAGGAAGATCCCACATGCTAAAGGGCAACTAAGCCCATGCACCACAACTACTGAATCAGTGCTCTAGAGCTTAAGAGCCACAACTACTGAAGCCCCTGTGCCTAGAGCCTGCGCTCTGCAACAAGAGAAGCCACTGCAATGAGAAGCCCTCCCACTGCAAGGAAAAGGAGCCCCCACTCACTGCAACTAGAGAAGCCCACATGCAGCAATGAGGATCCCCCCCCCAACAAAAAAGCAAAGTTTAAAAAAAAAGTGAAAAATTGGGAACAGCAACCCCCCCCCAACAAAAAAGCAAAGTTTAAAAAAAAAGTGAAAAATTGGGAACAGCCCAAGTGTTCACCTAGAGCACTGTATATATAAACTCTGTGAGAACATTCAATGTAGTATCATGAGAGACTTGAGAAAATGCTTGCAAGGCAATGTTAAATTTTCTAAAAGGAGGATACAAAATTGGATACAATATTATATCAGTTATATAAATACACATATGCACAGAGAAAATGTAGAAAAAAATAAAATAGTGCTAACAATATTGCCTTAGGTGGGCAAGGGACCATGGGTCACTATAATTGTATTCTTTATATTTTTCTGTGTTTTTCTCAACACTGGACATCAAATATGTATTGGTTTGATAATTTTTTCTAAATCTTACAAACGTCACTGGGGAAAACTATTTCCCAGGTGGCTGGCTCAATGGTGAAGAATCCGCCTGCCAAGCAGATGTGGGCTCAATCCCTGGGTCAAGAAGGTCCTCTGGAGAAGGAAATGGCAACTCACTCCAGTATTCTTGCCTGGGGAATTCCATGGACAGAGGAGCCTGGTGGCTACAGTCCATGGGGTTACAAGGAATTGGACACGACTTAGCGACTAAACAACAAAAATACATGAATAGACTGAATCTAACGCAATTAAATTTAACAGTCCTTCATTCAATGTCTGAATCTTTGTTTTTAAAAAATTGCAGGGATGATGTGATTTAGCAGAAGCAAAGTCAAGAATTTTTGTTTATTGTTAACCCTAAATAAGTTAACTGAATAGTACAGATGCTTTGAACAAAAACACATATTGGTTTCATTAGGAGAGGCATGGTAAGTAGCACAAAGGAAGTGACGGGTCCTTTCTGTTCTGTGTTACTCAGCCCAGAGCTAAAGTATTGATCTGTGTGGGGCCTCACAGTGTGATCGATACAGAGATATTGGTGTGTGTCCAGCAGTGGTGACCAGAATGAGGAGAGAAACTCTGGCATGGGAAATAGCTGAGGAGCTGGAAGGAGTTGCTGAGAAGCAGAGTGGCATCACTGATGCAATGAACATGAATTTGGGCAAACTCCAAGAGATGGTGAGGGACAGGGAAGCCTGGTTTGCTGCAGTCCACGAGGTCGCAAGAGTCGGACGCAACTGGGCGACTGAACAACAGCAACAACAACAAGAGGGGCAGATAAGCAGAAAGCATGATGAGAGTATTCAGGCTTTGGAAGGGTTCAGGGCAGAGGAGTTGGTGGTGGTCTGTGTGGCCTTGGAGAGCAGAAACTGGAACTACAGGAGAAGCTACAAAAGATTCAGCTGTGTAAGGAAAAATCTGTCCCAGATGAGTCTTCTTTATAAGAAATGAGTCTTCTATGTCTATAGGTATACAAGTAGTCTGCATCAGGAATATGAAGGAAAGAAAAGAAAGAAGAACTGGAGAGGGAGACAAACACACAAAAAGGAAGGCAGAGAGGCAGAAGATACAGTGTTGAGAGCTCAATGCAAGTTGCAACGAATGATCTGACCTGCCCTGTTCACGTCTTGCTAGTGATATCCTGAATTGCCAGCAGATGGAGATATTACCCCAGGAAAGGAGGTCTCTGCCTGCCCCCCTCCCCCAATCCTCCAATCCCTTACTTGGAAAGAATCAGATTTTCCTCTTTTGAAAAATAATGCTAAAAGAATTTCAGAAGTCTCTGAATTTCCAAACTAAATTTATAAACAAACATTTTGTGGTAAATCCTGCCTGTGATTACCCCTGACTCTAATTTAGAAGAGGTCACTATAGCTTTTGGCGTTTTGCTCACTGACTGAGTAGGTCAGTGAAAAAGAGGAGAGTGAAAAAGTTGGCTTAAAACTCAACATTCAGAAAACTAAGATCATGGCATCTGGATCCATCACTTCATGGCAAATAGATGGGGAGACAGTGGAAACAGTGACAGACTTGATATTTTTGGGCTCCCAAATCACTGCAGATGGTGACTGCAGCCATGAAATTAAAAGACGCTTGCTCCTTGGAAGAAGAGTTATGACCAACCTAGACAGCATATTAAAAAGCAGAGACCTTACTTTGCCAACAAAGGTCTGTCTAGTCAAAGCTATGGTTTTTCCAGTAGTCATGTATGGATGTGAGAGTTGGACTGTAAAGAAAGTTGAGCACTGAAGAATTGATGCTTTTGAGCTGTGGTGTTGGAGAAGACTCTTGAGAGTCCCTTGGACTGCAAGGAGTTCCAACTAGTCCATCCTAAAGGAAATCAGTCCTGAATATTCATTGGAAGGACTGATGCTGAAGCTGAAACTCCAATACTTTGGCCACCTGATGTGAAGAAATGACTCATTTGAAAAGACTCTGATGCTGGGAAAGATTGAAGGTGGGACAAGGGGACGACAGAGGATGAGATGGTTGGATGGCATCACTGACTCGATGGACATGAGTTTGAACAAGCTCCAGGAGTTGGTGATGGACAGGGAGGCCTGGCGTTCTGCAGTCCATGGGGTCTCAAAGAGTTGGACACGACTGATCATCTGAACTGAACTGAATAGGTCATCTTGCTCCATTCCAGTTCCATATGCATGTATATGTATATATATATATATATATATGGGGTCTGCGTGTTTAGAATCATTGATAAATAATTAAACAATATAGGTGTATACTACAGTCCCCTTCCCATTAATACTTTCCTTTTGATAGAATCTCTGTCACTTTGAACTCTTGCCTGTGGGAATTCTGGGAGTCTTTGCTCTCAAGCAATGTGTCATATTCTTCACTCTTCCACTCAGCTATAAAGCAGCGAATTCTTAGGGCTTTCACAGAGTTTGACTGGTAAAGATGTACCTTAAAAGGGAAAGTCTTGGACTTTCCTGTTGGTCCAGTGGTTAAGACTCCCAACTTGCATTGCAGAGGGTCATGGGTTTGATCCCTGGATCCCTGGTTGGGGAAATTCCACATGCCTTGCAGTGGAGGAAAAAAAAAAAAAACAAGGAAAATACTCTTGTACAACAGTGCTCCACAAACTTGAAGGGCAAATGAGTTACCTAGTGATCCTGTTAAAGTGCAGATTCGAGTTCCCAGGTGATGTTGATGCTCTTGGCCCAAAGATCACACACTTTGAGTAGCAAGGCCATATAATGTCCCTATATGAGGAGGGGCAAGACACTTCTCTCAAGAACTATAATTGATTCCTTGTATCCACTGCTGTCTTCTTTGTCACTCATTAACTATGATTTAACTCTTCATGTTTTATTCAACCATCCCACATTTACAGAGAATCTGCTATTTGTAAACTGAATGCCAGTTAAATTTAATCAACTTTAGTGTTTTTAAGTTCCAGTCCCTATGCTAGGCTCCTAGGATTTGTGATGATTCAGACTTATTCCTTGGCTTGTCACTCATTTTATTCAACCTTTATTGAGGGTCTACTATGTTCCAGGCACTGCTCCAGGAGCTAAAGATTCAGCAGTGAACAAAACAAACAAATCTGTTTATTTTCAAATCTGAGAATATTTGAAAGAAAAACTAAATGATGATAGTAGCAGATTCTAATCTATTGAATAAAATAGGAATCCACAAGTCCACACTGATGTAAATAAAGGAAGTGTGATGAACAGGATATTTACTTAGTCTATGTGTACCTGCCCACAAAATACCTGTTAATTACAAAGGGAAAACAGTACTGTGGAGAAGCCTGGTTGATACCACTTCAGTCAAGTGATCAAAGTTACTATCAGCAGTAATGTAACAAATTGAAATCGTGTACCAGCTAACATGATATAATGAGAATAGCATCATATCTGTAATATTCCTGCCAAAGATGCATAAACTGAGACTCATAAGTTGGAAACATTAGACAAACCCAGATTGAGAGACATTCTGCAAAATAAGTGTCCTATAACTGGCTTTTTAAATTTAAAATTCAAAGTCAAAATAAGAGTGAAGAACTGTTCTGGGCTGAAGGAAACTACAGAGCTATGATAGCTAAATGCAACATGTGGTTCTGGGTAAGAACTTTTGCTATAAAAACATTACTGGGACAGTAAATGAAATTAAATGGGGCATGACAATTATATGGTAGTAATGCAGCAATGTTAGTTTCCTGATTTTGACATCTGGGTTGTAGTTATTTCTGGTGGCTCAGAGGTAAGACACCTGCCTGCCAATGCAGGGGATGTGGGTTGATCCCTGGGTTGGGAAGATCCCCTGGAAAAGGAAATGGCAACCCACTCCAGTGTTCTTGCCTGGGAAATCCTGTGAACAGAGGAGGCTGTTGGGCTACAGTCCGCGGGGTTGCAAAAGAGTCAGACACAACTTAGCAACTAAACAGTTGTAGCTACTTAGGGATCGTTGTGGTCTGTTGGAACTATTTCATGGTCTTCAGGGTGATGGACATTAGGTTGATAACTTAGTCTGAAAAGATCAGGGCAAAAATAAGATTCTTTGCACTATGCCTACAGTGCTTCAGAAAGTGTGATTGGGTAATTAGAAGAGTGACGTGCTCAGGCAAAGGGAAGCTAGAGTGTTAAAGGTGATTTGGATCCTCTTGGAGGTATGTGTCGGGGGGAAAGAGGATGAGTCTGGGAAGAAGGCAATTTGGAGAACAGAGATAAGTCAATCTGGTTCTTTTCCTTCAACAGTATTTCCCTTTGAGCAAAAGGGGCCTTGGCCCGGGTCATGCTTTGACTCTCATTTTGTTCTAATAACTCCCGATAAGGGATGGGGGTAGAGTTGAATCCATAAGAACAAAGGGACATGCCCATAAGATTGGGTTCCTCCTTCCAGTCCACCCCAGAATCCTTGAGCCTTCTGGGCTTCTCCCATGGTCCATCCTCGCAGGGTTGATTGAGCCACAGGTGTATGCACGCCTAGGCCCAAGAACTGATCATAGCTGTTTACAGGCTTGTGGACCAAGCTTGGGGGTTTAAGGACTGATGTCCAAGTGTGTGGATGGAGGACTTGGAGAAATGCTACTCTCCGCAAGTCACCACATTTAGCTGGAGCTCAAGGATTGCCTATTAGTGAATTCTAAATTTGAACTCGAGCTTTCAGATCTTAGTATTAATAAGACATATTTACACAGTAGTAGAGATAGACAATACCCTACCTAGATTGTGCAGAGGAAGAAATCCCGCGCAACGCCAAGGGTTAGAGACGCGAGCACCCTAGCAGCATACAAGGTGTAACGCGCTTGCTGAGTGCTGGGCCAATCAGGCACTGGGCCTTGGAGAAGCCGGCAGGGCAAGGTGAGGACGGAGGCCACGCCTCTTGGCGAGGTGGGGCGAGGGTGGGCGGGGCAGGCGAGCCTAAGAGCTCAGGAAAAGGGCGCTTAGCTGGCGATGTCCTGTGGGGCGGAGCCACGCGTCTTCGCGTGCGCGGGGCGGTGCCCGGAGAGACCACGCCTCTTCCGGCCCACCGCACTGCCTCCGCGTGTGCTTTAAAAGCACTGCTGGCTGCAGCTGTTTTAACTCCGGGGATTGGCGGCTGGCTAGGCGAGATGGCGTCGGAGGTGTTTCCGAGTGCGAGGTGGCAGTACTGTGGGGAGCCCGACGACAGCCAGAGCGCTCTACTGGGTAAATACTGCGAAGCTGGAGTAGGTTTTCCTGTAACTTCCTCCCCTTCCGGCCCGATACCGCTACAGACCTCCACTTCCCACGTCCGTCCAGCCGCGTTTCCAGCTGGGCCAGGGCCCCTTAGAGGCTCCATTACTCCTTGAGGCTCACCCAGGGCTCTCCTGTCATCCCGCCGTCTCTTTGTTACTACCTCCCAAGTAGAAGAGGACATCCCAGTTACGTCCTCCCCAGGGCTGGGGCTGTATGTATCCAGGACCCTGTCATCCCCTCAACCCACCAGGTCTCACACTGCCCCATTTCCTTCTCCCCATTGGCCAGGGATTCCCTCAGACTTTCTAGGTTTGGCCGAGGTCTCCTTAGTTAGCCCCACTCCCCTAGTTATTCCTTCCCGTGGAGGCCCGTCCCCAGGGATCCCCTCACGGCTCCAACCCCTCCGCAGCCCCTCTTCCCACCTGGACCAGGACAGCTTTGAGTTAGGACCCGGGCTTCCTTGCCATCCCCATTCCCCGAGTCGGTCACTCCCTCCCATTGACGATTCATTTCCTCCCCACCATACTCTGTGGATTTTTCTGCTTTCATCTCATTCTTATGCTGTAATCTTACAGTCCAGTTCTCCAATGGGAGGCTACAGAATCCAGGCAACATGCGCTTTACCTTGTACAAGAGCAACGACTCCACAAACCCCAGGAAGAGGAGTCAGCGGATCCTGGTAAGTGCTGCTGTAGCCAGTCACCTCCACTCTGCAGACCTCAGGAAGCCCTTTGGGTGTGGGGTGATGTAGGAAGGAGTGAGAGGAGAAAAGAGGGGGAATAGCAGGTGACCCTTTGAAGAACGTTGTGCCCCAGCAGGCTGGGGTGTGGAGACAGGCCCCATTCACTCACCCTTGTGGTGAAGTGATGGCTTTTTATTAATTTGTTCAATCAACAAGCATTTATTGAGTCCCCAGTGTGGCCCTGGACTGTAAGCTGCTAGGGAAATAGCTAAGTCAGACCTGGCCCCACTCTGAGGGAGCTCATACTATAGAGTAGTGTTTCTCCACCTCAGCACTATTGACATTCTGACCCAGATATGTCATTCTTTGTTGGGGGCTGTCTTGTGCATCACTGGATATTTAGTAGCTTCCCTGGCTTCTGCCCACTAGTAGTGCTTCCTAGTTGTGGCCAACAGAATGTCAGACATTCCCAGATATCTGCATTCCCTGCTCTAGAGAGGTGAGAACTGAATGTGAGGAACTCATAAGTAAACAAAGCTCAGGGTCCCAGGGGGAGAGAGTACAGAGCAGGGCAGAGTGAGCTAAGTCACCGAAGGCTCTGCTTGCCAGAATGTCTTCCTGGGGGAGGGTGTATGGGAGCTGAACCCTGAAGGATGGAGGAGGGTTTAACAGCTGAAGTTAGTACTACAGGTGAAGAGGACAAACATGGGGAGAGGGCAGGGAGGCTTGGCTCTGATTGAGGAATGAATTCACCACCTCCATGGCCCTGAGGGCCTTCCTTGGTGACTGGCTCAGTGGTAAAGAATCCACCTGCCAATGCTGGAGACATGGGTTCGATCCCTGGGTCAGGAAGATCTCCTGGAGAAGGAAATGGCAACCCAATCCAGTATTCTTGCCTAGAAAATCCCATGGACAGATGAGCCTAGTGGACTACAGTCCATGGGGTTGCAAAAGAGTCAGACACAACTTAGTGACAGAACAACAATAGCAGTGATCCTGAGAGCAAATAAGGAGCAGTCATGATAGAGGTGGGCAGAGAGTAAGAAAGGCTTGGGCTTTAGTGTTGCCTGAAGAATAATTTTGTTGCATGCCTCTAAGCTGTGGAAGCCTAGGACTCTCTGAGTCCTGAGGCACAGCTCCACCAAGAACTTTTCAGACTAGTTAGAAGCCAGCACTACCTGGGACTTGTCAAAAGTCCTCTTGCCTTTCCACCAGGGACACCTCAGACTCACTTAGAGAGAGTGGAGCTGGATCATCTCAAAGAGGCTCTCTTGTCTCATCCACTGCAGTTTGGATTCTAAAGCTTCTGCAAACTCGGAAAAGGGCATCAAGATGTTTACTGTCTTTCAACATTGGTTGTAATGGAGCCTTTCCCTCCTCTACATTTTAGGCAGCTGAAACAGACAGACTTTCTTACGTGGGAAACAATTTTGGGACTGGAGCCCTCAAATGCAATACTCTGTGCAGGTAGGGATAGGTGAAAGTGCTTGTGGCAAGTGGGGATGGTGGTGGTGGTGGTGGCCCTGGCACCACTCTTCTCTGACTTTATTTTAGCTGCAGCAGGGGAAATCTAGAGAGGTTTACCAGGTTCCTGTGTTCCCAGACCCAGGGACCTTCACATCAGCATGTAGACATTCTTGAAATTGAAAAGTGACTTACATTTATTTAATTTCCTAAAAACCTCATTCATTTGTAATTTTTAAGTGTTTTTAAAAGTTGAGATGTAATTGACATATAGCATTAGTTTCAGATGTATGATAAAATGATTCAGTGTATGTAATGCTGCAAAATTGTCACAACACTGTCTAGTTAACATCCATGCAGTTACAGTACTTTTTCCTGGGATGAGAACTGTAGAGGCTTACTCTCTTAACATCTTTCAAATATACAATGCAGTATTACAGTCACTGTGCTGAACATTATATCTCCAGGACTTATTTATTTTATAACTGGAAGTTTGTGCCTTTTGACCTTCATTAGTTTTGACCACATCATTAACTTGAAATATTCTTTGTTTATAACTGTCTTGTTCCTAAAAAGCAACCGTCTCCATTATTTTGGGATGTGTGATCAACACGCCAAAGTTTGCCAGAAGTCTGCCTTGGAAGTAACTACAAGAAAAGGGTTTGGTAGTGTCCAAGGCTCCAGAATTTCTGTCTAGTTCTGGAAAGATTACTGATTTCGGGCAACTCCGCCGTTTACTGACTTCTGGCTTACCTCTTGGTACAACGAAGATTGTTCAGCCTGAACAGTATCTCACTGTCAGGCGATGCATAATGCAGTGTCCCTGTGAAGATATCCATCCATGAACTACAACCAAGGCCCTTTCAGAGTCATCTCCCCCCTCCCCCACCCCAGCAGCTGATAGAGCTCCAATGAATGTGTTTGTGCTTGAAACTTTTATCATCTCTTTACAAAGATTTTCTAGTTTAAACTGGTCTTCTCATAGTTACTGAAGTTTTGTTTTTGCCTCCATAGAATTTTCACAGGGAGTAAATTCTAGTGTAGTTCTAGATTGTTATATCCCCAAAGGTTTTACCACTACATCAGTGACCCCAAATGTGATTGGCTATAAGAATCAACCTGGTGACTTCCCTTCTCCTCTCCCCCTTTTCCCCCTCATTTCCCTCTGCTTGCAGAGAAATCTGCTGTGGGGGATTATTGTTACTCATGAGTAAGTGTGCCTTTTAAGCAGAAATAAGGAGATTGTATAAACAATACCTTTTGAATGATCCATTGTCACTGATACTCCTTCTTTATTCAGGCACTTTGTGGGAATTTTCAACAAGACCTCTGGCCAGATGGAAGTATATGATGCTGAATTGTTCAACATGCAGCCACTGTTTTCAGGTAGGTTCTAGTTATGAAGGCTCAAGGAAAGGCTGAATATTTTAGGTTTGCTGGATGCATCAGTTTGACTTGTAAACTACATTTTGTAGCTTTTTTTAAAGGTTTTTTTTTTCATTTGACAAAGTTTTAAAAGTGCTTTTACTCAGCAAATATTTATTATGACCTACTATGCCCCAAGCACAAGTTAGGGGCTGTGAATATAGCAAAACAGACACAGATTCTGTCCGTACAATGTTTACAGACTGAAGATCAAAATCTAATCTTAGTTTAAGCAAGTTGAGCAATGATCAGAGCAGAGTAACGGAGGGCATATCTGATACTCTTTTTCATCGAGGGCCTTTCTTAATTCTTAATGGTTCTAGTTGGGGTAGAGGTTTTAGAATCTCTGGTAGGTTGTAGAAGTTGCTTATAGGTTGGACAGTAATGCAGAGTCTCAGGTTGCATTCAGGTTGATGCAAAGTCTCTACATTTCGTAATTTGGGAAGAGATCTATTTTTTCTCTAACCCACTGGGAGAAGTTGCAATACCTCTCTCCTCTGGCATTTTAGAATGTATTGGGCTAGAGTGGGATCTTTGAAAGTGATAGATGGTCAAACTCAAGGGGGTCCTGTTTCTAAATCTTAAATACTGAGAACCATGGTTGGGAGGGAATTAGATAAGGATTATTAGGATCATTGTGAATCTGCTTGATACCTTCAGAGGCATTAGTTCTAATAACTTCATTCTGGCAAAGCAGTGGTCTCAGCCTTTCTGAGAATCTTGTAAAGAACCAGAAGTACTTCTGAGAAACATACATAATATTCAAAAAATATGAGATTTTGCATATAATTTTAAAGGGCTCTTGCATCCCAAAGGTCATCTGTGAATTTCCTAAGGGTCCATAGTCTCTAGGTGAAGAATTCCCTGCTTTGCAAACAAATAAAACAACATATAAATTATCCTCCAAATGGTCTTCTAACTTCCAATGAACAAAGAAAATGGTTCATTAATTTGTTATTTAAACACATTTGTAAATATTGGTTAATTCTAACCAGCATATATAAAAAAATACACACATGTTTATTGGGTCCTTACTATGCTCTGGGCACTGTTCTAAGCACTTTCAATGCATTATATCGCTTACTTCACTTTTTTTTTTTTTTAATCAATGATGAACCTGGGACAGAAGTTAAATGACTTTGGCAGGAACATACTGCTGTTATATGTAAGAGACCTGGGATTTAAATGCAGGCAAGGTCACTTCAGAGCTTATGCTCATGTCCACTAGATTATTGCCCCTTATATGAATACTCTGTGGGAGATCAGAGAGCTTCACGTAAAATAATACATACCTCATGTTTATGCCTGCTTTTAGGTCTTAAAATTAAAAAAAAAATTTTTTTTATTGAAGCATAGTTGATTTCTAGTGTTTTGTTAGTTTCAGGTGTATGGCATATGATATATATATATATATTTTTTGGCAGATGATATTCCAATATAGATTATTACAAGCTATTGGGTACAATTTCCTGTGCTATCCAGTAAATACATGTTGCTTATCTATTTTATCTATTTTATCTAGATATAGTAGTTTATATCTATTAATCCCATACTCCTAATTTGTACCTCCCCCACATCCAGGGGCTGGTTGGCTCAATCATGTGCCAGGCTGTGGTATGGAGAGGCCATGCAAACCTTCCTTTCCTTTCACATCCCTTTGAGGGGGCAGTGGTGGGGGTCCCAACCCTACTACCTGGTTACCTGGAAGTCTTTCTTCTGCCAGTTTCCAGTTAGTTTTCCATGAGAACTCTTCCACATATAGATGTATTTTTGATGTATTTGTCAATGGGAGGTGAGCCCCATGTCCTCCTCCTCCTCAGCCTTCCTGATCCCTCCTCCTTATCTCTTTTACAAGAAGGGCAAAACTATATACTGGAAAGAGCATAGGACTTAGTTTCTAATTCCATCTCTGCATGGCCTAAGGGCAAGTCATTTCACCTGGAGGCCTCGTGTTTCCTTGGATCCCTTCACTTGATTCCGTAGTTTATTCTCCAGATCCTCTGTCTGTATACTGAAGCTTCATATTGAATGTTCACAGTATACATGCATGTTAAACTCTGGGAAGTCCTGTAGTAGAGAAATCTGGTTTTCTTAGATTAACTGTTAACCAAATATTAAACACTCTTACTGTCTGCAGGCAAACTTAACAGTTTGCTTTTTTTTCTTTGTTTTATGTTTTGTAGATGAGTCAATTGAGAGTGAATCAACACTGGAGAGTCAAGCCAAATCTTTCAGAGAAAAGGTAAGTGTGACAGAGCTAAGATGTGAGGCCTAAAGTGAGTTCCTTCCAGGCCTTGAATTTCTCCATCAGTAATGTAAAAACGCACGGTTCTCCCTGGGTGCTCCCGGTTCATTCATTCTGTGGCTCTCTCGACAGTTCCTACCTGCAGAGGCCTCTGTGGATTCATAGAGAGCAGATGCCCTATCTGGGGCAGCTGTGCACAGCTCTGTGCCAGCATCTGGAAATGGTTCTCTGCTGGGCTGTTGCTACAGGTGTAGCATAACACTTATTTTCAGGATTTAATCCAAGTTTCAGAAAATACTGGTTGTAGCCTGGAAACAGGATTCCCTAGTGGCTTAGATGGTAAAGTGTCTGCCTGCAGTGCAAGAGACCCGGGTTCGATCCCTGGGTTGGGAAGATCCCCTGGAGAAGGAAATGGCAACCCACTCCAGTACTCTTGCCAGGAAAAGTCCATGGACTGAGGTGCCTGGTAGGCTACAGTCCATGAGGTCGCAAAGAGTCGGACGCGACTGAGCGACTTCACTTTACTTTGGCCTGGAAACTTCACATCAAGACAAAGTAAACTTTAGGATTGTCAATGTAGTAGCTGCCTACAGGCTCATCTCATCCTAGAATGGCAGACTGATTGGATCTTCAAGACTGCCTGGAGCACTGTATTGAGAAGGGTGTGAGGCTGTCTGCAGGCTCAGAGGGGGAATGAATGATCTGTTAGCACTGTCTGTTGTGGGTGTAGGATTGGAAAACAGTGAGCCGTGTGCCCCAGATTTACTGCCTAATTCTAGTCAAGTCTTTTTATTTTTCAGGTGAAAACACTGTTGATTTATAAATAGCTCATTATAGTTTATAAAACAAGCACTTCAGATCTCTTAATATCTTTTGGTTCTTACAACAAGCCTATGAGGTAGTTAGGTATGAGTCAGCCAGTTTACAGGTGTGATATTGATGGCTCAGAGAAGCTGAGAGTTTCCCCGTAGTCACACAGATAGCAGTAGCAGTGCTCAGCCTGTCTCCAGTGACCAAATTTGTCTTTGCCACAGATGGATTCTTGCATTGAAGCCTTTGGTACCACCAAACAGAAGCGAGCTCTGAACTCCAGGAGAATGAACAAAGTTGGTAGTGAATCTTTGAATCGTGCAGTGGCTAAGGCTGCAGAGAATATAATTGACACAAAGGGTGTGACTGGTAAGCAGCTGAAACTTGGGGTTAGAGGCTGCTCCTAGAGACAGCTGTCCTTTCTCTTGAGATCCTTTACCTGCCTCACAGATGAACATGATGGGAGTTAGGGCTGTATTCCTTCCTGCTTCTCCCTGAAGGCCTTCTTTTGGAATAGACTCTGGGAATTATAAGAAACAGCTGACATGGCCCGCCCTCAGTGAGCTCAGTCAAGTAGTTTTTGTATTAAAATGGAATTTTAGGAAATTCTAGAAAACCTTTCCGTACCCTATGATTATATAAATATTTTCCTATATTTTCTTTCACTACTTTCACAGTTTTACTTTTTACATTTACATCTTAATGACCTTGTTTTTTGGTCTATGGCACAAACCTCATTTTATCTTTTCCAAATGATTAGCAAGTTGTCTCCAACTTCATCTTTTCCTTGTGTAAAAAATGATTTAAAAAGTCATTTTTATCGTTTTACCACATTCTTAATTGGGTTCAGTCTCAGCATTCTGACTGGCTATTCTTGTAGCAGCATATGGTCCTTCTAATTATAGTAGCTTCACCATCCAGTTTATTGTCTGATGGGGCAACTTCATCTTTATTGTTCACAAGTGTATGCTGTTGCAGCATATTTTTTCTTCCAGATGATCTTAAGAATTATTTTGTCAAATTCCCTCAAAATCCATTTGGGATTAATATGGGGAAAATCAGCATCTTTATAATACTATGTTTTCCCATTTAGAAACGTAGAAATATGTCTCCATATGGTCAAAGATACAGTTTAATGTCTTAAGTAAATTTTTCAATTTTTTTGTTCAGTTTATTCTCAGCTATTAACAGTAAACTTAATAGCTGAGAACATTTAAAAAGAAAAAAATACACCCATTTTCCTTTCGTTCTACAAGACCAGCTGTTGCAGTTTTCCTGTTTTCCTCTCTCTTCTTTTCTGTGTGCATACTTAATTCAGATGTGGTTATTCCTGTATGGTAGTTACAGTTTTATAATTTGATCTTTCTCTTTCACTCACAATACGTGAAGAAGTTCAGATGAGGGCGTTCTGGGCCGATGATAATCTCGAGTGCACAGGTTGCAGAGAGCGTTGGGGAACCCAAAGCTAAGCAGAGTGACACTGACGCTGACTCTTCCTTTATTGAAAAGCCCTGGTCAGTGATGCCATCCACGATGACTTGCAAGATGACTCTGTCTGTCTCCCTCCCTGCCACGCTGATGCAGCCAAGCCTGAAGACGTGTATAAGTTTGAAGACCGTATCCTTCTTGCAGCAGAAAAGCCATCTCATTTCTCAAGTAGGGATGTGTGCACAGCTGTGCCACAGCCAGGCTCTCTAATGATGTTGGTGGTCCTGTGATGCTCACAAAAGCTCGCCCCAGACGCTTGCTGTTGCCCCAGCACTGCTGCTGGGAAGTCAGCGAGGCTTCCCCAGTAGCTGAGGACATACGACACTACTGGCCTGTCAGCGCCTGGGAGTCAGACCCATCCCTCAGCAAAATGCCTACAGCTCGGCTCGGTGGGTGGGGCTTACTCTCCACAAAGAGTCAAAATATGACTTTTAATTTGGCCAGTGCCCAAAGTCTAGGGCAGGCTGATTTATAAACGGAAAGGTTAGAATGTAGAGTTTCCATACTTGTGATTCTACTCAGATGGAAGATGCCTGCAGCAGCTTTGTGATAAGAGAAGACAGAAAAGTCCAGGCAGACCATGAGCTCTAGGCTGGGAGTCGGGAGAACTGAGTCCCAAAAGCTCTGCCCAAACATGCTGTGTTATCGCCCCCTCTCAGCCTCAGTTTTCCCATTTCTAAGATGAGGCTGTTACAACATGATCTAGCTAGTTGATGTTTCCACTTTGGTTGGGTTTTTCTTGACCTGTAACTAGTTCTTTCCCCTGTGGAATATGACGCTCTTCAGAGCCCATCTGAAGCTTTCAGGAATGTCACCTCGGAAGAAATACTGAAGATGATTGAAGAGAACAGGTATCCCACTTGAGCGGATGGAGAGTCTGGGTTGTGGTGTTGGGACACACACTTCATGTAGTCAGACATGAAGGAGACCTCGGGTGTCAGTCAGTGAGGACATATGTCTCTTCAGCATTTGGACATGAATGAGCTAGTGTTTCCTCCAATGTTTGGGCTCCTAGGCCTATTGCCTCAAGGCTGCGGGTGGCATTCAAGGGAGACTGTTGGTCTCTGAGTGCAGGGATCGTGTGGCTGGGCAGAGGATGGTGAGGCCTTGTAGGCTGGGGCCGAGAACTGGAGCTGACCTGTATTCCCCCCACAGTGTTACACCAGGTCCAAGGACTGGCCTGGGAGTAGGTGCCTGCTGAAGTGATAGTTTATCTGTGGTGATGTGTTGAGTGAGCTTTTCTAAAGTTAAATTATATATGTTATTTGTTTATTGGTTTTTTAATGTTTATTATTTTTGGCTGTGCTGGGTCTTTGTTGCTGCGCAGGCTTTCTCTAGAGGTGGTGAGCAGGGGCTAATCTAGTTGCGGTGCTCAGGTTTCTTATTGCGGTGACTTCTCTTGTTGCAGAGCAGGGCTCTAGGGCGCCCAGGCTTCAGAAGTTGCTGCACAGTAGTTGTGGTGCACGGAGCTTAGTTGCCCTGGGGCATGTGGGATCTTCCCAGACCAGGGATCAAACCAGTGTCCCTTGTATAGCAAGATGGATTCTTCTGTTTTGTTTTGTTTTTTTTCATTTCTTCCTGCTCTTTCTTTCCATTTTTTTTAAATTATTTTTTTGTTGCACCGGGTCTTCATTGTGGCATGTAGGATCTCATTCCCTGACCAGGAATCGAACCTGAGCTCCCTGCATTAGGGAGTCTTAGCCACAGGACCACCAGGGGAGTCCCCCAAGATGGATTCTTAACCAGTGGACAATCAGGGAAGCCCTGAATTATGTTCTTTAAATATAGTGTGTTTTAAATAATTCAGAGATGATTGCCTCTACTCCCCTCCCCCTTTTTCTTGGCTTTTAAAACAGCTTTTCTTTTATGATGGTGGTGGGGGATTTTTTTGCTTTTGAGTTTTTCTTTTAATAATTTTATCTTGAAAAAATGTTGTCAACCCTAGGTTGGTTCCCTAGATATTTGTTTGGAAATTTTACTGGTCAATGAAATCCAAAGTCTTAGAAAATACATTCCCCACCCCACCCCTGCCTAAAGATCCATTTCCAAAAAAAGCTTCATTGCTGGTTCTTTGTTGTCTTAATGTGATTGTGGCTCAGGGCCAGGTACTGGAATGAACTCCGGGCTGGGAGTCTGGAGAACTGAGTCCCCGTCTGCCTGATGGGACTTTGTGGTCTTCCCCTCTGAGCCTTAGTTTTCCGGTCTGTACAAGGAGGCTGCCATGAGATGACACTGAAGAGCCTTTTATGGCTGCGATTCCATGATCGTGATACTGGTGGAACAACAGTATGTAAAAATAACAGCCAGCACTGATGGGGCTCTTCCCTGCGCCAAGCACCACTTTAATTGCATTGTCCCATTTACTCTTCAAAAATCCATAGGGTGAGGGTACTTAATTTAGAGGTAAAGAAACCAAAACAGAGATGTTCAGAAACTTGCCCAAGCCACTGCATGGCAGAGAGGGGATTCAGACCCAGGTAGTTGAGAGCCCGTGCTCCAGACCACCACATCAGGATTGGGCGGCTATGGCCAGAGTGCTGAGTCTTGGACACTGCCTGTGAATAAAGTTTTATTGGAACATAGCTTCAGTCATTCATTGATGTGTTAATCAATGGCTGCCTTTGCACTGCAGTGGCAGTGACCATTTGCTCATGAAATGTGTATTTACTGTCTAGACCTTTATTCCCCCTGCACTAAGTTCATGCTTCTCCTATTATAAGGAGCTGGTGGGATGGCCCTTCCTCAGCTGTTGACTGTATAGCAGGTGTGGGGGTTGCCTACTGGCTGGTCTTGCACATTTCCCCTTTTCTCTCCCTTGTTGTAGTCACTGCTCCTTTGTCATAGAAGCATTGAAGTCTTTGCCATCAAATGAGGAGAGCCGAGACCGCCAGGCGCGGTGCATATGGTACCTGGACACCCTCATCAAATTTCGAGCACAGAAAGTGATTAAGCGGAAAAGTAAGTCCATGATAGACTTTTTTTTTTTTAATTGAAATACAATTTACAGTGTATTTGTTTCAAGTATACAGCAAAGTGATTCAGTTACATATGTATTTATACATATATATATTCTTTTTCAGATTTTTTTCCACTATAGATTATTACAGGATACTGTATACAGTTCCTTATGCTATGCTGTAGGTCCTTGTTATTTTATATATAGTAGTGTGTATCTGTTAGTCCCAAACTCCTAATTTATCCCTCCCTCCCTTGCTTTTCCCCTTTTGTAACCATGTGTTTATTTTCTATGTCTGTGAGACGGATTTGTATCATTTTCTTTAGCTTCCACATAAAAGTGATATTATATTTGTCTCTCTCTGTCTGGCTTTTATTCATTATGATAATCTCTAGGTCCATCTATGTTGCTGCAAAGGGCATCATTTCATACTTATGGCTGAGTAATATTCCATAGAAATATATATAGTACTTCTTTATGCATTCATCTGTTGATGGACATTTAGGTTGCTTCTGTATCTTGGCTATTGTAAGCAGGGCTACAATGAACACTGGGGTTTATATATCATGATAGGCATTTTATTCTAGTTATTTCCAGTCTGTTATCTGTCTATAATTATTAGACTAGCTCTAGTGAGAGAAGAAATGGACATGTCTTTCCAGGTCTTCATTTATAACTGTGTAACAGTGGGGTACTGCTGATGTGCTGAGAGGACTTGCCAAGCTCTTTCCTCTGAAAATAGGGTTGAGTTGGATTGTATGATTACTCAGAGCTAACATTCACTACTTCTGTTCTATGTTAGGTAAAGTATAATATCCAGTCCAGTCAAGTGAATATTCTAGGGAATGGTTAGAAATAGTTGTATGGGGAGAAAAGCTGGCCTTGCTTGTGAAGGCCTGTGGCATGCTGTTGTGTCAGCTCTTTCTGGCTCGGAGGGAAGTCAGTTTCTGCTGGTAACCCATGTCACCTGTCACCAGGGCATGGGTGTCTGCCACACACTCACAGCCACCCAGAGTTGGAAATCCAGAGAGAGACACCTGTGATTTGAGGCCTAAGGTGTGTACAGTTGTGTTACTGTGACTGGGCACCTGGGGTCTATACAGGAACACCTCATTCTGCCATGCTTCACAGATACCGTGGTTTTTACAAATTGAAGGTTTGCAGCAACCCTGGGTTGACCAAGTCAGCACCATTTTTCCAACAGAGTCTGCTTACTTTGTGTCTATGTGTCACGTTTCACTGTTTGTGAATATTTTCAACTTTTACAGTTACATTTATCATGATGGTCTATGATCAGTGATCTTTGTTGTCACTGCTACAAAACATTGAAGGTTCAGATGATGGCTAGCAATTTTTTAGCAGTAAGGTATCTTTTAATTGAGGTATGGACATTGGTTTTAATTAATTATTGGACACTTTTTTAAAAAACGTGATACAACTGCACACTTAGGAGACTCCAGTGTACTGTACTAACTTACACGCATTGGGAAACCAGGCAGTTCATGTGACTTGCTTTATTGTGGTGGTCTTGAACCAAATGTGCAGTAACTCTGAGCTGTGCCTGTACTCATTTTTCAGTATCTGCTTAATTCTTATTTTCACATTCCAATCTCCCCTCCTTTCCCTCTCCCTGAGCTTTCTCTACAATCTGTTTCGCTTTCTAACATCTTTGAATCATGTGTCTTTAGGCCTCATTGGAGTCTGGTTTGCTTTCTCGTCACTGCCCTGTCATGAACATCTCTTGCGCACGTATGGTCTGCAGGCGAAACACACCTGAGCCTGTGTTCATTTGAAGGTGGTTTCTGTTTCATGGGCCCCTTTTTGTCTTCCTACATGCCTCTGTTTAATCCAAGGGCCCACTGTTAGCCTTATCTCCCAACTCATAGGTGAGGTGTGGCCTGAGAGTTTTGAAAGAAAATGATCAAACTCCATTTTGTCTTGTAGGTGCCCTGGGACCCGGGGTCCCCCACATCATCAACACCAAACTACTAAAGCACTTCACCTGCCTGACCTACAACAACGGCAGGTCAGGGGGCTTGACTTCTTGGCTTTTGCCTATAAAGGAGAGAGCAGGATCAGGGGGGAGGGGGGCTTGGATTGCAGTCCATGTTCACAGAGACACTGTGCTGAAGTAGGCACTGCTGCTCAGCGGGGTCTTGGGTAAGTGAGTTTAGGCAGCACCGTAGTGCAGATTGTCCCTCTGGGAGAAGTTCACGTTAAGGCTCTGGGAAGTCCTGCAACAAAGACTACACCAAACACTTTTTCCAGGGATGCCTTCCCAGTGTCTCCAGATTCAGTGTTGTATGGAGAGGTGGCGATGCAGGCAGGGGCAGGCCAGGGGGATGACTGTGGGGAAAGCACCCTAAGCAGCACACCTGGGCTTCCTCCCTGCTGTCTTCTTGCAGCATGTGGACTGCTCTGACTGCTTGAAGAATCATGGGCAGCCAAGTGTGGAATCACTGTTTTCCCAGCAGCCCTGCTGAGCGGGCTGGGAGGATGGGGATGGTCTGCGCCAGCGCAGGCTCCAACTGTGCATGGGGAAGGTGGAGATGCAGCCTTTTTTGTCCTCCTTGGAGGGACACTGGGATCGGCTCCACTGTGTGTGAACGTTCGGGCAGTGCGACAGGACAAGGGATGTTGCTCAGATTCCTCTTCCTCTCCCTGAGATGTTGAATGCATATGGGAATAGGCTTGGATGTTTTTCCTTTCCTTTTGGAGAAATCATCTTGGAGTTTAATTTTGTCTTTTTCCACCACCGATTTGCAGTTTGCGGAACTTAATTTCAGACTCTATGAAGGCAAAGATCACCGCCTATGTGATCATACTGGCCTTGCACATAAGTGGCTTCCAGATTGACCTGACGATGTTACAGAGGGACTTGAAGCTCAGTGAGAAAAGGTGAGCATAACAGAAGAAAAAGCTCTCTTAGGGAGCCTTGATGTAGTTCTGGTACTGCTGGAAAGCATGAGACACTATCGAGGGACCTGGGGACAGTCTTTAGATGAATGAGTGATTGATTGAATGGATGAGCAACCAGACATTACTGTGTCTTCACTATGCTAGGCACAGTGTCAAATCTGTTGTAATCTCCCAGTGATTTCTCTTAAGAATCAGTGGAAGAATCTTTGGTTCAGAGAAGGCAGTGACTTTCCCAGGGTCACCCAGTCAAGAAGGGGAATCGTTGGGCTTCAGACCTGAGCCTTCCATTCCCGTGTAACTGAGCAGCCTCCAGTCTCCAAGTTGCTGTCACTGGAAAGAGGGATTCTGTGTGATTCTGATGGGGTAACCTGGGGGTGGAGGTTGTATAAGAGAACCCCAGTTTCAGCTTAGCAGAAAGCACTCTCAGAGTCAGATGGAAGGAGCTGCCAGGGGAGGTGTCTAAAGCAAGGCAGAGCGGGAGTTTGGCTATCACATTCACGCTTCTCTGACCGGACTGGGAAGGTTGACAGAAGTGGAGACCTTTTCAGGCCCTTTCTAGCCTTGGTAGAAGGGATTCAGACTGAGTAGGGAGCACAACCTCCAGGGTGCTGAACTGCAGGGTGTGTTGGCCCTTGTCAGTGATTAAGGAGTATCTGACACCCAAGGACCCTGGTGGTGGTCCAAGAGCGCCTAGGAAAACAGTTTCATCTGGGCTTTTCCAGCAGTCTGGAGTGGGATTATTCTGAGAGCTGTGCATACATGGCCTTCTCACGGATAGTGAGGTTGAACATACAAGAGAAATAGATTCTTGGAGTCTGTAAAATTGTGGTAAGTGCTTAATCCTTGATATAGGAAGTAGAGAGTTATCAATAGGAGCCAGATAACCTGGTTTTCTATCACTTATATAGGCATTTTCTAACCGCTACACATTTACAGGGGAGTCTGATGGCTCTCAGCAATCTTGTCAGCCTCTGCTGGGAGCTTTGCTTCTGTGTCCACCTCTGGGATTCTGTCTTTGAGGCATGGAGCACAAATGTGCCACCCCTCCTGCCTGCCAGGCTTCCCTGAGCATCGCATTGAGGAGACTCTCCCTTGTTTTATGTGTTTGTTCCTTAGGATGATGGAGATAGCGAAAGCCATGAGGCTGAAGATCTCCAAAAGAAAGGTTTCTCTGGCAGCGGGTGGGGAGGAGGAGCACCGACTGGGCACTCTGTCCATCCCGCTGCCTCCAGCCCAGACATTGGACCGTCAGTCAAAGCGAAGGAAAATCACCTAGAGGTGTGCTTTCCAGACACAACAGTTTGGCCATTCCTTCTATTCATTTGCATTTTTATTTTTAAAGAAAGAGGGTTAAAGAAGAAGCCTTGCATTGGCACGGGTATGAAGCCAGACGCCAGCACCTCAGTTGTGCTGGTCTGAAACAGAAACATAAAGCAAGGCCCTGTTGGACTCTCTCTCTCTGCTTTGGTGTCACTGTGACTATAAATGGCAGATGGTTCATGTGTGGGATGTGGGAGGGTCGGAGGCAAAAGATCTCACAGGCTGAATCTTGGGCCACATCTAATGGATAAAGGTTAACATTAAGAGAAATGTGAAATGCTGTGCTTAGGTCTGGAAGGACCGGTGGTGTCCATGGTGAGGACAAAGCCCAGCAGGGCTGGGAGAGGAGGCTTCAGGTCACCACTGTGATGGGGTTGCCCAAACAGGCTAGTTTAGTTCTGGGCTGCTGAAACAGCAGAACCAAATCAGAGGAAGTGATTAAATCAGTTGTTCAGCTTGGCTTAGGCCACACACAGGACAGGGGTGAGCTCTGAAAGCCAGTGAATTGGTCAGAGCTCAGTACAGAAAACAAATGGTCCTAGATATTCTTAAGGAGAGAGGAGTTTAACACATGGATAAAATGGTACAAAATTGTTAAAAAGTTGCAGGAGCCGGTATCAGGAAGTTGCTGCTAGAACTGCTGAGTTCAAGAACAGCTTAGGTGGCCAGCCAGGCGTGAAGAAGCCATTTGAATTCATGAAGCTTCTTGAATTGGCAGCTGAATTCATGAAGCTGGTAACTTGACACTGGAATGCTGGTTTAGCCACCCATGCTTTGAGTATCCAGCCTTCCACCTCCTGGCTTGTCAGCATGAACAGCCCAAAGATCAAGAGGCTGGCCTCCATCTTGCTTCCTTCCTCTGTGAGTACACATGTAGGGATCTCATTTCATCCAGAATCCTAGCAGTGAGGGTAGCTTAGAAATAGGTTTCAGCTCTCCAGCCTCTAGTTACAGGAAGCCATACCAGAAGATGGGAGGGGGTGCTTACTGCCACCCATCTCATCTGCCAGGGGAGTATGGAGAAGTGGTGTCCAGAGGGTTGCTGTGAGGCACGGGACTGTGACACAGAGACTCAGGTATATAGCTGATGCTCAGACTCAGCTCTTCAAGGTTCTCCTGAGGCAGTGGGAGCAGTGCAGTATGTGGGGCTCGTGCTGGGGGCCAGGGACAGTGGAGGAAGGAAGAGAGAACCCAGCTCTCTCTGAAAATGAGAAAGGAAGACGTTTACACAGCAGCTGGGCCATCTGTTAGGGAAGACATGGTAGAAATGGGCCTTGGATGATTCATTCAGGGCATGTGATCCTTGTATTTCTTCGAGTACTGGGTGCGGTTGTCAGAGCCACTTCTAAGGCACGGCCAGGCCTGAAGTGCCCATTTTCCATGTTCTTGGCTGGCTTGTCCCTATTTGTATCTGATCCTGGGAAGCGGGCACTTCCCTCCAGCAGAGGTGTGAGCAGGAAATCTAAATGCCTGTTGTTTTTCTTTATCTAAGCTATTGCAAAAATCAGGTATGTGACTCTGCATCAGAAAAAATAATAATCCTGATTTGACTCTGGGAAAAGAATCCCTAGTGTGTTTGCGGGTGTCATTGTTTATGCATTACCCTATTTATTATTTGCTTTATACACTTATATATTTCTTTTTGAACAATTCGGGACAATTTGAGTAAAGCACCCTTTTTATCTTAAGTAGATTCTGATGGTTTTGACACCTTGAGGCTTAATTTCCAGCATTGATTAGATCACAGCCTGTGACCTGGCCTCTGAGCAGCCTCTGTCCTCATGGGGAAGCAGTAACCGTGTGAGTCACTTCCGTCACTCACACTGAGGAGTGGTGTGGATGGGGAGAGGCCTCAAATGGTAAGTATACCGCTGACCCTTGGAAACATGGATATGAACTTCCTGGGTCCACTTAGACATGGACTTTTTTCAGTAGTAAATAACTAAATAACTACAGCACCACACGAGTGGTTGGTTGAACCTGCAGATGCAGAACCACAGATACAAGGGGCTGGCCTGAATCATATGTGGATTTTGCAGCTGTGTGGAGGGTCGGTGCCCGTAACCTCTTGCATTGTTCAGGGCTCAGCTGTATACTTGTCCTGGGTGACAACAGGTGTATTTTATTAAGTGTAGGCGATGCAGTCCCAAAAGACTGAAAAGCAAGTTTTTGTACATCAAAGGGTTTGTGGATCAGAAGGCTCAAAAGAGGGCCCTTTCCAACAAGTCTCGAGAGGGGGCGCCTAGCACAGTGCCCGGTATATAAACAGCAGTGTCTGGAGTGAGCCAGAGTCCATGAGTGGCACCTTCTTTCCTTGGTAGACCTATCCGGCAGTACACACTTGTAGAATAATGGGATTGTACTAGGTTTTTTCTGGCTCTAAAACCCCATTTATTTACTAGTGCGTTCACAGAGGATCCTTGATCCCACCAAGTTATTTGTCATAATGTCTCTTGATGATCTCTTTGAAGAAAAACAGACTGTGGGCTAGAGGCTTATACCCTTAATAAGATTTGCAGTTTGTGGAATAACTTACAGAATGTTAACAGAATGAAGTCTGTTCCCTGGAGGGAAGTCTGTGGCCCTGACCTGCTGACATTGTTAACAGTAATGAGATCAAAGAAGGAATATTTAACATCCTTGCAGAGGACTCAACCTGGCAATAGCTAATTAGGTAAAATTTTTTAAAGCACCTTCTTTTAAGAACTTTATTTTGATATAATGTCATACTTAGAAAATAGTTGCAAGAATAAGAATAGTAGTATACCGAGAACTCCCTGTATATCCTTTATCCAAGTGCTCCAATTGTTTATGCATTACCCTATTTATTATTTGCTTTATACACTTATATATTTCTTTTTGAACAATTCGGGACAATTTGAGTAAAGCACCCTTTTTATCTTAAGTACTTCAGTGTGCATATCCTAAGAATTATGAGGACTTTCTCTTCCATAAGCACATTATACTTACCAAAAGCAGGAACTAGAGCAGTGATACTAGGATCTGGCTCACAGCTCAGGTTCACCTTTTGTCCATCACACTTCATTGGTCTTATTTCATCTGAAACAATTCCTCAGTCTTTGCCTTTCCTCCCGGTTATGTTGCCCTGCGAGATTCGAGATTCGAAAACTTCCCCCAAACCCGCAGGTGAGAGGGTTTCCTGGTGTTTGGAAACTTCTCCTCTTTTACAACTCCCTCCCCAGGACGGGTCTCCGTCCCTAACTCTTTTGTCTCTCTTTTTATCTTTTATATTTTGTCCTACCTGCTTTCGAAGACAACGGACTGTTTTTCTGGGTGCCTGATGTCCTCGGCCAGCATTCAGAAGTTGTTTTGTGAAGTTTGCTCAGCGTTCAGATGTTCTTTGGATGAATTTGTAGGGGGGAGAGTGGTCTCCCCGTCCTATTCCTCCGCCATCTTAGTCCCCTCCCTCAGTCTTTGCCTTTCCTAACCTTGACCTTTTGAAGAGTAAATTAGCTATCTTGCAGAGTATCCCTCAACTTGGGTTTGTCTGGCATCTCTTTCATGATTAGATTCAGGATACATGTTTTTGGCAGGGAATTCACAGATGTGTTGCTCTGCCTCATACGCATCACAGTTACGGCATGTGATGTTGGTTTGTCTTTAAGGTTATAATCTCTCCATTTTGGAGTTACTACTTTTATTTTTGTAGTTAATTTTTGGAGAAATACTTTAAGCCTCTAAAATATCCTGTTCCCCATATAATTATTACCCATGAGTTTCAGCCTGGATTGATCATTTTTGCTGAATGAATTACTGTGATGGCTACAAATGGTGAGTGATTTTCTCACTCTGATAGTTTCTTACACATTTACTGTTGGCATTCTGTTGTTAAAGGAGAAGCTTTCTTTTCTCTTACATTAAAATTTTTGTTCATTTAGTATGGACTTACCATTTAGTATGGATTCTTATCCTGTGAATAGTTACCAATTATTTTGATACTCAGATTGTACCACATTTGGCCAATCTGAGTTCCTTCAAGCTAGCTCCTGTATCCCTGGCTTTTTAAGGATGCTTCCTTAATTTCTAGCACAAGATATTCTAGCCGCCTGGTACTTTCCTGCTCTGGCCCTGGAATCAGCCTTTTATCCAAGGAGCCTGGGTAGATGACGTGAATGATGGGTCCAGACCAAGAAATGAAATATCGTTCTGACAATCAAGACAGACAGCATCTTTGGCTGCAGTCAGGCAAGAACTGGTTTCTAAGCAGGGGTGACAAGTGTGAGTCATTCAGACTGCACCAGAAGGCCATGTTAGGCTGGACTTCCATTTAAAAGGATGGTCACAGTGAATGGGCCCAGTGCAGTGGCCATAACTGCACCCTGTGAAGTTCTGGACAGGAAGGGAGAAAGAACTAGCAGAATGAAGATGTTCCTACTATGAGACTACTCAGGGTTGGAATAAGCCCAGCAGGCCCCAGGCGAGTCCACCATGAGGACTGTTCAGGGAAGAGACTGTGCTATTAGAAGGAAGGAGAGGGAAGAAGGTGGGCCCAGGGATGTTGCTGGACAGGTGTCAGCTCATGTGCTGTTCCAAGACCCAACTCGGGCTCTTGTCTGGTCTGGCCACAGCATGCCCACCATTCACTATAGCCAGGGCCTCCTCTGGCTACAGGGAGCAGTGGCCACAACAGGACTGGGAGGCCTTGGTGATGAAGCTGTATTGGTTTTTTTTAAGTACAGTTGATCTACAGTGTTTTAAGTGTACAGCAAAGTGATTCAGTTATACATGTATATATCTAGCTGTGTTTCAGATTCTTCTGTTATAGGTTATTACAAGATATTGAATAGAATTTCCTGTGCTACTCAGTAGGTTCCTGTTGTTTATTTTATATGTTGTAGTGTATATCTGTTAATCCAAAATTCCTAATTTATCCCCTTCCCCCATATTGGTCTTTGTTGTGCTTATACACTCCCGTCAGCAGGCATCAGTATCGGGCCTGACTAGCCAGCAGGGTGGGCTAGGGAGGCTACAGTGTAAGCTGCTTGGGTGGGGAACAGCCAAGACCTGTGAGGTCCACATGAGTGTTAAACCTTCACCTGTGGCAAGGCACCTTGTGGAGGGGACTTAGCTGCTGCAGACAAGCAAACAACCCCAGGGAAGCACAGCTTCCTTAGAGAACCCTGTCTTCTGATCCATGATTGCTGCACATAAGAGCTGGGATATACCTCTTGAGGTGCAAGACAGGACTCCTAAACTCTTGTCTTCCTTGAGCTTTCCAAGACCTGCCCAGGCCACTGGAGTGGATCTAGAAAAATGACCAGATGGTGAGGAGAGAGTCTGCAAACTGGCATATATGAACTGAGGGCAGGAGAAAGTGGACCCCAGGGGGATAAAGATGCTGTCTGTAATCTCTGGAGAGTTGCCACAGACAGAGGAAAGAGAGATCCTTTGGGGGCTCCAGAAGGTAAAGTAAAAATACTGGGAATGGCATTGGGCTTGTTTCCTTGTCCATCCATCCATGCGTCCAACACTTAGGGAGTTTGCTTGGTATTGTGTATAGAGGACCAACAGGGCATGACCACACAGCTTGAGAGGGGGAATCAGACATATCAACAGAGTCTTTGAATGCAGAGGATTCAGTGTTACCATGGGGATAACATGGATGGGTAGGAGAGCCTGGAGGAGGGGCATGTAACTAGGAGATCAGGCATGTAACTAGGATTTGAAGAGGTCAAGGAAAGCTTCCATGGAATGATGATGAAGTAAGGGTGTGGTTAGGATTTAGCCAGGGTGATAGATTTTGGTTCATTTAAGGAAAAAAATACCCAGATGGAATGAGTTCTCTTGGGCAGGTCTGGCCTGTGTGGGAGAGCAAGCCATGCACTCAACCAATGCAGGCTACTCGGAGCAGTCTCCTTCCAGATGCTTCCCCAGCCACGGAAGAGCCAAGATCGGATGGGTGGCCGGTGTTCCACTTCTGCCTCCAGATGACTTGGCAGAACATGGGCACTGTATGTGTGTGTGTCCTGGTTGTTCCTGTCACGGAAGCCCTGGGTTAACAGCCTTACTCAAACCTCTTCTGCATACAGCCTCTTGACGTTTGGTAGGGAACCTACTGAGCCTTGACAGGCATCACCACTCAGAACACAGTTTCCTCTGGGGAGAGCAGTCAAGATGGTGAAGATGGTGAGGCAGCACGATGTGAAGCTCACCTCCTCCCACAAATACATCAAAAATACATCCACATGTGGCATGGTTTTCACCAAACATCTACTGAGCCCTGGCAGAAGACCTCAGAGTCCGGAAAGAGCAAGAAAATCTCCACGTAACTGGGTAGGATGAAAGAAAAAAAGTGGGGAGGGGAAGGAATCCAGATGGGACCTGTGCCCCTGGGAGGGAGCTGTGAAAGAGGAAAGGTTCCGGCTCCCTGAAGTCCCTTCACCAGCAGAGAGATCAGCCAGCATATAAGGGAGCTTCAGAGCCTCGGAGGAGAGCGCAGTCACCAGTCTGCAGCAGCTAGAACAGAGAGAGACCCGTACAGACGGTCAGTGCCATGGCTGTGCACTCCCCAGCCTGACAGGTGTCCACTGGAGCGCATGTCCACAGTGCAGGTGGGGGCTGAGTACAGCAGCTTAGGCTTCAGACGTTGGACTGTATGAGTGGACTGGGGTGAACTGTGTGGAAACAGCCTGAAGGGGTTGGAGTCTGGTGGCACTGCACCTGATAGTATACTCAGAGGACACCTGGGCCATCCTGGGGGGGGGCGAAACCCACTGTTACAGCCTTTATCACTTTGTCAGCTCTCAGGCAGCAAGACACCATCTAAAAGAACAGGATCTGTCACAAACTTTGAAAGCTATCGCCCCCTTGGATGCAGAAGCTGTCTCTAGCTGCTGACTCGGCCCTTCTGGGCTCCAGGAGACATTTCTCCAAAGAAATACAAATAGCCAATAGACATGTGAAAAGATGCTCAACATTGCTAATTACTAGGGAAATGCAGATTAAAACTATGAGGTACCACCTCACACTGCTCAGTTTTCCATTCCTCATAAAACTAAAAACAATTATCCAAAGAAATAGGTGCATCCCTATATTCATAGCAACACTACTCACAATAGCCAAGACATGAAAACAACCTAAATGTCCTGTGACAGATGAATGGATAAAGATGTACATATATACAATGGAATACTATTCAGCCATAAAAGAGAACAAAATGATGCCATGTGCAGCAACACTGAATGGACCTTGAGCTTATCATACTAAGTGAAGTCCAAGAAAGACAAATACCCTAAGATAGCACTTATATGTGGAATTTAAAATACAACAAAATGAAGGCTGTAGGTCACTCAGTCGTATCTGACTCTTTGTGATCCCACAGACTAGCCCACCAGGTTCCTGTGTCCATGGAATTCTCCAGACAAGAGTAATGGAGTCGTTTGCCATTTCCTTCTCCAGGGGATCCTCCCAACCCAGGGATCAAACCTGGGTCTTCTGCATTGCAGGCAGATTCTTTATTGTCTGAGCCACAAGGGAAACCCCTTATGACAAAATGAACCTATTTACAAAACAGACTCAGGGACATAGACTCTCAGCCATAAAATTAATGAAGTTTTGCCATTTGTAACAAGGATGAATTTGGAGGGCATCATGCTTCGTGAAATAAGTCAGAGAAAGACAATGTTGTATAACACTTATATGTGGAACCTAAAAGTAATGAATATAACAACAAACATACTCTTAGAGCTAGAGAACAAATTAGTGGTTACCAGTGGGAGATGGTGAAGGACAGGGAAGCCTGGCGTGCTGCAGTCCATGGGGTCACAGGGAGTCAGACGTGACTGAGCAACTGAACAAGTGCGAGAGGGAAGGGGGAGAAAGGTAAGGGTAGGAGATTAAGAGGTACAAACTATGAATAAACTACAAGGAGAATAAACTACAGGATATATTGTACAGCACAGGGAATATAGCTAATATTTTATAAATGAAGTATAACCTTTAAAAACTGTGAACCACTAAGCTGTACACCTGAAACACATCCACTATACCTCAGTTAAAAATATTTAAGAGAAAAATTCTAAAACTACCCTAAAAAATAAAGTCTTTTAATTAAAAGAGCACTTAAATACTAAGTACTGGCTTTCTACTCAAGTGACACGTAGATGCTAAATGAGTAAAAATGGGGAAAACGTGGTCATGGATCTGAAAACCCTTTGCAGACCATCAGGTCACTTCACTGTTGCTCTTCAGAAAGCCCAGGGGGCAGGCAGGCCTGCACTACGGTCCCTGACCTGTGAGGACACAGACCTTGGAACCTGGGATCCTGCAGGAACAAGCTGAATGGACAAGATGGCCCTGGGTCTCCTGCCTCCTTCAGTGGAAGCTGTGATGCCTCTGGGAGGCGGAGAGGTAAAGGGCCTGCATACAGTGCCCAGGACCCCCAATAGATACCCAGACCAAAGAAAGTACCCCCCCAAAGTGCCTCTTAAAATATAGAACTTTATTTTGGTTGCTGAGAGTTTCATAAGCACTTGGTTCACAGAAAAGTCATTGTTACAAAATAATAAAAGGCAGCATTTTTGTACAGCAACTCACACTGGGGCCACAGATAAGTGCAAAGAACAGTGCTGGGGAGTGGAGGGGCCCACGCTCTTGTGCCCCAAGTCCTCAGGGAGGAGACAGAGCCCCTGGTTCCCTTCAGCCCCACCCTGCCCCACCCTACCCCACCCGGGAAAATAGCACCGGGGGCCTGGCAGAACCTGCCTGGGACGCCAGCTGTGGGGGTACAACCATGACCTTACCAGGCTGGTGAGGCACCGCATGAAGGGCCAGGTTGGCGGGGGACTGTTTAGGCTGAGCCTGCGTCAGGCCCCCTTCCTCGGATAGTGGGTCTGAGCCCGCCTGGCTCTGGAACCTTCACCCATTCGAAGTTGAGCTTAGCAGAGCCTTCCTCTCCCTCTCCTCAGGCTAGTAACCCTCCCCATACCCTGGGCTGGGGACACAGGCAGTGACCTTTGTGAAGCTTACAGGTGAGTCAGTGGACAGGGATGGACCTGGGTAATTTCTAAGCAAGACAGTGTACCCTGTGGGGGCAGAGGAGGTTCAGAGGGCAGAGCACTGCCATCCGCATGGCAGTGTCCAGCCTGGAAGGATGGGTGGGACCTGGGCGTGCATAGCTGGCGAGGAGGGCGCACCCAGAGGAGAGGAGAGCGTGAGCCAAGGCACAGAGTGGGAAACCATGGTAGGGTCTGTAAAGGCAGGTGGTTGGTCATCCATGAGAAGGTGGACACAGACAGGGGCCCCACGCACCTCCATCTCCACCTGTCTGGCGCCCAGCAGGAGCGGCTGGTCTGGGTGTGCTTGTGGGATTCCAATCCTCCCTATGCCATAGGCACTGAGTCAACTATGTCCTCCTGAGTCTGGGGGCAACTGGAGGGTGGAGCAGTCAGGTGAGTCCTTGCACTGCCCAGCCCTCACATGCATACCTAACCACTTGAAGGAAGCCTTCTCCACATGCCCCTTCTGCTTTCCGTCGTCCCTGGGGCAGCCTGCCGAGAGAGGCTCCTTATCTCAAGCCCCTCCTCCCTCAGAGGTCCACATCCAAGAGAACTGTGTCCTTAAGGAAACCAAACCTCCAGCCTCCCCCACAGCAGGGTGGGTGTGGCAGTGTCCCCGAAGGGTAAAAGTGAGGTCTAGGAAAGGGGATGACTCTGGGGCTCTTTCCATCTCACTGGAATCACTTCTGTCCCTTAAAAGTAAATTCGTTCTTCCCTGAGAAGATTCTGGGTTTGGTGTGTATAGTTCCCTGTAACTCAAACAAAAAACCCTGGCGAAGGTTTCAGAATTGATTTCCCTAACTCGTCATAATCTCTACAAGAGCTCGAGGGGCTAGAAACCCAACAACTTCTGTTCCCTTTTTCTCCTTGAAAAATAATTCCATGGTTAGGGAACTAAGATTCTGCAAGCAGCCTGCACGGCACAGCCAAAAATACCCACCAAGCAAACCAACACAAAATCCAAGCTCCTTCCTGCTGAGGGCTGTGGAGCCAAAGGGCTTTGGAGGTACCTTGTTCTCAGTCCCCAGAAGACTTGGGAGTCTGCTTTTCAGGGAGGAGGAGAGAAGATGAGCAGGCTACTTCACAAGCGCTACTTCTTCCATCCTGAAGGTTGCAACCTCTTAGCTTGGCTGGGCAGGGCCCGAGCCTGACAGCAGGGTACATGTCTGCTTCCTGGGGTCTTTGGACGCCCCCCAGCTGCCTCCTTCCACAGCTCTCCATTCTTACAGGATGGTGCAGAAGATGCTGCGTTTGCTGTGGTAACCACCTTCCACATGGGCTGTGATCCTGGTCGCCATGGCTGTCACCTTCTGCCCACCATGGGCAGCAGAGGGGCCTCGGAGAGAGTTTTCAAGGTGAGGCCGTGCTGGTGGGTTCGCCAGGCACCATGTATCAGACCTGGAGGGGCAAAATGAGAATGGATTCTTTGAGGGTCTAGAGCATTTGCTGAATGCTCCACACAACCTTACCTTTGGCTCAAGATCCAGGCGTTTAAATTGGGGTATAGGTTGTGTCTCCCCAGTTAAGTGATAGCAAAAGGGGGTGGGACACGCATGAAGCTAAATCTGGTTCCAGCTCTGACTTCAGTTCTGATGCAACCCTGGACAGGTTCCCTCTCATCCTCTATTTTTCCATCTTTAAACAAGGATCTAGATAAGACCAGTGACTTTGTCTTTTCTCTCTCATTCCCCCAGGCCCAATTTTTTTTTCCATTATGTACAACCATGAATGTTATGCAAGCTTTATTCATTCACTTACTTTTAGTTTTTGGCCATACCCTGTGGCACGTAGGGATCTTAGTTCCCTGACAAGGGACTGAATCTGCACCCCCTGCCTCATGGAAGGCAGACTCTTAACCACTGAACTGCCGGGGAAGTCCCATACAAGCTTTATTAATCATCATCAAAAATTAGAAACTACCTAAATATTCCTCAGCTGATGAACAGATAAACCGAGTGGTGTATCCATTCAGCAACAAGAAGAATGAATGACAGATGCAACATCACAGGGGAATCCGGGATATACTGGGCTAAGTGTAAGAAGCCAGGCTCAAAAGACTATACACTGTATTATTTCTTTAGATGACATTCTGGAAAATGCAAATCTACAGAGGGCAGAAACTGATGGGTTTCCAATCTCTTAAGCTTTTGCGGAGGTTATGAAGGGTTGGGGAAAATCAAATGATAGTGATGGTTTGATCAGGACTTTCTGACATAGTTACAAGGAATCACCTCTAACACACATCAAATCCTAAATTGCTTAAACCAGCAACAATGTCTTGTATTTTTATGATAATATTACAAGTAGGGCTGGCAAGGTGTGGGCAGTGTCAGAGGCTGGCTACTGTGGGGTGAGTAAAAGCCCAGGGGTATATGTTCAAGGGGCAACAGCGGCCATAGCAATAAACACTCATGTGATACCTCAGATATGCTACTAGGTCACAGGACCTTATTTTATCTTAAGTTGGTGCTATGGACATTATTAAGTAGATTTTACTAAGGCTCAGAGATGCCGAGTACATTGCCCAAGGTCACATATCTAGTAACTGGCAGAGGTGAGATTTGAAACCACATACCCTTGACTCTTTGAAAGCCTATTCCCTCCTAGAGAGTCAGGCTCAGGTCCTCTGCCCAGGCCCAGCACAAAGGCCAAGCACTGACCAGAGATGAAAGCTGGCATGACTAGGGAGCAAGCGTTGCCACAATCACTGGGCCTGGCTTCCCCAGTGACCTCGCTATGGTTCTAGAAGATTGGTTTAGGCACCCCATGCACTTACTTCTTGAAGACCAAGAACTTGTTGTTCTGCATAATGCATTCTTGGTTGTTTGAGCTCTGCTGGAAGATGGTCTTGTTGGTCCTGCCCTGGAAGATGGTGTTCTCCTGCACCAGGGCCTTGGCGTGGCCCTGCACTGCAATGCTGGAGTCCCGGAATGAATGGATCCGGTTCTTTATTACCTGGGAAAGGCAGCCAGAGCTTGTCACACTGCAGGGACTGGTGGGGAGCCAGGTGAATGAATCACCAATTGTAAAACTGAGGGGTACAAGCATGCTGAGTAGGTCAGCACTGAGCCAAGGGAGCTCATGGAATGGCTGTTGAGGCCAGCCAGAGAACCAGAGAAGGCTTCCTGGAAAAGGTGATGGATGAGCTGTAGGAGTTTCTCAGGCACAGAGCAGAGGAGAGTTGTTCCAGGAAGAAGGAACAATGTAAAAAGGCCCCTCAGACTGAGGAGGTGGTGCCAGAAGCAAGGGCCACTGACGACCCAACTGAGGCAACAGTGAGCCCTCCTCTGCCTGCCCATGGTGCTCGGATGCAGAGCCAAGGAGTCTTTACTCCATGCCAAAGTCAGGGACTCACGAAGCCATAAAGCCAAAAAGAGGCTCTGGGACTGTCATTTCACAAGGGCAGGCACTGGGTCTGCTTGGCTCAACAGTGAAACCCTAGCGCCCAACTCAGTGCTTTGCATAAAAATGGAGCTTGGAGCTCAAGGTCCTGTGGAGAAGAAAACCAGGTGAAGGAACAGACACAGCACTGAGGGAAGTGCCCTGTGAGGCAGGGATGGGCACAAACACCTTAGAAGTCAAAAAAAGGGGCACCTCCCACAGCCTAGGGGGTCAGGGAGGGCTTCCAGAAGACAGTGACAGCCAGTGGGGAGAAGGCTACTCTGGGTAACAGGACAGTGTTGCCAGGCCCCAGGGCAAGACTTCTCATTAAGCACCCACTGCAATCTGGGTCCTGAGTGAGATTACTCCTCTAGGAGAAGAGAGCTGAAACCTGAGGGGGCACCCCCACCCATTTCCTGCCAGTACCCCTCCTGTGTGAAGTGCCCCCTGGGTCTCGCAGGCAGGGTTTAGGTGGCACCCTTGCAGAATGCTGAGGGTTTATGGTTCTGTTTCTCAGCAGAGAGGGCACGAGAGCTCCCCTAGGACTGGCGTAGGCATGCACATCTCACGCACACAAACACCTCACACAAACACACACGGTTCTCCTAGGACTGGTGTAGGCACACGTCACACACATACAGACACACACACACACCTTTGTGTCAGACATGGGCAGCAGCTGCAGCCCACTGCCCCGGTTGCCAATGATGTCATTTTCCATGATGGTGCTGTCACCCTTGGTGATGATGCCATGGCCTCTGTTGTCATAGATACCATTGCCCCGGAGCTCCACCTTGCACTGGGCCTCGATCTTGACCCCACTCTGGCGGTTGCAGGAGATGCTGTTGTTGGCCACACGGGTGAGCTGGCTGCTTTGGGCCACAGTGATGCCCCTGACTCTGTTGGCATGGATCACGTTGGTTACGACATGCAGTGCCTCACTGCTCTGGATGTAGAGTCCTGAGGCTGTGGGGGGAGAGAAAGCACAGGATGGCCCCAGGGTCACTGCTGACCAGACCAGGAGGAAAAGCCTTCCCAGAACTGTGCACCCAGGAGAGGAGGTGGGGAGGAGAGGGAGAACCAGCCCTGGGGACTTGGATCTTCCAAGCTGGATGACAGAGCAGGAGGAAACCTAGGACCAGCAAGGAAACTGTTCCTTCTGAGCCAAGTGCTCAGTGAGGTGGGAGGGAGACATGCTGTGAGGAGGCGCCTAAGACTCAGCTGGTCCTCCAGCCCAGGCGCTCGTCTTGCGCTGGAACTGCCTCCTACACAGTTGCCTCCCCCTACCGCCGTCTGTACCTCCTGGGACGGGGCGCTCAGTACCTGATCAAGGCTGCCCATCCTGCCTCTGGACAGACAGACTCACCTGAGTGAAAGTTCTGTTGCTTTTGTTCTGCTTCCCATTCTGAGCTAGAATCTGCCTCCCTATTGTTTGGGGAAACTTTCTTATTTCTTAAGAATTAAGAAATTTCTTACAGATACCGTAGGGAAAAAAAAGCACATGATCAGCAGGCTGAGAGCCGCAGAATATGGTCAGGAAGAGGCAGCATGGCAGGCGGACCTGGGGTGAGAAGGACTCCCAGTGGTGACGTCTGCTGCACCCCTCAGGAGCGGGAGGCTCGGGCAGCAGGGGGAGGAGGCTGAGGGAGGGTGAGACCATGGGCTCTTGTGGGAGCAGTCTGGGTTGCAAGCCCTGCAGGTCTGAATTTTTTGGTGCCACCTGCCTGTTGCTTCTCTTGGCTTGGCTGAGAACCACAAAAATAAATCAAGTATTTTGAATTTATGTGGCTTTGCTTGTTCAACTGGACAGCATGGCTACAGGGAGGAAACCCTGAACTGGGAGGGAACAGGACTCATTTTCCAGGTAAGTAAGTGGGCTGGGGCCACTGGCTCCCCATCTCCCTGCCTCGGCCACTCCCAGGGTGATAAGCTTACTCGGGGCCCAGGGGCCTCTCTTTAACAAGCCTTCCTTCACCATTCCCCAGAGTGATTCTCATAATCAGCCAGGTGTGGGAGCTGTAGAGTTGGATGAATTCCACAATAATTATTTTTCCCATTCAATAACCATCAAACAGCTACTATCCATTTTTATCAAGTTTAAGATAACATGGATTTTAAATACTCTTATTTTCTGTATCTCTAAGAAAGAAAAATCACTGCCAATTAAACCATGATATGCCATCAACTGTAAGATGCATCTCGTCAGAGATGTGAAAAAAATATGAAAAATGTGTCTCAGAATTGACTGAAATGTATATGCCAGGTGTGGGACTGGTGCCAAGGGGCAGGGGGCACCAATAGGAGTGGGATCCAGTTCCTCGCCTCAAGTTCACCGCCTGTCAGAATTGATGAAACAGCCACAGAAACAAATACAGTCTCAGCCCCCCTAACAAGTGCCAGTGGGGCTGGGTGAGGGCTCAGGTGGAAGGAGGGAAGGATGACGGGTGAAGGCTCTGAGGTCCGAGTTGTTTGGGACGTGTGGATGGGAGAAAGGGAATTTCGGGCGAGGGTGGTGGTGGGAGAAGAAGAGAATGGACTCAAGTCCAGGGGGTGGGGGTACCAGGTGAGTGGCTAAAGAAGTGGCTGATGAGGCTGAAGGGTCTCAGGGCAGGCCAAGCATGGGAGACCTTGCAGCAGGGCTGCGGGGAGGGGTGCTCACCTCCATTGTGGTTAACACTGTTGGACTCGACCAGAGCTACGGGGATGGGCCGGCGCAGCGGGTCATCGTCCTTCTCCAGCTCTGTCTCCCACAGGATGGCATCCCCGTCCTCGCTGAAGTTCTCCTGGGCCCCGTGGCCTCCAGGGAATTCTCCGGAGCCATCCTTCTGGCTGAACACTGCCACTCCGTACAGGCCATTGTAGCTGACATGGTTGCTGGTGACGTGGGGCAGGCTGGACGCCATCATCCACACACCACAGCCCTTATTAGCTGTAACAGTGAAAGGAGCTGGTCATTAATGCTGCCAACAAGCGAGGCAGCACCTGATATCTCCCTAGGCAGGGAAGCAAAAAGGCGCTGGCCTGGGAGCCTGGGCCACTGATTGGTAAATGGCCTTGAACGAGTCACTTTAGGGCTTGGCTGCTGAAGGCTTCTCCTTCATACAAGGCTTCTTCTTCATACAAGGGGTAGTAACAGTCAGGTTAATCTCACAATTACCATCACTCCATGGGGTGTAAAAGTGCTCTGGGAACTGTCAAGGCCCCACTTCCAGACTGGAAACACATGAGCCAATGGTAACAGTGCCTAAGGGGCCCTTAGAACTCATCCAGCCCAACCACACCCTGCACAGAAATGCAGGGTTTGAGTCCCAGCCCTACCACTCCCTACCTGTGTGACCCTGAGCAGGTTACTAAACTTCTCTGTGCCTCAGTTCTCTCATCTTTAAAATGGGGTTACTAACTGTACCAATCTCAGAAGGGGTCCTGAGGATTAAATGTGATAATGCACAGAAAGGGCCTAGTAAGAGTCCAGGACCTGAATGTAGGTTAGCTATTATTATTAGAGATGCAGTCCAGAAAGACTGAGGTGTGGCCCAAGGTCACAGAATGAATGAGAACAGTTTTCTTTCTATGATTACCCTATTTATCCATTATATTTTTAGTTCTCTGGATCAAAAGAAAGAGGAAGAGGAGTTAGATCCTCATGTATCAGAAATTAGATGGCCCTGTCCTTACATAAGATCCACTCCTGCCCTTGGCTGTTTTAAGTGGGGATTAAAGCTCCCTGCTTTGCTGACCCCATGGGGTCAACCTGGATTAAAAGGTGATTTATGAAAGGCTCATGCCTTCCAAGAGGGGTTGTGACCTGAGATAGAGGCTGGTCTTTAAGATGAGGTACTGGAGACCCAGGGAAAGGTAGTGACTCTCTGAGGACCTATAAGCTGTAGATGGTACCTGGGCTTCCTGCCTCCAGGCTGCAGTGGCCCCCAAACCTGTCCCCAAGCAGAGTGGCTCTCACCGTAGATGGTGTTTCCTTCTAGCAGGCCTTTGCCTTCATCCCCCACAACCACACCATCCGAGTAGCCAAAGCAGATGAGGTTGCTCCTGAGGATGGGGACCCCTCCTCGGCGGATGTCCACACCTCCCCACTGATTCTCTCGGATGACATTTTCTATGGAAAGAGGTGGAAAAGAGGGTCACAGGCCACCTACAGTGCTGGCATGAGGACTTGAACAGATGACAGAAAACAAGTCCAGACAAGGATGCTGAGGCCTGCCCCTGTCAGGAGTCAGCACCCAGAATATTGTCTGCTGTGTGACTTTCCAAGGACTTGTGTGCTGTCTGCTTTCCCCAAGGGCAAGGTTTGCGTCTGCCTTGTGGTTTCCTGTATCCTCAGAACCCACTGTATCTAGTGGCCTGGAGGACTGATAACTAAGAACAGACTGGCTTTAGAGTCCCCGGACCAAGGCCAGGCAGGGCTGTCTGTCTTGGGGGACTGTCCTTGGGAGCAATGACGCAGAATCCAGCCACTCCTCACAGGCCTGGGGAGGTGCGAGCCTGTCCTTCTCAGCCTCAGTTCTGGACTGACCACAGCCCTCCTTTCCCCTCCACCATGTCTGTGGGAGGGGGTGGGCTAAAGGGCCACCAGTGAGAAGGGGTGTCCTGGGACACTGCTGCTGCAGCACTAGGATGGGGCAGACTCTCAGCCTCTTGTGACAGGACTGCAATGGTTCAGCAGACCCTGTGTGACCAGCTCGGGCCTGCCTCTGGGACCCCATCTCATACTCCTTACCCCTTGCTCACCACACTGCAGTCAAATGAGCAACCTCTGTGCTCCTCAGGCCTGCCGAGTCTGTTCCCACAGGTGGCCCCATTTGGAATCCTGGTTCTTTCCTGAGTTCCTTCCCATCCTCCAGCTTCTGGTTTACATGTCACTTTTTTGGAAGGCCTGCACTGACCACACAATCCTAAATACCCACACAGTTTGTCTATCACCTTATTTAATTATCTGTAGAGGAAATTCCCTGACAGCCAAATAATCAGGACTTGGCGCTTTCACTGCCAGCGCCAGAGTTTCATCCCTGACTGGGGAACTAAGATCCTGAAGCTGTGTGGTGTGGCCACAAAACAAAATATGTAGCACCCTCATAGATGACTCTTCTTGAAAAAAAAAAAATACATGCTTTTGTTATTTTTCCCTCCTAAAATGTCAGTTCCTGACAGCAGAAATCATCTGTTTTCTTCACTGCTGTATCCCCAGCTCCTGCATACACTGTGCGCTCAAAAAATGTCTAATAAACAAAGGCAGGATTCAGTCAAGGGGAGTTACGGGGCCAATATTTACTGGATCTCTTTAATGTTCTAGGTATGGCTACACTCTGTGCTGAGGCTACACTGACGTACCAGATGGACATGATCCTTGCCTTACAGAACACAGCAAAGGAGGCTGTCATTAAATGGATCATAAGAAATTAAGTGCAATGTCCTACAGAGTAGGCCTACTTGGTGGACTAACTGAGTGGATGTATAATGGGAGGTCAGGGCAGGCTTCCCCCAGGAAGAGACAATTGGGCTGAGGCTCAGACAATGACAGGAGCTGGCCAGGCAGAAGGGAGATGGGGCTAGATTGCCAGAGCAGGAACAAGCCTATAGAGCCCAGAGAAGGGGTTCAGTTCGTGTGGTGTGAATATTTCTGACAGTGTTCTGTGAGCCACCCACTCAGATCCTGTAAGCACCAGGCCTGGCAAAGAACGGACGCAACCTCCCTGCCTAGTGAGCACAGCCAGGGCATGGAGCCCGCATCCCCAAGCGCTGGTCACCATCAGGGGGCCAGTCTGTGCAGAAGGACTGGGTGAGTGGGAAGCTGGGGACGCTGGCTGGATTGTGGTTGCCTGGCTGGCTACAGCTCCAGGCAGTCTCATGCCTACCTGTGATGAGGCCTCTGCCATTCTCGTTCACAGCGATGCCGGCTGCGTGGCCCTTGAAAATGTGGTTCCGGCTAGAATGAAAGGAAAAGACAAAAGGTGAGACCAGACCAACATCATGCATCAAAGACAATGCCCATCCAAGGTGCCTATCCTTCTTTGTGGGTTTCCCAGATGGCTCGTGTCCACTGGGCTATGGAGCACCTCTTTGAGGCCAAGCAGCCAGGCAGAAAGCAATCGTCAGTTACCACTGCCCCTAAACCACCTGCAACTATGCCACAGAAACAGATATCCCTGTCTCTGCAGCCTCTCTGGACCGTTAGCCACACTCAAGCACCATTTTATTTGTATTATCGTTGTTGTACAGTATTATATGATTTGAAGGTGTACAACAGTAATTCACAATTTTTAAAGGTTATACTCCATTTACAGATATTATAAAATATTGACTATATTCCTGATGTTGTACAGTATATCCTTGTAGCTTATTCTATACATAATATTTTCTATCTTTTATACCTCTTAATCACCTACCCCTATATTGCCCCTCTCTGCTTAATCACCTAACCCTATATTGCCCCTCTCTGCTTCCCTCTCCCTACTGGTGACCACTAGTTTGTTCTCTATATCTGACTCTGCCTTTTTATTATACTCACTAGTTTGTTGTATTTTTTTAGACTCCATGTATAAGTGATATCATACAATATTTCTTTCACTGACTTATCTCACTTGGCATAATGGAAGATCTAAGAAAGCATGCTCCTGACTCAAGAGACACACATGGCCCTACTGCCATGGAAAGGCCTCGAGAATGAGTTCCTTAGAATAAGACACCTGAGTGTGTTAAAGGACCTGCATTGCTCCAGTCTCTCAACTCTGGTTTCCTGCCTGTAAATACAGAGCCACTCAGACACTGGCAGAACTGGGTTGTTTCTGGAAGATACACATCTGCTGTTTGGTGTTTTTACTAACAGGAATACTGTGATCTCCTTCTATACTGGAGGAGCACCTGCCCCCTCTCTTAGGAGGTGCCCTCCTACTTCCTACCATGCAGCCGAAGGATTTAGATCCAAATATATAACTAGCTGTTCAGAGCCTGACACAGGGCTTGGCTCCTTTCACAGAACCTCACTGATCATGAGTTGGCTGATAAGTCTTCCCAACTCTAGGGCAGGGTCCAAACGGTTTACCACATGTTATTACTGTTTAGTTGCTGAGTCGTGTCTGACTCTTTTGTGACCCCATAGACTGTGGCCTGCCAGGCTCCTTTGTCCAGAGATTTCCCAGGCAACAATAGTGGAATGGGTTGCCACTTCCTTCTCCAGGGGAATCTTCTTGACCCACAGATCGAACCCACGTCTCCTGCTTGGCAGACAGATTCTTTACCACTGAGCCACCACCAGGGAAGCCCTTACCTTCCTTGTGGGGAAGCCAAATGCTAACTGTATCTGCATTATGCATTTGGAGTTGAATAAGTGAAACTGTCTGTTAAAAAACATCCTTATGTTTTTATTTAGATATGAAGCAACTGCTTTGATGTGATTATAATTCAATCAACCGATGGTTACTCTGGGCTTCTAGAATTCAGGGTCAGATGTAGTCCCTGGGCTCAGGGATGCCTCATCCATATTTCTGAGAGCTGTGCCACAGAAGCAAATGCATGAGTGTTATGCTTTTAACACAAATCTCACTTACTTTCAGAAAGAATCCATGGCCACTTGGAGAAACATGTATGTGTGTGTACATAGGGTAGGCAGAACAAAGATAAAAGAGACATCAGAAAACATGAGGAAAAGGGGACAGAGCATTGTTTCAAGAACCAAGGGTGGGATATTAACACAGTTTGAGTCCTGTGCTTCCTTGCAGCCAAGGCAAAACAAAAAACAAAAAATCATAGGTTATGTAACTCTTACCAGCAAAAAAATATGCTCAATGGCTTGCCTTATTGAGGTCACATCAGGGACCTCAAAATTCAAGGGCCTCCCACAAATCCCTGTCCTCCATCACAAAGAAACATAAATGAAAAAAGCACAACCTAATTCTCTCAAAGTGACTGTTTTATTTAAAAAATACTTTTTATTGAAGTATATTTGATTTATAATGCTGTGCCAATCTCTGCTGTACAGCAAAGTGACTTAGTTATACACATATAGACATTCTTTTTCATATTCTTTTCCATGATAGTTTATCACAGGATAGGATATTGAATATAGTTCCCTGTGCTCTACAGTAGGACCTTGTTGTTTATTCATCATTCATGTATATAGTAGTTTACATCTAAACCCAGAATTTTTTTTGGGAGGGAGGCTTTTGGCTTGTGGGATCTTTGTTCCCCAACCAGGGCCTGAACCCAGGCCTTCAGCAGTAAGAGCACTGAGTCCTAACCACTGGATCACCAGAGAATTCCCTCAAAGTGACTGTTTTAAAAAGCCAAAAATAAAATAAAATAACAACAACAACAAAAGCCAAGACACTGATCTGGTTGTAATATTCCTTGCTCGAAACCCTTCAACAGCTCCCTGGCACCCACAAGGTTTGGGTATACGGCTGCAGTAAGTAATTACCACAAACTTAGTGGTTTAGAACAACATGAATTTATTATCTTCCAGTTTAGGAGGTCAGAAGTCCAAAATGGGTCTGACAGGGCTAAATCAAGGTGCCAGTAGACCTGCCCTTTTTCTGGAGACTCAGGAAGGATCTGTTTCTGATCTTTCCAGCTCCTAGAGGTGGCCCAGGCTTCCTGGCCTGTGGCCTCATCCCTCTGGCCTTGCCTCTGTTGATCCATTTCCTTCTCTGACTCTCCTGCTTCCCTTTTCTAAGGACCCTGTGATTATACTGGGCCCACCTGGATCACCCAGGGTACTCTCCCCATCTCAGCCTCCTTAACTGAATTACATTTGCAAAATCTCTTCTGCCTTGTAGACAGTCTATGCACAGGTTCCAAGGATTAGAAAATGAATAGATTTGGGGGGCCATCATTCTACCTACCACATGTGGTATTCGAGTTCCTCCATGCTCCAGCATCAACTCCGCTTTGTAGGCTGACCTACTCAATCCCCCTGGGCATCACATGCCCACTTTTCCCACCTCTTTCCCAGATCATACTCCAAATTTCACTGTCCCTGGCTTGTAATGCCTTTCTGTGGCCATAAAATCCTACTTGTCCTTCAGTAAAAGTAAAGTATTAGTTGTTCAATCATGTCCAACTCTTTGCAACCCCATCAACTGTAGCCCGCCAGGCTCCTCTGTGCATGGAATTTTCCAGGCAAGAATATTGGAGTGGGTTGCCATTCCCTTTTCCAGGACATCCTCCCGACCCAGGGATTGAACCTGGGTCTCCTGCATTGCAGGCAGATTCTTTATCATCTGAGCACTGCTCAAATGTCAGCGCCCCATGTGCCCTGTCCTGACTCACTCAGCTGCAATCATGGCTGGTTTCCTTCTGTACCTGCATGAAGACCTATAAAAGCATTCACTTTGGTGAGTCCTTCCCTTACTGCTCCCATCTTCAGAATGACACTGAACACTCCAGAGCAGAGACTGTTCATACACCCTTTATACTGCTAACCCCCTTATATGGAGTAAACACTTACATGTGTGTTTAATGAATAACATGCAGACATGCAAACCCATACTCTTACCTTAAGGCAATAATGTAAAAGATGGGAAAACAGCTCCATAATCACGTGATCACTAATTGTTTTTGGTAAGCTGCCTATTGGAGAAGGAAATGGCAACCCACTCCAATATTCTTGCCTGGAAAATCCCATGGACAGAGGAGCCTGGTGGGTTACAGTGGGTCGCAAAAGAGTCAGACATGACTTAGTGACTAAACAACAAACAAAAACAAGCTGCCTATAATAGTGAAAAAATAGAAGCCTAACAGTAATAGGACTGGTTCAAAAATGAGGGAGTATCAAAACAATGGAATGTTCTGAAACTGACCAAAGTGATAAATATAAGATCCTGCAACAACATGAAAAAGTACACACAGGATAATGCAGGGAAAAACTCTCAGAATATATTTGCTGTACAATAATTCCAGTTATTTTTGTAAAGTGCAGACATAACACGTGAGTCTTCCACTGAAAACCTTTTAATGTTCCCCCCTTATCTAGACAGAATAAACTCCACCTTTCCCACTGGATTACATAAGGCCTTCCTCATTTGGCCCAAGGCTTTCCAGCACACTGCCTGGCAGAGATGGACTGCCACGGGGATATAAACACTCAGGCTGCAGTGACCACAAGACCCAAGATGATCTGGGACAGTCCCAACTTGAGATGTTTTACAGCAATGTCACAACTTGTGTGAGACTTCTTTCTCAAGCCCCAGGGGACTGTGTGCTCCCTGACTCTGCTGTGCTCAGCTGCCTCTGCTCACACCACTTCCTTCTCTAGGAGTGTCCACTCCCCAGCTCCACGAGACACCAAGCCCTACCCGTATTTCAAAGTCTAACCCCAATGCCAGCTCCCAAATGAGGCCCCCCACAGCCCTTCGTCAGAATAATTCCCCCTCTCTCAGTACCACTTTGACAGCATTTATCGCAGCCTGCACCACATGATGGGTGGAAGGGCAGATCCACAGCCCCACTACCTACAGCTTACACCAGTGATGGATCATGGCATGCTTCCATGCTGAGGTCAGATGTAGCCTCCGATCTTAATATAGCATCCCAGGTAGCCACTAGCAACTGACGAGAGTTGTCAAGTGAGTTGAAATCTCTATGCTATTTCTATCTTAGCATTATCTGGACACACATGTCCTCCAGACTAGAGTAAGCTCTGAGGGAGCAGAGTCTGCCTGGTTTACCTTTGTTATCATTATTAGAAGTGCCCAATAATGCTTGCTGAATAGAATGGCCCCACATAATTAACTGGAAGGGAACATAGACACAAAAGCACAGAACACAGATAATATAACACAGAAGGCTGTGTTACTGAAGTGGGATTGTGGGTGAAGTCTGTCTCTTCTCTGCTTGCATGATACAGTTGCTTTAGTAAACAAAAATGGTTTCAAATGAAGCAAAGACAGGGAGCAGGGAACCAGAGATGAAAAAGGAAGAAAGGGACCATGGGGTGAGCAGGATGGTCTGAGTACAGAGGCACATACATACCTCACAACTGGATTTCCATGGTACAGGATATAAATGCCAGCCTCCTTGTTTGAAAAGATTTGATTGTTCCGGATGATGCCTTTCCCATTGCCAAGGACAACAATGCCAGAGCGAAGGCCGTGGTGGATCTGGTTACACTGCAGGTGAACAGGAGACACCACATAAGGCAGATCAGACATGCCACTGAGCAGCAGAGGGCTCAATGCTGCCCCACAGCAGGGCATTCATGTCAGAAAGATTCATGATGCAGGATGCATCAGCGGAGGAAAACACATCACTGCAGGATCCCAAGCACAAAACAAAGTGAATGGACTAGGCGTGGGCCTGCCCTCTCTGCACAGGAGCACACGTGGACACCTGTCAGAGAGACTACCGAGAAAGGAGTCTACCCTACCCAGACTCTTGGGATGCATTAATAGTAACATCCTGGCACTTAATGCTGAGGGCTCTTGCCTTCATCTGCAATGCACAGTACTGAAAATTTCTGAGCCTCCCCAGAGTCCTCCAAAAATTTCTGAGCCTCCAAAGCACATGATCATCATCAAGGCCACGTTACCCCAGGGCCCCGGGGGCGGCGCCCCAATACGTGTGAACGTTGACTAAGCACCGGCCTGAAGGATCACCCAGGGAAGGGAGGGGGAATGCGGAAGGTGTAGCCCCAGGGAGTTTAGGTTTCCCATGAGGCAGGAGGCCACCAGAAGGTATATGAGCTACAAGGACCCTTGGAAGTATTCCTGCCAAACTCTTCTGTGCAAACGGGGAAACAGGCCCAGGGTCATATAGTACATTTGTGGCAGAGCTGGACCTGAAACCTAGCTTTTCTGTTTCCCAGTTAGTTGCCTTTTGCACACTGATTAAACTCTTAGGTTATAATAAATTATAATTGTTTCACTCTGCTAATTTACAGCCTAAATACAATCATATATTTAAACCACCAAAACGATTTCACAAAGTTCAAGTTTGCTTTAAAGTGTTTCCTACTGCAGGATCTCCTATTCTTATTGGTTTCCAAATTTTCCCCTGAAGGATTTGGCAGACTCACTAGGGTAACCAAGTGTTTTTCAGGGCAGACATCATATCTTTATTCTTACTGAACTCAAAACCCACAGGAGCATATCAGGGCTGCGGGAGGGAAGGCCCTGTGAACTTCCCTGTCTGCTGGGTCCTCATCCTTGCTGGGGGAGACTTCAGGGATGTGATTTACCCAAAGCCACTTTCAACACACGGAGGAAGAGACCCAGAGTCACAAGGACACACGGAGGAAAGGACAGGAATGACTTGCAAACAGGAAGCAACAGGAATTCAAGATGGTAGCATTTGCTTAGACATCCTAGTTCTCATTCTGAGAACTATGAGCCACCCTGAAAGGGGCACCAAGATGAAGTACCAGAATGAGAGGGTTGGACTTCTTCCGGATGTCCACGCCGGCCTCTGCATTGTGGCAGATGTTGTTGCCCGCGATCAGGCCTCCACCCTCCAAGCGAAGAAAGATGCCTGATGCTCTGCAGTGGTGAATGTGGTTCCTGAGCATGATGATCTAGGCAGAGAAGAAACAGCCATTCATTTTCTGGTCACAAAGGTATTTTTTAAAACCTGCTCAGGGGGCACCTGAGTTTCCTCCTTCCTGTCTGGTCTTTGCAGATCTGCCCGACGCCAGCTCAATTGCTCTTGCCATGTGCTCACAAGGAGGGAGCATCTCCACACCCTTCCTGGTTTGGTCCTACAGCCTCTACACCAACCTCATACCTGTTCTTCACTAAACTCTGGATGGAAGCTTGGCCCTGAGCTCCATATCCCCAACCTCGGAGCAGGATGGAAGGGATGCTTCAATGAGATGGGATTAGGCAGGCTGCTAACTCCACATGAAGAGTTCCCCAGAGGTCTGAGGGCACAGCTACTTTAAATGGAAACAATTCCACAGGCACTTTTGCTGGACTTCACCTGCCTAAGGAAGTGCTAGAGGGTACGGTAACTCACAGGCACTCCTCACCTACCTTCCCTTTGGCTTATCATTTGTAAGACAAATACTCCTTCTTGCCTGCTCTGCATCTCTCTTAGTATATTATCTTGTGTTGGAAAGACCACTGGAATTCCAAACTAAGAGACAGTTAGAAATGTTGGTATAGGGATAAGGAAGCCTCTTTAAAACAAGACACCATAACCCAGCACACAGCTTATTAAGAGGATGTACTGCCACTTACACTTTCTTTTTATATTTAATAATTATATAAAAACTTAAAATACATGTTGTTTTAAAAAACTGTGTATTAATAATAAAATATATTATATGAAGGTAAATTGTGTACTAACAATAAACAATATGTTACATTAGGGTTAAATCCTGGGAGGAGTAAAATATAATGGAAGAACAATTTCAAGGAGATGCTTTCTGCTTATGATGGAGAAAATTAGAAAGAATATTGCTCCCACAAGAAGAATCTCTGAATCCATGACAGCTGAGGTTGCAGGACAACCAACGAGCCTGGAATCTAAGGGAAAAAGGCACCTCCAAGGACACGAGACAGGAGTACCTGCTTGTTTGAAAAGACACAGGTGCCATGCCAGCCAGAAAGAAGAGTTTGGCTAACTGTTTTCACAACTTGTTAAAAGCCAAGTGTGAATCAGTGAGAGCACAGAAGCCCCGGGAGTAGTTGCATCTATTCATTTCTCCACAGACCATGCCAGGTGCTCATGGAAAAAGGCTGAGGGCCGGACAAGAGGCTGGAGATGCCTCCCTCCTGCTGGGCGTTTGGCAGGAAAGAACAGTCACTTTGGAAAAAGCACTAAGCCCCTTTTGGATTTCCTCCCTAATTTTCCCAGAGAACAAGCTTTAAGCAGCTGGGTGAAGAGCTGCAAACCCTGTGGTTCTCATGGGGGTGGTGGAAGACAGAAAAATAATAAACCCTTTATCCCTCGGGGATGTGGGAGGAAAATGGTTTGGTCTTGAGGGTTAGAATTCCCCTCCTAGTGCAGGAGGTAAGGCATGACCACTGCAAAGGGCCCACTGCCAAGGTCCTAAACCTTTGGACACATCACCTACCCAAGACTAAGGATGAATGGGGATACCAGAGACTCCTTACCAGGACAGCTCTGCCTCATTCAAGTCAGATGATGGACTTGGGGCAAGTGTGCTTTATAAGCTTAAGAGATGATGACTTTTTAAAAAATAAAGTCTAGCTCCATCCAAGCCCTCCTGCATACAACCACTGAAGCCCTCTCACCACTCAAAAATCATGTTCCTGGTGACCCAGTGAGGCCTCATGGGTCTGCACAGTAAGCCTATGACAGCACCTTGCTATTATGTATACACCGCACCGCATAAGTCAGGTTCCGGAAGATGTTTCCTTCCATCTTGGCTCGGCCGTAAGAGCAAACAAAGACACCTCCCTTGCCGTCCCGGAAGAGGCACTTGCGGATGAGGCAGCCCTGCACGGAGCTGGCCAGTGCCATGGCCTCCCTGTCCTTCTGCAGCTCCTGCTGCAGGGAGTTCAGCACCAGGCAGCTGGGCAGCTGGATGGAGGCTCCGGGCAGTGGTGGACCCAAAAAGGAGCCCCCCAGGACCGGCCGTGGGCCCTGCACGTGGTAGGACAGTCTGTACGTGAGCTGGTCCTCGTCCTCGTCCTCACCGCTGGGACTCAGGCCTCCATCGCTGCTGTCTGGGGTCCGGGCCACCCTTTCCCCATTGCTGCCCACCTCTGCCTCCTGTGAGCCAGCCCTGGGGGAGCCGGTGGCTGGGCTGGTGGGGCTCTGGCTGCCCTCAATGACAATGCCACAGGTCCTCGGGCTCCAGGCCTGGTCCCTGCTCTCCAGGTCGAGGGACATTAAAGAGTCCGAGTCCTCGGTGGGGAGCACGCCAGGAGAGGACCTGATGAGCCCTAAGAGGTGCGTGTAGGCCCAGTTGTTTTCTGAGGACGGGTGGCCCTCAACAGTCACTGAGTTGTTTTCACTGCCCACGAATTCACAGTTTTCCAGGACACACAGGGGCACGTTGTGCAGAAAGACATGAGTGTTCTTGAAGGAGCAAAACTTCACTTGGCAGGTGCCTGGGCCGTGGACCTGGATGTGCCCATTCTCGAAGTTGCAGTTGTCAAACTGGACGTGACCTGAAGTTGTCTGGGGGATGAGAGAGAGAGAGAGACAGTGGGTGTAACAGGGATAAGATCTGTTTTGCTTGTCTGAGCTCTGACTGCTCCAGAGGGGGTGGTGCCTCGAGAGGCCTTCTTTCCTGCTGGTCACGTTCCCTTCCCCGCAGGGTGCATGTCTGCCAGACCCGGAGGAACCGGGAGCCGCTCTGCATGAAGGAAGCTGCCTGCCCTTCTCTCCCTCCAGTCCCAAAGGGTGGGGGCAAGAGTGGAAATGGAAAACGGCAGAAAAGTTCACTCCGCAGCAGGGCCCTTCCCCAACCCCTCAAATCTCAAGTAAATCCTACCAATGCTCATGAAGCACTTAGAATAAAGAGTGTGGCGGTGACCTGCAGCAGGGAGAAGATGCTGAATGCTCAGAGGGATGATGGGGGAAATGGAATCAACACATGTTAATACTGGAGGTGAACCAGGAAACTATCACTCTAGGGATGATTAGAAATGATGGGGATGCTTCCAATTTCCACAGACCCAGGAACTGGCTGGGATGTGATACCAACTTTACCAAGCCCTCTGAAGGATGAGGGTCCCACGTGGTCTCTCAGTTTCACAGAGACTGTGTCCCATCATGTGGCACTTCTCTGGGTCTCACCCTCCAAAGCACTCTCCCTTCACTGTCATCCTCCCTTGGTCCTGCAAGCCAGCCTCCACCTGAGCCTGCAGGCTGCAGCTCGCCAGAGGTCAGCCTGGTGTCTGGACTCAGGACGGAGCCGGGCGAAGTGGGAGGGCTGACAGAGGCCAAGGTGGCCAGGAGGGGCTGTGCTAGCAGTGGGAGGCCCCGACACAGCTGCTGGGAGTCTGTGTGGGAACTAAAGCTGGTGCACAACTAGAGCAGGAGACAGCAGGCCACGTGTCTGAAGAGCCAGACAAGGTGTGTTGCCACAGCTGGCAGCACAGAGGCTAAAGAGCGCAGGCTCTGAGGTCTGGCTGCAGGGCCCAGCTCCCAGCTCTGCCTCTTCCAAGGGTGTTACCTCAGGCCGACATGTCACTTCTCCAAGCCTCAGTTTCTCTGTCTACAATACAGGGCTCACAAGCTAACAAAGCACCAGGCATGGAGCCAGGCACAAAGATGGCATGTGATAAAAGCCAGCTATTATCACCGTGGAGAGCAGAGTCCCCTGGAGTAGGGGAGTGCTGAGCCCCATGGCACAACTTATTTGAGCCCTCAGCTCTGCAGGCCTGACAGTGAGGCCTGGCCGCTCTGTATTTCTGAAGAACTGTTTCTGGATTTCACACCAAGTTCCATGAGATGTATTTGAACCATAAAAGGAGGGAGTGTCCATGATCCCGTTCAGTAACCCTTGGACAATTTTACATTCTCCAGCAGTGATCTCTCTTGAGAGCTTGTCCCAAACTTAACTCCCCTTCTAGTTCTTCCCTAGGGCTAACCTAACTTTTTCTTGCTGCAATTTAAGTCTATTTTCTCTTATTTGGTTCTCTCTGTAGCAAAACACTGGCTCTCTAAAGATGCAGAGCCACTGCCAGGGTTCTCCTCAAAAGTCATAGAAAACAGCTGTGAAATCACCCTGGCCTTGGCATTTTTTCAGGCAGGGTGATTCTGGCCCCTTGTCCTGTTGTTGGTTAAAAGACAGTCATGGACTGAGCACTAATATATGCCAAGCACTGAGGCAGGAAGTGGGCTGAGCTACAAAGACATGTACAGCCAAGACCTACCCCTTGAAGATCTGTGGCTACACTGGTGAGGGGGAGGCAGAGGCTGAAATGAACATCTTACTCCAAGAATAAATGCCTATGAAATGTGAAGGGTCTGGAAATGAACAATTCTTCTGGGTCTGCAGATCAGCAGTGGAAGACCTCATCAGTCCTTCTGAAATGTTCTAGGTCTAATTAGCAAGCAGCCTTTCAAACTTCCAGGAAGACAGTACAATGTAATTTCAAAGGCACTTAGGCTCAAAGGCCTTGATTTGAGGTCTAACCTAATTATCCGCTTGAGGAAGTTACTCAGCGTCTCTGAGCCTCAGTGTCCCTCATCTGTAAAATGGGGACACATCTCCTCTGTCTACCACAAATTTGTTGTGAGGCCACTGATGCAAAGTCACCTATATTATGATCACAGGTTTTGAACCCTAGCTCTGTCCCTTACAAAGTCTGAGACCCTTGCTGAGGCTCTGTTTGCTTGTCTATAAAGCCAGCTGACACTACCCATCTTAATCATGCTGTAAGGACATGCCTGGCACTCAATAAGTACATCATAAATGACCAGTGGCATAAAGATCATTATGAACCTGACAGACAATCTGGTTGTTACTGGTAGAACAGTGGTGGTCTAATTCTTGTTGATAAGGTACAAAATCCATGCACTGTAATCAGTTTCTAAGCAATGTCAAAGCTGCAGACTGTTCTGCCAGGAGCTACCAACAAGCTACTGTGCTTGTCTCTGAAAACAACTGCTCTGTTCCTAGAAGGAATATGTTGTTCTGATATTTCCCGACTCTCTCTCCAGTCACTCTTGGCAAAAGCCAGACCTTCCTTGACCCTCCCCAGAGTGGAGCTAACGTGCTGAAGGTCACCGGCCTGCAGAGTGCCCCCTCTTTGGCCATCTCTCTGGGAATGCTGCCTGTCACCATGCGGCATGCTCCTAGAACATGGCTTTCCTACCTGGCTGCTATACCTGTGGCCCCAGTTGACCCAGTTTGGAAGGAAAGAAGTACAAGGCAATTTTGACCTCCAGTGAGGGAACAAAGCAGAATGTTGATCTTTACTGATCCCTGTCCCTCCTTCTCAACTGGTGTAGAACTCAGAGGACTGGGTTATAGGAATAATGACTGAACTCTCAATTCCAACAAAAAAGGGGTTACAAACCCACCGAGAAGAGGCCAAGACTCAGGGTCAGGCTGGGAGAGGCCGTTCATCGGAGGTAGACACCCACCTTGAACATGAAGGGCGAGAACCAGGCCGGCATGAAGACAAGGTTGCACAGGCGTGTGGTTGAGCACTGCTGGTCAATGCTGGCCAGCAGGGCCACTTCACCTAGCTTCCCGTGGCCTACAATCTCCACAGGCACCTTCAGGATGATTTCACCTTGCTCTTCGTGCAGACCTGGGAACAGCAGGATTCGGTCAAACAGGCTGGACATGGCCAGGGCACTGCCTAGGCTGTGAAACTCATGGCCTGGCCCAACACTCAGGGTCCGGCGCGTCCTCCTCCGGCGAAATAGAGAAAAGCAGACAGAGGTCTCCAAGATGGCGGCGTTCTTGGTCCAGGTCTTGGAGGCAAGGTAATGTTGCTTGAAGGCCTCCCTCCAAGACTCAGGCTCCACATCGGGCTGGTTGGGCCAGTTGGGGTGGCGGCACTCAGCACAGCCCAGATACAGCTGCCGCCAACGAGTCCTGTCGAGACTAAGGATCAGTTCACACCAGGCCCTGCACACCAAGCTGCAGCGGCCCAGGTCGGGAAGGGGCAGGTAGGCCAAGATCATGCGCCACAGCTCCAGGGGCAGGCCGCCAGCCTCCATGGTCACCTGGGACACAGACACAGAACAAAAGAGGTTTTTGTCTACCCTGCTTATGGTCCCCTTTCTTAAAATATCCCGTGACATCACAGAAATACAAAGGATTGTAAGAGGCTACTACAAGCAACTATCCCAATAACATGGAAAACCTAGAAGAAATGGACAAATTCATAGATAGGAACAATCTTCCAAGACTAAACCAGGAAGAAATAGAAAAATATAAAAACAGACCAATCACAAGTACTGAAATTGAAACCATGATTAATAAACTTCCAACAAACAAAAGTCCAGGACCAGATGGCTTCACAGGTGAATATTAACATCTAGAGAAGAGTTAACACCTGTCCTTCTGAAACTATTCCAAAAAATGGCAGAGGAAGGAATACTTCCAAAATCATTCTATGGGGTCACCATCACTCTGATATCAAAACCAGACAAAGATATCAAACAAAAAAGAAAAGAAAACTACAGGGCAATATCACTGATGAACATAGATGCAAAAGTCTTTAACAAAATACTAGCAAACTGAATCCAACAACATATTAAAAGGACCATACACCATGATCAAGTGGGATTTATCCCAGGGATGCAAAGACTTTTCAATAAATGCAAAACAATCAGTGTGATACACCACGTGAAAAAATTGAAGGATAAAAACCATATGATCATCTCAAAAGATGCAGAAAAAGCTTTTGACAAAATTCAACACCCATCTGTGATTTAAAAAAAAACACGTACAGACATACACACAAGGAGGCAAAAGACCTGTGCTCTGAAAACTATAGGATCCTGATAAAAGAAATTGAAAATGACACAAACAGATGGAAAGATATACCATGTTCTTGAATCAGAAGAATAAATACTGTCAAGATGACTATACTACCTATAGCAATCTACAGATTCAATGCAATACCTGTCAAATTACCAATGGCATTTTCCACAGAACTATAATAAGGATTTTTAAAATTTTCATGGAAACATAAAAGACTCTGAATATCCAAAGCAATCCTATGAAAGCAAAATGGGGCTGAGGAATCAGGTGCCTTGATTTCAGACTGTACTACAAAGCTATACTAATCAAAATAGTACAGTAGTGGCACCCACAAAAAAAGAAGTATAAATCAATAAATCAAACAAGACAGAAAGCCCAGAAATGAACCTACACACCTATGGTCAATTAATCTATGTCAAAGGAGGCAAGGATATATAAGGGAGAAAAGACAGTCTCTTCAATAAGTGGTGCTAGGAAAACTAGACAGCTATATGTAAAAGAATGAAATTTGAACATTCTCTAACACCATACACAAACTCAAAATGGATTAGAAATCTAAATGGAAGACCAGCTACTATAAAATTTTTAAGAGGAAAACATAGAACATGCTTTGTTGTAATTCACAGCAGTATCTTTTTGGATTCACCTCCTAGAGTCATGAAAATAAAAACAAAAATAGACAAATGGGACCTAATTAAACATAAAAGCTTTTGCACAGCAAAGGAAACCATAAACAAAATGAAAAAAACACTCACATAATATAAGAAAATATTTGTTAGTTAGGTGACCAACATGGGATTAATCTCCAAAATATACAAACAGCTCATGCATCTCAGTATCAAAAAAACAAACAACCCAATCAAAAATGGGCAGAAGACATTTCTCCAAAGAGGACATACAGATAGCCAAGAGGCACATGAAAATATGCTCAACATTTTGCTAATTATTAGAGAAATGCAAATCAAAACCACAGTGAAGTATTACCTCACACCAGTCAGAATGGTCATCATCAAAAAGTCAACAAACAATAAATGCTAGAGAGGGTGTGGAGAAAAGGAACCCCTCCTATGCTGTTGGTGGGAACATAAATTGGTACAACCACTAAGGAGAACAATATAGAAGTTCCAAAAAAAAAAACGTAAAAATAGAGCTACCATATGATCCAGCAATCCCACTCCTGGGTGTATATCCACGGCAAACTGTAATTCAAAGAAATACATGTACCCCAGTGTTCATTGCAGCTGATAAGTCTCCCTTCAGGAGCTCTCTGAGCTCAGGGAGGATTTCCTTTCATGCAAATGTCACATTCTCTGTTGTCCCATTTGGCATTATTTACTATATCTTTACAACATTAATCCATGGGGATCCATGCAGCAACAGGGATTTCTATAACCAGGTAACACTTTAAAAATATATATATTCCCGAAAGATCATCTCAATATACACAGAAAAAGCATTTCATAAAATCCAACATCTATTCATAATAAAAAAATCTCACTAAAGTAGGTATAGAAGGACTATATCTCAACATAAAAGTTATTAATATTTATGGTAAACCTACAGCCAACATAATAAACAGTAAAAAGTTGAACAGTAAAAAGCTGAAAACCTTCCCACTAAATTCAGGAATAAGACAAGGATACCCACTCTCACCACTTCTATTCAACATTGTATTGGAAGCCCTAGCCACAGAAATCAGACAACAAAGAAAATAAAAGGTATCCAAATTGGAAAAAAGGTAAAACTGTCACTATTGCAGATGACAATATACTCTATACAAAGTCTCCACATAAAAACTATTAGAATAAATGAATTTAGCAAGGTAGCAGGATATAAGATTAACATCTGTTGCATTTCTTTACACTAACAATGAAATATCAGAAACAGAAAGTAATAACTCTGTTTAAAACCATGTCAAAAGCAAACAAAAAACAACTTAGGAATAAACTTAACCAAGGAAGTGAAAGACCGATATGTTGAAAGCTATCATACACTGATAAAGGAAACTGAAGATGATTCAAAGAAATGGAAAACTATCAATGCTCTTGGACTGGAAGAATGAATACTATTGAAATGGCCATACAACTCAAACCAATCTACAAGTTCAATGCAATTCTTATCAAAATACCTGTGAAAAATTATATTTTTCACAGAACTAGAACAAATAATCCTAAAATTTATATGGAGCCACAAAAGATCTATAATTGTCAAAGCAATTCTAAGTGAGTGCCAATTCTGAGAAAAAGGAACAAAGTTGAAAGTATAACTCTTCCAGACTTCAGACTATATTACAAAGATATAGCAATCAAAACAGTATAGCACTGGCACAAAAACAGCCATATAGACCAATGGAACAGACTTGAGAGCCCAGAAACAAACCCACACACCTACAGTCAAATTAATTTATGACAAAGAAGCCGAGAATATACAATGGAGAAAAGACAGTCTCTCCAACAAGTGGTGTGAGGAAAGATGGACAGTAACATGTCAATCAATGAAACTAGAGCACTCCTTCATACTACACACAAAAATAAACTCAAAATGGTTTACAGACCTAAAAGTAAAACATGTCACCATAAAACTTCCACAAGAGAACACAGGCAAAACATTCTCTGACATAAATCGTAGCAATGTTTTCTTAGATCAGTCTCGCAAGGCAAAAGAAATAAAAGCAAAATTTAACTTTTGCACAACAAAGGAAACCATCAACAAAATGAAAAGACAATCTACAAAAGGAGAAAATATGTGCAAACAAACAATGTGGCTGACAAGGGGTTAATGTCCAAAATACACAAACAACTCATACAACTCAACATTAAAATGAAACAAAACCCAAAAACTACCCAATCAAAAAATGGACAAAAGACCTAAATAGACATCTCTCCAAAGAAGACATACAGATGGTCAACAGGCACATGAAAAGATGCTCAACACTGCTAATTATTAGAGAAATGCAAATCAAAACCACAATGATGTATCATGTCACACAGTCAGAATGGCCATCATCAAAAACTCTACAAATAAAAAATGCTGGGGAGGGTGTGGAAAAAACAGAATCTTCCTACACTGTTGGTCGGAATGTAAATTGGTGCAGCCACTATGGAAAACAGCATGGGGGTTCCTTATAAAACTAAAAATAGAGCTACCATATGATCCTGCAATCCCACTCCTGGGTATATATCTAGAGAAAACTTTAATTGGAAAAGATGCATGCACCCACTGTTCATAGCAGCATTATTTACATTAGCCAAGATAAGGAAGCATTCCAAGTGCCCATCAACACATGACTGGCTTCAGATGTGGTGTATATAGAAAATTCTTGGCCATTACTTCTTCCCTGGTGGCTCAGACCATAAAGAATCTGCCTGCAATGCAGGAGACCCAGGTTCAGTCCCTGGGTTGGGAAGATCCCCTGGAGAAGGGAATGGGTACCCTCTCCAGTATTCTTGCCTGGAAAATTCCATGGTCAGAGGAGCCTGACAGGCTACAGTCCGTGGGGTTGCAAAGAGTTGGACACAACTGAGCAACTATGCAATATTACTCAGCCTTTTGCAGCAACATGGATGGACCTAGAGAATATCATACTTAGTGAAGTAAGTCAGACAAAGACAAACATATGATACCACTTACATGTGGAATCTACAAAATAATACAAATAAATATATACACAAAACAGATGCACATAGAAAACAAATTTATGGTTACCAAAGGGCAGGGTTGGGGGGAGTAATTTAGGAGTATGGGATTAACAAACTATCGATACTATACATAAAGTGGGCTTCCCAGGTGGCACTAGTGGTAAAGAACCGGCCTGCCAATGCAGAAGACTAAGAGACATGGGTTTGATCCCTGGGTTAGGAAGATCTCATGGAGGAGGGCATGGCAACCCACTCCAGTATTCTTGCCTGGAGAATCCCCATGGACAGAGGAGCCTGGCAGGCTAGGTCCATAGGGTCACAAAGAGTCAGACGCAACTGAAGCGACTTAGCACTAAGCACTCATACATAAAGTAGACAGGCAACAGGAATTTCCCATATAGCACACAGAACTATATTCAGTATCTTACAGCAACATAATGGAAAATAATCTAAAAAATAAATAACTATATCACTCTGTATACCTGAAACAACACAATATTGTAAACTGACTATATTTCAATTTTAAGAAAAGTATACAAGTTTTGCCCCCTCCCCCTTTTCTTTGTCACTGGGGCTTCTGAGCCATGGAATTAAAAGTAACAAATGTTCCCCAGGGCTTGCGCTGGTAAAGAACTGATAACAGTGGGAATCTGTTTAGAAGGGAGGGAGCAGGCCCTGAGGCAGGGCTCAAACTGTGCCTTTTAAAATGTGTTCCCAAGAGTGTGAGAACTCAAGGTTTCTGTGAGGTCCCTACCTAACCACACTGGAGGGATCCACATGCCTCTGGGCCACCTGAGTGTCCCCAGTCTCAGTGGGGAAGGCAGGGGCCATTCCCCTGGGAGATGAATCCTATGAAACCTGGCTCTCAACAAGTAGACTCTACCCCTTCCTAGCCCTGTGACTTGAGGCAAATCCTTTAACATCGGTGAGCTTGTTTCCTTATCTGTAAACAGGCTCATGATGGCTATCTTGCTACCCTTAATGAGGATTTTGAGAATTTCCAAAGGAAAATAAATCATTTATTCAACAAATATTCATCAATTGTCTAATGTTGTGCTAGGCACTGTTCCAAGTACTGACAACCAGTAAACAAGATCTTCAGGGACAGAAAGTACATTTAAAAAAACAATAACAAATGCTTCGAAGACAAATAAAGCAGGCTAAGGGCGTATATGTGTGTGACCACGTCAAGGAAGGTCTCCAAGGAAGTGACATTTGAACAGAGACCTGAATGCCATTTAGAACTATGGCGTGAGATCACTAGAGAGGGTGAAGGTGACCAACGCCTTGCCAGCCTAACATCTAAATGGCACGAAGTGGAAAAGGACTTGGTAAAGGAGAGACTGGGCGTGAACACCCTGAGAAAACCATACAGAATTCTGGTCAACGTAAGGCACCAGAACCAGGCTGCCACTGCTTCCAAGAGGGTGGCGGCTGTGCCATTTAGATCACTGCATATCATGATGGGTCAGCAAGTTGGGGTCAGGAATAAAACCTCTAGTGGCATCTCTGCAGCTCACGAATGCTCTTGGGAGAGTGGAGTGTGGGGTGGGTACAGGGGATGGGAGGAAGTACCGGGTTACAGCCGTGTGAGGAGCGAGGTGGCACATGAACACCTGCTGTGGAGAAATTCACTGCAACCAATTAGACATTCTCTGCCCTCAAGGAGCTTATCGTTTTATTTAAGGCTTCATTTTACTGTCTGTCTCCCCTGAGTAAAATGTAAGCTGCTTTGTAAGATGCCTAGAACCATGCCTGGCCCACAGTAGGTGCTTAATAAACACTTACTGAATGACTGAATGATCACCATCATCAGTTATCTGGTGTACAGTATTAGAACACTGCTGATGGTGACTGCAGCCATGAAATTAAAAGACACTCCTTGGAAGGAAGGTTATGGCCAACCTAGATAGCATATTTAAAAGCAGAGACATTACTTTGCCAACAAAAGTCCGTCTAGTCAAGGCTATGGTTTTTCCAGTGGTCATGTATGGATGTGAGAGTTGGACGGTGAAGAAAGCTGAGTGCCGAAGAATTGATGCTTTTGAACTGTGGTGTTGGAGAAGACTCTTGAGAGTCCCTTGGACTGCAAGGAGATCCAACCAGTCCATCCTAAAGGAGATCAATCCTAGGTGTTCATTGGAAGGACTGATGTTGAAGCTGAAACTCCAATACTTTGGCCACCTCATACGAAGAGTTGACTCATTGGAACAGACCCCAATGCTGGGTAGGATTGGGGGTGGGAGGGTAAGGGGACGATAGAGGATGAGATGGTTGGATGGCATCACTGACTCGATGGACATGGGTTTGGGTAGACTCTGGGAGTTGGTGATGGACAGGGAGGCCTGGCGTGCTGCAATTCATGGGGTCGCAAAGAGTCGGACACGACTGAGCGACTGAACTGAACTGAACAGCTATAGAATCCATACTTCAAGACAGATCCTTGTGGAATTACAAAAAAAAAGTAAATAAAACCCAAGTATGTGGTCAACACTTGCTATGTATAAGACGCTGTGGTAAGCACTGTGAGAGAGTCAGAAATAATATAAAGACCTCACCCTCAAGTCTGGCCGGAGACGAAGATATCACTACCACCACCTCTCCCCATCCCCCCAAAACCACAGTACAAGGAAAAAGTGCTTAGTGCCATAAAAGAAGGAAAGCCTGTGTGTAAAGAAGAAAAATGTGACCCCCTAGCTGGGGGAATCAGCCAGTTATAAGAGAAGGCAACAAAAACAGCAGGAGCTACTGTTTACTTAGCATGACTGTCTGAAGGGCACACCATTAAGCACGCTTCATGCGTTATTTCCTTTTATTCTCTCAGCATCTCTTCAAAAGCCTTACAACTCAGAATGTTGTTTCTAGGACCTATAAGAACTGGTTTAGAAATGCCAGCGCTTGGGCACCATTCCGTAACTATTGGATCAGAATTGGCATTTTAACAATTTTACAGGGAATTCGTATGTACTGTATGTTTAAGAAGCACTAATTTAAAATTATTATTGTCTTTATCTTACACATAAAGAAACTGAGAGAACTTAGGTGACAAATGGCTCACCCCCAAATCACTCTGCTGGAGAGCCGGAGAGCCCCCCTTTGAAGCTTGACCTTACCCCAATGGCTAGGTTTTTAATCAAGTTAAGCTTCATGGAAGAGCTGACGTCGGAGATATGGGGTGATGTTGGGGCATCCAGAGAAAAGATGAAAGGGGACTGTGGACAGAGGAGAGGGTCAGCCAAGTCCTCAGGCAGGAAATTTTGGCTGGGCTTCCCTGGTGGCTCAGACAGTAAGAATCTGCCTGCAATGTGGGAGACATGGGTTTGATCCTTGGGTTGGGAAGATTATCTGGAGAAGGGCATGGCAATCCACTCCAGGTTTCTTGCCTGGAGAATCTCATTGACAGAGGAGCCTGGTGGGCTATATAGTCCATGGGGTCGCAAAGAATTAGACATGACTGAGCAACTAATCACAGCACAGAGGATACAGGAAGAAACTCAGTCTGGCTGAAGCTCTGGGAGTCTAAAGGGGTCAGGGAGAAAGATCAGCTGGTTCAGTTAATGCAGAGTTTTTGTTAACTTGAGGGCAGTAAGGAGCTGCTGTGAGTCCCAGCACAGATGGCTCTACCCAACCTGAGAAGAGTCAGACAAAAAGGACCCAACCAGGTTCTAATCGGGGTCTGCCTCTCCCTCACTGGATAGCCTTGAGGGTGGGACTAAACAACCCTGCGTTCCTGTCCCATGTTTGTATAATGAAGAAAATGCACTTACTTCCTCCTAGGGGAGGCCATATCAGTATATCAAAGTGACGGGAATTTTGCTCTTAACACAAAAAGCAGGGGAAAAGAGCCAGGACGGTTCAGGATTCTAGTATTTTCAAAGGAAAAACAAAGATATTTTCCTCCCCTGTTCTGAAGTGTACTAAATACAAACTGTATTAGTTGAGGAACTGTAATGGGTTAATGATTTTAGACTTTTCTTCAAATCAAGTACATTTCCTAGAGCTTTGTTGATCTTAGTTTGAAAGTACACAGATTAAAATACAGTGAACCATGAAAGAGCTCCCTACACATACCTACACTTACACACATACGCACTCTATTGGAAAATGAAACAAAGCTTAAAACTTTGAAGATGACAGATCTCATTTGGGCTTTTTATCATTTTTTCAAACCTCAGTACTCTTCAGCCTGAGCAACAACTGTTTCTTACTTTCTGCTTTGAAATTTGATGACACAGACAAGAATTCTGTGTTTTGGCACATTTACAGGGCTGAGTGTGGCTGGGAGCTATAAAGACCTGCTTTCTCTCCTTCAATGCACTACCATTCATTCTCACCTAGGAGAGTGCATGGGTCAGGGAAACCCAAAAGTTGGATTTGAATAGGATTCTAGTTCACTGGGTGACCTTGAGGGGGCAGGGAAAGGTTGAGGGCTTACTAAATGCCAGGTGCTTTTTATATGTCATCTCAGTAAGCACTTCTAACCACCTGAGAGGTGGTAGTCTTCTCACACCCGATTCCAGGAATAAAGGTTATCCCATCTTTTATTCAGCAAGCAGTACAGCTGCCATTCCCAGCCTGGACTGAGTCCAAAGCCCCTGCCTCCTAGTTTCCTTCCTGAGGTTCTGGGGTTCCTAACTTGTGCCATGATGGTAAAGGACCTTCTAACCTCACCATTACACAAAACTCACAGATCATGAAATAAGCATGAATTTACTCCTGCAATTATTATGCATTAGAGTATCACACAGTGTTTGAGCTAGATGTGACACAGCAGGACTCAGTTAAGAAGCCTGGGCCAAAGATTTAGGACCTCAAGCCAGTATTTGTGACAATCAAGGCACCTGTGCCCAGCAGCAGCCCTCTGGCCAGTAGGCAGCAAGTGCAGCAGCAGGAAGAGGAATGAACACAGACCTTCAACCGACCCCAACCAACCCAGATGTTCTGGCGGCCTCCCTCTGGCCTCCTCCCAGGCAGCTTGGTCTGCGGAGGAAACAGATCTTGTGTCTCTTTCTCACCACCTCCTGCCTCTCATTCGGCCACATACAGCTTCCCAGAAATTTCTCTTCAATCACTCTCAGCTTGAGACAATTCCACACCAAGTGATTATTATTTTACACCCGAGATCACATGTTCAATGGAGTCAGAACATCTGGGTCTCAGCTTCCTCATCTATTAAAGTGGGGAGGGGGGGATAATAAAACCCTCGGGAGTTGTTGTGAGAATACAATGAGACAATGAATGGAAATCACTTAACACTGCGCCTGACACATAATAAACACACAATAAATAATGATGAATTCCCTGTTACTGACTCTTTCCTTTCACTAAATTTCTTTCTCTTTCACTAAATTTCTTTCTCTTTCTGTACTGCCTTTGAATCAACCCTCCAACATCTTAGAAAAACAAATCATAGTAAGTGATGGTTTTCTGTAGTGAGATAAGATAGAAGGAGAGCAGAGATGGAGTGGAGGTCATGGCCGCCCTTCCTGGCCTACAAAGCAGACAGTCCCACCAGGCCAAGTAGCGGGTGCAGACAATTCTTATTGCAACTGAGCTATCTGATGCCATTTGATGGCAAAGAGAATGAGGTTTCTTTTCAGAACAGTATCGCTGAAAGAGCACTGGCAGCAACAGAAATCCACCCATGTAGGCACTGACCCTAAGTTCTGAGTGTCTGTTCTAGTGAGTCTCTTGACTCCAAGAGCCAAAAACAGAGAGCTTATCATAAGGGTTTATGTGGCATTTAGGGGAATGGTTTTTTAAGGAAACACGAGAATAGAAACATAGTAGGTCTGGGTTTCCCAGAGTCTAGAATGGTCTGGATCAATGGCAGCCCCAAGGCCCTCAGCAGCTGGAGTGTGGGTCTTCACTCTTCACATGACTCAGCCACTCTCCAAGGATCTCCTCTGTTCTCCTGTTTGGAGTCTACAAAACATTTCTCTCCTTCATTGCTTTTGCTTCCTCCTAACATCAGTTAGCCAGGGCTCCTCAAAGGCTTGACTCTACCTCATGACTTCTCTCTAAATATCATTTCAGCTTCAATTTCTGTAGCTAAGTGTCCTTCTGTATCCCCAGTTTAAATGTCTAAGAGAACACGCATCTTCTTTTACACTGGGTCACATCACATGTCCCTGGTGAGGCCAGAAATTGGCTGTTCTTGGGTCTGATGTCCATCTCTTCTGGTTCAGTAAGTTTTGACCAGGGTGTAGGAGTAGAGCAAGATTTTATGGTAGAAACACAGCTGTCTGGGACTGACACTCCATGAACAGGAGTTATGGATGTAGAAGTTTCTCTTAGAAAGGGCTGTGGGAATGGCAAGCACCACAGCTGACATGTTGAAAACATCTATACATACTAGAGCCCCACATGTCTGCTGCTGTCAACCACCAAGATGTCCTCAGCCAACAATGTGAGTTTCCCCAGAAACTGTGACTAACCAGAATCCTGGAGAGGTTGTACCTGGACGGAGTGAAGTTGATGTAGAAGGGAAAGGTTTGACTATAGGGAATACCACTGGTGGCCCACCCAGATCCTCTTTACTGCCTAGCACAGTAGACAGACAGAAGTGTCAGCTGCTAACAACACACTGATGTTTCTTCTCCAGAAAACTGCCACCTCACCTAGTTATCCTTCTCTTCCTCTCCTCCCTCCATTCTGCTTCCCTCATTCTCCTTTTCCTGACCACTTCTTCCAATGCATCATTTGAGCGTTAATCCCCACTAAGGGATTTTGCTTCAACAGAATAGGGTCTAAGATAAACAGCTAGGAGGATGAAAAGAGTCACAGAGCAGGAGAAGGTACTTTTAAAATATATAACTGACAAGGAACCACTACCCAAAACTTATACAGAACTCGGATAAATCAATAAGAAAAGCTGACAAATAGGCAAAAGACTGAATAGGCAGCAAACAACAGATGCCATCTGATTAACCAATAAAAAAGTGCTCATCAGTAGTAACCAAGGAAAGAAAATTAAAACCACAGAGATATCAATAAAAACCACCTACAAGAATAGTTTAAAATTTTTAAATTGACAATACCAAGTCATTGCAAGGATGTGAAAAAACAGGAACTGTTATATATTGCTGGTAGCAAACTAAATTGGTACAATCACTTGGAAAATCGTTTGGTATTATCTAGCAAAGAAATTCTACTTCAACATATATAACTTAAGGAAACTCGTTCACAGGACTTCCCTGGCTACCCAGTGGTTGGGACTCTGTGCTTTCACTGTAGGGGGCTTGGGTTTGATCCCTGGTCAGGGAACTAAGATGCCACATGCTACGCAGCATGGTCAAAAAATTTTAAATAAAATAAAATGGTTAAATGGTGAATTTAAAAAATAAATACACAAAAAATTAAGAAACCCATTCACATACACAGTAGAAAAAGTCTAAGGATGTTCATGGAGGCACTGTTCTTTGCATTTAGAAACTATAACATAAGATACTTGTAAATACAAGGATGAATAACACTACTGTGACATATTTATATCATTAAACACTACTAGCAATGAAAATAAGTGCAGTCATCACATGGATTCAGCTCACAAACAAGCTGAGCAAAAGAAGCAAACACAAAAAGCACACAATATGATTCTACACGTATAAAGTTAGAAACCTAGTAAAAAAAGTAACTGTATCGCTGAGAATGCAAACATAGGTGACAAAACTACAAAGAAAAGCAGAGAAATGATTATCACAAAAGTCAAAATCAAGATAGTTTCTTCCAAGGAGGCGGTTTTGATTTGGAAGGGGGTACTATGGACTACTGGCAACGTTCTATTTCTTGACATAGGCGGTAGTTACATGTGTATTTTCCTTAGAACTGTTAAACTATACATTTATGGATTTTACCCACATGCATTCTTGTTGTATTTCTCTCTCTTTTTTTAGGCCATGCCTGAGACATGCAGGATCTTAGTCCCCCGGCCAGGGATTGAACCCGTGCCCCCTGCAGTGGAAGCATGGAATCTTGACCACTGGACTTCCTGTGTCACACACTTTTAAAAGTTTAAAACAAAGACAATAAAATAAACATATTGATTACTGTTTGGCTCTTACCTATGGAAAGCGAGGTGAGTTGGCACCCAAAGTCCTGGAGGAGCTACCTGGTTGAAGGTTGGCATTCCTGAGTATTCTTGGCAGGCAAAATCCTGGAGAGGAGTAAAAGTGATTTGCCAAAAAGCCATGGGTTAGGGTTAAGACAAGAAAGGATTCAGCTCCCAAACCCTGAGAAAAGCTTTGAAAATACATAACTCTACTGGGTGGTCTGAGGTGACCCCGACCAAGGTTGCCTCTATGTCCTTCCCAAATAGGGGAGACTGGGGGAACCCAGCTTAGTGACAAGCTCCACACATGGCCCAGAGTTTGGCCCTTTGGGAGAATGGCTAAGCACAGCGGCATAAATTTAAAAAGCTGCAAACTTGGAATCACAGCATGGGATCAACTGGCAGGGCCGTGGTCCAATAAGGGCACTGAGCAGCAGTGGACACACTTCCTTAGATGGTGCAGGACAGCTGTTCAATAGTAATATGATCCAGCTGTGTCAGAAACAATGTGGGTAGACTGCTCAGACTACTGTTCTGTCCCTTCTGGAGAGTAAGACTGACTTCTTTGGACTGTCTGAGCCCCCAGGGGGCTTGGAAGTGGGAGACTTCGTAATTCTCACTAATGGGGGCATTAAGAGACTTGGGAGATTATTTGGAAAAATAAAGAAATATGGGGCTGCTTAGAACCCAACTGGTTTTGAAATGAGATATATGGTTAAACATCCAAAATGAAAGACAAAATCTTAACCAAATGAGTCTGCTTATCTACCTTTATGAACATATTATCATGTCACAGGTAGGAACTAATACATCCCTAGGCTAAAAGAGACTAACGAGAGAAATAAAGAAACATTTCAAAGAAAGCCCATGATAGGTGACTTAAGAGAAGGTTCATTCATTCATTTCAGTTCAGTAAATAAACTGAAAGGACAAAATGCTTCTTGTACTATTATTATGTGACTGACACACGTAGAAGGAACTTGCTTCTTTTACATCTTCCTTGAAAAGCATCTCAGTATATGGTATCTTCTCGGTTGCCCAAGACACCACCCTTACCACCTCTGAAAGCTCTCACTTGCTCCCAATCTACACCTTTATCAGATACCCACTGATTCGCCCCTTCGGATTATCCCTCTAAAGATTCTGAGATACCTAAACCAGGGTCTATATGTGTTGTTGTTCTGTGTTTTGTTTTTTTTTTTCTGTTTCTACTTATTACCACTCCTCTTGGCCCTGCCACTGATGGATGTTTGTTAAAGGAAAGAAGGAAAGAGGCTGGGAGGGAGCAAAGGATATTATGGCTGCACTACAACTGAAAAAAATAGAGACCCACCATCAGAAAACAAACCGCAGGGAACTGGGGACTACCTGACCGCGTATTACTTAACAGTTACTTGTGTGATCATAAAAATACAGTTCATCTGATAACCATGGAAACCAAAATGAAGGCACCATGGTGAGGATGGCTCTTTTCAGAAATCTAAAAACAATAAGAGGCCTGCCTGAAACCAGAAAAAGAAATCCAAGCACTGCACGCCTGAGGAAATCCTTTACTAAAAGGCCTGACAAAGCGGCGTTTTCTCCAGTCTCTAAAATCTCATCAGGCTTTAACAAGGGCCCTGGGACTGCTGGGGCTGATCATGAAACTATTCAGGCCTCTCTGTGTGCATCGGTCCTTTGGGGCCAGCTGCTATGAGGAAGGCTCACTGGGAGCTGGAACCTATTGTTATTTTAAAATGTACCAAGAACTGGCAGAGGAATATGTATGTGTGTATTTCTTCTCCAGATCCTACTAGGTATACAAGCACACAAGTGCTCCATGTATACTTGTTGAATAAATGAAGAAATTGGGTTAAAATTCAGGGAAAGTACAGCATCTGGTAAACAGTGTGTGTTCCTTCCACCACCACCCAGTGCCAACATCCTGTCGGGTCCTGAGAAAATCAAAGTCCTGTCCTCAGTTCTGGGTCCAGTTTCTCCATTTGCCCAAGGAGACAACTGGATTAGATGGTTTCCCAGGCATCTTCCAGCTCTGACAGTCAATCACTGTATTGTGCTTTTTTTGGTGGCAGCACACGCCTGGCACTTCTCTTTCCCCTCAGAGGGAATCTGATACCCATCTGCTCCAATACATTAATGTTCCCATCCTGACTGACTCACTTGGTAGAAACAACAGGTTCACACGCCAACTGTAAATAAGAAGGCAAAGGGGGCCCAGACAGAAATGGGGAAAGACCTCCACTTGGCCCCGTTCTTAGGAAATCAGTACTGCACTCTTTTTAGGAATATACAGAAACATAAGTGTGATGATTCTAAACATCCCTCACCTGAATGACTCTCTCTAGCTTACTAATTTAACACTTGTATTAATAGCAAATTATTGAGCATTTCTGTGCCGGACACGGTGCTAAGCCCTATTATACTTAATTCTCACAACAATCTCATGAGCTAATTACTGTTGTTATCTTCTTCTTAACAGATAGGGTTCTATCCGGCTCGAGGTCGCACAGTAAGTGGCAGAGCCAGGATATGAATGAACCCAGGTGTAACCGACACCCTGAGTTCTGGCTCCTCAGATGGCTTTTCCACCTGTTCTTCATTGTAGTCCTGTGAGCGAGGCAGGGCAGGGGTGATCACCTTTACTTTAAAGATGGAGAAACCAGTCTCGGGAGAGGCTTTGCGATTTGCACAAAACACACAAGACATAAAAGGTGCCCGGCCTCAAACAACCGCTCCTGCGTTCCGAGATGAGGGTTCTTCCCATCTTTCTCTTCGACTTCACTAACAGACTCGCACAACCTCCAGGCTGAAGGCAACCGCAGAGGTCCACCTTCCCGGCCCCGTTTCACAAGAGGGGAAACCAAGGCACAGATGTTCTCCGGTGCAGCTGGGCCTCCAGGTGCCAGCAGAGCGCGGGGCCGCGGGCGGCCTGAGGACAGCCCTCCCGGTGCAGCCGGGGCCAGGTGCTCAGACTCCTCGGCCGGCAGCCTCGCGAACCGCCCGAGGTCCCCGGGAGGCAGCCTCAGGGCGCCCGAGCCCCCACCCCCCGGGCCGTCCCCCGCTCCGGGGCCAGGGCATCCCGGGGTCGCGGGCTGTCTCCCCCTTACCTCGCTGGGAGCTGTCCGGGGCGCTAGCCCACAGCACCACGGGCCTCGGGCGCCGGGGCCGCAGCCACCTGAGCGGCGAGGACTGCGGCGCGGGGCCAGGGGCGGGCACGCCTCGAGCCCCGCCTGGGGGCGGTATTTGCCGGGCTGGTGCGGGGCGGGCGCCGTCACGTGACGCGCGGGGAGGGGATGCCGGGAGCGGCGGGCGCGCGGCCGGGCTGGGCTTCCGGACCACCATGGCGGAAAGGAAGCCGGAGTCTCCGCAGGAAGGGTAAGGAAGGGGAGAAGTGAGCGGAGCGGATGAGTCTTCAGACCCTACGAAGTCGAGCTCGCGGAAGGACGATTAGGGCTGGTACTGCGTGGCCCCGCTGGAGCAGAAATAGAATCGGTGGGTGGAAATTGCAGGCAGGCGACTAGGGTCACTATGAAGATTCTTCCAGTCACCAGTTATCTGTCGGTGTAATGCGCTGTTCCTGGAGAAGGCAATGGCACCCCACTCCAGTACTCTTGCTTGGAAAATCCCATGGACGGAGGAGCCTGGTAGGCTACAGTCCATGGGGTCGCTAAGAGTCGGACGACTGAGCGACTTCACTTTCACTTTTCCCTTTCATGCATTGGAGAAGGAAACGGTAACCCACTCCAGTATTCTTGCCTGGAGAATCCCAGGGACCGCCTGGTGGGCTGCCGTCTATGGGGTCGCACAGAGTCGGACACGACTGAAGCGACTTAGCAGCAGCAGCAGCAATGCGCTGTTCCAGGAGGTAATGAGCAACTTTGTAGGTGTGCACAGAGGGGCTGGTTTATTCAACCAACGAACTGACCGCTGGCTATGGTCCAAACATATGCTGGGAGTATATATTAAATAATTTTATGTATACACACACCTCTCACGTGGTGTTAGCTGTTATTGCTGCTGCTACTGTTATTATGAGCACAGACGTGAACAAAGCTGATGTGGTTTCTGTCCTCCTTAAGTTAATTTCTGAATGGAGAAGGTAGACATTAATCAGATATCATTTAAATAATTTGTAGTAAGTGCATGGAAAGAACCCAGATTTATAACTAGGGGGCAAGGGAGGGTGGTCAGGAGTTAGCCAGACGGAAGAGAGGGTGGTAAAGCCTGAGTGAAAGCTCTTGGGTGGGGTGGGGCAGAGGAGAGAAGATTGCTCTTTGGGTAAATGGAAGATGTCCAGTTTGTCTGAAGCTTATTGTGTTGACAGAGAACAGTGTAAGTGAAATTAAAGCCAGGTACGGATCAGATCACACAACATTTAGTGAGTCACAATAAGGATTTTAAAATTTTATGTAAAAGGAAGGCATTGAAGGGGTGAAGGATATGGGTAATTTGAGACCCCCCTCCCTTTTTTGAAGTATGATAGGAGTCGTGGGGAAGATCCCTTGTAAAAGGAAATGGCAACCCACTCCCATTTTCTTGCCTGGAAAATTCTGTGGACGTAGGAGCCTGGCTGGGAGGCTACAGTCCATGGGTTCACAAAGTGTCAGACCAAACCTTAATTAAAAAAAAAAAAGAAGTATGCTAGCTACTATGTGGAGAATAGACAAAAGTAAGAGTGGAAGCATGGAGATTGGTTAAAACTTGGACTGGAGTGATGGTAGTGAAGATGGAAACAGATTCAAGGTACTTTTTTGAGGTAGTCAGCCTCAAGGCTTGATGGGGGAAACTGCGGAGATTCCCCAGTCTTTTAGCTTAACGTGACTGGGCCCATGAAAATGCTATTTTGTGAACTATTATAAGGGGAACATATTTGGGGGGGGTCAATAACTCAATGTTGGACTTGTTAAATTTTAAATGCCTGTGTGTCAGCCAAATGGAGACTAAAAGATATTTTGATACAGACCTCTGGATTTTAGAAGAAAATGTCAACTACAGAAATCTAACCTAAGAACCTTGAAGACCTACAAGATCTTCTAGAACTAACACTAAAAAAAGATGTCCTTTTCATCATAGGGGACTGGAATGCCAAAGCAGAAAGTCAAGAGATACCTGGAATAACAGGCAGATTTGGCCTTGGGGTACAAAATGAGGCATGGAAAAGGCTAATAGAGTTTTGCTAAGAGAACGCACTGGTCATAGCAAACACCCTCTTCCAACAACACAAGAGACAACTCTACACATGGACATCACCAGGTGGTCAATATCAAAATCAGATTGATCATATTCCTTGCAGCCAAAGATGGAGAAGCTCTATACAGTCAGCAGAAACAAGACCAGGAGCTGCCTGTAGCTCAGATCATGAACTCCTTATTGCAAAATTCAGACTTAAATTGAAGAAAGTAGGGAAAACCACTAGACCATTCAGGTATGACCTAAATCAAATCCCTTATGATTATATAGTGGAAGTGACAAATAGATTCAAGGTTTTAGATCTGACAGAGTGCCCGAAGAACTATGGATGGAGGTTTGTAACATTGTACAGGAGGCTGTGATCAAAACCATCCCCAAGAAAAAAAAGGCAAAAAGGCAAAATGGTTGTCTGAGGAGGCCTTACAAATATCTGAGAAAAGAAAAAAAAAAGGCAGAGGAGAAAAGGAAAGATATATCCATCTGAAGGCAGAGTTCCAAAGAATAGCAAGGAGAGATAAGACAGCCTTCCTAAGTGATCAATGCAAAGAAATAGAGGAAAACAAATGGGAAAGACTAGAGATCTCTTCAAGAAAATTAGAGATACCAAGGGAACATTTCATGCAAAGATGGGCACAAAAAGGAAAGAAATGATATCGACCTAACAGAAGCAGGAGATATTAAGAGGTGGCAAGAATACACGAAGAACTATACAAAAAAGATCTTCATGACCCAGATAACCACGACAGTGTGATCACTCACCTAGAGCCAGACATTCTGGAGTGCGAGGTTAACTGGGCTTTAGGAAGCACGACTACAACCAAAGCTAGTGGAGGTGATGGAATTCCAGCTGATCTATTTCAAATCCTAAAAGATGACACTGCAAGTGCTGCACTCAATATGCCAGCAAATTTGGAAAACTCAGCAGTGGCCACAGGACTGCAAAAGGTTTCAGTTTTCATTCCAATTCCAAAGAAAGGCAATGCCAAAGAATGCTTAAACTACTGTACAATTGCACTCATCTCACACGCTAGAAAAGTGGTGCTCAAAATTCTCCAAGCCAGGCTTCAACAGTCGTGAACGAAGAACTTCCAGATGTTCAAGCTGGATTTAGAAAAGGCAGAGGAACAAGAGATTAAATTGCCAAGATCTGTTGGATCATGGAAAAAGCAAGAGAATTCCAGGAAAACATCTACTTCTCCTTCATTGACTATGCCAATCCCTTTGGATCACAACAAACTGTGGAAAATTCTTCAAGAGATGGGAATACCAGACCACCTTACCTGCGTCCTGAGAAATCTGTATGCAGGTCAAGAAGCAAGAGTTAGAAACGGACATGGAACAACAGACTGGTTCCAAATTGGGAAAGGAGTGCGTCAAGGCTGTATATTGTCACCTGCTTATTTAACTTATATGCAGAGTCAGTTCAGTTCAGTCGCTCAGTAGTGTCTGACTCTTTGCGACCCCATTAATCGCAGCACGCCAGGCCTCCCTGTCCATCACCAACTCCCAGAGTCTACCCAAACCCATGTCCATCAAGTCAGTGATGCCATCCAACCATCTCATCCTCTGTCGTCCCCTTCTCCTCCTGCCCCCAATCCTACCCAGCATTAGGGTCTGTTCCAATGAGTCAACTCTTCATATGAGGTGGCCAAAGTATTGGAGTTTCAGCTTCAACATCAGACCTTCCAATGAACACCCAGGATTGATCTCTTTTAGGATGGATTGATTGGATCTCCTTGCAGTCCAAGGGACTCTCAAGAGTCTTCTCCAACACTACAGTTCAAAAGCATCAATTCTGCGGCACTCAGCTTTCTTCACCATCCAACTCTCACATCCATACATGACCACTGGAAAAACCACAGCCTTGACTAGACGGACTTTTGTTGGCAAAGTAATGTCTCTGCTTTTAAATATGCTATCTAGTTTGGCCATGTTCCCTCCAAGGAGTAAGCGTCTTTTAATTTCATGGCTGCAATCACCATCAGCAGTGATTTTGGGGGAGCCCAGAAAAATAAAGTCTGACACTGTTTCCGCTGTTTCCCCATCTATTTCCCATGAAATGATGGGGCCAGATGCCATGATCTTAGTTTTCTGAACATTGAGCTTTAAGCCAACTTCTTCACTCTCCTCTTTCCCTTTCATCAAGAGGCTCTTTAGTTTTTCTTCACTTTCTGCCATAAGGGTGGTGTCATCCGCATATCTGAAGTTGTTGATATTTCTCCCAGCAATCTTGAATCCAGCTTGTGTTTCTTCCAGCCCAGCGTTTCTCATGATGTACTCTGCATATAAGTTAAATAAGCAGGGTGACAATATACAGCCTTGACGTACTCCTTTTCCTATTTGGAACCAGTCTGTTGTTCCATGTGCAGTTCTAACTGTTGCTTCCTGACCTGCATACAGGTTTCTCAAGAGACAGGTCAGATGGCCTGGTATTCCCATCTCTTTCAGAATTTTCCACAGTCTGTTGTGATCCACACAGTCAAAGGCTTTGGCATAGTCAATAAAGCAGAAATAGATGTTCTTCTGGAACTCTCTTGCTTTTTCGATGATCCAGCGGATATTGGCAATTTGATCTCTGGTTCCTCTGCCTTTTCTAAAACCAGCTTGAACATCTGGAAGTTCACGGTTCACGTATTGCTGAAGCCTGGCTTGGAGAATTTTGAGCATTAGTTTACTAGCATGGGAGATGAGGGCAATTGTGCGGTAGTTGGAGCATTCTTTGGCATTGCCTTTCTTTGGGATTGGAATGAAAACTGACCTTTTCCAGTCCTGTGGCCACTGCTGAGTTTTCCAAATTTGCTGGCATATTGAGTGCAGCACTTTCACAGCATCACCTTTGAGGATTTGAAATAGCTCAACTGGAATTCCATCACCTCCACTAGCTTTGTTCGTAGTGATGCTTTCTAAGGCCCACTTGACTTCACATTCCAGGATGTCTGGCTCTAGGTGAGTGATCACACCATCGTGATTATCTGGGTCGTGAAGATCTTTTTTGTACAGTTCTTCTGTGTATTCTTGCCACTTCTTCTTAATATCTTCTGCTTCTGTTAGGTCCATACCATTTCTGTCCTTTATCGAGCCTACCTTTGCATGAAATGTTCCTTTGGTATCTCTAATTTTCTTGAAGAGATCTCTAGTTTTTCCCAATCTGTTGTTTTCCTCTATTTCTTTGCACTGATCGCTGAGGAAGGCTTTCTTATCTCTCCTTGCTGTTCTTTGGAACTCTGCATTCAGATGGGAATATCTTTCCTTTTCTCCTTTGCTTTTCGCTTCTCTTCTCTTCCCAGCTATCTGTAAGGCCTCCTCAGATAGCCATTTTGCTTTTTTGCATTTCTTTTCCATGGGGATTGTCTTGATCCCTGTCTGCTGTACAATGTCACGAACCTCTGTCCATAGTTCATCAGGCACTCTATCAGATCTAGTCCCTTAAATCTATTTGTCACTTCTGTATACTAATAAGGGATTTAATCTAGGTCATACCTGAATGGACTAGTGGTTTTCCCTACTTTCTTCAATTTACGTCTGAATTTTGCAATAAGCAGTTCATGATCTAGCCACAGTCTGCTCCTGGTCTTGTTTTTGCTGACTGTATAGAGCTTCTCCATCTTTGGCTGCAAAGAATATAATCAATCTGATTTCGGTGTTGACCATCTGGTGATGTCCACGTGTAAAGTCTTCTCTCGTGTTGTTGGAAGAGGGTGTTTGCTATTACCAGTGCATTCTCTTGGCAAAACTCTATTAGCCTTTGCCCTGCTTCGTTCTGGACTCCAAGGCCAAATTTGCCTGTTACGCCAGGTGTTTCTTGACTTCCTACTTTTGCATTCCAGTCCCCTATAATGAAAAGGACATCTTTTTTGGGTGTATGCAGAGTACATCATGCAAAATGTGGGGCTGGATGAAGCACAAGCTGGAATCAAGATTGCCAGGAGAAATATCAATACCACCCTAATGGCAGAAAGCAAAGATGAACTAAAGAGCCTCTTCATGAAGATGAAAGAGGAGAGTGAAAAATCTGGCTTAAAACTCAAAATTCAAGAAACCAAGATCATGGCATCCGGTTCCATCACTTCATGGCAAATAGATGGGGAAACAATGGAAACAGTGACAGACTTTTATTTTTGGGGGCTCCAAAATCACTGCAGATCATGACCACAGCCATGAAATTAAAAGAGGCTTGCTCCTTGGAAGAAAAGCTACGACCAACCTAGACAGCATATTAAAAAGCAGAGATGTTACTTTGCCAACAGAGGTCCATCTAGTCAAAGCTATGGTTTTTCCAGTAGTCATGTATGGATGTGAGAGTTGGATCATAAAGCTGAGTGCCAAAGAATTGATGCTTTTGAACTGTGGTGCTGGAAAACTCTTCAGAGTCTGTTGTACTGCAAGGAGATCAAACCAGTCCATCCTAAAGGAAATCAGTCCTGAATATTCATTGGAAGGACTCATGCTGAAGCTCCAATACTTTGTCCACCTAATGCTTAGAACAGAGTCATTGGAAAAGACCCCGATGCTGGGAAAGATTGAAAACGTGGAAAAGGGGATGACAGAGGATGAGATGGTTGGATGGCATCACCAACTCAACAGACATGAGTTTGAGCAAGCTCTGGGAGTTGGTGCTGGACAGGGAAGTGGGGATGCTGCAGTCCATGGGGTCACAAAGAGTTGGACACAACTGAGCAACTTACCTGAACTGAACCTAAGAATGCTGTGAAAAACAAATCATTGCACCATACTGAGGTTTGAAATAGCTGACTTCAGTGATCCCACTGACATATCTCAGTCCTTAGTTCTATACAATGTATTCTCTAAAAATATATTCCATCTATTAGTACCATATGATGAATTGTTGTTATTACAGATTCTGGGTGACACCTGAGTTACCATGCAGCTTTTCTTTTATAAATGGAAAGAGAAACACAAAAACACAAGCACCCGAAGCCTAAGGCCAACAATTTATTTTAAGCAAAGACAAAATTGTACACACTAGCTAGATACAAATAGCAGACCACTCTGACTTAGGTCAGATCAGAACAGGGGAGGTTCCGACTACATCACACTATAATGGGCGTGATGATTTATCTCATCTTTGGGCAAAGCTATACCGTATTTAATCCTTTGAAGGGTGTCCCATTGTATGAAACGGGCAGTCTTGATGTCTGTCAAAAAGCAATCAAAAGCCTGAGTTTCTGGATTTGTGCCAGCCAACATTACTGTTTTGGCATTTCTATGAAACAGTTAAGCTTTTCAAAGGAGTGCAACAGCTTTCTACAAGAGCATGCTGTCTCTCTCGTTAGTGGTACAAACATCACTTGCCACGTGGAAATTTTGTTTTTAAATATAAGTGCTTAAATACAAGAACATCATTTGTAAACTGCAGTTGAGTCCCCTCCTTTCTGCCCTCACCTCATCTATGCCTGCCTCTATCCCACCACTTGATGTGTATTGATTTTTCTCCTACATTAGATTAGAAAGGACCTGCACATCTTTGCATTCTGGCACATAGTTGGTATTTATTGTAAAATGAGTCAGTACACCTACCGCATCTCCTTAACCATGTGAACGTTATTTCCCTTGTTTTATAGAAAAGTGAGGCTCAGCGTGATTTGTCCAGGGTCAACATAGTAGACATCTGTCATTCCTTTTTGGCTGTCCAGTATCTGAATTCGTGCCTACATTTGGGAATTCCCCATCCTATGAACTTGCTGGCAACCAGAGCATGCTTTTCACTACAGAAGCTCAAATTGATTTTTTTTTTCCTTTTCCACATGACCCTGACGCTATAAATTAAATATTCCTTGGACTTGGAATCAGAGATACAACAAAGTTGTATCTTGGAGTAATTCTCTACGGCAACCATAGCAAATGCAGCAAGATGTTTTCTGAGCAATACTGCCTGCCATGATTGTCCAGGGAACTGTGGCTTGGTAGTAAGTGGTGGCATCTAATCCTCAGCAAAGGTGGTGTCCTCACTGCACCAGTTGTGTGGAGTGACAAAGGGGGATGTTCCAGTGGCCTAGTCTCCAGGCCTCCTGGTGATGCTACCTATAATCCTTCCATAATGAATTTTTTTCTCCTTACATCTACCAAAACTGGATTTTGGTGTTTGCAAGTTAAGAAAATCTGACTCATAGAGTCACATTAATAGCAGAGCTGAGGACTTTGAACTGATTCTAGTGTTCCTTCCTGGCATAAACCTGTACTCTTCAACAGCCCACATTTTCTACATTACATTTTGATGTCTCTGAATCACCCTTTATTCACCAAATTTATCTTTTAAAGTCAGGGGATTGTTGAAGATTTCAGTTGCACAGTGAGGCAGCTGCCAAGGGAACATAGTTTCAAATGTAGCAGCATCACTGTACAGTTGTTCGTGTAATGTTAAAATCTGTATTCTTATCCTTTATAGGCCTAAGAAAATACTACGCATGTGACCGAGAAACAGGTAAAATAATCAGAAGTGCTTAGAGGAGATCGTTAGCTTTAGCAGAATGCTTATTGGACTCAAGTCAGCTGTGTGTTTCTGAAGACAATTTAAGAACCTTTTATTATAACTGAAAATATGTCATAAGGCACTGTGTTTAAAAGACTAAGTGATTGTGTAATATTTTTACATCTCAGCAACAAGTCGATTCATGTGTGATTTCTATGTTTTTGTGAACTTGCACAAAAGCAGGCAAGTGGCACCCCCTAAGCATAGCTGTAATACCGAGTGCACGCAAGTAGCAACTGTTCACGTCTCCTGGGTGACATCTATAATAGAGTAGGGAAGAGTCGTGGTGCTTTATTTATAATTTATTATTGTAGCCTTTAATAAATAGGTTACTGAGGCTTTCTTGTATTGTATAACTTGGAATTGCAGTATATATACTAGCCAGCAGATGTCAGGATGGGATCTCTTTTCTTAAGACCAAAGTATGAAAACACAATAAACAAGAGTTCCTAAAAGAACCAAAGGTCTTCTTGCTTTCAGTGCTGTATACACTTCAGTCACACTTAACAGTCTTCCTTAACACATATACTTTAGCATTTTTTCGGCCCCTCCTCCCCCCAACACTTTTATGTGGACAGTTCCTATTCATCCAAATCAGTCACTTCCACAGGGAACCCCCTCCGTGCTTCTTCCCCAACCCAGGAGGCCAGGGCTTCTTTATTCCATGTTCTCACAGTCACGTTAGTTTCCTCTTATAGCAGTTTACATAATGACTTAATTATTGAGGAATCTAGGTACTATCCAACTCCCCTGGTATTTTGTAAGCCTCTTAAGGATTGGTACAATGACTGAAATCTTCTCTTCTGTATCCCTCACCTACCACAGTGCCTGGTCCTCTGTAGTCACTAAAAAAATAAGTATCTGTGAATGTGAACACCTCCACCAAGGAGATTGAGAATATTTTTCGGAGGCCTAGACAACAGGCAGTGTCTGAAAGCCACTGGTTGCTTTAAAAAATACATTTCCTAAGCTCCATCCATAGCAGTTCTGATTCAGTAGGTCTTTGTTTAAAAGCTTCTTGTGTGGTTTGCAGCCTGCTTTGGAAAAGCCCTCTGCACATGGTGCCTGACACTGCCAGTGTTCTTTTCCCTATTATATTTGAACTTCTCCTTTGGCAAGAGGCATCTGTGTATGAAAACTGTCCCTAGTATGCATTCTTTGATTCCCAAGTACCTGACATACCTGACACCTAGCATCCACTGACTCTTAAAATTTTATGTGAAAAAAAACATCAGTTACCCATAAACATGAAGACATATTTATCATGAGTCCTTTTCCTACCAAGAAATGAGTATTACAAATATGCCATTTTACTATCTTATTTACATATGGAATTGGAAGGAAGAAAATAAGTGATAATCTGAGTCTACAGTATCTAGCAGTTTCTAGCATCCCCCCTGCTCCCCCCACCCCCCCGGTTCTTTCTCTGCTATTCACTGTAAACTCAAGAAAGGTGAAATTATTAAGAGTGGTCTAAGTTTGATATGCTTAAGAAAACAGGCTGAAAAAAATTTTAAGTGCTTTCTGTCAGATCAGGAATAAATAAGCACCTTGCAACTTGGTAACAATAAAGTAAAAAATACAAATTATTTTTATGGTGATGAACTTCTAAACAGTAGAATGCTTGCTAACAACAGTGAGGGTTTGGTTAAAGAGGAAAAAGCAGATGTTAAATTAAATGCCTTCTCTTCAGCTTCTTTAACAGCATCATTGTTTCACTAAGCTAACAACAGTATTTTACTAAGAATGATTTTCTCAAGATTTAATAGGTTTAAGGTTTAACTTACACTTTTATTTTTATGTTCAGTAAAGAATCCATATCTTACACTGTGACTAATGAAGACAATGGTTATTACAAACATTGAGTGAAATTCTATAATTGATGTGAAGGTTCAATAGTAAGCTTATTAAGTTTTATTCAAAAGTATACCAAAAATATATAGATGCTGAATTTTAGTAATGATGGTAAGATGGGCAATTCGTTAGATCATTTCCTGGTTCTAATTTTCATCTAGCACATTTCTAAACATTTTTTTTGCGATATCTTTATTATTTCAAGTAATTTATATATTGTTTTTCTTCTATCAGCTCAGATAATCAGAGACAATGCAATTTGAATTTGGGGAAGAAGAGCATCACGTACGTTCCCACTGCTGTATCACACCCAACAGGAGTCTTCATTATGTTTCCACACTGTCCCATAAAAAGTAGTCTTCAGTCTCTTGGTATCACAAACATATGTGCACTTAGCTACTTTCTTCCCTCCTAAATAAACATACAAATTGGGGGAGAGTAAGTTATAGTAGGTCAACTGTCATCCTTGTCATCAGATGACTGTATATACCTTAGCTGTGAAACCAACAAACTGACCTAATGGAAACAGCTCAAAAGGTCACGTTAGTGATACACATCTCTTTGGAAAACAAAACTAAGGGATTCTGTTTTTCAGAACAGGGACTTTTCTCTCCACTGAAAAGAAAGGAAAGGTATTTTGGGCCAAAAGATCAGATGGGAAAACCAAGAGTCAGTGCAGAATCTCTACTGTAAATAAAGAGGACTGAGGAGTGAAGCCTGGGACACCACCAGAGGTTAGAGATGAAGAACCAGCAAAAGAACCTGAGAAAGGATGGATGAGTGGAACAGAAAGGATGGATAGGAGGAAAATCAAGGCGGCCTGCCTGTAAGGTGGTTAAAATAGTAAGGAAGTGTGTTGAATGCTGCTGAAAGGGCAAGACAGGTTAGTTAACCTTGACAAGATTGGTGGGGATGCAAACCTAACTGAAATGGGTTCGGGAGATAACAGGAGGAAGGAATGAAAATAGAAACAGCCTTCTTGAAGCATTTAACTGAGAGCAGAGAAATGGGATGGAAGACGAAGAGGGGTGAGGATTCAAGAGGATTATGGTGGATGCTGTGCCGAACCACCCAGATGTCAACTTGGGATGAGGGAACTCAACCCGCCAGCAGCTACGAGGGTTGGCTACAGACACCACACAGCTGCATCCCCCTCAGGAGATGCCTTCAGCTGAAGGAAGCTGCCTGCATACAGTACACCGGCCCAGCAGCCCCTGTGGGGTGGCTAGGCAATGCAAGGGCAGAAAGGCCCTGCCCTCTGGCCTTGCTCAGGACTTCTCTGAAGGGCCACCTAGCATCAGATAACTGGGACTGAATAAAGCTGCTTTTTCAACCAGGGTGACTATTCTGGCTTGCCCAGGACTGAGGTTTCCGTGCTAAACTGGGATAGTCCTGCATGGTTGATCACCCTATTTGCAGCTGCACCAGTTCAACTTCTCCCCCTGCCCAAACTTGTTTTACTTGCTCTCGAAAGTGTTTCCCCGACCCCCCAAATGCTCCCCCTAAAACCTCCTGTACAAAATCTCAGCATCTCCTCCAGGGGAACAAATTTGCAACAGGGCTTTTTTTTAAAAGTCAGAGGAAATCACAGCCCTTTTGAATCCTAAAGGGAATGATCCAATAAAAGAGAAGGGAGGGAGAATTGATGGGTCACGATCATTGGGTAGCTGATGCAGGTGGGATTGAGGAGTTTGGACTTAAATAGGAGAGGGCTTTCCTAATGGAATCTTCCTGACCTAGGTATCAAACCTGTGTATCCTGCATCTCTGCCTGGAGAATCCCATGGACAGAGGAGCCTGATGGGCTACAGTCCATGGGGTCACAAAGAGTTGGATGCCACTCTGCGACTAACACTTTAACTTTCCTAATGGGAGGGAGGGTACAGGTACTGGTGGGTGGGTCATCACAGGGTAAGTTTATAGGAGCTTTCCTCTGGATGCTGCTATTATCTTGGGGAAAGAAGAAGCAACATTGTCACCTGAGCTTGAAGATAAGGGGACATCCTAGAGGTCTGAGAAGGTGTGACATGTCTATCTAGTGGATTAGAACGAACTAAGGAAATGCAGTGGTTCTACAGGACCCAGTTGAGATTCAACAGTCATTATTTTCCAGGTAGAACCTGTCAGGGTGTTTGTTTCTTTGCAGACACTTCAGCTGCAGAGAGTAGGATTTAACCAGGATGGGGTTTTGCCAGAAAAGTACAATGACGCTAGAGGGAGGGAAGAGATTTGAAGGTGTGTGCAAGAATGATTACAACGCTGGCTAGTGGAGTGAGTTGACGCATGAGGGTGGTGAAGCACAGAGACGAAGTGGCAAGATAAACAGATCATGAGAGGGTCTAGTGGGGCTGACGGAGAAGGCAATGGCACCCCACTCCAGTACTCTCGCCTGGAAAATCCCATGGACGGAGGAGCCTGGTAGGCTACAGTCCATGGGGTCGCTAAGAGTCGGATACGACTGAGCGACTTCACTTTCACTTTTCCCTTTCATGCACTGGAGAAGGAAACGGCAATCCACTCCAGTATTCTTGCCTGGAGAATCCCAGGGACGGTGGAGTCTGATGGGCTGCCGTCTATGGGGTCGCACAGAGTCGGACATGACTGAAGCGACTTAGCAGCAGCAGCAGTGGGGCTGAGCTATTTGTAATGGAGGAAAGAAATCAAATCTAAATCTAGGCTATTGCTGTGGGGTTGAGTGATTAAGGAAGGCTGGGGTCTGAAAATGACTTTCCAGAGAAAGCAGATCTTGGCAGGAGGAAACTTTCAACTTTTCCCCACCAAATCTAAACCTTTATTACAAGTAGTGGTCAGAATGCCCCCACCTCAAAATGACTAGTGTCCTAACCTCCAAACCTGTTAATATGTATCTCATATGGCAAGAGGGGGTTTGGAGATGTGATTAAGGATTCAAGGAAGAGTCCCTAATTTGTAGTTTAAGCAGCTATGTTGATGGAGCCATTTACTGAATTTAAGCAAAAAATTTCAAGTGAAAATTATGGGTCCAGTTTTGGACCTGCCAAGCTGGAAATACCTGAGATGGAGATGCTAGGTGAGCAGATGAATAGCCAAACATGGACAACATTTCAACTTGAAATAAACACTGGGACTTTCTTCTAGATAGATGGTAATTAAAGCCATGGTCACAGCTGAGGAAGTTTATAAGAAAAGATAATCCAGGACCAGAAAGTACTTCAAGCCTGATCAATGAATAATAAAATTCTGCCAAAGATGGTGGAACAGATAAGGGATTTACCCTAGATCTGAAGAGGATGAGGCCACAATAACAGGAAATGAGGAAGGAGTGCTATAAATGTACTGGTTTTCTATTGCTGCTCTAATAAATTATTCAGACTTACAACAACACAAATTACCTTATGGTTGTGAACATCAGAAGTTTGAAACAGGTCTTGAGGGGTTAAAGTCAAGGTGTTTGCAGACCTGCAGTCCTTCCCAAGGTTCTAGGGGAAAACCTGTGCCCCACCCTTCCCAGCTTCTGGAACACAGAGGTGGCCCACGTTCCTTGGCGTGTGGCTGTATCATTCCAACCTCTGCTTCTGTTGTAACATCTCTGACTCAGCTTTCTTTCTCCCTCTTATAAAACCCGTGCGATTACACTGGGTCCACCCAGATAATCTAAGATACTCCCTGCACCTCCAGAGTCTTCCCTGAATTCTTTCTTTTCCCTACACTACATTCCTCCGAATAAACATGTACTAGTTTGCTCATTCCATCCTCTTTGACCTTCCCTTCCAATCTAGGCCCACATTGCATCTAGGTTTAAGTAAGCAATTTTGAACTTCTCTTGATCAATATGATTTGAACACCTTAACCAATTCCTACCTGGCTCCCCCTTCTCTACCCTTTCCCCCATAAGATAACTGTAGTTATTCCTTCAAATCTGAACCAGCAGCAAGGTGGGGTCCTTCAGATATCCATTTGTGTGGCCTCCTTTGATGAATTATAGACCCCAAAATGGCAGTCCCATGATTGTCCATTCCCAGCTTCTGGCACAAGACCATGGCATATAACAGAAACTGTAACTGATAAATGAGTTATTAATCTCTGGGACTTTTGTCCATGGAATTCTCCAGGCAATAATACTAGAGTGGTTGCCATTCCCTTCTCCAGCGGATCTTCCTGACCCAGGGATTGAACCTGGGTCTCCCATGTTGCAGGCAGATTCTTTACCATCTGAGCCACCAGGGAAGCCCTTAAAAAGCCAGACCTTAAGTTAAATCATCTTCCTTATAAATATTTGCAAGAGAACAAGCATCTCACTTTAAAATAATAAAACAGTTCTGTAATGTTGGAGGCTGTTTCACACTTTGCCAGATTCTGCCCTGTACTTTAGAGCAGGTGTCCCATAAGCCAAATTCAGCTTGCCCCAAATAAGCCCTTTTTCCAGGAAAGACTTAAGACAAAACAGCACCCCTCATGACACTGAACACTGAGCAATTTAAATGCATGGCAAAAAGTTTAGCTGATTTAGTGTGATAAGTTCAGAAAACTAAGCCTAGGAAAATCAAAAGGATATGCAGGAAAAGGCAACAACAAATAGTGTTTGGAGTCCTAATGAAATCAATCTAATGAAAATCACACTAATAAGTACACAGAAAGGAAGCAGAAATGAGATGTGTGACAGACAGAGGTAAGGACGGGAAAGAGACATAATCCCCACATGCAGGAGTCAGCAGGCAACGTCTAAAACAGAAAAATCATAAAATAACATAATCGTTATTTATAGACAGGTAAACTCAATGTAATTCTTGAAAAAGAGGTGAATGTCATGGTATCTGGGAGGAAAGTTAATGACTCTCCCCCTCTCCCAACAAACCTGGAGAACTGCCTGACTTTAAAAATACAGCATTTTCCCCTTTGGTGGTATTACATATTCTCAGCCTCAAGCAGTAATGCTGCCTTTCATAAAGACTGCTTAAGAATAGAACCATGTTGTTTTATCAGGACTAGCAAATTCTCCAGTCCCAAACAGGAGGAACTCAATTTAATGTGGTTTGTAATAGTCTCAATGTTACAGTAGTCTCACCAGTGATTGTTCGTTTGCAGCAAAAATGTGGGTTAAGAAAAATACAAGCCCTATTTTTCTTATTAAAAATACAGACTAATAGTCCCGTGCTTAAATGACATGTTTGTGTGCTGGCTTCCATAAAACATAACTAATAGGAATTCTTTAACAAATATACTCCAAACAGAAGTAAAAAAGTACACAGAAATGACTCACAAGACAGGGCCATTGCAGACATAATTCCCTTATAATTCATACTTGCTAGAAAATGGAGTTTGACATCATGATGTACAATTACACCAACATTCATCGAGGCTGATATCACAGGTATAAGGGAATACTATGACCGTAAAACGTCTCTTCATACTTGCCAAAGAGTTTTAGCTATAAAGGTCAGTTACCACAGTCAAAATTGTTCTTAACAAGTAGAATTTTTACGTCCATTCAGTCGAAGAGTCTCTTACATCTTTCTGGGCCTATTCACTTGCAGACAGGAGAAGAAACTGTAGCCAGGTTCTTCATACCATGCATTCACACGTGACATCCACTCTTCATATGCTGTCCAATTTCTTTAAGATAAAAGGAGCTGAAAGGAAAATAAACCCAGAGTTTGTTTTCAGATCCAGATCATCACAAGTTACATTATGGAATTACAGGACTGGGAGATAAACTTTACAGTTCAACACATTTTTCAAACAAATGATGGCTAAGCCTTGGCCTGTGCACCCAGCAAAAGCCAATCACTGTCTTTCAAGGGAGCCCATCCCACTGTCCTGCAGCTACAACTATTATAAAGTTCACTCTTACACTATATAAAATCTTTTCTTCATGTAGTTCTCCTCTTAGGACATAAAGAAGAAATCTAATCCTCCGTCAAATGACAAGTTTTTACTTTGTGATGTAACCGTCAAAGGAACAAAACTCTGGAAGAAACAAAATGGCATCTCTCACTTTGAAGTTGGGATCCAGAAAGCTAGACACATATTTTTGTTCCCCCACTGATTAGTCATATACTATTTGTGTGCTTCAGTTCACATCTGATACAGTCCTATTTCAGTTATTATGAGTAGGGTGGTATAGATAAAAATGTCTAGCAAACAAGGAAGTGCTGTCATAGGGATCTAAAGAAGTGATATTATTGTCTTGTGTAACAGTGCTGTGGCCAAAATAAGCATGGGAAAAGATGCTCAGCATCATTAACCATTAGAGAAATGCAAAACAAAACTACAGTGAGATATCACTTCACACCCACGAGGATGGCTACTGTCAAAAAACTTGGCAAGGATGTGGAAAAATGGTACTCTTGTACCCTGTTTCTGAGAGCGTAAAAATGGTATTGCTGCTATGGAACACAGTATAGTGGTTCCTTAAAAAAAAAAAAAAAAAAGATGGGGAGGTGCTGCCAGCAGCTGGGAGGAGCAGGGAATGGGGAATTACTGTTTAACAGCTATAGAGTTCAGTTTTACAAAAGTGTTCTGGAGATGGTGGTGATGATTACACAATATTACTAATGTATTTAATACATTAAATACTTAAACAAAAACTCTAATTCTTAACAGAAAAAAAAGTAGCAGTCATCAAAAGAATGGATAAAGTGTGGTGTATCCATACAATAGAATATTATTTGGCAATAAAAAGGAAATACTGATGCATGCTACAGTATGGACAAACCTTAAAAACATTATGCTAGACATGGTCACATACTATACAGTTCCATTTATATAAAAAATATCTGGAATAGGGAAACCTCTAAAGACAAAAAGTCCCTTAGTGGTTGCCAGGGGCTAGGGAAGGGGGAAAATGGGAGAATGACAGCTAATGGGCATGGCGTTTCTTTAAGAAGGGAAGAAAATGTTTTAAAATAGATTGTGGTGATGGCTGCACAAATCTTGACTATACAAAGAACCAATGAACTGTATACTTTAAATGGATTAAGTGAATAACATGCAAATTATATCTCAATTTAAAAAGTGGTAAGGATCAGTATTGTTTTGTTTTGTTTTTAAACTGATTCATCTCAAATACAAAGGTCATTGAAAAGCAGCGAATATTTCACTGGCAACTAAGTCAACCAAAAAAAGGTAAGAGGAGGAAATTAGTCAAGTTGGGAGTTGCAAGCTGTTGAAGGAGCAAGATGACTTGGTAGTTTCCGTTTTCCAAGGGCTCCCTCTCCTGGGGAAGCAGAGTAACACCACAGACAGTGAAAGGGACAGAGTAAGAGAGACCCGACCTCAAGAACTCTGGCCTTAGGCCCAACATGAACCTTAACACAAGAGGACCGTGGTATGGCCTTCATTTATCTGAATTACCTCTGCCTCTCTATCCAGACCTATCAACAATATAAAACAAGGAACAATGAAAAAGAATACTGAACTGGACATCTAGCAACAGGGGCAATTCACTTCTGAGATTCCTATCAGTAAAACTAGAGCACTCATCTATAAAACTCTGTCTAGCTCCAGTACTGTGTGCCTATAATTCTACTACTTTGCGTAAGTCCTCTGAAAGTGGAGTTCTTATTTGCAAAGAGGATATACAGAGACTTAGGCCAAGATCAGGCAATGCAAATAGTTTCTACCAAATGTAAAAACCAAATAAATGCTCAGGCATTACCATTAACCCTATTGATCCTTTCTTCTTAAAAAAAAAAAAGAAAAAGTAATTACCTACTTCACCCTCTGTACAAATAAAAAGAACAAAATCTTCTGGATTTCAGAGGTCAGCACTAACGGAAGGAAACTTGGCAGTCAGTTAAGAACTCTGGATTCTAGGTCAAGATCATTCACTGAATCGCTGAATGACCTTGAGCCAGCTATTACTCCACTCTAGATACCAGTTTTTCTGTTTGCAAAACGAGGGGGTTGCTCCTGGGGATAGTTAGTTTTGTTGTTTAGTCGCCAAGTCGCATCCGACTCTGCGACCCCATATACTTGAGCTCTCAGTCCATGTGATTTCCCAGGCAAGAATACTGGAGTGGGTTCCCATTTCCTTCTCCAGGGGATCTTCCCGACCCCCGGGATCGCACCCACAAACCTCAGAGGCTCTTTCAACCCAATCGTCCTTAAGAAAAGGAGGGGCTGAGTGATTAACCTCGTGGTCCGGATCGCCGCGTGCACTAGGTAACCCCACCCCGACCCGCCAATCCTAAGCCTTGCCCGCCTGCGCCCGCCGCCCTCCACGTGCACAGCTCTTGCTCCTCGCAACTGCTTAGCTCTTGCTCCAAGGCCCCCACAAGGCCGGTGGGACCAGAGCCGAGTGGGCAGGTGGCGGCGAGCTCCCTGGGAGGGTACTTACTGACTCGCAACAGTGCCACATAGATGAGGAAGTTCCGTATGGAGGAGATCACATCCTCGCGCATCTTCCGTTTCATCTCCTCCGGGTCCAGCTTCGGCGCAAGGCCCTCGATCCGGAACATCTCAGCTCTTGCTAACGGCTTCCAGCTGCCACTCTCTCGGCTCTTCTCCGCAGCCTCCCGGCGCCCGGAATTCGGCCCCATCCCATTTCCTGTTCCCGCCCCATTTTTACGCGTGGAGACGAGAGCCTGCGAAGGACAAACTTCCTCCTTAAATTGAGCTGTTCTAAAGGAGGGCTGCCTGAAGAGGGTGCTCGCAGCCTTAGCGACGCAGGACTTGTGTTCTTCCAGGCCTTTTGTTTAACAACCTCTGTCCTGAACCTGGCGCGCATAGCTGCAGGGAGCCCGTCAGAGGAGGGGTGTGCATAGGTACCATCATAGATAATAATAGTTAACACTTACGGAATACTCAGTACAGTGCTACCCCATGAATTCGATGTTATAATCTTCATTTCCTAGATGAAAAAACTGAAGCACAGAGATCTTTAAAACAACAGCTTGCCCAAATGTGTTTTAAAATACCTCGGAGGGGGGGAAGTGTTGGGAAAGAGAGATGAAAGGATATTAGCAAAATACTGAAAATTACTTAAGCTGGAGATAGTGTATCATTTTAGTTAATCCTGGTCTTCTATTTTGAGTATTTTTGAACTTTTTAATGATAAATAAAAGATAACGATGATGAAACTTGCTCAAGATTACACAACTAATAAGTTGCTGAGCAGGGTTTTATAGTTAGACCGGTAGGAGCCCAGACACAGAGTGTTTAACATTTTCCATATTATTGTTGTCTTCTTATTTCTGGAGTTAACCGATCATCAGATTATAGTATTGGTCCACTACTATACTTTGACAATACTATCAAATTATAGTATTGGACCAATAATGTCTTATATATGAATCAAGTTTAGATCTGTTCAACATCTTACAGATTTACAGATTTACGGGAGAGGCTTAGAAACCACGAGTATTAAAGTTGGTCTGCTGGTGATGGGCAGAGGCAAGGTTCTAATGCAAATAATTACAATGTCAAGTTGAATTCTCTTTCCTGTGAACCCTGTTATTCCTCTGTTAGTCTTATTAGCCATTAGTGCCTGCTTAGATGGGCATCTCTGGAGCCAGAAGGAAGGAATTTAATGCAACCAGATTTCCTGTCGAAGAATCATCAAACAGTTGTTAGAAGGCTGCTGCCCCAAATTATGCACACCAACCAGCCATATATATAATTCTTAGACATGAACCAGATGACTGAACTGGTCACATAATTCAAAACCAGAATGCTCCTTCTTCAGTGTGCTATGCACATTGCATAGTGACAGTGGATTTTAGATGAATTAAAACAAGAATTTAACTATGGGAGGAACTGATAACTCTAAGTGTTGCCGACCACCTTCCTGATTGACAGAATGGGTCAAGAAAGGGAACTCATCTGCCTATTCAGGCTTTAGTAACTTCTTGCATCTATAATTCATGCAGTGGAAGAGCAGAGGCAGCTCTGAAATGGGAGGGGCTGACTCCCAAGGAAGAGCTCCACCTAACCCTTTGAGAGTGTTTAGAAAGCCTGCAGTGATGCTGGAAAGTAGCAGGGGCTGTGGAAAGAGCTTGAACCAGAAGACTGGAGACATAGCCTTCAGATCTGGCACTACCGTTATCTAGCCATGTGAGGAGGGACAAGTCTCTGTTCCACTGCAGCTGTGTTTCTTCAGTTATAAAGAGAGGAGATGTGATTCAATTCTCTTGAGAGTCCCTTTCGCTTCTAACAGTCTGTGCATTTGAATTCTAATTGTATCATCTAGGGTGTTCTGGTCTGGAGGGTATGGACATCGAAATATTATCAGATGTGGTGAGGTATCAGAATGGCCAATGTGTGTGTTTTCCATGGTAGGAAGAATGTAGCATCCCACATCCATCTGAATAGTGAGGCAAAACGGATTGGAAAGCGGTGAGTTCTTAAGTAATTCCAGTAACTTGGGTCTCTAATGCTGACTGAATTTAGATAAACAGTTCTCATATGGAACTACCCATTTTTTTCTTTGCTAAGATGCTCTTGAGTAACTTCCCTGGATTCATAGGGAACCAAAGAGGGGAGAAATTAATAGAAAATCATGCTTCTTGGTGAAAAAGAACAGATTGTTAGCATTTGTGTTTTATTCATCCAATGTTTATTTGATGATATGGTAGTACGTGGCTGATTTGTTAAAGGACAGTGTTACTCTCATAACAATTCTCTTCCAAAGGTCTGATGCTTGCCTTCTTGTAGAGAGATATAGGAAAGTAGTGGGTGGAAATATGGCGTAGCTGTATCTTGGGGTGAGGAATTGGTTCTGGATGCAGGCTAGAAGGTGAACTGTTCCTGTCTCAGAAATGTTCATCCTGATTAACTCTCTTCCCTTTGCATGGTTCCTCTAGTTGTAATGGAGGAAACAGTAAAAGAGGTTTGGCTATTTGTCTTTTCTTTTCATGGTTTTTATTTTTTCGCTTGTTTGTTTGGTATGTAAGTGGTGGTATTGTCCAGTTATGGTTGGCGTAGGTGAGGTAAATTGAGAGAACATGCTTCAGGAAGTTAATACTGGAATTAGCTGTTTCACATCTTGGACCCCTCATTTTGTTCCTCATTGAAATGATGAGGGACTTGGGTCAAATCTTTAAAGTCACTTGCAGCTCTAAAATGCTGAAATTCTGTGTCTGTCTTTCCTGTTCTTCCTTTATAATCTTGCATTAAAGGCTAAAAGCAAAGAATTCCCTGTGCTTTGCCACAGAAGGCAAAAATAAAAAGTATGCACACATAATTTAACATTGATATTTGTATTATTTAGTTTGATCAAAAGGTAGTTGATGTCACAACCTGTCTTGTTTTTCGTTTCAATCCCAGGAGGGTTTTAGGAGCTATTTCCTTTGCCTCAACTTCCCAGATGGTACTGCACACGAGCATTCATTGTGTACAGCCTACCCATAAAATGATTAACCGTTACAATTTCTATCACTGGGGAGGAATTTGTATTTGCAAAGTCAGAGACTGAGAGGTGACTCATGATTGGGAAATAATTCCAGCATATAATCACAGGAACTTTGTGGTTTCTAATTTATAGGTGATGTGTAGTTTTCACATACTGAACCTGCAGCCCCTTCAGATGAGAAAACTGAGATCCAGAGGGAAGCTAGTTAGAGGCAGAGCCAGCTGGGGCTGGGGGAGGAGTCTGTGCTCTCAGCTTTGCACTTTTCTCAAGCATACCTTGCAGCTTTTGATATTTTGTGGGTATTCTCATTGATAATCCTCCACTCAGGGGTGCAGGTTGGAAGAATGGGTTGTTGTTGAACCCATTTTGGAACGAACAGGCTGAGGGGAGCCCTTCTTTCCATGTTTCCACATGCATCACCAGTAATTAATCTAGGCTGTGTTATTATCTAGCTCCAAATCTCTCCTTCCTCTTTTCTTCAGGAGATGAACATGGTTTGGTGTTCCCAAAATAAACGACTTTGAAGTCCACTCAGGACCCATGATGAATGAAACAAAGGGCATCACAAGGAAAGGACACTTGGGCCCCCCGCTCTGTGACAAAGCTAACCAGAGTCCTCCCCCATCAGATGGGGTAACACTTCTAGGAATTACTGCCTAGCTAGAGGCATCTTTAGGAAGAGAGGCCTTTTGAGCCTCAAAAGATGAGTAGAATTTTGATAACCTTCATCTTACTAGCATTTATTGTCTATGATATCCTCCGTGTGTGTGTGTGCTCAGTCGCTCAGTCATGTCCAACTCTTTGTGACCCCCTGGACTTCAGCCCGCCAGGCTCCTCTGTCCATGGGATTCTCCAGGCAAGAATACTGGAGTGGGTTGCCATTTCCGCCTGCAGGGGTTCTTCCCAACCCAGGGATCAAACCCATGTCTCCTGAGTCTCCTACATTGGCAGCAGGATTCTTGACCACTGAGCCCTCTGGGTACCCCATAATGCCCTGTTCTCTATCTAATTTTTATGACTTTGTTGATCTCTTTCCAAGTAGACTGTAAGCACCTGTAAGTACAAACAACATGTCCTTTAAGCCTCTAAACAATTCACAACAGGTATTTATACATGGTGAAAACTCAGCAATGACACCTTAAATGATTGAATGAATAAACTTCAGATGCTAACCTTTAGAATTTAAAAATTGATAGCTTTGTACATTAGGTTGAAAGGAAACTGTCCACAAAAGAAATTTACCCAAAAGTCCACATATTTTTATAGTTATTAATTTCTCATTGTTTTAGTATAACTTATTTTTGTTTGGCTATGTAAAAATTATTTAAATAATTCTAGAGTATCATAGGCAAAGTTAAAGAATGAATATAAGATTTAGTTGCTTTATTTTTAGCAATAGAATTATATTAAACCCATATGACAAGTTTAATAAATTTTTTTTTCCACAAAAGTACATTTATTATAAAATTTACAAATACAGAATTGGAGAAGAAAAGAAAGTAACAGTCCCCCATGACTCAACAACCACTATGGACATTGGTGATAATCCTTTCAGGATTTGTTCTCTTATCATATACATATAGAATTTTCTCTGTCTCTATACATATGTGTGTGTGTGTGTGTGTATTTTGTGTGTGTATGTGTGTGTGCACTTATTTATGTATCTATTTTTTACCAAAGTGGATAACATGGTATATACTATTTTAACTTGCATTTTCCATTTAAGCTGTATTGACTGTCTTCCTACATCTTTAAGTATTCTTCTAAATATCATGAATGATGTCTCTGTGGTATTCTCTATATGAATGCACCATAATTTATGTAATTAACCTCTACCTTTGAGCATTTAGATTACTTTGATATTTTCCCTATAAATATTACTCTGAGAAACATTCTTGTAATAATCTTTGTGGACCCTTAACATTTTTTGATCATTATAATTGTTACCTTAAATTCAGAGTTCTCAACTTCTCTCAGTGACCCTCCCCACGTTTTTTTTCCTAAGGAAAAAAGCACTCTCTGGCCAAGAGTATCTATATCAGATTTCCAGATCTCTGGGAATTACAAACAAGGGATGGGGAATTTTGTTGTTTTCAAAAGAGGTTTTCTTCCTTGTGCTGTAAATTCTTATTATTTAGCAGCAGGTGAAGTAAAATATACTCCAAGGTTTAGTTTGCATTGACATTATTTAGAGCACATAATAATTACCAGCCATCTCCTTCACAGAGGTTAGAGGACTGATTTTGCCACTACTCTCACCTCACCCCCATCACACAAAACACACATAGTATATGTTGTAGAAATGTGCTTATACACAGCTGGATATAGTTTCTTGCCTATTAGTAAAAATGTAGAACGTGTTGTATGATAAGTGCTTAATTAATATTTATCAAGTGAAAGAAAGAGCTAGAAGGAAAAAAGAATCTTTTATTGATTCAGTGACAGCACATCCACCTTTGTTAGACTTGCCTTCATCACATGTCAGCAGACCTTTGCAAAAGCTGGAAATGAGCTCCTTATTCTTAACTTCCACAGGAAAAAAAAGGACGAGGCTACCAGTATGAATTCTCCACACCCTGTCTCCGGCATTTTCCAGATGACACACCTGCCTGATCAAAGCGAACAAGTAGATACCCACAAGCATATTTTCTCATCTTAGAAAACATAAAGCTTCCTAAAGGTAGGAATATATTTCGCTCTAGCATATCAAATTTGAATAGCTATATGTTGTTTGTACAAATTGTGAGTGAAGGGAGTGCCAATAAAGGCCAGGCCTTAATCTGTGAGTTGTTGTTGTTTAGTCATTCAGTCATATCTGACTCTTTGCAAGCCCATGGACTGCAGCACCCCAGGCTTCCCTGTCCTTCACCATCTCCTGGAACTTTTTCAAACCCATGTCCATTGAGTCGGTGATGCCATCCAACCATCTCATCCTCTGTCATCCCCTTCTCCTGCCTTCAATCTTTCCCAGCATCAGGGTCTTTTCCAATGAATCAGTTCTTTGCATCAGGTGGCCAAAGTATTGAAGTTTCAGTTTTAGCATCAGTCCCTCCAATGAATATTCAAGATTGATTTTCTTTAGGATTGACTGGCTTGATCTCCTTCTATCCAAGGGACTCTCAAGAGTCTTCTCCAACACCATAGTTCAAAAGCATCAATTCTGTGGTGCTCAGACTTCTTTATGGTCCAACTCTCACATCCATACATGACTAATGGAAGAACCATAGCTTTGACTATACGGACCTTTGTTGACAAAGTAATGTCTCTGTTTTTTAATACACTGTCTAGGTTTGTCATAGCTTTTTTTCCAAGGAGCAAGTGTCTTAATTTCATGGCTCCAGTCACTGTCTGCAGTGATTTTGAAGCCCAAGAAAATAAAGTTTGTCACTGTTCCCATTGTTTTCCCATCTATTTGCCATGAAGTGTTGGGACTGGATGCCATGATCTTTGTTTTTGAATGTTGAGTTTTGAGCCAGCTTTTTCACTCTCCTCTTTCACCTTCATCAAGAGGCTCTTTAGTTCTTCTTTGCTTTCTGCCGTAAGGGTGGTATCATCTGCATATCTGAGGTTATTGATATTTCTCCCAGTAATCTTGATTCCAGCTTGTGCTTCATCCAGCCTAGCATTTCACTTGATGTACTCTGTATATAAGTTAAATAAGCAGGATGACAATATACAGTCTTGATGTACTCCTTTCCCAATTTGGAATCAGTCTGTTGTTTCATGTCTCATTCTAACTGTTGCTTCTTGACAGGTTTCAGGTTTCACAGGAAGCACATAAGGTGGCCTAGTATTCCCATTTCTTTTTGTTGTTGTTGTTGTTTTAAAATTTTTTTAAAAAAAATTGTTTATTTTAATTGGAGGCTAATTACTTTACAGTATTGTAGTGGTTTTTGCCATACATTGACATGAATCAGCCATGGGTGTACATGTGTTCCCCATCCTGAACCCCCCTCCCACCTCCCTCCCCATCCCATCCCTCTGGGTCATCCCAGTGCACCAGCCCTGAGTACCCTGTCTCATGTATTCCCATTTCTTTAAGAATTTTCCACAGTTTGTTGTGATCCACACAGTCAAAGGCTTTAGCATAGTTAATGAAGCAGAAGTAGATATTTTTCTGGAATTCTCTTGCTTTTTCTGTGATCCAACGGATGTTGGCAATTTGATCTCTGGTTCCTCTGCCTTTTCTAAACCCAGCTTGAACATCTGGAAGTTCTTAGTTCACGTACTATTGAAGCCTAGCATGGAGACTTTTGAGCATTACTTTCCTAGTGTGTGAAATGAGTGCAATTATGTGGTAGTTTGAATATTCTTTGTCATTGCCCTTCTTTGGGATTGGAATGAAAACTGATCTTTTCCAGTCCTGTGGCCACTGCTGAATTTTCCAAATTTGCTGGCATATTTAGTACAGCACTTTCACAGCATCATCTTTTAGGATTTGAAATAGCTCAGTTGGAATTCCATCAGCTCCACTAACTGTTGGTAGTGATGCTTTCTAAGGCCCACTTGACTTTGCACTCCAAGATGTCTGGCTCTAGGTGAGTGACCACACTGTCATAGTTATCTGGGTCATTAAGGTCTTTTTCATATAGTTCTGTGTATTCTTGAGACCTCTTCTTAATATCTTCTACTTCTATTAGGTCCATACTGTTTCTGGCCTTTATTGTGCCCATCTTTGCATGAAATGTTCCCTTGGTATCCCTAATTTTCTAGAAGAGATCTCTAGTCTTTCCCATTCTATTATTTTCCTCTATTTCTTTGCATTGATCACGAGGAAGACTTTCTTATCTCTCCTTGCTATTCTTTGGAACGCTGCATTCAGATGGGTATATATTTCCTTTTCTCCTTTGCCTTTAGTTTGCACAAACTCCGAGAAATTGTGAAGGACAGGGAAGCCTGGCATACTGCAGTCTGTGGGGTTGCAAAGACTTGGACACAACTTGAAAACTGAACAACGACAACGAAAGACTAAATGTAAGATGTGAAATCATAAAACTTCTAGAAGAAAACACAGGTGGTATACTCTTTAACATTGATCTGGGTTAATATGTTTTGGACATGTCCTCTCAGGTGAAGGAAATAAAAACAAAAATAAACAAGTGGGACTACATCAAACTAAAAAGCTTTTGCACAGTGAAGGAAATTACCAGCAAATGAAAAGGTCTTGTACTGAATGGGAGAAGATATTTGCAAACAATATAGCTGATAAGAGGTTCATATAGAAAATGTTCAAAGAACTCATACAATTCAACATCCCTTCCACCCAAAAAAACTCAACCTAATTAAAAAATGGGCAGACAATCTGAATAGACATTTTTCCGAAAAAGACATTCTGATGACCAACAGGTACATGAAAAGATGCTCAACATCACTAATCATCAGGGAAATGAAAATCAAGATAACAAGATATCACCTCACACCTGTAAGAGTGGCTATTATAAAACAGACAACAAATAACAAGTGTTGATAAGGGTGTGGAGAAAAGAAATCCATGCACACTGTCTGTGAGGACAAAAAATTGGCACAGCCACTATGGAAAATAGTATGGAGAGTCCTCAGAAAATTAAACATGGAACTACCATACAATCCAGTGATTTCACTTCTGGGTGAAAAAAATGAAAACACTAACTAAAAAAGATATATACACTGCCATGTTCATTACAGCATTATTTATAATAGCTGAGATACAGAAGTATCCTAAGCGCCCATTGATAGATGAATGGATAAAGAAGTGGTATAAATATATAATGGAATATTACTCAGCTATGAAAAGAATGAAATCTTGCCATTTCCAGCAACATGGATGGACCTAGAGGATATTAAGCAAAGTGAAATCAGAAAGAAAGAAAAAGACACATACCACATGGTTTCACTTATAGGTAAAATTTAAAACAAACAAACGAACAAACAAAATAAAAAGAAACAGAGTCATAGACGCTGAGAACAAATTGATGATTGTTGAAGAGGAGGGGGTTTGGGAGAGAAAAGAAATAGGTAAGGGAGATTAAGAGATACAGAATTCTTGTGAAATAAATGTGTCACATGTATAAAATGTACAGTGTGGGGAATATAGTCGATAGTTATATAATATCTTTTGGCATACAGATCACATATCGCAGTGATCATTCTGAAGTGTACAGAAATATTGCATCACTATTTTGTGTAACAGGAATTTATATAATCTTGTAGGTCAACTATACTTCAAAACCAAACTCATAGGAAAGGAGATAGGATTGTGGCTACCAGAGATGGAGTGTGGGGGTAGGGTAATTGAATGAAAGCATTCAAAAAGTACAAACTTCCAATTATAAGATAAATAAGTTCTAGGGATGTGATATTCAACATGGTAAATATAACTCTACTATATGTTACATATGAAAATTGTTAAGAGAGTAAATCTTAAGAATTGTCATCACAATGAAAAGAAATGTTTTTTTCTGTTTCTTTAATTTTGTATCTACATGAGATGGTGGATGTTCACTAAATTTATTGTAATAAGTTCATGATGTATGCAAGTCAAATTAGTAAACTGACTGAAACATATATAGTGCTTTATGTCAATTATACTATAATAAAATTGGAAGAACTAAATTAAATACAAATAAAATTAAAAATTAAGAAAAGCCTCCACTAACTCTCCCGTGCTGGCTTAGCTGTGTGTCTACATGACCTGTTCCTACTCCTGTGAGAGTGTCAGAGCCCTGAGCACAATGTCTTGCCGTTGTGTATGTGCTCTTCTCCGTCCCCTAAAAAGGATAGCCGTCACGTCTTACTCATTTTTAATCTCATAGTACCTAGCAGATGGGAACTGTTCAGTAAGTGTCTCCTAGGTAAATGCTTGTTGTTAAATAAGTTGATTTTGAGGAATGGTATCAAAGCTTTTGTTGTTGGGTAACCTGAAATTGTAAGCCTGGAAAAGACTTAGACGTCTGAGACATTATAAATGACTCATAGGCTCTGCTTCCTTCTCAACCTGATGGACTTGGAAGACACGCAATGACTGATACACGTGAATGTCACATGCATCCCTACACAGTGTGTATTTCCAAGTCACATGACACCCATTCCTCTGCAGGGAAAGAGCCCCGGGCCAGCTGAGCTAGGTTAGTGCACGATGGGTGAGCCTTACAGGCTGCTGGCACACCTCAAGAGGGTGTGGGTTTTGTGTCAAGTGTAGGAAAGCCAACTAGGGCAGAGAGTATGAGAACCAGTTGGAAGAAGGATTGACACCCCAGGGAGATGAAGCTCCTGTTCAGCAGTTCTAGTCTCAACTCTTTCATTCATGAGCTGTGTGATCTTGAACAAGTGTCTTCGTTTTTGTAGACTCCAGTGTCCCTGTTTGTAAAATGAGGGCTTGCATTGGCTGGTCTCTAAAGTCCCTTCCAGGATTGATGCTCTGGGATCCTGTGAAGCGTGAAGACTGCAGACATCAGTGGAAGGAAGCAGGTAAGTGTGTGTTAGGAGCATGTGGCAACCAGCCCATCTGTTCCAGGCCTTCAGCTAAAGGGAGCCAAGCTAGTATACAGATTTACTTTAAGTCACCCTAGAAGCGGAGACATCTGAGGCACAATGGCTCACCATTGTGTCTTAAGGATCTAACTCAGGTCTGTCAGAAGGAAGCATTTCCAAGGATTGGAGTGGGGGTGGGTGGGTGGCAGAGCAGTGTTAGTTTTCATTTCATAAAAAAAATGGTCACATTTAGGACAAGTTTTTATGTTTTTTAGCCAATAGTTTTGATTCATTTTTTTTGCACTGAAATTATCCCAAATTTGAGTGTTGGAAATTATGCAAAGAGTACCACCTGGAACTTAGCTGGGGCAGGCATGACAGCAGTGCAGTGTTTTTGAGACCCCTATGAACTGTAGCCCACCAGGCTCCTCTATCCACGGGACACTCCAGGCAAGAATGCTGGAGTGGGTTGCCATTCCCTTCTCCAGAAGTGTTTTTGAATGGAATTGTTAAGTGGGTGAATTGAGATTTGTTTTTTTGGAGTTTGAGGCTATGAACCATCAAGTCATAGAAACTCATAGAAACTTGCCTTAGCCAAGTGAAAAAAATCCAGTTTCTTCTGAAGTCTTAAATGGGTGGTAGTGCCTTTGATAATTAAATGGAAGATTCCTTGAGAAGCATAAAGAAAAGTATATATGTATATATGCCTAATTGAATAAATACTTCATAACCAACTCTTACAAGTTAATTAGGTCCAGTACACTGGTGTCAGAATCTCTGAGAGGTGTATGGAAACTCCCACCTTTGTTCCTGAAGTAACTGGAAGTACTTAGGCACAAGGTGTGCTCAGGAAGTCAACCTTCTGGCTCAGGGTAACTCCTTTCAAGTCTGGTCCTCCCTTTGTGTTGACAAAGAGTTTCCTCATCTTCTTAGAAAAATGCCTGTGTAATGATTCACTTGGGTTCAGAAAGATGGATGCATAGTCTTTTAATTCTTGAGGGTGTTTGGGTTTGGATCCTAGTGGACAAAGCACAAGACAAGTGTTGGTGTGGCAAAGTTCCATTTTTGGCTCTCAGGATTAAGTTAAGCCAGCAGCAAAGTAAAGCCCCTCCTGAGGGGACCAGCCAGATGCAGAAAGAATGAAAGGAAATGGACCTCCAGGAAGAGGAGCCAAAACACAGAAATAGTAATAGGTAAATTCACTATTTACTCTGTGCCAAGCAGGATTCCAAATCACAATGATTGTAATCAGAATTACACTATTAATAGTTCTCACACCAGCCCTCTGAGGCAGCTTCTCTTATTCCGTTTCCTAAATGGATAACTCAGGTACAGAGGGGTTAAATAGTCACCCAAGGAGAATCAGGTGGTGATTGTAGAGCCAGGATACAGACCCAGGTAGTTGGGCTGTAGGGTCCTTGCTGTTTACCCCCATGCCCTGCTGCATTCATAACCTTTCAAGGTCATATACAACTCTCGCTATGTATCTCCAGCATCCAGTCTGGGGCTGGGGAGGTAATGGGCTTTGTGGAGTGTTTGTGAACTGAACAGAACCCAACAGACCCAGCCTGTGCCACCTGGACTCTGTGGGAGGCTCTGTTTGACTCAGCGCAGTACTTGAGAGGAGCAGAATGCTAGCCAGTCCCTGGGGGTTGACAGCTGAAGCCCAGTCCAACCAGCAGATGTGGGATCATGTGCAGGGTTCCCTCTTACTGCACAGACATGGGGAGGAAAACCATGGTTATAGAAGAGCCCAGAGCTAGCGGGTGTGAGGGAGCAGCCTTCTAGTTTCATAGCATGTACTGAGAACCCTCTGCACCAGCCCCTGTACTGGGCACTGGCCACTGTGGATACAGAATTGGATTGTCCATATTCCATGCCCCGGAGGAGCTCTATGCTAGTATTGGGAAGGGCTACCTATCTGATGGGACCCAGGAAATTGCCTTAGGACACTGTCCTGCTTTGCAGGGCCAGAGGAGACTAATTCTCAATCCCATTGTCTTTCTTACAGAGTTTTAAAACTCAGCTCATTCCCACTAACTGGATTCAGGAGATGGGTTATGTAACTTTCAGGCCTCTGGATGAACTTTCTGGATCAAGAATGTAGGGCTAAAATGGTGGCAAGGCCGGGTAGACAGAACTTGGAAAAAGGCTCTGCAATTAAAATGGCTAGAGAGATGGTTGGATAAGAGAAAGGAGGAAAAGAAAGGTAGCTGTTCATGTGTTCATAAAACACTGCTGCTGGTGCTAAATCGCTTCAGTCTTGTCTGACTCTTTGCAACCCTATGGACTGTAGCTCGCCAGGCACCTCTGTACATGGGCTTCTCTAGGCAAGAATACTGGAGTGGGTTGCCATTTCCTCCTCCAGGGGATCTTCCTGACCCAGGGATCAAACCCACATCTCTTAAGTCTCCTGCATTGGCAGGCAGGTTCTTTACTACTAGCACCACATGGGAAGCCCCACATAAAACACTAGGACCAGTTTACCCAGTAGGGAGGAGAGGACATTTAGTCTCTGTGTTAATTATGGAACCATCTTTTGGGTCAAGTGTCTTAAGCGATGAAGCAGTTTGGCAGACTAGGGACTCATTTGGTGATGAGTGATGAAGGTGATGTCTGGTTTGCCTGGATAGTCCCAGTTTATGCTTGTTATACTGCTGGCATTATTTTTTTATATTGCCTTGTTTCACTCTAAAAAGTATCCTGGTTTGGATGATAAATTTTATGGTCATCTGCCCAAAGACCTAAAAATACCCGCATTTTTTCTGGTGGGCTTGAGTTCTGCATTTTAAGACCAAAGAGATTGAAGTATAAACACCTCTTGCTAAGATAGCCTTTTCCTCTGTTACCATCATGCCTGAATAAGGTCAAAACTCAGTCCTTTCCCCCCCTTGGCCTGGCTAGAAAATATAAAACTAAAATTTACTCTAAAAATTAATAGAACCTCTCCCTGCTTCCAGAAATCTCTTTAGAAATAGAAAAACACTGGCAAGGTATAAATTCATTCAGTTTTTGCCATAGATCTCTTTGACTAGCTTCAGTTATACTTTTCAGTTCTCAAATCTTTTAATTCTCCTCCACCTAAAGTTCTGGGGCCCGCAGCAGACAGAGGCTGCAGTAGGATTCTGGTAGGGAACCACAGATGTAGAGGGGTCCTGTCAGCCTCTCACATGTCCTGCTGTTCTATGGGACCCTAGTCCTTGAGGTGTCATCTCCTGACTCCTTGGGGAAGGGAGGGAGGAGAGTTATTTTCTCATATGGAGCCATCCCTGGAGATCTGCTTGAAACATAGTCACTGTGACTGTAGCAATTATTAGGAACTAGCAAAGGAATCAAGGAAAAGGAATGAAACTGGTGGTGTTTCACGAAATTTAATTGAGCATTGCCCTCTTATTAGCATCCCTTAGCTCAGTTTATGTGGCCTCATTTACAGATGGAAGAAAACAAGGATTTGGGGAAGGAGCCTCTCTTGTGTGTCCTTTGCTGTCTCTCTCCCCTCACTGGTACATCTACCCTTGCCTGTGTTGTTGTGCTGCTGTTGCTAAAGCCATCAAGCAAGACCTGTGACTGTACGTGATCTTAGTCATCTATTTGTTACAGAAGCATTTTTGGACAGTTTGAATGGCTTCATCACCTCATCCTTTTGGACACAGTTAGAGATTAGGAGGAATAGTAATAGACAATTATTGAGCGTTAGGCCTGTCATAGATGCTGAAGGGAATTACAGGGTCAAGAAATTATAGTCAAAATTCAAAGGAATACAAAAAGAAGGAGATATTATTTAGGTTTTGATGCTAGAAGCTCATTGTTTCAAAGATCGACAAGTATGTAATAAAACCATGCCAACTCTTGTTTTCACCTTCTCAACGTAAAACAGCTAAAAAAATCACTGAATAATAAGAGACAGCAAAGGTGTGCTTCTTCATGGATAATACCCCTAGGAATCTTGATGTTTCAGAGAGACATTGGTTGTGGGTTTTATGAATCAGCTTTAAGAGGAGCTAGATGAGCTTGTGACTGGCAATAGTATCTGTAGCTCCTGAAGTCGAGACGGGGTAGTCAGTCAGTTCTCATGCTTCCTTCGTGTCACATTCATATCACAGGGGACACACAGATGGGTTGGAAATGTTTCTCTGCAGGGTCTTTGCTGATTCTCAGTTTCCTCTGATAAACTGCCTCATTCTTCACATCAAATTCTCTTTAAAACAAAGTGAACTCCAGGTTGATGAAACAACACACTGCTTATTTAAGAAACGTGACATAACCTTCCTGTGAAGATTATTGAATGTGTGCAGAAGCCTTCCAAATTTTAAACTCTGGGGGCTAGAAACCAATTCCAAGCCACTGCCATTGCAGAAAACCTTGTTTTCCTTTGCAAATCATGCCCAAGAACTGTCGCTAATAACGACTTATCAACCTTAAAAGCAACCACACTCATAACTTTATAGTAATGATAGAGGTACTGAAAGTATTTAAGTTTTAACAAAAACGATAGTTAAAATGTATCAAGGGCATATTGTGTACCAGATCCCGCCCTGAGAGCTTTACATGCATTGTCTTGTTTAACCCTCCCAATAAAAAGTATCCTTATGTAGGCATTATTATATTATTATCCTAATTTTACAGATGAATATTATTACAGCCCAACCTCTCTCCAGACATCAACTGCCTACTCAGCATCTTTGTTTGGATATTTAATAGGCATCTGAAGTTTAAAGTCCAAAACTTGGCTGCTAATATTCCCTTTCTCTTTCCCCTTCTTTCGGCATACTTGCACGCCATCAGTGTTCCTCATCGCAGGTAATGGCAACTCCAGCCTTAAAGATGCTCAGGCCAAAAATCTTGGAGTTATCTTTGACTCCTCTCTTCTCACTCACACACCACATCCCACATGGTTAGAAAATCCTAACGCTGTACCTTCAAACCATGTCGAAATCTGACTGCTTCTCACTCTTCCACTGCTACTGCTCGGTTCCAACTACCATCCTCTCTCACCTGGATGACTGCAGTGATCTTCAAGTCTATGTCTTCGCCCGCTTCAAGTCTATTCTCTTCACGGTAGCCAGACTGCCTCTGCTAAAAGGCAAGTTCAGAATCCTCCAGTGGTTACTCATCTGGCTCAGAGTAGAAATCAAAGCCCTTCCAATGGCTGCAAAGCCTCAGTCAGGGCTAGCTTCTTTTCTGATCTTCACCTTGAGTTCACCGACCCTGAATTTTATGCAGTGTTTTGTGCATATATAAATCTGTGCATTCTTCTGGGAGAACGTATCTAGTGGTTATCAGATTCTTGAAAGACTCAGCACCTCCCTAAAGCTTTAGAATCGCTGCTTGGAGGAAACCTCATACTTGAAAATCCAATTTAAGGAAAGCATTTATTCAAATTATAAAATGGTTTGAAAAGGATTCTTGATTTGCTAAAATGAATCACTGAAAATTCCTTGTGCATTTACAGTACAATGAAATCAATGAAATCAATATGTTTAATTATTTTACTAGACTCTTTGTGACCCAAGTGTATCAATTCTAAGAGGATTCAGAGTATATCTGACTACAGTAAAATCTATGTGTAACAAATAGATGTTTAACCCTTAGCTAACAGTTCTCTTATTTCCATTAATATCAAACCTATATGCACAGTTTAGGGGCTGTTATATGTAAGGTGTTGTATTTGGAAATATTTTTGACATATTTCAGTTCACAGAGCCTAATGTAAAGCTGGGCACAGAGTATGATGTCTATCTTCTGTATGCTCTTCCTGCCTATACCCCTTATCCTAGAATTTGAATCATTTCACAGATCAGCAAATTGTAAAATGAGATTGGAGCCAAAGTGATTCTCTTGGCCAGGGAGAGAGATCAGCAGTGTTTGCAGGTGGATCAGCCTGGATATGGGCTCTTGAGTCACTGAGACCCCAGGACTCAATCGTTCTCTGCATCTCAACCATTTATAGACTAGAACCCCTGACACATCCCAGGGGTGTTGTGTGGATTAACCAGTAAACCATAACCAGTTATGAAGTAAACATTAATTATTGTTTTCATGGTGAGTTCTGGTCTGGGTTCCTGACCTGGAGCGAGGACCTGCTTGCACAGTGGTCTCTCTGTTGGAGTTCAGAGCACCCTACAAACCTGTGAGGGATGTATCCTTGTTTGACATATGTTGGGAATACTCCAAAGAGTTGTGGAGCACTTGACTTTGCACTGGAGACATGTCCTGTGTGTGACTACAGGGAACCCGGTCCCTGTCTCCAGCACAAGAAGGGCTGCTGTCGGGCAGAGGATTTGTTCTTCTTGGGCCCAGAGGGCAAAACCAGGACCAGTGAGGAGGCAGATGTTAGCTGAAGAGTGGGAAGAACTTCAACAATTGGAGCAGTTCAACTGTGGAACCAATGCCTGAAAAGGCAGGGAGTTTTTCCCAGCCATGGAAAAGTTTAAGGAAAGGCTAGATGACTTATTTTCAAATAACTTACTGATTTATTACCTACCCTATGTAGGACATTATGCTGAGTGCTGGAGGAGCCCAGATGTGCACTAGACAAGTACTGTGCTCTTAGCACAGATGTAAGAGGGAAGATAAAATCCATCCATCTATCCGTCAGTCCAGTGACTCTACAGTGGCCCCTCAGTATTCATGGGAGATTAGTTTCAGGACCTCTGCCCTCCCCACAGATACCAAAACCCAAGAATGCTCCAGTTCCTTGTGTAAGATGGACGGTACCATCTGTAAAATAGTATAGTCTGCCCTCCACATCTGGGGATGCAGAACTTTTAGATACAGAGGGCCAACTGTATATTGAGGTATCATAGCACTGGGTGCTATACAGTACTGAATAAAACAAAGAGCTGTGTGTCTTACAGCTGGTAGATGAGTTTGACAATAAGAACCCTTAAAGCATGAAGTTAATGTCAGTCTTTGAGAATGAAACTAGGAAAAGTTAACACAAAACGAAAATCAACAGGCTAATGGCAATGTAATTTAACTGAAAAAATTTAAACAAAACAAATCATAACATACTTTGACAACTCTGATGACAGTGTGAAGGGAGTGGTCTGTCTAGAGCTAGAGGACAGGGAGTTAAAGGGAAAGTGTTTGTGAATCTGTTCCTAGCATGATCTGAACACAGGATTGTGGACCAGGGACTGAGAACATCAGGCTGTCACAGCTCAGTCACACTGGCCATTGAGATTGTACCACTCGTACTCTTTTCAAGGAGATCTCTTCTCCTGGCTGACTCCTACTTATCTTCAGGTTTTAACATAAATGTAACTTTCCTGGAAAAGCCTCGTCTGTACTCCCACAGTACTGAGTAATATTTCTCCTATGTGGCACTTATTCCAGCTGTAATTTATTCATTGATCCTTGGCATCTCTCTTCCCCACTAGACCAGACGCTGCATGAGGGTAGAAGCCCTGTCAGTCTTATTCAGCCTTGTATCCCATTGCCTGGCACATAGAGGCACTCAGTAAATACTTGTCAAATGACTGGATAAATAAATGAAAGATGGAATAAATCTGATTTCCCAGGAAGATTTTTTCCTATCAGGGAAGAATTTTCTGAGCAGAGAGATGACTTTTATTTCTGAAATTCTTGGAGACCTCACTTACAGCAGGATTCTAACATAAGGTAGAAATGTGCTGCTCCTGCTGCTAAGTTGCTTCAGTCGTGTCCGACTCTGTGCGACCCCATAGACGGCAGCCCACTAGGCTCCCCTGTCCCTGGGATTCTCCAGGCAAGAACACTGGAGTGGGTTGCCATTTCCTTCTCCAGTGCATGAAAGTGAAAAGTGAAAGTGAAGTCACTCAGTTGAAATGTGAGTGGACAGGAAATGAGCTATGGGACTTCAGAGATGGAATAGCAATGATAGAAGTGACTATGTAAGAGAGGGCACCTGACCTGAGTACCAAATCAAAGATGGGATTTGGCAAGTGGAACTGAGAAGTAGATGGAAAAAGATTATTCTAGCTAGAGATAGACAGCATGAGCAAAGATATCCAGTTTGGAATTCAGAGTGGATGTAGAGGAGTGATGGAACATAACATGGGGAGGGCAGGCTGGGATCCCACTGAGGCAGGCAGGATGGAGGGTTTAGACTTATTCATCTGTTGGCAGGCTTTGCCATAGAGGGGACCCCTGCACTGCATGGGTGTCAGTTCCTTTTGTAGCGTTTCAAAAGATATGACATGGACAAGGACTGGGTGACTTCAGGAGAAGGCCAGCTGTCTGTCTCCCTTAGTGTTCTCACAGTAGGGTGTAATTATCAGGGATCTCATAGGGTTCAAGTTCCTGCCCTTTATCTGTCAGGCTCAAAAATCTGTTTATCCATACTCAAAGGTGGATCAAAGCTCACAAGGCTACTGTATATAACCAGGATGCTAATTTAGTAATTCATAAGGTAAACTAGCATTGCTACAGGTATCATATAGTCAAGTCCTAAAATGTTCCAGCCCTGTAAGCAGATCACATAAGAAGTCATATATAATTAGATGTTAGTTTGTTAACTCACAAGAAATACATTTCCCAAGGATGCCCAAGTCCAGTAGCTAGATAGTCATTTCCTGTTGGTAGATTTAGACGGGAAGCCAAACTACAATCAGTTGCCTGATAAACTTGGAATTTAGAACAAGGGAAACTCATTAGAAGAATGTTTCAAATGAACTTATTTACAAAATAGAAACAGACTCACAGACTTAGAGAATGAATTTATGGTTACAGGGTTGGGGGAAGGGTAGGAGGGGAGAGATAGATTGGGAGTTTGGGATTGACATGTACACATTGCTGTATTTAATATAGATAACCAACAGGACCTACTATATAGCACAGGGAACACTGCTTACTATTCTGTAATAAACTAAATGGGAAAAGAATTTGAAAAAGAATAGATACATGCATATGTTTAACTGAATAACACAATGTTGTTAATCAACTATTTGTTGTTTGGTTGCTAAATTGTGTCCAACTCTTTTGCAACCCCATGGACTATAGCCCACCAGACGCCTCTGTTCATGGGATTTCTCCAGGCAAGAATACTGGAGTGGGTTGCCATTTCCTTCCCCAGGGGATCTTCCTCACCCAGGGATCAAACCCTAGTCTCCTGTGCTCCAATATAAGAGAAAAATTTTAAAAGAATGTTTCTAGACATCTGACCTTTGTGATAGGCAGGTACTTGTCACCAGAATTACCTGGGTCACCTTTTTAACCAGAACCCCTCTTCTCTAGATGGTATTAGATGGACGATACCAAGGTTTGCTTGTCTGACCTCCTTTCCTTGCATTTGTATAGCTGATCAACCTCCCTTCTGACTGATGCTTGCCTTTTGTAGCTATGTTAACACTTTCAATTCAATTTCATCAAGTTTTCCTGGTCTGAGAACCATTCTGTTTCTTTAGAGTGATTTAGCAAATCTCTCCTGTAATTGATGTTGTGTTGATGTCCCAGTTTAATTCTCAGAGGACAATCTCATTTCTGATTCTTTCAGGATCACTCACTGTTGGCCCTAGTACTGACAACACTTTCCAGCCTCAAATGCCAGGGCAACTCAAGCCTCCAAAGGTTTGGAACAATCTTATTTAACATTGTGAGATTGTCACAAACTAGATGAAGGCTCAGTGATAATAACCATTTCCATTCCACTCATGTGCTTTTTTGCAATCAAAACACAGGCTCATGTCTTTTATCATTCTAAGATGAAATTCTTTACCTCTTGAGGCAAAGAGGGCAGGGATTGAGTTGCTCATGGTCACATAGTTAACAAGAGACAGAAACAGAGCTCAAATCCCAGGCCACTTTCTAGTATATCCCACTCCTTGATCCTGTAACAGAAGAGTTTTCTTTTAAATTCTATTTACGTTAAAAGGAAAAATCAAATTACACTAATGTTTAATTTATCTAGCTGAAGATCATGCGGAAGAGTCAAGTCAATTCTCCACCATGAGTGATGGAGAATTCTAGTATCAGGACCAGGGCTTGATTAGCAGTAGATATGAAAATCCCATCCCTACCTCAAAGAGGCAGAGCAATGAGATTAGACAGACCCCTGCGATCACAGCTGGCAGGAGCAGTAGGAACAAAGACCAGATCACAGACGGGAAGGCCCTTGGGTGAGCCCAGAGTTGGGAAAAAGAGGCTGGTATTCCTGAGGGATGTTGCCACTACGCCCCAGGGAAGATTGGGTGAATGATGCCTCTTAGCCTTTCTGGAATCAAAACACTCTTTCCTCTAAGCATTGCGGGAAACAGGAGGATACATTCTCACTCTTTGAGTCTTTGCCCCAGACTTTATACAACCCACCTCCCTTTGTGATAATGACCATTAATGAGTGGGGATATGAAGGTTGGGGCTAGGGACATTATTTTGCTCCTAACAAGGGTGAAGATTGTATTGCCTTCAACCTAAACCCAGGAAACTGTAACCCTTAGATGTTAAGTAACTTGAGCAAGGCCACTTAACTAATATATGTTGGAAATGGTTTCTAAGGTAGGTTGGTTTGGATGGAAAACTCAAACTTTCCCATTGTGCTATGCTGACCCTCAATACATTCATGTCTTTGAATGACATCTTACAATTCAGGCCTCTTTTGTCCTCTACTCCTGCAGGTCAGAGTGATGAGAGCAAAAGACAGGAGAAAGGCAGGAAAATGTTGCATTCAGTACGTGCTATAGCTATATCATCTGGTTCAAGTTCTACCACCTGCGAGCTGTATGACCTGGAGCAAGCCTTACCCTCTCTGTGCCTGTTTCCTCACTTGTAAAATGAGGATAATAATAGTACTCACTTGAAAAAATAATAGTACTCACTTCACAGGATTGTTGTGAGAATCAAATACATTAATATAACTATAGTGCTTAGAAAGGGGCTTCCCTGGTGGCTCAGATGGTAAAGAATCTGCCTGTGCTTAGAAAAATATCTGGCACATAGGACATGCTCAATAAAATTAGCCATTAATATCTTGATTACATTGAGATCTTGACCTCAATCAAGTCTGACTCCTTCAGTGGCTTTGGGAGACACTGCAGCCTCATTAATTCCATAATTCTAAACACAGCATTCAGAAAACTAAGATCATAGCATCTGGTCCCATCACTTCATGGCAAATAGATGGGGAAACAATGGAAACAGTGACAGACTTAATTTTGGGGGGCTCCAAAATCACTGCAGATGGTGACTGCAGCCATGAAATTAAAAGACTCTTGCTCCTGGGAAGAAAAGTTATGACCAAAAGTTATGACCAACCTAGACAGCATATTAAAAAGCAAAGACATTACTTTGCCAATAAAGGTCCATCTTGTCAAAGCTATGGTTTTCCCAGTAGTCGTGTATGGATGTGAAAGTTGGACTCTAAAGAAAGCTGAGTGCCGAAGAATTGATGCTTTCGAACTGTGGTGTTGGAGAATACTCTTTAGAGTCCCTTGGACAGCAAGGAGATCCAACCAGTCCATCCTAAAGGAAATCAGTCCTGAATATTCATTGGAAGGACTGATGCTGAAGCTGAAACTCCAATACTTTGGCCACCTGATGTGAAGAACTGACTCACTGGAAAAGACCCTGATGCTGGGAAAGATTGAAGGTGGGAGGAGAAGGGGACGACCGAGGATGAGATGGTTGGATGGCATCACCAACTCAATGGACATGAGTTTGAGCAAACTCTGGGAGTTGGTTGGACAGGGAGGCCTGGCATGCTGCAGTCGATGGGGTCGCAAAGAGTTGGACACAACCAAGCGCCTGAACTGAACTGAAGCCACCTGTTGGGGTAGGTTGCTTTCTAGATGGGTCATCTGAACTATTTTAATGGATCATGTTAACCATTTTAACACATCCCTACTGATGTAAATACTAGACGTCATCTAGAATTCTAGGGTCACACTGTGGGTAGTCCCTACAGTTTGCCTCTGTTGTACCCTCTGCCCCCGTCTCCTAGAAATGCTTGTCTAAAGTGACTGATAAATTTACTGGAGATTTGCCCTGATGTGGGTGCCAGCAGCCCGCAGGTGGCTAGCACTCCCCAGAGAGCCCATTCCTTGCATACTTTGTAGCTTAGCAGGCTCCTGCATCTTCTCAGCTGGTGAGATTCCAGATGCCTAAGCTGGCAGGAAGGGTGAGGCTGCCCCAGTTGACTCCAGGAAGGGAATCAGCTCTGTCTGCACAGACAACTGCAGACCAATTAAAATGGTTCATAAGCTAATTAAGGACTGAATGAGGTGCCACGTCCCTGAGGTGCCACATACGTGCCAGATAATGACAGCCTTGAGCAAGAACCTTCTATGACTTGAAACTGAATGACTTAGGTGACAAGATTAAAGCAAATAGGACCACAAACTGCAAGACATAACTTCATGCTTTTACATGGAATCTTTAATACCGTTCAATTTCATAAATATTTATGAAATGTGAATAGGGCAGGAAACAGTGCTGGACATTATAGGAACACAGGTGGGTGACAATCAGTCCCTGACTCAAGGGTGTCAGCTCTCCATCCCTACTCCCACACGTCATCGGTACCTACAATTCCTCTCACATGGACCATTGTAACCTCTCTTAACTGGTCTCCCCGTCTCCTGTGTTTCCTCAGCCACAATCCATACAAACAAACTTTGGTCTCATAATTCTTCACTCAAAATGGTTCCCATTGCCTACACATTAAGTGCAAATATCTTGCCAATGTTAAAGACCTCACAGATTGGTCCAAATTAACCTTTCCAGGTTTTTCTCTAACTACACTGCCCTCCTCCACGTTGGCTTTATTGGTCTATTATGGTTTTTTCAAACATGCAGTCTTCATTTTCTCCCCATCTTCCTGATTTCCCGAGTCTATTACAAGGCACAGCATGCCTTCTCCTTGCATCTCTAACCAGAGAGATCTTGCCTCTGGGCTTCAGGGCTCATCTCCAGTGCCACTTCTTCTCTGAAGCATTGTCTGATGATGGCTGCCTCTCATGGGATGTCAACGATCCCCATGTTATCCTCCATTGTACTTGGTTTATCCTGCTCTCATGCCTGAGTTTTCTTCCAGCAGGTCTCCTGAGGAACTTGTCCTGGGATTGGCTTTGTTATTGTCCTCTTCCACAGCTTAGCGAGCATGGTACTCATGTGGAGTGAATTATACTGAATGGTATGGGGCAGATAAATCCAGCCCAAAGTGACTATTGTCAGCCAAAATGCTACAAGGTTCTATGCCAGAGCTCCAAAGTGCAATAGAATTCCAAGTAGGAAAGACCAGGAAAGGTTTCATTTTTTCATGTAAACCTTCCTTGATTTCTCCTCCTCTTGTGACATGTGTCTTCTTGTACGCCCCCCGGCCCCTCCACTGTGGTATTCACAACCTGGTATTTTAATTGTTTCCTTATATTAATATATCTGATTTAGGCTTCCCTGGTGGCTTAGCAGTAAAGAATATCTGCCTGCCAATGCAGGTGATGTGGGTTCAATCCCTGGGTCGGGAAGATCCCCTAGAGAAGGGAATGGCAACCCACTCCAGTATTCTTGCCTGGAGAATCCCATGGACAGAGGAGCCTGGCAGGCTATAGTCCATGGGGTCACAAAGAGTCAGACATGACTTAGTGACTAAACAACGACAACAAATATGTCTGATTTATCTCCTGGACTAGAAGATCCTTGTGGGCAGGGACCAAACCTTAGTCCTGGTTATATTTTTGTACCAAGCCCAGTGCTTGGCACATAGTAGGTGCTCAGCAATTATTTGTAGGGGAGGAAAAAGAGGGTGGGAGAGAGGGAAGGGAGAGTTTATTTATGTAGAGATGGAAAAAGGTGAACACTATAAAGAAATTGAATCCAAAGAGGTATAGTCACAAGTGGGGCTCTGCCAAATTGTCTTGGTGGAGTAGCTTGATGTGATGAAAGTGCTCACTTCTTACATGCTGCTTTTTGTAGGTGATAATTGGCACTGAGTAAATGAAAAAACCCAGCTCAGTATTCCCAGATCCTTTTGTCCCCCTCTTCCTCCCACATCCTAGAGTTAGCACGGTGATACTTTCCTCAGTAGAAGATAATTAGGAGGCAGTTGGCAGCCGCAATCCATTCCTCCTTCATTACAGACAATCATTGTGATTGCTGGAGCTTCCACCAACACAAAGACCCTTCAAACGGCCACTTAAGGTAACTCTTAAAAAAAAAACAAAGGCTTCCAGATGAGGCTGAAATTCTTTTTCCCTTGCTTCTACATAAAAGGCAAAATTAGGAGTGGAAGGGATTCCCAGGAGGCTCAGTGTGTAGAGAATCTGCTTGCTACGCAGGAGACTCAGGTTCAATTCTTGGGTTGGGAAGATCCCTGGAGGAGGGCTTAGCAACCCACTCCAGTATTCTTGCCCGGAGAATCCCATGGACAGAAGAGCCTGGCAAGCTACAGTCCATAGGGTCCCAAAGAGTAGGACACAACTGAAGCGACTTAGCATGCACACATTCTCTTTTACCTGCCTGTGGTCAGAGGGCCACAGCATAGCAGAAGGAGCAGTGACTCTGGCTTTGTGCAGGCATGCCTGGCAGTTTTACCACTTACAAAGTACACAACTTAAGCACCTTAATCACTGAAGCTTATTTCCCTCATTTATAAAATGGGAATAAATACTATCTTCTTCTTGGGACTGTTGTGAGAATTAAGTAACACGTACCATAAATACCTTGGTCCAGCACCCAGCATAGAGCAAGTCCTATGTAAATGGTTAGCTATAGATCATCATTATTTAAAGTATTGGGTTGACCAAAATGTTTGTTTGGGTTTTTCCATAAGATGATACAGAAAAACCCAACTGGACTTTTTGGCCAACCCAATATTTGGGGTAAGGAGTCAAGGGCTTAACGTTGTAGACAGCTGTTATCAATACATATTTCAGAAATCCTGTAGGGTTGCTCCAGTTGTCTGATGGGATAGTTTTAGAGCCCTTGGTATTCCTTTCACTCCCTGTTTTTATTTTATCCCATTCCTGTGCCTGTATTTATATGCTACAGAAAGTATGGCACACTTACGTGGTTCCTTTAGCAATAATTAAATTCATTCCTGACCCCAATTTATCCTCATCTTGTTTCCTACTACCCCAGGCCCTACTAGTAACACAGGATAAAGCTCCTTCTTTTCTATAACATTTTTAAAAGTGCATGTTTGAAAGAGTTTTGTAAGAACTTTGCAACTTGAACTTTGAAGAGCTCCAATCCAAATAGACAACATTCTAGACTTTGGGTTAGAAAAACTATTCTACTTGTAAGATTATCTGACTTCCAATATTTTCATTATTGTAGTTTTTAAATTATTCTCAGTTTCCTTATCTGTTTTGGTACAGAAAGTGAAAACATTTTTTCATGTGTATCTACAATGATAGCTGGAAATTTGTGGGAAGGAAGGCAAGGGAAAATGACAGATTCATCATCATAACTCTTGATAGCAGGAAGATGAAAAGAGAATCAATGAGGAAAGAAAGAAGCAGGGAACAGGAGAGCCTACACTGGGGTAGACCTTTGACAGTCGTTTACTGGACACATGAATGAATTGTAACTTCAGAGCATTCGACTGAAAGTTCCCAGAGAGAAGCAAGACATAATAGCTATCAGATAACCAAAGCTGTGAGACAGACCACCCCGAAGAACCTACCAAAAATTTTTAGCAGAAAAGTGGTTACATGACTCTTACGCTATTACCCCATCAAGGGTCCAGAGATGCCACACTCTTGGAAGCTTTTGAAGAGGATTTCCATGGAGGAAGCGATGAGTGTAAGCGCCACTTGTGGCCCCAGGGCATAAGGGTTTTGGGTATCCACCTCATCTCACTGCAACAAGACCACTCAGAGCGTGAGCTGCGTCTCCTGCAGTTATAGGCCCTGGGGACTGGGTCTGACTCCTTTCCCTAATTTATAGGAAAAGAGCAGGACTGGCTGATGCTTTGGCAGCAAATCAAAGGAGGTTGCTGCTGCTCCCAGATTGGCCAACACTCCTAGAATTGGTTCAGGCAAAGAATGTTCCAAGGAGTGGATAGAGCCAGTATGGGAGGCACATTAGATCTGCTTAGAGAGAGTTCGAAGAGACCCCAGATGAGGAGAAGCTGGATGAGGGCTGCAGCATTTTCTAGAAACTCCTGCCTGAATAGAATGTTTTTGCTCAGGTTAAGAGACTCTCTCAAGTGAGAAACCACTAGGGCTGGGGAAGGGGGAACATCTTTGAGGAACTTGAAATAATACTATATAGGAGAAAATCAGTTTCAGACAACTGCCAGGCCTGGGGAGGATGAAACCATGTTACCAGGGGCCCAATCAAGCAGGCCCTTTATGCCCACTTTTCCTCTCCTCCTCTCTTTCTCCAGGAGGGGTCAGAAACCCCATTTAGGAAGACAGGAGTATAACAGGAAGGAAAGAGAAGATTTAGATTCTGGTTTCCCACCCGTTGAAAGCCCCCTGAATGAGGTTAGAAGTTTCTGTTACTATTCCATGGATGTGGATATTTTAATTTACTGAATTGAAATGGTTATTAACTGTGACTTAAAGCCAGGACTTGTGGCTACTTAGGAGTGGCCACTAAAACTAGGGGCATGCTTAAATTTATATCTAGTGGCAGAGGAGGTTCTGTTCCCGTTCCACCCCTGCTAAGTTTAAAGGGTGGTGGAAGATTTAAAATAGTGTTTTTGTTATATTCCCTGAATTTTGGTTGTTCAACGTACTGGCTACAGAATGAATAAATGAACAGATTAAAAATGAATGAAAGAGTGTTGTTTATATTAGGATGCACTGTGATTCAAACTTAGGGCTTTTTATTTTTTAATTTTTTAAGAGGTATTTTTGATGTGGACCATTTTAAAAGTCTTTATTGAATTTGCTACAGTATTGCTTCTGTTTTTATGTTTTTGATGTTTCGGCCATGAGGCGTGTGGGATCTTAGCTACCCAACCAGGGATCGAACCAGCACCCCCTGCGTTGGAAGGCAAAGTCTTAACCACTGGACAGCCAGGGAAATCCCAGGGCTTTTTAAAACTTGAAGTCTTGTGACATTTTATCATCTTTGGAAGGTGTGTGGTTATAGGTAGACACTACTGTTGGCTGTTAGCTATACTAAGGTCTTGTATTGAAATTAGCACCACGCTACCTGTTTCCTGTTACCTCAAAAGCTGTAGCAAGTGAAGTGGGTCACCAATGTTTGTTAAGTCCCTTACCTCCTTTTACTCTCTGATTGTGTTCATTTCCTGCTGAAAACCTTAGCTGGCTGTTCTGCTGAGAAGGTGCTCAGAATGCATTCACACTCAGGTGTAGAAGAGTCAAGAGCTGGCTACGTGCTTATTTCCAGGGACATTTTTGCTTTAATTGTGAAATGCCCAAGTTCAAAGAAGTGATGACTTCATGGTGGGTTTGGGGCATTTGCAGCAGGCAAATGTGGATGAAGATTTCTCTGGCTGTGGCTCCCCAGCTCCCTGGGAACTTGGTCTCTGGGCATATGGGCAGCTGCCCAGGTGCATACCCATTCTCCAGCTTAACTTGTCTGAGATGGTAAATGGGAAAGCGTGTTGTGAACTATAACATATCCTGCAAATGTGAGCCAGCATTTTCATGATTCTTAAATAGCTTCAACTACTCACAAGAGACTTGTAAGTTCTTCTTAAAAGGTCATTTAACCCACAAGATGCTTTTGCTGTCCTCACCAAATTATCTCCTTTTGACAGGAATTTCGTGAGCATCCCAAAGGGCCAGGGGTAACTCTCCTCCATCATGACAGACATGGTTCTGAAAACCAAAGACTTAGCCCCTTGCGGGGCATTTTTCCTTTCTTCTTGTCTATGTCCACCTGTCTGGAAACATTTCAGCTTCTAATGCTATCACTCCCATCTTACAGCTGAGGCAAAACCTCCTGCCTGGCTGAGCTTCTTTTTGTGTTAGAAATGATAAGGAACAGCTGTCCTCGGATTAATGCCATCACCCCTGTTATGATTCAGCCATTCAGCTTGTGGCAGCAATTGCATGTTAGATGAATGTCTTTCTAAATTCAATCACCCCAAAATAAATACATTGCAGGAGCCTCATTAAACAAAATTGGATGCAAGGAGAGGATGGGGCTGACTGATAGGAAATAAAAAAGAAGTAGAATATTTCAGAACTGCACGCATTTAATTGCCCTTCAGAAACCTCTTCTAGGACCTTGTTCAGCTTTTTTTTTAAAGATGCTTATGTATGTGGTACCACTTTCCAAAGGGAGATCTTTTTTAAAAATAGCATATGATAAAATAATGTATATATCCATATTAAGAGACCATCATATAAAATAGGCACTGATGTTTGGTAGAAACCAACAAAATTCCATAAAGCAATCATCCTTCAATTAAAAATAAATTAATAAATAAAAAATAAAATAGGCAAATATGCAGATGTTTTTATATACAGCATCTTATATAGGATATTTAGCATACCTTAGGCAGCTTGTTCAGTGATCATTCAAATATTTTAAAGTTTAGCCTCAAGTTTGCCAAAAGTGTGTTAAATTGAATCCATTCATGTGTTCATTCATCCAACATATACTTGCTGAGACCTACTTTGTCCTGTGTCTGTGCTCTTTATTAGTGGATCACTATGTGCTAGACAGTCTCTGTTGGAAAAGCTGCTTAGAATTGGGTGTGGGATCGGATAGAAACCCATAACAATATTGAAAGATTCAACATGCTAAGTGCCATAAGAAAGATGCAGAAAGACCCATGAGGGTTTAGAAGAGAAGTGGTTGTTTATTAAGCAACAGAAAATCTTCAGGCCAAAGGCAGCATTGGAGCATTTGGGCTGACCTTGAAGTCTCTGAACAGTTTTAAAATTGAGAGATTTTTTCAGAAAGAGAAAAACAAATATCCTATTAACGTATATATATGGGATAAAAAAATGGTACAGATGAACCTATTTGCAGGGCAGGAATAGAGATATAGAGGTAGAGAACAGACATGTGAACGCAAGTGGGGAAGGGGAAGGTGGGATGAATTGGGAGAGGGAGGTTAACATATGTACACTACCATGTGTAAAATAGATAGCTAGTGGGAAGCCGCTGTATAGCACCGGGAGCTCAGCTTTGTGGTCTGTGATGAACTAGATGGGTGGGATGGGGGGTGGGGGTAGGAGGCAGGTTCAAGAGGGAGGGGAAATATGCATACATATAGCTGATTCACTTTGTTGTACAGGAGAAACAAACACAACATTGTAAAGCAATTATACTCCAATAAAACATTTTAAAAAATAAATTAAAAAATTGAGGGCTTCCCTTCTAGGCTAAGGGAACAGTGTAAACAAAATGCAGATCATACATTTGGGTGAGGGGTTGGAGCCTGGAGGGCACAGACTCACAGGGGATAGTACCGAGTGCTGGGCTAAAGGGTTTAAACCTTTTGCCGTAGACACTTGGGAACCACAGTAGGAATGATATGATCAGACTTGTGCACAAGGAAATTTAATCCAGTAGCAGGCTCTGGTTAGAACTGACTGGAGGTGGGAGGCTTTAGAGACCATCACAAAAGTTCAGGCCAGGAATAAAGAAGAGCCCAAGGTAGGATTATGGCAAATAAGCACTGGATAAACAAACATTAATTATTAAAAAGGAAAAATCAATGAGTTCGTGACTGTGGATGTTTTAGGATCAGTCTGTCCCTCTGGGCATTAGATTTATTTGTACAGGTTAGGGCTATGTGGGAGAGAGTTTTGTAGCATTCAGGGTACTGGGGGAAACTAAGGTGAGATTTTAAAGACAGCACTACTCGCAGAGCGGAGAAGGCAATGGCACCCCACTCCAGTACTCTTGCCTGGAAAATCCCATGGACGGAGGAGCCTGGTAGGCTGCAGTCCATGGGGTCACTAAGAGTCGGACACGACTGAGCGACTTCACTTTCACTTTTCACTTTCATACATTGGAGAAGGAAATGGCAACCCACTCCAGTGTTCTTGCCTGGAGAATTGCAGGGCCGGGGAGCCTGGTGGGCTGCCGTCTACGGGGTCGCACAGAGTCAGACACGAGTGAAGTGACTTAGCAGACTCACAGAGGGGTGAGTGGGATTAAGGGAAACAGCAAGAGATGGTCAGGCACCCAGAGATTAGCAAGAGTGGGAAGCTTTAGCACACCTACAGAGCAAGGGGAGGAAACAGTATTCCCAGTGTCCAATGAGAGCTGGAGCCATGGAGGTGCTGTGGTCTAGGAAAGAAAAGCAAGAGAGTCGGAAAGCAATACGCTTGCCTCTCTCCATTACTGCCGTTTGGTCTGCTGGTTCCTTTCATTGGCCAAACTCAGCTGAAAAGGTGTCGAGGTAATGCAGTTACAGGGGTGGGCCTCTCAGGGCACAGAGCAGGGGAAAGATGGGCAGAAATAATGATGGGGAGAGAGTAGGAAGAACAAATGAAGAATAACCAAGATACAGTGCTAAATTGTGCTGAATGTTAGGTGATGTTTACTGTCCTGGAGCTTTTGAATCCTACAGATTGCAGATGGGTTTCACCATGAATCCTGATTCCAATAAAATCATCACCACACTCTTGATAATAAAAGCAAGTAATCAAATATACATAATGAAAGGTGAGAGCCAGGCTTGGGCATATAATTTAACTATTGAATCTCAGTTTATCTGTAGAACAATGATAATTCCTGCTGAGCCTACTCTGTAAGGTGATTATGAAAATAAAGTGAGATAAAGGTTGTAAAAGTGTTTTTTATTTTTAAAAAATATTTTTTTATTTATGGCTGTGTTGGGTCTCAGTTGCAGCACTCTGGCTTCTGTCTAGTTGTGGACGTGACACACTAGTTGCTCTGCAGCATATGGGATCTTAGTTCCCAGACCAGGGATCGAACCCACATCCCCTGAATTGGAAGGTGGATTCTTAACCACTGGACCACCAGGGACATCCCGTAAAAGTGTTTTTAAAATTAACTTTTGAAAGCTTCCCTGGTGGCTCAGTGGTAAAGAATCCACCTGCAAGTGCAGGAGACGCGGGTTCGATACCTGGTCTGGGAAGATCCCACATGCCATGGAGTAGCTAAGCCCGTGTGCCACAGCTGTTGAGCCTGTGCTCTGGAGCCTGGGAACCACAAGTGTTGAAGCCTGTGAGCGCTAGAGCCCGTGCTTCGCGACCAGAGAAGCTACTGCAGGAAGAAGCCCGCACACTGCAACGAAGAGCAGCATACCCTCTCCCCAACTAGAGAAATGCCCATGCAACAGTGAGACCCAACACAGCCAAAAATAAATTTTTTAAGTTATTAAAAAATTAATTTGGGGCATAAATCATTTGCGAGATGTGAAGGGTTTTTCTTATCACCTGGATCATCCCTTTTTCGGTTTGGTGCTCTCCACCCTACCAGCACAATGCCTGGCCCAGGGGGCTACTGCTCCATCCACATTTACAGCATTGAATTAATTTGAATTCTGAACACACTTCTCCTTTCTCCCATGATTCCTGCACAATCTCTTTCAATCAGCTTTTGCTACTGTGGGACTTTTCACCTTTTTCAACATATTCTGTCCCTCTAATAGGATGTCAAGAAAAAATTAAGACCGCTCAAAATTAAAATGATCAGAAAATATTTAACTTCATCAAGGGAAAGTTCCTTCCTGTGTTCTTAGAGTAAGATTTTGTGAATGACTGTTGACCAAGGATCCCAGGTTCTGGACCTAGGATTCCTTCTCTGAATTTACTAGTTTCCTTTTCCAGCCTAAAACTGCTGCACACACTGTTATCTGGAGGAGGTACAGTTTGAAAGATGAAAAGCCCTTCAAAGCAGTATGAAATCTCTAAACCCCATGTGTGAAATGAGTCAGTGCTTGTGCTGTAATTGCTTTTCTTAGTCTGGCCCTCAAGGACATTAGGCTGGTTTCATCTCCAGTACTTGTGATTTTGCCTTCAGAGCTCTGATTTTGCTGAAGTCTGTACAATGAAATGCAGGCAGGGAGCTCCCTGCCAGGAAGTCATTTGAGGGAAGGCCTGAGATTGCTGGCCCTGCGAGGGTAGGGAGACTCCCGCACTCTCGGGAGTGCTCCCCTTCACTGGTTCCCTGAAACATCAGCACCAATAACCTCTCCTGAACTCTGGGAACCTCTAAATGTTTAGCAGGGCTCCTGGCCACAGACCTGTCCCAGGGCCTGTTGATATCCTTGCTTCCAGAGCTGAAGGACCTGGAGAAAATGTGTAAGTAGCGAAAAGAACTGCAAGTGTGGAGCATGAAGATGAGACAGCTGGGGTGGGAGACATGAAGTGGTTTTCATCCTGCAGCCATCTCTGGGAGTGAGGGGGCTGTCTTCCCCAAAGCAGACACCCATCTTGTGCCCACAGCTTTGCCCCTCCTGCCCAGGATTCTCCAACCCCACGAAATTGGCTGTGTGAGCAGTGCTACTCAAAATGTGGTCCATCCATCAGCACCATCAGCATCAACTTGGAGCTTGTTAAAAATGAAAATTTCAGGCCTCACTGCAGACTTACTGAATCAGAATCCCTGGGGGAAAGGGCCCTGAAATGTGTTTTAGCAAGGCCTCTAGAGGTTTTGTGTGTACTTTAAAGTTTGAGAAGCACTGGTTGAGGGTGTAGAGATTGCTTTGCCCAAGAGTGTGAAGATCTTGAAGGTAAAATCATATGCAGTGAGGTGATTGTGTTTGTCTTCATTCCCTTTAGCATAACAGAGATTCAGACTAAATTGGGGTGTTTTTTTTTTTTTTTTTTTTGGTGACTGTCAGTTCTTTTATCTTTTAGGCCATCTTTGCTATTCCAGTTTTCCTTACATGTGCCTGAAATTGTTTAGGCAGTTTGAAATTGTTCAGCTCTGATGATCCCGAAGAAGTAAGTTCTTTTACTTTCCACTCTTTCAACCCCAGTTTGAAACTACGATCTCAAGGTCTTCTGAATTCCAGCCTAATCCCTTTATCTCAAGCCCCTGAGTTTCAGAATTTCCCTGGTCTTTTTCCTTCCCTCCCGGCTTAAGAGCTGCTTTAGATCCCTGAGACTCCTTGCTTCCCTTCTTTTAAGTTTTTCTTTTTTGACTTCTACCTTCTTCAATTTCTGAAATAGTAACTCTGCTGACAAAATTTTATTTCTTACTCTTTATGTCGGTGGCATCTCCGACATCACTGCCCATGAGAGTTGTAAGATTAAAGGTCCTCTCCTTTCATCCTCAGTCATGATTTCCATCGTAAACAACTTATTTTACTTCATGCCTTCCCCCAGAGTAGGTGACTTCTAAATCTCTCTAGTTTGGAATGCTGAGGGGTGGAGGATATGTACTCAAGTACACGAGGTTGCCGAATTTTCGTTGGGAAAATATATAGCCTGTTCTGGCTACAAAGTAATGAAAGTAATGGGAAGAATGGGAGGCTCCTCAAGAGTTATCAGCAGGGCCCAACCAGGCTTAAGCTCAACTCAATTCAACAAACATTTATTGAGAGCCTAAACAGTGAACAGAATGTATATTATTAGGTACTCAGGAATAGGACCATGACATACGGCACAGTTAAAAGCAGGAGAAGGCTCAGACAAGAGGGAAAACCCAACACTGGTAGATCCCAATTACTAATGAGGCTTGCTCCTCTGCACAGAGTAGACACTTAACGAAAATCTTGGTTAAATGAAAAAAACTTTAAGACTGACCTGCCTTTGATTTTACATATCTTTTCTTCTGTTGCTGTGAATTTGGGTTTCACAGAGCGGTTTTTGTAGTGCTTTATGTTGTACCATTCCTCCCAGTCCTGTTATCCTTCTGCTTCTGTGATAATGGATGGGGCAGCAGCAGGACAGAGTTTTACTGGAAAATGTGAAGGAGACACTTGGAATCTAGACAAAAAGAGAACTTGTAAACATATTAGTCTTTGGGGAAATCTTACTGCAAATTGCTCTGAAGAATACAGAGAGAAGAAAAAGGACAGAGAAAAAGAGTTAGGAAGGAGAAATGAAGTTTTAAAAGCAAACAGAAATAACAGCTTAGATTGGATATATTTGTTGTACTAATCAACCTAATGACACGAGTCTCACTTGATTATTGGCAATTATATTAAAAATTTAAATATAAGACAAATTTTGTAGATGCAAAGTGCTTATCAGACCCTTTAACTCTCTGGATTGGCAACTAATGTAACTATGTGAGGGGAAGTCACATGGCATGAGCATAAAGAAGAGAAGGGGCTGAGGTTCAGGCCTGGCTTTGCCATGTTATAGTGTGTGATCTTCAGCAAACCCCTTCCCTTCTCAGTGCTCCAGTTTATATCCTGAGTAGTTTTGACCAGGTCAGTAGTTCTATGTGTGGTCCCTAAACCATCAGCAGTGGCATCATCTGAAAACTTGCTAGAAATGCCAGTTCCTGCTGCAGCAGAAACTCTAGGGTGGGGCCAAGCTGTATCGTTTAACAAGGCTTCCAGCTGATTCAAGTCTGAGACCCACTGGACTAGTCATTCTGTGTTTCTGTAAATGAAGTAAGCCTGGGCAAAGCAGATTTAGACAATTGAGGCAGATGTCAGTGCTCCAGCCCAAGACATAGCTGCTTGGTCATGGAGTGTCGTGGGGCTGTTCTCAGTCACAGCCCTGTCATTCTGTCTCTCCAGTACCAGATGGTCCAATCGTAGGCACACTGAGCGTGCGCCCAGGGCGCTAGCAAAGCATTTACCAATGTTATTTTTGTTTAGGAAAAATTCAAAACCTCAGTTTTCAAAAATAAAACCATTAAAGTACATAGACCTCATAGGAAAACAAATCAGAACATTGTTAGACCTCTTTATATTTAGTTTGTTACTTAGTGCTTTTATGTTTGAAATTCTCAAGGCAGAGATGGGGACATGGTAGGCTCTCTACATAGCCTTTTCAAAGTTTAGGGTATTTAAAATTCTCCATCCTGCCTTGCCTTTCTTCTTGTTTTTTCCTTAAGGCTTGAAGTAAGTAACTTACTATACTTCACAGACTTCTAAAAAGTGTATCTTTTTGCTTCTGAGATTGGGATGTGTCTTACAATTCATGGTGCCTTTGATCCAATGAAATATAGTATATTGTTGGCACTGTTGATGTTCCTTAGAAGCCATTCTATGTCAAGCTTTCCCCCCTATCCTTTTCTGAAGTCTAAAACTCTTAAAACCCCATGTCTGGAATTAGAGTTCCTATGCAGTGTGCGCCATGGTTCAGGCATTTGGACACACTCAAGCAGAAGGTATCCAGGCAGTTCTTGGTAAAGCTCCCACGACCGTGGTGGCCCCTAGGTGATTCAGGGCTGAGTGAGCAGCTTCCTCTGGGCAATTTGACTGATTATGATGATCAATCCAGAAGGACAATTGTTCTGGAAGACGGTGTAGTGGGTGGAAAAGGCCTTGACGCACAGTTAGCCCTCAAGAGCTCACATACTAGTGGACGCAACATGAATGTCCACAAACAATAATAATGTCATAGGCTAAATGACATAATAGAGGCAAATATAAACTTCCACGGAAGGGAAAAATTTAATCTGTCTGGGTTTACTGGGTGTGAATTCACAGAGGGGGTGATACTGCTTGGGTCTTCAAGAAGAGTGGGAGATGGCTACGTGGAAAAGGAAAGCAGGAACAGCATGTTCAAAGCACTTGGGTACATGGACAATGGTGATTTTTATGGTATGTAAGTTATAGAACAATAAAGCTGTTTATAAAATAATTTTAAAGGAAAGTGCTTAGAGCCTGAAGTGTACCTTGAGAAATGACAAGAAAACCTTTGTGACCAGCAGAGAAGGTACTTATGTCAGCAGTAAAAGATAAGGAAGACATTTTGTTATAATGAGATTGTAAAGTTTTATTTGTTTTATTAAGAAATTGAAGTGGCCAGAAATTTAGGAGGGAGTGTTGAGTAGAAAACAGAGATTTGGAAGTTGGCAGAATGGTCTGTGAAAATGTGGGATTTGTTGCTATAGGGCAGGAAAAGCTGCTGTCATTTAGCACTAAATGTAACTCTTTCTTGGCAGTCTGGGCACAAAGAAATGGGTGGTGAATTAGATAGCTTTCATTACTGATAAAGGGAACTGTGTCAGTTTTTCTAAAGAGACAAATAGTTTTCCTAGTGCTAAACTCTAAGGAATTTCTAAAGTTCATCTTAGCATCAGGGTCTTTGAACAACACAGTTTCAACTAATGTCATGGATTGTGCATTTCTGTTTTTGCTGCTGTTGTTGGAGCATAGTTGCTTTACAATGTTGTGTTATTTTCTGCTGTATAGCAAAGTGAATCAGCTATACATGTATATATATTCCCTCTGTTTTGGATTTCCTTCCCATTTAGGTCACCACAGAGCACTGAGTTCCCAGTGCAATACAGTTGGTTCTCATTTATACGAACACTTGAGACCACGAGGATGACAACTATGTTGCTCATCTCTGTAATTCTAGAAGTCGGGGCTCGCTAGTATTCGTGGAATGACTGAGTGACTCTCAGAGACAGTGGGAGACCTGGTGCTCAGGACCCTCTGCTTTCTGGAGAGGAGACTGACCCAAAGCCTAGCAACTGGGGCTGTGCTTAGTCACTTAGGACCCGTAGGGCAGGCAGCATCATAGTGATAGTGAAGGAGGAGAGAGGATTCCCAGGACTCACCCTGGGATTTGGGATTAGGTTCAGCTACATATAACAGACAATCCAGAATAACAATGGCATTAACACATGATGGGGCTTCCCTAGTAGCTTAGCAGTAAAGAAGCTGCCTGCCAACGCAGGAGACACAGGTTCAATCCCTGGGTCAGGAAGATCCTCTGGAGAAAAAATGGCAACCCACTCCAGTATCCTTGCCTGGGAATTCCCATGGACAGAGGAGCCTGGTGGGCTACAGTCCATGGGGTCAGGAAGAGCACGCATGCGATGGCACTAACACATAATGAATTCATTTTCTCTCCTGTATTTTCATAAACTGATCTCACCTATGTGTTCAGCAACCAGATAAAAAAAACCGAATATTACTCCTCTTATGCCTCTTTCCTGACACTCCAGTTCAGTTCAGTTGCTCAGTCGTGTCCGACTCTTTGCGACCCCATGAATTGCAGCACGCCAGGCCTCTCTGTCCATCACCAACTCCCGGAGTCTACCGAAACCCATGTCCATTGAGTCGGTGATGCCATCCAGCCATCTCATCCTCTGTCGTCCCCTTCTCCTCCTGCCCCCAATCCTCAGCATTAGGGTCTTTTCCAGTGAGTCAACCCTTCACATGAGGTGGCCAAAGTATTGGAGTTTCAGCTTCAACATCAGTCCTTCCAATGAACACCCAGGATTGATCTCCTTTAGGATGGATCGATTGGATCTCTTTACAGTCCAAGGGACTCTCAAGAGTCTTCTCCAACACCACAGTTCAAAAGCATCAATTCTGCAGCGCTCAGCTTTCTTCACCATCCAACTCTCACATCCATACATGACCACTGGAAAAACCATAGCCTGACATTAGCCCTACCCAAAGGTAGCAACTGTCTTGGCCTCTAACACACATGAAATAGTTTTTTCTGGTTTTGAACTTTGTTAAATGAAATCATTAGTATGTACTATTTTTGTCTGGCTTCGGTTTTAACCTCTTTTATTGTAAAATCATACATAGCTACAGAAAACAACATATAACTATGTAGTTCAATGAGTTCTTATGACCTAGGCCAAGAAATAGAACACTGCAAGCCAACCCAGGGACCCTCCCTGTGCCCTGCTGCTATCTGAAATTCCCTTCTCCATAAATTATCACTCTCCTGATTTTAGAATGACAATGTCCTGTACTTCCTATAGCTTTATCACCTGACTCTTCATCCCTAGATGCTATATTTTTAGTCTTGCCCATTAAAAGAAGTTGATTATGTCATTTAAATCTTTTAGTCTACCAGCTTCCCTTCGATTCCTTTTTTTTTTCTTCCTAACAATTCATCTGTTGAATAACCTAGATCATTTGACCCATTGAGTTTTCCATAGCCTAGGTTTGCTTATCACACTCATGGTGCAGTTCAGTATATTCCCCGTTCTTTGTATTTCCTGCAAAACTGCAGCTGAATCCAGGGGCTCTGCAGACTTGGGTTCATTCCCATTGGCAAGACCCTCAGTGGTGCAGGATTTTTTTCATCAGTTGTGACTCATAGTGTGATGTCCGCAGCTGTGGGTGCCAAATGCCAAGATCTACTAATCCACTGGAAGTTGCAAAATGATGACTGTTCTAACTCCATCATTTCTTTTTCACTTATAGGTTGGGATATTTTTGATAAAGAGATGTTTCCTTCACTGACTATTTTGTTACTTCGAGATAGAGCCAGCTAGCTCATGAAAGCCAATTGTACACATCTCTTCCCAACCCGGTGTTCACCTATGTCACATGACTAGCTCGAAATTGGCTACTGTATTATTTACACTATGGAAATTAGCAGATGATGCAAATCATGGCTTCCCCCCTACCCCCACCAGAAAGCTAGTAGTTAAAATTTTACCAGCATTTAACTGTACCATTCATAGAGGAAAGGCAGGGTAAACACTTGATTCTTCCTTTTTACTCCAGCATCACTCAAAGGTGACCAAATAGGTTTTTTAAATATAACATTAGAATTCATGGATTTAAATATATTGGATGAGTTTCAACATAGTGCTTTTATTATTCTTATTGAGGCTCAGAGTATCCCATCTTGGGCCAGAGTGTAGGTATGATAACTCAGTTTCCAGCAGCGATTTAAGCTTGTGATATTTTCAAGTTAATTGCCACAATTTTACTATTTGTTTGTCATTGATCCCGCCTGTTTCATATTCTTTTTCCTATTCTTTGTTTTATTTTGGATTAATCAACTGTTTTTCATTGTTCCATTTTTTTCCCTCTTTGAATTTCTTAATTATATGTTCTTTTACTTTAGTGGCTTCCCTAGAGATTATAATATATAACCTCGACTTCTTATAGACCCAGATTTCTTTTGTCTTGTGTTTTTTTCCACAGTCTTTAGCATAGATTTCCATCTTCAAGATCACCTCATGGTCCCAATGGCTGCTAGAGTGCCAGCTATCATATCCACCTTCCAGGAAAATGGGAAGGAGAAAGGGAGACAGGCAGAAGGGAGCATGGCACTAAAAAACTTTTCTAGAACAATCTTCCCATGACTTCTTACATCCTAATAGGCATCTTTATCTAAGGCATAGGCTAGGAGATGTAAGGTTTTGGTTAGGCACAATACCCAGAACTCTACTACTAAGGAGGAAACACAGAATGGATACTGAGTAGTTTCTGCCTTACGTTCTCCCTTTAGACCTCATTTGAAAAAAGCAGGCAGTTGGACTAGACAACATCTAAGGCAGTTTAAAAGTTCCAAATATAGTAAAAAAAACCTGTTATCTCTCTGCCTTCTTAATAATTTAAAGACAAACCAGCAAGCTTTTGTCCTTAATGAAAATTCTCTTATCTTTCTGACCCTTTCTGAAATACATTTTTGTGTGTTGAAGAAAATCATTGTCGAAATCTAATAGAAAAGTGAGCAATTGAACAAACTTCTCCATCTGGCTTTAGGAAAGAACAATGTTCTACACCTTCTCTCTCCATCTCCCATAATGATCTGGGTTTTGTCATCAAAAAATCTGAAGCAAGAGGTTCTTTTAATAATTTGGATAGAGATTATTAGTGTTGTTCAAGTGATTCAGGAGTGCACCAGTAGTAGAGTAATACAATAATTTGTCTGTGGGAGAGGATGGATGGGGTAGCTACAGGTACACAGAATTAGAGACTGAGAGCTATAGGGCTTAATAGGACCTCAGTTTTCCTTGTAAGAGAAGGAAGTAGAGTCAAGGATTCCTGTGAACTCAGGCTTGAGTACAGGTGGATGCAGATCAAGTTGCTTCCCTTTATGGATAATACTGTGCGGGGTCTACCAACACCACAGTTGAAGGGACCCCATTTTGCTCTCATTGACTGAAAAGTCAGGCATCACCACCTTGCCAATGTGTAAGAGGAGGTCCGACTGTCAGAGCATTGCTCTTGGCGCCTGAGCTTGAGGCCCAGGAGGCAAGGTGTGGCCTTCTCTGTGTGTCCCATCAAGGAACAGGCTCTGGGGAACAGAGAAGCCTGACTTAACTCCTAAAGTCTTCCATCCTTTGATTCCACCTCCTCCCATTGGTTGTGTCTCTGTCCTGTGAGGCTCACAAAACAAACCGAATTTGTTTTGTGAGCTTCCACAGAGTCGAAAACAGTCATCATCTTCCCTCATATTTCTGATGTTTCCCCCCTGACTGAGATAATGCCTTTTCATAACAGAGGACATCTGCTGATATTCAGTACAGATTGAAACAGCTTCTGCAGGGCTTGATATAAAGCTGTCACTTTACATGCCTCCTAGGAGCACATCCTCACGAATGTAGGGTGCTAATGTTGCAGCAGTCCCCTCAGAAGCTGAAGGCCCATGGGAGAGAAGCACTTACACTTCTCAGGGTTTGCTGGACAGGCTCCCTTTGCTGATTTGGATCCAGAATTGAAAGCTGCAGGGCAGTTTGTGAGCAATCTAAAAGTACTCACTGTATTTTGTGAGGGTGGCACATCATGAAACAAGCAGAAACTTTCATCTGTTTTTCTGATAATGGTGAGAAGCTAGACCCAATCATCCACCGACTGGTTCCTCCAGAGACTGCAGTCTGTGAAATATCTGATTCCAGACTGGGACTCAGCTCATGCTCGGGATACAAACACAACCTTCCCATCAGTGACTCATAGAGTATCAGAGCTTGGAAGGAACCCCAGGGTTCATCTGGGTGCTCTCCAGATGAGAAAATGATGCATTGTTTCATCCACAGTTGTTCTGGTATGCCAGCTGCTCCAACCAGTTATATAGACCAAATAGCCCATTCTTTCCCCTTCTCCAGAGAGTTGTTTCCCATGGAAAAGAAACTCATCACCTTGGCTGACGGAGACATCCTCAAGATATCCAGGGCCTGTTTCAAGATCCAGGGCAAGTGAGGTTAGAGTTAGAGACTGATCGAGGAATATAATACAGCATTCCATCTCCCAGCCCAGGGCCAGGCATATACCTCTTGCCTCCTAGCTTGGTCTAACATGCATACAGTGAAATAGGAAGAATCCTTCCTTGCCTTTGTATTACCATATAAAGCAATTATTTTGATTACTACAGAGAGCTGCTGCCGCTGCTGCTAAGTCGCTTCAGTCGTATCCGACTCTGTGTGACCCATAGACGGCAGCCCACCAGGCTCTGCCGTCCCTGGGATTCTCCAGGCAAGAACGCTGGAGTGGGTTGCCATTTCCTTCTCCACTACAGAGAGCACTCACTACTAAACATGTGAATTCCTTTTTCTGTAACACTGATATTCCATACCAGGGTCTTTTTAGGCTCAATTAGTCTCATGGAAGGTAACAGAAGGCAACTGAAGTCCATATTTTTAAATATATGAACAGTTATTTAGACCCCTTTTGTTTCCCACTGCTGCTCCATGGGAGAAGCAAGTGCTGGGTGAGGGTGCTTATATAAAAGCACAGTATTAATAATCAAAATGTTGCCTGATGAACTTAAGTTCTGACAGCAATAATATTAGGCAGGCACTTGATACAACTCTTCTGAAATATGAGGAATATTTAAATAGGACCCAAGACCACAAACTTAAACTAATAACTATTGATTAAATAATGATAAATGCATGAAAAAGCATTTAAGGTGTGTGTACTCAGTTGTGTCTGACCCTGCGACCCCATGGATGGTAGCCTACTGGGCTTCTCTGTCCATGGGATTCTCCAGGCAAGAATACTGAAGTGGGTTGCCATTTCCTCCTGCAGGGGATCTTTCAGATCTGGGGATCAAACCCGCATCTCCTGTGTCTCCTGCATAGGCAGGTGGATTCTTTACCACTAGCACCACCTGGGAAGCCCATGAAAACACATTTAAGCTTCACTTATAATTAAGTAAAGTAAAAGTGAAATTCGCTCAGTCGTGTCCGACTCTTTGCAACCCCATGGACTATACAGTCCATGGAATTTTCTAGGCCAGAATACTGGAGTGGGTAGCCTTTCCCTTCTCCGGGGGATCTTTTCAACCCAGGGGCCGAACCCAGCTCTCCCACATTACAGGCGGATTCTTTACCAGTTGAGCCACAAGGGAAACCCAATCAATGCAAATACACTTTTAAAAGTAATGGGGTATCCATTTTGTAATCTACAAAATTATTGGCCTACTACATTGTGTGAAGAGCAGAGCCTGATTTGGGATGATGTTCTTTTCAAGAAACCCTGGGACCTCAGAGAGTCCAAAGATGAGAATAGGATGAAGAAGGACCTCTCATAAAACAAACAGTTTGGGACTCTGGGGGAGTTTGACCAGGGAAGTGAAGACTCAGAGTGTCCAGATATCTCAAAAGAGACTAGTAGGAGAGGGGTAATGACTCTAATGACAGAATCTGAGTCAACAGGCCAGAACCCACAGAGAGGCAAGATTCAACTCAGTAGAGACACTCCCCTATTTTTAAACATATGTTTGAGCATTTTTTGTTGATTAGGTCATATTTGCCATCATAAAGCATTCATAAACTACAAAGGGATATACAATGAAAAGGGAGTTGTCTTCCCATGTCTGCATTTCAGTCACTCAGTCCCCCTCCCCAGGAATTTCTCATATATTCTTCCACAAATAGTCTATATATATATAAGCAAACCATAAGCAGATAATACGGATTAGTCTACACAGTCTTTTTTCATTCAAAACTAAGATTATTCTCTATCAGTCCATACAGTGCTACCAACTTATTTTTTCCTTATTTTTTTAATGAATGCATGCAACTTTTTGTATGACTATATTATAATTTATTAAGCCCTCCTCCAAGCATTTAGGATGTCTCCAATCTTTGGCCATTATATAATACACTGCAGAGAATATTTTGTATGTATGGAACACATATGTAAATATACCTATAGAATTAGTTTCTAGAATTGGAATTCCTGAGTTAAAAGATTTTTTTCAGTACTAAAACTTAAAAATATTTAATACCATTACACAGTTCAAAATTCATAAGATTCAAAGGGTATATATAGAAAGTTCAACTTTCATTTCTGTCTTCAGCCTTCTAGTTCTATTCCCTGAGTTAACCAGTGTTATCAGTTTCATATCTATTCTTAAAGAAACATTTCCTTCCTTTTTTGTATACATATGGTACCACATTATATTCATGGTTCTGTGCCTTGCTTTTAAAAAATTAATACATCATGAAAACCATTCTCAGTGGTACAAAGAGCTTTTTTTTTTTTTTTTTTACTGTTACACATTATTCGATTAAATGGATGTGCCATAACTCACCTGTCCTTTAATGATGGACATTTAGGTTGTTTAAAATGTTTTGATGTATATTAAAATTTTCATAGATATTGCCAAATTGTCCTTCACAGAAATTGTATGAATTTATACTTCCACCAGGGCTTCCCTGGTAGCTCAGCAATAAAGAATCTGCCTGCAATGCAGGAGACCTGGGTTCGATCCCTGGGTTGAGAAGATCCCCTGAAGGAGGGCTTGGCAACCCACTCCAGTATTCTTGCCTGGAGAATCCCATGGACAGAGGAGCCTAGTGGGCTACAGTCCATAGGGTTGCACAAAGTCAGACATGACTGAAGCGACTAAGCATCAGCATCAGCAGCATTTTTCCACCAATAATATATAAGTTTGTTTCTCCACATTCAACAACACAGTATATTATGAAAAATTTTGATCTTGACTTTATGATAGGTAACACATGACATTTCAATGTTACCTTTATTTGAATTTCTCTTATGAGTGAGGTTGAGTATTTCTATCAATGTTAGGGTCATTTATGATTGCTTTATCATAAATTATCTATTCCTATATTTTGCTTATTTTTCTACTGGGTTGTTGGTCTTTTTATTATTGATTTTTAGAAAAAATATATAATAAGGATATTATCCCCATGTTTGGCACATGTATTACAGATATTTTTCCTAATTTTTCATTTATCTTTTGAGTATGCTTATAAGGTTTCCCCTTCCCCTCTTATGCAAGATTTTTTATTTTTATGTAATAATATCTATTCATCTTCTATTTAACGTTCACAAGCTTTCCTGTATTTTCTTCTAATGCTTTTATGGTTTCATCATTTAAACATTTGATTCATTTGGATTTTTTTTTTTTTGAGATGGAATCTAATCAGCGAATCCTCTCAAACCCTGTCTTTCTGCAACAGTGCTGTCAATCGGATCCTCTGGCCTTCCCTTCAGAGGGACTCAGGGCACGAGCACTCGTGAGCCAGGTGGCGCGGGACACCAGCTCAGCAGCCCTCGGCCAGGGTCGCACGTCATAGCTGCTCAAGGACTCCTAAAAAGTCCTTGCCACACGGACTGCCAGAAGCATCGTTTCCAGTAGACCCTCTCCTGGTCAGTCCCACTGGACTCAAGCTTGCCGCGTGCCTGTCTACTCACCCAGTCCTCCCCAGCCTTCTCTCCCGCGCGCGGGGAACAAGGGGCTCCCTCGGCAGCTCTCGGTGATGTCCGGCTACAAACCATTCTTAGCGCCCACGGTTCTGAGCACTGAGCGTAGAAATAGCCGCTTCCTCTCTGCCCCAATGGCACGGGTGCAGCAGGGCGGCCGCACCCGTGGTGCCGGCAAGTCCGGCATCTGCAGGGCAGTTCATTTGGATTTTATCTAGGAATAAAGAGTAAGATATAGGAAGCAAGATAGAGTTCCAGTTCTTTTATTTTTTCAAATAATGATATATTTTATTTAAATTTTAGAGCTTTTTGAGTGTCAAGACTATGTCTGATGCATCTCGCCATGCTCCATAATGTCTCTCACTAATAATGACTAGCACTTAATGAGCACTTACTGAGGCCAGGATGTCTGTACATTCTTGTCCTGAATGACTCTAGGGCCCTTGCACTTCCCCAGGACATTACTTCCCCTCACCTAGCACCCTCAAAGGCTCCCAGTCGATGTTAATTGAATAAATAAATATATTTGCATATACTAAGTTTGGGCCGCATCTGATTCAGGTGAGCAATTCACAGAATCCAGTCAGGTCAAGTCAATACTTCTGCATATTCAGCATGGTTTTGGGCTATTACGTTGGACTATGCTTTAGCTCTGCCACTTATCTCTGACCTCCAAGCAAATAGTTTAAATGTTGTGAGCTTCTGTTTTCCTTGTCTATGAAATGGAATAACAATACATAGCTTAGAGGAGTACTGTGAGAGTCAAATGAGATACTGCCTGCATAAGGGGTCTGAAGGATATCAAGGTGGTGTGCCTTAAGGGATTATGGTTCAAGCGTGGGTAGTGCAGATACCACTAATGACATGCCACTATTATGCATCTTTTTTAGGTAGGGCTGAAAGAAGAGGGGGAAGCTGAACAGAGGACAGAGTTGTGGGGAAGGCAGGGCTATAAGTAGCTATTTCTGTTCCCCAAGTGTTCATTCTCTGAGCATAGACTGAAATTCCCTCTGGAGCCATACTAATGGTCACATTAGTATCAGTTGACAAAGTACCATATGCTTCTGAAATGTTCTCCCATTAAGTTCCATGGGAAATAGCAGGAATTCATGGTCCATTATAGGAAATCTGCCATGACTTTAGCCTCTATTAAAACACACTCCTAGATTTCCTAGGCTCTGGGATGTCAGGCCGTGCCCCCAGCTACATGATGATGCATAAGACAGAAAATCTGTAAAGTCAGGTTATCCTGTCAATTCTAGGCTCATAAAGTCATGTTTTATTTTTGAAAAAAATGAATGTTTTAATCAATATTATTATTATTTTGTGGATTATTTTATGAATGCTCTTGCTGTTGAATTTCAAGCTAAGTAGCATGTATAGCAGTCATTATGCAGAGTCCAGATTATGAAAATACACCATATCTTCAGTGTCGTTAACAAGTACACAGTTTCTCATAATTCACCACCTTAAATTTACGATACCTTCAGCATTCCTTTGCAAAAAGTATTGTCTCTTTTTGTATCAAAAAATCTTCATCAAAAAGGAAAAAAAAAAAGACAGACACAAGCTCCACAGCAGACAAAGTATTCAGATCTGGGAGTTTCAATGTGCATAATAATAGTTGCCTTTATCAAATGTCTACAACACCCCTGATCATATGCTATATACTTTGTCCTTATTATTTAATTTAGTCCTCACAACACCCTTCAAGGTCAGCATTATCTCCTTGCTATGATGAGAAAAACTGAAAGGTTACATTAGTTGTCCAAGGACATAAAACTCACAAGGGACAGAAGCTGGAATTCAAGCCTCATCTGACTCCAGCACACATCCTTCCCAGAACCTCCCTGAGACTCAAATCAGACTGAAACACAATGTTACAGTACACAGTACATAGTAACAAAATGTGAATAAAGCCTTGTTTTTAAGAAAATCTAGATCATCCATCTTTCTTCCCATCCTGGACTAAAAATGGAAGAGAGTGCCTCTAAGTGCCTGGAGCATGCACCCTTTCCAGAATTTAGGTTGTAAAGGAGTGTTTTAACTGAGGGCTTCACTGGTTGCTCAGATGGTAAAGAATCTGCCTGCAGTGCAGGAGACCCTGGTTTGATCCCTAGGTCAGGAAGATCCTCTGGAGAAGGGCATGGCGACCCACTCTAGTATTCTTGCCTGAAGAATTCCATGGACAGAGGAGCCTGGCAGGCTACAGTCCGGGGGGTCACGAAGAGTAGGATACTGCTGAGCGACTAACTGAAGAGGGTCTAGTCTAGCACCAACCCTTCAGTCAGGTTCGCTCTGCCTTTACCTGTCTTCCACACTGGGCTCTGTTTAATAGGTTTTGCATTGAATAAAGGATTCCACTGTCTCCCCTCCACCAAAGATAGAAAAAAGCTAATGTAGCCCGATTCTCTCTTTTATAGATAAGGCACTCAGACCCAAAGCAGCTTTGACCAAAATTATCCAGAAAGGTAGGACAGATAGATCCCTTTCTCTTTAAGGTTTTAATTGCTGAGTTCCTGCAGGAAAACTATTCAGGTGACAAAGACAATCATCATGGGAAATAGGTTCCAAGAGCCTTTCTAGTTTGTTGACTGAATAGAGAATGGTCACTGACCCAGATTTAAATTCTGTCTTCATTGCCTACTAGCTGGATTTTGAGCAAGTTACTTAACCTTGCTGCGTCTCTTCGTCTGCAAAACAGACACCCTAATATCTGCTTATTGGAGCTTTGTGATTGATTAATATTATATTTAAAACACCTTGCATATCATAGGTTTTCCTTCCGACCTCAGAACCTTCTCATAGCTCTGTCTACGAGCTCTATCTTCTCTCTCCTTCCCCCAGTAGCTAACTTGTACTTATTCTTTAGATTCTTTCATTAAACTCCTTGGGTTTGAATCTAAGCTCTGCCACATACTAATTAAGTGACCTGGGAAAAGTTAGCTTTAGTTTTCTCATCTACAAAATAAAGGTACTAATTAATAATATAAATCTTGTAGAATTATGTTAAAATGAGATAACATGAATCACTTAGAACTGTGACTAACAAGTATTAGTTTAAATAAATTTTAACAATTTTGTAGGGTCCACAGAATAATTTTGGAGGGTTCTCTTTCCTTCATAAATAAGCTATTCACATTGTCCAGAAGCTTATGACATTTATAATTTATTCTTGAAGTTCAGAAAATTTACCAGGACCTGCAAAATCCATTCTGTCAATCTCTGTTAACTGGTGTATTTTAGACAACTTACTTCTAATGTAATTACTGAAATGTAAAGACTTAAGTCTGACATTTATTATTTATTTCCTGTTTATTCCCCATTTTCATTTATCTTTTCTTCTTTCTGCCTCCCTGTGAATTATTGGGCATTAAAAAAAAATTTTATTTAGTTATTTCTTTATTTATTTTTGGCTGTGCTGGGTCTTTGTTGCTGCTCAGGCTTTTTTTTTTTTTCTCTAGTAGTGGCAAATGGGGATCACTCTCTAGTTGCAGTGCACTGGCTTCTCATTGCAGTGGCTCTTGTTGTGGAGCACAGGCTCTAGAGCCTGTAGGCTTCAGTAGCTGTGGCAAACGGGCTCACTAATTGCAGCTTCTGGGCTCTAGAACACAGGTTCAATAGTTGTAGTACATGGGCTAGTTACCCCATGGCATGTGGGATCCTCCGAGATCAGGGATCGAACCTGTGTCTCCTGCATTGGCAGGCAAATTCTTTACCACTGAGCCACCAAGGAGGCCCTACTTGGGCATTTTTAAGAATTTCAATTTGATTTATATGTAGATTTTTTTTTTTAGTATAGTTTTGTATAGATTTCAGTTGTTGATAAAGTATTAAAATTAAACTCTACATACCCAATATGTCAGCAAATTTGGAAAACTCAGCAGTGGCCACAGGACTGGAAAAGGTCAGTTTTCATTCCAATCCCAAAGAAAGGCAATGTCAAAGCATGCTCAAACTACTGCACAATTGCACTCATCTCACACGCTAGTAAAGTCGTGCTCAAAATTCTCCAAGCCAGGCTTCAACAGTACGTGAACCGTGAACTTCCAGATGTTCAAGCTGGTTTTAAAAAGGCAGAGGAACCAGAGATCAAATTGCCAACATCCACTGGATCATTGGAAAAGCAAGAGAGTTCCAGAAAAACATCTCTTTCTGCTTTAGTGACTATGCCAAAGCCTTTGACTGTATGGATCACAACAAACTGGAAGATTCTTCAAGAAATGGGAATACCAGACCACCTTACCTACCTCTTGAGAAACCTGTATGCAGGTCAGGAAGCAACAGTTAGAACTGGACATGGAACAACAGACTGGTTCCAAATAGGAAAAGGAGCACGTCAAGGCTGTATGTTGTCACCCTGCTTATTTAACTTATATACAGAGTACATCATGAGAAACGCTGGGCTGGAAGAAGCACAAGCTGGAATCAAGATTGCTGGGAGAAATATCAATAACTTCAGATGTGCAGATGACACCCTCCTTATGGCAGAAAGTGAAGAAGAACTAACGAGCCTCTTGATGAAAGTGAAAGAGGAGAGTGAAAAAGTTGGCTTAAAGCTCAACATTCAGAAAACTAAGATCATGGCATCCGGTCCTATCACTTCATGGCAAATAGACGAGGAAACAGTGGAAACAGTGGCTGACTTTATTTTGGGGGGCTCCAAAATCACTGCAGATGGTGATTGCAGCCATGAAATTAAAGGACGCTTACTCCTTGGAAGGAAAGTTATGACCAACCTACACAGCATATTAAAAAGCAGAGACATTGCTTTGTCAACAAAGGTCCGTCTAGTCAAGGCTATGGTTTTTCCAGTGGTCATGTATGGATGTGAGAGTTGGACTATAAAGAAAGCTGAGAGCAGAAGAATTGATGCTTTTGAACTGTGGTGTTGGAGAAGACTCTTGAGAGTCCCTTGGACTGCAAGGAGACCCAACCAGTCCATCCTAAAGGAGATCAGTCCTGAGTGTTCATTGGAAGGACTGATGTTGAAGCGGAAACTCCAATACTTTGGCCACCTGATGTGAAGAGCAAGAGCTAACTCATTTGAAAAGACTCTGATGCTGGGAAAGATTGGAGGGCAGGAGGAGAAGGGGACAACAGAGGATGAGGTGGTTGGATGGCATCATCGACTCAATGGACGTGGGTTTGGGTAAACTCCGGGAGTTGGTGATGGACAGAGAAGCCTGGCGTGCTGAGGTTCATGGGGTTGCAGAGTCGGCCATGACTGACTGAACTGAACTGAACTGATACATACCCAACTTTTCACAGTCTATTGGTGTTGACATTTTACCACTTCAAGTAAAATGTGCGTTTAGGTCCCTTTGTTTAACCTCTCTCCCAATATGTGAAATGAAAGTCGTTCATTTGTGTCCGACTCTGTGCGTCTCCAGGCCAGAATACTGGAGTGGGTGACTGTTCCTTTCTCTAGGGGATCTTCCCAACCCAGGGATTGAACTCATGTTTCCTGCATTGCAGGCGGGTTCTTTACTAGCTGAGCCACCAGGGAAGCCTCCTCTCCCTATATAATTGTCTTAAATATTACCTCTATATATACTGAGGACATCTAGCAATATTATATTTTTTGCTCCCACCAAATATAAATCTAAAAACTTGAGGAAAGCAATAATCTATTATATTAACCAATATTTTTACCTTTTCTGTTATTCTTTCTTCACTGCTGATATTCCTAGTTTTCTTCTTTTATCATTTCCTTTCTGTTTGAAGAATTTCCTGTAGTCATTCTTTTAGGTGGATCTATTGTTCACGAGTTATATTGGTTTTTCTTCACCTTCATTCCCGAAGGATTTTTTTTTTTGACTGAATACAGAATTCTGAGTTGACAGCCATTTTCATTCAGCACTTGAAAAACATTGCACCACTTCTTTCTAGTCTTCATGATTTCAAGTAAGAATTCTGTTATCATTTGAATTGGTATTCCTCTCTAAGTCATGTGTCATTTCTTTCCACTGTCAAGACTCTTTTTTTTGTCTTCAGTTTTTAGAAGTATAATTACAATGCTTGATAATTATTGAAATCTTAGGACTTAAGTCTGTCTGTGGATTTCTTTAAGTTTCTTTGAGCTTATCCCTTCTGGAGTTTGTGCAGCTTCTTTAATCTAAGCTTAAGCCTTTTGCCAATTTGGGGAATTCTCAGAGATTATTTCTTCAACTATTTTTTTAGTCCCTCCCTCCCCTTCTCTCTCTCTCCTTTCCTGGGACCATGATGGTATGAATTTTAGTTTAACTTTGTTCTTTCATTTCCCCCCCAGGCTGTTTCACTCTGTTGTTCAGCTTGGTTAAATTCTATTAATCTGCCCCAAGACCACTGAATTTTATCCTCTGTTATCCCTGCTTTGCTGTTGAGCCTATCCAGTGAGTTTTTCACTCCTTTTATTTTCCAGTTATACGTTATTTAGTTATTTTTTATAACATCTATTTCTTTGCTGATAGTTTCTATAGTTTCACTTGTTTCAATAGAATTCAGAAGTGCTTGTTGAAGAATTTTTATGATGGCTGTTTTAAAATCATTGTCAGATAATTCCAAAATCTGTAGTTTGTACATTTTGACATCTGTTGATTGTCTTTTTCTCATTCAAGGTGCAATTTTTCTGATTTTGGTGTGATGAATGATTTTTAAAAATTGTATTTTGGACGTTTTAGGTATCATGTTCTAGATTCTGCATCTTCTGTTTTAGCAAGCTGACACTGTGTTAGTGGGGAAAGGGAACACTGCCTCATTACCCGTGGGCAGGGGTGGAAGTCCAAGTTCCCCACTTAGCCTCTACTGACCACAGGTGGGAGAATAGGAGTGGTGTGTGTCATTTTTTTTCTAGAGTGTTTGTCTGAAACGGGTTGGTGTTATCACAAAACCTTCTTTTTTTAAAATATTTATTTATTTGGCTGTGCCAGGTCTTAATTGTGGCGTGGAGGATCTTTGATGCAGCATGCGGGATCTTTAGCTGTGATACGTGGGATCTAGTTTCCTGACCAGGGGTCAAACCTGGGCACCCCTGCATTGGGAGCACAGAGCCTTAGCCACTGGACCACTGGGGAAGTTCCAAGGCTTCTGTCTTGTTAGGCTGCTCTTTCCCATTCCTTTGACAATGAAGATCAGACTTTCCTTGAGGCTCTTTTTGTCTGTCCCTCCTGGCATTTCTTAGCTGTGGGCTTCTCTAGTACTCAGTCTGGGATGTATAGGAGGCAAAAAGAAAATCTAGGGAATTCATTGTCACGTTGTTCATTGAGTCCTGAGGTCCCTGGCTGGTCTGCTTTCTCTGTCATTCAGAATTTTCTTATGTTTGTTTTATACGTTAAGGGTTTAGGAGGAATAGGGAAAAATGTATCACCTCCATCTTGTCCAGAACTGGAATTTCTAGGTGCGTAATTTAAATTACTACTGTGTATCATTTAATGAGTCTTTTCTACCTGAAAATTCCATTTTCTGAAATTATAAAATTCCAATTTTCTGAAATTATAGATTATAAAATTCTCCTATTACTTCTTTGTCTGTTGCATTGTTCTTTTCTTATTTTTGCTCTAATTGGTACTCCTGTTATTTGCATGACTCCTACATACTTGATCCACTTTTTAAAAAAAAAAATTTCCCTCACATTTCCATTTTTTTGTATTTTTGGATTGGTTCTGTGGGATTGTTCTCCCTTTTAATCTTTCAGACCATTAAATCAATTTTCAGTGGTGTTCATTCTATTCTTTGCTTCCACAACTGAAATGTTCAAATTTGAATTTTTTTTTTACTTCCCAAAACCATTTTTACTCATTCTTATCACTTTCCCCCAATCTCTACTTAGAGAAAGAGAGAGAAGAGAAGTCGCTCAGTCGTGTCCGACTCTTTGCGACCCCGTGAAGTGTAGCCTACCAGGCTCCTCCATCCGTGGGATTCTCCAGGCAAGAATACTGGAGTGGGTTGCCATTTCCTTCTCCAGGGGATCTTTCCCACCCAGGGATCGAACTCGGGTCTCCTGCATTTCAGGCAAACGCTTTACCCTCTGAGCCACCAGGGAAGCAGAACAGCTCATTAATCTCTACTTAAATCCTCTTAAAAATCTTATTTTCAAAGCTTATTTTGTCTTATTTTAAATCTGTCTGAATATGAGTCCTCTCTTTTAGTTATCTACCTTGGTCTTTCTCCTATAAGTGATTAAGCCCCCTACCTCAGGTCTGTGGACTGGTACCTCCTGTCAGATCAGCAATGACGTTAGATTAGAAATAAATTGCACAATAAATGTAATGTGCTTGACTCATCCCAAAACCTTCTCCCCTATTCCTGGTCCATGGAAAAACTGTCTTCCACAAAATCAATCCCTGGTTCCAAAAAGGTTGAGGACTGCTGCCTTAACTGATCTCTGATCTGCCCTGGCTACTCATACCAGCTCCTGGGCAGGTCAGGCTCTTGTGGCCTCTTGGGTAGCAACAGCTGAACAATTGTGAAAAGGAAGAAAGATTGCTATTTCTCCAGTGACCTGGTGGTGAACAAGGCTGGTCGGCTGGTCCACCAGGCTGAGGTGATGTGGGAAAGGTTCCTGGAATCTTCAGACACTCCCAGTATGAATGGGGAAGGATTGGGCTTCTGTTAATGTGTCAATTGTTTGCCACGCAAGGGTACCTGGTTGAGAGAATATTAGGAGCTAAAATCCACTTGCTGAGCTGTTTACCCTGGTGTGGAGCTACACCTGCCTGAAAGAAGGAAACATTACTTCCTCATTTGCACAAAAGCATCTGAAGGTGATGCCTTTTTGTAACTCACATGAAGATGCTGTATAAGCTAGTAGTGGCCCTGGGAGGGGTAGTTTGACCTACTTGTGACATTCCCCTCTATGGAAGCAAGGCCCAGTAGAATTCACTCAGGGCTTTGTGCAGGAAGTGGGCAAGGACAGTCCTTTCTCACTGCTAAGAGGTCCCATTCAGTTGGGCCCAGCTGGGCCTCTCAGGTAGCTTTAGAATTGGAAGCCTTTGCGGCAGGTGTGCTTGTGAAGCAAGTACTTCCCAGCTCCTGGGCCTCGGTCCTCCCTGTAGGTTTAAAAAATGTGGCAGAGGCACCATCCTTCTCCAGTCCTGCACTGGCTCAGTCTCCCAGGGATGTGTGAGGTTTGCTTTAGGCCCCAGCTCTAGGCCCTAGCATCCTACCCTCTATTCAACATATGTCTCACAGTTTGAGTCACTTCTACAGAGAGCTGGTTGAGAGAGAGAGTGTCACCTGTAGGGTGCAAGCCCCCATCTTTAGAGAATTCCCTTAGATAGTCATCCTAAAATTATTTAGGAACTTTTCCCATATTGCAATTCTATTGCAGTTATCTCCCTGTCTCACCCCTACCCTGGATAGAGATATATTACCTAGAAAAACCTGAACTCAAATCCCATTTACCAGGTCTGTGACCTCATACACATCATTTGACTTCTCTAAGTTTGTCTTAGTTTCTTTGTCTGTAAAAGGAGGGTCATAATGTTTGTCTTCCGTAATTCAAGGAACTGTTGAAAGAATACAATGAGATGATTGCTCTGTCTAGTGCTTTATCAACTGTAAAGTACAATGAAAAGGTAAAGGAGATGGAGAAACGGGTGATGGTGACAACTGTCCCTGGGGCAGTGGTGTGAAGCCATAGTCTCCCAGTAGAATCAGAGCAGGATCAAGCCTGTGGGAATTGCAGCAGACATGATTGGCAAGACCAGAGTAGGGCCACCCCAGACACTGGCCATAACCTCAAGGACATGCCTTCTTCTTAGGAGCTGACCTTCCAAAAGCTGAAGCAGCAGAGGAAAAGAAAATTTTTAAAAGAGATTAAAAAGGAAAGAGTAGAGATGCTAAAACCACTCATATTTTCAAAGCTGTCCCTCAGAACACTGAAAGATTTATCATCTAAAGAATGAGATAAAAACATCTGACAGGAGATATAAAGATCTTGAGTATATAGTTTTTAATTGCGATAACCATTCCCTAAGCAAATATCCCATCCTTGGTTTCCAACCAAGTCCTTTTTCTCTGTTTCCAACCAAGTCATTAAGTCTATCGAATTACAACAGATTAGAATACCAGTTTTATCAAGGAGCAGAAAATATGATTAGGAACAAGAAAATAAATTTAAGCAGGCAAGGCTTATATGAAAGCTAAGGTTTTCCACACTCCCTGACCCTTCCCCAAGAAGGAAAAATAGATCATCTTTGGGAGAATGACTATGACAGGTGATCATGTAAGATTTGGAAAGTACTGGGAGACTGATCTCTCTTTGCTAACACACAGACAATGGACGTTCTGGCTTAACTTTCTATTCTTGATATTTTACGATGAACTGGACAATTCGTTTTTAAAACGTGAGCAGTGAATGTCCGCCTCTGTGTCCTAGAATTTTAGAAGCAAGAACATGTTGTTTTTATGCCATTGTTTTTCTCTGTAGGGCAAGAATTTACTTGTCCTCAAGAGGTAATATAATCCACATGATAAATACCTGGTTTCTTCTGCAGACAACAGCAGAACCTCTCTTTCGACTTAACAATATTTAACTTCCTTAAACTCAAAGGATCATTTGGTTTAGGGCTCAAGAGACGTTGTTTGTCACAAGATATCATTCCCTCCTTTTACAGAAGAGCCCAGAGAGGTAGTGTAACTTTCCTGTAGCTACATGGCAAGTTTAAGTACAGAAGTAGGTTCTAGACCTGCAGGGCACAGCTTTTCTATAAGCAGCTGACCACAAATGCTGGTATGGATGTTCCTAATGGTCCTGCTGCAGTATTCCAACTGTCCATGAGTCTTGGCTCAGTAAAATCTCAGTGACACTATCTTCATTATAGTTCACTGTTAACTAGAGCTTGAATATTAAAAACATGTCACCAGTTTATGTAGTGTAATAATACTGTCTTAACCAAACCGTTCCATTACCTATCCAGTCTGGATTTATGTATGAATCACTACACTTCAAAAGGCATGAGTTGCTAGGAGGGCACTCAACAATGCTGAATGAATGACCACTTAGAGGCTCATTAAGGAACTACGTCATTTTAGATCTAAAAGAGACCTTGCCGGTCATTATGTCTTCTCCTCCTTTCTTCTGCAGCCTGAAGAGTGAGGGCATTTGAGCAAGTGGCAGAACAGAGCTAGAACTCTCCCCTTTTTTTTTTCTATTTCCCAGACCAGCTTTCTTTTCTCCACCTGCACTGCTTTTCATTAATTTGATACAAAGACATTAAATAGCCAGTTTACTTGTCTGGTATATAAAAGTAGTGCTTCTAACATCTCATTTTAAAACACTGCTCCATACAAAATGACAGGGTCAGGTTGTTTTTTTCTTAATTCTGTGGAATTTGATCATTCTGATGAAGAGCAGAAACTCATCCTATATCACTGCAGACAGTAAAGCTGAAACTTGAAGCAGTAAACGATTCTATTTTGGGAACAAGAGATATAAAGTCAGGAAGAGTTAGGCATTCTAAGAAGGAAACTGTATAGGAAAACTTACTATTAAGTCAGCTTTCCAAAGTGTTTGAATGCAAAGGAGAGTAATACAGATAAGGGGAAGGTATGGGCTCTTAACAGATAACAAGCGGCACATTCATGCCACAGAGAAAGCAAACTTTTAGCTGAAATGGTACTTATGGGAAATAAATTCAAACCTCAGATGCTTTAGTCAGGAAGTCTCATTAGGATGCTACACAGCTTCTTATTATGGGTTATTACATCGTGTCACTAAAAAAAGAAGAGACATCTGAGAGGGACAAGACACGACCAAATAGCAATTTGAGAAATTTCAGTCTTGCCATGAAAGTGAAAGTGAAAGCTGCTCAGTGGTGTCCAAATCTTTGCAACCCCATGGACTATACTCCAGGCCAGAATACTGGAGTGGGTAGCCTTTGCCTTCTCCAGGAGATCTTCCCAACCCAGGGATCGAACCCAGGTCTCCCGTATTGCAGGCAGATTCTTTACCAACTGAGCTATCAGGGAAGCCTTGCCTTGCCATAGCTTGCACTATAATAATATTGGATCATTAAATGTTATCCTGTCACCAAAAATGACCTCAGAATGACAAAAACAGAGATTAAACAGAGCTGTCATTATTGAAATGACAGCTGTTAGGGTAAAACTCTTCTGAGAATCTAATATGTATTTTATTCACTGATTTATTCATTCATTCAACAAATATCTATGGAGTTCTAGGAAGACAAATGCTTCCCTGGTGGCTGAGTTGGCAAAGAATCTGCCTGCAATGCAGGTGACCCGGGTTCAACCCCTGGGTTGGGAAGATCCCCTGGAGAAGGGAATGGCAACCCACTCCAATATCCTTGCCTGGAGAATCACGTGGACAGAGGAGCCTGGGGGTCTACAGTCCACAAGGTCACAGAGTCAGACACAACTGAGCGACTAAATCACTACCAACCACCATCAGGAAGACAAAAAGAAGATAATGTCTTTTTCTAAGAGGTCTCAAGAAGACAGACATGTAAATAAACCATTGTGGTGAGGTGTGCCTGGTACTTTATTTAAAGAATACACCAAGCACTTTTTGTTGTTCATTCAACAAGTGTGTCCAACTCTTCATAACCCCATAGACTGAAGCATGCCAGCCTTCCCTGTCCCTCACCATCTCCCAGAGTTTGCCCAAGTTCATGTCCATTGAATCAGTGATGCCATCCTGCCATCTTATCCTCTGTCACCCTCTTCTCCTTTTGCCCTCAATCTTCCCCAGCATCAGAGTCTTTTCCAATGAGTCAGCTGGTCACATCAGGTGGCCAAAGTATTGGAGCTTCAGCTCCACCATCAGTCCTTCCAAGGAGTATTCAGGGTTGATTTCCTTTAAGATTGACTGGTTGGATCTCCTTGCTGTCCAAGGGACTCTCAAGTCTTCTCTAGCACCATAGTTCAAAAGCATCAATTCTTTTACACTCAGCCTTCTTTATGGTCCAACTCTCACATCTGTACATGACTACTGGAAAGACCATAGCCTTGACTATACAGACCTTTGTTGGCAAAGTGATGTCTTTGCTCTTTAACACACTGTCTAGGTTTGTCATAGCTTTTTTGCCAAGGACCAAACCAAACACAGCCCAGGCACAAACAAGGGACTGGGGGGACCTCAGAGAAGAGAAGAGATTTTTGACCAGGATTTAAAGGAGGAAGAAAGGTTTGGAGGGCTGTGGTAAACCCGGAGAAGTAGGGAAGCCTCCCCAGTGAGGCAGTAGCTTATGCAAAGTATTTTGCAGTATGGGATGTAGCATCCTGGGTGAATCCCAGTGCAGCTACTTTAAAGCTATGAAATCGTAGGTAAGTGCTGTTCCTTCTTGGAGCCTCAGTTTCCTTCACTGTAAAAGGAGCATAGTAATCCTCGCTGCGTATACTGATTATAAGCATGACTAACAGTGCTAGCTACTGTTTCATCTCTAATAACTCTTTTTAGAACATGCCTAGGTTGCAGGTATTCTTATTATGTTCCCCCCTGCAGAGGAAGAATCTAGAGCTGAGAGCTTATGGAATTTTCCCAACATGACACAGGATAACACGTGGCTTCTTTGGGATTTGAACTCAGGCGGTTTGGCTTGCGACTGTCGGTTTTAGCACTGGGTTCTATGCCTTTTATTATATGAGATATTGTGTGTAAAGCACTCAACTCAGTGTCTGACATAGAGTAATAAATTAATAAGTTATAGCTGTTTTACTATTGTAAAATATGATTGCCCTAGGAACATGAGGTCTTTGGTGTGCAGGTCGGGGTGAGGTGGGGATGGGGCTGCAGCAGTAATGGGTTGGATCGCTGGGGATTTCATGTCATGCTAAGGAACTAGAGCTTTATCACCAGGCCAAGAAGGAAAAATGGAGGTATCTTCAGCAGGAGAGTGACATCAGATTTATGGTTTAGAAAGGTCACTGGCAGCATGTGGCAGCTGTGCTTCACTAAGAAATGATGAGGCTCCAACTAAGGCAAGGGCAGCAGGATAAAGAGATGATGTGTATGAGAGATGTTATGGAGACGGAGTTAACTGGACTTAGTGACTAGTAGGATATGAGGGCCAGGAAGATGGAAGAGTCTAGAATGTTCCTTTGGTTTCTGGCTTAAGTCCCACCACCAGTTGAGATATGGAAGCAATGCAGTAGGGGAAAGATGTGAATTTGGTTTTGGCTCTGTTGAGACTTGGGTACCTGAGGGGCATTCAGGAGTTGTAGCAGCCAGTTGTGTCTCTGGGTTTGGAGCACAGAAGATCTCAGTTGAAGAATAGAATTGCAGTGGATGGAAGTTCTCAGTGAGGGTGAAGAGAGAATAGGGACCAAGAGGGGACACAAGCAACTTTGGTATTTAAGCAACAGGCAGACCAGGAAGGCTGAAGGGGGATGAGGTATCAGAATGGCAGTGGGAACCCAGGGTTCAAAGGTGAAATTGTTTATACAGATATACATAAAGCACCTGAAGCTGCAGACACTTCTGGTATGGGCAGCTAGGACATTGAGAGGAACAGGACAAAATTCCATGGGCAAAATTTGTACTCTCTTTAATCTACATTAGGGAGAGTAATTTGGTTATTTTTATCTACAACACATAATGTTAAAGCTTAAACTTTAGAGATAATTGTAGATTCACACTCAGTTATAAGTAATAATATGGAGAGGTACGAATTTAACTTTTTAGCAGCTGATTTTATTTCCACCGTGGCTTCAAAATTTTCGATTTTTGTCCACTTTCCCTAATGGTGCTGATGGTGGGGGCAGAACTCTGTACATTCTAACTAGTGTGGAGATGGGCCAGGGAAGGAGACCCCAAAGAGTGAAGGGCTGGAGGTACCTAGGACACATTTTAAAGATAGAGCCTCTCAGGAGAGAGTTTTTGGATAGAGGCCTGGATTTGGGAATGAACCATGAGAGGGGGTCGGTGCTGAAGGGCCTTTCTTCATCCAGGCCAGGTGGGCTCCAGGTCCAGCTACTGCAATGCTGCTGGGTGTTTTTGAGTGTGTGTGTGGCAAGGGTGAAGGACACACTTTCAAACTTATATTTGTGCTCCATTCCACCACCAAAATGATCTAACATGCCAACCTGATGCCCCTTCTAACATGCCCCTTCCCTACTCAAAACTCCCAGCATGGTCCCTGCTGACTTTGCTGCTTCAGCCCTGGGCTCCTGCGCCTCCCCACTGGGCTCTCTCTAACGCTAGGATCTTTGTTTCTATGGTCTATGTCTGGAAGGCTCTCTCCACACTGGTACCTTTCACTGGCAACCCCCTTGGCCTTTCAGGTTTCTTTTTGGAGGGCATCTTCTCCAGGAGGCGCTCTTCCTTCAGCCAATGCAGGCTGCCATGCCCCCGTGGCCCCTGAGGATCACACTGTGGTTACAGGAACTGCGCTGTATTAGCAGTCTGCCAGGCAGTACATTCTGTGAGAGTAGGAACTGTGTTTTGTTCGAGGCTGAATCTCCGGTGTCTAACACAGTACAGGGACCTAGTAGGTGCTGAGTAGATATTTCCGCAAGAAAGAGTTCTGAGTATCCATCCTGCAAATGGGTAGGATGGATAGAGAAGCGGTAGGACTGGAGCCAGTAGAGTGGCTGGGTGGCCAGGGAGTCAGAAGAGGGCTGAATGCAGAGTCCTGAGGGCACCCCAACATTTCAGGGCTTTGGGTTTGAAGAGCCCTCAAGAAGACTAGGAAGGAATGGCTGGAGAGATCAGAGGAACCAGCATCCCAGAGACCAAGGAGTTTGTAGAGGCAGGGGAGGTGGTCCATAACGCCAAGTGTGGACCCACCCCATTCTACCTCCCCTCAGCCCGAGGGCGTGTGTGTGTGTGTGTGTGTGTGTGTGTGAGTGTGTGTGTGTGCGCGCGCGCGCGTGTCTGTGGTGGTGGTGTGGGGGACATTCGGGATCATCTGTGTCCCTAGAGTCCCGTGTAGCTGGAGCTCTTCAAAAGGCCTTGGAGTAAAAGAGCCTGGGGAAGGGAGGAGTGAAAAGGGGATCGTGACTCTTCTGGGTTCTAGTTCTGGCTGCACCGCCGCCGGTCCTGGTGAGCCTGGGAGCCCCTTCCTCTGCCGGCCTCAGTCTCCCCGTGGGTACCCGGCGGACGCTGCGCGCCCAGGCAGGAGCTGGCCAAGGCCGGCGGAGGCAGGGCCCGGGTGGGAGCGGGACCGCCCACTGCGGCGGGCCGGGACCTCCCGGGCCCGCGGAGGCGGCGCGCAGGGCTCCTCCCCCGGGGCGGGGGTCGCGGCGCCGGCAGCTGGCAGCCCCGCAGCTGCAGCCTCAGCACCTGCCGCGGCCAGACGGCGCGGGCGGGCGCGGCCCGGCCGTGCGCCCCCCCGCCTCCGGCTGCAGCCGCGGCGCGGGAGGCGGAGCCCGAGCCGAGCCCGAGTCGAGCCGCCGGCCGAGCCTTGCCCGCGTCCGTGCCGCCGCCGGGCGGGGCCGCCCCTAGCCGAGAGCGTCAGCCCGCCAGGTCCGCGTCCGCGCGGGCGGCGCTTCCTTGCAGGTAAGGGCAAGGTCCCGGCGCCGCAAAGTTTTGGGGGGGACTGCTGGTCCCTACGCCCCGGGCCTGCGCCTCCGGGAGCTACAGACTGCCCGCCCCCGCGGCTTTCTCCGCGCCGCCCTCCGCCGTGCGCTCCGCTTGCACCACCGGCCCCTGGTGACCCGCGCCCACCTCCAGTCCTAGAGCCCCCACTCCCGGCGGGGGGCGCGCGTCCCGGTCTCGCTCAGGGCCTGCGGTGGTTAAATCTTTACACAGTATCAGTGTATTGCTTAAGTTTTCGAGATCTGCATGGCATAGTGCAAAAGAGCGGCAAACCGGGCAACCTGGATTCAAGTGCGGCCACGGCCAGCGGCTAACTTTCTGAGTGACCTCAGACCAACTTGCTCTACCCGATCTCTACGGCCACACCTGGACCGGGAAGGGTTCGCCGGGGGCGATCACCTGAAGCGTCTTGCTTTATTGCCACTTTGTGAGTCGCGGGGCACCCCTGAGTGTCTCAGCTCCACAGCTCCTTGGGGGTGGAGAGAAATGTTGGGACCTTACAGAAGTCAATCTCAGGGGTCAAGTTGCTAACCTGCAGCAGCTCTGGCTGAGCTTTAGGAGGAGTGTTGAGTCAGCCTTTGGAAATAGCGGATGCTCCCAGGGCGGGGAGTTGGGGCCCTGGCTCCTGGTGGCTGCTCTGCCATCCACTGACCATGTGGCCTTGGGCAAGTACCCCCTACCAGTTTTGCCGCCTATAAAAAGGTGGGGGCGGGTGTTGAGTGCACTAGCTGATCGTTGAGATCCTTCGGCTGTAAACCTGGTGAAGCGAAATCTCCCGGTCTCTGTATTTGGGGAGGGACTATTTCACCAGGAATCCACGCAGCACTTGCAAACGGGCGTTTAGAAAATAAAGGAGACACTGGCAGTTTGTTTCGAGTCCTGAAATAGACATGGTAAGGATTGGTAAATGCTCACCTTTCCCCCTTCAAAGCTTTGGACCATCATAAAATATTTAATGGCATAATGATTTGTTTTCAAAGTGGCTTATAGATCAGGAAGCATTTCTGTTTGTGAGTTGGTTATTTTAGTAAAAACCTCAAATAGTTATGTGGGGAAAATATAATGCACTGATCTAAGGGTCCTAACATAGAGGCCAGCATCTCCTAGTTTCTAGTCTAAAGCCACAACCTGAGATGTTTTCCAATCAAGACAATTTAAAATCACGTATAGACCAGATATCCTTTGGTGGATGTTCAACATAGCTGTGATTGGAGAGGCTAACAGTTAGGCAAGTGCATATTTTCCAGGACAGGTGAATTCTGGTGCATCCACAGCAGAACAAACCCAAGGTGGTTAACTGTGACATCCTAGCTTTTGAACTTTGTCCTTTGCCCAGTCTCTTACCAACACCTCCCGCCCCCCATCTCCTGCTTGTGCTGCAATTAGTGACTCCCCAGTGTGTGGGTGAAATCCATTACTATGAAAGGATTCTTATGGAAGTGATTTTATTATTTGATTTCCTTCCTAGACTTCCCGGTTTTAAGTTTCAAGCTTTATGAAATCAGAGGACTAATGAGAGTGTGTTTTGGGACTGGAGCAGGAAAATGGCAGAATTGTGCTACATAAATCATAAATTTGCCGTTCCTGAACAATACTCTGTAATTGAAGCTAATTTGTTCAGAGCCTTCGCTCTCTCAGATGCCTTCCAGTCCCACCAGTCTTTCCTCTCTTCATTTTTCAGTGGTTCAGCAAGAACTTTCTCAACTCATTCAGGAGGAAACAAAGAGGTAAAATACTGATGGGCTCTACCCTCAAGGAGCTCAGATTTTAGTGAGAAATAAAGAGAAATACCACAGGGCATTCTGGGTGCTAAACCCTGGGACCTCTGGGAATGCCATGGGGAGTGAATTCTAACTGGGGAGACTGGGGACATGTGCACCATGGGAAGTGGAAGGAAGAAGAGGATTCACCAGGTGGTGAAAAGTGAAAAGACCACTTTAGATCACAGAACTAGAATGAGCAAAGGTACACAGGTAGGAAAGCACAGGGCCCAGATGAAGAACAGCAAGTCTGGTGGAAGCACAAGAGAGGACGGAACACCTCAGAGCGGAGGACAGTGGAAAGTGATTCAGAAGGCACTGACCCTGGGCTGCAGTCCACACCGGTTTGGGGATGTTGGACCTCTGAGCCTCACTTTTCTCCTTTGTCAAAGGGGAATAATAATAATTCCAGACTCACAGGGTTAAATGAGGTCTTGTGTGTAAAAGTGTCTAACAGAGTGTTGGCATACAATGAGTGTTTGATAAGTTAGTTCCTTTTAATAGCATATTCATAGGCAAGTTCCCTAAATGTTGGAGTGTGTAAATAGTACTTTTGTTTTAGCAATCTATATTGTGTTAGAGGGCTTCCCTAATAGCTCAGTTGGTAAAGAATCCGCCTGCAATGTGGGAGACCTGGATTCAATCTGTGGGTTGGGCAGATCCCTTGGAGAAGGGAAAAGCTACTCACTCTAGTATTCTGGCCTGGAGAATTCCATGAACTGTATAGCCCATGGGGTTGCAAAGAGTTGGACACGACTGAGCAACTTTCACTTTCACTTTTCATTGTGTTAGAACCTCTCCACCAGGACGGAGTTCTTGTGACGGTGTGATTTGTATTCAAGATGCCTCCTTATTCAAGGTGTGGGGGCTTTTTGTTCTTTGGCAGTTGCTCGGACCATAACTGACATCAACAGCAGCCAGTGACCTGCAAGTACTGTTCAGTGGTGGAAGGCTACAGAGGGATAAATTGGAAGATGGAATCTCTGCCTCCCACAAGCTTATCATTAGTGCTCAAGGACCCGGGTCTGGGGGACTTGACCGTCAGACACAGTTATAAATAGATCAGCCTTGTCCATATATACTGGTAACTGGGTGCCTGCTCTCATCTGCCTAGTGTAGGGAGGGGCATCTGTAGTAGCCAAGGAAGAAGAAGAGGACAGGGGGATAAAGGACAGCATTGCAATACCTGGGTAGCACCATGTAGCATCCAAAATACTATCCTTCATTTGTTCCTTCAACAGTTATTCACAGAATATCTACTCTGTGCCAGAGAATTATTCTAGGTGCCCCAGGAATACACTGGAACAAAAGGCAAGATCCCTGCATTCCTGGAGTGTATATTCTAGTTGGACAAACATAATAAACAAAGAAATACATAAATAAGATAATTGTAGGTGGTGCTCAAGTCTGGGAGGGAAATAAGCAGAGTAATGGGAGAGAAGGTGGATAGTGGAGTGCTCCATTTGAGGGTGGGCAGGCAAGGCCTGTCTGAGCCATGGAGAGGTAGCAAGAGAGGGAGCCAGTCATGCCTGAAACTGAGGGAGGCAGCCCAGCTCTGGAAGAGGTGGGGTAACTTTGTGTAGAAGTGTACAGACCCTGGGGCCACACTGCCTGGAGTCCTGGCCCCCGGCAACTAAATATATTCCATGGTCAGGTTATATAGTCTTCTGGGTTTCTTCATCTATAAACTGGGGGTAATAATCCTACTTGGTAGGGTTGCTTTGAGGATTAAATGTGTTGCTATATTAGAATAGAGCCAGGGATGTAGCAAGCTTCCAGGCAGAGGGAACAGCAGATGCAAAGGCCTGGAGGTCTGAAGGAGCTTGGTGGGTTCTAGGCCTAGATGGGCTGTCTGGACAGATGTTATCCTCACCGTTATTAAGGAGACTCTGGAGCAGGTTGAGGAGAAGGCAATGGCACCCCACTCCAGTACTCTTGCCTGGAAAATCCCATGGACTGAGGAGCCTGGTGGGCTACGGTCCATGGGGTCTCGAAGAGTCGGACACGACTGAGCGACTTCACTTTCACTTTTCACTTTCATGCATTGGAGAAGGAAATGGCAACCCACTCCAGTATTCTTGCCTGGAGAATCCCAGGGACAGAGGAGCCTGGTTGGCTGCTGTCTATGGGGTTGCACAGAGTCGGACACGACTGAAGCGACTTAGCAGCAGGAGCAGGTTGTCTGCCCCTTGAATGCAAAACTATGTTTTCGGAGTTTTGGAAAGAGGAACATCCAGCCAACCACCCTCTCACCTTCAGGACTGGGCCTCAGGGGTGTGGTGAGCTGCCACTACTGCTTTGAGATGTTTTGCTGTAGACCCAGTTCTGCAGGTAAGGTGGGAGCTGGTCTGAGAGAACTGGCCACAGTGAACTACAGAGGCTGGAGCCCTCGGGCATCCGCGAGTCAGTCTGCTTTGGTGGACAAAGTTCAAGTTCATTAAAGTTGTTGACAGTTCACTTCAAAAAAAGAAAAATCTTGTCTCTGCATCCCTCCCTGTCAGCTCCTCCTTTCCTCTCTGTCTCTCCTTCACTTCTCCTTTCCCTTATCTCCTCTCTCTCGCTGCAACTCTGAAGAGTAGTGCCCTTGGAGGTACCCAGGGCACCCCCATAGACGTGCTCAGGGGAAGCTTGATTGGGGCTGAGCCCATGGTGCCACCAAAGCTAGCCTTGCCTGCCTGCTGTGGGATCCCTGATGGCCGCGTTCCCCGCCCCCGCCAAGGCAGGAGCCACACAGCAGGGGAGAATGGTCATCTGGGACCTAACTGTTCCCTTGATCCCTCCTTCTTTAAATCTAATCACTCATCAAGTCCTGTCATTTTTACTTCTAAAGTCTCTCTCAAACACGTCCTCCTCCTTCCACTCTCTCTCTGAGTGTCAGGCTTGTTTCTTCTAACATGTGGTCCAGAGGCCTTCAGTGGGTCCCTTGTGTATGGAGAATGAAGTCCAGGGACCTCAGCCTGGCAGACACGATGGGCTGTCTTCATCCTGCCTCAGTTCCTCTCCTCCTTCACTCTGTCCTCCATGCATAATACCTCCCCCCCACCCCAGGGCTAGGGCTTTGCTAATCCATCCATGTGGCCCCTCTTGCCTAGCATTCACCTCAGCCCTGGTGGTCTTGCCCTCACCTGAAGGCCCAGATCAAATCTGATTTGTCCTGGGAATTGTCTTCCTTATCCCCTTGTCCCAGGCAGGATCTTCATCTTCACCTGACCTCCCACCTCTGCAGTTAGTACCTCTTATGAAGCAGCATCACTGTCAACCTTGAAGGATTCTGTGTGTGGCCACATGTGTATTTGGCCATGGCCTTGAGAAGTCCGTGGGAGAGTGGGCATAACCCCCCTCTTTCCTCTACCCCACAGCCCTTCTCACAGAGCCCAGCCCTAATGATGACTTTGCCATACTGGAGTAACAGAAACTGGTGATTTTATGAGTTCTGAAATGGTTTGGGTCAGGCCAGAAACATGATGCTAGTGTACGGGGGGGTGTGGTCCTCAGTTCAATTCCCTTGTGACATTCAGATGCCTTGAAATGTAGGCCCTTCATTTGATGAAGACTTGATGTAATCTCAGAGATGAGTCTGAGTTTTGAGTTTAGCTTATTCAGTATGGCCTATTTTAATAAATGGGCCTCCCTGGTGGCTTATTGGTAAAGAATCTACCTGCAATGCAGGAGATGCAGGTTTGATCCCTAAGTTGGGAAGATCCCCCGGAGAAGGAAATGGCAACCTGCTCCAGTTTTCTTGCCTGGGAAATCCCTTGGACAGAGGAGCCTGGCAGGCTGCAGTCTACGAGGTCACAAGCGCACAAGCGTCAGACACAACTTAGTGACTAAACAACTCATTTTAATAAATATGCTACGTAAAATTTGGAATTTCACAGACTTGGTAATAATTGTTCATATTTGTAGAAGGATTCTGCCCTATACTCAAAGATTTGATGTGGGAAACTTTAAAATACCAAGCATGCCTGTGTACTTAACACCAATCAGTATATAAAATTCTGATCTATGTGCGGCTGTTGTAGCTGTATTTCTACGATAGTCCAAGATACACACCAAACTTACCACACGTTCATGGAAGCAGAGTAAAACAGTCTTACATTTATTTTGGTAACTACAGGTTATATTATGCAACTCTGCAAACATAAGGATTTTTTACAAGGTTAACTATCTGCTTGAAGGACCATGGGCAGCCTGATTTAGTGCCTGGCTGATCGATGTGAGGGCAGTAGCCAGTTATGTTCACTAAAGTGAAACAACATTTTCAGGGACCCACTTGATGTTTGGAGACCTTTATGCCAGTGGTTAGAAATGGTTCAGGCTTCCAGTCATTTCACAAACTGGCTGCTAAGTGATGTGTGTGCTTAACGCTGGTTCTTATGGGAAAAAAAAAAAAAAAAGAAGGAAAAACTCTAATTACAGGCTAGAAGTGGTATGGTGGTAAATCTAAAAGTATGAAAGTGTGTTCTTTTGACCTCTCTTGAGGAATGATCGGAGAAGCTCAGCCTTTTCAGCAAAAGGGTAACATGGCAAACTGTCAAAATCCTGAACAGGAAGAGCTTCAGAGGAATTCATCTGGATGCAACAGTGCTTAGTTCTCTGAGACTTAGACTTCAGAGAAGACAGATGTGCAGGCAGATGTGAAATGCTGCACTTCCTGTTCTCTGAGTATCCAGAATGTAGGGTGGAGGCTAGAACTTGTAACAACCAGTGCTAACAATGCCAGCCACTGTCCCCGCCAAGTAACCTCTCTGAGGCTAACCTGTAGGCATCGTCTGAGCGTCGACACGGTTAAACTTCTGAGTTACTGCTTTGCTGTTCAGTTAATTCCACATGTAGGATTCAGAAGGATGCAAGAGGAAAAGCAGTTATCAAAATAAAGGTGAGAGTGCCATTTGTTTGTTCTTATGAAAGTAATTCAGTTGGTAGCTGGAGTCTGTCCTCTCTGGTTTTCGCTGGAGAAGGGCATCAAGCCCAGGCTGTCCAGGGCTCCTCTGGTACTGGTGCACGTGCTGTTGGCCCCTGGCCAGCTTACAGGTGATGTCTGTACAGAAGTATATGTTTTTCCTCTTCCTTCCTCCTTGGGGATGAGGAACATTTTGAATATAGAAACAGGGAGAATTGATTGTTTTCTTTTCAGAGCTCATTCCTGGGTAGTGGCAGTACTCAGAAAAGCTGTGTAATAAGTTTTAGTGAGAATGTTCCCTGTCTGTATGCCGAAAACCTGGATTCACACAAGATATTTTAGCCACAAGGCACAGACCTTCAAACAAAGTTGCCAACCCTGGAGAAGATCAAGTGTAGCCTTTGTTTGGTGCAGGAATTTCCCTAGCACACCCAGCCTCTGTGCGCAGACCTGCCTGTCCCTGAGGCATTCCTAGTCCCTTGTCAGTTGGCTCTGATTATTAGAAGGTTCTTCATTATGCTGAACCCAGCTCTTCCTCCAGGCAACAGCTGCCCCATTGGCCTTGATTCTGCTCTTTGAAGCCCTGTACAAAAATCCATTTCTTCTTTCCCATGACAGCCTTTTTAGCCATTTGGACATTCAAAGACAAGGATCAGTTCCCAGAGTCTTTACTTCTTTAGTCAGAATGCCCCCAATTTATCCAGTCCCCTGGAAAGAACAGAGCTGAGAATTGGACACAGCTGTGCAGGTGGGGTCCAGGAGCCTCACTTCAGAGTCTGTCCTTGTATTAACACAGCCTGTGGCCCAGTTGGGCTCCCTATGGGCCCTTGTTGTTTTTCAGTCACTCAGTCATGTCCGACTCTTAGTGACTCCATGGGCTGCCACGTGCCGGGCTCCCCTGTCCTTCACTATCTCTTGGAGTTTGCTCAGACTCATGTCCATTGATTCCATGATGCCATCCAACCATCTCATCCTCTGTCGTCCCCTTCTCCTTCTGCCTTCAATCTTTCCCAGCATCGGGGTCTCTTCAAATGAGTCAGCTGTTTGCATCAGGTGACCAAAGTATTGGAGTTTCAGCTTCATCATCTGTCCTTCCAATGAGTATTCAAGGTTGATTTCCTTTAGGATTGACTGGTTTGATCTCCTTGCTGTCCAAGGGACTCTCAAGAGTCTTTTCCAGCACCACAGTTCGAAAGCATCAATTCTTCAGTGCTCAGCCTTCCTTATGGTCCAACTCACATCAGTACATGACTACTGGAAAAACCATAGCTTTGACTAGATGGACCTTTGTCACCAAAATGATGTCCTGCTTTTTAATACGCTGTCTAGGTTTGTCATACCTTTTCTTCCAAGGAGAAAATGTCTTCAATTTCATGGCTGCAGTCACAGTCCACAGTGATTTTGGAGCCCAAGAAAATAAAGTCTGTCACTGTTTCCATTTTTTCCCCCATTTATTTGCCCCATGAAGTGATGGGACCAGATGCCATGATCTTAGTTTCTTGAATGTTGAGTTTTAAGCCAGCTTTTTCACTCTCCTCTTTCACTTTCATCAAGAGGCTCTTTAGTTCCTCTTTCCTTTCTGTCATAAGGGTAGTATCATCTGCTTATCTGAGGTTATTGATATTTCTCCCAGCAATCTTGCTTTCAGCTTGTGCTTCATCCAGCCCAGCATTTTACATGATGTGCTCTGCATATAGTTTGTTATCAGCTGCTGATTCTGGGCTTTACATGGGCCACTGGGGACCGCATGCACATTGGTGTCACAGAGACCAGGTGGGCCATGGAGGAGTGTCCCGGATCAGTGGCTGACACAGAGCGGCTCTGGGTGAGTCTGCCCCCTGTCTGTCTGGGACTCAGATCCCTCATCAGTCCCATGACTCCATTAGTTTTCTCTGGCTGCTGTGACAAATCCCCACAACTTTGACTTAAAACAACAGGAATCTATTCTCTCAACAGTTCTGGAGACCAGAAGTCTCAAATCAGGGTGTCAGCAGGGCCACACTCCCTCTGGAGGCTCTAAGGAACCATTCTTTCTCTGCTTCTTCCAACTCCTGGTAGCTGCTGGCACTTACTGAGTTGTGGCTGCTTCACTCCAGTTTCTGCTTCCTTAGTCACATTGTCTCCTTCTCTTCCATCCGTCAAATCTCCCTTTGCCTCACTCTTATAGGGACGTGCATGTGTGCTAAGTCATTTCAGTCTTGTCTGATTCTTTGCAACCCTGTAGACTGTGGCCCACCAGTCTCCTCTGTCCATGGGATTCCCCAGGCAAGAATACTGGAGTGGGTTGCCATGCCCTCCTCCAGGGGATCTTTGCAACCCAGGGATCGAACTCACCTCTCTTATGTCTCCTGTATTGGCAGGCGGTTCTTTACCACTAGCGCCACCTGGAAAGCCTGATAGATTAAAGGCCAACCTGAATAATCCAGGATAAGATCCTTAACTTAATTACATCTGCAATGACCCTGTTTCCAAGTCAGCTAACATTTTCAGTTTCCTGGGATTAAGGCATGAACATTTTTTTTTTTTAGTGAGCCTTTGTCTACTTTTTTTGCTTTTTTTAAACTCTACTTTTTCTACTTATGTGACTATCTTTTTTTTCTTCTTTTTTTTTTTGCATTTTTAAGCTGTATTTTATAGATGAAGGAACTAAGTGTCAGGGAAATTGCCTAAGCTAAGACCTCACAGCTAATACGAGGTGGAGCTGGAGTCAAATTCAGTTCTCCTGACACCTCTCATGACTATTTTTTCTCTCAATTATATTTGGACCTAGCTCTCCAGGTCAGCCTTGGATCTTCATTCTGCATGTTTCATGTCTCTTCCTTCCTTCAGCATCGTGGCTGCTACTCTGAGGGTGCTGAGCCTGCTCTAATTCACCCCACCATAGATGTAGGAGGGGCTCAGGGATTAGGCTGCCAGGGAAAATGCGGGTGTTTCTGGTCCACCTCTCATCTTCAGGCATGCTCTGGCTGGTCAGGGGGAGTTTTTATCAATGGAAAGGAGAAGCTGTGTCTACTAAAATATTCATTACCAGGTCTTAGACTTAGGGGAGATCTCACAGTGAATATGCTCTGGGTAGAGAAGGGACATGTAGAGGAAGACTTAATGTCCTTGAATTTCCCCTCTAATTTAGTCCAAGATTGACTCACTCAACTCGAGGGAAATTATTTATATTCTCAGTGCCCAAGTTCATGTCTCTTTCTATCAATGATGAGGCAATGCTGCTTTGCAGCCCTGAACGCACAGTGCAGTGTGATCTTCTTGCCCTTCAGCTAGCTGAAGTTCACAGTCCTTTAAGTGGGGTCTTCCATCTGCTGCTGGCTAATGAGCTCTCTAGATGCAATGCACAATAAAATATGCTTCCCCGCCCCCCAAAAGTGCGTGCACCACTTCGTTTGCACTTGACATTCCAGAGTGCCAGAGAGGCCTAAGGCAAGCGGGAGTGTTGGGTCTGCTGAGGCAGGTGGTGGAGCTGAGAGAAAGCAGAGGGAAGGGAGCGGCTGAGAGGACCTGGCACCAAGCAGCGCCAGGCTCTCTGCTTGTGGCCGTCACTGCTGCTCTAGGATTACGGCTCACACCTGCCCAGAGCGGCCTCCTGGACCGCTGCTTCACTCAGTTCAACATGCTTTGCTAAGAAAGGCCTGTGCAGGGATGGGGCCATGGGGGTTGGGGAGGAGAGAGAAGACAGGTGAATCAGATGGCTCCTGCCTAGCCTGCAGGAAGTCAGTGTGGGGCAAAGTGCTGCATGTTACAGAGACTAACAAGAGCCCAGCAGAGGGCTGGCCATGCCTCGGGTAATGGCTGGGAAGGCTTTGAGGAGGGACTGGCATTTGAACTGAGCCCTCAGGGGAAAAGCAGATAGAGTGGTCCACCCAAAGGTGCCCTCAGTTGTGTCCCCACCAGGGCCCTAGATTTCCCCCTTCCTGGTCATCCCACTGGACATGACCTGAAAAAACCTCAGGTCTGAAAGGGACTTTCAGTTCAGTTCAGTTCAGTCGCTCTGTTGTGTACGACTCTTTGCTACCCCACAGACTGCAGCACACCAGGCCTCCCTGTCTAACACCAACTCCTGGAGTTTACCCAAACTCATGTCCATTGAGTCGGTGATGCCATCCAACCATCTCAATATCTAGTAAAGCAGATATTCCACTTTACAGCTTCCTAAAGGCAGAAGAGGGGGAGAACTTCAGAGATTTCTGCTCAATTTATTTGCTGGATGTAAAGAACATCAATTTCCCATTTTGACAAGACTTGTTTGATGTAGCTGCTTGGAAATATCCCCACATCAAAGTGTCCTGCATTGTCTGGGAAGTCTCTTCCAGGCTAGGAGAGCCCTCCTCCCCAACTCTGTTATCCCTCCCGGATAACACTCCCTGGGCCCTGTGGTCATGGGGTGTTTCCATATAACCTGCCCCACTTAACCGTGAGCTTCTCCTGGGTAGGGACAAGCCTGGTTCAATGTAAAGCCAAGAAGAGGCCTGGTCCTGGGCAGAGGCTTGGCATACAGTGATGACTGATGAAACCAAGGGCTATGGTTCTGATGACTGCCTTGCTTGTATCTGGCTCCCAGCTGCCCCATTGCTTTTATGTCATCACTGGTATCCTCTAAGTCGAGGGCAAATATGGGCCTCTTGTTTCCCTATCTTATACCTGTTTCTGCAGTGGGTCTAGCCTGTCAGACAAGTGCTCATGAGGGGTGGTGCCTGCTCTCTGCCTTTTCAGAGGGTGGGGAGACTGCAGACCTAACATTCAGTATCTGGAGCTGCTGCCTGTCACCCTGAGATATGGCCAAGGCTACCTGTGACCTCACGCAGTAGCAAGCACCTAGGCTTTTGCCTCAGTCAGATCCAGGTTTACTAGCTATGTGAACTGAGACACATGATTTACTTGTTTATTTAATTGATTATCTGTGAGTGTTAAACTTATAGAAGACACAGGGAGGACAAGATTGCTGTTTTCCACCTGTATGTGGTTAAGTATTCAATAATAGTCAATTTCCTTTTTATATCATCAGAAGGGCTGTCATGGAGAAGAAAGTTAAAGCTTTTCCCTGTGTTAGAGGCAGTCCAAAACCAAAGTTAGTAATCCCCCAATTTGTCATCCTTTCCAAGTTCCATCAAACCCCTCAGCCTCCTAATTTCTCAAGCATTGCTAACATCTTTGATTTCTTTCTCTCTTCTACCTGCTAATTACCACCAGCTGCTTCCCATGTCTGAGCTTCTGTTTCCTATATGTCTGTGTTAGTCGCTGAGTCGTGTCTGACTCTTTGCAACCCTGTGGACTGTAGACCGCCATGCTCCTCTGTCCTTGGCATTCTCCAGGCAGGAATACTGGAGTGGGTTGCCATTCCCTTCTTTTGGGGATCTTCCTGACCCAGGGATCAAACCTGGGTCTTCTGCATTGCAGGTGGATTCTTTACTGAGACACGAGGGAAGCCCATATGTGGACTAGATTATTTCTAAGGTCCTTTCCAGCCCTCCAGTGCCACACAGCCGTGGACTTTGAGGAGATACCCCATGTCCAAGGGCAGAGAAGCCCCAGCAAGATGGTAGGAGCTGTGAAATTGCATTTAGAATCACACTCCATACCTGCAAGAGGTGCTCAGAGGGCTCAAATAAACCTAGTGCACACCAGGACGCAGAGACCCCACAGAAACTGAGACAGAACTGTGTTTGAGTGTCTCCTGCAGAGGTACGGGTCAGTAGTGGACTGCTGCAGGGGCAGGGGATCTGGGTGCAGTAGACCTGGGTATGGCATAAGCCCTCTTGGAGGAGGTCGCCATTAACCCCACCATACAGCTACCAGGACTTACACAGGACTGGGGAAATAGATTCTTGGAGGGCACAGATAAAACCTTGTGTGCACCAGGACCCAGGAGAAAGGAGCAGGGACCTCACAAGAGACTGACCCAGACTTGCCCATGAATGTCCATAAGTCTCAGGTGGAGGTGTGGGTTGGCGGTGGCCTTTTGCAGGGTTGGGGGCACTGAGGGCAGCAGTGCCTGCATGGGACCTTTTGAAGGATGTTACCATTATCTTCATTACCTCCACCATAGTTTGGCCTCAGGTCAAACAACAGGGAAGGAACACAGTCCTGCCCATCAACAGAAAATTGGATTAAAGATTTACTGAGCATGGCTCCGCCCATCAGAACAAGACCCAGTTTCCCCTTCAGCCAGTCTCTCCCATCTGAAAGCTTCCATGAGCCTCTTATCCTTCTCCATCAGAGGGCAGACAGAATGAAAACCACAATCACAGAAAACTAACCAACCTGATCACATGGACCACAGCCTTGTCTAACTCAATGAAACTAAGAGCCATGCCATGTAGGGCCACCCAAGAAGGACAGGACGTGGTGGAGAGGTCTGACAAAACGTGGTCCACTGGAGAAGGGAATGGCAAACCATTTCAGCATTCTTGCCTTGAGAACCCATGAACAGTATGAAAAGGCAAAAAGATAGGACACTGAAAGATGAACTCCCCAGGTCAGTAGGTGCCCAATATGCTACTGGAGATCAATGGAGAAATAACTCCAGAAAGAATGAAGAGATGGAGAACACCCAGTTGTGATGATGTGACTGGTGATGGAAGTAAAGTCTGATGCTGTAAAGAGCTATATTTCATAGGAATCTGGAATGTTAGTTCCATGAGTCAATGCCAATTGGAAGTGGTCAAACAGGAGATGGCAAGAGCGAACATCAACATTTTAGCAATCAGAGAACTAAAATGCACTAGAGTGGGTGAATTTAACTCAGATGACCATTATAGCTACTACCGTGGCCAAGAATCCCTTAGAAGAAATGAAGTGGCCATCATAGACAACAAGAGTCTGAAATGCAGTACTTGGATGCAGTCTCAAAAATGACAGAATGATCTCTGTTTGTTTCCAAGGCAAACCATTCAATATAACAGTAATCCAAGTCCATGCCCCGACCAGTAATGCTGAAGAAGCTGAAGTTGAATGGTTCTATGAAGACCTACAAGACCTTCTAGAACTAACACCCAAAAAAGATGTCCTTTTCATTATAGGGGACTGGAATGCAAAAGTAGGAAGTCAAAAAATACCTGGAGTAACAGGCAAATTTTGCCTTGGAGTACAGAATGAAGCAGGGCAAAGGCTAACAGAGTTTTGCCAAGAGAACACACTGGTGATAGCAAACACCCGCTTCCAACAACACAAGAGAAGACTCTACACATGAACATCACCAGATGATCAATACCAAAATCAGACTGATTATATTCTTTGCAGCCAAAGATGGAGAAGCTCTATACAGTCAGCAAAAACAAGACTGGAAGCTGACTGTGGCTCAGGTCATGAACTCCTTCTTGCCAAATTCAGACTTAAATTGAAGAAAGTAGGGAAAACCACTAGACCATTCAGGTATGACCTAAATCAAATCCCTTACGATTATACAGTAGAAGTGACAAATAGATTCAAGCGATTAGATCTGATAAACAGAGTGCCTGAAGAACTATGGACAGAGGTTCATGACATTGTACAGGAGGCAGTGATCAAGATCATCCTCAAGGAAAAGAAATGCAAAAAGGCAAAATGGTTGTCTGAGGAGGTCTTACAAATAGCTGTGAAAAGAAGAGAAGCAAAAGGCAAAGGGGAAAAGGAAAGATATATACTCATTTGAATGCAGAGTTCCAAAGGATGGCAATGAGAGATAAGAAAGCCTTGCTCAGTGATCAATGCAAAGAAATAGAGGAAGACAACAGAATGGGAAAGAGTAGAGATCTCTTCAAGAAAATTAGAGATACCAAGGGAACATTTCATGCAAAGATGGACAAAGTAAAGGACAGAAATGGTATGGGCCTAACAGAAGCAGAAGATATTAAGAAGAGGTGGCAAGAAAACATAGAAGAACTATACAAAAAAGATCTTCATGACCCAGATAACCACGATGGTGTGATCACTCACCTAGAGCCAGACATCCTGGCATGTGAAATCAAGTGGGCCTTAGGAAACATCAATATGAACAAAGCTAGTGAAGGTGATGGAATTCCAGTTGAGCTATTTCAAATCCTAAAAGATGATGCTGTGAAAGTGCTGCACGCAATATGCCATCAAATATAGAAAACTCAGCAGTGGTCACAGGACTGGAAAAGGTCAATTTTCATTCCAATCCCAAAGAAAGGCAATGCCAAAGAATGCTGAAACTACCACACAATTGCGCTCATCTCACGCGCTAGCAAAGTCATGCTCAAAATTCTCCAAGCCAGGCTTCAACAGTATGTGAACCATGAACTTCCAGATGTTCAAGCTGGATTTAGAAAAGGCAGAGGAACCAGAGATCAGATTGCCAACATCCATTCGATCATCAAAAAAGCAAGAGAGTTCCAGAAAAACATCTACTTCTGCTTTATTGACTACACCAAAGCCTTTGACTGTGTGGATCACAACAAACTATGGAAAATTCTTCAAGAGATGGGAATACCCGACCACCTGACCTGCCTCCTGAGAAATGTGAATGCAAGTCAAGAAGCAACAGTTAGAACTGCACATGGAACAACAAACTGGTTCCAAATCGGGAATGGAGTATGTCAAGGCTGTATATCGTCACCCTGCTGATTTAACTTATATGCAGAGTACATCATGAGAAACGCTGGGCTGGAGGAAGCACAAGCTGGAATCAAGATTGCCAGGAGAAATATCAATAACCTCAGATATGCAGATGACACCACCCTTGTTGCAGAAAGTGAAGAAGAACTAAAGAGACTCTTGATGAAAGTGAAAGAGGACAGTGAAAAAGTTGGCTTAAAATTTAACATTCAGAAAACTAAGAACATGGCATCTGTTTCTATCACTTCATGGCAAATAGATGTGGAAACAATGGAAACAGTGACAGACTTTATTTTTTGTGGCTCCAAAATCACTGCAGATGGTAACTGCACCCATGAAATTAAGAGGCTTGCTCCTTGGAAGAAAAGTTATGACCAACCTAGACAGCATATTAAAAAGCAGAGACACTACTTTGCCAACAGAGTTCTGTCTAGTCAAAGCTATTGTTTTTATACTATTCATGTATGAATGTGAGAGTTCGACCATAAAGAAAGCTGAGTGTCAAAGAATTGATGCTTTTGAACTGTGGTGTTGGAAAAGACTCTTGAGAGTCTCTTGGACTGCAAGGAGATCCAACCAGTCAGTTGTAAAGGAAATCAGTCCTGAATATTCATTGGAAGGACTGATGCTGAAGCTGAAACTCCAATACTTTGGCCACCTGATGTGAAGAACTAACTCATTTGAAAAGACCCTGATACTGGGAAAGATTGAAGATAGGAGGAGAAGGGGATGACAGAGGAGGAGATGGTTGGATGACATCACCAACGTAATGGACATGAATTTGAGTAAGCTCCAAAGGTTGGTGATGGACAGGGAACTCTGACATGCAGCAGTCCATGGGGTTGCAAATAGTCTAACTTGACTGAGTGACTGAACTGAACTGAACTTCCAGCCCTAGCATGACATTTGATTCTACTTCACTGATGGATCATCTACCATGTGGAGGGTGATGTTCCAGGCCTCAGAGCACACAGGGATTGAAAAACAGTCATCTGACTTTAAAGGTCACAGCCCAGTGTGGGGACAGACAGGCAAAGCAGTGCGATGAATGCTGTAGTAGGAGATGAAGCCAGAGCTCTGCTGCTGCTGCTGCTGCTAAGTCGCTTCAGTCGTGTCCGACTCTGTGCGTCCCCATAGACGGCAGCCCACCAGGCTCTGCCGTCCCTGGGATTCTCCAGGCAAGAACACTGGAGTGGGATGCCATTTCCTTCTCCAATACTTGAAAGTAAAAAGTGAAAGTGAAGTCGCTCAGTCGAGTCCGACTCTTTGCGACCCCATGGACTGCAGCCTACCAGGCTCCTCCGTCCATGGGATTTTCCAGGCAAGAGTACTGGAGTGGGTTGCCATTGCCTTCTCCGAGCCAGAGCTCAGGGGGATCCAAACCAGAACAGGAAGAGACCAGCCACTTGAGGGACATATGGGCTCTTTGCCCTTAGAGAAGAATTATCTAGGAATGTTTGAATGATGAAGACTGGTTCCTCCTGGGTGGCCTTAGGATTTTAACTTTGTACTGGAATTATCAGTATAGACTATCTCAGCAGAGATGGCAGGTAGTAGAGGCCTTCTTTTCTCTCTTTTCTTCTTGCCTCCCTGCAAAGAAAAAAATCCAAACCTCCAAACTACACTGAACTTTATGCACAAAAGTTTCTAGCATATATGGCCTAGTTTAACAAGTACCATTTGTGTGACTGAGAAACGTCTAGGTCAATGCAGAATTACAGGCCTAAAGAGAATTAATCTTTTAAGTCATTTGCCATGATTGTGTTCAGAAGCTAATTTTCAAAGTTTCCATTTTCCCAGCTGTCGGGATGATAGTTAGATGCATACTTGTGCACTCTCATCCCTTTTCTTGTATTTATTCTGCCCAATTTAATTCGGTTACATTCTTTAAGCATTTACCAATTATAAGTTAAGCCCCATGTAGAGAGGCTCTGGGTACAAGAGAATATATCACCATCCAGAGGTTTCTCTCTAGCTGGCCTGGTAAGACTTATATTCAGGGATCAGCGGAACAGAGTCATCTATTCACTGGGAGTTGCTGAGGAGATTGGTGTGAGGCCAGGATTCCTGCCCCCAAAAGAGAGGTGTACAGAGATGGATGGTGTGGGTGGGTCTCAAGAAGGGCTTTGGAGGAGTCTGTCTGCAGGGCAGGGAGTACAAGCAGAGTTGAGATGCAAGGAAGAGAGCAGTTCAGCAGGTGAATTCAGCAGGAGCTAACTTTTCAGAATCGTTCTTGGCCCCTCATTCACATACCTTCTTAATGAAAATATTCGTTCAACACCTGACTCTCTAGCATGCCTCAGGACCTTTGCTCATGCTATTCCCTTTGCCTACCCTGCTCTTTCCCCTTCACCTGCCAATGAAACTGTGAGTTATCTTTCAGTTCAATTATAATTCTGCTTTTTGGGCCTCACTGACTTCCCTTCTCCTGGCTTCTTATAGTGTTTCGTTTATATTAATACTTCAGCACCTGGCACATTACAGACCCCCAAGAGATGGCAGGTGAATAGATGGCTGAGTGAATAAATGACTGATTATGGGGTTTTTAGTCTGACGTACTTCAAGAACTGTGACATGTTTGTTGAGAAAGGAGGGAAGGGCACCAAGGTGAAAATGTGGGCAGGTGCTGAGCAGGGAGATCTTGGGGCTGCCCTTGGACATGGAGTGGCAGAAATACCTTTTGGAGAGGGGATTGGACTTCGGGTTTCTGATGAATAGAAGCACACAGTAAAAAAAAAAAAATACTCTGCAAAAATACTGTAGACATAAAACATTCGGAGAAAAGTCTGCCTCCAGAGTATTCAAAGGACTACAGATAAAAGCAGCTACACCCCCTTTATAAATCTGCTAAATTAAGGATCAGTGAGCAACTGGAGGAAGTAGCTCTGGTACTACCAGGAAGAAAGCCTGGGATAACCTTTCTGGAGGCCTTCTGCCTGTATCTAAAGCCTTACAAACTTACACAGGCTTTCACCCAGCTGTGCTGCTCCTGGGAATTTATCCCAAGAGAATAACTGGAGACATATCATGCAAAGATATTTATCCCAACATTATTTGTAATACAGACATTGAGAAGATAAACCAAATGTCTAGCACTAGAGGATTAGCTTTACAAGTGGCACTCCTCTCTATAGGGCATAAAAAATAATACTGTAGAATAATAAAGAGACGTACACATGTATATAGGATATTATTCTAAGCGGAAAATCAGACTACAAACCAGTATGTACAGTAAGTTCCCAATTATGTCAAAATGTACATTTTCACACAAAAAGGCTGGAAGGGTAATTCGCAACTTGTAGATTATAGTGGGGGCTTCCCTGGTAGCTCAGCTGGTAAAGAATCTGCCTGCAATGCAGGAGACCCTGGTTTGATTCCTTGGTCGGGAAGTTCCCCTAGAGAAAGGATAGGCTACCAACTCCAGTATTCTTGGGCTTCCAGGATGACTCAGATGGTAAAGAATGTGCCGGCAAAATGGGAGACCTGGATTCAGTGCCTGGGTTGGGAAGATCTCCTGGAGTAGATTTTGGCAACCCAGTCCAGTATTCTTGCCTGGAGAATCCCATGGACAGAGGAGCCTGGTGGGCTAAAGTCCATGGGGTCACAGAGTCAGACAAAACTAAGCGACTAAGCACAGCACAGATGACAGTGGATAATTTTTATTCTTTCCAAATAAGAAAAAGTTTAAAAATTTCTACTAGACACAGGTATCACTTTAATTATCAGAAGGGGGGAAAACGAATGTTATTTAAGAAGAAGAGAGAAGCTTTTGGAGAGCATTGTTCGAACTTCAGTGGGTTGAAAGCAAGCTGGGCACATCGTTTATCTTGCAAATTCCTGACAGGTAGTGTTTTCATAAGGGAGAGTGGTCCTAGGTCCATTTGTGGGAGTGTATTTATAGAAGTGAGAGCTTTGGGGGAAGGAAATAGATTGATTTTTTTTTTCCCCTTGAACTTTTTAAATTGTTTCCACTCCATTTGTAATTGAGCCCAGGCAGCTATTCTTATTTCTTCCTTTCTGGACACTTCATGAGATCTAAAAATGTTAACTGGCTTAGGATGTGGGTTTTGCTTAAAATGATCCCCCTTGAAGTCTCCACTAGACTTTCTCTCATGCTTAAAAGAAGGGGTCCCAAGAAAAGCTGCCTTTTGCATGTATTTTGCCCCCTTATCCTTGGGTAACCCTGGATATCCCCAATAACCAAGTTGGGAACCACCTTTGCCTTACTGTGATCATGGGCGCCATCAGCCATGGGTCAGGGACTCAGGAGGAGGTACCTGTGCTGGGTGCTGTTTGTTAGGAAGGTTTATTTAGAGGCCAATCTGGCATCACCTTATCCTGTGGACGTAACATTAGTCTGCAGAAAAGGAGATCAGAGCTGGGTAGAGTCTCTTTAAATATTAATTGGAGTGATGCGTTTTGCCACACATCTCCAAAGAGCTTTGAGCATTTCACAGACATTACCTCATCATTAATTTTCATGGTGTTCTTGAGTGAAAAGCTGATGGCAGGTACTATGGTCTCCATTTGGGGCAGAATATATAACATATGTTTTATTTATTTATTTATTTTGGCCATGCTACATGGCATGCAGGATCTTAATTTCCTGACCAAGAATCGAACCCATGCCCCCTGCAGTGGAAGCCCTGCTGGGGAAGTCTCAAGCATATATTTTAAATAGTTAAAATGTCCAGCACTAGACAAACTCCTAAGCGCTAATTAGGAGTTGTCCTAACTAGATATCAGTTGATTAAAAAAAGAAATAGAAGTTTTTGTTTGTTTGTTTTTGGTGTCTTCGTTCACAATTGTCCTGAGTCTTCCATGGATTAAATTGCCTTCACTGCTTTTCGTTTCACCAACATTTATTGAGTGCCTACCGCAAACAAGGTACAGTGCTGAGTACTATGGCTAGCAGTGAAATTTAACCTCCTTAATCCCACATTGAAGGCTTGTGATGAGATGGCTTATACCTGCCTATGTACCCTAAAGCCCTCAACCCTACTTCACATACCCTTTGTGCCTCACATCCCTCTTGCTGAGCTGGTCTTCAGGATAGCCCTGTGCCTAGCATCTCCCTTCTTCTCCAGCCGCTGTCCCCAGTGCCCTTCTGGCCACCCCTACAGGTCTCACCCTCCTGTCTTGCACAGTCTGGTCACCTCCTCCACTGAACCTGCCCTTGTATCATCCTACTGTATCCACAGCTGTATGTCATCTCCCACCATCAAACCCAGGCATTCTACCAGCCTCTTTGTTGTGGTCCTTACTGATTTTTACTTTGTATTTTAGTGATTTATGCACACTCTTGATGATATTTCAAGATTCCTAACTTCAGGGAGGGTCGATTTCATCTTTCTGTCTCTCTCTGTGACTTGTTCATGTTAGATGTCCAAGTATTTGTTGTATAATGGAATGAAATGGGTGTAATTTCAGGCCAGAGTTCACCAGCTTGTGCAGGGCCCTGCAGGGTACAGAAGACAGAGATCACTGATAGAACCCTGCTGGGGTTGGCCTGACCTCTCCTTTGATCCTAATCGCTGAGGCCCCTCGCTGCCTACAGGCCTATTCTGTCCTCTCATTGCACTCACACCATCTTTCAGCTAATACGTATATATTAAAAATCATTCCTCTCTCATGGCCTTCTAGGAAGACACAGGAAGAGAGACAGGTGGAGTGGTTTTAAAAAGGTTACCTCTGTGCTTATTTCTTTCCTGACCTCTGTTGTACAGATCATCCACACTGCCTGGGACCCTAGAACTTCAAAGGTCTTCATCCAGAGCATCTCTGTTCATGAGCTGGCATGGGGGCTGGTATCATCTCATGCTCCACCTGTGGCAGGCTGTTGAGGCTGGGCAGGTTATTTAATCTTCCCGTGGCGTCATTTCCCCATCTGTTAAGGGGGGATAATGTGCTTGAGGGTGACCTACCTCCCTGGGATGCTGTGAGGCTTATCGACTTAATGCTGTTGCTATTAACTTGAACGGAAGATGGCTGGGCAGAAACAGTGAGAGACCAGGCACAGAATAAATTCTCCAGCCATCAGATGGATGCCTTATGAGTCCTCAGACATCACCTTCTGTGTTGCCCTTGGCACAGAGGAGGCCTGTGTGCTATTCAAGAACCTCTAGGATTTCCTCCCTCAGCCAGCTCAAGTGGCTGAGGTCTTGAGAATGGCATCTGGAGGGCTTCTGGGCTTGCTGAGCTGAAAGGAGAGGGGCCAGACTCATGTTGAGGGCATAGCTGCAGCTGCCCAGTATCAGCAGATATGTGGGACCCAAGCCACAAAGACCATCCAACTTTGCCCACATGGCCCGGCAATCAGTTTTTCTCAGGCTCATTGACGAACTCCGGGAAGGTTATTTGATATTCACATTCTTGTGGCCACAATCTTTGGAATGTGGCCTTTTATCTTTAAAAATAGCTGTGTGCTGGGAGGCCCAGGTGCAGTGTCCTGGGATGGGAGGGAGGTGCCAGCATTGGGAAGAGGGGCAGATTTCTTTCCTTGGAGGACTCCCTTTCACTCTGCTGGACTGGTAAGTTGATGTTTTCTCATTCTATAACCTGTCCTGTTTTCTATAGACTGTTCTCAGAAAGGGAATGGTGGCTTTTGTTGTTTTTTTAATTGTAGTATCTTTGTTGTATATTTTTAATCCATTTTTATGGCATACTTGTTCTTGAGCACTTATTATTATACACAAAATCCGTTTAAGTAAAAGTTCTTTCAGTCCTCATAATTGCAATTTATTTGTTATACATTCTGAAATTTGGTAATTATTTCACATGTTTTGTGTTTTGAAACTGCAGTGTCTTTAATCATTTTATACAAAAGGCAGACATGGCTCAGACGGTAAAGAATCTGCCTGCAGTGTGGGAGACCTGGGTTTGATCCCTAGTTTGGGAAGATCCCCTGGAGAAGGGAAGGACAACCTACTCCAGTATTCTTACCTGGAGAATTCCATGGACAGAGGAGCCTGGTGGGCTACAGTCCATGGGGTCACAAAGAGTCAGAAAAGATTGAGCGACTAACACTTTATCTTTTTATATATAGATGGGATAATCATTAAATACTTTTGGGACTAAATTGCCAACAGATTTTCAAAATTGTGAGATCATAGAATGTAAGACCTGACACTGGAGATTTAGAGGTTGAATATCTGTTTCACATGGTGCAGTGATGTCCTGAGATGGTAATGAGTGGTCTTTGGTTACACAGCTAACTAGTGACAGAGTCAGGACTTAAACCCAGGGCTTCTGACTTGCTTCTCCAAAACTCTCTGGTCTACCTTGTAGAATTTGCCTTCTGAATTACACATGATAAGGAAAAAAGAAAATCACATTCCAACTTAATTTTCCTGTGTGTTTTAATCTAATTAAAGATGAATTTTCTAGCTTTAGGAATGCCTGTGCCATGTACCACAGCAAATCCTCCTCTGTTAAATCCTTGGATTCATTTTCCAGACTGCATGGATGATCCTTAGAGTGTGGTCCCTATCAATGTTACCAAGAGCTTGTTAGAAATGTAAAATCTCAGCCCCACCCCAGACTACAGACACAGAAACTCTGGGAGTGGGGCCAATTTGTCTTTTAATGAGCCCTCCAGGTGATCCCATACTCAGTTCAGTCAGTCAGTCATGTCCGACTCTTTGTGACCCCATGGACTGCAGCACATCAGATTTCCCTGTCCATCACCAACGTTTGGAGCTTACTCAAACTCATGTCCATAGAGTCGTGATACCATCCAACCATTTCATCCTCTGTTGTCCCCTTCTCCTCCTGCCTTCAATCTTTCCCAGCATCAGGGTCTTTTTCAATGAGTCAGTTCTTCACATCAGGTGGCCAAAGTGTTGGAGTTTTCAGCTTCAGCATCAGTCCTTCCTATGAATATTCAGGACTGATTTCCTTTAGGATGGGCTGGTTAGATCTCCTTGCAGTCCAAGGAACTCTCAAGAGTCTTCTCCAACACCACAGTTGAAAAGCATCAAATAGTCAGTGCTCAGCTTTCTTTATAGTCCAACTCTCACATCCATACATGACTACTGGAAAAACCATAGCTTTGACTAGATGGACCTTTGTTGGCAAAGTAACGTCTCTCCTTTTAATATGCTGTCTAGGTTGGTCATAAGATTTCTTTCAAGGAGCAAGCCTCTTAATTTCATGGGTACAGTCACCATCTGCAGTGATTTTGGAGCCGCAAAAAATAAAGTCTGTCACTGTTTCCACTGTTTCCTCATCTATTTGCCATGAAGTGATGGGACCAGATGCCATGATCGTAGTTTCTTGAATGTTGAATTTTAAGCCAACTTTTTCACTGTCCTCTTTCACTTTCATCAAGAGGCTCTTTGGTTCTTCTTCGCTTTCTGCAACAAGGGTAGTGTCATCTGCATATCTGAGGTTATCAATATTTCTCACTGCAATCTTGATTCCAGCTTGTGCTTCATCCAGCCCAGCATTTCTCATGATGTACTCTGCATATAAGTTAAATCATCAGGGTGACGATATACAGCCTTGACATACTCCATTCCCGATTTGGAACCAGTTTGTTGTTCCATGTGTAGTTCTAACTGTTACTTCTTGACCTGCATACAAATTTCTCAGGAGGCAGGTCAGGTGGTCTGGTATTCCCATCTCTTGAAGAATTTTCCACAGTTTGTTGTGATCCACACAGTCAAAGGCTTTGGTGTAGTCAATAAAGCAGAAGTAGATGTTTTTCTGGAACTCTCTTGTTTTTTTGATGATCGAATGGATGTTGGCAATCTGATCTCTGGTTCCTCTGCCTTTTCTAAATCCAGCTTGAACATCTGGAAGTTTATGGTTCACATACTGTTGAAGCCTGGCTTGGAGAATTTTGAGCATGACTTTGCTAGCGCGTGAGATGAGCGCAATTGTGTGGTAGTTTCAGCATTCTTTGGCATTGCCTTTCTTTGGGATTGGAATGAAAATTGACCTTTTCCAGTCCTGTGACCACTGCTGAGTTTTCTATATTTGATGGCATATTGCGTGCAGCACTTTCACAGCATCATCTTTTAGGATTTGAAATAGCTCAACTGGCATTCCATCACCTCCACTAGCTTTGTTCATACTGATGCTTCCTAAGGCCCACTTGACTTCACATGCCAGGATGTCTGGCTCTAGGTGAGTGATCACACCATCATGGTTATCTGGGTCATGAAGATCTTTTTTGTATAGTTCTTCTATGTTTTCTTGCCACCTCTTCTTAATATCTTCTGCTTCTGTTAGGCCCATACCATTTCTGTCCTTTACTTTGTCCATCTTTGCATGAAATGTTCCCTTGGTATCTCTAATTTTCTTGAAGAGATCTCTACTCTTTCCCATTCTGTTGTCTTCCTCTATTTCTTTGCATTGATCACTGAGCAAGGCTTTCTTATCTCTCATTGCCATCCTTTGGAACTCTGCATTCAAATGAGTATATATCTTTCCTTTTCCCCTTTGCCTTTTGCTTCTCTTCTTTTCACAACTATTTGTAAGACCTCCTCAGACAACCATTTTGCCTTTTTGCATTTCTTTTCCTTGAGGATGATCTTGATCACTGCCTCCTGTACAATGTCATGAACCTCTGTCCATAGTTCTTCAGGCACTCTGTTTATCAGATGTAATCCCTTGAATCTGTTTGTCACTTCCACTATACAATTGTAAGGGATTTGATTAGGTCATACCCGAATGGTCTAGTGGTCTTCCCTACTTTCTTCAATTTAAGTCTGAATTTGGCAATAAGGAGCTCATGACCTGAGCCACAGTCAGCTCCCTGTCTTGTTTTTGCTGACTGTATAGAGCTTCTCCATCTTTGGCTGCAAAGAATATATTCAGTCTGATTTTGGTATTGATCATCTGGTGATGTCCATGTGTAGAGTCTTCTCTTGTGTTGTTGGAAGTGGGTGTTTGCTATCACCAGTGTGTTCTCTTGGCAAAAGTCTGTTAGCCTTTGCCCTGTTTTGTTTTGTACTCCAAGGCCAAATTTGCCTGTTACTCCAGGTATCTTTTGACTTTCTACTTTTGCATTCCAGTCCCCTCTAATGAAAAGGACATCTTTTTTTGGTTAGTTTTTTGGTTAGTTTTTGTTAGTTCTAGAAGGTCTTGTAGGTCTTCATAGAACCGTTCAGCTTCTTCAGCATTACTGGTCGGTGCATGAACTTGGATTATTGTGATATTGAATGGTTTGCCTTGGAAACAGAGATCATTCTGTCGTTTTTGAGATTGCATCCAAGTACTGCATTACAGACTCTTTTGTTGACTATGATGGCTGCTCCATTTCTTCTAAGGGATTCTTGGCCACAGTAGTAGATATAATGATTATCTGAGTTAAATTCCCCCACTCTAGTGCATTTTAGTTTGCTCATTCCTGAAATGTCAATGTTCACTCTTGCCATCTCCTATTTGACCACTTCCAATTGGCCTTGATTCATAGACCTAACATTCCAGATTCCTATGCTCTATTGCTCTTTACAGCATTGGACTTTACTTGCATCACCAGTCACATCCACAATTGGGTGTTGTTTTTGCTTTGGCCCCATCTCTTTATTCTTTCTGGAGTTATTTCTCCACTGATCTCCAGCAGCATATTGGGCACCTACTAATCTGGGAAGTTCATCTTTCAGTGTCCTATCTTTTTGCCTTTTCATACTGTTCATGGGGTTCTCAAGGCAAGAATGCTGAAATGGTTTGGCATTCCCTTCTCCAGGGGAAAGTGTTTTGTCAGAACTGTCCACCATGACCCGTCCGTCTTAGGTGGCCCTACACGGCATGGCTTATAGTCATTGAGTTAGACAAGGCTGTGGTCCATGTGATCAGGTTGGTTAGTTTTCTGTGATTGTGGTTTTCATTCTGTCTGCCCTCTGATGGAGAAGGATAAGAGGCTTATGGAAGCTTCCTGATGGGAGAGACTGACTGAGGGGGAAACTGGGTCTTGTTCTGATGGGCGGAGCCATGCTCAGTAAATCTTTAATCCAATTTTCTGTTGATGGGCAGGACTGTGTTCCTTCCCTGTTGTTTGACCTGAGGCCAAACTATGGTGGAGGTAATGAAGATAATGGTAACATCCTTCAAAAGGTCCCATGCAGGCACTGCTGCCCTCAGTGCCCGCAACCCTGCAAAAGGCCACCGCCAACCCACACCTCTGCCTGAGACTTATGGACACTCATGGGCAAGTCTGGGTCAGTCTCTTGTGAGGTCCCTGCTCCTTCTCCTGGGTCCTGGTGCACACAAGGTTTTATCTGTGCCCTCCAAGAATCTATTTCCCCAGTCCTGTGTAAGTTCTAACAGCTCTATGGTGGCGTTAATGTCGACCTCCTCCAAGAGGGCTTATGCCATACCCATGTCTGCTGTACCCAGATCCCCTGCCCCTGCATCAGTCTACTGTTGACCCGTACCTCCACAGGAGACTCTCTGTCTCAGTCTCTGTGGGGTCTCTGGGTCCTTGTGCGCACAAGGTTTGTTTGTGTCCATACTCAGTAAAGTAAGATAACCATTGCCTGGAAGGTCTTAAACTGTATCCCATCCCTACCACCCCTCCCATGTTTGACAACCAGTGTAGTGACACACTTTGGCTCTTTTGTTGATTTTGACTTTGTTCACTTCTCTGTTGCTAGTTTTAATAATAATTCCTTTCTTCACTCTTCCTCCCATCATCACAAAGCACACACTCAATCTAGCAGAGGAGTGAAATACTTGTGGGCAAATAATGAAAGTAAAGAGAGGATATCAATGAACACAGTTTTGTAGACAGCAAAATGTTCCAACCAGTGAGGTATATTTCTTAAATTTTAAGGCTTGCTACCTTTCTAAGGACAGAGATAAATTAGAATACCACTGACTGTATTGTGCTATGTTTTGTTTCATTTGTTTTTTTATTTGTTCGTTCAACAGATATTTTAGTACCTTCTATTTGCATGGCATATGTTAAGCGTGAGGGGAAAATGTATTTGAGTTTATAGTTTATCAGGAAGTAGAGACTAAGTTCAGAAATGACTGTAATATAAGCGGTGCATGCGTGCTAAGTCACATCAGTCAGACATGACTCTTTGCAACCCTCTGACTGTAGCCCGCCAGGCTCCTCTGTCCATGTGATTTTCCAGGCAAGAATAATGGAGTGGGTTGCCATGCCCTCCTCTAAGGGATCTTCCCTTCCCAGGGATTGAACCTGATCTCTTACGTCTTAAGCCAGCCATTGATAAATACATGAGAATCATCTCCAGTGAACGGGTTATAGAGCCCTAGAGGTGATAGAGAGGATGTGTTACACAAGAGGACATCATGGAATACTTCATGGAGGAGGGAGCATTTGAGTGAGTCTTAAAAGGAACCAGGCTTTTGACATGGACAGTTTGGAGATGCATAAAGAACATTCTGGGGCTTCCCTGGTAGCTCAATGGTAAAAAACCCACCTACCACTTCAGGAGACACAGGTTTGATTCCTACGTCAGGAAGATCCCCTGGAGAAGGAAATGGCAACCCACTCCAGTATCCTTGCCTGGGAAATCTCATGAACAGAGGAGACTGATGGGGCTACAATCCATGGCGTTGCTGAAGAGTCAGACCGACTTAGTGACTAAACAACAACAAAAGAACATTCTAGGCAGAGGTGGAAAAAAGATAAGGGCATGGCAAGGGCTCTCAGTGCATTTGTCTGAATCAAGGGTTATTTGAAGGTTAATTAGTGTTAGTTGCTCAGTTGTGTCCGACTCTTGGTGACGCTATGGACTGTAGCCCACCAGGCTCCTCTGTCCATGGAATTCTCCAGTCAAGAATACTGGAGTGGGTTGCCATTTCCTTCTCCAGGGGATCGTCCCAACCCAGGGATCAAACCCAGGTCTCCTGCATTACAGGAAGATTCTGTACTGTCTGAATCACCAGGGAAGCCCTATTTGAAGGTGATTAGCAGGAAATGAGGCTATACAAGTAGGTCAGTTCCTGAAGGAGGAGGATCTTCAAACACTCACTTAGGAGTTTGTTCTTTATCCTTAAGACAACGGGAGCCATTGAAGGGTTTTGAATGAGGGCTAGGCAGGACTAGAGGTGTGCTTTTAGTCAGTCTAATCTGCTGTTAGTGTATGATGTAGATTGAAGTGTGTGAGAGGGAGTAGGTGAGACTTCTGTTTTTATTCTGTAACTGTTTTGCAGCAGTATGTTGATATATTGGAAAAATCATCTCAATGTTTATTTAGGAAGTAATTGGTTTTTCTAATGAGGGTCATTGGATTTTGAAATAAGCTCCCATGGCCTAGATTATTGTCCAAGGAAACACAGCTGTAATTTTATAATGAGGAATCTGCAAGAAAATAGAAATTACTTAACAGAATGGATTTATAGAAAACTTTCAGAACTCCTTCCTTCTTTGTTTTCTCTCCTGACGTTTTCTTTAAAGCAAAAGTATTTGTATTCATTTTACTCAGTAATGACCTGGTAGTGCCAGGTCACATAGAATCTATAAATATTGAATTCCTAAAACATGAATCTTTCTTTTCTTTTTAAGATTTTTTTTTGATATGACCATTTTTTAAAGTCTTTATTGAATTTGTTACTGTATTGTTTCTGTGTTATGTTTTGGTTTTTTGGTGTGAAGCATGTAGGATCTTAGTTCCCCAACCAGTGGTCGAACCCACACCCCCTGCGCTGGAAGGTGACATTTTAGCCACTGGACAGCCAGGGAAGTCCCTTCTACTTCTTCTTACTCAGCCTCCAAGGCAGTTTTCCCTCTTACTCATGGCCTTATTTTGTTAACACACCTGAATAAAATTCATTTTACAAGAATCTGCCTTATTCCAATGGTGGCTCTAGTGGGAATAGTGGTAGGAAACCTGAATATCATAAATATTTTAATGTGTTGTTACTTCAACTATTTGTAATATTGAGAAGACCCTGTTCATTGTTGAGTTTTTTTCAGTAGGGCTGTCTTCATAGGGTTTGGCTTTGACTCGTTAGCACTAGGCTTCCCTGGTGGCTCAGCTGGTAAAGAATCTACCTGCAGTGTGGGAGACCTGGGTTTGATCACTGGGTTGGGAAGATCCCTTGGAGAAGGGAACGGCTACCCACTCCAGTATTAGTCCATGGGGTATCAAAGAGTTGGACAGGACTGAGTGACTTTCACCTTCACCTTTAAATAGCACCATTGGTTTTAGTCATTCAGCCAATGTTTACTGATGATCAGTTAGGCACTGAAGAGACACAATGACTTGGACAACCACAGTCATGCTGACAGGGAGCTTATACTCTAGCTGCTGCTGCTGCTGCTGCTGCTGCTGCTGCTGCTGCTAAGTCGCTTCAGTCATGTCCAACTCTGTGCGACCCCATAGACGGCAGCCCAACAGGCTCCCCCGTCCCTGGGATTCTCCAGGCAAGAACACTGGAGTGGGTTGCCATTTCCTTCTCCAATGCATGAAAGTGAAAAGTGAAAGTGAAGTCGCTCAGTCGTGTCTGACTCTTCGCGACCCCGTGGACTGCAGCCTACCAGGCTCCGCCGTCCATGGGATTTTCCAGGCAAGAGTACTGGAGTGGGTTGACATTGCCTTCTCCGTATACTCTAGCAGGGGATATATAAACACACAGTTCTGAGAGAGGGAAACTAGGGGTATATGGAAGCACCCAACCCAAGAGTTGGAGATCAGAAAAAAACTTAACAATTAGGATATAAACCAAGACATAAAAATCAACTAGGGTAAACCAGTGGTTTCCTGAGACTAAGAAGGCATTGTTGAGGGGAAAATGGGAGAGTGATGGCTTGTGGGTATGGGATTCCTTTCTGGGATGATAAAAATGTGGTAAAATTCATTGTGGTAATGGTTGCACAACTCCATAAACATAGCCAAAATACTGACTTGTACACTTCAAGTAGGTGAAGTTTATGGTATGTGAATTACATCTCAATAAAGCTGTTTTTAAAAAAATTAATCAGACAAGCCAGGAGTGGGAAGAGGATACCTGGCAATGAAATGGCAAGTGCAAAGGCTCAGCAGCAAGAGCAAAAATGGGAGAGATTTGGTAGGGCTGGATTCCCTGGGAGAGCGAGAGCAGTGAGACAGAGGAAGGACTCTCAAATGGATGCCAGGGTCCTGTGCTTGGGAAGCTGGGGTAGTGGGGGGTTTAATGGTGCCCATGATGTATGTGCCACAGAGGTGCCCCAGTGTGGGCTGGTTAGTGTCTGTCACATGGGATTAGTTCAGACCTCTGAGCTCACTGCCAGTGAGAATCATGGAAATCAGGGGTGGCAGGGGCCTTAGAATCCTTCTAGGTCTAGAGGTGGAAATGGAGGTCCTAGAAGAAGAAAGGGCTTGCTAAAGATAGCACAGGGGCAGATGAGGTGTGCCCCTGCTGACACTCAGGCTGGCTGCATTTGCTTGCCACGTTGCCAGTCCCCAGAGCTTTGTTTCTCTGCTCAGAAGTTGTCAGTCTGATCCTAAAATGAAGTATCATTGTACACAAGCAATAATAATAGGAATGCAAATAAAAACAAGATATTTACAGCCTAAACCCATCATCCATCAGATCAAACTTGCTGTTTTGTATCTCCTGCCTGCCACTGCCCAGCATCAATTTTACAGCTGTACGCAGAACACAGATGTGGCTTTACAGCCCAGGGTTTACACTTTACATGAAAACAGTTGCTTTTCCTGAAATGTTATATGGTTTCTGGTTATCATTTATTAAGGATTCAAAAACGAGGATGTGCTGTAACTTACTCACTCTCTGTTGTCAGATGTTTTATTTTTCTTCCTTGGAAATAGTGTCTCATCGAGCATCTTTGTTGCACAGCCTTTTCCTTCTTCCCTTGGGCAAAGCTCCCAGCCAGGAGAGTCTCTCTGTCCTTTTAAAGTGGACTGGCCCAACTGGACACTTTTCTGAACTGAGGTCAGGGACAGAAGGCAGAATGCTCAATTAGGGCTAAGTTTCTGTGTTTCTGGGCCCTACTGTCTTCACTGATTTCTGACTCCAGTTGGCATCCGTTCACAGTTGTCGGCACTGCTCCTAATGGCTGCCATCTCTGAACAGCTGACCTGATTCTCTGAATCGTTGGTCATAAACTGGGCAATTCTACAGGATGGAGAGGAGGTTTCTGGGCAGAATGCTTAATCAGGGCTTAATTAAGATGGCCAGAGTGGCTCGTTGGCTTGAACCCTTGCACAGGGTCCTGATTGGCAGGTGACACCTGGCGTTCTTGGCTGCCTGACAGCCACCAGCCGTCCCCAAGCCCCAAGCAGAGATGAGCAAGACACATGCTGCCACACTGGTTGGTAGGAGCCCTTTCACAGACTCCCTGGAGCATTTTAGACATCCCTTTCTCATGGGCCCCACGCTCTGCCTCACTTTGGTTAGGAGTTATTTACATATGTGTCGAATCCTCTTGATAACACAACAAACTCTCAAAGGGCAGGTGCTGTGTCTGGCTAACCTTGATCTCCTCTACCACACCCAGCACAGGGCACAGTAAAAAGAGAGTGCTTGGTATGAATTGAATGGAAAGCATTGATTTTTGGACCAGATCCCTCCACTTGAGATAGTTGCAGGGACTAGACTTCAGAAATGCAGGGACTGGGGGCCTACAAGCCCATGGCCAGTGCCAAGTCTATGGGAAAGGTGAAGACTTTTTGAGGAGACCCCAAGATCTCTCTGGGCAGGACATAGCCTGATGTCACAGGTCATGGGGCAGGAGCTCTGAGAAGCATGCCTTGTGCCCAGCTTCAGGAGCCATTCGTAGTTTCTTGTGCTCTAGTTGTGGTTGTTATTGTTCTTTTAGCATGGTAGATTTGGAATCTTGCTTTCTTTCCCTGGACGCAAACACATGGAGGCAAATCTCAGTCCACCCGGGTGGCAAGCTGCTTAATTTGAGCCACGCTGGGGTGCTTGGTCTGACTTTCCCAAGCACTTTACTTGCTGTGGGTTTTGCTTTGGCTGCCTATGGTATCAAACGTGCCAGAAGCTATTGAAATTAGTTGGCAGGTAATGACATTTGATGACTCATTTGATCATAAAAAAACAAATCTAGCCTTTTAGTCTACATTCTACAGTTTTGTTGAATTATACCCAAATGGTGGTAAAGAGAATTTTTCTTAACTGGTTCAGGGCATTTGTAATAACCAACAAGTCTATGAAGACAAAAAGAACTTCATGTTGAATGTCAAGGGGGTACTAAAAGCTGGAGGATCTTATGGTCTCTGAGATAGAAAGTCCCTAATGAGCTTCTGGTCCAGCACCTGGATACTTTGTACACCTGAGTAGCAGCAGGTAGCCCCAGGGAAAATGTGTTATCATGAAGGCCCCAGGCATCAAGCCTTTGGCCCGTTTTCAAGATGGACTTTTGGCTGTCTTGTATTTGAAATGGTTGGTCACATATTCTTTAATATATGTGTGGCAAAATACACAGAACATAGAATTTACCTTTAAAACATCATTTTCAAATGCACAATTCAGTGGCATTAAGTATATTCACAGTATTGTGCTATCATTACTACTATCTAGTTCCTGGATCTTTTCATCTCAGAAAGAAACTATCAAACAAACATACCCTATTCCCTCCTCCCCTGAGTCCCTATAATATATAGTATAGTTAGATAACTAGATTATCTCATTTACTGTGAGGTAGGTGAAGTCAACCCACTTCACTGATACAGGTTCAGGAAGGTTAAGGTACTTGTTGAAAGATGCACAAGTGAGTGAGAGCTGGGACTGGAACCCAGGTCATGTCCAGGCCTGTGCACTTGACATGAGAAGTTACTGGGGAAGAGCCTTGAGCCCAGCAGCACCGTCAAAGCACAGAAGGAAGGAATGAAGATGTGCCCACCACATGAGCTCTCCATGCCCCGGAGACTGCTTTGAAAACTGCAGACGACGGTGCAACACCTCCGCAAGCTGTGCTCGTGTGTCTCCAGCAGATCACTACTGCCATTCTGCTGTGAATTACAGTTGGGTGTTTATAGCTCCGATTCCCCCCAGTGAATTACAAACTCCGTGAGGGTGAGAACTGTGCTCGCTTGTCTCAGTGTCCCCCTCAGCCCGTGTCCTGGCACACTGCTGATCAGTGAGTATTTCCTGAGTGAGGGTGTGGGTGTACGCCTTGACTTGGAGAGGAGGAAAGGGAAACAGGTGCCAAGATGATGACTGTCCAGGTATGTCATAGCCAAGGGCTTTGACGAGAATTGAAAAGAAAGAGAAGAGCTCTCTGGCCTTCTGGAGATGTGAATGGGAGAACCCATAATGGGAAAAACTTTGGCCTGACCCCTGACATCCAGCTCCATAGCACTGATAAACTAATCCAATTCTTTTTTCTCTCCCTAGCACTCATCAGTTTTTAACATTCTTAATTCATTTCCTTTATTATGTTTGTCATTTCTTGTCTAGTGAGAGCTTCCATGAGAAAGTGAGTTTCATCAAGGTCGTCAGTTTTGTCTATTTCGCTGCACTCCTCTTTCCTCAAGTCCCTTGACCTAAGCCAGCACTAATTCCTTTCTGTCACTATAGATTTGCCCCTTCTGACTCTCATATGAATGGAATCATATAACACGTATGTCCCTGGTGACTGGCTCCTTTCACTGAGCACAGGGTGTCAAGGCATATACATGCTTGCCTCTTTACAGGCAGGAGAATTGAATCTCAGAGAGGGAATGCACATGACCTGGGTTATGTGTCCTGCTGGTACGGCTGATTGCAGGTGTTCTGTCTCTGTCCAGGGCTTCGTTTCCTGCCCAGTGTGGACTGACAGGCTTGGCAGCCACAGCCAATTCAGCAGTGCCATTTTGCCATCTACTTTCAGGGCTGCCTATAGGGTCCCTTCAAGCATAGCCATGGTGAGATGAGGTCTTGAAGACAGCGTTATTGTTAGTGGCAGCTTTTTCCCATGTTCTTTCCAGAGCTCACTATCCACCTGATAAAGTAGATGCCTTGTGTGACCAGTTTCCAGTCTCCTGGTGTCCCTGGGCCCTTAGATCACTAGCAAGCGAAAGGCACAGCCCCACATGCTGACTGCTCCTGCTGCCACCCTGTCGCTCCCAGAGGGCCATGCAGAGGCCATCTGCACTGAGCTAGATAAGAGGCTATGCCCTTCCTGAGAGCCGTCTAATCCTGTTAGGCAGATGTGAAATCTGGGTGGCATGGTGATACCTTGAGCCTGTGTTTCCCAAAGGTTTGTTTTTGTACCATGTGGCACCCAGGGTGGTTTCAGGTGATTCATGAACAAACATTTTTCTTTAAATAGTTGTATATTTACTTTAATATGTACCAAGAAAGAAACCCATATGTATCAACAGTATGATCAGACATGTGACTTAATGAATATTATCATTAATATTTCGGCTGAAGGTAAAGTAGGAGGTGCTGTACCATAGAATCTTTCTTTAGGCAGATGGCATGTCACAGGCATAGTAGTTTGGCTGACTTGCTTCCCCTACCTTTCTCACTTTCTCAGAACTGTCATTTTTCTGATAAAGCACCATCTTCATCTGAATTTCTTTTAGAAAATGAATGCAACCCATTATCTCTCACTGAGCTACAAGGTGATGGTGATCTCAAATAATTGATCAGAAATGTAAATATGCATTTCCCTAAAATATTTGCAATTAATTTTTTCTTTTGGCTTAGAACTTCAGGAAATAAAACTGCTTATTGTTCTAGTGAGTCTAGAAGATATAGAGATATAGACATATAACTATAGATATAACTACAAACTAGTAGTTACCAGTGGGGAGAGGGGAAGAGGGAGGGGCAATATAGGAATGGGGGGGAAAGAATTATTTTGGGATTATATGAAATCATGTGTGTGAAACTTTCAAAAATTGTAAAGCACTATAGAATTATTCAAAAAATCTTTCAATTTTTTTGAAAAAGAGTTAAAGCTGCTTATTGTTCTGGTGTTCTGAGCTCACCATAGCATTTCCGACATCTGTAACCTGCCATTATTAATTCAGCAAATGTTGGTTGAGCTCGAGGCATTCTGCTGGACCCTGCAAGGACTGTGAAGAAACAGGACACCTTTCTGCTCCTCTCAAGGAGTTTACAATCTGGAGGGCAAAAAAAAAAAAAAAGCTCTGAATCCGTATGAAGTTTGGAAACACACAAAACAAGAGCATAGACAAGGAGGTCAGGTGCTGGAAAGAGAGGGTAAGACATAGCACAACAGCTCTGCAATGGGAAACTGGGTAGTTCGTGGTAGACTGGTAAGCAGGAACCCACCCTGGATGTGGTGGAGCTCCAGCTGAGTTTTGAAGGTTAAATAGGATTTGGCTTAAGTCTCAGAGAGTGAGGAGATCATGAACAAATACACAGGCACAGCCACCTGGGGCTGTTTTGAGGGCCAGCTAAGCATTGGAAGAGAGAATTACATGATTGGAGGAGGACGCGGCCTTGGGTTTCCTCGGTCATTTGGAGGAGGTTCTTTACCCTTTACAAGACTCAGCTTCCTTGTCCTTAAAGTGCAATTATGGATTCCCACCATGCAGGGCTGTCATGAGAAGTCAGTGACACACTATAGGTTATATATTTATGTTTGTTCCCTTCCTTTTCCAAATGTGTCAGGTGGGAAGTTGAGTTGGACATCTGGGTAGAGGTTGGATATTAGGGATGGGAAGCCCTGGAGGGCTTAAGGAGGGAACTGATGAGGTCTAAAACATAATTTTAGAACTGGCAGATTCTTAGAGAAGTTCAATGCTTATAAAAGAAATAACCAGAAGTTTGGTGACTTGTGCAGTTTCAGGCCTAATTAGAGTCAAAGTTGGGAAGAGAATCCAGGTTTCCTGACTTTTAGCTCAGCGCTCTTCTCAGATTCCCTAGCTTTTATCCCAGGGGTGGGGGAGCCTGGTGGGCTACCGTCTATGGGGTTGCACAGAGTCAGACACGACTGAAGTGACTTAGCAGCAGCAGCAGCAGTTTTTATCTAGAGGGATGTTAAAATGCACATTCTTGGGCCCTACTGTAGGGCAACTGAATTAGAAACTCTGGGGCCCTACAATTTGTGTTTTAATCAGCCCTCCAGATGCTTGTAATGCTTTTTGGGAACCAGTGTTCTGGGTTTTACTAAGAAAGAACAGGGGGAGGATATGAGGAAAAACAGGTTCCTTATTGGAGTTGGATATTGCTTACCATCAAGGGAAAGGGGGCAAAAGGGTTAAGCTCAGTGCCAGAGAGAAACTTCCTTTAAAATGTACGATTCAGTGGTTTTTAGTATATTCGCAAGGTTATACTACCATCACCACTGTCTAATTCCAGAGTATTTATCACTCCCAAAATACACGTCTTCCCCATTAGCAGTCAATCCTCATTTCCCCTTTCCCACAGGCCCTGGCAACCACTGATCAATGCTCTGTCTCTATGGATTTGTACATTCTGCACATTTTGTATAAATAGAATCATACAATATGTGGCCTTTTGTGTCTGGTTGCTTCTAGTTTGTGTAAGGTTCTCAAGTTTCATCCATGTTGCAGCACCTATCAGGACTTCATTCCTTTTTATGGCAGAGATGAACTTCTTTTTTTAATATTTATTTATTTATTTGGCAGTGCTGTGTCTTAGTTGCAGCATGCAGGATCTTCGATATTTGTTGCGTTATGTGGAATCTTTAGTTGTTGCCTGTGAACTCTCAGTTGAAGCATGTGGGATCTAGTTCCCTGACCAGGGTTGGAACTCAGGCTCCCTGCATTGAGAGCATGGAGTCTTAGCCATTGGACCACCAGGGAAGTCCCAGAGATGAACTTCTCATAGTTCAAACTTTTGTTTCAGGTTTGGTTATATAACTGAGCTTTACACTACCTCAAAAAAAGAGGTTTCCCTTGGACACATTTGTGTAGAGCTTTATAGTTTTCAACGAATTGTCACAACATATTGGAATGTAAACCTTTAACCAACCCTGGAATATAACCATGCAGGAATCATCACGGTTGTTTTTCCAGATGAGAAGATAAACTAGAGAGGGAAGAGTTTGTGCTTGACCAGTGTACTATTATGCCCGCACACTGAAGTATAAGTTGGAATTTGGGGGGTGACAGGCAGGGCAGGTGGACCAGGCAGAGGAAACAGCATCTACAGAGGCATGACAGTGTGAGAAATCAGGCATGACAATGTTTGGGGAATAGTGAGTAATTCAGTTCTTTTTTTTTTTTTTAAATGGAGTGTGCAGTGTAAGGGAGATAACAGACAGGTAGGCAGGGACCTGATCACAAAAGGCTTTGACTGCCTCTACAAGGCTGAGAGGAAGGCAGTGGGAGAGAATAGTTAAGTCCAGCTCCAGATACCAGCAAGCTAATCTGATTTGGAATTTCATTTCTGCCACTTCCTTGCTATGTACTAAAAGGCCAAATTGCCTCTTCATGCCTCAATTTCCTTTTTGTAAGTGAGGATTGTAGTAAGCATTAAATAGGATAACACATATAAATTGCTTAGCCCAGTGTCTAGCACATAGTAAATGTAGTATGTTAATGTACTTGTGTTATTAATATTATTGTAATTTTTGAGCTCAGACATCCTAAAGATGAAGGGAAACCACTAAAGGATTTTAAAAATAAAAGTGACATAATTAGAATTACATTATATCATTTTGGCAGCCACATGGAGGATAGATTGATGGAGGGTAAGTGTAGAAGCATAGAGACTGGCTAGGAGATTATCATAGTATTTCAGATAGGATCAAATTTTGAGCAATGGCTATAGCACTAAGAAAGGAGTTGGTGAGAGATGAAGGTAATCGGAGGGCTTCCCAGGCGGTGCTAATGGTAAAGAACCACCTGACAATGAAGAAGACGTAAGAGAGGCGGGTTCAGTCCCTGGTTTGGGAAGATCCCCTGGAGGAGCTTATGGCAACCCACTCCAGTATTCTTGCCTGGAGAATCCCACGGACAAAGAGGCTGGCTGGCTGTGGTCCATAGGGTCACAAAGAGTCAGACATGACTAAAGCAACTTAGCATACACACATGCACAAAGGTAATTGGGAGCAAAGTCAATAGAACTTGGGGACTTTCTCAAAGTGGGGCATGGAACAAGGGGAAAGAGTCAAGAATGATTTTTGGCTTGGGCAGTTAGAAAATTAAATAGTGGTCTCCTTCAATAAAATGTTCCACCCTAGAGGAGAGGATTTGAAGAGTGGAGCAATGAAAGACAGTGAATTCTATTTTAGATATAACTGGCCCAAGTGCTTATGGGACATCTTGGTAGAGATTCTAAAGAAGCAGTTCTCTAAGCAGCTGAAACTGGGAGAGTAAATGACATCACCCATGGAGAGTGCTGTGCGGTAGTTTTAGCATTCTTTGGCATTGCCTTTCTTTAGGATTGGAATGAACACTCATCTTTTCCAGTCCAGTAGCCACTGCTGAGTTTCCCAAATTTGCTGACATATTGAGTGCAGCACTTTCACAGCATCATCTTTTAGGATTTGAAATAGCTCAACTGGCATTCCATCACCTCCACTAGCTTTGTTCATACTGATGCTTCCTAAGGCCCACTTGACTTCACATGCCAGGATGTCTGGCTCTAGGTGAGTGATCACACCTAGATTATCGTGATTATCTGGGTCATGAAGATCTCTTTTTGTACAGTTCTTTTGTATTCTCTTGCCACTTCTTAATATCTTCTGCTTCTGTTAGGTCCATACCATTTCTGTCCTTTATTTTGCCCATCTTTGCATGAAATGTTCCCTTGATATCTCTAATTTTCTTGAAGAGATCTCCAGTCTTTCCCATTCTATTGTTTTCCTCTATTTCTTTGCATTGATCCCTGAGGAAGGCTTTCTTATCCCTCCTTGCTATCCTTTGGAACTCTGCATTCAAATGGGTATATCTTTCCTTTTCTCCTTTGCTTTTTGCTTCTCTTCTTTTCACAGCTATTTGTAAGGCCTCGTCAGTCAGACAGCCATTTTGCTTTTTTTTGCATTTCTTTTCCTTGGGGATGGTCTTGATCCCTGTCTCCTGTACAATGTCACGAACCCCTGTCCATAGTTCATCAGGCACTCTTTCAGATCTAGTCCCTTAAATCTATTTGTCACTTCCACTGTATAATCATAAAGGATTTGAATTAGGTCATACCTGAATGATCTAGTGGTTTTCCCCTACTTTCTTCAATTTAAGTCTGAATTTGGCAATAAGGAGTTCATGACCTGAGCCACAGTCAGCTCCTGGTCTTGTTTTTGCTGACTGTATGGAGCTTCTCCATCTTTGCCTGCAAAGAATATAATCAATCTGATTTCGGTGTTGGCCATCTGGTGATGTCCATGTGTAGAGTATTCTCTTGTGTTGTTGGAAGAGGGTGTTTGCTATGACCAATGCGTTCTCTTGGCAAAACTCTATTAGCCTCAAACTACAGCACAATTGCACTCATCTCACATGCTAGTAAAGTAAAGCTCAAAATTCTCCAAGCCAGGCTTCAACAATACGTGAACTATGAACTTCCAGATGTTCAAGCTGGTTTTAAAAAAGGCAGAGGAAGGAGAGATCAAATTGCCAACATCCGCTGGGTCATCGAAAAAGCAAGAGAGTTCCAGAAAAACATCTCTTTCTACTTTATTGACTACACCAAAACCTTTGACTGTGTGGATCACAAAAAACTGGAAAATTCTTCAAGAGATGGGAATACCAGACCACCTGACCTGCCTGTTGAGAAACCTGTATGCAGGTCAGGAAGCAACAGTTAGAACCGCACATGGAACAACAGACTGGTTCCAAATAGAAAAAGGAGTACGTCAAGGCTGTATATTGTCACCCTGCTTATTTAACTTATATGCAGAGTACATCATGAGAAACACTGGGCTGGAAGAGGCAAAAGCTGGAATCAGGATTTCCGGGAGAAATATCAATAACCTCAGATATGCAGATGACACCACCCTTATGGCAGAAAGTGAAGAAGAACTGAAGAGCCTCTTGATGAAAGTGAAAGAGGAGAGTGAAAAGTTGGCTTAAAGCTCAACATTCAGAAAACTAAGATCATGGCATCTGGTCCCATCACTTCATGGCAAATAGATGAGGAAACAGTGGAAACAGTGGCTGACTTTATTTTTGGGGGCTCCAAAATCACTGCAGATGGTGATCGCAGCCATGAAATTAAAAGACGCTTACTCCTTGGAAGGAAAGTTATGACCAACCCAGACAGCATATTAAAAAGCAGAGACATTACTTTGTCAACAAAGGTCCATCTAGTCAAGGCTATGATTTTTCCAGTAGTCATGTATGGATGTGAGAGTTGGACTATAAAGAAAGCTGAGCGCTGAAGAATTGATGCTTTTGAACTGTGGTGTTGGAGAAGACTCTTGAGAGTCCCTTGGACTGCAAGGAGATCCAACCAGCCCATCCTAAAGGAAATCAGTTCTGAGTGTTCATTGGAAGGACTGATGTTGAAGCTGAAACTCCAATCCTTTGGCCACCTGATGCGAAGAGCTGACTCATTGGAAAAGACCCTGATACTGGGAAAGATTGGAGGGCAGGAGGAGAAGGGGACAACAGAGGAAAAGATGGTTGGATGGCATCACCGACTCAATGGACATGGGTTTGGGTAGGCTCCGGGAGTTGGTGATGGACAGGGAGGCCTGGTGTGCTGAGGTTCATGGGGTCGCAAAGAGTCGGACACGACTGAGTGACTGAACCAGATGGAGGAGAGTGTTTAGTGCAGTGCAGCCTCACATTTGCTGTCATTGGAATTGCAGGCCAGGGTTGGGTGGGTCTTTAAACACTAACAGTATCTGGCTTGAACCCTCAAAGGGTCTGTTTTAATTGTTTAAGGGTGTGATCAGGAATTGTTAAAAGCTCCCCAGGCGATTCTCATGTTCCTGAAGTTTAGGAACAGCTGCTTTAGAAATAATATGTCATTTGTTTACATAAGAAGGGAGCTGAGACCCCAAACCTGTAATTAGGTGATGGAGGAAAGAGGAGTGGGTGGGAAGGTGTAGTCTGAGAGGCTGGAGGAAACCGGGCAGACAGATGTCACAAGAGCCAAGGAAGGAAGGGCAAGACATTTTAGCACTTAATTATTTGTTAGCTTAAGAGAAAATGCTAGTTTGGTAATTTGTCTTCTCTCATTATTCAAAAGGCTGGATGTTTGCCCTGCATTTTGTTTCTTGTTTGTATCATCAGTTGGTTTATATCCTCAGATCTAGTGTATTTTGGAGATTAGATGTTATAAAAAGATACATATATCAAAGCTCTTTCTCCACCTGGGTAGCCCAATGCCATTTTGGTATCATAGCTCTGATTCTGTAGTGTTTAACAGGGTGGACAAAATCAATAAATACTAATAAAAGCTAACTCCATGGGTGCACGAAGATTCATGATTCTATTGTCCAATTTGTGTATGTTTTGAAATTTCCCTTAAGAAAAATTAAAGAGAAAAGTTGTTTACATTGTTTTGTTGAGCTTAGATAAATTTTTACTTTAGGTTTCATTCAGAACAAGTTCAGGCACCTTTTACACATATAGTCCTTTCCAGTACTTGTTATTGTCTATAAAGTCTCTTAAGTCTTATCAACTGAACAGTTTTGCCCAGATTATTTATTATTTCTGATATTTTGAAATTGAGGCCCATATGCAGTCATGCCACCTGTAGGCACTGGTGATTTAAGCTCTTTTGCTTTATTTACCTCTCATTTCTCTTTCCTATTGTATCACACTAGCCGGTGACCCTAATGTTGTGATCAACACTGTTATTTTTATTTTCCCTTGTGAGTGGAATGCTTTTATCTTTTATTCTAAAGTAATGTTGAATTACTTTGTATTTCTGGTTTTTTAAAATCAAAACAAGGAGATTAGATTACATAAAACAAATGATTTTCCAGAATCTTATGATGTGATCATCCATTATTTTTTTCTGTTTATGAGCTAAAACATATTAATAGTTTTCCTTAAATGGAGCTTTTCTTTCTTAGGATAAATCCAGCTTGATTATGATATATTATCCTTTTAATGTGTTGTTTCTGGATTTTACTGGAGGTTTTTTTAAATAAAAAAAAACAAGTTTATTGAGAAGATTTTTAATGTACACAAAAGTCAAGAGAATAGTAAAATGAAGTTTAAATACCCATCTGCTAGCATCAAGAATTATTAACATTTCTGGCTAGAATCTTGTTTAGGAATTTCATGAATATTTTATGAGTAAGATTGGCCTCTATGTCCCTTTTTAGTATAAGCTCTGCAGATTTTAAGTTCAGGGCTACCTTTACATTATTAGGAGAAATCGGTCGCATGCTATTGTTTTTCTCTGTTGAAGAATATTATCCATTAGTTTTTGAGAGAGAGTTTGAAATAATTCTCTGATAAGCACAACAGCAAGTTCTATGTAGACTTTTAAATAGATTTTTGAAAAATTGACTTTCAAAATTTCTTCCACAGGTATAGATTTACTCAAATTTTTAACTTTAATTCTGGTTGTTTGCTTTGGTAAAGGTGTTGAGGTAGGGGCTGCATCTTACTCATCTCTCATTCTTGGCCACCTGCACTGAGTATTTTTTCAATGAATGTGTGCTTAGTAACTTGGATTTATATTTAAACAAATGGTATATATCTTCAGCACATCCAGGAAGATCAACATCTCAGATCCCCAGAGGCTACTACCAGGGTGTTTCACTGTTTTCATCTTTCATTATGGGTCTTAGAGTCTTCTCCTTTTAACACCCAACATAGAAAGTATTTCTTCCACTATGCCCAAAGAACTGGTCTAGGAAAATCCCTTCACAGGTCTGAATGTACTTACATACCAAGGGTTGATGTGGAAATCTTGGGAGACACTGTTCTATGAGGCTGACCTTGTTAGGCAGAAGTCTTCCCCTCAGGAAAACTGAAGGATTTACCGGAAGAATGCATCTAGAAAGATGCTTTCCCAATAGATCTTCCAAAGTTACTCATATTCTTAGCTTATCTAAATTGTGTATAACATGTATAGCACTCTCTAGTGTTTTTTTTCCCTAATGTTTGTTTGTCTTTGCTCATTTCTCATTTTGTTCACAATAACTTGTACCAGTAGTTTACTGTTTTTTGTCAATCTTTAAGAACCCACATTAATTTTGTCTTTATTAAGTGACTCATTGTTCTTATTTTCCAGTTTATTTCTGGTTTACTTTAATTTTGTTCATTCAGTCATTCAACAAACATTTATTCAGCCTATGTGACAGGTCCTGAGAGAGAATTAAAAGGGATAAGGCATGTTCTTTATGCTCAAGTTTCTGACAGTAGTAATAAGAGAAGAAATAGTGAAAGAAAAAAAAAAGCCACTAAGCGGACAAAAGACCTTCAGTTCAGTTCAGTTCAGTTCAGTCGCTCAGTCGTGTCCGACTCTTTGCGACCCCATGAATTGCTGCACACCAGGCCTCTCTGTCCATCACCAACTCCTGGAGTCTACCCAAACCCATGTCCATCGAGTCAGTGATGCCATCCAACCATCTCATCCTCTGTCGAATATCTTTCTTTTTCTCCTTTGCTTTTCGCTTCTCTTCTCTTCCCAGCTATCTGTAAGGCCTCCTCAGACAGCCATTTTGCTTTTTTACATTTCTTTTCCATGGGGATTGACTCGATACCTGTCTCCTGTACAATGTCACGAACCTCTGTTCATAGTTCATCAGGCACTCTATCAGATCTAGTCCCTTAAATCTATTTGTCACTTCTACTGTATACTCATAAGGGATTTGATCTAGGTCATACTTGAACGGACTAGTGGTTTTCCCTACTTTCTTCAGTTTAAGTCTGAATTTGGCAATAAGCAGTTCAAGACCTTCTCTAGTAGGTTAAAAAAAATCACAGAATGACTCCCAGGGATATCTTTCAAGAACAGAGCCTCAGACATCACTTGTACAGCTTTTATATTCCCCAAAGAGAAATAATGAACTGAGTCTATGTTTGTACCTAAATAATATGCTACAAAATATATGAGCTTAATCTTTTCTTTTTCAAATGATCATATTTTTTTTAACTCCTTTAAAACAGATTTTAATGGTGATTCTTTAATCTCTGATACTTGAGCTGATGTGTAAGGAACCTTCGTTGAGGCATATATCTGAGAGCTGCTTCTTGTGTTCTTTATATTTGAAATGTATTTTCCAGCTCAAGAAATTTACCTTTAACTCTTTTTTTATTACAATTTTGTGCATTCCTTTTCTCCTTTCTATACTAGCTCCTGTTATTTGTAAGCTGAATATCCTCAACCTGATTCTAGCTCTGACAGTTTCACTTGAATTGTGATCTAAAGTTCAATTTAGTGTAAGTGATTTTTAACTATTCACTTTCTCTTCTATCCATTGCTGCCTCCTTTGATGGTTTTCATTTCTCATTAGCAGTTATTGGTTTCCTGAAGTTCTTTATTTTATGTCCCTTTTGAAGGGTTTATATCCTTAATTGTCTGTTTGCTTTATAAGATGATTATCACCCTAGTGTATTTGGTCTTTTCCATTTGCAAAGTATTTTGAGAGTTTGTCTCTTCACAGTGCTTTGTTCCAGACAACCAGAAGTGTGTTCTGTTTGGGGATTATGCTCTTTACGAGATTTTGCGAAGCTGGTGTGTGCTCATAGGAGGATGATCTAAAGTGATCCTGTTGTGTGAAGACCTTTTGAATGAACTGAGGATGTTTGGTCTGGGACAGAGGGGGCAAGATTGCTCTGTTCAAGTCCAGAGAGACTAATGAGTTGAAGAGGGAGCTGATTTATTCTGGTTGGTGTGCTGGTGTGGGGTGTGGAATTCAGCTTTATGTAAAGCAATTTTCTGGCAATAAGATAGTTCTAACAATAAATGACAGAACAATTAGAGGCTGGATGTCTTCTTAGCAATGGGATTGTAGAGAAGATTCAGATGTTTGGAAATTATCTGGGCTCTTATTTTCTTCTATTGGCTCAGCATTCCCAAGGCAAATGTTAAAACCATTAGCAGGTCATTTTCTTGACTTTAAAATTTCCTGCTCAGGCTTTGCTGAGTCAGGGAGCACTTTTAATGGCTTGGTTGATGTCATTTGTTTGGTCTTTGGGGATCCCTAGATGAAGGCATGTGCCTATCCACAGTCCAGATATATACTGCAAATTAATTACTTTAATTAGAGCCATATATGTTTATAGAAATCAATTAGCTAGACTGTATTTGGCAGCATTTGTAACAGTCTCCTGTAAGTTACCAGTGCAGTCAGATGACCTTTGAAAGAAATGGAACATCATTATGGATGAGTCTGAGATCCTTGGCAACTCTGCAGTCATTTGGAGATTGAAAACAACATAGTGGCCAGAGATTTTGTAACTTCCAGAACTGTGGTGACTTCAGGAGTTCCAGCTACTCCCCAGGGGATGTGGGTCTTTGAATTCTGAGACAAAACACAACAAACATCATCTTGTCTGCTCTTTTAGATCTAGTAGAGACCTCAAGTTCCATGGATGGAATCAACTGCAGAAGTCATCTGGTCCCTGTGCTCTATTGTAAGGTCTCTTCTGTAATCCAAGCACAGTTATTTACTTAGCCTCTGCTTGATTGCCTTCAGTGACCTGGATCTTGCTAACTCTTGAGAAAACCCATTCCATCCTTGGATCACTAGGAACACTAGAGAGCTCTAACCTCAGTCTGAGCTGGAGTCTCCCTCTCTGTGGCACTCCCCCATTAATCTTGACTCTGCACCCCAGAAACATATGGAATATGTCTCTTCTACCTAATGGCCTTTTGGGTGTTTGTGAACCATGATCATACAGTTCAGTTTAGTTCAGTCGCTCAGTCGTGTCTGACTCTTTGCAACCCCATGAACTGTAGCACGCCAGGCCTCCCTGTCCATCACCATCTCCTGGAGCTTGCTCAGACTCATGTCCATTGAGTCAGTGATGCCATCCAACCATCTCATCCTCTGTCGTCCCCTTCTCCTCCTGCCTTCAATATTTTCCAGCATTAGGGTCTTTTCAAGTGAGTCAGCTCTTCGCATCAGGTGGCCAAAGTATTGGAGTTTCAGCTTCAACATCAGTCCTTCCAATGAACACTCAGGACTTATCTCCTTTAGGCTGGACTGGTTGGATCTCTTTGCAGTCCAAGGGACTCTCAAGAGTCTTTTCCAACACCACAGTTCAAAAGCATCAATTCTTTGGTACTCAGCTTTCTTTATAGTCCAACTCTCACATCCATACAGGCCACCTCCAGATCTTTGTTGAATAAACATTCTCTAATTTTTTAAAGAAACAATGAAAATAGAGACAGACTTTATTTTCTTGGGCTCCAAAATCACTGCAGATGGTGACTGCAGCCATGAAATTAAGACATTTGCTCCTTGGAAGAAGAGCTATGACAAAACTAGACAGCATATTAGAAAGCAGAGATATTACTTTGCCAAAAAAGATCTTTCTAGTCAAAGCTATGGTTTTTCCAGTAGTCATGTATGGATGTGAGAGTTGGACCATAAAGAAGACTGAACACCAAAGAATTGATGCTTTGGAACTGTGGTGTTGGAGAAGACTCTTGAGAGTCCCTTGGACTGCAAAGAGATCAAACCAGTCCATCCTAAAGGAAATCAACCCTGAATATTCATTGGAAGGACTTATACTGAAACTGAAACTCCAATACTTTGGCACCTGATGCAAACAGCCAACTCGTTAAAAATAAGACCCTGATGCTGGAAATGATTGAAGGCAGGAGAAGAAGGGGACGATAGAGGATGAGATGATTGGATGGCATCACTGACTCAATGGACATGAGTTTGAGCAAGCTCCAGGAGATGGTGATGGACAGGAAAGCCTGGTGTGCTGCAGTCCATGCAGTCGCAAAGAGTTGGACATGACTGAGGGACTGAACAGCAACAATATTTTAGTGACTCTTCATATGACTTGGTTTTAAGTCTCCTTAGCATCCCAGACCCCTAGCAAAGGTGCTGAAAGTGTGATGTTCAGACATAAGGCAAACCGAATTAACATCCATATCCTAGAATTGCTAGCTGACTCATTCCTGTTAAGGGCATGATTGAGGCAATTGAAACTTGAAAGCAATATCCTGTGGACTTTACTGGATGTTTGTTTTTGTATCCTTTGTGATTAGTCTTGGTGTTGTCAGGACAGTGGAACCTACATTCTTGACCCTCCCTGGTAAGTCTCACAGAAATAAGTCTCGCTAAATATGGTTTAGCGTCCTTGGCAAAAGGACATTAAATAATCCTTAGTATGAAAGTGCTTTTGCAATAACAGGAAGGCAGACATTCTAGTAGAAAGATAAGGAGAAAACAAAAATAAGAAAGTAACAAAAAAGAAACATAAATGGCCATAGTGCATAAAAAATGTTCAGATATACAAGTAATCAGGTAACTTTAAATCAAAACTATAATGCATTCTAATCTGGAAATATATCTACAATGTATTCACCAATTAAAAAATGCAAGATGCAGACACTGAGTATAACATGATTCTATTTTTGTGGCCTATATATTTTAATATATGTAATGTAGGTCTCTATAAGTTTAGGGCAAAGTTAGAGTGAATACCCACCAAATTGTTAACAGTGATAATCTCCAGGAACTGGATTGGATGTTTGAAGAAAGTTACTCAACTTATATAATTTTTAATGTTATTGAATTATATGTGACATTCACTTGTTTTCTATATTTCTCAAGAAATATATTTAAATTAATGATTAGAGGCTACTTTCCATCCCATTAGCAAATATTTAAAGCATAGTATCTAATATGAGAATGTGGATTTTGTTTACTTATATCTGTTGTATTTTTCAAAATAGAAGCATTTAAATCATAGGCAGTATTTTCCATCCTGTTAGCATATATTTTTCAGAAGTATTCAATATTTACAAAGGTCAGTCCTGGCTGGTGTGCAAATTGGTAGCTTCTTGGAAGCAATTTGATATTATACATCCAAATTCTTAAAAATGAACATATGCTTAAATCCAATAATTCTATTTCTAGGAATTGTCCCAAGAAAATACCTGGGAAGTAGCCATTTACCATGAATAAGGATATTCATTATAAGGTTTTATAATAGTGAAAAATTGGAAACAGCACAAATATCTGATGATAGACTTACTGAATAGATTATGATATGACCAAAGAAAATAATACTGTTTAGCAATTTAAAATGATTTAAATGCTTAAATGTTAATATAGAATGATGTTCATGAAATATTAAGTGGGAAATGTATAATATCTCATTTTAATAAAAATATATAGCATGTATAAATGTAGAAAAAGAATGAAAATAAATAATTGGTAACTCTGAGAGTTAGGACTACAGGAGATTTTGTTTTTATATTTTTCTGTGTGTTTATTATAAGTATATATACTTTTAAAATTAAATAATTAAAAGTAGTTAAATAGTTTTTAAAAATAGTATTAAGGGCTTATAATGGAAAACCACAATCTCCACTCCACTCCTCCTCAGCCTCTAATATCTTATTTTAGAAGCAACCTCTTTCTACTCTTCTGTTTCCTCTGTTTTATTCTTCGATATATATGATGCTGCTGCCGCTGCTAAGTCACTTCAGTTGTGTCCGACTCTGTGCAACCCCGTAGACAGCAAGCAGCCCACCAGGCTCCCCCGTCCCTGGGATTCTCCAGGCAAGAACACGGAGTGGGTTGCCATTTCCTTCTCCAATGCATGAAAGTGGAAAGTGAAAGTGAAGTCGCTCAGTTGTGTCTGACTCTTCTCGACCCCATGGACTGTATGCTTAAATTACTTCCCTAATTTATTAATTTTATTGATTATCTAATTATTATGGCAGATGAGAATTTAGCTCCTTTACCACTATACTAGCTTTCCTTTACTATATCTTCCCAATATCATCATGTCACTAATTTTGAGAAATCATTTTTCAGTGTTTATATTATTATAGAAATGTAAATATTATTCAATACTGAGCCAAGTAGTAAGCTCTAATTTTGTTTCCTTTCTTATACAACTTTTCTGGATTTTATAATTCCCTGTTTTTGATTTGTTTAGTTTTCCATGTACTTACTGCTAATACTTTTCACACTTTCCAACAGCATCTCAGTGAGATTTTCTGCAGAAACACATTAGATAATCTATCCACTCTTATTTCTTTTCCCTAAGACCTGTGTCTTCATGTACCAGTCTGTATAGGTTTCTCTCTAGGTCTTATAGACAGGCGTTACCATAGTACATCCATTCATGGTCATCCAGAGTGCTCCCTTAGCTTCCTGTCTGTATTTCATCCCTAACTTCTGGGATCCCATTTCTCTTTTCTTCCTTGTTTTGCTGGAATACATCCTCTAGTAGCATCTTGAGAAAGTGTATATGAGAAGTAAATTTTTATAGACCTGAACATTTTTGAGGTTTTTCCAGTGGTCATGTATGGATGTGAGAGTTGGACTATAAAGAAAGCTGAGAGCCAAAGAATTGATGCTTTTGAACTGTGGTGTTGGAGAAGACTCTTGAGAGTCCCTTGGACTGCAAGGAGATCCAACCAGTCCATCCTAAAGGAGACCAGTCCTGAGTGTTCATTGGAAGGACTGATTTTGAAGCTGAAACTCCAATACTTTGGCCACCTGATGTGAAGAACTGACTCATTTGAAAAGACCCTGATGTTGGGAAACATTGAAGGTGGGAGGAGAAGGGGATGACAGAGGGTGAGATGGTTGGATGGCATCACTGACTCACTGGATATGAGTTTGAGTAAACTCCGGGAGTTGGTGATGAATAGGGAGTCCTGGCATGCTGCAGTTCATGGGGTCACAAAGAGTCGGACACAACTGAACGATTGAAATGAACTGAACTGAACATTTTTTAATGTCTCTGCTATTTGATTGGTAGAATGGGTGAATTTAACTCAGATGACCATTATATCTACTACTGTGGGCAGGAATCCCTTAGAAGAAATGGAGTAGCCATCATAGTCAACAAAAGAGTCTGAAATGCAGTACTTGGATGCAATCTCAAAAATGACAGAATGATCTCTGTTCATTTCCAAGGCAAACCATTCAATATCACGGTAATCCAAGTCTATGCCCCAACCCGTAATGCTGAAGAAGTTGAAGTCGAATGGTTCTATGAAGACCTACAAGACCTTTTAGAACTAACACCCCAAAAAGATGTCCTTTACATTTTAGGGGACTGGAATGCAAAAGTAGGAAGTCAAGAAATACCTGGAGTAACAGGCAAATCGGAGTACAGAATGAAGCAGGGCAAAGGCTAATAGAGTTCTGTCAAGAGAACACACTGGTCATAGCAAACACCCTCTTCCAACAACACAAGAGAAGACTCTACACATGGACATCGCCAGATGGCCAACACCAAAATCAGATTGATTATATTCTTTGCAGTCAAAGATGGAGAAGCTCTATACAGTCAGCAAAAACAAGACCAGGAGCTGACTATGGTTTAGATCATGAACTCCTTATTGCCAAATTCAGACTTAAATTGAAGAAAGTGGGGGAAAACCACTAGGCCATTCAGGTATGACCTGAATCAAATCCCTAATGATTATACAGTGGAAATGACAAATAGATTTAAGGTACTAGATCCATAGACAGAGTGCCTGATGAACTGTGGACAGAGGTTTGTGACATTGTACAGGAGACAGGGATCAAGATCATCCCAAGAAAAAGAAAAGCAAAAAAGCAAAATGGCTGTCTGAGGAGGCCTTACATATAGCTGTGAAAAGAAGAGAAGTGAAAAGCAAAGGAGAAAAGGAAAGATATACCCATTTGAATGCAGAGTTCCAAAGAAGAGCAAGAAGAGATAAGAAAGCCTTCCTCAGCGATCAATGCAAAGAAATAGAGGAAAACAATAGAATGGGAAGTACTAGAGATCTCTCCAAGAAAATTAGCGATACCAAGGGAACATTTCATGCAAATATGGGCAAAGTAAAGGACAGAAATGGTATGGACCTAACAGAAGCAGAAGATATTAAGAAGAGGTGGCAAGAATACAGAGAAGAACTATACAAAAAAGATCTTTACAACCCAGATAATCACGATGGTATGATCACTCACCTAGAGCTAAACATCTTGGAATGTGAAGTCAAGTGGGCCTTAGGAAGCATCACTACAAACAAAGCTAGTGGAGGTGATGGAATGCCAGTTGAGCTATTTCAGATCCTAAAAGATGATGCTGTGAAAGTGCTGCACTCCATATGTCAGCAAATTTGGAAAATTCATCAGTGGCCACTGGACTAGAAAAGGTCAGTGTTCATTCCAATCCCAAAGAAAGGCAATGCCAAAGAATGCTCAAACTACCGCACAATTGCACTCATCTCACGTGCTAGTAAAGTAATGCTCAAAATTCTCCAAGCCAGGCTTCAGCAATACATGAACCATGAACTTCCAGATATTCAAGCTGGTTTTAGAAAAGGCAGAGGATCCAGAGATCAAATTGCCAACATCTGCTGGATCATCAAAATAGCAAGCGAGTTCCAGAAAAACATCTCTTTCTGCTTTATTGACTATGCCAAAGCCTTTGACTGTGTGGATCACAACAAACTGTGGAAAATTCTTCAAGAAATTGGAATACCAGACCACCTGACCTGCCTGTTGAGAAACCTGTATGCAGGTCAGGAAGCAACAGTTAGAACTGCACATGGAACAACAGACTGGTTCCAAATAGGAAAAGGAGTACGTCAAGGCTGTATATTGTCACCCTGCTTATTTAACTTATATGCAGAGTACATCATGAGAAACGCTGGGCTGGAAGAAACACAAGCTGGAATCAAGATTGCCGGGAGAAATATCAATAACCTGAGATATGCAGATGACACCACCCTTATGGCAGAAAGTGAAGAACTAAAGAGCCTCTTGATGAAAGTGAAAGAGGAGAGTGAAAAGTTGGCTTAAAGCTCAAGATTCAGAAAACTATGATCATGGCATCCAGTCCCATCACTTCATGGCAAATAGATGGGGAAACAGTGGCTGACTTTATTTTTGGGGGCTCCAAAATCACTGCAGATAGTGATTGCAGCCATGAAAGTAAAAGACGCTTACTCCTTGGAAGGAAAGTTATGACCAACCTAGACAGCATATTAAAAAGCAGAGACATTACATTGCCAAGAAAGGTCCGTCTAGTCAAGGCTATGGTTTTTCCAGTTGTCATGTATGGATGTGAGAGTTGGACTAGAAAGAAAGCTGAGTGCCGAAGAATTGCTGCTTTTGAACTGTGGTGTTGTAGAAGACTCTTGAGGGTCCCGTGGACTGCGAGGAGATCCAACCAGTCCACCCTAAAGGAGATCAGTCCTGGGTGTTCATTGGAAGGACTGATGTTGAAGCTGAAACTCAAATACTTTGGCCACCTAATGCGAAGAGCTGACTCATTTGAAAAGACCCTGATGCTGGGAAAGATTGAGGGCAGGAGGAGAAGGGGACGACAGAGGATGAGATGGTTGGATGGTATCACCGACTTGATGGACATGAGTTTGGGTAAACTCCGGGAGTTGGTGATGGACAGGGAGGCCTGGCGTGCTGCTGTTCATGGGGTTGCAAAGAGTCGGACATGACTGAACTACCGAACTGAACTGAACTGGCTTGGTATGGAATCCATAATCTATAAGGATTATAGGGCTCAGGGCCGGGGCAATGGGATGACCCAGAGGGATGGGATGGGGAGGGAGGTGGGTGGGGGGTCCAGGAAGGGGAGCACATGTAAACCCATGGCTTATTCATGTCAATGTATGGCAAAAACTATTACAATATTGTAAAGTAATTAGCCCCCAACTAAAATAAATAAATTTATAAATAAAAAAAAAGAATCCATAATCTATAAATTATAGATTGTTGTTATATAATTCTGTAATCTATAGAATCTGTAATCTATAATTCAACCTAGAGATTGAAAGTTATTTTCCTTCAGAGATTTGATGGCATGGCTTCAGTGTCTTCAGGCCTCTGTTGTTCCTGAGAAGTCTAATGCTGTTTTTGTATGTGATCTATTTTTTTTCTTCCAAAGCTTTGAAGATATTCTGTTTCTAGTTTCTGAAATTTTACAATGTTATTTCTTGATGTGGGTGTTTTTTCATTAATTATGCTGGGCAATTAGTAAACATTCTTAATCTGGAAACAAGCTTCTAAGGGAAATGTTATTGACTTATTTAACAATTTCTTTACCTCCATTTCATTTACTCTCTCCTTACAGAACTTATGTTGGATGAATTTTGGACGTCCCTGATTGTTAAGCATACATATCTATTTTTTTCTTTTCACCCTGTCTTTCACTTATGGTTACTGTTTTCTATATTTCATTGACTACATTTCTCAACTTTTTAATTGAATTTTTATTCCAGCTATTTTATTTTTAGTTTCCAGATTATGTTCTCTGATTACTCTTTTTCAAAGAAGATTCTCTTTTTGTTTCATGGATGTAACATCTTGTCTTTTTGAGGATTTGAATTGTAGACTAACGTTTTTTCCTCTGTTACCTGCATTGTCTCTGTTTCTTTGAGTTCCCTTTGTTTTGATCTTTTTAAAATAGTATAGGTTTCCTCAAATATCCATTCATGTGTAAGAGTGAAGCATTAAAAGCAATTGGATGGGGCAGGTCATCGACAATATGTATGCATGGTCTGGGCATTGAGATTATCAGAGAATAAAAAGAGATCTGAAATGTTTTGGGAAAAAACCTAAAATGATTGGAAGCTTTGTAGGATGGATGGATGGGGCCCACTGACAGGACACTGACAGATTTCAAGCCGGGGTGATCTGGCAGCAAGTTCCCAGAAGTATCACTATCTAAAGGTCTTTTTTCTGGTACTCTTTAGTTGTCCAGAAAAAGATCTCTAGTCTCTTACTTTGGATGTAAATTCCTAGCTGCCTGGATTCTGGGAACTGGGCAAAGGAGTTCTTGTCATTTAGTAAGAAGAATTGTTTTTAATCCTTCTATTTCATTCCTATATCCTCTGTTGTGCCTGGTCTCCACAAATCTGCAGCCTCTCATGTTTGATTCTCTAAAGAATAAGCCTTCTGCCCCTAGAAGGCTAGAGAAGTGATGGTTGTCTAGGCAGGTAGTGGGATGGGGCCTGTGAATATAGTTGCTGCTTTATACAGACATGTTTCATGTTTTCAGCCCTGTCCTTTATCCCTGCTTTCTCCCATAGGTGCTGCCTCTAATTCCTGAGCCATCAAATGGCAAATCAGCTCATTTTCCATCAGAATCTCTTTCTGCAAGCACATTGGTTTCTGTTTCCTTTGCTCTGGTCAGTTATATCTCCTCCAAACAATTTATCTTCCAGACACTGTCAACATTGCTCATCTTCTCTATTCTATGGGTTTATTTCCTTTACTGTCATTTGTAAGGTTTAGAAAAGAGAAGAGATTAAGACATTGTTTCAATTCACCATGTTTAACCAGAAATCTTCCCTCACTTTTATAATTTTAAAAAGTGAGCTGTGTAGAACTGAAGATAGTATTCAGGTCTGCTGTCCCCATAGAAAAAAAGCTAGACTGACACATCCCTTGATCCAAATGGAATTTATTTTTGGTTGCAGTCTATGTTTTATACCCATTAATTTGTATTTGGCTGCCGTTTGATGAAAAATGTTGTCTCTATGTTTCCAAAGTGATGAGTTTGAGTGTCCTGCTTTCATTTTTATTTGAAAACGGTTAGTGTACTCCTAGTATAGATTCCATTATTATTCTGTAGATTACTGATAGATTCTAGTTGCTAATATTTTATTTGGGATATTTACTTTGATAATTGTAAGGGAGATGGTATTTCTGCCTTATCCTAGTATGTTTATCAGAATTGATATCAATGTTATAATGACTATTTAAAAAATTTTGGAAGCTTGCTTTTTTTTTTATGCTCTCAAATAGCTGGCATAGCATTGGGGGAAATAAACTAAGCTGGCTAAAAGCAATGTGATATCCTAGGTTGAATCCTAGAACAGAAGAGAAGCATAAATGGAAAAGCTGATGAAATCTGAATAAAATCTACAGCCTAGCTAATATTAGTGTACCAATGTTAATTTCTTTAGTGTTGACAACGTTACAATGATTATGTAAGATGCTAACATTAGGAAAGCTGAATGAAGGGTATAATGGAACTCTCTGTATTATCTTTGCAGCCTTTGTGTTCATCTAAAATTATTCCAAAATATAAAGTTTATATTTAAAGTAAAGCAAAAAGAAATCGTAAGGGTGAGCTATGTCTTATAAATTTGTGAGAGTTCACCTTTGAACCGATTTGCCTGGAATTTTTTTTGAGTGTAGCGCTTTAACAACTTTCTCTTCTATGATAATTGTCTTTTAGACATTCTGTCTCTTCTAGGGTCATCTTATATCATTTATATTTCCCTTGAAAACTATCTATGTTATTAAGTTTTTCAAAGGTATTTATGTATTGTTAAGCAACATAATCTCTTGTAATTTTTTAAAAAATTTTTTCTGTATCCATGGTTGTTTCCCAGTGTCATATATTATTTTGTGTGGGTATTTATTGGATTGTGAAATTAACTTGATGAGTTGAGACAGTATTTTAAGAAGTAAAATAGAAAATTATATATTGTTTTAGGAAACTTTAATCTCAAGCATATATACTGTTTTTCTTGGTAACCTGATAATATCTATCAAAGCACAAATGCATGTAAATTTTGACCTCGCAATTCAATATCTGGAAACTTACCCAAATATATAATTGCATATGTACAGAATTGATACTTGTACAACATAACTCATTGCAATATTACTTACAATAGAGAGATTGGCAATAACCCAAATGTCTATCAAGGGAAGACTACTTCTTAAATTATAGTACATTCATACAGTGTAATACTCAGAGGCTGTCAAAAGGAATGAGGAGGCATTCTTTGTATTAATGTGAAAAGATACTGAGGAAGAAAGCTTGGTGTGGAACAATGTGTGTGGTGTACTATCCTTTGTGTTAAGAAGAGGATACATAAAATCTGTATTTGTATTTGCTTGTACAGGCATATAGAAACTCTGGAAAGACGGATATCTCAAGTGGGAAAGCAGTGATTATGTATCAGTATGGGAACTGAGTGGATGGGCTTAGGGAAGAGGAGAAGGGAGACATTTCACTGTATATCTTTTTTTATTTTTATGGTAAGAACACACTTAACATGAGATCTACCCTCTTAACAAATTTTTAAGTGCACAATACAGTAACTGTATATCTTTTTCTTTTTTTAAATCTTGGGTTTGAATTATACAAATTCAGAATTACCTATTCAAAAATTAGATATAAAATGCTAAGCAAAAAAAAAAAAACAAAACAGCACTCCAGACAAGTGGGCACAATGTGATTAAAATGCTCCCATCTCCATGTAGTTCTTGATGCAGTCAAAACCAAGTTGTGCTGTCCAAGGATGCACACAGAGTTGAGGTGGGAGGGCAGTGTCACACAGAAGGTGTGTCTCTGACAGTGGGTCATAGTCACAGTTTGAGAAGCCTTACTTATATTTCCCAATCCTTATCTTTAACCACTGAAGAAATAAAGCCAATCTGTGTATCACAAGACTGTGGGCTCTTTAGGGCAGAGGGCTGCTAAAGTTGTTCACTCTGTGGACACTGAGCACTTGTGTGTGTTAATTTCAGATACAAAGAAAGCCCTGGTTTTTTGATTAGCATGTCTTAAAATTGGCAAATATAGGAAGCATCACAGCGATCTGTTAGAATCCTCTTCCAAGCATTTTGGCTAGCTTCTTAAGAAAATTCTTCTTCTTTTTAGGTAAATGGAAGAGCTGGAGACCAGCTTATTCCAGACACGGAAAGCACACAGAATAGAACAAATGGTGGCAAGATGGCTCCGGCGCTCCCGGGACAGCTCAGCCCGGTAAGACTCCTGGGCTGGCAGAGATTTCTGTCTGTAAGGGTTCAGTGTTCCCATGGGAGGAGGTTTTGCAGTCTTGGCAGCGCCTGGGGATCACTCTCTCCAGCTTGCTTTGTTCTTACATCCTGTGACGGGAGAAGTGTAAATGGGTCAGCAATTTTGCTGGAGTGCCTTTCTCTCTGTCCCTTTCCAATTCCTCCCCTCTGCATCCTTCAACAGGCACTCACAGACATAGAGTCACTCACCCCAAACTCATGCCCGCATTTATAGAGACACACATTCACACACAGACAGATGTAGGCACACTCAAACCCACATACTTGCATCCATGTGCCTATACGCTCTGAAACACACACTCACACACACAGTCTTGAATACACACGCACACATGCTCACTGTTTCTGTCTGTCTCACACACACTCCTTGTCTTAGTACTTGATGTCAGGCAATCTGCTGTTTATACTCTTTCCCCGTCTTTGTTTCCAGCAGCTGTTCCTTCCTTGCAGTCCCTATTTCATTCTAAACAAAATGAAATGAAATCAAATACAGATCTGATTTGACTGCTACAAGAGAACTTAAAATATGTTCTGTTTCAAAGCGCTCATTTTCCATCTCAGATTTCCTGTCTGGCCCTGACATAGAGATGAAATATCATGTGTCAGGTGTTTCTGATACACATATTCTTCCAAAGGAACTGGGAACAGCTGTCCTGTTGCCGAGCAGTAAACTTGCTCACAGCTGCACTGCCCTGTGTCCAAGTGCGCGGGTCCTCACACACTGCGATGGGATAAGGTTGGGAGGACTAGCCCCATTTTACAGATGAAAACCTGAGGTTCAGGGAGTATCTCATTTACAGCCAACCCCACCCGCTCTGCTCTGAAACGTTTGCTGGGTCGTCATCTCCTATAGGATGAGTTTAAACGTTTTTGGTTAGACATTCAAGGCTCTCTATGATCGACCTACAATCCATTACAGCTGTTTGTCTTACTCTTCTGCTTCATTCACATCATACTCCAGCTGAAATGACCTACTCGCTGTTCCCCTATCCAAGCACCCAACTTCCCCTTCCACCACCTACACCTGGGTTCCTGTGGCACATCCCTTCCTCCCATCTCCATGTGTCTAGACCCCACTCACAGGTCAGGGTGTGGCTGAAATGCTGGGTCTCCCATGAAGTGTTCTACAGTCCACAGCCAGAATTAATCTCTCCCAAGGGGTCCCATAGTATTTGGTTTGTAGCATCAGCATTGTGCTTCTCCCAGTGTGTTCAGCTTAAATTTGAGCACATCCCTTTTCTTTCTTCTAGACCACAGCTAAGCTCAGTGGAGGGCAGGGAAAGTATCAGCCTCACCTCATAGCCCAGGTTGAGTTCCAGGAGTTGCAAGGAGTCAGGTAGTGCTTGGTGAATGAATGGGAGAACTCTTAGGTGCATTGTTTTCTGAAATGAGTTCTGCAAAACCTAGTTGTGTGCGATGTTCTCTACTAAAAAACGTTCCATGACCAAATATGTTTAGGAAGCGATGCTACCTATATCCGATTCCTACCCACCCACTCTTGGTAATTCATAGTGTGTTTTGGCACATTAAAGGCTCTGAGAAATCCTGCAGAAAAAGACCTGTGTAACATTGATGTCACCTTGCCTGAATATTTGACCATGTAACTCTCTAATATCTAGCTTCTCTCACAGAATGCAAATAAAAGGCAACATCTAGGAAGTTTTTTTTTCTCATCTATTTTGAGATATGTTTTACATAACATAAAATTTACCCATTTAAAAATGTACAGATTTATCTAGTGTATATACAGGATATATTTAGTGTATGTATAGAATTTTGCAACAATCACCACAATCTAATTTTAGAATACTTTCAATACCCCCAAAAGAAACCCCATACCCATTAACAGTCATTCCCTATTTGCCCCTCCCCTAGCTCTAGATAACCACTCATCTACTTTCTGTTTCTATAGATTTGTCTGTTCTGGATATTTCCTGTGAATAGAATCATACAATATGTTGTCTTTGTGATTGCCTTCTTTCACTTAGCATAATGTGTTTGTGGTTCATCTGTGTTATAATATGCATCAGTGTGCATTCCTTTTATTTAAAAACTTTTTATTTTGTATTGGAGTATAGTGGATTAACAATGTTATAGTAGTTTCAGATGGATAGCAAAGCAACTGAGCCATACATATACATGTATCCATTCTCCCCCAAAACCCTTCCCACCTAGGCTGCCACATAGAGTTGAGTAGAGTTCCCTGTCCTATATAGTAGGTCCTTGTTAGTTATCCATCTTAAATATAGCAGTGTGTACCTGTCCATCCCAAACTCCCTAACTCTCTGTTCCCCCATCCTCCCCTCCCCACTACCGCTGCAACTGTAAGTTCATTCTCTTAAGTCTGTGAGTCTGTTTCTGTTTTATAAATAAGTTCATTTGTATCATGTCTTTTTAGATTCCTCGTATAAGGGATGTCATATGATGTTTCTACTTCTCTAACTTGCTTCACTCAGTATGACAGTTTTTGTTGTTGCTCAGCTGCTCAGTTGTGACCGACTCTGTGACCCCATGGACTGCAGCACTCCAGGCCTCCCTGTCCTTCACTGTCTCCTGGAGCCTGCTCCAACTCATGTCCTTTGAGTCCGTGATGCCATCTAACCATCTTGTCCTCTGTCGTCCCCTTCTCCTCCTGCCTTCATCAGGGCATCCTCAGGGTCTTTTATAATGACAATTTTAAGGTCCACATCCATATTGCTGCAAATGGTATTATTTCATTCTTTTTGATGGCTGAGTAATATTAGATTGTAAATACGTACTGCCTCTCCTTTATGCATTCCTCTGTTAATGAACATTTAGGTTGCTTCCGTATCTTGGCTGTTGTAAACAGTGCTTGCATTCCTTTTTATTGCCAAATAATGTTCCATTATGGTATATTTTCTTTGCCCATCAGTTAATGTACACTTGAGTTGTTTCCACTTGGGAGCTATTGTGAATAATGCTGCTATAAACATTTTTTATTTGAACATATGTTTTCATTTCTCTTGGGTTTATACTTGGATTAGAATTGCTGGGTCATATAGCAGCTTGATGTTGAACCTTTGGAGGAACTGCCAGGCTGTTTTCCAAAGCATTTCCACCAGCAGGATATGAGGGTTCCAATGTCTGCACACCTTTGGCAACACTTATTATCTGTTATTTTTTATTATAAACATCCTAGTGGGTGTGAAGTGATATCTCATTATGGTTTTGATCTGTATTTTCCTGATAACTAATGCTGTTGAGCATCTTTCCATGAATTTAGTGGGAAGTTTGTTTTCCAAGTGCTTTAGAAAGAGGAGAAAAAGAGGGAATGATTCCTGAAAGTGTCCATGGAAGGCATTATTTCTGTGTTTCTAGGATAAATCACATGTAGTCTTATTGAAATTGTTTCTCAGCTCTAATCCTGCAACCTTGATTCAAGCTGGGTTTTTCTGTATTCAGATTAGTTGAAAATGGTCAGGAATTGAAAAGCATAAGTAATTTGTTTTCCTGGAGTAGAGTAAATGGTACCACCTTCCACAGAATTGCTTAACCAAGAGACCTATGAGTCATCCTGAATTTTCCTCTCTCTCATACCCTGTATCTACCCCATCAGCAACTTTTGTCAGTTCATCCTCAAACATATCTCCACTCTGTCCTCCTCTCTGTCCCCGGAGGGCATTGCCATAGACATTCACTCTTTCTCTGCTCCACCCTGAAGCCATAGTGAGCTTTTCAGAATACACACTGCTCCTGTCCCACATACTCGCTGCTGGCTCCACCCCATCCCAAACCATTCAGTGGCCACCTGCCACCATGCCATAGCCTACAAGTCTCTTTACAATCTGTTCCTGGTTTCATGTCTTCATCTTGTTTCTCCTACTTCCTTGGCAGAGAGTCTACTTCCTTGCCACACTTTATAACAATATATCCATTTGTTTACTTGTTCTTTGCCTAACCCCGCACCTGTCTAATATGTGACTGTTCTCTCCCAACCCTCCTGCCACATATGAGACCAAAGACTATAACTGTCTTGTCTAAAAAGTATCTTCAGCCCTAGAAGAATGCATACAGAGTATGTAGTAGATATTCAATAAATTTTTATTGATTAAGGGCTTTCACAGTCAGGGACTGTATTACTTATTTTTATTTATTTAAAATATATCTAAATTTTGCATTGTTTCTTCTTCCAAATGGAATTTTTGATGATTAACAGTTTTAAAACACATGAAAACTTTTATTTTTTTATTTTTATTTTTTTCAAGTAGGTGAAGGCTTTTGTTTTTTTTTTTTTTAATTTATTTTAGTTGGGGGCTAATTACTTTACAATATTGTAGTAGTTTTTGCCATACATTGACATGAATCAGCCATGGGTTTACATGTACATGAAAACTTTTAAATAAAGACTGGAAATTCTATAGATAGATTGCAAACCAATTAGATGTAGGATTTAGCATTTGAGTACTAACATTGGTTCTGCATTTCCTGATAGCCAGGTCAAAAAATGAAAAAAATACATTGAAGTGTTTTTTATAGTCCAGAGAAAAGGAAACAAATTAATCTGCAGTCATAAGTTTACATGCATCTTTTAAAAATCTTGCTATCTTTTCAGAACTTTAAAAGCTTCTACTCATTTCAGCTTATTGTACTTACTTAATTATAATTGCCATTTTTTCCATAAAGTTAAATTTTACCTCTGACACTAATTGAACTGTCTAGGAAGAAATTAGTCAAAAATAACAATTTCCATTTCCAAACATTATTAAACAAATTGATAATTTTTATGAACCTGGGTAATGTTAGAGCTTTATAAGGCATCTTAAAATGGGTATTTTTCTGGGGAAGAGTATCAACTTTCAAAGTTACTTTGATTTCTTCAATTTTAAATGAGTGGACAATCCCTAGTCAAATTCAGATAGTGGCTCTCAGTTTGAATGTCTGTCTGTGCGTGCTTGGGTAGGGTGCAAGCTTAGTGAAACCAATAATTGTAGAAATGCAAAATTACTCAGATGTTATTAAGATGACTGCTATTTTACCACTTAATTTCACATTCTAATATAAAAATAACATTTACAGTATCAGTGCTCTTTTAGAAATAGCTAACCCCCCCCAAATAGTATCTATGCATTGTTTTGAATTTCTGTAAAAACAATGTAATACAAACCACTTAATAAAAGCTATAGCATAGTGACATTACATTATAAACTAATTTTTAACCATTTTGCTTTGAACTAAATTGTCATCTTCTTTACCACTTTCTGTAACTAGGGAGGTGATAAAATGAGATGAGAAAGACATGTTATAGAATACTTTTTTGCTTAATTATACCATTTTTTTGTCTCCTACAATTTTTGATTTTTATATAGTTAAATGATAATCTCTTGATGATTTCTCTGATTGCTTCAAAGAAAATCCTCACCCAATAATTAATTAATTAATTTTCAATTTGATAGTTTAAGATATTTTATATTTAAGTTTTTACTTTGGTGTTTATTTTAGTGTAGGGTGTGAAATAAAGATCTAGCTTGTTTTTTTCCAAAATAAGTAGTGTTTGCATCACCATTAACTGTGAGTAACCTTTCCTTTCTTCACTGACTTACGGTCTCATTTTATCATATGAAATCCCTGTGTCTGTGAGTGAAAACTTGTATCTCTTCCTAGGCTAGCTATTCTGTTTAATTGATCTAACTGCCTTCTTTCACACACCTATATTAAAACTATTTATATTTATTATCTGTTAAACTAGACTTTTATTCTCTTCATTTGCCATTTTATATTCTTATCTGCATTTTCCATCTGAACTTTAGAATAATTTTATTGTATTATTAAAACAATTTTGTGTAAGATTTACTGAATTCTTTTATATGTAATCTAGAAATGTTGGTTTTATAGATCAAGACTTAAAGAAAATCTAAGGAGTTTGATGAATTTCATGCCTTCTTCTTGGTGCTTGGTTTTATAAACCTCAAGACTTAAAAATATTTCTTTCAATTTATATTTAATCTTAATATTAGTGTGTATTAGTATTAATCTAATGTGTGTACATGTGTGTTTAATGAATACACATGTGCACACACTCACATGTACACACAGGCATAGATATTCACAAATGTGCACACATGCATCATGGCATCTTTGTGTCAGAAATCTTGGCTATTGGTTTTTCCCTCCTTCTAAATTTGCTTGTTCATTATAACCATAGTCGGTTTACTAGTTATAGGGATGGTATTTTTGACCTTTCTAATACTCCTAATGGTGTAGAAAGACCATTTCAGGTACCAGTTTTTTATTGCTATTTGACCATGGACAAAAGGGAAAGATTTTAAGAGAACAGGTTAGAAAGTTCCTGTGCTGTGTCTGTAGGGTCTGAACCTCCTTTTTAAAGTAGCAATGGAATACTTTCTCCACCTCTCAGCTGTAAGCTTTTGCCCTATAGCACTGTACGCACAATATATATATTCAGTGGTCTCTAGAAACTATCACAGCCACAAGCCTAGTCCTGTGATTATGACTACAAGATAAATTTCTTTCTGGAACAGGCCACTCCTTCTATTTCTTCTTTCTTTGAATAAACTTTAGATTAAAAATCCAGTTTATACCAGACGTTCACTTTTAAAATCACTCAAGCTGAACGTAATACAGTGTTTAAACATAGATTCAAAATAGTTTCTCCACATCCTGCTGGAAGTCAGAGGTGAATTCTTTGTTGTTACAAGATAGAGGCAAAATATATTTCACAGCCTATCAGAGAGCAGATAAAAAGCCAGAGAATATTTGAAGCCTAATCTGTCTCCATATGGCATTTTTTTTTCTTCTCAGGGTTATTGATCAGCTCAATATGAACTTATGACCCATAAAATATAGAATGAGTCTACCCGAGGCTATTTCCATGATAAATTTAACATGTTTTTTCCAGTTCTACCTTAGGATCCAGTTATCTGACAAGATTTCTATTAGTGTTACCAGGTCTTATGCTGTTCTGATGTAAAACCACAGGAATGATCTCAGATTTATGATTTAAAACAATTACAAAGGCAGCAGACAGAGGTTTTTGGATTGTCAGCGCTTAGTTTGATATTTATAAGATTCTTCAGAGGAGGAAATTTTGCTGCAGAGATCATTTCCTTCAGTTCCCTGTTGAACATTCTTTTTGAGGAGAGACTATGGCTTCATCCTGTTTTTAAGCAATCCCTTTCCAAACAAAAGCCTAGATGTGGCCTTCGGGGAAAATGTCAAATCCAGACTTTGGGCCAAAGCTCCTGACGTTGTCCAGGGATTAGTCAATACAGTTGGGCCTCGTTTGTCTACCATTGTTGGGGAGCACACTCTTCCAAATGGAAAAGTCAGATAAATGAAGACTACTCACTTGAAAAGCATCCAAATGAATTCTGTTCTAACCATGTGGTAAGGTTTATATTTTTCTTTTGTCCTCTAAACATTTATTAAGCCTTACTCTATGCCTAGCATTGAATGCAGCATGTGGGGGCAAGAAAGACATGGTTGTACTGTATGAGCTATGGTCTAGAAAGGACAGGAGACTTCACACTGGTCATTACAAATATCATGTGTGTTTCAAAAAGTGATGTACAGATTTTGTGTACAGGTTCAGCAGGGGGAGAGGGATATTTCTGCCAAAAACAGAAGATTGAGTAGGAGCTATGCAGGTGAAGTGTATGGTAGGGTGTTTTGAGAGCTGTGTCAAGGGCTGGGGGATGTTCTAGCCAGAAGGAAGACTTTGTGTTTGAGGTACTCCAAGGGGACTTGTCTGGCTAGAACAAAAATATTGAGAGAGTGAATGGCTTGGTTGTAGAGGCTTCAGTGGCGAGCAGGGGCTGTATTAAGCCATACTAAGGTTTTCGGATTAAGTCATTCAGTCAGGGCAGACATATGAACAGGATTGCATTTATTAATATAATATCAGTCTAGTTGCTGGATGGAGAATCATTTAGGTGAAACAAGAATCTAAAGTGGGGAGGGACTTCCCTGGTGGTCCAGTGGCTAAGACTCTGTGCTCGCAATTCAGGGGGCCTGGATTTGATCACCGATCAGGGAACTAGATCCCACATGCTGCAACTAAGAGTTCGCATGCCACAACTAAACAATTCTGCATGCTGTAACTAAGACCTGGCACAGCCAAATAAATAAATATATTTTTTATAAAAAGGACAAAAAGTGAGGAGACCAGCTAGGAGACACTTAGAGAAATCTGTCTGTAGGACAGGGGACAAAGTCCTGAAATAGAATGGTGGTCATGGAGATGGAGAGAAATGGACATCTTTAGAGAGTTTTGAAGTCATGACTGATAGGATGCTAGGGGTGAGAGCAGGGTAAAGTCAAAGATTACTCCCAGGAGTATGTCTTGAGCAACTGATCACTGTTCTCCAGATACCATTTGTTGAGCACTGGATATGGAGAAGATGGGTCCTGATGAGGACTCAGAGTCAAAAGGCTGAGCTGTATATCAAATTAAGCAAACATTGAAGTCTGTTATATTCAAATTTACTACTATTTATTAATGGCTATATATACATTTCCACCTTTGCTAATCATATGAGGTGTACTGTTTTGTATCATGCTCTTTATATTCAGTATTTTGCTCATATATTCACCTAATAAACAGAGATGCTTTCTATGGGCAAAGTTCTTCACTTGGTACAGTGAGAGATACAGAGGTGGGTAAAAAATGTTTCCTGAATTCTGAGAATTGGCAGTCTATGGGGGGTAATGATATATGGAATCAAATAGCTATCACTGACAGTTGAGGTGCTCAAGGCCAGGAGGGCTCAGAGATGAGTGAACTTGTGTCTAGCTAGGAAATCAGAGGAGGATTTTTGGAAGAGGTAGCATTTGAGCTGGATTTTGATTGAACTGTGAGGCAGCTGCATGAACTGAAGCCCAGATGTGAAACTGGTGCAGCAGGTAAGGTTAGGCTGGAATGAAGGCCTGGGAAGGAAAGTGGGTAGAGAATGTTGGCTGGGACCTGAGACCTAAAGACAAAAGGCCAAGAAGGTAAGGTTGAGGAGTTTAACTTTTATCCTGTGGGTGATAGGGAGTTGTAGTGGCAGAATAATCCACATAAGGGGATTTGGGCAGTTTAGAAGATGCTGTGGAAGAGTATTTTCTAAGCTATGTTTCCATGTATGTCTAAGTTTCACAGGCTTGTGGCCCTTCATTGCTGTAGAGTCTTGGGGCAGTTCCTTACTATGCTTGATTTATCTATTCTCTGTTGGTGGTTTCAATTTTTTCAACTATTCTACATAAAGCTATGGTAAATATTTTTGAATACTCAATTGCCAGTGTATTTTGAGCTCATATTTTGTTCTAGGGCTTAATGATACAAGGGAATGTTTGTCTTCTAGGAACTAATAGTCTAGTGCAAACAGTGTTTTTTATTTTGGGAGGATGCATACTACTTTGAGAAATGTTATTCAAAATGGTAACAGAAGGTCAAAGAAAATGATCAAATTTTAAATTCATATTATAATTTCCCTGATGACTTTCCAAAGAGAGTAAGCAGCCAATTTATGTGGTCAGCCTTAGTTAAATCCCAGGGCCCACACATGTTGGACTTTATTATTTTTATTCCTATGTGGTGCTGTAGTGACATGTAATAGTTCTCTGTAATCCTTTCAGTTGTTCTTCTTTAATCACCAGAGTTGTGCATTTTCTGTTATTTACCAGCTTTATTTCTTCATGTGTGAGTTTTCCACTCAACTTGCTTTGAGGATGTGAAGTCTGGGTATTTACTGCATGTTTTATGTCCATTCTGCATATATTTTCATTGTAAGCTTTTTCCCTCCAGGATTTTATAAGTTGATTTACTTATTTCCAATAGCTCTATCTATACTTTGCATACCATGCAATTCACTCACTTAAAGTGTGCAACTCACTGATTTTTAGTGTTTTCACAGGAATGTAAGACCACCACCACAATAAATTTTGGAAAATTTCATCACCCCAACAAGACACTCTGAATGTATTAGCAGTCACTCTCTATTTCCTTTCTAAACCCTCCTTCCCCAGCCCTAGGCTATCACTAATCTACTTTCTGTCTCTATAGATTTATCTATTCTGGACATAGCACATGAATGGAATCATAAAGTATGTGGTCTTTTGTGACTGACTTCTTTCATTTAGCATGATGTGTTCAAGGTTTATCCATGTTATAGAACATATCAGTACTTCATTCCTTTGTATTTCTGAACAATACTCTGCTATAGAATATTGTTTTTGTCATTAGTTGAGGTACACTTAGATTGGTTCCTCTTTGGAGCTATTATAAGTAATGTTGTTATGAACACTTGCGTGCAAGTTTTATGTGGACATATGCTTTTCAGTTTTCTTGGATGTATGCCTAGGAGTGGAATTGCTGGGTCATTCTGTGTTTAGTCTGTTAAGGAACTGCAAGGCTATATGAGGGTTTCGTTTTTCTCCACATCTTAGTCAGCACTGGATCTGTCTTTTTGATTATAGCCATTCTAGTGGGTGTGAAGTGGTATGTCACTGTGGTTTTGATTTGTATTTCCATAACCACTAATGTTCTTTTCATGTCCTTATTGATGGTATATTTTCTTTGGCGAAATGTCTATTCAAATCCTTCGCCCAATTTTTATTTGGGTTATTTGTCTTTTTTGTCTAACTGTAATGGAAGAAGGCAATGGCACCCCACTCCAGTACTCTTGCCTGGAAAATCCCATGGACGGAGGAGCCTGGTAGGCTGCAGTCCATGGGGTCGCGAAGAGTCGGACACGACTGAGCGATTTCACTTTCGCTTTTCACTTTCATGCACTGGAGAAGGAAATGGCAACCCACTCCAGTGTTCTTGCCTAGAGAATCCCGGGGACGGGGAGCCTTGTGGGCTGCCATCTATGGGGTCGCACAGAGTCGGACATGACGGAAGCGACTTAGCAACAGCAGCAGTATTATAAAAATTCTTTATATATTCTAGATACCAGGTCCTTATCTGACTCTTTGCAACCCCAGGGACTGTAGCCCGCCAGGCTTCCTATGGAATTCTCCAGGCAAGAATACTAGAGTGGGTAGTCATTCCCTTCTCTAGCTTATCTTCCCAACCCAGGGATTGAAGCCAAGTCTCCTGCATCACAGGCAGTTTCTTTCACTGTCTGAGCACCAGGGAAGTCCCATTAGATACATGGTTTGCAAACATTTTCTCCTATTTTGGGCGTTGCCTTTTCACTTTTTCAGTGGTGTCCTTTGAAGCACAAAATCTTCAGTTGTGAAGTTCAGTTTATTTATGTTTTCCTTTGTTGGTTGTGCTTTTAGTGTCATGTCTAAAATGACACCGAAGTCACAAAGGTATATTCTTATATTTTCTACTAAGAGTTGTATAATTTTAGCTCTCATATTTAGATCTGAGATCCGTTTTGAGTTAATTTTTGTTTAGAAGAAGAAGTTAAAAGCTTTTTTTCACTTAAATTTCTCTTTGTGCTTTTCTATGTAGTTATCCAATTTTTTATTTATTTGTATTTATGTATTGGTTATTGAAATTTCACATTCAAACCATCCCCCTTATATTTTATGCCTATCTTTAATTCTCCAATCCTTAGAAATATATCTCCTCTCCAGAGCTGGCACAAAGGGTCCACATTTATTTCCAGTTTTTGTAATTCTCTCTTTTGACCTTTTTGAAATGTAATGCTTTGTATAATGCTTAGTACCACAGTGTGGTGATTTTGTCACCATGTTGAATTATTTCTGGCTAGCCACATAATATTTTAAAAGACTTTCTGGAATTTCTATTCACTTTCATTGGTAAAGACCATGCCATGCAGTTTTAATCATTGCTGCCCTCTGATAGGAGCATGAAAATAAATTAGCTCACTGCCTGGTACATAGTTAGTGCTCAATGGATGTTGCAAGTGATTATTGTTGCTGTTGTTACTGCTACTCTTACTGTCATCAATTTATTAGATTTTTTTTAATCTGGAAGGATTTTGAACCAATGTTCCATCAAGTTTATATTTTCATTCAGTACTTATGTTCATTTTTGAATCTGTAATCTTCCCAACCAGGAATCCAGCATCAGTATTACTGGTGTCTTCTGTTATTATGTCAACTTTTGAAGAAAACCTAGCTCCTGATACACATTCAGCTATTCTGTTTTTAATGGATTGTAGGATGGCTTTTGTGGCTGTGTTTTATGTATTTATCCTGCAACTCCACTAAACTTATTTTTTAAGCGCTAGCAATTCTTTTTGTGGATCATTTTCTCAGTGTAGATCATCATCTGTTTGGCGGAAAAAAAGGTATGCTTATTATTCCTCTTATCATTTTTCCTTCTCCAATAACTATTCCAGGCATTTCTCCTGCCACTTAAATAGTAGTGTCTAGGGTGTCCTTCCTGTTGCTTTTTCAAAGGAACACAAATGTTGATTTTTGTTTTTCAATGTACTATATTATTTATTTTATTTAGAGAGGCCCTTTCAAAGCTTTGAAGTTTTTTTTCTTTTTAATCAGGAATACCTATGGTTTTATTCAGTATAAATTATCAGAATTTTCTGCCTGTTCTCTCTTGTTAGGTGTGGCTTCTAATATTTCTCAGTACTACCCATGTGCTTGCCTAGAAGAAATCCTTTGTTTGCTCCTAAAGGAGCTCCTTTATGAGTAATGTGCATAAAATGGCTTTGTGCTTGGACTTGTCACATGTATGTTGGTTCTTTGAGGCAGTTTTTTAAAATATATTTCCTGGTCCTTGTTGAAACTTGAGATTATTATAAGTGACAGAGAGGTGCTTTTCAGATAAATGAGGTCCTATTGCATTAGGTAGAGTTCCTGACAGTGTTTGGTAAATGGATGAGAATAAATGAAAAACCTTAGCTGCAGAGCCCCAAGGAAGCTGTTACTCCTCCACATTTCTGTTGTGTATAATGGCAATAAACACCTTATCCCTCACTATATGACCTTCCTCAGAAAGAACCACTGACCCTTAGAAAGACAAAAGCCATTTGCCACAAATGAAAAATAGCTCATAAATTCACTTTGTGGTATTGAGAGATAGAAGATACAACTTTCAACTTATTTGCTTTTAGATATACTGAAAACACACATATTTTTAACAATTAATATAGAGGGAGTCTGTGCTCTCTGGAATTTTATATTGGAATCCCCATAGATACAAAGTTGACGGGGAAGCAGCATTCATCATAAAGCAAAAAAAAAAAAGAAAAAATCATCAAAGAAACAATTCACCTATAAAAATTAGTCATCATCAGACATCCAAACTAAGCAACTGCTTGCTCCTATTCACAGTCCATGTTTTTCCTCTTTTGTACCTCTGCTGAAGCAGTGCCCGCTGCCTGGGTTGCCTGTCTGTCCATCCATCCATCCTTCCATGGATCCATCAATCTATCCATCCATGCATCCATCCACTCAGCAGCAGTTACTGAATATCTTCCTCATGCCAGGATTTGGTCTGGGTAGATATACCCTCGAAATCTCTCAGATGCCATCTCTTCCAGGTAGCAAATACTTGCCTGATTCCTTCTCCTCCATCCCCGCAAAGTTAAAACTGCTCCACCTCTTCTTTGCACACTCACAGCACTTTGTGACTTGTCTTTCAGAGCATGGTTCCGTGTCCTGCTGTTTTATTTGCTGGTGTTTGTGTCTTCTCTCTCTCTCTCGATGAGAGTTAGTGTCCACTCAGCTCCGCATCTTCCTTCTCCAGGATGTTTGGGGCTGACTTGGTTTGTGCCACCCACTAGACTCCCCTCGCTGTCTGTTTTACACACTCCTTCTCTTCCAGGGCTAAAGTTGCCACAGCTGATGGGCCCCCCGGGATCGCAACCCAGACCATCGTCCCTGTGAAACACACAGTAAAAATAGACAAAGACACCCTCCTCCAGGACTATGGATTTCACATCTCCGAGAGCCTTCCCCTCACAGTGGTGTCCGTCACAGCAGGTAGGGGCTGATTGGGAAACAAGAAAGGACTTGGGCTTCTTGTGGGGGATTATCCCTGGCTCTCTTCTCGTATCTCTGTGCTGTAACATAATGCAGAAAATGCTACCCCAGGAAGTTAGAAAGGGCACATCTAATTTTGACCTAATTCTGTCTGGGGCTTTGCACCTTCCTATGGTACAGGGAAGGGGAGTCCCAGTGCACTTGCTGATCTGCATCGCAGGTCCACTGGCCTCAGCTGAGGCTTTGCCCATCCGTGGCCCCCTGGCCAGTCTCAGGAACAGTGACAGTTTTGGGATCAGCAGGCCCTCCTCTCTGAACCCTGCATGCTCTGAGCTGGGGAGAATTTCTGGTCAGACAGTAATAGAAATTATCGATTTGTTTTCACTTGAGTCTCTGTAAAATATAGGTTGTATCAGGGGGAAGAGGAGCAGGCTGGGAATGTCTAGTGTTTGTTTTCATTCTTCGGTTATGTATTAGTGTGAGATCTGGGACCATTTAAAATCTATTAATCTGGATTTACACACACACACACACACACACACCAGATTTCTTTAGAGATGAATGTAGTAGATTTGTTGGCCTGCTCTGTTGATTCAGGGGATTTCTTCTGCTAGTCCTCTTTCCTTGGACAGTCTCCTAACATCCCTTGAAGGTGATGGATGGTAGGTATATTATCCAAGATTTGTAAACAGGAAACTGAGATCCATGTGAGCCCAAGTCTGGCTAGGGGTGGGGGTGAGCCGGTGCCCCAGAGACTGGATCAGGCTGCCATTCAGCTGAGCGTTCTGGGCCCTCCTGGCATGAGCACCAGATATTTCTTTTCTCTCCAACAGGGGGCTCTGCTCACGGTAAACTTTTCCCTGGTGATCAGATCCTCCAGATGAACGACGAGCCTGCCGAAGACCTTTCCTGTGAACGAGCAGTCAATATTCTGAGGTACTAAATTGTCTTCCATCATCCATAGAATTGTACAGATTATTATAGAGCAAGAATGAGTGACAGAAAGGGCATAGCTGATCCTCTGTGATTTAAGTAAGGTCCAGGCTCCTTCAAAGAAGCAACAATAGCCTCGTTTTAGAATTCCATCTCGGTTCCTCTTTGCTCCCTTTCACCTGCCTATAAATGGGATTGGGCAGCGTGGGTCCTATATTCATCAGCCCCCTGCAATGCCCAAAACACTGTGCCAGGTGCTGCAGGGAATGTAATTATGAATAATACATAGGCCCTACCTCTTAAGGATGTATAATATAGCGTTGTTAAAGATTCCCTGAAGAAGGACATAACTCCCCACTCTAATATTCTTGCCTGGAGAATTCCATGGACAGAGGAGCCTCGTGGGCTACAGCCTGTGGGGGTCACAAAGAGTCGGACAGACTGAGCAACTAACACTTTTATCCCTTATGGATGTGTAGGGCTGTTGTAACATATAGCAATGATTGGACTAAATCGATACTAAATCTACTTGTTCTTTAACACTTTTAATATCTCTTCCTAAATCTTCTTGGTGTAGCCTGCTTGATATATATGTAATTCCATTGATATGGCACCCACCACCTTCTACCTGGTGTCATGGTGATTTTTGTGAATGCCTCACTTTCTGCCTTGACTGTGGTCACCTTGAGACCATGCATACAGCAGGTGCTCAGTGAAACAAGTGAATGTGGTTGGCGCTGATAGCTGGTGACCCTTGTTTTAAGACAGAGGAAATCAGTGACAGCAGTGAGGAGGCCTGACAGACGTTCTATGGGTCGATGCAAGCGACTTTTAAAGACTTTAAAAGACTTTTGTCTTTTAAAACTTCCACCCAACTCTGTTTGAATGACTTGTATATAAATAAAGGGAAATGAGAAATACAGCAAAGCCACCTTGAAGATACTTCAAGCTTGTACCTGAGTTTGTGCCTTTTGGTGAGTGGTGGTTTCCCTTTCTGAGGGCCTGTCGTGTGCAGCACACACTGAGTAACAGGCAATAATAACAAAGTCAGAGAAAGAAAATGAAAATGCAGATGCAGTTTTTACCCTCAGGAAGCCCACAGTCTCCCTGTGGAGAAATTACACACACAATGTAAGATTTACAGAGATTCCATCAAAGTATAGAAAATAGGATTGCCAGGCTAAGGTGAGTGGGTGGGACAGCCAGGAAAAGGATTTGATGATTTCAGTTTTAAAAATGAAATATGGTTATGGAAATTATGAAGTTTGCTTTCCCAATTATTGGGTGATTTTCTCAAAGAATTTCTCAATTCCAGCAAATGGGTTTTACATTTTCAGTGCAACTAATATCTCTGCCAAGTTAGATCAAAGTCTGACTAATAAATGAAAGTATTCACAATTGAAAACAATAGACTAGAATTTGGGTGTTTAGGTAACATTGAACTCAGATAGATTCACTGGGCAAGGAACCCTGTGGGGGAAGGGACTCCACTCCCCGATACTTAGGCTCATGGTGCAGATACAAGTCATATAAACCCCACTGAGATGGAGGGCAGACAGTGCATCCGGAGAAGCAGGGGAGGACTTCCCTGGTGGTCCAGTGGTTGAAAGTCCGCCTTGCAATGTGGGGGACGTGGATTTGATCCCTGATCAGGGAAGATCCCATGTGTCACAAAGTGGCTAAGCCCACTCTGAGCCTGCGCACTAGATCCTTTCTGCCACAACTACTGAAACCTGTGTGCCTACAGCCCCTGCTCAGCAACAAGAGAAGCCATCGCAATGAGAAGCCCACTCACTGCAACTGGAGAGTAATCCTCTCACACTGCAACTAGAGAAAGCCCGTGTGCAGCCATGAAGATCCAGCATAGCCAGAAATAATAAATAAGTTAATTAATTAATTAAAAAAGGAGAGTGAAGCAGGGGAAAGGGGTTGTGAACGCTGGAGAGTCCTCCAGCTTGTGAGGAAGCTGTGGTTTGACAAAACATAGATGAGTCCAGAAGTATTTCAGCTGGCCAAATTCTACCTTAAATGCTGGGCAGAATTTGTGCCTCAAAGATAGAGGTGAAGGGCAGACCAAGGAAAGTGATCAGGAGGAGCCATTGTGTGGGGAGGTGGGGGGTGCTGAGTGGTTCAGTTTGTCTAAGGCACCAGATGCCTAGACAAAGTTCTGACAAGTGAGGTCCAGAGGATGATGGAGGGTCTTGGTGCTGACACAGCAAGTTATTCTCCTCCTGGCAGGAGGAGCCACTGAAGACTGCTGAGCGAGGATGTGACCTAATATTTGCTTGCCCCTGCACTCTCGGCTACATGCCTTGTGTGGGAATGCCAGGACTGCTTACTTTTGTAGCATAGTTTCCAGCGTCAGTGCCATTTACAAAAGGAAAACAACCAAGCAAACAAAAACCCAGCAAAATTTCTAATTCCTCCAATTATCTATGAGGCCAAACTCTCCTTTTGAGAGCTCTTGGGAGTTGGTTTGCTGTTGGAAAAGACCTGTTCTTACATAAAATGGGTAAGAGACAGTCTCCAGACCCTTAGAAACCTTGGGTTGAGTTTATCTGTTTGAGGCAGTAACACACGGGCCGAAATAGGCCTCAATGTTCATATTGCAAGAAATCAAATGTATTTGTTTTGCAAGCTGCTTTTATATGTAGCAATGACAAAGGAAAAGGAAAACATGAATCAGTTTTTCAGTTCTATCCTCAAAAAAGTTGAAGTTTGGTGCTTATCTAGTTGATTTGATCACCTTTGGAACCTAAGAGATTATAACAAAACAAAAATGTCTACTATTTGATTACATGATTGTGCTCATTACACTGACTTTGTTTGCCCAAACACCATAAACTGATTGGCTTTAATCTGATAAGTGTTATCCACATTCTTTCATTCTGTTTCATAGATATTTAGCCAAGTTTTCTGAAATAGCAACCTAAGTTATCTGTGTTATTGCTGTTTTCTCTTCAAAAATATTTTGGACATAAACCTAGCTAGTGGTCATAGCAACTAGATGAGTCTTCCATCATATAGACTAAATGAAGGCTAAGTGACTTCATTTAGCTGCTGTAGGTATAGACAAGATGGTAGAGACAAGTATCTGAAGACTTTCGTAAGGTCGCAGTGGCATTTGGGACAAATTAAGTTCCTTCACAGATCACTGCTTTCTCAATGTCCTTCTCAATTTTGCTGAGGCAAGAGAAGCTGCTTTGTAATTCTTTCTACCAGTCTCTTTGATGCCCCCAGCCCCACACATGCACACTCATGTATCACCCAGGACGATGACACTTTTTTTGTTTTTCTTTTTTTTTCAGGGAAGCTGAAGATTCTCTTTCAATCACGGTTGTTCGCTGCACATCGGTAAAGCTCTTTTTATGTCTTGTGTGTTAGTTGCACCCTTCTTGGCCCCAAGACCCTGTACCACCAGCAGAATATCCCTCAGAGAATAAACAGGAAAGGCAAAGGGCATCAGAGAAGCTGTCAGGTAGTCAGTGTTGCTTGAAGACCACATATGTGCTCGTATTATGGAGAACTCGCATGTGGGTCCAGGCTTCGAGAACTCATGGTCTAGCTAAGGAGACAGACCTGTGATTATGCAGGTGACAAGGGTACCAAGCTCAGAGTTTCAAGGCAAGTCTGAGTGGTATCACTGTGGCGAGGTCCTTTAGTTTCAGTTTTGACTTTTGTAAAACAGAGATGAGGACAATAACTGCCTGATCTATCTAATGGGTGTTGTGAGGACCCAGTGAGGTTTTGGATGTGAATGTGTTTTGTCGGCCACAAGGCAAGGCACAGGACAAGGCACAGATGATGCACAGGGAAGCAACAGCCATCCTAAACCACCACATATCTAAGAGCCTTTTGTATGTGGTAGAGGGAAAAGTATATAATCAAATTGTAAGAGAAAATTATCAAGGAGGAAAAGTTGACGGAAAATTCTCATTCTGAGAGACTTTAGTACATACTTCTTAGCCCTTGGTCACTAATAGACCAAAAAATATATAAATAGGGGCATATAGAATTTTAATAATGCATTTAATAATCTAATATAATTGATCCCATATCAGGCTACCCAAAAGCTAAATTTCTCAGATAAGCAACTGTATAAGTATCTTCTCTAGAATACAATAAAGCACAAATTGATAACTATCAAAAACTTAATACCACCCAGTTATTTGGAATAAAAATGCAATTTCCTAAGTAAAGATGGAATCAAATGGAAAATTAAAAATTATCATTGTAGACTAGGTAGAAAATAATGAAAATTTAGAGCTCTACTTCTTAGAACTTATTGTATACAGTTGAGCTATACTCAGACTAAAATTTGTAACCTTAAAAGTGATTTCATTATTTAACAAAAAAAAAGAAAACAGGTCAGGAAAATACCCAGTGCCAGAAGCATAAAGAAAGATTAATAAAATAAAGCATAAAGCAGATTAAAGAAAATGGTAAAAATTTAAATCTAAATGAGGCTTTGGAAAAACAGAAAAATTAGAAAGTTGATAAATCCAAGGGCTAGTTCTTCACAGGAAAAAATAGAAAAAAATTGAAGAACTTGAAGGAAAAGAACTATGTGGGCCTTATGTGAAGGAAACTAGAGTAATACTGAAGGAAATAAAATGTTTTCTTTAATAAAAGAGGAGATACATGTTATATTCCTTGATGAGAAGACTATTAATACATTGGATTTTCTCATATTAATGTATATGCTTAAAACAAATTCAAACTCCCTGTGGGAATTTTATTTGGGTTTTGACAAGAAAATCTTTTTTTTGAAAAGAATAATGAGGATGGCCTTGAGGTACAAGATTTTAAAACTAATAAAGCTGCAATAATTAAAACGGTATGATATTGATGAAATGTTGGATATATCAATCTAATCAAATAGAAAGTCCAAGAATAGATACTAGTATAAGAATTTGGTATATGATAAATATGGCATCCCAAATCAAATCAATGGGAGAAAAGATGATCATTCAAGAAATTGTACTGGGACATTTCTTTAGGTATTTGGAAAAAATAAGTCTAATCCCACACCATTGGGTGTTAAAAATTTAAATATAAAAAACAAATCATAAAAATGTCAACAATATGGAAGGGCATTTATCTGGTCATAAGTTGCAGAAGGAATTCCTAAGCACAGAGGGAGCTGGAGGAAGTACAGTAGAACAGACAGCTATTTGATTAGGTGCAAAGAAATTGTTGTCTCTTCTCCTTATTTAACAAGTGTTATCTTTTTTGTTTGTTTCCTAGAAATAGAACAGGAGAAAAACTCACTTAAATAGAACTAGGAAGTTTGCCATAAATATGACAGACCAAGTGTTTTACATACACATAAATGGAGATTCTTCTATTCTAAATAGAAGAATTTGTCTATGGAATAATGTGAAACCAATACATAAAAAGCAGTATACTGAAAGCTAATTGCTATAAATAGTCATGCAGGTGTTGAGAGATTCTTTTCATCTAGCTGATTATCATCTCAATGGAGAACATCTTAATTTTAATCAGGTAGTTCTTTTCCTACTCTATTTCCAAGAAATGAAAGCAGAAGGTAACACATGTTAAGTACGGAGAGAGGGAAACAGCATATAGCTGCCTCCTTTTAAAAAATAAAAAGTATAGGGAGAGGAAAATTAGCATGATCCAGTACCATTCCTGAGATTCCTATGAGGTTCCCCGGAAGAGAGGAGTGTGAATACTGCACTTTGGAGGTCCTGCAGGGAAAGCTGATACCAGCCCAGCTGATGGTCCCAGAGGCCCTGAGAAATTCCCCGAAGATTGTCTAGCCCACTCAGGCCTCTCATCGGAAGTGATAGGATCATAAGACAAATGATCATATATATTTTACTTCAACAAGAATGCTCATTGTTGTCTGAATGGATTCTTAGAATCCACAAATGATCTGAAATTGATTAGAAATTGTAATATCCAAAGTTGGAATATTAATGACTGCCTCTCTAGAACATAGAATTTTATGATCAAAATATATTTTGGTTTAATTGTCTATATCTGTATTTCTATGGCAAATAGATGGGGAAACAGTGGCTGACTTTATTTTTCTGGGCTCCAAAATCACTGCAGATGGTGACTGCAGCCATGAAATTAAAAGACGCTTACCACTTCCCTGGTGGCTCAGACTGTAAAGCATCTGCCTACTATATGGGAGACCCGGGTTCAATCCCTGGGTTAGGAAGAGCTCCTGGAGAAGGAAATGGCAATCCACTCCAGTATTCTTGCCTGGAAAATCCCATGGATGGAGGAACCTGGTAGGCTACAGTACATGGGGTCACAAAGAGTCAGACACGACTGAACAACTTCACTTTCACTTTACTCCTTGGAAGGAAGGTTATGACCAACCTAGACAGCATATTAAAAAGCAGAAACATTACTTTGCCGACAAAGGTCCGTCTAGTCAAGGTTATAGTTTTTCCAGTGGTCATGTGTGGATGTGAGAGTTGGACTAGAAAGAAAGATGAGCACTGAAGAATTGATGCTTTTGATGGAGAAGACTCTTGAGAGTCCCTTGGACTGCAAGGAGATCCAATCAGTCCATCCTAAAGGAGATCAGTCCTGGGTGTTCATTGGAAGGACTGGTGTTGATGCTGAAACTCCAATACTTTGGCCACCTGATGTGAAGAGCTGACTCATTTGAAAAGCCCCTGATGCTGGGAAAGATTGAGGGCAGGAGGAGAAGGGGATGACAGAGGATGTGATGGTTGGATGGCATCACCGACTCAGTGGACATGGGTTTGGGTGGACTCTGGGAGATGGTGATGGACAGGAAGGCCTGGTGTGCTGCGGTTCATGGGGTCGCAAAGAGTCGGGCACAACTGAGCGACTGAACTGAACTGATTAATATAATAAGCATTATATTATTTTGAATTATTTATTATAATATGAATGCTAATATTTAATGTTTTATTTAATTTGTGCCAAAAGAAAATCCTACAAGGTAGATATATTGGTTATCTCCCTTTTACAGATGAGGACACTATGACCTCACACACCCATGGTCTCACATTCAGAAATTGGTAGAGCTGGGCTTTTTCCAAGTATTTAGACTCTGGAACCTATGCTCATTAGCATTATGCTGTTTTTACCTCCTGGTCCAACTCCCCTATTGTGCAGAAAAGAAGACTGAAGGCCAAAGAGGGAAATGTACACACACACACACACACACACACACATACAACTGGTTTTCTTCCATAATAGTTTGTGTTTGAGGTAGTTCTCAGAACTGTTGAGTAGCCGAAGTTGGGTTAGAATTCAGGTCTCTTTGTTCACAGGCCAGTTCTCTTTGTCTTCATCATACCACAGCCTTGGGGCAATGTGTTAAAGCTTTGGCTTTTCTCAGACACGCAAGACATATTTGGTTGAGATCTCTAAATTTTATGAAATGAGATCTTTAATTGGATATCATCCTTCTCTGTGGTTTTAATTGAGTTCTCAGCATCTCTCAGAGCTTTTGCTTTTGTTTTTAAGAAATGAGGAGATGTACATGGCTTTTTTGAAAGTCCTGTTCTAAAGTGTGTCATGTTAATGTTTTGCAGGGAGTCCCCAAGTCCTCCTTCCTGACAGAAGAGAAGCGAGCCAGGCTGAAGACCAACCCCGTGAAGGTGCACTTTGCAGAGGAAGTGCTTGTCAGTGGACACAGCCAGGTGCGGCACTGGTCAGGGGGTGGAAATGACTGTTCATGAAGCAGGCAGGCTGCCTCCTGGCACTATCTCCTGGAGACACTGGAATCCACAGCATGGAGGGGACAAAGTGGGAGTGTAGTGGGCTCGCTGGAGTGCCAGAGTCCTGCTCCAGCTGGTCCAGGTTCCCTCAGGATGGACGGCGTCGGCGATACGAATGAGAAGACACAGTGAGTCTCGGTGTTTCTAAGTGTCTTCTGACTATTGTTTTCAAGACAGCTTTTATATTTTTAGTTGTACATAGAGACAAATGTAAAGTGTAAAGTCATGCCAAATCAAATCAATGGGTCAGCAGTTTTTGACCCTTATTGGAACCAGGACACTGTTTGTGTTTTTAGTTACAAAAAGTTTAAAGTTGTTTACATCATCTTCTGGCCTGGAGGCCTGCTAACATCTGGTGACTCTTTTATTGATAAGGGTTGATCAGCCAGGACACTTTTGTATCAGGCACAGAAAATACCAGAGTTACATTTTTTAAAGAATACAGGCACAGCAGATTATGACAAAGAAAGAATTCATAAACTCAGAGTTTCAAGGTAAAACCTGTTTTCTGTACTCTATCTTATGCCTTGAGCCTAACAGAGAAGAATGTGGTCCCATAAAGTCATGGCACAGCAAGCTGAAAACAATGTAGTGCCAAGGTCAGTGCTTAGCAAAATCACCAGCTGAATTAACAATCATCTTATTATTTGTATTAAAGCTAAACTTCTATTTATATAAATCTCTAACTATTATGCTTTCATTATACAGGCTAAATACGTTAAGAGCAAAAACATAGTGAGTAAATATAGATTAAATAACAGTTTCATAAAGCAATATTTCTTATATTTTCTAATAAGCCTTTTTTCTTACGAAGGGTTCTGTGCCCATTGGGGCTTTCTGTGTGGAGGCTCTCAATGTTGTTTATTGTTAAGGAGCAGTCATGCACATTAGCTCCAAAGGCACAAGTACATTTATTAAACAAACCAGTATGCTAGCAAGAGGAATTTAGATTAGCATACTCTATATCTTAGATAATTTTATTAGGGTGCTACCGTTCAGGGGCCTTGTTGATTGAGGTTTCAGATTGATCTATTTTAGAAGAGAATCAGGAAAGGCCTTTTGCCTAAGTCACAGAAAATAAGAAGAGGTTTATTATAGCAAACATCAGAAAGACAGATATCATCTTTAAGGTGAGCGCTGAGGCAGCCTTCCGAGAATCCCTGAGGCCTGAGAAGCTCTGCTCAATCAGTCCTTCTCCTCATGACTCTGTCATGGGTGGGATCTCGTGAGCTGGCTCCCAGCACTGGAGGCTCTATACTCCCTCAGTAAGGTGCCTACAAACCATGGACAAGGAGAGACACACTGGGTATGGCTGTGTCTTTCTGAGACTCCATTTTTCTGGCTTGAAATTTCAACATATTCCAGTTATTCACTTCTTCATTCTGAATCTTCTAACTTAGTACTCCCTCTGAAGGTGATACATTGATAGTAGAGATGGTGGCAGGGGTTGTTTTTTTAAAAGACCCTATCATCTACTGAATCTCTAATATGTGAATCAAAACATCTTGGGTACATAGTCCTTCATCATCACTATACCCTGCAAGGGGAGGTATTTTAACAAAGAAGAAACAGAAGCTTAAAGAGGTTAAGAGAATTAACTTCTGAGATCATACAGCTAGGAAATACAGGAGAACAGGTCTGTGTGACTTTAGTTTTTCTGTTTTCCACTATAATATGCTGTCTAGTCCTTTTTGATATGGAATACCCAGGATTGGTGTGATTGAATATGGGGGTTCAGAAGACACGACTGACCCTGGGAGAATCTGAAATAAAAACCTATGTTTGGGTTTTGTTTTTTAATCATTGAGGTATAGTTGATAGATAAGTTTCAGGTTTCAGCATTGTGACTCACAATTGTTAAAAGTTATATACTGCATTTATAGTTTTTATAAAATATTAGCTATATTCCCTGTCCTATACAATATACCTGTAGCTTATTTATTTTATATACAATAGTTTGTACCTCTTAATCCCCTACCCCTACTGTGCCCCTCCCCTCTTCCCTCACCCTATTGGTAACCAGTAGTTTATTCTCTATATGTGTGAGTCTGTCTGTTTGTGTTATATTCACTAGTTTGTTTTACTTTTTAGATTCTACACATAAGTGATATCATACAGTACAATTTTCTCTGCCTGACTTAAGGAAATCAACACTTCAAATATTCTTAAATTTGCTACTCATTAAAGAAATGCAAAGGAAAATATTAAGAACTGCTACTTTATAATTAGTAAATTAGCACAAAAAAGGAAAATATAAGCCCTGATACTGAGAAAGTAGCTTCATTCATATACTAATTGGTTGCTTTGTAAATTGACTTAATCTTTGGGAGTAGAAAAAAAGTTAATGAATGCCATAAAAATGGCTCAAGGATCACATTCTTATTAATTTAATTCTCTAAAATAATTTAAATGCAAAAATCCATGTATTTAAAGATATCTTTTGCACATATATATATATATATATCACAAAAATTTTTGAGAAAATATTAAATGCTTAGCAGAGAAATGGTTAAAGAAATTCTGATGTTTCAACTCAATAGAATATTTATAAGTCCATTAAAATTATAAACATTAAACTCACATGAAGAAGTATATATGCATTGAGTAAAAATGCACATAGAATTGTCCATAATCTATTAGTGTAGTTCTCTGAAAGTTATTTACAGGTATAGATAAAAATTGGAAGAAGCCTTAGAGAAAAGTAAATAGTGTTAGTTATGTGGTGATGTTATGAATTTATTTTTTTGTAAATCACAAATAATACAGTATCAAGGAAAGCAGTCATACTTGGAAAATCCAAAGATTAAGATTTCTAAATACCTAAAACCAGAGTCAGGAGATGACAGCAGAGTGAAGTGTTTAAAATCCCTCATCCCTGATTGAGTATGAACTGGCCCTGGGATATGAACATATTCCTTTTCTTCCATAAAAGTACTCTGGCTTTCAAAAAAAAAAGTTATATAGAGTGATGAATGTGTCTCCCTTAAAAGATACAAATGCCCTTATATTTAGAAGATACAACGTTCTTAACTGAAAAAGACTGTCAGTTTTCTGAAAAAAGGTGATAAGCTTCTAACCTAGGTGGGCTTCCAGAGATGAGAGCTGGGGAGCAGTTGTAAAATCCTGGAGACTCTAGAATCTCTTACAGGTTCTGGAGGGCACCAGCCACTTCTTTGTCTACAGCTCAACACTCAGAAGTCACTTTTTATGAGAGCCAGCCCTAGGGGTTTCTCCAAACCCAAAGGGAATGATTCCCTTGCCCAGCTCTGCCTCAGGAATTCTGGCTGGCCTGGGGTCACCAAGCACAGACCAGTCCTGTGCTTCCCTCCCTAAAAGCCCTCCAACAGTGGCAGAACCCCTCAAGGGGTCCCATGAATCCAGAGTGATAGTTGTGGTGAGTAGAGGCCACTTGGTGTGAAGAGCTGACTCACTAAAAAATACCCTGATGCTGGGAAAGATCGAGGGCAGGAGGAGAAGGAGGTGACAGGGGATGAGATGGTTGGATGGCATCACTGATTCAATGGACATGAGTTTGAGCAAATTCTGGGAGATGGTGAAGGACAGGGGAGCCTGGCATTCTGCAGTCCATGGGGTCGCAAAGAGTCAGACACAGCTGAACAACTGAACAACAACAACAAGAGGTGGAAAGCAGCCCTCTGCCCTTTGGTGATGCTTTACTACAGAGAATGCAGTAGTGAAATGTTGAGGGGACTCTCAGGGAGCTTCCTACCCAACATTTAACCCAAGCCTACAAGGCACAGTGCAAGAATCTCAGAAAGGCCCATTTGGGGCAGTGGGCATACTTGTCACTTGATTTGCTGTAGGTGGCAACGAGCAGTGACGTGTCAGCGGATGGTATCATACATGCCCACACAATGCCATCAGCATGCCCGTGGCAGGGCTCACTCTTGACCCTCGTTCCTCCTGTCGAACAGTTCTTGTGGCTGGCCCTAGAACAAAGCCTGTATCTGTGTGACATAGGCCTCACCCCTTGCAGAAATCCCTGAATGTCAAGAGTCAGCCTACAATGTGGTGAGGAGGTTGGGGAGAATCCTGCTCTCCACACCAAGGCAGGGCCAGGGAAACAGGCTCGGTCACACCCAGGAACAGCAAGGGACAGTTTTGACACTGCTCTTGTGTTTTCCAGGGTAATTCTCTGCTGTGTATGCCCAACGTGCTCAAGTTGTACCTGGAGAATGGACAGACCAAAGCTTTCAAGTTTGAGGCACACACGACTGTGAAGGTATTCGGAGTAAACTTGAATCTCTTTCTGGTGAGAATTTGCTGGCTCCCAGGACCCCTGGGCATCTTGCCGGACAGCTGCCTCGGCAATCTCACAACCCCATGGTCTGAGCACCTGTAGTTAGCCAAGCACTGTGTCACCTCAGTTCGTTGCACAAACACCCAGCAAGCTGGTATTTTAATCACCCTCTTGCAGGGAAGGGAATCAGGGTTCAGAGAGATGAAGTACCCAATATAACTCATTAGCCTTCCCCATTAGCCACTGGGATTTCCTGCCTCTTGTATGGGGTTCCACCTGCTTCCCAAAAGGCCAGAGTCACTAAAAACCCAGGCAAGGTATCAAAGCAGGTCCAGGCCCCTGGGAATTCTGTTCTGGGTGGAAGTCAGTTTGAATTAGGTTCCCCCAAAGGAGATGCTCTGAGGCAGGTGATACAGAGAGAGGTAGAAGGTGGTCTCTGTCTCCCTAGCTTGCAGTCTAGTTGAGGGAAAATGGACATCCAAGGAGCTCCCAACAGTCCAGGGCAGGATGAAGGAAGGGCTGTAAAGAGAGGGCCGAGGGGCATGCTTAGCATACAAGAGAAGGAGCACTCGGTCTCATCCTGTCGGGACATCAGAGAAGGCTTTGCTGAGAAGCTGGACCTGAGCTGGGCTTTGAAGGGTGACTAAGAATTCATCAAGGGCAGGTAGGGACACCGCTGTAGAGGGGTCAGAGGATATACATCAGGCTGAAAAAGTCCCATGAACAAGGCAGAGAGCCAGTAAGACAGACATTGCCTAGGAGGTAGTAAACCATCCCATGGGACTGGAGCAGAGCCCGTTTCCTTGTAGGAGGAGTGGGAGAGGGTGCAGGCTGGCTGCAGGGATGGCCTTGAATGGCAGGCAGTGGAATTGGGATTTTATCCATAGACGATGAGGGATAGCACTATAGTTTTTGAACAATTGAGCAAATAGTGTTAGAGGCAGGCTCCAGGGAAGAAGCAAACAAAGGAGTTGTTCAAACATTAGAAACCATGTAAAAGTCAACACTGAGCCCAGCTCCTCTGTTATTAGAGGAAGAGCAGGTTCAGGTGGATAGGTACACCTCTAGGTACTGGACAAAATACACACACACACATGCACACACACTTGTGTGCACACATCCACACATAATGCACGCATACCACCAGTGTTCCTTGGCACCTTCCTTTGGCAATTCCTATTGTTGTTCAGTTGCTCAGTCGTGTCTGACACTTTGTGACCCCATGGACTACAGTATGCCAGGCTTCCCTGTCCATCACCAACTCCCAGAGCTTGCTCAAACTCATGTCCATTGAGTTGGTGATGCCATCCAACCATCTCATTCTCTGTCGTACCCTTCTCCTCCTGCCTTCAATCTTTCCCAGTATCAGAGTCTTTTCAAATGAGTCAACTCTTCGCATCAGGTGGCCAAAGTATTGGAGTTTCAGCTTCAGCATCAGTCCTTCTAATGAATATTCAGGATTGATTTCCTTTAGGATTGACTGGTTTGATCTCCTTGCAATCCAAGGGACTCTCAAGAGTCTTCTCCAACACACTTCAAAAGCATCAATTCTTTGGCACTCAGCTTTCTTTATGGTCCAATTCTCACACACATACATGACTACATAGCTTTGATTATATGGACCTTTGTCAGCAAATTAATGTCTGCTTTTTAATAGGCTGTCTAGGTTTGTTATACCTTTTCTTCCAAGGAGTAAGCATCTTTTAATTTCATGGCTGCAGTCACCATCTGCAGTGATTTTGGAACCCAAGAAAATAAAGTCTGTCACTGTTTCCATTGTTTCCCTATCTATCTGCCATGAAGTGATGGGACTGGATGCTATGATCTTTGTTTTTTGAATGGTGAGTTTTAAGTGAGCTTTTTCACTCTCCTCTTTCACTTTCATCAAGGGGCTCTTTAGTTCCTCCTCAAGTTTCTGCCATAAGGGCAGTGTTACCTGCATGTCTGAGGTTGTTGATATTTCTCCCAACAATCTTGATTCCAGCTGGTGCTTCATCCAGCCTGGCATTTCTCATGGTGTACTTTGCTTATAAGTTAAATAAGCAAGGTGACAAGTGACAACATATAGCCTTGTCATACTTCTTTCCCAATTTTGAACCAGTCAATTGTTCCATGTGCAGTTCTAACTGTTGCTTCTTGACCTGCATACAGGTTTCACAGGAGGCAGGTAAGGTGATGTGGTATTCCCATTTCTTGAAGAATTTTCCACAGTTTGTTGTGATCCACACAAAGGTTTGGCGTAGTCAATGAAGCAGAAGTAGATGTTTTCTGGAATTCTTTTGCTTTTTTGATGATCCAATGGATGTTGGCAATCTACTTTTTCTAAATCCAGCTTGAACATCTGGAAGTTCATGGTTCACGTACTGTTGAAGCCTGGCTTGGAGAATTTTGAGCATGACTTTGCTAGCGTGTAAGATGAGTGCAATTGTGCGGTAGTTTGAACATTCCTTGGCATTGCCCTTCTTTGGGATTGGCATGAAAACTGATCTTTTCTAGTCCTGTGGCCTCTGCTGAGTTTTCCATATTTGCTGGCATTTTGAGTGCATACTTTAACGGCATCATCTTTTAGGATTTGCAGTAGCTCAGCTGCAATTCTATCACCTCCACTAGCTTTGTTTGTACTGATGCTTCCTAAGGCCACTTGACTTCACACTCCAAGATATCTGCTCTAGGTGAGTGATCACACCATCATGGTTATCTGGGTCATGAAGATCTTTTTTGTGTAATTCTTCTGTTTATTCTTGCCATCTCTACTTAATATCTTCTGCTTCTATTAGGTCCCTACCATTTCTGTCCTTTATTGTACACAGCTTTCCATGAAATGTTCTCTTGGTATCTCTAACTTTCTTGAAAACATCTCTAGTCTTTCCGATTTTATTGTTTTCCTCTATTTCTTTGCATTGACCACTTAGCAAGCCTTTTTTTTTTTTAATCTCTCCTTGCTATTCTTTGGAACTCTGCATTCAAATGGGTATATCTTTCTTTTCTCCCTTGCCTTTCACTTCTCTTCTTTTCTCAGCTATTTGGAAGGCCTCCTCAGACAGCTATTTTGTCTTTTTTGCATTTCTTTTTCTTGTGGATGGTTTTGGCTACCACCTTCTGTACAAAGTCATGAACCCCCATCTATAGTTCTTCAGGAACTCTTGTCTATCAGATCTAATCCCTTGAATCTGTCACTTCCACTGTGTAATCGTCAGGGATTTGATTTAGGCCATACCTTGAAGGCAGTTCCTAGGGCTGCCCCAAATGCCCTATTCTGTTCTTACTTCAGTGTGACTGAAGAGAAGCTGGAGAAAGCCTGTCTGGCCCTGGGAAGTTCAAATCCAGAGGAGGAATAGGAGGGAGGAACGGATTTGTTCAGTGTCACTCCTTGTCTGGCATTCCCTGGGCACTTCCTTATGTGCTATCTCACTTAATGCCCCCAGTAACCTTGTAAGGTGACAGGTGTTAACCCACTTTTCAGATGAGAACACCAAGATATCCCAAACTCATCAAAATCAGTTCTTTCAACTTGGTCTGTTGTCTCTGAACCCTGCACTGGAGCTGACCATCTTGCCATTCAGCATAAAAGTTGTTCAAGTGCATTAGATGTGGTTTCTACTTCTGTCACCTTTGAGCAGAGTGCACTGGAATGGGGGGGTGCACTGGGTGGACGGGGCTCCTCCTTCAGTGGCCAAAAAGACTTTGAGATGATTTACAATAAAAACACACACCATAGGGGAATTAAAGCCAAGCTAACACATGGAGTTGGGGAAGTGGGCAAGGACTCAGCTAGTGTAGTACAGTTAATCGCACTTATCTGTAATAGCCAAATTTTTACAGAGCAAATCTTTTAGCTCTTTGTGACAGAAAAAGAGAGGGGGATATAAGCAAATTGTATGGATAAAAAAGAGAAAAAAACACTGTCGAGTCATCAGCGGCTTCTCTTCCTCACTCCCTTACCAAGAGAAGCAAGAGTTTTCTTACATTAGAAAACTCCTTTCTCTAAATCAAGGAAAATAATATGTCATTTAGTGATACTTTTATGTGCTAGCAAAGCTGTTAATGATACAGAAATAAACTCCCTAGGGTTGCTCTCTTAGGGAGCCCAGAGTCTTGGGGTGGGGCTGGGGTGAGGAGATGGGATCTAGGGTTAATCCATGAAGAAACTATGGCAAATGCAGTGTGTTCAGAAGCAGGAAAGTAGGATGTGAAAACGGGGTGCTGTGTGCTCCCAGGAGACAGAGCTTCCAGCTAGGTGGCAAGGAACGGCCCCCAGGATGTGGTGGCCTGTGAGATCAACTTGGAAAGATGGACAGGAATGGGTCAGGAGTGGTGTGTGAAGACAGATTTCCAGTCATGGGGAATGACGCCAACAAAGACCTAGTGATGGGAAAGTTTAGCAAATATATGGGGCTTGCAAGCTAAGTGCAACAGAAGAAGCAGCAAAAGATAAACTGGAATAAATGGGTTGGCACCCGATAACTTGAGAACCTTTAATGGTAAGCTGAGGGATCTGGATTTGGGCTAGTGGGCCATGATGGAGGAGGCACTGAATATTCTTGAGCCAGGGAGAGCATGAGCAATACAAGGCTTAGACAAGTTCCTCTAGGGTCAGCAAACTCTTTCTGTAAAGAGCTAGATAATGAATGCGGTAGGTTTTATGGGCCGGGGGTTTCTGTCATGGTTACTCACCTCTGTCACTGTAGAGAATGGGTGTGGCTGTGTTCCCATATGACTATAATTACAAAAACAAGCAATGGGATGGATTTGGTTTCCAGCCTCTGCTCTAGATGTAGGGTGGCGGTCAGATAGGGTAGCATGGGAGTCCTTAGGACATGACTCAACAAAGCCAGAAGAAATGTGTATGCTCAAGCCAAGTGGAGAGTGGAGAGAGTGGACAGAGCCATGAGAGGGGCTCTCATCATGGCCAGCACACAGTAGGCATTGAATTAAAGTTGTTGAGTTTTGGAGGTGAATAAACTTTAGGACCTAGTCACTGGTTAGTTATGCGGGGTGATGGAGAAAGCAGGAAGAGGATTCAGAATGGGGAACCATGAGGAGCAGGTAGCACCCGATGGTTGGCACTTAGTAAATCTAAAATTCTAGCAGGACGTGTATGATGAGTCCGTGATGACTGTTTATTCATTGAATGCAAGTCTGTTGAGCATCACTGAATGCCAAGCTTTGCGGATATAATGGAGTACAAGACAAGTGAGGTTCACGTTCTGGGGGAGTCTAGCATCTAGCAGGTAAATGACAATAAGCAGAAAAACAGATGTCAGCAGCTACCAGGCAGTAAACACCTGTCATCTGCCAGGTGCTATTCTAAAGGCCATGTATGAGGATAGCCATTTAATGCACACAACAACCCCCAAGAGAGATGTGACTATTATGACCATTTTAGAGATGAAACCACTGAGGCATGGAGAGAGTAAGCGTTATCCAGGGACACAAAGCTAGTGAGTAGAAGTCTAGGTCTAGAGCCCATTCACTTCACTGTACTGTCTATATTACTGAAGAACAGTGCTGTCATTGAAGAAGATCTTATAGTGATGAAGAAAATCAACACGATCCTGGGACAAAGAATAACAGGGACAGTCGCATTTAGATAGAGACCAGAGGTAGCCTTGGGAAGAGTGCAGGAAGAGTGTGCCAGGCAGAGAAAACCACATTGTGAATGCCCCGAGGCAGCAAATACCTTGTGATGCCAAGGGGCCCCTGTAGTGAACGAGGAGAGTGTGGCATGGCAGCTCTGGTGGCCCTGTATCAGTTCTCATCTCACCCCATCAGCCCCTCTAAATGGGCATCGTTATCCTCTGTTTCACAGGAAGAAACAGGTTCAGAAGCATCAGATTGATTTCCCTCAGTGGCATAGAGGGCAGGTGCTGGGATTATGTCTGGTAAGCAATTGACAGTGCAGACTCCAGAGATAGGATGGATCTGGAGACCTTGAAGAGGGGTGAAAGGCCCCAAGGGATAGCTTCAGCCTCCCAAGTAAAGCCAGAGAGGGTGGCCGTATGGGGGGCACTGCAGCCCTGTGGGGAAGGGAGCAGTGGGCACAGGGCCCTGAAGGGGTGATGAGAAGTCCCATGTGTGGCCCATCAAGATTAGCCTCCTGTATTGGCAGTGGACCCAGCCAGCATGGGCCTTTCTCTCCCTGGCAGCACAGAGGAGCAGAGGGGCGGTCAGGGGAGTCCTCCCTGCCCTGTGCCTGAATGTGAGGACCGGCCTGCTCCTCGGTGACCCTTGTGCCTCTGTGCCTGCAGGACATCATCCTCACGGTGAAGGAGAAGCTGTCGATCCGAAGCACAGAGTACTTCGCTCTGGTCCTGGAGGAGCAGTACAATGTCTCACGGCTGCACCTGCTGCATGAGGAGGAGCTCATCCAGCAGGTACCACCTGCCTCTGCTCCCAGTGAGGAGATCTGCACGGGGCGAGCTGCATGCCTCGGCCACAGCCTTTGGGTACAGGGTGCAGTGCATCTGCAGGTTTGATGTGCTTTCTTGTGCCCAGACGACACAGAGCTCACTCAGCCTGGTTTGTGAACCAAGTTAGGCAGGCCTCCGTTTTGCAGATGAGGAGAAAGAGGCTTAGAGAGGTAAGGTAATTTACTCAAGGTAACGCAACCACTAGACCCCATCTTTTGCTTCCAGCTCTGATGACCTTCCTCTGAACCTCCCACCTTTGACACGTCAGGGAAGCGTCTGTGGCTAGGTCTCAGCCCTTTCTGTGAGACTTGTCCTGAGCAGAACAGGGCTAACACAGTCAGTCGATCTGTACCACTCAGCCTTTCAGCCGTGCAGTGCTTTGTTGTACCAGTTTTCAAAAGCCAAACACAGGTCAGTTGCAAAAATTCTTGTTGAGTGTGTGTACTACTATAAAGATGAGTATGATTTCAGTAATTGGAAAAGGAAAAGGGGCTTTTTTAAGAAGAGGAGCAGCATGAACAAGGCATGAGCTCATGGAAGCCACTCTGAGGGTTCCTCATTGCAGATGCATTCCTACCATGGTCACTCATTTCCTAACACCGCTGCTTACAAACTTTAAAAAAAATCACTTCTGTTCCATTAGCATTGGAAAAAGAAATCAAATTAAACCACTGAAATAGTTGAAGTGAAAAAAAAGTAAGGTGCAAGGTATATTTATTATATATACCCACGTAATGTATTGTATGCTACTGTTTGTGGCAAAGAAAGGAATGTACATTTATAGGAGCATAAATACACATAGACAGTCTCTGGAAGGGTATATAAGAAGCCAGATGCAGATATTTCTTCTACAAAGGGGAACAAGTTGATGGGATCAGTGGGAAACGGTGTTCTTTGGAGCTTTTTACATCTTATACCCATGGGAAAGTCAATCAAGGGCAAAGGTCTGTGCTGACTTGGGAAGAACTAAAACTGAAATCTCTAGGGACTATCTTCCATTGTCTTTTTAAATTTAAGTTGTTTTGTGGAATAACTGAGAACAAAAACAGAAGATGAACCGTGTCTCTCTTATGCATTGCAGGTAGTGGAAAGGGAGGAGTCACATGACTACCGCTGCCTCTTCAGGGTTTGTTTTGTCCCCAAGGACCCCCTGGACCTCCTGAAAGAAGACCCTGTGGCCTTTGAATACCTCTATCTGCAGGTGACCTGGTCTGCCCTTCCTAAAATAACAGTGGTTTTTCTCAAAGATGGCACATTGGGTTATTTTGAACATGAGCTCAAGGCAATTAAGCAACTCCCTGGTAGGGATTATCTTGGTCTGAGGGAGAGTAGGCCTGATTATCCCTTAGAATTCCATTTTATGTCACTGAGTTGCTATGTTAGGCGATTTGCAATATATTAATGAACTTAAAGCTTAGTCCTCAGTGTAGATTTACATTTTCTAACACCATTTAGGATCTTTAGAGTTACAGTTTTTATTACCAAAAGGGGCAACCAAGGTCACACAGGCAAGAATTGGCAGAGCCAGGTGTCCAAGTTGCCTTTCACCCAAGAGCACTAGGAAGCCCGTCCATGTGTTCTTGTTTCCCAGTGTCTCTGACCTCATCTCTCCTAGAGCTGCAGCGATGTGCTCCAGGAGCGCTTTGCGGTTGAAATGAAGTGTAGCTCAGCGCTCCGGCTGGCAGCCCTGCACATCCAGGAGCGGATCTACGCGTGTGCACAGCCACAGAAGATCTCTTTGAAGTACATAGAGTGAGTGGCAGGGGACTTCGGTGTCCCGCCAACAGCAGCTGTGTTGCATTTATCACTTGGCTGGCCCTGGGCCAGGATGGCCAGAATCCACAAGAAGCTGACACTCACCCACCTCCCCATCTGTCCATTGTCTTCCCGTCATTTCCCTCTGCACCCTCTCCAACACAGCCTGGCTTCCCCTGAGGTCAGAACCCGGATGCTCCCTCTGGGGCCCAAGCCAGCTCCAGATGGAATGACACAGGATCCCTTTGTAAATTCCCAGTTCCTGGGAGGATATCTCAGGAAATCAGTTGACAACTTCAGCATCAAGCTCTTCTGAGAGCAGGAATGCCTTGGAAGTTCATTTGTGGTTAACGAAATCCTGTTGTATTACATCCTATTAGAGCAGTTTCAAGTCCCGAGGCTCTGACAGCTCCAGATTCTTAGCTTAAAATGTCACTTTGCTCTGGATGGTATCACCCAGATTTGCTCATCTCCTCACCAAATCTCAGCTCTGTCTTGCCTGCCGATGAATTATATTTAAAATTTTTTTTAAAATCCTTGACCTTCCCCCTGATATCCTAGGTTAAATCTCTAAAGAGTGGGACCTGAAAATCTGTATTTTTAACTAGCTTGTTGGGTGGGGTGGTGGGGAATTAGGCTGGCATCATTCTCAAGCATGGCCTCAGTGATTCACATGTTCTGTGTGTTGCCCTGAGACTGTGCTGAACATGTGTAAGGAGTAATGGGCTCCTTGAACGATCATGGGCTTTAATTCCAGAATGGCTCATTTTGTGGAGTGTGTGTGTGTTTGTATAAATAAATAGATAGATAGATATCACACATATACAGTCTTCATATATATATATTTACATATACTCCACAAGACCAGCCAGATATCTCCTGTTGAGAAAGAAGCTCATAATTACAGTATTCTTGGAACAATAACTACTGAATCAAATATAATTACGTTCTTCATTAGAGTCAAGTTTGCTGTAGACATGAGCCTCCTTGTCTCCAATGTCTCATGGCAGGAAGGACTGGGGAATTGAGAACTTTATATCTCCAACTTTACTACGAAACATGAAAGGAAAAGACATCAAGAAAGCCATCAGCTTCCACATGAAGAGGAACCAGAACTTGTTGGAACCCAGACAGAAGGTAGTTTAGCCACAGCCCCTGCCGACCACACGTTGACTGTTGTGAAACCTCAGGGTGAGAATTTTCAACATTGCCTGCATTTTAGGCAAATGAATAGCTCTGACCTCAACAGTCTTTTTTGTTTTCTTTTTTTTTTACCTTTATTTAAGCAACTTATTTCTGCTGCCCAGCTACGTTTAAATTACCTACAGATCCTTGGGGAACTCAAGACGTACGGTGGGAAAATCTTTAATGCTACTTTAATGGTACGTATTAAAGAACTTCTTATAAGGGATGCAAAAGAGCCTCTGAACATCAATGTGTTTTTTAGTCTAAAATTCATGAGGACTGTCATGGACTAGAATTTGTTTGGGAAAGTGAACATTATGCTGTCGGGGAGCGTCTGTCATGCCACTGCTTGACGCCAGCCCTCTGACAGATGCTGGGGAGGAAGAGCTGAATGAGACACGGTTCCCATCCTCAAATGATGCAACGAGGCACCAAACAGGGCAGAGTAAAGCCATGAGAGGCACAGGACCATTACCGGAAAGTCAAAGACAGAGGCTACCACTGCCAGCTTCAGGTTGAGTGGGCAAGGAGAAGGGATTAAGGAAAGGCAAGAAGATTGCATTTGGCCAGATTTCAGATGAAAGGCATTCTGAGGGCAAGATACTGTGATCAGTTTACCCTGGAGCTTTGGGTATATGAGGGTGAAGAGGAAAAAAGGAAAATCATGAAGAAAAGATAAGAATGTTAGACTGGAGGCTGGGGCCCTGATTATTCAGAAGGGAAGAAGTGAGCAGTGGACCTGAGAAGGGAAAACAAGAAAAAGAGTCCTCTGCTGTGTTACCCATTCCTCCCTTGGTCTGCTTTTTGGAGCCTAGGCCTGGAGCTCTGTGCTCTGCTGCAGTCACTGATGTGGGATGTGGCTTAAGGGAATTCTGCCCCCACCAGTCAGCCCCTTTGTGTCTCAAGCACAAAGCCAGACAATTTACCAATTAGAGATTTTAAAAAATAATAATAGCAAAGCTCCTTTCAGTGGATTTGGTGTGCTTCTTAGTCATTTACAGTGATGGGTTAATTTAATTAGGCTGCTGACCTAACAATGTAGATGGAAAAAGAGAATTGATGTTTTGAGAGAAAGGAAGAGCATCTGATTGTTTGGGGAAGAGAAAAACTGGTCGAGTCTTTGTACAAGTAGAGGACTAAGTGGTGGAGAAGACACTAGCTCACAGAAGGGAAACTTGAAGGTACAAGAAAAACTACCCTCTTTTCTCTAGGGCTAATCTTGCCCTCGGCCAACTGTCCGGTTCCTGTCTCCATTTCCTCTTTACCTTTCATGTCTAAGGAAAGACCTGGGAGTGGGAGAAGAAACCAACTACATGGAACTGGCTCAGGGTGCTTGCTGGTCACTGGAGGTTCACACGTAGACACACACAGACTCCGTTGTCAGGGACCTTAATGGAATATGCAACTCAAATACAGATAATAACAGATAATAAGACCTCTGAGCTTAGAAGTCCTATAAATCCTAGTCCTAGATAGTCCCACGCTGTCCGAGAAGGACAGAGAACATGATGTGGAATCAACATAGAAAAGGACTGTTCTGATTTGAGGAGCAAATCAGGTGGCGTTTTCTATGGGCAGTAGGTTTTGATGGAAGGTTCTAAAAAAGGGTGGATTTTCAACAGGTAATGATAACAAGGGATTCCAAGTGGAGGGCACAATGTGAATTTAGGCACATAGGTGTGAAAGTATATGGTTATGTTTATGGAACAGGTAAAAGTCCCGTGAAGGGTATTATGGGAGATAAATTTATACTTAGTTTATCTGTAGATGGGGCCCAGGTTAGGCTGTCACCTAACTGGGTTATCTAGAGGAGTGGTGGTGAGGGGTTTGCAGAGAGAGGTATCATGTCCCACGTGTATAGTGTGTTTTCTCTAGCTTGTGAATGGAAACTAATTCCCCTTCCTGCCCTCTGCAGTTACAGGACAGAGAATCCTACATTGCCCTTCTGGTTGGAGCCAAGTATGGCATTAGCCAAATTATCAATAGTAAACTCAACATCATGTCCACGTTGGCAGAGTTTGCCAACATCAGCCGTGTAGAGCTGACAGAAGAGTCTGAGAAAGTGAGCATGGTCAAAGTGTATCTTCAGGATGTCAAGGTAATGCATGGAAAGAAATTTTAAATCCAGCTTCTGGAATCTGGGGCTAAATTACTCGAGGGTAGTTTATGTGAGTCTGGATATTAACAGGGTCTCATGTCCAACATTTTCTTAAGAGATGGAATTGTCCATCCTGTCCCATCAAAGGGAAAGTGATGAACAGGGTACATTTTCCTGGGCAGGTCCTAAAAGGTGTTTTTTTATAAACTGAGCTGGACCATATACTTTCCTGACAGGTTCAGCAACCTACATGGGAGCACCAGAGAGTGTTATCACATGCATTAGACCAGAATGGCTGCCCAAGATTTTGGGTGGCAGCAATTAAAATAGATCAGTGGTATAGGGTACTTCCTATACCTCTCTGGAAGGTCCTACGTTTATCCTGCTTCCTTTGACTTAATCCCAACGTGCTCAGGACTGGTGCTTCATTCTTCTTATCCACCTCTCCTTCCTTCTCTACTCGATCCTGCTCCTTTTTCTTTTCTAGGTCAGGTCTTAAAGAGGCCCCATAGCATGAATGAGCAGGGTGGGGTGGTTGAGATGGGGGGCTGGGGTTGGGATAGAAGGACAGGAGACACTGTGGAGACTGGATGGGAGGAACCCACTGCATGTGTGAGTGCTTGTGTGGTTGTGTGTGTGCACACTCATTTCAAATCTTGTAGGTGAGGACAGGTATATTGTCGGGACACCAGGGGGCCTGTCTATGGACGGTGGCTGGATTTAACCTGAAATCTCTCATGGGCCCCACGTGGCCTGGTTGCCCTTTCTATCGCTTGCTGCCAGCCTTCAGACTTTGTATCCCTTGTTGCCAGCCTTAGCCCTTTATACGCTTAATAGCCTCTTTACCCTCAAAGGTTCTGACTTTGCTGCTGGAATCCAACAGTGCAAAAGACCTAGCCTGCCTGATTGCTGGGTACTACAGGCTGTTTGTCGACCCAGTGACCTCTGTTTTCCTCTGGCCTGGAAACAAACAGCAGGTGCACCGGGTGTCTGCTGAAGAAGGTGAGGTGCTGAGGCTTGGACCCAGTAAGGACAGGCCCAGTTCACTGCCTTGTAGGTCAAGGCAGCCTAAAAGGGGATGGTGCACTGAGTGGAGCTGACGCTTCCACTCAAGGGGATGAGAGCTGTTTCTCCATTCATTTCTTGGTAAACAGCTGATCTTTCCAAAATCCTAAATAGAGGGGATTTCTTTGTACCTGAGAGTCCCATAAAGCCAAGGAAGGCTGTGGAAGGTCTCTGATTCCCTGTAGTATTAGTTAAAATCATCTCTAAAATCGACAGTATTTTATCTTGGATAGTAAAACAAGATGTCACTTATTTGTTTAGAAAGTAGAGCTGACCTAGCTTCTCATCTCATGCCTCTTTTGCTTCTCTTGAATTATAATAAAAATTCTCTGCCTTACATGTTTATAAGAACAGGGTACATAGAGATAGAAGGTGAAAATCATCTGACATAAGGAATGAAGTAGGGGAGGCCAGATTAGGTGAACATTTTCCCAGTTTCCACCAGGCTTTTGCTTCAGCACTACTGATGCAGCATTCTTCCCAGTGGTTTGCCGATAAATGTTTAACAACTGTCTCTGCAGGGGAAGAAGCAAAATGAAACAGAACCCTGATTTGAAGCAATTGCCTAAACATTGGCAATGGCATAAACACTCCCACCGTGTCAGCTATACTTTCTAAACAAATAAGTGACATCTTATTGTTTTTACTGTCAAAGATAAAATTTCAAGCCCCTGACATGCTGTCACTGAACGTGGAGGTGGGGAGAGGTGCTGAGTAGCGCACCATTGTATGGCATTTCCTCCATGTGGATAAGACAGGCATAAGTAATCTCAGAGACTGGCTGATAGGAAACGAAGAATTCAGAAGTGAAGCGTTTCCTGTACTTGTTCCCTTTGTCTTTAACACAGCTTATTAACAAGGGATGATGCCTCTGAGACGGCACCCCGCGGAGCCATGCAGTTGTGGAGGCCTGGTGGGGTGGTCACAGGAGGCCTACTTCAACCTGTTGGAAATAGGTTATGACAAACATGGTGAAGTTACCCAGGCAAAGAGGGGAGGAGCTATCCTTTGAAGCAGAGGGACACAGTGGAGGCGGGAAGGCTGAGAAGCTCTCTGTGGTAGCTAGAGCATGGGGAAGGCTGCAGTGAGCGGCCAGGCTGCTGAGGAAGGGTGGGAGCTGCACTGTGAGAGGGTGACCAGGCTGCTGAGGGTCACCCTGGGAGAGCCCCCAACCTCAGAAGGAGACCTTAGGTTCTTCCCTGTAGGCAAGAGAAACCATCAGAGGTTTAAGTACAATGGGATGTGATCAGAGAGAAGTGGGGTTTTTTGTTTGTTTGTTTGGGGGTTTTTTTGGCTGTGGTGGGTAGCATGCAGTATCTTAGTTCCCTGACCAGGGATCAAACCCGTGCCCCCTGCAGTGGAAGCGTGGAGCACTAACCACTGGACCACCAAGGAAGTCCCCAGAGAGAAGTTGAAAACAGATTGCACCTGGAGGTTTATGGTGCATGAGCAATTTGAGACCTGGCTCAATGCCCCCCCCCCCAACCCTTTCACCATGAATCCTTCCAAGTACCAGCAGTGGGTCACTTTTTACTTTTCTAAAAGCCTTGTAGCACCAGTGGGTCACTAGGCCAGGCTTCAGAGTGATGCCAGCCTAGCAGCCTCAGGACCCCCATAAAGTTAGTAAAAATACAGATTCTAAGGCTCCACTCCCTAGATATTAGACTCAATACATCAGGGTGAGGTCCAAGGATATGTTGTTGTTTTTTTAATATGATTCCCTGTCTGATTTTGATGCCCGGTCAGGACAGAGCTGAGATTTTTAGGAGGGGTGTAGCAAACCACCTAAATACCCAGCTGTTTCCATAAACAGATAGATCTCCTTGGAGGTGGAGGTCATCCTGTCTCCTTTAGGTGGCTCAGATAGAGGTGGGGAAGGAGACTTGACACTTGTGTGGAGAACGTGGAAATTTGGAGTCCTGTGGATCCCATGTTAGTCAGCGTAGCATGGTCCAGGCCTGTCACCCTGCTGGACCTCTGTTCTCTCATCTGCAACATAAGAGGGCAGGCAAAGTGGGGGCGGGTGGACACGTGAGCATCTGCCAGTCCCCTAATCCTGTCACATAACTCTTGTGTCAGGCTACGAGTCCAGGACCTGCAGTGACTCCGAGGAGTCGTCCGAAGTGGACTGCGTGCTGGAGCCCCTCTCTGACAGACGCCTGCCAAAGCTGGGCCCCTGCAGACCACTTGCAGAAGAAGAGCAGCCTACTGGGGACAGCTCCACGCCTGCGGTGGCTGGGAAAGGCCCAAGCACTTGCGGGGCCAGCAGCACAACAGACAGTGCCGAATCCGAGGCATCCGACTCGGCCAACACTGAGAGCCGAGGCTGCAGGACCAGCGGCTCCAGTGAGTCCATGGATGCCCTGGAAGAGGATGACCTGGACGCTTGCTCCTCCAGCAGGTCCGGCTTCTTCCACCTGGGCTTGCCTGGCTTCCCAGAGAGTCTTGATTCAGACACCCAGGAGGAGAGAAGCAGGGTTGAAACCAGTGGCTTCCTCTGTCTCCTGGACCTGGCCCAGAGAACCAACCCTCAGAGCCGGAAGACAGAGTTTTCTGAGAATCCTGCTCCTGAGGCCTTCAGCTGGGGGCCGGAATTGAATGCGCTCAGGCTGGACCCCAGGCTGTACGAGGGCAGCCGGATTGACTACTACAGCCTGTGTGCCAACGTCTCCCCCGCCAGCCACCTGAGCGACAGCTCTGATAGCACATCTAGCCGGCAGGGTAGGGGCGCAGCAGCCCTGGGCCAGCGGGGAGGGTCTGAGGCCCTGTCTAGCTCTGCAGTGCAAGCCCTGACCCCAGGCCTGCCACTGGCCTTGGAGGATGGCAGTTCCGACGAGGAATACTATGATGCAGCTGACAAGCTCACGCCCCCAGATGCCCTCTCAGGTGAGCCCTCCCCGGCAGGTGTGTGGATCGTGCAGGCAGCTCCTCAGTCCCCAGGGAGGGCAGTGTGCAAGCCTGAGGGGAAAGCATTTGGGTAAAGCATGGGTGCTCCTTCTCTTTTGAGGTGGGCTCCCTGGGCTCAGTGGACCACATTGTGGGCATCCCAACTTCAAGTAAGGGCTACAGGGGAGGTTCAGAGAACTGTGGACAGGCAGAGATGGGTGGCATTAATTCCACAGTGGGAATCAGGGAAGGCTTCCTAGAAAAGGCAGCAAGTGGGCCAGGCCTTGTGAGATGGACAGAATTCACAGAGAAAGAAAAGGTTTGATATGAGCACCCAGCAGAGGGAAGCAGCTGCGCTATTGTTGACCTGGAAGCTTTAAATGAGGCCTTAAAACAAAAAGAACCTAACTGGCAGGCCATTGGTGGTCCTTAAGGGACTCAGACATAGGTGGGAAGATCAGATTCCTCCTTCTTTCCTCCACAGAGTGTGGGGTGTCTTTCCTCATAGAATGACTTCCTAAGCTGACCTGTGAGGTCCTTGCAGAACATTTACACACATACACACTCTCACACTCATACTCACACATACACTTTCTCTCCTCTCCCTCTCTCTCACTGCACTCTGAAGGAAAAAAAAAAAACGGAAAATGGCACGCAGACATTAAGAGTGACCTACTAGGAGCGGGGGAAGCTGTGAGCCCTCTTCTTTGTCCCAGCCCTTTCCTGTGCTCCCTGTCCTCTAGGGGTTTCCCATTGCTCATGGGAGAAAGGCCAACTCCTTAGCAGCCCCTGTGAGGTTTCTCGAGGCCCTCTGTGACATGGCCTCGGTGTGTCTCTCTCCTTCCCCCTGAGCCTTCTCCCTGCATTCCTGCCACACAGACCTCCTTGCCATTTTTCAAAGTGCCCAGTTCTTTCCTACCTCCAGCCTTTGCACATGCCGCTCCGTCCACCTGAAACACTCCTTACCCTCATCTTTGGCTGCTGCTCCCCTTCTATCTCTCAGGCCCCACCTGGAAATTCACTTCCTCTGAGGATATTAACCAGACCGCCAGGGCGAGGTCTCCTCCACCAGCCCCCGCCCCATCACACACCCTGGGTGCTTCCTGCCTGTAGCTGCATATTTACTTGGGTGATTTTTGTATGGCTATTTCTCTCCTTCACTAAAGCGAAAGCGTCTGTGATGTGGGAACTGTACATTTGACACTCACCTCTGTGTCCTGCCGCAGAGTTCCTGGCAGCTGCTGCTAGATGGATGAATGAGTGCACTCTCCACCATCTACCCCGATTTCATTAACTGACAAGTAGAAACCCACGGCCAGGTTGTGCACTGCTCGCCAGAGAACAGTCAGCTGCCATCCGTGCCTCCAGTCTTGTCCTGCTAGGCCAGCCATTGTGCTGGAGACACGTTGGGGGTGAGACAGACCATCAGTCAAGGCCTTCCTTTGTGGGAGTCCAGTCAGGGAGATAAGGTCCACATTGGACACTTCCTCTTTCATGGAGAGCCGGTGAGGTGTTGGGGAGACCGCCCAGACCTGGGACTCATGGGCCCGGGGTCTGCTGGGGCCGCTGACTCACTGTGAGAGCCTCTCCCTTTTTAAAGCTTCAGAAACACCCTTGGCCAGTGGCTGAGGGGTGTCTGGGCATCAAAATCACCCAAGGGGAGTCAAATACTATAAATTCCTAGACCCAGCCTCAGAGATTCTGCTTTAGGAGGTGTGAGGAGCTGCGTAGGATTTGATGAGGCTTTTAATAAGGTTCAGCCAGGTTGGAAAAAACCAGTCCGAGTATAAGAGCCCTCTGATTCTCAGGCAGTAGCCTGTGATCCTAATTCCTTCTGGCTGATTCCCAGGACTTCTTCATAGAAGTGTTTCTCCTTTCAGAAAGATCCATCTTGGTATGCACAAGATCCCTCATGCCCACAACTGAGAGTCACAGTCACTTTTTGTCAAAAGAAAGCTCCTTCAGAACGCTCACCCTGTAGTGCCAATCATAATAATAACAGCACAGGCTTCCTTTAGTGAACACCCACTAGGCACAGGCTTGTGCTAGGAGCCTGATATGTACTAAGTCATCTATCCAGCATGGCAGTGTTGATAGACACCACTGGTACTGCCTGACTTGGGTTAATGAGAGAAAGTGAGATAGTGTTGGATGTCAGATAGCTTAGAGAATTGCCAGCAGAGGTGAAGCCCTGGTTCTGACATAGGCAGAGACCAGACCAGGAGGCTAGGCAGCAGGATTCCTCACTGTACTGTTAGGATTCCGTGGCTGCAAAGAATGGGTTGTACTGTTTGTTTGTTTGCTTGTTTCTATCAATGTGTTTGAGTTTGAAATTTTAAGAAATTTCGTAACTGACTTTCTAGCTCATACCTCTGACCACTTGGCTGATATGGATAGGGCTCCTTCATTTATAGTTTCAGCAGCCTGTAATTGTTGGAGAGATGTCATCCCCTGAAAGGAAGTTGACCAAAAGACAAGGCAATGGATGTTGGGCAACCCGGAATCAAAACACATCTACCACGGTGCTCATCCCCATCTTTCAGAAGAGGAAACTGAGGAGCTCAAGGTTTAACATGCCCCAGGTTACACAGCCCAGCCAGGATTCAAACCCAGGCCATCCTGCGTCCTAAGCCCAAGAGCTGCACATCTCTTTGTTTTTCTGCTTTTCATCTTCTTTTTCCTTTCTTGATTCTCAGGGCTCAGAGCTGCTTCTGCTGTAGAAACCAGTGCCCCAGGATCACAGAATGAGGCCAGCCCCTGCAGCCCTGAGGTCAGCCTGAATCCTGGGCCAGATGGAAGAGAGCCAAGCAGGAGGGCAGGGGTGAAGAAGTATGCCAAGACCCTGAGGAAAAGAAGGTCTTTCCTGCAGACCGACTATACCTGTCAGGTCTCGTTTCCCCTGGTGCCGTCAGCTTCCCTGGAGAGCGTGGACGCCGTGTGCTACTATGACCGGGAGCCCTACCTTGCCCTCGGTGCACCCTCCCCAACTGTGTCCTCTCTGCAAGACGTGCAGGGTGAGCCTGGCGTCCTGGAGACCAAGGCCCTGGGGCTGCTGACTCCCCTGAGGGAGACCAAGAGCAAAAACCCAGCCTCCCGGGCCATGGAGATGGAGCCAGAGACCATGGAAACCAAATCTGTCATCGACTCTCGAGTGTCATCTATTTCTGCCGTTCGCCTCCGGGTTGACCCTAACCAGAAAGAGAATCCTGGGATTGCCCCTCTGACCTCCAGTGTTGCTGGTTCCCCAGCAAACACCCCTCACGGTCTCAACCCAGGCTCATCTGGCCCAGATACCGCTCAGGCAGGGCCTCCCCAGACCTTATCTCCATTTCAAGACTTGAATGGCAGTGCCCCCCAAGAACTTACCATGGAGCTTGGGAACAGCACCTCCTCCCTCTCCAGTGCTGATGTGAACCCAGACAGAGTCTGCCTGACCGTCAGCCCAGGGCCACATACTGTTGCTCAAGGAGACACACTGGAGCTGGGAGGAGTTCGGTTGGAAACAGGATTGGGATCTCTGTTTATAAATCCTATGCCAGAAACTGCCCCCCAGGACACAGAGCCTTTGTTGTCTTCTCGAGACGGACCTAAAAGTGATGAGTGTGGAATAAATTCGGAAGAGACGATGGCGTCTTTCCCTGCAAAGGAGGAGCAACAAGGACAACTATCTCTGAAACATGGTAGAGAAGTTACAAACAAAAATGACACCAGCTTATTTCATGATGAGTCTGGGAAGGATCCAGGTGACCCCAAGGTTGATGGGTCTGTGGATGTTCTTCCACAGACTACTGGTGTCAGTGCTCCAGCTGGTGGCATGGTAGCCTCCCTCTTCTTGGAGACTCCTGTTACAGGGACTGAGCAGACCCCACCAAGTTCCACTACAGAACTCCAAGGACAAAGCAGAGAAATCCCAGGTCAAGCCTGCCAGGCCCAAGAACAAAAACTATTGGCAGAGTTGGATTTTGATTCAGATTTCTTGCTTAGGGACCAGACCATTTCATCAGCCTTCTCTCTAGAGGAGGTCAAGGCAGAGCCACCTAATCATGTGACAGGGGAAGACACCACCCCTGGGGACATTCCCCAGCAGGTCTCCTTGAATCCAGGGCCTTCTCTGCCAGAGCCACTACCATGTCCCCAAGAGGAGCCCCGCTTAGATGGTTCAAACCGTTTTTCGGTGCCAGAAAGCAAAGGCAAAAGGCCTAGCATCTGCCTTCCTGCTGAGAAGTCTTTTCTGTGCTTTGCCCCAGAGAGCTATCCTAAAGGTTCTGCCAGTCTCAGGACAGCTCCATCTTTGGGGTTTGCAGGTGTGAATGAGACAGTGGCCCCCAGGATGGGCATGGAGCAGTGCAGCTGCCAGTTCTCCTATGCCACGTGCTTCCGTGGCCTGCAGCCAGAGACAGAGGAGGAAGACAGAGACTTGGAAGCATGTCCTACAGCCCCCCTCACCTCACCGCCCTCTGCAGGAAGCCGGCTGGCCCTGCCCTGGAGGCCTGCCCGGGCCCACAGCTGCAGTGCCGAGCTCCCATCGAGGAACAGCCACATCTGGCCCGAGTACTGCTCCAGGGCTCTAAGACAGCTGAAAGCTGCCCCCGCTAGCATCCCTGAGGGCTTCATCCAACTCATGGAGAGCTTGCTGGAATTACAGGACATTTTAGAAGCTTCCTGGGGGAATGGGAATAAACACCCCCCCGAGAAGTGCACCTGGCACTTTTCTGAAAGCCGGAGCCGCCTCTGCATGGGCTCCCAAAAGCTCCTGTCAAGCTGTCAGCACGTGATCAGAATGGAGCAGACCCCGGAGGAGATGCAGAGTGCTGTGCAGGACACCTTCCAGCACCTGGTCCAGCTGGCCGGCCTGTGCTTCCAGTTCACAGACTGCAGCCGCTGCTCCACCCGCCACAGGGAGGCAGTGGGGAACCTGAGGGATGTGGTGTACACCTACCACCAGTTTGTGGAGGCCGCTAAGCTGACCTGTGAGAGAGGCTACCATGACCTGAGTGTGAAACTCTTGGCCCGTCAGTGCACTGCCCTCACGGCCGCCGTGTTCTGTTTGACCCAGAAGTTCCGGGCCTCCACTGCCCTGTGAGCAGGCCAGTCGCCGCAGCCCCCTGCTCTGCCCTGGACGCTTCCCTGAGCGGTGTCTACCATTCTTCTACCCACCCCTCTCAAATGTTTACTATTTAAAGTATTCAAATAAACTACTGCTTAATCTTTGCCTGAATTCTACAGAGTGATGACAAGTTTGGGTCAAAAGCATTCACTCTTATTTGTTCAACAAACATTCACTGGATACCTCCTCTAGTCAGGGTGGGTACTAAGGGTTTATTCATAAATATGAGTAAGACAACTCCCTGCCCCTGGCCAGGATGCTCACGGCCCCTCTGGGTGGGTACAGATAAGCAGATTGCCAACAGTAATGTGTGTACCCTAGGAGGAGCATACTCTGAGAGTGTGGAAGCTAGAAGTCACATTCTGTCCCAAGAAGGCAGGGATAGGGGAGGAAGGTGGAGTCGCTGAAAAATCATTTTAACCTCTCCCAGCACACTGATTTGGCAGTAACCTCTGCAAATAGAGGAGTGAATACCTGTGATATTTGATAGATTCTACCTTCACAAGTTATGGTTTGCAGCACCTCTTCCTGGAGGTCTGGTATTCTTGGTGGCCTCACTGCAATGAGCATAGGTTGCCACTAGGTGGCGGTGGCAGTAAGCACCTTGGTTACATGGCTCCCACAGCCAGGTTGTCTGTGCTTTATCTGAAATTGACTGTACCCTCTATCCGATTTAGGGCTTCCCTGATAGCTCAGTTGGTAAAGAATCTGCCTGCAATGCCTGGATCAGGAAGATCTGCTGGAAAAGGGATATCCCTCCAGTATTCTTGGGCTTCCCTTGTGGTGCAGCTGGTAAAGTATCTGCCTGCAATGCAGGAAACCTGGGTTTGATCCCTGGGTTGGGAAGATCCCCTGGAGAAGGAAAAGGCTATCTACTCCATTATGGCCTGGAGAATTCCATGGACTGTATGGTCCATAGGATTGCAAAGCGTCAGGCACAACTAAGCAACTTTCACTTCACTTAGGTCACTTCTATCCATTTTAAATAGCTAAAAAGGCAAATATTAAAATCCTGAGCTAGATTTGCCTTTTAAAGACTAAAATTAGAGCAAAAGAAATATATCCAGTACCTTTCTCACTAATTCCAGTTGAGCCAGTTAATCCCTATTAATCGTGGTGGGACCTTGATTGGACGTAGCTACCTAACTTCTCAGTGCTTTGGTTTTCTCTTCTGAATATTGGAGATATTAATAGTGCCTGCTCTGCGTGGTAGAAACTAGTAAATGGTCAATAGAAGTTAGTAATCATCTCCAAAGTTTATGGATGCTTCTCCCCATCTGAAATCCTTTCTTGCATTTTGTTTCCAGGAAAACTAATTTATAGATACCCTTGGGATGCCTTTCCCCCTGACTTCTCTGTCCAGGCCAAAGATAATTTAGACACTGACTTTGGGCTATCAGAGTCATTCAAACCCCTCTGGGGCTCCTGATTAGTTGTGAGCTCAGTGAGTCCTCTCCTCTGAGGCTCCCTAATTCCTCTCCTTCACCCAGCAAAAGGAGAGCAAAGGTGGGGGTGTTAAGTGACATACCCAAGCTCTTGCCAATCAGAAGGAAAGCAGTATTTGGGGAGAAGAGTAGAGAATCTTCCCATCACCTGTTACCAGTTACTTGTTAACTAGTAACCAGTTAATCAGTACTTGTGCCAGGAAAAGATTTATTTTCTTAGAGGCCTGTTTCTTTTCACAGAATACTTTGAATAAAATATAAATAAGGCTCTTGAGAACAGATTTGAAGTGGTTTCATGACCATGAAACGTAAGAACAACAGGACACCGAAATAATAAAAATTGTTATGATGTTAAACAGGACTTGAATACTTTAACAAGCAGACATCTATGAAGAGCTACATGACTAATTTACGTGAACACAATCCATGTGTTCACAAGCTTAGGGAAGGAGCTCAGGACTTCAATGCAATCAGGTCTTGAATCCTAGTGATCAGGGAAGGCTTCCTGTAGGAGCCAGCATTAATTAGAACTAGTATGTCAAGAAGTATTTGTTGAGTAGCTACTGTGTGTCAGGTCCTGGGTTTAGTAGATAAGAAGGTAAGTTATTCTCAGGAAAAGTGAAAAATCACTCATTTGTTTATCCTGTTGACGAATATTTACTGTGCAGTGCCACTGGGAATATAATCATTTACATGATAGATGTATTATCAGGGAAGACAGAAAAAAGATTTCTGATAGGTGAAGGTGAAATAAAGAAAATGAAGAGTGTCAAGATGGGGCTGGGATGAGCCTATCTTCCCTAGCGGGGATCAGTAAAGGTCTCTCTGAGGAGGGAAGGTTTAAGCTGAAACCTAAAGGGTAAGAAAGAGCCAGGCATTTAAAAAGTGCGAGAAAAGGGAACAGTACTTACAAAGTACTGTTCAAATCATTGAAACATTTGGTGTGTTTTAATCATTTCAAGAAGACGGGTGTGACTGGAACACAGCAAGCTGGAAGAGTGAGAGATGAAGTTGGAGGGGCATCCAGGAACCAGACTGTGCAAGGCCTTAGGAAGATTAGATTTTACGTTCAAGTACAAAGGGAAACCACTGAGAGGGAGTGAGGGACACACACAACCATCTGGTAAATGGATGGGGGCGGAGCAGGGTGGGCAGTTACACCAGCTAGGTGCTCTTTTCTGTGGGGAAGTGGTCATGAGCTCACAGGAAAGGTTTTCAGTACAGCTGAGTACAAGGTGCATGGATTGGTAGGTGTAGTGGGAGCCACTGAAGACCATTTTAGCCAGTTTTCAAGTCCTGCTGAGTACAAAGCCAAGGCCAACTTCTGAGCAAATAAGAGACTTTAGAGCTGGGTTTCAGAAAAGAGCCTTCTTGGGGAGGAAATCATGTTTGGTTTCAGTATTTTACGAGTTGTTCCACTGGCAGATATAGGATGGATTAAGGCATGGACTGGGAGTGGGAGGTGCTGGAGAAGTTGTGGAAAGAAAAGGGGAAAACTGTGGGGCCAAGGACAGATCCAACAAGGCTGTGGTTTCTTGGACAGTAGGTATTTCAGGCTCGTTCAGGGTAGGGTCTCTCAAAAGGATGAGACATCTAAGACTGCAGGAATAAAGACTAGCTGATAGTTTTTATCAGGCCAAGGCTTGGACAAGACACTTTAGGTCTCCGAGAGTCAGTTTCCCCGTGGATTTGTGAGATGATATGCAGGAGGAGAGTGGCCAGAGGCTAGATTCATTTGTGATCTGCCCAAGCCAGGATATCTGTTATCCTGGATAACCAGATTGTGGTGAGGGGAACTGTGTCATCCCGAAGGCTCTGTTGGTTATGGGGGAGCCAAGGGAGCCCAAGGGAAGGCAAGGCCCCCAGGATGCCAGATGAGGGGTGGTTCACGTCTGGTTTCAGTCCAGTTTCGCTGTGTTCAGACCTAAACAGTCATCAAAGCGCCTGGTCATCTGCAGCAGCGCTGTGCGGTCGGCAAGCGGTTGGGATTGTATCCCCAGAGAACAGGAAGGAAATCGAGAAACAGCGAGGCGAAGAAGCCTTCTAGCGGGATGCAGCTCCTTAGTACCACCGTGTGCTTGGCAGCCTAAGCCCAAGCCTTCGCCGCACACCGACCAGCCAGGCTGAAAACGACAACTCCCAGAATGCTGCTTGGAGAGGGGCCGGAACCGGAAGTGGGGTCGGAGGCGGGACTTGGTGAGTGCCGCTTCCGCCGCGGGAGGAGACTGGTTCAGGTACGCAGGGGGTTTGTTGGCGGGAGGGGTGGGGGATGCCGCCGCATCGTTTGACCGTGTGGCAGAAGCCTGGGAAGCAGGCGCTCGCCCTGCAGTTGTGTGGCCCCAAACTCTTGATGCTGTTCCTTCCTGCTTCCCGTCGCTTTCGCAGCCTATGGGCCATACGGGGCCTACGTCGGGGTACTCTCGAGCTTGGGGGGAAGGTGCCGGAGGAGGAGAGCCGGCTTTGGTCGCTAAAACCTAGAATGAAAAGCTAAGAGAAGAGTTCAGAGGCTGGTCCATCACTTAGCGCCCAGAGAGATATTCATCAGGTGGAACATGGGTTAGAAAAGTTCTGAGGCCTCCGCCAACTCAGAGATGGGGGTGGAGTGGAGGATTTATTAATTCAGGAAGTCTTTATTGAGCGGCTGTTACCTACGAAGCCTGTTTCCAGGCATGGAGGATATAGCTAACAATACAAACATAACACTTACAGGAATGGGTACGTTCAGACCAAAAAATTAGTAAGGTGTGTGCCATGTTGGATAGGGAAAATTGGAATGTAGTTTGGAAGATAGTCATATAATTATCCAGGGGTAGAGGATTGAGGTAGAAAGAACAGCAAGTGCAAAGACCCTAAGGTGCTATATCCTTGGTATGTTTAAGAAACAGCAACAGTAAGTAGACCAGATAGTGCAGACAACAATAGATGATCATTAACAATCAGTATAGGCCATTGTAAGTGTTCAGGAAAATAATCAATAAGCAATCTATAATAGGAATAGAAGAGAGTTTTATTCTAGCCGAATTGAGGAGTGTAACATGAAACATAAATTCAGGAAGCACTTGAAGTGTGTTCCACCAGACAACAAAATGGGAGAACCTTATAAAGGTAAAAACTGCAAGGTTACAGTTAGTTAGATGAGTTACTTATCATGAATTATAATTGGAGCTGGCAAGAAATAAGGGTGCTTATTAGTAAGGATTGGTTAAGGTCTGAAATGGTTGCATAGTTATGAAAGGAGATCTTGAGACTGTAAGGTTGCAGCTGGCTGGTGTTATTATGAATATGACTGATAGTGTCCTTGGGGGTCTGGTACAGTTCAAAGAAAGTTCAAGTTCTCAGTGGTGCAGAGACTTGTCTGAGACAAGATCTTCAGTGGCCACCCAATTCCATTTTTGTTTGCCTGAACTCTTACTCCATTTTAATTTCAGTGGATCATTACAGAGATTTACGTTTTCAAAGATACATGTTTCCTAATATGTTGGTAGCACACTGGACTCAGAGGAGTAGCCATGAGCACATGAGTCTGCCACTTGGCTGTAGACTAGAGCACTTCTTTTACATATCTTCCTCAGGGATTTTGAACACCACTTTGAAATTATTACACTAGTTAAGTGTGCTGTAAAAATGATTCTTCTTATTTTTCTACTTCAGCTCTTCTGATGGATATTAACCATTTCCTCTATGACTATGGCTTTCTGCTGCAGTAATATGTAAGTCAGAGGAGGGAATATGTAGATTTGAAAAATGAATTCTGATACATCACCAGCACCTTAGAATCCTTGGTTGGTTGGATTTGGGCTGCTCTTTACCATAATTTTTGGCCAGCTCTAAACCTTCCAGGATGTTTCTAGTACAGGACTTTGCATAGAGTAGGTGCTTAGTAAATATTTGCTAAAAGAAAATAAATGGAAACCTAATGGGATAGGTAGGTTTTACCATCTCTCTCTCACCCTCAACTCACACATGCATTCCAAAGAACACAATAAATGAACTGATGTCACTGCAGCAGTGAATAACTATTGCTTGATGGGATGACCCAGAGAGATGGGATGGGGAGGGAGGTGGGAGGGGGGTCCAGGAAGGGGAACACATGTAAACCCATGGCTGATTCATGTCAATGTATGGCAAAAACTACTACAATATTGTAAAGTAATTAGCCCCCAACTAAAATAAATTTATTTAAAAAAAAAAAATAATACTAATTATTGCTTGGAGGTGTCGGGTCATCCCTGTCTTCTAAAGAGCGACTTTGGCTTCCTTACTACTGAAAGGTTTCTGTGCTTACATATTTCTCTAGAAGACACACATGCTTTTCTCTATGTTAGTATTTTACACACTTCTACTCCTTCAGTAACACTGTTTGTCATTTGGATAGAGGGAAATACTTCTGCAAATATAATAGTTCCTTTTTCTAATCTGGGTGACAAGGACAGAGGACTAAGCACATGGACTGGAAATTGAAAGGGAGTGCTCAGAAAACAGAGTCACAGGTGCTGCAGGAGCACGAAATCACCCTAGATGACCCAGGTGAAGATGCCGTCTCTGAGAGCTTCCAGCTTCTACAGATTGATGTGGGATGTGAGCATTGGGAGCAAGAGACCCTGCCCACAGGCAGTGCAGCTTGGTGCTCGGTGAGTGGAACGAGTTGCCTGGTCACAGGCTTTGAGATGATGGAATGTCCCAGAGACCCCTATTTCAAGGATAAATCATGGTAACGAGAAGATTGGGAATGAGTTAGGTGTATTCCAAGAGATGAGTTTCCTGTTACCTGGTTTAAGGTATAATTTCATTTGAATCATAGAAAAAGTAAATTAAGTTCAAGAGGAATCTTTGTACACCTCAGAAAGGTCAGGAAATCTCAACCCTGTTTCTAATAAATTTACGGTGACCTTGGGCATGCCACTTATCTTTTCTGGGGTTCTGCTTTCTCTAAACACAATCTAGTCCATTTTTTTAAAGACTAACACCCCTTTTCTCTCCTATTCCGATATCTAAATTTGAAAAATAAATAAGTAACTATTTCTAATATTCATTTTCCTTTTTGGTGCTTATGAAGTTCTCAAACAATTTTGTTTTCTGGATAACATAAGAAAAATGTCCAAAGAAAGCAGAGACACTGGGAAAAGATAGTTGCAGCAAAGAAGAATAAAAGAAAACAAGAAAAAGAAAGAAGAAAAGCCAACCGTGTAGAAAATTCAGGTAACAGTAAATTAGATTGTTGGTGTAATTATTAGTATATTTATTTCTTAGCAAACTGGTATCTGCTTGTTCCTGGAAGAGTGGGGATATTATTTTTAAGTAAAAACATCTGGGAGATATGACCTATTGTTCTATTTTGTCGGGAATCAGAGTATCAAAGCAAAATTTGAGACTGCCTTTCAGATATAAGTGGTCTAGTGCATGTTGCTGCTGCTGCTAAGTCGCTTCAGTCATGTCCGACTCTGTGCGACCCCATAGACGGCAGCCCACCAAGCTCCTCTGTCCCTGGGATTCTCCAGGCAAGAACATTGGAGTGGGTTGCCATTTCCTTCTCCAATGCATGAAAGTGAAAAGTGAAAATGAAGTCGTTCAGTCGTGTCCGACTCTTGCAGGCCCCATGGACTGCAGCCTACCAGGCTCCTCCGTCCATGGGATTTTCCAGGCAAGAGTACTGGAGTGGGTTGCCATTGCCTTCTTCTGGTCTAGTGCATATATGTGTTTATAAGCTCAGAAGTAGAAGGAATGATACTAACAACAGCTAATGTTTATTCAGGGCTGTGTGCTAGGTTCATTGTTGAGAATTTTACCTGGTTTACCATAAGGGGTAAGGACTTTTATTATCGTCATTTTCTCAGCAAAGAGATTGAGGCTCAAAGCAGTCAAATAACATGCCCAAGATCATACAGGTAATAAATGAACAAACTGAACGCTGACTTAGATCCAGCAGTGTGTTCAGAGCACTGACTTCACTCTTCTGCTACACCTACACTGCCTAATGAATGAATACCTTGTATGAGCTTCCAGTTTCTCTTCCTACGCGAAAAGTACTCACCTGGCTGGGGAGATTTAGTTCTTACTGAATAATATTTTTCTGCTTTTCCACTTTTATTCCTTTCTGATATTTCTACCTTAGGCATCTACCCCCAGCACAGCAAACGTTTTCTGAGATCCCTAATCAAGGAAAGAATTTTGGAAGCCAAGCACTCAGGCCCAAGACTCTGTATCGATTTGAGTATGACCAGCCACATGTCTAAGAAGGTAAAGCATCCGCTGAACTCTGAATGTCTGCTCACATGAGAGAGGTTCAGGTGGGAGCAGCTTTTACAAAGAGCATAACCAGCTCCAGTTTCTAGGATTCTCTAGTAATCCAGCAAATGTGCTTAGTTTTCTACACATGGCTACTAAGTTCCAAGAGGGCTATTGTAAATAGGAAGAGAATAGACATCCTCTGGTTTAGTTTAAAATTTTTTACCTTATATTCTGTTCTAAACCCAACACATTTGCAGCTATGTTCATGGTGTCCCAAGTCTAGAAGGAGCCTTTCAGGTGTAATTCTCCAGAGAAATCTTTGGCTTTCTGCTAGGGAGAGGAATGTTTGCCTGGTTGCATGTTGTGGGGAGATTACCTGGTGGGAGGTCTTTCTACACTGTAGGTGTTTTGTAAAGCCCTGTTGGTGAAGGATGGCTTTTCACCCTAGGATTCTGGGGGTGGCTGAACACACAACACTCCACACCAGACAGATAAGATTGATAACAGTTTATTGGTCACATGTACTCATCCGGAAAGGAGCATGACACTGCACACCATTCGGGCCACATGGGGTTGCGTTCGGGAACAGAATAAACAGCCAGGGGCCATAGAGGGCAGACTTGATAGGTTTCTGCAGGAAGATTGATTGATTTGTTGGAATAATGCCATGGGCTGGCAGGAGCATTGAAACCCATTAAGGTGCCCTGGAGGAGGGCATGGCAACCCACTCCAGTATTCTTGCCTGGAGAATCCCATGGACAGAGGAGCCTGGGACACAGTCCATGGGGTCGCAACTAGTCAGACATGACAGAAGCGAGTTAGCACACACGCGTGCATTCAGGGATAAGCAGGAACCCTTTATCAGAGGAATCCCTTTGATAAGAAAGAATTGTTTAGCTTGTGCACCTTGTCAGTGGGAGCAGAATTTGGAGAGGAACTCTCAGCTAGGCCCTTCAGAGCCCTCTCATTTTCACCAGACAACAAGGCGGCACACAATATTGGACCTTGATTTTAGGCCTTATACCATAAAACACATCTTTGTTTCCCATCGTCCCTGTTGTACGTGCTAGTGTCTGCGTGTTTTTCAGAGAAATTAGGATCTGAGATTCTTCCAGGAAACCTCTAACTATAGCCCACTGAAAAGGTCAACCAAGAATTTTCTACTGTTTGTATTCATTGAGATATCAGATTAAATCAAAGCCTAAGGGTTTTTTTGTGTGTTTTTATTTTTTCCTGTACTGAACCAAGTCAGGCCAGATGGTGAAATTACCTTCTATAAGGGTTATATCTCTGAATCAGGATGGAAAATTAAAAATTCCAAACCTATGACATTTCCTGGAGTTAGGGAGAATGTGCCAAGTTTACCTGATGGAGTATAAAAATGCCTATACAGTAATATAACCTCTTTTTAATAAATAGTAAACATCACATGGTAAGCTTTTTGATAAAAGCTAAAAAGCTAAGAGAGAAATAGAGTTACAAATATAGAAAACAAATTTATGGTTACCATGGGGTAAAGGGAGGGGCAAGGATAAATTGGGAGATTGGGATTGACATATACACACTTCTATGTGTAAAATAGATAACTAATAAGGACCTTCTGTATAGCAGGGAACTCGCCTCAATACCTTGTAATGGCCTATATGGGAAAAGAGCCTAAAAAAGAATGGGTTTGTGTATAAATGATTCACTTTGCTGTACACCTGACACCTAATACAACATTGGACGTCAGCTATACTTCAATAGAAGTTTTTTAAAAAGCTAAAAGATATATGTATGTGTATATACATGTATATATGTATATACATGTATGTATTAGCCAGTCCAGAAGGAGGGAGAGGTCTCAGGTTTTTCATTAACTGACTATTTCTGGGCTGGTATCATTATCTTAGCTTTCATCTATAATGTATGATGCCATGGGATGTAACACAAGTGCATACATGCATGTACTCACTTGTGGAGTAAAAGGGGCCATTGTATTTCATGAGCTTTCCCAGAGTCGTATTCAGTGAACTTACTCAGTAACCATTTGTTGATAATGAATTTAGAAAGAGTGGGCATGTTACTACCCTAAGTTATCCTTACTTCTTCGAAGGAATTAAGTAGACTGGCTGGACAGATCCGAAGGTTGTATGGTTCCAATAAAAAAGCTAACAGGCCATTTTGGATCTACCTCACTGGGTTCACCACAGACAGCCCCCTGTATGAAGAGTGTTTGAGGATGAATGATGGATTTTCCAGTTATCTGGTAAGCCTTATTTTGCATATTATTTGAATTGTCATTTGAAGAGTAGGTTGGAGGGGATAACAGTAAGCTTTTTTAACTTCTTCATACTTTGATGTAAAAAAAATTTTATGTAATTTATATATTTTCACTATTACAGTCTTAAAAGATTTAGAACCTCTCATCAGTTCTTACATTTAAAAATTTTCATCCTTCCCACTGCATTGGAAAACTAGTATTACCAGTATCTAGGGCTGTATTTTGTATCTAGTGTATTTTATACTAGACTGTGCATTCCAGGAATGTTTTAGGGAAATGCCATGACTCCTTGTTCTTAAAGTGCAGAATTTAGAAACATGAGTTTTGGGGGGAAGAGAGAATCCTTATGGAAGTAATATGGATTTCAGGTGAGTTTTAGGGAGTATTAAGTTACTTTCAGTACTTTCCTTAGGATCTCTTAAATGTAGAGATTGATATACAGGCAGGAATCCAGATCAGTGCCTAAGAAGTGACCCTAAAAGTGCCCTTCTGTGTTTGCATCTTGTAGCTGAGACTGAGTAGTGGGACCTTTCCCAGGGAGGTCCTCAGAGGCCCCAAGTGTGAAAAGTTCCATTTGCATTGCTGCACAGTTAGTCATGGTGCTGTTACCTTCATATCCCTCCTATAATGCAGCCATTCCCAGCTTTATTTCTCTGTACAAGTTTTTTGATTCCTGTGTATGAGCCAAACAGATCCACTCTAAGGCCCATGTAGTTCAGTCCTGTTGCTTTCCTGTTTTCATGCTTTTCTTAGATAATTCCCTCCAGTTTGAATACCTTTTCCTTTTGTATGGGTGTCGGTCTCACCTCTTTTCAGAAACCCAGTTCCAGCATTCCCTTCACTACAAGGTGGTTCCTGGTGTTGTCATTCTCTCTCTGTAGTCCCAGGGCATGCTCCCTGTGTGTCTGTTAGGGCCTCATTACCACTTTCTGTCTCATTTTGTAAGGTTGAATGTCTGTACCTTTCTACTTCTGCTCCCCAACTGAGCCCTTTCGAGAACAGGTTGTCAGACATGTATCCCCTTGATGCACCTGGAGCCAGGCCTGATAGAAACCACTGCATGCCCTGTAAGTAACTGGGTGCTGCAGTGTGGGCTGTGTCTTAACCTAGTTAACATTACATTGGATTGTTTACATTTTTCAGCTAGACATAACAGAAGAAGACTGCTTTAGTTTATTTCCTCTGGAAACCCTTGTGTACCTGACTCCTGACTCAGAACATGGTATGTTCTTTATGCATTCATTGCTTCTAGCCCTATATTTCATTATTCCTGGTGTCAGAATTTGTTAAAGCCACCCATGGTGTATCCAAGGTAAAAAAGGAATGAACATTAATTGCACACCTCTTATGGATAGAGACCTCACTGGATGCATTGTATTTGTCCTGCCATGGGCACATAGCTGCACAGATTTAGGGTCTGCATCCTCAGTTGGACCTTGTGAGCTACTTGGTAATCCTCCTGAGTTTTCCTGGTCACCTCCTTGCATTGACTCTTTTTGGATCAATGTTCCATAAATATTTTTTTCCCCGAAAATTATCTATTTCACATAATTTTCAGTTTTATTAAGTTGATCTTAGTAGTTGTCTTCTCATTATTTTACATTTCTCTGAAATTTTGCCTCCTTTCTGAATCCTAATGGTGATTTGAGTCTGCATACCTGATTAGATATGCCAGTGGTTTATCTAGTTAATTGAACTTTCCAGGGAATTAGCAAATCTACTATTTTTTCATTTCCTATTCCATTAAATTTCTACTTTTTATCATTAATAATTCTTTCCTTTTACAGTCTTTGGATTTAGAAATTATAAAACAGATTGATCTTAATGGCCTTTATTTTTTCATTAGCTCTTGAAAATGTTGATCTAAACAAAGTTTACATCCTTGGTGGACTTGTGGATGAAAGCATTCAGAAGGTAAGTGTACGTTTTAGGCCTGACAACTGCATTTGGAAAAGTGAAGCTTTCTTTTAGAGCCACCTGCCCTGTCCTAATCTCACCCAAAAGGCGTAACAATCCAGAAGGAGTAGGAAGAAAGAGCCTACTCTGCCTAGGTTGGCCCTCCTACTTGCCAAGTTCCCTCTCTTCTCATCACCAATGTCAACAATCCTGATACTGACAGAATCCAGTCAGAGACTAGAGTGGGGAATATTTGGTAATTACATAAATAGCCATTATTGAATTCCTTTCTTCTCTTTTTGTCTTCAGTTCTGTGGGGATTACTCTGATCTTGACCAAGGAGCTGCTTTTTTAAAAAAAAAAAAAAAAGGTTGGCTGTATTGGATCTTTAATTGTGGCACATGAGATCTTTAGTTGTGGCATGAGAGATCTAGTTCCCTGACCAGGGCTCACACCCAGGCCCCCTGCATTGGGAGCCAGGAGTCTTAACCACTGGACTACCAGGGAAGTTCTTACCAGGAAACCTTTCAACATTCTTACCAAATATTTGTTCTTTGTTGAAAGAGTAGTCTGTTCCTTCTTAGGTCATCTTCCCTGTTGACAGATGTCTTACCCATAAGCTCAACCACAATAGAATTGTCCAGGTTTCTTTTGTTGAATTTGAATTTTATGAGAATAATTGGAGTTTTGAAACACACTTCTATTATACAAATATTTGTTGAGATAATTTTTTATGCTTAATAATTAGGATATTCTATAGATGTAAATAATGATATAATGGTTAAAATGTATAAAAAGGAGCACAGTGAAAAATAGTCTATCTCTCATCTTTGTCACCCAGAGTCTGCAGTGTGAGGCAGCCATGGTTTTCTTGTGTATCTCTTGATATATTCTGTGACCACAAAAGTATGTGTTTATGGGCATATCAAATGAATATATTTTTTAATATATGGGAGTGTATTTTTCATATGTATGTGAGATACCTACACATATTTTACACAAATGATATTTAACTGTATTGCATTTATTCTAAAAAAAGTCAGTGTTCCATGACTCCATAGTGATAGTCTTAAAATATAGGCAGGAGGTAGGGGTAGGGGAGGGCTGTAAAGAATGTCAGCTAATAAATGAGAAACGAATAATAGAATTGAAAAATCATCATTTTGTCACTCCCAGTGTAATCATTGATTCAAGGAATTGACTGAAAGAAAGGTTGTGAGGGAACTAACTATTCATGTGGTCTCAAAGTACCAACCCACAAATTAAAAAGGCAAAAGTGTACCCTTACAATGAAGTGATCTGGAGTTCACCATCTTAACAAATGATCAAACAGAATCACCAGTGGTAACATGTACCTCCTTATGATGGAATCTCACCTGTGATGTATTCTTACTAGAAGATGTTTAAACTGAATTTAATCATTAACAGATCTAGGCTGTGAGACATTCTATAAGACAACTGGACCAGACTTTCAAAGAAGTCAGTGTAATGAAAACTGATATGGCCATGGAGGCTATTTTAGATTAAAAAGATTAAAAAGACATAACAGCCAAATGCAGTCTCCCACAGCAGAGTGACGGCCCCTTTTTTGAAGGAGACAGTTCTAGAGGGCCAGTGAGCAGTGTATTATATATAGATACACAAATGTAACACACTGTCCTCTTTATTTTCCACCAACATTTAAACTGAAAAATAACTGGCACAAAGATTTGTCAAAGGTATAGAACTTTTTGGTTGCTACTTAAGAGTTGGCTTCTTACTGCTGCTGCTGCTTAAGTTGCTTCAGTTGTGACCGACTCTGTGTGACCCCATAGACAGCAGCCCACCAGGCTCCTCTGTCCCTGGGATTCTCCAGGCAAAAATACTAGCTGCTGCTGCTGCTGCTGAGTCGCTTCAGTTGTGTCCGACTCTGCGACCCTATGGACAGCAGCCCACCAGGCTCCTCCGTCCACAGGATTCTCTAGGCAAGAATACTGGAGTGGGTTGCCATTTCCTTCTTCACAGAAATATGCTAAGAACAACATTTATTCAAGGGAATCATTTTATCTTTAAGTGTTCAGAGAACAGAAACTAGACTGTAAACTCCTTCAGGGCAGCATCCAAGTCTCCTACTATGTACTGTAGTTCAAAGTGATTATAAAATAATGGAGTAGACTTTAATAATCATAGCTCATATATGCAAGAGGTTGTTAACTTGCAAAGAAGTCCTTTGAGTAGCTATACCTTTATTCCATCCGAATTTCATCACTTAAAACATTTTTGGAAGGTCTTTCTTGGAATCATGTTTCCTGTGAGTCTGAGAGGCTAGTAGTCCAGTGTCAGAAGAAGGAAGGTGCTAGGCCTGCTCTATGCCGTTCCAGTTCTTTAGACCATACTCACAGTGGTCAGTCAATATGGGATGCTAAATGAAAAGACATTGACAAGTTAGAACAAGTTCAGAAGAGGTTGACCTGAATAATGAAGGGACTCAAAACTAAATCATGGTCAAGGAAAAGTTGACATATCTGAGACTGTCAGCCTGGAGATGAGAGGATTCATAGGGCATGATCCCTGCCTTTAAGTATCTGAATGGCCATCCTGTGGAAGGGCCATTTTACTTGCCTGGTATGGCTCTGGAGGAAAAGAACTAGAACAAATGACCAGAAGTCTCAGAGGAAGTAGAAAATGTGCCTCAATATCAAAATTTCCTATTAACTGCTACTGTCAGAATTGGAATGGGTTACCCCAGGATGCATGAACTCCCTGTCACAAGGGTTGTCCATTTAAAGCCAGAGGCCACCTGGGAACAAGGTCATAAGAGGATAGACAAACATTGAAAGGGTAGTTGAAGTGGAATAGTTGACTATCAAGGTCCCTTTCAAACCTGAGTATGCTAATTTTCTCAGTAATCTAAAACTTTAAATCCTGAGATGTAAATGGTAAATGAGGATTCTCACAATTTGCTCTGCTGCATATTACATTGAGAATAACTTCATGTATTATTTTTATAAGAAAAATGTTTGTGATTTACAGAAGGTGACATTTCAGAAGGCCCAAGAACACTCTGTTAAGACTGCCCGCTTACCAATCCGGGAATATATGGTCAAATGCCAGAATGGGAAAAACTATCATTCAGAGATACTGACCATCAATCAAGGTACTGCTCACATGGCCCATGCTTAACATATGTTAGTTATGCTACTGCTTCTTTGCATTGTAGCATTTAAGTATAAATGGCCCTTGAAGCAGCCTCCCCTGTGACTAATGTGTTTGGAGTTTGTTGTATGCACTTTGTGACATATATCCTGGCCTCTCAGAGGCATTTTGCATTTTCTTCCTGATTCCCAACTGTGTTAAAGATGGTTGAAATTATTCCTTTGGCCTAGTATGCCACGCCTTCAGCCTGTCACTGAACAGTGAATTCCTGTTTGTCCTTCATGATTCTGTTCACAGGCATCTTGGCTGCTCCCTTCCCCTTCCAGGCCATGTCAGGCCCCTCTGTTGTGTTCCCGTTGTACTGTGTTCCTCTCTGCTGCAGCATCGTCCATTCACAGGCCTGTATCTCTCAGTGTAGGCTGAGATCCTTGTAGGCAAGCAGGGCCTTTGTCTTTGCCTGTCTCCTCAGGACCTGGTACCATATGTGGTGGAGTAGATTTGTTGATTGAAATATTCCAGAACACTTTTTTCCTTGTTAGTCATATACTAATTCTCTTTTTCCTCTGTGTCACGGTCCCTTTGTTTTTCATTTACCCTTCTAACAGTGTTTGATATCCTGTCTACTTACTTTGAGACTCAAAACTGGCCTGAAGCATTGAAGAAGGGAGTTTCTTCCAGAAAAGGCTATGTTCTTCAGAACTCAGTGGAATGATGGAGAGCCTAAGGAGGCAGCTGCAGGAGGTGAAGTCGCTGGAGTTGTCTTGACCAAAGAGCAGAGCAGAGAATTGGTGGTGGTGCTCATTTGCCTTTACTTGACATCTTGGCTCTTCACTGTGATGAAGAGGAACCACATTTTATGCTCTTTTGTATCTCCCACAGTGCCTGTCTCACAGGAAGTGCCCAGATATATGTTGACTAACTAGAAAGTTTACATAACAATGAATTAGCCCTAAGACTACATGGCTTTGGATGTGTTAATTCATCTTCTGTACATCTATTTGTGAAATACCTGCTCGTAAGAGTAGCTTAAATAATCAAGTAAGTATTGTTCTATCAAGAGTTAAATTTTCAGTGCACAGGCATCATAAAGTTGCATGACTTTGTCCAGCCATCTCAAACATGCTGATTTTCCCCAGCTTAGTAATATGCTATACAGACTTTGCAGGGTCAGCCTGTCCTAACAGCCCTGCTTTAAGCCCCCCATAGCATTTTGTTCAATCTGTGGCTCCTACTTTGTCTCTCCTATTCCGAGTATGGGCAGTGAGTGTTTCTCTCTCCCTAATGGTAGCCTTGTAACAATTTGTGGCAGTATCTTTGTATGCTTATGAGCTTTGTACCAACTAGATTCTTCATATATACTTGTCATTAACAGGTCAAATTGAAAAGCACACAGTATTGGTAAGTCTAACTTGAAGAGACAGAAGATACATTGCATCTGACACAAGTATGTTAGGTAACCTAAATCTCAGTGATCCCTTTTTTTCATGTCCTAGTCAGGTAGAGTTGCTTCAGTTACTCTAGCCAGTTTGAGTTAGTAAACTTGATAACTTAGCTACTATCAAGTTCAGAAGATGTATATCTCAGAAGAACCAAAAGGTTACTTTTCTGCTCTGTCCCCTCCACAATTTAAGTTCCTCCAGAGCTGTGATCACTTGATACATTTTATCAGTGTCTTTTTACTACTTACAAATGGCCCAGTCTTCAGGAAACATCTTTAGGTATACATAATGCTCCTTGGTCTTTATCAACCTACTGAATGTGTTCTATAATCTGTCATCTAAAAGGCCTATGGATAGGCTTCAGAGGTCTGTAACTCTTAACATATATTGATATATTCTCAGGGAGGTCTCTTATAGAACCACTGACCTGGATCATCTGTCAGGCTTCCTTTTCACCTTTAAAGGCTTTGCTTAAAATGCAAATTTCCTCTCCATCACAAATTTCTACTGTTTTTTTTCAAAACCCACAGGTAGTTTTTTGTTTGGCTTCCCAGAAATGATTTTAACAAAGATCTGGCTAGACTTGGAATCAGAGACCTTCATCATAGTGTTATCTATAGAACAAAAAACTACACCTATCTAAAATATCCGATAACATGAACATGAAATATTATACAACTACTGAATTTTTAATAGCAATCACAAAATATATTACATGTTGTTTGAAGTGGACAAAGTATATAATAAAGTGGTATATAAAGTACAATCCTGTAGTTCCAATTTGAAAAACATACATTCACGTATAGTAGTTGAGAATGTAGGCCAAGATAATCCATGCCTCAGTTTCTTCAACTAGGAAGTTAAATGTCTTTGCAGTTACTAAGTGAATTAATCCATGCAAAACACTTGAAACCAGTAATTGTTAGCTGCTACATACTCACCCACTAAATAGTGGGATTACAGGTGGTTTTTGTTTGCTTTATATTCTTTTATGTATTCTGCATTTTCTTTGGTGAACATATTTTACTATCAGAAAATAATTTTATCTTAATGCTCACTTCCACTTACAGAAGCTACACTCGAGCAAAGTAAGGGAGTTAACATGAAATAAACTGTAACAGTAACTTTTAGTAAAAAAAAACTACATCATGGCTTCATGATTTTTCTCACCCATAAGAAGTTGGGTGGCAACCAGTAACTTTTTTATAAAATTATTTTATTTAGGACTGTAATAGACAATATGTACATTCACTTCTTGTCTCCTGAAGATTTAATGGGGAATTCACCTGAGAAACATTTTTTCCCAGGAAACCCAGTCTCTTGGTTCAGCAGACCCATAAAAAAGCCCACAGAGGTCTTCAGCTCTCTGCCAATCTGGAGAAGATTTGTTTTCTTTGATCTGCTGTCATGTGTTCACAAGCTTCTAAAATGTTTGCCAAAATCAGAGTCTGCTGAATGGTTTTTGCCTTAACCCATATTCTTCCATTCATCCCAAATACTATCTCCAGGGGGTAGAGTTTCCCCACTTCTTGTAGGATTTCACAGTCTGGAGCTAACAGCCTGGTGAGGAAGGGAAAGAAAACAAAACTTTATTAAGTGGCAGGGTGTGCCCTGATTTTACCAGGGAACTCCTTTTCTGGGCAGTTCTCCACAGTCACTCAGAGCTCTACCAACATCATCGCAACAAGGCATATGAAAACATTTGCTCCCCTTTTTCTTCCAAGAAGCTTTATACCTAACAGGTACACCAGAGGTCACAATGGTGGGCTATCCTCTGCAAAGAAACCAAACTCCCTATGCCACAAACTTTACAAAAAAAATATAAAGTTCTTCCTTCACATTGTCAGAGCACCTTAATTCTAGACTTTAGAACTGTAGCTTTTTTATTGTCTCGGGTGCTAAAAGAACACTTGAACCTTGTTTTCCTGACCATGTAAATCATTCTCTGGTATTAAATTCAATACTTGGAGAAGAGTGTTGACTCTCTGAAAACACAAAATGCTGCTTGGTTAATAACATGCTTCTTTAAATGTCTTGAACTAATTCTGCAGATCTGCAAAATAAGTAGCAAAAGGAGATATGCAAGATAGCTGTGAACCTCAGTAGCTTTGGGAGTAAAGCCCTTTAATAGGGCATAGCTTTGGGTAGCTCTTGCCTGGAAAATCCCGTGGACAGAGGAGCCTGGTAGGCTGCAGTCCATGGGGTCGCAAAGAGTCGGACACAACTGAGCGACTTCACTTTCACTTTTCCCTTTCCTGCATTGGAGAAGGAAATGGCAACCCACTCCAGTGTTGTTGCCTGGAGAATCCCAGGGACGGGGGAGCCTGGTGGGCTGCCGTCTATGGGGTCGCACAGAGTCGGACACGACTGAAGCGACTTAGCAGCAGCAGCAGCAGCTTTGGGTAGATAGAGATCTAAACCTAACAAAGAGAATCTGTCTCTGGGAACTATTAAAAGGACAGTAAAGCAGGAGCCTTTTGTGAATGTCTGCATAAGTCTGAGGGTCACATTACTCTAGCTTAATTTGACTCCCATCATAAGAGAAATATGATTTTGTACAATAATAAATGCATCTGTATTCAAGTGACTTAGAAGGGGGAAGGCCAGTTTTCACATTTGGTCTGAGTATATATAAGGAACAACGGACCTACCAGCAGAGAAGTCCAGATTCCATATCAACACAGAAACTATAATGACAAATATGTCTGAATTTTATGTATTCACATTGAGAGGATGGGGCTAAATGCAAGAGTTTACAACTGTGCTAAAGTGGATACTGATTTTTAACTTTGAGGAGATATAGCCACTGTTATAGCCAAAGATTAGTCAGCTTTCTAAGAAGGTATAATATAAAAGACAACAGGCAAGCTGGAAAGCATCAGACTTACTTTCTAATTAAGCCCAAAGTCACTTTAAAAAGCAGACCATCCTGTCCAATCACACCCATTCCATTGGCTCGTCCACAGCTGTCAATACAGACCATCTCTGGTTCCATATCTTTATTAGCAACCACAAATTGGCCATAGATGAGATCTCCAACCTACAATGATAATTAAAAAACATCATTTCCTCTCAGCAAACCATGCTAAAGGTGCTGCTATTGGCTCTTCAATAGGCATCAATGCCAGTCATCTACAATTCTGTGGCTAAACAACAGACAACACTCCAGGATTCTCACAGTCACGCTGGAGTTGTGCCTTAAAAGAAGGCAAAATTAAAGCTTGTACCTTCACCCTTCCCTCACCAGAAAATCCCCAGACTGGGAGCCTCATCAAAGCCAGAGAATACCCACTGGGGTTACACTGTAAACTACAGTAGCCACTACTTACATGTAGTTATTTAAACTTACATTTAAATTAATGAAAACGATGTACTTAAAATTCAGTTTTTCAGTTGCATTAGCCACATTTCAAATGCTCAATAGCCATGTGTGACTTAGTGGCTCCCATAATACTCAGCGCATATGTAAAACACTAGCATCACCACAAAATTTTACTGCACAGCACCGCTTTAGGGAATTACAGAAGAATCAATCCTTGGCATGCAAATTATTCAAAGCAAAACAGAACACTGGTAATTCATTGACTGTTCTCCATACAAGAATTACTTTAAAAACCTCAAGAGTTGAACTTCAAAATGAAAAAAACTATGGAAATGGAGAGTAAACTTGTTTCATTAATTACCAACAACTGTTGCTGACTCAAGAAACTAGAGAAAGAACATTCTCTGCCTTTTAGAAGCATTTAGTTTCAGAGGGCAGTGGGGATATATATGTAAACAAACTTCATTCACAGCTGAATCCAGTTAAGTAAGAAAAATGACTGAAAATCAGGGATGTTTTTACAGAGGGGTAGTGGTGGTCAGCCTGGGTCTTGAAAGACCAGAATGTGTTCCACAGGTTGAGAAGAGGATAAAGCAATCCAGACAGAGGGAACAGCATAAGCAAAGGTACAGGGGCAGGAAATTATGAATTCAGTGGTGCTCTTAAATAGTTCAGCGTAATTCAGGCAGGGCCACGTGGAGATATAATTATGGATGAGGGAAGACCTCTGGAAATAGTAATACGTAGGCTTTGAATAACTTTTTCTTTTGAAGAAAGGGGTATGAGAGGCTGTCAGCTCTTAAAAGCCTAGATGAAGGGGCAGAAGTGTACAGGGAGGATATTACTAAGGAGGTCACTGACTTAAGTCCAGTCAAGAGACAGCTAAGGCCTGAACTTGCAAAGTGGAGATAAAGGGGTGGACATGTGGCAAATCAGACGACATGAGGGATGAGTGAGAGAAAAGGCAAAGAAACCTCCAAATCTCTGGCTTGGATGGACGGAAGAGTGTGGTCATGCTACCTGAAAAGCCCAAGTTGAAACTTGAAGTAGCAAGACTGCTCCTCTGTCAGCTGCAAAATGGGATTGTTGGGAAACAGTGATGTAACTGAAGCTGTGAGATACAAGTCCCAGGACCCACTTCCAGGAAAGATGGATGAGTGATAACGGCAATTTCCACCACTGTTCCTTCCTTCCTCCCTAAGCCTCTGGCTTACTTCTTTGTCCAGTGTATATGGATATAACAAATAACAGATATAACCTTTCAATTCAGCAGAGATGAAAACATCCCCCAACACAGCAAATGTAAACCAAGTATGTGGCTTTGGTCCCAGAGGTGGAGCATCTGAAAGAACTCTTGAAGCCTGGAGTGATTACAAAGATGCTCCAAGATCATCCAATAGCTCTAGGAAAACAGGACAGTTCCGGTACCCTTCTGGATATATGACTGTTTAGGAAACGGATATTTATTAGTTTTGAAACCAAAGGTCCTATAGTTACCTGCACATTAGGTCTGTTTCTTTTAGTTGCACCTTCGAATGCCAAGTAAGACAGAGAAGCTGGCTCACTCCCTCCAACATCAACTTTGAATATGTCTCCAGACTTAGCTGTCACTATGCCAATCACATGGTCTCCTTTCACGGGGACATACTACCAAAGAAAGAATGAGAGAACAACCATAAATGACAATCATTTTTAAGACATCTTCAGCAAGTCCTCAGTGGTTGTTATTTTTGTCATTTAAATATTTAGAAAATATTTTAAAATCCATGTTTACAAATCAAATCTTACAACAAACCTGATCATATGTCACTCTCCCTAAAAGAAAACCAATCACATGATAAACTCTCAGATTTCCAGCTTCCAACTGTTCATTTAAGTCTGTATCATCTTATCTCTTCTGAATTCTTATCAGAAACTTCCTAGCTTTTGTTTGCAAGAGTGCAGTGATACAGGGGTCCTCACAACCAAGCAAGGACATTCTGTTATTAGACAGTTTCTTCGTACGTGAAATTTCTTATTTATTCTAAGAGAAACTGAACTCCCTATGACATCCACTCATTGAACTTGATTCTTTGGAACCCCGAAAGGCAAGTCTGCTGCTCCCTGACCTATGGGGTTTTGAACACAATGACCACGTCTCACAGTCTTTATCCCCTTATGTGAGAAGATTCCCAGGCTCCTTTCTCTCCTGGTCTCCCGTCTAGGGCCACGTTCCAGCTGTTCACGGTCGCTCTAAAGGAGTTGTAGAAGTAAGCACAAGACTCCGGTGGCTCTTGGCTAGACTTATCAGAGGAGGGCTCCTGGCCCCCTTCCGTGCTTCCGAAGAATATCCTCAGCCTTCTCCCGACCAGACAACCCTTCTGGAGTCCCAGCTCACCCGCTTCTGCTGTGAGTCCACCCAGTAAACGCCACCGCCGCTGCCACTGCCGGGTTCCTTGTGACGGAGCCGGCCGCACTTGGTGACCAGCAGTCGGTCGCCGAAGCGCCGCAAGCCTGGGCCGCACACCACGCGTCCCCGGGAGCGCGCTGTGGCGTTTAGGCGCAGCGGTCGCTCCCCTGCACCTCCTGGGCCTTCTCCGTCCTCCTGCTCTGGCAGCAGCAGCTCCTCGCCCGGCAGCACCACTTGACCTAGCACCGTTCGCGCTGCCCGCGCCCTGCAGCCAGCCAGGGACTCCGCTGGAACACCCGCTGCTTCGGCCATCACGGGCGGCACTATACAGTTTCCGGCTTCCGGCTCCGCATCCAATCGCCAGCCAGCCCAAGGCCTTCCGTTTCCGGCAGCACAGGCTTATGGGACTTGAACCCTTTTCCAAAGTCCGAAGGCGCTGGGTCGGCGGGTTCCCTCAAGGTGGCTATAATTGTGCCTTTAGCTGGCCGCCTATCCAGCAGTCCGTTCGCAGGTCCGCAGGAGAAACGCGCAGCTTGAGTCAATCGCGGAGCCTCCTCTCCCGGTGTCGGAGATGCACGGTGGGATATGAGACTCCGCCACCTTTCGTTTCATGGAAACCTTGGGAACTGGGCAAGCCTTCGGGAGTTGGCTCTCTCTTCTGACTCTGCCCTCAAAAGGACCGCTAATCTTTTACCAGGAAGAGTATTCAGTATTTTCTTTTGCATAGGAAACTTTTATCTGTTCACGTTGTGGAAGACCAGAGAAGAATAGAAAGAAAATGAAAAGCATTAGTCTTGCTCCCTGTTTGTCTTTCTGCCAGTCTGTCAGCTAGTTATCACTTTTTTTTTCTAGCGCAGGTCCTTGGCACGAAATAGATAATACTTGGTGAAATGAATGAATGAAAATTAATGTTGACATTTTGGTGTGTGTTTCCGTTTTTTTTTTTTTCCCTGAAAATATTTACATATCATATGCATATTTCCGTATAACTGAGCTTCCCCTCCACGGCCTGGGAAAATCAATAACTGCAGTTAAATCTTTGCTGCTGTTTTCCTTGGAGCACGCTTTAGTTGCCCAGGTGAAGAGCAGCTGAATTGCAAATCAATAGCACATCAGGTCTGCCCTTCTGACTTTCAAGGCTCTCACTTGAAATCACAGTTTCCTGTCAACCGGTACCTCCAATTAGCGTTAGTCAGATTATCCAGTAGGAGTTGGAACTCCTGGGGACTTGGGATGGCGCGGCTGACCGATGGCTTTTAGCTGTCCTCCATTTCTACTGCTCATCTCTTTGAGGTATCTGCTTCCAACCCGAGTCTTTAGATTTTTAGGATGTTAGACCATCTCTAACGTACCTTCACAATTTTATAAGACGCTGGTGAATCAACTAAATACAATGAAGTGTAAGTGAAAGTCGCTCAGTCGTATCAGCCTCTTTGGACCCCACGGACTATACAGTCCATCGAATTCTCCAGGCCAGAATACCGGAGTGGGTAATCTTTCCCGTCTCCAAGCGATCTTCCCGGCCCAGGGATCGAACCCAGGTCTCCTGCATTGCAGGTGGATTCTTTGCCAGCTGAGCCACAAGAGAAGCCCCCAATACAATAATAGAGGCCAACTGAATGTAACTTTGGTTTTGCGACAGATTATTGCAAGAGCTGTTCTTGTTTGGTTACCTTTGCAGAAGGGATGACGTAGTTTTTCTCTCCTCCCCACTCTAACCCAGTTCCAGAGGGCCTGCATAGAGCAGGTATTCAATGACCAAGACTACCTCTATCGCAGCTGGCCCAAGGCCATGCCTGTATGGTACTCAACGGGTCCCGGCCAGAGAGGTCAGGAAATGATCCCTGGATTGTCTCTCACTCACCTTCACGTCAATAGAGGAGTCTCGGTCAGAAACGTGGCCCAAATCTGGCTGAGGAGGTCTACCAAGGGCACTTCAGGGAGGTGTGTCTGCACATGGGTATCGGTCTGGTACATTGCCAAGCCCACAGTGGCAACCATAGGTCTGGAAAAGAACAGTCACCTGAGACCGGAAGCTCAGGCCTGAAGGGCGGGTCGAAGGCGCCTGGAGGGCGGTGCCATGCGCGACACGCCCAGAGGGTGGAGCACGCTGGAGGCATCCTGGTCCGTGTGGCGCGTGCCGCGATGTCCGTGCTCTGCCGTCTCGGCGTCGTGCAGCCGGCGGTGTGTAAAAGCACGTGGCAGTGGCCATGGTTGTGGCCGCCGCGGCGGGCAGGCCCAGGGGTGCTGAGGCCCGCCCGCGTGAGAGGGTGGAAGCCGAGACCGCAACCAAGTGTGCGGAGCCCAGCTCAGAGCCGCGGACACGGACTAAGGCGGCGTGGGTGGGGTGTGGGGGCTCTTTGAGAAGTTCGCTTTTAGAATGGCGCATGCAGCGTTTTTTGGGTGTGAAAGTGGCTGCGATTGGGGAATGAAGAGGAGGCCGCGGCCCGTGCGGTCGACAACGCGCCTTTCAGCGTTGAGGCCGTGCATAGCTTTCCGCTGGTGCGTGGGGTCTTCCGGGCGTATCCACCAGGATGAATTAGGCCGGCTAGTTATTTGGGGGACTTGCGGGCCTGGATCCTGTGCAGAAGGGGTGGTACCGCCCTCGACTGCCTCTGGGACATACCGCCGCATTTCTTAGCGCTTCCCTCGAGAAAAGAACCGAATTGCCCTTCGGAAAGGTTGATCCAGACCATGGCCTTCTGGACTTTTTCCCAGAACTTCCTGTTTAGAAGACTTTGCTACTTGAGAAGCTGGAAAAGTGCTATCTCATGGTTGCTTTTCTTTGTTGACTGGTGAAGTTGGGCATTTTTGTTACTTTCAGTCAAGACTAGTTGAGCTTTTGCTCTGGACCAGGAATTGAGCTGGGCAATGAGCCCGGAAGCCAGCTGATTCATGTTCCCTGCACTGGGGGGAGATGACTGTCACCACATGGAAATACCAAGTGTAACTGACTATAACAACCTTATTAGGGTGTCAGCCCCGAGAGTACAAAAGATGAAATGATTACCTCTAGGTGGGAAGAAGGTAGGAGTCAGAATCAGTTCAGTTCAGTCTCTCAGTCGTGTACGACTCTTTGCGACCCCATGAACCGCAGCACGCCAGGCCTCCCTGTCCATCACCAACTCCTTGAGCCCACCCAAACCCATGTCCATCGAGTCGGTGATGCCATCCAGCCATCTCATCCTCTGTCATCCCCTTCTCCTCCTGCCCTCAATCTTTCCCAGCATCAGGGGCTTTTCCAGTAAGTCAGCTCTTCACATCAGGTGGCCAAAGTATTGGAGTTTGAGCTTCAACATCAGTCCTTCCAATGAACACCCAGGACTGATCTCCTTTAGGATGGACTGGTTGGATCTCCTTGCAGTCCAAGGGACTCTCAAGAGTCTTCTCCAACACCACAGTTCAAAAGCATCAATTCTTTGGAGCTCAGCTTTCTTTCTAGTCCAACTCTCACATCCATACATGACTACTGGAAAAACCATAGCCTTGACTAGACAGATCTTTGTTGGCAAAGTAATGTCTCTGCTTTTTAATATGCTGTCCAGGTTGGTCATAACTTTCCTTCCAAGGAGTAAGCGTCTTTTAATTTCATGGCTGCAATCAACATCTGCAGTGATCTTGGAGCCCCCAAAAATAAAGTCAGCCACTGTTTCCACTGTTTTCCCCATCTATCTGCCATGAAGTGATGGGACCAGATGCCATGATCTTAGTTTTCTGAATGTTGAGCTTTAAGCCAACTTTTTCACTCCTCTTTCACTTTCATCAAGAGGCTCTTTAGTTCTTCTTCACTTTCTGCCATAAGGGTGGTGTCATCGGCGTATCTGAGGTTATTGATATTTCTCCCAGCAATCTTGATTCCAGCTTGTGCTTCATCTAGCCCAGCGCTTCTCATGATGTACTCTGCATATAAGTTAAATAAGCAGGGTGACAATATACAGCCTTGACATACTCCTTTTCCTATTTGGAACCAGTCTGTTGTTCCATGTCCAGTTCTAACTGTTGCTTCCTGACCTGCATACAGGTTTCTCAAGAGGCAGGTCAGGTGGTCTGGTATTCCCATCTCTTTCAGAATTTTCCACAGTTTATTGTGATCCACACAGTCAAAGGCTTTGGCATAGTCAGAATAGATGTCCATAAAGAAGTGGAATTTGAATGAATCTTTAAATTTTTTTAGTTGACAGGTTTCTAAAAATTATAAATGAAGTGCATGCTAATTTATTTACAGAAATTAATAGGAAAAGAATCCATGGAGGTATTAATATTTTTATTCAAGTAAAGAATTTAAATGAAATGCTCACAATTACCACTACAGAAGTGGAATCTATTTGGTATAAACGTTTTTAATCACAAATGATCATGGCTTGTGAAAACTAAAGAGAGCTTTAAAGGGTTTAAGAATAGCAGATATAAGGAACAGCCATTGCTCCTAGTACTTAGCTCACCTAAGCAAAAATCTCTGTCTATACTGGCCTGGCCTGATTGAGACCTTGTTGTAGAGGACATTGTCATGGCTTGTTAAATGGCAAGAAGTCATTAGGAATCTGTGCCAGACTTCCCTGGTGGTCTAGTGATTAAGAATCTGCCTTGCAATGCAAGGGACACCTAGTTTAATCCCTGGTCCTGGAAGGTCCCACATGCTGCGGAGCAACTAAGCCCATGCACTACAACTGCTGAGCTAGTGCTCTAGAGCCCCATGAGCTGCAACTACAAAGCCCACATGCTTAGAGCCCATGCTCCACAAGAGAAGCCACCACAATGAGAAGCCTGAACTCTCCACAACTAGAGAAAGCTCACATGCAGCAATGAAGACCCACCACAGCCAATAAATAAAGAAAAAAATCTGTGCCAGTGGAACTTGCTGGAAATCAACCCTTCAGAACTTGCTGGCATTTCTAGGATGCGGGGAGGTGTCTCTTGGAAGCATCTGTTATAAAACTGCCTAATAGCATGCTAGGGGAAACTGCTGACTGCTGGGTGATTCCACCCACCAAACAAAACAGGAGCTGACGCTGGAGAAGCTGTGGTACTGCGGGAATATGCCAGAGAGCACAGTGGAGCCACCAAACAAATCTCATTCCTTCTGCAGGGCATTCTGCCTGCAAAGCTTGTCTTCATGATAGATAGCAAAGGAAAAATGTTTTAAAGGCCCAGATCCATTTTCTCAGAGCAGGCAGTGAAGGGTGAGTTTAGAGCTGAGTGGCAATACATTGATAACTGGCCCAGAGCCTCATGAGAGGTTGTAAGGTGAACAAATTCATCAGTAATAGCAGTAAGATAAGAGTCTGCCTGGGCCCAGATGGCTTCACTGATGAGTTCTACCAAATATTTAAAGAATTAATAGCCATTAATACAACCTCTACCCCAAAAATAGAAGAGGAGGCAACATAGCTTAATTCATTCTATGAAGCCAATATTACCCTAATACCAAAACGAAAGATATCACAAGAAAAGAAAATCATAGATCAGTATTCCTTATGAATATAAACAAAAAAATGCTCAACAAAATACTAGCAAGCTGAATACAGTAACATATAAAAAGGGTTACAAACTATGACCAAATGGTATTTATCCCAGGAATACCTGGTCTTTTAACATCTGAAATCAATCAATATAATACACCATATCATTAAATAAAATCCACATTATCATTTCAGTAGATGGATGAAAAGCATGTGGAAAAGTCCAACATCCTGTTAAGATAAAAAACAATAAACTGGAATTAGAAAGGAACCACCTAAACCTAATAAAGAACATTTATGGAAAAACCCACAGATAACATCATAATTAACGGTGAAAGAATGAAAGCTTTCTCCCTAGGGTCAAAAACAAGACAAGGAAGTCTGCTCTCGTCACTTCTATTGAGCATTGTATTCAAGATTCTATCCTGGGCAGTTTGGCAAGAAAAATAAAAGGTATTTAGATTGGAAAGAAAGAAGTAAAACTTGCAGGCGCTATGATCTGATATATATAAAATTCTAAGGAATCTATTTTACAATAGCAAAAAGAATTAAACATTTGGGAATAAATTTAACAAAAGAAATAACCTTAAAACCTTGGGAACTACAAAACACTGTTGAAAGAAATTAAAGATCTAAATAATTGGAAAGGTGCCCTCATGTTCATGGATCAGAAGAATTAGTGATAAACAGATTGAAAGCAGTCCCTGTCAAAATCTCTACTGTCTTCATTGCAAAATTTGATAAATGGATCCTAAAACTCATATAGAAATGAAAGGGACCTACAGAAGCGCCACCTCCCCCTCCAAAAAAAAAAAAAACTGAAAAAAAAGAATAAAGTTGGAGGATTTATACTTCTGCTTTCAAGATTTACTACAAAGCTTACAGTAATTAAGAAAGCCAGAGGTATAAGCATAGATGTAGATCAGTTCAGTTCAGTCGCTCAGTCGTGTCCGACTCTCTGCGACCCCATGAATTGCAGCACGCCAGGCCTCTCTGTCCATCACCAACTCCCGGAGTCTACCCAAACCCATGTTCATCGAGTCAGTGATGCCATCCAACCATCTCATCCTCTGTCGTCCCCTTCTCCTCCCGCCCCCAATCCTACCCAGCATTAGGGTCTTTTCCAATGAGTCAACCCTTCGCATGAGGTGGCCAAAGTATTGGAGCTTCAGCTTCAACATCAGACCTTCCAATGAACACCCAGGATTGATCTCTTTTAGGATGGATTGATTGGATCTCCGTGCAGTCCAAGAAACTCTCAAGAGTCTTCTCCAACACCACAGTTCAAAAGCATCAATTCTGCGGTGCTCAGCTTTCTTCACCGTCCAACTCTCACATCCATACATGACCACTGGAAAAACCATAGTCTTGACTAGACGGACTTTTGTTGGCAAAGTAATGTCTCTGCTTTTAAACATGCTATCTAGGTTGGCCATAACCTTCCTTCCAAGTAGTAAGCGTCTTTTAATTTCATGGCTGCAGTCACCATCAGCAGTGATTCTGGAGCCCAAAAAAGTAAAGTCTGACACTGTTTCCACTGTTTCCCCATCTATTTCCCATGGAGTGATGGGACCAGATGCCATGATCTTAGTTTTCTGAACGTTGAGCTTTAAGCCAACGTTGAGCTTTAAGCCAAGCAGAAGCGAGGCGGCTGCGACGGCTCGGCGCAGAAGCGAGGCGGCTGCGACGGCTCGGCGCAGAAGCGAGGCGGCTGCGACGGCTCGGCGCAGAAGCGAGGCGGCTGCGACGGCTCGGCGCAGAAGCGAGGCGGCTGCGACGGCTCGGCGCAGAAGCGAGGCGGCTGCGACGGCTCGGCGCAGAAGCGAGGCGGCTGCGACGGCTCGGCGCAGAAGCGAGGCGGCTGCGACGGCTCGGCGCAGAAGCGAGGCGGCTGCGACGGCTCGGCGCAGAAGCGAGGCGGCTGCGACGGCTCGGCGCAGAAGCGAGGCGGCTGCGACGGCTCGGCGCAGAAGCGTGGCCGAGAGGAGCTAGGCCGAGCCGGGGGCCGGGGGCCGGGGGCCGGGGGCGGCAACCGAGAGGGGCTAGGCCGGGCCGGGGGCCGGGGCGGCGGCCGAGAGGGGCTAGGCCGGGCCGGGGGCGGCGGCCGACAGAGGCTAGGCCGTGCCGGGGGCCGGGGGCCGGGAGCCGGGGGCGGCAACCGAGAGGGGCTAGGCCGGGCCAGGGGCCGGGGGCGGCGGCCGACAGGGGCTAGCCCGGGCCGGGGGCCGGGAGCAGCGGCTGACAGGGCCTAGGCCGGGCCGGGGGCTGGGGGCCGAGGGCCGGGGGCGGCAGTCGAGAGGGGCTAGGCCAGGCCGGGGGCTGGAGCCGGCGGCAGCGGTGGCGGAGGCAAGAGGAATTACCCAAGGCCCAAGGTAAGAGAAACCCAAGTAAGACGGTAAGTGTTGCGAGAGGGCATCAGAGGGCAGACACACTAAAACTAAAACAACAGAAAACTAGCTAATCTGATCATACGGACCACAGCCTTGTCTATCTCAATGAAACTAAGCCATGCCGTGTGGGGCCACCCAAGACGGATGGGTCATGGTGGAGAGGTCTGACAGATTGTGGTCCACTGGAGAAGGGCATGGCAAACCACTTCAGTATTCTTGCCTTGAGAACCCCATGAACAGTATGAAAAGGCAAAAGGATAGGACACTGAAAGATGAACTCCCCAGGTCAGTAGGTGCCCAATATGCTAATGGAGATCAGTGGAGAAATAACTCCAGAAAGAATGATGGGATGGAGCCAAAGCAAAAACGATACCCAACTGTGGATGTGATTGGTGATAGACGCAAAGTCCGATGCTGTAAAGAGCAATATTGCATAGGAACCTGGAATGTTAGGTCCATGAATCAAGGCAAACTGGAAGTGGTCAAACAGGAGATGGCAAGAGTGAACGTTGACATTCTAGGAATCAGTGAACTAAGATGGACTGGAATGGGTGAATTTAACTCAGATGACCATTATATCTACTACTGTGGGCAAGAATCCCTTAGAAGAAATGGAGTAGCCATCATGGTCAACAGAAGAGTCTGAAATGCAGTACTTGGATGCAATCTCAAAAACGACAGAATGATCTCTGTTCGCTTCCAAGGCAAACCGTTCAATATCACGGTAATCCAAGTCTATGCCCCGACCAGTAACGCCGAAGAAGCTGAAGTTGAACAGTTCTATGAAGACCTACAAGACCTTCTAGAACTAACACCCAAAAAAGATGTCCTTTTCATTATAGGGGACTGGAATGCAAAAGTAGGAAGTAAAGAAACACCTGGCGTAACAGGCAGGTTTGGCCTTGGAGTACAGAATGAAGCAGGGCAAAGGCTAATAGAGTTTTGCCACAAGAACGCACTGGTAATAGCAAACTCCCTATTCCAACAACACAAGAGAAGACTCTACACGTGGACATCACCAGATGGTCAACACCGAAATCAGATTGATTATATTCTTTGCAGCCAAAGATGGAGAAGCTCTATACAGTCAGCAAAAACAAGACCGGGAGCAGACTGTGGCTCAGATCATGAACTGATTATTGCCAAATTCAGACTTAAATTGAAGAAAATAGGGAAAACCACTAGACCATTCAGGTATGACCTAGATCAAATCCCTTATGAGTATACAGTGGAAGTGAAAAATAGATTTAAGGGACTAGACCTGATGGACAGAGTGCCTGATGAACTATGGACAGAGGTTCGTGACATTGTACAGGAGACAGGGATCAAGAAAATCCCCATGGAAAAGAAATGCAAAAAAGCAAAATGGCTGTCTGAGGAGGCCTTACAGATAGCTGGGAAGAGAAGAGAAGCGAAAAGCAAAGGAGAAAAGGAAAGATATTCTCATCTGAATGCAGAGTTCCAAAGAATAGCAAGGAGAGATAAGAAAGCCTTCCTCAGCGATCAGTGCAAACAAATAGAGGAAAACAACAGATTGGGAAAGACTAGAGACCTCTTCAAGAAAATTAGAGATACCAAGGGAACATTTCACGCAAAGATAGGCTCGATATAGGACAGAAATGGTATGGACCTAACAGAAGCAGAAGATATTAAGAAGAGGTGGCAAGAATACACAGAAGAACTGTACAAAAAAGATCTTCACGACACATAATCACGATGGTGTGATCACTCACCTAGAGCCAGACATCTTGGAATGTGAAGTCAAGTGGGCCTTAGAAAGCATCACTACGAACAAAGCTAGTGGAGGTGATGGAATTCCAGTTGAGCTATTTCAAATCCTCAAAGGTGATGCTGTGAAAGTGCTGCACTCGATATGCCAGCAAATTTGGAAAACTCAGCAGTGGCCACAGGACTGGAAGAGGTCAGTCTTCGTTCCAATCCCAAAGAAAGGCAATGCCAAAGATGTAGATCAGCAGAATACAATTGAGAATACAGAAGTAAACCCTCACATTTGTGGTTAATTGGTTTTTGACAAGGGTGCCAAGACAATTAATTGGGGGAAGAAAAATCTTCCAGCACTATTGTCCCAAGTAGTGTTGGGACAACTGGATATCTACATGCAAAAGAAAGATGTTGCATCTGTCTCTATGGAAACTACCAAATTTATACACACCCCTAGGATGCAGAAACTGGTATATCAAAGTTGTTGCATGAAGGAGTTTCTGTACCTGTGAAGGAGTTTTATACTAGAAAGAGCCCCGTTGCCCTACTCTTGTCAGATAATTCTCTAGCTTTATTAGTATTTTATGTCACATATCCCTGCAGGAACTAGTTTACTTTTGCTCTAGGCTAAAAACACAATATATTTGAGGGAAAACATGGTTCCCACCCTTGAAAATGTGTGTCTCACTTCTAATTTTCCTTTAAATAATGTAGGTGACGAGTTTTAAAAGTCTACGAAGTCTTCATAGGGAAAAAACAGTGGTGATTGCCAGGGGTAGGGGGAAGGGGAGTTACCGAGTTTCAGTATGGGAAGATGAGAAAAGTTCATCTAGTCCCTATCCCAAGAGGCAACCACCTCTTCTCCTGTACACTTAGGTAAGACTCTAGGCACTACTTAGTTATCAGAGTCTTAAAACAACTATGGCAAAAACAAAACAAAACTATGGCAGGGTACAGAAGTTTGCTCTTCTTCCATTCTGGCAAAACTTTTTCCAAACCTCACTGTAAAACTAAATATGATATTTTATACCCCCCATACATGCAGGATTTTAAAACTGCTATACAGACTATAAATTTCATGCACTTCAAATATACAATTAAGTTAGTTTTAGTAAATATATTAGTAGTGCAACCATCACCAAAATCCAGTTTTAGATCACCTCAGTCACCCTAAAATGATCCCTCATGTCCATTTGTGATCAACATCTTTCCTACCCCAGCCCTACACAGCCACTAACCTACTTTCTGTCTCTCTAGCCTTTTCTGGACACTTTACATACATGGAATCATACAACATGTAGTTTCTTTGTGTCTGGGTTTTTTCACTTAGCATGATGTTTTTTAGGTTAATCTATGTTTGTACAATGTATTAGTAGTTCATTGCTTTTTATTAATAGTATTCTACTGGGTTTGTCAAAAAGTTTGTTCAGGTTTTTCTGTAATATCTTATGGAAAAATCCGAATAAGCTTTTTTGCCAACCCAGTATTTCATGGATACACTGCTGCTGCTGCTGCTGCTGCTGCTGAGTCGCTTTAGTCGTGTCCGACTCTGTGCGACCCCATAGACAGCAGCCCACCAGGCTCCCCCGTCCCTATACACTACATTTTGTTTATCCATTTACAAGTTGAAGGCCATTGGGGTTGTTTTCACTTTTTGACTCTTGTGAGTAATACTGTTAGTATTTGCATACAAGCCTTTGTGGATGTATGAGTTCATTTCTCTAGAATAGAGTACTTACGATAGGAATTGCTGGGCTTGTGATGAATTTACATTTAACTTTTTAAGAAACTGCCAAACTTTTCTAATGATGTTGTAGCATTTTACATTTCTCCCACCAGTGTATAAAGGTCCTAGTTTCTCCACATCCTATTACTTGTTACTGTCTTTTTGATTAAAGTGGGTATAAAGTATTAATTCATTATGGTTTTATTTTTAATTTCCCAAATGAGTAATAATGTTGAGCATCTTTTCATGTGCTAAATGACCATTTGTATAACTAATCTGGTGAAATGTCTATTCACATCTTTTACCCACTATTAAAATGTGTTATTTGCTTTCTTATTGAATTATAAAATATTTTAAAAATATATTCTGGGTACAAATCCCTTATCAGGTATATGCTTTGCAAATATTTTTTCCTGGTCTGTAGACTGTCTTTTCATCTTTGTGATGGTGTCTTTTGAACCATGTTTTAAATTTTGATGATGTCTAATGTATTGATTTTTTCTTTTTGGATTGCGCTCTACTGGTTCCAAATGGGAAAGGAGTACGTCAAGGCTGTATATTGTCACCCTGCTTATTTAACTTATATGGAGAATACATCATGTGAAATGCCAGGCTGGATGAAGCACAAACTGGAATCAAGGTTGCCGGGAGAAATATCAATAACCTCAGATATGCAGATGACACCACCCTTACGGCAGAAAGCAAAGAAGAACTAAAGAACCGCTTGATGAAAGTGAAAGACGACAGTGAAAAAGTTGGTTTAAAACGCAACATTCAGAAAACTAAGATCATGGCATCCGGCCCCATCACTTGATGGCAAATAGATGGGGAAACAATGGAAACAGTGAGACACTTTATTTTGGAGGGCTCCAAAATCACTGCAGATGGTGACTGCAGCCATGAAATTAAAAGATGCTTGCTCCTTGGAAGAAAAGCTATGACCAACTTAGACAGCATATTAAAAAGCAGAGACATTACTTTGCCAACAGAGGTCTGTCTAGTCAAAGCTGTGGTTTTTCCAGGAGTCATGTATGGATGTGAGCGTTGGACTATAAAGAAAGCTGAATGCTAAAGAATTGATGGTTTTGAACTGTGTGTTGCAAAAGACTCTTGAGAGTCCCTTGGACTGCAAGGAGATCAAATCAGTCCATCCTAAAGGATATCAGTCTTGAATATTCGTTGGAAGGACTGATGCTGAAGCTGAAATTCCAATACTTTGGCCACCTGATGCAAAGAACCTACTCACTGGAAAAGACCGTGATGCTCGGAAAGATTGAAGGCAGGAAGAGAAGGGGACAACAGAGGATGAGATGGCTGGATGCCATCACCGATGCAATGGACATGAGTTTGAGTAGGCTCTGGGAGTTGGTGATGGACAGGGAGGCCTGGCGTGCCACTGTCCATGGGGATGCAAAGAATCAGACACGACTGAGTGACTGAACTGAACTTGACTGTACTATAATCACTGGTAGTGGAGCCCTGATGCTGGGAAAGGTTGAAGGCAAAAGGAGAAGGCTGTGTGAATTTGAGCAAACTCTGGGAGATAGTGAAGGAGGGGGAGCTTGGCATGCTGCAGTCCATGGGGTCACAAAGAGTCAGACACAACTTAGCGACTGACCAACAACAACAAAATGGAACCCAGTCTCTATATTTTAGAATCATGAAGTATCTGATATTTTTACAAAATTAAAAAAAGTTTTAACCTATAGTTCACCAATAACAGCTGTCATTTTACAGTCATCTAATGTCAAGTACTGTGCCTGCTTACATACCTCAGATGGTTTCATCAGTTGGTTTTTTACGTTAGCAAATGTAAGCTAACATCTTACAGACTTTTAAAAAATATTTATTTATCCCACAGGTTTTTAAAAAATGATTAAGTATCATTTTAAATTTGTTTTATTATGGAAGATTCAAAACATAAAAGTTGGCAGACTACTACAGTGAACTTCCATGTAGCCAAAATAGAGCCCCAGTGGCCACCAGTCCTGCCACATCTGTACTCATGGGAAAAACAATTGAGTCAACATTTAATAATCAGGCAATTTTACGTGAAAATTTCATGTAAAATTGCTAATCCAGAACACTCAGTATGGGTTCAAAGATTGGAAAGAATGATATCACCTTTAGGTTGTTTTTATTTCAGTGTAGTATCAAACTGGCAAACAAGCAGGGGAGAGGGTCAGGGATATAGAATCACAGAATCAAGGACATAGCTGCCCCCCCACTTCCACAGAGATGTGTCCAAAGTTCAGAGGTGACTGTGCCAGGTGAAAAGTCCAGCATTTGGGGTTTAGTGCCCTATGAAACTGGAAGATGGAGGTGGCTGTGTTTTCTGATTTTACCCACAATCACAGGAGGTGCTTCCTTGCTGTGCTAGGTACATAGTCCTTTGTCCTGTTTCTTGCTGCATCATCAAGCAGACAGCAGGTCTTATTTTGAACTTCAAATTCCAGCTTCTCTTGAAAAAAATGTGACAGTACTGATCTTGAACTTATTCATGGTAGCTGAGGTCCGGTGCACCCCAGTGGGGGAATATACAGTGGTGACATTTAATTTAAAGTTCAGAGGACAATACCTGTAAAGCTTCTACCAATAAGCCTGGTGAAGTACTAATGGAAATTGTTCTTTTTAAATAGTATTCTGTTTATTCAAGGTTCAGAATGAAATTTTTGAAAGTGCTTAGGGGAATAGGAGGACAAAACCTGACATTTATACATTAGTTTGGATTTAGGGATTTTTTTAAAAAATGTAGTAGCTGTCCTTGGCAATGAGCTTGTATATACAACACAGCACAAAGATTATGAGCATGGACTTGGGAGGTAGACTGCCTGGGTTTGAATCCTGCTCTGTGACTTGTAGGCTCTTGTGACTTATCTTTCCTGTGCCTATTTTGAGATGGCACAGAGAATGAGAAATGTTTTCTCATTTCTAAAATGAGAACAAGAACAGTACCAACATATCTTGAGTTAATATATAGATAAAGAAGCCAGAATAATAGTCAGTCAGTTCAGTTGCTCAGTTGTGTCCGACTCTTTGTGACCCCATGAACTGCAGCACACCAGGCCTCCCTGTCCCATCATCAACTCCCAGAGTCCACCCAAACCCATGTCCATTGAGTCAGGTGATTCCATCCAACCATCTCATTCTCTGTCGTCCCCTTCTCCTGCCCTCGATCTTCCCCAGCATCAGGGTCTTTTCCAATGAGTCAGCTCTTTGCATGAGGTGGCCAAAGTATTGGAGTTTCAGCTTCAACATCAGTCCTTCCAATGAACACCTAGGGCTGATCTCCTTTAGGATGGACTGGTTGGATCTCCTTGCAGTCCAAGGGACTCTCAAGAGTCTTCTCCAACACCACAGTTCAAAAGCATCAATTCTTCGGTGCTTAGCTTTCTGTATAGCCCAACTCTCACATCCATACATGACCACTGGAAAAACCATAGCCTTGACTAGACAGATCTTTGTTGGCAAAGTAATGTCTCTGCTTTGTAATATGCTGTCTAGGTTGGTGATAACTTCCCTTCCAAGAAGTAAGTGTCTTTTAATTTCATGGGTGCAATCATCATCTGCAGTGATTTTGGAGCCCCCCCCCAAAAAATAAAATCAGCCACCGTTTCCACTGTTTCCCATCTATTTGCTATGAAGTGATGGGACCAGATGCCATGATCTTAGTTTTCTGAATCTTGAGCTTTAAGCCAACTTTTTCACTCTCTTCTTTCACTTTCATCAAGAGGCTCTTCAGTTCTTCTTCACTTTCTGCCATAAGGGTGGTGCCATCTGCATATCTGAGGTTATTGATATTTCTCCCAGCAATCTTGATTCCAGCTTGTGCTTCGTCCAGCCCAGCGTTTCTCATGATGTACTCTGCACATAAGTTAAATAAGTAGGGTGACCATATACAGCCTTGACGTACTCCTTTTCCTATTTGGAACCAGTCTGTTGTTCCATTCCAGTTCTAACTGTTGCTTCCTGACCTGCATACAGATTCCTCAAGAGGAAGGTCAGGTGGTCTGGTATTCCCATCTCTTGAAGAATTTTCCACAGTTTATTGTGATCCACACAGTCAAAGGCTTTGGCATAGTCAATAAACAAAAAGAGATGTTTTTCTGGAACTCTCTTGCTTTTTCGATGATCCAGCGGATATTGGCAATTTGATCTCTGGTTCCTCTGCCTTTTCTAAAACCAACTTGAACATCTGGAAGTTCACGGTTCACGTATTGCTGAAGCCTGGCTTGGAGAATTTTAAGCATTACTTTACTAGCGTGTGAGATGAGTGCAATTGTGCGGTAGTTCAAGCATTCTTTGGCATTGCCTTTATTTGGGATTGGGATGAAAACTGACCTTTTCCAGTCCTGTGGCCACTGCTGAGTTTTCCAAATTTGCTGGCATATTGAGTGCAGCACTTTCACAGCATCATCTTTTAGGATTTGAAATAGCTCAACTAGAATGCCATCACCTCCACTAGCTTTGCTCGTAGTGATGCTTCCTAAAGCCGACTTGACTTCACATTCCGGGATGTCTGGCTCTAGGTGAGTGATCACACCATCATGGTTATCTGAGTCGTGAAGATCTTTTTTGTACAGTTCTTCTGTGTATTCTTGCCACCTCTTCTTAATATCTTCTGCTTCTGTTAGGTCCATACCATTTCTGTCCTTTATTGAGCCCATCTTTTCATAAAATGTTCCCTTTGTTTTTCTAATTTTCTTGAAGAGATCTTTAGTCTTTCCCATTCTATTGTTTTTCTCTATTTCTTTGCATTGATCGCTGAGGAAGGCTTTCTTATCTCTCTTTGCTATTCTTTGGAACTCTGCATTCAAATGGGTATATCTTTCCTTTTCTCCTTTGCTTTTCACTTCCCGTGCTTCCTGTCTTTTCACAGCTATTTGTAAGGCCTCCTCAGACAGCCATTTTGCGTTTTTGCATTTCTTTTTCTTGGGGATGGTCTTGATTCCTGTCTCCTGTACAATGTCACAAACCTCCGTCCATAGTTCATCAGACACTCTGTCTATCAGATCTAGTCCCTTAAATCTATTTCTCGCTTCCACTGTATAGTCATAAGGGATTTGATTTAGGTCATACCTGAATGGTCTAGTGGTTTTCTCCACTTTCTTCAATTTCAGTCTGAATTTGGCAATAAGAAGTTCATGATCTGAGCCACAGTCAGCTCCCAGTCTTGTTTTTGCTGACTGTATACAGCTTCTCCGTATTAGGCATGTAGTAAACATTTTTTGAGTGTTTACTTTTTGTTTATTTTTAAAATAAGCTTATGTGATAGGAGCTCTTTACATCCAACTCCATTGTTTTCTTTGGGTTAGAGAAGGTTCGTCGACTGACAAGACATGTTTGCTTTCTTTCTTGTCATTCTGATTCTTCTTGGCATTGCATGAGTCCTATCTCAAGTATTATAAAAGTAAGCATCATGTTACATGTAAACTGAAACTGAGAGGTCATTTTGGTACCTCAGAGGACCTCTGCAGCCAGACCCTGGGAAATGTGTCATGAACAAGTCTCAGTTACTCTCAGTCCTGCCTCTTTTTGTTTGTCTGCACCTCCTCCTACCACCAATGTTCTTCCTGACCCTCTATCCTGAGTCTTTTCTCCCTCTCATAGCTGCCGTTTACTCCTGATTTCTCTCTTGCTCCTTTGGTGCACAACTGACCAGCATGACCCCAGTGGCCTGGCTTTACCTCATGACTTTTCAGCTCCAGCTCTCATTGCCAGCTAGCTCACATCTGATTTCCCAGTTCAGATCCCAAAGAGTATGAATCTATGTGGGCAGAGCTTTTTGGCCTAGCAGCCTCATGGACCAGTGGCCAGTCTGTGGCCTGGATACTCAGATACTTGCCTGGATACTCAGATACTTGCCCCACCCTAGCTAATGGGTAGGGAAAAATAAGGTAGAAAAGCTACAGAGTTTCACAGCCTAGGCCTTCCCTTTTAGTAGGATGTATATGCTCGCACATAAGTGAGGTGTCAGATGTGAAAGGCAGTCAGGTAGCTGCCACATACAGTAGATAGAACCCATCCGGGGTCCCCATAGGATGTGAAGTTGCTAAGTTGCTTCAGTTGTGTCTGACTCTGTGCAACCCCATGGACTGTAGCCTGCCAGGCTCCTCTGTCTATGGAATTCTCCAGGTAAGAATACTGGAGTGGGTTGCCATTTCCTTCTCCAGGGGATCTTCCTGACCCAGGGATTAAACCTTTAAGTCTCCTGTATTGGCAGGTGGGTTCTGTGAAAGGAGCTGTCCAAATCTTTTCTGTGGGTCTCATATTGAATATGTAAGCAAATGTCAATTGATAGATCCATAATGTACCCAATATACTTTAATCACACCTTTATTTTAAAGCTGTAACACTTTATTTAATACACAGTATTTACTAAGTGCAAGGTTCTGTTTTTAAGAGCTTTGTGTGTATTAACTCATTAAATCGTCACAAGAGCTCTATGAGTTGGTATTATTATAATTCATACTTTATACATGAAGAAATGGAGGGACAGAGAAGTAGCGTGCCTCTGATCACATAGCACATAAGTAGCAGAGTCAGGATTTGGACCCAGGCAGTTGGGCTTCAGACAGCCCTATATTATACTGTCTTTCCCAGTTGGATTACCGACCAGACCGAGTTTTCTAGGAAAGCATAATCTTGTTTTCTTGCACCCATTTTAGAACCTTGTATGGTAAAATGCATGAAGAGGCTACCCATTACAGAAGACCTAAACACCTCACACCAGTCAGAATGGCCATCATTAAAAAGTCTACAAATAGCAAATGCTAGAGAGGATGTGGAGAAAAGGGAACCCTCCTACACTGTTGGTTGGAATGTAAGTTGGTGCAGCCACTGTGGAAAATAGTATGGAGATTCCTTAGAAAACTAAATATAGAATTACCATATGATTGAACAATCACACTCCTGGGCATATATCCAGATAAAACTGTAATTCAAAAAAAAAAAAAACATGCATCCTTATGTTTATAGTAGAACTATTCACAGTAGCCAAGATGTGGGAATGTCCAGTGAGAAGTGAATGGATAAAGAAGATGTGGTACAATATACAATGGAATACTACTCAGTCGTTAAAAAAATAAAATAATGCCATTTGCAGCAACTAGAGATTATCATTCTAAGTGAAGTAAGTCAGAAAGAGAAGACAAATACTTCTCAGAAAGAGAAGTATGATATCACTTATATGGGAATATAAAATATGACACAAATGAACCTATCTAGAAACAGAAACAGAATCATGGACATAGAGAACAGACTGGTGGTTGTCATGGGGGAGGGGGTTGAGGGAGGGATGCAGTGGGAAGCTGCAGTTAGTAGATACAAACTTTTATATATAGAAAGGATAAACAACAAGGTCCTACTGTATAGTACAGAGAACTATGTTCATTATCTTATGATAAACCATAATGGAAAAGAATATTAAAAATACAGTGTGTATATATATATATGTATACATGTATGTGTGTATAACTGAATCACTTTGCTGTTCAGATGTAATTATCCCAACATTGTAAATCAACTATAATTTTTTTAATGTAAAAAAAATAGAGGTTGTCCTTTTAGATTTATGTTGGTTTTTTTCCAGTTTTGATTTAGAATAAATGTAAAGTTGTTAGTTTTCTATATGTTAGATTCTTTTTTAAGAGACAGGATTGTAAAGTGGGAATAATGAAGACTTTGGAGTCAGATAGACCTAAATTTAAATTTTATCTCTGTGTGACCTAATCCATCTGATCCTTAGATTTCATATCTGTAAAGTACAGGATTGCTGGGAGTTTTGGGGAGTGTATGCAGAAGACCTGACACATACTAGGTGCTCATTATATGACAGTTATTATCATTGCTTTTGGCAGCAGATGATATATATAAATCCTGGCCATCATTTGGTAGCCTTAAAAGGCTTCAGAAAGTCTTCATGGTGTTGAAGAACCCCAGGAGGTTTTATTGTTATTAGGTGGTATCTGAGCTGGGCTTTAAGGCAAGCATTGCAGATATGTTATTTGGACCATCATGCCCTCAATATCCTCTTCTCATGTCAGACATTATCAGTGGATTACAGCATTACTTCTTGTTGAGCTCAGAATCCTTTTCATGATTGCTCAAGAATTGCTTGTAATTAATGGGAATTGACCCAGGAGGTACCATGTTTTCTTTAAGTCCAGATATACAAACAAGCTATGCAAGCCATTCCTTTGGTAGCCCATTCCAATCCTGTCTTTGTTTCCTTTCAGTCTCTTCTTCGCCTTGTGACCAACAGGTTTTGGAAAAAGTTGCCTCTGGTGACCCTGAACTTGCGCCTTTATGAGTCTCAGCAGCAGGAAGAGAAGTCCAAACCCATCAGCCGTTACCCCATTCCCTACAAAAAGGACCTGCCTTTTGACATTTTAGAGCTCATGGAGGAGATAGAAAAGAAGGTGAGACACTCAGCTCATGCAGAGAGCCACAGCCAGTGCAGACCTTTGTTGGCTGGGGTGTAATCCCTGGAACTGGTTGCCGCGGTCTACCCAAGTTCCCACTGTGGATGAACCCTTTCTTTGGGTTTCCCAGTCAGAAGAACGTGCACTTTTTCCTCTTGTCTTAGGCACAGCCTTTTAAGTTCTGGGACTCTGTCACTCAGCTCTCTGCCCACTGTGACTGAGGTGTGTTCTAAGTTCCCTTTAGCACTATAATATGGTGTGGAGATAGAACCATGAGATACATGCCAGATGCTTCAATAAATGTGAGAGATACCTTGTTCCTTCCTGCAATTACGTATTGAAAAATTAGAAAAATAAGCAAAAATTTGAAAAATAAAAATTCCACCAAAGTCAGCCACTTGTAGCACTTCTACTTCCCTATTTTTAAAAAATAAATATACATGTAACATTTTTAATGAGATCATGTTAACATGAACATTTTTCTAGGTTAAAACATCATGTTTAATGGCTGCATGATATAGCACTGTATAATAGAGATGTTTTAATTTATTTCAGCAATCTCCCAATCTTGGATATTTGTGACTTGTTAGAGATGTTTATACAGATATCTTTTTGAACATCCCAGAATTGTTTCTTGAGGATACTTTTTATTTATTTATTTAAAATTTTTCATTCGTTTGTTTTTGGCTGTGCTGGGTTTTGTGTTGCTGCATGTGGACTTTCTCTAGTTGGGGTGAGCAGGGGCTAAATATGTGGGCTTCTCATTGGGGTGGCTTCTCTTGTTGTGGAACAGGGGCTTTAGCTATACAGGCTTCAGTAGCTGTAGTGCACAGGCTTAGTTGCCCTGAGGCCTGTGGGATCTTTCATGACCAGGGATCGAACCTGTGTCTCCTGCGTTGGCAGACAGATTCTTAACCACTGGACAACCAGGGAAGGCCAAGGGTACTTTTTAAAGTTGATGCTTTATATTGTCAAATTATAAAACCCTTGTTTGAATGCAAGTATTTACTCTAAACTTTTGTTTTTGAAACTTTTTGTTTTGTTTTTGGTGCTGAAACTTTGTGGATTTTTTTTTCCAGACAGAATCTTGTATGTAAATCCATACACACACACACACACACACACACACATACATACATACATGCATGCATGCATGCATGCATGTAAATCCATACACACACACACACACACACACACCCAGCAGATCTGGTGGGAAAGGTCTGGAGCCCCCCAGCTTCTCTCTCAGTACCTGTCTATACCTCCTCACATCATCACCTCTTCCATAGCTCCTGCCCTGGCAGATATAAATGGTTCTTTTTATCATGTCTTCTAGATCAGTAATGATAGCACCTATTATCAGTTAGAGTGCTTTCAGCTACAGGTAACAGAAAATCCAATTCAGTTGATACAACGGCAAGGATAATTCAGTGTCTTGTATAACAGTAGGTCCAGACACAGGGTGATTCCTGGATTGTTAATCCAGTGGCTCAGTGATATCAAGGACCAAGTTCTTTGCCTGTTTTAGAACTCTGTGCTCAGACTTGTGAACTCCTGGTCCCTGGGTATAACAGCAGTAAACATTACATCCTTGCACAGCTCCTAGAATGGATGTGGAGGTCACACCCTTTTCTTTTATTCCTTTTGGGGAGAGAAGACTCCCAGCTGATTTCCCTTCATTTCTCATTGGGCATAATGGTGTCACATGCCCATTCCTAGGCCAATCACTGACAAGTAGAATAGAATCACTATAATTGGTTTAGATCAACCAGGATTCACCCAGTGGGGTTGGGGAAGGGTTTAACCTTCCCTAGAGCCCATGGCAATCTGATATCTGAACAACATCCAGTATCCACTGTCAAGGGAAGAGGGAAGAAATGGCTACTGGGTAGCAGTCGATAGTTGTCTGCCATAGCGTCCCATTGGAAAACATACTGAGGGACTTCCCTGGTGGTCCAGTGGCTAAGACTCTATTCCCAACGCATGGGGCCTGCATTCCACCCCTGGTCAGGGAGCTAGATCCCACATGCTACAACTAAGAGTTCACATGCCACAACTAAAGATCCTACGTGCTGCAACTAAGCCATTGAGCCACAGCCAAGATCAGAGATTCCATGTGCCACAAAGACCCAGAGCAACCAAATAAGTAAATAAATATCTTTTTTAAAAAAGAAAAGAAAACATACTGAAAACCCAATGTCAAAATCGCAAACCTGCCTCTTAGGTTTGGCTTGGCCTTGTGAAAGTCATTCAACCTCTCTGGGCCTTAGTTTCCTTATCTGTAAACTGGGATAATGATCCTTGCCTTACCTAACTTAGAGAGTTGTGGAGAAGAAGAAATGAGATTGAATGTATGAAAGAACTTTACAGAGTACTTTACTAATATCAAGGCTTGTTACTGATTTAATTCTTAGAAATAAATGAGCACCACCAGCTCCTCTGTGAAAAGGGGGGTAATAAGTATAGCCTAAATTCTAAGAAGTATCATTTAGTTTACATACAACTCTCTAAATTTTATAAAATGCCTTACTAAAAAGAAATTACATATGCCTTTAGAAGTAACCCTTAGGATCCCCTAAAACGTGAAAGAATGTGTGGGTTGTGCTTTGACACAAGGCTGTGGCCTTCTTAAGACTGCATCTGGCATTCAGCAGACAGTATGGGAACTACCAGTTACTATCTGCCAATCCTGTTGTTAGTTGTCATTTTACATTTCCCTGTTTCTCTCCTTCCCTGCAGACAGGATTTTTACCAAATGTATTTAAAGTGTTGTCTCACCGGCCATTGGAATTCAGAGCCTTCTTTGCTTATTACAATGTCATCTGTAACAAGAAAACAGGTAGGTGCGAGGCGGAGGGAACATGCTAAGTCATTTTTAGATAAGATCCAGGTGCCTGCTTGCTAGAGTTCGTTCTCACATAGTCCCAGATTACCATGGAGCTAGGGAGAAGCCCAGAAAGACTGGAGCTGGCAGAGACATTGTCTGGATTCTGATGCTGAGGTCAAATGTTACTTGATGGTTATAGGTATAGAACGGAAATAAATTAGATAATAACTCTGGCTCGACTTTCTTTGTGCTCAAAGGCCTTCTCTGGCTTCCTACAACACCCTGGATAAAGTTCAGGGACTTTAGACTGGTAATCATGGATTTCTTGCTTAGGATTCAGGTTAGGCTGCTGTTGCTCAGACCAAAGACACATTGATTTAAACAAGGTATTTTTTCTCTCTGTCTCCTATGGTCTCATGTGAGCTTCCGAGGGGCAGTGTAGTGTTGTTTGCTATCTGGAATTGCCCTTGCTTACATGCTCATGTGGATTTACCACTACCACCTGCAGAAAAAGAAAGAAGGGCATGTGTGGACACATATCCCTTCCTTTATGGTCATGACATGGAAGCCACACCCATCAGTTCCATTTACCTCCCATTGGCTAGACCTGCATCACATCTAGCTGCAAGGGAAGCTGTGTGCCCATGTGCCCAGATAAAACTAAGGGATTTTATTATTAAAGGAAGAGTGAGCAGCAGAGATGGGAGACAGCCTGTCACCATGACTCTCTATGGCCTGACACCAGCCTGCCTCCCAGCCTCATTTCCTTCAGCCTCTCTTTATGTTCTGTCCATTCAAGTCAAAGTGAACTGTGAATTATGCTTTACTCTCCAAAGCACTCCAGTCTCATATCTCTCCTCTTTAACTTGGATCACACTTTACTGTGCCTTTGGGCTGCCTTGTCTCCTATCCATGCTTTGTGAATCTGAACTTTCCATCAAAGTCCATCTCACCTGCCTTCACTTAGGAGGGACTCTTCCTCCTCTGAACTCCCACAGCCTCCCTCATCTGTCCTTTTCCAATGGCATGCAGAGTGCTGTCTGCTCTTATCTTCCACAACTGCCTCAGCCTCTCCATCCTAGCGGGATGGACAGGACCAACAGGTCCTGTGTTCAAATCTGATTCTGCCATAAATCATGATGTGAGCTTCAACAGAGTACTTAAATGTCTCAGTGCCTTGGTTTTCTTACTAGTAAAATGGTATTAATACCTCCTCTGCAGAGCTGTTGTGAAGATTATCTAAAGTTCCCAGATGGTACCAGGTACCAAAGTGGACTCTCCCCTTCTCTGCCTTTCTCTACCTAGAAGTAGCATGGCCCCTGAGGTTGGAAAATGCCTTTTTTTTTTTTAACCTCCTTTTCAAAAAGTGTCTAGTACCTGATGGACCTCAGAAAATACTTCTTGAATTAGTAATCATTCACATATTTTCTGAGCAACTACCATCTGTTAGGCATTCCTCTGGGTATACACTGGTGAACAAATCAGAAAAATGCACAGACTTTCAAGCATAGTCCAGAGAGGAGAAAACAGTGAACGACTAAATAAAAGAAAAAGTTGACTTCAGAAAGTGTTAAGTATTGTGAAGAAAATAAAATAGGTTAGCTCATAGCACAGAGCTGGGAATGAATAAGTGAGCAGGTAGGCAGGCAACTTGCTAAAATATGGCTGAGCCTGTTTAGGTTCTTCTGATCTGCTCTCCAGGCTTATGGCAGCTCTCCTCTCTTCTCCCTCCCCAGGCCAGCTCAGCAGAGCTGACAAGGAACTCATCATTTTGGTGACCAGCCTGGCCAACAGGTGCTCAGATAGCGTGGTTGTCCACAGTGCCCGGTACAGGGTCTTCTCGAAGAACCCAGTGCTCTCTGACCAGGTGAGTGCCCACCTCCCCGTGCCAGTTTCCCATTCCTGTTCCACCTGCTTCTGTGTGCACGTGATGTTTGGGATGAGGGGATAGCTAAGCTCTAGCCTTGTGCCAGACCTGACATTCTCTTAAATGCACACAACTCCCTAAGTTGAACCTTATTATAACCCTTTTACCTTTGAGGTTCAGACCTGGAATTAATGTGGGATGCACAACTAGAATGGCAGAGTCCACTTTGAAAGCTTAACACTCTTTTTGCTACATTGTATGGTATGCATTTTCCAGTATGAATTTAGTCTATACGTGCGTGTCCAGTCAAATTTAGTCTATGTGTGCGTGTCCAATCGCTTCAGTCGTGTCTAACTCTTTGTGACTCTGTGGACTGTAGCCCACCAGGCTTCTCAGTCCATGGAATTCTCCAGGCAAGACTACTGGAGTGGGATACCATGCCCTCCTCCAGGGGATCTTCCTGACCTGGGATTGAACCCGCGTCTCCTGCATCACAGGCAGATTCTTTACTGTCTGAGCCACCAGGGAAGCCCCTTGTGAGTTTAGTCTACCTGCTACTTATTCCTAATGGGCCCTAAAGTTTCTTTTTTAAAAAAATTAATTTATTTATTTTAATTGGAGGCTAATTACTTTACAGTATTGTAGTGGTTTTTGCCATACATTGACATGAATCAGCCATGCGTGTACATGTGTTCCCCATCCTGAACCCCCCTCCCACCTCCCTCCCCATCCCATCCTTCAGGGTCATCCTGGTACACTGGCCCTGAGCACCCTGTCTCATGCATTGAACCTGGACTGGCGATTTAAGATTTCTTTTACTTCGTACAGCTGGCCCCAAGCTTGGGCTTTGTCAGTCTCCCATTCTGGAACTGCCCCCACCTGCTCTTTCCCACCAAGACTGGTTGTGAAATGGGTCTCAACCCCCCAGCCAGCAGCTTACTCTTAACTTGTTTCATCCAGAGTCAGGCTGTTTGAGTGTCAGAGGTCGTGCTAATTCTTCCCAGAGAAATGAACCGAGGATAAAGACACAGTAAACATGGGTTTGTCACCAAGCTTACAAAACCCTACTCATCCCTACAGTGAAATTCCTGATCTTCTGAGCCAGATGTTTCTTCAGAAACAGATGTTTCTGTTCTCTGCATTTATTCCTTAGGGAGGGTCATCAGTCTTCCTATCCTCCAACCTTCCTTCCTGACCCCACCTGAGTGGAGACCTTGAAAATTGTTCCAAGGGCCTCTGTTGCCAGCCCAAAACTAAACAAGACAGGTACACCATCACCTTTGCCCTTCTCAGAGCCACCAGAACTTTGCTCATCCAGGATCAGTCTCAAACATATTCTCCCTAGTGATCATAGAATGTACTGTCACATCATGGTTTGCTCAACTGTTCTTCCAGTTTTTAGGTCATTAATGTGTGTGTGTGTGTTTTTGTGTGTGTGTTAGTCACTCAGTTGTGTCTGACTCTTTGTGATCCCATGGGCTGTAGCTCACCAGACTCCTCTGTTCATGGAATTTTCCAGGCAAGAAAACTAGAGTGGGTTGCCATTCTCTTCTCCCGACCCAGGGGATCTTCCTGACCCAGGGATTGAAACCCAGGTCTCCTGCATTGCAGTCAGATTCTTTACCATCTGAGCCACCAAGGAAACCCCAGGTCATTAATGGTTTCCAGTATTTTGCTTTAGCAAGGGTAATGATTATCAGTATAGTCACTGGAATCAAATACACTCGGATTCATATCCCAGCTCTGCCACTCTCTAGCTGTGTGACCTTGGGAAAGTGTGTGAACTCTCTGAGCTTCAGTTTCTTTGCCAGTAAAATTGGGAGTGACTAATAAAAAACATTACTTCCTAGGATTTTTATAAGAATTACATGAGATAATGAATATGAAGCATTGAGCACATTCTTAGCACATAGTCATTGCTTAAGTATCAGCTATTAATTTTGCGAATTAATAGCTGATACTTATTTGCGATTAAGTGGGGACAAAGGGGGATAATTATCTGAGCTTCACTTTTCTCATACAAAAAGGTTGATATTTGTGGGCTCTTATGTATTAAGAGTCTCTGAGTCTTGGTTCTGAGGTTTTTGATGGTATAGGTGTTTAGAGGAGAAAGAAGTACTTGTAGTTGGAGTGAGCAAAGATTTCCTGGCAGAGCTAGAGTTCCAGGTTTGTATTATATTGAACTTGACCAAGATACTTCTTGTCTGTAAAGTTTATTTTGGCCTCACTTCACCTCTTTACTCCAATCTTAGGTTTTTTCATTAATGCTTCTTTTGTTAGGCCATGTGTTTTATTGGCTATGTTGTGATGGACAGAGATTCTGCCTCTTAACTGTGTTTTCTTACAGGTCTGTATCAACTGGAGAAAGTCTGACCTCCCTGCCCGGGAAAAGGCAATGCTGGAATTTGCCCTTGCTGTTTCCCGAGCTGATGACATAACAGATGACCATTTCAAAAAGCTCGAGGTGCATGGCTTGAACCAGGAAGATGCCTGGGATATAGCTGCAATTTCAGCTGTTTATGCCATGTCCAACCGCCTTGCTCATTTTGTCAGTCTTGTTCTCAACAAAGAATTCTATTTGATGGGCAGAACCAGTGATGTCAAAGACATCAGGAGTGAACCTGCTGCTCCTGAAATATAAAAGCCTGAACAGAAAGGCTAGTGTTTACATTTCTAGCACATTTCATTATAAGACACCAGTTGGGAAGTAATTTTTAAAAAAAATATTTAGTCAACGGATAGGGAAGAAAGTAAACAAATTTGTTCTCTGCCTCCTTGATGCGATTGATGCTAAAAGGACATGTGATGGATATCACATGTGCTTTTGCTTTTTTTTTTTTTTAACTTTTGTTGTGGTTGGAAAGGAGCATTGGGATTGGAAAAGAATATTGGGGCAAAGGATTTCAGAAGATGCTTCAGGTGTTTCTATTGAATTGATATCTGTGAATTTCAGCAGTTAAGTTGAACATTTTTTAGTTTTGAAAAACATAGCATTGCATAGAAATGTAGTTTGAAATAACTTTCTTGTTAACACAGTGGTGTTTAAGGGCTCTGAAAGGCAGTGGGTAAATAGAAGCAGGCACAGAGTTGTTCTGTCTTTAGTGCCTTCTCTGGTAACCTCTTGTGATTTTTATTTTTTTTCACTGAGAGGTTTTAAAATAATGGTGAAACATTTTAAGTAGAAGTGTAAGAAAAAAAACCCAAACCTGACATTACTAAATGACTTGTTCTGTGTGTTACAACCACTGCCTTAAATTTGTGGCTGTCTTAACTTTTCAGGAAATCTAACTTTTAGATGTACATGCAAACCTACAAAATGTTTTTGTTTCCATTGGATTTCTTTAGATTCTCTAAGTTGCCAGTGAACAGTTCTTAATCAGTTTGGGAACAATAGTGAGTTAATTTTGAATTGCCTGAACTGTGAAATCTGATTATCTTGAGACAGCACAACTCTTGTTGAAGAGCTCTGTTGGAATTATATCTTAAATACTTTGGAATATGTAACCTTTTAACATTGAGTTTTGAGGGAAGGAGGCAGAAAAAGGAAAGAAAATTGAGTTTTACTTACTGAGAAAGTTAATAATGTTGGTGAATATCATGGTCAAAGTTGTATAGCCCAAAGAAATTTTAGCCATTGGCCATAACTTGGGAATCAAGCAGAGGACCTTTAATAAATATTTGTTGCAGTCAGAAGTTGTGGGTCACTAAGGGATATTATTTGTTCATCATAAAACAGACCTCTAACCCTTACACAGGGAATATCTCCAGAAGAATGGCTGCCTTGATCTTCTTTGAACACCAGACACTTGCTTCTTGCCCATGTTTCAGTCTGCTTATTGAATAACTACTAACTTTGCTGGTGGGAGGACCTGCTGAATGTTCAGCCCTGTCTAAATCTCATTCCTTTCCTCCTGGCATCTTTCAGACTATCCTAAACAGTCACCAAATCGCAGCTTTCTGTAACTCAGTTCTTGCTCAAGGCCTGGAAAGGGAAAGTGAAAGTCGCTCAGTCGTGTCAGACTCTTGCTGACCCCAGGGACTATACAGTCCATGGAATTCTCCAGGCCAGAATACTGGAGTGGGTAGCCTTTTCCTTCTCCAGGGGATCTCCCCAACCCAGGGATCAAACCCAGGTCTCCTGCATTGCAGGCAGATTCTTTACCAGCAGAGCCACCAGGGAAGGCCCAAGGCCTGGAAGGGTTATCATTTCTTATACCTACCTCTTCTTATACCTCAAGGTTCCCTTCCTTGAAGACTCTCCTTCCCTCCCCAAGAAACACCCCAGTTCCAGTTAAGCTTTTTCTGCAAATGAATTCTATGTATTTATCTTAAGCAGCACTGGTGAAGGATCTTGCATCTATTATGCCCTCTATGCCCTGCTTGGCAGATGTAAGCAGGGTTGACCCTGGGCTCTGTCGCTTATAAGGTTGGATTGATTAAGAGTTTGTCTCCTCTCAGTGACTCCGACTGGGTATGTGCTCCTTGCAGAGAGGAAGGCTTTGGTAAAGGCTTGACCTAGTAGGTAAAGTTGCTGGTAACTGGGCAGAGCTCCAGGGCAGCAGTAAGCCCCAGGCATTGTGCCAACCAGGGCTTTTTAGTGCAGAAGTTAACCTGAGTCCCTAGATTCCCAGGCTGAGTAGGCAATACACCATGCTGCTTACTGTGTGAGTAGCACATAATATGGTCATGTCTTACCTTCGTTGGTCTCAGAGTAAAGTAGAGATGATTATGTAAACAGGATCCAGTCATACTCAGCCTTTTGGACTGACCAGTCAGACCCTGTCATCCCCAAAGACACAGTCTGGTCACTGATAACCACATAGTGACAATAATAGCGCACGCAGTTCCCAGATGCTAGCGCTACCCCGTGCAGCCTAGGACCTGGGCATCCTCACTATTGCACACACACAGTAGCTCTAGACCTCCAACCCTCCCGACTGTGGCACCCCAAGTCGAACGGTGTCGCCGCTTTCTTGGTCCCCGGCGGATGATACCGAGAGGCGGCGCGGGTTTCCCAGCCGGCGAGGTTAGGCGACCACACGCCGGAAGTGGCGGCTGGAGCGGGAGTACTGAGGTGTTGGCCGGCTGGGCAGCGGCCGGGAGCCGGGGGCGGGGGCGTTGGTCATGTTTCCCCTCGGGCTCCGTAACCCCGGAGGGGACAGGGCGGCTGGATCCGGGGCTGAGGAGCTGGCACCCTACGGGAGAGAGGCGGCTGCTGCCGGGCCGCTCCCTTCCCCGCCCTCGCCACTACAGCCCGGGGCTGACGCAGCCCCTCCCCCGTCGCCCGGCGGGAGCCCTCGCAGTCCCTGCGCCCCCTCGCAGCCCCCCGGCGGGCGCGCGCGGGAGCTCGGGCCGCTCGGAGCTCTAGAGTCCTCAGCCGCTTCCGCTCAAGGAGATCCTTCACCGCCTTCCCCGCCACGCCGGCCACCCGGGCCTGACTGCAGGGCCGGGAGCCGTGGCCAGCCCAGCCTCAGAGCCCGCCTGGGCGGCCCTGGCGCCCGGCTCTTCGGGTGGCTGAGAGAGCGCAGCCTGGGCCGCGGGCTGTTCGTGGACCCGGCGCGGGACAATTTCCGAACCATGACTAACCTCTATGGTTCCATCCATCCCGCGGATTCGGTGTACCTCAGCACCCGCACCCACGGGGCAGTCTTCAACCTCGAGTACTCGCCCGACGGGTAAGCGCGGCCCCTCGGAGGGCGGGGACCCGCCTCCTCCGCCTGGCGCGGCTGCCGGTGGGCGGCTGCCCGGGGCCCGCTTGCCCAGCCAGGCTTGGGGTTTGCGAGTCCCTATGGGGCGGCCGGCTTTCGTGCCCCTGACTCTTTGTGAAGCGCTCTGTCGCTGTTGGAGGCCCTGCCCGGCACTTGAGGTAGGCGAACCCGGAGCTGGTTTGCTCCCCTTCTGGACCAGAGCTCTGTGAAGTGACTAAAGCACCCCAGGTCCGGAGCTAAGGTTTATCTGGTACACCGTAGATGCTCAATAAGTTCACTTTGAATAAATGCCCATTTCCCCCTGACACCCTAGGCGTGTTTTTCCCACCTAAGTTTGGTCAAGGGTATGGAGCCTGCAGAATCCCTGTTCCCTGTGCCCTACTTGCCCTGAGGGGACAACTGTGGGTTCCTTCGTTCCTTTTCTCCAGTAAGATATTAAGATCCTGCAGAGAGATCTTGTGGGCATCTGTGAAGTTCCCAGGCTAGACTACATGTTCTGTTAATGGTATCTAGCCTTTTTCTTGGATAATTAAAATACCATGTTTGGCCTCCGTTTACTTTGAGCTATGGAGAATTTTCAAAGTGATATCTATTTTTTAAACTTTGTTTTTTGCGTACAGGAACAAGTTCAACAGCAGTCAAAGGAAGAACTTTAGAGAGGGTTCCACCATGAGGGGACATAAATAATACAACTCTTACTGGATCAGGGCCTCTGGATTCCTAGTCATTTGCTTAGTTCATTCACTCAGTCCCTCATTCAGCATGTGTTTGTTGAGCACTTGCTATGCTCCAGAGGCAGAGGTGGCAGTGGTGAGCAAAACAACAAATGGCATTGCGTTCTGTAGTCTTGGGATCTATTGGTTCAAGTAGACATTAATAAGCATACTAGATAATTTCATAATGTATATTTACAAGTTGAGATAAAGGCTGGAAAGAACCTGTTGTGGACGAGGGTGTTCAAGGTTTCCCTGAGAAAGTGACACTTAACCAGGATGGAAAGTTGAGTAGGAGATAAATTAGTCAAGACAGTGTTGGGAAGGGGATAGAAATATTTCAGATGAAGGAACTGGTATGTCAAACGACCTATGGTTCTCTAACATATGATGTTGGAGAAACTGAAAGACGATAGGTTAACAAAGGAAAAAATTGTGCTGAAGAAAGACATAAAATATGCTAAGGAAGGAGCAAAGTATCAGAATCTGGGGTCACTGAGCAGGTACACCCTATTCCATTTCACTTGCAAATGCTTTTTCTTAATATAGTAGTTAACTTGAAACAGTGACTGTGCACCTGAATACAGGGAAGATTGGTGAGAGGAGAAACTATTCTGCTGAAGTTTATCTGTGGAACCTCCTCTCCTCACTCCTTCTTCCAACCAAGTGCTATTCCTAAAGTTTCTCCCCAAATACCAGCAGTTTGTTCTTCATAACCCTTCAGTTCCTCTCTTCAGTATATCCCAGCTCCTTTCCTTCCAGCCTCCTACCTGTTCTCTCAGGGCTTCAGAAGTAGTGTTTCTACTCTTTGAAGGTAGAATTTTAGGTAGAGGGTGAGAGGGATAGAATGAGTTATGAAGAAGGAATTCTCATTACCAGTACTATAAGAATGAGGAGTATATTACTGATAGTTCTTGTTTGAATGTGGGTTATGTTATTTCTATAGTAACATTTTTGTAAAAGGTGGTACTTTATTTAGGTACTCTGATATTTCATGCGATAACGTGTAGCTATATAATTACTAATTACTTACTGTAGAAAACGTAGGCAGTAAATGAAACTAAAAGAAGCTAAATATCCTTTATGATCCCAGAGAGTAAATGGATATCTAAGGAATCTTTTTCTTTGTATACGTCTTTTTATTTGTTTAAAAATTTTTTTTTCTTGACTGCACCATGTGCAGCTTGTGGGTCTTAGTTCCCTGATCAGGGATTGAACATTGGCCATGGCAGTGAGAGTGCCGAGTCCTAACCATTGGACCACCATGGAACTCCCTTTGTATGTTTATTTTAACATAAAAATAGAACCTACTGTTTTGTAGCCTGCTATTTTTCATACATTATAAATTATCTGTGTTAATGAATATATTTCTGCAGCATTGTTTAAAATTTTTCATTAGTTAAAATAAAACCTCTAAACCGATATTTTAAATTTATGTCCTTATGGTAATTCCTTAGAATGAGTAAAAGGTTGTGAAGATTTGGGTTCCTATTATTAAACTGCCCTTTGTGAAGACTGTACCAATCCTTATTCTTATCAGTCCCAATGAAAGTGCTTGTCTTCTTGTACCCTTGCTAGTATTGCACATTGCCATTGTTTTTCATTTCTGTCAAGGTAATAGGTGAAAATAGTTCAGTGTTTTAATTTTTTAGTCTTCTGACTACACCTAATATGCCCCAATTTTTATAGGACTTAAAATGGTTTTATATAAATTGACGTATCTTGTTAAATGAGATGATTTCTCATATCCTTAAGTTATATATAAGTTAAATCAGCTTACTGGATACTGTAACCACTGTCAAGGACTTCTCAGTACAAAAAGGAGAGGTGATACAGAAGGTAAGAATTAAAATTAAGAATTTGATAGAGACCAGACTAGAAACATTTTGGCACTAAGAAAGAAAAATGAAGGATACGTGGACCAGAAGGTAATCTGTAAAGAACTGTAAAATGTTTTAAGCAATAGCAGCATTGTCAAGATAAATGTGTCACCTCCTAAAATGGCATTTTGAAAAAGCAAATTTGATAATATTTTCAATAATATGGACTTTCTTACGCTATCCTGTATAAGAATACATTAGGCACTGATGTAGAGAGAATTAGTGTATTGGAAAATAAAAGTGAAGAATTTATCCAGATTGCAGAAAAGAGAGGCAAAGAGACTGAAAATATGAAGGAGGCTTGGTGACACAAAGCACAAAGAGAAAAATGCATACTATGTATTTGGTTAGTTCCTAATGAAAATGAAATAATAGGATAAAACAAACTTGAAGCAGCAATAGTTGAGAACTTTCCAGAATTGAAGAAAGGTATCAAATGATTTAAGAAACCCAACACACCGCTAGCAGGAATTCTCCCTTGCCATATAGGAAACTGCAGGACAACAGATATAAAATAATAAAAACCAGAGGGAAAAAGGCCTTCAAAGGAGTAACTATGCAAGTGAAAGTCAATCAGTCATCAGTAGTAGTGTAAATTAGAGGATAGTGGTGATTACATTTCAGTATGCTGGGAAAAACTGCCAACCTGAATGTCTATACCCAGCAAATATGGGTTCTTTGTTCTTGTCAAGAACAAAGATGAGATAAATACATAAGCATCCAATCAAAGCTCAGTAAGTTTGCCACCAGACCTTCAGTAATGGAATTCTAAGTTCAGAGAGAAGAAAGTGTTTTCAGCTGTAAGGTCTTGAGATATTAGAAGGAATGAAGATCAAAGAAAGTGGGAAATTTGTATGTAAAATAATCTGATTTTGTCTTTTGGAATTAACAAAGATGTAGCTAAAATAGAAGACAACAATAGTATATAAATTATGAAGGGATGTTCGAAGTTCCTTATTTTTTTGAGGGAGAATTGTGATATATTAACTTTAGGTTTTAATGTGTACATATTAAAATTTACAAGGTAACCACCAAAAGACAAGTAAGTGTATTATTTCAGGACTAGAAAAAGAAAAAATTTTGGAGTGAGGAAAAACATATTCCAGAAGACAAGAAAGGGAAAGGGAAGAAAAGTAGGAAAGGTATAATAAAACACAAAGAATCACTGAAAATAAATACAAATATTACTAATTATAATATAGAAGTACTAAATGTACTTCTTGTACATAAGATAAAGAGGATATATCAAACACCTAAGCAAAAGAAAGCTGGTGAGCTATATTTAATATCAACAAAATAGGCTTTAAGGCAAAAAAATTACTAGAGATAGGTTACTTTATATTCAGATCAATTCACCTGAAAAATAAATTCTGAAATTGAGTTTTTTAACTTATATACATCCAAAATTGATAACTTCAAGGAGAAAAGAGAAAACTTATCATCATAGAGTTGAGTTTAATGTACGTTATAGCATACCTCAGTTAATCAGGCAGAGATAGAAACAGTACCACTTCTAAAGAGTATGTATAGAATACCGCATTCAGGCCTGATGTTAAGCTTGTACACATTGGTTCAGCTGTACCAGTTTTTACAATATTAATATATATCCATGGTGGTTGAATAGTTAGTTACTGCCCCAAGTCCACTGAGTGCCCTCCTAGTACTTTAAGCACCCTCCATAGGATCTCCTAGAGTAACCTGTTTGTGTTAACTAGCCTCTTGGGAGATCCAGAGATAAAAGGAGCAGTCAGATGAGAGTAATGGCACCACTGGAGGCACCATCCAATTGTTAATTCTCTCGACAAAGTGTGAACACCCACTGCAGGATAGAACCCGTGGCAGGTAAATGAGGTCAATGGGGTGGTTTATGGATGAATACCGTATGGATACAGATCCCTAATCTTATCATTCTTAATGAATTTCACCTTTATTTAGTGGTATAATTTTGCCAAAAGCCGCTGAATACATACACACCATAGGCATTAATAACACTCACTTTATTAATGAACATGACTCCCAAAATAAGCCTTCTCTATATCAGAAACATTTAGTTGAGAGAACTGAGACGCAGAAAGGATGTTAAACACAAAGGATTTGTACTCTGGTTTATGCTCTTAACTGCTGTATTATATTATGTCTCATCTGGGCTGAAGGATTAGGTTTGATAGCATTAAATATGATGTATCAATTATTTTGTGACTTAGTCATTAATATAATTGAATGTAAAAATTAACAGCAAGCATTATAAGGGTGAAAATTTTTTCAGTATACTTACTGTTAACTGCAGCAAAAGCTAAAAAGGATTCAGCTCCATGAACAATTTTATTGCTATTAAGAGTGATTTTTTTTTTTTACTTATCAAGACCACAAGTTACTTAATGACTACCTATTTATAAGGAATTTTTAAACTGAAATATAGTTGATTTACAATATTGTGTTAGTTTCAGGTGTACGGAAAAGTGACTTAGTTATATGTATATTTTTTCAGATTTTTTCCATTATAGATGTTACAAGATATTGACTATAATTCTTTGTGCTATATAGTAAATCCTTGTTGCTTATCTATTTTATCTGTAGTGGTTTGTATCTGTCAATCCCCTACTCCTAATTTATTATTCCTTCCTTCCTCTTTTGTAACCATAAGTTTGTTTTATATGAATGACTACCTGTTTAATGTGGAAATGCTTAGAGGGTCTTTATGCAGTTTCCTATGGCAGTTCATGGTCCAAACAAAGGCATCTGGGTCAAGGAGATAATTATGGCTACAATTTCTAAAATTAATAAATGTTTGGGAGTTAGAATAATTTGATAAAAATTTGAGTTAGAATTAATATCACTTGGTAAGCATTTTTATAACCTATAGGTTAGCCTATATTTTAATGTTTTAAAATCTAAATTTTTTATTCATATGTTAATTTATATTACTGTTGAATATTTAGTATTTTTTAATATCACACTTACGTAACAGCTGCCTCATGGTTTTTGTTTTTCCCCCAACACACAAAGATGAGTTAAAAATTCCTCTCTTATAAGGCCACATATTTCAAAAGATTGTCATTAAATAGTTTCTCAGGATAATGTGATTGCTAGAAATTAATAGCATGTATTTTCAAGTTAAATATTTATAAATAAAAATTTATAAATAGCTCATAAGTCAAAGTAGAAATGATAATGGAAATTAGAAATATTTAAACTAAATGAAAATACCATATCTCAAAAGTTGTGGGATATAAATAAATCTGGACTTAGTATGAAAATTATGATCTTTAATAAACTAGAAAGGAAGACAAGGAAAATTAATTAGCTAAGTATCTATCTCAAGAAATAATAACAGAATAGTGAAGTTATAAGAAAGTAAATCTAAAGAAAGCCAAAGGAAGGAAATACAGCAATATAGAGTCAAATTATTGAAATTCTAAAAATCAAGTAGAAATACTCAACAGAAAGATTTGTCTTTGAAAAGACAAAGAATAATGAAACACGCTCATTAAATTGATCAGTAGAATACCCAGGTAAACAATGTTTAGAATGAAAAGGGGGATATAATTTCAGATGCAAGAAGCAGAGATTGTAGCTTTCCAAAAGTAGCAGAATAGGTGGTTTGGACCAACCCTCCAATTGAGAATAACTAGAAAAGCTACAGAAAAACATAAATATCTAATATAAGATAGAAACAGTTATGTTTGAAGGGAGTATAGAACTGAGGCAGTGAGGAAATTGCAGGGCCAAGCTCTGCAAAAGGAGGGTAGCCAGAGATATGAATCCACCTTTTTAGCCAACTGAATGTAGCAATATGGTAGAAATGAAACATTGATTTGACATTAGAAAATATATTAATTGTAAATCACTACATTAACATATTAAAAGAAAACTATAGGATAATTTCAATAAATGTTAGAAAATATTTCATATACTTTAATGTATATTAATGAAAAAAAACTTAACAGATTTGATGTAGAAGAAAATTTCCTTAATCCAGTAGTAGGAATCTACCAAAACAAACAAAAAAACCCTATAGCAAACATTGCGCTTAATGATGAAATGGCGAATGTATTCTTAAAGATCAGGAACAAGACAAGAGTGCTTGCTGTACACAAAGGTATAGGATTTGATGTTGGGACAAATGACATCCAGTTTTAAAAGGTACAAATTATGCCATGTACAAAAATAGATTATATTAAAATGAAAAAATGATTATCAGTCTTATTGATCTCTTTTTAATAGGTCTCATTTATAATGTTTAATATTAAGACTTTCCAAGAATCATTGATTCATTATTTTTATGTGAGAAGAAGACGAGTTCATTTCATGACTCTTCTAACAAAAAGAAATATTTATGCATCTTCTAAAATTACATATATTAATTTGAATATTTTTACTCATGGTAGTCATCTAAAATCCTTCAGATACTATCAAATTTTTGAAATCCAGATACCTCACAAAAGGATTTAGGCAGACACCCTGTAAAGGATAATTTCATAATTTCTAAATATGGAAAAGATTTCAATTTAGTAGATGTTGCCCCTTCACGTAAAACATTTGTTCTGAATTTTAAAGTTTGGCCATTTAGAATTCTATCTTATGCACTTTCATCTTAAAGTGTAAAAATCCCATGTGCTATTGGCATTATAAATTGAAAAGATTGCACTTTCAGAATTTCATTTGAAAGTGGAAATCAATCAGTTTCAATCCTGAATTGAAATCAGTGCAAGATTTCATTTGCTAGGTCTAGATCTAAAAGATCAGTATTTACAGAAAACTAAGACAAAATCAATAAAAGACAATAGATTTTCAGAAATCAAAATGGTGTTTAACTAACAGACATAAAAGGAGAAATTGACAGTAACACAATAATAGTAGGAGACTTTAAACACCCCCACTTTTGATGGACAGATCATCAAAACAAAATTAATAAGGAAGCACAAGTCTTAAATGATACATTAGGTGAGATGGATCTCACTGTTATCTTCAGGACATTCCCTCCAAATGCAGAATATACCTTCTTCTCAAGTACCCTTGGAACATTCTCTGGGATAGACCACATCTTGGGTCACAAAACAAACCTCAGTAAATTTAAGAAAATTGAAATCATATCAAGCATCTTCTCCGACCACAATGCTATGAGACTAGATATCAATTACAAGAAAAATGTAAGAAATACAAACACATGGAGATTAAACAACATGTTTCTAAATAACCAACAGGTTACTGAAGAAATCAGAAGGGAAATAAAAAAATTTCTAGAAACAAGTGACAATGAAAACATGACAACTCAAAACCTATGGGATGCAGCAAAAGCAGTCCTAAGAAGGAAGTTTATAGCAATACAGTCGTACCTCAAGAAACAAGAAAAACATCAAATAGACAACCTAACTTTACACCTAAAACAACTGGAAAAAGAAGAACAAAAAAACCCCAAAGTTAGTAGAGGGAAAGAAATCATAAAGATCTGAGCAGAAATAAAAAGAAATAAGCAGTAGTAAAGATTAATAAAACTAAAAGCTGGTTCTTTGAGAAGATAAACAAAATCAACAAACCTTTAGCCAGACTCATCAAGAAAAAGAGAAGAATCAAATCAACAAAATTAGAAATGAAAAAGGAGAGGTTGCAACAGACAATGCAGAAATACAAAGGATTATAAGAGACTATTATGAACAACTATATGGCAATAAAATGGATAACCTGGAAAAAATGGACAGATTCTTAGAAAAGTTCGATCTTCCAAGACTAAACCAGGAAGAAATAGAAATTATGAACAACCCAATTACAAGCACTGAAATTGAAGCTGTGATCAAAAATCTCCCAAAAAAACAAAAGCCCAGGATCAGATGGCTTCGTAGGAGAATTCTGTCAAACATTTAGAGAAGAGCTAATGCCTGTCCTTCTAAAACTTTCAAAAAATTGCAGAGGAAGGAACACTGCCAAACTCATTCTACGAGGCCACCATCACTCTGATACCAAAACCAGACAAAGACAACACAAAGAAAGAAAACTATAGGCCAATATCACTGATGAACATAGATGCAAAAATCCTCAACAAAATTTTAGCAAACAGAATTCAGCAACACATCAAAAATCTTATACACCATGATCAAGTTGGGTTTATTCCAGGAATGCAAGGATTCTTCAATATATGCAAATCAATCAGTGTGATACACCATATTAACAAATTGAAAGATAAAACCATAAGATAATCTCAATAGATGTAGAAAAAGCCTTTGACAAAATTCAGCACCCATTTATGATTAAAACTCTTCAAAAAATGGGCATAGAAGGAACCTACCTCAACATAGTAAAGTCCATATATGATAAGCCTACAGCAAACATTATTCTCAGTGGTGAAAAACTGAAAGCATTCCCCCAAAGATCAGGAACAAGACAAGGGTTTCAACATTCACCACTTTTCAACATAGTTCTGGAAGTCCTAGTTAGAGCAATCAGAGAAGAAAAAGAAATAAAATGAATCCAGATCAGAAAAGAGGAAGTAAAGCTCTCACTGTTTGCAGATGACATGATACTGTACATAGAAAACCCTAAAGATAGTATCAGAAAATTACTAGAGCTAATCAGTGAATTTAGCAAAGTTGTAGGATACAAAATCAATACACAGAAACCACTTGCATTTCTGTATACTGACAATGAAATCAAAGAAATTAAGGAATCAATCCCATTCACCATTGCAACAAAAAGAATTAAATATCTAGGAGTAAACTTACTTGAGACAAAAGAACTGTACACAGAAAATTATAAGACACTGATGAAAGAAATCAAAGATGACATAAACAGATGGAGAGATATTCCATGTTCCTGGGTAGGAAGAATCAATATTGTGAAAATGATTATACCACTGAATGCAATCTACAGATTCAATGCGATCCCTATCAAATTACCAATGGCATTTTTCACAGAACAAGAACAAAAAATTTCACAATTCATATGGAAACACAAAAGTCCCTGAATAGCCAAAGCAGTCTTGAGAAAGAAGAATGGAGCTGGAGGAATCAACCTCCCTGACTTCAGATTATACTACAAAGCTACAGTCATCAAGACAGTATGGTAGTGGCACAAAAACAGAAATATAGACCAATGGAGCAAGAGAGAGAGCCCAGAAATAAAACCGTGCACCTATGGGTACCTTATTTTAGACAAAGGAGGCAAGAATATACAATGGGGCAAAGACAGCCTCTTCAATAAATGGTGCTGGGAAAACTGGACAGCTACATGTAAAAGTATGAATTTAGAACACTTCTTGACACCATACACAAAGATAAACTCAAAATGGATTAAAGACCTAAATGTAAGGCTAGCAACTATAAAACTCTTAGAGGAAAACATAGGCAGAACACTCAATGACATAAAGCAAGATCCTCTCTGACCCACCTCTTAGAGTAATGGAAATACAAACAAAAGTAAGCAAGTGGGACCAGATTAAACTTTAAAACTTTTGCACAGCAAAGGAAACTATAAGCAAGATGATAAGACAAGCCTCAGAATGGGAGAAAGTAATAGCAAATGAAACAACTGACAAAAGATTAATTTCCAAAATATACAACAGCTCATACAACTCAATGGTGGAAAAACAAACAATCCAAAAAGTAGGAAAAAGACCTAAACAGACATTTCTCCAAAGAAGACATACACATGACTAACAAACACATGGAAAGATGATGCTCAACATTGCTCATATTAGAGAAATGCAAATCAAAACCACAATGAGATATCACCTCACACCGGTCAGAAGGGCCATTACCAAAAAGTCTACAAACAATAAATGCTGGAGAGGGTGTGGAGAAAAGGGAATGCTTTTGCACTGTTGGTGGGAATGTAAATTGATACAGTCACTATGGAAGACGGTATGGAGATTCCTTAAAAAACTAGGAATAAAACCACCATATGACCCAGCAATCCCACTCCTAGGCATATACCCTGAGGAAACCAGGGTTGAAAAAGACACATGTATCCCATTGTTTACTGCAGAAACTACAATAGCTAGAACATGGAAGCAACCTAGATGTCCATTGACAGATGAATGAATAAAGAAGTTGTACATATACACAATAGAGTATTAGTCATAAAAAGGAATGCATTTGAGTCAGTTCTGATGAGGTGGATGAACCTAGAACCTATTATACAGAGTGAAGTGAATCAGAAAGAGAAAGATAAATATCATATTCTAACACATATATGGAATATAGAAAAATGGTAGTGAAAAATTTATTTACAGGGCAGCAATGGAGAAACAGATGTAGAGAATAGACTTATGGACATAGGGAGAGGGGAGGAGAGGGTGAGATGTATGGGAAGAATAACATGGAAACTTACATTACCATATGCAAAATAGATAGCCAACGGGAATTTGCTGTATGGCTCAGTAAACTCAAACATGGGCTCTGTATCATCCTAGAGTGGTGGGATGGGGAGGGGGAAGGGAGGGAGGTTCAAAAGGGAGCAGATATAGGTATACTTATGGCTGATTCATGTTGAGGTTTGACAGAAAACAACAAAATTCTGTAAAACAATTATCCTTCAATAAAAAGGTTTAAAAAATGGTGTTTGTAAAAGGTTTATAAAAATGTGATTTTGTAATAGGAAAGGGCTGAAACAAGAAACAATACTAAAATCTGTAAAGGAAAAGGTTTAGTTTGACTAAAACTGGTTTGGTAGGATGTATACTAGACCTTTCAGTGCATTTTAATAGGTAATTGATCTTTCTTTTATGTACATTTAGGTTACTTCCAGTTTCTCCCTACAGTGAAGCATACCTTTACATGTGCTTCTTTGTATTTGGAAATTATTATTTCTCTAGATTTAATTCTCAGGAAAAAAAATGCTGAGATAAAAGATACGCACATTTAAAACTTTGTTAGATACTGGTACTCCCCATACAAGTTGCACCCAGCTTATACTTCACCATGATGTATGAGAATACTATTTCCTACTACTACTTGCAACAGTAAATAGTCTCAATCTTTTAAATATTTGCTACTAATGTTGACAGAAGTTATTCATCTGTAGCTTCTATAGTCACAAATAGATGAATATCAATAAAACAAGAGAATGCTAAATAAACTAAGAGAAATGTGTCATTTGCTTCCAGGTCAGTGCTGACAGTTGCTTGTGAACAGACTGAAGTTCTACTTTTTGATCCTATATCTTCAAAGCACATAAAAACACTTTCTGAAGCTCATGAAGACTGTGTAAATAATATAAGGTTAGTATTACAGTGAGAAAGTAAACTTTATTAATATGACCCAAAATATTCTGTTTTGGAAGTTAGTGAAAATTTATAATGCCTTGTCCAGCAGTACTAGATGGTACACATTTGTGAATTGTGCAACTTATCCTTTTAATTACAAAAGTTACTGTTAACCATTTTGGATTGGAATCTTTCTGAAATGTGTTTTCACTTCCATATGATTTTACCTTTTCTCTTTGTATATTAGGGCTATCATTATGAACCTCAACCATGTATTTTGTTAGTCCTGTAATGCTTTGCGGCAGTGCCATTGCTTAGCCTCTCTCACCACCAGCCCCCATATTCAAACTTTTGAGGGGAAGAAAACAGATAGGTACAGAGAAATTCTTTATTGTTTGAAGCTCCTTAAATTCTCAATAATGTGGAAAATAACAGTTGTATAGTTTGGTGGACTAATACACAGTCATTAAAATGATGATTACAGATGCTGCATATCAACATGGACAAATGCTTGAAATAGTACAGGTTAAAATCATAAAAACTGTATAAATATGACATGATACAGAAGAAAAAGATTAGAGGAAGTATTTTAAAATGCTTACAGTGGATGTGTTAGAATGAATGGATTATGAGTAATTTTCTGTTCTCAAAACTTTATATAATGAGATTATATGACTTTCGTAATGATTATTTTTAATCATCAAAAAGAAATGCTCCAAACATATAGAACAGTAGATTAAATAGCACAAAAGATACAGCTAGGCTCTGAAACAACATAACCATCTTTGTGGCCATATGGCCAGACTGGAACACACACAAAAAGCTGTTACAGAGTTGAAGACACAAGCCCACTGGGTTTTCAGGCTGGCACTGACATGTAATAGTTTAGCTCCTGTCAGGAATCAAAAATGCTAAAGTATTTCATGTGAGGCAGGAACCAGAGCCAGAATTACTACATGAAGCCAGGGGTTTAGTTGGCATGTCTGTCCCATTTGTGAAAGGCTAAAAAAGGAAAAAGCTGTTAATTACCTGGGGCTATAGCTTTTAGCTGATAAAGATTTATATAGCCTCATGACCATGAATTGAACGAAGCCATTGCTGAGTTGGTGATTGAAGGTACATATGTGATAGCTCCCATATCATCATGAAACTGGAGGCTTTGATCTCAATGAGACCTAGTAGTGGATTTGAGTCCAGAAATACAAATAGGACAACTATAAAATCATTAAATAGGAAGAGAGAAAGAAATTTTTTTTTCATCTTTCTTACTCAAAAGGAGCCTACAACCAAAATTCTAAAACTCATTAAGATAATCTAATATTAATATAACAAAATCAGCAACTGGAACAGGCATTTTCTCCAGATGAAATTACCTTTATGGAGTAGTCCAACAAAGACTTTATTTTAAAAAATGAATTATTTATTTTTTTTTGACTAGGTAATACATGCACGTGGTACAAAATTCAAAGGTACAAAAGGGTAAACAGTGAAAAGTAAGTCTATCTCCCACCTCTGTCCCCTAGCCACCAGTTCCTCTCCCCAGAGGCAACCACTATTACCAATTTCTTGGTATCTTTTCTGAGATAGTTTATGCATGTACAAACATACATATACATACACTCATACACACACACACATATATATACACTTTTATATAAATGGTAGCATTCTACACATACTAATACATACCTTGGCTTTTTCACTTAATGACATATTTAGAGATCATTCCATATTTGTACCCATGGGATGATTTTATTCTTTTTAACGGCTGCATAGTATTCCATTGGTTGGAAGACACTTCAAAGCATTTTTAGGATGCCCAAGTAAGTTAACAGAAAACAAAAATAAGTTAACAGATACTTTCCATTAATAGAGAGCTCAAAATTATGAAACAAAAGAGATGAAACAAGAATAGGTTAATATGGAAAAGAAGTAACTAGAACTTTTATAAATTAAAAATATAGCTGGTATATTAAAAAACTTAATAGAGGGGATAATTATTACCCTATATACCACTGATGAGAGAATTAATGGGTTGGAAAATATTACTAGAATTTTACCTAGAGATTAATTGAGATATGTAATATATCAACTACAGAAAAAAAGAAGTTGCAGAGATTGGAGAACTAAATTTTGAAGACAACGGCTGAGAATTTTTTGCATTGAAGAAAGACCTAAATTCTTGAATGAAAAGTAAACTGTAGTGTTTAGTGGGTTAAACAAAGATAAATTCACATCTAGACAGGTTGTGATGAAACTCTAGGATATCAAAAATAAAGAAAATCTTACCACCAAAGTTAGAAGCCAGATTATCTATGGAGGTATGGTAATTAAACTATCTGGTTTCTTATCGCCAATAGTTGATGCTAGAAGAAAAAGGAGTAATATCTTAAATATCAGTACTAAGACAAAGTAATGTTTAATACCATTTCATATCCAAATAAATTCTTATTCTAGGATAAATAATTTCAATTATAATATATATAATAATTATAAATGTTATTATTAATAGAAGATTAGGATTTTAGGGGGAAGAAGATGCATTTAAAACAAAGTTAAAATGAAAACTCTAGATTAGCACTATCCAATAGGATTACAATGTTAAATTAAAAATTGTCTAGTAGTCATATAAAGACACTAAATTAATTTTTAATAATTTATTTGCTCCAGTATGCCTAAAATGTTATTATTTCAACATGCAATCAGTATAAAAAAATACTGAGATATTTTACTTCCATTTTTTTTTTTCATGCTATATCTTCAAAATCCAGTGTATATTTTAAACTTAGAGCACCTCTTAGGCAGACTGGCCACATATTAAGGACTCAAAAGCAACATGTGTCTAATGGCTACCAAATTGCACAGTGTAGCTCTGGATGGTGACAACAAATAGGTTGTATGTGTGAAGGAGTTTTGTTCAGTGGGAAGGTATAACATTTAAGGTTCACATCATGTTTAGGAGGAGGACAGAAATACTAAGTAATTTCTGACTTTCATAAAAATTTATAATTAAATATATATGATAAAAAAAATTAAAATAATAAAAATTTCATTTATAGCTTTCAAACCAGCAAAGTGGGGCAGGGGGTGGCAGAGACTATTAAAAACTTGATCAGTAAACAGAAGGGAAGCTTAAAAAAGTAAAAATAAAAAAACAAAGGAAAGGAAAGATAAATAGAAAACAAGAAGTAGAAATAGGTCCAAAATATTAATAGCCTACATTTACATATAAATGAATTGATCTTTATTAAAAGACAGATAGCAATTTGAATAAAAAACAAGATCACACATATACTCTTTATGGAGATACCAAAAATAAAACTACCCAGAAATAGGAAAAGAAAATTGATGTAGGTTATCCCTATTGAACAGATGGAAGACCAAAGGCTTTCTTTAATAAGGATAAAGTGCAACTACATATTAAAAGAAAAATCCACCAAGCATATGTAATAATCATGAACTTGTATACAACTTGAAATTAAGAAAGCAAAAACAGAATAATAAGGGATTACTAATACATATCTATAATCATAGTAAGAGATTTTAATACAGTTCTGTACAAAAACTGGTAAATCAAGCAAATAAAAATTAAATTATAAAAGATTTTAAATACTTTGAATAACCTTTCTGCTAAAAACAGAAATGTTGGATAAATTTTTTTTTAATATTGTTTTAAGTAGAGTTGAGCTGATAAGAAAGAAAGGACTCCTAGGGCCAAAAATGAAGTGGAAGCAAGAATGCAAAGAAGTAAACATGTATTCAGCTGGCTTTTACCCTGGAGGCATCTGCTAAATGCCTGTGACTCTTTGAGTTTCTGTTTTGACAGGTATGAGAAGTACAAAGGACAGGAGAGTTAATTCTACATCCAGTTCAAGGTGAGGAGTCTAGTAGAAAACTGCATAAGACTGGGGCTACAAATTCTGCAAAGGGCTATAGTTTCAGCATAAAGGTTTTCTAGAAATAAACCACCTTGTTCATCTAGACTGTGTCATTGGGTAGAGGCACGTCAGAAAATCTCTGTGAATTGCTAACTACAAGCTAGCCTTCATGCAGCCTTCACACTGCCATATGGTCCAAACCCCTCCAGGCGGCAATTTTAAATTGGTTCCAGCTTAGTAGTGCTGTGAGGTACCTGTAAGAAGAAATGCAAATCTTCTCTGGAGGAGAAAACTCAGTATTATAAAGAAGTCAGTTCTTCCCCCAAAGTAGTCTATGAATTTAGTGTGGTTTTAATAAAAATCCCAACAGGATTTTTAATTTTTAAAAAAAAAGGGTTGTTTTTTTAAAAAAACTTGATATAAACGTTCATACTTAACAATAAAGCACCAAGAATGTCTGAGAAAACTTTGAGGAAGACTGAGATGATAAGAGTACCCACCCCTCCAGATATCAGAGCTTATCTTAGGACAGGGATAAATTAAGTGACCAATGAAATGGAATAGAACTTCCAGAAACAGACACGTGCATACATGAAAATTTGATTTATGATCCCAGGTTATTTACAAACCAGTGGGGGGAAATGGAAAAGAGACTGGTTTTGTGTGTGTATACATATATATATAAATGAAAATGAAATATATATATATATATATATATATGACAAAAGTGAAATTAGATTTCTACCTCATATCATAACTAAAAATAACTGCCAGTTTCTTTCTTTTTAGAAGAAATATAGAATATATTTATATTCTAAGTACACCAAAGGATTCTTTTTAAGACACACCAAAAAAGTATAAACCATTAAGGATTGATAAAGTCACCTGTATTAAAATTTAAAACTTCGTTGTAGCTAAAGACATAACAGTGTGAGAAGATGAGCAATAAGCTGGTGGGAGAAGATGTTTTCTATGCACATAGCCAAGAAAAGGATTAGTATCCAGAATATATGAATAAATTACCTTAGAGCAAAATAGGCAGAGACTCACATAAGAGAAAATATCAATAAAATGAGCAATAAATATGGAAAGATTTTCAAGCTGACTAGTTATCATGGAAATGCAAATAAAAATAGCAATAAAGAACAAGTATTGGCAAAGATGCTGAAAAACAGACACTTAGACATTATTGATGGAGTATAAATTGGTTAAATTATTTTGAGCAATTTAGCAGTATCTGGTTAAAATTTAATATCAGTTGTTTAAAAGAAACTACATGTGAATGAAGCAATATGTAAAGAAGTTTCATTATAGCATTGTCAGTAATAGAAGTTGGAAACAAATCTCCATCAAGAGGACTATAAATAAATTGTATACTCATACAATGGAATACTATACAGCAGTTAAAATAAATGAAGTAGAAGCATCAGCATCTGAGATGTATCTCAGAAATTCAGGATTGAGCCAGAAAAACAAATTGTAGAATGAGCTGTACACAGTGTGATACCATTTATATAAAGTTTAAAAATAAATAAACAGAAATTTGATGAGGGGATGTATTTGTTCTGTGCTTTATCCCCAGCACCTGGAACTGTGCCACATGTGGATGCTCATTAAATATTGACAAAATAAGTTGAATGCAAAACAAAACTAAGTTGCTTATGGATGGATATACAGTTGTGAATTCCTAGTATTAAAAACTTGCAAAGGGAGTAACAAATAAATTTTCGATAGTGGTTCCCTCTGGAGAGGGAGGGAGGGGAATGGGATTGGGGAGGGATATACAGGGTTCTTTGATTGTGTTTGTAATGTTCAAAAAAATCTAAAGGATAACCAAATGTTAAAATTTGATAAAGCTTGATGGTGGGTATCACAGGTGTTAGTTATATTCTTCATAATTTTCTTTATGTTTCTAATATTTTACAATTTAAAAATTTCTCATCTCAAAAAGAAAAGACACGTCAGGTTCTTTACCCCTACTCAAAATGACCTCTGACTAATTTGCTGTTAGAATCTGTGTTCTTTTTCAATATCAGTTCTCATCTGCTGCTGTCAGTGTGCTTGCTCTAGTACCTGACACTTACAAATTTGGATTTGCTTCTTATCTGTTTGTTAGAAAAACAGATTATGAAGCCATTTAGAAGTACATATCCCATAAGTGTTTTGAGTAAACATCAGAAAGATCCTCTGGCATGAGCTTAAATGTGCATTACTTATTAATAATACTAACGTCCATTTTTTGAGTGCTTACCATGTGCTAAACCTTTTGTGAAGCACTTTTAATACACTATATTGTTTAATCCTCACAGTATCCTGATGTGAGACAGATATTGTACCCATTTTTAAGGAATGAAGAAACTGCAACTCAGATAAAGAGATTTGCCTGGGCTCTTACATATAGTAAGTGATAGAGCTGGAATTCATACTTAGTTCCATTAGACACCTCAGTGTACTGTTCAGAGATACAGGCATGCATTTCCTAGTTTGGTTCTAGATAGTAATTTTCCACATACTTAGTACTGTTTTGTAGTTCATGTCTTAGTTTTGAGGTTTGCTTATCTTGTAAAGTTAAAATACTGATATTTGTAGAGAGTATTTTCTGTTGCTTCATGTGAAAGTAAGGGGGAAAATATGTAATTTAAATTCTTAAGCCCATTATACAGCCTTCTTTCTCATTCATGAGGACTCTGTATGAGGATTTGAGTCCATATAATAATCAAGTTTCCCTAGTTATGAGGTCGCAAGAGGAAGTGAAGTTATCATAAGACTGTTAGCGACATGGCAGTTAAAAAAATCAGTGCCCATTTAAATATTCTAGGATCTTCTTTTCCTTCCTACTATCTTTGTTGGTCTTTTTCTGATTGTTATATTTCAGACAATATAATGTAGGTACAGTCCTTATCATGGGGAACATGAAATTTCTAATCTTGTAAAGGATATACAGTTTTGCAAGACCCTGAGAAGTGATATTAAAGAATGGTCAAAATCATTGGCAAATGAGGATATGATAGAGTTAGACTAGTTATCAGTTAGAAAAAAGAGAACAAAAGAATTGATGACATGATAGAAACTTCAAAGAATTAAGTGAATATCTCATAGGACTAAGGGAAAGGCCTTTGGGAAAATTGATGAAGATCTTGAATATTATACAGAAATGGCCCTCTTTTTATTATACTACAAAATTCAAATGTGAAGTAAGGATGTCATATTCTGCATCATAATTACATTGGAAATGTTGTGTAAAAACCCATACATTTAATTTATTCTTTTTCTAAGAATTTCCACATAATTAAATGTAAAAAGGCTTATTACATGATTTTAATTTTAAGATACATTTCCCTTGTACAATGAAATGTTGATACCTGTTTTAAGAAAATTCAATTTCAGTTGCTGTTATCCTTTACCCGTCATCCTCTGATAATGAAAACCTCAATTTATCCAGAGCTCCTATAGTCATATGTTCGAGTTAAATGGGGTCCTGTTATATCCTAGGCTTCCTTGGTGGCTCAGTGGTAAAGAATCTGCCTGTCAGTGCAGGGGACGCAGGTTCGATCCCTGAGTCGGAGAGATCCCCTGGAGAGGGAAATGGCAACCCATTCCAGTATTCTTGCCTGGGAAATCCCATAGATAATGGAGCCTGATGGGCTACACAGTCCATGGGGTTGCTAAGAGTCTGACACCACTTGTCAGCTGAGCACGCATTATGTCCTAGAGCCAGACATCCTGGAGTGTGAAGTCAAGTGGGCCTTACAAAGCATTATTATCAACAAAGCCAGTGGAGGTGGAATTCCAGCTGAGCAATTTAAAATCCTAAAAGATGATGCAGTTAAACTGCAGCACTCAATATGCCAGCAAATTTGGAAAACTCAGCAGTGGCCACAGGACTAGAAAAGTCGCTTTTCATTCCAATCCTTAAAGAAGGGCAATGCCAAAGAATGTTCAAACTACCATACAGTTGCGCTCATTTCACATGCTAGCAAGGTTTTGCTCAAAATCCTTCAAGCTAGGCTTCAGCAGTGCATGAACTGAGAACTTCCAGATGTACAAACTGGGTTTTGAAGAGGCAGAGGAACCAGAGATCAAATTGCCAACATTAGTTGGATCGTGGAGAAAACAAGGGAATTCCAGAAAAACATCTACTTTTGCTTCATTGACTATGCTAAAGCCTTTGACTGTGTGGAGCACAACAAACTGTGGAAAATTCTTAAGGAGATGGGAGCAACAGTTAGAACTGGACATGGAACAACTGACTAGTTCAAAATTGGGAAAGGAGTATGACAAGGCTGTATATTGTCACCCTGCTTATTTTAACTCATATGCAGAAATGCTGGGCTGGATAAATCACAAGCTGAAATCAAGATTGCTGGGAGAAATATCAACAACGTCAGATATGCAGATGATACCACTCTAATGGCAGAAAGTGAAGAGGAACTAAAGAACCTTTTGATGAGAGTGAAAGAGGAGAGTGAAAAAGCTGGCTTAAAACTCAGCATTCAAAAAGCTATGATAATGGCATCCGGTCCCTTCACTTAATGGCAGATAGATGGGGAAAGAATGGAAACAGTGGCAAATTTTATTTTCTTGGGCTTCAAAATCACTGCAGATGGTGACTGCAGCCATAAAATTAAAAGACACTTGCTCCTGAGAAGGAAAGCTGTGGCAAACCCAGACAGTGTATTAAAAAACAGGGACATAACTTTAGGGTTTTCCAGGTGGTGCAGTGATAACAAATCTGCCTGCCAGTGCAGGAGACACAGAAGACATGGGTTTGATCCCTGGGTCTGAAAGATCCCCTGATGGGGAAATGGCAACCTACTCCTTTGATCTTACCTGAAAAATTCCATGGACATGGGAGCCTAGTGGGCTACAGTTCATGGGGTTACCAAGAGTTGGACTTGACTGAGTTTGTGTGCTTTGCCAACAGAGGTCCACATATCAAAGCTGGTTTTTCCAGGAGTCGTGTGGATGTGAGTGAGTTGGTCCATAAAGAAGACTGAGTGCTGAAGAATTGATGCTTTCGAATTGTGGTGCTGGAGAACTTGAGAATCCTTTGGACTGCATGGAGATCAAACCAGTCAATCCTAAAGGAAATCAACCCTGAATATTCATTGGAAGGACTGTTGTTGAAACTGAAGCTCCAGTACTTGTAGGAGTTCTTATCATCCGTCATCTTCCTTCCTTCCTTTCTTACACCTGTAAGACACACAAGTCTTTGTTTTATTCAGCACTGTATAGCACTCCTTGAACTGCAAGGAGATCAAACCAGTCAATCCTGAAGGAAATCCACACTAAATATTCATTGGAAGGACTGATGCTGAAGCTGAAGCTCCAGTACTTTGCCCACCTGATGCAAAGAGCCAACTCACTGGAAAAGACCCTGATGCTGGGAAAGATTGAAGGCAAGAGAAAGGGACAACAGAGGATGAGATGGTTGGATGGCATCACCGATTAAATGGACATGAGTTTTGAGCAAATTCCAGCAGATTGTGAGGGACAGGGAAGCTTGGCATGCTGCCGTTTATGGGTCTATAGGGTTGCAAAGAGTCAGACACGACTGAATAACTGAACATATACTTTGAGGCAAAAAATGAGAAAACTAAAGTCTAAGTATTGAATTTTTCATTAAACTTATTCAGTTCAAAATTACTAACTTTTTTCCATGATTATATTTTCTGTATTACTGATACTAAAATATCCTTTTATGCAACAATGGTAATTTTTTTCAGTGACCTTATTGTCAAAATTTTTAAACTGATCCCTCACTTTATTTTATTTTTTATGAATATACTTTTGGAACCTGGTCAGCTAAGAGATTCTTCTGAAAGTCTTAACCAATCATGTTACTTTCTTGTTTAAAACCCTTCAGAGTGGACTGGTATGGTCTACAGCAATATAATCCCACTGGGGTTTTAAATCCATATGTACATTATGTATCTTCTATACTAAATAAAATATCTTAGGTTTTTTTTCCCTAAATTTTTCAAATGTATGAAGATGCTTTTATGATGATAATCAGATTTAAAAGTTTGACTGACTTTCCTTTAGCCTTTGTCATTTTGTATTTTTTAAAATCATATAATTCCTGTCAAGTGTGGAAGTCTTTGAAATACTTTAACTTTTAAAAGCCTCATCAATAAATTTAAAACTATAAGGGGAAAAATGGATTTGACAATATAATAATTAAATTTTTCACATAGTAAAAATTATAAATCACATTTAAAGATAGAAACATATGTAAAACATTCAACAGACTGTATCTGAAAAACTGAAGTATATTATCCTTATTATAAACAGACTTTATAACTCAATAACATAATATTGCAAGAGGGAAATCAGTAAGGAATATGGAATAGAAATTCCCAGAAGAAATATAATCTTCCAATTAATATGTAAAAAGTTTAACTTTACTAAAAATAAACATTTCAGCTTAAAACAAGATGATACTTTTTTCCTTGCATTTAACAGAATTAAGGTATAACTTGTGTGGGAAGGGTTTGGAGAAACAGACACTTGTCTAACTGCTCGTGGAACTAGATATTAGTATGTTCTTTGAGGACAATTTGGCTATATATATTCAAAAGCCTTACATTGAAAAAGTCGCTTTTTACTTAGCAATACATTTTTCTGCAAATGTATTTAGAAAAATAACTAGGAATGTGGTTAATGTTTGACTGTTAGGATGTTCATCATAGTGTTTTGAATAGTAGTAAATTGGCAGCAATCTAAACATCCAGCAATTGCAAGTTAGTTTAAAAAAGAGAAAAGATTATGATTCATTCATAGTGAATGCTATTCAGCCATTAAAAATTATTTTGTCAATAAATAATGACATGCAAAATATTTATGAAATAATATTAAGCATGAGATACATGAATTCAGCTAAATATCAATTTCAGTGGTTATTTTTGGTAGTGGATTTTTTCCATTTAAAAAATATTTTCAATGGACGTGTGTTTATAATTAAGAAATAGTTATTGGGAATCACTATAGAATGATTCCATGATTTATTCTCTACTTGTCTCTAGTTTTCCACACATAGCACATCTAACTGCTGTTGCCTCAGAGTACACCATTCCTGTACATACCTTTATACCTTTGTTTACCCCTTGCCCTTAGGGAGTTCCTGCTTATTTTTTAAAAAAACAAGTTCAAATGATACCACCATGAAACATTTCTTAACCGTCCTCTTTTCTTTGCTTACTCAACATTTATTTTGTATAGCTATATATTTATAATACCTTATCTACTAGGCAGTGAAGTGCTCATTCATTTAATAAATATTTGTGAATTTGTGAGTAGGACTCTGTGTGTTAGGTACTACAAGATCTAACCATGAGTTATGCACACAGGTTTTGCCTGCCTTCAAGGAGATTATAGCCTTTTAAAGTTATTCCTTACACTGTAACATTAAGTGTTGTGATAGAAGTGTAGAGTGCTTTGGGAAATTAGAAGATCAATAAATCTGGCCCAGACTGGATATAGAGTGAAATGTTCCTAGAAGGGCTAATTGTTGAGTATTAAAAAGGAAGCAAATGTCATCCAGGTCAAGAGGTAGGGAGAATGTGGTTTCAGGCAGCAGAAACTGCCTGGACAAAAGCCTGGAACTTTTAAAATTGTTGTTTCAGGAAGGCCATTATGGTGCTTGTGGATACTGATTTCTGATAGAAAATAATTCTGTATAATTTTGTCTTGGAGGAAGCTCCAGAATTCTTTTCTTTGAGAGATAAGGTAGTTACATACAATAGTATATGTTAGAGAAAGCATCCTAATACTGAATTAAGCAGAAATTAAAATGTGATAGGTTATAATTTTTAAATATTTGTAAATATATTCCCACTGATTGAGAAATTAGTGTAAAATAATTAAAATCTGAATTATAGAGTATTTTAATTGTTCTGTTTTTGTTTTTTATTGAAGTATAATTGATTTACAATGTTGTGTTTTCTGGGGTACAGCAAATGATTCACTTATATATATTTTTTCATATTCTCTCCATAATGGTTTATTACAACATATTTAATATAGTTCCCTGTGCTGTACAGTAGGATCTTGTTGTTTATCTGTGTTATAAATAATAGTTTGTATCTGCTAATCCCAAACTCCTAACTTATCCACCCCACTTTCCCCTTTTGTAACCATAAGTTTGTTTTCTTGGGGTGTGAGTCTGTTTCTGTTTTGTGAATAAATTTATTTGTATATCATCTTTTAGATTCCACATGTAAGTGATATCATATGTTATCTTCATTTAGTATGATAATCTCTAAGTCCATCCATGTTATTGCAGATGGCATTATTTCATTCTTTTTATGGCTGAGTAGTATTCCTTTATATATGTATATATATCACATCATCTTTATTCATTCATCTGTCCATGGACATCTAGGTTGCTTCTGTGTCTTGGCTGTTGTAATGATGCTGCTATGAACATTGGGGTACATATATTTTTTTGAATTAGAGTTTTTCTGATATATGCCCAGGAATGGGATTGCTGGATCATATGACAATTCTGTTTTTAGTTTTTTAAGGAACCTCCATACTGTTTTCCATAGTGCTTATACCAGTTTACATTCCCACCAACATTGTAGAAGGGCTCGCTTTTCTTTACACACTCTCCAGCATTAATTATTTGTACACTTTTTAATGATGGCCATTCTGACTGGTGTAAGGTGATACCTCATTGTAGTTTTGAATTGCATTTCTCTGTTAATTAGCATTGTTGAACATCTTTTCATGGGCCTATTGGCTATCTAGGTGTTTTCTTTGGAGAAATGTCTGTATAGGTCTTCTGCCCATTTTTTGATTGGGTTTTTTGTTATTAAGTTGTACAAGCTTTTGTAAATTTTGGAAATTAAGCCCTTGGAGGTCACATCATTTGTAAGTACTTTCTCCCAGTCTGTAGGTTGTCTTTTTGTTTGGTTTATGGTTTTCTTTGCTATGCAAAAGCTTATAAGTTTGCATAAGTGCCATTTATCTATTTTTTTCTTTTATATTTCTATTGCCTTGGAAAACCGCTAATTATTTTGTAATCTTGACTGATTCTAATAAAATGTCGCTAAGTGAGATTATTTGGGGAATGCGTTTGAAATAATGGGCTTCCCTGGTGGCATATGGTAAAGAATCTGCTTGCAGTGCAGGAGACCTGGGTTTGATCCCTGGGTTGGGAAGATTCCCTGGAGAAGGGAATGGCTACCCACTCCAGTTTAATAGATTAAAAATGATGGCATGTTTTCCCCCTTTTTTGGTGAACGAAAGATTTTAAAAATTCTGTAGCGCTTTACAATTTTAAGGGCTTCGCTGGTAGCTCAGCTGGTAAAGAATCCGTCTGCAATGTGGGAGACCTGTGTTCGGTCCCTGGGTTGGGAAGATCCCCTGGAGAAGGGAACAGCTACCCACTCCAGTATTCTGGCCTAGAGAATCCCATGGCCTGTATAGTCCATGGGGTCACAAAGAGTCAGACTCGACTGAGCAACTTTCGCTTTTACTTTACAATTTTAAAAAGTTTCACATAGATGATTTCATATAATCCTGTAGTAACCCTCCCCTTTCCCCTTCCTATCCCTCTTCTGCCCCTCCTTGCTTCCCTCTTCCCACTGCTGGTAACCACTAGTTTATTCTCTGTATCTGTTCATCTGCTTCTTTTTTGTTTTATTCACTAATTTGTTTCTATTTTTTAGATTACACTTATAAATGATATCATAGAGTATTTGTCTTTCTCTGTTTGACTTATTTCCCTTAGCATAATGCCCTCCAAGTCCATCCATTTTGCTGCAGGCAAAATTTCATTCCTTTTTATGTCTGAGTAGTATTCCATATATATACACCACATCTTTATCCATTCATCTGTTGATAGACACATGGGTTGTTTTCATACCACAGCAATTGTAAATAATGCTGCTGTGCACACTGGAGTGCATATGTAGTTTTGAATTTTTTTTTTTTCAAATATATATCCAGGAGTAGAACTGTTGGGTCATATGGGTCTAATTTAGTATTTTGAGAAACCTGTTTTCCACAGTGCCTGTATGCATACATTCCCACGAGCAGTGTATGAGGGTTCCTTTTTCTCCACATATATACCAGCATTTGATACTTGTGTTCTTTTTGATGATAGCCATTCTGACAGGTGTGAGGTGATACCTCATGGTGGTTTTTAAATTTATGTTTCTCTGATTATTATTGATATTGAGCGTCTTTTCATATGCCTGTTGGCCATCTGCATTTCAACTTTGGAAAAACATCTGTTTTCCTCTGCCCATATTTTAACTGGGTTGTTTGTTTTTTTGATGTTGCGTTGTGTAAGCTGTTTATATATTTTGGATATTAACCCTTTAACAGTCATATCATTTGCAGTAACTTCTCCCATTCAGTAGGTTGTCTTTTCAACCTATTTTGTCAGTAACTTCCTTTACTGTACAAAAGTTTTTAAGTTTAAAAAATTTTTTTATTAATATATTAATGTGGTTCACAAGTTATACATAGCCATAAAATTATTTTGAAATATATATAATCACTAAGGAACAACATCTTCCAACCCTAAGTCCTTTTTTCATTTAAAAAACAATTTTTATTTTATATTAGACTATAGTTGATTTACAATGTTGTATTAGTTTCAGGTGTACAGCAAAGTAGTTTAGATTCTTATATATATAGTTAAGTGTATGTATGTATATGTGTGTGTGTGTGTATATATATATGTATGTATGTATAGGTCCTTGTTGATTATCTGTTTTATATATAGTAGTGTGTATATGTTAATCCCAAACTCCTATCCCCTTTCCCCTTTGGTAACCATAAGCTTGTTTTCTAAGGCTGTGAGTCTATTTCTGTTTTGTAAATAAGTTCCTTTATATCATTTTTCTAAAATTCCACACATATAAGTGACATTATATGGTATTTGTCTTTTTCTGACTGATTTATTTCACTTAGTATGATAATTTCTAGGGCTTCTCAGGTGGCACAGTGCCTGCCAATGCAGGAGATGCAAGAGACACAGGTTCAATCCTTGGGTCAGGAAGATTCCCTGGAGTAGGAAATGGCAACCCACTCCAGTATTCTTGCCTAGAAAATTCCACATATAGAGGAGACTGGTGGGCTACAATCCATGGGATCACAAAGAGTCGGATGCTGCTGAGCACGCATGCACGATACTGTCTAGGACCATTCATGTTGCTCCAAGTGGTATTATTTCATTCATTTTTTTTTTCTATTTATGTTTCTTAATATTTGTATTATTTCTATGCATCTATTTCTTATACTGAATTATAGAGTATTTCATTCTTTTTTATAGCTGAGTAAAATTCTATTGTATATATGTACCACATCTTTTTTAAATTTGAAGTATAACTGATTTATACAATGTTGTACTAAGTTCTGCTGTATGGGTGACTCAGTTATATATATATATATATATATATATATATACATTCTTTTTTATGTTCTTTTCCATTATGTTTTATCCCACCAGATTAGATATAGTTCCCTGTGCTATACAAGGTACACAGGTAGGACCTTGTTGTTTATCCATTCTAAATATGTCAGTTTGTATCCACTAACCCCAAACTCCCAGTCCATCCTTCTCCTGCCCAACACCCCCACCCCTTGGCAGTCACAGGTCTGTACTCTGTGTCTATGAGTCTGTTTCTATTCTGTAGATAGGTTCATTTGTGCCATATTTTAGATTCCACATGTAAGTGATAATCATGTGTTATTTCTCTTTCTGACACTTCACTTAGTATAATAACGTCTGGTTGCATTCATGGTGTCTGCTAATGGCATTATTTCTTTCCTTTTTATGGCTGAGTAGTAGTCCATTATATTGGATTGGCCAAATGAACTTTTTGGCCAACCCTGTATATATATATATATACATATATATATCCATTCATCAGTCACTGGACATTTAGGTTGCTTCCATGTCTTAGCTGTTGTAAATAGTGCTACAATGAACATTGGAGTGCATGTTCCAAATATTTTCAAAGTACGGTTTTTTTCTGGATATATGCCCAGGAGTGGGACTGCTGGATCATATAGCAGTTATGTTTTTAGACTTTTAAGGAACCTCCATACTGTACCCCATAGTGACTGTACCAGTTTACATTCACAGCAACAGTGTAGAAGGGTTCCCTTTTTCCCACACCCACTCTAGCATTTATTGTTGTAGACTTTTTGTTGATGGCCATTCTGATTGGTACCTCATTGTAGCTTTGATTTGCATTTCTCTAATAATTATCAGTGTCCAGCATGTTTTTCAAAAGATTAGCATCTTTTCATGTGCTTTCTGGCCATCGGTATGCCCTCTTTGGAGAAATGTCTAGATTTTCTGCTCACTTTTTTGATTGGGTTGTTGTTTTGATTTTGAGCTGTGTGAGCTGTTCGTATATTTTGGGGATTAATCCCTTGTTGGTCAAATTGTTGGCAAATATTTTCCCTCATTTTGTGGGTTGTCTTTTCATTTGGTTTATGGTCTCCTTTGCTGTGCAAAAGCTTTTAAGTTTAATTAGATCCTATTTATTTTTGTTTCCTTTGCTTTAGGAGACAGATCAAAAAAATAAATAATGCTGTGTTTTATTTCAAACAGTGTTCTGCCTTATGTTTTCCTCTAGGAGTTTTATAGTATCTGGTCTTACATTTAGGTCATTAATCCATTTTGAATTTATTTTTGTATATGGTGTTAGAGAATGTTCAAATTTCATTCTCTTACATGTCTAGTTTTCCAGCACTACTTATTGAAGAAACTGTTTTTTCTCCATTGTATATTCTTGCCTCCTTTGTCGTAGAGTAATTGACCATAGGTGTGGGGGTTCATTCCTGAGCTCTCTATCCTGTTCCATTGATCTGTGTATGTTTGTGCTAGTACTATAGCGCTTTGATTATTGTAGCTTGGTAGTATTGTAGCTTGGTAGTATAGTCTGACTGAGCAACTTCACTTTCACTTTTCTCTTTCATGCACTGGAGAAGGAAATGGCAACCCACTCCAGTAATCTTGCCTGGAGAATCCCAGGGACTGGAGCCTGGTGGGCTGCTGTCTATGGGGTCACACAGAGTCAGACACGACTGACGTGACTTAGCAGCAGCAGCAGCAGCAGTATAGTCTGAGGGCTTCCCTGGTGGCTCAGATGGTAAAGAATCTGCCTTCAATGCAGGCGACCTAAGTTCGATCCCTGGGTTGGGAAGATCCCCTGGAGGAGGGCATGGCAACCCACCAGTATTCTTGCACTGAGAATCCCCATGGACAGAGGAGCCTGGCCAGCTACAGTCCATGAGGTTGCAAAGAGTCAGACACGAGGAGTGACTAAGCACAGCACAAGACAGTCTGAAGTCAGCATGATTCTTCCAGCACTGTTCTTTCTCAAGATTATTTTGGCTATTTTGGGTCTTTGTGTTTCCATACAAATTTTAAAATTATTTGTTCTAGTTCTGTGAAAAATGCCATTGGTATCTTGATAGGGATTGCATTGAATCTGTAAACTGCCTTTGGCAGTATGGTCATTTTAACAATAATAGTAGATCTTCTATCCCAAGGACACATATCTTTCTGTGTCGTCTTCTCATCTTCAGTTTCTTGCATCAGTGTATTATAGTTTTCTGAGTATAGGTCTCTTATCTCCTTAGGTAGGTTTATTCCTAGGTATTTTATGCTCTTTGACATGATGGTAAATGGATTGTTTCCTTAATTTCTCTTTTTGATAGTTCATTGTTAGTATATAGAACTGCAACAGATTTCTGTATATTTTGTATCCTGCAACTTTACCAAATTTGTTGATGTGCTCTAATAGTTTTCTGTGATATCTTTAGGATTTTCTGTTATGTAGTATCATGTCATCTGCAAACAGTGGCAGTTTTACTTTTTCCTTTCCTATTTGGAGTCCTTTTATTTCTTTTTCATCTCTAATTGCTGTGGATAGGACTTCAGAATAGACATCCTTGTTTTGTTTCTGATCTTAACACATTATTGACTGGGGGATTTTTGCCGAATAATGCAAATGCCTGTGGCTGGCAATTTGTTATGTAAATGAATATTGAAATGTCCCTGGTAAATAATTTTGGGGTAAAAAAAGACATATTGGTACATCTCTGATCGATAATGTGGTAAAAGGAAAATGCCCTCAGCTTTTCACCATTGAGTATGATGTTAGTTGTGGCTTTGTCATATATCACCTTATATTAAGACAGATTCCCTCTATACCTGCTTTCTGGAGAGTTTTTAATCCTAAATGGATGCTGAACTTTATCAAAAGCTTTGTTTCCATATGTTGAGATGATCATATAGTGTTTATTCTTCAATTTCTTAAGGTGGTTTATCACACTCATTGATTTGTGGATATTGAAAAATCTTTGCATCCCTGGGATAAAATCCGACTTAATCATGGTGTATGATCCTTTTCATATTGTTGGATTTAGTTTGCTAATATTTTGTTGAGGATTTTTGCATCTGTGTTTATCAGTGAAACTGGCCTGTAATTACTATGTGCATGTGTGATATCTTTGACTGGTTTTGGTATCAGGGTACCAACTCATAGCATGAGTTTGAGAGTATTCCTTTCTCTGCAATTTTTTAGAATAGTTTGAGAAGGATAGATTTTAACTCTTCCCTAAATGTTTGGTAGAATTCACCTATGAAGCCATTTGGTCCTGGACTTTTGTTTGTGGGGAGTTTTTATTTTTTAAATTTTAAAATATTTATTTATTTATTTACTTGGCTGTGAATGTGGCTTTCAGGATCTTAGTTCCCCATCCAGGGATGGAACCTGGCCCTCAGCAGTGAAAGCAGAGTTCTAACTACTGGGTCATTAGGGAATTCCTGTGAGAACTTTTAAAATTACTGATTGAATTTCATTACTGATAATTGATCTGTTCATATTTTCTGTTTCTTCCTGGTTCAATCTTGGTTCAAGACTGTACCTTTTTAAGAATTTTTCCATTTCTTCTTCATTGTCCTAGAAGTGAGATTATTTGGGGAATGCCTTTGAATTAATTGGGCTTTCCTGGTGGCTCAGTTGGTAAAGAATCTGCCTGCAATGCAGGAGACCAAGGTTTGATCCCTGGGTCAGGAAGATCCCCTGGAGAAGGGAATGACAACCCGCTCCAGTATTCTTGTCTGGAGAATTTCATGGACACAGAGGACCCTGTGGGCTACAGTCCATGGGGTCACAAAGAGTAGGACACAACTGAGTGACTAAACACTTTCAGTTTCACTTTGAATTGATTAAAAAATTTTTTATGTAAAAATATTTTAAAGAGAAATGTACACTAAATAGAACGATGTTATTTGTAGGAAAGTAAATATTTGTCATAATTTTGAACACTTTATGCTTAACATGTTTCACCTGCAATTAAGTATTCAAAATCTCCTTTGTCTCCTATTGTTTCTTGCCATTTGTATTTCCTATACAGATTCTAAAATTCATTTTCTCTAGCACTGTTCTGTAAACACCCACCTCTATTCCTGGTTTTCAATAAAATAATTTAAAACAAGTAAATAAAATTACAACATGGTCCTCATTAACTGCTAGTATCCTCTGGTTATGTGAAATATACTTACTACTATTATATATTAGAATCACTGGCTTTGTACAATGAGTTTGTAGTCCTTTTTTGGTTTGTTTTCTTGATTAGGTAACATGCAGTTTTCTTTAATAAGAGATTAAATAAACCAGTTTTTCTTTTCTGCTTTGTAGATTTCTTGATAACCGGCTGTTTGCTACCTGTTCTGATGACACTACAATAGCCCTATGGGATCTGAGAAAACTGAACACGAAAGTATGCACTTTACATGGTCACACTAGCTGGGTGAAGAACATCGAATATGATACTAATACAAGACTCTTAGTAACGTCAGGATTTGATGGAAATGTCATTATTTGGGATACCAACAGGTTTGTGAATAGGAGACTATGTTAGGATTATGAACAACAAAAAAATGTTTTTAAAATGGTAAAAAAAAACTCAGTGTTCTGTCTTAGCTCTCATGTTTCTTTAGAAGAAAGAAACTGGCTTTGGGAAAAACAATCAGAAAGTGATTCTATCTTTAGTTCCTTGCACTTAGTCTTACATCGTGACTAAAAAACTTGGAGAAAATTATGTAGAAAAGAGACCAGCTACTTGGTAGTTAAGACCAAGTACCAAATACTTAACCAAGACCAAGTTAATGATGAAAACTGGTTTATAAGATAAGTTTCCTGAATTTTAGGAAAATTATTTTTGTTATTTCCTTTATGGAACTGAAATGTTTTCCTTTGATCCTTCAATTCTAAATCTATTTTGTAAATTTTGAAGTTTGTTTTCATGCATTAGAAGAGTAGTTTCTCAGTTAGAGTGGTACTGATGTTAGGGGAATGTTTAGAAATAATATGTGGTGCAGTTTTAGTTGTCACTACAAGAGAAGAGATGAGGATTTCTACTCATGTTTAGTCAGCAGAGATCAGAGTTTGTAAACATCCTGCAGTTTGTAAACACTTTGCACAGTGAACCAGTCATCCCATCTAAATTGTCACTACTGTCTGTGTTGTGAAACACTTCAATAGAATATCTCCTGATAGAGAACTGAAAGAGTTGAAGTTTGGGAAATAATTATAATGTTTCTGAAATACTCTTTTTAGAGCTCATATGTAAAACTAGGAATATTCTTAAAGATTTCTAGTTGTGCATAGTGTTTGAGCCAAGCATAGAGCTACTGATAATCTTTAAGACAAGCATACGTGTTTCAACTTAGAACTAATTATTTTTTAATTTAGAAGATTTTAATGTTAATAACCTTGACTTAGTTGGCAGATGTAGAATGCTGCTGGCAAATAGTGAATACATCCTCTGAAGCAGAGTTTGAACATGTACAAAAATTGAGTGTGTTCTGGACTACAAAGTAAGTCTCAACCAGTATCAAAGAATTGTTATCACACAAATCTTTCCTCTGACCTCAACAGTTTAATTAACTACAGGTAAATTAAAATTCCCAGGTTTGGAGACTTATAAACTTACCTCCTAAATAATTGATGGATGAAAGAAAAAAATCAGTGAAGTCAAAAGACAGACTAAAAATTAATGAACTAGACATCTTACTCAAAAAACTTGAAAAAAATAAAAAAGTAAATCTGATGAAAGTAGATATATAGAAATGATTAAGATAAAAGCAGAAATTAATGAAATAGAAAATGAAAGTACAATAAATATTTTTTAAAAGCTTGTTCTTTGGTAAGATACATTACAGAAAAAAGAGAGATGACACAATCTTAACGAGAGACAATAAAAAATACAATATAGAGTAAAATAATGTCACTGTTATGCCAATATACTTGAAAACTTTGATGAAACTGACAGATTACCCAAAAAAATACACCTTTGCAAAAGTGATCAAGGAAGAAATAGAAAACCTTAAATAGACATTATCAGGACAGATATTTAACCATTATGCACTGGTTCAGCTGAAAAGGTTGTTAAAAGATTGAATTTCTTCCAAACTAACTAATAGATAGTTACTGTCATGAATCATCCTCAGGTGTCATATCCTAGCACCTTCTGGGTACCCTCGAACCTCTCTAGAGATAATACCTCCCTCAAGATCTCTCTTTATGATATAGTAGCCAAAGTCCCTCTTACATAGTAAGCTAACTGCAGGATCCAGTTGCAGCACTGAAACTCTGGAACTCAGGATCCAATTCCAGCATCAACTCTGGCTAGTTTTCATGCAGGGCTGGTTATTTAAATATTCTGAACATCACCTCTGCTTTAACCATTAGAGAAATGAAAAAAAAAGTCAATTAAAACATATCTACTAATAAAACAGCAGCATGTCAGTTTTACAGGTGACTTCTACCAAATAGTACAAGAATCAGAACATTCTAATTTTATTAAACTGTCCAGATTGCAGAAAAATGGAATTCTTACCTTAGGAATGAAGCTGGTATGACCTTGATACCTAAATTCAAAATGAAAGTTCAGTCTGTAATATGAATGTAGATGTGATTATTCTAAATAAAAAGAAAGGATCCTGTAAGAAATTAATCAAAATCATCATGACCACTTTGGGTTTATTCTAGAAATGAAAAGATGATTTAGCAGTAGAAATTCTGTTAGTATAATTTATCACATTAACAGATTAAATAGATAAATCCTTATGATTGTATCAACTGAAGAATAAAATTCAACAATCATTCACAATTAAAAGGGATATTACCAACCTTACAGAAATTAAAAGGATTAAAAAGGAATACGTGCTTAGTCGCTCAGTTGTGTCCTACTCTTTGCGACCCTTTGGATGTAGCCCACCAGGCTCTTCTGTCCATGGGATTTTCCCAGCAAGAATACTGGAGTGCATTGCCATTTTCTTCTCCAGGGGATCTTCCCAACCAGGGACTGAACTCATGACTCCTGTGTCTCCTGCATTGTAGGCAGATTTCTTCACCTGCTTAGCCATCAGGGAAGCCCCACAAAGGAACACAATGAACAACTATATGGCAACAAATCAGACAACTTAGATAAACAAATACCTGCAGAATCACAAATTACTTAAACTAACTCAAGAGCAAACAAAAAATCTATAGACCTACTGACCTATATAGCAAGTAAAGAAATTGTATTGGCAATTTAAAAATCTTCCCACAATGAAAAGCCCAGACTCATAAGTCTTCACTTACGAAGTTTGGTGAATTTTACCAGACATTTACAGAATAAATAATATCAGTCCTTCACAAAGTCTTACAAAAAATAGGAAGGGAGAGCACTTACCAACTCATTTTAAGAGGCTGGTATTACTCTGATACCAACCTAGACAAACATCATAAGAATAGAAAACTACAGATAATATCCTTTTGATAGTTTGATAAAAATTCTCAACAAAATATTAGCAAATCTAACCTAGCAACACATATAAGGGATTATATGTCACAACCAGTGGAATTTATTCCAGGAATATAGGTAGGGTTGGTTAAACATCTAAAAATCAATTAGTGTAATATATTAATAAAGGTCAAAGCCCATATATATGATCATCCAAATAAAGGCAGAAAAAACACTTGACAAAATCCAGTACCCATCTGTGATAACACTAGGAATAAGAAGGAACTTTTTCAACTTGATAAAGGACAGCTATAAAAAGCCTACAGCTCAAATCATACTCGGTGTTGAAAGACTAAAAACACCCCCACTAAGACTGCGAACAAGGCAAGGATGCCTACTCTCACCACTTTTATAGAACATCTTAAGGGACATGCACTGAAAGTACATTCAGACAAGAAAAATAACAGGCATTTAGACTGTAAAGAAGTAAAATTATCTATATATATAAGATATGAACTTACATATTAAAAATCTTGAATTCACAAAACTACTAGAACTAACAAGTTCGGCAAGGTCATAAGATATATAAGATTCACATATAAAATTATATTTCTGTTCATGAGCAATGAACAGTCCAAAAAAGAATGAAAAGAAAAATTCCACTCATAATAGCATCAAAAAGAATAAAATGTATAAATGAATGGAGAGACCCTTCCATGCTCTCAATATCATTAAGATGGCAGCTCTCTCAAATTAGTATATAGATTCAATGCAATCCCTATCAACTCTAGCTGCCTTTTTTTTTGGACAAATTGTCAAACCAATTCTAAAATTTGTATGGAAATACAAATAACCCAGAATAACCAAAACAATCTTCAAAAGGAAGAATGAATTCGGAAAATTCACACTTCCTGACTTCCTGATTTCGGAGATTTCTACAGAGCCTTAGTAATCAAGGCAAGGTGGTACTGGCATAGGAGAGATATCTAACATAAATTACGGGAACAAAATTGAGAGTCCAGAAATCAACCCTTGTATTTATGAGCAGCTGATTTTCAACAAAGGTGCTAAGGTAATTCAGTGGTTCAGGAAAGGATACAGATGATATGAGCAGCCAGATACCCACATGCAAAGAGATGAATTTAGACCATTGTCTCATATCACAGAAATGAATTCAAAATGTATTTCAACCTGAACATAAGAGCTGAAACTATATAACTCTTAGAAGAAAACATGTGAGTGAATTTTCATATAACACCAAACTGATTTTAAAAATTGATAAAATGGACTTCATTAAAGTTAAAAAGCTTTGTACATCAAATGACACTAAGAAAATGAAAACAAATACTACAGAATGGGATAGCATATTTGTAGATCACATTTACTAAAGGGTTTGTGTCCAGAATGTATAAAGAATACTTCCAGCTCACTTAAATGTATACAAATAACACACTTTAAAAATAGGCGAGATATTTACATAGACATTTCACCAAGGGCAGTATACAAATGATTAATAAGCACCTGAATAGATGTATGACATCATTAGTCTTAAAGGAGATGCAAATTAAAACCGAAATAAGATACTACTTCCTATTCAATAAGATAGCTTTAACAAAAAAGACAGCAACAAATACTGACAAGAGTATGAAGAAACCAGAATCTCATATTGCTTGTAGGAAAATAAAACGATACAGCCATTTTAGAAAACAGTTTGGCAGCTTCTTAAAATGTTAAACATAAGAGTTGCCATATGATCCAGCAATTCCACTTCTAGGTATCTACCCAAGAGAAATGAATACATATGTCTGCACAAAGAATGCTTATAATAATATTATTCATAATAGCAGAAGAAAATAGAACCAGTTCAAATATTTATTAACTGGTAAAAGGATGAACAACATGTGATGATATATTTATACAGTAGAATACTACGTGATAATGAACAAAGTACTGTTAGGTGCTACAAAGACGAAGCACCTCAGAAAAGTTAAGTGAAAAAGCTAAACCAGAAGACAATTTACTGTATGATTCTATTTATATGAAATGTCAACAACAGGCAGATCTATAGAGACAGGAAGTAGTACTGGTTGCCTGTGGCTGGGAGTCAGAAAGGGAGTAACTACTAATGGGGAAGAGGGATTTTTAAAGTGATGAAAATGTTATAAAATTGGGTTATATTGATGATTGCACAACTCGGTAAATTTACTAAAAAAAAATCATTTAATCGTACACTTAAAATGAATGAGTTATGGTATGTAAATTATACCATGATAAAACTGTTAAAAACAATCTGTTAATTAACTAGGCATAGAAGGAAACCCATTAGAAGTATGCGCTAAAAACCTATAGCACATTTTTAAATGGTGAAATTTTAGAAGTTTTCTCTCTAAAATCAGGAAGGAGAACATGCTTGCTATTACTATTACTGTTCACTATTGTTTTAGTGTGGAGGGAGGCAGGGTCCTAGTTGATACAGTAAAATAAGTAAGGATTGGAATATATAAGAATTGGAAAAGAAAAAATGAAACAACATTCACAGATGATATGATTGTCTATATCAGGCTGGCAAACTTTCTATAAAGGACTGTGTAATAAATATTTTAGACTTTGTCTGTTCTACTGGGGCTTCCCAGGTGGCATTAGTGGTAAGGAACCTGCCTGCCAACGCAAGAGACTTAAGAGATGCAGGTTCGATCCCTGGGTTGGGAAGATCCTCTGGAGGAGGAAATGGCAACCCACTCCAGTATTCTTGCCTGGAGAATCCCATGGACAGAGCAGCCTGGTGGACTACAGTCCATGAGGTCTCAAAGAGCTGGACAAGTGAAGTGACTTAGCATGCACACACGTTCTATTTTCTCTGAGCAGTCATAGATAATACATGAATGAGTATGGCTGTGTTCCAACAAACTTTCTATATAGAAACAGGCAATGAGAACTTCCCTGGTGGTACAATGGATAGGAATCTGCCTGCCGTTGTAGGGGACACAAGTTCAATCCCTGGTCCAGGAAGATTCCACATGCCACAGAGCAGCTAAGCCTGTGCACCACAACTGCTGAGCCCAAGTGCCACAACTGCTGAAGCCCATGCGCCTACCACCTGTGCCCTGCAACAAGAAAAGCCACCACAGTGAGAAGCCCCTGCTTGCTGCAATAGAGAAAGCCCATGTGCAGCAGTGAAGACCCAGTGCAACCAAAAATAATAAATTAATTAAAAAAAAAAAACAGGCAGTAATCCAGATTTTGCCCATAGGCCACAGTTTTTAGACATGTGGACTATATAGAAAACCCTAGAAATTCTACTGACAAATTATTAGAATCAGAGTTAACTATGATTGTTGATATAAGATCAAAATATAGAAATCCGTAGTGTTCCTATACATCACTTTAAATGATTTAAATTTTTTAACTACATAAATTTTAATAATTAAAAAATTTAGCTGGGGACTTCCCTGATGGTCCAGTGGTTAAGACTCCATGCTTCCAGTGTAAGGGGCATAGTAGGTTCAATCCCTGGTCAGGAAATTAAGATCCTGTATTGCCATGTAGTGTGGCCAAATTAAATAAATAAAATACTCTTAAAAATTTCAGTTGGTACACAGGAATAAATTACAGCAGAAGATTTGTATAACCATTATGGAGAAAACTAAAATTTTATTGAAGTTATTATAAGACCTAAATAGAGTCTGTGAATGAGAAGATTCCTCTAAAATACAAACAAATTTTAAATGAAGGGTATAAACTCTTAAGATGGGGAAACAGGAAAGAAAGCAATGACAATAAAATTTTAAAATCTGGAAAGCAGAAGGATGAGTGGCAACCATCTTAGGGACTTACTTAAACTTACTAAGTACAAGAAAGCTGAATCCTAAACTAGCAGTGGAAAACATTAAGAACTTAAGACAGTTTATACAAAATCCTCAAAAATCACAAGAACTGGCAACTCTGGGTACTCTGTAGTAGAAAACGTAGCTAAAATAAGGATTTAAATGAAAGATATTTAAGAACTTATATCTCTTCCCTTAATCTATACTGCTGGATGATTTACCTCCTTGTATTTCAGCAGAAATCTTAAATCTTATTCTCTAGAGGGTAAAATAGAAATCTCTCTGTATTAAAGGATGCCAGACACAGTTGAAGGCTTTGAGTACCTGACCAAAATCAGGGGGACTAAATGACCATATGCACACTGAATATTGAATTCAGAGATCCTGAGAGTTCTTTCAAATATTGAACTAAAGACACTGACATTAGAAGTTCCTCAAAAAATGGCTTCTCCCTATTTAGTGAAGCTCAAGCCTGCCCTTGCATTCAGAGTTCCCAATCACCTTTTTAGTTCCCCACTCTTAACCATGAGCAGTCAAAAGATAACCAGACATTTGGCAAAAGTGTCTAATATAAAGACCTAAACAAATGGGGAGACATTTTGGAAAAAGTAGAGATTACATAGGGAGAAGAAGACTTAAATTTTAGAAAAACTATACTCTCAGAGAGATAAGAAAAGACATTGCATGCTTGAAGCACTGCATGCTGACTGAAGGATGCAACAAGGGGAGAGAAACAGGCGACTTTTAAAGTATTGGTATTGTTCTGCTTCTTAACATGGGTGGTGAGTCACAGATGTTCACTTTTCTTTAAACTCTACAAGTGCTTTATCTATGTACTTTTCTGTAAGGATGATACATTTCACAGTTTTAAAAATAATTAACAAAAAAGGAAATAAAATGGGGAATAAAAAATAGTAGGCAAGGAATAAAAATCTATCCAAAAGATCACGCAGATTTGAAATAAAGCCACACAGAACTTAAAAAAGTAAAAAAAAAAGTACTGTTGAAATTTATAAAAACAAGTAGCAGAAACAGTTTATACAACAGATTAAGATAGATACTGAAAAATTACCCAGAAGGCAATATATGGAGATGAGGAGATAGAAAACATGAAAAAGCATTTATGAAAAAAGAGTCTCATGGGAATGTTTCAAGTATCTATTTAGAATCCAAAAGAATTGAGAAATAGGTGAGAGGTAACATTGGAATAATGACGGAAAATCTTCCAGAATATATGAACAATTTGAATCTTAAGATTTAGAAAGTCAAATGAATCTCAGTGAAGATCAATAAAAATCAACATTTACGAACGTCAGAGTGAAACTGCAATACTCCAAAGACAAGGAAAGATTAGTCAAAGGAAAAAAAAAGTATCCAAAGTAACAATTCAAGATAACAGACTTAAAAATAACAGTGGAAGCCAGAACTCAATGAGATATTATCCTCACTATTTAGAAAGAAATAACTATCAACCCAAAGTTACAGGCCCAGCTAAACCTTTAATCAAAGAGTGAAATAAAGATTTTCAGAGCAATAAAAAGTGAGAGAGTTTTCCTCAACAAAGTTTTACTTAATATACTTCAGAAAGAATAATCTTTTTTAAAACAGTTAAGGAGATGGAAGAAGGAATGGCAAACAAAAATTTTTCATCTGTATAAGTCTGAGTATACATTGAATGTAAATTCTAGTTGGAAGGGCAAAAATATGACTATCACTGAATGTTTATGATAACTAGATTTTGTTGGTTTGATTTCTTCTGTAGGTGTACAGAAGATGGATGTCCACATAAGAAATTCTTTCACACACGTTTTCTCATGCGGATGAGATTAACACCAGATTGTTCCAAAATGTTGATCTCAACATCCTCTGGATATCTCTTGATTTTGCATGATCTTGACTTAACCAAATCTTTAGAAGTAGGCAGCTATCCTATTTTGAGGGCAAGAAGAACAACGTCAAGTTCAGGTAAGCTTTCCTTTTTTGATTAAAAGAAAGAGTTTTCTAAATAATCTCAGACATGGGGATGGTATATATTTCTATTTTGAGAATGATAACAGGAAGAAGGGAAGAAAATTAAAAGACATTCTTTGGAAAGCTCAGTGAGAGCTTTTTTCCCAAAGAAGTATAATGATCTACATATATCTTTGATGTAGTATTAGTTTGTGCCTCACAAATGATCTAGGAAGAATAACTTCAAACTCTAAAAAAAAATTTTTAGCCCTCTGCTAGCCAGAAAATCTTCATCAGTGTTTGTAAATCATCATTATCTCAAATATTAGTGATAGCCCAAAATACTGTCAATCTTTTTAAGTCTTTCTGATAAATTGCTATTTAAAATCAGCTTCAGATGAATGGTTGGAATCTTTGTGCATGGGGCCACTTTTGAAGACCTTTGGGAATGCACAGGCCTCATTGTATTGCAGTTGCCTAATTTCATTGCTGAAAGTAGAAATTTAAATTTTACCAGCTTATTTGCAAGCAAGAGATTTCATTAACATGTAAGTACACTCCTTTTAATTTCAGAATTTGTTAGGTTAAATATTAATAATCAACTTAAGCTTAATGAGAAGTAGTGATTTAGGAGATCTAGTTGGCATGTTTTGCTTAAAAACCAAGAAGGTTTTCTGTCTTTTAAAGGTAATTCTGATACTTAATACCAGCAAAAGAAATTAGATTAATACAAAGTCCCCACAGATGTGTGGGGCTACAAGAAAAGTGTGACATAGAGACTGCTGTTTGGAGTAGTACATCAGACTCCCCTATCTGATATTCATTTTATTTTCTCAGATTTCAATGTTACATTTGTATTGCATTTCAAAAATAGTATTCACATAATTTCAGTAAGCATGATAGAAGTCGTTGGTATGCTTTAAGGAGGATCTGTTCATGTTCTCAGTAATGGGCCTATTGTTTGGATGCTATTCTAACATAAAACAACAGATTGAGCAGCTCAGTTTTCATTCATGCTGAATTTTCTTATTCCATTTCACTACAGAAATAATGGGAACCTAAGATGTTGGAGAAGGAAATGGCAACCCACTCCAGTATTCTTGCCTGGAAGATCCCATGGATGGAGGAGCCTGGTAGGCTACAGTCCATGGGGTCATGAAGAGTCAGACACGACTGAGCAACTTCATTTTCACTTTTCAAGACGTTCCTGTGTTTATTTGGTTTTTCATTTTTATTTCACTTAAGGAAGTCATTGGTGTAAAGAGTTTTAGAAAGGGACTAAGCCTTGGAATGGATAGAACATTCCAAAGAAATATCTTGCCCACCTCAATCTTAGTTATTTATAGATCACTTTTAGGTGGGTATGTACCTGCCATGCTTCAGATGAACTTTAAAAATATGATTCAAGTAGATTATTAGAAAGTTGAGACACTACCAGAATTCACCGTTGGAATGTTTTGTATTTTCAAGATCTTACCACTTTGTCAAGTTCATCTGGTCCTAGAGTTTCTGGTTCGCCTTGTCATCACAGTGACTCTAACTCATCTTCTGAGAAACACATGTCACGCGCCTCACAAAGAGAAGGTAGGTTAAAAGTTGGATTTCATAATCTTGTGTATAGATGCTAAAATAGCTTTGGTTTGATTTTAATCTTTAAAAATAAAAGCCAATAGAGATGAGGTTATTCCTTGCCCCTCAATAATCATTTTCAAAAAGCTAACCAGGGAATTACCTGGTGGTTCAGTGGTTAAGACTCTGCACTTCCACTGCAGGGGGCACGGGTTTCATCCCCCGTCAAGGAACTAAGATCCCATATGTCCCTCAGTGTGGCTAAAAAACAAACAAAACCCCACAAAGCTAACCAGAGTCTCTAGGTTGAATATCGTGGGCTTAAATTTTTGTTGGAATTTGAATTTTGGTTTTATTTCCTGGATTTAGTTTGGTCTAGTTTGGAGAGGGAATAGTTGGGAAATACGGACTCCAATTAAGATTGTTACAGAAATTAAACGAGAGAATGCATCATGCGAAATGCTGGGCTGGATGAATCACAAGCTGGAATCAAGATTGCTGGGAGAAATATAAACAGCCTCAGATATGCAGATGATACCACCCTAATGGCAGAAATTGAAGAGGAACTAAAGAGCCTCTTGATGAAGATGAAAGAGGAGACTGAAAAAAACTGGCTTAAAACTCAACATTCAGAAAACAAAGATCATGTCATCTGGTCCCATCACTTTATGGCAAATAGATAGGGAAAGAATGGAAACAGTGGCAGATTTTATTTTCTTGGGCTCCAAAATCACTGCAGATGGTGACTGCAGCCACGAAATTAGAATACACTTGCTCCTTAGAATAAAAGCTGACAAACGTAGGTAGCGTATTAAAAAGCAGAGACATTACTTTGCCAACAAAGGTCTATATAGTCAAAGCTATGGTTTTTCCAGTAGTGATGTACAGATCTACAGTGATGTGAGAGTTGGACCATAAAGAAGATTGAGCACCAGAGAACTGATGCTTTTGAACTGTGGTGCTCGAGAAGACTCTTGAGTCCCCTGGACAGCAAGGAGATGAAACCAGTCAATCCTAAAGGAAATCAAGCCCAAATATTCACTGGAAGGACTGATGCTAAAGCTGAAGCTCCAGTACTTTGGCCACCTGACGTGAAGAGCCGACTCACTGGAAAAGACCCTGATGCTGGGAAAGACTGAGGGCAGGAGGACAAGGGGGTGACAGAGGGTTAGATGGATGGATAGCATCATTGACTAAATGGACATGAGTTTGAGCAAACTCTGGGAGAGAGTAAAGAACAGGGAAGCCTGGTGTGCTGCAGTCCCTGGGGTTGCAAAGAGTTGGACACAACTTAGCAATTGAGTAACAACAATGGATATGATGCTGCTGCTGCTGCTGCTAAGTCGCTTCATATATAATATAAAGGGATGATTTTATCAGGTGCTTGTGAAAGTCGCCTGGTTCCAGCCCAGTAGGCTTTTTGCTCTGCTGTTTCCTTACCTCAATAATGCCTGGCAGCCTCACAGGGGTTGTGGGATAAAGTGAGCTACAATGTGGCCCCACTTAGCTTTTGCCAGTTTTTCCCCAGCCAGTCTGGTAGAACTATCTGGTTAATCTAGCCCATCTATCCCTCAATTGAAATGCTTTCTACCTAGCAAATTTTACTCACCATCCCTCGCCATACTAACCCACATTTGAGGTCTTACAACACTTTTTGTTTGTTTTCTTGGTAGACTGATGGCTAGATATAGGGTTTGGTTTTTTTTTTTGTTTTTTTTTTGTAGTTTTGGGTCACCTTTTGGAGATATCTTGTACCTAGAAATTTAGAGGAGAGACCATACAATTAGACTTCTAATTAAGATTTTTCCTGGGTGGCCTTACCTGGTAAATGCCTATTTGATTACTTGATTACTTCGTATGGCTACTTCCAAGAATGGTTTGAGAGTCTTTCCTAACCTAACATATTGACTATCCATCATCCGGTCCTCTGGATGTTAAAGACTGTGCTGTCTCATTTTAAGGTTAAATATTCCTCCTCTTAGAGATTTATGCCTGGATATGTAACATTCTCCTGTGGATTCTTAGGAATGTAGCACAAATAAAAGTAGAGTAACTGATCCAAGTGTAATTAGAGAGGCCCTTGAGCCTCCAGTCTTCCTGCTCCATCTCTACTCTGACCCTGTGTGTTTCCTCCCTTTAGCCAGCTCTTAAGCAACCTCTAAGGAGCAGAGACTCAAAAACCACTGCTTACCTATTCAGAATGAGTTTCTTTTCTGCTTTGGTTATAGATTTTCAAAATTAATTCTTGAAATAGGATTTTTTTCCTAAAATTGTTGTTAAAGTTTAATCACATGAGAAATTATTTATATATAATTAGTTGTAACTGTAATTTAGAACATCAGAGGTTTTTGTCAGTACAGTAATCTAAAGGGAAGCTTTTAAAAGAAGAGACCACATCTAAGTGAGAAATAATTCACAAAGGGCCTGACAGAGGCAGTTCATTATTTTTAAATTAACTCCTTCAATAGGCACAGAATTGTTGAAATATTTCTCTTGGTATTAAATTTCTAAGCTTCTTCCTTACAATGTTTATGAAAGTGGTTTTCCACATACTTGAGGGATATGACATACTCCCATTTGTAACAATGGCTCACTACAGCAGTTACTCTCATCGGTGGCTAGGTAGAAAGAAATGATGGCCATAGCAGAGTACCAGGAATATGTACAGTTGGCAGTATCTCCCACCCCTTGTCTTGACATGTCTCGGTGTGAGTTGTCCTCTCTTACCTCCAAAATTATAGGTCAGTTTGTTTACAGTACTGTCCTAGAGGCTGTAAGTCCTGCTCCTTACATACATCTTTAATCTACATAAAGGCAGTCCTCATGGCTTCCAAGTATTTCTTTCTCTGGACTAGAGAGCACCAGGTCTTCTGAGATGAGAATTGTTGTCTTTTACTTTTCCAGATTCCTTTCATACCACATAACTTTGATTCTTATATAGCTTTCTGAGATGTAGATTCAAATCAAAAGGACTCCTAGTCAGCTTTACTGCCTTAGCCATAGGTTACTGTTGATTCCTGCTGCAGGAACTTGGATTCTTTAGTTCCTGTCATACTCTTTCCCCTATACCCACCCCCAGAAACATACCCCATACACTGAAGGGCAGCTCAGTGTATTTACATGTGGAAGCATAAAGGGCAGATGAAGAAATAAGAAAGGCTGCCAGAAATCAAAGCTTTGATGAGCTGCCTTAGTCTTTTAATAATTTGAATTCCACATCCTAATATTCTTGTATCTCAGGAATTTCACCACGAAATAGTCTTGAAGTCTTAACCCCTGAAGTTCCTGGTGAGCGAGACCGTGGAAACTGCATCACATCCTTACAGCTGCACCCAAAAGGCTGGGCCACTCTTCTTCGGTGCTCAAGCAACACTGATGATCAGGAGGTACGGGGCTGACTGAACAAACTGCCATTGCCATGTGTGCTCATGGGGTTTTTGTCCCTTCAGAATCCTTCTTCCTCCTCTCTGGCCTGGGTTTGGCAAGTGGGCGATACTTTAAAGCAGTCATCAGCTCAGATTAAGCCCAATTTAATTCTTGCCTCCTTCATCTTATTGTAAAAAACCTCTTACATATTAAACCCAGGACTGAGCTAAGCTGACTAAATGGGAGGTTTTGCTAAGTCAATGTAGTATTATGATTTTCTCTTTTTAAAAACTAGGGAGAGAACTTCCCTGGTGGTGCAGTGGCTCTGTGCTCCCAATGCAGGGGGCCCGGGTTTAATCCCTGGTCAGAGAACTAGACCCTACATATCCTGAATACTGTAACTAAGACCCAGCACAGACCAAAAAAAAAAAAAAAAAAAAAAAACGGAAAGCTTTGGGAAAGGAAGGGACTGAACTGATAACTAGGGGAAAAGATCTTATATGACCTTATGATCCCCCTTACTTTGGAAAGCTAGTGTCTTCCAGGAATCTCACTAGCTCCAGAGGCCACAGCTAACAGGAGAGAAGAGTCTTTGAAGTGTGTAGGAGAGGTAGTCTAGGGCTTAGATATCTTAACCCTAAAATATCAAGATTGCTGTTACTGTCAGAAAGGGGAATCATTACTTTAGAAGTCACAGAGGCCTCGGGGAATAAAATGCTTCAAAGTGTCACAGTACAGCAATAACCTTGATATGAATGTAGATAAGACAGTGTAGGTCCTACAGATTTTGTTAATTGGGAAAGGGGTAGCATTCATCTGGATGTTTTCTTGCAGCAGGGATGTAGCTGTGGCATTCTGTCGAGCCTTTGAGGGGAAAAAAAGATTATCTGTAGCACTGTTTGGGGCTCTATAACTTTGTTTTTGAATTAATTTTAGTTGAAGTATAGTTGCTGTACTGCATTATATAAGTTATAGCTGACTATAGTTATTCACAATTTTTAAAGGTTATACTCCATTTATGAGGCTCTGTAACTTTGATTTGTCTCTCTTCTCTCCCTTTAGTGGACTTGTGTCTATGAATTCCAAGAAGGAGCACCCGTGAGACCAGTTTCACCTCGCTGTTCTCTACACCTGACTCATTACATTGAAGAAGCCAATGTAGGCAGGGGTTATATCAAAGAACTTTGCTTCAGCCCTGATGGGCGAATGGTTTCTTCCCCACATGGATATGGGATTCGCTTGTTGGGGTTTGACAAACAGTGCAGTGAACTTATTGACTGTTTGCCCAAAGAAGCCAGTCCCCTGCGGGTGATCCGTTCTCTGTACTCTCACAATGATGTGGTACTGACGACAAAGTTCTCTCCAACACATTGTCAGATCGCCTCTGGGTGCCTTAGTGGACGGGTTTCTTTGTATCAGCCAAAGTTTTAGGCACAACTTACGTCAAATAAGGAACTCTACTGGTGTTCAACTTCTATATACTTCAATTTAGGTGAAGTATTTTCTTTTTAGATGATCTTAAAAGTTTGGGTCAAGATCCTGGTTCTTATGGGTCCATGAACGTACCTGTGACCTGAGTGCTTGATCATCCAGCATCACGAGGCATCGCCAAGTTAGACTCCAGGCAGCAACATCTTTTGCAGCGTTCCTCCGCTCCTGCTGACCTGTGCCACTACACTCCAGCTCTGCTGGTAGCTTTGTCAGGTCTCTTTTTCTTTTCTGTTTTTGATTTTGGTGTGAATTTTGTGGACATTTGGCAGGAGTTTTGGTTGGATTAGGAGAAACTCGTGATGCTAGTATTGAATAAAACCTGGAAGTCTGATGTTGGCATACTGGTTGCTGAAAAGAAATTTCATCTTCACTTATCAGTATTCTTGGCCTTTTAAAGTTGCTGTTAGTTTCTCTGTAATGAGCACAGATGATGGCATTATCCTTACAACTGTTACAGTCTTGCAGCAAAATGTCTTTTAGGTTTCCTGTTAAAATTATACATACTTTTCACCATGAGAGGAATTTTGTTGTGAAATTCTAGAAAAAACGTTACCACCTCTCTCTGTAATTTATTTGTATGAATTTTAAAATCTACAGCATATGTCCTTAGTTGATATTTTGTTCCTGTCAACAGCATTAGAAAAGAAGAGAGAGGAAGGAATGGGCTTGGGTCATTTCTATTGTATGAAGAGGATTTATTTATTAAATTAGTATACTGTCTATCTGGCCACAGAGTGATGAGAACAGTGTAGCTTAGATTTTTTGTTTCCTCCGCCAGATTATTTGAATCACACAGGATGACAGGTGGAGGGAAAATTGAGAGTAAAGAGAGTTGTGTTTTTCTCATTTTCCTTGAGTTCAACTCTTACTGTTAATGAAGGGAGAACTTCTGTTTGTTTTCAAGCTGTTGTCATGACTGTGGCAGTCAGTGACTTGGTTGTCGAGACCTTTTGTTGTGTTTTGTTATGGAACACAGCAAGTAAAAAGCATCATGCAGGGGCCAGGCCTAAGGCTGACTACTCTGATGAAGCAGGCAGCTTTTTTCTAGTCTTCTCCACTTTGAATGGGATTGTCTTTAGAGGAGATTTTGCCAGAGGTTGGAGTAATTTGAGCCACATGCTAGTTTTTTCCCTCTTAGAACATATTCTCTTAGGCCAGTGGTTTTCAAACATTTAGGGTGCATTATAATCATTGATGTGAAAGTCGCTCAGTCGTGTCCGACTCTTTGTGACCCCAATGGACTATATAGTTCATGGAATTCTCCAGGCCAGAATACTGGAGTGGGTAAGGTAGCCTTTCGCTTCTCCAGTAATCATTGAGGAGCTTGTAAAAATAGAGAAACCTGACCCTCACCTTAGGAGGTTCTGATTCAGCCTGGGAGAGGACAGGCATCTGTATTTTTAACAGGAACCCCAAATAATTTATATTCAGATGGTTCCTAGATCACAGCTTGAAACATTACTACCTTAAACATCAGTAAATATTTCTGTACCCATCAGGTGCTTACCACAACTCCCAGAAGGTGTTTTGATAGTTTAAAAAATAAGCAAATGAAAGCAATTTTAGAGGTCTTAAAATGGACACAGTCTAATTATTTGATGAATGTAGAAGTTAAGTGACTTAGCTAAGGTCATCCTGCAAAATTAGTGGCAGAGTCAGGACTTGAATTCAAGTCTCTCCATTCCTTGCTCAGGGCAATTTCTACTGTATTATGCTGGCTGTTAAAGATTTATGAACACTTTTTTATGTCTTTAAGTTGTATTACTGTGGATACCCTTAAACTGGCCAATAGGTTGAAAAAGAAAGGCATGGGAGTATTGATGCTGAGAATTCCAGTGATAGGTGAAACTGTTTTAAATCGTATAGAAATGTTTAAGCAACCCAAATGCATGAATAAAAATGACATTTTTTGTAGAACCTACCAGCCAGCCATTTACACACATAGAGGTTACATCTCACTTGGATAATGTTGGCTCTAGGACAAATGTTAAAAATTAGATCTTTTTTTACCATGGTTGTTAAAATAAAAATTGTAAATTTTTTTAGTCATCATAAAAAGTACACAGAGAAAAACAAGTTTGCCATAAACTTTTAAAAAAATACATATTTAAAAGAAAATAAAGTTTTGGAGACAAAAATACCTAATACTGATAGTAAAAAGAAGCTACTAAGTACAATGGTTATAAGAAGTTTCTATATATTGCATCTCCTTTGGAGAGCACTCCATGTTAGATGCTGGGGCCAAATGTTGCCCAACTCTAAATTTCAGTACACAATTCTTAAACCACTATAGAGTATCTATCATATGTCAAATAATGTACATACTTTACTAGTAACCTTCACAAAAACTGCAAGGTGGGTGATGTGAACACCAACTTACTGTGGAGGAAATGGAGACTCAGGTTAAGTGATTTGCCCTGAGCACAGAGTTGGCATGTACTGGATTTCAAACCCAGTGTCTTAGTTCCCAGCCTGTGCTTACTACCCAACCATTTTGTCCTTTAGTTTGTAAAGGATGGTGAACTGGCCTATTAACTTACCTATTTAACACCCTCTGGAAGTCCTTTATTACAGAGCTGGCTTATCTTCTTTACTATGCAAAAGAACATTTACAAGATTGACAATTTCCATTAGAATTAGTGCCATAAACTGCAGGGCATACATCCAGTCCATACCTAACTAAAAACCCTCAAGTAGGATAAACAAAAATGGAGGATTAATAGCCTTGTACAGAGTCACACAGATGAGAATGAAAAATTAATAGCCAGCAACTCAGTAAAATTTTTGTCTTCTCTGAGGTATAGAAAGAAAGTGAAGTCACTCAGTCGTGTCCGACTCTTTGCAACCCCAGGGACTGTAGCCTACCAGGTTCCTCCGTCCATGAGATTTTCCAGGCAAAAGTACTAGAGTGGGTTGCCACTTGCTTCTCCGGGGGATCTTCCTGACCCAGGGATCAAACCCGGATCTTCCACATTGCAGGCAGATGCTTTACCTTCTGAGCCACCATGGAAGCCCCCTCTGAGGTATGATCATGATCAAAAAGTCATCAGGTAATATTAAGAAATTAAAGGGCATCAGGAATGCTATACTATTAATATTGGGGGAGATTACACTTAAAATTTTGAGGTCCCATTTCACTTACAGTATAAAGTCTAATCTGGTATTTTTAACTAAAAAAATTTTAGTTATTTTTATTCATGATAATTGGTAAATGTATTATAATTGATAAGTAGTATAATTGTTGGTAAGTATAGTATAAATTAAACTTCTGTTTTTAAAAGCTTTCTGCAGAGTAGTATATTTATGGCAAAGCTATGTTGAATGACTTTAAGAACATCAACTCCACAGTAGTTCTTTATTTTCAATCGTGAAAATGAAATGGCTGATGCAGAAGAGACCTGTATTTTAATCTTTTGAATATGTCTGTGGTCTTTTTTTCTCAGAAGCCCAAAGAGCATGTATATTTTGTTGTTTCTCCTTGTTACATCCCTGAAGAGAGGCTATTCCAAAAACTTGAGTAAAACAAGCATGGAAAAGGTCAATCACCTGTTCCCCACTCCCATATCTAGAACCAGGATCACATCACATCCTTGTTAAAGCTGTTTTCTAGAAAGTGCAATATAGGAAAAACACTCAGAGAATCTTTTAGGAGCCTAGTGTTTCCCATATTAGAATATATGGTGTTGGCATCCATAAGTATCTGTTAAGCTTGTGTTTAACAGGATAAATAGTCTGATAACTTACTGATGACAATCATCCCCATTTAATGACCAGCAGTCACTGAGAGCTATGAAAATTCACTCAGTAACACCGTGTTGGTCATGAAGAAAAGCATATATATTAATTTTTGGATAAATAATGCATCTCTCTTTAAGTGCCAAAATTTAAAACCTGTAATTATTTTTGATGCAAGTCTTTCAGATATGTCAGTATACCTTACCTGACTTCTTCTTAAACAGCATGCTCAGTATAATTCACTTTTTCATGATGAAAAGTAAAAGTTATATTCATGTGTTATTACAAATATCTAATGAGCTCTGATGTATGTAAAATACTTCATAAATTGTAAAGGGCTATAACAGATTAATATTATTATAAAGTGATTCCCTCAGCCCCAAGGTATATATAATCATTTGCCTCAGATTGCTGGTGTGTTTTTTAATTTAAAAAATGTTTTGTCTGCTAAGCAGTTTGTTTTGCTTATATAGTGGTTTCTTACTACACTTATCAATACACCTGCTTCTAACAGGCTCCCCACTTCCTTCTAATATGCTGTGTTCATCTGTTATGAGCTGGGAGGTGAGATAACCAAGTCTGCTTAGTGTTTAAAGAGCTGGATGAGCTCTGGGTGCACAATCTGTGAGACAGTTCTTTTGGTTGCTTACCACCTTCCTGACAGTTTCACAATAACCTTCTGAAGTTCCCAATTAAAGCCCAGTCTAGTTATTTTCTTCAGTTGCCACTAAGTAAAATACTACAAAAGCTAAGGATGCTGCTATATTAAGGAAAGCAATGTACCAAAGTACAAGGAAGGAAAAACAAAGGCTCTGTATTTGCACAGGGGTCTTTCATGCTTTGAAGAAAAAAGAAGAGTGCAGAGTGAAAAAATAAAAATCCAGGTAGACTTGAGAGTATTCTTGATGCCATTAAATTTTGTTGATAACTATTAAAATATATGGTTATCACATTGTACAAAGACAGTTTAATCTCAGTGCAAAATGAGATTGTACCGAAATTTATAACCTAAACACAATTCTTAAGAATTTCTCCCATTCAAATGCTATGAAATTATTACCAAAAGGAAAGTCTTAAATTTACCTGTGTGCTTTTTTTAGTTGTAAATGAATTAGTGATGGAAAAACAGATTTAATTAATGGATTTTATCAAAAGTTCCAGGGAATATATCTCCCATGCACACACCCTCCTCTATGTATGTGTATATAAATGTCACTATAAATGAAAATGCCAGAGATAATAAAATAACTTTTAAAGTTTAAATCTGGTCCAAAGTACTTAAAATAGAATTTTCAGCTTTCCTGAGTTTTTTCCCTTATTTAGAGTTCAGTTTTTACATTAAAGGTTGAATATTTGAATTTTCTTTTAAATTTCACTGCATCTTCTATTTCTTAACTGTGCTTTCTGAAAATCTTAGATTTAACACTTTCAGGAAATTTAGGGTGTCCCAGATAATATGCCAAACACCAGAAAGTTTTCTCACTAGATTCTTACACCAGACTATAAGCTCCTTGAGGACAGGGACTCTATTTATTCTTCTATTCCCAGTGCCCAGAAGGATCAATCAAATGAATGTTGGATGAATCAAATTCACCATATGTGGCCTCAAGCTTCCATGAAGCCAGAATTTTGATGTGTAAATTATTCAGTACTACAAGAGTCCATCATTTATTATAATGAACAGACTGTTCATTGGAGTAAGGTTTTTTCGTGACCACAGGTCAGAAAAACTAAGCATTTCTCATTGTTCTGGAAAACTGCAAGATTCGATTTTTCATTCAACAAATGTGTCTCCCTACTAGATGCCTAGTCTAGTACTAGAGCTCAAGGGACAAAGATAACTAAGGTTTTGGTATTCCATAACTGCAGGTGACACAGACTTAGACCCAGGGCTGGCTTCATGGGTATGTGACCTATGCAGTCACAAGGGCCCTTTACTAAGAAAAGGCTCAAGCTTAGTTTATTGCTCTGCTGAAGCAATCTTGACATTCTTAATTTTTTGAACAAGGGGCCTGCATTTTTATTTTGCACTGGGCTCACAAATTATGTATCTGGTCCTGCTTGGATATTATCATTTTGACCTAGTGAAAACAATAAGCATTAGAGTACCTTTTACCTACCTTCTAGTAAAGATATTCACATTCATTGAAAACTAGCCATAAAATAATTTAGTAACTTCTAAAATTGAAACAAAACTTCCTTCCTCCCACAAAATTTTTTTAACAGATCAAATGTTATTCATTTCAGAATTAGAAAAGCTTTTTAAAAACGTATTAATAGGTTTTTACCTTTTCTGAGTTTTCAAATGGATGGCAGAATTGTAGGTGAACTTATCTACATACATACCTACCTACAATTTTAAGGTTTTTAATAAATGTTTTATTAATATATGCATTGAATATTTTAGTTTAAGTCTACCTCATAATGTGCTTTAAAAAAATAAATGCTACCTTGAAACATCTGACACACGTTTTGTGTGTGGTTAACCTATTTAAAAGATTGATAGCAAACTTGGATTTAGTATTAGTTTGAAAATTTTTGTTTACATTTTGTTCATTTTTAGACCAGAATCAACCATAAGGCTATGACAGAGGCAGTGGTGGTTCTTGTTAGTAGTATTCTAAACTTTTTTGATCATGTAACTCCTAACAGAAAAAGAGAATACACTCCAAATTTTGGCTATTTATAAATTATATACATACTATTATACTCATCTATTATATACATCATAAAACATGTATAAAGGAAAGTTTAGAAGGATAAGATGTCTAAAAAAATCAAAGTTCTACATTACCTCCTGCACTTTCATGGTTCACCTTCCTTGTCTTTCCACTGGTATATGCACACTTCACTTCGTGAAGGCTGCTGTTCTAAAACACAGAACTGGCATTTTACACTGAAAACACATTTATTAAGATCTGAACCATTCACATCTGTTTACTAAAGTTCTGGCCATTTACAAGTTTATTCAATATGGATGTGTGTCATTTCATAAATGATTTATTCAGTGAAAATTATTCATACCAATAGGAAGCATAGTTGATAATCTGTCAAGCTGTATACAGTGATTAGTTCTCATATAAATTTAGAACATGTTTATTTTTCACACTGCTCCCTAGAATGACATCTTGTATTATTTAACAGTGTGATTGACAGTTCATTTTGCCATACTATTTTAAATTTACTAGAAAAATGACAATCCTACTTGGGATGCTAACTTTTGGTAAGTCACTGAAAAGGAAAATAGAGTAAATCTCTTTCAGTTCAGATTATTTTGAGAAATTAATCATTCTTTAGATAACCATAGCATTAATGATCACTATTTCAATTATTCCTGAAACATGACTGACATATTTTAAATAGTTTTATTTAAATGGAAGAGATTTGGCATGCATTAATACTAAAGAATTAACAATTTATATTAGTTTCCTATTACTGATGTAACAAATTTCCAAAAACTTAACGGTTAACAGATTTCCTTCTAGGCCCTTCCCTTCTGGCAGAGAACATGAAAAGTGGTGCAGGCATTAGCATCACCAGGAGGGCTTGTTAAAAGATTGCTAGGCTGACATCCAGGGATGTTGACTTCACAGGTCTGGGGTGGGAGCCCCTATTTTGTATTTCTAGCCAGTTCCCTGTTGATGCTGTAGATCTGGGGACCACAGTTTGTGAACCGGGGATATAGAAAATGTAGTTCAGGTTTAGTTTTTTCATGGATGACAGTTCCATGAATCTCTGTGAAGATAAAGAAAGCCAGTTTGGAGAACATCTTAACTTTGGAGGTTGAGAGAGGGATAACCATGCTTCCCATCAGCTACAGCATCCTCCTTCAGTGAGAGCTAAGACTTCCCTATTTTCAAATGGTATTTATGTTACTGAGCAGTTGATTATGCTAAGATCATCTTATCTTCTCAGAACAGACCTGGTGCTGTGTGGCCTATCTTCTAACTACATGAGAGGAGTCACTACAGAAACACAGGGAGCTCCAAATAGCTTGAAACAGCTGGGACAGGATAACAGTTCAGAACAGGAATAGAAGCTCTTACCAGAGCACAGACCACTCAGAACGGCTTTTAAACCCTTTTTGGCGGGTGGGGGATGGATGGCTCTCTTTTGAAAGCTATTTAAATTATGGGTACACAAGCCTGCTGTGTTTACATTAACTTGCAAAAGCCCGTTACTATAAAAGATTAGTTTTTGTCTGGGTAAAATGAAGAATCCAAATTTTGTTCTAAAAGGATTACTTTCTTAAATACAAAGTGTCTGATCTGTTCTGAATACATTATTCTTAGGGAGCTATTACCTTAGAGATTTTGTGCGTGTATACAATAAACGTTTGTATAAAAGAACTTCCTGGCCTTTATTAAAAGTTACATAGTATTGGCAGGAAAATCATGATGCCCACCTACCTTGGTCACTTCGGGTGTGAGTAAACCACTCACTTTCAGGGTAGTCTTAAGGAAAACATCAGCTTATTAGCGTCATGTTACTCACCAGCCCTGTCCCAGTCTGGCGTGTGTTCTGGGCTTGAGGAGAGGGAGGAGGTGGCCACCACATCATTAGTAGGACTAGTGGGAAGGTTAAGTTAGTAATATGCCATAGGCTTGTGTTCCCCTCCAGCAGGTACTTCTATGTGGTGTCCTGACTTCATGGCAATCTAAGAATTAGTAGTATACTAAAAGAACTGAATCAAGTCTCTATGTTGCTGACATCAAATACTGTGGTAACACTCTATAATTTTTCTTAACATTTTATTATGAGATGTTCAAAACATACAGCAAGGTTGGAAGAATTTTACAGGGAATATATGTTTACCAAGACTCTACTGTCAACACTTTACTAAGCTTGTTATATCAATTATCCAATAGTCTATCCACCTATCAATCAATCAATCTTCATTTTGATGTATATTCATGAATGAGTTGCAGATATCTACACCCATCCTTCTAAAACTCCTCGGCAATACATATCATTAACTAAAGTTCAATATTTTTCTTTTGTTGTAAAATTTCCATACAATGAAGTGCACAAATATTAACGGTATGTTTGCTAAATAAGTTAGGCAAATGCATACACCTATATAACCCAAACCCCTATTCCAAAATACATTCTTATTTACCATTACCCCAGAAAGTTCCCTCATGCCCCTTCCCAGAGACAACCACTTTTTTTCCCTACCAGATTCGCCTGTTCTAGAACTTCATATAAATGGACTCAGACATTATGCATTCCCCATGATGATTTTTAAAAGACAAATTCCTAAGAAATTCAAAGTGTCTCTGAAACAGGGAGAATAGTGATAAAGACAACATCTGGGAGCAGATTCTGATGCATTCACTGAGCAGGTATTTTGAGAACCTCTACTCTGTGGATAGAGATCAGACAGACAGTCCCTGCCCTCAAGAAATTCACACTGTCTTGAGGGGATACAGCCCACACATCTGGCCAGAGTCCTGGAGTTGAGACAGTCATGTGCCACAGAAGGAGACCTAATCTAGTCTGGGAACCAGTAGGGAATCAACTGCCAAAGAAACTATCAAAGCTACAAACTGATACTGGGGTTACTGTTTTCTCTAGTTTGAATTGATATAAACTCAGATGCTGTAGTCAGCATTGCTTCCAAATATAAAAACACCATGCTTTTCTGTTCCTGGACCACAAATGGCAGAAGTTTTGAAGGGCTCCAAACAGCAATAGCAAAGCTTTACATCTTCCTGGACTTTGCCTTAAGCTTTTTCAAGGCTTATCACACCCATTATATCTCCAAGTTTAGGCCCTCACTTCCTAACTCATTTTCACTCATTACCTTCAAATTTTACACACAAATTACAAATGAAAAGTACTTGGATCCCTTAAATACCAACTTCCCCCTATGGCTGTTTTCTAGTGGGGAAATAGGAGGGGAGCCCAAGAAAATTTGATGGTATTGAAATTTGTTTAATCACTCTTTTTCCAGCAAAGTATGACAGGGATAAGCAAAGTTTGGAAGCTTCTTTTATCCAAGGGGAAAGGAGAAAGCTATACACCAGGAGCCACCTATTCCTACAGATATGATGACCCTTGAAAGAAATTAGTTTTTTTCCTATCATTTGAAACAAAGTTAGCTAGCATCTCAGTGTAACTAAACGCATTCCCCTTTTTTGGTGTACTCTGTCAGGAGCAAGTCACTGCTGACTAATGACTGAAGAGAACTTGAACTGAACATTGATGCTAAAAGGAAGAGCAACTACTGAGGTGGTCTGCTTTAAACAAGTCACTTTTAAACAAGTCATGGCACTTCTATAGTACCAAAGCAGCAGTCAGTGATAAACTAATTTTAAGGAATACTTTCTTCTTGCCCTTCTCAGTCAGCTTGACTCAGCCAAGTTCCACAATTCACAAACAGCTGCAAGAATAGAAAAATGAAGTGCCTGTACATTGGAATCCTGACTCACGCAGACTTGTCTCATTGGCTGGACAGAGTAAAGGATAGTGGAATGTATAACTGAGTCATTTTCCTAATCACCTGAAACTAACACAATACTGTAAATCAACTATACTCCTATATAAAAAAAATTAAAAGGATAACTAAGCATTAAAGGTAAAGGAGAGGAAAAAGTCTCATTTAGCACATGTATGTTATAGCCTGAAGGTTTGTGTCCCCCAACCTTGTATGTGGCAGTCTTGACCCCCAATGTGATGGTATTTGGAGGGCAGCCTGTGGAGATGATTATATTTAGATGAGGTCAAGATGTTCTCTCTCTGCCATGTGATGACACAGAAGTCTGCACACTGAGAGACCTCTCATGGGGAACCAAATCTGCCAGCACCTTGATTTTGAACTTTCCAGTGTCTGGAACTGAGAAATGTCTGTTGTTCAAGCTATTTGTTGTTGTTTAGTTGCCAAGTTATGTCCACCTCTTTTGAGACCACATCAACTGTAGCCCACCAGGCTCCTCTGTCCATGGGATTCTTCAGGCAAAATACTGGAGTGGATTGCTATTTCCTTCTCCAGGGGATCTTCCCAACCCAGGGATCAAATGCACATCTGCATTGGCAAGAGGATTCTTTACCACTGAGCCACCAGGGAAGCCCCTTAAGCCATTTGTCTATGTTATTTCATTATGGCAGCCCAAGAAGTGTTAAAATGTTTCCGACAACTTCTATGACCCATCAAGGAATGAAAGTCAGACAGGATATTCCAGAATGCTGTGATGCTGAATATTTGCATGTCCCTTCACTCTCTTGATTCTTAAAAGAAGTATTTATTAGACATCTACCAGGTGTAAAGCACCGTGCCAGGCACTTGAAACTGTGGAAACTAGATCAGAGTCAGAGCTGACATTTTAAAAGCTAAGTAAGTAAGTAAAGTCGCTCAGTCATGTCTGACTCTTTGTGACCCCATAGATGGTAGCCTACCAGGCTCCTCTGTCCATGGGATTTTCCAGGCAAGAGTACTACAGGAGTGGGTTGCCATTTCCTTCCCCAGGGATCGAACCCAGGCTCTCCAGCATTGCAGGCAGATGCTTTACCGTCTGAGCCACCAGGCTAAGGCATCAAATAATGACAACATAAATAAAATAGGTAAGTGCTATGAAAACAGCACAGGAATATGGTAGCACAAGAATATGTAAGAAGGGAATCCGACTTGGTCCTTAAGTGTAAGCTGGCATCCCCGAGGAAGTGACATCTGAGCTGAGAGCTGAAGGCAATCAGCAGGACTTACTGAGTGAACCAGTACAGCGGGACTCTGCATGGGGAAGGCTGGGAGACCAGAGCGTACAGAAGTCTCTGGTCTCTGGCTGGGCAGGGCAATTTTAGCTGCAGGTAACAACAAGGGAGACAGGGCCTGGATCATTTGATCTAAAAAAAAAAAAAAAATATGAAGAATGGACTGAAGGCAGAGTAGAACCTTGATAAATCCTATTTTATCCATTTCTACTTCAGATTCAGATACAGTCATCTGCAGAAAAAGCTCCCTACTGGAAACTACATTCTGAAGGGAGTAAGCTGGGATCAGCCTTTGGAGACTGGGAGGTGCTGCAGCCACAGACCTCCCCAGGCACCGCCCACCTCAGTGTGACCTCCCCATCACACTGAGAAATGCTCTCTACTCCCCTCATGCAGTTTACAATGACATTTCATCAGAGGACGTGCTGAACACCCCTTTTATCAATTCTAGAGTTCAGGATATTCACTTTTATGATACATTTCTTAAAAAATTCTAAAAATGGAATGTTTTAGAATTATCAATGTATGGCAACTGCTTCCTCACCTGGTGGTCCTCATCCGGCAAGCTCAACTATCCCTAGGGTCAGGGAGCACCTTACAGTTTAATGTGTAAACCAAAGTGTAGCTCATATGATTTCACAGTCTCCTAACAGAAACAAACAGAATGAAATTAAAAGCAGATATAAAAAACTCAAAAAGCACCAATATCCAGACCATTTAGCTTGGGAATAAGCATGACCTGAAGATACATTATTATAACACAAAGTATTGATAAGCTGAATTTACCAAGATAGTTTATACTCAGTAAGGGAAAAGTTTATTTGGAAAAAAACCTTTAAACAATGCTTTGCAGTCAACCTATTTAGAAAAGAAACTTATTTGTAACTTTTCTTGACCAAACAAAATGGATCAATGAAGAACTGTTTTACCTACAAAGTTATCAGGTGGGGTCACTAAGAGTCAAGGTAGCATGCTAAATGTTCTACCAAGAAAAAGACTAATAGACTAACCTACTACAAAAAGCAAACCGCTAGTAACCGTAACCCAACCAGAAGAGAAGACCAAATAGAAAGGACTTAAAAAAAAACACACACAAAACTTTATTCCAGACAGGAATACCAAAAGAAGCACATTAACTCTGCAACATTTAACAGATTTCATTTAAACTCATATAGTCACAAAACTCAAAATATCAAACAAAAACAGCTTTGTGTGCTTAACCACTTTTAATAACAAAACTTTAAAAAAGGAAACACATAGAGACTCCCCCACAATTTGGGAGCCATTTAAGCAAGCATATATTCAGTATTAGGCAAAAAGGCAGCATTAAAAACTAAAAATCCTCAAATTTAAGGAGAATGCCTATTCAAGTCTTTTATTCTCATTTATAAGCACATGAGAAAACAGATTATTTTCAAAGAATCAAGTCTGAGTGCTTACCCTTTCTTTAAATGTGATCACCACTGTGCCTTCATTTTGACTGCATACCCCTAACATGACAGTACTTCATCTACACTGAACAGTCTTGGTCAGTATGACTGGCTTACCGTGAAGGCCTCCAGGACCACCGTCATCATCTTCTTAAGGTCTGTATTGCTTTATAATTGAGTCCCACCACATTATCAAGCTAGGGAATTTCAGGTGTCCAAAGCTGATTATATATACACAGTTCTGTTTCACTGCACAGTTTACAATATATAGCAGGTGATTGATTATATGTAATATTGACTACTGAGACAAAAGCACCGACCATCTCCAACCACAAAAGAAACAAAGACACACTTGCCACCATATAGAGGTTGTGTTTACTCTGTAGTGCAGTCCTGAGGGCTCATACCACTCTTAAGGGTGTTAAGTATAGAATCTATAACATATTTCTGGTGGCATCAGAGTGAAGTATAGGAGGCAAGACCCGAACTGCCCTGTGCTCTGAGCCATCTGCACCACATATGTAACAGAAAGGCCACTTTTAAAGCTTTTCAGATAAAGTTATTCAATCATTATTTGCCTTTTCAAAATTATTACCATACTAGTTCACATTGAAGGTAAAAACAATAGATAGAATCTCTTACTAATAACACATTTTGACTTCTTTTAAATTTCAGACAAAGCTGTCTGGCTACCACAAGTTCTGTTGAGTTTTCTGTCAAATTTAAGAAACTACAGGACAACACAAAACCATCCCTGGTAATGTATTTGCAGTTTGGTCTTCAAAAGCTGTAAAAAGTGACAAAGAAATCAAAAAATAAAATGAGTTAAAACCATTAAAAAATATTTATTGTTTTTAAATGCCACGTTTGAGATAGCAGAAACCAAAGCAGCCTTCCAATTCTCATTTCACTTCTATTTCACAAAAGTACTTTAGAATTTAGATTTCTATCACCTACATGGAGTGTATAGGCAAAAGGAAGCCCTGTAGAACCGAACGCCAGTAGTCAACCTGCAGGGCCAGGGCGTGACCCCAGGCTGACTCACCCACCACATGCTGAGCACCCAGACATACCCGGGAGTGCGGGACACACACGAGAATGAGAGGTTCAGGCACCACAGTGCCTTTGCGGCCCATCCCTGAAACTCAATGTTTCAAATACTGACTCTATTCCATAGACCAGAAGATGCTACTCTCATTTATTAGGCGTTAAATTCTTATTTTCTCAAATCCTTACACCTGCACCTCGGTTTCTAGAATAAAATGCCATTTCCAGCACAACATTGCCAAAGAGCCTCTGTAAAGCTGGTGAGCTTCATTATCACCTGGCAAACACCTAACAACGCCCCCTGATCCTTCACAGCTGGAAGGATGATGGTCCTGTTACCTGGCCAGCCATCCTGCACTGAGAGGTAACATCTTTTTTGGACTACCTGTCCAGAAACTGAGTAAACGACCATCTGAGGCCCTGATTTTATTTTGGTCAGCATGTGCACAGTTATCCAGAATGATGAAAGACTGGTAATAAAAGCTAGGTGCTCTGCCCCATGTCAGATGCTAAAAAGCAATCCTAACTACATAATACTTATAGATGTGGATTTTTAAAAAGCTGATAAACCATTTTTCTAGGATATCTGGTATGTTTTACTAGTTATTCAATACGAACTGAATGAACCACTTTGCTTTTTTATCTGGAAAAAACATTTTAAAATCTGGTTCCTTTGACAAGCAAATATTTGTTACGTAAGGGATAACTATGCTATACAGCTATCACCAACTTCTAGAATTTAAAACTAATATTTCAAATATTTTATTTAGACCTTATCCTCTCAAACTATCTTACTAAATGATAAAATGGTAAAACTGGGTTCCCAAAATGTAAAGATCCTAACAGAAGTTCTATTTCCAAGAGTAAAATAAAAAAGACAGCTTAACACTGTGGGTGAAAAGTTATCCTGAGTTTTTTCCCCCTCCTTCTCTGGAACACTTAGAAACCAGGAAAAAAAAAACAAAACAAAACTGAGGTCTGATTAATAGACTTCCAAAATAAAATGGAAGCACTTTTGTTGTTTTTTAAAGGGAGTTTCAAGAGAATAGGATACTTGAAAATGACAAACTAATACTCAAAGGAAAAAAGAAAAAAAAACTTCAAATTTCTTCACTAAGTTGGCAAAAACAATTCAAAGAAGTTGAGCTAAACAGAGCTCGATCTGAAATACAATCACAGGTTTCCCCTGCATTCCCACGGAACCTTTTGTAAGCTGAAATGGCCTACAGTGAAGAAGCAACTACTTCTTGTAAAAGCAAAAATCATCTTCGGATTTCTTTTGGTTACTGAAAACAGGTCCTAATGTAGGTCTTATGTAAAAGTGAAGTGGCATAAAGGAAACTCTGGAAAAGTGGGGGATACCTGTAATATTAAACTTAACAGGATGAAACAAAATTAACAAAATTTAAGTCTCCAGATCCTCTGGCAATGAAATAAGTGAAATATAAAAATATTTTGGAAAGGTTTAAGGTCATGTTCAGAACTACAGAGAAAACTTCAACCCTAGAAAGCAAACCTTAGATGCTTGAGTCTACCATGTCTAGACAAATAACTCAGATAATGACCATCACAAGAGGTGCTTACTTTCAAAACAAATACAAGCAATTTATCATGAAAAGCCTACACATAATAAACTATTTTTCTTCTCTGTTCTGCTCCATTGTTCTGCTCCATGTACATGCTTAAGTTCACAAAAACTACCCTTTGCAACTCCTCCTAAGAGCAGAGAAGCAAGAAATGGAGTAACAGAAGTAAGCCTGAGAATTTATGGGACCCTAAGAGCCTTTTCTCTGGCTGGTCATGGCCACTTATGTTTCAGTACAGAAGACTTCTGGAAAAAAGAATCAGACCTTGGCTGTTTGTTTCCTTGTCAAAAGCTATCAGAGAGACAGCTAGTAACAAGGCAACTAGCCTAAAGGTCTCAGACAATGATTTAGAAAAATCCCACACTGCTCAAAAAAACCTTTAAATTTTCCTACTGAAACCTTTTATTCTGAATTTGTTGGGGCTTAAGGAAAATAGCTTTGCCCAGAACTCACTGTGCCCTGGACTTATGACACCAGTTTGTATTTGGCCCATAAGAAACAAGCCCTAATTGCATCCATCTTAGGTCAATTCAGTCGACAAATGGCACTGAACCAATTTCTTTCATATAATCTTTAACAAGAACTCGTAAGTTGCATTAATTATGCCCCATGAGATGAGGGACCGATGGTAATTCAGATGGGCACCTCGGAAAAGATTAGTCAGTTTCCTGTCCCGTTCTAGCCAGATTTTTTGGAAAACCTTGGGGAAAGACTGAAATTCCCCGCCAATCTGAGACTGCATGCGAGTTTTTACAACATTAACTGGAAAAAATAAGATTCCCAACATGGCACCCAACAAGCCTCCACAGATAAAATCATTGACCAAATGAGCACTGTGAGTCGTTGCTGTAGGCAGGTGCTCCTTTATGGGACCTCGAAGGCCAAAAAAAAGGACATTGCTGAATCCGTTACGGAAGAGAACGGGCACCAAGCCTCGATAATACTCTCTAATTCCATGGCATTTCAGTGCCTTGAAAGCCTGGTAAGTGTTTGTAAATTTGTCATGATGCCTGTGGTCCTGAAGCAATGTTTGGACTCTTTCCAGTGGAGTGAAAATTGCTTCTGTTGTCCCTGCAAGAACCGCGGCCATGCTGCGGGTTGCAAACTCTGGGGTACTGATATGCTTACGGAGAAGGCAAGATAAATCCTCATACAGACCAAACATAAGTGCCAGTGTGGTTGTCTTCTGCATTAATGGGGGGAGGATTCCGCGATACAAGTTTCGAAATCCGTCCCTCCTCAACTGAAGTATCGCATCCCGGGTTTTGATTCCATACAGCTGTTGCCGAAAGAGGACCTTCTGAATGGGAAATGTGATTGCTATGTTGTTGAATGCTGCACAGCAGCCACACAGGTAATGCTTCATTTCACTAACACTTGCAATATGAGGTGCTATATCTTGCTTTGAAGATGTTAGGATTGGGGGCCTCTTTTCATGAGCTTCTGAATCCATCATGTTGCTTAAGATCTTTCTCCGTCACAAAGGACTTTTTTAACCTACAAACAACAAAATGATAATAGGTAAACCTTTATATACAGTACTAAACATATTAAAAATTCCCCCAATCCTTCCTCCAATTTTTGGACTCTATTACATTTGGGGTGGGGGGGCCTGAGGCCCTTTCAGCAGTCCAGGGGGTCCTCCCTTTTCTAGCTACGTATCTGCGTGAGGCTGGATTTTCTGCATATACTTCGACCAAAACAATTTACCATAACAGATCAAATGCAGAGGTAGGTACGAGATGCCACTGACCTTTTAAGCTGGACATTAATGAGACTTATAAAACTGTAAAACATATTTCTCATTAATTTTGGGGGAAGAAAAATAATTATTTTTCATGAAATGTGTTGGTTATGTTAACATGTAATGGGTTTATTGCTGTTATTCTAAAGTGAATTAATAAATATTTTAAAATTTTGTTTTTATTTCTAAGACCATGAATATTAATCCATACACATAAAGGCTCTTTGGGGGTCCACAAAATTTTTTTAAGTTTGTAAAGGGACCAAAAAATTTGAGAATCACTGGACTAGATCATATGTAATGCCTAAACTACATAATGGTGCATGCTATTATCCTTCTGAAACAGATTCAAAGGGCTCTTGTGAGTAATAACAAGACACACATTCACTCATTCTGTTGCTAACACTTACTTAGTATCTACTGTAAACTAGGTCCTCTGCTAAGTGCTAGAGACTCAAAGACAAGGAATTTGCAATCTAACAGAGGACTGCCAAGGTAGACAATCACTTGAGTGTAATACCTTCTATGATAAATATCTACTGTGGGAACACAGGTAAGGGACAGCAAGTATATACTTTGTGAAGTGGAGGCTGGGAGAACAGGGTCAAAGACAGCCTGCAGGTATATACTATACACTATTTTCACATATTTAATTCTCAAAAATAACTCCATAAACATTACTTTCCCAGTTTTTACAAATGAAAAATCAATATCCCCTTCATCCAAGGTACAGTTAGTAACTGGTGGAGCTGGCATCTTGAAATGAAGTCTGCCTCCAGAGTTCATGTTCCTGTTGTCACACCACAGATGGCAGTGACTTTGGTAGGCTGTCCTGGGACAGACTGGCTGTACCAGACCATGCTGAAAAAGATCTGAAGCCTCAATACATAGGCTTAGCCCACTGAATAGAATGAAGGCAAGTCCTACCACTGGAATACATATGCTTTCTAAAAAAAGCCAATTACTCCCTGCCAGTCATCTACAACCTAATTAAAAACAAGCAAAGGACTTGAACAGACATTTCTCCAAAGATATACAAAACAACCAACAGACATACGAAAAGATGCTCAACATCACTTATTGTCAGAGAAATGCAAATGAAGACCTCATACTCATTAGGACAACTGATATTAAAAAAGAAAAGAACAGAACAAGTCTTTAGTGGGGATATAAAATGGTGCAACCACTATGGAAAATAGTATGGCAGTTCTTCAAAAAATGTAAAACAGAACTACCATGTGATACCATCACCAATCCCACTTCTGGGTACACATCCAAAAGAATTCATCGCAGGGTTTCCAAGAGATTTCTGCACATTCAAGTTCACAGAACTATTCACAGAGCCAAGAGGTGAAAGCAACCCCAGTGTTTGGATGTATAAACAAAACGTAGTATATTCGTACAATAGAATATTATGTAGCCTTAAAAAGGAAGGAAATCCTGTTACATGCTACAACATGAATCAACTGTGAGGATAAGGGGAAATAAACCAGTTATAAAAGGACAAATAACCATGTAATTCCACTTACATAAGTACCTAAAGTAGTCAAATTAATAGAGATGAAAAGTGGAATGAATGGCGGTTACCAGAGGCTGGGGGAGGTGGGAACCGAGTTCTATTGTTCACTAATGTGTATAGCTTCAGTTCTGAAAGATGAAAAATTTCTGGAGATCTGTTTTATAACAATGTAAATATACTTAATATTACTGAATTTACACTTAAAATTGTTAAGATGGTAAATCTTAGGATACATTTTTTCTTTTTTTTAACCACATACCTAGAAAAGAATACATATAAGGGTTTCAATTATAAGTAATTACAAGAATAAAATGGGCCACATAAACCATCTAGGTCTTTGACATACGACCAAAAAAAAATCCCCTCTTCCCAAACAAATTTATTGTTCTTTCCTCCCCATACCACACACATGCTTCTGTAAACTGCTAACCATTCAGGACAAAAGATGTTAAAGAGAAATGTCATCACGTGAAGGTGGGGCAGAGTGCAGAGTGCGGCGCAGAATCAGAAACCGTATGTTCAGCTTACATGTGCAGGAGCCACAGACATGGGACAGAAAATACAGAACACACCTACACGACTCTAATTTTCCTTCTAGAAATACAGCCTAGGGAAATAGTTATTAATAGAAGAGGTACTCAAAGACTCAACTACAGGACAATTGTTAACAGTGCTCTTAACAGAAGAGAGTGAAAAAGTTGGCCTAAAGCTCAACGTTCAGAAAACTAAGATCATGGCATCCAGTCCCATCACTTCATGGGAAATAGATGGGGAAACAGTGGAAACAGTGTCAGACTTTATTTTTTTGGGCTCCAAAATCACTGCAGATGGTGACTGCAGCCATGAAATTAAAAGATGCTTACTCCTTGGAAGGAAGGTTATGACCAACCTAGATAGCATATTTAAAAGCAGAGACATTACTTTGCCAACAAAGGTCCGTCTAATCAAGGCTATGGTTTTTCCAGTGGTCATGTATGGATGTGAGAGTTGGACGGTGAAGAAAGCTGAGCGCCACAGAATTGATGCTTTTGAACTGTGGTGTTGGAGAAGACTCTTGACAGTCCTTTGGACTGCAAGGAGATCCAACCAGTCCATCCTAAAGGAGATCAGTCCTGGGTGTTCATTGGAAGGACTGATGTTGAAGCTGAAACTCGAATACTTTGGCCACCTTATGCGAAGAGTTGACTCATTGGGAAAGACCCTAATGCTGGGAAGGATTGGGGGCAAGAGGAGAAGGGGACAACAGAGGATGAGATGGTTGGAGGCATCACTGACTCGATGGACATGGGTTTGGGTAAACTCCGGGAGTTGGTGACGGACTGGGAGGCCTGGCGTGCTGTGATTCATGGTGTAGCAAAGAGTCGGACACGACTGAGCGACTGAACTGAACTGAACTAACAGAAATAGAGTCAAAATTAAAATGTGGAACAGAAAGGCACACACTGCATAAATGAAGATGTAGCCAACTGACAGGATGTCATACAGGTACTAAAAATAAAGGAGTATTTACATTTAAGGCTCAGTATATTAATTTGAATTTTTAATGGTGTTAATGAAGTGTTGGATAGCAGTGAGTCCTTTTTTTTGATCAATAAAGTATCACAGGAAAAAATAAAAAATAAGGGAGAATACTTTTATTGACATGGCACAATCATGTTTTTATTAATATATTTAGGTAAGAAATAGAAAAGCCAAAATTAGTTTTATATTTTCTAATTTCATAATAATGCTATATTTCCCTTTTCTATATTTTTCAAGCTGAATTAGTTGGAGACAGTGATAAATCTAAAGGTCTAATCAGGAGGACAAAAGGCCAACAGTGACAGAGGGATGTGACCAAGTTCCCAAGTGACCAAAGGCAAATTGCTGTACCTCCTTGAGGCTGCTTCCACACATATAACCAGCCACGGCTACCCACCCTCACTCTGGAGCAGAAGTCAGCTGCAGAGTGCAGTTGCCAGGTTCCAGTAGTATGCTGGGGACACAGCAAGTTCTGCACTGTGTTCTTCTGTTTGCTTCATTCAGACTCTCATGATAACATCATCAAGATGTTATTTTAATTTACTTCTGTTAGGAATTTCTTCTTCTTTACCTGCTTTTACATTGGTCTCCTCAGTCTACTAAGAGATTTTAATTCAACGAATTTGTTCAACTCCTATAATGTTCAGAGGTTAGAGAAAAAAAGGACCTTGGCCTCAGGGGAGATACGACATGCAAATGACTGGACCATAGTGTGATAAATGCAACCACAGAAACATGTATAAGATGTAAAGGCCCTGCAGAGCAAGGGGCCATTAATTAGCTGTCTGGAGGGAAAGACAGGGTGGCCTATGACTTCTGGGCAGGGCTCTGGAAGGTGAACAGGACTCTGGTTGTACGTAAGAGTGAGGCACATTTTGGCCAAAGGCAGCACAGGCTAAGGTGGAGTCCTCGTATCAAAGGAGCAGCACATTCCTGAGTGTGTCTGGCTGGAGCTTACTGTGGAGGGAGATGGATGAGTGGCAGTCAGTAACACAAAAGCTGGCTAGGACCTGTGTTACCAGAGACCCTCATGATGATCCCAAGACCCTCTGATGCTATTATGGTTTTTTTTTTTTTTTCCTTTCTCATGTGAAGCCAATAGAAACAAACTATTTTCCTTAGGCATGTTACACCAAGATCTGTGTGCCCTTTTCCCAGAAGACAGACTATATTAAGAAGAAAATGTAACACGTATATAGTCTAGCCCAATGGCTGTTTGCAGTTGGAGCTGGCTTGCTATCACATTTCTATTAGAAAAGATAAACATGCCCTCAGTTGAGAAGAATTATGCCTGAAACCACTGCAGGCCCAATGGACTGTAGCCTGCCAGGCTCCTCTGTCCATGGAATTCTCCAGGCAAGAATACTGGAGTGGCCTGCCATTTCCTTCTCCAAGGAAAGCCTGCCCTAAAGAAGGTAATAAAAGGAGTCAGGAACTCTTCTCCCTGCTGTCACCTGGTCACACCTGTAAAATGAGACAGCAGCAGGGCCCTAACTTTTCACTGTCCACCCCCAACACCAGAGTAGCCAAACTACCCCTGGACACCAAAACACTGTGTTCATCTGAACAAACGTCACCTCTGACAGAGGCTGGAGGACTGGGACTTATCTCTAAATGTTGCTTAGTACTATCACAATGGGGAATAAAGGGATGGTAAAAACTGTGGTTGCTGAGGGGGTTGGGAGAGGGATGGAGCAGCAGTTCAGGATTAGCAGATGCAAGCTATTATACAGAGAATGGATAAACAAGGTCCTACCATATAGCACAGGAAATTATGTTCAATATCCTGTGATAAGCCACAATAGTAAAGAATATGAAAGAGAACATATATATACATATATATATAGATAGATAATGGAATTACTTTGCTGTGGAGTAGAAAGTAACATTGTAAATCAACTATGCTTCAATAAAATAAGCTAAAAAACACACATTTAAAAAAGATGTATATTTCTTTAAGAGAAAAATAAAAGTGTAATTAATGAAATACACATATGTCCTCTCCTCCAGGCTCACTGCCCTAGCCCAGGTCCTCTTCACTTCCTGCCTGACCACTGACAAACCCTCTTTACTAGTCAGCCTGACAATAATCACACACTCCATCCCATCCCCACCAACCTCTCCATCATTTAAAAATCTAACAGCAGTAGATACCCCAGTGTTTTGAATGGTCATATAGTAGTTTATCAAATGGATATATTATATGTAATTTATTCTATCTCCTATTTATGGTCACTGTTTCTGATTTTTTCCTTTTAAACAATGCTGCAATGGGCAACTTTGTAACTACACCTGGTGAACTCTCACAAGTTTATCTGTAGGGTAAAATCTTTAGAATGGACTGCTGGCTCAAACTGCAGTATATTTTAATTTGAAAGCTAGGCCAAATTGCCCCCAGAAACCTTACCATGATTTACATTTCCATTAAGTGTATGTGAGTTCCCAGTTTCCCTACCATTTCCAGCACCATGTATTAAATAGTAATTTCTGCCCATCTGACGGGTGAAAAAAAATCTTGTCACTGAAATTTTTTGATCAAAATTGAGCATTTTTCATATTTATTGACCATCTGAATTTCCTTTACTGTAAAATTTCACATTATCCATTTTTCTGAAGGCATTTTTGTTAATTTGTAAGATTTCTTCGTATCTGAAGAAAATCAGTCCTAGTTACATTAATGAAGTTGTGGCAAATATTTTCTCCACTTTGTATCATTTTTGTGATACTGAAGTTCCTAATACGGATACGACATCTACTGATTCTGGCTTCTAGGTTTTGAGTGCTCCATAGAAGGCCTTCACTATTTTTGAAGTAAAAACATGGATTATAAGTAATCCACACTTCCTTCTACAACTTCTGTGGTTTTCATTTACCACATTTACCACTTTAAGTTTCCAGGTAAACTTGAGTGTATTTTTGTCATATTCCTCCCCAAAATCTTGGTATTTCATAGAAGTGACTTTATAAACTTAAGTAACTGTCACTTTCTCTAAATTGAACCTTTAAAAAAAACCAACAAAAAACTGTACCTTACAAGGATATGCTATCTTCCTATTTACTTTTTAGAAACCTTAGCAGCATTTAAAATTTTGTTCACAGATCTCGAAATTTCTCATCACGAAGTATTTTACCTTTTTAGTCCCTATTATGAAAGAGTTGTTTTCTTCCAATTAATTTTCTGCTCTTTGTCTGCCTATGAAACAGTTACCAGTTTCTGTGTATTAAGGTTAAAGGCAGCCAACAGCCTCTGTTTCTCAGGTTTTTTTGGTGGATCTGCTTGTTTCCACTACATAAAATATCAAATAACTTTGCCTTCTCCTTTATAGTATGCAGGTTTCTTACCGGATTGGCATGTACTTGCTGAACAAAATTGAACTATGGTAACAGTAAACATCCTTACACCCTGACATTTGTGGGAACTCTGGTATGTGAAGCATGAAGCTGGCTTTTGGTTTGAGGAACATGAAGTTCTTATCATCTGACTGTTTATAACCCAAGTCCTAGCAGTTTCAAGTTTATGTGGGGAAACAAGTCATCATGATACAAAAGTATTCACTGATCAACTGGACCATATAAAATTTGTTCCCACTCAAGTAATCTGTTTACCATCTCTCCCTGCCCATCTTTAGGACTGTGCTGAAACATGAAGTGGAGAATGTCTTCCCAGAGCTATTATACAATTTCATCTGACAAATTACACTGTAACCCCCAACACTTCATTCTGCATTCATTCTAAGAATTAGTACATCTACAATGATAATTTAAGCCCCTGCCCCCTGCCACTTACTAGGAAATTTGTTTCCCATTAAAAATAGATTCCATTTTTTTAGCACTCAGTTCAGTCGCTCAGTCATGTTACTCCTTGCGACCCCATGGACTGCAACACCCCAGGCCTCCCTGTCCATCACCAACTCCTGGAGCCTACTCAAACTCATGTCCATCATGTCGGTGATGCCATCCAACCATCTCATCCTCTGTCGTCCCCTTCTCCTGTCTTCAGTCTTTCCTAGCATCAGGGTCTTTTCTGATGAGTCAGTTCTTTGCATCAGGTGGCCAAAGTACTGCTTTCAGCTTCAGCATCAGTCCTTCCAATGAATATTCAGGACTGATTTCCTTTAGGATGGACTGGTTGGATCTCCCTGCAGTCCAAAGGACTCTCAAGAGTCTTCTCCAACACCACAGTTCAAAAGCATCAATTCTTCAGCGCTCAGCTTTCTTTATAGTCCAACTCGCACATTCATACATGACCACTGGAAAAACCATAGCCTTGACTAGACGGACCCTTGTTGGCAAAGTAATGTCTCTGCTTTTTAATATGCTGTCTAGGTTGGTCACAACTTTCCTTCCAAGGAGTAAGCGTCTTTTCATTTCATAGTTGCAGTCACCATCTGCAGTGATTTTGGAGCCCAAAAAATAAAGTCTGTCAATGTTTCCCATTGTTTCCCCATCTATTTGCCATGAAATGATGGGACTGGATGCCATGATCTTAGTTTTCTGAATGTTGAGTTTTAAGCCAACCTTTTTACTCTCTTTCACTTTCATCAAGAGGCTCTTTAGTTCTTCTTTGCTTTCTGCCATAAGGGTGGTGTCATCTGAGTACATGAGGTTATTGATATTTCTCCCAGCAATCTTGATTCCAGCCTGTGCTTCATCCAGCTCAGCATTTCGCATGGTGTACTATGCATATAAGTTAAATAAAGAGGGTGACAACATACAGCCTTTACGTACTCCCTTCCCAATTTGGAACCAGTCTGTTGATCCACACCCAGTTCTGTTGCTTCTTTACCTATATATAGATTTCTCAAAAGGCAGGTCAGGTGGTCCGGTATTCCCATTTCTTGAAGAATTTTCCACAGTTTGTAGTGATCCACACAGTTAATGGCTTTGGTGTAGTCAATAAAGCAAAAGTAGATGTTTTTCTGGAACTCTCTTCTGTTTTGATGATCCAGCGGATGTTGGTGATTTGATCTCTGGTTCCTCTGCCTTTTCTAAATCCAGCTTGAACATCTGGAAGTTCACAGTTCACGTACTGTTGAAGCCTGGCTTGGAGAATTTTGAGCATTACTTTGCTAGCGTGAGACGAAAGCACTTGTGCGGTAGTTGGAACATTCTTTGGCATTGCCTTTCTTTGGAATTGGAATGAAAATTGACCTTTTCCAGTCCTGTGGCCACTCTGAGTTTTCCAGATTTGAGGGCATATTGAGTACAGCACTTTCACAGCATCATCTTTTAAGATTTGAAATAGTTCAACTGGGATTCAATCAGCTCCACTAGCTTTGTTTGTAGTGATGCTTCCTAAGGCCCATTTGACTTCACATTCCAGGATGTCTGGCTCTACCATCGTGGTTATCTGGGTCATGAAACTCTTTTTTGTATAGTTCTGTGTATTCTGGCCACCCCTTAATATCTTCTGCTTCTGTTAGGTCCATAGCATTTCTGTCCTTTATTGTATTCATCTTTGCATGAAATGTTCCCTTGGTATCTCCAATTTTCTTGAAGATTATCTCTAGTCTTTCCCATTCTATTGTTTTCCTCTATTTCTTTGCACTGACCACTTAGGAAGGCTTTCTTATCTCTCCTTGCTGTTCTTTGGAACTCTGCAAATGGGTATATCTTGCCTTTTCTCCTTTGCCTTTCACTTCTCTTCTTTTTTCAGCTATTTGTAAGGCCTCCTCAGACAACCATCTTGCCTTTTTGCGTATCTTTTTCTTGGGGACAGTCTTGATCACTGCCTCCTGTACAATGTCACGAACCCCCGTTCATAGTTCTTCAGGCACTCTATCAAGTCTAATCAATCCCTTGAATGTATTTGTCACTTCCACTGTATAATTGTAAGGGATTTGATTCAGGTCATACCTGAATGGTCTAGTGGTTTTCCCTACTTTCAATTTCAGTCTGAATTTGGCAATAAGGAGTTCATGATCTGAGTCACAGTCAGCCCCTGGTCTTGTTTTTGCTGACTGTATAGAGCTTCTCCATCTCTGGCTGCAAAGAATATAATCAATCTGATTTTGATATTGACCATCTGGTGATGTCCATGTGTAGAGTCTTCTCTTGTGTTGCTGGAAGAGGGTGTTTGCTACGACCAGTGCATTCTCTTGGCAAAACTGTTAGCCTTTGACCTGCTTCGTTTTGTACTCCAAGGGCAAATTTGCCTGTTACTCCAGGTAGCTCTTGACTTCCTACTTTTGCATTCCAGTCCCCTATAAAGAAAAGGACATCTTTTTTGGGTGTTAGTTCTAAAAGGTCTTGTAGGTCTCCATAGAACCTTTCAACTTCAGCCTCTTCAGCATTACTGGTTTGGGAATAAATAGACTTGAATTACTGTGATATTGAACGGTTTACCTTGGAAACAAACAGAGATTGTTCTGTCGTTTTTGAGACTGCATCCAAGTACTGCATTTTGGACTCTTTTGTTCACTGTGATGGCTACTTCATTTCTTCTAAGGGATTCTTTTCCACAGTACTAGATATAATGGTCATCTGAGTTAAGTTCACCCGTTTCAGTCCATTTTAGTTCACTGATTCCTAAAATGTCGATGTTCACTCTTGCCATCTCCTGTTTGACCACTTCCAATTTGCCTTGATTCATGGACCTAACATTCCAGGTTTCTACGCAATATTTGTCTTTACAGCATCGGACTTTACTTCTATTACCCGCCACATCCACAACTGGGTGTTGTTTTTGCCTTGGCCACTAATAATCGACTAATAAGGGCCTCTTAGTTTTTTCAAACATGAGAAGGGAATACACATTTATTCCTGTTTTACGATCACCCCCACCCTTTTCCACAGCCACTACGCTAGGAATCTACCTTGAACTCTGGTCAGTTGCTTTCAGGAAGCTACTGAGAGGATCCTATGGACCCTGGAGACAGAGTCAGTGTAACATTTAACAGGTACAGATAATTGCCTGGGTTCTAGGTTCAAATCCTGGTTGAACTATGTATATACTGTGTGACTTTCAGCAAGTTACTTCATGTCTCTATGGCTTAGTTTCTCTGTTTATAATATAAGAATGCTACCTACTTCACAGGCCAGCCAATTAATTGAATAAATACATAAGAAGTACTCAGGAAAAGTAATCTATAGCACAACAGATGGCTCGACAAGGATTAAGTACTACTGTTCTTTTCTGATGTATTTGTTTGGTATATACGTTAGAGCATTGCTTGACAATTTGTCACCCTTGCAATCCTATTTGGCCATAGTGAAATATTCCTTTAATGTACCACTACAGTTTGCTAATATTTTAAAATTTCACATCATTATTCATAACATACCGAGTTTCCGATTTCAGTACTATCTTCACGTAAATTCAGATGTCAATGTTCCATTCCCTTTGTAAAAGAATTCTGTTATTCTTCCTTCTTTAAGCTGGTGAACAATTTAAATCTTATCATAATTATCTTTTTCTTGAAAGATAAAAGAATTCACCTGAAACACCATCTGGGCCCGGTGTTGTGGGGGATGGTAGCTTTTCAAAGACCTTCTCAATTTCTTCCATTGTTACTGGTCTGTTAGGTTCACTTTCCAGAGTCAACTGTGATAACTGGATTTCCCTAGACAGAACAAAATAAGCCTGATTTATTTAGTTTTATAAAGCAGTTGTTATTTAAAAGAACACTTTTAATCTTATGTGTCTATATTCCCTTTTTTCTTGAGCAGGGTAGCCAGTTTACCTAATTCACATTCCTCTCATCACAGCAAAGAACCAGTTCTTAAATTTACCAATTTAACTATGTTTCAGTTTTTAAAAATTTTGTTTTTCTTCTTTATCATCTTGTTTCTCCTGCTCTGGGTTTATTTTCTTCTAATTTCTTGAAGGGAAATTTCTTATTTTTATGTATTCTTTGTTTCATAATTTGAGTGTTCAAGGCTATGTATTTTGCTTTAAGCAAAACCTTTACTATTACTTTTTAAGCCATTCCATGGAGAGTTTTGGTCTAATTGGTGGTTACCTTACCATCTGTACCATCTCCTATTCTTCACCACAGTGGCTTTGATTTGGGATGACATGCACCCTTTCCAGAGTCCAGGCCTGTTTAGGGTTCATGCATCACAGCATATCTTTAATTTATGCTCAGGAGAAGAGAATCTTTCTTGTGTAGGAAAGATCCTACACGGATGAACCTTGATATCTGACAACTACCCTCCAGTCTGAAAAGGTTCAATGACAAAAGTACCTTGAGGCTGACCTTCATCAGTGGGAGAACAAAGCAGCAGCAAGCAGCCAAGTTCACCAAGTCCACTGCTAAGTTTTTTGACCACAGTGGGACACTGGTCATGTATGTACACGAGCCTGAAGTATCCAGGCTCCATAACAGTCTCGCCACAGAAAGAAAAATAAAACACAGACTTTTCAAAGCAGCCATCTTTCTGCCGGATCATGCTGAAATACAGAGTGAGGGGGAAAGAAACTGAGATCTTAAAATGAAGCCAGAAATGTTAAAATGCCCCTGTTTTGTTCTGAACTTTTAGTCCATCCAGGAAAAATAGGATTTTCCAGCACAGATATGAGAAGCTGCAGATCTTGTATCTAGCTGGGGCCTCCTTGACCTGCTGATTGCATTATTTCAACTTTTTTTCTGGACAAGCACTTTTGGTAAAAGCTGTATAGACTTCCTCCTTCATACCCAAAGTAATTTATATAGTACTGGCACTGTGCTATGGAGCATTTGAAGACTCAAATTTTAAACTTGTTAACCTGTTTCTGACTGTGCTAACTCCCCTTTCAACAGATGTCTCCCTTAATTCAGGATATGATCTGTATGTACGACAGCTGCCCTTCACACACAACTTTTGTGGGTATGCATAAATCTGACTTTGGGAGAACTGGAAAAAAAAAATCCAGTTTTTTAATTTGTTTAAAACAGATCTTCTATTACATTTTGTGCTCTTAACGAATTAAAGGCATCAACAGCATTTTTAGTTAAAAATTGTCCTGTAGATGCTTGAGAAGTTTGCCAGGGCATAGAGTTTGATAATTATTAATCGATCAGTCTTCTATATCCTTTATTCTTATCGTTTCAGCTGCCAGACATGAGTTTAAACTCTTACTAGTACTACACTTGTCAATCTAAGATTAACCAACACTTTAAAAACAACTTAGCATAGAAACACTTTATATCCATGTAATGCTTTGCTCTTCTTCAGTTTCAGGAATAACCAATGTTAAAATCAACAAAAAATCAAGATTCATGTATGTTATTATGCCATAACACAGTGACAATTTGTAAATGTAAAAAAATTTCATTTTTACATACAAAACACATAACAATCTATTCTGAATTGTAAAGTCACAACCTACAAGCTGTTTAACAATATACATCCTTGATAACACAAACCAAGATACTTGTACACCTGAAGAACAAAATTTTGTTCATATTCACTCTTAATTACTGGAATGGTACTTGCATTACTTTACAAAATTTTGCAAATTAAAGTACTTCAACTAGTTTTGTCACGACTCTTTGGGTCTGTTATTAAACAAACAGAAAACTGTGGCAATAGAAGCCAGTCAGTCATTTCTTGACTACTGTACTGAATTATTTTAAGAAATCTCAAGAACACGTGTACATTTAGGGTTACAGATTTTTAAAAAATAAGCCTAGACTTAGGAAAAAGGAACATAATGAAATCTTTCCAGACTTCATAGATTTACAGCTTTCTCCCTCATTTCATCCTACACACCAGGATAATGTGAACAGGTTCTCAATTTAGCAACAGAAGGAAAGCTAGTGTGCAGGGTGTTCTTCTGTAGCAAAATTTAAAATTTTGCATGTTTATCGAGAGTGTGAACATGACTAAATTTCTTTGCTAAACTGATCTATATATTTAAATTCTTTAAGATGGATAATAATCCTTTGCAATTTATTGCAAAACTTATTTGCCATAATTTTACATTTGTTTGCTACCTAAAACACTCAACCTATGTCAACATTAGGAAACAAAGTTAATTAAGCGGACTTTCATTAAACTCCAAGTGTCAATCAAACTTCTGTGGCAGAAGAAAACAGTGTAAAGTCTAAATGCTCACTGTAATTTACAGGCCACGGGATAAGACCGAGATGTGATCCAGCACAAAGGTCTCAGTGCAAAAACCGGGGAGAAAGCAACTGTAATTCTCAAAGGATGTTGACTCCCACAAGTCAGCAGGCTTGAGTCAGCATTCAGAGCAAGATTAATCTGGGTTCTAGTCCTAGTTAGGACACTATCTTGCTACTATAAATACAAAGCAATGTCTATAATTTAAAAACTCCACTTCTCTGGGCTAACTTTAATCTACCAAAGGAGAGACAGGATAAATCCACTCCCTCTTAAAGGTAACAGCTTGTGATCTTTCCCTGGGATGCACTCGAGGTGACTCCAGATCCAAAGCGCCTAACCAGTATTCTGGAACCACTAACGGGCCCAACCAGTCCTGACACCTTTTGATTTTATGGAGTTCTTTCAAAACAAGGGCACTACAGAATTACTTTAAGGGCTTCTGTTTCACTGCTTGCAGGTGGGGATTAAGACCAGATGTATACGGCTGTAAGGGGCAAAAAAGAAAAGCGTAAATACAGCTGAGGCATCGACACGCTCCACCTAGATAAGCTTAGTAATTGGTACAGAGATTTTCAATTAACAACAATGCCCACCCCCACTTCCCCAACATCACCAAAAAAAAAAAAAACCCACCCTAGTACAGCGGAGTTTCTCGTACCAACAAGCAACATGGTGTCGCGGAACAAGCATTGTTTGGCCATTAGCTGAACTTACCGCTCCCCTGGCGTCCATTTCCCCGGTCTGTGGTTAAGGGGGAGGGGAGGGGAGGGGCGTGGACGGGATCGCCCAGGCCTCTCCAGTCCCTGACATTCAATGGAACCAGAGGTCCCGAAATCCCAGGCCCCGAGATGGCAGGGGCCCTTTAGCGGTCCCAGCGCCGCTCTCCCAGGACTCAGGCAAAGCCCGGCCCCTCCCCGTGCAGCTCTCAGGGCTCGCCAGGAGACACCTCCCTGCCCGGGGCGCGCCCAAATAAACGCACAGCCTCCTCTGCCGAAAAGGCTCGTTCCAGCAGCCAGACGGCGCCCTCGGCCCGGAAAAGCCCGGTGGCGGGCAGCAGAGCAGGAAGCGTAGAGCTGGCCCCGGGGACTGCGGACCTCACCCGGGATGACGCGCGCGGGAACGGCGGGGAGCACCAAGGCGAGGCAGGGCGCGCGCGTGCGCGCCTAGCAACCGCGCCAGAGGGCCCAGCAGACGGCCTCCTCAGAGCCTCCTTCGTGCTTCCACTCACTCCACGCGGAGGCCGGGGGAACCCCGTGCTTTCCTTTCGCCTGCCTCCCCACTCACCCATTGCCGCGGGCACCCGGCTTCCACGCCCTGTAGCGGCCCGCCGACAGGTTGGTGAGCCTGCGAGCCGGCGCAGGCGCAGACCTTGACCGACCCAGAGCTCTGGGCGGAGCGTGACGCGGTCGACGCCGCCGAGCCCGGTCACGTGAGGTAGACGTCGCCGCAGCACCTCTCCGTAATCCCACCGAGGGTCAGGTGATGCCGGCTAACTCCTGGCAGCGGCTCGCCGCCGCAGGGCAGGTGTAGAGTCACCCATCCCACCTGTCGTCAGGCTTTCGGGTTCCGCTTGCTGGAATAGCGTACCCTTGGTGTACGGTGGCCTTGCCGTGCCAGAAACAGCCAACGCTTTTGCTAGTGCACAGCCTGTGGAAGGACCACTGGGAATCGACAGTTGTGGATGGCAAGCTTGCACGTGGGCCTAGGCCTTCAAAGTCTCCACCTCGCTACCCTTTATATCATTGGTTAGATTTCATCAAACGCTCGGAGTGGCCTTTTGTCAGCTACTGATACTGCAGTTCACAGAACACCTTTAGAATATACAAATGTGTGTGCTTTAAAATATACAAATTATTTAAAAGCCCTGTTTCCTTTCAATCGCAGACAACTTGCACGTCTTGGACTTCACTGCACTAGGAGTTAGGAGGCCTAGGTCAAGTCATAGCGGTTCTTGAGCCCCAGATCTCTGAAAAGTAACACTTGCCTTGCACGCATCCTTTGGCCCTTGTAAGAATCCCGGGGAATAATGATCTGACTCTTATCAACTGGAAGGCACACAGATGTGAGGGACCGAAGGAAATGGAAAGGTCAGCCTGGGAGCGAGGTCCTCTGGAGGATCATCAAATAGGTGATGGCTTCCCAGGTGGCTCATTGCTAAAGAAGCTGCCTGCCAATGCAGGAGGTGCAAGAGACACTGGTTCCATCCCTGGGTGAGGAAGATCTTCTGGTGTATCCCTGGGTCAGGAAGATCCCCTGGAGTAGGAAATGAAAACCCACTCCAGTATTCTTGCCTGGAAAATTCCATGGACAGAGGAGCCTGGCAGGCTACAGTCCATAGGGTCGCAAAAAAGAGTCAGACAGGACTTAGCAACTACACAACATGCTCTTTACTTGGGGTTTGTCCAATAAGCAACTCCACTGGAGTGAAACAGGGTGGGTGGCTTTCCCTGTGCACTTCCTCTGAGAGCACTTTGTAGATACTGAGTGCTTGAGCTGGTCTGATTAACTGCTTCTTGTGATTGGGAGGCCGTGCTACCTAATTTCAGCAAATGCTCTGCTGAGGTACCTACTGTGTGCCACTGTGTTCTCTTGGGAGAGCTTAGAGTGCAGTGAAGGCTGTAAAAGCAAAAACTCTGAAAATTCAGAAGCATGAGGGGCCTTTCCCCTTAAGAGAGAACCAAGGATGGCTTCATAGAAGAGGAGGTGTTGAACTGGGCCTTGGAGGATGAATGAGTGGAATTTGGAATAGCGAGGAAAGTCATAGCAGGAAATAAGATTGTAAAGGTCAGGTGGTGGGGTCTGATATTGCAAACCTTGACAGTCAGATACAGGCACCTGGCAACTAACTAGCGTGCAGAGATAGATTTTGGGCTCCATGAATAATGACAAGGCCATTCTGTACCTTGGAATCATTAAAATTGGGCAACAGTTGAGGAAAGGCATTTATGCCAGAATTATGTTTGCCCTGTCTTGTGTGAATTCTTATTCAGATGTATTATTCGAAAAATAAATAAATTAGGCAGGCACCCAGTGTGTTCATAGCATAAATAATTCATTTCTGATTAGAATGGAGAGGTTCTTCTCCTGTGGTAAAGCCTGAAGAGGAGGCAAGAAATGGAAACTAAACACACAGCTGGGTCACAACAGACTCAAAAGAGGGGGAAATCCCCTCAAAAGAGGGCAGTGTCGACAGGAGCACTCATGTCTGGAGCTAAGCCAGTCTGTTTCTTTTATGCAGCCAGTCACAGCGCTGGCCTCTCCCCCACCAGCTCTTAGTTCCTTGTTAGAAACCTCCCAGGTCCTTAATTGGCTATTCTTGGGCATATGAATGTTGGAGATCAAAAGCCTATATTATCTGATTCAGGATTCATCGTAAAGCTATCCTTTAATTTCTCTGTCCTCATCCACCCATTGTTGTATTCTTTCTTCAGTCTCTTATTAAAGTGTTCTCTATACCTCCAGCTTCCACAGCATCTGTCAGATAACATCCTCTAACCAAGTTTTTTTTTTTTTCAGGTTGCAAATATTAATCATTTAATGGTTTTATTTATTTGGATGGTATTTTATGTTATTTTGTCTGATGGAGAAAGTGAAAGTCGCTCAGTCATGTCCAACTCTTTGCAACCCCATGGACTATACAGTCCATGGAAATTTCCAGGCCAGAATACTGGAGTGGGTAGCCTTTTCCTTCTGCAGAGGATCTTCCCAAACCAGGGATCAAACTCAGGTCTCCCGGATAGCAGGTGGATTCTTTACCAGCTGAGCCACAAGCGAAGCCCAAGAATACTGCCCATCTGATGGAGAAGTCATCTCTTTTTCATATTTTTTTCACTTAAAATTTTTTTAAATTGGAGGATAATTGCTTTACAGTGTTGCATTGGTTCCTGCCATGTAACAATGCAAATCAGCTATAAATATGTATATAAATATATATATATATTTATAGCCTCCCTCTTGAGCCTCCTTCCCCCATCCTATTCCACTCCTCTAGGTCATCACAGAGCATCAGGCTAGGCTCCCTGTGTCTAACCCAGTTTTGATTATCTCACTCCTCAGCTAAAAAACTTCTAAGGGTCCTGTCTTGTTTCTGTAACAAATCCAAACTCCTTAACTTGGCTCATGGGTTCTCGGTGTCCTGTCCCTTTACTATCTGTCCACCTCATCTCTAGCTTCATTCTGTGCTTCTGCGTTGCGCAGTCTCTCAGTGTGTTGCAAACCCTTGTTTCTTAAACCTGTCTCCCTCTTTCATCACTGACTCTCAGTAGTCAATCATGTTAACCATTTAAGGCCCTCTGCCTTCTCCCTGGAAAATCATGTCTTATTAACCTGGGCAGACATGGTTGCCCTTGCCCTGCCCATCACACACAGTTTGGGGCACTTCTAATATCTGTTTATGTTACAATCATTTGTGAGGTTGTCTCCCTTTTCTACTAGGGCAGAGCTGTCTGACGTTTCTGACCCTCCAACTCAGTGCTTAGCAAAAAGGGTGTTTCCCCAAATGAAATGCTGGTGGAGAGGGTCTGGGTGCTTGGAAAAAGGGCCATGGGAGTGTTGCAGATGAATCTTTGCTTAAGCACCCTCTACTCCCCCTTCAACCTCCCATTAAAATCCTTTCTAGAAACTTGTCTAGCGCTCTTATGGGCCCTTATGTCCACAAAAACAGCTTTATGCAAGCTGTCGTCAGTGGAGCCTTGGCTACCTTGAGAGGCTCTGCCCAGATAAGGTCACCGGCTCTGTACCTAGCAAGGGGTCAGTGACTTTTCTTTCCCTTTCTGGCCACTCCCCTACACATCCCCAGGCTCCAGCCACAGGCCAGCCACTTCTGGGTCCCTTCCCTGAACTTTCACTTCCCTGCATTCTTTGACTTGTCCTAGAACCGTGTACATTTTGTCCTCTGCCCCTCAAAGGCTCTGCCTGCTTCATGAGAAAGCTGTATTCACCCTTCACTGCTCAGCTTATGCAGAGGCTTCTTGCTGCTCTTCCTGACCTCACTACCCGACACAGAGCTCCCTCACAGGGCTGGCTGTCCTTTGTGACTCGTATGCATTTTACATATCAAAAAGTTAGGTCCTAGCAGATGCACTATGAAATCAGAATTTCCAGGGGAGAGGCTTGTTGGCCTCTCTAGCTCAAATACAAGCCTCAGGTGGTTCTACACATTAGGGAAACAACAGCTCTAAACTGATATTCTGACCCATAATAGTAACCTAAAGTTTGAATTCCCCAATGGCAGGGCTCAGGAATGCAGCCCAGAGAGGAAATTGGGGTTTAGTCTTGACGAGAAGTGAGCAGGGCTTGAAACAGGCATATATCAAGCACTGTGAATGCCCATAGAAGAATGAAAATGCCCTAGCTGCAATCAGGGAAGGCTACCTGGAAGAGGTGACCCACAACACATAACTAGGACTTAAAACAAGGTGGGCTCCAGAAAAAGCATGGGACAGGAAGGCGTGTTTAAGGAAGGAGACAGCAGGCTTCTCATTCTTCTTGACCTCATCCCTGTCCCTCAGCTTTGCTTTTCTCCCAGTCACATCTCCGAGCAGAGCCTGTGCCCCCTGGTAGCCCTCAGGGTTCAGAACATTGTTGACCTTGGGGTGGGATCCTGGGACACCTTACTTTGTATCTAAGTGACACATACTTGTGAAATACAAACACATTTCTATCTGTCAAGGGCTGAGTCAATAAAACAACATCAAACATTTGCACAACAGTCTGAGTTTTCCAAGCAGTGACGTGATAGCTATCCCCTCTGGTTTTCATGTAATTTGTGTGCGCAGGGAAGTCCTTTGACCTGCTTAAGTGTAGTAGGTATCAAGAGGTGAGGCTGGGCGGCACCACCTCCTACCATCTTTGAGAATAGAAGCACTGTTGAATAGCTGGTGCCCGGCACTTGGGGAAGAATCTATGGATGGTGAGCTGCAGAGCAGCGAGGAGACTGGCCCTTCACCCAGAACGCTCTAATCATAAGGCACCTGAGTAGCTTGTTACCAACACAGGCTCCTGGTGCCCGTCAAGACCTACTGGCTCAAACTCTCCTAGAAGAAGGGCTTAGGAATTTGTAATTTACAAGAGGCCTGAGGGAACTATATGATGAGGGAAAGGTGAGACCCACTGAAGTAGATGTGGCACATTGCAAGATCAGCAGACCCAAGTTTGAGTCCTAGACCTACCACTTCCCGGTCGCGTATCTGGGGCAAAGCTCACTCCGTCTCAGAGCCTCGACATCCCCACTTTAGAAGGAGGGTCCTTCCTGAGCCCACCTTCTACTTCCTCAAGGGGGACTTCCTCAATGGCAGACCCAGCAAGACGGAGGCTCGTTCTCCTTTACATGAGGTATGGAGCAGGCAGTGGAGGCTCAGGGACTGTGTCACCTGATGCTGTAAATGTCACCCTTCTCTCCTGATCCTGGGAAGAAGGGACTCTGTACTTCCCTCTGCATGTATGCAAAGTTGCTTTAGTTGTGTCTGACTCTTTGTGACACTATGGACTGTAGCCCACCAGGCTCCTCTGTCCATGGGGGTCCTCCAGGCAAGAACACTAGAGTGAATTGCCATGCCCTCCTCCAGGGGATCTTCCCAACCCAGGGATTGAACCATATCTCTTTAGTCTCAGGTGTCAGCAGGCTGGTTCTTTACCACTAGCCCACCTGGGAAGCCCCGTACTTCCCTCTAGACTCTGCTAACCTCTGGGCTGTGACTCTGCTCTGGGGTGTGAGGCACAGAGGAACACAGAGCCCTCACCATTAAATCTAACTTCTGCTTTTCCTTGCAGCCACTTCACCTTCTAAACCTCCTGCTCTCACACAAAGAGACCGGTGTGTGCACAACATGTAGGGCACACAGAGTAAGCCCCCTATATAGGGGAACTTTTATCACTGTTATGGCATTTAACAAATACTTATTAAGCACCTACAATGTGTCGCATCACTACGAACAAAGCTAGGGGAGGTGATGGAATTCCTGTTGAGCTATTTCAAATCCTAAAAGATGATGCTGTGAAAGTGCTGCACTCAATATGACAGCAAATCTGGAAAACTCAGCAGTGGCCACAGGACTAGAAAAGGTCAGTTTTCATTCCAATCCCAAAGAAAGGCAATGCCAAAGAATGCTGAAACTACCACACAATTGCACTCATCTCACATGCTAGTAAGTCATGCTCAAAATTCTCCAAGCCAGGCTTCAGCAATACGTGAACTGTGAACTTCCTGATGTTCAAGCTGGTTTTAGAAAAGGCAGAGGAACCAGAGATCAAATTGCCAACATCCGCTGGATCATCGAAAAAGCAAGAGAGTTCCAGAAAAAAATCTATTTCTGCTTTATTGACTATGCCAAAGCCTTTGACTGTGTGGATCACAATAAACTGTGGAAAATTCTGAAAGAGATGGGAATACCAGATCATCTGACCTGTCTCTTGAGAAACCTGTATGCAGGTCAGCAAGCAACAGTTAGAACTTGACATGGAACAACAGACTGGTTCCAAATAGGAAAAGGAGTACGTCAAGGCTGTATATTGTCACCCTGCTTATTTAACTTATATGCAGAGTACATCATGAGAAATGCTGGGCTGGAAGAAACACAAGCTGGAATCAAGATTGCCGGGAGAAATATCAATAACCTCAGATATGCGGATGACACCAACCTTATGGCAGAAAGTGAAGAAGAACTAAAGAGCCTCTTGATGAAACTGAAGGAGGAGAGTGAAAAAGTTGGCTTAAAGCTTAACGTTCAGAAAGCTAAGATCATAGCATCCGGTCCCATCACTTCATGGGAAATAGATGGGGAAACAGTGGAAACAGTGTCAGACTTTATTTTTTTGGGCTCCAAAATCACTGCTGATGGTGATTGCAGCCATGAAATTAAAGACGCTTACTCCTTGGAAGAAACGTTATGACCAACCTAGATAGCATATTAAAAAGCAGAGACATTACTTTGCCAACAAAGGTCTGTCTAGTCAAGGCTATGGTTTTTCCAGTGGTCATGTATGGATGTGAGAGTTGGACGGTGAAGAAAGCTGAGCGCCGAAGAATTGATGCTTTTGAACTTTGGTGTTGGAGAAGACTCTTGAGAGTCCCTTGGACTGCAAGGAGATCCACCCAGTCCATCCTAAAGGAGATCAGTCCTGGGTGTTCATTGGAAGGACTGATGTTGAAGCTGAAACTCGAATACTTTGGCCACCTCATGCAAAGAGTTGACTCATTGGAAAAGACCCTAATGCTGGCAAGGATTAGGGGCGGGAGGAGAAGGGGACAACAGAGGATGAGATGGTTGGATGGCATCACCGACTCAATGGACATGGGTTTGGGTAAATTCTGGGAGTTGGTGATGGACAGGGAGGCCTGGCGTGCTGTGATTCATGGGGTCACAAAGCGTTGGACACGACTGAGCGACTGAACTGAACTGAACTGAACGTGTCAGGAGCTCTCCTAGACCTCTGCTTGTGTGGAGTCCACATTCTAGTGGGTGCAGACAGACAAATAATGAACATGATATGTGTTTAATAAACAGTCAAGACATTGCATGGATTTGATGCTTAAACAGTAAAGACAATAAATAGGTTTAATATTGAAATAAACAGATGTGATACTTATTTAAATGGTAAACACAACAGCTGCTTATTATTTAAATAATATAGTATGTTAGCATTAATTTAAATACATAAAGATGGGACAGCAGAATATGCAGAGGTAGGGGGATGAAGAGAGCAATTCTGGACTTCAATTCGGACAGGAAAATGATCTTGAGCACTGATCCTTCATGATGTTCAGTAGTGCTGGAGCACTTTTGATTTGTAAATTGGACTCCTCTGTCACCTCCTATAGGAAACCTTCCTAGAACCCCAGATCCTCTTTCCTTTGAAATTCTGTGGCTGTAATGACCCCTGCCTTTGCTGAAAGCACACCTTGTTCTCATCCTAGCTGATGCTGTCTGTAGGTTGATGAAAGCTAAGACATGTGAACGGTGTTTATCCAACACTGCGTGTAATCTTTGCCATAACCCCGTGAGGCCACTTCTCATGCCACTTTACAGTGGAGAAAATGAAAGCTTTTTACACCTTGCTCAGGTCACACAGCGGGAAAGCACAAGAGCCTGGGCTTCAGTTTCTGTGTAACAGGCCAATTGACTTAGAGCTGCCTTCCCTTCCCCCTGAGACTGGCTGCGATGCTGAAGAGAACCACATGAGGGCGCCAAAACTACACTGGTGACATCCTGCCATCCAGTCAGATCATGGTCCCTTAAAAATTCTCCCCCAAAGCCAGAGATGATACTAGTAATTGCAGGCTGGGACGCTCCCACTCAGGAGGGAGCAAGAGAGAAGGAACTGGCTCATAAACTGTCCTAGAAAAATCCCCACCCCCTACCCCAGTCTTCCCAGAGCTGCTGCACCGGCCAAGGTAACACTGAGCTGGCCACCCTCAACACCCATGGCATGTGGAGATGGACTCGCTGTGTGGCTCTGAGCGGCCTCCTATCCCTCTCTGAACCTCAGTCTCTGGCCCTCGATGCTGGTCCCTGTGCAGAGATGCAGGGGGGCAGGCGTCAGGTCACCCACCACTTCCTGTCGACTAGTTAAGGAACATGCTACCTGGGCTCACCTTCTTACTCCTGGTCACCAGCTCTTCCCAGGCCCTGTTTTATCCTCAATGTTTGTTAAACTTAACCAAAATAGAAATTAAAAAACTTCCCCAAACATGAAATAGGCAGTTAGAAGTGACCACCAGAGACATTTTCTCCTCTCTTTAGGAAATATCCCTGGTTTCAGAGCACAGGTGTTTGCCAGTGTTGGGCCCAGGAACATGCCAGGGCTTTGCCCTCTCTTGAACATGGGCCTCCCACAGCAAGCCCTGTGTGTGTGTGTGTGTGTGTGTGTGTGTGTGTAATATGGAATAAAGGCCTGAGACCTGGGGAAGCAGTGGTGGAGGAAGCAGCCTGCTAGGGGACAGAGGGCCACACCCTTGGGAGGGAGGGAGAGACAGGGACTTCCCCCAGGGCCAGGTGGGGGTTGGGCTGCACTCCAGAGCAGGCTTCCAGGTGAGCTGGGGTGGGGGGTGTGGGGTGGGGAGGTCCCTGTGCCTCCTCAGGTGCTGACCTGTGAGGGAGGAAAGAGCTCGGGCTGCAGACCCTCCTGGGCCTCCCTGTCTCAGGCTGCATAAGGACATCATCATGATCATGACATAGGAGCAAACAATGGGAGACTGTATGCCAGTCGTATCCTACCTGCCTTTCCCCAGAAAGCAAAAAGTGAAAGTGTTAGTCGCTCAGTTGTGTCTGACTCTGTGACCCCATGGATTGTAGCCCACCAGACTCCTCTATCCATGAAATTCTCTAAGCGAGAATACTGGAGTGGGTTGCTATTCCCTTCTCCAGGTGATCTTCCTGACCCATGGATCAAACCCAGGTCTCTTGCATTGCAGGCAGATTCTTTACTGTCCGAGCCACCAGGGAAGCCCTCAACGGGCGAGCATCTCTCAGTCTTCAGGAAGACCAAGAAGGGCTTCCTGCCACAAGTGATAACGCCCCTCTCCTTGTCTCCACAGGATGAAGCCCTCAGAGGCCCAGAGACCTCACCATCTCCTACTAGGCAGGCTGTGCTATACCGTGCTGCTGCTACTGCTAAGTCGCTTCAGTCGTGTCCGACTCTGTGCGACCCCATAGATGGCAGCCCACCAGGCTCCTCGGTCCCTGGGATTCTCCAGGCAAGAGTACTGGAGTGGGTTGCCATTTCCTTCTCCAGTGCATGAAAGGGAAAAGTGAAAGCGAAGTCGCTCAATCGTGTCTGACTCTTAGCGACCCCATGGACTGCAGCCTACCAGGCTCCTCCATCCATGGGATTTTCCAGGCAAGAGTAATGGAGTGGGGTGCCATTGCCTTCTCCAGCTATACTGTGACCCCCTACCTGTTACCTCTGCTGGGAATACCAGGCCTTCAGGTTCCCGACTCATCCTCCAAGGCCCAACTTTTCCTGACTGCTGCAAACAGATTCAATCCCCCCTCACCTTCCCCCGACCCCTGGCCCGCCTCTATTGCATCACATGTAGTTGCCCGTTTTCCCAACATTGGAAACTTCCTGAGGGCAGGGGTTGGGTTCTGTTCTCCTCTGTATCCACCAGGCCCGAGGATTCAACAAATGTTTGCTGAACAAATTAATTTGTTTTCACTTAACGAGCTCATTAGGGCTCTAGCTTCCTCCTAATTACCAAGCAGGAAGTTTCCTTTCTTCCCTTAACCATCCATCTTTGGGGAATGATGGCAGAACTTCAACTTCTGCAAGAAGAAGGCAATCAAACTAGACCCCGGGCACACGTTTGCATTTGAAAGAAAGAAAACATGCAGGCTCAGTGAGGTACAGCTTAAACGAAACACGTGTGTATTAAAAGCTTCACATTAAATATACATTATCATACAGTTCATCACACAGAATTAGATCTTTACAGGACACTTTCAGCAGGAGGTGTTGGTCACAAGGCTCCTGGCAGTGACACAACAGCCCCGAGGAGAAGGGGAGAGGCTGGGGGCTGTCCGTGCCCAGGGGGTGCCTGAGTGGGTCTCTGTGGGGTTCTGGAAGGTGCTCCTGCATCTGGGCTCTGGGTTGTGCTGGTTCCACTGGACAAATTGCCCCATTTGTCTCTGCCGGTAATTGCTGGTGGAAGGTAAAAGAACAGACGTGGCAGCTTGCTGGATGACCATTTGATCCCCCCAGGACCCTTCACGGGCATCGAAGGGCCAACTCCAAACACCAGCCTGCCCTGTCTGCCTGTTTCTGCAGGCACTGTCCTTGGGGTCTGTGAGAGCACATGGTAAGCCTGGCTGTCTGTCCCCACTGGGCCCTTGATCAAGTGACATCAACCGCTTCCCTGAGCGTGTATTGGAGAGCTGGCCAGAGCTCAGTGTTCTGCATCTTAAAAAGGCAATTTCCGGGGCCTGTGACTGCAGAAGCAGAGCATCTATCAAGGGCTCCACCTGTTGATTCCCAGGCCCCTGCTGGAAGTTACATCAAAATGGCCCTCTGCCTGCCCACCAGAGCCGCTCTGGGAGGGGAGGCACAGCTCAGCTGGGATTGGCCCAGCCTTCTGAAGAGGGGCCTTTTCACCTCTTTCTTTAGAAGGGCTGCTCTGTGAGCCTGTCTCCTGACAGGCAGGTGGGCCCTCTCTCCCCACAAAGCCTCCTTTCTTTCTGGGCCGCCATCTTGTTCTGGAGGGGCTGCCCAAAAGGCCTTGACTCCTCGGTGCTCAAGGACATTACTGCTGAAGTGGTTGGGGCATTATGGTCAATAATGAAGCCAGCAATGGAGGGAAAGAAAAGGGGGGAAAAAAACCCCAACAGTCCTGTGGCTCTGAGCAACGCAGCCTGTCAGGTTGGAGGCTGTGTTCTGAGACAAAATGCTGAGGCGGGATATATTGTGTGGCAGGGAGCTTTTTTTTTCCCTGTCTAAGAAATCCAGCTCATTTTCCCTCTCATTAATTGGCAGCAGATGAAAAAAAAAAAAAAAGCCAAAACAAAACCCAAACCAACGCCAGTAACCTGAATGTGAGTGTTTCTGAAAGGGAAAAGCTGTTTCAATTGTTAGATGTCCAAGAAAACATGAATACACGCCGCCAGAGGAAACGGTCACAATTAGAGGAAGAAGAGGGAGAGGTTCATAAAATTAAGGAAAAAAATTCCTTTTAGCGGCTCCCATCCTGTAAGATGGCTCCTCTGCCGACCTCAGTCCCCAAGGGGAGCTGCAGGTTGGGCCTCCCAGGGAAACTTCAGGAAGATGGAGACAGGGCCCAGGAATCCCTTAAAAGAGTAAAGACAAAACCAGAGGGTGAAGCAGCCTTGTTTTCCCTCAGACCATGGGGTGGAGCCTTTTCTGAGAAGTCTGTCCAGTGAGAATGATCGTGGGCTCCTGCACTACCTGACCTGTGGTTCTCAGGATGAGCCCTGTAGGAATCTGGACTTGCTGGTGGAGGAGGGGCTACTGTGAGGTTCATCCCAAGCCCTGCTCCGCGGGCTACCTCCCCCACGGGCTACCTCCCCCATTCCCAATCTCTAACTGGGTCCTAGGGATCCACTCTCCTTTGGCACCTCTGTTTGGACAAGTGCCAACATGTCACTCATTTTCTCACTCACTAGGAGAAAAAAAAAAAGAGGAAAGCGTGAATCACTCTAGGTACTGTAGCCTCAAAGGATGTTTTGGAAACAGCAAAGGGAAAGGTCAGGATTGAGGTGTTGGAGACTAGGCCCAGGTCACAGGCAATGAGGCAACCATGAGGTGGATGGGCCTGTGGGATTCATGGATGGGAGGGGCTGGGGCTGCCTGGACTGAGACAAGGACTCAGGATACTGACCTGATTGGTTGGACTGGGCAGGAAGCAGATGCTAAGGGAACAGCTTTGGCCATAGCCTGCTAAAATACACCAGACATCTAAAGGGACACGGCTTATAGTCCCGCTTTGCACTGGCTTAACGGGCAGCCAGGGCAAGTCCTCTCCTCTCATGAAGCCTCTGTCTCCCATCTGGACAGTGAGTCGGGAGCATCTTGAAGGCCTGGCAGTGCTGGTGATGTTCAAGCTGGGTTCAGCCCCCTCCTGCTGGGGACGATGGTGACCAGACTTCCATTCCTCTTAGCCCACGGGCAGGCAGGATGACACGTGCTTGGCGAAGGCGCTGAAACTCGTGATGTATCTGGATCCCTCGCACCTCCTTCAGTAGGTGAAAGCCATGCCTTTCATGCTATTCTGTGAGATTCTTTTGTTTCTTCCATTGCATTTAATTGTGGTGTGGTGGTGGGTGGGTGGGAGGAAAAGGCAAGGTAACAGAGTAACAGCAACCTCACTGAGGGTCTGCTCTGTATGAGAAGGATCAGCTCCTGTGAAGGGCAGGGGCGAGATGGGGGTGGGGTGTGGCTGTGTGTGTGCAGATGTTCCTATCTGTGTGGAGGCAATGCAGATGACCAAGAGGACTCCATGTCCCCCCGAGAGGTCAGGATTTGCCTTCCTCCAGGAGCAGGGTGACAGCAAGAGACAAAGAACTGACTCAAGAGTTTCCTCTGCTTGTGGGCTGCATGAACTTGGACAAATCACTCTCCTTCTCTGAGCCTCATGGGGTTAATGAGGAGTTAATGGGGAGAGCACTTTATAGACTGCTGGGTGCTGTGCACCTGTGGGGTTAAGACAGACTTGCCATCACGGGGTGGCTGTATGCAGAAGAGGGAGCGTGGATGCTGGATCAACATTTGAGGCTGGAGCCTGAATGCCCCTTCCTGTAGGTTAACTCTCAACGGGGCAAAACGGGGCAAAAACCTCTCTGCCCTGAGCTGGGGGCTCTACCTCCTTCCTACGTGCCCAGAGGAGTTGCACCTTGCTCTGGGAATGAAACTCGCAGGTAAGCACTTGCCCCCCTTAGAGACCCACTGCAGTATACTAAAAAAAAAAAAAAAAAAAAGGGATAAGAATATATATTAAATGACTATTTTATTTACACACCCTATTCATAAATAATTGAATCCTTTTTGACTGCACAACGATCCCTTGGAGATCTCCTAATGATTACACTGAGTGACTAGAAGTGGATTAGTGGGCTTACATCTGTGTGTGGTCGTGTTCTCCCACCAATGTGCTCGCGCGCGCGCGCGCGTACACACACACACACTGACACACACACCAGAAGGGAGGTGGGACTCCGGGGCCTTCTGGGCTCTCAAAACAACAGCACTTGGCTCCCGGCACCAGGGGGGCCCCAGTGGGAAAAACTGCGCCCGGTACACAGGTGTGAATTCCTGACGGCTGGAGAACAAAGAGCCGCGACCCCGGGAGGCGCAGCCCCCGCCCCTCGGAGCTGCTCTCCTTTGTTCATCCTGGAAGGCATCTCTTTGGATTTGCAAATATTTTAATTCACAGAAACTCGAGGAGGGGGTTGGGGGCTGGGGGCTGGGGTGGCGCGCTGGCTGTCCTTAAGTCTTTATCCAGGCCTTCTCCAGCCCCCGCGAGTGGCGACAGCATTCTAAGACATGCAGTGGTGTGCTAGTACCATACACACGACACAAACAGGACACGGCTGGCAACAGCGGCCGGGGGCCACCGGCTCCTCCACGTCTGGGCCCCGGCTTGGCGGGGCGGGGCTCACAGGGTCCGCACAGCCACGGGGTAGAGGAGGGACAAGTGCTCGGCGCCTTTGATGGGCAGCTTCCTGGTGGTGTAGTAGTGGATGACCTCTGGGACACTGTCGAACGGGGGGCTGTTCTGACCCAGGACGTATTTCTCTTTGGTTTTGGCCAGTTTCATGTGCATGAAGCCCTGGTTGCTCCTGTGAACAAAGCGCAGAGGTTGTTAGGATCCGCAGAATGAGGGAAGGCCGAGGCCGACACGCTGCTCGGGAGGAGGGAGTGGGTGGGAGGGCCAAGGGTCCCTCAGGAAAGCAGTCCCCAGAGAGCCTCTCATTTCTGCTCTGAACCAGTTTGTCATGAATTCACACTCATTACCCGAGAGCTCTCCCTCTGGCCAACCTCCTGTTGAGGTGTGGAAGACTCCTTGGTGCCTGGGACAGACAAGAAACAGCCCTGAGCTGTCCCTTTCCCAGCCAGGAATGGGGCCCAGGCCCAGCTGAAATGTGGCCTCACCTGAGAGCCTCTCAATCCTAGCAGCAGACACGGCTGCAGGAGAGTTGTCAAAACTCAAGAGATTTGAGAGACTTCCTCAGGAAAACAAGAAAACCCCCAAACTTGGCTCCTCTCCCTATTACTGATGCAGAGGAGAATTTAAGCCTTGCCTGGCAGGCACCATGCTTAAATCCCCAATGCCCTGACAAGTGGGCAGGGCAGGGGTTATCAGCCCCAGTTTACAGATGAGGAAACAGTGTGGCAGGATGACAGGTGAATTGTTTCCAAAAAACTGATGCTCTCCCTTCAATAATATGGAACTGTCAGCAGGAAGGGGCTGCCCAGCCTGAGACTACATTTCCCAGCTTCCCTTGCACCCACTGTTGTCATGTGACTAATTGTAGCCAATGGAATGTGGGGAGAATGTGTGCTCCCCAGCTTTGCCCCAACACTGGCAGTCTCCTCTCGGTGCTTCCTCTCTCTGCTCAGTAAACCCTGCCTGCCTCCTCCAAGGCCCAGCCTGAATGTCTCCTCTGCCAGGAAGTCTTCCAAGTTCCCACTGGCAGAGCTCCTTCCTTCCTCCAACTGCACCGAGGATCAGCACTCCATCAGCACTTGCCTTCCTGAACTGTAATTACTTATCCATCTTCTCGATTCCCCTGGGAGCTCAAGAGCAGGGTGCAGGCTCTGTGCCCACTGTGCTTGGCATCTGCCGAAACGGGCAGTGGGTGGGTTCCTCAGAGATCAAAGCAGAGCCCTGAGCCCGTGACATGCGGACCTCTCCCACCTCCCACTGAGGACTCTGACCACATTGGGTCACTAACCCCCAGTCAACCCACCTTTGCTCAGGCTGCCCTTTCCCTGCTCGCTCAGCACCAAGCCTGGCCTAGCCACCACACCTGTGGATGCTTGGTTCCAAAACACAGTCCAAATTTACTGTGTCACTTAGTGAGAAAGCTGGGGCTCTGACCTCCTGCGCCTTCTCCAGAGCCCATCCTTTGTGAGCAGCCCTAGGGGCCGGCTTCCAGGAGACCAAGCCCATCCCAGGTGAGGCTGAGAGCATTGTGTGGACACAGGTGTGTAGCCTGCAGCCCTTCTGAGCTTTTGTTCTCGTTTCAGCTTCTTCCACATCTCTTCCATCCAGGACTGGGTTCTCCTCCCTTACCGGTGCCTGCTCTATTAATGCATCAATTTGGACTCCAGGACCATTTTCAAATGGGCAGAGCAAGTGCTTAATGAAGTGCAGGCACTGAGTAATACATCTGCTCATAATAATGTATTTAGAGATGTCACCCTCAGCTTAAAGGAAATCGTTCGGAGAGCAATTATGTTTCAAGAGAGAATAATTCCTGTAAAGAACTGAAATTTAAATCAAGATTTTTTAAGGCTGACAATGTTCTAATTACAGAGCCTGTGGCAAGCTCTGCTCCTCAGTGAAGGGTCATTTCACTGGAGAATTGCCTCATCTGAGAAGCAGGAGGCGCACTTGCTTAAGCCAGCGCGCGCATTAAAATACGAGCAACTCCCTCTGAGCCCAAGACTCAGTCAGCTACCTGCTACCCACCTCCATGGAGAGGTGGCAAATCTGTGCTGGCCTAGAAGAGTCTGTAACTGCTTGAATACAGGGCTGAAATTGTATGGCTAATAAAACTGGGGACAGTTAAGAAGCCTTGCAGTCTTGGAGGCCATGTGCTCAGTTTTACCTGGAGAAGGGGTGGGTTGGTATGGGGGCAACAGGGCTGGAGCAGAGGTGAGTGACCTGGGTGGGTGGATGTGGCCTCGGACATGTCATGCCCTCTGCCTGGATGATATTTTGGGCTTTACAGCTGGTGCTGCAAAGCACAGGATGTGTTAGATCTCAACAACTAGCTGTGAGCTGGTCTGAACGCCAAAGCTTTCATGGCATTGCGGGTATGAGGTCGTTAGGGGAACCGATTTAGTATCTAAGGAGGTTAAAGAAAATAACTCATATGGGTTAATAGGATATTTTCACACTAGTTGTTCTGAAAACATTCAGTGAGGGAAGTGGGCAGGGATGCTGGCAACAGGACAGAGCCAGAGAAGGAAGGCCCACGAGCTGGCCCTCAGGCTGGAGTCCCTGCAGGAACGGCCCTTCCCCTTGGGCTCATGCATTGCACGCTCTGGTTCTCTGGACCTCAGGCTCTCCTTGGTCCCTACAGGACTCTGCTCTACCCACACTGGACCTACGGGAACGCTAACTGCATGGCCTCTGAGGGTGCTTCTAGGCCTAAGGTCCTAGATTCCACGTCTATGAGCATAATCTGCCCATGAGGTGAGGGCTTCCTGCAGAAAGGGATCAAGTCAGCCTCATGCCCCCTCCACTGCTGCTCTTGGCCTCCAGTCCCACTCTCACAGGGCGTTAGCCTGGATGGCTCTCAGGGGTGATGCTTCCTGGGCACTTCCTGTGAGCCAGGCCATGTGCCCAGCACTGAAGCTCCAGACGGGAGGCAGCTGACGGGGTCACGCAGCCATCAGCTGCTGCTGCTTCCCTCCCTGGGGGCCTTTCCCAGAACCCATGCTCCTGACCTCAGCCCCATGAGCTCCAGGAGAGGGCCCAACCTAGTCCCCAACACTCCCCGTGAGGCCAGCCGGGGGCGAGTGAGAGGCATCAGACCCTGAGCAGGTGACTTCTTGACTGGCAGCCTCAGTTCCCATGGCACCCACCCTGCCGGTAACAATGGATCAGAGCAGCACAAGAGCTGGCAGTGAATGGCTGTCCCGGGGACCAGGGATGGTGTGTCCTGACCAGTGGAGTCCCCAGCCATGGAAGGACCATCATACAGAGTTGGTTGGCCTCGAGAGGTGAGCAGGGCTTTCTTTCTGAGACAGTCTGTCAAACCCTGACTTAATGCAAACGTTGGGCAGAGCCTTGTCAACACACACCCAGGAGGTGTGCTGCAGTGATATATCCTGATCGGTCACAAGGTTCTCACAAGTGAGATGCCACCTAACGACAGCTGAAGATTTAAAAACAGCTGCCAGGGATGATTTTAATAACTGCCAACTCAAAGGAGGAAATCCAGCACAAGATTAAAATTCTCAGGGAGAAGGGAGGGTACATCGGATACCCAGCATGCACAGGGATGTGTGGGGCCATAGGAGCAAGTAGTAGCCTGGGGACCATGCACCCAGGGCAGGGTTCCAGGACTGGCCACCTCCCCATCATGGCTTCTGAGAAGCCATGGGTCCCCAGGGAGCTCAGACAGGCTGCCATCTCCTGCCAAGCTCCTGTGTCAGCCCTGTCTCCTTTGATAGGACATCCTGCGAGAGCTAAGTCACAATTAGGGGTGTCTCCAGTGGGTGACCTGTCTAATGAGTTTTGTAAGGCTGGTGGAGGCTGATGGAGGCTGGGGCTGTCAGGGCGTTCAGATCGCTCATTACCATCACAAAAAGCACCTCCTCGTAACCGGGATTATCAAACGTGCCTGGCGAGTCAGGCCTAATAACAGGCCCCACCTCGTCTCATAATCACGGGCTTTAATAAAACATCACTCAGCCCACAGCTGCCGGCCCAGGCAGGGTGCGAGGCCTCACCTCAAGCTTTTAGCCCTAATTGCTTGATGCATATTTCATGAAGAATCTTGGGTAATAGTTATGTTAAATCGCTTCTTTTCATGATGAAATGACTTAAAAAATACTTGATATAATATTTATGTGGGAGAAGTCGAGGAAATTGTCCTTTGGGATTAGTGTGTAGGACCTGGTTACAGGAATCCATGCTCAGAGGTGTGAGCTCAGGTTTACCTCTTTTGAAAGGTGGTTGGGGAGCTGCTCTCTTCATGGAGATGCCCCAGCACATTGTCCCTCAGCTCAAGACCATCCAGGGGTGTCCTTGGGACCCTGCAGAATAAAGGCTCACCCCACCATGCACCAAGCTACTACCACATGCTATCTCATTTAAGCCTGTGGCAAGGCTGACACTTTGCTTGGTGTAACTACTGTTGTTGACAGATGGGGAAACCAAGGCTGAAGGAGGCTGTGTGCCTCCATGGGCACCTTGGGGCCCACATGACAGGTGCTTCCTGCAGCAATGCTGCCTCTGCAAGCAAATGGCTCTGATTCAGCACATCTGCTCTTTGACCTCCATGGAGATGTCTACGGAGAAGACACTTTTCCTCCTCATCACACCTGTGAGCAAGCCTCTCCAGAAACACTCATGAGTGTCCGCAAAGAAGCATGCTCCAAGGAGAGCCGTGGGGCTGCTGTGGGAGAAACCACCCAGATCTCCAGTGATGGGGGCCTTCAGGAGAAAGGCACTGGGGTGACATCTCCTGAGGGCTTTCCGCAGGCAGGCTGGCCCTGCACAAGCTATGAACTTCCCGCTTGGGGCCTGGGAGCCTGGCAGAACAAATGTGCGCAACGTGATCGCCACTGCTGCCCTTGGTCGGTGACTGGACCAACCTGTGGCTTCACAAAGAAGCTGGGAGGGCTGACATTATCTGCAAGAAGATCAAGGGCCAGAGGGAGAAGCAACCTGCCTGAACTGCAGTGAGAGGATACCAGGGCTTTCTGAGTCCTTATAGCCACGTGGTGGGGTTCTCCAACTGTGCCATGCATGGGGTGAGGGGCACAAAGGCCCCTTCCAGCTGAGACGTTCTAGGGGTCGAGGGAGCTGGGGGAAGGGGTTTACGAGGTCACATGCATTCTGAAATTGCCTTCAGGGGGACAAGCCAAAGACACCTGCACCAAGTTATACAGAACAAACATCTAAATGTGAACACCGCTGAGCCAAATGAGTTGATTTACAACCAAATAATCAGACTTTCAATAAATGCATTGGCAGCGACTAGCCTCCCCAAGAAGCCCAGGCATTTCTCAAGCTCTAAGTTGGCGGCTCAGGGTGAGATCTTCAGTAAATCACGATGAAAAGCCATCTCCAGGGGGAAGGAGAGCCGGCCGATGCCTTTGGCAGCAAGGGTTGTTTTGTGCCGTACAATGCAGCAAGTGGGTCAGAACGAACCCATCGGGGGCAATTTTCTCAGGAGTAGACTAACAGAGTGTCAGACAGTAGGATTGCAATGATCCAGACAGCTGAGGAAGTGAGCCTCCCATCGCTGGAGGAGTGTGACTGGGATGGTAACGATGCTTGGATGATTTTTGTAATTCCTCTGGTTTGGTGTCCCTACATAGGCTTCAGCAAGAGCACATGAAAACTACAAGGGGAGATGTGGATGCAGAGCAAAGAGTGACATGTGAAATGTTTCAGAGCTTTAGGAAGAGGAAAGAGGACTTTTCTAGGGACACGAAGACCCTTTTGTGTTTGAAGCACATGGGGCTGATGGTGATGGCTGGACTGAAGTCAGATGCCTGACTGATCCCATTTATGTCATTGGCTGGGCAGGTCCCCTCTCCCTGGGCCTCAGCATTCTTGGCTGGAAAAGATAGAGGGGGTTCCTCCAGCGCTGAAGTTCTCAAGCCAGTGAGAGACATCACAGGGGCATGGGGAGCTGCACCAGCATTGCCAGTAGGACTGGTATACTCACACAGGTATAGCGAATTTCTGGGCTTGGGGACAGCACAGTGGCAAAAGCAGGCTTCTTAACATCTGTGCCAATGGGATGGACAGAAAGCATTCAGGCCTGGGGGGTGGGGTGGGGGTGTCTCCTTCTACAGGACAAGCCCCTCTCTACCCATACTCTCCTTGGGCACTGGTTGTCAATGGGGCAAGTCTACCTCCTTCCTGGGGGCACTTGACAATGTCTGGAGACAGGGGAGCCACTGGCATCTCTAGGTGGAGGTCAAGGATGCTGCAGAGGACAGATCCACAGCATAGAATAACCCAGCCCAAACTTCAACAGCGGCAACTCACGGGTCACCAGTGCCTCAAACCCTTCATCTGTGAAGTGGGGCTAACAAGAATAGATGTGAGGGAGAAGCGAGAATGTGTATGTGAAGGAAGCAAGAACACCTGATAAAGGTTAGTTGTCCGGCTCCTCATTCAAGGGCTGAAGACATGGCACAGAATTTGCCAAAGGGATGCAGAGGTTCCAGGTTTCCAAGGACCAACCCTCCACTGTCACTCCAAGCAGCAGGTGCAGGGGGAACACAGAGCACCTGAAGGCAGGTCCAGAACAGGGGTCGGGCAGATGCTGGGCAAAGGCAGTTGTTGAGGCAAGCGCCAGCTGCCACGGAGAGGACTTGGAGGGGCACAGTGGTTTTCATAGGCAAAAGGGGAGCTGGAAACCTGAGGCTGAGCGGGAGAGGAGGGGAGCACTCCGGGGTGAGGAAGGTCAGACGAGGGCAAAGGGATCACTGCCTGCGGATCCAGAGGGACCCAGACCTGGGCTGAGTCTCCCAGGTCTGAGAGTCTCCCAGACTGCCACTTCTGAGCTGTGCCTCTCTCGGAACCTCAGTTTCCTCATTGGAGCTTTCACTGCCCACCCGTAAGGACTGTCCTGAGGTCCCAACTGGGTGCGGCATGAGCAAGTTTGGCAGGTGCTAAGGCCTGGGGTTCTGGCATGGCTTCGTTTCACCCACACGCCGCAGGAACCTTCGTAGAAGGTGCTGCCCAGGCTGAGCACTAAGCGTGCCTCCCCTTCTGCCTGGTCTGCCGTTCATGGCCAAGTTGGTGGCAGGCCCACCTCCAGCGGGGCAGCCTGCCTGGCTGAAGGGGGAGGCCCGGGTTCTGGCCCCAGCTCTGTCACCAGATGACAACGGGCATGGTGTTTACATCCCCAAGATCAATTTTCCCAAACATCGAGTGGTATTTCTCAACACTCTCAAAAGCACATTGTTACACACCGGGGTCCACGTGAAAACAGAGTGGGAATGATGAGGAAAGAGCCTTCTCTGCTTAGAAGTTTCCCTGACCTTATTTTACAGATGACATGAGACCCAGAAAGGGGTGGAGGTTTGCTCCTATTCTCCAGTGAACCCAATATGACCCCCACCTTGTGCCATAGCCATAGGGTAGTACCCATAGCCTCTGTATGCTCTGAGAAGGCAGTGATGCTGTACAAGGTGGAGGGTGGAGGTGGGCATGCAGGGAGGGGGAAGGAGACAGCAATCCACCTATACCCCAGTTCTCATCTTTGTCCTTAAAGCATGGCACTTACCCTCATTATCCCAAGGACCCATCTCCTTTCCTGGTGGGGCTTTCCTCACTAACTGAACAACTGATTCATTAGCACAGCAAAGAAGGGGACTCACCCACAAAGCACCTGATCCAACTCACAGTTTTACTTAAAAAAAACAAAAACAAGTAAAGAAGGAAAATCCAGAAGGGTCTTTAAAAACTGCAAACTAAAACAGATTTATTTGCTCAGCAGCCCTGCCTCTAACCTGAGGATCCATTCTTCCTCCCTGGAATTTCAAAGGCACACACTTGACTCTAAGCCAAAGTGGCCCTGGCCAAAGGCCTTTTGTAAATCATGTGAAAGACAGTGACCGGTGGTTTTCAGTGGAAAAGCTCCCAACAAGCCTTGGGGATCTGGGCCACAGTCTCTTCATCTGTGAAATGGGGAGATCTTTATGGTGTTCCCTAAACTCCCTGAAAGCAAGGGAAAAGAGCCCTGAACAGGAAGTCGAGACCTGGTCCCACCCCTGGCTCTTGCCCTCTTGGGCCTTGATTTTCCCATCTACACAACAAAGGGAGAGGACGAGGTGACCACTGAGGTCCCACAAACTTCTAAACCTTTGAAACTTAGCACATAGAAGATGCTCACACCATGCGATCAGGAAAGAATGACTTCAGATATTAAACAAAACGATTGACCTTCACTGCAGATGCCCCAGAGTTCCGGGGCTAGAAGAGAAGTGCGGGTTTCTCAAACACAGAGTTTCTTCAAATGTGCCCCGGAATGCCTACATCAAGGTCCCCGGGGATTTGCTAAGCCTGTGGCTTCCTGGGCTTCTCTGGAACTAGGATCAGCCTTTAACATACTCTTCAAGAGATTCTGATGCACACTCAAGTTTGAGAACCACCATTCTAGTTCTTATCTGGTGATGCAAAGTCCACATTCACATCTCATGTCCAGCATTTTCTTTTTGCTCACCCACAGCACTGGGCAGCTCACTAAGCCTTACAGGGACAACCTTTTGCAACCTTTGATGGCTCTCCCCATGCAAAAGTCCTATGTTCTGAGCTGAACTGTGACTTAGCACAGTCCTGCAGGCCACAGCTGCTCCACCTGCCCTGGGAAGGCCCACCTGAGGAGCGGGGTACAGAGCAGGTACAGACCTGAGGCAGCTCCCCTCTCCAGCTGTCCTCAGAGGGCAGAAGCTCCTATCCTTCCCATCCTGGTACCCCCTGCTGCTCACAATCTCTCATATGCTGGGGGCTGCAATTGGACAGTGTCTCCCGTGGGTCTATCCCACTTGGCCATTAGTCCGGCTGTCTGGACATGACTCCCAATCACATGTACACCCCAAGCCTTCGCTGAACTCCTTTCTAGTGTCTGCTGACCTCCAGAGTCCACTCTGTCTTCCTCCTTCTCCTGATCCCAAAGGACAGGATCTTATTGGCTTGAGAGTGTCAGTGGGTCAGACAACATGTGCCCCTGGACCCAAACCAAAAAGGGCACCAGCCCAAGAACATGAAGAAGCAAAAGCCCACTGGCTGTGGCCACAACTTGGAAGGTTTGCAAATGTAATTTTGAAAGGTCACTGTCAGCCCTTCGTAATTTGGGCTCTGGAGGGCAAATCCTCTCATGTTGGGCATCCATTCTGGCAGCTTCTTGACAACCTCCATCCACAGGGTAGAGCGTTCTCTCAAAATTAAATCGCTGGCTCTTTGCTCCCTAATGAAATTGATTTCTGCCTTGATACACAACAAAGCTTTCATTTTATTATTTGGCTAGGGTTTGACCACATTAATTACAGTTTTTTTTCAGCATGGCTGCAAGTAATTGAGTTCCAAAAAGTTACTGACTATTGGAACTGATGGCTTTTTAAAAAAGCATAACTACCACAGAAGTGAAACGGTCAACTCTCATTTTGTCACAGAAGATTTCTGGGGGGTAAGATTGGAACAATTCAGGACAGGAAGAAGCATTTTTCTGGTTTGAAAATCTGAACTCAAAATGGGATTATGCTCACATTTAGAGACTGTTTTTGAAATGTGGGTGTGCCCAGCACATACTACCTCATGCATTTGCCGCCTCAGTGATTTGATCATCACTTGTGTCATAACTCATAAACTGCCCCAAGTTTTTAATCATTGTTATTGGCACAAGTCTACCTGCCTTAGAGGATACGCTGTGGAAGCCTCTTCAAATTAGTTTCTAACACGAGGTACCAGGGACAGCTAAGTGCCTACCTGGCACTGTGTAAATGTATTTTCCCCCGGGAGGCTGTGTTCAGCCAGGGTGGGCTATACACCTTAGTGTCAGGTGGAAACGATGGGCACACAACTACTCTGAGCAAGTTGGGGGGTGGGAAAGAATTGTGGAAGAGAGAAAGGGCCAGAAATGCAGAAAGCTGTGGGGAGAGAGAAAGAGAGCTGACCAGGACTTCGAGTTTATAAGGCACATCTTTGTCCACCTGGGCCAAATGTTTAGTCACTTTGGCCAAGGGGGGCTGACATGGAGGGGACAATTGAAAACTCAAGTTGGCCCCATAGGGAGAGGGGACACTGCAGAGACCTCTCCTCTAACGCCAAACCTAATTGTCCTTCTGCCTTGCTGTTACTTCCCAATACATTATTATCCTTCTAGGCCGTGCTCAAACGCCACCTCTTCCAGGAAGCCTTCCAAGATGCCACCAGTCAGACTCACTTTCTTCTTCCCTTATTTATTCCCTGCCACACTTCCCTCCACCACAGCCCTCACCTATTCTTGTCCCTCTGTCCCCCTATCCAGCTGGAGGCCTGGTGCCCAGAAGGAATGCAGCAGTGACACCTAGGCTGCTGACCTGTCACCTCTGCCCTGAAAGTCTGTGCTGAGAATGTGATAGGCTGATCTCCAAGCCGCCTGGAACCGTGAGCAGCTTGTGGATTTTCAAAAGGAAAATAGCAAAAAAAAAAAAAAAGTTCTAATTAAAGCATTTCTAATAAGCCAGCTTTGCCAAAACCAATTGTTTCTTATATTCCTCCTGGGTGAAGCAATCTCTTTTTAAAAAAGGCATTAAAAGTGGCAGAAAGCACCCTTGGCTAGAAGGAGGTTGGCGGCTGCTCACTGTGGGCGGGTGGGGTGCGCCCAGAAAAGGACAGGTTTGAGGCACAAAATGTGTGCATGTGTGAGTGTGACACACACTCAGACACAGAAAAACATCATTTTTATAGCTTTAGAATCTGAACTGTGGGAGCAAAGACGAGAGCTATAAAATCTGACATCCAATTTTATAAATCTGCCGCAAATACCAAGAACGTTTATGGAGAAAATGAGAGAAGAAAATATAGTGCTACAGGGCTTCAGAAGGGTAATAACCCTGAGGGAGTCGAGACATCTGGGGTCCGCCAGCAACTCGCTGCGGGACCTTGGGAAGGTCCTTTTCCCTTCCTGTGCCTGTTTCTCTCATCTGAAAGCCAGGGTCTTGACCTGGATGATTCAAGACTCTTCTGGTTGCGAGGGCTTGAGGGTGTGGGGAACAGGAAACCTGGAGATTTTACTGAATGAAGCCGGGTGCTTCAAGCCCCACCAAATGCCTCAAGGAGGGGGCTGGATATATTTCCTCTGGGGAACATCCAGTTATTTACCTAGCTATTAGCAAAATAAGACCCCCAATACTTTCCTGGGGAAGGCACAAGTCTCTGTAAATAACCCCACCTGCATTTATACAGCACTCGGGGTTTACAAAGAGATCTCCCTCCCACTGTGTCCCTGAACCTCGGGGGTGAGGCGGAGAGACGTGAAATAATTCACTGGGTGACCCCACAGCCGGTGGAAGCAGAGGGATTCAGGCCCTGGTCCTCTGGCCCCTGACTGCGTCCTCCATGTTTCTGTCCCTTCTCTGATGGCAGGTACGAGGTCTGTGTCTGTCACCACGGCCTGGGCCTGCAGTACCCACATGCCCTCCCAAGTTCCCAAACAAGCCATTCCCAGATGGCTTTTGCAAAAATATTGTTAAATAAATCCTATTAACAAGATGTTAGAAATGTGACTGGAAAGAAATGTTTTTCACATGTGGAGAGACCAGTGCCTCAGAAAGGAAGCTGTCCCAGGGCACGAGAGGCTTCCTGGCGATGGATGGGCAGTTGGAACCGCCCCCCCAACCCCGCTCCCCTACTGCCACCCGGCAGGCGAGCCACACAGGCAGATTTATGTGGGCTGATACAAGATAATTAAAAACCAGCTGGAAATGTAATCGGGGTGGCTCAGACGCTGGAGAGGACTAGGGAGCTCTCGGGGGAGTAAAGGGCAATGCTGTGTGCCTGGCTGGGAGGGGAGACACGGCAGGTCAGGAAGGGAAACCCCAGCCCATCAGCAGGCACCTTGGGCGCTGCCAGGCCGGCAGGTGCTCTGGACAACAGGCTGGCAGTGTGAGTGAAGGCACCTCTTGCCTCTGGGTTTGGGGCAGCGATCGGGGCAGGGATGAAAACTCGTCCTGAGTTAGGATGAGTTTCCTGGGTTTTTCAAAACTGATAGTTCCAGGTCTGTGTTGCAGCTGGTGGAGCCAGTACTCACCCGGCCGTTCAGAAATCGGAACGAGGCCCCAGGCTCCTTGCTCTTTCTCATCCTCTTCGGTTCTACCAATACACGACCTCTGTTTACTCCCACTGCCGGAGTCCTTCACTGAACTGTTGCAGCCTCCTCAGCAGCCAGCCCTCCACCCCGACCTGCCTTCCAGATTCAGCCATCGTCAGATGGGGCTTCTGAAAACCTCTTTCTCTAAAGTTCACTGTTTTCATTTCATCTCCTGCACAGAACATTTGAGGAGCCTCTTGTTTTGCTTACAGCAGTAGCTCCTAATTGCACCATTTCCTTTAAACCTTTTAGAGAAGGCGAAAACATGCTGTCCACTAATTGAGCAGAAAGTTCATTTTCCCTCCATCAGCCCTGAAAGGATGTGAAACCCTCCGTGTAGTAAGAGCAAAGACGCAGACACCCCCTTCCCCTGCTCGCCCTTTGTCTCAGGCTGACGCAAATGCTGCCAAAACACAGGGCCTGGCTGAGAAGCTAGGAGGCAAACAAGCTTCTTCCTCTCTCTGGCCTTAGTTCTGCATGCCTGTTGAGGTGGTCATCATCTTCAGGAGCTGATGAGGAACTGGCAGATCAGAGAGGTTAAGTGACTTACTCAAGGTCACACAGTCATCAAGAGGGCAGCCTGGATTTAACATGAGCTCTGTGATTGTCTCAGTCATGGCAATGCAAGATTTTCTCAAGTGGCAGCCTGCATGAACTCTAAGATCCTATCACCATAAAGGGGAGTCGATGTGGGCATGGACAGTCAGGCAATTCTCAAGGTACTGAACCACACCAAGCTCTTTTCTCAATAACCCATGGCTGTAACAAAGTCTGTGACAAAGACAGTGAGCTACCACTAACTTACTGCCTGCTGGGCACAGGCCAAGCACTTCACATATATCATCTCTTCATGAATACCTCTGTAAAACCCATTTTATAGATGAGGAAACCGAGGCTCAGAGATGTTAAGTCCCTTTGTCCAAGACCATCCTGCTAGTAAGTGGCAGAGCTGGGGTTCAAAAGCCCATGCCAGACTGATCCAGAGCACATGTCTTCTGCTACACTGAGCTGCCTCTATTCTGGGTAGATGGGGGAGGATGTAAGTGATTGGATCTACTGAAAACTGGGTTGGAAAGTAGGCAGCTTCCCTCCTCCTGGTCTGTTGTTTCCTCAGCATGGGCAGCTCCTTACCCTGCCCATCCCCAACTGTCTCAACCCTACTCATTCCCCAAGGCCCAGGTCAAACCCCATCCTCTCCTGCCATCACTGTCTGCCTGGAATCAGCCAGCTACCTCTGTGCCAGTCTGCCTGACCCCCGCCTCTCTTTCTTTGGTATCCCCCTTCCTCCAGCCCTCATACCCACCTGGCAGCTCAGAGAGGTACAGAGTAAGGGGGTCATAGGGGCAAACAGCCAGGAAACTAGGGCCCCGGTCATCAGAGCTGGGCAGTGCCCCAGGCGGTACACACCCACCTTCCTTGAAGCCCTCAGGGGCAGGCTAGGGAGGAGGGCAAGTGGTGACAGAGTCCCACATTCTGGGGCAGGAGGTCATGCTGGGCAGGGAAGCCCACAATGGCTGGGAAGCCTCCACTGTGGTCTTGGAGACCACCCTGGGGGGTGAGACCACCCTGGGGGCTCACCCATGGGAGCAGACACCATGGAGCTAAGAGGACGAAGCCTTAGACGTCCACCCAACAAGGGGTGCTCAGACGGCAGAAGGAAGTGAAGTCCGTGCTCCCTCCAATGATTGAAGGGCGAGCAGTCTTTCCGCGTCCCCCCACTTCTCCCCACCCCACAAACTGTTATTATTTCTTGCTCCTGGCTGTCAGCAGCAACAAACTAAGATTAATCACTCGCCCGCCTGCCTAGACCCAGACATGCCTACTGTTTGAAAACTCTCTCCTTTACCATATAAATCAATGAGGGGAGAGAAGAAAGAAAAACAACCCTAACAGAAATGTGCCCCCAGCGCCCCTGGAACACAGCCCATCATCTCCTCTGGCCCCGTCACACGCACCACCCTCCAGGGGAGCATCTGTTGGGTGAAGACTGGCTGCCCAGCGGTCAGCACAACCTCCCAGCTCCAGACGGGAACCTGAAGGGCCTCATTTGGCAATCAGACCAGGAGGCATTTTCTTGATAAATTGTCCCGCCCCCTTCTCCCCACCTGAAGGAGGAGGTGGGGCCTTCCCACTGTCCTTAGGATGAAGCAGAAAGAGAAGCTTGTCCTGACCGTGAAGACCTTGACCTGGAAGCAAATTTATGAATCAAACGCTGGACCCTCTTTCTATGGGCACTGGGGGTGGGGACAAAGTCACCGGCGCAAGTCATCCAGAGGAAGCTACAGCCCAGAACACCCCCAGGGTGTGTGACCCGGTGCAGCTTTGTCCACCATGCTGGCTCCGTGGCAACTTCTAAAGGCTCTGGGAAAGCTGGGAGGAGTGGAGACTGGCATATACTGGGTACTTGCTGTGGGCTGGACCTGTTGGGCTGTGTTAATTTTTATAAGAACTTCATGAGTGGCCTACACAGCTTTCCAAGTGATGATCAGGGAGGTAAATTCATGTGGCTAGAACCACACAGCAGTTAAGAGTGGAGCAAGGACTCGAACCCATGTATCACTGGTTGCAGAGCCCATGCTTTTCACTCTACATCTTTACTTTTTTAAAAAAACAAATTTTGGCTACACTATGCAGCATGTGGGATCTTAGTTTCCCGACCAGGGATTGAACCTGAGCCCCCTGCATTGGAAGTGCAGAATCTTAACCATTGAACTGCTAGGGAAATCCCTCCCTCTACATCTTTAAGTGATCTCCCCCAGGGCTCCCGCCCACTTCTTGGACTGTGCTAGCTTTGGTGGCATGTCTGTGGACATGTGAGGGCACAGGGAGGCAGAGTGATGCTCCACTCGACACCAGGTTCGTGAATGGTTCTAGAGCACAGCTCTGGGGACATGACTGCGACCCTGCTCAAAACCCTCAGGAAAGCTTCCTGATGTATAGGATAGCGCCCCAATTCCTCAGCTGGATGACCAGTGCCGCCTTTCTCCTTGGCTCCTGCCAATGTTACCTGTTATTCTTACACAAGCTCAGCATTTTCCTGTCTCTGTGCCATCTTCTCTGCCTGGCTATCCTCTCTGCCCTGTCCACAGTCTAAGACCTGCCCAGCCTTCCAACACTCCCTCTTCTGGTTCCTTCCCTCTTTCACAGACGTAAGCACTTTCTACCTCGAAAAGTGAAAAAGTGAAAGTGTTAGTCGCTCAGTCGTGTCTGACTCTTTGCAACCTTATGGACTGTAGCCTGCCAGGCTCCTCTGCCCATGAATTCTCCAGGCAAGAATACTGGAGTGGGTAGCCATTCCCTTCTCCAGGGGGTCTTCCCGACCCAGGGATTGAACCCAGGTCTCCTACAATGTAGGAGCCACCAGAGAAGCCCACTTTCTGCCTTAGGTAGCCTTAAATATGTTCTGTGAGTATTTGAGTTACCGGTGTAAATACCACTTCTTCCCCACTTGGGCTATGAACTCCTGGAGACTGCTGCTGCTAAGTGTCGCCAGTCGTGTCCGACTCTGTGCGACCCCACAGACGGCAGCCCTGGAGACTGGAACCCAGTAATTGACAAGAAACTGAAGGGACAGAGTTTATGGGCTGAGGAAGACTCTTGAGAGATCTGGGCTGAGTTGCAATCTGATGGAAAGGTCAGAAATGTCTCTTGAGGTCAGAATCTGGGCCACATTTGCAAGGTTGTTGCACAGTTTGCCTGTGGGGATTTGAAAGCTGAAGGCACCTTTTGAGGCCTCCCTGGGGCTGTGTACCCTACTGGGGATGGCAGCTCAGGGTCTAAAGAGAGCTGGGCTGGGGCCAGGTCAAAGCAGCAGGGGCATCTCCACTGAGGCCAGGAGGCTCACTCTGTCTGTCCCCTTCCCAAGCATATGAGGAGGCCCTGGTGCTCTCCCTGCCTCCCAGCTGTAAACCCTCCAGTCTTTGAAGTTGTTTCCCTCATCTTGTCTAGATTCCTTTGCAAAAACTCATGAAACTAGAACTTGCAAAGAGTCATTCATAGTCCAAAGTGCCTAAAGAACCCTTTTAATGAGTTTTTTTTTTAAATCCCTTTCTCCCACTGCTTGCCTTTCCAGACAGGAAACTGTGTAAGAGGGTGATGTTTTCTTGCCAACTTCTAAGAGCTCAACCTTTTGCTTTCCTGAGGCTAGAGTGAGTGTACCAAGGGTCAATGGTGTGTTCTGGCGGCCAATGGCCCAATGCCCTACTGGGTCAGGCTGGAGATGGGAAGACGGAGAGTTCTGCAGGAGGGGTTGAGGACAGTGTTGAAAAGTGACGAGGCAGGACCTCTGGGAGACTGCTTCATGGTGGGGGCGGCTGCCATGGAGGGATGTGAGAAACTAGGAAGCAGGCACCGTCTTGGATTACCATGGGTGCAGGGATAAGTTTTTGGTGAAGGGGCAGGTGGGTAGCTGCTTGGCCTGGTCCAGGGATCTGGCTGGTCCCCACAGTGGGACGCAGACACCATCTCTGTTGTCTGTGTGGTCACTTGCACCTGGGTAGCCGGGTCAGCCGTGAGTCCCCTCTGGGTCTTGGCCTCCCTGGCCACAAAGCCAAGGGACTGGACCAGCTGGCCATCTAAGGCCACTAGAGGTGCGGAACTGATGACGAGGACGGTGATGTCTGCCCTGACCACGCTATGGGGCTGTCCCGACATCAGCGTGCAGGTTTTCTACATTGTGAAGTACTGCGAGTACTCAGGGTGGAAGTGGGGTTTAAGCATCCAGATGGATGCCTGAGGGTGGCCCCATCACTAAGAATTGAGTCTCAGCTCCTCTGTGGGGCTTGAGCCCTGCCTAGGCTCTTCTGCATCTCCAGGGCTTTGCCTGGCATGTCCTCTCCACCTGAGATGCCCACCAACTGTCCCTTCCTAGGGAATACCTACCCTCTCCTTAAGGTTAAATGTACCTCTGCCCTGTGGCTTCTCCAGACCCTCTCACCCTCATGCCAGCTCTGGCCCCCAAGCCCTCTGCAAGCCCAGACTGGGAGCTCTGCTGCCTGGGCCAGACTGTCCTCACCTCTGCTCCCCTCCTCTGCCCAGTCTCATGCCTGGTACCCAGGGCTCTGATAAATATCTGCCAAGGGACGGATGGATGAGCCCTGTCCTCTGGGGTAGAGGGGTGGAGAGCCCTGTCCCCTGGGGCCACACTCCCGCAAACTCTCTCTCTTCCCCAGAACACCCTTGCAGCAGGGCCCAAGGCTCATATGATAACATAGCTAGAATTCCAATGTCAATATGCACTGCAATCCTGATAATGCCACTCCCCACCCCGCCCCTGCCAGGCAGCCTTCGGCGTCATAGAGACCCCAAACCTCCATGGTGGCTAGCAAAGCTGGCACCTGCCCCAAGCAGCTGGGACATTCAGTACTAGGGCAGTTCCATTTGGCATTGAGGTGATGAATGCCAGGTGTCTCTCCCTGGTTGGTAGCCTGGCTGGTTACTGGGGCTGCTCTGGAAAACAAGCCCAACTCCCCTTAGTAGGTTGCCCTGGCCAGCCATGGAGCACCCAACCCTCCTCCACACTTCTGGCCTCCTTTGAGGGAAAGCTGACCAGGTAAGACCACCCCTCTGGCATTTGGGATCTAATGGCTCTAGACAAGCATGCAAAATTAAACCCTCTATCTCAGCATCCATGGGCAGAGACCAGTCATCCAGACTGCACTTCTTGATAATGAGAACAGACAGGACGGGTGCAGGAAGACAAACCTGGGCTTGATGGCAGAGTGCTCTGATCCAGGTCCCAGCACAGGCCCCCCTGAGCTGTGCCCTCAGTCTCCCCCACCTTCTCCCCTTGCCCGGGAGGTGCAGGGGATCTGGCCACAGCAAGCCAGGGGAAATCCGGAGAGCCAGGGACACTGATGGGCCTCTCTGTCTATATGGAGAACAGCATTGCCTCTTGTGCACAGGTGAGGACACCGAGGCTCAGAAAGGTGACACGGCTGCCGAGGCCACAAGGTCAGGGAGTGGGAAAGCCCGGCTCCTGGACTGTAAGCCTGTGACAGAGCAGGAGGGTCCAGGGAAGGGAGCAAACCAGGGACAAAAAGGGAACTATGCCCTTAGAACCACAACACACACACTCTTCTGAAGACCCACCTTTGAGCCAGCATTTGAGCCTGTCTGCATGACGGAAGGCACGGGCTCAAGGTGCTGGGGAGCGGACCCCGTGGGCCCTGCTGGTGCGAGTAGTTCCTACCCCTGGTTCAAGATTCCTCGTGTGCTCTGTGTCGGCACAATAGCCCTAACACATCCTGGGAGCTTGGAAGGCTGTTGCTCCCTTGCAGGTAGGGCTGTAGTAGAGTCACCAGAGGCCCCAACATCCAGCCGGGCCTGCTCAGTGCAGAGGCCCAGCATGTCCCCAGTGAATAAACAGAGGCACAATGGGTCCCCGCCATTCACAGGAATGACTGGGCTAGAGTGGGGTGTCCCACCCCTTCCTCTGTGCCTTCAATCAGTCCTCTAGGGAAGATGCCTCTGGCCTGGTCCCAGATGATGGAATTCCAGGAAGAATGAAATACACTGAGGAGCTCAGAGACGGCCAGTGTGATGCGTGTGAGGAAGACCAGGGAGTGGGCAGTCTGTATGGGTCAGCAAGGAAGGATGGATGGTGACATGGAGTTCCATCTCTGATGTCACTCACCTCTCTCACCTCCTGCAGCCCAGAAAGGCACAGTTCACCTTAAGGCAGGAAGGTGAAGAAGATCTGGAAGCATCATTCATGGGCACCAGGGTTGCTAGGTTACCTCGAACAGTTGGGGCGGGAAAGGGCGGCATGGAGCAGTGGGGAGTTCAAGACCCCCAACCCTGGCAGCACGGCAGCAGTGTGCACCTCTCCCCACTATTGCCCTCTCCTCTAGGCAGGGACAGCCCTCTGACTTTGGCCGCCACCAGCCCAGCTACAGTTTAGCGTACTAAACTCTCCTTGGCTGCAATAAAACCGGCCTGATTCTAAGCTGTCAGGCCTGATGGTGGACAATGAAGTATCCATGTGCTGCTTGCCCTGAGTGCCCTCCCAGAGGCTCAGAAATCCCCGCGACGTCCTCCCTGGCAAGGCAGTTGTCCAGCTCCTGGTTGCACACCCCCAGTGATGAGACACTCACTACCTTCTGAGGCAGGTCTGATTCCTGACAGGCTTGAAGGGTTAGAAAACCGTGCCTCTCGCTGACCTAGAATCCACCTGCCCATAACGCCTCATTTACCACTTCTGCCCTGATGTCCTTGAGAGATCTGTGGTTCCTCCATGTCCCCACACATCCTCCCTTCTCCAGGCAGACTTCCAGTGCCTCTGCTTCCTGCCCAGGCTTTGCTCTGCACTTTGTCACGGTCCCTTGCAGGTGGGGTCAGTCGTGAGCAGAGAGCCCAGGCCAGTCTCTGTCTGCTTGTTTGCACCGACCCTACTGACTTCACAGCTGGCCTGCACAGGGCTCTCCTGACAGCTGTGTCCTAGCAGTTCTCTCTGCATCACCTGGCCTTGAATAACAGCAAGCTGAGTAGAAAGGAAGCAGGCAGAGGGCTACATTGCTCCCGGTGGTAAGTGCTGGCTGAAGGATCTGGGTTTATATCTCAGTTCTGTCACTAACTCTTTAAATTTGCTCCTCTCTCCCAGCCTCACTTTTCCTATCTGTAAAATGGGTCTTAGTCAATCTGTTGGGTTCCATCCAGCAACAGCACTGAAGGATGAAACTCTCAATCAAAACATCCTTTTCTATTTCAAGGCCATCTATCCTGAAAACAACATCTTGTGGATCACAAAGACCCAAAAGCTTACAAAGCAGCTGCAGGTAATGTCAGCAAGATTCTTCCCGGCTCTCCGTGGGGTTCCTCATAACCTTGATGTGACACACAAAAGGGAGACTTTCCCAAACAGTAGCCAAGAACATAAGGAAAGGGTGGTTCTCACAGGGGCAGCAGGAGCAGTGGGGCGTCAAACACCCGGTCCTGACCCAGCCCCCCTCAGGTCAGCCCTGGCCCCTCTCTGAGCCTCAGTTTCCTCATCTACACAACGGGGACAAGATGTTTCTCCTCAAAGGGCTGTTGCGAGGTTTGAAGGAGGGACGAGACACGCTAAGTGCTTCTGTAGTCCCTGGCTCACAGCAGATGTGGAAGCTATTCTTGGATATTTAATATAAATCCTAGGAAAGTGCCCCTCCTCTTCAAAGGAGGCAGAAACAGAGAATATAAAAACTCCTCTGTGTCCCAGGAGAATTAGATCAAATTGGAAAAGCAAGGCTTGAAATAACTCATGCTGGCAAGTTTCCCCGGGGGGACACTGGTGGGTCTTTCTGCCCCAGCCAGCCAGGCTGGGTCGCACATCACGGGAGGCTGCCGAGGGCCAGGGGCCGCTGAGGTTACTCACTTCAGGGAGAGGGAGTAGTCGTGCCTGCTGGTCTGGCTGTTCCGGACAAGGTAGCTACACTCCTTACAGAGGCGCAGCAAGTTCTCAGCGTCACCCCTGCTGATGGCTCCATGATACCATCTGCGGAGAAGAGATGGGGTCAGAGTTCAGCAGGGACAGACCCCCACCACTGACACCCCGAAACCTATCTGCCCCGAGGAGGCTCAGCCCCACTGGAGGGCAGCTGTGGGCATCCTGGGCCTCCTTGTCACTAGGCAGCGTCCCTGTACGTGCAGATGTCACGTGTGCCTGTGCACGTGTGTGTGTTTAGTCACTCATTAGACATCGACAGACTGCCTGCTGCATGCAGGTTTTGGGGAGAGTATGGTGAGCAAACCTGGCCTTCACACCGTGAAGCTCACAGTCTACGTGTGAGTGCCATGAAGGACATGGAGCAGGGTCACCTGGCTTGGAGCTGGTGGGAGGGACTGCTGTCTTAAGCAGCAGCAAGGGTGGCCTTCTGCAGGGGGTGACATTTCAGTATGGACCTGAAGGAGGTGAGGGAGACTGCCACAAAGGAAGAAGCTGGAAAACAGCCTATTTGGCAGAAGAAAGGCAGCCAAAGCAGGATGCCTGGCATGTTTTGGAAACAACAAGAAGGCCAGTGACGGCTAGAGTGAGGCAAGCAGGCGGTGGGCTGGGGTGGGGTGGCCAAACCAGGGCTCCCGCCAAGTGCATCGGGCATCGACCGGGCATGTGGAAATCCCTGCAGTTCTGCTTCCGGGCAGTGAGTGTTGAGCAGCAGAATCACATGGGAGGGGTGCTGTGGCAGATGCCTGGCTAAGGCCCCAAGTGCAAGGCAAAAGCGGGGAAGTGGATTTTCAAGATCGGAGGAGTTGAAGGTAAAATTTCAGCGGCAGAGTGAAGATCCCAGGACGCTGGTCAGTAGGTGTACTCAGAACAGGTCTCCGCTTACTTACATTATGGTCTTTGAGGGATCAGATCAGTGGGAAGGTGGCCAGAGATGTGGTTAGGAAGGGAACCAGAGGTGCCAGTGGTCAAGGATAGATCATGCTTTGGCCGTGGAGGCACAGACCTGGCTCTGCCACTGGCTGGTTGGGAGTCTGGGGCAAGAGGCTAAATCTGGGTGCACCTCAGTTTCCTAAATTAGGGTCACTCTATTCCTGTTTTGGGGTTGTGAGGATTAAACAGAATGATGCATTGAAGGGCTGATGGAGAGCCTGCAATGGGGTGAGTTTCAGCAACTGGCAGCTACCAGCATCAGCCAAAAGGGAAGTGAATTTGGAGACAGCCAAAGGTTACTTCCCCAACTACCAGTATGGCAGGCTGCTGCTGTGTAGACTGCATTTTAATTTTACACCTCCCCCAGGAATATGGAGGAGCCTGCCTCCGGGACCTGGCCCAGGAGTGCCCTGTGAACAGTACCCGTGAGAGTTCTGGTACAGACATCCTGTGTGGAGAAAAGCATCACACTGCCTTTCTCTGCACGTTCTGCCATTTATAAGGCAGTGTTCTAAACAGTTGGCAGCAGTGAAGATGACATAATTATAACCTAAAAAAAAACACAAACCCAACTAACCAGCTCTAGGAAAGCAAGGACTGTAGAGTGAGAGAGACCTGAGTATCCCTGTCCAATGAGCTTGTGACAGAGTCACTGATGGCCCAAGAGGTGACCGCTCACAGGTCAGACCCGGGGCTGGACATCTGGAGGGGGACTCGCCGAGGGAAAAGGCAAGGGGAAGTGTACACTGCAGACCCACCTTCCTGTCTATACTTACATAGAGATTAAGAGGATGTGATGCTGGGAATTGCATGGGTTTCCATAATTAAAACACTCCCAGAGATGTGAAGGGCCAGTGTATGTTTAAGAAAAGATACGTGAGTGTAACTGGGAGACGTGGTTAGACAAGGATGGAGCTGACTTTAGAGATGAGAGCTAACAGTTTTGCCAAGGTTGTTTTCCAGGAAATTCACCTGTGTAACACAGCCCCAGTGAGCTGACAAAATGCTGTTTTATTAGCCAAGCAAGTTTCAGCTATTTGAAGCAGAGCCGTCCTCAGGGAAGACCAAGAAGTAGTCTCCAGGGAGGCGCTGCCTGAGTCCGACTCCCGGAGCACAGGACTTAGTGGCGCTAAGCGAGGCAGTGGCAGACGGGCCTCGGGGGTTCTGGATCCTCGTTAAGGGTGATCCCTGGTGGGTAAACAGGATAAGCTGCTAGTTCCTTCCTCAGCTGCTCCAGCCATTCCACATGTAGAGAAAGGCAGGGGACTCGGGGTCGAGGATCAAAGGAGAAACAGGAGGAGTCGGGGAGAGAAGAGGCAAAGGACACTCAACTGGGGGATGGGGAGCGGGCAGACTGTCAGGATGAGGATGGCTACCAGGAGACAGGATGGGCCTGGCTGGTCCTAGGGACTGGGGGGTAACCCCTGGGCCCAAGGACGACCTGCCTGAACTGAAAAGAGAATCCAGGCAGGAGGCCATCTTGGGGATGCATTGGACTTCGTAGAGCTGGCCACTCAGGCCTGAACCATGGGAATTAAGAAGACTCATCCATCACCACCCAGTTCATCCAACCCCCATGAGATCATCCTATTATTCACTCACCACTTACTATATCCTTATTCTCAAAGGGCTGATGCAGGCAGATAGAGAGTCAACCAACAGATTCAGGAAACAATTTCAGATAGTGACAACTGCCATGTAGGAATACTGGGTTTGTGATAAGGCAGTGACTGGGGTGGGGGACGTGCCTACTATGGAATGAATGGACAGGGGGGCAACCCCGAGGAGATGACATTTGACCCAAGAATCTGCACTGAGAAGGAGCCAATCATGTGAAGAGCCAAAGAAAACACGTTCACTGCAGAGGCAGCAGCAAGTTCAAAGGTCCAGAAGTAGGAATGAGCTTGGGGTGTTCACGGAGCAAAAAGGCAACAAGAATGGTCCAGTGCTGTGACTGTGGGAAGTAGGACAGGATGAGGGTGAACAGGAGGCGGGGAGTTCCCCAAGGCCGTGTGGGCCACAGGAAGAAATCTGATTTCATTGTAAGCATAGGGAGGGCAATGAGAGTTTTAAATAGAGATGTTAAGAGATACTTGCTCTGGATGATTTTAAAAAAGGTTAGCCAGGCTACCCTGAAGAATGGCTAGAGGGGAGGTGAAGCAGGAGACAGGCAAGGAGGCTTCTGCAGTGGTCCAGATGGGAGGACCTGAGATGACAGGAATGGATGGATTCAGGATGTGTTTTGGATGGAAAACTGGCAGAGCTTAGTAATGCACTAGATGCTGGTGTGATGCCAACAAAGGAATCAAGATGACTTCAGGACTGTGGCTTGAGCAATGTGGTAGATGTGATGCTGTTGGGGTGGGTTGGGGAAGTTGGGCAAACTGGGGAGGAGCGGGTGTCCAGGAGATCAGGAGTCTGGTTTTGAACATGTTAAATTTAAGATGCCCATTCATCAGCCAAGTGAAGATGCCAAGAAGGCAGCTGGCCGTAGGAGTTAGGAGTTCTGGGAGAGGTGTGGGTTGGGGATGTGAACTGGTGACTCACCACCAGCATCTTGAGGAGACTACCCAGGGAAAGCACGTAGCTGGAAACTGAGCCCTTGACAGTCTAACCTTCAGGTCAGCTTGAGGTGAGAAGCTGGCGGGGGAGGCAGTGGAAAACCGGGAGCAGAGAGCGTCTTAGAAGGAGGGAGCCATCTAATGTGCTGGCTGCCACAGGGGTCAGAAGAGGTCAGCTGGTTACCGGGCAGAAAAGGGAAGCAGATTGGGGTGGATGAGAGAATGGGAGATGATGGAAGGGAGAGAGAATGCACTGACAGTTCTTTGGGGACTTTGTTCACCGAGGGGACAGCTACCTATTCACTGAGCACCTATTATATGCCAGGCACCAATCTAGGCACTGGGCATGCAGTGGTGACCCAGACAAGTTCCTGCCCTCATGGAGGTTACGTTACCAACAGGGGCTGGAGTCAGGTGGGGATGTCTAGTCGAGATTTATTTATTTGTTTTAAGAAGTTCATAAAGAAGGCTGAGCACCTAAGAATTGATGTTTTAGAATTGTGGTGCTGGAGAAGACTCTTGAAAGTCCCTTGGAGAGCAAGGAGATCAAACCAGTCAATCCTAAAGGAAATCAAGCCTGAATATTCACTGGAAGGACTGATGCTGAAACTGAAGCTCCAAAACTTTGGCCACCTGATGCAAAGAGCTGACTCACTAGAAAAAAACCTGATGCTGGGAAAGATTGAGGGCAGGAGAAGGGGATGACAGAGGATGAGATGGTTGCATGGCATCATTGATTCAGTGGACAAGAGTTTGAGCAAGCTCCAGGAAATGCTGAAGGACAGGGAACCCTGGTGTGCTGCAGTCCATGGGGTCACAAAGCGTCGGACATGACTTAGCAACAACACACTAAAAAGTTCATGACTAGGACATGTTTATGTGCTGATGGTAATAATAATGCAGAACGGAGCAGGCGGTGGGCTGCCTCTAGGAGGCTGGGGAGCAGTCGTCCCTTAGTACCTGAGCAGCCTTTCCACTGTCCCAGGCGGGCCAGCGAGTAGTTTGGGTGCCTGGGCAGAAGTGTGACTGCCCATTCCTGACAACCCTCTAAGACTGGGGCACCTGCTCAGTGTGCCCACCTTCCCTCTGCCCTGCACTAGGGTGGGGAGAAGTCAGGACTTGGAAGTGCCTACTAAATTCCGAGGCAGCATCAGCCTGGGTGGGATACAGTGAACCTCTCGGCCTGGGTCCTGGGTCCTCAGGCTCTGCTGGAAGTGGGATCTTACCTAAGCCCACCACCCTACCTCTTGGGTGATGAGGCAGGCCTCTAGCAGGCTGGAATAATCCCAGGGAGATGAGACAACAGGGAGGAAAAGCCAGCCATGACTCTGGATTTGGCTGGGGGCCTTTTGGGTGGGAACGAGAAAGGAAAGGCAGACCTGCCCTCGTGGGGCTCATGAAGTTCCGTCCAGGTGTGGGCAGAGGGGAGGCTGGGCCGCCGACCCCAGGCCGACCTGGGTCAGGATGCACGCTGAATAGCTCCCAGGCGTCTCTGGATTATATTTTGTTTGTTGATTAAAAAAGCGCACAGTCTGATCAGAAATAAGCAAAACCTGCCACCCAATCTGTGTGGCTGTGAGACGTAAGAGATGAACACAACACCTGCTGGGAGCCTACCCCCTCCCCCCTCCACCCATGTGCTCTGTACAGCAGGCACAGGGCTGTCACAAAGGAGGCTGCAGCACATGCTTAAAAAAGGGCACACGAGCACATGACATCATTCGGAAAACTCTGCATCCTGCTCAGCGAGGGAGCATTTCCTGTGAGGGGTGCACTGCCGGCCGAGCGAGACCAGAATCCCCTGGGTGGAGACTAATATAGTACATGATGCACTCGACGAGGTCTCACAAGGAACCTGCTGGGTGTCAGCTAATCTCTTGGCCTTACTGAGTGCCTACTCTGTGCCGGCCACGTGCTAAGGGTGAGGGAAAATTGCATACAAGAGGGAAGTGAGAAGAAGGTGTAGGGTCGAGTCATGGAATTCGAATCCTGCCTCAGCACTCTGAGCCAGGAGATCCTAGCCAAGGCTCCACATCTCTTGGGGTCCCGATTTTCTCATTTTGTAATAAGATGATAACCCCACTTATTCCACATTCACTTGTGAAGAGGGCGATACACCTGATGGTATGAGCAGGGGATCCAGGATGTGCTTTGTTAAGTTCCTGGAGAAACTTACTCTAGGGCAGGTATGTGGAATGACGAGAAACTGAAAAAGCAGTCTGGGAGCAATTCACAGAGCGAGCGAGTGGCAATTTGGGGAGGTGGGATTTTATCCTGGAGGCGATGGGGAGCCATGGAAGGTTTCAGAGCAGAGCAGGGACACGAGACCCCAGCAGAGAAAGGAGACAACCATCTCGGTCAAGGGGATGGAGACAACACTGACTGGAGTGTTGCGGAGAAGCAGGGGGCAAGGGGCAGCAGGGATGGGACTTGGACGCTGATTAACCCAAATCAAGAGTGCCAAGGTCTTGCCCAACTAAGATCAAGCAGATGTGGGGCAAAAAGATCACTCCTGCTATAAAATAAAGCTAATAGGCAGCAAGATTTATCATGTGTATGTGTTAGTCATGTCCGACTCTTTGTGATCCCATGGAGTGTAGCCTGCCAGGCTCCTCTGTCCATGGAATTCTCCGGGCCAGGGTATTGGAGTGGGTAGCTATTCTCTTCTCCAGGGGATCTTCCCAATCCAGGGATCGAACCTGAGTCCTGTATGGCAGGCAGATTGTTTACCATCTGAGCTTCCTTGGATGTGGGGCAAAAACATCACTCCTGCTATAAAATAAAGCTAATATGCAATCAGGCAGGAGGGTTTAATATACATTTAGCTTTTTAAAGCTCATTTGCTGCATGATGAAACTAGAAAGGAGGATACAAAAGTACGGAGAACACCACGTGGAAGATCTCACTGTCTTTCCTACTAGCCATCCGAAGGCAGGCAGGTGATACAGAGGAGAGAGAGGAGGCACAGGGCCAGGAATCAGGAGAGGTGTGCTTTAATCCTGACCGGACAGACTTGACAGTGGCCTCGGCTTTCTATGAGTATTGACAGTGACTCCGTGAACTGGTCACTGAGACTGAGCTTTGCTCCCTGAAGACTTACATTTGCTTCTCCAGTGGCACAGCAGGATCCACTCTCTCTCCCAGGATCCCACAGAACTCAGGGCTCCCATGTTTGATGGGCTTGAAGCCCCCTCCGGGAGCTCGAAGCTGGCGCCGCCGGTCCCGGGAAGGCGAGGGGGATGACTGCCGCTTCTCACTGCCATTAAACTGGGCTGTGGGGGAGAGAGAAAGAGCATGGTTACCCGGTTACCCAGAGGTCAGCCCAACAAGATACTGGCGGCACATAGTGGGGCCAGGAAATCAGCACGGTTGGTTGATGATTTACAATCTGCAGGCAGAAGAGTTCCAGGTAATGAACAAACATGGCTCAAAAGTTGTGGGCTTCCTAAACCAGGATGTGAGGTGCCGTCACAATCAGATGGTGCAATCGAGGGGCTGGTTGAATCTCCAGTGGCCACTGAGCTCAGCCTTATCCCCAAAGGAACCCTCCCACAACCTCCACCAAAGGGGACATGGTACTCCCAGAGGGGGCTCTGCTCCCTAGACAGTTGTCAGGGGCAAGGTTTTTCTTTATTTTGTGCCAAAAACCTGCCTCCAAGTGGCTCCTCTCCTCCTCCATTCTCCCACCCACGGCTGCACTGGCCACACCTGCCCCCTTCCTCCTGGGACAACCAGAGAGTTTCAAATGAGGGGTGTGTTGCATCACAGCCGTCTGCTCCTCTATACTCACCCCACCGCGTGGGCCCTCCACACAGCCAGCCCCATCCTGGACTAGCCCCCAGGTGAGGCTGAAGCAGTGCCCAGCACAGTGGGATGGGCCCTCCAATGTGCCTTCCTTCCAGCCCTGGACCTGCAAGGAGCATCCTTCACCCCATGGGCTGGGGAGGTACATTTGGAGGGCAGGACCCTGGAGACACCCCACAAAGAGTGGAAAATACTGAGCTAAAACTGGAGTTACCAGGACATCCTTGGTGGTCCAGTGGTTAAGAATTCACCTTCCAATGCAGGGGATGCAGGTTTGATCCCTGGTCAGGGAATTAAGTTTCCCACATTCCTCGGGGCAACTAAGCCTGCATTCTGCAACTACTGAGCCCAAATGCTCTGGAGCCCCTGTGCCACAGTGAAAGATCCTGCATACCGCAACTAAATAAATAAGTATTTTAAAAACAAACAAACAAAATTGGAGTTGCCAGAAGTGTAGGTAGAGACCAGTAGTCCACCTTGCAAGTCATGTCTCTGGGCTGTGGTTGCCTCATCTGAAAACTAGGGATGATGACTGGACCCAACTCGTGGGGCTGTTGTGAGGAGTCTGCCAGGGGATGAATAGCCATCTCAGCAGAGCGCCTGGCGTGTAGTTAGTCTGTGCTCAGTAAATGCTATCATAAAGGTTTGCTTTCATTACTATTATCATGCCTACTCAATGTGGACACATACTAAGTACTTCACAGAAGCTTCCGAACTGCCCTGAGTCCCCCTCTGAAGTTGGCCATGATCAGCTGTGTGCCTTGACTAAGCCATTCCACTTTTCCGAAGCCCTATTTCCTACCGTACTGACTGCTGTGGGAATCAGATGAGGGACTACATTTGATTGGCCCAGCATATACTAAGTGCTGAGTGAACTGGGCCAGGGCCTGCAGAACCATGTACCCAAGGCCACATCCAGCTACAGGCCCACAGACACACAATAGTAGAAATCTCCCCAGCCCCAGCCAGCAAGCACAGACGTGGTGAGCCGTCCTCCAACCCCAGCTACACAGCAATCAACCTCATGTTCACGGAAGGTGGTGGGAAGCTCCTTCCCTGACAGTGGTGATGTGCTGTCTATGGACCACCGAGGATGGTGAATGAACTTGTTGTGCATCTCAGCCACAGAGCCAGATCATCCATCAGGGCGGCGAAGCATTTCCATCCCTCTGAGACAGGCTTCTCTATTAATCACTACAGAAAACAGCGGGGAGGTGGGGTTCCTGCCAACGGAAGGCTCAAGACAGGTTGGACCCACGTGTTTGGTCACTCTCATGACTGCAGCGGGGTCTGGCAGGCTGTCCCTTCTAGACTCTTGTTCACGTGGGCTAGGCATGGTTCGCGGTTGGGGAAACAGTGCTGAGCAAAACAGAAATCCCCACTTCTGGAGTTCAGGGTCTGAGAGACAACAAGGAAAGTAAGTCAGACCCACAGCACACCAGCTGGGGCTAAGTGCTCTGGAGAAAAGGAAAGCAGGACAAGGCAGGCCTCTCAAAGGATAGCATCTGAATAAATGCCTGGAGGAAGGGGGCCGAGCAGTGTGGACATCTGGGAGAAGGACACTCTGGAGAGAAGGAAGACTTTAGGAACGGGCTGAAGGTGACTGAGAAACAACACAACCCAGGGCAACTGGAGCAGAGGGAATTGGGTGGGATTCGAGGCCCAGGCGAGTGGGAGGGAGCAGGGCCATGTGGTTGGGGGTTTTGTGGACCTTGGGAAGGACTTTGGTTTTATTCTGAGAGAGGTGAAGAGCCATTCTGACTTCTGATTCTGAAGTCAGAAAGCTGAAAGCTTCTGGGAAAGCTTTTGACCTGGTGTCCTTTAACAGGACTGCTGGGCTGAAAAGGGACCAGAGGATGTGGGTCTGTGGGAACTCTCCATAACTTCATCTCAATTTTGCTGTGAACCTAAGACTACTCTTAAAAAAACCACAAGTTAAAAAAAAACACAAGTTTGTTAATTAAAAAGAGAGAGAGTGAGATGGACGAGGAGCAAGGCCAAGCAGTGAGGAAGCTCCTGTAGGACGGGCTGGCATTGGAGAGGTGGATGGAAGTGACTGAGAATTGGGCTTGTGCATGTCTTCAGAATGGAGGGAGAGAGAGACAGAGGATCAAGGTCACTACCGGCTTTCGGCCTGAGTGTTGGAGGATGGGGCTGGCAAGCCCAGGTGAAGAAGGCTCACAGAAAACCCTAAGCTCCGTGAGAAAACACGACAGAGGCCAAGCCCCAACCTCCAGACGCCCACAGCCTATGATGCCAGGGCTGGACACAGAGTGAGGACCTGCCTGGGGGCTCCCTGCCCTCTTCTCTGGCTACAGTTCTGTCTTGTGTCCAACCACGAGGACAGCCAGCCAGGTGGCAATGACCTCAAGGCCCTTCTAGGGGACAGGTCCTGGGGTTGGATGTCTGAGAAACAAACATCCTCCTCCATCCGGCTGATGAGCTGAGCTTTCACAGTGGTGATAAAGGGGGGATGTTCAGAGCTGGGGCCCCAACACACATGTCACCACGGGCCTCCCCCCGGCTTTCCAGCAGCCCAGCTCCTCAGTCAGAGCTCGCAGGGAACCACACTAGCCCTCAGGGCAACTGGTCAAATGGGGTACAGGCCCTGAGAGGGGGTGTGAGGGAGAGGTGAAGCAGGTTCTGACCTGAGCCACCTAACTTGCAGAGCCCCGGATGGGTGACATTGGGCAGGGGCAAGCACTAGGATCAGGTAGACAGGTGAGGGTCTGGTCGCCTTTAAAGAGCTGGACTTGATCCTATGCATGGGTTGAATCAAGGAATGCCATTCTTCAGACTGAGCTTTAAAGACCTCTCTGACTGCTGATGGAGAGAGGGTTTAGGGGTGACCCTGGAGGCAGAGAGACAGGGAAGGTGATGGCGGCTGAATCCCTCAATGATGAGAGGGATATGGGAGGTGACTCCAACAGGATTTGACTACTTGCGGGGCAAGTCAGGGAAGGCCCCTGTGCGATACTGCACTGCAATGGAGATCGGGGCACAGCGGGAGGTGGGGTCAGGGAGAACGGGACCAGTGGGCACTTTCCCATGAAGCCTCCCCTCTGCTAACTTTCTGGTTTTTGGAAATGGAGAGAATGGAGACAGGACAGCACAGAAAGCCTCTGGCCTCAAGTGGTAAACTGGCCCCAAGTGGGCAGCAGGATGGGGGTGTGTGAAGGGGTAAGTGGGAGACGAGGTTCTAGGCTTAGTTCTGCCACAGGTAGATAAGAGCGTGAGACCAGATGAACTGCAAGGCACTTTCATCTCGGACTATCTGGGTGTTCCACTGGCTAAATTAGAATCTGGGAATTTCTGCCAGTATAAAATCCTACTACACACCTCCTGGCCCAGAAGGTGAGAAGAGAGGCAAGGAGCATGCAACACAATCATGGAAGGAACCCAGGTTCTCAAGACCAACGACCTGGCAACCTATCTAGTCTCAGGTCTCACCACACCACCTTCCAGGCTGTGTTCTCTGTGTGAATCATAAGGACTCTTGCCTTTCTCCTTGTCCACCTGACTGACTCCACTTGTTCTTTAGGAGTCAACTCTTCCAGGAAGCCCTCCCTGGCTTCACCCACTTCCCAGACTCACCTTGAGCTCAGCCTCAGTTCAGTTCAGTTCAGTCGCTCAGTCGTGTCTGACTCTTTGTGACCCCATGGACTGTAGCATGCCAGGCTTCCCTATCTATCACCGGCTCCAGGAGATTACTCAAACTCATGTCCATTGAGTCGGTGATGCCATCCAACATCTCATCCTCCATCGACCCCTTCTCCCACCTTTAATCTTTTACAGCATCAGGGTCTTTTCCAATGAGTCAGTTCTTCGCATCAGGTGGCCAAAGTATTGGAGGTTCAGCTTCAGCATCAGTGCTTCCAATGAATGTTCAGGACTGATTTCCTTTAGGATTGACTCGTTGGATCTCCTTGCAGTACAAGAGACTCTCAAGAGTCTTCTCCAACACCACAATTCAAAAGCATCAGTTCTTTGGCGCTCAGCTTTCTTCATAGTCCAACTCTCACATCCATACATGACTACTGGAAAAACCATAGCTTTGACTAGATGGACTTTTGTTGGCAAAGTAATGTCTCTGCTTTTTAATATGCTGTCTAGGTTGGTCATAGCTTTTCTTCCAAGGAGCAAGTGTCTTTTAATTTCATGGCTGTAGTCACTGCCTGCAGTGATTTTGGAGCCCAGGAAAATAAAGTCTCTCACTGTTTCCATCGTTTCCCCATTTATTTGCCATAAAGTGATGGGCTTAAATGCCATGATCTTAAGTTTTCTGATCTCAGCCTATGGTACCCTAATGGCCAGTTTCTTTGTTTGGCTCCCCATGAGCCCCTCAAGAGCAGGGGCTACACCATATTTGCCCCCATCCCCCATCCTTAGTGCATGACCACAACATAATAGGTGCTCAAAGAATGACTGAATGAAGAAACTTAATGAGCTGCTGTTTCATTTTACTGGGGAAAAATATCAGTTTCCATACCAGATAAATTGGATAAAACCTAATAACGTCCCAGTCAACACTGCATTCCCCACTGAATTAATTTATACATTCGTTTGCAAGCTTAATAATATAGCCATATATTTTCGAGGGAACAGGTGGTGATGAATGACAGGCTTAATTAGGCAAATCATTCCACCTAAAATAAAAATATACAAACTCCAAGTGCAGTGATTCAACAGCACAAGGGAAAAAACAAATGTTAAGAACAAAAGCTCCAAACACAACTGCTTTCATTCCTTCTAATTAAGTTTCTCTTTAATCTGCAATTTTAAAAGGCGATTCTTTTAATTTAGTGATTTTCTGTAAAAGATAAAGGAAGACACAGCCCTCAAAAGAATATCTGCATTTAGAGAAAAAATATACCACCCCTGTGAGTTGTCAGAATGACAGTATCTAATTAATTCCACCTATAGGCAATTACAAACGGAAGTCAGGGTTCTGCTGGAGGGAGGGGAGACTCAGGCGGGCAGGACCAGGCCTTCGGAGCCCTTCGTCTTTGGTGCAATGATGGGACCAGAGCCCTGGTGGCAGTGGGAGAGGTGGTCCAGTTAACGGCTCCACCAGCCTCTGTCTCCAAGGCAAGTGAGATGGCCCTTCGTGATGCCCTAAGTGTTCTTCCAAAGCTCTGTTCTGATGAAATCTTTAAGACCCAGCTCAGATCTCCTGGGAGGCCTTTCCTCCATCCAGGTTAGCCTCTGCTATTGGTGGTCCCCTTCCTACTTGTATTATAGATTTCATATCAATCAGTCCTGAAGTTGGATCAGTGTCAACAAGCACCCATGCTAGCTCTAACCCTCACAACAACCCTGCCACCCTGTGGGTGAAGGGAGGGGGTTACCATCTGGGTCTCAGAGCTAAGGGACAGAGCTGGCCAGGCAGGCATTGCATCTCCCTCATTTAGTCTTTGAAATGACCACCAACTGTATGATGTCTAGAAGCTTCCAAGATCTGGCACAAAAGCCTGCCTTCCACAAAACCTCCCCATCCTGCCTGCTGAGAATTCCCCTCCTGCAGTACAGCTCATGGCACTCCACTCTTCTCTTGCAGCTCAGCAAGCACCCAGCCACTCCTCCCCTGGCAGCCCATGGGGTTCTCTGATGGACAGTACCTAGGACTGATTTTCCTCTCCAATATCTTGTCGGCCCCTAAATTGACTACAGTGCTTGGCATAGAGGTGGTGCTTAGTAAATGTTTGCTTAGATGAAATAAATGTGTTCCTTTTAGATCTGGCTCCTTCCTGTTTATCATTCAGGGCTAGCCAAAGAGATCAGGTTCCCAAATGCCCATAAGCCTCTAAAGCACAGCTCGGGTCCAGAAACCCTTGCTAGCTCCTAGGTCCCCAGGAGAGGAAAGGACAGAGAACTCACTCTGGTGCTTGAGGCCCTCGGTGACTTGGTGACAACCCTTCTGGGTTCCACACCCACCCCTCGGCTCCAGTCACAAAGAATAGCTAGTCCCCCATCCCTCATCTTCCTGCTTCCAGGCCTCTGCTCTGCTGTGTCTGCCCTGGAGAATCCCTTTCTTCACTATCTCTGGGTGCAAAAATCCTAGCCATTTTTCAAAGTTCAGCTTTAATGCTGCCTCCTGGGGGCAACTTTTGTCAAGACCACCCAAGATGGAAAGCTTCCCAGGTGGCACTAGTGGTAAAGAAACTGCCAGTCAGTGAAGGAGACAAAAGAGACATGGGTTCGATCCCTGGGTGGGGAAGATACCCTGAAGGAGGGCATGGCAACCCACTCCAGCATTCTAGCCTGGAGAATCCCATGAACAGAGGAGCCTGGAGGGCTACAGTCCATGGGGTCGCAAAGAGTCAAACACGACTGAAGCCACTTACACGTACGCAGACCCCAGGAGAAAGGAATTCCTTTCTCTTTTCCTGAACACTGCCTCCCCTGTCTAAGGCATTATCTGACCCCACCCCAGTCCATATTACAGTGCAGGGTACATAGGTGTCTTCTCAGAAGCAGATGGAGATGAGGCCTCATGCCTTGGTCTCTTCTGAAGTTCTCTGTGCCTGACACACAGTCCATGGGCTGCAACAAGGCCAGAGAACAGAACTGCAGCAGCTCAGCTTCATGGAGAGGGTATGGACTCTGGAGTTAGGAAGATCCAGGTTTGAATCTTGCCTCTGCCACTACTGTGTGACTTTGGGTAAGTTTTTAAACCTCTCTGAGCCTTAGCTGCCACTTCTATAAAACAGGGCTGACAAGGCCTATACCATAAAGGATTATGGAGGTGATTAGTAACAGAGGACATACCAAAGTCCAGGCAGAGCCCCTGTACGTTGTGGTCCCTTCTTCCCACGGCCACATCCATGCTCAGAGCAGCTCCTTTTCATGTACTCAGGAGGATTAAGTGCCTTGTATCAGAAACCACCTTCTCTAGCCTGCGCTGAAATTCCTAAGGTGGAGGCTCCAAGAAGACAAGACATATTCTGTTTTTTTCAAAGCTGAATTCCCAGTGCCTAGGATAGTGCCTGATGTCAATGCTTAGACTCTATTGAGTGAATGAATCTCCACCCAGATTTATAGTCAGCAGGTCCAAAAAAACCTCCTTCATCAATCAAGAAAGGAAACTTAGGAGCTGGACTCCCCCCTCAAATCATTTTAAAATAGTTTTGAAAAATGACTTGACCTTTACTGAGTGCTTCCTGTTCACAGGCAGGCATATGTGAGGACCCGATGTGACATTCTCTGACCCTCACAACAAACTGAGGAGGTTGGTGCGACTTTATGTTTTTATGAACAGGGCCTGGACCGGGCAAGTAGACTGCCCAGCAGAGAGGAGCAGGCCATCACACCAGGCAGGGGGCCCCAGCCCCCAGCCCCTGACCCTCTGCTTTGGGATGAAAGCCTGAGCAGCCTCCCCTCATCTAGGGGTGCTCTAGGAGTGCCTTTCTCTAGGCCAGGCAGGGAGAGAAGACTTGACAGTCTGCCAAACATCCCTGAGTCCTCCGGGCTGACCATGAGTATGGATGTTGGCCCCTAAGGATGGTTCACAGGGAACTGAAAGGAAGTGAAGGGGACCCAGGGCCTTGGGTCCCCAAGTGGGGCCTGTGGATCAGTGGCTGCATCTTTCTGGCTGGCCCGGAGTCCCCAGCCTCTCCAGTTCTCCAGCACAGGACAGAGTCTCTTACGCAGGGGCAACAAGGATTAGAGAACTGAAAACAAAACCCTGTGCACAGAGCTCTTAGGTGCTGAAGAGGCCTTTTATGGCCCCATATGGATGAGGTGGGAACAAATATGGGGCTGACAGGAGGGACCTGCACAGTGTTCCAGGTCTGGTGTTTGTTCATGGATATCCTATTACTTTGAAAACACAAGGGCAGAGAGACCAGAACAAAGGTGCCCACAGCACCGTTTCCACACAGTCTAGGGTGCTGATTCCTGCACACTGCTGGCCTTGACTCTGGCCGGTTTTTGGTAGAAGGGACAGGTGTGGAGTAGGGATGGCAGGGGTGGAGAGGCATATAAGGGGCTGCAGCCCAGGCAGCCATGAGCCCCCAAGAAGGGGCAAGGAGGGAGACTGTGCATTGATTTGGGAAGGTGGGGGCCCCCATGACCCAGAGTCTATGGAAGCTTTCATGACAATGCGCAAGCACTCCTACTTGACTAAAACTCTATTCCTGACAATGGTCCTCTGCTGCTTCAACTTTCTAAACATACGTTCTGCATCATCTCGTTTGTTCCTCATAGACAAGCATTAGAATTCCCATTTTACAGGTGGAGAAACTAAGGCCCAGAGAGGTGAAGCCCCCTTCTCCCCTGTAGTTCAAGAGCAGGCCTCACTCTCTCCTTTCCCCAGGGAAAGAAGGCTGTACCTGCAGATAGGTTGTAAGACAATGGGCAGCTCAGCACATGTTTGGCTGGCTCTTTTAGGATCACCAACAACAGGCCTCTGTGTTCCCCTCACAGGCACATGCAGGCCCCAGGACACCATGCTGTCACATCTCAAGGGCAGTGCCTGAGAACAGAAGTTCCTCATTATAAGAGGGGGTAGTGGTGACTCCCCGAGAAGCAGGGCATGGGGAAGCCTGTGAGGCAGGCGCCTGGAAGCCGCCTGGTCTCCAGGAATGCCATCTGGGTTCCAGGAATGCTGTCCATGCATGTACACCCAAGCCTGGACTGGGGAAGGAGGGCCTGGCATGAGTGAGCATGGCTTTATCCTCCTAGTATGCACCCCAAGAGGGAAACATGGATGTGGCTGCCTGGTGCAAAGACCCCACCCTGAGGGCAGCTGCTTGGCTGCAGGAAAAGTAGGGATAAATCCTGATGAAAATGATAAAATGACCTAAATGCAGAGGCCTTTACAGCTGCCAAAGCAAGCCATCCCCACCATCATAACTCATTTTAGAAATGAGAAATGACCAGCTGTGAAAGGGACTGACTTGTCCCATGTCGACAGCTAGACTTGAACTTGGACTTGAACCCATATCTTCTGACTCCCAGGGGCCTCTAACACGTTCAGCACAAATCCTGTCTACAGTGCAACAGGTTCTCAAAAACAGTAGTGGTGACAAAGATACTAAAAGCCAGCACCCACCGAACATTCACTGTGCCCCCGACTCCTGGTACCGATTCCAATTACCACCTGGTTTTACAGATTAGGAAACAGGCCGTTTGCCCCAGGTCACCCTGCTAGCAAGTGGCAGCCCAGGGGTTTAAATCTAGACCCTGCAGCTCTTCTAGCTCTGGGCTGGGCTCCCTGTCAGATGGAGAATGCCCGCTCAGATCTAATGCAGTGTCTCTCCTAACATTTTCACCTGCAGACACCCACAGACACTTAAAATCAGTCCTAGGGCCTGGGAAAGGGACTTCCCCCATCCACAAGCCTCGAGGATGTACAAGAAGCAGGCTGGGCATTTGTAGGAGCCCCAGGGGCCAGGTGCCCCCAAACCTCAACCCAGCTGCTCATATGTTTCTGCTGCTGCCCATCCGTAGATGGAATTACAGGAGAGGAATGACAGGAGTGGACAGGTGCCTGGCTCTAAGGGCCCTTCTTGCCACCTGCTGGCACACTAGTCTCCCCACCTACAACATGGCAGGTGGATTCACGGGCTAGTCCTCAAACATCCAGGGACACACTCTTGGCTTCTAGTTCAGACCAACGGCAGCAACCACAGCCGTCAACAGCCACTCACAAACGCCCCTCTTTTGTGCAGGCCCCTCTCCTTCATTTGAAGAGAAAACAGGTGTACAGCTTGAAAGAGTGATGTGAAAACATACCATCTCTGTGTGAGCAGGCTGTGTGATAACCCCTCAAGAGAACTTGGGGTTGGTTTTCCTGAGACCTAATTTACTCGATAATTTAATAAATACTTGTGTGTTCGTTACATGCCAGGCACTGATCTAAGGTGGGGACCTAGGTGTCAACAAGGCCGGCCGAGTCTCTGACTTCACAGAACTTAAAAACCTCTGTCCACACGAAGACCTCTGTCTTGCCAAGCAGAAGAGCAAAGACATTCTACTAAACCTTTGGGTTTTTTTCCACACAGGAGACAAAGGCACTTGAAGAAGAAACATTTCTATCAACATAATTAGCAGGCAAGCCAAAGCTATGAAACACCAGTGTTTTTCTTTTCTTTTTTTTTTAAGGTTACTAAATGAATTCATTCATATGTCAAACAGAAAAACCAACTGGAAAAACCTGTCCCTCAGTAACATATCAGCCAAAGGAAGCAAGTGATCCCAGTTCTCTCGTGATCCCAGTTCTCTCGTTTAAACCCTCCCCCTCCTCTCTGCAGACCTGCTGTTCACACGTGTTAAACATTAATTACAACTGTTACTCATTACATAGCAAAAAGCTCGGAGTACCAACACAATTGTTAATTTCCTCCCAGGCCCAAGGCATTCTGGGAAGCTGAGCAGGGGGCAGGAAGCATTGCTGGAGCCCCACTGGGGCCAATGGTGAGGAGGTAGCATGCGCAGGGCATGCCAGGTGATGGTGGCAGATTCCCCGTGGACTCTTCCGCCGAGGCTGAGCCTGTTTATTCTAAGCACACGAGCATCAGTCACAGGCTTGGTGGGAATAGCGAGCCTGGAGCAGGCGTTGACGCACTCAGTGTCAGCATCACCACCTTTGGAGCACTTGCGTTTCATGGTGACGATAAGTCACCAGCTCAGTACGGAGTGGGCGCAGAGGCTTCTGCCTCAAGAAAAGCCACCTCACCCCAGCACAGGTAAAGGGAAGGTTCAGACCTGCCCGTGACATACTCACAATGTTAATGCAGCAGTGGGGAGAGCGCCTGACTTGACTTCATTAGCTGTGTGACTGTGGACAGGCCGCTCACCATCTCTGAGCCCGAGTGGTGCCATCTGTGTGATGACAGTGAAACCACATCCTCCCTTGCAGGACTTCAGAGGGTTAACCCACGCCAGCCTTGTAACTGGGGCTCACTATCTATTAATTTCCTGCCCCTCCTCCATCACCCCCTTACCTTCACGGGATTATCTTAAATTAGCCAACTGAGCTGGCTCAGGGATGACTCACAGATGTTTAGGAAATAGACATACCTGGGACCTTACTTTCCCCTTCCTCTGTCCTTTGAGCCTCATTTGATGAGGCTGGGAAAATGTCAAAACTTAAGAGGGTGCCTGCCAAAGGGGTGACCAAACAGCAATAGCACCCCTTCAGCTGACAGTGACAAGGGAGTATCTGGCTGTTCCAGAATAAACCAATGCACACCCATAGGGGATGTGGAGGGAGCACAGAGCGGCCGCAGCCCAAACTGGGACAGGGGTGGGGAAGGGAGTCATGTCAAGGGAGGCTTCCTGGAGGAGATGGCACTGACACCACCGAGCCGAGCTGTGATACTCCCTCCCTACCTCCTCCCTAACCCCAGCACCCAACATACAGTATGTACCGAGTATGCTGTAGGTTCTCAAAGTGGGGTCCCCAGATCAGCAGCCTCAGGAACATCTGGGATCCTGTTTGAGATGCAGATTCTCCAGCCTCATCCCTGGAACCTAATGAATCAGGAGCTCTGGGGATGGGCCCCTGTAATCTGTTTGACGCTTCTTGCAGGTGACTCTGCCACATGCTCTGAGCAAACCACCCAACTAACGAACATGTCACAGCTAGAATCGAGAGGGGTTTGGGGGAGATTGGCAGTGGGGATCCTCTCACACCTGGGGACCAGTGGCCTAGTCCTCGGGAGGGACTGAGTAAAGGATGGAAGAACTGGGTGGTTCATGGTGAGAACTGTTGCTGGAATCGAGATGGGAGTATCTCCTACAGAAGTGTTGTTTTCCACACTATCCATACCTCTCATTGCCTGGAGTAACTGGGAATGAATTTCATAAATGGGCCCTCTATGCCCCCAAAGTAGCTTTTTATGCAGTACTGTTTTAATATATAAAATTAAATTTTATTGAATACAGCAAGCCTTCCCTGAGCACCAGTAACCATTCTCCATTCTCTCAGGCATGACCCTTTAAAGTTTATGAAGTCTTTTCAGCCAATCTTCTCCCTTGATCACCCCAGAGATCCAGTGTGATACAGTTTGTGACAATCCCTGTTTTACAGGTGGGAAAACTGAAGCTCAGGAGACTGAGAGCCTGTCTGAGATCCCACAGCTGGTGAGCGGTGGAGCTGGCATGTGAACTTGGGATTGTCTGACTCTTATTACTGTCCCAATGGCTCCTGACATCAAGACACTGTGTTGAGCTTTCAAGGGCAGAGAAATTGGCCAAGGAGCTTAGTAAGGAAGATAGATAAGTACTCAAAATAAGTATATTCAGCATTGAGTCATGTCTGTCTTCTCTTTTCGCTAGAAGGCAGGCCCGTTGCTGGCTGAACCCAGGACATTGCTTTAAAAGTAACTTCAATGGGGACAAATCTCCAGACAGTGAGTCAAAAACAAAATGACTTTGTTTCTCTGAAAGATTTTTTTTTTTTTAATTTGACTGTGCCAGGTCTTAGTTGCAGCACGTGGATCTTTGATTTTCATTGTGGCATGCAAAATCTTTAGTTGTGGCATATGGGATCTAGTTCCCTGACCAGGGATCAAACTCGGGCCCCCTGAATTGGGAGCAGGAAGTTTTAACCACTGGACCACCATGGTAGTCCCTCTCTGAAATATCTTAAGGGTGCTCTTCACCCACTCTCTTGCTGCCCGGCACCTTTAGCAAGCACTCCAACAAGCTCTATATAGTCAAAGCTATGGTTTTTCCAGTAGTCATAAATAGATGTGAGAGTTGGACCATAAAGAAAGCTGAGTGCTGAAGAATTGATGCTTTTGGACTGTGGTGTTGGAGAAGACTCTTAAGAGTCCCTTGAACTGCAAGGAGATCAAACCACTCAATCCTAAAGGAAATCAGTCCTGAATATTCATTGGAAGGACTGATGCTGAAGCTGAAACTCCAAAACTCTGGCCACTTGATGCAAAGAACTGACTCATGGGAAAGATTGAAGGAGGAGAAGGGGACAACAGAGGATGAGATGGTTGGATGGCATCACCAACTTGATGGACTGAGTTTGAGCAAACTCCAGGAGATGGTGAGGGACAGGGAAGCCTGGTGTGCTGCAGTCCATGGGGTTGCAAAGAGTGGGACACAACTGAACGACTGAACAACAACCCAGGGGCTCTGGGAGGGTGAGGGCTCCAGCACATTACATGCAGTATCTTGGATGGTGTCAGAGAATCGAGACATCAACAGGGTAAGGGCTTGGGTTCTAAATGGGACTTTATAGGTTCAAATTCTGGCTCTGCAGCTGACTAGCTATAGGATCCTGGGCAACTGTTTCTTCTCTTTGGACTTCAATTTCTGTATCTGTAAAAGGACAAAACTAAGATCCCAGGGGGTGGTTGGGAGGATGAAATGAGATAATGCACGCAAAAGTGTTCTGTAAGTACCAGCACTATCCAGTACAGTGCCCTGTAAGCCTCACCAGGACCCTCTGCAGCAGACACATTTCCCCAGAGAGCACAGAGGCCCCAGGAGAGATTCTATCCCTGTCCTTCCAGTGGCCCCCAGAGATGTGGAGATTCCACATCCATGCCCCTCCTGCCCTCCGAGTCCAAGTCTGCTTCTCTAGGTTACCCACCCAGTCCTCAGCCCCCTCCCCGTGTGGCTACCTCCTGGGTAGGCTCTGTCCATCTTACAAAGCCCAGGGGCCGGTCAGACCCTCTACACCAAGCTGTGCCACCCGAGGCAGCATGGAATCACTCAGGATGCTTCTCCTGCCCCACACTGGGCAGGGAGCTGCATCAGCGAGGGGGTGGACCTGCTGCCTATAAAGTCTCTGGTGGGGGGTGGGGGGTGAGTCAAAGCAGCAGGGGGGAACCGAGTCCAGCCAGCTCTGAAGGCAGGTGAGTCTGCCGGGTGGGCAGGGGCCTGACAGCCTGATTGTAAAACTGATATAAGGCATCCGTTTTGGGGGTTGGGATCAACTCAGGCCAGGCGTGTGCACTGAGACTCCGGTGCTGGGTGCATTGGGGCAGGGATCCTGGCTGAGGCTACCAGCAGCTTCCCATAGGGAGGACAGGCAGGAAACCTCCTTCACCTGCCACAGAACTCTGAGAGAAGGGAAGAATATCATTCCCAGGAAGTGAGGACCACCTCACACCCTGCAATAGCTGTTTTCATGACAACCAGGAAGTGATAATTGAGCCTTCCCGAAAGGCTGCACTGGCTGAGAAGGCCACCTTCTGTGGGGAATGCCGAAGCACCCCTTACAAGAGCCTCCTTTCATGAATGCAGTGCAGGACAGCACTGTGAAGGGTGGAAAGCACTTTTGCTTCATAGGCTGAATGACAGAGATAGTTCAGAGGGTTCCCCTTCCCCCAGCCTCCGGCCAGCATGCTGGGGTCCTGATGAAATGAAGCATGGAAGGAGCCTTGGAAGTGGAGGGTTGCAAGCCAACCTCCCATCACAGGGCAAAGCCCTCCTGATACCAATCCTGCCTCACTCAAGCTTCTGCTGGCCAATCTCAGTGACAGGAAGCTCATGATACACTTTCAGGTATACTTGAAATTCTTACCACTCACTGGGACTGTGTATCCCTATGGCTCCTCCTTGGTAGGCCCACTTCTGCGCTTTGGGGATCCCCACACTGTACACCTTTGGAAATCTGAAACTGACCAGGTGCCCTGCCCAGGTTCTTTCATGCAAGCTAAACAGGAAGAATCAAAATATAAGGGATGGAAAGAGATGATGACAGTTTTGCCCAGTGGATTTTTAGCCCAGCTGCAGATCCTGTTCCCAGGCTCCCGGGGCCCATCACAGCACCCAAGGGCCCAGAGAACTGGGCAGGGCACCTCAAACAGGTGTTGTGAAAAGGAGGACAAGGCCCAGCTCAGCACTGCCTTGCTCCCTGACACCACCAATGAGGTGCTAAGGCATGTGCTGCACACTCTACTCATTCAGGCAGGAGGTGGGAACGTTCCCCTTTGTTCCTGAGCAACCACCCTTCCTGGTTTTACAAATGGGACTCTGGCAGCACTTCAGCAACCCAATCAAGCTGTTTCCACTTGTTCTGGTTACCTGAGAGGTGGTGCATCCACCTCACTCCACCTGCACTTTGGGCTAGGAAACAGGAAGGTGCTGCTCCTCACCTGACAATTTCTGTCCAGATGTGGGGAGGGGATCTGGTCAAAGACTCAAGACTGGTGCTCACAGCATCCCTCCAGCCAAGAGAAACAACTCCCTTCTATGCCCCAGAAATCAGAACTGAGCCAAAAGCTTCTTGGGGAAAGCACAATCAGTATCCAGGGCTTCCCCAAGGGCTCAGCAGTAAAGAATCCACCTGCAGTGCAGGAGACCCAGGTTCGATCCCTGGGTCGGGAAGATCCCCTGGAGCAGGGCATGGCAACCCACTCCAGTATTCTTGCCTGGAGAATCCCATGGACAGAGGAGCCTGGTGGGCTACAGTCCATGGGGTCACAAAGAGTCGGACACAACTGAGTGCCTTAGCACACACCCACAATGAGTATCCACTCCAGATCAGGACACACAGTTGATGAGGTAAGTGACTTGGTGAGACACAGGTGGGGACAGGATTCTGCGTCTGCCTCCTATCAGCAGCCTAAGAAGTTGACCTACAATGACACATGTGATAGCAACTCAGCAACAGAAAACCAAATCCAGAATGGAGACCCGTGGCTCAGAAACTTATGTGGGGACCAGTTCTATCTGAGACCTTGTGATCCTTTGTGCAATGTATAGTAGTTCTAAAACCAGCTTTGGGCAGAATTGGGCAAGTTCTGGCCTGAGAGCCTTCTGAAGAGATGCTGTCGTGTGGGGTAAGTGCTTTCCATTTTAACAAGCCTGAGAACCCCCTGGGGATCTTTTAAAACTTATTGACTCTGCAGGTCTGGGGGCTTCCCTGATGGCTCAGATGGTAAAGAATGTGCCTCCAATGCAGGAGACCCAGGTTTGATCCCTGGGTTGGGAAGGCCCCCTAGAGAAGTAAATGGCTACCTACTGCAGTATTCTTTCCCAGAGAATCCCATGAACAGAGGAGCCTGGCAGGCTACATTCCATGAGGTTGCAAAGAGTCAGACATGACTGAGCGACTAACACTTTCACTTTCTGCAGGTCTGGTCTGAGGCCATTTCTCACCAGTTCCCAGGTGATGTGATACCGCTGGTCCAGGGACCACATTTTGAGCAGTAAAGCACCAGACTAGACCATAGCATCAAAGGTAACATGACCTGCAAGGAGGTCCAGGAGAGGGTGAGATGCCACACCTGCCTGCAGTGTCATCTCTTGCCATGGCTTCTTGGTGTCTAGAACAGTTGCCACATGAAACCTTTGGCCCTTGAATCAAACTGGTGTTTGCGAAGAGCCACCTCTGGAACAGCATCAGTCCCATTCTAGCTTCTCCCACACCCAGGATCAACCATGCCAGGGAACAGTCCTTGGCTTTCACTGTGCCGAGGGTAGAGAAGGCTGTGAAATCCACTGGAGAGACCTGAGGTGACCAAGGACCTTTCAGTTACCCAATTACTCTCAGCCCCGGCTTTTGGCCGGCACTCACCGTCTGCCAGACGGGCCCAGTACCTACCGCACTGACTCTATATGGTGAAAGAACTGCCCCACCAGGGTCACGAGCAGAAAGCTCTGCAGGCCTAGAGAGGCAGCAACGAAGCCCGTGGGACATGTGGATGTGCCAGGAGGGCTCCCAGTGATGGCAGAGGAAGTGCAGGACTTTCCCAGATAGGACACAGCTGGGAAGGGCATTTAGCAGAAGGCAGAAACTGCACAGAGTGCTACATCCAGGGAACTGAGCTTTACATGCTAGAGTAGTCAGAACCTCAACTGAGGGAATTAAGACAAGTAGGGGGCAGAGGCCTCACTTCTGAGCCCCAGAAAGGGAGGAAGGGTCTAGTTGTGCTTGAAAATGGGAGATTCTAACCAAAATGATTGTTAAAAATAAAAACTCTTCCGTTATGACCTTCAGTGTGATAAGAGTCACTCCATGTTTCTTTGTTCATATGCCAAAACTCTTAGAAGCATAGAAATTTTTTTGCATCTGACTTTCCCCTCTTAACATTAAACATAAGCATTTCCCTAGGCTGCTATAAACTCTTTGTCAACGTCACTTTGTAGTGGTTGCTAAATATTCCATTTAATCAATGCCCAATGCGGGACATCCAGGTTGTTCCCCATCTCTCATGATCATCATGCCTTTTTTGGCACTTTCGATCATAAGTTTGGATCCTAAGGAATGAGATTAGGATCAAAGGGTGTGAACATAGCTTAAGACAGGTGACACATATGGCATACTGCTTTTCAGAAGGCCGTGGGAGCAGAGAGGCACCTGAGTCATTCAAGGGGCTCTGGGCCAGGGGAAAGGTCAGTCCCTGAGGTCAGGACATGCCCACAGCCTGTGCTCTGTGAATGGGCTTGTGCTGAATGAAGCTGGGACAGGAAATGCAGAAGCCCTGGATGCATGCAGGCCGTCGTAGCTGAACGACAAGATGGAGTCACTTAGATCCACGAGGCCCAATAGGAGCCACTCTGCAGACTGATTTTCTTCTAGTTTCTAAAATTTCCTTCCAAAATCTTGGCTTCAGTGAACTAGAACATAACCAACAGGACCAAGACAGAGTCAGACAATGAGATCATCTGGGCTGTCTAGGCCTGGCCTCCCTTCCCTCCAGGATCTTCCTCATCTTTGAAGGGCCCAGCTGCACTAGAAACCCTGTGGCTTACCTAAGCAGGCAGGGACCCATGCACTTATTCGCTTTACACAGGTGAGTGCCATGCAGGTGAGCAGCCGCCTCTGAGTGGGGCCGCTGGCTCCTTACCTGCCAGAGCTGGGATGGTGACCCGGTTCCACTCCCACGGCTGATCGTACTCGTCGGCGGGCCTGTCGTCATCCTGGGGCAGCTTGCTCTCCCGCAGCCGGGGGCTGATCGTGCTCTCTGAGTCCGAGTCCACGCTTTGGCCCTCGGGTTCATAAGGGGTGTCGTACAACTGGATGCCTTTGTGCTGCGACCGGACGCTTTCCTGCCTCTGAAATTCTGCAGTTGAAAAGGAAGGAAGCGGAGATGTAAAGCATGCACAGCACATGCCTCCTCACTTGGGACTGCCAGATGATACCCATGGGAATTCAGAGCTGCCAGCCAGGGAGATGGGGACTGCACAGAACAGACCCCTCGCTGCATTTAACTGCTGCCCTCCCCTCGAGGGCAGTGTCTCTGCCCTCATGGCTCAAGGCTTCCTCAAAAAGATCTCAGGTTCTGGACCAAAAACAGAACCAGAACACTTCCTGTCACCATCCGCTATCTTCAAGGACAGAGTCCAGACACGAGCGTGATGTCCTAGGTGTGTTCCAACACCAGCCTGGGACACACAAAGCTCTCAGCAACCCCCTGCTTACAGATGGAGGGGGGGTGGTCTTCCCATTAGGGCAGCTCCCTGGTCTCTGCACTTGTCACTCCCCATCTATAAGATGATGAAAATGAAAGTGAAAGTCACTCTGTCGTGTCTGACTCTTTGCAACCCCATGGACTGTATAGTCCATGGGATTCTCCAGGCCAGAATCCTGGAGTGGGTAGCGTTTTCCTTCTCCAGGGGATCTTCCTGACCTAGGAATTGAACCAGGGTCTCCTGCATTGCAGGCAGATTCTTTACCAGCTGAACTACCAGGGATAAGATGAGGAGACTGGGTCAAACGACCCTCAAGTTTCCACACAGCTCACATATTCATTTTACAGACCTAAGAAGCCAAGAACCACTGCCAGAGAACCCAGGGTCACTGATTTCTCCCCTACAAAGCCTCATGAGTGACCCTTTCCCTGCATTTCTACTTCCCTCAGGGCCTGCCTGTCTCCTAACACGCTGAATACAGCCAAGACACTGGAGAGCAGAGGTCCAGTTTCACTTCTGAATAAGGAAGGAAAGCTCATAATCTTCTGGAGAGGATGCCAGGGCCTGGCTCCAGTGTGGGCTGAGTAGCGGCCTCCCATCGAGATGAGGCCTCACACAGGGCACGATCCTTTCAGCGACTGCTCATTCCTGAGAGGACAGTGGTGACTGAACGACAAATACCAGGATGCTATAATCAGGCTCTTCCTCATCAAAAAAGGGGACATTTTTCTGGCTTTGATCATAAACACCCTCTGTGTGCAGGGGGACAGGAGAGGTTGCTGAGGCTGCTCTCGGCAAGCCCACTGTCTCCCTTCTGGAGACAGTGGGCACCTAAATCAGCATAATACTCTTTTCAAGAAGGGGGCTCCTGCAGGGCCCATGAGGGATGAGGCAGGAGGAGAGATGACATTTGAACTGACAGCTCTGACAAGTGGAGGGACAGGACGAGGGACAGGATTCCTTGTGGTAGGACCAGGGCAAGCCAAGGCAGTACAGCTGGAGAAAAGGTGCTCACTGCCCACTTTCTTGTTTTATTTGTAAGATAAATATATATATATAACATTTGCCATTTAACCATTCTTAAGTGTGAAAGTCAGTGACATGAAATATGTTCACACTGTCATGCAGCTATCACCACCATCCATCTCCAGAACTTTCTCATCATCCTAAACTGAAACTGTCCCCCACGAACCCCTCCATTTCCCCTCCTCCAGCCCCTGGCAGCCACCATTCCCCTTTCTGTCTCTGTGAATCTGACTACCTAGGTACCTCATACAGTGGAGTCATATAAGGTACTTGGCTGGGGACACTTGGTCTTCTTTGACAGTCTTATTTCACTTAACACAATGATACATTGTAGCATGTGTCAGAAGTCCATTTCTTTTTAAGGCTGAATAGTAGTCCATTATATGTCTGTTTGGGGCTTCCCAGATGGCACTAGTGGTAAAGAACCTGCCTGCCAATGCAGGAGATTATGAGAGACGGCGGTTCAATCCCTAGGTCAGGGAGATCCCCTGGAGCAGGGCATGGCAACTCACTCCAGTATTTTTGCCTGAAAAATCCCATGACAGAGGAGCCTGATGGGCTCCTCCGTGGGGTCGCAAACAGTCAGACACGACTAAAGTGACTTAGCATACATGCAAATGTCTATTTACTGCCTACTTCTGCTGGAGCACCAGGTCCAAGGAGGTGGGAAGAGGGGAGGTGGGGCTTGACACAGAAATGGTGAGGGTTTTGAGAGTGAGCTGTTCAAATGGAGTTATGAGGCATTCTCCAAGTCAGAATTCCAGCACCATAGAGATACAGTAGGAACCCATGGGAGTCACACGTCTTGAAGAGCAGTTGACAAAACACATAGATGACGTCAGCCCTTCCAAGGAAGAGCATTCTTTAGACTAGGCTTCATGATCCAATATCAGCTCACAGGGCCAACAAAAACTCCACCCTATGCATAGCACCTGATACAACAGAAACTAACTGATGCTGGGCAGTGACCTTTAGTGTTTTAAATTAAACAGCACTATGGTGATATCTTTCAGTGCCACATCTTTCAGCCTTTTCATACTCATAAAGAAAGCTGAGCACTGAAAAATTGATGCTTTTGAACTGTGGTGTTGGAGAAGACTCTTGAGAGTCCCTTGGACTGCAAGGAGATCAAACCATTCAATCCTAAAGGAAATCAATCCTGAATACTCTTGGAAGGACTGATGTTGAAGCTGAAACTCCAAAACTTTGGCCACCTGATGTGGAGAGCTGACTCACTGGAGAAGACCCTGATGCTGGGAAACATTGAAAGCAGGAGGAGAAGGGGGTGATAGAGGACGAGATGGTTGGATGGCATCACTGACTCAATGGACCTAAGTTTCAGCAAGCTCTAGGAGCTGGTGAAGAACAGGGAAGCCTGGTGTGCTATAGTCCATGGGATTGCAAAGAATTGGACATGACTGAGCAACTGAACAACATCAACAATGGTGGTATCTCCCAAACTTCACTGTTACATCCCAACTTCATGATTTTGCCATTTTCTAGTACCACCTGGGTTATTATTTACCATTTTTATTGATGTTGCCTCATTTTTTAGAGTAAATAAATCCACTTAAAAAGGAAACTTTTAATCACCACCCCATAAATCATTACCTTTTACCAAAAAACAGATGATAAACATAAAAAGAATGAACAAGAACAAAATCAGCTAGGTAGGTACTTCTCCCAAAGCCCAAGGCTCACTTTCTCCTGCTGAAAAGGTGGACAGCAAGCACTGGAGAGCTGATGGGGGGTGCAAGCAGCAAACCAAGATACCTTCTTTGGCAAATGAGAATAACTTTCTGTTTTTAGAAAGAAAGAAAATGAAAAGTGAAAACCTCACTATGTGGCCACCTAAAATCGTGTCTCCTCTGAGATGTCCCATACTTTGACAACACATGGCTTTATTGGGTCCCCTGAGTAAAGTGGGATGATTTATTAGTTTTGAGGATGATGCTTTCATTTTTATGGGGGAGTAAGAGAGGAAGAGGTTTCCCAGGTGGCACTAAAGGTAAAGAACTCACCTGCCAGTGCAGGAAACATATGAGACCTGGGTCTGTCCCTGGGTTGGGAAGATCCCCTGGAGGAGGGAATGGCAACCCACTCCAGTATTCTTGCTGGGAGAATCCCATGGACAGAGGAGCCTGGAGGGCTATGGTCCATGGGGTCACAAAGAGTCGGACATGACTGAGCGACTTAGTACACAAGAGGAGAAGAGAAGAGTTATCAGAGGCAGGACTTGCCCACTTTCAGGCAAAAACCAACTGGAAAGTACTGGAGACAACTCTGTAAATTAGGAAATCTATCAAGCTATTTGAGCAGTGTTTTGTGGGGTTGTCATCATCCACATCACTGCCGTCCTGGTTCTAAAGACTGCAGTTTCGCCTCCTATCTTTGGAGAATTCCAAGGGCTTGGGACAGTGGGAACGCAGCTGACAGGCACTGACCTAGGAAAACCACCTTCCACTTCATCCTCTTTCACAAGGAGGCTCGACAACCAGTAATATGTGCTCTACAGTATCCAAAGCACTTTGCATGAAAATTCGCCGTTTAATCCTGGGCCTCAGAGCAACTCATGGATGCTCTGTGGGCCGCCAGTAATCATGAACATCCTTGCTCATTTTCTGTCTCAGAGTGCAGCTGCAAACAGATATTCCATGAACATGGGTGGGATAAATGAACAACAACTGACAACCAGAAACTCCTCTTTACCCCAAATTCCAATCAATTTATGAAAGTCTCTGACCGCAGGGTTAAGGTACCTGGAACACCATGAAAAATGAATATAGTCTAGTGTTACACAATATTCAGAAGAGATGGATATTCTACATAAACACCAGCCTAAAAGGAAAACATGTGCAGGGAACAGATTAGCTATTAAATCAGTGGGACTCATGCATACACCTCTCAGACAGGATTTATTGTTCTAAAAGCATCTGCACCTTACCAAAGCTGGGTTAGTAATGGCATGCAGTCAGGGCAGAGGATGTTAGAATGGTAATCATTAAAACGAGCTTCCCCCTGTATTACATGGTGAATTCAAATTTTCATTAAGGCTCCAACAATAGGGAGCAGTTAAGTAAATTAAGGCACGCTAACTGGATGGAATATTAAGCAGCCATTAAAATGATAAATCTGAAGATTATGTAGCTACATGGAAAAGCATGCATGAAATTATGCTAAGTTAAAAAGTGAAATACAAGACTGTTTATGTGTTGAGCACCTATCTTGTGGGCTTTCTAAACAAGTCCTGGGCAATGTGAACAAAGCCCCAAAGGAATTCTACTCCTTGTTTAGGAATTGATGGGTACTGTCATCACACATTTTGCCCATAATATCTAAACTCTTGATGACAGCTATGTTGTAAGAACAAATACACATGAATAAAGGGTGGAAAATTTGATATGGGAAGGTAAACAGTTACTGTGTATAGAGGGAGGAATTATTGCATAATAATTTTTGAAAGTTTTAAATAATGAATAAGGATGCTAGTAAAGAAAAAATGTAATTAAGAGAATCTCACATGAAAGTAAATGTGATTTTAAGCAGGTTGGATTAAGGAGCCGTGTGTTTCAGAAACAGCTGCTTTTGCCTGAGAAAACACCCATTTAGGGAGCATCTCTGCTCCTATTTAGGAAACATCTCCTCTCCTCTTTCCAAGAGTCCTAGGAAGTCAAATGCTGTTGCACCATGCCAGCCCATCACTGTCCCCTGCCTAATAACCAGGTCCATCCTCCTTATTACTCTGACTGATCTGTGACGGTCCAGAGACTGATCTAATAGGGAGCTGTAACCATAAGTTTTAAGTCATGAGTTATCTGGACATCACCATCTATAAACTCATGAAAAATGACCTTTAATATTGGGTGGCAGGCTGTGATTTTATGCCTTTTAGGCAGGGAGCAGAAACATTAAATTGACAGGGCAGGGATTTCTGTTGACCTCTTGAGTAGAAAGGTTTTCAAGTGGAACTACATACGGGGGAAGCGCAAAAAAAAAAAAAAAAAAAAAAAAGCACTTTCTTTTAGAATCAGAGACTGTTGAGGAAGGCACTCTGAGCACATTCACCAAGGGCATAGAGTCCAGAGGGTGAGGCTGGTGTGCTGACTAAGGACTGTAGCCCTGAGAGGCAAGGAGGGCCGGGGCTTCATCTGAGTGAGGAGCCCAGGACAGAGCTCGGTGCAAACGAGGGGCCTCCTAACTGGCTCTGAGAGTTTTGAGTTCCCCAAGTCCATAGGCAACAAGTTACACTTTGCTCTGGTGCTCACCAATCCTATGCCTCCCCCTCACAGTTTTTTGTTTGTGTGCTTTTATTTTTATTTTCTTTGTCTGTCAGGAAGCTCAGAGTTAATTCTGATGCTTAACCGCAATGGCTCGATTAGCTTAGATATGAGTAGATTTGGGTTCACCTGCCCTTCCTTCTGGTATGTGTATCTTGATATCTATTATAGCAGCCTCATTACATACTTCTTTGTATTATGCACAGTCTCAAATTTGTATTTTGAAAGCAGGTGGACACACATCTAATGAAAAAGACTAGAAGGAAAAAAAAAACATTTCTTTATCTCTTGACCTTCCTTTCAGAAATAGAAACAAAAGGACAGGGCTTGACTTCACCTTTCGGAAACAGTCTAAAAAAATCAGCGCACATCGCTGGTGTACCCAGACTTCTCCAGGAGCAACGGTATCCTTCTGTCCTCACGCACAGTCAGGCATCTACTGAATGCCCAGCACGTGAGCAGATCGAGATGAAGCAGACACAGTCCTGATCTTCAGGACTTGATCCTCGGGGACAGAGGGTGAGAGCCCCCAACACAGACAGAGGCGGCTTATGGTCCTCAACAGGGGGCAGATGTGACCCTACAACTTAGCTGGGGGAAATCTGGGAAGGCCTTAATGAATTTAGACATGAGGGCTTGCATGGTGGTGTGGCAAGGAAAATGGGTGTTTGATGAAGGAAGGACAGAAGCAGGGGCACAGCAGCTGGAACCACGAGGTGAACACGGGGAAGGTGGGCTGTCCAGGGGCTCAGGCGGAGAGGAAGCTGAGGCAGGTGGAAGTGGTTCTGGGTGGCCTTAAATGCTGCAGGATGGCACTCCCAGGACTGTCTGAGGAGAGGTGCCCTAGAACCTCTGGGAAGGGTGGAGATGGGCGGGGAGAGGCCGGCACAGACGTGCAGAAGCTGAGCTGGAAATGACAGATGCTGGCCTGCAGGCCCCTCACCTCTAATTTTGCCAGCTGGTTTGTCTGAGAATTCACACCAGATCCCAAATCACAGGGTAGCAGAGCTCAATAGAAATACATGGCCAAGGAGGCCTCCATTCCCAGGTCCCACCATCATCTCTCAGCCCAAGAAACCTCTACTCAGCCAGTGGTGGGCATGCCCAGCCCTCAGGCCTCCATGGTCTAGGGCTGTATAATTAGGACAGTACAACTGCCACTGCCTGGGGATGCCCTGCACCAGCTACCTGGGAGACAAAGTCCAGGCTCCAGGTAATGGACAGTTTCAACAGCACAGTATGCTGGCTGAAACCATGGATCCCCCCTGACTGCTGGGGCTCAAGTTCTGACCCCACTGGGGGACCCAGAGCAAGCTGCCTCAGTTTCCTCATCTCTGAGGGGGGCAACAGTATCCAGGATGTTATAAGGATTAAACGAATCCATGCACCTTCAGTGCCTGGTCCACAGAAGGCACTCCGGGAATGTTGATTTCATTTCAGTTACCACTACCGGGGCATCTCTGGAATACCTTGCCAAGAGCCCTCCGTCTCTGAGATCACCCTTCATCCCCTAGAGCCACAGAAGTCCTGCTTACAAACTCTAACAGGCAACCCTGCATTGGAAATGGAAGCGTTTCATCACCCATCTATGAATCTTCCCTTTCTGGATCCACAGCTTCCGATTTTAGCTGCTGCTTTGGCGATCTCTTGTTTCCACATGGGAGCTTTGCTCTCAGATCCACTCTTGCACAGAACACCAAACACACAGGGAAAGGCTCTGTGCTCAGGAGTCTAATGACTACGTTTTAAAAAATCTTTTTATTTTATATTGGAGTATAGCCAACTAACAATGCTGTGATAGTTTCAGGTGGACAGCAAAGGGACTTGGCCATATATATGCATGTATTCTTTCACACCCAAACTCCTCACCCATTCAGGCTGCTACATAACATTGAGCAGAATTCCCCGCGCTATACAGTAGGTCCTTGTTGGTTATCCATTTTAAACATAGCAGTGTGTAAATGTCCATTCCAAACTCCCTAACTATCCCTCCCTCCCATCCTTCCCTTACCGGCAACCACAAGTTCATTCTCCAAGTCTGTGAGTCTGTTTCTGTTTCGTAAATAAGTTCTTTTTGTATCATTTCTTTTTAGGTTCCCCATATAAGGGACGTCATACACTATTTCTCCTTCTCTAATGACTACAGTTTATAGATGGGGAACCTGAGGCCTGGGGAAGGCATGCAGCTCCAGGTCCTCTAATTCCTAGACCAGGCTCTTCTTTCTGCCTTTCCCAGACGCTTCCTCACACCACTTTTATCAGACTGTCTTGGCTGTAACCTTCTGGAGGAAGGGGCAACTACTTCGGTAAGGTCTGAGGTGTTAAAAGTCACACCCAGCCCCACAGCCTGAGTGAGGCGTTCCACAGGAGGGGCAGGCGGCTGTTACCAATTAGACACACAGCCCAAACCCAGCCAAGTTCCGGGCATCACATCAAAGGGAAGGCAGGGGACGCTCTCCTCATCGAAACTGTTAAAACATCTGCTAGAGAAAGACCCTCCTCCTAACCAGGGGGCTTCAGTGCTGGGCCTGAATTCAGGGGTCCCCTGGAGGCCAAAGTGACAGCATGGGGCAGCAGGGGTCCTCGGGGTGGACGCCACCAGGCAGCAAGGGCAGGACAGCTGGGAGACGGATCCTGGACGCAAACCCAACACAACACAAGCAGAGGCCCCGCCCCCTCCTCCAACGAGTCCGGTTTCCGGAGCTGTCGAAAAGCCAGGCGACTGACTAATTGGTGTTCCCTTACCATCTCTTTTCCAGGCATGCACAGAAATACCACAGAAAAAGGGTGAGCTCTGTGGAGCGGAGGTGTGGAAAAAGAACAATGGTCACAGCAGTGGGAGCAGTGTGGGCCTGTCACTGCCTGGAGGAACCTGCGCTGCCCGCTCTTGGACGCTTAGCCCAAGCTTGAGGGGAAAGCCCTGGTCTGAGTCAGGGAGCTGGGTCGGCTCCCTTCCCCCGGTCATCTGTATAGGGATGGGGTCTCCCCTGCAGGGCCCTGTTCTGGGGTCCCCCGGAGGGAGACAGGCTCCACACCTGGTGACATTGATTGTGCTTTGCTCTCAATTTAAAAGGCCACGCAGGCCTCTTTGCAGGGCTCTCGGGAGCTGTCCGCAATTACGGCTGGCCCCTCAGCCCTGCCCGTCACTCTGCGCTCTTCCGGTGACTGCCTTCGCGTGCAGAGACCTCTTTGAGCTGTATCGCCATCCCCTGTGGAGACTCACTGAGCCATTCTGGGGTCCCGGCTGCACCAGGGCTCAATGCAGTACGTGAACAAGGGCCCATATAGAGCAGCAGCCTCCTCAGGAGACAGCTCTCTTGCCTCCATGTTGGCAGAAGATCCACACTCATAGGCAAGCAGGGAGCCTGTCTGCTTTTCTTCCTCAGACCTATCACTGAGTCCTCACTGGATGCCAAGGTGGGCCCTAGGCCAATGCTGAGCACTCACATGGTATGAGACAAGGCACCTCAACCCCAAAGAACCCATGGTTCAGCAGCAGAATTGGGACACCAGCAACCATAAGCACTGAATGAAAAACCATGACAAGTTACAGAACGCCTGCTCATGCCAGGCACAGTCCTGGGTGCTGGCTGCATGTCCTCGCTCATCCCCATGAGACAGAGACATGGGCGACTGGCAGCCTCAGAGCCTCCACAGGGGCCAGCCCAGTTCTAAACTAGTACAGATGCTAGCAGTCCATGGAGGCAGAAAGCAAAGGCAGTCCCAGGGATTTCAAGAATCCTTATGGAGGAGGTGGCACTTAAGAGGAGCTCCAGTCCTAGTGCAAAGAGGCCCCTCAAGGGCCAGAGAAGCCAAGGGGCCTCCCTGGCATCACAGACAGCAAATGGGGAACCCAGGGTAGAATGAGTGCGTGAGTACTCAGTCGTGTCTGGCTCTTTGTGGCCCTATGGACTAGAGTCTACCAGGCTCCTCTGTCCATGGGATTCCCTAGGCAAGAATACTGGAGTGGGTTGCCATGCCCTCCTCCTCGGGGATCTTCCCAACCCAGGGATTGAACCCGCATCTCCTATGGCTCCTACATTGCAGGTGGATTCTTTACCGCTGAACCACTGGGGAAGCCCCTCAGGGAAGAATGTGCTCAAGGAAAGGAGGAAGATTCGGACAGGCGAAGACAGGGCCTCAGGAGAAAGGGCAACGGGGGCAGGATGAACACAGGCCAAGTCATGGATGGAGCAGAGATGGAGAGATTGAGAGGCAGAATCAGAGACTGTGAGCTATCTGAGCCCAGGGCTCCCAAGGAAAGGATGTGGGACGTGGCTAGAAAAGGAAACTGGGGCTGGGCTATGGAGGGCCCCGAATGCCAGGAGGAGGGGTAGGAAACTGGAAAATGTGGCCAGCAGTCTTCATCAGGTTTGCGCTTTCAGGGAAAAAAAGAAAAGCCTTTATAGAAGCTGGCAGGAAACACCAGGGCGTGGTGATCAGCTGCTGATGACCTGAAAGTGACCCTCTGAACAATTAGGGCTCTACCCGTTCAAAAAGTGGAGGATGCCCAGGGCTCCAGAAGAAAAAACACACTCCCCTTTTCCAAAAGGGGAAAAGCAAGCATTTCCACTGGGTTAACAGGCAGAGGTCGGGGTGGCACAAGCACCTTCAGGTCAACCTTGAGGGGGCGGGCATCCACTGACCCCTGTGCTGTGGACAGAGGCTGGGGCCTGCCGGGGACTGCAAGGGGCCTTGGACGTGATCCAGCCATGTGTCTTCTGAGTACTGATGGACTGTACTTACAGAGAGGGCTTGCCAGCCCCTCTGGTGTGATCTTCCAGTCTGCTGGGCATGGCATGGTCTCAGCTTCTAGAGAGGCCTCGGGCCACACTCTAATGCGATAAAGCCACGGGGGACAGGCTTTCATGCCAGACCAGCTGGGCTACACCCCTCATGGAGCACCATCATTTACCCTTTCTCAGGGAACCTCCCAGAGTGAGCCTTGGAGGAGCCATGACCACGCCCAAGCCCCCCTCCCTACCTCACTGATGTGAAATCTGCAACTCAGATAGGCTGTGTGGTTCAGCCAAGGTCTGGGAGACTCAGCTCTCAGTAATATACTTTAAGAGTGCTGAGTGTGTGTGATGTCCCAGGGTCTGTGCTAAGTGCAGTGCCTCCAGGTTCTCATTTAATTCTCACAACAATTCTGTACAGGGGTGATGTTGGTATTACCGCTTTAAACTTGGTCACACAGCAAGCCAGTGATGCAGGCAGCCTGGCTCCAAAGCTCATGCTTTTAACTATGCAGCTGTCTATGCTACCTTTCCAACACTACTCCCTCCCCTCCACCAGGTACTAAATAACACACACGTTTGGGTCTGCAGGGGAAGAAAGAAAGCACTGGAAGAAGTGAGTCCTATCTCCAGCTAACTTGCTCCTGACTTCACCATGCTGAGTGATGCCAGGCAAGTTACTTCCTCCCTCTGGTTACCAGTTTGCTCTTTAGTCAGGGTAACTCAAGTCATCCTGGATTTTATCTGACAGGTCAACATACAGGTCCCTATAGGAATTGTTACGAAAGCAAAGGGTGATAGGAGGAAGAGAGCTGGTCACTGAGGAGGTATTTAAGCACATTCTAGATCTTTAGAGGGGTGGCCAATGCATGCGGCTGGTCCCAGGCTGGCTGGATCTAAGCAAGTGGTTACAAACTGGCAACGGGTGCAGGGTGCCAGCCTCCCAGGGCAGAGCCAGGGCCCCCTACCAGGCATGACACTTCACTCCGTCTGTATCTAACAGCCCCCCTTGCCACGTGTCAGGTTTGCAGCCAAATTGGTCAAACCCCACCCGTACCCATCTGGTGGAGGCAGCAGTCCTGAGGCTGGTCATGGCTCATGCTGGGGGGTGTTGCTGGCATTGTGCCCCATGCCCAGCACAGCTGTCCGGCCGGAAGCAACTTGCTGAGATCTGGCACGCTCTCTGCCCCAGCCTTCCTTGCTTTTGGAACTGCTTCAAGAGAGGAACTAATGTCCCTGGGAACTTGTAGACAACCTCAGCCTTCTGGATGGTGATGATGAGGCTGCCGGCCTGGGACCAGCCCGGCCCTCCACTCACTGGCTGTGTGACCTTGGGTCTAAGATTTCTTGCAGGCAGGGCAAAAGCCAGTAAAGGAGATGGTCTCGGAGACCTTTTTGGCTCCAGAATCCTCAGTCTGATTCTATGAAGACTGGATGTTCACACAGGCTTCTTGCTCCACTGCTGTGGCTCCAGCACGTGAAGGAAGAGGGGACATACACAAGAGCATCCATACTACAGTGGGCAGGTTCCCTGACCTTGGCATTCTAACCACCTTCCAGCAAACCCCTCCCAAATTCAAGCCCAATATGCAGTTAGAATCCTCTGCAGTGAGAAGCTCTACTCCAACACAAAGTTGTGTTTTCCTGCCTGTGATTAATTTTATGTATCAACTTGAGTGGCCACAGGGTACCCAGATGCCTGGTCAAACATTATTCTGGGTATTTCGGGGAAGGTCTTTTTGAATGAGATTAACATTTAAATCGCTAAGTAAAGCAGATTGCTCTCCCTAATGTGGTGGGCCTTGTTCAATCAGTTAATGAACCAAATAGGGGGGAAAAAAAAAAACACCAACCCTCCAATGATAAAGAGAATTCTTCCTGCCTGACAGCATTTGTACTGAGACATCAACCTTTTTTCCGCATTCAGACTCATACTGAAATACTGGTTCTGCCTGGGTCTTGAGCCTATTGGCTTCTGAGACCCAGGAACTACACCATCAGCTCTCCTGCTTCTCAGGCCTTCAAACTTGGACTGGAACTAAACCATTGGTGCTACGGGGTCTTCAGCTTGCTCACTCACCTTGGGACTTGCCAGCCTCTATAATCACATGAGCCAGTTCCTTGTAATAAATCTCTCTTACTGGTCTGCTTCTCTGGAGAACCCTAATTTACACCTCTATGAAGAGTCCTTCCTCACATGTCTACCATGTGGTCCTAGTACGGGCTGCTTGTCTGCTCCCTTTCTCAAACAGATCCTGCAAAGTCTGTGTATCAAAACAGAGAGCCAGGTCTTTATCACAATGCAGAAGGGACCGCACTTTTCCTGACCCTGAAGAACTAGGGCTGCAGCCAAGCATTAGCTTCCTAAGAGGAACATGCAGTGCCACGAAATTCCACCCTCAGGAGACCTCACAGGAGCAAAGCCATCACAAGACTGGGGATGTCGGCAGAGATCCCTACTTGGCCCAGAAGTGACTACCTGCCAAGAGCCAACCCAAACTTAACAAAAAAGACCAACAGCAAGATTCCCTCATTCCATATAGAACTTTCTGATCCACAAAGCCCTTCATGCTATTTGGTTCTTATGACCTTCTGAATACAGACAGATTTTAATGGTCAGAGTCAGCATCCGCATTTAATAGGGCAAACAGGAAACCCAGAATCAAAGTGATCTGCCAAAGTCAGAGTGAGAAATCTACATGATTCCTACTCTACTCGTCTTTCCGACTTTACAATTTCATCTTGTACTTCATGGCACAAACCGCCCGCCCCCCACCCCCTGCAATGAAGTGGTTTTGTTTTGTTTGAAAGAGGAGTGGGGAAGGGGAAGGTGTGTGTGAGGTGCTACACAGCAGAATTAGGAACCCGAAAGTCCACACTGTTGAGAACTGCCTTCAAGCGGCTCTTTCCTGTCAAGAGCTATCACAGATTACGCCATCCACACGACCATCTCAAGAATTTTTGGAAGGAAACATCTGGATAATGAATGCTTTCATACCAGGAAACGCAACAACAGCCCCTCTTGGGGCCCTAAAAAGGTGTCCTGAAGAGACTCCATGCTGTGTGAAAGTTGCCATCAACACCTGGAACGCGAGAACAGAGGCGCCGTGTGATGCTGAGCGGAGACAGCCTTCTCACTGCTGGTGGCCTTTCTCTGGGAGCCCCCAAGCCCCAATCCCTAGTTTCTGTTTGGGTTGGGACCCCATGTATTGAACCCTCACTGCGTGTTAGAGAACGCCTACTGTCACTAGCACTTCCCTCTAAGGAGCTAGGAAGGTGTTCATCACTCCCACATGCCCTCAATGTTAGTGGTGAGGGTCCCTCAGCCCAGAGACCCTGAGACTCTACCACAGTTCTAGTCATCAGCACACTCAGCCCTCATGCTCATTCCAGCTTCTGAGGGCCGAGTTCAAGTCCAACCCATTCTGACACATCCTCTGCGGGTCCTAACACAGAAGGAGGTTCTACAGACCCTCTGTACATACTGGTGGAAAGAACAATGTGCAGTCTTTTGCAAATTCAGAATTTAGCACAGTGAAAAATATTTTTAAAACATCTGTTTACCTTAGGAAGGGAACTAGACTCATAGACTGTTGGAGGGAGGATAAACTGGAAATGACCTTTCGAGAGGTAAAATTGGTGAATCTAACAAAAATTAAATACCGTTAGCCCTCAAGTTCCACTTCTGAAAATCAATTCTACAGAAATACCCAGACCAATAGGCAGAAATAAATGCACATGGCTGTTTGCTGCAGAATGTAAGAACAAAAAACTTGACATGAGTTAAAAGTATATAAATAGGGGAACAACTGAATATGCTGTGTTACAGTCACATTATAAAACCAGTCAAAAGGTTCTAACTAGTCTAAAAGGTTCAGATTAATGACCTTGGACAAGATCTGTAATGCAAAACGATGTCTAGTAGGATAGCATTTATGTAGGAAAAGAATTGCTGGTACTATGTAGAGATGTGTATTTTTGTAAGCCAGTGGGAAAAGGGCTAAAAGAATACAAAACAAATTATTAATGACAATTCTTGTCTCTGAAGAGACAGTTCATTTTTTATTTTCTATATGTCTATATGTTTTTCCTACCAGAGCACATGGTTTTTTAATGGAATAGTTAAAAAATCTTTTTAAAGGAAATTTCACGTGCAAATGTGGCACTTTATTATTATTGTTCGTGACAGCACTTGCTGAGGGTCTACTTTGAACCAGGCCTGGTGCCAGCAGCTTTATAGTAATTGCAAGACAGATGGGGAAACTGAGACTGAAACAGGAAGAACAGGTAAGTGAGGTCAGGGGCGGGACTGGGACTTGTCACACGTGCCTTCATCAGAGTCCATGCACGCTGTCCTTCTCGCTCCCTGCTGTTTCCGGGAAGCACCACGTCTGTAGAATTCCTTCATCTCCTACTTAACATTCCTGTGGAACAGGCTTCCAATCAACAGCTTCTGCTTCTGTAACTGTTTTTAAACAATTACCATTTCGTGTCATGTTTACACACTTGAAGTTTAGGAAATAAGAGTTTGGAGGAGATCATGTTTTGGTTTCTAACACGAAGATGTACATTTTAATTATAACACAGCTCCCAGATATGCCCTGGTCATCTGGGGAGGCACTCCATGTTTAAAGACACATTAAAGAACTGTAGTTACAGTCTCGGCAACCACAAACAATGAAAGCTTTCCTAAAACACAGCTACAAGGGCAGGCCTGATCACTATTTGGGACCCGTGGTTTCACTGCAAAGGCCCCCCCACCTCTTGGGGGCTTGTTATCCTTTCTTCCAAGTGATGAGTCAAGGTAATTCCCTTCAACCAACACTGCTCGGCAAGCAGTGGACCATAATCAACCTGGGATGTGTGATAGCAAGCAGGCTGCCCTTTTTGGGGGAACAGATACTCAGGCAAGCAGGTCTAGACCTCGAAGCCCAGCTCCAAAAAGAGGGTGCCTTCTGAAAGACGGCTCCTTGCCAAAGGCATCAGAAGGGATTATAAGCAGCCTGACAAGTTTTTATCCAGAGGAGTGACACAGGATTCTGGCTCCTCCAACACAAGAAAGGTGCTTTAGGAAGCGGAATGAGATCCTGACACCAGAAATCCACACGGCAAGTGGGCAAGGGTACAGGTCTGGACACAACAACCTGCTTCACTGGTTCATTCTTTCACTTGCTCGCTCTGCCTACAGAGCCCCTGTGTCACTGGTTTATAGAGAAATGCTGATCAGTCAAGTCTGGCTGCTGCTGCTAAGTCGCTTCAGTCGTGTCTGACTCTGTGCGACCCCATAGGCGGCAGCCCACCAGGCTCTGCCGTCCCTGGGATTCTCCAGGCAAGAATACTGGAGTGGGCTGCCATTTCCTTCTCCAGTGCATGAAAGGGAAAAGTGAAAGTGAAGTCGCTCAGTCGTGTCCGACTCTTAGAGACCCCATGAACTGTAGCCTACCAGGCTCCTCCGTCCATGGGATTTTCCAGGCAAGAGTACTGGAGTGGGGTGCCAATGCCTTCTCCGAGTCAAGCCTGGTCCTTGTCCTAAAGAAGCTCACAACCTAAAATACAGTCTTCTCTGAGGTTCTGTAGTTATGTGTGTCACCTGCTTAAGTACCACCAGGTTAAGAGGGTCACACTTCAGTGGAGAGGCAATGGGGAGCTTCTGAGGAGGCTAAGAGGTGAGCAGAGACTCAGGTCTGCCCCGCCTCACCTTATCCTGTGCCAGGAGGCTGGGCTAGTTAGCCCAGTGTTAGTAGTCAAGTGTTAGGTTGCATTCTCACTGCTGTCTTGCCACTGCATGCAGGGGGGCATGAACTAAATGATGACAACATATCATATTAACCATGGGTCCTACTCCAAGTGTTATCTGTGGGGTGCCCATGAGCCAGAATCAAATGCTACAGGTGCCAAAGATGGAAACAGGGTCTGGGGAGCACTATGTGTGTGTGTACTTACATGTACAAATTCCTATGCATACACATACGTGTACACACACATGCATAGTCATGTGCTCACATGCTAGGCCCTCTAGCAGTCTAGCAGTCCCCTACACCACTCTGGTCAGTAGGTTTTCTCTGTAGGGGTGGGGTGGGGGTGGAGTGCAGAGGTAAAAAGTATTTCCTGTCAAGGGCACACTGGGTGAGTGATAGGTGAAGAGACTCTCAATAAAATGACAAGCAGCAGCCCATGTGACAAGAGATATTCTAGACTTGCTGAAGACTCTTCTTCCTTTCTCCTGGAACAAAATAAGGCTTAGCACTTGCCTTTGGATTAAGTCTTAGGACCCAGTGAATGAGAACTGGAGTTGGGGGGTGGAGCCAGAAGGAAAGCCTATTTGAGTGTGTAATAAATTCAAAGAAAAAAGAAATTACAGGAAGAAAAATGAACCAAGCTAAAAATAAGGTAGCTCCAACATTATTGCTAGACAGAAAATATAACCCCTGTTAGCCAGGGAAGCCAAAGTGGTATAAAAGAGAAAATATAAAGTTCCCACCTAAAAATAACTGGCGAACTAACACAGACTCACAGTTGAGAAATACGGAATTTCTGAAATGAGCCTGAGATTGCAGTCTCACTCGGTAGGGAGGGGTTGCCACAGTCTGGAATTTAAAGTTCTCTTCCAACTATGAAGCTGGCAATAGAGGACGGAGATCAGCTCAAGAGCATTCCTATCTGTTGGCTCAAAGACTTGCAGAAAACTCAGATAAGCTGGTGGGCAAGAGGCAGAACTTGGGCTGAAGGTCAAAAGCCTGGCAGAGCTCATGGCCAGTTAGACCCTGGGCTCCTTGCAGCTTCTACATCTGTAAAGTGACTCAGCACTAGGTGCTGATTGACCTCACTTGTTCATTATTTACTAAATCACCCTTTTCCATACTGTTCCTTCCTTTTCACATTTTATATTTACATATGGTTGTATAATAGCAACCCAGCAGCACAGAGAGTAGAAAGCGTCTATGGGATCTGGACTTGACTCCTATATTCAGGCCACTTCCAAGCTGTGTGCCCTGGTGAGTCTTCCAACCTCTCTGGGCCTCCAGCTCCTCAAGAGCCGGATGACATCACTCAACCCAGTGAGTAATGAGAGAAGAGTGCTGCACATGAAAACAGCATTGTCTTCTGCCTTCCCTGTCTTCTAGTGTGCTTCAAAACTTGACACTCGTGGAAAAAATGCAAAGGATTAGCCTCCCACATCCCCCAATAATGCAGGTGCATGGCGCCTGCATGCTCAGTCGTGTCCGACTCTTTGTGAGCCCACAGACTGTAGCTCGCCAGCCTTCTCTGTCCATGGGATTTTCCCAGAAAGAATACTGGAGTGGGTTGCCATTCCCTTCTCCAGGGGATCTTCCTGACCCAGGGATCGAACCTTCATCTCCTACATTTCAGGCAGATTCTTTACTGTCTGAGCCACCGAGGAAGCCCAATAATGCAGGTACTAAAAGCTATGAGACCGACCAGTGTATCCATTTTGGAACCAGACTCAGCAGTCTTAGGTTCAAGACCCGGTTCTGCCATTTATCAGCTCACAGCCTTTGGGGCTCGACTTGCCCCACTAGAGCCTCAGCATCCTCTGTTGTGGAGCAGGGAAAATATTAATATCAACTCCACGGGGCTGTTACAAAATAAAACCAGACAAAGGCTATAAAGACAGCCTTATAAACCATAAAACTCTATGCAGACGTTACAGATTAGAGCAGCATATACAGACATGTGCACACATACACAGCCTTGTTTCTGGCTGACATCTGGTATAAATGACTCGCCATTCCATCAGTTTACATCCACAAGAAGATGTCCCATTTCATTTTTCTTTTGTAATTTCAGTCATGTGCCAGGCCTCTCAGTGGTGCTGAGCAAACAGAATCAACTTCTACCTCACTATTCAATATTTTCCATTTTTATCCCCCAAAGGAAGACTCCTACCATGTGTGGCAAGATTCTGAAATGACATGATCTGATTCCAGGGTTTAGAAACATGACACATTTTTTGGCCTGGCACCTATCACTGAACAATTCAGAAACACTCCGGGGAAAGAGTGCCTTGATGTTATAGAGAAAGGCCCCAGTAACTGGAACCGACGCTTTCTTCCTGAGTGTTTCATTAAGTACATCATCTGCTCACGTTTGGCGCTTTTCCACTAGCTAGGAACCTACAAAAACTGATGTGGTATGACAGCTGAGTTGGTGCTGCCAGACAAGCTTCCTCACTGGCTCGGAAATGGAGGTGGGGGCAGTGAGAGGGGAAGGAGTTGGGAGGGGTGGGAGTGGCAGCTGTCACATCACATGCTTGCACTTCAGATTTCTCTCACATCCCCCCGACAGAAGCACCAGCCACAATTCCGCTAGGGTTCCACGCTCATCCATCCCAGTGAGACAAAGAGGCCGTGCCTCACCAGGGATGTCCATCCTCCTGGAGGCACTTCTCAACCCGTTTTCAGGGCAAGCTCTCCTCTGGCGTTTAAACCTGTTGGCCTCTGGGCCCGGTACCTCAACCATCTGCCCACCGCTGACTCTGAAAAGGCTCTGCTGTTCAGTCTTCCTGCCAACTCAGTGGGCTGACCACTGCATCCTTCAGCCGGTTTGTAAAAACACCCCCCTGAAGGCAGTGGTCACGGTGTGTTCTGAGTCTGATGGAGGACAGGGCCTTGGGGATCCTGCTGAGGTGCCTTCGGTTACCTAAGACCATGTTCTGTCACCCACGTTCATGAAAATCTCATTCATCCTCAGTCAGAGGAAGACTCCCTCCTCCTGGCTTGCTTTCCTCACTGACAAGGTTGGGGACATTAATAGTGGGAGTGACATTGTGGGGGGCAGGGAAGGGGGAACAGAGAAAAGGGTGCTTGAATTTTTCTCATCCACTCTATAAGGAAGGTCGCTGCCATAGGACCCTCCACGGCACTCCCTTACATCTGCCAGAAGGAACGGCTCAAGACCAATTACTCTAAGAGCCAAATCATCATCCCAGGCAGACGTCTTTCAACATCCAACTGGCTCGCGTCCAACAAGTCTACACAATAGGTCAAATCATTCTGTTTCCTGGGGGTTTAATTTGCAACTAATTCCTCTTGCAGGGTTCACCAGAAAGCTCCCACTATTTGAAACGAGATGTGCCGGGTACTTTATGGAGATTGTTCTATGTGGTGGGCAATCTGACATGGCTGTTCTGAAAAATGCCCAAGCTGGAATGACCACAGCCATTCTGTGTGCCCGCAGCCAGCCATGGTCCACAGGTGGGAGCAGATGTGGAGTGGGCCACCTGTCCACAGGCTTGATTGGCTGTCTCAATTTTCAGGAGGATCTGAAGCCCACCTCTGCCCTCATGCCCTAGAAGAGCTTCCCAGGTTCTTGTCTGCATGACAGCCTTCAAGCTCAGCTGGGGCTCCCAGGGCAAGTCTGCTCAGGAGGCAGAAGGAGCATGTTGGAAGAACAGCCTTGCAGGCTAACTAACTCTGGATGGAGGGTCCCTAACTCAGGCCCCGTGGCCTGGCTGTGTGATTACGTGCATAGGTGCCCAGATGGCAGAAGCCTGCTTTAAGAACTTCAATAGTGCAGCAGTTCTTTAAAAAATATTTGGTAGGTCAGCTAACACTTAGGTGAGGATCTGAAACATTCATTTCTACAAACACCAGCTGGCTCCCCATCCTCTGAATGCTGGGCATGTCCAGGATCACAAAGTTAGCATGTGCACTCTGTATCAGGCCAGGGGCCAAGGTCACCGCCTGCTCCTGACCCCAGGCCCCCCACCAGTAATTACCTCTCCTTTCAGCTCCCCGAGGCCTTCCAGACCAGGTTGAGCTCATCTTCTTCAAGTGCTGCCCCTGGATACCCCAGGGAGACATTCTGCCCCTCTGCTGCCCACTCTAGCACTGATGACCCAGCCTATTCACGCGTCAGTTAATCAATGCAAGGCCTCAAGACATTTCTTCCAGTGCTGGTTTTAACTGCCACAGGACTCTGTGTCCCCAACTTCTTATCCTAGACTTAGTTTTCCAACTTGACCTCAGTTTTAGAGCAGAGGCTCAATGGGATCGATCTGTGTTCTCCAAGGGGCCCACTGGCCACTTGGTCCCAGTAGGTGCTCAACTGATACAGGGGAAAGATAAGCTGATGGGTGGGTAGTGGATGAAGGGTGGGTTACAGTTCAGTAACTCCCAACAGTCACTGAGGTAAAGCCCAAACTCCTTTCAGGGGCTCAGAAAGCCTTCTGGGACCTGGCCATCAAGCACCCGCCAGCTGCTCATCTTCCCATATGCTCTCCACAAGCCTTGAAGCTGCAGCCACACCAGCCACTTGGGACTGCTCTCTTCACTCTCAGGGTGGCACAGGCTGTCTCACCCCCTTCCCCACATAGCACCCACCTCTGAACCTCCTCAGGGCCCAGCTAAGTACCCATGAAACCACTGGTGGGTCCTCTCCTCCCAGCTGGTTCATCTGTCAAGACTTGGGTCAAGCTTCACCTCTTGGGAAGCCTTTCCTGCCTCTTTCCCTTGGAACCCGAGAGATTGTGCCATCTTGGCGAGGACTGCCACCCAACGAAGTGAAGACCAAGAGATGTCGGTACCTCCCAGGGTCTCATTTATGTCAGTGCTGCAAAATGACTGGTGCAGGTTAAAATGCTCCTGAAGTCCTGCCAGCCCGCCCCCACCCACCGCCACAGCCATCTTTTTGTGGCTGACCCTAGAGGCCCAGAGGGCAATGTCTAATGCCACCCTCCTTTGGCCCCTCTAAGGCCCACCACCCCTCAGGATGGTTTCTGCCTGGTATCCACGCAGCATAACAAAAACAAGGTCAGGAGACAGGGAAGCCATCTTGCCGCATTTTGCTGGGCAGAGCTTTTTTCCCTTGTAAAGTGATGCCCTGCTCACCTGCATTCTTGTAAAGGGAAACACGTAAAGGGGATTTAGTGTTCCTGTTGCTCTGAGATCTCACCGCTACAGTTTCAAGGCACTAGTGACCAGCAGCCGGCTGCTCGGAGGGACGGGGAGGCACTAGGGCCAAGGTGAGATCAGACTGTTACCCCACAGCCTGGACCTCCAGACCACAAACGGCTCCATAAACTGTAAACTTCCCTGAGCCGCAGACACTCTGGGGACTTGTGATATCTCCCCCAGAGTGAGGCCAACTGTTTTCTGCATCGCCTGTTTTCATATTCAGGAGAGCGTGTGCTCCAACAGCCTCAAAATCATTATTTGTGTGTGAGTGCTCATTTTTCAGGGACAAACAGGAGCTCTAAGAGCCCAACTGACGATTACGTTTGCAGCCATCACACCAACTTCAAAGGCAAGCCTCAGACGCGTGCAGAGGAAAGGCCTGTTTTCATCCCATTTCGACAAGCTCTTCCCGAGTGCAGGGCCCCATGCTAGACTCTGGGGGATGACTCAGGCCTGGTCCAGGCTGCTGGAGGAAAGAGGAGCTCAGTTGGGACCCAGAGCAAGAACAGGAAAGAGGGAGTAGAAGCACTATGTGAGTCCTGTGGGGGACAAGAAGCCAGGGGATGGCTCCTGGGAGAAGGGGGTTACGGTGAAAACCGATGCAGGAGAGCAGAGGTGTTGCCTGGAGTCTGGGGTCCCTGGGAGGGGCTGGGTGCAGAAGGAGGCATGGCTTGAGGAAGACCTGGAAAGCCTGGGTCTGTGGGGCTCGGTCAAGGTGTTTGAACAGGGGAGTAACATCATCGGGCCATGTCCAGGGAAATCATCTGGGGACAGCAAGAAGGAGGGATCTGGGAAGGGTGAGCAGGAAGGCTGGCTTGTGGCCCCTCACTTGATCCTCGACAGGTCCCTCCTCTCCCTGAGAGCTCTCCTGATGTGTGCCCTGGGGACATGTGGGACCCAGGAGCTCAAATGCCCCTCCTCTTTACAGGATGATGTACGTGCAAAATGACAACCTTTTAAAATGTATATTTTAAAAGATTTTTTAAAAAAGTAGGTATGGTGAAATCTGCTCCATTTGGAAGCAGGCTTCTCTGGAAAGACAGCCCCCAGGATCTCTGGTGTGGCTTGAGCTCTGGTTTGCAGGGTGAAACAGGCCGTGCGGCGGTCTAGTGGTGACTGATGACAGAGAACAAAGGCTGCAGCCCTGCCGGCAGTGCCCGGGAGGGCATCTGTGTGGGGGGTCGAGTGCCGGGGTCAGGGGGCTCTGTGGGATTCCACTGTGTCTTATTGCTGCTACTGCCACCACCAGTGGAGATTAGCACTTTAATCTCCTTGTGACCAGGTCAGAGCTTTGACTTTAGAGATGGGAAAACTGAGGCCCACAGGGGAAGTGCCTTGCCCATGCTTAAACCAGGAGGCCGTGGAGCTGGGATGAGCTCCGGAGTCCTTCAGCTCACGATACCCCACCAAACCACAAAACACCCTCTACCCTGGCCCTGTCTAATCCAGTCACTCACAGATTTCTAATATTCTAGCCATAAGGTCACAGCTCTGTGAAACTAACACGATGAGTCTGCAAGGCTGTCCCCCTGCCACTGACAACTCCCAGAGGAGGGGTTTCTGCTCCTCTCTGTAGCCCCCAGTGCTCAGGACTTGCAAGGGAGGTGGGGGTGTCAATGAGATACCAGAATGGATGTCCATGCCTCTGCAGAAGAGGCAGAAAGAGAAGGAGGCAAGAAGTCAAGGAGCGCAATGCTGCTGGCAGACCAGACCAGACTGCCAGGAATTGAAAGAGACCTCAGGTTAAAGTGAAGCCTCTCAAAACATGGGACCATCTGTTCCAGAGTCACGGAGCCAGCTATTACTAAAAGGCAGATTCCTGGGCCCCAGTGAGAGTGTATATGGGTGCGAGGCCTGGGAATCTGCATTTGCAACACCTACCTCCCCTGGCTTCCCCATGTTGACTGACACAAACTGACGTTGGAAGGCCCTGAACTCACATCTTCAGGGCGGCCTGCCCCTTATCTTGACCCAGGGTGGAGGGCAGGGTGTTGGACTGACACTCTTCATGTTTCCGAGACCAGCAGAGGTGAGGGGCCTCTTGGCCGCCAGAGAGCAGAGCTGGGGGCAGAGAGCGTGGGTGGGTGTTCCATGAAGCCTTCATGTCTCCTGCACGCTCCTGCCCTGGTGGACCTGCTCTGAGGCAAGCAGGATGCTGTCTGCAACATGGGGCTAACCTGTCATCTGGGGAGTCTAGCATGGCTTGTCCTCCAGAGTCACTGCAGGCCGCCTTCATCACACCCCTCTAATGTGCAAGGTACTCTGAGCCAGAACGGCTTCTCTTGCCCCCTGAGTGCCCCAGAGCACCAGGGGTGAAGAAGCTCCCGAAATGAATCACAGAAACTGCACTGTGTGTGCGGAAGCCAGGCTTATGGTCAGGTACTGGGCTCCAGCCCTGGTTTCCTGTGTGTTTTCAGGAAAGTGCCTTAACCTCTCCGAGTCTTCATAGCCCCGCCTACATAACAGGGATAAACACATGTCCTGTCCTGTCTACCTCCCCAGGGTGATGTGAGAATCAAAGGAGCATGGATATGTTCAGGTCATCAACAGAAGGGCTATTGTTATGTGGTTTTTTGCTATTCTTTTTTTTAAGCATTAGGAAAAAGGTGTGTTCTTTTCTTCTAATGCTAGAGATCAAGTCAATGCGAGGTAAGTTGGCGTTTTTTTTTTCAGCAGCAGGCAAGAAAGCACTTGCATGGCTTCCACCTGGCTGGGTACTTTCTCCAGGAAAAGAAGCCAGGGGTCCTTGTTGACAACTCTGAATGGGCCTTTCATAATTCTGAAATCCAAAGTGCGTGTGTGCTGTTTATGTCAGTACTTATAAAGGGAAATGGAACCACCCTTGTCAGGAGAGGAGATAATTGTCCAGTATGTCTCCCTGGCAGAGGCACTGTCGTGTAATTAAAGATGATAATTATAGCTCCGCGTCTAGTTTCAAACCCGGGGCTCTTTCCCGATGCAACTGCGCCTCTCCTCACGCTGTGTGAGCAAAACACACAGGCTGTGGATGGGAGGGCCCAGGCAGCCCTGTCCCGGAGCCTTGGGCGGCTCCTGTGTAGTCAGCACTTTGGATGGTGTGACCTGGAAGCTTTGTCCAGGACAGCGGGGTCCTCTGTAGTCCCGCCTTATTGCAGGATGAGACCAGGTGTCTGGGGACATGGTCCCCAGACCTAAGAGCAGGAAGAAGGGCCAGTGGCTCCAGAGGGAACCCGGGTTGGTTCCCTTGGAGGGCACATGCTCACTGGCACACAGAGCTCTCCCCTGGTGTCCACCAACAGAGTCCTCTGAACATTGACTTGAGCACTCAGTCTCCTCCTCTGTCCATGGGGTTCTCCAGGCAAGAATACTGTTGTGGGTTGCCATGCCCTGCTCCAGGGATCAAACCTGGGTCTCCTGCATTGCAGGCAGATTATCTGGGCTTCCCAGGTAGTGCTAGTGGTAAAGAACCCGCCCACCAATGAAAGAGACACAGAGACGCAGGTTTGGTTGGTTTGGTTGCATGAAACCGTTGGGCTTCACAGCCTCCCCGGGAGTTGGTGCCCATAGCCTGGAGTCCACTGCAAGTAGCACTTCATTTGAAATCTGCGGTCCATTTCTAGCTGACTTTGACCTGAACTCTGTGTGGTGTTATTGTAGACCGAGGTTAACTCCTTGGTCTCAGGCTCAGAGAATCAGCCCTTCTCCTGGGAATGTTCAGGACTGAGGCAGGGTGAGGGGCTGGGGCCAAGAGGGCAGCCTGGAACTTTTCATTCGCACTAGGAGCTTCGGGATTTACAGCATAGCATATCTTTGTCCAGATGAAAATTAGTTTCAAGTCTAGGGGGCACACAGGCTGTGTGTATTAATAACAAACAAACCCTTCCTCCTAATTTTTGGGTGCAAATTATGAAAATCATAAGAACATTGCCAGTTTCCTTTGAGGCTCAATTCAACAAGATTCCTTTGCACAAAAGCCCAGGCAAAGCTAGGGTAAAGGTGGGCTGCTGAGCTGATACCACCCACCCTACCCTCCAACCAACCCTCCCCCTCCCCCCAAGAGCAGCGGGGCCAGCACTAACCCTTTTCCTAGCAGACTGTCCGAAGAAGCAGCTCTGAGCTAGGAAGTGGGAATAAAGCCCTAGAAGACGCCAGGGAAGGCGGGGGTGGGGCTGGGGGTAGGGGGTAGGGGGTTGGTGGAGTCCACTGGCTGTTTTTCAGTGAAGTTGTGTCTGGAGCACTGTAGCCCCCACTTTCAGGTTTCTGCTTCTTGTCACTGAGGGGGGTGGGAACTAACCCCCACAGATCCATCCAGTCTGACCTGATGACTGCCTGTCCCTCTCCACCAACCTCAGCCCAGGGTCCTCCCCCTGCCCCCCAGCCCTGCCTGGCCTTCAGAACACAGCTCCCAGGATGCCAGAAAACCCCCTCATGGCCCCTGGTAGCTACTCAACTGCTTCTGGGCTTCCTAGCCAGGAAAATGGAAACAGCCCCAGGTACTGCCTCCCTGGGCCTTAGGGAGGGTGAGGAGGGTGCTCTGCAGGACAAGGTTCCTGATGGAAGGCTGACCGGTCAGTTCTGAATTAGAAAGAAGCTAGTGGTTGGGATGGGAGGGCTTCAGGGCAGGGCGACCCTGAGCTGGCAGGCTGGGCTGGGGTCAGAAGGGGAGGCAGAGCATGAGCAAAGCACCAAGTTAGAGTTGGAGCCCAGTGAAGAAGAGATGGACAGGAGCAGACTCTCCCCCACCTGGCACTGTGCCAGGCCCGCTTGCTGGCAGGGTCAGGTGGGTGAGGCCAAAGATGTCCCTGCTTCGGCAGGCAGGATGCTGGTGCTGAAGAAAGGTATGAGGAAGGCTGGTCATGTGAGGGAGACCAGGGTTCAGACACTCGGGTGCCCAGGTAGACGGGGAGGGGGAGGGGCAGCTGGTGACACCCTGAGCCAAGGGAGGGTGACGAGGGAAGCGCAGACTTGAAAGGACTCCCAATCTGGAGGACGATGAGGTTGGGGCCTGGGGACACGAGTGTCTGTGCTGGTCCCCGCATGGAGACCCAAGGCCTGGGAGTGAACCTACAGAGGCACAGGCAGTGGGCTGAACCCAGGATCAGAGAGAGGGACAGGAGGGGGACCCAGTGACCAGGACCAAGGGGTGAGCTGGCCAGGGCGTGAGACCCAGCTCTGGACCTGGAAGCCTATAACCTTGGAGGGAAAGAAGTGAAAGAAAGTGAAGTCGCTCAGTCGTGTCCGACTCTTTGCGACCCTACGGACTGACTGTTGCCTACCAGGCTCCTCCGTCCATGGGATTTTCCAGACAAGAATACTGGAGTGGGTTGCCATTTCCTTCTCCAGGAGATCTTCCCGACCCAGGGATTGAACCCGGGTCTCCCAGACTGTAGGCAGACGCTTTACCGTCTGAGCCACCAGGGAAGCAGGGAGAGTTTATCAATTGTTTTGCAACATTCCACCCAAACCAGCACATTCTGACCTGGGCACATTCTTCAACAGAAAGTTCCAGGCCAATATCTCAAGCGCTGGGCTCCAACAGTCTGACAACAAGAGTTCCAAGCCCTGTGGTCCCTGCCATCCAGGAGCCCCCAACATAGCAGATAAATTACAAAGCAATGTGTTAAGCTCTGTATCAGCAAGATTGCACAGAGATGATTGTGGAGCCCACGGAAAAGCTTGGGTCCCAGGAGGTGACCCCTTCTCCAGTACATCACTTTTCAGGTCGCCAGGTACAATTAGAAGCATGCATTCTGGAAGGGAGGGGAAAAAAGACATTTTATTTATTTGTGCTCACACTGCCAGTGTCAGAAAAGGACCAAAAAGGAGGCAGAGTACCATGAAAACACACAGAACCAAGCTAGGTGAGAGTTGAAAGGCCGGATTACCCAGGAGGAGGAGAAGGGTTAGGAGGTGGAGGAGGAATAGATCTCAGGCACCTGCCAAGTTGTCCCACAGACAGAAAGGTTGCATCAAAAAAAAAATGCAAACCCATTGTTACTTAGCATCCTTCCCTCAAGCAGCCAGGCACTGACCCCACAGGGAGAGGGGACCTGGAATTGGGCACAATTCCAGGGAGCCTCCATGACTCAGCTTTCCCATCTGCAAGATGGAAATAATGGCACTGCTTCCTCCCGGGTGCCTTAAGGAGATTCTCAGCAAAATCTAGAAAAGAGCCCTTTAAATACAGCACTCTGTCATCGTTACAAACTTGCAGAAAGCCAAGCTGAGCCCTAGTTAGAGGAGGGTACTAATTAATTAGTCAAATAATAGGGTGTGAGGGCAAATCACTAATCTCCCTCTTCAGGCTTCTGGAGGAGCAGAAACTATGGTGAGCAGTCTCCTTGGATAGGCCCTGCCAAGCAGCTCCTCTCCCCGGGGGCCCTCCTCCAAACACATGGAACGCAAAGGTGCCACATCTGAACCCACTGAATCCTCCCCTGAGAACCTTCCTCCCCTTCTCAGATAAGACAGGCCCCATTGGGTAACTGACATGCTCATCCTCCCACTCCCCAGGATCCCAGCTGCTCCCTCCCCTCACCCACTGCACCCGACTGGCAAGCTCTTCTATCCATCCACCTGCTCCCACCCACAGCACCCCACAGCCCCGGCCCTGGCTCTGGCCTCAGCCCCCTGGCCCGGATGACTGTCGCAGCCACAGAACCAAAGAACCAGTCACCCTGCCTCTTGCTTCTCTTTGCTCTAATCCATCCTACGCACCCAGGCAGCGTGACTTCCTCAACAGCTTCCTAACCTGCCCAGGGTGGGTGGTGTTTCCCCACAGCCTCCGTGCTCTGCCCACACCCGAGATGCGCTGCTGGGTGGATAGGGGATGCAGGAGCTTTGCTGCCAGCTGCCTGGCATCTACTTCTGGACAACATTCTCATCAGTCTCCGTGCCTTCAGATTTCTTAATGTCTCTCTGGAATTCAAAAGGGCAAGAGGCAGGGGTGGGGAGGTGAGGTCCTTAATTTCACATTCCCATTCCTTCATTTCCACCTTTGGGAGGATGCCCGTTTCTCTCACAGCTGCCAGGAGACAGAGAGGAATTAGGTGCTGCATTCCTGGGGTCTGGAACCTCACACCTACAAGGCTGGTGCCAGCACACAGGATGGGGCTTGCTGTTCTGGGAAAATTCATGACAACCCCTAGAGTTCGTGCTGCTGCCCTGAGGCCAAGAAGAGAGAGGAACACAGCAGCCAGCCCCTGAGCCAGAGCTGTGCCCCTCTAACCCCAAAGACAGCACCGAGACCATCCTGCCTCCTGAAGGTGGCCAGGGCAATGGGGATAAATCTCCATTCTGCCCTTGACTCTGAGAAAGCCCTTGAGCTGCAGTGCCCAGAGGCCGCAGAGTGTCTGAGAAACAGATCTCCCAGGACCAGAGTTCCCAGAAATGAGTTTATGGGAATCATGGTTACGTAACACTCTCCTTTGATCCTGCACCCAGAGCGAAAGCTTCACAAGAACAGGGACTCGGCTTGTTCACTGCTCAACCCCTAGAGCACAGAATGGTGCCAACGCACAGTGGATGTCTGCAAACATCCATCCAATGAACACATGCATCGCACATGGCTCCCTGACTAAGCCCTTGTGACTTCAGACAACTGTGTCTTGGCAAAATAGAAAAAGTTGTTTACAGCAAGTAGCTGTTTACTGTTGGCTTTCTTTTCATTCATTGATTCTCCACCTAGACTTGTATTCCTGGGCTCATTCATTCACCTGGTAAATAGGTACTGGGCCCAGAGGAGATGTAAGGATGGGTAACACCCAGTCCTTGCCTTCAAAGAGCTCTCAGCCAGGGAGGGAGCAGAGGGAAGAGGCACCACTGGAGACCCCAGGGCGCCCCGCAGCACGGAGACAGAACTGATCTCCAGGATGGAACAAGGCACCAAGTGTCTCCTGCCCAACTCCCACCCAAGGTCAAGCCAGGTCCTTCTCGGCCTCCTCACCGACTCAGCAACTGGTTAAACTGGGACTTCCAGATCTGTCACCCTTCAAGGAGGATGGGATGTCTCTGGGCTCCTGAGGGGACCCCAGCATGTCTATTACCCAACCCCTGGTCCCTGGAATTAATTAACAGCCTTAGACATTCAATGACTATTTACTGAGTCCCGACTTTGTGCCACATACAACTTTAGCTACTGAGGTTACAGCAGGAACGAAGCGGACATTTCTGCCCTTGTGAAACCCACATCTTAGTGGTAGACAGACTATAAATGGATGAAGTGTGTTAAATAGTGAGCAGAGTTAAGCAACAAAGTCAAGCAGAGAAGGAAGGGCAAGAAATGTTGCAGATGGGTTGAAATTTAAGGTAAGTGGCCAGGGAAGGCCTCAACGGGAAGACAGTTTTTAGTCAAGATGTCAAATATGGCTCTGCTTAGTGCCCCCTCGCTGTGCAGTCCACCCTGGTCTTCAGGACCCCTTACCGCCCCTTCCTCTGCTCTCTTTTCAGTGTCATTCTGCTTGGCCTGTTTTATACTACAGACACCAGTGTTTGAGTCCTTGTCAAGCTCCCCATGCGACAAGGGGCCCCTGGAGGGCAGAGGCTGGGGTCTGGCACACAGCAGGAATGCCATCACTGACTGTCAGCTGTCCATGGCCTGTCCCATTCCTGTCGCAACTTTCCTGAAAAGCTGAACAAGCTCAATGTCAAGGGTCAAAAGGGCAAGGGGCACATGGGGTGAGAGAAGAGGAAGCGACTGCCAGCGTGGGCCCGCTGGTCACCATGGGAACCTGGACTTCCTGCTGTCCTCCTCAGCAGCTCCTCTCTCCACCCGGCCTTTCCAGTCCTGGAGCTCAGCAGGTGAGCACCACTGGGCGTGTGTGTGAGCTGTGCTGTTTCTCAAGAACAGGAAAGTCATTGGGTGACTAATCCAAAATCTATTTACACTTGATTATCTCCTTCCTGTCTGGTAGGTAAGTCATTCTGGTAAATGATAGACCAGCCAGGGAACTCTGCACATCCATGACCAAGCCTTCTATCTGTCAGGCAGGAGAGTGCCTGGGCAGGTTTCCAAACATTTCAAAACCAGGGCAGGAGCCTCATGTTAGAAGTCAAGAGACCTGCTCTGTGGCTTGCGGCTGTGTGACTCGGGCCAGTTTGTGCCCCTCTCTTGGCCTCAAGTGGAAAGAGGATGCTCAGCAGAAAGATTGCTCTTTAAGGGCAGCTCCTTCTGACACCCCCCAGCTGGTGGAGACCTGTGACCACCCCTCCCCAGGACAGGTTGGAGCCTGAGGCGACTAGCAGAGCAGGCAGGCTGGAAAGGAGCGTGAGGCTTGTACAGGGTGAGGGGAATGAAGGGTGTGGAGACTGTTCAGGTAGCAGGGCTGTGTGGAGGAGGCCAGGTGAGAAGGCGAGACAAGTGCACAGATATCCTGGGAGCAGGGTCCATGGGTGCTGCAGAACTAGGAAGCGCCTGGGCTCAGGGGCCCAGACAGAAAGGCCCTTTACTTGCCCACTACCAAAAAGACAGGAAAATAGTGCTGCCTCAGGCTCTTATACAGAGAATAGATATAACAAGGTCCTACTGTATATAGCCCAGGGAACTGTATTCACTACCTTGTGATAAACCATAATGAAAAAGAATATTTAAAAAAGAATGTATAGATATGTGTAACTGAATCACTTTGCTGTACAGCAGAAATTAACACATTGTAAATCAACTATACTTCAGTTTAAAAAAAAAAGGATTGCCTCAAGCGAGAGGGCGGAGATGACAGTGAACATATAAGGAGGGCAGAAATCTCAGGCAGGAGGTGGCCCCTCTCTCTGATGGCCAGTCAAGATTCAGAGGGAGCCTTCTCTGAGAAGCATTTGCTAGTGTTTGGGGATTTTATTCTGGGATTCAAGAATAGCAGCTCCAGGAATGGCATCTGGAGGTGGCCGTCCAGAGGGTGCAGACTTGAAGCTCCTGGGACGGTGCCACGCCAGCTCTTCCTCACAACCTGGCAAGAGCTGGGCTGCTGCTATGAGGAGGGCAGTGGTGGCGGGGTGGGGGTGGGGGTGTCAGCCCTGCCCAGGACAGCCAGAGAAGCCCAATGTGACCACAAATTTAGGGAACCTAAGGGCTTATAAAGACCCTCATTGAGCTCAGGGAAGAAGGCAGAATCTGATTTTTCAGATCAGGCAACTTAGGCCCAGAGAGGGGAAGCAACCTGCCTCAGGTCACACAGTAGACCAGAGCAGAGCCAGGGCTAGAATCCACATTCCTGCCTCCTTCCTCCAGAAACAGGCCACCACTGGAGTACAGAGACTTGAAAGTGGTACACAACCATCATTCTCTCAGAAAGCACATTGCCACCAGAAGAGGCCATGCCAGAGGATAAGAAGATACGAAAGGATGCCCCCACCTCCACCTTTAAAATCAGTGACCTCCCTGGCAGTCCAGGGGCCAGACTCCCACACTTCCATTGCAGGGGGCACGGGTTCAATCCCTGGTCGGGGAACTAGGATCCTGAATGCCATGGCCAAAAATAATAGTAATCAAATCAAATCAAATCAGTAACTGGCTTTACCTGGAGAGTGCCCATGAGCACATGGAGTTTAAAAGGGCATAAGGCAAGTCGTGAGCATCAGGGCTCTGTGTGAAATGGTTTTCTTTTAATTTCCTCTCATTATGCTATAAAGTTGATTTTATAATAAAAACATGCTAAGGACTTTTTAATGTATAATTGCTTACATATTAAAAATTATATGAAATGCTTTCAACTAATGCTTATATGATTCATCTTGTCAGATGACACCTTGAACAATTTTATATAGGATGGGGGGTGGGTGGGGGGAGTCACCTCAAAATGAGGCCTAAATAACTGTAAAATTCCCAGTTATTTTTGCAGACCCTCTGGGAGTCCAGGACAGATGAGAGTGCATTTTAACTAAAAGCAGGGGCTCCAGAGGGTGCTGCTTTTCCTGGTTCTGCTGTTTACTTAACCTTTCTGAGACTCAGTGTTCTCATCTGTAAAATGGGGATGATAGTAGTACTTATACCTCATAGGTTCCTTGGGAGGACCAAATGAGTGCATCAGGGAAAGGGTTTGGAGCAGTGCCTGACACACAGGAAAGCCCTCTAAAAAAACAAACTACCACCTTCCTTGTCACCACCATCACTGTGGGCACCTCTGAGAATTCCTGGGGTTGAAGGCCTGGGGAGGAAGGATCCTGGGTGAGAAATATTCTGTGCCTTTAGGCTAACAAGGGCCTGATGATCTGATCTGTCTTTACATGCTCTTGCCCCGTGCTTTTCCTATCAGGATCCTATCAGAAGCCTCATCTCCTGCCACTCCTCTTGGGCAGAGAGTTCCCACACCTCCATGCCTTTGTTCAAGGTCTTCCCTCTGCCTGGCTGCCAGGCCCAGCTCTCACCTCCACCACTCTCACCTCCCACCCAACTGGGATGGCCCAACCAGAAGCTGCTGTCTCTGCTCTGAACTCCTAGAGGTTTACTGCTCACCTCCATGCACCAACCAGCCCCCGGGTCCATGCCTATCTCCATGCTTCACAGATATTCCCAGAGGCAGAGGCAGTATTTGCCTAGGCTACATGGTCCAGATGCCAACACAGCAGGGCTTGGCAAGGGCTCCGGGTACCAAGGGTACTGCAAAGGACCTGGGAACCAACTGCTCCAGCGTCCTGCTTGTTTGGCCACTCACCTCCAAATGGGTTGGAGTTAGAAACGCAACCTGCTCCAGCATTCTTGCCTGGGAAATCCCATAACAGAGAAGCCTGGCGGGCTACGGTCCATAGCATCGCAGAATCAGACATGACTGAGCAGCTGAGTATGCATGCATGCACTCCAAATGGGCAGGGTCCCGACGGGGACTGGTCAGAGAATTCAGCAGCACAGAAAACCACGTGAAGGGCCAAACAGGCCCTCTGCCCCCAATATCAACAATCTCAAGCACATGTACGAAGTTTGTTCCTCCACCCAAGACTCATATCAGTGTTACATGCCTTGTTTTACAATGCGGCCCCCAACAAGCTAAGCACCTTGGCCCACACAGTTACCCCAGTGGGCCTGACTCAGCCCGACACCCTTCCCTCTGCATCAGTAGGTGTCTCTGTGCATCTGGAGCCCTCAAGTCCCAGGATCAAGCCTCAGGGAAGAAGGAGTGAATGGGCTGCAAAGCAGGGTTTTGGAGAGGGGTGGCCTTATTCTACCAACTCAGTGGGAGGTTTGGCCTGGGGACACTAAAGGTAGACACAGGGGCAGGATGGAAACCAAGAAGTGGTATGATCCTTTCTCTTCAGTGCACACATGGAAAAGGTCAAGACCAGAACCTGACCTCAAGGGATGGGCCAAGGAAGAAGAAATGGGGAACCAGGACTGAACAGTTGCTGAGTCAGGCTGGCACTGAGAAAGGAAGCTGCCAGCCCTAACCAGATCCTCTCCTATTCAGAGCTGGTCTCAGGTGCTCCGTTTGTGGGACTGTTCCTAGGTGTCTTATGACAGGGCAGGGCACGGTGAATCAGGACATCCTGGAGCTCAGGGCTGGCACAGACCTAAGAGGTAGCTTGAACCAACCACACACCTGAGACTTCACTACTTTCATGTCATCACCCAATGCTGGTTGTCTTGCCTCTGCTTGGATACCTCTAGGGACAGGCAACTCAGTACTTCACAAAGTAGCTTCATATTTAACCAGAATGTTTAAAAAAATCTCAAAAGGATCATGACCTTTTTGAGCTTCAGTTTCCCCACCTATAAAAAGGAAAGCTGGGACTGGGTCACTAGCTTTCCAACTGGGTTCCATAGAGCCCTAGGTGTTAACTCCTTAACACCTAGGTGTTATCTCCAGAGCTGCTGATGGGGTGAGAGAGGTGATCAGGACAAAAAGTGAGGTCCAGACATACATGGGTTCTGAGGCTCCATGGAGACCTGAGCATCCATTTTGGAGCCACAACCTAAATCCTGTGGGTGACACTAAGGGGAGCCGATGGGAGAGGGTAAGCTGAAGCAGATAAGAGGGAAGTGGGTAAGAGGAGCCCCTGGAAAAACAGGCATGCTTCTCCATGCACTCCATCCTAGCTACAGCCAATGGGCTGGGCTGAGTTCTCTGTTCACCAAATCACACCTCCCACAAGCTCTCTACCGCTTGCTGCAGTGCCAAGACTGTGGAGAACAAAACCTTGCCAGTTAATCATAGGCCACATGGACCATGATAAGGAGTCTGAAAATCAAGCTGGACAGACCCTGGGAAGAAGTCCTATATAGTTGTTAAACAGGGTGTTGGCAGACAGCATCCCCAACTGACTACCTGGCTATGTTGCCTTGGAGCAATTACTAATATCTCTGTGCCTTAGTTTATCAGGGCAATGGGCACCTACACTTCAAAGAGTAATGGTGAAGATCCAATGAGAATTCACACCAAGTGCTGTAAACAAGTATGAGAGGACTTGGCAGTGGCCTCTACTGCTGCTGCTGTTATTACTGACCTATCCTTCCTTAAACCAGGAAAAACAGAGTCACAGAACATGCTGCCCAGGGTCAAAACAGCTAGTTCACAGCCAAAAGCAGCTACAAGTACTACTGACTGTCCACTCTAAGGCTACTGCTTCTCAGTGGGAAACTGAGGCCCACTTGGTGGCAAGTGGCCATCCCAGATCTGCTTGACATCAGCCTGGTCTCCTTTCAGACCAGTACAGAGAGGCACGCCATCTCAGGCAGAGAGGCCGTGCTTGTCCTAGGAGCGTTATTCTAACATACCAAAGAGACCTGCCCCATTACTAGAAGCTACGTGCACTCATACACATAAATGTTACAGCATCAAAAAAAAAGAAAGGTCACCCTAAAAGGTTGAATGTAACTTGTTCTGTGCCACCCCTTACTCGGCTGCCATCCCCAGCATCCACTTCTGTCACCTCCCCTCCCCTGGGAGCTTCACGGCAGCCCAGTGAGCTACTTCCTGGAACACTTACATGGTGTTGGCTAACCCAGCCCCCACCCCCGCCATCAGTCACTGCGGTGATGGTGATGTTACACACAAAGAATTCCAAGTCAAAGAGAGCTGCTGCAAGGTCATAACACCTAGAAAATGTCCAGTTTAATCACCTATTTCCTTAAAAACATAAAAACGTGGGTAAATTTGAGCATAGTCTCCAAGGTACGAAGAAAGCACAAAGCAGCAAATAGAAGGATGCTCCTTGGGAGAGAGAATGCCTGAGATCTTAACAGGTTTCTGGTAAACTCAAACTGCCCTGCGAGGGACCTGGCCCCTGTGGGTGTGCCTCATTAAAAAGCCAAAGTCCCTCAGGACAATTCCACCTGGCAAATCAGCTCCTTACAGCTGCGGTCCCCGGCAGCACCCAGGAGGAGCCCGGCTCCACTCCAAAGACGCTGAGCAATTGCAGACTCTCCCCAAAGTCTGGCTCGCGGCAGATGCTCCCACCTACCCCTGTCAGCTCCCCACCCCCATGTTCTGAAGATGCAAGACTGGAGTCTGTAATGCCTTCTCCCTTTTTTGCTGATGGGACCCCAGAGAAGTGACTTGTCCAGAGTCTCCATCACCTGTGAAATGAGACAACACCTCCTTTGCAAGGACACGGTGAGGCTTAATGAGCATATATGTCAGAGCGCCCACAGAGGCTGCTCTGCCAAGAGAGACCAGGAAGATGGGAGAGGGCATAAGAGGTGGCCCTCAGGAGTCTGACCAGTTGCTTCCTGCCTCAGCCCCTCACAAAGCAGCCAGGTGTTCTGGAGCCTACACAGGTAGCCAGAGAATTGCTTTCCATGAGCAGGAAGAACATGAGGCAGAGACCTGGAAGCAGGGCCTGGACTCATACCCAGATTCTTCAGCAATTATCCTAGAGGGTCTCTGCAGCTGGAGATCAAACATTCAACACAGGCCCAGCGTGTGCTAAGAGCTCAGTAACTGGTGCTTCCTTTACCTTTCTCCTCCTCCTCCCTCTCCTTCTTCTTCTCTTCAATATGTTCTTTTATTTTTCATTTTACTTTTTGGCCACACCACATGCAGGATCTTAGCTCCCCAATCAGCGGAAGCACAGAGTCTTAACCATTGGACTGCCAGGGAAGTCCCTCCCTTCCTCCTTTAAATTCAGAAGGAATCAGGGGAATGTGCTCAAAAACATGAACACCAAATAAACAATAAGAGGAGCACAGAAGGAGGCACCCGAATCCCAAACCCTGAGACATACAGGGCACCAACTCAACAGGACTCAGAATTCAGGGCCACCTGCCTGTGGTCTGCAGTACATGGTGCCCCTGCTCACATCACTGTCTTGCTCAGGGTCAGAGCAGGCCAAACCACAGGTGTTCTTCCATGCCTGGACCATCCTCCTGAGCCAGGGGGACCCTCATGGAGGGTTTCTCCCCTGCTTGTGATCTCCCTACCACCCACCCATGCCTGGGGTCTGTCAAGACGGCCGCTATCTGATATCTGTTTATTCTTTAAAGATGCTCTGGAACTTCCCTGGTGGTCCAGTGGCTATGATTCTGTGCTCCCCAAGGCAGGCAGCCCAGTTCGATCGATCCCTGGTCTGGGAACTAGATCCCACATGCTGCAACTAAGGATCTCGCATGCTGCAACAAAGACTGAAGATCTCGCATGCCACAATTAAGACCCAGTGCAGCCAAATAAACTTTTTTTTTTAAAAGATGTTCCAAGTTTTATTCTGGTGAAAACAGACCCCCCAGGATACCCGGCCACATTATCTTGGGCCCCACCCTGCTGCTCTGACAGGTTTCATCATCAAGGGCCAATAGGAAAACAGTTATAGGAGAAAAGTCTCTGTGTTTCCTATAAACCTGCCACAAAGACCATGGTGCTTTAAGTTGCTTCCTGTCCTAAAACAAAGGTTTGCTTGAATGGGGGCAGGGATAACTTTGTCCCTAATGAACTAGTCTGCCCCCTTCTACTAAGTAATAAAAGCAAGGTAACCCGGCCTGTTTCTCTTATTGCCCTGGTTTCTAGGAAGCTCCAAGTTTTCCATCTCAAAAGCTGTATCTTTTTTTAATTAGAAATTCCCAAGAGAAACTCCCCCCACCTTCTCACTTACTTCTCAGTCCCTCTCTTGATGAACTGTACTTAGTACCCTACTATCTCTGGACAGTCACTGTGCCCTGCCGGGTTCTTCCTGAGGTCAGTGAAACCTGAACAGATAACCTGTGGTAAAGATTCAACACAGTGCCACCCCCCTCAACCACCACCTCCAAAGTACACACCTTCCCCTGCAGAGGCTGGCGGGTGACCATGTGATCCATCCACCTCCCCGCGGAGTTGCAAGCGTCTGTGCTTACCAGTCATGATCCTCTGAGCCTCATAAGGCTCCATGTAGCCTGCACTCTCTCCCTTTCCTGCTTTGCTTTTGAGATCATTCTTGGCATCAAAGGGATCTGAGTAGTCATCAGCGATGGTCACCTGTAGGGAAGATGGCAAGAGTGTGAGTTCACCTGTGGCTTTCTACTTCACTTCTGTTCACAGCCAGGCTTTGCTCCAACAAATATAAACCAAGTCTGGGCCAGATGGGCAAGGAAAGGGAGGTGGAGGCAGGAGTCTGAACTGGTGCCCACCAGCAGGGAGCTCTGATTCTTGCAGGGGTAACAGGGAACCCACATTGCCATGCTCCATCCTAAGGGAGGGTCCTGGGCCTGCACAGGCAGGATAGCTGCTCCAGGCACAGTGAAGTGAGGACAGAAGCACAGAGGCAAGAACCTGGAGGGCGTCTTCAGAGGATGCGACTTGCTTAGTGTAATGGAATGAATGGAAACGGAGGAAAGTTGGAAAGGAGCTCACAGAAAGCCCAGAAATGCTGACATGCTCCTGGTGCTGGCTGAGGCATAGAAGAGCTTGTCTCGAGATAATTATGTCCAGCGTTCCACTTTCCCAAATCTGGAACACAACCATGCCTTGGGTAATCAGACAACAATTCGGTGAGATCAACGCTCTACAAAGATGACTGAGGCCCCAGCCAGGCCCAGTGAAAACACAAGAGCAGCTCGGGGATGGCCAGACAGACTGCCAAGGGCAGCAAGGGCCTTGGAACCCACACATCAGAAGACCCTCCTGTTATAGATGGGGAAACTGAGGTCTAGAGCAGACGGGGGCTGAACCGAGACCCTCGGCTGACTCCTCTGCCTTCTTCTTGGACTCCTCACTTGTCTGTATTCCAGAAAACAACAAAAGTTCCACAACAAACAGAGCAGTCACCTGGGGCTGGGTGGTGGGGGCAGCCAGGGGAGTCCCCTGAGACCATAAAAAAATCTGAATTTTTAACACTTTAAAGCTCTCTCTTTTCCCAAGAGAAGGGTAAAAATTCCCAGTTGCAGGTTAAGAGCAAACACAGCAATCTTTCCTCTCATTGGCGGTGCCCCTCACCTTCAGGAGAGGGGCACCCTCACGAGAGGGGAAAGCAGGTCCCTTTTCAATGCACCCTCGCTCCACCAAAACTCACTGTGACTTGGGCTCCTTTGGTCCCACATCTGGCAAAGGGCAAGTCCTCAGCCTCCCAGCCAGGGCCACCCAGCTGCCTCTCTTGGGAGGAAGGGGGCAGGTTAGCCTGTCTCTCAACCTTTGGGGTTTCATGAATTGTTATTTAAATTGTGGGTTTAATTAGAAACCACAGGAGCCTCCACTCTCACCCAGCTCCTGGAATGTAAGGCATTTGAGGGGCCTGTAAACCCAGGGGAAGGGAAAAATCCCCTTTTGTCTGCTGGGTAAGTGGCAGTTTGTGGCAGCAGCCCTGGCCGGGTAAGCAGAGTGACCTCCAGCTGCCCGGAATGTGATGCCCGCAGAAGGACCGCAGGCAGCTGCCCTGTCACCAGCGTGTGGCCAGGAGGGCCGGCGGGAGGCATCGCACACAGCAGTCACTGCTCCCTGAACAAGGGCAGGCTTATCAGTGAAAGACCCAGGGCTGGAGCACTGTCTGAGCATGTGCGGGGCCTGCTGCCACTGCCCAGAAGCGGCTGTGGGTCAGGCTCTAGTCCCAGTGGGGGCGCTTCCAGATGCTGACATTGTAATCATGGCCTTTCTGGGGACTCCCTGAACTCAAATGACACCAGGCAGGGAGAGATGGGGAGAGGAGCGGTAGGGCCCGTCATGTCTTCCATATGATATTTCTACTCTACCATTTGCAGAACACATTAGGGAGAAAATTAGACACGTGAACCACTGTCCTATAGAACAGCTCAGATGCAGATCTGGGGTGCGCAGGGTTTTGTGTCTCAGAGTTCAAGGAGCCAGAAGTCCAATGGAGAAAATGATGAACCTGCTGTGGATGACATCTAATCTCATGTCTCTCATCCTCGCCTTCCTTGCAGTCTCTTTTCTTCGTGAACACCCTCCGACTACTATTCTTCAATGAGGAAGGGAGCTAATATTTCCCCAAGAGAACAGGGGATTAGCTGGGGAGGGTGCCGGGGGCAAGGGGTGGGGTGCGTAATCTAGAAATCAACATTCCAGCTCCTCCCGGAAGTACTCAGTAATTTGCAAACACGGAGGCAAGCAGGATACAAACCAAATCTTTGTTCGCCCTGGGACGCGAGCTCTGGGAGGCCTTCGGTTCAGCAGGCGCTATCTGTATTTTCTAATTAAAATGAGATCTGAGCTCAGGCTGTCACAGGGGCCCTCAGGCTGCCTGCCCTGCTTGCTTCCGTTTCAGTAAGAATTTACAAATCCTGAAACCAGGGAAAGCTCCTGGTCTCTGCTGACATATGGTTCCAGTTATACCTGCTGACAGTTGAAAATCCTTCCGTTTACAAAAAAAAAAAGTTTAGAATTCTGTTAGTTTAAGAAGCAAATCGGAAGGTTCCTAAAATGTATAATATTTAATCAATTTCCTTTCAAACTTCAAAGTAAGGTTGGTAGAGGGGAGGGAATTTGAGGTTTAAGCAACGTGAAACTCGGCAAACACTCACTGAGCTGTCTGACCTTTCACAAAATCACGTTCTAGTTTTTGGAGTAAAAATTTAACCAGGAGTTAGGAGAGTTGAGTGGGGAGCTTAGCCATGCAATGTGCCACCGGCCTCAAGGGTAGCCACTATCCAAGCTGCCCAGGGACACTGCTTTGCTTTAAAAGGCCCCCATCATTGGACAAGTACCTTAAATCTAATTAAACAGTTCAAGCAAAAGGGAGCCAACTGGGACCCCTCTGTAGGTCAGGCCACTCAGGTATACGAGAAGCTTTCCTCGATTTTGATCTTGAATTGGCAAACACCCAACAGGGCAGTGGACCCTTCAGATGGCCTGCTTGCCTTACACAGGGCAGGTGTAGAGCTGAGAGGGGAACCCAGGCCACTGGGCCCACCACTCCCCCAGGGAAGAGAGCAGCAGAAAGACGGCTATTGAGTGTGGCTGCTTAACTAGATGTGGCTGCCTAACACATCTTTCACTGTTTTGGCCTCCTGGGATGGGCATACTGCCTGCCCCTCTCTGAGAAAAGAAGCCAGGTATGGCTAAAACCCAGGTAAGCCTTTTCTTGCTTTCAAACAAAATTGGAGATTTCCAGGTTAGCCAGTGGCCCTGAAGGACTTTCATAGGCTTATAAAGCGGTGAAACTGGAGTGGGGCGGAGGGGGGGGCGCTGTCCTCAAGAGCCCTGTCACAACCTCCCATTTTTGTACATGGTCCACAGCAGTCCCTGGTGGCTCAGACAGTAAAGAATCTGCCTGGAGTGTGGGAGACCCAGGTTTGATTCCTGGGTGGGGAAGATTCCCTGGAGAAGGAAATGGCAACCCACTCCAGTATTCTTGTCTGGAAAATCCCCAGGCTACAGTCCATGGGGTCGCGAAGAGTTGGACATGACTGAGCAACTTCACTTTCCTTTCCACAGCAGTCCAGAGGATTCTAGAATCCCAGGACACTCAGTACCTCTCTGAGAAGGGTCTGGAGTTAGCTCTACAGGCCTCCTTTCTGCTTTACACACACTGCTGGGTGGAACTGGTCCATCCCTGACAGCAGTCTGAAGCCTGGGTGTTTTTTCTCGAGGATTTAGTTTCATGATAGGAGGTAGTCTTTCAATTCACCCCGAAAGGGAAGCACTAGAGGAAAGTGGGTGTCTCCACTTGGCCACAGGCCCACATGCTTTAACGAGACAGTGGCACCTGTATGGAGAACCGGGTCCTCTCTCTCCACAGGCTCTGGGTGGGAAGGTAAAGGTAGAGCCACTGTGAAGGTTAAGTTTGGGCAGAATCCACTAAACTCCAAAAATGCACATGGTTTGACCCAACAGTTTCACTTCTCCGTGTTTATTCCCAAATATGCACAGGGAGACTTGGGCAAGGATGTTCACTAAAGCAAGGAATAAAGAGAAACTTCAAGAACCTGCTATGTCCATCAATAGGGGAATTGCTAAATAAACTGTGCCAGTTTCATACTAAGGAATATTATGTTTTAGATTAAAAAAAAAAGCAGTCACTCCAACTCTATACGCACCAACGCCGTGCTCCATGACATAGCCTTGAATGGAAAGAAAGCAGGTTGTAGAATGATAAATACAAGATGATACCTATTTATGAAAATTAAACAGAAACTTGTATCCCTATTTAATGTAACAAAAATGTCTGGGGAAACAGACTCTTCAAACTGACACCTCCTCTGGGAGGAGGGAGGGACCGGGATGGGGTGATGAGAGAAAATAAAAGGAGACTTGTCTGTAATATTAATACATTTTTCAAACAAGAAAAACTTATTACTCAATTATATGGAAAACTAAATTTTCCAAAGCACTCCACTTCACAGGTCATTTTTGGTAGAGGAGATAAACTACTTCTTAAACTAGGCTGAAGATAGGCTGGCCTGGAATCCTTATTTTATAAAACACAGATTCCTAGCCCTAATAACTTGTATATTTAATAAGTAACCCAGGTGATTCTTACGAGTAAAGTTTGGGAAATCTTAAGTTAGAGCCAGCCCCCTCGCCCACCAATCTAAAGCTAAGCCTCTCGATATGACTCTGGAATTCCACTTTTCCCAGATGTTCCTCAGCCTTGTTCATTAAAGTGAAGCAAGAAGTCAGTGTAAAATGCAGCTCTCTCCTACTTTCTTCCCTGGGGGTCAAGTGGAGTAAGAGATGATCCAATACGCCTTGGTCCATCTCCAGGATCCAAGACGCGGGAGTGATGGCATCCTCTGTGCAATCCTGAGGGCTGGTCAGATTGAGCAACATGCCTGAGCTCGGGGGAGGCCAGACTCAGCCCTGTCCCATGAGGGGAGCCAGGGCCGAAGCTGGGCCTGGCTGTGAAGATGGGCAATGCTCTTTGTTCAAAGCATAGATCCTTTCAGAACAAGACTACCGTTCAAACTCTCCAGGAAGGTTACCTGGCTCCAGGGAGGGCTGGTGGGACTGTGGAGAAGAGCTGAAATGCATAGGTATCCCTGCTAAAAGCACTCAAGCCTGCTGAAAAGGGACACGAGAAGGGCAGCTCCACCTTCCAGGAGTGGGTGGCCTATGCTGTCCCCACTGCCCCATGGGCACCTCCTCCAAGCCATACAGGCACCTCCTATGCTCTGCTGCCTGTGGGAACTGGCAGCATTGGGCTGCCCCAGCTCAGCCACTTGTGGGATGAGGCAAGACCAGTTTCCACCACCCTCCGCTGCTCTCCTCTTCCTGGAAAGTGACGGGGCGGCAACCCATGAGGCCCTGTGTCCTTTCCAGGCGCATGGCTTTTGTCTGCTCTACTCCAAAGCAAACTGCATGTGAACACACCTGGGAATGTTCTACATGGTCCCAGTTGGACCATTTCCTTATCAGTTTATTCTTAAAACTGTGCTAGCTTTCTTCATGGTTTGGGGGTCATGGATCTCTTTGGGAATCTGATAACTGATAAAGTTGTTGCTCCCTCCATCACATTCATAAATGCCTGCGAAGTGTCAGACACTTCTCAAAAAGTTCAGAAGACCCAGATTAAATGACTAAGCCTCCCCACCGCATTCGAACCACTTTAAAGAACAACTAAGGGACTTCCCTGGTGGCTCAGTGGTGAAAAAAAAATCCACCTGCCAATGCAGAAGACATGGGTTCAATCCCTGATCTGGGAAGATCCACATGCAACTAAGTCTGTGTGCCACAACTACTGAGTCTGTGCTCTGGAAGTCTTGGGACTGCAACTACTGAGCCCATGAGCTGACACTACTGAAGGCTGAGTGCCCCGGAGCCCGTGCTCTGCCATAAGAGAAGCCACCACAACGAGAAGCCCGCTCACTGCAACAAAGAGTAGCCCCAACTCATGGCAATTAGAGAAAAGCCTGTGCAGCACAGAAGCCCCCAAAATAAAATCAATCAATAAATTTTATTTATTAATAAAGCCAAAAATAAATAAATAAATAAAAGAGAGAGAGAACAGCTAAGACAAAAGGAGCTCTCTCTGCCTTGGGGAGGTGATGGGTGTTGACTCTAGCATAATTCAACACACCTGGCTGAAAATAGAGGCCAGTGTGTGACTGGCCTGCCTTTTGACTGCGCAGGGGCAGAGGGGCCATGAAGGACAGCCTGGGGTGCTGTGTCTTGGCTTGACAGCTTGACACCCAGGAGCCACAAGGGCAACCCGGCCCTCCCCTCCACTCTAGGGGTCAGGAGGGCTCCTTGAAGGTGAGTGAACAGCGTGCACGGCGGCAGCAGCCAGTGGCTCCTTGCCTCTGCTCCCATCAGGGGACTGGCAGGCTGGAGTCCTGGTCTTCATCTGGGGCCCACCGTGACGCAGGCCCTGGCAGGCCTGATGTCCTCAAGAGGGAGACTCGGTTGCCATGCCGACCAAGACATTGACAGAACAGGGATTTGGGGGTCTGGAGAGGGCTCCCAATGATGAGGGGCTGCCTGGAGAAGAGCAGGTAGACAGATGCTGCACACAGACCCAAACTATACAGAAGTAAGCTCGATGAGTCAGGAAGGACATCTAACAGCCAGTGAAAGGAACAGCTGCCTGGGAACTGGAGCTCCTGCCATTCAGGTGCCCAAGCAGAGGCTCTAAGGTGGGTGTCTGGTTTGGGTAGGGGTCAGAAAACTGGATACCACCTGTCTATGCTCTGTTACTTAGTGCAGCTTCAGCTGCTCCACAGCAGAACACCAGCTTCAAGGAATACCTAGCTGGGTGGCTGTCTGCAGAACCCCAACCGTGACCAAGGTGGGTGGTATTTCCAAAGCCCCAGCAGCAGGCCAGAACTGTGCAAAAACACAGAAAAACGAGTGGCTCCACAGAAGGGACCCCACCAAGCAGAATGTCCCAGACAGAGCATTCTGGCCCGAGCTGACTCTCCTTCACCCTTGCCGGGTAACTTTGAGCAACCTTCTTTTCATCTCTCCAAGCTTCAGCAATTCTTCTGTGAAACAGGGCAAAACTATTTGCTTTCTCAATTTTACATGAGTATCGCGAAGAGCAAATAATGTCATGACTTGGGGACATGTCAGTAGTTTATAAAGAATAGGCTATGGTGGCACCTCCTGGGAGCTCGGGATCAAGCTGGGGTCTCTGCCCATGAGAAGTTGAAAATCTAGTCGGGAAGACAAAACAAAGACCCAAGAAGAAACCCCAGAAAGGGCCCAGTGATGATTACAGAGAGAAAATTGGCTGCAATTAGGCATGACAACAGCTGTCACATTTCTCAACCACAAAAAGAAAAATGTTTGTGAATGATCCTTTTTTTCACCTTTTATGCTTTGGGGAGGATGCACCTAGTCCAGGGACTTGGTTAAGAGGTAGAGAACCTCCAGGCCACCCTCCATGTGCTGAGATGGCAGCGTGCTCCGGGTCTATGCCCACGTCTAGGGCTCCGAAGGGTCCACAGAACCAGGCTGCAACACACACAGGGCTGTGGGGACACCCCGCCCCCACGCGGAGATACAGGCAAGCAGTCCCTGCTTGCCACTCCCTGCCCCTGGCTTTGACCATCATAGACCACCTCTACTTACAGGCACACCAATAAATCATTTCTGACATCATAAGAAAATTAATTTGGGGAAGATTAATTAGCTACATTCAGGCGTTCAGCCGAAACTCCTGGAAATCAGATGGTGAGGAGGGTGCTTTTCTGCACCGACCTAGAACAAGTTCGCTTTCTCTCCTCTAAGGTCTGACTCAGCCACGCAGAGTCACCTCAAAGCGCTAGGCCCCTCTTTCACTGACGGAGGTCAAGGGTTCTGCCCGTAAGGCTGCAGGGGCGGGAGCTCACAACCCTACGGTTCAGTCATTCAGGACAGTTGTCACTACCCAAGAACCGCCATCTATTTCTTTGTGCAGACCTTGGGTGCTTTGTGGTAAATGCTTCTTTACAGACCAGCCAGTTAGCTGGCCAGCATGTCAGGAGGCGGTGGTCTCCACTGGTCTTTCCAGTCCTGCCCCTCCCAAGGCCACAGCTGCTTGCCTAGACACCTGCAGGCTCCAACTTGTCAGGAAAAATGCATTCCAAATTACAGCCTTCGTCAGCGCCTCTCCAGCCCTGCTTGCTCGCCTCCCCGCTCCTCTCACACACACACCTCATCCTCCTTCAGTTTCACCCCATGGAGAAGGCTGTGGGTCCTGGGTGGGAGGTTGTTGGAGTGGAGCCTGGCCCGGCACTCTGTTTATTTACCCCAGAACCTTGCTGTTCTGTGGTAGGGACCGGCTTCTCAGCATCTCTCAAGCAGTGGGAGATTCTATTTTGAACTCAGAAACAGCTCAATCCTAGTATTTTTTCATTGCTTTTAGCCAGAACCTAAGGACAGAGAATTCAGTGCCTCCCTGCTGAGGACAGAAGCACCTGGGGGTCTGCAGAGTCACTACATGTGGGGTCAGAGTTCAGAGGGCCTTGGGAGACGGTCTAGTTCAGTGGCTTTCAAAGTTTTATGTGTATAAATTGTGCAAAGGAAATCTCACATGGAACTCCAACATGTTCCACTTTCCACAGCCTGAAAAGCATGAATGCACTGGGGAGCAGGAGGTCTTGGGGAACGGGGTGTGAAGGTCAGTGCCAGAAACAGATAACCAAATGTTTCTTCACTCCCAGGTCCACACGGTTTCCAGGATACCTGGATGGCTATCTAATTTTTCTCTTAAAGTCTTTCTTAAAATTTTCGGGACATATTCACCACAATCATGCCCCAGGAAAAGCATACTAGCTCCTCTCACAAGAACCTTCATCCATCCTCGCAGACAGTTTCTTGTGAGAGGCAGCCCCAGGCCAGGCTCAGTCCACCTGGGGTCACCCACTGGGCATCCCTTTGTCCTCCCCTGAGCTCTGGCTCAGCAAGGCCCAGCCCTCCTGCAAACCCCAACCACCCGCACCCACCTTCCCAGACAGTCCTCTCTCCCAAGCTTCCTGCTCAAGAGGGGACAAGTGCCCCTCCTGGGTTTGGGGCCACTGCCTAGAAAGCGCTCTCAGACCAGACCCGGGACAGGAGGGTTAACATGGGGATTTCTTCTTTCCTGGCAGAGCTCTCCAGACTGGAAGTGTAGGAGGCAGCATCATCAGGGGCAGGGACAGGGGACGGTTCTGAAAGTCAGTCACCTCTCGGGGCCTCAGGCCCCTCGTCTATAAAACGACAGCGGGGTGGGGATAAAATGATCCCATCTGAGTGATGTACTTAGAATGGGGCTGGCACATGGTGAGTCCTGAGAAATGTCAGTTCTGATGATCATCATCTCAACCCATCATCCAGCCTGATGGAGTCCCTCCTCTTATTGAGGAGGAAACTGAGGCCTGGGGAGGGAGGGGAAGGGTCTTGCAAGTCACCTGGATGTCCAGTAACAGGATGCTCATTAGCAGGGTGACAGAACCAGACTCCTGGCAAATCCCAGCTGCACGAAAACCTAAGTCGTTTGGTGACCTACATACATATTTATAGCTGCCTGCTTCCAAAATGGGTTTTAGATGGCTGAACTGGAGTCATTTTTTGGTCCCATCCGCCGTTCCCCTCCCAAGGAAGGATCAGGCATGCCCGTGGGGCTTTCTCACAGTAACAGGAGGCTGTGTCCAATAAGAACAACTTCTCCAGTGGACTCAGAGGAAAAGTATGTAAAGCAAACGCAATGTGCAAAGGAAAAGTATGTAAAGTAAAGAAGCCAAGGCCTTTCCCGAGGTCTCGGGCACTTCTGAAAACCAGGCCTCCATGCTCCACGCAGGGCCCAGGAGAGAGCAAGAGTGGAGAACAAGGGGGCCTCTCCCACCAGCCTGTGATCTGTGCTCACAGCTGGATCAAGGGGAGACGGGGCCCAGGCTGGCACAGCGCATTTCAATAATCAGCAACAGTGGTGCAGGACCATACTAAGAGAAGGGTCATTCTCTCTGAATGCAGCCCATTAGGATGATTCATGCACTTTTCCAACCTGGGAGCCGCAAGGCAGGCCAGGCCCCAGCGCCTCTAAGTGTGAGCACTAAACAGCCGTTCCCCACCCTCCCCCACCCCAGTCACTGCCTTTTCATGGAGGACAGGCAGCATCAGCCATAATTACCACCACCACTGTATTTGCAAGTTTCCAATTATATTCAGCTTAATAGTGGGAGCTCAATAAATGGTGATTCACTTTTGAAAACAATGCCATGTTCTCAAATTCTTCAGCAACCAAGCCTCAATTAACTCTTTCTCATGTGCAGTCCTCTGAGCTAAACAGCTGTCCCTGAAGCCCAAAGCACTTTTTCTTACATGTACTTGGCACCCTCCTAAGGTACGAGGAAAATTATCAGGGACAGAACTTTGCAATGTCATACCTGTCTGTAATGGTGTCAGTGGCTTGTTTAATCAGAGTTACCCTGTGCTCATGATGTGCTCTTTGCTGGGAGGCAGACTCGGGTGGATCCTTCCATAAGGCAATCAGCCACTAGGCACAGTAGGGCCCTCACAAGGTGCGCTGGGCAGGAGCAAGGGTGGGCAGGGATGTACAGGGCAGTACTGAATTTAGGGACCCGAGCTTCAGCGCTTCCTGGCTTCTCCCCAGGTGTGGCAGTCTGGGCACGTCTCTTTCTTTTCTCTGAGCCTGAGCTCTCACTCCTTCACTGTGAAGACATCTTCCTCCAGGGGTGGGAAGAAACTGAGTCAACGGACCAAGGGATAACACCATATTGGCATGGGCGAGAGCACTAGAGAACCCGGAAAGGACGTTGTTCCCACCTGAGATGCCACAGGCCAGGTATCTTAGTCTGGGTTCTCCTAGATGCAGAACGGGAAGCGAGGACTCAGGTAAAAGTGGTGTATTTGGGAGCTAACACTTAGGAGAGATGCAGAAATGGGTCAGGGAGGGGACAGCAGCAGGAAAGCTGGGTGCTACCAAGGTGGACCACCCAAACTCCACCCAACTGGGAAACTTTTGAACACTGTCTACATAAACCCACTGCTCAGAATCACTTTACCAAGGTGAGGAGGACAGGGGAACCAGACACCAACTAACTCTAGGAGTGCCCTTTGGAAGCTCTTCTTGAGCCCCGTCTTCTGGGCTGCCTCACGAGTGTGGGAAGGATGACCACCCCATTGCAGGTCCTGCACAAAGCCTCGGGGAGAGATGCAGGTACAAGGCAGCTGGAGGAGGCTGGACTGGTGAGCAGGAAGGATGTGGTGGAGGCTGACAGCATCTGCTGCCGGGGGCCAGGAAGAGCCTAACACCTGGTGAGTTTACCCCCAGCTGCAGCAACAGGAGGGCCCATCAGATGGCCCCAGACTCCTGTCTCACTTGGCCCCTAGCCTGCCCACATTGCTGTTCTCCTCAGAATTTCAGTTTCCTCATCCATGCAATGGGAAGAAGGATCTCCAGGTCCCATCTTCCTCCAGGGGTTCTGAGCAGATAATAATGGCTTTGAAAAGGTGGTGGAAACTGTACAGACTCATGGAAGCAGGCTGTCCCTGGAAGCCACCCTCCCTAGCACAAGTAGTGTTTCTACACAAAGGCCCTGAGTCATTTTCTCCTGGGCGAGGGCCACTGTTTCAGAGAACAAGTAACCAGCACCTGGACAACCAAATGGGGACCCTGATGGGCCACTAGTCCCTTCAGAGGCCTGCAATGTCACCTGGCAGCTTCAGAGAGAGCTGAAGCTCCTGTCCAGTGAGTGGGCTGGTAGAGCACGTGAGCAGGCTGGAAAGGCCTTGGGGGCCACAGACCCTAGCAGGGTGAGCCTGTGTGCAGAGGGGCCACAGTCCCCCTTGACTGGCTGATGGAGCACCAGACCACTGTGGGACCCACGCTTCACCCACCCTGTAGCTGAGGATGCTGGCAGCCCGTGCCGGCTCCTGATCCCACATGCAGAGAAGTAAGTGGCCTGCAGTAACACTGTTCTCAGTAGAGTCTAAAAATGCACCTCCTTTGTGCAGACATCTATGGCTCAGACCACAACCAAAAGTGCAGAAGGAGAAACTTCTGAACCGGCAGCTGGAGTTCTGACTTGTTCCAGGATGCGGTGAGCTGCTTGAGGACCCCCACTATGCAGCCAACAAAAGAGGGTAACAGAATCTTTTCAAAATTTATTTTTGATTTATTTTGGCTGTGCCGGGGGGTCTTAGTGGCAGCATGTGGGATCTTCAATCTTTGTTGCAGCATGCAGGAGCCAGTTTCCTGACCAAGGAACCAAGGCCCCCTGCATTGGGAGTGTGAAGTCAGCCACTGAATCACCACGGAAGCCCTCAGAATCTTTACTGGTTAAAAAAAAGCCTTATCCTTGGCACTTCAGCAATTGACAAAAATCCGATTTCAACAAAGAAACTAGGAAGATTCAATTTTTCTAAAATATAACACAAAAAAAAAAAAAAAGAGAGAGAGACAGTGAGAGAGAGAAAGAAGGCACATTTAAGTACATAAAAAAAAAGGACTGCAGGATTTCCCTGGCTAGTGGTCCGGTGGTTAAGACTCCAAGCTTCCAATGTAAGGAGTGCAGGTTCGATCCCTGGTCTGGGAACTAAGATTCTACATTCTGTGTGGATCAGCCAAAAAAACAGCAGGGGGGGGACTGGAAGGAAATACAGTAAAATAAGCACGTGTGGGCATGCATACTTGCTCCCTCCATCCCATCACCCATGGCTCTACAAGACTCCTCTCTGCTCAGGCCCTCCAGAGCCCAGGGGGTGGACTAGTGGACTTAGGACCACTGAGCTTTCCAGGCTCATGGACACATGTTCCCCATTCTCTTTGCTGTTGGATCCCCTACCCAGAGGTGCCAGATTTGTAAATATGTGAGTGATTTCAGACCTGCAGCCTTTTCCCTGAGAACCCCAGGGTGAAGCCACAGTGCCCAAAGCTTTCAACACAGGGTGGTCCTACTGGCTCTGCCCATCTACATCCCAATGCTCAGTCCCAGCCTGGCATAAAGGGGGCCAAGTAAATGCTGGATGGGTCAATGAGCTAATGAATCAATGGAGGGTTTGTTGGGCCATTCCTCTCCAGGGGGAAGCCTGAGTTCATGCCTATAAGGGGCCCCTTATGCTTAGGGTACTAGAAACAAGCACATTTTCACTCAAGCTCCTGTACACTTTCTGGCTGGGCCATCAACAGGCTGCATGACCTTAGGCAAGCTACACGACTTACTCTCTGTCTCGAGTTTCCTCATTTATAAAGGGGGAATAATACAAAGATTTACCTTAGCAGATTGTTACAAGAATTGTGTCTTAAATATTTGTCAAATGCTGCGAATCATGCACATAGCACAAGGTAGGCATCATTTAAGTGCTTAGTAAATAAAATAAGTAAATATATACACACATGCCTAGCATATACACCTGCACTTAGATGTGAATGTACAAGCATGTCCATAAAGGCACAACATGCCCAGCCTCCCACATGCTCCAGGAGGCCAAGGACCTCAGTTGTTTTTTTTTTAATCCCCAGATAAGCTGTAAGGTCAGATGTGTGCCCTCTACCACAGCCAATGGTCAAAGAGAGAAGGGCTCTGGTCTGCCCTAAACCAAAAAAAAGAAATCCAACGAGCAAAGTCCAGTCAGGGAGGGCACTGACCGACAGCCGTGGCTGTGAACCTTGGTCTTTCACATCAGCTCAGTTATCTGCCTGAGCCAGGCTCCTGTGACAGGTGACCCCAGCCCCCCGGTCCTCAGTGATGTACAGTATCTCTCCCTGGAGATATGGCACCACCAGAACAAACACTAGCAGGTGAGATGGCAGGAAAAGCCCTGATAACCAGTCCACCTGTCCAGCCTTCTTCCTCCAGGTTTATAAGGGGCATTTCAGTTTTTTCAACACTGTTTTAAAAATCAAGCCTTCCTTTGGATTTCAATGGTCTGGTCTACATCCACTATTTAAGGGGACTCGCTTTTCCCGCCACTTACTCCAAGGGCACATTCCAGACCCCCGAGAACTGGTCTCTATGAAATGCCAACACAGTGCAGGACAGTAACCTCATGAATCAAGCCGGAAGTGGCCTTAATTACTGGTGTACATTGTAAAATCTCCTTCCAAACAAAGTCATAAATCCCTCGCCACTGGAAATGTTCTATCCTTAAAGAGAGGCAAAGGTATCTTGAACAGAGTCCCAGACTTATCAATTTCAAAAGAGTCAACTTTGATCCACTGCTGCTGTGTTAATCAAGCGATCGTGGAGGCTGAGTGCCTCTCTGGCAAGGCACCATCAGGAGACATCCCCAACACGATATCCCGCCATCAGCTTCCTTGCTTCACACACTTCTCTGCCAGGAAGCGAGACCCTGCTCGACTCCCTGGGACGACCGCCTGGAGATGAGGTCTGCTGGTGCGAGGACCTGAGAACCTTAAACCGGCCCCTCCAAGAGCCTGAGTGTGCTCGAGGATGAGAACTGGCAAGAGGCTCAGACATGATGCTGAGGATCGAGGGAATACCCACTGTCAGGCAAGACTAAGATTTTAACACCGTCTTACTTTATCCTCCTAATTATATTGTTTTCAGATGAGATAAATCAAAGCACAGAGAGGTTTCCTAGTTTCTCCAAGGCCTCAGAGCACATGAAGTGGTGCAGGTTTCAACTCTGGCCAGCCTCCCTTCCAGTCTTTGGCTCTTCTGTGACACCCACAGCCTGCCGCCTGAGTTTCAAAAATCCTGGGTTCCTTCCCGACAGCAGAACGAAATCTCTGAAGGGAGGTTTGAAAGGAAGAAGAGGAAGCTCTGCCAATTTGGCTCAGATGCACACCAACTTGGGCAAGGGCCACCCCGACACTCCCTCATCAGCTGGGTGCTGGAAGTCTCCCTTCCTCTTCCTCGGCCTCCCTGTGACTGGAACACACCTGCAACCTGCCAGGGCCACACCTGGGGAAGCAACCGCTTCCTCCTGGAGCCGTGCTTTGTGCCCGGCTTCTAGCAATTACTTCCCTCCATTGCTTAGTGCCTCCTCCATCCTGCCCAGGATCCCACCTCCTCCTACTCCCCACAACCTACCACCAAAAATAGTGCAGGGATGTCCTTACACTAGAGGCAATGAGCACCAGCGTTGTTCTAAGTGGTCTAGCCCCACTTGCCCTCTCCACAGTTCCGTCATGCCCATCCTCTGATCTGTGAGCAACAGGTCTAAACGGATAGCCCTGAGCTCCCTATCATTCTGGATCCCCTAATTGGAGCTGTCCCGGCCTGGTGGCGCTGGCTTAGGGACCAGCTTGGGTGAGCTGCTACCGCTTTCCCACCACCCCTGGCCAGCTGCGTCAGCTTGGTGAGTAAGGCAGGGAGGGCCCTCAAAGGCTGCCCACAGCCCCTTCCACCCAAGAAAAAATTTGCTCTAAAATATCGACACCCTCCCTAGAACTGCCTCCCGGATTTAAGAAGGGGAGAGGTTGCTTGGCTTTAAAAAGGAAATTGGATTCCCATTCACGAACTCCCCGCACCGGGACACTAACAGGTAAAACGAGTTCTGCCATTGATTAATGAGCTGGGGAAATAATGGGGCTCACCCTTTGCCATTAAGAATATTAACCTCGTTCCTGGCCCAGGGATGTCATAAACCCAGGGCCCACAAAGCTCTCTCACGACCATACTACACATCTGCCAGGTGAGGGGGCTGGGTGCATGTCTCTGACCTCCAGGGCAAGCCAGGAAGGGACAGAGCCTTTTGGGAAGCCCACAGACACTCCACCAGGCCAGATGTGGGCAGGAAGGAGAAATAATGCCATAACTTGCCATAGATATGCAAGAACCCAGGGATCTCAGCTGCCTGGGACCTTTATTAAAGTGATGCTGTGCTTGCGTGGTCTAATGGCTTCTCAAAAGCCAAGCTGCCCACTGGTGGCATTGACAGTGGTGTGACCTTATGAATTCCACCACCAGGACCACCAGGGAGGGACTGTCTCCCTCCATTCTGCACAAATCTGAGGGATGCTGGAGAATCACGTCCAGCTCTGGGCCCTGCACTTTAATTAAGAGCTGCCACTAGGATGATAAAGAGCCTGGACTCCATGTCTCATGAGCATAATTAAAGAGACTGAGAAGTGTGTATGTTCTAGATAAGATTCAGGGGCATGTGTGCGCAGTGCAGGACGGATAGTTAATTCCTGGAACCAGATGTAGACATGTTCTGTGGGGCCCGAGACGACAGAATGAGGACCAACTGGCGGAGGTTATAGAAAAGATTTCAACTCAAGGTTAGGAAGACTGTTTGATCAAACACAGCTGTTCAAAATAGCACAGGATTATTTTAGGAGGCAGTGAGCTGCCTGCCACAGGGATCTCTGGGCAGAACCTGGGTGAGCCAGCAGAAGGACCTAGCCTAAGATCCTCTGCCACTGGAATCTCTATGTTCCTTCTGTGATTTTTATGGTACCCCAAACGGGGGACTGGGGGTGGCAGAGGCAGCAGTTGGTCCAACCTTTTAGAAGTATAACCCCTTCTCTCACTTCCTCAAGAAGCCCCCAGCTGGAGAGCCCAAAGGGTGCTGCTCTGCAGTACAACTGGCTCATTTCCTAAAAGTATGTGAGGGTGGGAGGATACACAAGCTTGCCCCAGAGAGGCAGCATCATCATCCAGGAAAGAGATGAGACAGATCTCCAGATTGGGACCAGGTCACTCAGTGGGGGAGGGTCTCAACCTAAGCTAATCAGGGCCTCTTCTCCCAACTGATGGGCTGGGACTGACCCAGGCCACTTCTGTTTTGGAATTCAGCAATGCCCATGGTGATCTAGAAGGGGACTGAAGGACAAACAGCTCAGTGTCTGCCCTCAAAGAGGGGAAGAGTCTAGCGCGAGATGTCAGCAAATTTCTTCTGTAAAGAGCCAAACAGTGGATAATATTTCGATTAGCCGGGCATACAATTTCTGTGGCAACAACTCCACTCAGTTGCCACTGTAACGCAAAAGCAGCCACATGCACAACTAAATAAATGTACACAGCTGGATGCCAATAAAACTTTATTTCCAAAAATAGGCAGCAGTTGGATTTGGCCCAAGGGCTGCAGTGTGCCCACCTCTGGGCTAGTCCTACGGTTCTCAACAGGCTGTGCATTAGAATCCCTTGGGGAGTTCACAAAGCACCAATGCCTAGGTTCTGCCCCAAATAACACTGAAATGGTGTAAGGTGGGTCAGTGTTCTCTAAAAGCTCCCCCAGATGATGGTACCATGCAGTCCAGACTGAGAATCACTGATCTCTAAAGAAGAGAAGTACGTGAAATCCCACTATAATCTCACAATAATCCATAGGATTTCACAAACCCAGCCCAGGCGAAGTGACTGGCTCAGGCTCATAAGTGAGTCAAGAGGCAAGGAATCCCAGCCCACGAGCTTTCCCGAGCACACAGAAGACAGCATGGGCTCACACCCCCAACCCAGCGCTTGGGATGCAGGTGCTTTCTCGCGCATGACCCACTGTTCCAGGAAGACAGGACCCTGCAGACAGAAATCAATACCAAACATGTTCACAAGACACTGTACCAGGCCCTCTCCCCAGACCAACCTCGATGACCTCGGACTAACAGGGGGACAGAAATCCCCAAACAACTCGTTTGTCTGTTTTTGAGAAGCAGCATTTTAACCAAATTTTAAACAGGTTATTAGCATCTGGGAAGAACAAAAGGGGACTATAAAAACTGTGTTTCCTCAATCCTAACAAGCGCAGCCATAGGAAACTCTTTACCAATGACACCACTGAGGACCTGCCAAGACGTGCTGCCTGCCCGGAGCTCTACCCACGCAGGACTGGGGCACAAGGAACCCCCAGACCCCTGGTGAATGTTGCAAGAGCTTGGCTGAGGCTGGGCGGCCACTGGCAGCGATGATCTCAGCTTCGACAGTGCAAATGCGCTTGGTAGATGGGGCAAACCCAGGCATCCCTGGCCTTGTAGCAGCTCTGTGGGTGGTCAGAGAGCCTCTGAGACTCAGACCTTCCCCTTCCACTGAGTCACGGGGTCAGTCAGGGGCTTGAGACAGCAAGGATGGGACAAGCATGACCATAAGACAATAAATACTGAGAGCAGAGACCAGGGGCTATGTGCAGTTCTTCTCACGTTCCCAACAACTCCTATGGAGTAGAGTCACACGTTGTCCCCATTTTGCAGATGGAAAAACTGAGGAACCGAGTAGCTGAGTAATGTGCCCACAAGTCACCATGGCAGCAAGTTAGAGTCAGAATTCAAATCCAGCTCCTCTGTCCCAGATTCTGGCTCTCAATGTTATGCTCCAAGGACTTAAAAGAGAATCCACTAAGGCAACTCTTTCCCTGCAGAGGTGATGAAACACAACCAGAGAGAATAAGGGGCTGGCATGGGGCCACACATGGGGGGCTGGGGCAAAACCAATTCCATGTACCACCCTTTCTTTCTGTAGAGAAGGGTCCTGCCAGTTTCTCCGAAGATGGGCTCACAAAGTTGCTGAGGGCCTGCAGAACTGGAGAAAATGTCAGCTTGAGGGCTCCTGTCTGCCAGCCTGTATGAAAGAAAGCCTGTGAGGAGACCCCACATCACTCAGGATCTTCTGTCCCACCTGCGTGGTGGAGAGGCCTGCTTGTCAGCCCCTCACTGTCCACCATGGTCCACACTCAACTGCAGGAGTCACCAGCCAGCTTCCCCGTCATGACTCTCTGCCTACCCAGTGCCCTCCAAGGACGCTCCATTCTCCAGTTACTGCACGTTCAAATTCTACCTAGGCTCCAAGGCACAGTCCTCAAGAATATGAGCTCTGAAGTTATAGCTGAGCTCACACCCTAGCTGTGTCACTTTGGGAAGCTGGCTCAACCTCTCTGGGCCTCAGTTTCTTCATCTGGGAAGTGAGGATAATAATGGAGCCCACCTCAGGCTCACAGCAGTAAGGGTTCTATTGTATTACCATCATCATGGTTCAACCTGCACGCACCTTCCTCTGAGAAACTCCCCCTCCATGGTTAGACGTGAGCTCTCCCTCCTCTGAGCCCCCTAGTTCTGTCTGTACCTCCACTCAACCCCCAGGGCTGACTCTGGGGCAGGTCCTGTGCTGGGCTCTGGGACAAGTAGAGTGAGACACTACTTCAGATCTGCAGGAGTTCCCAGACCAGTCTGGGGGACAGACACAGGCTCGCAAATAGCTGTGAGGGCTAAGAAGTGACATTTCACATCCTGCGACACTCTAACAAGAACTTTTTTTTTTAATTTGGCTCACTTCCCACTGACTAAAGACAGTTTCACTAACTCCTGATGAGCTGTATAAGAGTTTTAAAAAATCAGGTCAAATCACAATTGGAGAATTCCAAATGGCTCCCAGAATTTCCCCCTTCCCTTACTTTACAGTCTGGATTTAGCCATTCAGGTCCCTCCTTCTCCACCTCTGCACCCCCCATATATGTGCGCCCAGGCCCAAGCGTTCTACGCACGCTAGGGCTTGGATGCCACAGAACAGGGTGGGTGCATAGGCACCAGGGTTGAAGGGATCTCCAGACTCAAGAGTGGCGTTGTTCTGTTATAAAGCAATGGGCCCAGGGGTCCTGGTAACCAACACTATTTCCATGTTCACTGCACTTTACAGTCCATGGCAGAATGTCACTTGCTCTTCCCATGAAGTCATCTTGCCATGATTATTAAGACCTCCTAAATTGGGGTTCTAGGGCAAGGTTTATGTCTACTTATCTTTCTGGTACCTGTGTTTAACACAGCACCCAGCACATACTAAGGTGCTCAGTAAGTAAAAAAAAAAAAATTTACAAGTGGGGAAATTGGCTCAGAGAGATCAAGAAACTTCCTCAAGGTCACACAGCAAAGGAAAACAGCCGGTCTGCCCAAGGCAAGGAGAAGCTGAGGGTAACGGAGCAGGACGGTGGGCAAGGGGCCATCCACCAGGGGCGCGTGAATGAAAGGTGGAGTGGAAAAAGGCAGATGAAGTTCCAGGAAGGGAGGGTCTGACCAAGAGAGAACAAAGACAGGCCCTGGGAGCAGGATGAGAGGGGCCAGAGGAAGTGAGGGGATGGAAGTTTCTGAGACAGACTGTCAGCTGTGAAGAACAAGTTTCTGAACTCCTGAAGCTTATCAGGCAGGCTGGGCTGGCAGGAGGGTGTGACAGCCCTGGACGATACAGCACAGGAAAGGGTTCTTTATAGCTGGCTTTATTCTTTTGAAAAACGTGGATAATCTGTTGTTAGAATGATGAAAAGCTGTCTTAAGATAAAGTGCTCTGTCAAATGTCAGGCCATTTAGACCTCCAATACAGTCCCCAAACCAGGCAACAGGAGTCTTTAAAAATTTCAAAACTGTTTCTGGCTTGTCACTGCATCTAAATAAGAAAATGAACAAGCTAGGCTCTTTCCCCAGAAAAAAAAAAAAAGTGCACTTTAAATGATAAGCCCAAGAGAAAGCCAAGTGCAAGACTTTATTATAGCCCTGGAATCACTCTGTCATCAGCCTATTTGTGCTACTGCAGATATCAAAGCTTCGAGATCCAAAGAAAGGGGGTCATGGCCCCTGGGCCAAAGACTCCATCCTATTTTTGTGGCCCAGAGGTGTGTGAATGAATGGATCCCATGATTCTTGGCTCAAACCCCCTGATTTTACGATCCCCTGTCCCTCCCCCATCTACAGAGCAGAGGTCACAAAGCCACAAGGTTCCCTTGCAATGCTACTTCCTGTAGAGATGCCCAGTCTGGCTTTCTGAACAACCTCTTTAATTTGACCGCACAATCCGCAGTTGTCCAGAAATGACTCCGATACAATAAACATCTCAGGGAAGCTCAGGCACCTCGCGAGTCCAAGACGTCTCTGGCTCAGGGCCTGCCATCAACCACGCACCCTGGCAGGGGCCATGCCCATCAACTTGGTTTCAACAGGCCAAGAGCCCCATGCCTCCCCTGCCCAACCCAACCCCAGGGTAGCTCAGGGCTGACGGGAGCGAGGGAAGAGGAAGAGGAATTCCCAGTGGCTCCTGACGGAGGATCTGGCAGCCTTGCCCTGCTCCCCACAATCCCTGGGCCACATTCTTAATCTGAGCCAGAAAGGCCGATTGGGGTTCTGAGGTCACGTTCTAATGCTGCAGCACAGACGGGAGTGTTGATAGCCTAAGCCTCGCAGAGTGATTGTTCTCAGAGGACAAGGCTTATTATCTGTCCTCAGAAATTCCACCCTCTCCTCTCCTCCGAGTTCTCTCCTTGGAGGCTCAGCTCCCTCAGAGAAATGCAAAGAGTGACTGAACTTCCAGGTTCCGAAAGGCAGAGAGAGCCAGGAGAGATTGTGGTTCCCACCTGGGTCGCTGGCTGGCAACGTGTCTGACCTGGGTGAGACTCAGCCACTTCTCAGGGAAAACAGAAAGCATGGTCACCGGAGGGCTGTCTCAGGTGGGAATGAGACCCCGTGTGAAGCCACACAATGGTTGGCAAGGCTGTTATCACGGGAGCCGACTGCAGAAGGGTGGCCTCAGACGTGCATTAGCACCTATGGAGTGGGAGGAGGGTGGAGATGGGGATGCAGAGAGGGCACCGGCCCACAGGCTCCAGCCACTCTGCTTAAGGAGATGAGATACGGTCACCAGAGGGAGCGGGCAGGCAGGCGGTACTGGTTGGGGTTAGGTGGCCTCACAGAGGAGGCGCATCTTCAGGGGGGAATGAATGACTGTACTTGAGGCGGGTGGATCAGCAGTGAGGCATCTGGAGGGGGCGTGGAAGTGAGGGAAGGAAGAGTAAAGTGACCAGGCTACCCTGCTGAAGAGGTTGTACGGTAGGCGTCTAACAAAGACACGTAGAAATGGAGTTTGGGGGGTGTGGATCGAGGGCTCTGCTTTGGGGCTTTACTGTAAACAGAGAACGTGTTAACATTCTGAAGCAGAGGGATAACCAGCAAGTGGAGGGGTGATGGAGTGTGCAGGCTGGGAGGGGAATGCAGTTGTCCCAGGGAAAGGAGACAGGTTGATATAGGAGATTCCTGCTCCACAGGGGCCTACGGGGCAGTTAACTTCCAGAGGACCTGGCACTTGGGGGACTGGAACAGATGAGAGCCTATGACATTTATCCTCACTCAAAACCTCTCTTAGAACCTCCAGCCAGAGATGAAAGGCCTAAGTACAGTCACCACCAGGTTGACTGTTTTCTACACAATCAGAAATAAGCCCTTCATGCCTGATACCCAGAAAGCCCTTTTCACTAATCAGGAACCTTCATTTGCCTTTGCCCACACAGGCTCTACTTGCACTGTCTTTCCCCTCACCATGCACACATACAGGTGAATCCATCACCCAGCCAGGAGCTCTGTACAGGGGAGGGGCAGTCACAGCACCACACAATTAGCTGTGAGGCAAGTCAGGTCATCACAAGCAAGGCCCAGAAGTATGACCCATGGTGGGGGTGGGGGGGTGGGGGAGCAGAATAAAGAGACTGTGTCCATGTTCTGCCAAGAGGCAAGATCTGAGCTGAACCTGTATTTGCCAGACAGGATGGAGTGGTGGGAGGGAAGATGGGCATGCCAGCCTTGGAATAGCCAGGGGCAAAGCACAGAGGGGTAAAAATATAGTGAGTTTAGGTAAGGATGTTCCTGGCATATCAGGAAAAGGACTGGGGGACCACTTTATAGGAGGCCTTGAATGCCAGGTTAAAGCAACCCCACATTACACCAAAAGGCAACGGGAAGCCACTGGAGGTTCTGAGAAGCCAATGACTAGATAGGAATCGTGCTTTTACTGGAGTGACATGATGTCAGCTGTCCCCCATAATGGGGTGGTAGGTGGGGCTGCTACGGGATGCACCAAGGACAACAGAGGAGACAGAGTTACGGTGGGAGCTAGTCAAATGCCAAAACGTAGCCAGTTGAAGTCCGCTTGCAAACATACTTGTTAAAAATAGTGCTTTGGGCCTTAGTGGAAACAACCTCATTCTATACCTATTTCCTTTCTTGTTCTTGAATATTCTCCGGAGCGTCTGAATACGCTCTCATGAGGAAGTCATTAGCAGAAGCTCAGTCTGTTCTAATTATAAAGCAGGCAAGGAGTCTGCTGAGGCCAATGAGGGGCTGGGCTCATGCCCTTGTCTGGCCTCACAGAGACACTATGGCATGGGGTTAGAGCAGGCCCGGGGGTAGCACCATTAGGGCTCAAATGCCATGTCTGTCCTGTGCTGGGTTGTTACACACGTTACTCAAATTCCTGTGCCTCAGTTTCTACTCACTGGGGATTAAAAAAAAGGATCTACTGGGAACTTCCCTGGTGGCCCACGGTTAAGAATCCACCTGCCAATGCAGCAGACACAGGTTCGATCCCTAGTCAGGGAATTAGATCCCACATGATGCCAAACAACTTAGCCAGTGTGCTGCAACTACTGAGCCCGCAAACCCTAGAGCCCGTGCTCTGCAACAAGAGAAGACACCTCAATAAGAAGCTTGTGTAACGAAGAGTAGCTTAAGTACACTTAACATGTATTAAGTGAAGCCAAAAATCACCCACCATCTTCAGCTGTCTACCTGCAAACCTCATCTCCTAACTGTGCCAATGCCCTTAAATTACTGAGGACTGTGCTGAGCGGTGAGTAATACACTGGGCTGGGAGTGGGGAAGCCCAACCCTGTTCAGGGTAGGGGGGCGCTCCCTGACCTTGAGGGGTGGTGCTTCAAGCAGTTCACTTCCCCATCCCTAAATGGGAACTGGAAATCCCCACCCCCACCTCCTGTGCTCTCTGCCTCCTGGAGCAGCTGAGACAATACCAGTGTGAGGGCCCAGGGAAACCAAGTGCCCGTGTGAGGGTCAGCACTCCCCTGCTCCACAGGAGTGGCCCTTCCATCTTGCCCATCTGCTGGCTTCCTTCAGAAGTCACTGTGACTGGCTTTCTCAAGGCCAGTCCAAGCAAGCAGATGCCACAGCCAGAACAGCAGGGGCTCATTTCCAGCCTAGCCAAGCATGGGCTTTCCTGGGGTGACCAGGCCCAGCCTAGACATCCAGTTCCTGCTAATTCTCACCATGGGTCAGGCCCTGGGTTTTCCCCATGTCCCTGAGTGACAGAGATGCAGCCAGGGGTCCCTCAGACCCATTACTACAATACAGAATCGCCTGGCTAGCTCTCTGGCCAGGCCCTCAGAGCCACTCAGAGGCCCCCATCGGCCAAATAACCCACAGCCCCACCTGTTCCAACTGTGTGCTCCAGCCCCATGACTTTCCCACCAGACCCCAGCTGTACTTGCTGACTTCCATGACTTTGGTCAAGCTATACCCTCTGCCTATAGTTCTTCTCAATCTTCCTGCAGCCACTTTTCAGGGCCAGACTGGAGCCTCCCTCGCACGCCCCCCAGTATTAATGCCCCTGTGACGGTGATAGTTTTGCTGTGTGGTGGAATGCTCTGTGCCTGTGGCCCTGCCCCCCAGCCCCTCTACCTACTCCACAATGCCCTGTTCTGCATACTTCACCATGCCCACACCCGGGGGCTCACCCAGTACACATGTAGGGACGTGAACCACTAAAACAGCCCCCAGTGAACAAGGTAACAGTTCTGCAGACTTAGATTCCAGGGACTGATGTCTTTTTTTTTTTTTTATAGTTGCTTTACAATATTGTGTTGGCCTCTGCCACACAACAACATGAATCAGCCAAAGGTATACATATGTCCCCTCCCTTCTGAACATGGCCCCCCTCATCTGCCTCCCCACCCTACCCCTCTAGGTTGTCACAGAGCACTGGGCTGAGCTCCCTGTGTGTGTCACACAGCAAATTCCCACTTGCTGTCTATTTTACATATGGTAATGTATATGTTTCCATGCTCTTCTCTCAAGCTGTCCCACCCTCTCCTTCCCCCACTGTGTGCACAAGTCTGTTCTCTATGTCTGCAGGACTGACGTCTTAACTGCATTTCCCAAGCTAAAAACAATGAGTTGCATCTTTCCTGGAAAAGTGGTCTCTGGGGAACGAGGGGGTGAGAGCACTTAGCTGTGGGGCCAGCTGCCTTCGGAAGGGAGAAGCCCAAGGTGACCCAGCCTGCGAATGCAGAGCTGGACGAGCAGAAAGAAATCAAGAGGCAATGGTACTCCCTGCTCCCCTGCCACAGGAACCATCAACCGAGTCAGCAAGTCCTGGGAAGAGCCAGTCGGCTGCCTTTAATCCTCCCAGAACACGCTAGCGGCAGGGAAAGCTCAGAGGGGCAGACCTTGCGTCAGGGCTGCGGCCCCTGTGCTGGAGCCAGCAAGCCAAGGCGGCGACATGGAGAGACAGGCAAGTCCTGGCTCCACCTGGCAGCCCACTCCAACCTGCCGCTACCCATGCATTACAGGGAGGAGGCTGTGGCCAACTGGCTTCAAGGCCAGCCCTGCCTCTCTCAGGCACAAGGAAGCGCTTTGTGCAGCCCAACACCTCATTATCTGGCATCTCGGCCACACCGGAAAGGGCAAATAATGGGGTAAGTGTGACACATGTTGCACAGGTGCCCCTCCCTGCACAAACCTGTCCTTGAGTCCCCACTGCCTACGGAGGAAGGGCTCAATTAACTCCTTAGTAAGGCATTTGTGGCCCTTCCAACTGGCCCCAACAAATCCTTCCAGAAAAACCTCCTTCTAGTCTAATTCACTTATTCATTCAAAAAATATTTGTTGAGCACCTAGGTGCCGGGCACGATGCTGAAAGAGCTGAAGGATCCCTAAGTCCTACCGCCCTGAGCCTGCGCAGATCACATGCAGGACCCCGGCTGAGAGCTCTGCCTATGGAAGGTGCTCAAGGTTGGGTACCTGTTATGATCATCACCCCCACCTGTCCCTGAGGAGGGAGGAAGCTGCTCTTCCCACATGCCCACCTACCTGCCCTCCAGTGTCACCACCACACCAGAAAGGTGGGCACAAAAGTTACTCTGACCGTTGGAGGCCCATCAGGTGCCATAATTTAGGATGCGCTGGCTGCTCTGGGGGGCGCTGGGCTTTGGGGGTTTCCCTGTGCTGGAGTCACAGGAGGTTTGGAGACTCTGGGGGATTTGGAGCACATTGGGTTCTCAATCAACCTCACTGAGGCCACTCATCTGACATGCATTTCTGGGCCCTCCAAGTTGGGCCCTGTGTAAGGTGCTCCCACTGGGAAGGATGAAGAAGGTAAAGGTTAAAGGTACACAACAGGTAAAGACACAGGGGAATGGAGGTAAAGTCCTGGCAGAAGGCAAGTAGCTTCCAACTGGTTGGCCAGGAATCATAGAACAAGAGGGAACCTTTCATAGAGGTAAGGGTCAGCTTGAACATCAAGCTGTGAGTAAAGACATGGAAGCTATGGAGACTGTTTAAGCCATGACATGTCTGGAGTCACTTTTGAAAGACATAAGATGAAGGACTGGTCTGGGGCGTCCCAGGCAGCACTAGTAATAAAGAACCCTCCTGCCAATGCAGAAGACATAAAGAGATGCAGGTTTGATCCCTGGATCAGGAAGATCCCTTGGAGAAGGAAATGGCAATCCACTCCAGTATTCTTGGCCTGGAAAATCCCATGGACAGAAGAGCTTGGTGGGCTACAGTCCATAGGGTCACAAAGAGTTGGATACAACTGAAGCGACTTAAAACAAAGGAGTGGCCAGAAAAGTTAAGACTCAAGCACTGTGGCGGAGAAGGCAATGGCACCCTACTCCAGTACTCTTGCCTGGAAAATCCCATGGACGGAAGAGACTGGTAGGCTGCAGTCCATGGGGTCGCTAAGAGTCAGACATGACTGAGCGACTTCACTTTCACTTTTCACTTTCATGCATTGGAGAAGGAAATGGCAACCCACTCCAGTGTTCTTCCCTGGAGAATTCCAGGGACAGGGGAGCCTGGTGGGCTGCCATCTATGGGGTCGCACAGAGTCAGACACAACTGAAGCGACTTAGCAGCAGCAGCAGCAGCAAGCACTGTGAAATGTCAGGGATGGAATTTTTCTTCTGACAGCATTTGAAAAATCTGTAAGAGTAAGCAACTGGACATTCTATCAATTTCTTACATCTTTATAAAGAGCCAGACAATACAAGAGATCTCACACAGGACTACACAGTTGGAGGGGAAAGTAATACACTTTTAAAAGACATACTTTTTTGACATGAGAATGTGGGCTACTTCTGTGCAACTAAATATTGATGAAAGCTCTTATAGCATGTTTAGGTCAGAGACAGCTTGCAAGAAATCCACGAGTATGGGGAGGAGTGGTGGGTGGGGAACTTCCATACAATCAGGAGGTCAAAACAAGTATGTACAAAACACAGAAGGAACAAGTCAACCTGGGCTGTGATTAGGAAGAAATGTGCCTAACATTTTAGGCCAGGGGTACGCAAAGTTTTCTCTTTATTTATTTGTTTGACTACACTGGATCTTAGTTGCAGCACACAGAATTTTTGATCTTCATTGCAGCAAGTGGAATCTTTTTTTTTCAGTTGTGGCATGGGAGATCTTTTAGTTGAGGCATATGGGATGAGATCTAGTTCCCTGATCATGGATGGAACCCAGGCCCCCTGCATGGGGGGCCACTGGACCACCAGGGAAGTCCTTGCAAAGTTTTGTTTTTATAAATAAAGTTTTATTGAAACACAGCCATGCCCATTCATTTGTATATTATCTATGGGCACTTTCCAACAACAAGGAAAAAACTTGAGAAGCTGCATGTTGTCCCTCAAGCCTCAAATACTTACCACCTGGCCCTTCACAGAAAGTCTGCTCTGCGTGAGAATGGACACACGCAAGCAAGAACAAGAGCCCCCCACCCCCACCCCCGGGAGGAACAACCTTGTTCCCAAAGCTCCTCTGGGCTCCTCTCTGAGTAGAGCCCCCGGTGAAGGCCACACACTTCTTTGAACATCTTAGCGTGGTAAATCTTCTATCCTTTAGAGTGGATTTGATTTCTGGAAATTGCCCAAGGCTTTTCAAACCAATTCAGGTGAAAAGGTGGGTGATCACGCCAAGGAATGAAACACGAGAGCTTGCCAAGGGCAGGACGCGTGCCTTAAACACTGGGTGAATTGAAATGGTAGTGAGAAATGTGGTTTCATTATCAAGTTGCGTAACTTTATTTCTTGTGTCTCGTTAATTGGGGACAACAGTCATCTGATGTTTGGGCCTCAGCCCGATAGTAAAAGACCTCTTACAAGACCAACCGCATTCCACAGGCATCTGCAGTCGGGGACGGCTGTGCTGAGAAGTCTTTTACTTCTCCTGAAAAGACGGAGCCTGGTAACAGAGAATGCCTGGCCATTACAAATGGAGACACTGTTGCCCAGAGAGGAGATGGGACTTGTCCAAGCCACCCAGCCATGGAGCCTCAAGGTTTAATTCATCCAGAATGGTTACAGTGCTTTAAGTTCTGAGCCATGAAATAAAAGTTTAAATTAAAAATGTGTACATGCTGAATCCCTCGTCTCCAATGAGACAGAAATGTCAATAAATCATGGAAATTTGACAGGCCTTGGCCATGTCCCCTGACCTGAGTCTGTTTTCTCATATAAAAAATGGACAATAATCTCCTTGTGGAGTTCCTGGAAGGATTACAGTTTAGTGATGCACCTAAAACACTCAGCAGAGTACAACATACAATGGGTTCTCAATACAAAGTAGCTCAGAATCTCTGATGCAAGGGCAAGTGCAATGACAGCAACATTCCACCATCCTTACCCACCGTGGGTGTGCACACACACCCTCCCATACAGCAAACTCCAAGACCGCACAGCTTCAGTGGGCACCTGTCCGTGCATGGCCTAGTTTGGCCTGCCTCCAGCAAGGAAGTTAATACAGGGGGAAACTGCCATCTGCCTCTGGAGGAGCCATGTTCCCAGCCCGAGGGACCCGTCCCCTCTTTCGGGGAGTAACTCCATCAGCAGGACCACAGTTGTAAACACAGCACAGACAAACAGGAACCAAGAAACCAAAGCAGATGAAGAGCAGGTAACTCCGCCTTTTGGAGGAGGCCAGGATCGATGTCTTCTGAAGGGGCAAGGGAAAATCCCCACACCTCCCCTGGTGAAATAATGCCAGTAAATCCCTCCACGCTGGCCTCTCTCCTCACATATAATAGCCAAACATGCCAGCGGGAGTGAAGCAAGAGAGGGTGTGCATTGCGGCTTCCGGTGCCTGGCTGCGCAGATCCGATAACAGGGCCCTGCCCAGGCGAGGGCTGTGACCACAGACACAGACAGACAATGTCCTGATCCAGCAGCAAGGGCCAGCACTGGCACCATCAAGCAAGACTGGTGAGCTTATATAACAAAGGGCTTGTCATCACTTCCTGTGAGCCTCATCGCCCACATTCCAACACAGTGAGATTCTCTCTCTGCCCTGGCTTTGAAGTTCAACAGCTCATTCACAAGGCTGGGCAGAGATCTGCTGGGAGGCAGAGAGCCTGCACTGGCTCACCTTCCCATTCCCCTTGCCCTTGCCGTGTCACTAGTTTATTTGGAAAAAAAAATGTACCTTTGTGATTAGAGTTTGTTTTTAAAAACTGAAAAATATCCAACCTTGCAGTGACAACTACTATTCACACTTGGGTCTATTTACTTCTGGCCCTTTTTCTACCTTTGTAAGTGGGAATGGAGTAGAAGGAGAATACAAGTATTTGGTTTTTTAAAATCCTACTTTGAAAAAGTCTTCTGTGGTGAGCCTTTCCCCCTGTTGACCCTTTGCAGTTGTTACTCAACCCAGCTTTGGATGGCCGCATTCCTTTCCACCATATACGTGTGCCATTTCCACAGCTGGGTATTAGGTGATTTCCACTCTTGTTTTTCCAAATGCTGTAGGATACTGGTAGCTAAATCACTGTGACTCTCTTCACTCTCTCCTTAGGATAAACTCCTAGTGGGGCTACAGAGAAGCAACTTCTCAGCTTCTCTGTGTTATTCCCTCAGTTTCCCATTACTCTTTCTGATCGGGAACCAAGTCTATAACATTTTTGAGGCAACTATGATTTATAAGGTCCTTGTGTGTGCGCGCGCACAGGCTAAGTCGCTTCAGTCATGTGTGACTCTTTTGTGAGCCTGCCAGACTCTTCTGTCCATGGGATACTCCAGGCAAGAATAGTGGAGTGAGTTGCCATTTCCTCCTCCAGGGGATTTCCCAACCCAGGGACCACACTTGCATCTCTTTCGTCTCCTGTAATGGCAGGGGGGTGCTTTACCACTAGTGCCATCCAGGAAGCCCCATAAGGTCCTTCTACATTGGGCTTATTGACTGACCTCATGATAGGGATGAACACCCTCATTTAAAGATGGGAAAATAGCCTCAGGGAGGTGAAATGACTTGCCCAAGGCCCTCAACTTGAACCCAGACTAAGCCTGAGCAGTCAGTGCTCCTTCACTGCTCCACACCGCTTCTCTCAGGCCCCCAGGCCAATGTGATAGCAGGCATGACAGGGGTAGTTTAAAATTGAGTGCACAATGATCTACAATACACACAGCTTGCTACAAATCCCAGGGTCCACCTGTCTATGCTTGTCAGTCTTGACCATCCAACTACAGACCAAAGAAGGGAAACATCCATAGTTCTTCAACTACAAGGTTCAAGCGGTCTTTTGTTCAGCAACGGGGAAGGTTCTTTTTTACCACTAAAGAGCTAATGAGTAGAAAATGTCATGCCCCTAGTGGCTGCAGGGATAAACTTGATAGTGGCAATCTAACCCACTTCTTCCTGATTTTTAATTGTAAATGCAAGATGACCTTAGATTTAACATTCAAACAAATCTTTGAAATTCATAAACACAGATCTTTTAAAGAAGCCTGGTTTCTTCCTAGGAGGGACGCCCTGATTTCCCTTTTCAAATTTTTTAAAGAAAAGTCTGGGGAGCACAAGATGGCATGAATTTATTTCATATAAGTACCCTTTGCAGATGTAAAGTCTCTTTCCTACCTATCAGCAATGTCCCGGACAAAATGCTCTCTGATTGAATGAAGGCATACAACTGATATTTATTTGCAGAATAAGAAACATTTGAGCACAGACAGAACTACAGCTGCTGAACTTAAAGGCATTTCTAGGAGAGGAATTAAATAGTTGTGATGTTGTTTAGTCACTAAGTCATGTCCTACTCTTTTGTGACACCGTGGACTACAGTCTACCAGGCTCCTCTGTCCATGGGATTTCCCAGGCAAGAATACTGGAGTGGGTTGTCATTTCCTTCTTCAGGGGATGTTCCCAATCAAGGGATCAAACCCACTGATTTCTTACTTCCAAACTCCTTATCCAGGGCTCCTCTGTAAGCTGTCACTATGAGCAATTTCTGCTTTCTCTGGAGGTTTCATGTCTGATTATTTAAAGAACTCTCAATACAAAGGGTTTGCCTGGATGGAGAAGAGTTTCTCAGCTTTTTAAAAACCAGGCCCACTTCTGCCTCAGTCTGTTAGTGATAAAGAACCAGCAGCAAGGGTGCAGACAAAACTCAGAGTAGGGCAGGACAAGAGAAAGAAGGCAAGACCCCAGACACACGACTGGGGTGGGGCTCTGCACTTTGACAACATCAGGCCCAAGGCCTGCATGTCTGATCCAGGCCTTGACAATGTTGTCAGCTGTCCTGCGGGTGATTCGGAAGTGATGACACCGATTCCCACCATCTTGTCACTTCACAGTCATGCCACAGATGGCTTTCAGATGGATCCTGAGCCCTGCAGAAGCTCAGTGAGCAGGAGCCAAGTGACAGCTGAATTCCCCAAGCGTGTGCCCCAAGCATGTGGCAAGAGCCCCCTGAGCTGGCCTGATGGCACATTATTCCTAGATCTTTATTTACAAAGCATCTCTTCGGGAATTGGGAAGCATGCTCTGGGCCAGAGGGGCGCTCAGATTCAGCAGTGAACGAGGGAGGAATTGGCCAGGGATCCTCAGGGGGCCCTTCAACTGAGACCAGCAACATCTTCATCTTCAATGAGGCTAATGTTTCTTCCCCTCAGGGACTCAAAGGCTCCTGAGCACTTACTGCTTCTCAGATCTCCTCCCATGGGGGACGTCCTCTGAAGGTCAGCATCCCAGTGGCAGCCAGAGCACTGGCGCTCCCGTGTCCCTTTTGCGTTCCTTTCTTCTGAAGGCTCCAACTGAACCAGCAGCAGCTTTACTGTGGCTCCTCTGACTTGGTATAGTGTTTGCCCAGACATCCTGGGATGCCTCCAGCTCCCCACCCCCCAGGTGCTGCCATCAGATGGGAGAGCTGAATCTTGGTCTCAAGGTCAGGTGACTAGCTCTGCAGTGCCCCAGAACAAACACTGAGCACTCCCCTACCTCCTTCACCATGCAGAACTTCCCTCAACAAGTAGCTGAGGTGCTGCCTGGTTCATATAAGACCTCTACCCACCCAACTCTCTGGAAAGGCATGCGTGGAGATGCACCTCTGTTTCTCACCCAGGCCCTGTGATGTACGATCCGTCTGACTCGGACAGAATGTGGACAAACACTCTTGCTGGCCTGGGTAACTTACAAACTCCACAGAGGGCACATCTCAGATGACAGTGATTCAGAGAGTCTATTCCCTAGACTCAGTTGATTTCCTTCCACTGACCATTGTCATCTGAGAGCCCCTTGAAGCGTCAGTCACAGTATTTCATGGCTGAAGGATGCAGATTGGGGCCAGGCCCTTGCTGCCTCTGCCTAAAGCATTTGATGTTCTCTTAACAGGGCTCCCCACCCTTAGACCCCACTCTCACCCTCTCTAATCTGTCTTCTCTAATTCATCTTCTTAAGATGTGAATGTCACCTCCCTGGCTTAGATGGTAAAGAATCTGCCTGCAATGCAGGAGACCCGGGTTTGATCCCTGGGTCTGGGTCGGGAAGATCCCCTGGAGAAGGGAATGGCTACCTACTCCAGTATTCTTGCCTGGAGGATTCCATGGACAGTGGAGCCTGGTAGGCTGCAGTCCATGGGGTTGCAGAGAGTCGGACACGACTGAGTGACTAACACTGTTCAAGAAGCAGACGGATAGGTTTCCCTAAAGCAGAGATCTGATCTTATGCTCCACCATCTTTCACTACCCACAGAGGACAGACCCAACTCTGCTGCCCGGCCCTTCAGGCTTTCTGACACCTGGCTTCATCTCTCTCTTGTATGTTTTCTGTCTTCTCACAGACTCTCCTTTATTCACTATGGACCACTCACAAGGCCCCTCCCAGGAAGTCCTCATATCCACCAGTCTCTAAATATCCAGATCCTCTGTATCTAAGAAGGCCCACCTCATGTGCCCCCTCCTCCATGAAGCTTTTCTGATGCTCCTTTGGCAGCATTATCCTGAGAAGACACATGGAGAGTACCTGGCCCAAACCAGATGCTTTATCATCAGTAGAGAATTACAGCTTTTAAGTGGCTCTGGCGTCGTGGTTTTGGGACCACCAAATAATACAAGAACTGACCTCTGTCACTATTCTCTATAACTGTGTAGCGTAGAGGTTATGGGCAGACAGAAGCCAAACTAACTTCCTGGGCTGGACACCTCCATCGGCAGCTCTGCCCATTACTAGCTATGCCACCTATGACAAGGTACTTAATAAAAAAAAAACAAAAAACACATCTGTTTGCCCCAGTTTCTCCATCTATAAAATGGGACTCTTAATAGAACTTACATCCTGGGGTGTGTCACGAAGTTCAGTAAGTTAATATTCGTAAGCACTTAGATCAGAGTGGTAATCCAGGTAGATCCAGGTAGTTATTACTTCTACTGTCCCACTACAGGGAATCATGGGTCAACCACAAACTGACTGTCAAGGACAGGGTCACTTTTTGAGGACAACCTCACCAGGCCAGAAAGGGAAGTCCCACTGGCTTGACTGTGGGTGTAGGAAGCCCAGAGTTTGAGGCGGGGCTCAGGTCCAGAACAGCCTGTGGCCCAAAGAATTCATAAAGTTCTTTCCACACACCAAGCATTGTGCTCAGCCATTTAAACAAATAATTTTATTATGACCTTATGTACTGCCCCTGAACCTCATCTCCAGAATATTACATCTGTAAAAAGGGGATTCTAATAGGACCACCTCAAAGACCAGCCCTGAGGATCACACACAGAAAGTGTTCCACAGGTGCGAGGCACAGAGTGAGCAGTCAGGAAACACCATCTCTTATTATCACACCCACGTCAGAACAGATGGGGCATTCCAGGCCTGAAAAAACTAATCACTTGTCCCAAAGTACTAAGCTTCTGAGACCAGGAGCCAGGATTGGAGGCCAGACTTCGGACCCCAAAGCCAGTGCTCCTTTCACATCGCCACAGTGGACATCACTAGGGTCCTGCCGTGTTTGAATCAACAGCTCTGGGCACTTGTGGTGGGTAGTGTCCCTGGTTACCTCCACAAAAGGCGAAGAACCCGGACCAAGAATACTGGGGCCCCAGCACCACCCTACTCTCAGCTGGGCAGCTGCTGCTCTGCTTGCTGTTTGCTCAGCACTGAGGTCCTGATGGCAAGATCCCCCCGGCCCCTGCTCCCCAGGAACATACTCCTGCCTGCTGCTCTACAGTTCTCTTTGCCTTAAGAACCGCGCCCCTCACCCCCACCCACCGCCCCACCGCCCTGCTCCTAATCCACCTGGGAATCGAATCCAATCATGCATCACATTCAGTCACACCTCGGCGTGATTAACTCCTCAGTGTCAACCTCCGCCCACCCACTCAGAACCCACTCTGCGGCCTGCCACTTCCTGCCCGGGAAGCTCCCGGACTGGGGTCCACCAACGCCCTCCACACTTGTGATGCTAAAGGGTACTGGCCCTCAGCAGTTGGTGTCCTGGCTGAGAATCCGGCTCTGTGGGGAAATAGTACAGCCTGCAGCTTCCGTCTGCCTTTGCCTTTGAAGATACGATCACACATCTGAGGGTCGTCATGTGGAAGACGTAAGGTGAGACTGGTTCTGCTTGACCTCAAAGAGCCCAACTAAAACAATAACAGAATCCACAGAAAGAAGTCAGCCAATAGAGTGCCCATAAACACCAAGTACTCAACAAACCTGTACTAAATTGGAGGGGATAGCAGAAAAAACTTGAAAGCCCAGCTGTGCAAAGGAGTGTCTGGTTATGTGACAAATCCGCTCATCACTGCACATTTTCAGGCATGGGTGTAGGAGGGTTGGACTAGGTGATCTCCAGGCTCCCTGGAAACCCCAAACCAAGGTCTAGGATAGCAACTTGCAACTTTGGCTCCACGGCAGAATCACTGGGGGACCTTTCAAAACTACTGATGTCCAAGCTCTGTCCCCAGAAACTGTGGTGTCATTAGTTTGGGGTGGAGCCCAAGAGACTAAAACTTTTGAGAAATGCTCTCCCGGTGATTCTAATAGGCTCAGGGCTGGTCTAGGTAGGGCCTGTTGACGTGGTGACACACAGCACAGTGAATCAGGCAGACACTCTCAGCCCCTTAGAACCATAGAGATGTTCATCAGTGTTCAAAAATCTGCATTTTTCCCCCCTGATTTATTCACCATGAACACTCCTGGGATTAATCTGTTCTGTCAACACCGATACATTAATGTCACAAACCCCACGGCAGACACTGCAGAATGGATTATCCTGACACTGGCCTGAGCCAGGAAAAGAAGAACATGCCACAGAGATTGGGAAAGGCTCTCTCACTAACTGAAGACATAAGGACTTCTGGGTTGAGGGGACAGAAAAGGCTGGGGGTGGGGAAAGAACTCTGTAAATTCATGTCACTTGCACTGGAGTTGGGTGGCTGTGAAAAAAAATTTAAATGACTAAAATAATACAGTCCCCACACGCCACATCTTTAAGTTCTCTCCATCCTTCCAGTCTGAGCTCGGCTACTCAAGGTCTATTCTAAAATTTGCCTGCTGCACGAATGACTGAATGGGGTACACTTTTTCCCCACAAACGTCACCACCGTGTAAAAGCTGAAATGGACACACTCAAATAAGGCTGCACAGGCAGGGCAGACAGTAAGTGGCTGCCCCAAAATACATCTAGACAGCCAGCCCCCTGGTCCTGAAGGGGAAAGCTGACTCCATCAGAGGTGAGGCGAAGCTTTCCTGGCCTCATCCCAGAAAAGCTCTGGCATCAGATCTGGCATCCAAAGTGAAGTGCTATTACCAGTTACTTTCCTAAGGTGTCAGGAGTTGAATGTGTAATAAGTACATGGGTATCTGCAGATGAAAGGTGTCATTTTATAAAGACAGGTGAAATCATCATTATCATAATAGTTGATGAGAACATAACACAGTCAGGGTGAGACGGAGTCAAAATATTGAAATCTAAAAAGGCACCTGAAGAAATACAGACAGCTGATAGAGCAAGCACGGAGGAGAGGATGTCCAGACACAGACTGGTCATTCAGAAAAATAAAATTAAAACCCTACCTTGTACTCTGAAATCAAACTTCAGATTAAAATGTCAATGTTAAAAAAAGAAAGAAACCATCAAAGTACTAGAAGAAAATACACTGGAGTACAGAAAACTTCTCTAAGCAGCACACTGGTTACACTGTGTTAAACATCAAGAATGATCCAGGAATAGAAAACAAACAATTCAGTGTAAACAACCAAAGCAATCACTGGATACAGGGCTGAACAGCAAATTACAAACTTGTAAAAAATACCCTGAAATTTAGGCAGGCAAGGGACTGCCATCCTTAATCCACAAAGAGCTAGTATAAATCAATAAAATGATAAGCCCTATGGCAGAAACGATGGACAGATAGAAATACACAGTTTTGGAAAAGAGACACCTGTGGTCAATATGCATACGCACTAGTAACCCAAGAAGCTGCAAATTAAACTAAACTGCATTACAGTAAAGGAGGCAAAACTTGTAAGGCCTTTCTAGAATACAATTTGAAAGTTTGTATGAAAATTTTTACCTTCCTACTCAACAATTCTCCTCTGGGAATCAATCCTAGGGAAATAATCACAGACTTATTTATGCAAAGAATTAAGTTACAAAGATGTTCATTACAGCACTGTTAAATTAGTGAAAACTAGGAAGAGCCTAAATAGGCAAATAGAATACTATACAGACATTAAATTACTGTTGTTGAATGTTTAAAACAATGTAGACATCTTTCCATGTCATTAAGTGAAAAGTATATAAATAGATACACACAATATTGATTTTTTTAAGGAAAATACACACATACATGCACTGAAAAAGGCTAAATGGAAAAACAGTGAAATGTTAAAGCTGTTTCTTTGAATTGTAGAACTGAATTTGGTTTCTATTTTAGTTTTGCTTATCTGCATTTTCTATACCAAACCTTGTCTTAGTTTTGTTGAAGGGGGAAGAAAAGGATTAACACAGAGTTAAAAGAGTTAACATTGGTGGTGGTTTAGTCACTAAGTCATGTCTGACTCTTGCAATCCCATAGACTGTAGCCCGCCAGACTCCTCTATCCATGGGATTTCCCAGGCAAGAATACTGGAGTGGGCTGCCATTTCCTTCTCCAGGGGATCGTCCCAACCCGGTGATCGAACCCGTGTTCTCCTGCAATGCAGGCGGATTCTTTACTGCTGAGCCACTGAAATTTATTTTAAAAAATCCAAGCTTACTGTTCTGAGGAACTGCCCAGAACACAGGCAACTGGCATCTACCCTCCACAGGAGGGCAGGTAGGGGCCGCACCATTCTGAGAATGCCACGCAGGCCCCAAACCACATGCGTGGCTTTGGAATGCACCGGGGGGATTACAAGGCTGTCTGGCTTTCTGAGAGTGCACGTCCCAAAAAGCAGAGAAGCTTCACTCTGAAGAACTTTTGGGACATTTTCATTTTTAGAATTTAGCCATGGCCTAGAGAAGCCAGGAAAGTTCCATTCCTCCTACTTCTGTTTGTCTCTTCCCCACAGCACACATTCTGGTGAGCCCCAGACAAGAAAGAACTTTCCCAACAATCACAAATGCCCCTCATTGAAATGTTCTGCTGAGCAAAACAGGTAAGCTCCAGCCTCATATTCATCCTGCCCTAGTGCTGAGCTCAGGCAGACAACACAGCAGGTGGCCTCCCAGTTTAGAGAATTGGGGCAATTTTCGACCAGTGGCAGGTGGCCCTTCACACCCAAGCCCCTGCCTCCTTCCTTTATTGTGAGCAATTCCACTAGGCAATCTGGAGGCTCTGGCCACACCTGCTTGAATCCAGCAGGGCTCCCTTCCCCATCTCAGTCATTGCAGACAGGAGGACCCCTTCTGTCTGGGATGCCCCATGTGCACCTTCCTCTGGACCCAGCTCCCAGATGACTTCCTCTTCCTGGTGGTTCTTCCCAGCCCCTGACAGAGGCTACTATGCTTCATAGCATAGCATGTACGGCTCTTAATCCCAGACTCACTTGCTGGATCAACTCTACTGGCTGGACTGTGACTGCACCGCTGTGGTCCTATTCAACTTGGCTAATGGCAATTCATCCTTCTAAATGCTCAAGTTAAAACCTGGAATCATTGGCGACTCTCCTCCCCCATCACATCTCATACTTCCTCTGTCAGGAAACCCTTTAGGACGTGTCCTGAATCCGGTCTCCTCTCATCACCTATCACCAGCGCCCCAGTTCCTGTGGCTGAAGGTCACCTTAGTTGGCCCCCCGGCTGGTCCCCTCCCATCTATTCTCCACTAGGCAGCCAGAGTGATCCTTTCGAACCCCAAAAGCCAGATCATGTCACTGCTCTGTTTAGAACCTCCACTGACTTCCCATCTCACTCAGAGTTAAAGCGAGAAACCCTTTCAGCGCCTCCAAGACCCAAAACTCTCAGCCTCCCCATCCCAACTCATCTCAGACCTCTCATCTCCCCACTCCCTCCCCACCTGCTCCACTCAGTCATGCCGATCTCCCTGAAGCAGCCAGGCGTGCTGCTGCCTTGGACTTGTGCCCTGAGTGTTCACTCTGCCTGGAATGTACTTCTCTCTGCAAGCCGTGTGAATAACACCATCACACCCTTTAGCAAAGCCCTCTGGGCATCCATCTGAAGCAGTTCTCCACCCCAAACTCAGGCCCACCCCAGTTTTACTCTTCTCTACACTCTACCCGACATACTGTATTTGCTTCAATCCTCTCCTGAGAGGGCAAACTCAGGGGAGCATGAATGTTTATGTTTTGTCCACACTGTAGCCCCAGCATCTAAATAGAACAATACCCAGCACGTAGCCTACTCTCAACAATGTCTGTTGAATGAAGGAAGAGAAAGGACTTGGTATGGGCTCTCATGGCCCAGCTAGGACTTGGAATCCAGCCTGTAAGTGAAGGCCCAGCAGTGCACGAGAAGTACCCATCTCCCCACCAACCCACCCACCTATCAAATCATTTTTCCACTCACTGGCCTCGGGAAACTCCTTTCTGACCATTACTCCAAAGTTTTTCTTGGAAAACTCAGGGCCTGAGTCATTCCCCAGGGCTCTGACTAATTCTCTCGCCATCCCTTGAACCCACCTCCAAGATCCTTCCTCTACAGCATAATGGGAAATCCAGAGAGAGTTCCCCTTGGAGAAAATGGAAAGGAACTGAATGATTTAGAGGAAAATTCAATTCTTCCTAGCTCATCAGTTGAGAAAGCGCAAACTCTCAGGAAGCCAGTGCCTCCGAAAGTGAAACATTAATAGAAATATTACTGGAAAATACCAAACAGGAAGAGAAGGAAAATTCCATTGTGGAAGCAAGGTCCTCTGTCGATGTTCCTTAACGGTCTCAGTAACTTGCTTCAGAATCAAAACACAGAAAGAACCGGAAATCAATCAGGCTGTCAGCCTTCCTGTGGACTGGAGCTTTGGCCAAACCATCTCCACATCACCCCGGCACAAAGGGCATTAGACTCGGAACACAAGGTCGACAGCCTGGCCACTGTGTTGGCTAGTACCTGCTGTGAGGCAGGGAAAGCGCCATTCCTTCTGGGACCCTCAATATTTCCATCTGTAAAATGGGGGTTACAGCACCTTCCTCAAAGAGTGACTCTGACAATTAAGTTAATTGTGGATGTGAAAGTCTCTTTTAAGCTTTGGAATACTTACGCAAATGTAGGAATCTGTAGGTCCTACAATGCTAACAGAGGAGATTTTTATAAGAGTTTAAGTCTAGCCACAAATAAGGCAGAGAAAATTAAGGCATGAGATTGTGCAGCCTGAGGTGGTATGGCACAGTGTTTCAAAACAAAGACCCTAAATCCGGTTTCAAGTCTCACCTCTGCCATTTACTGGCAAGGTGACCTTAGATAAGTTACTTAACCTCTCTGCCTCAGCTCTCTCATATGTAAAAGGGAAATGACAGTAGCATCTACTCAAAGGACTTTGGTGACTAATTCTGCTCTTGTGGAAAGCTCCTTCAACTCGAGTGACTACTCTGCCTTGATTCAAGTGCCTCCTCCTCCAAGAAGCCCTCCTTGCTTCTCTCAGTTGAAATGAACCTCCTCCTGACCCTGCTTCTCCTTTAGTTCCATGAGTCAAGGCTCTGCTCAGGACAGCTTCTGTGCCAGGATGGCTCCCAGCTCACCCACACCACTCTGTTTACAGATAAACTCTGCCACACAGAGCTGTGTGGTCTCTGTGTCCTCACCAGAAGATAAGCTCATTATGGGCAGGCACTACCCCTCCCCTGGCTCATCCTTGTTATCCACACAGCTTCTGACAGTGGCCTGCATATGGCAATTTCCCAGTCAACACAAGCCAAGCAAGGTATAAGGAAGGCAGGGTGGCAGACACCACGGGCAGCCTGCCTCCATCCTGCAGGAACAGCCCCCCTCAGAAAGTGGGCAGAGATGCCACTATCAGCCAGCCGGCAACCCAGCTTTCTGCTTCAAAGCCACAAATCCCAATTTATTTTCTAGGGTGCCGCCTGACCTCTCCCTTAGCCACAGGCCACTACCACTTGGCTCTCCCATCACAAGAGGAGAAAGTCAACCCCAAGTGAAACTGCCCAAGGGAGCGCCTGACCACAGGCATGTTCAGCTTTGCTTAAATGACCAGAGGAACGCACACCTTTTCAAGTTTGCCTTTTAACCCCTACTTTATGGGTCAGAAATGCTTTGGAGTTGGGGAGAGGACGAGGTCAAGGCTTGGGGGTTAAGTCTGGGGAAATCAGTTATGTTCTGAGATGATCAGATTAGAAGACAGTCATCTGATCTTCTTCAAGGCCACTTAGGTTCCTTGTTGACAAGGCCCAAGGTACTGGGGTTTTGTTTTGTTTTTTCCTTAAAAGAGCGCACATGCAGGCTCGCCAATCCCTCAATGAGAAGACATGACAGTTACAAGACATACGTTTTGTGCAGCTGTCCCTTGGGAAGTGCCAACTCTGTGCATGGATCTTCTCTATGAAATAACTCGGGTGCTGCATTAACATCTCACTTAGGGAACTCAGAGTGAGATGAGGGAAGGGGAGAGAGAAAAGCTGGCCCAGGGGCCCCTTTGGGGACCACCAAAGCCCAGACTGAAAGAGATGGGAATTGGGAGGGGGTGGTTTAAGAAGAGGAACAGTAAGGGGAGGAGTAGACATACAATGAACATTTCAGTAAATATCAGAGCTTTACTGTCTCTATCTAAATCACTGAAAGGAGTTGAACAAATTGATAAAAAGCATACAGGCTTGTCATTCAGACTGAACAGGTGTAATCCTGGCCCTGTCACTTGGTAGTTTTGTGACATTAAGCAAATCAATACCTCTAAGCCTCAGTTTCTTTATCTGTGAAATGGGGCAGTAGTACCCATGGTAGAGGAATAGCACTAAACTCCCTGATTAATGGCCTGCCTGAATCCCTACCCTCTGCCACAGGACTTCACAGCTTCCCCTCTCTCCCTGAATACTGGCTGGCCTTATAACTTGCTTTGGTCAACAGAATGCAGCAGAAGGAACAGTAGGCCAGTTTCTAACTTCAAGAAACTGTATGGGCTTCTGTAATTTCTTGGAACCCTGCCACCATCATATGAACAAGGCTAACTTGCTGGAAGATGAGAGACCACATGGAACAGAGCTGAACTGAGACAGCCAAGGCCATCCTAAACCAAACACGTAAGACAGCCCAGCTAGGACTGGCAGGGCTGCATACCCACTCCACACTGACCATAGATGCCTGAGTGAGCCCAGTTGAGGCCAGAAAAACTACTCAGTTGACTTGTGGGTTCATGGATAATAATAAAGACTTACCATTTAAATCAGGGGTTGGAAACTACAGACCACAGGCCAGCTGCCTATTTTTGTAAATAAAGTTTTATTGGAACACAGCTATACTCTTTAATTTATATACTGTCTGTATGCTTTCAAGCTACAATGGCAGAGTTAAATAGTTGTGATGGGGGCTGTCTGGCCTACGAGCTAAAATTACTCACTAACTGAATCTTTTGCTAACCTCTGGTTTACAACCACCGACTTTGGAGTAACTTGTGATGCAGCGATAGCTAACAAATACAATAATTAAACCCCTTCTAGGGTGATTGTGAACATTAAATGATCAATTAAGTGGTCAGCCTGAAGCCTGGAGAATATATTTCTTTTCTGAGGAATCGATGGGAAAAACTGGATCTGATATGCAGCATTTCTCTCACATTACTTTCAAGGGACAGGACTCCAAAGTGTTCCAAGCCAAACCACAGCTACCAAGCTTGGTCCTTACTTTTTCAATCAATTACTTCCTAAGAACTGGAAAACGTGGCTATTAACCAAACGGAAAATGACTCTCAGCTCATGCTTCACCCTGGCTTCAATCAAGCTACACATCAATGATTTGATGTGAAAAGGACACAAAGACTCCAATTCCCAACTCCTCCAAAAGAAACATGAGACATTCTCTTCCCTTTGCAGCTCCAACCTCTCTCTACAATTCCCCCACCACACCCACCTTTCAGAGCCTCCATCCGTTCTCTTGGCACCAGCTTCTACCTGGAGAAGCTCAAATGCCACCACCTCCTGAAAACCCTCCTTGAATTCATAGACAGAGTTGTGAATTATTCGCAGCCCTCTGCACATACTTCTGTTCTGGCATGCCTCACGTTGAGACACTGCCTCATTACCCGACTGTCTCCCAGACTAGATCTTGAAAAGCTCATGTTCAACTGCAGACTGAGAAGCTTCCCTCTTGGAAAAACTCGCCACCACTTATTCTCTCTGAGGTCCCCCCTGCCTCGCATGCTGCTCAGAAACTGTTTGCTGAGTATTTAAAAAAAAAAGTTGAACATGATATTATTTATTTCTTTGGAAGCATGTTATTTAACTCAACTCTGTGGATGCTGACAAAATACAAAGTGTTGGTACACATCAACATGTATTTAAACTTGGGAAACTGATGTCATGGTGCATCTCGACTTTCTCAGTTGCAGTGGAAACATTTACTTAATTATGATAAAAGAAACAAGACTTCAGCAGAAAACATAAGTGGGTAAGACTTGTCTGGCTGCACATAAGGAGACCTACCAAGTTACTGGCCTCTTTGTCATCATTATTTTTATAAAGACAACCTGAGGGAATAATATTTCTACTTACTAAAGTTTCGTATTTTCTTCCCAGGAGCTCAGGCCCTCACTATCTCTCACTGGGGCTATATTGTAATTGCCTCCCAACTCCAAACCCATCGACCCCAGATTGCAGCAGCTTATAGCCTGGGATGCTCCTCAACCATGGCTCTGAGTCTGTCTTTCTCCTGATTCAACAGTCTTCCAGGCTTTCCCTGTGGGATCCAAACTCAGGCCCCCACCTATCTCACACTGTCATCTCTCATTTCCCAAGTGAGGCCCACTGCAAGAAAGCTTCAGTTTCCAAAAACTCTCTACATTAAGGTTTTATATATACACATGCACACACACACCAACACACAGACATACACGCATGCACACACAGATGCATGTACACAGCACATACACCTAAGGGTTCCCACAGGCTGCAGTCAGCCTTTCCCTGCACTGAAATTCCACTTCCATCCCTAGATCCAACTCAAAGCTGCCTCCTAGGTGAAGATCTCACTAAATACCCCAACACTTGGAAACAAATGATGAAAAGGTGACGGGTGTCAGCAGCCTTCAGAGGCTTAGGCCAAAAATTACCGCCAAGTCTTTTTGCAGCCTTTATCCCCTTCCTCCTAGCTTGTCCTTGTACTGAGAGATCTCTGAGCACAAAATATGTGCTGGGTAAAAGTTGGTTAAATTGAAAACAGACTCTCTCTTCCACGTGATTCTAAAAGGGAAACTACCCCAAACTGGAGACTGGCTGGTAGGAGGGTATATGTAGCCAGGTGTGTGTGTGCCCCAGGATTCCCTAGAACAGGAGGATGCCTAAGTATGTGTTAGAGGGTGCACAGGTACTGAGGAGGGCAGAAGGGCCCCCAAGATAAAGGTGGGTGGGAGGTGGCAATAGAGGCCCTGTAAGGAGGATTTGTGGACTAACAGCTAGCTCCTAGTCCCACGTCACAGTAATTCTCAACACAGGTCGACATTAAAACACAGGTCCTGACACAGCTGGGGCATTCAACAGCCCTACGGGTACTTGTTCTATTCCCTAACAACTGATAAGAGGAAGCTGGGCCAGAGATTAAGCGGGCTAGAAGTAGGTTTTCCTGGATCGGTGGGTGAGGGGCAGAAGGCAGATTCTAGGGTGTTCAGGGTTGGACCTGCAGTGTCCCTGGCTTCCAAAAACTGTCTGACTGTAAATAATGTGAAAACCAGGCTACCGCCTGGCTGCTTGACCAGGAATGCAGGGTGGATATTGGCCCCAGACTAGGTGGCAGCTCCACAGAGGGCAGAGATGAAGAGGGTACCCAGAGTCTCTGCATCCCAAAGCAGCTCCAACCAGAAGACCCAGAGGGAGGGTTAAGAAGCCACTGTTGCATTGGTGTGGTCCCAGGATCAGCTGCAAAAGATCACCTGAGAATTTGTTAGAAATACACCTTCTCAGGCCCCATGTGTTTTAACCAGTCCTCCAGCTGCTGATTTGAGAACCACTGCATAGTATGACCCTCCCTGGTTCCTCCTCCTACTCGCTAGAAAGAACATCTGGCAGTTGCAATCCCTCTGACTCTGAAGATGGCAACAACCTCTTAAAAGATCAAAGGGCTCAAAGTCACAACCTAGTAGGTGAAGTGCACTCCAGAGAGATCTTTTTTAAAGAAACCATATCTGCTCATATCATTCAACAGCTAAATCCCCTCACTGTGCTTAGCTTATAAGGTTCTCCCAGACCCGGGACCTCCTGCCCCTCTGGGGTCCTGCCCAACTCTAACCTCTCAAGTCCTGCCACAAGGCCTTTACCTACAATCCCCTAGAGCACCAGGTTCTCTTCTGCAGCCAACCATAACAGTGGTCCTCCCTGGCCACCTCCCATTAAACCCTGCCATCACAGCACTCATCATGTACACTACAGCCTGGACCACAGTAGTCACTGGACCCTGCTCCAGAGCCCAGCAGAGGGGAGCAAAGAAGAACTGTAAGAAACATCTGGTGGAACAAAGCCAAGTTTTCAACACACTTAACACTCCAGCTATTAAACTTAGTATTCCTCAGTATTTGAAATAGTCTTATTTATAGTTACTATACACAAACATTTACTAAAGTTTTGAAAACCATAAAGGAAGATTCTAGTGAGTAGGCAGAACCACAAGCAGCAAGAGAGAAAGATTTGCCCACCTGGGAGGTCATCATGGAATGACAGGGGTATGGCGGGATCTCTCTGGAGAGCTAGGCTAGGCTGCCCTTCCATTTCCAGGGACTCCAGATTCTTCCAGATCAGCACCTAGCCAAGCGTGGGCCACACATAAGGCGGCAGGGAGCCTCTCTGTTGTTTCCCTTACAGATGGACCACAAACCCATAATCCTGGGGGTCCCAGAGAAACCTCCTCTGTCCCCAAGGCAGCACCAAGATGGCCACCCGGCTCCTAGCTCTTGTCATTTAGGTGTGGCACCCCAAGTGCTTAGGAAGCCCAGAGTCCATGCAGATGCGTCCCCAAACTGGCCCCAGAGGGAAGTGGAATCCATAGGTTACCCATGCTGCCTTCAACAGACCCAGCAGGAGGCAGAGTTATGCTAGGGAGAACTGGGACCCTGGGGAGAGGAAGTCAGGCAGAAAAAATCAGGAGGGGCACCGGCTTACTTCTGCCTGGAAAAAAAAAGTTCCCTTTCCAAGCACCAGCTGGCAGGTAGGGACCTGTCTCCCTCCTGTCTGGACATCCAGTTCTAAAAGAAACTCAGACTCTCAGTTTCCCCCAGCCCACATCTGGGTGAAAAGTTTACCTTTGGGAGAAAGCAGGGCGGTGCGGGAGAACAAGAAGGACAGCAGTCTGATAGCCATCGCAGGGCACTGGGCCTCAGATGTAATGAAAGCACTGCCTTCCACCAGAAGTAAACAGAACAAGTATTATTTTATGGGGGAAAGAAGGGTGTCACAGGAGTGTAAAGGGGGAGGAGAGGGTCCAGTCTGGCTGTAATGAACTAGACTGCTCCAAAGGCCCGGGGGATCAAGATAGTCTGATCTGTTAGGGAGGAGAGTACAAAATCGTCCCCCTCATCCTTGGGGCTGTAAAGGGTACGGTCAGGAAGGAAGATGAGAACGGGAGGGGTGCTCTCCTTCCAGCTGGCCCGGTAGGCGGACCCCTCCCGAGCCGGGCTGGAGGAACTGACAGGTCGAAGTGGAGGGCTCTTGTAGACCAGGGCACTTCAACCGGAAAAGCACGCGTGGGGGTTGGGAGGTGGGGGGCGTGTTTCCCGGTACAGCTCCAGTACAAAAGGCTGCCCCATTTGGAAACTTGGCGCGGGGGGTGGGGCAGGGCAGGGCATTTAGAGGGATTTACATATATCCGCTCCGAGACAGCCGGTCTGGATCTGCCATCGAAAATGTGTAATATCCGGCGGGTCCCTTCCCAGCCCTAGACCTCAGTTCCCATCTATAAAGTCAGGGGCGGGAGGAACGGGGGTAGACAAGAATAAACACTCTTCTAAATACGTGGAGAAGGAAATGGCAACCCACTCCAGTATTCTTGCCTGGAAAATCCCATGGACGGAGGAGCCTGGCGGGCTACAATGCATGGGGTCGCAAAGAGTCAGGCACGACTGAGCCACTAACACTTTAAATACGTAAGGGGTCTGATTCTCTGACTTTCCTCCTTGAGGGGCTGGTTGGCTGTCTCTTGGACCAAGCTGGGCAGAGAGCTCTCTGGTCAGGATACTTCCAAAGAGGGCACCTGGCTGTGGGTTCAGATTGAGGACCTTCGGGAAGCAGCAGCGTTAAGAGACCGTGTCAGGAGGCCAATGATCGGGGGCAAAGCGCGTGCAAGGAGGCAGAATTTGGTAGCATCGTGGGAGGCCTGACCTCGAGTCCTAGCCCGAAGTGGATGTAGGAACTCGAAACTAGAGCGGTGCCTCGGTTTCCCCGTGCGCCCAGTGGCTCTAGAACCTCGAGTGAGGCCAAAGGCGTCTTACCTTGTCTTTCTTGCCAGCACCGCTCTCCTCCGCGGCGGAGGGGCCGCACTTGTTGAGCAGTTTCTTGCCTCCGCAGGCCGTCGGGCTCCAGGTACGGCCGCCAGAGCAGGCGCCCCCTGGGGGGTCCCCGGCACAGCCCGCGGCGCTCTCCACCTTAATGAGGCGATGCTTCGGGGAGATGTAGCGCACTTCGGCCGGGGTGGCGGGCCGCCGCTCGCTGCTGCTGCGGTAGAGGTGCGGGGAGCCAGAGGACGAGGACGAGGACGCGGCGGCGCCCGCGCCAGAGGAGGCACAGCAGCAGCCCGCGGCGCCTGACGCGGACGAGGCGGAAAAGGCGCGCTGGCTCCCACCCGGCTCCCCGCCGCCGCAGTAGTCCAGGCGGCACATGGCGCGCAATTTGCGCAGCGACGAGCCGGGCCCGTTGTAGGGGTCCTCAAAGTCGCGCTCCTTCTGTGCGCGGTAGGCGCGGATGAGGTCGCTTGTACTGCCGCTGTCGTCGGGCAGCGATCCCGAAGAGGCCGAGAAGCAGGAGGCGGCGGCGGTACCGCAGGACGCGGAGGCAGCCGCGGGGGCCTGCGGCACGGCCTGGGGGGGCTGCGAGGGCCGCTCGCCTCGGCGCCGCTGCTCGCGGTAGTCGGGCCGCGGCGGTTGCGGGGGGCTCTTGGTCTTGCTGTTGCCCAAGCTGAAGTACTTGTTCAGCCACTTGGCCATGGCGAGAGGCCGCCTAAGGCCGCGGCGCGGGAGCCCGGTCCGCCGCCGCGGCCATTCGGGGGGCAGCGATGCCGCCCAGGTCCCTCGGCGCCCCGGCCCCGGCCCCGGCGAGGGGCGTCCGGGGCGCCAGCTCCCGACGCCAAGTTCAAGTTCTCTCCGCTGCCTCCTGCCGGCCGCTCCCGGGCTCCGGCAGCTGCAGCACCTCCCTCCGCCTCCGCCGCGCACCGCCCGTGCTTTGGATCTCCTGCCCCTTGCGGGCGCGTCTCATGGGATCCCCGCCGCGGCCCCACGGATAGCGAAAGGCCCGGGCGCCCCCCGCTCCTCAGACGCTCCGGCCGTGCGCTCTGGCACGGAGCGCGCTCCTGTCCCGTCGGAACCGCAGCCTCCGCCTCGGCCGGGATCCGCGGCTGCTGCTGGAACTTGTCGGCGTTCTCGGCCCCCCCGCCCCGACTTCTTCCTTCCCGAGAGCGCTGGAGCGAGCTCGGCCCTCGGCCGGGGAGCAATCGGGCCGGAGAGCGAGCGAGCGATGGAGGGAGGGAGGCAGCCGGCGCCCGCCCGAGCCCGCGCGCCCGTGCCCGTCCCGGCGGCGCCTGCCGCTGCCGCTGTCGCCGCCTCCCGAACCGCCGCGTGTGTGACACTCGGGCCGCCAGAGCCCGCCCCGCCCCGCAGCCCCGCCCTCCCCGGGCCCGCGCGCGCCCCGCCCCCAGCCCGCCCTCTCAGACCCCGCCCCGCCCACCCCCACGCGCCCTGCAGCCAGACCTCGGCCCTGGCCCCGCCCTCTAGCGCCCCGGTTCTGGACAGCAGCAGCTCTCCCCTTCAGCACGCGCCACCTCCTGCGGCCGCCTCGGCGCCAGCCCCCGGGTCGCGCCTGAGGGCTCCGGGGTCCCGCGGCGCAGCCGGCCCCGCCTCGCTTGCAGCCCGCCACCGCCTTGGGCGAGAGATTGCCAGCCTAAACCTGCAGCGCGTAGAGGCCAAACCTTCCCCACCCCGGCATCCGCGCGTTGTGTTCCCCAGGGATCCCCACTTTAGGAGACAAGGGGCATTTTTAGTCTACGGCGTGACCCTCTTAGAGGAAATGCGGTGCCGAGACCCTTAGGAACAGGGTGTCTATTCTCTGCTTAAACGGACGAAGGCTTCGGTTCAACCCTCTGTCCCAGACCATCGGAGGATTCTTTATGCAAATGAGCGCTTTAGCCATCCGGACGACGAATGCGACCTGGCTCGGCTGTAGGGGCCTGGCCCCTCACCAACTGGAAAGCCAAGCTAATGGGAGATCGGAATGTTTGCTTACCTTTTCACCTCTGAGGAAGTCTTGGCTTTTACCCTGATCAGTGCCAGCCTGGCAGAGCCAGCTGTGGGAATGTTTAATGCCTAAAATTGTAGGAGCTAGCAACACTCCATTTAATCCAGGGCCCTCATTTTACCGATGGAGAAATTGAGGCTCGGAAGAAAGTCACCCAGGTGGGTCTGGATGTCAGTTCCTGATCTGGTGGTGCCAAAATTGTGTCATTGCCACTCGTCTCTACTTTGCAATTTAAGGTCGTCCTCTGATTGTTAAAATGAGGAAACTGAGGCCGAGGGAGGAGCACAGTTTGCTCAGGAAGGCTTTTCCTGAAAGGAGCATATGTTCTGCGGAGACAGAAGAGTTAACTGCCTCTGGAGCCGGTGCTCCTTTGAAATTGGCTGATCAAGCCCCAGACTATGACACACCGTTAAGGTGTAAGACTGAGAAATTCTCAAAGAATGCTGATTTATTAGGATGATAGTCCAAATCATTCAGTATCTCCACTTGCAACCTGCATATTACAGACGGGCTTTGGGGAAATCTGTTTCCTGTATCCTGCAGGAAAAGCAGGACCTTTTAGGGCAGGGAGCAAGGTCAGTGGCTTCTCTGGCCAGGACTGGAGGTGGAGGTCAAACATGCAGTTTGAGGCTCTTGGGCAGGTAGGGCCTCTTCCCCTGCCTAAGGCCACAGTGGGGAAGTGGCAAAACCAGGAGTCCAACTGGGATCTTACTCTGAAGCCTGAGCTCTGTCCACTCAGCCACCCACAATAATCTGGTGGAACTGACTGCAAACTGTTCCTTCAGGATCAGGCTATTCACTCTTTCCCTCTGGTGAGACAGGACTGTAATCATCTATGAGCCAGTTAAATTTTACAAACCCAGTATATGACACACAACCATATATTATCAACTACATAGCCCCTTCATTGCCTGAGATCTACTTATTTGGAATTTCATAGGAAATAATCTAGGATGTGAGGTGTGTGTGTATGGTGTTTGGGGGATGGTGGGAGGACCCAGAAGTTGACCTGGATTAAAATGTTTATTTTGAATGTCCCTAGATTAACTATCTCAAATTACCCTTTAAATTATTCCTCTACTTTATAAGCACTTAATTATCCCGCAAGTAAGGGAAGCTCAAATAGAAAACCTGAAAGGTGAGGATATCCTCACTGTGAATCCCACCTTTCAACCAACCACAAATCCTGTCCTACTCCCTCCCTTCCTATCTCTGCTTCCAGGTTTAGGAAGGAGGAATGGTCAGATGCTGGCAACAGGCCAGGCCACCCTGGGCAAGACAGGCTTCTCCAGGATCTAGAAACTTGTTCCCTGCATGTGGGTTGCACATGGAAGAATTATCTCTGCCTTTTCCAAAAGTTTAGGAAGAGAAGTTATATTTCACAACTTATTTTTTCCATTTCACTTTCAGCGGGCCATGGGGTCAGACCCACTTTTCCATGTGATGTCTCTGCTGGGGTATAATTTGCAAGCCAAAATTATTGTAATGCTATAGTATTATGCCAAAAACTTCCAGAGCACTTGTGTATCTGCTTAGCCCCTACACATTCTGTATGTAATTAACCCTCCTCAGCATCCCTACAATCTGGTGTTATTCCCAGTTTACAGATGGGGTAACTGGCCTAAGGTAGTATTTATTTCAAGCAGGCAAAAAAACCACATGGGTGTTTTTCTTTGGGAACTAATAGCAACATCTTACAAAACTCAGAGTCAGAAATAATCACTGTGAAAAGAAACAGAAAATTCCCTGAAAGATGTTGGAGAAGCACTGTGTCAAATGGCTAGAGGAGAGGGGAACTTGTAAGAAAAGGATCAGAACACTACAGATGGTTAAGCTAGATAGACTCTTTTTAGAAAGCCAGTGACCCCATTTCACAGGGAGAAATCTGGGACCAATGAGGAGAAGAGATTGAATCAGGAGGTACAACTGGGATTGACACCCAGTCTCTTTGGTATCACAAATCCAACCCTATGCCTGTCATTCTTGGCATTTTTTACTTTTAAATCCCCCTGCCTGCCTCCTTGTCCCCAGTTTTCTTATTGGAGGGGTTGGGTATGCTCCTGTTTCTGTTTCTGCCCTGTTTCAACTTCTCACTTTTCTCTGCACCCTCAATATCTGGAGGTATGCTCTGACATTGGTAAAGGCCTGGAAAAATGGTGCCACCAACCCAACAGATTCATCTACTTTTTCAGTTCATTTCATCAAGTGTTAATGTCAGTTCCTTGCTGTGTACCAGCCCAGGAGTCTGAGCTAGAAACATGGATTCCAGAGTCATTAATCCTCAGTGAACATCTGAAACAAATCCCTCAGTCATTCTTGACACCTATTTTTTTTTTTCCCTCTCCTGCTCCGTCCAACCATCAGCAAAGAATATGCAGAATCCTACCACATTTCACCACCTCCACTGCTTCCATCCTGGTCCCACTCCTTAATCTCTTGACCGAAACATTGCAAGTGTCTCTCACCCATTTCCCTGTTTCTCTCTCAAAACAGCAGCCAGTAGTCCCATTAAAAATGAATCTGGGGAGTTCCCTGGTGGTCCAGTGGCTAAGGCTCCATACTCCCAATGCCGGTAGCCTGGGTTTGATCCCTGGTCAGGGATCCCACATGCAGCAACTAAAAGATCCTGCATGCTGCAACTAAGACTTGGCACAGTCAAATAAGTAAATAAAAATAAATATTTAAAAAAATTTATAAAAAAAATGAATCTGATTATATCTCTCCTCTCTTCGGAGAAGGCAATGGCAACCCATTCCAGTACTCTTGCCTGGAAAATCCCATGGACAGAGAAGCCTGGTTGGCTGCAGTCCAGGGGGTCGCGAAGAGTCAGACGTGACTGAACGACTTCTTTTACTTTTCTTTTACTTTACACTTTTACTTTTCACTTTCATGCATTGGAGAAGGAAATGGCAGCCCACTCCAGTGTTCTTGCCTGGAGAATCCCAGGGACGGAGGAGCCTGATGGGCTGCCATCTATGGGGTCGCACAGAGTTGGACACGACTGAAGCGACGCAGCAGCAGCAGCAGCAGCTTCTCTCTTCAAAAGGTAATGAGTTTATGTGCTCAGTCATGTCCAACTCTTTGCAACTCCATGACTGTAGCCCACCAGGCTCCTCTGTCTGTGGATTTCCCAGACAAGAATAGTTGAGTGGGTTGCCATTTCCTTCTCCAGGGGATCTTTCCGACTCAAGGATCAAACCCATGTCTCCTGCATGCAGGCATTCCTGACCTGCTGAGCCACTGGGGAAGTCCTCCGCTCAAATCTCCCATCAAATCCCCATTTCCCTAAGAATAAATGTCAAAATCCTTATAGTGGCCCATAAGACCTCAGATGACCTTGTTTTCTTAAATTCCTGACTTCATCTTCTACTGTCCTCTCTCTTGCCCCAAACAGGCAGCCTCTTTGCTGTTTCTTGAACATCTCTCAGGTTGAGCCTTTGCACTACATCTCTACCTGGAATGCTTCCTCCAGCTGGCCCCTGGTTCAACATTCGCTCCCTTCTGGTTTTTATTTAAATGGCAGTTGATGTGAGACCTCCCCTAGGCACCATATCCAGAGTTGTCCCCACTTAACACTTTCTATCCTCATCTCTGCTTTATTTTTCTGAGTATCATTCATTCCCTTTTCACATACAACATATATGATGTACCTTTCTTGTTTATTCTTTATCTTGCCCCATAATGGGGAAGGGATCTTTGCTTTTTGTTCTCTGTATAACTTCCGTTTCCAGAACAGGGTCTGACACATAGTAGACTTGTGATAAATATTTGCATAATGAATAAATGAACGTGAGTGGCTGATTGTGGAGGGTAGAATGGCAGAGGGCTAAAAGTACATCATCTCTCTGCTTCAGTCCTGGTGCTCCTGGCTTGGGCTTTGGTCTGGAGGTGGGAGCATGTCTGACTTGCTGCGTTTTTAAAGCAAATATGCTGAAGTGTTCTGTTCCTAGATGATGTCTCCTCCTTGGAGGAAGCAGACTGAGATTCGTCCCTGTTTTCCCAGCGTTTGCAGGGGCCTCCAGGAAGGTTGTGGAGTCCAGGTAGCCCCTTCCACACAAGTCCCAGGCATCCTGACACACAAGCCTGTCCGCGGTGTTGCTGAGCCGGCTCTGTTGTTCTCTCCACCTCAGGTACAACTAATCTTAGGAATCTCATTCCTGGTTGAAAGATAATCCTCTGTATCTAGATTAAAGGCTGTGTTTTGACCATTACTGCGCATTGAACACTGAGCCGACAGTTTAATTGAGCTGTTTACGCCGCTGCCTTGATCTCTTCCCAGAGAATTTACAACTAATTCCAAGTGTCTCTGTGAATTAAGTGGGCCTCTCCCAACATTCTCTGCCTGTCATTTGCCTGTGCCAAATCGCACTTGTCCTTGTGTTACCCAACTATGGGCTCTCGCTCATAGCTGTATCTGGCCTGGACCACTTCCAGCCTGCTTCCTCCCTGAGGTGGCCATTAGTGACATGCCCTGAGAATGACTGTACCCCAGGACAGCCTCTGTGGTACCTGCAGCAGTAGAAAGAGGGGGTGTAGGTGAGGACTGGGATAGTAGCAGAGAGGACATAAATCGGACTCAACCCTTTGAAGTCACCTCTAGGCGACTGATAATCCCCTAACAAGAGAAGGGTGCAAGTGTCCTTAGGACAGTTCAGTGTGATGGAAAAGAATTCTAGATGGAGGTCAAGGCTCCTGATTTCTTATCCTGGCTCTCTTCTGACTTCCTATGTGACCTCTGGGGCCTTGGTGTTACTATTTATACAATGGAAGCTGGCAGATCATTGTTTCTCATTCTATGTCATGGAGCATCTAAGGGCAGAGTTGCCAGAATTAGAAAAAAACAAAATAACAATCACAAAAATGGACATCTATGCAATATTTGGAATATTCCTATGGTAAAATATTATTTGTTGTTTATTCAGAATTAAAATTTAACTGTGAAATGAAAGTCACTCAGTTGTGTCTGAAGACTCTTTGTGATCCCATGGACTGTAACCCACCAGGCTTCTCTGTCACATGGAATTCTCCAGGCAAGAATATTGAAGTGGGTTGCCATTCCCTTCTCCAGGGGAGCTTCCTGACCCAGGGACTGAACCTGGGTCTCCGGCATTGCAGGCAGATTCTTTACCATCTGAGCCACAGGGGAAGCCCCAAATTTAATTGAGTGTTCTATATTTGATCTGGTGATCTCAGGTAAGTGTGGCCATAGGAGATAAAGGAGGCTTCCCATGCCTAGTGCAACCTCTACTGATGAAATGGACCAGAGAGACTTCTCAACCACGCTGAATATCAGAATCACCCACAGAGCTTATACAGTGCCTAGTGTCCAGTCTGCTGTTGTTGTTTAGTCCCTATGTCATGTCTGACTCTTTTGCGACCCCATAGACTGTAGCCTGCCAGACTCCTCTGTCCATGGGATTTGCCAAACGAAGAATACTGCCGTTTCCTTCTCCAGAGAATCTACCCAATTCCTGAATCTACGCTTCTCCTGCTTTACAGGCAAATTCTTTACCACTGAGCCACCAGGGAAGCTCCAGTGACCCGTCTGTATTTCAGACCAGTTAAATCAGAATTCTGAGGGTGGACTCAGGCATTAGTCTACCTTTCTTTTTTTAACTCCCCAGATGAGTCCAATGTACAACCGGGTTTGAAAACCACTGAACTGGAGCAAGGATTCTTAAAGTGAGGTCCCCGGAGCTTTCCTGGTGATCCAGTGGTTAAGAATCCACCTTCCAATGCAGCGGAGTGTTTTAGATCCCTGGTTAGGGAACTAAGAGCCCACATGCCACAAGGCAACTAACCCCATGCACTGCGACCAGAGAAAGCCCGTGTGCTGCAATAAAGACCCAGTGCAGCCAAAAAAAAAAAGAAGCTGAGGTCCTTGGACCAGCATCAGCCTCACCTGAGAACCTATTAGAAATACAAATTCTGATTCGCAGACCCTCAGAATCAGAAACTGGGTGTTGTGGCGCAGCAAGCCCTCCAGGACCTCTGCTGTAACTGAAGTTTTAGAGCCAGTTCAAAAGTTCCTTTGATGACAGTAGGGCAGCTGATCAGCAAGTGGGTGCGAGGAAACTGAATTAGTTGAATTGCTTTGCAGTGATGCATCTTAATAGAGAAACTGCCTGAGCTCTGGCAATTGCAGCCTAAATTATGGAGTTTGCAACCTACCAAGTACAGTGACTGTTTCAGTCTCAAACTTTGGTCTGATGGCAGTCTTGGAGGCTACCACAGCTGGCAGCATGTCAGGTTGGGCCAAGAAAAGCCAGCAGTGGGCCGAAGACGTCTGAGGGCATAAAATTCTGGGTCAGGGAGAAGGGGCTTGGAGCCTGTGGACAACGAGGAAGCAAAAAGTGTGACAGAAAAGAACCAGACAGAGTCAGAGGGGCCGGAGGTCAGTCCAGGTCCCAAGGAGGCCTTGAGACACAAGGATAGCTCCAGAGCTGGTTAGACTCAGGCACTGCTTCTGCAAGGAGCCAGGGCCAGGGCAGGCCAGAGCTGAGCTCACCCGGAGGAGGTGAGGAAGGATGGCTGTTTTTGCTTTGTGTTAAGAAGCAAGTGATGATCCAGAACAAAAGAGCATTTTTCTGCCGCTGGGGAAGACTAAAGTATAAGCCCATGAGCCCCGGCAGGCCTTTGTCTCTGTAGGTCCCGCAGTCCCTGGTTGATCTGTTTTGGGGGTGCCAGGTGTCCAGGACATGTGACTCTCGTGTCCTGGAGAAAATTCTGGAGGGCGAGGAACAGGGGCTGTGGGCAATGTATTGCTGCCCACTCCCAGGGTTCGCTCAGTGCCGGGCAAACGTTAGGCCCTGAGTGACTGTGTGTGGAATTGAATCCAACAGAGGTTCAACAAAGCAGGGGGTCTTAAATATGAATTATCACCTCGAGCCTGAAGAAACCACACCAATGAGGAGCCACAGACATCCCACATGCAAAAGGGCACTTGTCACCCCTGGAGTATTGTTGCAGACTCTCCTCCCGGCTGGCCGCCTGCCTTTCTCCCTTCTCTCTGCTCAGCACCCTTCCTATACGAGGCCCCGCTCCACCACACTGCAGGGAACATTTGAAAAACAAGGCATACAGGCAGCAAACACTGAAACCTCCCAGGTGACACTTAACTGGGTTCTAATGCCAACGACTTTGTGTGCAAAACTCTAAACCTGAGGTCTTTAATCTGATTCTCCTTATCTCCAAAATATACTTTGGAGCTCCGAAAAGGTACATGTGTGTGTGCGTGCTGTCACTTCAGTTGTGTGTGACTCTTTGCAACTCCATGGGCTGTAAAAGGTATGACATTACTTTAAGTCCTACAGTTGGGAAAGGGATTTATTTCTTCAGTGTTAAACTGCACACACACACACATGTTCTTCTGATGCAATTTCCATCCTTTCACTTTGATTGTAATATTTAAAGACAATTTTTAAAAGTCACTTTCCATGCATAATTTTCTCTTGCTATGTTTTATTTTTTTCTGGAATGAAAATGGTTGCCACGCTGCCATGTGAGACTTTCCTATGGGGTGCATTGTTCTTAGCCAGAGCCAGGAAAGAGTTAAAGTTGTTAAAGGACAGTCTGCCTTCTGTCTCAGTTTAAGGGTGGGGTGGGGGTGGAGACTACCCAATTGTCTGTCCTTCTTTTCCCCTCCCTGGGGCTGAGTGCAGGATGTTGAATCTCCGAAAATAACTCGGACCCTATGAGTAAATCCCTGTCCAGAGTCTTCTTGGAATAGAAGATTCTCAGGGTCAGAGAGGAGCTTTCCCAGTTAAATAATCTGATCTTCTGGCTGGAAGAGAGAAGGGCCCAGCGTCTTCCAAACCAGATATCCACTACCAAGTCGTCACTGGACCACAGCAAAACCAGGTGACCGTTGTCAACTTCTTTCCCCCAGGTGGCATCCCATAGTGGACTGAACCCAAGGAGAGGTCTGCAAGGCCAGTGGGAGAGGTCCCATCAGATCCTGGGCAGAATCTAAGTGAGCCTCTCCATCACTGGAATTCCTGGAGATTTGGGGGTTTACATGATGCTGTAGGATCACTGCTTACTGCACATGCCCAGAGGAGGGAACTGTTGGATTTTGCGGCTTCCCAGAGTCACAGTGAGTGGATTCTGCCCAGGCCTTGAGCCCCTCTGATCCCTCTTGTCCCAGATGGACTTAGAGCAGCATTTCATTCATATACTTTGAGTCTGGAGCTGGCAAAGTCCAGAGAGAAACATTGCTTTCCTTAGTGTCCTGCTTTTATCTTTATGCACAACTCCATTTGTATTTCCTTTTGTTCCCATTTGTGGACATTTTTGTGGCAGACATAAACTTTTCATGTTATTATTAGGCTCTAACCACAGGAATCCACTTCTCCAGTGGACCAATTTAGCTATAAAGTAGGACGTTCACCATGGCCATGATGTGGGTCAGAGGAGCTTAAACTCTTAAATGTGCCTCAGGGTCACCTAGAAACTGTCTTAGAATTAGAATGTGCATTGGCAAGGCACTGGTGAGAAGCTGACTCAGAGCCTCGGGGGCCCAGGAATCTGCATTTTTACATGAACCACAGCCGATTCTGCTCAGATGGGCCAACTATCCCACTTTGAGAAGCTCATGGCTCCCACTTTGAGAAGTTCATGGCTAGTCTCTGAGCTCTGATCTATAGTGTAAACCAGCAAGTCGTGGGTAGAGGAGTTTTTGACTTTTGTCCCCAAGATGCAATGTTCAGAGGGTTGGACTGCCTGTCTCTCATACAGTAAATGTCCCTGCAGGGCACCATGTCACTTCAACTGTGCATTCTACAGGACACACAGTTGTTCTTATTTATACTGAGCAAATCTCCCTCAGTGGCCAATATAATGGATTCTAAGAAGTGGGACTTAGGCAGGAGGAAGAGAGGAGAACAAATGTGAACACAGAACACAAGAGGATGCCGTGCCCAGCTGAGGACCCCAGGGCTCAGGGGTCACAGGGCCAGTAAGTGCTGGACTCAGATATGTTTGACTTAAAGCCCTCCTTTTTTCTATCCTTGGGTTTTGGGGTTTTTTTTGACTGAAATAGGTGCATTTTAAAACTTTTTCAACTTTTTTTGGGAAAAATTTCAAACGACAGAAAAATTGCAAGAATAGTACAATCAACTCCACAGACCCTTAAATTGTTAAGGTTTTGTTGCATCTGCACTCTACCTACGGTTGACAGAAACACAAAAACCAAAATCCCATGACATGAGAGCTGTAAGTGCAGTTTCATTTGGGAACTTACTGAGGACTATATCCCCAGAGATAGCCTCTCAGATAGCTCTGAGGAACTGCTCTGAAGAGGTTGGGGGTGGGGGAGGTCATAGGATTTTGATGAAGCAGATGCGTGCAGTTGAGCACACATCTCTGCAGAAGGTTGCTGCTGGTCACAAGGAGCAAATGTCTCCAAGGATTAGAGTGCTTTTCTAGCTATGACAAGATGTAGGAAATCGGGTTCATAAAATTTCCTCCTGAAAATATCTCACTCTCTGAAGGCCTGTTCTGCCAGTTTTCCAAGATCAGTGTCTCATTGCTGATCTCGGTGCTGAGCTCCTTTCAAGGTGCGTTAAAGGTCAGTGACTGCCGTGGCTAGTGACTTCATTCTTGTAGAGCCAGATGGTGAGCAACATTTTTTAGTTGTATCTGTCCATCCATCTGTACATCCATCTATCAGTTATGCTCATCCATTTGAGAATGACTTGGAAGTATTTGATTTACTCTCAAATATTTCAGCTCATCTCCAAAGAGCAATGGCATTCTTCCACAAAACCACAATAAAATGATCCCACTTGAGAAGTTTAACATTAACACGTTACTATTTGATATCTGGTTTACTTTAATAATCATTTATAAAATGTGCTTTATAGTATTTTTTTTTTATTTATGCATCCAATTCAGGATCATTCATTGTATTGAGCTGTTGTATTTCTTTAGTATCTTCTTGTCTAGAGCTTGGCTTTCCAGTCATTATTTTTTGTCTTTTATAACACTGACATGTTTTAAGAGACCAGGCCAGTTGTTTTGCAGAAATCCCTCAATTTGGATTTGTCACATTGCTTCCTCATGATTATAATCTTCTTAAGGCTTCATGTCAGAGGGACAAAGACTTTGCCCTTTTGATTATCCTCCACTACCTCTCACCAGGTGAGGGTCAAAGTTGGCCTTTTGTGCTGTTATAAGGACCAACGTTGGAAGAAAAGCAGCAGAGCGTGGTGGAAGTATATGCAGGCCTCAATGAGCAATAGAACTGAGTTCAAGTCCTGGCTCTGGCCTCTAGCTGACTTACCTTGACATATCAGTCAATATTCCTGGCCCTTGGTTTTCTCAATTATAAATGTAAATGGTTCCTGCCTTGCAGGGTTTTGTCTAACATAAATGAAAATTTTAGCAGATTATCTGATGTATAATTAACTATAATTTTATAAATGGCAGCTGTTATTAAGTCCTTAAATGTGACATACCAAAATACCCTATTTCTTTTTTCAACACATCTCTCAGATGCACCTTTTTTGCGCTTTCACCTCTCTCCCATTTTAGGGCATCTCTGTTGTCACTGTCTCCTTTCGGTGCCCGCACCCTAACTTGTCCCATAGGTACCACCACTGCCTGCCCTACAGTGTGGCCCTTGCCATCATATTCACCTGACTTCCTGTTTCCTCAGTGCCTTAAGTCTGCATGCCTGACATTCAGTGCCTTCCATCATCTCACCTCATCCCACCCACCTCGACTTGGCTCCCACTATTTTTCGTAGGGAAATGTGGCTGCTCTTGATTGACTGCTAGCAAATTCTTCCTCTCCTTCTGTCATCAGAGCTACAAATCCGACCCTATGCTCCACCCTTGGGGTGTATGCTTGTATCAGTTAGGATATGGTTATAAACAGGAACTGCTCAAGGTATTTTAAGAAGGAAAGGACTTAATAAAGGACATTAGGCCCTTAAAAAAATCATTGGAAAGTCTGGACACAGGTCAAGGAAGGCCACCAGCGTTTACAGACAGGAATTTGAAGGAACTCAGGAAACCAGTAGGAATGATCATAGCTGCCTCCCATCCTGAGGCCCGAGATTTTCAGGAAAATACTTGGAGACCACTGCAAAATGTCGTGTCTGCCTAAGCCCAAAGTTTGACAGTGCCAGAGGAGGGAAAATCTGGATTCTGCCTTATTTTGCCTTTCACATCTTGGCAAATGCTTCTCCTTGAAGAACTGCTGTCTCTGAAGCAGGGATTCTGGGACATAGCCCTCCCAGGCTTCTGGCCCCTTGACAAAGGGAAGAGCATAGAAGGGTCAGGCTTCCCTGGTGCCTCAGCTGGTAAAGAATCCACCTGCGATGTAGGAGACCTGGGTTTGATCCCTGGGTTGGGAAGATGCCCTGGAGAAGGGAACGGCTACCCACTCCAGTATTCTTGCCTGGAGAATCCCATGGACTGTATATCCATGGGGTCGCAAAGAGTCGGATGGGCCTGAGTGGCTTTCAGTTCACTTTATGGAAGGGTTATTGCCTCTATCACTGGGCCAATGGAAGTCTTCCCCGGGGACTCGTCTGATGGAACCAGCGGGGAAGACTTCTAGGGTCACAATTAGAAGTACATGAAACTGGTTACCTTGGAGGCCATCGTCCCTGACTTTTAGAGGAAACCAAGCTATGGTAGAAGAGGATGAGGCCCTCAAAGAGTGGAAACGGAGTGAAAAGTGAAAAACATAGGTGCAGATGGAGGGAGAGGGAGAAGAACAGGAGGAGAGAGGAGGAGAGAGAGCAACGCCTGCGAAAGCTGATGACACTGGGACACGGTGTCAGCACTGGGCTTGGTCACACCCTTTGCCACTGCTGTCCCTGCTCGTCTCAATTATTTCAATTCATAAATTCCTTTTTTGTCTAAGCTAGTTTATGTTGCTGTTACTTGCAGCCAATAGGGTCCTAATGAATAGCAGAAAAGGGAAAACCTTACAGAGTCTGAGGGCAATGTATGCTCTGCAAAGTGGTAGGAAAGTGCTAACAGCACCCAAAGAAGATAACAAGAGAGTTTATCTCTCTTCAGTCTTTTAGCTTGGAAATATTGTTTTAGCCATAATTTTTTTCTTAGCTGTTACTTTTCATGGCTGTTACTTCCTTCCAGAATGCTCTCCTTTTTTTCCTTCTTGTGATGCTATGATTTATAATAAGAAATACATATATATATTTGGTCTTGGTCCTGTTCCTGCCACAGAGCTCCTAAAACTCTTGGAATATCTTAAGTGTTAAGAGTACAAAAGTAAAATGGGTATCTTTTGTTATTCTGAACAAGCTCCTTTCGACCACATTTGAGTTTATGTTAATGAGGTGACTTTTGAAAAGCTCACTGGGCTGGGGACTGGTTGCCAGAGGGACTAACCAGGCGATTAGAGTGTTGAAATTTTCAGCCCCCTCTTCCAGAAAGGTGAGAAGGGCTGGAGGTTGAATTAATTATCAATGACAAGAAAATGGCAACCTACTCCAGTATTCTTGCCTGGGTAATCCGATGGGCAGAGGAGCCTGGCGGGCTATAGTACATGGGGTTGCAAAAGAGTGGGACCCAATTTATTGGCTAAACAACAACAACAATAACAATATTAATCAGTCATGCCTATGTAGTGAAACCTCCTTAAAAACTTGAAAGAATAGGGTTTGGAATGCTTCTGGGTTAGTGAACACATTTGCAAAGACTAGTGTCCTGGAAAAGGCATGGAAGCTCTGTGCCCCTTCCCACATACCTTGCCCTATGTCTCTTCCATCTGGCTGTTCCTGAGTTATAATATCATTTTATAATAAACCAGTAATCTAGTAATTCCTGAGTTCTATTTGCTGTTTCTAGCAAATTAATCAAACCTGAGGAGGGGTAGTGGGAACCTCCAAGTTATAACTGGTCTGTCAGAAGCACAAGTAACCAGACTTGCAACTGGCTATCTGCAGGATTGTTGTTCAGTCACTCAGTCGTGTCTATTTGCCACCCCATGGAGCACAGCACGCCAGGCTTCCCTGTCCATCTGAAGGGGGAGGGGTACAATTTTGTGGGACTAAGCACTTAATTTATGGGATCTGATGGTATTTCCTGGTAGAGTCAGAATTGAGTTAAATTGCTGGATACCCAGTTGTCACAGAATTGCTTGATGTTTGGAAAACCCACACATCTGGTGCCAGAAGCAGTGTAGTGGTAAAATGAGATTAAAGGAGACACATAAGAGTATTTTCCTTTATTTTATTTTTGGCTACCCTGTGCAGCTTGTAGGATCTCAGTTCCCCAACCAGGGATTGAACCTGGGCCATGTCAACGAAAGCCCAGAATCTAAACCATTAGGCCACTGGGGAAATCCCAGGAGTGTTTTTTCGTTACACTTTTGTTTCTGAAATACTTCCTGTCTTCCAAACATTAGTTCAAATCTGCTGTATCCATGGCATCCTCAACTATTTGACCCCATTTCTGAATTCTTAAAGTTCTTGGCACAGAGTAGTTGAACATTAAATTATTAAAAATTTTCTGTGTATTTTGACTCTCTTTAGTGATTCTGAACTCCTCAAGGTCATGGACTACATCTTACATCCCTTCTGCAATCCTCCATCTCCAGGCTTATCACCATTGACCTGTGGTCAATTAATACCGGGGAGTTGATGGAGTGATTGGATTGATTGCTCAGTGAGGATGCTGAAGTTCCCATGGGCAATAGACTGGAAGAGTAGGCGTGGAGCAGATGAAACCTGTCCAGGTGCCAGCCATCCAGGAATAAAGAAGCGTTTCCAGAAAGAGTAATCAAGCTGACTCAAAAATACTTGGCACACAGGTGTGAACCTTGAGTCCCAAGCAGCGCACCTCTTGTGGTGGCCACAAGGGGGCGGCAGAGGGCACAGTCCAGGTATCAATCTGGAGATAACGGCGCCTGGTCAGTTAACAGCCCTGCTGGGAAGGAGATCTTGGTCTAGGTGATTTGCACAGGATAAAGTGGGCTTCTTATTAGAAGACCTGAAAGCAAGGTGCCTAGACCAAGGTTGGGAAAGCCAGAGGATGAACAAGTGGTTGGCAGACATCAATAACGAAGGATATGAGCTGAATTCTCCAAAATCAAAGCAGTGAATGATCTTTAAAGATATCTGGATATTCTGCTAAGGACACAGGGACTGTCTCAGTGTTTTGGCAAAGGAAAACGGACATCCAGGCATGTTATCATGGTCAAGGAAAAGTCCAGGGGGAGGGGGAGGTAGTAGAGTCTCATCTCAAGGCCCCTAAGTCCTTAGTACCTGATGAATGCTATTGCTGTGTGACTTATGGGATGATCTGCCCGTCTCTGAGCCTCCACTATCTCATCCTATACAAAGAAGATTGGTGTCTAGAGATTCAGAGACTGGCCCTGTTTTTGCACTGGTCTCCACCATGGCCAGGGATCCTTCTAGCTTAGATGGTCTCTGGATTTACAAGAACAAAGAAGTTCAGTTGACTACAAAAACCTTTATTACCGGGTCTGTGGCCACCTGTTCTCTTTAAACATTTTGATGGGCCCCATGGGACCAAGGCTGTTTCAGTACCTTTGTGGGAGCCAAGCAGTCTAACCTTCAGAGGTACCACCCCATGTCATAGTACATACCAAAATTCCCCCAATATTCCACTACAAATGCAATTATTTTGCTTTAAAATAGTCTTGAGGGCATTTTTAATAATTCTGTTTTCAAGATTATTTTGCCAATTTAATTTTCAGTGACTGTGATTTCTCAGAAATCATCGGGCAGTTTTAGGGATTCCTTGAAGTGAAAGAATCCACTAATTGTTTCAAATGCTGTGTAATAACATTTCTACTGATACCAAGTTGAACAATTTAGGGAGTTGACATAATACTGTATTTCATGGACATGTAGTTAAATTTCAATTTTGGAATTTTCATTTTGTATCTTGGAGTTGATGAGAATGTTTGTGATGTGCAAGGATTTTTCTAGGGCCTTAAAAGGCTTGCATGTCCTCAATCCTGTGTCTGCGGCAGCTGATGAATAAAACCCTCCTGCCTGCAGCAGCTGAGACAGGTTTAGGGGCGAGGGTGGCTTCTTTCAGTGACTGCGTTTTGTCTTGTGTCTTCTGGCCTGGGAGCCTGAGCAGGCTTTGAATGCCTCAATGAGAAAAGGACGCCTCCTCCCACTTCCCTTTAATCTCAGAAATTTCACTGTCACCGTATCTTTCAGCCAAGTCAGATAGGCAGGCTCCAAGGTGGCAGAGTCTCCCTGCTTGGGGATTTTTGTAGCGTGGCACCTTCCAGTCCTCCCAGACAGACCACATTCAAGCCAAACACCATCCCCATTGTCAATGCTTCCACAGAAGTAGTTATCTCACAAAGGGCAATATCTCGCCAGAGAATTTGTTTTCTCTTGCTGATAATTTCTCTCCATAAACATTTTTGAGAGAGATGGATAGGTGTACCTTTCTGGAACAATGGGCAGATGCTGGGGCGTGAAATGACTTTGTGAGGCATGTTTTATGGATGAGGGAGGGGAGAGTCCTGAGGACCATCTTTTGTTTGCCCAGCCTCCGACTTGGTTGCGGATGGCCAGGTTCCTCTTCTGCAGGTGGTGATTCTCTTCACTCCACTGCTGCGCACCTGAAGATTTAAAGGCCCAGCTCGGGTGGAAGCTACAGAGAGAGACTCCCGAAGTGTTGGCACAAAAGGCCAGTAACACTCTGGGTCCACCATGGAGCCCTTGGTCCTCTTGGGACATTTCACAGCCAGGCCTACAGTCTTCAGATACTCTGTTATGCTGGTATTTAAAATTTTTTCCTGTCTCTTTTTTTCTGACTCTAACAGCAATGAAGGGAATGAATTCTTTTCCATCAGAGTTAATGAATCTCAAAAGGAAAAAAAAAAAAGAAGACATGATCTCAGAAAAATAAGGAAACTAACATAAAAACAGCAAACCCTGTGACCTTCAACAAAATGAACAAATGTGGGATTTTTCCATCATCTCTGTCTGGGAGATGGGGAGGGTGATTGTTATTAACAAAGTGGCACCAAATGATTCACCAACAGTTCACCAGAGTCCCTCTGGAGCCCGGAGTCAACAATGCCAAGTGACTCAGGAAGGTGAGACCACACACGGGTGAGATGGGGACACAGCTTACACAGGCCCAGAGCACAGGCTTCCAAAGGGCTTATTTTCTCCCCAGGGTCAGGATGCCAGATGCAGCCAAAATAATATATGGCTCCTAGTTATATTTGAATTTCAGGTAACAAATAGTTTTTTTGTATATTTGTGACATCCTTGCGCTAAAAATTTTTATGTTTATCTGAAATTCAAATTTAACTGAGAGTCCTTAGTTTTCCCTGGCAATCCTACCTCAGGGACACAATACTTCTTTTCATTTCCCAAGTACTTACCTATTTCTAGGTTCAAGCTCCGCTAGGGAAGAGTCTCTCTCCAGTCTCAGCGTCTTGAATTTTGTGTTCTCTTACAGTGTTCAATTCAAAGACAACACGTTTATGAAGACTTTCCCCCTAAATCAGCTCCTCCTTTCTCTCTGTCCTCTTGCCCCAGAGCATTTTATTTCCTATTTTGGTTTATTTTCAGTTGCTTATAAGTCTGTTTCCCCCACTTGATGGGGAACAACTCAAGAGTACTTACTTGGTCTAGATTCTTTTTTCTCATGGTCCCAGTGTAACTTTGTATACTAGGTAGTCTGAATATTTGATGAGTGAACGACCATACCTGACATACTGTGAGTGCTGACTATACGCGCCGGGCTTGGGTCTCAGCATTTTACATGGACGTAAGTCCTTTTCTTTTTGAGTAGCCCTTTGAGGTAGGCATTATTTTTATTTTCACTTTAGAGATGGCGAAATGGAGGCACAGAGAGGTTAAGTAACTTGCCCATGATCATACAGTTAGAAAGGGGCAAAGCTGGGATTTGAACGCAGATAGTATGATTCCAGAGTCTGTGCTTGTAACCTCTACGATGTACTGAATGATTAGATGAACAGAAGAATGTGTGGAAGAGCAAGTGAAGGAATGCACGAGCAGAGGCAGCAAACAGGTATTAAAATCTGGAAGACAGAACAGGTGGGGATCAAAGTGGGTGATGAAGAGCAGAGGCTGGAGGGGTTGGAGAGATATCAAGAAACTGCAAACGAACCTCGATGGATCAGTGACTTGCACTCGGAAGGCAGTGTGCAATCAGCAGTGGGTGGGGCTGATTTCTTCTGGTTTCTGCTTTGGAAATCAGTTCTTGTGTCCCATACCTTCCACATCTCTGCAGGGGCCTGACTGTAAGTCTTTTTCTGCTGCACAGCCCTCCTCCCAACGTGGAACCTACCCTCTTCTGTCTTAAGAGGCTCAGCCCAGACAAGTCCTGAGGCCAATCCTTTCTCCTCCCCCTACCCCACCCCTGGGGGCTCTCAGCTGGAAGTCAATAGACTTGGCGCCGGCACCCTCTTCATTCTTGGGCTCCAGTCCCTCCGTGTCTGGTGCACCTCTGCCTAGCTCTTGCCATAAGTGTGGCCTGTGTGTTACACAGAGGAACCGATATGATCCAAGAAGGGTGATGGTGAACTCGAATGAGCGCACCGCCCAGGTTATTATAGTAATGTAATAACCTTTCCTCGTCAAGTCTGTGGAAACAGTAGATAGTAGCTTGCTAATGCCTTCAACCTAGCTTCTTATTTATTTATTTTCACAGTGGCTTTTTAAAAATAAAGGTTTTATTATTTTATTTATTTATTTTTATATATTTTCTTGGCCATGCCACATGCACAGGGGATCTTTGTTCCCTGACTGGAGATCCACCCCCATGCTCGCAGCTTTGGGGCACAGAGTCTTAATCACTGAATTTCCAGGGAAGTCCCTAGTCTTTTTGTTTTTAATTGTGGTTAAAAACACACACACACACACACACACACATAACATAAAATTTACCATCTTAACCATTTTTAAGTGTACAGTTCAGTAGTGTTAAATATATTCACACTGATATGAAACTGGTCTTCAGAACTTTTTCATCTTGTGAAATTGAAACTCTATACACATTAAATAACTCTTTCTCCCTCTCCCCCCCAGACCCTGTTAACTACCGTTTTATTTCTATGTCTATGAAATTTACTTCACTACATACCTTTTTTTTTTTTTAAGATGGCCATTTTTTTTTAAAGATTTATTTATTTATTTTTTGGCTGAGGTGGTTCTTCACTGCTGGGAATGCTTTCTCTAGTTGTGGTGAACAAGGGCTACTTTTCTTTGCAGGGCACAGGCTTCTCATTGTGGTGGCTTCTCTTGCAGGGGAGCATGGGCTCTAGGACACACAGGCTTCAGTAGGGCCAGCCCATGGGCTGAGCAGTTGCTGTGCACTGGGTTCATTTCTCCGAGGCATGTGGGGCCTTCCTGGGCTGGGGATTGAGTCAATATCTCTTGCGTTGCAAGGTGGATTCGTAACCACTGGACCATCAGGGAAGCCCTAGACACCTCTTAGAGGTGGAACCTTGCAGAATTTGTCTTTTGTGACTGGCTTACTTCACTTAGCAGAATGTCCTCAAGGTTCATCCATGTTGTAGCCCGTGTCCGAATTCCCTTTTTTTTTTTTTTACCAAGGCTGAGGAATATCCCATTGTATGTATAAACCACATTTTGTTTATCCACATATCTGTTGAAAGGCATTTATGTTGCTTCTCTGTCTTGGCTTTTGTGTATAATAATGAATAATAGGTGTACAAATATTTATTCCAGTCCCTGCTTTCAATTCTTTTAGATATATATCCAGAATTTGGATTGCTGGATCATATCATGGTTCTATTTTTAATTTTTTGAGGAAACTCTATACTGTTTTCCATAGCTGTTGCACCCATCCCATCAACAGGGCTCCAGTTTCTCTAATCTTTATCAACACTTGTTATTTTCTGTTTTGTTTTTTGATAGTAGCCATCTTAATGGGTACGAGGTTGCCTGGAACCTAGTCTTTATTAGGAGGCTGTGTTTCTGAAGTGCCTTAGGACATTATTCACTGGCACTGAGCAATGGGGAAAACACAGCACAGAGCTCTGGGCCGACAACCTGATAACCTGCAGATAGAGCATAGCATAATTTTGCCAAAGACTTTGTGACTCTGGGAAAGTTAAGCAAGCCCTTAATTTCCATCTGCCCGCTGGGGACAAGGCTTTCTTCATGACTTAGCCTCCTCCCTCCTTTCGCCAATGTTTCCTCTAGGAAAAGACAGGAAGTGAGAGATGGGAAATGACTCCTAAGATAAGCACCTTCATCTCAGCTGCCGTCACCGAGTGCATTTTTTCCTTTCTTTTTATTATAAAAACAAGTCATAACTATTTTTTAAAAATTAGAAAGCTCACTAAAGCCTTAGAATCAAGGAAGTATTTATCCATCCCTCCATCACTTGGAGGCAACCCCTGATAATATTTCAATCTGTTTCTTGTAGTTTTTTTTTCCTAAATGAGGCAAACTTCTTTAATCTTTGAAAGTCCCTCTTTTCCTAGAGATGAACACCTCATTTTCACAGCAATCAAAAGCAAAGTTAACTGAGCTCTCAATTTCTTAAATATATCTTTCTTTGTGTTATTTCACGTCTTAAATGTGTCACTTTGAGTGAAAGGCAATTAATTACAGTGGCAACGCCGCTTGGAGATGTCTTATGAAACTGCGTTAATATGTGTAGAGAGAGGGAAAGGAAGGGGAGAGGGAGCTGATGGGCAAAACAACTAGTCTAGTTAAATGGATAATTTCCTTCCCTTTCAAGTTTCAGAGTGGAGGGTCTCTTTATTTATGAAAGGGTCAGAAAGTTATTATGGTTGTCCCAATTTGTCAAAATCAGTAAAACTCCATCAGAAAAGCAAAGTTGATCAACCAGTAAAAAGGTAACAAAGAACAAAAAATTTTTTAAAAAGAACACTATCAGTTCAGGAAAAAATCTGAAGATATAAAAAAGATGTAGTATGGGACTTCCCTGGCGGGCCAATGGTTGAGACTCTGCATGTCCAATGCAGGGGATGAGATTTCAGTCCTTGGCCAGGGAACTAAGTTCCCACATGCCACGTGGCGTGGCCAAAAAAGAGAAAAAAAAGAAGGAAGGAAAAAGGTGGAATGTGGGAGAGCCTGGAAGGTAAGGCACTTTCTTAGGAATTTTTGACCTCAGGAAATGATGCTTGAGGATCTTGTGGGCTGGTGTTGTCTAAAGGAATTGGACTGTGGGACGATAGGAGACCTAGAAGTTTTTATCTTGATAGCTTGGCCTGACGGGGACCACTGAGGATGGCAGACCTGACTCCTAGGCTGGTAGAATAATGCGTGAGAGGAGTTTGGCACCAGGCACCGAGGAAATACTCAAGAACCGTTCTGTATAATTGCTGTTATCTGGGGTGGAGGAGAAAGTGGGCTTTTGGATCTTCTTGGCAATGTGCTAGGGGTCAGAAAGTGTCATACTTGGAAGGCAGGCAATGGTGGGGAGTGGCCTACTCCTTTATCTTCTTTCTGCATGCATGTATGCTAAGTTGCTTCAGTCATGTCCGACTCTTTGCGACCCTGTGAAATGTAGTCCACCAGGCTTCTTTATCCATGGGGATTCTCCAGGCAAGAATACTGGAGTGGGTTGTCATGCCCTCTTCCAGGGGATCTTCCCTACCCAGGAATTGAACCTGCCTCTCTTACGTCTCCTGCATTGACAGGCAGGTTCTTTACCACTTGTGCCACCTGTGAAGCTTAACTTCTAACTCCTCATTAATCTAGGCTTCCGGGTCCTGGTTGGGAAAGGCACGTGTGCATATATGTGTGTGTGTTGGGCATGTAGGATGAGGAAGGCTCCAGGAAGTGGAAGAGTCAACTAATATAATTAAGCTATACACCAGACACCATTCTAAGTGTTAAAAAGCCAAAAGACACCAATCTTGCAAGAGAGGTTAGGTAACTTGACTGCACATTTGGACCAGGCTTGTCTGTCAGAACCTAAAGCCTGAGCAGGGACATTCTTTCCATTTTCTGTGTACCATTAGAGAGATTTTCTCCATTAAGTTTCAAGAGTTCAAGTCTAACCTTGTCTTGGGTAAGGTTGTAAGGGGCAGAAGTTTCTCCAGTTGGGGAAAAGATCAGAGGCTCTCCAGTTTGGGATGTTGAGGTTTTCTGCCAGTGACAAGGAACCACACCATCACTGGCTCCCGTTAGCACTGAGGGCCTCTCCTCAAAGGGGCTGAGTGGGGCGTTCTGACATAGGTGTGCCAGAAACCTCCTCCTGGGCCATGTGGGAAACCAGGCAGCCCATGGCCCCTGCCTGGTCTGATGCAAGCCCTGGGTAGAAGGGAAGCAAGCTCCAGCCTGCAGGCCAACCCTGGCACACAGTGGGGCAGCGGGCAAACAGCCATCCTTGGCACCACTGAAGCCAAATTTCTTGCCAAATGGGCTTCGGTTTCAACACGTTGGTAGAACACAGGAGCCTGGGAGCATAACTTTGCCACCGACCCTGATGCCAAGCCAAAGAAGACCCCAGAGAGTTAGCACAGTGGGTAGAAGGTATGGCATGGACATCGGGCTCTCGGGGACCCAGCCCTTCCTTGGGGAGTGTGTTATACCATCCACCCCCAGGGACCTGGTATGACAGGGATATGTCACACGCCACCCCAGGATGGAGGTGGGCTTTCATCACCTGTTCTACCTGTGAAATCTTAGAAGTTAGACTAGGAAGGTTTTTGTAATGATCTCCCATTCTTGTTCAGCCTGAATCAGGAAAAGAGGTGAACTATAATTAATAGATCTTTTTTTTTTTTTTAAGAAAGCAAGACATTTTACAGCGTGCTTTAGAAAAATTTACATTCAAAATGATTGTAGTTCTTAATTTATATCCAAACTAATGATAATTTTTAATATTTCGGCCAATGGAAAGCTTAAGTTATCAGCAAATTTCATTTAAGTGGAATGGAGAGTATCAGATTTTGCTGGGTAATGATAAGAGTCACACTTAATGAATGTTTACCATATCTCAGGCCCTATTTTAAACCGCTTTACTTGCATTAACTCCTTTGATCCATGTAACAGCCCTATGCAATGGTATACATAGTCTTACTTTATGAAGGAGGAAACTGAAACACAGAGTTTAGTAACTTATTCAAGGTTACACAGCTCATAAGTGGCATACTTGGATTTGAACCCAAGGAGTCTGGCTTCTGAGCCTATCTATGCTCTTAAAGCACTGTTCTCAAGTGTCCCAAATAATGAAGACTTTTCTTTGGATATTTTACTAAGTGATCATTTATGTAAAGTTTTCATGGAAATTTTCACAGCAACAGTTCAGGGGTCAGAACAATTTGGGAAGACCAGAAACTTGACATCTTAATCCCTTCATGCCTCCCATGCAATATTACAAATGAGAAAATGAAAGCCCAGAGAGGTGTTAGTGACCTATCTAAGATTACACCATGAAATCTAACTGGAAGTTAGAATTTAACATCCAAGCTGGGTGTTTCCCAGCATATCATTCTTTGTGATTTTTTTTTTACCCCCCCCTCCCCCGCCCGACCAGGCACTGAACTTGTGCCCCTTAGAGTAGAAGCACGGAGTCCTAATCACTGAAAGAAGGGAACCAACCAGGGAATTCCTTATCATTCTTTGTTCTGAATGATTTCTATGTCAGTTTCTTAGAGTTCTGAATTCTGCCCCTGACCCCCTCTCTTCCTTTCCTCTCTTTCACAGCCCAAATTCTTGTCAACCAGAAAGTGTCTACACTTTACTCTCCTGTACACATAATCCCTGGTTCTGATCCCATCACAAACACTCCCGGGCTCCCCCGTGTCTATCCTGCCTGTTCTGCAGGGGCTGTGTCTAAAGGAAAAATACAGGATCTGTTTTCCTCTTTAAGTCAGGCTCGAAACAGAGTGGCCAGAAAAGGAACTTTAAGCAGTAAGGTCCAGACCACATGATTGGGTGATGGAAACCAGGGCCTGGCGACCACCGGAGTTATGGAGGGCCACACCCATCACCCCATCAGCTCCTCCCTCAGCTATTTATCAAATCACTATGCTGAGATGCCATTGACTCAAAAGTACTATAAGAAACAAAGATTTGAGTGTCATGGCTAGATGTTGGAAATACTGGAAGAGTTCTAGACTAGTAATCAGGAAGCCTGGCTTCCAGGCTTGGCTCTTCCACTAACCAGCTGTGTGGCTTTGGGCAAGTTGACATGCCTCTCTGGGCTTCTTGTTTCTCATATGCTACATGGGTTAATGAGCTGCTTGTCCAACCTCACAGGATTTCTGTGAAGCTAGACTAAGAGAATAACAGTGCTTTGGAGATGACAATACAGTGTGAAGATGCAAGCAATTATTGTTACACTGAACTAGATCCAAATGGCCCAAGGCTCCGGATTCCCTGCCCTGATCATAAATAGTGGCATGAAAGACTTTATTCACTCTCATCTACCATATCAGGACTCGTTCTCTGGAAGGGATTTGGGAAGTAGAAAAACAGAGCCCAGTCTGGGGTTGCGTCCAACCCCACGGATTAGTTCTTTGGAGCACTGTGCCAGGAGTCAGGAGCCAGGGCTCTGGATACCACCTGTGTGCCCCATGAGGCTCTTAGCCTCTCTGCATCTTGGCTGGTTCTGAAACTCTGATGCTACATTGTCAGCTTGAATGCAGGGAGTTGGATCAATTCTAGGATCTGGGTAAGAAGGAAAATGGAAAAATATGCCTAGTAAGTGCCAGGTCCTTCCCAAGTTATCTGTCCCCTTTCATTCACTCAGCCCCTGATTGTGCCAGACTATGTGCTAGAGGCTGGGATCAGCTGTCAGTAATCAAGACAGACCCAGCTTTCTGGGGATTCTGGTGAAGCAAGAGAGACAAGCATAAAGCCAAAGTTCACACAAATATAGAAAGAAAATTGCGAGAAAGGATAAGAAGGAAAATAACTATTGGGGAGACCAAACCAGCCCACTGTGGAGCTGAACTTGACAGATAACAAGAAGATGGCCAGCTAGAAGAGGACAAAAGAATATGCCAAGGGAACAGGTGTGAAGGTCCTTAGGTTGAAAGGAGCATGGCATGGCCCAGAGATGGAGATGGCAAGTGTGACCAAGGAGCAGTGAGCACGGGGTGGACTGTTGTTGGTGTGGGTGCCCAGAAGCTGACCAAGCTCTTTCTTATAGACCATGGTCAGAAGCAGAGGTCTTGATCCAATTTTTGAGGGTGAGCTCTGCTGACCTAGGTCTTCTGAATACAATTAGGATTTCTTGTTTTCTGGACAATCTGACTGATCACATTCAACAAATTTAATAAACATTCACTGTCCTGTGCCCTAGAAAGACAGGACAAAAACAGAAGCTTTGTCTCTGCCCCTCGTGTTGCCATCTGGAGGACAGGCTGGGTACAGGGCTGTGGGATAGGGCTACTTTATTAAGTAGCCATAAAGCAAGAGTCCGAGATGAGTGCCACAAAGGAGGTGCAAGGTCTAAGGTTCAATGAATAGAGATGACAGGTACAGGAACTTGTCTTGTTAATGGCCACATCTTTGAAATGCTTCTCACACCCACTGGGAGAGTTTCCAGGAAAAAGTATAATTTCAACTGAGCTTTGGACAATGGTAGGACTTAATATTTTTTTCCAATTTAAAAATAATATATGCTTCTTAAAGAAAGTTTGAGAAATGCATAGACAAGTGAAGAAGATAATTATAACTACATTTAATCTGGAGAAACCATTGTAAACGTTTTAGTGCGTAACTTTCAAGACTTGCTACCTGCGTTTTAACAATGCTGAAAACATCATGTAGCTATAACTTGGCAGCACTCCCTTTCTTCATTTCATGTGTTGAGTCTTTTCCTATGTCATTAAATATTCTTCGAAAACATGATATGGAATGGCTGTTCAGTATTCGATTTTTTGGATTTGTGTAACCAATTCATTATCATCAGATATTTTGGTAGTTTCTAAATTTGTTGCTACTATGAATAATGCTGGACTGAGCATCCTCATACAGGAAACCTATGACAGTACCTGGGTATTCCCTTAGGGCAGATCCTGAGGAGTAGATTTCCTGAGGGAAAAAGCTGTGAACATTTCTCTGGCTTTGGATTCACACTCCCACCAGTAACATAAGAGCTCTCCTATCTCACTGCACATTTGCCAACACTAGTTTCTGATTTAAATCCTTACCATTTTGATGGGGGAGGAAGAGGAGCTGTGTTCTCTTGCTGTTTGAGATGATCCTGACCTTAGCCAGCAGAGGAGGGGGACTTGGGAGCTGGGGAAGAACACTGAACAGTTTGAGGGAAGTCCTGGTAGGGCTCTTCCCCAAGCAGCTCTTCAGAAGTGTCTGGAGTGTTAAGGGAATCACACCCACAAAGGTTGCCTTGCTGTAACTCCTCCTCTGCTGTCTGTGGCCCATGAATCAGGATATTTCACCCAGAGGACAGGTGACTGCCTCAGACACTGTTTGTCCCAGGATGCAGCCAGAAGGAAGTGCATCTTGCCCACACTGCTCCCCTATAGAACAGATCCTTCTCCCCAAAATTTCCCCAGCTAGGGGAGAGTCTACTTTCAATCTCCATAAGAAGTGAAATATGCTGGGGTGGGATGTGGGAGTAAAATTTTTTTGGCAAATGCCTTCAAATTTAGGACTTTATTATAGACTCCTAGAGGAGCATAAATTAGTTCAACCCTTTTGGAGAGCAACTTGGTAATCAAATTGTAAATACGAGTACTCTTGAACTCAATAATTTTACTTTAAGAATGTGTCTGAGGATATAAGGGGCTTCCTTGGTGGCTCACTGGTAAAGAATCTGCCAGAGAATGCAGGAGACATGGGTCTGATCCCTGAGTCGGAAAGATTCCCTGGAGAAGGAAAAGGCTACCCACTCCAGTATTCTTGCCTGGAGAATCCCATGGACAGAGGAGCCGGGTAGGCTACAGTCTACAGCGCTGCGAAAGAGTCATATCAGTTCAGTTCAGTTTAGTTGCTCCATCGTGTCCGCCTCTTCATGACCCCATAGACTGCAGCATGCCAGGCCTCCCTGTCCATCACCAACTCCTGGAGTTTACTCAAACTCATGTTCATTCAGTCAGTGATGCCATCCAACCATCTCATCCTCTGTCTCCCCCTTCTCCTCCCACCTTCAATCTTTCCCATCATCAGGGTCTTTTTCAATGAGTCAGCTCTTGGCATCAGGTGGCCAAACTATTAGAGTTTCAGCTTCAACATCAGTTCTTCCAATGAACACTCAGGGCTGATCTCCTTTAGGATGGACTGGTTGGGTCTCCTTGCAGTCCAAGGGACTCTCAAGAGTCTTCTCCAACACCATAATTCAAAAGCATCAATTCTTTGGTGCTCAGCTTTCTCTATAGTCCAACTTTCACATCCATACATAACCACTGGAAAAACCGTAGCCTTGACTAGACGGATTTTTGTTGGCAAAGTAATGTCTCTGATTTTTAATATGCCATCTAGCTTGGTCATAACTTTCCTTCCAAGGAGCAAGTATCTTTTAATTTCATGGCTGCAGTCACCATCAGCAGTGATTTTGGAGCCCTCCAAAATAAAGCCTCTCACTGTTTCCACTGTTTCCCCATCTATTTGCCATGAAGTGATGGACTGGATGCCATGTTCTTAGTTTTCTGAATGTTGAGTTTTAAGCCAACTTTTTCACTCTCCTCTTTCACTTTCATCAAGAGGCTCTTTAGTTCTTCTTTGCTTTCTGCCATAAGGGTGGTGTCATCCTCATATCTGAGGTTATTGATATTTCTCCCGGCAATCTTGATTCCAGCTTGTGCTTCATCCAGTCCAGCATTTCTCATGATGTACTCTGCATACAAGTTAAACAAGCTGGATGACAATATACAGCCTTGACGTACTCCTTTTCCTATTTGGAACCAGTCTGGTGTTCCATGTCCAGTTCTAACTGTTGCTTCTTGAGCTGCATACAGATTTCTCAAGAGGCAGGTCAGGTGGTCCGGTATTCCCATTTCTTTAAGGATTTTTCACAGTTTGTTGTGATTCACACAATCAAAGGCTTTGGCATAGCCAATAAAGCAGAAGTAGATGTTTTTCTGGAACTCTTTTGCTTTTTTGATGATACAGTGGATGTTGGCAATTTGATCTCTGGTTCCTCTGCCTTTTCTAAATCCAACTTGAACATCTGGAAGTTCATGGTTCACGTACTGTTGAAGCCTGGCTTGGAGAATTTTGAGCATTACTTTGCTGGCATGTGAGATGAGTGCAACTGTGCGGTAGTTTGAGCATTCTTTGGCGTTGCCTTTCTTTGGGATTGGAATGAAAACTGACCTTTTCCAGTCCTGTGGCCACTGCTGAGCTTTCCAAATTTGCTGGCATATTGAGTGCAGCACTTTCACAGCATCATCTTTTAGGATTTGAAATAACCGGAATTCCATCACCTCCATTAGCTTTGTTCATAGTGATGCTTCCTAAGACTCACTTGACTTTGAATTCCAGGATGTCTGGCTCTAGGTGAGTGATCACGCCATCGTGATTATCTGGGTTGTGAAGATCCTTTTTGTGTAGCTCTTCTGTGTATTCTTGCCGCCTCTTCTTAATATCTTCTGCTTCTGTTAGGTCCATACCATTTCTGTCCTTTATCGAGGCCATCTTTGCATGAAATGTTCCCTTGGTATCTCCAATTTTCTTGAAGAGATCTCTAGTCTTTCTGATTCTGTTGTTTTCCTCTATTTCTTTGCACTGATCACTGAGGAAGACTTTCTTATCTCTCCTTGCTCTTCTTTGGAACTCTGCATTCAAATGGGTATATCTTTCCTTTTTTCCTTTGCCTTTCGCTTCTCTTCTTTTCACAGCTATTCGTAAGGCCTCCTCAGACAACCATTTTGCCTTTTTGCGTGTCTTTTTCTTAGGGATGGTCTTGATCACTGCCTCCTGTACGATGTCACAAACCTCCGTCCACAGTCTATCAGATCTAATCCCTTGAATCAATTTGTCACTTCCACTGTATAATTGTAAGGGATTTGTTTAGGTCATACCTGAAGGGGATGGCAAACCACTTCAGTATTCTTGCCTTGAGAACCCCATGAACAGTATGAAAAGAGTTGTATATGGCTTAGCAACTAAACAACAACAGCAACAACTGAGGAAACAAATAGATAAGAATGCAAAAATGAGTGCATAGGGTTGGGCATAGAAGGAGGTACTGTCGGTATTCATGAAAACAACCTGAGTGGGTAACTTCTCCATGCCTAAGAAATAGAGACATTTGCGTGAGTAATTTCATGGGAGTCTGAGTTGAGGAAGGGGCTGACGCCAGCTAATAAAAAACTATCTGGAGACTATCTGCAGGATCCCCTGCCCAACACCCAAGAGGTGCCCCTCCTCCCAGCATGGCACCTAATATGGCAGTCATACAATTCAGGAAGGGCCCCAGGCTATCAATCTGAAAGCAACTGGCAATTATTTGTTCAGCCACTCAGTCATGTCCAACTCATTTTGGCCCCATGGACTGCAGCACACCAGGCCTCTTTGTCCTTCACTATCTCCCTGAGTTTGCTCAAACTCATGTCCAATGAATCGGTGATGCCATCCAATCATCTCATCCTCTGTTGCCCCCTTCTCCTGCCCTCAATCTTTTCTAGCATCAGGGTCTTTTCCAATGAGTCAGCTCTTCGAATCAGGTGGCCACAGTATTGGAACTTCGGCTTCAGCATCAGTTCTTCCAGTGAACACTCAGGACTGATTTCCTTTCAGATTGACTGGTTTGACCTCCTTACTCTCCAAGGAACTCTCAAGAGTCTTCTCCAGCACCACAGTTCGAAAGTATCAATTCTTCGGCGCTCAGCCTTTTTTATGGTCCAACTTTCATATCTGTACATGACAACTGGAAAAACCATAGCTTTGATTATACGGACTTTTGCCGGCAAAGTCATGTTTCTGCTTTTTAAGACACTGCTTTTTAAATAGGAGAAGGAACAGATGACTTTTTTCCTGACCCTTTCCAACTGGGCAACAAGGGTCCTCCTCTCTGGTGTCATTCAAGCCCATAGAATGAGGAAGTCAGTTCAGATGCAAAATTTTATTCTTCTCTTTTTCAAATTTATCCTTTAATTGAAGGAAAATTGCTTTACAATGTTGTGGTAGTTCTGCCATACAACAATGCAATTCAGCCATAACTATACATATATCACCTCCCTCCCCTCCCCCACCCCCTCTAGGTCTTCACACCGCTCCAGGCTGAACTCCCTGTGTTATATAGCAACTTCTCACCAGCTCTTTGTTCTAGTCAAGTAATGGACAGCTTCAAGCCTATACCCTAGAGTACATGCTTCCCCAACAGGCTGAACGATGTCTAGGGGGCTTTATCAGGTTATCAGTCAGTGAGGAAGGGGTAGAGTTCTCGTGAGGCAAAAGCAGCTGTACTGCTCACGCTCCAGGTCTGAGTGCTGCGTGCAGCGTCTCTGCACATGGCTCGCTGCCTCCATTTTGAATTGAGTGTCGTGTGCAGCTTCTGCACATGGTCCTCCGAGCTGAGGTGTCGGCAGAGCCTTTTTGCACTCGGAACTTTGTTCTGAGGCATCAGATGCAAGGTCTCTGCTGTCGCCCCGTGATCAAGTGAAACTAGACAAAGAACAAAGGAAAAAGAGGTCAGACTTTTTATCCAAATTCTATTGTTTTTTTGGACTGTGCTGCTCTGCACATGGGATCTTTGTTCCCCTGCTGCTGCTGCTGCTGCTGCTGCTGCCGCTGCTGCTGCTGCTGCGTCGCTTCAGTCGTGTCCGACTCTGTGCGACCCCATAGACGGAAGCCCACCAGGCTCCACCGTCCCTGGGATTCTCCAGGCAAGAACACTGGAGTGGCTTGCCATTTCCTTCTCCAATGAATGAAAGTGAAAAGTGAAAGTGAAGTCGCTCAGTCGTGTCCGACTCTTCGGGACCCCACGGACTGCAGCCTACCAGGCTCTTCTGTCCATGGGATTTTCCAGGCAAGAGTACTGGAGTGGGGTGCCATTGCCTTCTCCTACCAGTTATTAATTAAACCTGGGCCCGGTGCAGTGGGAATGTAGCATCCTAACCACTGGACCACCAAGGAATTTCCTGCAAATTTTATTATTTAATGGGCTTTGCCAGAGATAGTTTATGCTTATTGCTATTGTTGCTTTTTGAGTTTTGTTGTTTGTATTTTTAGTTTACTATTTTTTAAAAAATAAGATATAATTTATATACTATAAAATTTACCCTTTAGAGTATAAGTTGGTGCAACCACTGTGGAAAATAGTATGGAGGTTCCTTGGAAGACTAAAAATAGAATTACCATATGATTTATCAATTCTACCCCTGGGCCATATACCCAGACAAAACTATAATTCAAAAAGATAAATGTACCCCATGTTCCATTCACCCCTATGTTCATAGTAGTACTATTCACAATAATCAAGACATGAAAACAAATGTCTATTAACAGAGGAATGAATAAAGAAGATGAGGTTCATATATACAGTAGAATAATATTCAGCCATAAGAAAAGAATGAAATAATGCCATCTGCAGCAACATGGATGCAACTAGAGAATATCATACTAAGTGCAGTAGGTCAGAAAGAGAAAGACAAATACTGTATGATATCACTTACATGTGGAATCTAAACCATGGCACAAATGAACCTATCTACAAAACAGGAACAGACTCACAGATATAGAGAACAGACTTGTGGTTTCCAAGAGGGAAGTGGCGCAAGAGAGGGATGGAGGGGGAGTTAGGGGTTAGTGGATACAAACTATTATATACATTTAGAATAAATAAGCAACAAGGTCCTCCTGTATAGCACAGGGAATGGTATTCTTTCTCCTGGGATAAACCATAATAGTAAAGAAAATAAAATTTTTTAAAGAATGTATATACATATATATGTATGTATAATAACTGAGTCACTTGGCTGTACACCAGAAATTAGCACAACATTGTAAATCAACTATACATCAATAAAAATTTTAAAAAATTCACACTTTAAAAGTGTGCAAGTCAGATGTTTCTGTTGTATCACATAGTTGTGCAGCCATCCCCATTGTCTATTTCTAGCACATTTTCATCACCCTAAAAAGAAACTTCATATCCATTCATATAACTCTCAGTTTCCCACTCCTGTCAGCTCTTAGCAAACACTAATCTACATTTTGTCCCTATGAATTTACCTATTCTGAATATTTCCTAGAAACAGAATGATATACTATGTGGCTTTTCTGACTGACTTCCTCCATTTAACACGATTCCAAGTTCATCCATGTTGTAGCTTGTATCAGTACTTCATTCCTTTTTATGGCCAAATAATACTGCAGTGTATAGATATACCACATTTCTCCTTTTCTCAACTGATGGATATTTGGGCTATTTCCACATTTGGGCAATTATGAAGAATGCTGCTATGAGCATCATGTACAAGTCTTTGAATGAAGAACATACAAACATATGTTTTCCCTGAATAAATGTTCCTTGGATTGCTGCAAGCCTTTGATTAATTTTCAGAGTTCAGAAAAAGTTGATTTTGACAATTTTTTAAATTTTGTCAATTTTCACTGCGTGTATGGAGAGGATTTTTGGAGATCCTTACTCTGCCATTTTGCCAATGTCACTCTGAATCACTTCATTTTAAACCCTATATTAGTATTTGATGAATCAAAATAAACTGAATTTTAAAGGTAAGTGACCCTAGAGGTTTTCTTCTAAGACCTGCCTCTGTTTTTAAATTTATTGTTTCTGATGGGCCAAATGTTGAGTGAAATAAGGGGCCAACTAAGCAAGTTAGACCTTCAGTCAGCCTCTGGGTAGGGCTTCAGGGCTGGGAACAGCGCAGTTGTGTTTCTTGAAGAGATGGCCAATTCCCGCAGAGCAAGCTGCTGGCATGGGGTATGAGCGCCCTTGGCCAGTGGGAGGAGGCTGGCTTGTGGCTCTAACTGGCCATAGAACCTTGTTCCAGGCTTCAAGCCCCCAGCTTTATGTTTTACTGTGATCAGGGGTCCCCAGAAGCCACAAGGATGCTCCACTCTGGGAAGGAAAAGTATTTCCAAGTTTTTATGGCAACTCTTGGGGACTCTTGGTTGTTGTGGGAACTCTTGGTTGCACATGAGGACACTTTTGCACATCATAACGTCTGTAGAATTTCCTGTTCAGATAGATTGGGGGTGCGGTCTGGCAGCAGCAGGATGTGTAAGTTGACCTCTGTAAATTGACCTCTGTTGTTCCTGGGGAATGGGTTATGGTCACTTCTCTTGGGTTGGCAGGAAAGCAGGTTATTCACGCCCATATGGAAGATGGAGGAGCTGAGGCCAGAGCAGGGCCAGACTATTTCAGCTGCCCCTCACTTGCCTCTAAGTCCTCAAAAGGGCTTGTCTGGAGCTCTTCATGTTCCAGATTCCAACTGGTTTCTCCTGTAGATGGCCCCATGGCAGGGTGGAGTTTATCCAGGTCAATATCAAGTCTTACTCTTGGCAATAAAAATCCAATTGCAGAATTCTGGCTCAGTAGAGATAAATGAGAGAAGGGCTAGGTGATGAAGTTGATGGAGATGAGTGGGAAATATGAGGGGCTACCCTTGGGGGCCAAGCAGATCTCAGGATGTGCTAATAAAATAACGTCTAGAAGGAGGGATGTTAAATTTCTACACACTCTGGGTTGCATCAGACTTTCCTGGGGTTTTATGTCCTGGAGTATGTCTAGGGTAGGGAGGGCAGCCTGGGAACTGTATTGTGTTAGAACAAGTGAAGGATTAGGAGCTGTCTAGCTGAGGAAGGACAGATTCAAGGGATATGGTCTATAGATCTCTAGTGGGCTGTCCTGGGGCAGAGAAAGCCAGTCAGAGAGACCACCCTGAGGGCCAAGTTGGGTTCAGTGGGGGAAGTTGCACAGAGGTAGCCTTAAGCTCAGCATTGAAAAGACCTCTGTAACAGGTTGAGTGTCCACATAGGTAAGCATGGGTTCAAGTCTGTAGGCAGTAATCCCCCAGTCAGCCCTAAGGCTCCAGAACAAGAGAGTTCTAGAAAGTGTTCTGTACCACATCTGAAATAATGTTCTCTTAAAAATATGTTGAAGCTGGGCAAGGTCATTGTACCTTCAGATCTAGCCTTCCTACATTCCAGATCTCCAAAGGGATGTCCCTAACCCCTCCCCGCCACCACCCACCCCCCACCAGTTTAGCATCAACCAGAAACCAGGCATTCTCCTAGACTCCTCCCCTTCTCCCACTCACGTCAATAGGTCAGTCAATCACCAGATTCTGGCAGAGACAACCTCAGGATATCTCTCGCATCTGGCCACCTTTCTCCATCCCACTGCTGCCGTCTTAACTCAGATTTTTATCATTTCTTGTCCTATCCTTTGTTATAGATTCATGTCTGTTCAGGGGCAATCTTAACTGATGATCCTTAAATGCAGTCTGATCATTTTAGCACTTTGAAATATTTCTCCATACTCTCAGGATAAAGCATAAACAGTTTAACATGATATTTAACCCACCTTTCTGGGATCACTCTTCTCCAGGTGCTTCATGCTCCAGCCACATGTCATGACCACCCAGCCTTTGTTTATGCCGTCTTTTTGTATAAAGTTCTCTTTCCTGACTTTTTTTTTTGCTTGTTTGTTTTTTAGGTTTTCAGAAAGATTGATCAGAAAGTGCAGAGTTCTCACACACAGAACCCCCTTCAGTTTTCCCTGTTATTTACATCTTGTGTTAGTGTAATATATTTTCCCGCAACTAATGAACCAGTGTTGATACATTATTATTAAGTCCATAGTTTACATTAGGGTTCACTCTTTGTGCTGTACATTCTGACAAATGCATGATGACATGTTTCCACTATTACTATATCATATAGAAAAATTTCACTGCCCTAAAAAGCCCCTGTACTCTTCCCTCTAATCCCTTACAACCAGGTCAAAATCTATCCATCTTTTAGGATCTTATGCAGATACTACCTCCTCCAGGAAACTTTCACTAATTCTATTGATTGAAAATATTTACTTTCTTCTCTTAATAATCAATAGCATATATGGCACATCTTTTCAGTCCTGGGTGCTATACCAATCCTCTCTCTCTCTTCCATATACCAACTCTGCTGGATAGATTCTAACTTCCAGATGAAGAAACAGAGGCTTCTTTATTTAAATGACTTGCTTAAGGCCTTACAACTAGCAAGTATGAAGACTGAGATGTGAACCCAGGTCTGTTTGCCTCCAAACCCTCCAAGAGGCCTTTTCAGTCCTTGACCTCATTCACTGTTTGGTTTCCACCCTGGACTGAGAACTTGAGTTCAGGTGCCATTTACAATTCATCTCTGGGTCCTTAGAATCCAGCACAGAGCCTAAAACAGATCAAGGTTTTAAGGTAAATGTGAATAGATTGAAGAGTATTTTGTTCATGGGAATTCTGATAAACTACTAGCTGGAAGTGCTGAAGGAAAAAATCCGGAGTCTTTGGTCTGTCTGCAGGAAAAATTTGCCCCATTCACTCCAGCAGACGCTCTGGGCTGAGCCTTTTGAGTGAACTGGTTAATTCCAGTGACAATGACCTGAAGTTGTGTGTGAGTCTGTTAGTGTGGGAGATCCCTCTCCCCCACTCCTAGGACACTCTTAGGAGGGAAATGGACTCCTTTCATCTCAGTCTGGAGAGGGCTGGAGAGGCCCGGTCTTCCTGCTGGGCTCTGCTGGAGATGGGCCAGGCCCCGAGTGTGCTCACGTGTGTGCACTTGACCTCCAGCGTCTTCTCTTCTTCGAGATCACACCACCAGATGCGTAGTTCTCTCCGCTAATGCAATTTATATGTCTGAACATGAACGGAGGATTTGTGAGCCTTCAAGGCTGGTGCTTTGGAAATTACCTCAGCAGGCCAGGACTGCTGGGTAGAGACCTAGGGTTTTAGGAGACTTTGGGGGAATTATTTTCAAAGGTGCTGAGGCTCCTCCTGGCGGGAGGAAGGGCCATCCCCATTCCACATCCTCCCCCAGGCCCTTCCTAAGGTCCGTTTTGAAACAAACCCAATAAGACTTTCTGGTTTAACAGTGATCATGAGGGAGCTACACAACGTGGCAGAACAAAGGCTCATTTAACAGGTCAGCTGGGCAGGGAGTGAGGGGAAACGGGAGTGGGTCGAGCTTGGGCTCCCATCCAGCATTGGGCACTCACCAGCTGGAAGCATCAGTAAAGTTTTAAATCTCTGTCTCAGCTCCTACCCGAGGAAGTTGAGAGGGATAAATAATGTACACCAGGAGGCTGTCTCATTTTGAAAAAGACGCAGGCTTTTTTATCCGAAAGATTTGTGTGGTCTCAGGCAAGCTATTTCCCCTCTGAGTCTCCTTTCTGTTATCTGTAAATTTGGAAATAATAACGGTTACCCTGCAGGATTGTTTTTTATCATTATTGTATTTAATTTTTTGGCTGCAGCATGTGAGATCCTAGTTCCCTGACCAGGGATCACACCTGCGCCCCTTACATTGTAAGTGCAGTCTTAATAACCACTGGACCACCAAGGAGGTCCAGTGCAGCACTGCTTTGAGGGACTAAATGAGATAGTATGTAGGAAGTGCCCAGAGAAGCGCTGGTACCTAATAAGGGTTCAGCATTAGCTGCCTTCTCTCTCTTCAGCATGTCAGTCACGCTCTCCCACCCATTGCAGGGCCTCGGTCACCACCTCTGTCTTAAGTGCTCCTCACTCATATCACACAGTGCTCCAACCCCCATCATCTCTCTTGACTGACAATCCTGAGTCTGTCGATTTTCTCCCCATTTGCGGGGACCTTATTGCCTTCCGTTTTGCCTACAAAAGGCTCTTTCTGAACCATTTTGACCATGTCTTTTTCCTGCTTATAAAACCTCTTACGACTTCCCCTTGCCTACACGATAAAACCTAACCTCCCTTCCACCTTTCACCTTTCCAGTCTTACTTTATCTTCCTTTAAGTAGATGTCATACTGCTGTATCAGGTCCAGTGACTGTGGGTCCCTGTTTTAAGCATCTGTTATCCCTGTTTCTTGGGTGTCATTGATCTTTCTCCCTCCCAAGATGAGGATGGTTTCTGTACTGAATTTTGAAGATGATGATTGCTTGATCTAGTTTAAGAAAGTATTCTATGGAAAAACAAAATAGCAATTTTTTTCTTTATACCTCAGAAGCCACCTGAGTTTTGCCATGGATTTATTCACTGTTTTCCTATGAGCCAGCTGTAGAAAGATCAGAACATCCCATTTCTTTGTAATTTCCCTGTGCTGAGTTGCAGGCCTGGAAAATGATAGATGCCTAAAATTGATCAGGGTAATCGATTCTACGTGAAGTATTTACACATGATGGATGTATCATCTGCCAGATGTGAGTCTTGGCAACAGCTTGCTTGTTTATAAAACCCCTGAGATCTCATTTGTATTAGTGACTAATGTTTGCACATGGAGCTGTTTGCAGTGTTTTAGAAATGACTATTTATTCGACATGCTCACCTTTCTCCTTTACTTTCCCATTTATCACAAGCCTTGCTGCTCTTTCCTACATAACAAAATTAGGGTTTTCTTCAACCTTCTTTCTCCTTGACCTTGCTGATATATGGGGGTGTTTTTACTTTGCATTTCCAACTGGGCTTCCATTTCCCCTCTCCCTCTAATTAAAAACTTATGTGTTGCTGGTATTATCTCCTGAAGCTCTGACTACTCATTACCCATTACTGTACCTACAAATAAACTCCAACACCCCTCAAATGGCATTAAGAATCCTCCCCAACCTGGCCTCTGCTGATCTTTCCAGCAGTATGTCTTACTGAGGATCCCAGCATTGGACAGGGATATTCTTGTAAGTGACAGAAACGCAGCCTGCCTGAGCAGCTTATACCCACAGAAGCATTTATTGAAAGATCCCAGTCTATGAAGAAAGATCTGCCTGAATGAGCGCAGTCCTGGGAATCTCAAAGATAGGAACCAGGGTCTCCAAGACTGTCAGTAACTACCATAACACCATTTCTGCTTCCTCTCATTTTTGCTTGTCTTGTGTGTCATTCTCTACTGCAGATAGGTTTTCCTGTACCTGGCAAGCAATAAGGCCACTGTCAGCTGAACTCCTCAATCAGGAAAGTATACTTTTTCCCAGTTGCCCTGGGGGAGGAACTCTCAGTGGCCTGGCTTGGACCCCCTATATTCCTGGATGAGTCTCACCAGCTGGGGCATGAGGAGTGATAACTGGCCTAGCCCGCATTGCTGGCCTGACGCTGTGGCCAGGAGGGCAGGGTTGGCTCCTAGACAGAGGGAGTGGGAGGGTGCACTGGGCACACAGAACTCCATGGCTACCATTCCTACTTCCTGGACTAGCTACAGCGTGTGTTCCATTCAGTAACGACCACCAGCGCTCTGTGCCAGGTTCCTAGCCCCCTGTCACCTGAGCTCACAGTCTGGTGGAGGAAACAAATACTCAACAGATCATTACAATGCAGAGTGTAGAGTGCAGTGATAGAGACAGACTCAGAATGCTGTCAGAGCACAGGCAGGAGGCCTTGAACTCAACCTGTCTCAGTCAAGGAGAATTCTTTTGGAAGAGTGACAGGAACCTGAGAATACCAGATTCTTACAGAACAGCAGGAGGGAATGAGGTAATGAGGGAAGGAAGGGCATTCCAGGTGAGCAACTGCGTGAAGGCCTGAAATGGCAGGCTGGTGCCCAGAAGTATAAGGGATTCAGGAAGGCCTCGAAGGGCCTCGAGGAGGAGCTGTGGTGATGGTGATGGGGGTGGGGGTTGGGAAAAGTGGTAAGGCTCTTAAATGCTCACTCCTGGCTTTGGTTCCTCTTCTCCCCCTGAACTGCACTCCAGCTTTCGCCTTTAAGATGAAACTCGAAAGCTGTCCTGTCTTTGAATCTGGAGGTAGTGAATTACAGCTTATCATGGCTTCCTCGGGGACTCTGCGGTGTCTCAAGTGCCTCTCTGCTAGACTTCTGTTCTGCCTCCTTTCAGTTATTTATTTACATATCTGAGGTCCTTTACCACATCAAAAGACCGTTGAATGCAGTAACCATGCCCTAAACGTCCTTCTCTCTCACACAGCATGGCTTAGCACGGGTCCTTGTTCATTATCCAAAAAATAATTCTTGAATTGTGATCACTTGGCTAATTGGGCATTTTCCCCCCTTGGGATCAACTAGCAAAATGCTATTGGCTTCATGTGAGTAGAAATAATCTTTAAAATTATCTATCAACATTTTCTCGGCATAGCTAGTTTTTTTTCTTCTGCCAAAACAAAAAGAGCTTTATAGATTTTAGTGATTATAAAGTTGATACATATGCATATACATAATGTAAGTAGTAATACATAAAAGCATTAGAATAAATTTAAAACTACACAAGATACCATCTCCCAAAGGCAACCACTGTTGATATTTCAGATAACAACTTTCCAGACACTTCTCTATAAATCCAGCTGTAATGAATATATCACTTTGTAAGAAGGTAGTGCAAAATACAACATAAGCTAAGTTTCAGAGTTATAAGTTTAAAAATACTTTAATAGTGGAATAAAATGTTTTTTTCTAGATTATCTAAATGAATTCTTGATGTTCTCTGAGGGATTAAGTAACCACGCAATATTTGCTTTGGAAAGTTCTACCTGCTTTTTCTCATTGAAGTATAATTTGCTTACCATAACATTCACCCTTTTAAAGTGCATAATTCAGTGGATTTTAGTAGGCTCACAGATTGTACAACTCTCACCAGAACATTTCATCATCCCCTATACCCTTTAGGCAATCACTCTCCATTCATCTCTCCCTTTAGCCCCTGGCAACCACTAGTCCCTCTGTCTCTATGGATTTGCCTATTTTGGACAAGTCATAGAAATGGAATCTGATAATGTGCTGCATTTGGTGTCTGGTTTCTTTCATGTAGCATAAGTGTTCAAGGTTCATCGCGTTGTAACAAGAGTCAGTAATTCAGTCCTTTTTAAGGCCGAATAATATCATATTGTATGGATATACCATATTTTGCTTATCCATTCATCAGTTGATGGACATTTGAGTTGTTTCTACTTTTTGGCTATTATGAATAACATTGTAGTGAACATTCATGTAAAAGTTTTTATCTGAACATGAGTTTTCACTTCTCTTGGTAGTATACCTAGGAGTAGAGTATACGGTCATATGGTAACTCTTTGCATAATTTTTAAGAAACTATTTTCTAAGGCAGTTGTATCCTTTTACATTCCCACTATCTATGTATAAGTTTATGATTTCTCTACACCCTCAACAACAGTTGTTATTGTCTGTCTTTTCTATTATGACCATCCTAGTGGTCATAATAGAAAAGATAGTGGGTATGAGGGGGCTTCTCCAGTGGCTCAGCTGGTAAAGAACCTGCCTGCCAATGCAGGAGACACAAGAGATGTGGGTTTGATTCCTGTATTGGGAATTCCTTCCTTGTAGGAGGAAATAGCAACCCACTTCAGTATTCTTGGGGGCTTCCCTTGTGGCTCAGTTGGTAAAGAATCTGCCTACAATGCAGAAGACCTGGGTTCAATCCCTGGGTGGGAAAGATCCCCTGGAGAAGGGAACGGCAACACACTCCACTGTTCTTGCCTGGGAAATCCCCTGGACAGAGGGGCTTGGCAGGCTACTCTTGCAAAGAGTCAACATGACTGAGCCACTAACACCTTCACTTTGGGAGTATTCTGGGGGCTCAGATGGTAAAGAATTTGACTGCAATGTGGGGGACCCAGGCTTGATCCCTGGGTTGGAAAAATCCCTTAGGGAAGGAATGGCAACCCACTGCAGTATTCTTGCGTTGAGAATTTCATGGACAGAGGAGTCTAGTGGGCTACAGTCCATGGGATCGCAAAGAGTCGGACACGACTGAGTAGCTAACACACTCAGTATTCTTGCCTGGAAAATTCCATGGACCAGAGGAGCCTGGCAGTCTACATTCCATGAAGCTACAAAGAGTAGGACACAACTGAGTGCACATGCGTGTGCACACACACACAGAGTGAGTATGAAGTAGTATTTCACTGTAGTTTTGATTTGCATTTCTCTAATAATTAATAATATTCATGTGTTTATCGCAATTTATATATCTTCTTTAGAGAAAAGTTTATTTCTTCAAGTCCTTTATCCACTTTTTGTTTGGAATATTTATCTTTTTATTGCTGAGTTTTAAAAGTTCTTTAAATATTCTAGATACTAGACCTTTATCAGATACAGGATTTACAAATATTTTCTTCCATTCTGTGGCTTATCTCTTTAGTTTCTTGATACTATCCTTTGAGAAGCAAACATTTTTAAGTTTGATGAATTCTAATTTTCTATTTTTCTTTTGTGGCTTGTGTTTTAGGTGCCATTCTAAGAAATCACTATCTAATACAAGGTCATGAATATTTATACCCATATTTTATTATAATTGTTTTATAGTTTTAGCTTTTACATTTAGATATTTAGTCCATTGTGAGTTAATTTTTGTATGTGGTATGAGAGAGGGGTCCAACTTCATTCTTTCACATATGGAGATCTTGTTTGAGGACCATTTGTTGAGAAAACTATTTTTTCCCTATTGAACTGTCTTGAGGAAAATCAATTGATTGTAAATATATGGGTTTATATCTGAACTCTCAATTCTATGCTATTGATCTATAGGTCTACCCTTATACTAGATCCAAGTAGTCCTGATTAGTATAGCTTTGTAATAAATTTTAAAATTAGGAAGTATAAGTCCTCTAACATCTTTCTTCCTTTGCAAGATTGTTTTGTCTGTTCTGGATCTCTTACATTTCTCTATGAATTTAAGGATTAGATAGTTAGTTTCTTAAAAACAATCCAGCTAGATTTTGGTAGGGATTGAGTTGAATCTATAAATTAACTTGATTGAGTTGAATCTATAGATTAATTTGAAGAATATTGCTATTTTAAGTTCATGAACATGAGATTCTTTGTATTTATTTAGCTCTTAATTTCTTTCAATGATGTTTTAGAATTTCAGTGTATGGATCTTAAATTTCTGTCTTGAATTTATTCCTAAATGGTTTATGCTTTCAATACTACTGCACATGTCGTTGTTTTCTGAATTTCATTTTTGGATTCTTCATTGCTAGTATATAGAAACGGAACTGTATTTTGTATGTTGATCTTGTATCCCACAATCTTGCTGAATTTATTAGTCTAAAAGTGTGTGTCCATGAATTTCTTAAGATTTTCTTTATATAAGATTAGGCATCTAATAGTTTTACTTCTTTCTTTCCAGTCTGGATGTATTTTAAATCTTTTTCTTGCCTAATTGCCCTGGCTAAAAACTCCATTACAATGCTGTGAAGTATTAAGAGAAAATCCTGATCTTGGGAGAAGGCTTTCTTTCAGCCTCTCACCATGAAGACTTTTTCTCATTTTAATGTTTGGCAATTTCTTCAGGTGAAAATCCTATTCCCTGAAAGTTTTCAGATTATCTGCATTTAAAACGTCTGGAGAGGCGGCTCTCGTGGAGGCAGCTATCGCGAGGCTGTGGAGTGCCAAGCCGTGCGTCGTGCCCTGCGCTGCCCAGACTAGCAAACAATACAGTCAAGACGGCTAAAGGTGATCCCAAGAAACCAAAGGGCAAGATATCTGCTTATGCCTTCTTTGTGCAGACATGCAGAGAGGAACATAAGAAGAAAAACCCAGAGGTCCCTGTCAATTTTGCTGAATTTTCCAAGAAATGCTCTGAGAGATGGAAGACCATGTCCGGGAAAGAGAAGTCGAAATTCGATGAAATGGCAAAGGCGGAGAAAGTGCGCTATGATCAGAAAATGAAGGATTAGGGACCAGCTCAGGGAGGCAAGAAGAAGAAGGACCCTAATGCCCCTAAGAGATCACCGTCTGGATTTTTCCCATTCTGCTCTGAATTCCACCCCAAGGCCAAGTCTACAAATCCTGGCATCTCCATTGGAGATGTGGCAAAGAAGCTGGGCGAGATGTGGTATAACTTAAGTGATGGTGAGAAGCAGCCATACATCAACAAGGCAGCGAAGCTGAAGGAGAAGTATGAGAAGGATGTTGCAGACTATAAGTCTAAAGGAAAGTTTGATGGCGCCAAGGGTCCTGCTCAAGTTGCTCCGAAAAAGGTGGAAGAGGAAGAGGAGGAGGAGGGAGAGGGAGAGGGTGAATAAAAAGAAAAATTGTTGATCTGTCTCCTTGTGAATACCTTAGAGTAGGGAGCACCTTGATTTACACACCTCTCACCCAAGACGTGTCTGTTGCCCTCATTATGTTTAATTACCCAATTGGATCATGATCATATCGTAGTCTCTCAAAATGCTCTAGCAATTGTCAGTGGTTTACATTAAGTAGCCATGGGTGTCCAGAGCACCTGGAAACTGTATCAAAGTTGTGCATATTTCCAAACATTTTTAAAATGAAAAGCCTCTCGTGTTCTCCTCATTCTGTGCACTTTGCTGTTGGTGTGACAAGGCATTTAAAGATGTTTCTGGCATTTTTTTTTAAATCTGTAAAGTGGTGTGTTAATTCTATGGTCATTGGCTAGAAATCCCGAGTTCTCACCTGTACATATCTATAGTTTGTAAAAAGAACAAAGCAACCGAGACACCTCTTGATGCTCCTTGCTTGGTGTGGAGGCTGTGGGGGCAATGCCTTCCGGAGGTGCCGTAACTCAGGGCGTGCACTGTGGGGCTGGACCTGTGGACACTGCAGTGGGCATCCATTTAATTTCAGGTTGTCTTGTTTTTGTATATAGCGACATAGCATCCTGCTGCCATTCTTAGCTGAGGAAAAGGGGGGTGGGTCAGCAGGCATGAGAAGTGTTTTGGATCCTTTTTAGTTGAAGTGCAGTAGTTTTTAACTTTTTTTTTTTTTAAACAAACTGTAGAACTGTTCATTGTCAGCAAAGCCAAGAGCCACTGCACCAGTGAAAGTTCAAGAACCTTCTGTACTAAACACGATCTGCAATGTCGTGTTATTTTTTTTTTTGTATGTTTAGAATGTTGAAATGTTTTTGAATAAATAAACAGTATTACATTTAAAAATAAATAAATGAACTGTCTGGAATCTTGAGGCTGCTGCCCCTCTCACTCCAGGGTCTGCTTGATGACTACCTCCTGCAAGCAGTGCCGCCCCCCGCCCCTGCCCCCGCCGCCTGTCCTTGATGCTGTTCTGTAACTCAATCTGCTGCAGCTCGCTACTGAATAGATTCAGGTACCTTTCAATTAATTCACAAGCATCTCTCTTTGAATATCCCACTTTTTTGAGGTTCAAGATGGTTTTGAAACCACTGCAGTCTTTCACCAATAAGGTTGAGATGCAACACCTTTTCATTCGTCAGTTTTTCTTTTTTTTCTTGTTTGTGGGCCTCTTAATTTGAGCTGCTTTTGTTACTGTATGTACGGATGACTTTTTTCTTGTCCTACACTTTTCCCCTTTGGTGCTTTAGGCTAAAAGAAACGTAAGTTAAAACTTCTGGACTTATTTGGTGGTTATGGCAGAAAGTGAAGAAGAACTAAAGAGCCTCTTGATGAAAGTGAAAGAGGAGAGTGAAAAAGTTGGCTTAAAGCTCAACATTCAGAAAATTAAGATCATGGCATCTGGTCCCATCACTTCATGGCAGATAGATGGGGAAACAGTGGAAACAGTGGCTGACTTTATTTTTCTGGGCTCCAAAATCACTGCAGATGGTGACTGCAGCCATGAAATTAAAAGACGCTTACTCCTTGGAAGGAAAGCTATGACCAACCTAGACTGCATATTAAAAATCAGAGACATTACTTTGTCCGTCTAGTCAAAGCTATGGTTTTTCCAGTGGTCATGTATGGATGTGAGAGTTGGACTATAAAGAAAGCTGAGCACTGAAGAATTGATGCTTTTGAACTGTGGTGTTGGAGAAGACTCTTGAGAGTCCGTTGAACTGCAAGGAGATCCAACCAGTCCATCCTAAAGGAGATCAGTCCTGGGTGTTCATTGGAAGGACTGATGTTGAAGCTGAAACGCCAATACTTTGGCCACTTGATGCCAAGAGCTGACTCATTGGAAAAAACCCTGATGCTGGGAAAGATTGAGGGCAGGAGGAGAAAGGGATGACAGAGGATGAGATGGTTGGATGGCATCACTGACTCGATGGACATGGGTTTGGGTGGATTCCAGCAGTTGGTGATGGACAGGGAGGCCTGGCTTGCTGCGGTTCATGGGGTCGCAAAGAGTCAGACACGACTGAGCAACTGAACTGAACTGATCGAGAATCCGCCTGCCAATGCAGGGACACTGTAAAATGCCTGCTCCAGGAAGATTCCACAGGCCCCGGGGCAACTAAGCCCACACGTGGCAACTATTTAAGCCCCTGGACCTAGAGCCTGTGCTCATGATAAAGTCCTCATGGCGAGGGACCTCCAGATCTACAACTCGCATGTCTGCACTCACCTTCGCTGGCAGCGGCAGTTCACAAGGTGACTCGCTCTTTTTTAATTCACTTTTAAAAAATTTCTCTTCTTCAGTTGAATCATCTCAATTGACCTAACTGCAAGTTTGCTGATTCTTACTTCTGCCTGCTCAATTCTGCTGTTGAGTTACTTTAGTAAATGTTTTTATTTTGGTAATAGTGTTAATACTTTTCAACCTCAAATTTCTATTTGGTTTGTCTTTATAATTTCTATCTCTTTATTGTTATTCTCTATTTGCTGAGACATTATTCTCATTCTTTTATTTAATTCTTTAGATATGGTTTGTTTGACTTCTTTGAACATAATTGTGTGTGTGTGTGAGTTGCTTACTCCTGTCTGACTCTTTGCAACCCCATAGACTGTAGCCCACCAGGCCCCTCTGTCCATGGGATTCTCCAGGCAAGAACACTGGAGCGGGTTGCCATTTCCTTCTCCATGAACATAATTAAAACAGCTAATTTAAAATAACTGGGTTTCCTCAGGTAGCGTTTCTATTGATTGCTTTTCAGTTGTGTTGTGTCATATGCTTCACTATATCTCTTTTTCTTTGCATATCTTCTATTTTTTGTTGTTATTGAAAACTGGACATACCTGATAATACAAAAAGCAACTCTGAAAATCAGATTTTCTCCCCATCCTCAGAATTTGTTTCTGCTATTCCCTGGAGTGTGTCAGGGCATGTTTCCTGATTTGCCTTTGTAGATCTGATTGTTTTAGCTCTGCCCTAACTAGAGCTCTCATCTGCACTTTGACTTTCCCTTCTGAGTCTTGCAGGCAACCCAGGCACCTACAAACATTGGGATTTCTTGTTACCCAAGGTTCCTCTGTGTTCACAGTGATCAGCACATTTTCACACAAGACATTTTGGACTGACTTCAAGATTTGTCTTGACATTTGGCTGAAAACTTCCTCCAGCTTTGGCTTCTGTGACAAAGACTCTATTTATTCTCCCTCTTCCTCTTTCTGCTCCTCTTTGACTCTTTACTGGGCTCATCATCCTGCTTGGGGTTTGCCATACTCTCACTTTTCTCTCTCTCCTTTCTCCTTGCAAGTTTATCTAGTCTTCTTCAACTCTCTCCTCTTTGTAGCTCTTCTATGATGAAGTTGGAATGCAGTAATAATGAGAGTAAGCTTTGGAGTCAGCCAGACCTGGGTTTGACATCTGGCTTGGACATTTACAAGCTGGGGAATCTTGGACAAATTTATTTACAGCTCCATTTCTCAGTTTCTCATCTGTCCAGTAAGGATAATAATTATACTGCCTTAAGGAGTTTCATGAGGCTTAAAACTATCATGTGCTCATGATAGAGTAAGTGCTCAAAAAATTAGCTTTGGGGTTCTACCATCACTTAGACTCAGCCTATCCAAACCAAGCTCATAATTTCACTCCAAATAAACCCTTCTGTCTTCCATGCTCTCCAGCCCTCTAGTCTCCTCACTTTGTGGGTCACCTGTAATCTGGACTTGTTCACTAAGGATGATGACTTCCCACATGGATCTAATATCACCAGAGCTTTTGAATGCCCAGTTTTTTGTTTTCTTTATTCTTGGAGCATCATTCACTTAATCCTGCTAACTTTTCTTTCAAAATATCCCTCTCCCCATCTTTTCTTTCTGCCTTCACTGACTTTGCCCTAGCTCCACCCTCATTGAACTCTGAGTGGAGTGACACTCCCTGATACCATAGCTTCCTATCTGCCTCACAGGAGCTAGATTCCAGGCAGCTTCCTGTGGTTCCTGTGGCTTTTGTCCTTTTTCCTGGCAAGGTGGAGCCACACACTAGCCAGAGAAACTATGGGAGGGGGTTAACTGTGGGATGTGAAGGCAGGAGCTCTTGATTCTAGATGAAGCTCCACCATGGATTTACTAGAGAACCTAGGCAAGCCCCTCATGTTCTTTGGATCTTGGTTTCCCCATCCATGCAGTGGGGATGCAGAATTGAAGTGTTTTGAGTGCTCCTGCCAGCTCTGATGTATGCTGATTTATCACATGTGATTTCTTTCACATGCCAGGCTTGTTCATGGGACTTCTTAGATGTTGTTCTTCCTTCATTCTCTCTCTACTTTGATAGACTTATCTTCTAAGGCAAATTCTCCTTTGCCAAGTTTTGTTCAGACCTCATTTCCTGCCCCTGACTCACTCTTGGCTTCTTCCCCTACCCTGTAGCCTAGGGTGTGTATGCTGATACACAAATTTACTCTGATTGTTGGCACAGCTTCTACTTCTGTGTTCTCTTGGTCTTTCCAGAGAATCTCTGCATTATGCCTCTCCTATTCCATCCAGCTGCTACACTGATGGCCTGTGGGATCTTTCTAAAGCATAAATTGGAGCTTGTCACCACCCTGCTGAAAAACCTTCAGTGGCTCCCCACATCCCTAGAATAAAGTTTATTTCCTTAGCCTCCTTTTGTAGGTTCCCACACCCCTCTACAGTCTGAACTTCACTGTTTCCCTGTTCAGCTGTTTCTGAAGGAATGGTCCGTCTAACTTTTTGCTGTCTGTTCCCTCTGCCTGGATTGCACCTTTTCCCAATCCAATGAAGGATTGCATACTTCTTTGTCTATTGAAATCCTGCTTACCCACCAGGTCTCAGATCAGCTCTCACTTTCTTGTGAAGCCTTTCTTGATGTCTTTATTCAAAGCAAAGCCCTATTGCTTTCGAATCCCCACAGAATGTTACTCATCCAGTAGAGAAGAATCACTTTCTTTCTTCTTCATATTATAATAAAGGCAAAGACAGTGTCTGTTTTAGGACAGGTGCATGGCAGATATGGTCTTCCCTGGTGACTCAGACAGTAAAGAATTCGCCTGCAATGCAGGAGACCCGGGTTTGATCCCTGGTTTGGGAGGATCCCCTGGAGAACGGAATGGCAACCCACCCCAGTATTCGTGCCTGGAGAATCCCATGGACAGTGAAGCCTGGAGGGCTACAGTCCATGAGGTCACAAACAGTAGGACACAACTGAACATCTAAGCACACACATACTTGGCAGATAGGTGGTGCTCAGTAAACATTTGTTGAAAAGTGAATAATTTTTCTCAGGTTATCTGGCTTTAGACTCACTCCCCAACCAGGCTACTTGAGAGGCCACCTCCAATTCATCTATCATAGAAAGATCTTCCTGAAGGGCAGCTTGGTTTATCTGCTGCTGAACCCAACTCCTGTTCATCTGCTTTTAAACAAAGGAACGGAAAGAAGCAAGGATTAGTGCAAGATCCTAATCATGGAGTGCAGAGATACCTACTAGCATGGGGAACTGGTGGAATTCCCTGCCCGTGTGCACAAAAGCAAGTGGTTGATGATGTCCACAACCAGGATTTGCATTGGTTGAGCTGGGGAATCTGAACATTTGGATCCTTCCAAATAGTAGGTTGTCAGAGCTGGAGCTGGCCTTCGAGATCAGTGTGTCCAAATAGATGCAGAAGCTAAAGCCCTGAGAAGGCTTCCCTAGGTCACACCGCAGGTTGGAGCAGGGCTGAGAAAGAAACCCAGGGCTCTCACTCCTAGGTCTGAGCTCCTCCCTCTCCACCAGGCTGTGAAGTTTTGTAAGAATTGTTGTAACTCCTCAATGTCTTATTTCATGAACAGGGATTTTCCTAGAGCTGGATTAATATGATCTTGAAATTGGCACCAATGCTTTAAATTCCAAGAGCAGAAACACTCGTGGATGAGTAAGAGAGAGAGAGAGGGAGAGGGAGAGAGAGGAAGGGTGGAAGAGAAGAGAGAAGAGGCAGATGGAGAGAAATACAGAGGGAATGAGATGTGGACAAAGAAAGAGACAGAGACAGAAAGATAGAGAGATGAAAATGATCAGTGATCGACAGGCAAAGAGGCCAAAAGAGAGTCAGAAAGAGACAGTGTGTGTGAGACAGAGGAAGCAGAGATGGAGGAAGGCTATGCTAACAGAGTCCTTCCTCTATTCTTCCTATCTCCTCCCTCTACCCCACCCTGGGAAATGCGTCAAAGGTGAATACAGCTGTTTTCCCTTTGGGTTCTCTGAGGCTCATAGGATGACATGGCCCCAGATGTCCTAAGACTTCTTTATTGGGAGCTGCAGCTTCAGCTCTTTGGGTGGCATGTGCATATGAGGTGAGGATTCAGGAAAAGTGTTGGGGTTTATCCAGTAGCTTCTTCTAGGTTTCCTGGGGCTGCAGAAAGAGCTCAGTGGAGCAGGGATGTCAAGAACTCTGGCTCTGGTTTGAGTTTGGCACTGCTTGACTGGGTGTCTTGAGGTTTTCAACCCAGGCTTTGGACCAGCTGATCCCTGAGGCCTTCTAGTTATAAAATTCATGACTGAGCCTTCGGATTTAAAGATAAATGGTTCTAGCTCTTCTTGGCTGCTCAGCCATTACTTTGGAATTGTGTTTGCCATCAAGGATGTGAAAAGAGAGGGATTATACATCCAAGGAAACAGACTCCACATGTTGATACCTCCAAGAACAAGAACAACAACAAGAACAACAACAACAACAAAATCTTCTTGGTAGAAATGTTAAGTTACAGACTGTCAGAGCTGGAGGAGCACCAGACACATCTTTCCTAATTTACTCATTGCTCAGATGGGAGAGAGAGACACAGAAAGCCATTGTCAAAGTAGAAGCTAGAACTTAGACCTACTGGCTCCCAGCCATGTCCCAGGTGTCAGACTAATTGTTGAGCGGCAGGGGGTGGGGGAGTTGGGAGACCACAACTGGGGTTTCATTGGCAATGAGAGTGCCAGAAACATGCCCAGATTTGGGGTTGGGCAGCACTTCTTTACCCTTCCCACTCCACACGTTAAATTAGGTGGTTATTCAGAGCTCGTTGTGTAGTCCCACATCACTGCTCTAGGAGCCAAGAGGCAACTGGCTGCACACTTACCCTTCATTCATAAAGAACTCTGACTTGTAGCTCCTCTGTCTCAAAGCCTTGCCAACTGTTTCAGCACTATCTTGGAGGAGGTTGCTTCAAGCTTTGGAGAGTGCGTGACAGTGGCTGAAGTGGGATAGTTGGGAAGGTGAAAGGGATGTTAAAAAGATGAAGGTCAGTAAAAGCTTATTTACATTACACACCACAAATCACCAAGTGATGGAACTAACTTCCAAAGGCATGCTGGGGCCATCTTTTTCTTCATTCCCTTGCTTATTCATATACTTACTCATTCATTCATGTGACAAACCAACCAGTCATTCATGATGTACATGCCCAGGAGTGCTGATGGTGGTGGAGGTGGATGGCATTGGTGGTGGTTGGTAGTGGTAGGGGGTGGTTTTACTGGTGGGTGGTATTGTTGAATGTTAGTAATTGTGGAGGTACTGATGCTGTGATGGTAGTGGGTGGTAGTGATATGTTGGAAGTGTTGGTAATGATGGGTACTGGTGATGAGAGATGGGTGTTATTTGTGGGGGTATATTGATGGGCAGTGGTGATTGCAGTGTTGTTGATGGGTTAATAGTGGTGGTGCTGAGTGGTTTGTGGTGGTGGTGAGGGGGTAGTAGTGACAGGTGTTGTTTTAGGGTAAAGGTATTTTTAATCGGGGTAATGGTAATAGTGATTTATTGTTTATGATGATCATGGTTTTGGAGATGGTGACTGTGATGGTATTTTTTTAAAAATAATTTAAAAACGTCATTTATTTTGACTGTGCTGGGTCTTCATTTCTGTGCAAGCTTTTCTCTGGTTGTGGTGAGCAGGGGCTTCTCTCTAGTTGCCCTGCTCAGGCTTCTCATCGTGGTGGCTTCTCTTGTTGCTGAGCACGGGCTCTAGGGCATGCGGGCTTCAGCTGTTGTGATTCCCAGGCTCTACAGCACAGGCTCAATAGTTGTGGCACATGGACTTAGGTGCTTCCCAGCACATGGGATCTTCCTGGACCAAGGATCAAACCTGCGTCACCTGAACTGGCAGGTGGATTCTTTACCACTGAGCCTTGTGATGGTGTTTTTTAATGATGATAATGGGGTGCTGTTTTGAGGGGTAGTGATGGTGGGTGAGTGGTTGGCAGTATTGTTGGAGGTATTTTCTACTGCTGTCACAAGTTACCACAAATTTAGTGGCTTAAAGCAGCACAGAATTATTGCCATATAGTTCTGTAGGAAGTCCAATGCAGGGCTTCATAGGTTAAAATGAGGTGTCAGCCAAATGAGTTCCTCTCTGGGGGCTCTAAGGTAGGATCTGTTTCTAGCCTTTTCTAGCTCTTAGAGAACGCCTCCATTCCTTGGCTCATGGCCCCCTTCTTCCCTCTTCAAGGCCAGCAATATTACAGCTCTCTGACCCTCCTTTTACTGTCAATCTCTCTAACCACAGCCAGGAAACATTCTCTGTTTTTATGTACTCAATGTTTAGATTGAACCCACACAGATAACTTAGGATAATTTCCCCATTTCAAGGTCCTTATCCTTAATCACATCTACAAAGTTCTTTTGCTATGTAGGGCAATATATTTACAGGTCCCTGGGATTAGGCTGTGGACCTCTTTGGAGAGTAACTGTTCTATCATAGGGGTTATAGTTGTGGGGGTGGTGATGGTGGTAGCGATGATGATGTTGGTGGTGGTAACTCTGGTGGTTTTTGTTGATTGAGCTGTCAGTGATGGTGAGTGTAGTAATGGTGGTGGGTGACAGTGGTTGTAGTGATAGGGGAAGAGGTGATGGTGATGATGTTCATGGGCAGTGGGTGTGATAGAGTGGGCAGGTGGTGACGTGATAGTGTATTTTTGAAAAGAGGAATGGTGGTGGTAACAATGGAGATATTGGAGGTGGCAAGCTGGGCAGTGGAGACAAATCACCCAGTTTGGTTCTCAGTGCACTTGTAGTCTGGTTGGGAAGAAGGTATGACCTGGCTACAATACCATAACTGCAGATGTACAATGCTCAGGGATGTGGAGAGGGAAATGAAGAGCTTTGGGGGCTTGGAAGAGGTAGAAGTTTTTGCTGATTAGGGCTTAGGAAGTTATTCCTGGATCCTGAAATGTAAGCAGCCATAATTAAAGAAGAAATCTACATAAAAATAATAGTTTTATTGCTTTTATATTTGTAATACCTGCTAATTCAACAGAACCAAGAAGTATAGAAAAGTACAAATAAGAAAATTTTTAAAGTAACCAAAGTCTCACTTCCTAGACGTAATGATGGGGGAGACAGGTCATTTTCACATTTGGAAATGGAGGTTTAGAGCTTCTGGACTCAGGACATTCCCTTCCAGATGGAAGAAGCAGTATGAGTGATGGCCTGAAAGTGCCAGAAGGTAGGGGTTATTCCAGAGCAGCTATGCCCATCAGCAGGCGTGAGGATCCTGCCTTCCATTGGGGAAGAGAGATGGCACACGGGGCGATAAAAGTGGACATACTGCCGACAGAGTTGGACAGGGGTGGTTGGGGTAAGGGTGGAGCAGAATGGGCTTTCCCTCTGCCTGCCCTTTGTCCTGTGACCCGCCTGGGTGAGCAGATAAGCTTCGCGGACCATTGCATTCCGTGTGTCACTCCCCAGGAGCGTATTGAAGTGTATCAAAGCAGGTTGCTGCAGCATCTCAATGAGCAAGGGAGATCTGGAAAGGAATAAGACCATAGTCCTTTTCTCTGCTCCCTTTGCACCAACCCCTCCCCTTTTGTGCCCATAAACAGAGCCTTCCAGAATCCCTGACGTTTCTGTTTATTTGTGGATCTGTATGATGTCAAAGCGATGACCTTGGGGAGAAAGATCTCTTTGGGTCCTACTGAGACTAAGGGTTACTTGGAAGTTTTCAGTGCAGTTTGAGAGCAAAAATGTGTCAGAATTTTAAGAGTCTTTAAAAAAAAATTATATATTTCTTTTTACATTTTTTTGAGAGGAGAGCATCATGTGGCATGTGGGACCTTAGTTCTCTGGCCAGGGATCAAACCCACATCCCCTGCACAGAGTCTTAACCACTGGACCCCAGGGAAGTCCCTTAAGAGCCTTTTAAGGGTGATCAAGACCAGATCTTTCCAGCCCTTCCATCCTTGTTATTTTATAAGTTGTGATAACCTTTTGTCAAGCAATATCTTCAGTGAAAATCCAACATGGAGAAGCCTCCAACAAAAAGTAGGCTTCTCTGGTTGACTCAAAGGAAGAATTTCTTGCCTAGCTGAGGTCCTTGATCAACTCAACCCCAGCCAAGGATTGAAGTGTGAGATGGGGATGATCACATTTGTCTTTCAGGGCTGTAGGAGGATAGAATGTGATAATGCATGTAAAGCTCCTAGAATGATGTATGTAGAGCTCCTTGGCACTGTTCTAAGGCCTCCACATGATATCTCATTTGGTGCTCCAAAAACAAACTCTTCCAAGGCAATATGATTATCCTACCATTTTATACATGAGGAAAATACATCACAGAGAGGGTATGATTTGCCCAAGTTCACGCAGGTCCCAAGTAGCAGAGCTGGCATTTGATGCAGGCACCATTGTGCCAAGACCCACAACCAACAGGGCCTTCTGCATTCCTGAAACCTCAGTTGTCGCATCTTACTCCCTGGCTACAGCTCCCCTCTGCCCTTGCTCTTCCACCTTAAGAGACACTTCTAGGTGCTTTTGTATCTTTTCCCATTTCACCTCCTTCTGTTAGCCCTTCTTATCTTCACTTTATCATCCCAAATCCTTAGATTCATACTGGCAACCTCATCGGCTCTCTGAGCCCCAAACCTACTACCACTTCTGGCGAAAATTCGACTTCGCCTATCTGGAATGAGACAAAAATCTCTTGTTTGAGAGCTGGCTGCTTTGGAACCTTCTAGAAGGACTGTCAAAGTCTTTTTCCAGATAAAATTGCTCCTTTGCTTAGAGAAGCTCTTTTAAGAGCCTTTAGGTGAGACACAGGGGGTGGGTGGAGCTGGGACTGTTGGGGGAGGTTACTCTCAGGTCATGCCTTGTGTACCTCTAGGGGCCTACTCACAGTACTTCTCCATAAACGGGACTCAGCACATTGTGAAGAGTGTCCTGCTCCCTCCCGCCACCTGCACCCAGAAGAGCCTTAGCGGGAGAGATCACGAAGGATGCTTTTCAACACTACCTCTGGAATATGAGAGGAAGTTATACTCTTATCTTAAAATCCTCAACCATCTGTAAAATGGATTCCAGTGTCCTTACTTGGGACTCAAGGCCCTACAAAATCAGGCCCCTGCTTATCCCATAGGATCACACAGCTCCACCCACACCAACTTCCTGTCTCCCCTCAAACACCAAGCGTAAGACAGCCTCAGCCTCTGCCTTTGCACCTCTGTCCCCTCTGCTGGGCCACAGGCCCCTAGATACCCAAACAGCCTGCTCCTTGATTTCATTGTCTTTGCTCAAATGTCACCTCCTCAGAAAGGCCTCCCCTGACCTGCCTAGCTAAAATTGCATACTGTCGCTTTCTAACTCCTCTCTCTGGTTATATGTCCTCCAAGTTCTTATCATTATCTGATGTCAAAGTATAATTTCCAAAGAGTCAAAAACATGACTTTCACACAAGCATCCAGTGGGATGTGCCAGTGATTTATTTAACTCACAGTGAGGGTATCAACAGGATGACAAAGTTGGTTCAAAGAAAGTATGAGAAACTGATATATGTGATCAATGGAGAAAGAGAGCTGGAATTATATGGCAAAGTTAAGATACTAAGTTGGTTAATGTCCTATAGCACAATGAAACTGCAACCTTTGGGGTTATCCTTTCCTACAGACAGAAATCATTTGCATCTCTGCTGGACAAAAATCACTTGCGGCTTATCAATCTTCTTTAAGTTAGCATTTTACTTCTTAGAGTCTGGGCCCTAATCAATAGTAAATAGTAAGTCAAACAAAAGTTACTTTCCTAGAGCAGTGCTGTCCAAAAGGACTTTCTATTATGAAGGAAATATTCTGTTCAATATAGCTATGCCATCCAATATGATAGCCCCTCATGGGACTAGTCAGCTCTTGAAATGTGGTTGGTGTGACTGAGAAATAGAATTTTAATATTTAATTAAGTTAAATGAAATCTCAATAAATTTAATTGACACATTAAATATACCTTATGTCTTTGTTTATACCAATGTAATATATAATAATGCAGTATAAATATGATACAAATAATTCAATATGATATAAATATAAATTACATGTAAATATATGATTTATTATATTAAATATATTTCATTAATTAATATAAAGTTAACAAGTTAAAATTAAATTTAGATGTCCACCATAAATCTTAGTGGCTACCCTATTGCCCAATTGGACAGCACATCCCTGGAAAGTCAGATGACAGCTTGTTAGACAATGCACTAGCTGAAAGGGAATTATTTTTGTATTTTGAATAATTTTTCTTAACTTTGACATCATATATTTGCTTTTGTCTTCTGTCCCTACTAGAAAGTAAGCTTCAAAATAGTGGGCACGTAGTGCTGTTTTCTACATGTCCCCAGTACATAGTGGGGGTGCCCAGAGCATAGAAGTCAAGTGAATAAGTAAATATAAGGAGGCTGGAGTCTTACCAGAAGCTGAAGCAATAAGGGACTCCCCATGGCGTGTTTGGCTGATAAACTTTAGTAAGAGTGATGCCTGCTGTTTAATTTTAAATGGTTTTCTTATTCCATAAAGTAATTTCCTTCCATGACCCTCAGACCTTCAGTGAACTTACATGGCTCTAATGGTTAATGGTTTTGGGTGGAGGTGGGGATAAGGGCTGTGGGGAGAGGGCCAGGCCTGGAGGCAGGTGATGACATGCTGGGGATAAGGAGGTGGTTGATTTGGGTGCAAACAGGTAGCACTAGCGTGGACAGAGGACTCCCCAGAGAAATGGGAGTGCCTCCTGGGGATCCTAAAAATACCATGGAGAACCTCAGGCACCATGAAGTTAAAGAAAGATGAAGCTAGTTACTTACTTTGCATGCTGTATTAATATTAGAGTAAGTGACTTGCAGTAACAAACATCTTACAATCACAGTGATTGAACATCAGCAAGGTCTCAGGACAGGGTCCAGATCTTAGAGGACAAGGTCTAGTGGGAGTAGAACTAGACCTTGTAGTAGAACATCTATTTACATAGATGTGGTTAATAAAATTCACAAATCACTTTTTCCATCTTTGGGCTGCCTTGGGGCCTATGTCTAAATGGGGGAGTGTTTACTCAGGGAGTTTACATGGGGTCTGCCAGGAAGCTCCAATGCTCTGGGTGCAGAGAAGCTGGGAGACCACAGCTCCCCTTTCTTATGCCTCCCCTTTCTTGATCCCACGCATTCCTCCACCTTCTGGCCAACCTGAGACCACACAGCTGACTCTTAGATCAGCTGAGCTGCCTGCTCTGCTGGCTTCCCTTCTCTGCCCAAACACCTCTCGCCCCACTTTTCTGAGCCACCTAAAAGATGTGGCCTGTCTCCTGAGAATGGGAATGGTGGCAGGATTGGCATGGAGAGGTGGCACAGGTCTCATCTGTAAGGCACCCTGGCTGCCCATGGATGGCTGAAGATTATAAATGGAGTGAAAAGGACTGTTTCTCTCTCCTATTCAGGATGGTCATCAAATGCACTGGTAAATGTGATTATGAAGTTATCAAGCTGCACCATCCCTTCAAGAATGAGACCTGGAATCATTACTGGAGCTCCTCCCAGAAAGACAGAATGTCAGATATGGAGGGTTCTCACCTCTCCTTGTACAGAGACCTGGGCTTGGAGAGAGGAAGGGACTGCATGGGGGTCCACAGCAAACAGTGGCAGAACTGAGCCATGAACCAGGGTCTCCTGTCTCCCAGCCAAGCACTTGTACCCCCTCCCCTAATCTCAAAGCTTCCCTCAAAGGTGTCTGTTTTATGGACTTTTCCCCTGGTCCTCCCTGCCCTTCTCCCTACCATCAAAAAGGCCAAGATGAATTGGGATAGGAGACACAGTGGAATGCAGAGAGATGCCTTTTTAGGCTGCAGGGGCTTCCATTCTGGGACTGGAGCTGAGAACTTGTTTATGAGGGCCTTATCTCTGGGTATGGGGCCCCTCATGTCACTCTTCTCTCTGGACTGAGGGACTTGGGTAGGGTGGCAAGTACTGATCACAGGCTGTGCCTGGGACTGGGATCCCAGCCTGCCATGTGGCTCCATACCCCTGATATCCGTGCTCTATACTCTCCTCCCTGCCTGGGAATTCCCTGTTACCTCTCCCTTTCCATTTAACAGGGAAATTCCACCAACATCAGAGTTAGAAAGGCCCTTAGAAATCTTCCAGCCCCCCTCATTTTGCAGCTGGAGAAAGAGAGGGAAAGGGGCTTGTGCTTGGCTACATGGCCAGTCAGGGCAAAGCTGGGACTAGAGCCTGAGGTTTCTGAACCAGCCAAGAGTTTTCTGGTGCTTTATGTTGCCTCCTGCTGATTATCTTGTCTTGTCTCATCTTGTCTCATCTCATTAAGGATGAGGGGCTAGAGAGGCAGCACTGAGATGGGATCCTTAAATTGACTTTTGAAAGCTCTTGGCTTGTATAGTGAGTGTATCATCTGAGACAAACCCTTCCCCATTCCCATGCCCCTTACCCAAACTCCCTCCTGGTGGCTCCTCTGTTGGCCAGGCTGTCTGTGTGGGGTTTCAGGACAAAGACTGGACAAGGGAGGAGTGAGTAATAGTGAGTATGCTACTCCTCTGGGCTTGTGCTCTTGGAACAAAGGAGGATGGACAGGCAGCCCCGGTTAGGATAGGTCCTTTGGGATTTCATGGAATTCTGTAGAAGGGAAGGTAGAGGGAAATTAGAGCAGGTAAAGAAGGAGCAGAGACATGGTTTAGGCCTCTTGTTGCCCCAGCCATTTGAGGGGTTTAATGGAGCCTTTTCCTATAGGAATTTCTCCAAGCTTGACTTCTGGATTCCTTAGGAGAGAGGCAAAACTCAGAATGTGCTTGGTTCAGTCAGTCAGGATGCTTTTGGTTATCACAGAAACCTGGTTCACATAGATGTAGGACGAGGGGGAGAGGAGGTTATTGGGAAGAAGCTGGACTTTCCCATGCCACTAAATCATGAAAGTCCTTTCTCACCTCTACATGTTCACTTCAGGGACACGGGAACTTGAATGCAGCCAAGCCCCTCCTCCCATCTTTCATCTCCACTTATCTGTATGTCAGCCCTATTGTCTAACAGCTTCTTCCATGTTAGGGAACACAGCACTGACCATTCTCTAGGATCCCACGACTTAGAGCTTTGCTATAAGTGACAGACGATTCCTCTTTCCTCGGGTCCAGTTGGGGGAATACCTGGGAGGACTTAAACCATCCTGGGGTTGGGTGAGAATCTATCCATGGCCTGAATCATATGGTGCTGGGATCTGTCTTCAGAGAGCAGAAACCATGGTGAGCTAAGGGAACCTCCTTCCAGGAGCCTATACCAGTTGATTTCTTCTGAGTGCTTGTTGATGTTTCCTATAAGCCATACTCAGGTGGGGCTGAGCTGTGAGCAGCCTCAGATTCAGGGTCATTGCAGTTGAACCCAGTAACAAAGCAGAAGGCAGGAAGTGCTCCTGGGATAAAAGAGGCAGAGGTGGTGCTCTGGGTTGAGAGCAGTTTTAGAATCGGAGAGAGCAGAATACATAAAAACTTGGAGGAACCAGGAACCTTTAGTGTATGGGGCAGGTAGCATGAGATGAGGCTACAGAGTTTCAGATGTGACCTGGAGGCAAGTGGAGACTACAGAGGACAGGAAAGTGACAGGGTCAGACTTGTGTCACTGTCTGATGTGGGTTAGTGATTTGTCTGGCGTAGGGTTGGTGAGTGGCCTGTTTTGGGAACTCGCTTTCAGTGATGTGTAGAAAGAAGGGACTGAGGTTGAAATCAGAAGAGGGGGTGGGTTGCAGCCATGGGCTTCTTCTAGGATGGCCTCAGCACTCCTGCACAATTATGGAAAAACTATATTAGCATAATTGAGCACCTTTGTTCTGTGGCTGTTTCTCCAAGGAAAGGGAAAAGGAATTGCTCTGTGAAACTTAATTAATCAACCAAAGAAACTGCTTTGGGTCAGATTCTAACATCTCACTTAACTTTCCTTCCCTGGCCTTAGCTCTGCCATCAGCTAGTTGAGGTAGGCAGAGTTAGGTTCTGTCCTTCAGGGGCTGGAGTAATCTGAAGTTTTGGCCAGTCACTGTGGTGAGAGGGGAAATCTTGGCAGCTTTGTTGGGTGACAGGAGAGCACCTGAGGCTCTGGGGATGGGGAGGGCAGGGAAGGGTAGACACATGGCCTCCCCTCATAGGGATTCAGGTGTCTGGGCTTCCCTCCTGGGTCAGAATAAACAGAGCATCTTCTTAGAGCATCAACTGTCATCAGAGATTTTAGAAGAGAAAAATCATGTATCATTTTTATACTAAAGTCAGATGGATATATTATAGAGTAAAATGCACATTTCGAATACTTTAAAAATTTTTTGGTAAAATACATGTAACATAAAATTGACTGCCTCAACTATTTTTAGATGTACAATTCAGTAGTGTTAAGCATATTCACATTGTTGTACAACCAATCTCTAGAACTCTTCTCATCTTGCAAAAATGAAACTCTGTACCCATTAAATTAAAACTTCTCATCCTTCCCTCCCTGCAGCTCCTGGAAATCACTTCTACTTGCTGCCTCTATGACTCTGACTACTCTAGATACTCCATATAAGTGGACTCATACAGTAATTGCCTTTTTGTAAATGGCTTACTTCATTTAGCATAATGTCCTCAAGTTTATAGCATGTGACAAGATTACCTTCCTTTTAAGGCCGAATAATATCCTATTGTGGGTTTCCCTGGTGGTTCAGTGGTAAAGAATCTGCCTGCCAATGCAGGAGATGTGAGTTTGATTCCAGGGTGAGGAAGATCCCCTGGAGAAGGAAATAGCAAACCACTCCAGTATTCTTCCCTGGGAAATCCCATGGATAGAGGAGTCTGGTGGGCTACAATTCATGGGGTATCAAAGGAGTCCAATATGACTTAGTGACTAAACAACAATAACATCCCATAGTATATATAGGCCACATTTTGCTTATCCATTCTTCATCTATGGAATACTTGGGTTGCTTCTACCTTTTGTGAATATGCTACTATGAACATGGCTGTGCAAATATTTGAGATCTTTCTTTCAATTCTTTTGAGTATATACTCCAAAGTGGGATTGCTAAATCATATAGTAGTTCTATTTTTAATTTTTTGAGGAACTACCATACTGGTTTGCACACTGGCCGTATCATTTTACATTCTCATCATAGTGCATAAGGTCAGTTTCTCCACATCCCAGTCAACCCTTGTTATTTCTGTTTTCTTTTACATAGTAGCCATCCTAATGGGTGTGAGGTGGTACCTCATTATGGTTTTGTGCAGACATTTTTAAAAGGAAAAGAAACATCTTGCCTCTGGTGGCTACTTTGAGCCTCACCCACAGGGCCTGGGACTAGTGCGTTCCTGAGGGCTACGTAACTGTGATGCGCAGCAGGATGAATCCCTTTTGACAAGAGTCAAAGCATTAGGCTCAGAGGATAGGGCAATCCCTCCCCTCTGGGGACATCCAGGGAACAGCTTTATGGAGAGGTGATATCAAGCTGGGCAGTGAAGGTAGAGAGGATTTTGCAGGTGGAAGGAAGTGGCATTAGAGAGTTTCTCCTTTTATTAGTTACAGGAGCAGGCTTGAAGGATTTCAGTGTCTCCACACTTTCTTGCCCTCCCCATCCCTGCTGGCCAAACTGCCCTTCCTGTAGGTCAGAGGAGCCAGTCTCTTCAGGCTCCTTGTCCAGCCCTCTCCTCAGTGTGGCATTCAGCCCTGCAGATCACTCTCTTTTTCTTGAAACTCTCTCCTTGGTTCCTCAACACCTGGCTCTTTCGATTTTTCTCTCCTCTTCTCAGACTGCTCCTCCCTGTCTTCTCTGATATTTCTCCTAGCTCCTGAAGTGTTTCTAAGGGCGAAGCCTTGGCAGCTTTCAGTGTGATGGGCTTGTGCAAACCTGCCATCAGGATCCCAGAGCAGGGGCTCAGTGGTTGAAGGGGTGACCAGCCTGTGCATTTAGCCTTGATTGCTGGTGTCCCCGGAGGAGTCCCACTGTGTCCTGTTGCCTCTCCTGCCCTAGATAAAGTAGCAGCAGCAGCTTCTTTCTGGTTGAGTTCAATTGATTTAAGCTCCCACAGGCACCTGGGCATCTGGTTAGGGGGACAGCAGTAGAGAACATCAGGCAAAACTTCAGGGGTCATTCTTGCATCTAGTCTTGTCATGAAGACATAGATGGATCTTCCTGGCCCTGCCCTCCAAGAGGAGAGCTGGATTTGGTAAAAGGCAATGGCAGTCACTGTGACAGGCAGTGTGAGAGAGAGGTGCCCCATTTTAGTGGGAGCTGGAGGAGGATGACATCCAGCCAGCCTCCGGCAAGTCTTCAAGTAGACTTGACAGCCTCCCTGGAGAGATAAGCTGTATGAACACACAGTAAAAAGGCAGTATGTTCTCAGAGGCATTAGAGAAACAAATGAATACTTTGGGTTTTGGAATAAGAAGACATTTTTCCCTATTTGGGCATGAAGTTGTCACAAAGACATCCTGGATGAGACAGAGATTGATCCACACCCTGGGAGAATGGAAGCAGAGAAGTGGTGGAAATAGAAGGATGAGGGACAAAAGTCAGAAGGGCCCCAGGGGCAGGAACCTGTGCATTATGTCCAGGAAATGGCATGAATCTTGCATGATGGGAGCATTTTGGTGATGGAGATGCACAGAAGATTCTAGAAGAGAAGTGGGATGGGGTGGGAAGTGTGCAGTGATTAGCAAGTCACTTCTAATGACAGAGTTGAGACTGCCATTAGCTAAAAGTATCAGGTTTGAGAAAAGTGAAATCCAATCTGTGTGGACTCATTAGCAATGATTTCTAGACCAGTGAAGTGGGAGCAAGTCTAACCTTTTGGAAAGCAGTTGCTTGAGGCATCAATGCACAGCTGCTGTTCAGCAGATCCTCAATCTTTCTAAGGATGCCATTTTAACCTAGTTTCCTGGAGCTTGTACAACTGAATATTTGATGTTTTAACAATTGAATCAGAAAACCTCAAACAGGGTAGAAAGAGCTGTCATTTTAAGCTTCCTGTTGGCTCAGTTTTTTCCTGGGTGTCTAGCGGCTAGAGAGGCTGAGAAAAGAGACACAGATGGAGGAGCAGGTCTGCTGGGGAAGCGGAAGGCACGTTTAGTTCTGGCCTGAGGTGCACGGTGACTCCCAAGTGGGGATTTCCAGCAGACTGTTGTGTTTATGAATGTGATGTCTCGGGTATAGATTTGGGAGCGTATTAGATAGGGTATTTCTAGTTGTGAGAGACATAATCCTAACTTTAACTACATGAAGCCAAAAAGGCATTTTTTTTTTTTTTGCTCATGTAAGTGGAAAGTACAAAGGATGGTTGGCCCTGTTAGATGTGGCTGCATTTAGGGGTTCAATGATGTTGTTAGAACTTTGTCTGTCTGTCTACATTCTAAGTTCTGCCATCTCGGCCTCGTTCTGCAGGGAGCTTCTCTCTATCAGATAGGTTTTAGTATCACCAGTGGAAAGAGGCTAATTTCTTCCAGCAGCAAAGTCCTGGGAGAGCTTTGATTGGCCAGGACTAGAAATGAATAAGGGTACTAAGCATTGGGGCAGAGGGAGGAGTGATATTATGATTGGTATTTCCACTCTGATCACATGGAATGGGGAGAGAGGAATTCTCCAAAGCAGACATGGGGTGTTGTTGCTGGGGATGCATGTGGGCCAATGAATGCTACGGCATCCGTGGGCTATGTCTGGGCAGCTTCATTGCACAGGTGGTGGTGATTCTGAAGCTAGAGGAGTGGATGAGTTCATCTTGGGAGACTGTGAAGAGACAAGAGAAGAAAACTAAGGCTCAACCTGCCCAAGTTCAGGGCAACATTAGAGGCAGAAGACTGGCCCTTAAGAGTCTTCCAGGAGCCAGGACAGGCAGTAAGGGTCTAGATCAATGCAAACCCGAAGAGGAGACAATTCAAGGAGGAAACAATGATGGGATTCACTGCAGATAGCTCCAGCAAATCAACAGTGGAAAAGTGTCCATGATTTAGCAATTAAGCCACTGATGAGCTTGGAAAAACCTAGGGAGGGGTGGGATAGAGCTTGGGGCTATGAAAGGAACAAGAGAGTGAGGGAACCAGAGAGGTCGGTGCATTTTTGCTTTTGTTTTTGTCTTAATGAGGAGAGCTTGATCTTGTGTTAGTGCTTAAGGGAGGGGTTAAAGTTTGGGGACAGGGAGGAGATGCTGAAGGAGATGAGCAGCTGGAACTAAGGGCAGAGGCAGCAGGATTACCTTTGTCTCCAAAAGACCCCCTGCACACAGCCATGCTACATTCAGAGTGCACTATTCATCTTACTTTTTAAAATTGTTTTGGTGACAATATTATATCATATGAATTTCCCATTTGCCTTATAGTATTTATACTTATCTTTTAAAGTTAATTTTTTAATTACAAAAAAACACATTTGCATATGATAAAACAGAATTTAAATAATTCAGAAAGGAATAAAGATGTAAAATAAAAGTCTTCTTCATTTTCCTTCAGGCTGCCTTCCTCAAGGTAACTGTTTTTTAAAGTTTTCTCAGGAATTCTTCCAAAAACTTTTCATGCATATGTAAGTATATATGTGCATATATTTTAAAATAGATACATGGGATCCTACAGTGCATTCTGTTCTGCACCTTGCTTTTTTCACCCAGTGATGTGTCTTAAAGATACTTCCTCACTAGCATATACTGAGATCACTCATTTTGTTCCAGAAGCAGGATGGTGTTCTATTGTGGAGTGGAGCAGGGTCTGTTCAATCAGTTTTCCACCACATGAATTTACTGTTGTCTTCAATCTATTGCCATTAGAAATAATATTTCAGTGTACATTTTTACTACAGGTATCTATACACTGAAAGAACTATATTTGTCCATAAAATTCCTAGGAAATGAATTACTGGAGTATATGCACTAATGGTAAAGACCCTGCCTGCCACAGGAGACGCAGGTTTAATCCCTGGGTTGGGAAGATCCCCTGGAGGAGGGCATGGCAACCCACTCCAGTATTCTTGCCTGGAGAATCCCATGGACAGAGGAGCCTGGTGGTCTACAGTCCATGGGGTCACAAAGAGTTGGACATTACTGAAGAGATTTAGCAGGCACGTAGCACACATGCAGAACAACATATACATTTAAAGAGAATATATATTATTAAATGGAATTTTTGGAGTACACACGAGAATATACTTTTAAAAGAGTGACAAGACTTCCCTGGTGGCTCAGTGGTAAAGAGTCCGCCACCAATACAGGAGACACGGGTTCAACCCCTAGTCCAAGAGGATCCCACGTGCCTCAGAGCAACTGGGCCCCTGCACCACAACTATTGAGCCTGTGCTCTAGAGCCGGGGAATTGCAACTATTAAGCCCACAAGCTGCAACTACTGAAGCCTGTGTGCCCTGGAGCCCATGCTCCACAGTAAGAGAGGCCACCACAATGAGAAGCCTGAGCACCACAACTTGGGAGTGGCCCCTGCTCGCTGCAACTTGAGAAAAGCCCATGCAACAACGAGGACCCAGCACAGCCAAAAATAAATGAATAAATTAAAAAAAATTAAAAAGAATGATAATGACAAATTGCACTTCAAAGAAATTCTATAGATTTTTTAAAAATTTTATTTATTTATTTTTGGCTATGCTGGGTCTTTGTTGCTGTGTGGGCTACTCTCTAGTTGCGGTGCTTCTCACTGTGGTGGCTTCTCTTGTTGCTCTAGGGCGTGTGGGCTTCAGTAGCTGTGTCACATACGCTCAGTAGTTGTGGCTTCCTGGCTCTAAGGGACAGGCTCAATATTGTGATGCGTGGGCTTAGCTGCTCCGTAGCATGTGGGATCTTCCTGGATTAGGGATTGAACCCTTGTCTCCTGCATTGGCAGGTGGACTCTCCACCACTGAGCCACACAGGGAAGCCCTATAGATGTTAATATTTCAAAAGCTGAGTCAAAGGTATACAGATGTTTATTATATTCTTGTCCGTATTTTTCTGTGTGTTTCGATAGTGTACACACATACACACACACACACAAATATTTATACTCCCATGAACAGTAAATGAGCATGCTTCCATTTTCTCAAGAGGACATTAACAAAATTTTTCATCTTTACCAGTCTGAAAAATGAAAAATGGTATATCTCTATTGCTTTAATTGCATTTATTTAATGACGGCGGAGCCTGGTGAGCTGCCGTCTATGGGGTTGCACAGAGTCGGACACGACTGAAGCGACTTAGCAGCAGCAGCAATGACAAGGGTGGCTGATCATTTTTCAATGAATTGCTTTTTCCATTTCTAATGAATCACACTCCTTTAAGGCCCACAGAATATTTCATTGTATGTGTCCTAATTTACTTAACTATATTCTTATTAGTTATTTATGTTGTTTCCAAATGACTGTAAACATCATTGTATATAAAACTTTTATCTCTTTTATTTTCTAGACTTTTTTCTTTAGTGTACCATTTCAGAAGATGAATTACTAGGTCAATAGTGTGGACATTTTTATGCTTCAATACATATTGTCAAATTGCTTTCTCAAGGGACAATACAATACATAGTACCCCCAATTTCATTATACTCTTAACAGATTGGGTTTGTTAACAAAAATTAATTTTTGCTAATTTTATAGGTAAAAACAGGGTCTTAATTTCATTTGTATTTTATATTACCAATGAAGTTTAATGTTTTCTTTATGTTTGTTAATTAAATGAATTTCACTTCTCCCAACAGTCTGTCCTTCTTCTCTCTTCATTTGATGGATAGCACATCCTTGTACAAAGAAAATAAAATTATGTGTTATCAGGGAAGCCCTTACTTCCTCAGATTATCAAGTTAACCTCTTGCATGAGAACATGGGGGAGGCAGTTGTTGAAAAGACTTGGACTAGTGTGGGCTGAGAATTGAATGGCCAGGACTCTAGGTATAATAGTGGGTTGCAGAGGGAGAGGTGAGGAGGAATTTGTCAGTTAGGATAAAAATTCGTGGTCAGCATAGAGAACATGCTGGACTTGCTGTTCTTCACCTCTGAGCTTCCCGGTAGAACTCTGGGTGGACTGGGTAGCCATGCCTGTGTTTCAGAATTCCAACCAGGTCATCGTTTCTGCTTGTTGAGGCCTTCTCCCACAGCCAGTGCTGCAGAGTAGATAAAAGATTGGAATAAGGGAGGATTATTGTCACTGTTATCAGTTATTGCGTGCCCTCCCCCCGCTTTATCCAGATAGTTATTTACTTATTTATACATATATATTTTTAAAACATTTATTTTATATTGAATTATGGTTGATTTATAATGTTGTGTTAGTTTCAGATCAGACAGCTCTTTATTGATAGTTTCATCATTATTGAACAATCTTTGTCAATTAATTTAGTATCTAGAGTTGTTTTAATTCTTATTTCTTTTATCACTACTTTTTATATAGAGGAATATTTTTATCAGCTTTCATATTTAGGTATATATATATATATATATAAAAATTATATTTATATATCCATACCATTTTATTACTTCTTTTCATATCTGTGTGTGTATGTGTGTGGTGTGTGTGTGTGTGTGTGTGTGTGTGTGTGTGTGTGTAGTCTCTCCAAAAGAGAGACTGTTCATATTCCCTTTTTTCCTTTTAAGATGTCAATTTTTATTCATTTCCAAATAATCTTTATATATTAAAGTTATGAGATTGTCATTTTTAACTGACATTACTTCTAATTTTTTGTTTATCTTCCAATTTTATTTTTTTCACTTTTTACTACTGAGATGCACAGAGTATGTTATGTTTGATGAGTTTTGACAAACGCATATACCCATGTAACCCACATTTCTATCAAAGTATAGAATATTTCTATTACTCAAGAAGGTTTCCCTGTGACCCTTCCCAGTCAATGCTCAGCCCCTGCCTGCTCTGCCAAGGGCAACCACTGCTCTGATTTCTATCACCATATATCAGTCTTGCTTGTGCTAGCATTTCATGCAAAGGAGATAAGAAGTGTATACTTTTCTGTCTGGCTTTTTTCACTCAACTTGAAATTTAGCCATGTTGTTACTGTTGATAACACTTTGTTCCTTTTTATTGCTTAGTGGTATTCCTTTGTATGAGTAGAGCACAGTTTATTCATTCTCCTGTCCACTGACATTTGGGTTGTTTCTAATATTTAGCTATTATGAATAATGCTCCAATGAACATTCTTGTACCAGTCTATTTGTAGACATATGTTTTTATTTTTCCTGGATAAATATCTAAGAATGGAGTTGCTGGATTATATAGTGTGTATATTTAACTTTTTTAGAAACTGCCAAACTATTTTTCCAAAGTGATTATACCATTTTACATTCCTACCAGCAATACTTGAGGTTCTAGTTTCTCCACATCTTTGCCAATATTTGCTGTTGTAAGTCTTTAGTGGGTTAGTGTGTCTTATAGTAATAATAAGTTTCACTTCCCTAATGACTTAAGTTATTAAACACTTTTTCATGAGCTTATTAGCCATTCATATAATAATAAGTTTGACTTAGAGACTTAAAATTTAATGTAGTCAGGTTTTATTAATTATTTTATGAATTTTAAAGCTTTTACATTCAGAAATTCTTTAAGAACACTAGCAAATATTTTTACTTATATATCCTTCTACTACTTTATTGATGAAACGCCTAAACGTTAAACTCTTTTTAATATACCTATAACTTTTTTAAGTTGAAAGGAAAGTATTTGTCCTCATGTAATTAACCAACTGAACTATATATTAAATAATCACTTCCTTCTTTATCCCCATATTTGATTTACTATATTTATCTTAAACCAATCTTTAAATATACTTGGATATATTTCTGTTCTACTGTGTTACAGGTGCTTTTTCTACCCATAGTATACTTTTAACAATTGGAGTTTTAGAGTTTAATTATCAAGTGAGCAAGTTTACTTTCATTCCCCTTTATTTCATCAAAAGTTTCTTAGCAATTCCAATTCATCTATTTGTCTCATCCAACTGTGTTGTTGTTATTTAGTCACTAAGCCATGTCTAACTCTTTTTCGACCTCATGGACTATAGCCCGCCAGGCTCCTCTGTCCATGGGATTTCCCAGGCAAGAATACAGGAGTGGGTTGCTGTTTTCCTTCTCCAGGGGATCTTCCCAACCCAGGGATCGAATCTGCAGTTCCTGCATTGTAGGTGGCTTCTTTACCACTGAGCCACCAGGAAAGCCCCTGAATCTAACTATAGCAGATGAATAATAGCCTCTCGAAGATGTCTGTGTCCTAATCTTTGCAACCTGTGAATGTTACCCTACATGGCAAAGGGGATTTTGCAGATGTGATTAATTTAATGATCTTGCTATGGGAAGATTATCTTGGATTATCCAAATGGACCCACTGTAATCACAAGGCTTCTTATAAGAGGGAGACAGGAGTAGTGGAGAGAGAAGATGATGGGGACACAAGCCAAGAAATGTAGGCAGCCTCTAGAAACTGGAAAAGCTAAGGAGCAGATTATCTCTTGGAGCCTTCAGAAGAAACAAGCCCTGCCAACATCTTGATTTTATTCCTTAAGCTTCACCTCAGTCTTCTGACCCTCCAGAACTGTAGGAGAATAAATTTGTATTATTTTAAGTCCCTACATTTGTGGCAATTTGTTATAGCTGCAACAGGAAACTGATACACTAACTTAACATTCCTTTTAAAAACTACATTCTAGTTGTTGTTCTTAGATTTGATTGGATTGTGTTTTTGTTTAGATTATATTAAGCAGAGACTTTAGTTTGGGAAGGACTGACATTTTTATATTATTCAGACCTGCTATGCTGACTGCTCCAGAAAGGTGCCCCCACAATTTCTACCCATTGACTGCTATCTTTGTTTGGGTTCCCCAGAGGTAGACATGAATGCAAGCAGCAGGCAGAAGGGAAGGCAGCCAATAGAGATTCGTCATCAAGCGTGCACCTCTGGGTTCCCTAAATCTTTTTTATTTAATTAAATTAATTTATTTAATTTATTTTTTGATTGCTCTGCATCTTCATTTCTGTGCAAGGGCTTTTTCTAGTTGTGGCAAGCAGAGGCGATTCTCAAGTTGTGGTATGTGGGCTTCTCATTGTGGTGGCTTCTTTTGTTGTAGAGCACAGGCTCTATAATGTGCAGGCTTAGTTGACCTGCAGCATGTGGAATCTTCCAGGAGCAGGGATTGAACCCATGCCTCCTGCATTGGCAGGTGGATTCTTAACCACTGAACCACCAGGGAAGTCACCTCAAATCTTCTTGAGACAGCAAGTGTATCTCCTCAGCCTTGGGAATGGAGGGATATCAGGGTGAAGAAAGACCTTCAGACCTGGTGATAGCAGCAGATGGATACTGTCCTCATTGTTGTTCTGCCGTTCAGTCGTGTCCAACTCCTTGCAACCCCGTGAACTGCAGCACACCAGGCTTCCCTGTCCTTCACTGTCTCCCAGAGTTTGCTCAAACTCATGTCCATAGTGACTGGCTATTAAGGCACTCACTTTTTTCCCTGGGGCCCAGCGTCCACACATTCCCTGCTCCCTCACATGGAGGCAAGGTTACAAATGAGATCAAGCTGCCCTAACTCTGCACAGGACATGGTAGCCAGACAGCTTCCCCGGGGAGGTGAGCTGCTTGCCAAGTGCCTGAGTAGCTGTAGCAAATGATCCCTTCACCCTTCCCATTGCGATGAACATCCGGTTTCCAGTGTCAGCGTCTGCATCTCTTTTCCCAGGGGCTTATCCTGCTGGCCAGAGCCCATGGGAGGTCAGAAGTGCCAGAGAACTAAATTTCCTCGCCAGCAGCTTCCAACCAATGACAAGAGGGGTAGAGAACTCTGATCCCCAGAGTGCCCCAGCGAGTTGACACTGGACCAGGTGCACTTATTGGCTGCCTTTCCTTCCCTGCCTTCAAAAGGTGCTTCCTGGGTTCATCTCCCAAATATATATTTATGCCTGAATTCTTGTCTCATGGTCAACATCTGGGAAAACTCAAGTAGCACAGTAGGCAATGGACCTAAATGGCCAGAGGAGTGAGATGGAGGCATTCCAGGTGCGGGAATCAAAGGCAAGCCCCTTGGAGCTGAGATATAGAGATTCTGAGCCTAGGGTGTCAGCTGAGAGGATTTTGACCTTCTTTACACTTGATGTTTTTATGGCTTCCCTGACATGATATTTTTATGGCTCCATCATTATGGTGCTTGGCTGGCTAGTCACTATGGCTGCTCTTCGGGGGTCTGGCCTGAGACTGGGTTCCTAACAGTGGTTCTGGCTACTGGGCTAGCCCATTTGAAGGGTAATTGTGTATGGAAAGTCATTCAGTTTCACTGAGGCAGCAGGATCCACAGGCCACCTAGACTTCATTTTGGCAGGAGAGCTGAGAACAAAAGCTTCTGGTAGAAAGAACTCTCCATTCTGGAGGATTTAATGCATTCCTGGGAGGGGAAAACATCAGTGGAGAGTGAGCTAGTGCTCCAAGGAAGACGTTCCGCTAGGCCCTCCCTGGTAACCATGGGGATGAAGGAGAGTGGGAGCCAGGCAGGATCCATATCCCATAAAAATGTTGGCGGCTAGATTGCAAGATGAAGGGCCTGCAGATACCCTCTGGCACCATATAATTTATGGGGTAATCAGAAGTCCTCCTGAAGGGCTGTGAGGGAAGAGGAGCTGTGATTCAGAGCCTTCGGGCCTTGGACATTTAATGAGGCACTGGGAGCCCATAAAGATTAAGATCAGAATGATTTGCCCATTTAGGGTGCTGATTTTATCTTAGCATTGCCCCTGAAGGATGCCACTTCTTCTCTGAAATGCCTGGAAGTCTGAATGTGGAAATCAACAGCCCAGAATTTGCAGGGTATCTTGTAAGGATATGGTTGGGCGATGCTGAACTCATGGAATTTCTGGATGCTGAAACTCTTCATTTTGACACTGGAAGCTGCCTACTGCCAAGAATTTGAGAGAACCTAAGAATCTCAAGCTGGAAAAGCCCGTACAGAAACGGATGCTGAAGTCCAGAGAGGTCAAGTGACCAGTTTAAAATCACACAGTACACCAGGGACTGTTGGTACAGTTATAAGATCAGGTGGAAGAAAAAAGAACCTTCAGTCTGTATAGGGGAAGGAGCTGGCATGATTCCTTTTTAGAAGGCAAAGAGCAGTCTACACTGTGCAAAAGGCACGAATAGTATCTTTTGGGGCTTTAAAACTTGAACATTTAAATTGGTTTCTTAAGTGCAAAATATGTATTACAACATTTTCAGAATCTCTAATGGTTGGTTGAGCAATTAAGAGATAGCTTATTAATATACGGTGACTGACTCATGAAATTGATTTAAAATGGCATCTGTGTGCCTTTAAGCTGAGACGTTTCCAACGTCTGGAGACATAATCGCCTGAAACAAGATGCTGCAGGAATATTCACTGAATCAAAGGATGAATGAGACTTGGCCCTCTGAAGGGGACCTGGCCCTGGTCAGGGAATCTTAATTTTTTTCCCTTTCTGATTCTAAAGTTTATTGTAGAAAATTTGAAAAATACAGAAAAATATGTAGAAAAAAAAAATCACCTATTAACCAGCCCCTTCAAATATTCCCAGAAATAACCATTCTTAACATTATGATATATTTCCAACAAGCATTTTTTTGGTATACATGTATTTTTAAAAATTGTATTTAAAAAAAAATCTCAGCTTTAAGAGATTTGCATTTTGCCTTGATTCTAACTTACTGTTTAACAGTCTCCAAAGAGATTAATTTAGGTAGCTGCATTATATTCCATTGAAAGGTTGTGGTATAATTTATTAACCTGTTTCTAAATCATTTCCAATTTTTCAATATTATAAATAACACAATGATAAACATCCCAGTGCATAAATCTTGGATGCCACCTCTGACTGCACTCAGAGTCCATTTCCAGTGATGGGAACTATTGGACAATCCTCACCCTCCCTGCATGTCTGGCCCCAGGGGCTTCAGTTCCAGTAGGGGAGAGACAGGGTGCCATGGGGGCACAGCTGACTGTACTGTACTAAGCTTAACACCATTAAGCACCTACTTTTTATTATGTTCATTATTTATATGCTTGATAAGGTAGCTTCTCCATTACTTGCATTGCCCCAGGCTCTGCTCCCTTCTAGGAACAGCCCTGCCTTCTAGGAACAGCCCTGCCTGGTTGCACCATGTCTAGTGACTCTCGAGCTCTGGGGTAGCTCCTCAGAGCCCCAAGGTCCTGCAGACCCAGTCCGAAACCTGAGGCTTCTATTCATTCCAGGGACACCACTACTGACACCACTCATGCTGCTGTGATTTCTGCCAGTGGCTCTTGTCCCTTGAGTTCTCCCTGCTCACCAGGTACTATGTTCAGTGCTTTATGTGCTGAACTGAGGACTATGAGGACTCACTATGAGGACTCACTCAGTCCTCACAGCCTTTTGGAGGTGGTGTCTGTCATCATCCCCATCTTACAGATGGGAAAACTGAGGTTCAAGGGTGTTAAGCCCCTTACCCGAGGTTACAGTCCATTTGCCTCCAGAGCCCATGCTCCTATTAATCACACATACTGCCTCTGCAAGCTTCTTTTGATGCCTCAACACACGGCAAGACCCTCCCACTATTGGCTTGTGCCCAGCCCTCTGCAACCCATTATCACAACCACTTGCACTACAAAGAAGACTGAGAATGGGGCCTGTGTAGGTGATGATGCTTGGTCCATCTGGGACAGCCATGGGTCTGAATGACTGGGTCTGAACAATAGTGTGAGTCAATAGCTGAGAGACACAGATTGTGTGTGTCTGCCTGGAATCCCTGACCCACCCTGAGCCCTGCTTGATGCTCACACTACCTCTCCTCTGTGGCAGAAAGCTATTGGCAGCTTTCTCCTTTCCTGCCATCTCAACCCAGGATCACAATGAACCCCAAAATAATCCCTGGCAAAGACTAACCAGGAATTGAATCTAGGGTTCTCAGAGAACTCTGGCCAGGGAGATCTGGGCCCAGCTCAACCACCTACTGCTTCTTGAGCCCCAGCTTCCTTGTCTATGAAACGTAAGGCTGATTACCCTCCTCCTCTTTATCAGGACTTTGGGGCTCAGAGAGACGCCCGATGAGAACATGTTTTGTGAACCTGGAGTCTTGCACTTGTAGAAGGAAGCCCAGCTGTGGCTAATGGAATGAAGCTACAGCAAACGGTGTTCACAAGTAGACGGAGTCCCGCAGATCTTCAGGGTAATGCCAAGCCTCCCCCTTCTGGCTTGCAGAGCTTGGTGATTGGCCAGCGGTGACCCTCTTTGAGTTTAAATCTCCTTATCTGAAAAATGGAGTCATCCTACCCACCCCAGACAAAAGTCGTGAGGATGAGTGGAGACAACAGGCAGGAAGGTCTTAGCACTAGCCCAGAACCTAGTAGGTACGCAGAAAGTGGGAGTCCCAAGCTCTTCCTCCCCTTCCCCAAGATTAGTTCCCTGGATGAAAATGCCCAAACAGGTGACAAGCCCCTGGGGCTGTGGAAACAGGTGTGAAGGTTACTGGCCATGCCCCTAGGCAGGCCCTAGTTTGCTGCTAAGTCACTTCAGTCGTGTCCGACTCTGTGCAACCCCATAGATGGCAGCCCACCAGGCTCCACTGTCCCTGGGATTATCCAGGCAAGAATACTGGAGTGGGTTGCCATTTCCTTCTCCAGTGCATGAAAGGGAAAAGTGAAAGTGAAGTCGCTCAGTCATGTCCGACTCCTAGCGACCCCATGGGTCTGCAGCCTACCAGGCTCCTCCACCCATGGGATTTTCCAGGCAAGAGTACTGGAGTGGGGTGCCATTGCCTTCTCCGGGCCCTGGTTTAGGCTGGGTGTAAAAGCAGCGGCTACACCAGGGCTGTGGCTACTGTCCAGTGGGCCTGGCGGGGTGGGTGTCAGGAATGCGAGCCTGGAGCTCTTTTGTCTGTTGCTCCCCAAATCTCAGGAACCCTGAGAGATCAGGTATTAAATCTTCAAGATTTCTGCCTTCTAAACTGGGGAGAGGGGTGGGATGTGAAGAGGGAGAGAACACTTGGTTTCCTGTCCTGGTTCTACCACTGACTCTGTGTGACCATGAGCAAGCCCCTCCCTACTCTGGCACACAATTTCTGTACCTGTGAGATTGAGGTTTGGTTAAATGTGTGTTTAGCCGTTGTGACTCACAAATCTTTCTCCCCCACCTGGCGCCTGGAGATGCTTTGCCAGTGTCTGAGTCTTGGGTGTTAGTGGGGAAGGGATGGGCCTGCAGTTCAAGGGTGCCCACTGGCCTGTGAGATCCCCAAGGATAGAGACTGTGTCTGATCCATCTTGTCCATGCCCTCCAGGGCCAGCCCTGGGGCTGCTCAGTCGTGGCTGGCTGATGAGGGAAGGAAGGCCCCCTGTGGCGGAGTGGAGGGGGGCTGGCCACCCAGTGTTGCCATCTGCCTGCCCTCACCCATGATCAGTCAGGCTGCAAGTCTGGGGGTGGGTGTGGTAACTGTCGGGGGGACAGGCAGGTTTTATATGATTTCATTATTATTTCCTCGTGCAGTGGGGTTTATCTGGGTGACGCTAGACAAAGCACACAGGGTTTCTGTTATCAGCTTCCAGATCTGTCTACTTGGCCAGGCTGGGCTTCCAGAGGTCAGGGGCCTGTTGGATTCCTCTCTGCGTCCACAGTGTCTGTATAGGGTCTGGTACAGAGGCCGTGCCCGGTGAATAGTCAAAGAACTTACTTCATGGCTGGATTCCCTCTGACTCCATTTAAACCTTCATTTGATAGGCTCTTACTAACTGTCAACAAGAGCCAAGTCCATGGTCAGGCTGTCCTCTGGGAGGACAGAGATAAACCTGACTCCTGATCCTCAAGACACTCCCAGTGTAACTACGAAGAACTAAGTGAGCAATGCACAGGAGGGGTGATGGGGGACAGCCTAGGACTCTGTGAGCACAGAGGAGAGAGAGCACATGACCTGGCACATGAAACAAGCTTCTGAAACCATAAGCCCTGGAGCCACATCCCAGTTCTGTCCTCTCTCAGCTCTGCAGCCTTGAACAAGCCATTTCATCTCTCTGGGTCTCAGTTTCCTCATCTGCCAAACAAGTACCATAAGTAGTGCCTTAGAACAGTGCTTGGCAGATAGTGAGTAGTCAATAAATATCAGCCAAAGGAAGACGACAAGCGGCCAGCACTTCTTAGGGCAGGAGAGGGACTCAACCTTCTCCCTACAGTTACCAGGACTGTATGTTCCCTGGGCATCGCTTCACAATTCTGCCACCCAGTTTTAACACTGCTGATGTGGGCGAGACAGGCCCAGAGAGGGGCAAGGACTTGCCCTAGTGGCTCAGCAGTAAAGAATCTGCCTGCAGTGCAGGAGACCAGGGTTTGATCCCTGGGTTGGGAAGATCCCCTGGAGGAGGACATGGCAACCCACTCCAGTATTCTTGCCTGGAGAATCCCCATGGACAGAGGAACCTGGCAGGCTGCAGTCCATAGGGTCGTACAGAGTTGAATGCAACTGAGTGACTAAGTAGCAGCAGCAGCAGTAGCATATAGCCAGTGGCAAAACCATGACTGAACTCATGAGCTCCTACCTCCCAGCCTGAAGGATCGTCCTCTTTTGCAGGTCACTTCCCTTGTAAAAAAACCCCATGTCTACACGCTTGGATTGATCTCTTAAGGCCCATGTGAAATGCAGCTGGATGCTCTTCAAAATTTGGCTCAAAAGGGAGTGTGCAAGCTGGCTTTCACTGATAGTTGGACCAGCCAGAATCTTGCTGGTCTTCTAGGAATTTAAAAGAGTTTCTCTTTTTAAGTGAAGTATTTTGGTTGGCTTTTGCCATTTAAAAACATATCCAGGGAGGAGTGATCAAATGGCTTCTTTTTCCTATATATGTCACCTGAATAAGTTGGAACCTGGACTGTCCTTTTTGAGAATTACCTGCTCTCCTTCTGCCTCCCTTCTCCTCATGTTCTCTGCCAGATTTAAGGCCTTTGAGAGCATCTCTCCACCTGACTGCTCTTCCAGGATCAATTCATCCTCATCTCTTTTGGGTGTTACTGTATAACCACCTCTTCCCTGTATCCTGGCATATGGTTTTGTACTTCCCATTTCCTTCTCTACTGAACTGAGGTGTATTTTAAAAAATCTGTTTATATCATTTCCCTATTCTAAACCTTCTATGGCTTCCCAGAATCTTCAGGGAAAGGACCATAGTCCTTAGATTGTCATTTAAGGTCTTTTGTGATCTGGCCTCAGTTTACCTATTCAATTTCACTTCCCTTCTTCCTAGACACGAATTCTTTATCCCCTATAGATAAATCATGCATGCATGCTAAGTTTTTTCCATTGTATCCAACTCTATACAACCCTATAGACTGGACTGTAGCCTGCCAGGCTCCTCCTTCCATGGAATTCTCCAGGTAAGAATACTGGAGTGGGTTGCCATGCCCTCCTCCAGGGGATCTTCCCAACCCAGGGATTGAACTTGCATCTCTTGCGTTGGCAGGTGGATTCTTGACCACTAGGGCCACTTGGGAAGCCCCATAGATAAGTCAGGGCAAAACTAATTACCCAAACCTCTGAGGCTAAGAAGATTTCTGTCACTGAGGTCAGGTTTCTGGCAATCAGGGCTTGTCTTAGTTTCCTGTGGCTGCCCTGACAAATTACCTCAAATTTAGTAGCTTAAGAAACAGAAATTTATGGTCTTAAAGTCCTGGAGTTAGGAATCTAACTTGCATCTTATCAGACTAACTCCCAGCCTCTCAGGATGCCCCAGGGGATGCTCCATGTCCCTGCCTCTTCCAGGTGCTGGTGGCTGTGGGCATTCCTTGGCTTGCGGCTGCATCACTCCAAACTCTGCCTCCAAGGTCTCATTGCCTTTTCCTGGTCAAACATCAAATCTTCCTCTGCTTCCCTCTCAGGAGCTTCCTTATGATCACATTTAGGGCCCACCTGGATAATCTTCTCAACTCAACACCCTTAACTTAATCACATCTGTGAAGCCCCTGTACCATATCAGGTGACATTCCCAGACTCTAGGATGAGGGCCTGGATATCTCTGGGCTCATTCCTCAGCCAACCACAGAGCTCAGAGGGAACCAGGCTGCATCTCAACAGTTTTCTCATGGGCGAGACAGACTTTTTTCTGACACTCTGAAGATTGTTACTTACCTGCTGTGTGCCGCTTTCTCTCCTTTTAGCTTGGATTTTATGGGATAGGGGAGATAAGAATTATTTCTTTAAAGTGGGCTGGATTGGATTTTGGCTGCCGCTGGATATGAAATGATGGAATTATTGAGAAATTACTTGGTGTCTTGTTTTGTTGACTCCTGTGGGCTTTGCAGAAGGAATGAAAGTATTTTCTCCCCAGGCTCTACCATAACTCTACATATCTCTACCCAGGGAGGAAATGGTTTGTTTTTCCAAAGGTCTGGGCCGTTTACTTTCTTTAACCATTCGCTGGGGAAGGAAGCAGGTTTCCTGGTGTTCTCTGGCCAGAGTAGAGAATTGGCCTCATGGAGGTTAACTGAGGATCTCCTTGAATGGGGATGGTTACCCTGGTCTGAGGACAAGGTGTGAGGTTTTGTGCGCTGGGAGTTTGGTTACACTGTCTGCCTGTTTCCCTTCCTCCTTCTCTACCCTAGGAAGGGTGGTGGTGTGGTGGGTTCCTAATAGCATGAAGAAGCCTGAATCTCACCACAACATGGCTCCTAGGGGTATGGCCTGGGGTGGAGATGTCCGCATGGAAGCCAGGAACCCCAGGAGCCTCAGCATAGACTGTCTCTCCACCCTGATGGGTTTTCTTGGGGCAGAGGGGAGTAGGATGACCAGCAGAGTGACCTGACTTTGGATGGCCCCACAGGCCTGAGCAAAAACACAGGCAGCCATGACCATGAGGGGCAGCAGCCCCAAGACCAGGACTAGTAAACCTGGGGGCTTCCTGTACCATCCAAGGGAGGTGGAGGGACTTCTTGTTGACCATGGACATGTGTAGGCAAATGGGCTTCATTATAGAAAACATGACATAGTCCCTGACCCCATGAGCCATGGAGCAAACCTCAGGCCTGTTATCCATGTGGGAGGTGAATGGGGCTAGCACCCTCCCTTTGAAGCGGAGTGCCAGTGCAGCAAACTAGAGTCAGACTCTGTCAGGTGCAGCTGGGCTCTCCAGGGCCTCTCCGTTGGCTGGGGCAGATGCAAACAGCTGTGAAGCCATGGTGCAGAGTTTGTGATCCTGAGACTAGGACAAAGAGCTGGAGTGGGGGTGAGGGGTGGAGAGGCATGGGGCAAGGGCATGGTTATATCCCTAGCTGCTAAAATCAGAGAAGGCTTCCTGGAGGAGGGCCCATTTCTGCCAAACCTCAATGGAATAGAATTTTGGCCCAGGAGAAACAGAGTTGGGAAAATGATGTCCCAGATAAGGGATGGGAGTGGGGTGGAAGCCAGAGGGAGTATCTAGAGCATGAACCATGTTACAGGGTGACATGAGGGAGAAGTCAGGGCAGGAGGTTGGGAGTTGGCTTGGGAGGGAATTGGATGCCAAGCCAAGGAGGTAACAAAGAAAAGGCAAGAGTGTTGTGACCAGTTCCAGCAATGACTAATGCTAAAGCTGGAAATAGCCTGGCCAGTTGTCACTTTCTGGAGTGTGGCACTTGGGAAGTCACCCTCTAAGGCATAGCTGTGGTTACCTGGCTGTGTGGCCTTCCTCACCCTGGCTGTCATCTCTTAGGGACTCTCTCTTTCTAGATTCTGTGCTATATACAAGTATCATTTCCTTCAATCCTCACAAAAATCCTATGAGACAGATATTAGTTCCATCCTCATTTAACACTGGAGGAAACTAAGCAGAGAGAAGTCAAGTAACTTGCCCAAAGTCCCCCAGATCATTTTGGCAGGACGGTTGAGCTCCCAGTGGAGTTTGGCATCAAGGTGCCAGGTCAGTCAACAGCACTAAGAACAAAGGCTCTGAGCAAGTACCTGCTCTGACCACATTCAAACAAATGGAGAAACTGAGGCTAGCGGGAGGCTGACCAAAGTCACCCAGTAATTAGAGGCAGAGCTGGAAACCCAGAGGCCCTGACTTCTAGGCCAGAGGTCTCCCTCTGGAGTGGCCATGCCTGAGGATGCAGCAAACAGATAGGATGCCTGGACGTGGTGCTGGCCAGGGTCCAGCCCACCATCTTCTATCCACTCCTGGCCCTCAGCCACAGATATGTTTGTAAGCAGAGTCCACAGAGACTGCCTGAGGACACTATTTGTTGGTTATAAGCTAGTTTGTGATTAAATTTTTCAAGATATTTATTATGTAATTGTATGTATGTATATGTCTATACACACAGAAATAAACCAATATTTGTGATGTATATGTTCATGGCAAAGCATAATAGTAAGATTAGCACCTGTGACCCACTAGCTGCATTTGAAATCAGAATCTTCCTGGCATTCTTGCATGTGTCTGGATGCATCTTCCCTATCTTACCTCCTTGCTAACCCCAGGGGGGATCATGACCCAGATTTTGGTCTTTGTCATTTCCTTCCTATTTTGTAGTAGTTTTAGCACACATGTATAGATTCCAAAGCCATATGTTATTTACTTTTGCAGGCATTTGAACTTCATAAAAGTAGTATTATAATCTATATTGTTGTTTAGTTGCTAAGTCGTGTCTGACTCTTTTGCGACCCCATGGACTGCCAGGCTCCTCTGTCCATGGAATTTCCCAGGCAAAAATACTGGAGTGGGTTGCCATTTCCTTCTCCAGGGGATCTTCTTGACCCAGGGATTGAACCTACCTCTCCTGCATTGGCAAGTAGATTCTTTACCACTAAGCCACCAGGGAACCTCTTTTATCTATATTACCTTCTGTGAATTCTTTTCTGAACTCGATGTTTTTTCTAAAATCCATCTATATTGATGTATGTAGCTATAGTTAACTCATTTTCCCCACTGCATAATATTCTGTTTTATGGAATGCTGCATATTATTGATCTGTTCTTTTACTGTTGGGTATTTAGTTTGATTCTAGTAGTTTGCTATCATAAATAATGCTGCTATGACCATTCTTGGACATGTCTCCCAGGGCACATGGAAGAGTTTCTCAAAGACATACCTTGGAGTGGGACTTCTGGATATATGTATAGTATGTGAACAGTTAACCCTATTAGCTAATGTGAAATCAGCAAATGCTCCTACTTGCCTGGTGTGCTTCCCTTTCTTTTACCTTGTGATCTCCCTCTAGTGCCCCCTATTGGCAGAAGCTAGAAGGTTCCAACTGGCGAAGAGTCCCAGGTCCAGCATTACAATGCAGAATTTATAGGAGTAGGGTTAGAGATGAAAGGCATAGCGACTAATTTAGAGATGTGTGATCACTGTGTTCACCTGATAAAAAACAACAAGGCCGATGTGGCCTAAAGGTCGTCAGTTTAAAACCTCTGCAATATAACCTGATTTTCTACTGATCTTTGCTCAGCCTTTCTGCCCTTGACAAAAGGAATGGCTAATCTTTCCCCAAACATGGTGCCCTTCCACCTCCAAGATTTTATTTCTATTTCTTTCCATCTCAGTTTCCCTCTTTGCCTGGATACCTTACTCCTTGTTGTTCTTGGTGCTGAAAGCCCATTTCAAATGCTGTGTCCTTCACGGCTTTTTCCCTGATCTCTCCAGTGGAGGTAATAAAAATATCTTTCCCTTGGGTTCCATGGCCTGGTATCAGCCCTCTGTCTGGGCAACAAACACTGTTTCACTCAGCATCACAGTTGTTTGGTTTGTGAGTCATCTCCTCACTCAGAATTTTTCTTAACACTAAGAAAAGCAAGGCAGCATCATGATAAGAGAGAAAATAATCACTTAATATTCTAGTGCTGGCACCGTTTTTACCACTTTAATGTATTCCTTTCTTGTTTTTCTGTCTGTGTGTTTTGAATAGGTAGCACACTTGTAACGTCGTAGCTCATTTCTTTTTTAACCTTATTAGATCAAAAAGCTTTTCTCTCCTTTGTTTCTATAGTCTTCATCACAGTTTCTAATAGTTGTGCATCATTCCATTGTGTGTTAATAACCTTTTGGCTCTAAGTGACAGAAACTCAGTCTAAATGAGCTTCAGCAGAAAGGGGATCTTCATGCAGAGGATACTGGGATCTCAAGTAGCCAAGGGTAGGCTTCTGGTTGGACCTTGGGGACCCCCCAGAAGAGGGTTGCAAATACCATGAGGTATTGTCCTAGGTCTGTGTCAACTTCATTCTTTCTTCCTTTCTCAGCTGATCTACTCCCTCTGATTTTCCTCCACATGGCAGAAAACACCCACACACCAGGCCCAAACTTTACCTGTGATAATCCAGCCAGCTCTTTGAGACTGGTCCTTCTTTCCCAGGGACAGACTCTGCTTGTATAGCTAGGGACACATTTTACCAAGGTTGGTCATACTTGAACAACCAGGTGGCTGGTGTAGAAAAGGGATCCTGGTAAGAGAATCCCATGGTGAGATTTTTATATTTCCTCCAGATAACTGCTAGAGTAGTCATTGCATGTATTAGCATATGTACTTTTCCTTATTTTGAATTATTGTCTTTGGTCTAATTCTTAGAAGTAAGATGACCGGATCATAAAGTTCATACATTTTTATATATGATATTATTACCAATGGGATTTCAAAGAGTTATGCAATTTCACTCCCATTGTTTGAGAGAGCCATTTCTTTGTACCATTGAGAACATTGGGCATTATGACTGGAAATAGATTTTTTACTATTTTAATAATCATAAAAAGATATCTCTGTAATTTTTATTAGCATTTTTCTGGCTACTAGTGAGGCTGAAGATTTTCCCATATATTTGTTTTATTAGAGTATATTCCCTTTTGTGAATTATCTTTTCCTAGTTTTACCCATTTATCTAGTGGCATGTTAATTCTGTTCAGATTTAATTGCTTCTTTCTTTTGTGTGTGCATTTCACTTCTTCTACCGTTTTCTACCTTTATGCATGGTCTAGCTTGTTTTATAGTTACTTGTCTGATCTTCCTTATTGGACTATGAGCTCCTGGTGGACAGAGCCAGCCCTGAGCACTAGCCTAGCATGGAATCCTAGTAAATCCCTCAATGATGGCTAACTGGATAAAATAAGCCTACAGTTTTGGTCTCCATTATGCAGAAGTAATTGTTCAGCCTGAGTGGTGTGCATATAGGTTACAAGGATGCAAGAAACATACACTTCATTCATTTAGACTGAAGATCTGCTATGTGCTAGGATCTAGGATGCCTTGGAGCCACAGGACAAAGGAGGAGAGAGAATTAAACATCAGTTAGACAGCTGTGAGAAATCCTACTTATCCTACAGAATTCCAGAGAGTTCTCTGAGCTCTAATGGGGAAGGAACATAGATCCAATATTAATGCAGAAATCAGCAAACTTTCTGTAAAAAGCTAGATAGTTTTTAAATTAATTTTATTTATTTGGCTGTGCTTGGTCTTAGCTGTGACATGTGGGATCTTTTATTAATAGTTGTGGCATGCAAGCCCTTAGTGGCAGCACCTGGGATCTATTTCCTTTACCAGGGAACGAACCCAGGCCCCCTGCATTGGAAGCGTGGAGTTTTAGCCACTGGACCACCAGAGAAGTCCCTAGATAGTTTATTTAAGGTCTTTCAGGCCATATACAGGCTTCCCAGGTGGCACAGTGATAAAGAATCTGCCTGCCAATGCAGGAGCCACAGGAGATGTGGGTTGGATCCCTGGGTCAGGAAGATCCCCTGGAGTAGGAAATGACAAACCACTCCAGTATTCTTGCCTGGGAAATCCCATGGACAGAGGAGTCTGGCTGGCTACAGTCCATGGGGTCACAGAGAGTCGGACATGACTGGGTACACGTGCACGTACAACGCCATATACAGTTTCTGTCACGTAGCCTTCCTTGTGATTTTCTTTCTTTCTTTCATAGCTCTTTAAAAATGTCAAAACAATTCTTAATTCAAGGCCATGCAGACACAGCTATAGGTCTGATTTGGTCTGCAGGCAATTGCCAATCAGGTCCAGACTCCAGAGTTTAAGAGCATTATAGCTGGAAGAGCCAACTCCCTCATTACTATACAGATGGGGAAACTGAGTCACAGAGGGCCCAGTGCCTGCCTGTGGTAAGGTGGGCAGCTAAGGGCTTTTCTTGGTCTTTGGCAAGGTCCTCTCTGCCTGTCTTCTGGGATAACCTGCTCCCTTCCCTACTTTTGTGGTGTGGCTGGTACTGTCCCCGGAGTTTAGAGGGCAGTCTGTTAACAGAGTACCCCTCCCTGAGGGATATCGCCTGTCCCTCCTGCCATGGGATTCTTTGACCCTATGTTTTCCCATTGAATTGGGGTTGAGGGTGACAGAAAAGATGAAATGGCAGCATGATTAATTAATGCATGTATATCCTGAGGCTGAGAATTTTGTTGAGTATAGAAGTATGTCCCTTATTACAATTGATTTTTACAGGGAAGGTGACATTCTTTTCTCAACTGAATCATGTATGGGGCAGAAAATGCTAAATATAATTGCTTCTTCTCTCCAGAGATAACTCTCCTGATCAAGTACACATAGCGACAGATGGGACCTGAAGCTGCTGGCTCAGTCTCCAGAGGTTTCGGCAGGCTGAGGGCCTCACTGGCCTCAGAGTTGGAGGGGCTGTGGGGCTGTGGGGCTGTGGGGCTGTGGGGCCTTCCCCACCCTCCCCTCACTATGCAAAGGGAGACAGACCAGAGGGGTATCCTCCTGGAATTGCCCCTGGATGTTGTGTTACTCTAGGGCCACAGACCTGGGCATTTGAGGTGTGCACTGCCTGAAAGGGCAGGCCTCGTGGGAACCAGCACCTGTTCAGCCACACATCTCTCCTGGGCTCCCATCTCTGCGATCAATGGGCTGTTTCCTGCAAGTAACAGCGACCACCCGCCCCAACCCTGTGCTCTTACCATTCTACATAGGAACATCTTGATACTCCAGTTTGGGATGGGTAGAACTTGCAAGCAGCGAGGAATGATTTGATTTGATAATCAGAACATGAGTTAGGGGGTTAAGGTTCTGGTGTTCACACTGCTTCTGCCAGCAACATGACCTTGAGTGAATCTCAGCCTCTCTCTGGGTCTCAGTTTCCCCTTTGGTGCTAAGAGAGGACTGGCTTTGTTTTTCTTTTTTACACTATTCCTGGCAGCCTTGTGATGAGGCTGACTTAGAATCAAGTTCAGCCCTGAGGGCCACCAGAGTGTTCCTGGGACCCAGGCTGCCCTTCCCCCATGTTGCCCTTCTCCTGCCTCCATGGTGTCTTTGGGCTTTTCTTCTGACTCCTCTCCTCCTACATTTCTGTCCCAATCATGATCGAGCAGGGCACTCTCCCCTCCTGGCCTTTGCCCTCTTCCTAAAATGCCCTTCCTCCCCCCTTCATAGGACAGCTCCTGCCAGCCTTGCTGGGGTATGCCCTCCTCTGGAAAGGAGCCCTCCACTGAGTTCTTGCTGCTCCTCTCATGCTGGGTTGCGTTGGTGGGTATTGAGGTGAAGTTACCACCTCCCCAGGTTACCAGGCCCCAGCTCTGATTCCTCTTGGGTCCCTTGTCATGGATCTGGACACCAGGCAGGGAGAATGGGTAGACCTGATGGGGACAGAGCAGGCACAGGGAGCAAAAACAGACAGTTTATGGAATGACTGAACTATATTTTATTTTCTAGAGAAAGGAGGTGCTGGAGCTCTGTCTGCCTCCTTGCCTGCCTCTCTGCCTGCTCCTTCTCCTGAGTCCATCACCCTGAGCTCCAGGGATCTAGGAATAGTGGCTCATTTGAGGAACCTGCATGAGGACACGAGAGCAATGGGAGGAGGCATCTCACAGGCTGGACAGCTGTACCTCTGGCCCCTCTTGACTGTGGTCAGCAGGTCACTGGGCACTCCTGACCACTCATAGCTGTTATCTTGTACTGTTTCCCCCAACTTTTCCAGGAGGGCCCAGCAGTAGGATCAGGACTCCAGTGGGAGAGAAGGGATTCTTTTGGAGGCCATGAGATAGAACGAGCCCTGGCCCTAGAGTTAGGGTTCAAGTTCAGCTCTGCCTTTGCTGGGTGACTTTGGGCAAATCCTACCCCTCTCTGGGCCTCAGTCTCCCTTCTACACATTGAGGAGGTCAGAAGGGATGATCTCTAAGACACCTTTCAACTAAAAAAGGATGCAACTCACATCCTGCAAAGGAGGGTAGAGGTGGAAGGTACTCAGTGGCAAGATGATAAGCACTCTGGTGACTCACTTATCCTGAGGCTGTTCTGGGAATGAGTTGCCACAGATGGGCAGGAAGGCACAGCATAATTCCAGAAATCAGAATGGAAAGATGTGGAGATAGCCATATACTGGCCATGATAGCAACACGTGGCATTATCATGCCTGGAAAGGAACCTCCGACCACTGCTGACATGGCACATCCATTACTGTCACTCAGGAGACGGGGCAGATGTGGGATTCAGGGCCTGGGTGTACATGTGAGTGCTTGTGAATATGTATGTGTTGGTGAGTGAGTTGGTGTGCCTGTGATAGTGGCCCTCTGTGTGGACACAGGCCACTGCTTGTGCATGAGAACCTGTGTGCATGAATGAATGAGTGTGAACTGAGTGTGTATGTGTGTATTGAGGACAAAGCCTTTCAATTAGCTTGACTCTATCCAGGCACATCAATATCTAGTGTTTCTTTGTTTATTTTCACATACCTGTATGTGTGCACATATACACATACCACACCACACCACACACACACACAGCTTCAAGGAGTCAGCTTCAAGCTGATACAGACAAATCCCCAAATGCCTGTCTCAGAGTGGTAAGTCACTTTTGACATGAACGCATTTACAGTCTAGGTTTTGAAATGCACAGGGAATAGATTCTCCTGAGATGACCAATTTAATCAAATGATTGATGTGGAACAGACCACATGTTAACAGATTATTTGCCAGCTTGACAATTTATTCAAGGCAGTAGCCAATAAACAGAGCTGATGTTAGAATTCTCTAGTTCATCTTTATCTTCTTTTCCTGCATTTTTTGGTTCTATTCTTTTCTTCCCTCCTTAAATATCTCTCAAACTCCATATCATAAAGGGAATTAAATGGGATGATTAAAAGTTTCTACTTAATTCTGTGGTTCACAAGAAACCCCTGGAGTTTTCTAAATGAATGAGTAAAGGGTTCAGGGCTTTGGGCACTTGCTGTTTAGTGATTCGGATCTTGGCCTTGAGGAGATGGTGATTGGCCTCCGTGAGACCTTTTTTAAGGTGATGGCCATGGTGATAGTGAAAATTGCTGACACTTACATGGCTCCTGTGAGCTGGGGATCATTTCAGTTGTTTCGAGTCCATGAACTCCTTTACCATCCACAGCCCTCAGTGATAACTGCTGTTATTATCCCCTCTTCCTGGATGTGAAAATTGAGGTCCACAACAGTTAGAAAACTTGCCCTTGGCCACACAGCTACTAAATCAAGCCAAGATTTGCATCAGACAGTTGAGCTTCATAATGCACACCTTTTTCCATATACTCTCCTGTCTCTTAGGGTGCAGGGGGAACAGAGAGAAGAATTTGGGGGGCATGAATAGGCCTTGTGACTGCTGGGGTGTGTGGGTAAGGGAGAGGGCAATTCTGACACGCTCCAGCTGTCTGGTTTGGGCCACAGAGGATGGTGGAATGATTTGATTCAGTCTCTAAGGTTTCAGGACCTGCCTTGGCCTTGGCCTAGAGCAGTGGACCTCAACTCCATTCAAGGTAGAGTTCCGGACATCATTGTACACTTTGTAGTTCCCTGGAAAAACCCAACTCATTTAAGTTTATCGTGCAAATAAGAACCAGAAACAGTTTACCTGTAGGAAACATGGCTCTGTTCTATGTATGCAAAAACTGTGGTAAAAACCATATGCTCATGGAATAGTTGTTGAATTTGCAATTTTATTCTGTTTCTCATTAATATTCATTACTCTGTTTGCCATTTGTTCACTTGTTTTTGTTGAAAAAAAATCTTTGCTCAGAAGTAGACAAGCAGTTGCAAGTGCTAGTTGTTTTTTTTTTTTTTAAGCAAGTGCTAGTTTTAAGAAAAATGTATCAAATGAAAACTTTTAATTCAGAAAATTCTCCCCATGAACTTAATGTTATTGTCATTATTTAGAAACCATTGAGGAGATGACCCTTTCCAACGCCCAAAGCATTGAAGTTAGAAAACTGTGTCTAAATGTCTCATTTTCTGTAGAGAATGAAACCCTGAAAACACTCTCCTTAATTCCCTGGTCCTAACTCACTGTAGGTGCGAAGAAAGTTACATTAACAGTAACAGTTTAAATTCTGCTGGTTCATCAGTCTACCCCTTAAATTAGCCTCCAGGTTGTTCCCTGAGTGTGTCTCACATGTGTTCCCACAATGGGATATAAATAAAGATGGTATATAAACCTTAAAGCAGTGCCTTTAAAAGTAGGAAGATTGCTCTCCTTTGTTACTTCTTGCTTGCTGGAATGTAGGTGTAATGGCTGGAGGTCCAGCAGTCACATAGGATCAGGAGTCAACTTTAGGAATACAGTGTAGAGTAACAAGATGGAAGGAACATGGGTTCTTGATCCTGTGGCATGCCATACTAGCTCAGCATTTCTTATTGCTGGACTTCTCAAAAGCAAGAGAAGAATAAATGTTTATCTTGTTTAAGACACTAATTTTAGGGTTTTTCTTTTCTGCAAAGCTGAACTTTAACTCAACCAATACTGATGTCAAAATGGAACTTGTTATTCTCAGTATTCCTGACCAGAGCCTCTCTGAGTCCATGTTGGAGGGAGGCAGTGTGTCTCTCCCCAAATCTGCTGCTCACTGTCTTACTTGGGCTCCACAGCAAAAGGTCTTCAGCTCCCCAGAGTAGCCCTTCTCCTTACCTTCTTTTTCTCCCCTTGCAATGTGTTATTCCAGGCTTCTCATACTTCAGTGTACGTGAATCACCTGGGGACCTATTAAAAAGCAGATTCCGATTCAGTAGGTCTAGAGGTGGGGCCAGACAGCCTGCATTTCTAACACGTTTTCAGTTGGCATTGCTGCTATTGGTCCAGACCAGGATTTGAGTACTAGAACTGTTAGAATGCTCAGCTGTGAGCTGCTTGCAGGCGTGGACACCATGTGGAATCTCACCTGTTTCCACGTGCTTGGTGCAAAGTAGACGCTCAGTGTGTGGAGAATGACTGACAATAATAGGCCATTAGTATGCAAGATGCCAATAAATCCTGTGGAAAGGAAACTGACTCTCTGTTTACTATGCATATCTCAAATTTATTTTCACTGCAACCCTATTTTCAAAAATACCTATTGACATCCCGTGGAAATAGTGCTCTGAAAAACCCAATTTGACTGATCCTGTAGCTAGAGTGAGGCAATTTCCATATGAGACCCTTGTATCCAGGATTCTATTTGGGTGTCTGCTTCAGCAATTAGGAGAAACTGTTTCGGCTCAGACTCCCTGTATCCCTGAGGGCCTGCAAACTCCTAGCGGGGACATATTTGAATACATTAAAGCATAGGTGCCTGGTGCTATTGCCAAGGTGTTCATTTTTTCTCTTCCCCTGGCAGTGCCCAAAAGGCCTATAATCCCCTCAGGGCAATCGAGAGCTTGAGTTGTTTGCCAATTAGCATGTTCCTGTGGATTTGTACAAATGTCTTTGTTCCCAGGCTGAGGCAGGGAGGAAGTGCTGGGGAGAAAACTGAAGGAGTTTGAAGGTGGGGAAACAGCTGAGTTTCCCTCCAGGGATGATGTTGACTAGGTGAAGCCCTAGAGCTTTTTCGTGTAAAAGAACGGTCCTGGGCTCTGGCAGGTCTCTGTTGTTAGCTTCAAGGGAAGAAAGAAGCTAGGAGGTGGGGCTTTGTCAACCCTCTGTGGGAGCTTTCTCAGAGATGTGGGAGCTATTCCCCCAGGAATAGCCCTGCAGCCCCCAAGGAGAGATTCACAGGAGCAAGTTGTGGGGTCTACAGAGCTGCACCTCTTGAACTTGGGCACCCAGCCCTTCACCCTCATTTTGGATCTTAACATCCACTCTGGATCAATAAGGAAAAGCCTGTTCAACATTCTGTTACCTATGTCAAAAGATATGTCCCCTATGAAATAAAGGTGGAAAGTCATAAGAAGAGAGGGACAGACTTTCTTTAAAAACTGCAGAATGAGAATTTTTAAAAAAAAAATTAAATGAAAAAGAAATTAATGAGAAAAGGAAACTCTGTGATAGAAACTGAAAATGTAATCACAGAATTAAAACTCACCATTAATCCCTTGGTGAGATTAAAGAACACAGCTGGTGCCGTGAAATATTAAATCAGTGCTGTAGAGGTCAAGGTTGAAAACTTTCATCAAAAATTCAGGGGTACAGATAAAGAAATTAAAATGACTAGAGGAAAGTTTATAGGTATGGAGACCAGAGAATAAAGCAGTATCAAACAGACATTCCATGCTTCTGTGGGTTAGATTGGGGAGAAGCAATTATCCATAAAGAGCCTCTTGATGAAAGTGAAAGAGGAGAGTGAAAAAGTTGGCTTAAAGCTCAACGTTCAGGAAACTAAGATCATGGCATCTGGTCCCATCACTTTATGGGAAATAGATGGGGAAACAGTGGAAACAGTGTCAGACTGTATTTTTTTGGGCTCCAAAATCACTGCTGATGGTGATTGCAGCCATGAAATTAAAAGACGCTTACTCCTTGGAAGGAAGGTTATGACCAACCTAGATAGCATATTTAAAAGTAGAGACATTACTTTGCCAACAAAGGTCTGTTTAGTCAAGGCTATGGTTTTTCCAGTGGTCATGTGTGGATGTGAGAGTTGGACAATGAAGAAAGCTGAGCGCTGAAGAACTGATGCTTTTGAACTGTGGTGTTGGAGAAGACTCTTGAGAGTCCCTTGGACTGCAAGGAGATCCAACCAGTCCATCCTAAAGGAGATCAGTCCTGGGTGTTCATTGGAAGGACTGATGTTGAAGCTCAAACTCCAATACTTTGGCCACCTCATGCGAAGAGTTGACCCATTGGAAAAGACCCTGATGCTGGGAAGGATTGGGGGCAGGAGGAGAAAGGGACGACAGAGGATGAGATGGTTAGATGGCATCACTAACTCGATGGACATGGGTTTGGGTAAACTCTGAGAGTTGGTGATGGACAGGGAGGTCTGGCGTGCTGCGATTCATGGGGTCGCGAAGAGTCGGACACGGCTGAGTGACTGAACTGAACTAAACTGAATCATCCAACAGACAAGAGAACACCACAGGAATCCTGAGTGCTCAGCTCAGAAGAGGTCAACGTGTGCCAGGCAAACATCGCTGGAGGTGGAACAATACCTAGACATCTCACAAAATGTTTGAAGGAGCAGGATTTTAAAAATCCTACAAGTATATGCACAGAATAAAGAAGAACCTATGAAGGAAGAAAAATCAGACAGACTTCAAACTATTGTTGCCGTCAATTTCAATGGAGTACCTCTATACAGTTTTTAGAATAATAAAGAAAAAGATTGCAATACAATTATTTGATACCCCACCATGGTTCTTTAATGTTTGATGTCTCAACAAAGATACTCTCAGATAGAGAACTTGAAAAAGTATTAAAAATTGTCAAGAGATGAGGCAAATTTAAGAACTGAGAGTGGTGAAGCCACTCCCTTGTACAAGCCACTCTCTTGTACTGCCTGTACAAAAGGACAGGGAACAAGTACCGGTTTAAGAAAGAAAAAATACAAGTTGTGAAAGTGGCACAAAACAATGACAGTTAAAAATATTCTCAAAAAGAGGCAAAGAGGACTTGGGAAGTACAGATTTACTCTTGTTTGATATTTGGGGAAAATGTGGACTAAAGAATAGCTTTTAAAAAATTAAAAAGTTGAATTATAGACAGAATATATAGCTCATATATATTCATATACATAATAAAAAATATATTAAAATGTATAATAATGAGATGTAATGTAATATGTACATATGTTTACATACATGCACACACACACATACACACACACCCCCTCTCTCTCTGGAAGACAGAAAACAAAGCATACATAGTCCCACACCAAAGAGCAAGGAAGTATTACAATAATATTTAGGTCTTTCAAGATCTACTCTCTCAGTAACTTTCAAACATGCAATCCAGTATTATTAATTATAGTAACTGTGCTGCACATTGCACACAGTGACTTACTTATTTTATAACTGGAAGGTTGTGACTTTTGACAAGGAGAGTAGGTCTTAAAAGTTCTTATCTGAAAAAAGAGCTCTTAATCATCTTTAGGTGATGAATATAATATACTAAATAAATGTTACAACAATTAATGTAAAGGTATTGCATTTCTTTAAGATAAAACTTTTTAGATTTTTTGCTATCTATAAGAGAAACTTTCAAAACAAAGTGAAACAGAAATTAAAAAACAAATGGAATCCAGCAAATCCTTGGTATGAACTTAAAAGCTGAAATCATGAACTAAGACTTGTGTGCCAGTGTAATAGTGAACACTGGGTGGGAACAATCCAAGTGTCCATCAACAGATGAATGAATAAACATGTGGTGTATAGATGTAAAAGAATATTCTCCCTACTACAAAAAGGAATGAAGTTCTGATATATGCTACAACATGGATGAGGCTTGAATTCATTATGCTAATTGGAAGAAGCCAGACATAGAAGAACAAATACTGTATGATTCCATTTACATGCGTTACCTAGAATAAGCAAATTCATAGAGACAGAAGGTAGATTAGAAGTTGGCCAGTAGATTTGGTGCTTGATAGTGCCTTTAAGCTGGTTTCTGTGCCTCCATCATTCTTTGAATACTTCCTTACTTTTCAAGCATGACAAGATGCTCCAGGCTCATTTGTACTTTCCCTTTCTAAACCCTGGAGTCAGCCATTTCTCCAAGGAGTCCTTGTTCCTTTCAGTGGAGGCTAGTATTAAGAAGTCAGGATGTGAGTACTAGATATGCTCATTGCTATTGGAGTGTTGCAGCTCCCACTGCCTTCACTGGAATTAGGGAATTAGCCTGGCCTCTCAACAGTGGGGTCCCAATGGCTCTCGCTTGGTTGAATGTGCTAGAAAAGGGGGGACATGCACCAAAGGAGCTTTTTTCTCAACTTCTTTCTACAAATGGAACAATTCTGACAAAAGCTTCCATTTGAGTCACCCCCCACCCAGGAGAAGACTAAAACCTCTTAGATCACTGTCGGCTATTGACAACACCACTTACCTATCCTACACCCCTTAAGCTCCATCAGGGGCCTTACACTTGCCTTGGCTAAACTCTTTTCTCTTCTAGTTGATGTTCACAGAGCTAAGGCACAGCAGGACCCAGGCCTCTTCCCAGAGGGAGTGGGAGGTGGGGCAAGGGTGAGGGTCATCAGGGAGCTCATGTCCCTCGGCAAGTCTTCATTCCAACCAGAGGCAAAGAAAGGAGAGACATTCCAACTCCGGAGTTTCTGCTGCTCACTCCCAGTGCAGGAAAGCTGCTGGCATATAGGTGCCTGCAGCACAGTCAGGGCTGGGAAGAAGCTCAGATATTGGAAATCCAAAGGGAAACATGACTTCAGAGTTCTTTTCTAAGAAGCAGCCCTTTTGCTACCACAGGGAGGTACCTGCAGACAAGAATTATTATTTTTCATAGAAATAGTCCTTCTCAGTCTCCCTTTCTTATTCTCAGAAAGAACCGAGTGATTTCCAGAGAGGGGAGGGCAGGAAGAGGAATCCTGTGAACTGGGGGCAGGGGATCTCCTTAAGCCTGAGTACTCGAGTAGTCACGATCTCCTTCCTCCCATGCTTCTGAGGTCTTGGATGTGCTCCATGCCTTATCATCATTGATTTGAACCTTCCCAACTGTGCCACTGCATGGGTCAGATGGTCGCTGAGAATTTAGACATCTCACACCTAGATAGGGACCTACTGTGCCTTAACAAACTGCTTTTCCTGTACACCATAGCTGGGAGAGTCCCTCTCTCTCTCAATAACTTTATTAAAAGATAATTTGCATACAATTCAATTCACCTCTTAAAAGTGATTTGAAAGAATAGCATTGAAACATGTACATTACCATATGTGAAATAACCAGTCCAAGTTCGATGCATGAAACAGGGTACTCAAAGCCGGTGCACTGGGACAACCCAGAAGAATGGGATGGAAAGGGAGGTGGGGGGAGTTCGGAACAGGGGGACACATATACACCCGTGGCTGATTCATGCCAATGTATGGTAAAAACCACCACAATATTGTAAAGTAATTAACCTCCAATTAAAATAAGTTAATTATTTTTTTAAATGTGTACAATTCAATGGTTTTTTAGTAAATTCATAGATATGTGTAACTATTGCCATAGTCAATATTAGAATATTTTCATCATCTTAAAATAGAGAAATCCCATTAGCTATCGCCCTTCTATCCTCCCCACCCTAGCCCTAAGAAACCATTAATCTACTCTGTTGCTGTAGATTTCCCTAGCATGGACTTTTAGATGAAGGGAATCTTATAGCACACACAGTCTTTTGGGACTGGCTTCTTTCACTTAGTATTAGGTTTTCAAGGATTGTCCATGTTGAAGCCTGCATCAGCACTTCATTTCTTCCACATTCCTCTTGAGAGTAATGAGCAGGCCAAGTGTGGATCCATGGAGTAGGGGACTATCTCCAGAGACCCCCACATTCAGACTTGTGGTGAATGTGGCTCATTGCAGAGCATTTCATTTGCTTCCTTCTTAGGCTGTTGGTGGATCAAAGACCCTTAACTTCTCCCAGAAACATCCTGCCAGTCTGGTGCAGATTGTCTTTGTACTCTACATGCAGGTTTCTGCGCAAGGCTACCATGGTTACCACTTTGATCTTGACAAAGGTCATTGGCTAATTCCAGGTGTTTTGGATGTCCTCAGCCTGCTGTAACTCACACTGGCAATGAAGAGAATCAAATAGTATTTGTAGGTGCTTGCACACTTCTGAAGCTCTTCTGTGGGGTTCCAAGTCTTAAATTTTTCTTGGCAATCTTAGGTAAGGAAACATTCTTGACAGGCTTGGACTTGAACATAGGCTGTCCACACTGTAACAGAGGTTTTAAACTTGTAATAGGTTGGCCTGGACTTTTTAAAACTAGAAGTAACCAGAAAGCCACACGATCTGTTCAAATGTCAATATGGGGCAGGAAGAAGAGATTAAGCAGAATTTGTTTGAAAGTTAGCAAACGGACAGAAATGTTTATGCCCTGCTGACTTCAAACTGTTTGATAAACTGGTTCCAAACTTAAGATCCTAGAGGCAGAAATCCCAAATGAAATAGTGGTCAACCCAGTGGTATATTAGAAGAATAGTATCTTATAGTCCATCAGTTTTATTTTAAGAATGTAAAGATGACTCAGATTGGGAAGTGCATTGATTCAACTGATTCCCACAACAGGTCAAAAGTCTTGGCAGTAGTTCAGAAGCCTGTTCACACAAGGCATTTTTATTCCTCTAGCACAAGTGCCAAACAGAAGCCAACGGACAAAGGTGATGTCTGCCACTTTGATAACCTCAAAGATGGCATTTGATTTTGGGGGTGATGACGAAGGTGTTTCATGTGACTAAAAAGCCACCTTGCTTCATTCTGTAGCAGCAGAGGAAGTTCAACTGCAGGTGAATGATTTCTTGAGTTGTGGAAGAAAGTCCCAAAGTTAAGGTGACAAGAATTGCACTTGAAAAATTCTTCAGGCTCCATCTATAATTCTCAATGGAGTTTTACAAGGTGCTTCCAAGACCAGCAAAGGGAAATTGCTGAATACTGTAAACAGCAATATATATATATATATATATATATACACACACACACATATATATTTACTGCAATATGCATATAATCCAGTGAATGTGAGGCCGGAGGTTATCAGGGCAAACACGGACATGGCTTCTAGACATCTCAAGGCCACAAGTGATTTTGCTGCTTGATTTATAGACAGTTCTATTGTGATATAATTTACATACAATATCACCAATTTTAAGTGTAGAATTCAATGGGTTTTTGACAAATATTTTCAGTTGTGTAATCATGACCACAATCAAGGTATAAAACTTTTCTGTCACCCCCTAAAATTTCCTGGCATTTCTTTACAGTCAGTTGCTTTTGCACAACTTCAGTCATGAGCAGCCACTGATGTACTTTCTAGTTGTGTCTGCTATGGGTCTCCAGACCTCCCTTGGAACATCTCTGCCATCTTCAGCATTCTATACTGCAGATTCTAGGTGCCTCCACCTCCTTGAACTCTGATCTGTTCTTCAACTCAATAGGTTTGCTGGTCTAGTTTGGATCCCCCTCCCTGTGCTGTGGTTTGGAAATTCCCTCTGGGCAGACATCTAGGACAGCTGTAGCCTCATAGGTGGTTTTTCCTGAGACCAGAATCACAGTCCTGTATCCTGTGTGATATGTGTATGAGATATTTTTGCCTAGCTTTTAGTTGTTTAGGCTAGGATGGCAATTTCTGAAGCTGTTAATTCTTCATGAGCAGAAGTGGAACTGCTCTGACTTATAGTTTACTGTTTGCTCAATGATCTCATGTTACCTGGAGTCACACCAGAAGGTAGATTCAGGCTGATGGCCACTCCCTTGTGGCAGGTGTACAGTTTCAGCGAAAATGGAAAAATCGTGTTTCCAGTTTGGAATCCATTGCCTCCTCAAGGCATGAAGAAGTATACAGATATGTTTTAACTTTGCCCTAAAGAAGAACAACAATAGAATAATAGCTGTCATCCAGTGAGCATTAATTACGTGCCAGGCATCATGCTAAGCACGTTTCATATCTTAATTTAATCCTTAAACACTGTGAATTAGGTACCACTTTTATTCCCTTTCACAGATGAGGAAACTGAGTATGTGTGGTAATGATTTGGGACACACCAGATGCCACCTGGGGCTTTCCAGGTGGTGCTAGTGGTAAAGAACCTGCCTGCCAATGCAGGAAACTCAACAGACGTGAGCTCAATCCTGGGTCAGGCAGATCCCTGGAGAAGGGGATGGCAACCCACTCCAGTATTCTTGCCTGGAGAATCCCATGGACAGAGGAGCCTGGCGGGCTACAGTCCATAGTGTCACAAAGAGTTAGACGTGACTGAAGCAACTTGGCACACATGCAAATGCTACCTATTCAGTCTTCTTGACTAAAATAAAATTTCCAATTATTGACCCCCAGAACTGTAAAAGACATTATATAAAGAAGAATTAAGAGAACTAAACAGAAGTGGTTTGAATTTTCCCCTTGTAATCTCAAATAATTCTGTTTTTGGCAACTAATGACCCAGAGGTCCCATCTGATGCTTTAGTAGATAATACTCCTTCATATCTGCAGCCAGTTAAAAATTGGGTCAAAGATACTTATTTAAAGCCACCAAAATTGTCAAAAATAAACCCCACTAAACGTTATTACTTGTACTAATGTTAGGTCAGGTCATAAAAGTAAAATGAAAGGTAAAGACTAAAAATGTCAACCTAGCCAATGCCTTCTGAAAATTTGCCAATGCAGGGACCAACCCCAAAGAGACCTAGACTACTATCTCTATGTACAAAGAAAAACCCTATCACAGGCATTATTAAAATATGAGAATTGATGGAACAATTTTGCTGTTGTTAAAAAATTATGACACTAAAAATATTTTCAAATATCCTTGTGAAGGGGACCATAATTTTCTCATGTATTAATTATAAATTAAGCGCTGTCTATCAGTCTCTGTCTCAATTCTTAATGAGTATTTTTATCTGGGTTCATTTTTATTGAATCTGCCATAGGAGAAGAATGCTGGATTTACAGATATTTTACTAGGGCCCATTTATCATGGGCCATTTGCTGTGGCCGTAAATTTTGTGGTTGAATGACAATGAGTGAAGAAGGAGTCGAGCAAGAAGTGGATTGAGGTTGAGAAATAGGATGGGATTAAAGGTGAGTGTACACAGAACACAGTTTTTACATTTTGATACAGCTCAAAATGACCTGGTGAAAGTTCCACGTGGAAATGTTCTTTGAAAATAGCAACATTAAAATGGACTACTTCACTTATATGCCCATCAAAACCCTCACCTCAGCTCAGAAGATTCACAAACATAACACACATTGTTTTAGCTTTTTCTGAAAACCCTAAAAGCTGTGACTGGAATCCTGGGTTGTGAGACCAATGTGCTGAACCAAGATCCTGAGCTAGTGAGTGAATCTAGCTGACTCCTGGGCATTTAATTCCCACTGAAGTTTTGATGTCTTCAATTTATCACTTAGGGAATGGCTCTACCTAAGTGATACACACTTTGTTTTGTTTTGGGTTTGTTATATGTGTATGTGTGCCCGTGTGTGTAATAAATGGAGATAAACAAAACTTTAACGAAATCTGCAAAAGGCAACTAATTAGTAATGGTGATACGGACAAATGAGAACAGTAAATACTAGTGTCATGTTGGAAATGTGATCCCAGAAATCATGAGCCTACATTTCTGAGTTCATTGTTTTGGTGATTCAGAAGTATTTTGGAAAGTGTGGCATAATGACTTATTTTTCTTTCTTGTATATGATAGATTGTTGTTTAGTCGCTAAGTTGTTTCTGACTCTTTTGCAACCCCATGCACTGTAGCCCGCCAGGCTCCTCTGTCCATGGGATTTCCCAGGCAAGAATGTTAGAGTGGGTTGCCATTTCCTTCTCCAGGGTATCTTCCCGACCCAGTGAATCAAACCTGTGTCTCCTGAATTGGCAGGTAGATTCTTTACCACTGAGCCACCTGGGAAGCCCATATAGTAGATAGCTGGGTTTTTGCTGAGCACATGGCTTCCCAGAAGAAAGATTACATTTTCCAGACTTCTCCACAGATAGTTAATAGAGTTAATAAAGCTTTGTAAGAAAGTTCTCCCCATGGGATGTAAGTCATGTGTGCAACTTGGAGGTTGTGCCCTTGAAGGGAAGAGGCATGTTCTCCCCTGGCCCTTCTAGCTGGCTGGAATATGGACATATGGTGAATCATTTTGAACCAGGTGAATGAGGAAACCCCAGGATGACAGAGCAACAAGAGAGAGGAAGCCTGGCTCCTGACAACTTCACAGCCAAGGCTGCCATCCTGCCCAGACTTATGGTTTCTGACCTATTTCTTAACTAACACCGTAGTAAGTCAAGGATCCATTGTAATTGTTTCCATGCTGTCTCCATTACCAGGCTGTGAACTCCTTATGAAGATCTCTCCCCATATTTCCAGTTCTTCACTGTAGCACCAGAACTACTTTGGGTCCTGGCACAGAAAAGGCCCTTGTGAATGTTTGGTGAATGAATGAATGAATGTTCTGTGACATATACCAGCTTGTGATGGAAGTCGTAACAGATGCATCAGAAGAACTGTGGAGGAAGAGCCACCTCCCTTTTGAAATGTATGTCTAGGAATTTCTGTTTGGCTGCTTGTAACAGAAAACCCAAATAACAGTGACCTACAGCATAGTCATTCATTTTCTTCACATGGTGAGGGTTTGGGAGTGGGTGATTCTAAACTGGGTCTAGCGCTATCAGGCCTAAGTTTCTGCCAGTCACTTTGCCTCTTCCTCATGGTGCCAATATAGTAGCCAAACTCCAACCATCATGTCTATGTTTCAGAAAAGCAGGAATATCAAAATGGTGAAAGGGAAAGCCAGCCAAGCCTGTCCCTTCCTAAAGGGCTCATGCTGCTCCAGCTATTTGCAGGGACCAGGACAAGAGTATGAAGGGAGACCCAGCTACTATATGTTTGTCTATTTAAAAGTTGTCAATTCAAGTCAGCAGACTACTAAATAACATATCCTCAGCTTATTGCTTTGACAAAAATACCTTCAAAATGACAAAATCTAGAATATATGTCAAGCTATAATTTTTATATGACTGAAAAATCAACAAAACACCACAGATGAATTTAATTATGACTGAATATATCTGTGTATCCTTCTGATGAGCTGGCAAAGTCTGAATGAATAATAAAATCAAAGTACACATAATTCATGGAGAAGGCAATGGCACCCCACTCCAGTACTCTTGCCTGGAAAATCCCATGGACGGAGGAGCCTGGTAGGCTACAGTCCATGGGGTCGCTAAGAGTCGGACACGACTGAGTGACTTCACTTTCACTTTTCCCTTTCATGCACTGGAGAAGGAAATGGCAACCCACTCCAGTGTTCTTGCCTGGAGAATCCCAGGGACGGTGGAGCCTGGTGGGCTGCCGTCTATGGGGTCACACAGAGTCGGACATGACTGAAGCGACTTAGCAGCAGCACACGTAATTCATAAGTTATTATATATTTATTCCATTTTTTTGCTTTCATCTCAACAAAATTAAATAACTATGTTATCATCAAGGTTTTCACAAATTTGTATTCTACTAACAGTAATGATCTAATGATCTAAAGCAGAGGTTGACAAAATATGACCTGCAGGTCTGTTGCCTGTTTTTGTAAATAAAGTTTTATTGGCATTCAGCCAGACTCATTTTTTTTACATGTTGTCCATGGCTGTTTTCATGTTACAATGTCAGAGTTGAATAGTTGTGAGAGACCATATAGCCTATAGGCCTGAAATATTTACTCTCTGGTCTTTTAAGAAAAAGTTTGCCAACTCTTGATCTAAAGGATTAAAACATAAAATGTAATTGTAGTGAAAATATACAGAATTTGAACATATTTTTATCAAAAAGTGTTAAAAATAAGTGAACATAGGGAATTCCCTGGCAGTCCAGTAGTTAGGATTCTGTGCTTTCACTGCCAGGGACCCAGATTCAATCCCTGGTAGAGGAACTAAGATCCTGCAAGTCGCAAGGTGTGGCAAAAGAAAAAAGAAAAAGACAACAGCAATTAAAAACAAGTGAACATAAAAGCCAAAGAATTAAAATCATTTTTCATATACATATTCTAGAGAAGTTTTTTCTAAAGAAGTCATAATTATTTAAAATTAAAAGGTAAAATATAAATTATAATTCAGGTATAAGAGCAGTACTATTTAAATGCATTTATTTTATTTTTAAAAATTTAGCTAAACAAATCTTATAAAACATTTCTATATTTCTATAAAAATAAAACTTGGCACTCTGTCATTCAATATCCACATGATTGCTGAGGTTAACACCTCATATCATGTTTTGTGTCTAGACATACACATATACAAATTTGAAAGTAACATGAATTGTTGAGTATGGCAATATATTCTTAAGCTGCCATAAACAACTGCTGTGAATAGTGAGCAGTAATAGTAATAGTGAATTGCTAATAGTGAGGACCCCCAGGAAGGGACTGAAACTGGGAAAGGAGCAAGAAAATGGATGCTTAGCACAACAGGGAAATATGATACTTTGGTCTGGTAGGATATGATATTCATGCTATGTACTGGGAAGGAATTAACAATTTTTCCTGTTACCTAAGCTCTTCTGCCGTTTGATCCTTCCTGATTTCAGAAGCAGCATTCATCTCCAGTGTCATCAAGCACGGGCACAAAATTTCCAGACTCAGTATCATTTCAAGGAAACAAGGCAAGGGATATGGAAGTGTATTTCCCTGGGGCCTGAATGGTGTTTGTAATAGGAACAGATGTCTAGGGCATGGATTGCTTGTGTCAGTGTTAAGCTGCTGCTGCTACTGCTGCTAAGTCGCTTCAGTCGTGTCCGACTCTGTGTGCAGAGTCTGCAGCCCACCAGGCTCCTCCGTCCCTGGGATTCTCCAGACAAGAACACTGGAGTGGGTCAGTGTTAAGCATGTGATCTCAAATGATTGAGAACATCTTTGTGTTCATTAAGAAAAGTGTGTGCTTATACATGCCTGTGCATGTGTGCATAATATACAAGGCCCACTAAGTCATGGGGCCCAGATTGGGGTCTGAGGACAGACAACACTAAAAAAGCTTTCTTGGAAACCCGCCCAAATGACTTCTGCTTACATTTTATTGGCCATAACTATATGCTTTGTCCATTGATGGCTGCAGTGGAGCCTGGGCACATTGTAAGTTGGAAAACCAGGGAGAAGGGGAAAATCTATAATGTTGCCTGTGAGTAGTCTCCGCTACACTACCCTCTCCTCTCTACTCTTTCTATCTGGCCTTGACCTTCTCCTCCAACATCTTTTCCCTGCCCCCATACACAGGTCCTCCCTGGAGTTCTTCTGTCCCTATGTCACTCAGCTGAAGCTCCCTGCTTAAGGGATCTTCACTCCCAGCCAGGACTGAAATGCTCTGGACAAAGAAATTGAGAGTGGGAAACCCCAGGGGGCTCCCCAGTTCTCTCCCAAGCAGCGTCTCCAGGAGCATGTCATTGTCTGTGAGTTGTCACAGAGCTAACTGGCATGAGCAGTGCAGGGGCCAGGTGCCACCTGCCTTCCTGCTACCTCTTCACCCAGGTGTGGAAGGACCTTATCACCAACTGGTTATGGGCTATTGTCCTCTGAAGAGCTGCCAGAGGGTTTTGCTGCATTCCTGTAGATCAGCGAGCTGTGTCTCTGCAGGAAAATGAGGGCCCCACCCAGGCCAACCGCAGGGATCCAGCTCCAGCTGGGGGGTGGGGGTGGGGGCCTCAGTTAGTTCTCCTCCCCTCTGGGACCCTGCCCCTTTCAATGTTAATGTAATAAAGAGAAGGAGATTTGGGGGAGCATGACTCAAGTCTGGGAAGGAAAGATATCTTTTTACATAATTTGTTACTGGAGGTATGCCAACAAGAATCACCTTTTGTGGGTGCAGAAGTATGCCAGACTTTAGGTATTTTACCTGAGGCTAGATCACAGTGATCTCACCTTGCTCCCCTTTACCCCTGAGACTTGGAGCATCCGCTACTCCACTGAGTGGCAGAACTCAAACAAAGTAAGTGGTGACTGACAGCTGAATCTGGAGGCTTGGATTTAGAATGAAGTAGAAACTCTGGTGGAAGAAGTAGAGCTCAGAGGAACCAGGAATTGTGGGGAAAAGAGTGGGCATGTGTAGGAGGTTGGCTGCAGACAACCCACATGTATTTGTCTGCCAAGGCAGTGGCCAGGCCACTTCTTCCCTTGTAACTTCTTCTTTTTTGGGGGGACCTGCAATCCTTGAGATGCACATGTGAGCAGGGCAGTGAATTTCCTGGGTGTCTTGATAGGCAGCCTTTTCAGAAATATTAATAGATCTGTGTGTGTGTGTGTGTGTGTATCTAAATGTGTGTAAACCTGTGTTGATGGGCATGTCCAAGAGTGAGTGTGCAAGTACCTGTGGGTGCCTGGGTGCAGTCAGACCCTCTTGCCTTCCTTGTGACTAGCCTCTATCAATTTCATCTTTCGCTCTGAATGCACAAGTGGAAGAGCTAAGGTCCCTAAACTGCTGCCACTCAAAAAAATGAATGTACAGAGCAGTAACTCAAGCCAAAGCCTCAGGGAAGCAGCTTTGCAAGCTGAACACCCTGCAGAAAAATAAGCCAAAGAGCTCGTGCCAGTCAGTGGCTGGTTTTCACTTTGCACTGGGGAGACCTGCCAGGTGTCACTGATGAATATTAGTGAAGCACAGAGTGGCCGCAGACCTCAAGGGGCTTGGGTGGAGGTAAAATGAGCTGGTTGGACAAGTAAAACAGGGAGACTTTTCTCGTGACTTCCTGGCTACATCTTGTGCAGAGGAGCCAACAAAGGTCTTATTATTTCTGTAGGAAAATGTGTTGTGTGTATAGGTTTAAGTACCTGTGGTATCTGTGTAAGTATGCATGTGTGCACACAGAGCATGTGTGCAAGTATAGGCACATGCATGCATGTGTACACATGAGTGCATAAGTATGTTTGTGTGCATGAGTATATGTGTACACACATGTGCATGTGGATGCACTCTAAAATACTTATGACAATTGTCATACAGGGTGGGGGACCCATATAAAGCTTTTAGCTCAAGAGTTCATACCAGCGTCCATGCTTGTGAATCCCCTGAGGTTACATGCAAAGACCTTTTTTTGTGTGTGTTTTTCTTCAAACAAAGCCCTGGTTTCCCTGAGGTTCTCCAGCTTCCCAGATGACGTAGGACTGTGATAGGCAGAATAATGACCTCCAACATCCTAATCCCCAGAACCTGTGAATACGCTATGTTATGTGGCAAAGGAGAATTAAGGTTGCAGATGGAATTAAAGGTGCTAATCAGTTGACTTTGAGATGGAGAGAGCATCTGGACATCCAGATGGGCCGAATGTAGTCACAAGAGTCCTTCTAAGTGAAAGACGGAAGCAGGAGAGGCATGCGAGAGTAGGGACATATGAAAAAGACCCAACCAACCATCATCGGCTTTGAGGAAGGAAGGGGACCATGATCTGAGGAATGTAAACGGCCCCTAGAAACTAAAAAGACCAGAAAACAGATTCTCCCCTAGAGCCTCCGGAAAAGAAGGCAGCCTGCCCACACCTAGATTTTAGTCCAGTGAGATTCATTTCAGAGTTCTGACCTCCAGAGCTATAAATAATTAGTGTTGTTTTAAGCCACTCAGTTCAGTTCAGTCCAGTAGCTCAGTTGTGTCCGACTCTTTGTGACCCCATGGAATGCAGCACATCAGGATTCCCTGTCCTTCACTAACTCCCAGAGCTTGCTCAGACTCATGTCCATCGAGTCAGTGATGCCATCCAACCATCTCATCTTCTGTCGTCACCTTGTCCTCCTGCCTTCAATCTTTCCCAGCATCAAGGTCTTTTCAAATGAGTCAGTTCTTTGCATCAGGTGGCCAAAGTACTGGAGTTTCAGTTTCAGCATCAATCCTTCCAATGATTTTTCAGAACTGATTTCTTTTAGGATAGACTTGTTTGATCTCCTTGCAGTCCAAGGGACTCTCAAGAGTCTTCACCAACACCACAATTCAAAAGCATCAATTCTTCGGCTCTCAGCTTTTTTTATATTTCAACTCTCACATCCATACATGACTACTGGAAAAACCATAGCTTTGACTAGACAGACCTTTGTTGGCAAGAAATGTCTCTGGTTTTTAATATACTGTCTAGGTTGGTCATAGCTTTTCTTCCAAGGAGTAAGCATCTTTTAATTTCACAGCTGCAGTCACCACCTGCAGTGATTTTGGAGCCCCCCAAAATAAATTCTGTCACTGTTTCCATTGTTTCTCCATCAATTTGCCATGAAGTATGGGACCCAGATGCCATGATCTTAGTTTTCTGAATGTTGAGTTTTAAGCCAACTTTTTCACTCTCTTTCACTTTCATCAAGAGGCTCTTTAGTTCTTCTTCGCTTTCTGCCATAAGGTTGGTGTCATCTGCGTATCTGAGGTTACTTATATTTCTCCCGGCAATCTTGATTCTAGCTTGTGCTTCCTCCAGCCCAGCGTTTCTCATGATGTACTCTGCATATAAGTTAAACAAGCTGGGTGACAATATACAGCCTTGACATATTCCTTTCCAGATTTGGAACCAGTCTGTTTTTCCATGTCCAGTTCTAACTGTTGCTTCTTGAACTGCATACAGATTTCTCAGGAGGCCACTCAGTTTGTGGTAATTTGTCACAGCAGCCGCAAGGAGCTAATACAAAGACTGTTTCTCTTCTTAATCATTTTACTTCACACTTCCAGGCCCTGTGCTAGCCTCCCCAGTCCTCCCCATGACTCTGGGGGTGGGTCTTGCTCCTCCCCTTGGAGCAGTAAGGAAACTGGCTCAGTTAGGTGAAGTGGCTTGCTGAAACTCATTCAGATGTTAAGTGGGGAAGGTCCCTTTATATGCCCAAGGTTGGCGAGGGGTGGATTTAGCCAAGAGGCAGTGTGGAGCAGTGGGCAGAGCTGCACTGGCAATGGGGAGACCTGTGTCTTAGCCTAGGCTCCATCCTAACTTGTTGTAGGACTTAAGGCAAGTCACCCACCCCTCCTTGGGCCTCAGTTTCCCCATCTTTAAAGTGAGAATTGTAACAGAGAACTCTCAGTCCTGAGGGTCAGTGACTCCAGGCGAGAAGATATATGTGTATATATATATATATACTAAAGTGGCTTATTAAGACTCTAGGAACAACTAGAAGGAAGGAGGCACTGCCCTTCCCCACCTCTCACATCTTATTGCCTGGGACCAAAGCAGCTGGAAGGGGGCCCAACAGTGGTGGTAGTGATACTGCTGAGGAGAGAAGAGAGTGGAGTAATTGGTTGTGTGTGTTAGTGGCTAAGTCGTGTCCAACTCTTTTGTGATACCATGAACTGTAACCTGCCAGGCTCCTTTGTCCATGGGATTTCCCAGGCAAGAATACTGGAGTGGGTTGCCATTTCCTTCCAGGGCATCTTCCCATCCCAGGGATTGAACCCATGTCTCCTGCTTGGCAGGCTAATTCCTTACCACTGAGTCACCAGGGAAACCTGGAGTAATTAGTCAGGGTATGAAATTAGAGCGTGAGAGAGAGCAGGAAAAGGGAAGAACTCCAGGGGGGAGCACAGTGTCTCCCCACCTCCAAAGTTCTTGAGATGCCACCTGGGATTGTTCTAGTTCTGCAGTTTTGATGGTGAGGTTGCTTTCACGAGCAGTCATATATATTTAGGAAATGAGTTGATTTCCTAGAGATTCCCTGTGGCTCAGAGAGTAAAGAATCTCCTACAATGCGGAAGATCCAGATTCAATCCTTGGGTTGGGGAGATCCTCTGGAGAAGGGAATGGCAACCACTCTAGTATTCTTGCCTGGAGAATCCCAGGGACGGAGGAGCCTGGAGGGCTACAGTCTATGGGATCATAAAGAGTCAGACATGACTGAGCGACTGACATTTTCACTTTCACCTGCTCCCAGGGTTTGGTGGTCCCCTCCCAGTATCAGACAGACAAAAAGCCTGGACTTAGAGTCAGGAGGCCTGAATCTACCAACCTGCCTGGTCATTGCCTCTGTAGGCTGTAAGGAGGACCTGTGAGCTATGGAGGTGAGAATGATTTGGCCTTATGGGAACCTATTGTTCCTGAGCTCTTTCCCTCATTCTGGAGATCCATAGCTCCCCATGTATTTTACTCATGAAGTGGCAAAGAAGACAGCCTACAGCTTATATAGTGTCCATCCACCCTGGGCCTAGCACTCCAGTCCCTTGCTACTCCCAGGGTGGTTTGTGGCCAGCAGCATCTGCATCCCCTGGGAGTGTTTTTGTTTTGTTTCATTTTTTAATAAATGCAGGGTCTCCTGATCCGTGTGCACACAAGTGTGAGAAGCCCTACTGCAGAGACTATAGCTCTGCCCTCCTCCCCTGATCCTCCCCACAGGTGATGAGGACCACCCAGAACCCAGGCCCTTTCTGGGCCTCACTCTGGCACTCTCCACCCTGGGATGTCCTGCCCAAAGGGACCAAGCCTGCATCCAGGACTTGTACTGCCCTCTTCTGCAAGGCTGTTGTACCTCTAGCCCCAAGGGATGGTCAAAGGGTGACTGTGGGAGTAGAAAAGGGGCTAAGGGGTGTGGGGTGGATCTTTGGTATGAGGGCTTAAACAAGAACCTTACATGTATACAAGATCCTAACTGTTCAGGATGGAGTAAGGCAAGAGGATAGAAAGAGGGGAGCAGGTACTGTGGGCTGCAAGATTCCTCTTTTACTAGTGCAGGGTTCTTAAACTGTCAAGAGTGGGCCTGTGCAACTTTATAGAATAATTGTCCTAGCAACGGATTGGGTACATATCTGTCTATGACAGTCTATGAGTTGACTTTTAAGGTGGGGGTAATTAAAAGATTTCTTCGAAGAAGGGGCATTGGAGCTGGGCTTTGACAGATGAGTAGAAGTTCAGTTGGTTGAGACTGAGGGAGATAGAACTATGTGAGCAAAGATATGGAGGTAGGAAAGGATGAGGCATTTGTGGGAAAAGATGAACTTTATGCTGGAGTATTTTTACTTTGGGACCAAATCATGTAGGAGAGGAGTCTGGTGACTCCTTGAGGATTATGAGCTGGGAAACTGCAAGGTGAGGACAACATTTTAGGGTAAGTTTTGGGTGGAAGCATGGGGAGTTTCAGGGAGGGATATGAGCAGCAAGGGGCTTCCCTCGTAGCTCAGCTGGTAAAGAATCTGCCTGCAATGCTGGAGACCTGGGCTTGATCCCTGTTTGGAAAGGTCCTCTACAGAAGGGAATAGCTACCCACTCCACTATTCTTGCCTGGAGAATTCCATGGACAGAGGAGCCTGGCAGGCTCCAGTCCATGGGATTGCAAAAAGTCAGACAAGACTGAGCGACTTTCCCTTCACCAGCAGCAAAATGCTAAAATGTTCTCCTGTGGCTCCTCCTTCTAAACTTCTTGCTGCTAAGTGGACAGCATAACATGGATCACAGATCAGAGTGTGAAGATTTGCAGACCCCACACCTAGTTTTTGGTCCTTTATCCAGATCCAGGAAATAGGCTGGGAGAATCAGGGGAATGGCTGGGTCATCAGCAGACCCTCAAAGCATCTTTGAGGACTGTTGCAGATTTCTCTGTCTGTATTGGAATATTACTGCAAGGGGAGAGGTCATATTTGTAATTTATCAAGCAGTAGCGAGAGCAAGTGCAGGGAGCTTGCATTGATTCCGAACACATCAAACAAAATGGAGCCCAGCAGCCAGCGATAGCAGCCTTGGAGAGGCTGGTCAAATTGGATTAGCAGACCAAATGTCTGTTCTAATGCCTGAGAGATGGACGAAGCACTTATTAAACGGTCCATAGGCGGGCATGTTTCGAGTACTTAATCAACCCTTCATTTCCCTCCTCCAGGGATGGGGGAAGCCTCAGTGTCACCCATGGTGAAAAATTACCCATCCCTGCAGGATCTCTCCCTGCCATTTCCACTGTACAATGTACATGAATTATAGAAAGAGTTCAGGGAAGACAGTGTAAGGCCAGCTGGCAGTGGAAAATGCATAGGTCTGGGATCGGGAGACCTGGGTGCGGGTCCCGTCTCTCCCAACTGCTCATTATGTGGCTGTGGGTCCATCATTCCCCTTTCTGGGGCTCAGTGCTCCCTTCAAGGCCTCCTTGCTTTTATGAGCTTGAAACAGTTCTCTGAGGATGCTTACAGGAGGCAGCAGGCAAAGTGGCTTGTGTAGCCAAGTGGTTTTTCTGGGGTGAAGATTTGCTCTGTCCGGGGAGAGAGGCAGGATGCCCTTGGGTTTTCTTTTTGTGACTTGAATTCAGCCTCAGCCTACAGGGTAGAAAGCCACTTCCAGCCTCTCATCACCTCCCCTCCTTCTTTTCTCAATTAAGAGACTTAAATTTTAGAGCCAGAGAGCACCAAAGAAGCCTTCATGGCTCCTCCATCAGAGTCCTGGAGTCATCCCTTTCTATTCTCTGTTAAGATCTCCCCCATGGTGGCTTTTGAGGTGGGATCCCCTTTCCTTGGCCCCACTGTTCTTGCCTAATGATGAAACCCTTGATTAAGCTCATTTTCCTTCTCAAAGGAAAAACAAAAGGTAGGGGGAGATGGTCCCATGTTAGACTTTGCATCAAGGCCCATTACTGCCAGCTACATGGTGACCTTGACTTCAATTGCCCCAGGCCCATCCTTTTATGGTTCGGGAAACTGAGGCCCAGACATGGGAATGGCTTTACCCAAGATCCCAGGGTGAGTTTGAGTTTGCTGTGGAGCCAGGGCTGGTCCTCTCCAGTGCATTCCTTCCTCCCCCTCCCCATAGACCTGCCCACCTAAGCCAGGGGTGGAGCCACCACTGGGCCTGGTTGGCAGAGGACATAGTCACAGTGGACCCCCCCATGCTTACCTAGAATGTCTTTCTCTCAGTCCTGAGGCCTGAGATCCTTTCTTGGTCACATGGATGTTCCCTTTGCAGGCTTCGTGTGCACCAGGAGAGTACAGTTTATTCCTTCCTCCCAGAAGCATTTCCTACAATTAGAGTAAGCACTCCCACACCCACCTCACCCCACAGGGACTCACCAGGTTCTAGGTGGGTCTACTTTACTTTGAGGAAGCTTAATAAGCCTTCTCATAACTATCCTTATTAAGAGCCAAATATAAACATTAAAGAAAGCAAAGTAAAATCTGGGGGAAAAGTCCAACAAATAAATCCCACAAACTTCTAGTGAAAAATTGGGCTCCATCACTCTAATCCTACTACCCATCAGTGGGCTTCCCTGGTAGCTCAGATGGTAAAGAATCCACCTGCAATGCAGGAGACCCTGGTTGAATCTCCAATACTTTAGCCGCCTGATGCGAAGAGCCAGCTCATTAGAAAAGACCTTGATGCTGGGAAAGATTGAAGGTAGGAGAAGGGGACGACACATGACGAGATGGTTGGATGGTATCACCGACTCAAAGAACATGAGTTTGAGTAAGCTCTGGGAGATGGTGAAGGACGGGGGAGCCTGGTGTGCTGCATGCAGTTCATGGGGTCACAAAGAGTCGGACACAACTGAGTGACTGAACAACAACAACAACAAGCCATCAGTGCTGAGCCTCATCCCACTGTCATCACCGCAATTCAGTAGAATGCTTCTTTCAAGCTGGCCGGAACATTTTTTTCAGGCAGAGTCAGACATTTTTACCTTGATAATCCTGGTAGCAGTAAGGATGGGCCTCATCCTTAATCTCTACTGATGGGGTACCAGGCATGACCTCCACCATCAAGCCTCTCTGACTCCACAAGAATGATGGACAAGACAGTTGGATAGGGGAGTGAGACAGCATCCTCCTTGGTGTCTAGCCGCCCCTCCTTCTGCCTTTAAAGGATCAAATGGAGGGATGAGTTATTGCCTCAGCAGGTTGGGGTGGCCATGCTCCCTGTCCTTTTCGGTAGGAGCCAATTTCTTAACTGATTTATTTACCTCCCTGGCCCTTTCTTCATCTGTCTGATTAATAGTTTAGTTAGGGGTTCTGGGAAATTTACATTCAATTGTTACCATAGCAACCAGCTCTCTTGCACAGGATCCCATAGAAAATGTATTTTGGGCCTTCTGAAGGAGCTGGGTTTGTAAGGATCTCAGCACATACCAAAGCAGAGTGGGCATGATGATGTTCTACAGATAGGAGCAAAAATTATGAGCAAGGATATGAAATGATCTTGCCACAGCATAAATTGGGTGCCTTCCCTCTCCCCTTTTCTTGCCTCTCTTTCACTGGACAACCTTCTCTTCTAGGTCCCCAGAAGGTTAGTTCCCCATGGGACAAAGGCAGGACCAGTGCATGGAGGTCATGGGGGAGGCCCATCTTTAATGGAAGAATTTGTAGCAGGCAGAACCATCTGAAGATCCATGTGGCCACCTTGGGAGAGAGTGGTCTCCCATCACTGAAGGTGTGTGAACAAGGACTTGATATGGGGCTCTAGGGAGGTTTGCACGGGGTGAGGGGTGGCATGTGTGGAATCTCTGGGTCCCTTCCACCCTGGGATGGGAGAGTTGACTTGAGCCTGCTGTGAGTTCAGCTCTCACCTTCCCCCAAGCTAAGCAAAACGTCAGGCTTGAGCATTTTAGCTCCTTGGGCACCTGGGGTATCTTCTGGGTCCTCATAAACTCAATGCCTAGCACCCTGCCTGGCCCATGGGTGAATGAATGAATTCCTTAGGGTTTTATTAAGTGTATGGGCAGAATCTACTGACTGTTTATGTGTTCTTTAATTATGATAACAAAAATCTACACTTTAAACATGGCCAAATAACAACTTGAACTGGGAACAAAAGGAAAATGACATTGCTTGTAAAACTCCATCTCTCATGCTGGAGTCATTCTCTGAATTACAGTTGAGGCATGAAAGGCTTTGTCCTCTGCAACCATGTGGAAATGAGGAAGCTATGTGGTGTGGGGGAAAGCTCTGCCCAAAGGGACAGGAAAACCCTCTTTGGACGAGTCCCTTACCCTCCCTGTGCCTTCATTTTCTCCTCTATGAACTGGGAGGAATGGAAACCATCAGGACTGACCAGCTACTTTTCACTTACGGCTGACTGACTAATGGGTAGAAGCTGCCCACGGTGCTGTCTGTGTACAGGAGGATTCAGTTGTTTTTCAGCTTAGCCAAAGAGTGTGTGGTAATAGGTTAGCAATGTCTGCCCTGGGCACCAGATGGGAGGGGGGCAGACTGTGTGTAATATATTTTCCACCCCTGAACTAGGTGATCCCAGAAGGCCCTGATGGCTTCAGACGCCAAAACTTAATGGTTCTAAGTCACTTCCATCATTTCTCTGCCTTCAAGCCAGACTTCTTGGCCCTTCTCTCCTCTTGAGTTGTAAAATTATGAGAGAGTTGAGCGTCTACTGCTGCAAAACTTTGTTACATTTTTTGTTCTAAATAGACTAGTCTGTGTGGAAGACCTCAGAATTAGTTTGTAAATGATGCAGATTTGTGGAGAAATGCAGGATTTAGATTCCCAAGGAACACTCAGTTTATAGCAGCTTGTAGGAGAGCCATCTGCAGTGGGGAGACAGTTGAAGTCTTTAGGAAAGAGGACAGTGGATGGGCTACTGCAAGGAGTGGATGGAATCAGGTCTGTAGGCATTCATTCTGGGTGCACAGCTGTGTTCCCAGACTGAGATTTCTCCTTGGTAACAAGTGGCCATAACTTGCAAGAGATTGAGACCTGGCTGCCTTCTTGGGTAAAATACCCTCCACTATTTTTCCCCAATATCCTCTCTGGCCTCATCTACCTCCTCTCTCTCCAACGCCCACCCCCCCTCCCGCCCTGCCCCTGGGCTCTAGTTACACTGTCCTCTGCACCATTCCCACTTTTAATGCTTTTTATTAACTCCATACTTTTGCCAGCTCTGTTTCTGGCACCTGGCATGTTTTCCTTCACCCAGCAGACTCCTTTCATGCTTCGAGATTCAGCCTTAACATTCTCTCTGAGATGCCTCTCAGCCTTCTGGACCGTGTAGAGCCCCTGCATCCCCATCCCCGTCTCTGTGTTTAGACTGGCAATGTTGTCTGGTTTCTTGGCAAATCCTCACTTTGTTTGGTTCTGGGTAAGCCTGGACATAATGGCATGAAACACCTAATGAAATCATTTTGTGATAGAAAATAAAGATGGCTTAATTCTCTGATGACAGCAGGAAATTCAGTTTCTGTAAGAGCTCTCCCTGGAAGTTCACCCCTCAGCTGAGGGCTGCTTGAGGGTGTAGGATGGATTCCTATGGCCCTTGCACAGACCTCTCCTGAGGGCTAGGCTATGCTGCGGGATGGCAGGGGGGCCTTATGGCTGGGTTGACCGCATGAAAGGTTTCATATTTCATTTTTTGATGCTATCTCCAAGACAGGTTATGTGGGTTATATATCCCATCACAGAGGTAACCTGACCTGATGAAAGCAGAAAATACTCAGCCAACAAAGTAATATTTGGATCTCATTATCAAACCACACCAGTTGTGGTTTACTATAAATTAATATGCTTTTAAAATAGATGTGTGATTATCTTGTGATCAGCAATTATACTGCATTGCCTTTTTCTTTGATATTAAAAGTGATAACTTAATAAATGTAAAAATTTAAAATATGTCACCATTTGTGTAATTGTTTCTTGATATCTTCATTTACTAGTATATAAAGCACCTCAAAAACTGGAAGTGGCCCAGGAGTCTTTTGGCCTCTGAGAAACCCCACGTGCCATAGGTTAAGAAAACAAAAGCTGCGGAGAGACCTTCATCCTGGGACACGGGACGCAGCTGAAAAGGTGGCCACCCCTCACCCGTCACGCACTGCACTTTCATGGGGAACCTGGTGCTAAACCATTCGTAGACAACCTGCTTCTGGGTCGTGGTTTACTGTGATCTACTGAAAGTCAGTCCTTGACACAAGGATTTGAAAACAAACAAAAACTAAAAATGTAAAAAATAAATAAATTAGTAGTAATAATAATAAATGAGAAAACAATAGCTGTGTGACTTTGGGCAAGTTGCATAAACTGTCTTCATAGCCTCAGATTCCTCATCTACTCCACTTGCAAAATGATGAAAATAACTCTGCCTTGCAGAGTTTCGATGGTAAGATAACACCGCACAGAATCCATAAAGTAGCCAGCAAAGTTTCAGATACACAAAGTTCCCAATAGACAATAGGTACCCAGTGATTGGTAGTGGTGATTATCATGTTTTTATGGAAGCTTATTTCCAGCTGCTTTGATGTAGAATACTCCTATATCTATTATCTGTTACTGTGTAACAAATCACTTTACAAATTTGTGGTTTAAATTAACAGCCATTTATTAACCTCAAGATTCTGTAGGTTAGCAGTTTAGGTTGGGCTCAGCCAGCAGGTTTCCTGGACTCAGCTGGCATTCCGAATCCTGATTCTGGGGTCAGCTTGCTGGCTTTGCTGACTTTGACTGAGCTCTTCACATGTTTGGGGACCTCTGCTGGGACAACTGAACTGACTCATTAATCTATAGAAGCCTCGCATGGACTTGTTCACATGGCAGGGACAAGACTTTCAAGAGAGTGGCAAGGATAAAGGCCTCTTGAGGCTAAGGCTTCAAATTAGTACAGTGTCGTCTCTGCCACAGCCCATTGGTCAGAGCTAGTCAGTCTCATTTGGTGGGGAAACAGGCTCCATGACTTTTTGACGGGAAGAGCCACAAAGTCACATCTGTGAAGCAGCACAAATACAAGGAAAACAATATGGGGGTCATTTTTGCAAACAATCTACCATAACTCCCCCCTTTTTAAACAAAAACCAGAGCCTTGAGTTTATTCCCCATGTGCTCAAGTGAGCAACTGGGGATGATTTCTGTTCTTTTACACTGTCTGATTCAAGCCTATTTTTAGATCTAGCCTAATAAAATGAATTTCACACCTGGGTTACTCACCCACCAACAAACACTTTGTTGTTATCAATGCTAGGGACAAACACCTAGGCAGCCGGGATTTGTAGTTCCATTAGCTCCAAGCACAATAATTGTTAATTACTTGCTTTATTTGGTTCTGTTGCATTTGCCAATAGTCAATTACTTATGTTAGGGTTTCTTGTGATCAGTGGGGCTTATCCAATATTGCAGCTCAGCTCTGTTTTTGTCTCAGAGATGTCTTTTCCAAGAGGGTTAAAGAAAACTCTTGTTCACTAGTTTATTGAATATTAGCCTTTATCTGCTTATTTCAAAGGCTCCTTATTCACTGCTGAAAGTACCAAAGTGTTCAGGCTGAGCTCTTAGAATTGAACAAAAGACTAAAGATAAGCCTCCCCTTTGCCTGATCTGGCTAAATCCTGGTACATGGAATAGAGGAAAGAGCGAATCGTGGGATCCTGCGGCATTCGTTTAGCTCAGGCTTGAATCTCTGTAACTGCTGTATCCCCAAAGCAAAAAAGGACATATGGAGGCAGCAGAAGTAACTGGACCCAGATGTTGCAAGGTTTCACCTAGTCTTTATGCTTCAAACTACAGGAGACCAGTGTTGGAGTTTAACCACGAGAATGATGAATCAGCTTTTGCCACATAATAAACCACCCCAAATTGCAGTGACTTAACAATTAGTATTCATGACTTACCCATCTGGAGTCAACTGCGGGTGGCTGGTTCTGGCTGGGCCTTGATGAACTGGTTCAGTTCTTCAGTTCTCTTATCTTCCTCCTGGGACCATCAGGCCAGTGTTGGCATGTCTTGCTCATGGCAATGGCAGGGGCAGAAGAATGCAAGAGGAGATATGCAAGGCATCTTGAGGCCTGGGCTCCGAACTGGCACTTCTCACTTCCACCTCACTCTGTTGCCCGGGGGACATCACATGGCCTAGTTTGGATTCAAAGGTATGCACCTGCAAAATTGTATGAGGCAAGTCATGAGCATAGGGAGCACTGAGGAATAGCGTCCATCATTGCACTCTAGCACAAGCAATGAGATCAGATCTCTGCGTTAGATCTCCTGGCCATAGTGTGAAGGGTGTTGCAGGTGCATACCTTTGAATCCAAACTAGGCCATTGATGTCCTCTGGGCAACAGAGTGAGGTGGAAGTGAGAAGTGCCAGTTCGGAGCCCAGGCCTCAAGATGCCTTGCATATCTCCTCTTGCATTCTTCTGCCCCTGCCATTGCCATGAGCAAGACATGCCAACACTGGCCTGATGGTCCCAGGAGGAAGATAAGAGGCTCACGAAGAACTGAACCAGTTCATCAAGGCCCAGCCAGAACCAGCCACCCGCAGTTGACTCCAGATGGGTAAGTCATGAATACTAATTGTTAAGTCACTGCAATTTGGGGTGGTTTATTATGTGGCAAAAGCTGATTCATCATTCTCGTGGTTAAACCCCAACACTGGTCTCCAGAAGCTTGAAGCATAAAGTCTAGGTGAAACCTTGCAACATCTGGGTCCAGTTACTTCTCCTGCCTCCATATCTCCCTTTTCACTTTACACTTTACACTTTAGCAGTGACCCCCAAATGGCTTGCAGTTCTTCAAATGCATCATGCTTGTTTCCATGCCTTTGTGCCTCATTTGCCCATGCCTGGAATGCTCTTCTCCTCTCCTTTGTCTGCTGGGAAAACTCCTATTCAGCTGTCAAAACCCAGCTCAGGAACTGTCTTTTCTAACAAATCTCACTGTACTTGCCTCTGTGGTAAATCATCTTCACTTCTGCAAGAGGTTCGGACACAAATTTGCTACCATGTGACATAGTATTATGATATGGTCTTTTTATTTTGTCTTTGCCCATTTTTGCCATCTATTAGACTGATTCACTTGAGGACTAGGGTGACCCTCATTCATCATTGTATCTCAGTGCTTAAAGCAGTGTCTGGTTCCAACAATGCTTGATGACTAAAGGAGGTGTTAGGATCCCTCCTAGCTGGGGGAATTGCCCACAATGGGAAGGTGGTTATTTCTTGCTTCCTTCCCACCTACCCCCACTCTCACATGGTGGAATTTACCTATGTTGTGTCTCTGCACTGAGGTTCTGACTCCACTGTAGGGGGCGCTCAAGTGCTGGTGAACAAATGAGTCCTTGGTCCTGTGGGGTCCCTCCCCACTAGGCTATGAGCTCCTCCAAGGATGCATCTGGGTTTGTCTACCTCCGCGTCCATTATGTAGGCACCAAGCCTATACATGAGAAGTTTCAGAAAATCCATTTGTTCAAAATACTTATATTCCTGGAATATCCATCAAGTGCCAGACACTGTTCTGTGTGCTGCTGTTAGGTGATGACCAAGATAGACACAGGTTTCCCACCTTCATGCATTCCAATTGGGGAGACAGGAAAAAGAGTAAATGATTTCATTAAATATGTTCCCGTGGCTGTAGGAATTTTCTTTGCATTTGGAGGTTATTAGTGAGTAGTGTCCAACTTAAAAAATTAGCCATTTGTGAATAGTGCTTGGGAGGCTGAAGGGCATCTCAAAGAGAGAGCAGTTAGTTACTCTCCAGAAAAGTGAGCTCTGAGATACAGCTAGAGGTCAACGACGGCTGATGCTACTTCAATGGCCAGGGTGCACTATGAACAGAGAAGGGGTGATGGTGTGAGGGGGAAGCCGTGTTGTTTTGAATATGAGCCCCTGTTCTGAATGGCTCTAGGGCACATTCCAAATCGCAAGTGCTGACTTGCAATCGAGCTGTTTTTCACTTGGACAACTTTATATATTGTGCCCCAGGGTGAGCAGTAACAGCAATGTATTTACTTAATGATGTAGGGGAGGCCAACCAGTAAATAAAATAATTACAAAGTGTGACAAGCACTTTATAAAGGAGCCTGAGATGAAGTTTCAGGGGAGGCAAGGGCCAGATTATATGGAGCCTTGAGACTGTGGTGAGGGCTTTGGATTTTAATATAAGTGCGTTGGAGACAAGGGGAGAGATAGGATCTGACTCATGTTTAAAAAATATCACTTCTGCTGCCGTGTGGAGTAAATTTTTATTTAATTTAATCAATTGTTTCTGGAGAGCATCCCAACAAATTGGCTTCTAGTTCTTGAAGCCATCACCTCCCCTTGCTGAATTTTCACTACCTCATAGAATTTGGGACCCTAATTTTTGAAGGAGACAAACATTCAATTTCTGCTTTGGATTTGCATTAGAAAGAGACCTTAATTACTCTGATCTCTAACACCTTTGAGAAGCTGATTTGAGCTTTTCAGATGCAAAGAGTGTTAATTGGCTGAGGGGCCCAGCTGAGCGGAAACCCTCTGCCACCAAGTGGGTAGGGAGGATGAGGCTGGGAGATGGGGAGGGGGGTTAGAGAGACAGAAGGGGATGCCTCACATTTGTCAAGTTGCCTAGAGGTCTGCAGAGGAGAATAAGGGGAATCAACACACAGCAGTTTTCTCCTTGTCCTTCAAGATCCAACTCACTCCCACTTACTCCAACAAGTTCCCCACCCCGTCACTGTTTCCCCAACCCCAGGACTCCCCACCTTGCCCCCAACTGCTTCCTGGGTGGCCAGTGCCTCCCTGGGATCCTGGTTTCTAATCACAGCACTCCCCTTTCTATTGGATGGTCAGTTAATAGGGCAGCTCTTCCACTTAGAGGACAAAGACCCATCTCGTGCAGCTCTGCAGCCCTGCATAGCTCATAGTGGGTGCTCAGGAAATGTGAAATGAATGAATAGAGCAAATAATAATAATAATGTTAATAATAACATAATAATAGAAACCATCATTTATGCAGGGCTTCCAGTTTCTATGGTGCTTCCCTGATGGCTCAGACAGTAAAGAATCCACCTGCAATACAGGAAACCTGGATTCGATCCCTGGGTCAGGAAAAGCCCCTGGACAGGGGAATGGCTACCCACTCCAGTATTCTTGCCTGGTGAATCCCATGGACAGAGGAGCCTGGTGGGCTACAGTCCATGGGGTCACCAAGAGTTGGACATGACTGAGCAACTATCACTTTCACATTTTCCAGTTTTTATGCCATTAGTCTCAGAGTTAGAAGACATTTAACCCTGTTCTCCAGTTTTTGCCAGAGTACATGTCCTATATGAATCACTATTGATAATTGTAGATTTGTGGGCTCATTTAATATTTACCACCTCATGAGAACAAGATGCCAGTCTTCTTTATTCACCACTTGATCCACAGTGCCTAGCCCAGCATCTGCCACATAAAAGCTCAATACCTATTGTTGAATGAGTGAAAGCTTGCATACCTCAAGTGTCAGGGAGCTCACTATCTCTTGATAGTCTTGTCGATCTTTGGCACCTTTTCCTGCTAGTTATTACTTTTACTGAAGCTACACTTGTTCCCTGGAGCATCTATCTATCTAGTCCTGGCTCCTGGACTCTCCCAAAGACAGCTTCCCCTTCCTCCCTGAGGCTGGAAGGCTATGACCTATAAATGTCTCTTCTTAACCCTCTCTGTTCTTCCCTGGGTATAGCACAGCCAGTTCCTCCCTCATATTACTCAGCATGCAGTCACAGCCTTGTCCTGGTCATCCTCTCCGGACACAGTCCAGATTGTCCTGCTCCCTCTCACAGTAATGAGATGTATGTAAAGATGGGAGTCTCACTTCCCAAATTCTGAGAATTACATTTTTATTAGTGCAACCCTTTCAATGTGTTTACCTCTACCCTATTTAAATCAAGAGACAAGGCATCTGATACGGAAGGTGGGTTGACCAAATGAAGTCTTTTTATTCCTTTCTATAGGAATAGAAACTGTTGATGGTAGACATACAGCGTTCCCTAAAAAACTTTTTTGACTTTTTGGTATGTTTGACATTTTTCATAATAATAAATGTTGGAAAGAGGAAAAAATTCAACATTGTAATTACAATGGAATACTAAAGATATTTTAACTCCAAAGAAGATAAAAGAAAAAAAAACACAGAAAAAGAAAATAGTACAAATAGAAAGTAAACAATAAAGTGGCTATCCTAAAAGCAGCCATATAAAAAATAATACTAGATGTAAAACCAAATATTTCATTTAAAGGCACAGGTTTTCAAACTGGTTAAAAGAAAAAGAGTTCATTAACTGCTGTTTACAAGTGTCTGCTTTCTGTGGACACTGCTGTCTACAAGTGAGAGAAAGATTGAAAGTAAAAGGATAAAAAAAGGTGTGCTATACAAAAGCACTAATTACAAGAAGGCTGGAGTAGCTATATTAAAGTCAGACAATACAGATGTCAAAGCAAGAGGTTTTATCAGAGATAAAGAAGTAAACTTCTTAAAGAAAAGTTGGTCAGTTCATCAGGAAGACAAAAAATTTTTAATTATGAATATGGGCAAAAACAGACCTTCAAAATACATGAAGCAAAAATTGATGGAGAAAAAGATAAATCTACAATCATAGTTTTTACTCTCCTGGTAATTGGTACAATTACTAGAACAATAAAAGGATATAAAAGATCTCAACAACATTATCAAGCACTTTGACATTCAACAATGTAGAATACTTATTGTTGTCAAGTGCCCATGGAACATTCATCAGGATAGACCATATGCTGGATCAGAAAATATCAACAAGTGTTGATAAATTTAAAAAAATCAAAAACATACAGAGTATGTTCTTAGATTACAAATAGTGATGAATATAAAGATGTAAATTAAGAAGCTCAATGAGCTCCAAGAATAAGAAAAATGAAGAAAATGACATCAAAGCATAGCATGATATAATTGCTCAAAAGCATTGATAAGGACAAACTTTAAAGAGCAACAAGAGAAAAAAGACATGTACAGAGAACTAAGATGAGGACAATAGCAGATTTCTTATCAGAAATAGTATAAGCAACAGCACCTTTGCATTCTGTATGATTTTAAAAAAATCTGTCAACCCAGAATTTCATATTCAGCAAAAATATTATTTAAAACCATTGGCAAAATAAAGACTTTTAAAGACATATAAATGCTGAGGGAATTCATCATTAGTACACCCACACTAAAAAAAATTGCTAAAAAGAAGTCGATTAGACAGAAGAAAACTGACACCAGATGGAATTTTGAATCCACAGAGAGTAATGAATAGTGTTCAAAATGGTAACTATATGGTAAGTATATGCAATATATATTTGTATTATTTAAAATTCTCTTAATGATATTTTACTGTTAATATGAAAATAACTACAAAGTAATGTGAGATTTATAATATATATAATGTAAAATGCATAAAACAGTAGCTCAAATGTTGGCAGTAGAGAAATGAGTGTATACTATTGTAAAAATCTTACAAATTAAATTATATATTACTTGAAGGGAACTGTGATAAATTAAAGATGTAGTCTATAAACCCTAAAGCAACTACTAAAACAGTAAAAGACAAAAAGTGTTATAGCTAATAAATCAACAAAGGTGACAAATGGAATCATAAAGTATTTAATTAATGAAGAAGAGGCAGAAAAGGAAGAAAAAGGGAAAAGAGAATAGCTGAGTAAAATAGAAAAATATCTATATGATAGATTTAAACCTGACCATATCAATAAACACATTAATATAATAGGTCTAAGTGCCTAAACTGAAGGGAAGAGATTACTAAGTTGCATAAAAAAGCAAGCCCCAACTATATGTTGCCTTTGAGGAAAACATTTTATGGAATTCCATGGCAACCCACTCCAGTATTCTTGCCTGGAGAATCCCGTGGACAGAGGAGCCTAGTGGGCTACAGTTAATGAGGTAGCAAAGGGTTGGACACAATTAAGCGACTAATGATATGCAGATGACACCTCCCTTATGGCAGAAAGTGAAGAAGAACTAAAGAGCCTCTTGATGAAAGTGAAAGAAGAGAGTGAAAAAGTTGGCTTAAAGCTCAACATTCAGAAAACAAAGATCATGGCATCCGGTCCCATCACTTCATGGCAAATAGATGGAGAAACAGTGGAAACAGTGGCTGACTTTATTTTTTTTGGCTCCAAAATCACTGCAGATGGTGATTGCAGCCATGAAATTAAAAGATGCTTACTCCTTGGAAGGAAAGCTATGACCAACCTAGAAATCATATTAAAAAGCAGAGCCATTACTTTGCCAACAAAGGTCTGTCTAGTCAAGGCTATGGTCTTTCCAGTAGTCATGTATGGATGTGAGAGTTGGACTGTGAAGAAAGCTGAGCACCAAAGAATTGATGCTTTTGAACTGTGATGTTAGAGAAGACTCTTGAGAGTCCCTTGGACTGCAAGGAGATCCAACCAGCCCATCCTAAAGGAGATCAGTCCTGGGTGTTCATTGGAAGGACTGATGTTGAAGCTGAAACTCCAGTACTTTGGCCACCTGATGCAAAGAACTGACTCATTGGAAAAGACCCTGACGCTGGGAAAGATTGAGGGCAGGAGGAGAAGGGGGCAACAGAGGATGAGATGGTTAGATGGCATCACCCACTCAATGGACATGAGTTTGGGTGAACTCCAGGAGTTGGTGATGGACAGGGAGGCCTGGTATGCTGTGGTTAATGGGGTTGCAAAGAGTCGGACACAACTGAGCAACTGAACTGACTGACTGACTGAGTGACTAACACTCACTTTCACTGTAGTTTGCCAACCCTAGTTTAGATTTTTTCCCAATATTTGTGCTAATTCTCAGCTCAGTCATGGTTGAGGAGCAGCAGTCCCACAGAGCTACCTTCTAGTCTTTTATTTTGCAACGAATGAATGAGATCAATGAATGAAGCAGAGAAAGATGGTGTGGCTGGTGGGGTAAGATTGGGGGCAGGCACAAAGAATGGGCCTGCCCCCATCATAGGGCTGATAGCACAGAGCAATTTCAAGCCTCAGGGTCACTGCGCAATGTTCAGACACATCTTTAGTTGGAGAAATGCTACTGGACCTGGTGAATGAAGGGCAGAGATGCTGCTCAACATCCCGCAATGTGCAGGATTGCCTCCACTGCAAAGAAATGATCTGGCTCCAAACATCAACAGTGCTGAGGTTGAGACACCATAACTTAAACATAAGCACGACAATTTAGAAAGCCTGTTTAGGGACTTTCCTGGTGGTCCAGTGGCTAAGACTCCATGTTCCCAATGCAGGGATCCCAAGTTCGATCCCTGGTCCGGCAACTATATCTCACATGATTCAGTGCAGGAGACCCAGGTTTGATCCCTTGGTTGGGGAGATCCCGTGGAGAAGGAAATAGCAACCCACTCCAGTTTTCTTGCCTGGAGAACCCCATGGACAGAGGAGACTGGCTATAGTCCCTGGGATTGCAGAGTTGGACATGACAGAGCAACTAACACCAGTGGTTAGGACCCTGCATTCTCACTGTGAGGGGCCCAGGTCTGATCCCTGGTCAGGGAACTAGAGGATCCCACAAGTCACATGGTATGGTCAAAAAAAAAAAATTTTTTTTTTAATATAAAGACACAAATAGGTTAAAAGTAGATTGATGGGGGAAAAGTCTATGCTAATGCTAGTCAAAAGAAAGCTAGAGAGACTATGTTAATATCAAAGTATATTTCAGAGCAAAAAATATTGCCAGAGATAAAGAAGGTCATTTTATGATTATAAAAGAGAATCAATTAATCAAGATAATATAATCTGAATGTTAGGCACATAATAATAAAGCTTGAAAATACATAAAGCAAAAGTAATAGAACTAAAAGAAGAAATAGAAAAATAAAAAATTATTGGAGATTTAAATAATCAATCTCAAAAACTGATAGAATGGGTAGACAGAAAATCAGTGGGAATATAGACAAACTTGAGCAACACTATTAAGCAACTTAATCAAATGACATTTATTGAATACTCCTCCTAATAACAGCAATAGAAAGGAGAGAGCAAATGAAACCCAAATAAACTAAAGAAAGTGAAAAGTGAAAGTGAAAGTCGCTCAGTCGTGTCTGACTCTTTGCAACCCCATGGACTATACAGTCCATGGAATTCTCCAGGCCAGAAAACAGAATGTAGAAAAAACAGTAGAGAGAATCAATGAAACTAAAAGCTGTTTCTTTGAGAAGATAAGTAAGAATGATAAGCCTCTAGTTAGACTGGCCAGGGAAAATAGAGCAAAGATACATATTTCTAACATCATGAATAATAGGTGGTATCACTATAGATTCTCCAGATAATAAAAGGATAAGAGAACATTTTGAACAACTTTATTCTGATACATCCAACAACTTAGATGAACTGGACAAATTCTCTGTAGGACACAAATTGCCAAAGCTTACTCAAGGAGAAATAGTTAACCTGAAAAACCATTTGTCTATTGAAGAAATTGAATTTATAAGTTATAAAAACTTTCTCACGCTGGTGAATTCTACAAAACATTCATGAAAGACAAAATAACAATTTAACACAAATTCTTCCAAAAAGTTTTAAGAGTAGGGGAGAAAGGGGATGGAAATTTTTCCAATTCATTCCATGAAACCAGCTTTACTCTGATGCCAAAAACTGACAAAGGCATAAAAAAAAAGAGAACAACAGTTCAATAATTCCCTATGAACACAGATTGAATAAGGATAATCTGCTAGGACCAAGTAAGCTTTCCCCCAGAAATGCATGGTTGGTTTAATTTTTAAAAGTTAATCAATGTGATTCACCACATTAACAAACTGAAAAAGAAAAACCTGATTATCTCGTAAATACTGAAAATGCATTTGACTAAGGCTAACATCCATTCTTGATAAAAAAAAAAAAAAAACTGCCAGCAAACAAGTAATGAAGGGGACTTGCTTACCCTGATTAAGGACGTTTATAAAATCTCAGTAGATTTTTAACATTGTACTTAATCATGAAAGACAATGCTTTCTCACTAAGATCAGGAATAAGACAAAGATATCCTTTCTTGCCACTTCTTTTAAACATTGTACTGGAGTTTTAGCCAGTGCAATCAGGCAAAGAAAAGAAATGAAACATCCAGACTGGGAATGTAAAACTGTTCACACACAATATAATCATCTATACAGAAAATCTACTGGAATCTACAAAAAAGCTACTAGTAGTAATAAATAAGTTTAGCAAAGTTACAGGATACTGGATCAACTTATCAAATTAAAAGATGCTTGCTCCTTGAAAGAAAAACTATGACAAACCTAGACAGTGTATTAAAAGCAGAAACATCACTTTGCTGACAAAGGTCTATATAGTCAAAGCTATATAGTAGCTTTTTCCAGTTGTCATGTTCAGTTGTGAGAGTTGGACCATAAAGAAGGCTGAGCACCAAAAAATTTAGGCTTTCAAACTGTGGGGCTAGAGAAGTCTCTTGAGAGTCCCTTGGACAGCAAGGAGATCAAACCAGTCAATACTAAAGAAAATCAAACCTGAATGTTCATTGGAAGGATGGATGCTGAAGCTGAAGTTCCAATACTTTGGCCACCTGAAGAGTTGACTTATTGGAAAAGATCCTGATGCTGGGAAAAATTCAGGGTAGGAGGAGAAGGAGGCGACAGAGGATGAGATGGTTTGATGGCATCACCGACTCAATGGACATGAGTCTGGGCAAACTGAGGGAGATAGTGAAGAGCAAGGAAGCTTGGATTGCTGCAGTCCACCGGGTTGCAAAGAGTTGGACATAGCTTAGCGACTGAACAACAACAGTGTGTTTTATAATACACATGAGCAACAAACAGTTGGAAAAAGAAATTTTAAAACTTACCACTTAACCATAGTATCAAAAGATATAAAATAATTAGGAATAAGTCTGAGGAAAGTTGTGAAAGACCTGTACCCTGAAACTGTAAAATATCACTGAGAGAAATGAAAGAAAATCTAAAAAAGAAAAGAAGTTGGAAGAACCAATTTTGTTCAGAAATCAGTTCTCTCCAAATTGTGGTCTATAAATGCAACATACCCCCAATCAAATTCCCAACAGGACTTTTTGGCAGAAATTGATATGTTGATTCTAATATTCATACTAAAATGCACAGAGTCCATAATAGCTAAAATAATTTTTGAAAAAGAAGGACAAAATTGGAGGGCTCACTCTACCTGAAAGCAAGACTTATAAACATATAGTAATAAAAATCATAATTTTGACATCAAAGTAAGTAGATAAATGAGACAGAATAAAGAATCAGAATAGAGTCCAGAAATATAAGTATACTGACAGTTGATGTTTGACAAAGGTACAAAGGAAATGCTGTGGAGAAATGGTAAATTTAACAAAGGCTAGAAAAACTGGATATCCAATTATTTTTTAAACAAGGCCAAAACCCCAAAGATGGATTTATATTTTATACTATATACAAAAATTAATTTGGTGGATCATGGAACTAAGTGTAAAATCTAAAACTATAATTTTTTTAGAAGGAGGCATAAGACAAAATCTTTATGACCTTGGATTAGGCAAATATTTTTTAAATATGTCACCAAAAGCACAATTCACAGGAGCAAATTTGATAAATAGGACTTGATCAAGTTATTGTTATGAGAACAAAAAGGTAAACAATAGACTAGAAAAAAATATTTGTAATTCATATCTGACAAAGGACCTATATCCAGAATGTAGAACCCCCAAAACTCAGTAATATGAAAATTAGGAATCCAACTTAAAAATGGACAAAAGAGTTGAACAAATGCTCAATCAAAGAAGATATAGGGGTGGCAAATAAGAACATAAAAAGATGCTCATCATCAGTGCTTATCAAGGAGATGCAAATTAAAAACTACAATGAGATATTACTCATTGGTGTTGAATATGATACTCTCTGGCTTGAATATAAAATGGTACTACTATTTTGGAAAATAATTTGGCATTTCTTCTCGTTTTTTAAATACTATTTATTTTTCTTTGGCTGTGCTGGGTCTTCACTGCTGCTCAGGCTTTTGTCTAATTGTGTCGAGGGGGTGCTACTCTCTGATTGCCGTGCGCGGGCTTCTCACTGCAGTGACTTCTCTTGTTGTGGAGCACAGCCTCTAGGGCATGTGGGCTTCAGTAGCTGTGGCTCCCAGGCTCTAGAGCACAGGCTCAATAGCTGTATTTACTGGCTTAGCTGCTCTGAAGCTCGTGGGATCTTCCCAGATCAGGAATCCAACCCATGTCTCCTGCATTGGCAGGTAGATTCTTTACCACTCAGTCATCAGGGAAGCCCAATTTGGCATTTCTTAAAAAGTTAAACCTATACCTACCATATGATCCAGCCATTCTACTCCTACATAGTTACCCAATACAAATGAAAGCACATGCCTCTTAAGACTTGAACACAAATATTCACAGCAATGTTATTTATCCATCAACTGGTAAATGGTTAAATAAAATATGGTGCCTTCCCATGATGGAACATTATTCTGAAATAAAAAGGAATGAATTATTTCTACAAACACATGTATCTATCTCAAAATGAATCTTAGAATAATTACGCTGAGTGAAAGAAGCCAAACAAAAAAGTATATTTATTATATGCCATTTATAAAATCTTAAAAAAATGCAAGCTAGTCTATAATGACAGACAGCAAATCAGTGAGGATGGGATTGGGAGGGAGGGATTTTGAAGAATATGAGGAAAACTTTGTGAACAATGAATGTACTCTCTCTCTTGACTGTGGCAGTTTCATGTGTGTTGTGTATTGTAGACCTTATCAAATTTATACTTAAAATATGTACAGTTTATTGTATGCCAATTATATTTAATAAAACTGTTAAAGTACATTTGAGCCTTAGTAAGATATGCATACACTCACACACACAAAATTCCTGAGTCCTGCTCTAGGTCTACTGATTATGTGGGCAGGAGGCCTATGATCACAGTTTTGCAGTTCTGTGTGTACTACTGAGGCCCCATCAGGCTGAAAGTAATTCCTGTGACCTTCGAGGTTCCCCTCTTCTTCTCACTGCTTCCTGTGAAAGCCTCACCTCTCCTACTCCCTGTCTCATTCTCTGGCCTCCAGCCAACCCAGGTATCTGAGGTTCCCTAATGGGTACCTGCAATTATGACCTTGAGCTCTTGCAGACACTTCCCTACCTGGAATACCCTTGTGCTCTTCTTCAGTAGACTAATTCCTACTTGTGTTTCAAAACCCTACTCAGGAGGCACCTCCTCTGGGAAGCCTTCCTAGCCACTGCACTGTCTGTCTGAGGGTCCTCCACATATCCTTTTGTCCCTGGGGACGTCTCTGAACTTTCTTTTCTTGATCTGTAAAATGAGCTTAAGAATAATACTTATCTTCAAGAGCTGTTTCAAACTCGATGAGCTAACATAAAAACTATTTAGTATACCTCTTGGTGTATATTAGACTTCAACAAATAGTGGGCACTGTTGTCATGACCATTACTGTTATTTCTCATCACTGATGTCAGAGTCCTTGGAGCTTGTGCTGCTTACTTTCCAACACCTTGGTGACTGCTGTTTGATCTTCCACCTCTGGATGGTGACTTCTCTGAGTGTGTCACAGATGTTCACTTAGTTCAGCCCACAAGGATTTGTTGAGCACCCTCTGGGTGTCAGATCCTATCCCAGGTGCTGGGGACAAAGATTAGGAGGAAGAGAATGGACAGCAGAAGTGAAGGCAACAGGGAGGTGCCAGAGGAGAGTGTGAGGGGCACAGACTTCTGAATCATCTGCTCTGTCACATGTAGCTGTGTGATCTCGGACAAGTTTGTTAACCTCTCCGTTCTTATTTCCTCAGCTGTAAAATGGGTGAAAGATTATCTATCTTACTAGGTTGATATATCATTTTACTTTAACAACACTTATGTAGTTTTGCTCAAATGAGCTGATATCTATAAAACACTCAAAACAAAGGCACTGGAATTGGCCATTATCAGGGCATCGGAGGTGTGGAGAGAGTTGTTTTAGAGAAGACAGAAGCCCAAGTGTGGGAGTAGAAGAGTGAGTGCCCTGAAAGGGTGAGACAGGAAAGTGGAGAGAGCTCCTGAGAGCTATTTGATAGGAACGGGAGGAGAAGAGGGAGTGGTAGAGGGTGTGCAAGGGTACCGAGAGAAGCAGTGTTATCAAGTTGAGGAGAAGGTTCCAGCAGGAGGGAAGTGACTGTAGATAGAGGAGAGAGCAAGGAGGACAGAAGGACAGAGCGAGAGGGAGGGACTGCATGCAGGTACCGTGGGAGGTAAGGAGTGATCATTTGCACTATTACCCTGCATGGTCTCATCTCAGTGGAGAAAACTTGGCTGTGGAGGGGAGACCTGTGGTGTATGGAGGGTGTTGGGGAGGGTGGGGAAGTGTGAAACAGCTCTCGAGAGTGTGGGGGAGGGTTATACAAGACTGACAGGCTAAGCAGAGACCAGAATTTGGATGACTGCCAGTCTACGGGGACTGGGGAAAGGAGACTGATTCACCTGCAGCTGCAGCCACTGGGTGGAGGACAGAGACGGTGGAGGGAAGCATTGCTTTAGGATTGGGCTAGAACACTGGTCAGAGGGCCAGTTTGTCTCTGCTTGCTTGGGACTGTCCTGGTTTTAAAACTGAAAGCCCTACGTTCCAGAAACTCCCCCAGGGTGGGTAGTCACCCAACCGGGCAGGCAGAGTGGTGACAGCAAGGGTATCCAAGGGCTATGAAGTTGCTGGTTTCCGGGATTAGTGCCTGGATGGAGGGCTGTGCAAGGGACGGAAACATAACCTGGACACTCAGGATGTGGCAGTGGGGGCTTGGAAGGGAGGTTAAGGGCCTAAAGGTGTTACTCACCTGTCTTCCCAGTGCCTGAATAGTGCCTGGTTCACTGCTGAGACTCTAAATACTTCTCCAGAGACTGCAAAAGCGGACATTCACATGCTACTTTTAAGTTTTGCCATAGCCACACAACTTTGCATTAACTTAATAGTCTTCAAAATCAGCTTCCTAGTAAATATGTCTTAAAAGGAAACAATTTCTACCCTACATGGATTAAAAACAAAGAAACCACACACACTGCCACCAAACAAGTGGATTCTAACTGGATCTGCTGCCTGACAGAGGATCTGGGTCTGAGAATGCTCCTTCTCAGATAATCTGGGAGGGGCACCAGCATTAGGGAGGCATTTAAGATGAATTGTGCCAGACAGATAGTTCTGTTCAGAGGGATGGAAGACTCCAGAGGGACTCAGAACTCCTGGGGCACTCAAGTCTGTGTCCCTTTTCTACCTAGAATCATCTTGCCTACCTCATTTTGAAGAATGCTGTGGTGAAATAGTGAGACTGTTGGTCCTCTTAATAGTCTCGAGAGTCAACAACAGCTGTGCATTTAAATACCGAGATGGCACTGTGGTGACATTTCCCATGTATAGATTCAGAGAACGTCGCAGCTGAAAAGGTCCCAGAGGACTGAGCTGATCTGACGCCCCTGTCTCATCCCCACCTGCATTTTTCCCCCCCAGAGGTAGAAACTGAAGCCCCAAGAGAACAAAGACTTAACCAGGGCCATGCAATTGGAACAGGGACTCACCCCTGCCCTCCCAACTCAGCCATCACCCCAAGTTGGCTGCTTTTCCCAATCCTTCCCCATTTTGCCTTCAGAGACAATTTTGTTTCTTAATTTCTGACTTCTTGTCAGCTGTGATTAATGAGGAAGCCTCCCACATACACGATTTTCAGCTGTACCCAGTTTATGACAAAGATTAGACCATTCAAGTCAGAATAATGCTATTTAGCAAAACTGGATTTACAGCTGGCAGAAATTAAGAAGATTAATTTAAAGGTAAAAAAAAGGGGGGTTGGCAATCATAGATCAACACCTGAAAAATCTCACTGCTGTACACATCCCTAATTGAGAAGTATGTGGAAGATTCCATCCGTGAAATTCAATTATCATGCAAGCCAGGGGAAGCAGCTTCCCTGGGGAAGAAACGAGGCGGCCCAAATCAAAACGAGTCCACCTGTCTGTTTTCATGTCACAAAAAGTGAGAAAACCTGCCTTGGTGAAGGTGAAATATGGACGGTATGCATCAACATTAATGAAAATTTCCAGGGTCCCTTTCTGTAATGGGATTACCTCCCCAGCTCCTCCTTCAGAGGTCAGCCCAGAAAAACCTCCAAGGCTCCACAAAGTCTCTGCATACCATGCCAAGGACAGAAAGGGTGCCATGGGCACCCCTTTCCTGACATCCCCCTCCCCCCCCCAGCTTCCAGGCAAGACTGGATGGGGGCCGCAGACAAAAGGCGCTCTCAAGCCCCCACACCTCTTCCACTGATTAGGGGCTTCTTAACTGAAGCAATCAGCAGAGAAAACTCGAGACAACTATAATGATTACAAATAAGCCGATGGTAATTGACCCGCCTTTTAACTGCAGGGAGAGGGGGTGGGGTGGCAGGTTCGACAGCACTTGCTTTGTCTCTCCAATAGCTAAGATACACCCAGGAACACACTGCAACCCTGATCTGCAAAGGGGCTGGATGGAATTCCTTTTCTGTTAACTGTTTTTTTTTGTTTTTTTTTTCTGCAAATGAATATATATATTTATTTATTTATTTATTTATATGTATAACTGAATCACTATGCTGTATACTTGAAACTAACATAACATTGTAAGTCAACTAGACTCCAATATAAAATAAAAGTTCTAAAAATGCCACTGCTTTTTATTTTATTTTATTTTTTAATAAATTTATTTATTTTAGTTGGGGGCTAATAACTGTTTTGAGTGGTTGGGCTACTGTGCTTAGAGTTTTGCGGTTTGAAAAGTGCTTTCACGTTCATCAACTCAGGAAACCCTGAGCTTACTGTCTCCCATTATACAGATGAGACCAAGGTTAAGTGACTGACTTCAGCTGCTTGAAAGATTGTGGTTGGATTCCAATCTCACATATGTTTGGTGCTATGCTGGTTAATACAGAGGAAGGCACAGTCTCTTTAGAAGCTCATGATTTGGAGGGAAGGACTAGACACAGACTGGGGAGATCATCATTGAAGGTCAAATGTGATATGATCATCAGAGCCAGCGCTCAGGGAGAGGTCAAGGATGGAAGAGACCGCATAATGAAGAAAACATCCCCAGGGACAGGGGTCAAGTCTGTCTCTATTACCACTGTAGCTCCAGTGTCTGGTCATAAATATACTCACAAAGCAGGTTTCAAAAATATGTTTTGAATAAATGAATGAATGATGGTGATGCCTCTTGAGAGGGATGTAAAGAATTTGAGAGATTTGGAGGTGAGCAAGTGTGATGTGAAGTTATTGACCAGGGGAATGGAACATGAAAATTGTAGGATATAAAAATTACAATAATCTTGGGTTTGATGAATCTGTGCTGAGTATAGACAAACTGTCTGATAGCAATGTGGTTTTGCTAGTCTATTGAAATCAACAAATCTTTGCAGCATTATCTCATAGAGGGTGACAGGCAGGTCTCTGCTTCGTGTGTATCCTCTTCTTTCAAAGTCACTGAGAGCATTGCTTCAAGGATCACCTGTGCCTCTTCCAGTGACTTAAAGTTTCCAGGTTAGTTCTTCTCTCTAGGGATGATTTTGAATTCCAGTGGCTTGTCCCAGACTAGAGCAGGACTAAGGGGAGAGGAGAAAATTCAATGGGAAGGGAAAAGGTCTGTGTTTAATTGGAGACTCGTGTTATTTTCAGTGTAATGAAAATCCATGAAGACAGCTCTTTCTGCTGACTCTCTTTCAAGTCCTCAGAACACTTACGAAGGGAATGTGTAGCGTCAGGGCAGACCCTGGTGCTACCCAGGATAAGCTCGTTGAGCTGGAGGGGATGGAGAGCGCAGTCTCCAACCTGAACAATGATCTTCGTATTTGTCTGCGATAAGGGGGCCCAAGGGGTTCCGGGTCAATGTGAGAGTCAACAACTTTCTAGAAGCATGAGGCAGTGAAGAAAGTGTTTCTGCTCCTGACTTTAAGATTCTCATTTCCACCTCTAAGCTATAAATAAGAATGGGTTTTGTGGGAGAAATCTGATGTTTCTTCTCTATTGCAATTCCCTTTCATTTCCAGTCTCTGATTTCCATGAAATGTACTGTCTCCTTTGCCCTCAGCATCTGGTTAGATTCAGTCTAGGGAGGTAGCACGGAGATGCGAGGGTGGAAGACAGGAGAGGTTAGGTATTTCTTGCCCACTCCTGTCCTGCTCTGGCATCATCTCCATGGGGTTCTGGGTCCCTCCATGACTGCTTCGAGCAGGTAGCTTCAGCTTCAGCTTCAGCTCTCATGAGACTCTGAGAATACCATTTCTCCCCTCTATCCCTCCAGGCCTTGGGGTGGAATGACTCCTGCTGTCATGAGTCTCTGGGTCCTTCACCATCCTGCTCACATCCCTGCACATGGTCTCTTTGCCAAAGTCTCTTCAGTGAAGGGATTTAGGGATCTTGCTGCCAAGATCCTGACTGAGAGGAGATTTCAGGCTGGAGATCAGGGTTCCTGCCTTGCTCACCTCTGGACTCTTCTGGTCTGATTGCAGAGCCTGGTTTTAGCACTCTCAGGAAATAGATACAGAAGTCTTTATTCTTCAGGAACCTATCTGATTTGAGAGAATCTCTGTCCCCCACCTTCTCCCTCATCTCTCAGACTGTGAGGATGGCCCTTCTTCTGGGCTTCTTTGTAACAGGGAGCCTGGGCACGTCAGGATGGGAAATGCTCCCACCTCCAGGGCCCTCGGCTTAAGATCTTGGCTGCTGGTCTGAGTGTGCAGTGCCTCTATGTTTCACCCCATGAAGCCCTGCCGTAGGGTCTCCAGAAATGACAAGTACATCACGTGGCTCACGTGGGGCAGGTGAGGCAAACCACAGTGTCAGTGAGGAGAAATTCCTCATCCTTCCTTTAAGAATATCATGCCCAGGAGGAACCTGGTTTCCAGGAGAAGGAAGCAGCTGACTTTTAGGATTGGATAGACCTGAGTTTGAATCCTGGATCCTCCTCTTACACACTGGGTGGCTGTGGGCAAGTCACTTCATTGCTGAGTCCCTTTCCTCATATGTAAAATGAGAGTGAGAATAGCTTCCAGGCTCCAAGGTTCCCATGAGGATCACACATGGTATAGACGGGAAGGGCTGGGGTGTGGGCTGGTCTGTGACCCACACATGCTCATCCTCAGATCCTCCCCACTCGACTCCAGTGCTCCTGGAGAAAGCAGCTTCCCCATTTCCTCCTTTCTCTCTCTCCTACAAAAGGAACTTCATAATTCTGTGCTGCCAATACAGCCTCTTGCGTTACGATCAATTCAAACCCCCAACTCCTAATTCTGAGGAGGATCCAATGGCCCCCAAGATTTCTCTAAATTTTCACTTCTTTAACCATGGTCACCTTTGGCTCTGAGTTAATCTGATTTCTGGTTCATCCTTTTCTCTCTCCTATGTGGTTTCTTTCCTGTACTGTTAATGAGATGCAGCCCTTTCCATAAGTGTTGCAAAATCAGACTTCCCCAGAAGAGAAAAAAAGCTTGCACTTTGCCAGTGCAGGCTCTGGGCTTCAACTCCTCAGTTCATGTCCTTTCCTCTCCCCTTCCTCCTGATTGTCCTGGGAGCTCCAAATTCTCACTGTTGTGCTGAGCTCCACAATCTGGAGTAGCCCCTGCTCCCCAGTTCTGCTGCAGCCACCTGTCCTACCTGAATTTCTCCAGTTTACCCAGGAGAACAGAAGGGTATTTTATCATATGCTCCCCTCCCTTTGAATAGCCGCCCATGTACACAGTACTGTTTTCCATCTGTGACATAACCAGGGTGGGGTGCTGCGAGATCTAAAACCTTTGCCACCAGAAAGACCCCTTGTTGTCTCTTTCTTCTACCTATGCACCTCCTCAGGGTGCAGGGTCAGAGATGGAAGAGGAGCTGCCCTTCCCAAACCCCCAGTCCTGGACTGGAGCCCTAGCACTGTCATTCATGTGCTGGGGACCTTGGGATATTCTAGACGTGAAACACTCTTTTGAAAGCCTGCCTGAAGAATCATTAGCATAGGCAACCAGGGCTGAAGGTAGACTTCTATAAGAACGTATGGTGAGATTGAGGCAGGGGGGGAAACCCTGGGAGCCAGTCCACAGGCATCACCCTTCATGTGTACATGATGGGTGAATGTACACATTCACCGCGTGGTCAGGTGCCCTTTGAGCGCATGACTCGGTGACCGTCTCTGGGCCTCAGTGTCCTCACTGTTGGGTGACAGTGTGGGCCTAGGCCAACTGGAGCCCCAGCCCAGCACCCTGAGCCCGGCGAGCTGGCTGGAGTACTGACGTCCTGGCACAGGAGCCCATGCACACATGATTTCACGCAGAGCCTGTGTTTTCTCTTGATCATGCTTTCTCCCACCTTGTCCTTGTGTCACTGGATAGGATCCCATCTGTCACACTGAGCCATCTGCTTCCTCTCCTGCCATCTCTCCTGCCCAACTCTAAGTAAATTAAAAAACAAAGAGGCAGGAAGCCGCTGACAGCCGCATTTATCCTCATTTCTATGCCTGGCAATGGAAGCTGAAGGGCCGGCTTTATGAGTCTGGATTAAAGATTAGTTCAGGCTGGTGAGAAGGGAACAGTCCCACGGTTATGACTTCCTGACCTGGGACAACACCACAGGTGGCATGAATGTGGGCTGGGGCTGCGGAGGAAGGAATTGAGGTCAGATGAGGGCAGTGGCAGGACACGAGCTTCGGAGCTGGGCAAAACTGGTTTGCTGCTCAACACTGGGGTTTGGAGAGCTCCCATTCCAGCTCTGCCTTATAAGTTATTGACCTCACAGAGAGACTAAGCGAGCATCATATGGATTGATAGCAGGCGTCCACCAGTGTTCCACAGAGAGCAGGTATTTCTGGAGACTCAGGGTAGGCAAGAGTGAGGATGGGGTAGGCAGGGAGCCCCTTGCCTAGGAAAAGGCATTAGGGAGGAGTTGGTGATCTGAGGCTCCTTTGTGGGCCTCAGTCTCCACATCTATAAAATGGGACTAGGACTGCTGGGCCAAACCCTAGGGAAAGCTTATAAGGAGCGAGAGAAATGGGACAAACCTGGAGGATGTGTAGGTCAGAGGAGCAGGAGACCCAGCCTGGGGACTGCTGCTATGGCTTCTGATGGGATGGCTCTGTGGCAAATTATGTAACTGTTTCCCTTGTTTACTGCCCTCCTTGTGAGATCATGATTGCCCCACCTCACTGACATCTGATTTGGCCATGTGACTTGCTTTGGCCACTGAAACTGAGGGGAAATGCCATATGCTAGTTCTAAGTAGCAGTTTTAAGAGCTGTCAGATACTTCTGTTATGTTCTTTCCCTTCTTCCACGGAACTAAAGTAAGGTGTTCTCATCTAGTCTGGGCCTTAAAATGAAGATGGAATGGAAAAGAGCCAGAGCTGACACACAGTGGATACGTATGTGAGCCGGAAATATTTGTTGTGAGTCAATGACATTTTGGAGCTGTTGGCAAAAGTTGACTGATTTAGCCCTTTTCAAATGCAAGCTTGTCCCAAACCCCATCTTGGAAAAGGGATGCTGCCTGCTCCTGCCTGGGTTCCTGCAGTCTCCAGTTTTCGCCATCTATGACTCTCTCTGGGTCTCAGTAATTTTGCCTGCAAAATGATTGGTTGTGGATAGCTGGGAGTCAACCAGGGAGGGGGAGAATGGAGGGCAACACAACTGTGTCATCCCAGCTAGAGACTGTTTCTTCTGCTTGCTGGTAGGAGCCCTGATACTTATATCACCTCCAGAGAAGGCAGATTAGTATCTAGTCCCAGACCAAGCAAGTTGTCAGGGGAATACTTTCCAGGCATGCATGGCTCTGTCTCATGGAACAGTCTGGGGAATACGTTTACTTATACTTCCAGAAATTTTTTAGTGCCCCTTATAAATTACCACCCAGAGAGCTGGTTTATTCCTTATTCTAGTTCAGAGCATGGCTGGCCCCATTCTCTGGAGGAAGGCATGTTGAGGTGGAACACAGATGTGGTTTGAAGTGGATCCAGTCACATAGAAAAACCAGCTCCCATTCTGGGCATTGGATGGGGGTGCATCTGTCACAGCTTTACAGGTGTCAGTCCCAGAGACCCCCTTGAGATGATATCCTCGCTTTTGAAGATTAGTCAGGTAATCTTCAATATGGTGCTGGTAAACCAACTGTATCAGGATCACTTGAGAAGCTTGCTGAAAATCCATGTTCTAGCATCCCATCTACTCAACCAGTGAAGCCTAAGGATCTTCATTCTGATGTTCTAATCTAACACCTCAATGCCATCACAGATGGGGAAAGAAGCAGCTGAGTCTTGTGACCCTCAGGTACTCACTAGCCCCTCTGCAGCCCTTGAAATAGATTCCACCCCTCCTAGGCAGGAAAGCATGATCCAGGTGGACTGTCAGCAAGTCCAACCTGATGGGGAGGTGATGCTGCTTCTGGAATAACACTGTGATGAGTATGGAATTTATAATCTAGCTATTTCAGCAAATATTTGTGTACTTTGCTGAAAGTTGCACTTTCAGATCAATTCTGCATGCGTCTCTTTCAAATTATTATTGTAACCTTGCAAAATTGAATTTATTACTGATGTAAAAATAATAAGCTCAGGAATCATTCATTACTTTACTTTCCACTCTTAGGTGTCAGCTCAGTTTTTGAAAAGTCAGTAAGGTCCAGAATAAATCCAGGTTTCCTAAGTAAGGGACCTGGGATGAAGTAGGAACTCAGTAGAGAGACAGATTTGGGGGACATGGGACATACTGATTATATGATGCATGTGGAATCACCATAGGCATATTGGTAGGCAGAGGCCAAGCATGTCTAGAGCTTAGGAGAGAGGACTGGTTTAAAAGCAAAAAGTTAAAACTTTTAGCACAGGTGAGATGGTTCAGAGACATTGTTTTCTGTGATAAATGAGATCAGGCATCCTCATCCCCTTTGTCTGTTAACAGAAAATAGGGGTGGGGTAAGGAAGGAACGGGCTTCCCAGGTGGCTCAGAGGTAAAGAATCCGCCTGCCAATGCAGGAGACTCAGTATTTATCCCTAGGTCAGAAGGATCCCCTGGAGAAGGAAACGGCAACCCTCTCCAGTATTCTTGCCTGGGAAATCCTGTGGACAGAGGAGCCTGGTGGGCTGCATACAGTCTATGGGGTCACAAAGAGTCGGACATGACTTAGCAACTAAACAACAACAGGAACAGGGAAGGAAGAGTGAGTGGTGAGAGGCTGGGACAGATAGTTTACAAATTTCATCAGCACCAGCATTCTGCTTCTCTGTGCCGTAAACATTTGTGAATTTAATTCAATAGACCCAGTCACTGTGCTGAGCACAACTCGATCCATCCACTGTTTACTGAACACCTACTATGTTGTAGGCCCTGGGGCTCATCAGTGAACCTGAGAAGCTCTTCATCCTGAGTGGACTTCCACGTGTCATATTTGGCAGTGGGTCAGGGTGTGATGTTTAATTAAACATGTCAGGACTAAAGTCCACAGAGAGGAGACAACATTTCCAAGGTCACAGATCAAAGGGGTTACAGAGGTCCAACCCAGAACTGGTGACCCCAGCCCAGTATGGGGGATTTCTCTGAAGCATGGCACAGCCAGGAAAAGGAGGTATGATATGAATGGTCAGTGTGAAGATATGATTAGTATTTGATTATTTGCCCAGAGGATTAAGAGCTAGGTTGGCTCTTGGAGTACCATTGACAGCAACAGGATTTTGGGGCTCACTGTGATAATTAGGGTCTCAAGCTGAATGAGTTGATGAGAGAATCTCAGGACTCAGAGGTCATCTCATTCAGTCTTCTACTATTTAAAACAGTCCTGGGGACTTCCCTGGTGGTCCAGTGGCTAAGACTCCATGTTCCCAGTGGAGGGGGCCCAGGTTCCGTTCCTGGTTTGAGAACTAGATCCCCCATGCTGCAACTAAAGAATCCCGCATGCTGCAACTAAGACATGGTGCAGCCAAATAAATAAATAAGTAAATAAATATTAAAAACAAAACAACAACAACAAAAAACAGTCCTGTACATCCCCAGTGACAAGGAGCTGACTGCTATCCAAGGTATCTCATCTCTTATTTGGATAGCTCTGATTATTGGAATTTGTTTTTTACAGTGAAGTGGGATAACTCTTGCTGGGGTTCCAATCCATGACTTAGCTTAGCTCCTGAGTCCCACAGATCATGTCTGCTCCCTTTGTCCTGTGACAGCCCCTCAGAGACTTGGAGGTGACCGTGCCCCATTGAGCCTCTCTTCTCCAGGTTAGAAATATCCTGTGGTGAATGTGTTCTTTTAATGCTTATTGCAGGACCAGGAGCTGCCTGTGTATCAGCCTGAGTCAAATGACCTTGTGACCCAGTGTCCATCTACCAAAGTCCCCTTAATTCTACTTAAGGACATAGACACCTTCTGATTCCTTTGTGTATGTGGAGTCAGGGCCCAGTGAAAGTGGTTTCAACCCTGTGCAAGAGAAAAACCTGAGAATACACAAATCGTCTATAAATTCACAGCACTGTTTATGGCCTGGGCCAGCAAATAGGTTTCAGACCCTTGTTACTCGAAGGGACAAGCAATATTAGCATCACCTGGGAGCTTTCTGGGAAATGCAGAATAGTAGGCCCCACCCTATACCTACTGAATCAGAAGATCCCTAGGCATACCAAGTGCCCTTTGTTTGCCTTTTATGAACCCTCAGAGTCATGTTGCTTGGCTTAGCCTCCAGGGCATGTGAATCATGCCAGGATGACCTTCCTAAAACTCCAACCTGGCTATGTCACTCTGCTTGCCTACATTCTTTCAAATGGTGCCCATTGCTTCAGGATAAAGTTTAATCTCTCAGGCACCATGATCTGGCTTATACCAGTCTCTAAAGGATATTTCTCTACCCTTCTCTGGCTGCCCAGTCACACCAAATGACCCCCAGGTCCCAGAAAAACTAGATCGTTTCACATGGCTATGCCTTTGGACATGCTGTTCACTCTTCCTGGAATTTCACCCTAGGCTTTCTCCCCTGAGAAATTTCTCCCTAACCTTCATTTTAGCTTTAGTGTTACTTCCTCCAGGTGCTGCCTGCTTTGTGCCTGCATCAAATCTAGCCCTTCTAACTAATAAACACTTAACAGAGACACACTGTGCTGCCATCACTGACCCACATGTGTCTTCCTCAATAGGTTGTGAATTCCTTGGGGCAGAGTCTGTGTCTGGTTTATCTGAGGACCTAGGACACAATACGTGCTCAACAAGTGCTAAATTGCTGAAGCAGTTAGCAAAGGCCCCAGTGTCCACAGGAGAGCTCAACTGGAAGGGTTATTATTCAGAAAGGTTATTCCTCATAGTCCTTGCCTCCCTGCTCCCAGGTGAGGACCTTCTCTCCCATGGAGAGTCCTCAGAGAATCAGCGCATCATCAGTGCCATCACCAAGAAATGCCTCTGTCCTCAGAGAGTTTCCTGGATCCTAGGCCTTTTTCAATTTATCTCATTTTCTCAAGCCTGCTGTGTGTTGGGCTTGACTCCTAGAAAGCTGAGATGGAGCAGATCTATTTCTTGCCCTGGAGAGTTCACATTCTGGTCAGGAGTTAGGCTCAAATGACTTGTGAACAGTGCTCTGGAGGTTTGATGGAGGGAGGTCCCCATAGGGGAGGATGTCATTAGGCAGGGTCAGGGCAGGGAAGGCATCCAAAGCAGAGGGAGCAGCATGAGCAAAGTTCTGGTATAGGGAATGGTTATTTGGCTGGAGGGGAACCATGTGAAGAAAGAGGCTTAAAAGGTAGACTGGGGCCAGGTTATAGGAGGAAGGGCTATCAATGCTAAGAAAATATATTGTCCACGGGGTTCCCACATGTGGTTATTCAGATGTGTACTATACAAAGCTGTCATGTCCTAGGGTGCCACTTGTCTTGCTGCTGCTACTGCTGCTGCTAAGTCGCTTCAGTCGTGTCCGACTCTGTGCGACCCCATAGATGGCAGCCTACCAGGCTCCACCATCCCTGGGATTCTCCAGGCAAGAATACTGGAGTGGGTTGCCATCTCCTTCTCCAGTGCATGAAAGGGAAAAGTGAAAGTGAAGTCGCTCAGTCGTGTCCGACTCTTAGCGACCCCATGGACGGTAGCCTACCAGGCTCCTCCATCCATGGGATTTTCCAGGCAAGAGTACTGGAGTGGGGTGCCATTGCCTTCTCCGACTTGTCTTGCAAGCAGCTTCATTGTTCTGAAATTAGAAAATATTATTATTATAAATTTTTTCACTCTAAATATGAGTAGCATAAACATTTTCATGACAATTTTCTGGCAGGTGGAAGTAAAATAGCTTGTTCTAACTAGGTTTATACCTGTTGTTCCAATTCTACTTTTGAAGAAGAAATGTTTTATAATCAAAAAGCCTAGTTTGTAACAATTAGACTGCAGAATGCAAACTCAGACATACTCTAAAAATACCCACTTTTAATTTTCTTAGTACCAATTTGACACGATGTTTTCTGTAAAATTACTAGTATAAGTAAAAGGATGCAGAAACCAAAATCAGTATGCAAAATGCTTTAAAACATCAAAAGAATTAAAATATTCCTTGAAGAAAAATTAAATGATGATGTTTAAGAAGAATATGTTCTTCATCCTAAACAAATTAGAGATCAATGATGCCAACGTCTCTAAAGAGGGGAACATGAAGAAAAACAATCAGAAAAAGACTCATTTTAACTATGAATCCATGATTAACCCATTTGCGACCCGTATAACATTTCAAAGTCATTTTCTTTTTAAAAAGAAGAAAGTTTTGTAATGCTGAAAAATATCATGGCCTTTCATTCTTCCAAGTGACATATGTAATTTGAAGAGTTGTGATGAGCTTGAACAACTGTAACTGTGTGAAAATTTACAACAAATTGATCACTATGCTATTGATGAAGCATCAGTCTGTGAGGAACTAAAACCTTAAACTGCTTTTAAAGTCTCCTTTTGCCACTTAGCAATACACTTGTATCAATAATTTACTGGATGCTTTCCTGAATATTTTTTGCAGCTCTCAGAATATATTTAACTTTGACAACATTGGTTGCCAGTGGAGAGCATAGCTTCTTGAGATTAAAATGTATTTTATCCAGAACCAGGACCAGAGTATGTCCATTGGGTTTGTCAAAAAGATATTAAAACACAAAGACAAACAATAACAGGAAACACACCACATAAGAAAAGGGAGATGGGTGCTTGCCTCATCCCCAGGTAAATTTTATAAAAAACAATTGGTCAAATAAATATGGATTTTAAATTACTCAAGATTTACAGTGGATCAAATCTAATGATCATTTCTAGAGAAAACAAGATATGTGGGCAAGTAAGCATTAAAATGATCATAAATATTTTGTTTCTGTGAAAGAAAGATGCCTGTCTTAGCTTGTGTTGTGCTGTGGTTAGTCGCTCAGTTGTGTCTGACTCTTTGAGACCCCATGGACTGTAGCCCACCAGGCTCCTCTGTCCATGGGGATTCTCCAGGCAGGAATACTGGAGTGGGTAGCCTATCCCTTCTCCAGGGGGAACTTCCCAACACAGGAATTGAACCGGGGTCTCCTGCACTGCAGGCAGATTCTTTACCAGCTGTGCTACCAGGGAAGGCCAGGTCTTAGCCTATATTTCCATAAACAGCAGAGGTTGGTTCATTTGGGGAAACTGGTGCCAGGGAACTGGGAAAAGCAAAACAGGAAGGGAGGTCCCTGTTAAGTAGTGGCATCTGCTGTGAGCACCTGGACTCCATCTGGCTGGGACCCTGAGGAACCATGAGAAATGCACCCCGTGAGGCAGAAGAAGGGAGTATTTCTCCACTGGTGTCCATGCCCCTGGGGCCAAGAGTTGTTACTCTTGAATTACTCTAGAATTAACCCTCTTGTACTTCAGAGTTTGCACATTTGTCTTAATGATCTCTGTGGCCACATCAGAAAAGTCCTAGAGCAGAAAACAGGAGACACAAGGGTAGCTGAGGTGATGTGTTCTCAGGTGACTTTTCAACACAGCTTGTTGCCTCAGAAACAGCTGGAGTGAACAAGTGGCTAAGAAGAAGTGAAGTGGGATAGGAGATATATCTGATACAATGTATAACAACTTCGGAACAAATAATTTTAGTGTAGCTCTAATTATTGTGAATAAAAGCTCAAATTTTCTATTTACTTAGACCTTTTAATTTTGGTTTAATGAACACATGGTACACAAATCTTAGGTGTACAGCTTAAGTATTCTTTTATATTCTAAAACGGATTTGTTTATTTAAAAAATGACTTTGTTGTAATTATTATTATTTTTTTTTTTTTTTGTAATTATTATTTTTAAGAAGTAAATAAGTGAGTGATAGTTGCTCAGTCATGTCCAACTCTTTGCAACCCCACAGACTGAGCCTGCCAGGCTCCTTTGTCCATGAAATTCTCCAGCAAGAATACTGGAGAGGGTTGCCATTTCCTTTTCCAGGGGATCTTCCCAACCCAGAGATCAAACACGGGTCTCATTGCAGGCAGATTCTTTATCATCTAAGCTGCCAGGGAAGCCTACTATTAAGAGAATTTTCTAAGTATAAAGACAGGTCAACTTAAAAAGTATCAGCACATACAAGCTTGACTTTGTCTTATAATCTACAGACAATACATTAGAATAAGTAATGAATCCATATACCTTTTCCAAAGGAAAGTAACAATAAGGTTATAAATATAAAATATGAAAGTGGCAGAAGTAGCAATAAAGTTATAAATGACAATCATCAATCAGATGAAATAATTTAGATGAAGTTTACCTCTCTAGACAATATGGGAACTGGGCAAGTGGTCAAGAAGGAAATACAATGTGCTTTTAACTTTGTATGAAAAATAATGTTCAGTTCCATGCTGCTGAACATAGTTCTGTTTTTGCTAAATAAGTCCTCTACTTCAAATTTCTATCCAAATTAGTGTACCTATTTAAAACTGTACTTGGGAGAGGGGCAGCTTGTTCTAATTTGCATTAAGGTGCCTTATGGACTTCAGTGGGGCTTCTGAGTGACAGTGCTGTGTGTCTTAGGTAGGGAGGAACACTGCTTCACCCAGTGGGTGAGACTTGGATAATTGGATCCAAACTGACTTTTTGTAATTGAATGCTTTTGAAAACGCAACTTGGAGAATTTGACATTTTAAGGGTCCTTACAACAATAAGGGGACCTTTTTAAATCAGGGAGTCTGTATGCTTAGCTTTTGGAACATTGAAATTCCTTCCCTCCCTCCCTCCTCAACCTTCTTGAAGGTGTTCCTACTAGAGAACACGTGGAATCACAGGGTCAAGAGTAAAACCAAAGCAGGTACTGGAGCAGGGCTTCTCAACAGAGGGATGATTGATGCTTGGGGCCAGAAATCCTTTGTTGAGGTGGGTAGGGGAGGGCTGTCCTGTACAACCCAAGATATTCAGCGGCATTCCTGGCCTGTACCCACTAGATACTAGGAGCAATCCACCTGCCCCTTCACCCAGTGTGGCAAGCAAACCTGCCTCCAGACATTGCCAAATATCCCTGAGGGGCAAGGTAGCCCCCAGGGATGAAATGAAAACTTCACCAAATGAAAACTGGTGAAGGATCTGTTTGTGCAGCTAATTATTTCTAGTACTTCTTCCCATAAGCTCTCATTTTCTATACTTCCCTTAAAAAAAAAAAAAATATATATATATATATATATATATATATATGTGTGTGTGTGTGTGTGTGTATAGTATACTATTTCCCCTGTTGGAGAGTTTAGTGAAAATCACAACTCAGGGGCCTTCAAGATAATGTAGCCAGGCCAGTATCTGAGAATGCCCAATTTCTGAATGTTGGAGCTGGGCAGTGAAGATCTGGAAGGAGAGTCAGGAGAGTCAGTGACTAAGCCAATTACACTGAAGAAATGGCAGGTAAGCAGGGAGGGGGTAGAGAGAGAGGCCTGAGGAGCCCAGCCTATGTCCACATAAGAGGGAATATGTTGTGAGAGCCCAAAGCTGCCACATCTGACCATGACTTTGGCTGCTGCCTGAGAAAAATGGCTTCTGCTTCACTTCTGCCTTCCAAGAGTTCCTCTCTTAGGCAAACTCTAATCCCACAAACCCTACAGGGAAGGAGATTCAGGGAAATGTAGTTCCCAGGCTGATGATAGTGGGAGCAGTGGTTGCTGGAAGATCCAGAAGAGCACACTGCTGGCTTGGCATCCATACACATTGCTTTCACTAAGGCTGATTTCTGAGTAGAAATGATAAGGACAGCACCCTCCCACCTGAAACCATGCATCTCTCCTCAGTACAACTGAGGACAAGTTCACTGCTCATTCCTCCCGCCAAAAGAGGAAACAGAGTCCCAGAGGAAACTTGATCCATCTCTGGATGATGTTTGCTCATCTAGCTGGGTCACCTGCTGTAACTTAATATGGAGATACAGGATTAAACACTGTTAATGCACTGCATATTAGCTAAACAAGAAAGGGAGAGGGGAGAACAGAAAAATCAAAGAAAGAAGAAAGCAAGTAGTCCCCATTTTATGATTAACACATATAAATACACTCATATCGAGGCAAAGAAACAAAGCAACTAATTCCCATTTTGGCAATGGGTCATGTGGTTGTAGCAGGAATTTGACTTCTTTTTTTTTAACTACCAGTTCCTTAATCCTTTTTGCTCTTAGCAAGCATTTTGACTAGTTATGGTTCCTTGTCTGGTGGAATCATGCAAACCTTCATTCCTGAGGAGTCTATGTCATTAGACTGTGCTGATGTTTTCCATGTACTTCTACCACAGGACATGAGAGTATTAGAAAACATCCAGAAGATCTCCTGGGTCCCAGAAAGACTCCTCTTAATCCCTTGTCTTAGCCTGTTCGGGTGATTGTAACGAAATGCCCATGACTGTTGTATATACATCTATTTCTCACAGTTCTGGAGGCTGGGAAGTCAAAGACCATGGTACAGGCAGATTCAGTGTCTGGTAAGGGCTTGCTTCCTTATTAATGGCTGTCTTTTCATTGTAACCTCACATGGTGGAAGGGTCCAGGGAGCTCCTTGAGGTTCCATTCGTAAGGGCTTCATCCTCGTGACCTAATTACCTTCCAAAGGTCCTATCCCCAGATACCAGCACCTTGGATGATGAATTTCAACTATGAATTTTGGGGGAAACACAAACATTTAATTTATAGCAGGACCCATTGTCCAAAATCACTGCAGATGGTGACTGCAGCCATGAAATTAAAAGACGTTTACTCCTTGGAAGGAAAGTTATAACCAACCTAGATAGCATATTAAAAAGCAGAGACATTACTTTGCCAACAAAGGTCCATCTAGACAAGGCTATGGTTTTTCCAGTAGTCGGGTATGGATGTGAGAGTTGGACTATAAAGAAAGCTGAGTGCCAAAGAATTGATGCTTTTGAACTGTGGTTTTGGAGAAGACTCTTGAGAGTCCCTTGGATGCAAAAAGGTCCAGCCAGTCCATCCTAAAGGAGATCAGTCCTGAGAGTTCATTGGAAGGACTGATGTTGGAACTGAAACTCCAATATTTTGACCACCTGATTCAAAGAGCTGACTCACTGGAAAAGACCTTGATGCTGGGAAAGATTGAAGGCAGGAGGAGAAGGGGACGACAGAGGATGAGATGGTCGGATGGCATCACCGACTCAATGAACATGAGTTTGGGTAAACTCTGGGAGTTGGTGATGGACAGTGAGGCCTGGCGTGCTTCAGTCCATTGGGTTGCAAAGAGTTTTGGACACAACTGAGCAACTGAATTGAACTGAACTGAACCATTGTGAAGTAACAACCTAACTTCCCCTTGGTAATCAGGACTAATCATTCCAGTAATACAGAATGGACTGTTGTATTATTTGAACAAAGTCATCCTCCTTTGGAAAACAAGATGTCTATGCCAAAGAGCCAAAGTCATGGGGATAGAAGCAAATATGTATCCTTGAGTTGGGGACTTAAAGCCTGAAGTCATCATTTTCTATTTTCAAATTCTTCAGCACAATTAGAAGTAGCCAACTAACCCCACAGTCCTTATAAGCTTTATTTCCACGATAGTGTTGTATTGCAGAGCTAGTTGGTCCCTTGACTTTCTTTCTACAGAAACCTGACTTGAGATGATGACAGGTAATAGTCTAAGCAAACTTTCTCTCACTTTATGCCATGGATCACCATGAGGTAGCAACACTGCCATTAATGCCCTTAATTCTAATATTAGTGAGAGATTTCCATACTCTTCTTCTTAAGAGTCTGCTTTTCAAACCTCTAGTGATTTCAGTCAGGAAAACAGAGCCATAACAAGTATTACAAGAATAAGGGGTTTAACATAGGAATTTTTGTGCTCAGTTGTGTCGGACTCTTTGCAATCCCATGGGCTGTGGCCTGCCTAGTGCCTCTGTTCGTGGAACTTTCCAGGCAAAAATATGGAATTGGTTGCCATTTCCTACTCCAGGGGATCTTCTTGACCCAGGGATCAAACCTGCATCTCTTACGTCTCCTTCATTGGCAGGCAGGTTCTTTACCACTAGCACCACCTGGGAAGCCCAGGGCTTATACAAATCTGAGAGTGAGGAGTGAGGTTCTAGAAGGTGGAAGTTGAAGGGTCTGAGAAGCAGTTGTTAACCACTTCCACCTGAATTACAGGTGGCGCAGGTGGTGCAGATAGCACCTGTGGGGAAGTCCGAGAAGCTGTATTCATATGGCCCACAAAATGGGTCTGTGGGATGGGAGCTCACGAAGAGGTCTCCAAAGCCACTGCATCTATTGAAACTGTCATGCCCGGTGACTCTACCATTATGTCTGACTACCATGGTATCCCAATAACAATGGCTTCCTGTTGGCATCTCACTTGCAAATTTTGCACAGATTGCTCTCACTGGCAGTCTCCATCCTGGGACCATTCAGGAAACAGCATACTGGGAAGTGTAGTTCCAGGCTGTAGGCAGATTGATGGTGCCAAGTTGACAGCAAGACAACTCAGTATAATAGCCAACAACAGGGAATTGGTTAACTAAATTATGATATAATCATGTAATAAAATCTGCACAACCTGTGTCAGTCAGGGTTCAACCAGAGAAACAGAACCAGTAGGAGGTATATGTATTCAGAGATTTATTGGCTTGTGTAATTTGGGGCTCTGGTCAGGTGAGTCTGTAGGGCAGCCCCCTGGGAAGGGCACAAGCTGAAGCTGCTGTCCACAGGCACAGTTTCTTCCTCAGTGAAGCTTTAGTTGTGCTCTTTAGGTTTCCAGCTGGCTGACTCTGACCCTCCCAGGTTATCTAGGATAATCTCCCTTACAGTTAATTAGGGACTTTAATCACAGCTACAAAATAATACCTTCACAGCAATACCTAGAGTTTGACTGAATAACTGGGGGCTGTAACCTAACCAGTTTATCAAGCTGACCATCCGACAAAATGAAAGAGATTATGTAGCATGACAATTCATGATGCTCTAGAACATTTAATGATACAGGAAAGTGTTCATGAAATATGAAGTTAAAAAGGCAAGTTATAAAACAGCATATAGCATATTCTATTTGCGTGAAAACCTATCTATTTAAGCATAAAGAAAATAGGCTAAAATGGCACATGAGAATGTTTAGGGTGGTAATTACCGAGTACTGAGAGACTGGGTGATGAAAATTTTCTCCTTTTCGCTTATGTATATTTCCTAAATTATTTACAATGAACAAATGATACTTTATAACAAGAAAAATTTTAATATTCTATTTTAGACACATTAGGAAACCTTGCTAATTAAATACCAGGAGGTTCTTCCTGAGATGCGAAGGATTTCTCTCCCCTCCCACTCCCTAAGCCTTTCCTTCCCTGTCTACTTACAGATACCAAAGATACTTGTAAAATAGGAAGCTCTCAAGTCTTAGGATGAAAATGCTCCCCTCTTATGCCTCTCTTTAACAAGTATAGGTGAATGTGGTGGGTGAGATGTTGAAAGTAAGCATTTAACTTAGTATACAAGGTGGAGAGAACCTTTAGTATAATACTAATTCCTTGTGCAAATTAGCAAGGTTTAATAACCATGTGAGCCATCGGGAATCCTGGTGTGACTCAAAATGACATCTGCATTAATGGTCTAATTAATAATGTATATGTTAATAAGAATCTCATTAAAGCCAGGGCACAATTATCAATGTAGGATGCAATTCCTTAGTATCTGTGGGCTGGTGTAGTGCTCTGGTGATTCCAGTTGCAATTTCCAATGATAAATGACCTTTTAAGTCTCACTAATTGATTAAGGAGGCAGCAATTAGTGTAAAAACTTAACTGCTTTGGAAGTATAAAACCACTGGTAAGACAGTGATGATTACAAATCAGGAGGAACTGGGCCAACTCATCATAGGCAGTGGGGTGAGTGCAGAGACAGCACGCCAAGTCCACTCATCCATGTCTCCCCTACTGCATCCCCAGTCTGGGCATTTGACTCCACTCTTACTAGTATTTCAATAAGAATCATATCAGCACTAATTAATTTTATGGACAAATTATTTTTCAAAGCCAGCACCTTAAAGTTAATGGAATTCTTTGGTTCATTTTCCTCTTTATCTTTTCTCAAATCTTATTGAAAATATTTCAGCCAAGGCCATTGTTTCACCATGAAGACTTGGTTTATCAATCAGTTTTCTTTCTTTTTCTTTTTTTTCAAATTGACTCATGGTACCATATGCCACTGTAGCTTTTCTTTTCTTGGTCACTGTTTCGACCAAGTCCAAGTTTCTTGGGTTATATTTAGCAAATCAACATCAAGAAGATTTGATGCTTTGGTCAATTTTTAGTCAATGAAATTTCCACCAAGTAGGGTTTTAGCCTTCGTCAACTGTATTTTATGCTGATTATTGCCACCAGTCATCCTGGCTATATGTTGGATAAATAACTGAGAGCTAATCTTTATTTCTAAGCTAACCCATGGGAAAAAAATGTGAGCAAGTTTATGAACCAGAGGCAGATGTTAGGGGAGAGGGAGGAGGAATGGAAGTGGGGATGGACCCAGAAGGGAGAGTATCCAGATGGGGGAGAAACAGAGAGATGGAGACAGACAGCAAGAGATGGTAGCAGTTCTAGATTATTGGCTGCTCTGCTTTTGACTTTTCATCAGAGTCAAAATATCTGCTTCTCTACTCACCTAATTCCAAGATTTCAGAGCCCCTGCTTGGGGTGGATCCTGGATCTTGGGGAGTGGGGCTGAATAGTGTAGGGGTTCTGCCCTGAAGGATCCCCAGTCAGGGGAGCCAAGCATGGAGGCTGAGGGTGCTAAGCCATAGGGGTGGTGATCCAGGACAAAGGAGTCACACAGCTGCATCTCTGCTCCCCTAGCTGCTGGCACAGGGCCTGGCCAGGGAACATGCTCATAAATAAAAGAGTGTGTTTATCTATTAACATGGGTTGACACTTTACTATGTCCCAGGTACTATATTAGGATCTGAGGGTACAGCTGAAGAACAAGCATTGCACTAGAAGAATGAGAAGGAAGGGCCGAGAGGAAACAAGCATGTAGAATATATCAGTGTATAAACTCAGATTTTTTGAAAAGCAGTCAGGACTCTAGTAATTAATTTTTAAGATCAAAGCCAGTGATGCTAAACTGAGGGCCTGGTTGGAGAAGGGGCAACGCCTGGCACAGGTGAGCAGCATATCTGGTGGGGGTGATGTTCGTGATGGTCTCTTCTTTCTCAGTTCTTGGGTCTGTGTGCCCAAAGCTGTTACTCAATCCTTCCTCCTGGTTTCCTCTCCTTAGAGGCCCAGGAAGGACTCAGGAAACTTGGATTCTGACCCTGCCTCTGGATGCTTTTCTCCTGGCTGTGGCCCTGCAGTTTCCCCATTTGTAGCTCCACTCTGCCCAGGGCCCCTTCTCATGGGGCCGCCAGTCATTGCCATGAGGAAGTGCCACCTGGGCCCTGCTTAGAATCTGGGGCTCTGCCCACTGGCCCTTGACCTCTAGAACTTAGGTCTTGCCTGCTCAGGGATGGTTCCAGACAATTGAGATATCCCCTGGGCTGGAGCCTACTGGGACTCACAGTCTTGAGGGATTTTGTATCCCCTGATACAAATTTTCTTCAATTATCATTCCTGTACTCACCATCTTATACCTGCTTGTCTTCTGAGATGATTTTCCCTGAGACTATAGACTGTGGGGCTGGGGTCTTTTCCGTTGAAGATAAAATCAAGTTCCTGGAGTCTGCAGAACTCTCTGGCCTCTGTTGAAAGGCTGACCTGTTCATATCAATGAAGTCTCATGAGACAGAGACCTAACATTTATTAGCCAGTTGCCATGTGCCAGATTCTGTGCTGGACTTTTAAGTGTCATAATCTTACTACCCAGAATTGCATATATTGTTCACATCTTGCTGATGGAGATACTGAGGCTCAAAGAGTGTTAGTCCAGCAGCCCAGAGTTAAGGTCCAGCAGGTACTATCTCAGCCCTGCTTTTTGCTGCTCCAGGAATCATCTTGGGGTCTGCCCAGTGGCCAGATCTCCATCATCCTAGAAGCATTTGGGGGCCTTCAGGACCTCACCAAGTGATCACCTCCAGGGGATGCAGGGGCAGGCAGGCTAATGAGCTTCAAGTGGTAGTTCTTGGCTTTGCCCTTTCCCTACTGGAGGCCCCAGAGAGAAAGAGAGAAACAGCCAGAAGTCAGTCATTGTGGCCCCCAGATCACGTTAACCAGGGATCCTGTAAATCCCATTGAATGCCACACAGCATCTTATTATCTTAGAAAGAAAAGACCCTGGGTGGTGATCTGGTTCTGCCCCTTACTGTTCAGACAGGGGAAGGCACCTGCCCAAAGTCACATCAGAGCAAATCAGGGGCCCCATCTTTGCCTCCTGACGGCACCAGCCTGCTTTCCATGGCCAAAACGTCAGCAGAGACACAAGAGCTTACAAAGGCTTTTCTTCCTCCCTTTAACTCTCCCTTTAAGAGTCACTTTCTGCTTTCCTCTTGATAAGAATTTCACAGCAATTCACACACCCTGAGGGGTGAATGCATAGCAGATTGCTAAAGCCAGGCTGTAATTATCCATCCTTCTGCTCCAAGTGAGGAATTCACTTGTGTTGGGATGAATGCTGCCGGATCTGTCAGCCATGCTATTGTTTCCTGAACACTCTCTCTGGACTGGCTCTTTGGGGACCCTGCATATAAGGGCACAGAGATGAATCAAAAATTGCTGTCCCCAGGAGTCTCCTGTGCAGCAAGAGACTGGAGATAGGTCACAGATAGCTAGGAACAGAGAGAGCATGGCAGGTTTCCAAGGTGGAGTCCCTATAAAATCCTGCAGACTCTGGTGGGATTTGGATGATGCTGGAGGCAGGGGCAGAGCTTGGGGCAGCTTCAGGTGTGGGAGCTGCAGGAGTGGAGTGGAGGTGTAGAAGTGGGAGCTGAAGAATGGGGGTTGTTGTGTAAGAAGGCAAGCTGTGGGAGATGAGGTTGGACTGGTGATTCAGTCTGACTGTAAACCCTAAACACCTGTGATGTTGGCCTTGCTCAGAGGTTATAAACTGCTGCCCCATCAGACTGAGGCCTCTGATGAGTTTTTGTTTTAATTTTTAACATTTCAAGTTAGTGACCAATCTTTAAAAACCAGAAGATTTAACACGAGAAATGGATTTCTAGTTCTTTGGAAACATTCAAAGAACTAGCAACCCTGGGCCTCCTGAGTCTCCCTAAGCTTTATCAAATAGAGATTCCTTTATTGTACAAATATTTATTGTGTACCTAACATGTGCCAAGGAAGCCTCAGTAAACAAAACAGACAATATGCCTGCTCTCAAGCAGTTGTACTCTAGTGTGATGGTCATAATTCCTGCTTTGCCATCATCCCAGCAAGGAGACAGCAGACATGAGAGTGCTTTGCAAACTGTGGTGTGCCTGTGAAAGGCTGTGGTCAATATCTAGTTGGGCTTATAACTCAGCTGATTTTTTCCATTCAGAAAACTGTGTTCCTCCAACAGTTAGTTAATTGGGGTTAAGGTCAGGAAGTCTTCCTAATACTTTAGTTAGCTTTTTTTTTTTCCCTTTGAATTGTGGTATCTATTTTTATTTATTTATTTTAAGCTTATTTTATTGGAGGCTAGTTACTTTACAATATCGTGGTGGTTTTTGCCATACATTGACATGAATCGCCACAGGTGTACATGTATCCTTTTAAACGTTGAGTTGAATCATACTGGTAAGGCCACATGTTTGGAGCAAGAGTTAGTTGTGAAATCAGTTGATCACAACCTCAACTGATGGTCTCTCATTCAACTTTCAGGCAAATATTTGGTGAACACCTACCAGGGATCCGAGGTAGAGATAGAGAGGAGAGTGCCTGCAGGGCTGTCACAAGCTAGCTGGGCATCCGACAACCATTTAGACAATTATAATGTCCCATGATAAAGGGCAGGAGAGGGCAGGGACATTCAGGTGACCATAGGGCTCCTAACCTGAGCTGGAAGAGGGTGGTCAGGGAAGGCTCCTTTCAGGATGTAAACTCTGACCTGAAACCTAAAGTTTAAGGAGATGGGAGTTGGGGGTGCAGAGAGGAATGACAACCCTGAGCCATGCCTGGGTGGACGAGGTGGAAGCACTGAATGGAGATCATTGTACAAAGGCAGGAATATGAGCAGCACACTGGAGAAAGGCTCTTAGTGGTCTAAGTTCCAATTTTATAAGTGGAGAAAACCAAGGCCTAGAAAAGCCTTAAGCTTTCTCAAGGGTAAAATGGAAACTATGTGACCTAAATGTTAACTGAGACCCCTTAAAGCTCTAATAATCACAAATATCTTGGTCTAGAGAGGTTGTTAATATTCCCATCTTACTTTGAGGAAATTGAGGCGAGAAAGTGAACCAAGCCCACATAATTCGTTAGTGGCAGAGTCAAGATTAGCAATCATATCCTAGATTCTAAAATGCCATATGAGTCCTACTGTGTCATGCTGTCTCCACACTAATTCTGAAGACCTCTGAGGCTGTCTACACTGATGGCCTGGGATTTTGTAGCTCATTAGAACCACATAGGAGCTTTTAAAAACCCATGTTCATGCAGAATCTAGGAGACTATCAAAGTCTCTGGGGGTGGGACACAGGCATCAGTGATTTAAAAAAAAAAAACCCTACAGATGATTCCAATGTTCCTGTGCCTATTTCACTTGAGGACCTTGTTAAAATGCAGATTCTAGAGTGTAACCTAGGCTTCAGAACTTTTTTTTAAATTAAAGTGTACTTGATTTACAATATTGTATCAATTTCTGCTGTAGAGCATAGTGACTCAGTTACACACACACACATAATTTTTCATATTTTCTTTTTACTATGGTTTATCACAGGATATTGAATATCATCCCTGTGCTATATAGTAGGGCCTTATTCTTTATCTACTGTCTGTATAATTGTTTGTGCCTGCTAACCCTAAACTCCCAATCCATCCCTCTCCCATCCCCCTCCCCTTTGGCAGATGCAAATTTGTTCACTATGTCTCTGAGTCTGTTTCTGTTTCATAAATAGGCTCATTTGTATCATATGTTACCTTCTACGTGTAGGTGTTATCATGTAGTACTTTTCATTCTCTTTCTGACTTTTTGCTTAGCATGATAATCTCTAAGTCCATCCATGTTGCTGCAAATGGCATTATTTCATTCTTTTTGTGGCTGAGTAGTATTCCATCGTATATATGTACCACATCTTTATCCATTTACCTATCTATGGACATTTAGGCTGTTTCCATGTCCTGGCTATCATGAATAGAGTTGCTATGAACACAGGGCTGCATGTATCTTTTTGAATGGTAGTTTTGTCCAGATACGTGCCAAAAAGTAGGATCGCTGAATCATATGACAATCCTATTTTTAGTTTTTTAAGGAACCTCCATACTGTTTTCCATAGTGGCAGCACCAGTTTACATTTCCCACCAACCAAGTAGGAAGGTTCCCTTTTCTCCACACCCTCTCCAGCATTTGTTATTTGTAGACTTTTTAATGATGGCCATCTGACCAGTGTGAGATGGTAGTTCATTGAAGTTTTGATTTGCATTTCTCTAATAATTATCAATGTTGAGAATCTTTGGCCTTCAGTATTTTTTAAAGCTCTCCAGGTGATGCTGATGCTGCTGGTCCAGGAGGCACACTTAAATTACCAGGAAGTTTACACATCGTTGTATGCCCTTGCAAGACTCTTTCTCTGATACCATTTCTGTTTTGTCTCTCCTTCAGACACACAAAGGCACATAGACAGACAGACTCACACACACACACACACTCACACAATATGTCACTTCTTCCTGGCCTAGGGTATTAAATGCCCTGCTTTAAACCAAGAGGAGTTTCGCATGGACACTGAACCCTACAGAAGGCGGCTGCTCGTGAAAACACTGCCAACCTAGCAGACTGGGGAGGGTAGTGGGTATTGTCAGTCTCCCAGGGGAAGAGCTGGGCCTGGTGGAAGCAAGCAGTCACCAGGACACATTGCAGGAGGCTGAGAGGGACGTCCCCTTAAGTTTTGTTGCCTAGGCACCTTGCCTCACCTAGTCTGAACCATGCCCCTTTGCCCCCACATTTCCCTGAGGCTGGCACATTGTAGAACCTTCAAGTTTTTTCAACTGGGTCCTTTCCACTTCCTTCCAAATGGCAGTTGTATCCCTGACTCCTTGGCACCATATTCTTGGGTTCTGAACATGAGTTCTAGCACAAGTGAAAGTGAAAGTCACTTAGTTGTGTCCAACTCTTTGCAACCCCATGACTATACAGTCCATGGAATTCTCTAGGCCAGAATACTGGAGTGGGTAGCCTTTCCCTTCACCAAGTGATCTTCCCAAACCAGGGATTGAACCCAGGTCTCCCACATTGCAGGTGGATTCTTTACCAGCTTAGCCACAAGGGAAGCCCAAGAATACTGGCACAAGGCAGCCTCCTAAAACAACAATTTCCAAGTGTGGTCCCCAACTAGCAGCAACAGCATCATCTGGGAACTTGTTAAAATGCAAACTCTTAGGACTCACTCCAGACCTACTGAATCGGAGCTGGGGATGGGGCCATCAGTTGTTAAGGATGAGCCTTCCAGGTTATTCTGATGCCTGCACAAGTGTGAGATTCTATGTGTGTTGGGGGTGGGGTGGGGTGTGGGGTTAGGGCGGTCAGCAGCCTTAGATTCCAGGCCTGGCTGTGCCCTCTCCCATATAAGGAGGAGGTGGCTTGGCAGATATCAGCAAAGACTCCTCCAGCCCTGACTCTCAGGACTTGGGACGTGCTTGTCAACTTCACTCCACTCCAGGGTTGCAGTGCCCCTGGTAAACTGCTTTCCCCGGGGCTGACTCCTAGGGCAAGGCCGTGCATTGCAGCCTCTGCTCTCTCCACGGACATCATTAGCTGAAGAGTGTCCTGACTGAGAAGGGTTGACTTCAGAAACAGTCTTAACAAAGAGGAGTTCTGGGCTGGCAGGAGAGGCACTGAGGGCTGTGGGAAAACTCAGCTCCACAGTGGCCTGCCTACAGCTCCCCTGGCCAAGGGTCAGGGCAAGAAGGAAGGGGCTTGAGCAGTGCACATACACTTGGCTGGAGGCAGAGGTAGCTCCAGTGTGTCACAGACTCTCCTCCTCTCAAATCCTGTGCTCATGGAAGACAAGGCTTCCAATGACCTCCATGTATTCATGAATTTTTGCATTCAGCAAACAGTCCTGAGCACTTTGCAACCTTGGATCCACTGTGGGGGCCGGAATATGTGGGTTACAGAGAGGAATTGGACACAGGGATGTGGGCCCTGCCCCTTAGACTATGGGGAGCGACCTCATCGTGATAGTTAATTTTTATGGAACATCTATATGCTCTAGGGGCTTCCCAGGTAGCGCTAATGGTAAAGAACCCACCTGCCAGTGCAGGAGACTTAAGAGATGCTGGTTTGATCCCAGGTTTGATGCAGGATTGGGAAGATCCCCTGGGGGAGGGCATGGCAACCCACTCCAGTATTCTTGCCTAGAGAATCCCATGGACAGAAGAGCTTGGTGGGCTACAGTCCATAGGGTAGGAGAGTTGGACACGACTGAAGCGACATAATGTACACATAGCACAGGGCCTCCTGGAATGAAAAGAATGGAGACTCTCCGGCCTTCGCCATGACTGTTGTAGTTACTGAAGTGTACTTGGTGGCCTGGTGACCTGACCAAGATCAGATGACAAGACTGAATGGGGAAGAGGACTCTGAGAGAGAATTCACTCCTGAAGGGAGAGTGATGACACCTGCAGACTAGCATCTCACTGGGGGCAGAGAATAGGAGGAACTTGGGCCAGGTCCTGGTAGGGTCTTGGTATGGGCAACACTAGGTTTTTCTTAGAAATCTAAACATTAACCTACCCTATGGACCAGCTAATCCAATCTTAGGGATTTACCTAAGACATATGAAAACATATGATCTCAAAAAGAATTGTCTAAAAATAATTCTTAGCAGCTTTATTCAGAAACAGACAAAAACTGGAAATATCCCAAAATAGTCCATCAGTGGGAGAATGGACGAGCAAATGGTGGTATATCCATACAAAAGAATATGATACAACAAAAAATAAGAAACAAACTACTGACAGATGCAATAATTTGAGCAGATCTTAAAAACACTGGGTTGACTGAAAGAGGCCTTACACAGTATGCCTCAATTTAGATGATGTTCTAGAACAGGCTAAGTTCTGGTAGGAAAAATTCAGAGCAGTGTTTGCAGGTGGAGGTGGTGACAGAGAAAGGCAATGACAGAAGTGTGTTCTATATTTGATGACAGTTTTTAGATTACACAGGTGGATGAATTTGGCAAAGCTTATTAAATTGTAGACAAAATTTAGATTTGGTTATATGAAAATTTACCTTAAAAAAGAGCTATAAACAAATATGGAATTCTAGTTAATGATATACATTTTAAAGTGTTTCTAGGTAAAGCATATTTCTGTCTGCACCTTATTTTGAAATGCATCCAAAAATAAGATGAATAGATATATGATAAAGCAAGTAAGGCCAAGTTCGGGTATATGAGTATTCACTTTACAGATTGTTCAATTTTCCCATATGTTTGAAATTTTTCAAAACAGAATGATGTAGGGGAAAATAGCTGCTGCATATTTTATCTCTTGACTGGACCCTGACTGACACAATCTATGTATGTACTATAATTTATTCATAGATTCTTTTTTAACTTTTTATTTTGTGTTGGGATGTAGCTGATTAACAATGTTGTGATAGTTTCAGGTAGACAGAAAAGGGACTCAGCCATACATATACATGTAGGCGTTCTCCCCCAAACTCCCCTCCCATCCAGGCTGCCTCATTGAGCAGAGTTCTCTGTGCTATACAATAGGTCGTTGTTGGTTTCCATTTTAAATATAGCAGTGTGTACCTGTACACCTGAACTCTCTACTATCCCTTCCCCTCAGCAACCAAAAATTGTTCTCTAAGTCTGTGAATCCATTTCTGTTTTGTAAGTAGATTCATTTGTATCATTTCTTTTTAGATTTTGCGTATAAGGGATGTCATACAATGTTTCTACTTTTCTGTCTGACTTCATTCAGTATGACAATCTCTAGGTCCATCCATATTGCTCCAAATGGCATTATTTCATTCTTTTTGATGGCTGAGTAATATTCCATTGTATATATGTACCACATCTTCTTTATCTATTCCCCTGTTGATGGACATTTAGTTTGCTTCCATGTCTTGGCTATTGTAAACAGTGCTGCAGGGAACTTTGGTGGTGCATATCTCCTTTCAGACTATGTTTTTCTCTGGATATATGCCCAGGAGTGAGATTGCAGGGTCATATTGTAGCTCTGTTTTTAGTTTTTTAGGGACCCTCCATATTGTTCTCCATAGTGGCTGTACCAGTTTACATTCCCACCAACAGTATAGGAGGGTTCCCTTCTCACCACACCCTCTCCAGCATGTATTGTTTGTGGATTTCACAGATTCTTCTATTCATAGATACTTTGACATTGTTTGCTGTTGCTAGTAAGGCTAGCATCCTAAATTGCGTCTCGGTGCACAAAGCTGCTTAGAAGCTCTTTAAGGGGTAAGGGGAAACCAGGCCCAGAGAAGGTGATAATTTACTCAGGCTCACACAGGAAGCCTGTGAGGGAGCTGAATCTGTGCTCTTCCTCCCGTGCTTTTGCAACAAAAGAGAGAGTCCTGTCCTTACTTTCTTTGTCTGCGGTCAATGCTCATCTCTGCCTAAAGGAGACAGAAATGGTTGAGATAGGGCTCTGCCTTCTAAGAGTTCAGAGTTAGGTTGGGTGACAAGATCCTTGGAGGAAAGTCATCAGTAGGGGGAAGATCCACAGAAGGCAATTACTGTCACCCTCAACCTCTCCAGGGCCTTCACACCAAATCAGAGGTACAGCAGGAGAAGCAGATGGGCAGAGAGAGGAGGCTTCATCTTTCCTAACACACACTTGCTGGCCAGTGACCACCAGCAGTTAAGTCTCCAGCAGCTGGGCTCACGGAGATGACATTGCTGTCTTAGACAGGAAGCTACAACTCTGACCAGGAAGGACCCAGAGAAGGTCTCTCCACAAACTTCTGGAACTACTAGGGGTCAGCAGATGTACAAAGGCAGCCAGAGCCAGGCAGGCAAGAGATCCCCTCTTCTCTTAGTGTCTTCTTGATTATCATGAAGGAAGAAAAGAAAAAGGAGAGAAGACCAGAGGAAGGGAGACCCCATGAGATGGACCTGGGTGAGTGGAGGGCTAGTCTGAGAGGCAGAGGGAGCCAGGGGGCAGGTCCCATGATATGAATGGGGTCTAGGTTGCTGGGAGCTATTTTAGATGTAGGGGCTTTCCAGGCGGTGCAGTGGTAAAAATTCACCAGCCAATGCAGAAGACAAAAGAGACACAGGTTCAATCCCTGGGTCAGAAAGATCCCTTGGAGTAGGAAATGGCAACCACTTTAGTATTCTTGCCTGGAGAATTCCATGGACAGAGGAACCTAGCCCCAATGTTCTTGCCTGGAAAATTTCATGGACAGAGGAGCTTGGTGGGCTACAGTCCAAGGGTTAACAAAGGGTTGGATAAGACTTGGAGCAATTGAGCATTTAGAAGTAGATAGGTGAAAAGTGGGGGCAGTGCGCCCCAGAACCCTCACCTGGACACCTGAGTGCTGTTCAACTTCTGGAACCCATGTTTGGATTGGAGAACAATGATGATTCCTTTTTAGACATGAGTGTCAGAGGGAGTTCTTCATGACCAAGGATAATTTTTTTGTTGTTGCAGAAAAAAAGTAACAAATTAAAAAAAACATTTTTCCCTAAGTTTCTAAGTTTAAATTCAAATTTTACTATCCTAATTATAAATCCAAATTCCCTTAAATAGTCTCATTTACAATTTATTTCATTAGGTTCCATTAAGCATTTTGAAGTGCATTTATAACCTTGATGCATCCTGTTTTCATTCAGAGCACTTTACATGCTTGACCTAACAAGCAAAACCTTTTCAAACACTTAAACTACTCTTGTAAATTTAATAAATCAAAATCCTAAATATGGTGATTCTTAAGTTCTCATAAACATTCTAGTACTGTTTACAAAACTAATCAAATTCTCTTACAACCTTTAATTTAAAATCACAAGTCTAAAATCAATGGCTCAATTATGCATTTACAGTGAAATCTCAGATATGCCAAATTCTCATATATATCACAAAGCCTGCAAATATGTACAGGCCACTAGTGAACTTAACACAAATGTATTAATATTATAAGTTCTGTTGACTTTGCTGTTTTTGTATTTAATTTATACCTTCCAGAGGTTAAAAAGATCCCTCTTCACTAAGAGAACAGCTTTCTCAGCTCAAGAAAATTGAAGTCACCTCTCTGGGAATACCACTCTCATTTTAAGTGAGCTGGGGTTCCTGGTCACTCATTAATAGCCATGCTCTAGTTACCATCTCAGAGGGCAACCTTTGCTGGTTGTTCAGAGGTGTGGCTGGCACAGGAGACTTAGAGCCATAATCATGCTGGGTGATACCTCTCAGGTACTTTTTCATGTGACATCAGGGGATTCTGAGTCCATGTGGTTCAAATGGAGCTGGATTCATAACCCAGGCCCCCCAGGTGCAAGTCACACCATTGCCTTAATTATTTATCTGATCTGAGTCTATAAACATTACCCTACTCCACCCTGCCAACCATGTTGCATCTAATTTAATCCAATGAATCACTTTGTTCAATACCTAATTGAATCCTCAATTCTTTCCCTATTTTTCCTTCATGACAGGGAGGTTGCTCTTTAGGAGGAATGATCCCCAAACACCACAGTGAGTTTACACAGTGATGATTCCTCCTTCAAGGGCTCTGCGCCCATTCATCCAGGTGATTTGTAAACTAGAGAGCACCACACAGCCTGTCACAAGTACTCATCTCTGCCACTGTATGGCATAAGTAGCTACAGGCAATACATAAACAAATGAGTGGCCAACAGTTCAACAAATCTTATTTATAGACACTGAAATTTGATTTTAGATCATTTTCACATTTTTATTTTTCCAACTATTTAAAAATATAAAGACCATATTTAGCTTGCATTAAGTGCAAAAATGAGTTTCATGAGAAACTCTGGACTGGAAGAAACACAAGCTGGAATCAAGATTGCCGGGAGAAATATCAATAACCTCAGATATGCAGATGACACCACCCTTATGGCAGAAAGTGAAGAACTAAAGAGCCTCTTGATGAAAGTGAAAGAGGAGAGTGAAAAAGTTGGCTTAAAGCTCAACATTCAGAAAACTAAGATCATGGCATCTGGTCCCATCACTTCATGGGAAATAGATGGGGAAACAGTGGAAACAGTGTCAGACTTTATTTTTTGGGCTCCAAAATCACTGCTGATGGTGATTGCAGCCATGAAATTAAAAGACGCTTACTCCTTGGAAGGAAGGTTATGCCCAACCTAGATAGCATATTTAAAAGCAGAGACATTACTTTGCCAACAAAGGTCCGTCTAGTCATGGCTATGGTTTTTCCAGTGGTCATGTATGGATGTGAGAGTTGGACGGTGAAGAAAGCTGAGCGCCGCAGAATTGATGCTTTTGAACTATGGTGTTGGAGAAGATTCTTGAGAGTCCCTTGGACTGCAAGGAGATGCAATCAATCCATCCTAAAGGAGATCAATCCTGGGTGTTCATTGGAAGGACTGATGTTGAAGCTGAAACTCCAATACTTTGGCCACCTCATGCGAAGAGCTGACTCATTGGAAAAGACCCTAATGCTGGGAAGGATTGGGGGCAGGAGGAGAAGGGGATGACAGAGGATGAGATGGTTGGATGGCATCACCGACTCGATGAACATGGGTTTGGATAGACTCCGGGAGTTGGTGATGGACAGAGAGGCCTGGCGTGCTGCAATTCATGGGGTTGCAAAGAGTCGGACACAACTGAGCGACTGAACTGAAGTACAAAAATAAGCAGTGGGCTGGATTTGACCCGAGGGCTGTACTTTGGTGACTCCTGTTCTAGTGTGTTAACATTTGTCGATTTCACATTGTTAATTTTTAAAAATTAGTATTACCATCAAAGAAGCTGTAACTTTTTGGAGAGTCACTAACTGATTCTGCCTCCCTTGGTCCATGCTGCTCAGGTTTATCCTGCTTGGGGACAAAAGCCTTTTCTTTTGTCTTCTCTCCCACATCTTAAAGTCCCCTCAAAATCTTGCTTTTGAGATCTCAAGAAATCTGGAATCAGTTAACTTCACAAACTCTTTACCCAAGTATGACCTAATTTTACTGTATTATGTATATTGTGTATTATGTATTCGGGTTTTGTTTCCATTCATCCATCACAACCTCCACCATCGTCTCCCACTCTCCAAAACCAAGTCCTAGCTGGGCCTTTACTTTAGGTAAAAGGTCCACTGATGTATTTTCCCAAACAAAGCAATCATCTACTAAGGTGAATTTAGCTTTCATCTCTGAAAGGCACTGATTCTGGCAAGCGGCTTTTAGAATAATAAATTTAATCTCTACCATACATGACCATGCTGATCCTCACCACAATTCTCTGTGAATGGAAAAATAAGGAAATTGAGACTGTGAAATTGCATAAGGACTCTAGCATCAAGCCAAATACTTCAATGGATAGAAAATGGTTTGGTTAAACTGGAAGCATAAAACAAATATGGCTGTTATTGTCTTCACTGTTACTATCCTGTCCATAGCAAATGATTCGACTGGCACCAAGGGCTGCAAACTCAAATGGCTTCAGAGGCCAGACTGATCCCCAAGAGGACCAGGCATCGGAAAACAGGGAATGATGGGGGCTGGGCCAAACTGAAACAGGTATTAGGTTGGTGCAAAAGTAATTGTGGTTTTGTATTATTCAGCTTTGCCATTTGATATTGGAATACATTCTTAAGTAAATGTGGTTATGTTATACATCATTTAATGCACATTTCTCACTTTATGTTTTTTGCTAATGACTTATATTACTTGCTTTTTTAATATTTAGCCTACATTAATGATGTTAGACAAAAAAGCAAATGTGAGTGATTTTTAAAATTTGAATTCAAAATGGGTCATAAAGCAGTGGAGACAACTCACAACATCAACAATGAGTTTGGCCCAGAAACTGCTAATGAATGCACAGTGTAATGTTGGTTCAAGAAGTTTTGCAAAGGAGATGAGAGCCCTGAAGATGAGGAGAGCAGTGGCTGGCCTCAGAAGCTGACAAGGAGCAACCGAGAGGGTCATCGAAGCCAATCTTACAGCTACAAAAGAAGTTGCCAAAGAACTCAACGTTGATCACTCTCTGGTCGTTCAGCATTTGGAGCAAGGTGGAAAGGTGAAAAACTTTGATAAGTGGCTGCCTCATGAGCTGACCAAAAATATAAAAAATCATGGTTTTGAAGTGTTGTCTTATTTTATGTAAGAACAATGAACCATTTCTCTATCAGATTGTGATGTTCGATGAAGAATGGATTTTATAGAATAACTGGCAATGACCAGCTCAGTGGTTGGGCTGAGAAGAAGCTCCAAAGCACTTCCTAAAGCCAACCTTTTTCCAAAAAAGAGTCATAGTCACTGTTCGGTGCTCTGCTGCCGGTCTGATCCATTACAGCTTTCTGGATCCTGGTGAAACCATTACATCTGAGAAGTATGCTCAGCAAATCGATGAGATGCAAGAAAACTGCAATGTCCGCAGCCAGTACCAGTCAACCAAAAGGACTCAATTCTTCTCCACGACAGGGCCCAACTGCATATCGCACAACCAATGCTCCAAAAGTTGAACAAATTGGGCTACGAAGTTTTGCCTCATCTGCCATATTCACGTAACCTCTTGCCAACTGACCAACACTTCTTCAAGCATCTCAACAACTTTTTGCAGGGCAAGCGCTTTCACAACTAGCAAGAGGCAGAAAATGCTTTCCAAGGGTTTGTTGAATCCTGAAACATGGATTTTTTTATGCTACAAGAATAAACAAACTTATTTCTCATTGGCAAAAAATGTTGACTATAATGGTTCCTATTTTGATTAATAAAAATGTGTTTGAGTCTAGTTATAATGATGTAAAATTCATGATCTGAAACCACAATTATTTTTACACTGACCTAATACTTCCCATTGAAATACATTAAAATAAAAATATATCCCCATACAGCAGTATATTTGTTAAATAAAACACATCATGAGACAGATGCAACTCAGGCCATCAGTTATCATCTCTGTATCTGTCATTTCCATTTACGAAGCTCATTCATGCATGAGGCTATGAAAGTGACATCCTGAGAAGTGCCTCCTTACACTCCTTGCGTCCAGTCCCTTCATTGTAAAATCCAGCAAACTGAGGTCCGGGTCAGAGAAGGGACTTGTCTAGAGCAATACAATCAAGCTGCTGTTGCTAAACCAGGAGTCAAACCCAGTTCACCTAAGTCCCCACCCCCTTGATCCATCTAACAGAGTTAAAAATAGGAGGATGCTTGGGCAGGCAAAGTGAAGCCTATAGCTGCTCATTCTGGCTGCATTACTTAATTAATTCACTTACCAACTGGCCGAGAGGATGAAAAAAATGAGTCAGCTGGTATTATGAGTAAGTGGCTCCCAGCTGCCTCCCGCCGGCCAGAGCTGCCCTATATTTGAAGGTCAGACATCAGAGCCCTAGCTCTGCATGTGGAATTTAGCCACTGGGGTCCACATGACTGCAGGCAGCCACACTGAGGAGGAGGGGAATGGATAGTCACAGACTTGAGATTCCAGGTTCTCAGAGCTGTGCAGCCACCTCCCCACCTTCCCAAGTGGGCCTCAGACGATTTAAATATCACAGCCACAGGAGTCAGACACACATTTCAATGTCACCCCAATTAGGGGGCCTGCAAAGTTGGATGGCCCTGAAGGAAGCAACAGGGATGCCTGCTAAATGAGGGAATGAAGGCCCTACAGCCACAGAGACCCAGCACCCAAGTGTTCTTCTAAGGAAATGGAAAACTTTGGAGTCCAGCTGTGCTGCGGGATCTTAAGTGAATCCCAGTCCTTCTGCTGCTAAATGGATTGACAAGATCCTTATTGTACATATTGGACAGTGTTCTCATGAGAACAAGAGGCAAGAGGAAAGTAAAAGTACTATGTGAATAGTGTAGCAGTGAAAAATTGGGGCTGTTATTAAGGGTCCATAAGGTAGCAGTTGAATGGGAAAGACTAATAGAAATCTTTCCTGAGGAGTAAGGTGCTGTTATGATTGTCGGTACTATTGCCATCTAAAGGGCTCTGTTCCAAAAGAGGGGAAGAGCTGTGCCCTGTGGGTTCCCAGAGGCAAAGTGAGAAAGCTGAGTGGCAGGCAGTTTGGGGGCCGGTAGGAGGAAGACTTTTGTAACAAAGCTGTATGAAGTCCAGATGGACTTCCATGAGAGAAGAGGCCATGAGCCAGCCATGGCTGCGTGAGTCCCAAGTAAGGCAGGAGGATGGGAGAGTGCCCAGGCATGTGATGGCAGGAAGAGGTTTGCACTGCATCACCTCCAGGTCTATTAAGGCCTAATGCTTTGAATTTCAGATTTGGGGGAGAGGAGTGGAGGGGAAGGATAGTAAAGGAAAGGGAGTTAAACCGGAGCCAGGAGCTCTGGTCCAGGCCAAGCTATGCACCAGCTTGCTGGACCCTCCTCTGCCCCCACCGGGCTCTGCAGCCTAACAGAAATGGCTTGACCAGGTCAGTGCATCTAGAACTCTTTCCCAGTCACGATGTCTTCTCAGGTGGTTTCTATTTGGAAGGCCATACTCTGGACACTGGACAGAGTTGCTTGCCGCTTCCCTCCTGAGGATTTGGCAGTCCCTACTTGCAAAGCTGGGCTTAGAGGAGTACCATTTGGAGGCCATGGCTTGGGAACTAATGGCCCCTTAGCTCTGATAGCCTGCAAGCTTTCCACAAGTATTAGGATTGGGTGTCCAGATTAGCTGAGAATACAAAGTCCCTGTCTGCAGATTCTCAGTTTTGTCACCTAGAGACAGCCTTCTTAGCACCCTAACTCCCCTATTCTTCTCCCACTCCAGCTCCTCTACCCCCAAACCAAAGGTGAGAGAATGGAAAAGACTTGATTAATGTCCCAGCTCTGCTAGAGATGTAAGATGAAAGGAGACTGTCAGAATTATGAAAACATGTCTACGTCCCTGGGGAAATCAGTCCATTTGATATCCCGGGCCTGCAATTAGTCTGTGGGGAGCCAGAGCCCTGTGATTCCCGGGTTGGCTTAACCATCCGCGGGCAAAAGGCAGATAGCAGTGCGATTTGGGGGTGGGGAGTGGGAGATGCAAATTAGGCTTGATAATGCTTCAAGCTCAGCGCCTCCCCGATTTCCCGTGCACGCTTCAGTTCCTAGTTTATAACTCCTCATTTTGCCGGTGATCTTCAGAAAACGAGACAATTAATGACCGCAGATCACCTGTAAATATGAATTGCCCTTTTGGCAAATAAATTCCCTCCCTCCACCCCCATGAGCTCCTGGAATACAGGGACAGTGCTAGTGTGGGGGGTGGACAGTGGAGGGGCTCTACCCACTGCTCCCCATATACCTTTTGCAGGTTTTGTGCTCCCCTCCTCCCCTGCCTCCTGTATTCTGCTTTCAGTGGTCCACACCTGTGACTCTCCCTCAGCAGCCTGCTCCAGGCTACTGGAAACTTCCCACAATGGCAGACAGACTGAAGTGCCTGGGAATTCGGCCTCTCCTTAGCTAATGACTTGCAGGTGCAGGAACGAGCCCAGCTTTCTGGTCTTGGGACAGGACAACCCTGAGATGTGGCTTGTACTTCCAAGCACCCATGGGATTGGGCTGAAGCCACTTTCCGTGAGACTTGGCTAGAAATCACTTCTTCCCAGTTTCCTGCTTCCCATTTCCTTAATGCTTTTCCTCGGAGCACCTTCTTAACAAATCACTTGTACATGAATCCTTGTGTCAGGGACGCCTTTTATACCCCCAGCACCTAGGACAGAGCCTGCCAAGGGGACGGATTCAGTTACTGTGGCGTGTAGCAAACAAACGAAGCTTTGGAAATTACCCTAGAGACAAAGCCTAGCTCCTCATCCCCGAGATGAAGAGACTGAGGCCCAGAGTGAAGGTACTTTGCCAAGGTCTCACAGGGAGGCAGAGGCTGGGCCCGAGTTAGAATCCAATTCACTGACCCCCAGGTCAGGGGCTCTCCCCACTTCTGAGCGCAAGGAATGTGGACAGCAGAGGTACTTATTAGACATGCAAGTTCTTGGGCCTCTCCTCAGACCTATGAAATCAGATGCTCTGGAGATGAAGCCCAGATTTGTGGGTTCACACGAGCCCTGCAAGTGACCCTGATGCTTGGTAGAGTTTGAAAACCACTACACTAGATGACAATTGTCTATTGGCTTGAGGGCTTGGTGATTAGTATTTGGTATTTGCAGTTTGTAACTGGCAATCAGGTGTTATTGATTAGTTGAATGCATTCTGGAGTTAGTTTTATTTCACTGTCTACTGCTTGATTTATTGGTCCAACTGTTATTGACTTCTGGTCTTCTAGCACATCCCTCTGCCTGGCTCCAAACATAAGGTGTTTTTGAGCAACTTGTATGTGGTCCAGGCAAAGCCCTCGATCCTTTACTGGCCTCAGTTATTTCACCTGTGAAATGAGTCAAGGTGTTGGAGTGCATGAGTTCCAATGTTCCGGGTGCCAGTGGCTGTTCTCAGGGGACTTCTGAGCTAGTCATGCCTTGTGACTGGTGGGTCCAGAGTCCAAAGTGGAGGGCAGGAAAGGACACAAGCAGGAGCATGTGGAGCCCAGACGCAAGCTCCACCACAAGATGAGGACAAGCCCTGTGCTCAGAGCACCCAGGAAAAGCAGAACTTCATTGTAATGGAGTGAGGAGATGCTTCAGCTCCCCATCACCTCCATCAGCTCCACAAAGCCAACCCAAATAAACACACAATCTAGGGAAAGACAGTGAACAAATTATGCAGAGCTTTTGCTGCTGCTGCTGCTGCTAAGTTGCTTCAGTCGTGTCCTACTCTGTGCGACCCCATAGACAGCAGCCCACCAGGCACCCCCGTCCCTGGGATTCTCCAGGCAAGAATACTAGGCATCTCCTAATCCCCCTGCCCATCCACCTGCCCTAATCCTACCCACCAAATACAGTGCTGCCCTGTAGAACTTTTCTATAGGAATTCTGAGGTCTCTGCTAGGAGGGATCATAGCAGGCTTCTGGAAGGAGATGAAATAAGGGGTAGGCCCTGAGAGGGGAGCAGGAGTCTGCCTTCAGGCCTAGGCAGCATCATGCACACGTGCATGGAGGCCTGATTGGGCAGGGCACTTTGAGGGCAGCAAGAGACTACTGTGCTGGGCATGGCGGGCATATAAAGAGGGGTGGAAAAGGCTGAAGACTTCAAATGCAAGGGCAAAAATGTTTTAAATTTATGTTCTAAAGCCAGGGTTTTTTTTTCTCCTCCTGCATTCCTTAGCAGCCAAATCGTTCTTATAAAAGGACATCTTACATCAATCTCTTCTCATAAAATGGATAATAAAGGCTAAGAGTTATTGACTACTTCCTATGTGTCTTACATAGATTGGTTCCTAAATTCTCACAACATCCCTCCTTGGCAGGCAGTATTGCCGTACCTAGTTTAGGTCTAGTAAGAGGGGGAGGTGGGCTTTGAACCTGGGCACCTCTGTGCTCTGCACTCAGCATCTTTGTTTGTGGTGGGGTTAGGGGTGGGGCCACCAGATTGTCCCACAGTGGAACTGACAAAGTGGCTCCAGGGAGAAGAAGTGGTACCTGCTGTTCTGACCCACCCCAGGGTTTTGGAGGAAGGAACTTAATCACAGCTTAGCCCTGGGTGGAGAGGGGAGGATAGGAGAGGGAGGAGATCTGGACCAGGTGGAGGCAGGAGACAGAGCTGGGGCAGAGTACTGATAGCTTCTTTACAGCTGGAGGTCAGGGGATCCCGCTTCTAAGCCAGCCCACTGCTGACTCTGGTTCTGAATGAACAGCCTCTGCGTCCGCCTCTCTGGGGTGTGTTTCCCAATTTTATCATGATGGGCTTGGAGTAAGTCAGTGGTTTCCTACCATTTCAGCACTAATATTCAAACACATTTGTTGGTAGAAGTCCATTACATAAAACTGACAGGAGTGACTTATAAAATGTATGTTTCAGTTGAAATGCACAAGCACTACTTATTATAAAGTCAAGCAATGAGAATAATGAAACTATTTCAATAACCTAAACAATTTGAAGTTGGGCATTATAAATAATAGTTGCAATCCAGTATCAGTATCAGTATCCAATTTATTTCAGTATTTAGATTTGGTTTTGCTGTGTTATTAAAATCCTGATCCAGCCCAAAAAACAGTTGCACATGGTAACAGATTTTCAAAATACTTTACTTTTCAAGCTCAAAACATTCTCTAATTAAACTGATCCAGGAATGTTAAGAAGAATAATAGGCAATTATTTTATTTCAGGATTGAATTATTAATAATACCTAAGCCCAACTCTCATTCTTTAAACTGTGAGTACTACATTTGGAGGGAGATGATGAATAGGTTTCCTAGTTTAAATATTCATTGTTTGGCAAAAAAAAAAATACTTTTCAAATGTAGCTTGAAGGATGCTCTGGGTTGTCATTTAAGAAAATCTCATGCCTGCAGAGCTGAAGTGCAGTGCCTCATCTCTGATGAGACATCAGACATCTCTGATGCACAGAGATGTCAGTGCCCATCTCTGACAGCTCTTCATTCAAACTTTCTGAACGGTCACATTTACTTTGTTTTGCATGTGAAGTCCAAACTTTAAGGTGCAACTCCACGCCAAACATGTTATCTAGAATTGTAAGCAGAATAACAGTGGGACCCTACATTGCCAAGCGAAGTCCGTTGGAGTTAAAGAAAGTTGAACAAGAAGTGCCAAACTTACTCTGAGAACTAAAAGATTTTTTCCCACACGATAGTATCAAGATTTCTGGCGCTTTTACCCATTCCCCTGATAGCACTAAGCTTTTCTGCAGTGTCAGGAGCAGGCCTTTAACAGAAAATACTTAATCGAGTGCTTCTCCTGAGTCACCCGGGAGTGGGCTTGCAGGACATTGTGATGCGTGAGCTCGTGTCCAGGCCTGTATTTACCGGAGGGGGACAGTGCAGGTGAGGCAGGTGAGCAGCCTTCCCAAGCAATGGAGCTTCTGCTTAGAATCCACAGGGAGGCCCAGGCCACAGAAGCTTAATCCTGAGGTTAACAGGGAATTGCACTGCGCAGTATGTGGTGGTCCCCGTGAGCTGAAATTTGGGCGCCTACATAGCATTTTCACTTCAATATTTAAAATAATTAAAATAAATTTTATTATAAATAAACAAATTATTGAAATTAATATATTTAGACAATGATTGGGGAAGTTACTAAAGGTTTTCTTTGGATCCTACAGGGCTCCCCAAATGCCAGTTTGGAAACTGTAAGTATAGGCAGTGTTGCAGGGAACACCTGGGCAGACAACTGAGGATCTTCCAGCCCTAGCCGGGCACTGGCATTGCCAATGACTGATTCCATTTTATCCTCACATCCCCAACCCTGAATGCTTCCAGGAGTAGAAAACCAAGTCCTCCTGGTCTCCCCCAACCCCCAGCCTGTGGAATTCCCTTCTAGGAAAGTCATTACTGCCTCTCTTGGTTGTCTGCCAGCTCTAAAGTGTCTTTTTAATTGCATCTAATTTGGCCTCATCTCATTAAATCCTTAATTTAAACCGGAGCGATCCCTCCAGCTCTGGCTGCCTAATGACAAAGGGGCCTGCACGCCCTTCCCCCTTCAGTGCAGCTCCCAGTCAGGGCTGGTCTCATTTCCAGGTGGTCTCTCTGGGAAGCTTCTGACAAGTGGCTGTCGTCCTCACCATGCTGAGCGTGGAGTCGAGCCAAGAGGGCTTCCTGGGAGTGGTAATTACTGGTAAAGGCTCAACCCTCCACCCCACTGGTGCCCTGCTCACAGGCTCAAAGTGGATGTGGCAACAGCATCCAATTCTAGTGCAGGAATGGGAGCATGGTGAGGAGAAGCACTGAGATTAAACAATAATATACACATGGGAATTACAGTAGCCACTGTCATCATTTTCACCAGGGAAGGTGTCACTGGCCTCATGCTGAAGGCAAGGAAATTCAAGCTTGTAAATGGAAAGTTACAAGCCTCAGGATGTACATACAGATTTGTCTGACCTGGAACAGAGAACCTCTGTCTCCCCCAGTCCAGCCTCTTACTCCTACCAATCTCACTCCTCCTTATCCACCTAACCATCTCAGTGCTCCTAGAACATGCTAGCACCCTACTCCCGGGCCTTTGCACTTACTGTCTCTCTGTCTGGAATGCTCTTCACGTATAGTTTAACTGACGCACTTTCCTTTTCCATCACATGTCAGCTCAAACCTACTCTCTTCAGAGAAATCTTTCTTGACCTCCACCATCACTCTCTGCGCCTGAACTCAGTTTGGTTTTTGTGGTTTTTATTTTGTTTGTTATTGCTGGTAGCACTTATTACCAGCTCTTACTAAATCACATATTTATCTTTGAAAAATGAAGCACTATAAGAGTAGAGAATTTTTCTGTCTTCTTCATTGCTCTGTAGCTACTACCTAGAATACTGTCTGTTACAGCTATGCCTTCAAGAAGGAAAGAACAGCTTTTAGCCCAGTCTGCCAAAGCTGCCCCTCCTGGCCCACACATGGTCACTGCAAGCTGCCCTGTGGCCACTGAGCATGGATGCTGATGAGGCAGAATTCAACCCTTTTGGAGGTACTTAGCCATTCCCCTCTGAAGCCTGTCATCTCCCCTGACACTGCAGGTAAGTGGATCTGACCCCTGGCTCCTCACTGGGCTACTGGGGAATCTCCCTTCTCCCAGGCTAGCTCCTTTCTCCCTTCCTCCCTTGAAGGAACTCCTCAATCAGCTCAGGTTTTTGGAAAACAAGACTAAGAAAGAAATGATGCCACAAGCAGCTCCTTCAGGCTCGAGGAAGAGCAAATATTGGGTCCTTATTGGAACCGAGAGGAAAATACAGTTAGAGGAAATATAGATGTACAAATATCTAAATGTATTATCTGCCAGAGGCATGCATATATAATTTTTAAAAATAAAACCACAAGCCCCTGCCTAATTCCAGTGACAATGTAGAGTGAGCCCCTTTCCTTCCTGAGGCTGGATAAACACTCAGAAAAACCCATCATCTTTTTTTGGATCCTCCCCCCACTGGAGGGGAAGTAAGGACTGGGCCCTCCTGCCCTGCAGGCTGATGAAGAGGTAGGTAATGAGGCTCCAAGCAGCAGACTCGATTTCACACTTATTCCTGATAATTGGTCACCCTTTTCAAGAGCAGGTGTGTCCTGATGCAATAATTGGCAGGGGACAAGGCCAGTCCCCAGGGAATGGAAAGGTGTTAATTGCTCTTTCCCCTCCCCTAGGTAGATCCCTATTAGAGAGGGAGCTTTAGGGTTAAGGGATGTCCAGGAGAGGCCCCAGGATGCAAAAGGCAAAGTGTTAGCACTTCCCTCTGTTACTGCAAAGAGGGTAAGTTTGGTGGCCTGTCTGTAAGAATCTGCTAAGATCCCCCCGATGGTGAGAGGCTGAACTGGAACTTAGAAATCAGGGCTGCCAGAGCCCAAAGCTTGTGTCTCAACCACTCTGGTGTCCTGTTTCTTGTTGAATGGAACTGATTGGAAGGGAGGGATCTAACTCATGTAACTCTCAAATCCACCAGCCTGGGGAATCGGAGCAGGGTTGGGGACTGAGTCCCTTTCACCACAGGCTTCCCCCCAGGAAGGGATTGTTCAGAATATTCTCCTCTCTTAATAATACACCACACCCAACACAGCGGATTCATTGGAAATTAACTTCAGTCCAACATTCTATCAGCCTGACCCACAGAGAAATTGGAAACAGGTGGATTTCCCTCCAGTGAATATCAGTCCTGCTGCTGCTGCTGCTGCTAAGTCGCCTCAGTCATGTCCGACTCTGTGCGACCCCATAGACAGCAGCCCACCAGGCTCCTCTGTCCCTGGGATTCTCCAGGCAAGAATACTGGAGTGGGTTGCCATTTCCTTCTCCAACGCATGCATGCATGCTAAGTCGCTTCAGTCGTGTCCGACTCTATGCGACCCTATGGACAGCAGCCCACCAGGCTCCTCTGTCCACAGGATTCTCTAGGTAAGAATACTGGAGTGGGTTGCCATTTCCTTCTCCAGAATATCAGTCCTAGGGAGTGTAAATTACCTCTCCTCACAGGATGCGTGGGTCTTGCTTAGTCTGCAGCATGTGGCAATGCCAGAGGCTGTTGAGCCTGGGTGCCCTGTTCTACCTGGGGAGACCAGCCAGGTCTGGAGTGGAGCAGCCCGGCCCTGCCCCAGTCATTGTGGGGATGGCACCATGAGTGCAGCTCCCAGCGCTCCCAAGACCCAGACTGTGGCCATCCTGAAGAAAGGACTTAGAGATAAGATGCCTCTCTTAGTTAAGGGCCTCATCTCTGCCCTGCACCTGGTCACCCAAGCCAGAGTCCTGGGAGTCATTCAAGCCTTCTCTTTTCCTTCACCCAATCAACTTTGTCCCTACCAATATCATATTCGGGTCTCCTCATCTCATCCAAATCTCCATAGCAGCTTTCTTGCTGGTGTGTCTGACCTAGGTTTCCCCCTTCCCCTTGGTCCCCTACCCTGTAACCAGAATAATCTTTATTAAATTCAAGTCTCTGACTGCTCCCTGGTCTAAAATCTTTCTGTGGTTTCCTGTCACTGAAGCAAGGCATGTGGGGCCTTCCTTATTCCCACCTCTGCGGAATTCCCTTCCTTACTCCTGTCTCAGCCATTTATTTCCAAGCATGGTGTTCTCCAGATATTTTGTGCCATCTCCTACCTCAGACCTTCACTGCTATTATTCTAGTCACCTGGAATATTCTTTGCCCTGCTTAGAGTCCTGAATCCTATGCATGCTTCAAGGACCACTTCTTTCTTTTTTTTTAATTGAAGTATAGTTGATGTACAACATTGTATAAGTTTCAGGTGCATAGTATAGTGAATCAGTTTGGGATTTTCTTGCATATTATATTCCATTATAGATTATTAAACATTATTCTTATTATATACAATATATTGTATATGTTTCCCAGTGCTATAAACTAAATCTTTGCTATTTTTCTATTTTATGTATGATAGTTTGTTAATTTCATGCTCCTAATTTGTCCCTTCCCCACCTCTCTCCCCTTTAGTAAACATAAATTTGTGTTCTATGTCTGTGAGTCTGTTTTTGTTTTGTAAATACATTTATTTGTATTATTCTTTAGATTACACATAAAAGTGATATCATATAGTATTTGTCTTTCTCTGTCTCGCGTATTTCACAAATATAATATTCTCTTGGTCCATCCATGTTGCTGCAGATGGCAATATTTCATTATTTTTTATGGCTGAGTAATATTTCATTGTGGGGATTCCCAGGTGGCTCAGTGGTAAAGAACCTGCCTACAAAAGCAGGAGACACAGAAGATGCAAGTTTGATCCCTGGGTTGGGAAGATCCCTTGGAGAAGGGGCAACCCACTCCATTATTCTTGTTGGGAAAATCCCATGGACAAAGGAGCCTGGAGCCTGATGGGTTACAGTTGTGGGGTTGCAAAGAGTTGGACATGACTGAGCACACACACACAGAATATTCCATTATACTACATATGTACCATATCTTTTTTTGTTGTTGTTGTTTTTTTTTTTTTACCACTAGCGCCACCTTTGTACCATATCTTTTTAAGTTAGTCATCTGTTGATTGGCACTTGGATTGTTTCCATGTCTTCCTTAGTTATTGTAAATAGTGCTGCCATGAACATTTGGGTTCATTTTTTTCCTGGATATTTATACAGGAGTGGAATTGCTGGATTATATGGTAGTTCTATTAATGTGCTCAGTCGCTTCAGTAATGTCTGACTGTTTGCAACCCTGTGGACTGTGGCCCACCAGACTCCTCTGTCCATGGGGTTTTCCAGACGAGAACACTAGAGTGGGTTGCCATTTCCTTCTCCAGGGGATCTTCCTGACCCAGAGACTGAATCTGTGTCTCCTGCATCTTCTATATTGCAGGTGGATCATTTACCCACTGACCATATTCCCACTAACAGTATAACATAGTTCCCAAGGACCACTTCAAATGGAAACGTTAAGTCTTCCTGAGAAAAGTTACTCCTAATCTTTTTATTCCAGCCTTGGAACTTCTATGTTTGTAGTGGGTAGAATAAAGACAACCAACACCCCACCCCCAGCCCTACCTGCCACAAGATTTCCAGATCTCAATCCCTGATATTTGCACATATATTACCTTACATGGCAGAAGGGATTTTGCAGATGTGATTAAGTTAAGGCTATTGCAGTGGGAAGAGCATCCTGGATTATCTCAGTTCAGTTCAGTCACTCAGTGGTGTCTGACTCTTTGCGACCCCATGGACCACAGCATGCCAGACCTCCCTGTCCATCACCGACTCCCGGAGTTAACCCAAACTCATGTCCATTGAGTCGGTGATGCCATCCAACCATCTCATCCTCTGTTGTCCCCTTCTCCTCCCACCTTCAATCTTTCCCAGCATCAGGGTCTTTTCAAATGAGTCAGCTCTTGGCATCAGGTGGCCAAAGTATTGGAGTTTAGGCTTCAATATCAGTCCTTCCAATGAACACTCAGGACTAATCTCCTTTAGGATGGACTGGTTGGAACTCCTTGCAGTCCAAGGGACTCTCAAGAGTCTTCTCCAACACCACAGTTCACAAGCATCAATTTTTCAGCGCTCAGCTTTCTTTATAGTCCAACTCTCACATCCATACATGACTACTGGAAAAAAATTATCTACGATTTTTAACTGGATTATCTAGGTGGCTCCAATTACTCATAGGTTTTGTAAGAAGGAGGCAGAAGAATGAAAGACTGAAAAGGGATGTGACAATGGATGCAGAGGTCAAGTGACGTGTGGCCATCATCCAAGGAATGCAGGCAGCCTCTAGAACCTGGAAGCAAGTAATTGAATTCTCCCCCACCACCTCCAGAAAGAACCACAGTCCTGCTAATACTTTGATTTTAGTTCATTGAGACCCATATTGGGCTTCTGATCTCAGAACTGTAAGATAATGTATTTGTATTGCTTTAAGTTACAAAATTTGTAGTGATTTGTGATAGCAGTCATTGGAAACTAATATACTACTAGAAGTGATTGTTCATGTGTCTGTGAGTCACTGGATATAGAGGACAAAGGACAAAAGATGAGGACAATTTGCCATTGTCCATGGAAAATCTCCTGAACAGAGGAGCTTGGTGGACCACAGTCCATGGGGTTGCAAAGAGTCAGACACAGCTCACTGGCCTTCCCTGTGTCTCTCGCTCCCAATATATAAGGTCTGCCATAGCAACGATGCTTAGCAAACATGGGATGAACGAATGAGTGAATGAGTGAGTGAGATACTTCCTTCTCCTGTACCAGCAGACCCACTGTGGATATCAGGCATTTGAGAGTTCTTGGGCCAAAATGAAATGAAATTGATTTTCTTTCACACTTACAAAGTATGGTTCCCTACTCCCCATCCCACCAGGTCCACAAACATTAGTTACTTTATATTAAAGGCATCCTCCCTTGGGCTTTGAGATCACTTAGCCTTCCTGGCCCTGGCTCACTTTTAGTAACTCCCACATGAATCAACAAGGATGTTAAGCTCTGAGGCTCATGGGACAGCAGGGCTGCAGGAGCCTTTCCAATCGACTCATCTCACCTTTTCATTTACAGATGGAGAGACTGAGGCTGAGAGAGGGAAGGAGCTGAAGTGGTCAAATTGTGGTCCTGTAGGGCCTTGAGGAGAATCCAGGCCAAGCCTCTTTCACCTGCCCCTCCTGAGGACAAGATACTAGTACTAATACCTCCATTCTGCAGATGAGGAAATGGAGGCACAGAGAAGTTAGGTCACTCGCCCACAGTCAGCTAGTTGGTGGTGCTGATTTGAACTGAGCCTAGTTCCATACATAGTCTTTCCTCTTCTTCTCTGCACCATGCTAGATAGGGAAACTGAGGCCAAGGCAGAAGTGGCTGGAGAGAAAGCAGGTTACAGCTGAAGTTCAAATCAGAGCCCTCCAAAACCACAAGGTGGTTAGTGCCTGGGCTGAAAAGGAGGCCTTGGGAGTTTGCCTTCTTCAATTAGGCTGTTTGCTTCTCTGAGTCCAGGGATAATTTAACTAATGGTGCTGGTTTTCTGACACTATTGATCGGTTGAGATTAAATATGTTTGTCACAGTCAAGTGAACTAATCACTTTATTGTATTTCAAGTACTAATTTCATCAGATAGATGTAGAGGGGGTGACCCGGGGGAGGTGCAGGGAGATGTGCACAAGCACAGACTGGGGTGGGCAACAGCACAATCGATGTGGCTGGTTTGCCTGAAGGTATCTGGAATACTAGATTTCCTGGACGCCCACAGCCGTGCTGCTCAGACAGGAGGAATCTGCATTCCGCAGCCTCCTCCATCACTGTTCCTGGGCCCTCTTGAAATTTCTCAGGAGAGGCAATTTCTCAAGCATTATTGGAAAATGGTAGCTGTTTCCAAATAGCTATCCTAAATCACCCCTGGGCCACTACTCCCACAGCCACGCTGACCCTGCTGGATGCAGATGCTGCCTCTCTGAGCCTTTAGCCATTAGCCATTTTAGGAACCACCAGATCACGGCAAAACCTGAAAATGAACTACTCTGTCTTTCAGGTTTGGAAAGGCTTTGCCATTTCCATAGCTCAGCATATAGGGCTGATTAAATCATCCTCTGACCCTGGTGCAATTGAGCAAACCTCCTTCCTCATGAGACAGGGTGAATATATATGCACACGTGTGCACACACACAAACATGTGAGTGCACACATGTACATGGATACAAAAACACACATACACACAAATGCGTATGCATACACATACAAACCCATGTAGTATACACATATACATGTAATGCACACCCCACAGATGCACCCTCTGCACACAAAGGTGCACACACACACACAAGGTTCAGAAATTCTCAAGGCACAAGATGTTTTCTAAAGACGAAAGACAGGTTTGTCCCCTGCACATAGAAGCATGAGAGATGACTTGACTGGATGACTGAAGACAAGGCCAGTTCTCTACTTAGACACAAGCGCCACCCCCTTCCCCCTCCCCTCCCTGCCACCACATCTCTTTTCTGCATGTTTAATCACATCGAACACAGGCCATCAATTCTAGCCCCTTCTAGTTCCTGCAACCAAAGAAAGTCAGGTGTCTCGTTTACCCACGTGGGCTTCTGAGGCTTACTCCTGTGGTGATGAGATGGGGTGGGGGGTGCTCTGGTTCCCAGATCACCCCCAGGCTCTGAGAAGTACCCCAACACAATCTTCATGAACACTTGCTTAAATGGAACGGCCTCAATAAAAAGAGTCCTTTCCATAGGAAAACACGTGCTTCTGCTCAGAAGAGCCTTCTGTAGCTGCCCACAGAGCCCCTCAGGCTGTCTGGACGTGCTTAGCCAGAGCCCTGTCACCGGAGGATCGGTTCTTTCTCACATCTGTACAGCTTTCAACAGCAGCCCTGGAAGCACGTAGGGCTTTGGAATTTATCATCCTTAGCTTATAGATGTGAAAACTGAATCTCAGAGAGGGGAAGAGGCTCTCAGTTCACCCAGACAATCAGTGGTGAACTGGAACTGGAGTGTGTGTTTCCAACTCCAAGACTGGCACTTTGTAAATCTCTGGGCAAACTCCGCCCAAGCTTTCAGAGCCTTGTAAAGCTCCCTCTTTGTTATGTCCCTGTTCTGTGTCCAACTTTCTACTCATTGCTGGACTTCCCGACTGCTGTTATGCCTTTAAGCAGAAGTCCCCAAACATTCTTCAATATGGGCTGCTCTTTCCAGTGATCTGCAGACCTGACATCAAGACAAAGGCTGCCTGTGGGGCTGGGTTGAGTGGGCCAAGACCTGTGTTCTTGCCAGCAAACTCTATTTTTAGAAGCATTTTTTTGTAATTTAGAATCTGTGAGATCTGGGTCTTTCCTGTGGAGTTTGTTCAAGCTCTTGGAGATACATCCTTCCCTAGGAATCCTACTGGGTTAAACAAGACAGAAAAAAATAAATGGCGGCTCCCCAGGGAAACATTGAAAGTCAGAGCAACAAACAGATTTGCTGAACACTCTGAATCTTTGAGCATCGTTAAAACCTGAGAGCTGTGTGTTGAGTGTGTAACCTGGCCTTTAGTCTCTTTTCATGCTATGTAACTCCAGATGTTTTACCCCCTAAAAAGACATGTTTTTCTACATGATGGAGTACCCAATTTGCAAAAAATAACCTGGTACCCATCCCAAGCCAGCAAAACATCGGCAGCATGCCAACCTCCAAAGCATTTGTTAAAAGCCTGACCTAGGAAATGTTTCAGGCATGGGTTTTGAGGCCTGGGGAGATTTGGAATCACAAGGCCTGGGCTCTAGCCTCTACTTTACCTTCAGCTTGTTAAGTAAGTTGCCTGAGACCCACAGAACATGAGGCAGAGTGAGGGTTGAGCACCCAGTTATGTCCCTTTTAAGCAAAGAATCGAATCCAACAAGACCAACATGTACATCTGAATACAGGCTGGGAGCAGGGAGAAAACATGTGCATAGTAATCACATCCAAAATATCTCCTGGTCAAGGTGTCTGGGAACGAAGTACTCTGTTTCCATTGTCCTCTCTATGTGGATTCCTGGGAGCTACAAGGCTATGAGGTGGCCATGGTCCTACAGAGGGGTGCCAGGGGCATAGTGGGGTCCTCCGGCAGACTGGCATTGACGTTTCATGAGGGGTTCATCAGGCTATCCTGTCCCTTCAGCTCCCATCAGGATGACCACCAAGTCCTCTTCTCTGGGGCTGACCACTGACCCTCTGTCATGTATGCTCCTAACCACTTCCAGAGTCCCTGTCCTCCTCTGGTCCCCGGGATCCCACAGTTTCCAGGTGTCCCCTTTCTGTCAGTTCTCTGCATCTGCAGTTACCTTTCTTTCAGCCTATTCATTGAAGACTGATGTTCTCCAGGACCATCTTCTTGTGTGTCTGTGTATCGATCTATCTCTCATCTATCTACTCCCTGAGTTGTCAAACCACCGCCACAGCTTCCATCACCCCTAAGTATGTGCCCATGAATCTCCAGAGCTCCAGACTTATCCATCCACCTGTGTACGTAACTTCTCCATTTGACGCTCCACAGCATCCCCACGGGGACTTTTCTCAAATAATGAGTCCAGAGCAGGCAGTGTTTGGCATTGACTAAGCAACTCAAGCATTTCAGAATTGAAGTCTATGCGGTTCTCTTGATCTTTTCCTTGTGATTGCACAAAGGCAGCTATAGCATCAGCATCCCAACTGCATTCTACACAGGAAGAAAGAAGACATGAAGAAGAGCAAAGGGACTTTCAAGAAACTCCACCAACAGCTTCCATCATTTCCTTGAATACTCCAGAGCGAAGGAGTGTCCTATCTGTATATAGTTTTAGTTGGCATGATGCCAACTTATTGTTCTCATTGTAGGAATAATAAGGAACAAGAAGAGACCTCTCCCTGACTGAATCAGGCTTCTCCCTAAAACCTCCAACCTGCACCCTCATTTTTCTCTGTCCCTCTGATGAATCCTCATCCACAACCAGAACGATCTTACTAACATGATTCTCTGATTAAATCACCTTCCCCAGCAGCTTCATCAGGGATCTGCCCCATCCTGGATGCCCCTAGGTAAGACTCACTGGCCTGTGGGGTAAAATTCTTGGCCTGACATTTAAGATCCTAGAGAATTGTAATATCTTCAGAAACTGAAAATTTTGTTTCTTTGCTGCAGTGTTCCTGGTGGATTTCAGACAAGTGCAGCCATCCTTAAGGGGGATGGGTTGATGGCTGATAACAGAGGATTAAAAACAAACAAATAAACACATTAGCTCTGGCCTGCCCAGATAATAAATAGAGGAGAAGGTTATCTATCTCACTGATTTATAATGTTACAGTTTCTTCCATAGACCAAAGTGGGACTGTCTTTACATCTCCCGCCCTCCACATTTGCTGCAGCAAGGAAATCACATTTTTCATGAACCATGGGAATTACTGAATGGTAGTGGTTTTATTTGTTAAGGATTGAAACTGGCCATTTCTTCTACCAGGAGCAGATTCCTGCTGTTATGCACAATTTCTCACCCAGGGAGACACCAAGGAGAATAAATCAGGAGCAGGACTCAGCATGATAGCCACAGTCTGGTGGGGCTCTGAGGTCTGGGGACTAATGGGGTCTCACATCAGGGAGGAAGTGTTGCCAGCCAAGTTGGAGAGGAGAGGTGAGGTTGAGACATTGAAAAACAAATGGAAGAATTACGCCACTTTGGAAAATTGATGTCAGTGGGTGAATCATAGATTGTACAGGGACTATGAGAGGTGGCAAGGCCTCCATGATTGGTGAGCTCTGGGCTGTGGCTAAGTTTTATGGGGGTCTCTGAGCCCATGAAATTGTGTGTAATTTTTCAGTGCATATGTGCCTTTCCCTGGGGTTACAGTTCAGAGCTTTCATCAATTCTCAAAGATTAAGAACCACTGGTCTTATTCAACCCACTCATCATAGAGAGGAAAAAACTATGGAATCTTTGGAAGAGAAGGAAGGGACCAGTTGAACTCTTCTAGTAAGACAGGGGCAGAACTGTAGTTAGGAATTAGGAGACTCAGATTCCTGGTCAGATCCTGGCTGTGTGACTTTGGGCTGGTTGCCAAAACTCTCTAAGTATTTTACTGCACATACAATGAAAGATGTAGAGAGGATTAAACTAAAGCAATTAATGGATTTTAACACCTACTCACAAAGTTAGTTTGTAATTGATTGTCAATAAATATTCTTTGCATCACTGAGTAAATTTGAAAATCATTCTTTCCAGTTATCCTTCATTTATCCAGCAAATATTTATTATCTTTAATACACCAGGATGCTAGATGAACAAAGCAGGCATAGTTCCTGACCTCATAGAGCTAGGAGTCAAGTAGGAGATATAGTTAAGAAAACAGACCATAGTTATCACTGTAACAAAGAACTATTACATTGTTGATGCAATTGCTGTAATACCATGTGATGAATATCCTCCCAGGATCAGCACAGAAATCTGGGGGAGCATGGCATGGGGGCATCTAACCAAGGGTGGGGTGAGGGGAATCAGGAAAGGATTCCCAGAGGAGGCGGTAGCCCTAAAGGAGAAGTAGGATTTGGCCAGGCAAAGAGAAACCTGGAACATTGTGCAGAGAACAGCATATGCAAAGATCCAGAGGCAAAAGAAAGCTTGGTACATTTCTTTAGGGAAGTAAAAATTGATCGGCTTTGCTGTTTGCGGCTGCTGCAAGCAGCCAGGAAAAGCCACACTGACATCAGTGTGCATACTTGGCTCATCTGCATCCTCTTCACCTTTGATCACCTATCTTTGCATTCATTTATTTAATCTTGGCACCTTTATACATGATAACATCCTCCTTGTTGATCCAAATGGTCCTGCTTCCCTTTAGCTAGCCTTGGGAACTCTGTCAAAGCCCTCTCTTTAGAGGTGAGGAAGCTGCATAGGTGACTGACTTACATCAGATGATGCTGGAATTAGAACCCAGGCAGGGCAGTCTGGTGAGCTCATGTTACTGGAGGCAGACAATCTTTGTGTGGTATGTTGGGCTGTCCCAGGCGCGCTGAGCATCTTGGGTCGCTGTCCTGCCAGGGACAGCCTGAGTGATCACCCCGGAGATGATTAATTCCTGCCTCTCTCGACGGGCCCTGGGTCTGCAGCCAAGTGCTGCTGTCATCTCTTTATTCTTCTGCTCCACTGTTATTGAAAATCAATAAGCCATCCAAGCCAAATGAAGTTCAGTGACTGGGACTGAGTCCATAAATCAAATAAAAACTAAATTATATTTAAAAAGGGAAATAGGAATAAGGAGGCTGCTTTGAGGCAGAAGTGGGATCCGTAGAGTCTGTGATCACAGAGGCAAAGGATGACCAAGAAACTGGTCCTACCTGGCCATGGCGTAGGGTGTTAAGGCTAAAAGTGTCTCAGGGAACAGTTTGTCTAGCCCCTTCTTTTCCATATCAGAAGACTGAGGCCCAGAGAGGAGAATTTCCCCTTCTGGTTGCTCAGTGATAGGTGGAGCTGCCTCCAGAGCCAGGGCCCTTTGATGTTCTCTATCAACTGGCATGCAAATCAATGAGAAACAGCAGCTGAATTGAAGTGAATTTAAGAGAAAAACAAAGAGAGAGGCTTTAAATTTTTCTGTTGTCAAACCCACCACTCTTTTCCTTTACAATTTCTTCCTTTAATGTTTTTTTTTTTTTCTTCCTTTAATGTTATATCTGAAGTCCTAAGCAAAGACGTCTGCTTTCAGACAAGGAAGGACAGAAAGGTTCCTGGAGTTCGTGTGGTACTAGGAATTCTTTATGCTTCCATCAACCAGAGTAGTAAGACCTTCAAGTAGGGTCCTCAGAAGGCTGTTTCTTAATAGGGAGGCCAAATTAACCCTAAACTAATGGCTGTGCTTCAAGCCTTGAAAAGATCCAACTAATTTGGGCTCCAGAACAAAATCCAATGGTATTTAAAGGAATGCAACAAAATCCAGCAACCAACAATGTGACATTGATCATGTCTAGCATCCAATAAAAAAATTTCCAAGCAGGCAAAGAAGTAGGAAAATATGTTCTATAACCAGATGGAAAAGTAATCATTATATACAAATCAAGAAGTGATAGAGATGGTGGATTTAGCAAAGAACATTAAAATAGCTATTATGATCCATATATTTGAGAAAGTAGGGGAAAATGTGACCAAGATGAGGAGAAAAATGGTAGCTTTTAAAGTTTTAGATCCAAATGAAATTTCCAGAAATGAGAAATACAATGTCTGAAATGAAAACACACAGGATGTTATTAATACCAGGTTAGACTTTGAAGAAGGAGAAATCAGTGAATTTGAAGCTGTAGCTTCAGAAACTATCCAAAATGAAACATATGCTTACCATACGATCCAGAAATCACGCTCTTAGGCAGCCACCCAAGAGAAATGAAAACATACTCGCATGAAGACTTGAATATTCATAGCTTTGTTCATAATAAAGAACTGGAAACAACCCAACTGACTGACGAAGGAATAGATATAATGAGATATATCCATTCAATGGAAAGGAATATAATACTCTGCAATAAAAGGAATTAACTACAGCTACCTGAAATAACATGGATAAATTTAAAAAACATGATGTTGATTACATTTATATGATATTCTAGAAAAGGTAAAACTATAATAGAAAACAGATCAGTGGTTGCCTAGGGTGAGGAATGAGGGGAGGGAATTGACTGCAAAGAGGCATGAGAGAACTGTGGGGGATGATGGAAATGTTTTTTATCATAATTGTAAGTTTGTTGTTCAGTCACTCAGTCGTGTCCAACTCTTTGTGACCCCATGGACTGTAGCACATGAGGCTTCCCTATCCTTCACCATCTCCCAGAGCTTGCTCAAACTCACATCCATTGAGTTGGTGATGCCATCCAACTAGCTCGTCCTCTGTCATCCCCTTCTCCTGCCTTCAATCTATCCCCGCATCAGGTCTTTCCCAACAAGTCAGTTCTTCATATCAGATGGTCAAAGTATTGGAGCTTCAGCATCAGTCTTTCCAATGAATATTTAGGATTGATTTCCTTTAGGATTGACTGGTTTGACCTCCTAGCAGTCCAAGGGACTCTCAAGAGTCTTCTCCAACACCACAGTTCAAAAGCATCAATTCTTTGGCACTCAGCCTTCTTTATGGTTCAACTCTCACAACCATATGTGAATACTGGTAGAGATGATTACATGACTGTATATATTTGCCAAAGTTTATTATATTGTGTGTGCATGGAGGAGATGGATAGGTGTAGTTATAAAAGGGCAACTTGAAGGATCTTTGTGGTGATGGAACTGCTCAGTATCTTGACTGTGGTGGTGGATACACCAATCTACACATGGGATAATATTGTATAGAACTAAGTATATGCATACAAATGAGTATGAGTAAAACTGGGCAAATTTGTAAAAGAACCATGGATGTTATCACCGTCAGTATTCAGTTTGTGATATTAACTGTAGTATTAAAAAATGTTATCATTGGAGGAAACTGGGAAAAGGGTACATGGGATCTCTCTGCAGTATTTCTTACAATTACATGTGAATCTATAATTATCTCAATAAAATTTCAGTTAAAAACTCATTACTTGGATGGACTTGGAAGCCATTATGCTAAGTGAAGTAAGTAAGAGAAAGGCAAATACTTTATAATATCACGTATATGGAGTCTAAAAAATACAACAAACTAGTGAATATAACAAAAAGAAGCAGAAACACAGATATGGGGAGCAAACTAGTGGTTACCAGTGGAGTGGGAGGGGCAACATACAAATGAGGAAGTGGGAGGTACTAGGCTCAAGGATGTCCTATACAACACAGGAAATATAGTCAATATTTGGTAGTAACGGTAGGTTGAAAGTAACCTTTAAAATTTTATAAATTTTTAAAAGTTAAACTCATTATAGAAGTAAAATTACTAAATTTTATTTTATGCAAATTATTCTTTAATGAATCCAATTTTTTAAAGAGTTCTGTATGACCTTTTAAAACAAAGTTATGTTTCTGCTTATAAACTGCTGTTTCATGAGAGCTTCAGTGGGACTTTTGTTCCACTTGTTTGAAAAATTATAAATTAGGAATATTTAGGAGTTTCGTAGATTTTTTTCTTAACATGCAGCAAAAATGTTGACTTGCCCATCGTTAAAAAAATTAAAGATATTGTCTTAAAGTCCTAAACTACCTAAGGAAACTATACATAATCCAGCCATATTTTCTTGTCATTTCATGTCTTCCATTTAGACCTTGCCAACAAATGAAAAAATTTTTTGGTCTATGCTATTTGTCTCAAAAAGGATTTTTTTTCAAAATGGTTAGCTAACAGTCCTGAAATCACTTATAATGTAGTCCATTTTCCTGAAAACCCAATATACATGTTCAAAAATTTACCTTTATCATATACTAAATTTGCATCTAAACTTGTATCTATATGTGGACTCCATTCTGTTCCATTGAGCTGAATATACCAAATGTTTTGTTGCTTTTGTTTTTGTTTTTAACCAGTGTCTCCATGTTTTCCTTATTGAAAGTTTATAATAAGTTTTAGTGCCTGGTAGTATTAGTCTTCTCATCTACTATTTATTTTCAAAATGTTCTTGGTTATCCATGCATATTTGTGAAATTCAAAATCATTTTGCCAAGTTCTCAAATATTCTACTGGATTTCAACTGGTATTTTATTAAGTTTACAAATTTGGGCAAAATGGATACCTTTATATTACTAAACCTTCTACCCAGGAATATGATATGCCAAAGACTATCACACTGCACAACTCCAGGGGGGCTATATTACATTGGAGTCATGAAGTATTCAGCCTGTGTGGCAATAGACAGGTGTTGAAGAAGTTTTTGCATCTCCCAGTAAAATATTACATCTTTTGTCATGTAAGTCTTGTACATTTCTTATTATGATAATTTCTAGGTCATTCATAGTTTTGCTACTATTGTGAATAGGCTCTTTTATTTAAATTTACTTGTTTTAGTCTGAGGCTAATTACTTTACAATATTGTAGTGGTTTTTGCCATACAGTGATACGAATCAGCCATGGGTTTACATGTGTTCCCCATCCTGAACCCCCCTCCCATCGTCCTCCCCATCCCATTCCTCTGGGTCATCGAATGGGCTGTTTTTATCCTCTGGATTTTTCCCTGTGTTTATTGCAAATGAATTTTTTTTTTAAAGGAGGTAGCTGACCACTTTCCTGAATAGTCTCATTCATTCTAGGATAGCTTTTTAGTTGATGCTCTGGATTTTTAAGCTAGAAAATTATATCAAATGCAAATAATATCTTTGATTCCTTCTTTGTGCCATTCATACTCTTTGTTTAAGAATCAATCAGCTGTCCTCAGTTAAATCAGGGTGGTAATCGCAGGCATTCTCATCTTGTTCCTGCCCACGATGAGGCATTTCACTTTGGGTGAGAAGTTGGCTCATGGTAGGAGATAGATATTCATTTCAGTTAAGGAAATATCTTTCTATTCCAAATTTACTATGAGTATGTAAAATTTGGAATAAAGATTCATTGTGTTCTTTTGTTGCATTTTCAAGATAATCATGTGGTATTTCTCATTTCTCTATTAGTGTAATAGATTATATCAACAGATTTAAATCAAGCCATTCTTGCCTTCTTGAAATAAACTTTATTTGGCTTGGCATATTATTATTTTAATATACTTTCACATTTTATTTGCTGTTTCTTCATTTGGGATTTAAAAAGTCTATAGGCAAACATGCTGTATTGTGACATTTCTGTTGAGCTGGGATTCGGTGATATGCTGGGTTTATAGAAAGATTTGGGAAGATTTCCATATTTTTCTTTGGTCTGGAACTGTTTAAATAGCATGGGAATTATTTGTTTCTTGAAGATTTAGAGAAATTTGCTCATAAAACAGTGTGAACTCAGCCTTATTTGGTAATCGTACTTCAATAATTGTGTTTTCTTCCATAGTTTCTCATTTTCTTTCTTTAGTTAATTTTGCCAATTTCCTTTAGTAAATCTTGCCAATATCACAAGATTATCCATTTCTCTAAGTTTTAAAGATATTTAGCAGAGAGATATACATAGCATCCTCTTGTAACTATAAAATTTCACCAGTATTTTTGGTTTTGTCACTCCTCTCCATTGTGATGCTGTATTTTTGTTTGTTCCCTGTTCATCTTTATTACATTTTGTTGCAGTTGTATAATTTATTACTTTTTCAAAAAAACAATTTTATTTATTTATTTTTGGCTGTGCTTGGTCTTCATGGCTGTGCGGGCTTTTCTCTAGTTGTGGTGAGCAGGGGCTACTCTCTAGTTGTGGTGCCCAGACTTCTCATTGCAGCAGCTTCTCTTGCTGCGGAGCATGGGCTCAAGAGCACAGGTTCAATAGTCGTGGCCCGCAGGCTTCGTTGCTCCATGGCATGTGGGGCCTTCCCGGATCAGGGATTGAACCATGTCGCCTGCATTGACTAGCGGATTCTTCACCACTGAGCCACCAGGGAAGACCCTATTAGACTTTTTGAGATCTAATTAGACTGTCCTTAGTTTTATTAATCAGTCTACTAGATTTCTGTTTAGATTTTTGTTGTGTTTTTTCTAACTTCTTGAATTAAATGCTTAGGGGACTAATTTTTATTGTTTTTGTAAAAAAAAAAAAATACTGTAAAATTTTCTCTGAGGACAATATTGACTCTAAGCTTTAATATGTAATATTTTCATTTTTATTGTTTCTTTGTATGTTCAGTTCAGTTCAGTTCAGTCGCTCAGTCGTGTCCAACTCTCTGTGACCCCATGAATTGCAGCACGCCAGGCCTCTCTGTCCATCACCAACTCCCGGAGTCTATCCAAACCCATGTTCATCGAGTCGGTGATGCCATCCAACCATCTCATCCTCTGTCGTCCCCTTCTCCTCCCGCCCCCAATCCTACCCAGCATTAGGGTCTTTTCCAATGAGTCAACCCTTCGCATGAGGTGGCCAAAGTATTGGAGCTTCAGCTTCAACATCAGACCTTCCAATGAACACCCAGGATTGATCTCTTTTAGGATGGATTGATTGGATCTCCTTGCAGTCCAAGGGACTCTCAAGAGTCTTCTCCAACACCACAGTTCAAAAGCGTCAATTCTGCGGCACTCAGCTTTCTTCACCATCCAACTCTCACATCCATACATGACCACTGGAAAAACCATAGCCTTGACTAGATGGACTTTTGTTGGCAAAGTAATGTAATATACTTTAATTTCCATATTTTTCCTATTTAGAATTTTATTGCTAAAATAAATCCTTTGTAATAGGGACTCCCTCTCAGTTTGACTGAAGCCTCAAAGCCTGGGAATAAACCTCCCACATTCTGGACTTCCCTGGTGGTCTAATGGTTCAGATTCTGTACTTCCAATGCAGGGATGCAGGGGTTCGATACCTGTTTGAGGAACTAATGATCCCATATTCTGCATGGCATGGCCAAACAAAAACACCCCCACATTCTGAAGTGAGAAGCCAGACCACCTCTACAGGTCTTGCAAAGGAAGCACCTGGAAACCAAGTTTTGCTGCCTTAGCCCAGCATCCACCTCAACTATATAATAGGGTTGAGAGTAAAGAGTCTGGGAGGGAACATTTCCTTGAGAAAGTTCTTGGAAGTACTTACCCTCCCCTCACCTGGGAACCTAGGAATATCTCCCCTCATCTCCGCATGTGTCCCCTAGAGCCTAGGGCAGTGAGCTGGGAATGACTGACTCCTGGAAGATGCAAAGCCCTGAGGCCAATACTGCCCACCTGAGGGAGCAGAAAGAAAGAGGACTGCATAGAAATGAGTTCATTTCTGCCAACAGAAAGGGACAAAGATGCACATGTTTCCTCATGGACCTGCTGCAGGTCACATGGGGGAAACAACCTGGGGCCATCTTAATAAGGACTTTGCCCCCAAAGTCCCCTTAAAGGATTGATGTACCCAATAAGAAGTCCGTTGGACCACTGGATAGCACAGGGCTCAGGATTGAAGACAGCTGGAGTCAGCTGGAGATGTAAGCTACCAGTCAGAGATGGGCTTGACCCTGTGCTGGAGATTGTAATGGGAGGGCCCCACCTGGGAGATCTCTGTGAAACCCAACAAGTGCCACCAGGCCCAGAGAACACTAACACTGACCCACACAGCACCAACCACACCAGACTGCAATTTCTCCTGACACCTGCTGTGTCTGGGCCTTACCTGAGGGGTGAGGAGCCACAGGCCAGGAAGCTGGGGGTGGCCGAGTAATTAGGGGAAGTGTGACAGAGGTGCCTGTGCCACCTCGACTGAACAAGGGAAGAGAGAAGCTTTTGGTTCCGTTCATTGGCGAATCCTGACTAATACAATGAGGCGAACAGAAGGGGCCCAAGAACTTTGCCAATTTGGGCACTGCCAAGTGGCCTGGATGCCTCAGGTCTCCTCCACCTACCCTGCTGAGATGCCTGGCACAGGTGGATGTACACCTTGGCCTCTCTGGGCCTCCACTGTCCTGTGTCATCTGGGAGGACTTGGACTGGATGACCTCTGAGGCCCTTTCAGCTCTAATCTCCCGGGTGCCCTGAGATGCCTAGTTACTGAGAATTGAACAGAACCAAGCCTCTGCACTATTTTCCACCTCCCTAATCAGAAGGGGCAATGGTCCACTCTGCCTCCACCCCCCAAAAAAGGATAAGAGCAGATGTTGGCAAGGATAGGCGGGAGAAGGCATTCAGAGTAAGGGGGCACAGCATGAGCCAAAGCACCAAGAGGGACGTTACTCCGTATATTCAGGGAAGGCAAGATGGCCTGGGCGATAGGATCACTAGGTGCGCAGAGGGAGAGATATTGATGCGTGTGCAGCCCTTTGTGGTTTTGGAATCCCCTTAACACCCTCAGAACCACACTGTGACATCAGCATCTTAATGCTGATCTTACAGGAAAGGACACTGAGGGTCAGAGGCCAGTAGCTACTTCCCTAGGGTCAGACATCTGAAAATCAGCAGAACTGAGATTTGAATTCAAACCTGTCTGTGCTTTTCCCCAGACACCACAGAGCTTTAAAGGCTGTATGACCCAGCATATCTAGTCAACTATTTTTGCATTATCCTAACGACAAGTGAGGGTGTGATTCATTAGACCAGCCATACAGCCGTTCTGATTCCACTGTCAAAGTGGAGGAAAAGCAAATCCATCATATCTTGATCCGAGGTGATTTTATTGTGATTCCGCCTCCCACCCACCCCCTGCAGAGCTGAGGAGGAGACATATTTTTACTCTAACAGCCTGTGTACAACGGCGCTAGCCTGCATGTGTACAAGGTGAAGGAAAGACTATAGCTTTATTCTCGCTTGGGGGCAACTGGTTATGTCTGGAAACATTTGAACATCCCATAAAGCTCATTTCTTTTGCAAATGAGTCAGATAACACGGAACACTTCAAAGTGAAATTCCGTTGGGCTTTCCATCTGGCTGGCCTCTGGGGGAATGCCTCTTACTGCCTTTGTTAACCAGGTCCTGGGAGCTAGAATTTCATGCTGAAATACAAATAACTGTGCATTCGTGGGGAACAAAGCCAAGATATGATCTCAACTGCATTTGGAGTGAAATTCCCCATCTACCTCTACAGCTCTCCATCTTCCACACATTTTCTGGCTCCAAGCAGCTGTGCTCTGTCGCGCCCTGCATCTAGGAAGGCAAGCGTGGTAAGTCCCGGCTTACTCGCCCAGTCTTGGAGTGCCATGTGCTCTTGAATAGCACCATCTGTGTGGGCCTCACTTCCTTGTGTATGCAGTCCCAGGGCCTCCATGTCCCCAGAATAGTGCCCTGGAGAGTCACTTAACCTCCACCCCACTCCTTCTAGTTGGAGGATCTGGACACCTTAAGGCCACATTCTCCACACCTTCTTGTGGTGAGAATTGTGGGTGTGAAGTGAGTGTCATGCATTCTGTGCACCTGTGTGAGTTTTGGAAGTCAGAGGGAGGAAGCCCTGCCCAGCTTGCTGTTCCTCTGGCCAGCCAATGGCAAGGTCGGTAACTCACAGTCTCCCTGCAGCTGGGCACCCTGTCTGTTCCCCAGTTCTTTAATACACGGGGCCTTCTGTGGCAGTGGTGACAGCAGTGGCACCATCCTCAACTGTTTTATTTAAGCAGAGTTGGCTGGTATCTCTGAGGCTATAGTAATCCCAGGGATCAGGTCTATGGGTCCTGAGGATTCTTGGTGAAGGCCAGCCTGGAGTCCACCACTATAACCCTCCCAGTGACTGCATAAGGAGGCCCTGCCCTGGCCCAATCCCTTCCAGCCTAGAATGCCTAGAGGGTTTGTGTCCGTCCCCCCGTGCTGAACCTGCCTTGGGCACTGTTAGTCTGCCTTTGATAAGAAATTCGGTCTCCTCCTGAACGTTTCTAAAGATTTTTGTATGCTCCTGCTGCTGCTGCTGCTAAGTCGCTTCAGTCATGTACGACTCTGTGAGACCCCATAGCCGGCAGCGCACCAGGCTCCTCTGTCCCTGGGATCCTCCAGGCAAGAACACTGGAGTGGATTGCCATTTCCTTCTCCATTTCTGTATGCAGGGAGGAGGGTTTACATATGCTTGTCTTTGCCTGCCACCTCTGGTTTCAAACTTCCATATTAGCTTCCACTTGGCCCCCTCTGGTTATCTGTTTACTATATATATATATACATATATATGATAGCCAGGGTTCTCTGGAGAGATAAAACCAATGGGATGTGTACATATATGTGTGGTGGAGGTGCTGTAGAGAGAGAGAAGTTTATTTTAAGGAACTGGCTCACATGATTGTGGATTCTAGCCAGTCCACTGTCTGCAAAGGTAGGTTGGCAGGTTGAAGATCTAGGGATGAGCTCTAGTTTAAATCAGGAGGTAGTCTGCTGGCAAAATTCCCTCTCCTCTTGGAGGAGGTCCATCTTTTTCTTAAGATCTTCAAATGATTAGATGAGGTCCACCCACACTATGAAGCATAATCTCCTTCAGTCAAAGTCTATTGATTTAAATGTTAACCTCTGCTGTTAACCTACACAGCAACATGTTTGATCTAAGAACTGTGGCTCACCCAAGCGAACATAAAGTTAATGATCACACCACGTCTCCGTCACACCCTTTGGACTACTCCAGTCCCAGGTACCGCATCTCTCTCATTCCCCAAAGCACCACTAGCACGAGCTGAAGAGACATCATAGAACAAGAAACAACTTAAAATTGGCGGCCAGACGTTACTGGCGCTCAAGTTTATTGATCATTCCTGCACAGGGAGGCCCTTTTCAGCCATCCTTCTCCTTTGTGTCTATCCATTGCTATGTGGATGAGACTCACATCTCCTTTCTGAGTCCTTCCCACCTCGCCACACTCTCAGTGCACTGAAAGTTCTCACTGCTCTCTTACGTGGAGAAATTTGGTTCCCTTAGTCTCAAATTTTCCATCCTGAATTATGCCCAGGGCTTTACCTGTCACAAGTGAAAAGTGTAGTATTAAGTTCCCCCAAAGAGCAGAAACCACTTAGATACTTAGTAACCCTCTTGTCCAGCTTGGGCACAATCCTTCCTTGGCTGAGAGCATCTGCACCATAGCTCACCATATCCTGAGGCACAAGTCCTGGTCATATGGGGTCTCTATGATCTGCTCCACCAACCTGTGGATTCCTGGTGAATCATACCTCTCCTTTGTGCTGCCACTGCCCCAACTCCTGCCACAGAATAGAGGGTGTAGTCAGGCACCCACCAGGACCCTGGGGCTTTTCAGAAGAGCCTTACCTGGGACTTCAGTGATCTCCAGGCTCCAGAAACCTGAATGTCGGATATCAACTTCAAGATGACGAATCAAACTAACTTGAAGCCCCCTCCATGTGGCCACCTGGGCTCCCACAACTAGTTCTAGTTCTAACACACCCCTGTCTTCCTCCTCCTGTCAGTATTATGTGAGAGTCTCCAGCTCCTACAAGCAGCCTGAGCTTTTGGGAGGGGTGGATCCAGCAGTCTCTGCTCAGCCCCCTTCAGGACTGCCCCTGGCAGCTCCCCTCTAGTTCCTCTTCGCAGAGGTTTCTTCCCCCTTTGTGGTGCTGGACAGGGGTCTGGGTAGTTGCCACCCCTGGTGGGAGTGAGAGAATAGCCAGGTTGTCTGTGGGATATGAGTTCAGGAGAGGTCCCACATGGGGCCGAGGGTCAGAGTGAGGGCAAGTTGTGCAGTCGGACAGTGGAACCCTGGGCAGAGCTGGGCAGAGTATATTCTGTCCACTTCTCTGGATGCCCAGAGTCCTGCACTCACTCTCTTCCTTCTTGCAGCTTGGCATTCTAGTCTTAACAGCTACCATGGTAGCACATTGACTTACAATTGGGCTGACTCACTAATGTTTGTGGATATGCACAGGGCAACCTGACCTCATCCACTCCTGTTACACCTTGCTAAGCATCCTTGACAAGGGCAGCCTGAGAGGAGGAAGGGCCTTGCTTCTGCCCTAGATCCTGAACGGTTTCCCTAGGCATTTTCTCCCTGCTGCTGAAGTCCCATCAGTCTTGTGGCCCTCAGGGACAGCTCTGACCTGGTATCTGACCCTCTCAGCCTCTGGTCATAAGAGTCACGGATGTTGTTGCATAATCTCAGAGACAGAATGGACAGTAGGAAGAGGCCTGGCCTTCAGGTGCTTTCTCCTTGAGAGCAGAGTGCTGGAGTTAAAGGGCAAAGATCAAGAGTCAGATCTGAGTTCAAATTCTGGCTACATTTAGAATGCATGTGGTTACACTCTCTGGGTTGCCTGATCTCAAAGTAGATGGCCAACCCCTAGCTGGCAGGAAAGCTTGTGGATATGATGAGGGGGGTTTTGAGGAGTACTCCATTGCATATATCCACATCCTGGGCCCACAGAAAACTGGGGATGGAGCAAGGAGCACCCAACTCTGGTATATAATGAGACCAAGTGTGTGAAAGCCCTCAGCATAGTGTAGGTACTTATACTGAACGGGCAGAAGCCGAGGCACCCACACCTGGCACCCCAGTCCCCTACCTCCCAAGCCAAAGCTTGCTCCTCTGCCTAGCCCTGCATGGTTTGCCAAACACTGGCCTATAGAGATCTCATGACATGTGCATTTGATCCAAGACATGTGGCATCCCCACCCACCCACGGACTAGTATCTGCTTGATCTGTTCCTTGGCCCAGGAAGTTTCCGTATTACTTAGCTCCTCCCAAAGGGCCACGATTCTAGGCTCCTGTGGATAACAACAGGTTCCCCCTGTTTCGTGAATGCTGCACTCCTGCCAGCCCTGGTCTGTTGAGGCTTGAAGAGGGAGCCCTAGGAGGCTATCTGGTGGGGCAGGGAGAGGAGCAAGCCAGGCCAGACCCCAGGCTACCACCCTGACCTTCCCTCCAACTTGTTGTGGGACCTGGGGCGAGTCACAGCTCCTGCCTCAGTTTCCCTTTGCCACTGGAGAGGTTTCAGGTCTCAAACACCAGCCTCTGAGGTATTTATTTGGTCTCCTGGCCTCCTGGGCACAAAGAGAAAACCCACCTGAATCCTCAGGATTCCTGCTTATACTTACACACCAAACTAATTAAGATGCTGGTCTTGTGAGAGCTCCCCTTAGCATGGCCTGCACTTCACCATCCCTCCATTTGTCACAGTCCCATTTAGAATGCTTGACCAAAACCGTCTCACAAAAACCTAATCCCCAGGACAGGGGATGTGTAGATGAGCAGAAACCCATGTGAGAAACTGGAGGGATGCAACCCAGCTCGGGGTTGCAGATACAGCGAGAAGGGGTGTCACCCATGACCATTCCCAAGGTTCGGGTCCATAAATCCTGGCTCTTCAGCTGTCAGTGTGAACATCCAGGTGCTCATGCAGAAGTATCCTGTACTTTTCCAGCTGTGCTACAGCATGAATTCAGGACCTCTGGCCAGCATTCCCACCCTTTGCTTCAGAGACACTGCTAAGCTACTCTGTAATTACAATGATAAAAAGACCTGCAGATACACTTGAATGTAACCCTAACGAAGACTGTGCATTTCTCAAGTCTCCAACATTAAACAGACAACGCTTTCCCAGCTGCTTAGATCCCACCACCTCACTCTCCAACAGCTGTTTTGACATATGAAATGCCGAGAGGTCCAAGATGAGCTGAATGATTTCCAGGCCCAAAAGAATGAAAAGGATCCAAAATGTGGAGAGGATAATTGGAGGTCCCAGCAGCTGGCTGAACTATCTGCAGATTTGGGAGACTTGTGAGAAATGGGGAGATGTGTCCTGTAAAGCCTGGGTCCTGGAAATTTCTCTGGCCCTGACCTGATTTTGCTTTTTCATCATCAGCCTTCCAGAGGTGGGCTCACAGGCTGTGGAAGTGGGAAGTGAATTTAGACTCATGGGTCCAATTCCTTCATTTTGGAAACTGAGGCTCAGAGAAGGAAGATGCTTGGTTTTAAATTCAGTACCCAGAGTCTTCCTGACTTCAGACCAAGCTCATATCAAAAGCCCTTCTAGCACATGCTCTTTGTCCTAGATTTCTCTCATTGCTAATAAATTGATGGTCCTCCTTATCAGAGAAAGCTTCCCTCCACTGCAGGGCCCAGGGAATTGAAGATAATACCATGACCCTCTGCCAACACCAAGCACTTTTCTCACTATAGTACCTAGTTCGAGCTTTTGAGGGAGGAGCTAAGACCCAGAGAGATGACATCATTTGCCCTAATGGTGTAATGAGTATGATGAACTCACTGAAAGAAATCAAAGGGCTGTCTCTGACAAACTTTTCCTACTTTCCCTCTCCCCTTCTTCTCCTCCTTCCTTCTTCCCTTCCTTCCATCCACCTTTTTTTCTCTTTCCTTCTTTCTTTCTTTCTCTATGAAGAAAAAAATATGTTTAACACATTTCAAGAATATTTATGCTCAAAAGCTGCCCAAGACATCTGGATCTTTATAAAGATTATTACAATTTCAAAAATCAGAATGCATTTAAAAATATTTAAAATGAGATTCATTTTGTTAAGGTAAGTAACTTGTTAAATAGCCTTTAAGATCATTTCTATATTATGATATTTTAACCAAGCTTAATTTCTAACTTTAATTGTATTATTTCCACATGGTACTCCATAATTACATACAGCTGATGCTTTCTAAAACCTTAGTAAAATATCACTGAAAATATTTGTCCCTTTTTGTTTTCTAACTGTAGCCCATATTCAGTAAACATTTAGCAAATGCTGATCTTGTACAAATGTGCAGGCATGGAGGTGATTAGGGCTCAGCTGCCACCTCTGAGAGGCTCACAAGCTAAAGGGTATATGGACAGGTGAAGAGTGGAAGGAAGCAGGTATCACAGGGGCTGCAAAGAGGGTGAAGGTGTGCAGAGGTAGGTGAATTCCACTGGCAGGGAAGAAGGGTGCAGAGATCTTCATGGAGGTTGACTTGAATCTTGAAACAAGCAGGAGTCAGAAAGGGCAGCTCTGCAGCAGGAGCACAAGGGAAGGCTCAGTGTTGAAGAACATCATTGCATGTCTGAGAAGCAACATGTGCCTCATTATCGGGACCAGAGAACTGAGACACGGGGACAGAGAAGGGGAGTGAGAAAAGTGAGATACCAGTGTCACACAACAGAGCCGATATTCAGTTCCAGAGCTTGGATTCTCCAGCCACTCTGCTTCTTTAGCAATTCCCAAAGTCTCATCAACCTGCATCCCACTCCCCTATGTTCTGCACCCATAGGGATCCCCAAGGAGCAGACCATTAGGGCTGGTCAGTACTAAACTCCCACCAGACCTGGCAGATCCAGCGCCAGCTCCCAGGCTCCCAGCCAATGAGCACAGCCCTCTAGAGTCCGGCTCCTCTCTGGGCTTCAGTGACTGTATCTAACAACACAGGCCAGGCTAGCCTCTCTCCAGAACTTCTTGGCAATGGGATTCAAAAAGCAAAGCAAAATGAAAACTTCATACTCTGTGAGCCGAGCAGGTGGCCAATTTACCACACAGCTGCCTAACCTGGTATTGGTGGCTTGTTCGGCACAAGTACCTCGCACCGGTCAGGAGGAGGGTTTGGGAAGAGGTTCTGGCAGACTGGCTTACCTGGCCTCCCAGATGGCTTCCTAAGCCCACATGCCAGTGGGAAGCTGACAGAGACATTGGCTGGGGTGGGCTGCCCAGGAGACAGAGTAGGTGGCCCTGGCACAGCAGGGCTGGTGTTGTTCAGTTCAGGCTGCTGGATCAAAAGCAGAGAACCCAGGCAATAGTTGTGCTCAGGGCACCAAGGCAGTCAGGGATGGGGGTGCCAGGTCAGGCAGGCTCCTCAGAGCCTGGGACTGTGTCTGCAAACTGGACTCAGGGCATCTGGGGCCATAGCCAATCCCCAGGTCAGGTGCAGGCCCTGTGGTATGGAGGGGAGGCTGATCTAACCCAAAGGAGGGGAGGGGTTGGGGGACAGAAAGTTCACCCACCTGAGGATAAGGGTGTTGGGTAGGAGGAGACAAGCCCTGAATAAGAAGGGAGGGGATCCAGCCTCACACCTGTCACTAACTTCCCGAGTGACCCTGCGCACTTTCCACATCCTATCTGGGTCTCAGTTTCCATAGCAACATGATGAGGTAACTCTTCCCTATTCCCACCTTACCCATAGGAGTCTTGTGAGAAGGCAGAATCACAAGCCTGCTAACAGATATGAAATGACTCATAAACGGTCAAGGCTGGGCTGAGCCCTTGGCCTCAGTGAATCCCAGCTTGTGGTCACTCTGCCATCTCTGAGACAGGATTTACTGGTGGGGAGGGAAGGGTGTGGCAGTGGTGGCCTGTTGAAGATGCATTTCCACACCACTTACAAGGAAAAACTGAGAAAGTGTTTTAAACTGGGCAGTGAAGACTGGATAATTTCTAGTAACTTCTAGATACTCTTTATTTCAGGCTCTCTGCTCTTTCATTGTTTCTGAGATCCCTTATGACTCTATAAATTATAGAAAACAAATAGTAACACATGATGCCTGTCTAGAGAGATGCAAGTGAATTTTGTCCACTAGCATTGCGATAGTGATTGCTCTATGGTTAATGACTACTTTTGTATCTATTTCAACATTCCCAATTGCCTACATGTGCAAATATGCAAATTCTCCTTTGAACTGTAGCAGCTTACAGAGTCCCTCATTAATTAATGAGTTAAAGTATTTGATATGTGTTCTTTTTATATCTGCATAAGAATCACTGTATTGGTTTCCTATTGCTCCATAACAAATCACCACAGACAGCTTCATGTAGCACACGTTTATGGGCTCACAGTTCTGTAGGTCAGAGGTCCCAGCACAGCATGACTGGATTCCCTGATCAAGGTCTGCTGAAATCCAGGTGTGAGCCAGGCTGCACTCCTTTCTGGAGGCTCTGGGAGAAGAATCCACTTCTGAGCACATTCAGGGTTTTGGCCGATTTCGACTCTCTGAACTTGAAAGACTGAGACCTATATTTTCTCTCTGGCTATCATCTGGGCGTTGCTGTCAGCACCTGGAGCTCACTTTTCTCCAAAAGGATCACAACACAGCAGTTTGCCTTCTTCCAGGCAGGTCTCACTGTTTCTTTCCTCTGTGACCACCCAGAAAAAATGCTCTGCTTTTAAAGGGATCTCCTGATGAAGTCAGGAAATTATGCAGGACCACCCAGCATAATCTCTCTTTTGCCGTATAACATTATATAGTTGCAGAGGTGATATTTATCAATTCCACTCACACTCAAAGGAGAGGGAATGAGACAAGGGTAAGGGTCATTGAGGGTCATTTTAGAATTCTGACCATCAGAGATGATTTTACCTAACAAAAAATGTTTGAATGCAATTTACAAAAACTGAAAGTCCATCAAGGAATGGGAAGGGGCTAGTAGAGATTGCGGGGGGGGGGGGTGGCTAAAACCCTCTTCTATAGACCATCGTTTGGTTTGCCACTGACCCAAACCCTGTCCCATTTTATGGTCAGCTTATCAGTGATATTGAGTTTGACTGTCTGTCTTCCCAATCAGACAGGAAACTCTTCCCAAACTAAAATCTAGTCCTACCCAGGTCTTACCTAATCTGTGGCCCATGAAGCAAGCCCTGACAAGTGGTTTGGGGTCAAGATGGGAGAGATTTTCTTCTCTATCTTGATTCTTGCTTTTATTGATTTAAAAACCAAGTACCTCTAAGACATAAACACCTCTTGGGTCTGGGAGTAGGGTACAGTGTAGAAAGGGATGTAGAGAGTCTCCAGCATTAACATAGAATTGGTCAAATGGGAACAAGGGACTCACGAGAGCCATCAGACCAGGTCCCCAGAAGATGAAACAGGGATGATTCTGATTCCTATTTGCTGTGGGGGTTTGACTTCAGGAAAGGTGGAGAGCAAGACAGAATCACTGAGTGTTCCATCTGGTCTACCTTCATGGCTTCCACCACATCCTCCTCTACTGGAGAAAATTTCAACCTGGAGCTTCACAGGCTTTTCCCCCAACCACAATCCCAGACAGCTCATTACATCATTGCCTCTGTACTTAGAATATGCTTTTCCCCTTGCCTGGCATTTCCTCCCTCTCCCGAAACTCCACAAAGAAACTTCCTTTCAATTTTTAACGTTCAACTCAAACATCAGGTCTTCTGTGAAAACTTCCTTCAGAGGCATCACAGCAGTGGAAAGAAAGTAGGATTTGAATTTAGTTAGAATTTTGCCTCTCTCCCTTACAACCTGTGTGGCCTTGGTAAAATTGTATAAGCTCTCTGAGCTTTTGTTTTATCTATAAAATGAGCACAATGTAATCTTTCGTAATCATTTTTTAATTGGAGGATAATTGCTTTACAATGTTGTGTTGGTCTTAGTGACTGGTCGCAGAATAAAAATAAAAAGTGACCATGTATTCCATGCTTGTCACTTGTTGGACATTCCTCCAGGTGCTTTTAAAGCATATTTCATTTAATCTCCTGAGCAACCCAACAAAGAAAATTATATTATCCCATTTTGCAGATAAGGAAACCGAGGTTTAGAGAAGTTGAACCCAGTCTTATCTGTCTCAAAAGCACAGGTTCATAGTCATTATGACACACCTGCGTGCATGCTTAGTCCCTTCAGTCGTGTCCGACTTTGCAACTCCATGGACTGCAGCCTGCCAGGCTCCTCTGTCCATGGGATTCTCCAGGCAAAAATACTTGAGTGGGTTACCATGTGCTCCTCCAAGGGATCTTCCCGACCCAAGGATTAAACCCACATCTCCTTCATTGCAGGTGGATTCTTTACTGCTGAGCCACCAGAAAAGCCCCCATTATGACATAGTACCTTCTAGAAGATACTCAAGAAATTGTCGCTCCCTTTCTTCTCTCTCTTCCCTGCCATGCTCACCTCTGGACTATCAAAATTGTCCTCAGAGCCCTTATACATGTAATGACTCTATGATGCTGTGGAAGAGACAGTATTAGTTTTTTTCATCTGTTTCCATCTCCTCCAGCCCCCAGTATTGGGTCTGACATGGAGCAGACACAGACCACCTATTATTCCAGTGAATTAATGAATCATCTTGAGTCTTTTTAGAAGGTGACCAGGGTATCATTTATATAATAAAATGATTATGAACCATACATAAATTACAGAGAGAAGACTGCCCCTTCCACTCCATTCCCTTCTCTCACGTTTTCTCAGCTGAAGCTATAGGACCCGCAGGAACCTAGTGCAGACAGATAAAAACATCAAGGCCTGTTCCAGCTTCACACCAGCCCCTTGAATTTAATTTAACTCATACAGACATCAGTGTTGACACTCTTGGGGGCTCCCAGAGAAGCTGCACAGAACAGGTGGTAACAGCTGTGATGGGTTTGCCTTCACACCTCCAATTGAATCATTGAATCACAAGGGAATCCCAGGGAGACAGGGCCCTGGAAATCATTTTATAGAAAGATACTCATTGACTCCCAGGACCTCCACTTCAGAAGAAGCTGCCAAGTTCACCATGACCCCTTTATTTTTAAAAGAGCCAAACCAAGGCCAAGGGATTTCCCCACAGTCACATGGCTTTCCCAGGTTTGGATGAAGCAAACTTAACCATGTAAACAACTGCAGCATCTTATAGCTTCAAGTGTGTGGTTCCCATACTTAAGATGCTGCCTTTTGCACTCTTCCCCATGTGTTCCACAGTTAGTATACAACACCAGCAACTGGGGCAGACACGGGGTAGTTAACACGGTTAAAGTTGTTCATCAGGCATGTGGCTTACACGGGGTCCAGATTATCATCTGAACTCCCTACTTTGTTATTTTTATATTAAATTCTGACTTTCTTATTAAGCTGTGACTATTTTTATATTAAACTATGACTTTCCTATTAAACTCTGATTCTGAGAGCAGATAACTTGGTGACAAAACCAGCTTTAAAAATGAAACAAATATAGAATATATTTGTTGTGGTCCTTTTAATAATTTTTTATTACCAGCTTACTTTAACCCTGATCTTATTCCACGTATTGATTGAAATTACACTTTCTAACTCGCCATGCATTTTGGTTTGGAGGCTACCTTACCTTCAACGTTTTCCTTCAACCTTAATCATAGAATTAAATTTTCTATGTTTATTTATTTTATAGCACTGAACTCTGTCAAAAAGGCAAAAAGATAGGACACTGAAAGATGAGCTCCCCAGGTCGATAGGTGCCCAATATGCTACAGGAGATCAGTGGAGAAATAACTCCAGAAAGAATGAAGAGATGGAGCCAAAGCGAAAACAGCACCCAGCTGTGGAAGTGACTGGTGATGGAAGTAAAGTCCAATGCTGTAAAGAGCAATATTGCATAGGAACCTGGAATGTTAGGTCTATGAATCAAGGCAAATTGAAAGTGGTCAAACAGGAGATGGCAAGAGGGAACATCGACATTTTAGGAGTCAGCAAACTAAAATGGACTGGAACAGTGAATTTAACGCAGATGAACATTACATCTACTACTGTGGGCAAGAATCCCTTAGAAGAAATGGAGTGGCCATCATAGTCAACAAAAGAGTCCGAAATGCAGTACTTGGACGCAATCTCAAAAACAACAGAAAGATCTCTGTTTGTTTCCAAGGCAAACCATTCAATATCACAATAATCCAAGTCTCCACCCCAACCAGTAATGCTGAAGAAGCTGAAGTTGAACGGTTCTATGAAGACCTACAAGACCTTCTAGAACTAACACCTCCAAAAGATATTCTTTTCATTATAGGGGACTGAAATGCAAAAGTAGGAAGTCAAGAAGTACCTGGAGTAATAGGCAAATTTGGCCTTGGAGTACAGAATGAAGCAGGGCAAAGTCTAATAGAGTTTTGCCAAGAGGATGTACTGGTCATAGCAAACACCCTTTTCCAACAACACGAGAGAACACTCTAAACATGGACATCACCAGATGGTCAATACCGAAATCAAATTGATTATATTCTTTGCAGCCAAAGATGGGGAAACTTTATACAGTCAGCAAAAACAAGACCAGGAGATGACTATGGCTCAGATCATGAACTCCTTATTGCCAAATTCAGACTTAAATTGAAGAAGTAGGGAAAACCACTAAATCACTTAGGTATGACCTAAATCAAATCCCTTACGATTATACATTGGAAGTAACAAATAGATTCAAGGGATTAGATCTGATAGACAGAGTACCTAAAGAACTATGGACGGAGGTTTGTGATATTGTACAGAAGACAGTGATCAAGACCATCCCCAAGAAAAAAAAATGCAAAAAGGCAAAATGGTTGTCTGGGGAGGCCTTACAAATAGAAAAGAAGAGAAGCAAAAGGCAAAGAGAGAAGGAAAGATATACACATTTGAATGCAGAGTTCCAAAGAATAGCAGGGAGAGATAAGAAAGCCTTCCTCAGCATTCAATGCAAAGAAATAGAGGAAAACAATAGAATGGGAAATACTAGAGATCTCTTCAAGAAAATTAGAGATACCAAGGGAACATTTCATGCAGAGATGGGCTCAATAAAGGACAGAAATGGTATGAACTTAGCAGAAGCAGAAGATATTAAGAAGAGGTGGCAAGAATACCCAGAACTATACAAAAAAGATCTTCATATCCCAGATAATCATGATGGTGTGATCACTCCCATAGAGCCAGACATCCTGGAGTATGAAGTCAAGTGGGTCTTAGGAAGCATCACTGCGAACAAGGCTACTGGAGGTGATGGAATTCCAGTTGAGCTATTTCAAATCCTAAAAGATGATACTGTGAAAGTGCTGCACTCAATATGTCAACAAATTTGGAAAACTCAGCAGTGGCCACAGGACTGGAAAAGGTCAGTTTTCATTCCAATCCCAAAGAAAGGCAATGCCAAAGAATGCTCAAACTACTGCACAATTGCACTCATCTCACACGCTAGCAAAATAGTGCTCAAAATTCTCCAAGCCAAGCTTCAGCAGTACGTGAACTGTGAACTTCCAGATGTTCAAGCTGGATTTAGAAAAGGCAGAGGAACCAGAGATCAAATTGCCAACATCCACTGGATCATCGAAAAAACAAGAGAACTCCAGAAAAACATCTACTTATGCTTTATTGATTATGCCAAAGCCTTTGACTGTGTGGATCACAACAAACTGTTGAAGATTCTGAAAGAGATGGGAATACCAGACCACCACACCTGCCTCCTGAGAAATCTATATGCAGGTCAAAAAGCAACAATTAGAACTGGACATGGAACAACAGACTGGTTCCAAATCGGGAAAGGAGTACGTCAAGGCTGTATATTGTCACCCTGCTTATTTAATTTATATGCAGAGTACATCATGCAAAATGCTGGGCTGGATGAAGCACAAGCTGGAATCAAGATTGCTGGGAGAAATATCAGCAACCTCAGATATGCAGATGACACCACCCTTATGGCCAAAGTGAAGAAGAACTAAAGAGCCTCTTGATGAAAGTGAAAGAAGAGAGTGAAAAAGTTGGCTTAAAACTCAAGATTCAGAAAACTAAGATAATGGCATCTGGTCCCATCAATTCATGGCAAACAGATGGGGAAACAGTGGAAACAGTGACATTTTATTTTGGGGGGCTCAAAAATCACTGCAGATGATGACTACAGCCTGAAATTAAAAGACACTTGCTCCTTGGAAGAAAAGTTATGACCAACCTAGACAGCATATTAAAAAGCAGAGACATTACTTTGTCAACAAAGGTCTGTCTAGTCAAAGCTATGGTTTTTCCAGTGGTCATGTATGGATGTGAGAGTTGGACTATAAAGAAAGCTGAGCACCAAAGAATTGATGCTTTTGAACTGTGGTGTTGGAGAAGACTCTTGAGAGTCCCTTGGACTGCAAGGAGATCCAACCAGGATATCCTAAAGGAGGTCAGTCCTGGGTGTTCATTGGAAGGACTGATGTTGAAGCTGAAACTCCAATACTTTGGCTACCTAATGTGAAGAACTGACTCATTGGAAAAGACCCTGATGTTGGGAAAGATTGAAGACGGGAGGAGAAGGGGATGACAGAGGGTGAGGTGGTTGAATGGCATCACCAGCTCAATAGATACGAGTTTGAGTAATCTCCAGGAGTTGGTGATGGACAGGGAGGTCTGGCATGCTGCAGTCCATGGGGTCGCAAAGAGTTGGACATGGCTGAGAGACTGAACTGAACTCAACTGAACTCTGTCAATTTGATAACGTTTTAAAATGTGTTTATTAAGCACTCATCACAATCAAGGCTAGAAGTAGTGACTTCTGGAGAAAGATCCACAGATATGAATAAGAGGTAGCAACTGCCCTCAAGGAACTCATGATTAACTAGCGAGTAAAATCATTAACGGAGACTTCCCAGGTGGCGCTAGTGGTAAAGAATCTGCCTGCTAATGGAGGAGACACAAAAAGACACAAATTTGATCCCTGGGTAGGGCAGATTCCCTGGAGGAGGAAAGGGCAACCCACTCCAGTATTCTTGCCTAGAAAATCCCATGGGCAGCGGAGCCTGGTGGGCTGCAGTCCACGGGGCTGCAAAGAGTTGGACAATACTGAGTTAAATTATTAACATCGTTGAAAACAAGGCAGTAAAATGAAAATAAGACCAGAAATCATGGCAGAAAAGATTTAACTACATAAATATTTAAAATCTCTGTAAGGCAAATGACATCATAAATAAAACTGAAGTACAAATGACAAATCAAGTAAAAGCATCTTCAACATTTATTACATACTAAAGGTTAATAGTGTTAATGGATGAAGAACTTTTCACAACCCAATAAAAAAGAAAAACAACCCAAGAGTAAATGTGCAGAAGACTTGGACCAATAATTCACTTAAGGAGAAACAGAGAAACATAATGCTCAAAGAAATACAGATTAAAATAACAAAAATATTTTTTCACCCATCAGATTGGCAAAACACTTTAAAAAATTCATTATGCTTAGTGCTAGCAAAATGGTAGAAAAATACATACCCAGTTGGGAAGGGGGTAAGTTGAGAGAATATTTTAAAGTCACATTGGCAGAATCCATCAAAGATTAAAATGTGAATACCATTGACCCAGACACACCACTTCTAGAAATTTATTCTTCAGGTTTGCTTACTCAAACTCGCTGAGATTCATATCCAAAGTGGTTCGTTGCAGCTGCTTGTACAAGTAGGAAATCTGAGATATCTTATATGTCCATCAGGAGATATAGTAAATGAATTAAGGTACAGTTATAAAATGTAATATTATACACATGTTAAAGAAATCATAGGAAAAGACACAATATACACTGAGTGACAAAAGCAAGAAACTGGACAGTATATATAATATATTCACAACTGTTTAAAAATCTGAAATAAATATAATACGCCTACAGATTATATGCATTTAAAGGGTCTGAAAGGAAGTATACTATTATGATAATTGTCTTTGAGGAACTGGGATCTTGAACGACTTTTAAGATTTAACATATACATTTCTTTTTGTTTAGATTACTTATAGTTAGAAAAATAACAAAAATGTAAAAGAACACGTGCTAACTCCTCTTGTTGACTCCTGTCCTCTAAGCTACTCCCCAAACAGCACTTGTCTTGCCATGTTTGTTTCCCATGCACAGACTTGTGGACATTGGACTATGGTTCACTTAAAGACTCTTGGTTTTATAACTTGGGTGCTGGGTTGATTATGACAGGCTCACAGAGATGGGGAATAGAAGAAAGAGAATATTTGCGGAGAAGGAGCGGATGAGCATGACTTTGGGTAAGTTGAGTGGGAGGTGCCTGAGAGACTGATGGAAATGATCAGTAACTCTTACTTTTTGTTGTCTTGCCTGAATATCACTTACTGGGGATTGATAATCTATTTTTTTTCTGTAATTTGCACTATACATACATCTGTAAGCTTCATCTGTGGGAATTAAAAGCACAGACCAAGACGAACAAATGAGTGAATTGTTTCTTGTCCACTTTTCATCAAGGGTTTGGCCCTTTGAGTCCCATGTTTACCGAGTGGGAAGGCTCTAACTTTCTACCACATCTGAAATCAGTATCTTATTTCCTGTCTCCAAGTAGAGCAACAGGGTCACTTGAACCCGAGATTGAACCTCCCTCCCACCATCTTCCAAATTCCCATTTAATTGACCAAAGGGATATAAAGTAAAGAACAATATGCATGAGGGATGTATACTGACAAAGGTTGGCACTTGCCAGACTTTTGGGACATTTATGTGAGAAAGAGTGCAACAGGAAAAGGCTAACTGGAGTGGAACTCACTATATGAAACTCCAAATCTCACCTGAGGAATAAGGACCCTGGGTGTATTTCACTGACCTCCTTGAAGTTAATGTGATAACTTCTCAAAGAGAGAAAAGGGAAGGAGAGGAGTTGACTTCTCAGTCCTGCTGGCAACTCTGAAGGTCGACTGGGATCACAGCTGATGCTCTGCCTACAGTTGGCCCAGCCAGCTCAGCAAACAAGGCAGGTGTGCCCTGGTAACTAGCCTCTCATGAGGGCCATTGTGGAAGTTGTTACATATTTGCTTCAGGCTGCTACAGCAGATCAGAAAAGATTTGTTGCCATGGGGCTCTTTTTGGCTGTTTCTCTCAAATCCCATGGAAATTATACCCTGGAAAGGTAAAAACATAGCAAATCTAATCTTCTTCCTTTTTTAGTTCATCTGGAACTGAAAGATTTAACAAAATAGTCACACAATCTCTGATCAAACTCATCTCAGCTCCCAATTCTGAACAAAACTTAGCTTCCCCATATGTTAGGATGAGCAAATAGAGAAAATTCATCAGATATGAAACAAGATGCAATAGTTCAAAAGAAAGAGACTCCATCTGAGGGATTAAGAGAAAATTGCTCCCTCAAGTTGGACTTATTGCAAGAAATAGAAGGAAACTTAGATAAAAATCTAATATGCATTTTCAGTTGCCTTCGGGAAGACATTGCATCTATGAAAAGGATTGGTTTGAAATAATACAAACTTGTTTTCAAAAGAAAAACATAATTGCTAAATTAAAAGGTTACAAAGTCCATAAAACTCAGGTTGGATACTGTAGAAAATCAAACGAGCAAATTTTATATATGTGTGTGTGTGTGTGTGTGTGTGTATACACAAATCTGTGCTTGATATATTCTCCAAGAACCCAGAGAAAGCAAATAAAAATGAAGTGAAGCACAGTAAAAAGAAGCGAATTCCATGACAACCTAGAGGGGTGGGAGGGAGGAGGGGCTATATGTATCAGTTCAGTTCAGTCGCTCAGTCGTGTCTGACTCTTTGTGATCCCATGAACCACAGCACGCCAGGCCTCCCTGTCCATCACCAACTGCCGGAATCTACCCAAACCCATGTCCATTGAGTCGGTGATACCATCCAACCATCTCATCCTCTGTCATCCCCTTCTCCTCCTGCCCTCAATCTTTCCCAGGATCAGGGTCGTTTCCAGAGTCAGCCCTTCACATGAGGTGGCCAAAGTATTGGAGTTTCAGCTTCAACATCAGTCCTGCCAATAAACACCCAGGACTGATCTCCTTTAGGATGGACTGGTTGGATCTCCTTGCAGTCCAAGGGACTCTCAAGAGTCTTCTCCAACACCACAGTTCAAAAGCATCAATTCTTCGGTGATCAGCTTTCTTTATAGTCCAAATCTCACATCCATACATGACTACTGGAAAAGCCATAGCCTAGACTAGATGGACCTTTGTTGAGAAAGTAATGTCTCTGCTTTTCAATATGCTGTCTAGGTTGGTCACAACTTTCCTAGTAAGCGCCTTTTAATTTCATGGGTGCAATCACCATCTGCAGTGATTTTGGAGCCCAAAAAAATAAAATCAGCCACTGTTTCCACTGCTTCCCCATCTATTTCCCAGGAAGTGATGGGACCAGATGCCATGATCTTAGTTTTCTGAATGTTGAGCTTTAAGCCAACTTTTTCACTCTCCTCTTTCACCTTCATCAAGAGGCTCTTTAGTTCTTCTTCACTTTCTGCCCTAAGGATGGTGTCATCTGCGTATCTGAGGTTATTGATATTTCTCCCAGCAATCTTGATTCCAGTTCGTGCTTCATCCAGCCCAGCGTTTCTCATGATGTACTCTGCATATAAGTTAAATAAGCATGGTGACTATATACAGCCTTGATGTACTCCTTTTCCTATTTGGAACCAGTCTGTTGTTCCATGTCCAGTTCTAACTGTTGCTTCCTGACCTGCAGGTGAGATGGTCTGGTATTCCCATCTCTTGAAGAATTTTCCACAGTTTATTGTGATCCACACAGTCAAAGGCTTTGGCATAATCAATAAAGCAGAAATAGAAGTTTTTCTGAAACTCTCTTGCTTTTTTGATGATCCAGCGGATGCTGGCAATTTGATCTCTGGTTCCTCTGCCTTTTCTAAAACCAGCGTGAACATCTGGAAGTTCACAGTTCATGTATTGCTGTAGCCTGGCTTGGAGAATTTTGAGCATTACTTTACTAGCGTGTGAGATGAGTACAATTGTGCAGTAGTTTGAGTATTCTTTGGCATTGCCTTTCGTTGAGATTGGAATGAAAACCGACCTTTTCCAGTCCTGTGGCCACTGCTGAGTTTTCCAAATTTGTTGACATATTGAGTGCAGCACTTTCACAGCATCATCTTTTAGGATTTGAAATAGCTCAACTGGAATTCCATCACCTCCACTAGCTTTGTTCGTAATGATGCTTCCTAAGACCCACTTGACTTCACACTCCAGGATGTCTGGCTCTAGGTGAGTGTGAGTGATCACACTGTCATGATTATCTGGGTTGTGAAGATCTTTTTTGTACAGTTCTTCTGTGTATTCTTGCCACCTCTTAATATCTTCTGCTTCTGCTAGGTCCATGCCATTTCTGTCCTTTATTGAGCCCATCTTTGCATGAAATCTTCCCTTGGTATCTCTAATTTTCTTGAAGAGATCTCTAGTATTTCCCATTCTATTGTTTTCCTCTATTTCTTTGCATTGAATGCTGAGGAAGGCTTTCTTATCTCTCCTTGCTGTTCTTTGAAACTCTGCATTCAAATGGGGTATCTTTCCTTTTCGTGGCTTTTTGTTTCTCTTGTTTTCACAGCTATTTGTAAGGCCTCCTCAGACAGCCATTTTGCTTTTTTGCATTTCTTTTTCTTGGGGATGATCTTAATCACTGTCTTCTCTACAATGTCATGATCCTCCATCCCTATGTATACACAAGCTGATTTACTTTGTTGTACAGCAAAAACTAACACCACATTTTAAAGCAATTATACGCAAATTTTTAAAAAGATGAGAATTGTGAGAGAAAGATCTAGGGTTTATTGTACTTCTACAGATCATAGAAAGCCTCAAAAGAGGGTGGTACAGATTTTTAAAAATGGCCCCTAATGAGTCTTGCCTCCCTGTGTCCATAATCCTCTGAAATGTGACCTTGACACTCCTCTTGTCAAGAGATGGAGTCCATTTCCCTGTCGAATCCAGGCCGACCTTGTGATTTGCTTTGATCAACTGAGTGCAGCAGAAGTGACATTCTGTGACTTCTGATCTCAAGCCTTGTAGCTTCCACTTTAACTCTTGGAACCTGAGACCATTGTGTAGTGAAGAAACTCAGTCCACTGAAGCCAGTGGAAACATGAGAGGCTCATGGAAGACAACCAGCACCAACTGCCAGGTATCTGAGTGAGGTCATCTTGGCCCCAGTTGAGCTGTTTCAGATGATTACAGTCACACAAACAAATGATTAAAAACATTTTTGAGGGACTTCTCTGGTAGTCCAGTGGTTAAGACTCTGTCCTTCCACTGTCAGTCCCTGATGAGGGAACTAAGATCCCAAATGCCATGCATTGCGGCCAAAAAAATAAATAAATAAAATAAAAAAACATTTGCACATACATAGGTTTAGAGATGAAAACTACAACAGAAGAATCCTTCAGGTTACTAATTCACAGAATTGTAGGCAATAATAAATCATGAGTGTTGTAAGCCACTGAGTCTTGGGGATGGTCTGTTACACAATGGAAACAGAAGAATAATAATTAGGGAAATTATCATGATAACTTTAAATGGAATACAATCTATAAAAATATCAAACTACTATGTGGTATGCCTAAACTAATATAAATCAACTGTGCTTCAATTTTAAAAAAGAAAAAGAAAGAACCATAAGAGTGTCCAGAGTCCTCTTTTCCCCCAACTGAAGCTTCTCTAGCATGCACCAGTCCATCACCCCAATGAGGAGCTCAGTCTGGTCCCTAATTCACATAATGCCCAGGAATGTTATTACAGGACATCTTTGGCTGTGGCCAGTGGAGTGAGGGCAGCACTGACTTGGTGGCTTGGCTCTGGTGGATCATCTCAAAAACTTAGGAGACTCCTGACTCGCCCCTGACTCACACAATAGCCAGAGGGGATTCTCAAGCATCATCTTTGGCCCTGTCTCTAACCCACACAATGACTGTATAACACTGGGGGCAGTGGGTCAAGTGGTGATAAATGAGGATCAGCCTAACTTGGAGGTAACCCTGAGATGTGAATGGGCTGAGTCCTCTGTTCTGGCTATTGCATGGCACAGGCCACACATGGCTTTCCACTTTCTACATTCATCTGCACCAACAACTGGGGCTGTGACCTGGGTCAGGAGGAGCTCAAATCTCGATGATCTTCCTTGTCCTCAAAAGCCTGGTGCTCACCTACCTGGGTAATATCTGCAATGGTCTCAGTGGTGTTGGGAGGGGGACTTTAGCAAAAAGGGTTTCCCTGCCTCAGAGAGAAATCAAACTATGGTAGGTGACAAAGAAGTCACCCTTTGTGCCACTTCTCTCTTCTCTGAGGGGGAAATAAAGAAGCTTAATTTTGACAGTGATACCTACCTACTGCACTGGATGAAAACTGCCCTAACCTAAAGAATTGCATCTTTTGATAAAAAGGGTCCATTGGCCACAAGAGAAAAGTAATGAAAGGAGATGCATATCTAGACCTACTTTGTGATTTTTTTTTTTAATTTCAAGGATAAGGAAAAATTTTTATAAATATCCAGACAGAAAAATTAAAAAGGATATCTATAAGCTAGTAAATGGAGTTATATGCCTCAAATCTCTCCTCTGAAACACTAAATGCCACTAGACAATCGTGCAGGGAGTCCCCTCACTCCCCTGGTTTGATGCACTGGGAGGACCACAGTATTCAGCGTAGAGTTATATTCATGGCTGTGATTCATTACAGAGAGGAGACAAAGCAAGTCAACAGAGGGGCAGGGGGAAGTGCATGGAACGAAGACCAGGGAAACCAGGCACACACTTTCAAGAGCCTCTCCCAGTGGAGTCACACAGGACACGCTTCTTCCCTGTCAATGAATTGTGACAACACATATGACATGCCCTCACTAAACAGAGACTGATAGTTGTATTGGGGGCTGGTCCTCTAGGCACCCTCTGCCTTCTATGTACCAAGATTCCAGACAGCTAGAAGGAAAGTAGATGTGCAGCATCAACCACGTGGTTTGTACAATTTAGACACAATGATTCACCCTTATAAATTCTGGAAGCTATGGGAACGCTTCCCAAATTCAAGTTCCCAGACACCAGCCAAGGGTCAACCTGGCCAGCAGGCCTTTCTAAGAATAACAGTCTCAGGTCTGCTCCATTAACTCTTTTCTGCACAACAATGAGACAGCATCTACAGATTTTTAATTTAAAATATGACCCAATATTTTTTTAAATTTAAGTATAGTTGATTTTTGGAGAAGGCAGTGGCACCCCACTCCAGTACTCTTGCCTGGAAAATCCCATGGACGGAGGAGCCTGGTAGGCCACAGTCCATGGGGTCACTAAGAGTCGGACACGACTGAGCGACTTCACTTTCACTTTTCCCTTTCATGCACTGGAGAAGGAAATGGCAACCCACTCCAGTATTCTTGCCTGGAGAATCCCAGGGACGGCGGAGCCTGGTGGGCTGCCGTCTATGGGGTCGCACAGAGTCGGACACGACTGAAGCGACTTAGCAGCAGCAGCAGCAGCAGCATAGTTGATTTTAGATATTATGCTTGGAGAAGGAAATGGCAACCCACTCCAGTATTCTTGCCTGGAGAATCCCAGGGACAGCAGAGCCTGGTGGGCTGCTGTCTATGGGGTCGCACAGAGTCGGACACGACTGAAGTGACTTAGCAGCAGCAGCAGCAGATATTATGCTAGTTTTAAGTGTATACAAGCGTCCCTATGGCTCAGTCGGTAAAGTATCTGCCTGTATTGCAGGAAACCCAGGTTTGATCTCTGGACTGGAAAGACCCCTGAGAAGGAAATGGCAACCCACTCCAGTATTCTTGCCTGGGAAATCTCATGGACAGAGGAGCCTGGTGGGCTACAGTCTATGGGGTCACGAGTCAAGACAGGACTTAGTGACTAAACCACCACCACCACATAGTGATTCAGTATTTTTGCACATTATACTCCGTTGTAAGTTATTGCAAGATAATGGCTCTAATTCCCTCTACCATACAGTATATGTATTCTTGTCACTTATCTATTTTATATACAGTATTTTGTATGTGTTAATCCCATGCCCCTAATTTGTCCCCTGCCTTCCATCACCCCTTTGGAAACCACAAATTTGTTTTCTATGTCTGTGAACCTGTTTCTATTTTTCATATACATTCATTTGTATTACTTTTTAGATTCCATATATAAATAATACAATGTTTGTCATTCTCTAACATATTTTACTAAGCATAATATTCATCCACATTGCTGCAAATGGCAGAATTTCATTCTTTTCTGTGACTGAGTAATATTCCATTATATTTATACAGTATCTTCTTTATCCATTCATTAGGTGATGGGCACCTGGGTTGCTTTCCTGTCTTGGATATTGTAAGTAATGCTGCTGTAAGTGCGTGTATCTTTTCCAATTTGTGTTCTCATTTTTTCTAAATATATACCTAGGAGCAGAATTGTAGTTCTGTTTTTAGTTGTTTGAAGAATCTCCATAATGTTTTCCATAGTGGCTGCACCAATTTACAGTATATCATGTTTCTCTTTTCTCCACATTCTCTCCAACTTGTGACTTGTAGGCTTTTTGATGATAGCCATTCTGACAGGTGTGAGGTTATATTTCATTGTTGTTTTGATTTGCATTTCTCTAATAATTAATGATGTTGAGTATCTTTTCATGTGCCTGTTAGACATTTGTATGCCATCTTTGGAAAAATATCTATTCAGGTCTTGTGACCATTTTTTATCACATTTTTTATATTGAGTTGTATGAACTGTTTATATATCTTGGATATTAATCCCTTATCAGTCACATTATTTACAAATACTTTCTCCCATTCCATAGGTTGTCTTTTCATTTTGTCAATGCTTTTCTTTTCTGTGCAAAAGCATATAAGTTTAGCCAGGTCTAATTTGCTTATTTTTGCTTTTCTTTTGCCTTGGGAGACAGATCAAAAAATATTGCTAAAATTTATGTCAAACAGTGTTCTACCTATGTTCTCTTCTAGAAGTTTTATGATTTCAGGTCTTACATTTAGGTCTTTAAACCATTTTGAGTTTGTTTGTATACGGTGTCAGAGAATGTTCTAACTTATTGTTTTACATGTCGCTGTCCAGTGTTCCCAGCACCATTTATTGAAGAGACTGTCTTTTCTCCACTGTATAATTTTGTCTCCACAGTCATAGATTAATTGACCATAGGTATATGGGTTTATTTCTGGGCTGTCTGTTATGTTCCACTGATCTACGTGTCTGTTTTTGTGCCAGCACCATACTGTTTAGATTACTGTAGTTTTGCCATATGGTAGTCCGAAAAGGTTATACCTCTGGTTTTGTTATTTTTTTTTCTTAAGATTCCTTTAGCAATTTAGGGTCTTTTGTAGTTCCATATAAATTTTAGGATTATTTGTTCTAGTTCAGTGAAAAGTATCATGGGCATTTTAATGTTATTGCATTAAATCTATAGATTGTTTTGTGTTTGACCGAGTAGTTTTAAACTCAGCTGAATTGTTGTTCAGGGGCTATGGCAATAGACAGACGTTCTCAGATATGCAAGGTCTCAGAAATGCACTTCATACCCTTCCTGAAAAATTACTTGAGTAAGTGTATCAGTTTTCTATTGATGCTGTAACAAAGTACTACATGTTTCATGGTTTAAAACAACAGAAATTTATTATCTTACAGCTCTAGAGGTCAGAAGTCCAACATGGGTGTCTCATGAGCAAAAACTAAGGTATCAATAAAACAAGGTTCCTTCTAGAGGCTCTAGTGGACAATATCTTTCCTTGCCTTTTCCAGCTTCTAGTGACAACCTGGATTTATATTCAAAGCCAACAAGGGTGGGTCAAGTCCTACTCATGCTCCCCCCCCCTCTTACCTGCTTCCATAGTTATGTCTGTCTCTGATCACAGCCAACAGGTTATCTGCTTCTAAAGATTTCTGTGTTTAGATTGTACTTACCTGAATAATCCAGGATACACTTCCTATGTTAATGACCTGACCCTAATCACATCTGCAAAGTCCCTTTTGCCAAGTAAAGTAATGTATCCCCAAATTCTGGGGATTAAAATGTGCACATCTTTTGAGGGGTAGGGGGATTATCCTGCCAACCTCAGTAGTATTCCGGCCCACCAAGGAGTGAGTCAAAATAAAGACCGCAAGACTGGTGGAGGGGATGGTACAGGGGTTCCCCAGATAGAAGAGGAAGAGGGAAGACTAGAACCACATGTTTGATGGAGGGTATTTGAAGATTGTCAACACTTCAGCAGTGGGAGAACAGACCATGGAGGGGAAAGTGAGGGATGATGAGGAAGATAGTTTGGATCACAAAGGTCTTGAGTACAAGGCTGAAATGTTTGCTCTCCATGTGAAGGCCATGAGCAGAACAGAGACGTCTGTATACCTTAAAAGTCAGCATTGCAGCAGACAGATGAGAGAGTAACCACAGTGGCCTTGGAACACATATAAACCCACCGAGTTTGGCTCTGAAGAGCTGGGAAGCTAGGGCAAACCGGGTAACACATCGATTTCTGTCCCTTTATTTTCTCTCATGCGTGCATGCTAAGTCACTTTGGTCGTGTCCAACTCTTTTTGACCCCATGGACTGTAGCCCACCAGGCTCCTCTGTCCATTGGATTCTCTAGGCAAGAACACGGGAGAGAGTTGTCATGCCCTCCTCCAGGGGATCTTCCAGACCCAGCGATCAAACCCACATCTCTTAGGTCTCCTGCATTGGCCTTTTACCACTAGTGTCACCTGGAAAGCCTCTTATTTTCTCTCTTCAGATCTTAAAACCAATATCCCTCAGGAGCCACCTGGATGGCTTTTTTGATGAAGGGGACAGCAATGAGTAAGCAGAGTAGACCGCTGTTTGGGCAGGTGCCCTGTTGACTCCTCTTCTACAGAGATGAAGGGAACCAGCTCCCCAGCTTCTTGCCCCCTGGCAGCCAGGGCACTTGGCTAAGTAAGGACTGCTGCCTGATGATCTGATTTATAAGAGTGGGTGACATAAAAATGAAGCATATTTAGAACTGGCTCATGGAAGCAGTGTCCATTAATGGGATGGTCATTCCTAACTAGATTGAAAGATGACTGTTCTGCCTCCTCTTCATTTCCTTCTGCAACTGCTTTGATTCCTGCCCGTATTTCAAGTCTGATCCTCCAGCTTTCCATTGATTTTATAAACTTTGCAATATCCTCCCGATAAGACTCTTTTTACAAATGTTTGCTAAAGACTGTTTATTTTGCTTGCAACTGGTAACCCTCATCCAGTCAGTAACTCTTGCTATAAGCCTTTGCTCAACCCAAAGTGTCTCTTTCATGCTACATAAGGCAGAACCTCAGTTTCCTCAAAGGTTTAAATGTTTTTGTGAAGGACATGGGCACCCCACCAAAGGCAATTTGCCTTCTCTCTGGATGAGAATGCAAACTGACCTCTGTGTGCTATGTGCTAAGTGTCTTCAGTCGTGTCTGATTCTGCACAACCCTATGGACCATAGCCCGCCAGGCTTCTCTGTCCACGGGATTCTCCAGACAAGAATACTGGAATGGGTTGCCATGCCCTTCTCCAGGGGATATTCCCAACCCAGGGGTCAAACCCGGATCTCTTATGTCTCCTGCATTGGCAAGTGGATTCCTTACCACTAGCTCCACCTGGGAAGCCTTCTCATAAATCCAGAGACATAATTCTCAGACCAATGCCGGCAACAAGAGCTGTCCCTTTAACCAGCTGCATGGAAGGCCTGGGCTACAAGCCCTTGTCAGAGAATCTTCTTGCAAAGACTTCCAGGCATGAGTCATGAATCAGTTGCAAAACTGCACCTGCCTGAGCCTTGATGCAGACCACAGATATCTGGGACAATCCAATGGTCAGGTGCATGCTGTAGTCCTCTGCTCTGAGGTCTGTCTCTGAATTAGGCATGTGGCCTAGGTTTTCTTAGCTCCTCCACCCTATAAAATGTGTTCTCCTCCAAGCTATGACAGAGTCATACTCTCTCCACCTTTACAGAGCTTACACACAAAGTGCTGCTTGAACAGCTAATGGGGCAACTGTTGACCAATTATGTAGATGAACCAGATAAATTCATAGAGCCTCACTGTTCTCATCTTTAGACTGGAAGTAACAAACCCAACATCCCAGAGAACTTGTGAGACTCAGATGAGTTAATGAATTTAAAAGAATTTTGTAAACTGTAAAGAGCTGCACAGACATGCAAGAGTAAAATTATGTTACTTGATGTCTTTCAGTAGGAAATGAGGTAATAAAGTCCTTCTGTGATTTAGTGCTAGGAAAAAACCATCTCTGCCTAAAAATTGATCCAGGTGGTCCCTGCTCTCTGAAATGAGAGAGAACTTTAGTAACCAGCACTCTTTTGTGGCAAGTGATGGAAACCCTAGTTGAAATACTTTAAATCAAAAGGGGGGTTATTGGGTCATTAAGAAGGAGAGACAGGGATGAGGCCAAACACAGGGATGGCTTGAAGTGGGGATCCATCAATCAATTGGCATCCTTTCAATCCGCTCCCCATTCTTTTACCTTTGTTTCTCTCTGCCCATTGGCTTTGTTCTATCTGCACATTATTTCTCCATGTGCTGGAGTCTTCAAACCTTCAGACTCTCATCAGCTCAGTAACCATATGAAACAAATCTTCCCCTTCAGCTTCAGACTAGAGACCCAAACTCAGATTTATCAGCATGACCAAAATATTTAGCCAGGGAAGTAATATTTGATGTGTAGCAGAGCATTTTCTCCCAATACCCGTTCTACTCTTCTTTCTGGGAGTTCCATTTTTGAGCTGAGCATATTTCTGCCCAGTTAATTTCCTGGCCTCCTTTGAAATTACACATGGCCATGTGTCCAAGTTCTGATCAATGAAGTGTAAGTGGAAGTATTCGGAGTTATTTCTGGAAAACTTTAAAGGAAGAGGCTGCTTTTTTCTCCTTTCTATAACTTGGAATGTGGATGCAATGGCTAGAGCTCCAACAGCCATCCTGTATCATGAAGAGGCTTTGGGCATGGAAGCTGCATCTGGCAGAGGAGTAAGATAGAAAGAGCTTTGATTTCTGTTACCATGTCTCTTTCCTACCACCCTTAAACTGCCTCCTCTTTTCATTTTTATGTGTGAGAAAAAATATATACTTCTATCTTGTTTAAGCTGTTGTTGTGGAGTCTTTGTTATTTGCAGCCTAACCTAATCCTAATGGAAACAGTGACAGACTTTATTTTGGGGGGCTCCAAAATCACTGCAGATGGCAACTGCAGCCATGAAATTAAAAGACGCTTACTCCTTGGAAGAAAGCTATGACCAATCTAGACAGTATATTAAAAAGCAGAGACTTTGCTTTGCCAACAAAAGTCTGTCTAGTCAAAGCTTTGGTTTTTCCAGTAGTCATGTATGGATGTGAGAGTTGGACTATAAAGAAAGCTGAGCGCCAAAGAATTGATGGTTTTGAACTGTGGTGTTGGAGAAGACTCTTGAGAGTCCCTTGGACAGCAAGGAAATCCAACCAGTCCATCCTAAAGGAAATCAATCCTGAATATTCATTGGAAGGACTGATGCTGAAGCTGAAACTCCAATACTCTGGCCACCTGATGCGAAGAACTAACTCATTTGAAAAGATCCTGATGCTGGGAAAGATTGAAGGCAGGAGGAGAAGCGAATGACAGAGGATGAGATGGTTAGATGGCATCACTGACTCAATGGACATGAGTCTGAGTAAGCTCCAGGAGTTGGTGATGGACAGGGAAGCCTGGCGTACTGCAGTCCATGAGGTCGCAAAGAGTCGGACACGGCTGAGCAACTGAACTGGAACTGGACTAATCCTAAACAATACACAACTCAAGTCAAGGAGAGAACATCAACTGATAGAAGAAGGGACTAGAGAGAAAACATCCCAAGAAACACAAAACAGTAACTGTTAGAGTAGCTCACTGTCTCCCTTCCTGCTTTGCACTCCAGGAGCCTTTCAGCTGTCTGGAGTTGTCCACTCTTCATGCTCCCTTTAGTCTTAGCTCAGATGTTCTCCTTTTCCATGCATTGGTTAATGCCAATCTTATAAGAGTAGGCAGAGTTTAACATGAAAACCTCCTTCTCAACAGTGTGCCCCATGAAACATTCATCCCCTGAGGTGCTTGGAGGAAAATGGACCTATGGTCAGAAAGTCTGGGGAATGCTACAGACTAGAGATTCACAAAGCATATTAGCATGATAAAGGATCTGAAATGTTCTTCAAAGAAACCCAATTAACTTTCTTTAATTCATCTTTTCCACAACTTTACTGCAGAAATTTCCTTTCTGCCTATATAACACCTATTAATATCTCACTGGGAAAGATGCTCTGAGACATGTTTGATTAGATAAGTAATAGTAAAAGTAGTATTTCCATGACCTTGGAAAGTGCTTGGGTGAATAGGTCATGCACCAGCCACGAGGACCTGCTTGGTGCTGGCTGTTCCTAGATCATGATGTCCTAGTTGTGGCCACGGTGGGACTGTGACCTTGCTTGTTCCAGACCCAGTGTTTCAAGGTCCATTTCCTCTGTCTATTTCACAAGGAGGTTGCAGATAGATCTGAGTCTGGTTTTGGTGAGATCAGCAATCGGTTCAAACCCTAGAGAAGAGAAAGATTATTTGTTGAAGGCTCCATCGGTAGTAACCTGCCTTCAATACAGACCAAAGACAGGATGAGAATTAAAGCAAGAGACATCCACCTAAGCTGGGAAGGAAAGTTCTCTTCAGTCTTGGCCAGATCGAAGCCAAAGCCTCCTATAGATTATAACCTCTTCCAACTGTCTGAAGAGTGTGAGTCCTGCTCTTGAATTGAGCAACCAAGCAGGCTGTTTGTTGCTGCTTATGATGGATCTGTATAAGCAGACCCCCTAGGGTCTGCTGAAGGCTGGGCTACCTGTCCTGCAGGCTGTTTGGGAGGAAGTTTTCAGTCCTATTTTTCCTGGTCTGGGAACACAGCTGTGGATTGCTGGTTGACGTATCCCCTACAAACTGACAGACCAGGGACTGCCAAGGAGAGGGACTGAGGACAAAGTGAGGGAAAGAAACCCCCAGGCGCGTCTGTGGGGAGAATCCTCCCTTCTGTCACAAAGACAGGCAGCAGCAGGCACCTCCTGCTGTTCCTTCGAATTGAAACCTCTCTCTCCTGCCACCCCCTCCACATATCCAGTTCTTTTGAGGTTCATCCCAGGCACAGAAGAGACTGACCTTGAAACTAATAGATTTGAACTCCATGAGCTGCCCTTTATTGCCCATGTGGCCTTGGGAAAGTCCCTTTGGCTCTCTGTAGCCCAGAGAATGTGGGAAGAAATGATGAGTGAGAGAACCACCTGATTCTGTACTAACTAGTTCAATACTATGCTCTGCAGAGTATTGAGCATGCTCCATCTATATATATATATCCCCTTGCTTGCAGCTTTTCCTGATTCTTCCAACATGAGCTTTCCTACCCCAAGGCTTTCTTACATCGAATCTGCCTTAAAGTGGGATTTTCCTCAGCTTTTCCACTTTGGGTGCAAGACTTTACTAGACCTGAAAGTGAAGAGAGTCACAGCAGACCCATTGGAGGCAATTTTAGAATAAATGTTGATTGGTTTGAGAGGTTGATTCTTGGAGATGATCTCCATGAATATGTTTTCAGGGGAACTTGGTTTTATTTTGTCTTATGTTTTTCCATGAATGTGCTTCCAGTCTAAATCTGTGAAAGATTATCCTGGACCAGGTGCAGTTCATCCTCCCTTTGTTGTGGGGATTTCCAGAACAAAGAGATACCCAGTCCCAAAATGGAGTGACTTCATATACTCCAGAGGGAGGGTGGGGCAGAGAGAGGGAGAGAGCGAGAATGCTGCAATGAGTGGGGAGGGTTGAGGAGAGGAGGAGGTTGGTTTTCAGATCTATCCTGAACTTCTCAATTTTATTCATAGAAGTCACAGCCAGCCTTGATTGGAAAGCAGCAGTTAATGTAACTGTAGGTTCTGCCAGCCGTTTCCTCACGATCTTCAGCAGGGCAGCTGCTTATGCTGAAAGAGGGAGATTAGGTCCTGTTTGTATATACGGGATTGCTTTCTCCGCTTTTCTTGGTACTAAAAACCAAAACCATGTGGGAATAGGTTTCAACATTCCAGGTGCAGGATGCTGAGTTCTCTGGTGTGGGTCTCTCCTCCCCAGCACAGCAGAGTCATATTCCTCAGATGCACATGGAACCTGGACCCCCGGTCTTCAAGGCTCTCCTTTTGCCACAGAAATTGAAGTCCACTCCTTGAGGGCTGTCACATTAGCACTCCCCTGCAGAACCCTGAGAGGAGCAAGCATCTCTTCAGCCCACCCCTTATCAGGGGTCTCCCAAGGCCTAACTGCAGGAAGGGACTAACCCAGCCACACCTCGAGGGGAGTCTCACATCTGCTCACTCACCACTCCCCAATACAAGGCAGGACATCCAGGCCCATCAGAGACCCCAGACAGACCCAGACACTTGAAAGTCATCTAATATGCAATGCACATTGGCATAGTAATGGTTCTGAGAAGTCCTACAGTGAACTAATACATTTAATTTTAAGTAAGTACGTTTCATGCTTAACTAACCCTGGACTACCTTTCTTATAGAAGGCCCGTTATCTCACTGAGAAACACTCCATGAAATGCTGGAAAACAAGGCCCTGGAGCCACTCATAGCTGTGTCCAGTCCCCTGAAGAATAGAGATAATCTCTGATCCAGTTTTGGGTCCACAAAACCTAGCACAGGGCCTAGAAAAGAGTGTTTGTGGAATGAATATATGAGTGAATTAATGAAATCAGGTGAACCTAGAAGTTATCACTGTGTGTCAGACTCACTTCCAGGGCAATTAACCCTATGACCAATGCATAGCTTGGTTAAGACCAAGCCTTTTTATTCCCCAACATTTACACCAATTACAAACTGGCAGGTCTTGAACCAAATCTGTCTAACATATGAGTTTTGTCTGGCCAGCGAACAAAACTGGCTTTTTTAATGCCTCAGGTAGAGTCTGAACCCTGCAGCACAGCCAGGTTCTGCTTCTTCCTATCTCACTCCAGCCTCTTCCCACAGTCTCATCACCTGAGAGCTCCTGAAAGCTTTGAGTTTGCCATCTCAGTTTAAATCTCCCCAGGAAGTCACCTTTTCAATCTGACCATGAACATCACAAGTTTATTTTGAAAGGGATATTCCTGAGTGAGAAATCATACAGATCTTTAAACTTTAGACCCTCTACAATGAAATAGCTATAGAGCCCAACGTGGCACAGGCCCTCATACACTTCAGGCAACTCCCTGAGCCAAACCGACAATACGGTGAGGACGGCATGGTCCATGTGCTGTCTGCCCACAGTGGTGATCCTCAAGCTGGTCACTGGGAGAGTTTGTAAAAGCCCACTTTGCTGGGTCCACCTCCAGAACTTCTGGGTTAGCAAGTCATCCACGGGGCCAAGAATTTGCATTCCTAACAAATTCCCAGGTGATGCTGTGGTTGGTGGCCCTGGGACCGCACTTAGAAATCTACTACTCGACTGTTTACACACCTCTCTCACAACCATTATCTTCTTGGACCCTGACAACCAACCTATGGTGTGACAGGGGCAGGAATCACTACTCACAGACCATAAATGAGGAGAGGGGGACCTGGAGAGGTTAACCGACGACCCTAGGTCACATAGCTTGATGTGAATTAAAGTCTTCCAATGCCAGGTCAGGCAGCCTGCAGCTAAGGATGTGGTCAAAAGAGGCCATCCAACATCATTCTGCTTTAGGACAAGGCGATTGGACTGGTAAACAACTGAGCTAGCATTTCAGGAAGTTACTTTCCTGCAGGAGAGATCTCTGCCTCCTAAATGGAAGCTGACAGCCTCTCTCAGGACCCCTCTCAGGACGAGGACTCCATGCTGTGGCTCTATGCACACAAGACTTGAGAAGATCCAAAGCAGCCCACTGCCCCCACCGCTCCGGGTCCTGACTGCCCTGGGCTTCTGGCCCTGTTGCAGTCCCAGGCAAGGCAAGGAGAGGAGCAGAGATGCCCCACCCACTGGAGCCAAGATGCCCCTCACTGAATTTGCTGTGTAGCAACCAAAGGAGAGTGAGAGACGGGCACAGACTGCAGCTTCTGGGAGGGAAGACGGGGGGTGGGGAGGGGAGCACAGACCATATGGAGCAAGAGTGACAGAATTTGGCAGTGCAAGCTCTGCAGATGGGCTTACTTATGTCCAGACACAATCTGAGGCCAAAGACTGAATCATCTCTCTAGCAATTTCTTGTTTCCAAACACGTCTTTTGAAGAAGGCAGGGATGCTCCGCACAGATATGCAGACAACAGGAAAGGAAAGTTGCTTTTGCTGGTGGCGGGGGAGGGTGGGAGGAGGGGAGGGCTGCCAACTGTCCCCTTGAGTGGGGTGGATGTCAGTGGATGGTGAGAAGGGAGCTTGATGGTTTGGGTAGCATTTAGAGAGTCCGTAACAAGTTTTTTACATGTGTTTTCCTGTGTGATCCTCATAACACTCTAAGAGGGTTAGCGTTACCATCCCCATTTTATGAGAGGGAAGACTGAGATTTTAGAGGGTGATTTGTCAAGGTCTCCCAGTTGGTGAGGGCAGAGTTGTGAATGAGGAAGAACAAATGGAACATCCACACACATGCAAGGATTCCCCCCATCCCTTGTGCCCAATACCATAATCCTTGTACCAGTCTCCTAGGTGGTCCTTTGCCCCATCTGCTGGGTGGCCTTCCAAGTTACTGGGTTCCCAGTAGTGCTCCCCATGTTCTATCTTCAGAATAAAGTCTGGCTGCTCTACCTGGCATTTGAGGTCCTGTGAGGCCAGGCTCCAGCCTACCTCTCTAGCCTTGGTCCCTCCCCGACGTGGCCACAGGCTTGGGTCCAACCAGACAACTTGCCATTCCCTGAAGGCGCTCTGCACTGCCCGGCCTCCAGTCTTGGCTCTGGTGCCTTCTGGTCACATTTCCCCATGGCATTTCTACTTTGTTATCTTTTCTCTCATTTAAAAGTCTGGTCTTCCAAGACTATCACCTCCCTCTCCTCGCTGCTCATCCCTACACCGTAACAAACATCCTTCATAGATGCATTCTGGGCTGTGCTTAGTCACTCAGTTGTGTTCAACTCTTTGCCATCTCATGGACTGTAGCCCTGCAGGCTCCTCTGTCCATGGGCATTCTCTATGCCATGCCCTCCTCCAGGGGATCTTCCTGATCCAGGAATTGAACCAGGATCTCCCATATTGCAGGTAGTTTCTTTACCAGTTGAGCTACCAGGGAAACCCTCATATATGCATACCACCTTATAGTTCCCAGAGTGCTGTACCCCTGCAAGGTGACAGAAGTAGATCAGCCCCATTTGCAGACTGAGGCCAGAGAAGGGAAGGGACACCTAATCAGCAAGGCCACAGTGACTGAACCCAGGTTTCCAGAGTCCAGGTCCAGTCTCTGCCCACTGTGCCCCAGTATGGGGAAGGTGACTTTATTTACTTGAGAACAAGCTGCTGCCATCCACAAAGAGGTGGTGCCCACATGCCTCAGGGTTGCCCTTGGGGAGAAAGTGGACTGTATTAGTTTCTTGTTGTTGTTGTAACAAATTACCACACACTTAGTGGCTCAAGGCCTTCCCTAGTGGTTCAGACGGTAAAGAATCCACCTGCAATGTGAGAGACCTCAGTTTGATCCCTGGGTTGGGAAGATCTGCTGGAGGAGGGCATGGCAACCCTCTCCAATATTCTTGCCTGGAGAATCCCCTTGGGCAGAGGAGCCAGGTGGGCTACAGTCCATGGGGTTACAAAGAGTCAGAAACAACTGAGTGACTAAGCACACTAGTGGCTCAAACAACACCAAAGTGTGATGATCTTACAGTTCTTCAGGATTGAAGTCCAACTCAAGTCTTGCTAGGCTTAAGTCCAGGTATTGTAGAGGGCTCCAGGAGTACTGCATTCCTTTCTGGAGGCTCTGGGGGAGAATCTGTTTCTTGCTTTTTCCCACCTTCTAGAAGCCACTTGTATTTTTTGGCATATGGACCCTTCCTCCATCTTTAGCACCACAAAGAAAGCTGGTCAAGTCTTTCTCAAATTGCACCTCTCTGACCTTCTCTCTTGCCTCCCTCTTCCACTCTTAAGGATACTTTTGACTACAATGGACCCACCCAGGGTCCAGGATATTTTCCTCCCTCTTTTTAGGTCACCTGATTATCAACCTGAATTCCATCCGCAATGGAAATTCCCCTTTATCGTGGAACCTAACATACAGCCTTCAGAGATTAGGACATAGACATCTTTGGGGGGCATTATTCTGCCTATCACAGGGCAAAGAGAAGATCCCTGCCCACAGAATCCAGCAGTGATTTACTTGGCAGAATAGGTGACTCAGGCTTGGACCAGACATGCCAGAGCTTCAGTGCCCTGTCCTCGTATGCAGTTCTGCAGGACCTTGGAGAGTTCAAGGATGAGTGCTATGCTACTGACAGTCTAGTCCTTTAAATCCTGGAGTAAGCTCCCTAGTGCCAAGTTGCTCAGGGAAACTGAGGCTACCCTTATAGGCATTTAACAAGTTTTCCACATCTTATTAATCTCTCACCCACTACTTTTGCATACTACTAGCCTAATATCAGGACAAGGCATCATCTCCAACCAAACCCCTACTACCACTCTCTACCCACCATACACTCAGAGGTCTGACCTGTCTATAATGAGAATTGGATCACTTAGAATAAAATCCAAAACTTTTATCAAGGCTTCCAAGGTCCTACACACTCTGGCCTCAAGATACTATCCCCGTGTTCCCTGAACTCCAAGAAGACTGGCCTCCTTTCCATCACCTGAATATTCCATGTGCCTTCCTATCTCGGGGCCTTTGCACATGCTATTCCCTCTTCCTGTGACTCTCTTTTTCTACCTTTCCCCTGGCTAATTCCTGCTCGTTCCTTATATCTCAGCCCTTTTCAGAGAAGCCTTCTCTGATACCTCTCACCTCTCTTAACTAGGTTTCCCATAACCTTGTCTCTCTCTTTCAGAACCTGACTCTTTTACTTCACAGCATCTATGTCATTATCTCTGTCATGTGCAGAACAGCATACAGTCAAACTCTGTGACTGCAAGAAGGTCACTGTTTTCACCAAAATTTTTAGGATTAAAATGTGCTAAACTCTGCAATTTTACCTTCTCTTTTCAAGGAACAGGAATGAGTCCAGCCTTAGAAACTCAGCACCTGCAGAATGATTTTTTCATGGACTTTGAGGTCAGGCAGACCCCTTTCTTCTCCCTACTCCTCCACCAACTGGCTGTGTTCCTCTGAGCAAGTAAGTCTCTGTCTCTTTCTGGGCCAATAGCTCTGCCCAGCTGACTCTAGCCCAGGAGGGTGTAGAAATCCTCTCATCTGCAGGCCACAAAAAGGCCAGAGGCCACCTAGACAGAATCTGACCCTGAATAGAGATGAGAAAAGATGCACATTGTCCCTAGGATGCCCTTTCTGACTCCCTTGTCTCCTATATGCCCTTAGCATTCTGCATCCTCTGGACAGGATACATGATGCCAGAATCAGTCCGGCAACTTCATGACCACTGCTCGGAAGACCTGATTTTCTCATTAAGGATTTCAAAGGTTTCCTCAGAATACTCTAGGATTGGCCTCAGACACCCAGGCTGAACAAGCACCAGTCCACTGAGAATGGTTGTGGGCCCAGGGTCCACTTCTGCATCTCAGATGCTTCTCCACTATTTGACCCCTTCTCTCTGCCCTCTGCCCTCGGTTCCTCCAGAGAGACACACTTGGCCTACAGATAAGACAGATGAGATCAGGCTGGTGGTCCAGAGCTCTTGGGGATGACAGGCACTGGCCTCTCTGAAGATGGCTGAACCAGTGCCCTTCCTATTCATCTCATTTAGAGTCACAACAATGAACCATAAGGTCATGATTTTTTTTTTTTTGAGTGCCTACTGAATGATAGGCATGGACTGGGTGTTTTATCTACATTTTCTTCTATTCTATTCTTCTTCTCTCAATAAGCACATATTACAGATGAAAATGTGGACAGAGAGCTTAACTGATTTACATGAGGCCACCTGGTCTTTGAGTTGAGAAGCTGAAATGAGAACCAAGTTCTCCCTAATCTCTCATTGAGACAGTCATATTCACCAAAAAATGCAGTCCATGTACATAGCATTTTATAGTCTAAGGAGCTCTTTCCCATCTGCCATTGTCTCTGATCTTTGCAGTAAACCACTGGGTTGTATATCATCAGCCCATTTATCCAGATGAGAACACTGAGATTTAGAGTAAGGAATCAACGGGTTCAAATCAGCCAGAGTATGAATTATCTACTACCGGTATATAACAAATAACCACCAAATTTGGAAGCTTAAGACAGTACATTTATTATCTCACAGCTTGTATGGTCAGGGATCCAAGCATGACTTAGCTAAATCTGCTTCATGGTCTCCCATGAGGCTGTAATCAAAGCATCAGCCCAGGGTCTGTGGTCTCATCTGAAGGCTTAACTGGAGAAGAATCTGTTTCCAATCTCATTCATGTGATTGTTGGCAGTATTTAATTATTTGTGTGTTGTTGGACTGAGGGTCTAACTTCCTTGCTGGCTGTGGACCAAATACCACCCTCAGTTCCTTGTTGTGGGGGCCTCTCCAATATGACAGCTTGTTTTATCAAAGTGCACAAGCCAAGAAGGCACTAGAGTCTGTAAGCAAGAAGGAAGTCATGATCTTGTAACCTAATCATGGAAGTGACATCCCACACATTTGCTGCATTCTATCCTTCAGAAACAAGTCACTACTTCCACTCTAGACTCCTACTTCAGGGGAGGGAATTATGCAGGGCATGATTACTAGCAGGTGGAGATTATTGGAGGCTGTCTTAGAAGTCTGCTTATCCCAGCAGGGGCTGGGCTGGAGCCCGGGGTGTGCAGCTCTGAGTCTGGCCCTTCTTCCTGGACTTGGAGATGTGCTGGCATGGTGGACGGAGGTGGCAGGTGGCTATTTTCCCTTTGTCAGTGCTCTAGAGAGGCTCTCAGGGCCATGAAGAGCCTGGGCCAGCCTTCTGCATCCCAGGAAGAGAGCCGGCCTCATTTTAATTACATTGTCGCCCCCAGGGAAGCCTGTGCTCTTCTCCAGATAGTTTTGCTCCCCCTTTACTGCCATTCCTGTCTCTAAATCAAAGCCGCTCTCTGTTCAAGGTCTCCTGGCCCCTGGCAGGATGAGGATTTATGAGTGAGTGATCCGGAAATGTAATATAAAGGAGTCAGGACCCAGACAGTAATGTAAACTAAGAGGTCCTGGAGAGGCGGGTGACCAGGGCCCAGTGACCTCTCAGGCTCAGCAACCGTCCTAGGCTCTCCCTTTATGAAACTCTTCCATCATCCAGCCTTCCTTTCTGCCTACCCCTACTGCCGCTTCTTGCTGCCCACACTGCAGCCTCCCACCCACAGCCAGAACCCAGGTCACTTGCTTCAGCCTACCATTCTAGACCTGCTGCTGCTGTCCTCCCTCTCCTGTCTCCCTTCTCAAATCCTTCTAGGCTCCAGTCTACATGAACAGACTTCTCTTTCCATGCCTTTGTGCAGGCTGTTTCCTCTCCTATAATTATCCTCTTCCCCAGGTCCTGGAGGTGAAATCTCCTTTAGGATGCCTTCCTTGACCTGTCACTCTCTGTCCCTCTCTCAAGGCACTGAGGACTGTGAGTCTTAATACAGAGTCTGTTATGTCCACCTCATCCTCCATGAATTAGACTGAGACTTCCTTAAGGGTAAAGGCTGGGTCTGGAACCCACCATGGTTCTACCACTACTGGGCTCATGGGAGGTGGTCAACCAATGTTGGAATAATGGAAAGAGTCAAAGTCAGAAAAATGAAAAAAAGATACATGCGCCTCAATATTCATTGCAGCATTATTTACAATTGCCAAGGTGTGGAAGTACCATAGATGCCCACTGACAAAAGAATGGATAAAGATGATGTGGCATACACACACACACACACACACAACTTTACACAATGGAATATTATTTGACCATAAAAAAGACTCAAGTCTTGCCATTTGTAACAACATGGATGGACTTGAAGGGTATTATGCTAAGTGAAATAAGTGGGACAGAGAAAGACAAATACTGCATGTTTTCACTTATATGTGGAACCTAAAAAACTGAACAAATATAACAAAACAAACCGACTCACAGATACAGAGAAAAAAACTAGTGGTTACCAGAGGGGAGAAGGGTAAGGGTGAAACATGTGAAGGGGATTAAGAGGTGCAAACTATCAGTTGTAAACAAACAGGTCACAGAGATGTAACGTACAGCATAAGAAATATAGTCAATATTTTGTAATTACTTTGTATGCTGTGTAATCTATAAGAATATTGAGGCACTATGTTGTATACCTGGAACTAATATAATATCATAAGTCAACTACACTTCATTTTTTTTTAAATGGAAAAGCAAAGAATAATCGTCTTTGAGCAAATAGTGCTTTCCCTTTACTCACTCCATGTGTGGTCAGTGGCTGGCCCCCTGCGCCTTCTCTCTTCCCTGGGGTACTCTCCTGGGTCAGGCCTGCTGGGTATAACACCCCAACCCTGCCACATATCATATACTCCAAGAACCTATTCTACGGCTCGCACACAGGTTTGGGAGACTATGGGTGGGGACAGAAGACAGCAAAGTCTTCTCTGCCCAGAGCAAAGCCACTTCCCTGGACACATGTGTGGGGCCACCAATATCCAGAGGGACATAGACAGTTGTGCTGAGAAAATACCACCTCACCCTCTCCTGCTTTCTATCTGACTCAGTTGCCCAGCCAAGGGCCGAAAGGGTGGCCTGGGAGTCACCTCAGACTGCTGCTTCTTCTGCATCCTCCAATCAGTCCCACATTCCGTGTGTTCTACCATCTATTGAAAGTGCTGTTCTCGTGTGGACCCTCTTCTTCAGCCCAGCTGCCACTGCCCCGTCCGGGCCTGTTGCTCTCCCTGCCTCTACTTCACCCTACTCATCTATCCTCCACTCATGTGGCCAGAGCCATCACTCACTTGCTCAAAAACTCTGGTTTCACACAGTGCCTGGCAACAGCACTCATTACCAAGCTGCGTGGGGCTCCTCTGGCCTTATCTCCCATTGCCCCGTCATCTCCAGTGCACATCGGACCACCTCCCATTCCCCAGGGCTCCTGATGCTTTTCCACCTCCTCTTGGACCGCTCTTCCTCCTCATCTCTGCCTACATAGCCCTGGGGATGTAGTAGCCACAGTCCTTCCAGGATAGCACAGGTTCCGCCTCCTCCTTGAAGCCTTCTCGGACCACCTTCCAGAAGGCAGTGAACTAACTCTCAGTCCTCTGAGCTCCCAAAGGTTTCGCATCAAAGGTTTAGAAGACATTCTTTTCTTACCACTTTTCACCCCCAGTTGTGAGGTCCCAGGGTGGGGGGGTGCAAAGATTAGCCTCAGCTCCCTCTCTGCCAAACCCCATCCCCTGCTGCTGCCTCCTTTGTGGAGACAGAGACAAAGACTTCCCCTGGGGGAGGGGAGCTGCCTTGAAATCTCTTGGATTCTCCTGACAGCTCAGTCCCGGAGAAGAAAGCGGCCCAGAAGGCTGCGCTCCGCGGGAGGGGTTCTCACCAGAAGGCCCAATGCTGGGCCTGAGCCAAGGAGTGTTTGCAGGAGTGCAAGGGTGTGCGAATGGGGGAGGGGGACTTGGCAGCCACCCGGGTTGGTTGCAATCCGCTCTTGTTCTACTTCCCTGATGTCTTTGTTCAGAATCCCCAGGGCACTCCTCACCAGGCAGAGGGGTGGGGTGCAGAAGACCCAGAGAGGGAGCAGGGCCAGCCCCTTCCTTCTAGGGGAGACCTAAGAAAAAAGAGGAGCCTGGAAGGAGCAGTCTCTGGCCTCTCCCTTTAGGCTGGCTCCTTCTCTTCAAACAGCCCTCCGTGACCCTCGCCGGACTCTCTTCCCCTCGCCCCACTTGGCCCCCTTTTCTAGGGGTGTTCTCACCAAGGATACTGTGGGTCAGGATTCAAAGCTCACACCCTCCTCTTCCTGGGCATCCCAGCCCACCCACTTGTCTGAGTCAATCTAGCCAATCCATTTTCTTTCATCCTTGTCCTCTGAAGTAAAGTTCGAGGGACAGCCCAGGTTTCTATCTCATCTCTGCCCCTTATTCCCAGGTGCCGTAGGGCAGGTCCCTGCACCACTCAGAGCCTCAGATTCCTTACCTAAAATGAAGGGATCAGTACCTGCCTCACAGGTGCTGCACTGCTGACCCAGTCCTCAGAGCAGACAGGCACGCGGGACTCCCCATATCATCAGGATTGTCCTGTCCTCCTTACCTGTGTCACAGTACCATGATATCCACGCCACAGGTCTTTCCTGGTGACACCATCTTTCCAAGCAATCCTTCTCAGGACCTTCCCTCTCTACCCACCCCTCCCCTCTGCCCTCCTGCTCTTCCTGGGCAAGCACAGCCACCCCACAGCTTCTGCAGCCATGAGGGTACCATCAGCCCCCAAACCTGCCTCTCCAGCCCAGTCTCTCTCTCCTGAGCTCCAGGGACCCTTCTTGGCCTTCCCTTAGGCATCTCAAACTCAACAGTCCCCCAAATGTGTGTTCCCCATTACATCTGCTCCTCCTCACGAGTTCCCCAACTCAGGGAGTGGCCCCACCATCCATTCAGTCCACAAATTCTGAAGTGATCCTTCCCTCCAGACAGCCCAGGCTCAGTGACAGCTCTGTCACTTTAAAGCTGTATGACTTGGGACCTCGATTTCCTCATCTACAAAATGGAATAATAGCCTAGAAGTTGTGAGAAGATTAAATAGCCTCATTCACTCAGGATGGCGGTATGGCCTAAAAACTATTCCCTGGTGGCTCAGAGGGTAAAGAATCTGCCTGCAACGCAGGAGACCTGAGTTCAAACCCTGGGTCAGGAAGATCCCTTGGAGAAGGGCATGGCAACCCACTCCAGTATTCTTGCCTGGAGAATCCCCATGGACAAAGGAGGCTGGTGGACTACAGCCCATGAAGCTGGAAAGAGTCAGACATGACTGAGTGACTAAAAAGGAAAAAAAAAATCCTATTTTTATTATTATGATTAGTAGAGGTATCCTCTTCTTCATCTAACAGTAACTGTCTCTCAGATTGGCTTGGGAGAAAGGTAGGATGATGCCCACGGACCATGAAAGAAGACAGGGGAGGATGGAGCCAGATGAGGAGCAGGAGGGGTTCATGGAGCAGGGGACTCCCAACAGAAGACTGTCTGCAGGCCATGAGGAACAAGTCTCCTAGGAAAGAAAAGCTGGCATGGGGCAGGGAGATGTCCAGGACATGCTAATGGGGCCCAGGTTAGTGCCCAGATATGACTCCCTCTCAGGTCCTTTCCAGCAGTACATGCTCCCACTTTAGGGAGTCCTCTGAGTCCAACACCATCCCCTTCCTAGCATATTAAAGTCAGAGGGGCATCTCACGGAACTCAAGACCAGAACTTGCAGCAGAACTGCACTGTGCACTAGGCTGCCTCTTGAGGTAGTGAGCAGCTTGTCAGAGAAGTATGCAAGAAGAAGCTTGGTGGGCACTTGGCTAGCAGGCTCTGGAGGAGACTCATGTATCTGATATGGAGATAGAGGGAATGAAATGATCTTTAATGTTTAATCTTAAATGTTTCCTTCCTGCATCCTGATCCAAGAGACTATTGTCAAAATATTCCTAATTAAACCTTGTAATGAAGATAAAATATACAGGCATTAAAAAGTGCTAGACTTAAGTTCATATGGTGCAATACTACTCAGTAATAAAAGGAAATGAAAATGAACTTTTTTATTGATATATGCAACCACTTGGATGCATCTCCAAGGAATTATGCTGAGTGGAAGGGAGGTGATGGGGGAACCAATTTCAAACGGTTACATACTGTATGATTCCGTTCACGTGATATTTTTGAAATGACAAAATTTTAGAAGTGGAGGACACATTTGTGGTTGCTGGTGGCAGAGGGGGTTGAGGTAGATGCTGGAACAAAGGCGAATGTAGTTATAAAAGCCTGTATTTGTTTCCTAAGACTGCTGTAATAAATTTAGCAGCTTATGACACAAATTTAGTGGCTTATAACAACAGAAATTTATTCATTCACAGTTCTGGAAACTAGAAGTCTGAAATCATCATCACTAGGTTGGGAAAATCCCCTGGAGTAGGAAATAGCAACCCACTCCAGTATTCTTGCCAGGAAATCCCATGGGCAGAGGAGACTGGCGGGCTATAGTCCATGGGGGTCACAAAGAGTTGGACATGACTGAGTGACTGAGCACACACGCGTGCAGGCTGAAGTCAAGATGTTGACAGGGCTGTGTTCCTGCTGGAGGCTTTAGGGAACAATCTGTTTCCTTGCCATTTCTAAAGTTTTGGGAGGTTTTGCTGCATGACCCCTTCCTTGCATTAGATCCCCTCTTGTATCCATCATCACATTTTCTATGTCTCTCTTTGAGCTTCTTGCCTCTCTCCTATGAGAACTCTTGTGATCACATTTAGGGCCCACCTGGACAATCCAGGATAATCTCCCCCATCTCAAAATCCTTAGTCATGTCTGCAAAGTCCCTTTTTCCATATAAGATAACATTTACAAGTTCCAGGGATTAGACTGTGGCTATCTTTGGGGCAAGGGGTGGTGGCATTCTTTAGCCTTACAGGGATCCTGTGGTGTTGGATTCGCAGACCTACACAAGGGACAAAATTGTATAGAACTGGACACTCAGAGAGGGCTTCCCTGGTTGATTAGCTGGTAAAGAATCCGGCTGCAATGTGGGAGACCTGGGTTTGATCTCTGTGTTGGGAAGATCCCCTGGAGGAGGGCATGGCAGTCCACTCCAGTATTCTTGCCTGGAAAATCCCCATGGACAGAAGAGCCTGGCAGGCTGCAGTCCATGGGCTTGCAAAGAGTCAGATACGACTGAGTGACTAAGCACTGACACTCACCAAAACACAGCTGAGTACAAGTAAAAGTTACTGAGGTCTGAATAAATTCAGTAGATTGTATCAGTGTCAGTGTCCTGGCTGTGATAATACTATAGTTTGGCATACTAGGCAAAGTGCTCAAGAGCTCTCTCTGCACTATTTCTTACAATTGCATGTGAATCTATAATTATTTCAATAAAAATTTCAATCAGTTAAAAAGTGCTAGACTGAGGGTATGGCAGAAGCCAATTTGGTTATCTTCTGTGTGCCACTTTCTGGGAAGCACCAGCCCTGCCCACAAGGTGGGCTCTTAGCAGCCATGTGCTATGAGGTGAGCTTGCCCTCTTGGCTACAAGGGATCAGGCCAGGAGTGGGCACCTGACACAATTAGAGCCACTCCTCAGTTCTCTGGGACAATTTAGAACTGGGACACCAGAGAGTTCCTCTTTGGAAGGCTGGACTTGTAATACATAAACATGTGCTTTTTGTGTCATGTTCCACCACATAGTGGGAGGAGCAGGGGACCACACTCGCAGGCAGAGATGACCAGAGCCTCTGCAGAGAGGAGCTGGTTTGAGCTGGAGAAGAGGGCACCCTGGTTAGCTTTCTGATTAGCTTTCTACTTCCTATTTCTAATTCCTCTGGGGTGTGGCCTGACCTAGCCCTTAGATTTCATAATATCCTTTCTGTTCTGGCACAAAAATCCTCTTCCTCCCCATTCCCTTAACCTCCAGCTAACCAAAGAGGATTTCTCCTATTTACAGTCAGGAAGCCCTCGCTGCTAAAAATGGAGCATGTCAGGACTCTGAGCCCCATGGCCCGCCTGTCCCTACCCAGGTGCCCCAGGGAGGTCCAGTGCAGGGAATATAAAGGGTCCTTCTTTTTATCTTTGGCTTTAACTCCTGTCTGTTACCCTCTGGGCAGCATTGTCTGTCTGCACAATGAAGGAAAGGGCCTGGCTAGGAGCCCTGTCAGCTCCCCACACCATCACGCCACAGGCACTTGACAAATGTGTATAAGACTGAGTCGAAGCCATCCTGAGAATCGCTAGTCTCAAGGCAGAGGACAGTCTGAGGAGTGGGTGGTGGCACTTGACAAATGTGCATAAGACTGAGTCGAAGCCATCCTGAGAATCGCTAGTCTCAAGGCAGAGGACAGTCTGAGGAGTGGGTGAGCCGAAGCACTGTCACATCTCAGCGTAAAAGAGAATGAGAAGAGCCCAAGTCAGCTCCCCCAGGCAACCAGGAAACAATTTGCAAGATGGAATTCAACAAGCAATGCCAACAAGATCATAATGACCATATTTATGGGAGAATGTGGAGGCCCGAGCGTGGGTTTTCATTATCGTGTGTACAAATGTGATCGTCTCTCCGTGCAGCCAGCCTTCCGCTCCAGGCGGCAGCTGTTGGCTGGTGCATGGTAATTTGATGTAAATTGCCCCCAAATATGGTAATTCTCTCTTCTACCAGGGGAGTTTGAAGTCACAAACCTGGAGATGTTGGCAGATGTTTTCTTACTTCTCTGCAGGCTGCTGGTATTGTGGAAAAGGGCAAAAGGATCTGGAGACAGTACTTACCTTTGCTACCTCCTGCATGAATGCTGTATGGACTGGAATGAGCAAGTTTACCTCTCAGGGCCTCAGTTTCCTCATCTGTAAAATAGGCATGATATCTGCCAGGGTTGCTTTGAGGAGTAGAGAAGATATACTCAGAGAACCTAGTACAGTGCTTTTAGTCATATTATTTTTCTGGTCCTTAAAGTTGCCAGTGGTGGAGGTTGAGGAGCCAGTGCCCAGGGATGTTCCCTGGTCCCCAGTAATGAGATCCCCCAGGCAGAAAACAACAAGAACCAGATGATTAAAATAAACACGAAAAGTGCTGTAGGGCAATGTGTGACTGAGGACAGACGAAGGTTTAATATCTTTACAATGTAAGAGCTCACTGGAATTTGTAGGGAAAAGGTCAATACCCCAATAATGTAAAATGTAAATGAGAGGGTACAGCCATTCTCACCTGCTGCTAAGTCGCTTCAGTCGTGTCCGACTCTGTGCGACCCCACAGATGGCAGCCCACCAGGCTCCCCCATCCCTGGGATTCTCCAGGCAAGAACACCAGAGGGGGTTGCCATTTCCTTCTCCAATGCATGAAAGTGGAAAGGGAAAGTGAAGTCGCTCAGTCATGTCCGACTCTTCACGACCCCATGGACTGCAGCCTACCAGGCTCCTCCATCCATGGGATTTTCCAGGCAAGAGTACTGGAGTGGGGTGCCATTGCCTTCTCTGCCATTCTCACCAGAGAAAGACAAATAGGGATCAAACCCAAGGAACAATATATCCTTCTTTTTCTTTTCTTCTTTAGAAAGTAGTGAAAGACATCAAGATGGCTTTATTCCTATAAAATAGGAAAATTATTCATAAGAGGAATTTGATCCAGGTGAAGTTTCTAGTGAAAATGAAACACCCAGCTGTTGAGGTGGCAGCCTCCCTGGGCGGGGACATTTTACAAGGTGATCTAACAATGTGTACCAAAAGTCACAACAAGGCAGATGATCCTGGAGTCTCACTAATGTGTGTTTCTCCTGAGGAAATTAGCCAATAGAAGTAAAAAGCCGAGTGAACAAAGATGCTGTGAAAAAATTTTTAAAGGCAAGGTATGCATCCATTAGTGGTTGATGCTGAATCAAGCCATGATGCTTCCACATGGAATACTCTGATGTGCTTAAAAGGGGAATGTTTTGAAGAGCGGGCATACCATGTGGAATAATGTTTATGGTATATTTTTAATTTAAAGACAGAGAACAAAAGGCTATTTACAGCATGCTTGAAACTATAAGCATATGTGCCCGTGTGCAGCAAGGATGGCCATTATGGGAAGGAGGAGCCCTTGAGAAAAGGGGGTGCCAGCACAAAGGGGACTACATGCAGCATGCGAGTTCTATCTCTAGGTCACCAAAGGTGGTTCCAGAGTAGCTGCAGCAGCAGTGGACAGATTTGCTGGCCCTGAAAGGCAGAACTGGGGTGTGAAAGGAAACTCTTTCCAGGAGTTGCTGGCAGTTCAGCTCTGGGAGGAACCTTCTTGCAGCCAGAGCCTTCTAATGGAGACGTGGACTGGGTCCTCCGGCAATGAGCTCCCAAGGGCTGGAGGTGTGCAAGCAAAGAGTGGAGCAGATGGGCAGCTGGATGGGATGTCACCCGTTCAGGTGGTTAAATGATGCTAATCTTCTGCCTGCTCATAACAGCACATCTGGCCAGGTATCCCCCAAACAGAAACAGAGCAAACTCACTTGTTCACATGGAACACAGGCAAGGAAAGAGGGAGAGAAAGAAGGAGGAGGGAGGGAAGGAATGAGGGAGAGAGCAGGGAGAAAAGGAAGAAGGGAGAGATGGGGAAAGGAGAAGGAAAGAAGGGAGGAGAGGGGAGGCCTGTCACAGGCTAACCAGGGATCTAATCCCATTGTAAACACTGTCAGAAACTTGTCTTCCCAATTGAAAAGCCCATGAGGCTGCTTAATCCAGTCCATGTTAATGAGACCAAAACACATTACAGCAGATATTGACTCCAGTCCTCACAGTGGCAGAACTGAGGACCCTAGAGGGAATACACTGACAGAAGCAAGGCTGGGTCAGTCTTGGCCTTTATGGACATCATCATGTTGTTCTCTCACTCCAACCATCCCTCTGTGATACCCTCTCATATGCAAAGGGACTGCAGGATTTTCATGGGGGAAAGTACCACTCCCATTGATCAAACCAGTCAATCCTAAAGGAAATCAGTCCTGAATATCATTAGAAGGACTGATGCTGAAGCTGAAGCTCCAATAATTTGGCCACCTGATGTGAAGAACTGACTCATTGGAAAAGACTCTGATGCTGGGAAAGATTGAAGGCAGGAGGAGAAGGGGACGACAGAGGATGAAATGGTGGGATGGCATCTCTGACTCAATGGACATGAATTTGAGCAAGCTCTGGGAGATGATGAAGCACAGAGAATCTGGTGTGCTGCAGTCCATGGGGTCACAAAAAGTCGGGCACAACTGAGTGACTGAACGGAGCTGAACCACTCCTATTACCTAGATTATTGTCTCTCTCAAATGGAAGAACATGAGGAAAAAAAAAAAAGGAAGAATGTGGCCTCTAAAGGCCTGGATAAAAACATCTGCTCAAACAAGTATAGCAAAGTACAAATCTGTTCATGGAATTTTTTTTTTTTATCGCTAGTTTAATGACTTCAAACAAATCATTACTAAGCTAAAGTGGGTCATTTGGGAAGCTGTGGTTGAGGCTATGTTCAACCAATTCTCTCCTCCTGCTTGTGACTTTTAACCCCTCCTACAAAATGTTAATGCTGTTATCTTCAGCCTTGCTCTTATCAAAAGACCTCTCATCATATTTTCAATTAATTAATGAGACACCGAAGTGCTGTGGCAGTGGGCCTAGATCTTGGAGTCACACCCACCTTGTTCCAGACTTACCTTCCCTCACGTGGGTCTCAGGACAGTTGTGGGTCAATTCCTTGCTCCAGCCTCGCCCTCCCATGCCGTCCTCTGCACAGGCTACCAGAATGTTCTTTCTAATATACCATACTGATTCTGTCCAAAGACCTTCCATGTTCCGTGTTGCCTACTGGGTAAAACCTAAACTCATTCATCTTCATTCATCATTGTTCTAGCATAAGTTCCTCTCACCATGCCCCTAATCGTCACCACCCCAATTCCCACCACTGTCACACACCTTACATTTACACTTACACTCCAGCCATTGACCTACTCTACTTCATTGACCTTCACTACTGTGAAGTGAGAAAGCAACCTCACTTCACAGGGCTGGGCTCAAAACGCAGTCCTAGGCCAGCACACTTCAGATTTCACAGAACATGTAGTCATCTGGTTTGAAGAATTCTTTTTTGTTTGTTTAAAGAATTCTTAAAAATAGAATCCTAGCTTTGCATAGCACATTTCAGTTTACCAGCCTTTTCATGTAAATTATCTCATTTAACCCTGACCTCAACCAACTCCCTGACGGACATTATTATGCCTGTTCTACAGATGAGGAGACAGAGGCTCAGCCAGGTGACTCCCGGGAGGCAGAACTGGAACCCAAAGACAGGAACCAGCTTCCTTGAGCATGTCATGCAGTCTGGCTCAATGGTTCCCAAGATCCCAGGTATTATTTCTCTTATCCTACAAAAGAGGAAGCTGGGGCACAGAGGGGCCAAGGAACTTACTGATATCACAAAGCTACTGAGTAGTGGGACTAGCGAGATCCCCAATCCATCCAGCTCAATGCCCACATCCCAGCTGTCTTTCTGTGGCAGCTGTAAAGAGACCAAGTTGAAGTTACCCTTTGACCTTGGCAGTCATTCATCGTCAGGTTCCAGGAACAGGGTCTTCCAGATCATTATTTAGAATGTGATGGGAAGTGAGCATTTAACCAGACAACAGCTGTCGTGTGAATTGAGTGACCCAGTCGTCCTTGAGAAATGCGTGTCTTCTGGGAGTGACTCCCAGCCCTTTCTGTCCCCCGATCTGAGGTGACTAATGAGAAATTCACGTCCAACCCTGAACCCAGTGGCAAAGAGAAGAGCTGTAACCCTGGACTGGCAAGTCAGACGCTCCATACCCTCAAGTTGTGTTTCACTGACTGGTTTGAACGTAGTTATCTGTTCAGTTATCTGCTCATTCATTCATTCCACAAACATTTCTTGAGACCTGCATTGTGGCAGGAGACAGGCATTCCCACATGTGGAGATGTGGCCCTCATCCTTGGGGGCTTCAGTCTAGTGGGGAGCTAGACGGGTAAGTGTATGAGATTTTCTTAGCCAACTCCTGCCTTTACCACATGAAGGAGCTGAGGCCTAGAGATGGGGGAGGCCCTCCTCTGTTTTCAAAGAAGAGATTTGCACAATTTTGCATTCGAGCCAGAGGCCTCACAATGGCATTTTTTTCAGGAGGCCAAAGGGGTTGAAGTTTCTGTTTTCCCCAAGGCAACCTGTAGGAGCGTTCCTCTGACAAGATAGTAAAACATCTGTGTTTACAAGACAGATAAGGAGGAATCTGGCAGCTGAGGGCCTCATGAAGGTATTGCTTCCAAAGACACAGTCCGGGCTGGAGACATCCATAGGCAGCAGCCAGAGCCTGGCCCCAGCCCTGGGTGCCGGCTTCCTCCCTCTGGTCTCCCATCTTGATGGGAGCCTGCAGACCTTGGCTGGGGCCCAGGTCCGGACTTGCTTTTCACTGAGTGGTTATTTGATGGATGGATTTCATCTCATCTCTATCTTTTTTCACCCAACACTCAGCTCACACAGAGATCAGAGCATCTCTTAATCCTGCTGTTTCTCATCTCCTAGATCATACTGAGCTCCTTATCTTCATAGTCAAGGCCTTTACTGCAGCTCCCTGTGCCAGATTTGTCTCTCCTCCCCAAATATGCCTACATCCCACGCTGAACCCAGATCGAAGTTCTCATTCCAAAGCAAGCACCTTCTTTCCTGTAAGCCTCCCTTAGCATCTGTCCCCTCTGGTGGGCATACCCGGCCCCAGGCCTTTGCTCCTGTCCATGAAGACCCCTCCTTCTCCCCATCAGGATGATAAGATTGGCCTCCTCTTTGAGTGTGTTCCACTTCCCTGGGTGTTGAGGCAGTCCCCGTGGCAGAATGCTCTGAATGTTTCCTCTGCACATCCCCCTGGTCAGAGTAAAATGCACAAGGAGCGATTTGGGAACAGTATCAGGCAACACATTATCAGTTAAGGGACTAGTGAGAATGCAGGTACGTGCTTTGCTTTTCCCAGAGAACAGCTGAATCAACTCCACAAGGAGGGTGACTGCAAAAGTAAGTGCAAACAAGCTCACTATTGACCCAGTGCACTCTCTTCCATGGAAGTCTTTACTTGGACTCAAATTGTAAGTCTGTGGTTCAGTCTGCAGGGTCACAATGGTTGCACCCTCAGAGCCTTAGTTAGCCCATATATAAAATAGAATGGATGACCCCTGCCCCCCCCCCCAATTCGTGGAGTTGGACGTGCTTTGTAGACTGTGAAGTGAACCCAGCAGAAGATCCCAGGGACCTGGTGGCATCTGATTTCTAGTCCCCGGGACCAAAGACACCACCTGAACAGCCTGCAAGCAGTGAGTGATTTCATCATACAAACTCAGGGTAGCTAGGAGGGATCCCACATAAGAGGCACCAGCTGAACTCTTCCTGAGACCTGGAGGTACAGAGGGCTGGTGGAGGCAGGACCTATTGCACACAGGAGCCTTGAATGCCCCACATCTGAGAACAGGAAGGGTATGCAGGCTTGCGGCAGGGCGGAGTCAGAGGGTCCAGGGCCAGGGCTCTGGTATCAGGGAAGAAAAGTTGGACAGAGGGACCCATTCCCAGTCCTCTGGGTGGTTATCTATGACCTAGTGAGATAAAAGGAGGGACAAAGGCCAGGGACACAGAATGTCCTAGATCTAGGCCCACTCCACCACGATTTGCTGTGTGCTTTGAGGCAAGTCTCTTCCTCTCTCTGGGCCTTAGTCTCCTTACTTGTAAAATAAGAACAAGGTGGCCTCTAAGTCCCTCGCAAGCCCTGAAATTCAGTGGGTCAATGAAAAATCTCCCCCAGTTAGCAGTATGCTCCTGCACAAACCCACAATATGAAAGAAGCCAAAGCAGATTGTTCTATATTCATCTGGAAACTCCCCGAATCAGTCTCCTCTCCCCCTAGATGCTTGCTATTGCCTTTCTGGATCTCAGCATCAGAGCCACAAGTTACAGGTATATCGCCACATTTGATGCAGTTTCTCATTAGGCTAAAGAAATCTCTCCTCCCAGACCACAGCCAAGCAGAGGCATCTGCAACATGGAGCTGAGAATAAAGCAGAAGTTAAAAAAAAAAAAAAAAAGCTTCTGTGTTGTTGTGAGTAGAGAAGAGGTCAGAACTGACCCCTCAGTCTCAGGAGGCAGAGATGACATTGGAATGACAGGCCTTGACCACAGGTCTGTGATCAAGGAAGGACAGTCTGTGTCCCATGAAACTGACCCTCCTCACAATAGCCCCAGGAGTTAGATATCATTTCCCCCATTTTAGAGGTAAGGAAATCACAGCTCGGAGAGGTAAAGTTGCCTGCCCAAGGTCACACAGCCAGTGGCCAAATCAAGTATCAAAAGGTAGTCTCACTGACCTCCTTTCCGCTGACACTGATCTGTTATAAGCATGTCCCCATTAGCGGTGTCCCTCCAATGACAAGAGCTGGGTAGACTCAACTCTTATCCCAGGACTCCCAAACACAGAAAAGATGCTCAGTAAGTGTGGGAGAAATTGAACTGAACTGAACTGAATTTCCACGGGAGCCCACTTGACACTGGAAATTGATGGACAGGTGATCCCCTGTCAGGGCTCTGTGGTGTGTATCATCTCCACAGTGGCTCCCGGGAAGTTGGGCAGACAGAGGAAGTGTTTCCATCCCAGCAGGGAGCACAAGGTCAGACTCTTAGAAAGAATTAATAATATCCAAGGAATTCCTCTGGAACAGTAGGGGGGAATAAAGATTCTTCAAAGAAGGCCTAATAGTGAGTTCTCCGGATTTTCCAGCTAATTTGAAGGTACCTTCTTGGAACATTTTCTTGTCAGAAAAGATTTTAAAATACATTCATTCAGTGTGACATGATAATTGGGCCTGGCTGCCTGATGAATGCCTTTTATCTATTCCCGAGCTATTGTTCCCTGGGATCGAGCTGATGGGCTGGAACGGGCACTTTGTTAACTGCACAAACAGAGCTACTTACAATGATTTCTGGCCATGGGATGCAATGGGGTCTCAGAAAGATGCTGTCGGGGGTTGTAATGATAACGTGTCAGCGAAAGAAGGAACTTTAGAGATAGATCAGAAAAGGCAACTTCTTCATTGTTTCCCTGGGGGAGACGGGGCCCAGGGAGGGACAGGACCAGCCAGTACCACGTGGCAGGGAGATAGATGGTAGAGGTGGGACTTTGACCTGGAGGTTCCAACCTAGAAGGCAAGCCTCTCCTTCCTGCCTACAGGACTCCAATGGAGAAAACCACAATGGACAGTGTGAGTCCTTGTCACTAACACCCCCACTTGATCCTCTGCCCGTTGCCAGGGAACACTCACCTGTTTCATGCCAGGGTTTGGCTGCCTGAGTGTGACGTGTTTCTGACAGCTACCTCTTCTCAGCTACACAATGCTGTTATCAAATCAGCTATTTTCACAGGCCCTTTTCCCTTTCTCCTTCCTTTATCTTTTCCTTTATTTTAATGCCTTTGTCTTATCAAAGGCAAATTTCCAGGCCTGGCCATCTGATAATCATTTGCAAAGGCTCCATGCTTCTTTATCATCCTTTATGAGAAGGAAGGATTTATTTGGACTTATTGTTTATCTTTACATAGTATTATGGTTTATATTGATTTTTCTGTTGAAGTTTCTTCAGTATTTTTTTAAACCAGTTTCTATGTTAGGGTGTCTGAGAGAACTCTATATGTTAATAAATTGTTTGCAAAATTGTGACTGGAGTTTTCTGCTTTGTCAGAGCAGGGTGGCTATTTGTCTTTAAAGACTCAGTGAACTGCCTTTCATTAACATTTAACGAATAAAACAGTTCCACTGGGAGTTGGAAGTTGACATTTTCATTGTTTTCCTTAGAAAACACCATGATGTTAATCATCCCTCAAGGGACTTCATTTTTACAAAAGTAAAATAACAAAGGCCCAGGGTAGGTGTGCTTTTATGTGCACATGTGTTGGTATTTAGACATGAATGTGTGTGTTTTCATGCTTATATCAGTGTCTAAATGTGTATTTATGATGCATGTGATTATATTTGTCTGCCAAGGTGTAATCGGCCATGTGTATGTCTAGGTGGTGGTGGTTGTTGGTGTGTGTGTGTGTGAATCTGTGTGAATCTGAATGTATGTGCATTGTGTGTCTTATGGCCATGTGACTACGTTCATGAGTAGATGTTTTCATGCACATGTGCTGGCTTGTATGTATATACATATCTATCCATGTGAGTAAATGGGTGCTGTGTATGTGATGATTTGGGGTTTATACGTCCATGTGTCTGATTATAGGCACTTGTGTGGGGATGTCTTTGTCCGTGTTTTTCTACTTGAGTGTTTGCAGGATGGAAATGTTCAGATGTGTTCAATCTCCTATGTACATGTACACAGCACCCTCTAGTGGACATCAAAAGAAAGCATCCCCCAAACCTGGCAAAAAAAGCAGGATTTGAATCACCTCCATTTTCACACTAGTCCATTGTTACCTGCAGGGCAAAGTTTCTAGGATGGTCCTTGAGAGGCAGGGGAAGGTAAGGCTCCCACTTAACAGGGAACTCCCTGCAGGGTCCATCCCACTGGCAGCTGCTTCATAGTGTGGGGAGAAAGGACTCATGCTCTGATATAGATGCTAGGTCACTGAGCTTCCACTTGGTGAGTCACTGGGCCAGGAGGAACGGTACCTGCACATCATAAGACCAAAGCACAGAGCAGCCTTACTCAGAGCTTCCGTATTTGGTGGAGCCCTGCCTTCTCCAATGCAGGCCCAATTATAAGGACATGTTCTCCATGCCCTTTATGTACCAATGTACCAACTTCCATGTCCCAGGAAATAGGATCTCTTCACCTGAGATGCTGTATAAATTTCCTCTTGCTGCTGTAACAAATTACTACAAACTTAGTGGCTTAAACGAAGAAGGCAATGGCACCCCACTCCAGTACTCTTCCCTGGAAAATCCCATGGACGGAGGAGCCTGGTAGGCTGTAGTCCATGGGGTCGCCTAGCGTCAGACACGACTGAGCGACTTCACTTTCACTTTTCACTTTCATGCATTGGAGAAGAAAATGGCAACCCACTCCAGTGTTCTTGCCTGGAGAATCCCAGGGACAGGGGAGCCTGGTGGGCTGCTGTCTATGGGGTCGCACAGAGTCGGACACAACTGAAGTGACTTAACAGCAGCAGTAGCAGCAGTAGCTTAAAACAACCCAAATGTATTATATTAGAGATCTAGAGGTCAGAAGTCTGAGTGGGCAGGATTTCGTACCTTCTGGGGGCTCTCAAGGAGAATCTGTTTCCTTGCATTTTCCAGCTTCTGGAGGCTGCCTGCCACCCTTGACTCCTGGCCCTGCATCACTATGACACCTGTTTCTGTTTCATATCTCTGTCTCGTAATTCCAACTCTCTTGCCTCCCTCTTTCCTGGACCCTTGTGATTACATTGGACCCACTTGGATATTACAGAATACTCTTCCCATCTCAAGATCCTGAATCACATCTCCAAAGTCTCTTACTACCTAAGATAACATTCTCAGGTTCTGAGTATCAGGACGTGGGTATCTTCGGGGACCCATTTGCTCAGCCTACTTCAGATAATCATCCCCAGAGTCCCTCATCTCTCTATGCAATTCGGTGTAGGTCCAGACAGACAGGACTTGAGCACCTAAATTCATTTGTGGGATGCTTACCCTGTGTTTGACATCACACTAAAGTCTTTATGGATTGTCTCACTAAATCCTTTCAACACGTCTATGAGGTAAGCATTATTCTTACAGTTAAACTGAGATCCAGCAAGGCTAAATAATTTGCCCAAAGTCATACAGGTGAAAGTTGTGGGGACATGTTTTGAACCCAGAATTTTTCAACTTCAAGACCATATTCCTCACCATTAAAAGATATCACAAGGGGAAAACTTCCATTTTATAGATGAGAAAACTGAAACCCAGAGGCAGGGCATTTGATAGTACTTTGACATCAATCAACGCCTTAAGAGAAATGTAAACATCTGTCATTTTAAGGACTGCTATACTAAGCAGTCCGGAGAAGGCAATGGCACCCCACTCCAGTACTCTTGCCTGGAAAATCCCTGGACGGTGGAGCCTGGTAGGCTGCAGTCCATGGGGTCACTAAGAGTTGGACACGACTGAGCGACTTCACTTTCACTTTCCCCTTTCATGCACTGGAGAAAGAAATGGCAACCCACTCCAGTATTCTTGCCTGGAGAATCGCAGGGATGGCGGAGCCTGGTGGGCTGCTGTCTATGGGGTCGCACAGAGTTGGACACGACTGAAGTGACTTAGCAGCAGCAGCAGCAGCAGCATACTAAGCAGTCATGGGCGATTCAGGGCATAAAGATTGTTTTAAAGACAGATATATTAAGCTATAATTAACATACAGTAAAATTTGCCCATTTTTTGGTGTAGAGTTCTATGAATTTTGACAAGTGTATGCAGTTGTATAACCACTATCACAATCAAGAAATAGCATATATAGTCAAATCTCTCCTTCCATCCCAGCCCCTCCAACCACTGACATATTTTTATGTCCCTTTGGTATTTGTCTTTTGCAGTATGTCATAAATTGAAGCATAGGTGACTTTTTAATTCTCTTTTTTACTGGGATATTATTTACATGTTGTAAAATGTATGTTTCTGGGCATAGAGTTCTACAGAGTTTCAACAAAAATGCCCACAGACATGTAACCAATGCCACAGTCAAGACACAGAAGTGTTCTATCACACCCCCAAATCCCCCTGTGCTGTACTTCTGTGGTCATCTTTTCTCCACACCCTCACTGTCAGTGATCTGTTTTCTGTTCCCATAATTTTGTCTTTTCCAGAATGGCATATAAATAGAATCATACAGTATGTAGCCATTGAGTATTTCTACTTTTACTAGCAGTAATGCATCTGAGATTTATCCACATCAGTTCATTCTTTTTCATTGCTGATCAGTATTATATTATATGAAGGTAACTGTTTGTTTATACATTCACCAGTTGAAAGATATTTAGGTTTTTTCCCCAATGTGGCAGTTACGAATTTTCCTTTGTAGTTTCTGCTGGATTTGCTTTGATAATATTTCACTGACACTGTTTGTATTTATATTCATAAGGAATATTAGACTATAGCTTTTTTTCTTTTGGGGGGATGTCTTTGTCTGCTTTTAGGACCAGGGAAGTTCTAGCCTTATAAAATGTTTGGGAAGTGTTTCCTCGTCTTTAGTTTCTCTAGGAGTTTGTGTAGAATTGGTATTATTTCTTCCTTAAATGACTTGGTTTTAGAATTCACCAGTGAAGCCATCTGAGCCTGGAGTTTCCTTTGTTGAAAGGTTTTCAATTATGAATTCAATTTGTCTAACAGATACAGGGCTATTTTTGTTATCTACTTCTTCCTGAGTGAAGCTTTGGTAGTTTGTGTCTTCCAAGATATTTGTCCATTTCACCTGAGTTATTAAATTTATTATTATAAATCTGGTGAAAAAGTGATGAAATAACCAAACACAGAAGTAAATGAGTCACCTAAGGAGACCACGGCAAAAAAAGAACAGAAATTCTGGGTTAGGAAATAATCTGAAATTTATGAAAAACTTAATGCTTTTTTGAAACAAGTCGGTGTATTAAAAAGTACAATTATGCACAAAGATGTAAAGCAAAGTCTTACCAAAAAATTGGAAACTACATAAATGCCAAAGAAAGTTTATAGAGTATATTCACTTGATAGAATGTATGTGTCATTTAAATCATGTAAAAATATGCATAGCAAAGTCTAGAAAGAAAAACCCCAAAATGTTAATAGTTATTTGTTGAGATTTTGAGTCTATGAAAGTGAAAGTCACTCAGTTGAGTCCGACTCTTTGTGACCCCATGGATAGTCCATAGAATACTCCAGGCCAGAATACTGGAGTGGGTAGCCTTTCCCTTCTCCAAGGGATCTTCCCAAACCAGGGATTGAACCCAGGTCTCCCGCATTACAGGCAGATTCTTTACCAGTTGAGCCACAAGGGAAGCCCAAGAATACTGGAGTGGGTAGCCTATCCCTTCTCCAGTGAATCTTCCTGACCCAGGAATTGAACTGGGGTCTCCTGCATTGCAGGTGGATTCTTTACCAACTGAGCTATGACGGAAGCCTTTTGAGTCTATGGGGTCCTTTTTTTTTCCTTCTTCTTCTTCTTTTTTGTTTCCTCAAAATTTGCTATTTAACATTTATTAACAGATTTTAAAAATGCATTTCTTCTCACCTCTAATGGGGTATAACTTGAGTTCCTATCAAACACAGGACCCAACATATAGTAGCCCCTAATAAATGTAGTAAAGGACCAATACCTGAGATTTGAAGGCCCCTATCTCCTGGGGCTGACGCCACACTGCTATTTCTGCAGCTGCTGTCAATATCACTGTCACCCATGTGGGCTCAGGTCCAGCCCTGGCTGCCTCCTTGGGTCCTACAGTGCTCCAGCCTGCCCCAGGTATATTGTGTGTGCACATGGCCAGGTCAGCTGCTTGGTATGCACACTGCCCTGTCCCCCAAGGGGCTGAGCCCACACATACAGGCCCTGCCACCAGGATGTCTCCCCTCTCACTTGCATGCTCCATTGTCTCATTAGACTTCACTTACAAAACACAAGTTCAAAGTAAATGTATTAAGCATTTCAAGACAATGGCAGCAGAACATAAAGAAATGCCCTGTGCAACTGCTTACCTGGAAAATCAGCTTAGTAAAGACATGGTGGCTTGGGCAACAGGCTTAATGTAGAGTGATACTCCTTAGAAGTCAGGGTGGGTAATAGGGCAGGCCCAGTAGTTGCTATTTCTGGAATAGTGCCCATAACCATGACTGTGTGTGTGTTAGTTGCTTGGTCCTGTCCGACTCTTTGCAACCCCATGGACTATAGCCCACCAGGCTCCTCTGCCCATGGAATTCTCCAGGCAAGAATACTGGAGTGGGTAGCCATTCTCTTCTCCATGTTGTCTTCCAAATGTGGGGATTGAACCTGGGTCTCCTGCATTGCAGGCAGATTCTTTACTATCTGAGCTACCAGGGAAGCCTGTAACTATGACTATGTAATTATATATATTGTGGAAAGTAACATGAAACCAAGCATCATGAGGACAGAGACATTTATTAGTTTTATTTACAGCTATATCCTCAGAGCCTAGTACTTAGTGGGTAACAAATAAATATTTATTAAATATAAATCTAGCAATTCCTAGCTTTAATCTTTCTCATGAGCTTGATAGCTTGTATACATTCCTCAAGATCCTATAGAAAATGCCCCTCCTCTAGGAAGGCTTCTGCAACCCTTCCACAGTGCTTTTATTGCACTTGGTGTTAGCACAGAGCCAAAGCATAAGATTAAAGGCAGCACCTTATATAAATCCTCACAGCTTAGTTTAGTTTCAAAAATTTCCTTAGGAATTTGGTAACTATCAAAATGCCTAAACCCATCAACTAGGACAAAACAAATGACTCTATGGCATTTTCCAAGACAGAAGGTATTTTATGTATTAATCATCCTTGCCTCCTTTTTTGCCTTTCTTTTAGTCCTAAAATGTTTGTTTTCTTTTAAAATAAACTTTTAATTTTGGAATAAACTTAGATTTAAAGTCGTGTAGAGAAGAGAGACTTTCCTCCACAGTGAGCACTTTTCATTATGTGTCAAAGCAAAGAAATTTGACATTGGTACATGATTATTAAGTAACCTCCAGATTTCTTTTGGATTTCATTGGTTTTCCATTAATGTCCTCTTTCTACTCCATGATCAAATGCCAGGCATCATGATACATTGAGTTATTGTGTCTCCTCATGGTCTCCTCTGGTCTGTGACTGGTTTGTTTGTTTGCTTGTTTTTCATGAGCTTGATAATTTCAAGTCCTGGGTATCTTATAGAATGTCCCCCATTTTGGTTTATCTAATGTTTTTCTGATGCTTAGATTTGGATTATAGGTTGATGGAAAGAATGACACAGAGGTGAAGTGCCCTTTTCATCTCATCATTCCAGGTGACACAACGTCACTGGTAAGATTTTCCTTGATTGCTTGGTTGAGGCAGTGTTTGCTCGGAGTCTCCACTGGAGAGTTAGTATTTTTTTTTTTCCTTTCCATGCTTTATTCTTTGGAAGCAAAACTAGGATCTAGAACTTTATCTCATGTGTCCCAGAACTTATCACCATATTATAATTGTTAAGCGGAGACCCAATATCTGAGAATTACTATAAACATGCTATAAACATCTGTGTTACTCAGTACAGATTACAAAATAAGCCTAACTGTGAAGAGGTGGAATGGGAGTGTTAGTGGCACTAATTAGTGCTGTTCGCCATAAGCTCTGTTCACATCTCCAATCCTGGTTGTATCTGGCCCCCTATGACAAATGACATAGTTGTTCCCAGGCACCTGCTCTGTCCTAGCTGTTGTCTTGGACTAGGTGGCTTGGACCATGGAGTTGAACTCTTCCAACCCCTTTCTTATACAGTAGGGGAAACTGTAGACCAGAGGGAGAGGGCTTGCCTAAAGTCACACAGCTCTTGAGTAGCAGAACCAGAACTGGAACTTGAGTGCCTCATTTTCCCAGTGTTTGCAGTAATGTTAGTCATGATCTGGGACCCTCCTTCCCCAAACTCCTATTCAGTCAAGAAGGGTTCTCTGCTTTTCTGCATGGCTTCCCATTCCAGTCTCAGTATCTGAGTTCCTATTGTACAACCAAGCCAGGGGGTCCAGAGAAGGATAATCATATTGATACGTCTACACAGCCCTCAAGGAGTTCCTGACAAGCAGGGTGACAGTTTCACTGAGTAGTACATGCTGACACAGAGTAAATGTAAATAGTTGTTGGATGAATGGACTAGCAGAAACACTTGAAATTCACCAGCCCCTTCCATCTGGTTAAGGCCTGTCACCCACCTTGATGGTAGCATATTCCATCCCTTGAGAATACTTAATGACCTCAACCTTTATACTGGTGGTTTGACTAAAGACCTATCAAGGGTCCCTCCCTTATAAGAACCTATACTCTGAGGGCAGGGGCCATGTGGGTCTAGCTTACCAGCTGGATGTCAGCATTTAGCAAAGATGTTTGATGGATGAGTGAGTGATTGGGTGAATGAATGAGGTCTCAGGCACAGAGAAGACTGGGCTGTCACACACACACACAGCCAAGTCTTCTAGAGGCCCAGATGCAGCTTCAATTTCTCACTAGCTGCCAGGCCATCACATCAGACGCAGGTTTTCAAATAGAAGCGAGAAGTTGAACGTTTGAAGCTAAACAAAGCAATGAGCTAAGCCAATTTTCCTAGAGGCAAGCTGCTTCCCCCTCCACCCCGCCTGGCACCCCAGAGCCCGCAGCCAGGCCTGTCCCGCAGCCAACCCTCAGCTTCTGATATCTGCACCCAGTCAGAGAATGTGGGGCTAGGGGCTTCTGCAAGGGAGGTCCCCCCACCATCTTCCTATCCTGTACGGCCAGGGCAGACTGCCTCTTTTCCCCTAGTCTACCCCACTCCTGGCCAACATACCCAGATCCAGGGGGAAGAAAGGGGAGGAGATCTGTATTCAGGAGTGGAAAGAAGAGAAGAAGATAGGAGAGCCCACACCTGGGACCCACTGGGACCTCTGCTAGGTGCTGGGTGCCCCACCTAGGCTAGTAGATCGCAGCTCATCACCAGTCAGAGGCAGGGGCTGTCACTGCATTTTACAGATGTGGGAAAGGAGGCTCAGAGAGGTTACTAACTTGCCAAGGCCGCAAAGCCCCATCTGTGGCAGAGCGGATAGAACCTCAGCTCTGTCTGATTCCAGAGCCTGAAGTCTTGCCTCAGGCTGTGGAGAAGAGGTTTCTGGTCTCAAACTCTCTTGTCTTCCTCAGTGCCAGGGTAATTAATTCCCTTTTCTCTTCAGTCCACATGAAATGCCACCAGGATGATTCACCCCCTTGTTTATTTTGTTTTTAAGGCTAATATAAGTAATGGGGGGCAGAGGTGTAGCTGTTAGCCATTCACTCCCTGGTGAATTACTCCAATCCATTTGCATTCCTCTTTAAAAATTTTTATTTTATTGAAGTATAGTTGATTTACAATGGTGTGTTCATTTGCCTTCCTTTTGATTCTGACCCCCAGCTGAGTCTCCCTTGAATGGAGCAGAAAGAAATGCTAGGAAAAGAGAGATATGGTCACTTAACAGCCTTCACTGAAGTCCGTGTGCAAATCAGGAAACAGGTCAATCACAAAGAAGAGAAATGCCCAAAGCCAGCTTAGGAAAGTAGGCAGAGTGAGACCCCAGTTCAGGAATAGGAAAGGAGATTCCCAACACCAGGGCAAGCTCTTCCTAGCAAAGCTCCCTGGTGGAGGTGAAGGAAAAGCAAAGGTGAAGGTAGGGGAGGGGTGTGGAAGGAAAGATGGAGGTTTTCAGAGAGAGAGGGTTTTTCTGAAAGGGGCCATTTCACCTGGGATACAGTTGCCTGTCCTAGAAAAGGAGGCCCAGCCACCCCCACCCCACCAGCACCCACATACTTAGTCACTGGTTTAAGAAGGTGCAAAGAACCTAACCCCATAGCAGGCAACAGACTAGCATCTACCTGGAGCTCCTGCTCCACCACTCACAAGGCCTGTGGATCCCTCTAGGCCTCTGAGGCCTCGATGTTCTCTCCTGTAAAATGACTGCTTCCTTTTGAGGGAAGAGTTCAGGACTATAAAGCTTATAGTAAACCTAGCATGATGCTTCCCTGGTGGCTCTGTGGTAAAGAATCTGCCTACCTGCAGTGCCAAAGATGTGAGTTCAATCCCTGGGCTAGGAAGATCCCCTGGAGAAGGAAATGGCAACCAAGTCCAGCATTCTTGCCTGGGAAATTCATGGACAGAGGAGTCTGGCAGGCTACAGTCCACGGGGTCACAAAAGAGTTGAGCAGGACTGACAACTAAACACACACACATACACACCCCTAGTATATGATTGGCTTTCATTAAAAATAGAACTGCTACCTTTTGTTTGGACTAGAAATGGACCTCTTACTTGGTCCTCTCTCTAATTCCTCCTGGGGCCTGATTTGAAATCTCTCACTGGTATGCACAACCTAGCAGAAACCCCTCCCAGGCAGAGGGGTGCGGAGGCCAGGCCTGGGACCCAGGAAACTCGAATTCAGTTCCCATCTCTTCTACAGACATGCTGTGTGACCATGGACTGGTGCCTTCACTTCTCTGGGCCTTAAATCTCCCATCTGGTAGTGAGCTTAACAATCTCCAAGTGCTTTATTTCATTTACTCCTTATGCCTACCTTAGGTGATAAGAATTCATGATATTCCCCTTTCACTGATGTGGAAATCAGGGCACAGAGAGGTTAAGTGATATGCCTCAGGTTACTCATCTAGTAAGAGGCAGAGTCAGGTTGCAGTCAGGTCTCTCTGACCTCAGTTATCCTGGAGGACCTTAGAGAAGGAGTGGTGAGGCAGATGGTGAGCATGGTGGGTCCCAGACAGGCTTGTGAGCCTGTGACAGATTTGAGAAGGCACAAGACTGGGACACTGGGAGGGGGTGGGGGAATGCCTGACTCATCAAGGCAGCTGCAAGGGGAGGAGCTGGTGAGGACTGGAGGCAGTGGGCGGAATTGGGCCAGAGCCAAGACTGTGCTCCAGAGCAGAGAGTGACCCTCAGAAAGTCTGGGGGGCCTCATGGGCACAGGAAGGAGCTCTGGGCTGAAGCTAGAACTCCTGGGTGTCAGATTTGTGTTGTGCCAAAGGCTGACATAGGAATCATGGCCTTGGGTATAATGCTGATCCATCCCATGATTACTGTATATTTATATCTCTCTTCTCTGTGTGATCTGCAAACGTTTATTAATATATCCTCATGGTGATCTGGGAAGGGTAATGGGGGCGGTGATACCTGTTTCGCAAACTTTAGAGGTGGGTAATCGGTGGGAGCAGACAATTTAGAAAGATTTGGGCCATTTGTTAGGGCAAATCCTGGACTCCTCAGGAAAAGACAGGAAATCCTCCTGTCATAACCCTCAGCTGATCTGTTGCTTGAATTCTCTCCATCAGAAAGGATGAAAACAGGTGGCCACCAGTCAAATCTGTATTTGTCGGCTTGCAAAGGGTGTTAACAATTTGTAGTTAGTATTTTAAAACAGGGCAAAGTGGGACGACTGGAGCTCTAAATGTAAATGAGAACAACCTCTTTGGAAAGCTATTTGTCATTATCTGCTAAGAGCTGAATATCTACCTACATGCCCAGTGGCCCAGTAATTCCTCCCCCAGTTGCATCTGGGCACCAAAAGGCACATATAAAGTGTGCAAAGCAGCACAGTGAGTAATTGACCTCATACTGGAAACAACTCAAAAGCCCATCAACAGTAGAGTGAACGAATAAATTGTGGTAAATGGCAACCCACTCCAGTGTTCTTGCCTGGAGAATCCCAGGGACAGAGGAGCCTGGTGGCTGCCATCTATGGAGTCAACACGGAGTCGGACACGACTGAAGCGACTTAGCAGCAACAGCACCCAAAGAATATTATGCAGTGATGAGGATGAAATAACAGCTACATGAATGAATCTATCATTACATTAAGGGACAGAAACTAGATGCAGTGTCCTGTGATTCTATTTGTATAAAGTTCAACAGCAGACTAAACTGTTTTATGGTATCAGAGGTCAGGACAATGGTTACCATTATTAAGAAAGGTCACTGGAAGGAGCACTGGGATGGGGAGTTCTGGGCACTCACAGTGTTTTGTTTCTTGATTTTGATGCTTCTCTCACAGGTACATTCATTTCGTGAAAATTTCTCAAGCCGTACACTTGTGATATATTTAATGCACTCTTCTGTATGTGCATTATCCTTCAGTATAAACTTGTTTTGGGGAATTTCTTGGCAACCCAGTGGTTAACACCCTGTACTTCCACTGCCATGGCCCAGGTTCAATCCTTGGTCGGGAATCTAAGATCCAGCAAGTCATATGGTATAGCCAAAACAAACAAAACAGGCAGTACAACTAAAAGAAAAAGGGAAAGAGAGAGAGGGAGTTTGTTTATAACTACCCAGATTTTCTGCCTCTCTGGGAAGTAGGATGCTCTGACCACTCTGGCCTGTGGCCACATCTGGCCAGTGGCCCAGCCTGGCTGTCCCATTGAGAGTCCGTGAGATGTCCACTGACCACAGTCCTCATCATTCTTGCCCCCTGTGACTGAGGCCAAGGACTAGTTAGTTTATCAATCCAGTTGCAGCATTATTTTTCTTAAAGTAGAGAAGTCTTTGAATGGTCAATCTACCAAAATAGAACAACACAACAACAACAACAAAAACACCAAGAGGGCCATGTGACCTCAGAAAAAAATGGAAGAGACAATTCTTGTTTGGTCCTTTACATGTTTAACATGCAAACCCACTTCCGTCTTGGCAGGTCGTCTGCCTGGCCTCTGGATGCCTCTCAGTTTACATCCCTTGCTCTGCAATATCCCTGCCAGTGTCTGGCCTCCGTTTGCACACCCTGATGATGAAGAACTCATTCCCTATCAAGGAAGTGCTTTTCATCGTGCGGCAGTTCTGCTGGTTGGAAAGTGCTTTCTCAAGCTGACGTGATCTGAGAGTCTCAGACTGTGATGCCTGGATGGGACTTGGGGAGCATCCTAGCCAGAAGTCCTCAGCCTTTTAGTCCCCAGAGACCCCTGTCATTATCCAGCCCCCCCTGGCTCTTTGCTGGGATCTACTCTGTCTACCTCTCCAGGGGAGTGAACTCATCTAAGAGGATGTATTTCCAAGAGATAGTATTCTCTGGAGTGTTTTAACTCTGAAAGGCCTTTGACTGGGAACCACTGGTCTGGTCTAGTCTAGCTCTCGGGCTTTGCAGGTAAACAGCAGATGTCCAAAGAGGAGAAGAAACATACCCAAGGAAACGTTGTGAGAACGCCTTAGCAGATATAGCTCCCTGACCAGACAGCCAAGCCCTAACTGGTCCCTGGGCATGTTTTCATCCAGCCTGACCCTAGAAGAGAGAAGAGGGACATGGCAAAGAGACAAAGGAGGGGTAAACATTGGTGGTAAAAAGAGGAATGACACAAAGGGGAATCCAAGGAAGTCAGTGCCTCTCTTCAGGGCAGAGAGTGCCAGGAGGGAGGCTGAGTGCACTGGGTACAGGGCAGTGGACATGGGGGCACAGGCTGGATGGAGCTAAGTGTGCATATGTATAGATGGCAGAGTCCATCATGAGTTTATTGACCCAAACTTCCTGCTCCCTCACGCACTCTGAGCTATTGCCAACTGTTCCCGAACACTTCCTCCCCTCCATGCTCCTCCACCTCCAGGCCTCTGGTCCCAGTGGTCCTTGGGCTGTTCCCCCATCTCTTTTCTGATGCTCTGATGGGTCACCGACCAACACATGCTGGACTTGGTTGTGCCCTTTGGTGGGCTGGTCACCCTCCACAGTTGTGGCTCTCTTAGTCCTCACAATGGCCCTGCAGATTGAATATAGCTATTTCTAATTGACAGGCAAGAAAACTGAGGCTCAGGAACAGAAGAGTTTAAAACTTTTAGGAAGACAACATATTATGTGGGGAAGTGAAACTGAGACCCCAGGTCTTCAGGCTTCAAGTTCAATGTCCTTTTGAATACACTTCACCATCCTGCTTTTCATGTGAAAACCATAGGATCTCATGTATATTCATAGAAAACAAAACCAAAACTGGATGGAAACATCAAAAAATGGGAATAGTGGTTATCACTGGATGATTTTTATCCTTTTTGTTCCAATATTTTCAATCAATTTTTAAAATATTTTATTTTTTGTTGGCTGTGGGCTTTCTCTGGTTGCAAGAAGCAGAGGTTACTCTCTAGTTGCACTGCCCAGGCTTCTTATTGTAGTGGCTTGTCTTGCTGCAGAGCAAGGGCTCTAGGGCATGGGCTTAGTTGCCCTCAGTATGTGGAATCTTCCCAGACTAAAGATTGAGCTTGTGTCCCCTACACTGGGAGGTAGATTCTTTTTTTTTTTTAATAAATTTATTTATTTTAGGAGGTAGATTCTTAATCACTGGACCACCAGGGCAGTCCTCAGTCAATTTTCTTTTTACAATGAATATGAATTTTTTTCCTATCATCAGAAGCAAAAAATAAACATTAGAAGTTAAATCCTTCCCATCTTCCCAAAGTCCAGCTCAGTTTAGAAGGAGAACTCCCTGGAGATTAGCAGCTCTGTCCTCTAAACCTTAGTAGTTTTGTCCTGCAGTCCCCTTGCTATGAACTGAATTGTGTCCACCTAAAAATCCTGAAAGATGATGCTGTGAAAGTGCTGCACTCAATATGCCAGCAAATTTGGAAAACTCAGCAGTGGCCACAGGACTGGAAAAGGTCAGTTTTCATTCCAATCCCAAAGAAAGGCAATGCCAAAGAATGTTCAAACTACTGCACAATTGCATTCATCTCACACACTAGTAAAGTAATGCTCAAAATTCTGCAAGCCAGGCTTCAGCAATACGTGAACTGTGAACTTCTAGATGTTCAAGCTGGATTTAGAAAAAGCAGAGGAACCAGAGATCAAATTGCCAACATCTGCTGGATCATCGAAAAAGCAAGAGAGTTCCAGAAAAACATCTATTTCTGCTTTATTGACTATGCCAAAGCCTTTGACTGTGTGGATCACAATAAACTGTGGAAAATTCTGAAAGAGATGGGAATACCAGACCACCTGACCTGCCTCTTGAGAAACCTGTATGCAGGTCAGGAAGCAACAGTTCGAACTGGACATGGAACAACAGACTGGTTCCAAATAGGAAAAGGAGTACGTCAAGGCTGTATATTGTCACCCTGCTTATTTAACTTCTATGCAGAGTACATCACGAAAAATGCTGGGCTGGAAGAAGCACAAGCTGGAATCAAGATTGCCGGGAGAAGTATCAATAACCTTAGCTATGCAGATGACACCACCCTTATGGCAGAAAGTGAAGAAGAACTAAAGAGCCTCTTGATGAAAGTGAAAGAGGAGAGTGAAAACGTTGGCTTAAAGCTCAACATTCAGAAAACTAAGATCATGGCATCATTCCCATCACTTCATGGGAAATAGATGGGGAAACAGTGGAAACAGTGTCAGACTTTATTTTTTTGGGCTCCAAAATCACTGCAGATGGTGACTGCAGCCATGAAATTAAAAGATGCTTACTCCTTGGAAGGAAAGTTATGACCAAGCGAGACAGAATATTAAAAAGCAGAGACATTACTTTGTCAACAAAGATCCATCTAGTCAAGGCTATGGTTTTTCCAGTAGTCATGTATGGATGTGAGAGTTGGACTGTGAAGAAAGCTGAGCGCCGAAGGATTGATGGTTTTGAACTGTGGTGTTGGAGAAGACTCTTGAGAGTCCCTTGCACTGCAGAGAGATCCAACCAGTCCATCCTAAAGGAGATCAGTCCTGGGTGTTCATTGGCAGGACTGATGTTGAAGCTGAAACTCCAATACTTTGGCCACCTCATGCGAAGAGTTGACTCATTGGAAAAGACCCTGATGCTGGGAAGGATTGGGGGCAGGAGGAGAAGGGGACAACAGAGGATGAGATGGCTGGATGGCATCACCGACTCGTTGGACATGAGTTTGGGTAAACTCCGGGAGTTGGTGATGGACAGGGATGCCTGGTGTGCTGCAATTCATGGGGTCGCAAAGAGTTGGACACGACTGAGTGACTGAACTGAACTGAAAATGCAAGCCCTAATTCCCAGTAAGACTGTGTTTGGAGCTAGAACCTATAGGTGGTTAAAATAAGGTTAAATAAGGTCATAAAAGGGGCTTCCCTGGTGGCTCAGATTGTAAAGAATCTGCCTGCAAAGCAAGGACCCAGGTTCCATCCCTGGGTCTGGAAGATCCCCTGGAGAAGGGAATGGCAACTCACTCCAGTATTTGCCTGGAGAATTCCGTGGACAGAGAAGCCTGGTGGGCTACAGTCCCAGGGTTCACAAAGAGTCAGACAGGACTGAATGATTTTCACTTTCACTTTCAAGGTCATAAGGGTGGGACCTTGATCCAATAGGGTTAGTGTCCTTATAAGAAGAGAGCTTTCTCTTTCTCTCTCTCTCCCCACCGTGTAATGCCAGAGCAAGGAAGTGGCTGTTTAGAAGCCAGGAAGAGCATTCTCATCAGAAACTAACTTTTGGCCTCTAACTTCCAGAAATGTGAGAAAATAAACTTCTATTAATTTAGCCATCCAATCTGTGGTGTTTTGTTATGGCAGCCCAAGCAGAGTGAGAGACAGCTTCAGCAAAGAAGGAGAGTGGGCTTGAAGCAGGGGTTAAGGTATTCATGAGACTCCTCAGGGGTGCTTATGGGAGAGGCAGACTCCCAGATCAACCCCCATGCCCAAGATTTCAAGTGGGCAGGTCTTAGATGGGAAGAGGGTCTTTGTAGATGTGATTAAAGATCTTAAAATAAGGAGATTATCTTGGATTATCCAGGTAAGACCTAAATGCAATCATTGGTGTGCTTATAAAAAGAAAGCAGATAATATGCTGCTGGCTTTGAAGATGGGGGAAGCGACCATGAGCCAAGGAATGCAAGAAAAGTAGCTCTAGAAACTGAAAAAGAGAAGGAAATGAATTCTCTGCTAGAGCCGCCCCACACTCAGGAAGAAGTATGGCCCTAAAGACCTTGATTTTGGTCAGTGAAACTGATTCAGGCTTCTGACTTCCAGAATCATAAGAGAGCAAATGCGTTATTATTTCCAACCACAAGTCTGTGGTAATTTGTTACAGCAGCTATAGCAAATAAGACACAGTGCCATATCCATTGGTACAATCAGGAAAGTTTAGAGCAGGAAATAAACATCACCTCTGGTTCCAGAGCTGTAAGTGCTGGAGGTTTCAGGCTCACACATATCTTTGTTGCTAAGGTGAGAAGGAACCTCAAACCCCCAGTGCCTCTGGGAAAGCATTGACCAACGCTGATTTCCAGCATGTTCAAGAGAGGCCGGGTGAGTTGGACATCCTGGGTTAGAATCCACCACTCAGTAGTTGGGTGACTTTGAGCAAATTAATAATTTCCTCTTTTCTTCTGACTCTGATACTCATTAGAATCACCTGGAGCACTTAAAATCACACTTGTGGCCAGTTTCCATGTCTAGACACTGATTTAGGTCATCTGGGGTAGGGTCTGGGCATGAGTATTTTTATAAGACCCCTGGTGATTCTAACTTGCAGCCAGGCTGGGCAACCCCTCTCTAAATCTGTTCCTCCTCTGAGATAGAAATTGTAGTTAAATATCCATCACATGGGTGTGAGGAGCCCCAAATCAGGTAATCCACGTAAAGTACTCAGCACACAGTAAGCCCTCAGTAAATATCAATTATTTTTTCAATCTAGGCAGATGGATCATCTTAGATCATTACCATATTTCAGTGTCCCCTTCTATCCCTTTTCAAAATTTTGAGGATAACTAGGAAGCCTCAGTCAATCAATGAAACAGTGACATTTTCAGGTACACAAGCCATCACACTCTGGGTCTAAGCAGACAAGGTGTAATCAGAGGTCTCTCTGGCTTTGTGAGCATCCAGTGCCACACTCATAGCACAGTGAAGTGTCACTAGGCGAGTGTCTCATTCCTAGCATTGCCTTATTAAGGTTGCAAGAAATGACCCATTTATACATATTCCGGAAGAAAAGGGCCTGGCTGGCAGGCAGACCAGAATTTTTAAAAATCCTTCCAGTTTTAAGACCAAGAGCTTGATTTACTATGGACTCAAGGGCTGCCTTGAAGGGGTGGCCTCAAGTTTTCAAAAATAATTGCCTTTCCTCTTCTGTGCTCCTCAGTGCTCTTCGAGCGGAGGGAGGAAACCGTTTCCTAGCTGGAGAGAGCTTTGGGAAGGGAACCCAGGGGTTGCGAGCCCTGGGAGCAGGAATCAGGAGACAAGCAGGAGCAGACCCAGGTTTTGTGGGGCCTGAAGCCTGTACCTTAGGGGTGGGGTGGGGTGCTCTCTGCCACAACTGCTGGTCTGGGAAGCAGAAAATGATGGTGGTGATTATGAAGAGATAATGATGAAACAGGTTTGCAAAGGTTACTTGGTGAATAAATCACTGGCCTCAGTACAGCCATTCCTTTGTCCCTGCTTGAGGTCTGAGATGAGCTAGGTGGAAGGCAGTCTGAGATTCCAGCCTCAGCCTTGTAGCAGGAGGATGGTTCAGCCCCCTCATTACCCACCCTCCTCCCTTTGTTTTGTTTTTGCTTGAAAACAAGATTGAATTATCCTTTTTCCCTCTAGGGTATTTCAAGTCAGGAAGCCTGTTAAATAAACATGCCTATTAAAGGTGCTGATCTGTTCCCAGCAGGCAGTTAATTGCAGGTCCAAAGCCACAGATGTAGTGGCTTCTGGACTGGAGACTGCCTCTTTGTCCTCCTTTGCCATGTATTGCCTGGCCTGCTAGTGTCACTTTGCCTGGCTTGAGGTGATCCAGTCTCCTGTCCCGTGTAGTCAGGGTGACAATACTATGAATTCATAGTCATCCCATCACAGTGATGAACCGCTTTGACTCAAATCCTGAATGAAAAGGCAGGACTCATTTTCAGCTGAAAAGAAAGGACTAGTACTGCCACACGGAGAAGGCAATGGCACCCCACTCCAGTACTCTTGCCTGGAAAATCCCATGGATGGAGGAGCCTGGTAGGCTACAGTCCATGGGGTCGCTAAGAGTCGGACACGACTGAGCGACTTCACTTTCACTTTTCCCTTTCATGCACTGGAGAAGGAAATGGCAACCCACTCCAGTATTCTTGCCTGGAGAATCCCAGGGATGGTGGAGCCTGGTGGGCTGCCGTCTATGGGGTCGCACAGAGTCGGACACGACTGAAGCGACTTAGCAGCAGCAGCAGCAGTACTGCCACGTGTGTGCATACTGAGTCACTTCAGTCGTGTCCGACTCTGTGTGACCCCATGGACTGTAGCCCGCCAGGCTCCTCTGAAGAATACTGGAGTGGGTTGCCATGCCCTCCTCCAGAGGATCTTCCCAACCCAGGGACTGAACCTTCGTCTCTTATGTCTCCTGCCTCGGCAGGCAGGTTCTTTACCACTAGCACCACCTGGGAAGAAGCCCCAGTACTGCCATATAGGTGCTTTAGAATGAAATGATCACTTACCAGCTGGTAAGCAGCTGGTATCTAAGGCCCCAGTAGCTCACTTCCACTCTAGCCTCCCAATCCCTGCCCTAGGACCCCACCCCCTCACCAAACCTTCCTATGATTCAGCATCCAGAGGAGCAATGCCTGGCCAAGCGAGGGGGACATGAGAACAAGCCATAGAAGAATTAGAGCCAGGCTCATGTACGGGGTCAGTGCTGGATATTATGTCAGTCGGTGTTTTGAATAGTGCGCCTAGGCCCCCCCATGGCCTTCCCAGTCTTGATACTGGCTCTCTGAGGAGCCTCCCCCACCGTGTACACCCCGGGGTCGGGCCCAGCTTGTGGAAGCACTCAGTGTGCAGCTGGGAATGAGGCCCCCTCCCAGCCAGGGACCCCTGATCTGTCTCCTGACTCTCCTTTCTAGCAAGTCATCTGGTCCAAAAGGTTGGCCCTAAGAGGACAGATCAACTGTCCTCCAACCCCAAGGAGGACTCTCACCAGGACAGGTGGAGGCCACACTCCCTGGCTCCTGCCCCCCGTCACTTTACACTGTCCCTTCCTCATGAATATTCCTAGTCACCCCCTCAGCCCAGGGGCAGAGCTGGGAAGGACCATGGAGCCACAGGCTCCTGGAACTGTCTCAGGGTCACCAGGGGTGGGGTCTGCCAAGCTGCTTCTTTTTACTTGGCTTGACATTGGCCTTCTGTGTAAGATTTCATTTGGGTCAGTGGTCTAGCCTAATTCTCTCACTCTATAGGCAGTTAAATCCAGAGAGCCCACAGTGAGGCAGGCAGCCTGGGATTCAGGCCTCTGGCCCCCTCAGCCTGTGGTTCTGCCCACTACACTCATGTCCTCACTCCTCTGCGGTTCCACTGTCCTCATTGTGGAGACACATCACTTTGTTCTGGGGAAGGAATATTCCATGACCCATTCATAATCCATATGAACAGATGTGCAGTGGGAAGCACCTTTCTTATTCCAACCCTGAGGCAATTTCACCAACCTGCAGCTGATGCCTTAATTAGGATGCAGCCTGTCTGAAAGGTTGTTTAAATATCACACCTGGCACCAGGTGAACAATAGATAAGACTGTGTGTGCCACCTGTGGGTCCTTATTACAGATGCTTGTCCAACCCCCTCCTCTCCATAGATTCCCCATAGGATCAGAAGAAATCCTTCTGCCCCTCTGGGCCTCAGTCTCCCCATCTGTACAATGGTGAGGTTGGACCTGAAGCTCTAACAGTCCCCTTGTTCCCTGATCTGTCCCTGATTCTGTGAGGCCGGGGGAAGGATTAGCCATCCTGGGAATCCTCTCTGGTAGGGGCTGCTCCTGCTGGATGACACACAGAGACAGATGCCTGGCAGGATCTTTGGAACTAGATTTGGAGAGGAGAGACTCAGCCTGGGCCAGTTACCTACAGCCGCTTGCCTGGTACTTAAGAGTGTGGCATTCCCAGTCAAGCTTTGCAATTCCAGATGTCCCACTTCTAGTCAGTCATTTTCTCTCTCTGAGCCTCAGTGTCCTTATTAGTCAGTGAAATTGCTAACACTTGTCTTCACAGCAGAAGGGTCTGTAGACTCCTAGTTATCCCCCCATGTCTTTCTTTCCAGTGTCACAGAAATGGAAGCCCTCAAAATGACCACCCAAAATAAAGACTACTTTCCCAGCCTCCACTGCAGCTAGCTGTACCACATGGCTAAGTTCTCTCCAATGGGATGAAAGTGTATCTGTTTCGGGGCAGCTTTGGAGACTATCTTGCTGACCACATGCTTCACTGAACCCAGGGTAGTTAAGGCACGACTAGGAAAGCTGGAAGAAGACTCGAGGAGCCGTGGGGACTGTAGACATGTTTATTCTCTCTGGGCAGCAGCAGCTGGGAGTCTTCAAAGACTACTGATATACTAAGACAGGACAAAAGTGACTCATGGCCAAGTGGGCGCACAGGCACAGTGCTACCAAGGCCAGCAGTATCGTTGCTTACAGAGCCTAAGTTAAGAGGCCATGAGAGAGTGGGGCAGGAATGCCTGACTGATGCCATGTTGTCAGTTCATTTCTCCACAGAGACCCTTCTTTAAAAGCAGCTGGCATGCATTCTTTGCCTTTTTGTTTTCCCTTCCTCCCTCCTTTCTGCCACCTGAAATACGGATGCGGTAGCTGCCTTCTTGAACCATGAAGATAATACTCACTGCTAAGGATGACCAAATGATGAATCAGAAGGGGCAAGTATCCTTGAGGATCATTTATCACCTTCCTAGACTGCTTACCTCTGGGATTCTTTTACTTATTTAGAGAAACCAACTCTTGCCACTGTTATTAGAGTTCCTGTTACTCAGCACTAAACCTAATCTTGACTCATTGCCATGGGATCTGATGAAATTAAAAGGTTCTCTCTCTAACCCTCCTGCCTTAAAGTCCTTCTGTGCCTCCTCAGGATGACATTGAGACCTTTAGCATGACACTTAAGGCCCTTTGTGATCTGTTCCCTCTAAGTGCTCCAGCCTTGGCTTTCTCACTGCTCCCCTCCCTGCCCATCACACTACAGGTACCAGCCAGCAGGAGCTACTCACGGCTCCCTGAGCCACCAAGCTGCCATTCATCTCTGGCCTTGCATCTCTGGCACATGCATCTGGCCATTCATCTCTGGCACATGCAACTGTGTCTTCCAGAAATGGCATCTCTCCCCCAGCCCTTTTCAAGTTTTAAGACTCAGCCCAAGTATCAGCTCTTCCAGGAAGCCTCCCCAGACTTTCCCAGATTTGTTTTGCTCCATCTCTCGTTTCCTTGTGTTCTGCCACACGAGAGAAGCATGCCAGTTTCTGTGTCTTTCTGCCTCCCCAGTCTGTGAGTGATCTGAGGATGGGGATGGTGGCTGGTTCATCTCTGCATGGCCAGGGCCTCTGTGACAGGGTTGTCAGTAACAGAAGCTGAGTTAATGGATAATGGATGCTGGATGCTTGTCAGTGTGGGAACTGCTAGGCCTGGTGAGGGCTGTGCTGAGGAAAGAGTCTTTGAAGCAGAGAGAACTGACCGGAGACAGAGGTGAAAGTCAAGGGCCTCCTGAGCAGCTCTTCATCCCTGCTGTCCTCCTTTGGTCACCTGCTGCTGCTGCTGCTGCTGCTAAGTCGCTTCAGTCGTGTCTGACTCTGTGCGACCCCATAAACGGCAGCCCACCAGGCTCCGCCATCCCTGGGATTCTCCAGGCAAGAACACTGGAGTGGGTTGCCATTTCCTTCTCCAATGCGTGAAAGTGAAGTCATTCAGTCGTGTCCGACTCTTAGCGACCCCATGGACTGCAGCCTACCGGGCTCCTCCGTCCATGGGATTTTCCAGGCAAGAGTACTGGAGTGGGGTGCCATTGCCTTCTCCACTCTTGTCACCTAGGAGTTGGATACTGCTGGATCCAAGAGGGCCTGGTGAGTTTGTTGGCAAATCGCACTGTGTGTCATTAACAGTGGGGTAGCGTATCAGGTTCACCCAACAAGCAAGTGTGTGAGGATACACTTGGTCCCTGCCAACTCTTTGTGCTTCAACCATTGCCTCATCATGGCCCAGATCCAGCAAAGACAACAGGATGGGAAAGTCAGCTGACTGGGTTTCATAAAAAGCATGTATTTGGAGTCCAAACTTTGTGGTCCAAGGACCCTGCTAACAATTAGCAGCTTTACTAGAATTTTCTGGGGCCCTGATCACCTAATAGCTCCTTTGTCCATCTCATAGCCCCTCCTTTTATAGTGGAGAGGGTCAAGGCCAAGAGAGAGGAAGTTGCCCAAGGTCACATAGAGAGGCTGGTGTGGGGACCAGGAGCCAGGCTCTCACTCCAGCCCCCATGCCCTTTGTACAACCCCTGTCTGGTTCTGTGATTGCTGTCCGATAATTAACTGTGGATTTAGAAAGACATGGACCCCTTGGGGCCATTCATAAGGGTCACAAAGGGACAGATCCATTACAGAGGCTTTGAACCAGGAGAACACATCCTATTGATGTGGTAACATAACCTTTTCTTAATTTTTTTTAACTTTTTATTATGAGCAAGTTTAAATACACAGAGAGAGAGAGAGTATAATGAATCCCTTGTGCCCATCAGCAGCCAGCTTAATAATTATCAACACCTGCTGTTCTTGGTAACATAACTTGGTAATATAACTCTTCCCCAGGAAACTAGAGGTGACAAATGCTTCGACCAGTATGATCTTTTCAAATTGCAAATGGGATTGGGATCATGTTAACTGGCCTCCTTTTCCTCAAAAGTCTAGTAGGATCCTCTGCTGTTGAAAGGAAGACAGAGCTGAGGCCCTCTGCCCCTACTCTAGACAGTCTGTTTCCAGACTTTTTTAAGTGAAGGAAAGATATACTTCTCTTCCTTTAAGCCACTTTTATTTTGACTTTTCTCTTAAGTTAGCAGTTCATGAGTGTGGCTACATATTATAATCAACAGAGGAACTTCAAAACAAAATGAAACAACAGCAAAAACCAGACAATGCAATACAGTAACTGAGGGAACTCCAATTCTATCGGTCTGGAGTGTTTCTCAGGCAGAAGTGTTTCGGAAAGCTTTCCGGGTGATGCTGACACACAGCCACAGTTGAAAACCTCTGTTTAATCATGTGTGTCTGAACTGATTCTAACTAATACATGGCTCAGCTGAAAGGTCATCTTCTCCCAAGAAGTCCCAGGAGGAGGGAATCTGGGCTCTCTCCTTGTGCTTCCACAGACTTCAGTGAGATAGCACTTCACACCCACTGGTGGTGATGGTGGTTTAGTCACGAAGTCGTGTCCAACTCTTTGCAGTCCCACGGACTGTAGCCCTCCAGGCTGCTCTGTCCATGGGATTTCCCAGGCAACAATACTGGAGTGAATTGCCATTTCCTTCTCCAGGCTATCTTCCCAACTGTGGAATCAAACTTGCGTCTCCTGCTTGGCAGGCAGATTCTTTACCACTGTGCTACCTGGGAAGTCCCTTTGTGCTTCCACAGAACCAGATGCTAATATCTGTTAGAGGTATATGACAATTTATTGCGTTCATTTTGTTTGGGTCAGTCTCTCTGCTGTCTTCTCAGCTCCTCCAGGTGGGACCATGTTAGATTTATCCAGTGAGTCTGGCCCAAGAGTCAGGGTTCTTACCCAGGCCTCCAAAATTCTATGTGGTCTGGTCCCTGTCCATGCCTCCAGCCTCTTCCAGAACCATCCATCCCTTTGCACTTCTTGCTTCTGTCCCACTTGTCTTCTCTGAGTTCTTTGAATACACTCTGACCCCTCTCACCTCCAGGAGTAAGCACATGCCTATCCCTATTACCTGCAACTTGAACTTTCCTCTTCATTCAGTGGGGCTCTACTAGTCTTTCAGATCTCATTCTCCACCCTTGCTACACAGAGCATGGGCTTGGCACTAGCAGCATTGGCATTACTGGATGGCTTGTTAGACACACAGAAAAGAAGGCATTTATAGTTAACAAGGTGTAACGAGATCTCTCTTGCTTTGCAGAATGCTACGATGGGTAGTTCTGACTCAAAAATATTGTTGGTGAAGGCGGGAGAGCTCAGTTCAGTTCAGTTCACTTCAGTCGCTCAGTCATGTCTGACTCTTTGCAACCTCATGGATCGCAGCACGCCAGGCCTTCCTGTCCATCACCAACTCTGAGAGTTTACTCAAACTCATGTCCATTGAGTCGGTGATGCCATCCAACCATCTCATCCTCTGTCGAACACTCCTCCTCCCGCCTTCAACCATTCCCAGCATCAGGATCTTTTCAAATGAGTCAGTACTTCAAAAACTCCAATTCTTCTGTGCTCAGCTTTCTTTATAGTCCAAATCTCACATCCATACATGACTACTGGAAAAACCATAGCCTTGACTAGACGGACCTTTGTTGGCAAAGTAATGTCTCTGCTTTTTAATATGCTGTCTAGGTTTTTCATAGCTTTTCTTCCAAGAAGCAAGCGTCTTTTAATTTCATGGCTGCAGTCACCATCTGCAATGATTTTCAAGCCCAAGAAAATAAAGTCTCTCACTGTTTCCATTGTTTCCCCATCTATTTGCCATCAAGTGATGGGACTGGATGCCATGATCTTAGTTTTCTGAATGTTGAGCTTTAAGCCAAATTTTTCACTCTCCTCTTTCACTTTCATCAAGAAGCTCTTTAGTTCTTCACAGGAGAGTCAGGAGAGGGTGTGCTGTTTTTAAAATAAAGGAATGCTGGGCAGGCAAAAGAAATGATGTCCACCATAATTATGGTGTGTCTACACAACAGAATACTGTCAGCCACCTGACATGCTCCAGCTAGGCTAGCGGCCATAAACCCAAATGCTTACAAGGACTATCAATGACTAAATCAATGTATTAGTTTTCCATTTGTTAGCTGTAACAAATTATTACAAATTTAATGTCTTTAAAGCAACACACACTTTATCTTACTATTCTGGGGACTCAGAATGGGGACTCAGAAGTCTGAAATGAGTATCACTGCACAAAATCAAGGTGTTGGCAGACCCTTCTGGAGACACTAGGGGGGAACTGTTCCCTTGTCTTTCCTAGCTGCTTGAATTCTTTGGCTTGTGGCTGCATCATTCCAACCTCTGCTTCCATCATCACATCTTCTCTGATGTTGACATTCCCATCTCTCTTTGATGAGGACCCTTGTGATTACACTGGAGCCCCCAGATAATCCAGGATCACCTCCCTACCTCCCAATCCTCCCTACCTCAGGATTCTTAACTGCAGATGCCCAGTGCTGCCACGTCTTCCATCCCAATGCTGGTTGCATGCTTGTGTGGGAGGGAATGAGCAAGGAAGCCCGGCAGGTGAGAGGGAAACTGAGTTTGTGGAAAAGACTTAGGACTGGCTTGGTTTGGCAACATTCAGATTTAGTTCATGTACACAGAGTGTAAATTTAGTAGAGTGTGGAAGATCACTTAGGAGAAAAAGTTGGGGTATATTTTGGTTTGCTTTTACATGCACCTTTATTTTTAAACTTCCATTCCCCACAACTCTCTCGGGGTCTTGACCGGGTCTTCCATCTTCAGTTCAAATGCTGAGAACAGAGGCACTTGCTATGTTCAGTGTAGAATCAATGTTCAGGGCAGCTTACATGTCTTTTTGTTTGAAATCTGTTCATTATCTCTAAGCCTGGAATCTTCTCCAGTAACTTCCTAGGCATCCAAGGCTTCACAACCTTGAAGGAAAGAAACAGCTTCTCTTCCCCCATCAGGGCAATGTAAACACATCCCTGGATGACATTCCTTGGTGACAATGACCTGACTGTGACTTGTGTTATCTCACCATTTCCCTTCAATTCTTTTAGTCCAAACACTCACAGGAGCTCTGGGCTCAATATTCATCTAAGAGGCCTGGATTTTTTTGTTAATTAAAAAGCTGAATCTAAAATATTTCTTCTGCAAAAGTTATCTGTGCATTTTACCCTGAGTTATTGCACATTCATCCTTCTCTCCAAATCATAAATGTCAAGCATTGTGGAAATTTTTTTGTTTTTTTAATTTTTGCATGTTTTTACAAATGTCTTTCAGCAGTACTGACTACTTTTGTGACTTCCGATGCCAGCCACAGCTTACGAAATGTCAGGGGTGGACCTGCTGAATGGAATCTAGATGCAGATAAAACATTCCCTCAATAAGTCTCTTTATGAAAACCATCCGTGATGGAGTCATAGAATCCCAAAGACCACTTAGGCTGATGCTTCCTAAATATAGTTGTGCATCAGAAGCATATGGGAAACTTAAAAAATTCCTGGGTTGTAGCCAACATCTAATAATTTAGAATCTCTAAATGTAAACCCAGGGAGATTATAAAGTTTTTTGTTGTTATTTTTTTATTATGGTCCCCAGGCAATTCTGATGCACAACTAAGTTTGGGAACCATCTGTCTATTTCAGTCCGTATTTGGTATTCTCCTCTACAGAATTTTGCCAAGTGGTTTTATTACCATTTTTTTTTCTTCTCCAGTGATGAGGGGTTAACTACCTTTCAAGGCAGCCCCTCCCACCCAACGTTGGCCAGCTCTGCTTTGCCATGAGGTTCTTCCTCTGCCCCAGGTAACTTACCCTCACGGGTCTGGCTCTATCTTCTAGGACCTCTCAGACTATGTCTGCTTTTGCCCTTTGGAGATTTGGAGGGTGCAGTCCTGTTCCTTGAGCTTTAAGGGGTGGACACTCCCAGTTCCCTCAGATGCTTCTCACAGGACACAGCCTTCAACCTCTCCCCAGGCACTCCTTGTTTGCTACTAGCCTCTCACACCTACCACAGCTTTCCAAGCAGTCTGACCATATGAAGACTGATACTTGCTTTATCATGGACTCACTGCCTCTATCAATGAAGCCTGTTAATGACTGACCAAATAATCCTTGAGTCAATCCACCATGGAGTGAGTACCATGTCAAGTGCCCAAGGGCTGCTAGGCTGGCCAAGCCTATAAGGGTTTTTGCAAGGGGCCACATGGTTGTTGGGAAAACATGAACATAGATGTGGCAAGACACAAGATATAATGCTTTTAGTGAAGAACCAAATTTTGCAGCAAGGACTGTGAATATCCTAAGGATGACATGGTAAAAAGAGATTTCACAGAGATGTAGCTTAAGGAAAGAATTATGTGAATTAGATTCAAACAAGAAAATGTGAAGACTTGAAATATGTGGAGAGGTTGAGATTTAATACAGATATTGGGTGCTAGCAAAAATTGCTGAACTGGCTGGAGGGAGGGAGAATCAGGGAGTACTTGACCTTCAGGACTGACTGCCAGAATGAGATGGATGTGGCCTACCAGCCTTGTTGCTGAACAACCTCTTAGCTTTCCAACCTCTCCAACAAGCAGGAGGGTGTAGTGGAGATGAAGTGATTGACAGATGCAAGCTCAGAATTTTGCATCCTTTATGGGGCTTCCCCGGTGGCTCAGTTGTAAAGAATTCACCTGCAATGCAGGAGCCACAGGAAAGGCAGGTTTGATCCCCCAGTCCAGAAAATCCCCTGGAGGAGGGCATGGCAATCCACTACAGTATCTTTGGGGAATCCCATGGACAAAGGAGCCTGGTGGTCTATAGTCCATGGGGTCACAAACAGTCAGACACAGCTGAAGTGACTTAACATGCGTGGCATCCTTTACAGCAACAACAAGATGGAGACAATTTAAATGTCCATCAACAATCCACCCTGCGGTGGAAATCTTCACCACACTGGAGAGGATGATGTTGTTTTTAACTAATTGTCCCTTGGTGGCTTAGTGGTAAAGAATCTGCCTGCAATGCAGGAGACACAGAAGATGCAGGTTTGATCCCTGGATCAGGAAGATCCCCTGGAGAAGGAATGGCAACCCACTCCAGTATTCTTGCCTTAATTAGCGACGTGTGAAAAAGTTCATAACACTTTTTTTTTTAAAGGTAGCTAAATAGAGGTCATCATATAATTCATATTGGACACTGCTTTTAAAAGAATTTTTGAAAAATGCAGAGGGAAAAATATCAGCAAGGTGAATGGCAAATTTTGAGTGTAGGATTGAAGGTAGGATGTTTTCTTCTTGTGTACCTTTCTGCATTTTCCAAGCTTTCTACATTGTGCATATATTCTTTAAGTCCTTAAGAAAAATGAAGCTTTTAAAAACATAAATATAAAATCAACTGGGAGAAAGAGAAATGAGAGTGGAAGACAAACGAGTCAAGGGAAAAAATGAGAGAGCTGGGAGAGACAGAAGAGATTAAGGAGCGGTTCAAATGATGGCAACCTAACAAGGCGCATCGCGTGCGAGGGAGAAAGGAAAAATACAATCGGAGTCCAGTCTCCCACCTTCCTGTGACCTGGGAATTCGGGCCCACTCAGCGTCTTGACTTGAGAGGAGAGAGCTTGCTTGGTGTGGGATACACCCTGAGGTGAGGGTAGGTGTGGAGGGGTGACGCTGGGACGCGGGGAAGGTACAGCGCTACCCGATCCCCAGCTCCCAGTCCCAGAAGGCCCCTCCCGCTCCCGCCCGAAGGGAGGAGCCTTGGCCGCGGGGCGCTAGGTCGGCAGCTCCCCAGGCCTAGGCGGAGCCTCATTGGGTGCTGAGCCCTGGACAGCGTGGAGGCGGGGCTTGCGGCGAGCATCCCGGCGGAGGCCAGGCTAGACCTGGGAGAGTCCGAACTTGCACGCCAGCGCGAGCCCGTCTGCCTCAGGTAACTGGCGCCCTCCCCGCCCCCCACCTCGCCCCGTCCCCAGGCCCCCGGGGCAGGCCGCAGCTCCCATCCCTGCAGTGGAGTCTTCCTCTTCGGGTCTCGGCTTCCCCATGTGGGGGCCGGCCTTTCTGCCCCCATCGTGCACTATAGGAACCTCTTCACGTTTCCCACCGCTCCTCCCGCACCCGGGTCCCTGGTTGGCGCTTGATCTGGCCTGGAGACTCACACCCTCGAAACTTTCTGGGTAGCTGGACCTCGGCGCTCCTGTCCACCTGGGCTACTCCAGCAGAGAGCCCCTGACTTTATCGAGTGGCCAGGAAACACACCCCTTCCTCGTATAAGGGATAAAGTGGGAGCCACCTGGTCCTAGATGACCCAAAAGGTCCGGTCCTTGGCAGTGGTCACTGATACAGGCAACTGTAATACACTGTCCATAGTAGGGAGGAAACACAACAAAACTAGGGCTGTGGGATCCAGGCTGAGACTCCTGTTCTTATTTGCCCTATGTCTTCAGTGAATCCCAGAACCTCTGATCCCCAACGTTCTTCCCGAATGGAGATTATCATATGCCCAAATCCCCTCAGGGCTGTTGGCAGCCTTGGGGAGTTGACTTTTGAGAAGACGGGCCAGTAAACTGTAAAGCTTGGTGTGCCGTGAGCTGTCCTCTTTCCGTATGGCAGTGGAGGCACCAGTGCACACCCCACATAGGCCTCTAGAGTAGTAGCAGCCTTGGCTGGACAGGAAAGCAGACTTGCCAGCCTTAGTCTGTGAACACCCCTCCCTCCTGTTTAGCCTCTCCGCCCCCACCCCAAGAATTGGTAACATCCCATCCCCCTTACCTTGACCTCCCCTGGGACTCCTCCCTCTTTAGACCTGGGCCTGTTGGACCCAAGGCTGCTTCTGTCCCAGCATGGGGCATAGTCCTGAGTGGACCTGCATCCACCCCTGACGGTCTCCTGGCTCAATGTCTTTCCAAGGGATGGCTTCCTGAGCAGCATTGATTTGTGTGGGGCCGGGGATCTGGCTCAACTGGTAAAGAATCTGCCAGCAATGTGGGAGACCTGGGTTCAATCCCTGGGTTGGGAAGATCCCCTGGAGAAGGGAACGGCTACCCACTCCAGTATTCTGGCCTAGAGAATTCCATGCACTGTATAGTCCATGGGGTCGCAAAGAGTTAGACACGACTGAGCAACTTTCACAGGGATCTGGTTGGAGCCTTGTTTTCCTGGATGAGTTCTTTCCTCATCTCCCTCCCCAGTGGCAGAGAGTAGGGGGTGCTGGGGTAGGGCAGGTGCAATTCATTTTGGGGGCTGGTGAGGTGAGGCTTAAGTGAGACAGCAAAAGTGGAGGGATTGATGTCCCAGCTGGAGAGTAACTGCTTCAACGAATCTAGGAAATTTATATACTATTTAAATTTCATTGAATAAATTTTATAGACTGTTTAAATGTTGTGTGTGTGTGTATATGTGTGTTAGGTTGCTTCCTTCGTGTCCAACTCTTTGCGACCCTGTGGACTGTAGCCTGCCAGGCTCCTCTATCCATGGGATTCTCCAGGCAGCAATATTGGAGTTGGTTGCCATGTTCTCCTCCAGGGGATCTTCTGGACCCAGGGATCAAACCCTAGTCTCTTATGTCTCCTGTATTGGCAGGTGGGTTCTTTACTTCTAGCGCCTCCCGGGAAGCCCTTAAATGTTACAGTTGTCATTTTAGTAAAGTCTACACTGTTTTCAGAGTTGAAGGCAAAAGTAAACAGAGCCTTCTTTCCAGCTGCCGGACTCACTGCACCCCTGGGAAAGCTGAAGCAGTGCCTGAGGGGCTGAAGTGGGCTGGTTTCTGAGGGTGCCAAGCTCTGATGACCTGGGTGGTTGTGCCAGGCTTTTTATGCACTCAACCCCATTCAGTGTAGCCCCGTGAGGCATTTCACATGTGGAAACAGAGGCACAGAGGTGAAGTGAAGCAAGCCCCTCTCTCAGAGAACAGCTCTGGCTCTGAGTCCCTCTGGTTTTTACTCCACCCTTAGGTCAGTTAAACAGCCTCAGTGGATATTTTGATGTCTCCTTGGTCTATCATTTAATAACTACCTACTGAGCGGCTACTCTGTAGCCAGCATAATTCGAGGTATCAACAATATAGCAAGGAATGAAACAGGAAAAAAAAAAATCCCTGCCCTCATCGAGCTGACATTTTATTGGGGAGAGGCAGACAATAAACATGTAAGCATATACATATACTATTTGGTATGTCAGATGGGGGAAAATAGAGCACAGTATGGGGGAGAGACAGTCCTGGGGCTGAGGAAGGTGGCAATTTTATAAAGGGTGGTTAGGGAAGGCCTTGGGCTTCCCTATATAGCTCAGCTGGTAAAGAATCTGCCTGCAGTGGGGGAGACCTGGGTTCGATTCCTGGGTTGGGAAGATCCCCTGGAGGAGGGCATGGCAACACACTCCAGTATTTTTGCCTGGAGAATCCCCATGGACAGAGGAGCCTGGCAGACTACAGTCCATGGGTCACAAAAAGTCAGACACAGCTGAGTGACTAAGCACAGCAGAGCACAGGGAAGGCCTTACTGAGAGGGTAACATCTGAGCCAAGACCCAGAAGAGGTGAAGGAGTGAGCCAGAGGCTAGATGGGGCACAGCAGACTTGGACCAAAGTGTTCTTCAGGGCTTTTGTAGCCCTTTGGATCCATGTTTTCAGAGGGGACACCCCGTTATGCTAGAATCTTGGAACATCTTAGCTGGTGGGCCTTTGGGGGCCCTTTATTCATTCTGCCTGTTCAGCCTGGCTCCTGTCCCTCTCTAGAGTCTCAGCATGCTGCGCTTCCTGGTGCTCCGGCTGTTTGCTCTGCATCGCTCTGCCACCCGGTACTTCTCAGCAGCAGCCCTTCCCAGCCCCATCCCGAACCCAGACATCCACTACCACTAGCTGTTTATCAGTAACAAGTGGCATGATGCAGTCAGCAAGAAGACTTTCCCGACAGTCCATCCTGCCACGGGGGAGGTCATCGGCCACATGGCTGAAGGGGGCTGGGCTGACGTGGATCTGGCAGTGAAGGCAGCCCGTGTAGCCTCCCGACTGGGATCTCCATGGCACCAGATGGATGCCTCAGAGTGAGGCCGGCTGCTGAACTGCCTGCCGACCTAGTGGAGAGGGATCGTGTCTACTTAGCCTCGCTGGAGACCCTGGACAATGCGAAGCCTTTCCAAGAGTCTTATGTCTTGGACCTGGATGAGGTCATCAAGGTGTACTGGTACTTTGCTAGCTGGGCTGACAAGTGGCATGGCAAGACCATCCCCATGGATGGTGGGCATTTCTGCTTCACCCAACATGAGCCTGTTGGTGTGTGTGGCCAGATAATCCCGTGGAACTTCCCCTTGGTCATGCAGAGCTGGAAGCTCGCCCCGGCACTTGCCACGGGCAACACTGTGGTCATGAAGGTGGCAGAGCAGACCCCCCTTTCTTCCCTGTACTTGGCCTCCCTCATCAAGAAGGCGGGCTTTCCCCCTTGGGGTGGTAAACAACATCACAGGCTATGGCCCAACAGCAGGAGCAGCCATCGCCCATCACATGGATATCGATAAAGTTGCCTTCACCGGCTCCACCGAGGTGGGCCACCTGATCCAGAAGGCGGCCGGCGATTCCAGCCTCAAGAGAGTCACCCTGGAGCTGGACGGGAAGAGCCCAAGCATCGTGTTGGCTGATGCTGACATGGACCATTTCATGAAGCAGTGCCACGAAGCCCTGTTCTTCAACATGGGCCAGTGCTGCTGTGAGGGTTCCCGGACCTTCATTGAAGAATCCATCTATGATGAGTTTCTGGAGAGAACCGTGGAGAAAGCTAAGCAGAGGATAGTTGGGAACCCATTTGAGCTGGACACCCAACAGGGGCCCCAGGTGGACAGGGAACAGTTTGAACGAATCCTGGGCTATATCCAGCTTGGCCAGAAGGAGGGGGCAAAACTTCTCCGCCGTGGGGAGCGTTTCAGAGAACAAGGCTTCTTCATCAAGCCCACCGTCTTCAGTGGTGTGCAAGATGACATGAGGATCGCCACGGAGGAGATCTTTGGGCCCGTGCAGCCCCTGTTTAAGTTCAAGAAGATTGAGGAGGTGATTGAGAGGGCCAACAACACCAGGTATGGCTTGGCTGCTGCTGTGTTCACCCAGGATCTGGACAAAGCCATGTACTTCACTCAGGCGCTCCAAGCTGGAACGGTATGGGTAAACACCTACAACATTGTCACCTCCCACATGCCATTCGGAGGGTTTAAGGAATCTGGCAATGGGAGGGAGCTGGGGGAGGATGGGCTTAAGGCCTACACAGAGGTGAAGACAGTCACCATCAAGATTCCTCAGAAGAACTCATAAGAACAGCTACCAGGGAGACCCAGCTCTAGGCCAAGGATGCCACCACAGCCAGATACCAGTGGTTGCCAAACATTTGTTTAGCCATGGACTCCCTTTATTAGTGCCAGATGAACTCTTAGGGGGAACCTCAACAAAGAAAGCAATTAAAATGAAAGCTGATGTAGTTAAAGCTGGGATGGGGGCTGGACTCCGAGTCCTATCCACCTGTACCCCAGCCCCCTTGGTGGGCCAGTGTTACTTCTATGAAAGCATAGGCGTGTCTGAAAGACAGATTAAAAAACCCCTGATCCAGACCATGGCTCTTAGTTCTTCCTGCTGGTCCTAGGACTTCCCGGTGAATTAACTGATATCTTAGTGGGTAGACTCTTCCAGGGGATTGGAAGTCATTAGGAGTTTTGAACTCAAGCCCGTAATCTTGGTCCCATTCTCCAGTGACATATACCCTAAAAATCAAGGAAGCTTTTCTTCTTCTAAGTACCAGTTGCTGGCTGGTTTGCTTGCTTGCATTACTTCATTTTGCTACTGATCTTCCTTAATTTGAAAGAAGGTGGACAGAAAATACATATATATAACCATTCCTTTAAAATAATCTCAGACATCCCTAATGTTGATCAACTAATAAGTGGATAAACAAAATGTTTCCATGGGATGTCTCTTAAACTGTCAGCCTTAAAAAGGAAGTACTGACACATGCTACAATATCGATGAACCTTGTAACCATTATTCTAAGTGAAAGAAATCAGACATACAAAACCACATGTTGTATGATTCCATTTATAGGAAATATCCAGAATAAGCAAGTCCATAAGACAGAAAGTATATTAGTGGTTGCCAGAGGCCAGGGGTGGGGGTGGCGAGGGAATGGAGATAACTGTTAATGGGTATAGGATTTCTTTGGGGAAGTTTGAAATGTTCTGGAATTAGTGATGATGGTTGCACAGCTTTGTGCATATACTAAAATGCACTATATTATATACTTTAAAAGAGTGAATTCATTAGTTAAAAATTAAAATAAGCTCACACATTCTGTTTGTAAATCAATTTTATATCAATAGTCTCTCGCTGATGAACATTTTACAGAGTCTTAGGGGTGGAAGGGACCCCAATAGTCAATAATCCCCTGCATAATATTTCTAGTTTTGATTTTGTTTTCTCTCACCTGGGTGACAAAGTACAACTTTAAGACCTATGGATAAAAGTGCTGGCTTCTACCTAGAGTGAGTCTATTCGAGGTCTCATTTTAAGGCTTCCACTGGCATTGTTTCTCCAACTCTCACCAAAACACACCAGCCCTCAAGCCAAAGTCAACATCAAGGCCATCCTGACATGCTGGGGTTTGAGGAATTTCAGACCTGAGAGTTCAGTATGTTTGTCGTTAGTCTCACAACTCTGTTCGCCAACTGATGGGAGTGAGTCAGAGTCAGCTAGAGCAGGATACAGAAACAATGCTGATCCCCTCTCTCCTTGTCTTCCATCTTTCTAGACCATGCTGCCCATGGCTCACCATACTTTTAGGTCCACTCAGCCTTGTGAACACACCCCCATCATCTTTTAATACCCCCTGTCTCATCTAGGCATCAAGATGATTTTGTTCAGTGACTTACCTTGGCCTGAAACTGCTTCCTATGCATTCAGTGTCTGTTTCGTCCCCTTCTTCCATTTGTCTAAGGCTGGAGTGACTCTTACTGCCCCCTGAAGTGCACCTTTTACATATTTCTCTTGGAGGCTGTTGATACTTTGCACAACAGTGAAAGTTGCTTGTGAAGTAGGGACACGAGTGCTTGGGTGGCTGGGTTGACGGAGCCTCTAATCATTAATGTGTAACATTTCAGTAAGTGAAAAGATCCATCCCTCACTTGCTTCTCAATACTTCTAAACCAAAGAGGAGTTTGGTAGAGGGCATCCCAGTGCAGAGTGGGACTGGGAAAAGATAATCTTCTAGGTCCCTCGTGCGTGTGTGCTAAGTCACTTCAGTCATGTCCAACTCTTTTCGAACCCATGAACTGTAGCCCCTCACTTCACCCTGAAATTCTGAGAGTGAAGAGTCTCGTAGGTCAGATTCCCAATCAGCGCGGCCTCTGCAGACCCTCAGCACTCATCACCATTGCTCTGAATGCAGACAGGTGTGAGCAGGGAGGTTGAACCAGGCATCATTGCCAAATGTAAACACTGTCTGACTTCACTTGGTCATAAACGTTGCAGTTCCAGGCTATCCACCCACTCAAAATACTTAAAACAAGTGGTTTGTCAATCACAATGCCTTATGTGCTTTTGAAGTCTTAACAATAATCCTATCAAGTAGGCAGTAGGGTTACCCCTTTTATCAGATAAGGAAAGGGAAGCTGCGAAATTTTGTATGCAACTCATCTGGAGTCATTTTCCCATGTGCCTATGCTACGGGCCAGAAGGGAGTTGTGTTACTGTCAATTATAATAATAAATATATATTCAGTCTTCGTCCATTTCTGGCACAGCTCCTAAAACCTTTGGAATTTACCTATGTGACCAGAGTGATAAAGTTGTCTTTACTTTGTAATTAAAAAAAATTTTTGATTGGGGTATAGTTGCTTTACAGGGTTGTGTTTCTGCTGTACGATGAAGTGAATCAGCTATATGTATACATGTATACCCTTCCTCTTGGACCTCCCACCCACCATCTTCCCCTCAGCTGAGCTTCCTACACTATACAGTAGATTCCCCCTAGCGATCTGTTTTACAACTGGCAGTGCGCATGTCAATGCCCATTTCCCAGTTCATTCCACCTTCCTTCCCCCGTGTCCACAGGTTCGTTCTCTATGTCTGCATCTCTATTCCTGCCCTGCAAATAGGTTCATCTGTACCATTTTTCTAGATTCCACATATATGTGTTAATATACAATATTTGTTTTATTCTTTCTAATTTATTTCACTCTGTATGACAGACTCTAGGTCCATCCATATCTCTACAAATGACCCAATTTCTTACCTTTTTATGATTGAATAATATTCCATTGTATATGGGTACCACATCTTTATCCATTCATCTGTCAGTGGACATTTAGGTTGCTTCCATGTCCTCGCTATTGTAAATAGTGCTGCTATGAACTTCGAGGTGCTTGTGTCTTTTTGAATTATGGTTATCTCAGGGTATATGCCCAGGAATGGGGTTGCTGGTGTCTTTTGGTATGTTAATGAAGTGACTCTTGAGCCCTAAGCATGAGGGCTGATTGCCAGGAGAACCACCCTTGGAATCAGAGTCCCACCACTATGACCTCTCAGGAGGGGAGAAGGGCTGAAGGGTGAATCAATTGCCAGTGGCCAATGATTTAATCATTCATGTCTGTCCCCAGACCTCCATAAAACCCCAAGGACTGGCTTCAGGAAGCTTTGGTGAACATGTGGAGACTCCAGGGAAAGAGGGGAGCTTGGAGAGAACATGGAAGCTCCATGCCCTGTCCCCGTGCATCTTGTCTGGCTAACTTCCTGAGTTACATTCTCTTATAAACAAACTGGAGCTCTAGTAAGTAAAATGCTTCCTGAATTCCATGCTGTAGCAAATTAATTGAACCCAAGGAAAGAGGGGTTCATGGGAATCTCCAATCAGAGCTTGTCAGTCAGAAGTACAGGTGACAACCTGGACTTGTGACTGGCATCTGAAGTGCGGGGTGTAGGGTGGGGAGACATCCAGTAGGACTGACCCTTGAAAGGGATCTGTCCCCATCTCCGGGTAGATAGTGTCAGAACTGAGTTGAATTCTACTCCCTGCTGGTGTCTGAGAATTGCTTGTTGGTTAGAGTTGGGTCCAGGAGATAGGGGAGAGGGAGGCATATTAAGAATATATCTAATGAAACGCCGAAGTCTGTAGAGCCCACAGCCATGCCAAACAATCCCAAACACCCAGCTTCTTTGCTGGAGCAATCAGGGCTGCTGCTCCATCATCCAGACAGATTCTAGGACATTTAAGAACTTCAGTTTGGGTTGGTTGTATTATGGGTGTGAGACTGACCTCTGGTGGCTACTTTGTTAATTAATTTGAAGGCTAGTTAATTATGGGACCACTTCCATGTTGTCCTCAGGTTTTGGACAGAGGACAGCTCACCCTGGCACACCACACATAGCACCTCCTTGTAGGTGTGCCCCGTGGTTAGAGTGTTTCTTACAAAGATGCTTTTAGAGTTTAATCCTCTTTGGGGCTGTTCACACCTACCTTCCAAACTTGCTTATGCTGTTTCTCCGTCCTCCCTCTCCAAAAGTCAGCCCATTGTCTTGGAGCCCTGCTGGGGACCCACCTGCTGGGGGACCATCCTGGAGGGACCCTCCTCCTCCAGGATGCTTTCTCTGACCATCTCAAGCAAGCCATCTCTGGCCTCTTTGAGCTCATAGCACCCACCATACCTTTAGTCTTGCCTTGTGGTTACACTTGTTTGTCAGCGTGTATATAATGAGATGGGTCTGATTTTCTGTCCCATTATGTGTCCCACAGACCTCCAGCATGTTTGATCTCTCTCCCTACATCCTTGCCACCAGACACACAGCCCTCAGTAGCCCCTAGAGAGTGGTCGGTGCACATCTGTGCACACAGGGGACCTTCAGGGCAGCAGCACAGGGCAGTGATGCTGACCTCCCTGAACTGATGAGGAAATGAAGGCTCCTAGAGTAAGGGGAAGTGCCCCAGACCCACAGACCCTGGCAGGGTTTGACCTTGGTTCTGGGTTTTTCAGCTTGAAAGCTAATGCCATTCTTCCTGAGGAATGGTGGGGCACCTTCAGAAGCAAGACAGGTCCAGCTCTCTGAGCCAGGGCTGCGACTCTGGGGATGTGAGCAACAATAGATCCCTCAGCACCAAGCAGTGCCTGGGTCCCCCAGTCGGCGCTCTGCAGGTGTGTGTGGCGGGTGGATTTACCAATGGAGATGAGAGAGGCTTCTGTTCCCCAGCCCTACCCCAGTCCTTAGTATGGATACCAATGATTTTTACTCTTTCCCCCGACACCCAACCATTCCCTAATATCATGGGAGAGATTAGGATAAGGAAAAGACAACCACAATGAAAGGAGACACAGGCGCAGTCAAGGCTGAACTCAGAGGCAGCCCTGACTGTAAAAACATTCATGCCCCAGGAGAGAGGTGTCGACTAGAGGTGAGAGTGGGCACGTGTATTCAGTTCTGAATTCATTATTCAGCTGCAGACACCAGGGCACTTTCGTTTCCCTTAATTAATTAAAATATCACATAATAATGATTCTCTGGTTTAATGTTCAAGAGGCTCTGCCGAAGGCTGGGGATGAGGAAATTCATTAGAGGGAGACTGTTCACTGTCAACTGATTTGCACACTCTTCTTAATTTTTTTTGCATCATGCATCTCTAGGGGAGGAGGGGGGCAATTTTAATTTTTTAAAGACAGGATTCATTTCACCCTAAAACTTGAAGAAAAAAAAAATCATTTTGACTTAAAAAAAAACACCCTTTTTTGTTTAAGGTGGAAAGTGAATACCTTTGGGATTGAACACTAGCTTTTTGATTATCTTCCTCAAACCCAGTTATAACCCAGCTGACAACAGAAGACTGAGATTCAGGCCCACTTCTTATAGCATAATTTCAACCTCTTCTGATGACACTTAGGGGTGTGGCCAAAAACCTACCTGCCACTAGAGCTCTCAGCCACCACTGGTCACAATTCCCCATGCACAGACTACATTGCACTTCTCCACCCCTCTTCCTTTTGTGTGCTCCTTCCCTCGCCTGGAGTCTCCCACACTCACTTCAATCCCACCCCCCACCCCCGCCCACTCAGATGGCACCTCTTCCAGGAAGTGTTCCTTGATCTCCCCCTACTTTGATCACAAAGCAGGCACCTTGTGCTGTAGGATGGCAACCTTGTCCCACTCATCCCCACTTGAGTCTCGCCTGAATGAAGGCCCAGGTTGCACACACCTTCTTATTGCCAGTGTTTGCACTCTTCTGTTCTCTGGAGAATGCCATTCTGTGTGCATGTGGGAGGTAACAGAGGGCAGATCTAAGTGAATGAGTTAAATAGTGAAAAGTTAAAGTGTTAGTAGCTCAGCTGTGTCCGACTCTTTGCAACCCTGTGGAATGTAGGCCACCAGGCTCTTCTGTCCATGGAATTCTCCAGGCATGAATATTGGAGTGTGTTGCCATTCCCTTCTCCAGGGGATCTTCCCAACCCAGGGATGGAACCTGGGTCTCCCACGTTGCAGGCAGATTCTTTACCATTTGAGCTACAGTGGTAGACACCAGTTCAGAGGCAGCGAGAAAGTTCAGTCTGGCAGTAGTTAGGGCTCGTTAAGAACTGCAAGCAAGATGACCTGGCAGGACTGTAACCACAGCCCATATGTGAGAGGTAAGGAGGACTCTGATGAAAGCAGCTGATGTGGGCAAGCAGAAAAAAAAAAGGCAGGGGGCATGATACATCAGGAATGATGGAGAAGTGTCAGTGGGACCTGGACCCACCTACAGCAGTTCCAAGCACAGAGACCACAAAGACTCTCCCTAAAAAGTTATTTTTGGAGTGCAGGGGTTATGTGACATCATCACATGTATGAAAATAGGGTAGAAAACACAGGCTCCGAGGGAGTCCTGTTTCTGAATGGTAACTCACGGCACACATCCATTTAGCCTCGGAGAGGTCCTAGGCTCTCACAGTGGAAAAGTGATTAGGTAGGAACAATCATATTAATCTATGTCTTTGGTTTTGATGAAAACTTCACACAGTGTAACATTTTTTATTACTTTTTGTACATCATTACAATGCTGAACCCAGCCTCCTGCAGCCTTGATGCTCAGCCCTATCACCCCAGGGCTCCATTCATCCTGCTCTCTGGGTCCACAACCAGCTCTCACCGGGCAAATTTGAGGTGATTCAAGTGATTTTGCTGTATGTGCTTATCCACAGATGCATGATGCTGTTCTTCTCCACAGCCACAGTTCCCTTTTCCTCTGACACAGTTTCACTAAGTGAAACTGAAGCCATCTTCCCAAGCTATCTCCCAGTCACCCAAATCACAGAGGAATTAACCACAGACTTGGACACAGAAGTCACTGTCAAATGGGGGGCAAGGCAGTGTGCTGAGTAGGGAGGGGATGTGAGCCGGTCCCCTAGAAGGCCCAACCTCCAACAGACAAGCACAGCTTCCCATTTGTGATCAGTTTCAATTCTGACTTTATTCAAAGAAGGGGTTCCAATGTTTTAAAGTTTAAAAATCACCGATCTAGTTTCATTTCCTTCCCATTCACATGAGGAAACTGAGGTCCAGAGAGTGAAAGGGACTTGCTCAGGGTCACCCAGCAAGATAGGGATACATTCCCAAATGGACCGCATGTTTCTTGAGTCCCGGAACAGTCCCCTGCTGTGTACATTAGGGTGATGCCATCCCAACATTTCAGATGTGGAACAGTCAGGCATAAAAGCAGAAAATGCAATTCCAAAGACACCAAAATGCAATGCTCAAAATAAGCATCATGAGAGTGTTGGTTTAAAAGTTGAGACAGACCTTGAGGAGAATCCCAGAAACCTGTGGAACTGGCAGCATCTTCCTTCCCATGGCTACAAGACTGTTCTAAGAAGTAGCACCATGGAGTGGAAAGGGTGCCAAAGAGGACCAGGCACCCTCAGCTCCAGTCCTTCTCAGAGGCTTTCAGACCTCAGGTAAGCACTGTACTCTCAGAGCCTGGTTTCTTCATATGTAAAGGGGGAGGGACATTAATGTGCATCCTGCCTGCCATCCGAGAGATGGCAAGGGACCACAGACAGAAAAGCGTATCATGAAATTTAGCAACTATCCACATGTAAGATCCCAATTCTGATTTTAAAGAATTTTACTCGTCACCCAGGGGATTTATTTCTTTAGCCCAGATCTTAAATATTCTCCTTCTTTCTTTCTTAAGAAAAAAGCAAGCAAGCTTTGTTTCTGGGTGACCTCAGAAAATCACTAAGTAAAATATAGTCTACTACACTCTAATTCTACAGGCCAGAGAGAGCAGTTGACTCCTTTGTTTACAATCTGACGTCCAAAAGCCAGATCTCCACTGCCTGCTTGGTTAGAGAATGCTGGGCTTGTTAATAAGTGGATATCTTAGTCCCCAAATACCCAGCCTCTGAGCCTGGTTAAGTGTTCCATCTAGGACTTGATCTCTTTAAAATGGGAAAATAGCAGGAATAGATGAGCTATAGCTAGCTGTCCATACCCTCATGTGAAGCAATGCATTTGTTTCTGAGGGAATATTATTTTTAAAAGAATGCTAAGACTGCGCTTCTCATATTTTTTCTGTAGGACCATCTTACTCCAGGATGGCAGTGTTTGAAAGGACATAGGTTACATACAGTCCAAATAGCACATTCACAGCTGAAGAGACCAAGGCCCAGAGAGGGAAGGACCCACCCAGATCACACAGCAAGTTAGAGGTCAGGCAGAGGACAGCAAGACCCTCCCCCTCCTCCTAAAACACACACTGTCTAAGTCACAGAGCTCCACTAATCAACCACAGACAAATGAGGCAGAGTCACAGCTGACACACACTTCGGTCCAGCCCTGGAGAATTACACGGACTTAAATATGACCTTCCCTTGGAGGGAGAAGCTAAAAAAGAATTCTCACAGAGCTGTTCCTTTCAAAAGTATAAAAAGGCTACAGGCAGTCTGTTTTCCCACCGTCTGTTTGCCCTGCTAAAAACTACATCTGCATACGAATCTAGTTTGCATCTAATGTTTAAAAACATACAAAAGGGGTCATCTACAAACACAGTTTTTCTAATTCTTCACAAAGTGAAATGATCCATGACTTGACTTTTCTGTCATCCTGTGATCAAGTTTCTAAGACCCTAGAAGAAAAGAGGGGGAAAAAAATTAGAGAAAAGAAGTCTGCTCTGTTATAGTCAACTATGTGTTAGATGGAAGCTGGGGGTAACAACCCTAACTTTAAATCTCTCCCCAACCAGGAGGGGTGCTGGTGGGAGCAGAGGTGCCTATGGGGATCCCAGAATTACATATAAGACCTATAGGTGGGCATTTCAGAGAGGCAGATTCCAGTATAATATGAGGAAGAACTTTCAATTACTGGAAAAATCCACAGATGGTTTTTTGGTGGTACAGAGCTCTGTGTCCCCAGAGCTATGCAAGCAAGAGCCGGCCTATTCTGCATGCTGCAGAGGAAACTCAAGAGCTGGGCAGTGGCAATGGCTTAAAATTCCATGATTCTTTGAAAACTCTGAAAACATGACTTCTTTTGAAAATTCAACTATAATAGACTATATTCATAGCCTGGTATCATTTCTGTTTTTAAAATATAAATATATACTTATAAATTATACATATATTTAAAATATGAAACATATATATATATATACACACATGTGTATATACATAAGTATACATATAGGAAAAAAATCCTGATACCTGACTTTTTGATATATATATGTTTCTATCTGTTGTTGTTGTTGTTTAGTTACTAAGTCTTATCCAACTCTTTGCAACCCCCATGGACCGTAACCCACAAGGCTCCTCTGTCCATGGGATTTCCCAGGCAAGAATACTGGAGTGGGTTGCCATTTCCTTCTCCAGGGGATCTTTCTGACCCAGGGATCAAACCTGCATCTCCTGCATTGGTAGGCAGTACCGCTGAGCCATATATGTAACAATACACATATATAAAAAACTAAAAGTATCAGGAGGGCAACTTTAAGAGCCATCTCCTAACTGAATTCCTGTTTGATGATTTTACACCTTACATTTTCCTCCCTGTTTCTAGCAGCTCTAACTACTTGCAGAGCTACATATAAGGGAACAGACCCATGAAGCTCAGACTGTCTTCTTTGTGCCTGTTTTCACATGGGTATCGTCACAGTGACCATGTCTGCTCTCTCAGCACCCTCACAGGGCAGGCTTGGAGGAAATATTCCATTCAGCCTCAGAAACAGGAAAAAAAAAATTAGCAGTCTCTTTCACCTGGATACCCCTAACGTTCATAGCTCTTGACTTGGCATGCTAGTGGGAAGCCCAGCATGATTTGTGTGTAGAACACACCCGAGTCTACCTGCCAACTGTAATATGTTCTGCTCTTGGTTTGCATTCCTCTGTTTCCCTCAATTCAGTATTTTTCTTCTTATTTATTATGCATCTTATAACTCATCTCAACCTCTTGCGACAGAGGTGTTTAAACTCAGATGACTTGAAACACGCACATGCCCCCATCACAGGCGGTCATCTGGAGCTGGGAAGCGGGGTGCTCTGTACTGACTCCGATCCACCACGGTCACTGTGCCATGCGACTGGGCCTCCCCGACGGCGTTGGCTGAATGGCACTGGTACACCCCCTCGTCTTCTTTCCTCAGAGGGTTGATCTAGAAGTTAAACAGGCAAGTTTATACAGTCACACGTGACACAGCAAAATCACTTACTTAGTTCATAATGATCCTGAACACTTACAGCTTTTTGGAATAAGACAGAGTTCACCCTCTTATTTCTCTTCTTGTCTTGGCTGCTGAGACAGAGTTAAACTTCCTTCTCAGTACCCCCTCTATCCTGGCTCCCATTTTAATGTTTCCTGCATCCTGCCTTTTACTGAGAGCAACCTGGTCCTTTTATTGAAGGTGATAGGTATAGATTCTAAGGAAAACGCATGTATGCTCAGTCATGTCTGACTCTTTGTGACCCCATGGACTGTAGCCCACCAGGCTCCTCTGTCCATGGGATTCTCTAGGCAAGAACACTGGAGCGGGTTGCCATTTCCTCCTCCAGGGGATCTTCCCGACCCAGGGATCGAACCTGAATCTCCAGAGTCTCCTGCACTGACAGGGAGATTCTTTACCACTGAGCTACCTGGGAAGCCCCTTAAAGGAAAATACTGCAAATTTAAAAGAACAAAACAATACTGACCATGGAAGGCCCAAAGTGCTCCTAATGGAGGCAGCTTTACAAAATAACACCAGAGATAACTTCTCCTCTGCCTCTCCTTGTAACAAAGCAGGGGAGTATGTTAGATTTGAAAAATCCATGGACCCAGTTTTGCATCCTGAGCCTCTGAGCTGGGTGGAGAAGTTGCCGAACCTGGCAGAGATGCAGACAGAATGAGAAGGCACTCTGGAGAGCACATCTCACACTCCTGCAGAGTAGATCCACAGCAGCGACCTTTCTTGCTTGCTCTCATCAGAAGAGCGTCTCTCAACTGTAAGTCACTACAGACCGGAGAGGGTTTACGCACCCTGTCTCATTTTGACCCCACCATGGCTGAAGGGGAGCATCGTTATCCTCACATTACAAGAGACTCACTGGTAAGTCACAGACTGTTAGGGTCACCAGACATGGTCCAGTCCAAAGCCCCCTTTTTATGGCTGTGGACACTGAAGCTCAGAGAGGTAGAGTGACTAGCCCCACATGGGCCCTTATCTCATTACTCCATCACCCTTTCAAACACAGGGCATTTCCTCTTCTCAGCCCTCTTCTCATTCCCTCTTCTTATGCTGCACATGGCATAGAACAGCCCTGGAGGAGGATGGGAATGTGCTGTCCACACCCCCCCGCCCCCCTACCCTTGCTACTCCCTTTATCAGCCGTGTGGTCTTAGTCAAGTGTATTAGTTTTCTATGGCTCTGTTACAAATGACCACATGCTTAATGGCTTAAGACAACACAAATTTACTATGTACACCTCTTGAAGTCAGACATCCAAATGGGTCTCAGTGGGCTAAAGTCAAGGTATCAGCAGGGTTGCCTTCTTTCCAGATGCCCTAAGAGAAGCATTCTAGAGGATGCCTGTAGTCTTTAGCCTGTGGGTCCTTCCTGCATCCTCAAAGCCAGAAATAGTAGTTCATGTCTTCTGACACTGCCATCTCTGGCTCTCTCTCCTGCCTCTCTTTTCTACATTTAAAAGACTCCTGTGATTGTATCAGGCCCACCAGATAGCTCAGGATAACTTTATTAAAGTCAGTTGATTAATAATCTTAATTCCATCTGCAACCTTATTCCCCTCTTGCCATATAACATATCCACCAGTTCCAGGGATTAGGACATGGACATCTTTCTGAGGCCATATTCTGCCTACCAGTGAGATCACTTCTTCTCTTAGGCATTATACTACCTGCCCTGCTTTCCTCACAGTTACTGTAGAGCCCAGGAAGAAATGGATAAGAACATTTGAAAGATGTAACGTGTCACAGAAATATAAAAGGTGCCTTATAAGGGCCAGTCAATAATAGCCAGTGAAATGAGAGTCACTTAGCTGTGTCCAGCTCTTTGCGACCCCATGGACTATACAGTTCATGGAATTCTCCAGGCCAGAATACTGGAGTCGGTAGCCTATCCCTTCCCCAGGGGAATCTTCCCAACCCAGGGATCGAACCCAGGTCTCCCACATTACAGGCAGATTCTTTACCAACTGAGCCACCAGGAAAGCCCAAGAATACTGGAGTGGGTAGCCTATCCCGTCTCCAGCAGATCTTCCTGACCCAGGAATTGAACCGGGGTCTCCTGCATTGCAAGCAGATTCTTTACCAGCTGAGCTACCAGAGAAGCCCATGAGTATCAACAATTGAGATACTCACCAAAACCCAGGCTGTGGCCTCATGGTCAGAAGGGCCCCCCCGCACCTGGACAGCTATGTTGATGTGGTCTCCAGGCAGGTCCTCCATTACCTGGGTGCCCTCAGGAGACCGTGTGACCTACAGAAGACAGAAAAACCAGGAGTGATTTAGAAAAATCATTTCTGAATAAGGACCACCCCACAGACATCCTCACTGTCTTCACCTTCCTGCTGACTTGAAGGCCGAGACCCTAGCACCTCATTCCTATTAAACATCAGTTTCTTCTTAAGCCTGAATATATGTACAGACAGCACCCCCTGCTGGACAGCAGAGATACAAACATCACCACCACCAGAATTTCATGGCCCTTCTTCGGGCTGTTGAGATAAGGGAACAACATAGGTTGTATCCATCTCCATCTCTCAAAAACTGAGCTGCAGGAAGATCTAGTTTTAGGATTCGATTGGGTCATCTTCCAGTAGCTAAGTCTTTCTAAAACCCAGATCCAGTAGAGGAAGCTCTAACTTTATCTCAGCTGACCTAGGCTAGATAAACAGCAGAACTTCCTGGACAGCTGAGTGGCAAAGGGAGCAAACAGTCACACCCCTTCTCTGGGGAGAGCTTTGGGGTAAAAGTTTTGAATCATAAATCTGGAGGCAAAGGAATGAAACATATTTTTTGTAATCCTCCAATTCACATAAGAGATAAACACACACACACACACACACACACACACACACTTAAAACATTTATACCTCCCCCCAGCCACACACACACACACACATGCAGAGAAGTTCTTGGATATAAATACCTTCCTCCATGTGACAACTGGGGTGGGCACAGCCCTCACCTCACAGGACAGGTACACCTGTGCCCCGGTGACATTGTGAACACTCTGGGGTGGGGTGATGACCACAGGAGCTGGGAGAAAAAGACAAGGGAAGACAACCTTGACCCTGGCCAAGCCCTTCACCTCTAAGATCCCCTGCCTGCACATAGCATGTTGGGGCAGGTGAGACCTCCCCACACAGAAAGGACACACTCAGAGGCAAGGAATCCTAGAAGGGAGTTCTCCTTAGACCTGAAAGGATGCCTTCATCTCCTCCTTCATTGCCTCTGTTCTACCAACAGGAAAACAGGGATCTAGCGAGGAAAGACGACTTCTGTCTGTGGTCTCATCACACTCCCTCCCAGGACCCCTCCCAGGACCCTAGCTGCCATCTGCTTACAGCTCAACTACTCGACAGGGTGGCATGCTCCGGGAGGGGCTGCTGTCTTCTAACACAGGCAGTCTTCTAACAGATGGGCTTTTCTCCTTCTGCCTGGAGGGCGTTCAAAGAATAAAGCCACAAAGCACAGCTGCCCTCACCCCCTGCTGAGACCCCCTGCAGTTCAAGATGCTCATTTGCATATCACAGGCTCCACCAACCTCCCCACCCCCATCCTCAAGGGCAAAACTGCAGGCATGGATGCTGAGCCTCGCTGCTGCCAGAGAAAGGTAAATCAGGGAATTGGGCAATGTGGTGCTAAGCTGCCAGGACTTTACAGAAAAGACAGAGAGCGTGGGCTTGCAGGGTGGGACGGGGAAGCACGTGGCATTTGAGTCAGACATTCTTTTTTAAATACTTATTTTATCATTTATTCAGGTCTTAGTTGTGGCACTGGATCTTTAGTTGCGGCATGTGGGATCAGTTCCCTGAAGAGGGATCAAACCCCCAGCGCCCTTCATTGGGAAAGTCACTGGACCACCAGGGACGCCCTGAGTTAGATGTTCTTAGCTGATACTCCACACTCGTTTGTCCTTCTCCCTGTGGCCAGCCCCTACTCTGCGTACACTGGGCCTAAAAGAATTAAGCCCAGCTGCCTCGGCCTTCAGGCCCTCCATCCGACCCTCAGCATGCTTGCCCGCCCTGCCCTGCCTGTCCTCTATTTGGGATGCACCACAGCTGCCCATCCTGAGGGCCTGGGGGTGTGTCCTACTCCAGTAGCAGGGATCTGCCCACTTTGACCTGCTGAATCCCAGCCTGCCTCACAGTGCAGGGGCTTCATCTGGTCTCACCAGCCCATCCTCACAGCTGACGCCCGCGTGGTCTTGGGGAGGTGCAATGTGGAGGCCTGGCCAAGAGAATGCTCTCTGCTCAGGTTTGCTGTCTGTAAGATGGGGATGCAGCTGACGCCCGCGTGGTCTTGGGGAGGTGCAATGTGGAGGCCTGGTGAAGAGAATGCTCTCTGCTCAGGTTTGCTGTCTGTAAGATGGGGATGTGTGTGTGCTAAGTCACTTCAGTTGTGTCCAACTCTGCAATACTATAGACTGTAGCCTGCCAGGCCCCCCTGCCCATGGGATTCTCCAGGGAAGAATACTAGAGTGGGTTGCCATGCCCTCCTCCAGGGGACCTTTCTGAGATGAGAATAATACCCCCTGTGTCACAAGGTTGCTGAGCTGATTTTAGTACGTGTTGAGTGTGAAAGTGAGGGTTTAAGATAACACAGTGTGCAAGTATGGGGCAGGGTAGGCCTGTCAAACAGATGACTCCGTAAAGAAACACATGATAAATAAAAGAGGAAACACATTCATCCCTGGGCATCAAATTGCAGAGTCCACGACTCTTGGTACTTTGCCTGGTGACTCATGGATATGCCCTCCACCCTCCACAGGCCAGCCTTGGAGAAAGAAAGGGCCTTTGCCTGCCAAGGTGAGGCTGCAGTGAAAAAGGAGAACAAAGGGAGAGAGACAGAAGACTGGATGAAGAGCACAGAGGGAAGGAATGAAAGGGCGCAGAAATGAGACAGGTCTGGACCCTCCAGACAGACTGGGAAGCAGACCCTGTCAAACTGATGCCAAAAGATCTCTGGGAAATTGTCTTAGAGCTTCTTGTTTCAAACTGGAGGGGCCCAACTCCCCAAAGCATGTGCCTGATGGTCTGTGATGGACTCATCTAGCCTCCACTTGCATGCCCCCAGTGATGGAGAGCTCACTACTTATAAAGCCAGGCCCTTCCATCTTTGACTCTTCTGGTAAGAAAGGTTGTCCTCACCTGGAGTTAAAACCTGCATCCTGTAACTCCCACCTATTGATCCCAGGGCTGCCAGGAGCCCTATAGAGCCCTGGTTACCTCAAGTGGCCTCCAGTAAGTTGAATACAAACCCTGCTGTCCTGGCCCCAGGCTGTTTTCTTCCCCCTCAGCCTGATCAGCTCACTCCTTCAGCTGTGACCAACTGAATGCCCTCTAAGCACCACACCTCTACCCACAACCCCGAGTGTAGCCAATCCCCCGAATAAACCAAGGTTCCAGGCTTCTAACATCACCCGACACGCCCCAGCCACCTGCCAACCACCACAAAGAACCACAGCACCCCTACTCTATGGCAGAGCCCCATCTGCAATGGACAACAGAGAGTCTAATTTATTCACATCCTCCTGCCAGCATTGCCTCCCTCGGAGCCCAAACCAGTCCTCAAATGGCTCGCTGTGGGAACAATCAGAACTGCATCTTATTCTAAAGCCCTCAATAGATTCCAAAGGGACACTCAATCAACATGTTTTACTTCCGTTCATGTAGAGCCATAAATTTTAAATGAGATTTCATCAGTCCCTTTCAAGCCTAAATGAATAAGCCAGTAAATCACATTTCATCTCTCTCTCTCTCCTTGCATTTCCCTCTTTTTCCATAACTACAGTTAAAGACCGTCTTGGAAATACTGCCTTTGCCACTAGTTTCAAGCCAGAAAATAGCATTTCTTTTCCAAAAGAGCCCACTGCTTTTGGCAATGAAGTGACATTCAAGCTTCAATTTATTTTTAAATGTATACACAGTACATTCATTCTTTCTAGTGTACAGTTCTAAGTTTTGACAAATGCATACACTGTGTAACCACTACCATAACTTAAGATATAGCAGTGTTCAGTTATTTCAAAAAATTTCCTCCTGTAGCTTAATCTAGTTTTAATTTAAACATATATGATTTTAAATTTAGAGATCTTTTATCCATAATAGCTCTTTAAAATCAGCCATCATTATCATGATAGTGTGTGTGTGTATGCTCAGTCGTGGCCAGCTCTTTGTGACCCCATGACTGTAGCCCACCAGGCTTCTCTGTCCATGGGATTTTCCTGGCAAGAATACTGGAGTGGGTTGCCATTTCCTGCTCCAGGGGATCTTCACAACCCAGGGATTGAACCTGTGTCTCCTGCACTGCAGGCGAATTCTTTACCGCTGAGCCACCTGGGAATCCCATCATGATAGTAATAATGCCACCCTTCTGCTTACAGGGTTAAGCCATTTGATCCTTCTAGCAGTCTCCCCAGCTGCCATCTGAGGAAGCTAGCCAGGCTTACCCAGCCTTACACAGCAGGGTGAGACTATGAGCCCAGGGGGCTCAGTCCCATAACATCCTGCCTTCTCCTGAGATGACACTTTCATGTCCGACACCCTCTCATCTTCACACCAGTCGTAGGAAGTAGGTGCTTTTAGCCCCACTTAACAGATAAGAAATCCAAGGCTCAGAAAGGTGAATGAAGCACCTGGGGGAGCAAGGATGCAAACCTAGGTACTCTGATTCCATTAATTCCACGTGAATTTTAAAGGTGAAACATGTGTTAGCTGTATGGACTTCATCCCAGAATAAGAATGAGTTCCTAAGGTATTGTGTCGGGGGCCCCCAAGACAAGTCCCAGGATCAATGACTTGCTACAAGAACTCACGGGACTTGGCACAGTTTATTCACAGTAGGATTTATTACAACAAAGGAGACAAAGCAAACCAGCAAAGGGAAAGAGATTCATGGAGCAAAGACTCAGGAAACCAGGAGCATGCTTTCAGGAGCCTCTCCCAGTGGAGTCACAGAGGATGAGGCACTTAATTCTCCAGCACAACCTGTGACAACATGTATGACAGGCCTCTACCTAGGAAGCTCACTAGACACTCAGCACCTGGGGTTTTTATTGGGAGCCAGTCCCCTAGGCACCCTCTGCCTACTACATACCAAAAGGAAAGCAGGTGTGCAGCATAAACCATGCTGATTGTACAGTTCACATACAGTGAGTGGCTCTTCTCAATTCAGGAGATGCTGGGACGCCTCCGCACATCTAAATTCTCAGTGGGCCTTTCCAAGGATAACAGTCTCAGGCCAGCCACGTTTACTCTTCTGCACAGAAATGAAACCCTTCTCCCAACATCACCCCAGGGAGCAGCTCTTGTGAAGATACCATTAAATGGGTGGTGTGTCCGTAATCCAGGCAGGATGCACCCAGTCTTACTGCTCCCAAGGGCTCACTGAAGTGTGGCACTGAGGCCCTGCAACTCGTGACTACCCTGGGAACTCAGGCTCAGTCCTGTCTCGGCCACACTCCAGTTTCTTCTTCTTTAAAATGGGCACAGGAGTCCATTCTCCCCCCTCTGCCCTCGGCATGGACTCCTGTGAGGATAGTCACAAGAAGTCCAGCTTGCACGGAGGGACCTGCAGACTCCACAGGGGGTGCTACCCCAAGGGTAGTCTCTGTGAAGATGCTGAGACCCTCTACTGGCCTCTGGGAAGTGGGCTATCGGTGGGCCCTTCCCCGGAGGCTCTAGAGGCCGTGGCCCGCAGCCCTCTCTCTGGAGAGCCCAGGGTATGGCCTCTCACCTCACTGCCGCCTGAGCTGCCACCCTCCTGGAAGAGCCAGGGCTCTTCTCTCCACCGGCCTTTGGCAAGAGTCACGTGCCTTTCAGGAGAGAGGATGGTGCCTGGTCAGCCCCGCCTGGGAATCCGCTGGTTTTGTCTCCCTAGCTCTTCCTTGCTAAACACTTGCTTCCTTCTGCTCATGTCAGCTACAGCCCTGGAAATGCTGGGATGGCACAAACCCACCCATCAGGGAACAGAATAGTCACCCAGGTGTACACTCTCAGAGGCAGCACAGAGGGTGGGCAAAACAGTACTGTGCGTGTGTGCTCAGTCACTTGAGTCATGTCCGAGTCTTTGCGACCCTGTGAACTGCAGCTCACCAGGCTCCTCTGTCCATGGGATTCTCCAGGCAAGAATATTGGAGTGGGTTGCCATGCCCTCCTCCAGGGGATCGTCTCAAACTGGGGCTCGAACTTGCATCTGCCTGCGTTCCCTGCATTGTAGGTGGATTCTTTACCTACTGAGCCACCTGGGAAGCCCAAACACTACCAAGGGAAACTCAAAATGCCTGGGGGTCTGGCCGCCAACCACCAGGCAAGTTGCTAACAATTTTCTCCTTATCTGCAAATGAGGATAATGACCATAGCCCCACATCCTCCTGGGTGAAGGGAAAGAATGGATGTGACTGTGTTATTAACCTTGTGGATCTATAGAAATGAAAGGGATCGATATTATTACTATAGTGTGTGGGGAGCTGTCCCCCCACCCCATGGACTGAGTATGTCCTTGATGGCTGGAATAAAAGATCTTCCCTAATGCCTCCAAGATTTGTCTAAAGTTAATGGCTCTTGGGAAAGAAAGAATATCAAAAGTCATCTCCCAGGAACCCATCTGCTCATATGGAAAAGCACACAACCAAAGGGTTTAATAATCAGCGCACTGAACAGCTCTGATAATTTATGCTAATAGTCGCATTACATGTGGAACCAGAAACAGCTTAATCCGGCTCCCTGCAGTGTGCGCCTCAAGCCCCCTCCCTTGGTATGAAAGGCTTTTGAGCAGGAGGCCCCCTTTCTTTGTCCCTCTCACAAAGTGGCATTCGCTGCATCTCCTGGTTACCTGGTAACACAGGCCTTGCACAGACTGAGATTTCTAAGTGGAGCTGGAATTTCAACCAAGGCGAATTTTCTAAGATTTAGGATCTCAATAGCTCACTGATGCTTTAGGGGCTTGGTTGGCATGGTACCCTGTTCCTATCCGATGCAGCACTCAAAACACGACCTCAACCTACTGTCTACAGGATCCCAGCCTCCTCCCAGTGCTAGCAAACGATCAGGGTACATGGAACAAAGCAGCTTTTCAAAGTAATGATAACAAAACACTAACACCACCACCACCTGACTGTTGAGAAACAGAACCAATACCTCAGTACAGAATGAAGGTTCACCCCGCAGCATGGCACACCAGTCCTGCAACGAGCCTGCCCCAGATGACTCTGGGTCTCATCTCCTCCGCAAACCAGCCCGCTGGGTACTGCCTATGGGTCCACTGTTCACACTTGCCCCAGGAGCTCCTACCTCCTTGCCTTGGTTTATACAGTGCCTCCCTGCCCCCGCTTCACAGCCCAGGAATTTTCTACCCATCTTTCAAGCTCCACTCAGCTGCTTCCCCTTGTGTGAAGCTATCCCTGTTCCTCTGAGGAGCCATCACCAGGTGCTGAAACAGAGGGACCAGCAGCAAGCCTTGGAGGGGAAAAGGAAGGTGGATTCAGGCTGAGAAACTCTAAAGACTCAAGGGTAGCCAGTTTGCAGCACCTTCCTGATCAAGTTGCCAGCAAGTTAAGATACATGACTCTACCTGAAAAGAGTCAGAAACTGGAGCCCCACCTCGGCCGGCAACCAGTCATGTGACTCCAGGAAACTCTCTTCTACCGGCCTTAGTTTGTCCTTCTATTAAGTGGGAGTGAGACCTGGCCAGGGTAGTTGTAAAAAATCAAGAAAGAACATGGAATGCAAAAGCGATTTCCAATAGCCAAAAATTATTTTTATGTTGGAACCCTGTGAGTCTTCAATATATGTGTGTTGATCACAGGATTACTCTCATAATTCGAATTTTGGTGTGTGTTGATCACAGGATTACTCTCATAACTCGAATTTGGGGGCATTTCAGAGCATAGGAGGAAAGGTCAGAATTTAAGCCTGAGATCACTTCCAAATGCCCCTCAGAGGTATTTGGGTACGAACACTTCCCACACTGCGAAACCTAATATTTACGGAGGCTTCATTCCCTTAAAGTCAGGAGCTGGCTTATTGAAGGCACAGGAGAGGACAGGGCAGGGCTGACTTTATTGCCAACACTGAAGCGGAACAGCTGCTGCTCTCACTCAGTCTGTTTCCCATCAAGCAGCGAGGTCCCCAGGGACGTTGTTAAAAAATGCTCCCACAGGGTTGTCTGAGTAAAGGATGGCTTGAGGGCAGCACAGAATGAGGTGCCATTTTCCCTAGCTGAAAAGATCCCTGGTCCACACCTTCCTGCTTCACCAGGGCACAAGAGCAGGGACCGCACAAATACTTCAGGACAGAACGCAATGGGATGACCGTGCTGGGGTCTGGGTAGTGGCCAATGACACAATCGCTGGTAGGGAAGGAAAGCTAAATTGTGGGGAGGCCTGACGCCTGTCACTCCTGGGATTGTTAAAAGCACCTTCTGAACTACTCGTGTTTGGCTCCCTCCATAAACATCTTTACTCCCGGGGCCTGTGCCTGGGGTGGGCTCAGAGTCCATAGATTAGAGTGAAGGGGCTGTCACATTTACTTGTCATTTGGTAATTTTCAATGAATTAGGGGTACGGGGCCTCCATCTGCCCATACTCTGGTAACCATGGCAACCGCCACCTGCCTGACTTAACACTATCAAGTCCTGTCCTGAAACAGTGCTGAACAGGGTGCTGGGGACCTGGAAGCCAGTCAGGCTTTACTGGTCACCCTGGATGAGTCCCCTGCCCCAAGGGTCTCAGTCTCCTCCATATAATAGCAGATTGGGTCTAAATGCCTTCAAGACAACTCTCTTTTAGAAACAGAGTACCAGTCCAGGGAGGAATCATTTGAGAGCATCAGCACCGGTTAGTCTGCAGACCTGGTCAGCATTTCTCATGTCTCCTGCATGTGGAGTAGAAGTGTTACCTGTCTGGAAACAGAGACTTGCCTCAGCAGAATTAACTGCTGAGGAAAGTAGATTGTAAAAATAGATGACAGAAAGGAGAAGGAAGGAGACAGGGCTGTTTAAATGCCGCAGGGCAGAAACAAAGGTTCGAAGTGGAGGGACCTCAACAGGGGCTGACACAGCCCCTGGAAGGGACCAGCCCAGGGAAGCAGCGGCCAGCTCTCTCCTCCACCGGGAGCCCCAGTGAGGAACAGCCAGCAATGACTTGCCTGTGCTCTCGGGGCTGCCTCAGACGCCTCAGTGGGTAGCACATTATTTCCGTGCTTCCAGAGACAGAGGCCTTCTTGCCTCTTCTCCAACAACCTAGTGGGTCTCCTGGACTTGAGGGCATCTAACTGGGATTCTTGGTGAAAGATAATACTTACTAGAAATTTCCAAAGGCAGTCCCCCACCCTCAAGGCTTCCTTGTTCCAGCTGAAGTCATTACACTGAATGAAGCATTTAGATCTGCTCTTGGGTCTCCAGTCCCCAGCTAGAACCCCAAAGCTGGGCCTCCTTGGGACTCCCCTGGCACAAGCTCACCTATACTCTCCACTTCCCCCTCCACGCAGCCTAGACAAGGGGTATTTCTCCAAAATCTAATGGCCCAGCAGGGTGCTCGACTGGGCATCCCTATACTAATATTTTGGTTTATTTCCATTTGGTTTTAAAACATTACATGTAGAAAGTGAGCAAATATGGCACCCATAGATGGCTTTATTGTGATGTTAATGAAGCTTGTGTTTTTAGGTCCCAAGCAATTAATCATTTTCTATTACTTTACTTAAAGTGAACTGAAAGTGAAAGTCACTCAGTGGTGTCTGACTCTGCAGCCCCAGGGACTATACCATATATGGAATTCTCCAGGCAAGAATACTGGAGTGGGTAGCCGTTCCCTTCTCCAGGGGATCTTCCCACCCCAGGGATCGAACCCAGGTCTCCCACTTTTCAGGCAGATTCTTTACCCTCTGACCACCAGGAAAGACCTTACTTAAAGTGGAACCACTTACTTAAAGTGGGACCCTCCAAATTCTATAAACTTCAGTCTTATAAAACCTGGGGTCTGCCTCTGATGGCACCACAATCTCTTCAGAGTTTAGGTCTCCCAAGGTTTTACCTGTCCTGGGTGAGAGCTTCCTCAAGATTCCCCGCAGGGCTGGACTCCACACTCACTGAACCCCAGTGCCCTGATCCCCAGACTCTGGAGTCCCAATCTGCAGCTCCAGCTCCTTCTCCTCCGGCATCTCCATCTGCTCCCCCTTTTCATTCAAACAACCCACCCCCGTGAGGTCCAAGGTGGGACCCCAGGGAGCTGGACCCAGTGGGAACACCCTGCTTCCCACACTCTCAGTCTTCCGGAGGCAAATATGCCAGACCTGCAAACAACTGTATCAGTAAGTACTTAAGTACCAAAAGGGACAGCAGGCTCACCAAAATTTCGACCAGCTCGGTGACTGGTGACTCCAATAAGAGAGGGTACAGGATATGGATTCCTGCCTCCCCCCTTGCCCCACACACCCCTCACCGCCATCTCCTTGAGTTACTGGCCAGGTGAGAAAACTGACCCCATAGGGAAAACTGAGGCCTGGGCAGAGCTGTCCATCGCTGTGCAGCAAGAGATCTTCACCCCACGCCCCAGAGGGTCAGGGTCCCTCTTTTTCACCCGCCCCAGCACCGCGGGGCAGAAGCGAGACTCACCAAATTCGCAGGGGCCGTCGCGCGTTTTGTGCAGGTGGCCAGGGAGCGCGCGGGGAGCCTGGCGGGCGCGCAGGCGCAGCGCGCAAACGCTGGGGTAGGAGCGGCCGTCGGAGCCGCAGACCGAGCCGCGCTGCGCGCACACGCAGAGCCCGGTGCCCTCGGGCGCGGCCCCCGCGGCGCGGCTAGCACACACGAGCCCTGGGCCGCAACGCGCGCCGGCCCGGCCCCCGCAGCTCGCGCCCTCGGCGCCCAGGCAGCGCGCGCAGCAGCCGCACTCGTCGCGCGCCACGATGCCAGGCACCGGGCAGCGCACGGGCTCGGGACAGCGCTCTGGTCGGCACGGACCGCACTCTGGGTTTCGTCCGCCTGCGCTGCGGAGCCCGAGGCCCAGGGCTGGCAGCGGCTGCAGCAGAAGCAGCAGCAGGAAGAGCCCGGGCGAGCGTGGCATGGTCCGCTCCCAGACGGAACTGGTGCCTCTGCTCCTCTCTCTGCGCGCGCTGCGCCCCAACCCCGCCCGCCCAGCGACCGCTGATTGGCCGGGCCTGCACCGCCGGGCGCCGGCAGTCTGCTGCCCGGCTGAGACTAGCGCAGCGGGGTGGGGGGCTCTCCTGGCCTGGGCTCTGAGATGGAGGGATGTTCTGAGATCCGCTCTTCGACAACCAGTGGGCTCTTGGAGATCCCGTAGGGGCGGGAACTTGCCCAAGGTCGCTCTAGTAGAGCAAGGATTGGATATACAATCTCCGGATCCAAGGCTGGCTCCAAGTACTGTGCCCCTTAATCCAGAAGGATGATTTTATTTTCCTTTGCATTTAGTAGTTTCCTAAACTTTATTTTTTTTAAAAGGAATATATGGCTTAAAATGTCAAAGTTAACAAATGAATGTAACTATGAAAAGAGGACCTCCCTTCCACCTGATATCCCAGTGCCCCAACGTAGTGTCAAGAGGCCACACCTGTTATCAGGTTCTTGGGTATCTTTCCAGGAATTTTGATCTTTATAAAAGTACGTATGCATAGCCCCTCCCTTTAAATACACACACAGACACACACAAATACCCTACATATTACTCTGTGCTTGGTTTTTCTACCCACAGTATTTCCCATAGTTCTCCCGCCTCTTACCATCTCTGAAATCAACGTCTTGTACAATCAATGGAGTGGAGTTTTATTGGCTCATATCCCCCCTTGATGCTGCATAAGGGCTTCCCAGGTGGCACAGTAGTGGTAAAGAATCCACCTGCCAATGCAGGAGATGCAAGAGACAGAGGTTCAATCCCTGGGTCCAGAAGATCCCCTGGAGGAGGAAAGGACAACCTCTTCCAGTATTCTTGCCTGGAAAATTCTGTGGACAGAGGAGCCTGGTGGGCTACAGTCCATGGGGTCCCAAAAAGTCGGACACGATTGAGCACACAGGCTACATAAAGTCATGGTGCAACAGTGACTTTGGTTGTGATCAGATGGTGATACATTTTGGATTGTCCTTGGACTTTCTAACTTTGCAGAGTGCTTAAATGCAGAAAACTGTAGTTATTTAACCAGTTGTTTTCAGTACTTTTGTTACTACAAATAATGCTTTGATGTCCTGGAGCACGTGTCAACGTATCTGAGACTCAGTGGGGTATGCGCGTTGGAGAGATGCGGTAGAACAGGTCCTGTCAGTCAGCTGTACTGTTACTCCTGTGGCCCTGCGCTTGCTCAGAGTCAGACTCTGCACCACGTCCATGGCTCAGTCCTGGCAGGGGTGCCGAACAAGAGACCCAAGAGAGTCTTGATTGCTGGAGTTCATTGTGTGGCCACATGAAGACACTGGATGGAAGGAAGGACTTGCTGACCAGGCTTTATTAGTGGCTTTTCATGCCTTCACCCCCTAATCCTCATTGTCTCTAGGAATCCTACTAAAAGGCGACTCATTCTATTACAATAGGAGAAACTGTGGATCTTGTGTTCAAAAGCCAATTTGAATCACTGTAGAAGAAAGCCATAGTCTCTTATCCAGATTCAGGTTTCATCTAGATGTGGAGCCGCTGGTTGGAAGAGGAGACCATGCCCTCTTGAAGGATTCTGTAGAAATTCTATAAATCTTCCTCTAACCCCTTCCAGAGGAACCTGTGATCCCTTACTAGAGTGGTCCACTGTTGCCCAGTCAAAGTGGGGGCTTATGGCAGTCAGGGCCCATGTTCCAATCACAGTGAACCCACCTGTGGTTACTTCTCCAGATCCTGAACAGCTAGGCACACTGGGCAACTGGGAGAAGAACCCCAGCATCAGTTCTGTGAACATAGAATAAGTGCTATTGTTAGAGGTAGGAAGCCCCTGGAACTTTCCTTTTCTGCCAGGAGAGTAAACCGGCTCCCTCAGCTTCCTTATAAATAATTGAAAGAGAAGTCACCTTGCCAAAGGGAGGATTCGTTTTTAGAAGATGACACAGCCTAGCCTCACATGAGGCAAGTGTTGGCTTCTTTTAACAAGCCTTTGGCCCTGCTCCTTTCAAAGTAATAATGTGCCTTTATTGTGCTAAGGAGCACTTGGTCCCTTCCTGAACCAGGGTCAACAGAAAAGTAAAATTTTTCTCTTAAATGAATCCCCTTTTGGGAAGAAGGAGTTTCTCTATTCATCTTGCTACAGCACATCCCTTATTCATAGATTCATTGCTTCATTGTTCATTCAGCAAGCTCTCAGAGGACCTAGCCCTGCCCGCCAGGCCTATGCAGGACACGGATGGGCTGGGGGATAGATGAGCAAGCCAGGTGCTTAAGAAGGCGGGCAGAGAGGAAGCAATTTCAGTGGGATAAATGCTGCTACAGAAACAAACTTGGGGGAAAAGGAATCAAGATGGCTTTCTGGAAAAGGTGCTTTGTGAACTGGGTCTTTTAAAAATATATATACCATTTTTAAAGGTCATACTCTGTTTATAATTATTACAAAATGTTGGCCATATTCCCTGTGCTGTACAATATATCTTTGTAGCTTATTTTTTTTTTTTTGTAGCTTATTTTATACCTAATACTTTGTATCTCTGTCTTCCCCACCTCTGTATTGCCCCTGCTCCCTTCCTTCTCCCCACTGTAACCACTAGCTTGTTTTCTATATCTGTCTGCTTCTTTTTGGTTATATCCACTAGTTTGTTGTATTTTTTAGATTTCACGTATAAATGATGTCATACGGTATCTATCTCTCTAAGCCTGAATTGTTTCACTTGGCAAAGTGCTCTCCAAGTTCATCCATGTTGTTGCAAATGGCAAAATTTTGTCCTTCTTATGGCTGCATAATATTATACACACACACACACACACACACACACACGTATGTATATGCGTGCATGTGTGCCAAGTCATTTCAGTCATGTCCGACTCTTTGCAACACTATGGACTGTAGCCTGCCAGACTCCTCTGTCCAGGGGATTCTCCAGGCAAGAATACTGGAGTGGATTGCCATGCCCTCCTCCAGGGAATCTTCCTAACCCAGAGATGGAACCTGAGTCTCTTAAGTCTCCTGCATTGGCAGGAGAGTTCTTTACCACTAGTGCCACCTGGGAAGCCTATATATATATATATATAGTATATATACTTCTGTAAGTAAAGTGAAGTCGCTCAGTCGTGTCCGACTCTTTGCGACCCCATGGACTGTATGTAAGCTACCACGCTCCTCCGTCCATGGGATTTTCCAGGCAAGAGTACTGGAGTGGGTTGCCATTTCCTTCTCCAGAGGATCTTTCCAACCCAGGGATCAAACCCAGGTCTCCCACATTGCAGGCAGACGCTTTACCATCTGAGCCACCAGGGAAGTCCTCATATACTTCTGTATACTATCTACTATCTACACACACACATCTTTATACTACTTCTTCCTTTTCCATTTACTGTTGATGGACACAAGTTACTTCCATGACTTGGCAATTGTAAACAGTGCTGCTGTGAACATGGGGGTGGCTGTATCTTTTTGAATTAGTGTTTTTGGGGGTTTTGATATATTCCCAGGAGTGAAATTGCTGGGTCATGTTGTAGTTCTATTTTTAGATTTTTGAGAAAACTCCATATTGTTTTCCACAGTGGCTGCACCAAGTTACACTCTTACCAACAGTGCATAAGGGTTTCCTTTTGTCCACATCCTCACCAACACCCATCTGGGTCTTGAAGAACCAGTAGGTGCTGTCTGGTAGGACAGTGAAGAGAAGGCACAGTGTGTCTGAAGTCATGAAGATCAGAGAGAACAAGGCAGAGTCAGGAGCAGAAGAGAGCTCACGCACCTTGCCGAGCTGAGTGGGGTGGAGGAGGGGTGCAGTCTGAGGGAGGAGGCTGGAGAGGGCAGTGAGGGCTGGATCACCAGCCTTGCCCAGCCAGCTGAGAAGCCTGGAAACGTGAAATCCAGGCTTGGCCGCTGTAGCTCAGGCCTGCATGACTGACTGAGATGGACACATTAAAGGTAGAGGGGAGAGCACAGCATATACCTACTGAGGAGCCAGAGGATAAGTCTTTTAGGAGAGTCCTTCCAGGCTCTCTGTTTTTCCCTTCAACATCTCCCAGGGCTTCAGCCAACATGCAAGGTTTGTATAGCAGCCACCTGTGCAGACCGCCACCTTGTGGACAATTCAGGGATTACAGACCTAGAAATGTTTCTCATTTATTAGTTCTGTATATAGTATTACCTAATAATTCAAATGAGCCAGAATGCTGGGATAAGGTGCCTTTGGTTTGGAGGAGAGAACAGAAATAAATACATATGATCACCAAGTGCTCTGATATGCGAGTCTGCCTGAAGCAGTAGGGTCAGTGAATTGATCAGAGAAAGTGTCACAGAGGTGACACCTGAGCTGGGTCAGGTAGGAAACAAGGGTCTTTAGAGACCACCTCTAATATCCTCACTTTACAGAGAGGGTGGCTGCAACCCAGAGTAGGAAAGGACTTGCTCAAAGTCACAGAGTCTTTCAGGTGGGTGTTCCAGGCCAGATCCTCCTTGCCTGTGCATGGTTGGCCTCCGATTAAAATGAGCCCCCGACCCTGGAGTCTAATCTGCTGCTCCTCTCTGTGCCTAAGCAGTCTCATCCCAGCAGTGTCCAGCCTGCCTCCTGCTGCAGCAATTGCTTCCCTCTTTGTCTGCACTCCACCTGTGATCAACAGCAAAGCACTGAAACCCTCCCCAGGGAGGACACTGTCCTTAGGCCAGGGTCTTGGCTGACCTGGGCAGAGGGCAGAGTGCATCTCTAGGGCATCTGCCGTTAGGGACCACCATACTTCCTAGTACACAGGTTACTTTGTAAATTCTGTAACCTGGATGGATGGGTAAGGGCAGGAGAGAGGGGTTGGGTGGCACTGGAGAGATCAGTCCTGTCTTGTGGACTTTTCCAGAGTTGAGTCTAGTCTGAGAATATAAATTAGAGCCAGGTCACAAAGGTCACTAAATTTAGCTCAGCCAAGGAGTTTGTCTTTCTTCTGCCAGCAGGGGGAGCCAGGTTTAGTTTGTGACAGAGAAGGGGTAGGACCAGAGTGTATTATAAGAGAGTTTCATTCTTTTCCGAAGTTTTGAGAAATATTGTCCCTAGTCACAGGTCATACCCCTTCCAGAAAGCCATCAATATTACTTGAGGAGAAATTGCACTAGGTCTTCCAGATATCTTTAGATTCTTTGTTTTTAAATTAAATAATTAAGCCATATGTTTATAAATAGATGCTGTCCTGTGATAAGCTTCCAACACTCTGGAGACAAGCATGGCCTTTGTGATGCGCTGCTGAGTTTCCTTCTGTTGTGTCTCCAGAACTCTGGACCCTCCCAAACACAGGCCTCAAGCAGAGTGTGTCTTCCTCACCTGGGTTCTGGTGTAATTGGTCATCTCTTTCCTCATGTTCTGCCAACTGCAGCACTGTTAAACATAGCTCCTGGAAAGAGGTCTGTAGTGGAGGGGCTCTGTTCTATTCAATGTTTTTTGTCAATAACCTGGATGAACTCACCAAAAGTATTCAAATGCTTCAAAGTTTCAAAAAGAAATTAGTGTACATTGGATAGAGTAAGCAATGTTCAGGGACTTCTCTGCTGGTCCAGTGGCTAAGACTCCGTGCTCCCAATGCAGGGGCCTGGATTCTATCCCTACTCAGGGAACCAGATCCCACATGCCACAACTGAAAGATGCCACATGCCTCAACCGAACATCAAAGGTCCCATGTGTCACAACTGAGCCCCGTGCAGGCAAATAAACAATTTTTTTTAAAGAAGCAATCTTCCAAAGTCTTGCAGAGGTTAGAATGGTAGAGGTAAATCAATAGTTGAAATGTTCCACAGATACTTGAGTTCTCCATTTAGATTCAACACTAAAATGAGAAAGTATGAGTAGGGGAAAGTGAAATATATATCACACAGTGTTGTTTCCAGGTTCAAAGGGGTCATGTCTGTAACATGGTGGTTGCTTAGAAATGGGTCCTTATTACTGCGGATGAAATTGTGCTGAAGATTTCCTCCCACTTTACTGTGGTTGCATTCCCAACTCCCCAGGACAGTCGGTGGCAGTTCAGTAAAATGACTCTTCCCTGATGCTGTGGAGAGAGCAGTTATAGAATCGTGAGGGATACCACCATGTGAATCCAAGAATGTAAAATATCCATTTGAAGCCTGGGCAATGGAACCAGGAAGCACCTCACCTAGCAGGTGGCACTCCCAGAAGAGATAGCATCTCTATGTGCCTGATAAAGAGCTTTGCAATTCCTTTCTCTGAATGGTGTGGCATGGATGCACTAAGGACTGCTTCTTCTGGGAAAGAGAGGGCCTGGTTTCAGAGGAAACACATTTATAGGGTTTCTTTGTTTCCAAGTGTCCAGTAAGAGTGTTACATTTTACTGATCCTTGTATTTCTGTGTTTTTATTTTTCTTTTATCATTTAAAATTTTGAGAACAAGCATTATTTATTTATCGGATTTTCTAACGGAGGGATTTCCCTTTCCATTTTTTTTTTAATTGGAGTGTAATTGCTTTACAGGGCTTCCCAGGTGGCGCTAGTGGTAAATAACCCAGCTGCCAATGCAGGAGACCTAAGAGACAAGAGGTTTGATCCCTGGGTCAGGAAGATCCATTATCTTTGGAAAATATATCCTCATATAAATTTGATAAAGGGAATTAGGTTAGCATGTGGCACTAGTGGTAAAGAACCTGCCTGCCAATGCAGGAGACATAAGAGACACTGGTTCAATCCCTAGGTCAGGAAGGTCCCCTGGAGGAGGGCATGGCAACCCACTCGGGTATTCTTGCCTGGAGAATCCCGTGGACAGAGAAGCCTGGTGGGCTACAGTTCATAGGATCACACAGAGTTGGACAAGACTAAAGCAACTTGACATGCACACAATTGCTTTGTGATGTTGTGTTAGTTTCTGTAAAACAAAGTGAATCAGCTTTATGTATACATATATCCCCTCCTCCCTGGACCTCCCTCCCACGCCCCCCTCTCCACCCCTCTAGGTCATCACAAAACACGGAGCTGAGCTCCCTGTGCTATACAGCAGCTTCCCACTAGTTATCTATTTTATATATAGTAATGTACATATGTCAACGCTACTCTCCCAGTTTGTCCCACCCACCCCCTCTTTCTCCCCTGTGTCCACGTGTCCCGCTTTATGTCCCAGTCTCTATTCCTGCCCTGCAAATAGGTCCATCTGTACCATTTTTCTAGACTCCACATATGAGTATTAATATATGATATTTGTGTTTCTCTTCCTGACTTATTTCAGTCTGTATGACAGACTCTAGGTCCATCCATATCACTACAAATGACCCAATTTCAGGAAACATGCATTTATGAGGCCTCCCCTATATCCCAGATGTCATGTTGAATTGGATCAAGTCGTAGCTTTCAAGCCACTGTGATCTAATTGGGGATCTGAGATCTTGGACATGACCATGTGCTCCACAGCCCAGTCTGGGCACGCCCTCTAATCACTCATGTTCATTGAGGGCTTGTCTCGTGTCAAGCACCCTCCTGAGCATTTTATGTTAGTTCACTTCAACTTCATCTGTCATAGAGTAGGTGCAGCTTGTCTCAAATAATACTGGGGATCAGAGGGGATCACAATGTAACGTGGCCAAAATTACAGCTGGTAACTTTTTGAGTTGCCCTCAAAGTTCACACTCTGAACCACTGCCCCAGGCTGCTTCTCCATAAATATGTGCTAAATGGACAAATAAAGAAGACATAAATACATGCCATAAAAGAGACGTTGACCAAGCCAAGAGAAACAAGATTACGCCACAGTCATCAGAATATTATGCCAGATATTACATTTGGGGTTTAATCACTCAGTCATGTCCAACTCTTTAGTGAACCCATTTACTGTAGCCCACCAGGCTCCCCTGTCCATGGAATTCTCCAGGCAAGAATACTGGAGTGGGTTGCCATTTCCTTCACCAGAAGATCTTCCCCACCCAGGGGTCGAACTCAGATCTCCTGCATTAAAGGCAGATTTCTTTACCACTGAGCCACCTGGAAAGCTCATGCTTGAGGTAGGACTTAATACCCAAGCAATGGTGATAAGCAGAGGTAGGAGGTGTCATTCCAGGCAGGAGTAAACGGATCAAGTGGGCAAACACAGGTGGTCTGAACTGTCAGTTATGGTGCCTATTCAGTGCTTCCAGGACCCCCTTCTGCTCCAATAGAACTGATTGGACCAGAGCTGTTTATGGACTTAATTGTCCCCCACTCCCAAATTCATATGTTGAAGCCCTAGCATCCAGCTTTATAGAATGTGACTTTATTGGTAAACAGGGCATTTAAGAGGTGGGCCTGATGCAATCTGACTGGTATCCCCTTAAGAAAAGGAGCTAAAGACATAGAGACACTAGGATGCAGATGCACAGAGGAAAGGCCATGTGAGGACAGAGTGAGAGGGCAGCTCTCTGCAGGCCAAGGAGAGGCCTCAGGAGAAAGCACACCTAATGAAACTTTGATCTTGGATTTCCATCTTCTGGAACTGTGAGAAAATAAGAGTTCTGGTTTTTGGATATTTGTTGTGGGAGCCCCTAGGAAACTGATACAACGGATGTAGGACTGAGCCAAAGACAGGAAGGCATAGACTGGCTGTGACCCACTGAGAGGAAGATGAACGGAGGAAGAGCTTTTCTCTTAGCAGGTAGAACTGAGGAAACCCTGGGAAGGAGCCAGGGATAGAGGTTGAAAGGATACCATGAACTAGAATCAGGATGGTGGTGAGTTGAAGCCCCAAGAGAGCCGCAAGAAACCCTAAGAAGCAAAGGGGGCTAAGCCAGAGAGAAGAAAAATTAAAGAAAAGGCCAGAAAGGAGAGAGACACGATAAAGAGAGACCACTTGGCAGGGAGGGAAGGAACCTTGCCCAAGAGGGCTTCAGTTTCCATCATCTTCCCTGGTTGGGCCCCACCTCCTTCAGGGGAGTAACTGGAAACCCCTTTAATTCAAGGCAACTCAAGTGGATCTCCAAGCTGGCAGAAGGGAAAAGAGGAATGAGCCCTCTGACAACAGTAAAGGGATGGATAAGAGCCAGGAGGCAGAATGAGTGAGGTGAGAGAAGGGGAGGAGCCACAATTTGTGGGTGATAAGAGTGTGAAGGTACCATTAACTGGCCTGGGAGCCAATGGATGCGGTGAGTTGACACCCAGGACACCTTGGGTCTAGTTCCCATTTGGCTCTGGAAGATCATCATGGAAACAGGGTGGCCATTTAAAATCTATAGGCCATGCTGGGAGATCTTAATACTTCTTAGGAGCAAGAGTCATGATCTGCCCTGATCAGAACTTGATCACTCCTTAGCTTCCTGAATCTCTCTGGGTGTCATTTGGTTCTTGGTCCCACTGACCAGTGCTAGGCTCTTGTTTTGTGTCTCAAGATCAGACTCCTGAAAGTGACGACCTGCTGGACAGAATGTCCATCACAGATGACAGATTGATGTGATTTATGACTGGCTGTTCTTGGGTCAGGTGCTCAGCCTTGGTTCTGTGCTCTGGGGCACAGAATCTCACAGCACCAGCATGAATGCTCACACCCCTGGCACAGCTCTGTGGGCACTTTCTGAGGCTTGGCCAGTCCTGTTCGTGTACTTCCCTTCCTTAAGCCCATGCCTTCTTATCCTTAAAATCAAGAACTTGGACCACATGAAGTTTACAAGTCCTCCACATTCTGTGCTGTATTAGCTAGGGCAACACTAGCTGCTGTAACAAATAGGCCGGCACTCGACTGATTTATTACAATAGACCTTTATTTCTTGCTCATGGACAGGTGTAGAGCAGTAGTCCCCAACCTTTTTTGTACCAGGGACTGGTTTCATGGGAGACAGTTTTTCCATGGACTGTGGGAAGGGGATGATTTTGGGGTGATTCAAACCCATTACATTTATTGTGCACTTTATTTCTATTATAACTTTGTGATATATAATGAAATAATTATAGAACTCATCATAATGCAGAATTGATGGAAGCCCTGAGCTTGTTTTCCTGCAACTATATGGTCCTATCTGGGGGTGATGGGAGACAGTGACACCCGAAGGGTGTTACTTACATCCAGTCTACTCCATAATCTCATTTTCGTTGCTGTCCCTGCAGAAGAGCCTGCTTCACAACGATGAGGTATTGAAAATGGAAGCAGGCTCTCCAATGCTTTTGCAGCAATCTCAGGACATTCCTCCTCAACTTTAATTCAGAATATACAGAGATTTGAAGTTGTCTCAAGCATACTTTTAAGGCCACTGTTATTTGCCATCTCAAGCAGTTGATCCTCTTATAGCATGAACAAAGTTGATTCAGCTGGCTTATTCACAAATGGGTCATGGATCCATTCCTTCCCAGTTTGGGGGTCTTTTGTGGTTGGGAAGTAATGTTCAAATTCTTTTGAAAGTTGAGATAGGTGATCATGCTTGGAGAAAGAAGACCCTGGCTCTGTCTCTTTCAAAATCTCTGCTAATGTTTGAAACATGTCAAAAATCCTCATCACCCCCATAATTCCAGTTTGGCTTTGAATGTAGCTACTTTATCTGCCAACTGAACATAGTTGTTCTCTCCTGAGATGATGGACTGAGTTCCTCGAACAGGTTGAACAGGTTTATCGACTCATTCTGTGTCCCTGAAATATGCTACCAATGGTGACTGATTTTTTAAAAGAAATCTCTAGAACTGCTCTCATAACTCAAAAACTCTGTCCAGCAACCCACTTTTAGAAAGCCATCTCATCTCTGTGTATAAGTCTTCTCTTATGAGATGAGATGCTTTGGGTTCAAATGGATGCTTTGCGTCCATCTCCTCACAGAGCTTCATGAAGAGACTTGAGTTAAGGGCATATACTTTAATGTGGTTGATAATTTCAATCACATCCTGCAAGCCATTGTAATTCAGGTGACTTTTTTCAGCTGGCTGGTATTTCTCTATGGATGACATAGTGCATTGATTCATATTCAGAAGGGAATTCTTTGACCTGAGTAGTGAAACCAGAAAGTCACCCAGTCATGGCAGCCACTTCATCTGTGTATATACCAACAAAATGACCAATTCAGCTTTCCTGATATGTAATCATTCAAGGAATGCTCAAAATTCTCCAAGCCAAGCTTCAATAGTACATGAACCATGAACTTCCAGATGTTCAAGCTGGTTTTAGAAAAGGCAGAGGAACCAGAGATCAAATTGCCAACTTCTGTTGGATCATCGAAAAAGCAAAAGAGTTCCAGAAAAACATCTACTTAGGCTTTATTGACTATGCCAAAGCCTTTGACTATGTGGATCAACACAAACTGGAAAATTCTGAAAGAGATGGGACTACCAGATCACTTGACCTGCCTCTTGAGAAATCTGTATGCAGATCAGGAAGCAAGTTAGAACTGGACATGGAACAACAGACTGGTTCCAATTAGGACAAGGAGTATGTCAAGGCTGTATATTGTCACCCTGCTTATTTAACTTATATGCAGAGTACATCATGAGAAACACTGGGCTGGAGGAAGCACAAGCTGGAATCAAGATTGCTGGGAGAAATATCAATAATCTCAGATACGCAGATGACACCTCCCCCTTATGGCAGAAAGCGAAAAAGAACTAAAGAGCCTCTTGATGAAAGTGAAAGAGGAGAGTGAAAACGTTGGCTTAAAGCTCAACATTCAGAAAACTAAGATCATGGCAACTGGTCCCATCACTTCATGGCAAATAGATGGGTAAATAATGGAAACAGTGATAGATTTTATTTTTTGGTCTCCAAAATCACTGCAGATGGTGACTGCAGCCATGAAATTAAAAGAAGCTTGCTCCTTGGAAGAAAAGTTATGACCAACCTAGACAGCATATTAAAAAGCAGACACATTGCTTTGCCAACAAAGGTCTGTCTAGTCAAGGCTATGGTTTTTCGAGTAGTCATGTATGGATGTGAGAGTTGGACTATAAAGAAAGCTTAGCACCAAAGAACTGATGCTTTTGAACTGTGGTGTTGGAGAAGACTCTTGAGGGTCCCTTGGACGGCAAGGAGATCTAACCAGTCAATCCTAAAGGAAATCAGTCCTGAATATTCACTGGAAGAACTCATGCTGAAGCTGAAACTCCAATACTTTGGCCACCTGATGTGAAGTACTGACTCATGGAAAAGACCCTGATGCTGGGAAAGATTGAGGGCAGGAGGAGAAGGGGATGACAGAGGATGAGATGGTTGGATGGCATCACTGACTGAATGGACATGAGTTTGAGTAAACTGTGGGAGCTGGTGATGGACAGGGAGGCCTGGCGTGCTGCAGTCCATGGGGTTGCAAAGAGTTGGACATGACTGAGCGACTGAACTGAACTGAACTGAATCATTCAAAGGCTTGAATAGTTCTGCAACTGTGTTGGTCGGCAACAGAAGTGCACATAATATATCCTCAAGCACACCCTCAAAACAAACACTGTTGCCTTGATGTCAACATTGGTAGACTCATCAAAGTCAGCATTGCATGCCACAGTGACTCATTAATCCTTTCTAACAATCCTTTCTCAACATCCCCTGCTGTTTCATCAATTCATCTAGTTATGGTGCCAGTTATAAAAGAGGAACATGTGCCACCATTTGAACTGCAGCCTCTCCTAAAAGTTCATGACAAATGTCCTTAGCAGCAGGCACGATCAACTCTTTACCAAGAGTAAAGTGCTTCTTAGCTTTACCAATGAAGTTAGCCACTAAGAATGATGCTCTCAGTGCAGATACATTGGACGAAGTGATGGCCTTCAATAATTGTTTCTGTTCTTCATGTTTGTGGGTTTTTTTTCTTTTAAAAGACTCCAAAGTCTTGTCTTTTAAAGCAGGGTGCTTGGTCTTCATTTAGAGAAGTAGTTTCGAAGGTTTCAGGGCTTTGTTGTGTAGCCAGTCACCACATATTATAAAAAGCAGGGTTGGAGAATGTGAATCCCCTGTTGCAACAAACCCATAATTTAAGTTGGACTCTTGGTATTTTCTATTAAATGCAATTTTCTTTTTGTTTGCAATCTTAAAGGCTTCTGCTATCTCATCATTGGGTCTTTCCCCAAGCTCTCTAGCAACATTTGTTTTTCACTCATTTTGGCTAGGGTTAGCTTGTGGGCTTACCAAGACTGTGACTGAGACAAGCGTTCAGTGCAGGAAAGAGGCATGGATAGGAGTGGTAAATAAAATAATGAGTGAGCCATGCACAGACTAAAATAAGTCAGATTCTGACTTAAAGCCTGCCACCAGTTGCAACTTAATTGTCTATTGCCACTGTCTGATAGGTTTTGATATGAGTCTGCAAGCAATTGATTTATTATGGTCTCTGTGCAATCAAGCCTGTCTAATGATAATCTGTATTTGCTGCCACTCCCCAGTGCTAGCATCCCCACCTCAGCTCCACCTCAGATCACTAGGTATTCAGGTCTCACAAGGAGTGCACAACCTAGATCCCCCACATGTACAGTTCACAGTAGGGTTTGCACTACTATGAGAATCAGATGCCACTGCGGATCTGACAGGAGGTGGAGCTCGGGCAGTAACGCAGGTGATGGAGAGCGCCTGTAAATCCAGATGAAGCTTTGCTTGCTTGACTGTTGCTCACCTCCTGCTGTGTGGCCTGGGTCCTAACAGGCCATGGCCCAGTACCGGTCTGTGACTCAAGCATTGGGGACCCCTGGTATAGAGGACAGTTTCCTCTACATGGTGATTCAGGGACCTAGGCTCCTTCCCTCCCATTCCTTTCAGGCCTTTGAATCCTAAAGCAGCAGGTGGGGAAGGAGAGGGTAGAAAAACACTCTTGCTTCTTAACTGTCTTAGCCCAGAAGTAATACACATCACTTCTGCTCACATTCCATTGGTAGCCTTGGTCCCATGTTTGTTCCTAGATGCTGGGGTGGGCTGGGAAATATGCCCCTTGGTTGGGCAGGTCCTTGCCAGCAGCAGCTTCACTTTATGGCAAGGGAGTAGGAATTCCTAGTGGGCAGCTAGCCCTGGTTCTGCTACAGGAGTAGGGTTCTGTTTTGAATTTGTCTCTAGCCCCTCCTCCCAGCAAATGGTCTTGTTTCCAGAGAGAATCTTGAAGGCAGTGGTCCTAATTTCCTAGTTTATTGCCTTGAGGCAGAGTAGGCAGAGTCCTACTTTATTACCTGTAATAATTTTTACAGCAAGCTAAAGAGGCCTCCACTGCTGAACAAAGCTTCAGTATCTCAAGGAACCAGTGCCCACAGCCAGCAGGGACTGAAAGAGATTGCAGGCGTCTCAGAAAGAGGAAATAGGAGGGCAGTTCCTGATTTTGAATGAGAAAGCATGGGAAGGGTGGAAGAGCCAAAGAATAGCCAGTAGTGTTCCCAAACAAGAAAGGAGGCCACCACATACTGTCATTTCTCTGGTAAATATTTGACTGGATGTTTGTTTTTCTCTGAGGAATTTTGGATGATGTGACAGAAACTGGGCAGAACATCAGAATATCAGAAGCACTCAACAAGAGGCCAGAGAAGCCCAAAGAACAATTCAGAGAAGCAAATTGCTCACCAGGGTGGCAAGCAGTGCTTTTCCATCGAGATGTTTCCCCCAAATGCAAGGTGAGTTATCAGGGCCCAGCTTGAGACAAGTCATGCTGGACAACAGCATGTTCCTGGCAACTGTCTTCTTTTTTAATTAAAAAAGTAATTTTTTAATTAAAAGAAGTACTTTAATTGAGGTATAGTTGATGTACAACATTAGTTACAGTTGCACAATGTAGTGATTCATAGTTTTTAAAGGTTATACTCTATTTATAGTTATAGAATGTAGACTATATTCTATATGAAAGTGAAGTCACTCAGTCGTATCCGACTCTTTGTGACCTCATGGACTGTAGCCTACCAGGCTCCTCCATCCATGGGCTTTTCCAGGCAAGAGTACTGGAGTGGGTTGTCATTTCCTTCTCTGGGGGATCTTCCTGACCCAGGGATCGAACCCAGGTCTCCTGCATTGCACGCAGACGCTTTACTGTCTGAGCTAGTAGGGAAGCCCTATATTCCCTATATTGTACAATATATCCTTGTAGTTTATTTTATGCATAGTAGTTTGTACCTCTTAATTTCCTACCCCTGTTTTGCCCCTCTCCCCTTCCTTCTCTCCACTGCATGCATGCAGGCGTCAAGTCGTTTCAGTCGTGTCCGACTCTTTGCAGCTCTATGGACCATAGCCAGCTAGGCTTCTCTGTCCGTGGGATTCTCTAGGCAAGAATACCAGAGTAGGTTGCCATGCCCTTCTCCAGGGGATCTTCTCCACCCAGGGATCAAAGCTACATCTTTTATGTCTCCTGCATTGGCAGACAGGTTCTTTATGACTAGTGCCACCTGTGAAGCCCTCCCTCTCACCACTGGTAACCGCTAATTTGTTCTCTTTATCTGTGGGTCTGGTTTTTTGTTGCTGTTGTTGTTACATTCACTAGTTTGTTGTATTTTTTAGATTCTACATATACGTGATATCATTTGATATTTGTCTTCTCTGTTCGACTTATTTCACTTAGCATAACTTCCAAGTTCATCCATATTGTTGCAAATGGCAAACATTTTGTCCTTTTTATGGCTGAAAAGGACATCTTCTTTATCCATTCATCTGTTGATGGACACTTGAGTTGCTTCCATATCTTGGCTACTGTGAATAATACTACTGCAAACATTGCGGTGCATGCATCTTTTCAAATTAGTGTTTTTGTTGTTTTCAGATATATACCCAAAAGTGAAATTGCTGGGTCACATGGCAGTCTATTTTTAGTTTTTTGAGAAACCTGGTGATTGTCTTCATTGCTATTGGTGATTCATGGAACCGGGAAGAAGGCCTAGTTTACGTAATTTGGCAGCTGGCACTGAGGAAAGAACCACAGATATGTTCTTGGGTCAGTGAACAGATTTCAGTTTGTCTTCATTTTGAAGTTACAGACTAGAGTGGGAAGAACCCAGAGGATCTGGGTTTGGAACCTGGCTCTGTAGTTTCTAGTAGATCTTAAAGCCTCAGTTTCCTCATCTATTAATCAGTTTCCTCATCTATTAACCCCTGTCCTAACCCACAACTTTGTGAAGATCATATGAGAAAAGGATATGAAAGGCATTTGAGAGCTGTAAAGTCATGTCTAGATGTCATGAATTAAGAATTCTCACTCGAAAATTTAAACTTAAACATTTCCTCTTAAATGATTCTAAAAATAAAAAGACTACTCAAAAAGTGGAACCATTGCTTCCTGGTATCAGGGGATTCTCTGTTTAGATTGTTGCAAGATGTTATTGTGGGGAAGGAAAAAATAATATTTCCTCTATTCTTCTAGGTTCTTGACCAAGATACTCCTATAATAAAAAAAGATTAACAAGAGATACACAAAAGTTTAATAACAAGTATACCTTCTGTGTGGGCTCCTTAGGTGGTGCTAGTGGTAAAGAGCCTGCCAGCTGATGCAGGAGATGTAAAAGGCACAAGTTTGATTACTGGGTCGGGAAGATCCCCTGGAGGAGGGCATGGTAACCCACTCCAGTATTCTTGCCTGGAGAATCCCATGGACAGAGGAGCCAGCAGGCTAGAGTCCATAGAGTCGCACAGAGCTGGACACAACTGAAGCAACTTAGCCCACATGCATGTGTATACCTCCTGTATACATGGGAGATTCCTAGAAAAACTGATTTAACTCTCCCAAATGACTGAAGTTGTCACACTAGATACCATCTTCAGCTAAAGACAAAAAAAGATGTTAGGGTGAAGAGTTAGTTATAAGAAGTTATTAGGAAAAGCACAATAAACAAGGGTAAGGTTATAAAAAAAATAAAAATGAATGGTGCTTTTTAGGACAGTTAAGAATGAAAGGGAGCAAAAAAAAAAGGGCCTTTGTCTTCTTCAATCACCCATTTTTCACATGGTAACTCTGCCTGAACTTGCCAGACGTGGGTGAAAACACTTTCACACACTCCCTCCAAAAGAAGGGTAGCTACCAGATGCAGACCATTCTTCTCTGAACAGTAAGCTCCAATTGAAGGGGTAAGGTCAAGGCAAAGGAGAATAAACAGAGATCTGGACACCCAGAGGAGGAAACAGGGAGGCCCTGGGGAAGATGGAATAAAGAACCAGGCCAGAGATGAAAGGCCAATCAATAGCTCATCTTAAAGTTATCACATGTGTTTGAGTCCCACCAAGAACAAGTGATAGTCTCCCTATGACTGGTGTTCCCTGAGGATCCAGTGAGACTTTGGTGATGGGGGTATAAACTCTATAAACTGTAAAGCACTGTTATTTACTACAGTGCCCCGCTCAAGACAGGAAAATTCTTGCAGTCCTTCTGCCCTGGGAAAGAGCTCTATTCCCAACTTGGCTGAGCTGATGCTGTCTCTCTGAGTCAGTTGACCAGCTGGTTAAACAGCAGAGCCAAGACACCCAGCCAGGAGTCTAGCTCCTTGGATCTGTGGCTCCTGTGTCTCTTGATAATATCAGACCCCATCTCCAGGAGGGACACCAGGGTCTGCTGGGGGCCAGGCTGCTGCTTGGAATACTCCACTCCCACCTCATGAAACAGCATCTGTGGGAGGCAGTTGTAGGGAAGGTGGAAGCAGGCCTGAGGCCCAGCAAGCATGTGCTTCTCAGTTAACAAATCACCATTCCTATCCATTCTCTAAGGATCTAGGAAAGTGCTGGCATCCCATCCATTCTACGGATGAAGCAACCAAGAGTTCAGCAGGAGAAATGATTCACCCCAGCTCATGAGGTTTCTAACTTTACATCCCAGGCTTTTCCTCTGGGTAGATCTGAGGACTCACACATGCGTGAAAACAGCCCATACACACCCTCTGATGGAGGTTACCAACCAGAGCTGATCATTCCCAGCTGTACATGCACGCGTGTTCAGTCACTTCAGTCTTGTCTTACTATTTGCTACCTCATGGACTATAGACCACCAGGCTCCTCTGTCCATGGAATTCTCTAGGCAAGAAGACAGGATTGGGTTGCCATGCCCTCCTCCAAGGGATCTTCCTGACCCAAGGACCGAACCTGAATCTCTGACATCTCCTGCATTGCAGGCAGATTCTTTACCTACTAAGTCACCTGGGAAGCCCTGTCCTAGCTGTACAGCAAGGTCCAGATGAGTGGGAGTAGTCATGGCAAAGGAGAAAAAAGAACAATTTGGACACACAGAGAAGACAGACAGCGGCCCTGGGGAAAAAATGCAATCAAAACAGGGTATCAGTGTGTCTTTCATTGTTGAACTTCCCCTGATTCTCAGAGATTCACTGAAAGTGACAGACAGGGACATAGCAGCAGGCAATAGAGAGAGAAACAGATAGAAAGGCACATGGGACTGACTTTCTGGGGAAGCTGTCAGAGGCAAGCCTGAGGGGGATGCAGATTCTGCCACTCACTGGCTGGGGAAGCTTGGATGTGTTTCCTTACCTTCTGGTGCTTCCGTTTTCTCATAGGTGAAATGGGGTGATGATAGTACCTCTCACAGGGCTATCATGAAGCTGAAATTAGTTAATAAAAGCATACCCTTGAGGGACAGCTTGGCATACTGTAGGCCCTTGAGAAAGGTTATCTTTCCATCTATCCGTTTAGGAAGCATTAGTGGGCACCAGGGTTTCCCTGGTGGCTCAGACAGTAAAGAATCTGCCTGCAACTTGGGAGACCTGGGTTTGATCCCTGGGTTGGGAAGATCCCCTGGAGGAAGGCATGGCAACCCATTCCAGTATTCTTGCCTGGAGAATCCCATGGAAAGAGGAGCCTGGTGGGCTACAGTCCATGAGGTCACAAAGAGTCGGACACGACTGAATGACTAGGCATAGTGGGCACCTGTCCTTGCCACGTGCCGGGTCAGAAGCCAAGCACATGAGAAGAATGAGGAAGGTCCCTTCCCCTAGGGAGCACCCCCTCTAGTGGGGGACACAGATGTATGAAGACTTTTCCACAAAGTGGGCTCCCTGCTGTGATTGTGGACTGAGTCCCAAGCAGTCCTACTGTCTCAGTTCACAAGTAACCGAACTGAGACCTTGGGCTCATCTGAGACTGGGAAGCCACAGCACTTTTAGGAGAAGGGCTGGATGGGCTCAAAGTGGTATTTCTTGGCCAGGTGCCTTTACATGAGGGCCCCAGAGGAGGCTGGTGGCACTGGAGGACAGAGGGGCCATTCTGGGCAAGATTGCTGTGTTCTGCCCGCCCCGCCCCCACAACCTGTAGTGTGGAGCGGGACACTGATCACGGGGCCAGGTGTGCAGAGCACTCAGGCTACTGGTTAACCAAGTGAAGGACTTCAGTCCACTGTGATCAGGAGCCCAAGGCAGGAGAGTCTTGGACACTCCCTCACCTAGCAGGAGGCCAGGGACACCAGGTCAGCTGCCCACGGACGTACACTGGATTGGAGCTGAGGGGGCACTCAGTCTGGAGAGGGCTGACCCCAATTGCTCTGAGGACAGAGGAGCAGATGGGGTCTGGCATTTGAGGAGGTAGAAACAGCCAGTGAGAGTCCCTCTCCAACCCAAGAAAGAAAACTTTTCTTTGGTCCAAAAGCAAGGAACTGTACTGATAGAATAGATTATCACACACAATTTACAGATAACGAATATACAGTGATCTTTCTTGCAAACTGCACAGACCCAATTAAATCTCACAGAATGCTTTCATTGATTTTTGCCTGAACTCTTGTGTATGTAGTCAACCTGCCATTGACCCATGAGTTTATTTCCGACATGAGTGTTGGTTGATATATTTATTGACATTAATGAGTAAGACAAATGTGCAACAGTGGAAACAAGGTGTGAGTCACAATTTCATTTGCAGAAACTCCTTTTTGGATGAATGAGATAAGAATTTTAAATTCTAGAAGAATATTTCCTTTTTTTTTTTTTTTTTGCTATTCATAATGTAATGGTTACAAACATGTTTAAATTTAATCTGCCTTGTTAACATTTTCTCTGTCACTTTCTAGACAGTCTCAGAACATAAATCAGAGCCTGATTTGTAGTGCTCCCCCATCTCCCTGGTATAAATACTCCCAGTCTGCCTGATTTCAAGCTAACAATGTGATGTCACTGAATGGAGGTGTGAAGAGAGGCACGGGAGTAGCGCAATCCATAACACAGACTTTTCATCCTGCACATTAAACAGATGTAGATAACCTCCAGAGATAAATCACAGCAAAAGGTATCAAAGTAATTAGGAGGTGATAGGTTGTCAGGCTTTACTACTTTCCTTTTAAATAATTTATTTAATTATACATTTGTATATTTTAATTTTTACCAGTGGTGGTGTGTACAAACTGGCTTGCAAAATTCCTGATGATGTGACAGTCCTAAACTGGTACAAGCCAGCTTGAGCATACTATCACATCTGCCTCCAGCTCCAGGCAGGACTAGGAGGAGGCTGTGTGTTAGGGGATTGAAGGGATTCACAAAGGTGGGGCTGGGCTGACCTCAGAGATCCTGGCACACAGGCTGCCTCATTGCTGGAGGCATCACACGGACAGGCATGCTCATGCACACACATGCACACACACACACAAACACACTGCACACACCTCTTCCTCCTTCTCAACCCTTCTCTGCACTCAGCAGTGGAAACCAGTTCCCTTTTTTCCGCCCCCAGGGTGGCAGGTGCCGCACTCACAGAGCACCTCGAGCTGGACTTGAAATAACCTGGGCTTTGTGACATTTTCTGCTCACTGGTCCTCTTTGGGCCTCAACTTCCTGAGGGAAGTTCCCATGGAATTTAACACACATGCCCTAATCCTGTCTGTGCCAGGTGCTGGGCTGGATTTGAGATCAGAGAGTCAGCCACAGCCCGGAAGGTCAGCGAACTCTCGGAGCTCCGAGGAGCCATGTGAGCTAGCAGCAGGGGCTGGGAGGATGGTGTCATGCAGCGGTGCCTGGCTCCCAGCCTCGCCTCCTCCTGGACCAGTTAGGAAACCTCTCCTGGCTCTAGTTCCTCATTTTGAAAAGGAGTTATTACAATCTGCTACTTGTAAAGACTACATAAGCTAACATAAAATAGCAGAATTCCTAAGGAGATAGTGATACACAATAAAGTGACATCAATCAATAAAAGCTATTATCATATGTTTGATGACCATAGAGTGACAACGTTAGGACCAAAGGAAGCAGGACTGTGGGGCACAGAGACACCGTACTGCCCCCAGCAGACGATCAGCACAGGAGTGTCAGAGAAAGAAGTTAGGAATGCAGATGACCTGTGCTCTAGATGTACCAGTTCTGTGTCATTGCTTGGACTCATCCTCATTACTTTTTATTTTCAATCTTTTTTTAAAATTTTTTATTTATTAGACAATTTTTTATTTTCTATCTTTTTAATTAATGAAAGATTTATAATTTATACCCCATCATAGAACAAATCTTGCATGTTTTTACTTTATGCTGATTCTTGGGCAGCTTCCCTTCAGAATGGTGTTTTATTGCTCTGGGACCTGAGCAAAAAACCTCCAGTCTTTTCCCTGATTACAAAACCCAGTCATTCATTCAGTGTATGTTTATTGCTGTCTACTTTGTGTTAAGCACTGTTCTAAGCAGTTGTCAAGCACTACATCTATGCAGTACCCTTGGAAAATTCAGGAAAATCACTTTTAAAAAGTAGAATGGACTCAAATCCCACTACACAGAGATAACCGCTCTTCACAACTTGGGATCATATTGTTTTATAATATTTTTCCCTTAACAATATATCACAAACACGGTTCCAAGTTGTTATCTGTGGAAATTAGATTTTCTACATTTAGGGGTGCTGTTTTGCAGTTCACCCCTCAACAGGTCTGCCCCAACAGCCCTGGACCCATTAGGAAGTAGTGTGAGTCTCAGAGACAAAGAAGTGGGTCTCAGTGGCCTTCTAACTTGGGTTGACCTCAAGTCAAGGTCACCTGTTCATGCTGGAGGGGACGCATAGATAGAGCCCTTATTTAGAGAGCTCCACTCTCTACTCTCTCTGAGCTCACCTGCTTCTAGCCACTGCCAGACTAACTCTCATCTCAGCCCTCCAAGCAGGAGACAGGTCCAGCAGTGAATATGTGCAGGCAGAGTCACCCCACTGAAAGAGTTCTGTGGGTCTGTATATTCTGACATGAGAAATTGCCCTTCTTTAATAAAACTCTTTCCCTTTTCTTTATTGATTAAATGAAGAAATCAATCAAATCAGACAACTTTAGTCTGATCCCATTTTTGCTTGAAACTACAGGTTACAAAAACATAATTATGGAAGGGAAAAGGGCTTTTATTAGTACTTTTTACATTTGTAAATATTCTGAATATTTTACAATAAGCATATATTACGTTTAAAATGTTAAGCACACATAGGAGGGAGAGAGGGAGGAAGGATGAGATTTTTAGCATTCTAGTACGTGTCCCCAGTCATCTCTCTGATTATTTCCTTAGTGTGTATTTTTTAGAATTAGAATTCCTAGAAGTGGAATTGCTGTATTTTAACAGCTCTTGGTATATATTGCAAAATTAATCCTCAGAATGGCTATATCTCCTTGCACTTTGATTACCAGTAAATGAATACCAACTTGTCTTGACCTTCAGTAATTCTGAGTAGTGTTGTCAATAACTCCCACTTTAATAGATAAGACAGGGTCTTCCCTGGTGGTCCAGTGTTGTCCTAATGGTCTGGAAGCGAGTGACAAGAATGAAGACAGAACATGAAATCTGGTGCAATGGGTCAGGGGACCTGCAGCCTCTACTGGACTGAGGTACAGAGTCCACTCTGAGTCCAGCTTTTATTCCTAATTGCAGACTACAAGACTTTTTTGATCTTATCTTTCCCAAGATACTACATTGACATAGTCCAGATCTCCTCGTTTTTACCCCAGGCCGCTCACTTTTGGGCTAGTCTCGGGAACAATCAGCAAGTGCATAGGCAGCGTTCATGCCTGACGCTGACCTGGAGTTACACGGTCCGTGCTTTCATGATCCCAGTCATAATCCCTTCTGGGTCAGGCCTTGGGGTTTGTAACAAGGAGATTATTCTTAAGAAAAACATGAAAGATAATCATTAACACAGTTTCTTAATATATGCTGTTTTTCCAGGTGCTATTTCTGTGGAATTTCTCAAGGCTGTGAAAGTACATTGTTAGGAATTCCCACTACACCTTCCTCCCTTTTGTTTTTTCAGGAGTAGATACGCCGTCTGAGCAACTGTTTTCTTCATCAGTTCTCGGATGGTTTCTCTCGTGCATCTGAGGACTAGACACAAAACAGTTAAAAATATACATCCTGATATTATAGTACCAAGCAATCCTCCTTCTAAAGTTTTAATCCACATCACGGAGTTAAGTTTATGCAAGCTTTCCTCAATTTCTTCAAATAAATCAGTTTCTGGGAGTAATTGTAAGTGAGCCTTTTGCATATTAGAAATAGTAGCCATAATTGGGAAATATCTAAGGATAAATTATTACGAACGTGTCCTCTCAAATATTGAAATAATTGATCCCAAGTATATGCGCCTTGATTATATTTATGAGGTGTGACACAAAATGAAGAGATATTCCAATCACACTTAAGATGAATTTGTAATTTTAAAGTTTGTACTTTGTCCCCTAGTAGGAGAACTGCATTTTCTAAATCAATCAATCGTTCATTAATTTCTTGGTCTATGGGGGTTTGACTTCCCCAGGCAGAACTTGCATCTTGGTGCCACTACTGTACAAATGTAGTCGTTTGTATAGTTTGATGCAGTGCTACTCCAGCTACTGCTGCGGTCGGGGCTATAGCAGTAATTCCCACAATAGCTGCTATAAGGAGTCCAATAAACTTTTTGGAATGTTGTAGTACTTTCTTCATAACCTTTAAAAGAGCATGTGTCAATGTATGGCAAAAACCACTACAATATTGTAAAGTAATTAGCCCCCAACTAAAATAAATAAATTTATTAAAAAAAAAAAAAAGATGAGAATAGCTGGTATTGATGCTGAAATCCTAAAGAGATCCTCAGCATCTTCAATGATATTCTTAGAGTAATCTGAATGACGGGACTCATATTCTCCACATAAGAAGATGGAAGCACCCCAGGGATAGAACCAGCTCCACTGGAGGCTATCCAAGTGCTGACCATGGAATGGGCTCCTCTGTGGATGGACTTAGGAACAGCTTTATTTAATCGATAATAATAAACAAACTATCTTTCAGTCAATCTTATATAAATATTTGGATCTAGTCCATGTTTTGAAATGTACCAAATTCACATGCCTGGATCCAACCACTTAGTTTGGCTGGGGAAATATAGAACTTCATACTTTAATAAACAGTGAGCGCTCAGGGAAACAGTCTGCATATGAAACTGCCCCTGAACCATCTCTGCAGATTAGTGCTTTCCACAATAAACAAGTGTTGCTAGTATCCTGAAATGGATAATGATGTTATAAATACTTACTAAAGTAACACATAACGCTATATAAATCCAGTGGCACAAGTCATCTGTTGGTTGAACAACAACAAACAAATGCATGAAAACAAGGCACCAGAAAATTGAAACTCCTATGGTTGTTTTTCTCCTTTAATAAATATGAAATCAGTGAAGTTAATATACTCTTTTTAAAAAGAGTCATATTGGATCTATTTTCTTTAATAAGCTGTCTACACAAAAAAATAACATTATTGCCCAAATTGGTACTTTAATTTTCTTGAAACTAAATGAAGTTTATTCTTCTAAAGTCCCTAGACACATTTCAGAGTGTTACAGCTTTGATCCTCAAATTTATCTAACAGTACTTGTTTAACGTCGTTTTGTTTTTCACTTTGCTACATAGAAGTGAAATATAATAAATTACAGTTTAATGTATTCTGTCACTGAAGAAAGCAACTTCCTTTTAAAAGTCTATTGTATTACTTATTTGCTAAGTTGCCCTAAACTTAGCATTACTTCTTTCAGATATTTAATTTAAAAATGTAATCTCTTGCAATGTATTATAAATCACTATAAATAAATATGTGATTAATATTTAAAAAATAAATAAATAAATAAAAGAGCATGTGTTTCAGGAGAGCCTTCCCAAGGTCTGGTTTGATTTACTGGAAGCCATATTCCCAATCTCCTTCTTAATATAAAAAATGAGTGATTAGAATTATAAAGTGAAGAATTTAAGCAAGTATATAATTTGCAGTCCTAGCAAGAAAGTTCTTGTACACTTTCATTGATAGAAATTGTTCCTTTCAAGAGCACATAAGAATCTCTCACACAAGACTGAATATAAAATGTCCAGTTTGTACTGGTATTAAATGTCAATAAATAATGAGTTTTATTGGAATAATGTCCATCCCAAATTTGGAATTTTTTTAAGACTTAAAGCCAATCTCCAAATCTCTCCTTGCCCTCTTCCTTGATCCAGTTGTGGGAAGGGGGGTGACATGCCACCAACATGCCATACAATTGGATGATCTGAATGAGTGGTAATATTAGTATGGTCAAAGACTTCATGCACCTGCCAATGTAGCCTTTTGTGAGGATTGCAGGACTGATTTTGATGAGAGCAATTAGAGACTGCATACCCCTTAGGGGACCAGTCCCATACAATTCCATAGGAACCATTAATCAAAATTACTCCCTCAGTCCAATAGAGGCTGCAGGTCCCCTGACCCATTGCACCAGATTTCCTATTCTGACTTCATTCTCGTTGCTTGCTCCCAGACCATTAGGGCAACAGCCTGGTGGCTAATATTCCATGCTCCCGATGAAGGGCATCCAGGTTCGATCCCTGGTCAGGGAACAAGATCCCACATGCCCCAACTTAGAGTTGACATGCCGCAACTAAAGATCCCACATGCGGCAACAAAGACTGAAGACCCCATGTGCTGCAGCTAAGACCCCATGAAGCCATGCAAATAGATAAACATTAAAAAAAGATAAGGCAGCATTTCATCTTAATTTCTCCTTTTATTACTAGTCGAAATTTTAAGAATTTATTGAATATTTGTATTTTGTCCCTTGCTGGTGGCTTACTATTCTTTGGACAGTTTTGTTCTTGTGGTGTTTTGATTTTGGTCTTTATTTCATTTTTTTCTTTCCCTGTGGTTTGCTGTAGTGATTGAATTTTTATTTCTTCATATTCACTTTTTAGTACATTGATTTGCTTTCCATTTATATCCTTCTGGTAGCTAACGGTGGACTTTTAACATACTTACTTAGAATTATATTTTACTTATAAATCCCAGAGAAATAAAACAGATTTCTACACCATCCTCCTAAACATGATAAGAACTTGGTCATCATTTCACTTCCCTTTATATCCACACATATTCCTACCCTTCCATGTGAGGTATCATCTGGTATTTCAACTCCAAATTGACATTTCAAACATTTTATTTCACAATAATTACTTATCTAGATATTTTCCCCCTAATTCCTCTGTTTGTTGTTGCTTTTAAATCCTTCCCCTTCCTCCTAGATTCGTTTTTCTTCTTAATTGAGAATTTTCTCCAGTATTTCTTTTAGAACAGGTCTTTTTGAGTCCCCGTGTTTCTAACAATGTGTGTGTTAATATATACGTGTGTGTGTTTAAAATTCTGTGCTCAGGAATATTGGGAAGTTTTGCTAATTTCTTTGCTTATTATGACTTTTTGCATCTCTCTACTTCCTCCTAGGGGCCTTCCCTGGTGGCTCAGTGGTAAAGAATCCGCCTGCAATGCAGGAGATGCAGGTCCGATCCCTGGGTCAAGAAAATCCCCTGGAGAAGGAAATGGCAACCCACTCCAGTATTCTTGCCTGGGAAATCCAATGGATAGAGGAATCTGGCAGGCTACAGTCCATGGAGTCGCAAAGAGTAGGACATGGCTTAGCAACTAAACAACAACAATAACTTCCTCCTAGGTTCATTCTTCTTGCAGACAATTTCCTCTACACTTTGTCTCAAAGAAGTTCTGTATTAGCTTCATTTCCCGAGGAGTAAGTCTGTTGAATTTTTGGCTCCCTTTCATAGTGTAATCTTTCCTCATGTTTGATGGTTGATGGTTCCAGATTGGGTGTTTATCTTTGTGATGGAGCTTTCCACTGGGATATTTATTTGGGGTGTGGGTGGCAGCTGCTGTAGCGGCTAATACTAAAGTGTGCTTTCAGTGCAGCAGGGTAGAGGTGGGATGTACCGATAGATGGGGTACCTCAGCAGCTGATCTTCATCCAAAGAGCCTGGTCCCTCCCAGGTGCCACCTGTGATCTGGGGCACTGCCTTTCTCTCTGTGACGCATGTATACTATTCCCAGAAAGATAAACTCCTTGCCCCTGGCTGGTCAGCATGGTGAGAGGACGCTTGGGTCTGTGGCCCCCCAACTCTTCATTTTGTGGTCTGTCAACAGCCCCCACCTGTGTCAGCCTCTTGCATGTGGATGCAGAGCACTTTTTGTGTGGTCACAGTCTATAGCCATGCTGGCTAATGCTTTTTCTCTTTGATCTTGTCCTAACTGCACTCCATCATTCAGCATCTTCTAGGAGTTTCTATGTACCTGATAGACTTCTTTCCTGCTTTCAAATATGGCTATTTTTTCCTTTCTTTAAAATTTTGAGGGTTTTGTATAGAATGGGGAGATTGATGTATGTGCTCAATTTACCTTCCAAAAAAACGAGTTCTGACTTTTACAGTTCTATCACATTTCTAACAGCATGAGTCCCCACCACCACTACCCCACCACTTCTAGGATATTTCTGTCCTATGGTCCTATCACCATGGAGTACTGTAATTACAAAGAATTTCAAGGGAATATGTTATGTTCCGGCTTCCCAGGTGGCAGTAGTGGTAAAGAACCTGCCTGCCAATGCAGGAAACAAGAGATGCAAGTTCGATCTCTAGGTTGAGAAGATTCCTTGGAGGAGGGCATGGCAACCCGCTCCAGTATTCTTGCCTGGAGAATCCCATGGACAGAGGAGGCTGTCAGGCTGTATATGGTCTATGGGGTTGCAAACAGTCGGACACGACTGAAATGACTTAGCACCCACACACACATGTTATGTTCGTGGGTTCCCCTGAGAAGTGCTCTTCCCTGAGGCTTCTGAGGGGAAAGATGGCCAGGAGGGAGGTCTGGGGAATGGCCAGATGGATGCTGCAGGAGTGGGGCACAGAGTGAACAAGGATCTGGAGGGTGAGCACGTGCTGAGGTGATTGATGCAGTGCAAGTCAGAGTGGCAAGAAAAACTGTGCTGGGACCCCAAAGAGGAGCAGGACCCTCTCGAAGAGAGGCCACAAGCTTGCTGTCCTGTGTTTCAGACATGAGACCCCAGGAGCCCTGTCCTGCAGGCTGTGAGGTCTGAAGAGGACAGAGTCCATAGCCTGTCGTCCAGATGACCACTGTCCTGCCCCAATAGCCCAGCAGTGAATCAGAGTGAACAGATGCTTCTTGACCTCTGGTTACGAAAAACCATGTCAAAAGACTGCTTTCCTGTGAAGTTTCTGGAGCTTAAGTCTCAGGACCCCTCACTTGCATGACCCTACCAAGGCTCTGGGAGGTGGGGAGGCACCTTGGTTAACTGTTTACATGGTGATGTGTTTTCTTTAAAATATGAGCAGGTAAGATATTTTTGTAGTTTTATGTGAAAAGGGCATCCAAATAATAAGCTTTTTGGACTCCAAGGAAACCTGAATCTGTCCTGTACTATGTTACCAAGAAAAGAAGGAGTTCAGGCCAGTTAGGACAGTTGTATAGATAATTAAGCTGGAGAAAGAATTATGAAAGAAGATTAATCTACTTATGGAAGACACATCACAGGTGAGTGGCACTGACTCAGAAAGTGACGTTAAAAAATATCAGATGATCTCAGTGGGCTACAAGTCAAATTCCTGACAGTGATGCTCAAGGCTGAAGGGTCAATGACCACAGCAGTGACTGATGATGTGAATGAGTATTTTGGCTGTTTTTCAGGACCAGGCAGCTAAACGGCACTTGTGACAGCTCAGTGGACATGGAGCTCTTCCTCCATTACTCCCTCATCCCATCAGTAAGTGAAGGCAGAGGAGGGTCATTGAGGGGAGAGAAGGGGAGCCACCCCCCATACACAGGTTTCCACAGGGGTCTGAATATGTCAGCAGAAACTTGCTGACTTAAATTATGCACCAAAATCACAGGCAGAAGAGGCTTTGAAGGTCCCAAGAGTCAGGAACACTGACTTGTAAGGAAGTCAAAACAGGTTTTTCTGAGGAAGCAATGCTGGAGCTAAGGTCTGTTGGAAGATGTAGTAAAGAACATTTCGAGCAAAGAGGAGAGCTTGTGCAAAGGCTCCATGGGGGCAGGGAGCATGGAAAGTGTGACGAGCTGAGAAGGCAAGTGGGGCTGGAGTGGAGAATGAGGTGGAAGTGTCTGGGGAGGTAGGGCAGGGCCAGACCCTGTGTGAAGGAGTTTTGTCTTTGTTCTAAACACAATGGGGAGTGATTGGAGGATTTCTGGCATGAGTATGGTGGGATCAGATTTATGTGTTGAAATGATCACTCTGGTTGCAAGTGGGGATCAGGTTGGAGGCAGGCAAGAGAGGAGGGAGGAAGACCAGTGAGGAGATGGTTGCAGAGATCCAGGTAAGGTAATTTTACATCATCCTAGATGATGGTGGTCAACTTGAGATGTTCAGAAGGTAAAAGCAGTAGGACCTACTAACAGGTTGGTTAGAGAGGTAAGGGAGAGAATGACTCTTTGGTTTCTGACTTGCACAGTTGGAAGGATAGTGGTATTTGCCATTCACTTGTTGAGGAAAATTAGAAGAGATCCAAGTTTGTTGCGGGTAAAGGAGCAGGACAGGGAGGAAAATCATGAGCTCCATTTAAGACATACTGTATTTAAGAAGCATTCAACACATCAGAAAGAAATGGTAACTGTGTAGTTGGGCATACAATTCTGGACCAAGTCTGGGCTGGAAATTCAAGTTTGTGAGTCTTCTGTGTATTTGGTGGCCAGGGAAAGCATGGACATGGGTAGGATCACTGAGGAAGAGAGAGTCGGGGAGTAAGAGGAGTGGTCCTTGGAGTGAACCATGAGGACCTCCACATCTAGCGGCTGGGTAAAGAATGATCCACTAAAGGAGACTGAGAAGTACTGGAAGAAACCAGAAAAGCGTGGCTGACAGAAGCATAGAGAGTGTTTTAAAGAGGAGGAAAAAGTCAACAGTGAACGCAACTGAGAGATCGAGCAGACCTGGCTTAATGTTTACATTTGGGTTGAGCAACAAGGTGGTAATTAGTGACTTTGACCAGCACTGCTTCCGTGGAGTGATGGTGGTGAAGCCAGGTTAGGGGGTCGAAGAGCAAGTGAGAGGTCAGGAAATGGAGATGGCAAGTGTTGATAATTCTTGGGATGCTTCTAGTAAAAGGAAAACAGAAAAGGGGCATCAAGTATCGGAGAGATGACTGAATCCACAGGAATAAAAAGCAAAGAAGGATTTGCCACCTAAAAGTTATTATCTGTTTTTTACAGAAGAGAACACTGAGATTCAGAGAAGTTAAGTCTCCCTTCAAGCCAGTGAGTGGGAAAGAAAGATTTGAACCCATGTCCATTCAGGGCAACACAAAAGGAAGCTCAATACAAAACATTCTGGAGGCTCAAGGGCACACACAGCCAGCTCCCTGAGTCTGGAGTTTGAGTCCTAGACATTCTGAGTGCTCTGCTCACCCGCACACTCTCCTTCAGTAAGGGCACAGAGGGTCTGAGGATGAATACTCCCTGATGGCAAACTCATCCTCTCTTCCTATAGCTTTTCATCATTTTGGTCTTGTCCTTTCTTCAAAGAAGAGAGAAACATAGAGAGAGTGATGACCCTTACCTTCTGCGGAACCGCTTCGGAATGATCGTGTGAGTTGAGCCAAGGTTCATAACTATAGCTTGGGGTACTCTGTGTTTGGGACCAACACCATTTGTAAGGCCAGGCGAACTCCTACTTACCTCCCCACCATGAACAGCCCTGCCCCTCCCTTCCTCAACCCACCCAAGGCCCAGAGAATTCAGAATGTAGTTCCAAGCCATTGTGCCCTCAGCACCCGGGGTTGCCCAGGTGTGCTTAAAACATCTCAAGGAGGCTCAGCTCACTGTGGGAAAGGCCCTCCCACACTCAGCACCATGGCTACTCCAGAAAGCAGAGGGGAGAGAGTTCCCTGTCACTGGCGGCAGCAAGCTTCCTTGTTGGGATAGAGGCATGAGTCATGTCCCAGGAGAGCCGGGTGGTCCAGGCAGCTTTCAGGGCCTTTCCGGCTCTGCCATTCTGAATCTCTGCTCCTCTTACCACATTTTTCTTGAGTTCTAATTTTCACATCTCTGCCTCATCACTCTGTAATTAATAATAACGTTGATGATACAGTTAGCATTTATTGCACACTGACTGTGACCCAGGCTCTGAACCATCTGTTCATTACTCTGATGAACCCCAACAAAGTAGAGGTTGTTATCCTCACGTGATGGATGAATAAGCTCAGGCTCAGAGAAGTGAGTCACTTGCCCATTTTGCTTGTTGTCATGGCTGCTGATGTCCTTGCTTTTGCTCCCCAGACTTGGAACTTATCCAGGGCAAGGATTTTGTCTCCCTCACTTCAATACCCTGAATCCACATCTAGCTCCAGGATCGGCACAGAGGGCTTCAGGATATGTTGTTGTTTTATTGCTAAGTCTTGTCCAACTCTTTTGCGACCCCGTGGACTGTAGCCCACCAGGCTCCTCTGTCCATGGGATTTCCCAGGCCAAAATACTGAAGTGGGTTGCCATTTCCTTCTCCAGGGGATCTTCCAGACCCAGGATTGATCCCACATCTCCTGCATTGCAGGCGGATTCTTTACTGCTGAGCCACCAAGGAAATGAATAGTTCACTAATCAATAATCCCTCCCCAGTGTGGGGTAGTTAACTTTGGAGATGAACTGTGGGAATGAGTCACTTCTGGCTTCATAACTTGTTTCTCTTATTCACAGACCTCTGGACTTCGTGGGCACTTTCAGTAACCGATGGTCCTATGGAGTCGCCTTTGGGGCCACAGCCAATAAGGTCATGTTCTTGTTCTCAGAAGGTTACCAGCCCCTGCTGGTCCCACAGTGGGCCCAAGGTACACGTGCTGCCTCACACCTGCTGGGAATTTCATCGTGGAAATTCTTGCTCAGAGACCGCATGGCAGGGGTTCTCTGGGGTCAGGGGACACACTTTGTCGACTGTCAGCGTTCTTTTCAGCTTATTACTTACCCAAGGTCAATGTTGAGCTCACAAAGTTTCAAAGCTCATTTGTGGGAGTTTTCTCCCAGTTAGATTCAGGGGTTCTTTAGACATAGTAGAATGAAGGCTCAGAAGGTAGGTTCACTGTCACTCGCGCTAAACATCTCTCCTGAGTGATAGCTATGACTGCCTTCTTGCTATCAGTAAGCATTCAGATGCTTCCTCAAAGAACAATGCTTACTTCTCTGGCCATTGATCTGAGGCCTCTTTGTTCCCCATGCCCTGGGCTCTCCTACGGTTCAATCATCCCTAATCTAATGACTCCCAAACCTCTCCTGTCCAGTTTAGTCCTCTCTACTGAGTTCCAGTCCTCTATGAGCAAACGCCTACAATATCTTCTTAGTTTTTAAGAGTTTTTGATGAAAATTAAAATCAAAATGATACATTTCTTAGAAGTGTATAAGTTAAGCTTTGGCAAATGTTTCTTGTTGTTGTTTAGTCACTCAGTCATGTCTTTTGCGATCCCATGGACTGCAGCCCACCAGGCTCCTTTAACCATGGGATTTCTCAGGCAAGAATACTGGAGGGGTTGCCACTTCTTCTCCAGAGGATCTTCCCAGTCCAGAGATTGAACCTGCGTCTCCTGCATTGGCAGGCAGATTCTTTACCACTCAGCCACCTGGAAAGCCCATGGCAAATGTTTACATCTATGAAATCATCACCACAATCATGATGATGAACCCCAGAGTTAACTTTTTCCCCTTTGTACTCTTTTCTTCCCACCTGTATCTGGTCATCATCCCTAGCCTCAGGCAATTACATAAATGGAATCACATGTAATACACTTTCCCCCCTACCCTTGGGGGGATGATCTGTTTTCTTTCACTCACCAGCATCATTATTTTGAGATCCATACATGTTTAGCATGTATCAGAAATCATTCCTTTTTCATTTCTGAGTAGTGTTCCACTAGACCACAGTTTGTTTATCCATTCACCAATTGACAGACATTTGATTTATTTTCAATTTTTGGCTATTACATATAGAGCTGCTAAAAGGATTACAAGTCCTTGTAAGTTTCCATTTTTCTTGGGTAGATACCTATGAGTGGATGTCTGGATTATTAAGACCATGAAGTAGATTATATTTGTAAAGAAACTATCAGACTATTTTTCAAAGTGAATTTTTCCAGTTTTGATTACCTTCCTCAGTGTATGAGAGTTCAGTTTCTCTTTGTTCTTGACAACACGTGGTCAGTCTTTTTAATTTTAGCCATTCTAAGAAGCATGTAGTGGTATCTTATTGTGGTTTTAATTTGCACTTTTGTAATGACTAATGATGTTGAGCATATTTTCATGCTTATTTGCTATCCCTCTACCTTCTTTGTGAATTGTCTGTTCAATCATTTGCCTACTTTAAAAAATTGGGTTGTTTTTTGTTTTCTTATTGTTCAGCTTGGAGAGTTTTTTTTTTAATATAATCTGTATATAAGTGCTTTATCAGATGTATGAATCGCAGGTGTTTTCACCCATTCTGTGACTTGTGTTTTCATTCTATCAACAGTGTCTTTTGAAGAGCTGCCATTCACAATTTTGAGGAAGTCTAATTTTTTCATTTTTGTTTTTATGGTATCATATAAGCTAAGATCATTTAGATTTTCTTATTTGTTCTTTCTAGAGGTTTTAGTCTTTTGGTGTCTTGCATTTAGGTCTATGATACATATTAATTTTTTGCTTATAGTGTAAGGTGTGGATTGAATTTCTCTCTTTTTTTTTTGCCTTTGGCTATCCATTTATTTGCAACACTACTTGTTGCAAAAACCTATTCTTTGCACACTAAACTGCCTTTGCACATTTGTTGAAAATTGATTGGCTACACATGTGTATGGGTCTATTTCTGGGCTTTCCATTTGGTTCCATTGACCTGCAAGGTGTGAAGTTTCCAATTTCTCCACATCCTATCCAACACTTGCTATTTTCATTTAAAAAAGATATAGGCATTTGAGTAGGTGTGAAGTACTATCTGACTGTTGTCTTGACCTGTGTTTCCTTGAAAACTAATATGTTGAGCATCTGGCTGGGCCAGAACACTGTTTCTTGCTTCATGGCTCAAGGGTTCCCTCTTTTGTTTTCACAAAGTGATTTTATATATGTATCCTCATTATAACCATACATTTTCTGAATTGACTTCTTCCCTCCACTTTTGTCTGGACTCACTAGTTCCCAGCTCCTGATGTTCTTATCCTTTTCATTTTGAATTCCTACTGCCACAGTTTCTCTGTCACCCTGGGCTTGTCCTGGGAGGGGACTTGTATATTTAGTATAGTGAGTTCATGGGTTGTGATAGATCCAGCATCTTCAGACTTACTAACACCAAGGTCTGCTGATTCTCACCTGTGAACCATGACCTTCAGCACCTTGCCTATATTCTGCTGTTATTTCATCTTCAGTTTCCTGTGAATATCTGTTGGCAATTTTGGTTCTGTTCTTGGGCTTTCAAAGATCCTATTGTCTGCTCTCTGCTTCCTCTTAATCTGATGTTGATATCAAATGGGTCTTTTCACTTAGATTTGTTGTAGATGTTTGTGGGTTTATGATTTTGCTATCTTATTCACTCTGCTTTTATGGTGGGTGAATTTGGGTAAATTTAAAAATTATGCTCTTGCAGCTTCCAACATCACAGCAATTATTCCTTTTATATTGTCCCTTACCTGCCCATCCTCCACCACTCACATTCACAGAAATACTGACCCCAACCAACCATCTCCCATCCTTTGAGTGAGAAATGTCCTTCTTTACTTCCGTCTCTCCATCCTACAAACTCCTGCTTATATTTCATGGCCTTGCTAAATGTCATCACCTCCAGGATGCCTTCCCTCATACTTAGACCCTAGGTGAAGTCCATGACTTCCTCTTCTTGCCCTCATAGCAGGTTGAATATGCCTCTACTATCATACATATCACATCATTTACTTTCCTCCTTATCTTCCTTATTGGATTGTAAGTATCTCAAAGCAAGAACTTTGTTCATTCTTCCTGTGTCCTTGGTGCCTGGTCTGTGCCCCAGCTCAAAGACACTTAGAAAGGACACCTTGCCCAATTACATTTTACTGGATCTGTTAGACCATCTCAGAACTAGTCAGTGACAGCATTAATATTATCATTGTCTTAAGGGTACAGTGTATCAATATAATACTTTACAAGAGGTTTTAAATCACAGGACCCTGCTCTCTGTGTTGCTAAGGTATACATTATGGTACTCTACTTGCAGTGATTGTTCATTTATGTTGTCTGTTTCTGCCCATCATACTGTGAGCTAATCAAGGCCAGAGACCAAGTCTTCTTCATCTCAATAGTTAGCCCAGTGCCTGGCATGGAAGAGGTACCAGGAAGGCTCTGTTGCATGACTGCATGACAGACATCCCTGCATTCCTCCTTGGGCTAATCTGGGACTTATTCGCTCATTACCCTGAGTCCTGAGATCTGTGACTGCAAGTCACATGAAGCCCCATAGCTGCCTTGAGTCTCCCCTGAGCCTGTGAGAAGAGGAACTCACATAATCTCTGGCCCTTCTCTCCCAGCCTTTGTGCTTCTGATCGGAGGCATCGAAGTTGGCCTGTCCCACTTCCCCTTTTTCGCCTGCCTCTCATCGGAGTTCGGGCTGGTCAGCTCCGTCCTGGGCTTCAGCTACTCTCTTATCTGGTAAGATGGACTCTGCCTGCCTCCCCTCCAACAGTTTGTTTGGCCATGGCTAAACTCTGGGCAAAGTGCTAATGGTGATCTGAAAACTCACTTGGAGGGCACCTTGCCCAGAACTGAGGCTCAGGGTGGGTGGGTGGAATGACTGGTCCCAGACCCACCGTGGCCCCTTCCTTGGGACTGCACTTGAGGCTTCAGAAGGTCAGTCTGCATTCTGTCAGCTCCACAAGAGCCTGCCCATGATTAGAATATTCCCAGAAGTCAGGGTTGTAGAAAAACTCACTTCTGTCAACTGCCATCAGGAAGACCCACAGGTAGAAGCAGGAGTCCCATTTGGATGTGACTTCTCCTTGCTGTTGTCACTTCCCTGGGATCCCAGGAGAAAGTGCAGGGGCCTTAATGGGATATTTGGGGCCATCACAGTCTGGCCTCTCCCCGTCTCTCCATGCCTGATGGTTTCTAGCACACACTTCCAGTCATGCAAGGCTCCTGAATTCATTCCTTCATCCATCCACTTCTTCATTCAGCAAACATCCCACTGTGATCCAGGGAATACACTGGAAGACACAACAGACCCTCATGGATCATGCATTCTGGCCTCTTTGTCTACATGTTGCTATTCCCTGAGTGGAGCATCTTCCCCCACTTGGCCCAGTGATAGGTACATGCTCATCCTTTGTGCATCATCACCCCTAGATGTGGGAGCTTTCTCACCCTCCTCTTGAGCTCTGTGCCCTCAGCTCTGATACCAAACCAGCACAGAGCTGGCCCTGGAGAATATTTCTGGCTGAGTAACCCCATGAACACTTCTATCTCCAGCCCTCAAGCTCATTTCATTGCCCACAACCCCCTTACTGGGCTCGTTTCCCCAACAGCATTTTCTCTGGCGCAGGGGTCCCAGACCTAGCATGTAAACAAGTGGAGGGAGCTCTCAAGCAAATGATACCCTGATAGCTACAATTCCAGAGTTTGTTAAATGGCTTGCTAATTAGTGGCTTGATTTGAAAAAATTAGAAGACAGGGTATTCAGGGTTAGACATGGAGTAATATCATCTTAACACCCTCTGGCAGACTCTGAGCTGGCGAGGAAAAGGTGGCCAGAAGCACTTAGCAGCTTGTGCACCACCGGAGTATGGGCACCAAGACTGAACATGACCAGTTGGGGGAAACCCCTGAGGCTTATTCCTCAGAGGAGTGTTTACAGACAAGGCCAGGCAGGAAAAGCCTCAGCCTCAGGGCTGGGAGACTAAGTCTTGGCTCTGAATGTGACTCTAGATGAATCCCTTTCCCTCTCTGGGCTTCAGTCTCCCCACCTGAGTGGTGAAGGGAGAGAGGAGGAGAACTCTCTGAGTCTCCCTGCTCTGCTATTGTGGATTCCAAGACTGTGTGAGGACGTGTTAAATGAATGTAGTGTGCATGTACCTAGGCACGAGCTAGGTGCCTAATCTGGGTGAGATGTACACGGAGTCCTGGGAACCAGCCCTCCCAGAAGGTTGGGGAGAGGATTCCAGGCAGGTGGAATCTGAGCTGTTTTCACCGGGGCTGTGCTGGGAAGGACCCCAGGACTCCAACCCTTTTTCTGTCCTGCAGGTTTGTGGTCACCACACTTTACATCGTACAGTGTCCCCATGGGCAGGTGAGTCCCCACTGAATTGTATTTAAGTATTTCAGTCCTATCACTATGGCCATCTCGCTGTGTGACTGGGACAAGGCTTTGCCACTCTGGGCCCCAGCTTCTCATGTGAACACAAGGGGAGTTGGAGCCATTCATGATGCCTCCATTTGCAGAGCATCTTGTGTTGATCAGATGTCATTCACAGGAGATGTCCTCACAGTTGATGCCCATAGTGGCCCCTCAAGGGAGGGAAGCTCTCAGCAAACCCATTTCATAAGTGAGGAAACTGAGGCACAGGTATATTATGTAACTCTTGAGAAGCAGCAGATTTTGGAGTTGAGACCAAGTCTGGCTGACTTCAAAGCTCCTTTTTTTTTTCCATTCCTGTATGTAGCCTCAGTTTCTTTGTCTATAAAACGGGACAAGTGGACAAGATGTATCCCTTATTGCTTTGCCATGCATTGTCTACCCCAGAATTATAGGAAGCTGGTTTATCTGTTCAGCCCTATGCCCAGGAAGGTAAGCAAGATGAAAGAGAGGTATCATGTTGCACCCAGAAGGCTTACTAGGTGGGTGAGAGTTCAAGGAGGCCACCCGGGCCAGGAGCCCATGGGAGCCTTGCCAAAGCCTTTCCTGGGCTTCAGTAACTATGAGGGATTAAGGGGTGTGATAAAGAGAGTCTGGGGGGAACCAGATTATAAAATGAGGTGTGTAGGTCAGACCTTCCCTCTGCATCTCTGCACCATGATTGAGGGCATTCTGGTGGATCTCTGTCCCAAAAGAAGCCCTTCTTCCCACTGCTCACTGTGCCTGAGGTTCCAGAGCACAGGTATTTTTCTTTGGAGTCTTAGAGAACTTTCAATCTTCCAGAAGTTCTTTTGTAATTCAAAATATTCATGGTTAATTGGAGGAGACAGCAGGGTCTTACTTCTGTGCTCAGAATCTCTAACACCAAGAACTGCTACATGTCAGGCCTTGTTCTAGGCTCGGTCCCAATCACTAACTGGAGAATTCTCAAGATACTTGGCAGCCAGTGTAGTGTGTTAGTGCCATTCATTCCTGGTATGTTGGTAGGAAAGTAAGGCTCAGGGACTGACATGACTTAATAATTAATAATCATGGGACTGAAATCCAGACTAAGGAAGTAATGAAGACCCATTCTCATGTTTTCAAATGTATTTATGGAAACATTATTTATAAAAATGAGACAATGGAAAGAGTCTAAAATGTCAAATTCTAAGGGGAAATTTAGATAAAATTTGTGTGCTATGTGCTAAGTTGCTTCAGTCGTGTCTGACTTTTTGTGACCCCATGGACTGTAGCCCACCAGGCTCCTCTGTCCATGGAATTCTCTGGGACAGAATACTGGAGTGGGTAGCCATTCCCTTGTCCAGGGGATCTTCCCAACCCAGGGATCGAACCTGGGTCTCCTGCATTGCAGGCAGATTCTTTACCATCTGAACCACCAGGGAAGCCCAGATACAGCCATATGGATATAGATAATAATAAAAGACATTGAAATATTAATACTACAGTGGTTATGTCTCAGATATAAGCATACATTGGAAGATGAAGACATGAGCCCCTGCATCTCAGAATATGTCTAACCCCACCCTAACATCCCTACATCAAAACTCTGATTTCCCAAGAGCGGGAAGAATACTCTGGAAACATAAAAAAGGAAACTAACCAGTGAATTATGAAAGATAAGTTAACAATATTATTTATCTTAAAACAGTGAAAAAAATTTTTTTGTCAAAATGAAGCTAATAACGCAAAAACTATGAGCACCATTCTGAGAGACCTGTTACTCTTGGGAGCCTGTGATGCTCTCAGCATGATGACACTCACAGGCCCTTCCTCCCTTCTTTCCTTTCTTTTCTTCTCCTCCTTCTCCTTCTTCTGCTCTGCACCCCCTCCCTCTTCCTCCTCTTTCTGTCTCTGTCTCTTTTCTCCCTCTCTCTCACCCTTCCTCTCTCTCATGTGTGTTTTCCAAAAGGAACATTTAATACATAATCAGGGGAATTCCCAGGCAGTCCTGTGGTTAGGGCTCTGTGCTTGTCCTGCGAGGGGCACAGGTTTAATCCTTTTGGGGAACTAAGATCCTGCAAGCCATGCTGTGCCACCAAAAAAATATGCAATCGGAAAAAACCATGAAAACCCTTTGTAGAAAATTAAATGGGGGCCCAAGACTCAAGTCCAGTGCTGCTGGACTCCAAATCTACTGCTTGTTCTGATGAAGTAGGGTTGCGAGGGGTGGGGGGGGGTGGGATGGGGAAGGGATTGACTGCTGACCTCCAAGCTCCGAGAGAGAGGGCTCTGGTGGGAGCAGGCTGGGGCAGGCAGATTCCTGTGCACAACCTCCCCAGGGGCCCAGCCCAACTCTCCCTAGAGCCCGTGCCCCCTGGTCTGCTTCTGTTGCAGTTCATGGGGAATTACGAGACTGTCATGTTCTACTGGCCCTCGCTGCTCTGCCTAGCCTTCCTGCTGGGCCGCTTCCTGCACATATTTGTCAAGTCTCTGAGGGTCCACTTGGGCTGGGAGCTGCAGATGGTGAGTACTAAGTAAAAATACTATGTGTGTCCTGAGAGGCTAAGTTTTCCCAACGGCCCTGTGAGGGAGGTACTGTTATTACTTTTCCCTCTCTGTATTATGAAACTTGAACCTGGAGACATCAGTTGCATCGCCCAAGGTCAATGGCTAGTCTGTAGCAGAGACAGAACTGGAACCCAGAGAGTTTGGTCATTGAGGCTCTATCTTACCTCTTGTGCTTCTTCTTCTAGTTCGTTGAGGTAAAAAGTTAGGTTGTTTGTATGAGATCTTTCTTCTTTCATCATATAGGTATTTACTGCTAACTGCTATACACTTCCTCTTAGAACTGCTTTTGCTGCATCCCATAAGTTTTTGTATGTTGCATTTCTATTTTCACTTGCTTCAAGGTAATTTTTTTATTTCCCTTTTGATTTTTTTATTTGATCCATTGGTTGCTCAAGAGTGTACTGTTTGTGAATTTTCCTCCTATTATCAGTGTCTAATTTTTTGTGGTCAGAAATTATGCCTGGTATGATTACAATCTTCTTAAATTTAAGTCTTGTTTTGTGGCCAGACATGTGCTCTACCCTAGAAAATGTTTGTGAGAAGAATATGTATTCTGCTAGTGTTATATGGAATGTTCTGTAAGTGTCTGCATGATCCATTTGGTCTATATTGTTGTTCAAGTCAGTTGTTTCCTTATTGATTTTCTGACTGGATTATCTATCCATTGTTGAAAGTGTGGTATAGAAGTCCCTTACTATTATTGTATTGCTGAAATAAGCAAGAGAAAGTCCTTTTCATAAAAAATAAAAACACTGGGATGTGGGGCATTTCATTCCTGAAATAGCATTTTGAACTATGAGAAATCACCAAATCTCAGAAGGAAAATCAACTTCACAAAACAAAAGCTGCTATAAGCAGGAAACAGAAGAGTCAAGGAAGGTCGTCAGGCCTCTAGCATTTCTTGAAAGCAAGTACTAGGTAAACAGGAAATGGGACACTATTGTCTCTTCAATAAATGACAGGTGTCTGGGAATGGTTCAATTGAAAAGAGCCAAGGTTTACCCCAAATCCTGGCCTCTTCAAAGAGACCAAAACTCTAACAAGACTTTCTGAGCCAAAGCGTCAACCTCTTTCTTTTCTCACAGGAAGAAAAACCTTTCCTGGAAGTTCACCAGGCAGAGCACGTCAAGCAGCTCCTGAAGAAGTGTCCCCTTCTGTAAGCACAGTTCTATTGGCCCCTCTGTGTTTGCACAAATATTGATGAGTTCTGACATGTCAGAGACCTGGAGATGACTGGAAGGGCACTATTTTAGGGGCCGCTTATTTGTTGGTAACAGAAACTCAATTCAAACAGGTGTAAAGAGAAAAAGAAAAGCTATGACCTTACATAATTTAAAAGTCTAGAGATCATCAGTTTCAGACACAGATGGATCCAAGGGTTTGATTGATGTCATCAGAACTAGGTCACTTTGCCTTATCTCTCTGCTTTTGTTGTTCAGTCACTGAGTCACGTCTGACCCTTTGTGACCCCATGGACTGCAGCACAACAGGCTTCCTTATCCTTTACTATCTCCAGGAGTTTACTCAAACTCATGCTCATTGAGTTGTTGATGCCATCCAACCGTCTCATCCTCTGTCATCCCCTTCTCCTCCCGCCCTCAATTTTTCCCAGAATCAGGGTCTTTTCCAGTGAGTTGGCTCTTCACAACAGATGGCCGAAGCATCATAGCTTCAGCTTCAGCATCAGTCCTTCCAATGAATATTCAGGACTGATCTCCTTTAGGATGGACTGGTTTGATCTCCTTGAAGTCCAAGCGACTCTCAAGAGTCTTCTCCAGCACCACAGTTCAAAAGCATGAATTCTTCGGCACTCAGCCTTTTTTATGGTCCAGCTCTCACATCCATACATGACTACCAGAAAAACCACAGCTTGGCTATAAAGTCCTTTGTTGGCAAGATGATATCTCTGCTTTTTAATACACTAGTTTGGCTTGTCAAAGCTTTTATTCTGAAGAGGGAGTGTCTTTTAATTTCATGGCTGCAGTCACCATCTGCAGTGATTTTGGAGCCCAAGAAAATAAAATCTGCCACTGTTTCCACTTTTTCCCTATCTATTTGCCATGAAGTGATGGGACTTGATCTTCGTTTCTTGAATGTTGAGTTTTAAGCCAGCTTTTCACTCTTCTCTTTCACCTTTATCAAGAGAGCAGAATCTCTAAGCTTTTACCCTTCTGGCTTAAGCTCACAGAAAAGAGTGTTTTCTTTCAAGTAATTCTAACAAAATTCCCATGAATGTGTTTCATTGGATCAAGTTGGACCACATGCCATACCAGAAACAATTACTATGAATAGGTGATTGGAGTAAACTGATTGTTAAACCAGAGTCAGAGGCTTCCCAGGTAGTGCCAGTGGTAAAGAGCCTGCCTGCAAATGCAGAAGACTAAAAAGACTCAGGTTCAATCCTTGGGCTGGGAAGATCCCCTTGAGGAGGGCACAGCAACCCACTCCAGTATTCTTGCCTGGAGAATCCCATGGACAGGGGAGCTGGGGGAGCTATAGTCCATGGGGTTCCAGAGTCAGATTTGACTGAAGTGACTTAGCATGCATGCATGCAAAGCAGGGTCACATGTTCACCGCTGGAACTAGGAAGTGGTTCAGCCTCACTTAGCCATCAAGACTGATGGTGGGGAAGAGTAGAGACCCAGGGAAGAACTGAGGTGCTATTACCAATAAAAGAGGACCTAGCTCTTGGCCAGGAAAAAGCACCTGTCTTCAGTGATCATTCAGGTTACCTACCCCTGCCACTGCCACTGTGTACAAGGAGATATTTCCCAGGGAAGGCATATGTCTTATCCAAGGTCACAGAGTTGCAAAGCTAGTTCTTTGGTTAGGATTATAGTTGGTGACATGTAGCAGAAAATACAAAATAATCATGGCACAAACAAGAGAGATATTTCTTTCTTTCTCACATAAAAGAATTCTGGAAGCAGGCAGTCTCTACTTACCCTGGACTGCCCATCATGGCAATTTACCCATCATCTGTCTTTCTCCTCTGATAACTTAGTGGTTGCTATCATGAAGGCTGTTTATGGTCCAAAATAGATGCTGGAGCTCCAACCTGGACCAGACACCATGTCTGCCCTTCAAATAGCAGGCATGAGAAATGAGTGAAGACAAAGATGGCCTCCCAGCTGTGTCACTTCCATCTGACCCCCTTCCATCTGACCAGCCTCTCCAAGTCCCACTCCACACCTCTGTTCATGTCTAATTGACCTGTTTAGTCTTGGTCACTCTTAGCTGTAAGAAAGGTCAAGAACTATAGCCTTTTATCTAGTAAATTGCTGTACTGAATAAAACTGAGTCCCTGTTCTGAAGAATAAGGGGAGGATGAAAACTGTGGAATCTTCCACTGTTCTTTCTCTTCACTAAACTCTAAGATCAAGAGGAAATGACATTATTTTCAGAAGAATCAGGCATTTGTTTACCAACCACAACCTGTCTTCTCTTGATGTTTATTCATTCACAGAGAAAGAAATAAGTCTTGGTTCCAAACCAGGATATATGAGTGGGACCCCTACTTTCAGTTCCCAAGCAGGATGATTGGAACCATTGTGTTGGCTTTCATCTGCCTGTACCTTGTAAGTAGAGCTAAGCAAATCATTTTGTATTTTATAAATGGGGTGGAGATAGGATAGGGTTGTTCTTTAAAAGCTGGGTCAAAACCGGGAATCTGTAAATCAAAGTACAATTCTTTGACCCCACCATTTTGACTCTGAGGACACTTTTACTCATATAGTGAATATTAGTAATAAATATAATTGAATTATTTATGGAGACTTTGTAAAGAGCTTGCAAAATGCCACTCCATCTTAAAAACAAGTACAAATCTGAACAAATGAAGAATCAACAACTCTTCTTAGATCCCTAAGAGCAGGGAGGTCATGGGGCAAAGTTTTGCCCCTAAAATTGAAGAGACAGACAAGATCATGGCAGAATGGAGCAGAAACCCTATGGCAACCAGTGCCAAGGTAAGAAAATCTGAATTGTATTTGATGCCATCAATCAATTGGATATTTTGGAAATCCAAAACTACTTCATCAACAACAGCAGAATGCATACTCTTCTCAAGAATAAATGGAAAATTCAACAAGATAGATTATGTCTTGAACCATAAAGCACACTTAATAAATGTAAAAGAATAAAATCACATGACATCTACTCTCAAATCAAAATGGAATTAAATTAAAAATCAATAACAAAAAGATAACTGGAAAATCCCTCAGGAGCAGATATCGAAACAACACACTTCTAAGTAACACATGAGCCAAAGAGAGAAATCAAGGAAAGTTAGAAATATTTTGAAAAAAGGAAAACACAAGTTATCAAAATTTGTGGGAGGTGGCAAAAGCAGTTGTTGTTATTGTTATTAAGTTGCTCAGTTGTGTCTGACTCTTGTGGCTCCAGGACTGTAGCCCACAAGGCTACTCTGTCCATGGGATTTCTCAGACAACAATACTGGAGTGGGTTGCAATTTCCTTCTCCAGGGGACCTTCCCAATGCAGGGATTGAACACAAGTCTCTTGCATTAGCCAGTGGATTCTTTACCTCTGAGCCACCAGGGAAGCCCAGCAAAAGCAGTGATTAAAAAGAAATTTATAGCATTGAATGTATATATTATAAATGAAGAAAGATCTAAAATCAATCATCTAAGCTTTTACATTAGGAAACAAACAAACAAGAGCAAATTAAAATGCAAAGTAAGCAGAAAAGTAGATGTATTATAATAAAAAGTAGAGCAGAAACTTATGAAACTAAAAAACAAGAGTCAACACAGTACAAAATCAAAGCATTTCATGTGGTTAGAGCTAAGTGAGATAAAATGTCCAAGTCAAAATCAGGGTCAAAGTGGAGAGATGAAAATGGCCAAATTGTCTTCTGTTCGTTTTAAATGTATGAGGATGATACCTATATAAACTAGTCCTGTGATAACTTTTAAGCTAATGTATTAGGTTATGATGAAGTACTGCATAAACTCCCAAACTTCAGTGACAACACTGTATATATATATATTTTTGCCCAGTTAACAATGTCAAGTGGGTGTTCAGGTTTGGGAGGCAGCAATCTTTTATGTGTTGTTCCATAACTAGTTTCTCCATTGTGTACCTTCATTATCCCTGATAATCCTCACCCCCTGCATCCAGTCAGCAGAAGGAGAAAGTATGTGGAGAAATGCATATGGGAGGATTCAAAGGCCATGTGGACCCAGCACACGTTCCTTTCACTCTTTTTCCATTGGTGAGGTCCTTGTCATGTGGCCATATCTAACTCAAGGGAGGCTGGGAAATGTAGTCCAGCCTTGTGCCCAAAGAAGGGGAGAATGGATTTTAATGGACCGCTAATTAGAGTTGTCTGCAGCAGTGAGTAAATCACTTGAAGTTATTGTGTTCATTAAATCTTTATTAGTTGTCTACTCCATACCAAGTGCCTTGTTAAGACCTGGAAGAGAGAATAGGGGTGGTTCAGCAGCTCTTGGCCTGGGAGTAGCCCATGGTCTAAGAGAAGAAGATAAGATATGGTATGCAGTACTGCCATCTAAACAGAGGAAAAGAAAAAGTGAAAGTGTTCTGGAAGTTTAGTGAATTACTCTGGATAGAGAAGCTGCCTGAAGATAGTAGCATTTGAGCTCCACATTCAGAGATTAAACAAGATTCAGTTGATGAAGTAAAATGGCATCAGGAACTCCAGAAGCAATGGCATGATGATCAGGGGCATGACAGCAGGATGACAGAATGATAGGAGAGGAGCAAGCATGACATACATACAGGAAACAGTACCTTCTCCAATTTGGTCATTGCCAAAATGCAAGAAGGAGAACAGTGAGAAATGTCTGGAATTGTGCATAAAGTCACCTCTTATTCAAAGTTAGGCATTCATGTCACACTGATTGAATTAATGTTTGAAGAGTTTCTTGAGCCCTTTTGGGATCTACTCTTGTATGCTATTTTGTGAAGAACAGAGTTTGGACTGACTCCTGTTTCCAAAGGAGTCACAATCCCATTCGTGTCAGTAAAGCAAGTGTCCAGAGTCTATTTCAGTTTTGAGCTTCAAAGAGTTTTGACCTCAAAACCAAAGAAAGACCCCCTATGTTATTCATATAATGAGCAGGGCTCAGGTGAGACCCTGAAACACTTACTCTGTGTCCCCAGTTCATTGTCATTGAGTTCTGCGTGTTCGTGTATGTGAGAGATGAGCTGGATGTGTTTGAAGGTGAATTGGAGAGCTACATCACCTCCATGAACCAGACAGGGACCCCAGTCCTCCTGCAGGTGAAAGAGTTGATTAACATCACTAAAGGTAAAACCATATTCCACCTTTGTTCCTGCCACTTCTATTTGGAACAGAGAGGGACTTGTGACTGGTGGTGGGTGCACACCTATAGTAACTATTGCTGCTAGTCTTCATATTATCTGTGTTTCACTTGCTCTATGCTTCCGTGGATTGATCTGAAGGAAACAGGGGTCAAGACACAGGCCATTTTATTAGAACTTATTTGGGGCTGCATTCAACATGTCTTGAGAATGTTCTCATCTTAAATAGCTTATCTTTTTTTTGGTGTCAGTGGAAATAACTAAAATCGTTGCATATTTTTCACTTTGGAAAAGATAAAACAGTAAGTTTTGACTTTATTATTATATGAAAAGTTTAACTCATATCATTCAAATTTAATTTCTGCTTAGTTCAGGTTACTGTAACAAGTTACCATAGACTGTATGGTATAAACAACCAACAATTATTTCTGACAGTTCTGGAGACTGGAAAGTTGAAGATGCTAGCAGATCTGGTGTCTTGGGAGAGCTGCCTCCTGACTTGCAGATGGCCACCTTCTCTTTGCGTCTTCACATACTGGATGGAGAACAGGGAGAGGAAGCAAACTCCCTCATGTCTCTCCTTATAAGGGCACTAATTCCATCATGAGGGCTCCACCCTCACAGTCTAATCACCTCCCAAAGGCTTCATCTCCAAATACCATCACATTGTGGTTTAGAGTTTCAACACATGAATCCTGTTGGGTGGAGGGACATGTATTTGTTGAAGGCATATTTCTTCCCCATTAAATTGTCAAGACAATACTTCTCATACTTGTTGAAAATTTATTGACAATGGTGATTTACTTATGGATTCTCAGTTTATTCCATTCATTTATTTGCCTACCTTTATGGAAATACCACAGTCTTATTACTGTAGATTTATAGTAAGATTGAAATCAAGAAATATGAGTCACGCAATTTTGTTCTTCTTTTTCAAGGCTGTATAGCCTATTCTGGGTCCCTTCATTTTTATATGAATTTTAGGATTAGCTTTTCAATTCATATAGAAATGGCTTTGGAAATTTTGGGGGATTGGTTTGAATTTGCAGGTCAATTTAGGGAGTATTGCCATGTTCACATAGAATATCCTATATATAAAAGTGATATGTGTTTCCATTAATTTAGGTCTTCTTTAATTTCAATAATCTTTTGTAGTTTTCAGTGTACAAGTTGTACACTTCTTTTGCTAAATTTATTCTTAAGTATTTTATTCTTTGTGATACTATTTCAAATGCAGTCGTTTCTTCATTTTCAGATTACACATTGCTAGGTACAGCGATGAATTGATTTTTATATATTAGTCTGTGTCTTACAACCTTACAAGCTCATTTATTAATCATTTTACTTTCGTTTGCTTATTCCCTAGGATTTTTTTTTGATAAATTTATTTATTTTAGTTGGGGACTAATTACTTTACAATATTGTAGTGGTTTTTGCCATACATTGACATGAATCAGCCATGGGTTTACATGTGTTCCCCATCCTGAACAGGATTTTCTATACATAAGAACATGTCATTGATGAATAGAGATAGTTTTATTTCTTCTTTTGCAGTCCAGATGCATTTTCTTGTCTAGTTGCCCTGACTAGACCCTTCAGTATAACATTGGATATAATTGTCAAGAGCAGACACTGATTTTCTCATTCTTGAACCTAAGGGGAAAGCAGTTTTTCACCAATTAAGTATGATGTCAGCTGAGGGGGTTTTACAGATGCTTTTTATCCAATTGAGGAACTGCCCTTCCATTTATAGTTTATTCAGTGCTTTAATTTTAAAGAGGTATTGGATTCTTTCAAATGCTTTTTCTGCACCTACTGAGAATCAGCTTGTACAGAAGCTTTTACTTCCTTCTGTGTTTCTCCATCCCTCTTCACAAGCACCCAGAGTCATTCTGAAAGCAAGTTGGATACGAAATATTAAAAACTTACTAAAAGGTGGATGAATGGAATAGTCAAGACCCTGATTCCAGTTACTGTTGCACATGGTGGCTGTGAACTGGGGGTGGATAACCCCTCCCCCAAAAGCGGTGATTAGAAGTTTGAGCATGAATGATGTTTTACAAGCTTGGAGGCTACCTACCATGTATACACTCTATAATTTTCTTTTTCCACTATGCATTGTAGATTGAAAATATTAATACCAAAGGAAAAGTTTATAAAAACACAGAAAATAAAGGATATCAAGGGCATATAGCTAAAATGAAACATAAATATGCAAAACTTTGTGCAAGAGGTATATTAAAGGAAATACAATATATTTTGCCTAAACTTTTCTGTTGTGACTTTCTTCATTTTAAAAATTATTTCTGGTTCATCTTCTGAGGCCTCTCATGTCACCTTTTCTATTTCAGAAGTCTGGGTGGTGACCATTTTGCCTGCCTCCCTCACATGTGTGAGCTACCTGTTCCACATCTTGGCTTGTTACAGGTAAGGGGGTTCTGGGAGGCATTTGTGTGTCTTCAAGCAGGAAATTGGCTGACAGATTTTTTTCTCAGAATTACCAAGCAGTGTCAATCATTCCCAAATTGGGAACGGCAGTGTATACAGGGTTTGGGGACAACCACACCTACTGATAAAAAAAAAAAAAAAAGCATTTGATTTGAGCTTCCACTATCAATTTGACATTGTGATTAGAGTCTTCTTTTGGTCTTCAGCAAAATCCTAAGCAGTACTTTCATCGCCATGTTCAGTGCTGAGCAGGCAAGACTCAACAAAATAACTTTGTTGTTATTCAGTTGTTAAGTCGCATCCAACTCTTTGCAACTCATGGACTGCGGCTAGCCAGGCTTCCCTGTCCATCATCATCTCCCGGGGTTTGCTCAAATTCATGTCCATTAAGTCGGTGATGCTATCCAACCATCTCATCCTCTGTTGGCCCCTTCTCCTCCTTCCCTCAATCTTTCCCAGTATCGGGGTCTTTTCCAATGAGTCAGATCTTTGCATCAGGTGGCCAAAGTATTGGAGCTTCAGCTTCAGCATCAGCTCTTCCAATGAATATTCAGGGTTGATTTCCTTTAGGATTGACTGGTTTGATCTCCTTGTTGTCCAAGGGATTCGCAAAAGTCTTCTCCAGCACCGCAGTTCTTTAGCTAGTCTATTAGCAGATGATCGTGTCTTCTGGCCTCTTCTAACCTTATCATCTCTTATACACTTCGTGTCTCTGCTGGGTGTCAGACCTGCCCTTCTCTCCAGCACTAACCACAGTGGGTTCCCAGCAGGTGAATCTGGCTCAAGGGGACCACACAGGAGGTTGGATCAAGGGGACCAGGTGCATCAGTCTCAAGAACAGCAGTGCAGGAGGAGGGGATGGCCTTCAGTATGTAGTCAGTATTTGCATGCCGATAGAAGTTGAATTTAGGTTTCTATTGCTTCTCCTTCTCTCCATTTCTCTGCCTTTGTCTCTGCCTCTCTCTATGCCTCTCTCTTTCTCTCTCTCTCACTGTCTGTCTCAGTCTCTAATTCACAGTCACCCACTCAGTCACTGGAAGCCCAGGGCCAATTCTCACCCCTCCAGAGCATCCTGCCTTTACATCCTCCCCATCTGGCTGCCCAAAGGATTAGTCTCTTGCAGATGGCATCTAAGTGAAGACTCTCCTGACTCAAAGAGGCGTAGCTCTCCATCCAAGCCCGGACTTGCTCCTTTGACTATAGTTTAAAAATAATGAATATTTGAAAGCTGCTAAGAGAAGAGATAAAAAGTTCTCATCACAAGGAAAAATTTTTTGTAACTGTGTGCAGTGACAGATGTTAACAAGACAGTATCATCATTTCACAATATATACAAATGTCAATTATATTGTACACCTGAAATAATGTCATGTTATATGTCAATTGTATCTCTACTTTTAAAAAGTATTTTAAAAAGATTTCAAGGCTGATTAGAACCATCTCAAGAGCTGTGGTCAATACAAGGGAGCTGAGCTGCCTGCTATCTCCCTCCACAGGCTTTTCTGTTTACATCTGTTGAGCTCTAAGTGCGTAAGGAGCCCAGGTCATGAGCATTACTAATCTTCCCCTCTCTCTCTAGAAAGCACATCAAGAGGTTGTGGGCAGGAGATAAACACTTTCTTCCTCTGAAGTTTCATAATCCTTCCTCATCTGAGAGTGTGGTAAGTCCGCAGCAGTCTCTCTCTGCTCCCAGGCCAAAAGCTGCTCTCCTGCACCTTGGACAGGGTTGGCGTGCTGGGGGAGGAAGAGCCCTGGGCTGGGGGGCCCAGAGCCCTCAATTTTAGTATGTTCTGCTGCTGGGTGACTTGGGACAGCCACGGTCCCCATCTGGCCTCATCTGTAAAATGAGGACAATCATGACACCTGCCTTGGTAGGTTGATGGGTGACCCTCAAATGAGACAGGGATGCTGGACAGATGCGTTAGAGGTAATCAAGGGATCTCCCCTCTCAGACCTTTTTTTCTATCTAAATCTCAGGTGGCCATTGCAAGGTACTCTGGCTGGCAGATAGCCTATATTCTGTGGGGTAAGTGCCATCATGTGACCCATTCAATTTGACACACGTTCCCCGGGTACCTGCAGAGTCCCAGCTGTGGGCAGGGAGGAGGGACATGGGACAGAAGCAGCCCCAGCTCTTCCTCAAGGGACCTTCAGGAAGGAGTGAGAAGCACACATTCGTATAGGTCATCGTTACCACCTGTCCTGTGCCCATGGGGCGTGTACACTAAGGGTGGTGGTAACCCAGGGGAGGAAGTGACTATACACACCCAGGGCAGGGCGCCAAGCCTTTCTAATGGAGTTGACATTTGAACTGACCTGGCAGGGTGAGCAGAAGATCGGTAGTCATGCCAGGCAGAAGAAACAGCATAAGCAAGAGTATCAGGACCTTCGGAGGGAGGAGGCTAGAGGGGGACTGTAGGGAGGGACTTGTGTGTAAGACTGGATGCTGAAGGGCCTTGAGTGACCACCAGCTCCCTTGGCCCACAGGCTACCTCATCATCCATGTGATGCAGAGCCTGTGTGGCCTGGCGATCATGTACAGCCTGGTGCTTCCTGTCATCCACAATCAGGCGCTGGAGATGCTCCGAGGACTAGGCATTGGGATGTAAGTGCTGGGTGGGCTTTGTGACATTGCCCAGGGCCTGGGAGTTCCTGGGCCCTCCCAGCTGCTGTTTGAAATGCCCCTTCCCTGCTGGGCTCTCACCAGTCCCTGGACCCATGCTCTGTGATGGGAGACTCACAGTTTATAAAAATGTTTCCACTTGCACTGTTCAGCTGGGTCCTCACAATTGTGTCTGTGGGAGATATATGTGCGTCCATTGTATTGCTGGGAAGACTGAGTTTCAGGCAGGTGAAGTGAGAGAAAGGACAGTATAGTGGAAGGAGAGAAGAAATCTGAGTTTAGGCTTTAGATCAACTGTATGACTTGTAAACTGCCTCTCCAAGCCTCGGTTTACCCATATGGAAAGTACCAGCAAATGCTGACATTACTGAAAATTCACTTTGCACTTTTCTGTTGAGGACCTTTTGAGGTTGGGACTTACATTAGCTCCCTTTATTCAGATGAGGAACAGAGGCACAGAGAGGCTGAGCAATTTGTCCCAGGAGGAGAGGAGGCCAGATGGGGAGCTGGGCAATCTGAAACCAAAACCTCGTTCAACCATCACCCTATGCTGGTGCCGGGGAGAGATTCAAACACAGGGTGTATGCGCTCTCGTGGCCTTGCTGCTCTGAGCTCCTAGGTTCCAGGCTCACTTAGAGCCTTCTATGAGTCTGAGGCAGAGCCTGCCCTGTCCACTCTTCCATGGCCTTCATGAGCTCTTCTGAAAACCCCATTCCTTTCTTTGATTCCTATGCAGCTAAACCACTCAGCCCAGCTGCTACTCCTCAGCAAAAGGACCTGATTTAATCCTGGACTTCTGGTCTGAAGCCAGAAGGTCTGATGATGCAGCTTTGAGAAAGTCATCTCCCCTTTGTGAGCCTCATTTTTCTCATCTGCACAGTGGACAAAATTCTCTGTAGGCATAAAGGACAGAGCTCAAGCTACTGTTGGTCTGGTGGGCAGTCAACATCTCTTTCCTCCCTATCACTGGACATTCCAAAAGAGTTTGGGAAGAGTGGACAAGGCCACCTCAGCATGGTCTCGCCTTGTGTTTTAGCCTCACCGTATCCATCGTCCTGAGTCTCATGGTCCTGCAGGTATGGATCGCCGCCAGCTTCTTCCTGCAACCAAAGATGGGGATAGATGACAAGCATAAGCCCCTGGCTCTCAACAACAGGTAAGAGCAGAGAAAGGAGAGGGGCATCATAGGGCTCTGCCCTCAGCAGTCTCGCTCCTTTCTCTTCACCCTTGGCAGGTTCCTGGGTGCACTCTATACTCTGAGAGGGCGAGGGGCAGTGGTTCAGAACTGGGACCAAACTGCTAGGAACCAGACTGCTTGGAGCCAAATCTTGGCTCCACCCCTTATGAGCTGTATGACCTTACTGAACATCTATGAACCTCCACTTCCTCACTTGGCAAATAAGTTTGCATATCTCAGAGAGGTGTTCCGAGGATGAAAGGCATTAAAATATGAACTTAGAACAGGAGTGCTTGTCCCGTGGTAATCCTTTCTAGTTCACTCATTCAAAGCTGTTCATCACGGAGGAAGCAACACGGGCACTGAGGATAATGAAATACTCCTCACGATCTGCCTGTGATCTGCTCATGGTCCACTGGAGTTGACAGACACAGATATTTAGGGACAGTAGAGTCCAGAGGGTGTGAAAGCATTACAAGAGAAAGCAAAGAGGAGAGGCAGGGGATGGAGGAGAGGCAGGGGATGGAGGAGAGGCAGGGGTGTTCTTTTAGCTGCAGGTGGGGCGTTTGAGCTTACGTAGGTAGGATAGTGGGATTCTTTCAGGCAGAGATGAGCAGATGGTGTGGCTGCAGCCCCCACTGTATGGATGCAGGCAGGAAGACATGAAAGGGCAGGATGTGTTGGGAGAAGAGTGAAAATCCAATATGGTGGCCATACAGTGGCCTTAGATGGTGATGGACAGGAAGAGCACGAAGTGGCAATACCAGAAAAGTCCCTCTGAGAGAGGACAGCAAAATTCATATACAATATTTGGGCTTCATCCCATAGACAACAGGAGACCATGTGATTAGGTGGTCATTTGAAAAATTTTATCTGGAGGACTTGGAGCAGTTCTAGCTGGGGACAGGTCACTGTTGCAACAGATAGTGGGAAGGCCACACCTTCTGCTGTAACCATGAACCCAGTGGTAGCCACATGGGGTTTACAGTCCCCACTCACATTCAGCCTGCCTGCTGTTCAATGTCCTCTCCACTGTTTCTGAGCCAGTCTTCACATCAGCTGTGAAGTGGGGACAGCCAGCTTCCACTAACGGCATGATGTCACACAGCTAGGAGGTGGGAGAGGTAGGATTTGACCACAGGTCTGGGGGGGGAGGCCCTGAGCCCACTTGCCTAGCCACCTTCTCATACTGAAGGGTACTGCCCCTCTGCCTGCTTCCCTTCACAGGAGAGCATTCCACAACTTCAACTACTTTCTGTTCTTCTACAATGTGCTGCTGGGCCTGGGCGCGTGCCTCTCCAGGCTTCTCATCAGCTGTGTCCTGGGCACCTGGCTGATCGCCCGCATCGACAGGACCATCCTGCAGAGTGGCTACGAGAGAGCAGACATGGGTATGTAGCCATGCGTCTGGGGAGCGCTGCTCTGGCACCTTTGCAGAAGCTGCCTGCAAGTCGGGTACCAGAAGCCTGCAGTTCATACTCTTGTCTTGTACTTAGAGCTTATCTTCCCATGGGGGCTATAAAGCTGAATAGGAAAAAACAAAACAAAACTTTTCAGCCCAATGGTCAGATTGCATATTTGACAGATCTTCGAGGTATAATGAAGAGCAGTAAGGGATAGTGGAATTCTATCTAAACAGTTACAAGGTAATTTGTGAATGCACAGCTCTGATATTTTTGAGAAAACATATCTCAGAATTACTTGTGGTGTTAGTTGCAAGCTTACTTAGTTAAAAAAATGGTCTGTTCATTTTGCTCCAAAATCAAAGCATTTTTTGTGGAGAAAAAGCAGTTTTTGTCCTATTTCTGGACTGTGTCTTTTCATTCACTCATTGATTCATGCAACGGCAGCTGGCTTCTCCATATAATCCACAGAGGCTCCCATCACTGTGAAATTCAAATTCCCATAAAATGAACAGGTTAGGGTATGATCTCTAAGAACCTTTCCAGCTCTTTATACCTCATTTTCTAGATTCACAGCAAAGACACAGACACCATTTGGGAACAAAGTGTTGCTGAAGTTATGTCATAAGAAGCCAAACCTAGTCATCCAGGGATGTATATTGTATGGTCTGACTTCCCTTCTGGATTTCAGGGTTCAGTGCTTGGGTTGGCATGCTCTACGTAGATCATTATCACACCAACCCCGTGCTCGTCAGCTTTTGTCATATCCTGATCACAGGCCACAGGGAGAGGAGGCTACAGCAGACCATCAAATATTGGTACCTAAATCAGTCAGCAGGTAAGTCTCCTATTTGAATCTATACTGGGGTTGGACACCAGGAAACAAGTGCCTTCAGTCTTCCCTGGGATCAATGAGATGTCCCATGTTCCTCCTTCTCTTCCCCTCTTCCTTCACTTTCTGTGTCCTGGGAGCCCTGCTACCCAAGAGATCAGGAGGCTTCACCCCCAGTCAATCTGGCTGTGGGACCATGAGGCCTTGTTCCTGCTAATTGAGCTCCTCCATTTGTTCTGGAAATGAGCTCTGCTAGCTGGGTCCTTCATTCAGCCATTTGTCTGAGACTCCTCTATAGCTCATGCTGCAAGCCAGACACCCTCCGAGATGGTGTGCAGTTTTGCTTAAACTCCCTCATTCCTTACCACAAGCTCTCTTGGCTGCCACCCATATCATTCTGCACTGCCTTCCTCTGGGAAGCCCTCTGGTTAACCATGCTCTGCCTGTGGACACTCAGCACTGATCTGGACTGTTTTCATTGCTGATTCCAACATTGCAGATACCCAGATCTGTAGAACAAACTCTCATCCCTCCAGCCGCCCTCATGTCTTCTGTAATCCTGGTCTGGCTCCTTCCTCCACACCTGACTCCTTCTGGGCAGCTTCCCCTGTGGCCTCTGAGCAGGACAGAGACAAGCTGCCCTCTCCTCCCAGTCTACCGGCTCTGATTCTGTTCTAGGTCCCCGCCTCTCAGCGAGGTCCAGGACAAGGTGGCTCCTGCTACAGACCCTGATCAACAACCCCGGACTAGTCAGACTCAGAAAATCCAGGCCAGGTCTTGGCTCCCAGGAGTCTACCCAGATTCTGTTGACGTGCTCGGAGAGCTGACACTGACCTCCCACACTGCTGCAAGGTTGTTCCAGGACGACTGCCCCTGAGAATGCCCAGGCTACTCAGCAGCTGTCCCCTGCAGTGGGACAGGCTGCTCAGCCACTGTCCATGCAGACTGGCCATTTGTGGAGTGACACTTGGGCTGAACAGTGATGTCTCAGGTCTAATTCACTCCCTTGGGGAAAAGATCAAGAAAGAAAGAGAATTTCTGTTGAACAAACTTTGCCCAATAATTATGTCCGCTATCCCTGGTTAGAAGGCAGCCTTGGGGAGTTCTATGTTGAGACGCACTTAATTTGACCACTAGACAGAACTTCATGTCACTGACAAAGGTGATACAAAAGCTTATATCGAGAGAGTTTAACTGTTTGATGCAGTTCTTCTCTGGGAAAAAGTATGGCCTTAATCCAACAGGGTTCTTGTTGTTTCCTCCTTTCTAGTTTGTATGGTGGTGGGAGACAGGGAGACCACGACCCCAGGCTCCAGGCTGGTGGGTGAGCAGGTACACACTGAGCTCTCTCCCACGGCCGCTGGGGTGGGGAAGAGATCAGAACTGACATGGACCCTGGTCACAAATAAGATGTGTAGATTCTCTCTGACAAAAAGGGAACCCCCTGAGAAAGCCACCTGTCTGAAGAGGCAGAGATGAGATCTGCATTTAAGTTTGTTGTCGTTGTTTAATCACTCAGCTGTGTCTGACTCTTTACTACCCCATGGACTGTAGCCTGCCAGGCTCCTCTGTCCATGGGATTTCCTGGGCAAAAATACTGGGGTGGGTTGCCATTTCCTCCTCCAGGGGATCTTCCTGGGATCGAAGACTGGGTGCCAACCAGTCTCCTTGAAGTTCAAGGGATTCTCAAGAGTCTTCTCCAACACCACAGTTCAAAAGCATCAATTCTTTGGTGCTCAGCTTTCTTTATAGTCCAACTCTCACATCCATACATGACTACTGGAAAAAACATAGCTTTGACTAGATGGACCTTTGTCTTAGTAAATTTTTAAAAATTAAAATCATGAAAATTGTCGTTTCTGACCACAACAGAATCAAACTAGATATCAACAACAGGAAGAAACTGGGGGAAAATCACAAATATGTAGAAATTAAACAATACACTATTGAACACCCAATGGGTAAAAGTTGAAAACAAGGGATACTGAAAATATCTTGAATCAAATGAAAATGAATATGAACATACAAAAACTTATGACATGCAGAAAAAACAATGCTCACAGAAAAATTTATAGCTGTAAATGTCTACATTAAAAAGAAGAAAGATCCCAAAACAATAAACTAACTTTACACCTTGAAGACTAGAAAATGAAGAGTAAACTAAACCTGAAGTTAGCATCAAGAAAGTAATAATATTAATAAATGTAAGATTGTAGATAAACAAAATAAAGAACAGGAAAACAATAGAGAAAGTGAACCAAACCAAAAGTGAGTTCTGTGAGAGCAACAAAATTGACAAACTTTTAAGCTAGAATCACTAAGAAAAAAAGAGAATAGACCAAATTATTAAAATCAGAAATGAAAGTTGGATAATACTACTAACTCTACAGGAATAAAAATGATTATAAAAGTATATTGTGAATAGCTATACTCCAACAAATTAGATAACCTACATGAAACGGATAAATTCCTACAAAGACACAAACAAAGTTGACTTCAGAAGTAGGAACTACTAATAGACCTATAACAAGTAAAGAGATTGAATTCTTTAAAAAACAAACACGGGGAAGGGAGTCTTAAAAGAGGAAAAGTTTCCAAACACCAGGAAACCTTCTCACTGGCGGGTCTGTGGGGAGTTTTGGAATCTCAGAGGGCAATATAACCAGGAGGAAAAAATAAATAAATAAATAAAACCCACAGTGGTGCTGGGAAAACTGGTCAACCACTTGTAAAAGAATTAAACTAGAACACTTTCTAACACCATACACAAAAATAAACTCAAAATAGATTAAAGATATAAACGTAAGACCAGAAACTATAAAACTCCTAGAGGAAAACATAGGCAAAACACTCTCCGACATAAATCACAGCAGGATCCTCTATGACCCACCGCCCAGAGTAATGGAAACAAGAGCAAAAATAAACAAATGAGACCTAATTAAACTTAAAAGCTTTCGCACAATGAAGAAAACTATAAGCAAGGTGAAAAGATAGCCTTCAGAATGGGAGAAAATAATAGTAAACGAAGCAACTGACAAAGAATTAATGTCAAAAATATACAAGCAACTCCTGCAGCTCAATTCCAGAAAAATAAGCTACCCAATCAAAAAATGGGCCAAAGAACTAAACAGATAGTTCTCCAAAGAAGACATACAGATGGCTAACAAACACATGAAAAAATGCTCAACATCACTCATTATCAGAGAAATGCAAATCAAAACCACAATGAGGTACCATCTCACGCAAGTCAGAATGGCTAGCATCCAAAAATCTACAAGCAATAAATGCTGGAGAGGGTGTGGAGAAAAGGGAACCCTCTTACACTGTTGGTGGGAATGCAAACTAGTACAGCCACTATGGAGAACAGTGTGGAGATTCCTTAAAAAACTGGAAATAGAACTGCCATATGACCCAGCAATCCCACTGCTGGGCATACACACCGAGGAAACCAGGACTGAAAGAGACACGTGTACCCCAATGTTCATCGCAGCACTGTTTATAATAGCCAGGATACGGAAGCAACCTAGATGTCCATCAGCAGATGAATGGATAAGAAATCTGTGGTACATATGCACAGTGGAATATTACTCAGCCATTAAAAAGAATACATTTGAATCTGTTCTAATGAGCTAGATGAAACTGGAGTCTATTGTACAGAGTGAAGTAAGTCAGAAAGAAAAACACCAATATGGTATACTAATGCATATATATGGAATTTAGAATGATAGTGATGATAACCCTATATTTGAGACAGCAAAAGGGAGACAGATGTATAGAACAGTATATTGGACTCTGTGGGAGAAGGTGAGGGTGGGATGATCTGAGAGAATAGAATTGCAACATGAATATTATCGTATGTGAAACAGATCACCAGTCCATGTTCGATGCATGAGACAGGGTGCTCAGGGCTGGTGCACTGGGATGATCCAGAGGGATGGGATGGGGAGGGAGGTGGGAGGGGGGTTCAGGATGGGGAACACATGTACACCCATGGCTGATTCATATCAATGTCTGGCAAAAACCACTACAATATTGTAAAGTAATTAGCCTCCAATTAAAATAACTAAACTAAAAATAAAAAACTAACACAAAATTACAACAAAGACAAGCCCAAAACCAGATGGCTTCATGACTGAATTCTGCAAAACATTTTGAAGTATGAAAACACATTCTTTTCAAACTCTCCCTAAAAAATGGATGAGAAGAAAACGTTTCCTATCTCATTCTGTGAGGTCAGCTTAATGCTGATAGGCAAGCATACTAAAACTTCCAAAGCAAAGAGAACTACAGACAAATATTTCTTATGAAAACAGTTGTGAAAATCTTCAAGATTATACTAACTAAAATAAAAGCATTTCTACTTGTAGGTATCGTGATTTCATATGTATAAATTCTGAAGGAATAAAAAATAGAAGCAAAAAGGAATTGTAAAGCTAATAAATGAGTTCCGCAATTTTACAGGATACAGATTAACATTCATATATCAACTGCCATTCAAGACAACTATAGAAATGAAAAATTGTTATAAGTCTATAGAAATGAGCAACCTGAGGAAAATCATTCTATTTGCAAGAGCATTAAAAATAATAAAATATTTTAAAATATATTTAATCAGGAGATACACTAGACTCATACTCTGAAAACCACAAAATATTTCTGGAAAAAAAGGCTAAAGAAATTGTAAATAAATGAAAAGATACCCCTTATTCATGGATTAGAGGACTTATGATAAAATACAGCACTCTCTATATCCAATGCAGTCCCTATAAATTTGCAATAAATCTTTATTGCAGAAATGGAAAAGCTGATCCTTAAATTCATTAGGAGTTGCAACTAATAGCCAAAACAATACTAGAAAGAGTGAAGAAAGTTAGAAGACACACTGCCTGATTTTTAGTTTTACTACAAAGCAGTAGTAATCAAACAACACATCATTGGCATGAAGATAGACATATAGACCAGTGAAATAGACTGAGAGTCCAGAAATAAACCATATATCTATGGTCATATGATTGTCAACAGATGTTGAAGTTCAGCAAAGGGTAAAGAACATGAAATGTGGAAAACTGTTTTCAGCAAATGGTGCTAGGGAAGTAAAATATCCACACACAGAAGAACCAGTTTGGATCCTTACCTTACATCATACACAAAACTTAATTCAAAATGGAGCAAACCTGAATTTAAGAGCTAGAACTATAAAGTTCTTAAAGGGGTAAATATCACAATTTGGATTTGGTAAAGGATTCTTGGAGGACTCAAGAAAAAGAAATGCAAAAAGGCAAAATGGTTGTCTGAGGAGGCCTTACAAATGGCTAAGAAAAGAAGGGAAGAAAAAGGCAAAGGAGAAAAGAGACACTCATCTGAATGCAGAGTTTCAAAGAATAGCAGGAGAGATAAGAAAGCCTCCCTAAGTGATCAATGCAAAGAAATAGAGGAAAACAATAGAATGGGAAAGACCAGGGATCTTTCAAGAAAATTAGAGATACCAAGGGAAATTTTCATGCAAAGATGGGCACAATAAAGGACAGAAATGGTATGGACCTAACAGAAGCAGAAGATATTAAGAAGAGGTGGCAAGAATACACAGAAGAACTGTACAAAAAAGATCTTCATGACCCAGATAACCATGATGGTGTGATCACTCACCTAGAGCCAGACATCCTGGAATGCAAAGTCAAGTGGGCCTTAGGAAACATCACTACGAACAAAGCTAGTGGAGGTGATGGAATTCCAGCTCAGCTATTTCAAATCCTAAAAGATGATGCTGTGAAAGTGCTACACTCAATATGCCAGCAAATTTGGAAAACTCAGCAGTGGCCACAGGACTGGTAAGGGTCGGTTTTCATTCCAATCCCAAAGAAAGGCAATGCCAAAGAATATTCAAACTACTACACAATTGCACTCATCTCACATGCTAGCAAAGTAATGCTCAAAATTCTCCAAGCTAGGCTTCAACAGTATGTGAACCATGAACTTCCAGATGTTCAAGCTGGATTTAGAAAAGGTAGAGGAACCAGAGATCAAATTGCCGACATTGATTGGATCATAGAAAAAGTAAGAGAATTCTCAAAAAACATCTACTTCTGCTTCATTGACTATGCTAAAGCTTTTGACTGTGTAGATCACAACAAACTGTGAAAAATTCTTAGAGACATGGGAATACCAGACCAACTTACCTGCCTCCTGGGAAACTTGTATGCAGGTCAAGAAGCAACAGTTAGAACCGGACATGAAACAATGGACTGTTCCAAATTGGGAAAGGAGTATGTCAAAGCTGTATATTGTCACCTTGCTTATTTAACTTATATGCAGAGGACATCATGTGAGGTGCTGGGCTGGATAAAGCATAAGCTGGAATCAAGATTGCCGGGAGAAGTATTGATAACCTCAGATATGCAGATGATACCATCCTTATGGAAGAAAGTGAAGAGGAACTAAAGAGCCTCTTGATGAAGGTGAAAGAGAAGAGTGAAAAAGCTGGCTTAAAACTCAACATTCAAAAAATGAAGATCATGGCATCCAGTCCCATCACTTCATGGCAAATAGATGGGGAAACAATGGAAACAGTGACAGACTTTATTTTCTCAGTCTCCAAAATCACTGCAGATGGTGACTGCAGCCATGAAATCAAAAGATGCTTTCTCCTTTGGAGAAAAGCTACGACCAACCTAGACAGCATATTAAAAAGCAGAGACATTACCTTATTGACAAAGGTCCGTATAGTCAAAGCTATGGTTTTTTCCAGTAGTCATGTATGGATGTGAGAGTTGGGCCATAAAGAAGGCTGAGTGCTGAAGAATTGATGCTTCTGAACTGTGTGGTGTTGGAGAAGACTCTTGAGAGTCCCTTGGACTGCAAGGAGATCAAACCAGTCCATCCTAAAGGAAATCAGTCCTGAATACTCATTGGAAGGACTGATGCTGAAGCTGAAGCTACAATACTTTGGCCACCTAATGCAAAGAACTGACTCATTTGAAAAGACCCTGATGCTGGGAAAAATTGAAGGCAGGAGAAGGGGTCGACAGATGATGAGACAATTGAGTGGCATCACCAACTCGATGGACATGAGTCTGAGTAAACTCCGTGAGCTGGTGATGGACAGGGAAGCCTGGCATGCTGCAGTCCATGGGGTCACAAAGTCGAACATGACTGAGCAACTGAACTGAACTGAGTCTACATTTTCTCCAAAAGTCCACATCAACTACCTGGAGCTGGACTGTTTGTTTATAATTTCAGTAATCATTAGCCACTTAGGCAATAATTCCTTCTCCCAGGCAATAATATCAAAAGGCTCAAGAAACCAGAGGGCTAATCTGATGTGTTACACTAGGAAGGTGGTGATTGGCTATTCTGACTTTTCATAAATGCTACATAATTCCAGATTAAACAGTATTTCCTACATAGTGGGTGGCTGCTTTGACTATGGACTAGGTATTGCTTTTGACATATTAATAGATAGTCACCATTATACTTTTGACATAGATTTTTTTCATGTTCAGACCATATCATCATTTCAATTTTTAAAACTGTTAGAAATGTTTTTCTTCCAAAATAGTTATTTTGAACATTTAACAAATATTAAGAATCATTATAACTCTATTTAGAACAAATATATTATTTTTCCTCAACCAGCACCCATGTGAAGAACAGCCAAGCAGTAACAGTAGACTGAACTAAACTGAAAGGATTCTTAGATATAACATCCAAAGCACAAGCAAAAAAAAAAGAAAGAAAGAATATGTAAGTTATAAGACAATCTATTAAGACTTAGTAAATATGATAAACTTGTGCACCAAACAACACTATCAGGAAAGTGAAAGACAACCCATGGAATGGAAGAAAATATGAGACCTGCTTAGCATCTTATATTTACAATAGGTACAAAAGAATTATTACAACTTGTGATGGTCCCACATGTCAGGTTGGTGAGGTTATAGTTCCTGGTTATTTAATCCAACACATCTATAATCAGCTGATTTTAGAGGATATGGTAGCACTAGTGCTAAAGGAGATGCAGGAGATGCGGGTTCCATCCCTGGGTCGGGAAGATCCCCTGAAATAAGAAATGGCACCCCACTCCAGTATTCTTGCCTGGAAAATTCTTTGGGCAGAGAAGCCTGGCAGACTACAGTCCATGGAGCCACAAAGAGTCAGACATGACTGAATGACTAAAAACACACACACCTTTGAAAAGGTAGTAGGTTTCAGTCATTCAGTTGAAACATTTAACAGGCACCCAAGGGACCCCTCCATCCTCATTCCATTCAGGTCCTACCTATACTCAGAGATGGGTGTAAATAGCCCCTACTCCAGGATGATGTCCTTGATGCCAAGCCCCTTCCCCTGTATGTCGAGTCAATGGGTCTCCCACTTCTCTGTTATCAAACTCTTCGAGTAAATGTAAGATGCAGAGGACAGAGCAGGGAGCATCCTGCCCAGAGGGTCTCTGATTTCCACTCCTCTACTACTCCCCACCAGTGAGTGCCACAACTGTTCACCTTATTCTTTTCATAGAGGAATATTCCTTTTCTGGAGGTTGATCTGATTCCCCTAGGAGGAAGACAGCCAATGTTCTTCAGAAAGAGTCCTCTAGCCCATCACTAGCAACCCCAACCAGCCTCCTTCATGTCGCACTACCACCAGGGACCTCAGGGGGCAGTGCACAACCACAAAACAGGACGAGGACCTGGGCGGGGCCTCAGTGCAGGAAACGGGTGGCAGACAAGGGAGCTGAAACTCAGGCAGAAAGGGACTTGGAGGAACCCAGATCTCTTTCTCCTCCATGGTACCATCTGAGGGGGAGGATGACTCTAGCTTCAGAGCAAAACTTCTGCAGCTTTGCAGTCCAGCAGCTCTGCTGCTTTGCCAGCCAGGAAACAGGGTTGGGTGTCTTATGTCCCTGATCCTGCCATTTAGACCCAAGGCTTGGCAGTCTGTTCATTTGTTCACCTGGCCCGTGAGAGTCCCTAGCAGTGCCCATCCGTGGTGCAGGCTGGGTGCCCTCCCCTGGGATATGGAATGAAGACAGGAGGAGCAGCAGAGGCCTGACTTCCTGAGGATAGACTGGCTGGTTTAGTAAAGAAAGGAACCTCCACCCACCCCGACAGCCTGGAGGCAGCTAAGTGCCAGCAGGGTGGACCAGCATGAAAGCCAGAGAGCTGTTGATTCTGCCAGCTCAGCATCCCCTCCTGGAATGGCCAGCTGCCACCATTTTATCCCATTACCAGGGCCTCCTACCCCCAAACTGTCCCCTACCTGCCCACAGACCAAACACACCCCTCTTCCTGTTTATCTAGACAAGACTGGAATTTTTCGAAGACTTTAAGTGAGAAACTAACTGCGCCCCGTCTGGTGCCCCTTCCCCTCTCTCCCCACCCCCTCCTCTCTTTCTAGACCTCCAGCCTCTGCTCAGCCCTGATGAGCAGCTCCTGGCTTTGTGAGTCGTCTTTGCAACCAGCTTTTGAAAATTTAGGGAACTCTTCCTCAGGGGAGGGGAAAAGAAAGAAGGGAGGAGAAATTTGTGAATAATGGGAGCGGTATGAGAGCAAATCCCTTCTATGTGAGAACTCAAATGATCCAAACTGTCCAGATGCCAGCGGGTTCCTCTGAGCTCAGAAGGCACTGTGGGCCTGAGAGGGAGCCCTTGTGTCAGTCGCCTTGGGCCTCCACTCCAGTTTCTTCTGAGCAGTTTCATTTTGACCAGATTCAGTTTCAAATGAACATAGAGTTTGTTGCTATCAAGGAAGCACTTGAGAACCTCGGGTTTGGCTCAACCCAGTCTCTGACATTTAAGGAAACTGAGTTTTGAAGCAGGACTGGTGGTCTAAGGTCCTAGGGAGGCTTAGAGATTCCACCCAGCAGCCCAGTCCCTGTCCCCAGGGTTTGCTGCCTCTCAGGAGGTCTGGATTATTGAAAGAGAGGGCAGTGCCAGCCCTACGGGAGATTCCTCATCCACCTGAGGCTCCTAGGGAGAGAGGCCTACACCTGGAAACTTTCCCCCATGTCTTCTTTAGATGGTGAGTAGAGGTGCTCTGCCCACAAGAAAGGACGTCATGAGGAGAAGTTCCCGAGCTTTGGCACTCCTGGGGAAGGTAAGAGAGTGAGCTATGAGGTGGGAAGCTGTAGCCTGGCTTGCTCTCGCTGAGCCTTACTGAGCACACTGCTCATGAACCAGCAGCTCCGCTCAGGATGTGTGTTCTTTGCCATCCTCCCCCCACCCACCACCACATGCCACCTCTGAGTACCCCAAGTCTCTGGAGCTGCACAGGCACCGCAAAGCACTTGGCAGGGGGAGTCTATGTGGTGCTGGGTCTGGTGAGTCTGGAAAGTCTGGAGAGGAGGTATCACTTCTGTATTTCTCCCTCAACTTTAAAATATATTGTCACATTTTAAAATTTCATAATTTTGTCATTTATGACTGAGCTGAAATATTTACCCAAGAGTGGAATTTTTGGGTCATTGAGTATGTGTAAGTTCATTTTTAGGAAATCCTACCAACGAGTTTTCAAAAGTGGTTGTAGGAGTTTACACACACAGCAGTGTATGAGCGTTCCAATTGCTTGGATCTTCACCAACACTTGGTATTGTCAGCATTTTTCAGTCATTCTGGTATAGGTGTAGTGGAGTTTCATTGTGGTTTTCATTTGCATTTTCCTGATGGGTAATGATGTTGTGCAGCTTTTCATGTCCTTTTTAGCCAGTTGGTTACCTTTTCGTGAAATACCTAGTCAAATCTTTTGCCCATTTTTTTTCAGGTATATTGTCTCTTTCATCTTATTAATTCATGAAAGTCAGTTACATATCCTTTATGAGGCTTTTTCCAGATAAATATATGACACATGTTTATTCTCATTCTGTTCTTGCTTTCTCACTCTCTTGAGGGTGTTTTTTGATGAAATGAAGTTCTTAGTTTTAATAACGTCAAGTTTATTAATTTTTGCCTTTATGCTCCAAGGTCATGAAAATATTCTCCTATGATAGCTACCAGGGAAGCTCAAGAATACTAGAGTGGGTTGCCATGCCCTCCTCCAGGGATCTTACCAACCCAGGGATCAAATCCAGGTTTCCCTCATTGCAGGCGGATTCTTTACCATCTGAGCCACCAGGGAAGCCCAAAAACGCTGAATAATTACCTACCTGTGGTCAAATGGCAACATCACAATATAAGATTCTGGATGTATCTTTAAATGCCCAGTTTCCCCTAAAGTGAAGTCGCTCAGTCATGTCCGACTCTTTGCAATCCCATGGACTGTAGCCTACCAGGCTCCTCTGTCCGTGGGATTTTCCAGGCAAGGATACTGGAGTGGCTTGCCATTTCCTTCTCCAAGGGATCTTCCCAACCCAGGGATCGAACCTGGGTCTCCTGCACTGCAGGCAGATTCTTTACCATCTGAGCTACAAGGGAAACCCATATATCTACTACAAATGCTATTATTTTAAACTTCCCCATTTATATTTAAAATCCACCTGGAATTGATTTTTGTTTATGGTGCGAAATGGAAGTCAAGATTAATTTCTTTCCCATATGAATAACCAGTGACCCTGGGCTGTTTACTGAAACTATCTTCTCCCCATTGCTCTGCTGGGTCACTTTAGTATATACATGACATAAATGTTCACATGTGTGGGTCTGGGCTGGACTCTGTTTCTCCTAGTGTTTTTCCTTGTCCTACTATGGCATTTTGCCCTGTTGACTCTAGCTTTATACAAAGGCTTAATATCTGGTTGTGTAAGCCATCCAAGTTTATTCTTCTTTGAGATTGTCTTGACTATTCTTGGTAATTGGAATTTCTATGGAAAATTTGAAATTGAATAGTCAGTGTCCACCAGATATCTGGACAAATATGGGCTTCCTTGATAGCTCAGTTTGTAAAGAATCCGCCTGCAATGGAGGAGACCCCAGTTCAATTCCTGGGTTGGGATATGGAGAAGGGATAGGCTACCCACTCCAGTATTCTTGGGCTTCCCCTGTGGCTCAGCTGGTAAAGAATCCGCCTGCAATGTGGGAGAACTGGGTTCAATCCCTGGGTAGGGAAGATCCCCTGGAGAGGGGAAAGACTACCCACTCCAGTATTCTGGCCTGGAGAATTCCATGGACTGTAGAGTCCATGGGGTGGCAAAGAGTCGGACACGACTGAGCGACTTTCACTAGATATCTGCTTAGATACTTTATTGTGATTACAAAAATCTATGGGTCAATTTGGGGAGAAGTAACATCTTAACAATACATAACAAAACAAACGAACAAACACACACAAAAAAACCCCAAACCAACCATCATAATAAAAAAGAAGAAATTATAAACTGTAAATATTTGCAATTCATATTAAAAAGGGGCTCACATGCCGAATATGCACACAACTCCTAGAAACTGATAAGAAAAAGAACAGACACACAGTAGAAAAACTGGCAAAAGACATGAACCCAGAGTTCACACAAAAAGAAATAAAAATAGCCTTAAATATATGAAAATATGAATAGAAATAGAATAAAAATGCCTACATATGTTCACCATGCAAAAGAATGTTCAGAACAGCATTATTTGGTAATTCTCTAAACTGGAATGTTCATCAATAATAGAAAGGATAAATATTATGCAATGGGTTATATTTTTTTGTAATGGAATGCTATATAGAAATAAAAGTGAAATATAGCCACGTTAAAAAAGATATTTGAAACTTAGAAATATAATGAAAGTAGTCCAACATAAAAGTCCAACATTCTGTATGATTCCATTGAAGTTCAAAAACAAGCAAAACTAATTCAGGGGTTAGAATATCTGCTACACTTGGGGAGGAAAGGGCAGTGACTTGGGATGGGTACATATGGGGGGCTCCTGGAGAGCTGGTAATGTTCTATTTCTTGTGGTACTGGTTACCAGATGTGTTTCCCCCTGGATAATTTATTAAGCTATACACTTATGATTTCCATACTTTTCAGTATGTGTGCTATGATTCAACACACAAATCCTATCAATTGGATCCAGAACTTTTTTTCTGGCAAGTCCCAAAGTCAGATGGCATAGTGTTTGGTTCAGGACTCTGAATTACATGGTCTAGATTCATATCCTGGATTTAACCATTTCCTATCTTGGAGATCTTGGCTGAGTTACCAACTCTCTGAGCTTCGGTTTCTTCATCTGTAATATGGGCTAATTGTGGTACCCCTCTCATAGTTATTGAAACTATTAAACCCTCTCAATAAATATTAGCTCTTGAGTGGTTCTTCTTGGTCTTCTTTCTATGGACTATGGAGAAGATGGATGATGGCCTATGGAAGAGGAAGGAAAAGGATGAGGTTTGAGTCAAGAGACACTTTCAAAAATGGGGGAAGATATGATGTTAAGGTGCAGGAAAAAAGAGTCCAAAGGCTTGGCTTCACTCCTTCCATTCCCTGTCTCTCACCTCCTGTGCTTCTCTAACAAAGGAGGTGGACTTACCAGGTGATCTCTAACTGGTTATTCTTTCCAACCATAACACTTTAGAGTTAGAGAGGTAATACAAATGCCATCCAAAAGCCAAACACAAATTTTCATGTTTGATTCAAACCCAAACACAAAGGTCCAGAAACTTTGGAATTAAAGAAGGTAAATTCTCAGCAGTGATATTATGGGTTATTTCTATTTTTTCCATTCAATTTTTTTTTTCTATTTTAAACAATGTGTGTTGCTTACTCTGAACAAAACATCATACCTGATATATCCATGCCTACATATTTATATCTATACATTAAAAAATTTAAAAAACCCACATTATATATGTGCCAGAAAGCATCTGGGCTGGGAAAACATGGCTTCTGATGTACAAGTGCCAAGCCAGTAGGACCTCCTCAACAAAACAGAGATCTCACTAACTGCAAATAATTCCTGAACATTTCTGAATTTTTACCGTGTTTTTCATCCGTAACCTCAGGTAAACATACTTTCTCTGTTTCCAACTAAAATTAGTCCAATCACCTGTTACAATATTTTACCTTGTTAATAAAACCTGGGACCAAAGAAGGGGAATAAAAGGGCTTTCTACGCACTGTTTCTTAATTTCTGAAACTAGTCTGGACAGAATGACCACTTGTTTAAGGAAGTTGTCTTAGGGAGCATTTATGAGCAATTGGGACAGGGATCCCTCTGAGAGGAGTTGGGAACCCCAAGTCTGTAGGAAACCGGCACCGGGTTCAGTGTCCACAAGTACCTTCCGCCCTGGCTGTGCAGAACTCTGGGTGCTTGTATGGGAAAGAGCCACCTCTGGGAGTCAGACCAGGACATTCCAGGTGTTCATGCATTTACCAGGAAGCATTCAGTGTGTCTGAATTATGTGCAGGACACTGTGCTGAGGGTAATCAAAGCTGGATGAAAGATAGGAGGCCATGCCTTCCTCACAGGAAACACTTTCCAATAGGATGCCCTTATTTCCTGCATTTGACAACAACCAATGTACAAGCGATCAATGCAAAGAAATAGAGGAAAACAATTGAATGGGAAAGACTAGAGATCTCTTCAAGAAAGTTAGAGATACCAAGGGAACATTTCATGCAAAGATGGGCACAATAAAGGACACAAATGGTATGGACCTAACAGAAGCAGAAGATATTAAGAAGAGGTGGCAAGAATACACAGAAGAACAATACAAAAAAGATCTTCACGACCCAGATGATCAAGATGGTGTGATCACCAACCTAGAGCCAGACATTCTGGAATGAGAAGTCAAGTGGGCCTTAAGAAACATCACTACAAACAAAGCTAGTGGAGGTGATGGAATTCCAGCTCAGCTATTTCAAATCCTAAAAGATGATGCTGTGAAAGTGCTGCACTCAATATGCCAGCAAATTTGGAAAACGCAGCAGTGGCCACAGGACTGGAAAAGGTCAGTTTTCATTCCAGTTCCAAAGAAAGGCATGCCAAGAATGCTCAAACTACCGCACAATTGCACTTATCGCACGCACACGCTAGTAAAGTAATGCTCAAAATTCTCCAAGCCAAGCTTCAACAGTATGTGAACTGTGAACTTCCAGATGTTCAAGCTGGATTTAGAAAAGGCAGAGGAACCAGAGATCGGAGATTACCAACATCCGCTGGATCATCAAAAAAGCAAGAGAGTTCCAGAAAAATATCTACTTCTGCTTTATTGACTATGCCGAAGCCTTTGACTGTGTGGACCACAACAAACTGTGGAAAATTCTGAAAGAGACAGGAATACCAGACCACCTGACCTGCTTCTTGAGAAATCTGTATGCAGGTCAGGAAACAACAGTTAGAACTGGACATGGAACAACAGACTGGTTCCAAATAGGGAGAGTAGTACGTCAAGGCTGTATATTGTCACCCTGCTTATTTAACTTATATGCAGAGTACATCATGAGAAGCTCTGGGCTGGATGAAGCACAAGCTGGAATCAAGATTGTGGGAGAAATATCAATAACCTCAGATATGCAGATGACACCACCCTTATGGCAGAAAGCGAAGAAGAACTAACGAGTCTCTTAATGAAAGTGAAAGAGAGTGAAAATGTTGGCTTAAAACTCAACATTCAGAAAACTAAGATCATGGCATCTGGCCCCATCACTTCATGGCAGATAGATGGGAAAACAGTGGAAACAGTGACAGACTTTATTTTCTTGGGCTCCAAAATCACTGCAGATCGTGACTGCAGCCATGAAATTAAAAGATGCTTACTCCTTGGAAGAAAAGTTATGACCAACTTAGACAGCATATTAAAAAGCAGAGACATTACTTTGCCAACAAAGGTCCATCTAGTCAAAGCTATGGTTTTTCCAGTAGTCACGTATGGATGTGAGAGTTGGACTATAAAGAAAGCTGAGCACCAAAGAATTGATGCTTTTGAACTGTGGTGTTGGAGAAGACTCTTGAGAGTCCCTTGGACTGCAAGGAGATCAAACCAGTTCATCCTAAAGGAAATAAGTCCTGAATATTCATTGGAAGGACTGATGCTGAAGCTGAAACTCCAATACTTTGGCCACCTGATGTGAAGAACTGACTCATTTGAAAAGACCCTGATGCTGGGAAAGATTTAAGGCAGGAGGAGAAGGGGACGACAGAGGGTGAGATGGTTGGATGGCATCACCTACTCCCTGGACATGAGTTTGAGTAATCTCTGGGAGTTGGTGATGGACAGGGAGGCCTGGCATGCTGCAGTCCATGGGGTCGCAAAGAGTCAGACACAACTGAGGGACTGAACTGAACTGAACGTACAAGCACATTCAGAGGAGAGGGGGTGAGGTGAAGAAGGGGAGAGGAGGTCAGATTGAGTGGATAGGATCTTGTCACTGTTAGTGGCTGGAAGTATGTGGGGGGTTGGGGTGTGTAGAGACAGAGGGATCCCAGCAGAGGAGCAGGGTGAGGAAGGGCACATGCAGGAAGGTGAGGAGTTTGCTGAAGTAGGAGACTCAGAGTGGGAGCCAGATGCGGGGGCCTCCGTGGTCATCTAGGGACTGTGGCTGGGTTTGGTGGGGGCTGCAGTGAGGGCTTTTTGAGCGGGAGAGTGAATAGGTGAGAGCTGTATTTAAGGAGAGTTATGTGGCATGGTGAGTTGGGTGAATGGAATTCAGGGTCTTATAAATTAGTCTTTTCATTAGAATTCCATTCAACCCTTGAGCCTTGGATTCTAAGCCCTTATGAGAAAGAGATGGTCTCTTTTAAAGATGCTTTCCAGTTCTTATTTGTAGCCAAGCACCACTCTATGCTACTTCCCAGCAGAGATTGGTTTTAACCAAGACAAAGAAGATAGGGCGGTTTTTCTTGACCACAGCGGCTCAAAGCTGCATCTCCTGTCTCCTATTAGTTTTCAGAACATTCAGTGTGCTGCTCCTGCCAGCCCTGAGGTATCCCTCTGCCAGAGAAACTGGCCGGAGTTTCACTGCTCCACGTGGTGGCTCCGGTCCCTAAGGGCAACCAAGCCCCCTCCTGAAAGGAAGTGAGGGCGGGGCCAGCGGAGCTCCCGCCCCTCTTTGTTGCCTTGGAGACCAAATGTGTTTCGTTGCAGTTGAGGTTGGACTCGCCCCTGCTGGCTTGAGTGGTACTTTCTGCAGGTGTCGCCGCAGCCTGGCCCCTGAACACAGGGCCTCGCTCCACTTGGTGGGGCTTAGGGGGCCTGTCCTGAGACCGCCCCCGCTCCTTGGTGGGCTTAGGGGGCAGGCGTGAGAGGAGGGGGCTGTGCTTCCCAGCATTCAGTAGGTACGGAATTAGCGTAGCCAGAATCAGACGGCTCCCTCCTCCTCCTCCCCCTACCCAAGTGTCCATTTTGGGGAGGTGGGTGCGGCGGGGGAGGTCCTCGAACAGCTTTCAGCGCCAGTCAGGAGTTCAAGGCCAGGTTGAAATCTGCGCTGACACCTTTTGGGTACGTTGACTTTTCCCGGAAGGGATTGAAAGAGTGAAGTACAAAACAGTAACCGTCATTCTTTGCCCTCAGAGTCAATCTCGAATTTGCGCCTGGCGCGTGGCTGGGAGACCAGCCTTCTCCGTGAGTTCCAGTTAGGTTCCTGCCTGAGGTTTGTCTCCTTTTTGCTTCTTCGCACCCCTCCCCCCGCCCCCACCGCCAATTCTTCTTTCAAAGTATAAACCCTGAGGCCTGAGAGGGGCCCTGATACTTTCTGCTAGAGCTGGGGTGCCTCAGCCCCGGTGGACTCGCCCAGCCTGTCTGCCTAGGGACACTGTTCCTCCAGGGAGGACTTTTCCTTGGAGGCGGGCGGAAAAGCTTCTCAATATCCGCCTGGTCTGAGACCAACCCCTAGACAACGGCTTCCCTGCAGGGGTGTCCAGCCCGAGGCCAAGATGTCTTCCGTGGGGAAGGTGACCCAGATTCCCAGCGGGAAGGTCTACCAGCAGATCTTCGAGGCTGAGGTAGGCCTATCCTTCTATTCGCCCTTTCCCTGGTCCCCTGCTTCCCTCAGCTTCCCGGAAACTTCCCTCCCTCAGAAGACTTCCTTGCCTGGGAATCTAATGAAATAAGCGCTTTGAAATTGTATTGATAAAAAATAATTCTTATTGTTTCCTAAAATGTAGGCATACAAAATTAGAATGTCTGTTCCTGAAAATTGCAAAATCTATATTAAAATTTAATTTAAATTACTCAGAAATAGCCAAAATTAACCATTGGGTGTCCTGGATCTTTTTTCTATGCATGAAAGCATCTCTAATTTTTCTGTTTAAAAAGTGGGTGTGATTCTATAGCAGTGCCTTAAAACCTCCTTTTTTCCTGTTTACAGTATCTCAGAGACTTTTCCGTGTCAGTGCAAATTCACGTACTTCACAGTGTTTAGTGGCTGCCTAGTTTTTGATCTAGGACTTCCTGTAATTTATTAAAGTAATGCCCTCTTGATAATTATATAAGTTGTTGGCATTGTCTTGTCATCTATAAAAAACTGCACAGATGATATCTTAAAGGAAACACATATTCAAACCCTTCTTTTGAAGTTCTGTACTGCTTATTTAAAGGGGATTTTTATTCCTACTTTGAGTCCTAAGGAATGCTCTTTGTGGAGGGCTTGGAAATTATAATAGTATAAAGAGACCATAGAAATTATTCACATTATCCTGCTCCCTGGAAGCAAGCATTCTTAACCTTTGGCATATTTTCTCATTGTTTCTCCATGTGTTTAAAATTTTGAAATCATAATGTATGATTTTCATCATAATTTTCTTTTATGCTCTTAATTACTAGATTTTGTTGTATATCATATCATAAGCATTTCCTCATGTCATAAAAAATCCTTTGTAATTCTCATTTTTAATAAATTCCTAACATTCCGTTGAACGGAGATACTGAGTTTGCTTAACCAATCCCCTATTGTTGGACAGTTCCATTTTTCCAGTTCTTTGTGATTATAAAAAATGATGGGATGCACATCTTGGTTCTCATTAAAATTTCTTAAAAGATGCCCTCCCAGAAGTGTCTGAATGACCAATGTGGGGAGTAGAGAGCCCTCCTTCATGGGGTATGCCCTGGGGTTGAGGGCCTCCCTCAAAGTGCCTTCTTGCTGGCAGGCTCACACTTGACCTTCTAAGGTGACACAGGCAGCCTGGGTGTTAGGGAGCCTACAATTCCAGCTGCCTTCACCTGGTTCTTCCATGGATTCAGGTGCAGCTGGTCCGTTCCCTGGCATCCTCTAGGAAGCGAGCTGTGGAGCGTTCCATGATCCCAAAGGATGGCAAGAAGCCCTTGATGAAGAAGGTGGATGTTCGTGAAGGCGAGATGCTGTCTCCTCGGCAGCAGAAGTGGATGCGCAGCCTACCCAATGACTGGACCACAGAAAACCCTGTTCTCTACAGGTAGGTCTTGCTTTCCAGGCCACAATCCCACACACCAGGGGTGGTTAGGATTTTCAGAAACTCAAGAAGAGCTCCTACAAGATGAGTGCCAGATGGGAATGAAATCCCAGGTACCTCCTCTGAGAGATGGAAATAATAATAATGTCTACTTGGCAGGACTGTTTGCTTCTCCTTCTCTCCCTCCCTCTCCCTTGACAGGCACCAGGTATGCAGATCCCAATCTCCTGAACTTGAACTCAACAGTAAATAAATAAGCAGTCTCCCCAAAGATGGAAAGGTTCTGACACTGAGGACAGGGGCGTGGGACAGGAGTCAGGAAACCACTGAGACCAGAGGATGAGGGCAGGGAAGCACAGGGCGAGGCTCTGAGGCAATACCAGTTTAATCTTCTCCAGAAGACTGAAGAAATCAGCGGGTCTGGGGAGAGGAGTGGGAGATGAGGCTAGGAGAGGCTTGCTGGCCACAGTCAGTATTTCGAACTTCACTGGAATGACTAGAGTGAGCAGGGATTTGCGTTTTGTTTTTTATTTTTTTTCTCTAATGGGTACAGGGTTTCTTTTATTCTTTTATTCTTTTTTAATTAATTTATTTTAATTGGAAGATAATTACTTTACAATATTGTGATGGTTTTTTCCATACATCAACATGAACTGGCCCCAGATCCCCTCATCCTGAACCCCCCTCCTCCCTCCTTCCCCACCCTTTCCCTCAGGGTTGTTTTTTTTTAAGACTTTCAAGCAGTGGTGTGCAGAATGTGGGGGGCTGCAAGGAGAGGCAGAGAGGCCAGGGAGGAGACCAAGGTAGTTCGTGTCAGCTCTTTAGGGCTGTGAGAGAGTCAGCAGGGCACTTTGGGTTTATTTTGGAGGCAGAGCCCAGGGGACCAGGTGACAGATTGGGTGGGAGGAGAGGGCTCCTGAGAGTCCTAGGTCTCTGGCCTGAGTCCTTGGATGGACAGCCATTCCCTGAGATGGGAGCCAGTGGGGTAGGAGCAGGGAGCTGAACTTGAGATTCCCAAACATGCCATTTCAGCTCCCTGAGCTCACACTCCTCAAGTAGGAAGAAAGAAAAGGAGGAGTTGCATTTTCCTTGGGCGGGGGGGAGGGCACTTTGGAGAATGTAGCAGGAGCTGGGCTGCCCCTAGGTTCTTTCAGCTCTGCACCAACCATAAATGTTTCTCAGGTGTGGGACTCTGGGACAGGGAGTCAGTCCAGCTCTATCTGCCTTTGTGTTCCCTTTAACCTTGTTGGAGCAGGGATTGACCCACTGCTGGGTGAAGGTCTCTCCCATGCCCTGCCCTTTGAGTTTCCCCAGGCTAAGTTCCCCTACAGCTCCTGAGACTCAGCACCCTGAACTGTTGGGCAAACCCATTAGCCGCCCAGGCACAGACAGGAGGTCAGCACTCTCCAGCTCATGTCCCTGACGCCCAATGCAAGGATCCAGAGGCACAGACAACTGGGACCTGACCATGATCCCCCCATCTCCCAGGGGGACAGTCTCACAGCCTGACTGTAACTCTGGATCCTTTAAAGGACAGGCTCCTCTCCGCTGACCTGTTTTCTATTAGGCCCAGGGTCTCCTGAAGTCTCCTTGTGCTTCCCGAGGGTCTCTTTTTACCCTGAGTTTAGGCTTGAACCACCCATCATCCCCATAACTGGATATGACATCAGTTAGGAGCTCTTGGCACCCACAGGACAGTATTTGGGGAAAGGCACTTCTCATGGAGGGCGCTGGCATTGTGCCAGCTTCCTGGTGCAGACTAGGTCCACTCTGCCGTGGATGCAAATCCAGAGCACAACTCCCTGCCCAGGAAGAGAGATGTGTTTATAACCAACCAGGCCCTGCTACCCTCAAAGTGACTGAGGTCACTAACAGCATCAGCACCTCTCTGAGGTGCCTTGTCCCCTTCTTGAAAATTCAGCCAGCTAAACCAGTCAACTTGTGCATTCATTCACCCAGGACAGGACATCTGGGTGAATGGAAGAGGAAGTCGGGGTACGGGTAGATCACCATTAGCATAAACCAAGCCCCCAGGTTCACGGGGCAAGTGACCGAGAAGCCAGAGCCATAAGCAGCTCCCATAGTCGGGGTACCCTGGCTCCAGTGCAGCTGCGTTAGTCCAGGGGCATTTGGTTGACAAAGTTGGAGAGATTCACCTCTGGACGGTCAGCCTGGGCCTCATCAGCTGCCACCCTGCAGTCTCCCTTGGTGGTAGGTGTACATGAGGACTACATCAGACAATGTCTGGAAAGTGCTTCACATGTCGGGGCCCCAAGGCACAGCAGGTGTTGCTAAGAACTGCATTTCTGGGGCACTCGTCCTGTGGACAGCGCATTCCAGGATTTACATTCCAAAGCTGAGGTTGTGCTCACCCATCCTGGTCTTCCCTGCTGAGACAGTTTGTCCTGGGGTCCCAGCTTTCTCCTCCTTCACCCAAACTCTGTGGACCATGGACCTGGGCATCACAGGCCGGGATCTGGGAGTCCCAGGGCCAGTTTGTCCAGGGACTTCCTTCCCACATCCCCCATCCTGGACGATGGGGTCACCTCAGGTGCCTCATCTGATGGGTTGCTGAAGAAGCAGATGAGGGCCTGCTGAACGCTGAGCCTCTGTCTGGCATTCCCAGGCTGGCCTAGCCCCCAGTGGCCCTCAGTTTCCACATGTGGAAGATGGCTCATGCCCACCACCCACACTTGGTGTGCAGCCAGAATGGAGCAAGCTCCCTGAGGCAGGCCCCTCTTCTCATCTGAGGACTGTGGTGTGTCTGCTGGCAGCAGATACCCTGGCAGTGTTTGCTGGGGGCACATCCTAGGGGCATTCTGGAATTGGGTGGCCCCAGGCTGTTGCCAATTCCTGGGTTTCTGTGGACACCAAGAGCTACCCTGGGGCTAGTGGTGAGGGGGTTGCGGGGATTAGTGTTTTCCTCTGCTTGTGCCTCAGGGAAAAGGAAATAGCCAAAAAGGAAAAAGCTCAAGAGAGTGAGAACACCATCGCTGCCAGAGAAGTCCGGGGCCTCACGGATACCATTGGTGAGCCTGTGTTCAGCTGTGAGGGCAGGCCTGGCCTGGGCCAGAGAGTGCTCCATGGGGAGCTCCTGGAAGCTCTAATGTAGAAGCACCTGCAGGTCCCACTGTTCCTCTGCTCAGCCTCATAGGGGGCCATCCCCCTGGACCCTCTCCCCTGGATCTTTCCCCACACCTCCTCCCCTCAGCCTTGTCCTCTGGGTCTTTCCCCTGAACCTCCTCTCCTCAGCATTGTCCCCTGAACCCTTGTCACCCTTTCCCCTGGACCTTCTCCTCAGTGCAGGGAGGTGGGGGAGGAAGGGGGCCACCTACACAGTCAGCACTGACTGATGAGACCAGTTGGTAAAGGGTGTACTGTAGCTCGATTTTCTGTGATTTCATGGAAGGATCTTTCAATTGACATTGCCTTCCTTCACATCTTCATACCCGCGTTGTGCTTCCCTGGTGGCTCAGAGGGTAAAGTTTCTGCCTACAATGCAGGAGACCCGGATTTGATCCCTGGGTCAGGAAGATCCGCTGGAGAAGGAAATGACAATCCACTCCAGTACTCTTGCCTGGAAAATTCCATGGACAAAGGAGACTAGTGGGCTACAGTCCATGGGGTTGCAAAGAGTCAGACACGACTGAGTGACTTCACTTTCTTTCTTTCTTTCTTTCTTTCTTTTCCTTCATACCACATTACCCTAGTTTGACTTTACCCCAGTATGGAAGCTCTTTTTCCTTGTGATCAAAAAAGTGGTACTTGCTCAATATAGAAAAACAAAGGAAAGAGATAAAGCAGAAAGTGAAAAGTCCACCTCCACAGTAGCACCCATTCTCTTCCCAAGAGTGCCCACTGCCCAAGAGACCACGTAATGTCCAGGGTCCCACATGTATTCAGGGGACAGCAGGGCACAGGGTAATAGAACCTGCCTCTCGGCTTCATCCCGAGGAGTAATTGACTTAGGACAATACCTAGCGAAGTAAGTAAGTGCTGGTAAGTGTCGGTAATTCTTATCTGTGTATGTATTTTCTTCTATAAAGCTTTTAATTAAAACCTGAATGGCCCTATTCTATACATACCATTTGGAACATTTTTCCAGCATTCAGTTGTATATGCAAGACTTAATTCCCTATAGCACTTAAGGATCACCTTCTTTTTCCTTAAGGCTTTGATACTTCTGGCCTGCTTTGGGGGTGGGCATCTCCTGGACCCAGGCACTTGCTGTCTTGCTGTCTTCCCCTGGGTGCTCTGACCTCACCTTGAAGCTCTGAGGGCAACCTTATCACCTCTGTTGTTCTGTAGTTCCTGAGAGGATCAGCACCACCACCTTTCAAAAGCAAGGAGATTCCAAGAGGAGGGGCTACGAGAGTGCCCTGGCGAGTTTTAAGGAGGAGATTGCTCAGATTGGGATGGTGAGAATTCTCCCTCTCACTCCCCTTCTATTCCTGGGGCATTCCAACAGAAGGATGGGCTCTGTACAGCACCCACTGCCCCTCCCCCCAGGTCCTCAGTGGCTCACCACGGTGTAGACAGAATTGTAGGAGTCATGTTTGGATGGCTCATGGCAAGTGCTGATGGTGAGCACAACCCTATATGTCAGGTACTGTTACAACCCCCATTTTACAGGTAAGGCCCAGAAAGTCCTGCCTGATTTGGCACATAAGGGCCAAGTGGGAATTGGACTCTGAGTCTGATGCTTAAGCCAAGTCTTTGATCACCCTGCTCAGTCCTGCTAACAAGGGTCCAAACATCCTGCCCTTAGGCACTACCCTTACTTGGCTCCCCGTTCCTTTCCAGAGACCTTGTCTGTAACCAGACTGATCCCTGGAATATTCCCTAAAGAGACCTTTTGGGTCCATATCTCTAGGCCCTGAATCACACTCTCCACTTTCTGTGTGAATTCCCTGGATCCTGGGAGATGGCTGTAGACCCAAAGCACCAAGAAGGCCCTCTTCCAGCCAGCTCATCACTTTTCTAATACATCCCAACTGGACGTGAGCTCTGCTCTCACCATGAGCTCTGTGCCTGTGGTCACACAACCTAACTGAGTCGCAGTTTCCTCATCTGAAGTACTCTTGGAATTATTTCTTTGGCCATTTCTTTAATGAATACTTGTTGATCTCCAACCATGGGCCAGGCATAAGGTCAGCACCTACTTCACAGGCTGTGATGAGGACCAAGTGAGTCTGAGGACAAGGGCTCACACATGATATGTGTCCCAAATGGTGCTGCCCTCATGCTGTGGCTGTGAACAATGAGTAAACCTTAACTCTTTAGGTCTAGTTACGAGTTACTATTTTTGAGAGGGGACCACAGCTGGCGCTTCCCTACTATAGGGTTGGGGAGGAGTCCTTCCTGTCCCAGGGGTGTTGATACCATAGCCTTCGCCCTCCTGGCCTGTTTTAGGAAATGGAACCGCTCATCTTGGAACCAGGAGCACTTCTTTTAAAAAAGCTAGCTGAGTCTGACGAGGATGTCAACAATCTCTTCAAAAAGGTGGAAAACGATAGCAACCTCGAAGACTACACCATCCAAGTAGGCGTCCCCCTCATGGTGGGGCCTGCCCTGCCTGTGTCCTGCTCCTGCTCCTCCTTCCCTCTATCCCACCCATTCTCACAGTCCAACCCAAACTTCTCTGCACAGACCCTGTTGGAGCTGAGGGATCAGGTGGCCGAGAAGTTCCTACTGCAGAAGCAGGAGATCAAGGAGCTGGATGAGACACTGCACTCACTTGAGTTCTCCCGGGTAGATAAAGTGAGCTGGCCTCCAGATGGGCTCTGGGTGATTCTCACTTGTGCGATTTATGGGGCATCACCTATTTTCAGTCCTCTAGGAGAAGAGAGTTGCTCACTGTGGTGCCTTGTCATTTCTAGCTAAAAAGCGTGTTGAAGAAATATGTTGAAATCATAGAGAAAACTTCCTACCTCATGCAGCCCGACGTGTATAGGCTGATCAATAAAGAAGCCATGGTGAGTCATTTTCACACGAACGGAATCAGCCTGCCAGAGCAGGACCACAGGATGCCCTAGAGCCTGGGTCTCAGCAATGATGGGCTTCTCATACGTAACATTTCCGAGTAACTCAGGTTGGCCACTTGAGTTCAGAACCAGAGTCTTTGTTAAGTACTTCCAATGGAAATCCCTCCAGTACATTTTGTACTTCCCTGCCGTGTTCATCCCAGTGAACCTAATACAGTGTCAGCAGTTTGACCGATGCTGATTCTGCGAGCACCTGCGAGGCTGTGTCTCAGCTACCATGCACAGTGCAATGTGTGCTACACTAAAGAAGCATGATCTCACAGCTGTCATAGACTCAAGGTGGTGTGTGCACTCATAAGTGACCTCAGGACGCTCTGTATGTCTAGTCTTTCCAGTGATTCTTGTCTGTTCTCCTGCTGTCTGTCTGTGCCTGTTGCTGAACCATGCCTCCCCCTCTGGCTTTGTTCCCACTGCTTCCCTGTCCACACCCCAGCCTCCCCCAAATGCTTCCTTTGGGATTAAAAAAAAAAACAAGAAAATCAATGTTATTCATCACCAGACACTTCTTCTGGCTATTCAGAGACACATTTTCTTATGCGGGTTTCTGGGTCTGGTGTAGGAAGCTGGGCTTGCCAGGTAACGGGCTTCCTGGCAGCACGCAGAGTAGAAGGAGCACAGTGTTCAGAAACACAGATGGGCGCCAGCCCAGGTGTGTGCCATGGGGTCCTGGACAAAGTGTGGACAGAGAGTAAGCACAGACCCCCTCTTCCACTGTCCAGACATTGCTGCGCCCAAAATTGCTGTGCCTGGAACTCCATGTCCGTAAAATGAGGACGGTGATACTCAGGCACCAGTACTTGTTGGGAGGGCTACATGAGAAGGCTCAACAGTGGCCGCTCTCATTTGAGACAAGCAAGAGTTTCTTACTTTGAATTAGCCATTTGCCCAACTAACTGTGTCAAAGTTAGCAGTCTCCCAGTTACATTTCAGCGTTTGACTTCGCTAGGCTTATCGTCCACAGAACAACTGGTGCTTTCTCCTTGCTCTGTGTGCATCTATTTCTTTTAACTCCAGCAGTACCCTGTGCTGTGAAGAGCATCATCTTTCCATTATGGCTACAGATTTGGAGGTTCAGGAAATACTTGCCAATGACCCGCAGCTAGGAACAGCTGGCATCAAACCTCAGCTTCCAGTGGAATTTCGTTACTGGAATTTCTGCCCGCTGTGTGTAGTGGTTCTCAGCCCTGCTCCAGGGCAGTGCATAGAGGGCTCTGGGACATGTATGGAACATTTTTGGCTGTTCCAGTCCTTGGGGACATGGGAGAGGCTACTCTCATTGAAGGAGCTGGGGAGGCTAGATAGCAGATGAGTACCACCCAGTGAAGAATCGTCTCCACTGCCATGCCAAAGGTGCCCTCGTGAGGACTGCTGGGAGACTGCTAAAAAGTGTTCTAGCTCTGACCTCATTTGGTCATTGGGTACCAGTTCTCATCACAACCATGTGTGACTGGTCCCTCATAGCATGAGCATTCTGCTGTTGGAGCAAATTTATAAAAAGAACAGCTAAACACTGAGAGCCCGCTGAAGTGCTTAACTCTAGTGAATTTAGAATCACCTTTTTAAACAAACAGTCTGAGATGGCCTTGGAGCTGGGTTGAAACTCACCTGACCAGGATTCACTGTTCAGCCTTCAGGATAGACCCTTGTCACTGTCTGTAGCTGCTGAACCCCGGGCAGCTTCCTTGAGTGCCCAGTGACCTCCCCTCCCCAGTACTCCTCAGATGCTGCTCGGCGCTCAGCCCACAGCTCACCTGGCCCCTCTCCAGCTGCCCACCACCCCTCTCCTACTGAGCCTTGTTCTGACCTTGGAGAGCCCCCGCTCCATCTAGAACCTGCCCGCCTGTGACCGCAGATCATAAACCACGCCCTGCTGGGCAACCGGAGGGCCCTTGCCCAGCTGTTCGTCAACCTGATGGAGGCCAGCCTGCAGCAGGAGCTTGATAGCCACCGCCGCTGGCAGGGCCTGATGGATGCCTGGAAGGCTCTCAAGAAGGAGGACCTGGTGCAGCGTTTCAGGTCAGTGGCTGCCCGCACTGTCGGAGGCTCTCCCCCACGCCCACCCCCACCCTACCTACCACCACCCCTCGCCAGCATGAATAAGTGAGAAGAGTGTGATCTCCCTCCCTTTGTCATTACTTTAAAATGCTGTTGCTTTTTCTGATGTTAAAAGTAATAGATGCTTTTTTTTCCCTTAGAGTCAAAATACATAGAAGTATAAGGAGAAATTAAAAGTCACCATTAATTTCTCATCACAGTGAGAAGCACAGCTGATATTTTGGTATTATTTTCTTCCAGGCTTTTTTAGACCCATACTGCATGCATAGATTTGTATCTTATTTTCTTTATACACATATTCTCATACGCATCTTCTTGAAAGTGAAAGTGTTATTCACTCAGTCATGTCCGACTCTTTGTTACCCCATGGACTATAGCCCACCAGGCTCCTCTGTCCATGGGATTCTCTAGGCAGGAATACTGGAGTAAGTTGTTGTTGCCTTCTCCAGGGGTCTTCCTGACCCAGGGATCAAACCCGGGTCTCCTGCATTACAGGTAGATTCTTTACCATCTGAGCCACCAGGGAATCCCAAAAGTGAAAGTGAAATTTTGCTCAGCTGTGTCCGACTCTTTGTGACCCAATGGACTATACAGTCCGTGGAATTCTTCAGGCCAGAGTACTGGAGTGGGTAGCCTTACCCTTCTCCAGGGGATCTTCCCAATCCAGGAATCGAACCCAGGTCTCCTGCACTGCAGGTGGATTCTTTACTAGCTGAAGCCCACTGTACAAGAGTTTGAAAATGTTAGCCTGATTATCTGTCCACTGTCCACTCTTTACTGCTACTGGGCCAAGGAGAATGGCCATCCCTCAGGCTTGAGCCACTTCCCACCCTGTGGTAACAAGTTTCACTCCTGGGGGGGAGGGTGAAGAGAGGGCTCATCTCCAAGCTTCCCCCATCAGGTGGCATGCTTGTTAATACTGACACAAGGGCCGTGGAGGTTTTGGCCAGCAAAGAAGGCTTTCTTTTGCTAAGAAAGGGACACTTGGAAACAAGATGTCTAAGGTCACCAGAGTGTCTGTCTGTGCTGTAGGTGTGGTGGCTGGAGGCCCCCTGTCCACCTGCATTTCTAAACGGAAACCACTGGAGTCTAACTCTTAAGAAGGATGGAGAAGTGTACCGAGGTCTGACTGCCCCTGTTTTTTCTCTGTGACCGTCGTCAAGGGCTTAAACATTCACAGGCTTTGTCTGCAGATACCATAATGGACTGGTGACGGTTTCAGTGATGATCAACAAGATGCTCTATGGAAAGTACCTGGTCCATGTCTGGGCTTGGACCTGGGAGGTTAAGACATCAGTAACCATCGTGGACAGTGATGGGAAGAGGTGACATTTACTGGGCATTTCCCAGGAGTGAGGCATGGTGCTAATGATTTTGCTCGCATTATCTGGCGGGGTCCTCACAAGTACCACTTGAGGAAGGTATTGCGTTACCTTGACAGAAGAGGAAACCAAGTTTCAGGGCAGGGGCAACTTGTCCAAGGTCACAGAGCTGGAGGCAGCAGTCAGGACCCACACCTGAGCTGTGCCTGCCGATCCCTCTGTTCTTCCCTCCCCCACCCTCCCTCCCTCTCTTCCCTCCTTTCCTCAGTGTCCCTGAGGCCCGGATGTGGGGAAGGGGCTGGGAGTGTTGTCAGGGTGCTGAATGTTCTTACCGTGAGTCTCATGCCTTCTCTCCCACCCACCCTGCCCCTCCTCTCCTGTCCGTGGTGCCAATGTGTCTGGACACCCAGTGAGTTCATGGCCAGTGAGAGTATCCAGACTCCTCCGGCTGTGAAGAAAGAGCTTGAGACCATGATGAAGGACCAGAGCACCCTGCAGCAAAAGCGACTAGACCATCTGTGCACCATCTGGTACGGCAGGAGGGGAGGGCCCTCTGGGGAGGGGCATCTTTGGGCCTCCATAGGGGAGGCAGGCACAGTCCTTACTGTTGACCTTTTTCTTGAGGTGTTGTCCTCCAGACCAGGCCATCTCCCAGTTCTCTGGCCCTGGGCTGGTCACCTGGGTCCACGTTTTGGGGTGTTCCAGCCCCAGTGGCAACAGGGAACGTGACACATTTGCTGCAGAAAGAAGTTTAGTGTGACTCTGCCAAAGAGCTTGGAAGGAGGCAGTGGCGAGGGGTGAGGTCAGAGGAGAGTAGGGGAGTCGGACGGGAGCCAGGTCAGGGGCTGGACTTTTTCCTGAGGGCAATGAGGAATGGAGTGGCTCCATCAGCTCTGCAGTTTGGAGCATGGATGGAGGGATGTGAAGCTGAAGGCCCAGAGGTTGGTAAGGAGGCTGCTGTCACCAGACAAGGGACCTGTGAGAGGCTGTGGACGGATGCTTTGCTTAGACCTGGGTTCACCAGCTCTGATCCCATGATAAGCTGTTTGGTGGGGGCATGCTGAATGTTCTAGATCCTAGAAGCCCACAGCCCTAGGAGCCTGTAGCATCCACCCTCAGCAGCAGGATGGAGCCTGCATGATCCTGCGAGGCAGAGATATTTCATGTGCTGGGAGCCATGCACCTCATTGGTCCCTTTCATCCTTGTTACTCTGGGATACTGGTTCTTCCCGTCACCTCACCACAGAGCCCAAGTTCTCCTAGGATGTTAATGACTGTTAGGACCCTACACAACTTGAGCCAGAGAAACTCCACCAGGATGGGCATCTCCTGCCCCAGGTACAGCCACATCTTCATGCAAGCATGAAATTCATAAGGTGGATAAAAATCTCAACACAAGGAAAAGTGCTTTTGTTGTTTTCTATGTACTCTTGCCTGGAAAATCCCATGGGTGGAGGAGCCTTTTGGGCTGCAGTCCATGGGATTGCTAAGAGTCAGACACGACTGAGTGACTTCACTTTCACTTTTCACTTTCATGCATTGGAGAAGGAAATGGCAACCCACTCTGGTATTCTTGCCTGGAGAATCCCAGGGACAGGGGAGCCTGGTGGGCTGCCGTCTATGGGGTCGCACAGAGTCGGACACGACTGAAGCGACTTAGCAGCATGACTCCACTTGGGCTTCCCAGGTGATGCTAGTGGTAAAGAACCCTCCTGCCAATGCAGGAGACATAAGAAATGCAGGTTTGATCCATTGGTCAGGAAGACCCCCTGGAAGAGGGTCTGGTATTCTCAAGAATACTCCAGTATTCTTGCCTGGAGAATCCCATGGACAGAGGAGGCTGGCAGGCTACAGTCCATGGGGTCGCAAAGAATTGGACATGACTGAAGCAACTTAGCATGCACACACATGACTCCACTTATTTCTGACATTGAGTCCCTGTTCATAAATGTGGGCAAAACTTAGTCTTTCTTGCGGATCCTGCCCATCAACAGAAAGCCAGGGAATCCCACCCAGAGCCAAGTCTGGGGAGTCTGGTCGTCAGTGTTTGGTCCACACACGTTGTTGTTGTTAATTCGCTCAGTTGTGTCTAACTCTTCGTGACCCCATGGACTGCAGCACACCAGGCTTCCCTGTCCTTCATTATCTGCTGGAGTTTGCTCAAACTCATGTCCATTGAATCAGTGATGCCATCCAACCACCTCCTTTAGGAGTTCCTTTAGGATTGACTGGTTTGATCTCCTTGCACTCCAGGGGACTCTCAAGAGTCTTCTCCAACACCACAGTTCAAAAGCATCACACATGCTACTCGGCAACTGCTGCTGCCTCCACACAGCTGGACGCAGGAATCTTAAAGAGACTGCTCTGAGCCCCTGAGTTCTTCCATCCAGGCAGCCATTTCTTTCCAGAGACCTGAGTCTTTTAGTTGCTCCAGCAGTGCCACCAGGAAGCAGGACCCACCTGCTGGCACTGCCAGGCACCCGGCACCCTGCTCTGCCTGCCCCTCCCCAAGCCCCTTTCTATTGGGTGAGAAGAGAGTCCTGGTCCACAGCATCCTCTTCCTCCCCAGGGTTCTCTGCCCAGTCCCTCAAATGCCTGCCCCTCACCAATGCTGTCGACTCTCCTAAGCACTTAGACTTTTGCAAACCAAATGCAGAAAGAGTTCTAGGCAGATGTCTTTTCTGCCCCAGCACATCCTTCATACAGGCTATGAATGTGGAGCTGTCTGCTGCCCAAGTGGAGGGGAGAGTTGGGGCCAAGCACATGGAGAAAAATGCGTCCTTTGATGCTTCTGGCCACAGCTGGGACATACTGTATAGTGGCAGTGTCTTCAGGCAGTGTGTGGAGCTGGGTGTGTGATATGACCTAGCTTGGAGGAAGTCATGGGCAGTTCTAAGATATCAGAAGCAAGAGCACATTTATAGGACATAGGACCCAGCAGTGAGGATATATAAAAAGGTGAAGTCAGGACATAATTCCAGTGTCTGGAAGCATTGCAAACACATACAACTTAAAGGTAAGGTTGCAAAACCTTGATCCCAGAATTCCAGTGAGTGTCAAGCGAAGGTTTGGCTTTGTGGTGTTTGTGCAAGCAGGTCTGGACAGCTCCCACCAAGCACACCATGTAGACCCCACTTATTTCTCCTTGACCTATCAGCAGCTAGGGAGCTAATCAACCTGAGGAGCTGTCCAGGGAACTACCTGCCTCATGTGGGACCTCAGGCAGGCCCCATGTCCCATCCCAACCCATGGCAACAGGCCTTCCTCTGGAAACCCCAGAGTCCCAGACACCCGGTGAGAACCTTTGTTCTGGCTCGTGGCAGGTCCTCTTGTGGGTAGTGATGGCAAAGAGGTTGGGAGTTTTATTAAGATTCCCAGGGTCTCTCCCAGGAGAATTCCCATGGCTTTTCTTGGACCCAATAAATATATGTGGATGTAATTTTTTTAAATGAAAATTTCATTTTGGAGTAATGTTAGATTTGTGGAAAAGTTACAAAGATAACACAGTATATTCCTAATCCAATTTCCCTAGTGTTGTCATCTTACCCTGCCACTGGATGCTTATCAACACTAAAATTAACTCTGATGCATTTTCATTAACTATACAACACACTTTTTTGAATTTCACCAGTTTTTGTATTAATATCCTTTTTCTGTTCCAAGACCCAATCTAGGACACCACATTGCATTTAGTACAACGTTTAGACTTGAGATCATGCCCTGCACACTCTTGTATTTCCCTTTTGCTCTTTCAGTTCAGTTCAGTCGCTCAGTCGTGTCCGACTCTTTGCAGCCCCATGGACTGCAGTACTCCAGGCTTCCCTGTCCATCACCAACTCCCAGAGCTTGCTCAAACTATGTCCATTGAGTTGGTGATGCCATCCAACCACCTCCTCCTCTGTTGTCCCCTTCTCCTCCTGCCTTCAATCTTTCCCAGTATCAGGGTCTTTTTCAATGAGTCAGCTCTTCACATCAGGTGGCCAAAGTATTGGAGCTTCAACTTCAGCATCAGTCCTTCCAATGAATATTCAGGGTTGATTCCTTTAGGATGGACTGCTTTGATCTCCTTGCAGTCTAGGTTTGTCATAGCTTTTCTTCCAAGGAGCAAGCGTCTTTTAATTTCATGGCTGCATTCACCATCTGCAGTGATTTTGGAGCCCAAGAAAATAAAGTCTGTCACTGTTTCCATTGTTTCCCCATCTATTTGCCATGAAGTGATGGGACCAGATGCCATGATCTTCGTTTTTTTCTCTTTACTGTCCCACTATAAGTAGGCTGCCCAAGACCATCTTGGGCTACATGTCTTGTCTTGGCATAATTGTTCTTAGCATCCCCCTTTCACTGTCAAAATATCCTAATGTGGACAATAAATAATAAGGCATACTCATTTTTTCCACACCACTAAACACCACCTGAAACTTAGTGACTTAAAGCAACAATCATTTTTTGCTTCTCATGATTCTGTGAGCCAGCTGGGCAGTTTCCCTTGACTGGGGCTGGATGGTCCACGATTGCCTTGCTCCTGTGTTTGGAGCCTTGGGTGGGACAGCTGGGGCCTCTCTCCACTTGCTCTCTCTGCCTCCAGGAGGCTAATCCAGGCTTGTAGGCGTGGTGGTGGTGCTGGTGCTGGCAGAAGAGCTCCCTGCAACAAGAGAGGGCAAGCATAAGTCTCAAGCCTCTGCTGAGACTGGTAAATATGCCGAGACATATTTACTGGTGTCTCATTGGCCAAAGCAAATCTCATGGCCAAGCCCAGAACCTGGGATGGGGAAATAAACTCTACCTGCTGGTGGGAGGACCTAACAATATTAACAGTTTTTCAATCCACCACATTCTTTTTAGTGACTACAGTATAGAATTCATGTATTTGATTTAAGAAATTCCCTATTGTTGGATATGAATGTTGTTTTTTATTTTTTGAGTGTTTATAAACAGAACTGTTAAGCAACTGTCTTAAAGCATAAACTTTGTATGTATTTTATATTGTCTCAGATTGGGTTCCTTGAAGTGGATTCCTGGGTTGTGTGATATAAACCATTTTTTTCCCATTAGGGAAATTCAGTTTTATTTTCTAAGTAACAGGCTCACTGATATTAATAGACCTTTTCATGACATATGCTTTGGAACCAGGAAATCCCCAACAAGTCACGTATTTCTTCAGCATCTGTGTAGACAGTCCCCTGGACCATTGTCCCTTGAAGATGCTACTAGTCTTGGTCCGTGAGTGTTTTACTCAAGCATGGCTTACGTGTCACACCTTCCTTCCCCAGTGACCTCCTGCCCCCCAATTATAGCAAAGCTCAGCTGATGGAATGGCGTTCTTCTCTCAACTCGTTGAATGAGCACCTCGGTGAGTAAGGTTTATGGGATCCCACTCAGGTCTCTCCAGAGCTCTGTTCAAGCAGTAGCTTTGTAGCAGTTTCAGTCTGTTGGCCAGTTGTTTATGTCAGAGTCTATTACAAACTCAGAAATAGGTGGCAAGTCACTCCTGGAGAAGATGGGTGGGGGATTGGAGAGAAGAGTAAGCTCTGGGGGTCCATATCGGATCCCAAGACCTTACCTGGAAGAGTCCCCCTCCTCCCACCACCTCCCACATCCCTGCCCAGCCCATAGCCGTGGCAGCCCCACGCTCTGAACCTTGACCACAGCATGAGCTGGAGGGGTGACTCCAAGGACCCCCCCCGTGAGGACAGCTTGGGGGCCAGATCCTGGGTGTGTGAGGTACGCTGTCCCTGCTGTGTGACCTTGGGGAAGTCATGGCCTCTCTCAGTCTCACATTCCTCTTCCATAAAGTAGGGATCTCAGGAGTAATAAAGATACCTACCTTGTGAGGTTAACATAAGAAACACATACAGTCCTGTGGTCCAGTCGTAGTTCAGTGCCTGGCTTATTTGGTGCTCAAGAATAAATGGTAATATTTAGAAATTCTCTATAACCGGGATCCTCAAACTCCAACCCACGGACCACTGCCCATCAGTAAATAAGTTTCACTGGGACACAGCTCTGCTTATTTGTTTACATGCTGTCTCTGGCTGCTTCTGCTTTGTAACAGCAGAAATGAGTGGTTGTGGCAGAGACTGTATGGCTCTCAAAGCTGGAAATATTTACTATCTGGCAGAGTTTGCCAAGTCTTACTTAGAATGTATATAATGCTTTCATCCCCTTTGAGATACCCCAGTGAAGTCAGTGGTGTCATTGCCCCCTCTGATGGAGAAAGATTCAGAGGCGCGAAGAGGTGAACCATCCCGCTCAGGGTCACACAGCTAAGGAAATGTCACAGCTGGACTTGAGCTGACTGCTTTGGTTAGTAGTGCTCACCACTGTTCCCAGAACTCTCAGGCTTATAATCCTAAAGATATTATAATTGTATTACAATACCAAAGGTAGGAGCCCTGAGACCCTACATAATAGCAATGGCTGCAGTTCATTGGGCACCACCTAGGAATAAACAAGGTGCTGGGCCCTGGTAACCAGCGGAGTAGGTCTCTCTCGGGTGCCTCCAGTCCAGAGCACACAGGATGTTGCAGCAGGGAGTGGACAGGTGACCAGCTACTTTAATTTGGATTTGGGGCATAGCCTGGTTGAGGGTTATGTGAGACCTTGCCAAGGAAGTGACCATCCAGTTGAAACCTGCAAGGCAAGTACGAGTTAGATACGTCCAGGGGTCAGAGTAGCTTTCCAAGCCAGAAGACTAGTATGTAGGGAGGCTGAGAGGCCAGACAGAGCTGGGACCTTTGGGGAAAAAGAGAAGAAGCTAAAGGGCCAGGCTGTGCTGGCTACATGGCTGCGTGTGGGAAGCTGAACTTCATCCTGAAGGCAGTGGGAACCCAGTGGAAGGTTCCGAGCTGAGAGTGATAAGGTTGAGGGGGTGCAGATCAGAGGGGAACAGGAACAGAAGCACAGAAACCCAGGAGAGGGGGGCTTCATCATAGTGACTTCCTAGGAGGGGTGGGGATGTGCTGGCCTAGGTGGTGGCCCTGGAGATGGCAGAAACCAGCTTTATAGCCTCTCCTCACCAGTTCCACTGCACACCTACCCTCCTCCGTGTCCTCACTGCCCCCTAACCTGCCCTCCTCCCCAGCCCTTGTCAAGGAATAACCACCACACCATCTCTGTGTCATCTTTCAGTTTCTAGAAGTGACAGGAACGTTAAACTTCAGTTCCTTACCTTAGAAACCAAGAGTCATACTGAGGTGACAGAAACAGTAGGGAGGAGGAAGAGGAGAAAGATCAGTTGGTCACATTCCGAATGTTCTGCCGGTCCAATCACTTCTTAAGGGATTCATCCCAGACATGATTTGTAAATGCTCTTAATTTGCACCTGGTTACTGTTTTGTCACTTAGTACAACTCCCCGGAAAGAGTTTCATCAGCCTTGAAACTGAGTCAGGGGTCGGAGTCAGAACAGAAAAATGTGGTTCCTTGTTTGAGGTCCTTATCTTGGGGTGTTGAGAACTTTGAGGTGAGGGAGACAGCACCCCCTGATGTAAATGATCCCCGCTCTGGAGGCACTTTGCTGGGGAGAAGCCACTTCCTGAGAGATGAGGAAACCCTTCCTCCTGACCTTCCCTCTTCTGGAAGAGCTGCTGATGTGTTTTTTTCCCCACACATGGAGATGCCTACCACATGGACTGCATGATGCGGATCCGCTTGCAGTATGAGAAGATCTGGCAGGAGTGCCTAGCCCAAGTGCAGAAGTGCAGGGTGGGTGTCCCTCCTGGCCCTCCCCCTCTCCACCCTGCAGCCCCAGCTTTCCCTCCGTGTTGGTGTCTGGACATTCTGAAGCTGTTCCCTCAGCCTGAACTTCCTCCTCCCCAGCTGTTCCCACCTACCCCTCCATGGCCCCCAACCTGACCACCTCCAGGGAGCCTTCCTTGACCCCACAGACAAAATTTAGCACTCTGATCACCTCAGCCTTCGCTCTTGACCCTCTGTATCACTTGACTTTATTTATTCAGTGGAGGTTATGTCGTGGGAGTGAGACCCACAGTGAGTCCTCCCGCAACCCCCTTCAATGACAAGGTCTGGTTTCTGGAGGTATGGGGACATATTATGTCAAAAGGCCCCTTCCCTGCCTCCTTTGTAAGACTGTTTAGATGAAAATCCTCCACACCTCATCATTTTGAAGATGGTCTAACATGCTGGCTGTGGCTGTAGGAGTCCCCAGGCCATGACGGTCTTGCCTGTAGCCCCCAAGACGTTCCTGCTGCCCCACCCCCCACACGTGTGTCTGTCAAGCTTTGGCTCTGCCGTCAGGACTCTGAACAGAGTTCAGGGCAGCAGAGGGCTTTCCAGTGCGCCGCACCATGTGGGTGCTGTGGTCCCTGGGGGCTGTGCCACTCTCTTGCACCACTCTCATCAGATCCTGCAAGGTCCTACAGAGTGGGTGTCCCTGGTCCCATCTGAAGATGAGAAGACCAGTTTGCAAAAGATCCAGGGGCTGTCCCAGCCCACAGGGCTCTGCCTGCTTGCTCTGTGGCCTTAGGGGCCATCACATGCCTCCTAGTCAGCCCTTTAGGGACATCAGACCTTAGGAGTAAAGCCTGGAGGGAAGCCTTGTGCTCTAGAGAGCCTCCCTAGCACCATGCCCTCAGCACTCACCTCCTCACTCACTCCTGCCCCTGGGGCTCCACAGCCCTGTTGCCCTAGTGTCAGTTCCTTGTGCCCCTGCTTATGGCCCTCTGCTGGGCACATGCAGGGTGTGAGTGCTGAGGTCACCACGTACCCCAGGAGCACTTTGAGCCTGACAGAGGGTGCCTGGTGTTCCTGGACAGCAGCATTAGAAGTGTACAACTGGAGACACATTTCACGTTTTATAATAATTGGGGGAGGTTGATTTATTCTAGGTTTTGTGCATAAATCAAGTCTTTATTAATATAGAGAACTGGCTTTCCAGTTGGCATAACTCCAGACAGGAAGTGGGAGCCCTGTCTCACTTACAGCAATGCTGAGGCTGTGTAGGATGGCTGTTTATGCCTGTAGGGTCGGAAGTAGGAGAGTTCAGATACCAGGCCCACCACTTGCCAGGTGTGTGCCCTCCAGCAAGTCCCTTCACTTCTCCCCAAGCTTTAGTTTCCTTATCTGCCAAGAGGGGCTAATGAGAACACCTCTGGGGGAGTCAGTGATCAGGGGCGGCACTCAGCACCTGGACACAGTGGGCAGATGAAGCTGGCCTGACTGTGCCACTGTGGGGGTTTCTGCCAAGGTTCGTGGAGATGGGTGGGAGGCTGGTCTCGGGGCAGGACTAGTCCTGAGGTGAAGCCCCCATCAGCCTAAGCCGGGCTCTGCCTTGTCCGCCTCCAGAAACAGCTGCTGGACTGGAAGGCCTTCACTGAGGAGGAGGCAGAGAGCCTGGTGAATCCGTCCTTCTTCCAGATGGTGGGATGTCTCCAGAACAAGGTGGAGGAGGAGCTGGAAATCTTGGACGTGCGTAACTGGGGACCTGTGCAGCTGGGGAGCAGGGTGGGGGTCGCCCGGGATGCTGGGCTGTGAGAGGAGTGGGAGTCCAGGGGCTTACAACTTTCTTGTCACTGGTGAGTACCTCCACCTCGTCATGGCCAGCCCCTCTGGAGCAATTCCCCTGCACCGCCAGGCACTCCAGGCTCACTCCTGACTCCCCAGCCGCCCCCAGACTCCAGTCAAACACTCTCAGGCAGTGAGTGCCCCCCAGGCCCTTGCCAAGTCTGGGCGCTAGAGATCACAAGGAGCAATTAGCCCGAGTCCCAGATGCCTAGAGTCTAAAGCAGGATTCAGCAAATGTTTCCTGTAAAGGGCCAGGTGGTAAATATTTTAAGCCCTGTGGGGTGTCAGGTCTCTGACACAAATTCTCACTCTGCTCTTATCACATAGAAGCAGCCCTAGGCAACACAGAAATGAATGGGTATGGCTGTGTTTCAATAAAACTTTATTTCTGGACACTGAAGTTTGAATTTCACCTAATTATTACATGATTGATTATCTTCTTTAGGGTTTTGTTTTTTCCCTCAGCCATTTAAAAATGTAAAATCTGTGCTTAGCTCCCAAGGTTAAACAAAAAAGGCAGAGGGCTATATGTAGCTCACGGGCCATGGTTTGCCAACTCCAGACCCTTTGAGAGTGTAAGAGACACGTAAGAAAGAGGGAGAGGTGAGACTTTAACAGTAGGCTCTGGTGTTTGGCTCAAGTGCTGTGTCACGGAGCTCCAAGGAAGGAGAGATGCCCAGGTCAAGATGGGCATGGCCCACTTGATGCCAGAGTGGGGCCTTTCTCCTTCCAGGCCCCGAACTCCATCTTCAGTGGACAGGGTACAGGTCTAGAGATGGGACTTCATGTCAGCCAGTCTGAGGATGTGACCGTGGACAGACCAGAAATGCTGTCCTAGAGAAAGGAGGGCCGAATGTGGCCCAGAAGATAACCTTGAAGGATGGTGTCCAGACACCAGTGATGGCCAGCCCTTGGAGATCTGGACCTCTACAGGCTGGTGAGGGAGCCCCGCTAGAGGGGCCCTTCTCCTTACCCCGGGGGCCAGTTGACACTTAAGGCCCCTTCTCTGGGTTCTGCTGCCACAGAAATCCTTCGAGACCGTGGCAAAGCAGACAGAGCAGCAGAGCTCAGACCTCTTCAGCTACTTCCAGGAGGCCGTGCTCCTATGGGAGACACATCAGAGTGTGCTGTTGATGCAGGACATGGAGCTCGAGAAGCGGATGGAGCAGCAGCGGCAGAAGCACAGGCGGGAGAACCAGGTGTGGCCCCGGCATCCAGGTAACCTCAACAGGAGAGGAGTGAAGGGCCACACCCAGACTGTCAGCTGCCCATGGCTTTGCTTGAGGGCCCATGAATTCAACTAGCATTCAGATGCAAAGAAAAAGAAAAGAAAAAGAAATTCAATACATACTTCACACCATATCTTATTTTTATGTAAAAATAAACCCCCAGTGTATCTTAGACTCAAACATAAAACCTCAAGCTATAAAACTTGAGCAGATGAGAAACGGGCTCACCTTGGTCATGAGGGCTGGGTGGCAGTAAAGTTCTGCTGGAATTAGGTCTGGACTGTGCAATGAGTCCCAGATCCAGACATATCTGTGATGAGGCTTGCCTGAGAGACAGACTGGGGGGCATGGAACATCTCCCTCTGGCAGTCATCCTGACCCCCAGGACATGAGCTGGCCCCCACCCACCTGTCTTCACATAGTCTAGGGGTGGAGGGGACGCCCTCAGCATCTGACATCAAGCACAGCACTGAGAAGGAGAGTGAGGAGTAGGTATCTCTGGAAGGCGTAAGGGGGCCAGCCCAGGCAGGGTGAGGGTGAGGGACATGTCCCTGAGAAGTCCCATCTAAGTGGGGTCATCAGGGATTTAAAGTAGAGAAGAACATTCCAGACAGGGAGAAGAGCCCAAAGGCCCAGAGCAGTGAGAGTAAGAATGGTGCTCCTTGTGTAGAAAAGCCTGCCTGGGGCACCTGGACCTCACCTCCAGGGGCAGGGTCTCCGCATGTCACATCCTCTCTTGGAGCTCTGGTGACTCACATCTGCTTCCTTCTATTCCTGGTGTGGCTGCCAGGCCCAGGAGGCTCACCTTGACAAGCTCTTGGACCAACTGAGGCAGCAAAGCTATGAGAATAACCTGAAGTCACACCTCGAAAAGGCCAAGGATTTTCTGAAGAATATGAAATGCAGGTAGGCAGACCAGACTCTAAAAGAGGATGGCCTAGAATTCGTATTCAAGGCCAGAGGCTGGCCTGCCTAGGAGCCCAGCCCAAGGTTGCCTCCAGCTTTAGAGAACATTGTAGTGCTTTGCAGCTCTACCCTGGGTCAACACAAAAGCTTTCAAGGAGAATTTTGATAAGAAAAGTTTATGGAGGGATGTTTCTGGGTCATGTAGTTTAAAGGTCAGGAGTATGGGTTCTCCCTGCTTAAATTTTAAAACATACATGCTTTGTTAAAGAAAAAAAAATTAACCAGTACAAACATATAGGAAATTCCCCTCATTTCTGCCCAACTCATCCATTTTGTGGACATAGACATTTATAAATGTTGGTGTATATACACATGTAAAGTGTCTTTAAAAGAAGAATTGTTCTATAACTTCGTTTCATTTTTAAATGACCATCCGTTCGTTGATATGGATGCTTCATAATGATTTAACCATTCTCTAATTGATAAGTTTTTTAAGACTGGTGCCAGTTTCTCCATATTAAAGACAGTTCTCTGTGAACTATCTTGCATCTTTTTGCCCTTGTACAACTAATATTATAAGGGCTATTCACAGAAATGGGATTACACTGCCAATTGATTGCAGTACTTAGATTCAGAAGTACATTTTAAGGCAAATAAATAACCCCCTGAACCTTGGTCTTCTTACCTCAGGGACAGATGAAATCTGGGCCTTGGTTTTGGACTGTTTGATGGGATGATGTAGATGAAGTTCTAGGACAGGGTTAGGACAGTAGGCAGAAAGTGGGAACCCATGTTCCCATATGCAAAGAACTATCTCTGTAGGTGTTTTCTAAATGTTCTACAAAGAGTATGTACTCTTTGTATGATCAGAAAAATAGCAAAACAAACCAAAGACTGTTATTGTAAAAGGAAACCTCCACAGCAGCTCTGCACAGAACTCAAAGCCAGGTACTAGCCTACCTCCATGAGGTCCGAGGCATGGCTTTTGGCTGGGGTCCCTCACACCCGGCTGACCCTCCCATTGATAGTACTTTCACCTCCCTTCCTCCCAGGTATGAGGCTTTTCATGGCCTCCTGACAAAGGAAGTAATGGAGTACCCAGTGATCATACTGAAAGAACTCAACTCCTACAGCTCCCACCTCAGCCGACACTTCTGTGTTCGTGAAATCTTTGAACAGGTATGGAAAGGGATACAAGAAATCCCAGCTGCTCACCAGGAAGCGAAGAGGAGAGGATGACTTCTAGTTCATATTTGCCTCAATAACCCAGAGGAAGTTAGTCTATGCCAGGATATCAAGGATGAGAAACTAAAAGCGTCTCCTAAAGAGACTATCTTTTTCTCAGACTAAAAGAGGTCAAAGGCTCAGAATCCAGGCCTTCAAGTCTTGAATAGAATTGTAATTAAAAGGCTGATTTTGTAGGACTCTGAGTCCTATTCATCCAACTCACCATGCCACATAACCATCCTAAAGTATAGCTCTGACCTACCCATTCTCCTGCTCAGAAAGCCCTTACCAGGTCGCAGCCCCAACCAAACCCAGCCCACAGTCCCTAGATGACCATGGAGGCCCCTGCATCTGACTCCTGCCCTGACTCTCCTTGCTTCAACGAACTCCTCACACTTCCTTTATGTGCCACTGCCCCCACCCTTTCCTCACCCTGCTCCTCTGCTGGGATTCCTCTGTCTCTATGCACCCCAACCCCCCGCATACTTCCAGCCACTACCAGTGACAAGACCCCACCCACCCAATCTGACCTTCTCTCCCCTTCTTTACCCCACCACCTCTCCTCTCTCTGAACATGCTTGTATGTTGGTTGTTGTCAAATGCAGAAGTTAAGGGCATCCTACTGGAAGATGTTTCCTGTGAGGCAGGAATGGCCTCCTGTCTTTCGTCCAGCTTTGATTACCCTCAGCACAGTGTCCTGCACATAATTCCGACATACTGAGTGCTTCTTGGTAAATGCAGGAACACCTGGAGTGTCCTGGTCTGACTCCCAGAGATGACTCTTTCCCACACATGCACCCAGAGTTTTGCACGGCCAGGGCAGAAGGTACTTGTGGTGGACGCTGAACTGGGCTCGGGTTTCCAACAAGCGTGGGGTTCCCGACTCCTCAGAGAAGCCTCCTCTCAGCAGAGATCCCTGTCCCAATTGCTCGTAAATGCATTGTGTGGCACCTGTGTTGAAGTGGAACTCAAGCTGTCCAGAGGTGGAGCTTTGAGATCAGTCTGGTTGCCTGGGTTAAAATGGAGGTGCTACTGTGGTGACAGTAACACAGGAAGAACCTGGGTCCATAGGATTTAAGGGGCTTGTCTAAGGTCCAAGGTCACCCAGCTTGTGAGGAGCTAGAGTTCCAATCCACTGCTATCAATGACACACTATTTCTACAACTTCACCCACAGCCAATGAAACAGGCAATGTGTAGAGTGAAGAAGAGGCTCCCAGATCATGTACCTCATGATTGCTGTGTGTGTTTACACCCAGCAGCAAGTGCAGCAGATTCCTGCCCCTTGGATGCATCTCTTCATATATACTTTCTTGTTCTTTGCTCCAGATCACTACCAAAAATGTCAGAATGAGGGTTTATTCTGCAATTTTCATTGTGTGATAAAAATTTTGCTAACATGCTTGAAATTAAGGAAAGCTGATCAGGAACACCCTGCTCACCCCTGTGAAATAAGTGCTCAGGGCCTGCATCAGATGTAGAAGGCAGGGAGGAGGGGGCTTTTTCTTAAAGAAAAGAGACTCCCTCAGAAGTGGCACATGGAGGAAGGCAGCACTGCATATTCAGTGTCTGTGTTTTTGCCTCGTAGAACTTGGAGGGCGAAGTCGTTTTCCAGTTGAGGGAACCAGGTAACACTTTTACAATTCAAGTCTGAGTCTCCCCAACTTGATGCTTGCATATCTGGGGGCTAGGGATGCCCAATCAGGCTGCACTGGTAACCTGTCTCTTCCTGTGCTTTGGGGCTGATCATCAACAGAACCACGTGAAAAGCAGTTCCAGAAGAGAATGAGAAGGCTGAGAGGAAAACAAGGGTCCAAAGCAAACACACGCAGAGGTGACGAAAGCGACAGGAGGAGGACGAGTTCCCTCAAGCCAGAAGAAGAGATAGAAGAAGAAGATCAAGAGGTCGAGTCCTCCACCACACAAGAGGCGGCCGTGAGCCCACAGGAGAAGTCCATACTGAGTGAAGAGATGGATGAGTCCAGGGGGGACTCTATTCCAGGTCTGGAAGAAATGCAGGTTGAAAGAGACAGCTCCTTGAGATCACCCCCAAACCAGGCCAGTGTGATGGTTCGTGAAGAAGAAGAGGAGGAGAAGAAGGAAAAGATGGAGGAGGAGAGGGAGGAGGAGGAGGAGGAAGAGGAGGAGGAAGAGGAAGAGGAGGAGGAAAAGGAGGAAGAGGAGGAGGAGGAGGAGTGGAGGAGCTCGTCGGTGGATGAGGTAGGCCAGCAAAGGTTCACTCTTGGGTTTGGAAAGTGTGCTGTGTTCACTCTCTGCATCCCTAGCAAAAGCCGGGGTCCCCAGGGCCGCAGTCTCCATTAGGCTATGTCTAAAGAATAACAAACATATGCACAATTTTCATTGCTGTCAGCAGAGATCCCGTTCTCATGTCCCAGCAATACTTTTTAAACTTCACCTTCCTGTCCTCACATCCCATCTTGCAACCTACTCTGTAGACCCCTGGGACTCTTCCTCATCCTTCCCAGGTCCTCTTTCTTCCCCCAGCTCCTCTTTATTGTAGAGACCAACTTAGCTGCTCTGTTCCTTCTCTCTTCCCATTCTCTGGTTGTGTAAGAACAAAGATCCATATCCAAGCTGGCAGACAGCTCTCCTTAGAGTGCAGGGAAATGACTCTCATATGAATAAATCTCATCCTCAAAACTCATTCAGACTCACAGAACAGTAATTTGAATTCCTTAATCATGAAATCGCAAAGACTTTTTTCCTATAGTGCTGTGGAAGAATTGGCATATGAGACCTCTGAACAAGGACCACAGGCAAATAATAGAAAAGAGGGCTGGACACCAAGTATAAAATAGTGACGTGCGGTGAAGACTACTGTCTTAGTCTGTTCAGGCTGCTATAATGGAATACCATAGACTGGGTGGCTTATAAACACCAGATATTTATTTCTCACAGTTCTGGAGGCTGGGAATTCAAGATCCAGGCACTGGCAGCTTCATTGTCTGATGAGGGCCTACTTCTTGGCAATAAACAGCTCTTTTTTTTCTGTGTCCTTACATGGTGGAAGGGGCAAGCTCTCTGATATTTCGTTTTTAAGGGCACTACCCCCATTCATGAGGGAGGGCTTTGCCTACTTGCTCTAATAACCTCCCAAAGTCCACCTCCAAATACCAACACACTGGGGATATGAATTTTGGAGAGACACCAACATTCAGTCTATGGCAACCATGCAGCCATTATTCAGTTCCAGCCAATGATGCCGTGTAGGAATGTAGGCTCAGAATTGCCAGATTTTCTGATTTTTAAGAGAAATCAGAAATCCAGATTTTTAGGTGGCATTTCCCTATTTTAAAAGCATTGTATGGGCAAAATATAACCATAGACAAGTTTCATCCCACAGGTTTACAACCTCTAATGTCAAAGGACCTATGGTAAAGATTACCAAGTCTGTTCAATGACGCTGAGTTCAAAGTCTTGTTTTCTGCTTAGGTCAAAGCCCAGGAGGAGAGTCTAGGGGAGATCTCCCAGGAGGAGATGGAGTTCTTCACAACCTCCAGTGGGAACACTTACTTTGTTTTCCTACCCCTGGAACAAGAAGAGAACAAGAGACCCCATCCCAACCTTCCTGCCATTCTCTTCAAGGACATTTCCAGTGCCAGGGTCTTAGAAGAAGTGATCATTCCATCCAGACTAGTTTTAGAGATTAAGAAACAGTGAGTGAAAATCCCCTTTATTCTCATTCTCTTTGAGTTTTATTAACAAGGTGAAATATAATAACAAAAGATTGGACTAGTTTCAGATGGAAAAGAAAGCAAATACCATATGCTAACACATATATATATGAAATCTAGAAAGACAGTACTGATGTACCTATTTGCAGAGGGCAGCAAGAATTCTAAGTTCTAAATTAGTTTTGCTTGTTTGCAAAGTTTATTTAAATAGAATCATATAGAATGTATTCTTTTATATCCAGCTTCTCCTGGTGAACATGTATGTATATTTCTGTTAGATATATAACTAAGAATGGGTTATTGGGAAATTGACTTATATGTTTGTTCATCTTGACGAGATATGACCAAAAGATACTACCAAAGAGTTTTCAAAAGTGGTTTTGTTTTAACAGTTTGCAACAATATATGAGAGTTCCAGTTGCTCCTATCCTCACTTGGTATTGTCAGTGGTTTTTATTTTAGCCATTCTGGTGTGTGTGTATGTGTGTGTAGTGGTGCTTCATTGTGATTTTAATTAGCATTCTCCTGATGAGTAACAATGCTGTGCACCTTGTTATATACTTATTGGCCATTTAATCATGTTTCTGTGAAATGCCTCATCAAATTCTTTGCCGATTTATTTTGTGGTAGATTACCTATCTTTTTTCTTACTAATTTATGTGAGTTAGTTGTCTACCTTAGACTGGAGTTTTTTTGCTAGTTAAATACGTGGTGAATGTTCATACCCTCTCTGTGCTTGTCTTTTTGACTCTTGTAAAGATATCTTCTGGTAAAAAGATATCTTTTTAGTAAGGTCTTAGTCATCAATTTTTCCACTAGGGTTAGTGTGATCTCTGTCTTCTCTAAGAAATCTTTGCTTGCCCCAAGGTCGTGAAAATACTCTCCTGTGTTATCTACCAAAAATGTTATAGTTTTAAACTTTCATAGTTAGATGTACAATTCAATTGGAATTGATTTTTGCTTGTGTGTGTGGTAGGAGTCAAATTCATTTCTATCCTGAATGAATAGCCAATTAAGGCCAGGCCATTTGAGAAGACTCTTCTTTCTCCACTGCTCTGCTAAGCCTCCTGTGACTGATGGTGTGTGTGCCATGTACTCAGTCATGTCCAACTCTCTGCTGCCCCATGGACTGTAGCCCACCAGACTCCTCTGTTCATGGAATTTTCCAGGCAAGAATATTTGCCTGGGAGTGGATTGCCATTTCCTACTCCAGAGGATCTTCCTGAGGCAGGGACCCCAACTGATTACCATAGCTTTATACTAAGTCTTATTATCTAATTGTGTAAGTCCTCCACACTTGATTTCTCCAGAATTGTCTTGACTCTCCTTGGCCCTTTGTATTTCTATATAAATTTGAAATCAACTCATCAATTTCTGTAAGAAGACATCTGCTGAGCCTTTAATTGTTATTGTATTGAATCTATAGATACATTTGGAGAGAACCAACATCTTGACAATACATAGCCAAGAAAATCACGCTGCATTTCTAACAGGATGAAATGATCAACTGGCAAAAATATTTGCAATTCACATCTCAGTCAAAGGACCTTGTGTTCCCAATATATAAAGTGCTCCTATAAGTTAATAAGAAAAAGTGCAACTACATACTAGAATGATGGGCAAAAGATGTTAGTGGATGGTAGGCAGAAAAAGAAATTTAATAGCCTTGAACTCAAAAAAATATGCACAGTCTCAGTCATAATATGACAAAATTGTCAGATTCAAGAGTTTGACAGTACAGTCAGAAGCTATGGAGAAATTGTTCAGTCACTACATCGTGTCTGACTTTGCAAACCCATGGACTGCAGCATGCCAGGCTCCTCTGTCCTCCACTATCTCCCAGAATTTGCTCAAATTCATGTCCAGTGAGTCAGTGATGCTATCTAACCATCTCAGCCTCTTCCTCCCCCTTCTTTTACCTTCAGTCTTTCCCAGCATCAGGTCTTTTTGATGAGTCGCTGTTTGCACCAGGGAGCCAAAGTATTAGAGCTTCAGCTTCAGCATCAGTCCTTCCAATGAGTATTCAGGGTTGATTTCCTTTAGGATTGACTGGTTTGATCTCCTTGCTGTCCAAGGGACTCTTAAGAGTCTTTTCCAGCACCATAATTTGAAAGCATCAATTCTTCAGCACTCAGCCTTGTTTATGGTCCAACTCACACCTGTACATGACTACTGGAAAAATCTTTGACTGTGCTGACCTTTGTCAGCCCAGTGATATCTCTGCTTTTTAATACACTAAGTTTGTCATAGATTTTCTTCCAAGGAACAGGCATCTTCTATTTTCATGGCTGCAGTCACCGTCCACAGTGAGAAATGGAGAAATAGGAACTTTTATTCATTGTCTTGCAACAGAAGCAGTTTAGCCATATCTACCAGATCCACAAATGTATTTCAGGTTTTGATTCAACAGTTCCCTTTCAGGGAATTTATCCTATAGAAATTATTCTACACTTGACATGTGTATGAGGTTACACATTACAGTCTTCTTGGTAAGAACGTATAAATGGAAACCACTCTATGTCCACCAGCCAGAGGATCTGGCTAAATGAATGGTGGTCCACCCAGACAAAAAGATACAACGCAGTGGGAAATTAAATAAGAAAGAAGGAGTGGAAGAGGGAAGCACTTTATGTATCAACCTGCAGAGATCTCTCTCTGGTCACAGTTGCTGACCCTCGCTGGTCTCTTCCTAAGGCTTCGAACTGGCTTTTTTGAGCACTTGGAGAAATGGTTTGACCAATGTGCCCTCAATGCTCGGGTCATCGTGGCCAGCAAGATTGATGAGCTGGATTCAGAACTGGAGCTGTGTCTGCACCTGCACCAGCCAAGAGCCCAGCACATTGAGAAGGACATCCACAACGTCAGGGCAGGTACTGTGGCTCTGCATTCATTAGGCAGCCCCAGTTTGCACCACACGATGTTTAGCATGTTGTCATCACACACTGGAAGATGTGTGTGAGGGTTCACACCTCCCAGGCTGGCAGAGAAGGTTGTACTCAGAATCCTCATCTAAGATTTTTTAAAGAAGGTGTTAGATGCTAAAATGAAGAGTATTGTCTTATTTTAGCTTTATGGGTCCCAGATACATTCCCACACCTGTCATTTACACTTTCATGACGGATGCCCTAGAGGCAGGCCTGTAGCTCGGGAATCTGAGCTAATAGGCTCAACCTCTCTAGCTGTATTACTCTGGGCAGGTTACATGACCTCTCTGACCCGTCCCTAACCTCCTGAGGGCATTTTGGTGGTGGTAATTAACTCTCCTTGAAGTGGTACAGTGCAGAATCATGAACAACTGGTATAAGCCAGTCTCCAAAAGTGGTAGCCATTATTTTCAGCTTATAATTTTTAATACTTAAAAAGACACGCCATTTCCTCTCTAAGGCAGAGGGCTCCATCATTTGGGGGAAGGGCACTTTTATTTGAAAGCTTCAATGGCACCCGTCAGGTTTTCACTTGAGTCATACTTTAAACTTCATCGTAGATCCTGAGAGCTCCCTGTGACCTTAGGAGGCCTGCTTGACTCTTTGGGATCTCATTGTCCTATCTGGGAAATGTGTGCATTAAATATAAATGTAAACAAATACGCTCCCTGAAGTTTGGTTTCCTTTCTCTTCCCTGGCTCCTGGCCCAATGCACAATGTGAAAATGGAGGCCAGAGAAGCTAAGGCCCAGAGTCTCGCCATTTGTTTTTGGCAGGGCTGAGCCCACAGCACATCCTCCACTCCAGGCAGTAGGAGATCAGATGAGGTAAACCAAGGCTCTCTGCTAGCTCTTAAGGCCTATGATGGAGCTCTTGAAGTCCACCATAATTCAGGCTTATTGGAAATGAGTAACCACTGATATAAAGGGTCAGATGCCAACTGCCAAACTTTGTGTTGGCCTTTTGCTTCCAGACCCTCTCACCAAAATCCCTGCCCTCTCCAGCACCCATCCCACCTGCTCCCAGGGTGGGAGATGCTCTCCTAGCTCCCAGGCCTTGTTCCCTTCTGCTTCAGGCAGGGTATTTCCACCACTCACAGCCAACCAGAGCCTCCTCTCCAATTAAGGACACTGGGACTATCTCAGATTGGCTCCCCTGAGATCTGAGTCCACTCCCAGGCTGAGCCCTAGGGAGGGCAGTGGGGACTGGACCTTGGCCTAAAAAGTCCCTTCTCTGTAGCTAGCCTGGGAGAGGCACATCACTATCCAGGAGAACACTGTCCTGAGCTGACCCAGGGTCCCAGAGGACCTTAGCCCCCCAGCCCTGTGTCCTCTTTCAGCTGAGCTCTTGCTTCATCAAGAACGGCTGGACAGCCACTGTGCAGGGGTGATGGAGACACTGAGGAAGGAGAGGATGATGTTCTGCCAGTTCCAAGAAGAGCAAAACTTGAAGAGCAAACACTTCCGCCGCAAGATTTATGACATGGAGCACACCTTCTTGAACGCCACCAAGAGCCAGAAGTAAGGGTCCTGGGGGACTCAGTCATGGCCTGGCACACCCCAGAACCCTGGCCAGGTGTCTGTGCTCAGAGAAGCAGTCCTCCTATCCTGTATGGACAGCAGAAGAGTCGGGGTTTCCAGAAGGATTTTCATCTCTTCATGAGAGTAGGAGTCCAACTACGGTGACGCATCTGGCCAGGGGCTTGGTGCTGGAGGTGGGGGAGCAGCCAGAGAGAGAAAAGGGTGCAAATGTCAGAGTGCAGGGATGCAAATGATGTGCCCTGACATGTCCATGGTGGGAAAGACCCAGGGAAATCAGGATGAGCTTCCTGCAGGAGGCCCTAGGGCATGGAATGGAGGGAGGTGAGGAGGAGGCAGAATTCTCCCACCAGAGAGGAGCACTGGCCCAGCTCCAGATGTGGATGTGCTCAGGGTAGAACCAGAGTTTCCTGGAAGGCCATTCAGGGATTTGAGGTGAGGCCCCAAAAGGCCTCCATCTGGTCACAGGTGAGGCAACTTCACAAGTGTCTGTACCGTGGTCAGGTACCCAAGAGGCAGCTGGTTAGGGTAGACTTGGATGTAAAGCGGAAACCTGCAGGCTGCTCTTTCCGGAAGTCTCAGGGCACAGGAGCCATACTTCTGGGAGTTAAGAGGAGGTGGCGGTAAGGGGAGGACCTGGGGATTCTCTTAGCAATTTGGTGGCAGGAGCCAGACTGAGGAGAGGCACCCTCTGACCCAGCTCACTGAGAGTCCCGCACTGTGTCTGCACACACTGGCATTCTGAACTTCCTTCTAAGGCCTCTTGGTCTACCCAGTGAAGAGAGGCATGGTTCTGGTGACTGCACAGCTGGGCACAATGCTCAAACCATCTCCCAGGCTGCCTTCCTGTGCCCAGGTCACCACCCTGCCCTCCTGTGTCCCCCAGGCTGGTGACTCTCAGCAGCACTCTGCACCGGGAGCTGCTCAGCTACGTTGACGTCATCCAGGTGTCCCTGCGCAGCTTCCGCCAGTACCTGGAAGAAAGCCTGGGCAAGCTGCGCTACACCAACATTGAGTTCATCAAGCACTGCAGGTGGGGGCAACCATCCGGGCCCCCTGTGGGCCGCTGGGCTTTCTCTGTTGAGAGGTGGTCTTGTTTGCTTCTTCATTTTTCAATTATGACAAAATATCCATAACATAAATCTGTACATTTTAACCACTGTATATGTAGTTCAGTGGCATTAAGTATGTTCACGTTATTGTACAACCATCACCACCATTCATCTCCAGAACATTTTCACCCTCACAACTGAAGCTCTAAACATTAACTGCCCGTTTTGCCTTTCTTCAGCCACTGGGAACCACCATGCTATTAGTATTTTCGGCCTCTATGAATTTGACTACTCTAGGGACCTCATTGGAGAAGGAAACGGCAACCCACTCCAGTGTTCTTGCCTGGAGACTCCCAGGGATGGCGGAGCCTGGTGGGTTGCCGTCTGTGGGGTCGCACAGAGTCGGACACGACTGAAGAAACTTAGCAACAGCAGCAGCAGGGGCCTCATAGAAATAAAATCACAGCACATTTGTTCTTTTGTGTGCTTGACTTTTTCACTTAGCATAATGTCTTCAGTGCTTATCCATGAGTCAGAATTTCATTCCTTCTTAAAGCTCAGTAATATTCCATTGTTTATGATGTGTTTATCCATTCATCCCTTGATGGACATTTAGGTTGTCTCCCTGCTTGTGTCCTTGAACTTTTTCCATGATTTTGTACTTTTAATCTAAAGCCTTGTCTACCACAGTAGTTGGGATGGGTGGAATGGTTCAGGGCTGATCAATGGTTTTTGTTTCTCCCAAATTATTTTCAGATTATTTTCAGAGGGAGGCAACTTTTCTTCCGAAGAAATTGACTCACTGTGTCATCGACTAGAGAAGGAAGCTGCCCGGATAGAGTTTGTTGAAAATTTAATCATGCTCAACATGGAAAAGATGGAGAGCGATTACCTGGACCAGGTGAGTAGGCCACACCCTGACCTCTAGCCAGACTCCCGTGACACCTGGTTACATAGTTACCTTGCTGACTGCCTAATGGGCCAGTCAAGCCCCCTTTCCACCCATTAATTGGGCCTGTCCTCCTCTGCTTCCAAAGTCGAAAAGTTCCAAATTAAGCCCCACTCCTTTACTTTTTTCTCTTTCTTTAAGGCTAATGAGTTCATCAGCAAGTTTGAAAGTAAATTCCATAACCTGTCCGTGGACCTTGTTTTCATAGAGAAAATCCAGCACTTGCTGACAAATCTACAAGTAAACATCAAGTGTGAGGTAGGACAGATACATTCTTCATCTGCTGGATGTTTATCACACACCTGCACCCCAGGCACTGTCCCAGGTGCTGGGGATACTGGTGTGGTCTCTGACCCTCTGGGACTTGCACTCTAGCCAGGAAGTCAGAAATTAAATCATAATAGCTTCTAACATCCACTGAGTTATCATGCAGCATGCATCTTAGTGGGCTTATTTTGATGAACTATATGAATCCTCACAAGAGCTGTTCTTAGCCCATTTTAGAAATAAAGAAATTGAGGCTGAGAGTCATTAAGAACACAGTGTTCCTAAATTGTGGGGCCAAAATGTGAACCCATGTCTGTGACACCAGAAATTTGGGCAATGCCAGGCCATCTGGGCTACAGAGGACCAGAGGGCCGCATGAAGTACATGAGAATATAGACAAGAGGATTTTATCTGGACTGGGGAAGTAATGCTTCCCAAGGCTTGATGGAGAAGGAGGAGCCAGCCAGGCAGGAGGGTGTGGAGCAGTGTCCTGGAGAGATCATGAAAAAAATCCTGGGGGAGTTAGAGCCAAGGAGAGAGAGAGAGCTCAAGCAAGGAGATGCAGGGGTACAATGAGGATGGAGCCATGGCGGGGTCAGCAGGGTCCCATGAGCTGGGCTCAGTGGCACTGGAGTGAGGGTAAGGGCAGTGGGGATGAGAAGGGTGCTATTGATTACAATTTTTTAAGCTGCAGTGAAAACTTTTTTTAAGCTGAAAAATTTCTTCAAAAACATCACTTTGATGGCTTCTCTCTCCCAAATGTGTTGCTGTTTTTATTTAACCATTTCTTTTTGGAGGAATTCTTAGTGAGTTTCACTTATTACACACAATGGTGTGATAGACATGCTTCCAATGGAAGCCCTGATGATGTCCATAGGGTGCCTCCCAGAGCTAGAATTCCTGGGCTAGAGCAGAAGTGTTTTAAGGCTCTTTGTGCTTTCCAGGTGGCTTGTACAGATACCCCCTCACCAACAAGGCCTGAGTGTATCCTCCTAACACCCTCAACTAGTACTGCAGATCACCAGTTTTATTTTTGAAACTTATTTATTTGGCAGAAAAAAAATCCTTCAAACTTGCATTGATCTAGTTTCTAATACAGCTTTGCATTTTCCCTCCAATTTCGTTTTTCTCATATTTAATCCATCTCTCAGATAATGATTTGCTGAACTTTTTCTTGATCAAAATAAGTATTCTGGAAGTAAATCTCTGAACCTCTGGTTTTTCTAGGTGGCAAAATCCAATTTGCAGACAGAGGGATTAAATTCTTCTCTAGAACAGCTTCAAAGCAAGGTACAAATGTGCCAAAGCTCAAAAAGGAATAAACAAGTAAGTATTCAGTAGATGCTAAGCTGTGAATAGTAAAGATGCATGCTAGAATTTTTAACTGGAAATAAACTCACATCTGTGGTCTAGATTTCTCTACCACCAGCAGGGCCTCTGAGCCTTCCTACTTCACCTCTATTTTATTCAGTGGAATTAAGGAAGAGAAGAGAAACCAGCCATTGCCCCTGGCCCCCAGCACCTCCCTGGCAGGCAGGGTGAGGCCAGCGAGCATGGGGGCTTGAGTCTGGCCTCCCTCCCCCTCTGATGTCTCGAGGCCTCCCTCTTTATAATTAGAATGCAGCCCTGGATGAGTAACAGAAGCAGGACTCTGCCCTCTGAACAACTGTCTTTTGTTTGATTTTCCCTTTGTTTTTACCAGTGTGCGTAAACTGGTTACTTCCATTTTCTATGTATAAATGGTGAAAAGTCCAAATTGGAATGAAGTCTGAGAGAAGTGAGGTTCTAAGTGCCTGCCAGGCCCTGATCAGCAAAGCAGATCTCTGCACGTTTACATTGTTGACTTGCTTGTTCTCCTGCCTCTAGTGCATGTCTCTGTCCCCTGGCCACCCTGAGTACTTTTCTTCCCAGCCCAACCAGGCTCTTGTAAACCTGGTGTCCTGGCCAGAGGATCTTTTCTCTTTCATTTCAGTAACCGAGTTGAAATTTTATCATTGTTAGCACTGTTGTTTGTTGTTGTTTAGTCGCTCAGTTGTGTCCGACTCTTTTGCGACCTCATGGCCTTTGAGGCCGTGGCTCCTCTGTCCATGGAATTCTCCAGGCAAGAAAACTGGAGTGGGTTGCCATGCCCTTCCCCAGGGGATCTTCCTGACCCAGGGATGAAACCCGGGTCTCCTGCACTGCAGGCAGATTCTTTACCTATCGTCTGAGCCACCAAGAAAGTCAAGTAAGTTTAAATCATTTGCTCAGAACAAACCCACAGAACCAGGAATAGAACTCCTGATGGAGTTCAGGAGGACCCACTGCCCAGTAGAGTCACCCAAGAGAGCTGGCCCAGGGCTCCTCATTCTTCCAGGGCCCTCCCTGCAAGAGGGGGACCTCCATGGAGCCAAGAGGTGTCCTTACCAGCCAGCTGGTCCCTGCTGTCCACATGGAATCAGCCTGCCCGCCTGCAGCCTGCTTCCTGTGGCTTTTTTTCCTCCATGTTCTCACTAGGTAGTGAGCTCAGAAGACCTCCTTGGCCTTATTCGAACTTGGAAAGAAAAACTGAGCCAAAGGATTGAGTATCTCAACTGCAAGCTGCACATGATATCCATGACACACCTGGTCTTTCCCGTAAGGAATGGGATGGAGCAGGCACGGGGAAGAGCATCTGACCTGTGGGGGCTGGGCTCCCAGGTGTCCCACAGGGTTCAGCAGATCCCAGGGAAAGAAGACTTCCCAGGCCCTTACTGGACATCAGGCCTGCAGGGATGCCTTAGAAAGGCCCCAGACTGTGAAGTCAGATCTGGTTTCATGTCCCAGATGGGCCACTTCCCTGCACTGGTCCCTTCAGAGATCCATCACCTGGCAGCACCTTCCCACCCCATTAGGGCCCTCAGCTCTCAGGGAAGTCTCACCTCTCAGCCTCTTCCTTCCTACCTGCTCCCATTAGCAGCCATCGGCTTCTCCCCACCCCACCCCCACTACCTTGTGCAAGACCCCCTTCTTTTCCGCGTATGGCTGTCCTGATCCTCTCACTTCCTCCTGTGATCCATTCCCTGAGCTGTAGCCAGGCCTCTTGGACAAGGCCAGTCTGCCCGTGTCCCTCTCCTGTCCTCAGGATAAGATCCAGATCCTCACCAGGCCTTCCTTGACCCCTTCATTTCTCTGGTCCCCCTAAGAGCTCACTTTCCCCCAGGCCTTCACTCACCCACTAGTTTGGGCCAGCATCTCCTGACCCCTGTGGCATGTTCCACTTCCACATGAACCCACAGACCATTCAGTGAGGTCCCCCTTTTAGGAGCTTTCTCCCCTAGACTGTGTGCCCCAAGAGGGCAGAGCCTGTCACCCTCACCCCACACTCAACCTCTCTCACCAAGCTTTCACCAGAGGTCTCAACCAGCTTCCAGGAGGACCTGTCACAGAGCCAATGGCAGCATAAGTGGATGCCCCTCAAGCTGTGCTCTGACCACCCTCAGGCCCCGCCTCTCACTGCCATGCTTTGAACCAGCCCTTCCTTCTGTGGGGAGGCTCTTTCTGCTGTGCCGCCAGCACTAAGCTTTCATCACACCAACAGTACTGAGCCCCACCAGACGAAACTCAGGAGTCCTGCTGGAGTCCTTCCCTCTAGGGCTTACAGTGCAGCCAAGACACAGAATAAAATAGGGCATAGCTCAACTAAGTGCTCATGGTGGGTCCCTCACTCACTGTTTCTCTAAGGTCCAACTCAGGGTGGAGGTGGCCACTCACTTATCCATGCACTCATTTGTTTACTTGTCCGTTGCTCAAAAACACCATCTGGGCACATCTGTGAATAGCCTAACAGGTTCATGACCCTCAGCCCCAGGGAAGATGCTGTAACTTTGTTTTCATTGCACTGGCCCCAATTTGACCATCTATTTGTAGAAGTCCATATTAAATGTCTGGTCTCTCTGACCAGACTGTAAGCTCCATGAGGATAAGAGTCACATGTGGCCTCTTTACCCTGTGTCCCAGACCCAGGGAGAGCCTTGCAGAAAGCAGGCACTCAAGAAATACTTCTGAAGGTCTCGGCATGCACACATGAATGAATGAATGAACAGCCCTCTAAAGTATATATGATCCCTGCTGCTTCACAGAAGGGGCAAGAGAGGCTCAAAGTGGTCAGCCTGCAGCACCTGGACCAAGTGGTCCTGGGATGGGAACCCAGCCTGGCTGCCTCCCTGGCACCCACAATCAGGCCCTTCTCTTTGGCCTGCAGGACAACGTCTTGACTGACCTGGAGGTAGAGAGTGACATCTTGGTATCTTCAGAAGTCTATGAAGAAGAGGCTAAGGTAGACATGATCACCCCTGAGTCCTTTGCCCAACCAAGCCGCATGGGGAAGTCCATGATTGAAGACCCAGCCGTGGAGGTGATCAAGAGGATCCTGCAGTGAGTGGCCTGGGTGTGAACAGTGGGGCCCAAGCCTTCAGGGGCCAGTCCCCATGTGAGCCCACCCTAACAGCTGTGACCTTGTGCAGGGGCTTCCTTCTCCCCTTAGAGCCTCAGCTTCCTCCTCTGAAGTGGAGCTCACGATTGGACAGACTCACATGGCATCGTGGGCTAACCAGGATGGTGCCCAGTGCCTGGCCTGAGCCATCCTCTTGGTCATTGGGGAAAAGCTCACATCCTTTCCTTTGGTTTCAGGTTTCCTGACTCAAAGTGTTCAACCCATCAGTGCGACAAAGAACAGTCCCAGACAGGTAGGGGCAGACAGGCCTGTGGATTTAGGGTGCTGACAGTGGGGTAGCCGGGGGTGCCACCTGGTCCCTCCTCACCTTGGATCCTCTGTTGTTCTCCTGGGTACCCATCACCCAAAGCCTTGAGGCGACTCCGGAACCGAGCAGAGCACTCCTTGAAGAAGGACTTGTCCATCGCCAGTGCCATCTCAGCAGCAAGGTAGAGAGGCTAGGCTGCCTGCAGTCTCCCCTCCCCAGACCTGACCCCAACCCCCAGACGGAGGCCAGAGGCTACCCTTTACCAGCCCATGTCCTCAGAATGTGTCTCCTGTGCTCACAGACTCTCCAAATAGGGACTCTCCAAGTTGGGACCCTGCAAGGGGCCAACTCCAAAGCCAGCTTTAGACAGGTCTGTTCTCATCCCTGCACGTGGCTTGACTCTCACAGCCCTCAACCCTGAGAACCTGTTGGGGTGTTGGGTGGTTATCCACAGTGATAGCTACCTCCCATACACACTGTGTCTGTCAGAGTGTGTGACCTTGGTGGTGGCTTTTCTTGGATGACATCACGGAGTCTTGGGAGCTCTGGTTCTCTGCATCCTGGCCATGTGTTCTGCCCACTATGCCCTGTCAGGGTCGTTAGACTCATGGCTCAGTGGGCATGGGCCCTGGATGGCCCCTGACACCGCTTTTACAGAAGGTGGATGACAGAAGCCATGTGGCTGACCTGACTTTCTGAGTCTTTGATGAGCCATTATTGACCTAGTTTAATTCTTGGTTTTGAAGAAATGACAATGAAGAGATTCCAGCTTTGCATACATCCAAAAGGTCTTTTTGAACAGGCGTGCCATCTGCAGTGTGGAAATAAACAAAGACCAACCAAATGGAAAAGCAAAGACTATGCAGAGCTTGCTACAACCAGGGAATCAGCCACAATCACTTGCATTTTAGCAGAGACACAAAGGCAGGCAAGGGAGTGGCAAAGGGGTGTAGTGGAGAAAAGGGAAGGCTTCAGATGTGCCCTGTTGGTGGTTGTTGCCCTGGGAAGGCTGGAGGAGGCCCAAGAGCAGTGGGCATCCTGTGTGATTGGTTAGGGGTATGTATATATGTGACTTGTTGGTCCTAAATCGGAAGCAGGGACAAAATCTAAGGGAGCTGTCGGTTACTGAGCAGGTCCTGGCCCTGTGGGGTTGATTGTTACAGGGGGTATTATTTGGCTTCCTGATTGTTCCTAAAGATAACGATCTATGTTTCTGCAAGTCTGACTTCCAGCAAGCCGGCTTCCTGAATTGTTTATTGTAGCCTTAAGGGCTTGGTGTCCTAGGCTGGTTGTTACAGCTTATCAGCCAGGGTTCTCTATTTATATATGGTATAGCCATTGTCCATTGGTATAATCAATCTCTCAGTGGTTACCAGTGAAATATACATGCTGCTAAGGCTGCCAGATGAAAATTCAGGATGTCCAGTTATGTTTGAATTTCAGAAAAACAACACATAATATTTTTAATTAATATGAGTATGTCCCACATAATACATGGTTTGTATGCGAAAAATTGCTTATTGCTTATATGAAATTCAAGTTTATTTAAAAATTTATTTTATTGCAGTAGAGTTGGTTTATAATGTGTTAAGAAATTCAAATTTAATATGTGCTTTTATTTGAAAATTTGGCATCGCTACCTGTGGCTCTCAACCTGTGTTTCTTTGGGTCCTCACCACAGGGAAGCAAGGATTCTAATTTCGGGGCTGGAGCCCCTCCGTCCCTTCCCCCGGCCTTGTGTGGGTTTCAGCAGTCAGGGCTCCATCCCTACTGTAAGGCTGTCTCCAGAGCTATCAAGGGGTGGGGCAGCAGCTCGAAGGGCTGGGCCGCACAGGCAGGTCTGGGTAGGGCTCCCACAGACTCAGGTCTGCTTGTGTCTGTCTCCAGCTTCCAGAGCACTAACCCACCTTTGCCCCACAGCATCACGCGGTACACCAAGCCCAACCGACTAGATAGAAAGTACCAGGTGCTCGGCGACAAGCCTCCTCCTCCGGCAGAGTAAGTGTCAATGCCATTTCCTTTAACTCCATTTTAACCTGTCATCTTTGTCACTTAGCAGCTAAATCTGACTCAACTGAGGGGAAAATAAGAAGTAGAGGGACAGAGCAGAAGAGGTCTGCAAGGGGACTGGTAAGGGTCAAGGTCTGTTTGTCTCAGCCTATTTCACCTAAATTTATTGAGAGACATTTTCACCAAATTTAGACATTCATCAAGAAGACATTCTTCTTTCCTTTGAACAATCCGTTTATTCAGTCACTTTTTGTTTATTAAAGGCCAGCTGCTCCATCTCTTGTGGCTTTGTCATAGGGCAGCCAGTCAAGGAGCTTTCTAGACATTGGGCCTGAAGCCCCAGAGTGGCCCACTTGGGAGCAGCTTCTGGCATTCCAGTTGCCCATCACCCAGTTCCACCTGGCAGGGCTTCTTTGGATCCTGGAGGAAAAGCCAGCGATAGAACAACTGCGAGTCCCAAGAGGGACCTAGACATTTAGGGTTCAGCTCTCAGTGACGTCAAGTCAGGAGGGTGGGAGAAAAATTAGAAATATTAATATGAGGAGTTGTAGCCAGGTATGAAGGAGGCTAGAAGAACTGAGCCTGGAGAAGGGAATGGCAGCCCACTCCAATATTCTTGCCTGGGAAATCCTATGGACAGACTACAGTACATGAGGTCACAAAAGAGTCAGACATGACTCAGTGACTAAACAACAACAGAAGAGTTGAGATTTGATAAGAATTGATAAAATATGCATGATGGCAAGATCTGGTCCAGTTTCCAGGGAAGTCATGAATCCTCAAAGCTAACAAATAGGGTTAGGATCTACTAATCATGAGAGAGTGCTATAGTTATTAAAACGTAAAATTTCTGTTGCCCTTCTTTTTGATTCTTATTTACGAAACAAGTCTGGTCTCTTTAAATTTGGCCTGATTATTTACATAAATGCAGCAAGAGTGGTACCTGACCACCGAAACTTTTATGTTTGCATTGCTGGAAATTTTCATAAAGAGTCTCAGATTAGACTCTTAAAAGCCTCTTGAGACTAGGAAGACAAGTCAGATTTCACCCATAGTACCTATAGATTTGGGTGAAATCCTCTCTTCTTAAGGTCCCCACAATACTGTAAGGTTTTCCTTACCCACCTATGAAGCTGGGAACCCCATAAACCAGGTGCCAGATTGATTTTCCAAAGAGGACTTAAAAGCATTGTCTGCATCAAGTCAACCTTAATTTCTTTAAAATGTTTGATCATGTCCGATTTTATACATTGTTGTCCATATGACATTTCATTCAAAGCCTCTTTTATCTATCAGTATTTCCAATTATGTCCCATTGCAAGAAGGACAACTTCTTGTTGAACTCACATAAATAATTTTAAGAGTTTTTGAATTCTAGAGCACATATGAGTGGGTGAAATGTCCAGCATGCTTCTCACTAGCCTCTTTTCCCCTTTAGCCTCAGGCAGTTGCTTTCAGGAGTCCCTCAGTCCCTTGAGAGTCTTGATAGAGTCAAAGGCCTAAACTTAGTTCAAGCAGCTATAGGGAGTTGAGGGCTGGAGTGGGAAGGGAAAGGTCTGACAGGAAGGACAGAGAGATGGAGGAGGCAGCGGTTTAGAGGGGGGATATATCAGAGGAAACCAGGCAACTGAAGGGAAGGTGGAAGGTGGCAAAATGGGGAAGAAGGAGCAGAGGTGTTGATGGGTGGGTAGGGTGGGGAGGGAGAGGTCTTAGAGGAGCTAGTTTAGGGAGATCTTGTTTTCCCAAGAAGCCAATAAAGTTCCAAATTATCCTTAGTAAAGCCATGCCAGGAGCATGAGTCATGCAACAGAAATTGGGAAAGGTATAGTGAACGCATATAGAAGGACCTGATGTTTGCTCAAGGGCAGTTTTTGTCAAAGTCAACAGAGAGCAAACAGTCTTCCTAGAAAGGGTTGGGAAAAGTAGTAGTGAAAGCCATGAAGTTATACCTTTTGTGCAGCTCCATGGGTCCCTCTCCCAAAGAAACCTTCTCTCAGGAAGAAAACATTTGCATGAAGATGTACCATGCAATACTTTTTATCCCAGCTGAAAATGGGGGAAAAACCTAAAGTCCAAAAATAGAGGATTGTAAACACAGTACATATATACCCAATGGTGTTACACAGCCATTTAAAGTGATATCATAATGTAGAGGGAACACTTTAAAGGTGCGGAATGTAAAAAGCACACGAACCTAATTCCAAACCAATTTAAACATCAGCAGAAGGAAATATAGTAAATGTTAGCATTAATTTTTCCATCTTGCTTTTCAGCTTATTTCTAATTTTCTTTAATTATGATGAGTGAATTTGTAAGTGAAAGATCACATCATACACACATACACACACATGTTTTTTGGCAAAGAGGCATACAGGATCTTAGTTCCCCAACAAGAGATTGGACCTGTGCCCCCTGCAGTGGAAGAACGGGGTCTTAACCACTGGACCACCAGAAAAGTCCCTTTTTTTTAATTTGATGGTGGTTTAGTCACTAAGTTGTGTCTGACTCTTTGCAAGCCCATGGACTGTAGCCTGCCAGGCTCCTCTGTCCATGGGATTCTCTAGGCAAGAATACTGAAGTGGGTTGCCATTTCCTTCTCCATTTTTTTTTAATTTGGGGGACTTTAAAAAATATATACATATATTTTAGAAACTGGTCAAAAATTATGTGTGTGTAAAACAATCACTGCATCACTTTACAGAAATTTTGAAAAAATAGTTTCCTCCAGGTATGTGCAGTTCTAACGCATCAGTCCCTTATTTCACTCTTAGTATTGAGACGGTTGACCTTACTGACAGGAATATTGGCTAGACCTGGGCAGATTTGTTCAGTAAAGCACCTGGTGTGCACGGTCAGCCTAAAGGCCAGAAATATCAGAAAGAGGATGTTTGATCCTACAGGCAGTCCTACTCATTTGATTAATATTTATAAAAAATCATTCTTTCTTCTCTCAACCAAGACAGAGACACTGACAGGTGCAGGCAATACACGAAGGAGTCTTCTGGGCCTAGAAAAGAAAACAACAGTCTCAAAGGCCCTTGCTGAATCATCTAACTTTGGAGAAAACAAAACAGGACTTTAGGTCCCACCCTGATGCTCCAGGCTGGTTGCATCTATCTGAGATTTATCACCCCCTGTCCAGAAACCTTCAACAAACCCCCTATAAATGTGGAGTCCCCCTGACCCCTTTCGGTGCTCAGCCTGGTCATTAGGCCAACTGTCACCCCTCCTTGCCTGAATAAAGGTAACCTACTTCCGTTGAGGTCATCTTTCCTTTTCTGCCTCGCCCGAACTATACCCTACAATACACTGGACAGAGGATTCTATGGTGAACGAAAACAGAGACAATATGTGTCCTGGTGGACTTTACCAGCTGCTGGGAGAGATTGGGTTAATCAATCAGCCAGTCACACATATCAATCCCCATAGCCCCTATGGGGAGGCTATAAAGCTGAGAGCTGCTCAGGGCATTGGAAAGAGGCAGTCAGGGATTGCCACTGAGCCAGGGCCAGAGGAAAAGCAAATGTGACCAAGAGGAAAGTTATTCATGTTCCCTGGAGAGGAATCAGTGTGAGCAATGGCCCTGGGGCAAGAGTGAGTAATTCCAAGGAGTAATGAGGAACAAAAGAGAACAGAGACACTTGGAAGGGGCCAAACACAGCCTGGCACATACAAGAGGCATTCAACTAGACAAATAGAAATACGAGGTGGGAGTATGCTTGGGCATCCCAAGCTGTCCAAGTCCAGTTCTGGCTGGGCTGCTGAGTACTCAGAATGTTGTATCCATTAGGTCTTGTCCACACCATTTAGTGTGATTAGACAAGCCCTCTCAGGGATCTGTCTCCTGTGTGTTGCAGGGATTTTAAAGGCATCATCCTGAGCCTCCTCTGGGAGAGCAACGAGCACCTGCTGACGGTCGTGGAGGTGAGCGCTCTGCCTGCCCTTCTGCCATCTGCTGGCCACGTGGCCCCAGTGGACTCTCCCCCCTGCCTTCTGCCAATAATGACCTTTGAGTAAAACTGAGTAAAGAGGACTATAGCCCCCGTGACCACAGCTACCCAGCTTCTGTCACCTTGTGTGGTGTTTTTCTTCCTAGAATTAAAGCTCACCCATTCATTTACCCATTTATTCAGCCACCAAACATTTCTTGGATCCTGTGTGTCAGATATTTAGCTCACCCAATATCAGGAACAAGCCTGGTCTCTGCCCCTGAGTGGCCAGCACCCAGCAGAGAAGGATATGTGATGGCACCACAGAGGGATGAGGGGGGCTGTGGGAGCAAGTGTCTGGGGGGGCCTCTGGTAGGAGCAACCCAGGGCCCCAGTCCAGTGCATCCCTCACGGGGGTGTTTGTGTGCTTCCTGTCTGCATCCCCCTGGGTGTGAGTCTTTGGAGCAGAGCTCTGGGTCATCCGTGTTAGTGGCCCAGCTTGGCACTCCATAGAAAGCTCCTGGTCTCATTACTGGAAGACCCATCTTAGTTTTGAAGGATGCATAGAGTTTTACCATTGACTTGCTTGTGCCTTGTGTAGCCCTAGGACACTGACAGTGGTGACGAGGACAGACAGGGAGGAGGAGAGATCCCGGTGTAGGGGACAGCAGTTGAGAAGACCAAGGGGTGAGGAGAGCACAGAGGAGGATGCCAGGATCTTGGGCCAGAGCCCCCTGGAGAGGGGCCTGGCACCCACACTGTCAACTCTCTCCTGTAGGAGTTTTACCGCAAAGAGAAACGCTCAGTCACCAGGCCTGACTGCATATACGAAACCTTCGACCAGTGCGCAGAGAACATCTGCAGGAAGATCCTGGAGTACCACAGCCAGACAGACGATTACCACAACTCCTGCCTCATAGGTGGGTGTGACCAGTAGGCAGATGGCAGGCAGGGCTACAGAAAGGTGGTGGCACAGAGCCATTCACAGCCTGAATGATGCCCTCCTGACCTGGAGGTAACCTGGAGGCAGAAGAGCCTCCCTGTGAAAAACTGACATCTTAGAATTAGGTAAAAACCTTGATCAGATTTAACTGGGGAAAAAACAACGCCCCCCCCACCAAAAAGTCGATTTTGCTTGAGAAATATAGTGATTTGTATCACTAAAAATGTTTCACTCTTTGAAAATTTTTTACAGCTTTATTGAGATATTCACTCAATGAAATAGTGGAGAAAGGGAGGGTGGGATGAACTGGGAGATTAGGATTGACATATATACACTACCATGTGAGAATCTGCCTGCAGTGCAGGAGATGTGGGTTCAGTCCCTGGGTCAGGAAGATCCCCTGGAGGAAGAAATGAGAACCCACTCCAGTATTCTTACCTGGAAAATCCTGTGGACAGAGAAGCCTGCTACAATTCAGGCTACAATTCAAAGGGTCGCAAAGAATCGGATATGACCGAGCAACTGAACACGCCCACAAATGTAAGATAGATAGCTAGTGGGAAGCTACTTCACAATTCAGTGGATTTTAATATATTCAGAGTTGTGCAACCATCGCCACTATGAATTTCAGAACCTCTGTCCCTCCATCATGTCCCCAGCCCTCAGCAACCACTAACCTACTTTCTGTTCATCCATTGTTAGTATATATCATGTAGCTTTTTTATGGCTGAATCATATTCCATAGTGTGCCTATTACCATAGTTTGTTTCTTCATTCAGTGATAGACATTTGACTGTATCCACCATTTGGCAGTTATGGATGGCGCTGCTGTAAACATTCATGTGCATGTTGTGTGTGGATGTATGATTTCATTTCTCTTGGGTGTATAACTAGGAGCAGAATTTCTGGGTCATATGGTGCCTTTGTGTTTAATCATTTGAAGAATCCTTTCACCGTGTCTACTGTGTGCCTGGACTATGATGAACTTGATAGACACAGCCGCCTAGAGAACAGGGACATGAAAACAGGCAGGCAGGATATATCTTGCCGTTGATGTTGATTATAACAACATAAAAGGAGCTGTGAAAACACACCCATTGCTGCCCCTCTCCTTGCCCAATTCTCCATGTCCACAGCCATATGTGTTTTTGTAGTCGTTAACTCCTAATTATCTCCACTTGTAAGGCAGGGAACCTAAGGGCCCATTACAGGCCTGCTATGGGTTGAGGGGCAGCAGGGGTAGAAGAGGGAGAGGATTAGGGGATAGCCAGACCTGAGATCAAGACCCAGCACTGCCATTCCCCAGCTGTATGACATTGACCAAGTCACCTCCACTTGCCTGTAAATGGAGACAAGGATAACATCCACCATGCAAAGCTTTTTTGAGGACTAAGCCCCTCACAGCCTTGCCGTATACAGGGGAAATCAACGGTGGCTCTCATTCCTGTAGTTGTAGAATGACTGGAATTGAAACCACAGGCAGCATTTGGTTTCTCTAGCTCAGAGCTTCCCCACTTGAACTCTCTGGGTTTCCATCCTATGTGATCTTTCTCAAAAGAAAGGTTCCATGGTCACATGGGTTTGGGAAATGCTGCAGATCATGTCCCTCCCGGAAGGCTGACAGTACATGTGAAGTGAAGACTTCCATTTCCTACAGGGAGTCAAGTATCCTGAGCAACTCTCCCACTGAAAACATGCAAAAATCCTGAATATAACACTTTTGTAATAAACTTTTAAATGCATAGATGAGCTAGCTGTAAAGTAAGAAACACATAAAGCCTCAAGATTAAGTGAGAATAGGAACACAGATAAACTGAGCAGTAACTCTGGCTGTTGCCCTGAGGGCTTGGCTGACTCTCAGGTCCACTCGAGCCTCTGTTTTCATGGGCTCCAGGGCACTGGGAACAGAGACCAAGCCCCAGACCACCCAAGGTGTGCAGCCTGAAAGGGCACAAGCCTCAGAAAACTGGGACTCCACAGGGCTCCATCTGCAGAGTCAAGGGAATGAGACAGAAACCAAAACCTCCTCCCCCACTGACTAGAAGGAAAGTGTCTTGTTACAAGCCATGGCACTGGACAAAGAAGAAAAACTCTAATGAGAATCTATAACTGTAAGTCAGCCCTTTTGTGATGTTTAAACTGAAATTGCACTTAGATAAACCTGAATTCAACTTTGTGGTTGTGGATCATCCAAAAGATTTCTAGATGATAGCTTAAAATGATTTTGAGTTTTGTCATGCCCAAATGCTTGTGTAGTAGAGATAGTACAAATCCTCTCCAGAGAAGCCTACCTTCAATTCAGGCCTCCAGGGATTCCCACACATAAAATGCCCCAAGTAAGAGCTCACCGTAAAACAAAACACACACACACACCACACAGCAAAAAGGTACCTTCAGCATGAGGCAACAGACTGAGATCAGTAAGGATTTCAGATATTGAATGTATCAGACACAGAATATAAAATGCAATAATTATTTCGAGTTAAATAAAAGAGGAAATTAGAAATATGAGTAAGGAGCAAAAGACTATTAAATTGAGCAAGTAAATATGAACCAAATAAAGAGAAACCAAATAAAAAGAGAACCAAATAAAGCTTATGTATATTAGAAAATAAATCTTTGAAATTTTAAAATTATAAGTGGCTTTAGTGCCAAAGAAAATAACCAAAAATGTAACACAGAAAAACAAAGGACTAGAAATACAGGAGAGAGGTGAAGAGAGATGAAGGAAAAAGTAGGTCTGGCTTGCAGCTACTTAGAGGTCCAGAGGGAGAGCAGGAGATTTGAATCAAGGTAATATTTGAAGAGAGAATGAATGAGATAGAACTGCTGAAAGATGCAGTGCGTTTATAAAGTGCTGGCAAATCCTACAGAGTGAGAAGTCCTTTGAACTTGCTTAATCCAGTATCTTTAATACCAGTTTGCCCACAGGACCCCTTTTGATGGAATAGCTATTACCACACTGTAGACCAAGCCTTTCTCTTTGGGTAACTGCATTGAGCCTTTGTTGGAGAGATGGCCTCAGCAACTTGGCTCTGCTCAGTCCTCTCCCCTGGCTCCCCACCCCCAATTCCTACAGAATTACGGGCCCAGATGAGGAGATTTGAGGAGCTTCTGCCCCAGGTGTGTTGGCTGGTGTTGGAGAATTTCAAGGAGCACCACTGGAAAAAGTGTTGCACCTCCATCAAAGAGATCCGAGAACAGTTCTTGAATTACCAGGAACAGCTGGAGAGAAGGAAGGTGGGGCCCCTGGGATCACCCTGTGAGTTCAGACATAGAGGTGGGGCATCCGCAGAACTGAGTCCCAGGGAAGGAGCTAGGCCGGGCCTGGGTTTATTGGGTGGGAGTGAGGGACACTAGGCACTGGAGAGATAAGAGCCGAGCCAATAGCTCCTTCATGGAAGGGGTTCAGCACATTCCTTGTTGGATATAACAGGTAGGTTGGCTGGTTCTGTGGGGCTGTGGACCTTGAGGTCAACAATGATTGTCCATGGAACCAGGGGACATTCAAGCTGTTGATTTTATTGGACTGAATCCCTGATTGTTCCGGGGAAGATGCACAGCTCTCCCACTTCCTAACCCTTGGAGTTGGCTCCAGCCATGCCTCAGTCTTGCGTACCCTGCCACTCCTCTGCCTATCCACAGCCCTTCACACACACTCAGGTCAACGCACACATCAATCTAGCCATGGCCATAATTGGCAGAGGACATAGGTCAGTGACTTCGTAGTCCTGACCTCAAGACTGGGTCAAAAAACTCACCGATTTCTGGATTGTCTGAAGGATGAAAATGCCCAGAAGCTCCACCCAAATCTCGGACACCCTGCACAGCTCCAAGATATGGAGTCTCTGTGTCAAGTGGAAGAGAAGAGGCAGGGAGATTTGGACACCTTGATTGTGGAAACCAAGGAGAAGCTAGAGGTCAGTAGTGCCTTCTACTCCCATGTTTAGGTGCTGAGGGCTTCCCTGCCCTCCTGAGGTCACCCCAACTGACAGCCTACCAATACCACTGAGCCCAGCCCTATGCTCTGGCACCCTGGCCAAGGCAGGGCGTGAAAGTGGGCAGGTTTTATAGGTGGAGATGGTCTTTATTGGCTGTTTTAACTTGCATTTTAAAATTTCTAAATTAATTAGTAATGAGAAATTTTTTTCTCCCAAGATCCATGTCGGGTTTTCTTTCCTCTTTGGTAAATTGTCTGTGTGTGTCCCTTGGCCATTGCAGAATCATTTCCTATTTTCAAGTCACTCTTAGGAGAAGCCTCCTGGGGAAAGACCAGATGCCTGTTAACTTGGACACAGTTGACTCATGGCCCTGGTTTTGTCTCACGTGTTGCTTTCCAACCCTATCTCCAGCCTGCCTTTGGAGGCAGGGTCCTCTCCTTATAGCACCATGCTCCCCGTGTTTCCTCCAGGAATGCATAAGGAAGTATGCCCGGCTTTTCATAGCCAGCTTGGCCACCTTCACTGAGAAGTTCCTGCTGCAGTTGGACGAGGTGGTCACCATTGACGATGTCCAGGTTGCAAGTATGCACCTCACTGGCCTTGTGCCCTGGCTCCAGGGGGTTGGTGACATAGGTGATGGGTCTGGAGGGGTCTGCTTTCCCCCAACTCCACCAGTATGAAAACAGATCCTCTCTTGAGAGGACTGATGAATTTTTTGTTTCTTTTTTAATTAAAATTATCTTTTTTAACTGAAAAAGCAAATCCCCAGTGAGTCAGATTGCATATAAAAAATGAAATCCTAATACTAAATATTTGCATAATCTTGGGGTAGGGACAACTTTCCTAAGTTTGAGAGCTAGAAGCTATACAGGAATGGTGTGGACCTCCCTGTGGCCAAAACAAAAGCAAGGGAAAATGTGAAAAGATGGAAGGACAAACCACAAAGTGGAAAAATATTTCTAATAACTAATCGGTCAGAGAATGGCCTGATATTCCTGTGGTATGACGAATTCTTAACAGGTCATATTTGTAAAAAGGACAAACACATGCAATTCAAAAGGTCAATAAATGTTGAAAGATGCTTGATTTCACCAATGATGAAAAGTGCAAATATAAACGTTGTTAAGATATAATTTCTTGCCAAGAGCCTGGCAAAGCTTTTAAGTTCAGTGACACCCAGCACTGGTGAGGCAGGAAGCCTCAGCACCGCAGAGCCCCTCAGAAAAGTGTACCTTCACCCCTTCTCTTGGAGAACGCTCTGTCGGTGACTTCAAAGTCCTGAACACACTGACCTAGCCGTTCTAACCCTGGGAACTAATCCAACAGAAATACTTGCATACTTTTTCAAAGATGTATTTTCAAGCATAATCTTCACAGCACTGCTTGAAATTGCAAAGAATTGGAAACAGTGTTAATATCCATGTATAAAGGATTGGATAAATTATGGTACAGATAAAAGAGGGAATTCTATGCAACTGTTCAGGTGGGTGTGGTAGGTCTCTATGTGCCAGCTGGGAACACCTGAAGGAATACTGTCACAGGAAAAAGCAAAGCAACAATTATACTTACCTGTGATACTATTTTAAAAAACACATAGGTGACACAAACGTGTACCCTCATTAGTATATAAATGAATCTGTGTGAGAGAGAAACAGAGGCAAAGAGGGACAAAATGAGAGCAGCAGAGCCTGAGAGACAGGTACCTGAGTGTTGATGACCACCTCTGGTGAGTGGGATTGTGAGAGATTTCTAAAGTCTTTTCTTTTCCCCCATTAGATGATGTTTAAATTTTTTATACTGTGTGAATTGCTTTTATAACTATGCAAAGACTCAAATCATACATTAAATATTGTCCATTTATCTCTCATCTATTAAGTAATTAAAATATATTGTTTTTATTTTTTAAAGTTTGTATTGCAAAGACAATGACTATTTTTATAGTAAAATAAGAAATTCAATATGAGTTACAAAGAAAGAGAAGAATATGGTCCTTCCTCCCAGAAATAGGTGCCGGTAACATTGGCTATCCTCCTCCTGGTCAATTTCCCTTTGGTCACAGGCCTGTGTGTGTATCAGTGAGGGGATAGGAGGGTGGATCACAGGTGTGTGCTGTTTTGTAACCTAATTTCCCCTTGGGCGGATGCTGGTCAAGCCAGTCACCACCTCCTGAGCACTTTCAGTTGCCATGCATCTTATTTTATTAGTCCCCTGCTGGTGCATACGGGCCATATCCAGCTTTTCACTCCTCTTATCATGCTGGAGGGAACATCTGCATCCATGTTTCTCTATTTGGGGGCAACAACTTCCTAGAAGTGGATTTTCTAGGTCAAAATGTATATGCATGCTGAGGTGTTGGCCACTGTCTAGTAGTGGAGGTCTCTTTGGCAAGTGTGAGCCTGGTTTGGGAAAGCAGAGCCTGCACAGACGCTGGGGTTCAGACTAGAGAAGGAACAGGCAATGGAGCTGGCAGGGAGGCAGCCTCGGTACCTTGGAGGGAACCCCTGGGCCAGGAAGACCCCCTGCATCAGGCCCATGGGGTCCTCACCTGTTCTGTAACTCGGGCTTCTGAGCCAAGTGGCGCCCTGCCATGCCTGCAGACCAGGGTGCAGAGAGCTGCTCTAGCCTGCTGGTCTCACTCCAGAAACAGAGCCCCTTTCTCTTCATGTCAAACGGCAGGTCAGTGAGCCAGACATGAGAGAGACAACCTTAAATGTGTTCATTCCAGGAGAAATTCTTAGTTCAGGACCCCTTTGAGATAGTATAAGCCAAAGAAATCTCCAAAGAGCATATTCAGGAGCTCATAGAAGCTGCGAGAAGGTCAGAGCATCATACATAGGATTTTGGAGCTGGGATGCACACCCAAACCACACCTCACATATTCCAGCTTTAACCCTCCTGTTTGAGACTCTTAAGTGGGGAATAGGGGAGCAAGGTTTCATTTCTGTAAATGTAAGGTCAGGGGTCCCCTGGATTTCAGGCTGTGGGTGAGGCCTTCATCAGTAACCCACCTCTTGCTTGCCAGAGATGGAGCCCCCCAAACAGAAAACCTCAATCCTAATACGGAGGAAACTCACCGGGCTGTCCCTGGAGGAAGAGAGTGAGAAGCCCCTGATTGAACGGGGGAGCAGGTGAGAGCTGAGAGCAGGGGTGAATACCATGCATGGCTGTTTGTTGGGAGTAGGGTGGTGAAATGGTGAGGGGCTCGAGCTCTGAAGTCAGACAGACCTGGTAACTTTGGAAAGGCTTTGTGTCCTAAGCCTCAGTTTCCTTATCTGTGAAATGGGCATGACAGCCTCCCTTACATGATATTATAAAGAGAAAGCTCGATGAAATTGTGCTTGAAGTGCCCCTGGCACCTACTAAGAGCTCAGCAGCTGTTAGTTTGTGTGATAAGGACTCATGAAGGGACCCCAAATAAAGAGAGGCCTGTCCTAGTGTGGGGTACCTTCTCAGATTGCTGGCAGTACTGGGATTCACTACAACTATCTGTCATGTATGACAAGAGCTATAGAAGTGCTTGTCCCCTGTACCCCAGGAATGTGACTCTGGAAGAAGTAAGGAAGTGATTTATCCAGCTAAATTGTCAGCAGTGGTTTTTTATCATGGTAGGAAAAGCAAGCCAGGAACTGGTGACTGGCATCTGGCTGGGCAAGTGATAAGGAAACCGAGATCCGGAAAAGGGAAACCCCTAAAGGCATGGGATTTGCTTTCCCCATGCAGAACCCAACTGTCTATCTATACACATGGATATAAGCTGTATGAAAATGCCAAAAAGAACTTGAAGAAGCTTAATGTTAAATGCTCAGTATAGTTTTTCTTTTAATTAAGGCATTTAAAACATGATAATTTTTTTTTTTAATAAATGCTAACTGTTTCCACCAGAGATGGAGAGTGCACAGTGAATGATGAAGCTAAGCCTGTAGGACTTTTCATGCATGTTTGTTTGTAGAAAGTGGCCAGGAATCAAACCTACTGAAGTCACCATCCAGAACAAGATTCTCCTCCGAAAAACACCATCAATCACAACCACCAAAACGACACTGGGCCACCTGGCATCTGTGGAAGCCCGAGATGCTGTCTACCTGGTGAGTGAAGAGACGAGGTGGAGGGGGTGCACCCCAGGGAGCACAAGGCAGCTTGGTGTGCTGCCTTGGGAAGGAGGGAGGGAGCTTGTCATCACCAGGTGCCCTGGCGTCTGGTCAGATGGAGCAGGGCACAGCACTGGTGACAGCCAACATTCTCAGGCACCGGGACATGGGCCACAGCTCCAGTTGCAGCAATAGCTCAGGTCTCATGGCATGAGCCCCAGTGCCGCCGGAGCCCAGCTGAGAGACGCCACACCCAGACTGGAAGGCTCTCCAGCGAACAGTCAAAACAGTGCGAGAGGACAGAGTAGTCAGAGGCTTGGAGGCCGTGGGAGGAGTGAGTGATGACGGATGGAATAATTACTGAGCACCTGCTGCAGCTTCTGTTCTCAACCCAAGGCTTCCACTGGATCCTTGTAGCAAGCCCATGAGAAAGGTAGAATGGTCCCCACGTTACTGCAGAAGACACCGAGTCATAAAGAAGTGTGTCCCCTGTATGCCACCAAGAGTGATAGCCAGGATTGGACCTGGGCCTGTTAGACCCATGGGGCTGCCCAAAGAGGAAGTTGCACCCAAGGCTGCCTGTGGGACCTCGCAGCTCCAAGGATGTCTGGACCTAGGGTTCTGGTGCCCCAGAGAAAAACCTCATACTGCCCAAAGATATGCTGACCCTGGTATGTGGAGACCCCTTAGTGCCTAGGCAGGCCCTTCCCCAGCCACCAAGTTAAGCCCTAGGCAGCAGGCACAATTCCACTGCTGAGTTCAGTGAGGACTTAAGGCCTAGTGGGCTCAGCCTCTCAAGGATGCCAGGACCCCTGAGCTTCAAGGAGACTATAGTGTGGTGGTTAGGAAGGAGGGCAGAGCCCAGAATCAGGTGAACCAGGAGCCTAGTCACCGCTCAGTCTCTTCTTAGTTAAGTAACCTCAGGCGAGGCTGTGAGCCTCAGTTTTCCCACCCATAAAATGTGGAAAACAGCAAGGCCTGCCTGAGCTTTATTGGACAGAGTACATGAGAAATGACTTGTGGAACTCTTGCCAGTGCCTGGAATGTATTCCAAGCCACCCACCAGCAGGTTACAGCATCCCTCTAGGGCACAGAGTGTCCTCTAGGGGACAAAGTCCAGAAGTCCTTCCTCATGTGGCTGCTTCCTGCTGCTTGCTCCCAGAAATATTTAGCATCATTTGAAGAGGAGCTGAAGAAGGTCCAGGAAGACTCCGCATTGCAGGTGAAAGAGGCTCAGCGCTGGAAGGACAGCTGGAAACACTCCGTGAACATCATCCAGGGCCTGTACTTGTGATACTCTCAACCCTCCGTAAATAAATGGCTTATTTTGTGTGGATTCCTCATCCCTGTACCCACCCTTCCATCCATCTGTCTCTGCCCAGTGCTGTAGCCTCACAGTGACGAGGACATGGCATGGTTCCTGCCCACATGGAGATCACTTCCAATGAGGAAGACAGAGGTGAAAGGGGTTGTTCCACCTGGTCAGCTAAGATGGTGGATAACAGGGATGGGTAACTTAAATAGAGACCCATAGTTCAGGGGAAATAACTTCCACAAGGCATGATGGGTACTTCATCTTGGAAAATGAAATAATTAAAACTTAAAACTTACAGGAAAAAGTATATTGCACATTTAACAAAATGCGAGTTTTAATTGCAACTGAGCACTGATTCCTAGACACAACAAAGACTTCATCCGGTGTTGACTGGGTATCTGGTTATTTGTATGGCCAATGATAACCTTTTGGCAGAAATCTTCTAGGTCTCCTTAACTTGACTAATGGTCTCTTTAGTCCTGTGACACTCAGATCACTGTCTTTGGAAGCTTGCTTCCCACCGTCTTCCTTGTCGCCTTTCTCTTCCTCAATTGCCCCGCAGCCACATTATGACCAGTGGCAGTTGTCAGCAGCTGTCTGTGCCCTGTGGGCAGGCGGCTCATGGTGCTTCCTCCACTTCCTGAGCTCCTGCTGTGCCAGTATGGTTTGTATGTTGATGGTTCTTCAGTTCATGGTTCCATGCGCTTTGTCTCAACTTGATGAGGTAAGTATCGCCTGCATTTTACAGTTGTGGAGACTCAAGTCCACAAGGTCAAAGCCAAGGACTTGGAGGCACATTGTTTTGGAGATGATTCCAAGAAGCATGAGTGAGGACATGGGAAAAAGGAGCATAAAAGCAGAAAAGTCACTGGAAGGGGCTTTCAGGAGTGGCCCCTGCTGTGGGTGACCAGGCTCTGTCTCACTGGAAAACAGCCTCCCACCTGGCCTGACTCTGTCCATGTGGGTGGAGAGTTGCCCGGGCATTAGCGCTGCCACACTATCCCTCGTGCCATCTTGCAGGACAGGAATCTCCTGTGGTACCAGAAAGAGCCCCCAGGCAGGGGAGTCTCAAGTTATATTGGCTGGAGTGAGCTCCCCAGCTGTAGGTGAACTCAGGTAAGCCAAGGGGATGTGAGCGCAGCATCACCACCTCCAGTTTTCCAAACCTGAAGGCAGGCCCCTATGCACCACTCTGCCATGGCACCCTCTCTCCTCAAAGCAGCAAATGACGTCTGCACAGCCCCTTCCAGCTTGTGGCATGCTCTGCAGGTACATGCTCTAATTCAGTCCTACCGTGGGCAGGGTGGCAGTCACCATGTAACCCCTATTTTGTAAATAAAAAAGCTGAAACTTGGAGAAAAGAAGATATCTCCAGTCACTCAGCGACAGCATGCTGCAGCTGGGGTTCCAGCCTGGCTCTGGCTGTCCCTGAAACTCAGCCTGGAGTGAATATACCTGGGTGCTTTGTAAGTAAGAAAGGACCCAGAAAAATGAGGGGTGCTCCCTCTCCCCTCTGCCAGCCTTGGAGTCTCTGCACCACCACCCCCTCCTGCCAGCCACGGGGCAGCATGCATGGAGAACAGGGTGTAGGTGTGGGTGCAAGGACAGCCTGTGGTCAGTCACTCTCCACTTTCATGTTGCTGAGGTCCCAGTTGGCAGAGAAGGCTCGAGGAAGCACGTCTACTGTGGCAGGAGCACTGGGAGGGGGACACAAGGACTAGGGTAGGTATTGGGGGCCCACCATAGCCCAGACAGAGCCTGCAAACAGTGGTGGAGCCAGGGAGCAGAAGGGGTGCAGAATTGGGAGGCCTGCGCCAACCCCTCAGCACTGTGTGCCCCTCTGAGTCCAGTTTGCCCACCTGTCCAGTGGGGACACAGGCTCCACTCTCCCAGCCCACTGCACCCAGTGAGACCCAGCTTGCCTAGCTGGGCCAGCCTTTGGGAACTGAGGCCACAAAGCTGAGGGGTCAAGGCAAAAGCCATGCCCATTCCACTTCTTGTTCCCCACCTTCATTGGGGCAGTATGCCGCCTTTCATTGTTTTCCTTATGATTCCAAAAGGAAACAACATTCATTATAGGAAATAAAGGACCAAAGGAGCAAAAAGACTATAAAAACCCTGGCATCCAGAGATAGCTGTTCCCTACACCATTTTTCATGTGTGTGTGTGTATGTATTTGCCAAATGGAATTATAATGTGGGTTCGGTTGTATAAATTGGTTTTCAGATTTCAGCTAGGTACACGGTCTCCATATCCTTAAATATCCACTTACACCCTTGGTTTTCATCCTCTGCCACCTCTGCCCACCACGTGGAGTGGACCTCATGTGTGTCAGTGTCCTCCACTCCTACAGCTGAGACCGAGTCAGGAAGCAACACCCATCCTTACAGGGAAGACTGCTCTCCAATAGTTTTGTTTTATCAGTTTGTGAGACTTTTTTTTGTTTTTGGACCCTAACATAATCCACTAACTCAGTTCATGGCCCACTAAGGGGTCTTGTCTGCGGTGTCCCACTGCCAGAGGAGCCAGGTCCCGTCTCGGACAAGGTAGGGTGTCCATTATGGGGCTTTTAGATACAAGGCATCCATCCACCCACATGGACTCTGTGCACATCTCTAGCCCTTGCCTCTGGCTTCTGGAAGCTGACTCCCTGAGTCAAAGGGGAGGACATCTGGGGATCCGGCACAAATCACCCTCCAGGAGAAGACTTGGGGTCCCTCGCACAATCGAGGACTCGGTGCCTGCTTCTCTCGTCCACACCAAGCATTGTAGTTACAGCAGCTTTGGGGGAAATTTTTTTTTTTTTTTGCTGGCTCAGCAGATGACTAATTCATAGTCTTATTTTTACTTTTTTAATGATGAGTGAAGGTACACTTTTCATCACCGAGTCATTTCTAAAATGTGACCACTTTTCCCAGTCCTGGGGTGAGCCTGTTGAACATGACTCCCTGGGCATCCCCTGGGGGCACAATTCGTGTTCCATGTCCAGCCAGGAAGCTCCACTCCTTGTGCTATTGCAGAAACCAGTAATCGAGAAACCAACCACCACACCCGGAGAGTTGGAGAACTCAGGTTTATTACATCGGTGGGCCCAGAGGAGTTAACACTGCAAGCTCTGAGTCCCAAACAAAGGGGTTACAGAGTTTTTGTACACGGACAGGCATGATTAAACGGGTTTGTGGGTTTGCAGGGGCCGGGCGATTGCAAAGAGCAAGATAAGGGTGAGTGAGATAAGCTCCAGTTTCTAGTATTGTAAGTCCCCACTTTCTGAGATTACGTGACCTACGTGATCCAGACTTTGCAAGGAGCAAGCTGAGTTACAGAGGCAGAAGGAACAGGAGGTTATGTAAAATTTTAACTTTTCCTCTTCAATGCAACTGCCAAGTGGTTAGTGACTGGCTTGTGACCCACAAGATACAGCAAGAAGGATGGGAGTTCACTTCCAAGATGTAATGACAAAAAAATCTGTCCTTTCCCTCTTATTTGCTCTCTCCTATGTTCCTTCTCTGTCCCTCCCTCCTCCTCACTGCCTCCCTTCCCACTTCTCTCTCTCTCTCTGTTCTATGTCTGAATCTGGGGAAGAAGGCACCCACCCATGTTATGAGCTGCCCTGAGTAGTTGTCACAAGGAGAGAACTGAGGGAGCACTCACGCCAATAGACAGGAACTCAGACTGTCCATCCAAACACAGTCCTGCAGCCTGTGGATGAACTTAGGAGCAAATCCTCCCCAAGTTGAGCCCAACTGAAGCCATAGCACCTGCCTGTGAGACACCCAGAAGCAGAGCAACCTATGTAAGGTAAGCAAGTTAGAGAAGGCGAGGTTCAGAGAAAGAACAAGACCGGCACTTTACAGGAATAAATCACCTTTAATGAGGTGAGAAGGGACAGCAGTCAGATTAGTGAGCTGCTGCAGTAACCCAAGAAATGAGTAAATATATATAGGCATGTATGTGGAAAGTTACTGTCTTAAGCGGGCCTGTTCTCCAAAGTTGTTCAAAGTAGTTATCTCTAAAATGGCTGGGGCAAGGAATTTTGGAGATCGGCCAGAGGCTGGACCTGCTGGGAGCTGGGCGTAATCAACCTTAATGTCCATTTTTTACTTCGGGTGAGAGAGTTCTTTGTTTTGCACAGAATGGTGGGGAGGACTTAGAGGGAAGTTTTAACTCCAGGCTATTTTGAGCCGTGTAGCTTTCCTTCAACCTAGCTAAGCCATGAACAGATAACCAGACCACACTGGGTTAGGTATTAAATATTTGTAGTTTTAAGGTGCTAAATTTTGAAGCAATGAGGAACCTACAGCTAATACAGTCTACAGGCCCCAGGATCTAGTCCCACCCTCCTCCCTGTGACCTGCTCCTCCTTCCTGGGCTCCCTCCAGCTGCACCAACTACCTTTCTACCCCTCTGGCCATACTCACCTCTGCCTGCCAGTCTCTGCCCTAGTGGTGCCTTCTCCCTCTTGTCATCTGTGAAGTGAGTCGCTCAGTCGTGTCTGACTCTGCGATCCCATGGACTATTCAATCCATGGAATTCTCCAGGCCAGAATACTGGAGTGGGTAGCCTATCCCTTCTCCAGCAGATCTTCCTGACCCAGGAATTGAACTGGGGCCTCCTGCGTTGCAGGCAGATTCTTTACCAACTGAGTTATCAGGGAAGCCCCATCTGGTCCCTACCAATTTCACCCCAGGGAGGTCTCTCAGACTCTCCTACCGAGTGACTCCTGAGTCCTTCCTCACAGCTTCATCTCAGGCACTTGAAAGGCACTCTCCTTTCACATGTCCTTGGTTTCATGCTTTTGTCCATCTCCCTGCAGACTGTGAACTCTTGGTAGGCAGAGACCGCTCAGTCATCTTCAGCATCACACCTGACCTCCAGGGCACCTGGAGCAAGGTGAGTGACTGCTCAGTGATGAAGTGCGGGGATTTGGGAACCCCTTTCTTGATTTTGACCAGCTGAGTCTGGAGGTGAATGCTAGTAACAGGAGATCAAGTTGGCTCTGAGGCTGAGGGACAGCCAGAATGACCTATGCATAACTCTTTCTGCCCTAGTTGCTCCCCTCAAAAGCTCAGTGGGCACCTCAGATATAGGAGGCTGCTTGCCCCCTGGTGTCCAGCACCAGAACTGCAGCCCTAGGGAAGAAGATCACAAAATCAGACAGGCATACTTGTGTGAACTTTGAAGGCAGTGGAGTCCCAGATGAGCAAAGAAGCAGGACCTTCAGGCCCCAAGGGAAGCGCCAAGGACCTTGAGAGCCTCACTGGCCACTCTCTGTCCACCCCCAAGTGTCCTCTTCACGCATGAGACATCCTCAACCCGGCCAGGATGAGGCCCACCCTCTTCCCAAGTGAGAGCCCCAAGAGTCCAAGAAGGACTAGTCCTGTCCCTGTACACTGGACTTGGTTTGTGGTACCTGTGCCACTATGACAAGGGGATATGTGCCAGAGGAGACACCTGTCTTGTCCAAGGTCACATAGTGATCCAATGGCAAAACTCATACTTTGGCCAGGATTAGATTCGGCTACATACAGTAGCAAACCAAAAAGAATGGCATCAACAAAGGAGAGAGACTTATGTATCTTTCTCATATAAGAGAACCCTAGAGGCAGGCAGTCTGTACTCATCCTGGGCTGCTCTTCATGGAAGGTGATAGGTGATCTGTCCTGCTCCAGTGCCGCAGCATGTGCTTTCCATCATCAAAATGGTCTAAAGTGGCTGCTGGGGCTCCAGCCTGAACCCACCACCATTGCTGCATTTCAGATGCAGGAGGGAGGAAGGCATGAGAGCAAAGGGGACCGGCTTGGCTGTGGCAACTCTATCTGACCACCTGACCTCCCCAGAGTCCCACACCACACTTGTGCTCACATGTCATTGGCCTAAACTTTGTCTGGTCACACTTAGCTGCAAGAGAGAATGGAAAATCTAGTCTTTTAGTTTGGTGAATCGCTGCCTATATTCAAACTGTCTCCGTTTTTAAGCAAGGGGAGAATGAAAACTATGGAAACAACCAGTGCTCTCTCCCTACACAGAACTCCAAGATGAAAAGTAGTAGACAGGTTATTTTCGGAGGCACTGGGCATTTGTTCACCTACCATAGCCTGTCTTGTCTTGGTGTTTTTCATTCACAGACAGAACAAAGTCTTGGTTCCAAACCAGGATATATGAATGGGACTTTTACTTTTAGTTCCCAGAAAGACTATCAAAATCACACTATTGGCTTGTCTGCTTGTCGCTTGTAAGTAGATCTGAGAAAATTCTTTTCTATTTCTATAAGTGGGGTGGGTGGGGATTGTGGGGATTTAAAAGCAAGCGGCATGTTTATTAAAAATCTATTTAGAATTATTTCTCTGTAAATCAAAGAATAAAATGCATTTTCCGCAGCATTTTTGACCCTCATGGTAAATATAGTAGGAAAGATAATCCACAAAAAATAAAACTGATAGTGGTTAAAACTGCTCATGGTAAAATATATCATTAACTAAAAATTAACAGAAGGAAAACTATATTTGAAAACATTTTTACATGCATAATTTGACCCCAGAAAAGTGACTTAGTAAAAATAATGATCCCTAAAATTTACAGTAGCAGAATCCATAGTCAATAAATTGCAATGTGGACCCCAAACCAAGTAATTTACATTTAAAAAGTGATCCTGACAAAAGTAATTTCAGTGAATCAAGAATAAAAGTGAGCAAACTAGAATTGGTTTTCTGTGTTATATGTTTTGTCTAATATTATCTCATGTACTTTTTAAAATTTATTTTATTGAAGTATAGTTGAATTACAATATTGTGTTAATTACTGCTGTACAGCAAAGTGACTCAGTTATACGTTCTTTTTCTTTCTTTCTTTATTTACTTTTGGCTGTGCTGGGTCTTCTTTGCTACATGGGCTTTTCTTTATTTTTGGAGAGCTGGGGCTACTTTCTTGTTGCAGTGCACAGGCTTTTCATTGTGGTGGCTTCCTTTGTGGAGCGCAGGCTCTAGGGCATGTGGGCTTTAGTAGTTGCAGCGCGTGGGCTCATTAGCTATAGCTCACAGGCTCCAGAGCACAGGCTCAGTAGTTGTGGTGCACAGGTTTAGTTGCAAGTGGGATCTTCCTGGACCAGGGATTGAACCTGTGTCTCCTGCATTGGCAGGCAGATTCTTTACCACTGAACCACCAAGGAAACCTACATTCTTTTTCAAATTCTTTTCCATTATGGTTTATCACAGGATATTGAATATAGTTACCTGTGCTACACAGTAGAACAATATACAACAATATACTTGTTTGTCTGTTCTATATATATATATCAGTTTGCATATTCTAATCCCAAACTTCTAATTCAACCCTCTCCCCCTCCCTCCCCTTTGGCAACCACCAATCTGTTCCCTATGTCTCTGATTCTATTTCTGTCTCATGGATAGGTTTATTTGTGTCATCCTTTAGGTTCCACATTAATTTACTTTTTAAATACTTAATAAACTTCATATTTTAGAGCAGTTTTAAGTTTATAGAAAAATTGAGCAAATAGCACAGAGTTCCCATTCCTTCTCATTAACCCCTCTTCTCAATTTACTCTGTTTTTAATCTTGCAGTAATATGGTTAATTTGCTAAAATTTATGGGCCAATATTGGTACATTATTAACAACTAAAGTCCATAGTTTATATTAGGCTTCACTCATTAGGGGTCTATGCATTTTGACAACTTCATAATGTCATGTATCCATCATTACAGTATCACCCAGGATAGCTTTCCCACCTCAGAATCCCCTGTGCTCCACCTATTCTTTCGTCTCTCCCTCCCCTCAAACCACTGACAACTAGGATCTTTTCACTGTCTCTGTAGTTTTGCTCTTTCCAGAGTGTCAGATTATTGGAATTGCACATTATGTGGTCTTTTCAGACTAGCTGCTTTTCCTAAGCAATCTGTGTTTAAAGTTCCTCCCACTTTTAAAGTTCCTCCCAAAGTCTTTTGGAGGCTTTTTATTGCTAAATAATATTCCATTGTATGAATGCACATATCACTGTTTGCTTATACATCAACTTATTAAAGGACACCTCGGTAGCTTCCAGTTTAGGACAATTATGAATAAAGCTGTTAAGTATTTGTGTGAAAGTTTTGAGTAGACGTAAGTTTTCAACTCTTGTTGGATAAGTGCCTAGGATCATGATTGTTGGATCATATGGTGGGACTACGTTAAGCTTTGCAAGAAATTGCCAAGTTGTCTCCCAAAGTGACTATATCATTGTTGCCTTCCCACCAGCAATGTTGTTCCATACCATCACTAGCATTGGATGTTGTCATTTAGTCCTTCTGATAGGTGTTTGGTGATATTTCATTGCTGTTTTTTTTTTTAATTTAGAATTTGTATTTATGAATTTCCAGACATGGAAGAATATTTGGTTACGTTTTTCATCATTGATTTTTTTAAATTTAATTTAATTTTATTTTTTAATAAATTTATTTATTTTAGTTGGGGGCTAATTACTTTACAATATTGTAGTGGTTTTTGCCATACATTGACATGAATCAGCCATGGGTTTACATGTGTTCCCCATCCTGAACCCCCTTCCCACCTCCCTCCCCATCCCATCCCTCTGGGTCATCCCATTGCCCCAGCCCTGAGCATTTGTCTCATGCATCGAACATGGAATGGTGATCTGTTTCACATATGATAATATACATGTATCAATGCTATTCTCTCAGAACGTCCCACCCTCACCTTCTCCCTCAGAGTCCATAAGACTGTTTTATGCATCTGTGTCTCTTATTCTGTCTCGCATATAGGGTTATCATTACCATCTTTCAAATTCCATATATATGCATTAGTATACTATTTTGGTGTTTTTCTTTCTGGCTTACTTCACTCTGTATAATGGGCTCCAGTTTCATCCATCTCAATAGAATGGATTTAAATGTATTCTTTTTAATGGCTGAGTAATATTCCATTGTGTGTATGTACCACAGCTTCCTTATCCATCGTATGCTGATGGACATCTAGGTTGCTTCCATGTCCTGGCTATTGTAAACAGTGCTGCGATGAACATTGGGGTACATGTGTCTCTTTCAGACCTGGTTTCCTCGGTGTGTATGCCCAGCAGTGGGATTGCTGGGTCATATGGCAGTTCTATTTCCAGTTTTTTAAGGAATCTCCACACTGTTCTCCATAGTGGCTGTACTAGTTTGCATTCCCACCAACAGTGTAAGAGGGTTCCCTTTTCTCCACACCCTCTCCAGCATTTATTGCTTGTAGACTTTTGGATAGCAGGCATTCTGACTGGCGTGAAATGGTACCTCATTGTGGTTTTGATTTGCATTTCTCTGATAATGAGTGATGTTGAGCATCTTTTCATGTGTTTGTTAGCCATCTGTATGTCTTCTTTGGAGAAATGTCTGTTTAGTTCTTTGACCCATTTTTTGATTGGGTCGTTTATTTTTCTGGAATTGAGCTGCAGGAGTTGCTTGTATATTTTTGAGATTAATGGTTTGTCTGTTGCTTCATTTGCTATTATTTTCTCCCATTCTGAAGGCTGTCTTTTCACCTTGCTTATAGTTTCCTTTGTTGTGCAAAAGCTTTTAATTTTAATTAGGTCCCATTTGTTTATTTTTGCTTTTATTTCCAATATTCTGGGAGGTGGGTCATGGAGGATCCTGCTGTGATTTATGTCGGAGAGTGTTTTGCCTATGCTTTCCTCTAGGAGTTTTATAGTTTCTGGTCTTACGTTTAGATCTTTAATCCATTTTGAGTTTATTTTTGTGTATGGTGTTAGAAAGTGTTCTAGTTTCATTCTTTTACAAGTGGTTGACCAGTTTTCCCAGCACCACTTGTTAAAGAGATTGTCTTTTCTCCACTGTATATTCTTGCCTCCTTTGTCGAAGATAAGGTGTCCATATGTGTGTGGATTTATCTCTGGGCTTTCTATTTTGTTCCATTGATCTATATTTCTATCTTTGTGCCAATACCATACTGTCTTGATGACTGTGGCTTTGTAGTAGAGCCTGAAGTCAGGCAGGTTGATTCCTCCAGTTCCATTCTTCTTTCTCAAGATTGCTTTGGCTGTTCGAGGTTTTTTTGTATTTCCATACAAATTGTGAAATTATTTGTTCTAGTTCTGTGAAAAATACCATTGGTAGCTTGATAGGGATTGCACTGAATCTATAGATTGCTTTGGGTAATATACTCATTTTCACTATATTAATTCTTCCAATCCATGAACATGGTATATTTCTCCATCTGTTTGTGTCCTCTTTGATTTCTTTCATCAGTGTTTTGTAGTTTTCTATATATAAGTCTTTTGTTTCTTTAGGTAGATATATTCCTAAGTATTTTATTCTTTTTGTTGCAATGGTGAATGGTATTGTTTCCTTAATTTCTCTTTCTGTTTTCTCATTATTGGTGTATAGGAATGCAAGGGATTTCTGTGTGTTAATTTTATATCCTGCAACTTTACTATATTCATTGATTAGCTCTAGTAATTTTCTGGTAGAATCTTTAGGGTTTTCTGTGTAGAGGATCATGTCATCTGCAAACAGTGAGAGTTTTACTTCTTCTTTTCCTATCTGAATTCCTTTTATTTCTTTTTCAGCTCTGATTGCTGTGGCCAAAACTTCCAAAACTATGTTGAATAGTAGTGGTGAAAGTGGGCATCCTTGCCTTGTTCCTGACTTTAGGGGAAATGCTTTGGATTTTTCACCATTGAGGATAATGTTTGCTGTGGGTTTGTCATATATGGCTTTTATTATGTTGAGATATGTTCCTTCTATTCCTGCTTTCTGGAGGGTTTTTATCATAAATGGATGTTGAATTTTGTCAAAGGCTTTTTCTGCATCTATTGAGATAATCATATGGTTTTTATCTTTCAATTTGTTAATGTGGTGTATTACATTGATTGATTTGCAGATATTAAAGAAACCTTGCATTCCTGGGATAAAGCCCACTTGGCCATGATGTATGATCTTTTTAATCTGTTGTTGGATTCTGTTTGCTAGAATTTTATTAAGGATTTTTGCATCTATGTTCATCAGTGATATTGGCCTGTAGTTTTCTTTTTATGTGGCATCTTTGTCTGGTTTTGGAATTAGGGTGATGGTGCCCTCATAGAATGAGTTTGGAAGTTTACCTTCTTCTGCAATTTTCTGGAAAAGTTTGAGTAGGATAGGTATTAGCTTGTCTCTGAATTTTTTGTAGAATTCACATTGCTGTTTTAATTTGAAATTCCTTAATGACATATGATGTTAGACATCGTTTCAGATGGTTATTGCTATCTGCTTATCTTCTTTGATGAGATACCATGTTCAGATCCATTGGCCATTTTAAAATTGTTTGAGTTTTGTATCTTGAGTTTATGAGAGTTTGGTTTGTGAGACCTTGTTTGTTGAATTTTAGGAGTTCATATGTTTTGGATATCCTTGTTTGCCATCTTCTTTGCTGAGGTATCTATTCAGATCTTTTAACCATTTTTAAATTGGATAATTTTTTGTTTTCTTATTGTTGAGTTTGAATATTTTGCACAATAGTCCTTTATTAAATAGGTGTTTTACCAATATTTTCTTCCAATCTGTGATTTATCTTTTCATTTTCTTAACTGTTTTTTGCAAAGCAGAAGTTTTTAATACCAGTGAAGCTCCAACTTACCAACTTTTTCTCTCATGGATCAAGAATTTGGTGTTTCATCTAAAAAGTTATTGACAAACCTAACGATCACTTAGATTTTCTCCTATGTTATCGTTTAGAGTTTATAGTTTTTCATTTTATGTCTAGGTCTGTGAACCATTTTGGGTTAGTTTTTGTGAAAGGTCTATGTCAAAGTGTTTTTTTACATGTGGATGTTCAGTTATTCCAAAATCCTTTGTTGAAAAGACTATCTTTCTCCACTGAATGCCTTTGCTTCTTTGTTAAAGATCAGTTGACTATATTTGTATAGGTCATTTCTGGTGTCTCTTCTATTCCATTGATTTATTTGTCTATTCTTTCACCAATACCATACTGCTTGATTATTGTAGGTCTACTTTATAGCAGGTCTTAAAGTCTGGTAGTATCAGTTCTTCAACTTTGTTCTTATCATTCAATATTGGGTTAATTCTGGGTTTTTTTGTTGTTGTTGTTTGGTTTGGTTTGGTTTTTCTCTTTCCGTATAAACTTCAAAACCAGTTTGTAAATATTCAAAAAATTACTTGCTGTGAGTTTTATTGAGATTACATTTTATCTATAGATTAATTCGGGAAGAACTGACATCTTGACTATATTGAATCTTCCTATTCATGAACATAGAATATCTTGTTACTTATTTAGTTCTTCTTTGGTTTCTTTCATCAGAGTCATTCAGTTCAGTTCAGTCACTCAGTCGTGTCCGACTCTTTGCAACCCCATGGACTGCAGCATGCCAGGCCTCCCTGTCCATCACCAACTCCAGGAGTTTACTCAAACTCATGTCCATTGAGTTGGTGATGCCATCCCACCATCTCATCCTCTGTCATCCCCTTCTCCTCCTGCCTTCAATCTTTCCCAGCATCAGAGTCTTTTCCAGTGAGTCAGCTCTTTGCATCAGGTGGTCAAAGTATTGGAGTTTCAGCTCCAGCATCAGTCCTTCCAATGAATATTCAAGACTGATTTCCTTTAGGATGGACTGGTTGGATCCCCTTGCAGTCCAAGGGACTCTCGAGAGTCTTCTCCAACACCACAGTCCAAAAGCATCAATTCTTCATCACTTAGCTTTCTTTATGGTCCAACTGACACATCCATATACGACTACTGGAAAAACCATAGCTTTGACTAAACAGACCTTTGTTGGCAAAGTAATGTCTCTACTTTTTAATATGCTGTCTAGGTTAACTTTTCTTCCAAGGAGCAAGTGTTTTTTAATTTCAAGGCTTCAGTCACCATCTACAGTGATTTTGGAGCCCAAAATAATAAAGTCAGCCACTGTTTCCATTGTTTCCCCATCTATTTGCCATGACGCAATGGGACTAGATGCCCTGATCTTAGTTTTCTGAATGTTGAGTTTTAAGCCAATTTTTTCACTCTCCTCTTTCACTTTCATCAAAAGGCTCTTCAGTTCTTCTTCACTTTCTGCCATAAGGATGGTGTCATCTGCGTATCTGAGGTTATTGATATTTCTCCCAGCAATCTTGATTCCAGCTTGTGCTTCATCCAGCCCAGTGTTTCTCATGATGTACTCTGCATATAAGTTAAATGAGCAGGGTGACAATATACAGCCTTGACGTACTCCTTTTCCTATTTGGAACCAGTCTGTTGTTCCATGTCCAGTTTTAACTGTTGCATCCTGACCTGCATACAGATTTCTCAAGAGGCAGGTCACAAGGTCTGGTATTTCCATCTCTTTAAGAATTTTCCACAGTTTGTTGTGATTCACACAGTCAAAGGCTTTGGCATAGTCAATAAAGCAGAAGATGTTTTTCTGGAACTATTTTGCTTTTTCAATGAGCCAACGGATGTTGGCAATTTAATCTCTGATTCCTCTGCCTTTTCTAAGTCCAGCTTGAACATCTGGTAGTTCACAAGTTGTAGTTCTCCTCAAAACTATCTTGTACATATTTCTTAACTCTCTTTTTTCTTTTTAATTCTCAGGTGGCCACAGCAAGGTACTCTGGCTGGCTAATAGCATATACTGTGTGGTTAGTGCTATTTCTTAACCCACTGAATTCAACACACATTTCTTGGGGACCTGCAGCATCCTAGCTATGAGTAGGTAGAGTAAAGGTGAGGCAGAAGTATCTCTAGCCACCACCCTTGTGGAACCTTCATCATGGAAGAAAAAAATACACACTCAAATAAGTTGTCATCATTACATGTCCTAAGCCAACAGTTACTATGTCAAAGGCAGTAGTAACCTAGAGGAAGAAGTGATTATCCACACCCAGGGTAGGGCATGAAACCTTGCCAGAAGAGTTGATATTTGAACTGGTCATGGCACAGTGAGTAGGAGGTCAACGGAAATAAAGATAGTCCTGCCAGGCTGAAGAAAAAACATAAGCAAATGTTCTCAGACATGGGACTACATGGCCTTTGGGTGATGAGGTTAGAGGATGGACTGCAGGAAGAGGTATGCAGGGCTGGGTTGTGAAAGCCCTTGAGTGACTCCATCTACCTCTATCTGCAGACTACCTCAGATGTGAGCCTGTGTGGCATGGTGATCAGTGCAAGCTGGCATTGCCAGTAGAGACTGGAGATGCTCCAAGGGCTAGGCATTCTAAATTTATAACAATCTAGTTTGAATTGATACTCAGTTTCAGTAGTATACAAAACTCTGCTCTTTGTATAGCTCCTTCTCTCCCCCCTCTCCTTTATGCTGTTGTCACAAATTTTACCTTTTATATTATGTGCCCAGTAACATAGATTTATCATTATTTCTTGTGTCTGTATTTTAAATTATGTAAGAAAAAAGATTTACAAACCAAAAGTACAAAAATACTGCCTTTTATATTAACCTATGTAATTACCTTTACTGGCAATCTTTATTTTCCCATATGGCTTCAAGCTGCCATATTACATTTATCCTACTACTTAAATGTGTATAGACAGCATGTCCTTATGTCCCTTATACAACTGTAAAAAGCAAAATAAGTTTACAAACTAAATTTATTACTTCATTCTACAAGTACTTGTTATTTACGATGTGTTCTGGGTCCCAGGGGTTCAATGTTGTATAGGAAATAGACAAGGTTTCTACCCTCTCCTGATTTGTACTGGGGGTGGGATGAGGGATGGGAGAATCAGTAAACAAACAGGTAATTTTAGATGATAATATGTTCATGAAAAACAACGTGGAAAATGGGCCAGAGATTGACTAGATGCATGTGTGTAGATACGATGATCCTCACAGAGCTGAGGTTGAGCCAGAAAACTGAACCACAGGTGTAATAGTTTGTTTAAACAAACAAACAAAAAACCTGACAAAACAAGTGAACTGTCTGCATTTTCACTTATTGTTGGCCTGATTTGATTTTGATCTTAGCGAGCCATCATTTGAGTTATTGTCATTACAACTTGCCTTTATTTTTTACCTTGAACAATAAAAAGACCACTTGACCTTCTCAGACACATTATAAGATCAGGACTGAGAGCAGATGACTTGAACTCATCCAGAGCCATGCTTTTCTCAGCTTTAGCATTATGGCTCCAAATAACTCCAAGGAAAGATCTTGACCAAGTAGTTGCTAATTCTGCTATTTAAAACATCCAGCCACTGTATGACTGAGTTACAAATATCTTTTTAATGGGTCTTGTTTATTTGCAAGGAAATAACCAACTGGAATTTAGAATTTTGTCTGGGTGCTATTTTCAAGAAAGACATCATTTGATTAATTAAAGCTTGCTTAGAGGAGGTAAATGTGACATGTAGCCAAGATAAGACATAGGAAAGTTGTGACAGCATTCTCCAAATATCAGATAAGCCCCACTCCTTAGGGAGGTTTCTACTCTTTAGCCAATAGGTGGAATTAGGGCCCGTGGGTAGACACACTAGAGAGGGGTCTGTGAGATCAACAGAGCATTTTAACCTTCAGAGCTGCCTGTCCAATAAGGACAGGGCTCACAAACAAAGGGAAGTTCCCCACTAACACAGAGGTGGTCCATACAGAGGTGTGACATATTGGAACTAGCCAAGAAGGGCTCCCGGTTGATTGACCTGTTGACGTCAACAGGAGTCTGGAGAAAAAGTAGGTCTCAGTTCTCTAGCCTGTTCTCCAATGTACCACCCAAGACCCACCAGGCTTGGAGGTGAACAGAGAGCCTATCTAACTTCCCTAGGAAGGAAAGAGTGCAGAGAAGAAAATAGAAAGAGCGGGTTGGAAACTTTCTGAGCTCCATCTGGAAAGAGAAATTCTATGGATAAAGAGTAACAAAGTAAAACTCAAGGCTCTTTCTGAACAATTTTCAGCCCAGAAATTGGTTTCTGGATTTGGTGCAAGCTATTTGCTAACCTATATTATATAGATCTATGGCTCCTCTTAGAGGTTTTGATAGGGGAAAAGCTTTTTACTTTGTCTTTATGCTTTTTATACATTTTCTTTCATTTGCTTCTTAAATCTCTTACTTAATTCACCAGGTATACAAAGAAGTGGTATGGCATTGTAGGAGGAGGATAGACTTGACATAGGATGAATAAATATTTATTACAAGCCTATACATGCCAAGTACTGGAACACTGTGGTCACTATGACTAGGGAGATATATATATATATATATATATATATATATATGCTTTGTAAATAGAGCTCCCATAATTACAGTGATATTTGCAAGTGGCTTATAGATCAACCTTCAAACACATTTCCAGCAAAATGTACTGTACAAAGGGAGGGAAATGCTGTGTTAGTGCTAACATATTGCACTGCTCTCAGATTAATTATCACTTTCCTGGAGGAAATCTCCTTTGGGGGTTTACTCTAGCCAGCAGTTTGCTAGCTCCTTTCTTAGCCAATAGCTGGTGCCCAGGACTATAAACTTCTAATTGCAAATATAAAACATCCTGTTTTAAGGAAGTTGCTGCTGAGAGTAAAGAGCCCAGTTTTAAATGAAAAAGACTAAGTGTGAGGGGATGAGAAGACAATTGGGCAGAAGACCACCTCCTCTACTTAGGGTGGGGAGATACGACTTAGTGCAAAGTAAATTCCAGGAAGAACCCCTCTAAGAGTGGTTTTAACTTCCTCAACTGATGGTGAGTGTTAAGGAATGTCAGGTGATTTGGTATTGGGGAGATGCAAATTCTAAGCAATACATGTGTCTATCCCTGTGTCTGTGGAGTAAATAAGAATGTCTTGTTCAGCTTCTCTTTGGGTGGGATTGGCTGCTGGGAAGTTTCTAGAAGCAGCACCCAACCCTATATGACTCTTTTAAAACAAATATTTTGTAATTCCCCTCTTCTACTCCCCTGAAATGAAATTCACTGATAAAATAACCTAGAAAATCAATTGTATAATGAAACTGTAAAAAAGCTACTTGTGTTTATATGTAAAGCAGAGCTTTTCTCATCTTCAGGAGTGATTGGCAAGACATTTGCATGTTGACTAGGACAAGGACAAGGCTAGAGAAAACTTTTCTGATGTGGGGGACTCTTCTGTATACAGCAGGACAGTTAGCATCCAGCTAACCCACTAAATGCCCCTGATCATTGTGACAACCAAAAATAACTTTGTGAAAATCCAAGGTGCCCCTGAAGGGAGAAGTTGCTCCCATGGAGAACCACTAATGAATGGGAATAGACCAAACAGCCCCAAGGGAAGCTCTTTTGCTATTTATTGGGTTAACTTGGCCACTTAAGCGAATCTGAGGCTAGAACAAGACCAAAGGGCTCCCAATTTAACAAAAGATCAAGCCCCAGATGATTTATCCAAAGTTAGATAGCACAGGGACAAAGGTCCTCACTGAAGGTATACTTTTAATCTGAAGCCACACTTTTTGAATACTGTCTGCTTCTTTGATTTCAGGGTCAGCTAACTTGCACTTGAGCACCTCCTATGTGGGTTCTTCTCCCTGCTTCCCCTCTTCCTCCTCCCTAGCACCTAATACAGTATAATCTTTGTACCAACTGGTTTATGGACTGTTACAAAGTCAGTAACGTTGTAGCTAACTGCCTTGCTTACAGTATTTGTTACCCTACCTTCATGTCCTACCCCAAAACTGGGCCCTTAACCAGCTGATGACTCAATATCTGCATCCTTGGAATCATCCTTACAGCTGGGCCTTGTCCAAGGCTGAGCCATGTAAATGACCCACAGCTTGAGAAAGGATAGAGGCAATCTCTGAGAGAGCCATGACTCTCCCCTGTCGGTCTATGGCCTTTCTCTATACAATATGGCTTAAAGCTTTCATTATCCTCTGTTTTCCAGTATTCGGTGCCTGTGTGGCCTCTACAGCTTTAGCCATCAGTCTCTTCTGGGGATTAGCCTCTTTCAGCTGACTCACCTTGGAGGCCTTTGTGGGCAGATTAGGGAGTTTTGCTTGATCAGCACATCCTTAGCTTTACCAGAGCTGGGATTTTAGCAGGGTTCCTGGAATCTGTCCCTTTTATTTTTTGTTTTGTTTTGTTTTGTTTCTCCTTACTCAGTTAAAATGAATGCAGTTGTCTAGAAATTTCTCTGCATTTGTTCATGAAGCAATAGCTGATGGGAGAGGGAATGATCATAATGTTAATGATTAACCAAAAATAGATCTGTTTAAAGATTCCTTTTGTCATGGATCTATTTTTCCTGACCTTTTATGACAGCAAAAAGTCTCTCTCAGGAGGCTGGGTTTCATCCGTATACATACCTTTGAATATGTTGCTGTCTAATTTCAAGAAGGAATTAAAATTGTTACTACTAAAGATTATTTGCAGTTAAATAACTTAGGGGCGAAAGGTGAATAAAATCTAAAGTCTTTTCAAGTTGTTTACAAGAGAGATGAAACATGGAATCACTTCCTACATCCTCCTCCACAGCCAGCAAGTTTGAGGGATAAATAAGGGGCTCTAAGACCTCAGCCACAGGAGACATCATTTTCAGGTCGAGGCCTCAAGGAAGATTTCCTGGGAGAGTAATTACATAAGACACTAAATAATGTCACAGTCAAGTCCCTGGGGCTCATTTCGTAGTACATAAAGTGACAGATACGTAGGCTTCAGCATTATGTGAACCAAGAACTTCCAGATGTCCAAGCTGGGTTTAGAAAAAGAAGAGGAACTAGAGATCAAATTGCCAACATTCTCCAGATTATAGAGAAAGCAAGGGAATTTCAGAAAAACATCTATCTCTGTTTCATCGACTACACTAAAGCCTTTGACTGTGGGGATCATGACAAACTGTGGAAAGCTCTTAGAGAGATGGGAACACCAGACCATCTTACCTGTCTCCTGAGAAACCCGTACGAGGGTCAAGAAGCAAAAGTTAGAACCCTGTATGGAACAACTGATTGGTTCAAGATCAAGAAAGGAGTATGACAGGGCTGTCTGCTGTCACCCTGTTTGTTTAACCTATATGTGGAGCATGTCATGAGAAAGGCCAGGCTGGATAAATTATAAGCAAGATAAGTGGGAGAAACATCAACAACCTCAGATATGTGGATACCACTCTAACGGCAGAAAGCAAACAGGAACTAAAGAGCTTGTTGATGAGGGTGAAGGAGGAGAGTCAAAGAGGTGGCTTAAGACTAAATATTAAAAAAAAACAAAAAAACACTAAGATCACGGCATCCAGCCCCATTACTGCATGGCAAATAGAGGGGGAAAAGGTGGATGCAGTGACAGATTTCCTCTTCTTAGGCTCCAAAATCACTGCGGACAGTAACTGCAGCCATGAAATCAGAAGACAATTGCTTCTTGGCAGGAAAGTGATGAAAAACCTAGACAGTGTGCTGAAAAGCAGAGACATTACTCCCCTGAAAAAGGTCCGTCTAGCCAAGGCTGTGGTCTTCCCAGTGGTCATGTACAGTTGTGACAGCTGGACTGTAAAGAAGACAGAACACCAAAGAATTGATATCTTCAAACTGTGGTGCTGGAGAAGACTCCTGAAAGTCCCTTGGACAGCAAGGAGATCAAACCAGTCAATCTTAAGGGAGATCAACCCTGAATATTCACTGGAAGGACTGATGCTGAAGCTGAAGCTCCAGTATTTTGGTCAGATGACTCATTGGAAAAGTCCCTGATTCTGGGAAAGATTGAGGGCAGAAGGAGAAGAGGGCATCAGAGGATAAGATGGCTGGATGGCATCACTGATACAATGAACATAAACTTGGGCAAACTCCAGGAGATGATGAAGGAAGAGAGGCCTGGCATGCTGCAGTCCATGGGGTCACAAAGAGTCCGACAGAACTGGGCAACTCAACAACAACAAAGTGATAGAAATGAGAGTTTTGGTTTCAGTCTTCTTTTTGGAGACAATATAGAGAAGAAACAGGTAAGTTCAGATGGGAAGTGAGATGAGGGCAGCCAGGGGCATCTGAAGTCACCACTCTCAATTTTGGGCTGTACTGCAAACACCAAAACATCCATCAGGTGAGATGAGATAACAAAGTGAGCTACTGGTGTATTCTTGGAACATTGTCACTATCTCCCCTTGATTCTAAAGGGTGCTTACTGAACTAAGAAAAGGAAGAGAGGGAGGGACAGAGATTCAACTCAACCAACAGCTTTAGTTCTCTCTGGTCTTTACAGGTGTTTTGGTGCTTGTGTTCAATGTGGTGGCTCTTTCCAAACGAATAGGCTCCCCAAATAGAGATAAAAATGCTTGAAGGGCTTTAGATGAAGGCTTCACACTTGAGATATTTCCACCTTTCTCAGCCCAGGATAAACTGGCAACAAATCCATCTTCCTTCCTCATCCTTGGGCCTCTCACCTGGGCATACTCTTTCCATGATAACCTCTCTTGAGAAATATCTGGATGAGCCTGTCAGGCTGTTGCCTACTGGCCAGCTGTTTTTGATCCCCCTACCAGCCATCTTGCCTACCCCTGAAAGCCACCTGAGCAGATCACTAAGGACCTCTTGACAGCCCTTGGGAATGGGAAGTGTGTCTGCCTTTCCTAAAAGAGTGACCCAGATGTTCCTGCCCCCAGTTCCTGTCTTCCAAGCTTGACCTTGAGTTTTTGCTGAGAGAGAATGCCTTTGCAGGAGGCAGAGAATGGACGCTTGAGTCTTGTCCATTCTGAAAATTCTGCTTCACGGCCCCATAACACAGGCTTTCATCTAAGGAAGTTTTTAACACAAGTTCGTAGTAGGACCTCAAGAACTCTGAAACCTCTAAAATCATATGTCAGATTTTGTATCTATGTGTTGCTTTCTCATATTCTGACCCCATCCGTCACAAAATGGTAAGAAATATTATATTTAAAGAAGTCAATTTGTGTCATCTCTGATGTCCCTTAATTCCTCTGAAATCCAATTATATTCCAGGCATGGAGGTTAATGTTTAAATTCCCTGGACCTTGGACCAGTCCCAAAGAAAATTAATAAATAAATAAATAAAACTTCCTAGCCTGCTCTTGCTATGCCAGCTATCCAAGGACTTCTGAGAACCTCCTGATATGTGTCAGCCAAAATCTGTAGAATGGACACTTCACCCAAGAACATATCTGAAGGGGCAACAAGCACATGAAAAGATACTCAGTGTCATTAGACATGCGAGCATGCTAAATTGCTTCAGTCATGTCTGACTCTTTGCAGCCCTATGGACTGTAGCCCATCAGGCTTCTCTGTCCATGGGATTCTCCAGGCAAGAATACTGGCGTGGGTTGCCCTGCCTTTCTCCAGGGGATCTTCCTGACTGACCCAGGAATTGAACTGGCGTCTCTTATGTCTCCTGCAATGGTGGGCGGATTTTTCACCACTAGAATTTTTTACCACTTCGCCACCTGGGAAGCCCCATCATTAGTTATAGGGAAATGCAAATTAAAATCTCAGTGTGAATCTTTACACATCCACTGAAATGGCTAAAATTAAAAAGACTGACAATTCCAAGTATTGGAGAGGATTTGGAATAACTGGAATTCTCATTCATGGCTGTAAGTTAGAAGAAGGGGAGCCCACAATGATATAGTCACTTTAGAAAACAATTTGACAGTTCTTAAAAAGTCAGACATACACTTATCCTACAACTAGCAATTCTATTCCCAAGTCTTTATGCAGGAAAAGCACATGATCACACAGACCTGCATGTAATTGGTACGGCAGTTTTATTTAAAACAGCGCCATATTGGAAACAACACAATTGTGTATCAAATGTAAATGGATAAACACACTATGACACATCTATACATCTGATGACATAAAAAGGAAAAGACTACTGAGATATGTTACAACCTGGTGATTCTCAAAAGCATTATGCCAAGGGAAAGAAGCCAAAAAGACTACAAATTGTATGATTCCGTTTATATGATGTTCTAGAAAAGACAAAGCTGTAGTGACAGAAATCATATCAGTGGCTGCCAGGGCCTGGAGGTAGGAGAAAGAAATTAACTGTAAAGGACCACGAGGAATTTTTTTGGAATGATGAACTTGTTTGATAAATGATTGTGGTGGTAGACACATGATGAAATATATTTGTCAAAATTCATCAAACTGCAATTTAAAGTATTTATTATATGTAAACTATTCATCAACATGGCTGATTAAAAAAAAAAACTATCTGCTGAGCATTTACTTTATATATAGGACAGTTCAAACATGGAATTCTTTTTTGCAAGGATAAAGGATCTCAGACTTGGGGTCAATGCACATCATTTTATGATTTATTTTACATATTGGACTCTGGAGTTTGTCCTTTTTTCCTACTCCAACTGGCACTCTTTCAACTGGGAGCTGCTGTTTTCATCTTTCCCATCTTAAGGGTAGAGCCAGAAGATGTTATGAGCACTGCAGAGTCCAAATGGTGTCTGGTTGTATATTACATCTATTAAATCCACTGCAGTGTTTGGAGCTGACTGAAGGGGAAAGAAGGAAGAGAGAGCGAGCTGAAATAGACTGAAATACAGCAGCAGGGATAGAAACAGGTGCCAGGGAGAGACATTTCGGCAGACTTTGTCAGGGACTAGATGTAGGAGTATAAAAGAGAGCAAGCATTGTTCAGAGGGGACTTTGAACGTTCCTCATTGCCTTTGAGAAAAATCCCCAACTCCTGATCAGCCTTCCATAATCTATCAGGCCTTCCATAATCTACTTCCTGTCTCCGTCTTCATTGCCCACTACCCGCTTTCACTAAAGCAGAAGCTCCTCAAGCACAGGCTTATGCCTTACAACAAGTAGTCCTCCATAAACATCTGTTACTTAACAGCAGTGGTTCAGTATAAACTGGTTGTATCATAGATATGTACAAATGTCCATTCACCTACTGATGGACATTTGTATTGTTTTCTTTTTTTGGCTATTACAAACAAGAATATGTTTGTATGTTATGTATGTATGTTATGAATATTCTTGTTCAAGTCATTGTGTGGACATATGCTTTCATTTTCCTTAGATAAACTCTGGGAATGGAATTGCTTGGTCATACTGGCTCAGTTGGTAAAGAATCTGTCTTCAGTGCAGGAGACCTGGTTTCGATCCCTGTGTTGAAAGGAAGATCCCCTGGAGAAGGGAATGGCAACCCACTCCAGTATTCTTGTCTGGAGAATTCCATGAGGAGCCTGGTGGGCTACTGTCCATGGGATTACAAAGAGTCAGACACAACTGAGCGACTAACACTATGTTATGTTTAGTAGATCCACACAAGGAAATACTACTCAGGAATAAAAAGACATGAAATATTGGTGCACACAACAACATGGATGAATCTTAACATGCTTATGCTGAGTGAAAGAAGCTGGATACTGCCCCACTCCACCCCCTGAAAAAGACACCCCCTCCCACATTGTACGATTCCATTTATATAAAATTCTAGAAAAAGCAAACTAATCTATAGCAACAGAAAGCAAACCAGCAGTTGGAAGGGCAAAGGACAGTGAGGCACATAAGTTGACGATTATAAAAGTACATGGGGAAACTCTTTTGGGATCATGGATATGTTCATTATTTTTATGGAGTGATAGTTTGAGAGCTGTATACATATATCAAAACATATAGTATATTTTTAAACATGTGCAGTTTATGTCAATTATTCCTCAATAAAGCTGTGAAAAATACTGTTTGAATAGAGAGCAGGCCTTCTGTAAATGCATATAGAGTGAATGTAGAGAAATGTGCAATGTTGATTTAAGGGACACAAACCAATATGCCCAATAATCGTTGGTAGAATTAATGTATAGAAGAAACAAGTGAATAAATAGTAGGTGTTCAATAATTTTATAATGAATGAATGAATCTGACAAATGTTTAAATCAGCCTATTGTGTACCAGGGATTAGGGAATAAAACGAAGATCCCAGAGCTCATAGAGCTTTAATTTGAGGAGGAGTAAACAGAAAAGTAAAACACATATTAGTGTGCTAGACAGTGCCAAGGAGAGAAAAAGCTGAGAAGGTTAACCGGGACTGTCAGAGAAGGAGACTGACATTTTTGAGAGAGTGGCCACCCTTCTCCCAGTATGACGCCTGAAAGAAATGAATGGGCCAGGTGGGTGTCTAGGAGAATAAAAAGGAAGTGCTCTAGAATTGAAGAAAAGAATGAGCAAGACTTGAATGAAACTTATGACGAGGGAACGCAATAGCCGGAGCGCGTAAATGCTAAGATTGGCTGGGTCAGAGCCCTCCTAGCCAGCCAGTCCTTGCATGATCCACGAGGAAGCGTCCCCGCCCAGCGCCCTCGCCGTCTTCTTTTTCCGTCGGCCCGTGCGTGGGCACGCGCAGAAACCGCTAGGCGGCGTCGGTTTCCCTTCCCACGCGCGGACGCCGGCGTGGGCTGACGCGGCCAGGGCGCCCGCGCGTGCGCAGAGCCGAGGCCGGCTGCACTCGGGGCGGGGCGGAGCGGGGCGGGGCCGAGCAGGGCGGGGCGGGGTCTTGAGGTGATTTCCCAAGCCGCGGCGGCGCCTCAGGCGGTGCGGGGAAACCGAAAGTGGGCGGTTGCCGCGGCAGTGGCGGTGGAGGAGAGGGCGGCGGGAGCCGGGCCCAGAGGCGCGGAGACGGGCCGCGGGCCCTCAGGACGAGGTGAGCGCAGGTCCTGCCGGCTGCGGGAACGACAGGTGCCAGGCGAGGTCTGACGAGGTTTGGGGCGGGCGCGGCACACCTGTGTTACTAGCGGGACAGTGACCCGAATGGGACTCCAACGGGCTGGGGCCTCTTCCCTGCAGCCGCAGAGAATGTCCCGGTCCCCACTTCAGCAAAGCAGGCTGGGCGCCAAGGGAGTTGGAGTTCCAGAGCGTTGTGTTTTAAATCTCTGATGGGACCGTCTGGGCGTTCACCCCGGAGTCGGACGGACCTCTGCCGCCCGGGAAGCTCAGTCCAGAGAGGCAAATACCGCGCGGGGGGTGTGGACAAGGGGCGGGTGGTGCTGACCAGGAAGTGGTTCCCGGTACCGGCGCGGCCGGCCTCAGCTGCCCGTCCGGAGCAAGTGATATCCGAGCCCCCTGGCTGTTTGAGCTCGCGTATTTTACACTGTCCTCTTTTAAGTTCCTCTCTTTACAGACTAGCCCCTGCAGGCCGCTTAAGCAATGCAGGACACAAACACTATCCGTTTCTCTTAAACCGTGAGCACCCTGAACCCTAGGTGGGTACAGAGCTCCAAGTTAGGAGGGAAATACGAATCCGTAAGTGAGTATCGCTTAACTTTCAGCAAATCCCCCAACAGGATCAGGTTCTCAGCCTTCATTTAACAGGAGGGAATTTGCAGCCCACACAACTGTTCTGCTCCCATTTCCTTGAGTGGGTAGGTACATTTCCATACATAACCACAGACACCACTCCCTCCCAAACAATTTCAAAGAACCAGAAAACGAAATACCTTTATTCAAAACAGCCTAGGCCCAATTCTGAAAGCCACCCTACAAAACAGAAACAGGAACACCACTGACCTGGGTCATCCCTCCCTCCCTACCTGCCACCCCTTTCGTGCAATTGGAAAGACTAAAGAAAAGTGTCCTGCCTAAGTGATATACAACAACTTAGTGACAGAAGTGAAACTTAGACCGACTCCTGGCTGCTTTGATGTGGAGGTGTTGCATACTGCAAACAGCATGGACTTTGCAGATTCACGTTGGAATCTGGGTTTCTCCACATACTAATTGTATGCTCTTGAACAAATCACATGCCTGCTTTGAGCCCAGTTTTCTCTTTATCAATTGGAAATATTTAACTTACCCTGCTAGGCTTTTCTTAGATAACTACTGCAGTTCATTTGGCTCAGAATAACAACCTAGAAGTGTTAACTCTTTTCCTTCCACCAAACTTCCTATATTTTACATAATTGGATTTCAGTTTTCTTGCATGCAAGGACACATCTTTAAGTTCTCTATATAATATAAAATGGTCCATGGTAGAGATTTTTGCAGTTCCACTCAACTAACCTTCATGAAGCATCAGTTACATGCACAGTACCAGCTGGGGGAAGGAAATTGCTCTGGGGCCAGTTGGATTAGAACTGGCATCTTTTGGGCAGGGCCCTTTGCCGGCCTACAGCCTCTCTGCTAGTTCAACGCAGTGAGACTCTGAGGTAGCAGTTGGTGGTGCCTTCGAATTTCAGTCCCCGTAGATTGGAAATGAAATGTAATCCCTGCTAACGCCCTTTTAAGTGTATCGGTTGAACATGGCTGAATGAACTATTGTATTTTGTACCAAGAGATTTAAAGTCCTTGAAGGACCTCTCTTTAAATTCTCTATCTCTCTTTAAATTCTCTGTGCAGTATAATCTAGTTGGAGACTTAATATGAATGTAAGAAAAAAACAGTTTATAAGTATTTCAACTCTTAAGTGCCTTCTCTGTGTTTGATTAGTTGCTATTTATAAGGTCTAAGATTTGACGTAGAGTGAGCGCTTTGCTTCTGGACACTTTCAGGGTCAGCACATAAATAAAGAAAGGACAGTTCCTTGGAGTGAAATCTAATTTCATATTTATATGAACTGATTTTTCTTTCTTTATACAAAACCAACTTTCTCCTCCTTCTATTCCCACCTTTGTGCTTTGAAAAGCTTTGTTCTTTTCACTCTTTCCTTATTGGGCCAATTTTTTAAAAATGTTGTCTTTCAAATAAACCATTTAAAAGTAATTTGTCCGTTTTAGCTAAAGGTGTGTGTTAGGATATATGGCAGAGCTTCTGATCAGCGCAAAATACTCAGTGTGGCCCCAAAGCAAACTCAGTGTTTTAGTTCTGCAGCTTTGTCCGGAGGAAGCAAACCCATTTTCATTAGATCTTTGGACCCTATTTCAGCACTTGAAGGACTCCAGGGAAGGTTGAGAACCATGGATCTTGCCCATCCTCTTTAGCTTCCACATGAAAAAAATGACCTGAAGTGACTTCCTCAAAGGGTCATAGCTAATTAGAAGCAGAACTGGGATTAAGGCCCATACTCCTCTAACTAAGCCACTTATGATCTCAGAGCTTTTTCTCCATTATGTAGATTTATGGAGAGCTGTTATTTATTCATACTATGTAATTAGTAATGCATGTATAATTTGGAGGTTGAAATTACAGTAATAAAAAAGAAAACTGCTCTCTGAAGGAAGTGTATCGTCACCTGAGGGCATTAATTACTATCTTTAAAAAAAAAATAGTTGGTAAAGGAGTAACTCAGGTGGTAACAAATAGACTGTAATTGGAAATAAAAGATAACATGTTAAACTATTGCAGATGAGAAATTGCCTCCAAAGGGTCTTAGACAAAAACCTTCCTTCTTTTAGGCTCAGTATATTGATGCGTAATGAGGGATTTGGGATAGACTAGATGATGCCTAAAGTCTTTTCAGCACACACATTCTGGATTTTAGGGGCCTGACTCATTGCTAGAGCAGTATCTTCATGGAGAAGGGCAGCCATTTACCAAAGGATGTGCCCTAAGGAGACACTAAAAATTGAGTAGCTGACTAAAGAAGATAAGAGAGATTGTTTGGTGATTCACTTTACCCTAATAATTCTTTAGATTTATTTAGGGGTTGAATGCCACTCTTCTACTCAAATTTATGACACACAAAAAATGCAACAAGGAAAATGAGTCAAATAGTATAGTTGGAAATAGTTGAGGAAAGAGAAGCTGAGAGGAGAAAGCATAGATGGGAGCATGACCAGCTTGGCCAAAGGCCTTTGGGCAGCAGGAGTGAGGAAACTGCAGCTATGGAAAGCAGAACAGCTGACTGAGCCAGGGAGGGTCAGCTAATGGTAAAGGCAGGTATCAGAGGACACCAAAACCTGCTTCTTCAGCACCAAAACCTGCTTCTTCAGAATAAGACTCTCCATTTTCAGTTGTATTAGAAAAACTGTGAATTTGCAAAATATAATATTGAAAATGAAAGTTTTTTTAGGCTGTTTACATTGTTTAAACCTTGCTTTCCAAAAGGTTGTCATTACTTTCTCCTACTCCCTGCCCCACTTTGTGCACATTGTTAGCATTTCAGGGTACTCATGATTAATTGTATAGCAAAATAGAAAAGGAATAGTGTAAAAGGATTGAATTTTTACAGCAGTTGGAAAGTATTTTGGATTTGGGTGCCGCACCCTTAAATCAGAATGTGCTGCTACTGCTGCTGCTGCTAAGTCGCTTCAGTCGTGTCCTACTCTGTGCGACCCCATAGACGGCAGCCAACCAGGCTCTGCCATCCCTGGGAGTCTTCAGGCAAGAATACTGGAGTGGGTTGCCATTTCCTTCTCCAGTGCATGAAAGGGAAAAGTGAAAATGAAGTCACTCAGTTGTGTCCGACTCTTAGCGACCCCATGGGCTGTAGCCTACCAGGCTCCTCCGTCCATGGGATTTTCCAGGCAAGAGTACTGGAGTGGGGTGCCATTGCCTTCTCCAAATCAGAATGTGACAGATCCCCATTTCATGCCACTTTAACAGCTAGTCACTAAATACGCCCGAGGGTTGCTCTCCATGTTCTCCAAGTCAAATTTACTTTCAGAAGCCAATGCTGTACATTTGGAGCAGCTGTCTGAAAGCAAGCCCTAAGTTTGGGAGCCAGACCTGGGCTCTTGTTGTGGTTCTGGTCATAAAAATATGTGAGGCCTGTAATAATCACCTTGTACCTCAGTTTCCTCATTTTTAAACTAAGCAGTTTGGAGACGATGAGAAGGTGCCCACAAGCATTCCATGCTTCTCTCAGCTCCCCACTCGGAGGTCAGGCCCACCATCCTGTGCTGCCATACAGTGGCCCAGGGACATTGTATTGACATAGCAGTCAAGTGGCTTCTGCGTTCAAGTTAGGTGAGAAATCTTAGAGAAGATCTGGTGGCTTTACTAAGCTTGCCTGGTCAAGTATGTTAATGAGGCAAAAAAAACTGGAAAGGTTATAATATTTCAGATTTGATACTGTACTAAAAATGTCTCCAGTATGCCAATGCCTGTACTGTTGCACTCTTAGCCATGTAATGCATATATTCATAGGTAGTTTCCCATCCATACCAGGCTTCCAGGAAAATATAACCACCGAATGCCAAGTATTGTGCTGAGCACATATAACTCTATTTTTGACACTTGTCATTCAGAAAGAGAGGCAAGGAAAGGAGGAGAAAGGGTGAGAGGAAGGCCATGAAAGTCAAGTGCAATCTGTTGTGATCATTGTGGCTGGTTTCTTCCTCCTTGACTGAGGTCTTTGCTAGCTGACCTTGGTCAGTTTTTGAGATTAAAGTATTCTGATTAAATAATTCCCCAGATTCACCTCCACTTTACTCTGCTCAAGCAGGGGATTCTTACTCAACTCAAGCAGCCCCTTTATTATCCAAGGAAACCCTTAGGAATTCTAACCTGAATTTTAAAAGATGACCAACCTTATTTCTCCCAGCCTAGCCTAACTTATCATCATCAGGGCTTGCATAACATTCTCAAAATAAATTGAATTCTCTTAAACTCTAAATTGTATTTATCACAACACTTTTAGAGAGTAGAAATAAGGAGGAAGATTGAAAGAACAAAATGACAGCTTCAGCAGTCTGAGAACCACTTTGGAGGGATTGCCGCTGAGGCTCTGCACTGAGTTGAAATTCCCATGGTAAGCTTTCTTCTACGCTTCTAATGGATGACATCCAAGATAATAAACTTGATTTTTATAGTTAGAGGAAAGTACTCTTCTGTGTATACTTTTTATAAAAGTTCTTGAGAATAACTGCCATCTTCAGGAAAGCTGAGAAAATGCCATGATAACCAAGGAATTAACAAAATTTAGAGCATTCTACAGCAGTATAGTAGGTTAGAAAATACAATACCTTTTTTAAGCTTTAGTTGTAACATTGTTTTTGTTTAGTGCCTGAACTGATATTGCTGATGTAGGAAATGCAAACTGGATAGACATAAGAACATAGACGTGAGACATGAGGACATAGACATGAGACATGAGAACACAGACCTGAGAACAATATGTACATCTAAACAAGATACACAACCACATTCACCCTTCCAGGTTTTATTACACTTCTCACCAGCTTTGAAATCCTCAGTCTTATAGTCCAATGGACTGTCCTTCCCTCCAAAAAATTCTTTACTAGTAGAGAATTATAGTATTCATGAAAATAGCATACTTGAAAAAGGGGAGGGAGAGAAATGCTTTCGATTTTAGTCATGTGGTCAAGTATTGCTTCCCAGTCTCCTCAAGTGTCAGGTGCTTTTTTTAATTTTTAAAAAAACTTTGTGAAACTTCACACACAAGTAGTTGTACTTCTAATATCCATTGGTTGACAAAATATATAACTACCAAAAGCTGTTGAAAATTCATAGCTTTTGAACTGAATGAATTGAAAATTCATTCAGAAAGTTGTGTTTTTGAATCAACCATATCTGCATGTTGTTTGAGAAATAAGAATACGTATTAGTATGAGACATTTACCAGTGTTCAACTTACACATTGAGGTGTGTGAACTTCTTGCGGTAACTCTATGGCCCAGACCTGAGCCTCCTTATTGAGAACTTGGACTCAGAGTGGAAAGGCTCAGAAATGATGGATCTCAATCACAGCTTGACATAATTAACTGTCTCAATCAGTTTACAACAGCCATTAAAATTTGAAAATAATTGAGGATTATTCCTTTAACTGTCCACATACACTATGCTATTATTTTAGTAAGTAGGAGAGAAAAGGAGTGGTGTTAGGTAGTTGGAGAATTTTTCTTTCATTCACTCAGGATTTACTGAGCTCTGGTTGTAGGCTGGGCACTAGGGATTCAGCAGTGAAAAAAACCCATCCAAATCCCTGCTTCCATGAGCTTACATTCAAGTTAGGAAGTTGTTATTCAGTCCCGAAGTCATGTCCAACTCTTAACCCCCCATGGACTGTGGCACGTCAGGCTTCCCTGTCCCTCACCATCTCCCGGAGTTTGCCCAAGTTCATGTCCATTGAATTGGTGATGTCATCCAACCATCTCATTCTCTGTCGTCCCCTTCTCCTCCTTCCTTCAGTCTTTCCCAGCATCTGGGTCTTTTCCGATGAGTCAGCTGTTCATTTTAGGTTGCCAAAGTATTGGAGCTTCAGCTTCAGCATCAGTCCTTCCAAGGAGTATTCAGTGTTGATTTTGTTTAAGATTGACTGGTTTGATCTCCTTGCTTTCCAGGGGACTCTCAAAAGTCTAATCCAGCACCACAGTTCAAAAGCATCAATTCTTTGGGGAAGGAAATGGCAACCCATTCCAGTATTCTTGCCTGGAAAATTCCATGGAGAGGGGAACCTGACAGGCTACAGTCCATGGGGTTGCAAAGAGTCAGAGACGACTGAGCGACTAACACTCTAACACTGCCTTCTTTATTGTCCAGCTCTCATATCTGTACATGACTACTGGAAAGACCAAACGTGGGACTATATGGACCTTTGTCCACAAAGTGGTGTCTTTGGTTTTTAACACACTGTCTAGGTTTGTCATAACTTTCCTGCCAAGAAACAATAGTCTTCTAATTTCATGGCTGCAGTCACCATCCGCAGTGGTTTTAGAGCCCAAGAAGAGGGCTTATTCCACCTTTTCCCTTTTTATTTGCATGAAGAGATGGGACTGGCTTTTTCACTCTCCTCCTTCACCCTCATCAAGAGCCTCTTAGTTCCTCTTTGCTTTTTGCCATTAGAGTGGTATCATCCGGATATCTGAGGTTGTTGATATTTATCGCAGCAATCTTGATTCTAACTTGTAACTCATCCAGCCCAGTATTTCACATGATGTGTTCTGCGTATAAGTTAAATAAACAGGGTGACAATCGACAGCCCTGTCATACTCCTTTCTCAATCCTGAACCAGTCAGTTGTTCCATACAGGATTCTAACTTTTGCTTCTTGACCCGTTTCTCAGGAGACAGGTTTGTTATGATCCACATAGTCAAAGGCGTTAGCATAGTCCCACCCTTCTCCCCCTTGGCAACTGTAAGTTCTGTTTTTCAGTACCAGTCAGGGTAAAAATGATAGAAAGAATTTGGGCTTTGGCATCAAATAGACCAGGACTAAAATCCTGGCTTCCATATATACTGTAATATGTTGATTACTTAGTCTGAATTTGGTTTTCTCATCTGCAGAATGAGGATAATACTTTCCTTGTGTAGTTATTATGGATATTAAATTTTCAGAAAATCAAATTTACATAAGAGAAAGAAAAATAGCTTTGCAGAGCAACTTTATTTGCTCTTTTACTGAACTGTAGTTGATTTACAATGTTGTTCTATGTTGTTTCTGCTGTACAGCAAAGTGACTCGGTTATACACATATATACATTCTTCTTTTTTATATGTTCTTTTCCATTATGGTTTATCTCAGGAGATTGCATATAGTTCCCTGTGTTATACAGCAGGACCTTACTGTTTATCCATTCTAAACGTAATAGTTTGCATCTATTAATACTAACCCCAAACTCCAAGTTCATTCCTCTCTTACCCTTCTCCCCCTCATAAGTCTGTTCTGTATGTCTGTGAGTCTGTTTCTGTTAAGTAGATATGTTCATTTGTGCTATATTTTAGATTACACATATAAGTGATATCATATGATATTTGTCTTTCTCTTTCTGACTTACTTCAGTTCAGTTCAGTCACTCAGTCGTGTCCGACTCTTTGTGACCCCATGAATTGCAGCACGCCAGACCTCCCTGTCCATCACCAACTCCCAGAGTTTACGCAAACCCATGTCCATCGAGTCAGTGATGCCATCCAACCATCTCATCCTCTGTCGTCCCCTTCTCCTCCGGCCCCCAGTCCTTCCCAGCATTAGGGTCTTTTCCAATGAGGCAACTCTTCGCATGAGGTGGCCAAAGTATTGGAGTTTCAGCTTCAACATCAGTCCTTCCAATAAACACCCAGGACTGATCTCCTTTAGGATGGATTGATTGGATCTCCTTGCAGTCCAAGGGACTCTCAAGAGTCTTCTCCAACACCACAGTTCAAAAGCATCAATTCTGCGGCGCTCAGCTTTCTTCACCGTCCAACTCTCACATCCATACATGACCACTGGAAAAACCATAGCCTTGACTAGACCTACCTTTGTTGGCAAAGTAATGTCTCTGCTTTTAAATATGCTATTTAGGTTGGCCATAACCTTCCTTCCAAGGAGTAAGTGTCTTTTAATTTCATGGCTGCAATCACCATCAGCAGTGATTTTGGAGCCCAAGAAAATAAAGTCTGACACTGTTTCCACTGTTTTCCTATCTATTTCCCATGAAGTGATGGGACCAGATGCTGTGATCTTAGTTTTTGAATGTTGAGCTTTAAGCCAACTTTTTCACTCTCCTCTTTTACTTTCATCAAGAGGCTCTTTAGTTCTTCTTCACTTTCTGCCATAAGGGTGGTGTCATCTGCATATCTGAGGTTATTGATATTTCTTACTTCACTTAATATGATAATCTCTACTTGTATCCATATTGCTGCAAATGGCATTATTTCATTCGTTTTTATGGCTGAGCAGTATTCTATTGTGTAGACATACCACATCTTCTTTATCTGTTCATCCCATTTATGGATATTAAGGTTATTTCCATGTCTTGGCTATTGTGAATAGTGCTGCTGTGAACATAGGGTGTATGTATCTTTTTGAATTATAGTTTGTCCCGATATATGCCCAGGAATGGGATTGCTGGATCATATGATAACTCTTTATTTTTAGTTTTCTGAAGAAACTCCATACTGTTTTGCATAGTGGAAAGCAGCTGAACTTTTTTTTTTAATTTACTTATTTATTTTAATTGGAGGCTCATTACTTTATAATATTATAGTGGTTTTTGCCATACATTGACGTGAATCAGCCGTGGGTGTACATGTGTCCCCCATCCTGAACCCCCTCCCACCTCCCTCCCCATCCCATCCCTCTGGGTTGTCCCAGTGCACCGGCTTTGAGTGCCCTGTTTCATGCATTGAACTTGGACTGGTGATCTATTTCACGTATGGTAATAAACATGTTTCAATGCTATTCTCTCAAATCATCCCACCCTCGCCTTCTCCCACAGAGTCCAAAAGTCTGTTCTTTATATCTGTGTCTCTTTTACTGTCTTGCATATAGGGTCATCGTTACCATCTTTCTAAATTCCATATATATGCGTTAGTATACTGTATTGGTGTTTTTCTGACTTACTTCACTCTGTATAATAGGCTTCAGTTTCATCCACCTTATTAGAACTGATTCAAATGCATTCTTTTTAATAGCTGAATAATATTCCACTGTGTTTATGTACCACAGCTTTCTTATCCATTCATCTGCTGATGGACATCGGCAGGTTGCTTCCATGTCCTAGCTGTTGTAAACAGTGCAAGCTGCTGAACTTTTAATACTCCAAAATTGGAAACAACCCACATGTCTATCAACATTTGAATGGATGAACAAATTGTGGTATGTCCGTACAGTGAAATACTACTTATCAATAAAAAGCAACGAACTCCTGGTAACTATAGTAACATAGATGATACTCAAGAACGCTAGTCAGTACAAATCTGTACTGAGAGCAGATCATTGGACAGGTTGGAGCCAGGACAATATATGTGTGATGGGGAGAAAGTTGACTGCAAAAGGGCACAGCTTGAAGGAACTTTTTTTCAGGTTTATTGAGATGAACTTTATATAAAGTAAAAGTCACCACTTTTGGTTTATAGGTCTATAGGTGATGGTGGTGTTCAGTCACTCAGTCAATGTGTGACTCTTTGCAATCTGGTGGACTGCAGCATGCCATGCTTCCCTGTCCTTCACCATCTCCTGGAATTTGCTCAAACTCATGTCCATTCAGTCAGTGATGCTGTGCAACCATCTCATCCTCTGTCATCCCCTTCTCCTCCTTCCCTTGGTTTTTCCCAGCATCAGGGTCTTCTCCAGTGAGTCAGCTCTTCGTATCAGGTGGCCAAAGTATTGGAGTTTCAGCTTCAACATCAATCCTTCCAATGAATATTCAGGGTTGATTTCCTTTAGTATTGACTGGTTTGATCTCCTTGCAGTTCAAGGGACTCTCAAGAGTCTTCTCCAACACCACAATTTGAAAGCATCATTTCTTCGATGCTCAGTCTTCTTTATGATCCAACTCTCACATCCATACATGACTACTGAAAAAGCCATAGCTTTGACTAGATGGACCTTTGTTGGCAAAGTAACGTCTCTGCTTTATAATATGCTGACTCGGTTTGTCATAGCTTTTCTTACAAGGAACAAGCATCTTTTAATTTCATGGCTGCAGTCACCATCTGCAGTGATTTTGGAGCCAAGAAAATAAAGTCTGTCACTGTTGCCATTGTTTCCCCATCTATCTGCCATGAAGTGATGGGACCGGATGCCATGATCTTAGTTTTTTGAATGTTGAGTTTTAAGCCAGCTTTTTCACTCTCCTCTTTCACTTTCATCAAGAGGCTCTTTAATTCTTCTTCACTTTCTGCCATAAGGGTGGTGTCATCTGGATATCTGAGGTCACTGCTATTTCTCCTGGCAGTCTTGATTCCAGGTTGTAATTTGTCCAGCCTGGCATTTCGAAAGATGTACTCTGCATTAAAGTTAAATAAGCAGGGTGACAGTATACAGCCTTGACATACTCCTTTCCCAATTTGGAACCAGTCCATTGTTCCATGTCTGGTTCTAACTGTTGCTTCTTGACCTAGATACAGGTTTCTCAGGAGGCAGGTAGGGTGGTCTTGTAGTCCCATTTCTTTAAGAGTTTTCCACAGTTTGTTGTGATTCACACAAAGGCCTTAGTGTAGTCAGTGAAGCAGAAGTGGATGTTTGTCTGGATTCTCTTGCTTTTTCTATGATCCAAGAGATGGATGTTGGCAATTTGATCTCTTGTTGCACTGCCTTTTCTAAATCCAGCTTGTACATCTGGAAGTTCTTGGTTCTCATACTGTTGAAGCCTAGCTTGAAGGATTTTGAGCATTATCTTGGTATAACTATTACCACAGTCAAGATACAGAATATCTCCATCACCGCCAAAATTGCCTTGTGCCCTAGCAACCCCAAGCCCTTGGCAACCATTGATGAAATTTTTCTGTGCCTGTAATTTTGTCTTTTCCAAAATGTTACATTAATATAATGATACAATTATAGCCTTTTTATCTGGATTTTTTTCACTTAGCATGCTTGTGAGTGTCATTCATATGGTTTTATGTATCAGCAGTCTTCTTTTTATTGCTGGGTATTATTCCATTGTCTCAATGTATATTTACTTATCTCTTCACCTGTTGATAGACAATTGGATTGTTTAAAGTTTGGGATAATTATGAATAATGCTGCTATGACATTGAAGTACAGGTTTTGACCTAAGAGTGGGTTTGCTTGATTATATGATAAGTGTATGCTTTACTTTGTAAGAAATTGCTGAACTATTTTTCAAAGTATTGTTTTGCATGCCCACCCCCCCAGAAATGTATGAGATTGTTCTGAATTCTCATCGGCACTTCATATTGTTAGTTTTTTAAAAATTTACGCTATTGTAATGGATGTATGGTAATACCTCACTGTGGATTTAATTTGCATTTTCCTAATGAGTAATGCTGTTGAGCATCTTTTAAAGTGTTTTTGGCTGTCTGTATCTGTACTCTTGTGAAGTATGTGTTCAGATGTTTTGCACATTTTTGTGTTTTTTTTATTACTGAATTTTTGTGTATTGTTTATATATGCTAGTTAAGAGACCTTTACCAGGTGTGTTATGAAAATCTTTTCTCTTAGTTTGTGGCTTGTCTTTTCATTTTCTTAATGGGCTTTCGAAGGGCAGAAGCTTAAAATTTTAATGAGATCCGATTTGTCAGTTTTTTTCTTCATGGCTCTAAAAATTCTTTGCCTATCCCACTGTCACGACGACTTATTCCTGTTTTCTCTAGAAATTTTATAGTATTAACTTTGTCATTTAGGACTTAATGATTCATTTTGATTGAATTTTGTGTATGAGGTTCATTTTTTTTGTATGTGGATGAGTAGTATTCTAGCACTGTTCATTGAACTTTCTCCATTGAATTTCCTTGCTATCTTTTGTCAAGTCAGTTGACCATTTATGTGTGGGTCCATTCTGTTCCACTGATGTGACTGTTCTTTTGTCAGTACCACACTATTTCAACTAATATGCTTTTATGGCAAGTGTTGAAATCAGCTTGACTACACCAGCTAGGACCTCTAGTGTGGTAATGAACAGGAGTGAAGAGAATGGACATTCTTGCCTCGTTCCCATTCTTAAGGAGAAAGTATTCATTTCACTATTACGTATGAGTTAGCTGAAGGTTTTTCACAGGTATTCTTTATCAGGTTGAGGAGGTTCCTGTCTATTCTTATTTTCTGAGAGTTATTTACATAAATGATTTTGAATTTTATCAAAAGTCTTTTCTTCATCTATTGATATTGTGGTTTTTCTCCTTTGTTGTTGTTGTCCAGTCACTAACTGGTGTCTGATCTTTTGAGACCTCATGGGCTACAGCATGCCAGGCTCCTCTATCCTCCACTGTCTCCCGGAGTTTTCTCAAATTCATGTCATTTGAGTTGGTGATGCCATCTGACCACCTCTTCCTCTGGTGCACCTTCTCCTTTTGCCTTTAGTCTGTTGATATAGTCAGTTACATTGATTGACTTATAAATGTTGAGCCAACCTTGCATTCCTAGAGTAAAACAATAGTTAACCATGATGTCTTATTTCTCTTACATATTTTTGTATTTGATTTATTAATATTTTGTTATGATTTTTTATACTTTTGTTCATGAGGGATATTGATCTGTCTGTGCTTTTCTTGTAATGTCCTTGGTTTTGGTATCAGTATAATGTTGGCCTCATAATATGAGTTCAGAAGTGTTCCATTCCTCTCTGTTTTTTGGAAGAGTTTGTATAGACGTGGTATTAATTCTTTCTAAAGTGTTTGTTAGAATTTGCCAGTAAGCCATCTGGGTTTGAGTTTTCCTTCTGTGAAGGCTTCTAACTACAAATTTAAAATTCTCTAATAGACATAAGGATATTAAGGTTGTCTGTTTCTTTTTGAGTCAACTTTGGAAATTATGTTTTCAGTGAAATTCATCTGTTTCATCTTATTTACCAGATTTATTGGCATAATAAATTGTTCATGATATTCTCTTTTAATGTTTATTTTTTAATCTGCATTTATGGCCCCCTCTTCGATCATATTATTTGTAATTTGTGTCTTCTCTTTTTTTCCCCTTGATTAATCTACCTGGAAGTTTATCAGCTTTATTGATATTTTCAAAAACTAGTTTTGACTTTATGATTTTTTTTCTTTACTCTTTTTTTCTATTTAATTACTGATGTGTCAATGTTGATTTTGCTCTCATCTTTATTAATTCCTTCTGTTTACTTTCTTTTAGTATAATTTGTTCTCTTTTTTTCCCAAGGCCTTTTATTTTTTTAATTAATTAATTTATTTTAATTGGAGGTTCATTACTTTACAGTATTATAGTGGTTCTTGCCATACATTGACATGAATCAGTCATGGGTGTACATGTGTCCCCCATCCTGAACCCCCTCCCACCTCCCTCCTCATCCCATCCTTCAGGGTTGTTCCAGTGCACCGGCTTTGAGTGCGCTATTTCGTGCATCGAACTTGGACTGGTGATCTGTTTCACATATGTTAATATACATGTTTCAGTGCTATTCTCTCAAATCATCCCACCCTCGCCTTCTCCCACAGAGTCCAAAAGTCTGTTCTTTATATCTGTGTCTCTTTTACTGTCTCGCATATAGGGTCATCGTTACCATCTTTCTAAATTCCATATATATATGCATTAATATACTGTATTGGTGTTTTTCTTTCTGACTTACTTCACTCTGTATAATAAGCTCCAGTTTCATCCACCTCATTAGAACTGATTCACATGCATTCTTTTTAATAGCTGAGTAATATTCCATTGTGTATATGTACCACAGATTTCTTATCCATTCATCTGCTGGTGTACATCTAGGTTGCTTCCATGTCCTAGCTATTGTAAACAGTGCTGTGATGAACATTGGGGTACAGTATGTCTTTCAGTTCTGGTTTTCTTGGTGTGTATGCCCAGAAGTGGGATTGCTAGGTCATATGGCAGTTCTATTTCCAGTTTTTAAAGGAATTTCCACACTGTTCTCCATAGCAGCTGTTGCATTCCCACCAACAGTGTAAGAGGGTTCCCTTTTCTCTGCACACTCTCCAGAATTTATTGTTTGTAGAATTTTTGATAGCAGCCATTCTGACTGGTGTGAGATGGTACCTCATTGTAGTTTTGATTTTGAATTTCTCTGATAATGAGTAATGTTGAGCATCTTTTCATGTGTTTGTTAGCCATCTGTATATTTTCTTTTGATAAATCTCTGTTTAGTTCTTTGGTCCATTTTTTGATTGGGTCATTTATTTTTCTGGTGTTGAGCTGCTTGTATATTTTTGAGATGAATTCTTTGTCAGTTGCTTCATTTGCTATTATTTTCTCCAATTCTGAAGGCTGTCTTTTCACCTTGCTTATAGTTTCCTTCGTTGTACAAAAGCTTTTAAGTTTAATTAGGTCCCATTTGTTTATTTTTGCTTTTATTTCCATTACTTTGGGAGGTGGGTCATAGAGGATCCTGCTGTGATTTATGTCAGACAGTGTTTTCCCTATGTTTTCCTCTGGTTATAGTTTCTGGTCTTACGTTTAGATTTAATCCATTTTGAGTTTATTTTTGTGTATGGTGTTAGAAAGTGTTCTAGTTTCATTCTTTTACAAGTGGTTGACCAGTTTCCTCAGCACCACTTGTTAAAGAGATTGTCTTTTCTCCATTGTATATTCTTGCCTCCTTTGTCAAAGATAAGGTTCCATAGGTGCGTGGATTTATCTCTGGGCTTTCTATTTTGTTCCATTGATCTATATTTCTATCTTTGTGCCAGTACCATACTTTCTTGATGACTGTAGCTTTGTAGTATAGCCTGAAGTCAGGCTGGTTGATTCCTCCAGTTCCATTCTTCTTTCTCAAGATTGCTTTGGCTATTCGAGGTTTTTTGTATTTCCATACAAATTGTGAAATTATTTGTTGTAGTTCTCTGAAAAACACCGTTGGTAGCTTGATAGGGATTGCATTGAATCTATAGATTGCTTTGGGTAGTATACTCATTTTCACTATACTGATTCTTCTGATCCATGAACACGGTATATTTCTCCATCTAGTTGTGTCATTTTTTATTTCTTTCATCAACGTTTTATAGTTTTCTATATAGAGGTCTTTTGTTTCCTTAGGTAGATTTATTTCTAAGTATTTCATTCTTTTCATTGCAATGGTGAATGGAATTGTTTCCTTAATTTCTCTTCCTGTTTTCTCATTGTTAGTGTATGCAAGGGCTTTCTGTGTATTAATTTTATATCCTGCAACTTCACCATATTAACTGATTAGCTCTAGTAATTTTCTGGTGGAGTCTTTAGGGTTTTCTATATAGAGGATCCATGTCATCTGCAAACAGTGAGAGTTTTACTTTTCCAATCTGGATTCCTTTTATTTCTTTTTCTGCTCTGATTGCTGTGGCTAAAACTTCCAAAACTATGTTGAATAGTAGTGGTGAGAGTGGGCACCCTTGCCTTGTTCCTGACTTGAGGGGAAATGCTTTCAATTTTTCACCATTGAGGATAATGTTTGCTGTGGGTTTATCATATATGGCTTTTATTATGTTGAGGTATGTTCCTTCTATGCCTGCTTTCTGGAGGGTTTTTTATCATAATGGATATTGAATTTTGTCAAAGGCTTTCTCTGCATCTATTGAGACAATCATATGGTTTTTATCTTTTCAATTTGTAAATGTGGTGTATCACATTGATTGACTTGCGAATACTGAAGAATCCTTGCATCCCTGGTATAAAGCCCACTTGGTCATGATGTATAATTCTTTTAATATGTTGTTGGATTCTGTTTGCTAGAATTTTGTTGAGGATTTTTGCATCTGTGTTCATCGGTGATATTGGCCTGTAGTTTTCTTTTTTTGTGGCATCTTTGTCTGGTTTTGGTATTAAGGTGATGGTGGCCTCATAGAATGAGTTTGGCAGTTTACCTTCCTCTGCAATTTTCAGGAAGAGTTTGAGTAGGATAGGTGTTAGCTCTACTCTAGGTTTTTGGTGGAATTCACCTGTGAAGCCATCTGGTCCCTGGCTTTTGTCTGTTGGAAGATTTTTGATTACAGTTTTGATTTCCATGCTTGTGATGGGTCTGTTAAGATTTTTCTATTTCTTCCTGGTTCAGTTTTGGAAGATTATACTCTTCTAAGAATTTGTCTATTTCTTCCAAGTTGTCCATTTTATTGTCATATAGTTGCTGATAGTAGTCTCTTATGATCCTTTGTATTTCTGTGTTGTCTGTTTTGATTTCTCCAGTTTCATTTCTAATTTTGTTGATTTGATTCTTTTTCCTTTTTTTCTTGATGAGTCTGGCTAATGGTTTGTCTATTTTATTTATCTTCTCAAAGAACCAGCTTTTAGTTTTGTTGATTTTTGCTATGGTCTCCTTTGTTTCTTTTTCATTTATTTCTGCCCTAATTTTTATGATTTCTTTCTTTCTACTAACCCAGGGATTCTTCGTTTCTTCTTTTTCTAGTTGCTTTAGGTATAAAGTTAGGTTATTTATTTGATTTTTCTCTTGTTCTTTAGGTAAGCTTATATTGCTATGAACCTTCCCCTTAGCACTGCTTTTACTGAATCCCATAGTTTTTAGATTGTTGTGTTTTCATTTTCATTTGTTTCTATGCATATTTTGATTTCTTTTTTGATTTCTTCTGTGATTTGTTGGTTATTCAGAAGTGTGTTGTTTAGCCTCCATTTATTTGTATTTTTAATAGTTTTTTTTTTTTTTTTTTGCTGTAGTTGATATCTAATCTTACCACATTGTGATCAGAAAAGATGCTTCAAATGATTTCAATTTTTTTGAATTTACCAAGGCTAGAATTATGGCCCAGAATGTGATCTATCCTGGAGAAGGTTCCGTGTGCACTTGAGAAAAAGGTGAAATTCCTTGTTTTGAGGTGAAATGTCCTGTAGATATCAATTAGGTCTAACTGGTCCATTGTATCATTTAAAGTTTGTGTTTCCTTGCTAATTTTCTGTTTGGTTGATCTATCCTTAGGTGTGAGTGGGGTATTAAAATCTCCCACTATTATTGCGTTACTGTTAATTTCCCCTTTCATACTTGTTAGCATTTGCCTTACATGTTGTGCTGTCCTATGTTGGGTGCATATATTTTTATAATTGCTATATCTTCTTCTTGGATTGATCCTTTGATCATTATGTAGCGTCCTTCTTTGTCTCTTTTCACGGCCTTTATTTCAAAGTCTGTTTTATCTGATATGAGGATTGCTACTCCTACTTTCTTTTGGTCTCTATTTGCATGAAATATCTTTTTCCAGCCCTTTACTTTCAGTCTATATGTGTCCCTTGGTTTGAGGTGGGTCTCTTGTAGACAGCATATATAGGGGTCTTGTTTTTGTATCCATTCAGCCAGTCTTTGTCTTTTGATTGGGGCATTCAACCCATTTATATTTAATGTAATTATTGATAAGTATGATTCTATTGCCATTTACTTTGTTTTGGGTTCGAATTTATACACCCTTTCTGTGTTTTCTGTCTAGAGAAGATCCTTTAGCATTTGTTGAAGAGCTGGTTTGGTGGTGCTTAATTCACTCAGCTTTTGCTTGTCTGTAAAGGTTTTGATTTCTCCTTCATATTTGAATGAGATCCTTGCTGGATATAGTAATCTGGGTTGTAGGTTTTTCTCTTTCATCACTTTAAGTATGTCCTGCCATTCCCTTCTGGCCTGAAGAGTTTCTATTGAAAGATCAGCTGTTATCCTTATGGAGATCCCCTTGTGTGTTATTTGTTGCTTTTCCCTTGCTGCTATTAATATTTGCTTTTTGTGTTTGATTTTTGTTAATTTGATTAATATGTGTCTTGGGATGTTTCACCTTGGGTTTATCCTGTTTGGGACTCTCTGGATTTCTTGGATTTGGGTGGCTATTTCCTTCCCCATTTTAGGGAAGTTTTCAACTATTTTCTCCTCAAGTATTTTCTCATGCCCTTTTCTTTTTGCCTTTTTCTTCTGGGACTCCTATGATTCTAATGTTAGGGCATTTAACATTGTTCCAGAGCTCTCTGAGGTTGTCCTCATTTCTTTTAATTCTTTTTTCTTTTTTCCTCTCTGCTTCATTCATTTCCACCATTCTGTCTTCCACCTCACTTATCCTGTCTTCTGCCTCAGTTATTCAACTGTTGGTTCCCTCCAGAGTACTTTTGATCTCAGTTATTGCATTATTCATTGATTGACTCTTTTTTATTTCTCCTAGGTCCTTGTTAAACATTTCTTGTATCTTCTCAATCCTTGTCTCCAGGCTATTTATCTGTAACTCCATTTTCTTTTCAAGATTTTGGATCATCTTTACTATCATTATTCGGAATTCTTTTTCAGGTAGACTCCCTATTACCTCCTCTTTGGTTTGGTTTGGTGGGCATTTATCATGTTCCCTTACCTGCTGAACATTTCTCTCCCTTTTCATTTTGTTTAGATTGCTGTGTTTGGGGTGGCCTTTCTGTAGGCTGGAAGTTTGTGGTTCCTCTTTATTATGGAGCTTGCTCCCTGTGAGTGGGGTTGTACTAGTGGCTTGTCAAGGTTTCCTGGTTAGGGTAGCTTGCATCTCTGTTCTGGTCTCTGGAGTGCAATAAAGTGTCCAGTAATGAGTTTTGGAGTGTCTGTGGGTTTGGCATGGCTTTGGGCAGCCTGTATTTTAATGCTCAGGCTTGTGTTCCTGGATTGCTGGAGAATTAGCCTGGTATGTCTTGCTCTGGAACTTGTTGGCTCTTGGGTGGAGCTTGGTTTCAGTGTAGGTATGGAGGGTTTTGGATGAGCTCTTGTCTATTAATGTTCTCTGGAATGAGGAGTTCTCTAGTGTTCTCAAGTTTTGGACATAAGCCTCCTGCCTCTGGCTTTCAGTCTTATTCTTACAGGAGCCTCAAGACTTCTCCATCCATACAGCACAGATGATAGAACATCTAGGTTAATGGTGAAAAAATTCTCCACAGTGAGGGACACCCAGAGAGGTTCACAGAGTTACATGGAGAAGAGAAGAGGGAGGAGGGAGATAGAGTAACCAGGAGGAGAAGAAGGAGAGTCAGAAGGGGAGAGACCAATCTAGCCAGTACTGGCTAGATTGGTCTCTCCCCTTTTGAGAAGGCAATGGCAACCCCACTCCAGTACTCTTGCATGGAAAATCCCATGGACAGAGGAGCCTGGTGGCTGCAGTCCATGGGGTCGCGAAGAGTCGAACACGACTGAGCGACTTCACTTTCACTTTTCACTTTCATGCATTGGAGAAGGAAACGGCAACCCACTCCAGTGTTCTTGCCTGGAGAATCCTAGGGACAGCGGAGCCTGGTGGGCTGCTGTCTATGGAGTCACACAGAGTCGGATACGACTGAAGCAACTTAGCAGCAGCAGCAGTTCCCTAAGTGTTGTCCACAGCCTGGAACACCCAGAGAGATTCACAAAATTAAGTAGAGAAGAGAAGGGGGAGGGAGGAGATAGAGGTGACCTGGGGGAGAAAAGGGTGAGTTAAAAGGGGAGAGAGCAGTCAAGCCAGTAATCACACCCCTAGGTGAAAATGGATACTGAAAATTAGATTCTTAAAGGTACAAAATTGATAACAAATACCAGAAAGCAAAGTTTAAAAATCTAGAGTAGAGGTTAGACTCTCAAAAATACAATATTAAAAATACAAAACAAAATCAACCACAAAAATTATAAAAAATATATATGTGAAATTTGCTTTAAAAATTGGGCCTTTTTTTGCAAGGTGATAGTAGGTTATAAAAATGAAAATTAAAGGAGTAATAAAGAACTTAAAAATAAAAAAAATTTTAAATGATAATAATAAAAATATATCTAGGAATTTCTCTGGAGCTGTTGTGGGCAGTGTGGGGTCAGTTCAGTTTCAGATGTTTCTTGTTCTAGCTTGTACTTCTCAAGATCTATAGGCCTCTTCCAGTGCTTAGTGTTAACTGCAGGGTTTTAATCTGTTGCACCTGTCACTCCCAGAGCTTTTCCCTCTTTGTTTATTTTGGCTTCCTCTGCTTGCAGGTCTCTTCAGTGTCTAATTTCCACCCTGACACAAGGGGGTGAAGGTGGTCACTTATTTAGGCTCACTTGTTTAATTGTGTTGTGGCGAGGGAGGAACACTGCAAACAAATATCAGTGGTGTGCGTGTGCGGAGTGCTTGCAGTGTATGGGCCACACTGGGTTTGCCTCAGCTCAGGGTGGCGTGTGCTTTCTGGGTCTGCACTGCTCAGGCTCCAGGTTGCTCTGCAGGGGTACTGTCCAAAAAGGGCCCTGCATTTCATGCACTTCCCAGGTGTAAGCTGCTCAGATTCAGGTTCTTGGGTACTCCGCAAGGGCACAGACTCGGTTGGGCGTGCATTTTGTGCCCTTCCCAGGACTGAGCAGCTCAGGCGACCAGGTGTTTGGTGAGTGCACTGTCCCAGGTGGGCCGTGTGTCTTAATCACCACCCCGGTCCTGGCCGCTCGGTTTCCTGGGTGAGCCACGAGAGCATTGTCTCAGGAGTGCCATGTGTCTCCTCTGGGAAGCTGATCTCAGGCTGTGACCCTCCTGGCAGCTGTCAACCGTCCAGGATCCCAGGAAGATGTGGTTAGCAACTGGGAGCCTGCTCACAGTTTGGTGGAGGATGCCGGTCTCTGGGGCTGAGATTGTCCCTTGCCTTCTGGCTCTGGATGTCGCACGCCTGCCTCTCTGCCTCTAGCAGTGGGGAGGGTCCTGTACGCAGCCAGCTAGCTCTCCTTTGGTATCGGCTCAATCCTTTGTTCTGTGAGCAGCCCAGGCTGTGGGTTAGGTTAGAGCCTTTCGCGGGAAAGTTCTCTCTTTTTTTTCCTCTCTCTATCTGGCTATCCCACAGTTTGGGTTGCTATCTCATGTTAGCTCCCTCAGATTGTCCTCAGGGCATTCAGGCCCTGGCCTTACCCTAAGCATGCAGCCCATCCCTCCCTGTCCAGCATGGACATGAGCATCTGGGCTACTTCTCCACTGGGAGTTGTGGTTAGGTGCATATTTTGTGGGTTGGTTTTTTTTTTCCTCCCAGTTATGTTGCCCACTGAGATTCCAGAACTCCCCACAGACCTGCTGGTGAGAGGGTTTCCTGCTGTTTGGAAACTTCTCCTTCATGACTCCCTCCCCGGGATGGGTCTTGGTCCCTAACTCTTTTGTCTCTCTTTTTATTTTTTATATTTTGTCCTACCTCCTTTCAAAGAGAATGGGCTGCCTTTCTGGATGCCTGGTGTCCTCCACCAGCGTTCAGAAGTTGTTTCGTGGAAGTTGCTCAGCATTCAAGTGATCTTTTGATGAATTTTTTGGGTAGAAAGTGGTCTCCCCATCCTATTCCCCTGCCATCTTGGGACTTCCCCCTCACAAGGCCTTTTATGGATACTGCCTTCTCTGCCCATCTCTTAAATGACAGCCTTCCACAGGAGTCCATCCTTAACCTTATTTTTGACTCCTTGAACACCAAATACCACATATATGCTGAAGACCAACAAATCTATAAGGAGCTCAGGCTTCTAACCTGAGTTCCTAGTGAATATAACTACATGGCTGCTCTAAAGGCATCCCAACTTCCATATGTACAAAATGATTTCACTCCCTTCCTCTCCTGCAAACTTGTCTCTTCCCATTACTGTCCACCATGCTTCTAAGCTAGAAATTTGGAGGCTTCCCTTGTAATTCAAACAGTTAATCAATCCTATTGATCCCACTTCCTAATTAGCTCTGATACTGATTTTTTGTATCAGTATTCCAAGGCCCTATTTTCAGATCTTCCATATCTTCAGTTCTTACGACTTATTTATCTTTTTCCTTCTAATTTATTTTCCCTGATACTAAAGAGTAATCTTAAAATGCAGAGTTTATCATTTTATTCTGCTATTTAAAATCCCTCCAAGGGTCTCACGTTAATTTTGGCAAAAATGCAAACATACTAGCATAATATAATAAGTAGTCTCTTCTGGGTCTGCTTCTTCTTACTTCTCCCATTTCCATCTTTCAGTCCTTAGCCTAGAGTCTTTATTCATTCATGTCCCACCACTCAACTGCCTAGAGTTCTCAGAACCAACCATGTACTTCTCTCTCACCTCTGTGCCTTTTGAATTTTCTCTTCCCTCTACTTGGGGCTGATACCATTCCCCATCCCTGACCCCAACCTCCACACATCCTTTTCTTCCTTGCCTGCCTGATTGCACCTTGTCCTTTACAACTCCATCAGACCTCCTCTCATCTGGGAAACATTCCCTGATATCTTCCTTTCCCCAGGCTAATCTTGATGCCTTTCTGACTTCCCTTGTTTTCTCCTAGTATTCCATGCTTTTCTCTACCATAACAGTTATTTCCCTGTATTGTAATAGCACATAAAGTATTCAGTGGCAGTTTATGAAATATACAAACAAGTGAAAACTCTGAAAATATATCTGAATTCACAGCCTAATGCATCATTATAGTAACCTTTTACCATGTTCTCATAGGTGAAGATGCTGGAAGCAGATCTGGTTTCAAAAATGCTACGGGCTGTTCTTCAGTCTCATAAGAATGGAATAGCGTTACCCCGGCTCCAAGGAGAGTACAGATCCCTAACTGGAGACTGGATCCCCTTCAAGGAGTTGGGCTATCCTACACTAGAAGCGTATCTAAGAAGTGTGCCAGCAGTTGTCAAGATAGAGACGAGTAGGTCTGGAGAGGTAAGAAGGTAACTGTGCGTTTCGAAAGAGGCAAGCCAATTCTTAATTGCCTGTCTGGTACTTCCAGTCTCATAATTAGGATGGAAGTCAAAGTGAAAAACACTAGCCAAGATTATTGAAGAAGTGAAGTGAAGTGACAGACTCATGTCCAACTCTTTGCGACCCCATGGCCTATACAGTCCATAGAATTCTCCAGGCCAGAATACTGGAGTGGATAGCCTATCCCTTCTCCAGCAGATCTTCCCAACCCAGGAATTGAACCGGGGTCTCCTGCATTGCAGCCGGATTCTTTACCAACTGAGCTATCAGGGAAGCCAGGGTTAGTAGTGATAGAGAATTGCATCCAAAGCACAGCCTAGATTCTCATGTCTTTTGTTTTACCCTCAAATTCTTTGTTATAAAAATAGGATTTTAACTATATTAAGTTAAAAAATTTCGAGTTTACTCAGTGTCCACACAAAATAACTGTATTTGAGACCTTAACTGCCTAAATATCATACCACTCATTATAGGCCTGCCACAGCTGTTTGGCCTAGGTCACTAGTGACCATCTGATTACTGAATCCAATAGACACTTTAAAATTCTGATCATCTGACCTGACCCCTATCTATTCCTACTGTCTTGATCCTAGTCAAACCTCTACTTGATCATTCAGCACTTTTGGTTATTACAGGGCCTTCCCTACTGTTCTCCCTGTCTTTAGTTCCTTCTGTCCCTAGCCTGTTCTCACCTTTACTTTAGTAATAGTGATTATCCCACAATTTTGAAAGATTTAAATTTGATTTAAAACATGATTCCTCTGGAATCATGTTTTATATATAACATGGGCAATTGAGTGGTAGCAAGTAAATTTTTTTTATTACATATCCCCTATGACTCAGTAGTTTTGCTTCTTGTTGTCTGCCCAGTATACAGTATGAAAGATTGGACAAACCACCACCCAAGACAGAAAGGTGCCCACCCCTCCAAATCAGTATATTTGGGGGGTATGTTTCATATGTAAATACGAAGGTCTGGGGTATTTCTGAAAAAATTAGAATAGTTGTTCCTCTGGTGAGGGGGTGGGTCAGAGAGGCGTTGGGTAGAGGAGAAAAGGGGCCCAGGGTTAGGAGAGTGGCCTTTCTCAGTGGCTCAGACGGTAAAGAATCCACCTGTAATGCAGGAGACCTGGGTTTGATCCCTGGGTTGGGAAGGAAGGCATGGCAACCCACTCGAGTATTGTTGCCTGGAGAATCCCATGGACAGAGGAGCCTGGGAGGCTACAGTCCATGGAGTCACAAAGAGTTGGACATGACTGAAGCAACCAAACACAGCACAGCACACAGCAAAGGTTCGCCTAATCTGTAATACATTTTATATAAGGAGAAGGTATAAATTAATCAAATATTATATTGATAGTAAAACTTTCTTCAGTGTCCCTGGTTCTCCCAAAAAGATTTAAGCCCTCGTTTCTGTCTGCTTGGCCTCTTATAATACATCCAGTATAACACTTGACATAATGTTTTCTGTTTAGTCTCTTTGCCTCTCTTTCCTTCATAAGTTTCCTATGGATAAGGGATTGGTTTTTTTGTTTTGTTTTTTTGCCCCTGACTTTTGGTACTTAATAAATATGTGTTGAATGTATAAATGATCAAATGTTTGAATGAATTAGTAATTTAGTAGTGCTTCATATAGTTACTGTGCTATAATTTACTCAACTCTTTATTCTTTTTGGGGGGGACATTTTTAATGTTTCCAGGTTTTGACTATTAAAATAACCCCTAATGTACATATTTGGGTAGGTAATTTTTCTTCTTTTGAATTCTGTTCATACATTTTCAGGAATAGAAATACTGGACCAAAGATTATGAGCATGTTTTGGCTATGGTATAAAGCCTCATTGCTTTCCTGTTCTTGGTTTCAACTTAAAATTAAAGACATTACCACTAGATGGGGCTCTAGAGATCATCTAACCTCAGCAGTCTACATTCTGTTTTCAAATATTTTTTCAAATATCCTGTATATCCTGTCTTTTTTTTTTAATATAAAAAGCTGAGCTACTGTATTTTAAGTAGATACCAGAGGCTTCAGGTCCTCTGCTTGCCCTGTCTTGCCCTCACACCCATGAGGCACCTTCATGGAATCCTATGACTCCACTGAACAGTTTGAAAACCCCAGATCTAAGCTATTCCCTGTTTTGTAGCTGATAGTACTGGGATTTTGGAAGTAAACTGATTTGCCCCAAGTCACTCAGGTAATCCATTTCATTGGCAAGACTAGAATTAAGTAGTCTCTTGGAGGTAGTACAAATAGCAGTTACAAGTATGTACTTTGAATTCAGAGAGATAGCCTCGCCACGTGGCTTGAGAAGTTTACTGAACTTTCCTGATCCTCTGTTTTCCCATGTATAAAGTGGGAATAAAATATATCTCACAGACTATATGAGATAATATATACCAATCACAGGGTTCTTTGGTTCATTTGTTAAGCCTACATACCTAGCACATTTTAGATGCTTAATAAAAACATGTTTAAGAAATAAGTGAACTTTTCAGTTTAAGGAAAGATGATTATTCAGTGTGCTGGACTGTGCTTGGTTTCTCTTGCAGAAAATATAATTTAGCTCTAACATCATGAAAGAGAGAGACAATATTTGCATACAGCTTGATTTGGGACATGTAAACTCACAAAGATACACTTTGAAAAGTCAGCCTGTGGTTACCAGTGAATCTGAGAAATGTTTCTCCTCTCACCTTACCTCTCATAATTAGATAACCTGCTATGCCATGACCTGCACAGAAACTGCAAGAATTGCTCAGCTTGTGGCTCGACAGAGGAGTTCTAAAAGGAAAACTGGTCGGCAAGTTAATTGTCAGATGAGAGTAAAGAAAACCATGCCATTTTTTCTAGAAGGTAAAATCTTTTCACATGCTAAAATTGTAAAGCCTGTTTATGAATACATTGTCATATGAAAATATTGCTTGTATTCATGATAAACACGTATGTTTGTTAACATTCATATGTCAAGGGAGAAATCCTGAAGCTAGTGCTTCCATTTGAATTTAAGTGAACATGATAAGCATGACTCATTAAGTGAAGTAACTCAGCATAACTTACTATGGCAAAGTGTGGTTTTGCTCTTTATTTGAGGGTAAAGCCTCATATAGCATGTTGGATGAACCAAGAACCTGTGAGTTAATGTCTTATTTGGGAAGTCGTATCTTTTACTATAAATCCTCTATTTTCAGAAAAACATGAATTATATAGTACATAAAGATGTAGGCAACTCAGCCTGTATTTACTGATTGTTTCTCTCAAGGAGCTTATAAAATAATCATTTCTAAAACTAAATTCTCAAGAAATAGTTTAATGATAGTATAAAAGAGTAGATGCTGAATACCACAATGAGCATTTTAGGCAAAAGAGCAATCCTTGTGAGAATGGCAGTGGAGAGCTTCATGGCAAGGGGGAGACTTGAAACCAGACCCCTAACGATTGGAAGCATTCAAATTGGTGGAGAGACAATGGGAGGACTAAGATACCGCTGAGTGTGCTGCATTTGTAAGAATGTGAGGTGACTGCCACCAAGTTAGTTGGTGAGTAGAGGAAAAGTAACAGGCTTGCCTAGCAGATGAAGCCACATTTTGAAGAAGCTCGTCTGCTAAATACATACCCATCTGCTCTTCCCCTGCTGACCGACCGACCCTCTGATGGCCACCTCATATTCTTACAAACTTCTCTGAGCATAGAGACCAACAGAAAACATCTGGGCAAGGGAGTGACATAATGAAACCAAGGTTTTGGGAAGCTAATTGATTCCATTATGTGTGCCTGACTTCATAGGAAAACCAAAAGCAACCCTCAGACAACCAGGATTTTCTTCAGATTTTTCTGTCAGCAAAAAACCTTATTCAACACTGTTAAGAAACAAAGGAAACTCGCTTGGAGTTAAATCTGATGCTGAAATGCTGCCTTACACATTACAAACAAGTATTGGAAATGAAGTATTCAAAGATGTTCCAGTGCAGAGGCATGTGACCATGTCTACCAACAACAGGTATTTGGGCTTTGTCTGGCTAAAAGGAGAAGTGTGGTGATCCTAGGATAATAAGTCTTAAACATGTGTGTTCAGGTGAAGAAGGAAATACTTTGTTTTGTGTAATGTAATTTCACATATGAGTAGAGAAATGCATCATTACTAGTTAGTTCACTTTTCCTGGCTGCCTAAACATCATTTTCTGAATATCTCTTTTGTATTTGTTGTGCATTGTTGGTAGTCTCTGCTTATAACGTTCATTTTAGAAGATCTCACAAATTGTTCTGAGATGCTACTTCAGAATAACTTAGTTTGACTGAAGATCTTTCTTCTAATTAATTTTGTAAGTTTTAAGTAAAATCTCATTAATTTGTATGCTCTGCTGTGTTCCAATAATCATATCCATAATACAGTAGCATTACACATTCATGCATCAGAATACTGAACTGGCAGTAATACCACATCCTTAAAATTTTTGTTTGGATGCTGCCATTCATTGGCCAGGTGAAATAAGTGAAATTATTTCATCTACTGGGGCTGTGGTATCCTCATTTGCCCAATAAAAATGTTAACTCAGTGATCTCAAAGTTCCTTTCTGGCTCTAAATTTTCTTGTTTCATGAGGTAATTCAGGTGAGCAAACTACAACATATGGACCAAATCTGGCCCATTGACTGTTTTTATAAATAAAGTTTTATTGGAACACAGCTACATTCCTTTGTTTATATATTCTCTTTGGTTGCTTTTACACAACTGCAGAGTTGAGTAGTTGTGCATAGACAGTATGGCCTGCAAAGCCTAAAATATATACTGTTAGACCCTTCACAGAAAAAGCTTACCATCTGGTATAGATGAGTCATGTCACATTCTTCCATCCTATTTGTACCTATACAAAACAAATTTTTTTGTATCAATTTCCTTTAAATCAATGCTCAAAAATTCCATTTTGTATAAAAGATAGTTCCCCCCCAAGTGCTCCCCCCCATACTAGAATATTTAGAAAGAATATTTTTAAGTAGGCAAAAGGGTACTAGTTTTTTATATTTTAGTATTTTTTAATAAAGCAACCTTTAAATATTTTTCATAATGGTATATATTTAATGGTGTTTATGATTAGTTATTATAAATTTTTTATAAAGTCTAGAAAATATATAATTAAAACTTGAATCTTGACCCAAAGCACAGTTGGTGACTTTGGTGACTGAGGTACCATTGTCTCTGCTGGTTCTGGGCCTAAATTTCAAGATTTTGAATTGAATTTATAAGATGACAGCAAAGCCAGGCATCCTGGATTGTGGGCTCAGAGGAGCACTCCCTACCCCATGGTCTGGTATCTCCTACCTCTCATCCAGTGGCACTGTATGGCCTAGGTAAGAGCCTTCCATTCCTGCAGGTAGCACCAGCAGTGATTGAGTAGAGGACCTTGCCACACCAAGCAGCCTTTAGAGAGGGCCCAAGGTAGTGCTCTCTGACCTGCTGCATATCATGTTCCCACTCTCCCACCTAGCAGCACTGCTGCTGCTAAGTTGCTTTAGTCGTGTCCAACTCTGTGCGACCCCATAGACGGCAGCCCACCAGGCTCCTCTGTCCCTGGGAGTCTTCAGGCAAGAATACTGGAGTGGGTTGCCAGTTTGTTCTCCATTGCATGCATGCATGCTAAGTCGCTTCAGTCATGTCTGACTCTGTGCAACCCCATGGACAGCAACCCACCAGGCTCCTCTGTCCATGGGATTCTCTAGGCAAGAATACTGTAGTGGGTTGCCATTTCCTTCTCCCCTAGCAGCACTAGGCCTAGGGAAGTGTATTCCGCTTCCATGGCCAGCACCTACAGAAATCAAACGGGAGCTCCAGCAGTAAGCAGGAGCTCCATCAGCAGCAGGTAAATGTACCAGACCAGAATAGTACCATAAGGGCCCTGAAAACTAAATTATTATTGGAACCACAGCCTACAAAAGTAGGCCAGGAGGTATATGATAAACCTAAACAGAATAACTGCCTGCTAAAATTAGACATTTAAATAGGATCCAGAGTCTCGTAATATGTGTTCAGATGTGCAGGTTACAATGAAAAAAATCAATCATTATACTAAGAACCAGGGAAATGACAATTTGAATGAGAGAAAACAATCAACAGACTCCAACATTATCATGAATCAGATGATGGAATTATCTGACAATGATTTTAAAGCAGCTGTTGTAAAAATGCTTTAATTTGCAAATGCAAATCTTGTTGAAAAAAAAAAAAAGAAAATTCACCAAAGAAAGAAAACATACAAAAAAGAACCAAATGTTCATGGTGCTTTTCAAGTCTACTGTATCCTACTTTTCTGTATATTTTTAAAAATAATTTTATTTGTTTATTTATTTTTGGCTATGCAGGGTCTTCATTGCTGTACAGGCTTTTTCTCTAATTGCAGAGAACAGGGGCTACTCTCTAGTTGTGGTTTGCAGGCTTCTCATTGTAGAAACTTCTCTTGTTGTGGAACATGGGCTCTAGGACTTACAGACTTCATTAATTGCAGCACATGGACTCAGTAGTTGCTGCTCAGGGCTCTAAAGCACAGATTCAGTAGTTGTGGCACACGGGCTTAATTGTTCCATGGCATGTGGAATCTTCCTGGACCAGGGAAGGAAACTTGTGTCTTTTGCATTGGCAGGCAGATTCTTTTACCACTGAGCCACAAGGGAAGCCCCTACTTTTCTGTATATTCATTATATTATTTTTGAGAGTTTGATATTGAAACTCCAACTAAAAATCTTAATTTATCTACTTAAAAATAATCGTAATATATAGTGGAATTATATATAACTTTGTTCTGTATTTTCCAAGTCTCCTGTAAATGTGTTGTCATACTTTCATAATTTAAAAAATAAAAAAGAGGGGAAAAAAGAACCAAATGGAATGACCAAAATAAAACTGCAGTGTATGAGCTCAATGGCAGAATGAATATGGCAGAGAACAGAATCAAAGAACTTGAAGCTATAACAGTAGAAATTGCCCAATCTGGACAACAGAGTAAATAGACTTAAACAAAAGAAAACAAAATAACTAGCTGAGCCTGAGAGTTCTGTGGGGGAAAAAAAATCTAGCAGAGTCTTAGGGACATGTAGGGAGAATAAGAAAAGATCTAGTATTTGTATTATTAGATCCTCAAAACAAAGAGTGAGATTGAAGGTGTATTTGAAGGCATAATGGCTGAAACTTCTCAAATTTGGCTACGCACCTAAATCTGAAGGTCCAGGATGCTTGGGAAATCCCAGATAGGATGAATTCAAAGAATCCCATGCCAATAATGAAACTTCTGAAAACTAAAGACAAAGAAAAAATCTTATAAATAGCCAGAGAGAAATGATACATCACCCATAGGGGAATACCAGTTTTAATGACAATGGTTTTTCATTCACAGTCAAGGAGGAACCATGAAGGAAAGAAATGGCAAATTTTTAGTGGTGAAAGAAAAAACCTGTCAATCAAAATTCTATATCCTCCAGAAAAGAAAGGGAAATAAAGAAGATATTCTCAGATGAAAGAAAACTAGGAGTATTTGTCATTAGCTGACCTACTCCTAAAGAGGGGCTACAGGAAGTTCTCTCAACAGAACAGAAATAATCTAAAATGGTTTGGAACTTCAGAAAGTACAGGCATAAGCCCTAACATAACAGTAATTACTTTAAATATAAAAACACATGAAAATATGTTCAACTTCATTAGCTATTAGGGAAGTGTAAATTAAAACTACATTGAGAGTCAGCTGGCCAGTCGGGGTCATGGGCTTTCCATCCTAGAACCATGACCCAGTTTGCCCATAAACTCACAGAGAAGGTCCCAGCACTGCTGTGACTTACTCAAAGCCTCAATTGGCCACATTTTGGCACTATGCCAAGGTTGATATGGTTCCTCCAACTCTGCTGAGATCCTTACAGCTGTTCAGAGCTGGGAAAAAAAATATCACTAGTGCTCAAACAAGTAGCTTCAAACAGCTCCCAGTTAAGGAAACTACTGAATGGTGTGGTGACCACCAAGATGTGGATGTGGTTTTATGTTGGTGAGATTGTAGGCAACTGTGACATCATTGGCTATGATGTTTGAAGACCAATCTTTAATATGTGATTATATTTGCTTTATTATTTGAGTGTTCTTGGATTATGTGTGAGCAGGCTGTTAATTGAATGAAATAAGATAATGTGTAAAAAAAAAAACCTATATTGAGACACACCTATATGAATGGCTGAAATAATAAAAAATAGTGATACAGTAATAATAGGGAACCTTAATACCCACTGACATCAATGGACAGGGCATCCAGACAAAATCAGTAACGTAACAGAGGTCTTAACACAGCAGACCAAATGAACCTAATAGGTATCTTGTTGTTCATTTGCTAAGTCATGTCCACCTTTTTGTGATCCCATGCACTGCAACATGCCAGGCTTCTCTCTCCTCCACTGTCTCCCAGAGTTTGCTCAGATTCATGTCTATTGAGTTGGTGATGCTATCTAATCATCTCATCCTCTGCCGCTCTTTTCTCCTTTTGCCTTCAGTCTTTTCCAGCATCAGGGTCTTTTCCAATGAGTCAGCTGTTCACATCAGGTGGCCAAAGTATTGGATCTTCAACTTCAGCAACAGGCCTTCTGATGAATATTCAGGGTTGATTTTATTTGGGATAGACTGATTTGATCTCCTTGCTCTCCAAGGGACTCTCAAGAGTTTTCTCCAGCGCCACAATTTGAAACCATCGATTCTTCAGTGCTTAGCCTTCTTTATGGTCCAACTCTCACATCTGTACATAACAACTAGAAAAACTTTATCTAGCTTTATCTCAAGCTATCAAAACATAGCTTTGACTATATGGACCTTTGTTGGCAAAGTGATGTCTCTCCTTTTTAAGATGCCGTCTAGGTTTGTCATAGTTTTCCTTCCAAAGGGCAAGCATCTTTTCATCTAATAGATACCTATAGGACATTAAATCCGAAAGCAGCAGAATACACATTCTTTTCAAGTGCGCATAGGACATTCTCCAGGATAGATCATATACTAGGTCACAAAACAAACTTCAACAAATTTAAGAGGAAGAAATTATATCAAGCATTTTCCTTAGCACAGTGGTATGGAACTAGAAATCAACTACAGAAAGAAAAATGGGAAAAGAACAAACGTGGCGAGTAAACAGCATGCTACTAAAAAAAAAAAGGGGGTCAACAATGAAATCAGAGGAAATCAGAAAATATCTCAAGACAAATGAAAATGGAAATATAACTTTCCAAAGTTGCTGCTGCTGCTGCTGCTGCTAAGTCGCTTCAGTCGTGTTCAACTCTGTGCATCCCCATAGACGGCAGCCCCATCCCTGGGATTCTCCAGGCAAGAACACTGGAGTGGGTTGCCATTTCCTTCTCCAATGCATGAAAGTGAAAAGTGAAAGTGAAGTAGTTCAGTCGTGTCCGACTCTTAGCGACCCCATGGACTGCAGCCCACCAGGCTCCTCTGTCCATGGGATTTTCCAGACAAGAGTACTGGAGTGGGGTGCCATTGCCTTCTCCGAAGTTGGGATGCATCAAAAACTGTTCTGAGAGGGAAGTTTATAGTGATATAGACTTGATGTCCATATCGACATGAGTTTGAGTAACTCTGGGAGTTGGTGATGGACAGGGAAGCCTGGCATGCTGCAGTCCACGGGGTTGGAAAGAGCTGGACATGACTGAGTTACTCAGTTGAACTGAACTGAGACTTCCCACAAGAAACAATTAAAGAAAACCTCAAAAACGTAACCTATTGCCTAAACGAATTACAAAAAGAAGAACAAACAAAGTCCAAAGTCAGCAGAAAAATGAAATAATAAAGATCAGAGAAGAAATAAAATAGAGATCATAAAAACAATAGAAAAGATCAATGAGACCAAGAGCTGGTTTTTAAAAAAGACTTAAAAATTGATAAACTTTTAGCCAGGCTCACCAAGAAGAAAAGAGGACCCAAGTAAGAATTGAAGAGGAGAAATAACAACTGATACTGCAGAGATACAAAACAATCATAGAAAATATTATGAACAGTTATGTGCCCATAAATTGGACAGTCTAGAAGAGGTGGACTTCCCTCATAGCTCAGTCAGTAAAGAATCTGCCTGCAATGCAGGAGACCTGGGTTCGCTTCCTGGGTTGGGAAGATCACCTGGAGAAGGAAATGGCAATCCACTCCAGTATTCTTGCCTGGAGAATCCCATGGACAGAGGACCCTGGCAGGCTACAGTCCATGGTGTTGCGAAAGTCGGATGCCACTTAGCAACTAAACCAGAAGAGATGGACAAATTTCTAGAAACATACAAACAGCCAAGACTGAAACAAACAAACAGAAAAGACAGTTTGAACAGGCTGGTTACTAGAAGTGAAATTGAATTTGTAACAGAAAAACTAGAAACAAAGTCCAGGACTAGATGGCCTCACAGGGGAGTCCTACCAAACATATGAATAAGGACTAATATCTGTTCTTCTCAAGCTATTCCAAAAAATTGAATAGGAGGGATCACTCCCACATTCATTCCATGGGCTACCGTTATCTCAATACCCAAACCAGACAGAGATGCCAGAGAGAAAGAAAATCACAGGTCAAAATATCTTTGATGAATATAGATGCAAAAATCTACAGCGAAATATTAGCAAACCAAATCTGACAATATATAAAAAGGGTCATATACCATGATCAAGTTGGATTTATTCCAGAGTCATAGGGATGGTTCCACATTTGCAGATCAATCAGTGTGATACACCACATTAACAAAAGGAAGGCTCAGAATCACATGATCATCCCAATAGACACACAAAAAACATTTGATAAAATTCCATATCTACTCATGATTAAAAGCTGTCATCAAAGTGGGTATAGAGGGAACTTATCTCAGAATAATAAAGACCATTTATGACAAACTCACAGCCAAAATCATACTCAGTGGTAAAACCCTTTGCACTAAATTCAAGAACAAGACAAGGATGCCCGCTCTTGCCACTTCAGTTTAACATAATATTTGAAGTCCTAGCTACTGCAGAGAAGAAAAAGAAGTAAAAGGTATCCAAATTGGAAGGGAAGAAGTAAAACTGTCACTTCTTGCAGATAACATGATACTTTATAGAGAAAACCCAAAAGTCTCTACCCCAGAACTATTAGAAATAATAAATGAATTCACCAAGGTTGCAGGGTACAAAATTAATAGACAGAAATCTGTTGTATTTCTATATACTAATAATGGAATGTAAGAGAATAAGAAAGCAATAGCATCTATAATGACATCAAAAAATAAAATAACTAGGAGTAAACCTAGCTAAGGAGTTGAAATACCTTTACTTTGAAAACTGTAAAACATTGATGATGAAAATTGAAGATGATACAAAGATGGACAAAGTGCTCTTAGATTTGAAGAATTAATATTGTTAAACTAGCCATACTGCCCAAAGCAACCTACGATTTAATGCAATCCTTATCAAAATACCCAGAACATTTTTCACAGAACTAGAACAAATAATCTGAAATTTTATATTGAACCATAGAAGACTTTTAATTGCTGAAGCAGTCTTGAGGAAGAAAAAGAGCAAAGCTGGAGTATAACCCTCCTAGACTTCAGACAGTACTACAAAGTAATGAAAAGCAGCATGTAATGAAAGTAATGAAGCAGCAAGTAATGAAAGCAGCATGCTACTGGCACAAAAACAGACACAGATCAATGTAACAGAGAGCCCAGAAATAAACCCACACACCTATGATAAATTAACCTATGACAAAGGAGGCAACTATATACAATGGAGAAAAGACTCTCTTTAACAAGTTGTTGCTGGGAAAACTGGACAACTGCATGTAAAATAAGATGTTAGAGCATTCTCTCACACTGTATACAAAAGTAAACTCAAAATGGTTTAAAGACCTAAATGTAAGATCTGAAGCTATAAAAGTCTTAGAAAAACATTGTATAGCACAGGGAATTATCTTATTAGCCATTATCTTGTAATAACTTACAATGGAGTATTATCTGCAAAAATACCCAATCACCATTCTGTATACCTGAAAGTAATACAACATTACAAATCAAATATACTGCAATTTAAAAGTATAACACTGAATCTGGCAAGCATACAGAGAACATGGATCACTCATAGCATTGTTTTTGGGAATATAAAATTGTACAGCCATGTTAGAAGATAGTTGAGGATAAGTTAGAAGTTAGAGGATAAGTTAGAAGATAGTTTCCTTAAAAAAAAGAAAGCTAAACAGGAATTCCACTCCTAGACATTTATCCCAGAGATATGAAAAGTTCAGTTTACACAAAAACCTGTACACAGGTGTCCATAGTAACTTTATTCATAATAGACCCAAACTAGAAACAACCCAGATGTCCTTGAGAAGTTGAAAGATTCAACAAACTGAATACATCCGCACTACAGAATATACCTCTCCACAGTATAAAAGGATGAACTATGGACATACACAACATCAGTGGATCTCAAGGGAATTGTGCTGAGTTGAAGGCAATCTCAAAAAGTTACATACTGTATGACTATATATAACATCCTTGAAATGACAGAATTTTAGAGATAGAGAACAGAGAAGTGATTGCCAAGATCAAGGGTTGGAGAAAGGGGAAGGATGTGGCAATAAAGGGGTAGCAAGAGGGAGCCTTGTAATGATGGGGTAGTTCTACATGTTGATTGTAGTGCTGGCTACATGCACCTTTGTGTGTGGTAGAATTATACACACATTCATGTAAGTGAAAGTTGAGTATGCTCTGGATTATACCACTGTCAGCTGCTTGGTTTTGATATTGTACTATGCAAGGTATTGCCATTGGAGGAAACTGGGTGAAGGGTACATGAGGCTTCTATGTACATTTTTTTTTGAAAATTCCCATGAATTTATAAATATGTCAAAAAAAAAGATTAAAATTGATAATAAAAGCTTTCTACATGGTTTTAGCTTTGAGAATTAATATAGTATATGCTTTTGTCTTTTGCCTTTCACTATAAGAATTTTGAATTTCAAATAGTGTAGAATGTCTTCTGGGCTTCCCAGGGGGCTCAGTGGGTAAAGAATCTGCCTGCAGTGCAGGAGAAACTGGTTGGATCCCTGGGTTGGGAGGATCTCCTGAAGGAGGGCATGGCAACCCACTCCACTATTCTTGCCTGGAGAATCCCATGGACACAGGGGCCTGGTGGGCTATAGTCCATAGTGTCGCAAAAAGGCAGATATGACTGAAGTAACTGAGTATGCATGCACAGAATGTCTTTTACATTCTTGTACAGTGATTTCTAGAACTGCATACCTGTCTTCAGTTGTCTTTCTTTGTATGGATGTATTTCAGACTGTTTTAATTAAAGCTATTAAATTTGTTATAAAACATCTTCATCAAACCTTTTTTTAAAGAGTATATTACAAATTGAAAGTTACATAAGGGAAATCTAAATACCATCTGGTGGCAGAGGGTATGGGCTGCCTTTCAAATTATAAAATCAAAGAAGTTGCTCTTACCAAAATAGAATAATAGCAAAAGATTTTATTTCTAAACTTATGAAATATTAAGGAGTAAGTAGTATAAGCTATTATGAGTTTAAACTTTTTAAAGTCACCATATCTTTTGAGAAGCTAATGAAAGCTATATGATCTTCCCAGAAAAATTAATTGGTGCACATATGCATGCATGTTTGTCTACTAATGCAGGAAATATACGGACCCCAGAAGCCCATTCTCAAAAATTCTGGTTAAAGAACTCATGTCTGCCAGTTAACAAACTGGAAGATTCTAGCAAAATAATGTAACTGATATTCTCTAATATTGTAGGTATCAATCTAAGTTTACTATGGTCTACAGTGAAATAGAAAGAGGAGTCAAAAGTGAGGATATATGATTGATTTGTGGTTTCTCTGGGAAATGTTTATTACTAAAAAAATACAATTCACAACCATTGTATTTTGTTAAAATGATGATTATTAAAATGGGTGTTTAAATATATGTATGCATGAAACATAGGTGAATATGGTGCTGAAGACCAGGGTTTCATTAGGCCTAGAATGAGAGAAGAAATCACTGTATGTATATGATAGTAAGATCATGGACTTTGGATACAAATAAAGGACTGTTTGGCATTAGCCAATGGGAACCATGATTGAAAAGGTATCTTGCAAGTATTAAGCTAAAATAAATGAATGTAGGTTTCTGAGATTTTGTAGGTTTTAAAATTCGTATACTAAATAATTATAGGAAACATTTTCTAAAATAAATTTATTGTTTTGTTGTGATTACAGAAGTATTAATGTGTATTGTATAGAAAATTTGCAAAGTATAAGCAAGTAAAAGAAAGAAAAAAACACCTCTAATCTAAACATAAATGTAAACATTAAAAAATGCCTTTCTATATTATAAGTTTTAAAAATACAAATTGGCTCATGATGTATATTACTGTTTTTTAACCTGTTTTAAAAGACAGTATATTAACATTTTCCATATTGTTAAATACACATCTACAGTATCATTTTTAGTGTCAGGCTAGTCCATAGTCATTTATTGTTAAATATAAATGATTTTCACTATTGCAAGCAATTCTACAATGAACATATATGTAGAATAATCCTTGCCTGTATTCACAACTAGTTCTTTAGAATAAATTAGTAGAAATAGACTCTCTGGGTAAGAGGGTATACACACTAACACTTTATTAATTTGTACTCAAAACAATGATACCAGATAGAGTTTTCTAGAAACACATGGGAATGATAGTTTACTTGTGCACTTGCCAACACTGGGCATCAGTTTTTTATTTGGTGTTCTAAAAGGTGAAAAAAAAATGCACTTATGTTTTAATTTCTATTTCTTTGATTTTTATTCTTAAGGAAGTTTTGTTTTTCATATGTTTATTCACCCATTTATGGATCTTTTATAACTTACATATTTTGTCAATTGTTCGTTTTTCTTTCTAATTTGTAAAAGTGATTTATAAATTATGATGTTGACCTTTTTGTCCTGTAATATGTTGGCAATGTTTTCTCAGTTTATTTCTTTAATTTTATTTATTTATTTATTAAGGCTGTGCTGGGTCTTCATTGCTGTGCAGGCTTTTTTCTAGTTTCAAGAGTGGAGCTACTCCAGTTGCAGTGCACAGGCTTCTCGTTGCAGTGGCTTCTCTTGTGGAGGAGCACAGGCTCTAGGGCACTCAAGCTTCACTAGTTGTGGCATGTGAGTTCAGTAATTATGGCATGTGGGCTCAGTAGTTGCAGCTCCCAGGATCTAGAACACAGGCTCAGTAGTTGTGGCACACGAACTTTTTTGCTCCACAGCATGTGGGATCTTCCCGGATCAGGGATTGAACCTGTGTCTTCTGCATTGTCAGGTGAATTCTTTACTATTGAGAGCCATCAGGAAAGCCCCTCCCTTGTTTATTTAATTATGATATTTTGGGTATACAAAAACTTTAAATTTTTCTAGTTACATTTATTAATCTCTTCCTTTATGACTTTTGCCTTTAGGTGTTATGCTTAGAAAAGCATTTCTACCCCCAATTTATGTAGTATGTCTTCTGTTTACTTTTAGAATTTTGATGGTTTCATTTTTTGCATTTAAACCTTTAATTCATCTAGAATTTATTTTGTTGTATAGTGTGAGAGATGACTCAGTGGGTAAAGAATCCACCTGCAATGCAGGTGGTTCGATCCCTGGGTTAAGATCCCCTGGAGGAGGAAATGGCAACCTACTCCAGTATTCTTGCCTGAAAAATCCCATGGACAGAGGAGCCTGGGGGGCTACAGTCCATGGGGTTACAAAGGACCAGACACAATTGAGCAACTGAGCATGCACATTGAAATTGTGTGAGAGTAGGAATCTTTCCTGTTATCCAGATGTCCTAATATCAATTATGACATAATACTTTCTTTTCCTGATGGTTTGAAATGCTGTCTCTACCAATACTAAATTGTTATAAGTATATGATTCAATTTCTGGGCTTTCCATTCAGAATCATTGACTATACCTATCTCTTCTTTCACAGTGCCAAACTACTCAGGTTATTATAACTTTATAATAAGTGTTCATAACCTTTACTTCGGAGAAGGCACTGGCAACCCACTCCAGTACTCATGCCTGGAAAATCCCATGGATGGAGGAGCCTGGTAGGCTGCAGTCCATGGGGTCGTGAAGAGTCAGACCAGACTGAGTGACTTCACTTTCACTTTTCACTTTCATGCACTGGAGAAGGAAATGGCAACCCACTCCAGTGTTCTTGCCTGGAGAATCCCAGGGACGGGGGAGCCTGATGGGCTGCCGTCTATGGGGTCGCACAGAGTCGGACACAACTGACGTGACTTAGCAGCAGCAGCAACCTTTACTTTCTACTTGCTCCTCTCTGTACCTCCTAATTTGGTTTGTTGCTTTTGTCATGTGCTTTTATTACACCTACTGCCCCTGTTACAGTATTTAGTAGACTTTGTTCTTATGTACATATTCAATCAGTGCATTAATTATTATGTAACAGATGACCACAAATTTAGTAGTTTACAGCACATGCTTATTATCCCATAGCTTCTATGGATTAGGAATCTAAGAACCACTTAGCTAGGTCTTCTGTTTCAGAGTTTCTCATGCAACTGCAATCACGCTATCAGCTTTGGCTGGGGTCAGCTGAGACGAATCCCCTTCTAGGCTCACTTACATGGTTGTTGGTACAATCTATTCCTTTTGAGTTGTGCCTTAGTTTCATCTGGCTGGCCAAAGACCAACTTCAATTTCATGCCATGTAGGCCTCCCTAACGTGGCCATTCGCCTCATCAAAACCAGCAAAGAGAGATTATGCTAGCAAAGTGGAAATTAGAATCTTCTGTAATCTAATTATGTATAATCCCCTCAACCTTGAAGTATTCTATTGATTAAAAGCAAGTTAGTCAAAGGGAGGGGATTACACAAGGTTTTGGTACCACAGAGGCAGGCAGCATTGGGGGGCCATTTACTAGCTGCTTGCCATAGTCAGTTTTCTCAACTATATGTGTAGTCCGTGAGACTAATGGTGTCTTTCTCTTGTGTATCGTTGATCATTACACTCTGACACAGTGCCTGGCACGTAATAGTAGGTCCTTAAATATTTGTGGGATAATAATGTGTCTCTAATAAATGGTGTATGTTTAAATGTGGCTTTTTTGGGGAGGGGCAGCCTAAATATTTGTCTTTTAAGAAACAAAGTAGTAAGTCTTTTATACTTACTGTTATAAAACTGGTTGGACCTCTGTTATCTTATTATGTTTGTTTTTCATGTGCTCCTGTGGTTTTCCTTGACTATTTTTCTTTTGCTGTGTTGACTGTTTTCTTTCCTGTGCGTTAGACCCACCAAGGCTTGAACCAAAGCAGCCCCTACCATATCCTTGCTGTGCTTTCTTTCATTCTTCACTCATAACCTCCTACTTCCTGCTCAAGTCCTCACAGCTGACTCAAAGCAGGCGAAGATTCCAGTTTACATTTCTTAGGATTCTGAAGCAAGGGAAAGTGTTGCTGTCTCCCTGCCAGTTCTGCAGAAGTAGGAATTGGATAAGTTTTTGGGGTCTTCTGTATTACCCAGATGCATTAATACTCGAATGTGATGCTCTTATAATTGCAGAGCTTCGTATACTAAATAAACTTTTGCTTGTAGCCTACAATCTAATCATTTCTTTTAGAATTTAGGAGATGTGCTTCATTTCTTTATTTTTTTCCTCCCGGTTATGTTGCTCTCTGAGATTCCAAAACTTCCCACAGACCTGCCTTGTGGAAACCTTTCCTCTTTCATGACTCCCTCCCCAGGGCGGGTGTCCATCCCTAAATCTTTTGTCTCTGCTTTTGTCTTTTATATTTTGTCCTACCTCCTTTCAAAGAGATTGGGCTGCCTTTTTGGGTGCCTAGTGTCCTCTGCCAGAGTTCAGAAGTTGTTTTATGGAAGCTGCTCAACATTCAAATGATCTTTTGATGAATTTGTGGGAGAGAAAGTGCTCTCCCGTCCTGTTCCTCCACCATCTTGGGACTGTCTCCGATGTGCTTCATTTCAGAGAATTGATCTAATTTTTAGAGTATTACATACTGTTGAAAAATTCTGAAATAGGTATTCTGTGTCACAGTCACCTCTAGTCCCATACCCACTGCTGAGCAAGATGGAGTCTTTGCTTCATTCAATCATCCTATTCCTTCTTACAGCATTCATTCCTCCTTGCATGTACCAGGCACTGCCCTAGGCACTGGAGATACAAGTAATAGACATTTGGAGTCTAGTGAGACAGGCAGACATGAACACAAATTATTTCTGTTTGTGGGTGGGGGGTGGTATTTCTTTGTCCTTATGTGGAGAAAAATTTTCTACATATTTCCAGTAAAATTCACACAAAAATTATTTTGGTGAGCATATGAAGTGGGAAATCTACCTTTCTTTCCTAAGTCGTTAATTGAGCATTCCCCGTCTGGTTTGAAATGCCACTTTTATCTTGTACTGAGATATTAATATAATGTAAATTGAGTATTTATAAGCTCTCTACTATTTTACTTATCTGTCCAGCTATTTTAAATGTTATACCTGTATAACACATTTCAGTATCTGGTAATGCAAGTCTTTCATTTTTTAGTTACATTCAAAAATATTCATTATGTTCAACTGTTTATTATTTTCATAGTTTTCTTTATTTTGTATTGCTAGTTCCTTAATGCATTTATGTGCTCAGTCATGTCTGACTCTTTGCAACCCCATGAACTGTAGCCCACCAGGCTCCTCTGTCTATGCAATTTTCCAGGCAAAAATACAGCAGTAGGTTGCCATTTCCTTCTCCAGGTTATCTTCCTGACCCAGTGATTGAACCCGTGTCTCCTGCATTGCAGGTGGATTCTTTACTCACTGAGCCATTGGGGAAATGTGACTTCCAAGTTCTTTTAAATTACTAGTTCAAATTCAGCCTTTAATATAGTTTCCTTCAGTGAATATGAAAGCTGATACAAGGTATCATTTTAATTTTCCCCTTTTGAAATATTTTAGTGACCTATTTTACTGCTCAATGCCACAGAGACTTTAAATGAAAAGTATAGTGTTTGAAACTTGCTTCTGACTTTGCCATTTGAATTTTAATTTACTTTTGTTTTATACCTTAGGTTTAACCCAAAGGCATCCCTTCCGCCACCTTTTCAGGTGCATCTCTCAAGAACCTGTACTAAGGAAATGAGCGGTATGTTTTCTAAACATTATTTTTGTGATACATTGTGGCTTCTGGAGCCTCAGAACCCTAAGAAAAGTATCTAGTGGTGGCTTTTGACATTTGTTCTCACCTTCTCCCACTTGTAATGTATCTCTCCTCCTCTCTTTTCTCATTTCTTTAAGTTATGAATTGTAGTGATCTAAAGATAAAGTAATACCTCCAAGGGTATCATTATTGTTCTGACTTGAGGCTTTCCTCACACCAGACCTGTTCTGTCTCTTCCGCTTGTTGCCTACAGAGATCGTTGTATCCCTTGTCACTCTCAGTCATTAGAGAGTATGATTTAAAGCACATAAATAGAGGACTTCAACTCAAAAAATAGTTTCAGATACTCATAAAATACTTTCACATACTTAACACTATGTGAAAACTGGGCTGCAATGACCAGCATCTAAATATGAATAAGCATCTAAATATGAATATAAATATATACAATCCAAAAGGACAATAGAAGACATAATAAAGTTGAAGAATCTGAAGATCAGAGGTGCACACACTTGTCTTCTCCAACCAAAGTGTAAATCCCTTGCTCTTAGACCCACCGGAGGAATACATGGTTTTCAGAATTAGTACTTACACTGCATGAAGTTTATGTGGTTTTAAATGATTTGCTGCTTTACATGTGATTCTTACTGAGTTGAAATCGTTTTTTCCATAGAGCTATATCTCCAGTATTTCTCATGAAAATTGATGGAACAGGTTGATTTTTGTCTTTATCAATTATATTTACACATGCATTTTCTGAAAAATGACCACTCAGTAAAGCCACATACCCTTTAGAGGTTGTAAATCCTTTGAATTAGAATAAGCTTTTGCTGCAGAACCAAGAGGACTTGTTTCAGGAGGATTATGATTCACCCAGGGGCTGGGTGAATAACCTCTTACACATAACCTCTTCTAATTGCTGGCAGCCTAAATTACTTCCTTGATTTGTTGAACAAAAGGCACAGAAGCTTAGATAACTCCAGTAGCCCCATGGAGCAGGTGCATTTGCAGACTCCAACTACATGCCAACTGCTGACTCTCTCTTTAAGGGAGGGACTGGCCAGTTCCAAGAAACATGTCTTTTCCTTCTTCCTGGTTCTTTTATATATCATTATTTGGGAAGAACTTTATAAATTAACTGTGCCTTTAATAGGAAACAGATGTGGAAATCCTGGACCCTTCTATTGGCTGAGTCAAGCTAAGTCTCAGCAAAGGGCAGTTCTCATGCCCTCTGGTGGGTAAGGCAGAATTGCATCCAGCCATCCTCAAGGGATGGCTCTCCCTTTGGCTTCCTGGCATCCTCAGAGGCCAGCATCTCCAAACCAGTCTAAGTGTCTCTACAAGCCAGTTTTTAAAATAAGATAAAGTAAAAATTGTCGAATCCCAGCAGAAATACTGTCTGATTAAAATGTGAACATATTTTGTTTATAGATGGTAATTTTTCATATACTCTGGTCTGTATCCCAGTAAAATTTTTAAAAGGTTTGGAATGAATTTCCATAGTTCTTCCAGAAATGTCAGCTATTGTGGACACTTAAATTAAGATATTAACTCAAGTATTCTAAGTTTTAAATAAAAAATAAATGTAAGAGAGCTAGCCAAAGCTCTGTAATATTCACTTATGAAAAATGAATGACTTGTATTGGGGAAATAAAAGCAAATCATTAATAGTTATCTGTGGGCACCAGATCTTTTATTTATGTTCATAAACTGAGGCTAGGATGTTTATTACACGTGCATCAATTTTTGAACTTTTTCTTAGTGCTGAATTATTTTTTCTTATTAATAAAGGGCAAATTGATCATGTCTTAAAACCTGGACAGTTGTTTATTCTTTATAAAGTGTTTCTTTGATCTTACTATTACGGCATTATCCTTACGCTTTGTAAAATACAGCTTCAAATTTAGCATTACATATATACTGTTATTGTCTAAAATTTAACCTTTCTTGGTTGCAATTAGAAAATAATTAGTTAAATAATTTCATTATTCTTTATGAAGCAAACATCATCCTGAAGTTTAAATTAAACTATGACATATCCTTGCAAAATAAAGGGGCTACGTTCCCTCTCTGAGTGGCCGTTGACCTTCCTGATTATTTCAGGACTAAAACTTAGAATGAAGTTGTCATGGTCCTGCTCTCCTAATCCTGTTCCCTTTGAAGTCCCTTAACCCCCACAAGCCTGAAGTACAACAAAGCCTAAAGACACAAATACTAGATAATAGGGATAATCTGAAATGTTAAGCATTCTGGTTAATTCTATCATTTTTTTAATTTAAAGATAATTTAAATCAGGCTGTTGAAAAACCAAATGTCACGCCTCCTGCCTCTTACACTTATAAAATGGATGAGGTTCAAAACCGCATAAAGGAAATACTAAACAAGCATAGCAATGGCATTTGGATATCTAAGCTTCCACATTTTTACAAAGAATTATATAAAGAAGAACTAAATCAAGGAATTTTACAACAATTTGAACACTGGCCTCATATTTGCACGGTACGTTTCTTCTTATTCTTCCCTCTTGATGCCTCCTCCCTGCCCTACTTTCAGATTTTGAGTTATTAGTCGTATCATCTTTTATTTGGGGAGCACGAAACACTTTACATAATATTGCTTCTTTAATCTTTATCACTAAGATTAACACATATGAGTTCTTGTTTATAGGAGAAATACGTCTAGGTTGAGAGTTGTGTGTGTTGTAATTACTGTGTATTTAATATATGATCATATATATACCATTTAGTAAGACTTCCCTGGTGGCTCAGATGGTAAAGCGTCTGCCTACAATGCGGCAGACCCGGGTTCGATCCCTGGGTGGGGAAGATCCTCTGGAGAAGGAAATGGCAACCCACTCCAGTACTCTTGCCTGAAAAATCCCATGGGAGGAGCCTGGTAGGCTACAGTCCATGGGGTCGCAAAGAGTCAGACACGACTGACTGACTTCACTTCACTTCATCTACCATTTAGTATTGAACTGTTACCAGTAGATACTGATGGCTTTGTCATTTTAATAATTTGAACTCAACTGGTAATAGAACATGTTTTGTTTGCCTCAAATTTTATATGCTTGTTCCTGAGCATTTTTAAAGACATTCAGCTGAACAGATTTTAGTTATTTTGGCTAATTATTTATAGAATACCTTTAAAAAATTAATATAGAATTCAGATTTTAAATTTTTAAAAACTACTTTGAAGAAAAAAATTGAAAAGTGAGCTAACATCAATTTTCATGCCTGTTCCTACTTGAGAGTCTATTATAAGAAAATGATGGATCAGAGTAGTTTATCAGAAATCTTAGTTCAGCCAGAGATAGAGAAAACTAGCTTCCTAAACCTAAATAACTAATCTTTAGATGTTTCTTTTTTTTAATTTAATTACTTATTTTTGGCTGCACTGGGTCTTCATTGCTGCTCACAGGCTTTTCTCTAGTTGTGGCAGTTGGGGTCTACTCTCTAGTTGCAGTGCACAGGCTTCTCATTGCTATGGCTTCTCTTGTTGGGAGCGTGGGCTCTAGGCTTCTGGGCTCAGTAGTTGTGGTACATGGGCTTACCCCACAACATGTGGAATCTTCCCAGGGCAGGGATCAAACCCACGTCCCTGTATTGGCAGGCAAATTCCCAAACGCTGGACCACCAAAGAAGTCCCTAGGTGTTTCTTAATGCTATTTATGTAGACTATATTCAACAAAATAACTTCTAAAGAGTAACATTAGCTTTGCTTGGTGCTTCTAAGCTTATAGAATTAAATATGCATGACAGTTATTATTTGATACAGGGCTTTTATTTCTTTAACTTAATATATATTTTGGTCCCCAACGCTGGGCACAGTATGGGCCACTCCCTCTTATAGGCACCTGGCCTAAAGACAGCATGTATTTTTATAACCACTGCTTCCTCCAGGGCACTTAATACCTGTTAATACCTGCTGCATTCCTGTGGGCTTTCCAGACAAGGGTTATGTATCCATCCATCCATCCATCCATCCATCTATCTTGTTTGTTCTTACATCATTCACTCTACACCTACAGGTACCAGGCAGTGCCTTAGGTACTGAGACCACCTTAGGGCAATGTGATATGCTGATGAATACACAGTGTAAAGTGAGAAAACAAGAAATATCAAACTCTGGAAATATGGCTCTTTCCCTCCCTATAAAGTCAAGAATGATCGTAAGAATGTTATCTGTGATTTATGTTGAATATGGGGTTTGTTCTTATAGTAGGAATTTCTAAGGTTGCTATTTGATTTATTCCATTTTTATTCTTTTCTGGGAAGAATATTCTCACTGGATGCAGGCTGAGCAGCATTGAGGAACCTCTCAGGTTTCCATAATCTTTAGGGGACTTTTGAGGTTTCACCAAGCTGCTCAATCTGAAGGTTCAGGGCCTGGAGCTTCTTCTTGAAATGCATATGGTTCTTTTATTTTTTAAATCCATAGATATTCATGAACTTGTGTTTTCAATGAACTTTAAGTCCTCTTATTGTGAAGATACACGTATAACTCACTATTAAGTTTCCGAAAAGAAGTTATCTTTGGCGTAAAAGGACTTTAAATTAACTTCACGGATTCTTCTTAATGTAGTATATTTCTGGTTGATGGTTCCCTGGTGGCTCAGACAGCAGAGAGTCTGACTGCAATTCAGGAGACCCAGGGTTTGATCCCTGGGTTGGGAAGATCCTCTGGAAAGGGGATGGCCGCCACTCCAGTGTTCTTGTCTGGGAAATCCGATGGACAGAGGAACTCGGTGGGCTATAGTCCATGGGGGTCACAAAGAGTCATACACTATTGAGCAACTAACACTTCACTTTTCTGATTAGTTTGTTTGAAGCTGCATGATAATAACTAGTATTTGTATAGCTAAATTTATGGCTTTGGGAGAGAAATTCTCATCCTTACTACTTTACATGTCTGCAGACCCTCAAAATTTCTTTTGTCAGGATTGCAGGTGAGAGACTACCTGTCTCTTTGATGTTAAAACTTTACCTAAAATGGGTGGTTTCCTACTAAATTTCAGGTGCTAAAATAATTTTTAATTTTTTGGTTGCTCAAATGCATCCTTGTTGCATGACTATTTCTGTCTAGGCAATGAGGGTAGAACATGAAGCAGAAATAAAAGGTTATCTTTCTTATCTCCATGCTGTTTCTCTCAATTTTAATAGGACTGTTTAGATGAAATCACTATCAGTTGTCAGGTGTGAGAATTTGATTAGTGAAGCATTGTGTCTAGGATGACAAAAACTGCCAGTTTTAATGAGATCTATCAGTATTTTTCAAAATGGTCTGTTTACTATCCCTGATTTTTTTTAACAGACTGCTGGTAAACAGTTTCAGGATGTTACACCATGGTCAATTTTAGACAGTATTAAATAGCTGCACCGTGATTATTTTCCCTTTTCTGACTTCTTGCTTTTCACCTTGCTAAAAAGCAGGAACACTGATAGAATGCCCAGGGCTGATTCTACTGCAAATAGGTCAGACAGGTTAGAACACACTGCACTGCAGAAATTTTAGGGTGAGAAAGACTTAGTGATATATATCTCCATATGGCTTGTTGGGTAACTGAAGAAGAAATCTGAGTGCACTGTATTTCTTTCTTTTTTTTTTTAAGTGCTTTCTCTCCCAGTCATATAAAATATTCCATATAAAAGTACTGAAAAATAAAGTTATAAAATAAAATCACCCATCATCCTAGCACCCAGAGATAATCACTTTCAGGAGTTCCATTTGAGTGTAGAATGGGTCGCATCAGCTCAAGGGACCAAATAACAGCTCTGAAGTTTTACCTTGATGGAGGTTTGATCAGCTCTGTGCTACAAATCACTTTACAAGGTTTTTAGATGGCATCTTGATGCAGGCAGAAGTATGCTTTGAATCTGTTGTTTTTAACCTTTTGGATCTCTCTAGCAGCAAAATGTGTACTGAGAGTTTTAAAAGCTAAAGAGAATATCAAGTCATGTTAACAATGATGACCCAGTTCTTAGGTGTTCCTAAAGAACTTGTGAAGAAGCTGTCTTGGAAAGGCTCAGAGCCCAAGATGGTAGACTGTTGACCAAGGATACCAAGCATCTAAGAATTGCTGTTGGATCCTAGGAGAAGGATAGCAACACCTCCTGGCTGTTTGAAGGGGTGGCCTTATTAATTCTTTAACTGTTGTATTTGGCTGGTATTATATTTATAAAATGTTTCTGTGAGCCACTCACTGACCTGGGTGCTAAGAATAACAATAAACAAGACAGACCTGAGCTTTGCCCTTCTGGAACTTAAGGAACTTTTCCCTGCCCAACCAGGAAAATAAGCGTTGAGCAAATAAGGGTAAGCCTGCAATTGTTATGAAGGAGAAATGTAGGGTGCTAAGGAAACATGTAAACAGGAGGGTGCAGCATAGTCAGCCAAGTCAAGAAAAGCTTCCCAGATGAAGTAGCTGTTACACAAAAATTTCAAATCTTGTCACAATGATTGTTGAATACCAGAGATTTTGTTGAAATCCTCCACTTTCTGAAACGTGGGTGGTGAGAGAAACCTCTCCATTCCTGCATGACATGGAGTATCTGTCTTCAGTGCCTTGCCTGAAGCTATGTGGAGAGCTGGGGGGTGGATGAGGGCTGCTTTAGAGCCAGACAGGAACAGATGCACTTAGCTGAGAAGACTCTGCTGGTACCTCAAAGGCCTAGCAGGGGAGCACTCGGGGGGTAGCTTCAAGATAGTGGGAAACATTCTGAGTTCAGCTAGAAGCACATCAAGCCTTAATCACAGTTCATAACATTAGTGAATAATAACATAAAATGATATAAATGAGAAAAATACCTAATGATGCTAATTATTCATGCTTTTACAAAAAGGTTTTACTGTTAGTCTGTATTTTACATGTCATTTTTTTTGTTTGTTAGAAATCACTGAGCTTTAAGTCATTTAGTCCTTCTAATACCTCAGACTTAAAAATTCCTGAGGTTCTGGATTGCAATTTCTGTAATATCGAAGGCAGCAACAGCAGTTGTGCCACTTACATACTTCTGTATGTTCAGGAATTTGTCTTAACTTTAATTATGATAATTAATTATATAAGATAAAGCACCTGTCAGCCCATGCAAAATGAATTGCCTCTTTTTTTAAAGCCTGGATATTTCTGTGTTGAAAACACCTTGATTTCTAAGGAAGTGAACATAAATGAAACAGCAGTGATGTATCTTCAGCCTTAACAGTGTTGATACAATCTATACGGCCATTCCAGCAGAAGCAGCACTGAGAAGTAAAGCCAGGACTTGAAAGTACAACCATAATAGTGAACTGGAATCCAGTATCTTTTCTGACTCTTCATCAGTGGAAAGAAACACGCAATGAACACATTGGAACAGTTTTAAAGTTTAAATTCAGTGACCATCTGAGTAGGAGAAAGATAAAATTGCACTGCAGTGAAATCAGAATAGGACACTTGGGGAGTAATGTGATGTTGCTGTTCCAGAACTTGAAACAGAAAACTACCCATAAAGCCCGATAGTACAATAGAGTTTGGGCTTTGGAGTTTGGTTTTTGCCTTGATCATTTCTTAGTGGTATTATTTTCAGCATACAGATCAGGGTCTCAGTCTGCTCTAAAATATGACTGTTCTTCCCATCTCTTAGGGTTGTTGGAATTAAGTGACACAAACTTTATTATAAAAGAGCAGCTGCCAGTACAGTATAGAAACATAGCAGATATACAGGAAAAGACTGTTCTTTTTCCAGGGGCAGCCCAGCTTAAATGAAAGCAGGTTAAAACCCACTGGTAAAGCAGAGGTATTACCAGAAAATGCTACAAAGGAGCTTCTGTCAATGAAAACAGAGGTAATGCTGAAGAGGACAGAACAAAGCTTAAATTGAAAAATAAAGGGCAGTGGATAAAGAAAATGACACTCTTAGATGGATTGAATTTCTGCCCTCCTAAAGGAGCAGATCCTGCTCCCCCTAGAGGTAATGAGAAGCATATCTAGTACCTGCTTGGCTTAAAATACACAGTGAAAGCCAGAGCTGCCACCCAAGATCATCCCCCAAAGATCTGCACACATTTAACCAGGATAATGTTTTCCTGAGGAGACCTATGAACAAGTGCTGAACCTCGGGCCATGCTAAAGGAAAGCGGCTTGAAATTGATCCAAATACAAATGACTGTAGTCAGCATCACTGCAAAGTCCTTAGTAGGAAAGAGTGAGAGTGAAAGAGTATTGACCTTGAAATATATAATGTCTATAAAACTACTCACTCAAGGTGGTGGAGAAAGAGTTTCTCTGGGTAGATGGTTTGTGAAGAGATGGGGTACTGTCTGCAAGGAACTTTTTACCTTTCCCTTTGATTAACTCTCTGTGGAATATACCACAAACACCTGTACTTTCTTAAACAGAAGTGACTAAAAATTATAATTTTCTGAACTATCCTGGGCATAGCGGGAGCCTCTACAGGGAGGGTGGTGGATGTAAGTGGTCTGGAACGGTAAGTTGGGTATTAACTCATCACTGTGTATTATACTTTGTGAAGTATAAGCCCCACTCACTGCCCTTAGAGGCTTTGATCTTAACCTATCAGTTTTTTCTTCACTGAGGACCATTTCCTCATCTCTTTCTCAACTGTCCAACTCTTCCAGAACTTCTCAGCTTTAACACAAAAAGCCTGAACTCTGTAGGAGGTCATCAACCAATCTTTCTTTCTGTGAACTGGCTATTCATAGGGTGCAGGCTTCCGGTCAAGGACTCTTTGATGTTTTAGCTGTTGCTAAGTACCCAGGGGTCTTTACTCCCTGCTGAAATTGAATTTTTTAATTTGTTTGCTTTTGAATTACAGTTCAGTTCAGTCGCTCAGTCGTGTCCGACTCTTTGCAACCCCATGAACCCGAGCACACCAGGCCTCCCTGTCCATCACCAACTCCTGGAGTTTACCCAAACTCATGTCCATCGAGTCGGTGATGTCATCCAGCCATCTCATCTTCTGTCGTCCCCTTCTCCCCTGCCCCCAATCTTTCCCAGCATCAGGGTCTTTTCAAATGAGTCAACTCTTCGCATGAGGTGGCCAAATATTGGGAGTTTCAGCTTCAACATCAGTCCTTCCAATGAACACCCAGGACTGATCTCCTTTAGGATGGACTGGTTGGATCTCCTTGCAGTCCAAGGGACTCTTAAGAGTCTTCTCCAACACCACAGTTCAAAAGCATCAGTTCTTCGATGGTCAGCTTTCTTCATCGTCCAACTCTCACATCCATACATGACCACTGGAAAAACCATAGCCTTGACTAGACGGACCCTTGTTGGCAAAGTAATGTCTCTGCTTTTTAATATGCTGTGTAGGTTGGTCATAACTTTCCTTCCAAGGAGTAAGCGTCTTTTAATTTCATGGCTGCAATCACCATCTGCAGTGATTTTGGAGCTCCCCAAAATAAAGTCTCTCACCGTTTCCACTGTTTCCCCATCTATTTGCCATGAAGTGATGGGGCCAGATGCCATGACCTTGGTTTTCTGAATGTTGAACTTTAAGCCAACTTTTTCACTCTCCTCTTTCACTTTCATCAAGAGGCTTTTTAGTTCTTCTTCACTTTCTGCCATAAGAGTGGTGTCATCTGCATATCTGAGGTTATTGATATTTCTCCCAGCAATCTTGATTCCAGCTTGTGCTTCTTCCGGCCCAGCGTTTCACATGATGTACTCTGCATATAAGGTAAATAAGCAGGGTGACAATATACAGCCTTGACGTACTCCTTTTCCTATTTGGAACCGGTCTGTTGTTTGATGTCCAGTTCTAACTTGCTTCCTGATCTGAATACAGGTTTCTCAAGAGACAGGCAAGGTGGTCTGGTATTCCCATCTCTTTAAGAATTTTCCACAGTTTATAATGATCCACACAGTCAAAGGCTTTGGCATAGTCAATAAAGCAGATATAGATGTTTTTCTGGAACTCTCTTGCTTTTTCGATGATCCATCGAATGTTGGCAATTTGATCTCTGGTTCCTCTGCCTTTTCTAAAACCAGCTTGAACATCTGGAAGTTCACGGTTCACATATTGCTGAAGCCTGGCTTGGAGAATTTTGAGCATTACTTTACTAGCATGTGAGATGAGTGCAATTGTGCTTGAATTACAAGCCATTGCTGCTGATACTTGGAATGCCGGAAGGCAGGTCTCCAAGTGAATGTGATTTATTATCAGTTGAGTTTAGTCGTTCAGTCATGTCTGACTCTTTGTGATCCCATAGAATGCAGCACGCCAGGCTTCCCTGTCCATCACCAGCTCCCAGAGCTTGCTCAAACTCATGTCCATTGAGTTGGTGATGCCATCCAACCATCTCATCCTCTGTCATCCCCTTCTCCTCCTGCCTTCAATCTCTCCCAGCATCAGGGTCTTTTCAGATGAGTCAGTTCTTTGCATCAAGTGGCCAAAGTATTGGAGTTTCAGCTTCAGCATCAGTCCTTCCAATGAGTATTCAGGACTGATTTCCTTTAGAATTGACTGGTTTGATCTCCTTTCAGTTCTAGGGACTCTCAAGAGTCTTCTCCAACACCACAGTTCAAAAGCATCAATTCTTCGATGGTCAGCTTTCTTTATAGTCCAACTCTCACATCCATACATGACTACTGGAAAAACCATAGCTTTGACTAGACGGACCCTTGTTGGCAAAGTAATGTCTCTATTTTTAATATGCTGTCTAGGTTGGTCGTAACTTTTCTTCCAAGGAGCAAGCATCTTTTGATTTCATGGCTTCAGTCACCATCTGCAGTCATTTTGGAGCCCCCCAAAATAAAGTCTCTCACTGTTTCCACTGTTTCCCCATCTATTTGCCATGAAGTGATGGGGCCAGATGCCATGACCTTAGTTTTCTGAATGTTGAGCTTTAAGCCAACTTTTTCACTCTCCTCTTTAGCTTTCATCAAGAGGCTCTTTAGTTCTTCTTCGCTTTCTGCCATAAGGATGGTGTCATGTGCATATCTGAGGTTATTGATATTTCTTCTGGCAATCTTGATTCCAGCTTGTGCTTCATCCAGCCTGGCATTTCACATGATGGTCTCTGCATAGAATAAGCAGGGTGACAATATACAACCTTGATGTACTTCTTTCCCGATTTGGAACCAGTCTGTTGTTCCCTGTCCAGTTCTAACTGTTGCTTCTTGACCTGCGTACAGATTTCTCAGGAGGCAGGTAAAATGGTCTGGTATTCCTATCTCTTTAAGAATTTTCCACAGTTTGTTGTGATCCACACAGTCAAAGGCTTTGGCATAGTCAATAAAACAGAAGTAGATGTTTTTCTGGAACTCCCTTGCTTTTTCTGTGATCCAAAGGATGTTGGCAGTTTGATCTCTGATTCCTCTGCCTTTTCTAAACCCAGCTTGAACATATGGAAGTTCTTGGTTCACGCACTGTTGAAGCCTGGCTTGGAGAATTTTGAGCATTACTTTGCTAGTATGTGAGATGAGGGCAATTGTGTGGTAGTTTGAACATTCTTTGGCATTGCCTTTCTTTGGGATTGGAATGAAAACTGACCTTTTCCAGTCCTGTAGCCACTGTTGAGTTTTCCAAATTTGCTGTTATATTGAGTGCAGCACTTAACAGCATCATCTTTTAGAATTTGAAATAGCTCCTTTTTCCTATTTATTGGATAGTGATTTATCATACTGTCTCAGGTTTGTATTGAGTGGTACACATATAAAGTGAAATTTAGAACATAATTTAAAAGCTTCAACACAAAGTAACCACTACCCAATGGAAACAAAGCTGTGGCTGAATAAGACCCATACAACTGCTTTGAAAACTTTGATTAATTGAATAGTACAAATTCCTTTCAGAATCCCAAAGAAAATTCTAATTCCATTAGAAACAGTAAGTTTACCTTAGCAATCCATGCTGCAGAGTTAGCAGGTGAACCTTCATAGACTCAAAGGAGTTTGGCTTCAAGAACTTTACAGCACAGGTAAATTAGGAAGAAGTGAAAACTTCCTAGTATTAAGAGATAATTTAGGATGGCATATAGGATGAAAGCTTTTATTTTTTGAATGTGCAGGGCTCCTGAAGAAGTTAATGTTTTAAGTCCTTGGGTCTCACATCTACCAAACCTAATCTGTCAACCCCAAACTTACAGAAACTCAGAGGGATGTGAGAGAAGTATCTCATTCAAGTTGTGATTCCAAATGAGGCAGAAATCAAACTAAATACATTGAATTTGTGGAAACAGAACATTTAAGACATGTTAGATTCTAGAACAGAGAAGGAAATGGCACCCCACTCCAGTACTCTTGCTTGGAAAATCCCGTGGACAGAGGAGCCTGGTAGGCTACAGTCCATGGGGTCACTAAGAGTCGGACATGACTGAGCAACTTCACTTCCACTTTTCCCTTTCATGCGCTGGAGAAGGAAATGACAACCCACTCCGGTATTCTTGCCTGGAGAATCCCAGGGACGGCGGAGCCTGGAGGGCTGCCATCTGTGGGGTCGCACAGAGTCGGACAAGACTGAAGCGACTTAGCAGCAGCAGCAGCAGATTCTAGAATATTCTAATGATCACCAGAGGAGATCACGTCAGTTCCCAGTCATGGGACTGGTGATTTTTGGGGTGGATATCCAAAACCAAAGAGAGAATGTAGAGCCCAAAACAAAGAAATTGTAGAGGAAAATGACAGGATTATGATCCTGAGTCTTCTATAGAACAGGAGACCTTTTGAGCCCCTCCTGAGGTATATACCTGAATCAAGTAGACTAAAGGAACTACAAGTTGTAAAAGCACCCTCTTGAGAGATCCCGTGGGAATGTCTAGCAGCTGGTTATCACACTAAGGAAATAATAACAGCCATGTTTCAAGTAGCAGTTGACTTACCTTGGTCATTTGTGAAGGCCAGAAGACAGCTGTTCTGTTTTGGACAGATGAGACAATAGAACAACATAAATCTGGTAAGATATACCCAGGCACAGTGAAGAGTGGACACCATACTATAACCACATTCCAGCAATTTCTTGCCTTTGGAGAGATTCTTATAGGCTGGGGATAGGTATTGTAATAGGTGTATTTTCTAAGGCAGTTGACCAGAAAATTAGAAAGAGGCAAGACACATGCTGTGGAGAACAGATGGTGATCACGTTGAAATTCCTGAGAAAAACAAATTTTCACTTCCGTGAAAAATTTAAGACTTTAAGTTGGAAAAATTACATTTGTCTTAAATTATATATATTTTTAAAAATATGAGTTTCATGATTTTTTTCCTTTGAGTTGAGTGACCTTTCAGCCATTCTCCAAAGATTGGCTAATGAAGCATGTGGACAGGGCATATTTTCCATGTCACTAAATTATCCATGAATATTTGTCTAACATGTTGAAGGACCTCTGAATCAACTCCAGTTAAGTGTCAGGTTCAGTTCCTGAAGTCAGGCCTATGTTTAACCTTAGTAAATGCTGATTTGAATTTAAAGAGGCCAAATCACTAGCCAACAAAGTGGATTTAGGCATATAACCAACCTTCTAGAGATCAAAAAAAAGACAGTAAGAACTGTAAAGTGCCTGCAATTCAAGGAACTAGTCATTTTGGGGATTGGCAGTGGTGGGATAGGGTATCTACCTTAAACAATGAAAATAAAACTGCTGAGGAAACAAATATACCTTCTAGATTAGATGATTCTTTGGCTGTTGTTTGTATTTTGGATAAACTCAGGCTTATTGGTCAAAAACCTGCTTTATGGGCTGACTGGCAAAGCTTGATATAAATGCTCCAGACTGAGCCCTGGAAGCTTCCTTCTTAAAGGTGATTTTTAAACATTAGTTTGGAATAAAGGCCAGAAAAATGTAAATTCTCCTCTTGCCCTGAACAAATTCACATCAAGTGGACCTAATATTCATAACTTCTGTTAAGACAGTAATCCTTACTTGGAAGAACTCAGTGTATTGGTCATGTTCAGAGGTCATGCTTAGAGCTTTGACAAAGTACATTGTTAGGTATTTGGTTCTGATTACATCTAGAGTACAGATGGGAATGGAAGCTTTGGGGCCAAGAGTGGGGAAGACTAGTAAACAAACATTGAAGTATCTCATATTCCCAGTTAACTCATTGGAAAGAAAAGGATCATAAAGCTAAAGAACTATTATCTTCATTTGGATCAGAAGAAGCTATGTCAACAGTTGGTCATGGAGCTAGTGAGAGTTATTTTAGGTATGTAAGATGGGCTCTATTCCACTGAAATTAGCCTCTGCCATCTAGCGAGAGAGTTCCAGAAAAACATCTACTTATGCTTTATTGACTACGCCAAAGCCTTTGACTGGGTGGATCACAACAAAAGGGAAAATTCTTAAAAGAGATGGGAATACTAGAACACCTGACCTGCCTCCTGAGAAATCTGTAGGCAGATCAAGAAGCAACAGTTAGAACTGGACATGGAACAACAGACTAGTTCCAAATAGGAAAAGGAGTACGTCAAGGCTGTATATTGTCACCCTGCTTATTTAACTTATATGCAGAGTACATCATGAGAAATGCTGGACTGGATGAAGCACAAGCTGGAATCAAGATTTCTGGGAGAAATGCCTATAACCTCAAATATGCAGATGACACCATCCTTATGACAGAAAGCAAGGAAGAACTAAAGAGCCTCTTGATGAAAGTGAAAGAGGAGAGTGAAAAAGTTGGCTTAAAGCTCAACATTCAGAAAACTAAGGTCATGGCATCTGGCCCCATCACTTCATGGCAAATAGATGGGAAACAATGGAAACAGTGAGAGACTTTATTTTGGGGGGGGCTCCAAAATGACTGCAGATGGTGACTGAAGCCATGAAATCAAAAGACGCTTGCTCCTTGGAAGAAAAGTTACGACCAACCTAGACAGCATATTAAAAATAGAGACATTACTTTGCCAACAAGGGTCTGTCTAGTCAAAGCTATGGTTTTTCCAGTAGTCATGTATGGATGTGAGAGTTGGACTATAAAGAAAGCTGACCATCGAAGAATTGATGCTTTTGAACTGTGGTGTTGGAGAAGACTCGTGAGAGTCCCTTGAACTGCAAGGAGATCCAACCAGCCCATCCTAAAGGAGATCAGTCCTGGGTGTTCATTGGAAGGACTGATGCTGAAGCTGAAACTCCAATATTTGGCCACCTCATGCGAAGAGTTGACTCATTTGAAAAGACGCTGATGCTGGGAAAGATTGAAGGCAGGAGGAGAAGGGGATGACAGAGGATGAGATGGTTGGATGGCATCACCAACTCAATGGACATGAGTTTGAGCAAGCTCCGGGAGCTGGTGATGGACAGGGGAGCCTGGCGTGCTTCAGTCCATGGGGTCGCAAAGAGTCGGACACAACTGAGCTACTGAAGTGAACTGATCCACTTTAGAGAAAGTGTTGCAGAGCGTTGAGAAGATGCTGCTAGGTGAAGACTGAAGAAGGTTTTAAGATGGACCCAGAAGGCTCAACTGACTTTGGGTAATGGAGGATTGCCATGTCTAAATCTAAAATTATACTAACTGAGATTCTGCATGATAAGTGAATAACTCACATAAAAATAGAACTCTGGTTTATTTTTGCATTTTCTCAAAAAGTATGTTTTTCAAACTTTCTCTAGATACCCGATCTGTGTTCATGTATCTTAAGTGTCTTAAAGCACAATGAAGACTGGCATTTTAAGATACCATATGTTAAAACATGAATCTCTAGAGAGGTGGGCTAACCATTGAGAGCAAAATGAGTGTGTTTCTGACCTTAACATTAAGGACACATCTAGAGTGTCTAGAGTACCATCTAGAGTGTCTCATAGTGTCAGCAGGAGTCCACCAGTGATGACAGGGAATGCCTGCAGGTGCTGAACACAGACTAGATTACTTCTGGTTTCATTGATGCTTCAAGTTTGTCAGGCATGGACCTTTCCCAACTCTTAAGCACACATCGGCAGAAGGAGGAGGAAAACCTAACATTTTACATGTATATTAACATTCTTAAGATCTCCTCTAGGTGTCATCCAGAATATAGCAAGATTAAAAGGAGTGTAATTTAATATTAAATTGACTTATGTCTTTTGATTTATTAAAGCTCTTCTCTGGTAACAAGAGGATACCTTCTTTATGAATACATACAATTGACCCTTGAACAACATGGGGGTTACGGGCACCAACCTTATGTACAGTTGAAAACCCTTCTTTAGCCTTACAGCCCCCCATATCCACACTTGCCACATGTAGTAGGCATCGTTTGCCCCTGAATTTTCACAATTGAGATGCAATTCACACATCATCAAATGCATTTAAATTTATTTTATTTGTTTATTTTTGGCTGTGGTAGATCTTCATTGCTGCGGATTGTGTAGTACTTTAATGCATATTTAGTGAAAGAAATCTGCATGTAAGTGGACCTGTGAAGTTCAAACCTGTGTTATTCAGGAGCGAACTGTATTTATGGTCTCTCTTCCCAAGCATTATATAGAAAATTAGTAAATGAAGTCAATGTTCTTTACTGAGGAGCTACCTACCCAGCATACTTTAATAGTCTGTTCTTTTGGAAGAAGTGGGTATTTCTCATAAGCTTGCATTATCGCCCTAGTGGTCTGGGTAGCCTCCTAAGGGCTTAAATTTCAGCTAAGAAATAGGTGAATAGGATCGGACAAAACAGAAAATTTTCAGAGGGCTGTGCATACTAATTTCTGTCTAATCAGAAGTTGAGAAACTTTTCCTGTAATGGACCAAGTAGTAAGTATTTTAGGTTTTGCAGGCCGTGAGCTATGTGACTGTCACCCAGAGTCTGGCACAACTACTTGACTCTGCTGTTGGGGTGCAAAAGCAGCCATGTGCTCTACATAGAGCATGGCTGGGTGCCAATTAAACTTGGTTGAGGTACACTGAATTTCATTTTCATATCACAAAGTAATTTTTTTCATTTTTTCCAACAATTTAAAAATAGGGGAAGGGACTTCCCTAGCAGTCTAGTGGTTAAGACTCTGTGCTTCCACTGCAGGGGGTGTGGGTTCGATCCCTGGTTGGGGAACTAACATCCCACATGCCACACAGTGAGGCCAAAATAAATAAATAAATAAATAAAAGAAACACCTTTGAAAAAGTAGAAAAGTCATTCTTAGGTCACAGACTAGGCAAGAACAGGTGGCATGCTGCATTGGGCTATGTCCTATAGTGTGTGACCCTGGTCTAGAAGTAGACAGGCTTAGAACTTGGAAAAATGGTAGCATGCATGTTTTTCTTCTCCTTCTTCTCTTACATTAGGAGATGCCATCATGCCATGCCTCTCTGGAATGTTGCAAAAAGAAAATTGGATTATATACAAATGCTGGGCATTTTTAAGTCTTGTTCATTAGTGGGGCAACACTTTTAGTTCTTTCTAGTGTGGTGGTTGTAAAAAGTGTTCCTTACCTCTAGAGTGACCTTTTTTCTACAAAAGCTGAGGGTTTTCTCAGGATACTGCAGGAAGAAGAGAGCTAGCACTTCATCTTTGCCTGAATATTTCCAGCTTTCTTCACAGTGGTTTATTCCTGACGGTCCTGATACCTTTCCATGGTTTCGTTCCTCCTCATAGTCTGTCAGTTTTCTAAGCTTTTGCTTTGGATTTGTCAGAGAGAATGAGGTGAGATGTGGTGTGCAAGGCAGAAGCGCCTATGGTTTCCTGGGGTTGTTGGAAGTCAGATGCTTCACTGGGAGATCCATATTATTTCATTTCCTTGCCTCTTTCTGAAATGCGGTGCATGATCATGTTCACAGGTAAAGACAGTGATTGAGAAGAGTAAAATGTACACTTGTGTTGTCTTCATTAATTTGAAAAGTGTTTTTCTCAAAGTTAAAATGCATTCATGGGTTTTCACATTGTTTATAGCCATTAAAATATCTGTAATTTGCTTTATTTAAAAATTTTAGGTGGAAAAACCTTGCAGTGGTGGTCAGGATTTACTTCTTTATCCAGCTAAGAGAAAGCAGCTTTTGAGAAATGAACTGAATGCTGAAAAAGTGCCTCCATCCCCACTACCTGCTCCAAAACAAATACCACCACCCAAAGGGTGTTCAGCAGTTATGCCTGGAGACTTTAAAGAGAAAGTTGCAGAGCTGTTGGTGAACTACTCAAACGGTCTTTGGGCCAGCGCACTCCCGAAAACATTTGAGGACATGTACAAAGTGAAATTACCTGCGGATGCCTTAAAAAATCTTGACTTGCTTTCTGATGTGTGCACCATAGACTACATTTCTGGAAATCCCCAGAAGGCCATTCTGTATGCTAAACTTCCATCACCCACTGACAAAATCCTAAAGGATGCAGAGCAAGCGCGTGGCAATTATGATGTCAAGTCTGTGGTTGAACAAGAATATTTGCAGATAGACGAAAACATTGCTGAAAGTACGGACACCTTTATGGAGACTGTGACAATTCCTCCGTTAATCATTCCAACTGAGGCTTCACCATCAGTCTTGGTAGTTGAACTGAGCAACACAAATGAAGTGGTTATCAGGCAAGTTTATTTTCTAATTCTTTAGAATCCTGGTAAAGATCTCCGGGAGAAGGGAATGGCAACCCACTCCAGTATTCTTACCTGGAGAATTCCATTGACAGAGGAGCCTGGTGGGCTACAGTTCAGTCAGACACAACTGAGCAGCTAACACTTTCACTTTCACTACTGTTGCTACTCGGCTTTTCTTCGCATGGGTGCTGGTTGAGGAAGAATAATATATTTTTAGTTATAAATAGAGTTATAATGATGCTTAATATTTGTTAAATGTTCAAAATAACTATTTTGGAAGAAAAGATTTCTAACAGTTTTAAAAAATGGAATGATGATATAGTCTGAACCTGAAAAAAATCTATGTCAAAAGCTTAATAGTAACTATACGTTAATATGTCAAAAGCAATACCTGTTTCATAGTAAAAGCAACCACCCACTATTACCTGAAGGGATGAGTGGTGTCAGCGGAGAATGATGCAGCTTTTGACTCAAAGTGCGGGACTGCATGTTTATTTTAAGCATCAGGTTTTCTTTTATACTTTTACAAAAGCATTAGGTCAGAGGTTTGACATCTTCAGTTTCCCCTCACCCAGATTTACTGTCTCCATAAATCATTGTTGTCCTTCAGAGTTCCCTCTTAAGTGTCCTTGTGATTACGTTGTAACTCATGTTTGTCTCTGGGCTGCATACCACATTCCTCAGTTTATTTCTTATCTTTTTAAATCCTGCTAGCCCCTAGTATCTTAAGCTCATTATCTCCTAAAAAGGCTTCTAGCTATTAGTATCTCTAAAATTCCTAGTCTCTATAAGCTATAGTAAAATATGCCAACACTACAACATTCCTTAAACTTTTAGCTTCTAACTATTCTTAGTTATTCCTAAACCCTAAACTCAGCAAACTTCTTTTGCCATAAACATTTCCCTCACAAGCAGGTCTCAGATAACAATCTTTCCCATGGCCTCAAGCTGCGGCCTATGTGCTCATCCTGGAACATTTTTTGTAAAGATCCTTGAACAAATGTCGATAGTTAACCTTATGGATTATTTCCTGGGCATAACTGCAGAAGGCTTTGTGCTTTCTCATGCTCCTCACAAGAACAATAAGCACTTTAACATTCTTCCCAGCCAGCTCAACCGAAGGAAGGAAAGGACAAGTCAGAATCACAAGACCTAACTCCTTAATCCCGGGACCGTGCCTGCGGGATGAGGAGAGGGGGTTGGGGCAGTGCCTCCATTTTGTCAGTAATGCCTAACGCGGCTCCCGACACACTATGTAGGAAATACTGTTTAATCTGGAATTATGTAGCATTTATGAAAAGTCAGAATAGCCAATCAGCACCTTCCTAGTGTAACATCACTCTGGTTTCTTGAGCCTTTTGTATTGCCTGGGAGAAGGAATTATTGCCTAAGTGGCTAATGATCACTGAAATTATAAACAAATAGTCCAGTTCCAGGTACTTGCTGTGGACTTTTGGAGAAAATGTAGACTCAGTTCAGTTCAGTTGTTCAGTCATGTCTGACTCTTTGCAACCCCATGGAATGCAGCACTCCAGGCTTCCCTGTCCATCACCAGCTCCCAGAGCTTGCTCAAACTCATGTCCATTGAGTTGGTGAAAAATACCATCTAACCATCTCATCCTCTTTTGTCCCCTTCTCCTCCTGCCTTCAATCTTTCCCAGCATCAGGGTCTTTTCAAATGAGCCAATTCTTTGCATCAAGTGGCCAAAGTATTGGAGTTTCAACTTCAGCATCAGTCCTTCCAATGAGTATTCAGGACTGATTTCCTTTAGGATAGACTGGTTGGATCTCCTTGCTATCCAAGGGACTCTCAAGAGTCTTCTCCAACACCACAGTTCAAAAGCATCAATTCTTCGGCACTCAGCTTTCTTTATAGTCCAACTCTCACATCCATACATGACTACTGGAAAAACCATAGCTTTGACTAGACAGACCTTTGTTGGCAAAGTAATGTCTCTACTTTTTAATAAGCTGTCTAGGTTGGTCATAACTTTTCTTCCAAGGAGCAAGCGTCTTTTGATTTCATGGCTTCAGTCACCATCTTTGGAGTCCACGAAAATAAAGTCTGTCACTGTTTCCATTGTTTCTCCATCTATTTGCCATGAAGTGATGAGACTGGATGCCATGATCTTCGTTTTTTGAATGTTGAGTTTTAAGCCAGCTTTTTCACTCTCTTCTTCCACTTTCATCAAGAGGCTCTTTAGTTCTTCTTCGCTTTCTGCCATAAGGATGGTGTCATGTGCATATCTGAGGTTATCGATATTTCTCCCTGCAATCTTGATTTCAGCTTATGTCCATAGCTCAGTTGGTAAAGAATCTGCCTGCAATGCAGGAGACCCCGGTTTGATCCCTGGTCGGGAAGATCTGCTGGAGGAGGGAAAGGCTACCCACTCCAGTATTCTGGCCTGGAAAATTCCACAGACTGTATAGTCTATGGGGTCACAAAGAGTCGGACACAACTGAGCAACTTTCAGTTTCACTTTTTTATCCAGCCCAGCATTTCGCATGATGTACTCTGCATATAAATTAAATAAGCAAGGTGACAGCATACAGCTTTGATGTACTCCTTTCCCAATTTGGAACAGTCCATTGTTCCATGTCTGGTTCTAACTGTTGCTTCTTGACCTGCATACAATTTTCTCAGGAGGCAGGTAAGGTGGTCTGGTATTCCAATCTCTTTAAGAATTTTCCAAAGTTTGTTGTGATCTACACAGTCAAAGGCTTTAGCATAGTCAATGAAACAGAAGTAGATGTTCTTCTGGAACTCTCTTGCTTTTTCAATGATCCAGTGGATGTTGGCAATTTGATCTCTGTTTCCTCTACCTTTTCTAAATCCAGCTTGAACATCTGGAAGTCCACGGTTCACGTACTGTTGAAACCTAGCTTGGAGAATTTTGAGCATTACTTTGCTTGTGTGTGAGATGAGTGCAATTGTGGAGTAGGTTGAATATTCTTTGGCATTACCTTTCTTTGAAATTGGAATGAAAACTGACCTTTTCCAGTCCTGTGGCCACTGCTGAGTTTTCCAAATTTGTTGGCATATTGAGTGCAGCACTTTAACAACATCATCTTTTAGGATTTGAAATAGCTCAGCTGGAATTCCATCACCTCCACTAGCTTTGTTCGTAGTGATGATTCCTAAGGCCCACTTGACTTTGCATTCCAGGATGTCTGGCTCTAGGTGAGTGATCACACCATCGTGGTTATGTGGGTCATGAAGATCTTTTTTGTATAGTCCTTCTGTGTATACTTGCCACCTCTTTTTAATATCTTCTGCTTCTTTTAAGTCCATACCGTTTCTGTCCTTTATTATGTGCATCTTTGCTTGAAATGTTCCCTTGGTATCTCTAATTTTCTTGAAAGATGTCTAGTCTTTACCATTCTGTTGTTTTCCTCTATTTCTTTGCATTGATCACTTAGGGAGGCTTTCTTATCTTTCCTTGCTGTTCTTTGGAACTCTGCATTCAGATGAATATATCTCTTCTCCTTTGCCTTTTTCTTCTCTTCTTTTCTCAGCTATTTGTAAGGCCTCCTCAAGTAACCATTTTGCTTTTTGCATTTCTTCTTTTTGGGGATGGTTTTGATCACCACCTGTATAACGTTACAAACTTCAGTCCCTGGCTCTTCAGGCACTGTATTTGTTAGATCTAATCCCTTGAATCTGTTTGTCACTTCCACTGTATAATCATAAGAGATTTGATTTAGGTCATACCTGAAGTGGTTTTCCCTACTTTCTTCAATTTAAGTCTGAATTTTGCAATAAGGAATTTGTGATCTGAGCCACAGTCAGCTTCTGGTCTTGTTTCTGCTGACTGTATAGAGCTTCTCCATCCAGCTGCAAAGAATATAATCAGTCTGATTTTGGTATTGACCGTCTGGTGATGTGCATGTGTAGAGTTGTCTCTTGTGTTGTTGGAAGAGATTGTGTGCTATGACCAGTGCATTCTCTTAGAAAAACTCTCTCAGCCTTTGCCATGCTTCATTTTGTTCTCCAAGGCCAAATTTTCCTGTTACTCTAGATATCTTTTGACTTCCTACTTTTGCATTCCAGTCCCCTATAATGAAAAGGACATTTTTTTTTGGTGTTAGTTCTAGCAGGTCTTGTAGGTCTTCATAGAACCGTTCAACTTCAACTTCTTCAGCATTACTGGTTGGGGCATAGACTTGGATTACTGTGATATTGAATGGTTTACCTTGGAAATGAACAGAGATCATTCTGTATGTTCCTTGAGCCTTTTGATATCATTGCCTGGGAGAAGGGAGAAGGAATTATTGCCTAAGTGGCTAATGATTACTGAAATTATAAAAAAAAAAACAACAGTCCAGCTCCAGGCACTTGTTGTGGACTTTTGGAGACAATGTAGACTATATAGGAAATGAAAGACAATAATTTGCCCTTTCTGACCTGGGATAAAGAATAGGAACCAGTAGAGCTGCATTTCCAGAAGGAGCAGCCCAAGATGCGGCTGTGGATGGACAGACTGGACAGACTGGGCAAAGGCTGAAGCAGAACAGGATCCAGGCTCCTTCAACCAAAATGTCCCTTATGGCGTGGGCTCTCATTCCTCCTTAGGGTCGTAGCTGAGCTGGGAAGACCCAACGAAAAGCCACAAAGAATTATGGCCAAGTTCTTTAATAAAATATTGCAGCAAAACTATTAAAGCTCTTCTATCTGAACAGACTAAGTCTGATAAAGAAGTGAGAATCAAGTATCTTTGAATGTTCAAACTCAAACATGCTGAAGCTTTGTTGAGATCTGTTTTATATAGGGGTGGTAAATGTATGGAGCTTTTATTTGAAAAGTGAAGTATGGCCTGAGGATAGAAAGAGCTTGCTGAGGGCTAGGGTTCCCACTGTTGGTCCCTAATAAATTGAGGTAAAGAAAGGATGTTAAGGAGCACATTGCTAACATTTACCATTTGACGTTATAAAGGAAAAAGTCTAAATCTGCTTCCTTGGCAGGATCCTTGTGTGTGTGTTACCAATAGTCATTGAGGCCACTTTCAGAGACCAGTCACCCAGCACTGGACTGGATCAATCATGTGATTTCTTACGTTCTTCCCAAGAGTTGGCAGGAACATGGATCAGTTCCTAGACTTCAGTAGGAGGGTTCCAGTCTATTCCAGGATGATTAGGTCCAGGGTCCTCTGGTTACCTGAATCTGCTTTTTCAGTATAAATTAGAATCCCAGTGTCAGCATTCTGTGTGTTCTGGGTGGCAGGCAACGAGCAAGCATGATAGATGATATCTGCCCTCGGTCATTGGTATCCCCCAGCTACCCTGAAGGCTTAGCAGATGCAGCAGGCTGAGCCCTCTTCTGTACCGATAGCTTTACCCAGGCAGGCAGTAGACTCTGGAAACTGATGGGCTTGTAACTCACAAAGTTACACGGAGGTGCTGTGGCAGGACCCTTAGGTCAAGTATGGGAATCTGTTGTCACCAATCTCAGAAATTAACTTTGTATAACCTTTATTTGTGGCCCACCTCAGTTGGCCTACATATCATTCTTTGTTCACTTGCTCAGGTAATTTGGGGGTAATGACCTCATTCTTGCCACCACCCACTATTAAGCCAGCTGTAACATTGCCTCCCTACCCTGCCCAAGGCATGTAGCTATCATCGTTCTCTGCTGGTGACTGCAGAGAGCAAAGCTGCCTTTGGAGCTCATGCTGCTTCTCACTACCTTCCTCCTTCCTGGCAGGATCCCATGCTAGGCAAACCACCAAACTACGGCTGGAGCCTAGGCCTCTGCCAGTGGATCATTCAGGACTGCATTGCTACCAGGAGTCCCCATGAGACTCCAGGTCTCAGGAATTGGGCACTCAGGCAGAGGTGCAGATGTCCTAGGAGACCCCAGAGCCAAGAGTGCAGCCAGTACCTTAACGTTTGTAGAGATCAATAAACAAATGATAGAGTATGGAGTGAATAATATGCATGTCATATGTGGGTTTAAAACAGCCTTTGCCTCCAAAAGAGGCATTATTTCCATTCTGTGTAGGGCTTTTAAAAGCTTCTTTTCTGCTAGTATCAAATAGGTTGACTCTAGTGTTTTCTGCCCTGCTAGTAGTTACCAAGAATATAGGAAGACACTCCTAAAGGAATAGTTTCTTAAAAGCTCTAATAGGACTATTTGGGCCCCAAGTAGAAACTGGAACAGTTCAGAAAGCCCTGTTCTTGTGGCATATCCCCCATCTCCCTGGCCAGGTGACTCTGGTGTTGGTACAGCATAGCCTTAAAACTCAAAAGGCTTCATCCCATGGCTGAGATAGCTGCTATTACAGGAGCCACACTTGATTTGCCAGGTTTGCCATTCTGGAAGGAGACCTTTGTTGGAATTGTCTCTGAGGACTTAAGGCCAAGGAAACAGCAGCCTATTTATGGCAGAAAGGAAAGTAGTGAACTGGGACAAGGTGATTGCAGTTGTCAACAGCAGAAAATTATAGAAGGGGGTAGAAGAGTATCCTGAAAAAATTTTTTTCTTAGGAAGCATACAATTTAAAGAGGCATTTATCTAAGACATGTCATCTCTTTAAGGGTATCAGAACTTAGCATTTTGTTATGATTTGTTCAGTAAGTTGGAGGGAGGGCTTGTCACATGGTTTTGTTTATTTTCTAGGGTTTGTTTTTCTCTTGGAGAAGTTAAGTTTCATTGGTTTTTCAGAGCTTGAGACTTGTCCATATGCACCTTAGTTAAGGCAGAACTATTAACTAGATTCTCTTCTCAGTAATCCACACAAATCTCCAGCGGCCTGAGTCAGAATCTCAGGTTGATTCCTGCTCATCTGGCCTCCTCTGGTGTCTTCCTTTCCACTTTCTCTCTTCCCTTCCCTTGAGTCTTCTCTCAGCCTAGTCCTCCTCTAAAACTCCTTGACCGCTTACTATTACATCCACGAGGTCACTGCATTGTTGTTAAGCATTTGCTCTGCTTTGTGGTGTGTTGGACTTTGGTCTTGTTTTATGATCCACAGTGTTGCATTCTCCTTTTTCAAGATATAAATGTTTACTAAATCCACATTCTCCTCCCTGTTGATGTAAGCAAATCTGAGCCTGGCACCAAAGATGACAGTAGAAAAACAGAGTAATATTAATGAATTCCTGTAGCTTTCCTTCTTCCAGCTTGCTTCATCTGTGTTCTTTTCCTTTAATTCAGGTATGTGGGCAAAGACTACTCTGCTGCTCAAGAATTAATGGAAGATGAGATGAAGGAGTACTACAGTAAGAACTCTAAGGTCACCCCAGTCCAGACTGTGCAGGTTGGCCAGCTGCTGGCTGTAAATGCTGAAGAGGATGCTTGGTTAAGAGCGCAGGTGCTTTTTGCAGAAGAGGGCAAGATAAAGGCAAGCATTATGAAGACAAGCACATTATTTTTCAAATGAAAATATTGCTGCTAATATTGTGTCCTCTAACTGTATTTAGTTTTCTCCAAAAGTTAAAAAGATAATATCTGTAAAAAAATAACACTAATAATTATCCCTGTCAGCTTTTAAGTCAGTGGTAGTTATATTATCTTAGAGTTTTAGTTTGAAAAAAGAAAAAATTTCTTCTCCATTGGAATACCATAACCCATGATGTAATTAATCAGGGAAAAAAAAAAAAACCTGTATTCCTATTCCTCAGGGTTACCTAATGAATACTGATCAGAGCTCTGTGGGCTTCTTATCAAGGTCAGTACTTGGAAATGAGGGAAATCATACAGATTGGAAGAGATGACATTCTCTCCCCTCTTGCACAGCCAGCTGAGGGGAACCCCAAATAAGACTTGGCCGTGCCCCAAGTCTTGCCCTCTTGGTCATCTCGGAAAGGTCAGAGGGTGCTTTCACTAGTCTAGTCCATCAGAGGCTCCAGTACTTCCAGACTTGGCCGCATTCATGGTGACCAGCCCCTGCCCTGCTGCCTTTTCTTTCCTTCAGCTTAGAGACCCAAAATGAGAACTTGCTCATCAAAGCACAGTTTTGTCTAAACTTTGAAAATCAGAGTTAGCACATCTCAGAACCCTTAGCACTGCACGGGGCGGTAAGTCCAGATGATTAGGACCCCAGTCAATATGTGGCCCTGTCACCTGCTATGTGCTTAGTGAGAAACATGAGTGATCTCTGGGTGATGGGGGATAACTGTGCTAGATGTTAGCTCAGCTTCAGTCTACTTCCTGACTGTTTCCCTGCCCTTAGGAAGTTCAAAACTTAGCTGCTCGAAGGCACAGGGATTGGTTATGAAGAGAAGAAATGTACAAACCCTGATGATATGTTAAGAGTGCGTCAGGGTTTATAATAAACACTGCAAATCCTTCACAAGGACATCCCCCTGTCTCAGATCTACAGGGCAAAAATCGCTTGGTCCTCCATTCCTTCCTTACCTTTGCTTTGGGAATTTAAACTCTGGAGTCAATTAGACCTGAGTTTGAGTCCCAACTCTGCCACTTCTAGCTGTGTGACCTTGGAACTTCTCTGATTCCTTACCTATAAAATCAGACACTATCATCATCCTAGTATCTGCCTGTTATACTTTTCATTCATTTTTTCCATTGTCTTAGGGAAAGAGACAAGACTGACAAGGCTTGTCCTCGAGAAGCTTTTATGCTAGTAAAAGAAGACAGATAATGAACAAGTATACAATAAATGAAAAGCAGTGAAGGAAATAACCAGGGTGCTGCAATAGAAAATAACTGTGAAGGAAGGGATAAGCAGGGAGATATTATCTGGTGTATTTGCTTCTAAGGTTATTCCAGTGGCCTATGTGGGGCATAGGTTGTAGTGTAGGGCAAAGATCAAAAGTAAGACCAGTTAGTTGGCTGTTGAAGTAGCCAGCAGTTGCAACCTGAATTAGGGTGGGAACAGTGGAGACAGAGGTAACAAGACAGACTCAGGATGTGTTTGGAGGTACAACTGACAGGACACTAATTCATTGGATGTGGAAGAGAAAAAAGGAGAAGGTTCAGGATGGCTGATGAGTTCAGGGCTTGAGCACCTGGGTGGATGGTCATGCCATTTATTGAAACTGGGAAGTCAGGGAGAAGAATCAATATATAGGAGAATCAAGAATTTTGTAGAACCTATTAGGTTTGAGAATAGCTATCTGATTTCACCTGGATGAGCCTGGAGCTCAGGGAGAAGTCAGGACTAAAGAGGTAGCAACAGGGTTGGGGGGGGCATCAGCATATAGGTGCTACTTGAAACCCTGGGACTGGGTCAGGTCACCTAAAGGAAGAATCACCCGTGGAGCAGAGAAGGGGACCCAGAACCAGGCTCTGAAACACTTCAGCATTTAGATAGTGGGCGTGAGAGGAGCAAAGGAGACTGAGAATGGCCAAAGAATGAGGAAAACCAAGAGGACCATGTCATGGGAGCCAGAACAGGAAAGTGCCTCATGGAAAACAGAACAGGAAGCAACCGGCTGTGTCATTGCTTCTGAGAGCTGTGGGCTGGTGTTAGGAATAAAAGGGGTAGCTTGGTGTGTTGTAGATAGTAAGCTCTTTAAGATAGCAGTAGTTGTGGCAATCCTGGCCTGATCTTGTTCCCATATACCTGTGAACTAGAGATGAATTTTACCCCTTACTAGGAGAAACACTAGCTACTCAACAAGTCTTGTTTCTCTTGAATTTTGCTATGCCTGACAGCAAGTATCCACTCCCTCCTTGATTTCTGCAGATTTTGGTGAACATGAGAAACAGGAACTGGCTGTCACCCCTCAGGTTGGTGCCAGTTTGACCTGGTCCAGACCCACATCCCAGAGGTGTCTGCTGGTTATTACTCAGAAGGCACTGTGAGACCTGTGGCCACTTGAGGGAGCCAGAGAGCCAGGAATGGACTGGGGCCCAACGCCAGGATAGTGAGCCTGCCTGAGCTGATCCCCGGGTGAAGGGCAGAGGGTTGTGAGGGTCTAGCCAGACGTCCACGGGCAAATGTTATATGAACTACAGCTGACATGCGAATACATGGTATCGTGATTCCAAAGGATAAAGAAAGAAAAGAAAAGCTTCAGAGTTATAGAAACCCTTTGAAGAATTTAGAACAGTATTGTTTCGTCTCTTACTGCTGGGATTACATTCTGAATTGCCCGGGAATCATGATTTCACATATTATGTTCTATTCTCAGAACATGTTGTCTCCATTTTAGGCCTAGGAAGAGGAGAATCCAAGTTGTCGGTGGTGATTACTATTAAAGGAAACAAAAGCTGCGTGAATCCTGAGGTTTTGGGGAAGGAAATGCAGGTGCTAATTTGGGGTTGGAGAAATGGCTGGCTGCAGTGTGGGGACCCTGCCAGGGATTGAGGCCTCAGGGAGCACTGAGTCAAGATATGAGCTCTAACAGATGATCCTTTTCAACCTGGGACACACAAGCCCCATAGCCCCATTTATCAGGTGGCCAGGGAAAGACTTTAGTTGTCTCTCTATGCTTTTCTTCCTTAGATTCTCTGATGGGGGAGAGTTTTTGTTTTGTATACTTAATACCAGAATCTCAGTACTCAGGAGCTGTGGACTTTATTTTACTGCAGAAAGTAAAACTCTGTATTACTTGGTATTTCTTTGCCATGCCTTATTTTGTCTTGTTTTTGTAATAACTATCATCTGCTTTAATTAGAGAAGCATGCTAAATTTTCAGCACTTTCCCTCCTATTCCTAGGTGTCGTTCTAAATCAAAGCTTAAGCTCTCTAGATTTTATTTTTCTCCAAAAGGAAAAAGGCTTTGGTTATATGCTGCTGCTGCTAAGTCGCTTCAGTCGTGTCTGACTCTGTGTGACCCCATAGACAGCAGCCCACCAGGCTCCCCCGTCCCTGGGATTCTCCAGGCAAGAACACTGGAGTGGGTTGCCATTTCCTTCTCCAATGCAGGAAAGTGAAAAGTGAGAGTGAAGTTGCTCAGTCGTGTCTGACTCTTAGCAACCCCATGGACTGCAGCCTACCAGGCTCCTCCGTCCATGGGATTTTCCAGGCAAGAGTACTGGAGTGGGTTGCCATTGCCTTCTCCCTTTGGTTATATAGTCCTTTTCAAATAAAGTTTTATTAATACACTAAACATACTGTCCAGGCTCTCAGTGATCTGTGTTGGTGATGAGAAAACATCATGCAGGTTTCTGTAAACACAGAACTCTGTCCAGCAGACTTGGGATCTTTTCCTGAGCTAGATGAAAGCCTAACCCAGCTTCCCAGCCCTGAGAAAAAACAGAATTATCTACTTTTACAGTGTAGGATTTCATGTTATCCAGCTGCAACATCATTGCTGTCATTGACAGCATCTCAGTCCCTGGGAGCATAACAGCTGAGAGCAGGCCATCATTAAGTGCTGCTTTGGGGGTTTAGAATCTGACAGATACCCCAGTGTGTTCCTCCTCTAGAAACAAATAATGGAGGGGTGTAAATCAGAAAAGAAGGAGGTGATGTAGGCATTATGATAGTAGAGCAAGAGCGGAGCAGCCAGGGATGGCAGATCAGATACATGTGCTGCTGACAAGCTGATAACAGAAGGCATCGGAGCTCAGCAGTCTTCCCTCTGCTCCCTGTTGGCAAAGGAATAAAATGAAGCCAATTAAATGCATCGTGAGGTTTTTTTTTTAAGGAGTGAGGATAAAGAATTTTATTTGAACCTAAACATTGTTTCTGTTATCATTAGGTATGCTATGTTGACTATGGTTTTAGTGAAAATGTTGAAAAGAGCAAAGCATACAGATTGAACCCGAAGTTCTGTTCACTCTCATTCCAAGCTACAAAGTGTAAGCTCGCAGGTAAAAAGAAACTTTTTTTTAAAAGAGCTCTCCACTTCGGTGTGTATTACCATTGTACTTTGGGGTAGTTAAATCCTAAAGCATACTAAGTATTTCCAGGTGTTAAAATGTGTTATTTCTTGAAAGGTACAAGTAAATTCATGTTTAATGTTCTCTGTATAGGATATGATCATTATAAAAATGTTATAATGTTTTTATATATTTTTGTTGCATTATATATAGCATAGCATATTTAGTGTTATTATTCAGAAATCTACTGGACATCTGAGAGGGTTTGGTGGTTGTTGCCCTAACTGCCCTGGCAGCAGCTACTCGAGGCCCTGTATTGTGGGATTTGGTCAGTTTAAATCGTGTTGTTCAACCTGTTGTGAAGTGACTCCCAGCTTTCCTACTGAGATGGACTCTGTAGGTACTTACTGCTTATTACCATGGAGCACCCTCTCATGCACCCAAGCATGAGCCTGGCTGTAGGTCATGGTCAGTCTCTGGCACTGTCAAGTATTACTACTCTTTTCTTTCCTCCTCGAGGAGGCATAGAGAAATGCATGTGTGTGAGGATGACATGTCGGGATGGCCTAAAAGTATGGGGGACAAATGTTAACATTGAGGAAAGGCATGGAAATATGTGTGCATCGTGCATGAGAGCTGGAGCTAGATTCATAAAGTGATCAAAATTGTTTTCATGAAAATTAGACCTATGAAGAAATACCTCCTCCCAGCAGGGCTAAGTCTCTGTGTCAGAGGAGCTGGATCTGGCTCTGTATGTGAGATACATCTTCAGTAACTTTAAAATCCTGTGACAAACCTGTGGAAGTTAGTTTTGGAAAGAACATACCAGGAGCACAAGTAAAGATTTAGGATGCTGAAATGAAAGGTTTAATAGAGGCTTAGCTATGGGAAACAGGATAAGAACAACAGAAAGGTAGGTCATAAGGAGTCTGTGAACTTTTGCTTCTGGATTTAAAGGGGGAAAACATAGAAACAGACATTGTAGTACCATTGGGGAAGTGATGCCCTAGTTAAATTAGTTTAATAGATTAACTTTGAGTGGTCATATATATTATCTATGAAATTACAATTTTCTAAGAATAAAGAATAATTTGACTGATAAAATTCACCTAATACCCATATTACATTAAACAGTATTTAATCTTTCTTTCATAAATCAGAAAGTTCTTTGGGATTCTCAGTGCCATCATGGTGTACTTGAAAAGAAAGGGAGTGAAGAGCCTGTCTAAATTTTCACTAAACGCATGTTTGTGAAAGAAATAATTGTGTATACTTGCTTAGAAACTGAAAATAAAAAAACACCAAGGTTATACTTTTAGGAAGAATGTTCCAAATCCATGACTGTAAGACGTAATTGGTTGCTAATTTTTTATATGCATTAGTCTTTGTTTTACATATGTGTTTATATGTAAAGTGAAGGCTGTTTCTCCTAAGGTAGAAATTCAGATTGATCATCAACTTCTCTTCTTGCTGTAAGGTTGCCTGCAGCTAGTGTAATCATTTAAAAAGACATTCACATTATAATGAAAATTTTTAAACCTAAGGCTGGATACTACAAAGAAGTTTGTAAAACAAAGCTTCCCTAAAAATTTAAGAATTTTGTAGTAGATTCATAATTGTAATAAGTAGCCAGAATGAATACAATCAATGTATCTTAAAATGTTTCTTCAATAAAATAGAAATTTAAATATTCAATATTTTTCAGGGTTGGAAGTTGTAAGTGATGATCCTGACTTAGTGAAAGTGGTGGAATCTTTAACTTGTGGGAAGATCTTTGCAGTGGAAATACTTGAAAAAACTGACATTCCACTGGTTGTTCTGTATGATACCTCAGGAGAAGATGACATCAACATCAATGCCACCTGCTTAAAGGCCATATGTGACAAGTCACTAGAGGTTCACCTTCAGGTACCACCATGACTCCGGTTGTCTGTTCACACATATCACAGGAAAGAAATTCACCAGAATAGAATGCTGTACATTTTAGGCTAACATTAGATAGAGACAGAATACATATGTATTGAGAAAAAAAAGATAGAGGGGAGTTAAAAGTGGGGGGAAATGCCAAAACATAAATAGTAATTGTTAAGAATTGGATTTTTATTTTATTTCCGAGTTCCTACAAAGAGCATATATTAATTTTATATGAAATTATTTTGCAAACATAAGAGAAGATAATTCAAAAGAAGGGAAAATTAGATCAGTGAAGATATTCACTGAATTGCTGCTTTAACATTTTTAAAATGTGAACAACATAGATGTCTGAAGGAAAGGACACCTTTAAATAAATTATGGAGCAGGCACTCTAAAGAATAGGATGAGGTGTTAAAAATGATTATTTTAGAAACTTCATAACAATATTGGGAAAATATTGCTTTAATAATTATCAATAGAACAACAGTGAATTGCCTTCATACTTCATATTATGATTTGACTAAAAGTGGCTAAAATTAAACCTTTTCTGTTTTTTTAAAGTTACTAAAATTCAGGTGGGCCATTGGCAGGGATTAGAAATAGACTAATAATGGGATTCATCTTTTGAGAGTTGTTTATTTTCATTTCTGTTAATGTTGCAAAAATGTATAATTCTTTTTCTAAATTAATGGGACTAAGATCTTGGCATCCGGTCCATTCCATGGCAAATAGATGGGGAAAAAGTGGAAACAGTGACAGACATTATTTTCTTGAGCTCCAAAATCACTGCAAATGGCGATGCAGCCACAAAATTAAAAGACACTTGCTCCATGGAAGAATAGCCATGACAAACCTAGTGGTTAGTTGCTCAGTCATGTCCCACTCTTTGTGACCCCAAGGACTGTAGCCCACCATGCTCCTCTGTCCATGGATTCTCCAGGCAAGAATACTGGAGTGGGTTGCCATTCCCTTCTCCAGGGGATCTGCCTGACCCAGGGATCGAACCTGGGTCTTCCTCATTGCAGGCAGATACTTGACTGTCTGAGCCACCAGGGTAGTCTCAAACCTAGACAGTGTGTTGAAAAACAGACACTGCTTTGCTGACAAAGCTCCGTATAGTCAAAGCTGTGGTTTTTTCCAGTAATCCTGTACAGATGTGAGAGTTGGACCATTAAAGAAGGCTTAAAGTGAAAGTGAAAATCACTCAGTTGTGTCTGACTCTTTGCGACCCCATGAACTATACAGTCCATGGAATTCTCTAGTCCAGAATACTGGAGTGGGTAGCCTTTCCCTTCTCCAGGGGATCTTCCCAACCTAGGGATCAAACCCAGGTCTTCCACATTGCAGGCAGATTCTTTATCAGCTTAGCCACAAGGGAAGCCCAAAGAAGGCTGAGTGCCAAAGAATTGATGTTTTTGAATTGTGGTGCCAGAGAAGACTCTCAAGAGTCCCTTGGACAGTAAGGAGTTCAAACCAATCAATCATAAAGGAAATCAACTCTGAATATTCACTGGAAGGACAGATGCTAAAACTGCAGTACTTTGGCCACCTGCTGCAAAGAGCTGACTCACTAGAAAAGACCCTGATGCTGGGAATGATTGTGGGCAGGAGGAGAAGGGGATTACAAGGGATGAGATAGTTGGATGGCATCATTAACTCAATGGACATGAGTTTGAGCAAACTCCAGGAGATGGTGAAGGACAGGGAAGCCTAGCGTGCTGCTGTGCATGGGATCACAAAGAGTTGGGTACGACTTAGCAGCTGAACAACAACAAAATTAATGGGGAGAAGATAAACCAGAGTTAAAGATATTCTTAGCCTTTTAGACAGGGGAAAGTGGTAATAATATAATATATGCAAAATGTCTACTGTGTGCCTGATACAACTGAGAGCAGATATTCCTTTTGAAAGAGAGATAGCCAAACTAGTTTTTCACATTTACGTTATAAATTTCATTCTGTCCTATCTGTCCTCTTGCTTGCTTCAAAAATTGTAAAATGCAGAGACTTTCAGTGAACTAGGTCTATCCCCTTAGGTACATAAGAGCTGCACTCTGTTCTCAAGCATCCTTGCTGTGTCCTTTGTTCCAGGTTGATGCCATGTACACTAATGTCAGAGTGACGAACATTTGCTCCGATGGCACACTCTACTGCCAAGTGCCTTGTAAGGGTCTGAACAAGCTCAACGACCTTCTGCATAAGATAGAGGAATACTTCCACTGTAAGGTATGGCTGAGCAGCATCTATTTCCAACATGAATCCTAGCATTGCAAACAAGAGGAGTTACTAAATTGTATTCTTGTAGTAAGTTTTGAACAGTTTAAGGTAGAATCTCTAAAATAGAGGGTAAGATCGCCAGACTTCACAATTTGAAACAAAACCCCTCACTGGTTTCTGCAGGATAGAATGAGGATAATAATAGTGAGTATCCACAGGATGGTCGTGAGGACTAGTCACAAGGCTGCTGAGCGTAGGGCCTGGCTCATAGAAAGGGCTCAATGACAGGTCGAGGTGCAGTTGAGGAGCCTACAATGCAGCTGCCTGTGACTGTCGTCTTGTGCAGCTGGCTCCTCTGCCTGGACAAAGACAGAACTGTGGAATTTACAAGGAGAATAAAACTTACAAGGCGTCATTCCTCAAGCTCTTTATGGTCCCTGAGAGAACCTGTGCCCTGGTAAATGTGGTTCTACAGTTATACTTATTAATAATCTCTTACTGCCTGTAATGCAGGAGACCTGGGTTCAATCCCTGGGTTAAGCAGATCCCCTGGAGAAGAGAAAGGCTGCCCACTCCAGTATTCTGGCCTACAGAATTCCACGGACTGTATAGTCCATGGGGTTGCAAAAAGTCGGACATGACTGAGCTACTTTCACTCTTAGTTTACCCTTTAAGTCTAGTATCATTTTCTCTGAATCAAGATCTGTAGAGGTTTTCTTTTAAGTTCCTAAAGGGATTTCTTTACCTCCATTAGGACATTGTAGTCGTAATCTACAATATGCTATGGTTTCCAAACGACTAAACTCCTATGCCCCTTCAACTCTGACCCCCTTACCCTGGAAGTGAACCCTTCTCTCTAACCTACAGAGCACCCCAAGGGCCTCATAGCACTTGTACGCAGCATTGTTTCAGCTGTTTGGATGTTTGTTTGCTTTACTAGAGTGTAGGCTTCCTGAGGGCAGAGACTGAGCCTCCCCAGGTTCTGGTAAGTACCTAATTCATTTAGGTACTATAGTACATTATCTAGTGTCTTACATAAAATCAGTATTCCAAAATATTTGCTGAATTGGAATAAACTTGTGTTCAGACTACAGCCTAGAATCAAGACATTAGATCTGTAGCTTTACCTCTTTCTCCATTGCAGATGTCTTAGAGGTATCTCAGGAGCATTACTTAAGTTTGGTTTGCTAATCTATCCTGGAGAAATCTGAGACACCCAGAGGGTGGACTATAGTTACTCATTTACATGCATGTGCTTATTATCTATGGTGATGAAAAGCACCCTTGATAGTTCTTAGTGCCCCGGGAGCTCAAGTGGAGGGAGACATTGCCTTTGAGGAGAGTAGAAACATTTACCCTGAAGGAAAGAGCCAATGGCAGGTCCCCAGCTTCAAGCTACAGAGAGGAGGAGGATGAAAATATGAACTGGCACTGATTTCCACATTTGTGTTGATAACGTTTCTTTTGTTTTGGAATTAAAATCTTATCTTTGAATCTGAATGTTAACAAAAGAGAAGAGGAGGCCTAATGGACAGCTAACCTAACCACCTCCCTCTCATCCAGGCTGTTCTTTTTATCGGATTCATCTTCCTCCTTCGTATTTGACTGATGGTGCCAGAGCCTGGATGAATCATCCTGACCTCCATGCTATCATTTTTAGACATGTTAACAGGGCTGATTTATGATCCATGTGCAAGGAAGGAGAGTAGAAGCACTCACTCTAAAGGAAAGAGTAGACAGCTGTCACCAACAAGCACAGGAGGAAAAAGGCCGAAGTCCTACAAGCCCAGTACACATGCTGTGTCCGCTGCAGTGCAGGCCTCACTGGAAGTCTGATCATGGACAGGGAAGCAGTCGACCTGCACCACAGTAGTGGTGTGGCAACATGCTCTTTGCTGTGAGTAATGAAAGTGTCATGTGTTTGTGTTTTGCAGCACATGACTTCTGAGTACTTCATTTCATTACCCTTCTGTGGGAAAGTCTGCCTCTTCCACTGCAAAGGAAAATGGCTACGAGTAGAGGTAAAATTAGTCACTTGACTATTTTTTAAATTTAAGATGAAATATTTCAGATGTACAAACAAGATTTTTTTTTTGTTTAAAAAAAAAATCACCAGTTTAAGAGATGAAACATGACTATTATAGTTGACCCTGCCTGTCAGCAACCCTTGTTTTTACTTCCTCCCTGGGCATACCAGCTGAATTTGGTATTTCTCATTCCTCTTCACTGCTTTATACTTTTACTATATTTGTGTCTGTACAAACACACTTTTCCTATCTGTATATTTAAAAATAGAAATAATCAAAATACAGAAATGAATAGTATATGTAATGTTGTCATTCAGTTGCCCAGTCATATCTGATTCCTTGCAAACCCATGGACTGCAGCATGCCAGGCCTCCCTGTCTCTCACCATCTCCCAGAGTTTGCCCAAGTTCATGTCCATTGCATCGGTGATGCCATCCAGCCATCTCATCCTCTGATGCCCTCATACTTACAGTAATACTTATAGTAAAAACATAAATACTTAAAGTAATACTTACAGTAAAAACGTGAATAAAGTATAACTGAATGAATGTTTTAAAAATTTATATAAACTGTAAAATGTATTGATTCTTCTGAAACATGCTTTTTCATTCCTTATGTTTGTGATATAATCTGTTTTCCCTGCTATATGATTTAACAGTGTATGAATATGCCAACATTATCACTCCATTCACCTGACAGTGGATATTTTAGCTTGTGTCAAATTTTTTGTTACAAACGGTGCTACCCTAAAACTTCCCGTGCACATCTCACAGGGTGCACATATAGGAGTTGCATTTCTAGGTGTAGGGAGTTTCTTTCCAGAGTCACCCTCCCTTGATGGTGTAGCCCTTTGAAAGTTCTGACTTCTTGGGGGAGTCTCATGTCCTCCCTCTCCCCTGCCCAGGATTGCTTGGGTTTCAGTTTTCACATACTCCTCTGTTTCCAGTGCCTAATAATTGTTTTATTTTTCTTGCAAGCTCAGTTATGAATTTTAAAAGAGGTTTGTTTTATTTTATCATGTATTCCTTTATGTTTTTCAGAGGCAGGTTTTGGATTTTTATGGTTGCTGTTTCTTTCTTTTCTTCTTTTTTTTTTCTTTGATACCTAGTTTCCCCAGTTACTAAATTGCAAATCTCGGCTCAATTTCATTTTTCCTGCTTTTCCTTTGTTACAGTGGTTCTTAACCTAGGTGTAAAGACCTCTACTTACAGGGAGTGCCTGAACCCATCTACCATAATCATATGCATATTGTGTGTGTGTATGTGTATGTGTATGTGTGTATGATGTATTTTGAAAGGAAAGTATTCATAATTTTCATAAGATTCTGAAAGAAGCCAACCTTAAGAAAGTAAGAATCATTGCTTTATTGAGTTTTAATACCACATAGCAACATTTTGATAACTTAATTGTACTGATTTTCCCTTTTAGTAAATCTTAATCATGACCACTTCAATAAAAGCATCAATTTTGAAATAATTATTGTCATTAATGTGAATGTGTCTTAGAAAGTTGAGATCTGGGTATATGACTAAAAGTTATGTGCTTAGCTATAAACTTCAAAGCATGACTTGTTAAAACGAATACAACATTATTTGAATTTTAAAGCTCTGTGCTGTGTAGTATATAATGTATACATGCATAAATACTTAATTTTTAAGCCTTTTATTTTGAAATAATTTCAGACTTTTAAAAAGTTGCAAGAATATTTCTTTTTTTTTAAATTAGTTTATTTATCTATTTTTTAACTTTACAATATTGTATTTGTTTTGCCATACATTGACATGAATCCACCATGGTGTACATGTTTTCCCCTTCCAGAACCCCCCTCCCACCTCCCTCCCCATCCCATCCCTCTGGGTCATCCCGGTGCACTAGCCCCGAGCACCCTGTATCATGCATCAAACGCAAAAATATTTCAGAGTTCCCATATACCTTTTACCAACCATCACCAATTGATAACATCTTGTATAACCATTATCAAAACCAGGAAATTAACACTGGTACAATATTATTAACTAATCTGCAGAACATACTGACATTCCCAGATTGTCCTCCAAATGTCCTTTCTTTGGTCCTCCAAGTTGTATTTAGTTGTCATGTCTTAATTTCCTCTAACCTAACAGTTGTTCAGTCCTTGTTGTTTGTGGCCTTTTGAAGAATAGCAATATTTTCTAGAGTATCTCTCAACTTTAGTTTCTCCATGTGTATAATCAGGTTATACCTTTTTGGCAAATACCTTCTCATTGCATGCTCAAATACTTTAGATAAATATCTAGTATTTTTATTGCTATCAAATTGTGATTATCTACCTTTCAGGTAGCAGAAGTATTCATTCTCTTAATGATGCATAGAAAGTTAGCGAAAGAAAGATGATTAATGAAAAGCAGGTCCTGTGTTTAAATGATGTATTTGCTCTTGACATTTTAACTTGTCTAACTTTAGCACATACATATTCTGAACTTATTCCATACATCCAGCCAACTTGATTCAATGCAGAGGCCATTACTCTCCGTTTCCCTGTAGAAGTGATCAGCCTTCACTCTGCACCATCTTCCAGTCAGTCTTCAGTCACTGACACTTGACTTCTGCCCACACTCCATCAGAGAGCCTGTTCTTGTAAAAGCATCTTTATTATGCAAACAAATTAATATCTTCCAGGTCTTACCTTTCCAAACCTCTTTGCTTCATCAAATAGTGGTGAAACTTGAAATTCTCTTCTCACTAGGCTACCATGTTATCAGATCCTAATCTTCCTTGTGATAGTCTAATGTTTCTCTCTCTTATTTTTCACCCAAAACCTCCCTCCATCCCCACTTCTGGAATGTCAGTGTCCCCAAGTCCTACCTTTGCTCATCAGTCTTCTCGGCCTCTTTATCCTTTTGGGTAATCCTATCTCGTAGTTTCAGGTACCATTTCAGCCCTAATGACTTCCAAATTCATTTTGCAGCCCCTGATGAACTGTAGATTTAAGCAAAAAGCCAACCTAATTGTTCATTTCACAAACTTTAAGTTCTCTGTGTCTGAAACCAAAATACTTTCTCCCCATCCTTACCTTTCTCCCGTGTCTCTGTTTTAGTGGTACCTTCCTTTGGGCAGCCATTCAGGCTGTTTCTTAAGAGTTATCTTTGAATCCTACATCTTCCTCAGTCCCTCAATGTAACTTATCACCAAATGCTGCTGATTTTACTTCTTTGTCAATTCTTGCTCAGATCACTGCAGTACCACGCCAACTGTTTCCTCTGCCTTCACCGTTGTCTTCCTCAAGTCAAGCTCTGTACCACTAAGAATGAGCAACCCAAAATGCAAGTAGTGATACATCCAGCTTATGATGAGATTTACTGTTTCCACAGGACTATGTGTTGTTTGTTAAACATGACTGATCTCATTAATGTTTGCAAAACCCTATTATCACCTGTTTGTACTGATGAGGAAAGTAACTCAGCTGATCAGTCGGGTAACTGACATGTAACTGTCAGAGCCACCAGGGAAGCCCAAAACCAAATTTATCAGATCCCAAAGCCCTCATTAGCAATTTTATAAAGTTGACCACCTCATTCTTCTACTTAAGGCTTGACATTGGCTTCTAATCTGCAGGGTAAAGTCTCAGTTCTTGAAGACATATGTCTGTCTCTCCTGACCTTCCCTTTGCCTGTCTCCCAGCCTCACCTCTTGCCTTGGCCAGCCTCTCACTTGATGCTGTAATGTAACCACAATGCTTGTAGTCACCACATGTGAGAACTGTGTGTGCCTTTGCCCATCCTCTCCCCTCTATTTGAAATGTCACAATTAGCCTCTAACTAGACTCCTACCAATCTGGTTTACTCCCATTCTTCATTTAAGGTCCAGCTCTGAAAGGACATAAATTTGTGAAACTTATGAAACTTCAGTTTGTGAAAAAGGAAATACACGTGTCTAGTAAATATGATTATTTCTTAAAGTGACTAAAATTTACACAACTCAAATTATCCAAAGTGATTTGTTAGATAAGTCACAATGGATAGACTTAGGTAAAATTACACAGAAGACAAATGACATGAAATATGTTTATGAGACATAGTGTGAAAGGCAGTCAACTATGAAATAGTATCTACAAACATGTTGTAATTTTTATAAATCTAATTTTTGTGAATCATAGAAAAAAGACTAGACAGATAACTGTAACCTATAGATGACGAGTGATTTTTATATCATTCTTTTTAAGTATCTAAATGTTCTATAGTGTAGGCATTTTACTAAAATAAGAAAAGTAAATTTTGGGGAAAAAGTACCAATTCTAGGCTTTCCTTCCTCCTGAAAGCTAGCTCTAACACCTGCCTCCTGCTGGGTCAGTTAACTACCCTGTGTGTTCTCATAATACCCATGCAGATCTTCATTATCACCCTTACTACAGTATAGTATGGCATGTATTTGTCTCCTCTCTCATAGCACTAGGAGCTCTTTGAGAAGGGGTGGTATATCTCTGTAGCCCAGTTATGCCTGGATAAGGCAAGCATCCATACCAATGTATATATTCGGTATGTGTGTGTGAATAAATGAATGCATTTTAAAATATTGTTCCATGGGACTGTTTGTGTTTATCATGTCTTAAGAGGTTTAGAAATTTATGCTATTAATCAGGCATTACCTGGGACAGTAGAAAAAGGCTTCACTTTTGGTGAATCTGACTTCAAGCTGAGAGTGGCCCAGTTCCTGACAGTCTTCGTATTGAAAGCACCACCACCATGCTTAGGTAGCAGTTAGTGCAGTTGTAGATGTGAAATCTTAGCCCAGATAACCACCCCAGTGGGGTTGTATTTGGCCAGTGTAAATATTTAACGGGCTTTTCTAATGGTGAAGAGAAGGCCTTTTCAGCAGGTAAAGAATCCACCTGCAATGCAAGAGACACAGCAGACACAGGTTCAATCCCTGGTTCAGAAAGATCTCTTGGAGGTGGGCATGGCAGCCTACTCCAGTATTCTTGCCTGGAGAATCCCATGGACTGAGGAGCCTGGCGGGCTCCAGTCCGAAGGATCATAAAGAGTCAGACAGTTGAGCAACTAAGCACAAACACACACAAATATTTAACAATGGCAAATACCACAGTGGCATTTTAGGGGCATATTAGGGGAAACTGGACTTCCCTGGTGGCTCAGATGGTAAAGCGTCTGCCTACAATACGGGAGACCCAGGTTCAACCCCTGGGTAAGGAAGATCTCCTGGAGAAGGAAATGGCAACCCCACTCTAGTATTCTTGCCTGGAAAATCCTGTGGACAGAGGAGCCTGGTAGGCTACAGTCCATGGGGTTGCAAAGAGTCGGACATGACTGAGCAACTTCACTTTAGGGGAAACTGGGCATTTAAAGATATGTCCAGAATCTTATATTGTGATGTTGCCATTTGACCACAGGTAGGTAATTATTCAGTATTCTTGGGCTTCCCTGGTGGCTCAGATGGTAAAGAATCCTCCTGCAATGAGGGAAACCTGGATTTGATCCCTGGGTTGGGAAGATCCCCTGGAGGAGGGCATGGCAACCCACTCTAGTATTCTTGGGCTTCCCTGGTAGCTCGGCTGGTAAAGAACCTGCCTGCAATTCAGAAGACCTTGGTTCAGTTCCTGGACGGGGAAGATACCCTGGAGAAAGGATAGGCTACCCACTGCAGTATTCTGGGGCTTCCCTGGTGGCTAGATGGTAAAGAATCCACCTGCAATGTGGGAGACCTGACATTCTTGGTTCCAATTTTCAGTTAGGCCAAATGATACAAATTATCATTGGGCTTTCTGACTAGGCTACAAAATAGCAAAATGTGTTTTAAAAATATATAGTGAAATTCTGTCTCTGAATTCTATTAATTTCCTCATTACTGAGACACAATAGTTTTCCTCTCCCTCATGTGCTAATATTTTGAACAAACTGCATCTTATACTCAACAGCATATAATGATATACCAAATTGTTTTATAATCAGTAGTGTCCTAGAGTTGCAAACATAGTAATTATTACTATATTTATGAATTAACAGCAAGATGTCAATTCTACTGTAAAAGAATACCTATTTGGGAAACAAGTACATTTTAAAATAAGAGAAAATTTAACCAACATATAGTCTTTGTTGCTTTTTATAATGCATTTTAGAGTTGTAATTGAACAGAGCCATTTCGGCCTGTTGGATATGCTAATAAATCAGCCAAAACTCGTCTCTTCACAGATCACAAATGTGCACAGCAGCCGGGCCCTTGATGTTCAGTTCCTGGACACTGGCACTGTGACGTCTGTGAAAGTGTCTGAGCTCAGGGAAATCCCCCCTCGGTTTCTCCAAGAAATGATCTCAGTGCCACCTCAGGTACTGTATGTACAGCCTGGGAGACTAACTGGAGGGAATTTGAACGAATTCATAATCACATTGTGAGATGCTCCCTCAGGTTTTGATAATGATTGAGCTTGCAGCAAAACTGGAAATGATCCAGATGTGGAGTGGCTGACTGGGTTTCAGATGTAAAATTTTGCTTAGACAGGAAGGCCAGTCAGACTTAGAGAATGTTGTTTGATAAATGTTTTTTCAAGCATGTTGAGTCATCAGGCTATACTGTCCAGTTAGAAATTCTATTTGAATAATTAGATGACAGTGCTGGCTTCTACACAGTTTCAGGATATTATATGTCGGTATTTACTTCCAGAGTTCTTATAAGTAACCTGTCTTGGATGTGTTTATATTTAACCTTTTCCGCATAGGTTTTGGGGGCTTCTCTCGTAGCTCTGCTGGTAAAGAATCCACCTGCAATGCAGGAGACCCCAGTTCAATTCCTGGGCTGGGAAGATCCCCTGGAGAAGTATTCTGGCCTGGAGAATTCTACGGACTGTATAGTCCACGGGGTCGCGAAGAGTCGGACATTACCTAGCAACCTTCACTTCACTTCCGTAGGTTTCAGTGAAAAGATTAACTGCAGTCTGTCATTCCTCTCTTGATAAAAATCCAGATGATAAGAAGTTTGAATACCTTTGGCCTCTGTAGCCCTTGTTAGAACACCCATCCAGGGCCAGCCTTACCTAGAAAAGGTTCCCGGGGCTGGAGGGGAAGGAGGATCTGTCCTACTGCTTCTGAGTGTCTGAAGGTTATGCAAAGTGTACCTTCTTGGTAAAAGCCACTATAATTTTTCTATTAACCTTATCTGGATTTGTTATTTGATAATTGTGAAGTTGGGAAAACCTTTATAACCAGCTAAGCCAAGCCTCTGGCTAACAGCATCTCCCTAAGAGGTTGAGAGTAGCAAACGGATGGCCTTGGCCAAGGCTGACCCATGAATATTGGATATGAGCTGTTGGCTCATATAGTGTTTTAAAATGTGAGTTAGTCGTCTGCTTCTATCTTCTCAGACTAGAAAATGTGACTCTACTGAGCAGTTCCTTTTATAGGACAGCGCTCTAAGGGAGCTTGGGAGTGCCGTTCTCTGTAGGGGAGGGCGCGAGCTCTCCAGTGCCCAGGCCCCAGCCCGTCTGCCTCACTCCCTCATGCCCACCAGCTAGAATCTGCTCTCTCTGCTCTTAAGTGACCTCCCCACCCAGAAAGGAGCCTCATCCAAGGGGCACAGTGGGAGACTGGGGGCCCTCAAGGGTGAAAAGAGGTGTGACAGTGAGATTGGGGTGCAGAGAGGAAAGGAGGAATGTAAGAATCCTGGAAGTAAATTTGATCTCCTTCACAAAATTGCCTCCATCAGTTCAAAGGCTCCCATGAGACTGGAGGGAGTCCCTGGGGTTATCTTTTCCTCCCTGAGGTAGACATTCTACAGAAACTTATGCAGTGATGGTGGGAGGTAGAAAACATCAGGGAAAATGAGGCTTTTAGGTATCAACGGGTTTCCGTTTTTCTTAGCCTTCTTAATTCTCGTGACAACCTCCTTCAAAAGTGAAAGTGGCTCAGTCGTGTCCAACTCTTTGTGACCCTATGGACTATAGTCCATGGAATTCTCCAGGCCAGTATACTGGAGTGGGTAGCTTTTCCCTTCTCTAAGGGATCTTCCCAACCCAGGGATAGAACCCAGATCTCCCGCATTGCAGGTGGATTAGTTACCAGCTGAGCCACAAGGGAAGCCCTCCTTCAAAAAGGTGAGCACAAGTGCCTGGGGTACTCCAGAACTGCTCCATTTCAGCAGTAAATCTCCACAGAGTTCTACAATGAATCAGGTTTCCTCCAAATGACACTTCATTTTTTTTTTTTTAAGTTGGACTTAGAGGGAATACTTCAATATAAGTCCTAATCTTGTCTTCATGTTACACAGGTTAGTATGTCTGAGTCTGTTTCACCATCTATAAAATCAGATGGCAACACTAGCCTGCCAGTATTGTAGTATTGTATCATAGGGTGAGAAGTCTGTACTAGGCTTTTATAACCCTGGCTCATAGGAATAAAGATAATGGTAGTAATATAAATAGGAACAAGACGCTCCAGCCCGAGAGCTGTGATCGTCACTATTAGCTGTTGCTTGCTTTCTATCTTGGCAACATTTGACTTGTATGAAAATAATATTGACATTACACTTAAGTACCTATTTTAACATGGTGTGCCCTCTTTTCCATTGTGTTTTCTTTTCAGGCTATCAAGTGCTGTTTAGCAGATCTTCCACAATCTATTGGCATGTGGACCCCTGATGCTGTGCTCTGGCTAAGAGATTCTGTTTTGAATTGCTCAGACTGTAGCATTAAGGTTAGTTATCTTAATGGTCTCGATAAATGGAAGCTTGTCAGCCAAAAGGACTCATTTGGTTTTTGTGAAAGAATTTTATCTTCCTGTAAACTGATGCTTTCACATCTGACACACTTTTGTAGTTAGGAGATTGATTACGTGTAGCTATGAGACATTCGTGGTTTAATTTTTGTTTAAGAATTTATCCTGTATCTGCAGTATTATGTTTAAACCTTTTATATAATTTTTTGATTATTAATAAAGTAGCAAATAGTTTTCAGCTCTTAATTTGCTCCATGATAAGGAATTAAGTACCCAACAAAGGACCACATATTTCTCTCTCTCTTTTTTTCTTTAAGATTTATTTATTTGTGTTTATTTTTTGGCTGTGTTGGGTCTTCATGCTGCATGCGCTTTTCTGTGGCTGTGGAGAGCAGGGGCTACTCTCTTGTTGTGGAGCAAGGGCTCTAGCGCACTGGCTCAGTGGTTGTGGCACATGAACTTAGTTGCTCCACAGCATGTGGGATCTTCCCAGACCAGGGATTGAACTGGTGTCCCTTGTATTACAAGGTGGGTTCTTAATCACTGGACCACCAGGGAAGCCCTGGGCCATATATTTCTTGATAAATGTTTCTAAAGACTATTTAAGTAAGTCCTGTATTTCTTTTTTTTCCTGAAGTAAAATGAATTATAAACAAATTTTGCTTATAATCTTGTTTTTTTGTCTCTTTTCCTAAAACTTATATAAACTGCTTTCCTTCTAATGTGTTTCTTTTTCACACTCTTCAATCTTTATATCAAAAACACTGCTCATATTTCCAAGAATAGAAATGTAACATTAAAAAAAAGAAATGTAAGATAGTATTTCTCTATTTTAACTAATGTAAATGGTGTTATCATTTTATATAAGCATGTAACAAAGTTAACAGTAAAATGTCCTTGAGAAATCTCTTCATGAATATCTCTCAGTTATTCTAGCCCACACTGATTTTCCTGTCCTCATTCTCCTCTAGAGCTTATCATGGACAGTCACACAGTTATGTACCATTATGTATTCTTCAGTTGCCACACAAATATTGTTTTCTCAGCTACATTTTCAGCTCCTAAACCCAGGGTATCAGTCAATAAAACTACTTTTAGTGGTTGATGTTTGAAATAGTGTTTCTGTACCATTAATATCAAAATGAATTAGCAGTCAGTACTTCATTAACGCTCCAAAGGATGAATTTAAATTGATTCCTCTTGCTATGAGGAAAACTTTTAAAGTAAATGACTTTAGAAGGATTGCCATGTTGGTGCTTCCTTGTCTTCATGTCTGTGTTCCTGCCTTTCATTTCTTAGCCCAGTTTGATAAAAGATAGAAGTATCTCATTTTTGTTGTTCCTAAGATAAACCAAGGAAATGGCAACCCACTCCAGTATTCTTGCCTGGAGAATCCCATGGACGGAGGAGCCTGGTAGGCTACAGTCCATGGGGTCGCAAAGAGTCGGACACGACTGAGCGACTTCACTCACTCACAAGATAAACCAAAGGAGCTGGTGAGAAGAATTAACAGACACCCAGCCCTCGGGGGCACACAGCAGCCTAGTCCCAGTTACCAGCCTGTGAGGCTTCTGTACAGACTCTCCCACTGCCACCAGAAGAATGTAGACAGATCATTGGAGGTCTCCTGGGCAAAAAGTGCAAAATGGTGACTAATTTTGGCCTATTCAATGGAGCTTTCTTCCTCTTTTTCTCCCAAGGCCCCTCTCTTCTCATATAACTAGGGAAGAGGAAGAGGGGTGAGAACAGATACTAGGACCAAACAAGGAATTTGGACCCAGGGTCCCAAAAGATATGGTGAAAGGCAAAGCTTTTTCTTTCTGCTCCCTGTCCGAGGGTGCACCAGCACTAAGCAGAAAGCTTATAGGATGTTTTTCTATTTTTATGGTTTTTATGTTGAAGTTGGATGATGAGCACATGGGGATTCAACATGATATTCATTCTACTTGGAGCGTTTTAACATATCGTTAATTTTTAAAAAATTAGCCATGGTAATCGGAGTCAGACCTTTAGCAAGTCATAGGTGTTTTCAGTTTTTAGAGGTTAGTAAATTTTCTATTTCCGCAAGGTGCTACTGGTTTCTAGATTGCTTGGATCTACGAGCTTGTTCTTTGCTCCAGCTGTGATAGATGACTCATCAGACCTTAAATAAACTGATTTTTAGTAAGTTGGGTTTTTTTGCAGAGTACTGTTTTTTAATATGTAAAGTTAACATAATGACCTCTAGGACTCCAGCATGAACTTGGATTTCTTAAATTGGTGTTTTGTGTTTTCCAAAGGTTACAAAAGTGGATGAAACTAGAGGTATCACACATATTTATTTATTCACCCCCAAGAACTTCCCCGATCCTCACCGCAGTATCAATCGCCAGATTACAAACGCAGACTTGTGGAAACATCAGAAGGATGTGTTTCTGAGTGCCATATCCAGTGGAGCCAGCTCCCCCAACACCAAAAGTGCGAACACCCCCATTTTGGGCAACACTGGAGAGAATTTCAGAAAGAGCCTCACGGATGTCCTCAAGAAGTCTGTGGTCAACCACCCCAGCTCTTTCTTTACAAAGGAACTGCCACCTCCTGTCCACTTATCCAAGCCAGGGGAACACATGGATGTGTACGTGCCTGTGGCCTGTCACCCCGGCTACTTTGTCATCCAGCCATGGCAAGAGATACACAAGCTGGAAGTTCTGATGGAAGAGATGATTCTGTATTACAGTGTGTCTGAGGAGCGCCACGTGGCAGTGGAGAAAGACCAAGTGTACGCTGCCAAAGTGGAAAATAAGTAGGTCCTTAGACAGAGCCTTTTATTCTCCTCCTAAGAAAACTCTGTAGAATGACACTAAGAGTCCTTAATCCCTGCAGGGGGACTTGTGTTAGTCTCTTAGTCATGCCCGACTCTTTAGGATCCTGTGGACTGCAGCCCACCAGGCTCCTCACTCCATGGGATTTTCCAAACAAGGATACTGGAGTGCCATTTGGAACTACACAAATGGAAATTCTGAATGTAAAATAAGACCAGTGAATTATGTGATTTTCTAATACTTAAAATGATGTCGTTTAGCTGAAAATCTAATGACCATATTCTTGTTAAAACCTAATTACATGGAGAAGGAAATGGCAACCCACTCCAGTATTCTTGCCTGGGAAATCCCATGGACAGAGGAGCCTGGCAGGCTACAGTCCATGGGGTCTCAAAAGAGTTGGACATGACTTAGCCACTGAACAACAACAACCATCCATCCATAGTCCCACCTGTTAGAGGTAATTTGTGTTACTCTTTTCAAGTGATGCTAAATAACCTGTTTGTTAACATGTGAATTCAAAACACTAACTGATTTGCTCTTGGAGAATCTGAAGCTTCCAGTCTGAGGAATTCTCAGGTTTCTCTAGGAAGAGGCAGGATACATGAATCTGGAATGACAACAGCCAAGTCAAGAGGTCCCCTAAGGGCCAAGGTCAGAGAGGTCAGAACCATGAGAGGATGATCCTTGAGCAGACACCCAGGATGGAGACAAAGCCAAAGGGTAGACACCACCCGTCCCCCAGCTGTGGCCACTGCAGGAAGGTTCCTGAGAGTCACAGGTCCACTAGCCTCCTCCCCATCCAAGTGACTGCTCTACTGCTTTCTATGAGAACAGTCTTAAATGGAGTCTCTGTTTCATAAATGATGGAACTCTGAAAAAAAAAAAACCAAGAACCTAATTATATCAGAAGTGAAGGTTTAAACATTTTTTCTGCTTTGCTGTGAGAAAAAATATTTAGTATTTATATTTATTATTTAGGAAATAATGTTTTTTATGGATGACTTTTAAATTTTAAAAATAAGATATTTACTGGAGAAAATTTAGAAAATCTGAAAAAGTATAAGAAAACAAGGTCAGCCAACCAACATAACCCCTGTAAAACTACTTATGTATTTCTTCTAGGTTTTTCTCCTATACATATTTCTACAATTAGTATATTACTGTATGTAATTTCATACCTACTTTTCTCACTTAACATAATTCTGTGAACTGTTTTTCATGTGATATCATTTCTTCATAAACATTTTTAATGGCTAAATATTCTATCATAAAGAGAAATCATAATTTACTTACCATTTTCTTTTTTATAGGTTTTTTTTCCTCCCAGAGTTTTCACTGTTGTAAATAATGTTGAACTGAAATCTTTGTTCAACTCTCTGATTATTTATGGGATAGATTCCTAGAAGAGAAATCACTTGTCTAAAGATTACAGGATTTTTGATAGAGGTGGTTGGTTGCTTCCTAGAGAGCTTTTCCCACCTTTATAAGGTGCAGCAATGCATATTTCACTGCTCTTTAGCTGTTGGACTTCCCTGGTGGCTCAGACGGTTAAGCATCTGCCTACAATGTGGGAGACCCAGGTTCAATCCCTGGGTTGGGAAGATCTCCTGGAGAAGGAAATGGGAACCCACCCCAATATCCTTGCCTGGAAAATCCCATGGACAGAGGAGCCTGGTAGGCTACAGTCCATGGGATCACAAAGAGTCGGACACGACTGGGCGACTTCACTTTCTTTCTTAGCCATTGGACAGTGAGGCTTTATTTAACACTTTCAGTCTGTTTTCTCATGTTTGCACATTTGGATCCACACAAAGAACTGTCTCTCCCCCTAACCTTCCTGTCCCAACATACACACAGGCACATACCCCTAAACTCAGTTTAAAAGATCAACTGCTTATTTTTCCTAGAAAGTACTTTCATTCATTCTAACGATAAATACCTTAACCATAGGCATTTATAGAATTTTGTTATTTTTATGGGAGGAAAAAAAATTTTAACTCAAAAGTGAAAAATATAATAGCTCTCATTGTGAAAAGCATTCAAGATATATGTCACAGCTTTTCATCTTTAAAAAAATATTTTTACTATGTCTTGTTGTTTACAGTTGTAGACATAAATGGGTTTCAATACAGGAACATAGTATAAATTTACCCTTCAGAATTGCTGTTGGATAGTTTAATCACAGTTAAAGCCAAATTGATGGTAACTCTTATCTGAGGAGCAGATTAATGGTGACAAGTGGTGGGGAGGTCCCACTGGAGGGAAGGGTCCTGTGACGAGAACCCAAACACTGGAGACTGTATTCAGGACTTCAGACTCCACCCCGACACCTCCAGGGTCCGACAGCTCTGCTGAGTCAGGACTTTTGGGTTAAATCAGTTAACTCGTCCTAGATAATCAAGGTATGCCTTATCTGTAGGAAGATATTATCTAATATTTTTTTGAAACTTTACGAACTGAATCCATTTAAAGTGCTTATTAGAGCTTCTATCTTGGTTACAACCCAGGACTATATACACTAAACTTTATTCTCAGTTCTGGCAAGTTAAGACTTAGGAATTTCATATACACTTTCGATTACAGTGGTTTCCACAGTTATCTCAATATAGGAATAACCTAGACAACTTATTAAAAATGCAGGCTGCCCTCCCTCGCCCCAGGACTCCTGAGTCAAAATCTCTGACAGTGGAACCTCAGAATCTGTTTTAAGTAAACGCTCCAGGTCATCCACATGCAGCCTTGTACTAAAATTGGTAATGTAGTCAAAACTGAAGCCTTATTTAAGCTGTTAGTTTTGAAAGTTGAAAGCTAAATAGAAATGCAACACGTAGGTTTTCTGATGTTTCTCTCCTCACTGCTCTGTACCTCTTTTTTATAGACTAAAAGCACAGACCACTGTCAGTCATTTGCCTGGTACAGTTTAAAGACAGTGATATTGGTAGAAGCCAAATGTTTTTATCTCCTTGTATACTTACACAAATTAGCAGCCTGCACCAAAATGGCATTTCCACAAATGGAAATTTCTCTTCAGATTAATATAAGTCTTATTTGCACAGCTTATCTTCATTTGAATAATACTTATGATAATGGCTACCATTTGCCAAGTGCCTGTTATATGCCAAATGAATGTGTTAGGTACTTAGAACGTATTATTTCTGCAAGTAAATTAAAACTAAACATTACACATGAGGTGACTGAGGCACAGAGAGGTTAAATGAAGAGCCCAGAGTGACATGATGGAAAAATGGCCCAGATGGGATTCCAGCTTAGGTCTGTTTGGCCCCCAAAGCTCATGTACTTTTTATACCTTTTTGTGTCCCTGTTGTCTCTGTGGTTTGTGGATTATTGCTTGCTGCACTTTGGGCTTATCTGAAGGCTTCTGGAGTTCATCCCAGAAACTCAATTACACAGAATGTTTGAAGTCAGTCTCTTTGTAGCTTTCTTACTGTCGTTCATGCTATAGCATCTGTGTGTGGGTTCCTGTACCTGTTTTCACCCGGTGTGCACTGGCTGGAGAATCAGTTGCTCCAGCCAGCCCCAGCCCAGCATGTGTTGCAGTGATGAGGCTGCTGTTCCACTGGGCTTGTGCCTGATAATCTTGTTTCAGGGGGTGGCTGGGTCTGCTGCCCAAGGCAGAGCCTGGCCCACACCTTTCAGGAGCAGAGACACTTTCATTTTAGACATTATTGACAGTCATCCTTTTCTTAGTATAATAATACTCTTTAATCATGTAATCAAGATATAGGACTTTAAGGTCCTTCATACCTAAACTTTGAAGTCTAGGTTTTTCTGATTTTGATTGAGATGATGTAGGTCCAGAGGAGGAATGTATATTCGTGTGAATTTCTTTCTCACACCTCGAACTTGAGGTCTGAAATCATACTCTTCTTCCCCACCCCACCCCACACACACACTGTGCTCTCCTATCCTTTATAGATTCTTTATTTTAGGTGGTGGATTAAATTTTGTGCTTCATGTTATTTTGGGTTTTTAATTCCTTACTTGGCAAAATTAAAATGATCAGTCAGTGTTCAAAACGTCTTGTCCTCTTTTCCCAGCCTGGCTTCCCAGTCTGACTCTCTTCCATTCCTCCACACACTCCACCTTCCAGCTGCACAGTGGCTGCCTCACTGGTCCATCCTGCCCTGCACAGTCTTCTGTGTTTTTTGTTTTTTTTTTCTCCTGCGTGTCCTCAGCCAGCCCTGGCTTGCTTTCCTCTTTCTATCTTTCACACATGGCATCACTAAGTTGCATCTGACTCTTTGCAACCTATGAACTGTAGCCCGCCAGACTGCTCTGTGCATGGGATGTTTCAAGCAAGAATACTGGAGTGGGTTGCCATTTCCTCCTCCAGGGGATCTTCCCTATCCAGGAACTGAACCTGCGTCTCCAGTGTCTCCTGCACTGGCGGGTAGATTCTGTACCACTGAGCCACCTGGAAAGCCCACCACACATGGACTTGGTTCCAAACATGTGGCCATCTCCTGTCTCCCCATCAGAGGGAAGGGATCCATTAGCCTTGTCCTGGTCGTCCTCCATTCTACTGTTTCCTCCTGCTTAGAGGTGGTTCTCCTTTATCAGCTCCATGAGGCTTGTAAAAGGGTATTGAGTGAACAGATTCCATCAAATGAGCCAGTGGCAAAACAGAATAGTAACCTCTGGAAAAAGAAGAAGCAGTCTCCTGAAAAACTTCTATAACAATATAGTTTTATATTTTGATGAACGACATTTATATTAATTATATTTTTATTAAAAAAAATGTTGCCCTTAAAGCAAGTGTTGACTTTGTTTTTCTTCTCTTTTAATCCACTGCACATTTAGGTGGCACAGGGTGCTTTTAAAAGGAATCCTGACGAATGGACTGGTGTCTGTGTACGAGCTGGACTATGGCAAGCATGAATTAGTCAACATGAGAAAAGTGCAGCCCCTGGCAGACATGTTCCGCAAGCTGCCGTTCCAAGCAGTCACCGCTCAGTTAGCAGGTAAGTTCTGGGGAGTCTGAACATCATTGTTTTCCAGTGTATTGTTGAACATTTAGGTTGTTTATGCTTTCATTGCAGTGTTCAGAAAAAAACCCACAGCTACATATGCTAGCCAAAGTAAACAAATGGAAACAATGAAAGAACCAACAGGAGGACAACATTGCATGATTAATATTTCATAATTTATTGCATAAATTATAATGCATCTACAAAAGGACTTTCACAATTATGAAACATTCCTAGCTTGTAGAATATGACCATTTTCATGGCCAACATTTGCATTGCAACTAACAGCACAGAAGTATGGGATTTTAGCACACTCACACCAGCCCATTGACTGTCATAAAATCTGAGGAGCTAAACTAACAGGCATAGAGTGGTACTTCTTTATGATAGTATCTGATGAGATTTGTTTTATCTTCTATGAAAGCAGTGCAGGTGTCGGTGGCCCCTCCGTGTGCCCTCTGCCAGTAGTTAACATGGGTGCCTAGCTGAAGCTCTACCCAGACAGCTGGCAGCATTAGCAGAGGGTGTGGAGGTCAAGAGGTCTGAGGGGTGCCAACACCTCCAGGCATCTGGGCTGTGTCCTGCTGTGCTGGGATGTGGGGGAGTTGTGACTGCATGTGCCACCCTCATTCTTTGCCCCCCACTCACCCCATATACTTAGTAGTGGCAGAACTAACTTGATTTCAGAAATGAGAGCAATTGTGTATACAAATTCTTATTGACAGCTTTTATTAAAGGGATAGGGATAGATAGATAGAAGTGGTCTTTTTTGCCAGTTTCTTTGTCTCCTCCTAGACTTCAAAGGTGGAGAAGGCAATGGCACCCCACTCCAGTACGCTTGCCTGGAAAATCCCATGGATGGAGGAGCCTGGTGGGCTACAGTCCATGGGGTCGCTAAGAGTCAGACACGACTGAGCGACTTCACTTTCACTTTTCCCGTTCATGGATTGGAGAAGGAAATGGCAACCCACTCCAGTATTCTTGCCTGGAGAATCCCAGGGATGGCGGAGCCTGGTGGGCTGCCGTCTATGGGATCGCACAGAGTCGGACACAACTGAAGCGACTTAGCAGCAGCAGACTTCAAAGGAAACTCTCATGGTAGGCAGATGTGAACCAAAACTGGCATCTTATGCATGGTATGGCTACCATTGATCTGCTCTGAACTCAAAGTTCTAAACAGTTAATGGTTACATTTTTCATTTTCACTTTTTAATGTTTAGGTTTTGCTGTCAACACCTGTTGTTAAACACGACAGTCAAACCTTCCAGTGAAGCTGTCTCTGTGAGTGAGGGGTGCATGGCACCATCATCCTCACCCCTAGCTTCGTGCTCACAGTCACTCGTGCTCCTTGTGCAGGGGACTCTACAGCCACTTCTTGTCACTGAATTTGCACCATGCTGGGAGGTTTAGGCTCTGTTACCATCCCTGAAGCAGTAGTTTACAGACTATTCTAGGCTTCTCTCATTGGAAGTTCTTAATAATCCAAGAGTTTAGCCCACTCACTGATAGGTCTTTAAAATTATATATGAAACTCCCATACCTTCATCACTATGGGGCATAATTTATAGTTTATCTAATCTAGCATAAGTGAACTTAATTTATATTAGCTTAATAGTATTTCTTGAAAAATACATAATTCTTGTCTCAATTTTGTTTTAAAACCTAATTCAGAATTCTCTAACTTGAGCTCTCAAGTTTAAAAGTCATGGGGATTTATTAATAGAAATGCATGAGATTTTAAATTCATCTGGTCCATTCACTTTATTTTATGAGAAGTAAACTGAGGCCTGAAAGATTAGCTGGTTTCCCCAAGATCATACCATTTCATAGAGGAAGGTCTGGGAATAGTAACTGAATCTTCAGACTTTCATTCCAATGCTTTTACCATGAAGATGTGTGTGACATTAAACACTGTAAGTGTATTGATTCTTTTTTTTTTACTCTATCTGGCTCATCAGAAAAAAATATGTGACTAAGAGAAATGTCATTGATATTGATATTTTTCTCATCACCAGTCTGTTATCTACATATACTTTAGGAAAATGGGCAGCCTTTATTATAACTTCATTTTATAACATTCAAATGAAATTTGTGTCTATAATTGAAGGTTTACAGGAGTAACCCCATTCAGAATAGAAAAACTATAAGCAAGATTATTTTAAGATTGTTTGGCATCTCTGTTTTCAGTTAGGCAAGTCTAACCTGGTATGCTTAAACTACTTTGCAACTGACTAAATAGTTTTCCATTATAACATAAGGCTCATTTGACCCTTCATTGATCTTCGAACCCTTGTCTTTCTCTTAGGAGTGAAGTGTAACCAGTGGTCCGAGGAGGCTTCGATGGTGTTTCGAAATCATGTGGAGAAGAAACCTCTGGTGGCACTGGTGCAGACAGTTATAGAAAACACTAACCCTTGGGACCGGAAAGCAGTGGTCTATTTAGTGGACACATCGTTGCCAGACACAGATATCTGGATTCATGATTTTATGTCAGAGTATCTGGTAGAGCTTTCAAAGATCAATTAATCACTGATTCTGAGACCTTGACAACTAATTCAGATTTTTTTAGCAATAACAAAAATGTAGTAGGCTTTTAAAAAAAAATTATCTCTGCTACATGGCTTTGACTGCTGTGGGAAGTTGAAAAGAATATGCTTTTTTTTTTTTTTAAGCTTATGTTTGATGAAAGATATTTAACAAGTTTTGTCTTAACGGAGTTGACTTTTCAAAGAGAATTGCACTTGAATTACTACTATAATATTAGAATTAAAATGTTTATCAATACAAAAACTGATTATCTTAAAATTTCTTGGCTTTATGATCTTAAAGACCCCTTTCCCTTTCTGTTCATGTTTTCTTCCTTGTTGTGTTCAGTTCTTCTCCAGTTAGCTTGAGAATTTCATGATTTAATCTTGCCCTAGTGTAGTGGTGGGTCCCAAAGCAGGTGGTCACCACACCATGTGAAGTCTCTGCCAAGTCTTCAGCACATCAGCATTACTACTAGTGGTGCTGCTGGAGGAACAGCCCAGGCAAACCAACACATCCCTCACCCAAGATCACCCCAAATCTCAAGTAACTTCTCATTGCCCAGAGAGTGTGGACTGAGAACCCAGGCCTTCTACCATCTCCCCGCCCAACCTCACTGTCCACTGCTTCTCCCTGCACCAGTCACACCGAACCTTCATCTGGTTCCCAAACCCCATGCACGCTCATCCAGGACTGCTGATGTTTTGAAGCAAGTCTTCCTCCCCTCCAGACCACTCTTGCTGTCTTCCCTCAGCCTGCAACTCATTTTCTACCATTCTTGTCTGTCAGCATCCTCCCTGACTTCCCAGGCTTATCTGGTTCCATTCCCTGATTCCCCTCCTACTGCAGTGTACTTCCAACTCTGCCTCTCATGGTGCCCAGACCTCACTGAGCTTCCTACCATATCAATCCAAATAGATTGTGAGCACCTTGAGGGAGGGAAGGAGGAGGGATCTTAGTCATCTGTCCAGTCATATCCTGGTAAATATTTGACAGCTGATTCTAGTGAGTATGTGTGGGGGATGGGGGCAGTGAGCCTTGATTTATAGTATCTGATGATTCCCGTGTTATAAATATTCCCACTATTGTTGAGTTCCAGGTAACAGTGTGAGCTGGGAAAAGATGCACCCAAGTGGCTCTTGTGAATTCTAGGATGGTTAGCTCAGTTTGACTGGGAAGCTTAAAATTTTGATTTTGAACATATACTGAGTTTAGGCTAGTTGAACTCTGTGTGAAGATATGCATAAATAATTAGAAAGATAGAGTGGATTTCAGGGCCATAGATAAAAATTCTTAAATTTTTAGACCAGGCCAGAGATAAAAATTCTTAAAGTCATTTGCTTATTTTTATTTGTGAACATCTAGGAAAGGTAAGAACAGAAAGAAAGTACCAGATGTTTTAAATTTTTCATGTAAAATGTGTTGAAATTATCATTCTAGCTTTTTAAAATTTACATTTAGCATTTATAATTAAAGTGATTCAAAATTCAGGAATGATTATCCCAGTGATTTAAATAATCATTTATGATAAAATAAAAACATTCTGATACATAAATATTTAAATAAAATAAAGCAGTATAAACTTTTTTTAAATAATGGTTTCTTTCTCTAACAACAACCAAAGAAAAACCCACAAATATCTTCAAATTGTCTACAGGTAAGAAAAAGGTGGTTTCTACTACTTCACTAACTTTAGGAATGTTTCTGTTACTTTTTAAAAGAAAACAATTGTTGATATAACTGAAAAGTTTACCTAATGCTGAAACAGTTTGACAGACAAATGAGACTTGCCCCCTACCTCATACCATATTCAAAAGTCAATTCCAGGTAGACTGAAAGTGAAAGGCTACTGTAGGAAGATAACACAGGAAACTACCTTTATAATCCAGGAGCAGGAAGGATGCCTTAAACTGGATGCACAAAGTGCTAACAATAAAGGAAAAGACTGACCCTTGAACATGGTGAGGGGAGGGCATTTAGTGGTGCCAACCCTCCCTGCTGTGGAAAATTCCTGTGTAACTTCACAGTTGGACGTCCTCGTATATGTGATTCCTCCATGTCTGTGGTTCCACAGCTTCAGGTTCAACTGTCCAGAGATGGTGCAGTACTATAGTATTTTCTATTGAAGAAAGAATGTCTGTATATGGGCTTGCACGGTCAAACCTGTGTTGTTCAAGGGTCAGCTGTACTAGACAACATTAAAATGAAGAACATCTGTGCACTGAACACATTATTATGAAGGTGAAAAGGCAAAGCACAGATTGGAGGATATATACATAACACACACACACACACACACAAAGAAAAATAGATTACATATATTCAATAAATTATCCAGAAGCAAAATGGGTGATACATCTGAACAAACACTTCACAAAAGAGGAACTCCAGCTGGGCAGTAAACATGAAAGATGCTCAACCCATTAGGACACAGGGAAATGCAAATTCAAACCTCAATGAGATACCACTACTCAAGTGCCAGAATGGGGAAATGTTTCTGTTAATTCCAAGTGTGTTGAAGATGTGTGCACTTGTGTAGGGAGATGCTGGTAAAGAAAGTTCACAGCTAAACATCTGTAATATCTAAAACCCAGAAATAACCTACATGTCCATTAATAGTAAAATGGATGTTTTTAAAAACTGATATATTCATCCAATGGAAACCTCTGCAGCAATGAGAGTAAACAAACTACAGTCATGTGAACCAACATGGATTAATGTTAAAACACAGAGTCGAGCAAATGAATATAAACTTTGGGGGAAAGAGGCAAGTAAGGAAGTGATTACCATATGAGTAAAGAAAGTGGGGAACTTTAGGAGGGAGTTGTGACCCTGAAGAGCACAGGTTGACTTTTGCGGGCAGTGTTGCCTGCAACAGGTGTTTGAAATGATAAAAATTTTGGATTTTCTTGGTGGTCCGTGGCTAAGAATCCACCTGCCGATGCAGGGGAAATGTGTGTGATCCCTGGTCCGGAAAGATCCCACATGTCACGGGGCAACTAAACCCATGCACCACAACTACTGAAGCCTGCCCATAGAGCCCGTGCTCCACAACAAGAGAAACCACAGCAAGGAGAAGCCCACACACCTCAACTAGAGTTGCCCCTGCTCACTGCAACTAGAGAAAGCCTACGTGAAGCAACGAAGACCCCAGTGCAGCCAAGAATAAGTAAAGACCCAGTTCTGCCAAAAATAAATAAGAATTTGAACCTGCACACTTACATTGTAGGCCCTTTTCTCAAATGTTTGATTCCACAACAAAAGGATTTAAAATTTTAAATCTGAAATATTAAAGCATTGCATTGTTTAAAAATATAGGGTACGTGCCCCTTGACAAGAGTATTTTCTTATATCCTTGAGGGTTTTGCAATGAAGGAATACATTTTGTGGAAGCAAGACTTTTTAAAGGTGTTTCTCATTAGTGATCTGTACACCAATATTAAAAAGTTTATATTAATAGGCTCTACAACTTTTCTATGATAATTCAAAGATACATTCCATCTACACAAATTCCTTTTTATGAGCCATGTTTAAAATTAAAACACTTAAAGTTTCTGTTTGGGTTTAAGTGGTTTGTTCTGGAAAACACATTTGGCTTTTAAGAAGGTGAGGCTTTTGAACACAAAAGTAAAAATAAACAAATGGGACTACATCAAACTAAAAAGCTTTTGCCCAGTGAAGGAAATTTATCAACAAAACAAAAAGGCCACTTACTAAATGGAAGAGAATATTTGCAAATGATATATACAATTATTGGTTAATATCCAAAATATACAAAGAACTCATACAACTAACATTAAAAAAAAAATAAACCCAATTTAAAAAATAGGCAGAAAATCTGAATAGATGTTTTTCCGAGGAAGACATACAGATGACCAATAAGCATATGAAAAGATGTTCAACATTACTAATCAGTGAAACACAAATCAAAACCTCAATGAGCTCTTACCTCACACCTGTCAGAATGGCTATTATCAAAAAGACAAGAAATAAGTGTTGGTGAGGATATGGAGAAAAGGGAACCCTAGTACAGTGTTAGTAGCAATGTAAATTGGTGCAGCCACTATGGAAAATGGTACAGGGGTTCCTCAAAAAATTAACTACCATACAATCCAGCAGTTTCAATCCTGGGGATTTATACAAAGAAAACAAAAACACTAATTTGAAAAGACATATGCACCCCTAACCAAGATACAGAAGCAACCTAAATGTCCATCAATAGATGAATGGATAAAGAAGATGTGGTACATATATATACATATATGTGTGTGTATGTATACACACACACACACACAATGGAACATTACTCGGCCATTAAAAAGAATGAAATCTTACCATTCGCAACAACATGAATGGATTTAGAGGGTATTGTGCTAAGCAAAGTAACTGAGACAAATACTGTATTGATTTCACTTTTTTGTGAAATCTAAAAAAGCAAAACAAATGAACAAATATAAAACAGGAACAGAGTTATAGACAGAGAACAAACAGGTGGTTGCCAGGGAGGAGCAGAGTGGAGGAGAGAAATAGATGAGGGAGATTAAGAAGTACAAGCCTCCAGCTGCAAAATAAATGAGCAAAGTATGAAATGTACAAAGAGGGGAATTTAGTAACTATGTAATGTCTTTGTATGGTGACATTATCACTGGACTTGTGACCAGTTTGAAATGCATAGAAATATCTAACCACTATGGTGTGCCAACGGAGAAGGCAATGGCACCCCACTCCAGTACTCTTGCCTGGAAAATCCCATGGACGGAGGAGCCTGGTAGGCTGCAGTCCATGGGGTCGCCAAGAGTCGGACACGACTGAGCGACTTAACTTTCACTTTTCACTTTCATGCATTGGAGAAGGAAATGGCAACCCACTCCAGTATTCTTGCCTGGAGAATCCCAGGGACGGCGGAGCCTGGTGGGCTGCCGTCTAATGGGATCGCACAGAGTCGGACACGACTGACGCGACTTAGCAGCAGCAGCAGCATGGTGTGCCAAAGGAATTAACACGTTTAGGTCAATTATACATCAAAAACAAACTCTAGGAAAAAAGATAACATTTTTGTTTTGGGAGCGGGGGTTGGATGAGCAGTCAAAAGGTACAAACTTCCAGTTGTAAGATAAGTAAGTACTAAGGATAAAATGTACATGATAAATATACTTAACACTGCTGCATGTTGTATGTGAAAGTTTTTAAGAGTAAATCCTGATTTCTCATTACAAGAAAAAAATTTGTCTTTACTTTTATATCTGTGTGAGATGATGGATGTTCACTAAACTTGTGATAACTTTATTATGTTTATAAATCAAACCATTATGCTGTACACAAACATTACAGTGCTGTATGTCAATTAAATCTCAAAAAAAAAACGGAAGAAAGAACAGGTGGGGCTTTTTTGGGTGATTGTGCTTATTTTAACCAGGTACCTCTGTTGGAACTCCGTGTTCACAAATTGATCGTGACTAAAGCTTGGGCTCAAACGACTCAGCTGGGCTGCTGATGAGACGGGATGGGTCGTTGCTTCAATTAAAGCAGGTAAAGGTGTAGCAACCGCTTGGCTGGCTTTGCTCCATCCGAGGACCTACCGATTCTTACGTCTTAGACCCAGCAGGAATGAAATCCGCCCAGCTTTTTCTAGATAACTGTCTGGTACAAGTGGGGAAACCGAGACGAAGACGGGAAGCGACGTGCACCCACTTGGCCAAGGAGCCCATCTTCCGGGCGGCTGGAGCCCTTGCCACGCGCTTCCCCAGCGGGCGTCCCTACCAGGCCGGGGATTGTGCGCTGCGCCCCGGCGCCCCCGAGTGGAGGGAGAGGTAAGGAGGAAGAGCCGGGCGGGTAGGGTGGGGCGTGGCGCGGCGACAACGCAGAGCCGGGCCCGCCCCTGGCTCCCACCCCCGGAGCCCACAGCGCCCGCCCGCTCGCGGCAGCCCGGGAGCTCGTCCAGCCCCGCGCTCCGCTCGCCCGCGTCCGTCCGCCGGCCGCCTGCGCTCGCCCAACCGCCGCCCGCGCCCGTCCGCCGGCCCCCGCGGCTCCACGTCTCGGTAAGCGTCCTACTGGCCAGGGGTCCCCCTCGTGCTCGCGGGGTTCCCTGCCCCCGCGCCGGGGCCCCAGCCATATCTGGGCAAAATATTCAGCTGTCGCCGCCACAGCCGCCAAGAGGGACTGAGCGTGGCTCCCTCTATAAATAGCCGCCGCCTGGGGTTGCCTCCTGGAGTGGGGAGCCTGGTGTCTGGGTCCGGAGCTGGGCGCTCGCGTCCCCACCACTCGGCGCGCGTGGCCCCGGGCAGGGCGCCATTCTCTCTGGACCCTGGCGCCGCATCTGTAAACGGGAGAAGGACCTGGGAGCTCCGGAGGGCTGGGGTCATGGCGGGGCCAGCTTCCCCGCCGCGCGCTCGATTCCAGCGCGGCGAGGCCGGGAGCCCCGGGCGCTCAGCCGGTACAGGTGCAGCCGAGCCGGCACTCAGGCGCAGCCTCGGTCCGGCTGCCGAGACTGTGCAGGTGGGAGTGGGGCGCCTACGCGCTCAGGTGGACTTGATACCTCGGTTCGCGCTGCTCCTGGTTGCGGCAGGAAAAGTTTCCCAAACTGCGGGAAACGGCAAGGTTTAAAGCCCCACGGTAACGCGCCTTTCGCTCGGAGGCGGAAAGAAGAGCGGGGGAGAGCCTGAAGGCAGAAGTCCCCGCCCCGGCTATCGTCAACCCACTGAGCGGACTTGATAAGCCTCCTCCCTCTCTGGGCCTCGATTTCCCCATTTGTGGGGGCAGGGTTTGGTTCCGCGCTGGAGCTGGTGGCTGGGCCGAAAGCAGTAGGGCATGCTCTTGACCGCCGGCGCTCCCCCCACCTGTTCACCAGCTCCAGGCCTGGGACCCTGGGGGGCACAGACGTGCACATCCGGAGGGGCTGCAGGGACTGGAGACTTTGCCGGTGCCTCTGACTCGGATCTTATGCTAGACCTAGTAGGACCCTCGGAAAGCTTGGGCCATATACACCCAGGAAGCACGCTCCACGGTAATTATGGGCATCTCTGCTGGGTGGCAGCCATCACCTTCTCAAAGCTTGTGAGTCAAACAGCTTTAGACCCAGTGAACTGGGCAGGGCTAGAGGCTCCACTCCCGCTGCTCTCTGCCCTCTGTTTTCACATCTGTATGATGCTTATGATGCTGCCTCGAAGCTCTACACACACCTCCTCCCCCTCCCCATCTCTTCTGGCCTTGACCTTGGCCCTCTCAGACTCTTGGAGATGACCCGGCCTAAGCTTTTCCCTGTTCGAATCACAAAACCAGACCCTAACCCAGGTTCTAGGCACTCCATGGGGGCACCCGGAAATTTCGCATTTTCCCCCCAGTGGTGACAACCATTTTGTTCCTGGGGAGGGGATGCAGAGCCCCCTGCTCAAGGTCACACACTACTGGGCATGCCAGATAGTCTCCACCAGCCTTTCTCACTCTTTTCTGACACTTGCTGCTCAGGCAGATCTTGGGGATCTGCGAGCACCCCACCAAAGCTCCCCCCTTCTTTGGTCTGCTATTGTCTAGGACTTTCTCTTACTCAGACAACAGCACCCTCATCTGGAAGTTTCGTTTTTGTTTCTCCTTTACTTTGGATCTTTTTTTCTTTTTCTAAAGCCATCTTAAAGCCTCACAGATAGAATTAAGAAGAAACAGAGACAAACAGTAAGGTTCTCCTCAATTGCAGTGACACATCAAGTAGGCAGAGAGTGAGAGCAAAGAGTGCTGTCACTCTGATGTGTTAATTCTATTTAATGAACCAGCCTTGCAGATCCAGGATTTAGAAGATGTTGACTCCTGAGTTTAAGTGGAAAGCCTGTGTTGTCTAAAAATAGCCTCTGCCCCACCTTATCAGGGTCTCACACTTTCTCTCTCCTCTGGGGTTGGGCTGCTTCCTGCTGCTCAGCAAAAAGCACAACTTGGAGTAGGCAGTGGCAGCTGTGAGTAACAGGCCAACCTGGAGGTTAGGACACCCTGCCTGCCACCGACTTAGAGTGACCTTGAGCAAGTGGGCATGACGTCTCCATTGGATTCAGAGTTTCCCTTGGAAGATTTTCTATCATGAGAAAAGTGAAGTGCCAGCGATAAAATTCAGGGGAACCCACCCTGTGAAGAGGAAGGAAAGAGCAGGGGAAACTAGCTCCCAAGAGCCAAGGGAGGAGAGAGATTGGCAGTGCCAGTTGGTGCAGAGAGAGAGGATAAGGGCTGGGAAAGGGCCACCATGATTGGCAGGCATCATGGGTGACTTTGGCCAGGGCATTGCAGAGGGTTCAAAAACGGGATCTGCCACTGCTTTACTGAAGCCAGTGGCCCAACCTGTCTGAGCCTGTTTCCTCCTCCATACAATGGGGATAATAAGAGCACCCATTTCATATGGGTTTCTGTGGGGATTGGGGTCAGGGGGATGATGCAGGGAAAGCCCCTGGTCCTGTGCTTGGTACCTGCGATGCTGTTAATGCTGGCGAGAGGAGGAAGAAGCTAATGGGAACTGAGGATGTGGAGACAGAGCCCACAGCTCTTCTAAAAGCTTGGAGGAGAAGGCAGGGAGAGAGAAGGTAGTAGGAGATGATAGGAGAGGCAGGAGTTTCCAGGCTGAGGAGTGTGAGAAGAGACTGAGCCAGACCACAGACCCCGGAGAGGGGAAGAGGGAGAGGAGTGCATCTGAGGGACTGTGCATGGGAGACTGAGGGCCTTCCTTCATCACCTGCTGAATGTCACAGGCTCTGGAATTAGGCTCTAACATCGCATTCCTCTAGATTCAGGCTGAGCGAAGAAAGGGTAAAATGAAGCCAGTCCTGGCTCAGAACCTGGTATCCCTTTGGGAGACTTCAGTATCTGTGAAGGGGGTTAGTTATGGGCCACGAAGGGTCATTTGATGCTGCCAGAGGCCTTGTGACCTTGGCTGGCTTATTTCTGAAATGACATCATCTATCGATGACTCCTGCTGAGCCCAGTCATAATGGCCTTTTCCAGGCAATGTTTTGATTTTTCAGTCGTACTAATGGGCCAGCCAGGCTGCCAACATTTCTAAAGAGGCCATTTCACTTTTCACTTAAAGCCAAAACACCAAGTGATCAATTATTTGGCCACTAAGAGCTATTATCAGTTTAAAGCCACAAATGTGTCTGTATGGAAAAACATGAATCACATGGCAGGATTGGGGGACCATCTCCTGTTTCTTGTTTTGTTGTGTAAAATCCTCCTTTGATTAATCACGATAAGACCAGACCCTCTGCTTTTAACAGTAGGAGAGAATGAGCTCATTGAAGTCAACCTAGGACAGCCTGGGAGTTTTTCTTCAATGTTAGGATGTGCTGGATCCAGACCATTTCTCATCTGAGAAACTAAACAAGCTCAAGCATTTCTTTTGTTTCTCCTTTTCTTACATCCTTTTATTTTCCTCTTGGAGAAAAACAGATCTGTCTCTGTCTCGGTTCTTCTCAGGGCCCCAGTCCCAGCCCCTACTCACGCTGGGGCTTCTAGAGAGGTCAATTTCTGGGAGATGCTTCTGGTGGGTGATGAGCAGAAGGGCCCTGAGCCTCACTCAGCCTCCTTCCCGGACTCATCTCTGCCATCTCTTGAATCTTAGTGCCACTATCAACCCTGTTCCTTTTCACCCCACACCCTCCTCCTGTCCTATTCACTCCCAGGGCTCCTACCACCCACTCGACACTCACAACTCCCAAACTCATGTGCCCAGCCTGGACCATTCTTCTCAGCTCTAGGCATCTATGACTCCAGCCTATTGGACAAAGCCAGAGGGTGTCCCAAACACACTGTACACCCAACAGACCTGATTCAGGCTCAGCACCCAGTCTTCTTCCTGTGTTCCCACCTCTTGGTTAACAGTAACATCATTTACCCAGGCTCTGAGCCAGAAACCTCCCTACCTTTCACCACCCCATTCATTTGGTCACCAGTCCTGTCAGTCTACCTTACTTAGTATCTCTTCTTTCCATTTCTGTCCCCATAGTCACTATCCCAGTTGAATACTTTGCCATCTCTCCCCTGAGCTAACATCAGAGCCTCTTAAGAGTCTTTCTGCCCCAGTGTTTTCTCCTCATGCTGTTGTGAAAAGATCTTTGTATTAATAAAACGTAGCTCAGACAGTGTTATTCCTCTCCATTCAGGGACTCCCCACTTCCTACCAGATTCCTTGGCATTGATCACCAGGACCATCAAAGATCTGACCCCTAGCTACTTCTCCAAAGCCATCTCTTGACACTCCTCCAAGTTCTCTGTACCTTCTGGCCATGGTGCAAACATATGTGACTTGATGCCTTGCTGCCTTTGCCCCTGCTGTTCCTTCTGCATGGAATGCTGTCCTCTTCTTTCTCTGCATGGCAAACTTGCTGTTCATTCGCTAAGTTGCGTCCAGCTCTTTGCCATCCCATGAACTGCAGCATGCCAGGTTTCCCTGTCCATCACCAGCTCCCTGAGTCCACCCACACCCATGTCCATCGAGTCGGTGATGCCATCCAGCCATCTCACCCTCTGTCGCCCCCTTCTCCTCTTGCCCGCAATCTTTCCCAGCAAACGTGTAATCCTCCGTTAAAGCAGAGCTCCTCATTGCCTCACCTGTGCTCCCACAGCCCCAGCTATGGTGAGTTCTAAGTGTAATCAGCTACTTACATCCTTATCTCTGACCAGATTGATAGGTCCTTGAAGGCAAGAGTTTATGGCTCATTTATTTCTGCTTCTGCAGTGTCGAACTCAGAGCTCAACCCTGGGCAGAGTGTGAGTGTTTTATATTTTAATCAATGACAGATCACTGAATGAATGAATACGTAAAAGAATAAGCAAATGAAAGCCCTGTGTAACCTTGACGATTACACAACAGCTACGTGTTTTCCCATCCCACCACCATGTCAGCTCCATGAGGGCAGAAACCACACCTGTTCTGCTCCTCACCAACCCTGCAACCTCTTTCAGCCTTCTCACAATAAATGGAATGAACCCACAATCTCACTGGAAACTCACAGTAATCCTGTAAAGGGAGGAAGGGCTGGTGTAATGACCCCTTTTTGTAGATAGCCCAGTGAACCCCAATAGGAATCCTTCCAGGTCATCCAGTTCGGGTGTGCTCTCCCTGGAGAAAAACCCAGGTGCTCTCCAGGGTTTGGTAAACTTGAGAAATCAGAGTCCTTGTGTTCTGCACTAGTGCGTCTCTAGCATTAGAATCTCTTAGGATGTTGTTAATGCAGATTCTGCCTCAGTAGGCCCACGAGGGGGCCTGAGGCTCCGAGTTTCTAATAAGCTTCTTAAATAATAAGCTTAATGATTCCTAATAAGGGCTAATGGCAAATTGGAAGTGGTCAAACAGGAGATGGCAAGAGTGAACGTTGACATTCTAGGAATCAGCGAACTAAGATGGACTGGAATGGGTGAATTTAACTCAGATGACCATTATATCTACTACTGTGGGCAAGAATCCCTTAGAAGAAATGGAGTAGCCATCATGGTCAACAAAAGAGTCCGAAAGGCAGTACTTGGATGCAATCTCAAAAACAATAGAATGATCTCTGTTCGTTTCCAAGGCAAACCATTCAATATCACAGTAATCCAAGTCTATGCCCCGACCAGTAATGCCGAAGAAGCTGAAGTTGAACGGTTCTATGGAGACCTATAAGACCTTCTAGAACTAACACCCAAAAAAGATGTCCTTTTCATTATAGGGGACTGGAATGCAAAAGTAGAAAGTCAAGAAACACCTGGCGTAACAGGCTAATTTGGCCTAGGGGAACAGAATGAAGCAGGACAAAGGCTAATAGAGTTTTGCCAAGAGAACGCACCGGTAATAGCAAACACCCTCTTCCAACAACACAAGAGAAGACTCTACACATGGACGTCACCAGATGGTCAACACCGAAATCAGATTGATTATATTCTTTGCAGCCAAAGATGGAGAAGCTCTATACAGTCAGCAAAAACAAGGCTGGGAGCAGACTGTGGCTCAGATCATGAATTGCTTATTGCCAAATTCAGACTTAAATTGAAGAAAGTAGGGAAAACCACTAGTCCATTCAGGTATGACCTAGATCAAATCCCTTATGAGTATACAGTAGAAGTGACAAATAGATTTAAGGGACTAGATCTGATAGACAGAGTGCCTGATGAACTACGGACAGAGGTTCGTGACATTGTACAGGAGACAGGGATCAAGAAAATCCCCATGGAAAAGAAATGCAAAAAAGCAAAATGGCTGTCTGAGGAGGCCTTACAGATAGCTGGGAGGAGAAGAGAAGCGAAAAGCAAAGGAGAAAAGGAAAGATATTCCCATCTGAATGCAGAGTTCCAAAGAATAGCAAGGAGAGATAAGAAAGCCTTCCTCAGAGATCAATGCAAAGAAATAGAGGAAAACAACAGATTGGGAAAGACTAGAGATCTCTTCAAGAAAATTAGAGATACCAAAGGAACATTTCATGCAAAGATGGGCTCAATAAAGGACAGAAATGGTATGGACCTAACAGAAGCCAAAGATATTAAGAAGAGATGGCAAGAATACACAGAAGAACTATACAAAAAAGATCTTCATGACCCAGATAATCACGATGGTGTGATCACTCACCTAGAGCCAGACATCCTGGAATGTGAAGTCAAGTGGGCCTTAGAAAGCATCACTATGAACAAAGCTAGTGGCAGTGATGGAATTCCAGTTGAGCTATTTCAAATCCTGAAAGATGATGCTGTGAAAGTACTGCACTCGATATGCCAGCGTATCTGGAAAACTCAGCAGTGGCCACAGGACTGGAAGAGGTCATTTTTCATTCCAATCCCAAAGAAAGGCAATGCCAAAGAATGCTCAAACTACCGCACAATTGCACTCATCTCACATGCTAGTAAAGTAATGCTCAAAATTCTCCAAGCCAGGCTTCAGCAATACGTGAACCGTGAACTTCCAGATGTTCAAGCTGGTTTTAGAAAAGGCAGAGGAACCAGAGATCAAATTGCCAACATCCGCTGGATCATCGAAAAAGCAAGAGAGTACCAGAAAAACATCTATTTCTGCTTTATTGACTATGCCAAAGCCTTTGACTGTGTGGATCACAATAAACTGTGGAAAATTCTGAAAGAGATGGGAATACCAGACCATCTGACCTGTCTCTTGAGAAACCTGTATGCAGGTCAGGAAGCAACAGTTAGAACTTGACATGGAACAGACTGGTTCCAAATAGGGAAAGGAGTACGTCAAGGCTGTATATTGTCACCCTGCTTATTTAACTTATATGCAGAGTACATCATGAGAAACGCTGGGCTGGAAGAAACACAAGCTGGAATCAAGATTGCTGGGAGAAATATCAATAACCTCAGATATGCAGATGACACCACCCTTATGGCAGAAAGCGAAGAAGAACTAAAGAGCCTCTTGATGAAAGTGAAAGAGGAGAGTGAAAAACTTGGCTTAAAGCTCAACGTTCAGAAAACTAAGATCATGGCATCTGGTCCCATCACTTCATGGGAAATAGATGGGGAAACAGTGGAAACAGTGTCAGACTTTATTTTTTTGGGCTCCAATATCACTGCTGATGGTGATTGCAGCCATGAAATTAAAAGATGCTTACTCCTTGGAAAGAAGGTTATGGCCAACCTAGATAGCATATTTAAAAGCAGAAACATTACTTTGCCAACAAAGGTAGGTCTAGTCAAGGCTATGGTTTTTCCAGTGGTCATGTGTGGATGTGAGAGTTGGACAGTGGAGAAAGCTGAGCACTGCAGAATTGATACTTGTGAACTGTGGTGTTGGAGAAGACTCTTGAGAGTCCCTTGGACTGCAAGTAGATCCAATCAATCCATCCTAAAGGAGATCAATCCTGGGTGTTTATTGGAAGGACTGATGTTGAAGCTAAAACTCCAATACTTTGGCCACCTCATGCAAAGAGTTGACTCATTGGAAAAGACCCTAATGCTGGGTAGGATTGGGGGCAGGAGGAGAAGGGGACGACAGAGGATGAGATGGTTGGATGGCATCACTGACTCGATGGACATGGGTTTGGGTAGACTCCGGGAGTTGGTGATGGACAGAGAGGCCTGGCGTGCTGCAATTCATGGGGTCGCAAAGAGTCAGACATGACTGAGCGACTGAACTGAACTGAAGGGCTAATGCACATCTCATAATGTGAGGGTCATCCTGCATACTCTGACCACCAAACCTTGAGCAGCATGGTGCCCATGACTTCTCTCAGTTTTCCCTTGGCGATTGCATTTTTTTGTTGTTCAGTTGCTAAGTTGTGTCCAACTCTTTCCAACCCCATGGACTGCAGCATGCCAGACCTCCCTGTCTTTCACAGTCTTCCAGAGTTCGTTCAAACTCTTGTCCATTGATTCAGTGATACTATTCAACCATCTCATTCCCTGTTGCCCTCGTCTCCTGCCTTCAGTCTTTCTCAGTATCAGGGTCTTTTCCAGTGAGTCAGCCCTTTGCATCATCAGGTGCCCAAAGCATTGACACTTCAGCATCAGTCCTTCCAATGAATATTCAGGACTGATTTCCTTTAGGATTGACTGGTTTGACCTCCTTGTTGTCCAAGGGACACTCAAGCATCTTCTCCAACACCACAATTCAAAGGCATCTGTTCTTAGGTCAAAGGCATCAGCTTTCTGTATGGTCCAGCTTGATGGGCCATTGCATTAAGATAGTGCTTTTATTAAAATCTACAAATGAATTAATTTAAGCCTCAACTCCGAATCAAAAATCCAGGGCTCTTTCTGTTTTGTTTGTTTGTTTGGTTTTGTTTGTCACATAGGGGGCCTGAGGGGCATGATGAGGCCAGGGTGTGTGGTGTGCAGTGGGGCATGGGGGAAGCCTGGGTATTTGAATGTGCGGGGGTGGAGACTAGCAAGGGGGCAGGGGGCTGGGAGAGGGCCTTGCGGCCAGGTGGCCAGGGCACATGGTGGGGTCACGTGTCCTGAGCACACTGGAAAGGAGAAAGCCTCAGGAATGGCAGGCTGCTGGAAGGGTCAGGCTTGCAGCTGTGGGTTATTTCCACCTTCTACCTTCCTGCCTTCTCTTTTCCTCTTCAGAGAAATTTAGGTCCAGAAACGGCTTTTATGTCAAGCTGCCTAGTTCCTAGTCAGCCTAGAATCCCCCCTGAGTGCCAGAACTCCAGGCTCCTGTGTCTGATTGGGTTTTTTCAGTGCACACCGCTTACACGTTTGCTATCTGTGAACCCAGGGTGAGCACCTGGCCTGTGCAGGGGTGGGAACCCGACTCCTGCCTCAGAACCATTCAAAAGACAAGAAAGAGGAGAGCCAGGAAGGCGGACTTCCTCCTTGCAAATCCAGGAAGACTTAAAAAGTCAGACTGAATGGCAGCATTAAGCACATTTGTTTCTGGTTTTTCTATTGCATTTCACTTAAACCATTAAAAGGCTATGAGATTGCTTAAAATAAACCCACACCAGCCACATAATTGGTAAGAACAGAAGAAAGGAAGAGAGGAGGAAGAGATGGCAGAAAACTTGAAAATTAGGATCATGAAACTCTGAGAATCTGGTGGGAGCCATGGACCCTTCTCCAGAAAAATGAGTATGCCCATGCACACAACAGTTTGCATGTCATTTCTGTGGATGCATGGGTCACTCTGAAGGCCTTTCAAAATTCCCAACACAGAATGAGGAGAGGAGTTATTTCATGTCCTAGCTGAAGATGGACACTCCAATCAGCTCTGAGATAAATCATGATGGCCAAAGGGGAAAGGGAGAAGAGTTGAATTAGAGGCCCCGTCATGTCTGATTGAAAACCGACAGTCCTTCAGGAGAAAGAAATGTTTTCTTAGCCCTGATTCTCAGAGTCTTGGGAGGTAGTTTTGCATAGTGGTTATAAACATACCTTCCTGGGTTCAAATCTAAGTTCTGTCAGTTACTGGCTGTGTAAACTTGGGTAACTGTTAACCCTGTGTGCCTCAGTTTCCCTATCTATAATGTAGGGTTACTTTAGGGGGTCTCAGTTCACACATGTATGAAGTGGGGTTGTTGTGGGGACTCAGTTATTATAGGCAAAATGCTTAAGCCAGTATCTGGAATTTTATTCACATTAGAAAAGTGTGTGCTATTATGAGAAGGTGGCGTGGAGCAGCGGTGATGAGTACAGGTTGCCTGTTTGGATTCAAGTCCCGGCTCTGCTACTTATGAGCCTTGTTACCTAGGCCACTGTAGTAGGTTAAATAGTGTCCCCTGAAAAGTCATGTCCACCCAGAACCTCAGAAGGTGACCTTCTTCGGAAATAGAGCCTTTGCATATGTAATGAGTTAAGATGAAGTCATGCTGGGTTGGGGAGGGCCCTAAATCCAATGACTGGGGTCTTTATGAGACATAGAGTGGACTGACCTAGGGAAGAAGGCTGAGTGACCACAGAGGCAGAAACTGGAGGGACGCAGGTACAAGCTAGGGAATGCCCAAGGTTGCTGGTCATCACCAGACGCTAGAGGAGCATGGAGCAGAGTCTCCCTGGGAGCCTCCGGAGGGAGCCAACCCTGCCCATGTCTCAATTTCCAGTTTCTGGCCTTCTGAACTGCAGCAGGGTGAATTTCTGGAGTTCTAAGTCATTCAGTTTGTGGTAATTTGTTATGGCAGCCCCAGGAAACTGTTGCAGTCAGATTACTGCTTTTCCGTTTCTTCAATTAAAATGGGAGTTAAAAAGTACCTACTTCACAGAGTTATTAGGATTGCATGAGACAATCCACGTAAAGGGTTTGGCACTGTGCCAAGCTTGTGGTACAGTATAATAATAGAATATTATTAGAATATATAGAATAATGCTTGCAATTAGAAGGTACCTTGACACAGGCAATGGTAGTCTCAAGGATGGTGTTAATAGCATCCTATTGTACATCTGCATTATAATCATTTGCCCTATTGATGAATTTTTACGTGGTTTCCAATTTGGGGATAATATAGATAATAACCAGATTCTCTGGTGGCTCAGATTATGAAGAATTGGCCTGCAATACAGGAGACCCAAGTTCACTCTCTGAGTTAGGAAGATCCTCTGGAGAAGTGAAAGGCAACCCACTCCAGTATTCTTGCCTGGAGAATCCCCATGGACAGAGAAGCCTGGCAAGCTACAGTCCATGAGGTTGCAAAGAGTCAGACACAACTGAGTGACTGACACTTTCACTTTCAGATAATAACCAGATAATTTGTATGTGTATCTTTGTACAATTCAGTGATTAAACTAGCAGAATAAATTCCTAGAAGTGGAATTGCTGTGTTAAAGCCCGTGTGCATTTGGGTAGATGTGGCTTAACCTGTCCTGAGAGACAGTGTACCAAAGCATCCTTCTATTATGTGTGAGAATGTTGATCTCCACATCTGTGAACACCAGGGATTCTCACTAAATCTAACTTGTTCTTTAGATATAATTCAAATGGTCCCAAATTATGAAGTTTTCCTTATTTTACTTTCAACCAGAATTTATGACTTCCTTCCCTGTTTCCCTTGGAGTCATTTATGCATCCATGTGTCCACCCCTCCCTTTCTCCAATCTTCCCTTTCTCTTTCCTCCCCTCTCTCCATTCTTTCCTCCTTCTATTCCTCCATCCATCCATCCATCACCCAACATTCAAGGCACTTCTTATCTTTGTTGACTTGATAGAGGAGAACTGATGTTTCATTTCTCGATTTACTTTTCTCTTATTATGGGTGGATTTCATTCTCTGTTCATAGGTTTATTAGCCATTTGTGTTTCTTTTTATGTGAATTGCCTGTTTCTTTCCTCTTTCCATATTTTTGCTGGGCTCTTCTTCTTTTTCAATTTAGGAACTCTTATCTATTAAAAAAAATTAGCCCTTGTTCAACATACAACAAATATTTCCCCCCACAGCTTGCCTTTTAGCATTGCCCATGCTACTTTTTCATCTCAAATTTTTAGAAAATACAAAAATGTGCTTCATAAAGCTGTACCTATGTTAATTGCTGCTGTAAGGCAAGGTGACAAAGTTCACGGGTGTGAAATGGAGAGTGAGAATAGGAGTGAGTTCGCAAGCTTTTCTACAAGCCAACTTTTAATTCCACCAAGGCTTTTGTTTTATGACTGTCAGTGCCAGTAATAATGCCAGGCATTCATTCATTCACTTACTCAACAAACCTGATTTCAGCTCCTGAGAGAGACAGGACTCTATGATGGGCCATGGGAGACAAGGATGTTTGTCTTCAAGTAGCTTTCAGTCTTGAGGTAGATGGGGTACAATACCATGATGTTTCTGATGGCAGAACTCTGATGGCCCCTTCCCTTGGTGTTAGCTATTTAGCTTGTTAGTACCCTTTTCAGCTGGTGTGGAGAAAGACGTCATGGGTTAGGGTTAGGGCAAGAAGCTGGTGAGAGACTGTGGTGGCCTGAGTCAGGGCAGTTTCAGAGAGGTAGGAAGAAGGAACTATAGTGTGGAGCATGGCAGGATTTGCAGGGCAGGTGGACCGGCCAGCTGGGACAGGGCCATGGGTTCAGCATCTTTTCCTGGAACCCTGTTGCTTACAATGATTCATGGGGTGACTCAGACACAGTGATGACCTCAGGAGGTACAGAATGAAAACACATACTAGTGCACACACACATACACGCACTTTTCTAATTTAAACCTGTTGACCACTTTGACGTTTGAATCTTTGAGGCTCCGTGTGAACTGGGATCTGGCTCATAGCCACTGCAGAGAGTGATGGAGTCAAATGCTGTGTTTTGTTGCCCTGTGTTTTTTCAGAAGGCCCCTTGTGAGTAAGAGAATGAGATCAGCTAGGGGAATAAGGCAAACAGACCAGAAAGCAAGTCTTTCAAAGAGAACTGATCATCTCTGAGTCCCCATGTTCTCTGCTCAGTTGCCCCAAACATATCTTTCATAATAGAACCAGGTCTTGAGGGGCCTTGTAATCTCATCTTGTCACTTCCACAAGCCCGCCATCAGTCTAGACGTCAGCCCTCCCTGGAAAACCTCATCTAGGGCTCTAGGCTCTCTGCTCACATGCCTGGCATAACAAGTGCTCACCACCTCCTGAATCAGCCCAGCTCCTCCTCGGGCATTTTTAATTTTTAGACAATTTCTTGTGCTGATCAGAAATCCATGCCCTGGTCCCCTTGGTTTTAAATCTGTGTCTTCTGAGTGCTGAGATCCACAGACCATTTTTGTTCCTTCCTCCCCAGGTCAGTCCACTAGAAGTTTGCTGAGTGTGACCATGTTCCCTCTGTCCTTCAGCTATTCTTCATATGACACCCTGCCCCCCTTCTCTGGACTCAGCTAGAAATACTCAAAAGGCCCGCTTCACAGGAGAGGTCGCCCATGTGGCCAATAGTCATATGAAATGTGCTCAGCTGACATCCTTAGTCATCAGGGAAATTGCACAATGAGATATAACCAGCCACCACTGTAATGGCTAAAATGGAAACTACTGACAATACCAAGAGTTGGCAAGGATGTAGAACAACTGGGTTGCTCAAACACTGCTGGTGGGGATGTAAAATTATACAATTACTTTGGAAAACAGTTTGACAGTATCTCCTGAAACTAAGCATATGCCTACTCTGTGATCCAGAAATTCTACTCCAGGTACATACTCAAGAGAAATAAGTGACTATTTCTATCAAAAGACATTCATAGCACTACTTATAATTACCAAATCCTGGAAATAACTTAAATGTCCATTAACAGTAGAGTGAATAAATTATATAATTCATGTAATGGAATACTACACATCAATGAAAAAGAATGACCTGACCACTCTAACACACAGCATGAATGAATCTCACAGATATAATGTTGAGTGAAAGGAGCCAGACACAAGAACCATAGCCATGTGTCCATTTATGTGATGTTCAAAAATAGTCGAAGTCGTATTAGATGGTGTTAAAAGTTCAAATGCTAATTACCTTTGAGGGTGATGGACTGGGATGGGGATGAGAAAGCCTTCTGTTGGGCTAGAAATGGTCTGTATCTTCATCTGAGTGATGTTGGCATAGGTGTATGCATATGGGAAAATTCAGTGAGCTGTGCTTCTAAGACTTGCCCACTTGACTGTATATAGCCAGTGCCTTATTAAAAAAAGAAGAAAAAACTGCACACCCCCCAACGGAGAAGGCAATGGCACCCCACTCCAGTACTCTTGCCTGGAAAATCCCATGGACAGAAGAGTCTGGTGGGCTGCAGTCCATGGGGTCGCTAAGAGTCGGACACGACTGAGCGACTTCACTTTCACTTTTCACTTTCATGCATTGGAGAAGGAAATGGCAACCCACTCCAGTGTTCTTGCCTGGAGAATCCCAGGGACAGGGGAGCCTGATGGGCTGCCGTCTATGGGGTCGCACAAAGTCGGACACGACTGAAGCAACTTAGCAGCAGCAGTAGCAGCAATGCACGGTTGGGGCCCAGAGCTGAGCTCCAGCCTGAAGCTGAGCAAGACCATCATGTGCTTACTTTGTCCACCGTATCTTTATTAATGCAACTGAGGTCACACCATGGCTCTGGGGTTACACTTTGATTTATGTTACATGGACAGTCTCTGGAGAACCCCCAAACATTCCTCATGGTTGCCCAGCCATGACCATCCTTCTAACACTTGTTGGGTAGGCTTATTGGGCTGGAGCTCTGTGGGACTGAGAAAGAAGAAAGAAATCAGTTTGTGCCCTCACTATACAAACGAATCCATGAAGCTCAGAGGCACTGAGTGACATGCCCAAGTGTGCCCAGCCAGTTAGAGGCAGGGCAGGGATTTCAGCCCAGGACTGTGTGACCACTAGTCCATGTTTCACCTATCATCAGCTCAGCCTTCCCCTGAGGGTAGTGGGTGAAGAGCAGATGTGTGTGACACCACTTCAGGAATTTCTACGTGGGTCTTATCCTCTTGACTTAATTGTAAGCTTCCTGAGGGTCGAGACTCTCCTATTATCTTCTGTGTCTCCCAAGAAGGCCCTCTATGCCCTGCACAAAGTGGGTGCTCAGTAAACACTCAGTGAATTAGGTTGTGGAAACAGATCCAGAGAGGTATAGCAACTTGCTTGAGGCCACACAGAAAGCCCTCAGCCACAGTCAGGACTGGTAGTCTAGTCCCCTGACTCCTATCCCGATGTCTCTCTGCCACTGTGCAATGTCTCCAACTTCCTGTAGACTCCAGGGACTGGAGATTCCAATGGATTGGAAGATACTAGGGATTCCAATGGATTGGAAGATACTAGGGAAGAAAATGGAGAAGGCAGTGGCACCCCACTCCAGTACTCTTGCCTGGAAAATCCCATGGATGGAGGAGCCTGGTGGGCTGCAGTCCATGGGGTCGCTAAGAGTAGGACATGACTGAGCAACTTCACTTTCACTTTTCACTTTCATGTATTGGAGAAGGAAATGGCAACCCACTCCAATGTTCTTGCCTGGAGAATCTCAGGGACGGCAGAGCCTGGCGGGCTGCCGTTTATGGGGTCGCACAGAGTCGGACACGACTGAAGCGACTCAGCAGCAGCAGCAGGGAAGAAAAGGACCCTCCGAGGTGAGCCAAGGCTGAGTCTAGCCCTGGGGCTTTGGGAGAGGGAGGTGTCCTGGGAATAGGGCTGGGAATGGGTTGTAGTTTGTACAGCTGTATGGAGCCCTGCTCTCAGAAGTACCCTGTGCTTGGCAGTCATTTTCTTGAAATTCTTTAATTTACTTTTGAATGTATATTTTTAAGTGAAGCCCTGTGGACAATGGAGCACACACCGGGGCTTTGAGTCTGGGCTCACACGAGGTCCCATCTCCTGCTGCCTATCTGCTTCCTGGGGATAAGTTCTTAGACTCCAGCTGCCTGGCCTCCTGGCACCCCCAGATGCAAACAGCCTCCCGCTCCCCACCCCTACCCAGCTGCTACTGGGGCTCTTGCCCTGGGTGCATTCAGCTGGCAGCTCTGCAAGGCAGCCTTCTTGTCATCCCTGGATCCAGGCATTTAGCGTTCTGGTGCAGACATTAGGGTACCATAGGGATCACCCATCTCTATGTGTTGGACAGTGGCCCCACTGGAAGGGGAGATACCTGGCCTGACTGGCAGGTGCCCTACCAGGGCAGAGTGTGTGTGTCCTATCTGGGGCAGGGGAGGGAAGCTGGCAGCCAGAGGGCTTGGCCTGCATGCACTGAGTCACAGCACCCAGGCACCTGTGTACATCATGATATTCAATCATAAATGTTAAGGACAGTGTGACAGATCAGGACAGAGACCATGAGAGAAAGTGAAAACTTTATGTCTTGGTACTTTTAATGGCAGTTTTTTCCTGTTTGAACTCAGGACACCACAGTCCTGTTTTGCACTGGACTCGGTGGATTCTGTAGCCAGCCCCTGCTGGGAGAGTCCTTCCTCGGGCGCGGTGAGCCCTCAGGCTGTCCCGCAGGAGATGTGGCTTTCTCGGTCCAGCACTCTCCTTCTCCCTGTCTCTTTGGACCCAATCACAGGTGAAAACACACTGAGGCACTCATGTCTTGCCTTGCAGGGGACATGAAACTTGCAGGCATGCAAGTGGTGTTTTGGTTTAGTTGTGTTGATCTGCAAAGTTAATCTGCACTTTGGAATTGTTTTGGTGTAATTGTTGCATCATGTTTTATGACGCTGTTCCAAAATGTAGACATTGAGGAAGGCAAGCCCCACCTCAGCCTTCCAATACCCACTTGTCTACCTCTTCCACAGCCTACCCCGCCCCATCCAGTCAAGGGACAGTTGACTTTCTTCCCTTTGTGGTCACTGGCCTGGGGTAGAATTCGGGTGTCCCCCCAGTTGCAGGCGTCTGTATCCCCGACTGACCTGCATTAACCTGGCATCTGCAGTCTGAGCTGTGCACAAGATGCTGGTCAGGTGGGGCGCCACGCCCTCCCAGTCCAGCCTGGGGCTGGAGGGTGTGGGGGCCAAGGTCTCCTCCACTGGGCATGGAAGCACAGCAGAGAGGTGGAGAGTGGGCATCCAGGCTGAGGGGACCCAGAATGTCAGGGTTCTCAGGGAGGGGTGGTGGGTGCAGCTGGAAGGGGAGGGCCTTGTGGGGTTAGGAAGCTGGGGCAGCACAGAACCCATTGAGTCTCCGAGTGCCTCAGGCCCCAGGCTGGGGAGTTGGCCCTCCATCTGTCATAATGGGGACTGTTCAAGGTGGCTTCAGCTTAGGAGCAGCATCAGAACTGACTTTCACAAGTGTCTTTTGGAGGCTGAGGGACATGTGGACAGAAGGTAGGAGAACTGAGGCTGTGATAACACAGATCCAAAATTGGCAGTCGCCATGACGAGGGAGAGGAGGGACAGATATGCAGAAGGATAAAGAGATGGGAGTCTGGTCACTAAAGGACAGTAGTGCATGACTCCGCTCAGACGAGTCTCTTAGAGTAGTCAGATTGGTAGAGACTGAAAGCAAAATGGTGGCTTCAGAGGCTGGGGAGGGGAGCTTAGGGCTTCAAAGCAGACAGAGTTTCCATTGGGGAAGATGAAAAAGTTCTGGAGATGGGTGGTGGTGATGGTTGTACAACAGCGTGAATGTATTTAATCCTATAGAATACGCTTAAAATGGTTAAATTAATTTTGTGTTGTGCATTTTACCACAGTCAAACAACAGCAACAACAAAACCTGTAACATTCAGAAGGATAAATGAGAGAGAAGACTGACAGGTGTGGGGACCTACCAGAGCTGGGGGAGTCGAGGGGAGGGTTTCGGGCTGACCCCCAGGTGTCTAGCCTGGGTGGCTGATGGCAGCAGGGTGAGGAGGTGGTGGTGGTGCCAACGTGGCCACACTCAGGGCTGGGCTCATGGAGCCAGAGTGGCTCCAGGAGGTGTGCCCAGCAGAGCCTGGGCTGGAGAGACCATGGGAAGGTCATCAGCTTATCACTGGTCACTGACCCCCCCCACCTCAGAGATAGCCCCCAGGGAGAATGTGAGATGTAAGCAGAGGGCAGTAGCCAGGAGAACAGGTGGGCCAAGAAGAACCTGTCATCAGGGAGCCTGAGAAGGAGTGGGGAGAAAAGGAAGGAGGCAGATGGAGACAGTCACGTACTTGTTAGGCTGCAAGGAGCAGGGACTCAGCCTGACTGCAGTGAGGGAGCATGAGGAGGGGCTGGGCCTCGTATGGATGGTGGCGGGATGAGGGTCTGATGGGAATCCAGCATGAGCTCTAGCCGTCCAGGCCTGAGGAGCAGGGACGGGGCTCTTCTGGGGACACCATGTTGCCCAACTCTCAACTCACTGTCTAGATTCCCCCTCAGAGCCTCCAGAAGGAACCAACCCGACCACACCTAGATTCTGGACTTGCAGCTCCTGAGCTGAGAAACAGTGAATTTCTTCTGTTGAGGCCCCTCCATTTGTTGGGGCAGTCTCAGGAACCAGTAGAAAATGCCAGGAAATGAAGGAGCTCATTCATCCAACTCTTTTTTTTTTTTTAAATCCAAGCCACCACATAGTGACCTATGGATTGGCTGTCCTCGAACCCAGTATCTACTCTGTCCAGTCATCAGGGGAGGCAGGGGGTCATGTGTTGTAAAGCATTGCTGCCCCCAGAGGTGCCCTGGGGAGGAGGGCAGTAGGGAGACTGCTCTTGCGGGAGGGACAGGGGACATCTGAGGCACTCTTGTGTCCCGGACCCAATGGAAGGGAGAAGTGCAGGGATCACGGGCTTAAATCCTGTGTAGCCAAAATGTCTTCCCAAAGAGAAGAAGAGACAAAAGCAGAGGAAAGAGGCTGTAAGGAATCAGCTTTGTTTTGTAAATCCACCTCCCGTTCTCTGGCTGAAATAACAAGATGGTATAACTGGAAAATATTCATTTGAACTTGTGACTCAGCTCTTCCCGACCTCGGGGAAGTGTGGTCCGTAAATCAAGATGCGGCTCCAGCACCTCCTGCCCAAGTGTCCCTCGGGGCAGACGCTGGAGGAGCCATCAGCAGACGTGACTGAGCCCACCTCCTGGGAAAGATCTGTTTGTTCTCCGGGGACTGCTTCCAGAACTTCCATTCCTGAAGCTTCCTGAGGGATGGTCTCAGTGCTTGACCCACTCATTTTTACTCTCCACCCTGCCTAGTTTTACTCTGTGGCACAGGTGGTAAATTCTCTTTTTTGCATATTTAGCAGCAGCTTAAGGTTCCTGCCATAGAGAAGCTGGGAGGCCAGACGTGCCATTCATGTAAAAATACACAGGGTTTGGAAGACTTCCGTTTTTAAATGTGTTTTAAATTGGTCGAGCTGTCCTTATCTTTTTCTCACCAGCTCTCGCTCAGGAGCCCATCTGAAAGGCAGGCAGCAGCATCACCCCTTCCTGCCCATCCCTCCCCTCTTGGGTTCCCAGCCCTCCGAGATCTTTCCACTTTAAAGATGCAGAAGCAGAGGACCCAAGAAGAGAGGGACTTGCCCTAAGTTCCCAAGACAGTAGATCAAAGACCAGATGTACTCGTGCCCAACTAACACCTTCCCCAGGTGCAGGGCTAGGCCCCGGGACCATAAGGATAAGACCCAGCTCCTTACCTGTGGGCATGGCAGTCTGATGAGAGTGTAGGGGATACAGGGGTGAAGGAAGCAGCCCCAGCAGTGGCAGTAGCCATGGGAGCCTCGTAATAACGTGTTCGACAGGTGCGGTGCCCGTGCTGACCACGTCCCAGCCCCAGGCTTTTGCCCCTTACCTGCTTGCTGTAGGCTCATCCTCACAGCACCTATGGGTACTCTAGGGGCTGCCCTGACTCAGAGCTTGAGTACTGTGATCCTCTCACTGTGCCGATGAAGAAACTCAGTCCAGTGGATATCAACCTTTTATTTTAGTAAGTGAATCCTTTTGTCAAGAGCAATCTTCTATGGAACCCCCAATAAAGCAGTACTGGGGAAGCACCCTTGCTTAGCCTCTCCCACTTAACCCCCTTGCAGGGGTCTGGAGAAGCTTCTTAGAACCTGAGGTCTCCCCTGAGCATAGTGTAAACACCACCCCCGGGGGCTAGGTTACAAGCAGAACTTCCTGGTCCATTTATACTCATTTTGCAGATGAGCAAACAGAGGCCCAGGGGAGGGGAAGGATTTATCGAGGGTCACCCAGGCGAGTTACCACCTCAGCTAGCACTCTGGCCAAAGTCCTGTGAATCTCAGGCTGTGTCCATCTGTGACACCTCTTTTGCTAGGAAACAGAGGCTTTTACTAACAGCTATAAAATACCCTCTCTTCCAAGCCGTCATGTAAAGCCGAGCTTTCAGTGGGCTCTTGTTAACACGGTGTTTTCACCTCCCTCCCGCCCTGTCTCTCCCTGACCTCCAGTTTCCACGCGTCACTGAACACAGGAAAAGAATCTCACTTTAGAGAAACCACCCCTGGGAGCCAAGTGGATGAGTGTGGCTTGAAGCCGACAGCTTCGTAGTTTACCTTAGGAGTTCTCTGTTCCTCTCGGCTTATTTAATGAAATGCCTTGTCACTCTGTTCACCGGACACTTGACGTTAGAAAGGGCCTCTTAAATCCTTTGAAATAGGATTTTTAAATTCATCGGCACCTCGGAGTGTGTAAGTGGAACCATAACTTTCCTGTGTGCACCACCACGGAGACTTCTCCAGGAACTTTAATGATTGCAGCCCTCAGCATGGCATCCTGGAAGGTGCCTGCCAGCCAGCCCCACCCCTCCTTTAGCAGGCCCCTAGTTGCCACCTACATGTCTTCTCACCCCTTCCCAGCTCCTTTCTTCCCCAACTGCTTTGACATGGATTCCTCTCTCCCTTGTCTGTTCCCTTGTCCCAGTTTGTCCCTTCTTCAGGGTCTGTCCATGATTTTTTCTAAGGATTTTAGTGCAAACCACCTAGGAAAATGAGTCAACTGGCTAATCAGCATGGGCAGCTCCCAGAGTCCCAAACCTGTCTCAGCTGGTCCTCTCCCCCAGTCCCTCATGTGACCCAGAGGTGAATCTAAGGCTGTTTCCCAAACTTTGTTCCGTGAGATTCCGATTCCAGGAGAGGTTTCTCAGAGACGTGGTTTCATGGTCCAGAGGACAGGGTAGCTCTTCTTGTACCCTCACCATCATGGTGACAGACCTCTGTCGTAGCAAGCACACCGACAGTTTTGAGAAGTCAGGGGGAGTCCAGAGTCCCGTGCAACTTTGTACAACCCAGGACCTGTCTGAGCACCAGAAACATGTTTTGCAGCCCACCTGAGAGATGCTAGTTTGGAGATGTCTCTGTGATGGCCTGGAAGCATCTGAGACCTTCACTATGGTCCTCTTGGAACTCATAGGGCCTCTCCTGGCTCCCTACTCAGGAAAATCCAAATTAGGTTATTCTCTGAGAGCCTTCAGGAAGGGTTGTTTTTCTTTTTCATCTATACCAGAGCATTGTCAGTTGCTTGTGCTTTCTTTGGAAATAAATAGAAATGAATCAAGGGGGGCCCATTTATGGTCTGAACACTGCAATCTTGGGGTCTGGTCAGAGGAAGACATCAGGTCAAGCTGAGCCATGCTTAGAAAAAGGGATGGCACTGGCCTTTTCTGTATTTGGGAAGCAAGTCCTTTCTTATCAAGCCAGCTGTCACACACACGGGCTTCTCCTACAAATAGGCCCACACAGGCACGGACTTGAACTAATAGCATGGATCTCTGCTTTCTTTCTGAAATGGAGGCTTCTTCTGGTAGCTGAGTCAACTTTGGTTTTTGTTTATTTTTAATTACTTGGTTTTAAATTAACAATTACTCCCAGCTATTTGATTGATAAGTTGGTTCTTTTCCAAGGTTTTGTTTTTCTCTACTCTGGAAAGTTCCATCAGTCATTTCACAGATGAACCATGGGTTTTGTTTGTATTTGTTTGCACTGGGGCCTGAAATCACAAACTGCTGCAAGAAAGGTGATGTTGATTGTATTAGTTGCTATGGTTGCCATAATAACATACCACACAATGAATGATTTAAAAAGCAGAGATTTATTGTCTTAAGTTTATTGATTTAAGTTCCGGAGGCCAGATGTCCAAGATCAAGGTGTTGGCAGGATTGGTTCCTTCCAAGGGCTGAGGGTCTGTTCCAGGCTTCTCCCTAGGTTCTGGTGGTTTGCTGGAATCTTTGGTATTCCTCAGCTTATAGAAGCATCACCTCCGTTTCTGACTTCATCTTCACGTGATGCTCTTCCTGTGTGCCTGTCTGTTTACATTTCCCTTTTTCATAAGGACACCAGTCCTGTTGAATTAGGGGGCCTACCTTCCTTGGCATGACCTCGCTGAACTTTAATTACATCTGCAAAACCCCTCTTTCCAAGTACTGTCACATTCTTACTTGGAACATGGTACTGGGTTACTGAGGTGGGGTGGGGAGGTTAGAACTTCAACATATGAATTTGGAGGAGACACAATTCAGCGTTAGGTGAGAGGCAGTGTGGTGCAATGGAAGCACTGGGGTCTGGTGACAGGGATTCTGAGTCAAGGCCTAAGCCATCCCTTAGTTTCTTTGTTGATAAAATGGTTTTAGGTTAAGAGACTCAATTTACAGGGTGTTGCACCAGGATTGAAAGAGTTCTCAGGTGTGAAAGTGTCCTGGTTATGGAAGTAGCAGAGATGGGATCCAGACACGGGTGTCAGGTACATCTGTGCCGTGGGGAATGAGCAGTAGGTGTCTTTAGCAAGGAGAACAGCTGGGAAGGGGCAGACCTGGACCCCTGTCTCTCCGGACCCCCTCCCCCTCATCAGTTACTTCCTCTCTGAGCCAGCTCCCTCAGAGGTGAAATGAGAGGTCTGGACGAGGAGGTCTCCTTCTGGCCACGAAGTTAGGGAATTCTGTGAAAAGATGCGGATGCAGTGGCTAGAACAGTGCAGGCTTGGAACGCAGCAGATCTGGTTCAAATGGTGATTCTTCTGCCTCTCAGTAGTATGATTTGTGAGTCCCTCAATCTCTCTAAACTCAACATCCTCATCTGCAAGATGGGAATGAATACCTGCCACAAAGGTTAAGTTATTAATAGAACGTCCTTGGGAAGTACTTAATCATAGCTTGGCGTATGGTACTATAAGTTAGCTATTAGCGTCAGCTGTTCTTCGCAAGAATTGAAATGAGTTGTTGTAGGGGAAGAGCCTGCATACAGCAGGTGCTCAATGAACCACTGACACTCACCCTGCTTTTAAGATAGGCCTTGGAAGAATGTCCAGCATTCATGTTTTCCATCAGGGTATATAGGGTGGATGGTTGTACAGAAAATATTTGAACTACTTGAAGAATGAAACAGTTTTCAGGCACTCATAGGCCATTTATAATCATCTATTACTTGTAACTAATGGCCATGCCAATTACAATAATTACATTTTGTTAAACTGCATGCCCTCAGGACTTTTACCTTGCATAGTTTATTAGAGAATTAATCCAACTTAATTCAGGATTCCATTATAGTAATTATTATCCTGACAATTCATAAAACATGCCCAGGCCTCCTTGTGAGTGACAAGCATCTACTTGCTCTGAGAATGAATCCAAGAAGTATCTTTCTAAGATTTTTCTCTTTCCAGTAGGTCAGCACAGAAAGTTCTTTGACGATGTCGTACAGACGAGAACTAGAGAAATACCGTGACCTGGATGAAGATGAAATCCTTGGAGCCCTAACAGCAGAGGAACTGAGGACCCTGGAAAATGAGCTGGATGAGCTGGACCCTGATGTGAGTAGGCACTAAAGGGGACACATTGTCACACATGCAAGGACAGTGACTCTTACCACCTGGGGGAGGGGACAGGCTGACTGCCTGGAGTACCACTTCCCCTTTCCTTCTATGGCAATAGCCCTAGAGTAATCTTGCCTTTGTGTGGGTGTGTGTGCACGTGTATGTGTGTTGTGCTAGTCATGATTCTCTAAAGTAATGGAACAAATAGGATATATATAGATATATAGATTTAGATATAGATATAAAGAAATTTATCATTATAAGTAATTGGCTTCCATGATGAATGAGGCTGACAAGTGCCAGGATCTGCAGTTGGCAACCTGGAGACCCAGGACAACTGAAAGTGTCGTTCTAGCCTGAGTCCAAAGGCCTGAGAACCAGGAGAGCTGATGGTATAGTTTCAGTCCAATAGCTAGCAGGCTCAAGACCCAGGAAGAGCCAGTGTTTCAGTTCAATTCCAAAGGCAAGAAAACAAAACAAAAGCAATTACCCAGCTCAAAAAAGTCAGGCAGAAAGAAATTCCCTCTTGCTGGTGGGAGTTTCAGCCTTTTTGTTGTACATGTATTCAGACCTTCAACTGATTGGATGGGGCCCACCCACCTTAGGGAGGGCCATCTGCTTTACTCAGTCTACCAATTCAAATGTTAATGTCATCTAGAAATACCCTCACAGACATATTCAGAATAATGCTTAGCTAAATTTTTGGGCAATCTGTGACCCTGTCAAGTTGATGCATAAAATTAATCATCACATGTCCACTTGTGGTCAACTTGGCAACCCATACACATCTTTTTAAACCATACTTATCTCCAATAGGACAATAACAAGGTCATAATTCTGCCTAATGTGATACAACTGGGTACCTGCCAGAAAAAGAAGTAAAGTCCTTCAGTAATGTTTACTTTTCTCCTTGATAGCCTGAAACTTAATACTATGATATAAAATTAACAATACTTGAATGCCACCATATAAAATCAGTACATTCTTTGTTACATGTTAAGAGAATAATGGAAGAAAACAAAGATATTGACTTAATGCCTACACACATACATAGACTCACACATACACAAGCATTTCATAAAAAATACAGAGGAAATACTCATAACAATATTATCCTCATTTGTCTAACTGGTGACATGGTCATAGCTGGTATTTATAACTGCCTTCTTCCACTACCCATTCTCTGTTCCCTTTGCCTTCAGCAAGCACCTCAGCTGGCTGTGAGTCTTTGCCTGATGGAGTGAATCTACTCCTGAAGGACCTGGACCATTAGTAGTCTTGCCTGGATTGAGTTATTATAGTTTTCCATTGACTTTAATCCCTGAGCCTTGTAATACCAAGAAAGCCCTAAGGAATCCCTTGTATTTCAGGGGATGTCCTTCTTTACCACCTTTGTGGAGCAGCGGCCTGATTTTCTCCTCGATTATCAACACATATCACCCCAGCCAGTACAGAATGAATATTCAGAGACACAAGGAGCCAAAAGTGGCAGCTTTAACTTCCAATCCAATGGAATCATTGCTTTATCTCCTGGTGAAAGTATTCCTCCCTTTGGAACTAGGACCTTGAGGTCAGCAGAGCATAAGGTCATAGGAACAGGAAGCAAAACTTTTGCCAGTGGGCCACTAGGGGTGCCAGTGGTGATAGTGAGTGGGCTGTTGTCATTTAGTCACTCAGTCATGTATGACTCTTTGCGACCCCATGACCTACAGCATGCCAGGCTTCCCCCTCCTTCACCATCTCCTGGAGTTTGCTCAAACTCATGTCCATTGAGTCGGTGATGCCATCGAACCATCTCTTTCTCTGTCATCCCCTTCTCCTCTTGCCTTCAATTTTTCCCAGCATCAGGATCTTTTCAAATGAGTTAGCTTTTCACATCAGGTGGCCAAAATATTGGAGCTTCAGCATCAGTCCTTCTAATGAATAATCAGGATGATCTTGCAGTCCAAGGGACTCTCAAGAGTCTTCTCCAACACCACAGTTCAAAAGCATCAATTCTTCAGTGCTCGGCCTTCTTTATGGTCCAACTCTCACATCCATACATGACTGGTGACCTTTGTTGGCAAAATAATGTCTCTGCTTTTGAATATGCTGTCTAGGTTTATCGTAGCTTTTCTTCCAAGGAGCAAGTGGCTTTTAATTTCATGGCTGCAGTCACTATCTGCAGTGATTTTGGAGCCTAAGAAAACAAAGTCTGTCACTGTTTCCATTGTTTCCCCATCTATTTCCCATGAAGTGATGGGACCAGATGCCATGATCTTCATTTTTTGAATGTTGAGTTTTAAGCCAGCTTTTTCAGTCTTTTCTTTCATGTTCATCAAGAGGCTCTTTAGTTCTTCTTCACTTTCTGCCATAAGGAGGGTGTCATCTGCATATCTGAGGTTATTGATATTTCTCCCAGCTTGTACTTCATCCAGCCTGGCATTTCACATGATGTATTCTGCATGTAAGTTAAATAAACAGGTTGACAATACACAGCATTGATGTACTCCTTTCCCAGTTTGGAACCAGTCCATTGTTCCATGTCTGGTTCTGACTGTTGCTCTTGACGTGCATACAGGTTTCTTAGGAGGCAGGTAAAGTGGTCCGGTATTCCCATCTCTAAGTATTTTCCACAGTTTGTTGTGATCCACACAGTCAAAGGCTTTGGTGTAGTCAGTGAAGCAGAAGTAGATGTTTTTCTGGAATTCTCTTGCTTTTTCTACGATCCAGTGGATGTTGGCAATTTCTGGATCCCTGGACCCTTGACTCCTGGACCTGTGAGTCCTGGTCATGGGAGAAGCAGCACCATATACTGGGCACTGAATCAGAGCATGCACAGACTGCTAGAGACCCTCACCCTAGCCCTGCAGGGCAGCACCACCTGGCTGCACTGTAACTGAGTTTGCAAAAGCCCTACCCGCCATTCCATCAAGCCAGCTGCTGCAGGATGGTGGGGAATATGTGTCATGGAATGACTTAACTGAGAAGTAAAGGGCTTCCCTGGTGGCTCAGATGGTTAAGAATCTGCATGCAATGTGGGAAACACGGCTTCGATCCCTGGTTTGGGAAAATAACCTGGAGAAGGGAATGGTAACCCACTCTGATATTCTTGCCTGAAGTATTCCATGGATAGAGGGGCCTGGCGGGCTGTAGTCCATGGAGTCACAAAGAGTTAGACACAACTAAGCAACTAATATACAAAGATCTAGAGGAATCCTTTTCGCTGGTTTGATGTCTTTATCTTTGCAGTTCATAAGTAGTACATATAAATGTGTTTAAGCTCAGAATTTGCCCCCAGGTTATGGCATCACAAGATAGGAGGCTCACTGGTCACATCTGTGGTTTGGCCAGTCACCACAGAGCTATAACAGAGACAAGGGAGGGACTCTGAGGTGGCCTACTATACTATCATCTATCTGTATATCCTTGGTACCCCAGCTGATGCCCAGTTCAGAGAAGGTACAGAATTAATTAAATTTTCCATTTGATATATTTTTTATTAAAAATGGGATGTTTCATGTCTTTTTAAAAATGCTGTCACTCTTCAAACCTAGTTTAACAGTGATCCATACAGTAAATACTACTGTACCATTTCACTAACCCTCAAGTAACCACAGCTCATGCAGAGGGAGTGTAGGTTAGCAGAGAAGATGTAAGACAAGAGGTTAGATGTTCCAGGAGCAACCCTGGCTGTGTCTCTTAGATTCACGTCACTCTAAGCCAGTTGCTGTCCTTCAGACCTTAGTGTCCCCATCCATGGAATGATGGAGCCTCATCGGCCCCATTCAGGGCTAAGTTTCTATGAGCTTATAAACTGGTCCTACCTCCAGATTTGATTAAATGTCTTCTTTTAGATAACCTAGAATCCTTGTCTAGGGGTCCTGGGTTTTAGGCCCCACAGAGTGACAAACCCCTCCAGGAATGTATCCTCTGATTGCTATTCACAACCCCCTGCCCACACCTACACCCAACCAGGAGGAGATGGTCCCCGAGGTGAGGCCACCGGGGTTGACCTTCAGGCGCTCAGTCCAGGGGGGAGGGGGCATAATAAACCACATCCCAAGTGAGGGGACGGATTCTTTCAGTAGGAGGCTTTACAGGGCAGGTGATACTGAAACTGGGCCCTGGATTTTTCTAAGCCATGAAGAAAAACAAAGAATTCTATGCCGACTGAAGGCCACAAGCAGAGGCTCAGGCACAGAGAGTGGTCAGTGGTGGGTAGTGTAGGTGGGGTTCCTGTGGAGGGCTAGCTGAGCCTGGAAGGGGGTTAGACATGGGGGGAGAGGGAGGTGTAAGGCAGACTAAAGACTTGGACTTCTCTCAGCAGCCCAGGGAGTTCCAAGGAGAGTCGGTGGGTTTGCTGACAGAGATCTTTCCTGAAGATAAGCAAGGGCCCTCCCTTCTCTACAACCCTTCCACCAGCTTGCAGAATCTTTGCTGCTCCCACGGTGAAGCACAGACTCCCCCAGGAAGCCCCCAAAGCCTTCTGCCTCTGGCTTTCCTGGCTGTTGGAGTTGCCCTGAGTCCCTGGACGGAGATGAGTTAGGATTAGTCTGTAGCTGCAAATTGGATGTGTGATGACAAGGTTCAGAGCCAGACATCAGACCTTGGAGTAGACAGATAGAACCCTTTCAGAGTAGAGCCCCTGAGAACTGTTTGAGCCTCAGCTGGGAGTTCCATTTTCCCTCCTAAACTGGCAAATGGCCCCACTCCTAATATCAAAATATCTGGCCCCAGAAGCAAATTCCCAGGGCCTCTGTGCCCTTACACACCTGAGCCCTCCTTGCAGGTGGTTAACAGGAAGGTATGCCTGTGAACACAGGAGAGCTGTGAACACAGCTCTCTGGGGCTCTGAGAGCTGACTATCTTGCCCCACATCACAGGACCAGGGTGTGGAGACTCATATTTCAAGCAGGCTCCAAAGTGTTCCACCTCCACCTCTGGCAGGAGGAAGGTACAAGTACACTTGAATTTGGGGTAGGGTTGGCAATCTGAGACCTGTGATCCTCATACCATTGTGGTTTCAAGTGGACATTTTCAAAGACCGCTTTCTCTCTAAGTTCAAGAAAAAGAGAAGAGAAATCAGAGCAAGGATAGGAGATAACTGAGACCAGTGGGGTTTTTGTCTCCACCTCACAATTGGCCTCTATTACCTGATTTGCAAGTCAGGATGGGAGCTTTGAAAAGATCTAGTGGGGCTCCATTCTTGCTGAGAGCACAAACATTCCAGCTTGAGTTTCACCCGACCTCCACCCATGTTCTGAAATCACAGCGCAGGGAGAGGCCAAAGGTATGCAGACCACAAGAGGCCTCCGGGCCACTGGCCTGGAGGGGATGCAGAGACCAGCGGGTGTCCAGCCTTCCAACTCACAGAGCAGAACCCGAGCCTAGAGAGAGGAGGGAACTTGCGTTGGTCACACTTCTGAGGAGAACCAGCCCAGGTCCCGGGCCCAGTGTCCTCTCTCTTATATGCTCTACCCCTCCTGTTTTAATTCTAGTTTAACAAGCGCTTAGATGGCACTTTTTATGTGCAGACGCTGTTCTTGCATTTTGAAAATATTAATTCATTCAACTGTCATCCTAATCCTGTGGTACAGGCATTGTTGTCATCCCCATTCTGCAGATGAGAAAACTGAGAGGTGAAGTAACTTGTCCAAGAAACTGAAGTGAGGCAATGGCAGAACCATGACACAGCTCTGAGTTCACTCTTAGCCCTGACATTATAAGGCTTCACTGGAGTCCTCAGGAAGATAGTTTGAGCCACGCATGTGCTCTGGCTTTATAGTTGGGGAGGGTACTGTATGAAAAATTGTCCCCTTTTTTCCCTAGAGACAACCTGAGGTGCAGAGATCCTTATTCAATCCTGGCTCTACTCCTAACTTAGGCAAGTGCTTTACCCTCTCTGGATCTCAGTTTCCCAGTCTGCAAAATGGACACAGTTGGCCTAGATGCCCTCTGACACCCGCTCCAGCTCTAAGCATCTCTGATTTTAGAGCAGTTCTTGGCAGTCTTATGACCTGAATTCAGTTAACAGGTAGTGTTGCAGGGGGTTATGTTTGCAGTGATGCAATTGTTAAGCCCCAGTGTCACGTGACACAGTAGAGTACGCAGAATTGGAAAGCTGCTTTGTTTGCAGCAGAAGATTCCAAACTTGTGCACGGTAAAAAAAAAAAAAAAAAAGAAGTCCTCAAAAGTTTCTTAGTCTGCGGCCTGGAAAAACTCGAGCTTATCATGAGATTGTTGCACTTGGACTCCCACGGGAGAGGAATGCTCCATGTGCTAAAAGTATCTGCTGTTGACTGATTCCCCAAGAGGACCTGCCCTTTCTTGTCTCTGTGGAGTTAAGTGGATGCTGCTCTGAAGCTGAGCCAGCTGCTCGGTTCAGACTGCCTTTGTACAAGACGGCGGGGAAAATGGGCAATGTATAGCGATGTTTGAGAATGACAGGTCACACCACGACTTGAGCAGGGTACAGTGTATCAGTTCTTAGAGCGTCAATAGATAGTTGACATTTACTGTGACAGAGCCCTGCATGGATTATCTTCTTTAATCCTCCAAAAGTTTTGGTTATCAGCCCCATTTTCCTGGTGGCTCACACAGTAAAGAAACTTCCTGCAGTGTAGGAGACCCAGGTACAATCCCTGGGTCAGGAAGATCCCCTGGAGGAGGAAATGGCAACTCACTCCAGTAATCTTGCTGGGAAATTCCATGGACAGAGGAGCCTGACGGGCTGCAGCCCATGGGGTTGCAAAGGGTTGGACACAACTGAACAACTAACTAACTAAACACACACACTCATTTTAAAGATGGGGAAACTGAGGCTTAGAGAGATGAAGTAGCTTGCCCAGGAGTTGGGACTCCAGCCCAGACAGTCAGACCCAGTAGCCTGTGCTGTTAACTACCACCTCCAGTGAGGACATGTGGGATGAGCCTGGAAGGGAATTTGGAGAACAAAGTTGGGAATTACCAGCAAATTATTTTTTCTAATTCAGTTTCTTTTGAAGTTGTTACATTATTTTCTCATAAATACAAATCTTAAAAAAAGAAAAAACTACCAACCTAAAGAATTCAACTATACATGTTACTTGTTAATGAGGCTTTGAGGAAAAGGAGTAATATTTTTTAGTGTTTCAGTAAAAGGCTCAAAATATTTGCATGAAAGAAGAAGGTAGAGATAATCCCAGACTTATAAATTGGATCCTTCAAGTTGATTCTGACGTCTGCAGTTGGGAATCTGTGACACATTATAGAAACAACAGTAGAAAACAGCAGGCCCCTGCCAGGCCTGAAACAACAGCAACAATAATTTTAAAACTACAACTATTCTCTGTTGAGATCATCTTACGTGCCAGGTGCTGTACTGTGTTTTATGGGCCTCATCTCATAAAATCTCCACGAGGATTCTATGAGATTGATCCTTGCTAATGCTAATGCTAAGTCGCTTCAGTCGTGTCCGACTCTGTGCGACCCCATGGACAGCAGCCCACCAGGCTCCTCTGTCCACGGGGTTCTCCAGGCAAGAATACTGGAGTGGGTTGCCATTTGATCCTTGCAGGTTGGGGTTAAAACCACTCTAAGAAAAAGAAATGGATGCCCGAAATCACACAGCCGGTAGGCGACAGACCTGCCTCCCCCAGCCCATAATGTGTTAAGAATTCTGGGACCATGAATTGCAGGGAGAAATGATGGAGGAGAAAACCTCTAGAGCTGTAGGATCTCAGAATTAGAGGGACCCTTAGAGATGATCTAAGCCCCACCCCAATCCCTGCCTGTACAAACACAGCGCAGGTAAAAGAAACCCTGGTTTACAGAGTTTCTCCTGCACACATGTCATTCACCTGGTGCTTCCTGTATCTCATCGAATCATTACTCCTGAGGTTAGGAGAATTATCGCCACTTTGGTGATGAAAAATCAATATAACAACAGCAGCCTGAAACCCAAGGAAGGAAAGGGACTTGTTCAGGGTCACACTGCAAATCAGCTGCTGTACCAGGACAGAATCCTGGGTCTTCTGGTCACACTGCATGGCTTCCAGCCACAGTCCACAAAATCATAAACCCTCCCTATTCATGGCCCACATCCTATCCTATAAACCAGAAGACACTCTTGGCCATGCAGGAAGCAGCCATGTCTGGTCCACAGGGCTGTGGTTCTCCCTTGTAACACAAACCGGCAGATTCACAAGCCCAGGACAGAAGTAAACAGTTGAAATGGAAAGAAATAAATCTCTGCTCTAAAAATAGGCACACATCCTTAAGAAACACTGCCGGCTGTGCACGGAGCCAAGGGTGGGCCTGAGGGGTGAGGGTGAGTGAGGCCAGGTGTCAGGGTGTCCCCAGCCCACTCTCGGTCTTCTGGCACCCTGACCACCTCCCCACCCCCCTCTGCACCCCGCTACCTTCCCCCAGGCAGGCCTCCAGCCTCCCCAGAGTCCCCTCCTCCCTGCCTCTGCTTCTGGACGACCTCTTGGATCTGGAGCCCTTTATTCTCATGTCAGAATCCTCCCATTTCTCAAGGCCCAACCTCTCCACCCCTCCCTTGGGAACCCTTCCTGACCCTCCCCTTCTAAGCTCCCAGTGAAGCACCTGCCCCACTAAAGAGGGCCCCACTGAGCCATTTCCCTTTTGATTTTGATGTTTTTAATAGGAAATATGTTAAACATGTAGTAGCGTACAGAATACACCTATGGGAAATTTAACAAATGTAAAAATGTTGCTTTATTTGATTCAGATCACCCTTAAAGAAAAGTCATGGCAACGTTTTAAGCCTAACCTTCCCACCTCCCCCGTTTCTTCCCCATCCCTCTCACTCCCTCACTTTCTACTCAAGAGGCAGCAGACAGGCCCCCACAACATCAGGTAGGTAATATCATGAAGGAAGGAAGCTGGGCCAGTTTTCTTGAGGCACATGGCCAGCTTGGGTCATTTCTTACTTTTCTGCTCTTGAAAAGAGATACGGACGTAAGGAAGTTTTCACTTACCACTTCACCCTCAAAGGAATAAAAGCAACAACAGAGCCAATGATTGTTAACTGTTCGTTGACCTCTGTGTCAGAGACAGTAGGGAGTGGTGGGGACTGAGGCAAACAGGAGGGTTTGTGTTTGACTAGAGGGCACCTGCTATTCCACTCCACCAGCTGCTCTCCAATACTGTCACATCATCTAAGTTTTCAAGAAATGCTGGAAATCGGAATTTTTATATGCAAGTTTCCTATCTGAAAATGTTGGCCAGCTCATTCAAATATACAGACAAAAGCAACCAAGTTTTGGCATTTGATTGGACTTTAGACCTCCCAGTTTCCGATTTTGACTGTTCACATGACAAATTTTTAGACAGATGGAAAAGTACCTAGCCCAGTGTCTGGAACATAATAGGTGCTTAATAAATGTTTATTGAACATGAATATATGACTTGCCCACTGGAATCTAAGGTTTTTGCAATTTAGAGCCACATTGTACCACCACAGATATAGGGCAGCCAGGTACAGTTGTGCAAGTTGTGCACTGCATAGCTCCAGGAACCACTGTTCATATAAACCAGAGAACATATAATGCCCTTGGAGTTGTGCAGTGCACATTCTGCACAATCAGATGCTGCTGCCCTCACAGGGTTTCCCCATAATGCGGTGTCTTTTCAGTTGAATGGAAGTGAACAGTTATGCCCTGTGGTGACAAAACTGATTGCCATAATCTGCTTCTAATATAGAGTTCAAACCTTTATTCTGAAGTTTCAAAAGATGATTTTGACCATTTTACAGAAAGGGGATTCAAGGTCCAAGAGCACCAGTGCCCTGTGTGTGGCCTCAAAGCTCTGGGATGAGAACCCAGGTTGTCAGTTAGAATGCAGTTTGTCTATAAGTAATAGAGATTCAAAATAACATAACTTAAGCAGAGGTAGCTCAGTCAGTAAAGAATTTGCTTGCATTGCAGGAGACCTGGATTTGATCCCTGGGTCTGGAATATCCCCTGGAGAAGGAAATAGCAACCCACTCCAGTATTTTCTTGCCTGGAAAATCCTATGGACAGAGGAGCCTGGTAGGCTACAACCCATGGGCTTGTAAGAGTTGGACACGACTTAAGAGACTAAACCACCACCAAGCAGTGTTTTATTCATCTCTCAAGTAAGTCCAGAGGTAGGAAGTCTAGGACAGGCACGGAGCTTAGCTCCCCAAACTTCCCCGAGTCCCAGGTAGCATTCAGTTCATCTTCCTTCCATCGCTAAAGTGTAGCCCCCATTCACATGGTCCAAAGTGGTGGCCATAATCACTGCAGTCCAGACATTAGAATAGAGGGAAAGGGTGGGAGGTGGGGAGAAAAGGGAAAAAAGCCATTTTTCAAGTATCTTTTAAGGAAAGTTACTGGAAATTGCCACTGGACATTTCTCATACTGTGACCCAACCTAGACACAAGGGAACCTGGGAAATGTAGTCTTTTACCTAAGTGGCCATTGTGCAGCTAAGTGGAGAGTGCTTTTATCACTGGAGAGGGGGAGACATGATGTTGGGAGCTATTTGAAGTCTGTCGCTGTGAGTTTGCCAGTTTTATGGCCTGATGTTCTGCTCTGCCGGAAGTTCCGAGGAGGAGTGAGAGGAGCTGATGGGAATTTAACCAAATCCAGATCCCTGAAGGAAACATTACAAATGTCTTATTCTCTAGTTTGGCATTTCCCAAAATCCCCATCAGTAAATTCTGGCCCCATGGTGGGCACCCCCACTCTAGCACCTTTCATAATGTTTCCCCTTCCCCAGACCTGCATGGGGCAGCAGTCGGGTAGACCAGCAAACATCTCAGGGTAGTAGGTGTGATGCTGACCTGAAGGGCGTCTAAGAAATAGCATCTTTTCCCTGCTGGAGCATCAGTGCTGTGTGATTCTGGACAATTCAAAACACATTAGCACCTATTACTTGGGAATGGGGATTCAGAGAAGACTAGGATACATCTCAGCTGGCCTTTGAGGGGCACTCAGTCTCTTTGGGGAGAGGGATATGGTGTAAATGTGCTCCAAGACAAATTAGAAGGAGCATTATATAAGAACTGGCAAGATGCCTCCGGGTGTTTGGAAAGAGAATCACCAGATTGGTGTGGGGAGCACTGCAAAGGCTGGACAGGGTGCCCAAGAGAAGGGCTTTGAAGGATGAATACAGTGGGGGAGGAGGGGTGGAATTCCAGGCAGAGGGCATAGCTTGAGTGATGCCCTGGCAGGGTGATGGTGTGGGGTGAGGCTGCGGAATGTGGAGCAGCCTAGAGTGGCTGGAACATGGAATACTGAAAGCAAGAAGATGGGGAGGCTGGAGTTGGTTGAGGTCAAATCAGGAAAAAGCTCTCCATGCCAGACTGATGAATTCGATAATGATTCTGTGGGTTAGTGGAAGTGCTGAGTATCTGTGACTGTGTTGGGGAGTGACCTGGTCAGGTACACAAGTCGGTGCGGTACACAAGCCAGCCTGAGGCTACCCTGATGCTCTCAGCAGTAAACACCATGGCTTGAACTAGGCTGGTGCCTATGGGACAGAGATGATTCCGAACCCTGTAGCCTCAGGCTCCTTCCCCTGATGAATCAGGTGCTCTCATTCTGCCAAGCCTCTGTGCTGTGCTTTCTGTCCCCCTGTAACCTCCCTCTTCTCTCTCCTCTTCACCTGGTTGTTTCCTGCCTGTGCCCTGGGACTCATTCAGCTCAGGAACCACCTCCTGCAGGAAGCCCCCGGTGAAAGAAGCTACTCACACTTGTGTGTGTCTCCCCATTTGAGAGCCCCTGTGGAGTGTGATCACTCATTCATTGTCTCAGGATGCCCAGTGTCCCCCAACAGCAGGGAAATGGAACATCTTCCCTGAACGTGAGGCAGAAAAGGTGGATAAGGAGAACACCAGGAGGGGCAGGTTTGGCTCTGCCTTGTGTCATGAGATTCTTCACGCTGTGAAGAATCAGGTTAAAAGACATTGTATATATGCTGAACCACCAGTCAGAAGACAACCATATTGATCCTTGAGATGCTAATTATGTACACTGTCACCTATATATCAGCTCAGGCTTCCTGGCTGTGTGACTAATGAGGTGTGTGACTTTGGGCAAGTGACTTCAGTTTCCCATGCCTCAGTTCCCCCAACTGAAGATGAGAGAGTTGGCTCAGGGGCTCTCTCCAGGCTTTGCAGCTCTGAGCTGCCAATATGAGATCCTTTTAATACATTGTGTGTGTGTGCGTGTGCATGCATGCACATGTGTTGCCTTTGTGTGCATGCATTGTGCACATGTACTCTGCTAACCAACCTGCAGTGGTTCTAGCCGAGATGGCTCCTCATGTAGCCCCAACTATCTATAGAAATGATAATTGTGCAGATACTTAATATTCGGCCTTTACTGCACCTGTTCACAGGGTGTTAGAGCTCCTAACAGCATAGTTGAGGATTTGTCAAAGTTTCCATCATCCTTTGGGCAGCTGGATTCCAGAGCTGGGGTGAGAAAACTAAACAAAGATGCTAACCTACAAGCTGTACATCCAACTTTTAAATTTTACAACATTTAAAAGAAAATCACCATTTAAAAAACTACAACTAGGAAACTACAGGAAGAGATTGCTTAGTTTTACCTTTTATGATTATTAAAAACAGTTTTTTAAACCTCTCGATTAAAAAAAGAAATGTATATACCTCTTTCTTCCTCTAGCCCAGAGCCTGAAATGAGCAAGATATTCAGTAAATATTTGAGGGATAAATGAATGAGTGTCTTGACTTTCTCTATCTGGAATTTTAGTCTGATAGGAACTCAGATCAGAGATGGCAAAATGGCAGCCTGTGGCTGCAGCTGTGTTTTATTTGGTCTGAACATTGTTTTTAAAATATTTGGATCATGTGTCAATATTTAAAAATCAAGCGCTTTCACATAAAGATCAGCAGATCTAATAACACCACCCACGGCAGTTTTAGCTAGAGCTGGGTAGTGTGGAGGCATTGAAATCTCCAGTGTGCCACAGTCCTCCTCGCTCCCAAGTGTATAACAGCTATAATTTTATATACTGGCTAAGATCAAAGAGTACCTAGAAATCCTTCCTCCTTAAAACCAACACTAGGGACTGCCCTGGCAGTCCAGTGGTTAAGACTCTCTGCTTTCAATTCAAGGTATGCAGGTTTGATCTTGGTCAGGGAGCTAAGATCCCACATGCCACATGGCTTGGCCAAATTAAAAAAACAAAACAACACCACCAACTTTCCTGTTTGGAGATAACAAAGAGATCACCCATACATTAGCCACTGCCCACTGCCCTCCTCACATGAGTAAATTTCTAATTGTAAGTAAGGACCTTGAAGGCATGCTCAGAGTCATATACCCCAAACGTATCTCTCAAAGCAAATCTCGCCCTAATCCACTGGTCTTTGGAGTGAAGATGTGTGTACATGTGATGTGTGCATGTAGATATGGATTCCTCATGCAGAAGTGACATCTGTCCTGGAGAAGCAGACTGCTGCCTCCCTTTGAACTAACTCTAAAGAAAGCACATGCCCAGCAAATTTATGCTGTGCAGACGTTAAGATTAGGAAAACAAGACTTAAGTGCCTTAAAGGTTAGATGCTTCCACTTAACCGCAGGCACCATGGATGCATATGACTTTTACAGGAATGTAGAGGCTAGTTATCAACTATTCTTTGCTATTCAGTAAAGTGGACCCCACTTTAGCATCTTGATTAACCTTAAAAGCTAAAATAATACATTGTTTTGCATACATGCTGTAATTGAGACTTTTCTCTCCTTTTACCCTGTTTTCCCCGTTTACCTTCTGTCTCCTCAGTTACTCCAGATTACGGAGTCCTTGGTGGGGTCCTGGCCCTGTGTCTTAAGACACTACCTGGATTTGTAATACTCACCCTGTAAGTGTTTGTAAAATGAGTAAGGAATTTAAGGAAAGATACATTTCTATACAAACATGTTCAGCAAATATTCTCCTGGTCAAAGGTGATGACAAAATGATGTGGGAACTCTTTCTTTACCAATTGGATATCTGGGTCTGAGAGTCAGTTTTAGGTTCTAATAGTTATAAGAGGCAATATTTTCTAACCCATGTAACGCCTCCATGACTAGTTTACATAATATGGCTCCTCACTCTGTAAAACAAAACGCCACATTAAATCTGGCCGGCTCTAGCCTGCTCAGTCTCAGCATGATTTTTGGCCACTGACACACAAAGAGCCTGTGTTCTTAGCATTCTATGGGCACTTAAGGTATTGCATTGGCCATTTTTGTAATTTCTCACTCAATAACATTAAAAAAAAAAACCTTTTTTTTGAGATATAATTCTCATGCCATAAAATTCACTTATTTAAAGTATACAATTCAGTGTTTCTTAGTATATTCAGAGATATACAACAATCACCATAGTCAATTTTAGAACATTTTCATCACCTCAAAAAGAAACGTGTTCCTAATAGCTGTCATTTTGCATTTCTCACCATCCTCCTCAGCTCTGGGGCTTCCTTGAAGCTCAGTTGGTAAAGAATCTGCTTGCAATACAGGAGACCCTTGCAATGCAGGTTTGATTCCTGGGTCGGTAAGATCTGCTAGAGAAGGGATAGGCTACCCACTCCAGTATTCTTAAGCTTCCCTTGTGGTTCAGCTGGTAAAGAATCCGCCTGCGATGAGGGAGACCTGGGTTCCATCCCTGGAGAAGGGAAAGGCTACCCACTCTAGTATTGTAGCCTGGAGAATACTATGGACTGTATAGTTCATAGGGTTGCAAAGAGTTGGACATGACTGAACAACTTTCACTTCACTTCCTCATCTCTAGGCAACCATTAATCTACTTTCTATAGATTTGATGTTCTGGACATTGCATATAAGTGGAATCAGACACTATGTAGTCCTTTGTTACTACTGGCTTCTTTCACTAAGTATGATGTTTTCAAGGTTTCACCTATGATGTAGCATGCACCAGCATCTTATCTCTCTTTATTGCAAAACAGTATTCTGTTGTAGGGATATACCACATTTTATTTATCCACTCATCATTAATAGAGATTTGAGTTGTTTCTACTTTGGGGCTATTTTAACTAAGGTTACTATGAACATTCATGTATAAGTTTTTGTGTGAACATATTCTTTTATTTCTCTTGGGTTTACCTGGAAGTGGAATTGCTATCTCATACGATAATTCTGTTTTTAATCTGTTGAGAAACTGCCAGACTGTTTTCCAAAGGGGATGCACTTTTTACATTTCCCTCCACAGTGTATGGATGTTTCAATGTCTTCACAGTCTCACCAACACTTGTTTTTACCCATCTTTTTTATGGGTAAAAGGGTGTGAAGTGTAATATCTCATTCTGGGTTTGATTTGTGTTTTCTTGTTAGTTAATGATGTTGAGAAGCTTTTCATGTGCTTATTTTTTTATATCTTCTCTGAAGAAATGTCTATTCAAATCTGTTACCCACTTTTAAATTCTGTTATTTGTCTTATATTTTAAGTTAAGAGATCTTTATGTATTCTGCATACTAGATCATTCTCAGATATATGATTTGTAATAACTTTCTACCAAACTGTGGGTTGTCTTTTTACTTCTTAGTTTCCTTTGAAGCACAAACATGTTCAATTTTGGTGAAGTCAAATTTATTTTTTCTTTTGTTGCTTATTGTTTCAGAATCATATCTAAGAAACCATTGCTTAATCCAGGTCACAGAGATTTATGCCTGTTTTCTTTCAAAAGTTTTATAGTTTTAGCTCTTATATTTAGGTCTTTGATTTATTTTGAGTTAATTTTTGTATATCAGTTGAGTTCATATGCTGTTTTTTCTATCATATGCTGTTTTTGAAAACAAGTTAAAATGATAAATAATCAACAGTTTAAAAATATGCAACTGGCTATGGTTTTTTTTTTTTTTGGCTATGGTTTTAATCAAAAATCATATTATATTTCACTAAACATACCATTTAATGGAATGAAAATAAACTCCTAACAAGGCTAATATTCTCAATATTTACTTTAAAAATTCAATAAGCAGAAAATTGTTAGAAAAAGCCTGTCATGTTTTTGTCTTTTAAAAATCAACTGCTTTCAATGAAGATAAATAAAACTACATTTTAACATGCCACATAAGTAATATTTTTAAAACATGTGAAAAACATCTTTACTCCCATATTATAATGATATAGGTTTCAGTTTTAACACAGTGGTTCTTAATCAGGGGTAATTTTGCCCCCTAGGAGACATCTGGGGATGTTTGGAGATATTTTGGTTGTCACAACCTGGAGAAGTGCTAGTGGCATCTGTTAGGTAGAGGGCAGAGATGCTGCTAAACAGCCAAGAATGCATAGAACAGCTCCCATGACAAGGAATCATCCAGCCCCACATCTCTCTTGTGCCAAGGTTGAAAAACCCTACTTTCCCCATCCCAGTTTTACTGAGATATAATTGACATACAGCAGTGCAGAAGTTTAAGCATAATGACTTGACTTACATACATCATGAAATGATGACCACAAGTTTAGTGAACATCCATTATCTCATGTAGATACCAAAAACCAAAATTGTGAAAAAACTCTACTTCAAATCACTGGCCTCTATCAGATATATTAAAAAAGAGATGTAAATTTGCAAAACTCTTTCCCCTCAGTTACAACCTCGTGGGTTTTTACCACCACAATACTGATCCTTTCAGAGGCTAGAATGCACCCTAGCACCTCACCACCATCAAAATCCTTTATGGTAACAAGAATCTGTCAGGTCTTCCCTTGTGGGGATCATTGGGAACCACTTGCTTTACATGCTTAATTCATTTTATATTTGTATATGTTCATTTTTTGAATTTTAAGACATATTTGGATAACACATCCCCTGTCCAGCCTACATATTTGGGTAGCCTACCTCCTGGCAAGATGTGTTTTATCTGACCATAGAGCAGCAACAATAATCAGCAATAATTTGTGTGCTCACTGTGTCAGACACTGTGTGCTAAGCACTCTTCTGCATTATCTGATTGAATGTTCTCAACAGTTCTGAGAGAGTGACTATCATTATTCACGTTTTACAACTGTAGAAATGGAGGAGCAATGAGGTTAGTTGACTTGCCCAAGATCACAGTGCTGGAGACATCGTTACTCCAAGTGAGGGCTTAAGCCTGGGGTGAGGTCAACTGTGAGGTGCCAACATGTCACAAAGAATTTGATTGCTCATCACAGGTAATCACAGATGGACGATTGCAGGACAGGTAGGCTGTCCCCTCACTCAGCTGAGCTATAGTAGATGTAGTTACTCTGAGTGGACACACACAGGTAGCCACAGGAAGTCTCATCTCACCTGGGACATGGCTCATCCATGGACCATCATCACATGGAACGTGTCTACGGACTGCTGCTTAGGGAAAACGGCGTTATCTGTGGCACCACTTACGTTCTTGACTGTCACCCGCAAACCAATCAAGACTCAGTTTTCTACCTACTGGCCATTCTCTCATAATGTCCTCTCCAATTCCCAGATGTCCCTCCTGACTTGTGGCCTAAGTCCATTTGCATGGACACCAGCTCCACTCTCTGAGCCCCGGTATATACTGATACTGATGTCTGTGCCAGGCCCTGCTCACCTCGACTCTCCCAGAGTTGGGCTCACACTCCAGTGTCCTGATCTCGCACCCACTGCTCTTATGGAAACGGTACAGTGGTAAACTATCCTGTAAAAAAAAAAAATTAATCAGACTGCAGCCAAACAGTAGTATCTGCCTCCCAAGCTTTATCCCTCCACGTGCCAGGCCCAGAGCTCTCTTCATGTACCTGACAGCATTCTCCTCTCAGAGGGGGCGTTTAGGAAAGGATCTGGAGTGTGAGTGGGTGACTGAAGAGATGCATGTTCTTACTGAATGGTACAGAGATGGGAGATTGAATGGCTCCCTGATTTGTTCAGTTTGGGAGTGCAGCAAGAAGTGAGGTGAGACTCTGCTTACATCACCCTTCCTGGGATCCTCCCGACCTCCCTGAATGAAAGGGGGTGGGGGAGAGCACTGATCTGACCAGAAGATTTCCCTCTTCCCTCAAGTCTGAAGAAGGAGCCTGATTTGGGTTCTCGATTTGCGCAAATCTTTCTCTGCCCTTGGCCTCAGTTTCCTCCTGGAGGGAGTGCGGGTGCACTGGCTGATCTCTGAGCATCCTTTCCAAACATGAGTGTCTTTGAATCTCTGCGTTACTGAGTTAAAGTGAAGCCCGTGTGATTCAAATCCACCCTGATTAGGAGCCTGCTTTCGTAGTGAGCCCACACCTAGGAGCCTGCCCATGTTTGAAGAAGTCACGGGGATTGGTTGACGATATCTTTCTTGAGAGATCCATCTCCAAGGGCAACGTTCAAAATATTTAACAGCCAGCGTGCATGAGCACGACGGTCAGGAGGGTAGGAAGCAGCGGGTAGGGCCAACTGGGGCCTGCAGCCTGACAGCCTGCCTGGCCCTTCCTGCTGTCCTGCCCAGCTTTCTCTGCTTGTTTTTAGGGGCCTGTCTCTTCCTGCCTGATTCTTCATCCAAGGCCCTAACTCAGTCCGCCCCCTCCAGGCTGCTTCTCTCCCCAACTACTTTCTACACAGCGGCTGGAAATACCCTCATGCATCCAAACCCCGGTGTCATCCTATTTCCCCCTCAGCAGATGCTCTGGCAGCCCCCTGCTGTGCCTGGCCCCTGGTCAGCTGACCCTCACACTCATGCCTTTATAAAATGTTCCAGACTGGGAACGGGTTTGGTTAAGAGACCTGAGTCCTAGCCTAGCTCAGCCCCTGTCTGCCGTGACCTCATGTGTCTCTCTGTGACCTTGGCGAGTCCCTGCCCCTCCCAGGGTGTTAGTTTTCTTACCTGTGAATGAGCAACTTAGATGGAGCTCCCGTGGTTCAGTGAGGAGTTTCTGGAGAAATGCGAGTCTTCGGCAGCTGACCGCTCTCTCTCTTTCTCTCCCTCTCTCTCTCTCTCTGCACCCGCCCCGCAACCACCACTGTAGAATGCACTGCTGCCCGCGGGCCTGAGGCAGAAGGATCAGACCACCAAGGCGCCCACAGGCCCCTTTAGAAGGGAGGAGCTCTTGGATCACTTGGAAAAGCAAGCAAAGGAGTTTAAGGACCGAGAAGATCTGGTCCCCTACACAGGGGAGAAGCGAGGTACTGGACGATGTTGCGCTTTTGAGTACGTTACCCCTCCATGCATCACTGAATGCCAGCTGTAAGCCAGGCCCCATGTCGGGCCAGATGTGACCAGGCCACCTTGCCTTCATCCCTGCCTGGCCCAGAGTTACAGCCCAGCTCCAAAAGCATCGATGCATGAGGTAGATTTAGTGAAGTTTTGGGCTCAACCAGGCCTGCAACACTTCCCCCTAAGTCCCCTCTAACTAGGGTGTCCTGATTACTCTTTATCCAAACCTGATATGGTTGAAAGGGGAAGAAGGAACTATTAAAAGGATATCAGGACATGAGGCCCAGACAAAGCCTGTGCCCTCCAACCAGAAACAAGAGATACCCTCTCCCTACCCTAACTGTCCCTGCTCTTTCCCCACAGCCCCTCTTTCTGGCAGCTGCAGCTCCCCTTCCTTCATCTGTCCCCTCATGACTCTCTGCCCCAGCCTAAGGCACACCATCTAGAAGGTTCAGGGAACAGAGAGGTGCCCCTACTCCCCAACCCTTCCAGAGCTTCCCCTACACTCCAAACCCTCCTCCTGTCCTCTGGGATCGTGCTCATCCTCGCTCACTGCCCTGCTGCCCCCACAGGTCTCTTTCTGTTCCCCAGACACTCCCAGCTCTTTTCCACCTTAGGACCTTTGCACAGATGCCTTCTGCCTGGAATGCAGGTCCTCCGTCTGGCTCCATGCTGTCTTCAGGGCTGGCTCCCCTCTTCTGTAAGAAATGTGATGGTTAGAAGCACAGACTGGAGCTGGGTCTACTCTGGCTGCAGTCTTGGCATTACCCCTTACTAGCTGTGTGAACTTGAGCACATTTGCTTGTTTGTTGGCCACACTGCAAGGCTTGCAGGATCTTATTAGTCCCTGACCAGGGATGAAACCTGCGCCCCCTGCGGTGGAAGCTCAGCGTCTTAACCACTGGACTGTCAGGGAATTCCCTCAAGTACATTTTTAAACCTGCTGTGCCTCCATTTCCTCATTTGTGAAATGGGGGTGATGAAAAGAATATTATTACCAGCCTCCTGAGGGTGTTCTGAAGATTGAGTTAAGATTATATATATATATATATATATATATATGTATATATATATATATATATATATATAGCGCTTAGCATAGCACCTGGCCCATCATGAATGCAATATCAGTATCAGCTATTATTACCCTCTTGGTCTCAACTGTACTGTCTCCTCTTTCAGGAAAGCCTTTCCTGTCTCCACTGGTTAGCACATTCCATCCATTCAACTCCCCCTCAGTTAGTCTCCATCTCAGAAGCCTTTGTGTGTTCTTCAGAATAATTTATTCACACTGGCCTGTAAGCTCCATGAGGCAGGCACTCAGACACTTTTGCTCACACAGTTCCGCCAGCACCCAGCAGGGCTCAAGAGAGGTGCTGAATGAATGAATGAGTTCAAATTGACTACATGCATAATGGATCTTGTAGACTTTTTCCTTAGAATATAAGCTCCATGGGTACTAGTACCACATCTGTCTAGCTTGTTGTTATATCCCTGTACCTCATAAACCCTAGCACGTTGTAGGCACCCAGTAAATAGTTGTTGAATGAAAGCATTAATTCTAATTAATTAATTGGGTAATTATTTATTTTCTGCCTCTTCCATTGTCATCCCCCCAAGGATGTCAGCATGGTGAGCCAAGGGTCCCTGTCTGTGGCTTTGTCCCTATGTCAACTGAGCAACTGAGCAGGCATGCCCTGTTGTGTTAGCACAATCCAGTACACAGAGTAACTGCCTGATAAATAATAAAATGAAGGAGCAGGCAGGGGTGGACATTGCAGGGAGGATGTCGAGCCATCCAGCACTTGCAGTTGGAGCTCAATCCAGATTTTACCAAAAACTAGGAAGGTCAGGGAAGCCCAGGAGACATCTGGATCACAGAGCTTTGGAAAAATTGTGTGATCTGAGGCATCCTGGAGCGGGAGGCAGGGGAAGGGAACCTGGACCATAAAGCCTGGGTGTGCCTGGCTGAGAGTATAGGTGCAAGCGGGTTTTAAGCAAGGTACTTGTGCCTTGAGGAGTGATTTCAGGTGCAGCAGGTAAAGATAAAAAAATCTCTGGAATTCGAGGGTCTTAAAACTCCCACTAGCCCACCTACACATCTGAAAACTGGGGAAAGCAAGGCTGTGAGAGTCAGGAGCAGGCCTGGGTGGACAGTTGGTGAGTCATTACTGCCATCTGCTCCCTTGTGTAGCCCTCCCCCTCCCAGGCGAGGAGCTGGAGATGAGATGGGGGATGGGGAGGGAATCTGGGCCGCACACCAACCAATCCTGCTGCCCCTTCACAGAATGCTGACCTGGCCCTGAGCCGGGAACAGCTCTCCAGACTCCCAGAGCCTGAGTGCCTTCATCAAAGACCAGGCTGACCCAAGGAGGGTAGCTATAATTTATTCTATTTTCTATTTTCACAATAATGACAAGCCTAAAAGGTTGATCGTCACTAACATCATCACCACCAGCATCGTCATCATCATAAAATATTTACATGATGATTGTTGGAGTCCATGTATATTGAATAAGTGTGGGTCTCAACAGAGAGAGTGTGGAAGGAGATGTTCCAGCTGTAAAAGGCAGACTCAGGGCCATTCAGTCCAGCCCTGCTGAGCACATGCCCCACACCGGGCCTAGAGGGAGCCTAGGCTGAGGGGAAATAGCATATCAGTCACTACAAGATCTGGCAGGATGTAGTAGGGGCCATAAACTGGTGCAAAGTCCTGAGGAATTTGGATTTTCCTTCACTCTCATTCAACTGGGGGAATCAGAACAAAGTTCCAAGCAGGGTATTTTCGTTATGCAGATTTGGCTGCACGTGCTAGAGAAACAAGTAAAATAAAAGAGGCTTAAGATGAAGGTTTAGTTTTCTTTTACTTAGTAGAGCTGCAGGGTTAGGCATTCCAAGGTTGGTAAGACATCTTTCTTGGGGTTAGGAATCAAGAGCTTTTCCAGTTTTTCATTCTGCCATCCTTGCAATACATCTTTGTCCCCATGGTTCTTTTGGATGCTGAAACTCCAGTCATCATAGCTATATCCCAACTAGTAAGATGAAGGAAAGGAAGAAGTCGGAGTCTTGTAATATCTGAGTCACCACCTCTATGGAGGCACCTGCTACAGTAGTATATAAACCATAAGCCTTAAATATTTACTGAATGTTCATCCTAGTCACTGCCTCAGTCATTTGCACAGTTTGTTTTCTTTTTCGCCATTTTTGCCCTTTTCCAGATCCACCTCTGGTGAAAGTTACTATACCTTTTCTCCCAGATGATTTTTTGCCTGTTCTGCTTATATAGGTAACTGATCTTTGCTGTAAACGTTTTAAGTAATAAAACAAAGTAATTCTTTCCACTGAGAGATGGCTCCCTGGTCCTATTTTAGTGAATATCCTTGTGGACATTTCTCTTTGCACTTCCCATCCCTCTTCATCTGTGGTCCAAGTCACTATCATCTCTCATCTAGACTTTTGCAGGAGCCTCCTAACCATCAACCATCTCTTGGCTTCCATCCTGGCCCCATTTCAGGTTATTCTCCATCAGTAGCCAAAGTGAGCAGTTTTTTTTTTCTCATTAAATTCACATAACATTAACTATTTTAAAGTGAACAGTAGCATTTAGTATATATACAATGTTGTGCGACTACCACCTCTATCTAGATCTAAAACGTTTTCATACAAAATAAAACCCTGTGCCCAATAAGCAGTTACTCTCCACACCCCCCTGTCCCCCATCCCTGGCAATCACCAATCTGTTTCTATAGATTTACCTATTCTGTATATCTCCTCTAAATTATATCATATAATGTGTGACTTTGTGTGTCTGGCTTCTTTCACTTAGAATATTGTTTTTAAGATTCATTCATTCCCTTTTATTACTGAATGATATTCCACAGTCTGTCCATTTATCCATTGATAAACATTTTGGTAGTTTTTGGCTATTGTGATTTAGTGCTGCTATGAACATTCCTGTATAAGTATTTGCTTGGGTAACTGTTTTCAGTTCTTTGGGGGTATATACCTAGGAGTGGAATTGCTAGATCATATGTAATTCTACATTTAATTTTTTGAAGAACTACCAAACTGTTTTCCAAAGCAACTGCACCGTTTCACGTTCCCACCAGCAATATATGAGGGTCAGTTTCTCCACATCCTTGCCAACACTTGTTAGTTTCCATTTTAACTTTTGACTTTTGTTATAGTCATTATCACGATTGTGAAGAGGTATCTTATTGTAATTCTGATTTGCATTTCCCTAATGACCAATGTTGTTGAGCATCTTGTCATGTGCTTGTTGCCCATCTGTACACTGACCCTCCATATCTGTAGGTTCTGTATTCATGGACTCAATCAACCATGAATCAGAAATATTTTTAAAAATTCCACAAATTTTAAAAAAGCAAAACTTGAATTTGTCTCACACTGGCAACTATTTACACAGTATTTACATTGTACTAGGTATAAATAATCTAAAGATGATTTAAAGTATACAGGAGGATGTGCATAGGTTATATGCAATATTATGCCATTTTATGTAAATGTCTTGAGCACCTAATCCCCCTCAGATACCGAGAGGCAATTGTGTATCCTCTTTGGAGAAATGTCTATAAGCCCTTTGCTCATTTTTAAATAGGTTGTTTCTCTTTTGATAGCTGAGTTGTTAAAGTTCTTTATATATTCTGAATACTAGACCCTATAAAAATATATGATTTTTGAATATTTTTTCTTCTTCTGTATGTTGTCTTTCTACTTTCTTGATGATGTCCTTTGATGCACAAAGGTTTTAAATTTTAAATTCAATTGATCAATTTTTCTCTAGTTGCTTATTCTTTTTTGTCATATCTAAGATTTAAGGTCATGAAGATTTATGTGTTCTTCTAAGAGTTTTATAGTTTTAACTATTATACTTCAGTCATTGGTTTGTTTCCAGTTGGTTTTTTGTGTATGGTGTGAGATAGAGATCCAGCTTTATCTTTTTGCCTGTCGATATCCAGTTGTCCCAGCACCATTTCTTGAAGAAACTATTTTTCCCCATTCAATGGATTTGACAAGTTCGTCAAAAATCAATTTGCCTAAGATGTATGGGTTTATTTCTGGACTCTCAGTTCTACCCCATTGTGTTGTATGTCTGTCCTTATGTTAGTGCCACATTGCTTAATCTTATAGTAAGTTTTGAAATCAGGAAGTCTGAATCCTCCAACTTTGTTTTTATCAAGATTTTTTGACTGATTGGAGTCCCTTACAATCATATGAATTTGAAGTTTGGTTTTTCTATTTCTGCAAAAAAAAAATCCGCTGAAATTTTGATAAGGATGGCTTTGAATCTGTGGGTTGTTTTGGACAGTATTACCATTTTAATATTGCCTTCCAATCTTTGAAATTGAGATTCCTTTTTGCTTGTTTAGGTCTTTTAAAATTTTTTTCAGCAGTGTTTTGTGGGCTTTCCAAGTAGATCAGTAAAAGAATTTGCCTGCCAATGTAGGAGATTGTACAAATCTTTCACCTCCTTGGTTAAATTTATTCCTAAGCATTTTGTTCTGTAGGATGCTATTATAGATGAAATTATTTTTCTAATTTCCCTTTAAGATTTTTCATTGCTGGTGTATAGAAATACCACTTAGTTTTGTATGTTAATCTTGTACCCTGCTTTTTGTGTGTGTGGAATCTTTAGGGTTTTCTACATATAAGATCATATCATCTGAGAACAGAGGTAATTTTACTTTTTCATTTCCAGTCTGGATACCATTTATTTCTTGTCCATTCGGTCTAACTAGAACTTTATGTACACAGTTGGGTAGGAGCAGTGAAAGTGGGCATCCTCGTATTGTCACTGATCTGAGGGTCTCATTTCCCCACTCTGTTGATTCCAGCTCACAGATCATCTTCCCTGACCACCTTACTCCAAAGAGCAGAGTCCACCTCACCCACACCCCAGCCTAGAACTTCCTAATCTTTTTCTTGGCTTTATTTTCCTTTGTGATGCTTAGTACTATCTGGTATCTTTACATGTTTGCTTATTATCTGTCTTCTTTCACTAAACTGTAAACTGTTCCCTGCTGTCCCCCTGGTGCCAAGAAAGGTACTTAGAACATAGGAAAGACTTAATAAATTGTTAATTGTTGTTCAGTCACTAAGTTGTATCTCACTCTTTGCAACCCCATGAACTGCAGCATGCCAGGCTTCCCTGTCCTTTACCATCTCCCGGAGTTTGCTCAAACTCATGTCCACTGAGTCGGTGATGCCATCCAACCATCTTATCTTCTGTCTCCCCCTTCTCCTCTTGCCCTCAATCTTTCCCAGCATCAGGGTTTTTTCCCATGAGTCAGCTCTTCACATCTGGTGGCCAAAGTGTTGGAGCTTCAGCTTCAGCATCAGTCCTTCCAATGAATATTCAGGGTTGATTGCAACTCAATAAATATGTTGCATGAATAAAGATATATGTGTGTGTGTGTATATATATATATGTATATATATGCAATTTTTCAGGCTTCCCAGGTGGCACTAGTGGTAAAGAACCTGTCTGCCAATGCAGGAGACATAAAAGCCGTGGGTTCAATCCCTGGGTCGGGAAGATCCCCTTGAAGAGTGCATGGCAACCCACTCCAGTATTCTTGTGTGCAGAATCCCATGGACAGAGAAGCCTGGTGGGTACATAGGGTCACACAGAGTCAGACACAACTGAGCAACTTAGCACGCATGCATGCAATTTTTCATAACCAGAATTAAATAATTTATGCTATTCTGTAAGCTTGCTTTTGATAGCTTACAGTGAATGGTGTTTCGGATTCTTGATCTTCAAAGAAGATTTAGCTTCGGGACCAGGGACCAAGCTTGATCACTCAAGAACTTTTGTATAGCAGAGTTTTATAAAAGTGTGAAAAGGGACAGAGAAATCTTCTGACATAGACATCAGAAGGGGGACAGAGAGTGCCCCCCCCTGCTAGTTTTAGCAAGTTGTTTTATGTCTGTTAGAAAGTTATTAATCAGATAAGAAAGACACTTCAAGGCTGACGGAGTTTCACCAGGCCCCTCTCCCACAATGTGCATTTTTGAGATAGGATGGCACGAGGTGTGTCATCCCCCAGCCGTAAAACAATTGATATGAATATGGGTCTTTTGAGCTATTATCAGCCAAAAGTTAGTCTTAGGTGGAACCATTTTGAAGAAAGGCAAATTCCAAAGCAAATACATGGTTTCATTAACATAGCTTAAAGAAAACATTTCCATAAGAAAAACGCATTGGTTAGCTCAAGGTTTGAGGAGAGCTAAGTTCAGGTGGAACCAGGTGTCATCGTGCTGCTGCTGCTGCTGCTGCTAAGTCGCTTCAGTTGTGTACGACTCTGTGCGACCCCATAGAAGGCAGCCCACCAGGCTCCACCGTCCCTAGGATTCTCCAGGCAAGAATACTGGAGTGGGTTGCCATTTCCTTCTCCAGTGCATGAAAGAGAAAAGTGAAAGTGAAGTCACTCAGTCGTGTCCGACTCTTAGTGACCCCATGGACTGCAGCCTACCAGGCTCCTCCGCCCATGGGATTTTCCAGGCAAGAGTACTGGAGTGGGGTGCCATTGCTTTCTCCTGGTGTCATCATAGCAACACAGAATTTTAAGAGGCACTTGCAGCCTATTTCCTCCATTTGGAGACCCCTGGCCTTCCTGCCTGTTAACCTCTCACTTTTTTACACATGTTGTCTTGGGCATTTTCCTTTCTTAGTGAGTAGAGCTCTCCATCATCCTTTTGCGGGATCGCTGTTGTGTGGATGCCCCATGATTTCTTCAAAAGGCCATCTTGGTGCACTCTGCAGCCGCCAGCCATCCCTGTGTGTGCCTCTTTGCTCTCTCATTCAGTTATGAGTCTGACACTTTAAAAATATAATGTCCCAAGTTTCTCCCTATTCCTCTTTTACTAATCTGAGTGTATGTATTTTGTTTTAGAAATGTTTCTAAGTTTTTCTCTCATACCAGAACCCTTGTTTAGAGCATTCCAGACCCTGGCATTCTATTATATTTTTCTTTTGCATTTTTTTTCTACTTACTGATTGTTAAAATTGATGACCAGCATTTTCAATAGTGAGCAATCTCCTCTGACCAAGTTCTAAAGTTCTTCTTTTTAAACATAAGGGGTGCTTTGTTAGAGATCTCTGATTCCCTTTCTCTGAGCCAGTTTGGCACTGGATCCCCAGAGAGAAGCTTTAAGGGCATCTTGGCATGGAGGGATCCACAGGCCTCTGGACGATCCACCTGGGGTCATCGCCAGAGGCTGCCCCAGTGCAGTGGCGCTCCGTGTAACAGGCATCTCATGTGTTTTCAGGAAAGGTCTGGGTCCCCAAGCAGAAGCCGATGGACCCCGTGCTGGAAAGTGTGACACTGGAGCCAGAGCTGGAGGAGGCCCTGGCGAATGCCTCCGATGCGGAACTCTGTGACATCGCAGGTAGGAGGCATTCCTGACGCTTCCCCACGTCCTCTAAAGCATTTGACCTTCATCAGCAGGGGAGGCTTGAGTGATTTATTTCAACATAAATACCCTCTCTGTTTCTAAAAAGGACTAGAGGAGATGGAAACCTATTACAAGAACTGAAATGAGTGAAATAGAGATAAAAACACCCAAACCCTTTCCACCTTGGAGCCCATCCCAGAGGAATGTGGGAGGCAGCCTAAGCCCTTCACCAGCCATTGCATCAAACCCTGCCCAGGCCTCCTGGGAAGAAAGAGAGAGGAGGAGACAGAGGGCTGCCGGCATCTCAGGTCCAGGCAGCTCACAGAGGCCTGGAACAGGTCATCTGATTTTACCATTTTGCACAGTTCAGAGAGCTGGGCTTGGAGCCGATCACCCCATATCTCATATTCATACAGCACCCTCCATCTTCATGTGTGTTTCCATGTGATCTTCACAAACAGCCCCTAAAACTCCAGAAGGTGGCCTGGCATCCAGAGCCCTTCACCACCCGCTCTTGTCCCCTTATTACTGTCTGGTCCCTGCCCCACCTGTTGGTATCCCTTTGTCACCGGGGGTCAGGCTCTGGCCGTAGCGTGCCCACCGTCATGCTGTGCTCCCTGGCCCAGTGGGGTAGGTGGTCTTTTTATTCAGCAGTCTTGGGGGACTACTAACCCTCACCCAGATGATGACAGGAGGGTGGATGGGATAGGGAGAGACTCAAGGCAAGTGGGAAGGGGAGAGGAAAGACGGGGTCAACTGTAAGGTCAGGGGAGGAGTCCAGTTCTCCCGAGACTAAGTTGGTGTCATTAGTGAAGGTGGGTGCACTAGTCTGCTCAGGCTGCCCTAACGAGATACCACAGGCTGGTGGCTTAAACAACAGAACTATGTTTTCTCAATAGTTCTGGAGGTTAGCTGTCCAAGATCAAGGTGTCCACAGGCTTGGTTCCCCCTGAGCCCTCTCTCCGTGCTTGCAGATGACTGTATCTCTCTGGGCTCTGTGCGTGTGTCCCCTGGGGTTCCTTTGTGTGTTCTAATCTCCTTCTTGTAAGTACACCGGGCAGATTGCATTAGGACCCACCTGAACAGCCTCATTGTCATTTAATCACTTCTTTAGAGACCTTATCTCTAAAAACAGTTACAAATTCTAAGGGGCTAGAAATTACCTTATTCAACATATTGGAGGGACAAAGCAGGACACAATCAACAATTATGGGGGGCGGAATTCAGCCGTAACAGTGAGGGAGGAACAAATGTAGGGGAAATAAGGCCAATGCCCATCCACAGGGGGACAGGTGTATATGAAAGTCCTTGAGTTCTTCCAGGGTCCACTCTAGAGATAGGGAGGTGGGTGTCATCAACCTTTAGGGTGGAGGGCCTGGTGGGAGTGGGGTCTGGGGCTTTGGAGGCTAGGGCCTGGCTGGGGTAGAAGTCTTTGGGAGAAGAGTGGAAATAGGATGAAGGTAGCCACCGTGGATACCACGAATGGGCTGGGAACCCAAGGCCAAATCAAGATGGGCAGAGCCTAATGCAAGAGTTAGGAAGACAGCATGAGGGTTCAGGGCCTGCCAGAAGACTCAGAGGCGAGGCCAGAGGCCAGTGAGGCTGCTGTTGCCAGGGGACTCAGTTGGCTGCAGTGTCTTATGCTCTTTGCATCCTCCAGCTTTTTGTGCGTGTTGTGTACCAGTATGATGACATTCTTAGGGGAGAGGAGGAAGGGGAACCAGAGCCAGGTTGCAGCAACCGGAGGAGCAAACGAGGGGAGCCAGTGTGTAGACCCTCAACGCAGATAGCCTTTCCTAGGGAGGCGGAACATTTGGGAAAAGACAAAGAGCAGTGGCTTGAAGGGTGTCAGAGCTGATAGAGAAAGGTGTTCACTTTCACTATGAAGTACACAGCAGTGAGAGTGTGACCCTGGAAATGCAGCACTTAAGATACTCAACTGCTTTGCTCATCAAAACCCACACATGTCACATTAGATTCCACATCAGGCTCCGGTATTAGGACCGAACTGTCTTCCCAACTCAAGAGTTTGCTTGAGTTCTGGTTCATCTGTGTTTCTGGGCAGTGGGTGGGGGACACAGTTGTCCAGCATCTCCACACTGGCTCACCCCAGCTACTGTTTTTGTCCTGGTCCTTCTCCTCTGATCACCCTCGTGACGTCACGCTCCTCATTAGGCAGCTCAGAGGGATCATCAAATGACTCCACTGTCAGAACCGCCAGTTCCTATGCCAAAATAGAACTGCAATATCATGCTAAGTTTCTGTCTTGATTTCTTGAAACTATTCCTCTTTATTTTTGTTGGCATGGCTAATTACTAGTATCTGTTTATGATACCGTATACTTCCGATGCCCAGAAAGGAGAGGGGGAGCTGCAGGACGACACCGGTGTTAACTGGCTAGCCTTGGACACCTATTGTTGCACGTCAGCTACTTGAAAGTGGCCATGGAAGAAGGTGCGGAACATTTGTTGACCACCAACTATGTCCTCACTGCTGTGGGCATTGCTTTCCATACCTTGCTGCATTTATCGACCACAGCGATCCTATGAAGTGAGTTGTATTGAAGTCCCCATTTTACAGATAGAGAAAGTTGGCATAGTGAGGTTATCCTTGTTCACAGGTTTGATCTCCGGCAGCTTGGTTCTAGGGTCTGCTCACAACATCACCACCCAGTACACCCTGGATAAAGCCTTCCAGGGTAGAGAAGTGGACTCAGAGTAGGGAGAGGGGTGCATGGCTGAATCTCAGAATCAGCTGGGGCGAGGATAGGAATTAGGAAAGGCTCTAGATGTCACACTAAAGCATTGAGGCCTGGGCTGGGGAGTGTTGGGAGAGGCCAGATGAAAGCAGGGGTTTGGGTAGAGAGGTGGTGGTGTTAGGAGGATGAGGGGATGGAGGGGAAAGGCCCCAGGTGAGGCCAAGGGCCAAGGTGGCCTGTGTCTGAGATGTGTTTCTGAAAGACCAGCTCCTCCTAGAGCTGGATCAGAGGACAAGAGGCTGAGATGATGAGATGACTGCAGGCTTTTGGCCTGAGGCTCCAGAAAACAGAGCTGGGTGCCGGCAAGGACTGAGGAGAGCTGCCCAGCCAGGAGTCAATTTAAGAGATGGAATCGCTGGAGATGGGACATCTTGTTGGAGTGCTAGGGGTGTTGCCGGCAGTAGCTGGAGCCCCAAGTGGATGATGCATTAGGGAACAAAGAGGAGGGCGTGCTGGGCACAGGGTCTGCAGGTCCTCTCTGCTCCCTGCGGCTTGACTCTCGGGCAGAGTATTTCTGTTAACTAAGCTTCCAATTGTGCTGGACTAACCACAAGAAAGCAGCCTGGTTCCTGCTCATGCAGAGCTGAGGTTAAATAAATTCCAAGGCCAACATGCAGGGACAGGCGGGAGCAAGTGTCGTAGGGAGAAAGGGCCGAGTGCAGGAGAGGGCTTGTCAGGTGGTGGGGCCGTAAGATGAGGTGGGGGCCGTAAGATGAGGTGGGGACCAAAGCTGAACCGAAAGGAGGAAGAGTAGAGGTGAGCTAGGCCAGGAGATGGGTCCCAGTGGGAAAGAGGCTCTGAGCTGGGGATGAGGCAGCACCTCTGAGTCGTTGCTTTACAGGTGCACGTGTGGCAGGCTTGATACCTGGCTGTGATAGGAATGTGTAGGGGGACACCCAGTAGGTGTGTCACATGAGCCAGACCTGTGAACTCTCACTCACTTGTTTGTTTTCTCGTCTGTGCGTTCACTCACAAGTCAGCGTATACTGCTGGGATGAATCAGATCCAGTCTTTGACCTGGGGGCCCCAGGATGTGATGAAGAGGACAGAACAGAGACATACAAATATCAACATGCAGTGTCATCATAGGTGATGAGCAATGTGCTGGCCCCTGACCGGGCTAACTTCTTGGCATGTGGCCTTGGGTTGTAGCTCCGAGGCCACTGGGAGTCAGCTGCAAGCAAGTGCACGATCACTGCCTCCCCTCCCCAGTCAGGGGTATGACCTCGACTTACCTTTGGGGAACTTTCAGGCAGGGCAGGACCCAAAAAGGAATTGAGGGTAAGGAAACGTACCCTTCAGAACCCCCAGGCCACCCCAGGGCAGTTGGTACCCCCAGCTCCTGTGACAATCAGAGGCAGTCTTAGTCAGACCACCCAGCTTCTGCTGTACTTTGATGTCCTTAGGCATCTCTTCTCCTCCGATACTACAAGGGTCAGGGTATGGCTTGTTCAGGAGTAGTTGGTTCAGCTGCTCTGAGGTCCTGGGCTGGAGCCAGCTTCTCTCACCTGCTCCTAGGATGCAGGAAATACCTTCCGGCCATCTGCCCGAGTCAGCCCGAGCACTTGGCAGCTGGAGGAGCCAAGGATGTGTGCCGCTGTCTCGCTGTGTCCTAAGTCAAATTACCAACTGAGTGAACCCTGCAAAGGCAGAGTGAGGAAAGAGAACTTGATGTTCTTTTTCAGAGTTCAAAAATAGGCCTTTTTGAGTTTTGAGGAAGATCTAGAATTTTTTTTTTTGTAAGAAATCACATTCCCCTGTGCTAAATTCAGCCCTGCCAGTATCTACAAAGAATGAAGGAGCAGGCAATGTTGATGTGCTGTTTTTCTCTGTCACTCACTCCTGGTGACATGGAGTGTGCAAAACCAAGCAAGGAGAAAGTCATGGTTTGGTCCTTAGGTCAGGAGAACGGAATACTGACTTCGGAGCCACCGGGCAGTCTGCTCAGTGGTGGAGAATTTACTTGGCCTGCCCCCTCCAACCCACCTCCCTCTCACCTTCTTAGAACTTTAATCTCCTCTGAATTGCAAAGGTGTTCTATTTCTTCTTATGGCTACTACTGATATACATTACCTCCTAGAATATATGTCATCTGTCTTTAAAATTCTGAGGTTGAAGGGAAATTTTAGAACTTTAGGCCAGTTGGTGACCTAGTATGTGGAGGTGTGGGTGAGGACATTAACTTAGAAGCCAGGAGGGTCTTCACCAAATGGTCTTTGACCAACCATTACCCTCTTGAGCCTGCTAGGAAAATGGGGGTTGACACTACCTGTCCTGGATGCTGCTCATAAAAATCAAACACTATAAGATGGTGAGAAATTGTCATGTGGCTATTAAGGCCCATGAGAAGTTAAGAGATCATCCCTCAAACATGATCCATTTTAGAGGTGAGTACACTGAGGGGCAAAAAGTAGAAGTGATCTGGACAGGGTTACTCAGTAAGTTAGTACCAAGGCTCAGTCCAGAGTCCAGGTCTCCTTCCTCTGTCCCCCGGCACTTCCTCGTAATCTTCCTGCCTCGGCCCCCTCTCTCTGGATCATTACGAAAAGCTATCATTCAAGCACAAAATGCATTTTCCATTTTCCCACCACTCTATACACTCTAAGCAAGAGAAGCCATCTGAGATTACGTCTTTTCTATGATTCCCAGCAGCCTTTACAAACTGTTTTTCCAAACCTGAAACCCAGCAGCAGCCCAGAACCACCACCAGAGCCACTGTCTGGGTGGGGGCTGGAAGAGCCCACCCCGGAAGGTGACTCCAGGTGATCTGATTCACCTGCTGCTGACTCAAGCCTCAGCTCTCTCTGCCCACGGAGATGCAGCCTAAATTAAGGCTCAAAGAGCTCAAAACGGTGCAGAAGCCTCTCTCCTTACCACTTCTTAACGATGAGCAGGCAGGTCTAATTTTAGCAGAGAAGACTCTTACAATGTGAGAAACAGAAGGTACTTTCAGATCATCTTGTCTTGTGGTTCTTAGCTCCCACTGAGCATCAAAAATCATCCAAGGAGATTAAAAATACATTTCCAGAGATTAGATTAGTTTGTCCAGGAGGACCACTGGTATTGTTGTAGAGTTCCTGGGTCATTTGTATGTGTAGCCCTGATGGAGAACCAGTGGTCTAGTTTCACCCCTCATTGTACAGAGGAAGCTGAAACCCAGAGAGGGGAGTGGACTTATCCAAGGACACAGCAGTATCAGAGGCAGAGTCAGGACTGGAACTTGGGTCTCTTGACTCTTCACTAAAGTTTCCCATGTTGTCTCTCTAACTAGAAATTGCATCTAATGAAATGGCTAGGGGAGGTTTTTTTTGTTTTTTTTTTTAATGAACAAATGTTTACCAAATATCATCTTCTGAAAGAGGTCCAAGAGAGAGAATACTCTTCCCTGATCTCTGGTAGCCCACAGTCCAATAGGGGAGGCACACATATATCCAGATAGCTCTAACCCTGTGTTGACTATGACTGTGACAGGGACACCAGGTGCTGTGAGAGAGCTAGAGGGAAGGTGGAATCCAGGAGGACTTCTGGGAAGGAAGCATTATTCCAGACTTAAAGGATGGGGAGGTAGAGTTGTTAGATCAGATACTGGATGTTCAGTTGGATTTGAATTTCAGATAAACAATAAGTTTCTCATAGAAAAAGTTCTCAAATGCTGAATAGGGCGCACTCATAACAGAACATTATTAATTGTTTATCCGAAATTACAGCTTAACTGGGTATCCTGTAATTTTATTTGCTGAATCTCAAAACTCACCGGTGGGGGTGGGGTGCATTTCAGCAGTGGGTAGTGTAGATGGAAAAAGGATCGCCAGCAAATGGGCGGCATTGGCAGAAGCAGGAGCAGCCACTGAGCAGTGACCACTGGTGTTGCCAGAGCAGAAAGGACCTGGGCGAGGGACAAGGCTACTGAAGCAGGGCCAGCCCAGGGAGGATGGGTGAAGCCAGGCTTTGGGGCCACAAGGCATCATCCTCCCAAGTGCACCAGCCTCACAGTCCCACAGGCCTGTCCCTCCCCTCTGTGGTCAATGCTCCGCATTCAGCCTGAGTAACAGGAACCCGAGTCAGACCATCTCACTCCCTGCTCAGGCCACACCTAGAAAAAGATGTCTGAGCTTCTTATCTCGACCTAGAAGACCCTGTAGGGTGTGACCTGGCCTATTTGAATCAAATCTACTCCAAAACATTGTTGTAAAGACTCAGGGGGATGACGTCAGGCAGTGTTCTCAACCTTGGCTGCCCTCTGAAACCACCTGGAGAGCTTTTTAAATTTTTATTAGAGTATAGTTTTGATTGATTTACAATGCTGTGTTAGTATGGGGAGCTTTTAAAAAGGCAGACGCTTGGCCCCAGCCCTGGGGATTGTGGCTTCCTTGGTCTGGGGTAGTCTGGGCATCAGGAGTTTCAAAAGATTCCCAGTGATTCAGATGCACAGTGATTGAGGGTCACTGCTATACAGTGCGGAGAAGGCAATGGCACCCAGTGTGCTCTCTAGCCCCACAGAAGCAGCTGGTGTTGGCACGTTGCCCTCTGCCACGTGTCCAGCTTCACCTCTGTCCATCTTCAGTTTCCCCCTCTCTCCCTGGCCTGTGGCTTCCTACCTACCATCCCTCTGTCCAAAATATTCTACCTTCTTTCTTTTAACTTGGCCAACATCTCATCGCTCCCATCCCTCTGTCCTCTTCTCCCAGAACACATTGAACTTCTTCTTTACAACACTCAGCATTCTCTGCACTTATGTTTTCAGTTGTGTGGGTACTTGCTTAGTCTCTAGTTCCCAGCAGACTGTAGGCTACATGGCAGAGGTCCTGTCTCTCTTATTCCTCACTATCCCCACCCCCACCCCACCCCACCCTGGAGCTGGACACATGATGCTGGCACTCAGTAAATGCCGAACAAATGAATGGATGAAAGAATGACTGATCAGGAGAGCGATACAGTCAGGTTTGCATTTCCAGAGAGATCTTTCTGGCTGCTCTGTGCTGAATGCTGCTGGGGGAGGGTCGGAAGAGACTGAAGCCAGCATACCAGTGATTCTACAGCTGGAATCACTGGCGAGAATGGATAGGGCCGTGACCAGGACAGAGGTGATGGAATGGGAGATGGGACAAATGAGAGATCCTGTACAGGAGGGTGAGGATTTGGTGGGAAGGTTGCCATGTGACTGAGATTCTACCCCAGGGGACAAGCAGGATGAGAAGATAAGAAAGAGGAGTTCTGTTTTGGCCAAGTTGGGTTGGACGTGTCAGGAGGACACCTAGGAATCTGAGGCCAGGGACTAGAAACACCTAGGCTAGGGATAGAGATTGGACAGTCACATCAATAGAGGCAAGAGTAAAAACCAAAGTGTTTCTTGCCATTTCTGTGAGCAAAACTTCCTGGGGCATGGAATGTCTGTGCCCGGGAAGCTGTCTGTCTGAGAGGCACGTCACGGGCCCTTGTGTCCCCGCAGCTATCCTCGGCATGCACACGCTCATGAGCAACCAGCAGTACTACCAGGCCTTGGGCAGCAGCTCCATCGTGAACAAGGAGGGACTCAACAGTGAGTACCGGCCCCGCTCCCTGCCCCACCGCGAGGGCATCTCGGAAGTGAGGCATCCTCCCGAGTCTTGCTACCTCAGCCCACTCTCTGCAATCTCATTGCAGAAGATTTCAAATTCTACTAGCTAAAACTGCCCACCTCTTCTTTTTACTCTCCTGGGATCCTTGTGATTTGATTACAAAGGCCTTCCCCATCCAAATATTATTAAAACATCCTCCTTTATTTTCTTCTGTAAGTTTTAGAGATTTACTTCTTATACTCCATTTCTTAATCCTCCTGGAGTTCATGTTTGTGTGTGGTGTGAAATGAGATCAAGCTTTCATTTTCTTATATCAATATTCCATTGTCCCAGCACCACTCTTTGCAAAGTCCATCCTTTCACCTCTGGTTTGGGGCTCCACCCGGATCATAAACATCCATGTATCCACACGGGTCTGTCTCTGGGTGCCTCTCCTGCTCCACAAGTCTCCTTGTCCTTTCCTGTGCCAACATTGCATTGTCTGAATTGCTCCACTGCATTGTTCCAAGCTGTCAATTTGGCCCCAAAGAGAAATGAAGGCGCCCAAAGCACAATTACCTTTTCCTCTAGAAGGCCTACACATTTCTTTCCCATCCAGTCTTCATTTTATCCTCACAGGAACCCACTGGGTAGAACGACTGTTCATACTCTACAGTGAGGACACCGAGCTTCAGAGAGTTTAGTGAATTCACCTAGTTTTTGCAGGGCGGCAGAGGCATTGTCCAAGTAGGGCCCAGACTCCTGGCCCCATCCATCACCATCCTCCTCCAACCCCTCCCCTCAGTAACCCCCAAGAGGCCCAGTCTCCCATGTCCCTGAGCTCTACCGCCACTTCCTTCTGATGTCCTTGTGTCAAGGGAAAATGACGCCCCATCTCTGTGAGCCATCTCCCTGTTGTCGGTCACTCTAGGTGTGATCAAACCTACACAGTACAAGCCTGTGCCTGACGAAGAACCAAACGCCACCGACGTGGAAGAAACACTGGAGAGGATAAAGAACAATGACCCGAAACTTGAAGAGGTCAACCTCAACAACATCCGGGTGAGGCCCCCTTCCCTCTACTTCCCCTGTTGTGGGAGTGTGGGGGAAGCCGAGTCCACAAAGACCCAGACAGCCCAGACCAGACTGCACACAGATAGCAGTGTCCTGCTTGAACTCTGGGTACTTCTGGATTAGAGGCAAAACTTTTGGGAAGGAGGACAGTATAAACCAGCACAGCCCATCATCTTGGTTTCCTTCGGGGCCTGACATCAGACCCAGATGTTCACCACAGCCAACCCAGCTTTGACTCTGGAAACCCACCACCTTATCCACAACATGGAGAGCTTCTCAGAGATAAATCATGAGTCAGACACATATGGCTACACGGGATCTCAAGGCTGGAAAAGCCTGGTGCCCACCAGGTTCGTGGGGGTAACCCCAGCCTGGGGAGGGGCCTAACCCTGAACCTGTGTCTCATGCACGTATTCAGCCTCATTGTGCAACCCTAGATGGGAACCATTGGCCCAGTGTCCAAAGACATACTCTAGGCTGTCGGCTCACATCTCTTTGGACCCTGCCTGTGTGACCACCAGGCAGAGCAGGGATGGGTGGACAGGCTGTGGGAGGAATGCAGAAGCAGGCCCAGCTGTCTGCTCACCTGCTCAGCCCGGGAGCCAGAGAGATTAGTTCTCAGGGGGTGTGGATGTAAGATAAGAAGTGGGCCCCTCACTTCCCAGGTCCCTTTTCCTTTCTTCTCCACTTTCTTTTAAGTGGCTGCCAGCCTCACGGCATAATCAGATTGGAAACCTGTGCCTGCAGTGTCTCCTCCACCTGGTCTCCTCGTGCTTTGCTCCCATGGGGGCTAAAGTGATGCTCTGAAATGCGAGATCCATTCAGGTGCCTCCGCTGTTTGCCATGTGTGCCATGGGAGACACTGGCACGGTTCAGAACTGTGCACCCTGGCAACGTCTATGCGCTCAGAGAAGTGTGGGATGGGGGGACCTGACCACGGCCCTGTGCCTTCACTGTGGGGCCTCAGGCAAGGGCTTGCCCTTTTCAGGCCTGTTTCCCCACTGCATGTGAGGCAGTTGGACTAGGTCAGTGGTTTTCACTTGAGATTAAAAAAATAATAAATGCCAATGCCTGGTCCCTCTCCCCAGAGAGATTCTGATTTTATTGGTCCACGGCAGGCCTGAGCATCAGCATTTTATGAGAGTTCCCTGGCACCTCCAATGTGTGGTAGGGCTGAGACCTTCTGGGACAGATGTCTCTTAAAAATTGTCTAGGGCAATGCCCTACCTTAGTTTATGGAAACAAACTCAGAGAGGGACAGAGACTTCTCCAGAGTCACACAGCAAGTCAGAAACATTGCCTGTTGCACACACCCACAGGCCTGATCTCTCAGCACAACACTCTTCTGCACCTTTGCCTTGATGTTTTCCTGCTCCTCCGGTCTCTGCATGTACAAAGAGAAAACTGCAGGTGCTATCTGAAATGTTCAGGGAGGACTTTCTCAATCTGTTTACCAGAAAGTTCTCCCCAAATCTCAGCCATCTGGGGCAAAGCAGAAACCCTTTGTCCATTCAGCTCTTTGGTCAGGGACGTGCTGGGCATCAGGCTGCACCAGGTTGTGAGAGAATTACTGCCCCATCTCTCTGCCCTGCCTGCCCCTGTCAGGACTGCTGGTCACTGCTTGCCTTTCTCTCTGCAGAATATCCCCATACCCACTCTCAAGGCGTATGCAGAAGCCCTCAAAGAGAACTCGTATGTGAAGAAGTTCAGCATCGTGGGAACACGGAGCAATGACCCTGTGGCATTTGTATGTACTTTTCTGATCTGTTACATTTAGACTGGGAGGCATAGAAACAGGAAAGTTGACATCTGTGGCCTCAGGACTGGCCATGTGCCACCGATGAAGAACCTTGTGTGGTGAGGTGTGATGTGGTGAAAGTCACAGGGCTAGGAGCCAGGAGGGAATGTGGACAGAACAGCCATTAGCCAGGCACCGTCTGTACATTATCCTAGTTTATCTCCACAACCATCCCTGATTCCAGAGGTGCAGGGCTCCCCATTTTACAGATGAAGAACCTGGGGTAGAGGAAGCTCAGACAACTTGCTTTGCCCAAAGTTTCACAGCAAGTGAGAAGTGGAGTTGAGATTTAAATGCAAGTCACATGGACCTTAAAGTTGGATCTCTCTCCACTCAGTGTGTAGACAAGGGCCTGCCCCTCCCTGGTCCTCAGTTTCCCCATATCTAAAACTATTGTCTTCATTGGTGGTTCCCAATGATCAATTTTATTTGATTTTTCCTGTGTCTTAAAAATATTTCTGATTAGATTCAGGTCAGTTCAGTCGCTCAGTCATGTCTGACTCTTTGTGACCCCTTGGACTGCAGCATGCCAGGCTTCCCTGTCCATCTCCAACTCCCGGAAACTGCTCAAACTTATGTCCATCGAGTCGGTGATGCCATCCAACCATCTTATCCTCTGTCGTCCCCTTCTCTTCCTGTCTTCAATCTTTCCCAGCATCAGGGTCTTTTCCAATCAGTCAGTTTTTCGTATCAGATAGCCAAAGTATTGGAGTTTCAACTTCAGCATGAGTCTTTCCAGTGAATATTCAGGACTGATTTCCTTTAGGATTGATTGGTTTGATCTCCTTGCTGTCCAAGGGACTCTCAAGAGTCTTCTCCAACACCACAGTTCAAAAGCATCAGTTCTTCAGCGCTCAGCTTTCTTGATAGTCCAACTCTCACATCCATACATGACCACTGGAAAAACCATAGCCTTGACTAGGACCTTTGTTGGCAAAGTAGTGTCTCTGCTTTTTAATATGCTGTCTAGGTTGGTCATAGCTTTTCTTCCAAGGAGCAAGCGTCTTTTAATATCATGGTTACAGTCACCATCTGCAGTGATTTTGGAGCCCCCCAAAATAAAGCCTATCACTGTTTCCACTGTTTCCCCATCTATCTGCCATGAAGTGATGGGATTGGATGCCATGATCTTCATTTTTTGAATGTTGAGTTTTAAGCCAGCTTTTTTCACTCTCCTCTTTCACTTTCATCAGGAGCTCTTTAGTTCCTCTTCACTTTCTGCCATAAGAGTGGTGTCATCTGCATATCTGAAGTTATTGATATTTCTCCCAGAAATCTTGATTCCAGTTTGTGCTTCATCCAGCCCAGCGTTTCTCATGATGTACTCTGCATAGAAGTTAACTAAGCAGAGTGACAATATACAGCCTTGACCTACTCCTTTCCCAATTTAGAACCGTTCAGTTGTTCCATGTCCGGTTCTAACTGTTGTTTCTTGACCTGCATACAGATTTCTCTGGAGGCAGGTAAGGTGGTCTGGTATGCCCATCTCTTGAAGAATTTTCCACAATTTGTTGTGATCCACACAGTCAAAGGCTTTAGCATAATCAGTAAAGCAGAAGTAGATGTTTTTCTGGAATTCTGTTGCTTTTTCTAAAATCCAACGGATGTTGGAAATTTGATCTCTGATTGGATTAAATTGTAGTTATTATAAAGTAGCCATCAACTCCTTTTTTTTTAAATATTCAATACATATTTATGGAGTGTTTATGTCCAGCACTGAATTAGGCTCTGAGAATACAACTGTGACCAAGATAGTCACAGTTCCCACTTTCATGAACATAATGGTCCATGTAGGCAGATAAAGGATAACAGTACAGTATAATTACTACAATACAAATAGCAGGTTAAAAGATACATGAATTAGCCTACCAGCCATGGTAATTAACCATTTAGTAGCAATCAGTTATGTTGATATCCACAAAATAACTTGCTGGGATTTCAACTGGGATTGCATTGAATCTATATCAAAATGGGAAGAACTGATATCTTGACAATATTGAATTTTCTTGTGCATGAATATGGAATATATCTCCATTTATTTAGTTCTTCTTTGATTTCATACAACAGAGTTTTGTAGTTTAGCTCATATAGATCTCGTACATATTTTGTTAGCTTTATACCTAAGTATTTCATTCTTTGGGGTGCTAACATAAATGGTATTGTACTTTAAATTTTAAATCCCACTTGTTCATTGCTATCTATGGGAAAACAACTGACTTTTCTTTATTAACCATACCCTACAACCTTGCTATAATTGCTTATTAGTTCCAGGAGTTTTCTTTGTCAGTTCTTTTGTATTTTCTGTGTAACCAATAATGTCATTTGCAAATAAGTGCAGGTCAGTTGCTCAATTGTGTCCGACTCTTTGCAACCCCGTGGACAGCAGCACGCCAGGCTTCCCTGTCCATCACCAACTCCTGGAGCTTGCTCAAACTCATGTCCATCGAATTGGTGATGCCATCCAACCATCTTATCTTTGCAAACAAAGACAGTTTTATTTCATCTTCCCAATCTATATGCTTTTTATTTCCTTTTCTTGCCTTAGTTCATTGGACAGAACTTCTGTTACAATGTTGAAAAAGAGGGCTGAGAGGGGGCATCTTTGCCTTGTACCTAATCTTAAAAATAGTTTCAAATTTCTTACCACTAAGTATGAAGTTAACTGTAGGGTTTTTTTTTGTAGATTATATTTATCAATTTGAGGAAATTGCTCTCTGTTCCTAGTTTACTGAGACTTTTTATCATGCATGGATGTTGAATTTGGTCAAATGCTTGCTTTGCATCTATTGAAATGACCGATTTTTCTCTTTTAGCTTGTTGATGTGATGGAATATCCCACCTAGTCATAATCCAAAGTACTTTTTATCTTGAGATTTATTCTTTGATCCATGTGTTATTTAGAAGTGTGTTGCTTAATCTCCATGTATTAGGGAAGTTTTCTTCTTATCTTTTTGTTATTGAATTTCTAGTTTGAGTCCATTATGGTCTGAGAACAGATTTTGTATGATTTCTGTTCTTTTAAATTTGTTATAGTGTGTTTTGTGGCCCAGAATGTGGTCTGTTTTGGTGAATGTTCCAATGTGCATGAGAAGAATGTGTATTCCACTATTTTTGGATGAAATAGTCTATAGATGTCAATTATATCTAGTTGATTGATGGTGGTGTTGTGTTCAGTTATGTCTTTCCTGGTCTTTGACCTGCTAGAGCTGTCCATATCCATAGAGGTGTATGGAAGTCTCCAGCTATGATAGTGGATTCATCTCTCTCTCTCTTTCAATTCTATTAGTTTTTGCCTCATATAGTTTGATGCTCTCTTGTTAGGCACATTCTCATTAAGGATTGTATGTCTTCTTGGATAATTGACCCCATACTATCCTTCTTTATCCTGATAAATTTCCTTACTTTGAAGTCCATTCCTAGCAATCAATTATTTTCTCATTTTTAAAATACATAGGACATTTCCTTGGTTGTTTTTGAAATGATAGAAATAGCTCATAGTCTCTCACTGCTTACAGTGGAGAACCTCTGGTTAGATGTTCTCCGACCTCAGGATATCTCCAGAGGATCCTGAGTTTGCCCGCAGAGACACAGCTGGCAAAGTCACATGCTCTGTCCACTGCTGTCACTGGATCAGAAACGAAGCCCATCTGTGCTGGCAGTCAGCTCAGCTCCACAAATGTTTACGGGGAATTGACCCTGTGCCAGGTCAACAGCTGATGTCATACCCTTCACACCAGGATACCCATTGTTGAAGATGAAAATACTTCTGGGATGATTGGTAAACAAGCTACCAGAGTTCCATTAGTGTCCGCACTACCTGCCCCAGCTCTTCTCCTGCCCATTTCTTTACTCTGGTCCAGCAGACAGAGTTGACCCTTGGTATGACACTGCCTATAGGACCAGCTCAGTCACTAGTATGTCTACTTGGATCAGCCTGGTACACTTACATACTAGCTGTCAAGTATTTTGATTATCAGGCCACACCTTTCCTGGGGAGCAAGAGGAATGCTGTGGGTGGGCATAGACTGGGTCCATCCCCTCAGGAGGGTCCAACCTATGCAGGGTTGGAGAGGAAGCTGATATGTCATCCCAGGGCACACAAAAGCAGGGGAGCTGAGGATTTGGGCTCTGAAGGCATCCTAGGAGCTGAGCCTTGTGAAGGCTTCAGCAGGCAGGGCCAGTGGGAAGGGCATTCCTGGACCAGATCGTCATTTCAGACAACCAGGACCCACTGATCTTACATCCTGGCTCATCAGCTGCTGGTATCTCCTTTCCTCCATGACACATCGTTTCCACCACCTGCTAATTACTTCATTTCCTCCAGAGGCTCTGATTGTCATCTACACCCCCTGGCTGAAGTCCTTCAATGTGCTGGGGCCACCTGAGCTCCTGTCTTCCGGTTTGCCCTGGTCACTTTCCCAGTGGGATGGCTTCCCAGGCTCCCCTCTCTGCTGTTCAAAGAGAATGACAACTCCATGGAATTCCAACAGGGACACAGAAAAGACAAGTTGAAAGCATATAGGGAACTTGGGACTCCACTAGTCCAGTGACCAGTGACTGAGGACCTACTATGTGCTGAGCACTGTGTGGGTGGGAGGCTCCCTTGGGGTGAATGAGGTGTACCAACAGCCCACCAAGAGTATATAGGCTAATGGAGGAGACAAAACCGCTATAAAAACAACTCTAAACACAGGAACAGAAGTTCCATGAGGGAGGTTATGGATAGTCTGTGAGGTTCAAGAGGGCAGGCACAGCAAGCTAGGGGGAAAGACTCTTAGAGAAAGGGGCATTGAGAATGGCCTGGAAGGATGGACAGGGTTTGGACGAGTGAAGCAGAAAGGAAGGGCATTGCAGGTGGTAGGGAAGGATGAGGAAAGGCAGAGCGGAGGGAGAGCGCTGGGTGCCAGGGGGAACTGAGAGTAGCACCACCAAGAGGGGCAGCTGGAGTTGAGGCTGATCAGGGTGGGGGAACGAGGTAATAGAAGGTTTGGATGCAGGTTAAGGAACTGAAACTCTCCAGCTGGGGTTTGGAGCCACAGCAAGCCAGAGGGGAGGAGAGACACAGAATGGTGCTTGGTGAAGGAAGTTGTGGAGATCTTCTTGCTGGTCCCTGACTGTGTGTGAGGGACTCTCACGCTCAGCAAGGCTCCCTCAGTATTTTAGGTTCTACCCACAGAGGTTCCAGCCTTGATCAGGTAATTCATGGGTACCCTACCTTTTCTCCTATGGTTCAAGGCCCTTGCCGAGATGCTCAAGGTGAACAAAGTGTTGAAGACGCTGAACGTGGAATCCAACTTCATTTCCGGAGCTGGGATCTTGCGCTTAGTGGAAGCACTTCCATACAACACTTCTCTGGTGGAACTGAAGATCGATAACCAGGTGAGATGGGCAAGGGCCTCCTTGTGTCCTTCACTTGATGCTTGCAGTTCTCCACTTTCTCATTTGCTGCTGTATGGACTGGACAGAGCAGATGCTGCTGCTTATGAAAGCTCCAGAGCACAGCTTTAAAGAGACCTCCAAGGTCATCTAGTCCGTACCCTCTACCATGCTCACAGTTCCTTCTTCATCATTCCCACCAAGTGCTCCGCCAGCTTCTGCTTGGGTACCCCTAATGATAGGCTCACTTTTTATTGAGATCACCCCTTTCATTCTTAGTGAGACTATCCTTCCTTATATCCAGTAGAAGTCAGCTCCCTATAAGTCCTGTTTGTTGAGTTTAATTTTTTTCTCTGCTGCATACAGGGTATATCTGATGCACAGATCTTATAAACTACTGGAGCCTTCCACACTAGGCAAAACAACACCATTTTTATCCATCACCCCCCCCACCATTCAGTGGGCTTTTGAGTCTCCTTACCATCAAGGTTATTCACTGGGCAAATTCTAGTTTGCCTTTTTCCGTACAGGGTTATCATTTCTCTATAACTTCCATAGTTCAGTCATTTATTTTCAGGGCAACCATTTCAGTTCTAACTTTCTAAGATGATACTAATAACAGTATCATGTCTGTTGCATGTGTTGAGGGTTCCCTGTGGGCCAGGCTATGTGCTGTGCACCTTATACACATCATCTCTGATCTTCCCAACTGCTCTGAAGGATGTGCGTGTTATCAGTCTCAGTTTTCAGAAAAGAAAACGGCTCAGAGAAACTGAAGGCTAGCAGCTTTCTCAGGGCTGCCAAGTGAGCACTTTTAGAAGCAGGATTTGAATTCAGGTCTCTGACTCTGAAGCCCACTCTTTTCCAGTATACCATATTGCTTCTAGTGCTAAAATGCTTTCTTCTTTATGGTTTGATAGAGAACCTGCTTTTTTTCCCTACATGAAAATGTTTGCTGAATAGTCATATAAATGTGTGTATAGGAAAAATATTGGATGAAATACAACCAAATTGTATACAGTGGTTGTCCCTGAACAAGATTATCTCTACTTTTTATCCTCATTAAAAAATACTACAAATATATAGAAAAATGCACAGAAGTTAAATGCACAGCTTAATGACTCATATAGGCAGTTAACCTGTGTCAAGAGGTTAAGCATCACCAGCTTCCAGAAGACTTTGGCGGTCCCTTCCCTGGTGGCTCATATGGTAAAGAATCTGCCTGCAATATGGGATACCCAGGTTCGATCCCTGGGTTGGGAAGATCCCCTAGCAAAGAGAATGGCTTCCTATTCCACTATTCTAGCCTGGAGAATTCCATGGACAGAGGAGCCTGGTGAACTACAGTTCATGGCGTCAAAAAGAATCAGACACGACTGAGTGACTAACACTCCTCCCAATCTTAAACTTTCACAACTCTTCACAGTTTGCTCCCTACTTACTTTCACAGCTCCATGACTTAATGCTATACTTTTCTCTCCCCAGGAACGTCCTCCCCTGCCCTGACTCCTTCTCTGCCTAGAGAAATCCTCTTCCTTCTGGATTTGGTTGTAGCCTCTCCTCCCAGTGGTTCTAGAGCCAGCCTGAACCATCTTGCTGGAGCTAACTGTATATATCCCTTCCCAATTCCACTTGAGTGATGGCACACTGGTACCTTGAAGTTACTCCTAGTGAGAGTATTTACACTGTGGAAATTGGCAAACACTACAAATCCAACCTTTTTTTTCCCCCCAAGAGCCAGCATATAACTGCTTTCTCCCTTCAGCCTGCCACAGGGCCTCTGAGCCTCCCCACAGAGAGAGTTTAAGTGCTCCTTCCCTGGTTCTCCTAGCACCTTGGCTTCCTTGTGAGCTTCTCAGAAGCGGGGGCTGTGTCTAAGTCATCTCCATATCCCAATACCCAGCTCAGAACTTGGTCCTGCAGTGGCACTTGATAAGCAGGGCTGCCCTGGATGGTTGTATATGTTGTTCACTGTACAATGAGGAGACGGGACAAAACCCAACTCATAATCTACTCTTTAAAACTTCATACAGGGCTTTATTCATCCAGAGAAGGCACTTTTCTCTAATTCATAAAGAAAGGCCACATGAGCCTGCAGCAGCTGTGTCATGTGAATTTGCTGCATTAAATTCTTTCCATCTCTCACAAGCCAGTAGCCTGCTGCTATAGCACCCATTCCCAGCCCCCATTGGTTCCATCCTTTCTTCCATTGCTGACCCTGCTCTATTGCAGGCAGAGGGGCAGATCAGATGGAACAAAGGCATGTAACAGGCTTGGCTGTAGCCTTAGGCCAAGCCCTGGGATTGGCTACTCATGTGACACCAGGCCTACCCGGGCAGGGAGTCAGGATCTACCCAGCATCAGCTGAAACCTGATTCCTGGGGCAGAATGTCAGCCAAAGATGGCCCAGAGCACTGGCTTCAGGTCATTGTGGTGGTAGCTTACACAGAGTGAGCTGCCCACTTCCCCTCCCAGTGCTTCTCCCCAGAGACAGGGCCCGTGCCGACCATCACCCTCACCCCGGCTAAACATCCGTGCAAAGACTTTCACTTCCCTGAGCCTCAGCTTTCTCATTTGTAAAATGGGGATAATAAGAATCTCTACTTCTAAGGAGCTAAGAGATGAATACTATGAAATGGTTCACTTTTTTATTTACTCGAAGGTGACCTAGGGAGTTCACACATTATTCTAAGAGTTAATATACTGAGCAGGTACCATGTATCCATTATCTCATTTAATGCTGGCAAAGACGCTCTGAGTGGATGTCACAGCCTACCCTAGTATTGTGGATGAGGAAACTGAGGCCCAGGCAGGCTATGTAACCTGCCTGAGGTCATACAGGAAGTAAGAGAGGCAAGGTTAGAATCCATGTCTATGTGACTCTAAAGTCCATGAACTGTGCCTGTCTGGGTTCTTGAATCTACTGTAGTTTTGTGCAGTTCTTCTCAGCTGTCCCTTTCCCTTGGTGCCAGGCCAGAGCACTGGTCACCACCTGTTCCCACCCCATCCTAGGAGTGTCTCCCTTTGTTTTATCTCAGGGTTTAGTAAGTGCCTGCTGTACCCAGGGCTGTGCTGGGCTGTGTGTGTGAATACTGTCTCTGTCCTCTGAGATTCCACACTGGATGAGATGACAGACAAGTGTACAGTTGATCATCCAGCCAGGTGCTCTAGCAAGCCACACAGAGTGGGGTACTGTGGGGAAAAATTTCAGTCAGGAGCAGGCATCAGGGAGGGCTTCTTGTAGGAGGTGGAATTTGAGATAAACCCTAGGGTGGACAGTATGTCAGAGGGTAAAGTGGAGGCCATGGCATCCCCGGTGTAGGGAACCACATGAAAAAAGAGAAGGAGAGAGGACAGCTGTAGAGTCAATTCAGAATCGACTAATGGGACCGCCTGAGGAAAGCCAGAAAGGGAGCTGGGGGGAGCCCAACAGGCTGGGAGTGGGTAGTTCAAGGGGAAGTTTCCTGTGGGCTGTCATCAGCACCCGTCACAGTCATGCTCTGCAAAGATGATTCCCGGCTGGATGGGAGAGGGTTGGAGGCAGGAAGAGGGCATCAGGGCTTGGAGACCAGAGGGGGCTTTGACCACCCATGTGCAGGGGGCCTATGGGGACGTATTCCTGGGAGCCTGAGTCTAGAGACTGGACTGAGGCCTGGGGGGGGATGTGGGGGGCTGAGACAGGTCTCGAGGAGGGGGCTCTGCTGGCTCAGGCTAGGGGAAGGCCACCCATGCCTCTCTCAGTGCCCCAGGAGGCATGGGCTCTGGGGAAGTGTGGCCAAGAGGAGGTGATGAGTGGTGTTGGATTTATTCCTCGTTCTTGTTAGTCACCGAGGTCCCCAGAGGCCACAGCTTTCTCCTCAGCCCTGTGCCTGTAACCTGTGTCAGAGTCCTCCCTTCTCCTTATACGGCCAAGGAGAGGGACTCGGGGAGTTCTGCCTGGGGTGACACAGAGCCTCGCAGGCTGGTTCAGGACACAGACTCAGGATAGGACTCAGCCAGGCTTTCTTTTACTTCCATGCTCTGTTGCTGCCTGGAGTCACCCTGGGACAGCAGTGAGGCTGGGCGTGGGGGAGAGGGGCAGGGGGCTGACTGCAGCTGAGGGCGCTGAGACATGCCTAGTCCAGCCCCCCTTTTGCAAATGGGGAAACCAAGGATTTGAGAAGGGATGGGACTTGCCCGACGTCACGAATCAACTTAGGCTCAGAACTGGGCTGGAACCGAAGCACTCAACTTCCAAACAGGCTGCGTTTATGAACAGACAGGAGAGACCCTCCCAGCGCCCAGGAGGCAGGCAGGACACATGCAGTGCCTGCAGGCCCATCTGTCCCAAGCCAACTGTGTCCCAAGTGGCAGCCCTTAGCCCCTCTTGATCCACTCACCTCTCCCACAGAGCTCCCTCCAGCAGGTCCTGCCCAGGACACTTGGGGCATGGGACACTCTCCCTCCCACACTGCCCCTCAGGAGACAAGGCCTGAAAATAGGCTCCCTCCCGACATGAAGACTTGTGCAAAGTCTAGGGGGATTTAGCTGGGTGTCTCACATTTCATTCCAATATTTGAGAGCGAGAATGTGCTTAATATTTTGAAAAGAAGCTAAAGGAAGTGGATCATGTTTTCTTGTTTTTCCAGATTGGATTGTTTTCCTAGTGGAAATAAATTTAGAAAACAAAAGCTATGCTAGAATAGGATCCTGAAGGTTTTCACGCATGGTGCACCCATTAATTTTAGATTCCACACTCAGGGCAGCTTTTTAAATGAGGCTGAATATAGCTTTTCGTTTTGCAAGATATAAGGAAAACACACTCTTGAAAACCAAGAGAGCAAGACCAACTGTGTTTTGTTTTGTTCCTTGTAGTTTTAGCTTCTAAGCAGCAGCTCTCCGTCTGTGCATAGTTTTCGTGTCTGTAATCTCATTTTGTATTGAAGTAATTCAGTCTGGAAGTGTTCAGCCTCCTTGAGAGGACAGGCATGTGTCACTGTCCCTTCCTCTAAATGTCAATTATGTTCTTTTACTGACCTTACTCTAAGGGAAAGATGAGATGAAGTCAGTGGAAATGATAGAGAAAACCCTTTTCCTATGCAGATCAGAACAAACCAGAATAAAGATTTGTGACAGTGACCATCTCACACCATGTCAGGTCCCCACTGGAGACTGCACTCTGTTTGGAAAAGCTAGGCAGGAGACAGACTGACCCAGAGGCTCCCTGGCTTCAAATCTCTGACATTTGAAGTCAAACAAGGGATTGGGTCCTGGCTAAGCCCCAGCTGTGTCATGTTCTTTCTGTGTAATGGGGGAAAATCACTTATTGTATCCATGCCTCAGTTTCCTTATGTGTAAAATGTGAATAATACTCATACTCGCCTAATAGGACTATGCCTCATATACCTGACATATAGTCTTTTCTCAATCAAGGGGGGAGATGTTTCTATTGTTAATTAGGCCTAGTCAGTGGTGGAAGGGTGGGGTGGGGAGGACTGACATCCGAGAGATTCTGGCTTATGCAAGGAACAACTTTTAACCACTTTCTTTTCCTCTCTTATTCCCTCTCTTCCTTTCCTACTTGAGTTTATTTTTTATTGAAGTTAACTTATATAAAGTGAAGCAAGTGCATCTTGAGTAGACAACTCAGTAGATTTACGTATTTATGTGTAGCTGTGTGATCACCACCAAGTTCAAGATGTGGAACACTTCCAGCACCCCAGCAGGCTCCCTCAGGCCCCTTTGCCAATCAGCACCCTGCAAATGCATGAATATTCTAATTCCTGTTATCAGAGACGAGTTTTGCCTGTTCTTAAACTTCATATAAATGGAATCTTTCTGTTTCTGGCTTTTTTTGGTCAACATTGTGTGTGAGTCTATCAGTTATCTACAGCTGTGTAACAAAGTATGCTCCCTTCCCCCCTAAAACTTAGCCACTTAAAACAACATGAACATGCATTTAGCTCCCAGTTTCTGAGTCAGGAATCCAGAAGCAGTATGACTGCATAGAGCTAGCCCAGTCTCTAATGAGACTACAGTCAAGGCTTTACCAAGTCTGAAGGCTTGACCGATGCTGGAGGAACTGCTTCCGAGTGGCTTCTTCCATGGCTGTTGGCAGGAAGCCTCAACTACTTGCCATGTGGACCTCTCCACAGGGCTGCTTGAGTGTCCTCATGGTATGGCAGCTAACTTCTCCCTGAGCTAGCGATCCAAGGCAGAGAAAGAAGAAAGCCAAGCCAAAAATGCCTTTTATGAGCCAACCTTAGAAGTTACACAGTCACTTCTGCCATGTTCTGTCTGTTAGAAATGAGTCATTAAGCAAAACCACCCTCAAGGGGAGAGGAGTTAGGCTCTACCTTTTGAAGGGAGGAGTGTCAAAGAACTTGCAACCTTTTTTTTTTTTTTGGCTGCATTGGGTCTTTGTTGCTGCACTCAGGCTTTCTCTAGTAAGTGGTGTGTGTTAGTCGCTTAGTTGTGTCCATCTCTTTGCGACCCCTGGACTGTAGCCCACCAGGCTCCTCTGTCCGTGGAGTTCTCCAGGCAAGAATACTGGAGTGGGTTGCCATTCCCTACTCCAGGGACTAGTGAGTGGGGGCTACTCTTTATCGTGGTGTGTGGGCTTCTCATTGCAGTGTCTTCTCTTATTGTGGAGCATGGGCTCTAGAGTGCCCTGGCTCAGTAGTTGCAGTGCATGGGCTTAGTTGCTCTGCAGGATGTGGGATCTTCCCAGACCAGGGATCAAACCCATGCCCCCTGCATTGGCGGGCTAATTCTTTACCACTGGACCACCAGGGGCAGTCCTGCAGGCATGTTTTAATTGGCAGAGTGAGAATCATTTATATCCTTTTTCATTGCTGCAGTTTGACCAGAAAGGCCTTTCTAACCAGCAGAGCAACCCAAGGATGGAGCAGGCACCTCAAAGAGTGGTGTACTCCCATCCCCAGGGGGTGTATAAGTGGAACAGAACAATCTGGCAGCTGTAATAAAGGAGGGAATGTTAATATCAGCCAGGATTTGGGACTCTGAAGTTGATTAGATAATTCCCAAGGCTCCTTTCTGTTGTTTTTTCAAGTGTTCTCAGTTGTCTATATTTTCTGGATTAAAAAAAAGGCCATAACTGGCCCCATGAAATGTATCAAGTGAGCTTCTCGGTGTCCCTGGCACCTCTGGCCAGCTCCAGGTCACAGCGCAGTTGCACCTGAGTTGTTGGATGGTTGTTTCATTAAGTAGTGAATCTGATCATCTTCTCCTCAGACTGATAATACATGGTCAGGGTAAAGGCTGAGGGAGCAAGAGGTGTCATACACTCCTGATGGGCACATCAGTGTTTATGTCCTTCGGGCAGGGCAGTCACACGTTTAATTCAAAATATGCCTATCTTTTTAACCCACCAATACGGTATCTCCACATCCAGCCTGAAGAATACTCCTCCCTCTCCAGCAAAGCCCACTCCTGCATTGTGTGTGACAGGGAAAACTGGAAGCAAATGAAATTGTCTCTACTAGGGCATCCCATGAAGCGGTTAGAAGGAATGAGGCAGTTCTCCATGTGCTGACCTGGAAAGATTCCAGAAAACATTAAATGAAAAAGATAAGTTACAGAACAATAAGTACCATATGAATCCATTAAGGGAAAAAATGAAAAATAAGAAAAGTCTGTATATTTTTGTTACATATTGCATAGAAAAAAAAATCCATAGGAACACATCCTGTTGGCCATGGTGGTTTCTTCTGTGGAAAGTGGGTAGGACTGAGGATAAATGATGTGAAGGGAGACTTTTAATTTACTCCATCTGCTTTAGTATCATTAGAATTGTTAATAATGAGATTAGATTTACTCACAAGTGATTTCCTAATTTTCAAGCATGTCTGAAGTGGGGCAAGAGTTCTTCCTGATCCCCTCTCCCTGGCCCTACTGCCAGAGTCTGCTGCTCCACTTCAGTCTCCCCGCAAGAGGCTCCTAATTATCTTACACACACTGTCAAGGTCACCTCTTAATTTTTTATGCCATCCCAAGCAAGCTATTGATGGACTCAATGCCGGCTCTGGAGGCCTTAAAGGTCATGGAGCCTAAGCACCCCCCAACAACATCTAGGAGACTCTTACGGGATGCAGTCTGCCATCTCTTCACACACCTCCAGGGACCAGCAGTCCACTACCTCACCAGACACTGGTGATGGTTAGATGGCAATCTGCACGCTGAGCCAAGTCTACCTTCTGAGCTCTTTCAGAGGCACTCGACTGAAGTGGGAACTAGCACAGGCTCTGGAGTAAACTGTGCAAATCCTTTCTGCAACTGGCTAGCTCTGTGATTGGAGGGAAATTTCTTAATATCTCTGCTTATCATGTCTCTTGTTTATAAGATGAAAGTTATAAGAATACTATATATTCCATTGGATTATAGGGAAGAGAAATTGACTTAGCTTATTCAAAGTGCTTATGCCATGCCAAGGACATAATGATCACTAGATAATAAGAGACCAGAGTTTTAGTCCTAACTCTGTCCACAAGGCCTTCTCTCTCATCTATGAAATGGTTGAGGTTCTTCTAGTCTCAGAATCCCTGGAGAAAGGAAGGGCTTGAGAAGGTAGTAAGTAGGAAGCTTCTTAAGATGTATGCATATTTTCTATTTTAATGTAAAAATGTGGTTTGGGTCAGAGATTAACACTCTAGGCAGACAGGCTGTGATTATGTAATGTACCCTCTGGCACACACCTGACATGTCTACATGTATTCCAGGGCTGTAGGAGAAGGTGGTGCTGTAGCATCCTCTGAAGTCCTTCCAGCTCCAGCTTCAGCTCTAGCCTCGGCTCTCATTTAAGCAGAGGAAGCACAGCCTGGCTTCCATATACACATGGGCTCAGTTTACTCATCCCCAAGTCTGGGGTTGCCTGTTCTTGCCTGCCCTGCTGACCTCCAAGGGAAGGAGGGCAGTTGAATGGGGCAGTTTGCATCTGAGTGCTTTGTGCTCTAGACCAGGCAGCATGATGTGGCAGCTTTGCCAAAGCGGCCCCTGCAGTCATTGGCAGTCCCTCCACTCAGGGGACACTGGGGCTTTCAAGACTAGTCCACCTTGCTTTCTAGCAGAGCTTGCCTGACAAGTGACAGCAAGGAGAGACCAGGCTTCCTGCTTAGTGGGGTGGGCAGGGGACATGCCAGTTCCTTACTGGGGTCTCAGACAGTCTGTATCATCTGCCAGACCAAGCCGACCAGAGCCCAGGACTGTGCTGGGTCCTTCGAGGACAGGCCTGAGCTCTTCCCAGCACTATCAGAAGCCTTGCCAGATGGGCTGGTGGAATCTTACCATCCTCCCTCTGCCTGCCCTAGTCAGCAGTTCTGGCTCTGTCTGAACCCACACAAGCTCCAGTGAACTCAGGATACCTGGGAGGAGTTCTTTATCTCGAGTCTCAACTGCAGTTCCACAGTTGTCCGTTTGGATATTGGGCTGATGTATCTTCTCAACCTCCCCAAGTTGCTGTGCACTGATCATGTTGCTATTTTTCCCATCAGTTCAATGCCTTGCCCTTGCCCTTGCCCTAGAGATTCAGGGTACTGTGTGCTCTCTAAGGGCTCACGGTCTAGGTTAGCAACCATCCAACCGAATTTTGTGTTGATAGAAGTGTTTTGTATCTGCACCAATATGGAAACCACTAGCCAGTGGCTCTTGCACACTTGAATGCAACTGAGGAACTGAATTTTAATTTTTATTTAACTTTTAATTGAAGTATAGTTGCTTTACAATATTATAGTTTCAGATGTACAACATAGTGATTCAGTATTTTTACAGATTATACTCCATTATAAGTTATTACAAGATAATGTCTATAATTCCTTGTGCTCTACAAGATGTCGTTGTTGCTTATCTATTTTATAGTGGTGGTTTGTAGCTCTTAATCCTCTATCTGTATACTGCCACTCCCCACTTCCCATCCCCTCTGGTAACCACTAGTTTGTTTTCTATATCTGTGAGCCTGTTTCTATTTTACTATATATATTCATTTGTATTTTTTTTTAGATTCCATATAAATTTTATTTAAATTTTTAAAAATCAGTCAAAAATGGGCAGAGGATCTGAATAGATAGTTTCCCATAGAAGACATACAGATGACCAACAGGTACATAAAAAGTTGCACAAAATCACTAATCATCAGGAAAATACAAATCAAACCACAATGAGCTATCACCTCACACCCATTAGAATGGCTATTATCAAAAAGATAAGAATTAACAAGTGTTGGTGAGGATATGGAGAAAGGGAACCCTTGGGCACCATTGGTGGGAATTACAGTTGGTGCAGCCACTATGGAAAATAGTATGGCTGTTCCTAAAAAAAATTAAAAGTAGAATTATCATATGATCCAGCAATTTAACTTCTGGGTGTTTATCCAAAGAAAATAAAAACACTAATTTGAAAAGATATGTATCCCTATTCATTACACCAGTATTTACAATAGCCAAAACATGGAAACAACCAAAATGTTCATTGCTGCGTGAATAGATAAAGTAAATGTGGTATATCCAATGGGATATTGTTTAGTCATAAAAAGAATGAATTTTTGCCATTAGTGACAGTGTGGATGGACCTAGAGGATATTGTGTGAAGTGAATTCAGAGAAATATAGATACCATATCCTCTTATCTGTGGAATCTAAGAGAAAAAAAAGAAAACTAACCAAGCTCGTAGATACAGAGAACAGATTGGTGGTTGCTAGAGGCAGCAGGTGAGGGGTGGGTGAAATGGGTGAAGGAGGTCAAAAGGTACAAACTTCCATTAATAAGTAACAAATGGAGGTGTAATGTATAGCATGATGATTATAGTTAATAATACTATATTGCATATTTTAAAGTTTCTAAGAGAGTACTTTTTTTTTTTTGGTTGTGTGGCTTGTGGGATCTCAGTTCCCTGATCAGGGACTGAACCTGGGCCACAGCAGTGAAAACCCAGAATCCTAATCACTGGGCCACCAGGGAACTCCCAAGGCTAAATCGTAAAAGTTCTCATAATCAGAAACTATGTATATAGTATGTATGGGGATGGATGTTAACTAGACTTAGTGTAGTAATCATTTCACAGTGTATATAAACATCAAATTATTATATAGTATGTCTGAAACTAATGTTATGTCATTAAAAAAAGATTTAAAGAGCCCCATGCAGCTGGTGACTGCTCTACTGAACAACACAGGTCTAGTGGGAGAGACAGTTATGGAGGCAGGTGACCCAATAATGCAGAGAAGGCAATGGCAACCCACTCCAGTACTCTTGCCTGGAAAATCCCATGGACGGAGAAGCCTGGTAGGCTACAGTCCATAGGGTCGCGAAGAGTCGCACACGACTGCCCGACTTCACTTTCACTTTTCACTTTCATGCATTGGAGAAGGAAATGGCAACCCACTCCAGTGTTCTTGCCTGGAGAATCCCAGGGACGGAGGAGCCTGGTGGGCTGCTGTCTCTGAGGTCACGCAGAGTCAGACACGACTGAAGTGACATAGCAGCAGCAGCAGCAGCAGACCCAATAATTCAGATTGACTGGGCTGGGAGTAGAGAGGGACATAACAGTGCTTGAGTGTCAAGTAGGGAAAGATGGTTTCCAGGGGTAAAGCTCAGGAAAGGCCTCATCAGGGAGGGGGTGTTTCTGGTAGCTGTTAAAGCACTGATGCTGGGAAAGAAGAAGGCAGGAGGATAAGGGGATGACAGAGGACAAGATAGTTGGATGGCATCACCGACTCAATGGAAATGAGTTTGAGCAAACTCTGGGAGATGGTGAAGGACAGGGAAGCCTGGTGTGCTGCAGTCCCTGGGGTCACAAAGAGTCAAACACAACTGCACGACTGAACAACAACAAACTAAAGCACTGGGGACACATCAGCAGGAGGGTGAGGGAGGGTAGGAGCATTCCACATGGAGGCAAGAGGACACATGAGCCTTTAGAAGTAGACCTCTGCCTGCATCAGGCATCAGGTACCAGACTCCCCACCCCTGGGGTAACCAGCCTGAGGAAAGACTGAGAGAGGAAAGAAAGGCGAGGACAGAACTGTGCAGGGTCTGAGTGCCAGGCTGCAGAGAAGGCGGGGCTTGTCCTTTCTGGTTATTGAATGAACTGAGACCCTACAGGTTGGGCACGGGGCATTGGGAATATAGTAAACTCTCAATAAATGGCATCAGTTATCAGCCATGGGGAGTCATTGGTTGTGCTTCTGTGTTTGTTTGCTGCTTCTCTAGATCATTTTGGGAGTATTGCCCCCTTAGCAATATTAAGTCTTCCGATCCATGAATATAGGATGTTTTTACATTTATTCAGGTCCTCCTTAATGTACAATGCTGTTTTATAGTTTTCAGCATGCAAGTCTTTGTTTATTAAATTTATTCCTAAGTGTTTTAATGTTATTGTAAATAAAATTATTGCCTTAATTTCACTTTGGGATTGTTCATTGTTGGCGTGTAGAAACACAGATGGGTTTTGAATACTGATCATAAACACCCTGCAAGCTTGCTGAACTTGGTGAGCAGCTCTAATAATTGCTTTTTGTGGATTCTTTAGGGTTTTCTAGATACAGTACTGTGTCACCTGCAAATAGAAATAGTTTTGCTTCTTCCTTCTCTATATGGTGACTTTTCTTTCTTTTTCTTACTTAATTGTCCTCCAGACAATGTTGGTGAAAGTGGACATTTCTTTGCTTTGTTCTTGTTATGAGGGGGAATGTCTTTAATCATTAAATAATACCATGTTAGCTTTCCTTCTGTGTCTTTTTAAGCCTTTTTAAGATTATGTTTACTTTTTAATATCTTATTATACACAGTAACAGAAAACTCAAAAAAACAATACAAAAAGAAAACAAAAACTCCCCAAGCTCATCACCATCCGTTTGCATGTGTGTGGGAAATACAGTTAACTTTACATAATAAGTACAACCTCTCTTGTCACTAGGCTTCGTCTATTCAATATTGTGTCACAGCATCTTTCCATGTCTGGGCCCAAAGAGTCGCATCCTTACTGTACAGCTGCCCACGTTCTACTGTAAAGCTTAACCATCTTTTATTTGAGAAACTGCCTCTTGATGAATGTTTGTTTCCCTTTTATTCCCACTATCATAAACAAGAAGGATGAATATCCACATCGTATCCTTCCCAACACTGTGTATTGTCATGTTTTCCTTTCCTTTTCATCTTTGTCAGATGATCACTATGGGGGTAGAGAACTAGCATAATCAAAGTGAGGCTTTAGGAGGCTAATTCTGGCAGTCCCAGCTTTCTGTGTGACCTTAGACAAATCCTCTTCCCTCCCTGGGCCTGTTTCTTCATTTGTAAATTGAAGAGATTTAAAAATCTCTAGTCTAAAGGACTGGTTAGCCAACCTGACCTTGCCTTGAAATCACCTGGGAAGTTTTAAAAACCATGGACACCAGAGTACCCCAGCCAGTGATTTAATTAGTATGAGGGATAGCCCGGGTTGTAGGATTTTTAAATCTCCTTGAGACTAAACGATATGAAGGTCCTTCCTGCTCAGATAGTCCAAGAAGGCAGCCGTGGAGCAGCGGAAAGATCTCTTCTTGGCGTTCAGCAACCCTGGGTTTGAATCCCAGCTCATTGGCTCCTGGCTGCCTGACCTTTCAACTTCTCCACACTTCCGGCTTCCGGTTGCCCTACTCGTGGAGTGGGCGGGGGCAGGGAGGTACTAAAATCCCAGACCAACGCTCAGGGTTTCTTCAGGTAGAGATTTAGGTGCCGCACAAGTGAGCGAGAAGTGACTGTTTTGTTGGTTTTTTTTTTCTTTCTTTTTTAAATCAAAGAGCCAGCCTCTGGGCAACAAAGTGGAAATGGAGATTGTGAGCATGTTGGAAAAAAACGCTACACTCCTCAAATTCGGCTACCACTTCACCCAGCAGGGACCCCGGCTGCGGGCGTCCAACGCCATGATGAACAACAACGACCTTGGTGAGTGGACCTAAGCCCCCTGGCCGCCGCCTTTCATTCTTCGTACCTGTCGGAGGAGATAAGGCAGGGAAAACTCCACTGCCGCCTTGCCCAAGGCAGGCCTCTTCCTGGGCCTGACTCTCGGTTTTCAAACTAATCCCATATTCTTGTTTTCGGTGTTTGCGTCTTGCTTCCCCCCGGAACCTTCCCCAGACTGCCAGAACCCTGCCTGCAGACGCTGTGGCCAGGCCCTCCTCCCCAAAGGTAGCTCAGCTCAGCACAGGGCTGGGCCCAGAGCACACCCTCAGCCTGTTAGCCTAGTGAGTGAAACGTAGGAGGCACAAAGCCAACGCTGAGTCTCTTCCTTTCTGAATACCTTTTTTGGAGCCCAGAATCCTCTCCAAATCATACAGTCTGGCCCAAGCTCCAGATCCCAAAGCCATCAATCAGCCTTACTACCCACACCTGAAGCCTGGGGGACTTAATGTTGCTTTTAAAGTAAAGGTTGAAAATGTTGACTTCATAGTAAAGTATAACAGGTTACATTCATTTAATCTCAGTTACAGGCATAGTTTGTATTTTTTCCTAAAAAAATAAAAATAAAATGTCACAGTCTTTCTTAGCCAACACTGAATAGAAATACAAGTCAGTTGAACAAAAAGAGAGACCAGTCACCGACTTAGTTCCAGATGCTAATTGTTCTCAAGCTCAGTGGGTAGTTGGTTCTCCTGTGTTTTCCTGCTGCCTGCTTGGAGAACTTGATAGTGTCCAAAGAGGAGTATGTCTGATGAGGCTATAGGAAAATAAGAGGGGGGGAAAAAAGAGAGTAGGCCTGTTAACTCAATTGATCGTTATAGTCAACTGTGAGTTACCTAAACTCAAAGGCAGAAGGAATACAAAGCAAGTTATACTAAGAATAGAAGGAAACAATGCATTTTTTAAAAAGAAGAAAGCTTCTTTCTGAGATTGAATTATGAGCTAAGCGTGTTTCTAAAGGATGACGTGTTCAGTGAGTTTTTCATCAAATTTGAACCTGTTGTAAATGTGTTTCTTTTTGTTTAGTTTTTGCTTCTGACACTCAGTAAAATGCAAGGAACTTAATACTAAAGCACATCTCAGAGTTCAGGTGTGTCACTTCCTGGTGATGAATCCGAAGCTAGGTTAATACACGGAAGGCCTAGAAGAATGGGGGTGAGTATGTAGGTGTGTATGCACGAGGCAGGTACTCACAGAACCTGTGCATAGATAGCCACAGAGCTACTCAATTCAACAAACATTTGTCAGAGACCTGTAGTGCACTGGTTCGTGTTCCTAAGAAGCTATTTATTCATTTCTTACCGCAGCTGTTACTTTTTTCTAGAGCTGCAGATCTAGAAAAGTCCATCAAACAAAAACCCGCACGCGATGTCCTGGTTTGTGAAGTGTCCTTATTTGAAACAAAACATGAACAAACACAAACCACTAACAGTTGTAATTATCATGGTGTAACAGAGGTTATTGTTGTTCAATCGCTTAGTTGTGTCTGACCCTTTTTGACCCCATGGACTGCAGCATGCCAGGCTTCCATGTCCTTCACTATCTCCTAGAGTTTGCTCCAACTCCTGTCCATTGAGTTGATCCAACTATCTCATCCTCTGTTGCCCCCTTCTCGGTGATAGCTACACTGAACTGTTGAGGACGGCACGCAACCTGGACTCGGTTGGTGCAGTTGTGATCTGGCTGCAGAACCAGCACTAAAAAGCCTTGAGTTCTATTCTGATATGCAGTAACCTCACATTTTTTTTTTTAATCTCAGATTAAGTGTCTTATATGTCCCTTGGTGCCTGTCTCAGGGCTAATTGAGCTTTGGTCTTCCAGTGGCAAAATGGCTTGGAGGACTTCTTTCTAGGGTTAGAAGTTTCCAGATGAGTCAGGAGTGCTGTAGGGGGGACCCCGGTATCAGCTAGAGGCTAGAGGAAATGGCCCTTGAGGATCTGTCCTGAGAGTCTATGTTCCAAAATCCAGGCCCAATTCCTATCACCAGGGACTTGGTGAGGTCGTGACAGGAGCCTACCGTGCCATTGCTGCATGGGACTTCAGGCTCCACCTCCCGTTCTCTTCTGGAGGAGCTGAGGCCTGGGAGGGGCTGCACTTCTAGGCAGTGGCTCGGTCAGGTCCCACCTTTGTTAGTTACAGTGTCAAACCGTAGTTACAGTGAGTGCTTTATGAGCACCTTTTGTGTGCCCAGGGCTGTGCGAGGTGACATAAGCGGTAGCAGAAAGCCAGTTCTCTGACTCAAAAACCTTTACAACCTCTTAGGGGAGAAAAACACTCAAAGTCAGACCCCTAGATTCAGGAAGGCCTACAAACTGTATACAAACAAAAACAAGCAAATAATTTGTGTGGACAGAGGCCAGTTAAGCCATGCCTCCTGGTGGGGGTGGGCCTGCGTCAGCCTTGTGAAGAAGAGAGAGGTTGTGTGGGAGGTCAGCAGGAGTTCCTGGTGGGGTTGCCGGCAAAGGCAAAAGCAAAAGCAGGGTGGTAGGTCCCAGTCTGCGGGATAGGAAAAACAGGAAGTTCCGAAAGGAAGGAGGTACTGTTATAGGAAGTTACACCCAGTAGGAGAAGCAGGAGCCCACAGAGAAGGGAGGGAAGGGCATTCCAAGCAGAGGGAACAGCATGGGCAAAGGCAGGGATGATGACCAGGCACATGGGGTGTTCATGGGAATGGGGCTGAGGGGGTAGGTATGGGAGGCTGTGAGCCAAAGGCCTTTAATGCTGAGCTCAGGACTTTGGTGAGAAAAGCAAGTGGGTAGTGGGACAGTGGCGGTTTCCTAGGGGGGAATGACAGGGTATTAAAATGGGTTCTCCCCGGAACCTGTGGTGGTTCCCTTGGGTTTTCCCACAGAAGGAATTAGAGCAGAATGATCTAAGTGATTGCACGCAACAGAGTACCAGTTAGTGAAGTTGGATTTTTAGTTTTAAAATCAAATTGTGCCTGTCTGCTACTTTTTGTGAAAGAAATGCTTCCAATTCTGATGGTGCATCAGTGTTCTCCTTTAAAAGAAATTCTGACTTTCTTTCCAACATGGCTTTTTCATCCTGCTCCTGATACTCTGATGAAGCTGACAGGCTTCCACATTTCCCAGCTGAACCCGTTTGTCATTAGAGCCCAGCCACAGCAGTTGTGATTCGTCTGCTGCTGCAGTCCGGCAGCAGGGGGCAAGCTCTAGATGGAAGGGAACAGGCCTCTCTGGCTTCCTTCTCACTCCGACCAACCTCTGAGCTGGCTCCTGGCCATGGGCCAGGTCTGCGGGGCCTAGGCGTTGCTTGCCTGCAAGGCAGGTGGGCTCCTCCTTGGGAGACATGTAGTCCCCAAGGCCATGGGTCAGCCAGTGGCTCTGCAGACAGGCAACCTGCCCAGGACCCATCCTGACTGGTGCGTCTTTGGTCCTGCCCTCCCTGGGCTCTTAGCAGTGTGCCATGGGAGAGAGCAAGGTGTCAGGAAGGAGCCGAGGATCCCCATCTCTGCTTTTCCAAGGTGATACCTCAGATGACTCCTGTCTCCGCACTGTTTATAGCTGATAGCCAAGCTGCTGCTCAGGGTCCTGTAACTCTGCCACTGATGTTCTCGTCCCTTAATGAAATCTGAATTGCAGCCTCCAGGTTAAGACAGTTGTATGTTTTTGGGGGGTGAGGTGAGGAGAGAGTAGCATGTTTAAAAGCAGAAAACATCCCTTTTCTGGGAAAGTCACTCCTTTACTGTTTTCTCAAGGAAGACCTAACAGGCACCCCAGACACAGCACACACACAAATCAGTTTCATCATCTTGGGAAAGAGCACTACTTTCCTCACCATTTCAAGCTAGAAATTGGCACCTCTGTCTGTGCTTCCCTCAGCTCGGCCAGCCACCTCCTCACCATCCACGTTCCCTGGTCCCTGGTCCAGCCCTTAATGACCTTTACCCAGCATTCTGCAGTGTCCTTGGGCCCCTGCAGCTCCTCTAGTGCCTCTAAGGCAGGCATCTGTCACGGTGCTCATCCCAAAGCTCATCCCACCACTCTGCTTAGAACCCTTCCCATGTTCCCACTGCTCTCAGGTTAAACTCCTTGACATGGCTTACAAGTCCCTTTGCAATCATAGCTGATACTTAACATGGCCATTACTGTGTGCCAGGCACTGCCCTAAACACTTCAATCTTACTAACTCGTGTAATGTTCCCAACAACCAGGTGAAGCAGGTACTGTTGTCATCCCCACGCTACGGTAAGGAGATGGGGCCTAGAGAAGTAGTAAAGTTACTTGCTGTCAGTGGGCGTAAGTGGGACTGGACCGGGTAGTCATTTTGGCCCCGGAACCTGTGCTGTCCACCTCCATTCCAGGTGAGGCCCTGCCAGATTCATCTCTCGACACCCCAACAAGCCATCCCCTTGCCATATTGGTATCAACCAGTCCAGGTAGGCTGAGTGTCTCCCAGTGACCCAGGTAAAAGCTGCCCTTTCGGAGTCTATTACTCCTAATGCTCCCTGCACTTTCCCACCATCTAGCCCTTTATTGTTTAAGATTCAGTGGACAACTTACCACCATCCTTGGAAGATCTGACCACTTTGTTCACTGGGCCTCTCGTGCTTGATGAGATCTACCAGCATACTTGTGATATTTTATCTAATTTCTTGTAGATTTATCTTAGTCCCCTGTTAATCTTTATTTCTGATCCTTGTGCTTGACACATCACAGCACTCAGTCAATGCTGCTGCATATAAATGTATATAAGATGCGCCACAAAGGTATGATGGAGGTATAAAGCTTGGCAGGAAGTTGTGGAGGGAGCATGAGATGCTGATGGGGATTGGTCCAGATGACTTGAGATGCTGGAAGGCTCTGACAGTGAAAGAGTCTCTGGCAGTTGTAATGATAAGCAACGTAGAGGAGTTTGCTTTAATGGAAGTAAAAAGCAGGTTGATTTGAAGGAACCTGGAAGACCTGGCTTCTGCTTTCAATTGTGTCTCTTATTCACTGTGACTTGAGGCAAGATACTTTTCCTCTCTTGGCCTCAATTTTAGTCATTATTAAAATGGGGGAAAATAATACCAAAGTGGTGTCTTTCTTTTCTCCCCATCCAAGCCAGTGCCTGGGGAGCCCTGTGCGGTGCAGCCCAGCATGCTTCCTGAGGGCACGTTAGGGGGATGCCACGGGGTCCCTTTCTTACCTCAGGCCATGGACTGGGGCCTCAGGTTCCAGTCCTGGCTCTGCTGCCTCGCCCTCAGGAACCCTGGCTCCCTTCTCTTCTCCAGGGGAAAGGAGCTGTCCCCTTGTGAGACCCAGATGAGACGTGTATGTGTACAGCCTGCATAGACAGGGCCTGATTGTACCGAGGGAGGCGCTGGACTGAGGCTCAAGATGAGTCACAGCCTTGGTTCCGTCTGGTACCAGCTTTGTTTTTTTGTTCCCTGCCATACTTCCCTCATCCATGACATGGCAGTGGTGACTACACTGACACTCTAGAATTGTTGGAGGGGCTCCAGTGAGGGGTTGAGTGTAAATGGGGTGTAATGCTTACACAGCTAACATGGAGATGCTGCCAGGCCTGGTTTGTGTAAACCCTCTCATCACTCTGGGCAAACCTCTTCTGCTCTTTGGGCTTTGGTGGTGGTTCCCCCCACGTCTCCCCGCAAGCTGTTAAGACATTCTGATGGTCTCCAGGAATCTGGCCAGACACACTGTCTTCTCTCCAGGAGACAGCTCGCTGATTTGCGTTCATTGCTCTTTCCAGGGAGGTGCAGGGGAGAGGAGCAGCCCAGGCAAAGGCTAAATTCTAGGCCCCAGATGGGGCAAACGTTGTGCCCCCATGCCTCTTCCACCAGCTCCTAGCCACAACTGGAGTAACACACCTTCCTGGGTGGTTCTGCTTTATACGCTCAGTGTCACACACAGGCCAATTTGGTTCTTGTTACAGCTTGTAAGCATCCGAGATCTAAATTTGTTTGGCTCGGGAACTGGAAGGTGTCTAAGTATGCTGCTGCTGCTGCTAAGTCGCTTCAGTCGTGTCCGACTCTGTGTGACCCCATGGACAGCAGCCCACCAGGCTCCTCTGTCCACGGAATTCTCTAAGCAAGAATACTGGAGTGGGTTGCCATTTCCTTCTCCCGTGTCTAAGTATAGACAGACTTTTTTCCTCTCACAATAGCATCCTGTCTCTGCCACACCTGCAGCCCCCTTGACTGCCACCCACTGGCTGTACAGCCTTTGACCTCCCTTTCTCTTGTAGCTGATGTGGTTTGCTGCTTGGTTTTCATCTGCAGACACTGTTTTGTTTCAAACACTCTCCCTTATTACAACAAAGGGGACCCTTCCCCCTGTCCCCCACCATTGCCACCATCTCATAAGCTAATGACCCCGCCTGCAATGCCCCAGCTAATGCTTTCCTCTTTGCGACATTTAACTCCCTTGCTATGTGAACAGTGTTTGGGCTTGACATTGTCTTGCCTCTGGGAAAATGTCAAGGTTAACCATAAGGGGATACAGATAATGCAGAGTAATCTTCAGGGCAGATGCTGCTGTTTACACAGGCAGGCCAAGAACTCTGAGGAAGGGCCGAGGGAAACCTTACCAGCAGGTTAAGATTCATTAAGATGGACTGAACTTAACCCGTATCTGACCTGAAGTAAGGATCTTCAACCATGGGGCCTCTGTACACAAAGGACGACAGCAGAGTTGGATAAAGCGGGTTTTACACCTGTGTGGCCAGCGCTTCACAAGTACTTTATGAATGAATTTACACCACTACAGGCTCTCCTCTCAGTGAAGGCTCACAAGCTGTCCTTTGAAAACAACAGACTTCAGAGTGTGCTCAGCAAAGTTATTGAGAAGCTTCCCGGCGCTCTCGGAGCCACAGTGGTGGTTCTGGGGCCCAGGGACAGCTGCTCACGTCTCATCTCCATTCCTTTCCAGTGAGGAAGAGGAGGCTGGCAGACTTGACCGGGCCCATCATTCCCAAGTGCCGGAGCGGCGTCTAGTGTGTGCGGGTGCCGACCACGCCTTTGAACTGGACGTGTTCTCCTGATAAGCTGTGCTCTGCAGTGGGAACCGGAAGGCAGGATGCCAGCACAAACCCTGTTGTGGTTCAGTTCTTCATGCACTAAAGTTTTAGGTTAGCTAGTGGTTGTAGTTGAAAATTTTATAAACTATGGTTAATGTGAATTTTTTCTTTAGTCACAGAAATTCAGTCTGTTTATTATTTAAAAACTAAGAAGCCCCTGAACCGGCAGATCTTACTGAAGACGATGTTAGAGCAGCAGTGACTTAACCCCAGAAGTCCAGTTTCAGTGACCTTGGTATGTGGTGTTTCAGGTATATTTAAAATGTGTAACATGAACAAACAGCACCCTCTTCCACATGGTTGAAAAGCATTATAAAATATTTTATTACAAATTTGATCTTAGCTCTTTAACAAACAGATCATCATTATTTATTAATCCTCCTTTAAATTTTAAGAACCTCAAGATTAAAGTTGCTAAATTGATTTCTGGATCAAGAAAGACAAGCCCACAGAGCTCTGCCAGCAGTCAAAGAAGGATCCTTTTGCTGGTTACCAGGAAGTGATAGAAAAAGCCAGTAATGAAAATTCAAATTTTAAAAACCATCCTTTTAAAAAAAACAAAAACCAATTCCAGGCAACAAGCATTTCCCTGGGTGTTCTTTATCAACATCTGGGATTTATTTACAACACTGGAGTCAGAATTGTTTGCTTGCCGAATGCCAGCCTTACAATGGATGTGAAAACCTATGGCCAAATACTTGAAAACACTCATAATTGCACAGTCAGTAGTGGGCCAATGCCTTATGTGAGGTAAATCACTATTGAGATGAATTTCCAGTCCATCGTGGCTTATGCTTACAGACTTCAGCCACCCTGTCACATCACTTATTAGACAAGTCACCACTGATCTCGCCTGTAAATGAAGCCTCTAAAGGGCAATGGTGAAGACAGTCTAGATATTTAAGAATTAGGAAACCTGGCCAAACCACCCAAGATGGTGAATTCTGAAAATGTAATTTTGGCATCTCTGCCAGATCCCTTTTTAACATCATGTGCATCTCCTGGGATCCAGCAAAGATGTTAAGCCACACTGCCCTTGTGCCTTTTAATATACCACAGTGCCAGTTAAACCAGTATTTCTGCTGCTTGGGGAGTTATTTTCATGAGTGATTCAGCAAATCTTACGACAAAGGACAGGGCAAAGAGCAGACGAACATAGACTAAGCTGCAGAGCACTGAGCAGAGAGGCTTTTGATGGAAAAAAGTCTTGCATACTGAACTGTAATGATGTGGACAGTACAGGGCAACCAGAGATGGAGCCAGGGCCTCACCACCATGGAGGAGTGCCTACTGAGGCTGCAGATGGGCCCAGGAGTGGCTCTGTGCTTCAGGGACAGCCAGCCCCACTCAGCTTCTCCTTGAAACACAATTGCAGCTGTATTCTGCATCACTGGAAACTGCAATATAATATTAAATCTGTTGGTCTATGGATGGCTGTGCATGTGTTTCTTGGGACTTGTGGGCCAGGGACATGTGCATGATGTGTTGGCCAGAGGCTGGGAAACCACCATAGCAGTGCTCAGTAACCTCACACAGGATGTCTTGTGTTCTGAGGTGTTTACCTAAAAACTACTGCCCAGATGTCAGTGTCATCGAGCTCATAATGTGGTTCTCTCAGACACTTAAGAGCTAGTAGTGTTGGTGTTGAGGGAAGCAGAAACTATTACAGGGAAATCTCTCAGAAAACAAATCCATAAAAAATGAAGATGGCCACATCTTCTTTAAGACTATCTCCTCCGCCAGATGAACTGTTCATCTAGACTTGAGGTGGCTAGGTTTTTTTTTCTGTAAAAGGCCAGATAGTTCAGGCATACCTTGCTTTACTGTGCTTCACAGATATTTGTTTTTACAAATTAAAGGTTTGTGACAACCCCACATTGTCAGATGACAGCATTTTTTAGCAATAAAAAATTTTAATTAGGTGATATACATTGTTTCTTTAGACACAATACTATTGTACACTAACAGTCTACAGCATAATGTAAGCATACCTTTTATATACACTAAGAAACTAAAAAGTTCGTGTAACTCATTTGATGTGGTGGTTTGGAACTGAATCTGCATCTCCGAGGTACACCTGTAAATACTGTAGGCTTTGCAGGCCATAATGTCTTTCTTGTAAATGCTTAATTCTGTCAAAGATCATATGTAAGTGAATGGCTGTGGCTAGTCCAATAAAACTTTATTTAGAGAAAGAGGTGGGCCACATGCTGTAGTTGGCAGATCCTGGTCCAGTGCTCTGAGGCCAGCAGGGAAGAAAGGGTAGGGGTGGATAGTGGATTGACCTAAGAGGCCCGGTTCTGAGAAGTCCACTTCTAGGGCCACATAGCTTTCATTTTTGCCATCAGGACAGACAGGTTTGCTGATGAGAAAAATGACTACTGCCAGCCCTGCTGCATGGTGCAGAAGGGGCAGGGCAGGTCACCAGGTTCAAGGCTCTCTCCCTTAGGAACTTTGGGATCCCACAGAGCTCACCTTTTTCTGTGCTCTAGCACCTTCTGAGCCAGAATGTCTCTGGTAAGAGGTCAGCACCCAAATTCCTCTTCCCTTCTCTTGTGGAGGACAGGTGCCAACAATGGTGACCAGCTGACCATGGTGGCTCTGGCAGCTCTGAAGTTCCCTGTTTCTCTGCTAGTGCAGCCCTAACATTCTCCAATACATGGTGGCCCCAAACCTAGCTGTGTGAAGGCCTGGGGAAACATAGAGGGGGCCGCTCCCATGAGCATGGCCTGTCCCCATCAACATCCAGCCTGGGCCCTGGGCTTGAGGGGAGTGGCCCCCGCTGTGAGAGGCCCCTGGTGTGAGAGCTCCCTCGGTACACGTGGCCGTCGGGCTGTACACTCGCATTCCTCTTTAAAGCTGCTCTGGACTGGGCTTGCAGCCTGTCTGTTCCCTTTGTCTTGACACGTGACACAGCAGGCTGTGAATCCTTGTTCTTGGCAGGCAGGGCAGGTCAGGACGAGCTGGCGGCACTGGGGGGTGGAGCAGAGTTTATAGTGGTCCCATGGGACCCCACAGTAGGAACACTCTGGGAAGAAAGAAAAGCCTTGTTACAAAAACACAAGCACACGTGTGTGTGCACACACCGTGTAGACAGGCACTTCTCCTGTTCCTAAACCTAGCCCTTTGCTCATCAGCATCTAATGTATCCTTTCGGGCCTGGGGAAGGTTTCTGAACAGTGTAAATCTCTTGTCTTCTAACCAACAAGGTTCCCCCACCCATCCCCACTTTTTTGGGTTAGGTTGCTTCAGGGAATTGTCTTTTGATTCTAGCATTCATGGACCCATTTTTCTTTTCCCCATTTAGAAAACAGGTAGTAACGTTTCTCTGTTCCATTAATTAGTCCCAAGCTGGCCAACACCCTTTGTTGGCCTTTTTCCTTAACACCATTCCCTTTTGCACTGAGACACAACACGCCTGAATACAGGTGACTGCACATCGAAATTCTGCAGTCCATACCCGTCTCCCCAGGCCTGTGGATCTACTCTGGCCAGGGTACACTCGACCACAAAGTCCTAAAGCTCATGTATCTACTTTCTCAGCCCCCTTTCCCTGCTGATCCTATTACCACTGATAATACCATTCTTCAAGTCTCCTCAGCCAGCTTATCTAAGCTACCTTTGGGCCCTCTCTCCCCCCTTTCTTCTCCCTCTAGCGCCATTAGAGATCTGAAGTTGCTTCCAATAAGAGAGACAAAATAAGACCATTAAAATGAATAAAAACATCAAGAAGAAAGGAGAGAGGAAATCAAGCTCCCATCTTATTTATTATCCAGGTGTTAATTCAATCTCAGTCCCTGGTCAAAGAAGTTCTAAAAAATTCTGACAGTCACTAGGGTTGTCTGCTTATGACCTTTCCCATTCAGAACAGTGGCATCCAGGAGAAAGATCCATTTTCTTAAAGATTAATTTCATCCTCTTCCTACTGACTGTTCTCATCCGGTACCACATGTTATTGTGGACTCCAGACTACAGTCTCACCACAGGCTTCCTGTAGCCACTCTGCCTCTGGCCCTGGGCTCAGCTCCCACCTTGGAATGCCCTACTCACCACTCTAGACATGCATAACACATGTGTCCACACACCATCTAACTGCTGCTGCTGCTGCTGCTAAGTCGCTTCAGTCGTGTCCGACTCTGTGCGACCCCATAGACGGCAGCCCACCAGGCTCTGCCGTCCCTGGGATTCTCCAGGCAAGAACACCGGAGTGGGTTGCCATTTCCTTCTCCAATGCATGAAAGTGAAAAGTGAAAATGAAGTCGCTCAGTCGTGTCTGACTCTTTGTGACCCCATGGACTGCAGCCTACCAGGCTCCTCCATCCATGGGATTTTCCAGGCAAGAGTACTGGTGTGGGTTGCCATTGCCTTCTCTGACACATCATCTAACCAGGGGTTCTTTTATTTGTGCTGTGAAGTTACTTTACAGTCTAGTGAAGACTATTCTTGGAAAAATGTTTTTAAAATGCAGAAAATACATAGGATCACAAAGGAAACCAACTATACAGAAATACAAAATAACTATTCTTCAGAGTCTGGGATACAGTATGGTATTTAACACATAAAATAATAAGATTTAGTGATGGGCCTAATAACTTTCCATTTTGAAGCAATGATGCACATAAATGCTATTTTGAAATATTCACAGCAGCTGTAATAATGAAAATGCTGTGATTTCTATTGATGACAAAGTCACAAGTACATCCAATACACCTGATTTGCTTCTTATATTCATAATTGAAGTGCTATATTTAGTGAGGGGTTATGAAACCAAAGATGAAATTATTTTCCAGTCCAAATTCACAGGCCCCCTTAGTAGAATATTATCGACTCCAGGTTAAGACCCTGGATTTAGCCTGTTAGTTCAACTCTTAGCAAGTGGACAGAGTGAGTGAGGTTATCCCCATTTTAAAGGACTTGTCTAACTAGTAAACAACAGAGTCAGATCCCAACCCAGGCCTCCTAATGGTCAGGGTTCTGTCTGCTCCACCACTGCATCCCCAGCTCTGGTGGGAAATGGTGGTGCTGTGCAATCCTTTTCCCTTGCTTTATTTGTCAAGTAATCAGTACTGGCCTGCCTTCCAGAAAGTTAATACAGAGGGTGTGCCTGCTCAGGAGTTCCGGTTCTGAGCCAGTGCTGACCTACCTGACACTATGTCATTGTTGAAGGATAAAGCATAACGCTCATCGAAAACAAACAACTTCCCTTTGTAAAAACCATCAGGAAACTCCTCCAGGTACTTGTGGATGCCACCCTTGAGCTGGAACACTTCCTTGCACACTCCCTGTGTGTGGAAACACAAGAGGAAATTTGAGGAGACTAGCAGAGACCAGTAGGAAGCTCCACAGAGAAGCGACATGTGGTAGGAAAGCCAAAATGGGGCTCCTGGTTCCCCTGTGGGACACTGAAGAACTGCTGACCAAGGGGGGAGAGGAACCAACTGGCCAGACCTTGCCTGCTAGGGGAATGGCTGAGGACAGCAGTCAGGGCCTTCACTCTCTAGATCCTGGGAGGCTCAACTATTTTTGTGGCTCCCTAAATATAGGTAGACACCTGTTGGGACATGTAATGTTACTGAATTTGCTCTTCTCAGCATCAAGCAAAAGGATTAGGAAAAGGGAGATGTCAACTAATCTTTCCCTTTTGTACTTGATGAGTCTTGCCCTTTTATACTGATGAGTGCTTTTCACATCTTGAGATTTAAGAACTTCATATTTTATACTTAGAAACTCTATGCTGGAACCATAGAAGGGGACAATAAATCCTGCTGGCTGGGGGTGGGAGCTTCGTTCGCCTCCATGCCTGCAGTGCCCTGAGGTTGGTAACTCACCTTGGTTTTCAGGTAGGCTGAACCCCGCTCACAACGGATGCCCCCAGTGCAATACATCAGCACCCTCTTCTCTTTGAAAAGTTCTAGATTTTCATCAATGTAGCTAGGGAAATAACTGAATTTCCTGATGTCTGGGGCTAAGCAGCCCTGGAATCGTCCCTACAATATAGAAGCAGAAGAAATAAAATTGTCAGAAAAACATACCTGGTAAGAACAAAGATTGTTTCTGTGTCAAACACCACTCCTCAGCCCTGCCTTGGCAAGGAAGCATTTGCTCGCTGCCATTTTCATCCCATACTCTGACCTTTCAAACTTCAAGAGCTAGAACTTAGAAACAAGGCTGGGTGGGCTTTGGGTTACCCATTCAGAGACCTTGGGGAACTGGAGAGGTTGCCCAAGGCAAACCTGACAAGATCCTGACAAGTGTCAAGGGGTAGGCATATGGGAGACAGTTCATTTTGTGCAAGATGTCTTTCTTTAATCCATATTTTCTTAGCCTTTCTCACCAGATTCTGAGTTCAAAGGCTTGGGTTTTCTCTGCTAGCAGCGGGAGGAGAGCCACTGACTGGGCCACAGGTGGGCACACAGCGTCCCCTTCAGAAACATGCTGTGCTGTGGGAACTCAGTTGTGGTTTTACTTACTATTTTGCTTTCATAAAAGTTTCTGCAGTCCAATAGGATAGTATCACTTTCTTCTTGATTTGCCTGAGACAGAAACTTTTCTACTTCTTTATGAAATTCACCTGGGGATAAATGGATTCCTAAAACCAAACAAAAAATTGGTTAAAAACAAAACCAAATCACACAGGGCCCAGCCCACTGATTTCCATTTGTTCCTCCCCACCTAAACCTTTCCTCTTCATAATTACAGTTATGTCTGAAAATAATGCTATCTGATCAGCATAATGACAGAATGTAGTAATTCCATGTCCTCCCTCTCTCTCCTAAGATAAGCACTGTAGAGACCTGGCAGTTTAGAAATAATTAGTCAAAGAATTCTGCATCCTCATACTTGGCCTAACCCAATGATAAAAGCCAGACTGTAGAGATGTAAACTGCCATGTGGGTTTGCTGGTCCATGTTACGGCCAGTGTTCAAGTGTTCCTGTACATGGAGGGGTCTGGACATGTATATGCTTGACTATAGGCTTTAGAAACTGTTCTATACCAACATCAAGTCCAAGGTTAAGAACCTCAGGAAGGTGTGAGCATATGGTTATGGAACAAAGTTTGAATAAGTCTTTAAAAAATACAACAAAGAATGTGTCTAAGTTTGTGTGCGTGAGTAAAAGAGAAAAGGGTTTGACAGCAGGAATGAAATATGAGAAAGAAGCAAGAGAGAAAAGATGAAAGGCCAGAAGGAGAGAAAGAAGATGAAGTAAAATACAAGGAGACTAAAAGGAAAGAACCGGTCTACTGGGGCCTTTTGCCTTCTCTACTCTCTAGGGGAGAAATATTCCTATACCTTTACGGGTGCAGACATCTCAGTAGTTTGTGAAGAACTTTTGGTGAATCTGGCAGGGGAGCAACCACACCTCATGGGTGGGGGCTCTGGTGCGTCAGTTACCACTCATGATCGATCCTGACAGCACCACTCAGGGATGGATCCCAGCAGCCCCTTGAAGCTGCTGGGTACCCAGATGGGGTTAGAGACCCAGAGCATGACCGAGGAATCTAGATTCCTGCCTGCCCATCTGAGGATTGCAGGGAGAATGTAACAAGGCCGGATTTTATATGTGACTGTCACATAATTATAGGCACCAAAACAGTGGGGTGGAAAGGGAGGTTCAAAACTGTGATGACAAGCATGGAAATCTGCTGAGCCTTCCCCTTACAGGGAGCTGCAGGGAACCCAACCTGTTTCCTGCTGCTGCTATTAGTGTGGCTACTCTCCTGGCCCTGTGGAGGCCTGATCAAACAGTGACTCACATAGACCTGCTTAGAAGAAATGCCTTCAAACAATGCAGCTCAAAGGAAGGCAGCATAGCACTGCCTGGAGCCCATTCTCCCCTCACCTCCACGGCGAGGTCCTGTAGTGCTGACGAGGTCCTCCTGCCAAGGTAAGGACACTACACAGACACGGCCCTTTGGGGCTTTCTGTCCTCATACATGAGTCTCCTTCCCCAGCTGCTTGTATCTTACTCCCATTTCCCTCTGGTTTAACTCTTATCCTTCTTTTTAAACATTTACATATTAAAAAATGAACACAGAGCCAGCCAGACCTTTCTGTTTCCTGATGAAAGGAGACACTACTACCTATGAAGTAGACTTGGGGGAAAAAAGGAAAGAAAAGAAAAATGGAAATCAAACCTGAATCTGATCAAGTCTCTAGATGTGAGCTGTCTAATATGGTAGCCACTAGCCAACATGTGGCTAACGGGCACTGGACATGGGGTTTGAGATGTGCTGTAATAAGGGTGACACATGCAGAATTTCAAGGACTTAGTATACCCCCCCCCAAAAAAAAGGTCACATATCTCTCTGTTGTTGTTGTTATAGTTTTTATTTATTTTTGGCAGTACTGGGTCTGTGTTGCTGCATGGGCTTTTCTCTAGTTGGGGTGAGCAGTGGCTACTCTCCAGTTGCAGTGTGCAGGCTTCTTGCGGTGGTTTCTGTTGTGGCAGAGCACAGGCTCTAGGGCACACCGGCTTCAGTAGTTGTGGCACATGGGCTCAGTAGTTCCAGTTCCCTGGCTCTAGAGCACAGGCTCAATAGTTGTGGCACACGGGCTTCGTTGCTCTGCAGCCAGGTGGGACATTTGTGTCTCCTGCGTTGGCAGGCAGATTCTTTACCACTGAGCCGCCAGGGAAGCCCCTAAAATATCTTATTAATAATTTTTTACATTGGATACAAGTTGAAATAATATTTTGGCTACACTGCATTAAATAAAGGGTATTATTATTTTTTTTAAATGTAGCTACTGGAAATGTAAAATTCCATCATGGCACACATTATCTTCCTGTTAGATAGCACTACCATAAGTGTGGCTAGAATTCACAGGAAACACAGAAGACAGAGGAACATTACATGGAGATGCAATCAGCATTATCCTGACTGTAGGAAATGCTACAAGCAAAATTTTCTAATTCCTTCAAAAAATAAACTGCATGGTTAAATAAAAGATGGAGGCTCTAGGTTAAAAGGGACTTAAAGGGCTCAATCACAATGAGTAGACCTTACTTGAATCCAGATAGAAACAAACTTTAAAAATTATGAGATAACTGGGAATTTTAAGCCCAGGCTGGATATTCAATAATATTAGAGTAATTACTATTAAAATGTTTTGGATATGATGGTTTTATAATTATTTATTTTTAAAAAATCCTTTTATTTTTTAGCAATATCTACTAAAATAGGAATGAAATGACATGACATCAGGATTCTCTTCTAAATAATCTAGTTTGGGGGAAGGAAGTGGGGATTGATGAAAGTTGGCCTTGAATCTGTCATTGTTGAAGCTGCAGGGTAGGAACATGGGCGTTCACTGTAATATTTTTTCTACTTTTTAAAATGTTTGAAATTTTTAATAGTAAAAAGTAAAACAAAAACCCCAGCCAAACAAATGTCTTTCAACCACGTATGGTACCCATGAGTGAGGGGGGAAAGAGAATATTCTAGAGCAGTTGCAAACAAACTGCTTTCGTGTTGAAAGCTGCTTGCTTCCTATAGCAAAAAGTCTGTATGTCTTATCCATTTGATGAACTATTTACAAGTAATAATTACACTCTTCCCAAATTGCTACCTTTGGAAAGAGAAAACAATTTCTTTCCAAACCATCACCAAGAAGAAGAACTAAGCCAGGTCATTCTAAGCAGTGAGTCTCCAATCATCAGAGCACCAAAGAGAAGAGCCAGCTTGAGCACTGAATGACACGAGTGTCAGCCGCCCCACAGCCATTCTAAGAGAGAATTCACTACAACTCTTGCTGATCAGAATGTCTAGGTTTCACATTTGTCTCCATATTAAGATTTGTCCCTATGAAGAAAAGGAAAATGTTTCTTCTTAAAGCAAGCATACCAGGCTTCTTATAGGAGATCTTATTGGGACTGATCCCCATGGGCACGATTTCTTCAAACACACCAACACGCAATTCTGGAAAACAGCAAGCTCCTCCTTTGCTGGTCTAGCCAATGAGAAACAAAACAGAATACAGTCTTTCTTTCCCATCTCCAGGTATGAGATATTTATTAAGTTGAATTATCTGGAACATTCTATGCTCTAACTCCCTTCTCCGCACTGAAAGAGCTGTTCCTAATTTGAGGTTTCTTAATACTTCAGCTACCCTATTATTACACAACAGATGTAATCTTATATTTGGCACTTCTTTATTGCGTATCTACCATGTGTAGAAATGTCAAATTGAAAAAGTGTTTCTATAGCAATAAGCATTTAACTATAAAACTGAAACACTACCGAGCAATTTCTATATGTAAGCTTGCATCCAAGCTTTTGTTCAGGAGTCACAACCTTTTCTTTTCATATCATCATCACCAACACTAACACTTACTAGCAAGGCATTTCCCACCACCTCTGTAACCCATGACACTAAAGCATCAAGTTACTCCAACATAAAGTCTCTCCTTCAGAGAGCATCAGCTTCATTCCCGCTGTGGTGTGAGTACTGGTCTGATCCCACCAAGTTTACTGAACACGCAGTGATCCCCTGAAACAGGTGGTCTCTCAAGTGAGCAAACATGGCTAAGTTTGAGAGTTTAGTGTGTGTAAGCTGTAATGTCCTTATTCTACATAAAAAGGCCCATGATCAAGTGGTGGCAACTTGGAAGATGAATTGAAAGGAGCATACTCTTTCTACTGAGCTGTCTCAAGACCTAGAGGGGAAGTGGTGTTCTGTCCAGCACGGCTTACTTCTTTATGGTGATCTTCTTCGTAGCCTGGAGTGGGAAGAGGCACTGAAGCAGAAGCAAATGGCTCTCAATCCCTTTTCTTTTCAATCTCTCTTACCTTAAAATCATCCTTATACAGGTAATCCTTAAACAGTGGGCAGGAAAGCATGACACTGACATAGAGTCTGGTGGCCAGTCTGCTTCCACCAACAGTCCCATTGATTCCTTCCACAGCAATTCGAACCTGAGACACAAAACAGTGAAAAAAGGAATGCAGCCGTCCGTGTTTCTCTTTGTTTTGGTTGGCAAGTTGTGTCTCTTTGTTACCCTGTGGCCCGCCAGGCTCCTCCGTCCATGGGATTTCCCAGGCAAGAATACTGGAGTGGGTTGCCAAGCCCTCCTCCAGGGGATCTTCCCAACCCTGGGATCAAACCTGCGTCTCCTGTGTTGGTAGGCAGACTATTTACCACTGAGCCACTGGGGAAGCCCATATTTGTAGCTCAGTTTAGATTTCTGCAGGGCAGAACAGGTTCATGTGTATTGATGAAGTTAACAGGAAAAGCAGAAACACTGCTATGGACACCAGAGTGTTACCACACAAAGATGCCTGCAGTTTTCTGAAATGGCACTGCCCACAGTTCAGTTGAGGTGCTCAGTTAACATATGCTGAACCAGAGAATAAAATGGTTAAAACAACTGGAAAGTCCCATTTGCTATGATGATCCAGCTGTCCAGTGGCCAAAGCTTAACTTAAATTCAGGGCAGCAGATCTAGAATCAGGATTCAACTTTGCCACTTAACTTGCCAAGTGGCCCTGAGAAAATTCTCTTTTCTGAACCTCAATTTCTTCATCTTGATAAGAGAGATGAAAAAGAACCAATAATGAAAAACTGCTGAGGAGATATTCCTCAAGTCCTAAAGCACAGAGCACATCTGAGGGCCGGGAATACACGCGAGCACTCTCTGCATGGTTTGTGGGGTGGGGGGCGGGGGGCACGTAAGCCCACCACTGCAAACCCACCTACTGGGAGGAGCTTGTGTCTGCTTTGTTCCTTGTTGCATACTCAGTGTCTAGAGTAGTACCTACCCACAGTAGGCATTAGATACGTATTTGCTGAGCAAATGTGTATCCAAACCTGAAGATTTCTGGCTTCTCAACCCTCTGTTCTCTCTGAAATGCTTCACTGGTTGGGGGACATTAAAGCATGGATTAAGGCCCCTACCCTAAGAGGCAATGCTCTGGGGGGCCTGCAAAGTTACTTGTTCTGGTACCTCAAAACCCTTCAGATAAGTTTAAAGATGGATCATCTTTAGAAGAGCTAGCTTTCTAAAGTTAGAAAGTGCAACACTGTGTATCATGGTATTCTCTGGAAAGAGAAGTAACTTAGAGCAGAGTTCTATATTATTACATTGTTACTTGGCTCAATTCTTTAGAGCATGGATAGAAATGGGATTCATTTCACAAGCCAGGACCTACTCACTAGCAGTAGCTCTCCAGAGTTCCATGATTCTGGGTCACATCCAGGCTCCTTGAGAAAGAGATGCAGTCTAGTGAGCCTGATCTGGGCTGACAAAGGGAAGCAGGAAGCGTATGCCATCTCTGCTGTACAGGCTACTGCACCTATTACCAACTCATTTTTTTAAGGGACAACATAGAAAAATAGAGCTGAGCCAGCATTAACTGGAAATCTACCCTAAAACTGTCTCTGACAGGGGCAAATATGATGAAGAGGTAAAGGTTTCTGTGTAACTGTCTTTTGGGTAAGCCAGAAGACTCTTCCCTATGTTATTTTAATCCCAGAACCCAAATAAAATATAAGTATGTGCACTCCCTGAATACTGAGGATGGGCAACTTCTAAAACCCATGCATTAGACTTTCAGCTCCTATTGAGGAATTCCTCAACTGAAACCTTCAAAGTAGCTGCTAGGTGAGGAAAGCCTTTACCTCAGAGATGAAGAGCAACAGTTAGCATTTAATGAGCACCTTTATATTATAAAGTTCCTGTCTTTATATTATAATCCTGAAAGGTAGATATCATAATTCCCACTTGACAAAAAGGAAACAGAAGCTTAGAAATCAAGTAATTTAAGAGAAATCAAGTAATTTACCCAAGGGCACAGAGTTAGGGGGTGGTAGATCTGGGATTCAAAACCAGATCTTTTGGGGTCCATCTCTTATAATTTTCCTTTCTAAAGCCTCTAATGTATTTGCTCAAATTTCTTGAGGCAGTAAGAAGTATATAGCAAGGGGTCAGAAGCTTCTTTCCATAATTCTAGAATTTTCAAGTTCTCCCCTTTCCCTACAAATGCCAACATTCTTCCAAATCTCCTACCAACACGAAACTTGAAAACTTGGCAGGTATCCCTGAAGCCTTAGAATTTAAACCTAAGAGCCAGGGAGGTGCTGCCACCTTGTGGGTAGAGACCCTCACTGCCAGTTCACCTTGCCCCAAACTACAGAGAGATTCATCGCCTGTTTTGTGCACTCAGGTTTATGTTCCATCTTTCAAAGTGTTCTCTAAATACAGATGATGATATATGTATATAAGCCACAAATGTTCTTTTTTTTTTTTTTTTATAATGCACCAGCAATTTTGCCAGGAATTGACACAGTGATTAAAAAATACATAGTTTTTGCCCTTTGGGAACCTACAAACTAAGGAAGGTCACAGATATTAAGATAAAAGTCACAAACTGACAAGTGCTATGAAAAATAACTGCAAGATGCAGTGAAATAGTATATCTGGAAAACTGAATTTAGATTAAAGGTCTGGAAAGATGTCTTTGACAAAGTGTCACTAAAACTGAGAAGTGGAGACTAAGTAAAAATTAGGAGAAATGAGTGGCTGTGGGAAAGTTCCTTGAAGAAAGTTTTCTTGTAAAAAGGCCCAAAGGCACCAAAAAAAATTTGTGGGCTCCAAGAAACTGAAAGGCTATTTTGCTGGAGTGTAATGAGTAAAGGGAGAAGGAAATAGCAACCCACTCCAGTATTCTTGCCTGGAGAATCCTGTGGATGAAGGAGCCTGGTGGGCTGCTGTCCATAGGGTCGCACAGAATTGGACACAACTGAAGCAACTTAGCATGCATGCATGCACTGGAGAAGGAAATGGCAACCCACTCCAGTATTCTTGCCTGGAGAATCCCAGGGATGGAGGAGCCTGGTGGGCTGCTGTCTATGGGGTCGCACAGAGTCGGACACGACTGAAGCGACAGCAGCAGCAGTGAGTAAAGAATGGCATCAGAAAAGTACAAAAGGTAGAAGGGGCCAAAGTGTGCAGGAAACTTAAGGGCACGTTAAGGATCTGGGTTTTACTCTAAATACACTGCATAGACACTGAAAGATTGTGAGGAGGGAGGGAGAGGATTTCATTTCCTTTTTAAGATCATTCTGGCTGCTGTGTAGAAAATGATTAAATGGGGGCAAAGATGGAAGAATGGAGAGTAGTCTGGAAGCTACTGAAAGGAATGAGGTAAGAGAGGGTGGGGCTAGGTCTAAGGAGGTGGAAATGGAGGATCAACAGATATGTTAGAGGCAGAAATGTCAGGACTTCGTGATGAACTGATGAGGTAAATGCAACTTTCAGTCACTATCTGCAAGAAAACATGGGTGTGAAAAATATCACTGATCAAGTGATTGCCTCAGGAAATAAAAACCTGGGACAAGTGTAGGAAAGGTTAGTGTCATAACCAGAGGGAATATATATATATGTGTGTATGTGTATATATATATATGTATGTAATTATCAAAGATTTTTTTTTAATTCATAATCCTATCATGTAGAGATAATCATGACTAACATTTTGATATTTACTACTTGTCATCTTTTTACACATGCTTGTGGTTTTGTTACAAACATTCATTTTTTATTCAGCCTTCTCCAAATATTTACTGTCTGCTATATTTGAAGCCCTGTTCTAGCACTGACAGTACATCAATCGATTAAGACGAAGTTCCTATCCTCTTGAATTCAAGAGAGAAAGGAAACAAAACGATAAAATGGTCAAGGACTGACATGTTCTAGGAAAATTAAGAAGCAACTTGGTATCACACCTGTATGTACAGTTCTATAAAACATTTTTCCAGCTGAAGTGAAGTGAAAGTCGCTCAGTCGTGTCCGACTCCTTGCAACCCCATGGACTATACAGTCCATGGAATTCTTCAGCCCAGAATACTGGAGTGGGTAGCCTTTCCCTTCTCCAGGGGATCTTCCCAACCCAGGACTCGAACCAGGGTCTCCTGCATTGCAGGCAGATTCTTTACCAACTGAGCTATCAAGCAAAGAATCAGAATATAATGCCTACTTTTACATAGTTTTACTGGAACATGTGCTGTGCTTACTCACTCAGTCGTGTCCGACTCTTTGTGACCCCATGGACTGTAGCCCACCAGGCTCTTCTGTCCATGGGATTCTCCAGGCAAGAATACTGGAGTGGGTTGCCATTTCTTTCTCCAGTTATCTTCCCAATCCAGAGATTGAACCCAGGTCACCCACAGTGTAGGCAGATTCTTTACTGAGCCACCAGGGAAACCCCTGGCCATACCCATTCTTTTACATATTGTCTATGGTTGTTTTCATATTAAAATGCCAAGGTTGAGTAGTTTTGTGCAAAGTCTAAAATATTTACTATGTGGCTCTGAAGTTTGCTGATCCTTGGTCTATACCTTTATATAGTCTTATAAAACACCGTTTTATTTTTAACTGAAGTGTAATTGATTTACAATGTTCCACTAATTTCTACTGTACAGCAGAGTGATTCAGTTATATATATATTTAATATTCTTTTCCATTATGGTTTATCACAAGATACTGATTGTAGTTCTCTGTGCTATACTGTAGGACTTGGTTATTTATCCATTCCATGTGTAATAGCTTACATCTGCTAACCCTAACCTCTCACTCCATCCCCCCCCAGCCCCTTCCCCCTTGGCAACCACAAGTGTTCTCTATGTCCATGAGTCTATTTCTGTTTCATCGATAGGTTCATTTATATCATATTTTATATTCCACATGTAAGTGATATCACATGGTATTTGTCTGACTTCACTGACTGTAATAATTTCTAGTTGTATCCATGTTGCTGCAAATAGCATTATTTTATTCTTTTTTTAATGTCTGAGTAGTATCTCAGTATATGTATATGTACCACATCTTTATCCATTCATCTGTTGATGGCTACTGTGAATAGTGTTGCTATGAATGTAAGGGTGCATGTATCTTTTTGGATTAGTTTTGTCTGGATATATATTATTGTAAGGAATGGGACTACTAGATCATATGGTAATTCTGTTTTTAGTTTTATGAAGAATCTCCACACTGTTTTCCACAGTGGCTGTACCAGCTTATATTCCCACCAACAGAAAACATTATGTTAATAGCTATTTAGTATTCTATTTAAATGCTTAGCATGATTTCACTAACTTCTAAGAACCCAACTGGTGAATCCTTTCTGTAACAAGCAAGCCAAGGTGGAGGCAAGATAAGCCCTGTGAAGCGTAAGTGATAAGGGAGAAAGTGTTACCTTGCCCGTGAGGTGCAGATGCTGACACAGAGCTGTCTGCCAGGCACAGACCCAGTCAGGATCCTTCAGGTCACAGTAGCAGTAATAAAGTAGCACCTCCCCTTCATCGCTGCCCTGGCCACTATAAAAAGAAAACCATGGGGAAAGAGCAACTGAGTCACTGGCATGAAAAGGCTACAATTCATAAAGCAGATTCAGGCAGAGTCAAGAGGGAAGGCCTAATGGAGCAACTCATGCCTGCCCTGGCTCCTAACTATCATTCTTCTCCTGGATTGAGAAGCAACTCTGGTCTGTATTTGCTCTAAAGAAGACAATACCTGCACCAAACTGCTTCCTTTCTAAAAAGTGAGCTTACTTTGATTTCCTTGTTTAATCATCATATCTATGAAACAGATATTAATAACCCCTTTTTAAATTTGAGTCCATTCTGGCTTATACTCTAAGAAAAGGCAGTATCTGTTTTGAATCTCTCTCTGTACAAAAAAGTTTCACTTTCATTTTTTCATGTAATCTTCTTACCCATGAGACAGGTTATTATCATCCCCATTTTATAGCTCAGTGAACTGAGCCCAGTTCATCCAGCATGAAATAGATGCAAAGGGACAGTCAGGACTGGAACACCAGTCTTCTGACACTAGAATCCATACTCTTCCCACTGCACTGTGCTGACTTTAACTAACTCGTCATGGGCCCTGGGTGGGTGTCTTATCCCTGAGCCTTGATTTCCTCAACTGTAAAACCAGAGGACTGACATAAACTGCCTTTCTCAAAGTGTGCTCTGAAGCTAGTCCATGAAATCACTTGTCTGAGAAATCCTGCAGACAGTATCTCCCTCTTTGAGAGTCACAGTGAGAGCCCCTCATATATTGAAGGCTCTGCGAAGTTCTGCAAAAAAAAGAACATTTTAACGTAATGTTTCCCCAATTTAATTGTCTTTAGCACCTCTTTTCAATACCTGAGAGCACCCTCCAGAGCTAGTGCTGTAGAGACATTTTAGAGAATGCTGTCATAGATGGTAATTCAGGTCCCATCCAGCTCTGAACTCTGTGACTCTCTCATCAATGCCCTCTTATTTCAGGGCCTAGTCTCCTCTAACACCTGCTTGTCTGTTAGTGTATCTGTTTTCCTCTCTCTAAATTCCTGTAACAAATTATCATCTGAGCCACATGATTTTAAGTGATAATTGCATAGCTTGTCTTATACCATCTGCTAAATGTTTTGTGTATCCTTTTTCTTTGTTCTTCTAACTAAAAAGCAGGTCCATACAGAAATGAAGAGACCACATTTGTATAGCACTTAACAGTTCACGTGAGCTCTTACCATCATCATTTTATATAATTCTTAGAGCAATTCTGTGAGGTAGCAGAGCTGGCATTATTTCCAGTTTTAGAGGTGAGGATGTAAAGGTATGAAGAATTTAGTGACTAGCTCAAGTCTAACTCCAAGTTCAGTTCTCTTTCTTTCTCTTCTTTCTGATAAGCAAAAGGAACTGGCATTAAGACCAGTGACAAAAGTTTATCAAATGTGGGCATTTTCTATTCACTGAATAGTTTAGGAGTTCCTTAAAGTCAGAAATCTGTCCTCTACAATTACATAATATTATGATGTGGTGAGGTTTTCAAAGGCAGATCTAAACTTCTAACCCTATGCCTTAGTTCTAGAAGTTAATTTACTTTCTAAAACATATTCAGCTCAGAAAACCACATCTGGTAATAAAAACCCCTTTCTAAGCTGACACTTCAGGGTAGAGGAATCATGAACATCTCTGGGCCTTCCAACTTCTCTTTGGAAATAACATTTTCTGTTCTTTACCTCTCCCTAGAAAAGTAAAGACATAAGATGGCTTCCAAGATACCTAGAGTGCACTGCCAGCTGCATAGGTATACGCTACTGCATAGGCTATACCTATAGGTCTTCTATTACACACAGAACATGTTTATCGGCCTAGCTTAGGCGGTAGAGAAATTCTGTGTGTTAAGGATCTGCCATTTTAGTGGATGGGTGGTATCTCATTCCAACTGGAAAAACATTTTTCAATGAAACAAAAGGTACAGAATGAAATTCTTACCTTATCAGCTCATCAGGGTTAAAGCAGCTTATATCAGGGAGCCAAGTAGACACTTCTTGGTTACGGGTAAGGTCCTCTTTGAAAGGGTTCCTTTTATCTGCAGACTCAAGACTCTTGCAGGTGCTCAATGTCACAGCCAGCTGCTTTAAAACGGAAGCGGTCTCATGGCAAATCTCCTCAACATGTTGGGTTGCCACGTGTCTGTGGATGCTGGTTGGGTCTGTAAATAGTTGCTGACAGCATTTCCACCATTTTTCTTTACATTCACAAGGAGGTGCTGGAACTTCTTTAGTTTTAACGAAAAGGGCAAATGCCTGCAATTACATTTCAAATATGTCACTAGTAAATAACCTTAGGTTTTAGGTTAGAATGAAAGTCTCAGTGAAATTTTTTCCATAGGGGTTTCTAGTTTTAGGTCCTACAATTCTGCAGAACTTCCTGAGAGACTGAACTTCTTTCAGAAAGGAAGTGGTCAAAGAAATTATGGAATATACTTACTATGGAATATTAAGCAGCTCGTTTCAAACTGCATGGGAAAATATTTATGGTATAATGTGAAATGGAAAAAATTGAATAAAATTTGCTTATATCATGTAATCTCAATTACATAAAAAAGTACATTGAGGGGACTTCCTGGTGGTCCAGTGGTTGAGGATCCAGCTTCCAGTGTGGGGAACGCTGGTCTGATCCTTGGTCCAGGTACTAAGGTCGCACGGGCCATGGGACAACCAAGCCCACTGTGCCTGCGTGCTCTAGAGCCACAGCCACAGTGAAAACCCCACATGTCCCAGCTAAGACCCAATGCAGCCAATAAATAAAGTTTTTTTAAGTGTATTGAAAAGCATGGAAAGAAATGTACCAAATGTTTTGATTTGGTTTTTGGAAGATAACTTTATTGTTATTATCAAGAGGATTTAGGCGAATTGTTAAAAAAAACTAAACAGAAGAGAAAATTATAGATGTACCATAATTCTTTTAACCAATTCTAAATGAATGAGCTTTTTTTGTTTCCAATATTTGCAATTATAAGCAATGGTGAATGAGCATGTCAGCATATATCTTTCTATACTTCTTTAACCATCTACTTAGAATAAATATTTAGAAGAAAATTTTGGAGGTGAAGAAGCATAAATTTTAAACTGTGATTAAGTAGTGATTACCTGAAAAATCATTACCAATTTATACATTCAGCAGCAATGCATGAGGATTCCATTTTATCCACAGCATTTTATCAGTATTAAATTTTTTTGTAGTATTTTCGATTTTGACCCAAATAAAAAGCAAAATAAATACCCTGTTTTTATTTTCCGATCTTTGATTTGTAGTAAGGTTGAATATTTTTTCATATTGATTCTATGTTCTAGTTTGCCTGTTCATACCTGTTGCCTATTTTTCTACTGTGGCATTTATCTTATTGATTTGTAAGTAGTTTTAGTGACCTTTTATTGATCATAGTTACTCAAATTTGTTTCTCTGCTTGTCATTTGTTTTTCAACTTTGTTTATGGTGTTTTTTGATGTCAAAATTGAAGTTTATACATTATGGTACAGTTTATGGCATCTATGATTATCAGTCTTTCAAGATATTTTCCCTCTTGGTTTCTAGAAAGAAAGGTATTAATATTTTTACATTTTATATATATATATACGTGCACACACACACACAGTGCTTATATAGTTTAAGATTGTTTAAAATAAATAACAATTTATATTAATGTAATATTTAAACAATTTTCTTAATGCATCTGAAGACTACTGTAAAGCATCCAAAATTGGGCACTTTGAAGAATAATAATTATAAATATGGAGCATCATTTTTAGATCTTCCTTGATCTGTACACAACCATATCTGGATTGTCCCAGACTGAAGCAGGATGGGGTAGTCTGAAATTACACTGGAGGGCACTTTTTAGCCTCTCGTGCAGTTATCATTCTGTATAGGCCAAAAAAAAAAAGAGCAGTATGTCAACTTGAGTGCTTCTTTGTATTATACTTAGAACTTCAAATCTTGTTCTCTAGTTGAGGGTACTAAGAAGGAAAGACTTATAAGGAAAGAAGGAGAATACTTTTTACAAGGAACAGGCTAAGCATTACGCAATTATTTCAGTTGACAATTACTGTACATCAATAATTACTATGACTATTAGTTTATATATAAATGTAAGGTACTGTATCCAAGGCCTCATTAGCATCATTGAGGCCTCAAGAAGTCATGATCCTTAAAAAAATGCAGTATATAATCTGAATTTTTTTTCCTTCTTTCCTCCCTTCTTCCTTCATCAAAAGTCCTCAGGCAGGCGTGAGTGAGGTGGGAGGCCCAGTGTTAATGTGGCCTGCCACTGGTCTTTTAGGGCCTTTTGAACAAGGCATTGAGGATCCAGCAGCAGCCAGGGCCCATGTGGGGTCTGCTCAGGAGAGAGAGGCAGGCCAGAGCTAGGAAGGTAGCTCAGAGGGGGTGAGGCCTGTGTCGGGAAGGCAGGCCCTGATGGAGGAGGCAGCTTGGCAGTGTGGGGAGACTGACTGCATACAGGGGAATAACCAATTAAGTATACATACTGGGACTACAGAGAGCTAGGTTTGCCATCAAACTTCATCATATAGGGAAGTTATAAATATAAGGAGAGAGAATAAACCTGGTGATATGGGAATGGAACTGAAGGTTCCGAGAGTATGAACTCATCTGGTTTATGCTGATATGAAAGTAAATATAAAAGTATGATATATAGAAATGTGTTTTTAACTATATAAATTCTTAGCTCTATCCACCATCTGTGCTTAGCTCTGTCCACCAGATGTCCTGAGAGAAGGAAGCAGCAACTTAGTAGAAGTGAGTTTATCTAGCCCCTTGGTTTTGGTTTTCCACAGTTCTCCATGAGAAAGAACCAGTGTTCCTTGAAGAAATGTCTGACTCCAGGGATGAGACAGAGAAAGAACAATATGACCCTGAAACATCTTGTTAAATCAGAAAGTAAGGAAATATTCAAAGAATGATGGGGGCAAGTCAAAAAGGCATAGATACCAGCTGGAATCCCAGCCAAATCTGAGATGATCTGAGAATCAAAATAAAAAATGATGATAAGGGATTATCACCCACTGAATAAAATGGCATTCTTGAATACACACTGATACAAATAAATTGGGAGCAAAGAAAGCTCTTCCTTACAGAAGACTGCCAAGTAAGAAATATAGAAGGAATGAAGCAATTAGAAAGTCACCATTTAGAAATCATCACAGTAATAATCAACTGAAGCAAAGAAACACCAATGGATCTAAAACTGGTAGATGAAAGTTCATTGTGAAATAGCCTATTTACATAGTCTCAAACTATTTTCCCTCAAATAGTGAATAACTAAAAGGGAAACTTTATTGCTTTATTGACTATGCCAAAGCCTTTGACTGTGTGGATCACAATAAACTGTGGAAAATTCTGAAAGAGATGGGAATACCAGACCATCTGACCTGTCTCTTGAGAAACCTGTATGCAGGTCAGGAAGCAACAGTTAGAACCGGACATGGAACAACAGACTGGTTCCAAATAGGAAAAGGAGTACGTCAAGGCTGTATATTGTCACCCTGCTTATTTAACTTATATTCAGAGTACATCATGAGAAATGCTGCGCTGGAAGAAACACAAGCTGGAATCAAGATTGCCGGGAGAAATATCAATAACCTCAGATATGCGGATGACACCACCCTTATGGCAGGAAGTGAAGAAGAACTAAAGAGCCTCTTGATGAAGGTGAAGGAGGAGAGTGAAAAGGCTGGCTTAAAGCTCAACGTTCAGAAAACTAAGATCATGGCATCTGGTCCCATCACTTCATGGCAAATAGATGGGGAAACAGTGGAAACAGTGTCAGACTTTATTTTTGGGGGCTCCAGAATCACTGCTGATGGTGACTGCAGCCATGAAATTAAAAGACGCTTACTCCTTGAAAGGAAGGTTATGGCCAACCTAGACAGCATATTTAAAAGCAGAGACATTACTTTGCCAACAAAAGTCCGTCTAGTCAAGGCTATGGTTTTTCCAGTGGTCATGTATGGATGTGAGAGTTGGACGGTGAAGAAAGCTGAGCGCCGAAGAATTGATGCTTTTGAACTGTGGTGTTGGAGAAGATTCTTGAGAGAGTCCCTTGGACTGCAAGGAGATCCAATCAATCCATCCTAAAAGAGATCAATCCTGGGTGTTCATTGGAAGGTCTGATGTTGAAGCTGAAACTCCAATACTTTGGCCACCTCATGCGAAGGGTTGACTCATTGGAAAAGACCCTAATGCTGGGTAGGATTGGGGGCGGGAGGAGAAGGGGATGGTTGGATGGCATCACTGACTCGATGGACATGGGTTTGGGTAGACTCCGGGAGTTGGTGATGGACAGAGGCCTGGCGTGCTGCAACTCATGGGGTCGCAAAGAGTCGGACACGACTGAGCGACTGAACTGAACTGAAAAGGGAAACAATAATTTTAAAGCAAAGAAATCTGACAAGGCACTTCCTGAATCAGATACCCAAAGTTAACATCGCCAGTAACAGGACAAATTGGCACTGTGACTGCCTGACAGAATGCAACCGGATGAACACAGTGTCTCTTGTGGGGCAGTCTTGTTAACAAAAACCATAACTTGAATCTAATCACAAGGAAACATGAGTAAAAAATCATGAGAGACGTCCTACATGTAACTCAACTATCACCTTCTAAAAAATCACCGTCATGATTTCAGGAAAAAAAAATTAAAAGTGGTCCAGATTGAAGACTTTTGAGACATAACAACTAAACATGTGACCTTAGAGTGGATCTATACAAGCCATTTGAGACAACTGATGAAACATGAATGGAGCTGCTGGGCAAAGGCGATCCTCCATAGAATTCTGGCAGCCTTTCTGTAGGTTTGAAATTATTGCAAAATAACAACAACAACAAAACATCTGTATCCTTTGGGTTTCATTTTCAAGGAAATCTGTGTGGGATGCAGGCAGAAGGGTAGAGTATAGAAGTTATAAGAAGAGACATCTATTCTTCATTGACGTGGAGCCAATATAAGATGATTTTGCAAGAGGAACAAAAGCCTGGAGGTAAGAAAACTAAGTCTCAACTGTATTTCTTCAGTCAAGTCATTTTCCTTTGAGCTTCAGCAGGAGGAGAAGGGTTTAGTCAATGATCCCTGAAAAAAGCATAAATGGCCCAGAAGAACAGCATCCATACTACCACACTGGAACCCAATTCTTGGTAAGCTTGCAGCATTCCAAGCTACTCTGTTCCTTCTCCCAACCAACCGAGCCCTGCCAGCTGGACTGGATCAGGAGTCTTAGACAGCAGCTGCCCTAACACCTGTCTGTTCTTCTATGACTAAGGCTCCACCATAAATTAGGTGTTTCCGAGCCATACCTTCCTGTGATCCTCCTTTGCCTGGCACTGAACTAAGATTAACTAAGATCTGGTTAATCACTGGACACAGTACCCAACATGATGCAGTCTTTCTTTTGTAAAGCAAATGTTACAAGTGACAAATGTGACCAGACCTGACTAGAACTTACTGTGAACGTGGCAGCAGCCTGGTGTCTCACCAGCGCTCCACTCCCTGGAGGACAACCTTGATGAGTTACTTCTAGATATATCTACATTAACTGTACCTACATGATCCTGAAACATCAACAGCAATTTTACCTTTTTCTTTGCAAATGAGTATTTCTTCTTTGTACTGACATCTAACTCTGCCTTGAGACTGCTACTGGGATTGATAAGACTCGTGTCTTTCAAATCCAGGTCTGAAAACCTTAAAACACAGGCCTCCAGGTCATAATCTCCTTGGTCTGGTGAAGTGGAAGAAGGCATCTGGTTTGGCTCCAGCCGTGGGGTAGGTTCTTTCTGCTATCACCTAGGAAATAAGCAAGGGAAAAACAACAACGTCCAAGTCTTTGATTACTACTTGAAGTAAATCAATCATGCAAATGAGCATGGCCCAGTAGCCCAAGCTATCCATTCGTTCACTTGTTCATCCAAGAAATATTTATTTAGCACCAACTCTAGGCCCTGCACTGTTCTAAGCCCTGGAGATGTAGTAGTGAAAGAAACAGAGAAAGTCTCTTCTTTCTTAGAGCTTACTTTTTTCCAGTGGGGAGAGAGAGGAGGTAAACAAATGAATTAAACTGCCTTTTTAAAAAAAATCAGATGGTAGAAAGGGCTATGAAGACAAATAAGCAAGGTAAGGAGACAAGAGTGATGGAGGGACTCTTTAGAACTCAGAGGGTAGTTTTAAGTCTTTCTGAGACAGAAGCATTTCAGCAGAAACCTGAATTAGAGGGTAAGCCATGCCAACATTTAGGGGAAAACATACCAAAAAAAAGTACCAGGTGCAACCAAAATCAACCAAGCTGTGTGTTAGTAACTTTAATTATAAATACTCTTCTCTGTTGTCCCCTAATTTTTGAGCTACTCAAATTCCCTTCCTTAGAAGAAATAACTATCTAGAGAGCCTCATTTTAATGAGTCAAACTTATATTTTGTATCACTCAGTCATATCCGACTCTTTGCAACCCCATGGACTATACAGTCCACATAATTCTCCAGGCCAGAATACTGGAGTGGGTAGCTGTTCCCTTCTCCAGGGGATCTTCCCAACCCAGGGATGGAACCCAGGTCTCCCGCATTGTGGGTGGATTCTTTACCAGCTGAGCTACCAGGGAAGCTCAAAGAAATGAGCCAAAAGAAATATACAAACTGCTACTATGGCCAAATCTTGTCAAAAGGAACACAGTACACCAACCTGATGTATTCTTTTATAAAGCAAATGTTACAAGTGATAAATGTGAAGAGTAACAAGAAAGACTAGGGAAAGTATGGGCTTTGGATTGTGGTGCAGCTGGGTGCAAGTAAGTGAATCTGGGCAGGATATTTACCTTCTCTGAGTTCTAATTCCCAAAAGCGTAAAATGGGGATGACAGTATCTACCCTGCAGGACTGTGGTGAGGGCTAGGAAGCTGTTCAAATGCAACTGTTAAAACCAAATTCTTGCTCTTCCTCAGTCTTCCTTACCTCAGTAAACAACAATTCTATTCTTCCTGTTACTCAGACAAAAACTTTGGGATTCTCATTTCCTTCTTTTTTCAGATGATTAAAAAGCCTATCAACTCTGCTTTTGAAATACAATCACATCAGACCACACTGCACCACCTTCACTACCAGCCTCCTTCAAGACATCATTTGACTGAGTTACTACAGTTGCCCAGCTGCCCTGTTCCTGTAGAAGCCACAGAGATTAACTTTTTTTAAATTTTTATTTACTTATTTTACTTTTAGCTGTGCTAGGTCTTTGTTGCTGCACACAAACTTTCTCTAGTTGTGGTGCAGGGGCTTCTCCTTGTGGTGGCTTCTCTTGTTGTGGAGCACAGGCTCTAAGCCCCCAGGCTTCAGTAGTTGTGGCTTGCTGGGCTCTAGATCTCAGAGCTCAGTAAACTTACGCAGGATTTAGTTGCCCCACACGGCATATGAGATCTTCCCGGACCAGGGATGGAACCCACGTCCCCTCAATGGCAGGCGGATTCTTAACCACTGGATCACCAGGGAAGTCTGAGGTAACTATTAAAAAATAAGTCAGATCGCCCTCCAAAAGCTTCTAAATGTACCAGGATCAAGTCCAAGGTCCTTACAAAGCCCCATCCACCATCTCCCTTAATCTCATCTTCTCCCACTTTTACTCACTACCTGATTGCATCGTTTGCTGGTTCCTGAATGAGTCATCATCACTAAGAAAGCAGTTTTCTTTTGTTCACCTCTGCATCCAGAACACTGCCTGGCACATGACATATACAATGTATTTGTCGAATGAAGTAAGAGTGATTGGGTGGCCAGGGAAGACTTCACTAAGGGCCCGATGTTTGAACTGAGACAAGGAGCCATCCATGCAGATTTAGGAGCAGAGATCTTCAGGCAAAGGAAATATTCCTCAAGTGGTAAACAGCTTGACTTACTGCAGGTGCAGGAAGTCAGAGTGGTTGGAATACAGTGATGAGAGTAAAACCCTGTAGAAGAGGTCATTGAAGAGCTGTAAACAAAGGAGTAACGTGATCTGATTCAGATCTGTTCTGAAGGTAGAGCCGTCAGGGTTTACCGGTAGACTGTTCTTTGGGAAGTGAAGGAAAAGAACCTAAGAATGACACCTATCCAAATTTTTGGATTAAGCAGTAGAATGGATGGTGCCATTTACTGAAATGGGTAAGACTGAAGGAAGAACAGATTAGGCCAGGAGAGTGAAACAAAAGTTCCATTTCAGATATGTGAAAATTTCATATGGCTAAGGACAAGGCAGTTAGATACGCAGCTGTAGCGCTCACCAGAGATGTCAGAGCCAGGGATATTCAAATACACATATGGAGGTACCCGATAACTATTGAAAACGTTACTAAAATAATCACTCGTTCCTTCCTAAACCACAAGTCAGAGGAGCGAGAGATCAGATGACGGCCAGAGAGTAACCCTGGAGTAGCTGGCTCACGCTTCAGAGGGTCCTTCTATCCCCGCGTCACTGGAGCCGCCTCCTACACCGGCCTCACCCCGCGCACCGGGCTTGGCCTAATCTCTCCGCCCAGCTTTCCCCAGCCGGCAAAGGCCGGGAAGTGGGAGAAAGATGAGCACGTACCCGCCTGTCCTGATCCTTTCTCAGATCTTTCTTCACCGAGCGGTCTCCGCCTAGCCAATTGCCACCGCTCGCAGCCCCCCTCGCGCTCGCAGGCGCCCTCGCGCTCCCAGCCCCCGCCTGTATTTAGGAAGGAACGCCCTACCGCACCTCGCTCCGGAAGTTAGGCAGTTGGCGAAAGGGCCGCCGGGAAAACCCCCGGGAGGCCCCGAGAGAGGGGCTGAAGTGGAGGCGAGGACTAGAGGGTCCCTCCTAGACTACCCGCCTGCAGGCGTGGCTCGCGGCCTGCGGGCTCGGCCTGGCGGAAGAGGCGGTGCTCTCCGCGTGGCCCCGGAAGGGCTTTCAGCGAAGGCGGGCGAAGGAAGCAGCAGAGAGGCGGAGGTAACCCGAGAGGGGCAGAAGCAGGGCAGAAGCCACCGGCCTGGTGAGCTTCCAGAAGCCGGCTTTCCTGGATCCTAGCTCGCGGAGCCATCCAGCCATCCTGCCTTGTGCTTCCGGGAGCTGCCGCGACTGAGAGCGCCTGCGCGCCGGCCACTCTGCCCGCCTCGCCGCTGTCCTCCCAGCGGCTGGCGGCCTGACGGTTCCTGCCGCGCTTCGTGACCGGTGTCTCAGCTCCGCGGAGCACCAGCGTGCGGCATGTCGCGGCGGCGGCACAGCGACGAGAACGATGGTGAGTGCCCTGAGCCCGGCCGCCGAGGCCGCGCTCAGGTGGGCCGAGGTTTGGCTTTCTTGGTCTTGGGTCTCGAGAGAAGGGACGGGAAGCCCTTACTCCGGGAGCGTTCGGGGAGCCGCGGAGAGAAGGGGGTGGCACGGCGGAAGTGCGGCCGGGCAACTTTGGGAAAGCCCCTGCTTCCCCCGGTCCCACCTCCTCAGTCGTTGGCCACGGGGAGGCCTGGTGGACCCTGGTCCCTAGGAACTCTTCAAAATTTGGCTCTTAGCATCGCTGAGCAGGGAAGTACACCTGTGTCTGTGCCTCCGCTTCATAGGGACCCACTCGACCCAGTGTCTCGTTTTGACCCTCAAATTGCACTTAAAAAGGACTCTCAGAAGGTGAGAGATCTGCTGAATCCCAACCTGAGCTTTTCTCCTGTACCCGTCATCCGTCGTCTTGCCTTCTTCCAAGCGATAGGGAAAGAAAGCAGTGTCTTATCCACACCCAAGAGGTCTCTTTAAGAAAGAGATGTACGTAGATTGTTGTGTTAGATTTTGAACTGACTGTAAACATATTTTCCTCGTGTAATAAAGAGTGTCGGAAGACTAACTGGAGAGCTCCTAGAGATTTCGATCAACCATTTGGATGGTTGCGCTAATGGGGATCATGGAGTTGTCATCGTAATAAAAACCAAGAATAATTTTTCTCGTTAAAAATAGAAAAAATGTTTATCTTACAAAAATCAGTCAAGAACACACATCCAACAAACAAAACCTAACGGTTATTGTTGTTAATAGTTTAGGGTATTGTTCTTTGAGAAGAGTGTAGTTTAGTGGTTAAGAGTCCAGACTTTGAAATCAGAGGGTTTTTCAAAGCCAGACCCTGCTGTTTGCTTTGTGATCTTGCCTGGGTTATGTTACCTCTTTCAACCTTAGTCTGTAACTTAGAAATAATGATACAGACCTTTTGGTTTTGTGAGAGGTAACACATGTAACTAATTGCTCATGAAGATGTGTATTTTATCACCTGATAATGCTTAAGAGCTGATAAACATTGGCAGATGGTGACTCTAAGAAAAAGTACAGAACAAAAAAAATTGGATTAATTTTCTCCACTTACATTTTTCTCTGTTTGAATGTTGGGGCACCTTAGGGGTAGGAGCAGAGTCCCACTAATTTAAGGTTTTTCGTTTGGTTTGTTGGTTTGGGTTTTCTTTCTTTTTTTTGGCCGAGGTATAAGGATTTTAGTTTGGGTTAGGGATTGAACCTGTGCCCCCTGCAGTGGAAGCACGCAGTCTTAATCATTGGATCACCAGGGATGTCCCCCACTTACTTTTAATAGTGAAGTATCAGATTTCTCCCAGAGCTTGGCTTGGGAGGATATTCTACCCTAGCCTTCTCACCTCACACCTGAGGGTCTACAGTTTTAGTGTAATTAACATGGAGACAGCATTAGCAGTGCCCAGATACCAGTGAAAGCAAGTTGAGAGTTCTTTTCATTACACAGGTATTACTATGCTATATCTTTAATTTTTATTAAACACGACATAATGTACATACTGCTACTGCTAAGTCACTTCAGTCGTGTCCGACTCTGTGTGACCCCATAGACGGCAGCCCACCAGGCTCCGCCGTCCCTGGGATTCTCCAGGCAAGAATACTGGAGTGGGTTGCCGTTTCCTTCTCCAGTGCATGAAAGGGAAAACTGAAAGTGAAGTCACTCAGTCGTGTCCGACTCTTAGCGACCCCATGGACTGTAGCCTACCAGGCTCCTCTGTCCATGGGATTTTCCAGGCAAGAGTACTGGAGTGGGGTGCCATTGCCTTCTCCAATGTACATACAGGGCACAGAAAATAGTTTTCATGTGCTTTGCATCTGATTAGTTAAGAACTTAATCTCCTAGAAGTCATCACTTGGGATTTGGAGAACTTGGGTCTTTTAAAGTTCTTCCCATTGTCTTTGTTCTTCTCATGCTTTCTCTACTCTTTCATCTTCTCCTTTCTAGGGCATCCCTAAAGAGAGAGAAAATCTTTCCAAGGGACATCCTGGAGAATTGGATGTAAATTTGTAGAAAAACAACTTTTGCTTTGGTTATTGGGATGCTGGTATAACGTTCTTAGGAGTTAGCTTCTGGTGGCTAAATCACTGTCCATTTGGGTCTTGGTGCGATTGTTGCAAATAATGGTAGTCATTCAACTACCATTCTCCCGTCCCATCTGAATTGCTGTAATGTCTGTTGTACATCCATCTTAACTTTAAGACTTTTACATGTGAATTCATTGAATATATTGTGTTTTATGCAGATGATATATTGACTCATTCTGTGGTTTTCTTTCTTTGCTTAGCTATATTTTTGAGATCTATGCATGTTGCTAAATGTAGAAGCAGTTCATCCTTTGTAATTGTTAGGTAGATTGCCATTATGTGACTCTACCACATTTTATTTACCCATTTCTCATGTGATAGGGAGAAGGCAATGGCATCCCACTCCAGTACTCTTGCCTGGAAAATCCCCTGGACGGAAGAGCCTGGTAGGCTGCAGTCCATGGGGTCGTGAAGAGTCAGACACGACTGAGCGACTTCACTTTCACTTTTCACTTTCATGCATTGGAGAAGGAAATGGCAACCCACTCCAGTGTTCTTGCCTGGAGAATCCCAGGGACGGCGGAGCCTGGTGGGCCTCCGTCTATGGGGTCGCACAGAGTCGGACACGACTGAAGCGACGCAGCAGCAGCAGCAGCAGGAATCTCAGAATAAATAAGTAAAGACAAAACAAAATAAAACAAGGAGTTAATTAAGCAGTGTTTACTATAAATAATTTAGTAGTCGAAGGGCCATTTATAACCCTTCTTAGATACTACACCAAGTCTGGAGCTTTCGTAAATTGCCACAATTTGGGTAACCATCATCTAGGGTTTATTCTAAATGGTGATCTGAGTCAGGTTTTTTAGATAACTTTCTTTTGGTTAAACGCCTACTAAATTTTTTTAAAATCAGAAATTTTGACAACTCAAGTATTATAGAAGGCTATTTTAAAATAGGCCAGATTATTGTTGTGTTAAACAGATGCATCTAAGCATTTCTGGATTATTGTCAGCTCTTACCAGTCCCTGACTGCCATGACTCTCCATGTGCTTGACTAGACACAATAATTTATTCAACAAATATTTAACAGTGCCAGGCACAGTTCTAACTCCTGGCAGTACAGCAGTGGATGATAAAAGGTGCAGTCTCCCCTTTTATAGGCAGAGAACAATCAAGTAAATATAGCGTATCATATGGTGTTAAGTACTGTGGAGAAAAATAAAACCAGTTAAAGAGGGTAGGGCTCTTGTCGGGGAGGAGTTGCTGTTTTGTACTGGTTTGTCAGTGAAGGCCTCACTGAGAATGGCATCTGATCAAAAACCTACAGGAGATGAGGGTGTATTTACATTTGATTAATTAAAAAGTGGGGGAAAGCAGTAGTCTAAGCAGAGGGAACCTTGAATGCCAAGGCCTTAAGGCTAGAATAGTCCTGTCATCTTCAAACAGCGAGAAGGCCAGTGCTGCTGTAGTAGAGTAAGAAGGGGAGAGTTGAGGAGATAGGGTTAGAGAGGTAACAGAGGATCAGCTCACAGATACAACTTAAAATTGTATCTGTTGAGACTTCAGAGTCCAGGATCCAAGGCTATACCAATGAAGTTCACCTGGACATGGATTTATAGACAATGAAAATGGAAATAATGTGTGTGGATACTGGTCCAGTGCTAAAACTAACTCATTTCTTAGACTCTTTTTAAGAATATCTGAAGCTTTTCAATTATTTTGGATATGCATACAGTAGCTGTTCAATGTATTGTTTTATTCTTGTAAGAAAATATTTTGATTGTCTGTAACCTTGGCCAAAAACCCCATGTTAGTCCCTTTTAAGCTGCATAGTATTAGATCCTTACCTTTTAGAAGTGACTCTTTTTTTAAATTGATACTTAACTGTAGAAAAAATAAATAGAAGTGCAGGGATTTGTTACTCTGAGGAAGAGTATAGTTTGTATCAGAAGTGATTGTTACCTCTGCTTTAAATCTGCAGGATCAAGGTACTTTACTTTTCCCTTTTCTTGTTGGTTTTTTTTTACTTTCTCTTTCACATTAGTTGGTTTTTGTTTCCACTGTGTGGGCTTAGAATTTTTGGTAGTGCATATAAATTCTAAATAAGGGTATAAAATATGAAGTATAATGTATCCATATAGAATTAGTATCACCTTACAGGGGGAAAAATTATTTGGCTTATTAAGATTTTTTTCAGATGGGTTTTCATAGAGACTTCCTTCTCTCTTCTGTGCTAACTAAGGGTGTCAGAATGAAATGCTAATGTGTAACTTTAATTTCCATTGTAAAACTTCTGTTTAGGTACTTGTTACTATAAAATCTGTTTTGTTTTGTGAACTACCTTAGGTATATTTTCTTGAGGATAGGTGAAAATATTCAGCTGATTCCCCAAATTTTATTCTTAAAGTTTTTATTCTCCTTGCCTGTGATCTTGCCCACGTTCTCTTGAGTTCAATATCCTATTACTGTGTGTGAATTCATATGGTGTCTGTTAAGTCCCCCTCCCCGTTATAGTCTCTCCTGTGTCAATTGAGAGTCAGGCATCTTCTACTTCTTAATACTTTCTGCCTCTTATTCTCCAAACATACTAAAAGTAGGAAGAAGAGAGGAAAGAAGGGTTGCAGTTCAGAAATAGAACTGAATACTTGCATTTTATAGTTTTTCTTCAAAAATCCTGCCTTCTCTCCCCACAGCAGTATTTTCTTCTGTTCAGTCTTACAAGAGTGCCTAGGAGGCTGCTTTAAAGTCTGGGGTATGATTCTAAGCTGATTTGAAAACAGGCCAGCAGGATAGTTAATTTAGAGATGGCGTGGAGGTGGGATGTGAGTTAGCAAAGTAGATGGGCCAGAAAGAAACGAACAATGGTTAAGGTTTAAAAGGAAAAAAAAAAAAAAAACTGCTCTGATTCAGTCGTTTTTTAGCATCTACATTCTCCTACCCTTACTGGAATCTGATTCTGAAGAACATTTAGTATATTCTGCTTCCTAGAACAGAGTTACTCAACATCAGCACTGCTGCCATTTTGTGCTGGGTTATTCTTTGTTGGTGGGAGTTGTTCTCTGCACTGTGGTATGTTTAGTAGAATCCCTGGCCTCTGCCCACTGGAGGCCAGTAGCACTCCCCTCGTGTGACAGCTAAAAATGTCTCCAGAGATTTCCAAGTGGTTCCTGGTGGACAAAATCCAACCTAGTTGAGAACCATTGCTCTTGGATATGGCTATTTTGATGTCCTGGTTGATAGCTTATGTAAATGTTCCTTCAAATATGCATTTTTTTTTTCAGTGAATGAATTCTGAAAATAGAAGTCCTTTTGTGTCGGGTTTGGCTCTTTGGGTGGTGGAACCTTTGTGCAGATTCTGTGCCTTCAGCTTGATGTATACTTGAGACTCAGGGTCACTGATACCATGATACTGCACATGTCCACAACTTTACATGGACAGGTATCTTCAGGAATATGTTGTTATAGTTATGCTGCATGCCTGTTGTATTTTTTTTTTTTTGGCATTATCCCTTCTAAACTATATTCAGTGGTTACTTAAACTAGATTCTAATGATCACTGAGGGGTTGGGGAGTCAAAGCACAATGTTTTGCCCTGTAACCTTTTATAACACTTTGATTCTGTCTAGATGGTAATCAGTTCAGTCGCTCAGTCCTGTCCAACTCTTTGCGACACCATGGAATGTAGCACGCCAGACTTCCCTGTCCATCACCAACTCCCGGAGCTTGCTCAAACTCATGTCCATTGAGTCAATGATGCTATCCAACCATCTCATCCTCTGCCGTTCCCTTGCAGTCCAAGGGACTTTCAAGAGCCTTCTCCAACACCACAGTTCAAAAGCATCAGTTCTTCAGCGCTCAGCTTTATAGTCCAACTCTCACATCCAAACATGACTACTGGAAAAACCATAGCTTTGACTAGACGGACCTTTGTCGGCAAAGTAATGTCTCTGCTTTTTAATTTGCTGTCTAGGTTGGTCATAGCTTTTCTTCCAAGGAGTAAGTGTCTTTGATTTCATGGCTGCAGTCACCATCTGCAGTGATTTTGGAGCCCAAGAAAATAAAGTCTCTCATTGTTTCCATTGTTTCCCCTTGTATTTGCCATGAAGTGATGGGACCGAATGCCATGATCTTAGTTTTTTGAATGTTGAGTTTTAAGCCAGCTTTTTCACTCTCCTCTTTCACTTTCATCAAGAGGCTCTTTAGTTCTTTGCTTTCTGCCGTAAGGATGGTGTCATCTGTGTATCTGAGATTATTGATATTAATCCCAGCAATCTTGATTCCAGCTTGTGCTTCATTCAACCTGGCATTTTGCATGACGTACTATGCATATAAGTTAAGTAAGCAGGGTGACAGTATACAGCCTTGACGTACTCTTTTCCCAGTTTGGAACTAGTCTGTTGTTTCATGTCCAGTTCTAACTGTTGCTTCTTGACCTGCATACAGATTTCTCAGGAGGCAGGTAAGGTGGTCTGGTATTCCAATCTCTTTAAGAATTTTCCACAGTTTGTTGTGATCCACACAAAGTCCATAAAGCAGAAATAGATGTTTTTCTAGAATTCCCTTGCTTTTTCTATGATCCAACGAATGTTGGCAATTTGATCTCTGGTTCCTTTGCCTTTTCTAAATCTAGCTTGAACATCTGGAAATTCTTGGTTAATGTACTGTTGAAGCCTAGCTTGGAGAATTTTGAGCATTACTTTGCTAGCATGTGAGATGAGTGCAATTGTGCAGTAGTTTAAACATTCTTTGGCATTGCCTTTCTTTGGAATTGGAATGAAAACTGACCTTTTCCAGTCCTGTGGCCACTGTTGAGTTTTCCATATTTGCTGGTATATTGAGTGCAGCACTTTCACAGCATCATCTTTTTTACAATGTGAAATAGCTCAGCTGGAATTCCATCACCTCCACTAGCTTTGTTTGTTGTGATGCTTCCTAAGGCCCACTTGACTTTCCATTCCAGGTTGTCTGGCTCTAGGTGAGTGATCGCACCACGGTGGTTATCTGGGCCATTAAGATCTTTTTTGTATAGTTCTTCTGTGTATTCTTGCCACCTCTTCTTAATATCTTCTGCTTCTGTTACATCCATACCGTTTCTGTCCTTTATTGTGCCCATCTTTGCATGAAATGTTCCCTTGGTATCTCTAATTTTCTTGAAGAGATCTCTCGTCTTTCCCATTCTATTGTTTTCCTCTGTTTCTTTGCACTGATCACTTTGGAAGGTTTTCTTCTGTCTACTTGCTATTCTTTGGAACACTGCATTCAAACAGATATATCTTTCCTTTTCTCCTTTGCCTTTTGCTTCTTTTATTCAGCTTGTGTTCAGGTGGTAGGTACCCGAAGATCATGTCAGACATTGGGAAAGCTTTTAACACCCCCAGGTTATAATAGCCAGGTGCTGTATTTTATGGAAATCACTGTCAGATGTTCCAGTGGCAAGTAAGTAGTTGTGAACTCTAAAGGTGGTTCAGTTCCTCTGGCTGTACAAGTCTGGAGATTAAAAATATAACTTGGTCCTAGGTGACCCTATATCTGCAGATATTCATTATTAATACTGATCCCCGGCAGCAGTGGCAGCAGCCCGTAGAGTTATAGATTATTGCTTGCTTGTCTGCTTGCTGTCCTAATAATTTAATTGGTGGAAGGCAAAAATTGAATTATATTGGGAGAGTGGCCCACACTGTGTGTAGCAACAGCATCATCCTTCATATGTAACACTAGTATTTGAAATTTTTTCAGCCTTGTATTATTCTACAAAAGGATATGAGGTAGGAGTATTGAGGTTTTAGACAAAATGATAAGAGACCACTAACACCAAGACTAAATGATAGATCGTCCGGTACTTAAGGATGACAATCATTACTTTCTTCCCCACCAATTATTTGATATCGTGCTCAGGACATTTCTTTGAGTATGTCTGCCAATTGTAATTCTCATTGTTTGGGCTAAACTAGACCCTAGTGCAGAGAAGGCAATGGCAGCCCACCCTAGTACTCTTGCCTGGAAAATCCCATGGATGGAGGAGCCTGGTAGGCTGCAGTCCATGGGGTCGCGAAGAGTGGGACACGACTGAGTGACTTCACTTTCACTTTTCACTTTCATGCATTGGAGAAGAAAATGGCAACCTGCTCCAGTGTTCTTGCCTGGAGAATCCCAGGGACGGCGGAGCCTGGTGGGTTGCTGTCTGTGGAGTCACACAGAGTCAGACACAACTGAAGCGACTTAGCAGCAGCAGCAGACCCTAGTGCCTCTATGGTCTATAGAACCAAAACTATTAATTGAAGACTTAAGAGCTCAGAAACTTTCTTAAACCTAGCCCTAATATTTTATGTTTCCTCTCCCATCATTTGAAGTTTCCTCTTCCTTTCTTTTTTAACAAAAGCTTACCCCCTCATCAAGTCTTTCCACAACGTTCAACTTGGTTTTATACCCATATTTCATCAGTTTACATAATTTTCATTGTTAGAATAATGAGTACTACTGACACTGACAGGTTTTAGGAATGAGTGACTGAAGATGATTAAACAACTTAAATTAAGCCCTTAAAGAATGGGAACAGCCATACATGAGTGTTACAGGGAGTTTTCTCACTGCTAGTGGCTAGCATGATATGGGCACCTTTGCTACCTATCCAAGAAATGGACAGGGCTGCTGCATTGCATAGTTCTATGGGGACACTATTCTCACAAAACTTAAATAATGTCTCTTGGAGTTATAATGCCCCGGGGTATGGAGACTGTTGGTTGTGTCTAGCCTTGTCTCAGTTACTAAGTGCTTCGGCTGTGTGTAAACAGTAGGGCTTCAGGTAGAAAAGAGATTATAGCAGTAAAAAGGTAAAATTTTTGGTAGCAGATTCATCCTGTAATGTTCACTTTTTTACATTCTTGAAACAGGGGGACAACCTCACAAAAGGAGAAAGACCTCTGATGCAAATGAAACTGAAGATCACTTGGAATCTTTAATATGCAAAGTAGGAGAAAAGGTATGATCAAAATAGGTACAGATTGTGATGGGCTTAGAGTGTTAATTGACTGTGCTTGATTAATTTCTGCATCTGAAAACTTGATGGTCTAACTTATGGACAAAGTTGGTATGGCCATGCATCTACATCCCAAAATAGATGCATATTAAAAGCTTTGGAATGCAGATCGTTGAGAGTTAAATGTTTTTAGTAATTTTCATAGAATTTAAGTCTTAGAGGAGACCTTAGGAAGCAGTCTGCTCAATTTGCAAATGAAGACCAAGTAAGTTCTGGATACTTGAGGTAGTTTGCCCAGTCATACAATGAGTGCATTAGTTAGAAAAGTATCAGTAGACAGAGCCTGGGATGTCTTCCCACTTATAATACTTGTTACGCTGCTTTTTAAATTTCATTTGTTTTCTTTATAGGGTTTTCTAAAGAATAATAACAACCTGAATTTATTTATACTAAACTGTCAGAGTGCCTTATGTGTAACTTTTTTATCATCACCTGGAAAATTTTAATGCACTAATTGCTGGGTACCTGACAGATATTTAATATGCTATCCTATTCTTTACAGAGTGCCTGCTCTTTGGAGAGCAACCTGGAAGGCTTGGCTGGTGTTTTGGAAGCTGATCTTCCTAACTACAAGAGCAAGATCTTAAGGCTTCTTTGTACAGTGTATGTATACAAAAGATTTATGAATCCAGGTGATAATGTGTTATCTACTCTTAAATGCTTGGAAATGTTCAGAAGATGTATTTAGGTTCCATATGTCATCTACTTTGATTCCATGGGGAATTTGTTGGATGAAATGACCTTTGGCCCTTTGGTGAACTCTTAGAGATAAATAACATGAAAATTGAGCATTTTTTCGGTTTCTTGGATCCTTAGGCTCATTTGAGTTGACTGCTTTTAAGTGAGAAAGCAGACAACTCCACGTTTAGCAATCTTCTTTTAAGCACGTACAATTAAATGTATATAATAGAGTTTAATTTATATCTTTAATCAGTAATATCAAACAAATTTGAGAACTAGTCAGTCACTCAAGTAATAGCCCTTCTAGAAGGCTGAAGATGCTTTTGGAGCTATGATATAATAGACATAATCTTTCTCTGAGTTAGGTTAGCTAGAATGAGTATCAGCACTTAATTTGTAAGGACAAGAGTGTGGGAAAGTCTCATGTGAGATCATGAAACAGTCTCTCCTAACGGTGGAATTAGCAATCCAGACTTCTTATCACTCAGGTAGACAGTGATTACTCTAAACTGTATGCTTTGCAGAGAAGTAGCTATGATTTCTGGATAAAAGTTTTCATTATGAAAGTGACTTCGTTGTTATTTCAGTTATTTTAAAACAATGTTTTTGTCTTAAATTGCCTACAACTCAGTTTTTAAATTTACAAATGTACACACAGATTGAGACTATAGGTCGATTTTTAACTTCTCATAAAGTGTAAATAAATTCAGATACAGTTTTTTAAAGGAATCCAATTAATATTCAGGAAGACATGTCCTCACACTAGGAAACTACTAAGAAAAATAACTTGGCTATAGTTATCCATAGATTCCTTCTGTTCTGAAAGCATTTATTGGAATGGAGTAGATTCATGTTTAAACTCTGGAAGCCATGACTTTGAGGTGGGGATGGGTTGAGGAGAATGGTTACTATCAGTGCAAGTATTTTTTTTAAGCCTGAATTGTCCCTAACACTGCTAGGAACCTTGGGAAAATGCAAAAAATGTTAAGAGAATCTGAATGATCATGAGTTCCCATTTGCTTTTCTTTTTGAGCTAATTGCTAAAGGCTGCCTAAATTAGGGATCAACATTTGCTTTTTTTAAAAAATTTATTACTGTGATCCTCTACTTTTCAAATAATTTTAATGAAAATTAACACACTTGAGTAAGCAAATTGAGATGTAAAGAAATCTTACTATATTAGAGTACTATGTTAAAAATTCAACAATTTAACTAATAGGAACTGGCATTAGTTCTGAACTTTTTCTAAGGAACTAGAATAGTGTTGCTCAAAGTGGAATTCTGATCCCATGACATTTGGTCAGCTGAGTTTAGAAATGTTGATTGCTCTGTCTCCCCCTTAATGATTCTGTATTAAAAAAAACTTGTTTCATTCAACAATTCTCAGGTATTTTACCACAGAAACCATTTTCTGTAAATCTGCCATTCATTTCCACTAAGCATATTGGAAGAAAAGCTAGTCTAGAGGACTTCACAGTTAGAATGTTTTATTTTCTTAACTCTACGATTAACTGATTAGAATCAAAGTGAAAAAATTGAGGTAGCTCTGTCTACAACTCTTCTCAATATTTATGCCTTTTTCGAAGTAGTTTTAAAAATAATAGTTTAATGCTTTTCTAAAGTTAATAAAATTATTAAAAAATTATATAGTATAAAATTAAGCAACTTAATGTTGTTGTGTTTGGATCTTCTTGTTGTACTGGCTTCTGAAATCAGTGCACGTCTGTTACCTGAGAAGTTGACCATTTATACAACATTAGTTGGACTGCTGAATGCCAGGAATTACAACTTTGGTGGAGAATTTGTAGAAGCCATGATTCGCCAACTGAAAGAATCATTGAAATCAAACAATTATAATGAAGCTGTGTATTTGGTAAGTTTTTGGCTTTTTGATTTTGGGGAGGTTTTTGGTATGTTATGAACTTAGTGTCGGAATGGAGGAGAGAGGTTAGCTACAACCAAATAATTTATCTTTTCTCTTGAAATACAGTTCTCCACTCACCATAACAGCTGCCCTTTTGTTTTTTTTTTTATTTTAAATTAGTTTATTTATCTATTTTAACTTTACAATATTGTATTTGTTTTGCCATACATTGACATGAATCCACCATGGGTGTATGTGTGTTCCCCTTCCAGAACCCCCTTCCCACCTCCCTCCCCATCCCATCCCTCTGGGTCATCCTGGTGCACCAGCCCCAAGCACCCTGTATCATGCATCGAACCTAGACTGGCAATTCCTTTCACATATGATAGTTTACATACTTCAATGCCATTCTCCCATATCATCCTGCCCTCGCCCTCTCCCATAGAGTCCATAATACTGTTCTATTTATCTGTGTCTCTTTTGTTGTCTGGCATACAGGGTTATCTTTACCGATTAACTAAATACCATATATATGTGTTAGTATACTGTATTGGTGTTTTTCTTTTCTGGCTTACTTCACTCTGTGTAATAGGCTCCAGTTTCATCCACCTCATTAGAACTGATTCAAATGTATTCTTTTTAATGGCTGAGTAATATTCCATTGTGTATATGTACCACAGCTTCCTTATCCATTCATCTGCTGATGGGCATCTAGGTTGCTTCCATGTCCTCGCTATTATAAACAGTGCTGCAATGAACATTGGGGTACATGTGTCTCTTTCAATTCTGGTTTCCTCAGTGTGTGTGCCCAGCAGTGGGATTGCTGGGTCATATGGCAGTTCTATTTCCAGTTTCTTGAGGAATCTCCACACTGCTCTCCATAGTGGCTGTACTAGTTTGCATTCCCACCAACAGTGTAAGAGGGTTCCCTTTTCTCCACACCCTCTCCAGCATTTATTGCTTGTAGTCTTTTGGATAGCAGCCATTCTGACGGGCGTGAAATGGTACCTCATTGTGGCTTTGATTTGCATTTCTCTGATAATGAGTGATGTTGAGCACCTTTTCATGTGTTTGTTAGCCATCTGTATGTCTTCTTTGGAGAAGTGTCTGTATAGTTCTTTGGCCCACTTTTTGATTGGGTCGTTTATTTGTCTGGAATTGAGCTGCAGGAGTTGCTTGTATATTTTTGAGATTAGTTGTTTGTCCGTAGCTTTGTTTGCTGTTATTTTCTCCCATTCTGAAGGCTGTCTTTTCACCTTGCTTATAGTTTCCTTTGTTGTGCAAAAGCTTTTAATTTTAATTAGGCCCCATTTGTTTATTTTTGCTTTTATTTCCAATATTCTGGGAGGTGGGTCATAGAGGATCCTGCTGTGGTTTATGTCGGAGAGTGTTTTGCCTATGTTTTCCTCTAGAAGTTTTATAGTTTCTGGTCTTACCTTTAGATCTTTAATCCATTTTGAGTTTATTTTTGTGTATGGTGTTAGAAAGTGTTCTAGTTCCATTCTCTTACAAGTGGTTGACCAGTTTTCGCAGCACCACTTGTTAAAGAGATTGTCTTTTCTCTATTGTATATTCTTGCCTCCTTTGTCAAAGGTAAGGTGTCCGTAGGTGCGTGGATTTATCTCTGGGCTTTCTACTAAAAATATGGAGCGCTTCATGAATTTGCGTGTCATCCTTGTGCAGGGGCCATGCTAATCTTCTCTGTATCGTTCCAATTTTAGTATATGTGCTGCCGAAGCGAGCACAACAGCTGCCCTTTTGAAACCATTCTTCTTAAAGATACAGAGCTCATTACCAAATCCAGTGATATGGCTTCTTTTAACTCTAAATCCAGGTTGACCTCCCTATAATAAATGATGCTTTACACTTCTTAGCTCTTGGTTTCTGCTGCACCACTTTTTTCAGGACCTCCTGCTGCCACCTGTGTTTTATTTCTCAGGCTCCTTTTTCTGGGTCAGCTTCCTTTGCCCCTTTTAAATTTTTGTGTTTCTCAGAATTCTGTCCTCACTTCACTTTTTTTCAGACATGTCTCTTAAAGCATTCCCATTCTCTCTCATAGCTTTGTAAACGACCTTTATTTTGATGACCCTCCCCCGCCACTATAGTTTTAACTCATACTTCAACGTTTCTCCTGAGCTCCAGACCTGTGTTCCAGATACTTCCTAGATAGCCCTAAGGTATCTTGCCTGAAAGTTTGTCACTATATTAATACATTATTCATACCTCCTTTTCTCAGTCCTCACCCCAACCCACACAAATGGCTGGTATTTACTGGATAGCTGCTCAAAAACCTGAGCATTGATTTTTGTTTTCCCTTTGCCCCGTCATACTCTAAGCAGTCCCCAAGCCCTGTCAGTTCTACCTCATAAATTTCTCTCCAGTCTGTCCCTTCTCCTCTGTCTCCAGGGCCTCTAGTATAGTTCATGCCTTTCTAAGTGGAAATGGAATTAAGCCTTATTAATATCTAACATATAGACTGGCAACCTTATTAATATGTGTACACAGTGGGCCCCTGTGTATATTAGGTATAAATATATGTTCGTGTTGAAGGTACATGATCAAATTCTTTTCTATTGAGTATACAATCAAACGAGTTGGACACTGATTAGGCTATAAGATTAAGTTCAAACTTCATTAAGCCTGACCGATCATGGTTGCCCCTGTCTGTTTCTCTTGCCTTCCAATATACTCCTAGCTCTATCAGAATTATTTGTGGGTCCCTGAACACACCTTGCTTTTGAACCTCTCTGTTTAGAAGCCTCTCCAGTTGAGGATTACTTTACTGATTCTTCATAACCTAGTTTGATTGTTACCTACCTTATGATGTTTTCCCCTATTCCCTTTTCCCCTGTTTCTAGAGCATTTTTTCATTATCTTCTAGTATAGGAGTCACCCTTTTGGGTCAAGATTGTGCTCGTCCCACTGGTCTATGAGCTCCCATTTGACAGAGACTTTAATAGTGGTGCTTAGCGGTGGCACATAAAGGACACCCAGTAAATTTCTGTTCGTTTCCATTTCTGTGGTCCAGTGAAAATTTTTCACAACCAAATAAAAAAGATTATTGGTTGTAGTAGCTAGAATATTAGTTTAGGTTCCTAGTCGAGTGGACTTCCCTTGTAGCTCAGCTGGTAAAGAATCTCCCTGCAATGCGGGAGACCTGGATTCGATCCCTAGGTTGGGAAGATCCCCTGGAGAAAGGGTAAAAGGCTACCCACTCCAGTATTCTGGCCTAGAGAATTCCATGGACTGTGTATAGTCCATGGGGTTGCAAAGAGTTGGACATGACTGAGCAACTTTCACTTTGACTTCCTAGTCTAGTATAAATGTAAAACTATACATGTGGATTCCTGTCCTTCATATAGTCTCTTTAACAGTTCCTCAGCTCTGCTGTTAGAGCACAAAAGCAACCAAAGACTACATGTAAATAAATGAGCGTGGCTATGTAATAATTGGTTTGTGGACACTGAAATTTAATTTCGTATAATTTGTATGAATCAAAATATTATTTTGTTTTTTTCCAAGCCTTTAAACATCTAAAACACCATTCTTAATTTGCAGGTTCCTTAAAAAACAGGTAGTGGTCTAGATTTGGTCCTTGGGCAAAGTGCTTGTTTTATAAATATTATAAAGGACATTTAGAGTTAATAGAAATTGCTTTCCCCAATAGGTCCGTTTTCTATCTGATCTTGTGAATTGTCATGTCATTGCTGCCCCATCAATGGTTGCTATGTTTGAAAATTTTGTAAGTGTAACACAGGAAGAAGATGTGCCTCAGGTAAGAAAACCCCTTGTGCTGAATCTCATTCATATGGTATGAGGAATTTTTCACTAATAGCCCTTTAGCCAAAAAAAAAAAATGATTAATAGATATCACATTATAAATTCTTAATATCTGAAAGTTAAGCCAACTGGCATAATGGTCGATCCTCATGACATATGTATATTAGTTAAATGATTCTGCCTAATAAGATTAAAACTAATATATCTGAAAATGCTCTGAATGAGCCAGACATCTTCGTTAAGCCCTATTAAATAGTGTCCATAGGATTTCATTCAGGAATAAATATGACAGGAATGAAAATTCACTAGTGCCTATTTTAAAGGTACCTTTTAAAAAATTCTTTAGGTGCGTCGGGATTGGTACGTGTATGCATTTCTGTCGTCTTTGCCCTGGGTTGGAAAGGAATTGTATGAAAAGAAAGATGCAGAGATGGACCGAATCTTTGCCAACACTGAAAGCTATCTTAAGTAAGGGCACAGCAGCATGGTAATGGTTTTGTGTCCCCTTAAGGTTTTTTACAGGGAATTTTGTTATAAGTTTGGTTTTCTATTAATAGGTACCTCTTTGGATATTGTTAATATCTACATAGTTACAAATAAAGCTGAAGAAGTCTAAAGATAAAAATCTGCTTTCTCATTACACTAAGCTACCTTTCAATATTTTTTAAATGTTTATATTTTTCCAAAGTTGTAGTTTTATTTTTAATAGTATATACATGTTTGCAAAAGAGGAATGAAAATAAGAGTGTGAATATTCTAACATTTGAATACATCCTTCCCTCCTTTTATACAAGTGATGGTCCAGTATAGAGATTGTTCTTCTATGCACACTTCCTTTTTCCCCCCTTAATACAATCTGGATTTGTTGTGTAAAATATTTAGCTCTACCTCATTCTTTTAACAGCTATATGGTATTCGACTCATTTAATGTACCATAATTTCTTTAATTCATTTCCTGTTGGTAGACATTGAGCCTATTGCAAGTCTTTGGCTATTTTAAATTGCGTTTCAGTGAATATCTTTGTACATATGTCTTTGTGTTGATGTGCAAATGTGTTTGTGGGTTATGTGAATTTTTAGAATTGGCATTACTAGGTTGAAGTGTCTTAACAGTAATAATTTTGATAGATTGTTTAGTCAGATTGCCTTCCAAAGAGATTATACTCTTCCAGATCTCTTCTAAAGTGATTGATTATTTATCAGTTAGCCTTCTGCCAGCAGTGTTTTCAAAACACTACATGTTGGCAATACAATACATTATCAATGATTCTGATATCTGACAATTTGACAGGTTAAAATGTTTCACTCCTGTAATTTGCATTTTCTTAATTATGAAAGCAACTGAACATCTTTTCATGTTTTTAAAAACCTAAATGTAGATTTTCATTCTAACCTTTAGAAGACGCCAAAAGACTCATGTACCCATGTTACAAGTATGGACGGCAGAGAAACCACATCCGCAAGAAGAGGTAAATTGACTTCAGTCTCTTGTGATAGACACAAGCACAGTCAGAGTAGATTCTTAATCTCTGACATACTCAAATCATCCCATTTGTATACCATAGCTATGTTTTCACACTTCATATCAGGGGTTAAGCTCCTCATAGCCCTAGGCATATAGTGTATTTTTAATAAATGGTAGAATGTTCTTGAAACGTTCCCTGTTCTGTGGGATTCCAGATATCATAGAGTTGATGTATTTTTTACCTAAATGCCCAATTTGAAAAAATAAGATGTAGCAGCCCCCGACAGACTTCGTCAAGTAATTAAAACGTGTACAGAAACATAGCACTATTCCTTTGTATTGTGTTTAATAAGTTAGCTTGCTTTTGTATCCTGTATTTTAGAAGGTAGTAGACTTTGGTCTTGTCTAGTCAAAATGTTATTTCACCTAGCCTCCAGATATCTATTAATTGTTAAAAATTAATCTGTCTTTAGTATTTAGATTGCCTCTGGGCCCAGATTCAGAAATTGAAAAAGGATCGCTGGCAGGAGCGGCACATCCTAAGACCTTATCTTGCCTTTGACAGCATCCTGTGTGAAGCACTGCAGCACAACCTGCCTCCGTTCACACCACCTCCTCACACTGAAGACTCGGTGTACCCGATGCCAAGGGTCATCTTCAGAATGTTTGATTACACAGATGATCCTGAGGTACGTGCATGACCAGCAAAGGTCTCTTTCAAAGGGCCTGTGTTATGTTGTACTTATGGTTTCATCTTGTTAGAATTATGCCTATGGGACATTTTAATTTTGAGTCGTTTATTGTCTGAGAGGGTCAGTGGCAGTGAAGTTAACACCTAATTCATTGAATGGTATCACCTCATTATGCAAGAAATCATATTTAGCTTGTATAAATGAAGAGACAGCATAGTGTACAATTGAAAAGTATAGGTTCAAGAGCCAGGTTGGTTTGGGTTTTAATCCCGATTTAGGCATATCCCAACTGTGCGATCTTGAGTGAGTTATTTACCTTAGTTTCCTAAATAGAATAATAATTAGTATATAGCTCCCAAAGTTGTAATGAGGATTAAATTATTAATATACATACATAAGGTATATAGAATGATATGTGACACATGGTATTTACATTTTAACTATGCTTTACTTTATGCCTTTGTGTTCAAATGCTGTATTAACTTTAATACCCAAGCAGCAAGCATAGTGATCGCGGGATTGGTTCTGAATAGAAACTCGCCTGACTAAAGTGCCCTGTGGTAGTGGTGTTGTAGTCGTGTCTGACTCTTCATAACCTTGTGGACTGTAGCCCACAAGGCTCTCTGTCACACCTGTTGCTTATATGTTCCAGTCAGCATAGAGCAGAGCTCCTCAGTCTCAGCACCATTGATGTTTTGGGCTGGGGAATACTTAGTTGTGAGGCTGTCCTATGAATTGTAGAATGCCTAAAATTCTCCCTGGCCTCTACCTTCTAGGTGCCAGTAGCATGTCAGTTATGACAACCAAAAATGTCTCCAGAGATTGCCAGATGTCCCTTAGGGGCAAAATTGCCCCCAGTTGAGAACCACTGGCATAAGAACCCGTATTACCACCTAAGGTCAAATTTGAGTTTTCTTTCCCCGCCTTCTCTCTTCTATTCTATGGAAAGTTGCTTTTGATCAGTGAAATTTTAGGGTATGTATACTCCATCTTAGAGTAAATAGTTGTTGGGTAATGGGTTAGTTAGTGTTAGTTGCTCAAGTCATGTCTGACTCTTTGCAACCCCATGGACTGTAGCCCCGCCAGGCTCCTCTGTCCATGGAATTCTTAAGGCAAGAATACTGGAGTGGGTTGCCATTTCTAGGGGATCTTCCCAACCTAGGGTAATTGGTTATAAATACAGAATTATCAACTTGATACCCTCTTGCAGTATTCCATATGTAATAAAATGCTTCTAGTCAACTTTATGTAATGGTCTGATTAGGTATATGTAATTGAAAGTCTAATTTACAATAAGACTATTAGAGTCTTTGTGATTGGGTATTTATTTGTGCAAAGGGAACATTAGAATAGGACCTCAAAATATGCCTCTCCTGTACTGAATGTTGAGCTTGAAGCCAAGTTTTTCACTCTCTTCTTTCACTTTCATCAAGAGGCTCTTGTTGCCTCTGTGATGTGCCCATCATCCTTTGCCAGAAGAACATAAATATACAAGATATCTTAAGAGGATTTGATTGTTTAGTTCTGGTCTTTCAGAAAAAAGTTTTTCTTTTTTAGTTAGAAATTGTAAAGTGAAAGTCACTATTAAGAGTCTACAGTGGTGACTAAAAAAGTAAATAAAAATAAACTCATTGAACCTGTTTGCTATGCATATTTTTTAAAATTAAACAGTACATAAATAATGTTCTTTAACCTTTTTGAAAACAACACAGTGTGGATATCTTTCAACATGTATGTGATCTTTTATGTCTACATAGTGTTTTAATTTATTTTATTTTTGGCTGTGCTTGGTCTTGTTGCTGTGCAAGCTTTTCTCTAGTTGCATTAAGTGGGGGCTCCTCTGTGTTGCAGTGCTTGGGCTTCCCATTGCAGTGGCTTCTCTTGTTGCAGAACACAGGTCCTAGGGCATGCAGGGTTCAGTAGTTGCCACACATAGACTCAATAGTTGCCGCTCCTGGGCTCTAGAGCTTGGGCTCAGAAGTTGTGGTGCACAACAGTAGTTGTGGTCTTAGTTGCTCTGTGGCACGTGGGATCTTCCCGAATCAGGGATCGAACACATGTCCCATGCAGGTGGATTCTTTACCATCAAGCCACCATGGAAGCCCCCTCTCCATGTTTTTTATGGAAGTAATCCAGTCTCATTGTTTAAAAAAATAAATCAAGGGCTAATAATATACATAAATTATTTAGTTTGCTTCATTTAAGACTTGAGGTGGGCAGAGATAGTAGTGTCAGGTAGAAGAAGAAAAACTATAACTGATATTCTAGTTCTCTTGTAGGTAGGTGAACACAGAAATAAAATTTGTTGAAATTCAGAGCTTTCATGCTTGTGAACTTTTATCCTCAGCATCCAATATAAAAAGTATCTGGAACATAATAAGCTCTCATATATTATATTAAATAAATGAAAAATATTTTGTCTGGGTCTGTAGTATATAGATGTTGTTTTGGTTCCAGGGTCCTGTAATGCCAGGGAGTCATTCAGTGGAAAGATTTGTAATAGAAGAGAATCTTCACTGCATCATTAAGTCCCATTGGAAGGAAAGGAAGACTTGGTAAGATGCTTTTCATGGTACTTTTACTAGTGTGAAAAAGTAGCAATCTTGATGATGTAGAAAGAGCAAAATGTATGTTAAGAGTAAGAAAGTCTTGCTGTTCCTGGTTTCTGTCTCACTAAGACCAATTTGGAAAACACTTGACTTGCTTTCAAATAGTAGGACCTCAAATAGTACTTAAATAGTACTTTTCTGGATGCTGTATAGTACTGTAGTGCTTTATAGTGATATGCATATGATGCCTGCTCTTTTATGTGGGTATTTGCCATATGCTCTGGGTAAATTGATTTGAGTGACAAGCTATTTTGGGGATGAATGTTGCAGGAATAAATGAATACTAATGGTTTTGCTCTGTTTCCTAGCAGTTAGACATCAAGCTTTGGAAAAGTTTATTTTTAATGTTTTCTAAAACCTTGGAAAGTTTCGGTTTGGATTTTAAGACAGAAAGGAATATAGCATTTTGGGGATAGTCTACCATATAAAACTTTTTAAGTTAGTAGATCTGAATGTACTTCCTCACTATTATTTACATTCTTTCTGATCTTGCAAGGAGTTTTGGATATACATTAAAGAGTTTCCCTTATGGTAGAGAAAATAATTTGTGCTGTAGTTAGGTGAAGTAACTGAAATCTAGAACATTTCAGAAAATATTTCCTTTATATCTACACACACTGTTTTTTAAACTGCTTATTTGGTTTTTCATATATCTATGTATACTCACTAAACTTAAATTACACTTTTTATAGTGCTGCACAGCTAGTGAGTTATCCTGGGAAGAACAAGATCCCCTTGAACTACCACATAGTTGAGGTATGCATTCCAGATGGAGCTTGTTTCAAAGTCTCAGAATCTTTCTGTTGACTGTAATCTACTTTTGGCCTTTTGTTATTGTTCTTGCTGCTTGTCAGATAATGAAAATTAACAGAGAAAAGAGGAAATTGCTTTCAGCTTTGGAGCTCTGTTAACCATGTTAGTAAAGAGAAAAGAGGAGGTTAAGCCTAGTAACCAAACAAAATTTTGAGTTGCCTATAATTTATTTATCTGGTATGTCTTCATTCATGGATAGTTATCATGGATAATGTAAGTTACCTCTAACTCGAGCAGTACATTGTCCCCTTAACAGATGTGTGTGTGCGTGCGCATGTCTGTGTGCTCAGTTGTGTCCAACTCTAAGTGACCCCATGGACTATAGCCTTCCAGGCCTCCCCTGTGCATGAAATTTTCCAAGCAAGAATACTGGAGTGGGTTGCTGTTTCCTTCTCTAGGGAACATATACATAAGCGGCTTAAATACTTTATAATATTCTTTAGGCAGATAACCCATTTTTAACTGTGTTTATCTGGTTTCTTACTACTAGCATACTCGTGGCTAGTATATTATTTCCTGTATCACAAGGGTAGGGAAATACGAATCCTTATTTATTCTTAGAAATCAAAAGAGCCAATTGTTTTGGAAGTGAAAAGAATAAATAATGCTTTTGATTCCATATTAAGTCATACAGAGGAGGATATTAGTACAGTTGAAACCTTATAGAAATTAATTTCCCAAAAAACAGTATTTTCACTTGACACATGAGTCAAACTGTCAATTACATTATTCCTTTATGTTAAAACGCTCAACATGAACATAATTACAGTGTATTATTTAATTCACTTTTTATTCATACTATACCAATGTGAACAGTGGTATAGTGCATCTGTGCACTATAGATAGAACAGTGCATCTGTTCTATCTTTACAAAACTTGAGAGCATGCTTAGGTAATAGATTTCACTCATTGACATGTCAGTTGAAGTGCAAAATGTAAGTCACATTTTAAAATCTGCAAAATGAATAGAAATTCATACGAAAGTGTGGGAGATGGGAGTGAGGAGGAGGAATGCAAACTAGGCTTTAGAAGTCTAGGTATGTGGCCCACAAAGTATATATGGAGGATGAAAAGTTTCTGAACAAGAGCATGGCCAAAATGTCTTGGACTACCAAAAAGGTAGTAACTGTGCAGAATGACTTAACTATCTTCTGATCCCATCCTCAGAGTCTACAAAGGGCTTTTATTTCTTATAGAGCTGAAACTCTGATGGTTCTATGAGTCCCTAGTAAACTGTACCTCCCTGAATTAACTCTGATACTTTTAAAGTTGAAATTTAATTCTCTGAAATATCAGCTAAGCATTAATTTTTGCATATTCTTATTGATTGAGTTACAGAGATAAATCTTCATTATGGTATTCAATCATAGGTCTTTGTGTTTTAAAGAGCATAGTTTTTAAGGTTAAAAAGTAATTTTTTTAAATTGTGAATATCATAGAATTTAGAACACTGAGATCTTTCTAAATAGTAGAAGCGCATGGATAGCTGTCGAATTGAGCGCTGACTCGTGATTCCCTTGTAGGTGATCTTTGCAGAGCTGTTTCAACTTCCAGCTCCACCTCATATCGATGTGATGTACACAACACTTCTCATTGAACTGTGCAAACTTCAGCCTGGCTCTCTACCCCAAGTTGTATCCTTTCCTTTTGTTTTTAAACGTACTGTATTTGGCCTGGCTTTACAAGATTATTAAATATTTCTGCTGGTGGGTTTAAATCACTTTATGAAAACAGTTTGGCATTTCTTTAAAAGTTAAAAATCACATGTACCATACAATCAACCACTCTACTCTTTGTTTACCCAAGAGTATTAATGTTTATAGCTTTACGTGTAACAGCCCAAAACTGGAAACCGTCCAAATATCCATCAATACATGAATGGATAAGCAAATTTTGTTACAGTTATACAATGGCCCCCAGCCCGGCCTAGCCCCTGTCGGCCGCCGCCAATGGAATACTACTCAGGTTAAAAAAAACAACAGATTTTCAATGCAGGCATCAACATGAGTGAATTGCAAAATATATGTTGAATAAAAGATGCCAAACAAATATGAATTCATAGTATATGATACCATTTACACAGAATCCTAGAAAATACAAATGTAGTGACAACAGACCAATATTTGCCTGGGGGCATAAATGGGAAGAAGGGAGGATGGATTATAAGGAGCACATGGCAATTTTGGAGTTGATGTAAATGTTTGTTACCTTGATTTCACAGGTGTATACAGGTCAGGTGTATTGTGTATCATTGATACCTCAAAGATCAGTTACTTGAAAAGAATTATTAATCATTACATAGACTTCTAGGAAACGTTATTTGTTTTTTCTATCACAGATTTATTTTCAAAGAGAGTATAGTTTTCCTTATCCTGAAATTCACAGCTTGCACAGGCAACTGAAATGTTATATATGCGTTTGGACACGATGAATACTACATGTGTAGACAGGTATAGTATTGCCCCCCCCCCCTTTTTTTTTTTAAGTATTTGGCTGCGGTGGGACTTAGCTGCTGCATGTGAGATCCAGTTCCTTGACCAGGAATCGAACCCATGTCCCCTACATTGAGAGCGTGGAGTCTTAGCCACTGTACTACCAGAGAAGTCCCTGCCTTATTTCAATAGAGTGTTACCAGCTTCTACTCCCTGTACTTTATAAAAGTATTCGACCAGAAAAATATTTGCCCTTTTAAGAATTTCCAAGTTGGTTTTTCTTTCTTGCCTCCTCCAAATAATCCTATATATAATAAATATATAATAAAGCTCATACTTGTTGTAATATAACATTTCACTTTCTAGTCTTAATTTTCAATATGAAATGATACCCATGCTGAAGTTTTCTTTAATTTCATTGCTTATTTGTTTGATGCTTTGGTATGGTTACACTTTCCCTCTGTAATTAGGTAGGTAAGCTTTTAAAATAGGCTTTGTGCTAATTCATGTGTAGAAGCAGAGTCTAATCCTGTATATTTATTATGTTTATATATTACTTATCTGTTTATAGATAGTGTCTGTTTCTAAAATAATTAGCTTCTCTGTAACTACAACTTCAAGACTCAGTTTATACAAAAGACCATATTGGATTTTTATAGCTCTCTTAATTGGCATGCCCACTGTTGTCTTTTAGGTGAGATCTTACTGCCTCTGTTAGCTAATATGCTCTCTTACTCTGTCGCTTTCCCAAATTAGCTCAGAACAGATAGTGAATATTTTCCATAATCTGTCATGTCCGCTGTTCAAATGCAATATTTGAAAACTATCAGAAAAGGCTATCCTGTGTTGTTGACCTATTATGATTGAAATTACAGGGATATAAGGGGTATGCTTTAAGGTGTCTGCTGAGGTTTTTCCCAGTGTAATTAATAAACTACCAGTTGCTCTGGGCATTCCTACTATGCCATTCATTCAGCAAGTATTTACTGGGCTCTTACAAATTTCACAGCATTATATAGTATACTAAAATGATCCCTATCTAGTTAGAGAGATCAGGGTGTCTTTAAGAGAAAAAGGGGCTTTGATGGTATGTTTTGTTGTTTGTGGTAAAAAGGGCATGGTATGATAATGAAAGACTGTGCTTTGGCTCTTGCATTTATAAAATGTTTTTAATCTCTTTTTGCACCTCACAGCTCTGTTTCATTGTTAATTAAATGGAATAATACATCCCTCAGCAGTTACTGTGAGAATTAAATTATATAATATAAACATATATAAGGTTCTTGATATAAAACAGGCACTTGAGTCGTATCTGTTATTCTCTTGAAAAGGATAGCACTGTTAGGAGGAGTGAGATGGGGACTGTTATTTTTTTGAAGTAGAAGATGAGTTGCAGGATTTGCAGAGAGTGGTAGGTGGCAGGAGAAAGTAATAGCTGTAGGTAAGGTGAAAATAGGGTCTTATTTGTCTGAAGAATTATGTGAATTCCTATTATGAACTGCAGCCATTCATCCTTTTCCATCCCCTCCCCACTTCTTTGTGTAGGTTTATTAATTGGTTTTCCCATCATCTAAGTAACTTCCAATTCCGTTGGAGCTGGGAAGATTGGTAAGTAGTGTTATGTATATCTGTCTTTTCTCTACAGTTTACCATTTTAAAAAGTAATATTTAAAACTATAATATAAAAGCAATCTTCTTCGTGATCTGATTTAGTTTTTTTATATTTACATATATATATAATGAAATAATCTAGGTAGAAGGGAACTGCTTGCAGCTTAATACAAGGTAGATAAAGATGTGGATTATGTGTAAGAACTTGTAAAACTGTATTTTGTCATTAGGTCAGACTGTCTTACTCAAGATCCAGAAAGTCCCAAACCAAAGTTTGTAAGAGAAGTTCTAGAAAAATGTATGAGGTAAGTTCTTTCTGTTTTCTCCTTAGCTTAGGTTGTCTCATTTCTGTGGGGGAGGTTTCCCTTCTCTGAATGTATGTCCAGAATATAATTTTTAAAATCCAAGTACCTATCTTCCCTTTCAGATTTAGGCTGAAAAATTAAGGCAGCTGTGCCATCTGGATTCTATGCGAATTAAGTAAAAAAGTTTATTTTTGTCAAATATACTTTGAAATAATTTCGAATTTTAGGAAAGTTGCCAAAATAGAACTCTGTATTATGTTTATCTAGATCCCCTAGTTAACATTTTACTGCATTTGTTCTAATGCCTAGTCCTTTTTCCATCTCTGTATAATATCTACCCTTTATATAGGTCTTTTTCTGAACTTTTTGAAAACAAGTTGCAGATATGGTGTCTGATCATCCTTTAATAGTCGGTTGTATATTTCCCCCAAACAAAAAAACACTTCTTCATGACCAGCATACAGCCCTCCAGCTCAGGATGTGAGCTGATACAGTAACACCACTATACAATCCACAGATGCTGCTGAAATTTTGCCAACCATCCCAACAATATTTTTTTCCTTTCTGGTCCAGAATTCTATCCAGGAGCATGTATAGCATTTAATTGTCATTTTCTTCTGATTCCTCCACCTTGAACTGCTATTATTCTTTCTCGTTCACATCATTGTCAGTTTTAAAGAATGTGGGCCTTACTTTGTTGTGTTGCCTTGGTGCATCCTCATGACTCAAGTCTCTCATTGTCCACCACTAAACATGTTAATCTTGATTATATGGCCATGTCAGGCTTCTCAACCTGAAACTCACCATTTTTCCCTTTGTAGTTGATTAATATTTTGTGGGAAATATCCTGAGGTAACACTCAAGTCTTACATCAGATCTCCACTGCAACTCATACTTTTATTTGCCACCACTATGATGATCCTCAGGTGATGATTCCCTTTTTCCATTATTCTTTCTACATTTATTAGTTGGCTTTCTACTGTAAGAAAGAGCTTTCCTTTTTTACCTGTTTATTAATTCCTGTGTTTCTGTATCAGTAGAGACTATTTCATTCAGTGGATTATAATTCATTACTGTTGTTACTTGATGCTCACATCGCCCCTTATTTGTCCATTGGGAGTCCCTTGTGCCTTCTTTGTCCTTTTCTTTCTTTATGTTCCCCCTCCATTCATTGAGCATTTCCTTATTTCTGGCACAGATATTCCAGGCTCTTCTTATGTTTCCTTGCCCCTTCCCTGGAATCATCTATTCATTCAGAGAGGCCGAGTTTCTTTTAGTGGAGCATGGTATTTAGGTAGCAAGGTCTGGACACTTGATGTGTTTATTGCTATTGGGTGTTACTGGTTTTCCGCCCTCTAGAGGGACAAGCATAGTGACTATATTTATGCACACATATACCCATACATACATAAATCTGCTTGTATATCCACCTAGATGTGTGTATCTCTCCAGTTCCAGCCCAACGTATCATTTTTCTTCCTAGCCTTCCCCTTTTCCATGATTTCTAAATACCTTGGCAGACATTAAGAAACTTGTCTTCCATAGTCTTGATTAAGTATTTATCTATTACAATATAACCAATCTCCCAACCATACAAACTGTTTCCTTCACCTCATCCCACCCTACCATCACCACCTCACATCCTTGGCCACTGGGCTTGTGGACTCACTGGCCCACATCTCGGTACAAACCAGAAAGTTCTGAAGACAACGTGAGTTCTGGTGTGCTGGCCCAGACAGGAGTTAAAATGACTTGTTGCCCCTTTACTTCTTGGTTGTCAACTGAGTGCAGGGTGTTGATCTTCTGAGTAAAGTTAGATATTACCAAAGAATGAAATTGATGAAGGGTATTTTCTGAGGCTTTTATTTGTATTGTAGGTTGTCTTACCATCAGCGTATATTAGATTTTGTCCCTCCTACCTTCTCAGCTCTATGTCCTGCAAACCCAACCTGCATTTACAAGTATGGAGATGAAAGTAGCAGTAAGTAATGAATCCTCTGTTTTTCAAAGGTACTAATGCCAAGTATTAAGTCAGTTATCTAAGGTGGAGAAAGTGAATTCTTTCTCTTCTTGGGTTTATATTTTCTCTGTTTGAAAGGTGATTTCTCACTAGCCTCTGTTGTTTTATTTGCCCTGTCATAATTTTAAACATTTACTGTGATTTACTTAGTTATTACTGTCTTGTAACTGTTTTTAATAGTTTATAATGTTTTATTCATGACATTTTAAGTGTTGTTAAATATAGCAAGATGAATTTATAGCCAGAACTTACTAAAATGAAAGTGTTTGTCATGGCAATTGTGATTACATGAATTGATTTATCATCTGCTAACATTACAGGTGGAATGGAAACATAGGTGCGCATAGAGACTGTATGTTTTACCTGCAGTGTGCCTCTAGTCTAGAAGTACATTCTTAAACATACTTTTCTTACTTTTTGGTTACGTCATTTCTGAGATTTGCACTGTAAATCAAAGGGACTGTTTAATTTGATATGCCATATTGTGCTTTACACTCACTGAAGGGAAGGTTGTGCACCGGTGAGCAGTGGTAGAGAGGTAGGTGTGGAGTTACCAAGTTAGTCTTTTTACATGGCACTGAGCTCAGCTCTTCTGTGAGCCTTCCACTTCATGTTGTGTAGCAGTTCTTTGTATCTTAAAACTCTTCTCCCTTGCTTTCTCATATTGCATCCCTGCTTCTCCACCTGCACTTCAGACTATACCTGTTTTCCTTGAAACAAAACTTGGTTCCACTGCTGAATATTCCATTTCCCATGTTACTGTGTCACTTATTCCTTAAAACAACTCTTGAGAAATAGGTGTTTTTAACACCAGTTTTACAATGAGGGAATGGCTTCAAAGAGGTAAAGCCCAGAATTAAATACTGAGCAGCCTTGTTATTGATCACTGTGGTTTCTGCAAAAAGCAAAGCTTGATGTGGTACTTAAACGTTTTGATTTCTGCTTTGTACTAGCTCAGAGAACCATAAGATACAGTCTTTGATATCAAAGAGTTCAGACTTTTGTTAAACACTGAGCTTTCTTTTTTCCCCCACAGAAATAACTCAGCCTTCAGCCTAACATTTAAGGCCCATCTAACTCGTTTCTACCTTATGATTTGTCACTTCTTCTCAATTGAATCTCCACTCCAGCCAGGCCCACTTCCTTTGTTTTTTCCATGCCTCTCATTCTTGGTTTGTGCCATTATCCCTTTCTAGAAAGCCCTTTCTGTTTCCTGATTCCTGTTCTCTCTCCAGGATCTAGCCCAAGCTCCACTCTTGTAAATATTTTCTTAACTTTTAGCAAGCAAGTTTTGTGTTACTCTCTGGCTACTTTTTTTTTACTTCCGTGGTGGCTGAGATGGTAAAGCGTCTGCCTACAATGCAGGAAACCTGGGTTCAATCCCTGGGTTGGGAAGATCCCCTGGAGAAGGAAATGGCAACCCACTCCAGTACTCTTGCCTGGAGAATCCCATGGATGGAGGAACCTGGTAGGCTACAGGCCATGGGGTCGCAGAGTCGGACACGACTGAGCGACTTCACTCACAGGCTACTTTTTATGTGAGTATCTTGGTTCCTTACCTAGAATGTAGACTTGTCGATGGTGGAGGATTTTTCTTCCCTTTCTCTCCCACTTTCAAGAAAAGTACAGAGCACATGTGAATTGTTGGAACTGACTTTATTCATTTCAAGTGCTTAGTAAGTCATATTCTGTGTCAGAATTGCCTTTTTTGTTACCTTTTTGTCTACCTTACATTAAAAGTAGATTTCCAGTTGCTCTGGTGATGCCCTACAATATGTATTAGCACAGATTATATCAGATTGTATACAGTTAAGGACTTGACAGATACTAACCAACAGTAAACATGTGGAGTCACAGCATAGGAGCATCTGGCTTATGTAGATTCACGTATGTGGATTCAGCAAAAGAGAAAAGCAGAGTCTGCTTGGCAGCCTTTACCTTGTTCAAACCCAAACTTAGTTTCCACTGTATTAGGGAAAAGGAGGAGCATTGACCAAAATGAAAGAGAAATACATTGATTCTCAGCCTTTCAGCTTACAGAGGCCTAGGGATTTGAGACCATCAAAGGAGAGTTGCAGCTGTGTTTCCCAAGGAAGAGCCATACCCGCCTCACACTCTGAATTTCAATTAGTTCTGTGTTCTTAAGGGAGTATTGAGGCAAGAAACCTATTATGCCTTATTTTAGGTAGAAAGCCATTGACATATTGAATGAAACTTTCATATGTGGTTATCTTTATACAGAATAAATATTGACCTTAGGACAGAGAGTACTCTGTTTTAAAAGAAAATAATTTTTTAAAAGTTTTTCAGTTATATAACTCTTTGCATTCTGTGCTTAGACTCTCTTCCTGGACATTCGGTTGCCCTCTGTTTAGCTGTTGCCTTTAAAAGTAAAGCAACCAATGATGAAATCTTCAGCATTCTGAAAGACGTCCCTAATCCTAATCAGGATGATGATGATGGTAAGGGAATTAAATATTTGTTAAATGCAACTATGTATGGGCCTGGCTTAAGTAGAAACATAATTCTTATACAGTATACCTGTTTAGCCTGACAGCCTGTCAGTTATTCCCCAGAACACAGGTATCTGTTCCCTTAAACATTGCCTGCTTTCACTTTAGAGAGGTTCCTGCACAGGAAGACTTGGTGTATTATGAAGTTGGATAGTTCTCTCGAAATTGAACTATAAGTTTATCATCAACAAAAAAACAAGACAAAAAGCCATGAGAGGGACTTGCTTTGTCATCTATCAAAACATCTTGGAAACTACAATAACTCAAACAAAAAAAGACAAATTAGTGAAACAGACAAAGTCTACTGGGACAATGGGGTAACTGTTTAGGAGGAAAATTTTGTTAGATCTGTACATAACGACGTGCAGAGAAAAATGACTTAAAATATTAATGCTGTTTAGATTTATTACTGAGGTTTTTAGATTTTTCTAAGAAATTTGTATTATGATGTTAGAATATATTTAGAAAGTGTAATTCAGAATGTTAAATTTAGACATTGTTAGACATCTTAGGACATGGACCTAAAGTGTAAAGGGCTTACTGTATTATCTTGCCACCATGTAGAGAGATAAGAACAAAGAAATCTATGTGGTATTTGTAAAAAGAAATGGATCATATAGAAGAATTTGGGAAACCCAAAAAACTTCAGAATTAAGATCATGCTTAGTTTTATATTTTGAGTATATGCGATTAATCAGTGATGATCTTTATTGTCTGTTAGTACTCTGAGACATTGCTTGAATGTGGGATTTAGTATTTGGATATGAGTGTGCCATCTGTTTAGCAATACAGGTTAGGGACCAAAGAATCAATCTTCCTAACTCTCTTTACTGTGGACTGTTGTTCAGATGAAGGATTCAGCTTTAACCCGCTGAAAATAGAGGTCTTTGTACAGACTCTGCTACACTTAGCAGCCAAGTCGTTCAGCCACTCTTTCAGTGCTCTTGCAAAGTAAGTACAACCAGAACACACATGCTCTCTTGCGAGTTTCAAACTTTGCTGAGTGAATACCAGTGGTGTAGTAATTTTTACCTTAAGATTATTGAATATAAAGATCTTAATTAGTATCATATAACTTGATACAATGGGTTTTGGTTTGTGGTAGCTAAAATCCCTGTCCTATGGCTCCTGTCTGTGGTTTGCATGTATATATAAAGTGTACATTTTTCCACATAAACATTTAGAGAAACAAAAACCTGGGTCCATAGGACAGTCAGAAAGTGCCCACCTTGTCCAAGGATCTTCCTAAAAGAGGGTGAGCAGAATTGAGAGCCAGCTGCATTTTTGGGAGCCACCCAAAGGTTTGCATCTAAAGACAGAACTTTTTAACTCAAAATGAAGAAACATATACTCTTCCCATTCAGGCAGAGAAACTAGACTCCTCACCTCATCTCAACTTCCAAGTCTCTCTACGAGACTTGGCAGGGCTCCCAAAGAAGATGCAGGCAGAATACTACTTGTGTTAGACTATTCCTTAGCCTTCATCTATCCTTAAATACACAGTAAACTAGAGTCCTTGGCTAATGATAGTATTTTGTAATTCTAAGATTTTGAGAAAAATGCTATACAAGTTGAATTCCTAATCATACATTTTATATTCCTTAATGGTTAACAATGTTTGGTTATTTTGTATTGATATACTGCACTGGAAATTGAGTAACGTTGTAAAGCTTTGAAAATATTAAGATGCTCAATAAGTTTATATGTGCTATTTCTGCCCCCACCACCACCAACCATGAAAAGGTTTCATGAAGTCTTCAAAACCCTAGCTGAAAGTGATGAAGGAAAATTACATGTTCTAAGAGTCATGTTTGAGGTCTGGCGGAACCATCCACAGGTAAAAACTAATTAGACATGTTGATGCTGATTGTATAGGTATGAAAAGAAGGCACTTGATATCATTGTTTTAGTTTGTGGAACATGAAATTTGTGCCTATCGAACAGTTTTTAAATCTGTAATTTTAGTGCTGTGGAAATAATGATGTTTGAGTCATTCTCTAAAGAGCACGTGTTATGATTTGGTTTGATATTATAACATCTCAACACATTTTAAGTAAGAATGCTTATTTCTTGGAAGGTTCTCCAATTGGGTAGGAAATAGTTCTTTAGTATATCCAGTTTCTATTTTTAAACAGGCCCCAGATTTCTCAAATCTCAATATACTATTTTAATATCATGTGTTATAAAGAAGCATTAAAATAAATTTTGGAGTATATTTAAGAGATTTTTCATGATAAAACTTTAGGATTAACTTTGACACATTATTAACCAGGATATTTTTGCACTAACGCTTGTGGCCAGCAGTTTATTACATAAATGAATACTGAAACATCTGCAGTCAATAACGTCCAGGTAACAAAAGATGTATTACTAAATCTCTGGTCAATATGTCTTAAGTATTAACATTCAGAGTTTCTTTTTGCTCAGTCTTTATTTGTGTTATTGTATTCTTAGAAAAAGTACCAGAGCCAAGCAGAAGGGGAAACAAATCTTGAGACCTAATGGTCAAATTGTTCAGTTCCATAGCTACTGAATATTCACAGCCATCCTATTTTAACTTTTGTAGCAGTGAGACTATTGTGGCCTACGTATAACTGTGACTTACCTGAATAACTTCTTTCCTCTGACTATAGATGATTGCTGTGCTAGTAGATAAGATGATTCGTACGCAGATTGTTGACTGTGCTGCAGTAGCAAATTGGATCTTCTCTTCAGAATTATCTCGTGACTTTACTAGGTAAAATGGATTATTTTACAAAGTTCCTATTCTCTAAGAATTCTTATACATGAGCTCCAAATTCTGGTTCAGACCAGGTTAATACTAGTGTCACAGTGGTCCAGTCTGGACTCGGCAGAGATTCTTGCACAATGGAAATACACACAACCACTCTGGTTGCAGTGTCTCTTAGGGACACACACACATGGTGAATTAGGACTTAAAAGTAGAAATGCTTACAAAGGATCCAAACTGTTGGGCAGGGAGATCAGGCTGTATGTCAGGGTCTCAACTAGACAATGGGACATGGCAGGAGTTCCACACTAGGAACTGGCAGAAATCAGTCCATTGTAGATTAAGTACACATTATGGAGGGATTGAGGAGAGCCTGGTGGGCACCTGAAGGCCACTGAGGAAGGAGGTCTCACCTTAGTCATAAAAATCCTAGAGGTAATACACAGAAAATTGACTCTTGACTCATTCCCCATAAAGGAGAGAGATTTTTCATTAAGTTTGGTTCTTACACATGAAGCACAGTCCACAGGCTTTATACCTGATCAGAACTAGGACAACAGGAGTTGACACAAAACAGGAAACAAAGGAAACCCATTACTTGCAAAGACATAAATACCCATCACAACCTTTATCCTCTTCACTGTATTTGTTATTGGCTTAGGACACTAATCTGAATCTTTAGGGTGAAGGAGTGTGGTCTAAGATTATCATACCAGCCAAGTTGGCACTCAGAAATGAGGGTAACAGAAGGACATTCTCAGATGTGCAACATCTCAGAAAACTGATCACTCAAGTAAGTGTTAGCCATCACCCTTAGTGGTTTACGTCTGCAACTCTTAACTCTGCAAAGCCTTTCCTGATTAGCTGACTGATGCAGAGTTAAAAGTACTCTGCTCCTTTACCCTGTTTGCTAACATTCTAGACCTTGTTTTATTATATTCCACTTAAACTGTCATCATCCAGATTAAAATTTGTAGAAGTACTCTTCTGTGCTGTATATCCTGGGGTTAGGAGACATAATGTTATAGACATAAAGGAGTTAAGAAGCTACTTAAACACACTCATATTTATGCAACAAACATTTAAAGGACCTACAGGTGATCCTGGTACTTGAGTAGTTTGAAAAAGTGGTTGACATAAATATCTCATTCCTAAAGGCCCAGCAGTTGATAGCTATTATCAACTAATGAGGTTCTTATATGTTCCAAGAGAATTGGTTGAGTTTGTGCTAGTATAAAGCATGTGAATGAGCCTCAGATTAGGTTTCCATTTAAAAAAAACGCAATACATAGTGTTTACGTTAAAAAGACAGAAAAATGTGTTTTTGTTTCTAGCGTGTTTTTTCTGGTTTGCCATTTCATTGACTATGTACACGTACGTTCTATGTCTGTCTAGTAGAGGATGGAAATAAGAAAAATGACAAGGACCCAGTATTGCCTTCAGGAAGCTCATCTGAATCTAATGGGTAGAGCTCGATTGTGTGCATGATTGACAGTACAAGAAAAATTGTGTTGCTGGAGAAATATACCTTATTCTACCTAAAGAACAGAAGGCTATATCAGACCTTAAGTATGTGTAGATTACAAAAGTTGAGAGGTCTTATTTTTTTGAGTATAGTTTAATATACAGTAACCAAATGCCTTATTACTTAAAGATTGTTTGTTTGGGAAATCTTGCACTCCACAATTCGTAAGATGAACAAACACGTTCTCAAGATCCAGAAAGAGCTAGAAGAGGCTAAAGAAAAACTCGCAAGGCAACACAAACGGGTAAGTCTTGTGTCGACTGTAAATGGTCAAAGAAAATAATACAAGAAATCATTGAGAATATTCATTACCTTGATGGGAGCTTTTTTTTTTTTGAGACCAAATCATGCAGAGCTGTTTGTAGAAATGGAGGAAGGGGAAGGACTGGTGTCTGCTGTTCTCTGTTGTTTTCCTGCATGGTGAACCTGTTTAGCAAGCCACTTTTTCCATAAAAGCTTACTTTTTCCATGTTTACCATCCTATTGGCTTCCCAAAGGAGAAGGAAGGAGGAGGACACTTGTGTTTCTATAAAAGTTTCTGATGCAAGAGGGAAAGAGAAGATTGTTGGTGTTCACCCCTTCCCTGGTACGGGGGTGGGGGAGGGAGCAGGGCAAGAGGAGACAGTCTTTCCCGGACCCATAAAATACTCCTCGTATTATTAATTTGTTCAGTATTGTAGCAATCTGGGGCAGAAGCAGTGAGCTGGATGTATCCTGAGATTTAGCAGAAAGTACTGTTCTTCATGACAGTTTTCCAGTGTTATGCACATTTACCAGAGTAAAAGGTAAAAGCAAGTTTAATGACTTATACAAATATAGAGCAGTTTCAAGTGCTAGTCTCTTATGAGTAAAAGTATGTAAACACAAACCTAAAACACTGTTAAGGTAAATGGCATCATCCCCATTTTATACATGTACCTACTCCAGAGACTTGACTTCACACCACCCTGTTCTCTAGATATGTGGTGTCCATATGATAACCACTAGCCACATGTAACTTTAATAAAATTTGAATACAATGTAAAATTCAGTTCCTTAGTCATACTAACCACATTTTAAGTGCTCAGTAGTGGCTATTGTGAGGGCAATGCAGATTTACATTAACAAAAAAGTTTTGTGATGAGAGGTTCCCAAGACCCTAGCCCTATATTTCTCCTAGGAGCAACAGTTCAGTGTTCACAAACTCAGGGTTCACAGCAATTTCACAAAACAACCATCGTGAATAACAAGAATCAACTGTACATTTTCCAAAGCTGTTTTCATTTTGAATGAATATTGTGACATACATTTCCTCCTTGAGTGGACTATCCTGTAAAAGGCATAACTCATTCTGCTATATAGGAAACCCAATGCCATTACCCAAGATAAGTGCCACTGAATTTCCCTGGCCTAGATAAGCACTTACAGGATTTTGGGTGTTTGCCTGTATGTTTGGTTCTTTTCTTGTAGAATACAAGGCTTCAGATAGTATTTGACCAGGCACAGTAAACTCGTCAGGTCTGCTTGTTGGGGTTTAATACATTGGAATTCTAAATGGTGGTTTCCTTTTGTTCCTTTGCATGCTGTAGCGAAGTGATGATGATGACAGAAGCAGTGACAGGAAAGATGGGGCTCTTGAAGAACAAATAGAAAGACTGCAGGAAAAAGTGGAATCTGCTCAGAGTGAACAAAAGAATCTCTTCCTTGTCATATTTCAGGTATCGTGACTTGGGACATTGATAGGTTCAGAAAAACCACTATATTTCTTTAGTTTTAAAACAAATTTTTAATCATTAGAAGTAATACATGGTTATTTGTAAGATCTTAAATGTATAAAAATTTACACAGGAAATAAAAGTTCATTAATTGGAGTTTATTCTATTATTAATTAGCATGTTTCCTTCTTGCTTAAAAAAAAAAATGGGGGATGCTATTATTAAGTACTTGTCTCATTGTTTCATTATTCCCAATTGTAGATCTGTTTAGATGATTGCTTTCCTTCCTGAAGATTTTTGTGTATACATTCCTGTTAACATTTCTGATTATGTCCTTAAAACAGATTCTAAGAAAAATTACTAGCGTTAAGTAATCTAAATATTAAAGGTTAGATTAGTTTTGTATTGCCAAAAATGATGTGCTACTCACCTCATCAGGCTTGCCAGGTGTCTCAGCGGTAAAGAAGTCTGCCTGCCAATGCAGGAGATGTGGGTTTGACCCCCTGGAAAGGGAAGATCCCCTGGAGAAGAAAAGGGCAACCCACTCCAGTATTCTTGCCCGGGAAGTCCGGTTGACAGAGGGACCTGGCGGGCTACAGTCCATGGGGTTGCAAAAAGTCAAAAACAACTTAGGGACTAAACAACTCATGTTATCACTGGTCTGCCGTTCTACACCTCAGTATCTATTGAATCAGGAAAGTTAGGGATACATACCACAAAGATAGGGTGAAACGAGCAATACCTTTGAGGTCTCTTGGTCAAAAATGTGGTTGTTTCTGAAGTATAAGAATTTTTAGTAACACCTCTGTAACTTTATACCCTGTTTCCAGCGTTTTATCATGATCCTGACCGAGCACTTAGTACGCTGTGAAACTGACGGGACCAGTGTGTTAACACCATGGTATAAGAACTGTATAGAGAGGCTCCAGCAGATCTTCCTACAGGTTTGTGGAAAACTTTGATTAGGATAATAAACATCACTGTTCTCAGCCATGGGAATTCTCTCCTAGCTCAGTTAGAATGCAATCTGTAAGTAACAGAGCTTCAAAATGACATGACTTAAGCAGTGGTTGCTCAGTCGGTAAAGAATCTGCCTGCACTGCAGGAGACCCAGGTTTGATCCCTGGAGAAGGAAATGGCAACCCACTCCAGTATTCTTGCCTGGAGAATCCCATGGACAGAGGAGCTTGGTGGGCTACAGTCCATGGGGTTGCAAACAGTCGGACACAACTGAGCCACTAAGCACAGCGCATTCTCAGCCACAGGGATTCTCCATTAAAAAAGCATCAAATCTGTTAGGTTATATAGTACCTGTAAGCCCTTTAGTTAGTGTCCATTTGTTCCTACTGTTGCTCATCAGAATATTTAGGCTTAAAATTGGCTCTATATCACTCAGACTCCTAATTGCCATTCTCTTTGTTGGAGAGCCTAGCTGTAACACAAAATAGAAAAATGCTAAGGGAAGAGTAGTAAGATTTTAAGAACCTCTATAAATCCAAAGTTCAAATGATAACCTTGCTTCTGGAGGCACTATTAAGTTCCCTGAGGTTCTTACAGAAAGCAGACTCCAACACGTACTCTGTTAGATTTAAGTTAAAGATTTGAAGTAGAGTGGTATCTTCAGACACCAACACCCCAAGCAAGTCCTTATCTGTTCTAGACAAGAGTGATTAAAGCAGAAGGCTTAAAGGGGGAAAATTCTGAAATATAAATAGGTTAAATATTTTTTTCTTAACACATCTCTTTGCTTAATGCCCTAACCAAAAAAGGAAATGATTTCCAAAATTTCTTCTTCATAGTTCATTCCTTGTCTGGGCAACTTTTAAAAAGTCATACTATATATTCTGTCCTAATTAGGGGAAAGAACCAGCTGAACTCATCTAGAATAGTAGCAGGCGCTGCTGCCACTGCCTTGAATTATGAATTGCATAGAAACAGACCAGAACTGGATTTTTAAATTATTGAACAACATTTTTTTCTGTTTCCCCCTACATTTTCTCGATATTCTGGCTTTCCAGGGTTATTATTCCTACCAGCCAAACCACTCTTTTCTCTGCTCTTTCCCATCACTCTACAATGTGGGCTTTAGGGGAATGTTCTGTGAGATTGCTTTTATGCTCCTTTTCCTAACCTAAACATTTACCCCCTTTTCTGTGTCTACAGCATCACCAAATAATCCAGCAGTACATGGTGACCCTGGAGAATCTGCTCTTCACTGCTGAATTAGACCCTCACATCCTGGCTGTGTTCCAGCAGTTCTGTGCCCTGCAGGCCTAAGGGTCATTTTTTTTTCCCCCTTCCTGTCAAGATTTTTTTAAAGATCTCAAAATAATCTCTTATTTTTGATTGTTTGAATGCTTGCTTTCTTGTAGCATCCTGTCACTTTCTAAAAGAAACAGAGAGAGGAGGACAGTGAAGAAATATGGTATTGATTACCCTTAATTGCCCCTGAAAAGCAGATATTCCCTAATGACAATAATATGATAATGACCATAGGATGTATTATATATGTGACAAATACAACTTTTCTGATTTTTTTTCTCCTTAAGGCACAAAAGATATAACTAATTTGAGGTATGTGAAACACTAGAGGGTCAAGCTTATTTACCAAGTAGTATATAGAACTGATGAATTTATTATCAAGTAGCATAGCTTTTCACAGCTCATGGGTAACCTAACATGGTTGAAAATAAAACTAAAAATGTTTTTTAAACTTTGGTATTTCATGATTTATCATCAGTCTACTTTAGTGATTTCTTTGTAAAATACCGCCATCTGAAATTTTCTCAAAATACTTTTAATAGTGTCTTAAAAATACTACAGTAATTAAAACGTTACTAGAGTAGCAATTCCTAAATCTGAACATGAATCGCCTGGGGCTCTCTAAAGTTATTTTTTAAATTAACATTAAACCACAATCTTTCAAACACAGATATATCTGGTAGTTCTTAAGGCTCCCAGGTAATTGAAATATGCAGACAACTTTTGGAATTACCATCTTAGAGTATCTGGTCATCTCAAATCTGAGACAGATCTGTCCAAGCTCATATAGTGAATTTTGTGTTCAAGTGTGACTTAGAAGTAGCTAGACTGACTAATGCCTAGTGTTAGATGTAGGTTTGGATTTTATTTCTGTGGAATCTGGTCCAAGTAACTACTAATTCCTAAACCTGTTTCCTATATGGTGTTGAGGCTTAACTAAGATAAGAAAAGTACACTGTAAAATAACAAGGGGTTATCTGACATTCCAAATTTCTAGCATTTTTAGTCTTTTTTTCATTGAACCTTTAAAAAATTTAGCAATAATTCCACAACTGAAGTAGCTTTGTTCATTTGTACAATATAGGTGTTGGTTTTAAACTTAGTACATCATAAGTTTATGGTGCATAATATATGGGGGTCTCTTTGGTTTACCATATACTTAGTGGCTACAGAATATAGTCTACTCAGTAGATGGAAATTCCTAGGATTTTAAAACACCATACCATTTAAGACAAATATTCACAAGGTTAAAGTTGCATGGCAAGTTACTGGCAGGGAACTAAAAGCCAAGTGCTTAGCTAAATGTTCTTTTGTTTATACTGTTCCTCCTTCCCGCAAACTATGTAATTAGTTAGAAATGGCTCCTGTCCTCAAGAAGCTAAAGAATAACCATTTAAGGCTTTGGTAACTTTGACCCTAAAGCTGCTTTGTAATCCTTTCATAATGTATTACAAAGTTTGACTACTTATACTTTTACTTGATCCACCTCCTTTCTCTTAGACCCTCTCTTCACGTGTAATGGTTGCTTCTAACAACTGCTCACTGATGTGACCCTGCTCTGATCCAGTCTGGCAAACTAGGTGTATGGAAAAACCAAACCAGAGATATTGAATTCTGAAGAAACAAACATTCAACAGTTGCTCTCCCCACAAATGAAGCTCACAGAGACAAAAGAATGGCATGTCACACTATACATCGTACCTTGCAATAAATCAATATTAAACTGTTCTGATGCCATTTAACATGCTTTTGTCCAAGTAAACATAATTTTTGTTTTCCTTGACTCTAAATCTCACAGGAATTACTCAGAAAGCAGTTCAAATGAAGATAAAGTTTGTTTGCTTTTCCTGGAAAGTATTTAGCAGTGATTTCTATAACTTACTAATAATCTACAGTTATATCTGAAAATGAAAGATGAGGACAGAACTTGGCAACCTGAGTAGAGCATATCTGGCTGTCAGTGATATCTGGACACCAGGATTGTCTTTAAGTTGATGAAGGGAAAGAGTGACTGACTAGAAGCCCACCTGAACTAGAAAAGTCTTAGCTATGCTGGTCTCGATGATAATACATGCTCATTAATAACTTACGTGTCATTTATTTGCCATATTTAATCGTCATGACAGTCATTAGATTATTATGCCTATATGACAGATAAAAACAAGCCCACTGAGTAACTTACCCAAGGTCCACAGCTAGTAAATGGAATCTGAAACTATGTCCGTGTGGTGGTTCAAGGGTTCCTTATCTCCCAGTGCAGTAATGCTGTTGTCAGCAGCCTGAACCCCTAGTTACTTGCTGGAAGCTTTTTGTTTTGTCCAAAGAAGGTCTTGCTCCCCATTCAGAATCGATTTTTACTGAGCTGTAATACTCAGCATAGCACATGAAAAAAATCAACATTCGAAAAACATATTAAACATTTCTGTATTGAATACTTATATAGAGAACAATTAGTAATTACAGTTTGAAGTCTTTGGCTTTGACTTGTTTTGACTTTTGCCCTTCAAGCATAATCTCCAAGAGCTGATCTGAAGAAAAACATGAAAATGTATAAAAACTTCCTATTTGCAGCAGTATAAGATAAAAAGTCCTATCAAAGAACTTGAAATTATCTATCTTGAATTTGTTTTTATAAAAAAAAAAAAAGAATGCATGCACCCTGTTAATCAAGCACTGGGGATCAATTGCTCTTACCAGGTACTACCTTGTAATCCTTTTGACAAGACAGGGTAATATTTGACTATTTAAACTTGATCCAAATGTCTGGCATGATGTCAGCTTGTAAGTTACCATTCCATTAGAAGTGCTACAAAAGCATAGAAGCAAGCTGTCTTACCTCCCAGGATTACATGAGAATACCTGTAAGGCACTTTGCATAGTGTTTGCATGACACATGGAAAATGCTCAGTAAATGTTAACAAGTTATCATTACCTTTGATCAACAAACAGTATAGCTGTTTTTCTATTTTACCCAGATTTGAAAAGGGATAGCCAGACACTGATATTAAGATCTATCATAAACCCTAAGGATACAGAAAACTTGTCCCAGCAAAGCTCCCCCACACCCTGACTTAGACATCATCTAGAAGACCTGGCCCGGGGTCTGGGGTGCAGTGGTCTACCACCATCCCTGCTGGTTCCTGGGATGTGAATCCAGCTTGGCCAGCTTTTGCCTTTACTGCTAAAAGCTCTTCCTCCTACCTCAATCAAGGGTTTGCTTTGGTCGCTTATTTCTCAGTTTTAGCTCTAAGCTAACACTTTTGAACCCATTCTATTGCTCAGCTCCCACCCTTATTATAGAAAAAATGGTCACACACTCGGTGTTTTGCCCACCAGACCTGCTGGACCTTAACTGAAACTTGCTGTGAAGCCATAACATACATAATTATTAAAGCATTATTTATACAAATGTTTGAATCATTTATGAGGATTTTGGTGAATTCTGAACAGGACCAATCTAAATTTCCACACTGTAGAACAGATCACTTAACTAAAAATCACATTTTCTCATATGTCAGTTCATGGCCACACACAGTACAAGTCTTCCGATACATGTCATCCTCTAGGTTTTCTTCAGCCCCATACTCATGTTGATGAGCAACTGTTTCCTTTTTCCATACACTGCTTCTTACTGCTCGCCGTAATTCTAAGGAAAAAATAAAAGCCAATTGTTCAGTGGTGCTATTCAGCTGAATTAAAAATCCATTGCTTTTCAGCTGTGTTTAACCAAATATGGCTTATGCCTTAATTTTATAACAAGTCAAGATTAATGATACAGATTTGGCAAGCCTACTTTCTTACCTCACTAGTTTGGCCTGTGGAATCTTTCAAGTCGTTGGTTTTAGTTTGAAACAGGAGGTTCAGAAATGGGGTATATGGATTAGAAGAACAGCAAGAAACTAGATTCAGAAGACATGCAAAGAATAGTTTAAGCAGCTGACTATGGCAAACGATGCCAAAGAATGAGAGGGTAATCAACTGAGATGACTGAGGATAAGGATGTAAGTTCCTTATAGTCAGGAGCTACTTCTCTAAGAGGCAAGTCAAACTCTGTAACAAAACTAGAAAGCCAAGAACCCGGCCACTCTGCTGCTGTTTCATCTTAGAAAAGCTGCTCTTGCAACTGACCTTATGTGTACTGAATTCTTTATTTTATAGAATGACACCAGTATTTTAGGTGACAAATTGCTAGTAATTGTTACAAAGTACAAATAAAAGAATCACTGGCTATTAAGAGCTGGAAAGAACTGTAGAGTTATTTTACTTCATTTTATTTTGCAGGTAGGAAAACTGAACAAAGATGAATAGCAGGGGAACCCAGGTCATGTATTCCAATGTTGAGAACTTTTTCTACTACATCAGACAAAACAGCATTTTCACAAAGAAAAGAATTGTGTTGGATGCTCTGAAAAGCAACCAGGACATTCTAAAGTTCACACTGCATGTTACCTGAGGAAACCAAATGCTTTGTGTTAATTAGAAACTAAGCTAATAACATCTCAGTTTCTAGTTTAATGAATAAAAAGCAAATTTTTTCTACTCTGACCAATGATCCAGCATTGTCTTTGATGGCTGCCCTACCTAAGGGAGAGATGATCATTACCTTCTATAATCTCAACCTTAAAAATCAAAGTACACCAAGTAATCATACATTTTCTTTAATCCATTTTACTATAAGTAGTATCAAAATACCACTTGAATCTTTTTATGTTTAGCCTTTACTGTATCATATGGATAAGCAAACAAATAAGGCTATGTATCAGGCACTGTTCTAAGTATATAAACACATTCAATCCTCACAACACTTTGTAGTAAGTACAACTATCATCCCAATTTTACAGATGAGAAAACCAGCGCACAGAGAGGTTATATAAGTTGCGCCTAAGGTCACACAGGCAGAGGCACAGTCCAGCTCAGTCCATGTTCTTAACCACTAAGCTGTGCTGCCTTTTCATACACTTCCAGTATGAAAAGCACTCTATTTCAGGCTACTTTCAAGCTTCAGTGTATATACTTGTAGATAGTTTATATCTATCATGTTCTTCTAAACTCTAATCTTTATTCCTATATCCTCCCATATTCTGAAGAAGGTTATTTTAAAGTGGGATATTTTTAAAATAAAAAATAAACGGTATGCTAACCAGAACTGCACAGATGCCTCATGGTTTCGGATAATGACAAGAAGACGTTTCTGTTCAAGTTCCAGTACCTATTTTTCAACTTTGTTGTGATGTAAAGTATTCTGGCCACTTTTCCTTTACTACCCAAGAAGAAAATCTCTCAAAATGTGACTGCATGCCAATCACTAAGCTAACCTCTGCCCCATTTGAGCATTCTGTGAACTTAAGAAGAGAGATAAGAAAATTGTTTTCTTAACACTAAAAGAATGCTTAACAAAAATCTACCTTACTATCCATAACTGTCACAACTGAACATAATGTTTTATTCTGACTTTATGGCTTTTCTTCCCATTCTTCAGCTAACCTATCAAGGTCTATAATGACAAGAACAAAGCCTGTCTTGAGTACTTATGGGGTCGCAAAGAGTCGGACATGACTGAGCGACTGAACTGAACTGAAAATTCCTGAAAAAATTTGTGCTAGAAAGGAAGTAATAAAAAAATTTAATAAAAACCCACTGTCTCATTTTTTGCCACTTCTTTCTCCACCTGAACAATCTAGTCCTAAAGCCATAAGGAGTAGCAAGTAAAGCAAGCATCTTGGTAGGGTGGGCAGAGCCCAAGACAAATAAGGAGAGTCTCCTAGAGAGGAGGCAGCACATGAAGGGGAATTAGTTACATTCAGGAGCACCAATCAAATAACTACACATGTTATAAAGGATAATGGAAATCAGGCTTCTGTCAGAAAAAGGAGTTACAAATAAGGAAGTGGAGAAAACCAGAATAAACCCTAAATTTTGGATTAGAACTGGGTGTGAACTCAAGGTTTTAACTATACATTATAGATATGTACATATATTGGCCACCTAATGCGAAGAGCTGATTCATTGGAAAAGAACCTGATACTGGGAAAGATTGAAGGCAGGAGGAAAAGGAGATGACAGAGGATGAGATGGTTGGATGGCATCACTGACTCGATGGACATGAGTCTGAGCAAGCTCTGGGAGTTCGTGATGGACAGGGAAGTCTAGGGTGCTGCAGTCCATGGAGTTGCAAACAGTCAGACACGACTGAGTGACTAAACTGAACTGTTACATATATGCGTGTTTTGAGCTAGAAAGGTGTGCTCAAAGAATGATGAAGACATGCCAAAAGGACACAAGAGCTGGCCTGGAGATACTTCTGTTGGTCCAAATCTGAAGCAATTTGAGCACCAAAATAATTGAGGACAGAAATTAACCAAAAGCCACTGAGAAGAACAGGAATTCATGAAGCCATACCAGTAACAAATAAGTAGGGGAGAGGATGCTATGAGGGCTGATTTCCAACTTGTTAAATGTGGAATGAGTGCTGAAGTTAGAAAACCGTTTTTGCAACAATTATCCTAGGTTCAGGCAAGAGCCACCCATGGATGGATGTTAAATTTAGGAGGAATGTTGAACAGAAGCAGGCACTTACATGGTCTTACAGGACTTTTGCCTATCAAATCAAAAATAAATACATCATCACTAAGGGCAGATGGATATCACATGCCTCCAGACGTGATACCCTGGAAAAGTCGTTATCAGTTGTGTACTATCCAACCTGAAATGAATAAACTGAATCTAACCATCAGGAAACATGAGAAAAACCCCACATGAAAAACATTACTGCAATAAAGACAGGCAGAGGAAGGGGAAAGACTTCAAAAATGCCTATGTCATATATGAAAATATTCCAGAATAAAGAAATTTAGAAACACTTGGTACCTAAAGCCAATACCTGGTCCTAGACTAGATTTTATACTGGAATGAATAAACTACACAGGACATAATTGGGTCAACTAACAAAACTGGAATAAGGATGACAATAAAAATATAGATACTATACTTTGTAAGACAATCTTCCTATTCTTAGGAAATTCGCATTTTTAGTATTTAAGGATAAAAAAAAAGGCTGGCAATGTACACAACCTACTCTTGAACGGTTCAGAAAAATGTGCAGAGAGAATGCAAATGGCATGAAGTGTCAACAATAGGTAAATCTAGGTGAAGAATATATGGGTGTCCCTTGTACCATTCTTATCCTTGCAATTTTACATAATTTTGAAATCATTTCCAAATAGAAACATTTTTAAAAAGGAGCTAGATTGAAGGGACGTCCACTGGCCAAATTTGGGCATTAAGATGAATAAGGCAAAGGAGTACGACAAGGCCATATACTGTCACCCTGCTTATTTAATTTATATGCAGAGTACATCATGTGAAATGCCAGGCTGGATGAATCACAAACTGGAATCAAGACTGCCAGGAGAAATAACAACCTCAGATAGGCAAATGATACCACTCTAATGGCAGAATATGAAGAGGAACTAAACAGCCTCTTGAGGGTGAAAGAGTGAAAAAGCTGGCTTGAAACACAACATTAAAAAAACTAACATCATGGCATCCAGTCCCATCAGTTCATGGCAAACAGAAGGGGGAATAGTGGAAGAAATGACAGATTTTGTTTCTTGGGTTCCAAAATCACTGTGGACAGAGACAAACCTATACAGTATATTAAAAAGCAGAGACATCATTTTGCCAACAAAGGTTCGTATAGTCAAAGCTATGGTTTTTTCAGTAATCACAAACAGATGTGAGTGTGAACCATAAAGAAGGCTGAGCACCAAAGAACTGATGCTTTCAAACTGTGGTGCTGGAGAAGACTCTTTGAGAGTCCCTTGGACTGCAAGGAGATCAAATCAATCCTAAAGGAAATCAACCCTGAATATTCACTGGAAGGACTACTGCTGAAGCTGCAATACTTTGGCCACCTGACATGAAGAGCCAGCTCATTGGAAAAGACCCTAATGCTGGGAAAGACTTGAAGGCAAAAGGAGAAGGGGCTGGCAGAGGATAAGATGGTTAGATAGCATCACTGACTCAATGGACACAAATTTGAGCAAACTCCTGGAGTTAGTTGAGGACAGAGAAGCCTGGCGTGCTACAGTCCCTGATGTTGCAGAGTCAGACATGACTTAAGTGACTAAACAACAACAAGGAATGGACAGACTGTAACACTGACTTGAGAATAAGAATCCATGATTCCAACTGCTACTAAAAAAAGCTCTTCTTTCCAAAAGAAACCAAATAATAACTGTAGCAATAACAGAAATAGAAAGTCACCATTTATATTTACCCTAATAATAACTGACTCAGACAAGACTCAACCTGTGTGCTAAAACCACTGAATGAAACTTAAGGAATGAGATATTCACATAGTGTTAAGAGTCACCCCATAGATTTTCTATTAATTATAAAGGGGAAAGGGTACCTTTACAATGGGGAAATCTGGCAGATACTGCCTTAGTTAAGTGATACCAGGCATCTCCTGAGCTGACTGATCCAAATATAATCATGAGGAAACAAACTGCCAATAAACCAAATGAGGGGACATTTTGGAAAATGGGTAGCCTGGACTCTTCAAAAATTATCACAAAAGAAAAAGGCTGAGGAAAAAACGAGACTCTGGATATGCATCATCCTTGATAGGCCCCTAGATCCAACAACTGAAAAGCTATAAAGGACATTGGAACATCTAGGGAAAGACAATATAGATTATATACTGGGTAACAGCGTTACATTAATGTACAGTTTGAGTGGGGTATTTTTCAGTTAGTAGAAAAATGTCCTCATTTATAGTAGATAAATGCTGAAGTATTATGAATCACAGTGTCAGCAAATAACTCTTAAATGGTTCAGCAAAATTTGTGTGTGAATGAAAGAGAAAAAAGTCAGTGGAAAAATGTCAACATCTGGTGAAATAAAACATTTGTTTAATTACAGATTAGTAATAGTTTTTCATATTACTTCATTTAAGCAACTTAAAACTTTGGAAAGTAGAGGTCAACTACTATTGCTGAGATTGAAAAGAGGGTAGTAAGGTCAGAGACTTCAGAAGAGTGAGAAAAGGTTTGCTAGGCCTCAGGAGAGCTAGGGAAACCTCGGGGGTGGAGAGGGATGTGCCAAGCAGGCCTGAAAGCCTGAGACTGGAGACGAGAACAGCAGTTTGCCATGTTCCCACCTCCTGGTCCCACTGGCCTAGAATTTCACAACACAACAAACTGTGGACTACTTCTCTTGGAAGGTTACAAAATGTTCATGGTAACCATCAGTCTTGCTACTGATTATCTTCAGAGACTGCTTCTATTTTTTACCCAAAGACGTTTTCCCCTAAATGCTTGTTTCAGTGAAAAATATATTTTATACCACTCTAAAGTTTGTATTTCATCCAGTTTAATATCTTAATTTTGCAAAAGAGGCAGCCTGTATTCAAAGAAGCCTAGTGCTGCTTATGAGGTAGACTTACAATAAAAGAACTAGTGGAGGGAGACCACATACTGCTAAATATCTTGACGGGAGGGCAAGAAGTTTTGACACAGGGTGCCCACCGGTAACTAGAGGGGGAAAACCGCAAGGAAATAACAAAACATAAGAAGCTTTGATCTTACTTTGTCCTCCAGAAACCAAGGATAGGAAACTGTGTCCTTCAAACTCTCCCGAGAGAAACCCAAAAATACCCATAAATATAACCACAAGCCCAGAATGTAAAATGTTCACAAACTGAGGAGCCCCCAAATGGGATTTTCCTACCCACTTCTTTTGGGGAAAAAAGTGTACACTAACAAACAATGAAAATTAATCATTCCTTTTTTTTTTTTTTTTTAAGAAGGCTAACCTCTACCAGTTAACAGAACAACAGACTGGTTCCAAATAGGAAAAGGAGTACATCAAGGCTGTATATTGTCACCCTGCTTATTTAACTTCTATGCAGAGTACATCAGGAGAAATGCTGGACTGGAGGAAGCACAAGCTGGAATCAAGATTATCAGAAATATCAATAACCTCAGATATGCAGATGACACCACCCTTATGGCAGAAAGTGAAGAAGAACTAAACAGCTTCTTGATGGAAGTGAAAGAGGAGAGTGAAAAAGTTGGCTTAAAGCTCAACATTCAGAAAACTAAGATCATGACATCCAGTCCCATCACTTCATGGGAAATAGATGTGGAAACAGTGGCTGACTTTATTTTTCTGGGCTCCAAAATCACTGCAAATGGTGACTGCAGCCATGAAATTAAAAGACGCTTACTCCTTGGAAGGAAAGTTATGACCAACCAAGACAGCATATTAAAAAGCAGAGACATTACTTTGTCAACTAAGGTCCGTCTAGTCAAGGCTATGGTTTTTCCAGTAGTCATGTATGGATGTGAGAGTTGGACTATAAAGAAAGCTGAGCGCTGGAGAATTGATGCTTTTGAACTGTGGTGTTGGAGAAGACTCTTGAGAGTCCCTTGGACTGCAAGGAGATCCAACCAGTCCATCCTAAAGGAGATCAGTCCTGGGTGTTCATTGGAAGGACAGATGTTGAAGCTGAAACTCCAATATTTTGGCCACCTGATACGAAGAACTGACTCATCTGAAAAGACCCTGATGTTGGGCAAGATTGAAGGCAGAAGGAGAAGGGGACGATGGAGGATGAGATGGTGGGATGGCATCGCCGACTCGATGGACACGAGTTTGGGTCAACTCCGGGAGTTGGTGATGGACAGGGAGGCCTGGCATGCTGTGGTTCATGGAGTCACAAAGAGTCGGACACGACTGAGCGACTGAACTGAACTGAACCCTCTAGCAGTATTAAGAGAAAGCTGAGTATAACTTTAAAGAAAAACTTTACAGCCACCTTATCTGTGGAAAGGAGCCATGCTAACCCAGAATGTTCTGTGTATTTGCACCAGTTCAAAGTTTCCATCCAATATCAAGGCCACCACATATTGCCTTTTTAAAAATCTAGTTAAACTAAGCACCAGTGATGCCATCATTTCTATTTCTGCCTTCTCGGATTTAAGAGAGTCAATGTGAATTTGAACAATTTGAATTTGCCAACGAGAAAATTCTCTTTCACTTTATCTAAATTTATACATACACACACACACACCTTATACACTATCTATAATTTTATTCTCTAGTAAGATCAATTCTTTCTCAAACTGCTAAAGTAGAAGACCATATTCTAAAAGCAGGTAAATGTAATCTCTTACCTTTCCATAAAGAAGTAAACTTTGTGTCAGCTTCTTTGTGGATCAAAATCAGAAGACCAAGAGGAACCAGGTTCCAATTTCTTTCAACTAAAAAACCTTTTAGACTTGCTTTTATTCCTCTCTGTCCTGAGCCTTCTGAGCAAACTGCATAGTAAGCTCCTCGTTTCTAATCTCTACAGTGTCTACTCCACTCTCAGCCCTCTGTGGCCTAGTCAGGAGGACAGGAACATATCCACCAATCTCTAAAGCAAATCAACAAGAAGAAGCCATAATTAAAGAAGGCATGGCATTGACCTCTGCATATTAAACACCAGAAGACAATGGAATAATGCTTATACAACTCAGAGAGAACTCAGGTTTTCAAATGCAAGAGAAACAGAAAAACATTCTTAGATTTGTAACAGGGTCTTGGAAAATATACCCCTCTAGTAACCACTTGGAAAAACTTCCTCAAAAAACATGCTTCATTCAAACAAGGAATAAACTAAAGAAACCAGTCTTAAGAGCTCCAGGAAAAACTTCAGGGAAAATTCAAACTCTTCAAGGATGAGGAAAATGCACAGTAGTTCATCTGGTGGTTAATAGCAGAAATTTAACATAGTGAGAAATATAGCCAATTATATTTGAGTTTATACTTCTTTTAAAAATTATCTAGGCTAATTGTGTAAATCTTGAAAGAAATGTTCTATTCATGCTATTTAGTAGGAGTGACTATCTAAATAGAACTGTTATTAAAAAAATAAATTAAACAGATGCCTTTTGTTGTCAGTCAAATTATCAGAATTCAGCCGCCTTTAGAGAACATCTTGACCAAATTACAGAAACACTATCTAAGTAAAATTACACACAGACACTTTTCAACAAGTATTTTACTCTGAAGGTACAAGTTCCTAATTCCTTTATCTGTATATTATTGTCTATGCCAAAAGATCATAGGGAAGTGGTTTAAAGAGGCAGCTGAAAGGGAAGAGCTGAGAAGATTCAAGGAGCTGGAGTTAACAAAAGCCTCAGGCTGACATGTGATTAGTCTATAAATATGCCCTCCTCTTTCACACCCCTTAAGGTACCTTCTGTTACCTTACCCCTCCCATCAAGGGATTCCCTGATGCTGGAAGAGAGGAAGGTTTGGGATAAAACATGGAAGATATTAAAGAAAAGGACCAAATTAAATTTTCAAAAGAAGGCTTTCCAAATCCTCTCAATTGGCCCCAGGTATTTTGGAAGACTGTGGTACAGCAGTGGCTAATGGGATGATTCTTCAATGAAATCCTCTTACATGGCACAGTCTGTAATAGGAAACCTCTCTACAAAGCCATAAAAACGTGCTTACTCTCTGATTCAGGAAGCATGTTAAGTACCTATAATTTATATAAAGATGTATTTATCATGAGATTATCTGTCGTAATAAACTTCTTTTAAATTCAACTTTGACTTTTATTCTTCACTGTTAAGTTGATCAATTTATGTATCAAAATTTTCATTTGTAATCAAAATTAAGAATGTCAAATTGGAAACTTGAAACACACCTAACTCTTCTTCCTGTCCCATAATTAAAGAATTAAGTAATAACTCACAAATACGTGAACATTTATACCAAGTCTAAGGATATATAAGTGAATTTTTTACCTGTCTCCATTATATAATATCTGTCAGGGAAAAAATGAAACTCTTCTCTAAAGAGTACTCTCTTAAAGCAGCAAGTGCCGAGCTGCCACGTTCTTATAACAGGTACAATATCGCATAGTAATAGTGCCTGCGGGATATCACTCTGCCCTAGCTCTTGTCTAAGCAGCTTACATATAATGTCTCACTGAGTCCTTACAGAAACTTTTATAAGGTGGGTGGTATTATCATCATTTTTATAGTTGTAGAAACTGAGATACAGAGATAAAGGATTGATAAACTTTTTATGAACTTCATAAATGTCCAGTGATGCTTCCATTTTTATATAAAAAAAAAATGTTAAGGGCCTATGCATAAAAAAGAACTGGAAAAATAGACATTAAACTGTTACTGATGACTGTCTCTGGGTAGTATAATTATGGGGTAGAAGTTCTCTGTAGTTTTCTAACTTCTCTGTACTGCACATGAATTACTCTTATATTGAAAAGGTGGAAAGCAGTCCCTCACAATAAGAAGAAACAAAGTAGGCTGACGTTCAATTTTTTGGGGGGGGCTCTTTTGTTTGTTTTTAAGACATCTCAGCTATCTTCATTCACCCTCCAAAACCTCTTCTAAATCCTAAAAAATAAGCAAAATTACTTATGATGGCTAAGATACTCATTTTAAATGGATCGATTTAGTATATGTACAACCCTGTATATACACAAAATATATGCTATCCATATAAACTAGACACCAGAGTGGGGCTCTATGGTTACTGAAGAACATTTATGCTCTCTTCGGGGCTTCTGCGCTACAGCAACAAGTGCTCTTTGCGCTCCTCTAACACCCTATGTTCATCACTATCACAGTATTTATCACATTATGATGACTTTACCAGTTTTTCTCCTCTGATAAACTGTGATTTTCAGCATTTGTATTAGCACAGTGCCTGGGACATAGTAATTGTTGGATACACTGATGGACAGATGGATAGACAGACTTCTGCACATATGCATACATGGATGGATGGACAGACAAATAAATACAGAGACAGATGGACAAAGGAATGGAGAGTAACACAGATAGACAGATGTAAGGTCAGAGGAATGAATGCAGACTCTCAGTCATGAAATCTTGGCTCCAGTCCCAACTTTCCAGCAACTATGTAACAAGTCACTCTACCTTTCCAGGTCTTTTTTTCATATAAAAATAAAAATGATTAGACAATCTGACATTAGAAGGTACCTTCTAGTTGTTAAGTTAGATGACTCAGACTTAAAAGACATTGCTCCTTTATGTTAAGCAATTAGAGAGGTTTGCTGGTAGAAATCTTCACTTTGGATAACCCTGCGGGTCATATTTAAGACTGAATTGATGCCAAATCCTTAACCAGAGGCACATCCCTGACCCTACTATCATTCCTATACAAAACCATGATTCACTTTAAGATGAGGGCTTACATGGTTTTTTAGAATTGCAGAATTGTGAGGTTTGGACTTAGGACTTTCAAACACCAACCTACCCAAACTTTAAGCCTTTTGTTCTAAATTTATGGAAAAAAAATAAAATTCAACTATATCTTTAAACTGGAAGAACTTAGCTAAAGGTTTTTTGCAAAGCAGTAGAGCACAGTCCTGCATGATGTAAATGCAGCCACTTACCTTTTACTTTTCTATCAAACTTCTTCTGTTTCATTTTTTCTCTATTTTTCTGTCGAACTTCCTTCGCTTCTTCTAATGCTTCCTGACTACCCCAAACTTCAAGAGACCGCTTCACAATCTGAAATACAGAATCCATATTTAAATTAGTTGTGATTCATTGCTGTAAAATAGTTATAATTATTAAATCCATAGGTCCCAAAGAATGATCAAGTAAAATTTTATAAATATTTATTTGAAATTTAAAAGATTTTAAATACTGGTAAGAAAAAAACTCTAATAATATCTATATCTAAACTTATGAAACCCTCAGTAAATAAGTGATGAATCAGATTACATATTTGTGAAGCACAACAGAACCAGGGATGCCTATGTATATATAAATAAAGCTGCCCTCTGGGTGCAATTGCTTTTTTGTATTCACATGAATCAAAGATTTGATGAATTTTGGCAGGATCACCAAAAAAACAATTGCTAACCAATTAGCCATAGCAGATCAAATATGAGGTCATCTCTAAAAATCTCCCATCATAGGAAATCAATCAATGCTACTCTACTTCTGAATCAATAACAGTTTACATCCATTCAACTAATTTCTGATCTTCAAAATATGAATTTTTTTTAAACTCTGGTAGCTGAATGATCTAAAAAGTCTTTATTCTAGTTTAAAACCTTTGAAGTTTATATATCTATAACACATAACATATTAAATATTATAAAGAGTATATACATAAAAATACTCTTTGCAAACATTTATTTACATTTAGGGAAATAATATACACACTGAGAACTTGCTCGAGATATCTCTCACAATATGTTAAGGGGACTAAAATGTCCATCAATAAAGCCAAACTGAAATTTCTTAACACAAAGTGATATATACTGTTATTTCATAAATTCTAACATCACATTTTCCACAATTTAACATCCCTGAAAATGCTGCATCACTAATGTACTTAATGGTATTTTAACAACTGAGTCAAAAAGTGGTTCAGAAGAATTGGACTCTGAATGTAAGTAGTTTAGGAATACCTTAATAAATCTGTGGTACCTGCATTTTCCTTTTTAAGTACACACAAGCATGACTTATAGCAAAAGGGAAAAAAAACTACAGTAAGTCTAATGACACTAGTTCAGTAAAATAAAAGCACCAAGTGATAAGAGAGCACTGGGTTTGTTTAAATACCAGTACTTTTTTTTCATTTTTAATGGTACATAAAATAACGGTGAATCTTTTAATCAACAGTGTCTAACACTTAGTGAAAATTCAGAATATGTTTGGTTTTACACGTGGCTTCTTTATTAGAACATACAGGATTTTCTAGTATATTCCAATCAAACTGTGCTCTAAAGCAAAGCCTCCCAGTATTTTTTTTTTACATAATGGCATGAAAAAGAGTAATATATCTGTACCATTCTCAGGTAGATACAGGAAACCGGAATTAGATTCTAGGCATTTGGGAAATTCCTAAATTTTTTTTTTTATGATTTTATTTGGGGGGTGGGTTGGCAAGGGAAACACGGGCTGACTTCTCTATTTCAAGCTGTTAGTTTCCAAATTGTACTTCTAACATGACCCAACAGTAGTATATTTGCTCCAAAGTGCTACATCAAAAAACATAATAAGTAAACATGTTATTTAATGTCATTATGTATGACTATGACTCATGCAAAACAATAAAACAAACAGGATCTTTTTTAAGTCGATGAGTAAAAACTATAATTATAACTAGTTCGTTGTTAAAACATCACCTAAACGAAGGTTTAAAATGACTGAATATAACTTAGTAGAGACCTGTAATTTTAAGTAGAGTTTCATATCACCCCACTGTGAATGATGAGGATTCTTCTTCACAATAAATTTAAGAGCTGGTTCTCTTTTTTCTAAATCACAATCTTTCAGAAGGTATTCTTGTTTTGCTTCTGTTTTAGTTATAAGCTTGTGTTTATCATCAGCATCTCTGAAAACAGATTAAGTCCATTACATAAAGTAAATAAATTTTCAACTAGCCCCAAAACATAGGGGCATACATGCCAAAAGAAACATATAAATGCTTTTTCCTAAAACTCCCATGGTCAGATTAGCAGCATAAGAATTCCAACAGAAAAATATTTTATTAATTCTGAGAAGCTGTGTCAACAACAGATTCATGTTATTTAACCTTTTAAGAATTTCTTTTTACTTAGGTTCCTCTTTTCCACAAGGAATCTGAAAAGACATGAGTACAGCAAATATAAATGATAACTAAGAAAATATAAAGTTTAAAGTCAGGATATAAGGAATATAAATACACAAGGTCCAACTGCACCAAGCACAGGTGAGTTTCCAGTTGGCTCTTTCTCAAAGCCCAGGTAAAAATGGAGACACAGACAATTACATAGCTCTTCTCATTCATTTGTTCTCCATCTACATGCTAGGTACTGTTCAAGGCACTCAGAATAAAGGAAATAAAATAAACCTTGTTTTCATGAAACTTACATTCTATTTAGGAAAAGACAATCAATAAGCAAACAAGATGACAGATAAAAGTGCTATAAAGTAACACAAAGCACGGTAAAGGAATAGAAATTTCCATTGACTGGGTAATCAGAGAAGGCCACTGGTGAAGGAACATTTGAGTAGGGCCTTTAAGAAGTCAGAGAACATTCCGAATAGCTAGAGAAAAAACATTTCTAGCAGAGAGAAGAGTAAATGCAAAAACTCTAGGACAAGAGTGTGCTTTGCAAATGGAGTTCATAGCAAGAGGGCCAGTGTGACCAGAATGCTTAAAGTTAAGTGATGGTGAGGAGTGATGGGAGATAAAGTCAGAGATAGGCAGGGGTCTTGTGAGCAATGGTGAAGACAATTTTATTTTGAATGGATTCAGTTAAGTTCAGTTCAGTCGCTCAGTCGTGTCCGACTCTGTGATCTCATGGACTGCAGCACGCCAGGCTTCCCTGTCCATCACCAACTCCCGCAGCTTACTCAAACTCACGTCCATTGAGTTGGTGATGCCATCCAACCATCTCATCTTCTGTCACCCCCTTCTCCTTCTGCCTTCAATATTTCCCAGTATCAGGGTCTTTTCAAATGAGTCAGTTTTTTGCATCAGGTGACCAAAGTATTGGAATTTCAGCTTCAGCATCAGTCCTTCCAATGAATATCCAGGACTGATCTCCTTTAGGATGGACTGGTTGGATCTCCTTGAGTCCAAGGGACTCTCAAGAGTCTTCTCCAACACCACAGTTCAAAGGCATCAATTCTTCAATACTCAGCTTTCTTTATAGTCCAACTCTCACAGCCATACACGACTACTGGAAAAACCATACCTTTGACTAGATGGACCTTTGCTGGCAAAGTAATGTCTCTGCTTTTTAATATGCTGTCTTGGTTGGTCATAACTTTCCTTCCAAGGAGTAAGCGTCTTTTAATTTCATGGCTGCAGTCACCATTTGCAGTGATTTTGGAGCCCCCCCAAAAAAAGGCTGTCACTGTTTCCATTGCTTCCCCATCTATTTGCCATGAAATGATGGGACCAGATGCCATAATCTTAGTTTTCTGAATGTTGAGTTTTAAGCCAATTTTCTCACTCTCCTCTTTCACTTGCATCAAGAGGCTCTTTAGTTCTTCTTCACTTTCTGCCATAAGAGTGGCGTCATCTGTGTATCTGAGGTTACTGATATTTCTCCCAGCAATCCTGATTCCAGCTTGTGCTTCATCCATCCCAGCATTTAGCATGATGTACTCTGCATATAAGTTAAATAAGCAAGGTCACAATATACAGCCTTGCCGTACTCCTTTCCCAATTTGGAACCAGTCTGTTGTTCCATGTACGGTTCTAACTGTTGCTTCTTGACCTGTATACAGATTCCTCTGCCTTTTCTAAATCCAGCTTGAACATCTGGAAGTTCATGATTCATGTACTGTTGAATCTGAATGAATTAGAAACTGTTAAAAAGCCTCGAGTAAAAGGCTATAGAAGAGACTAATGGTGCAAAAGTGGGAGAAGAGGCCAGTTAGAAGACTACTACTGCGGTGGTCCAGGTAAGAGCTGATAGGGGACCAGTCTAAGGCATAATGGTACAGAGAATGAGAAATGAACAGATTCAGGATACGGTTTAAGCCCTTAAATACAGAACCAAATGGATTTGGAATTAAACATGGAATACAGAAACAACCAATGAATGAAGCTGTCCTTTACTGAAACAGTGAACCCTGAAGAGGTACAGGACAGGGGAGGGGAGGGGAGAGGGAGGACAGTTAATAATCAAGAATAACTTTAAGATGACTAAATAATTTGGAAGTATAAACCAAAGGAAGGAAAACTATCATTGTATGAATTCTATAATTGTCGAAGATGTTGGAAAAAAACAGAATGGATGGCTATATTCCTAATTATGTTTAAACTTTTCAAATATTTTTCCAGACTACTACATGTGCTGTGCTCAGTCACTCAGTCATATCCGACTCTTTGCAACCCCATGTAGCACACCAGGCTCCTCTGTCCGCGGAATTTTCCAAGCAAGAATACTGAAGTGGGTTGCCATTTCCTGCTCCAGCAGACTACTACATAACTTTAAGTTGATAATCACTGGCTTCCATTTTCTCATAGAAAAAGGTTATATGTGGTAATTTAGTTCCTGAATGCTATACATACTTTAAAGAGATAACACTGTGGACCTTAACCACTAAGTGCATCGATGACATTGTTATGCATAAACACTGGGAACAGAGTTTATGATTCATAATTCCAACGGGTACCAGAACATTTCCCATCACTGATCATGAGACCAGAAACATCTCCCATTCTATCTCCTAAGGATTCTACTTGGCAACAGGTCAATGGTGCCGGCTCTCAATGTCTGCAGCGGGGACTCTGAAAGGGCAGGTCCACCAGGCATGTGAGCAGTTGATCTGGGGCTGAACATATCAGAAGTGGTGACAGGCAGCGGATAAGAGGCTGAATGAGAATCCAGGGCAGGATCTTCAGGTGTGACAGACACCAACACAGGAATTGGCTGAGGTAAGCAGCAGAAACAGAACCAAGTAAGAGTAGTGAGGGGTAACTTGTGGTGATACGAAAAAAGAAAGAAAGGCTAGAAGAAAAAAAGGAATGACAGAGGAATCTGATTTTTCCTCATCTGTTCTCTTCCCTGCCAATTCACAAGAACAGAAAATGAATGGAAAGAGGTGTTCTGAGTACCAGAACACCTAGTTATACTTTCCTCCTCTCACTGAAGGTGCCAGTCCTCTGACCAAGGTGGTTACATGGTGGTCAAAGAAAGAAAAAACCAAATGGATCCTTGGGGGTGGGGTAAGAGAAGGATTAGGAACCTGCTACTAAGAGATGGTTAAAGTAAAAAGCAAAAGGACGTATCCACGGCAGGCCCAGGGCCATCCTTCTGATTGATGTGGCATGACTGCTAAGCACAGGCTTCCTGTATTTTTTTTGGCAAAATGGAAAACACAGAAATTTTAGGAAATTTCCAAAACAAACAAAAAAATTATTATGAAAATGTTGAATCCAAATGGATCAAATCATTATTTTGCCCTAAACCTACATGCAAACGTTAAACATCAGTAATTTAGAACATGCTCTGAAACAAAAATAAGTACCTGCAATTATCACAAGTTGCCAAATCAAAGTGGTTCATAAGGTAAGAATCCATGAACTCTTTACCACATTCTTCACATATAACATAATCAAATTCCATAACAGGTCCTGAAGAATGGAAAATTCATTCTTAACTTTCCTTTTTTGTGTGTAATTAGAATACATTTTCCTCTATTTTATTAGCTTACAAACATGTATTTTATGACTGATATAAACATATTTACATAAGACAACATAAAACTTTAAGTAATCTTCCCTTTATTAAAAAAGAATTTTAAAGGAAAAAAGAAATGAGAAAGGGAATAATATAAAGGAAAAAATTATCAACTCATTCAGTATTGTTGAACACAAACCACATGTAAAGTACTTGCATTATTAATACTTCCGTACTGCTGCTATAACAAATTACTACAAATTTAGTGGCTAAAATAACACATACTTATTTTATCACAGTCTGTAGTTTACACGTCTGACACAGGTCTCAGTGGGCTAGAGGCAAGTTGTTGGCAGAGTTGCACTCCTTTCTGGAGGTTTTAGAGGGACAATCTATCACTCTGCCATTTCCAGTTATAGAGGCCACCTGCATTCCTTGACTCACGACTCCCTTCCTCCATCTTCAAAGCCAGCAACTGTAGCTTCTTATATCACTATGAGTTTTTCTATGATCACACCTACCCCAGACTCTCTCCTGCCTCTCTCCTACTTTTAAGGATGCTTGTGATTACAGCTGGATAACCCAGAATAATCTCACTTCAAGGTCTTTAACCTTAATTTTATCTGCAAAGTGCCTTTCACTCTGTAAGATAATAAATTCACAGATTCCAGGGTGATTAGAATGTGGACATTGCTGGGGGCCATTATTCAGCCTACCACAGTACTGCTGAGAGTACAAAGATTAGTCCCAAGGTGGAAGCAAGATGGGGGAGCTGCTTACACATAAGGGAGATGGACATAACATGTAACACAGAAAAGAACAGTAAAGAGCAAAACAAAAGTAAAAGAGAGACAATACAGAATTCACTTTCAAGTGGGAAACTCCCTCCATTCTACCTCCTACCAACAGAGTAAATGGCTTCCTCATCTTCATCTGTCTCCACTACTAGATTGAAAATCTCTAAAGGGTAGAGATTGTACTTAGCTATACAACCTCAACACCCACTATAGAAACTACTCCAGGTAAAGTAAAGCAGAATTTTTAAAAAAGATTTCAAATACCTAGCTAAGGATCTTTAGCCTATAGAATTGTTTTCTTTTTATCAGCAAATCTGAAAGTTTTACCAATAAGTCTTTAGGATGACTGCCACTGCCAAGCCCCAACTCTGAGAACTACCACTAGTCCCAGTGGGAAGAAAAATGGAGCTGTCATTTGTTCATAATTCGTTCAACATATTCCTATCACTGCCTCCCCTTACCTACTTCCAATACAAGGTCAATTAATATTCTAGCACTTCTTAATCTCACTAATCTTCAAACCCTAACAAAATCCAAGTTACCCGATGTATGATTTGCAAACATTTTCCCTCATTCAGTAGGTGGTCTTTTCGAAGGTTTCATTTGCTATGTAGAAGCTTTTCAATTTGATGCAGTCCCACTTGTTTAACAAGTAGGACTGGGTTTTTTTGTTTGTTTAATTTTTTAAAAATATATCAGCTATAATTTATTTAAAGTTTTGTTTTCAATTATGAAGGTTCTGCCTTTACGGCCTCTGCTTTTGGTGTCATATCCAAAAATATCATTAGCAAGAACAATGTCAAGAAGCTTTTCATGTTTTCTTCTAGGAGTTTTATGGTTTGTTTTACATTTAAATATTTAATCCATTTTGAGTTATTTTGTATGATGTAAGATAGTGGCCTTGTTTCATTCTTTCCCATGTGACTGTCCAGTTTTCCCAACTCCACTTATTAATGTCCTTTCTCTATTGCATATTCTTGGCTTTTATCATAAATTAACTGACCATAAGTGTAGGTTTTTTCTGGGCTCTCTCTTCTGTTCCATTGATCTACATGTCTGTTTTTATACCAATATCATATATTTTCATTATGATGGCTTTGAAATATAATTTGAAATCAGGGAGCATGAGGTCTCCAGTTCTCTCCTTCTTTTTCAAGATTCAATGGCCATTCAGGGTCTTTCATTATTCATATGAATTTAAAAATTTTTCTATTTCTGTGGGAAAATGCTATTGGAATTTTGGCCGGGTCTGCACTGATTCTGTAGATTGCTTTAGGTACTAGGGACATTTTAACGTTAGTAGCTCTTCCAACCCAGAAGCACAGAATGTCTTTCCATTTAGTTGTGTCTTCTTCCATTTCTTTCATTCTTGTCTTACAGTTTTCAGTGTACAAGTATTTCACCTCCTTGGTTAAATTTATTCCCAGGTATTTTATTATTTCTGATAAATAGGCAGTTGTAAATAGGACTGTTTTATTAATTTCTCTTTCTGATAGTTCACTAGTAGTGTACAGAAATGCAACAGATTTCTGTGTATTGATTTTGTTTCCTGAAACTTCACTGAGTACATTTATTAGTTTACACATACACATATGCATACACATATACATGTTTCAGAAATCATGAGTTCATACCCATGATTTTAATCTATCCAATTTTGATCCATTCCCATAGGGTTCTTTCTTGCCTTCTCCCATTCTATATTTGTATGTCCTTTCTTCCACAATGAGAGCTCTGGCTCCTAACATCAAGAAATACATTCGTCTATTTGAACCAATAATACACCTAAAATAATTTCAAAATTGCTTCCCTCGTATCACTCTACAAAATGAGTTCAGGGATGTTGAAGTTTTTCCCCTTACCCCACCTATCTCAAACTGAGGATATACTGTCAAATACTATGCTCATAAATCATTTGGACTAGTTCCTTCTGTCCTCCCCCTCTTCAATATGAGTTAATTCATTTGGAAAAATACATCCACTTGTTTCTTTGCTTTTAGGTTGTTTACTGTTTCTATATATGTTAACTTAACTTTTTTTTAAATACGTAAACTTTACCAGAAGTATGCATCCTTTTGGGTCAGTTACCCTACTGCTGTGAATCAGAGAGCTGGACAAAAGTTTACCTCCAAATATATTCACTGCAGTAATAATTATTAGAATAGAGAAAAGAAACAAAACAGCTGCATTTAAATGAACCATGGTACAGCCACCAAATGGAATACTATGTAGCCATTAAAAAGAAAGCTCTGAAAGAATATTTGAGAAATGGGGAAACCACTTTTCCTCTAAACATAAAGAAAGAATGTGCTAAATTTTATCTCTTGCATTCAAGACCCTCATTTTAACCTATCAAGACAATTTTAAGTATTTATTTTATCAACCTGTCTATTATAAGACTGGGAGCATCAACTCTAAGCATATAAACCACATTTTTAAATGAATCTGCCAAATTTGTTTAATTTTTAATCTACTAGCAAAACTGCCAAATTTTATCGTTCTTATAAAGTCAACTTGCTCACTGACTAAATGTGTCATTTTTTAACATCAGTTTGCAAAAAATCATGCATGTTATTCAAAATGACCAATCTAGGTATCTATTTTTTGAAAACCCACTTTACCTGGTTGATGAACAACTTTTCCAACTGTATGTTCTTCCTCCTCCTCCTCTTCCAGGATGAATCCTCCTCCTGTGTCAATTATCTTTGGGGCTGCTTTTACATTAGCCATGCCTACAAAAGTTAAGAAGTGGTCAAGAAATGAACCAGGTAAGCCCATATGCTCCCTTGTGTATAAACAGGAACTTTCAAAAATTTAATATATATCAAACAAGACAAGGATGTCCACTATTACCACTTCCAGTCAACATTATATTGAAGGCCCCAGTCACTGTAATATGGCAAGAAAACAAGACAAGCATAAAGGCTAAAAAGGGTAAATCAGTATTTATTCACAGATGATGTGATTATGTAATAGGGGACATCCACAAGAATCTACAATTAGAATTAAGAAATAATACCTAGGAATAGATGTGTAAAACCTCTATACTGAAAACACCACTAACAGAAATCAAAGTCACCTCTCCCCAAATTCACCTAAAGATTCAATGTGATCCCTCTCGAAACCCCAGTAGATGCTTGCATGTGTGTGTTGGGGGTGGGGAGGAATAATGGGAGCTGACAAGCTGATCTAATGCTTGTATGTAAACACAAAGAACACAGAATAGCCAAGATAATCCTGAACAAAACTAGAGAATTTAAACTACCCAGATTTAAAGATTTACTACAAAGCTTCAGTACTTATGACAGTGTAGTACTGAAACAAAGACAAAGAGATCAGTATAATAGAGTCCTGTAATAGATCTACACATATTTACAGCAAAGGCTTAACTTACAGCAAAGGCTCCAAGGCAATTCAGTGAGAAAAAGATAGTATTTTCAATAAATGATGCAAGGATTTATGACTAAGGCACTACTACAAAACAGTGAGAAAAAGATGGTCATTCCAATAAATGAACTTTGACTCTATCGCATACAATATACACAGAAAAATTTTTAAATGGATCACGATCTTGAACATAAAAGGTAAAATAAAGCTTCTAGAAGAAAACATAAAATAACTTTATGAACTTGAGGTAGCCAAAAACTTTTTACACATGACATACACGTATCAACCATAAGAGAAAAACTGCTTAACTGAACTTGACTGAAACTATTATAACTTCAAATTTTATCAAGATGGTGGAGTAGAAGGATGTGCATTCATCTCCTCCTGCAAAAGCACCGAAATCTCAACTAGCTGTTGAACAACTAGGTCAGGAGAACACTAGAACCCACAAGAAAAGATACCCCATGTCCAAAGATAAAGAAGCCACAATGAGACAGAAGTTTACAGAAGCCTCCTAGCCTCATTCACCAGAAAGTTAAAGTATCGATCAGTCGTGTCTAACTCTTTGTGATCCCGTGGACTATAGCCTGCCAGGCTCCTCTGTTTATGGAATTCTCCAGGCAAGAATTCTGGAGTGGGGTGCCATTTCCTTCTCCAGGGAACATATGTATAAGACCATCAGAAGAACAAGAACCACAATCCCACAGCAGCTAGAACAAAAACCACATGACAGAAAGTTAATCACGATGAAAAAGAGAGTTATGTCCCAGGTGAAGGGACAATATAAAACCCCTGAAAAACAACTAAATGAAGTGGAGCTAGGCAACCTTTCAGAAAAAGAATTCAGAATGATAGTGAAGATGATCCAGGATCTCAGAAAAAAGAAGGGAGAAGATGCAAGGAATGTTTACCAAAGAGTCAGAAGTACTAAAAACAAACAAACACAGATGAACGACACACTAGAAGGAATCAACAGCAGAATAACTGAGGCAGACGAATGGATAAGTGACCTGGAAGACAGAATAGTGGAAATCATTGCTGCAGAACAGAATATAGAAAAAAGAATGAAAAAAAAAAAAAAAATGAAGACAGCCTAAGAGACCTCCTGGACATTAAACATACCAACATTTGCATTATAGGGGTCCCAGAAGGAGAAGAGAGAAAGAAAGGACCAGAGAAAATACCTGAAGAGATAATAGTTGAAAACTTCCCTAACATAGGAAAGGAAATAGTCAACCAAGTCCAGGAAGCACAGAGTCCTAGGCAGGATAAACCCAAGGAGGAACACACCAAGGCATATAGTAATCAAACTGACAAAAATGAAAGACAAAGATAAAATATTAAAAGGAACAAGGGAAAAGTGACAAATAACATACAAGGGAACTCCCATTTGGTTATCAGCTAGTTTCTCAACAGAAACTCTACAAACCAGAGGGAACTGCACAATATACTTAAAGAGTTGAAAGGGAAGAACCTACAACCAAGAATACTCTACCCAGCAAGATTCTCATTCAAATTTGATGGAGAAATCAAAAGCTTTCCAAACAAGCAAAAGTTAAGAGAATTCAGCACCACCAAACTAGCTTTACAACAAATGCTAAAGAAACTTTTCTAGGCAGGAAACACAAGAGAAGGAAAAGACTTACAGAAGATAAACCCAAAACAATTAAGAAAATGGTAATAGGATCATATATATTGATAATTACCTTAAATGTAAATGGATTAAATGCATCAAGCAAAAGACAGACTGGCTAGGCAGATGAAAATGTTCATGTACACACTTCCACTTAACACATCACTCTGCTTGACCTCCCAAGTTGTATGTAATTATTTTATATTGTTAAGTTAATCTTGTTCCCATTATGCCTTGCACAGAGAAGGCAATGGCACCCCACTCCAGTACTCTTGTCTGGAAAATCCCATGGACGGAGGAGCCTAGTAGGCTACAATCCATGGGGTTGCTGAGTCGGACACGACTGAGCAACTTCACTTTCACTTTTCCCTTTCATGCACTGGAGAAGGAAATGGCAACCCACTCCAGTATTCTTGCCTGGAGAATCCCGGGACGGTAGAGCCTGCTGGGCTGCTGTCTATGGGGTCGCACAGAGTCGGACACAACTGAAGCGACTCAGCAGCAGCAACAGCAGCATTATGGCTTGCAACTCTAACTATCTTTGATTGCAAAAACTGACAAACAACTTTTACTACTGTGATTATGTAACTATTACTCAATACTGTTGTATCATGATTGGTCAACAGAAAAATAATAGAATTTTATATCACCCAAACTACCATTTAATAGAAAAACCTATAATCACTTTTTAAAATCCAGATGCATATCAGAATCATCTTGGAATTTTTTGAAAAATACAAATGCCCAGCTATTGCTATTCTTCTCCAAAGCTCCAGATATGTTTCTAATAAGCAGCCATGTTTAAAAACAACTGGACTACATGATGATCTTTTATCTAGTTTCTTTCACATTTTATTTCATATTCAGTGCTCCCACTTCATTTAGTTTTCCAATTTCTCCATATTTTTTTTTATGTTCTTTCTCAAGGCTTTGTCAAGTATAGTAGAAAAGCTTTTATATACAAATATATAAACAGTATGTATAATAATTTTAGAAAACATGAATTTTGCCTAACTAAAAAATTTATGACAGTTTGACTCCACTTGCTTGACTTAGTATGAACAGAACGCTCGATTTCTAATTAAAAAAAAAAATAGATATGCAACAAGCAACAAAGGTTTACAGTACGGATACCAAGCCCTGCCCTAAATAATTCCAGGTTAGCTGTTTGAATCAAATTAGCCAATCTGAAAAACGTGAAGCACAACAGGTGCCACTCTGTTACCCCCACGAAGGCAGGAGCTAGTGTGTGTCTCCCAGCACGCAGCAAGCACTGCGTATCAGCCCATGTTATATGGATGCATGAAGGAGCTGCTGCAGGACTACTACTCAAATGTGCTATAAGGTCTAAAAGCTTTACACAAAGACCACCCCCTTGGGCCCGTGGAAATTGCAGGAAGAGAGCAGAGAGGGAGAGCTGAGACACTGGCTGGCACCTCCAGACGGCGAGGGAGGCTGCATCCCCAAACTAAGGACGGTAGCTGGACCGCCCAGTGCAGGGAGGAAAGGCCAGGGCTGGGAGTCAGGGTCGCACTGTGGTCTTGGACAGTCCGCAGTGACAATCTCCGACGAGTGGATTCCCTGCCCCCGTCCCCTACCCCTTCCACCCGCCCCTACCCGGGACTGTATGAGTGTCTGCGCTCAGACGCGAGAGGAGGGACGCCACATCCAGGATACGGCCCCTGGTCCCCCAGAAAAGAGAAGAGGCAGGCGCCGCCAAGGGCCCAAACCTCCGGTAGTTGCAGCTGCCGTCGCCGGGTAAGGCCGGGCCGCCAGCCGGGCCTGGCGCAGCATCAGCGCCCGCTGCCGTTTCCGCTCGATGCTCGCCCGCACTGAAGCAGACAGCTCCGTTGGTTGTTCTGAAGCCGCCGGCTCCGACGAAGCTTCCCCGGCGGCGGCCATCTCCAACCTCTCCAGAGGTCCGTGGCTCTAGCTCCGCGCACGCGCACTGGTAGTCCAAAGCGTGCCCAAAGCTCCCCCTCGCGGAGTCGCCAGCACCGCCTCCTACAGGGAACGCACCTGCGCAATTAGAGAAGGAAGTGGGGAAGGAAAGGGCGGTGGGTGAAGTCTGCGCACGCGCTGGCGTGGAAACTACCTGCCAGTTTATAATCCAGCGCAAGAGCCAGTGCAGAGATCAATGATCAGGACCTGGTCATCTCTAAAATAATAGTTTCGCTTGGTAGTTCAGAATATGGGCTTTGGAGTCAGTTCAGTTCAGTCGCTCAGTCGTGTCCGACTCTTTGTGACCCCATGGACTGCAGCACCCCAGGCTTCCCTGTCCATCACCAACTCCCAGAGCTTGCTCAAACTCACGTCCACTGAGTCGGTGATGTCATCCAACCATCTCATCCTCTGTCGTTCCCTTCTCCTCCTGCCTTCAATATTTCCCAGCATCAGGGTCTTTTCCAATGAGTCACTTCTTCGCATCAAGTTGCCGAAGTATTGGAGTTTCAATTTCAGCATCAGTCCTTCCAATGATATTCAGGACTGATTTCCTTCCGGATAGACTTGTTTGATCTCCTTGCAGTCCAAGAGACTCTCAGTCTTCTCCAACACCACACTTCAAAAGCATCAATTCTTCAACACTCAGCCTTCTTTATAGTCCAACTCTCATACCCATACATGACTACTGGAAAAACCTTAGCTTTGACTAGACGGGCTTTGTTGGCAAAGTAATGTCTCTGCTTTTTAATATGCTCTCTAGGTTGGTCATAGCTTTTCTTCCAAGCAGCAAACGTCTTTTGATTTCATGGCTGCAGTCATCATTTGCAGTGATTTTGGAGCCCAAGAAAATAAAGTCTGTCACTGTTTCCATTGTTTCCTTCATCTATTTGTCATGAAGTGATGGGACCAGATGCCATGATCTTATTTTTTTTTTTTTCTTTCCCACGCCCCACTCCCACCCCCATCCTGATCTTAGTTTTTTGAATGTTGAGTTTTAAGCCAGCTTTTTCACTCTCCTCTTTCACTTTCTTCAAGAGGCTCTTTAGTTCCTCTTCGCTTTCTGCCATAAGAGTGGTGTCATCTGTGTATCTGAGGTTATTAATCCCTGCAATCTTGATTCCAGCTTGTGCTTCATTGAGCCCAGCATTTTGCATGATGCACTCTGAATATAAGTTAAATAAGCAAGGTGACAATATACAGCCTTGATGTACTCCTTTCCCAATTTGGAACCAGTCCATTGCTCCATGTCCGGTTCTAACTGTTGCTTCTTGACCTGCACACAGATTTCTCAGGAGGCAGGTCAGGTGGTCTGGTATTCCCATCTCTTTAAGAATGTTCCACAGTTTGTTGTGATCCACACAAAGGCTTTATCATAATCAATAAAATAGAAGTAGATGTTTTTCTAGAACTCTCTTGCTTTTTCTATGATCCAATGGATGTTGGCAATTTGATCTCTGGTTCCTCTGCCTTTTCTAAATCCAGCTTGAACATCTGGAAGTTCTCGGTTCATGTACTGTTGGAGTCTGGCTTGGAGAATTTTGAGCGTTACTTTGCTAGTGTGTGAGATGAGTGCAATTTTGCAGTAGTTTGAACATTCTTTGCCATTGCCTTTCTTTGGAACTGGAGTCAGACTTGGGTTAAACGCTATCCCTGACACTTGCCGTCTGCATGACTTCAGCAAGTTATTTAACCTGAATTCAGTTTCTCCAGTAGTAAAATGAGGATAATTACGGAACCACTTCCATGGTTGTTGGGAGGATTAGATGTAGCCTTTTAGCACAACGCCTGGCACGCAGAAAGTTTCCAAAACTGATGGCAGCTAGTAGTAACAGCAGTGCCAATTCAAGACAGATCAATAGATGATTGGTCTGAATACACAGAATGCCTGGCCTAGGGGACAGGGTCTTTTTAGATTTTGGTTTGAACAGCCAAGAACACCTGGGTTTTCACTAGCTGTGTGGCATCATGCAGATGCAGCAGTAGGTACCCAAGGCTGGTAAGCATGAGCTCGGCTATATTTTCCTAGAATATTTCTTCAGTGTCGGTGAGCCACCCCCAAGCAGACAGTGGGTTTGGAATTTGAGCCAAATCCTAACTTCCCAAATTTGTGGCAAATTTAGCAAAAGAAACATTGCATGATTTTCTTAAAATGTCTGCTTTTTCTTTATTACAAATAAAACTTAACTAAAGCCAGCAAACATTAAGTTCTAATTACTACATATACCATTTGGGACTAGGTTTTAGAGCAAGCAGGCACACTGCAGTTTCCCCTTGATATTCAATGATTAAAGTTTGAGAAATGTTAAGTTACTGGTTCTATCAATTACACGTATATTCAAGCTGAAAGACCTTATATAAAGCATATAAATGCTGAGATTTTCTGGTTGAACTGGAGACAGAAACCTCAAGCCATCACTACTGCCTTTCCCCTCAGATTGCTCCCTATCCATTGATCTTGTCCAGGTGATAAAGTCTCAAATTCTATTTGACACCAAAAGCATGAGCAGCAAAAGAAAAATCAGTTAAATTTAACTTCATCAAAATTAAAAATTTTTGTTCATCAGAGGACACTATCAAGAAAGTGAAAAGACAACTCACAGAACAAGAGAAGATATTTGGAAATCATATAGAGGTTTTCATATCCCCTATCCAAAAGTAGAGCATTCCTAAGAAATCTTTTGTAAACCAAAATGCCACAAAGCAAAGAAGCAATTAGCTTAGAACACATCTTGCTAATGAATGCATATGCACAAAATAAATGAAGATAAAGCACAGATGCTCAGAGACAGTTCACAGCTATGGTGACTGGATGCCAAGGTGCTGAGGGTAGATCCAGGGGAAGGAGCTTCTTGGTGTCACTCTCTCAAAGTGCGCAGCCTCTATAATGGCTCATTGCAAAACAAATACGACACATGTAGAGAACAAAGGTATGGATACCAAGGGGGGAAAGGGAGGGATGAACTGGGAGATTGCTATTGACAAATATAGACTACTGTGTATGAAAAAGATAACTTATGATAATTCTAATGAGCTACTGTATAGTACAGGGAACTCTACTCAGTGCTCTGCTGTGACCTAAATGGGAAGGAAATCCAAAAAATATGGGCTATATGTATATGTATAGCTGATTCACTTTGCAGAAACTAACATTGTAAAGCAATTATACTCAAATACAAATTAATTTTTTTAATGCAAAAATGGGTACTAGTGAAGGTCTTTCATAAGTGCAAAATGACATAAAGCAAACTTGAAAAGCAAGCGATATACCTGTATCTAACAAGGGAATTCTTACAACTAAGTAACAAAAAGACAGTGGTTTGTAAATGAGCAAAGGACTTAAATAGATATTTTTCTACAAATGGCCAAACAAGCACAATGAAAATATATTCATCATTAGTGAAATGGAAACAAAAAGCATCAGATCAAAAGTGAAGTGAGAGACCGGTTCACACCAATCACATGACTAGAATTAAGAGAAAAAAGAAAACAAAATAACAAGTGTTGGCAAGGATGCCAAAAAATTGGCATCCTCCTAGTGGGAATGCAAAACAATGCTGCTGATGGCAAACGGTTTGGCTATCCTTCAAAAAGTTAAACACAGAAAATTACCACATAAGTCAGCAATTTCACTCCTGGGTAGAAAGAACTGACGTTCTCAGAGACCGAAAACAGGTGTTCACACAAAAACTTGCAAACAAGTGCTCATAGCAGCACTATTCACGATAACCAAAAGATTGAAACTACCCAAATGTCCATCAAATGATAAACAGATAAACAAAATGTGGCACATTCATACAAGGAAAATAATTCAGTCATAGAAAGGAAGTACCGACACATGCTACAACATGAATGAACCTTGAAAATATTATGCATTTCTTTTATATGAAACATTTGGAATAAGCAAACCCATAGTAACATAAAAAGCATATTAGTGGCTGGCAGGGACTGAGGGGAAAAGGAGATAAGAAGTGACTGCTTAATTAGTGTGGGGTTTCCTTTGGGGGTAATGAAAATGTTCTGTTGTGACAGTTTCACAACATTGTGAATGGACTACATGTTACTAGTGGTAAATTTTGTGTTTTTTAAAAATTCAAATTCTGCCTGGGCCCAGGCAGGTAATGGAAGTTAATGAATCCATCCAGGTGTCGCACTCTCGTAAAGTGGAGTGTGAGGGCCCCTCTAAGGGAAAAGCTACTGCACAGCTCCAGTGAGTAGACAGAATTTGGGCCCTTGTTGCCAACTGCCCAATGTTTGAAGAAAAGTAACTGCTTCTCAAATTGTAAAGCACATACAAGTCACCTGGTGATCCACTTAAAATGCAGATTCTGCTTCAGTAGGACCATGGTAGGACTCGAGCTATGCATTTCTAATGAGCTCCCTAATGGAGTTGCAGCTCAACCAACCATAGGTCTAATAGTAAGGGTCAGGCCCACAGGTTCTCAAACTTGGCTGCACCCTGGAAGCACCTGGGGAATTTAAAAAACACAGAGTCTGATGTCATTGGTCAGGGGTGGGATCTGGGTATTAGGATTTTATAAAGCACCCTCTCCCCCACCCCTATGATTCTCATGGGCAGCACACTTTGAGAGCCAGCACCCTAAAGGCCCCCCCCCGTAGACTCTATGCAGCTCTAAGAGCCTCAGTGGACGAGTTTGAGCAAACACCGGGAGACGGTAAAGGACAGGGAAGCCTGGCATGGTGCAGTCCATGGGGTTGCAAAGAGTCAGACACAACTGAGTGACTGAACAAAACAAAGAGTCTTTGAGACTGCAATATTTCTGTGTGGGACAAGATAATTGTTCTCTCCCAATTAGCCCCTAGAACCTCCTCCCCAAGAAAGCACTCCAAGCTTGAATACTGAAGGACATGGACTATAGCCCAGATGCCATACTGGTCCTGGTATTTTGCTAACTCTTGACAACCTTTTGGGTTTCCTTTTACCAGTAACTCTCTCTCCTTGGGCTTCCTGACCTTTGTTAGCAAGTATCGTGTAACTGGGTCTGAATTGTTAGCTGAAGCCTCAACCAGGCTAAACCAAGGCTCCTCCTTTAGAGAAAAGAGGAGTACATGCCCCAATCTGCACATCCCACACAGTGACAAAGGCTGCAGGGCTTGCCCAGAGCACAACGGCATGAGTCATCTTGGTGGGGGCACAAAAGTAAAACAAGTGAGGAGAATAGAGCAGTAAATATGTTCTTGCCTCACCCCATTTAGTGTCAGGAAAAATCTATGACTACATCTATATTCTTGCCTTGTGCCTCTCACCTCCCAGACCAACTGTGATCCTGGCTGAAAGAGGGGTAATGAACAAAGCACAGGAAGAATTGAAAGCCCTAACAGAGCTTGAAAAAGAGCAGGCAGGTAAGAATAGAAGCCAGGAAGGGGAATAAAAAACTTGGCAGCACTTCCTGATAGACCTCCTCTCTGAGAGCATTACTGGGGTTATTCATGCCTGAGAGGACAGGATGTGAACATATTTGTCTTTATCATCCAGTAAATAGTACATGTGTGTGGCTTTCTTTTTTACTTTCATTTTTACCCAATTGCCGGGCTTTACCTCTTAACGTGGTCACTTTGAACATCACTGGCATAAATTTATAATAAGAGAACATTCGTGGTAAGGAGCACATCAAGTCGGGCAACTGTCTGGGATGAGCACACAGCAACACAGAAATTAGCCTGATCCTGTAGACCGAAGCTGTATTGCTTTTGTAACCCAGGAAATGCAGTCTCTTTTGTCTTTAACTGATGCCCTTCTGGAAAAACTTAAGATTTCAACCTCCCTGAACCAAAAGATAAAGCGATTGAGGCAAAACCATCATATTGAAACCTTGATCAATAAAATGTATGTGCAAAGGGATTTAGAAAACATCTTAAAGACTAACAACAATATTCTTTCCAGAAGCAATAAGAAGTAGGAGGGTCCAAACAATTCAACTAAGGACAGGAACTAGGAAAGATGATTATCAGTGCTGAAAGCCAAAATCTAGTCACCCACTGACCAGCAAAGGCAGATCTTTTCTCACTCTGCATTCCTCAGGTCCTGAATGTGGGCCAAGGGACCTTGCTTCTTACTGCCTTTTCCAGGAAACCTGTCCTGTCTCCTTCCTTGGGCTCCTGTCAACCTCACGTGTGCTGGTATTGTGGCTCCTCCACATAAGAAGTGATACCTACCTGCCTCCTTAACTAAATCATCAGGTCCTTGAGAATTGGGACCGTCTGGTTCATCCCAGTATCGCCAGCACAGTGTCTGCACAGAGTAGCTGTTCATTAAATGTTTGTGGAGTTAAATAAACAGAATGAATAATGTTGAATAAACCTACTCAGAGGCCTCACCAGTACTGAAAACTCAATGTCCAAAGCTGAACCCAACAACCAACTCAGCTCTGGTATTTATACACCTGTGGAAACAGGGAACACTCTACTTCAGAACAGCCCACTCCACTGTTGCCTAGCTTTGGCCATTATTTTTTGCAATAATAATAACAGTAAAGGCTTCTATGGTGCTTAGTATATAGTAGGTGTTTCTAAGCATTTAAAATTTATTAACTAATTTTTTTTGCTACTCAATGATTATATTCACTAATCCCAGTATATAGATGAGATAATAAGGTACAGAGATGTTAAATAATTTATTCAAGGTCATAATCTAGTGACAGAGCTGAGTTCAACCAGGCACAGCCCAGCCCTGGTATCAATAATCTCAACCACTAAACTCTAAGTCTCAACATTATTAACAGAATGTCTTCCTCTTACTTCTCCACTAGTACTCATTCAGAGCTAGGATCAGAAACCAGGTCCTTGCAATACTCTACATGGCTAATACCCTAATACATGGTCCCTGCAACGCCCTTCGTGGCTTGAAACAGACAGGACTGTCTCTGTTTGAAGCCTGGTTTGAAGTTATTGTTGCCAGTCTTAAATAGGGCCAAAGGAGGATGAATGTGACCCAGGGCTCATTCATTATGTGGATGAACTCCAATCCACATACTGGGGTGATAGTCTTATGGTTCCGTTTTCTTACTACCCTCAATTGGGGTTTTTGTTTTCCTTTCAATTACCTTTATAAAAAGTGTGGTTGCAACTTCATACCACAAACCACTTAAATTTTATTGGCAAGTTCTTCCTCTAATAGCTGGAGTCCCATTGAACAGTGAACTATTTGTCACCAGACACACTTGTTTTTACAGTTTTTATAATATTTGGAAATTGGATGAGTGTCTCTGGCTTCCATCCCTTCTCTGGTCCTATTGTAGGCCTAGTTCAGCTCCCGTTGTCTTTTGCCTGAACAGCCTCTAGGCTGGTCTCCCAGTCTCTCCTTCTAACCTACCTTATACTTGGTCTTACAGTTTCATTTTTCTAAAGTACAGCTTTAGGGAATTCACTGGCGGTCCAGTGCTTAGGACTCCATACGCTTTCACTGCTGAGGGCCTCGGTTCAATCCCTGGTCGGGCAACTAAGACCCCACAAGCTGCACAGTATGGTACCTCTCCAAGAAAAGAGTACATCTTTAACCATTTGCTCAAAAGTCATTTGACCCCAGTTCAGTTCAGTTGCTCAGTCATGTCCGACTCTTTGCGACCCCACGGACTGCAGCATCTGACACCAAGCCTGCAGTTAATCCCCATCACCTGTTCCAGCTGCCTTTGGGAGGGACTTACCCTTCATGAATTTTCACTGAACTTTATGCTCTATCTTCCTATCTTCTAGGCTGGTCCTGCATTCCTCTTGCTTCTGGACTATTTCCCTCCCTGCAATTCTTTGTTCATACACTCACTCATTCTTTGATTTGTACATACATTCAATCAGCAACTTTAAGACTCCATGTTCCAAGCGAGGTCTTATGCTGAGGACCAGGAATACATCAACAAATTAATGATGCTCCTCTCAAGAAACTGATTTCCATTTCCTTAAAGATTAATTATGTGGAGTATCTTTTCTTGTGTATATTGGCCATTTGCATATCTTCTTTGGAGAAATGTCTATTCAAGTCCTTTGACCATTTTAAAATTGAATTATTTGTCTTTTTATTATTGAATTGTAAGTTTGTATATCATAGATATCCCAGTTTTCTAATTGTTTCCCTTATGCTTTTGTATTTTCTAAGTTTTCTACAATGATGAGTGACTCTGATAAGCAGAATATCTAAAATGTGATACTAACCTACGTGAAAATGTAGAAATCGTACTAATCAAGCTTATGAATAATATTAAATCAGGAATAATGTTAATGTATTCAGGGTTTTTTGTTTTACAAAATCAAGATCCATTCTTGGAGGAGCAGAACTATGGGTAAAATATTCAGTGTGTTAGTGTGAACTTCCTCATTTCAACAATTTTGTCAGGGTGTTTGATGAAGTGGTCTTTTTCTGTATAAGTGAGAGCTGAAATTAGATGATATCCTGCACGTTCAACCTGCACTGTCTACGATTTTTGGTTAAGGTAGGAGTAGAACTGGAGAAGGAAAGGCAACCCACTGCAGTATTCTTGCTTGGAGAATCCCAGGGACAGAGGAGCCTGGTGGGCTGCCATCTATGGGGTCGCACAGAGTCGGACACGACTGAAGCAACTTAGCAGCAGCAGCAGCAGGGGTAGAACTCTCTTGACAAGGGATCATGAAAAAGCAATCTGAAGATCCTGGTGTCTCACAGACTCAGAGGGGATCAACATGTGATGTGACCGATGAAAAGAGAGGATGTGATCTGAGATGACAAGAATCAAAGCAGGGTGTCTGAACTGAGGGAGAGGTTTGTCCTGCTGATCGAGCTGCTCAGACCACACCAGAAGCATGTGCCCACTTCTAAACAACACTCCAGGAATCAGAGCACCATCCATGTGGCTGGGTTGGGGAGGGAAGGGCTAGGAGGAAAGTGCTGGGAGGATGGCCACTTCAGAAAAGTCGTGATCAAGGCACTACATCTCTGAAGGATTTCCCTGGGCAGAGGCATCAATGTGGTCTGCCAGGCCTTTATCATCTCACTTAACTGGAAATTCACAGCAGCCTCACTGGGCAGAATTTCTTCTTACCTTACACCACGAGACCCAGGACTACACTCATGGCAGTTCCAACGGCCCCTCATCTCGGAAGCTGAAGACCCAAATGGCAACCAGGTGAGAATCTGACCCGAGGCCCACAGAGCAGGAACAAGGAGACGCCAAAGACACTGTAGAGCAGCAAATTCAAATCGTCCTGGGGTCCAAGCTGGCAAAGAAAACCAACAGAGCCAGTTGAGCATCTGCCTTTTAAATACATTACAAGTTTCTTCACTTTCACAGATAAATATGTTGGGCTCCATTTTTTTTTTTAAACAAATGACTTGGTCTTTTTTCTTTTTTTTCAGAAAGAACTAAAAAAATGTTTTATTTTTATAATTAAAAAAACACCAATACAGAATACTAACACATATATATGGTATTTAGTCAATCAGTAAAGATAACCCTGTATGCGAGACATCAAAAGAGACACAGATAAATAGAACAGTATTATGGACTCTATGGCAGAGGGCGAGGGCAGGATGATATGGAAGAATGGCATTGAAGCATGTAAATTATCATATGTGAAATGAATTGCCAGTCCAGGTTCAACGCATGATACAGGGTGCTCGGGGCTGGTGCACCGGGATGACCCAGAGGGATGTGATGGGGAGGGGGGGTGGAAGGGGGTTCTGGAAGGGGAAAACATGTACACCCATGGTGGATTCATCAATGTATGGCAAAACAAATACAATATTGTAAAGTTAAAAAATAGAAAATAAACAAATTAAAATAAATAAAATCAACAACAACAACAAAAAAAAAACAGCAATGTACAATGAGAAATGGCATCCCAGTCATCCTCATTTCTGGGGTGACAATAGGGAAATGAGGGGACAGCTGTGAAAGGACTGCAGCAGGCCCAGTGAAGCCAGGCTTTCCACTCTGTTAAAGAGGAGCTAAACATTGGGATTTTTATGTGAAATCATCCAATTTCTAAATCTTGATGCTGATGGAGGGGACATATGTATACCTATGGCTGATTCATGTTGATGTTTAACAGAAAACAACAAAATTCTGTAAAGTTGCTGCTGCTGCTGAGTCGCGTCAGTCGTGTCCGACTCCGTGCGACCCCATAGACGGCAGCCCACCAGGCTCCACCGTCCCTGGGATTCTCCAGGCAAGAACACCGGAGTGGGTTGCCATTTCCTTCTCCAATGCATGAAAGTGAAAAGTGAAAGTGAAGTCGTTCAGTCGTGTCTGACTCTTAGCGACCCCATGGACTGCAGCCTACCAGGCTCCTCCGTCCATGGGATTTTCCAGGCAAGAGTACTGGAGTGGGGTGCCATTGCCTTCTCCGGTTCTGTAAAGTAATTGTCCTTCAATTAAAAAATAAATTTTTAAAATATATTTTTTTTAATTTAAAAAAGAAAATATCATACAGGGGCTGGAAATCCCTCTGCAACATCTCTGCTGGGGTCACCTTAACTCTTCTGCTTGCGTATCTGGGAATTGGACCCCAAGCCTACGAATTCAGCCATCTCTGTATGTGGACTGCTGTGACTGATAGGAACAGATTCTTCAAATTAAACTGAAATTAATCTCTTCATAATATTCAATACACCCACCTGACCACCCCTGACCTGCACAGCCTCTGCCACTCAGCCACTCCGTCTATCAATTCACTCATTACACACACACACACATACACACACACACACCAGGGGCTCTGGAATCCAGCGGATAGGGTTCCCCACAAGTTGAATATGTGCTTTCTCTATCTTTGAGTCCCTTGGGGCCTGGAATACAGGTAGATTCCCTGGGTGGGAACACGGTCTCCCAACCCCTCTGCTGTATGAAGATTGCCCTGGGAAGAAGTTCCCTTGTGGACCCTGTGTGTGCTTCTCCTGAGCAGCGGCCTGGCAGTGAGTTTACGGGGTCTACTGGACATGAACCCTGAACACGTCATTGATGCTGCAGCCCAGGCCTCCCCACTGTGTAAACAGGCATTAACATCCACGCCCTGGCAGATTTTGAGGGATGTACAGATTGTTTTAACGTGAACATGCTACACACAGTGTCAGGATTGTGACAAGTGGTATTGACAGAGAGGCATGGAAGGAACTTGGGATCCCACAAGGCTAGGTTTGAATCCAGACTCAGATACTTTGGGCAGAATATCTGATTTCTAAGAGCCTCTATTTCCTCATCTATAAAATAAGGATAAAACTGCCTAGTGGAGGCCTGTTTTTTGAATTTGAAATTAGCAGTAATGGCACACATTGAATGTCCTGCACAGTAAGCTCCCATGAAAAGGTAAGCTGTTGGTGGTGGTGTACCTGGTAACCAGTAGAGGGCACCAAACTACTCCATAAATGAGGTTAGCCTGCCATACTCACCGCAGGTGCAAGAAAGCCTTTACCTATGCAAAGCCAGCGGGACACACACACACACACACACACACATACTCTCTCTCGCACGCGCGCGCTCTCTCCCTCTCTCATATACATCTTCATTGAAAAGTTAGAAATTACGTTTTACATTGTTCTATTGGGCAGGGGGTTCATTTATTAACAAAAGCAGCTTGGGGTAATGGAAAGAGCACCCCAGAAGGAAGGGAAACCCGTCCTAGGACAGGGGTTCTTGTCCTTGTGCTCTGTGACCCTGGGAAAGTCTGGACCCTTTTTTGAAGCCCAAGAGGGTTGAACCAGTTGCTCTCGAAGGGACCTTCTAGATGGCTATGACTAAGATTCTGGGACATTTATTTCATGAAGCATGCAGGTGGTCGGGGTTGCGATGGGGAGAAATGGACTGAACGACCTCTGGATGCCCTCCTGGGGCTGTGATTTGACGTTTGTACACAGTCACGGGAAGCCTCACATGGGCTAATCCTAGCCTCACAAAGGAGTGCGGTTAGAGTCACTGGGTGGTGCCGAAGTTTTTCTACAAGCACACATGATGCTTATCATCTTTTGTGCAGGTTGATGCTGAAGCCACAGAGACCACCCAGCCTGACAAAGAAAGGAATTCTTGTCTGCAGTTGACAGCCTTCAGGTTGACGGCTTTCCATTTGCCCCGGAGGCTGTCACTTGCAGAACAATGGCAAGGAGCAGGGTGGCTCTCACCTGAGACTGGTGCTGCCGAGGGGCGGGGGAAGGGGGGTTACTGCTGTCTCTCCTCCAGGACGTGGAGGATGTAAGCCAGCAGCTGGCATGCAGTAGCCGTACCTGGAGAGGCTGTGGAGTATTATTTCCTGTGTAGATGGGGTTGTACTCTACAGATGAGAAAGCAGTAAGTGATTAGCACATTATGGTTCATTTAAAAAATTTATAATGAATTACTGATACACACCAAAACATAGATTAATCTCAAACCTCAAATGGAGTGAAAGAAGCCAGACACAAAAGGTTACATACTGTATAATCCCATTTCTGTGACCTTCTAGAGAAGATAAAACTTAGCTATATGGTACTAGAAATTAGATCAATGGCTGATTCCTTAGGAGGGGGAGAAGATGACTGCAAACGGACAGAGAGGAACTTTGAAGGAGGTGGAAACTCTATGTATTAATTGAGTGATGATGAGATGGTGCACCTTTGTAAAACTGAACTGTTTACATAAAATCACTGCATTTTATCGTCTGTAAATTATATTTTAATAACACTGATTAAAAAACTGAACTGCAAAAACAAATTTAGGGACTTCCCTGGCAGTCCAGTGATTACAGCTCAGCATTTTTTACTGCTGTGGGCCTGGGTTCAGTTCCTGGTCAGGGAACTAAGATCCCACAAGCCACGTGGCACAGTTAAAATACAAACAAAAATAAGTTTAATGACTTTATTATTATCAAAATAAATACATGTTGGGAGTTCTCTGGTGGCCTAGTGGTTAGGATTCCAGGCTTTCACTGTAGGGGAACTGAGATACCACAAGGTGCACAGCACAGCCAAAAATAAAAACCATGATCACATTAGAAGACTGAGAAAATACAGACATGTTTAAAAAAAAATAAAGAAAAACCATCCATAATCCCATCACCCAGAGGTAAACATAGTTATCATTTTGATAAGGCTAGTGCCAGACTTTTATTATCACCGAAATGAAATAATAATCTGCATTATCATTAATTTATTTGTGCATTAAATAGCCAACACAGGTACATAATTACAAAAGGGCATAAAGTAAAAAATAAATCTCTTTCCCAGTCCCCCTCTCTAGAAGCAATTACTCCCATCATTCACTTGTATATCCTCCTGGAGATATGTTATGCTTTTATAAGAATATATGTGAGATGATCATGAAGGAAAAGATGGTAGCATACTCTACATACAATTTTCACCTGTGTTAATCTATATTTTAATATAACATGACATGAATATATTTCCATGTTATTGAAATTTTCTACAGTGTTATTTTTAAGCAACTTGATTCAAGTAGAACATAAAAATCTAAAATATGCAAAAATTATAAGTGTAAAGTTCAAAATGTTTTCATATATTGAATCTACTTTTATATCCAGTACCAATGAACCAAGAACTTTCAGATGTTCAAGCTGGATTTAGAAAAGGCAAAGGAACCAGAGATCAAATTGCCAACATCCATTGAATAATAGAAAAAGCATGAGAATCCCAGGAAAACATCTCCTTCCACTTTAGTGACTACACCAAAGCCTTTGACTGGGTAGATCACAACAAACCGTGGAACATTCTTAAAGAGATGGGAATACCAGACCACCATATCTGCCTCCTGAGAAATCTGTATGCAGGTGAAGAAGCAACAGTTAGAACCAGACATGGAACAACAGACTGGTTCCAAATTGGGAAAGGAGTACGTCAAGTCTGTAAATTGTCATCTTGATTATTTAACTTATATGCAGAGAACATCATGCAAAATGCCAGGCTGGATGAAGCACAGGCTGGAATCAAGATTGCCGGAATTAATATCAATAACCTCAGATACACAGATGACACCGCCCTTATGGCAGAAAGCGAAGAGGAACTAAAGAGCCTCTTGATGAAAGTGAAACAGGAGAGTGACAAAGCTGGCGTAAAACTCAACATTCAGAAAACTAAGATTATGGCATCTGGTCCCATCACTTCATGGCAAATAGATGGGAAAACAGTGGAAACAGTGAGAGACTTTATTTTCTTGGGCTCCAAAATCACTGCAGATGGTGACTGCAGCCATGAAATTAAAAGACACTTGCTTCTTGGAGGAAAGCTATGACAAACCTAGATAGCATATTAAAAAGCAGAGATTACTTTGCTGACAAAGTTCTGTCTAGTCAAAGCTATGGTTTTTCCAGTAGTTATGATGGATGTGAGAGTTGGACCATAAAGAAAGCTGTGCACTGAAGAACTGATACTTTTGAACTGTGGTGTTGAAGAAGACTCTTGAGAGTCCCTTGGACTGCGTGGAGATCAAACCAATCCATCCTAAAGGAAATCAGTCCTGAATATTCATTGGAAGGACTGATGCTGAAGCTGAAGCTCCAATACTTTGGCTACCTGATGTGAAGAACTGACTCCTTAGAAAAGACCCTGGTAGTGGGAAAGACTGAGAGCAGGAGGCGAAGGGGATGACAGGATGAGCTGGTTGGATGGCATCACCGACTTGATGGACATGAGTTTGAGCAAGCTCCAGGAGCTGGTGACGGATAGGGAAGCCTGGCATAGTGCAGTCCACGGGGTCACAAAATGTCGGACATGACTGAGCCACTGAGCTGAACTGAATACAAAACAACAGGTCATTACCAGCATTCAAAAAAACCTTTCACTGTCTGCTAAACATTGTCTCCTCTCCTGCGAAAGAAACCACAATCCTGACTTCTAATTTCTAATGAGTTTTGCCCATTTTTTTTGAACATTACACAGTATTTATATACTAATAATAGAATTACGCAGTATTTATTCTTACGTCTGTATTCTTTCACTCCAAAGTATATGAATGAGATTTATTCATGTCATTGCATATAGCAACATTTCATTCACACTTACTGCCATAGAGTATTCCTTTGTATAAATATATCACAATTTATCTATCTATTTGGCTGTTGATGGACACAGGGGATGTTTTCAGGTTTTAGCTGTTGTAGCTGTTCATGTTCTGTACAACATGAACATTCTGTAGATGTCTTTTGGTGAATATATGTGTGCATTTCTGTTGCATACATGGCTAAGAGTGCAACTGCTAGGTCATAGATATGCACATATTCAGCATTAGAAGAAAAAAAGTCTCCAAAATGGTCTCACCAATTTAAACTCTCTCCTGACTGGGTGAGAGTTCCAACTCCTCTACATTCCACCTACAAAATCAGTTTTAATGGCCATATAGCATTTATTTTATACAAATATGCCATACTTTCTTTTACCTATTTCCTGTAGTACGGGGATTCCTAACTCTTTGGGCCATAGACACACTGATGTTCTGACAAAGCTTGAGGACCCCTTCTCCAAATATGACATAGTAAAATATGACTTTACTATTAACATGCTAAATGATAACATCTAGCAGGAAGCCTCATAATCACAGTAACATCAAAATTCCAAAATGAGCACAAATATTAAAATGCTTATTGGCCTTTAGTGTTGCTTTTCCTATGAAATGCATATCTTAGTTTTTGCCAATTTTTAATGGCCTTTCTATTTTCAAATTTTTATATAAGCACTCGTGTGTTACAGATATTACCTATCTCTGTGAAATGTTACAATTTTTTATTTGTCATTAGCTTTGCCATTATGTTTGTTTTTAAATAACAGCTTTATTGAGGAAAATTCATACACCATAAAATTCACCCTTTTTAAAGTAGAGACTTTGGTGGCTTTTAGTATACATCAACATGTTTTCAGGGCTTATCCATGTCGTAGCAGGTATCACTATTTCTTTCCTTTTTATGGCAGAATAATACCCCCTTGTATGGTATGGCAGATTAGATTTTTTTTTTATCAGTTGATAGTCAAGTGGGTTGTTTCCACTTTTTAGCTATTATGAATAATGCTGCTATGAACATTCAAGTAACAAGTTTTTGTGGGGACATGTATTTTCATTTATCTTGGGTATATACCTAGGAGTGTAATTTCTGGGTCATATGATAATTCTACATTTAAAAACTGCTAGACCATTTTCCAAAATGGCCACATCATTTAAAAATTCCAGTATCCATGTATGAGATGTTTATAGTTTTTTAATAAATTAAAAAGTTTAATTTTACATAGAAAAATAAGTCAAATCTATGTTTTTCTTTATGCTTTTGTCTTGGAGTTATTCTTAGACTTTCACCATTCCAAAATTATAGAAATAGCCTCCTATACACACACACACACATTCTTTTAGTACTTGTGTTTTTCCTTTTTGTAAATAGAAACTTTAAACAACCACTTGGAATCTACATTATACAATGCCAGGCCTTCCTACTCTCTGCATTTTTAATAGACTCTTTTTTTTGATAGATTTCTTAATCCAGTTCTGTCTGCCTTATAATTAACAGCAATTTCCCCCAGATTCAGAGGTATGGTGAATTGTTATTAGACTCTTTTCTTGTTTCTTCAGTTTTTATGGTTGTTTCAGATAATTCTAGCCGTGTGTCTTTTTTCTTTCTGACATAGGATTTTCAAATACAGTGCTCACTTGAATGCATTTCTCAGCGGTATAAACATTTTATCAGAACTGGGGAGAAAAGGATATGGGTGGTGTTCTAGACACACTTCATTTCGTGTGTCCTGTCTTTTCCTGCTTTCATCGTCTTTAGAGTGAAGGGAAACCCTGTGCTCGGTAGGAAGACAGAGGTTGTCTGGATAAGTGCTGAAGGGACTAGCAAGGGCTGAGAGAAGTGTGGGAGTCTCTGGAGAGCACTCGGTAGGTTTTCCAGCCTGTCCTCTGTTTTTTCCTAATTCTACCCACCACCTCAGAAACAGAAAGTAGACTGTTTCCACTTGAAACAGTGTAATGAAGCCTCATACTTCCAAATTTTCACACCATTTTTATTCTGTTTTATCCTTATTATCTGGTGGCTCAGAGGTTAAAGCGTCTGCCTCCAATGCGGGAGACCCGGGTTTGATCCCTGGGTTAGGAAGATCCCCTGGAGAAGGAAATGGCAAACCACTCCAGTATTCTTGCCTGGAGAATCCCATGCACAGAGGAGCCTGGTGGGCTACAGTCCACGGGGTCGCAAAGAGTCGGACACGACTGAGCGACTTCCCTTTCCCTTTCCCTTTATCCTTATTACAATCCTGGGAGGTTAGACAGGACCAGGGTTTATTAGCCCCATTTCACAGATGAAGAAACAGAATCCCCAAGAGGGGAAATGCTGAAACCATAAGCCTGGGACCTGGTAAAGTGGGATCTTAACAGTCCAGGACTCCTGACTTAAAGCCTCAAAAACCGCTGTTCAGCACGCAAAGAGGGTCAAAGGTCTAGGGTGTGTACACATACAGCCCTCAAAAGGAATGCGGAGTTTTGTGGTTTGGGTTTTTCTTCCCCTTTCTAAGCACGCTTCGCATGCCAGCAAAGGGTGTGCGTATGTGTGTTGGGGGATGGGAGGGGTGAGTTTCAGAAGTGCATGTCATTCCTGAGCCATTTTATAAAGGACGTCAAAGCATGAAACATGCGATGAAGCTCACAAGTCCCTTCTGGTCTTCTGGTGTCTCACCAGAGCCCAGCTTCCACAAGGGAATGACAGAATGAGACTCAATCTGATGGCGGGAACTGGGTGACCTGACACATTCGATGGTTTACTGTGACATGTACCTGAGCTTCAAATAGAAGCTCTATGACAATAGAGAGGGACAAACTCTGCTTTGTGGGCCCCAAAATTAAAGTTGGTAAGTGAGAACTCAGAATCCCAGTCCTTGACTCTGGCATCCTCATCTCTGGCCCTGCCACCTCTCTGTGCAGACCTGCACCCCTGCTTTCAGGCAGGCATAAAATGCTTATAAAACGTCACACCAGGGATTTCTCTGGCAATCCAGTGGTTAAGACTCAATGCTTCCAGTGCAGGAGTTGCAGCTTCAATCCCTGGTCTGGGAACTAAGATCCCACATGTCTCACGGCCAAAAAAACCAAAACATGAAACAGAAACAATGTTGTAACAAATTCAATAAAGACCTTAAGAAAATGTCCCACGTTTAAACAAAAAAATGTTAAACCAAAGTACAGCTGTCTTTGTGTGTGTGCCATTAGAAGATATTTCAACCCAACATAAAATCACTGGTGGCTCGGATGGTAAAGCGTCTGCCTGTAACGTGGGAGACCCGGGTTCAATCCCTGTATTAGGAAGATCCCCTGGAGAAGGAAACGGCAACCCACTCCAGTATTCTTGCTTGGAAAATTCCATGGACGGAGGAGCCTGGTAGTCTACAGTCCATGGGGTCGCAAAGAGTCGGACATGACTGAACGACTTCACTTTCTTTTCTTTCTTTCTTTCAACCTGACAAAATGAATGGGCTCTTATTATAAAATCCTTGTAATTCCTCAGTCAGCTTGTCTGAGCCCCAGTTCTGGGCCCTCTGTTGCTGGGTGTTCACCTGTGGCTGACAGATGCTGCACATTCAGAATAAAAAGCATGCAGAATTGGAAGGCGGCTTTGGTTTTCACAATGGCCACAGGTGTTCTGCTCTGCCTCACTGCTTCTCCCTTTATACGCTTTGCCAAATGACACAGATGATGGTGAAGACTGGTCTACCTCTCTGAGGTGTTACACAGCTAGAAGGATGTGCTCTGTGGGGCAGCTTTCATTTGCCTCCCTGTGTTTTCCCTGGGAAAGTGGGACTCTTCAAAATAGCTTCAAAACTTTGAGTCAGGGGGAGGGGGCAGTTCAGGCTCTAAATTTAGTAAGAAAACATTAGGAAAAAATTAGAGTGAAGTATAAAGAAAAGTCTAACCAGGACATGTATAAGACTAGGGTTGAAATTTGCTGGTGATGGCCAAAGAATAGTAAGAGAGAAACTAAATTGTTTGTATTTTTCTTTAAAACAGAAAAACTTCACCATGAAATGCATGCTCTTTGCCATCTGACATCATTACAAATAAATACAGTTTCCCAAATGGAACCTTTCCATTTTTCATTCTAATCCTTCAAGTTTTCATGAAAGACTGGGCTAGAAGATGTAATTTCCCAGTTTGGGTCTTAGTTTCCCTCTCTATAACATGGAAGGACTTTGAACACACAACCACTCAGGGTCCTTCTAGTATAGTTTCTATTATTTTTACATAAATTCAACTTAACACACACCACTGAACCCTTATCCTAGATCATTTCTTCTTCCTGGTTCTGACCATGCAGAAGATGCTTGTTTCCTGCCATCAAGGAGCCACAGTTCACTGGGGCGGATGAAACCAGTGGAGAGGCTGGTAATTCAAAGCCAAGCCTGGTATATACACAATCAAGGGATGCAGAGGGCCAAAGAATGATAGAAGGAGGGCTTCTGGCCTTGAATGCTAAGGCAAGGGGTGTGCAGTTCATTTGGCAGGCACTGAGGAGCCACTGAAGGCCTGAAGGAAGAGATGTAATGTCATCAGAATTGTACTTTAGGAATATGAATCTGGCAAAATGGGCCTACTGGTTTTCCTAAAGGTCCCCCCAGGTGGCAAATGGAGACACTGATAGTAGAACCCACCCAGGCTGACTCCCAAGCTTGGGCATATAGCTCTCCAAGAAAGCCACAGAAACACTCTAGATAAGCTTCAAAACAACAACTGGTTAGATTGTTTAGACACCAGCATCCTATCCAAAGGATACACTAGGGGAAAATAACCTCTGCCAGGAAGGGCTGAAGATTTACTTCCTAATTCCTAAGTATTGAAAGCTGACCCCCAAAATATATGCCCACATCCTAATCCCTGGTGCCTCTTATGTGGCAAGTTCAGTTCAGTTCAGTTCAGTCACTTAGTCATGTCCAACTCTTTGTGTGACCCTATGAATTGCAGCACGCCAGGCCTCCCTGTCCATCACCGACTCCCGGAGTTTACCCAAACCCATGTCCATTGAGTCAGTGATGCCATCCAGCCATCTCATCCTCTGTCGTCCCCTCCTCCTCCTGCCCCCAATCCTTCCCAGCATTAGGGTCTTTTCCAGTGAGTCAACTCTTCGCATGAGGTGGCCAAACTATTGGAGTTTCAGCTTCAACATCAGTCCTTCCAATGAACACCCAGGATTGATCTCCTTTAGGATGGATTGATTGGATCTCCTTGCAGTCCAAGGGACTCTCAAAAGTCTTCTCCAACACCACAGTTCAAAAGCATCAATTCTGCAGCGCTCAGCTTTCTTCACTGTCCAACTCTCACATCCATACATGACTACTGGAAAAACCATAGCCTTGACTAGACGGACTTTTGTTGGCAAAGTAATGTCTCAGCTTTTAAATATGCTATCTAGGTTGGCCATAACCTTCCTTCCAAGGAGTAAGCGTCTTTTAATTTCATGGCTGCAATCACCATCAGCAGTGACTTTGGAGCCCAAAAAAAATAAAGTCTGACACTGTTTCCACTGTTTCCTCATCTATTTCCCATGAAGTGATGGGACCAGATGCCATGATCTTAGTTTTCTGAATGTTGAGCTCTAAGCCAACTTTTTCACTCTCCTCTAAGAGACAAGAATAAATTAAGGATCTTGAGAGGTAGAATTTATCCTGGATTATTCAGACAGCCCTACATGCAATCACATGCATCCTTATAAGACAGACACACAAAGAAAAGGAGGAAGAAGCAATGTGACCACAGAGATTGGTGTGATGTGGCCACGTGTTAAGGAAAGCCTGGGGCCACCAGAAGCTGGAAGAGGCAAGCCATGGATTCTCCTGAGAACTTCAGAAAAGACTGTGGCCTTGGAACACCTTGACTACAGACTTCTGGCCTCTAGAACTGTGAGAGAATAAATGCCTACTGTTTTAAGCCACCAAGGCAATGGTAATTTGTTACAGCAGCCACAAGAAACTAACATACAGATCACTTTTTGTTAAATTTAATTAATTCATTTGAATTGGTAATGCATGCATACGGGGTCAACACTCTGTAAGGGTAAAGGATAAATACTGAAAGGAAAATCTCCCTCTTTTCCATGCCCACCAGTTACCATTTTCTTCATCAGATGAACATTAAATCTTGTGTGTGTGTGCCTATAGATTTGCAAATTTCCCCCAAATTATGTGGAAGGTAGCATGTGGTCATGGGGTAACAAAAATAGACCTTATCCTTGCAGACAGACAGATGGACCTGGTTCAGATTCCACCCCAGTTCCAACCCATAGACGGAGACTCTCTGGACAAGCTCCCCAATTTTGAAGAGACTTGGTCTTCCCCTCTGTAAAGTGGAGACTAGGACTGCGATGAGGATTAAATAAGATGACGTGGGTGAAGCTCACAGCAGAGAGTGGTGTGTGGCTGCACAGTTCCCATTTTGTAAAGTACTGTCGCTGTTCACCTGGCCTGTTGGGGGCGCTTCTGAGCTCAGCACTTAGAATCAGACAGCACATCTTGTGACAACAAGCCTAAGAAAGATGGCTGCATTCTTGTCATTCCAGGGTTATTTCTGACGATCTGTCTGTCTGTGGGCCTTCTTTCAGTGTTCATGGAAAACCAAGGTTATGTAACGTCAACAAGCCCATTCTTAAAACCATAAAGAGAAAGTAAGGAACATGAGGGGTAAGCAGATGTACCTGGGCTACACAGACAGGATTCTGGGCCTTCACCCATATTGTTCCTTCACTTGCAGGAGTACAGGTGAAGGAGTACAAAAAATTCCAACTGCAACTCTGCATTGGGGTCTTCAGTGTAATAGAAAGAACAGAGGAGTTGGAGAATTCAAACCCACTTACACTGCAGCTTTGGCCAGGACGCTTCCACTTGGTGCGTCTCAGTCATTTTAATCTATAAAATGGGAATAATGCTCTTTTCCCTACCTACTTAGAGTTGTCAGGTGGGTTACAAAGGAAGAGCCAGGGACCAGCTTAGACATTACCTAGGCCACCACTTACTTTTACAGATGAGGAAATTGTTACCCAAAAAGACAAATTACTGGCCCAAGTTTACCCAAGGAGTCAGTAGCTGAGGCTGAAACTCAGCCTTCAAGAGATAGCCCTTTTCTCTTTAGCAGACTGATGAGACATAGGTGATAAACCATCATATACTACGTAAATGTCATCTGAGGTCACTGGTCTTAATGATGGTTAGACCTTGGCCTACCTGTTTCTTTTTCTAAAGCTCTATTCAAAATGGATGCAAGCCCCAATCTTCTGCTTTTCAGCCTTTGAAGGAAGAGTATGGGGGTATGTGATTTACCCCAATAAGAACTATGAGCCTCTGTTCCCAATTCCCAATGGCTGCTCCCCAACCTGTGTGCCCCTGGATCAGAAATGCAGGGAATGACCCTATGTGCAAGGCCACTTGACCTTCTGCAGCAAGACATGGTGATGCGGACAGGGCACAGGGAATCTTTTCAGTTCAGTTCAGTTGCTCGGTTGTGTCCGACTCTTTGCGACCCCATGAACTGCGGCACGCCAGGCCTCCCTGTCCATCACCAACTCCCGGAGTCCACCCAAACCCATGTCCATCGAGTCAGTGATGCCATCCAGCCATCTCATCCTCTGTCGTCCCCTTCTCCTCCTGCCCCCAATCCTACCCAGCATTAGGGTCTTTTCCAGTGAGTCAACTCTTTGCATGAGGTGGCCAAAGTATGGGAGTTTCAGCTTCAACATAAGCTTCCAATGAATACCCAGGACTGATCTCCTTTAGGATGGACTGGCTGGATCTCCTTGCAGTCCAAGGGACTCTCAAGAGTCTTCTCCAACACCACAGTTCAAAAGCATCAATTCTTCTGAGCTCAGTTTCTTTATAGTCCAACTCTCACATCCATACATGACTACTAGAAAAACCACAGCCTTGACTAGACAGACCTTTGTTGACAAAGTAATGTCTCTGCTTTTTAATATGCTATCTGGGTTGGTCATAACTTTCCTTCCAAGGAGTAAACATCTTTTAATTTCATGGCTACAATCACCATCTGCAGTGATTTTGGAGCCTAGAAAAATAAAGTCTGTTACTGTTTCCACTGTTTCCCCATCTATTCGCCATGAAGTGATGGGACTGGATGCCATGATCTTAGTTTTCTGAATGTTGAGCTTTAAGCCAACTTTTCCACTCTCCTCTTTCATTTTCATCAAGAGGCTCTTTAGTTCTTCTTCACTTCTGCCATAAAGGTGGTGTCATCTGCATATCTGAGGTTATTGATATTTCTCCCAGAAATCTTGATTCCAGCTTGTGCTTCCTCCAGCCCAACTGAATATAAGTTAAATAAGCAGGGTGACAATATACAGCCTTGACACACTCTTTTTCCTATTTGGAATCAGTCTGTTGTTCCATGTTCAGTTCTAACTGTTGTTTCCTGACCTGCACACAGATTTCTCAAGAGGCAGGTATGGTGGTCTGGTATTCCCATCTCTTTAAGAATTTTCCACAGTTTATTGTGCAAAAAGGCTTTGGCATAGTCAATAAGCAGAAATAGATGTTTTTCTGGAACTCTCTTGCTTTTTCTATGATACAGTGGATGTTGGCAATTTGATCTCTGGTTCCTCTGCCTTTTCTAAAACCAGCTTGAACATCTGGAAGTTCACGGTTCACGTACTGTTGAAGCCTGGCTTGGAGAATTTTGAGCATTACTTTACTAGCGTGTGAGATGAGTGCAATTGTGCAGTAGTTTGAATATTCTTTGGTATTGCCTTTCTTTGGGATTGGGATGAAAACTGACCCTTTCCAGTCCTGTGGCCACTGATAGGAATCTTTTAGTGGCAAACAATTCTTACTTGGGCTGGGTAAACATTCTTTAAACCCACACACACCTCTCAAACCTCTGTCTCCCTGACTTGGACTTTATTCTTTCCAAATTGTATGAAACTTAAAAACAACTTGGGAGGTTTCTAATAAATGTTTACCACCATCCAAAATGAAATATCTTCTTTCTTTTTACCTATTATTCAAAATAAAACAACAGAATATACTATCTGGAAAAACAAGGCTGTTTACATTGACGGGGGGCTGGGGAAGTGGTATTTGAATTAGCATGAATGGGCAGAGAGGAGATTGGCCACCCAACCCTACAACAACTAGACAGATCCAACACTGTTTCCCTTATCTCATAACTAGAGATGCTAGAAATAAATGAATAATTAAACTCAGTAGAATTTAAAAGAGTCAATCAGTTTTCACTTATAACAGATTAGATAAATCTCGAATGAAGAGAACTATAGGGAGGTCTCCTGGGAACTACCAGTGTGTTTTATACTTTCATTTGTTTTCACGTTACTAAGCAGCATCCTTTCATTTCAGCTTGAAGAACTTGTGTCAGCATGATGATTCTTATTTCAACCAAGCTTGACCATGACGGTTGCAAAACAAAAATCTTCCAACCCTAACATTCTCTTCACATTTACTGGCTGACATTTTACTGTAAGCGAGAGCCCTTTCCTCCTCTCTGTTTGTTCACCCATTTACTATTGATCTATTTATTATCAGTACAGATTCACAGAATCCTATTTTTCAATGGTTTATTGTTCCTTATTTTCTTAATTATTTTGACGCTCAAATTATCCCAGATTGGCTGGTGGGCTCCTTTTCAAGCTGATTCCCATGTCCTTTTGACTTGCCCCCATCATTTTTTTTTTTTTTTGAGCACTGCTTTACTTTCTAGCACCGGATATACCAAGCTCATCTTGTGAAAAAAAAGCATGGAGATTAGAAAAAGAGAAAGGGGTATTTACAGATCAATAAAGATGATTGTGCATCAGCAAAGTATAGTAGTAACCAAGAATAATTATTCTAAGTTTTTAACACATCAAGAAATAACTATGCATAGAAAAAGAAAGGAATAGAAGAAAATGCTAGAAAACTAGAAGACACTCTATATAGGGATTATGAAAATTTTTTTCATATTGCTTTTTTTTTTTGCATATCCCAGATCTTATGTAGTGAGAACATACTATGTTTATAATGGGAAAATTTATGTTAAAAGGGTTTTTTTCTTAAAAATAATGGGTTGAGCCAGCCTCTGAGAACATTACATAAGGATTTATAAGTATGCTAACAAACACTATTAAAAATCAGTGAAAACAATTCATCCACTATTCTGTGAAACAAAGCCCTGTGGCACACACACCAGGGCATAGAAAACTTCGGCTGCTACACCTGGTTCTTCCCTATATGTCTGAGTAACTTCAGGCAATTCACTTAATCAATTTGGGCCTCAATTTCCTCATCTGAGAAAGGAAACATACTAATTTCTTCCTCTATCAGCAATGTAATGAGGCTCAAATGAAACCATGTGTGTGAAAAATCCTTTAAAATGCTACAAAAGTAAATTTTTAAAGAGCTTTAAAAAAAAGTTTGCTTAATGCTTTATTGAAAAGCTAAACTTTAAGCAGTTTCCTTTTTTGCTGTTTTTCTTCCAGCTTTATTGCGATATAATTGATCTACAGCACTATACGAGTTTAAGGTGTACAGCGTAATGAGTTGACATACATATATAACGAAATGATTACCACAATCAGTTTAGTGACTATTCAACATCTGATGGAGAAACAAAAGAAAAAAAAATTTCCTTGTGATGAGAACCCAAGATTTACTCTCTTCACAGCAATATTAATTATATTAATCATGTTGTATATTACATTCCTAGTACTTACTTATAACTGAAAGTTCACACCTTTTCCAATTCCTTCTCCCTTCAAAACCCTAGCAGATTTCTTTTTCAAGTGAGTGACAGAAAAACAGAGGAGTCTCTGTGAGCCTGCTTGAGTTCTATCTTACAGCCAAGACAGCAGCATCTCCACGGCTGCCCCTTAAATCAGATTCTGTAAAAGCAACCTTGGTGGGAGGAGTCACGTGCAAGTGATTTACTAGGAAGAGATCTGGAGCAAACTGGTAAGGACACGGGGAAGAAGAATCAGAAAGGAAAAGGGGCCCAGCAAAGGTAATTATCAAACAAGTTGCTCAGAAGACATCTTTGGCTCACCCCTCAAGGGAATTCTGGTAAAAGTCACACCCCAGAGCCATCCTAGTAAAGGGCAAGGAGCTGGAGTGTTTACACCTCTGTTTACCTGGTTACCCCTAGTTATGGGGGAAGAGGGGGCAGTGGGCAATCTCCTGGTCACTTCCAGGTCTCCTGGGTGCAGACAAAACAGGTTGAGTGACTTGCCCAGGGTCACACAGGTGATCACACAAGATTCCAGCCTTGGGCTGTCTGGGAGATGACCCTCTGATGTGACCACAGCCCACACGCCCTACTGTATGCTGTGTCCTCACTACACTGGGACTAATGCCTTTCCTATAGAGGGCTACTCAACAGGGAATCCTTCATGTGCCACAGAAGCTCACAGACCACCCTGCCGTCAGAAATCCCAGAGTCACTATGTATGTCCCAGGACGCCATTAGTGACTTTTTCCCCATAGTAACGCTTCTCTTCTAGAATTTGTCCAACACAAGGCACCAGGATGGACTGAATCATGACTTTATGAATTTCAAAAAGAGACGCCCATGTCTCAAGTACAGGGTGGCCCATCTTCTGGCTGCAGAGACATTGTTAGTGATTTGGGAGAGTCAGTTAGATAAACAGGTACCATCCCAAACAAAAGACCTTGTGAGCTCACCTGCTTGGTTCTCCCTTGTTGTATTAATACTTAAGGGCAATTTCCCCACATCCTGCACTCTGAACATGAGCGAACATGTGAAGGAGCAGACACACAGGAGCTCAAGTCACGCAGACCTTGCATCTAGTTGGGGAGAAAAGGTCCGGAGCCCCAGGTCCATGGCCAACCCCCAGAGACTAGCTGAGGGCTCTTGGGTAAGTCAGAGAATCTCGTCAGGCCTGAGCATCCTAGTTCATAAAGGGGTTAAAGCAATAACTACCCCATACGGGTGCCGTGAGGATCTATGACATGTTTCAAGGGCTTCATAAAGTGTCAAGCTGAATGCACATGTAAAGGTATTGCTATCCACATTTGTCCTCCCAGTGTGACTTTTTACAAAACCAAACACTATCACTCCTCTTTCTTGGGATCATTGATCCAGCATCCTCAGACACACAGACGCCAGCCAGGAGTTAGGATATAAACCTGCAAGGCCTCTGGGCGGCTGCACCACATGACAGGCACCTTCTTCACAATGAAGCAACTGGGCTCCGATGCCCAGTGTGTTCTCTGCTAGGCAGTTCTAACAAGCATCGTTATTGTGTCTGGTTTTTTAGAGCAGAAGCAAACAAAGACTCAAGAAGCTGGCCTACTGACCCTAGGAAAAAGCAATATTTAACAGCCTGACAGGAGAAATGTCCAAAAGAGTATAAATGACAGCTGTATTCACTCAGAATCATACTCTGGATTGAAAGTTTACACATTCCAGAGCTCCTGGTGTTGGTAATGACACAGGACACTAAGAATCAAGTTGCTTTGTGATCTGTGCTCTCTATTTAAGAGTGCGGGATTTTGCAATAACTGTTAATGGATTGTAATCTTTAAAAATTGTATAAAAATTTGAAAGACAAAAAAGGGGTGCTAGGATAACTAGAAAAGTTGACAGAAAAATGTCCAACAACACTGGAAACTAAAACTAAAGCACATTAAACAATAATAAAGTCTGTGATGTTTAAATTCGCAAGTATTTTCTGAAATGAAAACACTCAATGCTGGTGATGATCAGGTAAAACTGGTTGTACACAGAAAACAAAAACTGTATAAATTTCTCAAAGGAAAGGTAAAGTGAATTTTAATTAAATATCACATTATGCATTCACTAATAGTGAAAAATTTGAAAACTATACAGGAATGTGAAAATTGCTTATGATACTACATGAGAAACCATAAGATACTAAAAAAAAAATAGCATGCCCAGACTGAATATATTAATAACAGCCCATAACTATATGCCTAAGAAAAAGAGACTGGAAGGAGTATCACTGTGCTTCCTTCTTCCCATCCCCTCTTTACACATAGGGAGACTGAGGCCAAGTGGCTGCCCTGCCATTGAGAACCTGTCCCTACAGTTTCCATGTGGCCTACAGGGACAGCTGAAGGGGCAGAGTGGAGGGCTGGTGGTCATGCACAGCAGAGTCAGGTCACAGAAGGCCTCTGGGGCTGGGGTGGAGAGGACTGGTTCAACATGTGGCCTTGGCACATCCTTCCTCAATGACAGGCCCTGAGGGACAGAGGTAGATCAGACCTGGTGCCCACCCCCAGAGCAACTGAGAGAAAGAGAAGGCTTCTGTCTGAATTAATCAGGGAAGACATCAAGGAGGAAGTGGCACTTGGACCCAGAATCAGAGTGAGGACACCTGTCATGCTGGAGCCAGTGCACACCAGCTCGTGAGAGCTGACTGCCAAATTTTCAGGAATATCGAGTGTTGGTGCCTAAACATAGCCATTATTAAAAATAAATTACATGAACTTGTAATTTCATAAATAACATTTGAAACAAAGGTAATACTCGATACTAATCACTTCCAAATTATTTCACTTTATTTTACTATGACCTATGTCCTTGAGGTTGTTCTCATCTATTGTTAACTGTATGGTCTGCACCCACGCATTTGTCCCCAACTCCATGCTGTTAGTGACACCATGTCTGTGGCCTGAAACTGGCAGTGGTGGTAGTATTTACACCACGGAAATGGGCAAGTAATCTAAATCAGGACTTGGTGTAATGCTTTGTTGCTTTCTAGAGTTTAGATTCTGGACTTCAAAAAGTGATGGACAAACGTTAATAATGTAGATTAAATTTAAAGACAATCATGTCTATGGTTTTTTAAACATTATGAATAGCACCAAAATATGAGGAAATACTTCTAATACTCAAACTATTATCTGATTCAGCAAAATATTTGTCATTGATGAATGAGTGAAGTTCCATTAATTATTCTTTATTATTTCATTTTTGTCTTACTCATTAATGTAAATAAAAATACCAGCCAACATTTATGAAGGAACTTGACTCCGTGACATGAGTGATTTCTTGGCTGAATCCTACGGTAATCAAGTATTTGTTTATAGTGTGATTTTGTAATACTATTATTGTTGATAGAGTTGTACACACTAATAGTGGATTTCACAAGGAATGAAAGTGAAAGTGTTAGTTATTCAGTCGTGTCTGACTCTTTGCAACCCCATAGATTGTAGCCTGTCAGGCTCCTCTATCATGGACTTCTCCAGGTAAGAATACTGGAGTGGGTTGCCATTCCCTTCTCCAGGGGATCTTCCTGACCCAGGGATCAAACTCAGGTCTCCCACATTGCAGGCAGATTATTTACCAACTGAGCCACCAAGGAGAGCAGCACTAAAGTTTAAGGTGCATGGAATTTACAAAAAAAAGAGTATGTCATATTATTATTTGTAAATTGTGTGCCATACATCCTTTATATCAGGAAAATATAAACTTATGCACAGATATCTATGCAGGTATCTTTTTTAAAGAGAGTTTTTGTTAAACATTTACTAACATACCACTGGCAAGGCTCGGTCAGGAAGAGACAGGGCGGGCATGGATAGAGAAGAGCATACAGTAGGGATTGTTCAATGGGTTCTGTAGTAGAGCGAAACTGTGGGAGATAATATGGCTGCTCTCTCTCAACAGGGGACCAGCATCCTCAGCACCTTAGATTCCTCTGGCCTGGGTCCCTGGCCCAAACAGTTTTCAGGAGGAAGGAGGAGGTCCTGGGTGTGGCGGCTCCCGACCTCCCACTGAGCGAGCCTGGCTGGAGACACACTGAGCCCGACCACCCCAGGAGGAAATGCCCTGTGGCAGCTGGAGAGAGGGACCTTACACATCCAAAGCACCCTAGAAGTGAAACAGCCAGATCTGGGAGAGCCCAGAGATCTCTGCACATAGTGCCAGCCCTCTTGAGGTCAAAGAGGAGACAAGGGCAGGGATGGGAGGTCTGACTGGCTGAGCTGTCTCCAGGAGGCCCTGCACAACCAGTCTGGGACCTGTGCTTCTGCCCTTCGAGGACACACACTGTAACCCCTGACTGCACTGCTTTTCTTGCCTGATTCTGCCACTATTTTGTTTTGATTTTTTTAATATTGGGGGTGGATAAAGGGAACTTCATCTGACACAAAACCAGTTTGTATTTTGCTTTTTGTTTTTGTATACCTGAAGTACAGTTGACATACAAAATTATATTAGTTTCAAATGTACAACACAGTGGTTATGCATTTATATCTAAAACAAATTGATTGCCACAATAAGTCTAGTACTCATCTGGCACCATACAAAGTAATTTCAATGTTACTGACTAAATTCCCTATGTAAATTACATTCCCATGACTTGTTTATTTTATAACTGGAAATTTTCCTCTTAACCCCTTTCACCTGTTTCACCCAGCCCCACATCCCTCCCCTGCCATTATTACTTTGAATCTCAGAGAGACAGGAAACTTCAGGAAGCTCATTGGACATGCCCATCCTTAAGTTCCTTTTACCATAGTTACCTCACTACTTACTTGTTTTCTACAGTTTTAAATTTCTGTGTCTATAGTCAGATCTTCTTTTAACACCTGCCCTTATTTTTGTTCTTGGTGTTGTTTATATCTTTTGTCCCCCTGAGTTATCCCTAAGACCAAACTATATTATCAGCTTTTCAAATAACTGGCTTTTGTTTTGTTGATCATTTGTACTAGGTTTTTTGGCTTGGTTTAGTTGTTTCTTTTTCAATAATTTCTCGTTTTAACTATATCAGTTTCTTCCTTACACTGCTCTGGGTTTATTTTACTGTTTTTCTAGCCTCTTGGATTGAAAGTTTGGTGATTCCACTCCTTAAAGTTTTCTCTTTTAATAGTGAGGCCAGTTAATGGTGTAAATTTCCTTCTGAGTATTACCTTGGCAACATCTCACAGATCTGATATCCGATCATTCAACAAATATTTAAGTTCCTTCTATGTACTAGGAACTAAGAAATGGTGCTCCTATCATACAGTTCTAAATAATGTAATTTCCACTTGGATTTCTCTTTAACTTAAGGATTATTTATAAAGGTTTTTTGTTTCCAGGTGTATGGAATTTCAAGGGGGAGCTATCTGTCAATAAGAGAATTCTAGTTTTGCATTCCAGAGAAGGCAATGGCAACCCACTCCAGTACTCTTGCCTGGAGAATCCCAAGGACAGAGGAGCCTGGTGGGCTACAGTCCATGGGGTCGCACAGAGTCGGACACAACTGACGCGACTTAGCAGCAGCAGCAGTTTTGCATTCTGGTGAGTGAATACAGTTTGCTTGATGCAGCATTCTGTACTTAATTGAGATTTCCACTACTTACTATTTTTTAGTGTCAAAAAAATTGACGTATAATACATTCTCAGTAAAGTGCATTACTTGCATACAGTTTGATGAATTTTCACAAATACATACACTTGTGTCTACGCCTTATTACCTAGACCACAGAAGATTTCTTGCCCCCTTCCAGTTAATACCCCTCAGAGTTCCAAATACTAAAAACAAAACTGCCATATGATCTGGCAATTCTACTCCTGGGTATATATATCAAAAAAAAATGGAAACACTAACTTGAAAAAATACATGCACTTCAATTTCACAGCAACATTATTTGCAACAGCCAAGATATGGAAGCAGCCTAAGTGCCCATCAACAGATGAATGGATAAAGAAGATATGATATATGTATATGATATATATATATATGATTCTTTTTGCTTCTTGATATTTTTTCTTTTGTATTTATATATCTAGGATTGAGTCATTTTCTTTTATTTGCCTTTATTCTCTCTAAAAGAGCTGTTGTAAAATTCCTGGTTTACCTGGCAGCTTCAAGATCAGTACGTAAATCAATGAAGCTAGAATACCCCCTCACACCATACACAAGAATAAACTAAAAATGACTTAAAGACATAAATATAAGACATAACACCACAAAACTCCTAGAAGAGAACACAGGCAAAACAGTCTCTGACATAAATCATCCCAATGTTGTTTTTTTTCATACCAGTGTTTTCTTAGGTCAGTCCCACAAGACAACAGAAATAAAAGCAAAAATTAACAAATGGGACCTAATCAAACTTACAAGCTTTTGTATAGCAAAAGCAACTGTAAACAAAATAAAAAGACAGCCTATAAACTGGGAGAAAATATTTGCAAATGATGCAACCAACAAGGTCTTAACTTCCAAAATATGCAAAGGGCTCATACAACTCAATAACGAAAACAAACAATCCAATCAAAAAATGGGCAGAAGACCTAAACAGACATTTCTCCAAAAAAGACATACAGATGGCCACTAGACACATGAAAATATGCTATCACAAATTATTAGATAAATGCAAATCAAAACTACAACGAGGTGCCATCTCACACTGGTCAGAATGGTCATCATTAAAGTCTACAAATAAATGTTGAAGAGAGTGTGGAGGAAAGGGAACCCTTTCACACTGTTGGTAGGAATGTACATTAGAGTAATCATGGAAAACAGTATGGCAGTGCCTCAAAAAACTAAAAACAGAGCTGCCATATGATCCAGCAATTTCACTCCTGGGCATATACCCAGACAAAACTACAATTTGAAAAGATACATACACCTCTATGTTCACAGCAGCACTATTTACAATAGTCATGACATGGAAACAACCTAAATGTCCATTGACAGATGAATGGATAAAGAAGAGGTACACCCTCACACACACACAGTGGAATACTACTCAGCCATAAAAACACTGAAATAATGTCATTTGCAGTTACTTGGATGAACCTAGAGGTTATCATACAAAGCAAAGTAAGTCAGAAAGAGAAAGACAAACACCATATGATGTCACTTATATGTGGAATCTCCAGTGTGACATAAATGGGGGTATTCCCTAATGGTCTAGTGGTTAAGACTCTGTGCTCTCAGTGCAGGGACTGTGGGTTTGATCCCTGGTTGGGGAACTAAGATCCCACATGCTGCATGGTGTGGCCAAAAATAAACAAATAAACAAGTATCCTTTCTGTGGTAAAAACTTACTTCCATGTTAAAAAATATTTCAAAAATTTTAAAAATAAAATATGATACAAATGAACATATCTACGAAACAGAAACAGACTCAATGACACAGAGAACAGACTTATGGTTATCAAGGGGGAAGGCAGTAGGGGAGGGAAGGATTGGGAGTTTGGGATTAGCAGATGCAAACTAGCATATATAGGATGGATAAACAACAAGGTCCTACTATATAGCACAGGGAACTATACTCAATATCCTGTGATAAACTATAATGGAAGAGAATATGGAAAAGAATACATATGTGTATAACTGAGTCACTTTCCTATACAGCAGAAATTAACACAATATTGTAAATAACTATACTTCAATAAGTTTTTTTTAAAAAGAAACAGAAATGATCAGGAAAAAAATGCACAATTCTGTTCCTCCTGCCCCAAACCTATCACCCTGGTCCTCCAGGAGCAGAACGCAGGAATCTGCATTTTAGCAAGTGTCCCTGGTGATTCTGCAGCTCATCAGATGTGCAAGCCTTCCTGGGTTCCAAGTTTCCAAAAAGGTGAATTATCACCATCCCAGGCAGCCTGAGTCCTTCCCTGTCCCCTTCTGAGGACAGCCATTACCACTGGGTCCTCCCTTTGCCCCACTGCCTCCTCGTCTTTGCTCCTAAAAGTTCGACTAATGAAAGTGGATGATTCGTCAGAACTGTCAATAATTTTTGGTGGATCTGATCCCTTTCCTCACTGTACTCATAGGAAAACTGAGGTCAGAGGATGAAGGAGAGCCCATGAAGAGGCAGGGTTCAGGAAGAGCCTCTCCTTCCTACCTCTATAATGAGAAAAAATCCCTGCAGAGGGTGATCTCCTAGTCCTAAGTCTCCTGGGAGCATCAGGAAGATGTCTGTCTTATCACAGAATAAGCATGGCCTTGGGAATCAGACGGACCTGAGGTCCAATTCCACTTCCTCTCCCTGAAGCAAATAAATGGAGGTTTCTGAGCTTCAGGTCTTAAGACTGTTGTTGTTCACTCAGTCATGTTCGACTCTTTGCGACCCCATGGACTGCAGCACGCCAGGCTTCCCTGTCCTTTACCATCTCCCGGACCTTGCTCAAAGTCATGTCCATCGAGTTGGTGATGGCATCCAATCAGCTCATCCTCTGTCATCCCCTTCTCCTCCTGCCTTCAATCTTTATTAGAATTAACATATATGAAGTGCCTGGCACATGGTATGTGAAATAAACAGATGTGACCATCAGTAGGAGACTCTGCCACCTGCTACATAGGCTGGGTGGCAGGAGCCGAGGGGCAAAGGAATGTTGGCTTTCCCAGGGCTTTACGTACTGTCTTCCTTCCTCCTGTGACCTGCAAGCCTCAACTCCAAGTTTACCTGGGAGCCCTCCCACTTCCTGAGCAGTGACTGTGGGCTGGGTCCCGTGAGGGGCACTGGAGTTTTGGTTCCTGCTAGAAGGGGCACCCAAGCTGACAGACATTTGGGCGTGTGTATGGAGAGCTGCAGTAAGAGGGCAAACTGAGAGTCGGAGGGAGGAAGTGGAGGCTGAGGCGGACCTGAGGGGCCAGGGAAGGTGGGAGCCAAGAAGAGCAATGAGCATAAGCCTGGCAGTTTACAAATGGGGAAGCCCAGGGTCAGGGACTTAGGCAAACACTCCTAGTGGCCCTAAAACCCAGCTGCCTTGCCTCTATTTTGGAGTTTATCTTTTAGGGAAAGCTGAACTGATACACTGTCAATAAAAAGCCTGACAGATATGCAAGGGCTTAGTATGAACTTGTAGGCAGAAAGCAAATCAAATATGTTAAGCAAAGATTCACAGTCTTTTGTATCCCTATCTGAGCTAATATTTCACAAAGAAAGAGGACCCTCCCTGCCTTGGCACAGTACATATGAATTTGTGTTAATAAATGCTATTTATAAAGCATTCTGGTCTCAAAATCACATCCACGTTGATGCTCAAATGCAAGAGCAAGACCTCACCTTAAACAGCACTTTGCTCTTTTCAGGGTCATGCTTGGTGAGCCAGGAGGCCTGTGTTCTAGCCAGTCTGTGTCTAACTTGCTCTGGGTCCCTCTCTGGGCTTCAGCAGCTCTGTCTTGAAATGTGAGCATTAGGCTAATTGTCTCCCAGGGCTCCTTTGGGTCCAGAGTTCTCAGACATGCCTTCTTTTTTTAGATCCTTGTAACAGCCCTAGGAGGCAAACATCACCGTGCCCATTATACAGATGGAGAGACGAGGCTCACAGGTCACCAGAGATTCAGAGGCTGAGTCAGAACCCAGAGTCCCAGATTCAGAACCCAGAGTCCCAGACCTTTCCTGAATACTCCTTCTAGAAAGTCATGTATGTACACATGTGCGAGTATATACATATGTGGGAATCGGGGCACATGTTTCCACATGTGTCCCTGAGCTCCCTGCAGTCGCTCCTGATGCTGCATGTGCAGACTCACGGGCTGGGCCGGGCCTGTTCCAGGCAGTTCCACCCTGTGGGAAGTGGGGGAGAAGAGGGGAAGGGAGGAGCAGAAAGGAAGCTACACCCACATTTTTCTGCTGCCTGCTGATTTCAGCTGCTGCAGCGCAGGCTCCTAACTGCTGTGTACTTAGCTAAGTCTGAGTGACTCCATACATGGGCAGTGAGCTGGAACGCTTTCCTCCAAGCATCACAGCTGTGAGCTCCTCTCACAGCTGGGATCCAGGGCTGCAGAAGCACCCATGGCCCTTCTTACACATGTACACAGAAACAAACACATATACATTCACACATGCATGTCACAAATATTTTTCCCCACTCTGGTCCCAGTTTTCTCATCAGTAAAATGGGAGAGAACTCTCTTTGCCTTGCCAGAGGACCTTCTGAGTTCAGAGACACTGCAATTAACTTTGCAATCTGTAATGAGCTTGGAAAGACTCTGCTAAGATAATGTTCATCCATGGAATGGCAGAGAATGGGACTTTTTTCCTTTTTCTTATGAAAGAAGCCACGTGAGTTTCCTTTGAAGGAGACTACATAAATTTACTCTGGTTTTATCTTAATACAAAATTAGTGATTTCAACCTCAGAATCATACTGTCTGCTGTACCCTCCTCCTGCCAAAACTGGACTAGTTTGATTGCAGAAAATATCCTTATTTTGGCAGAGGAAGAGTTGATTAGATGGCATCACTGACTCAGTGGACATGAATTTGAGCAAACTCTGGGAGACAGTAAAGGACAGAGGGGCCTGGCATGCTGCAGTCCATGGAGTCACAAAGAATCAGATGTGACATAGAGACTAAACAACAACCCTGATTCACAATTCAAAAGGGAGATGATACAGTGAGGTGGCTAACAGAATGAACTCTGGAATAAGACTTCCCGGCTTCTAACTGCAGTTCTGTCACTTGCTAGTTGTGTCACGTTGACTCGGATGTGTTATTAATTGCCTTGTGCCTCAGATTCACTGTCAGGTGGGGTGACTATAGTACCTACTTCATTCGATAGCTATGAACATCTGCACATTCAAAACTGCTTGATAAGAGTGGCTATTTTTGATGGATATATTCAAGGTCACTCAGAGATTCACTGCCAGTGCCAAGGCTAGCCCTGAGCTCTCCTGTATCCCCTCCAGTCTACACTGGCTTTGAGGGAACCCTCCGCTTTTGGAGGGAAAAGCAGCTACTCTGCCCCAACTCCCTGTCCACAGCCTTGTCTAAGGTCCTGTGGGAGGTTTTAATGAGGGAAGCTCAAGCTCTCACTGGTTAAAAGCAAGAAGGTGGGGCTTTCTGCACCACCCTCTACCAGTGATAGCATCAGTATCACTGTCACCTGTGTCTGGACACAAGAGTCTTGTGGCAGAGGGTTTGGAAGCCTGAAGGCTGTAAGGACTTAGAAATTCATTGGAAAAGGAATAAACTAAATGAAGAACTGGGCTCCAATTTCTGCTTTGCCCTGACAAGCTGGGCAACCTTGGCAAGTTACTTTACCTCTTTAAGCCTCTGGAGAGAACAACACTGGTTGCAGTTCTTAAGACTAGGATTTCCTAGGATCAAAAATGTCACACTCCTAAGGATGTTGATTAAAAAGCATTTGCTCAGCTTGGTGAAAGTGTGAGGAGAAATCAAACATGGAGGTTGACTCTAAGCTGCTGAGGGTAATCATAAGACCACAATACTGAAAGTTTATTTATGATGCTAATTTTATTTGCAATTCAGTCACTACCCAAGAAGCCAAGACACAAAATGTCAAGTCAAGGAAACTGTTCTGAAGGTGGCTGCCCAGAGGATGAAAACCGGAGAGGCTTAAGGCTGTGAAAGAGTCTTGTGGCAAAAGGGCTAAGCACACAGCCTTTGGTATTAGCCAGACATAGGTCTGAATCCATGCTTGGCCACTTACTAACAGTTGATTGGCCTTCAGTAAGTCCCTCAACCCTCTGCATCTCAGCTTCCTCATCTGTAAAACGAGCATTATAATCATGGCCCACGTGGCTGTGTGCAGGGTTACCTAAGGGGATGCAATGAAAAGCTCCTGGCACACAATAAGCTCAATAAATGGAAGGTGCTGGTCTCATTTCAGATTTTCTTGCCTAGGGGTGAGAGAAATAAAACTCAAGTAAAATTTTGTTTCTTAACAAAGAAGGTTTAGGTAAAGAAGGCATTTTATTATTTTAAGTAACCAATAAGGGCAAGGGTAGAGCTGGCCTCAGGGAGGTCTGGGACCAGGGACTCAGACACCAAGACCCTTTCTTCTCAGCTTCTCATCTCTAACTGTTGGCTTCATTCCATCCTGCCACAGACAGGCCTCTCCATGGGTGCGGATATGGCTTCCAAAAGCTCTAGGTTCACATCTCCATCATAGCAGGAGAGAATTCTTTCCAACTAGCTAAAAGAAATCCCAAGAAAAGGACTCTAATTTGCCTGGTTTGGGTCACATGGTCATCATTGACCCAATCACAGTAGCCACCAGGTTGGAGTCCTCTGATTGGCTCAGCCTGGATCATGTGCCTAGGGCCCCAAGAGGCGTTTCTTCCTAGAAGAAACAGAGGAAGGAGATGCTGTGCAATTTTTTCTTTAGAGAGTCCAACATGTGGGTGGAGTCAGGGAACAGTTCTCTGCACCAGGTGCTGCGCATGGCATGAAGCCACTTCTTATTAATACAAGTGCTACATCCTCTTAGTGTGTCTTTGGTGCCATGTTTATCCTAAAATGTACTCTTTGTAGAAACAGCTCAACTTAATACAGCTTAATGCTGCCCAAATCCACCATCTTCAGCCGCTGTTTGCAGAGCTTACACAGTGCTCACAGCAGATGGAGCTCAGGCGCGATGGCGGTCTCCCTGGAGGGCTCAAAGTGAATCTTTCCCTGCCTCTACCCATCATCTCCAGACACAGAGGGGCCCTGGCCTCTGGTTCCTCCACTGACCCCAAGCTGCAGATCATGAGAAGACTGGGGGTTTTGTACTTAAAGTAAAAAATGATAGCACTAGAAGGGACCCCAGGAACCGCCTGGTCCATTTTACAGGTGGGGAGACTGAAGCCACAGGAGGACGAGGGGCTTGCCCCCTCTACCATGGACACAGAGCTCCTTTGGGAACTGTGTCATTGAGCACCCTCAGCTTGTGGATATGGTAGGTCCTCAATAAAGGAATATTTCTGGCCTCCTGATTCCATATCATTCTGCTTCCTCTTGAGCTTAAAAATCTTAATTTCTAAATCTAAAGTCCTTTCCCTTTCAAAGGAGCAGGGATGCTTTCTAAGGGCGAGGAAGGGTAGGAATGACCAAAATGCTCACAATCCCAGTTGAAGTGACTGAGAACTGGTGTGTGGTAATGGGGACAGACAGATGATGAGAAACACAGAGAGCAAGGTGAATATACAGTAGTGGTGGTGTTTAGTCACTCAATTGTGTCTGACTCTTTGTGACCCCATGGACTATACCTCACCAGGCTCCTTTGTCCATGGGATTCTTCAGGCACGAATACTGGAGTGGGTTGCCATTCCCTTCTCCAGGGTATCTTCCTAATCCAGGGATGGAACCCAGGTCTCCTGCACTGGCAGGTGGATTCTTTACTGCTGAGCCACCAGTGAAGCTAAGGCCAATATATATGCATCATCTTTTTACAATTTATGATTTGGCCCTGTGTATGATAGGCAGGGCAGGGGCTCCCTTCTCACCTGCTAGACAAAAAGACTGAAACTCCAAGAGGACAACTGACTTACTCAGAGTCCTCCCACCCCCTAATCCCCAGCAAACTCTGGAGGCACTTAGACCCCTTCTCTGGTGTAGGAGTCACAGCTTCAGCTTACCAGTCCACTGTGGCAAACACTTTTTTCCCCGCCCACATGCCCACAGCTCCTGCCACTCTGTTGGGGGGCTCTCTCTACTGGTCATTCCCAGCACAGGCCAGATATGCTGGGGAATTAACAGTCCCTCCCTGGCAGCAGTTCTCCACCAGTGACTGAGACTAGTTAGGGGGCACTGTCTCCCGCTTCAGACGGGTCAACCCCGAGGCTATACACACTCATTCCCAGAGCCTGCAGGACAGTCAAGCTCCAGCTGCTCACAGGGCCACTTGCTGGGTAGCATGTCATTCACTGTGTTCTTTCCATCCCTGCATTACTTTCAGGCTCCCTGGCAGCATTTCCTGGGATCCCATCCCAAACAAACCACTTGCCTTAGAGTCTTAGACAAAGTCTTGACAAAGTCTAATCAAATCTTTGTTTTCGAGTCTCCTTCTCGGGTAACCTAAACTAAGACAATCGCCTTAGTTTAAAATAAAAGAAGGTGGACCAACTGGCTAAGTAATGACAAATACAGACTATAAGAAGTGAACTGAGGTCAGGTCTAGAATGCCACAATGCTTGCCTGCCCCTTTCCTGGCCCCACCCTCACCAGTCCTACAAGTTTCTCCACCACCCATTAAGGAGGTGAGAGTGTCACAGGTCATGCTCCTGAGAACCAGCATCATGCAGGGCTGGCTCCATCCCTGAGCCCTGGGTGACAGTTTCCCACGGCTCTCACAAGCTGTCAGGAGTGAGTCGGCACACACTCCGCCTTCTCAGGCAGGCGGCTGGCCTGGCCTGAACTCACATGAACTCAGCCTCATGTCACCCATTCCTGGACTGACCCTTCCCCACAGGATGACCTTTGTGGGCCTGAGACCAGAGTCGTGGAATGGGTCATGGAATGCTGAAGCAGGAGAGAGTCCCAGGACTGGTAGGGGGAGGGGCTGAGATGGGGGGGCGGGGACAAAGTCTGTGCAAGGTCACACAATGCATCAAGAGTGGAATAGGGTATGAACCTAGGCATTTTTCCTTTATTTTTGAGTCTGATATATTTGCTTCTCACTTTCAGACTGTAGGGAAAAAGGAGATGGGAGCACTGCAAAAGAGTGGGAGCACGAAAAAAGAGTGGGAGCACAGCAAGAGAGGGGGAGCACTGAATTGAAGGCTGGCAGACCTCAGCTTAAAACCTGCTTTCACTGACTGCTGGCTGTGTGACCTTAAGTTACACAAGTAACTTGGTTTCATGTGTCTCAGTTTCCACAATTGTAAAGCCGAGGTTCTATTACCTTTCTAAAGGTGTTATTGGGAGGCTTAGCAGAGATAAGGGAGGTAGAAGGCACCTGGTTAATAAGAGATGCTCAACAAACACCAGGTAACTCTCAGTCTAAGAGGAAATCCCTCCCATTGTACAGGCTCCCACATGGGTTAAACTCCAGAGTTTAAATAGAAGTGTCCTCACCATCTTCATCATCACTTCTGGAAAGTCTTTAGCATGGACTAGTGCAGAATTTCCAGATGGTGTGCTTTAGAATAAGTACTGCTTCTATGTGAGAAAAGGTGCCACCTGAAAAAAAGAACTGCACTGCCAAGTATATTTGGAAAGGGTGGCATTAACATCGACCTGCAGGACCCATCGTGCCCTCCACTCCTCCATGTACTTGGTCCCCAGACAGCAACTCCCAGCACATCTGACCATATAACTCTTTGTCAGGAGCACTAAATGTCTCCCAGTAGTTGCAGATGCTCCAGGAAGCAGCCTAGGAGACAACTGCTGTTCACTGGAAAGGCCACCTGACTGAAGTCAGCTACTGTCCCTTTCTTGTGTGACCTTAGACATGTCCCTGACCTGTATGGGCCTCAGTTTCCCCATCTGTAAAAGAGAGGGGGGAGTGGAATCCCTAAGGCTGCTTCCAGTTCTGACGTGCTAGAGTCTTGAAGCTCTTTTCGTCCACTCTGGGCTCCCTGCTTGTAATCCGAGCTCACCCAACTCTGGCCAAGGACAGTGCTGGAGAAGGGCAGAGCGCTCTAAGCAGGCTCTGGCAAGCAGCCTGACGGCTGGTCTCACATCTTGCCTTTAAATGTAGGTGGAACTGTGCCGGGCAGGGCTGCGCCAGCCTCCTGCCTGGAGAGAAGACAAGAGAGCAGCTGTCCTCCCCTACTTCCTTCTCTACCCCCCTGCTGGGACAGTCAGCCGCTGGGGGATTAAGAGTCGGCCCAGCACCCATTCAAGCCATTCAACAAGACAGGAAACCAAGCTGCTCCTGCCTGCCCGCCTCTGCCGGGCAGGTCGGCAGGATTACATGCATTGTGCTGGGGAATGGCACAAAGGGAGGCCCAGCCCATCAGGGAAGGCCTCGTCTAGGAGGGAATGCACTGCCCAATGGCCGGGGTGCCCAGGGCCACCCTCCCCCTGCAAGTGAGTGGTTCGGGGGTCCCAGGGGCACCACGCGTGCCATCCCTTACAGCACCTCCTGAGACAAAGTCCCTGCATCCACACATGAAGCTCCAGCCTGCGTGTAACAGTCTTTTCTGAGCACGAGGCAGAGACCAGCACAAAGGGCAGGCAGGTAAGGACAAGTTCACCTCCCTGAGCCAGAGGCTCCTGAAGGCCTCCGGGGAACAGCATGTTCATCGTCACTGCCTTCTTACGGCAACCATCAAATCCTTAACCAGGAGAAGCCGGATCTGCCTTTAAAGGTGATTTCAGACAGAGATGTCTCTGTGGGTTCCCTTGGACTGATGGGCCAGATCTTATTGGACAGCCAGGCTCCGTTCAGGTAGGTCCCACAGGGAAATATGGGCATTCACCACATAGCATCCTATGGAGATTAGTGCTCCAGGTGGTGGCAGGTACCCTAAACTTAACTCATGCCTCATTTCAGCCATATCTCTGTGCGTGCATGCTAAGTTGCTTCAGTCATGTCCAACTCTGTGTGAACCTATGGACTGTAGCCTGCCGGGTTCCTCTATCCATGGGATTCTCCAGGCAAGAATACCGGAGTGGATCGTTGTGCCCTCCTCCAGAGGATCTTCCCAATCCAGGGATCGAACACATGTCTCTTACATCTCCTGCATTGACAGGCAGGTTCTTTACTACTAGTGCCACCTTATAAGTGTGGTATTACTGACAATATTTTTCTTTTTATAAACTTACTTTTTAAATTTAAATAGCTTCTTTAGCCTTTTGCTAAGCAATAAAATCTATAAAATCTTACATGGGTCTTACGTGCTAGTATTTACTAATACAATAAAAGTAATCTCCCAACCATAAAAAATGCTATGTCCATAGACTACCTACATTCAGCTTGGAAATTATCAGTGGTAAGTAATGTAGAATGAGACTAGGTAGTCTCTAAGGTCCTTTCATCTTTTGGGAGCTGGGTTTATAGGATATTGAGAATCCTCAATGCCACTGATTCCAAAATTCTCCATAGTCACCTAAGCCAGACCCTCAGGAGCCCTTCCCAGACTCCCCCTCCTTCCTCACTCTGCTGAGGTAGTCACCAGGCAATCCTGCCTCCTGAACACCTCTCACAACTGGGAGGGCCACTGCCTCAGTTCAGGCTTTCACCCACTCTCACCCAGCAGTAGCCCTGGCTGGTCTGTCTGCACCTCCTGACCGCCTCCAATCCACTGTCCACCCTGCAGCCAGAGCACTCTTGTGGCCACGAATAGCTAAAGCACCTGGAACACAGGAAACACTCCATTTATGACAGCCATGGTATTTTTTAAGAATATAAATCTAATCATGTCTCTTTACTGCTCAAAAGCTTTCCGTGGTTCCCCAGAAACCTCAGGATAAATAGAAATTCCATAACCCAGTATATGGGCATGGAGCAGGGTGCCGGGATCTTGAAGAATGAACAGAGGAAACAGACTTCCCTAGGAATACTTCCCTAGGCTTCCATAGGCTTGCACTTGTCACAAGCTCTTGTCATAAGATAAGCCTAAAGATGGTCTTGGAATATTAATAAGGCCACGAGACAAGAAAACATCCCCTGCTTGCACGTGGCACAGGAGTCCAGAGAAAAATGGAACAAGGCAGACCCATAATGGATTCAAAAGGAGGCCCTCCCATAGTTAAGTGGTTCTTGTTCGATGCATGATACAGGGTGCTCAGGGCTGGTGCACCAGGATGACCCGGAGGGATGGGATGGGGAGGGAGGTGGGAGGGGGGTTCTGGAAGGGGAAAACATGTACACCCATGGTGGATTCATGTCAATGTGTGGCAAAACAAATACAATATTGTAAAGTTAAAAAATAAACTAATAAAAAAAAAAGTGGTTCTTGATCTTTGGAGACTGGGACATACTCTCAACTAAAGGGTTTCTAGAGGCATAGCTGAGGGATTATACTGTACCCCAGGGGTGCAGCATTTACTTGCTGGTCTCTCAGCATCATGACATTGTTTAATAGGACTGATGGCTACCCAGGCTGTATGCCCTTGTGTGTGTGTGTGTGCGTGTGTGTGCGAGTGCTCAGTCACTAAGTTATGTCTGACTTTTACAACCCCATGGACTATAGCCCACCAAGCTCCTCTGCCCATGGAATTTTCCAGGCAAAAATACTGGAGTGGGTTGCCGTTTCCTAAGCCAGGGATCAAACTTGCATCTCTTGCGCCTCCTACATTGGCAGGCAGATTCTTTACCACTGCGCCACCCAGGAAGCCCTGTAAGCCCCCTTACATACCCACAAAGAAGAGCTCTTGTGTGTGACCCTACTTCTCACTCCCAGTGAGCTTCACTCCGGCTACCCTTGATCCTATAATCTCTCCAGCTCAATATTCCAACCACATCTGGAATTACTGTAGCTGAAATTGAGTTCACACCTTTGTGGTACTCCAGTGTACACCAGTTAGGAACTGCTGTCTTAGCCATACAGTTAAGCCAATGAGACCCTCTGACAAGGAGCTGAATATTTATGTCAGAGATCACTGATTTGTAGTATACTGCATATACTGTTATGTATGATAAATATGTTAAAATACATATGATTCTTGCCTAATAATATGCTTCATTCTTTTTTAGTAGTCCATTTAAGTTATTAAATGCATAAAGTACTGCAAATGTCCTTTATCTTGATTTTGGTATATGCTTATATATTCCTATAAATGTTGGAAGAGGGTGTTTGCTATGACCAGTGTAGTCTCTCGGCAAAACTCTATTAGCCTTTGCCCTGTTCCATTTTGTACTCCAAGGCCAAACTTGCCTGTTACTCCAGGTATCTCTTGACTTACTACTTTTACATTCTAGTCCCCTATGATGAAAAGAACATCTTTTTTTCTAGAAGGTCATGTAGGTCTTCATAGAACCATTCATAGAAAAAGCAAGAGAATTCCAGTAAAACATCTACTTCTGCTTCACTGACTATGCTAAAATCTTTAACTGTGTGAATCACAACAAACTTTGGAAAATTCTTATAGAGATGGGAATACCAGACCACCTTACCTGCCTCCTGAGAAACCTGTTATGCAGGTCAAGAAGCAACAGTTAGAACCGGACATGGAACAATGGACTAGTTCCAAATTGGGAAAGGAGTATGTCAAGGTTATACATTGTCACCTTGCTTATTTAATTTATATACAGAGTATATCATGCAAAATGCCAGGCTGGATGAAGCACAATCTGCAATCAAGATTGCCGGCAGAAATATCAATAACCTCAGATATGCAGATGACACCATCCTTATGGCAGAAAGCAAAGAGGAACTAAAGAGTCTCTTGATGAAAGTGAAAGAGGAGAGTGAAAAAGTTGGCTTCAAACTCAACATTTAGAAAACTAAGGTCATGGCATCTGGTCCCATCAGTTCATGGCAAATAGATGGGGAAAAAATGGAAACAGTGAGAGACTTTATTTTCTTGGGCTCCAGAATTACTTCAGATGGTGACTGCAGCCATGAAATTAAACGACGCTTGTTTGCTCCTTGGAAGAAAAGCTATGACCCACCTAGACAGCATATTAAAAAGAAGAGATTACTTTGCTGACAAAGGTCTGTCTAGTCAAAGCTATGGTTTTTCCAGTAGTCATGTATGCATGTGAGAGTTGGACTATAAAGAAGGCCGAGTGCTGAAGTATTGATGTTTTTGAACTGTGGTGCTGACGAAGACTCTTGAGAGTCCCATGGGCTGCAAGGAGATCAAACCAGTCAATCCTAAAGGAAATCAGTCCTGAATATTCACTGGAAGGACTGATGCTAAAGCTCCAATACTTTGGCCACCTGATGCAAAGAGCAGACTCATTAGAAAAGACCCTGATGCTGGGAAAGATTGAAGGCAGAAGGAGAAGGGGATGACGAGATGAGATGGTAGGATGGCATCACCGACTCGATGGACATGAGTTTGAGCAAGCTCCAGGAGATGGTGAAGGACAGGGAAGCCTGGAGTGCTGCGGTCCATGGGGTTGCACAGAATCGGACATGACTGAGTGACTGAACAACAACATTCCTATAAATACTATATATTCCTGGCTTCTTTTGTTCAGCATAATGTTTTTGAGATTCATTCACATTATTACATATATCAGTTGCTTGTTCTCTGCCACTGCTGAGAAATATTCCATTGTGTGAACACACTGAAATTTGTTTATAGACACTAGGACACCTCCAGTTTACAGATATTATGAATAACATTGCTATGAATCATCTCATCTTTTGGTGAGCTGCATTTCTCTTTGATTTATATTCAAGAGTAGAATTTCTGGATCATGGGATAGGTGTATATTTAGCTCTAGTATGGGATTTTAATAAATTACTGAGATTTTTTCCCTTTGTAAAGTCCCTCTGGGTAGTTAGATGCAGATTCCTACACTGACTGGATTCTGCCTGAACTTCAGCCTATATTCTGATATTCCAGCCAGGCCCAACCAGATCAGCAGCCCCCTCTGTAGAATGCTGTCTTAAGAAAGCATTTTTCTACCTTATCTGTGCTATAGACCACACAGGCACTGTCTCACACTCCATTGCAAACATTGTTTTATATTCCATGCCCCCCTCCAATTCCATGCCTCTCACTAGACTGAGTGTTCTTTAAAAGCAGATATTCTGCCAACCATATAATCTCCCTTGCCTGGTATGCAATGGGTAATTAACGTTTAAAGATTAAATAATAAATAACTAATTTATCAGTTAGCTGCTGCTGTATGACAAATTACCCTAAAGCTCAGTGGCTTAAAACAACATTTGCTATCTCAGAGTTTCTGTGGGTCAGAGAGCCAAGAGCTGGGTAGTCTGGCTCAGAGTCCCTCATGAGATTGCAGTCAAGGTATGGACCAGGGCTTTAGTCATCTGAAGGCTGGGCTGGGACTGGAGGATCCTCTTCTGAAATCACTTACTGTGGGCTGATGTCAGGAGACCTCAGTTCCTTCCCACAAGGTTCTTGTGACATAAAAGCTGGCTTCTGCAGAGTGAGTGATTTGAAGAGAGAGAGAAAGGGCCAAGTTACAGCATCTTTTATGACCTAGATCTTGAAGTCACACTGTTATTTCTGCTTTATTCTCTTCGTTGTCAGTGAGGCACTAGGTCCAGTCAATACTCCAGAGAGAATTAAGCCTCATCTCTTGAAAGAAGGAATATTAAAGAAGTTGTAGACATATCCTAAAACCATCAACTGTAATAGTAGTTAATATTTATTGAGTAATTACTATGGGCCAGGTGCTACGCTGTGTGTTTTTACAGAGCATTTTGTTTAATCCTTATAAAAACCCTACAAGGGAGATACTATCCACAGTTTTTCAGTCAAGAAAACTGAGGTGCTGAGAGATCAAGGAATTTTCCCAAGGTCCCACAGCCAATGACAGAGCTATGATGGGAACCCAAAAGACTCTAGAGCTTTTGCTCCTAACCACTGAGTTATACAATGAATGAGAGACAGTGGATGAGCCTATGAATCTAGGGTTCTCAGATGGAGTGGTGGGCTCAACAGTGCACCAAACATATGCCCATTTCCTAACTTCCCATGACTACTACCTTTCATGGCAAAAGATGTGATTAAGTTAAGGATCTTGAGAGGAGGAGCTTAATGCTGGATTATCTATGTAGACCCTACACGTAATCACATGTATCCTCCTGAGAGGCAGAGGGAGTTTTGACACAGACAGAAGAGGAGAAGACACAGGGGAAAGGTGATGTGAAGACAGAGGCAGAGATTGCAGTGATGCAGTCACAAGCAAAGGAATGCTGGCACCAACCAGAAGCTGGAAGAGGCAAGGAGTGAATTCTCTCCTAGGGCCTCCAGAGGAAGCACAGCCATGCTGACACTTTGATTCGAAACTTCTGGCCTCTAGAACTGTAAAAGAATAAATTTCTACAGTTTTAAGCCACCAAGTTTTCGGTACTTTGTTACAGCAGCCACAGGAAACTAATACAGATGGTGAAATGTGTTCTATCTCCCTATTCAACAGTGTTGCTCTTGAGGACTGAAATGGAGTGTTTTGGGTTTGTTAGCATGGTTGTCATCTTTGGATCAGCTTGGCATCAACTCAACCTGAAACAGCAGCAGCAAATTAAAATCAGGTTTTAAAAAAAAAGGAAGAAAATGTATAAAAATGACCTATATAGTTTTTTGTTTAATTGCTAAGTTATGTCCGACTCATTGGTGACCCCAAGGACTATAGCCCACTAGGCTCCTCTGCCCAAGGGATTTTCCAGACAAAAATACTGGAGTGGGTTGCTATTTCCTTCTCCAGGGGATCTTCCCTACCCAGGGATCGAACTCATGTCTCCTGTATCTCCTGCATTGGTAGGCGGATTCTTTACCACTGAGCCACCTAGGAAGCCCCATATTGTTATTGCTGAGTTTAAATTTTACTCTCATTTCCTAGTAGCTGAGACTAAAAGAAAATGAGGATGGATTACATAATTTTCATTTTCTGATAAATAAAGGAATCTGTTCTTCAAGAAACACACATCTTTCCCTCATATTATATTTTAATAATAACAGAGCAAGTATGTCTTCATACACTGAACAAAACAAGAGATAAAACATCAACAGTAAATTAAGAAGGTCAAGGGACTGTCCTCATGTGGAGGTTTCTCATGTAATCCTTGGTTAAGAACTACAGCCCAACAGAGAAATACAGTTCAACACCCTAGCCACACAGGCTGGAATCCAGGGGTGAGAGCTCACATGGATAGAGGGTGCCAGAGTTCACAGAGTGCTTCTACATCCATCATTCTAGATGTGTTCAAACAGCTCCTGAGAGCCAGGCAGGGCAGAGAGTATAATGTGCATTTTACAGATGTATAAACCAAGGCCCAGAGAAGTGAAGAAAGTGCCCAGGGTCACATAGCTGGTGACTGGCAGGGCTGAGTTTCAGTGACACTCCAAGAACAGACCTCCAGGCATGCTGGAGCTTAGTCTACATCCCTCCTATTGTTCTCCAAGGATTTCATGCCCATCTGTTGTGTCTCTCCAAGCACACTGAGCCTTTGCAGGAAGGGTCCTCCTCTCATACTTCTTAGGAAACCCCTGGTACTTGGGGTGGTCCTGAAAGATGTCCCTCCACGTGTCAGGCCCTGCCCCAGGAGAGACCATGCCCCAGACCCACCCTGGCCTGGTCCTTTAGATCAGGTCCCAAGCCAGCTGAGAAAGCTGCCAAAAAGGGAGGAGTTAAAGATCGGACCGGGGTGGGGGGTGGGGGGAGCTCAAACCCAGCACCTCACAGAGGGATCTAGGAGTGAGTGCAATGTCCAGCCCAGTCAGGCGCTGTCCACCCCACAGTGCTGACCTGCTTCCAGTTGCTGGGAAAAGATGGGGCCCCCGGGGAGACGGGTTTGGGCTCCCCATTTCCCAACCTTCCACACCAGCGGCTGAGGTGGTTGGAGACATTTGGACCCTTAGGGACCAGGAAGAGAAAGAGAAGGGAGGGCTGACTGCTTCTGCTCTTTGTCCTTACTTTCTCCCCACCCCATGCCCTCTGGTGCCTTTTTTGCCTCGATCCATCCTCTTCCTGTACTTCATCACATTCCAGCCTCCTTGTCATTCCTCTGGAGTCACTTTCTTTCCACCTCCCTCATCCCTATCCTCTTCTCTGTTTCTCCCTACCTCCCTTTTTATTTTTGTATTGATTCATAATATTATATTTGTTTCAGGTTTATGACATAGTGATTCAAAATTTTTATAGACTATGCCCCTTTTAAAGTTATTACCAAATAATGGCTATATTTCCCTGTGCTGTACACTATACCCTTGTTGCTTATTTGTATTATACATAGGGGTATGGGTTTAAGAGACACAAACTACTATCTCACCCTTCCCCACTTCCCTCTCCTCACTAGTAACCACCTGCTTGTTCTCTATATTTGTGGGTTTGTCTCGTTTCTGTTTTATTATATACATTCACTTCTTTTATTTTTTAGATTCCACATATAGGTGATAACAGAGTATTCGTATTTCTCTGTTTTACTTATTTCACTAAGTATAATACTTTCTTGGTCCATCCACATTGTTGCAAGTGACAGAATTTCATTCTTTTTAATGGCTGAGTAATATTCTATTATGTATACTAAAGCTCAGATGCTCAGTTGTTCCTGACTCTCTGTAATTTCATGGACTGTAGCCCTCCAGGCTCCACTGTCCATGGGATTTTCCAGGCAAGAATACTGGAGCGGGTTGTCATTTCCTTCTCCAGAGCATCTTCCCAATCCAGAGATGGAACCCACATCTCCTGCATCTTCTACATTGGCAGGCAGATTCTTTACCACTGAGCCACCTGGGAAGCCCCCTATTATGTATATATACCACATATTCTTTATACATTCATCTATTGATGGCACTTAGGTTGTTTCCATATCTCATCATTGTAAACAGTGCTGCTATAAACATTGGGGTGCACATACCTTTCCAAATTAGTGTTTTCATTTTCTTTGGATATATACTCAACAGTGGAATTGCTAAATACAGTAGTTCTATACTGTTTTACACAATGGCTGCACCAATTTACAACCTCACCAACCGTGTACTATGGTTCCCTTCTCTCTACATCCTTGCCAATGCTTGTTATTTTTAGACTTTCTAATGACAGCCATTTTGAGAGGCATAAGATGATATCTCATTGTGGTTTTGATTTGCACTTCTCTGATGATTAGCAATGTTAAGCAGTTTTTCATGTGCCTGTTGGCCATCTGTATAACCTCTTGGGAAAAATGTCTGTTCAAGTCTTCCACTCATTTTTAATTGGGACATTATATATCGAGTTGTATGAGCTGTCTATAGATTTTGGATATTAACCCCTTATCAATCATAACTTTGCAAATATTTTCTCCCTTTCAGTAGGTTGTCTTTTCATTTTGTCAGTGGTTTCCTTTGCTTTGCAAAAACTTTTAAGTTTAACTAGGTACCCTACAATAAGGTACCACCTCACACTGGTCAGAATGGCCATGATTTAAAAGTCTGCAAATAACAAACGCTGGAGAGGGTGTAGAGAAAAGGGAACCCTGATACACTGTTGTTGGAATGTAAATTAGTGCAGCCACTATGGAGAAAAGTATGGAGATTCCTTAAAAAACTAAAAATAGAGTTGCCATGAAAGTGAAAAGTGAAAGTGAAGTCGCTCAGTTGTGTTCGACTCTTTGCAACCCCATGGATTGTAGCCAACCAGGATCCTCCGTCCATGGGATTTTCCAGGCAAGAGTACTGGAATGAGTTGCCATTTCCTTCTCCAGGGGATCCTCCTGACCCAGGAATAGAATCCAGGTTTCCTGCATTGTAGGCAGACGCTTTACCATCTGAACCACCAGGGAAGTCCACCAGAGTTGCCATATGACCCGGCAATTCTACTACTGGGCATATATCTAGACAAAACTGTAATTTGAAAAGCTATATGTACCCCTATGTTCATACAGGTCTATTTACTATAGGTAAGACATGGAAATAACCTAAATGTCCATTGATAGATGAGTGGATAAAGATGTGGTGTATGTATCTATATGTGTGTGTGTGTATGTATACACACCCACACAGTGGAATATTACTCAGTCATAAAAAATGAAATAATACCACTTGCAGCTACATGGATGGACCTCAAGATTATCATACTAAGTGAAGTAAGTCAGAAAGAAAAAGACCAATACAATATCATTCATATGCAAAATCGAAAATATGACACAAATAAACTTATTTATGAAACAGAAACAAACTTACAGACATAGAGAACAGACTAGTGGTTGCCATGACAGGGGGCAGGGGAGGGATAGATTGGGAGTTTGGGACTAGCAGATGCAAACTATTATATATAGGATGGATAAACAACAAGGTCCTACTACATAGCACAGGAAACTATATTCAGTATCCTGCAACAAACCATAATAAAAAGTTTTAAATTCTAATTAGGTCCCATCTGTTTATTTTTGCTTTTCTTTTCCCTTAGGAGACAGATCATATATATGTATGTATATACATACATACATACATATTTTGCTATGATTTACATTGAAGAGTGTTCTGCCTATGTTCCCTTCTAGTTTTGTGGTTTCACCTCTTACATTTAGGTTTTTAAACCATGTTGAGTTTATTTTTGTATACAGTGTGAAGAAACGTTCTAATTTCATTCTCTTACATGAAGCTGTTCAGTTTTTCTTTTATTTTGAGAGACTGTCTTTTCCCCATTACATTATTGTTGCCTCCTCTGTCATAGATTAATTGACCATAGGTGCTTGAGTTTATTTCTAGGCTCTCTCTCCTGTTCCATGATCTGTGTGTATGTTTTTGGGCCAGTATCATGTTGTTTTGATTACTGTAGCTTTGTGGGATCACAGTCTAAAGTCAGGGACCATGGTTCCTCCAACTTTGTTCTTTTTTCTTAAGATTGCCTTGGCAATTCAGTCTTCTCCTTTCCTTATTTTGAAGCATATCTCAAATATCATATATTTCTGTCCATAAATATTTCAGTGTAGGCCTTTAGGTGATACAGTTAATTTAAAAAACATAACCAAAACATACTTCAGTTCAGTCACTCAGTCCTATCCGACACTTTGCGACCCCATGGACTGCAGCACGCCAGGCTTCCCTGCCCATCACCAACTCATGGAGCTTGCTCAAACTCATGTCCATAGAATCGGAGATGCCATCCAACTATCTCATCCTCTGTCATCCCCTTTTCCTCCTGCCCTCAATCTTTCCCAGCATCAGGGTCTTTTCAAATGAGTCAGCTCTTCGCATCATGTGGCCAAAGTATTGGAATTTCAGTTTCAGCATCAGTCCTTCCAGTGAATATTCAGGATTGATTTTCTTTAGGATAGACTGGTTGGATCTCCTTGCAGTCCAAGGGACTCTCAAGAGTCTTCTCCAACACCACAGTTCAAAAGCATCAATTCTTTGGCACTCAGCTTTCTTTATAGTCCAACTCTTAACATCCATACACGACTACTGGAAAAATGATCACTTTGACTAGACGGACCTTTGTTGGCAAAGTAATGTCTCTGCTTTTTAATATGCTGCCTAGGTTGCTCATAACTTTTCTTCCAAGGAGCAAGCATCTTTTGATTTCATGGCTGCAGTCACCATCTGAAGTGATTTTGGAACCCCCCAAAATAAAGTCTCTCACTGTTTCCATTGTTTCCCCATCTATTTGCCATGAAGTGATGGGACCAGATGCCATGATCTTAGTTTTCTGAATGTGGAGTTTCAAGCCAGCTTTTTCACTCTCCTCTTTCACTTTCATCAAGAGGCTCTTTTCCTTCTTCGCTTTCTGTCATAAGGGTGGTGTCATCTGTGTATCTGAGGTTACTGGTATTTCTCCCGGCAATCTTGATTCCAGCTTGTGCCTATCCAGTCCCGCATTTCGCATGATGTACTCTGCATAAAAGTTAAATAAGCAGGGTGACAATACACAGCCTTGAGGTACTCCTTTCCCGATTTGGAACCAGTCTGTTGTTCCATGTCCAGTTCTAACTGTTGCTTCTTGACCTGCATATAGATTTCTCAGGAGGCAGGTAAGGTGGTCTGGTATTCTCATCTCTTCAAGAATTTTCCACAGTTTGTTGTGATCCACAAAATCAAAGGCTTTGGCATAGTTAATAAAGCAGAAGTAGATGTTTTTCAGGAGCTCTCTTGCTTTTTCAACGATCCAGCAGATGTTGGCAATTTGATCTCTGGTTCCTCTGCCTTTTCTAAATACAGCTTTAACATCTGGAAGTTCACAGTTCACAATTCACATACTGTTGAAGCCTGCTGAAAACATACTTATTATTCCTAAAAACTTTGCCATAATTTAAGATTATCAAATGGTAAGGGAGCATTCAGTGGGTTTCCCTGGTGGCTCAGTGGTAAAAGAATCTGCCTGCCAGTACAAGAGACACAGGTTAGATCCCTGATCCAGGAGGGTCCCACATGCCGCAAAGCAACTAAGCCCATGTGCCATAACTATTGAGCCTGTACCCTAGAGTGCAGGAGCCACAACTACTGAGCCCATGAACTACAACTACTGAAGCCTGAGAGCCTAGAACCCGTGCTCCACAACAAAAGAAGCCACTGCAGTGAGAAGCCTACTCACTGTAACTAGAGAGTAGCCCCCACTCACTGAAACTAGAAAAAAACCTATGAAGCAACGAAGACCCAGTATGCCATAAATAAATAAAGTTTTTAAAAAAATAGTAAGGGAGCATTCACATTTCTAACTATTGTCATGTTTCTCTGCTCTCCCCTTCTGCCTCTTTTAATAAAAATATGACACCTCTTTCACTGTAAAGCTCTCCAAACACACTAATGCAAAGCCCTCCAAACACATTATTTAATGGTCATATGTGCCCTTGGAGGATGTTCCTCCTTCCAGAAATGAGGAAAATGAGGCTCACAGAGGTGAAGGGACTTGCCCAAGGTGACATAATGGGCTAGAGGCAGAGCCAGGCCCTGGCCCAGGCCCTGTGTCCCCTACCCCTTGCTTCTCTCTACCCCAGGGACCTCACAATGGAAGATTTCAACTGCCAAGCTCAGAGGCTCCAGAAGAGTCTGGAGAAACAGGCTGAGAGACTCTCCACCAGTGGCAGCAGGCTGTAGAGTGTACATCCCCAGCTAGGGAGGTACCTCCACGCCCTTTCCTCCAGGGAACAACAGGACTAATTCCTTGGCTCAGGCTTATTTGCATGCAGGAGCTCCTCAAAGCCCAGGCAGTGGCTGGGGCTCACCACCCCGCCTTCTGAGCAGCAAGCCTTAAGCCCCCAGCACTATGGCAGATTGGCTGCTGACACCCAAAGGGCAGGCACAATAGCCAGATCACTCAGACAACCTTATCCTAATTCTACTTTTTGCCTAAGTGCAGGAGGAGGGCAAAGGTCTCTCTGTTTTTCTTCTGGGAACCTCCTTGCCTAGCCAGCCCTGCACATGCAGAGAATGCCATGGATTCCATTCTAAATCCCCTGACTTTTGTGGCTAATTCTTCCATTAGTCTGCAGACTGCAGAGCAAACCCTTGAGCCTGGCATTCAAGACCTGCAGTCTACCCAACACCACTAATGTAACCTATCATAGAGACCAAAGGGACCATGCTACAATTTCAAGGGAGGCCAAAAAAAAAAAAAAAAAGCATTATACCAGTTAATTCCTGAAATTATCCTATTTGAGCTTCACTTCTTTAGCTTGAGATGATGCATCTGTTTAAATGCAAGCACTGTTCCTGTCAGCAGTGTCCATTAATCCCCTTCCACACTTTAAATGTAATGTCCTGATATTTTCACTTGCTACTTGTTTGCCCGTACAAACTGTGGCATATCGTATCTCCTCACCTTTGCTCATTCAGTTTCCTCTGCCTAGAACTTCATTTCTTCTTTCTTCATCCACTAACTACTAGGGGTGCTACCTCCTCTGAGGAATCTTTCTGAATGCCTCCTCCTCTCACAGCCTTCCAATCCCCACACTGGGCAAAGGGCCCTTTCGAGGGTTTAACTTGACCCTAGTCGCATCTCACTGCATGGTAACCAGCACACCGTAAGCCCCCACCCTGCACCCAAGGGCAGGGATCAATGCTGTTCATCTAACCCTCTGTAGGCCTGAACACAGGGCCTGGCATATAGTAGCATCTCCACTTAATGGGATGGTTGAAATACTTTATCTCAATGAAAGTATGCAGCCCTGTGGGTTAGGCTGCTCAGGAGTGATGGTTCCTCCCATTTTAAAGACATGGAGGTTGAGACACAGAGAGGTCAAGCAACATGACCCAAGCACCCAGCACTGAGTAGGGGCTAACGCTCTCCCCGTATCTCCTGTCTCCTGATGCAGCGCACTGCTCCTGCTGCTGCCCTCCAAGACAGGCCCTGGATCCCCTGGGGCAGAGGAGCCATGACAACTGGAGCAAATAGATGCCAGTGCTCAGGGCATACTGGAGCAAGCACTGTGCTCAAACACCTCAGCACAATTCCCTGCGGCCCAGGGCAACGTCCACATTCCTCATCCCAGCCTCAGGTCCTCACTCAAGCCCATCTCTCCACCTTCTTCCTCTACGACTCCCTCTCACATGCCCCTGCTCCCACCACACCTGCCTACTCATCCTTCTCTGGGCTCACCTGACTTTTCAGAACCCAGTACAGGGTGCCCAGACTCTATCCCTATCACTGATCATGTTCTCATGATCAGTGCAACTGGATGAAGAGGTAAGGCAGATGTTGACAGGAGTCCTCCCACATCAGGGTGACAGAGCAGCGCAGCACAAAACAAGCAGATCAATCAGCATTCGCCACACTGTGTTCCTGGAACACCAGCATCCTGAGAGATGCTCAGAACTATTTCTCCACAAAAGAGCCCCCTGAACGAGACAACAGGAATGATGTATACTGAGTGTTCATGTCTCAGGCCCTGTGCAGTCTTTTGCACACAATGCTGCATTCTGCCCTCACAACAATCCCGAAAGGTAGGCTCCACGTTATTTCCTCTGGACCACAAATGAGGAAACTGCAGCTCAGAAGGGTTAGCGAGCTTCCCCATGGTCACAAAGCTAGAAGGAGAAGAACCAGGATCCAAAACCCAGCCTGTGCTCTTATTCTGTGAGACTGCTGCTGCTGCTAAGTCGCTTCAGTCGTGGCCGACTCTGTGCGACCCCATAGATGGAAGCCCACCAGGCTCCTCCATCCCTGGGATTCTCCAGGCAAGAATACTGGAGTGGGTTGCCATTTCCTTCTCCAATGCGTGAAAGTGAAAAGTGAAAGTGAAGTTGCTCAGTCATGTCCGACTCTCAGCGACTCCATGGACTGCAGCCTACCAGGCTCCTCCGTCCATGGGATTTTCCAGGCAAGAGTACTGGAGTGGGGAGCCATTGCCTTCTCCAATTACTTTTATCTTATCTGCTATATTGACCCTTGAGGAAATTCCAGATGTAATTAAGACCTGAGGAGTCTTATGTAAATTTAACGAAATATTCTGCCCCCCTATTTGAGGCTGGAACTTCACCACCACTTTTTATGTTACTGAATCCTATTCACATCCCACAGAATACAATGTTTCCCTAAACTCAGTTTGGGAAATGTTGCCCTAGAAGACAGCAGCTCTTACTGTCCTAACAATCTGAGAGCACCAGGTGGAGGAAAGAGCCCTGCAGACCTCTGGGCACAGCCTCTGTATTGTACACATAGAGTTCTAAGACCAGACACTGGCCCTGGCTCTCCCTTGTCAGGGCCAGTGAGGGGAGGGAACAGGTCTGTGACTCCCAAGAAAGGCCTTTACTCGAGGCAGGCAGGTGAGGCTGGCAGTTTGGAATTCTCTCAGCAGGTGGAATTCACACACCTTCCTGCAGAGGCCGCACAGGCTTCGGGAGATGGAAACTGTTGGAAGAAGCACCAACTTATGAATAAAAATCCTAAGTTCCAAGGACCAACAAAGCAGGACAGCTCCACAGATCACACCAAACTTAATTTCTCCAACATAAAGGCCCAGAGATGGAAAGGTACTTGTCCAGGGCCACACAGCAAGTTCAAAGCACAGCTGGAACTAGAATTTAAGCTTCCTGCCTCCTGCTCCAAGAACCTGGCTGGCCTTTCTTGAAAAGCTGATATGTGCGTCTGTCTCCTCAGCCTGGCCAGAGGCCCATTGAGAGTCAAAACAGTGTCCAATTCATGCCCGACTTCCTGGCTCCTGACACTTAGGGCTAAAGGAATTTTTGCCCAAAACTCTGTTTCTCAGCTTTATCACTTAAATGGTTGCTTCTGAAAATGACTGTACCCTCAAAGGGTGAACATACTCTACCAAATAACAACAACACCTGTAGTATGCCTAATATATATGTGTGTATACACACACACATCTACACACACACATAAAACACCACTCTAAGAATTTTACCTATAATAATTATATTTAAATCTTACAGTGACCATAAAAGGTAGGTATATTATCAATATAATTATCATCCCCATTTTGTATGCAAGAAAAAATGTGACACAAGAGGTTAAGTAATTTGTGTAAAGTAACACAGCTAGTAAATAATAGAATCAGGATTTGAACACAGCCGAGTACTCTAACACACAAACCACTACCTCTCGAAGGTCCTATCTTTATCATGCATGTAAAATGCTCCAGACACTCTGTTAAAGCATCACTTACATCACCTGTAATGCTCACAGCAAAGCCCAGAGCTAAATGTTATTTTCTATTTTGCATCTGGAACACTGGAGGCTCAGAAGTTTAAAAGGACTTATTTGCCTAAAGCCACACAGCTAGGAAGTGACAAAATTGGGATTTGAAGCTGTCAATTCTAGTGATATGCCCGTAGTCATCTCTTATGATTTATGGCTAAAATGCCATATACAATTCAGTCAAAACTTAAGTAAAAACTAATGTACTATCATCTTCCATAATATCCTGTGAAATATCTTCTTTTTGTTTGTTAGTTTTGTTCCAAAGTTATTCATTCGTTTGTTCATGCAAATACTTATTGGATTATATACACAGACACACATGTGCATGCACGTGCATACCAGCCAGCATGTGGTATGAGGGATATGATAATAAACATGACAGATCTTGTCCCTACTAACCTTGCCTTCAAAACCTTACATTCTGGGACTTCCCTGGTGGTCCAGTGGCTAAGACTCTGTGCTCCCAATGCAGGGGGCCCAGGTTCGATCCCTGGTTAGGGAACTAGATCCCACATGCCACAACTAAGACTCCACATGCCGAAACTAAAGATCTCACGTGTTGCAACTAACACCCGGCACAGCCAAATAAACAGATACATTTTAAAATAAATATTTTCAAAAAACTGACATTCTGATAAGACAGATCATCATTCAACAATTCATTTCACAATTAGTTAGCCAATTAAAATGATAGTAATGGCTACAAAGGAGAGGTAGAGAGTGTGATTAGCTTGCTCAGAGTAGAAAGTATCAGTTAATCTGCTGAACGTTTTGAAAGCTATCATTAAAATTAAATTTTCCATAGCTCCATATGGCCGTTATTTTTTAAAAAAAGAAAGAAGAAAGAAGTTCTTATTTATCTGAGGGAAATAACAAAGTAATCATTGACTAACCCATATTATTAGATAACAAGACTACTTAAGAGTAAATTAGAGAGAAGACAGTCAAGACATACTCAAGGAGAATGTGTCCTGAGCACCTACTTCACGATGCAACTCTCTGGGGGGCTTTCCCAACATTAAATGGGAGCTTTTATCCCCATTGAAAGAGGAGAAACTGAAGATGCAGGGAGGCTAGCCAATTCTCTGAAGGTCAGCCAGCCACACAGCTACCAAGTAGGACTGGGATTCAAACCCAGGTTGATGAGACAGCAACACCCAGAATCTTTCACTGAGCCACGATGTATTTTCTAATCTTAAAAGCTGATCAGCCAAGAGTTGAAACTTTGGACTCTGACATCATAGGTATGCAGAGCCTTCTTGTCAACTCCATCTCTCCTCCATGGGGCCCTGGAGAAGAAACACTGTGTTTTCCGGGAACCAAGAGGATCGAAATGAGAAGATCATGTATGATGCAAACCACACTTCTTGGGGGAATTGTTAATTACTGGAATGATTGCATTCCTTTCCCCTGAGATATAGGTTTCTTGAACAAAAAGCTTTAATATTTTGTTTAGGCAAATAGAGGAACCATTCTCCATCTCTCAAATAAGATGCCCAACTGAGGTCTTTTCTCTGTCTTTCTGTGACTTAAGCAAACGAACATTGTTCTTCTCTAAAGCAACTCCACCTCTTGGTGCAGCCAAGCCTTGCCCAGAGTTCCTGACTCCGATTTCAGGAACAACACCATTTCCTATTAATCCAGTTTTCTCAGAGTTTAAAAGGGACAGTGAGGCTTGACTTTTGCTTTGAAGAAATGAGGCTCATCGTCTCTAGACTCATCCTCTGAACTGGGGATGATCTTTATCTGATCACCCAGTGAGTCTGACCCTACACAAATGCCCTTCTCCATCAACGACAAACACTTTGGAGCATTTTCCAACATTGAGAAAGAATTCAACTTTGGAATAGAAAAGTGTAGATCGTGCCATGGCCAGGGTGCATCCTGGCCTTGAAGGCCTACTGCTTCCACCACCCCCAGCCAGGTCCACCACAGGGGCTTGGGAGCCCAGAATTCCACTGAACTGCTGCTCCCGAAACAGACATTCTGTCTTCTTGAGAGTGAACAGGAAAGAGGGCACCTAGACAGGCATGTTTGAACAGCCCTCCCTCCTAAAGAGCTTGCCTTGCAGGTTTCCTAAGAGCTGATGTGCCTGTGGATTCTATAATGAGGAGGGATTTGTTTGTTGAAGGATCTTTTCAGCTTTATTGCTTAACTCAAAGGTGAGAAGGGGGTGGGGGCAAGATGAGAATTACTCTGCTTTGCCTTCCCAAATAGTCCACATTTAAGCTTTGTCTACAGCTGTCCTGAAACAGCAGCCAAGATGGTTTTAAGAAAGCGGAGCACTCCTGGACTGGCTATCTAACCTGCTCTGTGACTGGGACAAACCCTTCCCTTTTTCTGGGATAGAGTCCCCTCATCTGTTCAATGAGAAGGTGGGAACTATTTTGTGTGTCTCAGTTTCCTTATCTATGCCATCTGACTTCACTCTCCTGGCTGTTAGAAAGATCAACATGGAATAATATAAACTAGATCTGAGAAATGAAGGCTTACATTTGTCAGCATTGTGTTAGAACACTGTTGTGTTAGAATAGGGTGTGTTAGAACTATAAAGCTATGCCACGTTCTCACTGGCTTCGAGATTTCCTTGGTGGTGGCTATTAACTTCTTTGTGCAACAAATATATTTTATTTTATAAGTTATCTTGGAAAAGCTTTCATATAAGAGTTGCAAAAGACAGAACAGAGAGTTACCATTCATCATTAACTGCATCTTTCCCTGATATTAACATCTTACATAACTATTATAAAAGTATCAAACTGATAACTACAGACCTCATTGAGATTTTACCAATTTTTCTACTTGTGTCCCTTTTTTGTTCCAACATCCAATACACGGTAACACATCACATTTAATTATCATGTCTCCTTAATCTGTGACAGATTCTTTTTTTTTTTTTTATGACCTTGACATTTTTTGAAGAGTACGCTCATGTATTTTGTAGAATGCCATGAATTTGGGAGTGTCTGATGTTTTCTCAGGATACAACAGAGCTAATGAGTTTTTAGGCAGAATATCACAAAGATGAAGCTTTCTTCTCATTGCATCATATTGTGTCTGACTCTTTGCAACCTCATGTACTGTAGCCCTCCAGGCTCCTCTGTCCATGGAATGTTTTAGGCAAGGATACTAGCATGGGTTGCCATTTCCTCCTCCAAGGAATCTTCCTGACCCACGGTCAAACCCGAGTCTCCTGTGTCTCCTGCATTGCAGGCGGATCCTTTTACCACTGAGCCATTAGGGAACCCCCATATCAGGGTATGATATACATAATGTTATAAATGGTGATGTTAAACTTGAGCACTTGGTTAAGGTGGAATCTGCCAGGTTTCTCCACTATAACATTACAATTTTTCCCTTTCCATATCCTACTGGGAGATGAGAAAGACTGAGTTCAACCTACACTCCACACCCAGTTCAAGGGGTGAAAAATTAAGTTCTACCTCCTGGGAGAAGAATATCAAAGAATTTGTGGACATATGTTAAAACTACCACATTTGAGGGAGGTCCCTTGAGGCAATACAAATGTCCTGTTTCTCCTTAAAGTTTTGCCTACCAGTTTTACCATACTCAGTGTTTCTTGCAGTTACTACTGTGGTGTCTACTAGTGATTTTCTACTTTCCTCATTCCTTCTGTATTAATTATCTGGAATTCTTCTATAGTGAAGATTTGGCACCTCTTCCTTATTTATTAACTATTTGTCTATATCAATACAGACTCATGGATCTTTCTTTAATATAATCTGGGTTATAACCTAGCATTATATTAATTTACTTAATCCACTGGAAGTTCTTTCAGGCTGACTCTTATGTCCTCTTTTCATACTCCATCTTTTTTTTTTTTTTTAATACTTCCTTACTTTCTGACACTACTTTAGGCATTAGAATTACCTTATACTTTCCCTGACTTGGTCCTGTAACTGGCCATTTCTCCCTGGGGTGGGGGTGGGGGGGTTCGTTCCTTTCGTTGGACAATGACTCTTAGGAACCAAGGTCTGAGTTCATTGCTTCTGGGGTGTCACTGTCTATCTCACAGCAGACAGAGCAAGGCAATGCAGAAGTATGCTAACCCATGCATACGCACGTATCTACATTTGTTCCTGTGTCTATCTGTACATATATTAAAATAGACATGAATTCACACTGAGACTTCTAACTTTATCCCCACAGAGTTCATTCTAGTCTTTCCCCTATGCTCAAGGGGGAATTTTTCCTCTGACGTGAGAAACCCAGCTCCCATTATCCACAATTCATTCACTTATTTAACTCTCATATACACGTAGCTTTGGAATGCTAACCTCTATTCCTATGACAAATACAGTTGACAACTAGAGTACAGTGTTTCTATTCTTTTTGTCTTTACCCAAACATAATTTTAATATTTAAAAGCATGCCCAGGGCACTTCCTGGTGGCTAGGACTCGGAGCTCCTAATGTGGGGGAAGAGTTTGATCCCTGGTCAGGGAACTAAAGCCCATGTGCTGCAACTAAATATCCTGCAGATTGCAACTAAAAAAGATCCCACATGCTGAACAAAGATCAAAGATCCTACATGGCATAGACAAATTAAAAAAAAAAAAAATGCATGGATTCAAATCCCATCTCAGCCACTCATTGACTGTGTCAGTGTGAGGAACATACTTAACATTTCTTTCATCTCTTTTACTCATCTATAATAATAAGAATAATAGCCTATCTGCTTCATAGCCCCAGTGGGGCAGGAAAAGAGGAAATAAAATATACAAAGGGGCTCAGGAAAATCAATGGCACCCCACTCCAGTACTCTTGCCTGGAAAATCCCATGGACAGAGGAGCCTGGTAGGCTACAGGCCATGGGGTCGCTAGGAGTCGGACACGACTGAGCGACTTCACTTTCACTTTTCCCTTTCATGCACCGGAGAAGGAAATGGCAACCCACTCCAGTATTCTTGCCTGGAGAATCCCAGGGACGGCGGAGCCTGGTGGGCTGCCGTCTATGGGGTCGCACAGAGTCGGACACGACTGAAGCGACTTAGCAGCAGCAGCAGGAAAATCGCCCCACACTCCTCAAATGTTTGATGTAATCTTAACATCACAGTCACTGTGCTCCAGGGTTGGGCCCTGTAGATAGCAGCTCCTGTCCTGAGTCTTATCCTGCTCTAAGGTACATACAAGGGTCACAAGTGTCCACTCCTTTCTGCATCCAACTCAGTGAGTCCGATCCAGGCCAAGCTGGGAGGGAGACTGGTCTCTGGCTAAAGAAACACTAAGAGCAACAAGGCTCTTAGAGGCTCTCACTACCTGCTGGGGCATTTCAGCCCAACTGCCTGGCCAGAGCTCTTCACTGGCCTTTCTCTCCTTAGGTGCCTTTTCTTATACAAGCAGCAGACCTTTCCGGGGTGAGGGGACCCTCTCCCTCTTTGTTGGGAAGATCCCCAGCGTTCTGAGATGGGAATCTTGGTTCACACTGTGTTTTGCAGACTGGCAGGGCCCCTTCCCTCCTCTGGTCTTCAGTTTTCCCATCTGTCAAATGAGAGTATTGGATTAGGTCAGCCATCCAAGCTGGTAGCTGGATCCAGCAGACACATGTTATATTTGGCCCATGGGGCACTTTCAGTATTTTTTTTTTTTTTTTAATTAATAGCCCTTACTTTTAGAGCAGCTTTAGGTTTACAGAAAATTGAGTGGCAAGTTGAGAGCTCCCATATGTTCCCTCTTCTACCCCCACCTCTGTCAACCAGTTTCCTTTATTGTCAACATCTTGCATCAATGTGGTACATTTGTTACCATTGATAAGTCAACATAATACATTATTATTAGTCAAAGCCCATCACTTATATTAGGGTTCACTCTTTGTGTTGGATGGTTCTGTGGGTTGTGACAGATATAATGTCATATATTCACTATTACAGCAGCATAAGAATAGTGTCACTGCCCTAAAAATCCCTTACATTTTACCTATTCATACTCTTCCTCCCAAACTCCTGGCAACCGCTGATCTTTTCATTGTCTCTATGATTTTATCTCTTCTAGAATGTCATATGCTTGGAATCATATAGTACGTAGCCTTTTTTTTTTTTTTTTTTTTTAGTACGTAGCCTTTTAAGATTGGCTTCTTTCACTTAGTAGTATACATTGCTTCCCCCTCCCCACGTCTTTTCATGGCTTCACCCATCATGTCTTTTTACTGCTTAATAATATTCCATTGTATGCATGTATCACAGCTTCTTTATTCATTCACCAGAATAATTTTAAGCTGGGATTATTTGCCAATAGTTAAGAATGGAAGGCATTATACTGAAATCCTTATTTTCTGCTTCTCTTAAAAATGGGAAGATCTGTAACACTGGGCCTATCTCTCCAGATGGCAAAAAAATGGCTTGAATTGAATAGCACCAGGCCTTCTTGGATAAAGCATGGGTGACCTGCCCACTACTGTCATAAGGTGTCCTGCCCTCCTTATGTGACCTGCCAGTTCCTGGTAAGCATTTATCTATTTTTAAACAATCTGATTTCTTTTAAAAAATTGGCTGAGGCACGCAGCTTGTGGGACCTTATTTCCCAAACCATGGGAATGAACCTGAGTCACAGCAGTGAAAATGCCAAATCCTAACCACTAGACCACCAAGAAACCAGGTGAGCATTTAGACTGAATTTTTTCCATATTATTAGCAGAGTGACTTCAAGCAAATGTACTGATTGTTTTCTATTTGCACCATTTCCTATCCCTTAATCCTATTTCTACAATTTTTTTGTCCTGCTCTGGGGTCTGCATAGACTGCATCTCCCAGGTTCTCTTACTGGTTATCTTCCAAGTGGGTTTGGCTACAGGAAACTGGCGGGAGATCAGAAGTTGAGAAGAGAGAGGGCCCATGCACACTCCCATCCTGCTCTCCCCACAGCTTGGGCCCCTATTGTCCAGCAGTGGCTGCAGCCCTCCAAGAATATTGATTGCTCTTTCTGAGGAACCTCCCATACAGCCCCAACCCTCTCTGGGCATGATTAACTCCAGGTCCTCCCTTTGTCCCTTCCCACCGTGGCCAGCCTCTGTATCTCTCAATATCTCTTATTTATTCCCTTAACATTGCTGGTCCCCTTGCAAGTAGCCCTTTTATTGAAGTCTCTCTTTCTGAACCATCCAGTTGATTCTGTTTCCTGTTGAGACTGATACAGCAAGTTGTTTATGTTCCTTGTGCCTCAGCTTCCTCACCTGGAAATAGGGATCAAGTTAGTGCCCACCTCACAGGGATAATACGACAATTAAATGAGCAAATAAGATACCCAGCACAATCCTTGGCATAGATAAGTGCTCAGTGAATGTTCATTAATATTATTATTATCTTCATTATCATTAAAATGTATGGGCCTAGGGCTACATCATTTCTATAGGCCTTTACAGCATGGATAGAAATGAATGGATGATTCACTACACAAAAGCTGCTGCCAATAAATCTCCAGAGATCACCTTAATCTTTTGCTCCTAAAGTAGAGTTGAGGCTTGGGCAGTGTAAACTGTAATTATCTTTTGCCATTTATAAGCAAGAGGACTGGGCCCTTTACAGGGACTTTGATATCCAATCTTTCCTCACGTGGGAACTTTCATCCCACTTATAGATAATGGCTAACATTTATGGAATCCTTTCTCTGAACAAATAATCCAAGTCTTCATATGTGGACCTATGTAACCAGTGCACATCAGTTCCTCCACAGATGAGAAAAATGAGGTTTTGGAGAAGCTAAATGACTTGTCCAAGTTCACACAGTCATCTGTGAAATGAGACTACATCCAGTTGCTCAGGCTCCAAGTCTAATGCTCTTTCCATTACAAACTCTGCCCCTTTGTAGGCAAGGACTCTGCCACACCGATGCCCAGGGTTTTCCTCACCACAAAGGACCCAAGGCTGAGATGTCTCCCAGGAGGCTGGCCTGGCTACTTCACTTCTGCCCATGAGGCTCAGGAATGGCATTCAACCCCAGAGTCCCTGGGTAGAGCCAAGCATGGGGACCCCAGGGCACTTGGCTGCACACAATGCCTTCTCTAGCACTGCCCCTGACCCAGTGGTCACAGGTGAGTGGATAGTCAAGCAGGTGCTGGGAAAGAGGTGGCCAGGGCTCCAGGGGACACTTGACTTGTCTCTCAGTGGAGCCAGGTACATGCTCCAGTGACACCCATGGATGCCTCCTCTGAGGGCACACTGCCTTTGTCCCTGCCAAAAGAATCCAGGGGGAGGTAGTGAGAGGGGTCCTGCCTGAACCAAGCAGCCAGAAGGGTCTGGGTGAGCAGAGAGTCATGGATAAACTCTTGTATTTCCTTATTCAACAAATATTCACCAACTACCTGCTCTCTGTCAGACTCTGCACCGGGGGCTAGGGATTCTGCAGTGAACTGGGCATGATGTTTGCTCTCTATAATCTAGCAAGATTTGGGCCCAAGTGGCCAAAAAAAAAAAAAAAAAAAACCCAGCAGAAACTGGCAAGGTCCTAGAAGAGGGACTCCAGAATCACGCTACCTGGTCCAGTTTCCACCTAACCCCACAATGCTGGGTGACCTTGAACAAGTTGCTTAACCTCTTAATCTCAGTTTCCTTCCTCCAAGAGCTATTCTAAAAGTGAAATGAAACAATCAGCTTGTAAGTACTTTGCAGACAGAAACTGAAGATGATTACTACTGTTTCATAATTTCATCATTAACATAAAGGCTACTTATTCAGCATCTTCAAAGCGCCAAGTGTCTATCCAGTATCACATGTAATTCTTCCTACAACCATAATGACAATGTTATTATTAGATATATTTTTAGAGATGGGAAATGGAGGCTCAGAGAGGGGTGGTGAGCTACCCATGGCCACACAGACTGTAAGTGACAGAGCTGGGATTGGAACCCAGGCCATCTGGATTCCAGAGCCTGTGTTCTTTCTGGATTGCCCTCTATGGCTTCCTTCCTTCTCCTTCAGTCTTTCATTCAGCAATGGCTTACTGAACCCCTTCTATGTACCAGGCATTGTGCTAAGCTCCAAAGATACAGTGGGAGTAAAACCAACCTGGAGCCTTCCCTCACAGTTTCACAGTCTACTGGGAAGGAAAGCAGGTGAAGAATAATAACAAGCATAGCAACTACTGCCAAAGTAGGGGATCAGAGCCTCATGGGAATGTAAACCTTATCTGGGAATCAAACAAGGCCTTCAGGAGAAAGTAATCTTTGCGATAAAATCTGAAGGCTGACTGAGAGTTGGGCAGACAAGATCAGGAGGAGTGGGAACAGCATGAAACCCAGAGCCACAGGTGGTCAAGGAACATAACAGAACACATAGTTCAAGGAACAAAAAGAGACTGGGAGTGCAGGCACCAGGAGAAAGCAGTACAAGATGGGCTGAAGAAGGAGGGAGGAGCCTTGGAGCAAATGCCAAGGAGTTTGGACTTGATCCTGAGGGTCCTTGGGAGCTGAATTCATAGGGTCTCAAACCCTTCATTTTATGTCTTGCATTTTCCTCTTCTGCCCTCTGACTGGCTGGATCAGCAGCTGAGGAAGTAAATACAGACTGGGCCCAGAGGAGCTGAGAATGACCAGACAAATTAAGGTCAGCACAGAACTGCACAAGAGGCTGGGCCAGGGCAGCACCAGGGACAGCTCTCAGTGGCTCATGGGGCTCAAAGGCCATCAGAGATCAGTCACTCTCTCATTTGCTCATTCAATCTACAAATATTTATTGAGTGGCATACTATGAGGGCACTGTTCTGGGCACTGGAGGATACATCAGAAAACTCAACAGACAAAACTCTCTGTCCTCCTTAAGATTACTTTCTAGTAGGAAGAGACATAACAAATAAGACAATCATGCATTGTTTTAGAAGGTGACATGTGTGTGGGAAGAATAAAGCAAGTAAGGAGAATCAGAAGGGAAGTCAAGAAGGGGAGAGTTTATAAGTTTAAATAGGCTGATCAGAGAAGGCTTTACCCTGAAAGTGACATCTGGGCAAATACATGAAGGAAGTGAAGAAAGTGTCGAAAGCATTCACAGGGAGGAGTGTTTCAGACAGAGGGAAGAGCTGGTGCAAAGTTCCTAAGGCAGGAAAATACCAGGCATGTTGGAGGCTCTGTGAGGAATCTGGGGTGGGAGAGTAGGAGTCGGGGATTCAGAGATGGGAGTCGGAGCATGGAGGGCTGGTGCAAGGACTTGGCTTTTACTCCAGGTGAATGAGAGCTATAGCGGGATTTTGAGTAGACAGGTGACATTACTTGACTTATATTTTCATGGGACCCCTCTGGCTGCTGGGTGGATATTAGATTGTGGGGTAAATATCTCCGCTTTTCAGACAAGGAAAATGAAGTTCAGGGAGAGGAAGCACTTCTCTGGAGTCACACAGTTAATAGTGGCGGAGCTGAGATTTGAACAGAGGTCTCTCTGATGCCTTCAGTCCCTGCTCTGGCAGGGATCTATAGTACAGGTGGTATTCCCACTGGGCTTTAAAAGCTGTTAGACTTTGGACATGCAAAGGGAAAATTGGGATGTGGAAGGGAATAAATGAAAGGAATAGCATTGGGAGGAGGGTAACTATGGGTTTCTGGATTTAAGGATAGAAACATCTTTGCTTTAAAAAAAACAAACAAAAAAAAAAAAACAGAACACATGCTGGAGAGCAGCTGGAGCTAAGTCTAAGAAGGCCACTGTTTAAAAAAGAACCTTGAATGACAGGCTAAGGCAGAAGGATCAAGGAGCAGCCCCCTCCTCTTGCACCCAGAAAGCTTCCAAACTGGTGGCCTCAGTGGCAAGGATTAGAGAGGAACCCAATAACATGAAAGAAAATGGTTTCTTGTATCATATCTAACCAAGCAATTTTAGCAACCTTTGGATGAGAAAAATACCTGTCAGACTTTGCTTGATGGTATCTACAAGGGAATTTTGGAAACATACAGGGTGTGACTCATAATATAATGTTCATCATTTAACCAGGTTTATTTCTCAACAGTTATACAAGTCCCTAAACCTCTTGGCATAAGGGAAGTAACAGGGAAGACAGATATCCCAGTTTGTGGAAACCCTGGGCCCCAGCTCAGATCCCAAGGGAGATGTGGCTTTGGAGGATGCAAGAGGGCAGAGGAGCTTCTGGGTGGGGAGCTATGTCTTCTTAGATCTTGTGCCTACCCTCAAGCCCCACCCTGACCCTGATGCTTGAAAGGGAAATATTTTGAGGCCTATTAGGGGCTGAGGAGTAGATCTCAAAGGGTCTCAATTTCCCACTACTCTCAGCATCTTGCTGGGCTTCTATTTTCTTTGCTCTGGTCACCTACCACTGCAGGGCTTCACCACATGAGAACTGTTAAAAAGCCATCTAGCTACCCCAGCCCATCCTCAACACCCCACAACCCACCCACAAAGTACATGTCTACCAGCCTCTATTGAAGGTCAGGAAGAACAATGGAATTGCATCCATTAAACTTCAAACAGAACTCTTCCAAGAGTCCAAAGCAAAGTAGTATCAACCCTCTACAGGAGGTCTCCTTGTGTTTCTTGCCTTGAAGACCACTTCCCTTTCCCTTCTCTGAGAGAGGAACCCTGTTGTCAGTCCTTCACCGGGGGAGCCTCTGCAGCTAGGAAAAGCTCCACCTTGATCACAGGGATGGCACTAACCCAGAATCAAGGAGACCCACAGTACCCAGTAACCTTCTGACAGTATCTCTCCCAGAATCTGAATCTAGAATAACCATGCAGGGCCCCAGCAAAACATGGTGTGGGCTTGGGCCGTCAAAGGATGGTGCTCATACATGTGTCTCCACTAGTGTGAGATAAAAATGCCTACTTATTCTTCCCATCATCTTCCAAATGGTAATGCTTGGAACACACACACACACATCATTTTCCAAAGAAAAATCATTATTCTCAGAGTCACTATAGGCTCTAGACCATTAGAAGAAAGTCATTTTTCTAAATCCACATAATCTGCCTGGATTTCTCTGCCCACATGGGGATCCATCTCATATTATCATGCAAAGCAGTATCACATCCCTTCTTTTGCTCAAGTCAGTTGGAACTGAGTTTCTATCAACTGAAACTAAAAGAGTCCTGACCAATGTACCTCACCTCTCTGAAATGATTAAGAAGCTTTTAGCTGCAAATAACAGAAATGTATTATCTCACATGGGATGGACTTCAGGGTGGGTTGATTCAAGGATTTAATGATGTCTTCAGGTTCTTTCAAGCTCCCTATTCTGCTCAGAAACAAGGTGACAATATCTGATTTCAGATATCACATCCACATGACATCAACCCAAGGAAGGAGAGGGACCAACTTTTACTATATCTCTTCCGTGGGGTAAGTTTCTCATGAAACTGTCTCCAGCAGGTATTTTCAGTGCTTCACTGGCCAAAACTGGATCTCATGCCTTTCCTCAACCAACAAGTTGGGGCAGGGACAATAGCAAGTGAAATGGAGTTTTCCTGAGACCAATCAGGTTCATCTCTGAATGAGGCGTAGGTCAGAATCTCCCAAGGGCAGACGGCTGTGACCTTGCATGTGTGATGGGGCTTCTGTTAAGAGGTAGCCAGAAGAAAAAATAGATAACTAATAAGGACCTACTGTAGAGCATAGGAAATTCTATTCAACATCTATAATGACCTACACTCTATATGGGTCAAGAATCTAAAAAGAGTGGATATATATATATGTGTGTGTGTATAAGTTATTCACTTTACAGTACTGCAGAGACCAACACAACATTGTAGATCAACTATACTCCAATAAAAATTGGGGAAAAAAAAAGAGAGAGAGCAAAAAGAGGCAGGCATTGAGCTGGCAGCCAGTGATGTGCTGCCCTACATCCAAGGGCTACCCTCGCTGAAGCTTTCCTTAAACTTGGGTCACAGCTAATCCTTTTCTCCTACTAGTTTCTACAAGAAGTTGGACTGGGGTGAGGCAGTGTTAGGGGCAAGAGTTCCGGTGAGGAAGCCAGCCAGGCTGTCGGCTCAGGACCTGGGAAATGAGGAAACAGGCCAGCCCAGTAATGCAGAAGCCTGAGTCATGATCAAGTTTTCGGTGGGAAGAGTGAGGACACAAAGGGTGTGCTCTCTCGGAAGAGGACTCTCAGGGATTCTGTGAAAGGTGAACAGCAGGGCCCTGAGCTCTTTCATCAAGGCCAGGCAGGGAGATGAGACTCTGAGTAAGGGGCAGAGGGAGGGAACCCCCTCCAAAGCCACTTCCTTAACTTGTCCTGAATGGTGCCAGGCCCTCACCAGGCCTGCCCCTGATGGCCTCCACCCATCAACTCACTGGGCATACCTTGGGTGACTGCAACAGAGAATTTGGGGCTTGATTCCTGCCACATGTGCCCTCCTCCATCCTCATACCAGCCTTCACTCTCCGAACACTCTGTGCTCTTTCTTGCCTTCAAGCCCTTGCCAATGCTGTTCCCTCCACAGGAAAGTTTTCCTGCCCAGATGCCCATGTCTTCCTTCATACACAGTCTCTAGAGCACCCCCTGAGTGAGTGGCTCCCTCACTTTAGGCCTACACAGCTGTAGAGCTGTATGCCTCACCCTGGGTTGTAGTTTCTGTCTACAGTACATGCCAATCTGTCCAAAATGAGATGTGAGTTCTTCAGGGCAGGACCCTGCCTTGTTCACCTTGGTGGCCTCTGCAGTGCCCAGGGAGTGTGGGGCCACAGCACCTACTTAGGATGAAAGAATAGAGAAGATGGAAGGAAGGAGGTTCCTTTAGAGCTGAGTAGTCCAATAGGGTAGCCAAGTAAAATTTAAAATTTAGTTCCTCGGTTACACTAGCTGCTTTTCAAGGGTTCAATAGCTAGTTGTAGCCAGTGGCTATTGATTAAATAGGGCAAATATAGAACATCAGGACAGAAAGTTCTAGTGGACAGCACTGTTCTAAGAGATTCAAACTTGCTGCAGCTCTGAGAGGAGCAGACCATCTGCCACAAACTCCTTTCTCCTCCAATCCAGCACCCAGCACAGAGCCAGACACCTCTTCATTTCTCCTCCCTCTCTACCCATCTTCCTATCTCCCCATGGGCTCAGAAGAATAATTCACAGTGGCTTCAGAGTTCTCAGAGCCTTTTTATTGTCTGTGTATCTCTGACCCTTCACTCCATTCCTGGAAGCTAAGCAGGATAGGGATTATAATTTTCATTTTATAGGTAAGGAAGACAAAGCTCAGAGAGGTGAAGACTCTTGCCCAAGGTCACCCAGCTGGCAAATGCTGGTGTCTGGAACAGACCTCAGGTTGGACTCTGGCCCCTTCTTTTCCACCAGTGTCATATCACCTCTCACTAAGGAGTCACCTAATCTAACCTGTCATCTGAGGCACTAACCCATGCCACAACATTCCTTCCAAGTGTTTACCCAGCTTCTGCTCAAGGGCTCCCGAGGACATGAACCTCACCACCGTCCCCTGAAGCAGTGCCATTCACTTTCAGATAGCACTGCTGGAAAGCTCTTGCTTATGCTGAGTCAGAATCAGACTTCCTATAGCTTTTCTGTCCTGAGACCTTAGAAATCACATGATATAGCCACTAACAGGCCTTCTGCAACACCAGTCAGCTTCCAGCCTCTGCCTGTACACCTCCAATTTGGGGGAGCTCAACACCGCTCAGGGAAACCCCTCCCTTCTTTGGCCCTTTGATAACCAGCCTCAATCCTGCAGCTCTCCCCACTGGCTTTGCCCTCTGAGTCCCAGACTGTATCTGCTCTCTCTACCCAGGGCAGCCCCTCAGAAACAATGATCATGCCCCATACTTTGCTTCTGTCCTGACTGCAGCCTATACACATCATCAGAACAGGATGTTCCCTTCTATTAGCACATGACCTCTTCTTCTGGCTTCCCTCTCCCATTAGCACATGAACCGCCCCCCACCCACCCCACCTCCCACACCCACCTTATTCCACGGACCCCACAGGAAGCCAAGATCATGTCAATAATAATAATCACTGCCATTTATTATGTGTTCACCATATGCCAGGCAACTTTCAAAGTGCTCTGCTTTCATCTCCAAAACCCTGCAAAGTGATCATTACTATTCCCATTTCAAAGATGAATCGACTGCCTGTGTATATGTGTCATCCCAGGTGAGAGGACAATTGCAGGATGGATTTAACCTGAGATGACCCAGATTTGGGTCTGAGTCAGTCCCAGGTCCCCAGGCCCTAAGGAGGGTAGGAGTGCAGAAGTAATGTGCACAGGCTAGGCTATAGGGGCAAAAGATTTGGGTTTACACAGGCTCTTACCAGCTGTGTGACCTTCAGCAAGGTCACATCAACTCTCCAGCAGTACAGGACACAGAGCTCAAGAATACAATGAATGCTTAGCACTGTGCATGGCACCTAGTAAGTTCTCAGAGACGGGAGCTAATGCCAATATTATCATCAATATTATTATGGAGACACCATACCCAGGGCCGAGGCAAATGTATCTCACAATATTACCCTCCCACACTGAGCCTGGTCAGACCCAGTGGCTTTTTGTACCCAGTTGTGTCCCCCAGAAAACGCCTGGTCTCTGAGTTCAGATGTGCTGATGGGGATGGGGCATGAGGAGGTATGAGGGCCTGGGCTGCTCTTCAGATGAGCCAGGCATCACCTATACTTCTCCGCTGAAAAGACAGGAGAACACACAGGAAATAACGAATAAGGGAACTGGACATGGCAAGAAAAGAGACTAAAAATAAGGATATCTCACTTCTAAAGCAAACACAACTTTGGACAAGTTCTCTTCCTCTCTGAGGCTCCATCTGCAACTCTGTCAAATGGGGTAACAACACTCTTGCTGTCTCAGGGCAAGGATGAAGGAGCTGCTTACGTGGAAGCCCCCAGCCAGGGTGTCACCCACGGGAGCACCTAGTGAGGGTCTGCCCCTGAAGCATCGCTGAACAGCTGTCTGGTGAGCTCTGGCCATCACCACAGTCAACAAAAACAACTTCATAATAACATAAGACTTATTTCCTGAATTCCTGCTCTGGGCCAATCCTGACACAACCTCTGAGGAAGCTGTCATTATCCCCACTTACAGATGAAGAAACTGACAGTTCAGAGTGAATGGGGTGACACACCCCAGCTCACTCAGTAAGCCAAGATACCAGGAATGGTACCCAGGACTGGCTGAAGCCAAATTTTGTTCCTTGATACCAAGCTGTGGAACCCCTGTGAACCAGGTCAAAGGTGTGGCAGCCTTTTGGTTCACCTTCCATCCCAGGAGAGGGACCACCACCACAGACCAAGGCAACGACCACTGTGCATGACAGGGGGGCGCTGGACAAATGTCCAGAGCCCTGAGTTCTGGTCCTTGCTGCCCTGCAGAACGGCTGTACACTCTTACTCCTTCCCCTTAGCCTCAATTTCTCTATCTGTAAAGAGGGAGTAAAAAGTCAGACTCTTAGGATTTTTCAACTAACTCTTTGAGACTGCGCAGTAGCAGGAGCTCAGAAGAGGAAAACTGCCCTAAATGGGAACAGTGCACTGTGTTGCTCCATCCCTTAATAACCACTAATTACTTAATCCCCGCAGCAGCAGGGTGAGTTATCAGGTATTATTATCCCCAATTTACAAACAGGAGGTTGAATGAGAGAGGGATTGGCCCCAGGCTCGGGGCAGGGATGGGATCAGTGAAAATGCTACAAATTGCTTCAGAATTGGGGGAGGGCTCAGTAGAGGGATGAGGGAGGCCTCAAAGGGGAAAAACCACATAGAAATGTACTTCTAAACCTCAGGGAGTTGAAGTCCCTCCCAGGGCATCTGACCCAGTTCTCTCTGTGCACAGACGGGTAGATGGAGGCTCAGAGAGGGAGAGAGAGTGACCCAAGGTCACACAGCCAGAATCACAGACCAGGAGCACACTATTCCATGGGTTCTCAGCTGAGGCTGCTCTGAATGGAGCTGGAGGGTGACAGATGGCTTGTAGGAGTTGGGCTCCCTCTATGGCCCTCCCTGAATTCCTAGAGAAAGCAGTAAGCCCCCAGGGATTATGTGTGTAGTAATGGCCCGTGACAAAGGCAGTAGGATAAACAGCCTGCCCTGCAGACTAAACAAGATGCAAGAAATCAAGTCAAACAAAAGCTGAGGTTTTGTGTTGGCCTGGCTGGTGGGCTAGAAGCAGCCTAGCCGCTTGGGAGGCCAGGTCTTGTGCCACCACCCAGTATCTCCCCTTTTACCAATGAGGACTGGACAGAAGTATGTCCACGACACATGACCATCCCCGTTTATAGCACAGAAGGTACTTTTATGATATGGCCCCCAAGATGAAGAAACCGAGGGTCAGGGAGGGGAAGGAAGGTACTGTCCCAAGTCACATGGCAGGAGTTTGGAACCCAAGACCTTTTGACTCCCCGTTCCACCACAGCCTCCTAGATTCTTCCTTTAATTAGAGCTGAGTAACATGTGAACACTGGAACAGAGGGAAATGGAATGCTCTACTTTCTATCTAAAGTGTTGTCCTGCCTGTTATCTCACTAGAGTCCACAGCGCAGGCTTCAGGGGCAGAGAGGCCTGGATTCAAGTCCTGCCTCCACCTCATCCTAGCCCCATGGCTTTGGCAAGTTACTTCACCACTCTGAGCCTCAGTTTGCATCAAAAACAGAGCAAACAATAGTACCCCACTCATAGACTTCCTGGGATGATCAAAAGAGTGGATGGATATAAAGCATTTTACCCTGTGCTTAGCATACTGTAAGCACCTCATTACTGGACCTACTGGATACCCCAAGGCAGGGCCCTCAACCACTCTAAGCTTCCGTAGTCCTCTCTATCTCTAATGAGACGTCACAAAGATTTCTTCTAACTCCAGAGCTCGGTGGTCTCTGCCACCAGCCCTTCCCAACCTAAATGAAACTGTAGACTCCAGAGTCAGCCAAGTGGGCTGGAAGCCTCTGTCACCTTCTAGGTCAGGCTGCTTGCCCCGCCCTCAGCTCCACACACCTGCTCTGGGATGTTCTGGGTGTAAGTCCCCTCAGCAGGCAGTCTGTCCATCCCCACGGCTGGTGCTGAGTCAATCCTGTGCTGTTCCAAAGGTTTGCAAGTGACTGCAAATCATGAGACCATGGGCCTTGCGAAGCTCGGGAGCACATGGAGATCAGGGTAAGGGAGATCAGGGGCTGCACAGGACAGCATCACATGCCACTGCCCTGGCAGTGCCGCCCTATGGGGGTCCAGGGAGTCCAGTCCTCCTGCCTTGTTTCTGGTAAAAACAGCTGAAGACCCTGCTACCTCCAGGGACTCAGGAGCGGCTCTCAACCGACTCCTTCAGTCATGTGTCGAAGGGGCCCTCCACAGCGCTAATTGTGCAGGGATTGCTCTGCTTGTTTCTGAAAGTGGCTTCCTTTCTATATTGTAGAACTTACTTCTGCAAAATAAGAATGATCTGACTTCAGGCCTGGGGCCATTTCTCACTCCTTCCCTCCTGGTTCTCAACAAGAGCAAGAAGAGATCTGCCTGGTGGGGATTAAGGCCATCCTATTCTCTAGCAGGTAGGGAGGTGGCATAAGGAGATTACCTACCTGCCCCTGCTCACCTGTCTGTATGTCAAGTTTAAGGCCCTGGAGGGTTTGTGTAACACTGTTCAGGAATTTAAAAAGTAGAGACCCTCTTTACAGGATTACAGGGTGTGGAGACATTCTTGGCCTTTCACACTGAGGCTGCCAAGCCCACTCAGTCCTGCCAGTTGCTGAGCCCTGCTTTGCAGAGAAGTGATTTATTCCCGTCTATTAAAAATGAGTCACATCCCAGGAACCCCTTATCTTTGGGACACATTCTGCCACTGACCAGTTTGGACTCAAAGTGATGTTTCCAAACACAAATGTAGTTGGGAAAGTGCTGGGCTGCATTAACGGCTCTACTCCTCTAGGTGCTTCTGGGTGACCTTAGGCAAGGCATTTTCCTTCTCTGACTTTCCATTTCTTAACCTGTTACTGTATAACTTTGATAAAAATAAAAACTTTTTAAAATTATGTGTTGACAGCTGTTCTACAGTTCAAATATTACAGAATCACTAGAGGAAAGTACATAGAAAACTAATAAAAGCAGGAAAAATAAAAATAAGTACAAAGAAGAGAAACAGAATTTTACTTGGCTTAGCATTAAACAATATTTATGAAGTCACACTTGTGAAAACACTGAACACTGATTGAAGCAAGTATTGTGATAGTATAGTAAGAGGATAAAAGGAGGGGGAGTTAGAGGAGGTTAGTTAAGAGGGCTACATCCTCTTCTTTAAAACAGAAAATCAACAGACAATGTCATCAAGAAATAACAGTATAAGCATACCAATCGGAAATATAAGTAACAGAAGAAACAGAGTATAAAATGTTGGAAGGGGCAGCCCTGGGGAATGAGAAAGGATGAGGAAGAGTCAAAAATGACTCTTATTTATTATAATAAGACTTTTAGTATTATTTAACTTTTCAAATTGTGTGCATATATTCTTAGATTAAAATTAAACTTAGTTTTAAAAAAAGAAGCAAGTGACAGCTACAAGGAAACTAATTCAGGTTCCAGATAAGGAAGAACTTTCTCATATCTAGATCTATCCAAAAATGGCACCTCTGCAGATATTGAATTCCCTGTCATTAGAAGCATTTAGACAGAAACTGTATGTCCATCTGTCAGAAATGAGGTAGAGAGTTCTAGCTTTGGCTGGGCTTTACTAAATAAGCTTAGGGATCCCTTTCAATTCTAAGATCCTTTCTAATTCCATGCATCTGTGGAAGCTGGGGTGTCCTTGTCATTTATCTCACACCTAATTCATTTATCTGTGTATTTAATCAGCATTTGCTTAGTACCTATTTTGTTTCTGGTGCTGTACCAGGTCTGGGTTGGGGACAAAGGAACCAAAATAGATATGACATAATGCCTGCCAACAAGAATCATTGAAACTCAGTGCTAGAAAGTTCCTTAGCATTTGTCTGATCCAACTACTCAATATACAGAGAAGGAAACTGAGGCCCAGAGAGAGGCAGACACTTGCTCAGTGTCACACAGCATTAGTGGCAGAGTCAGGCTCACTTCCAGACCTCCTGATTCCTGTGCTAGTAATCTTTCCCTTACAATCCTGCCTCAAAATAGTTCAACAAAAATAAAGTTCATTCTTCATGGTATTTTACTGATCTCAAGTAGACACATCATTATTGTGCAATGAATCATTATTATTTTAATTGTAGCAATGTTTGGCTTCCTGGATATCTGCTTTAGGAGGGCATGCAGTGAGCTTTCTGGAGACACCCAGTAAAAAAAGTTCACTGAACCCAAACTCCAAGTCATTCACCAGAAAGATCTAAAACAACAGAAATAAAACTAATTGGCATTACTTCGTCTCACCATCTCATGAGGTGCGTGAGAATTCTTAGGTAGAGAGTTACTGCCTGTGTCATGGGTAAAATCCCAAATCATTTTGTGGAGTTTGTTATTATTCCAACAGCGATGAGAGCCAACATTTGCATGTACCAACATCTCTGTGGAGTATCACTTCCTGGATCTGTTTTGCTCGATTTAGTAGTCTTGTCTTTGCCACTTTGAAAAAAGTCCCACAGCTCACTGAATTTCAGTTTTCCCTATCTGCTTTGTTTGTTTAGTTGGTTGGTTAGGTTTTTTTGTCTGTTTGTTTTAGTAATAATCACCATGAATATTAGACTACACCAGTGGTTCTCAACCAGGGGCAATTTTGCCCCAACCTCTAGGGGCCGTTTGGTAATGACTGGAGACACTTTTGGATGCCACAATTGAGATGGAGTGATACTGGCATCTAGTGGGGTAGAGTCCAGGGTGCTGCTAAACATCCTAGAATGCACAGAGCAGCCCCTCCCAACACAGAATTATCTGGTCCAAAATGCCAATACTGCTGCTATTGAAAAATCCTGGGTTAGCCTCTTTGGCTGAAAGGGACAGAAACCCAAGTCCAACTTGCTTTAGTAAAAGAAGAAAAAGAAAAGAAAAAAAAAACAGGGTAATTATTGGAAAAATGTTATCACTGTTTTTTTAAAAAGAGAGACCTAAGAAAAAATTCAGGATGGATACACTTTGGAAATCAGCATAAGTAATTCATTTCCCATCTGGACTACCTCTCCTTTCTGTCTTCCTTCTGTTTTCATTCTTTTGATATGACACAGGCCTATCCATCCTAGTTTTGAGCTCATATCCTCACAACTTCACAACCAGAAAGGAAAAGATCCTTTCCTTTCCCAGATCCACGATCATAAATCCCAGGGAAGGATTCTGATTTGTCAAACTTGGATCACATCCTCATCCCTTGAACCAACTAAGGCCAGAGAAAGTGAAGTGCTCTATACAATGACTGACCTAGCCTGGGCCAATGCCTACACCTGCAGATAGAGGGATGAAATCTGTTTCCTGAAGTGGAGGAAGTAGGTTCTGAATAGAGAAAAACAATAGCCACTATAGCATGGAATAATAAAGTGCTGGACTAATAGTCAAACATCTGGATACTATTCTTGGCTTGCCTCTAACTTGCTGTGTGATCTTGGATAAGTCCCTTTCCCTCTCTGGGCCCCAGTTTCTCACCTGTACAAAGAAAATATTTGATAACTTTTGATTGGTTGTTAAGTATTATTCATGTTTCCAACAATGACACTTGAAAATACTTACTAAACCTACCTAGCTTTTAAACTGCTGCTTTCAGGATACAATATAATCTTGTTGTTGTTCAGTCACTTAAGCAGCGTCTGACTCTTTTGTGCTTTATTTTTAAATAAATTAAAAATATATATGAATAAAATCTGCTTTCAACTTGGTATATACATTTTATATTAATCCTTATTTTGAAATATGTATAGTCAAAAGAAATAGAAGGTGTTGGGAATTTCTAACAATATGGAAGATAAGGCAAATATTTCAATATCTCCAATCATTCATTCATTCAACAAAGAGTTCCTGAGTACCTACTATGTGCCAGACGCTATCAAACGATCTGCCCCTGTGTAACTCACATTCTAATAGATATAGCTATATTCTAGTGGTGGAAGAAGGATTTTTTAAATCCTACCCTATCATCAGTGAGATGAAGTCCATACCTCTCAGTCCTGTGCCAACCTCTCCAGCTCCAAGAGACCTCCCACTCATAACCTACACCTCATCAAACAGAACTGCCAGACAGCTACCTCCAAAATTCACTAGTTCACTCACAATCAGTGAGTGGTACCCCTGCCCCCATTCTCCAAGTTGCTCAGTTTAGAAACCTGGGCATCATCCTCAATGAATCCCTTTTTCTCACCACCCACATCCAATCAAGGTTCATCACCTCTGGATAAATCCATTACTTCCCTTGGTCTAAATCAAACCTGCCCCATCCCTCATATCCTGGGGAGCTCATTATTCAGGATTTACTTTAACCTTGACCTCCTCTAGGAAGTCTGCCTTAATTCCTGTCCCTCCAGGTTGGGCTGAGTGTCCGTTCTCTCGGTAGCTTAGGTTTCCTGTGTTTCCTAATTTACAACAATTGCTCTTCTCTCCTAGTAGACTATACATTCCAAGAGAGCGAGTTCTTGCTTATGACTACATCCCCAGCTCCTAGCTTATTTCCCTGAAATATGGTAAGTTATGACTAATGACTTTTTAAATAAAAGAAGGAACAAATTCATTTGAAGTCAGAAATCCTGGATTCTATTCAGATCTGCCATTAACTAGTTGGGTCACCATGCACTTAACTTCTGAGTCTCAATGTTCTCATCTGTGAATTCCTCCCAGTCTACCTCCAGGATTGAATATAAAAAACCAATGAGATAATAAATGTGAAAGCTATTTATAACCTCTGGGTTGTTCTACACATGTAAGGAGTTACTGCTAAATGTTTTGGAGGGTTTTTTTGATTTTTTTTTTTTTTTTTGCATTTTCTCTGGTTATTTTAAATATAATTAGGTATTGCTCCTCCTTGGGAATTTCCTATAGGTACAAAATACAAGAAGAAATATGTTGCTGCTGCTGCTCATCTCTGAAAAGAGTAGAAGTTAAATGTTTTGATTCGTTTTAGCGTTTTAGAGAACACTGTACTGGAGGCACTAATGAAAATAATCTAAATTTCACTTAAGTGACTGATACCAAATTGATATAAATTAAACAAATTAATCCTGTATAATACTGACAAAAGAGGGAAAACAGACAATTTAGAACAGAACAGTAAAAGAAAATATTCAAGAAAAACTTAACTTCAGTTTTACACTTACTAAATTAACAAAAGACATTTTAAAATAATTCTCCATGCAGTTGAGGTTATAGAAGAGCCAATAGGCACATACACTGCTGTCAGAATGTAAAATGTTCACTTCTTTGAAAAGCAAATTGATAAAATACATCAAGAGTCAAAAATAATTCTATTCTTGGAAATCTATCTTAAGGGAAGAATTTAACAAAATAATAAGGTTTTGTGCACAAAAACATATAGTATTACTCATAAATCATCAGAAAGTGCAGACAACTACAACGAGAAACCATTTGGTAAAGCATGTTGCATCCATGGGATGAAATATTTTACACCATTAAAAGCGATCTCCATGGAGGCATGGCCACAGCGTTCTTAGTCCTGCCCACAAAACTCCTGTGGCTTTAGAAAACTTATGAATTTTTGCCCAACTAAAAAATTCATGACATTTTGCTTTCACTTGTTTGACTCAGTATGAATAGAATGCTAATTTCTAATATAAAAAAATAGATATGCAACAAGCAACAAAGGTTTACTGTATAGTACAGGGAACTATAATCAATATCTTGTAATAAACTATAATGAAAATAATTTCAAAAACAATATATGTGTATACGTATAACTGAATCACTTTGCTGTGCACTTGTAACATTGTAAGTCAATTATACATAACTGAGAGACTAAGCACCTATATACATACACATACTTCAATAAAATATATATAAAGAAAAAAAATTGCTTGTGAGTCCTGCTTGACAGCTTCTTCATTATCAAGGGAAGGCCAAGCTCTCAGAACAGACCACTTCTCAAGTCCTTGAGCATTCAAGGCCAAGTTTTCCAAGATGTTACTGATGAAAGTGTTTATCTAAAGCCAGAGCCTACATGATACTGGCAGTGGTGGCAATGGGCACACTAATATTTCAGGAGCTTGGTAACTTACTACTGACTCTGTTCATGATGAGGCTGTCCATATTCTGCTGACCTTGAGGGAGACTATGGACACCTGACGCAAGGCTGTGTCTCTTGCAGCCAGCTCCTAACCAAAATCAAGAGGACGGCCAGACTCCCTAGGGAGGAGTCAAGTGCATTCAAAGACACTAGGTGGGGGAGAAGGGGTGTCGATACTGGACTCCTTGTATTTGTAAGAGGGTCTCATGAACTGTCCCATGGTATTCATGTGCTTTGTACAGTACCCTCTTGACCTGGACTGGTCCTGGTACTTACTCACTTGTAACTACAGAATATGGCAGAAGTGAAGCTTCTGAAACTAGGTTAAGAAAAGTGCCTTCTGAAACTAGGTTACGGAAAACTCTCAATCTTCTGTTGGGAACACTCTCTGAAAGTCACAGGCCACCATGTAAGGAGCAGCATGACTGCCATCCTAGAGAAGTCAGTTTTAGGTACCCTGGTTGACAATTCCAGCAAAGCTCAGCCTTTCAGTCATTCCCAGTAAGGCATCACACATCCTTCAGACTAGTCCATCCAAGAGATGAATCCACCTCCAAGTGACCTCAGTACCATATGGAGCTGACAAGTCGATCAGCTAATCCTGGACCAAAATAATGAGACATAACTGAATGGTTGTTGTTTTAAGCCACTAAGTTTTAGGGTAATTAAAACACAATAGTACCTAAGTAGCACATCACCTTTGGAGGATGCTTAAGGATAAACTCATAATTCCAGAAATAGCTAACAGTAAAGAATCAAACATTTATCTTGCCTTTCCTTTATGAACTGTACTTCAGTGTAACCAAATAGTTGATGAGATCAAGCTCTTCTTTATGAAATAATTATAGCTAATAATCAGTGAATATCAGAATTAGAATATCACCATTTTGAAATCCCTGATTAAATAACAGCAATCATCAGTGACTACTAAAATCGTTAGGCAAAAGATTAGGCTAAAAACACCTCAATCTGCTGATCGATATCTTCTTACTAAGCCAAGGAGAGAGAAAACCAAACATTATGTGCCTCCTAAAGCAAGGCATCGAGAAGTATATGGCACAAACTTTAAACTTGTCCCTAAATCCAACCTCAGCCTGATAACACTTCTAGATTTCATCCCAGGGACCAGAGGAACACATTACGTGATCCCCTCAGAAGGTAATCCACAAAATCCAAAACATAGAAAGTTCTACAGGACAAATAACTAAATTTCATCACAATACAATTTTTTTTAAATAAAGGAAGAAGGGGACCCTGTTGATTGGAAGAAACTCAAGAGATATATCAATCAAATTCAATGTGTAGACTATCTCTGGATTCTGACATCTATTTATTTGAACACATTTATTTATTATTTTGGCTGTGCTCGGTGTTCGTTGCTGAATGGGCTTTTCTCTAGTTGCAGTGCACAGGCTTCTCCTTGAGGTGGCTTCTCTTGTTGCAGAGCACAGGCTCTAGGATGCATGGCTTCAGTAGTTACAGCACATGGGCTCAGTGGTTGCACCTCATGGGCTTTAGAGCACAGGCTCAGTAGCTGTGGTGCACAGGCTTAGTTGCCCCATGGCGTATGGAATCTTCCCAGACCTGGGATCCAGTCTGTGTCTCCTGCATTGGCAGGTGGATTCCTTACCACTGAGCCACCCAGGAAGCCCTATGAACATTCATACATTTGAAATATATACATTATATATATGATAACTGACTGGATATTTGATATTAAGTCATTTTTAACTTTTAGGTGTGATAGGTTTTATAAATAATTTTTAAAAGACCTTTTATGTCTTAGAGATAAAAGATACATGTATTCCAATATATCTGCGATTTTTTTTCAAAACAATCCAGTGGGGGCGTGGGGCAGGTAAGAGTGGACAGGATATAAATGAAGCAAGATTGGCCATATATTGATATTTTAAAGCTAGGTGATAGGGATATGGAGGTGTAATATATTCAATACTAATATCACTACTTTTTATATATAATTTAAATTTTCATTTAAAAGAAAACTTTAACACACATAGCTCTAGCCAAAAAAAAGTGGGGGAAAGGGTTTCCTGTGATGCATCTCTGAGTGGTTTGAGTGTAACAGAGACGGTCTTTACCTTGTCCCTTCTCACCAAATCCCCCTGCACTTACAAAAACCTACAGAGGCATCTGAAGTCACATTTTTAGGATGCATAATGGAGGGGAGTTTGGAGAGGGAATGAAATCATTAAGGAGGATTATACTGTCACCACTCGACACAATGGGGATTGCTGCTTTTAACTGCTTTAAACGAGTCTTACTTCATACCAGAGCTTCGACTCAAGAAGGCGTCGCCATGGGAAGTGATCCTGCCCAGGAAATCAAGTCTTTCTCCCTGGCTGAGTCTTTGAGTGCACGCTCCTGCCCTCCACAGCAAGAGAACAGAGGGGCTTCTTAGAAAGCACTTCAAATTCTTTTTTCCTCTTCATAATGTCCTTGCAGGCAGGGCTCTTGGAAAGACTAGGAAAGAAGGCGCCTTGGATAAAGCAGTTCTAGGGGCTGGGGGGATATGTCAAGTTTCTGCCTTTCTGTGGGTCTCTACTTCCTGCACATGCAATGAGAAGCAGTATAGCCTAGGGTCAGCCAGTGGCCTATGGACACAATTGATTCTGCAAGTCACCAGCTGTGCAAATGTACCTTATTGCACCCCTGAAAGTTATATAAGTCATCAGTAGCTCTACTGGAGCCACCCACAAAAATCAACCAGAGTTCTAACTCTTACTGCATCTACTAAAACTGACACTGTCTGATCAGGAATACAGCCTAACTATGTGCCACCAGTATTTCCATCAGTCCACAAAGGATATAGGCATCATCAAGTAGAACTAAGTGATCTTCGTTGAATGGATTATCCAAGACGTCTACCTGACAAAACAATGCTAGCTCCTTGTACAAAAAAACAAACTTAACCTTAAAAAAAAAAAAGTAGGGATGATAACTTTCAGCTCGCATTGCTCCTGAAAGGATAAAATCAGGTAACGTATGTGAAGCACTCAGCATGGATCCTAGCACTGAGTCAGGTCTCAATAAAAGGTTATTACTATTATTTATTTCTCCATAAAACATGGATCTAAAGATCCTTATGGTTCCTCTTAATTCCAGTGTTTGAGGATTCATTCATTTATGCAAGAACCATTTATTGCCAAGCCCCACACCAGGTGTTGGTGCTAAGGTGGAGACCTCTGACATGGGAGTTGGGGGGTAAAGCCAGCATATAAGGCAAAAACTCTGCATACTCAAAATTACTCTTGAAAATTCCTCCAGCATCAATGGACCTCCCAATCATTTGCTCCTTGATTCAGAGGTGCTGTCAGAGATGCTGCTGGTTAAAAGAGCAGCATGGTCTGGGCCATGGAGTGACAGTGACTGAAGGGTCTTTCAGGACACTTCATCTTGTCTCCACCCAGGACCCAGAATATGAAAGCCTTAAGTTTTCTTCCATTCAGAGCAAAGCTGTGTTCCCTCCTTTGCCTCTGAGCCCTAAGCCCCAATGCTGGATGAGAAAAATGGAGGGCAGTCTCAAGGGACACCTTCCATCAAGTTCAGGGTTGCCCAGGACCATATAGATGCAGACTCCAGCCACAGTTAAGTACGGTCAACAGGGCCATAGGAAGGCTCAGAGATGGGCTATGAGGAGCAGGGGAGAGAAAGAGCGCCCTCACCTTCCTGGGTGATGATACTGAACCTGACCCTTGGGGGCAAGACATTAGGGAAAGGGTAATCTGGGCTGAGGAGACAGCAAGAGGCAGAGTCTGGAGGCAGGAAATGTAGGTTGTGTCTCAGTAACAGCAGGTGGACCACATGTTTGGTTGAAGCAGGAGGTGAGGCTAGAGAGTCAATGGGGCCAGGTGGCAAAGGTCTTAAGGTCAGGCCAAGGGGAGTGGGCTTGGGTGTGTAGCCAGTAAAGAGCCGAAGGCCTGGAACAGTCTTTAGAGAGAGGACCCAGCTGGGGTGAGGTCCTCCTCCCAGTGCCTGCCCACACCCTCTCCCAGGACAGTGTCCAGCACCCTCCCCAGTTCGGAAAGCCCCAACTATAAATTCCTCAGCCCCGAGATTGAATCTTTCCATAATGGCTTCAGCGGCAACTTTAGGGTCAAGAGAGGCACCCCTTTAGGTTTCTCTGCACAACTGCCCTTTACTGTAGAGAAACCACACCAAGATGGAGTAGGAGCAGTAGAGGGATGAAGACTAAGCCTGGGAAGGGGGGCTACTGGCAAAGATGGAGACTAAATATTCTCAAAGCTCCCTGCTACAAAACATCCAGAAATGCTAGGTAATGTTTGCTTTAGTCATCTGAAATGTATAGGAAGTGTCACGGGAAAGTAAGGGTATTTCCAAGATCAGAACAAAGGGAGAGCTGAAAACCAGCACAGGTCTAGGGCTGCGGTCTTGCAGAGGTGCTGTCAGGGTAGCAGCGGAACTAGGGGCTTGGATACCAAGCATGCAGGAAGATTGGTTAGGACTGTGCTAGAAGGACCCCTGGGAGTCTCACTCTGTGTGCACAACTAAGCCCCTGGCTGCCCTCTGCTTACAGTGCTTGGAAAAGCCAGGAATGTCCTGTCTAAGGAGACAACTGGTGTGGGGGAAAGAACCTGTGACTCAGCTCTGCTTCTAACCTCCTACCTTCCTTCTTCCCTTCTCTAAGCCTCAACTGTATCATCTTTGAAATGGAAATGATGCCACAACTGCTGCTACAACTGACCTCATAGGATTACCAATGTACTCCAGTGCCTCCTCAGCATATGGACAGTAGCTAAAACCACAGGAGTGAGTGAGATTGCCCAAAGAAAGTCTGTAGAGTGACAAGAGCTACAAAACAAGAACGGATCCTGAAGAACAAAAAATTTAAGGAAAGGACAAAGGAGGAGCCCACAAAGCAGACAAGTAAGAGCAGAAACAGGAAAATTCAGTGTTGTATGTGCCAAAGGAATAGTAGCAAAAGGAGAGACTCCTCAACTGTCCAGTGCAGTGAACAGGTTGAATCAGATAAGAACAGAAAAGTTTCTAATGGGATTGGCTATTAAGGGCTCTTGGTATCCTTAGGGAAACTTAGAGCAGGGGGAGTAGACAGGGTACAGTGGGTCGAGGAGTGAACAGGCATGAAGTAGAAATAGTGATTTTAGACCACTCTTTGAAGAAATTTGGTAAGACTCATAAGCCAGCTGAAAGGCAGATACAGGAGAGAAAGGAGATAATTGTTGGAACAAGGTCCTAGAAAGAGTTAGAATAGATGAGGTCCAGAACATAGGTGGACACATTAGCTTGAAAAGAAGGAAGGATACTCTGAGAATGAGATAAAGGGAGCAGTGCTGGATTTGAAGACAGGAACAATCACACTTGATGGTCTCAATTTCTCCATGAAGTAGACCACACAGAGAAGATGGGAAACTAAAAATGGGATATGAGTAAAAGTTGAAAGAAGTTGGGGGGGGAGTGGGTACAAAGATTAACCAGTGGCACTAAGAGTCTGGCTGAGACTGAAGAGCTTGAAGTTGTTTCTCTGTGTGTTCATTCACCCATTCACCCCTTTCAGGTCACATCAATGACTTGTGGCTCCCAGTGGGACCATTATTCAATGACTCAGTTTTGGTCATACAGATACACATGAGAGTGTCAAGCCAAGAGTTCGATTTGGGACAAATCAGGATTGAGATACTTATTAAACATCCAAGTGGAGGTATTCAATATGAGTCTGGATGCTTCTGAGTCAAGTGCCAAAAGGCAGACAGAGCTGGAGATAGAGTTTGGGGAGACATGGCTGCACAGAGTGTTTTCAAAGTTTGGGCCAGAGGAGATCACCAACGGAAAAGTAATAGCTAGAGAAGAGGACTATGGCCAAAACTTTGAGCACTCTGACACTTGGAAGTCAAGCAGCAGATAAGATCACCAGCTGGGCAGACCACAAAGGGGCACCCAAAAGCATACAATATTCCAGTAACCAAGTAAAGAAAGTAGTTCAAGAAAGTAGTGGTCTGCATCAAGTAAAGACAGAGAATTGACCACTGGAGGTTATTGGTGACTTCATCAAAAACAGTGGACTGGAGAGAAGATAAGCCCACTACAGAGGGCTGAGCAGAAAATAGAAGTGAGGAAGAAGAGACAGGAGAGAAGTCCATGGGAAAGGCTGCTGTGAAGGACAGCAGGGAAACAGGCCATCAGCTGAAGGAAGACAGGGGGTAAAGGAACAGCTCTGCAGAGAGTGGAAATGATGGAACAGGTATGAATTTTGTTGGAAATGCTGAGTGGAGAGAAAGAAACTGGGAATGCAGCAGAGATGGGAGAATTGAAAAAACTAGAAGCCAGAGGATTCAGCTCACAAGTAAGAGGGATATCTTTCAGTAAAAGTAAGGAAACTTCAACTATAGCAATATGAAGGCAGGAGGGAAAGAGAAACACAAATTCAGATGGATTAAGAGGTGTGGTGGGAGGATAAGGGTGTTCCTTTGTAACTGCTTCTTATTTTATCATTGAAATAGGAGATGAGGTGATCAGACAAAGATGGAAGAGGGGTGTGGAATGGATGGCTCCTACCAAGAAGGAGGTAAAGATGTGAAACAACTGTCTTTGGAGATGGGAAGTGAACATCTAGAGAAGGGTGGTAGGATTGCTGAACAGGATTGAATGATCATTTGAGATTTGTTGTCATGAATTTAAAGGGAGGCCAGTTGGCTTGGGTGTGTGTTTTCTCTTATGCTTCAGTTCCAGCATGTAGTAGGAAGAGATGTAGGCTTTAAAGAGAGCAAATAAGAAGGAAGAAAAGTGTGATAAGGGAATTAGGAGTGTTTGAAAAGAATTTGTCAACAAAGGTCCATCTAGTCAAGGCTATGGTTTTTCCAATGGTCTTCTATGGATGTGAGAGTTGGACTATAAAGAAAGCTGAGGGCCGAAGAATTAATGCTTTTGAACTGTGGTGATGGAGAAGACTCTTGGGAGTCCCTTAGACTGCAAGGAGATCCAAGCAGTCCATCCTAAAGGAGATCAGTCCTGGGTGTTCATTGGAAGGACTGAGGTTGAAGCTGAAACTCCAATATTTCAGCCACCTGATGTGAAGAGCTGACTCATTTGCAAAGACCCTGATGCTGGGAAAGATTGAGGGCAGGAGGAGAAGGGGACGACAGAGGATGAGATGGTTGGATGGCATCACCAACTCAATGGACATGAGTTTGGGTAAACTCCGGGAGTTGGTGATAGACAGGGAGGCCTGGAGTGCTGCAGTTCATGGGGTCGCAGAGAGTCAGACACGACTGAGCAACTGAACTGAACTGAAAAGAATAGTTATGGTAACAAACGCAGAAATACTTGCTGGATAAGGAAGACAGAGAACTTAAGGGAAATGACAGATGAAAAAGTGGGAGGGGGAGTGCATTAGAAGTCTTGATGAGACAGTGTAGAAACATTACCCTCTGGGAGCTGGAATGAGAGGAGGTGGTGGTCAGACAGCGGGATGCCTAGGTTCCGGGTGATGATACAGTCATGAGTGTGACAAAGGAATGAGTGGCTAGGGTGGGACAGATCAAAGGAAAAAATCAAAGAAAGGCATGAAACCAAGAGGCCAACATGTTAGATGGCTCATCCACATGGATGTGGAAGTCACCAGGATTGATGTTAGGAGAAAGGATAGACAGGAAGACAGCATGTCAGTGCTAAAGACACTAGTGAATGAGGATAAAGAGTGGGTTCATGTGAACTTCAAGGGAGTGGAGTTTTAAAGGAAAAGGGAGAATAATTGGATTTAGAATCAACAACATAAATCAAGGTGGCCCTACCTAATCCACCACACTTACCTCACCTACCCCACCTACTTCACCTCCGGGCCCTCAGTACCCAGTATTTAAGAGGAAAAACGCCCTCCACTTGAAAGGGTTGAGAAGAAAGACTATCATAAGTAGACACTCTGCTTTCATTTGATACAGAAACAGAAGTGAACAGTCAAAGAAGAGGTTGAGGATATTGGAGAGTGTTACTGACTCCATGAGTTCCCAAACTCACGGAGGAAGGGTCTGGGCATACCAGAAGGGGTGGGAAGTTAAGTCAGATTAGAGACTTTTCCGAGTACCATGGGGACTAGAGTCCCATTGCCCTGAAGAGCTTGGGTTTCTGAAGATGGCTGAGGTTAAACAGTGTTCCAAGCATCTTGGGATTAGTCTTGAGGGTCTCCTAGGGGAAGGCAGATTTGACACGGTGGGCAACAATTCTCTTCGGTGCCAGCAAGTGGGGCAGAAACCACCAAGCGAGTCCCTGGGGGACTATTCTCTTAAGTGGCCAGCACTGGAGTTCTTTGTGAAGACTCCTGGGGAGGGGCCACCTGCCCTGAAACCAGATCCTCAGGGTCAGCTTTTCTCTCTGGTGGTTCAATGCAATGGAGATTTGGAGCACAAAGTCCATGGTCTGTCACTTTGCTCCTAGGTCATGCAGTGCTGCAGTGGATAGTTTCACCTGGAGGCAGGGTTACTAGATGAAACCCAAGACTTACAGATAAATTAGAATTTCAGATAAATGACTTCTTAGTATAATGTCTCCCAGCTACTGCATGGGACGTACTTATTACTAAAAAATTATAGCCTATCCCTGACTACTGCCACATGATCTCAGTGCTTGTATCAGGCAGGGTTCTCCAGAGATCTACAGGGTAATGCACCAAGCTGGAGATGATGGTAATGCACCAAGCAGAGCCAAGTGGTTCAGTTCTGGTGCAAGTATAAAGGCCTAAGAACCAAGAGAGCTGATGGTGTAGCTCTGGTTTAAAGGCTAACAGGCTTGAGATTCAGGAAAAAAAAAAAAAAAAGCCAGTGTTCCAGTTCCAAGGCAGTAAGGCAGGAAGAATTCTCTCCTGCCCAAGAAAGGGTCAGCCTTTTTATTCTAGGCAAGCCTTCAACTGAGTGGATGAGGTCCATCCACATTAGGAAGTGCAATCTGCTCTCCTCAGTCTATCCATTTAAATGTTTATCTCTTACAAAAACACCAGCACAGAAATACCAGAATAATGTTTGCCTAAATATCTGGGTTTAGACAGCATCACTACAAACAAAGCTAGTGGAGGTGATGGAATTCCAGTGGAGCTATTTCAAATCCTCAAAGGTGATGCTGTGAAAGTGCTGGACTCAATATGCCAGCAAATTTGGAAAACTCAGCAGTGGCCACAGGACTGGAAGAGGTCAGTCTTCGTTCCAATCCCAAAGAAAGGCAATGCCAAAGAATGCTCAAACTACCGCACAATTGCACTCATCTCACATGCTAGTAAAGTAATGCTCAAAATTCTCCAAGCCAGGCTTCAGCAATACGTGAACCGTGAACTTCCAGGTGTTCAAGCTGGTTTTAGAAAAGGCAGAGGAACCAGAGATCAAATTGCCAATATCCGCGGGATCATCAAAAAAGCAAGAGAGTACCAGAAAAACATCTATTTCTGCTTTATTGACTATGCCAAAGCCTTTGACTGTGTGGATCACAATAAACTGTGGAAAATTCTGAAAGAGATGGAAATACCAGACCATCTGACCTGTCTCTTGAGAAACCTGTATGCAGGTCAGGAAGCAACAGTTAGAACTGGACATGGAACAACAGACTGGTTCCAAATAGGAAAAGGAGTACCTCAAGGCTATATATTGTCACCCTGCTTATTTAACTTATATGCCGAGTACATCATGAGAAACGCTGGGCTGGAAGAAACACAAGCTGGAATCAAGACTGCCAGGAGAAATATCAATAACCTCAGATATGCAGATGATACCACCCTTATGGCAGAAAGTGAAGAGGAACTAAAGAGCCTCTTGATGAAAGTGAAGGAGGAGAGTGAAAAAGTTGGGTTAAAGCTCAACGTTTGGAAAACTAAGATCATGGCATCTGGTCCTATCACTTCATGGGAAATAGATGGGGAAATAGTGGAAACAGTGTCAGACTTTATTTTTTTGGGCTCCAAAATCACTGCTGATGGTGATTGCAGCCATGAAATTAAAAGATGCTTACTCCTTGGAAGGAAGGTTATGGCCAACCTAGATAGCATATTTAAAAGCAGAGACATTACTTTGCCAACAAAAGTTCATCTAGTCAAGGCTATGGTTTTTCCAGTGGTCATGTATGGATGTGAGAGTTGGACGGTGAAGAAAGCTGAGTGCCGCAGAATTGATGCTTTTGAACTGTGGTGTTGGAGAAGACTCTTGAGAGTCCCTTGGACTGCAAGGAGATCCAGTCAATCCATCCTAAAAGAGATCAATCCTGGGTGTTCATTGGAAGGACTGATGTTGAAGCTGAAACTCCAATGCTTTGGCCACCTCATGCGAAGAGCTGACTCATTGGAAAAGACCCTGATGCTGGGTAGGATTGGGGGCAGGAGGAGAAGGGGATGACAGAGGACGAAATGGTTGGATGGCATCACCAACTCGATGGACATGGGTTTGGGTAGACTCCAGGAGTTGGTGATGGACAGAGAGGCCTGGCATGCTGCAATTCATGAGGTCACAAAGAGTCGGACACGACTGAGCGACTGAACTGAACTGAAATATCTGGGTACCCTATGGCCAGTCATGTTGACATGTAAAATTAACCACTACAGTGCCCATGTGTGCACTTTTTGAGGGAAGTGGAACTAGCAAGTGGTATTTTAATTATAATAGTTAATGAGAAGAGAGAGGCAGGCCTAATCTCAAGGTATTAACTGAAGATTGAAATATCATAGTTGTGGGAGAACTAAGTCATCTCACACACACAGTAGTATGGGCAAGATGGAGCCCAAAGAACCTTCCCCTTAAAAGATCAGTCCCACTCTGTGGGAGAAGGCAAGGGTGGGATGATTCGAGAGAATAGCATTGAAACATGTATATTACCATATGTGAAATAGATGACCAGTGGAAGTTCAATGCATGAGGCTGGGCACTGAAAGCCAGTGCACTGGGACAATTCAGAGGGATGGGATGAGGAGGGAGGCGGGAGGGGGATTCAGGATGAGGACACATATACCCATGGCTGATTTATGTCAATGTATGGCAAAAACCACCACAATATTATAAAGTAATTAGCCTCCAATTAAAATAAATTAATTAATTAAAAAAAAAGATCAGTCCCAGAGCAGCATTGCAAATAACTGTTTAGTGTCAGCAAGAAAAAAAAAAAGCCATCACTTTAAATGCATTAGTCTGGATTTGATAGGTTTTGTAGTATTGTATTTGTTAGATTTGCTTTGATTTTATTATTTATAAAGAGGTTATACCTAGTGTTATATCCATGCATATTGAGATTAAACTAAAATACACTTAAGTCAATACTGGGAAATCCATGAGATTTTTGTCCTTTTAAGTGGATCCATTAAACTATTATCCTTAGTTTAAGAAACACGTTTATATGTAACTTAAATGTATTTCAGACCCTTTTTTTAGGGGATTTACGTTTTGGAGCATTTCATTTGTAGAATTCATTAAACTAGATATTACTAGCACGTTTTTTTAATAAAAAGTTTCAAAAGTGTGTACTATGTGCTATACTGGATTTGGAAAATGTACATCCTATCTCCTCTCTGACAACCACAAAGCATTTTATGAAATAAAAGGCTCTGAGAAATCCAATAGAAAAATATCCCAAATGTTGTTTCACCCAATGTTTCCCAAGGTTATTTGGGCAAAGAATAACTCTATTGCAGCAACTATTAATATACTGAGGAATACCTTTCTTTGCAAAACCAAAGTTAAAACACTCATGTATAATGCTATCTAGAATAAAAATATTTTATTCAACATTTTTGTGACAAGGACCTCTCTAGCAGTCTAGCAGAGCCAACAGACATCTTAGAATGATGTATTTAAGTGCATAAGATAAAATACTATAGAGGATTACAACAGAAACTAATTATACTGAAATATAATTTTAAAACAAATGGGAGTACCTGAAGGAGAAAGAAAGAGTAAGGGACAGGAAAAAAATATTTAAAGAAATAATGGCCAAGGACCACATATTATATGCTTCCATTTATATGAAATGTCTAAAATAAGTAAACCCACAGGGATAAAAACCAGATTAGTTGTGAGGGGGACCAGGGAGTTTGGAAGAAGACAGCTAAAAAACAGGGCTTCTCTTTGGGATAACGAAAATGCTCTAAAACTGCTTGCAGTGATGGGTGTGCATCAAACACATAGATAATAATATACATTTATTGTACACTTTGAATGGCTTAATTATATCTTACACAAATTCTATCTCAATAAATCTGTTTAAAAAACAATAGCTCAAAAAAAAAAAAAAAACAATAGCTCAAAACTTTCCAAACATTTGTACTGAAAACTCTAAATATACAGGCCCACGAGGCCAAATAAATTCCAAATAGAACAAACATGAAAACTACATAAAGGCATAACAAAATCAAATTGTTCAAGACAATGAGAAAATCTTGAAAGTACTCTGAGAAGGATACATATTATATACAGTGGAAAAAAAGACAAAGATGACAGCAAAATTGTTGTTGAAACCAATGCAAGCTAGAAGAGAGTACAGCAAAATCTTTTAACATCTGAAAGAAAACACAGGCAATCCAGAATTCTATATGCAGGGAAACTGTCTTTCAAAAACAAAGGCAAAACAATGAGATGCCACTTAATACCCATCAAAATGGCTATTATCCAAAAAAAAATGGAAATTAGCAAGTGTTTGTGAGGATATGGCTAAAGCAGAACACTGATGCCTCACTGGTAGGAATGTAAAATGATTCAGCCACTGGGGAAAACTGTTTGGTAGCTCCTCAAAAAATTTAACATAAAATTACCATATTATCTGCTGCTAAGTCGTTTCAGTCGTGTCCGACTCTGCGCGACCCCATAGACAGCAGCCCATCAGGCTCCCCCGTCCCTGGGATTCTCCAGGCAAGAACACTGGAGTGGGTTGCCATTTCCTTCTCCAATGCATAAAAGTGAAAAGTGAAAGTGAAGTCACTCAGTCGTGTCTGACTCTTAGCGACCCCATGGACTGCAGCCCGCCAAGCTCCTCCATCCATGTGATTTTTCAGGCAAGAGTACTGGAGTGGGGTGCCATTGCCTTCTCCACCATATTATCTAGTAGATGTTCAAATAAAAACCTACACACAGTACCCCTAGTCAACACTAAATGTGTTTATTATACACTTAAAACTTTGTTAGAGGACTTCCCTGGTGGTCCAGTGGTTAAGACTGTGAGCTCCCAATTCAGGAAGCCTGGATCTGGTCAGAGAACTTGATCCCCCATGCTCCAACTAAGAGTTTCACCACCACAACTAAAGAGCCCATGTGCCACCCCTGAGGCCTGGCTGCTGCTGCTGCTAAGTCGCTCAGTCGTGTCCGACTCTCAGCGACCCCATGGACTGCAGCCTACCAGGCTCCTCCGTCCATGGGATTTTCCAGGCAAGAGTACTGGAGTGGGGTGCCATCGCCTTCTCCGCATGGTTAGATAAATATATATTTTAAAAAATGTGTTAGAAAGGCAGATCTCATGTTAAGTGAACCTATACACAGTATCTATAGTCAACAATAATGTGTTATACACTTGAAAATTTGTTAAAGCTCACACACTGCAACTAGAGAGCAGCCTCCACTCCCTGCAACTAGAGAAAACCCGCACACAGCAACGGACCCAGCACAGTCAAAAATAAACAAATCATTTTAAAAAATTGTTAAAAGGTAGATCTCACGTTAAATGTTATCACAATAAAAATTAACAATTTTAAAAAGCTATACACAAATGCTTGCAGCCATTATTCACAATATCCAAAAAGTAGAAAAAGCCCAAGTGTCCACCAACTAATGAATGGATAAGCAAAATGTAATATATACACGCAGTGGAATATTATTCAGACACAAAAAGGAATGAAGTTCTAATACATGCTACAACATGATGAACCTCAAAAACAAGCTAAATGGAAGAAACCAGTCCTAAAGGACTACACGTTGCATTTTTCCACCATTTATTTCATATTCCATCATGAAATATCCAGAATAAGCAAATCTACACAGACTAGAAACAGATTAGTAGCTGCCTAGGGCTGGGGGAAAGGGGATTAGAGAGTGGTTTAATGAATATGGAGTTTCCTTTGGGGGTAATGAAAATATTCTGTAACTACAATGATTTATAATATTATGAATATACTAAATACCACTGTATTGCACACTTTAAAATGGTTAATTTTATGTTTTTGTGTATTTTATCCCAAGTTTAAAAACCACAATGAACTACACTGCACATCTATTAAAGTGATTAAGGTTAAAAAGACCAAAGGACTTATGTGGCAGCCTGGATGGGAGGGAGGTTTGCAGAGAATGAATACATGTGTAAATATGGCTGAGTCCCTTTGCTGTTCACCGGAAACTATCACAACATTGTTAATTAGCTGCATCCCAATACAAAATAAAAAGTTCAAAAGAAAAAAGACAAACAAACAAAAGGACCAAAGAACTAATCATACCAAGTGTTGGCAAGGATGTGGAAGAACCAGAACTCTCCATATATCACTTGTGGGAATGTATGCTATAATCACTTTGGAAAACAGTCCAACAGTTTCTTAGAATGTTCAACATACACAAGCTACCATATGATCCAGACATTCCTTTCCTAGGTATTTCAAGAAAAATGGAAGCATATGCCCATACAAAGACTTGTACATAGATGTTCACAATAATTTTACTCTAAATATCCCAAAACTGGAAATAACCAAAGTCTATCAATAGAAGATGTATAAACAAATTGTGATCTATCTATACAATGGAATAGTATTCAGCAATATAAAAAGAATGAGTTATTGACAATCTGGAAAAATTTCAAAAGGATTATACTAAGTTATAAGGAGACAGACAGAAATGAGCACATACTATATGATACCATTTAAAATTCTAAGAAATGCAAATTAAGGTATAGTGACAAAAGCAGTTCAGTGGTGGGCCTGGTGGGAAGAGACAGGACAGAGAAAAAGACACAAAACTTTTGTGGAAAGGGACATATTCACCATCACGACTGCAGTAATGGTTTCACAGGTACATACATATGTCAATACTTATCAAACTATATACTTTAAATATGTAGAGTTTATCGTATTTCAGTTACATCTCAATGAAGCTCTTAAAAACATTTTTAAATATATGTGATAAGATATATATAAGGAAGAAATGGAAATCAAGCTTATATTTTCTATTAGATTGTGCAGCTATAAATCTATTTTTAAATAAATAAATCTTGTTTCAAAAGTTGAAAGTTATGCTTAAAAAATTTACTAAGCATTCAATGTGTTATATCGATTGTTCTATCGATGACTGTATTGGTCAGAATAGGCTAGATTAAGCTATAGTAACAAAAATGCTCAAATCTGAGCGGCTTAATATCACTGAGGTTTATTTCTCACTTGCTCTGTGCATGCCTAACCGTTGATATGAACCCAGGCCAATAAAGTTCCAATATCCCGGAATGTGACCTCCTTAGTCAATGCAGCAGAAGAGAGGACTGAAGAGTCAAGCACCTACAACTCAACGTTCCCTTCCACAGGTGACGAACACCACTTCTAGTCACATTTATTGGCCAAAAATAGTCACATGACCACACTTTCAAGAAGATTGGAGATTGCATGACACAGGGGAGAAGGGGATATTGGTGAACATTAATAATCTACCACAATTACCCATAACACAAAATTATTTCCACACCAAACGACAAAAAGATTGAAATAAAACATACTCAAAAAATGTGAACTGTCCAAAGGTTCCACCCAGAAAAGGCGGGAAAATTGCAACTCCATCCACATTTAGAAGTCCTCTATTCTCTCAGTATGTTCCCTGAATGGAGAGCCACAGTTCCAGATAACCCAGAGACAGCAGGGTGGCAACTCTATTTCACTTTCAAAAGTCTCTTAGCTGTCTAGATATCACCTCTTTCACACCTGCTATGCATACCATCCAATACCTCCACCACTCACTCCTTCAGTATCTGCCCCTTACCTCTCAGGTGTTGAAGAAACCCATCAGGTGAGGCCTGTCCTCAAGAGATCTAAACAAGGTGCTACACGAACACAGAAGAGGAAGCAATGAATTTTTTTTAAGATATTTTAAACGCTGACCTGTCCCATTTTTTCCTGTTTTTGTGATACTAAGTACGAATACTGTCACTTACCAGCTCCATGGCCATATGCAAACCCCTTCGCCTTTCCAAGGCTCAGTTTCCTCTCCTGTGAAAATGGAATAGTAAGGCTTACCTCCCAGGATTGTTGTGAGAACAAGAATGAGATCATGTCTATGGAATTGCTTTGTAAACTTTTTGTCAGTCCAACTTATCACCACCATCACCATCATCATGGCTGTCTTGCCTGTCTAGAAGGGGAGCCCCAGGGTTGGGGGGAAGGCCCAGAGGAGAGAGGGGCTCCCAGCCTGACCCTGGAGTCAGGGCCTCTCTCTAATTAACTCTTCCTGGCAAAAGCTCCTTGCTGGACATGTTTGCCTACCATCATAAAGCCAGGTGAGGCTTCCAGGGGCCGCCCACTGGCCCTGACACACGGGGGAGGAATGATGAGTCACCAGCCCTCTAACAGCCTCACTGACAGGGCTCTCGGCCCAGCCCCTGGCAGAGAATGTCGAGGGCTGGCAAGGGTGCAGCAGGGCCATCCAGGTCTTTAAGGAAAGAAAGAGAGAAATGACGGAAAGAGGAGGGGGAAGAAAAAAGAGAGATGAGGCAAAAGAAAGAAGGGGACAAAAAGACAAAAGGAAGAAATAAAAAAGAAAGAAGAATGTGATGACCAGGGACTGGGGGACGGGGGATTGGGGAGGTGTTAGTCAATGGATCTAGAGTTTCAGTTTTGCAAGATGAAATAGTTCTGGAGATTGGTTGCACAACAACGTGAAAGTCCTTAACACTACTGACTGTACACTTAAACATGGTTATGATGGTAAATTTATATTATGTGCTTTTTACATAGGTAGAGATTAAAAATTATTTTCAAAAGTGAAGAAAAGGGGAGCAAGCAGAAGCAGGGAAGAAGGAAAGGAAAGAAAGGGAGGGAGGAAGGACAGAAAGGAAAGGAGAGAGGGAGGAAGGAGAAGGGAGCAGTCAAGGAGGCAGGAAGAGACAGAGGAAGGGAGAAGGAAAGGGAGACAGCAGGGAGCAGGGAAGGGAGGGAGGAAAGAGAAAAGAAGAGGAAGGCAGCAGGAAGAGGGAGGAATGGAAGGGATAAAAGAAGGGAAGAAAGGGAAGAAATGAAGATAAAAGAAGGAAAAGAATGCCTTTCAGGAGGTTACCTGGCGGTGTACACACCGCCCCACACGGCTTTCTACCTGAGGTAGTGGGCAAAGGGAGGCGCGGGGCCAGAGCCTTGGCTTCGGGGCTGCTCCACGTGACATCACCGCGCCTCCCCGCCTGCGGGTCCCCGCGGCCCGGCGGTGTTGTGCAATCGCGCGCAGAGCTGGTGGCTGGCCCTACCGCTGGGTACCGCTCTCCTTGGGTGGCTGCGAGTCCCTTCGCCTTTGGCCTTCTGCCGGGCCAGTCCTGGCGGCGGCAGGAGGGCGATAATTGCCCAGAGACGCAGCACTTATCCGGGCAGGTTGTGCAAGGACCGCAGGAGCGAGGGCCCCGGGCGTCCGCTCTCACGCCTCAGCGGCCAGGCATGCGCGCGGGGGCGAGGGATGGGCGGGGGTCCCGGGGGCGCCTCCAGGTGTTCCCACTGGAGACTCTGCCTTGCTCCTCGGGAAAGAACCGCCGCGATCATTACTGGGAATAAGGAAGACCTGGGTTCCTAACCCGGCCCTGCCACCTGCCACAGTGTGTGATTTCGCATAAGTCACTTCGCTTCTGGTCCCCAGGCTCCTCTGCACTAGAAGCAAAATCACTACCTCTCCGTGTGGTTGTGAGGCTAAGAAACAGTGCAGGTGAGGCCTAGAGCAGTGCCAAACACACGCTGGGAACATGGTGATTGATGGCCACTAATTACTTCTATCACCTACTCCAGGAGCTCACACTAAAATTCTACATGCTAGCCTCTCCTGCTTGGCCCACACACTGCCTATCAAGGCCTGGGATCAAATTTTGTCTGCCGCTGGCTTGCTGGATGACCTTGGGAAATTTGCCTACCTTCTCTGTTCTTCAGTTTTCTCTTTGAAAACAGCGTGATGAAGGTCCCCACTTTGACAATTTGATGGCAACATTAAGTGAGGTGACCCTTGAAAAGTGTGAGGGTCATACCTATATCAGATTCTGCCAGTCACTGTCCTTGGAAAATTCTTTTCCCTTGACTTCTATGACAACAGGCACTCCAGGTTTTCTTCCCATTTCTCTTGCTATGCCTTTGCAGTCACACTGCAGGTTCCTCCTCCCTTACAAATCCCTCCGGAGTTGGTGTGCCTTGGGGTTCTCTCTTAGGCATCCCTCTGTTCCTTGGTGAGGGGTGACTTGGTGACTGACTCCTCTCCAAGACCTCAGGTCCCAGCAGTTGCATGAAGGCCAGACCTCTCTTCCATGGATCCCAATATTTACAGGCCACCTCCACTAGGATGGGTACCACAGGAACCTCACATTCAACATGTTCCAAACTAAACACATCATTTCCCTATCCCAAAATGAGACGGCAATATCCAGGCTCTCCATTCTTCTCAGGTCGGCAAGGAACCTGAGAACCACCCTTAAGGCTTCCCTCTCTCCCATCCTCCGACTATCTGAGCAATCACTGTGTCCTGTCCTTCCTATCTCTTTAATGTCCCTTCAGTCTGTTTTCCATTCTCACTGTCACTGTCCCAGTCTTGGCAACTTCTATATTGCTCACTTGGGGGACTGCAGCAGCCCCCTAACTTGTCACTCTGTCTGTAGTCTTGCCCCCAATCAGTCCTCTACACTGAAGCCACAGTGGCCTTACTAAAATACAAATCTTACCATATTGCTCCATGTGTTACTCGCCTTGTCTCAAGATTCTAACCACATGGAAGTTATTTCTGTTCTCAGGTTGCCATGCCTCCGAGCCTTCTTACACACTGTTCCCTCTGTCAGGAACAGACATTCCCTTTTCGGTTGGCTCAGTCCAACTTGTTCGACAGATCGCCACCTGGACACTTCCTTTGCATAGCTTTCCCTGCCCCTCAAACTCCTAACTACCTCAGGGACCCCTCCTATTTGTTCTTAAAGTAGGAATACATGAACGTTTATCTCATAGTGAATTCGTTTTGATACCAGCTTTCTAGAAAACAAAAGGAAATGTGTATCAAAAGCCTTTAAAATGTTCATATTCTTCAACCTAGCAATTCCTTTTTTTGAGAAATTTAAGAAAACCTGAAAGATGTACCCAAATATTTTAAAACATTGATATTCATCAGAGTAAAACATGGAAGCAACCAAAAAGTCCAATAAGGGATTGGTTAAATAAATTTATCAATACAATGGACTACTTTTCAACCATTGTAAATATAAGCATATATGTAATATAAGGGAAAACTGTTCACAATGTAATATTAGGTGGGGAAAAGCAGGTTGTAAAATGCTAAGTATGCACTGTAAGGATCTAATTTTTAAATTAAATTTTACATAGAAAAAAGCATCAAGAATCATATATATATGCCAAAATGCTACTAATGATGATTTTAGGGGATGATCTTTAGGTGATGGGATTATGGGAGATTTTCATTTAGTTCACTTTGCTTATCCATGTCTTCTCCCATAACATGTATTTGCTCTCTAATTATGTGATTTGGGGCTGCACTGAACAGCTTGCAGGATCTTAGTTCCCCCTTCAGAGAGTAAACCTGCACCCTCAGAAGTGAAAGCATAGAGTCCTAACCACTGGACCACCAGGGATTCCTGAGATTCTTTTTTTTTTTTTTTAAATAAAATAAATGTTGGTTGCCTAATTGGATATTTTCCTCCAGAGGCCTGAGTCAACCTGGCTGATAGTTGAGTCTCTTGGAGCTCCTCACCAGCTTGAGAGGAGAGGGGCCTAAATTCCAGAACAAAATGCTTCTCACCTGTATCCGATTCAAATACATAGCAATGCCAGTGGGAAGAGAAAACAGTTGCTCTTTCAGTAGAAATGGATACCAGAGGAATTTTCATTCATTTGAGGAACTTGGCTTGGGAATTTCTACACTGGTGGTATTCACTAAGATTATAGAGATCTTCAAATTCCACCCCCTCATCTTGGAACTGGGGAGCTGGAAATCCAAAAATGATTGGTGACTGTCCAAACCTGTTCCATCATACAGGAGGGTAGTGGCAGAGCTGGAATTTGAATATGTTTTCTCACTCCCTAGTCTCTGCTCAGTCTAAGTTATGTTCCCATCCTATTCCCAGCAATCAACCCCAAGATTCCCTACATACTCCACAGATACACACACCACACTGAGGCAACCTGCTGGATTTCCATCCAAAGTCCATACATCCAGAAAGCAGACCACCCTTGAATTCACTTAATTTTTTATGATCTCTCGCACTAATCTTTGAGAAGCTGACCCACCTGAATCCCCCACCAAGCTCCATCTAAAGCATATCCAACTCTCTAACAATTACATTCCAAACTCCACAGTTTTCTGTAAAGAGAGTCCTCTGTGCTAAGCACTTTCCATAAGATACTTTCTTTGGGGTTTTGCTTGTTTGGGTTTTTTTTTTTTTAGTATTTTTAATTTATTTTTCCAATAGTGCTACAATGTAGCTAATATTGTCCTTTTGCCCTGTGAGGAAACTGATATTCAAGGAGGTTAACTAACTCAGGGTCACAGCCATAAGTGTCCCAGTCGGCTTTCAAGCTCCTACACTCCATAGAACCGGCCATGTACCAGTGTGGACCTGCTTTCCTGGTATATGCTGCCACACCAGAGCAGGTATCCCTTTTTGTAGTCTACTGAGAGGCATCTTTGAGACTCACGGGAAATCAGAGCTAAGAGACCTTGGAGGTCGTCATTTCACAGTTTGTTCCATTCTTCAAACAAGTCATGTTGTACTAGTGGTTTATACCATGAACTGGGGACAGAGGAAATTAAACTCTGGCTCTGCCACTTACTGTGTGACTTTGGGTGAGTTACTTAACCTCTCTCTGCTTCATATTTCTCACCTGCAGAGATAATAATACTGTTTAATTAATAGACTTGTTACAAGGATTAAATGAGTTACAACAAAAGCACATAAAACAGTGCTTGGCACACAGTTAACTCTCTGTAGTGAAGAACTTTTACTATCATCATTACCATACCATTATTACTACTACTAGGAATTTACTATGCACAAGGTATGACAACAAGATAATGAATGGAAAAACAAAGATGACACAGACACTTTCTTCTCCTCAGGGAACTCATAGTACAGGAAAGAGACTGCAGAAACCATATATAATTACAATGTAATAATGTAGTAAATGCAGTAGCATAGATTTGTGCGGACAATGAGAGTGAGTATGACTTTCCAAGGGAGCAGCACAGTTAGGACTTGACCCCAGGTATCCCAAGACTCTTTCTAGCCCACCTCATCCACTGGCGATTTGCCCAGGGCATGTAAAGGTGTGACCCAAAGTCTTTCCACATGGCACCAAAAACAGACTCCTAAGGCCATGAGTGCCTTAGCTGAAGATGTTACTAACATGTCAGTTCATTTCAGTCTCTCAGTTGTGTCCAGCTCTTTGCAACCCCATGGACTGCAGCACGCCAGGCTTCCCTGTCCATCACCAACTCCTGGAGTTTACTCAAACTCATGCCCATTGAGTCAGTGATGCTATCCAACCATCTTATCCCCTGTCATCCCCTTCTCCTCTCACCTTCGATCTTTCCCAGCATCAGGGTCTTTTCAAATGAGCCAGTTCTTCACATCAGGTGGCCAAAGTGCTGGAGTTTCAGCTTCAGCATCAGTCCTTCCAATGAATATTCGGGACTGATCTCCTTTAGGATTGACTGGTTGGATCTCCTTGCAGTCCAAGGGACTCTCAAGAGTCTTCTCCAACACCACAGTTCAAAAGCATCAATTCTTCGGCACTGAGCTTTCTTTATAGTCCAACTCTCACATCCATACATGACTACTGGAAAAACCATAGCTTTGACTAGATGGACCTTTGTTGGCAAAGTAATGTCTCTGCTTTTTAATATACTGCCTAGGTTGGTCACAGCTTTTCTTCCTAGGAGCAAGTGTCTTTTAATTTCATGGCTGTAGTTACCATCTGCTGTGATGTTGGAGCCCCCCAAAATAAAGTCTGTTGCTGTTTCCATTGTTTCCTCATCTACTTGCCATGAAGTGATGGGACCAGATGACATGATCTTAGTTTTCTGAATGTTGAGCTTTAAGCCAACTTTTTCACTCTCCTCTTTCCCTTTCATCAAGAGGCTCTTTAGTTCTTCTTTGCTTTCTGCCATAAGTGTGGTGTCATTTGTGTATCTAAGGTTATTGATATTTCTTCCAGCAATCTTGATTCCAGTATGTGTTTCATCCAGTCCAGCATTTCTCATGATGTACTCTGCATATAAGTTAAATAAGCAGGATGACAATATACAGCCTTGACGTACTCCTTTTCCTATTTGGAACCAGTCTGTTGTTCCATGTCCAGTTCTAACTGTTGCTTCTTGACTTGCATTCAGGTTTCTCAGGAGGCAGGTCAGGTGGTCTGGTATTCCCATCTCTTTAAGAATTTTCCATAGTTTGTTGTGATCCACACAGTCAAAGGCTTTGGTGTAGTCAATAAAGCAGAAGTAGATATTTTTCTGGAACTCTCTCACTTTTTCGATGATCCAGCGGATGTTGGCAATTTGATCTCTGGTTCCTCTGCCTTTTCTAAAACCAGCTTGAACATCTGGAACTTCACGGTTCACGTATTGCTGAAGCCTGGCTTGGAGAATTTTGAGCATTACTTTACTAGCGTGTGAGATGAGTGCAATTGTGCGGTAGTTTGAGCATTCTTTGGCATTGCCTTTCTTTGGGATTGGAATGAAAACCGACCCTTACCAGTCCTGTGGCCACTGCTGAGTTTTCCAAATTTGCTGGCATATTGAGTCCAGCACTTTCACAGCATCATCTTTTATTTGAAATACCTATTTGAAATAGCTCAACTGGAACTCCATCACCTCCACTAGCTTTGTTCGTAGTGATGCTTCCTAAGGCCTACTTGACTTTGCATTCCAGGATGTCTGGTTCTAGGTGAGTGATCACACCATCGTGGTTATCTGGGTCATGAAGATCTTTTTTGTGTAGTTCTTCTGTGTATTCTTGCCACCTCTCCTTAATATCTTCTGCTTCGTTTAGGTCCATACCATATCTGTCCTTTATTGTGCCCATCTTTGCATGAAATGTTCCCTTGGTATCTCTAATTTTCTTGAAGAGATCTCTAGTCTTTCCCATTCTATTGTTTTCCTCTATTTCTTTGCATTGATCACTGAGGAAGGCTTTCTAATCTCTCCTTGCTATTCTTTGGAACTCTGCATTCAAATGGGTATATCTTTGCTTTTCTCCTTCGCCTTTTGCTTCTCTTCTTTTCACAGCTATTTGTAAGGCCTCCTCTTCTACTAACATTTACAGATAGTCAATAAACGTTTGCTGAATGAGTCAATGGGTCGAAGGTGTTAGTGAGATGACAGCCAACTTTCCCCTCGACTATCAGCTCCTCAACCTGCAGGTATGAGGCAGTGGCACAGGGCAAAGCAGCAGTGTGCCCTGGCAGACAGCGGGTCACCTTCTCTCCACCCTCAACAAGGTGGTTAATTGGGGCACCACCATTCACTGGCTTCTCCTTCCCTACAGTTGTTTCTGAAATTTTTAGTACACTCAATTTAATCACTTTCATCCACAATTCTATATTATTTGTATATGTCCAACTCTGTAAAGAGGAAGGTAAATCAGCCCCAGTCCCTGCCCTCAGGAAGCATGAATTCCAGAAGAAGAAATCAGTCGTGACAGATCGCTATCCTGATGGTAGAAAGTGCTCACGGCCCCAAGAAAGAAAACAAAGACAATTGAAATCCAAGTAATAAGAGCTCACACAGAGAGTGTGGCAGGCTGAATAATGGCCCTCAGAGAGGTCCACATGCCAACCCCTGTGACCTATGAGTATCATTTTACATCTCTGCAGATGTGTTTAAATTAAGGATCTTGATATGGGGACATATTTCTGGATTATCTGTGTAGTAAATTAACAGATAATGTACTTTGATGTAAGGCCCTAAATGTAAACACAAGTATTTTTGCTAAGAGGGAGATTTGACTACAGAGAAGAAGTAATGATGAAATCAAAAGGTTAGACTATTTCCAGGAAAGGGCCGAAAATGAGGAGATGCAGGTTGCCTCCAGAAGATAGAAAATAGAAGGAAATGGATTCTCCACGAGACTCTCCTGGAAGAACCAGCCCTGTTGACACCTTGAAATTAATCCAATGAAACTATTTCTGACTTCTGGTCTCTAGAACTATAAGACAATTAATCTATACTGTTTTAAGCCACCAGGCCTATGGTGATTTTTTTCAGGAGCCATAAGAACCTTATACAAATAGAATCACTGGTTATATGTTAGGCATCTAATTGGTTTTTTTTCCTCAGTCATATCTTGAGCAAGTAATTTATTTTTACAATGCAAACATAATACACTGAATAATGAAGCACAATTATCTAAGGTCACCTAAGTGGGTTTTATACATGGGCCAGACTGCCTGGGTTCAAATCCTGGCTTCACCTTTTTACATCTGTGTGGCTTTGGTCAATTTACCTGTTTGGGCTTCAGTTCTCTCATTAATAGGAGAGAAATAATACTTAGTACCCCTCCCTTGAGCTTTCCAGGTGGCGCTAGTGGTAAAGAACCCACCTGTCAATGCAGGTAGACGTAAGAGACACAGGTTCGATCCCTGGGTCAGGAAGATTCCCTGGAGGAGGGCACAGCAACCCACCCCAGTATTCATGCCTGGAGAATCCCATGGACAGAGGAGCCTGGCAGGCTACACTCCATAGGGTCGCAGAAAGTCAGACATGACTGAAGTGACTTAGCACGTACGCATGCACCCCTCCCTTAGGAATGGAATGAGGAGTGATTTGTAGGAGATATTACTAATGCTCACCATTATTTGATTCTCCTCTCCTTCCACGGGAGTCTACTGTCCTACTGTCTTGCAGTAAGGTGGCATCATGTGACTACTTCTGGTCAATGAAATGTGAGCAGTGAAAACCCCTATGGAACTTGAGCCACATGACCACTGATTCACATGTGCCTGTGAGCAAGTCACAAGCTCACTGATGTGCTTCAGTTCAGACTGAAGTGACACGATGAAACTTTCCATGTCTTTTCTAATACTCTCCAGGACTCTGAGCATCGTGTGACAAAATGGACAGTAAACAGGACAGGAGGCGAGAAGAAATTTAAAAGGGATTGTGGGGACAGCGTAAAACATATGGGGGGGTGTGTGATTTGGATTCCCCAGAGCAAACGCACACACCAGCAAAGGAGAAACTGGGGTGAACTTACTTATAATAACTAGTTAATTTAATTATCACAAATGATACTAGGCTTCCATCTAAAGTTTCTTTTTAGAATAAATTTTTGTTTCCTAAATAGTGAATTGATTTAAAGGACAAATATTAAGCAGTCTCACAGGTGGTTGATGGATATGGTGCAAACTGTAAAGGAGGAATCAAAAGACTAAAATCCAGTAACTTCCCTAGAACAATGAAAAGAACATAGGCTTCGGGGTCGGACAGGCCAGGGGTTGAATCTAGTCCCACTGCTTGCTGGCAGTGTGACCTCGGTCAACTAAGGCTCTCTGGGATGCTATCCTTATTGTTTTTTAATGAAGATCATTATTTCTCCTTCATAGGTTGGATAAGAGGATTACAACTTACTTTCACCATTGCTGACTTTGTATTCTTCCTTCTTATTGTAACCTGTAAGTCTTGACTCAATTTGTATATTGGGAGTTAATCCAACCCATGTTCCCAGAAGGCCTGGCCGGGCTCTGGGAAGGCAGAGCCTAGTTGGGCCAGCTTCCTGTCCTCCAGGAGCTCCCAGTCTTGTGGGGAAACTGGACACAAACTCAGAGAACCACAGTCGACAGCCTGAGTGCCATGGGAGAGAGATACAGTGGAGGTAATGAGGTGGCTCCAAGGAGAGCTGTGGTACCAGAGATGGGTCTCAAGCCATGAGTAAGATTTCAACAGGCAGATGTGGGCAAGGAGGGCATACTAGGTTGCCTCACCTCTCTGGGCCTCAGTTTCCTCTTTGGTAAAATACAAATCCTACCACCTACCTTTTGCCTGCTACTGTGAGGATTAAGTGGGATAAAGCCAGGGAAGCACCTACCACAGTGTCTGGTTCATACTAGGCACTGGATAAACGAAGGCAATTACTTTTCTATTATGCTGGATAATAAAGCCCCAGTGGGTGGCCCCCTTCCATAATGGAATTATCTTCTCCTTCCCTGTGACTCACCTCTAAGAGCTGGCCCAGGGGCTGGGATGTCCCAAGCTCCTGGGCAGGTTGGAACTACCAAGCTCCCTAGAGTAAGGCCTTTATTCAAAAGAGATCAGTATTCAGGAGAGCTCACCTCATCTCACACCCTCACTATGCAAACACAGATCCTTGGTCCCCAAGACAAAGCTTGACCTCAAGTCCAGATTTCCACCATCTCAGAAGAGAAAGTCCAGGTCCTCCCAGCCTTGTCCTAAACAGCCTGCAATGCAGGAGTCCAGAGAGACCTGCTGGGAAGAAGTAGGAGCACGGGGTGCTGGAGATCTGGGTTTAAATTCACCCAGCTGCTGTCTGAACCAGAGTTACAGCCCTTTCCCCTTCTAGGCCTCCATGTTCTGGGGCTGGCTGGAGTGGGTTGAAATTCCCACCCTTGGTTGACCATCAAAAAACCACAAGGACAGCATAGACCAACCAGTGCAGACACAAGCAGGGTCCTGGTGGTCCTGTCCCAGGCTGGGCATGAAACATTTGCTGGTGGGGGAAGGATAAAAAGTGCAGAGCATGCAGTACGTATTTTCAAAAGTGAAAATGAGTCAAGCACACACCTCCCTGCCTGCCCCCTCCTCCTCTCAGTGCCCAGCACTGTGTCTGATACATGCTGGCTCCACCTCAGGATGTCCAGTGTGTGTCCTGCCAGCCCCTCTTCCTGAGGAAGGGCCATATTCCTGAAGAAGAGGCAGGGACCTCATGAGTTTTTTTAACTGAACTGAAGTATAACTTGTTGCTGCTGCTGCTAAGTTGCTTCAGTCGTGTCTGACTCTGTGTGACCCCACGGACTGCAGCCTACCAGGCTCCTCTGTCCATGGGATTTTCCAGGCAAGAGTACTGGAGTGGGGTGCCATTGCCTTCTCTGGAAGTATAATTTATACACCATTAAATTAATATATTCTAAGTGTATAATTCAAGACTTGCAATGTACATCTACAGAGCTGTGCAACTACCACCTAGTCCAGTTTAAGGATGTTTCCATCATCCCCCTAATTTCCCTCATGCCCATCACTCCCCATTCCCAGCCCCAGCCCTGGGCAACCACTAATTTGCTTTCTGTATCTATAAATTTGCTTTTCCTGGGCCCCTCATGTAAGTGGACGGAGAAGGCAATGGCACCCCACTCCAGTACTCTTGCCTGGAAAATCCCATGGATGGAGGAGCCTGGTGGGCTGCAGTCCATGGGGTTGCTAAGAGTCGGACATGACTGAGCGACTTCACTTTCACTTTTCACTTTTATGCATTGGAGAAGGAAATGGCAACCCACTCCAGTATTCTTGCCTGGAGAATCCCAGTGACGGGGGAGCCTGGTGGGCTGCCATCTATGGGGTCGCACAGAGTCGGACACGACTGAAGCGACTTAGTAGCAGCAGCAGCAGCAGCAGCATGTAAGTGGAATCACATGATATGTGTCTTTTGTGTCTGGCTTCTTTTACTTACCATGATTTTTTTTTTTTAAATTCATCCATGTTGTGGCATGTGTCAGTACTTCATTCCTTATCTCATTCATTTTACATCCCTGGTACCCTACTAGTGCCCAGCGCATAGTAGGTACACAGTTAAGGGGCTGAGGACTCTCACGTGGGGACCAGAAGACCTTCCAAAATGAGAGCAGCTATGAACCAAAGACATTCCTGTCAATCCCCAAGCTGCTAGATGATTGAGGTGCTGTTCCCCAAGCCCACTGCCAATGATGTGAATATACCAATTTGTTATCAAACTCATGATTGTACACCAGCTGTACACCAGCTCTCAACTTCAGAGGTGTGCTGCAAATCTATCTACTTATTCTGAATTATTCTGCCCTTATTCCCCCTTCATCCTGTTTCTGAAAACCATGGTGACTCATTGCTCTGCAATTAACTCTCTTTCTTCAACAATGAATTGCCTGAACTAGTTGGAGAAAAATGATATTCCAAATACAGATAGTCTCCAACTATTACCATAGAATTGTCTCTCTCTCCCCTCTAGTCTATCCATTATTCTTCATATATTTGGGAGACTCTATTTTCAGGTGTATGCATGTTTATAGTTGTTACCTAATTTAATACTTATTGATGGATTAAATTTTTATTAACATGTATTGTCCTTTACCATTTATAAACTTTTTATTTAAATCTATTTTATCTCCAAAAGCACAGGCAACAAAAGCAAAAATAATAAATGAGACTCAAACTAATACATTTTTGCACAGCAAAGGAAACAATCAACAAAATGAAAAAGCAAACTATGGTATGGGAAAAAATATTTGCAAACCATATATCTGATAAGGGCTTGCCAGGTGGCTCAGTGCTAAGGAATCCACCTGCCAATGCAGGAGACACAGGAGACGTGAGTTCCATCCCTGGGTCAGGAAGATCACCTGGAGGAGGAAATGGCAAACCACTCCAGTATTCTTGCCTGGGAAATCCCATGGACAGAGGAGCCTGGCAGGCTACAGTTCATGGGGTCGCAAAGAGTCAGACACAACTAAGCAATTGAGCACACACATATCTGATAAAGAGTTAATACCCCCAAGTATATCAAGAACTCATACAAATCAATAGCAAAAGAGCAAATAACCCTATTTTTTTTAATGGGCAAAGGACCTGAATAGACATACAGATGGCCAACAGATACATGGAAAGATGTTCCACATCACTAATCATCTGGGAAATGCAAATCAGACCCACAGTGAGCTATCACTTCATACCTGTAGGATGGCTATTATCTAAGTCAAGAGATAAAAAGTGTTGGTGAGGATGCGGAGGAAACTGAACTCTTGTGCCCTGTTGGTAGGAATGTAAATTAATGCAGCCACTGTGGAAAACAGTATGAAGGTTCCTCAAAAAATTAAAAATAGACCTATCATATAATCCAGCAATCTCACTTCAGGGTATACATCTGAAGGAAATGAAATCACTACCTTGTGGAGATATCTGCACTCTAGTGTTCACTGCAGCATTATTCACAACAGCCAAGGTATGGAAACAACATAAGTCCATCAACCGAGGAAATAGTAAAGAAATGTGGTATATACATACTACGGCATATTTTTTCAGCCTTAAAACAAAAGGAAATTCTGCCACTTGCGACAACATGGATAAACCTGTAGAACATCAAGCTAAGTAAAATAAGCCAGACACAGAAAGACAAACATCACATGATCTCACTTATATGTGGAATCTGAAAAACAAACAAACAAAAAGAGCAGAACTCATAGCAGCAGAGAGTAGAGAAGAGATTTCCATCAAAGGGTACAAGCTTTCAGTTACAAGGCAAATAAATTCTAGAAACCTAATAAGTTCTAGAAAACTAACATCTGTAGTTAACAATAACATATTATATACTTGAATTTTGCTAATAGTGTAAATCCTAAGAAAGTAAATCCCACACAAAATGATAACTAAGGGAGGTGATGTATGTGTTAATTAATTTTATAGCGATAATTAGTTCATGTGTATATATATATATGAAAGAAACATGTTGTAGACCTTATATATAATTTTATTTATAAAAAATAAGTTTAAAAATTTTTGATCTGGGACTTCCCTGGTGGTCCAGTGGCTAAGACTCCTTGCTTCCAATGTAGGGTGCACAGGTTCGATCCCTGGGCAGGGAACCAAGATCCTATATTCTGTGTTGCACAGCAAAAAAACAAAAAGTCAATATTTCATTAGTGAAAGTTTTTTTAATTACTTAAAAATTTTTAATCTATTTTGTCCAATAATACTGTAGCCATCCCAGTGCTCTTTTGCTCATTATTTGCATAGACTATGTTAAAAACATCAGATGCCCACTTCCACAGGACGACTAACAGACCTGTTAGTCCAGAATGAGGCACCAGGTCTCCATAAGTCTTGGTGGTGTGACCATTAAGAAGTTTCCTGTTTCTGTTTTCCTTTCCTATGAATCTTCACAATCGTCCATTAGCAAAGCAGTAACCTAAACTCTTCTTACCACCTGACGTGGTTGAATTATCAGAGCCTACTAATAGAAGAACAACAACAAAAAAACCCATAAGGTAGGAGGCAATGAATCCCATAAATATGTACATCGCACATCTAAGATGCTGTGGAAGACCGTCAACTCAAGTGATTCATTCATTCCTTTATTTTGTAGCCCCTGAGCACCTATTCTATGCTATGGCCTGAGATGACATAGCATTGGGGCATTCTTGGCCCCTGTGCTCTATGATTTAGAGGATGATGCACGCAAGAGGGGCCATTTTAAGACGCTGACATGCTATACTTATTTCCAAATTTTTGAAGTGGTGACAATAGCACAACCTCTTAGGACTACTATAAGGCTTAGATTAGTTTAAAATGTGTAATGCACTTAGAATAGAGCCTAGTACAGTAAGCACTCAGTGAATGATGCATCAACATCATCACCACCAACAACCTTAACTACTTCTTTGGAACCTGTATCCCGCCAGTTAAATTTTAAAATATTGTACTATAAAAACATTTAGCATAAACATTTTACATTTTAGTGTAAAAATGTTTTAGTAGAAAGTAAGTTATTTTTAGAGCTTATTATTAATTTCATATTTGCAGTTTTCTTTTTATGTTTGGGAGCTAATACACTTTTCAAAAGTGCTTGAAGAGCTCATAAGGCCATCCATCTGGACTCCAGGGGATAAAGTGGCCCTGCCCAGAGTGACCACACAGAGCTGCACCGGTGGTTTTTCCTGTACACCTCTAAGGAAAACCCGTCTCGTAGACCATGAAGCGAATGCCCTCATCCCCATGTCCAGAGATGTTTACTGCTGCAGCGCTAGCACTGCAGGTGAGGAAATCAAGGACTGACACACACAATGCAATAAAGATCACTTCCAATTGAGAGAAGAGAGAGGACTTTATGGAGGGATGACATCTGAGGCAAGTCATGAAGAGCAGCAACACTTCAGCTCACAAAGATGCAAAGATGCAACCCAGGCAGAAGGGATAATAAGGGTAAAAGCAGGGACTTCCCTGGTGGTCCAGTGGTTAGGACTCTGTGCTTCCACTGCAGGGGGCATGGGTTCAATCCTCCCCAATCCTTGCAGAGCTAAGATCTCACATGCTACTTGGCCAAAAAAACAAAAAAAAGAACAAAGGCAAGATGTCCATCTGTGGAAGAGTGAGTAGTTCTGTTTGGTTGGCGCAAAAGATGTGTGAAGGGCATGGAAGAAGGAAATGAGTTTGGAGAGAGATGAAGGAGCCAGATGAGAGATGGCCTTGAATGTCAGGCTTACAGTTTACACTTTGTCATGTGGGTAATAGGAGTCATTGCACATTTTTGAGGTGGATCTATCATAATCAGAGCTGTGCTCTAGGACAGCTCCTCTGGCAGCTGGTATGTGGGGGTGGGCTGGAGGGGGCAGAGGCTGGAGATAGGAGCCCAGTAAGAAGACGGTTACAATTCACGAAACTAGAAGTCCAAAATCAAGGTGTTGGCAACACTCCCTCCAGAGGCTTGAGGGAAATCTGAATCCATTCGTGGCCTCTTCTGCTAGCCATAGGTATTCCTTGAACTGGGCTGCTCACCCCAGTCTGTGCCTTCTTCTGCACGTGGCTTTCTCTTTTCTTTGTGTCTCTCCTCTGTGTCTCTTTCATAAGGACATTTGTCATTGGATTTAGGGTCCACTCAAGATCTCAACATCTTGGAGTTAATTATATCTGAAAAGACCCTTTTTCCAACATTCACAAGGTCCAGAGATTAGGACATGGACATGATTGAAAGGGGGCTCCCTTTCAACCCAACTTGTTGGCAAAAATGTGGAAAAATTAGAACCCTCATATACTGCTGATGTGAATATAAGATGATACAACCACTCTGGAGAATAGTCTGGCAGTTTCTCAAATGGTAACATAGAGTTACCACGTGATCGAATGATTTCACTTATACATATATATCCAAGAGAAATGAAAGCATGTCCACACAAAAACCTGTATGTGAATGTTCATGGCAGCATTATTCATAATAGACGAAAAGTAGAAAGAACCCAAATGTCCATCAACTAATGAATGGATGGATAAAACGTGGCACATCCATACAATAGGATATTGTTCAACCATAAAAAGAAATTAAGTGCTGACTCATGCTACAACATGGATGAATCTCAAAGGCATCCCATTATGCTAAATGAAAGACGCAGTCCACAAAGGGCCATATACTGTATGATTTCATTTCTAAGAAATGTCCAGAATAGACAAATCTATTAGTTAAGATTAGTGGTTGCCTAAATTTAGGCATGGGGATGTAGAAGAAGTGGGTGGAGTGGGGAGGAATGGGGAGAAACTGCTAATACGTACAGGGTTTAGGCGAAGTGATAAAAATGTTCTCATATTGGCTGCAGGGATGCCTGCACAACTCTATGACTATACCAAAAACACTGAAGTGTACCTTACCTGGGTGAATTTTATGGTATGTGAATTATAGCTTAATAAAGTTGTTCCTTAAAAAATAAACATGGGACTTCCCTGGTGGTATGGTGGATAGGAATCTGACTGCCAATGCAGGGGACACAGGTTCCATCCCTGGTCCGGGAAGATTCCACATGCCAGTGAGCAACTAAGCCCAAGCACCACAAGTACTGAAGCCCGAGTGCCTAGAGTCCATGCTCCTCAACAAGAGAAGCCACTGCAATGAGAAGCCCAGGCACTGCAACTACAGCATAGCCCCAGCTCACCACAACTAGAGAAACAAAGACCTAGCACAACTAAAAATTAAGTAAATATTTTTTTTTAATAAATGTAGCACTGCACCTCGCTCATAGAAGTTCCTTAAAATCCCTGAGTTATGCTCCCACCAGTTCCACTTTTCTGTGAATACTCTTCCAGGCCCCACCTGGAGACAAAGGTTTTTAAGTTAAGGATGCATTCAGATTAGCTGGACACAGTTGCTCAGACACATTCTAATATTTCCTGTATACCAGCTACACGGAGGAAGCTGCAAGGCTAGTGAAGATCCAGAGGTGAACTGCCCATGCACCCTACCCTGAAGATGCTCTTTCAGGGATTCCCTGGTGGCCTAGAGGTTAGGATTCTGGGCTTTCACTGTGGTGGCCTGGATTCAATCCCTGGTTGAGAAAGATCCTACAAGCCTTGCAGGAAGGGCCAAAAAAAAAAAAAGATGCTCTTTCACATTATGAGAAAGAGTGTGGTCTTTGCCTTCCTGCTCCTCCAAAAATGCCTTAACACTCTCCTTGGGACTGCCCTGGTGAGCCATTGGTTAAGAATCTGCCTTCCAACTCAGAGAACTCGAATTCAGTCCCTGGTTAGGAGGAACTAAGAGTCCCACATGCTGTGGGGCAACTAAGTCCACATGTTCTAGAGCCCATGTGCCATAACTAGAGAACCTAAGCACTGCAACGAATACCCCACCTGACACAGCCAAATGAATTAATGTATTTTTTAATCCCTTTCTTCTCCTCCCCCACACTGAAACATTCTCAAAGAAAACTGCAATAACCATGTATTCACCATGACCACCCTTTTCTCTTTTAAAGGGAAACGTATCTAACCTCAGCAGATTTCCCAGATTCACTTGCCAACAGAACATCTTACAAATGATCTTGCCCAACCTCCTCATTTTACCGATGGGGAAAATGACACCCTACAGGGGTGGGGAGGAAGCGCATTCATAGTCACAGAACATCAAGAGCAAAAACCAGACGCACACCCCAGGCTTCTAATCCCTACCCAAGGCTCTCTTCCCTTTATGTCTTCATGCTGATGACACAGTATCTTGTCTGTTGGGATGCACTGATCTCTGATTACCTCTGTGCTCCTCAGTGTGACACAGAGAGAGGTAACCCAGAGGAATGGGTCAGAGCATGGATTCTAGAGCCGGGCTGCCTGGGTTTAAGTCCTGGCTCCACCACCAGCTAGGGGTCCTTGAGACAGTTAACAGAATCTCACTGTGCCCAGATATCCTCATCTTCAACGTGGGGAAGGTGAGACTAGTACTTCCCTCACAAGGTTGTTGTGAGGATTACATGATGTAATGTGCATAAAGCAACATGCATAACTTGCTGCAAAGTATGCCTGGTGAAGAAAGGAAAGAAATCCTGACACAGGCTATGACACAAATGAAACTTGAGGGCATTAAGCTAACCAAAATAAGCCAATCACAAAAAGACAAATACTGTATGATTTCACTTATATGAGGAACTTCCCTAGCAGTCCAATGGTTAAGACACCTGTGCTTCCACTGCAGGGGACACGGATCTAAGTTCTCTGGTCAGGCAACTAAGGTCCCACATGCTACACAGTGTGGCCAAAAAAATAAGCTAAAAAAAAAAATAAAGGTATACCACTTATATGAGATTCCTAGAGAAGTCAAATCCATAGAAACATAAAAGAGAATGGTGGTTGCCAGAGTCTGGGAGAAGAGGGGAATGGTGAGTTGTTTGATGGGTACAGAGTTTCAGGGCTGCAAGATGAAAAAGTTGTGGACATACATTGCACAATAATGTGAATAGACTTACTACTGAACTGCACATGTAAGGTGGTAAATCTATGTTATGTGGAGTTTTCTATATTCCTGGCACTCAGGGAGAGCTGCAGTCACTTGCTGTCCAGTTCTGCCATGGTTTGATGAGTGAAAGTGACTGGGGAGTCAGCACTCAGCCTTGGTAGTTGCTTTAGGTTCCCTGGAGGCAAAATGTCCTCGTATAGAAGTTCCTCCCTCTCTGTCAGGACTTGAACTCATAACAATTGCATCACAGCAGTGAAACAAGTTGTCATCACTCCCAACATGTTCCCTCCCAGGGGCTCCCACTTGAGTCTTCTTGTAGCTGCAAATTCCTCCAGGACTTCATTTTTCTTCTTTCAGAGCTGAGGCCAAAGCCCTGCTCTCAGAAGACCTCCTCTACCTCCAGTTCTATCTCAAGGCAGGCTGCCTCCAGTTCTTCTGCTTCTGAGAAGAGATGACAGTCTCTCTGTGGCCTTTCTACCTAGGATTAGGGTCCCAGTTTTAAAGTCCAACAGTGTATGAGTTCCTGAGGGCAGGATGCAACCCCACTAGCAGAGGTGCTTAGCATGCTGGATGCACGACTGAATGGATGAGTTGAACTTTCTTGGAGCTTCCAGATCCACAAATACTTCCTGCACAGTAATGTTTCTCTTTCATTTCATGCATCTGTATTCTGTTCCTCTCTCTGACAGCACTGAGTACTCCATGCTTTATATAACCGAGGTGTCCCTCCACTCAGAACCATGAGCTCCCCGAAGCAAGGGACCAGGGCTGAACCATCTTTGTATCCAGGGTATGCATCACAAAATTTTACTCAAGGTTGAGATATAAATATGTTTAACTAAATTGTTTTGCTATTTTAAAAAATATTTTATATTCCAAAATATTAACCATATTTTTATACTAGAGAAAAGCTGAAAATAATTTAAATATCCACCAATAAGAAAATGACTGAGTTAATTACAATGAAGCTTGATGAAATATTCTGCAGCCATTCAAAATAATAACCATGAACAATGAGTAACAAGACAGAAAAGTTTTATGAATTGAAGTTAAGCAGAGAAAGTAGGTCATGGAGATATTACACACTCTGACTACAGATCTAATTATCAACATGTATTAAATGCTAAGCACTATATAAACATTTTCTCACCTACTTCTTATGACTCTTTGGATTAGGTATTATAATCCCTCTTTCACAGAAAAGAAAACAGAGGTTTGTAGAGGTTAAGTACCATGCTCAAGGTCTCATAGTTAGTGAGAGACACAGGCATGACCCAGACCCAGGTGGTCTATGGTGGCCTCAAAGTCCAAGCCCTTAACCACTTTGTTATACCATCTTCTAGCAAAACCAACTCTATAAGTAGCATTCTCAGAGAAATTTAAGCTGAAAGTTCAGGAAAGAGGTAATGTTGTTGTTTAGTTGCTAAGAGTTGCTAACTCTTTTTCAACTCCATGGACTGTAGCCCACCATGCTGTTGTGTCCATAGGATTTCCCAGGCAAGAATACTGAAGTGTGTTGTCACTTCCTTCTCAAGGGAATCTCCCCAACCCAGGGATCAAACCTACATCTCCCGCATTGGCAGGTGGATTCTTTATCGCTGAGCCACTGGGGAAGCCAGTATCATCTTAATAATATTATTCAACATTATTTGAATAGTAATTTTAAAAGATTTTAAGGATAAGAAACAGGGTGGCAATGATAGAATTTCATGAGGGCAGCAAGGTGGAAGGATATTTGGAGACAGGGTTAACAGCTGAGAGCTGGCTAGATTGATGGGTAGCTCTTTTAGTGGGAAGGGGAGCATAATTTGTTCAGTTCAGTGAGGCCAGCACAAGGCACCTAAAGCTTGGGAAGAGCTTGGTGAATGAATGAATGAGCGAGCAAATGGGTAAGTGACCCTGAGAGACGCTTAGGAGGCTACTGGTGCCAACTGTTGGGAGAAGTAATGGGCTAGTTCCTGAAACAGAGTGTATGAGTCCCAGGAGAGAGAGAATGTGTAGGTGGTACTAGGAAGGTAGGAGGAAGAGGCAGGAGCCTTTGAGAGGCTGAGATGCAAGCAATTTGGATTTAGTTATTCTCTCAGCTCTAACCTCTCTCAGCCAACAGTGTGGATCTCAGCTTGAGATCACCGATAATTCTGTGGAGCATCCAAGCATCCATCCTGGCTGTCCTACCCCACCCCTAGCCCTAGGCTCATCCTCAATTCCCACCCATGCCAACCTCAGTGATGTTCAGTCTGCTCTCCCTTTGCCTGAAAGGTTTGGGCTTCCTGGGGACACATCATGACTGCTTGCTGCTTTACCTCTACTATTTCATCCCTCCAGCAACTCTGCAGGTAGGGAGCATGATTACTCCCTAAGTATAATGGTAAATATACTGGTAAAGACCAAATAGGTCTTTGCCTACAGCTCCTGGCACAGAGCTCCTCAAACCTTTGGAATTTCCTGAGTGATAGGGATGACACAGCTGTCGTTTGTCACTTCTTTCAACCATACTGAGTATATGCTAATGAGGTCATGCTTGAGACTTCCAAATAGCTTCAGATGATGGCTAGTTACCCAAAAGAACAAGACTTGATTAGAGAAGGTTGAAACTTTCAGCCCTACCTTCCCACCCCTTACCTAGGAGGGGGCGAGGGGCTATCGGCTGGAAATTGAGTTCAATCATCACTGGTCAATGATTTGTATGAGTGTATACAATCAATCATATGTAATAAAACCTCTATTTTTTACCATCTGAAACACCAGGGAAGCCCAAGAATACTGGAGTGGGTAGCCTATCCCTTCTCCAGGGGATCCTCCTGACCCAGGAATTAAACCAGGGTCTCCTGCATTGCAGGTTGATTCTTTACCAGCCAAGCTAAGCCTCTATTTAGAAAAAAACTAAAAGATGAGTCTGGAGAGCTTCTGAGTTGAGGAACACATCAAGGCGCTCAGGCAGTGGTGCACCCTCACTCCATGGGAAAAGAATCACCTCAACTCCGGACTCTGGGATATTATCCTGTGTACTTCCTCACTTGGCTGTTCATGCATATGCTTCATAATAAACTGCAGTCATAAGTATAGCATTCTCTGGAGTTTTGTGAATTGTTCTAGCAAATTACTAAACCCAAGGAGGGGAATTGTGGGAAACCTTGACATTGTAGCCAAGTGATGTGGCACATAACCTGGGAACCCACTACTTGCAAAGTGAGGGCAGTCTTGGGACTGAGCCTTTAACCTGGGAAATCTGACACTGGCTCCAGGTAGTCAGTGTTAGAATTGATTTGAATTGCAGGACAAGTAGTTGGTGCCAGAGAGCTGAAGAAGTGGTACTGGAAAAGAGAGCATATATTTGATGTCAGGGGAAGAAAAAGAAACCCTCATTCCCATTTAACAGATGAGGATCCTGAGACTTGGGAGAGGGAAAACACATTGTCCACAGTCACAGCCCTGGCAAAGGCTGAGCACAGGGTCTGCGGGACTGAGCTGAAGTTCTAAATTTGTCATTAACTCCCTCACCTTCCACAGGGGATTAGGGAAGCCTGCTTCCTTCCTTCATGAGAGGCTTCAGGGATCCATTGAGATGATGAACATGGAGCCACTTTGTAAACTGGGGAGATAAGAACTGAAGAACAAAAGGGTCTGCGATGGGTTCAAATCCCAGCTTTACTGTTCGTAAGTGACCATGAATCCTTAACCTTTCTGGACTTATTTCCTCACCTACAAAATGAGGGAAATAGCACTGACCAGTGAGGATTTAATTAGATATCAGATGTCAGGCACTCCACACACTTCCTGACACAGTAAGGTCTAGTAAATAGTAGCTCTTAATCATACCAGTATGTTAAATACAGAAGCTCACTAACCCTAGTGTTTATTTTTTAACCCAAAGACAGGAAGACATAGTGTCAAAGCCAGACTGATATAAGGAATGTGATTTACATGGAAATAAGAAAATTGTGAATAAACAAAACTAGCCACGCCAGGTGTGAAAATAAGACCCTGCAGCTCTGGTATTTTTAGAAGCCATTTTGCCTGTCACTCTTGCTTCATTTCCCTAGCTCTCTGTGGACCTGGGTTTTTAAATAATTTGACTGCTGATCTGCAAACAAATCCTCATTCAAGGTGATCAACAAGTGTCCTCCATTCCTTTTCATTCATCCAACTGTCTGACCATTTAGCAAACATTTACCCAGCAGCTGCTTTGGGCCAGGCCCTGCAGTAAGTGCTGGTGACACAGTGGTGAACCCAGACCCATTCCTGGCACCAAGGAACTTCTAGTCAAGTCCAGAAAAACAAATCAATCATCTGGTACCAGAAGGGGACAGCTTCCCTGAAGAGGTGGCACACCTGGTGAATGGTTGGGACAGAGAGGTGAGAGCAGGTCAGAACCAGGTAAGAGAAAAGCAAGAGAGATGCTTCGGAAAAAATGGCAAGTAAGGAGATGTGGTGGAGGAGGAGCCTGGTGATACATATCTCATATATGTATGTATATTAATATATTTGAAAATAAGAAATAAACATGTCATTACTCACAGATTATAGGATTATCTACATTGAAAACCCAAAGAAGTTTAGAACAAATTATTTGATTTTTTAAAAGAATTGAACCAGTTACTGGATACAAATCCATCTTTTTTTAAAAAAAAATCAGTTGTATCACTATCCATCAGTAACAAACAAGTAGATAAATACAGTTTAGAAACAGGTAACATTTCTTAAGTCAGACAAACAAAGATAAATACTGTATGATCTCACTTATATGTGGAATCTAGGAAAGCTAGAAAAGCTAAACTCATAGAAACAGAGAGTAGACTGGTGGTTGCCAGGGGCTGGGGAGTGGGAGAAATGAGGAGATGTTGGTCAAAGGGTAGAAACTTCCACTTATAAGAGGAGTGAGTTCTGGGGATCTAATATACAGCATGGTGACTATAGTTAACAATACTCTGTTGTACACTTAAAAGTTGCTAAGGGAGTAGATCTTAAATGATCTTATCACCCCCACACAACAAAAAATGGTAATTATGTGATGTGTTTACTAACTTTCTTGTGATAAACATTTTGCAATATACACATGTATCAAATCATCACATTGTACACTTTAAACTTATACAATATTACATGTCAATTATATCTCAATAAAGCTGAGAGAAAAAAAATAACACTGAACATATCCAATTTTATCCAAACAAGACAAAGTATTAGAAATAATTTTAATAAATGCGCATGATCTTTATGGAGAAAAATAGAAAATATCATTGATGGACATCAAGGAGAACCTAAATTAAAATGATAAGTAAAACGTGTTCATAAATTGGAAGGTTTAATGTCATGTAAACTTTTAGCCTTAGTCACCAATGTATGGGATATACAGAAGATAGAAAACATGTTAAATTATACCGTAAGAACACAATCCAAAACATGGAAAACACTATAAAACCAACAATCCAGTTTCTTCAAAAAAGTCCAAGGAAAAAATTAAAGATAGAGTGGAAATTTCTATATTAAATGAGACTTAAGACCAATCAAGACCAATCCCAAGTGTTATCAAAATTTTAAAAGTTGTTTAAATCCCCCTCAAAATATAAAAATAAAATAATTATCTCTATGAGCAATCAGAAATCTGAAACTTTTAATAAGCCATCAAGTTGCCCTTGATAATATTAAGGAATTATTATGGCTTTTCTTTTTTGGGTATTTTGTTGTTGTTGTTCAACAATGATATCGGGGTTTTATCTTTTACAGATACATATTGAATCACTTAAAATGAATGTATATGAGGTCTGGGATTTGTTTCAAAACAGTGTGATAGTAGGGGAAGATAGGGATATAGATGGACAGAAGTGAACAGGACTGATGGTTTTGGAGCACCAGTGACTACGATATTGAACACTGGAGAGTACATCATATTATTTATTTTGCATATGTTCAAAGTTTTTAATTTTAGATTAAATGTATATCAAATATACACAGAATTTCTCTAATTCATTTATAGATTCAATACAATCCTATCAAAATTTCAAGAGACTGATTAAATAAATGTAACATATGTGTTAATAAAACCCTCAGATTTTAAAATGATGCTCTTGAAAAATATTTAAGTACATTGAAACTTGTTTACACGTGTTGTTAAAAGGCCAATTAAACAGCATTATGTGTAGTCAATGGCATTTATGTAAAAAATAGACCAGCTGAGGACTAGAACTGAGATAAGAAGTTTCTGCAGAAGGTTAAGTATTAAGAGAGGTTAATTTAGGTAAGTAATTTTTGATCTTCACTATGCCTTAGAATCACCTATGAGAACTTAAAGAATATGCAGATGCCAAGATCCCACAAAAATATTTCCATCTTAACTGGACCAAGATGGGATCAGGCATCAGTAGATTTTAAAACCTTAACAGGTGATTCTAATATGCAGGGCTGAGAACCAATGATATAGATTTGCAAAGAGAAGCACAGATAGATGGATGGAGAGTAGAAAGATAGACAAATGATAGCTATTAGACAGATAGACAGATAATTCATAGATGTCATAAATAATTCATACATATTTTTATTGCTAGGTAGATGACTGGTACATAATAGTTGATTTGAAAGTCTAAAGGAAGGGACGATGTGGGGAGGAGAGAAGAAGAAAGAAGGGAATATGGAATGACATATGCAGATCAGAAATGAGCCACAACTCAATGTCTAACTGAACAAAGAAGAGAATGATACACAAGTGAATGTGGAAAAATACGATAAAATAAAAAGTGAATATGTCTACCTAATACATGAAATTTGAATTGCTTATTCTTTTATTATATTTATTTAGAATTCATACCCTCTACTCACTTTACAAAGATCCTTTGATATCTTAAAAGTTAAAGAATGGGGAATAACAGCTTAATGAGTAAGCAGTTTCTGTGTGGGGTGATGAAAATGCTCTGTAACTTGGGTAGTGGCAAAGGTTGTACAGCACAGTGAGTGTAATAAATGTCCCTAATCGTAAATTCTATGTTGTATATATTTTATCACAACAAAAAATACATTAAAGAAAGACTGATAAGGGGCTTCCCTGGTAGTCCACTGGTCAAGAATCTGCACTTCTACTGCAGGGGGCACAATTCAATCCCTAATGAGGGAACTAAGATCCAGCTTGCCTTACTGTGCAGCCAAAAAAAAAAAGATTAAAGACTAAGATGAGAACCAATTAAAAGGAGCAGAGGATGTTACCAGGCAATTGGGATGAGTTAACTATTGCTCTAGAACTAAATTTGTTTCAAGTCTCCCAGCAGTTAAGGCAAAAGAAGAAATGTGGCAGGGTTATCAGATTCTCTGTATATATTGAGGGCTCTTTGTATATCAGGGGCTACCTCTTGTTTCATGATGCCCACTTGCAATATCACATGCCCAGAATTGAAAATGGGAGTCCTTTTGGAAGGTTTGACTCAGCTGAGAAAGGAGGATTTGCCTTGGCCGTGTGAGGCAAGTCGGAGCTTGGCTCCTTCCTCATTAGAGTGCATGGCACCTGCTTAGACTGTCATTAAACTGCTCCCAAGAAGAGCAGCTCCTGCCACTGCACAGCCTCGGCCTCAGCTGGTGGGGCTGAATGGCTGTTTGTTCAGCCTGAGCCAGGCAGAATCAGCCCTGACAGTGATGGCCCAGTCGGTATTATGTAAGGAGACCCAGCTTACCTGCCTGTAGACAGACAAAGTGGATGATTTGACAGGCAAAACAGAGCCAGCCTCTTCACTCCCAGGCAGCCAAGGGGCTATTCAAAGCCAGGGCCTGGAAGATTTTCATGAGGTGCTGACATATGGAGCCGGAATGCAGCAGGAACAAGGCAGAACTGACACCCCGTGCAGTCAGGCATGGCAGGTGTCTCCGGCATCCAAACTGGGCCTTCAGGAGCTTTGACTGGGCCCCACCCATGAGGGAGGGAGAGAGAGTGAGCTTTGGGAGAGAGGCCCCAATTTTCAGGCCTGAATCTGCAGCAAACCTCACCTTTACCACTGCCCTCTTTATTGTTCAACCGAGGAAAACATTCCAAGCCTTTGTCATGTGACATAGGATTCAGGTGTAAAAAGCCAGGAGTGTTTGAGGCCTTGGTTATTGGTCAAGCTGCCCACACCAGGGGCTAGTGGAGGCAGCAAAGGAACAGGTACTGAGTGCCCACCACATGCCAGGCACTATCTAAGGGCTTCACCCCCACAGGCACTGATTTCACCCTCCCAGGAGCCCTACAAGATAAGCTATCTCTATGTTGCACATGAGAAAACAATCTCCCAAGGAGGAACTTGCCCAAAATCACTCAGCTGGAAAATGGTACACCTAGGATTTGAACCCAGGTCTCCTCAGCACCAAGATGTATGCTATTTCTACCTAAAAGCTGGTTCATAAGACCCACAGGTCCCGGACTCACACCCTGTTTGCAATCAAAGTGGCTTTGGCACTCTCTAGCCCTGTGTCCCCGGTCATATCCCTTCCCTTCTTGGGGCTTCAGTGACCCCAATCTGTAGTGTAAGGCTCTTGGGAACACTGGATGAGATAGCTGATGAGGATATTTGGTTGTTCAGTGGTGTTAGGTCAGCGTTTCTGGGCTTCATCACACTTTTCTTTTTAATCAGTGGTTGTCTTTATTTTTTTTTAATTGAAGGATAATTGCTTTACAATATTGTTTCTGCCATACATCAACATGAATCAACCATATGAATACACATGTGCTCTCCCTCTTGAACCTCCCTCCCACTTCCTACTCCTTCATCACACTTTTAGATTGATCTCAAAAAACCACCGCCACTCCTGGGGTGGGGGTGGGGGGTTATATATATAGGCCAGACCTACATAAATTACTTTCTCTGGTACCCTCTCAGGATTCTGAAAAAACATTCTCTGCCCAGTGTCATGAGCACCTTGAGAGCAGAATTGCATCCAACTTGTCTACACACAAAATAGTCAGCACAGAGCCCAGCATTTACTAATGACTTAACTGAGTGATCAAAAACATGAATGAATGGTTTGCCATGAGATATATCACATATTGTGGTGAAAGGAGCTGGGCAACCGAACACCTGGTCCTGACTTTGCCATTAACTCACTATGTGGCTTTGGGCCCTCTGTGGACCTCAGTGATCCCATTTATAAAATGAATTAGGTACTCTCTAGCAGCCCATATCCGCTCTGATTTTATAGGGTTAAGGAGAAAGAAAGATTACATTTTCTGCAGTGATCTTCCCCCATCCATTAAAAGCTAAAGCTATACCGTAGTCACATAATAAGGATAGTCAGGAAACATTCTAAATAGATGGCAGATCTGTAATCCCTAGTTCAATCAGAAGCAGACAAGCAACATTCTTAAGTCAGGTCCTTTGGTCTATGGAACAGAGGCTCACTCATGTATGCCCAATACTTTACAGTTTGCAAAGCACCTCCCCTCCCTTCTCTCATTCAAACCTCAGCACAGACTTATGAGGGGACAGGGCAGATGTTACCATCACATTCATTGACTTGCCCCCAGGGGTATAAGGAGGAAAAGTAGTAGAATTGAGATGTGAACCCAGAACCAATTCCTGACCTCAAAGTCTGCTTCCTTCCCTTCACAGGGCTCAGTTGTACACAGGAAGTGAGGAGACGACCTCATTCAACCAAAACAAGATTTGGAGGGTTTACCATCCACAAGTTTACCATCTGGGTGGAAAACTTGTCCGGCATGATGGAGCATTTTAAAGTCAAATTGAGGGTGGAAGGGTGTAGTGCACTGATACTAGGTGGGCTTGTGGCCACAGAGAGTCAGCTGTGCAGGAAGGGGGAGTGCAAGCCCATGTCCAGGCTTTGTATGCCATCTCCATGCAGCCGCTGGAGATTAAGATACTGAAATACCGTGATGCCCCATTGATAAACAGCCACTGCTGAGCCCCCACGCCCCAAGCTGTCCTTCCCCTGTGATTCCCTGGAATGCTCCTAAGATTCTGTAACTAAAAGGTTAAAGTCTGAAACAGCAAGAAGAGGGAGGCAGCTATTGTCCTAGCAGGCTTCCATTCTGATTGGGCCTGGTCCAACACATATACTCTAATTGGTCAATACCCCTGGCTTACTGATTTTTTAACAGCTTTATTGAGCTATAATAAATACATAAAAACCTGTGCATGTTTAATGCATTATTTTGATGAGTTTGGACATATGCATATATCTGTGATACTCTCACCGCATTCAAAGTGACAGATATATCTGTTACCTTAGAAAAATTCATTATATCCCTTAATTTCTGTGTGTGTAATAAGAATATTTAGCATGTAATCTACCCTCTTAACAAAATTTTAAGTGCACAACTATAGGTACTACGTCCTACAGAAGATCTCTACAACTGATTCACCTTGTATAACTGTAACTTTAGACTCACTGAACAACACACTGTTTGTTAAATATGTTTACTAGTACTCCGTCTGGCTAGAGAGACCATAGGGAGTCTTTTAGTGCTTTGCGATTGTTCTGAGTGTGAGAATACTTTTTAACAGCTATAAATTCCACAGTTCTCACAAAATGCATATAAAGTAGACATACATACATATAAGGTAGACATATTTTTCAGTAAACATTGATTGATAAATTTCAGGTCCAAAAAATTACCAACATTTCAGTAACATCTTTAAATGGATTTGTATTTTATTTAAGACAAAACTTTACACACACTTTAAAAGTAGTCATACATATAGAGGCAAGACCTATGAATCACTTAATCAATAGAAAATGCCTAGTAATCTTGTGGACTGGAGTATACTTTGCATTCTCCTCTTCCATGCGGTAAGGACAACTACTGACTGAGCCAACCAAATCTTCCTCTCGCATTAGATGACTGAAGAAACAGCCTGGAGAGGAAACAGAACCTTCTCAAACCCACTGTTCGGCTGCACCTGCATGCCTGTAAGCCCTATACTTGCTCAGAGCTCAGAGACAGACACAATGGTTTATTGGACAGAAGATCTCATCACAAAATGGTCCTGGAATGACATCCCTTCGTGGATGTGGACAGCAGGCAGCCATCTTTGCTACCGTCGGGGGAGGGAGGTTACCAGTCATAGAGGGAACTGGCATCAGGTTGGTTCATCAGTTACCAGGGAAATGGTCAGAGGCATGTGCCCCTCACTACCCTTTGATAAACTGTCCTAATGGAGACCTTCTGATCTAAAGTTTAGAACAATCACTAGCTGGGGCCAGGGGGCAACTACTTAGGCATTTACTGATTAGGTTCTATGATCAAGAGGGAAGGTCAGTCAGATGAGTAAAGAGGTAGAGAGAGAGGAGAACAGCCATCTTGGATGGCCTGATCACACACCTACTCACAACTTGGAGCTAAAACTTGAAGCAGTTTCACAACCAAAATTTGTTGCATCTAAGGGCATTGAAATAGGGGGTGTTGACTGGGCAGAAGATATCTCAAGCTGGTCCACAGGTGACTCTTCCATTATAAGACAGATATCATTCATGAAGATAGCCAGAGTAGAGATTTACTGGCTTTCACTGATGGAGGTCAACCTTACAGAGGCCACTCAAGCCTTTTAGAGTAGGTACTACAGGGAGGTTTTGCAACACAGCTCAGTCTCTAAGGAGAACCCAGGCTGTCAGCTAAAACTGAGTGATCAGAGGCCCTACCATTTTACTGTCCACTAGAACTTATTCCAAGAGGTCTTCTGGGCCCTGGAGGCAAAGGACATTGTGAGGCAGAGCTGAAAGTGTAACAGCATGTGAATAGACTAGGGCACCACAATGAAAGTCTATGGGCTTCAATAGGAAATAGAGAGGGAGTTCAAATCCTTCTCAGGTTTATGGCCTTGGTGGAGTTTTACTTAACTTTCCAGATTTCAATTTCTAAATCTGTAAATAGGACTGTTCTGAGGACTGACTAAATGAACTACCATCAGAGCCTGATACAGGTGCATTGTTCAACAAATGTTCCGTTTCACAGAATCATCAGGAAAATTCAAACTCCTCATCCAGTAGGAAAACTACAGCTTGACAAATCTTTTTTTTCCCAGAACTGTCAAAACTGACAAATTGTGAATTTTATCAAATTGTCAAAAATGACAATTCTGTCCATTTTTCCAACACTTTGTTCTTTCATCTCTTCTTCTCCCCAATTTCCTCAAATCCAGCACTATTTCAAAGCAGCTTTAAAGCTAAAGCTTTGACCCATTTTAAGATGGGTCCGTTCTGCTAACCACACCCTACTAAGCCACACCCAGATTCCTGATCCATAGAAACTGTGAGATAATAAATATTTGTTGTTTTACGTCATTAATTTTGGAGGATAATTTGTTACACAGCAATAGATAATAAACATATCATTAGTCCTGAGGGAAATGCAAATTAAAGCTATAATGAGATACCACTATATACTAAAAGAGGTAAAATTTAAAAGATTGTACTAATAGGCTTTGGTGAACAGATGAAGTAATTCAAACTCTCATCTACTGCTAATAGAAATAAAAGAAATACAGCCACTTTGTGAAAAGTTTAGCAATTTCTTAAAAATTTAAGCAATTGGTCAGATGGTAGACATCTGATATTCTTCTCCTACGTATTTATTGAAGGTATTTAGCCACACAAAGACTTATACAAAACTATTCATAGCAGCTTGTTTCAAAGAGCCAAAATTGGAAACAACCCAAATGTCTAGCAACAAGTGAATGGGTAAACAAACTGTGGTATGTCCATGTAATTGAATATTATTTAGCAAAAAAAAGGATTTGATTATTATCATAACATAGATGAAATCAAAATAGTTATGCTCAGTGAAAACAGACAAAAAGTACACTGTTATTCCATTTATATAGTGTTCTATAAAATGCAAACTAGTCTGTAGTGACATAAATAGATCAGTGATTGCCTACAGATACGGTGGGGGGTGGATGAATCAATCACACGGGGCACAAGGAAACTTTTAGGGGTGATGGACATGTTAATTATCTTGATTGTGGTGAGTTGCAAGATGTCCTTGGAGACAACATGGTAGAACTATATTAAAAAACACAAAAATGTTCTTTATTCCATAAATCTCACTCTTAAGAATTTATCTTAAGGACAGTTCAAAGTAAACACAAAGTTCGTTATACAAACACATAGCAGCATCACCTATATTAGAGATATTGGAAACCACCTAATTGCCTAGCTACCATAAAAGGGTTAAATCAACACAAGAGTATGTCACTCCCAACTAAAGATGAAAAATGGGAAGTAAGGGGCAACATGCAGTTATGTTTACAAAATATTGTAAATGAATTATGTATACACTATAGAATTGTACACACTCTATTGTTACACCTATGCAAAAATATATAGATGCATAAGAACACAAAGGAGAAAAAATAACAGAACATAGAAAAACCCAGTAGATGAATGATAGGTAATTGGTATGTGGGTGACTTTTTTCTTCCAGCTTTGTCTTCTGTAATGTTATGATGTTTTCATAACAGTTTTTTAAATGTCTTCTTGTTGGTTTTGGCTCAGTCTCCCAACCTGGTGATTATTCTGAGTCTTGCATCTGTCAGCTCCCAGCAACAGCACCTCAGCGTGGTCAGCCCACAAGCCCAATCAGCTTGCCTTCTATGCCTTCTTCTGTATCGGTGATAAAATGCTGAACAGAGCTATGGGGTGGTGTGAAGAGCACACTCTTTTCCTCCATTGCTGTTAGTCTGCTTATGTTATTTCAATTCCATAATTGACTGAAAGCCAGTTCCCAAGGGAGGAGGACTAGGAGAAGGAAGCAAAATGAACCAGAGAAGGAGGTGGAGATGCTTACCTGAGTTTGGACTGTATGAATCACTCATTGAGTAAAATCAACGTCAATGATCCCAGGCCAGCAAATGCCCCCACAATCAGCTCCACAAACTACATATAGGCTATATATGAGAAAGTTAGAACTTAGCGGGGGAAAAAATGATACAAGCCTGTAGATAGAAGCTATTGTATTATTGCACTGACCCAGTGCTAAATTCTAGCAGTCCATTTGGTCCCAGCACCTGGGGTCAGTTTGGCCTGGCCAGGACTCAAGGAAGACAAGGAGCCACATACAACAATCACCAAGGGTGAGACCCCCTAAAGGGACCCCAGGAGCAGTCTCTCACCTCTTCCCTACTCTTAGTGTATGTCCAAATCCATATTGGGGGGTAAGCCCATGGCCCCCGGACTCCTACCCTACTGGGTGGCATGTCTTCGGGACTGAAGAATATGCCTCTAAATATGCCCAGTTCCGTGCTGAAGCTCTCCTCAACCCTTGTGCTAAAAAGTTGGGCCAGATCTGCCTAGACAGAAACCAGAGATGCATAACAGATCCAGGGCCCTAAGTTACCAGGACACCACAGGGAGAGGCTGCCCCATGACACCCTCAGACTTCAGTCCAGAAGGATCAAGCTGGACCAACTGTTCCTCTCAAATGGCCCCAGGCTCATCCCAGAGGCCTCCATACCTGAACCTAGGGCAGAAGATGCTGTTTGGCATCTGAACCTTCCCTTAGGCCCCGTCTACTACCTGTGAGACTCCTGCTTCTGGGCTCTTTTGCAGCTGTCCTCCTGCCTAGATGACATATCAAGTCATTATACCTTCTAAAGCCAGCTCTCTGCCTGTTCTCCTGGATGGCCCCCCAGTGCCCAGTTAGTCATAGGCCTGAGACTTGCTGCCAGGTCTCCTGACATGTTAATGTACTTCATGCACAAAATTGTTTAAAACCGTATCTGTAAACAGAAGAGTTTTGCAAGTGTTTGCAGTTAATAAAAGCTACCTTCACAGCTCTCTTATGACATTAGTATTATCCCCATTTTGTAGATCAAAAAGCTGAGGTTCAGAGTGAATAAGTGGCCAAAAGTCACACAGCTGAGAAGAGATAAACATAGGACCTGACTGAGGACTGGGTGACTCTGAGTAACTGGCTCTCACAGCAGGGCCACATTGTTTTTCTTGGGCCAGGCTCTGTGCTGATGACCCAGGTGCCCAGTTGCAGGAAACTACACTTTCTGCCATCAAGAAACTCCCGGAGAAGAACAGCAACAGTCACATAACCAAATTACTACAGCACAAAAATATGTGACAAGTGCCAAAATCCAAACATGCTGGGGCAGGCTGAAAGAGGGAGTGTTCGACTTAGGCAGATCAGGGAGGACTTCCCAGAAGAGGAGACATTTGGGCTGATGGGGGAGCGGAGGGGGGGCAGTCCAGGCTGAGGGCAAGCACTTATGTGAGAGAATTGGAGAAGACTTGGCAGGGAGTCCTCTGAAGCTGGGGGCAGAGAAGACCAAGGGAGACAGCAGGGGTGGGAAAGGGCTGTATTGTGCTGGAGGGCTCTGACCTGCCAGGCCAGGGAAGGTGTACTTGATCTAGCCCTGGAGGAGGGGAGTCATTGAGGGCCTTTGAGCAGCCAAGTAGCCCAGTTTGTGCAGAGACAATCAGCAAAAGAACCGTGCTGATGAGGACTATTTGGACTCTTAGATTTTTCCAAAATGCTGGCATGTGGAACCTTGTGTTCCCCTCATCCCCAGCCAGGCTCAGTGGAGCTGAGGGAGCTGAGGGCTTCCAAGGTGCCTGGGCAGAAAAGCTGAGGATCAGGACAGAACCTGCGTCTGTCCCAGCCCTGACACTGTCTGCACCATCCTCTGGGAGGGAAGGGGTTGGTATGGGCACCCCAACCCTGACTGAAGTGTGCAGGCTCTCTTCCAAGCCACTCTGGGGAAAGGTACCCAGAAAGGGAAGATTTGCAGGCCGGTTCATACAGACAGGCAAAAAAGGCGGAGGGTAAGACTAAGAAAAATATACACCCTCAGGCTAGACAGAGAAACAATGCCAAAAAAGCCCGAAGGAAAGAGGCCAGAGGAGAGCTTGGGCACCCATGCACGCATGCATCCACAGACAAGTGTCTTTGGGCTCCCTCATTATTGCCCCCGCGGCGCTGTGGGCCCTGAGCAACCAGCAGCTGGGCTGGGTCCCTGCCTGAGCACTGCACCAAGCTCTAACCTTCTGGGTCCGCATTCCACCCCCACCCCGGGAGCCAAGATAGCTTCAAGGTGAAGTGCCCTGATGGTCACAGCCGGGCAGAAGGCCTCAAGGAGTAGAATCAAAGGCCTGGGGCTGAGCCTGGCCTGGGGAGGGAGGTCAAATTACTGTTTCTTCCTGTGTCTCAGACGATACTTGAATCCAATCTGGTGCATTTCCTCTTTGAGAGGGAAAGAGGATAATCACTGGCTCTTTGATATCGTCTCGCAAACCGGGAACTCTATCCACTGATATGAACATTCACAATCTTCCCCGCTTCTCCGAGTCCCAAGGCCGCACGCAGAGCTCAGAATACCCAAGACACCAGGATGCCGGATGATTCTGGAGAGCCACTCCTGCCCCACAGGCCCTCGAACCCAAAGGAGGACGTGAGCCTGCTGAGAACTCACCTCCTCCTCCAGGGGCGGAGGGCCACGGCTTTTCCAGGAGAGAGGCCCCCGCCACAGCGCGGCTCTCTCCCGCTGGGTCTGAGCGAAATCTACCTTGCGCTCCTCTGTCCTCGGCTTAGGAACACTCACAGCGCCTGGGAAAGGGCGGAGGAGCTAACCTGCGGGCGGGGGTTGCTCAGGCTCCACTCAGACCCCAACTCGCTGTACGCAGCGGGATAGGTCCGCGTCCTCCCGGAGGTTTGCCCTTTTCGATGCAGCCGCCGCGTAGCTCCTGGGCTGTCCCGGCCGGCTCCTGAAATCCCCATTCCGAGACCAGGGGGCAGCGCTGGGAGAGGGCTCTGAGTCAGGGATTAGGAGCTTCCTCAAGGTGAGCTGGGTGAGCTGGGAGGCTGGCGGCAGGGAAGCAGAAAGCTCGCTTCTCTGGGCCCCAGTTTCTCTGCCCGGATGATGGTAACTCTCTGTCCACGGTATTTCAGTGAACCAGCAGGAGAAAGCGTTAGAAACCGTGTTGTCCTGACTAAGCTCCGGGGGTCCCTGCGCCTCCGTGGAGCAAAATAAGGCCACACTCTTGCGAACTCGAAAACTTCCAACACTCTCCCTACACATATACTGCCTTCTAGGTGGGCAGAAAACTGTTTACTTTAATCTACAGCTACTTCTTTGAGGACAGCATCTCATTCCCGCGTATGAGTGGGGGGAACGACTTTAAATTTCCTCAGCAGCCTGTCTTTTTTTAACAACCATTTTCGTCTTGAAAACAATTTAAAAGACAAGATGATCATGGGTTGGCGATAAGCCCTACTTCATCCTCTTGACTGGGTGGAAATGAAGTGACTAGAAGTCCAGCACTTCCCAGATGGGGAAACTGAGACCTCAGAAGGGCAACAAATAGTTCAAAGATGCTGGGCCGAGTGACAGCTCTCACTCGGTGCCACTTCAGCAACCAGCGGCTAGGCTGAGCGTGACACAGGACTGACGGCCTTTGTGGCCCTCTGAGGCCATTACCTACAACCCACTGACCCTGACTGACTGTCCCAGAGTAATCCAGAAGTCCCTGTGTTCTGGCTGCCCCAAGATTCTTAGATCTGATTGGCAAGCATCTGGGCCTAGGGCTTCCATTGTCGCCCTGTAAGGAGACTGGCGACGGCCAAGACTTCAAGCACAAGTGAGGACAGAGAACTCAGGAAAAGACAGAGAGGCTGCAGGCCCAGGAAGTAAGGGGCCCAAATACCTGAGTTTCCCTTTTAGTGTAGAACCTCCTCTGTACAACTTTAAGCAAGCCCCTTTGACAATCTGGGCCTGGTTTCCTTCCAGCTTGAATTTCCAAGATTTCCTTAAGAGCGGGGTACCTTTGCATCTGCCTGCAGGGGCATCTGGGTCAAGAGATATAGAGGAATTTCCCATAACTCCTAGAATCCCCTCCTTTATATTCACGAAACTCTCCGAGAGCACTTCAAAACTCGGTAGTTAGGGGAAGAGCTCTATCATCTTCTACAGATCACCAGCACTCCTCTCCTGCCCCAAAATTTAACATAAAATACCCTGTGAGGGGGCAGGTTTTTCCAAAAGGTGCTGAGGATACACTCAGGACTGTAGGTAGTCAGAAGAGGATGGAAAGCACCCAGCATCTGTCCACATCAACATCAGCCCACCCAGCTGGACTAGAAGAATGATTCCCAAGGGACAAGAACCAACTCTGCAGCTCTCAAATGGTTCTCAATGGGTCTGTTAATCCTATACATATTAGGGAGCACTGCCCCAGAGAAAAGGTGAAGACTGGATGAGAGGAAACCGAGGAAGTGGCCTGGCACTGAGCGGATCTTTCTGCATAGTTTTGATCCAAAAGGGTTAACTGTCCCAGTTCACTCAAATCCTTTATTTCAAATTTTACATCTTCAAAGTACAGAATTTTGAAATGTGTTATTAGAATAAAACATTTGTGGAACAGCATTTTTAGGATTCTTTGTTCATGAAATCCTAGAATCATAATCTTAATAATTCTAATCTCAGGATGCTAACGCTTGGTCTGATGCACAGGCAGAGCTCAGCAGCTGAAACATTTGAGAAAAAGGAATCGGATTTCTAGAAGAGTGTGCCCACAGTCACAAAACAACGAGGATCAAAACATCCTGAGACATGGAGGCTTCTCACCATAGTAACTGGAGCTTAAAAGCCTCTGTCTTTAAGTCATTAAAGCATATAGTCACAAATATTACAAGAATTGTTAGATTATTTGAGTTATAGAATAGTGGGTCTAGTACTAATATTTTAGAATTAAATAAGAGAGATGTGGATTTTTACAGGACCCAAATCTTCCAATCAGACATTCCTAGACAGGAATTAAAATTAAGCAATATGTACCTTAGAGCTGTAAAAATGTCTAAAACAGAGAAGCTACAACTGCCAACAGTGGCATTATATTTTCAGGCACAAAATCTTACTCCCAGCATCTTAAAATATAAGGAATATGTTTTTACACTCTGAACAGAAGTTTAAAGTCATAGGAATATAATCACAGTCAAAGAATTTAGACACTGGTCATAGAATCTTAGAATTACCGAAACACATTATTTGATTTAGGGATTCATGCTAGGATAGTAGTCCAAATTTTAACATTTGGAAATCTGAATCTTGGAACCATAAAATTCAGTATTAAAAGATTGCTATGATGTAATCTGGTTAAAATTTAACAATTTTAAACCTTTTCCCCGTTTGGAAAAAAAAAAATAGAATGAAACCTGGATTTTTGCAGCGTGGTTACTTTGGAAGAAGGAAGCTGGGAGTGTTTTGGGAAAGCGAAAAGCTTCTCCAGTCGTTCGAGTGTGCATCCGCGGAAGAAGGTCCTCATGCAAATTGTTCGATTGGCTTCCACACCCGGGTCGGCGGAGCGAGACTTGGACTCTTTGCCTCCTGCTTCCGAAGGCAATTGCCCAGTGTTTTTGTGGGGCTGGGCCTGCCCGGAGCTCATTGCCACGAAGAACGCGACTAAAACCCTTGAAGGCTGGCCGCCCGCGCTCTCGCGGCTCGCTCCCCCCAACCCTGCACCTGCAGCCGGAAAGCTGCATCTCAGCCGGAGCCTCTGGGGTCGGCACCAGGCCTCGAAATCCTAAGGATAGAAGCCTTCCTCGCTTCTCCTTCCAAGATCTGCACGTGCTTTTCCGCCTTCATTTCTCAGAAAAGAAAACTGCGGGCTTGCGACTGGGAAGGGACTGGCCCAAGGTCTCCCTGCAAATGATCGTAAAAAGAATCCAGACCTGCGGGGCCACCGATGCAGGAAGTCTTGGATGAGGCCGAGCTCGGTCTTGGGAGGTGACAGGAAACGAACTCAGAAACCGGACACCCTCGAAGCAAACGGGTCCCCCGTGCCCGCCCCTTTCCAAAGAGACGCGCCGGCCGACGGCCACAGCACCCCTCCCCCGGCCCCCACTTCTCTCAGCCCTCCGCCCCGCTTCGGGATGGAGCGGCTCGGCTGCTTGGAGCCTTCTTGGCCTGAGCGAACTGGAGGAGAAGATCACCACGAGAGGGCAGAAGCCCAGCCTTCATTCTCTTCAAGCTGTGCTTCACTCCCTCATCATAGAGGGGTCCCGAGCCACGCAAAGATAAATGATTGGAGGTGGGGGTAGTGCGGTGTTTCCCTAAATATCAGCAATGGAAGGACACGAGATACAAAACCTCGGTACAGTCGATAAGCCTGGCACCCAAAGAGGGGGAAGTATCTGCCTCTGGCACTTGGCGAGGAAAAGCACTAACACAGACGCAGGCATGTGTGAGGTTTGGCTAATCCGCGAAGTCGCGGTGGAACTGTATCAAGTCAAATCTTCTATAAGACCTAGAAATTATGTCTAAAAGAGGAGGGACTGGATGGAGAATGGCCAGGGCAGCCTTGACTTAGGGTTTGAGAATCATCCCAAAGACCTTGGGAGCCAATCACCTGGGACGTCTTCTCCCTTCCACCCACAAGAACCAAGCGCCCCCTCAGTCAATTCTCACCCTCTCCAGCCAAAAAAGTGAAGCGAACCCTTCCTTTCACCTGCGGGTCCCAGCCTTGTATACAGGCTGGTAAAGTCCGGAAGCGCTGAGTTTGGGCGCCGACAGTCCCTGCCTCTGTCGGCCGCATTCTCCCCGTCGGTGCGCAGGGAGGATCGGCCAGCGAGATCTCCAAGCGCCCTCCGCGCTCCGATCGTGTGGTTCCCGCCGCGCCGCCACAGCTGCTCCTACCTGGGGAGGTGCGCCGGAACCCAGGGGGCGGGTAGTCGGGGGGTGGGGGACGGGCGGGGAACCGGCACCGCCCCGAGCTTCCCCGCGCCTTTAAGGAGGAGAAACCCGCGGAGGGAGGAGCCGGTCCGGGTGTGTGCAGGGGAGCGCCTCGCCAGAAGTATTGGCGGCTGGAGGCCAACCCTACGGAGAGGAACAGTGGCCGGCCACAGTGCCTGGCCCGCGCCGCGACCTCGCCACCGTCGCCTCGTCTCCTTGCCCTCCGAGCTTTCAGCAGCTGCGGCCTCAGGGACGCGGCCTAGGCCGCCCCCAACACAGTGCCCCCACGCCTGCACTAACTGCTACCGTTTCAGGCCTTTGGGCCCGCAACCTCCTCTGCACTCGCGACCTCGACGGTTATCCTCAGAATCAGCGGGAAGCCCAGAGCTGATGGCGGCGCCTCAGCCCCAGGACCAATTCCAGACCCGTTGACCGCCTGGCACCAGCGCGCAAAGGACCCTTCAGCCCTAGACAGGAGTCTAGTTCCAGTACCAGCGTCTCTGCCGGCGCCTGGCTTCGAGGTCCAGAACACAAGCAGAGCCGTCGGTGGGCGGGACACTTGAGCCTCTGTCCGCAGACCGCCAGTCCGGAAACCGCGGGCGCCAAGCCTCCTGCAAGCCCCTGCCAGGGAAGCTGTGCTCCCGGTGCCAGCTGCGAGGACCCTCTCAGCTCTCTGCAGAGGGACCCAGCGTCGGTCCCCGTGACCCGGTGTCCCGGGCCCCGCAGCTCCCAAAGCCGCCGCCCGATCCTCGAAGGCAGCGGGGACGCCTCGGGGACGCGGGACGGCTGCGCCATGACGGCCGAGAGCGGGCCGCCGCCACCGCCGCCGCAGCCGGAGGCGCTGGCGGCCGTGAAGGAGGAGCGCGGTGAGGCGGGGGCCGGCGGGGTACCGGCGGAGGCCGCGGGTCGCGGCGCCGGTGGGCGGCGGCGGAAGCGCCCCCTGCAGCGGGGCAAGCCGCCCTACAGCTACATCGCGCTCATTGCCATGGCCATAGCGCACGCGCCGGAGCGCCGCCTTACTCTGGGCGGCATCTACAAGTTCATCACCGAGCGTTTCCCCTTCTACCGCGACAACCCCAAAAAGTGGCAGAACAGCATCCGCCACAACCTCACGCTCAACGACTGCTTCCTCAAGATCCCGCGCGAGGCCGGCCGCCCGGGCAAGGGCAACTACTGGGCGCTCGATCCCAACGCCGAGGACATGTTCGAGAGCGGCAGCTTCCTGCGCCGCCGCAAGCGCTTCAAGCGCTCTGACCTGTCCACTTACCCGGCTTACATGCACGACGCGGCCGCAGCTGCCGCCGCCGCAGCCGCCGCCGCCGCTGCCGCCATCTTCCCGGGTGGGGTGCCCACTGCGCGCCCTCCTTACCCTGGCGCGGTCTATGCAGGCTATGCCGCACCGTCGCTCGCCGCGCCGCCCCCGGTCTACTACCCGGCTGCTTCGCCAGGCCCGTGCCGCGTCTTCGGCCTGGTGCCTGAACGGCCGCTCAGCCCAGAACTGGGCCCCGCGTCATCGGGGCCCGCGGGTTCCTGCTCCTTTGCCTCGGCCGGCGGCTCTGCAGCTAGCACCGCTTACCAGCCGGCCGGCTGCGCCGGTGCCCGACCCGCCAACACTTCCGCCTATGCGGCCGCCTACGCTGGCCCCGACGGCACGTACTCGCAAGGGGCCGCCGGGGCCCTCTTCGCAGCAGCTGGCCGGTTGGCCGGGCCCGCTTCGCCCCCCGCGGGTGGCAGCAGTGGCGGCGTCGAGACTGCGGTGGACTTCTATGGGCGCACATCGCCCGGCCAGTTTGGAGCGCTGGGGCCCTGCTACAATCCTGGTGGGCAGCTCGGAGCGGGCAGTGGAGGCGCCTACCACGCTCGCCACGCGGCTGCCTATCCAGGCGCAGTGGATCGGTTCGTGTCCGCTATGTGAGCGGAGCATACAGGCGAAAATTCATAGATACCTCGACTGTCCTTACGAACTAAGTATCCACGAAACCTGAGGACAGGACTGGACAGAGGACCGAATTGAGAGCCAAGTGGCAGGGACCGAGCCGGCGTGACAGGCGCAGACTCCCGGTGCACCGCGTACACCGGGTGCCTACCGGGCGGCTTTGAAAATGGGAGGTGGGGAGAAGCGTCCGAGGCCCATGGACTGGGACAATGGACCCTCACAGAGGCGCAGCTCCAAAGGTCTTGCCTTTCTGACATTCTACCGGGGAGGGCCCTTGGCTCTAAAGGGGGCGCAAGGTAGCGTCTACTCCAGAGTCTAGAGGAATGGTGGAGAATCACATGATTTCACTCTTCCCTGTACTTTTCGAAACTCTTTTTACACAGTTCGACCTCTTGTGCCTTTGACTACCTTATTACAATAAAAGACTCCTATAGCGTCTTCCTACATAAGGTGAGGAGGACAAATTTGCAAAAGAAGTAACTTTTTTAAAAAAATGGGAAAGCTCTCTGTTTAGCTTGACGGAGGCCTGCTTTTCCCAGCCTCTGAGAACTGCAAACATGGCTCTGAATCTGGAATGTGCTGGGTTGCCACAGTGTGACCCAGTTCCATCACTCACACCCCAGGTGTTCCCATGTGATATACAAGAGGGCTGCAGAATCCAACCGTGCTCCATATGATCTTTAAGGGCCCATCAGGGTTGCTGCCGCCCTGCATATTTGGCCGCATGGGTGGGCCACCCAAGGCCTAACCTTACTCCAGGGAATGGGAACAGAGCTCAGGGCAAGCAACTCTGGATTAGCTCGAGGCCCCGATTATGTCATAATTTCTTGAATCTTTTCAGCATGATGTGCTGATCATACGGCAGCTATTACTGCTGGGTCATAAATGTGGTTTTCCAATGAGGCAGGTAGAAATACATTTGTCCATTGTCCACTGTTTCTTTTCATTAAGCCCTGGACCCAATGGGTGAGTTAAAATTCAAAGAGATGACAAATCTGTCTTGAGTGTCTTGGTGACGGCTTTCATTTTGTGGGCTGGCCCTTCCATCCCTGGCACCCTTTGCCGTACCTCGTACCTCGTACCTCGGTAGCCTCCTCATGCAAAAAAAGAAAGAGAAAAACTAACTGGGGCAGTCAGTTAGGCAGGCTTTAGAAAGAAACTGGTATTTAACTTTGTTTTGTTTCCATTTATTTCTTTTAAGCTACAAGATGACCAAGATCAGAAAAAAATAAATAATAAATCCAACCATTTCCCCACCTTTCTCATGAGAAATCTTGTAAGTTTCGATTCTGGAGCAAAACTTTCTAGCATTAAATATTTCAGAGGCTCATTGTGCAGTTTCAGATAAACTTGAGTGTTCATATGAACTGTTTCTAATAAAGATCTTTGAGTAAGTGAGTTCTGGCAAGAGAAAAGCAGCCTCTTTCTGCGTAAATAACTTACTAGGGAAGAGTTGGGGAGTGTGGGAAAGAAGACTGAAAACCATTGGTAATTTTTATATTTAATTTCGCGGATTGCTCTATCCTGTTCACAAAGACATGTGAATGTGATTCAGTCCAGACGGGTATCTGTCTAATAAATGCTGCCCAGTAGAAATATCATGCAAGCCGCCCATGTAACTAATATTTTTCTGGCAGCTGCATTTATTTTAAAAACAAGTGAAATAGATTAATGACATACTGTATTTAACACAATTTGTCCAAACTATTATTTCAAGGTATAATCAGTGTAAAAATTGTTGAGGTAGTTTATGTTTTTCATACTAAGTCTTCAAAATCTGGAGTGTATTTTACACTTATAGCTCATCTAAGTTTGGACTAACCACAAACCAAGTGCTCAATAGCAGTGTGTGGCTGATGGCTACGGTGTTAGCTCGAGTTTAGACACTGGTCTTTCCTGACTTTGATGGTAGTAAACGACCACCTGGAGGCAGGGAGCAGCTGCAGCACTGACCCTACTACCAGTAGATCCAGATTTCAGACCTAACCCTGTGACCTTGGAAATGCCTAGGTGTTAGGCCTCCCTTATCTCCCTATGGATCCTTGCAGGTTGAAATTCAAAGGTTCTCATGTGAAGCTAGACAGTCTGGCTCTCCCAGGCAGAAATTAGGATGCCTTGCCTAGCTGGCAGTAGTCAGAAATTGAAAGGCTTCCACCCCAGGGTCTTGTCCATGGCTGCCTAAAGCCTAGGTAGGGGATTAGGGCTGGAAAAGGGCAGTCTATGCGCCCGGTTAATGCGGCGGTTGACCCTTTCTCTGTGTTTTATTTAGCAAGCCCAATGCTTTGACAGCGCCATTAACCAGTCCCTTCTCTAGGGTCCTCATTTGTGAGTGGGAATTTATGATCCCTCGCTCAGAGTCCTCCTGAAGTTAAACGAATCAAGAGAGGTAGATACGCTTTGTAAACTGTAAAGCGCTTTGCACACGAGGGAAGAAGGGCATTAAAATGAAAAAGCGCCGCCTTATCCCGAAACCTCCTGGAGTGTCGCGGTAAAACCCGGGTGAACGAGAAAGATGGAGAGGCAAAGTGCTTGCATCTTCGCTCCCAACTCTCCCTAGAAACTGGGACGACAGGTGAGATGGAGCCAAAAGCCACAGTATGTGACGGGAGAGGGGGCGCTGCGAGTTGGGAACTGGGTGCGCACAGCGAGAGCCCGGAAAGACAGCGGGATTCTCGAGGTTTTGGAGAACGTCGGCGCTTTTCGGCCTCCTGCCTGCCGGCGGCACCCAAAGCTCGCCGGCCATCCGGGCGCTTCAACCACAGACGGGCCGAGCCGAGCCGACCCTCCACGCAGCTGAGCCGTCCGCGCGATTCTAGGACCTTGAGAGCATTCACTGCTGCGTTTAGCGACAGTCCAACTCTCCGAACCCCCAAACCGCGAAACAGGACCTCCCCTTCTAGGGGCTCAGAGTCGGGAGGTGGGTTTCTCTTTTTTCTTCTTCCTATCTTGAAACCAAAAAAATCGTGTGCCCCTCTCTGGGCCCTGCACCCCCAGCGTCGTGTGCAGGCGCCCCCAGGGCTGTGGGTAATTAGATGCGTTCTTCTCTAATTTCCCAAGGCTCGTTAGAATTCGCCCCAGAGCTGTAACATTTATTTTCTTTCAAATTAACTTTGCTTGCAATTAAGTTTAAGAAACCAGCAACAAAAGGAGTCTTGGCCCGAGGTCGTTTACTACGAATACGGATTAAGGAATCTTCCCCGGTTTAAGGGGAAAGATTCCTGCAGGGCTAGGGGAAGCGTTCCCACAGCAGAGGCCAAGGGGGAGTAGGAAGCTGCTTTCGACGGCTGTGGATGGTGACAGCATCGGCCTTCCTCAACTTGACGACCCATGTGCCTGAAAGAGTAAGGGTAACCTCGCTGAAATGAACTCATGAGCGTTTGGGCTGAATTCCACAGTCATGACATGAAGCTGCTGTACAGTTACAGTTTATCCAGAACACTCATAAACATAATCTCATTTACTAAGAACTTTGTGAGAATTTTTTCATTAAAATTAAGTTTTTATTACAAAATTGGTACACTTTCATTGTAAAAAACAACAACAACAGAAAGAAGAGTCAAAGTAACATTAATTCACCCAGAGAAAGCACAGAAAACACCTCAGTATCTTTTCTAGTTTTCGTTTTTGTTTTTCCTTTGCAAGAGGCCTGAGTCCCAACTTTGTCACTGAAATACTTTGAGATCTTGACCGAGCTTGCACCAGCCTATGTTGTACTATCTACAAAGCTAGGTGGCAGGTCCCCTTTCACGCTCACATTCTTGAACTCCTCTTTTTTTGGTCATCTGAATCCAGGATGCTGTTCTCCAAGAGCCAGTAGAAAACCTAAGAGCAGGCTTGCTGTCCCTGCTGTTCTGCACAGGAGACAAAGACCCTGAGGCCTTGTAGCTCTAAGTGTGGGCCATAGACTACCAGCATGGGCATCCCCTGGGAGCTCAATAGAAATGCAGACTCTCAGGCTCTACCCAGATCCACTGAAACACAAACTGCATTTCAACAAGACCTGAAGCGATTCTATGCCCTAGGTAGAGAGGCAAAGCTTTAGAGAAGGGGTGGGGTGGGGGGTCGGTGAGAGGCAAAGTGTTACGTTATTGATCAGAGACCGCAGAATAATTTCCAGAAGCTTCCTGTTTCTGAGCAAGAACCCCAACCAGAGATGGCTGCAGAGAGAGATGGCTGGGGTAGAGCCCTTCACATTTACCCTTGGGTATACTTTACAGTCTTGGAATCTTAACCTTTCAAATGCATCTCATCTCATGTTCCCTGTCTGATGGGTGTGACTGTAACAGTGACTTCAATGAGAGTGTATCTGAAACCATCTTGAAAGCTGGTGTGTCAGAGCCTGGCCAGGAACCCAGGCTCCTGACTCCCTGTTGAGCCACTTCAGAGACCTTGGGCTCTGGTCTCTGTAAACTCTAAGCAGCAGTCATTTGCCTAAATACGGATTAAGCTTGGCAACTCTAACCCCAAGTCTGGGCTAGTTGGGATTTAGGAGAAAAATAAAGCTCACTTCTTAGGACCCAACAGCCAGCAGGAAGAGCTGAAGGATCTTCCAGTAAAGCAGTTTAAGGGTCCCTTGAACAGCCCAAGATTCTGAGTTCCCTAATGAATCTTCCCCCTCCCATCCCCACAGTCCCCCCATCCCCACCCCAAATACACACAGCTTTCTAGAGAATTTAGTTTCTGTGCTCATCCTGTTCCTGAGAAGTGCTGACTGCTGGGGCTGGCATGACAGGATAACTGGGGGGGTCGGGGGGGGGAGGGCGAGGGGGTGGGGTGGAGAAGGTCCCTGATGAAAAGTGGTTCAGACAAGGGGCATGTACCAGACTGGGTTCTCTTCCCAGGATCACAGAGCAGCTCAGTGGAAGAACCAGGACTCTGATCTCAGTGCTCACATGAGTTTTCAATAATATAAATAAATAGGAATATGATGTGTGTGTATAGAGCTTCTACAGAGCTAAAGGGACACATGACTTAACCCAGATCTCATAGCTGTAAGTGTCCAAGCCTGACTAAAACCTATGCCTCCCTCAAGGGAGACTACAGTTGATTGTCATCCTCATAAAAAGCAATGTGGAAATGGAAGTAATCAGATGGGGATGGTGGTGAAAGTGGGGGTTGAGGGATGGGGAAAGAGTGCAACTGGGTGAGGGGCCTCCATTGTATGGATGGGTAAAGTGAGCCTGGGATCAGCTAAACATATAGCTTAGAACTACCCAGAGGGAAGGCAGTGTGGCTAGTGCTTTTCAGCCCAAACTGAGCAGTGAACTAAAGAAAAAGCAGGGCAGACAGATAGTGCAGAGGGAGGATGGGAGGCCCTCTCTCTTCTCTCCAGGTAGAGGCCAAAGCTAGCAGAGCTCCTGGGGTGGAAAGGACAACTGCTCCCTGTGGAGCTCCCCATACCCCTCTGCCAGCCCCACAACCCCTCTTCTGAGAGCTGAGGCTCAGATTTCCAGCTCAGCCCAGAAGGGTTAACCAGGTGCAGAGGCCCTGGGGATTAACTGTCAGCCCCTCCCAGGGTGAGGAAGGGACTGGGAGCTGGAATCAGGGTGGATCTCTGCCCTGGTCAGAACACCGGCTTATCTCAGTATCTGAGAACTTGGACCAGCTTCCCAGCTATGATTTTTCATGCATGGAGGCAATCAGCAACCAGAGATGAAGTGTGAGACGCACAGCCTCATACAACCCAACTCTCTCCTCTGCTCTCATCCGCCTGTAGCCAGCCAAGCCCGCCTCTGGATGTTGCTACTTCCACCCCCCATTCTGCCCACACTGCCAGCCTCACTTCCAGAAGCTGAGCTCAAGTCCTGTGGGCGCAGGCTCCCTTTTGTGTGTAGCAGAGAGCCCAAACTCCTCACTTGGCACTTGGGACCCTCCATCATCCTTATGCCAACCCTCTTCCTGGCCTCATCTCCCACAGTTGCCCTTCCTACACCTCTAGGCTCCAGCCAACACCCCACTTGCTGTTCCTAGACACCCCTATGTGTTCCAGTCACCTTGAATTTGCTTTGACCATTACCTCGCCAGGAATCACCTAATCCTATCTTGCACCTCCAAGGACAGAACCCAGCAGGAGCCTCCATCATCCCTCTCCTGGATCATAGCACCAGCCTCACACACAGAGCTCCCTGATCCCTCCACTGCTCTCCTCACTCATTCCCCACAGCAGCCAGTATGTGACTCAGCTCAAACACGAATGGATCATGTTATTCTGTTGTGGAGGTCCAGACCTCAGGACAAGGGAATGAGATTAGGAGCATGGTGTGCTCGTGATGCAGCCTTGTGAAGGGTTTCTTTTTTTTTTAATTATTTATTTATTTTTGGTTATGCTGGGTCTTTGTTACTGTGAGCAGGCTTTCTCTAGTTGCAGCAAGCAAGGACTACTCTTTGTTGCAGTGCATGGGCTTCTCATTGCAGTGGCTTCTCTTGCTGCAGAGGGCAGGCGTACAAGTTTCAGTAGTTGTGGCATATGAGCTTAGTTGCTCTGAGGCATGTGGAATCTTCCTGGACCAGGGATCGAACCCATGTCCCCTGCACTGGCATCAGACTCTAATCCACTGTACCACCAGGGAATTCCAAGGGTTTCTTACACTATGAGAAAATTATACTTAATATGAGCATTTTCAAAATTTCCCCCTCCCATGTAACACTTTCCTTTTATCCTAAATTTCATCCAAGCTTCATACAACTACTTAGCATTGGGGCGTGCTCACATTTTCTCTGTACTGGTGCTCAAAAGAAAGAACAGTGTCCTGTCAAGGGAACTGGACAAAGGGGTCTTGATGGTAGAGCTGAGATGCAGCATATGAAGGACAACTGAACAGTGGGCAACCCTGGAAGAAGTAAAACAATATGCTCTCTTCCTGGCTTATTCAAGAAGAAGGTGTGCCAGATACTGATAGTTGTCTACCCAGTCATTCTGCCCCCCTCTCTGCTCACAAGACCCTGATTTTGTTCAGGTTGCAATTGGTCATGTGTTGTAGGGGATGTCTTACCCATTGGAGTGCCCACTGGCTCAATCTAGACTTGTCTAAAGTAGACATGGTGATGATTCCATCACTCCTGCCAGTGATTATTGAGAAACAGGCCCAGGATACTTTTCAGGCCAGTGAGATGTCCAGAAAAGTCTGCTCAGGACTTCTGGGAAATACCTCCTTGTTTTTAAAGCAACAGGGGGAAAGAAATAGCCATTTTCTTCCTCTTAATGTTGTTACAGTGTGACTCCTGCAAGTGTGACAGACATGTTGGGCTCGGAGGGTACCAGCCTAAGAGAACAAGCCAACCTGCTGAGGATGGCAGAGCCAAAAGGTGGAAATAACCTGGGTACCTAATGATATCACTGAGCTACTGAAAAAACCAACCCTGGAACGATTCATTATATCTGTGTGCGATAACAAACATCCTGCCATTTAAACCTCTTATCTTTGGTCTCTCTGTTACTTGCAGCCAAATGCATCCTAACTAAAGAAGGTGACCCTTTTGGAGGCAGGAAAAAATTGATTCTTGGTTTTCCCTTTGAGATTTCCTTTGCCATTCTTATATTTAAAAAAAAACAAAAAACGTACAGCTGAAAGGTAATCTAATCTTACCCCTTGATTTATAGAAGGATAAAACAAGGTTGGGCTTTCCCAATGGCCCATCAGGTAAAGAATCCGACTGCAGTGCACGAGACACAGGAGACATGGGTTCAACCCTGGGTCAGGAAGATCCTCCAGAGAAGGAAATGACAACCCACTCACGTATTCTTGCCTGGAAAATTCCACAGACAGGGGAGCCTGGTGGACTATAGTCCATAGGGTCACAAAGAGTCAGACATGACTGAGCACATAAATAAAGAAGGTGACTTTCCACAGCTGTACAAAGAGCTAACATCTTAGATCCTTGTCCAGGGCTCTCAGCACACCATCATTATCCAAGAGTGGCTGTGTTCATGCTGTACCAAGAACTTCCACACATGCTCTCCTTTAGATCTTCACAACTGCCCTGGGAAGTAGCAGGTTTCAGGTGCATTTTTTCAGATGAGAAAAGTAAGGTCCAAGAAGAGAGGGCAAGCTCAAGGTCACAGACCTTTGGCTGCAAGGGATTCAATCCAGGTGTAACAAATTTCACAGCAAAATGAATCAAGCATGTGAGGATTTGTGCTCCCTGGATATGGGAACTGGGAGGCTTGCGTGTTGGTTTGACTGCAGCTTGGGGGAAATCCTTTCTCATTGACTAGGGTGGATCCTCCACACACCCCTGACTTACCTCCACAGGGCGTGTGAGGCTTAAAGATAAAGTTTGCAAAGTGTGTGGATCTGCTTGCTCCAGATCCTACAAACAGGACGCTTTGTGCCAAAGCTGAGGGGAACGTGGCTTAAAACGAGCTCTACCATCATGGACCTCTTTTCACCCTCCTATCACCCCACCCTAACCCACCCAGCTTCAGCCAGCGATGGTCCCACCAAGGCAAAGGCTGCAGGAGCAGGCCCGTGGTTTACAGAATACCTGGGAGAGGCTGTGGGCAGCTGGGTGATTTCCAAATTAATTGTAGGAGAAACCTAACAAAACAATCTGCAGGCTAAGCGTCCCGGGAGCTCTCCGTAAGACTGACAGCCTGGAATCCAGCAAGTACAATGCAGCGACCACAGACGGGAGGGCCTTTCCTCCTTTCCTCCTTGAGGGGAGGAGGGCCAACTTCCTTCCAACAGGGGCCCGTCTGGGCCTGCAGCCGGCCTGATAGGAGAGCAAAACCCCAGAACTGAAACAGGCTTTCCACCCAAACCCCAAACTATAATGAACATAAATGACTTTTCCGAAATACTACTACAAGGTTAGCTGGCCGGTGAGTTACATGCCCTGGCAGATAACTCACTTCTCAGTAAGTGGCTTTCAGGTCTCTCTCTCTTTTTTTTTTAATTTTATTTATTTATTTATTTATTTTGGCTGTGCTGGGTCTTCCTTGCTGTAGAGGCTTTTGTCTAGTTTCAGTGAGCAGGGGCTACCCTCTAGCTGCAGTACTCGGGCTTCTCATTGAGGTGGCTTCTCTTGTTTCAGAGTATGGGCTCAAGGGCGTGAGGGCTCAGGAGTTGTGGTTCCCATGCTCTAGAGCACAGGCTCAATAGCTGTGGCATATGGGCTTAATTGCTCCGCGGCATGTGGGATCATTCCGGAGGGATAGAACCTGTGTCCCCTGCATTGGCAACTGGATTCTTTACCACTCAGCCACCAGGTAAGCCCTTTCAGGTCTCAGTTTGAAGATTTCCTCCTGAATCTATCCTCAGGAAACTTGGGCTGCCCCCCACTACACACAAATGCACGAAATGAATCCAGAGTCTGATATACTGTTGGTAAGGGTCAAATCTGAACACTGTTTGGTACTTTCCTATTTTCTGAGCAGTTGCCTACCTTTGTCACAAATGCACTAGTTCAAATCCTGGCTCCAGTGCCTGGGCAAGTCTCAGCCTCAACTTCCTCAGCAGTAAAATGGGCACAACAGTGCCTTCCCTCTCTGATACCAGTCACAATGGCTAGCAGGGGGCGGGGGGCACTATCTAATGCTTTCAGTCTCCACAAACTCCCCTGAAAGGTAGTGGCCCTGAACTAGAATAGGAGGAGCAGTTTGAAGCCAGGCAGTTGGGCACCAGAATTTCTAGGTGATAACATTTTGCATCATGAGGCTCCTGGGTTAGAGGAGCACTAGGCTAGAAGTCAAAAGACTCAGGGCTGCTCTCTGATTGCGTGGCCAACCTTCAAGATGGTGCCGAAGAAAGACAAGGAAGCCTAAGAAGTCAACCTGGAAGTTTAATTTGGATCTTGATCATCCAGGAGAAGATGGAATTTTTGATTCTGGAAATTCTGAACCATCTCTATGTAAGAAGGTTAAAAATGAATGGAAAACCTGGAAATCTTGGGAACATTGTTTGCACTGAATGCTTCAAGAATAAACTCATGGTTGTTTCTGAGAAACAGTTCCCTAAAAGGTATCTAAAATATCTTACCAAGAAATACCTTAAAAAGAACGATTTTGGTGACTGGCTTCAAGGGTTGCATCTGACAAGGAGACTTATGAACTTCGTTACTTCCAGATTAGTCAAGATGAAGATGGACCTGAGTCTGAGGAGTAGTGAAGCCACCCCTTTAAGGCTTTGCTTGCCAATAAAACAAATGAAGCATACAAGACAAAAAAAGATCCAGAAATTGACTTAGTTTATCAGTGAATGGAAAACATTGTACTCAGTGTGTTTCTAAATAGTCCACGGGTAAAAGAGAAAGTCTAGGAGTGGGGGGAGAAATTAAACATGGAAGTGAATGAAAATGAAAATACAGCATACCAAAAGTTGTGGGAAATAGCAACAACAATAATGCTAAGAGAGAAATTTATAGCACTAAAGGCATACATTGTGAAAAAGGGAAACTCTCAAATCAATAACCTAAGCTTCCACCTCAATAAAATAGAAAAAAAAGAATACAGTCAGTAATATTATAACTGTATGGTAACAGATGGTAACTAGACTTATCAGGGTCATTATTTTGTAACATACAGAAATCTCAAATCACTTACATACCTAGAACTAACATACTGTTGTAGGTCTAATAGGCTGGAAGGAAAGAAGGAAGAATCAGGGAAGGGTGGGAGGGAGCAATAAAGAGTTGAAATCATTGAAACTGAAGACAGAAAAACAATAGAGAAAATCAAGGAAATAAAGAGCTAGTTCTTTGAAAAGATGAATAAAATGGACAAACCTCTAACAAAACTGATTAAGGAAAAAAGACACAATCACCAATATCAGGAATGAAATGGAAGCTATCACTACTACCCTACAGACATCAAAGTATAATAAGGGAATTCTACAAACAACTAAAAACACATAAATTTGACAACTTAGATAAAATAGACCAATGTCAAAAAACAAAAAATACCACAACTTACTCAATATGAAATAGATAATTTGAATAGTCTTATAAGTATAAAGGAAATCGAATTCATAATTTTTTAAAACTCCCAAAAAGAAATGCCCAGGCCCAGATGATTTCACTAGAAAATTCTACCAAAATTTTAAAGAAATAATACCAATGACACAATCTCTTCCAAAAAATACAAGAGGAAAAAATACGTCCAATTTATTTTCTATAAAGCTAGTATTAACCTGAAGAAATCAGATTAAGGTCTTATGAAACAACAACAATAAACCAGTATTTCTCATAAATATAGACAGAAAAGTCTTCAATAAAATATTAGTGAACAGAATTCAGTGATATATGAAAATAATTATATAGCATAACCAAACACAGTTGACTTCAGAGGATGTGAGGCTAGTTCAATAGGCAAAAATTAATCACTACAATCCACCATATTGATAAACTAAAGAAGAGAAAAATCACATAATCATATCAATCACTGCATAAAAGGCATTTGACAGAATTAATATCTACCACAATAAAAACTCTCAAAAATATAGGAACAGAGGGGTTCAACTAGAACCTCAACTAGGGCCTCAACTAGACAAAGAATATCTACCAAAAATCTACAGCTAACATTATACTTAAGACTGAATATTTTTCCCAAAGATGAAGCTCAAGGCAAGATGTTCACTCTCATCACTCTTATTCAACATAGTACTGGAAGTTCTAACCAGTACCAAAAAAAAAGGCTAGAAATTAAGAGTTACATAGAATGGAAAAGAAGAAATAAAACTGTCTCTATTTTCAGATGACATGATTGTCTACAATGAAGATACAAGGGACTCTACAGGGAGGAAAAAACAACAACAAAACTCCTAGAACTAACTAATAAGTGAGTCCAGAAAAGTCTACAAGCTATAAGACAAACATACCAAAAAATTATATTTCTATGTATTAACAATGAAAGTGTGTATATCAAAATTAAAAATATAATACCATTTATAATCACTCAAAAAAAACAGGTGGTAAATCTAACAAAACATGTACAGAACTTGTATGTTGAAAAGTATAAAATACTGATGAAAGAAACCAAACAAAGTCTAAACAAACAGACAGACCATATGCAAGGCTGAAAACTCAACATATGAAGAAGTTGATTTTTCCCAAAGTAGACATACAGGTTTAAAGTAATTCCTATCAAAATTTCAGCATGAGTTTTTACTGATACAGACAGGATCACTCTAAAATGTATGTAAAGGCAATGGAACTAGAATAGTTAAAACAATTTTGAAAAAAGAGAGTATATTTTCAGTCAGTTCAGACTGCTATAACAAAATGCCAGACTTGGGGGCTTATAAACAATAAAAAAAATTATTTCTCACAGTTCTGGGAAATAGATATCTGAGATCAGGGTGCCAGCATAGCCAAGTTCCAGTGAGAGCCCTCTTCCAGGTGCAGACTTCCGACTTCTCATTGTATTCTCACATGGTGGAAAGAGGACAAGAGAGCTCTCTGGGGTCCTTTAATAAGGACACTAACTTCTTTCATGAAGGCTCTACCCTGACCTAATGACCTCCAAAAGGCTCCATCTCCTAATACTCTCACATTGGGAATTAGGATTTCAACATCTGAGTTTTGAAGGGACATGAATATTTAGTCCATTTCAGGGAGAGGAATCATTTAGCCAATTTCAACACTTCTTATATCCTATAGTATTCAAGACCATATTGGTATTGGTAGAGGGACAGACACACAGATCCATGAAAAAGAATCAGTTCAGTTCAGTCGCTCAGTCGTGTCCGACTCTTTGCGACCCCATGAGCTGCAGCACGCCAGGCCTCCCTGTCCATCACCAACTCCCGGAGTCTACCCAAACTCATGTCCATTGAGTCAGTGATGCCATCCAACCATCTCATCCTCTGTCGTCCCCTTCTCCTCCTGCCTTCAATCTTTCCCAACATCAGGGTCTTTTCAATGAGTCAGCTCTTCACATCAGGTGGCCAAAATATTGGAGTTTCAGCTTCAACATTAGTCCTTCCAATGAACACTCAGGACTGATTTCCTTTACGATGGACTGGCTGGATCTCCTTGCAGTCCAAGGGACTCTCAAGAGTCTTCTCCAACACCACAGTTGAAAAGCATCAATCCTTCAGCACTCAGCTTTCTTTATAGTCCAACTCTCATATCCATAAATGACTACTGGAAAAACCATAGCCTTGACTAGATGGACCTTTGTTGGCAAAGTAATGTCTCTGCTCTTTAACATGCTATCTAGGTTGGTCATAACTTTCCTTCCAAGGAGTAAGCGTCTTTTAATTTCATGGCTGCAATCACCATCTGCAGTGATTTTGGAGCGCAAAAAATAAAGTCAGCCACTGTTTCCACTGTTTCCCCATCTATTTGCCATGAAGTGATGGGACCAGATGACATGATCTTAGTTTTCTGAATGTTGAGCTTTAAGCCAACTTTTTCACTCTCTTCTTTCACTTTCATTAAGAAGCTCTTTTGTTCTTCTTCACTTTCTGCCATAAGGGTGGTGTCATCTGCAAATCTGAGGTTAATGATATTTCTCCCAGCAATCTTTATTCCAGTTTGTGCTTCATCCAGCCCAGCGTTTCTCATGATGTACTCTGCATATAAGTTAAATAAGCAGGGTGACAAGATACAGCCTTGACGTACTCCTTTTCCTATTTGGAACCAGTCTGTTGTTCCATGTCCAGTCTGTTGCTTCCTGACCTGCATACAGGTTTCTCAAGAGACAGGTCAGGTGGTCTGGTATTCCCATCTCTTTAAGAATTTTCCACAGTTTATAGTGATCCACACAGTCAAAGGCTTTGGCATAGTCAATAAAGCAGAAATAGATGTTTTTCTGGAACTCTCTTGCTTTTTCGATGATCCAGCGGATGTTGGCAATTTGATCTCTGGTTCCTCTGCCTTTTATAAAACCAGCTTGAACATCTGGAAGTTCATGTATTGCTGAAGCCTGGCTTGGAGAATTTTGAGCATTGCTTTACTAGCGTGTGAGATTAGTGCAATTGTGCAGTAGTTTGAGCATTCTTTGGCATTGCCTTTCTTTGGGATTGGAATGAAAACTGACCTTTTCCAGTCCTGTGGCCACTGCTGAGGTTTCCAAATTTGCTGGCATATTGAGTGCAGCCCTTTCACAGCATCGTCTTTTAGGATTTGAAATAGCTCAATTGGAATTCCATCACCTCCACTAGCTTTGTTCATTGTGATGCTTCCTAAGGCCCACTTGACTTCACGTTCCAGGATGTTTGGCGCTAGGTGAGTGATCACACCATCGTGGTTATCTGGGTCATGAAGATCTTTTTTGTACAGTTCTTCTGTGAAAAAGAATAGAGAACCCCAAAATAGACCCACACATAAATAACCAGCTGATTTGGGACAAAGGTGAAAAAGCAGTCCAACAGAGGAAAGACACCCTTTTCAACAAATGGTGCTGGAGCAACAGGACATCCATAGGCCAAAACAAAGAAAGAAATTTGATCCTCAATCTAAATCTCATACTTTGTGCAAAAATTAACTTTACATGGATAATGGACTTAAACATAAAATGTAAAAGTACACAACTTTTAGAAAAAAATGGGAGGAAAATCTTTGGGATGTAGAATTAGGCAAACAAAAAGTTCTTAGAAATGACACAAAAAAGCATAATGCGTAGACGAAAAAAAATGCTAAATAGGACTGTCAAAGTTACAAACATTTACCTAGGAAAGACTTTGTTAAAAGGAAGAAAAGGAAACAATCCAACTACAAAATGGACAAAAGAGATATTGCACCAAAGAGGATACACAGATGGCAAATAAGCACATGAAAAGATGTTCAACATCATTAGTCAATAGGGAAATGCTAATTAAAACCACAATGTAATATTGCTACATATCTATCACAGTGACTACAAAAAAAAAAGTGACAACACCAAATGCTGGCAGGGAGTTAGAAAAATTAGATCAGTCATACAATGCTGATGGGTATGTAAAATGGTACTGCTGCTCTAGAAAACAATTTGGCAATTTCTTATAAAGCTAAATAGGTAACAACCATACAACTCAGCAATTGCACTCAGGGGCATTTATCCCAGAGAAATAAAGACTATGTTCACACTAAACTTCCTATGGTAACTAGCCTCCTGACTTCTAGTAGAGGGCTCATTCCTCTACACCCACTTCCACACCAGAGCTGCCTTTAAATTCCATTCTCTTGAGCATGACTAGTTTGTTAAATGTGACAGGTGAAAGTCATTCAATCCAGGGCTGCCTGGATGTGCAACTCCAGGGTCACCATGCACATAGTACAATACTGTCAACTCTCATCTCAGGTGTCTGCTTTCACTCCGAGAACATCTCCTTCAAGGCACATGACATCCAGGCCAACTAACCACGCTCTGACATAGCCAGGAAGGAGCAGAGTAGGGAAAATCTTGTCTACAATGGGTTCTCAACTCAGCAAGTCCACCCTATTCCTTCTACCCTTTGCCAGTAAACAAATGGCAAGAAAGGAGAAGGGACCTACTCAAGACAATCCACCAAGTCAGTGGCAGTACAGGACTCCGAGCTGTCAGCACTAAGCTGGTGGCAGAGGGGCTCATTCACCCATCTTGCATGGAAGCAGCCCAGGGAATTAGCACTGATGCCAATGCCCCATTCTGGAGCTCCTGACACCTCTTCTTGGACCTACGCCCTTTCAAAAGGAGCATTTCAAATAGGAGCCATCAACACTTACAGAGGGTGGGTCATAATCCATAGAGGATCACTAGCTTCACCCAAATGATGGGCCATCCATCGGCACCTCCCATTCTTCCACCAATTATCTATCTGCTAATTATCTGGGATTAAGACTTGACACGGAGCAACATGGTCATTAAACACATATTTGCACGGCTTATTCATGTTAGTGGGGCTGCTCAGTCTAACTGGACACGCCCACAATGCTGCATAACACATTTATATCTGGTTGGCTATCAGCAGCCAATAAAGGACTGCAGGATGTGTTTCCTTCCTAAGGGACTTGGCTCTCAGCAAAAGCTTTTTGCAGGCAAGCTGGGTATCTTGGCTTTCTGGCAGTACTGACTGGGGCTTAACTCAGAGCACGCATTCAATCACTTGTCAGATATTCATTAGCTCGAGCACTGTAGCAGCCACAACACTGGCTCCAGGAGATTTTATAAAGGTGAATGAGACACTGTTCCTGCCACCGCAGAGTTTACCACCAATCAAGGAAACACATGTAAGCTGAGAGAGCTAAGGGCCCTGAGAGAGGGGTAAACAGCATGCCCTGTGAACACAAGACCAGGAGAGATCTGTTTGGCCTAAGAAATCGAGGGAGGCTTCATAGAGGAGGTGGCATTTTCAGCACAGAGACAGATAGAGAGAGGAACTAGAAAAGCAAGGGCCCAGAGATGTGCCAGCAGAATGGGGTGTGACTTTATGTGGATGGCACACATGCCATAGGTGGGAAGGAGATGCCCTGGGTCATATCACAGAGGGCACTGAACGTACTGCTAGGGTTTGGAAATGTTTCTGCTGGTTATCAGGAACATGGAAGGAATTTTGCTTTGATGTGGTGGGTGGAAGGGTGTTGGTAAACTTTTAATTGAAGTATGGCACACATACAGAGAAGTGCAAACATTTCACAAACTGACCACACCTTTGTAAACAGCATCCAGCTAAAGAAAGAAATCATTACTAAAAACCCAACAGCCCTCTTTCAGGAAATACCCAATCACAAGAGAAAACAGTATCCTGATCTTAACATCATAAATTAGTTTTCCCTATTTTATTGTATTTGGCTTCTTTCACCGAACACAATGTTTTCAAGACTCATCCATGTTGCCATATATAAAAGTAGTTTGTTTTTCATCTTTATGCTAATATCCCATTGTATGAAGATATGACAATTATTAATATTAATGAGCATCACGTAGTTTCCAGTTTGGGGCTATAAACCTTCTTGCATATGACTTCTGTACTTTCATGGATGTGCATCTGTTTGGTACATATCTAGGAGTGGAATTGCTGGGTCATAGGGTATGCATGGGCTTCCCGGGTAGCTCAGCTGGAAAAGAATCCGCCTGCAATGCAGGAGACCCCGGTTTGATTCCTGGGTCAGAAAGATCCCCTGGAGGAGGGCATGGCAACCCACTCCAGTATTCTTGCCTGAAGAATCCCCATGGACAGAGGAGCCTGGCGGGCTACAGTCCATGGGGTCGAAAAGAGTTGGACACGATTGAAGTGACTAAGCACTGAACAGGGTATACATATATCTACTTGAATAGATACTACTAGTTTTCTACAGTTGTTTTGTCCATTTACACACCCACCTAACACAGAGTGTAGTGCTTAGAAAAGGGGCAGCTGGCACACAGGAATCAGCCAGGAGGCCAAGCAATACAGCCCTGGGGAGGGATAATGAAATCAGTCACAACAGAACTGGAATTTAAAAAGGCTGATAAAAAGAGGCACTAAAGGGTGAAACACATCGGATGTGGCGGCAACGGAGAAGTATACTTGAGAGAGAGAGATAGAGAAAGGTTCCTGTATGGGGTGGCTGGTTGGGTGAGGGGTGTCAGGTTTGAAGGCAGAAGAAAAACATCTCAGTTTGGACACATTGTATTTGAGACGCAGGACTGACGAGATGATGATGTCCAATAAACTGCTGGCTACCTGGTCTGTTTGCTAAAGGATGAGGTCAAGGCTGGCGACACAACGTTTGAATTTATCATCACAGAGACAGGAATTGAAGCCAGGGGTGTGGCTCAGGTTTCCCAAGGGGGCTGTGTGGAATGCAGAGGAGGCTGAAGACCAGCCACCCACCTTGAGGGGATGAGCGGAGGCAGAGGAACAACAAACAACATCACTTCCCTCTGAAACGGTGGCTGGGGCTGTGAGGCGTGAGTCAGGCCCTCCGAGCCCCAGCAGCATCTTGGGGTCCGACTCACCAGCCACAGCTTCCTCCTGAATGAACTTGCATCACTAACCTCAAGGCTGCGTTGTGAAATCCGCATCAGATTGCGTACCTCTGGCGGCGTCCTAGGGACAGCGGGCACCAAAGACTCATAGCATCTCGGGGCTGGGAGTTCTCTTCCCACCGCCACAACGGCTCTGCCAAGATGGTATCCAGCACCCCAGGCAGGAAACTCAAACTTCCCACGGCAGCCCATTCCACAGTTGAGCAAATGAGGCTACAAGAAAAACCTTCCCTTATAAATGCTATCTCATGGCATTGGAAGTCAAAGGAAGAGAAAACAGCGACCCTTCAATGGTGAGAACCCCGGATAAAGCAAGATGCAAAGGGCTTTGTATTCCGGACAATCTTTCTGCTAACGTGTCCACAAGCACCTTCCTGTTGGGGTCATGGCGCTCGACTCCTCACCGGAAGCTGCAGTGATTTCACTGCTGCTCGCACCTGGTCTGGGTATGTGCTCATCCGCTGCAGGCATTCCTCTGGCTTCATCAAGCAGTGAGTCCTGCCCTGGACGGTGGCCAGGATCTCAGGACTGAGGCGATGCATGCCACGGCACAGATCCACCAGGCTGGACACGCGGAGAGAACGAGAGGCGGCTGGCAGAGAGCGAGCCCACTGCGAGCACGGTGGGCACCATGCCATGTGGTTCAACATTTTTTTCTAAATATTTACCTGCACCCGCCCTGCGTGGGTCTCTGGAGAAGAAGAAGGAAGTCAGATAGGATTAAGAAATGACTTCCCCCATTCCCCATCTTGGGGAGATCCTTACAAGAAATGGGTATAGGAGAGCGGACGGTGGCTGAAAATAAAAAAGAATTTTTTTTTGGTTTTGCTTTCAGAAATTTTCAAAATACCCACCTAAGCAACCTCTGCATGATCTGAAATATGGAGATTTGGTTTCTGGAAAAGACATCAAAGGAAAACTGCCCTTGAGCCTTGATAGAGAGGGTCTCATCAGCCACTATTAACAACTGACAGCATGAACCTCCAAAGTGTTACCCTTGGATACACGTCTGCCGGCTGAAAAGACATGCCTCACTTTCTCCCGACTACAAACCATCCAGTCCATCAGACCACAGACAAGATTCTTAGGAATTTTCCAAAACTGGCAGACTTTGGAAGTGGCTAGCTTCTATTCTAGATGACAGAACAGGATTAACTTTCTGGTTCTACAGAATCCTTTTTCTTTCCCTTTGCTTTATATAGACACTCATCTTGCCTATTATTATACAGGACACCCTCTGTTTTCTCAATATGACTCCCATTATCTTCATCCTATTACTTTGACCCCCTATGGGCATAAGAATTACCTAATCCACAGGCATGGAATCCCACCCAGCATGGCATATGACCAGTAAAAGTGGTATGAGGATGGCCCATGGTCATGGGATGAATAGCTTGATATCACCTAATGAAGCTGGAGGCAGCCAGCCTCACAGAATACTGAAATGCCCTTCTAAAGGCACAACTGATGTACCAGGCAACACGCTGAAAGAACAGAGTGCCATTCTTCAGGATGCAGAGCATTTATTAAATCAGAGACCTCTATAGGTGTGTTCACCCCAGCAGGAAGGACAGATGGCCTGGGAGGCAGCAGTGGCTCCACCAACCATTAGTCCCAGCATCCTACTATATGCATCTTTGTGCTTCCCAGCCCAGCACCTCTGGGCTCTGCAGGTCACACCGGCTTAATCTCATATGAAGCTACCAGTATGGGAATATATATTACAGTTTATCAGCTGGACTTCTTGATTGGAACTTGTTTTACTAATTAGTGTTTTACTAATTTTCTCATCTTCTTGATTGTGGCGGTAGTTTCACTGGTATATGCCTATGTCAAAACTCATCAAATTGTACATTTTAAACAATTGTGCCTCATAAAGCTGTTAATAAAGAAAATTTGATGATATGAAATGCATGATCTCAAAAGAAAAAAATGTTGAGATTATTTCAGTAGAGAGGGTGGTAAAAATATAAAAAGTAGATGAGAAGAATCAAGAAATCCTTCATGGAAGAAATAACCTTAGGCATGATTCAAAATTGAAAGAAAGCACAAGTTGCTCAGTTGTGTCCAACTCTTTGCAACCCCATGGACTACACAGTCCATGGAATTCTCTAGGCCAGAATACTGGAGTGGGCAGCCTTTCTCTTCTCCAGGGGATCTTCCCAACCCAGGGATTGAACCCAGGTCTCCTGCATTGCAGGCGAATTCTTTACCAGCTGAGCCACAAAGGAAGCCTGATTCAAAATTAATAAAGTATATTTTTATGTGTAATTCTAACTACTGCCTTTAAAAGTTGGAATGCTTAAAGGCCTCGCCTACTCTTCAAATCAGGATAGGTTTGCATATGCAGGTTTTGGCAGGGCTTTAGGAGAGGGGAACTGCTGTGTGTAGTAAGGGAGAAGCATTATAATGCTGGGAAAAGGGGAGGCACCTGGGAGAGAAGAGGGAGGGACCAACAAGGTGGACACTGCAGGGGTGAAGGTGGGAGAGCTGAGAGCCCTTAGAGGCACACTAACGCAAAGGATTTTGAAAGAAGGGAATTAATCAGAGAGGATTTTTAAGTTGTTTACTATGGTGTATGTTTATGGGCCTCTCTCTCTCTGGTCACTCCTACGCCGTCTTTTAAAAAAGGCTGCATTGTTCACAATTCTTTTATGTGTAAGTGGATTTTTCTGAGAATAATGAAGGGAGCAAAGGATGAGTTGTATGTCTGTGTTGATGCAAAGCAAAAACAGATTATGTGGAGAGGCTGGAGCTAAAGGCTTCAGTGTAAATCCCTGGAAATGAGCAAAAAATTCCAGAACTGAAAGAGTTTCAAAGTCTATGGAATTGATGAAGTTCAAGTTGAGATTTCCCAAGGGTAAAGAAGGATCCGGTTAATATCCAGGTTCTAGGTGGAAAAAATAGGAAATAGCATAAGATAAAAAACTGATATGATGAAAATGGAGAGCAAAAAAGGCCCAGAGAAGAGTGGAAGAATTTAGAAAAGCTTGAGGGACTGCTAGGCTGAGAGGCTATCCCCCTACCCGCCAACCACCACCCTAGAGAAACTGAGGATGAGCCCCCAGCAGAAATTGAGGGTTTTTCTTACCTGTCTCTCTTCCCAGTTTTCTAAATTAACTATCTTGGCCCAGAGAAACAACTGAGATGGGAACTCTGAAAGAAGTTCACGTGAAAGAAGACACTATCATCTTTGTGGGAGAGAGAGGCTAGAACAGAGACCAGTAGGGCCTTTGTCCAATACCCACAGACCACCTGTTTGGTGGTGTAACTGGCTCTGGGAAAAAACCCAACCATGCAATTCAGGGGCCATGGATTTGATTATTAAGAGAATTTAGAAAAACCGAAGAACAGTCCTCAACACTGGTTCATTAGTCATATCCCACCCCAACCCTGCATCCAGGTGTCTTGGCCAAGCCTTTCCTTTGTGTTAGAGCTGATCTAAACAGCAATGCTGAGCCTCTAATCAGATGCTGAAGCCACAGTGCTGTCATGGAGCAGAACCTCACCTTCTGGAGCAAATCCTGTCTGAGAGTCTGTCCCTTTGTTCAGGAGAGGTCTACCAATGGAAGAAAATCAACTGGGGACCCCACACAGACTTTTGAGATTTCAATATACATATATATTTTATCTATTTCATAAATGAATAAAATAGAAACATAGAGCTCTGTTAATGCAATGTAGAAAGATTTATCTGTGAACAATGATTTGCCTAAAGAGGGGAGAATAAGAATTGAGTCCAAGCCCCTCATTCTTTTCTTGTTTTTCAGCATCAGTGTGGAGGGAGGAAGAGGAACCAAGAGGGAGTATTTGGTAGGTAAGGTTCTGACTATTCAGTCCACAGCACTCAAGGGTTAACCTTAATCTCTCCTTTCCCTGAGACCCAGGTAGACATCCACAGTCTGCTAGAGCTCAACCCTCTTAGAAAACAAAGCCCTCATCAGAGTCACGGGAAGGAGTTAAAACCAAGCACACTTCACTGGTTCCCTGCTAGGTCCGCCCTGGGAGTGAAGAACGGTGGAGCTGGCCGGTGGGTCTTGCCCACCAGGTGGCAGCGTGAGACACAGTGGAATGGATATCCCAAGGCAGACCTTTTGGGTCCTGATTTGGGACAGATTGTTTTAACTTTTCTAAGGCTCAGATTCCTCCTTGAGTTACACTTGACCTTCATCCCTCACAGCGTGGTTGTGAGGACTAGATGGGATAAAGTATAAAATGCTATCCCATACTTGAGCCTGTCTATTGTTGTCACTGTTTGACCTTACATGCTAATGCTTGGAGCTCTTGAAGTCTAGTCGCCCAAGAGCCTCCCTCAGAGGGCAGTCCCCCCCCCTCCAATCATTTATTCATCTACTCTTTGTTCCTTTGTTCATTTACACAAAATTTTCCCTTTAACAAAAACACTGAGTATCTGCGATATATAAGCCACTGAGCACAGAGCTGCGCTAGATTCAAAGATGCATCAAAAGCCTCCCCAATTATCTAGAAGACTGGTTCATTTGGTTTTGCTCAGTCTCCTATAAGATTCTTTTCTCCTTCCTTCCCTACATGTGACCAAGTCTTCTGATTTCCTAGAATCTTCCAGAAAGGAGTGCACATGATATGGGACCTGCTTGCTCTTTGGGAAAGCAGGTATTGATGAATCGCTTGTCTTGTCCCCCTCTTCCTAGCATGGATTCTGTGATTGCAGGGCCCCCGTGCAACCGTAGTTGACACGGGAGGGTAATTCTACAGGGAAGGGAATGTGAGAGGAACCCTCCTTGAGGAATAAAAGTAGCATCTTCAAGTCAGTGATATGGAGAATGTGACTCCTGCCCAGCCTCACATCCTGGTCCTGTTCCCAACCATAGTTTATACATCCTGTTTTTGCAGCCATCTGGGCAGGCTTCTTGATGAGGACAGTTTGTGGACGATATCTGCTGGGAGCATCATGACAGGGTGATTGTAGCAGTCACCTTCCAATGTCTGGGAGGTTGGGAAGTTGCAGCGGCCTCTGCATTCCTTTGCCTTCCACAGCTCAGAGCCCTCCCCTCCCTCAGAGGTTCCCTGTCTCTGGGGAACTCAGCCAGCAGGTGTGCTGAGCTGGTAGCCTATCTTCCTCAGCCCTGACCTCCAGGGGCTCCTGGGGACACAAGTCAAAAAAGAGCTCATTTCCGAATTATGGAGGAGAGAGAAAAAGAGGAAGCAACTTACCAAGCAACTAAGGCAGACTACCAAGGAAATCTCCCAGGACTACTTCAGAATCTCTTGCGGACACACATGACACCCGTAGGCTCCCAAGCCCCGTACAGCATCATATACAAACCACAGGGGCTGCAGTCCTCGGCAGTTCCCAAGTCCCAAAGCTCGAAGGGACTCTTTGCAGCAGAAATGGAGCCAGCTCTTTCAGGGTCTCCCCTCTCTGCATAGTGAGCCCCTGGGGCTACTGTCCTGGCCTTGGGTGGCTGATCCCCACTAGTGTCTCTCTTTGTCTTATTCAGTAGACTCCCAGTCCATATTCAGGCTAAAGAATCCCCACTGTAGCCCCAGTCCACTCTGATCTTGAATCCCACCCCAACTCAGGCCTACATTCAACCTCTCTCCTACTCTGTCACCCCAGAGAGGGCCCGTGCAGTGTCCTCTGAACCCCGGGATTAAGTACAATCTCTCAGGCCTAACTCCCAGAGCGGCACTTATAGCAGCAGCAGCTGGAACTCTTGGTCCAAAGATCTCAGGAAAACTTTCATCCTCTTACTCCCAACGTTCCTCAGTGTAACATGGCCTCTCTGCCCCAAGTACCAGGCTCCATCCTGGCTGGAGAATCTCCTACTAGCATTGAGATCTGGAGGCAGCTTGAGCACCACCTTTCAAAGAGTGTCATCCAACACTGGGCCCACCTGGTACAGAGACAGCCTTGGGGCAAACTGGCAGGGAATTCTTGGCCCAAGGGCAAACATGAACCTTCAGAGCCCTCTGTGGTAGGGGCCAAAGCAGCAAGGAAGAATCCTGGCCACAGGACACTGAGGCAACCAGGAAATTTCCATGTGAAAGTGCTGGCAAAGCGACCCACAAGAACCCTGTCACATTGCCTGAGGAAGAGCTCTCAGATAACCTAGGTTTTCAGAAAGCCACTCTGTGAAGAGTATGGGGTCTGACTCTGAGGAGACAGGAAGTGACTTGGTATGTCACCTGGGGACTCAAGGCAGAAATCAGATCAGAGGCAAATGGAAGACACCTGAAGATTCACCTGGACAAGAAGTTGGGTAGATGACTCTGGCAGGAGCCCTGTAGGTGAGTGTAGTTCATGGCGTATGGACACCTGTACACTGCCTCCTCCTGGGAGTCAGAAGCACCATCTCAATACCTCTTGGAAACTTTTTAAAAAATTATTTCTTTATTGTTGTTTGTGCTGTGTCTTCATTGTTGTGTGGGGGCTTTAGTTGTGGTGATCAGGGGCTACTCTTTGTTGCAGTGCATGGGCTTCTCATTGTGGTTGCTTCTCTTGTTGCAGAGCACAGGCTCTAGGCAGATGGGCTTCAGGAGTTGCAGCTTGAAGACTCTAAAGCTTGGGCTCGTTAATTGTGCAGTACGGGCTTAGTTGCTCTGTGGCACGTGGAATCTTTCTGGACCAGGGATCAAACGCATATCCCCTACGTAGGCTGATGGATTCTTAGCCACTGTATCATCAGGGCAGTCCCCTCTTGGAAGTTTTCCTTCCTGATCCAGACATTAGACAAGCACAAGAAGCCCAGATTATATGGTTCGGGGTACAGCAAAACTAGGGCTTACCTCTCAAGCTCCTTGAATCCATAAAACCATTTAGCTACTAGAGACTCAATCACGGCCTCTTCCTCAGTCCACCTTGCTCTTTCAGCTGCCCTTGGGATGAGGGATGGCTAAGCTGAGGCAGAAACCCTTGGCAGGTCAGGAGACAAGCTGACCGCAAAAGTTCACCCCCCATCTTGGACAGTCCTCTCCCGGTTCCTCAGTTGTGAACAAGGAAGCTCAGATGGCCCTGAGATGTTGGCCATGGTCCACACAGGACCTTAAGTCTGAGGAGAAGAGCAAACTTTTTAGCTTCTCACACTCATCATCATGGACAAATTGTGGCAGAGTGGGAATGTATGGGGGACAAGAGAGGCAGTCTGGAGTCACTCCAAGTCAAATAATGGCAGGACATGACCCAAGAGATGAGAGTGGAGTCATGTCCCAACAGACTGCAGTCACGGAGGAGCAGAGACCCAGAGGCAGAGAAAAGAGAGGAAGAGGTCTGGAGGGGAGCATCTTCTTTCTACTTTAGGAAAAGGATGTTGGAGGTTAATTTAGGAATTCCTTTGAAGGCCAAAAAGTCCAGGGAAGAAGTCCAAGAAGACTGCAGCTCCTAAGCCACAATTGAAGGATGTCCTGAGAGCCAGTGAGCTGGGAGATGCACAGAAACAATGGACGTCTGAGTGGTCAAGGGGGTCCAGTGACCAAGGAATCGTCCTCCCCCTTGAAGAGTGCTGGTTGCCCAAGATCTGGAATGGCCAAGCCTTAACGAGTAGCTTGCTGATGGACTGAGGCTGACACTGAAGGTAGAGATGCAAAGCCAGTCTCAGGATTTTCCCATTGAAGTGCTCCTTGGCTCAGAGAGTCTGCCTGCTCCATTTCCTTCCATCCATAAATCAATTTGAGGAGAGCTGATATTTTATTTTAATGATACCATGTTCTCTAATTCACGAACACTGCAGATATCTCAATGTATTTAGGCCTTCTTCAATTTCCCTTGGCAAAGTTCTGTAATTTTCTGTGTACAGATATTACACATATCTTGATAAATTTTATCCCTATTTCATATTTTTACATAAATGCTATTTTAAGTTTCCAATTGTTCACTGCTAATATAGACAGATAAGATTGATTTTTGTTTGAATTTCCCTGGTGGTCCAGTGGTTAGGACTTTCACTGCCATGGGCCTGGGTTCGATCCCTGCTTGGGGAACTAAGATCCTTTCAAGCCATGTGGTGCAGCAAAAAAAAATTTTAACTTTTTTAATTTAAAATTTTTTGGTTTTTTGACCTTGTATTCCATATAACTTTTATTAAACTCCCTTATTAGTCCTGTGGCTTTTTCTGCTGACTATTTAGGACTTTCTACATAGATGTATCACCTGTAAATAAGGAAAATTGTATTTCTCCCTTTCTAATCTGTGTGCTTTTTCTTTTTCTTGACTTATTGCATTAGCTAGTACCTGCAGTACAATACTGGATAGAAGTGGTATGTATAGATATCCCTGTCATGTTGTTGATCTTAGTCTGGAAAGCATTCAGTCTTTGATTTTGGCTGTAGATTTTTTTGTAGATGCCCTTTATCAGATTGAGGAAGTTCCATTCTATCCCTGGTTTTCTGACAGTTGTTACCAGGTTGGCTATTTGGTCAAATGCTTTTTCAGCATCTATCAAAATGAGCATAGAGTTTTTCTTTTTCGGTTTGTAAATATGATGAATTATGTTTATTTATTTAATGTTAAAACTAATCAGACATTCCTGGGGTAAGCCCTACTTGGTCATGATATATTATCCTCTAATATGTTGTTGTATTAAATTTCCTAAAACTTTGTTTAGAATTTTTGCAAATGAGAGATAGTGGTCTACAGTTTTCTTTCTTGTAGTATTTTTGTCTGGTTTTGGCATCACGGTAATGTTGGGGTCATAGAATGAGTTGGAAAGTATTCCCTCATTTTCAGGATTTTAAGAGCTTACTTAGAATTTTTTTTCTTCCTTAAATATTTGATAGAATTCACCAGGGAAGTCATCTGCACCTCAAGTTTTCTGTGAGAAAAGGCTTTTAACTACAATTTTGATTCCTTTAATAGATATAAAGGCTCAAGTTATTTATTTCTTTAGTCAGTTTTTGTAATTTGTATATTCATAGTTTTTATTCATTTCATCTATGTTTTTAAAATTGGCACAAAGTTGTTTATAATATTACCTTTAAATATCAGCACAATCTACAGAGGTGTCACCTCATTCCTGATACTGTTAATTGATGTTTTCTTTTTTTCTGATCAATCTAGAAAGAAGTTTATCAAATTGACCCAAAATAACCAGCTTTTGGTTTTACTGGTTTCTACTTTTCTGTTTCCTTGATTTCTGCTTTGGGTTTAATTTTCCCTTTTTGCTGCAATTTATTGGGATTTTAGCAGGGAGCAGAAACAACTGCATGGGTTCACTCAATGTTTATCCAGAAATCAAAGATGTGATTTGAGGGAGAGAGGTGGTGTACTTAGTTTTAGTTTCACTTTATGGCTCTTCCACTGGAGTTTATGGAACCACCATTTGTAGATTCTTCTAGGCTGGAAGGGCTTCCCAGGTGGCACAGTGGTAAAGAAACTGCCTATCAATTCAAGAGACACAAGCTTGATCCCTGAGTTGGGAAGATCTCCTGAAGAAGGAAATGGCAACACACTCCAGTATTCTTGCTTGGGAAATCCCACAGACAGAGGAGCCTTGGGGGGGACTACAGTCCATGGGGTCACAAAGAGTCAGATACAACTTAGTGACTAAACAATAAAAATGTTTCTGGGCTGGAAACCTTGGAGTTATTAGTGTTTAAAATGTTGTTTGTACAGTCTGATAGACTCAGGATTTATGTCCTAAATTTTCCCGCTTTCTAACCATGAAACCTTGTAGAGTAATTTAATGTCCTTGAGCCTCTGCTTCTCATTCGTACAACAGAGATAACAGTATCTTTCCTTATAATGAGATAATCCATACTGGTACTCTTAACTCCAGTACCTAACATGTTAGCTATTATTACTTTTTCATGACTTTCATCACAAAAATCTATCCTGCCTTAAAAATCCCTTTTTCATTTAAGCATTTTGTCATGTTAACCCTCCAGCTAAATAAACTCCAGTCTTCCACTGCTCCTCTCAAGAGTGTGGTAGTTAGTTAAATGCATAAGCTAGCTTTTGTTTTATAGCAAATCATCCCAAAAACAGTGACATAAAAAAATGAACAAGGTTCCTCCCATGATTCTGTGTGTTGGCTGGGCCATCTAGGCCAACTCAGAGTTGGATGATGTAGGATAGCTTCACTTATATGTCTGGTAACAAGTTTGGTGTCCCAGCCATGCATCCCTAACCATCCAGTTGGCTAACTCAGGCTTGTCTGTGTGGTAGGATCCCAAGAGGAAGAGAGGGCAAGCTCTGATGACCAAGCTCCTCCCACCACAGGACCCAGCAGATAGTGTGTGCATGGCTTCACTAATCAATCTACTCTATGTTGCTTGTTTTCCCCCTTGCCTTGTTGTTTCCAAGCACCTCTGACTCATGTTGTCCTCCTATATGTAAGGTAATTTTGAATGTGATCTTTTATCTTGGCAAATATAGGATGCTAGGCAAAGAACTAAGGAATAAAAACCTCCAGCTCCGATATGAGGGGGTCCCTGACTTCTTGTCCCTGAAGTCCCTGGATAACCCACCTAACCCCTCTGGGAATCCGTCCTGCCTTGGCTCTGCCAGTTCTCTCAGACCTCAATTCCTCCTCAACCCAGGTAGAGCCTGAGCCTCCAATCTGTCAACAGCCCTACTCCACCACCAACAGACTCAGCTCTGCCACCTGTCACTGTGCCAGCCTGCCCTTCCTCTTAGTCTGCCCCACTTCCACCTCCCCTTGACCTAAGGGAACAGCTAATTCCCAGTTCTTAGCCTCTCCTTTCCTGCTGACTGAGATCAGAATTCCCATCCTGACAGTGGGTAAGGGCCGGCCCTGGGGGCCCAGGGAGAGCAACCCCCATCAGTCACGTGGCCTGTGAACTCACTAAATGAAAGTTGACGAGAGCTAGTGGGTATAGCTGACACATAAATGCATCCTGCAAGCAGAGACCCATTCCTTCTTCCAGATTGGATGAACTGCACAGGTTTGGCAAGTATGGGTCTAAGGTGCTCTCACCAGCTCAGCCCTCTGCCAGAAACACCATCCATATAGGTGCCTGTCTTCTGCCTGGAGGCACAATGCTTCATCCAAAACCTTGTCTCTGGAAGAAGAGAAAAGGTCAGTGCATATTCGGGAACAAGCTGACCAACCCCAGCCAGTTTACCTGCCCCAAATGGCTCAGCTCCACAGCTGATGTGTGACCTGGGTGGTTTCTGGTTCTCTTATCCACACGTGATGCGCTAGGAGAAAAAAATGTCTCTAACTATATTTACCAGATCTTTTTGGGGGGGGAGAAGACAAAGATACATAGTTTCATGTTTATATAATTGAACTTATTTAAGTCAGGACATTTTATTCTCATTATGCTCCATATATAAAAACAACACGTACGAGACTTCCCTAGTGGTCCAGTGGTTAAGAGTCCACCCACCAATGCAGGGGACAGAGGCTTGATCCCTGGTCCAGGAAGACTCCACATGCCATGGAGCAACAAACCCGTGTGCCCCAACTACTAAGACCAAGTGCTGCAACTACCGAAGCCCACTCACCCCAGAGCCCATTCTCTGCACTGAGAAGCCACCTCAGTGAGAAGCCCATGCACCACAAACAGAGAGCAGCCTACGCTCGCTGCAACTAGAGAAAGCCCGTGTGTAGCAACAAAGACCCAGAGCAGCCAAAAAACAAATAAATAAAAATTTTAAAATAAATAAAAATAACATGCTCACGATTAGAAAAAAATCTACAGTATACTGTAGAGAAGAAAGTGAAAAGTTCCCTTAGCCGCCAGAGAACATGCCTCCCCACCAAGCAACCATTGTTAGCATACTTGTATTTATCCTTCTAGAAGTTTTCTACATATGTGTAAACATGGATTTGTTATAATCCTGTTTTACATGTATGAATAGAAGATTGTAACAGATAGTTTACTATTTATGTTGTATAGGTAAATTTTCTCATGTGGCTATATGACTAAATCTTTCCAAAATGTACAGTCTATGATTTAGAAGCACGTGATAACTCAAAAACCTATTTCATAAATAACTGTTCTAGAACTCAAAACACCTTCTCAGAGAAACAATGTTCTAAGTCAGGGTCCGTGAACTTCTGTAAACGGCCAGATGGCAAGTATTTTCAGCTTTACAGGCCATGATCTCTGTCACTGGTTCTGTTTGGGGGGCTGTTTGTTTTTGTTTACAATCTTTTAAAAAGTAAAGACCAATCTTGTCTCTTAAGCTGCACAAAAACAGGCTGTGGGCTAAATTGGGCCTTCAGACTATAGTCTGCTGTACCCTGTTTGAAATACCAGTTAGGCTCCCAGCTTAGCACCCAGAAGCAAAATCCACCCAAAATGTTGCCAAGATATCAAATGAGTCAATATATTTTAAACGGCTTTGCAAACCATAACATCTACACCACTGTGAAGAATTATGACACTTCTTCAGTGTTTAGCATGTGGGTAATTTTTTAAAAAATAAAATTTGTTAACATTGAATTTAAAAGTTTTATGTACCTTGAATTGCATGAAGAATTAGTGAAGGATCTGAATAGAATTCTCCAGTTATTTACAAGGTAGAAGAGGTGGGGAACTGTATTACATCCAATCCTACTGTTTTTGTCAACACAATGTAAATACACATGGGCCCAAACATGATTGGTTTGTGTGGCATAAGTTCATAGGCCAAGAAGCCCCCTCCATCAGTAAAGACAGAGTGTACCACTGAGTTTCTGTCTCTTCCCCCAACTCCTGTGGGCATTGAGAAAGGCTTCTCTTATGCTTGTCACTTACATTCACGTGTACTGACTTAAATCTTGAGTTCTCTGTGAGCTGTACTTCTGGTAACTCACAAAGGCAAGAGAAGGGGCAGACAGCAGAATAACAAGGATGCTGGAGAGTCATTTGATAACTACCTAGATGAGGAACCTTATTTTTAACAATGGCCAAAAATCCTTATTGTATTTCATTGAGCTTTAATCCTTTGACTCGCCTCTTTTCTGTCAGAGAGGTAGAACTTACCTTAATAACTGCACTTCATGATTACAATTCTACTCTCATACAAAAGTGCAGACTATCCTGAAATACTTGGGCTGGCATCAGGAAAGAAGGCAGGAGAGAAAGGGTGCCAAGAAGGATCACGCGTGAGGAAAGGCCTGAGCTGGGGATGGTGTGCAGGCAGTGAAGGCAGCTCCTGGTACATGTACAATTTCAGGAGGGAGAGCCAGGTGGGCAGGTGGCATGAAGTCACTGGGTCCTTAAGATGGGGGCACTTTGTGACAGTTCCCTTAGCAAAACATCCTATAACTGGCTAAAAGAAGTCCTTTGAAAGACAATTCTGTAATGATAATAATAATAATAAAACAAGGCCTTCCATATGTTGGACTTTAAGCACCCCTTGATTCTCCTGAGTCTGCTTATCCAGTCAGGTAAGCCAGAGCAGACTGTCAGAGAAAGCGTGTTGATGATGACAGGTACAATTTAAAAATGACCTAAGTTGGACTTCCCTGGTGGTCCAGTGGTTGGGGAGTCCACCTGCCAATGCAGGGGACACAGGTTTGTCTCCAGGTCTGGAAGGATCCCACATGCCTCAGAGCAACTGGACCCATGTGCCACAGCTACTGAGCCCTGGCACCCTAGAGCCTGTGCTCTGCAGCAAGAGAAGCCACTGCAATGAGAAGCCCTCACACTGTTATTAGAGATAGTTCCTGTTCACCACAACTTGAGAAAAGCCCACGCAAAGCAACAAAGCCCCAGCAGAGCAAAAATAAGTAAATCTATGAGTCTGTTTCTTAAAAAATAAAATTAAAATGACCTAAGTTTACAGACCACAGAAAAGTTTAGAAAATACTTTCCCAAGCATTATCCTTGTAACAATAACTCCATAAGGTCAGGGAGGTGGAGATGGGCTCAGTGACTCGCTCAAGGTCACACAGGTAGCACAGGGCTGAGCAGAAAGCAGTGCGTGAACTTTCTGAGGCCAGTCACAGTGCTCCCCACATCTCCCACACTGCGGAGGTGCCAGGCAGATCTAATGGGAATGGGCATCTCTGCCCTTATTCTCCTCCCTCTTCATTTAATGGTTAGATTCCCATGAACATCACTCTAAGTGAAGCATGCTGTGCTTATGAAGCATCTGTGTGTGTGTTAGTTGCTCAGTCCTGTTCAGTTCTTAGCGACCTCACGGACTGTAGCCCGCCTAGGCTCCTCTGTCCATGGAATTCTTCAGGCAAGAATACTGGAGTAGGCTGCCATTTCCTTCTCCAATGAAGCATATGGAGCCTCAAATAAAGCAGCAGGGTCAGCTGAGCATCTGCCCCTGCCCAGGAGAAGGCATGAGAGCCAAGCTGGGAAGGAAGCCAACTCCAGGGCCAGGTCAGATGACAGGGATGACATCCTCAGTGCTTGGCTGACCAGCTGTGTGAGCCTGAGCACATCACTTAACCCCTAATGTAGGGAAAGCATGCAGCCCAGTGCTAAAGACCCACTAAAAGTGTAGTAACTGATACAGATTTCATTATAATGGCGCCTTCATCCTTTGGGACCATATCATAAAAAGAAAACTACCAACAAGAGCTTGACAAACAAACGGCTCGTGGGTTTAGCTAATTCCAGCCTCCACACACTGGAATAATCCATCCCACACCTTAAGCCGACTACAATTTTAAAATGTAATGGCACTCATCCTTCTCCTCTCTATATATATGTGATTGACAAGTATCAGCATTCCCTGTGCTAGCTACTGCTCTGGAGAGCTGGAGCAGATGGGCAGAAAGCCAAAATTACCCTAACAGCTTGAGCTCCTGGAGTTCCTCTCCAAGCTAGTGAAAATTATCAGCTCTCACGGCTCCCCCTACAGGCACCAGAAAGCCAAGGCTAATCTGGAAGGTGGATGTCATTTGTGTCCCTTTCTTTTGAAAAAGTTCCCGAGATGAAAAGGAATAGAAAGTTGACTTCCATTGATTTCTCTTGCTGAGGGATGGAAGTTCATAACCCAGAGATATGAATTTCCTCACAACAGGACATTTTCTTGCCTAGAGACAAAAGCTCACACGGGGGACTCAAGGATTGGGGGTGGGTAGAGGCTGGAGAACATGTTGTGTGAGAAACAGCTAAAAAAAAAAACACGAGAGGGTGATCAGCCTCACCCTCTATGGCCTCGCCAGAGACTGGAGTTATTAGAGAACAGATCTGATCTCATGTAAAGGAAGAACCCTTCAATAATGAGCTACACAGGGCAGGGGTGAAGGGTCGTCACTGAAGGGCTTATGCAAGGGGAAAAGGCCAAACACTGGGAATACTGAAGAGACTGATGAGCTGGCAAAGAACTAAGCTGGATTATTTTTAGGGTTTTAGTTCTAAAACCCTGAGAATGTATATTAAAATCGCAAACAATGGAAGAGTCCTCTTGTTGACTGGTGTGGTCCTCAGAGTTATTTTCTCCATATTAAATATCAACATTTTATGTTTCAAGACCTGAAAGTGAAAGTGAAGTCACTCAGTTGTGTCTTTGCGACCCCATGGACTGTAGCCCACCAGGCTCCTCTGTCCATGGGATTTTTCAGGCAAGAGTACTGGAGTGGGTTGCCATTTCCTTCTCCAGGGGATCTTCCAGACCCAGGGATCGAACCCAGATCTCCCACATTGTAGGCAGACGCTTTTACCATCTGAGCCACCAGGGAAGTCACTCAGTCTCAAAGCAATTTTAAGAGATAAGAATTCAAAATCAAAATAAAGGATGGATTGTTACCAATGTCGAATTCCTAGTTTTAACATTATACCATAGTTATGTAAGACGTTACCATGAGAAGAAGCTAGGTGAAGGGGTCACGGACCCTCTGCACTATTTTTGCAATTTCCTATGAATTTATAGGGATTCCCTGGTGGCTCAGAGGTAAAGAATCCACCTGCAATACAGGAGATGAGGGTTTGACCCCTGGGTGGGGAAGATCCCCCGAAAGAAGGCATAGCAACCCACTCTAGTATTCTCGCCTGGAAAATCCCATGGATGGAGGAGCCTGGAGGGCTACAGTCCATGGGGTCGCTAAGAGTCAGACACAACTGAGTGACTTCACTTTCACTTTTCACTTTCATGCATTGGAGAAGGAAATGGCAACCCACTCCAGTGTTCTTGCCTGCAGAATTCCAGGGACAGGGGAGCCGGGTGGGCTTCCGTCTATGGGGTTGCAGAGTCAGACATTACTGAAGCGACTTAGCAGCAGCAGCAACAGCACACACATGAATCTATAATTATCTCGAAATAAAAAGCTTTTACAAATCAAATTAAAAATACTTCCCCAAGAGGTTCTCAGTTCAGTTTAGTTGCTCAGTCGTGTCCGACTCTTTGCGACCCCATGAATCGCAGCACGCCAGGCCTCCCTGCCCATCACCAACTCCCGGAGTTTACCCAAACTCATGTCCATCGAGTTGGTGATGTCATCCAGCCATCTCATCCTCTGTCGTCCCCTTCTCCTCCTGCCCCCAATCGTTCCCAGCATCAGGGTCTTTTCCAATGAGTCAACTCTTTACATGAGGTGGCCAAAGTATTGGAGTTTCACCTTCAACATCAGTCCTTCCAATGAATATTCAGGACTGATTTCCTTTACGATGGACTGGTTGGATCTCCTTGCAGTCCAAGGGACTCTCAAGAGTCTTCTCCAACACCACAGTTCAAAAGCATTAATTCTTCAGCACTCAGTTTCTTTATAGTCCAACTCTCACATCCATACATGACCACTGGAAAAACCACAGCCTTGACTAGATGGACCTTTGTTGACAAAGTAATGTCTCTGCTTTTTAATATGCTATCTAGGTTGGTCATAACTTTCCTTCCAAGGAGTAAGCGTTTAATTTCATGGCTGCAATCACCATCTGCAGTGATATTGGAGCCCAAAAAAATAAAGTCAGCCACTGTTTCCACTGTTTCCCCATCTATTTGCCATGAAGTGATGGGACCAGATGCCATGATCTTAGTTTTCTGAATGTTGAGCTTTAAGCCAACTTTTTCACTCTCTTCTTTCACTTTCATCAAGAGGCTTTTTAGTTCCTCTTCACTTTCTGTCATAAGGGTGGTGTCATCTGCATATCTGAGGTTATTGATATTTCTCCCAGCAATCTTGATTCCAGCTTGTGCTTCTTCCAGCCCAGCGTTTCTCATGAGGTACTCTGCATATAAGTTAAATAGGCAGGGTGACAATGTACTCCTTTTCCTATTTGGAACCAGTCTGTTGTTCCATGTCCAGTTCTAACTGTTGCTTCCTGACCTGCATACAGGTTTCTCAAGAGACAGGTCAGGTGGTTTGGTATTCCCAGCTCTTTAATAATTTTCCATAGTTTATAGTGATCCACACAGTCAGAGGCTTTGGCATAGTCAATAAAGCTCAACGACAAGCCAGTATGTTTCTGGAATGCAGTGTCATGAGCCACAAATGACTCTGCAAGTATCTATAGGCAGCAGGGCCCATTTCAAAACCATGATCAATCAGCTATTCAGATTTATGGTTATGATTAGGAAAGCCTGCGTCATGTTGACAGGTGTCTAATTTGGTTATGCTGATCATAAATCTTCAGCTATCTGGGATCACATCGCTAAAATCACCTATGGGCAATACATTCTTGAAGCTGCTTCCCGTGTGGTGCTCACACAGGAATTGTGTACAGACTTTATTACTCTATTTATCTGACTGTAATACAACAGCGTGCTTGTGTCTTCTTCCTCCACAACGATGACCAGCAACAAGAACTGCATCCAGCTTATCTCCTTCTACCACTGAAACCCCACTCACGGTAGTTTTCAGTGAACGGTCATAGAATAAATAATAAATAAACCAGTAATTAAGTTATTTTTCTTGGACTTCTCAGAATTACTTTCTTTTCTGATACAAAGGCATCCAAAGAAACCCTAAAGTCACCATTTTGGAATCAGGATTAAATATATACACATACATGGGTGTGGGGAGCAAAGTCTCTAAAGATCTTTATAACAACTTTATTTTGGTTTGTTAGTTTCTCAAGATATTGTAACTCAGTTTGATTTAGAACAAAATAGAGAGATCAGGCTTTTTCAGACAAAAAAAACCCCAACATGAATGGTTGAACACATCCCCTAGCTTCTAACCAGTTTTACCAAGTACCAAGGACAACTGACTTCTTTCAGAAAACCCTGACATAGCATCACCTTTGGGTTCTTCAGTATTGACTCATCAAAAGCAATCATGATATGGTGATGTCTCCAAATTCTGTATCTTTATTAAAATACATGTTTTTTAAATAAATATTGTGAACAACCCAAATCACCAAATGAAAGCAGTGAGATCACAAAGTGTCATGTTGCTTCCTTTTGCAAAGAAGGCACATCATTAGCTTGTACTGATAACCCAACAGCCACACCCAAGTCAATTAGGCTGTCTTACAGGCTCCATGGAGGGTACTCACAACCCCAAAGACACCGGGGACTCCGCAGGCTTGCTCATGCGAACAGGCTCAGAAGCCGGCTTGATCCTTAGGACTTCTGCAAAACCATCACCAAACCAGCATGTGACGTGTGCTGTGTCTACTGTAAAGTAAAAAAGACGATCTTGGCAGAGCTTCCGTCGATATACAGACCGAGGATCAGCTGACAGCACAGCCTCGATGGCATGCCTTGCTTCCTCCGCTGACTGAAAATATTTAAACGAAACTTGACCAACACCTGCAATAAGAAGAAGACAGCTTGGGGATTCTCTGGCGGTCCAGTGGTGAGGACTTCACGCATTAACTGCCATGGGCCCAGGTTCAATTCCTGCTGGGGACGTAAGATCCCACAAGGCACATAGACCCCACCCCCGCCAAAAAAAAAGACCCCATGACTTAATTATCAAAATCATGCAAGTAAAATTTCAGTAGAGTGAGTTTAAATGTGGAGGCTGGTCGGAACCTTGAATATCACTTGGAAATCTACTTAGTCATCATAAAGAATGTCACCTTCAAGTGGTACTGTCATTATATTAAATTTATGCATACTCAGCCCAAATTCGAAATCTGCTGAGCAAAAAAAATCACGGCGATAATTTTCCTTAGCTTCCTAAGCAGGATAGCTGAGCTGAGCTTTTGTGCACCCAAAATGTCACTTTCCTATGCTCAATGTAGAAAGTGAAAGTTAGTCGCACAGTCCTATCCGACTCTTTGTGACCCCATGGACTGTAGCCTGCCCGGCTCCTCTGTCCATGAAATTCTCCAGGCAAGAATACTGGAGTGGGTTGCCATTTCCTTCTGCAGGGGATCTTCCCAACCCAGGGATCGAACCTGGGTCTCTTGCACTACAGGCAGATTCTTTACCAACTGAGCCACTAGGGAAGCTCAACGTAGACTTGAATTCAATTCCTTGTCATTTTCCTCTCAGAATGGAGGCATGGTCACTGAAAGGCATGACAGTCCCAGCATTCTCAGAAGGCCACACATACATCAAGGCAGGGGAGGGTGCCTCAGGCAGGGGAGGGTGTCACACACCCACAAGTAAAAGTAACGCTACTTTCTGTAAGAGTAATGGGAGAGCCCTTGTGAGAACAGTGAAGCAGGTTCACTAAGTTCAACATCATCACTGGGAAGAGGCTACACCATTCCTCAGGTTCGTATGTCAGTAAACATAGGAAGCGGAAAAATTTCCTATGTTTATGACACTGTGGGTGTGTTATAATTTTTAAAAATACATTACATACAAAACTTAAATAAAAGATTAACTGTGACCTAATTTTTAATAGCTGCCACATAACATACATCCAAACAAAGACCAGGCTCTTCCAGGAAGGCAGGTGCTTTACAGAATGTTGTCCCTGTTCAAAATATCACCTGGAGTGGTAGTGGGGGGTGGAGGTGCTGTCTTTATCCTTCTGAAAACAAATTCAGATTTTAGAAAACAGCCAAATATCACTTGGGGCTATGTCCAATTAAAAAGTTGGTAAAGTCACGAAATACAATCTCTGGTCAAAAACTGAGGACTAATTATGCAGTGCTAAGATTCCTTTAGTGTGTGGTACATAAAACAATTCTAAGGCCACTCTAAAAAGAAGAGTTCCCAAAACACCACACTGTTCAGTAACTGCTTCCCATAGAAGCTCCAGGTCTTCGCTTGGCTGTTCATTTGGCGTAGGTGCCTTTCCCTGCCTACTTATGTTTCCAAGCTCAGCCCAAATACTTATCCTTTCCTCCAAGAAGCCTTCTCAGATTTCCTCCCCAAGGAGATAGAAGCCTCTCCAGATTTTCTGCTCCCCAAGTCAGAATACACTCTCCTTCCTGTTCCCACAGCACTCTATTCCAGTGCCAATCCCACCTCCCCATTCCAACATCTTTTTATCCTTTCTAGACTCTAAACTTTCTGAAGTCATCTCTTATTTCTGTCCTGGCTCAAAATTCTGCTGCTATAAATCAATCAGCCCCCATTTTGTAGTTACAGTTCATTATTTTTCTTTTTAACCATTTTTTAAATCAGTAAGACATAATATAGCCTCTCAATGAACTGTAGTTTGAAAAACACAAAACTTTCCAAAGCAGAAAGCATCTCATAACCACCAGACAAGGGGCAAATATATGGTATTTCAGTGACCATGCCTTTTAGGCAGCACTGCTTTGTTCTACCACAAAATCCTAAACTGACTTTCCTTGGGAATTCCCTGGTGGTCCACTAGTTAGGACTCCGCGCTTTCACTGCTGAGGGTGTGGACTTAATCCTTGGTCAAGGAACTAAGACACTACAAGCCATGTGGGGTATGACCCCTCCAAAAAAAAAAACCCAAAACTGACTTCCTCCTCCCATGAACTGTGCTGCTGCTGTTTGTCACTAAGTCATGTCCCACTCTTTTGTGACCCCATGGACTGTGGCCTGCCAGGCTCCTCTGTCCAAGGGATTTCCCAGGCAAGAATACTGGAGTGGGTTGCGGATTTCTTCTCAGGGATCTTCCTGACCCAGGGATCGAACATGTGTTCCTGCACTACAGGTGGATTCTTTACCCATGAGCCATTAGGGAAGCCCCCCTATGAACTAGATGCAGTGATTAAACAATGTTCATAAAACTTTTAAAATAAAGAGATCAATTTAAAAATTAAATGTTCTGTTTAAACACAGAGCCTTAGGATAGAATGAGAAGCACAACCACCTACTGGCAGGTGAAATCTGACATCTCCTTGGCAACAACTAACTGGCTACTTCTTACTGGAACCACTGAACCCACTTCCTTAAGGGGCCCTTCCTTCATTCTAGACAGCTGCTTGGAATCTGCTTGTGGGCTTGAAAAACCAGATAACAATGTTTGTTAACATTATGTATTAAACAGGTGCCAAGTAAAAGCCCTGTGGCAGCTCTTCTGCAGTGCTGGGACTTTATAGGGACAATTTCTGTGGTAAGACACTCTTTCCTTCTTACTACTGGGCTCTGTGCCAAAGGTTGAGCTATTGGCCACCTGACAGTTAAAATAAGATGAGATATTTCTCTAGTCAGCGAGTGAAACAGATGAAAGAAAATCTATCTAAGTATAGAACAAGCACAACTTAGCGTCTGAATGCCATTTGAGAACTCCAAGAACTACTGCTATGAATTGACAAGAGGCCCTATTCCTGGGCAGCAGCTGTCCTCAGTAAACTGAGTGGCTGGGACTCTGTGCTGAACAGCTGCTGACTGAGAGCCATCAGATGATGACATTGTCCAAGTTTGATTTTATACTCCTGCGTTTCTTTACAAGTCATAATGACCAATACTCTATATACCTGCCCTCAGAAATATCAATCTGGTCTATGGCCATACCACCCTGAATATGCCTAATGTCATCTCGGAAGCTAAGCAGGGTCGGGCCTGGTTAGTATTTGGATGGGAGAAATACCAAGTTTGCCACATCTCCTAGCAAAGGCTCATCTCTTATTCACAAACAAGAAGTGGAAAGTACCTGGTTCACCTGTGCTGAGGTGCTCAAGGTCCATCTCTGCATGAGGAGTAAACCGGACTTCCAAGTTGGCCACGGGGGCCTCTCTCACCCAGGCAGGGACCACGCTGCAATGGGCTGCACCGGCCACCCTGGAAGGAGCCTTGGGGGACATCTCTGGGCTGTGTCCTTCTGGAACCACTGCTTCTTCCCCTCTCTTCAGCCTGCTATCTTCTTGTTCCTCTGAAGGGCTCTTCTCCTGGCTATGTGGGCCACTTTGCTCTTGTGCCACCCTGGGACTGGATTCTTCACCCAACTCTGCTGCTCTCTCCCTGGGCTCAGGTGAGCTTTGCTGGGTGTTTGCTGGGTCATCAGATCCCGCGTTGTTTTCCCCTGAAGTTCTATCTTCAGGACACTTGGGTTTCTCCTTAGCGCAGTGGCAGGACTGTGATTGCCTGTACCCTGAGAGCTGTTGCCAGTCACAGCCATCAGTCTCGCCCTCAGACTGGGACATGGTTTTCGGTATATGTCGGTTATTCTCTGAGGTGAAGTCCCCTGAAGACTCAATCAGATTTTGCGGTGAGTCATAATCAGCTATGTAGGGCTTTATGTCTAGTACAGGTGTGCCATGAATCATGTCAATTCCAGAAAGGTACACAGCTCCACCTGTTAATGTGAAAAACATCTTAGAAATATTAACAATGAAGAACGGCACAAATGATTAGAGACTCAACACCATCTGTCTAAACCTCACCAGCCTTAGTCACAATTCCCTCACGCACCGGGCTCTCGTACACCTGGTGCCAATACACACTTCTTCTACCCAGAAACCCATTCTCTTTTTAACCTGTCAGACTGCTGCTTACTCTTCAAGGCTCTCATGTAACACCTCCTTTACAGAGCCTTTCTGGCTCTTTCAGACAAAAGTGTTCTTTCCTCTGGGTTCTGCAGAGGAACCTGTGCCCAAACTTCACCTGGAGCCCTTGTCACACGGTCTGGCAATGGCCTTAGAGTCTCTCCCCCTTGACAGTGAGTAAGCCTTCGAGCACTAGATGGGGGCCAGCCCACCTTTGCATCACTGGAGGTTTCTAATTTTGTTCCAAGTACATCAGAAAGAAAGATAGTTGCTCAGTCATGTCCGACTCTTTGAGATCGCATGGACTGTAACCCACCAGGTTCCTCTGCCCATGGAATTTTCCAGGCAAGAGTACTAGAGTGGGTTGCCATTTCCTTCTCCAGGGAATCTTCCTGATGCAAGGATTGAACCCAGGTCTCCTGCATTACAGGCAGATACTTTACTGTTTGAGCTATCAGGGAAGCCCAGGTACATCAGAGTCCTCAGTATTACCTCTGTGGGACTGATGATGGTTTCTACCGTGGCAAACAGCATCTAAGGTGGCCCTGTGATGCTCATCTCCTAGTGGTATGTAATTCTCTCCTCTTGAGTATGACTTGATATCACTCCAGTGACTATGTTATCTAAGACTCCTGCATTTGCTGCAGACTCAATTGAGAGACTCTTCTTGTGGGCTTGATGAAGCAAGCAGCCATGCTGGGAAAGTCCATACAACAAAGTACTGTGGGCGGTCCTGAGGTGCTGTGGGCTGCCTCTAGGAGCTGGAGGCAGCCACCAGCCAAAAACCAGCGAGAGGCCAGGACTCTCAGGATCACAACTAGAAGGAAGTGAATTCTGCCTATGACCAGAGTGGGCTTGGAAGTGGATTCTTCCACAGTCAAACCTCAAGAAAAGAACTCATTCCACATGACACCTTCACTGAAACTTGATAAGACTCTAAGCAAGGACCCAGCTAAGCTGTGTCCCAGCTCCCTAAGCCATAGAAACATCATAATGTCTTAAACATGTAATAAATGTGTGCTGTTTAAACTGATAAGGGTGTGGTAATTTGTTACACAGCAAGAGAAATATAATATTCCATCATATAATTAAGCAGAACATAAGTCACCATTGCCAAATACTAAGGAAAGGTCTCCTGCTGTCCCACTTATACAGCTGTTGTCCAGTTAGTAGACTCTGCTGCAGAGTCTACTAACATGACTCTTGGAAAACTGGTCCAATGCGAATCAAAAAGCTGCATGTGATCACACGTGATCCTATCTTCATTTAAGAAAAACATGACTAACACAGGACTCTGATTTCTAAAACATGCTTATTGTGAATGAACCTGGAACTTTGGAAAGAAGATTTTGAACTTTCTAAGTGACAGATTGTGCCTAATGGCGTCTGCAAAAGACATGGGGGTACAAGTGAGAGTTCAAGGGATTTGAAGTCAGACAAACTCTTGTCTGGATGCCATTGGGTAAATTATCAAACATCCAAGACCTCAGTGCTCTCATTCACAACAGTCAGACTGCTACTCTACCCAGTCCACGAGCCACTGTGAGATAACGTACATGAACATGCTTTATAAACTGCAAAGCACCACAAAAACACTGGTCATCCTTATAATGCTTACTTATAAGAGTGTCTATAGTGCTGCTGTGTTTTGTCTTCACCTCTTTGATTTGATCTTCCCCATTAGAATGCTAAGTTCCTCTGGAGAGCAGGGATTTTTATCTAAATTTGTCACTATATCCCCAGCACCTAGAATAATGCTTGACACATACCCAGTGCTCAGAAAATACGTGTGGGTTGCACAATCATAAAATGTTCCAGTATTATTATCCAAGTTGGTTAGCCATCACAAATTGAGAAAACTCAAGTTGGATTGGCTCTAGAATTTTTCTCGAAAACCTAACCAAGGCCTTGTTGAATATAATCCAGCAAGGGAGTTCAAGCTCTCAGAGAGAACAAACGAAGTAATGGCTCTCATCTTTTTAGCCTGTAATGTACCCTTAGAGCCTTCGTAAGATCCTCAAAAAATATCCCACAGTGAATTCTTCTCCTTTGGCCACTTTATAAACAAGCAAGCTGAAGCCTGGAATGTCTCCTGATTTCCTATATACCTGCCACTCCATCTTCTGCCTCTTTCACAAATGTGCTGATCAGGTTGGAGGGATTTGAGAATCGGAAGCTTTCAAAAACGAACAGCTCAGTAACAATGTTATATACAAGCACGCAGTTAAAACTAATCTAGTATTCTACACAGGTCCTCTCACAATCTGACAGATGTTCAATCTATGGGGTCTTCATCCCAGCCCTCTGCCTCATGTCTCAATGGACACAGCAGCACTGCAGCTAGATGCTCGTTCATTCCTCGGGACTGCAAGGAAAAAATGACCGACCACCCCATGTGCTGACCATATATGCACGTGCAACCAGTTACTGTGAGTTAAATCTTGAGCATGTCCAATTATTTTTAGATCATTTTGTATTTACAGAATTTCAAGTCAGAAAAAATTTGGTTGCTAATTTAATGATTGTGAAATCTCAAGAGTTATTTTGAAATAATAACTTCTGATAAGTGCAGTGACATAAACTAACTCTGAGCATCCTATGAGAGCTTATTTCAAAGTGTTTCAATGCTCACATTCCTTTAATCATTTCATTCTCTTCAATATCTGGCGGGTTTCAGGGGCTAACACCATTTGTATTTCTATGAATAACAGCCAGTGCTGAGTACTATGTTGATTTTATAAGACTTCTTTTGGTTAAGGAAAAAAAGGTAAAAGTAGAAATTACCTTCTACCCTTTCCAGTTTTGCCAGGGTCAGTCCTATTGCATTGGGACGATGTGGGCTCCTTGTAGAGAAAACGCCAGTCTTTGCACCATTCAGCCTAGGAGGCTGTACTTTTGCCTTACAGCTCAAATGACCATTTTTGTGAAAAACAAACAAAATCCTATTGAAAATAAACCAAATTACTGAGTAAGAAAAGAAGACAAAGAAATTAATCTATCATAATGATATAGAGGATGAAAAAACTGTAATCCTCACAAACTAAAACAGAAAGAGTGTTTTTAATAGTATTAAAATATGATCAGTGGGGGAAAAATTGTTGGGGTGAGGAAGAATGAACGGAGACAAAATTCCAAGTGACGGCAAGTAACGCTAGTATAACACAGGCCTTAATATAGCTAACACTTTACTTAAAAGTATCAAGATTTCTAAGGTCTCTTTTGTCTTTTAGGAAGATTAGACTTAATACTTCACAGGTCTAGAGCAAAGTCCACAAACTTCTCCTTTAAAGGAGCAGCTGGAAAACATTTTAAGGTTTGCAGGTCAACCAGTCTCTGCTATAAACATTCAACTCTGCTACTGTAGCACAAAAGCAGCCACAGCCAACACATAAATGAATGCTAGTGGTTGTGTTCCCATAAACTTACTTACAAAAACAGAAGATGAGATGGGTTTGCTCCATGGGCCATAGCTTGTTGACCCCTGGTCTAGAAGACAGAATAATGACCCATGGGCAGAACTGAGGTCTACAGATTTCAGCTCAACAGAAGTCATCCATCACAATTAGAACAACTGCAAATGGAATGTGCCCCTTCAGTGGATCCCACACTTCCTTGAGGGTGTCCAAGTTATGCCAACATTCACATTCATGCCTACAGTCCAAGAATCCCACGCAATAGATAAGGGTGGTCTGGATGGCAGTCTCCAAGGGTGCTTCCAACTGGAGTACTCAGAGACAAGTTCTGGTTCAGAGTACCATTTCTAACTATAAAACAACTTACCAAACATGAGAAAACTGTTCTAAGCCCATCAAGGAGTGTTCAGGATTATTAAAGATGCTTTTTCTAATCCTCAAACAAGCCCGTGAATGGCTACAAATGGATGGCTGCCTTGGAGTACCATTCTTGGCTGAGAAACAGGATTCCAAGTAACCAATTGGTTCAGTTAAAAGATTCCCTACAGAAGAAAATTACGTAAGAAATCATTAATCAAAAGGTCAAGTAGAATGAAATAATGCCATTTGCAGTATCACAGACAGACCTAGGGGCTTCCCTGGTAGCTCAGCTGGTAAAGAATCCACCTGCAATGCAGGAGACCCTGGTTTGATTCCTGTGTCGGGAAGATTCCCTGGAGAAGGAATAGGCTACCCACTCCAGTATTCTTGGGCTTCCCTGGTGGCTCAGAAGGTAAAGAATCCACCTGCAATGAGGGAGATCTGGGTTCTATCCCTGGGTTGGAAAGATCCCCCAGAGAAGCGCATGGTAACCCACTCCAGTATTCTTGTCTAAAGAATCCCCATGGACAGACAGATTGGCCATGGGGCGGCAAAGAGTCAGACATGACTGAGCAACTAAGCACAGCACAGTACAGACAGACCTAGAGATTATCATGCTAAGTAAGCCAAACTTCATGCTAAGTGAGAAAGCCAAATACATGATATTGCTTATAGGTGGAATCTAAAAAAAAAAAAAAAAGATAGAAATGAACTTATTTACAAAACAAATAGACTCACAGACAGAAAACAAATTTATGGTTACCAAAAGGGGAAGAGGAGGATAAATTAGGAGTTTGGGCTTAACATATACACACTATTCTACCTAAAACAGATAGCCAAAAATGACCTACTATGGGAGAATCCCAGGGACGGGGGAGCCTGGTGGGCTGCCGTCTATGGGGTCGCACAGAGTCGGACACGACTGAAGCGATTTAGCAGCAGCATACAGCATGGAGAACCATACTCAATATCTTATAATAACCTATAATGGAAGAGAATATATAAAAATAATACACATATAGATGTAACTGAATCACTTTGCTGTACACCTGAAACTAATGGAAGAGAATATATAAAAATAATACACATATAGATATAACTGAATCACTTTGCTGTACACCTGAAACTAATATAGTATATATCTACTATATTTCAATAAAAATTTTTAAAAATAAAATATAAAAATTTTTAAAAAAGAAGGCACAATTTTCTACATAATAGTGTTAACACAATGTATTAAAACCCACCATCATTATTTTTCTTTTCCAAGCAGGCAAAAACAAAAAAAATAAAATAAAAGGTCAAGAACAGATGTAGGAAGACGTGTTTTCTTTAACACATCGATTTCACAGTTTTAAAATCTACCAGATGTTTCGTGCATGCGTGTATGTTCAGTCGTGTCCAACTTTGTGACATCCCAGACTATAGCTGTCCAACTTTGTGATGCCTCAGACTATAGCTGGCCAGGCTTCTCTGTCCATGGAATTTTCCAGGCAAGAATACTGGAGTGGGTTGCCATTTCCTACTCCAGGGGATCTTCCTGACCCAGGTATCCAATCTGCATCTCCTGCCTTGGCAGGTGTATTCTTTACCACTGAGCCACCAGGGAAGCCTCTACCAGATGTTCAGTCCAGTTCAGTCGCTCAGTCATGTCTGACTCTTTGCAACCCCATGGACCACAGCACGCCAGATGTTATGCAACTATAAAACAAGATTCTTATAACATTCATAAGTACATATAAATATCCTCATCATTATATATGCATTGTTATATCCTTTTAGATAATAAACTGAAAAGAACATGGGTGAAAGGAAAAATTCATTTTTAGAAGACTTACTATAATTCAAATTCTATGCTACCATAACTATGTATGTGACCTTGGTCAGGACTATGGAGTATTTCAAATAGAGGGAATAAGGTGCACAAAGTTAAATGACAAATTTTCTAGCATAAGAAGGGAACAAACCAGTTTGACTGACTGGAGTGTGCAATACAAGGCAAAGAATAATAAAAGATAAGGAAACTGGTTGCATATAAGATGCTTTCAATTGAAAACAACAGAATACATGAATCGAACTAGTTCTAAGCAATAAAGGGAGTGCACGGGGTCACAGTACACAGTAGTTCTTAGTGCACGTGGTTGTTTTGCCAAGACCTTGCCAACCTTAGCCACCAAAGAGCAAGAGAGATGACATCATCCCGCTCACCTCAGACACATCACGTGGTCGCCTGAACACATGATCCGTAACTTCGCAATAAGTAGGAAAAACGACCCTTGACCATTTAAGGTCTCGCATGTCCCGTCTCCCCTCTGCAGTGAAAGCGGTTCCCTGCTCTTGGAGTTCTTAACGCGCGCAGAACAGCCAGCCTTTTAGAAGTTACCTGTCTCCAACGCCGGCTTCACACACCCGCACGGGGTCGCTGTGGCGCGAGGCCTGGACTCTTTCAAGTCGCGCATGGCTACGGGTCACACAGGAGGCCAACCAATGCGTTCAAACCTTCCGCTTCCGGTTTCCCTACCTGGCGCCTGCGTAGTAGCTGTGCTGGCGATGGCGCCAAGATCGAGCACGCGCGGGGCGGGGGCGCTAGGGGAGTGAGGCTCCGGGCGGGGGATGTCAGAGGCTACCGCTAGGTGGCGGTTAGAGGTTGAAGCCCTTATTCCGCTTCTGAATCTGTCTTGTCCTGTCTCGCGCCGACCCGCTTCAGTTTAGGGTCCAAGTTACCGCCCTTTCCATTGAGAACAAGTCGATGAAGGTTTATGCATAAAGATACTCGAAATGATAAGCAACCTACACACCCAACGCATGACGCTAATACATAAAAAGAATATGTATATGAATATGTATATGTATATGCAGTTATCACATAGCGAGATGACGGGATGTTAGAAAATGTTAATACTTCCTGAGTAGTGGGAATACACAGATGGTCATTTATACTTCTCTGTATGCTCCCAATTTTTCCATAATAAAAATGATGTTTCGTCAGAAAAGAAACCCAAATAAACCTCGTTTCAAATCTAATGGATGTGTAGCCCTACACCAGAGTAGGTAGGGATGAGAAGTGTGGACTATTCCTTATGCTCCGTACCTCACGAGAACTGAAGCGAGAATGAAACTGAGTCAACGGCCATATACATTGGGGTTGTAGTGGTTGTTTTGGGGAAGCTCTAAAAAGTTGAGGGCCTACAAGAATCAGTTTTCAGCCCTTGCGATGACCAGTTATCCCTGTAGCACTAGCCTGGCCTCTTACGTGTGTGTGTGTGTGTGTGTGTGTGTGTATTAGTCTCTCGGTTGTGTCCGACTCTTTGTGACCTCATGGACTGTAACCTGCCAGGCTCTTCTGTCCACGTAATTCTCCAGGCAAGAATGCTGGAGTGGGTAGCCATTCACTTCTCCAGGGCATCTTCCCCACCCAGGTACTGAACCCAGGTCTCCTGCATTGCAGGCAGATTCTTAACCATCTAAGCCACCAAGGCCTCTTACCTACTTACATGTAAACTCATCTCTCATCTGTATATTTATAAAGTTTCTCTGTATACTTAAGGGAGAAGGCAATGGCACCCCACTCCAGTATCCTTGCCTGAAAATCCCATGGACGGAGGAGCCTGGTAGGCTACAGTCCATGGGGTCGCTAAGAGTCGGACACGACAGAGAGACTTCACTTTCACTTTTCCCTTTCATGCACCGGAGAAGGAAATGGCAACCCACTCCAGTATTCTTGCCTGGAGAATCCCAGGGACGGCGGAGCCTGGCGAACTGCCGTCTATGGGGTCGCACAGAGTCGGACACGACAGAAGCGACTTAGCAGCAGCAGCAGCAGCTGTATACTTAATTCTACTTCTGAGTTTTTTATCCTGTTTTTTCTTGGCCGGGGGGAGAGAGACATATTGCCTGAAAAACAAGTTATTCAAGATCATAGGAACACATGTACACCCATGGCGGATTCATGTCAATGTATGGCAAAACCAATACAATATTGTAAAGTAAAAAAATAAATTTTTTAAAAAAATCATAAAACTCCACAGATTTAAAAGTTTAACAACCATGAAAAGCTGTTCCTAAACATGTTCATTTGTCATGAACTAATAGACCACTATTAGAAAATAACCATCAGAAGGAGTCAAAGATTTAAAGAGAGGATTGTGGGTTTTAAAACAAAAACTTCACAAACTGATAAAATTCATACCCCTACGTGTCCTCTGATAGGTTTTCTTCCACGTGAAATTTGGAAAAGAATGCCTTCATTCTGTTTTCAGGAGGAAACAGTTCTGGGCAGCTATGAAACAAAAGTAAATTGAAAACTGTTGAGCTCTTTGCACGATGTAAAACTGGGGCCGTAATGACTGAAATTTTCCACTAGATGGGGGTGTTGCTAAAAGTGATAGTCGCTTTGTGGCCCAACAGAGGTATTTGCTTTCTTGGCCTTAGATATCATATACAATGACAGTCACGCCAAAAATACGATACCAAGTGTGACATGTTCTGAAATGCATAGCAGACTTGGAGACATTGATGAAGTAGATTTCCACTTGATTTAAAGGGAAAAGTTCTCTTTATGTAAAGCAGAAGCTTAAATATGTAGCATTTTCATTATATGATTTGCAATGTTTATTATCCTGTCTAGAGGATATATGCAATGGCACCCCACTCCAGTACTCTTGCCTGGAAAATCCCATGGACAGAGGAGCCTGGTAGGCTGCAGTCCATGGGGTCGCTAAGAGTTGGACACAACTGAGCGACTTCACTTTCACTTTTCACTTTTCACTTTTCACTTTCATGCACTGGAGAAGGAAATGGCAACCCACTCCAGTGTTCTTGCCTGGAGAATCCCAGGGACGGGGGAGCCTGGTGGGCTTCCGTCTATGGGGTTGCACAGAGTCGGACACGACTGAAGCAACAACAGCAGCAGCAGCAGCAGAGGATATATGATTATATAAATAACCATTATACATGATTATTTGCAGTTTATGATGCAACCTTTTCTCTAGAGGTAGGATCTAGGAATCTGCCTAAAAAAAAAAATTAACCAAACCCTAAATGATTCAAAGTAGGTATCTGCCTACACTTTGAGAAACACTTCTCAGTATAATGATTCTTTTTTTTTTTTTTCTTAGTTGCAGCCCAGAGGATCTTTGTTGTGGTTTTCAGGCTTAGGTGCCCCGTGGCATATGGGATCTTAATTCCCTGACCAGGGATCAAACTGCATCCCCTATACTGGAAGGCGGATTTTTAACCACTGAACCACCAGGGGTGACCCAGTATAATGATTCTTAATCTTTCATTGAGTGAAGGATCCTTCTGAAAATCAATTAAAGCTCTGGATCTTATCACACATGATATTAGATTTAATATCATAAGATTCATGGATTTTAAAGAACAAACGTTGCACCCACAATGAGAGGAGGGTAGCCCAAGGTAGGGCTAGATGGATTCTTGCCAGACTTTAATTCTGCTATTCCACATGGACCCTGCATTAACTCTAGTACATTGCACGCAGTTCTTGAACATATCTTGAATTCATCCTTCTCTGTGTCACATACAATAATGTTGCTATCCTCACCTATAATACAAATCTTCTCCAACTTTCAAGGCTCCACTCGTATAATTTTTTCAGGTCACTCTGGCAAAAAAATGGGTATTCCCTTGGTTGTATCTTCTATCCACAAGCATTAGCATTACTCTCTTCTTTTGTAATTACTTGTTTTCTGTCTTATTCCTCCACGAGACTAAACTCCTAGTAGGTAAGGACTATGTGTTATAGGTCTTCTGACCCTCACAGTGCTTACCATGATGCTGTCCACACACTTAAACATGTACTAATGATTTAATGTACATTTTGCACAATTACAATATTTTAAAAGTAAAAACAGAAAATCAAAATTCAAATATGCAAGTACATACATCACTCCAAAATATCTTTAAAGAAGTCCTAGAATGATAAGAACTGTTAAAATTATTAAATTACTAAAAGCCAACTGAAGCCTGCATAAAATTTTGATACTATTGTTACATTAATAATTGATCAAAGTTTATAAGAAAACTATATACTTCCCCAAATTTTAATTGTTCAGCCTTAGAAATGGATAAAAGGAGGGCTTGATAATTTCCCCCAAGAGCAAACATTTCTTTGATTAATTCTTAAGGGGAGTAAAACTAGTAAGTCTGTTCCCACCATTGTCCTCTCCCCAGAATGCACATACATACACATATGTGCACACACGTGCACACACATACACACTAGCAGAATATTGTCTATGTGGTAGAGCCTGAGAAAACACATTAATTCTTGCTTTCAGATATAGTCTATAAATCTATAGACTATATATCGATAGGCAGGGGGATACTGTTAAAATATTAACGAATATTGTAGAGATTTCTACCATATTTTGAGAAAATCACACATGCAATGTACTAAGATGTGTATTTTGTTAGATGACTATGAAGGTTGAACATTGTTAAAACAAAACATAACTGTAGATGTCATTTTCTGGGTTACTCTCTTGAGGCACATTTCGAATTTCTATTATCTCTGGTTCTTCTGCTTTGGGATTTTCCTTCATTTCTGTAAAATAAAAAAAAAAATGTGAAAATAGATTCAATTAACGGTATTGGGACAATTGGCTATCCATTTGGAGAAAAAAAATTACTTCACACTTTTCACAGAAACAAATCTCAGATGAATTAAAGATTTCAATATTAAGATACAATAAATGTTGTAGAAACAATAGAATGTTTCTTTAATCTTAACATTTTAAAAGCCTTTCTAAGCAGACCACAGACTAGAAGCCATAAAGAAAATGATTGACAGGTTTGAATCATTAAAAACTAAAATCATGACAAGTTTGAGTAACTAAAAACTAACATTAAAATTTTGGTCATATAGATGTCCAAACCTCTATAAACAAAGTTAAACTGTAAACAACAAGAATAAAAATGTTTATGACTCAACTTATATGTAGGCAAAGATTTAATAACTATTATTTAAAGAGATTTTTAATCAAAAAGATAGATATCCAAAATATAAAATGGAGCAAGTATTCAAACAGGTGATTCTCAAAAGGAAAAACTTAAATTCATAATAATCGTAAAAGTAAGCCTGGTAGCATAAGTCATTAAAAAAAGTGGAAATTAAAACAATTAGGTTGGTTGGTCTTTAAAAACCTAGCAGATAGGCGCAGATTTTTAAAACATAATCATGTGCACTGTTGGCAAGGGCATGGGGACTAGGCACTTACATAAATTCTTGGATTCTGTGAATTGCTACATTTGGGCTAGTCTGACTGAATGTATCCAGACTTTAAATGCTGGTACAGTTTGGCCTAGCAATTCAATTTCTAGGAATTTATCCAAGGAAGTAATCAGATCAACTGAAGCTTCCAGTACCTTAGTTTCCTTAACTATAAAAATAAGGACACATTATTCATCCACTAGGTTTCTAACATTGAATAAAGTAATTCAAAAAAATGTTTAATAGAGAGTCTGGCAGATAGAAAGTGCCATATAAATTTTAGTTAAACAACTGTTACTTCCAATGATGTTCCTTGAACATTGTTACAATAGTAAAACTTGGCAGTAACCTAGGTGTTCATCATTATAAGGACTGATTGAATAAATTGCTGTATATATAGCATAATACTGGACGATTGTTACAAAGATGTCATTAGAATAGCCACAATATATATGGCATGTGAAAAAAAGCAGGTTATAAAATAGAATGTATTGTACCATCTCATTTGTTAAAACAAAATCTTAACATTGGGGATCAGAGATAGGAAGTGGTATCATAAGGCACTTTATAGTCACTTAGATATTGCTTTAATTTATTATAATGAACATTTATAACTATCATTATAGCAATTTTATAATCATCAAAAAGGAAGACATTTCTACTTGTTTGGCAAGACAAAGAGAAAACAAGATAAGCATTAATTGCCAAAAAGCATAAAATAATTAATTAATTGCCTGTCTTAATCTCACTGGGTTTAGAATAAAACCATGAGAATCTGGGGCTATGTTGATTGGAGCCGCATCTCCAGCAGGGGACTCCTGTCAATACAGGTAGTGTTTCATATGTCTGCTTTTACTGTAATTTTAAAAAGGTATTTCCTCAAAACCTGTATTGCTTGGAACCCAACTTAAGCCCAGGTTTTTGTTGCACTCATATTTTAGGAGAAAGAGAAAATAAGCTACCAAAGGAATTTCTTTAGAAAACAATTCCCTGGGGATAGACTGCTAGGCTCAGTCCATTTTCTACACTGAGAACAGTACTGAACAAGGAGAACCAAAGCTCTCAGTTATGTCCCTGAGACAAGTAAAATTGAATAAAGGTCACATTGTTTTTAAAATACTATGCTTTTCAGGGACAAATATTGAAATAGAAAGGTAAGCCTGTTAACTCCTACAACAAAGAGTTCCCTAGTATCAGGATCCTATTTTATGTCTTTGTATCTTTCTCAGTACCTTGTACCATGAATTTACTTGCCTTTAGTTTGCCAGGAAATGTTAATTTTCTAGAAAAAAAACTTTATTCACCAAGACTTTGTGTTAATATAAATGTAATTGTCCAAAATATTTTGCACATAATTGACTCCACACAGGGTTCATTTTTCTTCACCTACTAAAGCTTCCCAAAATGCATAGTACGTACAGGTATCCACTATATACACTTATAGTTTCCATTATTTAAATTACATGGAAATATACCAAATAGACATTAGTTGAATGATAAACATTTTTCACTTAAAACTGGACAAAGACGTCAAAGATACATTTGAGATAACTGGGATCCAGGATTGTCACAGAAGGCTATAAATCAGTGCTCCAAGGGAGAGACGCCTATTTGGTGCTCTGATTATGAACAGGGAGCAGTAAGAAATGGCAGTGTCACTAACTTGACCCCAGTAAGAAACCCATACCTTGAGGAAAAGTATAAACATCCTTAACATCTTCCTGGTGTGCTTTAGGATCCCGGTCTTGGGGTCCAGCTATTTCCTGGTACAGTTTGGGAAAGCATTCTTTAGGAACATCTTTGTCTTTATATGTCTTAGTAGAGAGGTCTTCAGGTTCAGCTGTTTCTTGGTATATTTCAAGTGCATCATCTTCAGGTCCTGGTGTTTCTTGGTATATTTCAAGTGAATATTCTTCAGACCCAGGTGTTTCTTGGTATATTTCTGGGGGACATTTTTCAGGAACAGATGTTTCTTGGGTTGTTTTATGAGAGGGGGCTTTAGACACAGCAATTTCTTTATGTATTTTGTGAGGAAAGTATTCAGGTTCATCTGTTTCTTGGTGTATTTCTGTAGAAAGCTCTTTAGGCACAGCCATTTTTGGCTGTGTGTTAGAAACAAAGCTTTCAGTCTCAACTATTCCTTGACCTGGTTCAGAATCAGGTTCCTCAGGCTCAGGTCTTTTCTGGTATGTTTCAAGAGTAGAGGCTTTGGGCACATCTGGTTTGGGATGTGCATCAAGAGAGCATCCCTCCAGGTCAGCTGTATCTTCAGATGTTTTAGAAGAAAGGACTTTGGCTGCAGGGGCTTCTTGGCGTGTTTTAGGAGAGACTTCTTCAGGCTGAGCCATATCACGGAACATTTTGAAAGGCTGGTCTTGAAATATAGCTATTTCTTGGCACATTTTAGAAGAAAGGTCTTCAGAGTCAGCCATATCTTGGCGTATTTCAGAAGGGTGGTTTTGTACCGCTGTTGCTTGGTACTCAGAAGAATTTTCCTGAAGGATAACACTTTCTTGACCTACTTCAGAAACGTGTTTCTCAGGAGCAACTCTTTGTGGGGACACTGCCGGAAGGAGAGCTTCGGTCACACTCCCAGGTGGCTCGATTTCTTTCTCTCCAGGTGCTGGCGCTTTCTCCATCATTTCCTTTTCTAATTGTGACAGAAGCTCCACCTTCATTTTTGTATTTTGTTGTCTCTTTCTGCCTCTTTCACTTCTTCTCCCTGTTCTTTGCCGCTTGTGTTTTTTCTCTCTATGGAGAAATCAGAATTACTGTCAAAACTAGGACTTCAGAATTCAAATAAATGTTTGGCAGTAACAGTCCCAGGACTCCCATTGCCTTGTTGCGTGACTTTGAACAAGCCGCTGAATCTCTCCAGGCCTCAATCTCCTTGTGTGTAAAATGAAGAAGCAGTGCTAAATGTTCTCAATTGTCCAGAGAGGAAATGACCCTTAGGACTTTTTTGTCTTTGATGACTGGTTCAACAAGCACCTTCTTAGTGACCGGTGTGTGTGTGTGTGTGTGTGTGTGTGTGTGTGTGTGTGTGTGTGTGTGTGTGTGTGTTTGAGAGCATATACTTAAACTTTGGTTATAGGAAATGTATCATTGATGTTATAAATGAACAGATTGGCATTCTGTTTTACATAATAGTTTCTTTGGGTTTAGCCTGTGTGAATTCGTTTTTCTATGCCGGTGGGGAAAACTCATATGATTGTGTTGCTAGATCTGCAACGCAGCCCTGCTTCACATCTGTGAAGCCTACAGGTGACGAGCCTGGCTTGCTCACTTAATACAGTGTCTTTGTAAAACAGGCTAAGAGGCTGCAGTGTGAGTCGAATGAGATGTACTATAAGTTGGGTCCAAAGCTGAAACATGTTCTTGAGGTAAAACAGCTTGGTGAAAAGGTGTGAGTGGTCATATTATACCTACTTTGAACTGATAGTTAAAGATCTAGAAGATGCAAAGATATGCATGAGAACTGCAGCCAATGACAAATTGTTAGGTATTGCAAATATAACCAAATACAGAAGGCTAATACAGATGGATTGGGGGGGAGGGGAAGGTAGTATAAATAAGCATTTCATCACTTTCTAAACTTATTGAAACTCTCTGTTCCATGCCCCATGGAGCCTTCTCTAACAGGCCACAGGACTGAAATGCTCTCCATGCTTACCACTCCTATAGGATTTATTTTGAGGATTATGCTTAATGGAGAAACCCAAATTCTTTTAGTAAACTGGACATTCTTTCGAGATGAAACCAGTGTTTTTTACACCTCTGCAGTTCTCACAGTTCATGCACACTCAAAAAATGTATATCCTATTCTACTTTTGTTGTGTCTGAAAATTCCCATAATTAATTTTTTTAAGACTGTCTCATCAAAACCAGTTTGAAGTCAATATTTAAAAGGTTTATATTGTAATAGTATAGTTTAAAAGAAATATTAAAAATAATATAGAAGGTAGAAATAATATGATGATATGAAGGTAAAAATGATAGCTCAGCATTTTGAAGTTTAATTCCAAGTAACCAAGGTAACAAGATAAATTATAAAGACCTTATTATCAAATTTTTAAAAGATGATGGATAAAAATTTTTTAATTTAAAACATTTTTAAAAACTGATGTATGTGAATTCTTCAGTTAACACTTATTATCCTAGAAATTAAATCCTAAATAATTTGTTATGTAGATCTCTATATGAGGGAGTTTGAGTAATACAATGTTTCATGTTCTTCCCGGTAGTTTCTCAAAAGATACAAATATATCTGTGTGGTCTAAAATTTAATCTGTACTCTTAATTATCAGCTATGTGATCATGGGCAAGTGAAACTCCCTATGCCTCAGTTTCTTCACAGGTAAAATGGAGTAAATAGTATCTGCCCAGCCTCATGTAGTTGTTGTAAGAGCATGTAATAACTTACACAGATGAATTGTCCAAATAGAAATCTGTACTCATATTAATATAGAATATACTATATATATATAGATATATATATACACCATATATAGGGAAGTCGCTCAGTCGTGTCCGACTCTTTGCAACCCCGTGGACTGTAGCCTACCAGGCTCCTCCGTCCATGGGATTCTCCAGGCAAGAATACTGGAGTGGTTTGCCATTTCCTTCTCCAGGGGATCTTTCCGACCCAGGGATCGAACCCAGGTCTCCCGCATTGGAGGCAGACGCTTTAACCTCTGAGCCACCAGGGAAGTGCCTATATATATATGGTGTATATATATGGTGCTTCCTCCATGTCAGGCACTGTTTTAAGTAATTTACTTATTCTGTTATCTCACGTAATCTTCACATACACTTACGAGCAGATACTATTATAATCTCCGTTTTGCAGATGAGAAAACTGAAGCACAATTTTCTGAGTAACTTGCCCAAGGTGATATGGCTGGGACGTGAGGGAGCTAGTCTTCGTATCAAGTCATCTGACTTCAGCCACCCGGCTCTTAACCATTACACTCTGTCCTTTCTCTCTGGAACTGAGGTTTCACTGAGAACAGCCCTCAGCAGTCTAGAAATGCATCACAACAGCAAGGCCAGCCCACTACCAAGAGGCTCACCAAGGTTCCACCTACTCCAGTGACTTCTTCAGCCTTGGACCCCTCCCTCAACCCACTGAGCACAGAAACCCAATTCTAAGAGCATACTGAAACCAGCCTCATCCATTTCTCGAGTCAGGGCTCAGCAACCAGCTCAAAGGGATTGATACATAAACCTAAACACCAATTTTTAAATGAAATGTGAGAAAAGCAAAGTGACAATGCACTCTTTCTCTGTAGCAAGTACTTGCGAAACCAATAATGACCAGAAGGTTGCTTGGTGAGTATGGAATTCAGGGAGCCAACTGGGTATTCTTCAACAGTTACCTGTCAGAGGACCTCAGTACAGAAGTTATATGCATATAACGTATATGCATTCCTGAAAAACCTCACTTTCTGCAAAAGCATGCACTAAAAGTGACAGTGCTTATGGGAAAAATAAATTTAGTTGGGGCAAATAAGTCAAATCCTATGCAACTTTATAACACTGGGATAAACTATAGTTGGTACAGGGGAGATAACTGGGATAGTCCAGACAGGCAGCTTTTTCTGCGGGGAGGCTGCCTCGGGGATGGTAAAAATGCACAAAAGCACCAGTGTGAATGTAGGCTTTCAGTGCTGAGATCATGCAAATAAGGATGGTGCTCTGAACCAGCAGGGCTGCCACCGAGTTGAGCACAGAAGGAAGTGCAACCTGCTATATGTGAAGATCTCTGCAGAGTTAGTGATGTCCTTCTCTGCGGAAGGAGCCTGGATGCAGGCTGAAAAGAATCCTGTCTACACAGCAGCCAAGTTGAAGGCTTTTTCCTTTCCTGATGAAGTTTTTAATTCTATTCCCACTATTCTGGCTTCTTTTGACCAGGAAAAATTACAAACTAACACAACTTCCACGTTAAACTGACACCTCTCTCCTATTTACCAATTATATGTGAGCTAACTGGTGTTATAGAAACACATGTTGTAGCAGAACAGACAATATTCCATCCACAGTGAGAATAGGAACTTAAAACACCTGCGTTGTATGCTTTTTTAAAAAGGATGCTTAGATAAATATATACCTATGTTATTTTTGCCACTGAAGGACACGTTTTTCCAAAAAAGAAGAAATACATAGCTAAATCTTAATCAAAATTTTGTAAAGGGACTTCCTAGTGATACTGGATAAAAATCCAACTGCCAATACAGGGGACATGGGCTCAGTTCTTGGTCTGAAAAGATTCCATATACAGACGAGCAACTAAGCCTATACACCACAACTACCGAGCCCTTGCTCTAGAGGTCATGAGCCACAACTACTGAGCCCATATGTTGAAACTACTGAAGCCTGTGCACTTAGAGCTTGTGCTCTGTAACAAAAGAAAGCACCTCAATGAGAAGCCTGTGCAGCACAATGAAGAGTAGCCCCTACAACTACAGAAAGCCCACATGCAGCAACGAAGACCCAGCACAACCAAAAAAAAAAATTTTTTTTTTTTAAAGAAGAAGAGTACTTAGATCAGTGGCACTCAACTGGGAGCAATTTTACCTCCTCTTCCCCCACCCCATGAGGCATTCATTTGACAATGTCTGGAGGCATTTTTGGTTGTCAAAACTGGGGAGGGAAAGTTCTATGGGTTTCTAGAGGCCAGTGATTCTCCTACCCACAGCGTTAGTGACACAGGCGTTGAGAAACCCTGGCTCAGATAGATGTTGTACTGTGGCTCTTTGAGTTTCCCTTTGCTACCTCCAAGCAAGCAATACCTCTGTTTTCATAGTTATATTCTAAATGGGGCCGTTAGATGCTGCCTACTGTATAGTCATGCTCATGTCTTCCCTCCCTGAGATTCCATACAGCTGACTTTGGATACAGGAACTCTTAGACTCTTTCATCACTCATTTACAGACAGTGCTTTGGTTTACTCCATGGAGAGTTAACTACACACATTAAAGAAAAATTTTACTAATAGAAAGTGTGGAGAACAATCTTGGGGGTCTTCTCAATGATATCTCCCACTCCCAACAACAATGGTTATATTACTAAAGTGGTTGAACAGCAGGCCTCTCTACAATATACATAATTTGATCACCTGGTAAAAGAGAGCAGAAATAAGATTCTGTTCCCATCACTTTACTATCTGTGTGACTTTAGGCAAGAGACTTAACCTTCAGAGACTTGGTTTCTTTCTTTTTTGGTGGGGGGGAGATGAATATGGATAACAGCTCCCGATTTGTGGGATTGTTGGAAAGATAAACTATGGTGTATAGAAGTTCTCAGCACCACTTAACAAGTAACATATGCTAAGTAAATATCAGTCCCTTCTCCCTTGCAGTGATACTATACCGAAACTGCCATTGTGAAGTTTGCTTTTCTTGTGCTTCAGCTTTTCTTTTTCTGAGTTGCTCTCTGTTCCGCAAACTCCAAGTTCCAATGACTTCTGTAGGATCAAAATGAAAGTTATGAGAGATAGTGATGAATTGTGGCATTAACAGCTGAAGAGTCCTAAAGAAAAATGATAGAATCCCCTTATTGAGTGTCTAAGTTTTTCTCCTACCCTTTTGAGGTCAAGGACTATCTCTTATTTATCCTTGTGCCTCCTGAAGAATGCCTGGGAGCAAACATTCAGTCAACATTTTTTAAATGAAAAGGTCAGTACTTGTACATAAATGTGCTACTAATTTCTTCAAAATAGTGTGCATATTGTACAAACATAAAAGTAAAGAAAAAAATCAGTGATGTTCTGCCATCCTTAACATTATAACCTGCCTTCACTTCATTCCTTGTATTCATCTGGTGGTGGTTTAGTCGCTAAATCGCGTCTGACTCTTGTGACCCCATGGACTGTAGCCCGCCAGGCTCCTCTGTCCATGGGATTTTCCATGTATTCATCTAGTCCCTATATTAAAGTTGCAATGATTGCATACCACAGTTTTATCATTTATTAACCATCAGAAATAAATTCCATCATCTAGTCCTCATAATTGTAACTTTAGTGACTACATGATATTTAATCAAGTTGATGTATTCTCATTTATCCACTCATTCCACTCATACTGAACATTTAGGCTGTTACCAGTTTGTTTGCTTTGGGTTTTGGGGGGGGGGGTGCCACTGTAGATCAACTATAATAAGCATTTCACACAAACAGATTTTTTTATTCTTTTGTATTTTTTTCCTTTGGATGATGTTTCTCCAAGTTCTTTGGAATATTAACGTTACTATTAACAACAGTTCTGTTGCCATCTAAGACTGTGAAAATTTAATGGGTCTTTGATGTAGAACTTCTTAGAGCCAGTGGAATGATTTCAAATTTGCACTGGGACCTCCCAAAGAGAATATACCTCATGGACCATGACACCTTTTGATTTTAGAACAGCAGTCCTTAATGGTGAACTTGGATAGGGGAAAATTATACCTTTATTTTTACTAATCTTTAAATGCCCATTTCCTTCAATTATGAATGTAGATAACAAACCACAGTGGTTTTAGCAGAATATGTCTTTGTCACAAAAAGAAATTATGGATTTTTTTTCATATCACATTACAGTTATTACAGATACCTTAGAATATCATTTATTTGAGATGAAATATTTGATTTGATACAGTGGTAATTAGATACACCACTGGATCTTGTTATTTAATGCACCTGTAAACAAGCACATATATTATTATATCACAGTTTTTTATTTTGATAATTTTCTAAATATAATTGCTTCCTTTGTAATCATATGTATTTAACTTTATGTATTTAAAAATTTTAGCCTAAGAAGGTGTCTAGAGTTTCATCAGAAAGCCAAAGGGATCCATGGCATAAAAAATTTTTAAATCACTGTCTCAAGGCCTAGGGTTCTGCAAAAGCAGCCAAAATGCTGCTGTAGGATATATCCAAAGACTAAGATTAGTCAGTCAACAGAATAAACACTCTTATAGTTCTTGCTACTTATTGCCAGATACCTTTCCAAAAGTTACACCATATCTGTGCTACATATATGGTTGTACTTGTTTTATCACACCATCCATTACTGGGTATTTTCGTTATCATATATATATATATAATTATTTATTTATTATTTCCTTGTGTTTCTCCTGCTTACTAGAATCTTAGTGCTAGAAGTCAGCTCAGAAAGTTATATAGCCCCTATTTTTCCATTCTAATACATGAATGTACCCACCCAATGAGGCTCCTTTTTTGCCAGACCCATACAAAGAGGAAAATAATCATAGCCCAATCCTTCCCAACAGCCACCGTCTCTTAAGGTTTCTTTCATTACCTGGAACATGGGTCTCTTCTTGACGAGGATCAGGTGTCTGATGGAGCTTTGAGAGAGATTGGTCCTTTCCCAAATCCATCTTGCTGCAGTATCTTCCTGCTTTTGGTGTGACTTCCACAAGAAGCCTTTTTTAAAATGTCAAAAGTAACTAACAGTTAAAAAACACACACACAGACGAGTTCACTTGTCACTTGACTTCCCGCCTTAAAGTTTTATCTAGTTGGACCACAGCTGTTGGCTACTTCTACTTTCTTTATCATCCTGCACAGGTGTGAGCAGGGTCATGGCTGATGCTATGTCCTCGTCCTCCAGCACAGTGGCTAGTTACACAGGCAGCCCAGCAGCCACAGGCTAGTATATCCCAGCCTCTGGCATGGCAGCCATTTGTCTCTGCATGCTAAGAAGTGCTCAAGTCTGATGTTCCTTTTCAGATACAGAGGTGGCATGGCATAGGAAGGACATGAAGTCTAGCACCTAACCAGCTCAATATCCTTGAACAAATCACTTCCCCTTTTTGTGACTCTCTTTCTTCATTTGCAAAGCAGGTGAATAATTCCTGACTTGCCCACCTCACAGAGTTCTTGTGAAAGTGAATATAATGAATGTGAAAATTATAAAGATGTGAAATTAATCTTGCAATGTTTTCCTACATGTGGCATTTTTTTCACCTTAATTGTATGCAAAATAATGGAAAGTCTTGCTGTTAGACTTAGATAATAGACAAAAAGATATAAATTAGGAATTCAGAACAAATTTGAACCCTCTTCTGCTCACCAGATCACTCATAAGTGACTCAAGACAACTAGTGAAATCCTCTATTAATCAAGGAAAGGTCAAAAAGCATTTCTTAACAAAAGTATCAGCACATTATGTCACAGAAATTAAGTTGAAACCAAAGGAATCACCTGTCTTCAATTGGCCACCCCATTTGAAGGCAAAGGGGCACAGAGCACCAGGATTGTTCACCTAGGAAAGGAACACTGACTACCTCCTGATATGAGCAACTAGTCTGTGAGATGAAGGGTTAACAATATGTCTAGAGTCAGACGTTGAATTGAAGAGTGTTTGAATTCCAGTGTTGCCGCATTCCCTAATTCAGTTACCTTAGGCAACTTAGTTTTGGAGCCAGTATACTCCCTACATTATGGGACAATATTGGTATGCATCTCATGAGGTTATTGGGATGACTGAATCAAACAATGTACTGGACCTTCCCTGGTGGTCCAGCGGATAAGAATCCCCTCCCAGTGCAGGGGACATGGGTTCCATCCCTGATCCGGGAGGATTCTTCATACCAAGGAGCAACTAAGCCTGCACGCGATGACTACTAAGTGTGCACTCTAGAGCCCACCAGCCTCAACTACTGGAGCCCTCATGCTGCAACTACTGAAGTCCAAACGCCTAGAGCTTGTGCTGCAACAAGAGAAGCCAAGGTAATGAGAATCTCATGCACCCCAACAAAGAGTAGCTCCTGCTCACTGAAACTAAAGAAAGCCTGCATGCAGCAATGAAGATCCAGGGCAACCAAAAATAATATATAAATAAATAAAATTTTAAAATAATAAAAATAAAAACTGGAAGGGTTCATTAAATTTAAAACAAAAATGAAAAAACAATGTATATAAAGCATTTTATAGGTGCCTGGCATATTGAATACATGGTGCCTAGAATATCTAGCCTGCTTAATAAACGTTTACTTTTCAGGCAAGAATACTGGAGTGGGTTGTCACTTCCTCCTCCAGGGGATCTTCCCGACCCAGGGATCAAACCCCCATCTCCTGTGTCTCCTGAACTGCAGGTGTATTCTTTACCAGCTGAGCAATCAGGGAAGCCCTTTAATAAGTGTTAGCTGCTGTTATTAGTAATAAAAATATAGTGGCAAGATTTTGGTAAGTCAAGTCACAGTTTAAATGTTTTAAAGAAACTCAGAGAAAATCTGAAGGAAATTCTTTATGAAGAGAAAACCTTTATCATGTGAATAGATGCTCTCCACATCCATAGACTCATAAGGCTTTAGCATCCCTTCCTAAACCATCTAGTTCCTCCTCCTATTTTATATACAGAGAAATTGAGAACCAAGGAGGGGAAGGATTTACCTGTCATAAATTTTCTTACTTACTGCTGTCAGCACATCTTACTGATTATAAGGTGGGTCATCTTGTTAATGCTTGATCTTACCTGGGTAGGAAAATGTATGTGTGATGTGAACATATGAGAGAAGCAAGCTTTTTAAACACACTGAGAATTCTATAACAAGCACTCCAGGACTTACCACCAAAACTTAATGTGGAATTTAATGACCAGATTCTAAGCTCTAGTTTACGTTTCTCAGTTCTGCAGACTTTCTCATAAGTAAATCTCTATCTAAAAACTCAGATAACTTCAAGGAGTCCCTATTTAAAGAAGTCCTAAAGGGAATGCAAAGTGTGATTTGTAATTTATCTCATAAAAACTCAAATACAGGCTAAAATAACTTTGAAAATTATAAAATAAAAGTGTTTTATAATTTAAACAAGCATTTTAAATACTAGTGGTTTTATTTGAGATGTTTTAATTCTGACTGATTAGGTTCTTTCTTATGATAATGAAATAAGACAAGCTTTTAGAATACTTCTGGGGCACCTTACAGAAGATGCAAAATTATTTCTTAAATACAGTTATCCTTAAAGCGTCTAAGACCCAGTTCAGTGATTCAGCAAACCTTACTGAATGTCTGCTCTGCGCCATGTACTGAGCAAGCTGTCAGGCTGCAGAGGTGGACAGATGTTTGTCTCTGAATCCTGTGTACTGTGGGCCCATAGAGATATATGCATCTTTATTGGAGGGAAATAACATTTAGACCCTCTACACCCTGCTGCAGCCTGCCCAGGCTGATTCCACCCCTGCCTCATGTTCTGATATCTAGAAGCAGAATGTGGAGGGACTATGTGAAGGTGGGGTCTCAAGTTAACAGTAAAATTAGGCAGCAATATTGGGTGGAGGGGGCTGGTGGAGGGAATTTGGAGCAAACAGATTGGAAGTCAGGCAAGGTGTCTCTGGTGTGATAAGCAGGCCACAGCAGGAACTTGTCTGGGACAGAAATAGCCACACAGTTAGTTCACAAGCCATAGTTCATTGTCCTTTCCCTCTGTAGTGAAGTCTAGAGTAGTTAGCAGAATGTATCACAGAATGTTAGGCACTAAAGACTGAATATTTTTAGCAAATGCTGCCTCTTTCTAGAGTTATTTGCATATCTACAAGATACCTCTCTCTAGGCCACAAATTCTCTGAGGGTGGAGACCACTCCCCATTCACTTTTCTGTCCCCAAGGTATAATCTAGTAGGAGGCTTGGCCCAGAGAAGTCCCCATAAACGCCCTCACTCCTGTATGCAGTGCCAGCCTCACGGGTGTGTAGCCTGTGCGAGTACTTTACACACTCAAAGGGGCTGATGCTGCTGTGACTTAATTATAGTAACATCATCATTTGTTCCAGAGCTCTTTCTACTGTCATTCACTGGCCCTGACCCATGTGCTGAAGACATAGCAGTTAAAAGATAAGTCTCTGCCCTTACAGAGCCTACATGCTAATGCGAAGAAATCAACAATATGCATATAAGTAAAAAGATTTTATTAATATCAGATGGTGATGAGAGCTTTGGAGAAAAGAGAGCAGGGAATAGGAATGAGGATAGGATAAGGAATGAGGGAGAAAAGCTGCTGGTCATTGCTATTTTAAACAAGGTGACAATTGAGCAGAACTGCAGGAGACCGAGGGGCCAGCTAGGCTGCCCTCTGGGAGCACATGTCAGCAGAGAGGCACTGGTGAATGGCCTGAGGTGAGGGAGTGGCAGGAGGTAGGTTCTGAGAGGGAGCTTATTGCCCCTTGTAGGGATTTCTGCTCTGAGAGATGGATGGTCATGGGATGGTTCTGAACGGAGGACTGATGCCATCTGATTTTTTTTTTTTTTTTTAATTTTTGGCTGTGCCCTGCGGCATGGGGGATCCTAGTTCCCTGACCAGGGATGAAACCCAGGTCCCCTGCAGTGGAAGCATGGAGTTTTAACCAGGGAAGTCTGTCTACTGTGTAAAGAACAGACCATGGGGACAGGTTGAGGAGGTGGAAGCAGGGAGACCAATTATAAGGATCACACATAATCTAGATGACTAAGGCTTGGACTATAATGGGAATGGTGAAGAAGTGGTCAGACTCTGGAGTAGCTTACAAACTGGATATGGAATGAGCGATAAAGAGGCAAAGACAAGGGTTTTGGTCTGATCGACCTGAAGGATGGAGTTACCATTAACAGATGAGGAAGCCTGGGAGGAACAGGCTTGCAGGAGATGATCAGGAGTTTAGTCTGGGACATGCTGATAGGCTAAGGAGAAAACAGCAAAGGAGCAGCCAGTGTGGGTGAGAATAACCAGGGAAGTGCAGTGTTCTAGAAGTCAAACAGAAAAACTGTTTCAAGGAGGGGGTGATCAACCATATCAAATTGTGCTAATAGGAAGATAGAAGAAAGATTGAGAATTGTCCTAAGAATTTAATTAATTATGGACTGGAGCCCAGAAAAGTTGAGTGACTTGGCCAAGGACACACAGGCAGGACCAGTGACATAATTTACAGGGCCCAGTCCAAAATGAAGATATAGATCTCCTCCTTCAAAAACTGTTAAAAATTTCAAGACAGCTACAGCAGAATATCAAATGCATCACAGGGTCCTACTTCCACATGTGCTTGCCTGAATATTTGCAGCAAACTTATAAAAGAGCTGTCAGTATCCTCATTTTTCAGAGCATGGCACTGGTGCTCAGAGTGTTGAGTGGCAGTCTCCCTGTGAAAACTGAGCCTGCAGCCTCCAATCTGGCCTTCTTCCTGCTCGGACACTAGATATTGAGGGAAAGAACTGCTTTCTTGTCTCCTGACCCACAGGGAGCAGGTTTAAGTATTGAGGCCCTTCCTGTTCATGCATGTCAGAGGCCTGGTTGAACTGGGCAGATGTGGAAAGAGGGAAACATGCTGCTAAGAACTTCTGCCCTGGGACTCTTTATGACAGGGGTGAAAAGGGAGCATTGGATACTATTCAGTGAGAAACATGATTTGATAAAAAAGTGCCCCCAAACTTATGTAGTTTTAGGTCATATTGATAGAAATAAAGAAATGAGGATGGTCACTTTGCTATACGTTGGCTTGTCATCCCATACATGGAGGGTTATACTGTGAAGACCGCATGAACAGAATTTGAAAGCGTGTAGGAAAAAAGAGGAAGGGATTTGGGGCTTTACCATTTCCTGGCTATGTAACTTGATGGGAAATTGCTTGATTCTTTCTGGTCCTCAATTTCTTCCTTATAAAACAGAAAAAAGGTAATACCTCCCAGGGATTCTGGCAGGATAAAAGAAATCGTGAGAGCGTTCTGTAAAATGAAAAGCACTGTACAGACAGACATGCCATAAACACGGGCAGTATTAATAGTATTATTAGAGTGTTCTTATGATGCACCTGGGCATTTTCCTGAAGTGCTTTTGGTTGGAAAAAGTAAAGAAAGGGAAGCTATCATATGCCTTTTTTTCCCTTAGTGTTTTTCCTTGCTAAAATACTTCTTCAAAGCTTTTAAATTCTTTTCTAAGAGTTGATCAAGCTTTGTTTTCCTGAGTGGAGAGGGCGAGTTCTTCTCAGTTCCCTCTTTCTCATAGTCTGTTGATATGTGATAAATAAGTCCCCTGTCTCTGCTGAAACAGATGCTGCCGTACACATACAGATAACATGGTCTCTGACTTTAGAATGGCTGTAACCTGACTTTCAACCTAGTTTGTTTCGAATTCCCTCCTCCGGCCTCCTCCACCAATATTGCTTTCTACTTCTTAATGTATAGACGGTAAGCATCTCTGGATAAACACTGATGTGTGGTCATTTAACTGGGGAAGAACAATACTGCTCCCACCTTGATCCCCCATCACATCACTGTCCATTACATTCCTGAACTTCCAGAACTAACAGTGTATGCTCAAGTCTACCACTTCCTTTCCACCACATCACTTCTTCTTTCCTTTGCATCTGCAATCTAGTTTTCTCTTCCACACATCGTTCTCTCATAAGTCAGCAACGACTTCCTAATGGCCAACTCCGGTGGTTCCTTCTCAATTCTCTCTATGACCTCACTGTAACTCACAATTCCTCTGAACACTTCTGTCACTCTGTTCTTGGTTTCCGTGGTAATGTTCTTCATCCCTCCCTCCTCCCCATCATCTTCCTCCACACACTTCTCTTTCCCTCTTCTAGCTGTGAGAAGTACTACTCAAGTATGATTCCTTGAGTCTCTTCTCTCTCACTCTTAGTCAATCCAACTGTATACCTTAAGCTATTCTCTCTATGCAGATATCTTGTAAATAATTATCAGTCTGAGTTCTAAGGATCCCTGGTGGCTCAGAGGTTAAAGCGTCTGCCTCCAATGCGGGAGACCTGGGTTCGATCCCTCGGTCGGGAAGATCCTCTGGAGAAGGAAATGGCAAACCACTCCAGTATTCTTGCCTGGAGAATCCCATGGACGGAGGAGCCTGGTAGGCTACGGTCCACAGGGTCGCAAAGAGTCGGACACGACTGAGCGACTTCCCTTCCTTCCTTCCTTCCTTCCTTCTGAGTTCTAAGATCACATTTCCAGGTGTCTCTTGAATATCATTCTTCACCTGAGTATCCCACTGCACCTTAAACTTGGCATATCAAAAAGCAAATATATTTTTCCCCTAAAGCCGGGCTCTCCTGTGCTTTATTTCTGCCATTCTTAACTATTCTGCTATAAAAGAGCAAAGAGCAGCACCATGTTCCTGGCTGTCCAGTTCTAATTGGCAATCCAGTTCAGAATTGTCTTTGCCTCTGCCCCTTCACTTGGCTTTTCACATCCAGCTGGACACAGTTCTGTGAGTTCATTCTTCCCAGTATCCCATGTGCTCATTGCTTTTTTCATTTCCCAAGCCATCATCCCAGTGGGGGACCTCAACTTTTCCTTGGAAGTATTGGAGAAGCTTCTTAAGTGGTTAATTTGCTTCTATCTCCCCTCACTTTCCCCAGATTGTCCTGCACAAACAGCCAAAACATTCCTCACAAAATAAATCTGGCTCTGAGGGCTTCCCTGATGGCTCAGTAGTGAAGAATCCACCTGCCAATGCAGGAGACATGGGTTTGATCCCTGATCTGGGAAGATCCCACATGCCAGGCAGCAATGAAACCCATGTGCCATAACTATTGAGCCTGTGTTCTAGAGTCCCAGAACTGCAGCTACTGAGCCCATGTGCCACAAATACTGAAGCCTGAGCACCCTAAAACCCATGCTCTGCAACAAGAGAAGCCACTGCAATGAGAAGCTCGTGTATGACAATGAAGAGCAGCCCCTGATCACCACAATTAGAGAAAAGCCCAAGCAGCTATGAAGACCCAGCACAGTCAAAAATAAATTAATTAAAAAAAAAAGAAACTTTGGCTATGAACTGGTCACTACCCTGTTTAGAAGCCTGTAAAGTCTCAGTATTACATGTAAAATAAAGACTAAATTTGTCAGCCTGGTGTTTAAAGTCAATTTCCCAATCCTCTCTCCCATTACTTTGCTGAAAATACCCAATGATCCAGTCAAATAGTGCCACTTGCCCTCCCATTTTGGCCTCGACTCTAATGCCCACAGTACCTTTACTCACACCTCCTGGCTGTTCAGTGCTCCTCCCTTGTGTCTGCCCATCCATATAGTGAGTGCCTCTATCACAAAGCCTTTGATGATGATAATGATGATGGTATGCTGGTTACTCTGCAAACCATAATAGGCAGTGACATGTTACAACATGTTACAAACACTTGAGATCACTTAATTCATCTAAGGAGTATTATCCCCATTTCTCTGGTGAGGAAATTATGGTTTAAAGAATTTAGATTACATCCCAAGGTCACATAAGCTCATAAGTGCTGTAGTTAGGGCTCAAGACCGAAGCAGTCTGACTCCAAAGTTCATAGATTTAACCATTCATTCTTTTCTACTACCTTCCGTACATAGAGGTGATTTCTCCTTTCTGAGCTGAAGTGTCACTTGATTTGAGCCTCTTTATGATAAATATCATGTAATGTTTTTCATCTTACTGTTCACGTGCACACATGTTTTCTATAATATTCGTTCAGCAAACATTTATTGAACACTTACTTCATGCCATCTCCTTTACTAAGAACTGGAGAGGAAACAAACAGGAGTCCTTTCCTCCAAGGAACTTAGTCTAGTTGAGGGTGGTAGACAGCAAGTAATTAAATTTAGAATATAATTCAGTGTGATAATTTTAATATCAGTATTTCAGGATGTTCTAAGAGTAGAGATAGAGTCTTTAATTTTGCTGTCATAGAAGTGGAAGGATAAAGATATTAAATAGTGCATCCTCTAGCTGTAATTCTCTTTAATTATAACTGCTTTGGAATGACTCTACATTGGTCAACAAGTAGAATTGGGAAAATGATGAGGTTCTATGTGTGTAATAGTACTAAGTGTTTTCTTCACTTTACAATAGTATTAACCCTTTCCCCTTTTATTATGGAAATAATAACAGCCAATATCTATTGAGTACCTGCTTGTCTTATCCCCGGCAGTCTTCTAGGTACTTTATATATGATAATTCGTTTAGTCTTTACAACAGCTTTTAAGGTAGGTACTATTGATATCTCTATTCTGTAGATGAAGAAACTGAAGCACAGGTATTGAACCTGTGTCCTAAGTCACACATCTAGAAAGTGGCAAAATTGGGTGGTTTGAATATAGGAGGCCATTTGCTTAACCACCTAACTGTCCTGCCTCTCAATTCTACCCCTTCCATATATAATAGAATAAGGCAGCAATATATTTTCTTTTTCAGTCCCTTCTCTCTTTCTTTCCCTTTTTCCTCTCCCTCATCCTCTCCCTCTTTCTGCAATTTGTTGACTATGTAATCTGTGCCCTCAAAGTATGTAGGGCGCTGGGAATACAAATGCAAATAGAAACCTTCATAGAAAATTAAGGGAATACAGAGGTGGGACATCCAACCAAGATGGAGAGATGAGGTCAAAAGAGTTTTCCTGGAATATGTGACCTCGAGCTTAGTTTTGAGCATGAATAGGAATTTGCTACTATGACACAGTCAAGCTCAGAGGAACAAACACAGGCTCCAGAGTCAGATCTAAGTTCATTCAAATCAGGTTCTGTGTGGCCAAGATCTTCCAGCATCGATTCCCTCATATATGAAATGGGTATTACTACACTTACCTTTCATGACTATTATGAGAATTAAGAATGATGACTCTTGAGGACTTCCCCGGCCATTCAGTGGTTAAGACTCCATCTTCCAATGCAGGGGTGCAGATTCAATCCCTGCTTGGGGAATTAAGAGCCCACATGCCATGCAGTGCGGCCAAAAAAAATAAATAAATAATTTTATTAAAAAACAAATGATGACTGTTGGAAGGCATCTGGCACATAGCAGACTTTCCTGCTCTGGCTGTCATGATTGTTCATAATCTCAATAACAGTAAGTGAAATAGAACCACTAAATAATAAAGCTAAGTGAGGCATGAGTTATTTTATAGAGGGAGCCAATGTCATACAGGCCTAGTGGCAGCTGGAACCGGAATCCAGATCCTCTGAGAGTTCTACCATTTTCTCTTTACCTGACTGTTATTCGGAACCCTTCTGTCTACAAGTCAATCTACCTTATCCTCTGGTTTGATGAAACATTTCCCAAACTTTCCAATTGTTACATTCTCTCTTCATGATTTTTGCCATATTCTTGTCATAACATCGTCTGTATTATTATTTATTTAATGAGAGGACAATGGCACCCCACTCCAGTACTCTTGCCTGGAAAATCCCATGGACGGAGGAGCCTGATAGGCTGCAGACCATGGGGTCACTAAGAGTCAGAAATGACTAAGCGACTTCACTTTCCCTTTTCACTTTCATACATTGGAGAAGGAAATGGCAATCCACTCCAGTGTTCTTGCCTGGAGAATCCCAGGGACGGGGGAGCCTGGTGGGCTGCCATCTATGGGGTCACACAGAGTTGGACACGACTGAAGCGATTTAGCAGCAGTAGCAGCAGCAATGATTTCTTCAAATAAACTTATTTTTACTGAAAGTATTTAAAATGAAAATTTCATATCACCAATGTCAGTGGAAAACCAACAATACACCTGTGAAATCACAGGTTTGTGGTATGACAGATTCTTCTAAGACACATTCAAATAAACACTGAACTGTTGAAGTAAAAGATATTTCATCTGAAATTTTCTGTACTACCCCAAGCGGAATGAGTACATACCACCTCTTAAGAAATGCTAGCCTATGCAATTAACCACCGAATTCTTTTTATTTCACATAATTTCTAGATCATGTCCAAATTATCCTAAAACCAAACTTTCCTTTACAGTAACTCATTTATAATTCAAAAGGGACAGAGCAAAAGACTCAAAATCATTCCCTGTCCTGTCACTGACCCACTGTTATTCATATCAGCTACTCTCCACAGGGTCTCTAGTTGAACGTTAACCTCTCCCATTTTTGCTCTTTCGTAATCCCTTGGAGTTGTAACTACTCTGGCATAGAATATGTACTAGAACCTAACATGGTGCTTTCATCTTTTTAAAAATATTTTTTCATAATTTTAAAAAATTAATTAACTTGGCTGTGCTGGGTCTTCATTGAGGCGAGTGGGGGCTACTCTCTAGTTGCAGTGCATTGGCTTCTCATTGCAGGGAGAGGCCTCTCATTGCAGGGAGGGGCTTCTCATTGCAGGGAGGGGCTTCTCTTGTTGTGAAGTACAAGTTCTAGGTGCACGGCTTCAGTAGTTGCAGCATGCCATCTCAGTAGCTATGGTACATGGTCTTAGTTGTCCCACCTGAGACATGTGGGATCTTCCTGTATCAGGGATCAAACCCATGTCCCCTGCATTAGCAGGCAGATTCCTAACCACTAGACCACTAGGGAAGCCCCACATTAGTCTTCTTAATTTGGAAACTTCACCTCCTTGCTTCCAGCAGATTACGTCCCCTGGGCTTGAAGTTTAGAGTTAGAATAACCTAGATGAGTCCTTCGGAGAAGGCAATGGCAACCCACTCCAGTACTCTTGCCTGGAAAATCCCATGGACGGAGGAGCCTAGTAGGCTGCAGTCTATGGGGTCGCTAGGGGTCGGACACGACTGAGCGGCTTCACTTTCACTTTTCTCTTTCATGCACTGGAGAAGGAAATGGCAACCCACTCCAGTATTCTTGCCTGGAGAATCCCAGGGTCGATGGAGCCCGGTGGGCTGCCGTCTATGGGGTTGCACAGAGTCGGACACGACTGAAGCGACTTAGCAGCAGCAGCAGCAGCAGACGAGTCCTTGAACTTGGCTGATGAATTGCAACCTTCCAAATGGTTCAGGTCCAGTGCCTGCTGAGGGCCCAGCACAAGGTATATATTCAAGTAAACGGTCATCACCTGAACAAGTTGAGGTAGAGGGGACTCGAGCTAGAACTGCTACCACTAGATGGACATAAAAGGCAATTGCACAATTCTCACCTGTCAACTAGACTAACATTTCCCCTTACAGGCAGCCAACCTTGCTCCCTTATTCTCTGATGCTCTCTGTTCCCCCTCCCTACAAGTCCTCTTCTGGATGAATTAGCATCGAGGATGTTTGCATATCGAACACTAAGCTAACTGATATTCTGCCACAATCTGTTCAACAAATGTTAGGCTTTGTATTTTGTGTGTGTGTGTGTTTTAGTGACACTTTGGTTGTATTTTTAGCCAGGTTGGAGAGGGAAGAGAGGGAATTATTTGGGCAGGCAGAAAACATATTTCCAGGTCTTTCCTCGTTGGTATTCTCCTAAGAGGCTGTGAACACTCTTAACAGATGGAGCTCAAGACGTGATCAGATTTGATTTTATCAGCATGTATCCTGGGCAAGTTCAACGTGAGGATGAAGACTTCCTTTGTGCTTCTTTATGTTCTGTATTGTCACCCTCTATTGTTAATACTCTCATCTCATTTTAGGAAAGCCAGCCGTTCTCAGCTGTGATAGACACCAATGTGGGAGTCATGTAGCAAAGTCTGATGTTCCACTGGAAGAAAAAAGCAAGCAGTCCTGGCCCAGTGCTTTGTAAAGATTTTTTTATTATTATTATTTTTTAATTTTCATATTTATTTGTTTACTTATGGTTGCACTGGGTCTTTGTTACTGTGAGCAAGCTTTCTCTAGTTGTGGTGAGAGGGGGCTACTCTTTGCTGTGGTACAAGGGCCTTTCATTGTGGTGGCTTCTCTTGCTATGGAGCATGGGCTCTAGGTGCCTGGGCTTCAGTGGTTACAGCACGCAAGCTCAGTAGTTGTGGCGCATGGACTTAGTTGCTCCAAGGCATGTGGAATCTTTCCGAATCAAACCCATATCCCCTACATTGGCAGGCAGATTCTTATCCATTGTGCCACCAGGGAAGTCCTGGTCCAGTGCTTTGTGATGAGCCCTCCCCTCCCCATCAGCAACAAGAACATCTTATTTTTAAGTGTCAGAATGTTCTTGGTAGTCAAGAGAGAAATTAAAATAACCCCCCACAGGATAACCATTTTCAGAGATATCCAGCAATATACCCAGAATTACCCATAGTTCTTCTATCTGATGGACTTGGTCTTCTTGATGAAAATAAAATAGTCTGTTACATGTTATTATTGCTATAGCCTTCATTACTGAAATTGGATACCATACTTCACTTCTCAGGAAACACTAACTAATGAGAGTAATTATCACCTTGAAGAGTGTGTGGTGCAGCAGATAGAGCCTGGACTCTTGGATTAGAAGATAAGTAGGGTATCTATTTCCACAGAGCTGCTATTAACTTCTGTTTTTATCCAGTTCGGATGGGTGTACAATACTTTGTTCTCAAGCAAGGAGACTGGACAGAATTATCAGGCAGAATTTAAATAACTTGGTTCATCCAACCAAGACAGACTTTCCTTTCTAGAAAAATCCTACTCCTACCCTGATCTATGTAAAACTGTATTCCTGTATCCCACTACCCAATATGACACCCACAAGGATTCAGACATCTCTCTGAGGAGGAATGAGTACCACAGAAAGTGAAAGAAAGTGAAGTCACTCAGTCATGTCTGACTCTTTGCAACCCCATGGACGGTAGCCTACCAGGCTCCTCTGTCCATGGGATTTTCCAGGCAAGGGTCCTGTAATGGGTTGCTATTTCCTTCTTCAGGGGATCTTCCCAACCCAGGGGTTGAACCTGGGTCTCCTGCATTGCAGGCAGATGCTTTACCATCTGAGCCACCAGGGAAGCCAATGAGTACCATGAACCTTCACTAACCCAGTCAATTCAATTCCCCTTTAGTGGAAATTAAATTAAGATCTCAATAATACATGGTGACAGTTCTGCTTTCTAGTCTTACATAGAAATTATACCTTTAGCTCTATATTCTAGTTATCTCTGACAGAAGAAGTGAACAGCTGGTCAAGTAACAGAGTTGGCACAGAGTGGGGAGTTAGAGTGGAAAAAATAGATTGATGACTAGGTGATACACTAAGTAAGAAATGGGCTTGAGACTTTTTGGTAAGTCAGACAGGGATGCTTAAATGGGCAGGAGAGCTATTTGTTTTGGAAATTATTTGCAAACTTATAATTGTACTGTATGGAGTTATGTGAACCTGGGACACAGCAGAAAACAGTTCATAGAATTTCAGGGCTGGAAGAAATCTTTCATGTCATCTAGCCAAATTTCCCAAGAGATGTCTGAAAACCCTGTACAGACTCAATTTACTAGAAAATATTTCTCATTTCAAAAATTTTCTCAAAGAAAACCCCACAGAGACTTTTACAAATAACCCCATGAATTATAGTTCTGATTATTACTTTACAACAAACCCTGGGAAAGTCACTTCATTTTTGCAGGTCTTTGCTCAAAACATGCCCTTGGGCAAGTCACTTCACCTCTCTGGATATTAGTTTCCTTATCTATAAATAACAACCCTGTTCTGTCTTGCCTGCCCCTCAGGGTGGATAACGGGCTCAAGAATATGATAGAAGTCCAAAGTCTTGGTAACCACTGGATATGCTGTATTTTCTAAAACATAAGAAGCCTTGTTACCAGCACCTTCATTTCCCTGCCAGTGACCTCCCCATGCTAAGCAAGAGTAGCAATGTGTCATCCCTCTTCATTCTATTAAGATGTTTCTCCCCCTTGCCCATAATTCTCCCCTATAGAGTTTACCCACAGATGTGTCCCTACAAGAACATTCTCCAAGGGGTCCTGTGTCTTTTTCATGAAAGACAATGAATGGGCTTGTGCAGGTCATGGAGTCTGCGAGGGAACAAGTCATATGCACACAGGGAGGCTTTCAGTGGGAGCAACTGCAGGCCTCCTGCTTTTCCATCCATCCTCAGCTACCAGTGCCTCTTGGCCCTCAGCCTCTATGAGTGTGGGTGAACCCTGAGGAGCGAGGCAGCAAACTACACAGAGGACCCTCATAGCAGAACCTCATGATGGCACAGATGGTTGTTCTTTCTAGCAGGCGTTTAGTAAGTGTTTGTTATGAGTCAGGTCCTGTGCTTGCCGCCCGGGGTAAAAGATGAGTCAGAAATGCTGCCCGCCCTTGAGACCTCACAGTTTAGTGGGAGAAACAGACCCAGGAGTGTTTTATGTACAGGCTATGTTATGACCAATGCCCATACAGTGTTTGGGAACAACTGATGGATCCCTTGAGTCTGTCTGAGGGCTCACGGTGGGCTTCTCAGAGGCTGTAAGATTAAAATCTAAACAAGGGTGTAGACATTCTCCAAGGGGATTAAAGGTGGCGGGGTCCCGGGGGGGAGGGGTACAGCATTTCAGACAGGAAGAGCTTCGAGGATACAAAGGCAGAGGGATGTGAGAGGGCAACTTGGTTCTGAGTGTAGTAACAGAGAAGCTGGCATTTGTGTTACATATCAGAGACTGAAAGGGCTAGCTGGTGCCCCAAGGAAGAGCCTTTATGATATTGTGGGGTTTCAGGAAGGAGAATGTCATGGTCAGCTAAAGTTCTTAGAGCATCATGGGAGCTGGGTGAGAAAAGAGAGAGAAGATAAATTTACTGAGGGTATTAGAGGAAGGGACAGATTCTAGACAGATTTAGAATGAAGAATCGATAGATCTTATGAGAAATTCCAAGAGCAACAGCACAGGAAATTAAAAGAGAAAGAAGGCAGACTGAAAATTTTGTGGGGGCCCACAGGTAAGATGACAAGATATCTTGCATCAAGCAAATAACAATCCTTGATTTCCATTTCTTGACTGCCTGGCTGAGATGGCCTATGTAATGTTTATGGACAGGAGATCAAAAGCTTTCATCACAAATTATTTTTAAAGCTACAATGGTGGAGTCAGCAATCCTGGCTGGCTAGGCCAGAGTTCCTCATCCTTCCCTTCCTGTCCCATGAGTCTTAGTCCCAAAGCTAATTGTTTTGTCCAGGAGGACGTCTTCCCCAGAAAGAGAAAGGCCACAGTTTTGTTGTGCTGTGCTGTGCTAAGTCACTCAGTCATGTCCGACTCTTTGCGACCCCATGGAATGTAGCCCACTAGGCTCCTTTGTCCATGGGGATTTTCCAGGCAAAACACTGGAGTGGGTTGCCATGCCCTCCTCCAGGTTATCTTTCCAACCCAGGGATTGAACCCAGGTCTCCCACATTGCAGGCGGATTCTTTACCATCTGAGCCACCAGAGAAGCCCATGAATACTGGAGTGGGTAGCCTATCCCTTCTCCAGGGGATCTTCCCAACATAGGAATCGAACCAAGGTCTCCTGCATGGCAGGTGGATTCTTTGCCAGCTGAGCTACCAGGGAAGCCACACATTTTGGTTAAGGATTGACAAATAACTGTGCCAGGATCTCCATACTAAGTACTGTCTAGACCCATGCGTGACCACTAACAACTGTGTAACTCAGAATGCTTGGCTGCCTATAGCATACAATCACAGCTCATACATGTGGTGAATTCCCAGAAGAAGTGATGTTTGAGCTGGGTCATGAAGGAGAAAGCAAAGAGAATATAAGTACATTACAATGATATCCTACCTTTCTTGGCCCTTATTTATTTATTTATTGGCCACACCATGAAGCATGCGGGATCTTTGTTCTCCAGCCAGGGATCAAACCAGCACCCTCTGCATTAGAAGCACAGAGTCTTAACCTCTGAACCACCAGGGAAGTCCCTAGCCCTTTTTAAGAAGTACATGTAGCATGTTCTAGACCAGAACTGTCCAATAGGAATTTCTACAATGTTGGGAATGTTCTTCTGTATGATCCAATATGGTAGCCATGAATCACATGTGGCTATTGAACACTTTAAATATGGCTAATGTGACTAAAGAACTGATATTTTAAATTTAATTTTTATGAATGTTAATTTAAATAGCCACCTGTAGCTAGTGGCTATCAAGTTGGACAGCACAGCTCTGGAGCCCATTTAGCAAGCGGAGATTCTGTTTCATGTGGTCTTTCTTTGCTTCACTCCTTATGCCTGTCTCTGTTCTCTTCTGCCTAGTCCCTCCAGTTTGATGTACTAATTGACTAACTCCTAACTTCCAATATTGGTCCTGTTTCCTGGTTATTGATTTCCTCTATCTCTCATCACAGCAGAGCCCTGGACTATCTTCCATGTGACTCATACCTTAATACCCCCCCCCCCCAGCCTGTGTTGGTGTGTTGGCCCAGAGAAAATAGCTTCAGAGAACCTGTTTTCCCACGCTGGACTCTTCACCAGGCCTTATCCACTCCCTCCCGTCTTTTTCTGTTTCTTTTCTAGGTCACTTTAATCGGCCAGCTAGTAACCTGGAATATCCTTTGGTGTTTTCCCTCCCTGCCAGCTTGAGTTAGAGTTGGAATAGAGGTGTGCATATTTGGATGGGGAGGGAGAGAGACATAACTGGTTGAATAAATACTTTGATTTGAGGTCTCTGAAAATAGGTGGAGAGCTCTCTCCTGAGACCTCTCCTGTCAGGCATTTTAAGCTTTGATTTATAAACAGATAGCAATATCGATAAGTTGATTACACCTGTTGATGGAAAGGATTGATTCAGGACACAGAAAAGGTTCTTGATAGACCAAAGCACTGGGCCAAATTTAACAAGATGCGATGTAATGGTGATAAATCTCAGATCCTATTTTGGGATCTAAACGGATAATTGCCTAAGTACCAATATATGGCTTAAAAGATTTGGTAGTTTTAGCTAATCAGGAATCAATGATGGATAACGAGAAAGACAATATACTCTGGGAAAGCACGAATGGAATCATATCCAACAAAAGCATTCACATCCAAAGAGACCTACTGATTTCCACGCTGACCAGACCACACCGGGATCATTGCTTCAGGTTCTGAGTGCCTCACTGTTTTTATTTCAAGAGGGGACATTGACAAGTTGAATCACCACAGTGGTGAATGAACTGGTAACCTGTCCCATAAGGACCTGGAACAATTGATCCTTACAAGAGCAGACCGTGGGGACAATGTCACTGTCCTAAATCTCTAAAGGATAGTCACAGGACAGAAAGCAGACATGTTTTACATGGCTCCAGAGGGCAGAGCAAAAACAGACGCGTGAAAACTCGAGCAGATTTCAGCTCAGATTGAGGAAAATGTTTCCAATTGACAAAACTGTGATTCGGATGGTTTAACCTCTACAGAGGCGAAGTTTGGTAGAGACCCTGGAGAAACTATGTTAAACAGGCTCCAAAGCCAGTCTGCTCAAATATTGATTGTCTCCACAGTGATGGATAACTAATTCAAAATGTGTAGGCCCTGTATGTGCTGACCCATTCAGCTTTCAGGTTCTATATTAAGTGTCACTCCTCTCATTCTAGCTCAGCATTCTCAGTAAATAACCTTGGCTCCTTGTATGTGGGAAACAGGTTTCAAGCATGGAGTCTCGAGCATCAAGCAAAATGGCAACATAATTTTAGCTCCTGAGCAAAATGGGTCTCACAATAGCATCAGTTTGGTGTGCACATTAACATTTGAATATGCTGTATAATAAGCGTGCTAATTACTCTGAGAAGAATACTTGAAGAATAAAATAAGCTGTGATCATTAGAGGAGAAAGGGGCTAGCAATTTATGCCATGGCTGCTGCTTGATATTCAAAAGTACATGACAGCTCTCATCACAGGTAACAGGTAATTACTGTGATTATAAAATGTAATGACAGTGGTAAGAAGTGATCAGAAGTTTATTGGAAATCAGTTTGTGGTACGGTTTTTTTTAAATCACATTTAGATTTATTACTCATAAAAATGTGTCCTCATTTGATGGTTTGGTTCCTTCAAACAGTTTGAACATGAATCCACTGCTCTGTTACTAATCTCAGCTTTGTAGGAAGTAGCCAAGATTTTATTGTAAATGAGAAGCTGAGGTGAGGAGGCCTCAGGTTGGATATGGGGACATGACCATCACTTTGTGCTGGGACAGAAGCTGTCATGGGGAGCTGGCTGACACCCCACACCCTGGATGACCTAGACCAACAGTTCTCAGAGTCTGCTCTGCAGACCTCTGGGGGATCCCGATACTCTTTCAAGGGGTCCATAAGGTCAAAATTATTTTCATAATAATCTTAAGATGTTAGTTGGCTTTTTCATAGTATTGAAAGACTTCAAATTATATGACTCAACTTATATAAAATGTCCATGAGAGGCATCTATAGAGATTGCTCTGTTAACTAATCTCAGCTTTGCAGAAAGTGGCCAAGTTTTCACTGGCAATGAGAAGCTGAGGTGGGGAGGCCTCAGGTTGGATACGGGGACATGACTATCACTTTGTGCTGGTAAGGAGTTTCCGGGGGCTAGGGGAGGCCAGAAGGGGAAGTGACTGGTTAATGGGTATGGGGTTTCCTTCAGGGGGGAATGAAAATGTTCTGGAACTAAGTAGTGGTGGTGGTTGCACAACTAAATGCTACTAAATTGTCTCTTTCTATATGGTTAAAATGGTGAATTTTGTTATATTTTACAATTAAAAAAAAAAAGGAAAGGTTGCACATTAAAGGAAGCACGAGGGGAGTTCCCTGGCAGTCCAGTGGTTAAGATCTCTGGAGCTTCCACTGCGGAGGAATGGGTTTGATCCCTGGTCAGGGAACTAAAATCCCACATGCCACATGGCACAGCACCCCCAAAATAAAATAAAATAAAAAAATAAAAGAAGCATGAGAGCTTCTTTCCATCCAGAATATTAAAGCTGCTGGAGGGTTTTCTAACCCTGGAAGTTCTCTTTGCTAGGTCTTTCAATAGCTGTAACTCTGAAAGTATGAAACATTTGTCCTTATTCCCCTAACATGCTAAGCCCTTCAAAACTACTTCTTTGAACTTTGCCTAATGCTAGTCTATACTTGAAATATCCTTTCTCTCAACCTGGAAGGCTACTACCTGTTGTTTGAAGTCCATTTAAAATGACATTCCCTTCAACTGCTGAAGCCTGCATGCCCTAAAGCCCATGTTCCACAACAAGAGAATCCACTGCAGTGAGAAGCCCTCACAGCACAGCAGAGTAACTACTCCCAAACCCCGTGCAGCAGTAAAGACCCAGCAAAGCCATAAATAAATAAAATTATTATTTTTTAAATGACATTCCCTTGATGAAATCTTCCTGGGCCTCCACCCCCAACCCCACCCCAGAAAATTTGGTCCCTTCCCTCAGTCTAGGTTCTTACAGAGCTTTGGTTGTGTTCCTTATGTGGTACTCCTGACATAAGATCTTGTCACCTTGTATCACAGTTACAATACACAACATCACTTTTTGTCTCTCTTAAAAGGTATTTCTTAACAGTATCTTCTTATTATCTCTGAAGCCCAGTACACACACACACACACACACACACACACACACACAGAGCGCTGTCCAAATGTACTAATTAATAACTTTATGCTAAGTACTTTTCAAAAGGCTTTATAAACATTGACTCATTTAATCCTTATAACCTTGTATACATTTTATAGATGGTTAAACTGAGGAAAGAAACACTTTAGGGCATGAAGAGATGTTAAAACAGCCAAACAATGTGATAGCAAAACCACATGATGGCATTTGGTGTCACACGTGGCTCTTGGTTGGTGCTCAGTAAATGGCTGTTTCATCTGACTGTGAGTAACAAAATGTTGCCTGCCACATCAGTAAACAAAGGATGTTGCAGCCATCAAGTTATCACCTTACAACACCCCAATGGTGAGCCCTGAGGGAACTCAGGATACAAACCGGATGCCAGCTATCAAGTCAGCAGCCTCTGCAGCCACCCACAATGGTGTACCCTGAGGAGACTCAGGATAGGAAAACACAGGGTACTGGTCACAGAAAAGCTGAGGTGCCTATCAAAGGAATGATTTCACTGAGCCCAGACTTCTGCATCTTCCCATACACAGATAAGGATTAAATTCATTAACTTGAGGTGTCTGGTTTTCTTCAATTAACAATAATATTTTGGACTTTCCTGGTGGTCCAATGGTTAAGACACTGTGATTCCACTGCAGGGGGTATGGGTTCCATCCCTGAGCATGAGTTTGAGCAAACTCTGGGAGATAGTGAAGGACAGGGAAGCCTGGCATGCAAAGAGTTGGTCACAAATTAGTGACTACACAACAAATCATTTGAAGTTCCGACTACCTGCTCTTTGTTGCAAATACTCCTATATATCCTAGCTCCTCCTCCCTTACCTCCTCAGAGCAGTCTCAGTGATAATCTGATAGGCTGTGTCCTGGGTTTAAGTGCTCTGTTTTGTCTGCCAAATAAAACATAATTCTTGACTTTTAGGTTGTGTATATTTTTCATTTAACATGACAAAAGAAAAAATGGCTAATAATATTAAGTAAATGAAAGAGATTCATTCTCATGACTTGTTAAATATTTCCACATATATTTTAGGCCTCATAGCATGTGAGACCTGGGAGAGACCTTGGTTACCTCCTCATGCAAGTTGGAGATTGGGCAGGGGGCACTCCAAGATGATCTTGTGGAAGAAATATGGATCAGAAGTAGTAGAGCAGAGTGCTTAAAATAATAAAGAGAGAAAGGGTAGCTTTAAATTATTATCAACCAGCATTTACCCTGAAGAAAGACAGAGAAAGACCAGAGAACTAGGAGATGGGAGAGTCCCAGAGCAGTGCAAGCTGCCCCAAGACATGCATTATCAACGGGTGATACACCGAGTTTCAAATTAAAGAGCATTTCAAGGCTTCCCAACAAAACCAGCTATCTTGTCTTGTCCCATCCCACCCTGACGGGTCTCCCCACAGGCAACTATTGCCAATGTTTTTAGCTATTTCTTCTGATGTTTACCTCGTATTTATAGACACACGCGTCTGTTCTATGCTTTGGTTTTTTCCACTTTAGATATTATCTATCGACTATTATTAGAAGATTAGGATTTAGTTCTCTGCTGAGTGGGCACTAGTAAGCTGGAAACCAAGTGACCCATCTTAAAGAGAGGCAGCTGCTACTCAGCAGGTTATTGCCAGAGAATGCAGCTCCCCATTGGCAGAATGTACCGAAGTAACACTGACACTTATGTTCATATACACATAATTAAAACACAGCCAGAAAACTGACTTAACGATGAAGTTCACACCAAAGTACCACATCCAAGTGTGTAGTGTTAGTCACTCAGTCCTGTCCAACTGTTTGCAACCCCATGGACTGTAGCCCACCAGTCTTCTCTTTCCATGGAATTCTCAGGCAAGAATACTGGAGTGGGTTGCCATTCCCTTCTTCAGGGATCTTCCTGACCCAGGGATAAAACCCAGGTCTCCCACACTGCAGGCAGATTCTTTACCGTCTGAGCCACCAGGGAAGCGCATAGGGTTGTTTTCATTCAGCCGAGCACCCGTGTCATCAAAGCTGACCTCGATGTGAGATGGTTCCAGACAAGCCCCAGAGCTCCTCGACCATACCCAGACAGATACAGGTCACTTCCGGAAGCCTTTCTCTCAGCGGTCCTAGCAAATCTCTGTGGACTTGTACCTGTAGGAGATACTATAGGGGTTTGCCCTGATCCACTCTTCAGGGGAACACATCTGTCCCTCAGCTGCTGGGAATAGTCTTGCTCTTAGCCTCAGGAAACCAGGCCCCCAAAGTTTTATACCCTGTCCCAGGGTGCAGCCTAAGGCCCATGACTGGGTGATGTGGGAACTCAAACTTCCGGCCCCCTTACTTCGATCTGTGACAGCTCTGAAGGGTCTTCCCCATCCTCAACTTCTTGGGGTCAGCTGAGACTTTGGTTGTAACTGCAATTGCACCTGCTTTGCTGGCCATTTTCTCTCCACACCCAACTTTGTCTTCTTCGCGTCCCGATCAGTAACCTTCTCTCTCAGTAAAACTTCAGCATCCAAGTCTCATCTCAGATTCTGTTCCCAAGGAACCCAATCTTACAACAGTGCTTGTTTCTGAATCAATAAAGGTGACAAAAGGTAGGATTATGCTGATGAATTCAGATAAGTCTGCATGCCATGTTCTAGAACCAGGGATGGGATCCACCTCTCCAACACACATAAGCTGAACCAGAGGGGATAGGGACTTTACTTAAGGGGGAAGCTTTAGTAAACTTTTGTTTACTAAGGAAGGAATCATTGGTGAGGCAGCTACACAGATATTTGGATCTATCAAGAGAAGTCAGAAACAGTTTATGTAAAAAAAAAAGCCTTTCTTTTCTTTAAAGTTTGTTTTTTTTAATGTGGACTATTTAAAAAGTCTTTATTGAATTTGATACAGTATTGTTTCTGTTTTTATGTTTTGGTTTTTGGGCCAAGAGGCACGTGGGATCCTAGCTCCCCGACTAAGGATTGAACCTGCACCCCCTGCATTGGGAATCGAAATCTTAACCACTCAACTGCCAGGAAAGTTCCCCTCATGATGTTTTGATATAGAAATCTAATTGAAATATTTTGAAACGTGGTCTAGTACTGGCCCACATTTCAGCAGTTTCTGATCTTGGTCAGAGAGAGTACAGGTGTATTTTGCAGCCCAGAGAGCTAAGTTGGCACTAATGGTGATCATGAAGTCAAGATTTCAGCTCAACCCAAAGGGTTTCCTAATGATTTGAGCAATATGAAAATGGAATGAAGCACCTCAGGAGGTAGCGAGTTCCTTGGCATCAAAGGCCATTGTTTCAGTCTTGTTAGAATTTGGATTATATGATTTCTGAATTCCTATTTGTTGATATCCATATAAAGTGCTGTATATACATATCACCCATACACTCTTCAGCTAATGTCAGTAGCAAACAGCAATGGGATTGCACCAATGGTTCTACTGAAACACAACTCAATTTCCTTTTCCCGGAAAACACACTCCACTTGACTCATGGCTTCTGGATACTTCATCGTCACAGGAAATAAAAGGTGAAAAGAGAAGCATGTGTTTCACTGCCCTACTCTAGTCTTAGATACAAAAATGTCACCAGCAAATCCATTATGAGACCCTCTGTTGCTTAGAAATTAGCATTATATTCTAGATATCAGAGCTGGAAGCATCTGAAAGATCATGCAGTCTTGCTCTTTCATTCAGTAGGAGAAACCACAGAAAAGAGAAGGAACGCACCTGAAAGACACAGCAAAGCCAGGACTAGAATCCCAATCTCTTTACTCTTGAAGGTGAGCTCTTGATACAACCCCAAACTCACTTTTTTTTGTTGTTGTTATTAAATTGCTATCAGCAAGTTATGCTGGAGTGATAGGACTTCTGGGCTAATGGACCTCAAGATTCTCACAGGAGTTAGCCAGACTCTGACTTTTTCAGCAGTCTAGAATGCCTAATCATTTATAGAGATAGTTTATTTAATTCTGTTTAGAATTTTTTGTAAAAGGTAATATGCTCACATGGTTTAAAAAAAAAACTAAAAGTTTCACTCCCACTTCTTCCCCCAATACCTCTTACCCCTCCTATAGGTGATCTTTCTTATTAGTTTCTTATGAATCATTATAAGAAATTTGAGTTACCTCCCCTGATTCTCAAAACCATCTTGGTAGGGTGGAGATATGCACTCATCTTCATTTCACCTATGAGGAAACCAAGACTTAGGGAGCCTCAGTGAATGAAAGAATGAAAAACTAACCAAATCCAAACTCAGTGTTTTTTCCAAAATGTCACTATGACTTTCAATAGCCCCACCATGTGTGGTAAGAGCTTAGCTACCAGGCCCAGGATGAAAGGTACAAGTGGGCCCAAAAGGCAGGCTGAGCTGCTGAACCAGAGCTCCTTACGTTTCCTAACACGACAGAGGCTGCAAAGGGAGTTATCAATCCAGGTCCTTCCTAAAGAGAAGAAGGACATACCAGGCAAATGACTACCTGGAAACAGCACTTGTTTCATCCTGTTCCTTCATTGCATACATCTGTCACAAAGCCCTATCAAGCTTTCCTGTGAAATATTTAATCTATCTGTCCCTTCCTTTCTCTTTTCACAGCAAAAACACTGGTGAAGACTTCAGTTACCTTACATGTGGGTTGCTGTCACAGGCTTTTAATTGGTCTCCTAGTACACAAATAGCTTTAACCTAAATGAGCACGTATTACACCCAATTTCCATTTGTAACATGGGTGTAAATTATGCTGGTCCTTTAAAAAGTCTATTTTTTAATCTTTCAACTCCATGCTGTGGAAACAAGCCCATTAGTGTGTTAGTGAAAAAAAAAAAATGTCACATAAAGAAGACTTGCCTCCGCTCAGAAATAAAGCTAATCATAAGAGAGAAGAGACTTGTTTAGAAAATGGATAACTAAATCACGATGTATCCATATGCTGGAATAGTACTCATAAATAAAGAGAAATAAGCTACTGTTTTACTCAACAACCCAGATAAATCTCAAAAATATGTTGAGTGAAAGAAGTCAGACACACAAGAGTACAGGTAGTATGATTTCATTCATATGAAGTCCAAAAACAGGCAAAATCGTCTCTTGGGGATATATTTGAGAACAAGGATTGCCCCTGATGGGGCGCTGGAAGGAGAACAGGGGGATGCTATAGCAATGTCTTCTGTCTTGACTGGGGTGCCAGTTACACAGTTGAACACCTTTGTTATAAGTAGCTAACTGAAGATTTTCCTGGTGGTCCAGTGGCTGAGACTCTGTGCTCCCAATGCAGAGGGCACAAGTTCAATCCCTGGTTGGGAAACTATGATCCCACATGCCATGCAGCACAGCCAAAAGAAATTTTTTTTTTCAAATTTTTTAAAGTTACCCCAAAAGTCACCAATTGTAAGTTTAACATCTGTGCATTGTACTGTAATTATTCTTCAATTTAAGAGAGAAAGATAGGAGAAAAAGCAAGCGAGAGGGAGGCTGACCTTCTTATGCTGTTACAGAAAGGAGAACCAGATGTCCAAATACAGTGGCTTCAGAGTAATTCCTACCTTCTCTCAACTTCTCTCTAAAACACATTTGAAGAAATTTGGAAATTAGGGATCTCCCAACACTGTACAAAACCTGACAGAAATGTCATGCCAGAAACTTGGCAATATCTCTGCTCTTATAAAGTGTGTGTTGCAGCTGGATGGAGCAAATCTGACCCAATTTTGAGCTCCTATCACGCCCACCTCCATTCCAGAAGCAGACTGCCTCAGAAAGGGTGGGGAGGCCCTTGGTCCCTCCCACACCATCTGTCCTCTGTGCTCTGGGGACCTTCAGCCCTTTTGAAATAGATCTCAGGCAGGCAGAGCACCTTTTCCCAGCATCCATAGCCACAGTCAGGAGCCACCTCTGCCAGCTTGCATGATTTTTTTTTTTTTTTAAGGAGACTCTACTCACCCTTTTTTTTAAAATTTATGATATGTACACACTGCTTTATTTATTTATTTAGTTTGGCTGCACTGGGTCTTCATAGCTGTGCGTGGGCTTTTCTCTAGTTGCAGAGAGCAGGGGCTGCTCTCTAGCTGCAATGTACTGGCTTCTCATTGTGGTTGCAGAGCACAGGCTCTAGGTGCACGGGCTTCAGTAGTTGCAGTATAGGAGCTCATCAGTTGTGACTTGTGGCCCTAGAGCTTGCAGGCTTCAGTAGTTGTGGCAGGTGGGCTCAGTAGTTCAGGTTTGAAGGCTCTAAAGTGTGGGCTCAGTAGTTGCTCCACTACATGTGGGATCTTCTAGGGTCAGGGGTTGAACCCATGTCCCCTGCACATTCTAAGAGGCGGATCATTTTTCTCAGAATTTCCTCAGGAGGCATCAAATGTTCTACTGTCTTCTAGTTACCTGTGTTCTATTTAGTCTCATGCATTTTGACTTTTGAGCTTTTCATTATAAGTTTTTTCTCTCTTAGGACACTTTGGTTTTTTCATTATAATATGCCTTGATGGGCCATTTCAGTCTGGAAATCCAAAGGAACTGTGTTGTATTATTGCTTGATAATTTCATCCTTTACAGTTATAGGTACTGAAAATACTGGCATTTGGAGGCCTCTCCATGGAAATGCTAGCTTGCTTCGTGATCACCATGGAGTTATACCCACTAGTCTCTAAGACCTACCAGTACATCAGAGTTTCTGATCATCTTTTAAGTCCCTCTCTAGTAAATGTGAATGGATATTCAAGGATGACCACATACTCAGGAAAGACTTGTGAATATTAATAAAGAGAAACCTCACTAAAATAGAGTTGGGAGGCCAGAAGGGGAGCTCTCATGTATGTACTACACAACATCAATATAGATCCCCACAGGTAGAGACCTCTCTTGCATCTCTGGGAGGAAGTGACACTATTATACTACCTTAGGAGGAAGAAAAATTTCTCCTTGCATGGTAACATCTCAGCCAGTTTCCTCCAATGGACTTTTTGTTTTTAACAGCGCGTCCCAATTTCTCCTTCTCTTCTATAAAAGAGTTTCCTTTCTTTTTCTTTTTTTTTTAAAGTATTTATTTACTTGGCTGTGCCGGGTCTCAGTTGTGAAGCCCAGGCTTAGTTGCTTCATGGCATGTGGGATCTTCCAAGACCATGAATTGAACTGGTGTCCCTTGAATTGCAAGGCAGATTCTTAACCACTGGACCACCAGGGAAGCCCTCCTTTCTTTTTCTTAACTGGACTTGCCAGTGGTTCACCATAGTTGCGTGTCCCAAGTTGCAGTTCTTTGCTGGTCCCAAATAAATTCACTTTGCTGGTAAAATAACTGGCTGTTATTGTTGTCGGTTAACAGACTCTAATACAAGAGCCAGAAATCTGAGCTAGTGAAAAGGAACTTGGAAGGGACTTCCTGGTAGTCCAGTGGTTAAGAATCCACCTTGTAATGCAGGGGACATGGGTTCAATCCCTGGTCAGGGAACTAAGATCTCACATTCTGTGAAGCAACTAAGCCCAAGTGCCACAACTGGAGAGTCCCTGTGCCACAATGAAAGATCCTGAGTGATACAATAAAGACCCTTTGTGCTGCAAATAAAACCCAACACAGCCAAATAACTACAATTTTTAAAAAAAGGAACTTGGAGAAAATGAAGACAATTCAGATATCAGAATAAAACTTATCTCAAAGATAAGAGGTGTTACATCAATGAAATAAAGACAGGATGCTATAAAAATGAATAATTATAAAGACAAAAAAAAGAGCCCTCACTTGTGAATTACAGCTAAAATAAAACAAAATTTGGTTATCTTAGATGTTTACTCTTAAACCAGTCACTTTCCTCAGAAAAGAATCCTCCAATCTCCTGCCTTCAGAGATAGCTATTAGCATTCTGGAACTAAGTGGGGAAAGGGGAGTCAGAGGGGTACCTACATTTGGGATGTGGACTTCATTTTATCTTGTCTCTATTTCTTGAATTCTGATTAGTCAGATACTGGACCCCCTAGACTGATCCTTTGATTTTATTTGTCCTTTAGTATATTTCATTATCTTTTTGTTCAGTTTCTGGGAAAATTTTCTCAACTTTATCTTTAAATCCTTTTGAGGCTTTGGGAGAGTGTAGTGATAAGCATATGAGTTAAATCCACCACTGTTGTGTTGTTCACTAAGTTGTGTCTCTTTGCAACCCCATGGACTGTAGCGCTCCAGGAATCCACCATGACTAACCAGAAATCCTTCTGATACCATTTTACATCTTGTCTGGTTATCCAGCTGACTCTTGAACAACACAGGGGTTAGGGTTGCCTATCCTCCCTAAAGTTGAAAATCCATGTAAAACTTTAGAGTCAGCCCTCCATATCCAATTTGCATCCACAGATTCAGTGAACCTTATACTGTATACAAATGTAATTCGTATTTATTGAAAAAAATTCACGTATAAGTGGTCCCACACAGTATAAACCTGCACTGTTCAAGGGTCAACTGTGTATTCTTTGGGGGATGAATGATAAGAAATAGGAAGGGAGAAATATGATGGGTAGCATAGGACTAGTGGTGTCACTGTGCATTCTGAAACGTGTGTTCTCCACCTTTTATGTGGTTAGTGGAGATGCACTCTCACCTGGGCCTGATGTCCCCAAGTCCAGTGCCGCTCCAAGCCCATGTCTCCAGAGAATAAATTTCTGGTCTTCTGCCATTTGTCCACTGGCTTCCCATTTGTTAAACTGTCCCAGAGGGTACAGACAGAAAAATAAGCGAATAGAGAAGGAGGTCCAGAAATAGACTTAAGAATATGAAGAATTTAGTATGTGATACATTTAGTATGTGATACATTTCATATTCATAGAGGGAAAGATGGTTATTTAACACATTGAGACAAGTAGCTAACCATTAAAAATAAAGAAAATTAGACCTTTACTTCAAGCCATACATTAAAATATTAATCTATACAGATTTCACATAAAAATGAAACCAGAAGCATCAGATGAAAATATATGTGAATACTGATATAATCTTGGGATGGGAAAAGCTCTCAAGACATGAGAGCAATAAACATAAAGATTAATTTTATCTTGAATAAAAATTAAAAATTTTTCATCACCCTCACCAGTATATGTGTGTGTATGTTTACTAATACATACATACATACATTTTTAAAAGCAAACAACAAGTGGGAAAAAATAGCTTGACGATGAATATCAGGCTAAGTGTTAATATTCTTAACATATATGGAGCACTTGTTAATAATTTTAAAATACCAACAGGACATAAACAGGTAACTTACAAAGGAAAACAAACAGCCTTAAATACTTGAGTCCCATTAGTTATATACGTAAGTACAAATTAAAGTAAAAATGATATATCATTGTCAACTTGCCTAATTGATAAAAAACTTTTAGTTTTATTGAGATATAATTCAGATACCATAAAGTTCACTTCTAAAGATGACAATTTAGTAGTTTTTAGTGTATGTTCAGAGTACTGCAACCATCAGTATCAAATTCCAGAGCATTCCTGGGGACTTACCTGGTGGTCCAGTGGCTAAGACTCTGCACTCTCAATGAGGGGGCCTAGGTTGGATCCCTGGTCAGGGAACTAGATCTCACATGCAAGCAGCAACTAAGACCCAGCACAGACAAATAAATAAATACACTTTTTTTCCTAAATTCTAGAGCATTCCTGTTACCCCCAAAGAAACCCCATACTCAGTTCTGTCTGACTCTGTGCAACCCTATGGACTGCCAGGCTCCTCTGTCCATGGGGTTCTCTAGGCAAGAGTACTGGAGTGGGTTGCCATGTCCTCCTCCAGGGGATCTTCCTGACCCAGGAATCGAACCCTCATCTCCTCCATCTCCTGCATTGGCAGGCAGGTTCTTTACTGGGAAGCCCTCTTTGTACACTGGTGCCAAATCAAATCTTTCAGATAGTTTTGGGTGAAGTAGCAAAGGATAGCTTTGGTGCTTTGCCAGACAAAGGGAGACACACCAAGTTTCTACCTCATAAACTATGTGTCCCAGTCCCAGAGAACTTGATTCTTGCTTTTTATAACAGTGGGTCAAAGGCGGGGTCTCTGACAAGGTTAGGGTGTAAGCTGGTCTTGCACTCCCTCGTCTCAGTCTCCTCTCAGGTGGTGGGTCTCCTAGTCCTAATGAGTTTCTCCAGCCCCTTTAACGGAGAAGGCAATGGCACCCCATTCCAGTACTCTTGCCTGGAAAATCCCATGGACAGAGGAGCCTGGTAGGCTGCAGTCCATGGGGTGGGGAAGAGTCGGACATGACTGAGCGACTTCACTTTCACTTTTCACTTTCATACATTGGAGAGGGAAATGGCAACCCACTCCAGTATTCTTGCCTGGAGAATCCCAGGGACGGGGGAGCCTGGTGGGCTGCCGTCTATGGGGTCGCACAGAGTCAGACATGACTGAAGTGACTTAGCAGCAGCAGCAGTCACTTTAATCTTGCCTCAGGTGATTTCTTGGCTACTCTCCCCTTGATTAGCAACTGTTCAAATCTGCCCTTTGGAACTCATGGAAGGTCACTCAGACTCGTGGCTGGAGTCTTGACTATAAGAAATGGGAGACAGAAAGGCCTTTGTGCCTGGGAGCCCCATAGAGCCCCACTCGGTTTCATTAGCAGTCGCTCCCGATTACTCCCAGCCCTTGGTGACCACTAATCTATTTTCTGCCTCTATGAAAAAGTGAAAGTGTTAGTTGCTCAGTCGTGTGGGATTCTTTGGGATTCTGTGGACTGTAACCCACCAGGCTCCTCTGTCCTCATGTAACCCATGCATGCTCCCCTTGCATGGAATTCTCCAGGCAAGAATACTGGAGTGGGTAGCCATTCCCTTCTCCAGGGGATCTTCTTGACCCAGGGATCGAACAAGGGTCTCCTGCATTGTAGGCAGATTCTTAACCATCTGAGCCACCAGGGAAGTCCATATGGATTTTCCTATTTTAGACACTCCATATAAGTGGAATCACACAGTCATCTTGCCAAAGTTCTTTCAGTTAGCATAATATTTTTACAGTTCATCCATGTTGTAGCACATATCAATACTTCATTCTTTCTTATGACTGAAAAAAAATCCCATTGTATGTACATATCACATTTTGTTTAGCCATTCATCAGCTTATGGACATTCGGGTTGTTTCCAGTTTATGACAATTATGAATAATGCTGCTATGAACATTCATGCACAAATTTCGTATGGACATATATTTTTATTCTGTTGGGTATATACCTAGAGGTGAAATTGCTGCCTCTATGTTTAACTTTATGAGGCACTGCCAAGCTGTTTTCCATAGCAGCTGCACCATTTTACATTCTCCCCAGCAATGCACAAGGGTTCCAATTTTTCCACATCCTCACCAACACTCATTGTCCATCATTTTAATTACAGCCATCCTAGTGGGTGTGAAGTGGTATCTCATTGTAGTTTTGACTTTCATTTCCCAAATGCCTAATCATGTTAAGCTTCTTTTTGTGCTTATTGGCCATTTGTATATTTTCTTTGGAGAAATGTCTATTCAAACTTTTCTGTCCATTTTTAATTGGGTTTTCATTTTGTCATTGGGTTTTAATAGTTCTTTATTCTGGATACAAATTCTTTATTAGATGTATGATTTACAAATATTTTCCCTCATTCTGTGTATTGTCTTTTCATTTTCTCGATGGTGTCATTTGAAGCACAAAAGTTTTAAATTTTGATTAAGTCAAATTTATTTCTTGTTTTCTTTGGTTTGTTGTACTTTTACTGTCATATCTAAGAAAGCTTTGCCTAATCCAAGGTCATGAAGATTTACTTGGTTTCTTCTGAGTCTTATAGTTTTATCTGTGGGTGTGCTCAGTTGCTCACTCATGTCTGACTCTTTTCAACCCCTTGGATTGTAGCCCACAAGGCTCCTCTGTCCATGGAATTTTCCAGGCAAGAATACTGGAGCATGTTGCCATTTCCTACTCCAGGGGATCTTTCCGACCCACAGAGTAAACCCTCAACTCTTGCATCTCCTGCATTGGCGGGTGGATTCTTTACCACTGCACCACCTCAGAAGCCTCTTATAGTTTTAGCTTTTGTATTTAAGTCTATGGTCCATTTTGAGTTAATTTTTCTATTTGCTGTGAGGCAGAGGTTCAACTTCATTCTTTCGCATGTAGATATATGAGAATTGATGCTTTTGAACTGTGGTGTTGGAGAAGACTCTTGAGAGTCTCTTGGACTGCAAGGAGATCCAACCAGTCCATTCTAAAGGAAATCAGTCCTTAATATTCATTGGAAGGATTGATGCTGAAGCTGAAACTCCAATACTTTGGCTACCTGATGCGAAGAACTGACTCATTGGAAAAGACTCTGATGCTGGGAAAGATTGAAGGCAGGAGGAGAAGGAGACAACAGAAGATGAGATGGTTGGATGGCATCACCGACTCTATGGACATGAGTTTATGTAAGCTCTGGTAGTTGGTGATGGACAGGGAAGCCGGGTGTGCTGCAGTCCACGGGACTGCAAAGAGTAGGACATGACTGAGTGGCTGAACCGATATGAGTCCAGGCACATTTTGTTAAAAGACTACTGTTTCATGTTGAATTGTCTTGGCACCTTAGGTCTTCCACCTTGTCATTAGGTGCAAAATGATAAAGATTTTTAAGGATAATATGCAATTTAGGCAAGAATGAGGGGAAGCTTTACACATTGCTGAGGAACAGCCTCTGAAGGGTAATTTGCCGTGTATATCTGATTTGAAAAATATATACTGATTCAGTAGCTGTACTTCTAGGAATTTATTTCAAGGAGATAACTGTAAAAAGATGTATGAATGAACTGTTGCTCAGTTGTGTCTGACTTTGTGACCTCATGGACTGTAGCCTGCCAGGCTCCTCTGTTCATGGGATTCTCCAGGCAAGAATACTGGTGTGGGTAGCCATTCCCTTCTCCAGGTATCCAATGGTGAACAACTGAAGTAACAAATATCTATCAGAAGATGAGGTGAATAAATTGTGTTACAGCTGTACAATGAAATATGATGCAGACTTTAAAATGATAAAATGATCTATTGAGTTGGAGCAATAACTGTGACTGCTAAGTGAAAAATAAAAGCATGTTACAAAGCACCCTTTATAGTAGTATTCCACTTATATATTTTACATATGCATCTACATTCATAGAAACAGCTCACTGTTAACAAGAAATGTTAACAGTAGTTGCTGCTAGGTAATGGGATTTTAGCTAGCTTGTATTTTCTTCTTTATACTTTTGGTGCTTTTTATGCATTTGTGCTATGAATATGTATTGTCTTTATATTCAGAAAGAGAAAAGCTATTTTCATTTTGCAGAAGAATGTCCTCAAGGAATATATATCATAGAAGACTATTCAGTGGCATGGAAATATGTTCATAATATGTCAACTGAAAAAAGCAGGTTACAGTATCATCCCACTTAAATTTTTTAAATGTAATATACACAATATTTCCTAGGTACTATGATACCTTTTTTCACCACTTACTATTTCTGAAATAAAAATGTCTCTTGCAATCAATATGAATATTTAATGTAGTGGTTTCCCCCCTCCCTGCCTGCAAAGCTGTTATTAATGAGATGATGCTTCTGGCAATCTGAGACCTGAGAAAGTGCCATATGTGTGTAGAGAAAAGACTGGAGGAATAGACACCAAAACATGAGCAACGCTTAGCCCTGAACTGAGATTTTAATTTTTTTTGTTAAGCATACTTTCCGAGTTTTCTGTAGTATGTGCATAAACAAACATAAAAGAAATCAAGAAACCGGCTGCTCCACTTTCAAAGATGAAACCGAGTGTGAGGGTACTTGGGACTTTGGGCCTTTACAAAATAAGAGACTAGCAAATTATGGTCACACACACCACCTCAGTTGTGTCAGAGTCTGGAGGGAGGGTGGACTACCTTGCCTGCCCATCAAGGGGCCCGGGCTGGGCAGGAGCTGGTAAAGCAGGCTTGAGAACAGATGGGAGTTCAGTAAGCAGGAGCAGGGCTTTTGGATCAATCTTAGTTCTTTGTGGACAAGGAAATCCCTATGAGGTAGGAGAGAGTCCAGATGGTGGGGACGCTGGCTAATTATGGATGAGAGGGATGCCCAACACTGTGAAGCCACACAGATATTTTCCAGGAGTAGTTCCCAGTCACTCAAGAGGGATCAAGGCTGCATGAAAGAGAACATGAGTCCACCCGTCTTAAAAGTCAAAACTTACATTGGTTAGGGAATTCCCTGGTGGTCCAGTGGTTAGGACTCGTCACTTTAACTGTGGTGGTCCAGGTTCAATTCCTGGTGGGGGAACTAAGATCCCACAAGCTGTGCAGCACAGCCCCCCAAAACAAAAACAAAACAAAAAACACCTTATATTGTTTTGAGGTGAGCCCTTCCCTCAGCCAAAGGGGCAGAGTAAATATAGGAGATGAAGGGTATGGAGCAGAAGTGGAAGATTAATGGCCAGAGTAGAACTTCAACAGCCCCTCAGGAGGCCAGCAAGCTCTGGGCCTCTGCTAAGGAGAAGGGAGGGATGAGTATTAACTCATTGGGCTTCCCCAATGGCTCAGCCAGTAAAGAATCCTCCTTCAATGCAGGAGACACAGGAGACATGGGTTCGATCCCTAGGTCAGAAAGATCCCCTGGAGAAAGAAATGGCAACTCACTCCAGTGTTTGTGCCTGGGAAATCCCGTAGACAAAGGACCCTGGTGGGCTACAATCCATGCGGTTGCAAAGAGTCAGACACGACTGGGCACATAAACTCATTACTTATCATATTAGGTGGAAAAACAAGTATCTGATGCCAATATTGCTTTTAAAATATGTATAATAATACAAAAAATTTATAAGGATATACATCTTAATGGCAGATATATCTCAATAGTAGGAATCTAATTTTAAATTTTTTTCTTTAGTTTTTTTTTAACTTCTTCTCCACCTCCTCCTTGAGCATGTAAATCTTCTTAAAATAGAGAAAACCTAAAGGATTTTCAGAAGCAGTTGTAAAGACTAGTGGATCAAAGTAATGAGAATGAATACAGTGAGATTTTAATGACATAGAAATCCAGGTTCTTACTAGCTATGTGAGTTCTACTTGGCTTTACTAAGCCTGTTTCCTGAACAATGAAAGGGGATTATAAAGTCTTGTCCCAGTGAGCTGTTGCCAGGATGAACTGAGATGCAATGTACATGAAAAGTCCCAAGCACAGTATTTGGCATAAAGATAGTGCTTAATAAATATTAAACTTGACTCTTGGTGGTCAAAGCTCTCCTTTGCTGCCCCCGGAAGGCCAAGCACCTACAGCTGTTTCAGAGAGCAAAATGGAATCTGGTTCTCTTGGCAAGGCCCCTTACTGGACCTGCAGCTGCCTGCACACCTGACACTCTCCCATCTTCTTTTTCTTGCCATCTGGAGACTAACAAGATCTCATTCCTTAACCCATTTTCACCCATTTGCCTTCCTTCTCTGTCTAAGTGTCTCAGCTGTCTTTCGATAGTATTTTTGAGTACACATTATTTCAACATAACACACAACTGCAGGGCACCTATGTTCTAAAGATGGCCCCAGGCTCCTGCTCTCCATTCATATCATCCAGAAATATTTGTATGAGCTCATAGTCTCGCTGAGAATTTAGAACCTTCAACAGCTCCCACGTGTTGCCTAACTGCTATAAAAGGCACACACACCATGCTGTGGAGACTCAGAGGGTAGATTTACCAGTGCATGCACATGTGTATGGGAGAGGAAAAGAATGGAAGTAGGTAGGATTTAAAGAGTAATGATTTCTTCACCCACATCTGTTTCATATACTGTCTTTCCTAAAGAGAAAAGGTGCCCCTTCTGCTAAACTGGTTTCAAGACCATTTAAGCCAAGGCCTGTACAGGGCTCTTTCCTCTCATCTTCAGATTCGTTCAAGTCTGTTCATATACTCAAAGTTTGTGGAAGGCTCTGGTCATCTGATGACGTTGCTGGGATGGAGAGCAGGTCCAACGAGTTACAAACTAGCTCAGAGTGTTCTCAGACATTTTGGAGATAGTTGGAATACATACATTCTGATTAACAAGCAGTTTTAAGACTCAACGGAGTGCCAAAACAAGGCGTTGTTTGATATCTGTATTACTTATTGGACAAACATTAACATCAATGGAAGTAAAAAGAGATTTACCTATAGTTCAGATTCCCTCACAAACTAAGACTTTTTCACTTTTCCTTATTCCCTTCTAGTCGTTCCAAACCACAAATTCATGGCCATGATAATAACTGGGGCTTAGATGCAGTTCAATATTCTACTTCTTTCTCACAGCCAGATGCATACACAGAATGGTGTTAAGTACAGCATATTCAAAACCAGGGCAGTGTGACAACAGCCCCTTCAGGCCCGTGGACTGACAGTCCAGTGGAAGATGTTGGCAGGGCAGTGAGACACACCCTGTTCTGCCTGTGTTATTTATGCCTCTGGCAGTGAAGCCCCTGACAAAGAAGCATGTCACTGGAACACATGCTCTTTGTTCACAGAGGTGCATGCCAGCACCGGCTGTGTCAGAAGGGACAGTACTGGGTCTGTAGTCTCTCCTTTGGCTCTTTTGCTTTCTTTTTATTTGCTGCACATTGTGGCTATGTTTATTAATTACTTTGTAGCTTAATCTTATAAAACACACATTTATGTTTTGAGTCCTCATACCCTTGAATTGGGCTTCCCTTGTGGCTCAGCTGGTAAAGAATCTGCCTGCAATGCGGGAGGCCTAGGTTCGATCCCTGGGTTGGGAAGATCCCCTGGAGAAGGGAAAAGCTACCCACTTCAGTACTCTGGCTTGGAGAATTCCAAAGACTGTGTAGTCCATGGGGTCGCAAAGAGTCAGACATGACTAAGCGACTTTCACTCACTTCACTTCACCCTTGAGGTGCTCATAAGGAGAGGATAAGGACCCCAAGATTTTGCCCTCTTTCGGTAAGGATTGATATCACCTCTCCCATGAGCTACCAGGTTCTGCTCTAGCACAGAGCTGCCACACCTCCTTCAGCATCTCTCCTTTACCTACAAGATGGCACCTGCAGCCTCTGTTTGATATTAAACGCTCTCTACAGACTGTACCCAATCTACTGTTCCAAAGCAGACCTCCATGCTACATGACTTCATTCCACAGACTGACGGTGTACCAGAAGAGACTGAGGCCTTGGAGTTGGACCCATCTAAGTTCAAACCTTAGCTCCACCTCTTGTTGGCCACTTCTGCATCTGTAAAAATGACTAAAATACAATCTACTTGACAGGGTAATCTGAGGATTAAATTAGAAAGAACAGTATTAAGCCCTAAAAGTGGATGCTCAATCATTGCTTGTCAACTCATGTAACTAATTTGCTAGCTTTTTTGCTAGCTTCATCTCACGGCCCTGTGGTTCTCATAAGCTTACAGTTACAGACTTCCTGCGACATCCTGAAGAGCACTTCCCTCATTTCCCTCGCTCACAGAGATGTCTCTGACTAACATTTTAAAGACGAGACTTAGGAAACAACATACTAGAAATTTTTTTTTTTGCTTTTTTCCATAATCCTTCTAAAACTTTTTTGCTTTGGCATTTTAATGCATCTGATGTTTTAAAAACTGATAGTTTTGTTTGCCACTAAATGAATTTAGGTTAAATGGAAGAGTGCAGTCTTTCTTTAAAAAAACGGAGGTTAACGCATAGAACTATGTTTTTCTCTATTCATAAGTTGTTCTCAATCTTGGAGTTCCTCGTCTATACTAGAATTAAGATGGTATCTGATCTGACAAATGACGTATTTACTTATTTTAGGCGGACTGTAACCTTACATTACTTCCTGGAGGTCTGTAAAGCCGGCCTAGTGCTCTAACCCTGTCTCTCAGGAAGCTCTCGGAGGCAGCCCATTACAAAGGCTACCTGCCAAGCTTCCCCGAAATGGAGCCCATCAAGAATTCACACACCTCACAGGGGTGCCCTTAAAGATAAAAGTATTCGGAGAAACTCTGTAACTCCGAGGCCCCATTAGAAATGCTAATTGCTGCCTTCGTTAGCCTATATTTAAATGTTAGAAAACCCAGGGAGATCCTCCAGGACTGGGGGACTCTCGGCTCCTCAGTGGCATGGGCAAGCGGCCCGGGCTACCCGGTCCCCGCCGGCCGCGAAGGTCGACTCCGCCCGGTGCCACGCGGTACAACACCAGACCGCAGCGATCCTGCCGCCGACCGGGGTCTTCGCGGCACTTTCAGACCCATCCGCCCAAAGAGACGCGGGGTTCTGGCTGCTGGCCCCACACGGTGCGGAGGCGCGGAAGGTGAACCCGAAAGCCCTTGTCCCACGGGCTCTACACCTTTCCCGCCTTCGCGGCTGTCTGGCTGGCCTGGTGGAATCTTCGCGGAAGAACTTGGTTTTAGGGACCACCGAAGCCGGGCAGTAATTTACTACCCCCAGCCCTCCCAGCAAACGTCCAAGCGAGGGGGTGGAGACCCGCCTCCGGACGCGTGGAGGAGGGACCCCACGGTCTCAACGCAGCTGCAGGCGGGGAAGCCCCCAGGCGGGTCTTACATCAGCCACCCCACGTACGATCGGAGGGCGGGAGTAAGTCGCTCCAGTCCCTGGGGCTGCGCCTTTCTCCCCCTCCCACCCCCAGCCTCCGCCCCTCCCGCCGCGCCTCTTCCCCGCCCCGTCCTTGGTGCACCGCGGCAGCCGAGCCGAGCGGCGCCGCGCGGGGCCGAGTCGAGCCGAGCAGCCACCCGCGCCGCGTCGCCGGTTTAAGCGCAGTGCGGGGCCGCGGCCGGGGGCGGCGGTAGTGAGACCAGAGCTGCGCTCCAGCCCCCTTTTCCCTCCATGGTTTCTCTCCGCTCCCGCGAGTAACTTGGCTCCGGGGGCTCCGCTCGCCTGCCCGCACGCCGCCCGCCACCCAGGACCGCCCCGTCGGCCTCTGCCTCGAGCAGACCCCTTCCGACGGCCCTCGCTGCGCAGGCTGGGACGCCTCTCCCCCCTCCGCCCCCGCCGCGGAAAGTTAAGTTTGAAGAGGGGGGAAGAGAGAGAAACATGGACATGAAGAGGAGGATCCACCTGGAGCTGAGAAACCGGACCCCGGCAGCTGTAAGCAGACCCCCTTCGGGCGCCCTCTCTCCCCGATGACTTGCATGTAATGGTGGCCACCTGCGGGGCCCGGACCGCGGGTTTGCCGGCCCCGGCGCGGGGAAGAGCGCAGCTCGCGGGCTCGGACAGGGAAGGCGGGCGGGCGCTGAGGGGGGAGCGAGCGCGCGGGGATTAACTCTTTGGCGCCCGCGGGTGCCCGCGGCCGTCCGGGGAAGGCAGTGGGGTAGGGGAAAGCAAACTTTGAGCTCCTCGCTCGCCGGGGTCCTTTCCCTGAGGAGCGCGTGTACGTGTGGCCGGCAGCGAGGGAGGGAGGAGGGGATTGTGTAACGCTGGGAGCCATGTTTGCAGCCTCCCGGGATGCGCGGCCGGGCGGAGGTCGGGCCTGCCGAGGAGCCGCGCGGCTAGCCGCAGCCGGGCCCGCTGCGGGCCAGGCTGGGCTCCGCGCGCCCCAGGCCGGCCGGGGAAGGGGCTCGGGGTGGAGGTGGCGGGGGAGGGTCTCCTTAGGCCAGGCCTCACGTTTGGCGCCCGCCGGACTCGGGCAGGGGCCGAAGGGCGAGTAGGGGGCTTTTCGCCTCTAAGGGGGACGGGAAGCCCCTTTGGGCGCCAGGGGGCTTGAGCGGGCGCGGCTGGGCGCGCGCGGAGCGGGGGAGGGGCAAGTCCAGGCGGCGTAGGTGGCGCAACCGCCGCCCCTCCCCAGGCTAAGTTTGAAAAAAGGACGCGGTTCCCGCCATTTTTCAAGCCTAAAAATAAAACTTTCTCCCCCATTTCTCTCACTCCCCTTTCGCCCCCCAGCCTTCCCCAGTCCCACCCTCCCAGGGCGGGCGTTGCTTGGCCTGGCCGGCCGTTGTGGCGTAGACGGCTTCTCCCTCCCCCCGCGCCGCGGCGGCGGAGTCCGGGGGCCCCTGCCCGGGAGGCTGGCCCCTCGGTGTGGGCGGGCGGCGGCTCCTCGCGTCAGCCCGGGCGCGCCACGAGCCGACACAGCGCCATGTTGGCTAGCACTCGTCTCCCTCCGCTGCGTAAGCCAACATGCTGGCTCGGCCTGCCAGGCCCCGCTCGTCTGTCCCGGCGGTGCCTGTGGGCCGCCGCTCCCCAGGCCGAGGCTGCGGCTTGTTTGGCGCCCGCCTCGCCAGGGCTCGGCTCGTTCTGGCGGGAGCTGCGCGCTCCGGCCACCGCCGACTCATCTCTTGGGCGCACTGCCGTCCCCTCCCCCCTTCTTAAAAGGGCAACGCCAGGCGGCTGCCTCCGCCCGAGTCGGGCGTGTAGGGGGTACTGGCGGGTTTCGGCTAGGCTCGCCGGCCGGGAGGCCTCTGCCCCCGCACGTGCTACAGGCCGTCGACCGAGGCCAGCACTCGCCTGCCTCGGCGGGTGAGCCTTTTAAGAACCGTCTTTCTTCTCTTCCCCTGCTCCTCCTCGCGAACTAGAGCAGCTTCCTGCGGCCCTCGCCGGAGGGCCGCGCCTCTGCCAAACCCCCTCTTCGGGTGAGTGGCGTCCTCTGTCCCTGGGGCAGCCCAAGGGAAGTCCGTCCATCTCTGCCCGGGCTGGCGATGGGCTCGCTTCGTGCAGTCAGAGAGTTGTGGCTAACAAGTTGCCCACTTGTGGAAGTTCGTCAACTCGGCCTTCTCTTGTGCGCACGAGGTTTTGAATCCCTGAGGTCCCCACAAATGAGGTGCGGGGTTGTGGCACCTCGTGGCCTCCCCATTCGTCCCTGGAGGACCTCGAGGGGTGAGTGTCTCGACTCGGTCCTCCGGGTTTTAAGGTTGAGGTTTGACCGCGGTCGTCCCTTCCGACCATCAGTCAGACATTTTGTTTCGGCCACGTGCTAGTATCCTGAACTGTTAAGCTTCTTCACACCGTAAAACTTGCAGAGTTGTGATCTCATTTTGAGGAGTTGTTAATTTAAGACGTTTGAATTATTACTGCGTAGTTCCAAGTCAGTAGAATATGGAGGTATTTGATTGAGTCAAATTTTCCAAAAGAAAATACACAAGAATCTTCACAGTGCCTTAAAATGTAACATTTGAATTCTTCGAATGTGCATAAAGCACTATTAAAATACTCAACTAAGAGCACTGTTGTTCCTTCTGGGAAACACAACTGGGCTGGTTGTATATGGATTTTTTTGTATTTGAAATAACTGAGTATTGCTTTTTAAAATACATATACATGTGTAAGTGTTAATTTCTCAAGAAATCAACTTAAGCCTTGCCCTTTGCCCAAAACAGGCTAAAGTCGTATGGCTATTTAAAAAAAGGTTAGTTTGTCAGGTGCACTATTCACATATCAGATACTCAAGCCACAAGTGACTATTGGCTACTTTATTGGACTTCACTCTCCTACTGTAATCCACTGGTTTTGTTAAATAAATATTTGTGTACCAACAGTATGGCAGGGCCTGGAAAAGCAGTGTGAACAAGGCAGAGAGTAGCCCCTTCTCTACTGAAGCCTCAGAACTCGGTGGTGCCTGTTGCATTGTGCAAGTTAGGGACCTTGGGAGAGTGTCATGGGAGCCAACACGGATTGTAGGGGAAGAATGGCTCCCCTAGGGACTTAAGGGAGACTGAGTAGGCCTTAGGTTTTTTAGGAGAGGAAAGCTTTGATCTTAAACAGGAGGCTTTTCGAGCTGTGGGCGAGTGGGGTTGTAGATTTCAAGGAAATTTTAAAAGATCAATTTTAAAATGTTTTGCACAAAAGCATCATCCTTAAGGTAAGTGAGAAGTTACAAAATGATTCTAAGTCAGCTAGTCACGTGGCTCCATGTGTTTGCTATGGAGCCAGCTGTTAAGAGTAGGCTTGACCTCTGGGATCCTGTACACTCTTTTCATCTGGGAAAAGAGAAAGAATCCTGTCACTTGTAAACCTATTGGTGTGAGACAAGAGGCTCTTAATGCACAACAGTATATTCCTTGGTTGACCTTGATGTCATTGAATGAGATAAAAGACTGAGGAGGGTAAGTGGAGATTTGATCTTCAGTGTTTTTGTTTGAAGATCAGATGGGCTTTTTTTTCCCTGTGAGTACTGGCTTCTTTGTTTTTATTTTATTTGGAAGTTTGAAGAAAACCCTGGTAACACTTTACCTTCTTGTGTTCTTTAACTAAAATACATAAGACAGACCAAGAGAATAGGTTCCATTTCACCTGTTACTAACAGGTGTGCTGTTTACCTAAGGGAGTAACTCAAAGAAGTACATAATTGAGTTTTTTCTGAGTCCAAAACACCTCTTTATATCAGAAGTTTGTTCTCATAGTGGAAAAGTGGCTTAAAATGGCATTATAAAGTAATCTTCAAAAAGAATAGTGATCACTATTTTAAAATACAGGCAAAGGGTAGGAATTATTTTATACAAAATATTGGTGTTGTCAGTTGTTTCATTGAGAGCAGATTGTATAGCACTAGAACATACCAGGTACACCACAGAAATTGATGGTACTGTCAGATGTGGAAAGACACATGCAGTAATGAGATATTGATACAATCTATATCTAGATCTGGAATTTAGACATATTCCAGAATTGGAGGATAAACGTCTTTATGTGAGGCTATCATTTTCCTTTTATGCCAGACATGCCACTGATAAGAGCACCTCATTAACAATGAATCTAGGGACATCTGTCCTTGATGTTCCAGTCTGTTCAAAGTTAGAAAGTCATGCAGTTACTGTAGTTTACAGTCTGTGCACCTGGTGGGAACACTGGTGGCCTGTATGCTAAACTGAGACATTTCATATTCCACAAATAAGAATACTTTTTCCTTAGTCCCAAGATACTGACAAAAAAATTTTTTTTAAATACGTAATGTGAGGGGACTTCCCTGATGGTCCAGTGGTTAATACTCCATGCTTCCAAAGCAGGGAGCATGGGTTTGAACCCTGATGAGGGACCTAAGATCCTGCATGCTGCATGGCAGTGGCCTTCAAAAGGAAAAAAAAATCTGTAACTTGGGAAAAACCTTTCCCCCAACTTTTGGCATTTCTTGTGTCTGTTGTGATTTTAAACTCATAAAGGGTTATTCAGATTTGCTGCCTAGCAGCCAATTGGGTTCTTTTTCTTGTATTATATAGAATATATATTTCTTGTATTCTTTAGAATACAGCTTCATTGAATGAAAATTTAGATACAAATAAGCTAAAAAAAAATAGTAGATACAGACTTTAAAAAACTTGAAAAAAATCCAGGAATCTCACACACACCCACCAAGATATTCTGGTGTAGTCCACAGGAAAAGTTTTTTCCAAACTCAGATCTTGCTATTAATGAATATAATACTTTGTTAAAGTGTAGTAAACATCTATCTCACATTGTTAATGTCTGCATAGATCATAATTTAACCATCCTTATTAGGTGGTTAGAAAGGTTTTTCCTGTTTTAATTAGTATTGTAATGAACATTTTGTATTGTGAATCTCTGCCAAATTGCTTTTTAGAATGGTTCTCTTTTTTACCTACCCACCAGTAGGATGAGTGTTTCTTTCCTTCATACAGGCAGTTTTGCCACTCAAACACATTTCAGTACTACTAATGTTCTATTGTCATTTTGCAGACATTCTTTTTAAATAGTAGTAGGGTGGAAGGTTTGAAGGTTGGTTAACTCAGAAGGACAGGAATTGTCAAGGGTGGCAAAGAGTTACTTTCCATGTGTTTGGATTATTTCACTCACTGTAATAATCATTTATTTTCTAACTAAAATAATTGATAACTTAATGATCTTTAATTCTCCATATTGTCTTTTCCCCTTCTTATAACAGTTGTAACTGATAATTGGGGAAGGTCACTCCACCAATTACAGAACATTGATTTTCTTTTTGTTTTGTGTTTTTTTTTTTTTAAGAGTAGCTAGGTAGCTCGTTCAGTAAAGAAACTGCCTGCAGTGCAGGAGACGTGGGTTTGATCCCTTGGTCAGGAAGATCCCCTGGAGAAGGAATCAGCAACCCACTCCAGTATTCTTGCTTGGGAAATCCAATAGAGGAGCCTGGTGGGTTATAGTCCATGGGCTCCCAAGAGTCAGACACAACTTATCGACTAAACCACCACCAGCCAAGGAAATAGGAAAGTGGAGAGGATGAAAGGAAAATTCCTTGATCTCCTCTGTGGCTCCTAGCCCCAATCTCTGTAATTTGATTACCACGTATTTCAGATTTTTCTTTGGAAAACTAGAGTATTAGCTTTGTTGATAGCTATAGAAAACTAAAGAGTTGCACAGGAAATAGTTTGGATTTTTGTTTTTAGTTCTTAAGTGTTTACCTTAAATTCGTGTTTGAGGAAAAATAACTAATTTAGTTGGAAAGTAAGGGATGAGGAAGAGTGAATTTGGCCCCCAAAGTTGTCATGTATCTTCAAGCAGAACGCCAAGTAACTCTGCCTTGGGTCAAATAGTGGTAAGTGGTACACACAGATGTACAAGTGCCTGCCAACATTCCCTCCTGGGAGGGTTTGGGACATAAGGAGGAAAACTAGAGCTGCTTTTTCTTGATTCGAACCTCCCGATTATTCTGGGTCTATATCAGGAGGCAATGATGACGTATGTCCCCCATCCCGTACACCCTCCCTTGTAAGGCATTCTGGATCCCGTCACGTTCAGGAAGGACTTCAGGGAGAGAAAGGCCTAGTTAATCTCATATGCTGCTGACATAATGCCTGAGAACAAACACCTTTTCCCCAAATTCCTGTTTAGAACTTTAGGCTGGCTAGAAGGGTGCTTATAGCAGGCTTTCCAGGCCTGTCAAACTTGGGCACAGTCCTGAGTGAACCCTCCTTTGGTCTCTGCTTTCTGCAGTAATTTCCACTCTGGTGTGTGCTTGTTTGTGGCTCATCTTGTTGCTGTGACTCTGGACTTTGTTCTGGGGTTGACACATTTCTTTACTACATCCTTAGCCTTGCTGGAAAAGTTCAGGGACATGACTTCACTGCTGAGCCATACAACCCTTCCCTGTACTCAGCCCAATAAATTGTTTCCTCCTACTCATGGAGAAAATTAAAGGTCTCAGGTATGTATTCCCTGACTTCTTCTCGCTCCCCACTTGTAAACTTACCAGCTCCTGCTCCTATCCTATCTCTTCTCCATCTTCAAGAGAGTAGGAGGATATCTCATTTTTAATACATACCTTTTATGATTTGTTGTAGTCAAATGAGTTTGTTTACTGATGATTTATATTTTTATGACTTGTCTGCTTTTTTGTCAGTATTTCTTTTGGGGTATTTGTTTTTTTTCTTCAGGGTATAACCAATATGCTCAAGAAAAAGGTAACTATATGCATATACCTAGAATTTCCATATATCAAGAAAGGTAACAAAAATCTTGAGAGAGGTTGTCATTTTAAGATAAAGAACTTGTAACTCAAAAGAGTCTGATGTTTGTTTTTTCACCTAGCAATAGATTGTGAGGAGATAATCCTTATTACAAAAGAAATTTCACATAAAAATAGCATGGCATTATTTGTAATAGGGAAAGTTGGGAAACATGTTCAGTAAGGAGGATTGTAATTTATTTTACATCATACCTTTTAATTTCTTTAGACATTAAAAAGTATAGTTGTTAAATAATACTGTTTCATGTTACTGTATTTAAAATATACAAACACTGAAAAAAATACCAAAATATTAAGTGACTAATAGCAACATGCTTTGCATGTGATTATGCCTATCATCAGAAAGTAGTTTCTATATCCAAGTTTCCTGTTTCATCATTTCCTCAGTCCCCTACAATCCTGACACAAGCTCCTATGCCAGTTTTTCCGTGTTTGACTGTTGTAAATGCTCTTTCCCATATTGGAATATCCAGTGCAGTCACTCAGTCGTGTCCTACTCTTTGCGACCCCATGAACCGCAGCACGCCAGGCCTGCCTGTCCATCACCAACTCCCGGAATATTGTGGTAACTAAAATAGCTATGACTCTGCCATCGTGATGCTTGATGAAATTTAAAATCTAGCACTGACTCTTTTTTACCTTAATTTTTTTTAATAGATCAATAATCTCATTGTAAAAATGTTAGATAAGGTTATGGGAAAGTCCCCAGGACATTCACGTTTAATCCCTGAGAAGAATATAAGAAAGTGAATGTGTGACAGGTTACATAAATGAAAACATTCAATGTATTCATCCCCCAGTGTCTTCTGGAGATGTCTCTCCTTGATGGACAAATTATCTAATTTTTTCAACCCTCCCCCTTGCCCCAGTACCTTCTTATGCCTTATTTCATAAGCCTTTGTACTAGTTTGAAACTAATGCTTCACCTTTGGGTACTACTACTACTAATTCTTCTCAAGTTTCCTTTGCAGGATCCCCCAGGATTCCATCCTTGGTTCTCTTCTTAGGAATTCCATTCTTCCACTACTCTCTGCTCTGATGACTTCCAAATACAGAACTTAAACCTTGAACTCCAAATTCTCCTATCCACCTCCTTGGGGATACTTTCACCTGGACTTTTCATGAGAACCTTAAACTTGATATCCTTTGTGGTATTCATTACATACCTGCTCCCCTCCCCATACCCAAAGCTGTTCCTTCCTATTTCCATCCGGTTGCATAGTTCCCATTTCTTTAAACCAGAACTTTAATTCGTCTCCATCTTCTTTCAGACCCAACAATTCGGTTTGCAGATTTGGACCACTTTAACATCTTTGTTTCCCTACCAGTTTCTCTTTCTTGATTCCTATTCTGCTGTTTGCTTCAGCAGACTTGTTCTCTTTGACTCGAATTAAAGCGGAATTTTACCAGTTGAGAGAAATGTCCAAGAGGTGATTTCACCCATGGGCTGGGAGGCAAAATGGCCATCTAAATTCCTCCTTATTTGGCTTTTGGCATATTGGTGTCATTCTGTATAATATTTTTGGATTCTCTGTGAGATATAGTCATAGAAAACCCCCAAATCAAATGGAAACATTTAGTTATATTGCAATATACTGCTTAGGTTGATGGGTAGTTACAGTTGACTTTTTTTTTTTTAATGATTTGTTGGTTTTCCTTTTTTTAATGCAAAAGAGATACATGTTTGTAGAAGATTTAGTACAGACAGGAATACAGTAAACCACAAAGGTCCTTGTCATTCTCCTACACCTTTTCCCAGAAGTTATTTTCTCAGCTTTCACTGTGTCTAAAGCACTACTTTCTACAACAGTTCTACTTCACCTTGAGGAAACTGAGGCACAGATAGGTTAAGTGACTTGCCTAAGGTCACAGAGGTTGTAAATGGCAGGGCTAGAAATTGACCCTAAGCATGTCTGTGGCACCCAGCTCTCTTCAGTTTACCTTAAGTTTTCAGATAATTTTTATCAGAAGAGGGAAGACTGTCTATAAAGAGAAAAGTGGAAGGAAGGGAAGAAAGAAACAAAAGGGTGTAATGGCCTGTGTGCATCCTGAGAGCAAGACTTCTGAAGAGGAAGTAGAGTAGCAGGGAGTGAGAAGTTGTGGTGGTGTGGGTATCCCTGACTCGCTTAAATCAGTTTCCTTCTCTCTAATTGAGGGGAGGGGGGTATGGTGGTAAAAAGAATGAAGAGTTAATTCTCCATAAATGTTAGCAATTGCTAGAGTAGTATCTTTGGATTTTGTATGGGAGGATGAAGATACTACTATTTTCATTTTAGAGCTATCAGCATCTCATACATGCTTGATTACGCATTAATGCTATTAAATGTGTTAGATTCACTGCAAGAATGCTTTTGGCAGTTAAAACTTATTTGCATCTGTGTAAATTTATCAAAACGTGTTTAAAACTGGCAAGTGTCAGAGTCAACCACCGAGCAAGAATGGCAATAGAGATTAGCATGGTAGATGTTTACACAGTAGACTTCATTAAATAATCGGTATTCAGAATCTTCACGTGATACTCTTGGATGAGTTTGAATTCTGAATTTCAGGACCTCTAAAGGAGGAGATTTTGTGGCCTGAAAAAGGAATCTAATATCTAACTGTTCTCTCCCCTAGAAATATCTTTTTTACATATAAAACAAAATGATCTTGGTTTTGAATTAAGAGCTCTTGCATCTTGGTCTTTTCTAGTGTCAAGATAATCTTAGTAAGGATTAATGAGACCAAAGGTAGAAATTTTAGTCCAGAAACCTGTAGCCACAATCTCTTAGTGACCTTGCTGGAAAAGTGAAGTTTTCTTCTTCTCCTTGTGTCAGTCTTCTGGGCCATGTGGCCTAAAGGAGTTTGAGAGTGGGATGGACCAAGAAGAGAGGTGGGTATCTTCTCCTGCACTTGTAGTTAAAGGGCCTCTTGGAACAGACTTGGGAAAAGCACTAAGGGGGGTGTATTGTTTCTTCACTTAACATCTTAAGAGCTGTAGTTTCTGTCTCTGGAAAGTAGAGTTAAAATCTTTATTTGTAACCATGGTGTTACATTTCACCCTTGATATCTATTAGAATATTGTTATTAAAGGCTTAATCATTTTTTTCATTTATTTATAACTATGATCTGGGTCCAAGTAGAGGCTGCCCCTATATGTGGGTGATTTGTTGGATATTTATGGTTGGAGGTTTTTGCATTGTTATTTGTTTTCTGTATGTTTTTGAAATCTTTTCTTCCCTGCTTTGTCACCCACAGGTTCGAGAACTTGTCCTGGACAATTGCAAATCAAATGATGGGAAAATTGAGGGCTTAACAGCTGAATTTGTGAACTTAGAGTTCCTCAGTTTAATAAATGTAGGCTTGATTTCAGTTTCAAATCTTCCCAAACTACCTAAATTGAAAAAGGTAAGTGCTTTTTCTTTTAACAATGGAAGAGAACCATTCTGGAGAAGGGAAAAATAAACAATTCTATCTGTAAGGAAGCATTTAGTGTAGCAGAGAGCACATGGCCTTTGTAACTGGGTAGATCTGGAACTCAACGTTCCATCCAGCTCTATCATTTCCCTGATGGGTGAATCTTTCTCAGGTTATGTAATCTCTCTAAGACTCAGTTTCCTCACCTGTAAACTGGTGATACCCCCTGACCTTACAGAATTGCTATGATGTTTGGAAATACTACATGTTGAATGCTCAATAAATAGTTATGATGAATAACTATAATTCATAATTGTTATGGATAATTGTTATGGATTTGTTGCTATAATGTAACTACATTTTGTTAGTATGCTCTGGTTTAGGAACCATGGGTTCCTCTTGCTTTTCATGTTTAATGTTGATTAAGGGAGAATTTAAGTATAGACCTTTCAGATTTGTAGCCTATGATATTTCAAATCCATTATGTAATTCTTAATGACTGGGGAGTTTAAAATGTGTTGTGACTGTGAGAATTCATTTAAACAAAACTGCTGTATTTCCCTCTCCTAGTTAATGGTCCATTGTTAGGGCTTTATTGGTCTAATTATAAACCAATCACTATCCTCTCTTAACACTGCCCACCCCCCCCCCCACACACACCCCCCATCCCTGCCACGCACCAAGAAAAAAAAATTCTCAAGAAAAATGTTTTTTGTGTGTGTCTTTGCACGTTAACCTGTCACAAAGCCTCTGCCAGAACTGAAAGAAACTTAAGATCTTCTAGCCTTATTTATAGGCACAGACCCAGCAGTAGACCCAGACAGGTACAGTAATTTGCCTAAAGCCACCTACAGAAGTCGTTTAGTACTAGAGCCAAAACTAGAACCATATCTCTTATTTGCTAACCCACTACCTTTTCCATTACATATGAAAATGTGTGTGGTCTTGGCAGTGTTGCAGAATTCTCCACTGTTTACTTAATCTCTTTATTAGGGAGTTTAAGTTGAAGCTTCATCTAAGAAAGAGACACATAGAAAACTGAAATGAAATTTAGGCAACAGATAGGTAGGCTGTTCCTATATGCTTACTTGAATCTTGAGAGGGACTTGTTTTTTGGTTAAATACATGAATTAAAATCCAGAAGTGCTATGTGTTTTAAATGCTCAGGCAGTCCTCATGAGTTTCAGGGCAACCCTGCTATTAAAAAGAATTCTGTTATATTTAAATTTGTAAATTTCTTTTCTTTTTTCTGATAGGTATCTACTTTAGAGGTTCAAGTGTAATCCATTTTTGTTCATGTAGATTATCATGACATTGGAAGCTTTAATAAGCCCATTAAAAACTGATGGCATTTTAGCCTGTATCTACATAAACTTGATGCTAGCAGGTCCCTACTATGTGTTTTGTGTTCTCTTCTGCTTTCCTAGCACCCTGGTAATTTTCTTGAATTACTGTGGTCTCTGTACTGTCATACTTATTCAGAAAGTCACAAGAAACAGGTTCTGAAAGAAATGTCATGAGTTTCCTAAATTACACATTGATTTCATTTCAAAATAAATATGCCACTAAATGTTTTGGCAGATTGCCTTGTTATCTCTCCTCCCTAAGATACTCATGTTGAAAGGTTGTGAATATTATATATGTCGATATTGTAACCAACCAAGAGAAATTTTCGGTATTTTACTGGACTAAAACACCTAAACAGACTTCTTGTCTTTAAAATTCTTTCATTCTTTCTTTGTGAATATTTAAATTTTTAAGAGTTCTTTTGTTCTGCATCATATACTTCATTTCATTGCATGCCAGACTAAATTACATAAGTTTTCATTCTATTCTAGGTACATAGCATAGGGAGGAACACATTGAAGCTAGTCTCCCTGGCTGCAAATCATAGGTTCACCACTGTAACAGCTGTGTGAACTTGGGCATGTTGCGTAGTCTATTCTTAGTTCATTTTCCTCATCTGTAAATGGGGGTGATAATTCTACTTACCCATAGGGTGATTGTGAGATCAAATGAGTTCATGGATTTCTAGTTCTTTGAGCAGTGCCGTAAGTACTTGGGTACTTAACACTTAAGTACTATGTAAGGATTAGATACAGTTACCATTGTTGTTGTTGGCCGTTAAAGTAGAATTGAAACCAGCTGTCTGGCCTTAGTTCTCTCACCTGCGAAATAAAGAGTTTGAATTAGATGATCTCAACTGTCTTTACTTTTCCAAGCTCCAGTTTCTTTCACTGTAATATTCCTTGGTGACGGCTCATTCCTTCATTGGCATACCACTTACCGCTCAACTTGACCTGTAGCAAAGAAATTAGAATTCTTGTAAAGGCTAGTGATAGATTCGTGTAAGAAGTGTCCTCTGGGGAAGCTGTTGCCCCACTCCCTTTCTTGAAGTCATGGAACTTCTTTAAGGGCTTGTACCATTCTTGTAGCCTTCAGGGCAGCATTCCCTGATGGCTTCTAGATGTAGAACCCCGTGGCAAGTCAGCACTGTACAGAAACAGATTAGGTTTCAAGTGGGCATCAGGAGTTTTGCTTAACACACAGAATAGCTGCTTAGAATGCATTTACCTTTCCTGGCACATATAGCATATTGCAACTTCTCAAAGAATTCTGATTTGCTTTGACCCACTTTTTAGGTTAGAAAATGTATTCACTGATGTTAGGGGCCAAACTTAAAATTAGCAGCTGATTAAGAAAATGTGACTCTTATCCTTACATGTCTCTCCTTCCCTGAAGTGTTCCTAGGATCTGTAATTTGGGTTTAATCAAACAAAATGAACATACATGCCCTTTTAAAAAATAGAGGTCGTTTGATCTTGGTAAGTGTTTGAGAACTGTGTTATTTCTAACACCTTAATGATACCTGTTTCTCTGTGTGTTTGTGTGCTGTGTGCATTTTCTCTTAACAGCTTGAGCTCAGTGACAACAGAATCTGTGGAGGTCTGGATATGTTAGCAGAAAAACTTCCAAATCTTACACATCTAAACTTAAGTGGAAATAAACTGAAAGATATCAGCACCCTGGAACCTTTGGTAAGTAATTGAGAGTTTGGAAACCAGGACTTATTGGTCATTTTCATTTTCATATTTCCTTATTGTGAGGGAAATAACTGGAAATAATAATTGAGAAGGTGGTGGTTTTTTAATAATACTTTTATAGAAGGAGTCCAGAGTAAAAGATCAGAGCCTTTAGTTACATGTGTTTCTGTGACTTTGCTCTCCCTCCCTGTTTATTGTGGCCGCTAACTTCAAAGGGGAATTCTTTTCTTTTTTGTTCTTTTTAAATGTCATATATTGACTAGAGCCTTAAACATTTATCTTCAATTTTCCCCAGACTGGCCAGGCTATTCTATACTTTTATAGAAAGGCTGTCTGTATCGGGTTGGGCATCTGATCTGATGGAACAGACCATAGGCAGCTCCAGTGACTTTTAGGTCCTCTGATTCACAGTTTTGAGCTCTAGCTGGCTCACTCCTTGCATGGGAACCCCCAAATTCTCCTCCTCTTACATGCTGGGATAAACTATGGAAAGTTACATTTAAGTGCCAGTTGGGTTATAGACTTTGCTGTGTGACCTTGGGCAAGTTGCTTCTTCTCTCTGGGCCTCAGTTTCCTCCCTTATGAAGCAGGAAGGATAGTGATACCTGCCTTACTTCCCTCACTTAGGAGTTCTGAGAATAAAATAAGGTAATGTACTTACTTTGTAAGTTGGGAAGCTGTGCTGATGGGGGTCTAGTTAAGTGGAAGTTGTAGTGACCAGAAAAGAGCTTACAAAGCAATGTTGGGGGCCTGCTCTCCTTTGCTCCATGAATTTTGCCCCGCCGTTTTTTTTCCCCTGTTATAGGTACACTCAGATACTTGTGCTCCTTCCTTTCTCACTAGTTCCGTTTTCTTCCCAGTTAATGGCGGGTAAGGGACAGCCCCACAGACTCTTTTCTTTTGATGCTACCTGGAAATTCCTATGATTTCAAGATTGTTAACTGACTTTTTCCCCTAAACACAACATTCTATTCACAGACGTAGAATTCTATTTTAATGAGGCTGATGAAACTCAAACTTGTTTCATACCACCCAAAGAAGCCTGTGGCAGCTTTCTTTTTTCCTGTTTTACGTAAAGTCAGTATTTCCATTGGACTTAACTTACGGACATTAATTGGGAGAGGAGCTAGTCAACGATAGGAACTGTCTTTCAGGATCCAGCAGAGCAGAACTCAAGAGGAAAAGGCATCCTTCTTCTGTCTCTTATCTTTGCTGACATCACAATATATTAAAATATTTGAACTTCTTATCATTTGCATAGAATATTTATATTTCAAGGGAAGATAAGAGTTAAATTATGACTTCCTTTAATGAAGATTTCCTGCTGGAACTAATAGTTTTTTTCTCTCCTAATCAGTAACTGAGGCTGTATTCCAGTGTAAATTTAATCACTATTTACCAAGTCCCTTTGTTTTTATGTTTCGTTAAGTGGACCGCATTTAGCTCATTTCTCATAAATGTTGGGAGCCTGTTGCTCACCTTTACTCCATTTTTTGCCCCTTTTTTTCTGTTAGATACACTCAAACACCTGGGCTTCCTTCTTTTTCACTGTTGTTTTCCTCCAAGTCAATTCCCATTTCTTGTGTATAAGCAGACTTTTATTGCAGTTTTCCTTATTCAGAGATGTTAACATTTGCCCATTGTATCCTCATGTAATGCAGAGAAGAGAGAATATCATTTTAGAAATGAGACTGAGTTTAATTACACAGCAGTTGCGGAATAAATGGTGAGCAGGAATTCAAGTCCAAGGCCATTCTTGCCACTGCCCTTGGAACCTGTTCTTCTCTTTTTAACCTATAAATTTACTCCATACTCCAATAGACTTAAACTGGGAGTTCCAGTACTAAGTTAAGCGCTGATGGTCTCCCTTCGGTCCCATGGGCTGTACTATACCTTTGTTGTGTGTTTAATGACAGCCCTGTCAATTCACAGTAACTGTAAGCATAGGAACCCCTTTTCTCTAGAACAGAGTACCGGGCCATGCCTTTCCATGCTAGATCACTGGCCATTGCCTAATTCTCAGTGGCAACCTTAGTCTTCTTTGATGTTTCATCAGAAGTTTTTATCAGTGTCCTAGCATTCAGAGGCAGGGCGGAAGCAAACATTGTATAGGAATTGTTTGCATGAGTGTTCCTGATCTGATAAGTGATTTATATAGTAGGACCCTTTGGCAATGAAAGTCTTAATCCCCTGAAACAGTGAAGTATGAGAAATAATCAATATATAATATTTCCTGTTTTTGGAGGATCTGCTGTGTGCCATACATGGTAGTGGATGCTTTATGTATGTTGTCCATTAATAATCTCCAACATTTCTACAAAATGGATAGAAATAACATGGCCCTCATTTTACACATGAGGAAGCTGAGGCTTAGGAGAGGCTGAATCCCTTGTCCAGAGTCACACACTTGGCCTGCCAGTGACAGAGCCATGGCACCACACACCCAGGACTGTCTGGGGAAGGCAGAGCTCCTGCTATTCTCCTGAACTTTGCTGTTCCAATTCCTGGGGGTGCTAGGTGGGTCTCCTGAAGTTATAACTTCAGGATAAATAAAACTGTAGGAGAAGGTGAAGGGGGGAAGTGTTGGGTCCATTTTAACTTCTGAAAGTATTCTTCAGTGGGGAAAACACCATCTCATCCTCATCAACCACATGCATTTTGAACACCGTCTACGTTGAGCCCAGTTCTTACAGTCAATGCAATGATTGTGAATGCCTCTGCTTACTACAGGGACATTAATCGAGAGACAAAGAAGGCATCAATTCAAACTTCCTTGGACACCTTTTTTAAGAGACCTGGGCCATCCAAACCATCCCCCAAAGCCCTTCTAAATTCTAAGAAGGCAAGCAAAATTATTGTTAATAAAATGTTTACTGTTTATTATGGCTAGCCTATTAGTTTTAGGCCAAATTTCTGAAATGGTAGAGTTGTGATTTTTTTTTTTAAGCAGTATTTACATATTACATTGGAATCCTGAATAATCTGTGTGTAGTGTATTTGGGGTCTTAAAGCACAATTTTAGAGCTTTAAACAGTTCTAGAGTACTCCAGTTATTTGGGGTTTTGTTGTTTATTTGCTTTCACTTCATTTTCTAGCATACTGTTCAGCACATCCAAGTTATTCATAATGGTTCCGTTCTGAAGAAGTAGCAAAAAATGTTATAGATTCAGAGTTTTAGAAACTGGAAAGCCTTGGAGGCCCTGTGTACTAGGCTAGTCAAAGGAGTTAGAAAACGGGCTTGGGATACTGTTGAGCATTAAAGGTCAGGAGTTGTATGTATTTTTGCACATCCGTTCCTAGGAAATAATGTTGACCAATAAATGACTCATTCCTTTGAGCGAAGAATGTTACACTGAGCCTCTGTGGGAAAGCTACCAGATTTACTCATGGTTCTATCTTAAGTGGTATAGTGTCAACATATCTGTGAAGAGAAACATTTCCCCAGTTACCTGGTGTGGTATTTCAGCATTTTCTTCCTCTTTGGCAAGAAGTCATACCTGGACTTCTGGGGGTCGGGCTGGCCAGTAGGGAGCCTATTCTGAAAGCTACATGACATAAAAGTCATTCTCCCTACAATCAGGACTGGGGACAGCTTTCTTAAGACTTCAGGTACTAACTTAATAAGCACGTTATTGGATCCACAAACTCTTGGATAACTGCACAGTGGTGTTTTGAGGAGTACATTTGCCTGTTGCTATAACCCTGTTCCGTGTTCCCTGCCTGGCTCTATGTTCCCAAGGGCTGGTCAATGAGAATAAAGCCAGTGTGGGAACCTTCTTGATAAGGAATATGAAGGTTTGTGAGTGCAGGGGTCAGCAACCTTTGCCTCTGAAGGACCTGGTGGTAGATCTTCTAGGCTTTGTAGGCCATATAGTGTCACAGCTTCTTCACTTTGCCATTGTGGCACAAAAGAAGCCATACATAATACATAAATAAGTGAGCATGGCTGTGTTTCAGTAAAACTTAGTTTACAAACACAAGAGGCAGGCCAGAGTGGGTCAGCCAGTTGTCATCTGCCAAGGTCTGCTTTAGAGCAAAGATTTTTAAGTCATTTTGTAACTCCCAGCAATTACACAGATACTTCAAGTCCTGAAGACAGAGTTTTGTTTCATCTCTGTGTCTTCCCAGGTGCTTGTGAACATTGAAATAGATTTCCCAATAAAGCATCAGTCTTTAAACAGCGTTTATTTTTTGCAATTTACTTCATAAAGAGATCCTCTTAGTAATATTTAGAGAATGCCAAACTTTTTGTATTGACTCAGAACCATTAAAAAGTTAACTTTATGAATCCATATATCTGTGTTCCCCACCCCCACTCCCTATTTTAAAAGGCACCAAGCCACATAGTAGTTCACATTTTGTGTTTACTCTTTATCAGTTTGCCCCCTCTTCTCCTCCCTGTGAGGGTCTGTTGTCACTTTCTGTTGCTATCTGCTTACTTGCCTGTAATACTGCCTCTGCCCTCCCAATCTCTTAATTCACCCTTAATCAAATCTTAATAGACCTGGTAGTGAAATACTAGTACACTGAGGTAATAACAAATGATCTGAGTAGAATACACAGATATTTTCCTGTCAGTTTGGCTGCTCAGAAAACTTCCTGGGCCAAGTTTTTAGATCTTAACTATTTTAGATAATGAAACAGGTTTCAAACAAATGAGGTATTGCAACAAAACTTCAAGGTATGGTAAAATGAGAAGAATTTTGTATCAGGAAGTTCTGGTAATAGAGTCAGTCTTTTCCCCCAAAACTAAAAAAGAAGAAAAGAGTGTAAAGTTTCTCTACTTTTGAAGTTTCAACTCAGAGTTCCCCTTCTTTTCCCCCAGCTTGCATTGACTCCTGTCTTCCCAGAAAATACTTAGATCCCCACACTTTGTGCTTTACTTTGTTCCGTTCTCGAGTGTTTCGCATCTGTGTCCCCAAGTAGAAATGTCAAGGACCTTGATGCTGACTGAATTGGTGTGACTGAAAAAAATTTTTCCCCTATTTTCCTACCACCCCAAAAGCACTGATTGCTTAATAACCCAGCGTGGTCTTATTGGTCATTTGATTACTCAAGTCTCTGATTTGTCTCATACTGGAAAAAGATCCACCTTTAATATTTAAAATTCATATTTCTTAAGATTATTCATTCATAGTGCCAAAAGCAAGCAGTTCTCTGAAAGGATAGAGGTAGAAGGGAAAACTAGCTAAAAATCTAGTGACCAGTCATAAGGTTGCGATGGACTTGAAATGTTTTCCTATGTACAAGGCTGAATAGGTAGTAAATAGCTTATTGAATTCGGAGCCTAGAATTTTACCTCTTTAGGAGATGGTTTTTGTTGCTTATGTACCTTTGGCTTAGGAGGTATGTTTCTTGCTCCTTTTCTTCAGAAAAAGTTGGATTGTCTGAAGAGCCTGGATCTGTTTAACTGTGAGGTTACTAATCTGAATGACTACCGAGAGAGTGTCTTCAAGCTCCTGCCCCAGCTGACCTACCTGGATGGCTATGACCGAGAGGATCATGAAGCCCCAGATTCAGATGCTGAGGTGGATGGTGTGGATGAAGAAGAGGATGATGAAGGTGAGTGGGCACTGAATGCTCTTGCTATCAAGAAAAATAATTTATATCCATGCATGTAGGCCTTCTGTTAAATTTGGAGTTCTTAGGACATTGAACCTGCCTGCAGTGCAGGAGATCCAGGTTCGATCCCTGGGTCGGGAAGATCCCCTGGAGAAGGAAATGGCAACCCACTCCAGTATTCTTGCCTGGAGAATCCCATGGACAGAGGAGCCTGGCTGGCTACAGTCCATGGTATTGCAAGAGTCAGACATGACTTAGTGACTAAACCACCAGGACTTTGAAGTCTTCAAATGATTCAAAATAGACAATGGTTTGTTAGCTAATTAATCTTTCCTACTTTTGATATATGGCTAGAGTTTTAAAAAGTAATGATTTGAAAGTGCTGTATGTTGAATTCCATTTTCTCTTTAATAAGGGAAATAATCTCTGGCTATAACATGGAATTAGAATATACATTTTACTTTTGACATTTGATCAAGGTTTTTTCATCCTGTTAGACCTTTAAGAATCTTAATATATTTTCTACCCAAACTAATCCTCCTGCTTAGCTTGTGCTTTCCTTACACAGTGACTTGTTTAGTAAGAGTCACTCTTAGGATAAAAGGTTTTTCACCTGAGAGGCTTAGAGGAAACAGAGCTATTAGTTATCACATCAGTCAGCATGAAGAAATTTTACTCTCCTAGAATTCCTCATATTGCTGGAATTGGCAGTATTGTATTTGAAGCATTATTTTTGATATCTCTTTAAAGACAGTTTATAAGGCAGAAATAATCAAGAAAGTTTAAGATTACCATCAGGAACCTTGGTTGCTATCAGTGGAATAGTACTCTGGAAACATTTTACAGTTTTGTTTTGCAGCAGATTTGAGACAAGGCAAAAAGACATGGGATTTTACATGGTAAAGTGAATAGGACCCTGAATAGGATGCTTCATCTTGTTGAAGATGTTCATATCACTTAGTCCCTTCACTGCTGGTTCTCCATTTCTCTTACAAATCAGTCTGGTTATCTATTTAAGTTCACCTTAAATGGATAGAGAAGCCACTTGTGTGAAAGAACCTGTAAAGGAAATCCCTTGAAGAATGAAAGGCAGTTCTTGAGAGCAGGATCAGTCAGGCGAGTATTTGAGAGTTTCCTGCATGCCAGGCTGTAGAAAACAGTTTTAAGAAAAAACAAACATGGTTCCTGTCCCCTTGGAGCTTACTGTCTACTAAGAAGAGAAATGTTGAGTAATCATAACAAAATAAATAATCATAAGTGAGCAAAGTGTGTGGTAATGGAGAAGGACCCAGGTACTTGTGTGAGAGCATGTGAGCTGAGATTGCGGGTCTGGCCTGAGGAAGTGATGTTTAACTGAGAGTTGAAGGCTGAGCCAGTGTTAGTCATACAGGAAGGAAAGGGAAGAGGCAGGAGAAAGCACAGTGAGCTCCAGGACTTGGAGAGGTAAGAACTACTTGACTAGGGGCCTGCACCAAATGCAGTAAAGATACAGGACACAGGTGCCTGGCCGCCACCACTATCCCCATCATGGAGTTATTATGGATGTTCCCCAGGTTCCTGATTTGCACAGCTGGTTTGTGGTGGAACACTTAACACCAGAGAAGGAGGTTGGTGGGGGTTTTTTGGTTGTTTGGGGTTTTTGTGACTTTGGAGAATTTGAGACATAGGAGGTTCAGCTATGATTGGTTCATGCCTGATCTTATTTTATACACATGCACTCCTACCCGCTTCTCCCCTTCCTTATTTTGAAGCAAATTCTAGATACTGTATCATTTCATCAGTAAGTATTATAATGTACACAGGACTCCTGGCCTCTGGATTTTATGGATCTCAGGTCAGAAGAACTGAGCCTCAGCAGCTTTTGAAGAAGGAGGTGACTGTGGTTCATGGTTTTCCCTGATATTGGTGTGGCCCAGCATTTGTCCATGCGCCAACCCAAAGCTCCCTGCCACTTCAGCAGGTAAACCTTGTGAGACACACAGGGTGTTTGATGTGTTCCTTTTGGACTGTTTTCAGAAGGAGAAGATGAGGAGAAGGAGGATGATGAAGATGGTGAGGAAGAAGAGTTTGATGATGAAGAGGATGACGATGAAGACGAAGATGTAGAAGGGGAGGAGGATGAAGATGAAGTCAGTGGGGAGGTCAGTGCACCTCTTGCTGCTCTGCTTCCCTTTTGTAGTTCAAGTGTGGATTGTTTAAGAAAGAAAAGTCTTCTGAAGAAATTAGTATACTTGTAAATAGACTGATAGCAGTCTGACTAATTTAGCTTTTGTCCCCATTTTAGTAAATATTAATACTAAATGGAATACTTACTGAATGCTAACTAGACTTGCTTGGCTCTGCAGAGTAAGTTTTGACCCATTAACTTTGGGAGGCAGTAACAAGTTGAGTATTCATTCAGTAGGGTGAGAAAGCTGGAAACATTGAGAACTGATGAGATGTCCTTCCTTTTGTTGTATTGAAATGAAAGGTATCTTTACCAAGTGTAAACTTCTTGTATATCCAGCTTAATGAAATAAGTACATTATGTACCTTCTGTGATAAACTGTTAAGGATGCAAAGTTGAATAAAAATGTGGTCATACTCTGAAGGAGCAGGGAAGGGGGTCTAATTTATGGGACACGTAGTAATAACAGAATCTCTGAGGAGCTGAAGAAGAAGCCATAGCTATCCTTCTAACCGTAGAAGGGTAGGAGAAAGGAGTGACTTTAATCCTAATGGAGATTTGTAAAAACAGGCCAAGAAAATTAGATGTCATCAAAAAAAAAATGTTCTTTAAATGTACAAATATAAGACTGGGCATTTGTATAATCTTGTAGGTAGCTAATGAAATTAAGTTTCTGAAAGAAGCATTTTATTTAAAAAAAAGGGTGGGGTGGATATAGAAATATTTGTCCACGGACTTCCCTGGTGGTCCAGTGGTTAAGAATCCACCTGCCAATGCAGAGAACATGGGTTCAGTTCCTGGTCTGGGAAGATCCCACATACCTGGGAGCAACTAAGCCTCTGTGCCATAACTACTGAAGCCCACAAGCTCTGGAGCTCGTGCTCCACAACAAGAGAAGCCACTCAATGAGAAATCCAGTGCATCGCAACTGGAGAAAGCCTGCATGCAGCAGTGAAGACCCAGCACAGCCAAAAATTAGTTAATTAAGAAAAGAAATCTTTGTCCAAACCTGCTTTGAAGTTGAAGGTTTAAAATTAATTCTGGAGTTATCTGTTGTAAGTTGTATACTAATGAAAAACATCTGGCAAATAAAATGCTTCTGAAAAGCAATTTAAGAAAATTTTTAATTAAGCCCATTAAAGAAAAACCAGCAGCTGTCAGTATCTTAAATAGATAAAAGTAACATCACAGCATCACAGTTTTCTTCTTGAATGAACTGTTAAGTTTATTGACAATTCTTATTTTTCTTTGTACTCCTCAGCTGGGCAGAAGTTAATCTAATAATGTTATTCTGTTTACCATTCTTCAGGAAGAAGAATTTGGACATGATGGAGAAGTTGATGAAGATGATGAGGATGAGGATGAAGATGAGGATGAGGATGAAGGTGGGTTAAGGCATACACTTTGGTCCCCCTCAGTTAAAGATCAAGGGAAATGTTCATTAATACAGAATTTGAAATCATGGAGAAAAAAATAAAATGCCTTTGGCCTTGGTGGTCTTCAGGGGCACTGATAAAAGGCCCATTAGTGTGTGTGTACTGGCTCATCCCCCTGCTCTACAGCAGTTAGTAATGCCTGTGTGAAGGAAGGAGGCCCTGGCCTCAGTCCCCGCATGTTGTGTTTTTAGACCCCATCATTTGTGTTACTGTTAGGCATGAGATTCCTGTGTTCAGAATTTATTCATTAAAAAAATTTTTTTTTAATTGGAGTGTAATCTTTGCAGGATAGATAAATAGCACCTTTCCAGTTTTCCTTTCCCCACCACAATTAAAACCAAAGAAACACGTGTTTATTAAAAAGAAGATTTTAATACTTGTGTAAGTTTCAGAGCACTGGATTGTTTGCTGCGTTTTCTGTGCTGTACTTTCCAGCAGCATCTTCGCTCTGTGCCTGTCTCAGAACTAAATTTACTTTGGATACAGCAATGATCAGGGCCTGGTCTCTGCCTTCAAGGAGATTTTTAAAACACAGTTTAGTGCAGATTTAGTTAACTTCATGAGAGTAGTCATGAGTTTACTAGTTGAAAAGACAGAACCATGTGAAAGTCTCTGTGTCTCAAATACCTAGAGTCTAGGAAATCTCTTAAAAGTTAATATGAACTACAGTTTGAGTCTTGCCACGTTCTAGGCTAAGTACTTTGCACTGGTTCACTTAATCCTCAGAATAACCCTATGAATCAATGCCATTGTCCCCATTTTCCTAATGAGAAAATAGGCTTAAGGAGCTCATCTCCTAGCCATTAAATTCATTGTTGTTACTTCCATTTGCAATAATTAGGCAAAGTATATGCCTTTGCAGTTGTCTCAAAGTGAATTTTTGTTCTCATACAGAAGAGGAAGAAAGTGGGAAAGGTGAAAAGAGGAAGAGAGAAACAGATGACGAAGGAGAAGATGATTAATAAGACCCCAATAACCTGCAAAAAAAAGAACTGTTCAGTATTGGTTGGACTGCTGACATGGATTTGGTAGCTGTTTTTTTTTTTTTTTTTTTTTTAAAGAAAAAAAAAAAAGGTAGCTGTGATACAAACCCCAGGACACCCACCCACCCAAAGAGCCAAAGAATAGTTCCTGTGACATTCCACCTTCCTCCATTTAGTCCCTCTTGGAAATCCACCACCAAGCTTGGGGACTTCACCCCAACAAAATTGTAAGCATTGTTAGGTTTTTGTGTAAGATTTGCTGTAGCGTGGATAGCTGTGATTGGTGAGTCAACTGTCCGTGGCTACCAGTTACACCAAGATTGTAACAGCATTTTTACTTTCTGTACAACAAAGAGGCTTTGTAAATAAAATCTTAACATTTTGGGTCTGTTTTTTCATGCTTTTCTTTTCAAAGACATTTTTTTACATTAGGACATTGTGACAACTGGCAAAAAAAGTATTTTTAAGAATTTAAGTGAAATAAACACATTCCTCTTTGATAAAGCCTAGTTGTATGCTTACATTTGTAAATTAAGACTTTGTAAGCCTGTGTTAAAACACACTGAAGAACTGGTTTCTTTGGTGTTTTTTTTAATTAGTGGTCATTGAGGAGAAATACACAAGTGTGTAGGATCTTTGAGCATTTAAACCTAATCCTCATTCTTGATGACTGTGGGAGTAAATGAGGTAGACTTCTGAAAAATGATGTTTGAAATTCAGTGCTGTGGAACCCCTGAAAAGCAGTTAAAAAATAATGTTAGGTTCAAATAATAGATGAATTAAGGAAAGGAGGGTCATATAACGGAGAAGAGTCCCAGGAGATCTGAATTGTAGTTCTGGCTCTGCTACTGGTTTCCTGTGTGACCTTGTGTTGCCCTCTGGATTACCTCCCAGTCTATAAAATCGAGGGGGTGTGACCAAATGGCTTCTGAAAGTCTTTTGCAGCACTGATGGTCTCTGACCCTCACTGACAGGAAGGTCTGAAGGAAAAAATGAGCTTTGTGCTAAGGCTGAAACATGTAGGGATTGACTGACAGGTGAACAGAGTACGGTTTGTTATCAAGACAGGCGTGCTAAGGAGGAATGACATGTGAAAAGCTTGGCCAGGGAGTGGGCAGCCTCTGCCTGAGGTCAGCTTGGCTTTTTTTTTTTTTGCAGAAAGATGGAAATTTGCTCTCTTACAGATCTTAAAAGGATTTGGGGGAGGGGTGAAATACTCTGCAGTCTGTATGCAGTGGTTCAATACACATGTGACTGTTGTCAATAATTTTTGCAGTGGAAGATCTGAGGATTGTTTTGGTAACTCTTAGCTGTAAGCTACTGGAATGAGTGGGTTTTTACACATGTAAAAGCAATGTTAAAGATTGGAACTTAATTAAGTTCTAGCAAAAGTTATATAGTGTCAGTGGAGCCCCCTGATATTGGGAAAGATTGAAGGCAGGAGGAGAAGAGGGCAACAGAGGATGAGATGGTTGAATGGCATCACCAACTCAATGGACATGAGTTTGAGCAAGCTCCAAGGGATGGTGAAGGACAGGGAAGCCTGGCATGCTGTAGTCCATTGGATCGCAAAGAGCTGGGCATGACTGAGCGACTGAACAACAACAACTAGGCTTTAGAGTGGAAGTTGCTTTTTACAAGGGAATATTAGGAAAATTCATTTCTAGTTGGACATATTTTCCCCAACCACAAAGTCTTAATCAGTGCCCTTTCGCACACCTTCAGTACATTATAAAGTGATTTGTACAACTTAAGCGTCATTTGGTTTTGCATATATTGTCAAATAACGAACAGTAACTTTGGATGATTTTGTTTTCCTGCTTTTTCAAGTTTATAGAACTTTTTGATATCTTCCAAGCGCCTGGGATATGCCAGGCTCGCCTTGGCTGGGCAAGAGGGAGGGGGTTGGGATAGAGACAAGCCAGCCCTTGGATGCTCACCAGAAATACAAGGAAGAGAAGACATGGGAGGAATACCAAGACCTAGAACAAGTGGTCCAGTAAGAGGGTAATCCAGAGGTAGGAAGGGTAGCTTTCAACTGGGAGGACTAGGGAAGTTCCCTAGAAAAGGAAGTAAGTATTTGAGCCACACATGCGGATATGAGTGACTTCAGAAATACGAATGGCAAAAGAAGGGAAGAACATGATGGACAGAGGTCCGAGGTAGGGAGTTGTGTACGCTTGGCTTCAAATAAGCAAGTTTGACTAGAGAATGAGGAAGAAGAGGAATGGCAGGTGAGAGAGCAGTGATTTGGGACCTTGTCCCAGGGGGGCTTGAACGGCAATATGTCACTTTACAATATGTCAGTTTGACCTATGACCTGTGGCCAATGAGGATTTCTAGGGAACTATCAGACCTGCTTTTCCTTGTCTTAAAATGAAATTTTCCAGAAGCCTGTAACGTGCAGACCTCTGATAGGGCCTTGAGGCCCAGGTGGTCTCGACTAAAGACTTCTTGAGAAACAGGCTTTTTTGGTGATGAGGTCACAGAACAAACCCTGTTTCTGGAGTTTTCTCTCCTCTGAAGGAGGCGTTCATGGAGTGGACTTGCTCCCAGCTTTTGCAGTGAATGTTTTAAGTTAAACATCTGAGCTGGGTGGGAGCTGTGATGGGCTGGATAACTGGTCCTTACCTACCTGCGCCTGCAGGGTGGGGAGAGGGGTCTCTCCCACACACAGCTGCCCTCCAACCAGAGTAACACCCTGTTCTGTGTGACATGGAATATCATGATTGCATTTGTCTTTTAAAAACAAAGGAAGGGTTAGGGACTTCCCTGGTGGTCCAGGGTTAAGAATCAGCCTTGTAATGCAGGGGGCGCGGATTCAATCCCTGGTCAAGGAACTAAGATCCAACATGCTGCAGAGCAACAGCCCATGCGCCACAACTACTGAATGAGCCCGTGTGCTCTGGAGGCTGTGTCCCACCAATGGAAGATCTCACATGATGCAACTAAGACCTGAAGCAGCGAAATAAATATTTAGAAAACAAAAGAGAACTGTTGCTCCTTGTACCTACAGGGAAACAGGCGTAGGAAAGCATCAAGGACTGGCCCAAGGTTTCCTGTTGAAGTAGTGAAAGAACCTAGCCCTGTTCTCAACTTTGCTCTTACCTTTAGTTTACTCCTGCTGTAGGAATCCAGGCCCTAAAGAGTGAATGACACTTCTGATGGAAATGCAGAGCACTTTGTGTAAAATGCTAGCCCACGCTCCTCATCACCACCACTGGGACTCCTACCTAGTACACATGTGAGCAGAGGTAGAGTCGTTTTCATTTCTGGCGTTCTCTTTGGGCTGCACCACCCTCCCATCAGAGAAAGATGAGACAGAACCACAGAAGGTTCTGTCCCTAGGCTATGACCTTCCCTTTTCTCCAGTCCTGTCAAGTTGTGCTGACATCAGTTTTAATGAGACTGGTGATACCACTGTGTTGACAGTTTGAAAAGGGAGTCAAGTTACCATCTGACTTAAGCTTCACCTGCCAAACAGTTGCTCTGCAGGAAAACCACCAAGATTGAAGCAAGTGTAGAAGTTCTTTCTAGAGCCAATTAGGTCAGCTTCGTAATCTCCAAGTATATTACAACTTGTCCCAGAGGTGTCAGAAGTGCATTACAAAGAAAATGACCCTTACTCTGTCTTGTTAAGGGGACTTGACCCAGACCAGCTTGTGTATGTTAGAACACTGCCACAGCCCAGCCCTGGAGAAGAGGAGTGGAGGTGTGGTGAGGGAAGCCTCAGACAGAACCTAGAGATCTGTTCTAGCCCCAGCCTGGCCACTAGCTGGAATTTGACTCTCCTGAGTCATTTCCCTTCTGGGAACCTTCAGTTCCTCGACTGGAAATATAGAGCCCAAGCTTGCAGTGAGCTTGCAGCCCTGATATAACTATATACATCAGAACGAGGTATATATACTCCCAAGTTCTAACCAGCAATAGACATGATGGTAGTTACTCAAGCTGTTACTCCCACCTACCCCACCTTCCTGAGGAGCAGGTAGAGGTTTGGGCTGGTGGAAAATATGAAAGCTGTGCCTTAGGCTGATGGAGTAGAAGGGGATAGACCTGTAGCAAGAGGTCAGAGGAGGTGGTTACAGTTATCTGGACAAGTCTGCATGAGGGCTGCACCACTAAGACTGATGGTGAATGAGGTGTCTTCCAAAAACTGCAATAGGGATACTAGTAAATCCATTTTACTACTGTAGTATTGGAGAAGACTCTTGAGAGTCCCTTTGGACTGCAAGGAAATCAGTCAATCCTAAAGGAAATCAACCCTGAATATTCATTGAAAGGACTGATGCTGAAGCTCCAATACTTTGGCCACCTGATGCGAAGAGCCAACTCATTAGAAAAAGACACTGATGCTGAAAAAGATTGAAGGCAGGAAGAGAAGGAGATGACAGAGGCCAAGATGGTTGGATGGCATCACTGACTCGATGGACATGAGTTTGAGCAAGCTCCAGTAGATGGTGAAGGACAGGGAAGGCTGATGTGCTGCAGTCCATGGGGTCGCAATGAGTCCGACACGACTGAGCGACTGAACAAGTCGGACTAGTCAGTCTGGGGAGTACCTATAGCATTATAGACTCACCTTACCATGTGCAGGATGTGTATCTGCCCCTGGGGGGCACTAATGTTCTGAGTTGGAGGGAGGGAGGGAAACTGTATTCCTCACTTCACAGCTGTGGAAACTGCAGGATTTAGAGGTGAAGAGCCTCCAAAGTCAAGTAGCCCGTAAATAGCCAGCCTGGCTGGAGTTCCAACCCAGCTCTGCCCAAATTCACAGCTTCCGCTGATAGCTAAATGCTCCTCCTTAGGGCTGTCTGGCTCCTGACTCTGTTCTAATGAGAAAGTTAGTAGACCTATTTCTTCTCAGCCTGGGGCAAAGTAGATGCAGGCTAACATGAGGTTCAGGGCAGAGTAAGAACAGAGCTAGTTTTCAGAGTTGGAACCATGAAATGCTTTAGGGGTGCAGGCAAACAGTGAACATTCTACAAATACAGCTACCACTCTTAATCATAATACTTTCACACTGAGAGAGGCACCCCTGCTATATACCAACTTAGTGAGCCAGCAAAAGACGCTTTGCTTCTTGGAACTCAGTTTTCCATTCCTAAACTGGGGCTGCCCTGCACACTCTGCGTTAAGTTAGAGTGTGAAAGTGCTGGACACCATGAGAGGTAATGTGGAGAACTGCTGGGAACAGCCTACACCATGAGCTTCTCTCAGTGGCAGACTAGGCTGGCCTGCATGCAGCCAGGGTTCCGCACAGCAATGCACCAAGGAGCTGCCGCAGCAGCAGCAAGTGGGTGAGAAGTGGGCATCTGAGCAGAGTGGGTGATCGGGCACTGGAGGAGTCAGAGTGGGTGACAGGACCCTGGGGAAGCAAGTAGTCCTCAGGATTCCAGCCAGACCCTGGAATTCCTTGACTTTGTCCATTCCAATGCTAGGTCAGGACCCTGCCTTGTCCCTGATCTGTCATTTGGTTCCCTGCCTGCTGAGACACCAACCCATTGTTACCCTGTTTCTGTAGCCACCTGGTGCTCCCTGCCTGTTGACATCCTATTCTACAACCTCTCTGCCAAGCTCAGGCCTGACTTGTCCTAAGCCCCACTTCTGACACCAGGATGATGGTCCCCAGTTTTTCCATAGTATGCTGCCATTTGCAGAGCTCACATCCATTATTGTGTTCCAGAGAGGCAGTGTGAGGATTCCCACCCTATCTTTCAAATGAGGCAACAGTCAGGGTGACTGTTGCAAGGCCCCCAAGTGCAGAGCACTTTTACTTCTCTCCTTGCCTTGTAGTAATCGAGAGGAAAAGGCCAGGGATGAGCCAGTAACCAGACTACAGGACCCAGTCCACTGAGATTGGGTGAGCTCATCTCAGAGGATCCCTTACGTGGATGGGAACTTCTGAAACTCAGAGCACTCCACAATACAGGTGCTTCAGCAGGAGGAAGATAGAGGGAAATGGAAGAAATGAAGCTGAGGAAATCTAAGTTCCCACATCATGGGCCACTTGAGGTCTCTCAGGGTCCCACCCAGGACTCATCCTCTCTAGGCTGCTCAAGGGACCTCACCACAGTTGGGCTCTCCTGATGCTACTCAGGAACTTTCAGTGACTTTCTGGCACCACACCCCTCGAGTGCACGTACACCACATCCTGATTCTCCTTTCCAGCCTTACTTCCTTCCCCTAGTCCCCACACACCCTCCTAGCCAGCTGAACATTCCTGTGTGTTTCTCCTTGCTCCTGCCGCCTCCTCTGTCTGCACTTCCTCCATCTGCATAAGCAAATCGATCCCAGGGACTTCCCTGGTGGTCCAGTGGTTAGTCTGCCTACCAAAGCAGGGGACACAGGCTCCATCTCTGGTCCTGGAACTAAGATCCCCCATGGGATCTTATGTGCCTGGCAACTGAGATCGTGCACAGCACCTACTGAGTCCTCGTGCCTCAACTAGAGGGAAGCCCACGTGCCACAGCAAAGATCCTGCACACCGCAACTAAGACCTGATGCAGCCAAAAATAAATAGTAAACAGACAAAACACAAGCAAAAAAAGACCCGTCCCAGTTTCAAGAGCCAGTGCAAAGGCATCAGCCTCCCCAGTGACCCAGCAGACAGGAGACTTTCCTCCCTGCGTTCCTTGTTCAGTGACTTTGATGGCCTTGTTCTCACTGCTCTGGCTCTGGCTGCTCTGCTCCCTGCCTCGCTTCCCCTGCCAGGAAGTGAGAGCTCTGGGCTGTAGGCCTGAGTCCCTTTGCTGTGCCTCACACACCGGCACTCCGTGCACATCTCCTCAGTGATTTTTACACACGTGTATTAGCTTCTGGGGCCGCCACAACCAAATACCAGAGCCTGGGCAATATAAATAGCGGACATGTGTCATCTCACAGTACTGGAGGCTAGAAGTCCAAGGTCAAGGTGTCGGTAGGGTTGGTTCCTCCTGAGGGCTTTGAGGGAAGGATCTGCTCCAGGCCTCTCTCCCTGGCTGGTAGATGGCCATCTTCTCCCTTGTGTCTCTTCACGTGGCGTTCTTGTGTATGCGTTCATGCACAAATTTCCCCTTTCTATAGGGACATTTGTCTTGGATTATGGCCCACTCCAATGGACTCAACTTAATTCATCTGCAGTGACCCTGTTTCCATGTAAGGTCACATTCTGAGGGACTGGGCACGAGCACTTCAACATCCGCATTTAGGGGAGGGATCATAATTCAACTCAGAACACCAAACACAAGAACTGTGAAAACCTCTGGGCAGAGAATGGCAGTCACGTGCTGAAAAGCCCCCACCTGGGTGTTTGGACTTATAAGCAATGAGATTAAAAGGTGGACTTGGGGGCTCAGGTTTGGAGAGGAGCATCAAATACAAATTTTTTGTGGACACCTGTTTTTATTTCTCTTGGGGATATATTTAGGAGTAGACTTGCTGGGTCATATGGTAATGAGATGATTAACCTTTTAAAGAACTGCCAGACTGTTTCCCAAAGTGGCTGCACCATTTTATGTTCCATCAGCAGTGTATGAGTGTTCCAGTCTCTCCACACTTTTATCTATCTTTCTGATTCTATACATCCTACTGAGTCTGAGGTGGTATTTCACTATGACTTGGATTTGCATTTTCCTGATAGTTAATGACATTGAGTAACTTTTCATGTGCTTGAAATATTGGAATATTATCTTTTAACACATTAGGAGCAATCTTGTTGGGCTTGAGTTGTCAGTATCACATAGTTGAGACCAGGTTGCTATAGGGTGTTCTGGTGTACTGGGGGCTGTTTCTAGAGATGGTTGGGAACTGAGCAGGCAACCAGGTGAGCAGTCAGACTGGAGTTGGTGATGAATACCTGGGAGTTACCCATGAGGGTGTACATCTTGAAGCCCTGTGAATGGATGATATTCCGAAGGACAGCATAAGGGAGAAGGAGTGAAAGTTGTTAAAGTTTTGGGGACTCTTGGAAGTTAAGATTGAGAGGACGAAGTGGATACAGCAGATTCACTGTTTTTTTTGGCTGCTCCACACAGCTTGCAGGATCTTAGTTCCCTGACCAAGGATTGAAACTGGGCCACCACAGTAAGAATACCTAGTTTAATCACTGGACTGCCAGGGATTTCCCTAGACCCACTGCCCTTAACTGGGGTGGTGAGGGGGTAGGACCTTCCAGACAGCGGGGTATGGTGGAGGGTGAGGAGGAGATGAGGCTGGTGACAGGCACAGACTGCCAAGATGAGATATGAGGAGGGGGAGAGTCCTCCAGGCCACAGGCAGTGGAAGCAGGCCAGGGAGCAGGAGCTCAGGACGAGACTCCTTTCTCTCTAAGTCTCTGAGGCAAGAACTCTGGGCAAGCAGGTCCAGCTGTTAGGAGGTCTCATGTGCCTGGTCTCCACAGTTCTCACTACTGCTCTCTGGTGGTGGTTGTGTCCATTCGGTAGGAAGTTGAGAAGCAACAGGGCTGGGAGTAGAACCCTGGGCTTCATTTATGCCAAACACTGCGATTTTTTTTTTTTTTCAGGACACTATACTGTTTCAACCTCCTGTGGGGGCCAAGCTTACAAATAGATTATTATCATGCGGAAGGAATTTGGGATGGGGTCTCAGCTTCAGTGTTGATCCTTCAGACAGACCCTTCCTGACAACCTGTGTGAAAAATGTCCCCCTGTTAGTCACACACAGCGCTCAACTGCTTTCCTTCATGCCCTCCTTATTACAGTTCATGATTTTATAGAAATGTGTGAATATAGTTTACTTTTATCATAAACTACATTTACTGTAAAATACAGTTTATAGGAAGAGGCCCCACACTCTTTGTTCCCCATTCTATGCCTGCTTCTTGGCATGGTGCCTGGCATGCAGCAACCCAAGAATCATTTGTTGGACTGGTGAGTGAGGTAGCATTTGGAAAGTGGAGGCAGGTATAGTGTGTACCCCAGGTCAAAATCCTTCCAACAGAGATAGTGTGAAGTGACTTTCATCTTCCATACAGACCCAGATGTGACAGTGGGCTTGTTCGTTCAGGGACAGTATAAAAATGATGCTTCTGTTCCAGGGATGAGGACCAAGGTTGAGGAAGCAGGAACTTGTTGTAAGTCAGGGTGTGACCATCATTGGTGCCTGTAAGTGGAGCAACTGAGAGAACCCTGGAGAAGCAGACTCTTTGGCCATCTGACACCAGGGCAGGTCCTTGGCAGCTGAGGGTTGGGGAGCTTGGGTGGATTAATACTTCACTTCTTCCCCAGAGGAACTTTCCAGAAAGCTGACTTCAGGGAATGGTTGTGTTCACCTGAGAGGCTGAATGCAGCCTGAAGAGTAAATATGTGAAGTCAATTATGCCTCAGTCTTCATTGTCATCTTTCCTCTCCTGCACTTAGCCATTCAGAAAATGTTTATCAGCACCTATGAAGCGTTAAGTTCTGTGCTTGGTGCTACGAATATAAGAGGAAACATTGAGGCCCTGCTCTCAAGGAGCTCTTTGTCCTGGAGGACACAGTTACAACACAAGGCTCTAAGCCACATAAAGGCGGAGGCCTGGTCTGTCTTCCTCGTTGACCATGGTGTCCCTAGAACTTTGCCCTGGGTTTAGCACTGAATAGGTACTCCAGATGGTTCCACCCCAAAGGCGCTCACACTCTAGAGAGAAAGACAGATAAGAGAAGAGGCAGTTACCATAAAGCGGGGAATAAAGAGGGTCATGTGGGAATGTAGAGAAGGCTGTTGGGGAGATCAGAGAAGGTCCTGAGAGGAAGTGACTTCTACCCTGAAGGACTTGCAGGACCTGCAGAAGGCAGGGGCTCAGCATGGTGGGTGTAGGGAAACAGGGAGTGTGCAGGTTCAGGAAACCGCCCGTGTCAAGGCCTGGAGGAGAGAACATGATCCTTTAGAGGAACTCAGAATAGTCCACTGTAACTAGAACATGGAGGGGTGACAAAAAATTAATCAGAGTTCTAGGTTGGAGGAGGCTTTGCAGGAATCAGCTTCAGGAGGGGCCGAACACAGTTGAACTAGCTACTGAGGTCCCAGGCCCCAGAGTCTCAGTTCTAGCAACTATGTCCAATCCTTGACCTTGACCCTTATGACCCAGCACTCTGGGTACCCTAGTTTCTCCAAAACTAAGTTCTTCCTTGCCCTTTCCTGCAAAAAAAAAAAAAATCCCTCATTGGTTTTGTTTTTAAAGACCTTCCCACATGTCCTCATCCATTTCAACAGACTGAACAGTGACTCATTACCCAAGCATGGAAACTGGCTTTAAAAACAAGAAGAAGAGTAGAATAAAAATTGCATCTTTTCCTCCATATTTGTGGTAGGTACTAAATAAATGTGTATTTTAATTTATTGAAAGTTGTTATTTAACCACAAGTAACATTAGCCCAACTTCCTTTCATGGTATCATATTTTTAAATGTGATGTCATCTTTTTTTCTTCAAAGTTAATTTCCACTTATATATGAATTATGCAAAACCATAATGGTTTTCTTTAGTCAAGTGACTGAGTTACTTTAGTTCTGGTTTTAATATTCTCTGTATTCAAGGCCTGTTGCTCAACCTCACCCAGCTGTGAAAGGCCATTAAAACTTGAGACCTAAAGCACATGGCATCTAGTCTAGACATATTGCAGATGAATGAACTCTGCTGCAATCTCCTTTTCCCTTGGTTACTTTCTTGTTGTCCATCCAAGCTCCTCAACCCCAGCCACTGAAGACCTGCCCTGCTGTCAAGTGGCCAAAGAGTCTGCTTCTCCCAGGGTTCTCAGTTGCTCCATTTATAGGCACCCTTGATGGTCACACCCTGACCTACTCCCACTTCCTGCTTCCAAACTTGCACTTCTTTGGAACCCCTCAACTTTAGGACAAACCCCTCACCCCAGCCCATGGTTCATTTTCCAGCTGCTTTTTTAAAAATATATAATTTTATTTATTTATGGCTGTGCTGGGTCTTCACTGCTGTACAGGCTTTTCTCTGATTGCAGTGAGTGGGCTTCTCATTGCAGTGGCTTCTCTTGCTGCAGAACACAGCATCTAGGGTGCATGGACTTCAGTAGTTTTGGATCATGGGCTCAGTAGTTGTGGTTCCTGGGCTGTAGAGCATAGGCTCAGTAGTTGTGGCCTATGGGCTTAGTTGCTCCGAGGAATGTGGGATCTTTCCAGACCAGGGATTGAACCTGTGTCTCTTGCACTGGCAGGCAAATTCTTTACCACTGAGCTACCAGGGAAGCCCCTTCCATATGCTTTTAACAACTGAACTTTTTCAACAAAAGATCCATTTTCGCCTCCTGTTTCCCCATCATCCCTTGGCCACCAAATCTGTTATCTCTAGCATTCCCCCTGCCCTCCATGTCCCCCACCATGTTCTTGCTCCTCATTCCCATGCACTGCTCTGGGCCCTCAGCTCTGTGGGTCTTTCCACCTCAGGACACACTCTGCTTCTCTGTCCTTCCAGGAGCCTCAGAGCTGCCTCTCCTCCTACCTAATGAACAATTTCACCTGTATATTTATTTTTTAATATTTATTTACTTTGGCTGTGCCTCGTGGGACCTTCAATCTTCTGTTGCAGCATGTGGGATCTTTAGTCGCAGTGTGTGGGATCTAGTTCCCTGATCAGGGATTGAACCTGGGGCCCCTGTGTTAGAAGCCTGGTCTTAGCCACTGGACCACCAGGGAAGTCCCTCACCTGTGTCACCCTCACAAGTGTCCCAAATCTACCCTTTTCCCTTCCACCCAGAAGTGCCTCTTCCTCTCCCTTCTGTTGTTGTTACTTTGCTCATTAGTTCTGGAAGTCAAGCTGAGAATCAAGTTTGCTTTTTCCTTCAAACTGGTTCTTATTTCTCAATTTTGTTTGCAACCCGGTATAGGGTATTACCGGAGAAGGCAATGGCACCCCACTCCAGTACTCTTGCCTGGAAAATCCCATGGACGGAGGAGCCTGGTAGGCTACAGTCCATGGGGTCGCTAAGAGTCGGACGCGACTGAGCGACTTCACTTTCACGTTTCCCTTTCATGCACTGGAGAAGGAAATGGCAACCCACTCCAGTATTCTTGTCTGGAGAATCCCAAAGACGGCGGAGCCTGGTGGGCTGCCGTCTATGGGGTCGCACAGAGTCGGACACGACTGAAGCGACTTAGCAGCAGCAGCAGCAGCAGCAGCATAGGGTATTACAAGAGCCCTAGGCTGGAAGGCAATCCAGGAAACTAGTCTCAGCTCCACCGCGGCTTTCTGGATGGCTTGTGGACAAGTCAGTGAACTTTTTGAACTTGTTGCATCTCATATAATAGGACCAGCAACCACTTATCGAAAGCTTACAGGCCAAGTACTGTGATCAGGGTGGTCTATACGCTATCTCACGAATCTTAGGAGGTAGAGTCTATAATTTTCCCAGTTCAGAGAAAAAGGAAAATAAAGCTCAGAAAGTGTAAGGTATTCATGATCAAGAGCAGGGGCTGGGCTCGAACCAGCTCTGTAACTGTAACTCCAGAATCCATTCTTTACATTATACCGTAGGGCGCATTCTCTTCACGCTCAAGGCAGCCAGCCCTCAGCCTCCTTAGGGGAATGTTTGCTCACCTATGCACGCAGGGACCCTACGACCGTCGGAGGTTACGCTCGCAGCTGTAAGCCACCCTCCAAGCTCCAGAGAAGGGTGCTGGCCTTCCTCTTTCCGCCTCACAGGCCTCCTAGAGGGAGGCTCCGCCCCCTAATCTGATTGGCTATCGAGAGCGAGGCCGCTCTTGGGGATTGGCTGCCCAGCGGCCAAGGTCTGACGTGGCAGGGCCGGTGTGTGGGTCCCGCTGGGCTGCGGACCTAACCCACCAAGGAGGTGGCGGGACCCTGACTGGTGGTGCAGCAGGGAAGCGTGAGCAGCCACCATGCCGCTGGAGCTGGAGCTGTGCCCTGGGCGTTGGGTGGGCGGGCAGCACCCATGTTTTATCATTGCCGAGATCGGCCAGAATCACCAGGGCGATCTGGACGTGGCCAAGCGCATGATCCGCATGGCTAAGGTGAGGGGACAGTCTAGACAACTCGGGAACTAGCCCGGCGGCGGTGGACGGGGTGGGGAAGGGCCTGGGGGAAGAGCGGCCTGGGCATGGGTGGGGCGGGGCTGCGCAGAGCCCGAATCATCCTCGCTCTGCCTCTCGGTGCCCTGCATCCGGCCTGGCGTCCAGCTCTCCAGGTCCATTTCCAAATGTTTCGAATCCTGTTCTTCATACCTTCGCCATCCTCCTGATTTGTTTGCATTACTACAGTTGCCCCCTAACCCGACCTCTCTCGCCCCTTTCTGGTGGCAGAATGATCTTTCTGAAACACAGATTTGATGAGGCTTCAGTGGCTATGCACTGCCACTGTCGAGTCGAAACCCTTTAATAAAGTCTTCAAGACTTTAATGACCTGGCCTCTTCCAGCCTATCATTTTTTAAATCTCTGACATTTTCTGCGACAGTGAATTACTTCCAGGAAGTTCCTGAAAGTTGCTGTTGTCTCTCTCATCTGCCATTCCTTGTAATTACTTCATAGAATTTTGAGAATAAAATAAAGATAAGATCTAAAGCTCTTAGTACAGTACTTGGCAAATAGGACTCAATACATGTTAGCTATTAGTGATATGATGTTAATGAACACTCATGCTCCCTCTTCTCTTGGATGCTTTCTCCAACTCCTCCTTTCAGAGTTGGGTTCCTGTAATTTTTCCCATGGCATTGCATTGCCACTGTCTGTTTAAACTCTCCGTTAGACTGTGAGTGCTCTGAAGGGGGAACCTGTCATATTCTTCATTGTGAACCCAGTCCCCAGCATAAGATCTGCACTGTGATTGCTTGGTTTAGAGGTAGTTCACTAAATCTTTTTTTCCTTTCACTTCCCTTCAGCCAGTGCTGTTCTGTCATTCGTGATTAGGTTTTCTTTTACTCTTTCAGGACTAACTCTGCTTTCGTGGAACCCTACAGAATCATAAAGATACTTTATTTGGGGACTTCATTGGCAGTCCAGTGGTTAAGACTCTGCTTCTACTGTAGGGGATGTGGATTTGATCACTCTTTGGAAAACTAAGATCCTGGGTGCCACGTGGACAAAAAAAAGAAAATTTTATTTTTAAATTTTATTTATTGAAGTATCACTGATTTGCAATAATATTAGTTTCAGGTATACAACATAGTGATTCAATATTTTTATAGATTATACTCCTCCATTTAAAGTTATTGCAAAATAATAGTTATATTTCCCTGTGATGTACAGTATATCCTCGTTGCTCATTTATTTTATACATAGTAGATGGTACTTCTTAATCCCACACCCCTTTCTTGCCCGTCACTCCTTCCCTCTCTCCACTGGTATCCATTCATTTGTTCTCTAGATCTATGAGTCTGTTTGCAACCTAAGTGTCCATCAACAAACAAATGGAGAAAGATATACTATATATGCACAATGGAATATTATTCAGCCATAAAAAAGTGAAATTCTGTCATTTACAACGATGTGAATGGACCTGGAGGATATTATGCTTAGTGAAATAAGTCAGAGAAAAACAAATACTGTATGTTAATCACTTACAGGTGAAATCTAAAAAGTAAAATATGCTTTTAAAGAGTAACAATTGCTAACATTTTTGAATGCTTACTGGGTTAAGTGCCTTAAATACACCATCTAACTTTCAAATTTGATGCAAAGGGTGTGTTACACCTTGACTTATTTAGTAGTTTGCTTTTTTGCCAGTAGAGAAGCAATAAAAGCTTGAACAAAGAAACCATCAGCAGCAGGGTAAAACAGGGACAGTGATTGTGTTTTCTGAACCTAGAGTTGACTATAGCATTAAACAGATACAGAAATGTATCTCATTTAGGAAAGAAGCTGAGAAAAGAAAGGGAGGAACTTCCTGTCCTCCCAGTACAACTGCTGTCATGTGGGATGTGGTAGAACTTTATCTGATGTCTTATCATTAGTATTTTCTGCTGTTTTACTTCACTCTACTACTTCCTATAAAAGGAAGGTTTGCCTAGATGGAGACAAGCTTTGTAAACTCTTGAGCGTAAGTCTGCTTCTCGAGGCAGACATGAGAAGCAAAGGAGGGAAGCATTGCGCTATGAAGACCATGTCGTGCAGCCTCCAGGAAAGCCCTCTGGACACTTCTGCCAGAGAGTCTCCGCACAGTTTTGGTCAGGTCCCTCTAGGCCTTGGGATCTTTATGTAGACAATGAGGACTCTGTCGTCCAAGATCACTTTCAGGTCTAATGTTCTTTGAACTTCTTTCTAGCATCAAGTTCTGACCATGCCATTTTGTGACTTTTCCAGGAGTGAAAGTGACACTCTCAGCACAGACATTTCTGGAGTCCAGGTTTCCAGCAACATGAAGACCTGTGTGTCTACAGCAGTGTCAGTGAGCTGAGACCTGAGAGAGTTTTCCTTAATCTTTTCTACTGAGTGGTTTTAAAAAAACAATTTTGAGAGCTTGGAGGCTGATTGGAAATAAAATTATAGCTTTTATAGTCAGACAATCCAGCTTTTATATTATAGCTTCTGTTCAGTAAAGCTGGGGCATTTCTAAATTTTTTTGCTTGCCATTGCCCCAGAACCTCTTGTTCAAACAAGATGCCATACAGAAACCACACGTGCAAAACAGCTAACAGCCACCCCCATCAGGGGCTCCTCAGAAAGTTACAGGCCTTGGAGCTGTTCCACATGGCCATTTGTACAGATAGAGAAACTGAGGCCAGAGATAGGGAGTGACTTATCCAGGAGAGTCAGAGTTAAGGCAGATTCTTTTCCCCCTAAATTCTGGTCCAGTGCTCATATCCTCTGCTGAGTTATACAACTTAAAATCTTGATTGTTTGATTAATTATTTTTAATATTATAACGTAAAGCAAAGTTGTCCCCCCCCCCGCTTTTTTTTACATTTTAAGAGGGAAAAACAGAGGGGAACCCCTATCCCCAGCCTTTTCTTCTTTTGAGACTTCCTTGCTTCTCCTGTTTCTCTTCTTTGGGAGTTCTTAAGAACTCTGTCATTTGATGTTGGCATTTGTTTGTTAAATATTTGTTTATTTACTTATTTGTTTGGCTGCATCAGGTCTTAGTTGCTGAGACTGAGCAAGAGAGTGAGTGGTCTTAGTTGCAGCATGCAGGATCTTTTAGTTTTGAGGTATGCGGAATCTTTAGTTGTGGTATGTGGGATCTAGTTCCCTGACCGGGGATTGAACCCTGGCTCCCTGCATCTGGAGCATGGAGTCTTAGCCACCGGACCAGCAGGGAAGTCCCCTTGATGTTGTTTTTAAAGATAATGGTTTAATAGCAATTGCCCCAACATTTCTCTTCTCTCTGAGAGCCCGTGACCGAAAATTAAAGGAACCCTAATATGTGTTGCAGGAGTGTGGGGCTGATTGTGCCAAGTTCCAGAAGAGTGAGCTGGAGTATAAGTTTAATCGGAAAGCCTTGGAGAGGCCATACACCTCGAAGCATTCCTGGGGGAAGACATACGGGGAGCACAAACGCTATCTGGAGTTCAGCCATGCCCAGTACAAGGAGCTACAGAAATATGCTGAGGAGGTTGGCATCTTCTTCACCGCCTCTGGCATGGATGAGGTGAGCGCTCTGCCATTTTAGCAGACCTAGGGGACAACAGGTGGCCTGGTGTCTTTGACTTCAAGCCAGTTCCAGGCTTTGCTCACTTTAGACTGTTTTGTGTTTTCTGAGCTAGAGTTCCCCATAACGTTGACCAGGTAAATGTCCAACTAAACAGGAGGCTGGGGGGATTGGAAGCGCAGTGAGATTTGGAGGAAAGAGAACCATGGTTTTCTAAACAGGCTGTCTCTGGGAGTAGGGGGCAACCACCCTGGAAACCCAGAGTCCCTCAAGCCCCTGGGAGACCCTACTGGGCCAGTTTGCTCCCAGTGGAAAGTGGTCTAGACTCAGAATCAGGAAACTGCAGTCCTAACAGGAGTCCTCCTGTTGCCGAGTGGCTGTGGGTGATCTGGGTGGGGCGACACTGCATCTTCCAGAAGGGAGTGGCTCCCAGGATAGCCATGCCCACATCCTGGAAGAGTCCAGCTGGTGCCAGGTCTCAGGTTCCATCTGCTCTGTGACCTGCCTCAAGGCTCCTTTGTGGGCTCTTTTTTCAAATATAAAAAAATTTAGTTATAAAAATAATGTCACAGAAAGTTTAGAAAACAGGAAAAAAAGGAGAAAAACTGACTCATAATCTCTACACAGCAGCTCTTTGTACGTATATCCTCCTGAACTTGTTTTATATGCATATTTTATTACCTGGTTATTATATTTGTGAATGTTTAGTTCTGTGTTTGCTTTTTCCAGGTAATATTATACCACAGCTTTTACCCATATCCTGGTTTTCTTTCTCAGCTTTATTGAGCTATAATTGACATGTAACTCTCCATATCTTTTGCAGAAAGTTATTAATGGTGGTGTAGTATTTCTTTTGAGGATTTTTAATATATGTGACCATTTCTTTATGTTTGAATATGAGGTTACTTTCAGCTTTTTGTGCTTTTAAATGATGCTGAGGTGACCATCCTTCTGTGTTTTGAGTTGTTTCCTTAGGATAACTTTGCAGGAACGGATCAGTAGACGAAACTTAACATTTTTAAGGCTCTTGGCTTGTGATTCTTTTAGTCAGCTAGGGTATTTGAAGAGACTCCAGTTCCTTCTGTAGGCCTCTGACCTCTTGTGTTACTGTTCCAACCCTAAGCTGTGTCTGTAAATTAAGTCAAAAAAAGCATCACTCTAGTCTAGACCATTAGTAGATTAAAAAAGAAGGGGAAGCAGAGAACCTAGACATCTGGGAAACTTGAAAAGTTCAGGCATCAGTTCCGTAACCCAGATTCATTCTTTAATTGACAGCATTCATAAGCATGACATTCTTCAGATCTAGTTGTTCATCTAATAATCATAATTTCCTACATCTGAATTCGATGTTATAGTTTATGAAGCATCTTCACTTACAGTAACATATTTTATCCCTACTATGTCCCATTTTACAGATGAAGAGGCTCCAGGGGCTAGAAAGTCTATGTGATGTTGCATAGTTGGGAAATGGGTCTTGAGGGCAGATCTAACACCTTTCTGGGGTCCCCTGGCAGCCACTCAGGTGCCGGTCCAGGCATGTGTGGCTTCCCAGAGCTCAGCAGAGCCTTTGGGCTTCCCCCGTTCTTCACCGCCCTCCATGTTGGTGGCTGGAGAGTCTTGGACCTGCGTTGCCCCCAGGACAAGGGGACAGATTTTTCCTTTTTTTTGGCCTCGTCATGTGGCTTGCAGGATCTCATTTCCCACCAGGGACTGAACCCGGGCCAAGGCTGTGAAAACGCCACATTCTAGTCACTAGACTACCAGGGAATTCCCAGGGATAGATTTTTAAATAACAGCTTTATTGACACATCATACAATTCACTCAACTAATTTTATAACATTTTTAACACCCCAAAAGGAAGCCCTATACCCATTAGCACTCATTCCTCAATTCCTTCAATTCTCCCAGCCTTAGGCAACCTCTAATCTGCTGTCTGTCTCTATAGATTTGCCTTTTTTGGACATTGCATATAAGAAGAATCAGTATGTGGTCCTTTGGGTGTATATATATATAGATATAGATATAGATATATTTATGGTAACTCATTGTTTAACTTCTTTGAGGAACTGCCAGACTTTTTGAAAGTGGCTGTACCATTTTATATTCCACCAGCAATGTATGAGGTTTTTGCCTCTCATTCCTGGTAAGTCTGGGTGGAGGTTATTTACCTTCTTTGTGCTTCTGTGTCTTCAGCTGAACTCATCTCTCAGGGTTGTCGTGAGGATTAAATGTGATCACCCACAGAAGGTGCAGCACACAGCCAGTGCTCAGCAACATTAGTTACAGTTGAGGAAGCAGCCGGGCTGAGGGCCAGGAAATCCAAGTCCTTGCCCTGCTCTGCTCAGTTCATCTCCATGTGAGCTTGGCGAGTCGCTTCCCTGCTCTGGGGCCTCCATTTCCTTTCATGTGTGAAGAAGCTGCCATCCAAAGGCTCTCCCTGCTCTTTTGTCCCGAGTCAGCATAGAATCTGGCAGGGTCACTAAGGTGACTTGGACCTAGAATGAGGACTTTCCTGTTCAGACTGTTTCCAGACACTGAGCTCCCGGATGTGGGCTCTGAAGGGAATGCCTGGCCTCTGCTTGCAACTGGGCAGCGCTGCTCAGGAAGTCACTTCTTTAGGTCTTTTGCTACCAAGTGGCTTTGAGGTTAAGAGTCAGGAACAAAGGAGAGGAGTCTGGGTGTTGGTGGCTGGGGCTGCCTCTTGGTTTCCCAGGAAGCAGTTTGGTGTGTAAATTTGAGCTCTGCAGCCGCACTCTGAGTTCAGGTGCTGACACTGACACTTGCTCCGTGAGCTTGGGCTGGTCACTAACCTTTTTGAGCGGCAGGTGTCCATCTGTGAAAATGAGGTAATCAAGATGCCTACCCCACAGCTGCAGTGAGGACCCGGTGAGATGAACCTGGGGGCTTGCAAGATTTGTGCCCACTGCCTGACAGCTGTTCTGTTGCTTAGAATCCTTTTCTCTGCTTCACACTTAACAGGGCAGGGAGTCTTCTCTGTCCTAGAAATGCCGTTTGCTCCCCACTGGTGTCCTGACAGACCAAGGCACAGGCAGCGAGGAGAAATGTGTTCTTTTTTCTTTTTAGATTTATTTATTTATTTTTGCTGTGCTGGGCCTTTGTTGATGTGCACGGGCTTTCTCTAGTTGCGGAAAGCAGGGGCTACTCTTCGTTGCTGTCCGAGGGCTTCCCATTGCGGCATTCTTAAGAGCTTTTGCAAGAGTGCCATTTGCTTTGCCCACCAGGTCCCTTTTTGCTGAACCAGCAAGTCCTGTCTACCCGGCTGTCGGAGGTGGGTTGGTCCCTTGTTCCGTGTTTGCCCAGCAAGCAGCTCTGAGGGTTTACCCACCCTGACTTCCTCATGGACAGTAGGCATGTCCTGAGTGCCGGTTTTTTCCACTCTGTGCTGTCCTAGGGCGTTCTTTGTGTGCTGAGGAAAGGTTAAGGCATGGTGGAATTTTATGAAGACCAAGAAAATACCAGGGCACCTGGTCAGAAGCTGCACAGAGGCCTGTGGAACTCAACTGAAATGAGCAGAGTGCCGTTGGTCGAAATGGAGAGTTTTGTTGAGAAAGCAAATGGGAGCCATGGCGTAGAGGTGGCCCTTGGAGGACCCATTCCAGCAGAGCTACCCTTCCCTCCTAGTGCCTGCCTCCACGTGCCTGCCCTTGTTCCTCCACCACCCCTGCTCCAGGGCGCCCCCTGCCTGTGTTGTGGTGTCCTCTGACGGGGCTGAGGGCAGGCCGGGCCTACTGGCTCCATGCTTCCCCCCTCATCCTTTCCTCAGCCTGGGCAAGCCCTCCGGCACCTCCTGTTCTCCCAGCTCATTACCATAGATCCGGAAATCAAGGGGAGTGGAAACAGCTTTAGAAAAACCCCAGCTCCACTCCCGTCTTTTCTGTTACCCCTTAGATCAGCTGCTGCTGCTGCTAAGTCGCTTCAGTCGTGTCTGACTCTGTGCGACCCCATAGACGGCAGCCCACCAGGCTCCCCCGTCCCTGGGACTCTCCAGGCAAGAACACTGGAGTGGGTTGCCATTTCCTTCTCCAATGCATGAGAGTAAAGAGTGAAAGTGAAGTCTCTCAGTCATGTCCGACTCTTTGCCACCCCGTGGACTGCAGCCTACCAGGCTCCTCTGTCCATGGGAGTCTCCAGGCAAGAGTACTGGAGTGGGGTGACATCAGCAGGCTCCCGAATTTCTCATGGGATACATTGTGGAAAGGGGGTTCCTCATTAATTCATTAATTTAGAGTCAAAGTCCCTTCCCCAAATAAACAAGGGTTCTGTGCTGAATAAGTGTGGGAAACACTAGGAGTAAAATAGCTAGAGTGTATTCACTAGAACCCTCCAAGGTGAAGTCTTACAATGCAGTGTTTCACCCAAACCAGTTTGCTGGTAGGACCCTTTGCTCTGTGTTTAACCCAGTTGGATGCCTAGGAAGGGTCATACTCAATTGAGTTCCTTTCAGACAGGCTCAGAAAGCCTTGGTGATGTGGGGCAGAGGAGAGGAGAAGTTACGAGGCTGCCTGGCTGCGTTGTATCGATATCCCGTAGATGGAAGAGGAACTGAAGACAGCATAGACAGAGGAAGCCAGGAAGTCCACAGAGAGAAAGGCAGCCACTGGCGCTGACCCAGCCTGACGGGGCCTGGGCCCAGTAATACTGCCTCAGGGTGGAAGGCTAGCATCTTCCAGATAACTACTGACGTTGGCACCCTTTGCAGAAGAGATTAATCCAAAATGGCAGTTTTCTAAGTGGCCACTAGGTGGGGCTGGCTCCCTAGGAAGGCTGCAAGAAACCAGCTGCACCTTTCTCTGCCAACAGGAATTTACCCCTTTGCTTGCTTGAAAATTGTAGAGCTCCATGCATATTTTCCTGGAGAAGGAAATGGATGGCAACCCACTCCAGTATTTTTGCCTGGAAAATCCCATGGACAGAGGAGCCTGGCAGGCTAAAGTCCATGGGTCACAAAGAGTCCGACACGACTGAGTGACTTCACTTTATGCAGATATTACAATCAGCATAGGTAAGCTTTGCAAAGGATTTTTCCTACATTTGGCCCCTCCTTGCCCCTAAGTGCCCTGCGCCTCTCCTGATTGGGCTCATCCATCTCTTTATGCCCCTGGGGACTCTGATCATGAGCCATGCTCTCACAAAGTGGAGCATTAGAGACAAAATTTTGCGTAGGATTTTCCCTCTTAAAATAGAAAACACTCTCTTCATCTGCCAGATAAGAGTGGGGAGGGTGGGGACACTAGACTTTATTCAATAAATTGTTTAAAACAAATGCTTTTCAGTTTCATCTTAGGGCTGGTTAATAGTATGAGAGACACATACACAGGAGAGAATGACATAGAAAACTGTGGAAGGGAAGAGAGAGACAAGGAAGACATAAAGCAGAGGGGAGGAGGAGGCGGCGGCTTAGCACCTTGAAGGTGAGTGGTGCTTCGGCCATCCTGAAAGGTGTCTCTTAGACTGAGGAGATTGCCATCTGCCTTTGGCCTGTTCACTGGCTGGTTAGTCACTGTATGTCTCTCCAGCAGCTCTAACCCCTACTTATTAGAGGAAAGTGATTCTTAAGAGTGAGGCCAGTGATTAGAGTAGCTCATCACCTGCTGGGAAGATGGAGGAAAGCTCAGCCAGTACTGGTTTGATTCAAGGAAACTGCTGGCAAGAACTTCCCTGGTGGTCCAGTGGTTAAGACTCAGCACTTCCAATGTAGGGAACGCCAATTTGATTCAATCCCTTGTTTGGGAACTAAGATCCCACATGTTGCATAGTAAGGCCAAAAAAAAGGAAAGAAGTAAAAAAATAAAGAACCTGCTGGCAGAATGACCTCATACTGTTCCTTACCACCCCTGAATCCTTTGGATTTCCATGCCAGTAACCTTGCTCCTTGCTAATCTAAGTATGTTTCACAGAGCAGTAACAGTGGTATTACTGAGGAACTTACAAGAAATGCAGACTCTTGGGCCCCACTCTAGATCAACAGAATCAGAACTTGCATTTCATTCGTCCAAGATCCATGGCAGGTTCATGCGCCTGTATTAAAGTGTGAGAAGCACTGACCTAGCTAATCAAGTCTTCCAAACTTACTTCTGAGACTTGGCCAGCATTTTAAGATAGATGGAAGTTAGATACTGGGAACTATTCCAAGGCATTGACTCTCCCTACTTCTGATTTTCAACTTCAATTAAAAAAAAAAAGTAATGAAAAGTAATTTGGGAAGTTTTGATAATTGTACAGCAAATTGAGATTTTACTCTTAAAACTTGTGGTCCACTAATTCCTTTAGCAGGCACTTGGTGACATTTGCCAATTTCCTGAGGGTTATTGATGAATCCCAGGTAAGGATGGTGAAGGGCCCTAGAGAGGTAGCCTCAAACAGTCAGATTGGTTTTTTTCTGTGGGCAGCATAATTTGAGATCTGAAAGGGCTTGGGTTTGATGGGCCCTGCCAGCTGTGGATCAGTGTGTCAGGGCTGGGTCATCAAACACTTCATTTCTTCTACTTTTGGCAAGGATTGAAATGGCTTCTTTTCCTAGCTGTTTGGTCCTGAGGCAAGGATAAGGCCTTTGAGGGACACTCACTTTTTCAGTGCCTACTTGTCTGAGTCAGGATTAGGTCATGACCCTTTCTTGTTTGTTCACTGGGCCCCAGGCCCCAGGGGAAGGTAGGTCTGGCCAGGGGTCTGATTCTTTTCCAGATTCTCATAGACAGTGTGCGCCAGGGTACAGTGTCTGTTGGACAAATGGATGGGTGGATATGAGTGAAGGCGTGTTTGAATTTGAATGAAATGACTGATAATGAATCTGTGTCTGCTTTCAAGTTGCTGGGCAAGAGAAGGGATGTTTCTATTTTAGGTGGCTCCTCGCCTATCTTGAGGACGGTGATTTTGAACTGTGGTGAATGTGAGCTCCCCCTTTGATTTTGGTAGATGGCAGTTGAGTTTCTGCATGAACTGAATGTTCCCTTTTTCAAAGTTGGATCTGGAGACACCAACAATTTCCCATATCTGGAAAAGACAGCCAAAAAAGGTAAGTGTTTAACTTTCGTCATACAAGCTGAGTCCAGACTTTTTGCGTTTTTACACCATTGGTAATTACCCACTAAAGGAGTCTCCTGAAGACAGATTTTCCAATCAGCATATACTCCCACTTTTTCATGTGCTGACTTGAAAGAAATTAAAGATATAGTTTTTATAAGAATTTTTAAAGATTTCTTTTTTTGATGTGGACCATTTTTTAAAAGTCTTTATTGAATTTGTTGCAGTATTGTTTCTTTTTTATGTTTTAGTTTCTAGGCCACAAGGCATGTGGGATCTTACCTCCCTGACCAGGGATTGAACCCACACCCCCTGCACAGGAAGGTGAAATCTTAAGCCCTGGACCACTAGGGAAGTCCCCATAAGAATTTTTAAATTAAAATTATTTTTAATTTCTAATAAAATATTTATATAAAATGAAGGATATGACAGTATAAATGAAACTCCTTAGAGGCAGCTCTGACTTTGAGAAGTACTCTTTAGGTATATTAGAACATCCAGCCTCTGCACATCAGAGCTTGTACAGTGGTTCTACAACATGAGTGATCTCATATGGTCCTCATGTCGGTACTGGGACTGAAGCAGGTCATATGATGATGATGCTTTCTACTTACTTCATAGCCGAGAAACTGAGACCACACAGGTAGGACGTGGCAGCTCAGGGCCTCACCCTCTTGAATCTGGGGCATGCTCACCCTACCATGCTGTGCAACCTCTTAATACAATGAGATGCTCATCTTTCTCTAAAGAGTGTTAGATTCCTCTTAATTTGGTTCACTTTGTTGCACAATAACATTGTGGGGTGAAGGGAGTCTACGTTTCCTGTGGTTGAGGACAGAAACCCACCAAGCTCGCCTGTGTTCCCCCACTGCGTAAGAGTTGTTTGAATGATGAGACCAACAGCAGGGGTATGCTTAAGGGAGCGTCAGAACCCCTGAAAATAAAGTGATGATGGTACTCGTGTTGGGTCCTTCAGGCCGCCCAATGGTGATCTCTAGTGGGATGCAGTCCATGGATACCATGAAGCAAGTCTATCAGATTGTGAAGCCCCTCAACCCCAACTTCTGCTTCCTCCAGTGCACCAGCGCATACCCGCTCCAGCCTGAGGACGTCAACCTGCGTGTCATCTCGGTGAGCACAAGGGAGGGCCCTTGTCTGACTGGGTCATTGGCTGTGGGAAAGATGCAGCCAAAATTTTAACCAGCCTTGACATGCTTTGTAATTGGGACATCCTTCCAGTGTTCTGGCCTGGAGAATTCCATGGACTGTATAGTCCATGGGGTCGCAAAGAGTCGGACTGGACTGAGCGACTTACACTTTCACTTGAAAGTGTTGCTGTTCCAGAATCAAATTAGAACCAACTATGGAGTTAAGCAGTCAGATACATTCTAAAGATTATAAATTAAATTTTCCTAACACCAATCTTAATTTCTCTCATTATAAAATTTAAGGTGGAGTCTTTGGGGATTTTGTTTATTTGTTTTTTGTCGTTTTAAGGTGGAGCCTTTGTAATTGTCCATATACATTTTCTTTACCTGTATGTATTGGCCATTAGGGGTCCCTTTTCTGTGAACTGCTGGCTTTTATCTTTTCTTAATGAGTTGTGGATTTGTTTTTGTAAAATATACATAAAATTTGCCATCTTAACCATTTTTGGTGTCCAGTTCAGCGGCACTAAGTACGTTCACATTGTTGTGCTACCATTGCCACATCCATGTGAAGAACTTTTTCTCATCTCAGAGTCATATCATATTCTATACTCATTAACACTAACTGCCATCCCCCTACCCTGCCAGCCCCTGGCAGCTGTCATTTTATTTTCTGTCTCTATGAACTTGACTACTCTCGGTTTCTCAAATAAACGGAATCATACAGTATTTGTCCTTCTGTGTCCATCTGCTTTCACTTAGCATAATGTCTTCAAGGCTCATCCATGTTGTAGCATGTATTAGCATCTCATTCCTTTTTAAGGCTGAATAACATTTCATTGTATGTGTATACAATGTATGGTTTAACTTCATCTGTTGATGGACATCTGGGATGGTTCCACCTTTTGGCTATTGTGAATAATGCTGATATGAATGTTGGTGTGCAAATATTCATTTTTCTTCATATTGAATTGTAGGAGACCTTCTTGAAACTTCTGGTTTTTCCTGTTCTGTTATTTACCAGCTCTCTGATTCTTTCAGTACAGTATTTGACATTTTGAGGTTTTTTTCCCCCCGATTATGTAAGCTCTTATACATTTTTCTAGAGAGTCTTTCATATATAACTTTTTAAAAAGTAATCTTTTTTCAAAATGACACGGCTGTCTTTTTAACTGAAGTTTTAGTTCCTCCCAGTTTTGTAGTCTTTTCTCCATTTCTAGCTCATCTCTAAATCATATTATTTTTAAAATTAAAACGTGATTTAAGAAAAAAAAAACTCAGCCCTGATGTATATAACATAGAAAGTGAACATCCTCTATAATCCCATCCCACAGAGATTACTGTAATTGACAATTTAGTGTGTATGATGCCAAACATTTCCCTCAGTGTTCTTCCTTTGTGAAGCATGGTCCTGTTTCCCTTCCACCGTCCCCCCCTCACCTCCCTGGTGTGCTCATGTCCTTTCTCCTGAGAGCAGGGCATGGTCAGAGTTAAACTGCCAGCCTGCCCCCCACCCCTACCATCCCAGCCCACCTCATCATGGCAGGGTGAGTACTCTGACCTACAACCTGCACTTCCTTGTCCATCACACACCCTTAGGCCTGGTTTCTGAGGCCTTTGCCACTCAGCTGTCCTAATCTTTTATTAACTCCCATCTGGGTCTTTCTGCTGTACTTAAGCTTTCTGGTCACCCTCCCTGACAAGGCTCACTCGACTTAGCATGTCTTTTGTTGCATCCAGTGAATTATAGATAACCAATTAATTAATTATTTAACATTTCCACCGAAGGATTGAGATTGGACTGTTTGTATTATTGATGGCGATCTTTGTGCATATAGCACGTTTGCTTTCAGCTGCTCAGCCTAATTAAATGTGACAGATGCTTTCTGAGTGAGTTTAGGCATTTGGTTATAGTTCTGGTGTTATTCCTGGTGGTTTGTGCAGTGTGACGCATTCTTCAGATGTGTTCCTGATAAGAGCAGCCATTAGTTTTGAGCCTTCACAGTGTGCTGAGTGCCCTCCATGTGCTCACAGAAGCTCCCACCAGCTACCGTCATCCCCAGAAGGAGAGGCTCCGAGAGCCTCAGAGACTTCCTGGAGCTTCACAGGTAGTGAGTGGCTGAATGGGGCCTCAGATCCATCAGCCTGACTCTGGATTGTATGTGGAAAGCACTACACTGTTTAACTTTCTTTTCCTTTTCCATTTTAAAGGAATACCAGAAGCTCTTTCCAGACATCCCCATAGGGTATTCTGGGCATGAAACTGGCATAGCGATATCTGTGGCTGCAGTGGCTCTGGGGGCCAAGGTCTTGGAGCGTCACATAACTTTGGACAAGACCTGGAAGGGGAGTGACCACTCGGCCTCGTTGGAGCCTGGAGAGCTGGCCGAGCTGGTGCGGTCTGTGCGCCTCGTGGAGAGGGCGCTGGGCTCCCCGACCAAGCAGCTACTGCCCTGTGAGATGGCCTGCAACGAGAAGGTGGGTTCTCCTGGCCTGCCGGGTGCCAGTGTTGAGAGGAGCTATGTGGGCTTACCTGAGAGGTAGTGGGAACCAGCCCTACCTGAGCCCAGAACGGTGGGGTAATGCAGGGATGTTGCTACAAGCCCCTGAGGTTTTGGAGTTCATGTTAGCAGCGGGTGGAACTTATTGAAGGAACTTTAGCTGTTCCTCTGGTTCCCTGGCATCATATTATGGTTTCCATTAAGTCTCTGAAGCTTGTGGCCCCAGCGCTCAAGACCCTGGTGGTGTCTGGGGCCTCATGAGGCATGTGGAGAGGTCGAGTCTGGGCTCCCATGTTGTAGGTAATCCTAGAGGCATGTTCAGGTGGAGGGGTTCCATGAGGCAGGGGGAGGAGGGCTGTGATAAGTCAAGGAATCCCTAAGCATAGGGAGACATTGGAAGCATAGAGCAAGGATTCTCATGGGCTTGCTGGGGGATGATGCATACATTCCCTTGGGAGCCCTTTGAGCTAGCTGTGCAGCATTAACCTTCAGACAGAGTGGACGGGGGGAGGCCAGCAAACTCTGCCTGGCACAGAGGCCATCAGGCCTTCCTGGAAGCCATGGATGGCCTAGACCTGGCTCAGCCTCTGAGTCGGGGCTGCCAGGGGAGCAGACACTCCTCTGATGCTGCAGTCTGTTTGGGCCGAAGCCAAGATCCCACACCAGGCCTGCTCCAGGAGGGTTGTCTTTTATTCCAGTGGGGCCTACTTGCTGCTCTCAAAGATGTATATACACTGGAAAATTAAAATAACAGTAAAAAGAAACAAACTGCCTTATAGAAGAAGAGAGGAGAAAGCTGGCTCAGAAACTGGAATGAAAATTAAAATAACAGTAAAAAGAAACAAACTGCCTTACAGAAGAAGAGAGGAGGAGAAAGCTGGCTCAGAAACTGGAATAAGAGTTTCAGCAGCTGAGCACTGAATTTGGTTCTGAACATCCTGGCTCCGTGGGTAGACAGTGAGACACAAGATGCAACATTTGATAATCATCTGCTAACAGACCTTTTGTCCTGACATAAATTCCAGAATGGATTCCTTGGCCCTTACCTGGAAGATGCAGAGTTATATTAGATACTTTGTGGAACAGCATTTATAGACCAGACCTTAGAAACGCTGGTTCTGAGCTTCAGGTCTCCTTCATTCCCCTCGTTGCCCAGCCTGTCTGCCCCTTCCTGTGAGGCCCCCTTCCATGCTTGTGAGCCCTCTGTATTCCTGTTGTATTGAACGAGGAGGCCGTAAGGTTTGTGTCCGTTGAGCCGTGGGCCAGGGGTCAGAAATCCCAGGTTCTCCTCCTGGCTCCTTGCGACCTTGGCTAGCTTACCTGCCCTCTGTAGACCTCTGTTTCCATGTGTTTAAAATGTGATACTGAACTGGATGATGACAAAAGTAATCACCATTTTTATTTACCAAGTCTGTGTTGCAGGTAGATTAGGGGCATTATCATCACTAATCCTTATAGTCCTCTGATGGGATAGAGGTACTGTTATTTCCCATTTTACAGAGACTCTCAGCCTCGCCTTGTCCCCAGCTGCCTGGGATTCGGGTCTTGCTCTCTTTGGCTACATAACCCGAGTCCTTTATTGTAAAGGCCACCCCTCTGAGTCTGAGTCCACCCCACACTGGCCAAGACCCTGCTGTGTGTGAGCTATTGTTCTAGGCACCAAAGGGGAAAACACACTCCCTGCTTTCCAGGTACCTTGTGTGAGAAAATTGATCAGGGACCCTGGGGATAAAACAACGTGTGCTAGTTATTTGTGTGGCTGGCACTGAATCTTAAATTTTATCCACAGCTGGGCAAGTCTGTGGTGGCCAAAGTGAAAATTCCAGAAGGCAGCATTCTGACACTGGACATGCTCACTGTGAAGGTGGGTGAGCCCAAAGGCTACCCTCCTGAAGACATCTTTAGCCTGGTGGGCAAGAAGGTCCTGGTCACTGTGGAAGAAGATGACACCATCACGGAAGAATTGGTAGAGAATCATGGGAAAAAAATCAGATCGTAAAATAAAGTGCCATTCTTTGAATTCTGAATTGCCTTGCTGGTACTATTAGGTGCATTTGGGTGAGGTGGGGCTGGTCTCTGGGGATCCCTAGACAGCAGACATTTTGGGGCCAGGCCCTGGGTCAAGCCCGTTGGAGGGGTACAAAGAGCAAATATAGGCAGCCTCTGCCTCAGGTTGGCTGGCCCAGAAGGGGCAGTGGGCTCAGAAGCTTCTCATCATTGCCCATTGCAGTGCAGAGGGGTGAATGCTGGCTGTATGGGCCCTTCCTTTCAGCCTGCTGTCTTCCAGCCTGCCAAGCCAACCCTAATGACTCCAAATCTCCCTTCCTCCTGGCTCTCTCCCCTTATCTCCTGCCTGCCCTGGGGTTGAATCCAATTAGCTGTATAGTGATCACTTGGCATTAGAGAAGAAGGGGTTGGTCAAAGTGTCTTACAGGCAGAGGAATGAGCAAAGAGAGGGAAACGGCATTTATTCCTTCTTTCAACAAGTGTGGAGGGCTTGCCACGTGCCAGGCCCTGCTCTGTGGCCTGAGGATGCAGGACTTCCATTCTGATGGGGATGAATGCTTCATAAACCAGGAGCACAGGAAGTAAACCACAGTGTGTTGCTGCTGCTGCTACTAAGTCACTTCAGTTGTGTCCGACTCTGTGCGACCCCATAGACGGCAGCCCACCAGGCTCCCCCGTCCCTGGGATTCTCCAGGCAAGAACACTGCAGTGGGTTGCCATTTCCTTCTCCAATGTGTGAAAGTGCAGTCACTCAGTCGTGTCCGACTCTTAGCGACCCCTTGGACTGCAGCCCACCAGGCCCTTCTGTCCATGGGATTTTTCCAGGCAAAAGTACTGGAGTGGGCTGCCATTGCCTTCTCTGACAGTGTGTTAGAAGGTGACGTGCAGTGAGGCGTGTGAGGGAGATAGGGAGCGTGGGGCTTGGTGTGTTTGCAGCTTGCGGTGACTTGCAAGTATGCCAGTGATGCTAAAATCAGCCTTTCCATGATCTGCAGTGAAATTACACCCAGCTAACAAAATAGCCTCACTGCTGGACTTCCTTGAACTACAGCATGAACCTTTCACAAACATTCCATATCATGTTCCTCTTTGTTCTTTTGAACCAATACTGAGATTATTTTCAGATTCTTAATCTGTGTTCATATTTATTTGACCTGGTTACTGTAACTCGTGTTTCCGAGTGTGTCTTGGAGTCTCTCTTCAAATGTGTGAATGTTTTCTGAAGATTCTTTACTTGTGAAGATAGGGCCTCCCTCCCCTGTGGGTCCCAAAACAGTTTCTGGAAAGGCACCTACCTGTGTATGTGTGGGTGGGGTGGGGTGGGACTCTGGGGTCATACGAGAATCCATAAAACTGACATGCTAAGAGCTACAGTGTGACAGCATCCATTTCTGGCTGCTGTTTACTCCTTCTCCCTATAAACAATCATGAGTAGAAAATCAAATTTTCTGACTTCATAGCCTTTTTTGTGTGTAAGAGTTGAGATGACATTAAACTAAATATCTGAGACTTCCTAGTAAGAAGAGACTTGGTATGGCAGCAGACGGATGTGTTCCATGGCCTGGAAACGGGATATGGGTCTGAAAGGAAAGGAGGGAAGAGCCTAGCTGGGGCTCCAGATGAGAATGTGCAGCAGGTGGTTTCTGGTCAGTTGCCTCCAGGTCCTGTCAGACTGGAATGTTAGCTCCCAGGCTGTTCTGTAGACCTCAGAAGGAAGAAGCCAGGGAGCTTCACACTTCGAAGAGCAACTGAGGGCATAGGTCTTTGGGGAAGAGGACTGTGTAACATGCTGGAGAGAAGGAGGGCTGTTACCTAGAACATGCTTCCCATTGGCACGTAGAGAAACTGAGCCTGTGTATGATGTGTGTGGATAAAGTATGGGGCTGCTTAGATACTCTGCCAGGAGGGCTGGCCGCCTCACACTGTGCCAGCCCTGAAGTCAGGAGGATGGATATCTGGGCACAGCTCTTGTCCATTTACACATCCCCAACTGCCAGGTGGGAGGATTCAGTGCTGGGTGCCCAGTGTGGCAGCAGACAGTCTCTGTCTGCTGGTACCGCCACAAATAAGCCCTGCATGTGTGAACTGCTGAAACATTTTCCAAGAGTCATGGGAGCTGTAAGAGTGGGCCTAGGAGAGGAGGCGTTGGCCAGGGAAGCTTTCCTGGAGGTTGTGGCACTCTTTGATCAGTCTTGCAGGTCAAGAAGTGACTGAGGGAAGAACTGTGGGATTTGAGGCATGGGAAGGGCTGTGGGTGTCCAGCTGATAGTTGGGCAGGGATGGCCACATGGAGAGGAAGGAAAAGATTTGGAAGGTGGTCAGGAAGCAAGCAAGGGCTTAAAGCCTGCTGACATTCAACTGCATTCTATAAGCAATGGGAAGCCATGGAAGGCACAGAGCAGGACATGGGGAACTCAACCTTGGGTCTCTCACTCTTAATGCTTACCCACCCCACCTCGTACGCAGCTTGGCTTCTTGGGCAGGCAGTCTCCTCCTCATGGTATGGGCTCCTGTCCACCAGGCCCTGGCTATGCCGGGCCACCTCTGTGCCCTCTGCTAGCCTGCCTCCTGCAGGCTATCATCACTGTCCCCTTCTCCCTGACAAAGAAAAACTGCAGAAACAGGAGAGATGATGGAGAGTCTCTGAAATCTCTAAATATTAGTTAAGTGACCACAGATGGCTTCAATGTCAATCAAAAATTATATAATATTATCTTGGATAGGAACAGCTGGAAGGTAGGATTTATTTCCATATGAGCAAGAACTTGGTGAACTACGTTTAGAAATAGTGACCTCCTCCTGCTATTAGAGATACTCCATCAGGGACCAACTGACTGCAACAAGGAATTTGTGGAGGGGGTGGGAGATAAGCAAGGCCCCGTCCAGGCCTAGGTGCCGGGTACTTGAAGCAACACAAACCAACATAAACTCCCAATGAAGGACATGGTTAAAAGGGATGGTATTCATGTTTTATTAAAACAAACCACATCTGCAAGCAATTTGCTCTTATTAACAAAAAAAATTTCTACAAATTCAAGCCTGAAAGAGAGTAAGTGATGGGTACCGTTTCAGACCTGGACCCCAAGAAAGCTCAGTCCTGTGCTGAATGCTGCCGGAGGCTCCTGCACCTGCCAGATGGCAGGCAGGAGTACCGGCTATCTTAGCAGTCAGGCCCAACAGGAACCCCACTGGGATGCTAACAGGTCCTGGCATGGTACAGCACTGTAGTTTTCAGGATAGTTCACATCCTCTGGGCTCATTTGAGCCTCACAGCACTGGTAGGTAGGCTCATTAATCCCACTTTACAGATGATCTTCCATCAAGTACAGTGACTAGCCTGAGGTCACAAATGATTGTGGACAAAAACTGCAGTTTTTGTCCTTCATAGTTCAGCTCTGACTCATGCTACAATACATGAATCCCAAAACCTCAAATCTCCCTCGGGGTGTAAGACTTCCTCTCAGAGCCCACGGAAGGTAATCCAAAGGTAGACTCAATCCCAGAGTAACCAGGCAAAAGCAGGGCATCACAGGCCTCATAAGAGAGGGGCCAGAGCAAGTAGGCACTGGCTAGGGACTGGCTGCATTCACCTAAACACGGTGGAAGGGCACAGACCCCAGCCCCTCCACTAGCTGTGAGACATTAGGCATGTTGTTCATTCTCTAAGTTTTGCCATGTGTACAACTGTCAAACTATCTTTCTCCTAGGGGTGATGTAAGGATCAAATGAGTTAATAGTTGTAAAGCATTCAACAGTGCCTGGCAAAATAGCAAGGATTTCTACTTGGACCCTGTGGCTGTGAGTATGGGAATAAGTCTTGGTGCGCAGAGATGAACAGAGATGTGGGGTCAAGCGTACCCATCTCCCTCTGTCAGGAATGCCCTCTGCCTGTCAGAATTCAGCTCTGGGCCATCCCCAGTAGAATTAATTTCCTTTTTCCTGGAGTGTAGTGTTTAAAACATCTAGCCAAGCTAGAGTTGTAAATGATTTGGTTAGGACTAAAGCCACTTTCGAGGTTCCTTCTGCCTTGTATTCTACTTGTATTACACCCCCTCATATGAAAGTACTGTTTTTAGGTAAAAAACAATAAAAATAAAAAACCACTGGAAATGGGAAATTTTATATGGTTCAAACTAATTAATGCACTGAGAGTCTGTTTAAACCCCGAAGGAGACTCAGCCTTGCATTTTCCTCATCTTATCACTGCCCTCTTGCCAAGCACCTAAGAAGATAACTTAAGACAGTATAACTTCAAAACCACATAAGGAATTTGACAAACGGGATGCTGAATGTTCAGAACCGAGACACAGACCCTAGAAAGAGGCCTTTCCTTCCCTCCTGGAGGAGCTGACTTCCCTAGGAAGTCCTGCTGATTTAACCTCTATTGACAACATCACTACTTTCTGGAAAGCAGGGGGTCTCCCCACTTCCTTGGCAACATTTTGGACCTGAGGAAAATAGGGATGCCTGAGCTGCCCAAACCCCACTCATGGTGAGCTCCTCTCCTTTTGATTCCAAGACAGTTGGAAAAACTGCCTGTGGTTGCTTAGCAACAGTCATCTGATTTCTTCCCAACATCCCCTAAGAAATGAATAAGCAGTAGAATCTTCCAGGCTGAAAGCTGGGCTGGAAGAGCTGGGCCAGAGACACATGGCTGGGTGCTAGGGGGTGGCCCAGTCCTTAATCTCTGTGGGTGATTTGAGGCAACTTTCTTTCACGACCTTATTCTCCCCAAATGTACAATGAGGTCAGGCTGGGTGATCTGTGAGGCCCTCCCAACTCAGCTGTTCTGATTCACTAGCACTTAGCTAGTGGTCATGGACTCACTGCCTTGGAGGGAAGGGACTTTTTGAATTTTTCAGGGTGAGGAGGGCATAGGACATGGCTGCCCTTAGAAATCTTCCCATCTAATTGGAAAGACAGGTCCTAGACTGTGGATTTCTTGTGGTTTGGAGAGACTTCCTGGGGCAGTTAAGCCTGGGGAAGACAGGAAAAAAGAAGAAAGGGCTTTCCTGTATAAATGTGTTTGTATGGGAAACGGCAAAGGCAAGGGTATACAGGTGGAACTATGTGACCCAGCTCTGATGGAAGGGTCTCTGAAAAGAGCAGTAGGAGCTAGATGAGGGTATGTACTTTGGGGCAGACTAGAAAAGCCTTGAATGCTAGGGTAAAGTGATTCCCCTGCCCCCCTCCCCATTGTAGTCCTTGGGAAGCTTTTGATAGTTCTAAGAAATTGAGGTTACGGGCAGATCACTGGCTATAAGGGAGAAAATGAGCTTGGGAAAGTGTTCAGGCCAGGAGGTGGTAAGAACCTCTTGCAGCTGCTGGTAAGGGAGGTGACATGGACAAGCTGAAGTAGAGTGAAGAGGAGGAAGCAGATCCAAGGGACATTAAGGGATAGAAAAATCTTAGCGACTCTCACTCATTCACATAATTATCTTGCGCCTACTAAGTGTGAGGCAGTCGTAGGTAGTATATGAGAAAGAATGCTCTGATGCTGGGGATCATGTTCATTGACGTGGTCAGGGTGCTTAAGGCTCACGTGTGGGTGTGTGCTTTCAGGAACCTGAACTGAAAGCAGTGTAGTATGAGTGTCCTGGTGGCGGTGGCGAGGTCGCATGAGAGAGCAGCAGAAGAGGACCTGTTTAGGTGTCCTGGTGGCGGTGGCGAGGTCGCATGAGAGAGCAGCAGGAGAGGACCTGTTTAGGGCTCGTCTGAAACTCGCCTACTAGGAGAGGAACTGTACAAAGCACAGGGCAGGACTGGTGGGGGAAAGGATGGGAATGCTTACAGAGGAGGTCGTAGGCCAGCTCCGTCTGGATGCGGTGAGAGTAGAGCCGTGGAGAGCCTAAGGCGGTCACTAGGGTCTCGGCTACTAGGGCAGCCGGGAGATGCTGATGGCCCCTTCCCAGAGCCGCAGGGCCGGGTAGAGCGGCTCCTGGAAGGCGGCCCGGAAGGTGTGTAGGTGGCTCATGCCGCCTGTCACATCGTAGAAGGCCAGGACGCCGGCCTCGTAATCCAGGAAGACACCGAGCCGGTCAGGGTCGTAGCGGGGCCGCAGGCGGCTGCGCTGGCCGTCGTGGAAGGCCCAGTACTCGAGATCATAGCGTTTGAGGCACCAGGACTGGCGGTTGCAGCCCAAGCGGGCGGCGGCCGAGGCCCCGTGACGCCGCAGGGAGCCGTAGGCCGCGCCCACCCACCAGCCGACGCCCGCCTCCTGCACGTCCACTTCCCAGTAGTGGCGGCCGGCGGCGAAGCAGTCGCGGCCCAGCACCTGCCACAGCGCGTCGAAACGCAGCGCAGGAGTGGGTCCCAGGCGGCCGAGGAGGCCGCAGCGCACTGTCAGGCGGTCAGCAGAAAGGCGCAAGCGCGCGTGCATCGTATCCGGCTCCAGACAGGGCGTGCGCGCGTCTGCGGAGGGCGGGGACACCGGGCCAAGCCTGAGGGGCGGGGCCAGTGACCCGGGCCCGCCCCGCCCCGCCCCGCCCCGCCCCGCCCCGCCCCGCCCCGCCCCCGGGAGAGCGACAGTGCGCGCGCTGGCTGTCCTGCGCTTGTTCACGGTAGAAAACTGGATACACGCAAATCACCAGTGAGGAGGTGATCGGGGAACACGGGGAGGAGATAGCATTTTAATGCACATCTGTTGTACAGTTTGAATTTTGTACAACGGACTTTGTTGCCACTTTCTAAAAATTTAATTTAAATTTAAAAATTTAATTTAAATTTTAAAATAACCCTATATTTTAACACTTGGGTGTCCTTCCAAGTGTTTTTACTTGCCCCTTTATGGTTTTTTTCTTAACATTGGTGTCATACCATACAGACTCTTGGTAATTTGTTTTCTAAATGTATTGATGTATTTATGAACATTTTACCACGTCGTATAATATTCTTTTATAAGAGCATTTTAATGGCAACGTTAAGATTTTGATGTATAGATGAATTAGAATTTAACCTATACCTTCCCCCTGCTTTAAAAAAATATTTAAGCTTTTAAGAAGACTTTCGAAAACACTAATGAATACATCTTTATATATATTTAGGCTCTATTCCTAAAAGAATTGCTGGGTCCATGGGGATGATTGCATTTTTAAGGCCTTTGCCAAATTGTCCTCCAGAAAAGTGCTGGTGATTTTAACTCCCAGTTACAGTTCTTGTTGCATTATACACATTTGGAGACATGAAGTTAAAGAGAAAAGTCTAGGTCTTAGGGCATGTGGATGTTCAACTTTAGTAGATACTACCAGATAATTTTCTTGGTAATATTTTGGAGTTTTCTGGAGAGAGGTTTTATATATCTTTTGTTAGATTTATTCCTAAGTTTTTAGAAACTGTTACTGAAAATAATGTTTTTAACATTTCATTTTCTAATTGTTTATTGCCAATACAATTAATTTTTGTATGCTGACATTACATCTGGCAGCTTTTCTAATTCATTTGTTAACTCTAATTTATAGCTTATTTTGAATTTCCTGTAAAGAATCATGTCACCTTTGAATAATGATCTTTTTTTACTCTTTTCCTATCCTTATAGCTTACATTTCTTTTTCTTGCCTCAAGACATCTAGAACAATGTTGCATAGAAGTGGTTATACTGGACATCCTTTTCTCCTATTCCTGGGTAAATATCCAACAGAAATGCATATAGTTGCATCAAAAGATATGTACAAGGATGTTCATAGCAATATTATTCATTATAGGCAAAAGCTGAAACAACCCATAATGTCCATCAATAAGCACTAGGTGTGCTACGTTCACACGATGGAATACTACACCACAGTGAAAACCAGCAAACTACTGCTACACACAATAATATGGGTAAGTCTCACAGATGTTATGTTGTTCTGTTGAAGAAGATACAAGAGTCATGTCAATGTATGGCAAAACAAATACAATATTGTAAAGTCAAAAAATAGAAAATAAACTAATTAAAAAAAGAGTATAGTCTGAGTGATTTAATTATACAAAAGTCAAGGACAGGCAAAAGTAATCCATATTGTTAGAAGTCAAGAGAGTAGTTACCCTCTGGGGATAGTGAACTGGCATGAAGAACGGTTCTGGGGAGCTGGAAATTTCCATTTCATGGTCTGAAGGAAGTTATTGAATGTGTTCACTTTTTAAAATCATTGAGCTGTACACCTTTGATTTGTATTCTTTTACGTATTTTACCCGTTAACAATTAGTTTAAAAAAATACATGCCCAGTAATTCCACTTTGAGAAATTACTCTTAAAAAAATAATCCAGAAATGAGCTAAGGTGTATTCAATCACTTATTAATTCAACAAATAAGTACAGGAATGGATAGTTATTGCAGCATTGTTTATAGAAATGAAAATGTAAAGCAGCCTAAATGTCCAATAATGTATGAGATTGATTTAAATATGGCATAGTCAATGGAATGCCATGTATCCTGTAAAAAAAAATGATAATATCTGTATTTATTGGAATAGGAAACTGTTCAACCTATACTATTAAATTTTTTAAATTACACAAGAATATCTATAATATGATTCCATTTAAAAAAATCTGTACACATATGTACTTTTAAAATGTCTGAAAGAACATATGCCAAAATATTAACATTTGTCTCTGGGGGAGGTGATTGTTTTCTTTTCATATAAGTAATTTGTAATTCTCTACAAGAAGCATGCATTACTTGTATAATTTTTTAAGGAACAAAGATATCCATAATATATCAGTAAATGAAAACGCAGATTGCAAAGCAGTATGTATAGTATGACACCATGTTTGTAAAATATATATGTATTAAATATTTATCATTGTATGTATATATAGATATGCCAAAGAAAATTAAAAGGGCAAATAGTAGTAGTTATCTACTACTACGTGTCTGCTTGGTAGGTGAGCAGAAAAATTTCTGAAGTTCTTCAGTGATTTATGAGTGATTTTCTTTTAAAAAATTTAGTTTTCTACAGTGAACATGTATTATTTCTGAATTAAAAAAAAAACAACTGGTAATAAGGGTTGGAAAAAACCAAAGGTGTGTCTCTCAGGAAAAAAGGGAGGCCCCTCTACTTCACTGACCCTCCTTCCCCACCATTACACCCCGCCCTCTTCCCCCTCTCCCCGCCCCTGGGGTCTCACATTTTAAGAAGAGTGATCGCTCTGGCGAGGGGCTTGTTTTCAACAAGGAACCGGGCTGGACGCAGGAGGAGCCCGAGAGCTGACAGTTCCTACCTGTAATGAATTGTGAGAAATCGGTGCCTGGCGTTTAGGCAAGCAGCACAAACTACAAAACATTACTAAAAATATTATAGAACTGGAGAGTCACATAATCTCTCCCCCAAGAATGGCATGCAAATTTAAGTAGGAAATGCAAATTCACAGTAACAGGAAAACTCGAGGACAAGGCTCAGATCTACAGAGAAACACACTTTCCAAGATCGGAAGCAAATTGAGCACTGGCAGGCCAGTGTGAGTAAGCCCTGGACATGGGGAAGAAACTGCAGGCTCCAGGACCATGCTGAGAATCAACCATGTATTCAACGATCAAGAAAGGGGGCAATTTCATGGCAGACATGCAAACTCTAGGATAAAGATAGAAAATAGGAAATTAAAGCTGAGCCCTCAGCAAGGTCATATTCATCCAGGTAAAAGGGAGTTCAGGTAAAAGGTCATACTCCTTTCATATTCATCCAGGTAAAAGGTCATACTCATCCAGGTAAAAGAGAGTTCAGGGGAAACCCAGGTCACAATCCCTGTCTCTAACAATTCAGTCAGGTAAGTGAGAAGAGAAATGGGCATGCTTGGCATGCACAAGGCAGAAAGTGCTCTGGATCCAAGAAGAGACATGAAAGGGCTCCAGGGCTTAGAAGGGTCAGCAAAGGCTTCCTGGAGGAGGAAACACCTCAGCTGGCCCTTAAAGATTTGGGGAAGGTTTGGACACCCAGAAAAAGGATGGGAGGCTTTCCCAAGGATATAGCAGGAGCAAAGACAGGTGATTGGAGTATTATGTAAAAAGTGAGGCACCAAGGAAGGTGTTTGAAGGAGTGTAGACATGAGCAGAATTTCCAAGGCTCCCTCTGATGAGGAATGGATGGAGGAGGGTGAGAGTAGAGACATCCTGTGGGTAGGCTCAGGGCTGACCTGGGGCAGAAGGGATGGGAAAGGAGCCAGGTTCAGAATATACTGCAGTGGTACAAATTCCAAGGCTTGACTCTCCTGGGAGCGGGGAATGAAGAGTAGATTGGAGGCAAGAAGCGGCGGTTTGGGGGTTAGTGGGTGGAAGATGCTGGATTTCATTTCAGCCTGCTGAGCCTGCAGTGTCTGTGGAACTCACAGGTAGGGTGGTGAGGCAGGATGCTGGAAGGGCAGTGGTGCTGCAAGACCCCCATCTCCTTGGAGCCTTCCTGGGAGGCAGTACCTCTCAGTACTACCTGTGATAGTGAGAATGATGGCCTCATCTGGAGGCGGATGAGGGTGATCGCCTGGGAGGAAACAGACCTCAGCGGAAGAGAACACAATCCCTGGGACCAGAGCCTGTCTTAATTCTGCCTCAACTCCTACCAGCTGTGTGACCTAGGGCAAGTCAATTAACCTCTCTGACCCTCAGCTTCCTCATCTGTAAAACGGGGGATAATGAAGGCGTCTACCACACACATAGGGTGGTGCTGCTTGTTGTGCTTTTTAGCAAAGTGCAGAGAATACATGAAGCAAATGACCATTGATAATCTTGCCATCAACGTGAGCTTCAATCATGGTCTGCCATTTTTTGATCATGGAGCATCATTTTGACATGGATAAGATCCATGCCATGAAAGGCAGTTTTTGCCCTTAACATCTTCGGGAATTAGCTTTAATTCTCTAAACGCAGCTTCATCATTCTACAGGTCAGCAAGACTCACTTCAAAAGGTGACCTTCGAGGCCATCAGATGCAATTTGGGTTGCTAGAGTTCTTGTGACTAGGGTTTTTCCAAAATTTCATATTTGGAACATAGCTGCTGCTTTCACAACCTTTCTTAGAAAACAAATCAACCACTCACTTTCTTCTTGGCTTCCTTTTTGCTGCCTTTTGTCAAGCACTTGCTCTTGCAGATCCCTATGGTGCTACTCAGACAGAAAAAAGGGCTGTTCCTTCCAATTCTAAGTGCTCTTTTTCATCTCAGAATATGACAACTTCTTTCTAGTTGTTCAGTTCAAAATCTTTGGAGTTTCCTTGGTATCTCTCTCTCTTCTTCCCTTCTTGTGCCCACATCTTCTCCAACTGACTGCTTCTGCCCCTGCCCTTTGCTTTTCCTCCAGCAAGTCAAACTCACTCTTGCCTTGTGCCTCAGGACCTTTGCACTTGCGTTCCCCTCTACCTAGAAGACATTTTTTTCCCCAGATTTAACAGCAGCAGTAACAATAATAGCTAGTGCTCACAGGTGCTTATTACGCCTGAGCACCATTCTGAGCACTTTACATGTAAGAACCCACTTAATCCTTACAACAACTCTATGAGACGGGACTATAGTATCATCTTCTTTCTATGGATGCAGAAACAGAGGCATAGAAAAGTTAGGTGCCCTTTTCAAGATGGCAGGGTTAGGAAGTGGTGGGCCTGGGATAGGAACCCAGGCAGTTTGGCTCCAGAGTCCATGCCTGTGACCACTAAGCTCTCTGGCCCATGCTTAAGTCAGCTCCCACATCCCCTTCTCAAAGAGGCCTTCCCCACTTCCCCATAGAAAATAGCTCTTTCTCCTGGTCACCCTCTATTCTCCTTACTCGGTATTATTGTTTCAAGGCACTTTTTATTGCTGATACGTATTCATTAGTTGACTGTCTTCCCCTTAAAAGACTGAGCACCACAAAGGCAGGATCACTGTTTTGTACCCTGCCGTGCCCAGCACATAACAGGGGCTCAATAACTGTTTTGAATGAATCCTAATAACAGAGATGAAGGAATGGATATTTCTGAGCACCTGTTTTGTGGCAGGCCCTATGGTGACCTCAGAGATGGACCCAAAGTGGTTCTTGCCCTCCAGGCATTTAAGAGAGGCAGAGAAGGGCCCATGTATCCAGCTCACAAACACCCACAGGCAGGAGATGGAGCAGGCCTAGGGCAGAGGGGCAGATGGCTGAGAGAGCAAGGGAGCCCATGGAAGGGCTTCCCAAGTAAGTGCAGCTGTGGGTCTTGACCAGGCAGAGGAGGTGGGGGGAGTTGGTCCGTCCAGCTGGGAGGGCAGGGGTAGTTGGTCCATCCAGTTGGGAGCTGAGTGCAGGCAAAGCTGAGGTGAGGCAGAACCCTGGGAGCGACTGAGGGGCAGGAGTAGAGCAGTGCGGCTGTGAGAGACAGGACTGGACGCATAGGAGGTGAGGTTGGCAGGGAGGGTTCGGCCCAGCCTTGGGCCTCTGTGCGGGAGAGACATGAGTCAGACATGACTGCACCATCCCTAATGATGGCACCAGGGGAGTGAAGGACCCAACGTTGGTCACACAGTGACTTACTTTCCTTAAGGCGGACATCCAGTGGCGTCTGCAGCAGGCTCTGCATGGCTTCCACGAGGTCCTTAAAGAAGCTCTTGACAGGCTCGAATGAGTGGGGCACGGGGTGGCACAGCTCCCCCAGGCTCATCTGCTGCTGTATCTGCTGCTCAGTGGCTGTGTACTCCTGCGAGGGCACGCGGGGCTCAGGGTAGCTTGGGACCATGTTCCAGACTGCACCACCACGCCCAGGAACAAACCCAGCCAGCGAGCACAGGCCCTACCTGGCCCTGATACCTGCTGCCAGCCCAGTCCCTGCCCCCAGGAGCAGACCCCCACCACCAGTGCTGGGGGGCTGTTGGTTCTTCTCTCCCTGCCTCTGGTGTACACTGAGGTCCACTCTGTGGATTAGGGGCCGAGGGAGGAGGCAGGCTGATTGCCCTTGCCTTTAGCTCACCACTTTGAAAGGGACCCCAAAGTTTTACAGACACTGTGACAGGGATTGATCTGAGGTACAGGGGAACAAAAACAGTGAGGGGCCAGTTTTCCTGGGGGGAGGTGCTCCTAGGGCATGTCCAAAATGGGGAACAGAAAACCATGTCCCCCAAAATGAAAGCCAACAACTCTGGAAGCTCAACTGGAAAGCTGACTGAGGGGGCATGCCCACCACAGTGGGGGGCTGTCCTGTTTTCTGTCTGGACAGTACCTTTTAAATACCCTTCCTGTGTTAAGTGTGGCTTTGCTAAGTAGAAGCTTGAAAACGGTCCTGGTCCCCCTTGCACCCACAGCATCTCCGTTCCAAGTTCTGGATGTGGAAGTGAGGGTGGGTGGTGACAGTGGTGTGTGGCTGTCAGGGACAGCAGTGGTGGAGGTTCCGGGGGGCGGCCCTGGGTCAGTGGTGTGAGCCATGACATCTTGCCCGGGGGAGAAGTGGTGGGGTCTACACTGGAGCAAGCCTGTGCCATAGCCTTGGCTTCACTCCTGTGGCCTGGTCTTTATCCCGACTTTCTGGCCCTGCTACAGATCCTGTGTGCTACCTAATACTTTCATAACCTGTTTTCTTGCTTAAAATAGTTACAGAGGATACTCTTGTTTGCACCTAAGATCCCTGTCTGCACTTTCTGGAGGGTTGTCCCAGGCAAGGATTTAGAAGATAGCAGATTGCCTGAGGTGAGCAGGCCCTGGCTGGTTGGCAGTGCTGCCCAAGATGGGAGGGGCAGATGGATTCCTCAGGAAGGAAGGAAGGTGGCTCAGCACTTGGCAGGAGGGATGCTGGGCCTTGGGAGGGGTTGTGGGTGCTCTCTAAGCCCTGTCTACCTAGGAAGCTACAAGTCTAGAGCCTGTCTTCATCTGGGTGGGGAGAAGGGAATTTGTGGGGAAAGAGGGTTAAGGTCACACCCAGAGGGCTGGCCAGGGAGTCAGAGCTCTAGCAGAGAGGGCAGGGAGCAGCTCTGGGTGGCAAGAGGGTGACCAAGAGGGAAGATGGGTGGGGTGGGGCTGGAAAGGGGAATGAGGGACAAATGGGACGACCTGGTAACCCCAAAGTGCAGCATTTAGCATAGGGCCTGGCACACAGAAGGTTCTTGATAAATGTCCATAATGGAATAAATGAATGAAAGCAAGCATATCTACTTCTTGCCTTTGCAAACTCAAAGAACAGCCATATAGCCACACATCTCTCAGCCAGAAACCAGCTATAATCTTGGATTCCCCTAATCACCAATCCTGTCATATCTCTCAAACCTGCTTACTTCTCCCCATCCCCACTGCCCCTTCACTGGTCCAGCCCGCCATCATCTCTCTCCTGGATACCTGTGGTCTCCTCCCAGCTTCCCTTCCAGCCTCAGTCCTGCATGCCCAGTCCATCCTCCAACCTGTCACAGTGACCTTTCTAAACCATTGATCTGACCATGTCATTCCTCGGTCCTAAACATTCCCCTGACAAAGTCTAAACTCCATGACTAGGCATATAAGACCCTTCATCAACTAACCCTGGCCTCCTTATCCAGTTGCAGCTCCTAACAACCCCTCCCCTCTTGTAACCCTGCCCTGCCTCCAGCCAGGCTGAACCCAAGTGGTTCTCCAGCCTGCCAGGCTCTCGCAGGCACATGGTTCCTTCTGCCTAGTATGTCCTCTCTGCTCCATCCCTCTGTATATACCCAGTGAGCTCCTTCTTATCCTCTCACACCAGCTCCACTGTCACCTCCTCCTGGAAGCCTTCCCTCATTCCCCATACAGAGTTGGACTTTTTTGGACACACCTTTACTTTACTAATTTGAGCTATGTTATGTTGTGAATGTTTCTGAGCGTGTTTCCCCACCCAAGAGCTCCTAATGTGAAGCCGGGGCCTGTTGCAATCACGTTGCTCAGTGTATATTAGATGAAAGAGTGAGCAAATAAAAGGAACAATTAATGATGAAAATCAGTAGCTCTGGAACAGGGAATAAAAAAAAAGACAACAAAGCTCTGAAACTGTATCTATGATGAAAGATTAACATTCTTCTCCATGGAAGCATCCTTTTGCAGTAGATATTCTTAAGTGTATCATCATTTTAAAAGAAAGAAAGAAATGTATCCCTCTGCATCTTGCTTCTCAAGTACCTGGAAGAGCACCTCACCCAGAAAATTGTTAGGTTAGCTACTGTTGCTGTTATTTGACAATGATTCACAGGCTGAACTGACCAAGGCCACATAAAGGTATAAGAGTGGAAATATCCTCGAGGGACTGGCTTGACTAGTTTTGTACTGCCTTATTTTGCAGCCAGAGCCCATGCTAATCTGTGGTTATTCTCAGTGCCATCTTTACTTAGTTGTACCCTGCCTCATCCTACAAACCTTTAAAGCATCTTACAAAAGTTATCTAATGCTGCACAACTTGCCTTTACAGTGAGAAAAGTGAAGCCAAGAGAGAACCAGGATAAGAATGTAAGCTGGAAGCCAGTGAGATGAGGCACAAACTATATGAACAAAGTCTATCCCAGCTATATGAAACATATTTGTCTCTGAGTTTCCCAGAAGCTATGCCAAAGAGAAGAGGAAGAGTCAGATGAGTAGAAAAGCAATCCAAGAGCACAGGTGAGTGCACAGGAGCCTGATGGATCAGAAGGTAAAGAATCTGTCTGCAGTGCAGGAAACCTGGGTTCACTCCCTGGGGTGGGAAGATCCCCTGGAGGAGGGCATGGCAACCCACTCCAGTATTCTTGCCTGCAGAATCCCATGGACAGAGGAGCCTGGTGGGCTACAGTCCATGGGGTCTCAAAGAGTCAGACACTGAGCAACTACACTTTCACTGACAGAAGAGTTTCTCCCATGGCTCCCTGAAGACAGAACTCCACCCTCAACAGCATGCTTTCACTCAGTGTAGCAGTGAATATCACAGGACTAGTTTTTAGACTCTCCTTCAGTATAACAGCCTCCAACAGAGCCCAGTGACCAAGGAGTCCCGTCTTTCTCTCCCCTTTGAGCAAACTGTGACTCAGCTCTTGAAGTCTGCTTAGTAGATTTTGCAAGGATACCTGATTTTGATGTTTCGATTAAGACTGTATAGTCAGAGGACCGGGCAGCGATGTCTTGCGGCTTTAGATTCAGACAGACCTGATCCCTGATCTACCACCTACCAGCTGTATAACCTTGGATGATGAGTTCCTGCATCTCCTGGAGCCTTAATTTCTCCTTAGTAAAATAGGATGAGAATATCCAATTTGCAGAGTTCTTAGTAAATATTAGAGCTAAGATACCTAAAGTGCTTGGAACACAGAGGCCCTCAAAAATGGTGGCTGATAATGTCATTTAACTAGTCCAAGATGTATATTATCTTCCTAATAATGTATATTTTCTGACTTGTGTGGGGGCAAGGAAGTCTACATGCTGGCAAAGCAATTCTCTGTGTATTTACTCAATGTGTGAACACCGTGTTCAGTGCCACATTAACCAAGATGAAATATGGTAGCCAGTGTCCACTGTGGAGCAGAAACCCAGCATTACCTGCAGCAGCTGTACAGGATTGGTTTCTTGACTGATGGTCCAGACCCTGTTGGACAGAGCATTCATGGCATCAATTTGTTCCCCACAAGACTTGATTTGCTCCGTGTACACCTGCAGAGCAAGCTGTGTGTTTTTATCAATGAATTTCTTGGCCAGAGCTTCCTCTTCTTCAAGTAGTAATCTGAGTTCAGTAAATTTCCCGGTCAGCCAGGTTTTACTTGACTCTGCATGAGCCTAAAAAACAAACAAACAATACAAAACCAGTTGTAGATGATAAAATTGCCAACCAGGAAATCTAAAATAATCAACATGAAAAGAAACTATTATAACTTCTAAAAAGAGAGTTCAGCACTTTAGCTTTTTTATAAAAAGTTTTCCTAAGTACTAGCTATAACCAACTGGAAAATGCATGGAGAAATAAAGATCATTTTTAAAGCAGCAGAAAAAACAGAAAAATATTTAAAATTAAACCCAACAAAAACTGTGAAGGCCTAGATAAATAAAAGCAGAAAATTATATGGAAAGACAAAAAAAATCTAAATGCATGCAAGAAAAACCATATTCTTGTCTGGGAAGATTGATTACTATAAAAATGTCATTTGTCTCCAAATTGGTGTATAAATTGGATACAATCCCAATCAAAGTCTTAACATGCATATTAACCAAATGTTAAATTATTGTGAAAGAGAATAAGCACAGGAAAAGCCAAGAACTGTTTTTTAAAGGATCAGTGAAGAGGAATTCCCTGGCAGTCCAATGGTTAGGATGCCATGTTTTCACTACTAAGGACCGCATTTGATTCCTGGTCAGGGAACTAAGATCCTGCAAGCCTCATGGCATAGCCAAAAAATAAATAAATAAAAGACTGATTAAGGATGAGCTGCCTTGTTGTTGTTTAATCAGTAAGTCATGTCAGACTCTTTGCGACCCCATGGACTTGTAGCCCAATCAGGCTCCTCTATCCATGGGATTTCCCAGGCAAGAATACTGGAGTGGGTTGTTATTTCCTTCTCCTGGGGATCTTCCTGACCCAGGGATGGAACTTGGGTCTCCTGCATTGCAGGCAGACTCTTTACTGTCTGAGCCACCAGAGAAGTCAAAACGAACTGTAAAGGTACAGGATTTAAAACTATGTGGTTTAGGCATAGACAAAAAGATTAAGAGAAAGAATAGCTTAGAAAAGTATAAATATATATGTTTGTTGAATTATATATAATTATATATTAATGTTTATAATGTACTTATTAATATTATATAAATTATATAATTGTATATAATTCAAGAAATGGCATTGGTACAGCATGCAATTAATCATCTATCTGATAAAACTGTTAGATACTTACTTTATTCTGTATACAAACATAAAGGCAGACAGAACCCCATCTATGAAGTACTCTTGTGAAAAATGTAAATCTGAATCTGATTAAGCCTCCAGATCTAACTTAAAGATATAATTTAGAAGACACGTAGAGGACAGAGGAGCATGTTTACCATCAGCTTAAGAAATACATCCATCAACTGCATTTTGAAAACTTTATTCACTCATAATTCAAACAACAAAATATGACATTTATAAAACAACTGGGAATGTGACTACTGGTTCGGTAGTTGATATTAAGGAGCCATTGTTAGTTTTCATAGGTGTGATGATGATACCTGATTTAAAATGATACTTTTTTGTATTTAAAATTGATACTTGATTTAAAAAATGAGTCCTTATCTGATAGATAGAGGTAAATATGTTCAGAGTTTTACTGATGAAATTATGTCTGGATGACATGTATGTATGCTTGAGGTTTTCCACAATAAATGCTAAACAGACAATTCTAAATAAAATAAGGCTGCTGCTGCTAAGTCGCTTCAGTCGTGTCCAACTCTGTGCGACCCCATAGATGGAAGCCCACCAGGCTCCCCCGTCCCTGGGATTCTCCAGGCAAGAATACTGGAGTGTGTTGCCATTTCCTTCTCCAATGCATGAAAGTGAAAAGTGAAAGTGAAGTCGCTCAGTTGTGTCCGCACTATACATTAAAAAATAATAAGCCTATCAAAATGAAATATAGAACAATTTTATTTTTAAAAATTTGGGAAGAGAGGACCTCCGTAAGACTCAGATGGCAAAAAGGGAGTTATGACAGGTTGGATCACATGAAGAAAGAAACTCTTCGCGAGAGGTAAGGCACTGTAAACAAAGCTACATGACAGGCGACAAACGACACAGGCTTACTGTCCATAACATATAGTGCAAAATAAACCATTCCATTTAAAAACGGACCAGCGATACACAAGTGTCAACAGACATATGAAGAGGTGCCTCAGCATCCCAAACAATCAAGATCATGGAAGTGAGCAGCACTATATATATATATTGGCCATCAGACTGGAAAAATGCTAACTGACGGATAATACCAAGAATCTGTAAGGGTGTGTGGAATAGGCACTTACATACACCGTGAGTGGCAGTGTCTAGTAGTATCTATTAGAATTTGTAGAGGGTGACATAACATCGAAATTTTAAATGCTTAAATCCTTTGATGTAGCAACTCCTCTTGCAGGAATTGATCTTAGAAAATGTTTTCACAAGTGCACAGAGATTTGTGTAACAAGACACTCACTATAGCATTGGTGACAGAGAAAAGTTGGACAAAATTTTCAGAATGAGAAGTATATGTATGTTCATTGTACAAATTATGCCGCATTCACACACTGAAATAATATCCAGTGATTAAAACGAATTCAGTGTTCTGATATGTGCTATAATTCGGATGAGCCTTGAAGATATGATGCTAAATGAAATAAGCCAGAGACAGAAGAACAAATGTTGTATGATTCCACTGACATAACTATCTAGAATAGGCAAATTCATAGAGACAGGAGGTCGACTAGAGGTTACCAGGAGCTAGTGGGAGGGGAATGGGAAGTACTTGCTTAGTGATTACAGAGTTAATGTTCAGGGTAACGAAAAAGTTTGGAAAACAGTGCTGATGGTTGTACAATACTCTGAATGTAATTAATGCCACTGAATTATACACTTAAAAATGGTTAAAATGGTAATGTTTATGTGTATTTTGTCACACACACATACAAAGAATGCAGTGGACCTATATATCCTGTCCTGGAAAGCTCTTCAAGACATCATGTGAAAAGGGGCAAGCTGCAGAATACATATAGGATGGTCTCATTTATGTAAAAAAATCACAAAATAAAAACCATATATGGATATCTGCATCTGTATGTCTGCAATATTTTTCACAGAACTAGAACAAATCATCTCACAATTTGTATGGAAATATAAGAAACCTCGAATAGCCAAAGCAATCTTGAGGAAGAAGAATGGAACTGGAGGAATCAACCTGCCTGACTTCAGGCTCTACTACAAAGCCACAGTCATCAAGACAGTATGGTACTGGCACAAAGATAGAAATATAGATCAATGGAACAAAATAGAAAGCCCAGAGATAAACCCACGCACATACGGACACCTTATCTTCGACAAAGGAGGCAAGAATATACAATGGAGAAAAGACAATCTCTTTAACAAGTGGTGCTGGGAAAACTGGTCAACCACTTGTAAAAGAATGAAACTAGAACACTTCCTAACACCGTACACAAAAATAAACTCAAAATGGATTAAAGATCTAAACGTAAGACCAGAAACTATAAAACTCCTAGAGGAAAACATAGGCAAAACACTCTCCGACATAAATCACAGCAGGATCCTCCATGTCCCACCTCCCAGAATATTGGAAATAAAAGCAAAAATAAACAAATGGGACCTAATTAAAATTAAAAGCTTTTGCACAACAAAGGAAACTATAAACAAGGTGAAAAGACAGCCTTCAGAATGGGAGAAAATAATAGCAAATGAAGCAACAGACAAACAATTAATCTCAAAAATATACAAGCAACTTCTGCAGCTGAATTCCAGAAAAATAAACGACCCAATCAAAAAATGGGCCAAAGAACTAAACAGACATTTCTCCAAAGAAGACATACAGATGGCTAACAAACACATGAAAAGATGCTCAACATCACTCATTATTAGAGAAATGTAAATCAAAACCACAATGAGGTATCATTTCACACCAGTCAGAATGGCTGCTATCCAAAAGTCTACAAGCAATAAATGCTGGAGAGGGTGTGGAGAAAAGGGAACCCTCTTACACTGTTGGTGGGAATGCAAACTAGTACAGCCACTATGGAGAACAGTGTGGAGATTCCTTAAAAAACTGGGAATAGAACTGCCATATGACCCAGCAATCCCACTGCTGGGCATATACACCGAGGAAACCAGAATTGAAAGAGACGCGTGTACCCCAATGTTCATCGCAGCACTGTTTACAATAGCCAGGACATGGAAGCAACCTAGATGTCCATCAGCAGACGAATGGATAAGGAAGCTGTGGTACATATACACAATGGAATATTACTCAGCCATTAAAAAAAATACATTTGAATCTGTTCTACTGAGATGGATGAAACTGGAGCCCATTATACAGAGTGAAGTAAGCCAGAAAGAAAAACAACAATACAGTATACTAATGCATATATATGGAATTTGAAAGATGGTAACGATAACCCTATATGCGAGACAGAATAAGAGACACAGATGCATGGAACAATTTTATGGACTCTGAGGGAGAAGGTGAGGGTGGGACATTCTGGGACAATAGCATTGAAACATGTATATTATCATATGTGAAACAGAACACCATTCCGTGCTCGATGCATGAGACAAGGGCTCAGGGCCGGGGCAATGGGATGACCCAGAGGGATGGGATGGGGAGGGAGGTGGGTGGGGGGTCCAGGAAGGGGAACACATGTAAACCTACGGCTGATTCATGTCAATGTATGGCAAAAACTATTACAATATTGTAAAGTACTTAGCCCCCAACTAAAATAAATAAATTTATAAAATAAAAAAAAAGAAAAAAAAATAAAATATTACTTTGAAAAAAAATAAATAAAAAATAAAATAAAATAAAAATAAACCTTTATTAAAAAAAAAAAACCACACAAAAAAAATAAATAAATAAAATATCTGTCTGGTCATGTTTGGGGAGAGGTGTGGGATTGGGGAGATGGTCAAGAGGGATTCTCATGTTGTACTTTCTAAAGTTCTACGCTCTATTCTAATACACTATTTAAATTTTTAAAACTGAGCTGTGTTTATGTATTACTAGTGCAATTAAAAACTAAAATCATAAAAAAATTAGGTCAGTATCTTTCCTCAGACCAAACATTTATACAACCCACAAGCAGGAAGATCTTTTGTATCCAGGCAGGCGTGGGGGTGAGCAGGCTCCCCTGTGGTGCCAAGCAGGGTCCCCTGTGGTGCCATGTTCTCTCCTTAGTTGGGCAAGAATGTGTGGTTTGTTAGGATCTAGGGGATGAGTTCCCAAAGTCTGTGTTTCCCATACAATGTTCTACGCAGTGGTCAGGCTCTGAGTCTAACTCATACCACCACATGCCATAGAGATTAAACGGTTTTTGGCTACCTTGGGAATTAGTCTACAACATGGTTTCTATGAGTCAGCAACCCTGGAAAGTACATCTTTGTTGAATGACTAAGTGAAGGAAAGAAAATGTGTTCTAAACCCTTGATTTATCAACACATTTTGGAGGCAACGTATGTACATGGAGGACCTTTTTCTAGAAACTGAGAGCAAATATGTTCTCCCAACAAACCTGTACTCCAAGCAGTTTCTACAGATTCACTTTTTAAAGAAGAATATACAAAATATGCTTAATGACACTACACATTGTTGTAAATCTCAACATAGAAAATTTAAGGTATAAGCAACCTGAGACTGATTATGCAATATGGTTTAAAACAAAAAAAGATTGAGAGAATTCTGGCAATGAAACAAGGAAGTACACTGGTTTGGGCCACATCAGTTCAAAGTGAAACAATATACTATATATATATTATATATATTGTTGTTTAGTCGCTAAGTCGTGTCTGACTCTTTGCGACCCCATGGACTGTAGCCCGCCAGGCTCCTCTGTCCATGGATTTCCCAGGCAAGAACACTGGAGTGGGTTGCCATTTCCTTCTCCAGGAGATATTCCCAACCCAGGTGTCAAATCCAAGTCTCCTGCTTGGCAGGAGGATTAGATACACTGTGTATTTATATACTTTTTTGTTGTCATTTACAAAGGTATCAAAAGCTCACTGTAGAAAATTTGGAAGATTTGAAAGAAGACTATCAGTTCAGTTCAGTCACTCAGTCGTGTCCGACTCTTTGCGACCCCATGAATTGCAGCACACCAGGCCTCTCTGTCCATCACCAACTCTTGGAGTCTACCCAAACCCATGTCCATCAAGTCGGTGATGCCATCCAACCATCTCATCCTCTGTCGTCCCCTTCTCCTCCTGCCCCCAATCCTACCCAGCTTTAGGGTCTTTTCCAATGAGTCAACCCTTCGTATGAGGTGGCCAAAGTATTGGAGTTTCAGCTTCAACATCAGTCCTTCCTATGAACACCCAGGACTGAAGACTATAACCACTCTGAAAAATGGTCATCTTATCCCAGTTTGAGTAAAAAGTTAGGGCATCAGGCAAATGTTGATTTTCCCTACACCTGGATATATCAGCCCCCTGAAGAGCTGTGATGGGGAAGCAAAGAGCCTATTAAGGAAAAATCATTTAAAGGGTATTGGGAGGGGACTAAAGATCAAGCCCTTCTTGATTGCTCTCTGGAAAGGCATGGTTGGGTAGGCCCCGTTGTTGGCTTCTGAACAGTAGACTTTGGCCAATTATGAACGTTATTGGTTTTAATTTGTTTACCAAGCTGTTTCATGGGTTAATTTCCAGGCAGATGATCTTTGCCCTAGTACTGCCTCTGAGAAAGCAAGGATGGAGAGCATGGTTGCCCCAGACCTCTCTGCCACAACTAGGCCTGTGCGCGCCTGCTGAAGTTTGGCACAACGCACCCAAGTCCTCACAAACGTCTGTGCCTGTTGAGCCAGGTGACTCACGCTAGGAATGTGTTCCAAAGGAAATAAATCAAGATGCCAAATACCACTGCAGTGTTGTTTCACCTGAGTGAAAAACTGGAAGGGATCTAAATGTTCAACATTAGGAAAATGGTTTCATGAATCGTGAAACCATGAAGCCATATAATGGCACATACAGCCTCTAATACCAACACTGATAAACAACTTTTAATGACATAGGAAAGGGTTAGGGTCTTAAAAAACAACCACAGCACCCTACCCCCATAATGACATATATGCTGTGCTTAGTTGCTCAGTTGTGTCCGACTCTTTGTGACCCCATGGGCTGCAGCCCTCCTGTCTAAGCCACCAGGGAAGCCCAAGAATACTGGAGTAGGTAGCCTATCCCTTTCTCCAGGGGATCTTCCAAATCCAGGAATTGAACCAGGGTCTCCTGAATTGCAGGCGGATTCTTTACCAGCTGAGCTACCAGGGAAGCCCAAAATGACATAGTTTAGTCAAAAAAGGGAGAAGGAGCAGACATTGGAAATCTTCCTTCCTACTACTTTCAAACACATGGAAATGCTGAGCAAATTTTTAAGTTACATGACCAGCTTAAAAAAAAAACAAAAACCCACAGTCAAACAAACAACAAAAAGGAAATCCCCAGGTCCCCAAAACAAAGAAGGAACTTGGTGTCAGAACCACAGGAAGGAGCTGAGCTGAGTGACCTGGGTGGCATGGAGATGGAGAGGCGTGAGAGAGCCACACCATGCCGGAGCCTGGGTCATCTAGGAGGGTGCTCTGGGCACCTGGCATCATTCCAGTTGGGAGTGGGAACAGGGCCATCTGACCCGAATCAAACCAGATTCACAGAGGGCCGCTCCATCCATGAACCAGGCACCAGTAAAAGTCTATTCACTGGCCTGGGGAAGGGGCAAGGAATCTTGTCATCTACCCAGGGTCATGCACTACTTTTCCAACTTCCCATAAATCTGTAATTACTTCAAAATAAAGTTTAAGTTGGGTGAGTGAGTGTGTTAATCGCTCAGTTGTGTCCAACTCTTTGTGACCCAATGGACTGGGGCTTGCCAGGCTCCTCCATCCATGGGATTTTCCAGGCAAGAAGACTGGAGTGGGTTGCCATTCCCTTCTCCAGGGGATCTTCCCAACCCAGGGATTGAACCTGCGTCTCCTGCATCGCAGGTAAACTCTTTACTGTCTGAGCCACTAGAGAACACTAAAGTTGGGAAAAGCTTCAAAGAAAACCATTGCTTAGATTAAGCTGAAACCTGCCCCCCTTAAGACTTCCCACATGGATTCTTTTTCCTTGGGAGCCTCCAGACCATATCTGCTCAGAGACTTACAGACAGTGAGCCTGTTCTTGGGGCTAAACATCCCCAAGCACCTCCCCCATCACTTTGGGTGTGCCAACTTTTAGTTCCCATATTGTCTTTGACTGATGCAGTTGCCTGAGCCCAGAGCCGTGCTCTTGAAGACGACGTGATTAATAATTAAGCCAGGGCCACAGGTGTAAGACATCTGTCCTCAGTAAACTGGGGCAGGCTGTCACTCAAAAGATAATGGACACTGGACAAACAGGGGACCAATTCTGTGGCCTAGTCTGGGTGCTAAGTACTCCCACGGTCAGAGCCAGTCTCACTGCCTGACTGTGGTAGCCAGTCCAGGTTCACAGAGCCCTCAGTGAGACAGGCCTTGGGAGGGCATCCCACCCCAGCTCTCACTTTGAGGAGGCAGCAGCTATGGCTGAGAAGGGAAGGGACTAGTCAAGTTTACCTAAAAGGCTCCTAAAGAGCAATAATACCATTCTCACAGTTAAAACAGCAGCTAGGATCACGTCAGTCCCAACTTCCTACTTAAAACTCACAGAAGTATGAACTTAAGTAAACATTGTTATGACAGGATAAGCCTGAAGAACATGTCATGAAATATATTTAAACCTATTTGCTTTGTTTCAGCAGTGAAACTGAAAGTGTGATTTGCACGTTCCTTACATTTTCTTTGCTTAAGGCAATTTGGGGTGCGGTGGGTGGAGGACTAGTCTGTCCAAGAGGATGACCTTGGCGATGGAGGGAGAAAGGCCATTCCTCCACTTTGTCAGGCATTTCGGGACAAGGCTAGGGCTCCAGGTAGAGGCTGATTGACTGCAAAGCTAATGAAAAGAAGCCCCAAGCCACTCCCTAGCATGACCACTTCATGGTCTTGCAACTAATTTTGTGCTCTTTTTCTCCAAAAGTGTCCCCTAAATTACAGAAGCTTCAGGCCCCACCAAACCCCCTTTTGAGGTTGGTTTTCATTTTCCCTGGCTCCATACTGGGGAGAACCCTGTGTTGGAGCGGAGAAGTGGACATCTCGACTAGGATCAGGAAGAATCCCCCACTTGCCTTGAGCTTCTCAGCAGCATCTTCTATCTGGGTTATGTTGCCAACTTGCTGCTGCTTGTTGGTTGCCAAATGCTTTAAACATTCTTGGGTGAATTTCTGTATGTGAAAAAGTTAGGACAAAAGTCTTAATGTTGTCACTTTTGAGATAACAAATCACCCCAGGGGTCATCTCCTCTCACCCCTGTATATTTTTCAGTGGAGGTATCTGAAACTTAGAAGGTATGGCGACTTGCCCAAAGTCATGAGGCACATTGGAAGCTGAGCTGGAACTAGGGCCCCTCTGATCCTCAGAGGCCCACATCAGGTATTATCCAAACCTTGAGGTGCTCCCTTCTTTCTAGAACAGTCTTACTTGTGACCTGCTTTTCCAGGCCCTCTAACAGAATTTTAGGGAAGCAGTTTGGGGTCAGCGGAAGGGCACTCACTTCTAGAGTGAATCTTGAGTGCTGTTACGTGCCGGGGCCTGTTCTAGGAACTGCCTTCACGGAACCTCCCTCTAGGGTTGGTCTGTGGTCCTCTGGCCTGGACTGGTGTTCAGAAGACCTGCATGTATAAGAGGTCCCCTCTCCCACCTACGTGGCTCCCAACTCCCTTCCATGTCTCTGCTTTTTGCAACTGCCGTTTCTTCAAAGACCTGCTCTGTGATCTCCTCTACAGCTGTGACCTTACCTCCACCTTACCTTCTTAAGGCTCACCTTACACTCATCTGCTGGACCAGCTATGAACTTTCTGAGGGCGGATCTTCTCCATTCTTGGCTCCTGCCCCCCTACAGGGACAAGGGGGTGTCCCTAAAGTGTTTGCTGAGTTGAACAGAACTACCAGGGGCTGCCAGCTTCAAGTGGAGAGCTGGAGCAAGCTATATATGAGCCCAAGTCCCAGAGTCAGACAGGACCTCCTAGGTCTGAGTCCTAGCTCTCCTTCCACATGACCTAGACAAGTGGCCTCACCTTTCTAAGCCTCGGTTTCCTCAGCTGCAAAAAAAAAAGGTGTGGGAGGGGACAACCCCACAGAGTTGCTATAAAGAATAGTGCTTGGTATAGTACCTGGCACACAAAATGCTCAGAAGGTGTAGCTTATGTGGGGGATTGGGAGTGAGCGGTGTGGGGTGGGAACACAATAGTAACCCAAGGATAAGCCATAGCCTCACCTTCCACCTTCCAGGAGCACATCCTCCCTGCCCCCCTCTCCCTCCTTAAATCTTCTAGTCAAGCTCCTGTCTGTTAGCCAAGGATAACGTGGCATCCTGGTGCTTGGGCCCTCCAGTCACAGGGTGCCTCTCCTGTCTAGGTGCTTGGTGAAGCCCCACTTACTCTTCATGGCCAGTTTCAATGGCACCCCCACCTCCTCACCCAGGAACTCTTCCTGGGCTTCCTGTCCCTGGTTCATATTTCTTCTCTTTGGCTCCCACTGACCACTGCCTCAGGCTCCCCAATTACCATACTTATCATACTGTGTTGTCTCTTGTTTGTTCTTCCCCTACTAGCCAAGGAACGCCTCCAGGTCAGGGAAGAATTGGTCTGTTCCTTGACTCATGGCACAGGTATAAGCTGAACGGATGTCTAAGGAATGAATGGGTGCGTGGATGGGTGTGTAGATGCAAAAGAGGTAGGTGGACCTACATATTAGAAGATCTATCTCTGAAAGCAGCCTTGTTAACTCTGAAAACAACAATTTGAGGAACTATTGTTATTCTTAACTATTTTATAGATAAGAAAAAGATCTTGGAGGCACAGGAAAGCTTTGAATCCTGGGCTCCACCTGCTAGATTAGCCCAAGGTGGCCCATTCTCATCTTGGAGCTTCAAAGTCTCAATGGCTAAGTCAAGTGCAGGGAATGGCTGTAGGGCTGGATTAATCACAGGAGGCTTCCTGAAGGTAGAAGTGGTAGAATCAGATCTGTGAGGGGAGCACCGTCTAGCCCAGAGGGCTTTGCTGGGGTTTGGCCAGTCACTGGACAAGTTGGCTACTGGGCTGGAACAAGAGTCCAGAGCCCCTTCCACTATTAGGATTAAGCATGGATGAGAGCTCCAAAGTGAGACTGGGCCCGTGGGGAGCAGTCCTGGGTTCAAGACCCAGCCTCTGCCTCCAGAAGCCTCTTTTTGTCGGTGAAGCGGTTGACCTAGCTCCCAACTGACTGTTAGGAGCGTGGTATGGACCAGGTAGGCAGGGGGAGGGGCGGGGTTGGGCAGAACGGCCGTTGAGGCCAATCCCAGGGCCATGGGGGTCCACAGCCCCTCCCAGGAACTCCAGGAGGGAAAACCAGAGGAGGCGTGGGTGTGGCTTTCCTGAAACACATTTGTTTTCTAAGCGGGAGGGATCTTTTCATCTTTGTTAAAGGCAGCTTTTCTTTAGGTCCAAAGGCCGTGGGGTGGAAACCCCCCCGTGGTGGATGAGGTCCAGGATACCCGGCCAGCCGGGCGCCCAAGTTCTTACTCTCAAACCCACCTCTTCTGATGCTTAAATGATGGCCTTGGCTCGCCGTTGCCCTTCCTCAGTCTCTCTTTCTGAACAACAGGTCGGCCGCCAAGATGGTCCCCGGGCCGCCTCGCCGGTCCTGGTCCCAACCGGGAACTGCCAGCGGGACCCGGCACGCCCCTCCCCGCCCGTTCCTGCGGGGCTCGCGCCCCAGCGTCCCCACCTGCACGCGCGCCGCCTCGTCCAGCGCCAAAACGACCGGGTGGCCGCGGTGCGAGCCCAGCACCGGGCAAAGCGCGCACACGCAGCGGCGGCAGCGGCGACAGAAGAGCTCAACCACGCGGTCGCCGTGCTCTGAGCAGAGCCAACCGCGCGCGTCTTCGGGCTCCGCGGGGCCCAACCCCTCAGGAGTCCCCTTGAGCGCCGCCGAGCCCGCCATTCACCCCCAAGTTTCTGGGCCGCGGCCGAGCAGCAGCGGGAGGCCCGTGGGGAATCGAAAGCTGGGCCCTGGGGCGGGGCGCGCCCAGTTCCGGCAGGGACAGGCGGGTAGCAGGGCGCCGCACGCAGGCCGGCGGGAGGCCGGGGGTGGAGGGTAAGGCCGCAGCATCAGCACCCTGAGGACTAAGCAGTGCCGTCCCGCCCACCTGCCCCGGCAGTGAATGAATGCTCAGGCCTGGGCTCCCGGCTCAGCGTCTAGCTCAGAGGCGGCCACAGCAGAAACGGGGGTCACATCGAATGGGCTACCTGGAAGGAGGTGGGCTTCCCTGCTAAGTGACCCGTGTCTTGATCAGGAAAACTGCAGCCCTGTGGATGGGACCAAAGTTGACTGTGGCCTTCTGGGGTGTTGTGCGTTACCTACATTTTTCATTTTCCCTTAATTCTCTCTTGCCCTTTCCCCAAGAGAAATAACCATTCCTGCAATTGTGAGAAACCGTCCTGGAAACTCCAATTGCCCCCATGCTAAAGTGTCAGCGTCTATGGAATGTCAGTTGGCATTATGGAAGTTCCTCAAAAAATTAAAAATAGGACTACCATATGATCCAGCAATCCCACTTCTGGGTGTATATCCAAAGAATATGAAGTCAGAATCTGTGAGATATCTGCACTCCCATGGTCACAGCAGCACTATTTACAATAGCCAAAATATGGAAACAACCCAGGTGTCCATCAATGGATGACTGGAGAAAGAAGGTGTGATATATGTATGTATAGTGAAATGTTATTCAGACTTAGAAAGGGAAATCTTACCATTTTCTAAATAAATGAGCCTAGAAGACATTATGCTAAGTGAAATAAGCCAGATGGAGAAAGACAAATACTGCACCATATCTAAATATGTGGAATCGAAGGGGAAAAAAAAAGTCAAACTCATAGGAACAGAGAGTAGAAAAGTGGTTGCCAGGGACTGACAGAGGTAGGGTGGGGGAAAAGGGTACAAACTATAAGTTACAGAACCCATACGTTCTGGGGATCTAATGTACAGCATGGTGACTGCCATTAATAACACTATATTGTGTACTTGAAATGTGTTGAGATTGGCTCTCAAATGTTCTTATCATGGGCAAAAATGGTAATGTGAGGTGATGGATATGTTAATTAACTTGATAGTGATGACCATTTCACAATATATTTATATATTAAGTCATTACCTTGTACACCTCAAGAAATCACAAGCAATATAAATATATACAAGTTTCGTCAATCACACCTCAATAAAGCTACAGGAAAAAAGTCTCAGCTCCTGCCTACAAGGTTCTTGCCTCTTAAAATTTTAAAAAATTTTTATTTATTTGGTTGTGCTGGGTCTTCGTTACTGCACGTAGGCTTCTCTTGCTGTGGCTTCTCTTGTGGTGGAGCACAGGCTCTAGGGAACATGGGCTCAGTTGTTGTGGCACATGGGCTTAGTTGCCCCATGGCATATGAGAATCTTCCCAGATCAGGGATTGAACCTATGGCAGGCAGATTCTTAACCTCTGGACCACTAGGGAAGTCCCCCTTGGCTCTTAATACCCATGATCTCTGCCCTGTCTATGCTACCCTTTGCTTGTTTCCAGACCAGGGAATAGGTAGTTTTCTCTGTGTGGAGCACCATTTTCCTCAGATGCCCTTTGCCTTGTTTTGTTTGTTTTTTTTTTTAATTTGTTTATTTATCTATTTTTTAACTTTACAATATTGTATTTGTTTTGCCATACATTGACATGAATCCACCATGGGTGTACATGTTTTCCCCTTCTAGAACCCCCCTCCCACTGCCCTCCCCCCTTTACCTTGTTTACTCCTATTTATTCTTCAGGTTTCTGCCTAAATATCATTTCCTCCAGGAAGCCATCCTTGCTTCCCCTCCCAAGAGCAGCCTGCATGTCTCCTACCCTGGCCCTCCCTTTCCTTCCAACCACGACTGAGGACTCTTTGGAGGCCAGGAACCAAATCTGTCTTGCCTGTTTCCCAGGCTGGTTTCTGGCCCAAACAAATAGGTGTTGTTGTTGTTGTTTGTTGTTTAGTTGCTAAGTTGGGTCCGACTCTTTGCAACCCTCATGGACTGTAGTCCACCAGCTCCCCTGTCCAGGGGATTTCCCAAGCAAGAATACTGGAGTGGATTGCCATTTCCTCCTCCAGGGGGATCTTCCTGACCTAGGGATTGAACCTACGTATCCTGCATTAGCAGACGGATTCTTTACCTCTGAAACACCAGGGAAGTCCCACCTGTCTTCTAGTCTCCCATAATTCCCCATCTACCAGTCTCAATAACACAACATGGTGAACACAGGGATTCTCTACATAACCTTGCACTTGGTTCCTAGAAGGCCCAAATCACATTTCTTCATTTCTGCACCTAGCGACTTCACTTTCACTTTTCACTTTCATGCATTGGAGAAGGAAATGGCAACCCACTCCAGTGTTCTTGCCTGGAGAATCCCAGGGACAGCGGAGCCTGCTGGGCTGCCACCTATGGGGTCGCACAGAGTCGGACACGACTGAGGTGACTTAGCAAGTTAGCAAGTCCTTGTGCATGCAGATGGCTCTCAGCAAAAGTTGGTTGTTTGAAAGAATGAAAGGATTTATTTTGGCTGTATGAAACAACTCCATTTCTGAGGCTGTTGGCTTAGCTGATTCTAAACTCTGAGAAAGCAGTGACTGTCTCGCCTACCTGATATTATTCCCAGCACTTTGCCTGGAACCTGGCACTTAGTGGGTAGGTACAAGGGCAGGTGAGAATTCCAGGGAGAGCCCATTCAGTATAAGAAGTACTCCATGTTGTCAGAAGTGGGTGAACCTCACTGGTCCTCTTTCCCCTGGACTCTGGGGGACAATTGGTACTACTCATCACATCTCCCTGAAACACACTTTTCTCTATAATCTCCCAAGATCCCACATCCCCTGGATTTCCTTGCACCCATAGCCACTCCACTCCTCTGAGGTCATCTCATCCTCCTCTTCTCAATCTCAAACTGTCCAAAGAGTTCATAACCATCTCTGCAGGACACTCCCTAGGCACTGCACCTCTCCATCCAACTGCCTTCCTGGCTTTTCGAAACACATCTCTCCTGCATCTGTCCTTACAAAATACACTCCTCTCCCAGGCTCCCTCCGAAAGTTCACTGTATGCCATCTTGCTTTCACAAAAGACCTACATTAGTATTTGCTTTCACTAACAGAAAACTGAAGCGGATTTTTGCTTTTATTAAAAAAAAAAAGGCAAAAAAAGAAAAAAAAAATCAGCATTTGTTTTGTAGCGTTATAGAGGCATCAGGCACCTCCTAGCACCTCAGGCAGTGAGAGTGGCACTGTCAAACTCCTTTTGCAGGAATGACACTCAGCATCTCAACATTAAGCTGTCTTAGCTTTGAACTGTCTGTGAGCATCTGTGCTTCACCTTGACTTATTTTGCGTTAAGGTAATTGCTTCTTCACTTTTTAGCCATTTTGGCTTATGAAAGTTTTCATGAGCACCTTCTACTTTCAGATAGTGAGGGAAACCTGTATTTGTGAAACAAATCAAGGAAAACTCCATGTATTAAAATGTCTAGGCAGATGTTTATTATTTTGTTACCTTCTTTCCATTGCACAATTCCACATCTATTTATTTTCACTTTTAGTTATTTTTTTTATAAAGGTACAAGGAATTTCAGAAACTATTAAAACAAAGGATTTCAGGCACAGTTTCATATTAAAAGCATAGTTCGATTTCTGACTTCCTGCTTCCCTCTATTGATACAATCTCAATGATTGTAGATACACCCCAGAGCTCATCTCCCAGTGCTGTCTTCACTCTCAGAAAGTTCCTGAGTCAACAGTCAGGGGGTTCTTAGGGTATGGAGTAAGGAGATGAGTACACAGTCTGCTTGTCCTGAGCCTGAGGGCCCTGCAAATGCTGGGCAAGTCCTACTTCATCAGCCAAGAACAAAAACAATTTTTTAAAAATGGCTTAAAAAAATATCTGATAAAAATTACCTATCCCTCTCCCTTGCTGTGAAATAATTTAAATAATTTATTGTAGATGTAAAAAAAAAAGGAAAATAAGTTTGTTCGTGGATGCCTTCGTATTGTTTTTAAGCACGAGGTACGGGTCCCTCAGGGGTGGGGAGAGCTTGAGCAGGAAGGAAAGGCTCCATGTGGAGGAGGCAGGTGGGCAGCTCCCCAGACAGGACCTCACCTTCCTGCCTTCCAGCTTGTGCCTTTGGGCTTGATGATTCTTCATTCTCTGAGGCTAGGTATTCCCTTTTGAACTTGGGGATAACAATGCCTAGCTCACCCGTATTAGAGTAGGACATGTCAGTGAGTGGGGGTGAGAGGGCTTTGTAAACTGTGAAGTGCTGGTCACAGACGAGGTGGGGGGAGGTAACCCCATTCAGTGGAGCTCTGCTTCTCTGACAATGCCTGAGATTCAGCCTTTGGCAAGCTTGGCAGGACCCAGAAACTTAGTAAACACGACAGGGAACGTGGGCATCTGGTGTGTGTGGGCAAATGAGGGGACTCAACCATGGCAAGGGGAGGGAGCCATCAGGAGCACAGAGCCCTCATTGTGCTGCAGTCGGGGGTCCCAGAGACCCCCAGGATGATGTTTCCTATTTTTTAGGAGCTTTCAGCCTGTACTTAGAAGATGGGGTTGGACCCAGATCCTGTCTGGCGCTCACTCTCCTCATCTTCACTGAAAATAGGTACAGATGGACCAGTCCACTGGGTCTCTGTCCTGACTGTGTTGCAGAATCATTTGGGAACTTAAAAAACATATACCAGGCCAAGCCCTACTCTGGAGATTCTGCATCAATCGTCTGGGGTTGGGCCTGTATATCTGTGGTTCCTGAAGGCTCCCAAGGGAATTCAAAGGTACAGCCTGCATTGAAACATACCAGGCCTGAGTGGCCTCCTGCAGTTCCCATCTTAGTTCCAGGATCACCCTGTGCATTGGGCAAAACTCACAGCCGGCACAGCCTTGGTAAGGAGGGGCACATTTAACTTCCAGAATTCCCCGTCTCTAGCTGGGCTGTTGTACTGACCACTATGAGAGAGAGCACCTTAGAGAAAGGGCTTAGAATACAGAATAGAGAGACATAGAAAAACTGTCAGTCTGGAAGGGAAGTCAGGGTCATCTGGTCCCAGTTCCTTGCCCACTACAGTCATCCCTCTCCAGAAGCCTTCCTGGGTGGGTGCCCATGGGGCTCTGCTGCCACACTTCCAGGGCTGGGGCTCCCCACCTCCTGGGGACCTCTCCTGCTACCTTGGGCTGAAATCTACCTACATCATCCTGGAGGAGGCAGGAGGAGGCAGGCTCTATGACCTCGGGGCTTTGGTAGTGGCAGTCAGTGGTCATGGGCACCACTCTGCTGTTTGCATCCCCACCTAAGGGACAGTGTCTACACATATTTGGCTGATTCTGGTTGAAGGGAGAGAGCATGGCCTTCTGTCTGTGTTCCACAATTAGGTGGAACCTTGACTTATTTCCTGGAAGTTAAACTTCCTCTGCCCCTTTGTCAATGTCTTTTGAGTTCCTGCAGCAAACCCAGATCATCACCCTGCAAAGTAGCTTTCCTCAGGTCAAGGCCAAGGTTTTTAATCTCAGGTGGCAGATCCTCTAAATGACAGCACATTCAGGGGCCTCCATGTTCAGATGAAGAAAGTGAGACCAGAGAGTGAATGACTTCCAAGAGGTCACAGAGCAACTCAGGGGCACAGATGAGGCCAGAACCAATGGATTCCTGCCCTGTGGGCTGAGAACCTCACATGTGCTGCCTTACAAACAGCAGATAGACAGACCCAGGAGACCAGGAGCTCAGCCCAGCCCAGCCATGGACTCTCTGGGGACCTTGATTACTTGCCTGTCTCTGGGCCTCAGTTTTCCCACCTATGAAATAAAGAAGCTAGACCATGCCACTTCTTCGCAAACTTCTAATTTTTAGTAGCAGAATTATGTATTCCATAGAAGCCAATATTACAAAACAAAACAGCCCTCCTGGCTTAATCTTCTCCACCCTGCCTTGGTATGAACCACAGCTTGAAAACCAGAGGCAGCCTAGGTCCTTCCAGCTCTAACTTTCTACTGTATTGTTTTCCCCTTGAGAAATTATCATGGACCCTTCAAAACAAGTAAACCGAAGGCAAGGTATCATCTAAAAAGAGTCAGTTCAGACACCATTGTTTTAAGAAGGCAAATGGAAAATCGGCAGCAGGTCCCACTGGAATCTTTCAGCGACCAAGAGTTTCATTTCTGGTAAAAAATATAGAAATAGTAGCTGTTCTCGGAGGACCTGTGGTTTGGTTCTGGACCTCCGCGTGGAGCCAACTGGTGTCCCTGAGGGCGAGGAGGGCAGAGGACTCTGCTCAGAGCCTCGGTGAGCTCATACGCAAGTTTCTGATCTCCAGTTCCAACTGTTTGGCCTGGACCTCACGCTGGGTCACCAGCTCCCGGAGCCTTCGGATCTCGTCTTGTTGCCGATAGAACATCTGCAGCAGCTGGGAGAGCACAGAACAGAGGGAGGGTGGCTGGGCTGTCCTGGGATGCAAGTGGGCAGGACACCAGCAGAAAGCACTGACATTGCCCCTCTGCCACTCAGAAAGGGGGGTCATTATATTAACACGGCTGAGACTTGAGGGGGCAGCCATGGCAGATCTTTTATAAAAACCTTGTTTTCTTCACCCAGTAAATGAAATTCAAAAAAGAACTGATGTTTCAGATATTGCTTGTCTCCTTAGATTTTCCCATGGGTGGAGAAAAGGATACTTGGCCCTGAAGTCCTGGAGACTGGAGTTTTCACCACCACTAAACTATGTGACCTTGGACAGGTTACTTACCCCCTCTGAACTTCAGTTTCTTCCCCTGGAAACTGGGGGTCAGAAAACTAACCTCAGCATTACTACAGTTGCTGCCAGTGTACAGGATGGCACTCGATATTGGATGTTTCCCCTAAGGATCTTTGTTATTCCACTGAATGCTGACAATACCCCATGAGGGCGGGAAGTAGTATTAGTGCTCCCACGTCACCACTGTGGAAACTGAGGCTGAGGGAGATTCAGCCCCTGGGTCCCAGAATTAGCACTCAGGAGAGCCAGACTCAGAATCCCTCCATGAGACAACAGCCCTTGTATCTGTTAGCTGCTACTTACTCCCTGGGCTGTTGAGAAAATACAATCAGATGATATGAGTGCCTATCTAACTGGGACCTGGCACAAGGTAGGCACTTAACAAAAGTTGACTCTGAGAGCACAGAAAATCCTAGAGAGTCAGAACGGGAGGGACTTTAATACCCAAGTCAAACCCTTAGCTCTTTACAGATGGTTCCTCACCATCTGTAAGTAAACCCACCATATCTTGGCATGTGGATGGTGCTCATGACCTGCTTGTTAAATGAACCAGCAAGGTGAGTTAAGTGGCCAGGCCAGGCCACACTACTGGTCATTTTTCTCACCCTCACTTTCTCCCTCCCCACCCCAGCTGCTCCCCGCCCTTGGTAGACCCACCCCCACCACATTCGCACCTCATTCTCTGTCTTTGGTGGGGGGCATTCAAAGATGTCAAAGCCATCGGTGAGCCAGGGTTTCTTCTCCTCCAGTCTGTGTTCTGCCGCCCACCTTGGCGCCTTTTCCTCTAGCAGGGAGAAGGGCCTCCGGCCATCCTCTGCAACCAGCCTTTCTGTCTGGTTGAAAAGATGAGGCGAGGTGGGGGCCATGGGCATGGAGAGGGTTCTCTCTGAGGGCAGAGGCTGCGGGCTCAGCGGCTCGGCACCAGGCCTAAGGGACATCAGGACGGGCTCTGGGAGGGAAGCAGAGGGCTGTGAGAGGCTGGAGTGCCCCTGAGCAGACGGGCCTGAGGGGCGCTGACACACACGGAGCCACACACAGACACAAAGATACATGCCACACATGTGGCCCCATGTAGACAGGCACAAGCCCACAGTCTAGAGCAGAGTGTAAATGCACACTCATGTGATTAAGCGAGGCTTGGTTTGCAGGGGCTGCCCCAGAACACCATGAGCTCCTCCCGCTGCACTGCACTCGGCCATCTACCAGTTCATGAATTCTCCCAACACCCGCCTCCCACTGTGAAGGCCCTTGTGTTGGCAGACCCAGGAGGGAGGGTCAGAGCAGGCAGAGGGGGCAGAAGGGCCCGGGCGGGGGCCGCTGCCTACAGGGTCACTGGGGTCAAAGAGTAATTGCAGAAGTGGTGAGAGGATGGGCAGGGGATCCAGCTGAGACTGTCCAGTCACTCTGCACAGCCCAGGGTTTAAAGACATTTTCCATGGAGCATAATTCCTTGAATTGGGGGGAGTTTCCTGAGCCACTTGGGGCAAGCACCTTCCTGCCTGGATCCACGTGTATGCATCCTAATGGCCAGAGTCTCACCCACTGGACCCCCAGGAAAGGCCCCTAGTTGCTCTTAACCAACTGTCAACCACCAGTCCTCTGGGGTTATGGGTTACGGGAAGACACAAATATCAGCCAGACTGTCTCAGTCACTTGGGGCCACTAGACACTCCAGTGTCCCCCACGTTCACCCGAGCCTTTTCTCTGCCCTCCTCACCTTTATTCATCCCACTGAGCCACTCCTGGGCTGTCAGAGAGGGCTGGGCACTGGCCGTGGGTGGGTAGATGTCCTCTTGGTAGGATTCTGACTGCAGGAGCAATTAGGACAGTGAGAATGGGGATGGTTGGGGGAATCTCTTAGAGAGCCTGGGGTGCAGACTCTCCCCCAGACCCTGTGAGTGGAGGAAACAGGCCCAGAGCAAAGGGACGTGCCCCAGGTCATGGAGTAACTCAAGAGCAGCGGTGGTAGGGAGGGCACACTGATCATGAGAAAGGCTTCCCTTTGAGGAGGGGCCATCAGCCTCCCGGTGGCTCCCCCAGCGGCATGGGCTCCACGCTCCAGGTCCCAGGCTCCTCCTTCTCCAGAAGGGGTTCCTCCCTCCCTTGGAGATGGCTCCCACCGCCCTTACCCGCCGGGGTACAATCATGGATACGGGCTCGATGAGGCTTTTGGTTGTGATCAACTTGTAGAAACGGAAGATCTCACAGGAGGACACATCAAGACCTCTCTTTGGCATAACACCTGTGGGTAGGCGACGGAGGAGGGCCAAGAGATTCCTCAGCTGGGGCCTGGGGCAGCAGGGCCCCAGGGTGAGTGGCAAAGCCAGGCTGCACACCCGGATGTGAACAGAGACCACCCTCCTCCCACTGTTCTTCCCTCAACAAACAGTCCTACACTGAGTCAGGCCCTGTGCTGGGGAAATGGGGTTGGAACCATCAGACTTTGCCTCCCATCTTCAAGGATTTTGGCCAAACTTTTACAGGAAGTGTGCTCTGCTCAAGGCCCTCCATTGCTATCCCCACAGCTCTCAATCCAGACGGTCTTTTTTTTTTTTTTTTTAAGTTTATTTATTTAGGTTGCGCAGCTTTAAAAAAAAAAATTTAGGTTGCACTGAGTCTCAGTTGCAGCATGTGGACACTTACTTGTGGCATGCGGGGATCTAGTTCCCCGACCAGGGATTGAACCCAGGCCCCCTGCATTGGAAGTGTGGAGCATTACCTGCTGGACCACCAGGGAATTCCCCCAGATGCCCTTAATACAGCGATTCCAGCTTCCCTTTGATTAATGTCAGCATACTGTCTTATCTTTTTCCACCTTTACTTTTAATTTAGCTGTGTCTTTGTGTATAAGTGGGTTTCTTGTAGAGGGCACAGAGTTGCATCCTGTCTTGTTTTGTTTCTTACCCCTAAACATACTTAAAACCTAGGGCCTCTCTTAGGTCAGTATCCCCCATCTTCCTGCTACTGTTGTAACTGCTCAGCTTTCAGCTAGAACACCTTCATACTGTCCCCATGCCTTGCTCTGCTTCCCTTTTGGCTCCACAGGTCTTGCCTCCTCCAGGAAGCCCTCTCTGGCTTCTTCCTGTGTGCTCCCAGAGAACCTCCCACATACCTCAAGTAGAGCTCCCATCGACTCAGAGTGTTGACCTGCTGTCTCCCCTCCCAAATGGGGAGTCTTTTAGGGCAGGGCCTGCAGCTGACTCATCCCTATCTCCCCAGGCCCCACATGGCCTCCGTGTCCCACACTCACCGATCCCCTTCTGTGGATTATAGGAGTGGTATTCCGTCAGGTAATTCAGGTGAGGTTTGTTGGCACTGATCTCATAGTAGTGGATGTTCCTGTCTCCCTGCAGACAAGAGGGTACCATTCAGAGCCGGGCCCCACAAGCCCCCCTCCTGGCCCCACTGCCACACATTAGAAACCTGACGCTCACTATGAGTGACAAGTTGGCAGAGCCACCTCACACAAGGGCACACAGGGAACGGTCACCAAGGCAGCAGGGGGTCCTCACTTTAACACTCAATCCCCCCAACCATGACCCAAAGCCCACCCATGTGCCTCCAAGGCAGAGGCTTGGGGAGCACAGACCTGAACCCCACTCCATCCAAGAGTTGCACACGACAGTCAGAAGTGGGGTGTCCTGAGACCATCCAGTGGGTCTTACCCCTGGGGCACTTCAGGTTGTCACTGTCATAATGACTGGGCGGGCAGGTGGCTGCTGTGCCTGACACTAGGGGAAGGGGCCAGGGATGCCAAGTACAGGACAGTCCTACCCGATGAAGACCCCCCTCTGCCCCAAATTCGAAGGTGCCCCTGCCAAGAAACACCAACTGGTCCCTCCTCATCTGGACCCAGAATTGGCAGGGGGCGACTAGCTCAGGGTGTCCGGCCAAAGCCTTGGCCCCAGGTGTTCCTGTGGAGCCAGGAAGGTGGGAGAGGGCTGGGGGCTCACCACAGGGGTAGAGGATCCAGCCACTCTTGCCTGGCCCTGCCCCTGCCCTGCACTCCAAGGGCCCCAGGCCAGTAGGACCAGGCAGCACCTCCCTCCCGTGCCAGACTGACCTTTCCCACCACGTAGAGCATGTTGGTGTCCGCATCATAGAAGGGAAATAGCACACCTGAGGAACCATCGAGGTCCACCTCTGTGACGGGCACAGAGAGGTCATCCTGCAAAGGAAGGAAGACCAGGAAGGCCTGTGGGTCACTCATGGAGGACCCTGGTGGTGCTAAGATGAGAATTCCTGCCCCAGGGCTCCGTGTGTGTGTATGTGTGTGTGTGCCTGTGAGAGACAGAACGACCTCCTTTTGCCTTGCTGGCATTTTGCCTTTAACAAATCACTTTTCATATACACGACGTCACTCTAGCCTTCCTCCTCCTGTATTCTATCTACAATGAGGCAAGGAGATGCAGAGATAGAGAGGAAGCAGTCTGTCCAACTCTGGCCAAGAGCTCCTTGAAATCAATACTACTTGGCCTGGTCCTCACCCACTTCCCCACCCCCACCCCCACCCATGTTGAATAGGCAGCTCTTCCTGCTCACATGCCTCCCTATTTCATCCTAAGTCCTTGCTCCAGCTGTTCCCCCCATCCAGAAGGCCCTTTCCTTCTCCCGCCCTACCCTGAGTCCCGGTCCCAGGCTCAGCCACCTCCCCTCCCTGACATCGAGGCTTCTCCTAAGTCCTAACCCCTCCCCCTCCTTGAATGACAAGATGCACAAGGCCTGGGTGAGCGCCATCAGGCTGTTGGCACCTCCCTGGTTTTCATCAATCAGTTTGGTCAGTGAGTGGCTGCATGAATGAACAGATGAAGCCAGCACTCAGCTAAGGGGTGCTGGTGAGGGGTGTTGGTAGGGCTGCTCTGGTGACTCACCTGGTCCCATAGGGCCATCTGCCGGTTGTTCCATCGGGATGTGCCTGTGGACAGCAGCTTCTTCAGGTTCCCCAGAAATAGCACTTTGTTGGCCCGGTGCCCTTTATAGTTGGCTTCCTGAAGTGACATGTGTGGTCAGGGACTCCTTGTCTTCCACCCAAAATGCCTTCTTTTCTCATCCCAGCTCTGCCTGGGGAATCCTTCCAGAGGCACCACCTCCAGGAAGCCTTTCTGGATCTTTCCCATCCACATAAAATCTCTCCCACTATTTTTGTTGCGGGTTCTTTTTTAAATTAAGACAGAGGCAGACTTCAGCCCAGCTCCACATTTTTGCTAAGATTACTATTGAGCCTCCACTACATGCAAGTGGGCACTGTCACTTGGGTTATTTCATTTAAACTTCCCAGAGGAAGGACTAATGGCCTATTGTTGCAGATGAGAAAATAAAGCCTCAGAGAGCAGAAAGCACTTGTCTAAGGTCACACAGTGGATAACAGTGGTACCTTATGGTCTCCTGACTCCATGTCAGGTCTCCTGACTCCATGTCATGCCTCCTGACAGAGCCGAGGCATACTGACAGCTTTGGAGTTAGACCAGGTTCAAGTCTCAGCTTTCAGTGTGGGCAAGTCCCTTAGCCTCTCTTAAGTCTCACTTTTCTCATCTGAAAAATGAGTATGATATATTCAACACCTCCCAACAGATGGGGATAACATGCATAAAGACTTTGGCTTGAACACTGATAGCATTACTGCTCTGTTCTCAGAAGCCCCTACACTCCCCCCATGCCCACTCCACTCCTTGCTCCTCCAACCCCAAGCCAGACCCCAGCCCAGCACTAACCTGGAGGACGGTCCCTGCTCGGGGGTCTAGAACCCGTATCTTGCGGTCTTTACAGGCAGTGGCCAGCAGGCTGCCATTGGTGTTGAAGGACATGGAGAGGATCACGTCTTGGTGACAGTTAATTGTCTTCACAGGGCTCATGATTACAGACTCCTTTGAATCCAGGTTCCAGACCATCACCTGCATGGCAGAGAGCCAGCTCTGAACACAGCCCCGCCCCTAGCCCCGTCCCAGTCCCCACAGTCACATGCCAGCCAGGCTGCAGTGAAACATGGTATCCCCGGGAGGGAAGCCACAGATGGCAGTCTGGCCAAAAGGCCTCGGGTGAGAGGATGGATCTGCCTGCTGAAGTGGCCACGTGGCAGGAGGGGGAAGCCAGCAGGCTGTCTGGCAGTGAAAAGAAAACACCATCTGCTTGGAGCAACGAAACATCCATGCTGAGAGGACCCCAGGGAACCAGCTAATCCAGGGGGTTTCAAACAGTCATAAGCAACAGTTTCCACCACACAGTTAATAAGGGCTGCCATGTTAGCTGCACAGGCTGTGCACTGCACAGCTCCAGGGCAACCCATTCCCATAGTCCAAGATGTGAACAGAGCCCCCTGGAGTTGTGTACAGATAAAACTGTACAACCATAAGCAGTGAAGTGAAAGTCGCTCAGTCATGTCTGACTCTTTGCACCCCATGGACTGTAAGTCCATGGAATTCTCCAGGCCAGAATACTGGAGTGGGTAGACTTTCCCTTCTCCAGGGGATCTTCCCAACCCAGGTCTCTCTCATTGCAGGCAGATTTTTTAGCAGCTGAGCCACAGGGAAGCCCGTAAGCAGTAGCACCCCCTATCTAAACAGATAATAGAGCACTTCTGATCAGAATAGGGTAGAGGACTTTTCAACCACTCCCATCCCACCCTCTTATCCATCACAGAGACCTCTGAGGTGACTCTGTAAAGCCTTATAGAGTTGTGAAAGGAAGAATTTAGAAGTTATGATGGCATCTACCCCATTTGTGTACAGACTGAGGCAGAAGAAGTCCCAGAGAAGAACAGGAACTTTCCCAGGTCACACTGCAAGTCAGAGACTGAGTGGGAATAGAATCAAGGTCTCCTATACTGTGAATTTTCTCATTCCACGGGGCCCACAGGTTGCTGGCTTGACAGTCAATGGAGGGTAAGGCATCTCTGAGCAGGGTCCAGCTCACCGCCTCCAAGAAGACTAATGGATAGAATAGTGTCCCACACCAAAACTTATGTCTACTCAAAACCTCAGAATATGATCTTATTTGGAAATAGGGTTTTCACAGATGTAATGAGGTATCAATACAGTGAGGCTATACTGGATTTCGGTGGGCCCTACAATGACAGATGTCCTTATAAGAAGAGAAGACACACAGATACACAGAGAAGAAGATAGAAGACGGAGGCAGAATGCAGGATGCAGCTATAAACCAAGGAATGCCTGGAGCCGCTAGAAGCTAGAAGAAGCACAGGACTCTTCCCTATAGCCTTTGGAGAAAGCATGGCCCTCCCAACATCTTGACTTTGGATTTCTGGCCTTCAGAACTGTGGGAATACATCTGTTGTCTTAACCCCCCAGTATGGTTCTATGTCAGGGGAGCCCCAGGAGACTAATACACAAACCCACCTTGTAGTCGTAGCCGGAGCTGAAGAGGATGTTGGCAGCCGTGGGGTGCCACTCCACCAGGCCCACTTTGCGGGCGTGGCCCACCAGCTCCTTCCTGAAGGCTGTGAGGTTCTTGGTCAGCAGCTGCTTGGGGATGTCCCAGATTTTAATCTGTCAGGAGAGACACAGCCCAAGAGGAGTGTTAGCTGGGGTTCCCCCACACCCCAACAACCCTCAGCAACAGAACTGGCAGTGCTCCGCAAAGGGCCAGGGAGAGTCTCTCTGTATCTACCTGTCATTCAGTGGAGAGGCAGCTGGGGCTCCTCAGAGGGACAAGGGCTTTCCCAAGGTCCTCCAGCCCAAGCAGGGGCTGGAGATGAGCCCAAGCTTCTGGGAATCTGTGCCATCCTAACCCTCAGGTGAGTGGATTGGCCACAGGCCTGATTCCCAGGCTGGAGATCACAGCAAGTCTGCCTCTCAGCCTAGAATATCCCTCAGAGTACAGTGGTCCCAAAGGCTCAGGGGAGAGCTCTGAATGCCAAGAGGAAGGGTTTATGCTATATTCTCAGGGTACTGGGGAGCAAGCACAGTCTCTGGAGCAGGATAGGCAGGGACAGCCCCCAACCCCTTCTGTGAGAAGGTCCCCCTTGGATGGCCCAGAAGAGGAAGACTAAAGGCAAGAAGGTAGGCATTTAATGCTCCCAGTCTTATCCTTTTAAATCTTCCCTCTAAGTAAGATCTTCCCTCCCCCCCGTCTATGAAATTATATGGCATAATATTTTCAAGCACAGTAAAAATGCCCTTCACAGCATTTTTTCCCCCTTCACAGCATTTTATAATTTCCCTGGAAGATGTGCATTCCCATCAGGAAATGACACTGATCCGCATTGGATGGTTGGGAGCTATTAGGCCCATTTTATAGATGAGGGGACCGAGGCCCATAGAGAGGAGGGGCGGCACCCCAAGTCCCACAGAGCCCAGAACTTCTCTTCTATCTAACTCATGCCCTCCTCACACAGTGACCTCACCTTGTCAAGGATGGAGGAGTCAGGAGGGTCAGAGCTGCGCCCAGATGCCATTCTGTCTCCCTCCACCCCAGCCCCACTCCTCTTGGGAAAGAGGCACTCACCGTGGCATCTTCAGAACAGGAGGCAATCTCAAAATCATTGAAAGGGTTCCATTTGACATCTAAGACATTCCCTCTGTGCCCGCAGACCTTTGGGTAGTGGGGGTCCAACTTTCCTGTCTGTAAAACAGTACCCAGGGAGGTTGAGGAGAGAATGGGGCTAATTCCACTTTAGCATCACTCGGGCAGCCAGCAGTCACTGAGTGGACAGGAAGATGTAGAGGGCAGAGCTAGTAGGGAATCCAGGACTTAACCACTAATCTCTGTGTGATCCTGGGGGTGTCACAACACCTCTCTGAGCCTTAGGAAAATGGAGGCAATAATAGATATTTCAGAGAGTTTGAGTGAGGTTCATAGGAGGTGAAGTATGGGAAGGGTCTACCACAGTGCCTAGCACATGGTAGATGTTTAATAAAAGGATATTTCCCTTCATATACTGCCAGCAGGAATGCAAAAATGGTGTGGCCACTGTGGAAAACAGCCTGGCAGCTCCTCAAAAGGTTAAACAGAGTTACTATATGACCCCATAATTCTACTCCTAGGTGCAGCCTCGAGAGAAATAAAAACACAGGTCTACAAAAAAACTGTACACCAATGTTCACAGCAGCATTATTCCTAATAGCCAAAAGGTGGAAACTCAAATGTCCATAAATAGATAAATGGATATATAAAACCATAGTATATTCATACAATGAAATATTTTTCAAAAAAGGGAATGAAGTCATGTCCAACTGTTTCCGACCCTGTGGACTATAGCCCACCAGGCTCCTCTGTCCATGGGATTCTCCAAGCAAGAATACTAGACTGGGTTGCCATTTCCTCCTCCAGGGGATCTTCCCAATCCAGGGATAAGAACCCGCATCTCCTGCATTGCAGGCAGATTCTTTTATCGCTGAGCCATCCAGGAAGCCCCAGTATATTCATAAAATGAAATATGTTCAAAAAAGGAAATGAAGTACTGACACATCCTACAACGTGGGTGAACACTGAAAACATTATGCTAGTTGAAAGACACCAGACATAAAAAGCCATGATTCTGCTTAGATGATGTACCAGATGTGGTTTTGCTGCTTGAGCAAAGGAACACCCCCCTGGTACCTAGAATTCTGAACCCTGACTGATGCATGTGAGAAGTCCAAGATAGGGGTAATTCCCTATCCAGTGGTCAGGACTCTGTGCTTTCACGGCTGGGGGCCTGGGCAAGCCTCAAGTTGGGGAACTAAGATGCCAGAAGCTTCTAGGTGTGGCAACAACAACAAAAACACAAAATAGTTAAATCCATAGAGACTGAAAGCAGATTAGTGGTTGCCTAGAGCTTGGGGGAGAAGGGCATGGAGAGTGACTGCTAATGGGTATGGGGTTTCTGGGGGTGATGAAGTTATTTTCAAATTAGTGGTGATGATTACACAACATATGAATATTGAAAACCCACTGAATTACACACTTAAATGGTGAATTTTACAGTATGTGATTTATGAAAGTGAAAGTTGCTCAGTCATGTCTGACTCTTTGCGACCCCATGGACTATATAGTCCATGGAATTCTCTAGGCCAGGATACTGGAGTGGGTACCCTTTCCCTTCTCCAGGGCATCTTCCCAACCCAGGGATCGAACCCAGGTCTCCCGGATTGCAGGTGGATTCTTTACCAGCTGAGCCACAGGGGAAGCATGTGAGTTATACTTCAATTAAAAAGAAAAGGTGGTTTTTCCTGGGGGCACAGTGGATAAGAATCCACCTGCCAATGCAGGAGACACAGGTTCAATCCCTGATCCGGGAAGATCCCATATGCCATGGAACAACTCAGCCCATGCACGACAACTACTGAGCCTGTGCCCTAGGGCCAGGGAGCTCCAACTACTGAAGCCCGTGCACCCTTAGAGCCTGTGCTCCACAACCAGAGAAGCCATCATAATGAGAAGCCTGCATACCACAACTAGAGAGTAGCCCCCATTCACCACAACTAGAGAAAAGCCTGTGCAGCAACGAAGACCCAGCACAGCCAAAAATAAATAAATCAAAAAAAGAAAAAGAAAAGGCATTTCCTTCCTTCCCCTCTTTCCTGCTGAGAATTCCTGTCTAGGGGCTGGGAGGACACACAAGTTTCACAGCCCTGCAGCTGAGAACTCCTGGGTCATGAGAAAACGACACCAGTTCAAGCACAGAAGCTGGCAGCTGGCAGGGACCAACACCCTGATTTTACACATCACACTGCATGGCTCTGGCAGCACAGGGCCCAGAACCGGGCCCTCTGCCTGCCAACGCAGACACCGCCCACATCTGCTACCTAGCCTCAGGTTCCAGAGCCCACCCACCAGAAGGCTCCAGCCTTATATCTAAGTGAAGGAGACAGGGGAGAAGCAAACTAGCTGACACCCACCCATCTGGCAGATCATTACAAGGAACCTGGGGGACAGGCCCAGTGCAAAGTGCTGGGTGAACATGAGACGCAGTACTTGACCTCAGAACTAATAGTCTCGGGGATATTTAAAAATGTATTTTCAAGGACAGAGTGAACTCAGGGAACATCCACAGGCTCTTCTTCCCTCACCTGCCCAACTCTGCAGAGACCCCTGCACTCTTGTGGGATGTCCTGAGACCATGCTCAAGGGAGAGGAAGCAAAGACCAGGGACGCTCTATGGCCTTGCCTCCTAGGGCTACAGAGAGGGCAGCTGCTGTGACTACAGACAAAGGACATCCCATTACCTCTGGCAAACTAGGAGACAGTCACCTGAACCTCTGGTTCATGCATCTTAGCTCTGAAAACAGGCCGTGGTCCCAGGCTCCCCTTCAGAAATCCTCTGCCCAATTCCGATCTCATTCCTTGGGAAAGGGTCTTAGACATCTCTCCCTAGACTGGATCCCTTTCAGGAGGGGGAACCCTATAAAGCACATTATTTGACAAATTGGGATGTGAATGGTAGATAAAAGTATTGTAAAGCTCAACTGAGTGAATTTGACAATGTACTGTGGATACATAAGAAAAAATTCCTATTTTTAGGAAACATACTAGTATTTAGGGATGAAGGGCAAAGATATAGGTAACTTACCATCAAAGGGTTTAGAAAATAAAAAAGTACTTTCACATACATTGGAAAAGACCCTGAGGCTGGGAAAGATTGAAGGCAATAGGAGAAAGGTGGCAGAGGATGAGATGGTTGGATAGCATCACCAACTCAATGGACATTAATCTGAGCAAACTCTGGGAGACAGTAAAAGAGAGGGGAGCCTGGCATGCTGCAGTCCATAGTGCTGCAAAGAAGTGGACATCACTGAGCGACTAAACAACAACAGACATTCAGAGAGAGAGAGAGAGAGAAAATTAAGACTTTGGATGTGTCATTTGATAGTGCTGTATGAGGAGGTGAGCAAAAGATCAATTTCTTTCAGATGGTTTAGCCTTCTTCATGGATGAAGAAAATGGGCCCCCGGGCAGAGAAGAGAGCAGCAAGGCAGCACCTGGAGTGAGGGCCCTGCAAAGAGATCACCGAACCCCCAGACCCAGCTCAGGTCTCCATGGGACCATCGCTCCAGCCACCAGGTCATTTTCTACTGTCCTAAAATATGATTAATAATCTCTTCTTTGCAAGGTGATGAGGGTAGAATGATGTACTGTAGCTGAAAAGTCCAACAGTGATGTCCTATAGTAAGTGCTCAAATAAAAGCTTTTATTATATGTACATGTATGTATACACGAACATGCATGCATGCTAAGTTGTTTTAGTCGTGTCTGACTCTTTGCGACCCTAGGCACTGTAGCCCGCCACGCTCCTCTGCCCATGGGATTCTCCAGGCAAGAATACTGGAGTGGGTTGCCAACACACACATACATCTACGTATGTGTATATATACATATATACATATATATTTTTTTTGATAAAAGTTTTTGGTTGTGTCTCTTGGCATGAGGGATCTTAGCTCCTCCCTGACTAGGGATGGAACCCGCATCCCCTGCATTGGAAGCACAGAGTCCTAACCATTGGAAGGCCAAGGAAATCCTATACATGTTCACTAAAGTTGAGAAAAAAAGACTGGAAGGAAATGCATCAAAATGTTATTCATGGTTATCTCTAGATGGTGAGCTAAATGGGTGTGGCTTTTTAAAAATAATCCTAGGTATCTTAAAAATTTTTTTTTAACTATAAAAACTGTAAAATTTTGCAATAATAAAGGTATTTAAGAGGGACGTTCAAGAGGGAGGGGACGTGTATACCTATGGCTGATTCATGTTGATATAAGGCAGAAACCAATGCAATATTGTAAAGCAATTATCCTTCAATTAAAAATAAATAAATTTTTTTAAAAAGGTATTTAAGACAAGACTACAGACTTTCTGAAAAGATCATGTCCTTGCAGGATTAGCTAAAAATTTCTGATAAAACTGCAGAGCCTGAGGGATTCTTCAATCAGGAATGGTAAAAAACACAGCAAAGCTCAACTAGCCTGCACCTGTAGCAGGCATTACTAATGGATCACTGACCGCCCCCACCCCCACCCCTCAGACTGAGGAGGAACTTGCCCAGGGTCATGGGGAAGGTGAAGGAAAGAGTTGGGCTGTGGTCTGAGGGAGCACCAGCCCTCTCTGAATCAGTGTCCTGACCCCCTTCCTGCACACAGCCTTTCCCTTCTCTTGGATCATTTCCTGGGCCAAAGGGCCAAAGCAGTCAGCAGCACTGTCTTTGACTGTGGCATACCCAGGTACTCTCAGGGCCTTTATCTCTGCACTCTGGCCCAGGGTCAAGCCCCAGTTTCTGCCCTGAGAAAGGTTTCTCGAGAGAGCTGATTGTCCCTGGCCTTGGCTGACTGGAGGCAATGTGCCCAGGAGCCCCGTTCAGACTCCAGCCCCCAGCTCTGTGAGCCTCAGACTCAGAGGTGCCTGAGAGCCAGGCCTGGCTTTGGTGGGCACTCCTCCCAGGCCTCTAAGAGCAGAGGCCCCAGCCCGATACAGCTTCTCTTCCTTCTTAGTGAACAAAGGATGGCAGGTGGTCCCCAGAGGCTGCTCGGCCCTGTGCCTAAGAGGGTTTCTGCGGGAAGACCCACATTAATAGACATTAGCCAGTCTGATGGGCTATTGACTGGGCTGCTAAAAGCCCTGTCAGGACAGGGATATTTATAATCCAGAGGCCACTGCTGCTTTTCAGCCCATTAGGCCAGCAGTCAGCCAAGGACAGGCCTCTGATTTATGGGTGTGTGTGTGTGTGTAGGCTCTAAATGGGGGCTTGCCAGGTAGTACTGGAGGTAAAGAACCTGCCTGCCAATGGAGGAGACATAAGAGACGTGAGTTCGATCCCTCAGGAATATCCCTCAGGAGGAGGGCATGGCAACCCACTCCGGTATTCTTGCCTGGAGAATCTCTATGGACAGAGGACCCTGGAGGGCTACGGTCCATAGTGTTGTAAAGAATCGGATATGACTGGAGCGACTTAGCGCACACAGCACAGACTCTAAATCAGAGGAGACACACCTGCCCTCCTCGTAGACGCCAGGGAGCTGCTCAGCCTGAAGAGACAGCACCTCCAAGTCTCTGAGGGGCTGTCCTGGGGCAGATGGAGTGGATGGGACTGTAGGACTCAGAAGGCAGGAGCTAGGTGGGGTGGGATGGGAGAGGCTGTGGGGTTACTGTCATGACCTTAGGGCTCACAGGGAACCTGCCTCTCAGTCAGTTTCCTCATCTACAAAATGGCAACAGTAGTAGAGTCTCAGGGTGGACATAAGGATTAAATGAGTTCATACACATACAGTGCTTAAGACTTTGTCTTGAGAATTCCCTGGTGGTCCAGTGGTTAGTATTCAGAGCTTTCATGGCCAAGGCCTGGGTTCGTTTCCTGGTTGGGAAACTAAGATCACACAAGCTGTGTGGAAAGACCAAATGAAAAAAAAAGACTCTACCTGGTACATGGTGAGCTCTCAGGAAATTCACTAATATAAGTTCATCAGAACTAATCACAGTTACCCAGCTTTATTGTTGCTCAGTACTTTGCAGGGGCCAGGATGTACTTAGTGAGGCCAAGGGGTCCTCAGTGAATGCACTCAAGCACATTATCACATCTATAAGGAACATATTTGCAAGTACTTTGCTTTAGGAATCATAATTTCAGGAGTCATTTATGTGCCAGGCCCTGTGCTAGGGGCTCTGCTCAATTATTTAATTTTCCTCCAACCACCCCAGGAAGTAGTACAAGAATCCCCATTGAGAACGCAGAAGCTGGGGATAGGAAGGGTTGATAATCAGAGCCACTCCAATCACGGCAGAGCCATGAGAACTGGGAATGCTTTCTCTCACTCATGGTCTGCCTCTTGCTATCCTCACACCATAGTTATCATCAGCATCATGCAGGCCTTTCAGTGAGGACCTACTATGTGCCAGATCCTATGTCTCACGCAAGTGGTGGCAGAAGAGGAATCACTCATGATCTGTGACCTCCGGGAGCCGCCAACCTGTGGAGGAGGCAGGATATAGTGTACTCAGGGCTCAGAGGCAGAAGAAATGCCCTGGGGGATCAATCAAAGAAGGCTTCCTGGAGGAGGATGCCTTTGAATTGGGCCTTAAAGAAAGAAAGACTTTGACCGGACTAGGATGAAGGGGAGGCATTGCAAGTCAGAAAGGCTGGGCCATACACAGATAGGTTTTAAGCAGAGAGATCCTAAAGCAAACAGGAGGAAAGGTAGACTGATGGGTAGGAAGGTAGAGGAGTCCAGACAAGAGGGGACAGGTCACCTTGCATAGAGAGAGATGCCCATGGAGAGATGGACAAGTGGATAGATGCGACATAAGCGACATGTCCTAACTAGAGTCGGTGAGACTTAGCCAGAGGGCTGCCTAGAGGAAACAGCTGAGCAGGGAAAAGATGACAGGAGTGTTCCCTAATCTTGTGAATACATGTGCTGCTAAAATGCAAATCATGTTCCCAGGAGGATTTAGGGAACGCATCATTCATCAGCCCTCCTCTCACATGCACAGATGAGCCTGGGGAGGGTCCACTGTAGAACCCCACACGCAGCACTGGAAGTGGTGAACAGCAGAGGCTATCTGGTAACCTTGCTTGGTCACCTCCAGAGGTGGGCAGCCCACTTCCCTGCTAGGTGGCTTATTTCACTTTCAGACCTTGTTAAAAACTGTGAGCAAACACTTCTTACTCAGAGCCTAGTATAGCCTCCCGGTGGCGCTCCCCACTCCCCTTCCTCTCCACTTCTGGTTCTAGCTCTGTCCTTTGGATCCCAAAGGACACCTCCACCCCATGCCACCTCCCTGGTCCCAGGCCAGCTCCCTTCCAGACTGAACAGACCCTTAGAACTGGAAGAGACTTTCTCCCCCAGAGAAAAACAGTAAAACAGTCTAGCACACACCCTGCACCTCTACATTTCTAGAAGGGGAACCTGAGTATAGAGGGAACAGGTGTATGCTGTGGAGGGCTCTGAGGTTTACAGCATCAGCTGGGATGTGGATAAGGGTTCTGGTGAGAAAGGCAGGACTTTGTGTGCAGGCAATGGGAGAGGGGGTGGGTCCTAGGAGTGACGTGGCACGACACAGGCTTAAGCAGGGTCTGGCTGGCCTCCAAGAGCACAGTAGTGAAGTGCTCCCCTCCCCCTGCTCCCAGGCACCGGTTCACCATGCGTCCATTTGGCCCCTCAAGCCCATGCCCTCCTCTGGCATGGTCTACTCCCAGCGATGCTGCAGGGCTTGACCCCAGAGCTCTGCCTGTTCTTGCTGGCATTCCTCCCGACCTCCACACCTCACAGCAAAGTCCACCTCCCACCTGATCAGGTGGGTCTGCTGTAGGCCTGGTGCCAGGGTCCAAAGCCCAACCTGGCACGTCCCCCAGGCTCAGGGCGGGCGTGTCCCCAGACCTTCCCACTGCGCCTTTGTTCCCTGAGCGCAGCCCTTGGTTGCCTAGGCTGCCAGCGCCACCCTGCAATGGGTTCACCCTGGGTCACAGGGCAGAAGAGAAAGGGACTGCGGAGTCACTCCCTTCAGGACACCTGACACCACATGGGGCAGCCTGGCCCTTCTGAGAATAAATCCCATACATGGTAGTGAAGCCAGGAACCTTCCAATCCTGTGCTAAAATAAAGAATTCGCTAGCTTGTCCTTTCCTTCCTTCCTTTACTGACATCCTCTGTGCCTGGATGGGACTTAAACCCTGGTAACTGACAAAGAACCAGTGTAAACCAGAGCCAAAACTCAGGGGTGCAGGTCGGCTAAATGAGAGTGGGGCCCCAAGACCATGCCCAGGTCTGGGGCCACACCCTTCCTGCTCAGGGTCCTTCAGACAGCTCCCTGAGCCTTGGCATCCTTATCCATATAATGGGGCAATACCTCCCATAAAACGGGCTAATAAAGGTGCAGCATAAGCCCTGTCCCTGATCACTACATGGAAAACGGCCTGCAGGCCTGTCTGCCCAGGAAAGTGCTGCACCATGGGACCAGCATGGGTCCTTTTCCTCTCTCAGCCTCTCCCTCCTGCTCCATCACACTGGATGTGGTTACTTAAGAAGATGTCAACCAAATGCAAAGTGTGGACCTTCTGGATGCTGATTCAAACAAACCAGGAGCAAAGAGGCATTCATGAGGCAATCAAGGGCTTTTTCACATAATAGGAAATTGGACACAGGAAATGTTGATGCATTTGTTGTGTCACATTCTGTTATGTCAATAACAGAAAATGTTATTGTTTTATAGAATTGCAAACTGAACTTTGTGGGGGTAAAATGACAAACTAGGCTTTGCTTTAAAAGATTTCAGGAAAAAAAGGGATGGATGAAGCAAGCACGGCAAAGTCTTCAAAATTCTTGAATCTGGGTGTGAAGAGTTCATGATATTGTTTTTACCTACCTTTGTGTTTGAAAATTCTTTTTGTAATGATAAAAAAAAAGAACTAGAATAGAGCCTAGCTGCTGAAAGACAGCAGCATTGGCATCACCTGGGAGTAGAAACACCAGATTTAACAAATAAAAAGAGGATACCTGGTAAAATTTGAATTTCAGATAAATAGCAAAGGATTTTTTAGGAGAAGGTTATGTTCCATGTAATACTTTACTTATGCTATAAAACTATTTGTGAAAATAGCTTGGCAGTTTCCTATAAAATGGAACATGTAACCACTTTATGATCCAGAGATTGCACTCCTAGGCATTTATCCCAGAAAAATGGAATTTACTTATGTGCACACAGAAACCTGTACACAAATGTTTATAGCAGTTTCATTCCTAACAGCTCCAAACTGGAAATAGTCCAGGTGGCCTTCAACAACCAAGGGTTCAACAAACTGTGCAACCACACCACAGAATACTACTCGGCAATAAAAAAGAATAAGCAATTGATACATACAACAACCTGGATGGATCTCCAGAGAACTCACTCAATGAAAAAAGTTAAGCCTGAAAGACTACATACTGTATGGTTCCATTTGTATGATATTCTTAAAAAGCAAATGTATAGAAACAGAGAAGAGATTTGTTCAATCAATGAAAATTTATAAGTACCAACTGTGTGTGCCCATGGGGTGATATACAGGTAGGCAAAGTATTGGTTCTCCCCAACTCCTCCCACATTGCAAGTACATTAAGGAGTACTACCAGGAGAACACAAGTGACTCTGATTCAAAGTACTCAGGGCATGGTATCCTAAGAAAGCAACGTGCTATGGAATATATAATAAAAAGGAGAATGCTCTGGACATTTGGAGGAGGGGGAAAAAGTTACTATTCATGAACATGGCACACATTTCCATTTACTCAGGTCATCTTCATTATTAGCCTGTCAATGATGCTCTGTAATTTTCTCCTATTCAGTTTTGCTTATTAATTTCTGGATATTTACTCTTCTCATTCTACTGGAAATATTTACATTTTTCTAAGCACTCTTGTTATGTAAAAATGCAATTCTGACTTGGATTCTGATTTTTCCTCCAGTCACCTTCCAAACACTGATTATTTTTCTAGTAATTTGACTCTATGTTCTTCTGGTTTTCTATGTAGACAATCACATCAGTAAATAATGTGGTTTTATCTCTTCCTTTTCAATCCTTATACCTTTAACTTATTTTTCTAGTCTTACTGCGCAGGCCAGGACCTTTTATGTTCTTTTATTTTGGGGGAGGGGAGTTAGTTCCCTGACCACGGGTCAAACCTGGGCCATGGTAGTGACAGCTCAGAGTCCTAACCACTGGACAGCCAGGGAATTCCCTAAAGGGATGTTCCTTTTTCATGAGTGATGTTTGCACCATGTTAACAAAGAGATCAAATATCACTACTATCACCAATAAGGGGACAAACGGACCTCATGTGTCATACAACATAATGAACTGAGGATACAACATCACTTATTTAATATTCTTGCCAAAAACATATAGTGAAAGTGAAGTGAAGTCGCTCAGTCGTGTCCGACTCTTCGCGACCCCATGGACTGCAGACTACCAGGCTCCTCCGTCCATGGGATTTTCCAGGCAAGAGTACTGGAGTGGGGTGCCATCGCCATATAACATATAACATATAAAAACATATAACATGAATCTAATCACAAGAAAACAATGGGTCAGATTCAATTTTAGCAGCATCCTTCAAAACAGCTGGGCTTTACAGCTTTAAAATGTCAGTATTATGAAATGAAGTAGGCTAAGTAGTCTAATGAGTAGACTGACAACTAAATATAATGCATGATCCTGGGTTAGACTTGACCAGAAATAAAATTTTTTTTATACACATATATGGAGAGAAAGATATTAAAAAAAACAAAGAGTAAATTTGGCAGAATCTTAACAACCAGTGAATCTCAGTGAAGAATAATCATTTATTCAACTATTTTTGCAACTTTTCTGTAGGGTTGAGAGTCTTTCAAAACAAAAAGTTTAAAAAATTCTGTTTCCTAGAAGACAGGAGCCAGGTGGGGTGGGATGGGAGAGCCTGTGGAGCTACTTCCCTAGTGGCTCAGTGGTAAAGAATCCACCTGCCAATGCAGGAGATACGGGTTCAATCCCTGATCTGGGAAGATCCCACATGCTGCAGAGCAACTAAGCCAATGCACCACAACCACTGAGCCTGTGCACCCTAGAGCCCGTGCTCCACCACGAGAGAAGCCACCACGATGAGAGGTCCAAGCACCTCAAATAGAGAAAAGCCCATGCGCAGCAACCCAGCACAGCAGAATAGAAATAAATTTTTAAAAAATTCTGTTTCCTATGTTAGTGAAGATCCCTTTTACTAGTTTGCAAAGAATTTTTATTTTGATCTTGAATGGGTACTGAATTCTGTGTGTGTGCATGCTCAGTTACTTTAGTCGTGTCTGACTCTTTGTGACCCCAAGGACTGTAGCCCGCCAGGCTCCTCTGTCCGTGGGATTCTCCAGGCAAGAATACTGGAGTGGGTTACCATTTCCTCCTTCTGGGGATCTTCCCAACTCAGGGATCAAACCCACGTCTCTTGTGACTCCTGCATTGGCAGGCAGATTCTTTATCACTGCACTACCTGGGAAGCCCAATATATGCATTAGTGCTGCAAATTTCCCTTGAAGCACCACTTCCCTGCCTCCCCATAATTTTACTGATATATTTCATTTTCATTCATGTCCAAGTATTTTTAAATTTCCATTTTGATTTCTTCTTTGATCTAGAAGTTATTTAGAAAGGTGTTTTTATTTATTTTTTTGGCCAGGCTGATCGGCATGTGGAATCTTAGTTCCCTGACCAGTGATTGAACCTGTGCCCCCTGCAGTGGAAACACGGAGTCTTAACCAATGGACCACCAGGGAAGGCCCTAGAAAGGTGTTTTTAAACTTCTAAATGAAGGAAAATTTAAAATTTCTCTTTTGTTATTGATTTCTAACTCAATTGCACTGGGATCAGAAAACCTGTTCTGTGAATCCATTTTATGTGTGATTTTAACTTCTAAAGTCCTTTAGGGCTCTAAGTCTGTTGGTTGTTTTTTCAGCTGATGCTTACTCACAGGGGCTTACATGCTTGGTAGCTCTCAGCTTATGAACTTCCCTAATCTTAATCTGTGGGAATCCTGTTCACACTGAGATACTTTTCTCTGGAGAAAGTTTCTATCTGCTTCCACCGCAAACCAGAGGCACTACCAAACCCTCCAGTCCCTTCGGAGATGATGCCTCAAGGCAGAGACTCAGGATTCTGAAAAGATCTGCTGTTAAATTAATCTATATGAAACTGCCATTTTGGGAGTCAAAGCCTGTTAAATATCAGCAATTGCATATGTCCCAACTTCTGCTGTCAATGATTGCCACAAGACAAGCCTGTTCTTCCTGTTCACTTGCTGCTTACCTCTCCTACTTAGATTTCGCCTCAAGGTCCTTTTCTCTCTCAGAGAGAGGAGCTGGCTTTGGAGATTTCCCCAATGTCTCATGAGCCTGGCAATGCATTTAATGTTATTCAGGAATGAATTACTTTGCAGTGGGGTGGAAGGTTGGTCATAGGAGTCCTAAACAACTGCAAGAAGCTGAAATCCCAGGAGAGGCATACTTCTCCAATGAAGAAACCAAGACTGAAAGGGGTGAAATGACTTATTCATGGTCACACAGCAGGGCTAAGACTTGAACCCATGTATGGAATCCAAACTGAGGCTCTTTCTACTTTCCCTCTGTCCTGTGCTGCCTCCAGAGAGCTGTTTGGGTCAGGGCTTAGCAGGCGTCCTTACCTGGTGCAAAGGGATGACGAGGAAGGCACCCCCACCAGTACACTCAGTCACGACTGCAATGAAGTGGGGGTTCACAGCGCAGAAATGATTGTCTTGGACGCTGTGGGTGATGGGCACAGAGTCGTAGCAGTTCTCCTTGCTGGCTGGTTTGCCAAAGACGTGGCGGAACTTGGAGCTCCGGTACTGGGGGTGCCATGACATCTGTGAGAGACAAATGGGACACAAGAGGCATGAGGTTAGCCAACTGAGAACAAGACTATGGAGTCTCACCTCCTCTCAAGGTGAGGGTATGAGCAGAACAGTGGTCAGTTCTATGAGGACAGTGATGTGCTAGGAAAGGTACCCAGGTGAAAAGGCTAGACTTGTGGCTACTTGGAGGGGCCTGGTGAGATGGTGTACAAGTACTGCTGACCTGTTTGCTTTTCATTCCTTTGAGTGCAAACACAAAAAAGCAGAAAAACTGGAGAGAACTCACCCCACCCCTTTCCTTATCCAGCACCTCACCAGACAGCCCAGCCTCCCTACCCAGCCCAGCCCAGCTAAGTGGGTTAACACTGCATCCTCTGGAGCCAGCCTGCCCAGGGTTCCAATTTCAGTTCTGCGCTTACCAGCTGGGTGGGCAAATAACAATTTCTGAAGTCTTGGTTTGCTTATTTATAAAATGGGGATAAAGAAAGTATCTGTCTCAGATGCATCATGAGATTAAATGAGATGATACACTAAGATCCCTTGCTCAATAGTAATAATTACTACCACTATTATCATCCAGCCATCTTGATCTTCCCTCACTCCTTATTCAGCCTTCTATTTGTTCACTCAATATGCACTGAGCACCACAGTGTGACTAGGCCCTGTGCCAGACACTGGGGGTTTGGAGAGAGCAAGCCTGAGCCCAGCCTTACAGGAGAGAAGAGTCCCATGAGTGAGGCCATTAGGGGAGTCTGAGCCACTGGGACCCAGGGTACCATAGGTAATAATGGAGGTTTGTACATGGCAGTCAGGGAGGACTTGCTGCCCTCAGAGGAAGTGACACGTGAGCTGTGATTTGAAGGATGAGTAGGAGTTGGCCATGTAAGCTAGACCAGGGTGAGCTGGGGAAAAGGTGTCCTAGACAGATGGAACAGCCTGAGCAAAGGCCCTGAAACAGAGGCCAACATGGAAGGTTTGGAGAACTGTATATGCTATATATGTAAGATTAGCAAGATGCTAAAAAGAAAAATAAATACACACACACACGTATCCATGTAAACTGGATGACGTGAATGAGGAGAACATAAGCTGGAGGGGTAAGCAAGGCTATATCATGCATGGCCTGTAAGAGGACCTAGGGCTCATTAGTGGCCACATCTACAGTGCCATGTGGCCTCCTCTTGCCCCTGCTGCTGCTCAGTTCAAACCCCTTCCTCTTGGTCTTGTTGACCCACTGGGCCCTCCCACCCTCTCTCCCCATGCAGCCAGGATTGTTCTGCACAGCAAGCCTGGCTGTATTCCTCCCACCTAGGCCCCTACCTCAGAGCTCCCTTCGATGCTCCCCATTCACTGCTGCTTTATAGGATCAAGGCCAAACTCAGCTTGGGTCCCACCCTATATTCCAAGACTCCCTTTTTCTTGCTCATCTTCTAAACGGCACCTTCCAATAAAGAACACCACCCAGTCTCCCTGGTACCTACTTCTGCATTTCAGTCCTCTGGGCCTTCACCCTTGTCTTTCCCTCTGCTTGGCTTGTTCCTCCCAGGCCCCTGTTGTCTGTACTCGTCTCTCCTCTCCTCCAGCTCCCAGGTGGCCTCCACCAAAGAAAAACCGAGTAGCAGAGATCTCACTCTTCTGTCTCTCCTCCCTGCTCTGAATTGGAGTTTGGTGTTAGGGCTCCTCTACCAGCTTGCAGGTTCCTCAGTGGAAGGCCTGGGGCTGCCCCAGGAATGCCCAGCACAGTGCTTTGCCTACCCATGCTCCCAGGCACTTCCCAGGGGAAGGCATGTTTGACTGAGAGGTCAAGACAGGGCTGGCGCTGGCCCAGCCTGGGTGGTCTGCCCCTGAGGCTCTTCTCTGTGCTCAGTCCAAAGGCACAAAAATAGACTGTTGACCTCAGGAGGTCACAGTGATCAGGGGCCTGACACATGAGCCAAGCTTATACAGCACCAGGTAGCCCTTCAGCCTCATGGCGGCAGGTCTGTTCTGCGAAGCTCGGACATTTCAACCCTCCTTTTGGGAGCTTTGCCCAAAACCCTGGTGGCATTTGCCAGAGCTACAGGAAGCAGCACAGAAATGCAGGGACTGCTTAATTAATGCCCATTTGATCTCAGAAAGGATGCAAGAAGCCTTAAAGAAATAGAGAGAACACAGATAGAAGGAAATAAAAAGAAAAAGCCATGGTGAGGAAATGGGGACAGAGGGAAAATACAGGAAAAAAGAGATCACTAGGAATGTAGGGGGAGCAAAGCTATGAATGTGGGTTGCCCGATCCTGTACACAGAGGAGGTGGGCCTGGGGGATTTGTGTCTGAGCTTCCTAGCTGTCAATTCAACAAGGGAAACAGAATCAAAAAGGGATTTATTTACTCAGGGCCTGTAAGACAAATGCCACCACTTGCTAAGGAGCCACACGGGTCTTCTCTACACTGGGTCCTGAGAGTAATAAGTCCTAAAGATTGTCTTAGGAAAGAAGAGCAAAAATAAAGATCTCCCTTCAGTTCAGCTCAGTTGCTCAGTCATGTCCAACTCGTTGCGACCCCACAGACTGCAGCACGCCAGGCTTCCCTGTCCATCACCAACTCCTGGAGCTTGCTCAAACTCATGTCCATCAAGTTGGTGATGCCATCTAACCATCTCATCCTCTGTCATCCCCTTCTCCTCCCGCCTTCAATTTTTCCCAGCATCAGGGTCTTTTCCAATGAGTCAGTTCTTTGTATCAGGTGGCCAAAGTATTGGAGTTTCAGCTTCAGCATCAGCCCTTCCAATGAATATTCAGGACTGATTTCCTTTAGGATGGACTGGTTGGATCTCCTTGCAGTCCAAGGGACTTTCAAGAGTCTTCTCCAACACCACAGTTCAAAAGCATCAATTCCTTGGCGCTCAGCTTTCTTTATAGTCCAACTCTCACATCCATACGTGACTACTGGAAAAACCATAGCTTTGACTAGACGGACCTTTGTTGGCAAAGTAATGTCTCTGCTTTTTAATATGCTGCCTAGGTTGGTCATAACTTTTCTTCCAAGGAGCAAGCATCTTTTAATTTCATGGCTGCAGTCACCATCTGCAGTGATTTTGGAGCCCCCCAAAATAAAGCCTGTCACCGTTTCCATTGTTTCCCCATCTATTTGCCATGAAGTGATGGGACCGGATGCCATGATCTTAGTTTTCTGAATGTTGAGCTTTAAGCCAACTTTTTCACTCTCCTCTTTCACTTTCATCAAGAGGCTCTTTAGTTCTTCTTTGCTTTCTGCCATAAGGGTTGTGTCATCTGCGTATCTGAGGTTACTGATATTTCTCCTGGAAATCTTGATTCCAGCTTGTGCTTCATCCAGCCCAGTGTTTCTCATGATGTACTCTGCATATAAGTTAAATAAGCAGGGTGACAATATACTGCCCTGATGAACTCCTTTTCCTATTTGGAACCAGTCTGTTGTTCCATGTCCACTTCTAACTGTTGCTTCTTGACCTGCATACAGATTTCTTAGGAGGCAGGTCAAGTGGTCTGGTATTCCCATCTCTTTAAGAGTTTTCCACAGCTTGTGGTGATCCATACAGTCAAAGGCTTTGGCATAATCAAAAAAGCAGAAGCAGATGTTTTTCTGGAACTCTCTTGCTTTTTGATAATCCAACAGATGTTGGCAATTTGATCTCTGGTTCCTCTGCCTTTTCTAAAACCAGCTTGAACATCTGGAAGTTCACCGTTCACATATTGCTGAAGCCTGGCTTGGAGAATTTTGAGCATTACTTTGCTAGCGGGTGAGACTGGTGCAATTGTGCAGTAGTTTGAGCATTCTTTGGCATCACTTTTCTTTGGGACTGGAATGAAAACTGACCTTTTCCAGTCCTGTGACTACTGCTGAGTTTTCCAAATTTGCTGGCATATTGAATGGAGCACTTTCATAGCATCATCTTTTAGGATTTGAAATAGCTCAACTGGAATTCCATTACCTCCACTAGTTTTGTTCGTAGTGATGCTTCCTAAGGCCCAGCTGACTTAGCACTCCAGGATGTCTGGCTCTAGGTGAGTGATCACACCATCATGATTGTCTGGGTCATGAAGATCTGTTTTGTATACTTCTGTGTATTCTTGCCACCTCTTCTTAATCTCTTCTGCTTCTTTTAGGTTCATACCACTTCTGTTCTTTATTGAGCCCATCTTTGCATGAAATGTCCCCTTGGTATTTCTGATTTTCTTGAAGAGATCTCTAGTCTTTCCCATTCTATTGTTTGCCTCTATATCTTTGCACTGATCACTGAGGAAGGCTTTCTTATCTCTCCTTGCTATTCTTTGGAATTCTGCATTCAAATGGGTATATCTTTCCTTTTCTCCTTTGCTTTTCGCTTCTCTTCTTTTCACAGCTATTTGTAAGGCCTTCTCAGACAGCCATTTTGCTTTTTTGCATTTCTTTTTCTTGGGGATGGTCTTGATCACTGCCTCCTGTACAATGTCAGGAACCTCCGTCCATAGTTCTTCAGGCACTCTATCAGATCTAATCCCTTGAATTTATTTCTCATTTCCACTGTATAATCGTAAGGGATTTGATTTAGGTCATACTTGAATGATCTAGTGGATTTCCCTACTTTCTTCAATTTAAGTCTGAATTTGGCAATAAAGAGTTCATGATCTGAGCTACAGTCAGATCCCGGTCTTGTTTTTGCTGACTGTATAGAGCTTCACTATCTTTGGCTGCAAAGAATATAATCAATCTGATTTCAGTATTGACCATCTGGTGATGTCCATGTGTAGAGTCTTCTCTTGTGTTGTTGGAAGAGGGTGTTTGCTATGACCAGTGCATTCTCTTGGCAAAACTCTATTAGCCTTTGTCCTGCTTCATTCTGTACTCCAAGGCCAAATTTGCTGTTACGCCAGGTGTTTCTTGACTTCCTACTTTTGCATTCCAGTCCCCTATAATGAAAAGGACATCTTTTTGGGGTGTTAGTTCTAGAAGGTCTTGTAGGTCTTCATAGAACCGTTCAACTTCTTCAGCATTACTGGTTGGGGCATAGACTTGGATTACTGAATGGTTTGCCTTGAAAACGAACAGAGATCATTCTGTCATTTTTGAGATTGCATCCATCTCCTGCATTTTGGATTCTTTTGTTGACTATGATGGCTATGCCATTTCTTCTAAGGGATTCTTGCCCAAGTAGTAGATATAATGGTTATCTGAGTTAAATTCACCCATTCCAGTCCATTTTAGTTCACTAATTTCTAAAATGTCGATGTTCACTCTTGCCATCTCCTGTTTGACCACTTCCAATTTGCCTTGATTTATAGACCTAACATTCAAGGTTCCTATGCAATATTGCAAATAGATTCAAATAGTTACTTCTCCACTGATCACCAGTAGCACATAGGGCACCTACCGACCTGGGGAGTTCATCTTTCAGTGTCCTATCTTTTTGCCATTTCATACCGTTCATGGGGTTCTCAAGCCAAGAATACTGAAGTGGTTTGCCGTCCCTTCTCCAGTGGACCACATTTTGTCAGAACTCTTCACCATGACCCGCTGTCTTGGGTGGCCCTACATGGCATGGCTCATAGTTTCATTGAGTTAGACAAGGCTGTGGTCCAAGTGATCAGATTGGTTAGTTTTCTGTGATTGTGGTTTTCATTCTGTGTACCCTCTGATGGAGAAGGATAAGAGGCTTATGGAAGCTTTCTGATGGGAGAGACTGACTGAAGAGGAAACTGGGTCTTGTTCTGATGGGTGGGGCCATGCTCAGTAAATCTTTAATCCAATTTTCTGTTCATGGGCAGGGCTGTGTTCCCTCCCTGTTATTTGACCTGAGGCCAAACTATGGTGGAGGTAATGAAGATAATGGCAACCTCCTTCAAAATGTCCCATGTGCGCACTGCTACACTCAGTGCCCCCAACCCGGCAGCAGGCCACACCTCCATCAGGGGCTCCTGGACACTCATGGGCAATTCTGGGTCAGTCTCTTGTGGGGTCACTGCTCCATTCTCCTGGGTCCTGGTGCATACAAGGTTTGTTTGTGTCCTCCAAGAGTCTGTTTTCCCAGTCCTGTGTAAGTTCTGGGGGCTCTTTGGTGGGATTAATGGTGACCTCCTCCTAGAGGGCTTATGCCATACCCAGGTCTACTGCACCCAGAGTCTCTGCCCCTGCAGCATTTGCTGCTGACCTGTACCTCTGCAGGAGACACTCAGACACAGTTCTGTCTCAGTCTCTGTGGGGTCTCTGGGTCCTGGTGTGCACAAGGTTTGTTTGAGCCCTCTGATCATCTCTGGCAGGTATGGGGTTTGATTGTAAATGTGATTTCGCCCCTCCTACCATCTTGCTGGGGTTTCTCCTTTGCCCTGGAATGTGGGGTATCACCTTAAAGTTGCTCCAGCACCACGCAGCCACCACTCCAGTGCCCCGTAGCTGCCATTCTGGCAACCCGCAGGTAATTAGCAGCAGCTGAGGAGTTGCCTGGGGCCTGGGCTGGGGGTGGCAAGTCAGCAGGCTCAGCTCCTGGCCCGCACCCCTGCCTTCAGCAGCAGTAGGGGAGGGAGGGGCATCTGTCTGTGGCCCTGATGCTCACCAGACACTCCATCACTCCCCTTATATCCCAGCCACCCTGCAGTTAGTCCTAGCCTGGGCTTCCCAGGTGGCTCAGTGGTAAAGAATCTGTCTGCCAGTGCAGGAGAGGCAAGAAACTCAGGTTGGATGCTTGGGTCAGGAAGATCCCCTGGAGAAGGGAATGGCAACACACTCCAATATTCTGGAGTGTGGAAATTCCATGTCCAGAGGAGCCTGGTGGGCTATAGTCCATGGGGTGGCAAAGAGTCGGATGCGACTGAGCACATTAGTCATAGCCAGTGGATCGTGGGCGGACGTGATGTGTCACCTGCCTGTGACCCTCCAGAACTCTCATCCTCGGCTGGAGGGATGAGGAGGCCACAGGTTCCAGATGGTGCAGCTTCTGTCATCCTGAGTCCCCCAGGCATTCTGTGAACACGGTACCTCTCGCCAACTGACTCATGTTGGACACACAGCGTGACAGAGAATTAAACTTGTAGAGTGAACCACTGAGAAACAGCAGGGGTATGTGTCACCGAGCATAGCCTACCCCTGGTGGCTATTGGGCTTTCCTGGTGGCTCAGCTGGGAAAGAATCTGTCTGCAATGCAGGAGACCTGGGTTCGATCCCTAGGTTGGGAAGATCCCCTGGAGAAGGGAAAGGCTACCCACTCCAGGATTCTGGCCTGGAGAATTTCACGGACTGTATAGTCCATGGGGTCGAAAAGAGTTGGACATGACTAAGCGACTTTCACTTTCACTATAGCTTACCACTCCTGACTAACACAGAGTTGGATATGACTTAGTGACTCAACAACATGCACTGCTCCTGCGTGCATGTATTTATCAGTTCACGAGTGAGTTTCAGGACTCAGCAATTCAGAAAGCAGGAGCTTTACTTTCCCCACAAGCAGGTACTTGCCTGGAAATGAGTACTATAGTGGGCCCTTAGCACTGTGAGGCCCTTGCCCACAGGCTGGGCCAGAGCACAGATCTGGGCCAGGTCTACCCCATGTCACTTGTCCTGTCCTGCCTGGTCCCATCCAGCTGGGCCCACATCAAAGCCATGGCACTTCTCAGGTAGAGCAGGCCAGCCCCCTGGGGCACAAAGCAGGGGGTGGATCCTTCTGCTGCTGCTACCCCAAGGGTGCTTAGCGGGCTAGATGACACAGGATTAGGCTCTTTGGGCTGTGAATTCCCTGTCCTGCAAAAAGATTAGTCATCAACGAGTTTAACATCCCACTGAGGGTTTTTAAAACAACAACAACAACTTATTTTTATTTTTTTGGCTGGCCATGCAGCATGCAGGATCTTAGTTCCTTGGCCAGGGATTGAACCCACACCCCCCGCATTGGGAGCATGGAGGCCTAACCACTGGACCACCTGGGAGTCTCCATTGAGTTTATTTCTTAATGCCTGACAGTGGAATAGCTCGATGCCCTTACAACCTTCCTGAGGCCTGTTGTCCCCATTCGGTGCTGAGGAAGCAACTTGACCAAGATCACAGGAGTAGCAGCAGCAGAGTGGGTAAGCAGAAGCCACTACCTGGTCTAACTGCTGCTCTTCCCAACTCCTGCTCCTCTGGGACTTTTGAGAGAGGTGGAGACATAGATAGGACACAGAGACCCAGAGATTTTCCTGCCTGGCCTCAAGGGCCTGTCCTCCCAGCCCAGCCCTGAATCATTGCAGGACAAGGGTTAGCTGCAGGGTGGCTGAAACCTACCCAAACTGGGTGTGGTACAAAGCAGCATAGCAGATTATTCATTAATGGTGCTGATCCTGGCTTCAGGGAGAGAATGAAATTACCTGATTTGGTCTTTGAATGTCAGGGGTGGGGAGGGTTATCCACCAGTTCCAGGCTATTATTATCCCCTTAGTAAGCTTGTGTTCCACATCTAATATTTAGAATTACATTTTATTCTTTCTCTTAAAACCCAACCTTGTGGTCATCAAGCTGCCTTCAGACACACCTCCTGGGAGGGTATGAATTACCACACTTAACTTCAGCCACAGTTAACAGAAGATCAGAATCAAAAGATTCTTAGCTTCACAAAGTGAAAAAAGATGATCATAACTGTATTTGAAGGTGATCTACAAAGACCAAGAATTAACACAATACCAAGAATTAACACTAATTATGGATAGGTCCCATATCTTGACTTCAATCCTGGGTTGACAGTTATGGAACAGGAAGGAAGAGGGCAGGGCACAACCTTGGAAACTATGTCATAGCCCAAGGGCCTAACATAAACTGATTAGAACCAAATGGGTCCAAGATGGTAGACAAGTCAACCTGACTAGACCTCCATCCTCAGGATACTCTCACTAACACATCAGCGTGCTAGCTGACACACCCAGAGTTGCCATGACAGTTCCAAGATCAATCATCAAAGACCAAAAAGTGGGCAGTGGCCCAACCCCAGAAATCCACACCCCTTCCCCAAAATAGTTGGAATAATCCTCCCACTCATCAACCTATGAAATTACTCAGCCCATAAAAGCTAACCACACCATATTTTGAGGTTACACTCACCCTCTGCAATGGCCCACACTCTGTGGAGTGTCTTTCTCTCTGAATAAAAGCCACTTCTCACCTATCAGTTTGTCTCTCACTGAATTCTTTCTGAGATGAGACATCAAGAACCTGAGCTTCGTTTGGCTCTGAAACCAGGCCTGCGATCACAGTTGGAAGACCGTGGGTTTCGACTGGGTTCAAGTCCCATATATTGAGTTTTGGCTGGGTTGGAATCCCAGCACATGGGTTCAAGTCCCATTCTGAGGTAAATGGTTTCAGCTTTCCATAACAGAGTTTATTTTGATCCTGGCCTTGATGCTAAACTTGACAGGAAGTTTCTAATTCACTCTCTAATTCCTTTCTAATTCACCCGCTCGGATCCCCCACCCTCACCCCCAGGACTGGGTGAGATATCTGGTTCAGGAAGCCAAGGCCCAGTTGAGGTCGAGGCCCGCCCTTGCTGTCAAGACAGGTCTCTGCCTAACCATGGAGCCCTCCTTTATTACCAGGCAGAAAGAAGAAACCACAGGTCTCAGCTACTTCTCCCAATAAGAATTCTGTTCATCTGAAGTCAGGCCCTGGCTTAGCTGTCACTTCTTGGTACTAGGTGTCTTTATTTTTGCCTACAACAGGCCAGTGACAGGGTCTGAAGTGATGGGGGAGGGGGGTCGGGTGGGGTGGGGTGGGGCAGAATCCAGGGAACTGGGACCTCAGGGTCTCACCCCACAGGCTTAGTTTTCGTCCCTCTTTCGAACCAAGGAGAGTTCTTGCTCCCCACAGAAGCAGGGACACCAATTGTTCTGGTTTGTCCAGGTTGGGGTATGGGGTGGGTATTCCTGGGATGCAGGACTCTCAGTGCTAAAATCAGGAAACTTTTGGACAAACAGGGAAAAATTGGTCACCTTGCCACCTACTGTAGAGGCCTCCAGAAAACTTTTATCGTATTCACATGCAATAATTCTACCATAAGTCACGAGTAGCCTTGACTCTGACAACTTGCTTATGAGACAGAAGGCTCCAGAACGACTTCTTAAAGAGCCCATCATACTGAATCAAAGAACAGAACATCTCAAAGCACAAAAAGCCAAGGTCTGTAAAGAGAGGTGAATATGCGTACATGCCTGTATACTCAGTTGTGTTCCCACTCTTTGCCATCCCATGGACTGTAGCTCCTCTGTCCATGGGATTTCCCAGGCAAGAATACTGGAATGGGTTGCCATTTTCTTCTCCAGGGGATCTTTCCGACCCAGGGATGGAACCTGAGTCGCCTGCACTGGCAGGCAGGTTCTTTAGCACTGAGAATGAGGGAATAATTTAATTCAATCAGCAGATTCATCCACTACTGACTTAGTGCTTATTCTGTGCCAGTCTAAGGGTTGAGTGCAGGGGTAAGGGGGCAGGTCAGTCACTGTTCTCTACCTATGTGTACTTCTCAGGGACGTGGCTGAGAGCAGGAAAGGATGAGATGCCATAATCTTAACAGGATGCTAAAGCACAGGGCAGTGGTTTCCAATTTTGAATGCACATTAGACTCACTTCAATCAGATCATCTGTTAAGGGACCCAGGCACCAGCTCTGTCCAACGTGGGAGTCTCTAATCACACATGGCTTCTAAATTAAAGTTAAAGTCAACTAAGATGATTTAAAATGTAAAACTGGCTACTCAGTTGCACCAGCAACATTTCAGTTGCTCAGCAGTCACACATGGCTACCAGGTACCCAACGGAACAATGTAACTACGGAACAGGTCCACTGTGCCTGTGTGACCTGGGGCCAGTTACTTAACACGTCTATTTCTCACTAGTAAAATCAAGCATAATAACAAATAACAGCTAACACATTGCTTACTGTATGTGAAGTGTGTTCCAGGTACTAACTTCATCCTTACCAGGTAAGTATAGCTGTTAGGGAACTATTGACTGAAGCTGCCCTCCCTGGCCAGGCACAATATTGACCGCTTGCAATAGTTATCTCACAACAGGAGGGCCCAAAAAGGAACATGCTGTCTCCAGACTGAAGAAATCAGGAGGGGCCAAAAGGAGGGAGCAGACGCCAATCCCTAATATGTCCTACCAACCTCCCAGAAACCTCTGCACATTTGGTTTCCATCTTGGCTGAGAGATGCACGTGACACTAGGAAGGACCTTGAGTCAGACCAAATATGGGCACAAGGAAGATGATTGCCCGGAGACAACCTAGAAACTAACCATTACCATAAAACCTGAGCCTGCCATCCATGTGGCAGAGCAGCTCTCCTGGGTTCCCTCACCCCACTGCTCTCCCCTCAGGTGCCCCTTTCCAATAAAGTCTTCTGCTTTCTCAGCACATGCGTTTCCTCGGACAATTCATTTTTGAGTGTTAGACAAAAGCCCACTCTTGGGCTCTGGAAGGGGTCCCAGAGCAACATTATTATCATCCCATTACTACAGAGGAGAAAATTGGGGCACAAATAGGTTAAGTAACGTGCCCAAAATCATGCAGCAAGTAAACGGATGAGCTGGAATCCAGAGCCCAGGAGTTTAGTCCTGGGTCCACACTCTCCTATGGGGCTGCCCTGACAATTAGAAGAGATAATCCATAGAGTACATGGACCAATGCCAGTGCACATTGTTCCCAACAGATGTTTGCTGTGAATGTTAGGGGAACCATTGACTGAAACCGCCCACACTGGCTAGGTACCATAGTAACCACTTGCATGAGTTGTCTTAAACAGGAGGTCCTGGCAAGGAACGTGGAACTAACAAACTACTACCAACTGAAAGAATTCGGGAAAGGTCAAAAGGAGAGAGGAGACGCCAGTCCTATCAACCTTCTAGAATTATTCTTACTGGAATTTATCTTGGCTGGGAGATGTGCAAATTGAGACTATTCACCTGATGTGAAGAACTGACTCGTTGGAAAGGACTCTGATGCTGGGAAAGATCAAAAGCAGGAGGAGAAGGTGACGACAGAGGATGAGATGGTTGGATGGCATCACCGACTCAAGGGACATGAACTTGGGCAAACTCCAGGAGATGGTCAAGGACAGGGAAGCCTGGCATGCTGCAGTCCATGGAGTCACAAAGAGTCAGACACGACTGAGCAACTGAACAACAAAATGTGATTTAGTACATGAAAGGTATGTGCTGAGGGCCCAACATTTTGGAGATATGAGTAAAAATCTCAAACCAGAAAGGGCAAAGCAGTCTGCTGATGCAGAGTTCTGACCCTCAGTAATCATCACATTGATGAGACACATGAAAAGCTAACAACCCCTGTGGATCCAGAAGAAACTGGCTGGAGAGGAAAGGCATATATTCGTGCACGTCTCTGGCGGAGCTCTCTAGGGTACAAAAGCCTGCAGCCTCCTAGACTTCCCCTTAGCTCCAAAGGGCAGATTCAAACACTTATTAATCTTGGAGGTGAGGGAATGCAGAAACAAAGGAGAGGCAGTCAAACAATAGCACAGTGAAAAAGCAGAGTTCTGGTTCATCCTCAAGGGATATACGTAACAATATATCTTTGGACTCACCTACGGGAACTAAGGTCCCCCCACCTAGATGAAGCAACATTTAGGCTGAGCACAAGATTCCTGGACCACTCAGTTGCCTCACCACCAACCAATCAGAAGAAAGTCACACATCCTGAAGCCCTCACTCTAAATGTTGCCTATAAAAACTCTTCCCCAAATACCACTAGGGAATTTGGGTCTTTTGAGCAAGGACCACCCATTCTTCTTGCTTGCCCCTGTAAGAAACCTTTCTCTGCTCCAAATTCTGACTTCTCGTTTCGTCTGGCCTCACTGTGCATTGGGCACATCGACTTGGGTCTGGTAGCAGAGGCCAGCAGCCTAGTTCGGCCCTGTGCTGAGGGGACCAAGGGTCTTGGTGGGAGTGGGAGAGGATGTTGGAAGGGCAGAGGAAGCCCTTTGGTTCTCTCCATGGGCACAGCCAGGGCTTCCCTGGTGTGGTTCAGCGGTAATGCATCTGCCTGCAGTGCAGGAGACCTAGGTTTGATCCCTAGGTAGGGAAGATCCCCTGGAGAAGGGAATGGCAACCCACCCCAGTATTCTTGCCAGGAGAATTCCATGGACAGAGGAACCTGGCGGGACTACAGTTCATGGGGTTGCAGAGTCAGACACGAGTGAGTTACTAACACTTTCACTTCACATGGGCACAACCCAGGCTGGAAAGCAGAAAGATGCTGCCTGGGGACGATTCCCTCACCAGCCAGTCCTCAGCTGCCCAGGTTCAACAGCAGTGGAGGCTGAGGAGCCCTGCAGCCAGCATGTAGACATAGTCCTGTCCCCAGGTTCTCTCTGTCTCAAGTACCCTCCCGCCTCTGCCTTTGTCACCCCTCCTCCAGCTCTACGGTCCTTCTGGTCCACACAGATGCCTCCCTGCAGGCCCACAGGAAATACAGATTGAGTCAGAGAGAGCCAAGAATGCCTTTTTCCTCTTGATGAGATTAGGCCTGAGCTAGTGCCTCCTCCGGACATCTGACACTGCCCAGAGCCAGGTCCCTGGGCCCCGAGGGGGAGCAGGGCATCTCCTGAGATGACCCAGCCTCCTGGCCCCACGGCGGCCTTGCTCTTGACCCTTCGCTTAAGCTGTGCAAGGCCTGGTCAGCCTTTTTTCTCATTGACTCTGTTTCTCCTCCACCCCAGCCCAGGCCTCCTACTCTGCCCCCACCCTAACCCTGCCATTTCCCTTAAGAGCTCCCCCTCCCCCGCCTCACAAATCACCTCCGTCCTCAGGATAAAGCCCTCTGCTAGGCTTGCGTTTTGAGGCCCCTGCTCATTTCCTGATAGCCTTCCCCTCTGCTCCACACACCTGCCCTTTGAGTCACACTGGTTTATCTGAGCTCCCCTCAAAGAGTTGCCTTTCCCAGACACCCCATCTTTGCACACACACCTTCTCTCGGCCTAGAGCCAAGTCAGCCCAGGTAATTCCAAGGCTGGCCCTCAGCTGGGTTCCTAGGATGTCTGCTCCTCTCATTCCACTTTCCTGGGCTGGCTCAAATAGGACTGCCCCCAGGGAGCCTCCCAAGCTCCAAGGCCTGGGCAGTCTCTCTAGCCCATGAGGTCCCCCATCCTGATACTCAGGGAGGGGAAGAGGAAGCACCTGGTTCAAATCCTGGGTCCCCACTTGTCTCTGGGTCTGCCTGCAATATGTGAGGCTCTGGTTTGATCAGATCCCCTGGAGAAGGGAATAGCAGCCCTCTCCAGTATTCTTGCCTGGAGAATTCCATGGACAGAGGAGCCTGGTGGGCTACAGTCTATGGGGTCACAAAGAGGTAGACATGACTGAGTGACTGACACACACATGTCTCCCTCATGGGGCCTTATCTAGGATTAAAGGAGGTAACAGATGTAAAATGCCTTGCCTATGTCTGGTACTGTAATTGGACACAAGTTCCCGTGCCCAACGCTTGGTGAGGCCAAACCAATGCAAAGTATGGAAACAGTGGAGTTTGGAAGAGAGAAAGTTTTATTGCAGGGCCAAGCAAGGTGCTCATGCTCAAAAATCCCAGACTCCCCGATGGTTTTGGGGGAGAAGTTTTTAATAGGAAAAATTTGGGGTGAGGGCTGCAAGGTGTGTGACTTTTCTCTGATTGGCTGGTGGTGAGGTAACAGGGAGGTATTCCAGGAATCTTGGGTCCAGCCTGAGGATTCCATCCTCCCCCTGGGTGGGGGCCTTAGTTCCCACAGAAGAGCCCAAAGGCATTGTTATAGATATCCCTTGAGGAGGAACCTGGATCCTGCTTTAACTGCTACACAACAGCTAGTTTTTCTTTTTTAAATATTTATTTATTTGGCTGTGCCAGGTCTTAGTTACTACATGCAAAATCTTCGATCTTCATTGTGGCTTGCAGAATTTGTAGGTGTGGCATGTGGAATCTTTAGTTGTAGCACGGGTGATATAATTCCCTGACCAGGGATCAAACCCAGGTCCCCTGCATTGGGAGCTGGGAGTCTAAACCACTGCACTCTAGTTTCTTGATTGTTTCTCCTTTGTTTCTGAATACCTTATTCCCCTAATTAATAGCTTTTTGCACCTGCCCTTTGGAACTCTGGGAAGATCTAGGAGACTGAAGCCTTTATCCTGCAAAGAAGAAATGGGGGAGCCGGAAAGGCTTTTGTGCCCCAGGGGGCCTCACAGGGTCCTACTTGGTTTCAGTACTAAGTAGTTGATGGATGTTCCATTCCATTTCTCCTGTCCTGTTCCCTGTGTTCCTTCCTTCTTCCCTCCAGCCATCCATTGGTCCATCTAAGCCCAGATGGTCCTCTCCCTTCAACTTAGGCCACCCACAGATCAGACCCCACAGGCAGGTACCCAGGAGGAGACTGCCCTAGCTGCTGGACTGAGCTTTCACTCACTCCACAGGCCTCTCCTGAACAGCCTCTCTCTGGGTACTAGGAGCCAGGGACTGCGCCCGTCACTTCCACAGGAGGTTTGCTGGTCAGGTTGGAGAGTCCTAATTCTGATGCCAATTTGCTACATGACCTTGGACAAACTTGTCCCTTCTTGGGTTTTGTTTGTCTGCTCATAAAATGGTAATGCCTCAGCCCTACCCACCTGTTAGAAGCATTCATTGAGGGTTCCACAGCCTGCAGGTGCCAGACCCTGGGGCCATGAGGGCAGTGGGACTGTGAGCCTGGCAGCTACCCCAGTCCCCACAGCTTTTCCTACCTTGACCTCTGGAGACACAGAGCAGGGCTTCTTCCTGTCTATTGCCCCTGACTAGGCCCCAACCAAAACTCCACAAAGATTTATTGCCCTACAATTTCCTTATCTGGAAGTTTCGATAGACAAGGGTCACAGAGACTTTTTAAAGATGCCTCCTGGAGGTTGAAAATCTGGTAGCTTCACTTCCTGCTCAACCATCCACTCTCTGGCAGAGCCTCTGGATCTGTCTTTGGACAGAGAGGGACACTGAGACCCAGAGAGGGAAAATGCCTCGTTCAGAGCCCCACGGTGATCCTGGGGGAGGGCTGAAGCAGCCCCATCCTGGGATGGGCACCAAGCCAGGGGGCCTAAACTCTGTTGTCAGTGGACCCACACATCACCCTGCCCAGCTGCAGGAAGCTGGGGCCCAGAGTGAGTTCAGGTAGCATCCCTGGGACCCTCTCTGAGCCCTGCCTGCACCAGATGCTGTAGGGCAGAGGCAGGAACAATCCTTACCCACTAGGAGCCCAGACTGAAGGGAAAGGCCAGCGAGCTCAGTTCAGGGCAGTAGGGAGACTGAAACCCAGTGAGTGGCTGAGGGCCACCAGGAGGCTCTGTTCGATCTCAGCCTTCAAGGCTGAGCAGAGTGAGCCCAGGACAGAGCAGGGCCAGCACTGCAGGGGGAGGGCTCAGTGAAGGCAGAGCAAGGGGCTCGCAGTGGGGGGATGGGCAGGTAAAGGCATATTCAGGGCACACAAGGGTCCAGTTCAGCTGGGGCCTGAGCAAATGCAGAGGAGCAATGAGGGCTGAGGGCTTCCCAGGTGGCGCAGTGGTGGAGAATCCGCCTGCTGACGCAAGAGACGTGGGTTTGATCCCTGGATTGGGAAGATCCCCTGGAGAAAGAAATGGGAACCCACCCTAGTATTCTTGCCTGGAGAATTCCATGGACAGAGGAGGAGCCTGGTGGGCTACAGTCCATGGGGTGACACGACTGAGCAACCAACTGACTGAATGAGGGCCGGAAGCTGGCTGGGCGAGGCTCTGAATACCCGCTGAGCTGGCACTTGAGTCCATGGAGGGTCAGGTGTCAAAGTCTGTAACCAGGGTGTGACCTGTTGGGACTGAGGCAGATTAGGAAGGCAAGAATTTTCTTTCCTCAACTACGGGCTGTGTTCAAGGAAGAAATAAGTGGGTTTGTTTCATGCCTGGCTCCTATCTGCTGGAGGGGCCGTGGAGCACGATGAGATGAGGAGGATTCTGAGGCCTTCCTTATCTGGACTCAGGAGAGGAGCCTCACTGACCAGGGAAGAGCTGGCAGGCAGTTGAAAGGCGACAAGGCCTGATTGCCCCCCCGCAACCCCCCAGACGTCAGCTCTTTGAGAGAAACACTGAGTCAGGAGACCCTGCCTCAAGGTCCATTCCTGGGCCACTTCTCAGCAGCTAGAGTTTTAAATCAGAAATATAGCTTCCTTTCATCATTCAACCCATCTCCCCAAGGAAAGAGTCCCCAGGTATGACTGAGGGCTGCCTGCTCCTGCCTGAGCCTGGGCAGCCCAATATTTCATTTCCTGGTCAAGCCACACACACACAGGAGGGTGATGGGAAATTCCTACCTGCTTCTCCCCAACTTGCTTATCCACCTGGAGATAAATGCCCCTGCACAGCCTTAATCAATTCCCCAGGCATTGTCTGCAACAGACACCAGGAGAGGATGGTGAGGCCTTCTCCCCATTTCCAGCCTCCCTGGACTCTATCCACATCTGTTCAGGCTGGTCCTGCAGGCCAGGGAGGGAAGGAGGGTGGGAGATCCAGTGTAGTGTAGGACCAAGAGTAGAGGAGAGATGTCAGCACCTCTGGCTAAGGAGGCCTTTCTGCTCTGGGACTGACTCTGCCAGGACCTGTGACAGTATCTCATTTACACTTTGTAAGAATCTCTCCAACAGGGAGTTCCCTGATGGTCCAGTGGTTGAGAGTCCACCTGCCAGCACAGAGGACACAGGTTCAATCCCTGTTCCAGGAAGATCCCAAGTGCCATGGAGAAACCGAAGCCATGTGCTACAACTACTGAAGCCCACAGGCCTAGAACCCATGGGCCTGCAACGAGAGAAGACATCGCAATGAAAAGCCAGAGCACTGCAACAAAGACCGATCACTCTAACAGTGGTTCTCAAACTTGAGAGCACATCAGGGTTTCTTGGAAAGCTGATTACTACCCAGACTGCTGGGCCCATCCTTGAGTTTGTGATTCAGCAAGTCTGGGGTGGATCCTGAGAATCTTGCATTTCTAGCAAGTTCCCAGGTGGCACTGATGCAGCTGGTTCAGGGACCACTGTGAGAACCACCACTTTACAGCCCTGCTCTGTGATTGACAGAGACTTTCCCATTCACTGTTTAATTCACTCCTCACAACCACCTTGGGGTAGGGAGAACTAGCCCCACTTCCTGGATGCAGCAAGCTGCACTCACCTGGGAGCGATGGAGGCACTTTCCTGAGGTTACACAACAAGGGGGAACCTGACCTCCAACGACTCTGTGAGCACACAGCCACATCCTAACTTGGGGCCACTGGGGGCCGTGGTCCTGAGCTTTCTCTCTCCAGTATTCTTTGAATACACAAATGCAGTTCAGGCCAGCATCAAGAATTGGACAGGTGTTCTCATGACAGCTTCACCATCTGAATAACAGGCATCGAGGGCAGGTGGTCAAGACACTGGCTTCAGAGTCAGAGACCTGGCCACCAACCCAACTCACCTTCCCTGTGTTTCGGCACTACATGGCACCTCCCAATAGCCAGGCTGTTGTGAGATGAGGCAAGTAATGGGACGGAGACCCTAGCCTTGGCACACAATGAGGCCTCAATGAACCAGTGGGCACAGACAAGAGCAGTGAGGGACGTAAGGAAGATCCAAAATCTCTCTGTGTTTCAGTTTCCTTAACTGTAGACTAGGGTCAAAACCAAAAACTACCTTATAGGGGAATCATAAGGATTCCACACATTTATCCATTCATATTGCCTTAGAACAGTACCTGACACAGGGCAAACTGTGTTAGTGTCCTGTGTATGGTCCCTTTGCTAAGCATGATAGTTTAGCACTGAGTGCTCACTTTTCATCCACACATGGAAGCAAACCAAGAATAGAACACAAAACAAAAAAGAAAACATTAAAAATCAAATCAAAACAAAACAAACGAATAGAGTAGGCTGTGAGTGCAGGTGTGCTAAGTTGCTTCAGTCGTGTCTGACTCTGTGGGACCCTATGGAGTGTAGCCCACCAAGCCCCTGTGTCCATGTGATTCTCCAGGCAAGAATACTGGAGTGGGTTGCCATGCCCTCCTCCAGGGGGATCGTCCCAATCCAGGGATCGAACCTGCATCTCTTGTCTCCTGCATTAGCAGAAGGATTCTCTACCACTGGCGCCATCTGGGAAGCCCCAGAGCAAGCTATGGGCAGTCAAAATGAATGTGCTTCATGACACAGAATAGTATACTTAAAAATGGCTAAAATGATACATTTGATGTTTTGTGTATTTTACCACAATAAAAAAAAAGAAAAAGAGAAAAAGAAACAGCAGTCCCATACTAGATCAGTGCCCAGCTCTCCTGCACTCCTCCACTGTCTCTGCCTCTGCTTCCATGCATGTTTTCCCAGGGAGCTCCTGCTTCTTTCAACCCTCCCTGAACTCTGTCCTTAGAGCTGGTCCCTGGTGTGACTTCAGGGGGTGCAGGACAGGTTGGTTCCCCCCTCACCCTTTCATTCCAGGATAGTCAGGGGCTCCTCTGCCTAGGCCTCACACAGAAGGGGCCCTGTGGGGGAGGATCCTCACTACTCTTCCAGGCAGGTGCCTTCAGGACAGCCTCGCCCTGCTCCCAGGAAGAGGGTGGATCTTCCATTGACCTCCCTCTGGCTTGCCGGCCCTCTCTGTGGAGCTGGCTCTGCTCCTTGTGGTGAAGGAAGGGGCCCCTTGAGGGAACAGTGTCCTCAGTGACCAGCACATGCTCCCACCGGGCTTTGGCTGGAGCCCTGCTCTGTACAGAGAAGGTGCACAGTTATTGAGACCGGGGGTTGGGCTCCAGTTTGCTCTGTCCTCGTTTGCTGTGTGATCCTGCTCAAGTCATTGTCCCTCTCTGGGCCCCAATGCCCCAGCCATAAAATGCGAATGTGAATCCCTGCCTGAGACCCTCCTAAGGCTTTAGGGAGGCATTGAAGGGAGAATAGAGGCACAGGCGCGTTCTTTCTTTATTATACGATATGACCATGTCGCGAGGTTGCAGAGCAGTGGTTACAGACACAGTCGGGAGCCCGCCTACTGGGCTTGAACATCAGCACCTCCTCACACCAACTGGAAGACCTTGGACAGATTAGTCAACCTCTCTAGACCTCAGGTTTTCCGTCTATAAAATGGGGTGGTAACTAGTAAATGAACTCATATCTAACGAGCACTTACAGTACTGCCTGGCACATGGTAATCAGTCAGTTGCTAAGTCATGTCCAAATCTTTGTGACCCCATGGACTGTAGCCTGCCAGGCTCCTCTGTCCATGGAATTTCTCCAGGCAAGAATACTGGAGTGGGTTGCCATTTCCTACTCCAGGGGATCTTCCCATCCCAGGGATCGAACCTGGGTCGCCTTCACTGCAGGCAGTTTCTTTACTGGTAGTCTGAGCCACCAGGGAAGTCAAAAAAGTGTTAGTCGCTCAGTCGAATGCAAAATAAATTCAAAATAAGTAACAGCAGCTACACCGTGGACAGATCTAGAGTACTATGCTAAAATACACTATTGTCTATAACAAAACAGAAACAGATTCACAGACATAGAGAACAAACTAGTGATTTCCAGTGGGGAGAGGGAATGGGGAGATGGGGCATGGGATTAAGAGACACAAACTACTATGGATAACATAAATAAGCACCAGGGATATATTGCACAGCACAAGAAAATATAGCCATTATTTTTTAATAACTTTAACTGGAGTATAATCTATATAAAGATATTGAATCACTATGTTGTACACCTGAAACTAATAAAATATTTTAAGATGCCTATACTCAATAACAGAGAAGGCAATGGCAACCCACTCCAGTACTCTTGCCTGGAAAATCCCATGGTCGGAGGAGCCTGGTAGGCTGCAGTCCATGGGGTCTCGAAGAGTCGGACACGACTGAGCGACTTCACTTTCACTTTTCACTTTCATGCATGGGAGAAGGAAATGGCAACCCACTCCAGTACTCTTGCCTGGAGAATCCCAGGGACAGCAGAGCCTGGTGGGCTGCCGTCTATGGGGTCACACAGAGTCGGACATGACTGAAGCGACTTAGCAGCAGCAGCAGCATACTCAATAAAAAATAATTTAAAAAATAAGTAATAACTTCTATTGACTACGCACCATGAGGAGGCACGGTTTTAAACTGTTTACCTGTATTAATGGATTGAAATGAGTGAGTGAGTGAAGTCGCTCAGTCGTGTCCGACTCTTTGCGACCCCATGGACTGTAGCCTACCAGGCTCCTCTGTCCATGGGATTCTCCAGGCAAGAATACTGGAGTGGGTTGCCATTTCCTTCTCCAGGGGATCTTCCCGACCCAGGGATCAAACCCGGGTCTCCTGCATTGGAGGCAGACGCTTTAACCTCTGAGCCACCAGGGAAGTCCCTGGATTGAAATGAACATTTAGCAAAAATGAGTCAGGACTTTGAACAGGGCTAACAGATTAAACCAGAAGCACAAAGAGCCCATGTTCCTTTTCTCTTCAAAGAGGCGACACCTAAAGACCTAAAGATCCAGGGATGGGAGGGGTCATCTGTGCTCAGAGCCAGGAAAATCTCCTTAACTGGAGGAAAACAGAGGAAGCCTTGCGCCCCTCCCCCACCCTCAGCAAAGATTTCGAATCTAAAGCTCTAATTCTTATCTAATCTAATTCTTAGCCAGGCCCACCACTCCCTCTGTCAAATGATCTTATTACATCTGGAGGCAAGAAACAGACGCATCCCAGGACTGCCCAGGGTCAGGGACCCAGAGGGGCACGCAGCCCACTCTCCGCTCTCCTTTTCCACACTATTCCATCTGAAAAGTCTGCAGGTCTAGGCTTGCCCCATTCTACCGTAGAGAAGCTCACCCCTTCCGGGGACAGAAGAGCTCAACGGTTAGACTTCCTCCTTTTACGGAGCGGAAATCGACAGTTTCCTCCACAGCCCTGTCTCCATCCCTGGAGCGCCACCAACCACATCCGTTTCTCTGCCCCACAATGGCCCTTCCAGAGATCTGAGGCACCTGATCACCTGTCCCCGGGGTGGCTCTGCTCCAGGTTGGGGAGTTTCTTGTGTGACTCAGTTTCCCATCTCCACATTTTGGTTACCTCCCAGTAATGCTCCAAGCTGTCCCCATCTCTCACCCAGTTTGGAAGGATCACAGCCAAATCCTCCAGATGGAGGCTAAGAACCACTCAGCAAAGCAGGTCTCCAAAAATATCCCAGACTTTCCATCTCAGAGAAGCAGAAGTGGCCAGACCCCACAGAGATCATGAGGTACAGATGGGGTAACTGACTTACTGTGCCCAGGGCCAACCACACAGGGCAGAACCAGGAACGGGATCCAGGTCTCCAGCTCTCAAGCCTAGGAGAGTCCTCTAAGACGCGGAACAAAGTTTCCTTCGATCCTGCATCCGGATACAGTGTCAAATATTTTATTCCTTATCTGTGCTGCTGTTCTTGAAGGAACAAATTCCAAGGATAGCTGGGGAAGAAGGTCTTCTAATTGTGAGGCTGAGGGTCATATCCCCTAGCTAGGGCCTCCCAAGGCTCAGCCCTTTGGAAGGTGGGCTGTCTTTCTCCAGAGTGAGGTTCAGACTGGGAGAGATGGGGCTCCTTAGGATAAGGAGAGGAGACAGACCTCAAGTCTTTTGCTGCTAGAAAGTCCAGCAGAGCATGAACGGTAAACTAAGGCACATCAACTCAACTCATATTTTCTAAGTTCCTAGTTGGAGACAGACCCTTATGCTGGGATCTGCAGGCCCAGAGGTAGTCTTGGAATCACTGCCCCTGGCACGGGAAGAAAAATGAAGAAATTGCATCCCACTCAAACAAAGGACAATCACAAACGTGGTGGTGTGTCAGAAGTGGCAGCAGCAACAAAGAGACCAGGAAGTTAGAGCAGTGGAACCCAAAATGTTTTGATCATTTACTACTTTCAAAGGGAAAAAGACTGAGCTCACCCACCCAAATATATTACATACAAGTAAACATGGGCTTCCCTGTAACTCAGATGGTTAAGAATCTGCCTGTAATGTGGGAGATGCAGGTTCGATGCCTGGGTAGGGAAGATCCCCTGGAGAAGGGAATGGTTACTCACTCCAGTATTCTTGGGGCTTCCCTGGTGGCTCAGATGGTAAAGAATCCGTCTGCAATGAGGGACACCTGGGTTCAGTCCCTGGGCCGGGAAGATCCCCTGGAGAAGGGAATGGCTACTCACTCCATGAATTCCATGGACAGAGAAGGCTGGCAAGCTATAGTCCGTGGGGTCCCAAAGAGTCAGACACGACTGAGTGAACAACACTTATGCACTTAACCATCACTAACAGACATAAGGTACAATCTACACAAGAGGCAAGATTGAATATTAACCAGAGTGACTAAATCTCTACTTCATATAGTGTCCTCCCCCTCAAAATATCTTGGACTAACTTCTTGTCTCATGGTTGTTTTTTTTTTCCTTTCCTTGTGGGTGATGAACTGATTGTGCTAAAAAGCCAAGTGTTCATTCTCCCATTCTCTTATCCTCATGCACTAGCATTATCAGAATTACTAACAATTCAGTGTCCTGGTAGGAATCTTTTAAAATCACTTGCCCATTTATTGAGGGTTAGTTCAGTTAAAACTAGTCAAAATAACCCACAAATCCAATCTGGATTAATTAATCTAGACTGACCAGAATTGACGGACCAGGTTAATTAGTTGAGATAACCTGCCTAAAATGAACTAAAGAGTGGGGTATCCTTATCACCCCTTTCTCAGAGACTTCTGGAGACACAAGACATGAGGCTGCCTGACCCCTTCCTGGAGAGGGGGTCAGTGTGTCTACACCTGGCAAGTGATAGCAAACTTGAATTATTTTCTTGTTTAGATAATATTTTTTCCTGCACTGCACTGAGCATTTTGTGTACCTTGTCTTGGATGCCACCAGAATAGAAGACAGGGTGATGCTCAGAGAAGATAGTCAGGCTGAAAGGGACAGTAGGGATCAACCAGTTTAGCCCCTCATTTTGCAGGTGAAGAAACAAAGACCCAGGAAGGGCTACAACTGGTCCAAGGTCACCAGGCTGGTCAGTGGCCCATCCTAGAGGGAATGCAAATCTCTAGTTCTTGATGTTAATACCTCTCTGTCCTGGCCACAGTCAGCCCCTTCTGGCCTCTCTCACTGGGCCATAGGCAGCTCCTTGACCTCTCACCCTTGGGGCTGCCTCTCTTGTGATGTAAGATCACCTGCTGGGCGGCAGGGAGATGTGCATCTCAGCAAAGGTTACAAGTGCTACCAGGATGGAGGACATGGTGTCTCAGTAGGCCACGGTTCTGAGAGTCACTCTGAAGCCTCAGTTTTGTTATCTGTGAAATGGGACTAATCAGGTCCAGCTGTTGTCTGAGTGCCCATGCGGTCCCAGCAAACATCTCTACACGGGGAAGTAACCCCAAAGGGTATTACTACTGTCCTTATTACTCTGGAAGGCTCTGTTTAGGAGGGTGAGATCTGGGGAGCCATTAGAGCCCAAGCATTCTGCCTCTGACCACCAACTGCAGCCCAGGACACTATAGGACTTGGAGCCCTGCAGCACAGTGGACCCCAGGCTGTGCCAACCTAGGCCTGGTAAGGTGGTGGGCATTTGTAGGCATGGATCCTGGGACTTCTGAGGCATTGGCTAGAATCCTGCTCCTGTCTCTAGGGCTCTCTTCCCTCCTGCTGTGAAGGGGAAGCCGGGGGCGGCAGGGGGTGGGGTGGGGGGAGACATAGGCAGTAGGGAGCTGAGCAGTCAGCTGGGTGCAGAAAGTAAGGGGGTGCTTTTTCTATAGAGAACTTAAAAACAATAATAAAATCAATAAAAAGCCTGGCTTCATTATCGTGATGTGCCTACAGTTCTAAACATCAGTGATAAAACATTCCTTCCTGCCAGGGTAGGCTGCTCCCCCCTCTCTGCCCTTGGTGTCTGGCCAGCGTCTGATACTATTAGACTGAGCCCGACCAGACTGTGTGTTTACACCCCAACAGGCTCAATGCGCTTCCCGTGCCAGCCCTTGGCTTCTGCTGTTCCTTTGCCAACATCTCCCTCCTTACCACTCTGTACATCCAGCTGCTACAAGGCCCAGCTTAGATGCTTTCTCTTCCAGGAAGTCTTCCCATATGCAGTTCCAGCCATCCCCTAGCTGGCTCTGACTATCCTCCCAAGATGCAGGCTAAGCAGTGTCATGTTCTCAGCTCGAGAGCAAGATAAGTGAAAGGGATTACCCTCTGAAATCTGGAATCCACAGCACAGAAAACCATACCAGGGAGTCACTTCCCAGCTGTGTGACTTCAGACGAGCCCCACGAATGAAACAGTCCAACCCGCTTCCAGAGTCACTAGTTCAAGCACCCCTTGCTGACCACACCCTCCCTGCTTCCAGCTTACTGGCACCTCCAGATGTGACCCACCCCCTGTCATTACCCCTGATGGATCAATAAAAACAGGTTCAGGCTCAAAGAGAGAGCTTTGGACCAGAGACTCCTCTCCAGGACAACATAATCCCTCAGGCTTGGCTCCAGTTTTTCTGAAAGGCCAGCTTGTAGGATGGTGTCTGGGCCATGTGATATTTGCATACCATGATGCCCATTCCTTGTCCCAGCAACCCAGGACATCAGGCCAGGCTTCACCCACTGCAGACACCTTCCCCCGTGAGAACTTCCATCACTGGCTTCCTCTACCTTCTCTCCCCCACCTGCCCATTCTCTCTTCACTCTCTTTCTTCCAGCCAGTTCTGTGATCTGTTGTCTCACTCTTAAGAACACCATAAAAATCTTTCTTCCTCCTAACTTCTCTCATTATCATCTGGCAAAACCCCGATGCTGGATGAACCAGGATATCTAAACACTTTGGGGGAAAAAAATAGATGAAAAACAGACGAAAACCCACAGGGTGAGATCCTTTTCAACTACTGCCTGTCTCCCCCCAGCATCCCTCCCTCTGTGAGTCAGGCCTTGTGAAAGGCACAGTGGGCAAGTGAGATCCCAGCGGCATCCTCCACATGCATGCATGTGCAGTCGCTCAGTCGGGTATGACTCTTAGTGACTCTGTGGACTGTAGCTTGCCAGGCTCCTCTGTCCATGGGCTCCTCTGCCCATGGGGTTCTCCAGGCAGGAATACTGGAGTGGGTTGCTGTTTCCTCCTCCAGGGGTTCTTTCTGACCCAGGGATCCAACCCACTTATCCTGCATTGACAGGCGGATTCTTTAACACTAAGCCATCTGGGAAGCCCCTTTCTCCTTGTATCTAAAGCCAATCCATCATTCACCCCTCCCTCCTCTACTTCCTAAACAATCTCTTACACCATCCACATTGACTACCGTTCCCATGGCTACCACCGTGTTCTTACCTGGTCACATAGTCTTGGATAGCATACACCTTGCCCCTGATCTTTTCAAAAGATGGAAATTCAGACTTCCCTGGTTATCCAGTGGTTTAAGAATCTGCCTTTCAACACAAGGGACACGGGTGTGACCCCTGGTCGGGAAACTAAGATCTCATATACCACAGGGCAAATAAAGCCTGTGTGACACAACTAGAGAGCCTGTGTGCCACAACCAAGGCAAGGCCCAACCAAAGAAAAAAAAAGACGGAAATCTGCCCACATCACTCCATGGCCATTACTGCAAGGCCTGAAGGGTCTGGCCCGCTCTACCTCTCCAGATTCACCTTGGTCAGGGATCTGAGCTACAGACACTTGGGGCTTTGAATTCCTCAACAGTCCATTTCCTCCAGCCTCAGGGCCTTTGCACAGGCTGTTTCTCTGGTCTAGCATGTTCCATTCTCATGGAGCATGTTCCGCCCTCACCTGGCTACTCCCTGTTTATCTTTCAGACCTCAGCTCAAAAGTCCTTCCCTTAGAACAGCCTTCTGCAGTGATCCTGGACTAGGAACATTTCTTCTGCATGCTTCATATGCCCTCTCTTCTCCAGGTTTTGTGGGACTTTCTGGGTACTGCCCAACTCTCCTTTGATCTGTGAGCTCACTGGGGCAACCCCTAGGTTATCTGTTTTGCTCTGTTTGATATCCCTAGCACTGAGCTGTGTGATGCAGAAAGTGATCAATACATGAACAAAGGTCTTGCTCAAATAACTTAATTGAAGAATTACTTATTTAAGGAATGAATGAGTGGGCCAGTCTAGGTGAGGTTCTAGGATTATCTGTGCATGACAGGCCTCCACAGTCTCTCTCCACGGCAGGTCATGGACCAACCTACTCTTGGAAATGGTCATAACAAGGATGAGATTAATGAGGCAAGCTCTCAAGCCTCCTTCCTGTCCACGAGCTTCTCAGCCCTCTTCCAGGCCCCCCATTACTCAGAGCACCTGGCATTTAACCGCCAGTCCACCAGGGCATTTCTGCACTGACAATACGTTTACTTTGCTGAACATTATTCCCAAGAGTCAGAGCTCAGGAGCTGGTCTTTGTGGAGTTGGATTAGGAGAAAGTGGTGGAACCCAGTGAGAACAGGGTTCAAATCCTAGCTTTACCTCTGGCTGACTGTGTGATCTTGCAAGCCACTTCTCCGGGCCCCAGTTTCCTCATCTGTAGAAAGAGGCCAAGAATATCTAGCCACAGGGTTGCTGCACATATTAAATGAATGGATATATAGTAAATTAAGAATCTAGGTAGGAGCTAGTCACATGTCGTATTTAACTGATTCTAAGACACACAGTTTTTAACATCTCTGAAACTGGGATGCAACTTATAGTTTAATTGCTTGTCCTTTTTCTTCCTAATAGATTATAAAATAATGGTATATCTTACAACAGGCGGTGCTCTGCATTCCATGAAATAGCACAGTAGCTCGATTTTTCTATTCTCTTTGCAAAGAGGTGGGACAGTTTGTGAGAGTCCCAGGGACCAAAGACTGAGAATGCACATCACTGAGGATGAAGGGTCTTCGAGGGTCTGGTACGCTGAGGCGGAAGCCTGAAGCATCACGGAATCTAAAAGCACGGGCTCCTCCCCAGCCTGGTGGCCTCTGGACCACTCCCAGCTGGCCTAGTCCCACTTGGGGGGCGGCCCAAACTCCAGCAGGACCCTCACTTCTCTGGATCTGACTCTATGCTTCTGCTGATGTCACCCGGGGTCCCTGGCTTTGGGCAGTTGGTCATAATGCTGACTGCTTATCTAAACTTCTAGTCTTTGTCCCCAAAGAGAGCCCTGGGAACCATTCTGGAGGCCCCTGGCGACCTCTCCTCCCGTGTGATACCTACATCAAGCCATCCCTGGCCCCTGCCCTCAACTGTTCTGGAAGACCAGCACTGAGGATCCACTCCCCAGGCTTTACTCAAGTCCTCATGCTGCGGTACCTCCTTAAATCCTCCAGCCTGGAGAGAGGAGACTGGCTGGATTACTATACCATCTACATTCTATTTTAACACATATTACATACAGCCACCTCTTTATAGAAATAAAATGTCTATCACAAAAAATTTCAAAATAAAGAAAACAAAATTTTCCCATCTAGTGATAATCAACCAGCTTGATATGTGTCGGTCTGTAAATTTTTCTGTATTTACATGTGTGTAGATCTAGTCTTTCTTCATATTCAAACCAAAATGGGCTCACTCCATACACTGCTCTTTTCCTTGATTTTCCAGGTAAGACAAATTTGCAGACCTCTCACAACACAAGCTGGTTTCTTCCTGGTGACCTCACGGTGCCCCCATCTTCTCCATCCCTTCACCTGGCAGGTCCCTACAGCCCCCCTTGGTCAGGTCCCTGAGGCCTGGCCCGGGTGCCCAGCCTCTAGCAGGATGCAGTGCTTATGGCCTGAGAGGTTCCTATGGACACTTGCCCCCCTTCCTAGGGACAGGGCTGTGACTGGATCGCAGTCACCCTCAGGGCCTCCTCAAAGCACAGCTGTACCCCAGCACAGAAACACTCTAGAACTCTTAAGTCAAGGGGTGTGAGGTGAACAGTGGCTGTCTGTCCCTGCTGAGCTTGACTACAGAGCTTTCAGAACAGACCGAATGTTCTCCTGGACTCAGATGCTGCCTTGGTATTTCCCTAAGCCCTGGGGACTTCAGACAGCACAGTAAACAACAGAGAACAGGTGCTTGGCATTCATAGTTCATTGAGTGTTTGCATGCTCTCTGTCCAGTTTTGGAGCTCACAACCACCATATTCATTAAGCAAAGCAGGTGTTTATTATCCCCATTTTACAGATGAGGAGACTGAGGCTCAGAGGTGGGGCAGTTTACCCATTGACCTTTCTTGCTTCTCTCCCCTTCAGAGTCTGGCCAGCTTCAAATCCCACTAACAACCTGGCCCAAGCATCACTTCCTCCAGGTAGCCTCCCCACTCTACCCACCTCCCCAGGCTGCATTAGATGCTCCTCCTTGAGGGCCCACAGCTCTGGGGTTTCCCTATCTGAACTGAGCCCCTGACCAGAATGCGTGCCCTTGAAGGCACTGATGGGTCTGGCTTATTCCCATTCTTACTCCCCAGGCACAGTAAAACCTCAGTAGATGGCTGCTGAGGGATAACAGATCCCAATAGATGGAATGAAGATGGTTATGATTATTAAGGCAGGAAATGCCCTCCCTCCCCACTTTACGGAAGAGGACAAGGGGTATAAAGAAGGGACAGGACTTGCCTACAGAGCATGTCATTGACCAGGACAGGTCTCCCTCTTCAGAGGGCTCTTTTGTTCAACTGTATTCCTTGTTGCTTGCCATCTTAGACTCCAAGCCTCTGCTTGGGGTTCATTTCCATCTCCTCCTGCACTGGCTAGGCCTCCCTGGCCAAGCAGGTGTGAAGGGGAGCACTGAGGAGGGGGCTCTGGCTGGGAAGGCTTAGTCCCCCAGCCTGGGCCAACACCCTGGGGTAGCCCTAGGAACAGCAAGAGCAGTTGGCTCTCCACTGAGCTCTTCCATGTGCTATGCCCTGTGCCAGAACTTTCCGTCTACATTTCCTTCATCCTGCAGCTAGCAGTTGGGGAGGGAAGGATCCCAGCCTGAAGCTCACCCAGCGGTTGTGCTGGGATCGGAAGCCAGGGCTGCATCCCTAGCAGCAGGCAGCCCGGGGAGTTTGCTGGCACTTGTGCCAGAAATAAATGCACAGTCAGAGTACCAGAGACAATGCCCAGGGGGCCTGCAGGCTTAGCAAGGTCCCAAACTCTCCTTCCCTACCCCGGTCACCTCCCAGCAAGACCTGCTGGAGGGCTGAGACTCTTGGGCCCAGGGAAGACAGGCCTGCCATGGAAATGCCCAGCGCTCTGTATGGGCAGGTCATGGCACCTGCCAGCCCCTTGCAAGCTCTGGGCTCAAGGCCAGGCTGGAAGCAGCTGTCACATCAACCCTACAAATCCTCAGCTCCTTGTTTCTTCTTAGAATGAGATCACACATATCTGCTCCCAACTGGCTGAGAGATGCTAACTAAACAAGGCCTCAGCTTTCACTGGGCCTTAACTTCCCTGTCTGTGAAATGATGCTGGGGTGGGGTGAGTGGGGGCTGTGTGTCTCAACAGAACTTACCAATGAACATTCTAGTTTGCCTACAGGCAATGTAGCTCAGTGATTAAGACCCTGAACACTGGAGTCAGATGACATGGGTCCAAATGTATGACCCCGGGCAAGCTGCCCAACCACTCTGGGCCTCAGTGTCCTCATCTGCAAAATGGGGATAACAGTAGAAAAAAAGACAAAGTAGATAATACTAAAATATTTATATTGATTATCTGAGACAAAAAGAGAAGACTGAGTGATTTATTTTGTTTTCCTTTCTTTTTTCTAAATTCTCTATTATCATCAAGTATTTATAACAGAAAAAACAAATACACTTCCTTGGCAAATTAACTTCATTGAGCTATAACTCATATATAATATCAGTTCAGTACAGTTGCTCAGTCGTGTCCGACTCTTTGCAACCCCATGAACTGCACCACGCCAGGCCTCCCTGTTCATCACCAACTCCTTGAGTCCACCCAAACCCATGTCCATTGAGTCGATGATGCCATCCAGCCATCTCATCCTCTGTCATCCCCTTCTCCTCCTGCACTCAATCTTTCCCAGCATCAGGGTTTTTTCAAATGAATCAGCTCTTCGCATCAAGTGGCTAAAGTATTGGAGTTTCAGCTTCAACATCAGTCCTTCCAATGAACACCCAGGACTGATCTCCTTTAGGATGGACTGATTGGATCTCCTTGCAGTCCAAGGGACTCTCAAGAGTCTTCTCCAACACCACAGCTCAAAAGCATGAATTCTTTGGTGCTCAGCTTTCTTTATAGTCCAACTCTCACATCCATACATGACCACTGGAAAAACCATAGCCTTGACTAGACAGACCTTTGTTGGCAAAGTAATGTCTCTGCTTTTTAATATGCTGTTTAGGTTGGTCATAACTTTCCTTCCGAGGAGTAAGTGTCTTTTAATTTCATGGCTGCAGTCACCATCAGCAGTGATTTTGGAGCCCAGAAAAATAAAGTTGGCCACTGTTTCCACTGTTTCCCCATCTATCTGCCATGAAGTGATGGGACCAGATGCCATGATCTTAGTTTTCTGAATGTTGAGCTTTAAGCCAACTTTTTCACTCTCCTCTTTCACTTTCATCAAGAAGCTCTTTAGTTCTTCTTCACTTTCTGCCATAAGGGTGGTGTCATCTGCATATCTGAAATATTGATATTTTTCCCGGCAATCTTGATTCCAGCTAGTGCTTCCTCCAGCCCAGCGTTTTTCATGATGTACTCTGCATATAAGTTAAATAAGCAGGGTGACAATATACAGCCTTGACGTACTCCTTTTCCTATTTGGAACCAGTCTGTTGTTCCATGTCCACTTCTAACTGTTGCTTCCTGACCTGCATACAGGTTTCTCAAGAGGCAGGTCAAGTGATCTGGTATTCCCATCTCTTTAAGAATTTTCCACAGTTTATTGTGATCCACACAGTCAAAGGCTTTGGCAGATTCAATAAAGAAGAAATAGATGTTTTTCTGGCACTCTCTTGCTTTTCCGATGATCCATCGGATATTGGCAATTTGATCTCTAGTTCCTCTGCCTTTTCTAAAACCAGCTTGAACATCTGGAAGTTCATGGTTCACGTATTGCTGAAGCCTGGCTTGGAGAATTTTAAGCATTACTTTACTAGTAAGTGAGATGAGTGCAATCGTGCGGTAGTTTGAGCATTCTTTGGCATTGCCTTTCTTTGGGACTGGAATGAAAACTGACCTTTTCCAGTCCTGTGGCCACTGCTGAGTTTTCCATATTTGTTGGCATATTGAGTGCAGCACTTTCACAGTGTTATCTTTCAGGATTTGAAATAGCTCAACTGGAATTCCATCACCTCCACTAGCTTTGTTCGTAGTGATGCTTCCTAAGGCCCACTTGACTTCACATTCCAGGATGTCTGGCTCTAGGTGAGTGATCACACCACTGTGATTGTCTGGGTCATGAAGAACTTTTTTTGTACAATTCTTCTGTGTATTCTTGCCACCTCTTAATATCTTCTGCTCTGTTAGGTCCCTACCATTTCTGTCCTTTATTGAGCCCATCTTTGCATGAAATATTCCCTTGGTATCTCTAATTTTCTTGAAAAGATCTCTAGTCTTTCCCATTCTATTGTTTTCCTCTATTTCTTTGCATTGATCGATGAGGAAGGCTTTCTTATCTCTCCTTGCTATTCTTTGGAACTCTGCATTCAAGTGGGTATATCTTTCCTTTTCTCCTTTGCTTTTCGCTTCCATGTCACGAACCTCCATCCGTAGTTCATCAGGCATTCTGTCTATCATATATAATATAATACATCCATTAAAAATAATAAGTAATAGTAACTATTCTATAGATTGTTTTGAAGATTGACTGGGCCAGTTAAAATCTTAGATGGCGCCTGAAACAAATACTATTAAGTATTTGTTAATACCAAAATCAGATTGATTATATTCTTTGCAGCCAAAGATGGAGAAGCTCTATACAGTCAGCAAAAACAAGACTGGGAGCTGACTGTGGCTCAGATCATGAACAGGATCCTTACTGTCAAATTCAGACTTAAATTGAAGAAAGTCAGGAAAATCACTAGACCATTCAGGTATGTGGAGAAGGCAATGGCACCCCACTCCAGTACTCTTGCCTGGAGAATCCCATGGACAGAGGAGCCTGGTAGGCTGCAGTCCATGGGGTTGCTAAGAGTCGGACACGACTGAGCGACTTCGCTTTCACTTTTCACTTTCATGCGTTGGAGAAGGAAATGGCAACCCACTCCAGTGTTCTTGCCTGGAGAGTCCCAGGGACGGGGGAGCCTGGTGGGCTGCCGTCTATGGGGTCGCACAGAGTCGGACACGACTGAAGCTACTTAGCAGCAGCAGCAGCAGCATTCAGGTATGACCTAAATCAAATCCCTTACGATATACAGTAGAAGTGAGAAATAGATTCAAGGGACTAGATCTGATAGACAGAGTGCCTGAAGAACTATGGAGGGAGGTTCGTGACATTGTACAGGAGGCAGGGATCAAGACCATTCCCAAGAAAAAGAAATGCAAAAAGGCAAAATGGTTGTCTGAGGAGGCCTTACAAATAGCTGTGAAAAGAAGAGAAAGGCAAAGGAGAACAGGAAAGATATACCCATTTGAATGCAGAGTTTCAAAGAATAGCAAGGAGAGATAAGAAAGCCTTCCTCAGTGATCAATGCAAAGAAATTGAGGAAAACAATAGAATGGGAAAGACTAGAGATCTCTTCAAGAAAATTAGAGATACCAGGGGAACATTTCATGCAAAGATGGGCTCAGTAAAGGACAGAAATGGTAGGGACCTAACAGAAGCAGAAGATATTAAGAAGAGGTGGCAAGAATACACAGAAGAACTGTACAAAAAAGATCTTCATGACCCAGATAACCACGATGGTATGATCACTCATCTAGAGCCAGACATCCTGGAATGTGAAGTCAAGTGGGCCTTAGGAAGAATCACTATGAACAAACCTAGTGGAGGTGATGGAACTCCAGTTGAGTTATTTCAAATCTTAAAAGATGATGCTGTGAAAGTGCTGCACTCAATATGCCAACAAATATGGAAAACTCAGCAGTGGCCACAGGACTAGAAAAGGTCAGTTTTCATTCCAATCCCAAAGAAAGGCAATGTCAAAGAATGCTCAAACTACTGCACAATTGCACTCATCTCATATGCTAGCAAAGTAATGCTCAAAATTCTCCAAGCCAGGCTTCAACAGTACGTGAACCATGAACTTTCAGATGTTCAAGTCGGATTTAGAAAAGGCAGAGGAACCAGAGATCAAATTGCCAACATTCACTGGATCATCAAAAAAGCAAGAGAGTTCCAGAAAAACATCTATTTTTGCTTTAATGAATCTGCCAAAGCCTTTGACTGTGTGGATTACAACAAGCTGTGGAAAATTCTTAAAGAGATGGGAATACCAGACCACCTGACCTGCCTCCTGAGAAATCTATATGTAGGTCAAGAAGCAACAGTTAGAAGTGGACATGGAACAACAGACTGGTTCCAAATTGTCAAGGCTGTATATTGTCACCCTACTTATTTGACTTATATGCAGAGTATATCATGAGAAACGCTGGGCTGAATGAAGCACAAGCTGGAATCAAGATTGCCAGGAGAAATATCAATAACTTCAGATATGCAGATGACACCACCCTTATGGCAGAAAGTGAAGAGGAACTAAAGAGCTTCTTGATGAAAGTGAAAGCGGAAAGTGAAAAAGTTGGCTTAAAGCTCAACATTCAGAAAACTAAAAGATCATGGCATCTGGTCCTAACACTCCATGGCAAATAGATGGGGAAGCAATGGAAACAGTGACAGACTTAATTTGGGGGGGGGTCCAAAATCATTGCAGATGGTGACTGCAGCCATGAAATTAAAAGACGCTCGCTCTTTGGAAGAAAGGTTATGACCAACCTAGACAGCTTATTAAAAAGCAGAGACATTACTTTGCCAACAAAGGTCCATCTAGTCAAAGCTATGGTTTTTCTAGTAGTCACATATGGATGTGAGAGTTGGACTATAAAGAAAGCTGAGCGCTGAAGAATTGATGCTTTTGAACTGTGGTGTTGGAGAAGACTCTTGAGAGTCCTTTGGACTGCAAGGAGATCCAACCAGTCCATCCTAAAGGAAAACATCCTGAATATTCATGGAAGGACTGATGTTGAAGCTGAAACTCCAATACTTTGGCCACCTGATGCAAAGAACCGACTCATTTGAAAAGACCCTCATGCTGGGAATGATTGAAGGCAGGAGGAGAAGGGGATGACAGAGGATGAGATGGTTGGATGGCATCACTGATTCAATGGAAATGAGTTTGAGCAAACTCCGGGAGTTGGTAATGGACAGGGAAGCCTGGCGTGGTGCAGTCCATGGAGTGGCAAAGAGTCGGACACAACTAAGCGACTGAACTGAACTGACTGAAATAAATAAGGCCCAAAGCCAGCGTGGCTTCCTCCTCCTCTGGCTTGGATTCCTATCTCATCCCAAGGAACAAGCTCGGCAGATCCTCTGCCCCCATGTTCAATGGTTCATGCTGCCCTGGTCCAGCTTCATCATTCCAGGCCTGGACTCTTTCCACAGCCTTCTCTCTGTACCCCAAAAGAATCGCACTAACACTCAGATGTGGCCATGCTCTTTCCTTGTTCAAAGCTTTTCATGGCTCCTACTACGCTTGACCAAAAGCCCTAGCTCCTCTATGAGACAATGTTTCACCAAGTTACTGAAACTTTCTGTATCTCTGTTCCTTTAAATTAAAAAGAGAAAAATCGTACCCTCCTTAAACTTACAGGATTCCATATTGCAGGAGACGGGGTACACAATCTGACCACAGGCCTCCCTCACCTGTATCCTCTTCCCTCTTCCCACTGCTCTAGTCTGTTCTTCCTGAAGGTGCCAAGCATGGTCCTACCTTAGGGCTTTTGCACTGGTCATTCCTTCCACCTGGACAGCTCTTCCCCCAGGAATCAGCCAAGCCTTCTCCCAAAGGTCACCTTCTCAGTGATTCTCCCCATCAACTATTTGAAACCACAACTCTTTCCTTTCATCCTCCCTCATACACTTGAAATATCCTCTTATGTTTTATTTGCTCCATCTCATTTATCACCACCTATTTTATTGTTTGTCTGTCTTCTTTTCCTATTAGACTGTAAGCTCCTTTAAGACAGATTTTATATTTTTTAGTCTATTTTGTTTACTGTCAAGAACCTCTCCTCACCATACCTAGAAAATAACCTAGTGCAGTGAAGGTGTTTAATAAATGAAAGGTTGAATGATCAAATGAGAAGCCCTTAGGACAATCAGGCAGGTGGTAACTACTCAATATATGTTAGCTTATTATTATTGTTATTGATTATTCAAGGTAAGGCTCCCATGTTCTTCCTCCTTGACTTCTCTGAGCTTACACAGTAATTACTCTTTCCCCCACCGCACCCTGCCAATCTCTCAATTATATAGTAAGGAACACAGTGCTTTTTAATTATATCTTTTTCCATTTAGGCTGAACCAAATAAAATGGCCATTTCTTGTAAGTCAAAAATAGCCAGATATTGGCCTTTTCACGTAGTTTAACTTAATACATTTCCCATGGTGGCCTGCAGGCCCCCGGGAGGCACCTTAAGGCCTAGTACACAGTAGGTGTCCAGTAAATGTTTGTTCCCCAACTCTTGGCCCTTCATAATAGGTGTGATTGCTAAACACCTATAATCTGTTCTGAAGGAGGCAACATAAAATAATACATGGAGAATCTTGGTGAATTGTTTTCTAATCCTCCTGGAAAATCTGTGTCCCCTAAAATAATCCAGGTCTGGCCATTTTGAGATAACAAAGCTCTAAGGCTGAGGGAAACCCCTTCCCCAGAAGAAAAATGATAGCTAGTTGTTTGCCTCTAAGGGGATTTATTAATGATGGGGTGATGAGGTAGGGAGGCTGGAACATTCTTTGGTTATCCTTGTGTTCCCTGCTCTTCCTAATAAAGGCTTCTGCTACAGAGATTTGCTCAGTTTACAACGTGAGTTGTCAAGAGCTCAAGGAAATTCAGCAATCACTGAGTCTACCCCATTTCACAGATAGGGGAAGTGAGGTACAGAAAAGTGCAGGAATTGACCTGAGATCACAGGATGGGGTGAGGAAGAATCTTCGCTGGAATCTATGCTGACATGAGTCTTGTGGCTTTGCCTCTGGAACACACTGCTCCTGTGTTGGCCAGACTCTGGCAATGGAAACTTCAGTATCACTATTTTAAAAGCTGTATTTTTTAAATGAAATGCTTATTCAGCCATAGTAAAACACCAAGTGCTTCTTTACCATAAGATAACTTCTTGTAAATAACAGCACTACACTCATCTCTCTCTATAATTACTTCCTTAGGGCAAAGTCCTCAAAGTAGAAGGCTAGGGGCAAAGGAAAGTTAGGACCATTTTCATGGACTTTTGGAACAAGCTGCCAGATTGCCCTGCAAAATTAAATGCTACTGGAGAATTCCTATAGCTTTACCAGCATAGAGTTTTACCCTTTTATATTTATTTCTGCTAATTTTATAGGAACAAATAGAGTGCTTTGATTTACTATATAGTATGTGTTTTCAGACACACACACACACACACACACAAGTGCTCGAATCAAGATCCCTGGGCTTGGTTGCTTGTCTGCTGTGTGATCTTTGACAAGTCACATCCCCTCCAGGGACAGAGGATATCTATCTGTAAAATGATGGGGTTGAATGAGATGATTTCTTAAGCTTCCTTTCAGCTTAGATATTTCATAATTCCATGGTGCATTTTAAAATTATTGGCCTAGGATGACTATTTTAATACCCAGGATGTGCCATACCTCTAAATCAAGGCCCAAACAGCTTGGACTAGTGGAACAGGAAAACAAAGCCCAGATTATACGCAGGTAGAGATGACAGGAGACATAGGTAGCACTTAAGCTTGTGTGAGGGAGCTACGCTCGAATGACAGTACAGATACTTAGTCTGCTTTTACGAGGGAATAACACTCATCTGTGGTCTAGCCTCAAGTCCCGTGCAGCTCCACCATGGCCAACAGGTAAGGTTGTGGTCACTCTACTTCAGCCCGAGAATCCCAGACTTGCAGTCAAAGGTAGCTCACCTTCAGCAAGTGCTTGGCCAACCTCTGCTCACACACCTCTGAGGACCCAGCGGGCACCCCCTGCCCCAGCAGTCTCGCCCTTCTTTTGGCTGTAAGAAAGCTCCCGGGTGAGGGACAGGTCTCGAGGGAGGACAAGGGAGACCGAAAGGCCCAGACCTGATGCTCTGAACCTCAATCAGGGCGGGTGACAGGAGAGGATAAGGCCTGGAGAGGGGCTCCTCGGGCTCCTCCTCTCACTCCAGACCTAAGGCAGCCGCTCTGCTGCTGCTGCTAAGTCACTTCAGTCGTGTCTGACTCTGTGCAACCCCATAGACGGCAGCCCACCAGGCTCCTCCGTCCCTGGGATTCTCCAGGCAAGAACACTGGAGTGGGTTGCCATTGCCTTCTCCGAAGGCAGCTGCTCACCTGCAGGTAAATCCTAAGGAAGTGGGTGGTGAACAAGCCCCAGGCTGACTACTGCCCGCTCTGGGGCATTCACCTCAGCTCCCTGGTCCCACCTTTGCTTTCTTCAGCTCCAGAGGAGAAACAATGCTGGATGTGGGGCTGTTTATCCCTGAGGTGAACTGACTTAAGGGTCCAGATGACTGCCCCAGGGTGGGAGGCGGGGAGGAGTCAGATGTCTGTGTGCTCAGAGCGGGACTAGCAGATCCTAGCTCTATTTACATCTAGTGAGATTCCCATAATAAAGGGTGTGCAACTGGGCAGCAAGACCTTCTAGAGGGGATCTGACCAAGGGGCTGGGCCAGATGCCAGGATTCTTCTTTACACAGAGAGCCTGGAGCCACACACAGTCTGTCCCAGACCCAACCCCACCCAGACATGGCTCTCCCGGTGCTAGAGCCCCTCTGGGGTCCATGCATGGATCTTGCCCTATCACAGCAGGCTGGGACACCAAGCTGGGCGTCAGCACCTGGTGGGGAAGGGAAGAAAAGGGTCTGGGGAGGGCAGGTTCCACACCATTCCCTAAATCCAGGTGCCTGCACAGGTCTGGTCTAGGCAAGTCTGGGGCCGAGGGCCCCACTACTTTCAACCCAGGGCTCCCGCCACCCCAGACCGCGAGGTAGACTTGGCTGGCAGACTCTGACGGCCCCACCCTGCATGCCCAGGCCGGCTCCACAAGGACCTGGGGGGTGTCCGCTCCCCCTGCCTATTTCTCGTGCCGGGAAGCTGAGGCCCAGCAGGTTTCTCAGCCAGGAGAGGGTAGAGTACCACACCGGTCGGGGCACCCAGGCCGCTAGCGGGGGGCGGGAGGGAGGCGACGGTACAGCCCGCCACACCCAGCATGAGCCGCGCTCACTCCGGGTGGGCTGTGCAGACAGTGCCCATGCGGGCCCCGCGCCGTCGGTAGGCTGGAGCTTGAGGCGGCCCCTACTCTGTCAGGCGAGGAACGTGCCACCACTACGCCCGCTATTCCGATGGGGAAACTGAGGTCTGGAGAGGAGCAGTGCTTTATGCAAGGTCACGCGGAGGGGCTGGAAGCCAGGTCCCCCGCGCCCCGCCGAGCCCCAGCATCCCTCCCCAGCCGCTGCAGCCCGGAGGCGCAGCGCGCACACATCGCACAAACCGGAAAGGTATGGCCGGCGGCCCGGGGCCGCCCTACCTTGATGACTGCCGCGCAGGTGGCTGTGGCGGTGGCGGCGGCGGCGGCGTCCAGCTCCGGCTCCGCGCTCTTCGCCGCCGCCGAGTCCCGGCGCCCAGCGCCGCCGCCTCCTCCTCCCCACCGAAGTCGGCGGGCGGGGCCGGTGGGCGGGGTAAGGGCCAGGCACATGCCCCGCCCTCGCACCCCGCGAGTCCGCGGGGGCACCCCTTCTTCCTCGAGCCCTTGGCCGCGCTCTTGGCCCCCGGGGCTGGTCCCGGGGCGCGCACACGCGCGCAGAACGGGCGCGCACACCGACGTGCACACGCCGCAGTGATTGGGGCGGGCTGCCCGGCTAACTGAGCCGAGGCTGGGGACTGTCACACTCGCCTGCCTTCGCGTCCCGCCGCCGCTCCCTCGCCGAGTGGCTTGGAACAAGGGACTCGACCTTCCGGGAGCCTCAGTTTCTCCCCTGGTGAAAGGGAAACAGTAACTGTGTCTGCCTCAGAGAGCAGTTTGAAAATTAGATAAAACGATCTAATTTACCCTCCTGGTGAAGTGTGTGCGCAGAGCCGGCCTCGGGAGCAGCGCTCGGTGAACCTGGGCTGGTGGAGTAATTCCTGAGGCTTCTCTGTCCGCCTGGAGGAAGAGGGCGGGGAGGGCCCAGAGGACGCCCTTCTTTCTGTAGCCAGGAGGGGGCGCTGCTGCCCGTTCTCGCCCGCTATGGAGTTTTGCATGCTAGGCACTGGGACGGAGATGGGGGTGGTCCAGCCTTTTAGAAATACCACCAGCCAGCACTTAATGAGCCGGGCACAGTTCTAGGCACCTTCAATGCATCACCATAAACCTATGAGGTTACCTGTTACTCATCTATTTTACACATGAGGAAGCTAAGGCACAGAGAGGTTAAGTAGTTTGCCTAAGATCACACAGGTAGTAATTCAACCCTAGGCAGAGTGGCTCCCAAGCCCAAGCTTATAACTACACTACCACACCACCTCTCTTGTGAAGAGCTCTTTGTTTAGTGGTGTATCTCTAGGAGCTAGAGCAGTTCGTGGCTCAGTAAGTGTTAATTCACCTCAACGTCTTAATTTACCTAGTGCCGGGGCCAGTAACTGGTGCATCCCCCACCCCCTTGCACTGTCACACATCTATGCCTTTGTTCACGCTGTCCCCTCTGCCTGGAGTTCTCTTCCCTCACCTCCTACTGTCCTTCCTTCCAGGGCTGGTACCAACGTCCCTCTCTGGGAAGTCTTCCCAGATTCCAGTGGATGTGCCCTCCCAGCTGTGTATCTGCCTTTTACCCCTCTGTACCATGATAGTGGGTGGCTGGGACTGCATTTGGTGAAAAGCTGGTTGACAGGGACCTTTCTGGGGGGCCTGGACATATGGACCAGTGGGCCAGAGGGGAGGCCATTGGAGGGCTCTGCGATAGACACAACCTGGGACTTTTCCTAGAGATGCTGTGTAGGTGTGCTCATCCTCCTGTCCCTTCCATCCCCTTAACACTGTCCATTTGATGAAGGCTACCTGCCCAGTGGTCACGTACGATTGTGAGAGCTGAAGTGTAAAGAAGGCAGAGCGCCAAAGAATTGACGGCTTCAAATTGTGGTGCTGGAGAAGACTCCTGAGAGTTCCTTGGGCAGCACGGAGATCAAACCAGTCATTCTTAAGGGAAATCAACCCTGAATACTCGTTGGAAGGACTGATGCTGAAGCTGAGGCTGCAGTATTTTGGTCATCTGATGTGAACAGCTGACTCATTGGAAAAGTCCCTGATGCTGGGAAAGACTGAGGGCAGAAGGAGAGGGTGTTAGAGGATAAGATGGCTGGATGGATGGCATCATAGATGCAATAGTCGTGAACTTGTGCAAACTTTGGGAGGTGAGGGACAGGGAAGCCTGGCATGCTGCAGTCCATGGTGTCGCAAAGAGTCGGACACGACTGGGGAACTGAACATCAACAACACCCACTGACTATCTGAATTGCACACATGGGGAAACTGAGGCCAGGACGGGAATGACCTACCCAGGGTTCTCTAGCTAGGAAACACACAATAGGTCTGGTCCCAAAGTTGGGTCCATCTGCTAGGACCTTCTCTTGGGCCTTATTGCTGATTGAGATTGGCCAGAAATCCAACACCTCCCTGTGTCAGCGTGGCCTTTGTTTAATTTGCTGTTTGTTGGGACTTTCCTGGTGGTCCAGTGGTTAAGACTCTGCACTTTGAAGGCAGAGCGTGCAAGTTTCAACCGGTGGTTGGGGAACTAAGATCCTATATGTTGTGCGGTGTGGCCAAAATTTTCTTTTTTTTAAATTAATCTGCCACATGTGGGTAAATGTCTTCTGGGTGACCGGAATCTGTGTGTGTATGTGTGCAGGGGTGTGAGGGGAAATGGCAAGTTCTCCCCTATCTGCCCAACATGGAGCTTTTTGTACAACGTGGTCCCGTGCTCGTGGCAGGTTGAGCTGAGGAAGGAGGAGACATGTGCACCTGGGAGGATCAGGGTTAGGGGGAGGTTCTGAACGTGCGGGAGAGCACCCTGAGCACAGACATCCTGTAGAAGTGAGTGTGCATCTCCCACTTTGGGGCAGGGATCTTCCACAGTGCCCCCCTCCTGCTTTGAGGAGCCCCTTTATTCTTAGGGATATTGCCCCAGGAAGGTTCCCTGGGTAACTCCTTTCCATCACCTGTAGAATGGAGCATGTCCTGATTGCTGGGGGCCTTGTGTCTGGGAGAGGGATGCTCTGAGCTAGCAGGCCCACCCCTGGGGTAGGGAGGTGGGGCTGAGGGATCAGATCCTCCAGCCAGGAAGGCAGCAATCCCTGGGGATGGTGGGGGCGACAGCTGTGGTGCGGGTCCAGGAACCTGACACTAGGGCTGGGCCCCAAATGCCTTTCAGGAAGAGCTGAGGGAGGGTGGGCAGGATCCCAAGGAGCAGCAGCCGCCCCAGAGATTCTCGGAGTTCGGCCCCACCCCCCGCAAGTCCCTGCTACAGCCTCCCTTGTCAGGTAGATGGTTCTTCCTCCCATTTTCCTTTGCCTGGGGTAGCCCCACCGGCCCTCATGGCTCAGGAGGCCATAGGCCAAGCTTGCCCTTTCTCCTGGGTTCTTGGGGGAGGTGTTCTAGCTTGGAGGAGCTCTCCCTGGATTTTCCAGTTAGCAGCCTCTAAGGCTTAAGCATGGCTTAAACACTTGTGGCTTTTGTGACTTTGGACAAGTTGGTTAACCTCTCTGAGCCGTCTCCTCATCTGTAAACTGAGCTCTGTCTGGAGGGAGTGGGGGCTCTAGGACAGGCAGTTCGCATTCCTGGCTCTTGCTCCAGCTCCCCGATACAGGGCTGGTGGCCCTCGTTGCCTGTGGTCCCCAACCCTGTCGCCCTATCACAACACCCATGTCCCACAACAGGCTCTGACCCAGCACTCAGGTGGCACTGTGGTGCAGCCAGGTAGGAACCAGAGATGACACAGTGTTGGGTCAGCTGCATAGTACTACCCCTCCCAGTGAGGGAGGAGGGGAGAGACCCTCAACTTTGAGCAGAAGTTCTCTGCCTGGGTGTGGCGTGTGTGTACATGTGTGGCGGGGGCGGGCGTGGAGAGATGAAGCAGAGGGAAGACAAGTGAAGAGGAAGGATGAGAGGGAAGTGGGGGCAGAGGCGGGTGGCAGACGGGAGGGGAGGGGTGGGGGTGCTTTATCCAGCAGCCCTGGTCTGAGCTGGGGTCACGTGCTGTATTTTTGCGGAGGAGGGAATCTGGTTTTAAAGGCTGGAGTCAGAGGGACCAGCTGGACCCAGTCTCTCCTGGAACCGCGGGCCTTTTCTGGCCCTCAGGGCCCTCCTGGTGATGCCTTCTTTATGAAAAGGCCATTCGCTGCCAAGGCTGTGTGCTTCACTCTGTGCCGGGCAACCAGATCCAGCAACAGTGTCATCTCCTTTAACCCTCCTGGTGTTCCAGGAGGCCCCCAGTCTTCTTGGTGACGGCCCTGAGGGATACAGCATGCAACCTGTTGGGATGCAGCCAGGACCCCCCCCGCCCCGGGCTGCCCTCAGACCACCATCATGCTTCACAGTTACTGTTTGGTGGTGAAAGGACCTCAGCAGACGAAAAAAGTTTAGCAAATATGAAAAGGCCATCAAGCCTTGGTGTAGAGTGTTCACAGGAACTGAGCTGGCCAGCCGCCCTGATAAATGTGGGAGGAAAGGAACCCTGAGGGTCCCCTCCCTGGGCTGGTGGGGGTGGTGATGGGAGGGAACAAGGGGTCTGGTACGCCAACCCCTCCAAGTTCACACTGGTGGGTGAGAGAAGGGCCTGTCCCTTGTCCCCAGCAATGGGTGTGGCCTCCCTCCCAAGCCTCGAAAAGAAACGTGGATCAGAGCAGGAGGCTTTTCTGTGAGAACCCCTACCCCAGTCCCTCATAGCAAAGATTGCTGAGCCCAAGGCTAGCCTGGCAGACAGTCTCAGGCTTTGCTGAGGAATGAGCTGCCCATATCACTTGTGCAGCCTCGACCCCCTGCATGGAGGGGGATGGGGAAAGCCTGTCTGCTGAGGAAGGACCTGGAAGAACCCAGAAGAACTGAAGCTGAGTTCTGCACAAGCCAGCCCTGACTTGGCTGCAGGCTCTGTCTGTCTCACCACCTTTTTCTCTCTCTCTCAACCACCCAATTTTCAAAGAGGTGACTCTTCTTGCCCCTGACTATGAAGTTGGTGGTGGGAGATCAGACTTTGGGCAGCTAATCAGGGCTCTCTGTTCAATCCCCACACCAAGTTTCTCTTGGTGGTGGACAGGGGTTTCCCTGGAAACCCCCCAACACACCAGATGGGCTGTGAGGAGAAAGGAGAGGGCAGGTACAAGGCTCAGGAAACGGGTAGGTGGGAGCTAGGCCTGGATCAAAAGCCCAACCAGTATTTGAGAGACGCTGTCACCCACAAAGACAGGAGCTATAAATGCATATGGACCCAGCTCCTCCGGGAACCAGGACTGGCCGTGCAGAGACACCATGAGAAACAGCAGCCAGGGACATCCTAGGCTGAGAAGGCCCTGGTGGTGCAACATCCTGGAGCCCCAGGCCCACCCAGGAACAACCAGTTACTGAGAACTGTTTGGGTTCCAGAGCTTGTGAACTATTTCCAGTATTTACACTGTTATACACAGATAAAACTTAAAGAATGTTCAAGGTTATCCTATAAAGACAGCACTCTTGCTTGTCTGGGTGCTAAAGTGCTCTGCGGAGGAAGTGAGAAGGGGTGCATCCTGGGTGTGCTCATGAGAAAACCCAACCAGTGGCTTCAGGAGCCAACATTCCAATGGGGAGACTGAGTCCCAGAGAGGAGAAGGGACTTGCCCAGGGTCACATATTGCTCCATGGCCGTCCTTCTCTGGGCCTGCCAGCCCAAGGAGAGAAAGGGCTTGGGGAGGGCAGGCAGCCATGTCAGGGCTCTGCCTCCCCCTCATCCTCACTGGGGCAACCCTTAGGCACCGAGGGGCCCTGGGCTGCCCGGGTCTCCAGGTACTCGGCCTTGAGCTGCTCCAGTTCATTCAGCTCAGCCTCCAGCCGCTCCCGATGGGCCGCCCGCAGCTGGCGCAGCTGTTTCATGGGAAAGGGGTTCATGTCATTGAAGGCGATGTGCATCAGCTTCCTGGGGGGAAAGCAGAGTCATAGTCAGCGGGTGTCCTGGGCATCCCTGCGTTCACTCCGCTCAGGCAGCTGAGGCCCCTTCCTGAGAGGAAACAGTGACTGAGAAGACAGTTTCCACCTGAAGTGTGTAAGTACTGAGGCGGGAGGAAGCTTAGGGCTGAGGGAGAGCAAGTTGATCAGGGAAGGCTTCCTGGAGGAGGGGACTGTGAGCTGAGTTTTGAGGAAAAAGCCTGGTGGGCCAGACAAAGACGGTGCTGGTGGGAGTGCAGGGAGGCATTCTAAGCAGAAGAAGCTGTAGGGCCAGAAGCTCAGAGATGAAGGCTGTCCTGGGAACTCAGATGGCTCTGTTTGGCAGGATCCTAGGGCATGGGTGTTGGGGGCAGGAGAAGGCGGGCAGGAAACGAAACTCCGTGGGGTCTTGAATGCCATGTTAAGGGGACAGGCAGATTCTGAGGCAGTGGAGTGTCCCTAAAGATTTCTAAGCTGTGATGGAGGATCAGTGTTGCTAATGAACCTACACTGGGAACACCAGCCTCCTCTCTGCTCTATGTCCTGGAGTTGAGCATATAGGGGGTGGTGGAGGGGCGGGGGCAGGAGCGGGTCTCACCGGCTGTCACAGATGGTCTTGGTGAAGAAATGCAGGTACTGGTAGATCTCTAGGCTATCCTGTAGCCTCAGGAGTGCCTCCTCATTGTACTTGAAGATGGCCAGGGCATAGCGGAACACCACCTGGGGGGGGCAGAGTGTGGTTCAGGGTGGGGATGGGGAGCCAGGGCAGGGAAGCCCCAGAAGCCACACCCCCAGGCAGTGTGGACGGCCCTGGACAGGCTGCAGAGATTGGAGGCTTGGAAGAAACACGTGGGGCAAAGCCAAGGCAGGGGGTGGCTGGAAACCCCTCGGGGGAGCTCAGCTGGCAATCTGGGGATTGGGAGCCTGTCTGTCTGACTGTCCTGGGAGCCTGGGCAAGGTGTTGCCCCTGTTGGATCTAATGACAGTAACCTTGTCTCTACATGGGGTGCCAGCAGGAATGGAGAGTCGGATCTGAGGGTGCTTGGTGAACTGTGAGGTCCACCACCATGGGGAAACATGGCAGAGGCCAGGGGAGGGCCTGCCCAGGGTCTCCTCACAAGGAAGAGGGCAGAGCTGGGAGCAGCACCCCCATCTAGGGCTCAGTCTGAACAGGAGAAGGAGGAGGCAGCAGTGATGTGCCTTCTGGGTAGGCTGGAGCCCCCTGTCCAGGGGAAGGGAATCCTCCCAGCTCTAGGATGGTCGTCAGAGGCAGAAGCGCCACTTCCTCTTAGGGGTGCAGAGCACTTGAGCTGATGAAGCCAGGCTCCCTAGAGAGGTCCCCCAGAGCCCTGCTGGGTGGGCTCCATCCTCCCATCATCCAGGGGCAGAGTCAAGACCCAGAGGAGGCAAGGACTTGCCCAGGACCCTCCCGCTCACCCTCTGCAGTGCCCTACCTTGATGCCCTCGTAGAGGAAGGCATCCCAGACCTGGAGGAGGATGTTGCTGATGAGACTGTCTGCAAAGACCACAAGGAACCAGTTGAAGGTGATGAAGGACAGGTCCACGTGGCGCTGCCCCAGGTGGGCCATCAGCCTGGGCAGCTTCTCCAAGAGGAGGTCCTGTAGCACCCGCTGGTCCACCTGCAGCCAAGAGAGGACCTGTCGGCTGCCACCCTGAAGGAGGGGCTGCCTGCTTCCCATCTACCCCTCACATCCAGCCGGTCTACAAACAGCCCTGGGGCTGCTCCCAGTGGGTCCTGCCCTGGCTAGGGGCACAGAGTGTCTGGAGGAGCTGGTGCCCAGCCCGACAGGGAGACACGTCACTCCATAGGTGAGTAGCCCAGGTTGGAGCTCTGATGTGGAGGTCTCTGTAGATCAGAAGTTTTTAGCCCATGGAGTCTGGGCCCCTTTGTCCTGAACCCCAAGCCAAGCAGGAGCTGAGGCTTGGATCGGTTGACACCACAGCCGTGACTTTGCACCTATTTTGGGTCTGATGCACAAGATGCTCAGGGCAAGGTCATGGGGCCCGGAGGTGATGCTGCTGAGCGTGGTCACTGTCATGCCTCCGTCCTTGTTTCACTGGACCTGGTTGATCACTCCCAGCACTGGCTCCTTCCCTGCCCTAGGATATGGTTGTTCTGTGGTTGCCTCCTATCTCAGTGATGAGCTCATTTTAGGGTCCTCTTGCTCTGTCTTTCTTGGAACTGCTGGTTTCTCAGCCCTCTCCCTCTGTTTAAGTCTTCTTCCAGACTTAGCTCTCAGCTGTGGTGAACACCCTTTTCCTTCCTTCCTCACCCTGAACTCCAGGTCCGCTGTGGAGCTCAAAGTCTAGGGTAACTCACTAAATCTAAGATGCCACTGAATCCACTGAAGGATGCCTGGATGGACTGATGATGTCTGAGATTCACTTCAAGGTCATCAAAGTAGGGGGAGTGGTGTGAGTATAGGTGAAAATAGTACTGGCCTCCCTGTGTTGATAATTATTGAAGCTAGGTAATGAATATGTGGAGGTTCATTACACTTTCTCTCTGTTTTTGTATATTTGAAATTTTCTGTATTTCAGAAAATACATGACCAGAGATGGTGTGGCCATCCTGTGATCAGAACAGACAGCCAGAAGGAGCCTTTAGCTTTCTCATTATCTGTGAAAAATAATCCTCCTAAATGGAGGATTATTAAGCCACTATTAGGAGAGATTAGCTCAAGTTGGAGGAGTAGAAGGAAGTGAAGGAAGTGAACTTGCCTCTTCTTATGAAAACACCAAAATCACAACTAACTGCTGAAGAGCCATCAACAAAAAAATCGCTGGAACCTACCAAAAATGGCACTATTAAGTTGGGCCTCCCTGCCACACAGCAAAACCCAATCCTCACCTGATTCACCACCTATTTCCTGATGACTCCTAAGTCTTCATCTCCACCCCTGATCTCTCCTCACCTCTCCACCCAGGAGGAAACAGTGTCGAGTGCTCAAAGTAGGAAAGGGGGACAGGATGGGGGGCAGGGAGGGTGCAGGTAATGGCTTGGTAGGTTTTGATGGGGAGTGAGAAGGTTCCCTCTGAGTAGCATCTGTCTCTTCATCAAGCAGATGCACCGATGCAGCAAGAATAGGGCAAGGGTGAGGAGGGAGAGGCTGGAGGGAGGAGGTGTGAGATGGTCTCGCATTTACACCTCTCAACAATCCCAGGAAGCAGTGCTATGCCCATTCAGAAGCAGGCAGGCCTGAGGTTTGGAGAGGTGATGCCACTTGCCAAGGGTCCAAGGCTGTTTTCCGAGGGGCTGGTTCTGACCCTAGCTCCGCCTGACCCCAGGGCTGGCCTGCACTCAGAGGGCAGTGAGGGGTTGCAAGAGGACAGAGGCAGCAGTGCCTCTCAGTAGGCGATTATGTGAGCATGTGAAGCATGCCAGTCATCCCGCCCTCCTAAGTCCCAGCTTCCTCGTTACCTGACCTCTCTTTTGAAATTCTTAGCTGGCAAACACGAAGTGACACTAAATTTTCTCCTCCTCCCTTCCCTAGGATATCTGTTGTCTCTCATAACATCATGTCCCCACTGGAGTAACAACAACCTATGGTGTGGGCAGGGCCCTGACAATTCTCAAGGCCATCAGCTCACCGGAATATCACAGCAGTCCCAGAGCAGGGTTTATTGGCCCACTGTACAGAGGGAGAAATGGAGATTCAGAGATTCATTGGCCCTTAGGAACAATTCAGCGGCACCAACCTGCATGGCCCCCAATCCTCTCCCTGCCCGGCTCACCTGGGATGCCACGAGTGTCTTGCTGTAGTAGTCAGCTGGCATGATGGTCTCCACAATGGCCACCAGACACCAGAAGGCACTCTCCTCCTCATCCAGGACCAGCAGAGCGATGGCCGCCAGTCTGGAGTGGGAGGAAAGGAGGCCTGGAGTGACCTGCGCAGTCACAATCAGGTAGCCCAGGGCAGGTGCGGCTCCCTGGGACATGTCCTCCCAACCACACTCCCTAACCAGGCTGGTGTTCCTGGAAACTGGGGTGAGATGAACGTGCTTTTGAAGAGGACTACCTAGGGGATTTATGGAGCAATGGGGATCATCTTAGAACAGGGCCTCTGGAGGCCTGTTGCCTGGGTGTGAATTCTGGTCCTGTAGCTTCCTTGCTGGGTGACTGTGAGCACGGTACTTAACCTCTCTGAGCCTCAGCCTCATAATAATCACAGGACTGTTACAAGGACGAATGGAGTAAATACACGCTAACTGCCTAGCACAGCGCCTAATGGGCTTCCCAAGTGGCACTAGTGGTAAAGAACCCACCTGCCAACGTGGACGACATGAGACGCAGGTTCGATCCTTGGGTTGGGAAGATCTCCTGGAGGAGGGCATGGCAACCCACCCCAGTATTCTTGCCTTGAGAATTCCATGGACAGAGGAGCCTGGCAGGCTATAGTCCATGGGGTCACAAAGAGTCTGACACGACTAAAGTGACTTAACACGTATGCACAGTGCCTAACATGCAGTGAGATAGCTTTATAAAGTTTAGCCGCTCTCATCTTAATATTCACGGGCTTTGAGACTTTGGCAAGCGTGTTAATCTCTCTCAGCCTCACTCTCATTACCTGTCAAGTGGGGTTAACAGTATCCCCCTCCCAGGCCTGTGAGACATGAAGGAGACAGACACACAGCATCTTGCTCACTGTCTGGCACCTACCAGGTGCTCAGTACTCAGAATTCTTTTTCTCTTTTGCTTCCCCTCTCCCCAAGAGTTATCACGAGGCTCTAGAGATCATGGATAAAAAAGAAAACCTCACAGTGCTGACCAGGGATGTCTGCCCAGAAGAAGCACTATTTTCTCTCCTTCCTGGCAGATTTCATCCAGGGTGAATCCTTTTTCCTTTTTGGCTGTGCCAAACAGCATTCAAGATCTTAGTTCCTGACCAGGGATCGAACCTGTGTCCCCTGCAGTGGAAGCACAGAGTCTTAACCACTGGATCACCAGGGAAGTCCCCAGGGTGAATCTGAGAATACATTGCCCAGGAATGTTCATGGCATTATTCATAATAGCCAAAAGGTAGAAACAATCCAAATGCCCATCAGCTGGTTAGTGGATATTCAAAGTATGGCACATCCATGCAGTGGAATGTAGCTTGGTTAAAAAAAGAACAAAACATGTGCTATGACAAGGATGAACCTCAAGAACATGCTAAGGGGAAGAAGCTTGATGCAAATGACCACACATCATATGACTGGCATATGAAATGTCCACAACAAGAGCACTCACAGAAACAGAAGGAAGATTTGTCATTGTCCAGGGCTGCAAGTGGGAATGGAAAGTGACTGCAAATTGGTACAAGATGTCTTTTAGGGGTGATGGAAATGCTCTAAAGTTGAATTGTGGTGAGAGCTACACAACTCTGTGAATTTACTCCAGATCGTTCAGTTGTACATTTAAAACTGGTGGGGAAAAAATGGTCAGTGATGAGAGGCTGCTGGCATTCACTAGGGGCCTAGCCACCTCCTGGGGCTACAGCCAGACTCCAGCCGAATACATTCAGGCCTGAGAAGGTCTGCAAAGGAGGGTGATGTGCGGAAGGAAAAACTATTAATACTTTAAATAACTCTACTTATATATTAGAAAGAAATGAATTTTAAAATTTTGCTCTGAATTAGCATTAAATCATTAACTATGGTATCTGTCTTGCTCTAAACAGTCTGGGTTTGTTGCATAAAAGCAGGTTCTGTCCTCTTGAGACACCACACATGCAGTTCTAATGGCTGCCACTGGATGGCAGCACTCAGGCAAGTGAAAGGGGCTGGGTTTGAAGGGCCTTTGAAAGAATACAGTGCACTGTCCACATGTCAACAGGCTCTATCACAAATGCGTGTGTGTGCGTGCACGCTTAGTCATGCCCGACTCTTTGGGATCCCATGGATTGTACAAATAACCTTCTATTTAAAGCAATAGTATGAATATCTGCCTAAATGCCAATAAATACAGCATTCAAAGAAAGAACTAAAGAAATACCTCAGGTCTTGGTCTCAGCTGTTCCTCTACACCCCTCAGCAGCCTTTGTGCAGCCTCTTTCCACCTTGGGAGAAGCTTCTTTCCTTCTACAAGGCTTACCTCTAGACACTGTCTTGCTATGGGAATTTCCCCCTGCTCCTTCAGCATAGATTAGACTCCAAAACTCATATGTGGCTAACCCCATTCTTGCTCTCAAAAAAGTTATATCTGATCAGGAAAAAAAGTTTCTGAGTGCTCTCAGCACACTCTTTGCCACAGCTCCCATTGTGAGTGTGGGCAGACGGCAGGAAGGACCAGGTCTGGGGGCTGGAGACCAGGGTTACCAGTTGGCTCAGCCCCTGTGCATAGTGAGACCCAGGTCAGGTTCCTTAGCTTCTCAGACACTCTTGTGTCAGCTGGGCAATGTGGGCACCAATACCCACCTCTCAGGGCTTTCCTGAGGATTAGATGACATCAGGTATGTACCTGGCATCCAGGAGGCTCTCATTAAGTCTTAGCTCCTACCTGACCTTTGCATGAAATGTACAAATCATTCATACTAATCTCATAGCTTTCAGCTCCCTTCAAATCTCATCTTAAAGAGGATTCAAAAGTTTTGTCCTTTCTGAATTTTAACATGTTCAAACAGATAAGTGTGTAAGTTTCTGCTCAGCTACTGAATGAATAAATGTATAAATTTCTATGGACGTCCCCTATAGCAGATGTTTAGCATAGTGTGAAATCTGAACAAGTTTCCAAAGAGGCATAGACTGAGAGGCATTATTGTTCAGGTTTAACTCTGAATTCCTAGAAATTGTACATGTATAGGGCTTCCCTGATGGCTCAGTTGTAAAGAATTCATCTGCCAGTGCAGGAAATGCAGGTTCAATTCCTGGGTCGGGAAGATCCCATGGAAAAGGAAATGGCAACCCATTCCAGTATTTTTGCCTGGGAAATCCCATGGACAGAGGAGCCTGGCGGGCTACAGTCCATTGGGTCACAAAGAATGGGAAGTGACTTAGCAACTAAACAACAAATGCTCAGTTTCACCCAATCTGAGCTGGGAAAAAGGTATTAAAAACAGCTACCTTTGGGAACCATTCCATTTTGAGTAGGGACACTCTGAATATTTATTCTGTGTTAAGTAAATGCCACATACTTCCTATTCTGAAAAAAGAGCTTATATATGAATGGTTTATGTAAATTTTGTCTGAGTATATATGTGTTTAAATTAAGTTGAACCAAAACTTGCTTTGGGAAATATTTGAGCTCAGGCCACCTCTATGGGGACAGCCTTGAGAGCTCCCCATAGTACTGGAAAGGCACTTCTCTGTCTCTTTGGAGCCTCCCAAGAAATCAGAGAGGTCAAACGGATGGGGACAAGCAGGCAAAAGGACATGTTGAAGACAGAGTTGGGCCAGAGTCCCAGCCCTACCAAGTCACTCCATCCCCGCCCCGCCCTACCATCCCTTGTCTCCTGCTGTTGAACCAGAAGTAAAAATTCATCCAGGCTGGGCCAGATTCCTTCCTTTGGGAATTTAGGCCTGTGACATGAGGGTGTCAACAAGTGGGTTGCTGAAAGCCTTGACTCAGGGGCTAAGGTCTCTATTCTGACAGTCCTGATGGGCTGGAAATATCCACAGAATGACAGTGAGGTTGGTCTGCTGAGAGAGAAGGAAGCAGCCATGTATTATGAGAGAGGTCAGAGACCTCCATGGAGGGCTGTACAGTCTCAGGGAACAGCATCTCCTTGGAATATGGCACGAATGGCCCCCCCTGGGGTTGTGCTGTGGCCCCACTAGAGACAGCAGTTGCCTCGGCTTGCAATGACCACCTGCCCCCTAGCTCTACTTCCTTTCCCGACTTTCGGGAGCTTCCTCTGTAACATTTACAAACTCTCTTTCCCTTGGGCTCCTCCGAGTGGATTTTGTTTAAAGCGATGATCCCTGACCCAGGCAGCTATGCAATACACGAGCCGGCAGTGGGCTACACGACCCCAGGGGCCCTCTCGTGTGCTCTCTGTGGGAGCGGCCCCACCCGAGGACACGTCACATGGGAGGGCATGGGATGAGGAGCCTGGGGCTCTGGCCCAACTCTGTCTTCAACGTGTTCTTTCACCTGCTTGTGCCCATCTGGTTGACCTCCCTGGCTTCTTGGGTGGCTCCAAAGGGACAGAGAGGTGCCCTGGAAGGTCGAGGCTGCGTAGCTTACCTGTTTAGGCCCTGGCAGTAGCCAATGGTGGGGTTCTGCCAGGAGAAGGCCAGCAGCACCCGGCGGAGCTTGTCAGGGAAGCTGGAGGTGGGACAGGTGAAGTGCTTGTTGTTGGGGAAGGTCCGGTTCAGGTCCAGCTCGATCTGGCGGGCAGCAGGGTGCTTGCAGGCCTGGCCCCGGCTCAGCAGTGCCTGGTAGCAGCCGGGGGCCTGCAGGTGCCGGACGCGGAGGCGGATCAGCCACCTCCAGACACGTGGCCGGTGCTCGTGGGGCACGCCCGCCCGCAGCAGCTGCTTGAGTTCTGCTGAGGGGGCCAGCTCGCCCAGGGTGGCCCAGCGCTCCCGCAGTGGCCGCTCCACAGCCTCATGGGCCAGCAGGTGGTGGGAGTGCACTTCCAGTGCTTGGATCTTGGCCAGCAGCCGCAGGTCCTCCACCTCGTAGTTGGGAACCGTCAGGAAGCCGTACTCATCATACTCACTGCCAGCAAAAGCCTGGGTCAGCGACACTTTGCAAGGCCCTTCCCCAGATAAGGGGCAGTGAGGAGAGGGTGGGGCCTGGGCAGGGAGCCTGCGGGACTTTACTGGAGATTGGCCATGTGACTCCGAGCAGGTCACTTCAGTGCTCTAGACCTCAGTTTGCTCTGTACAGTGGGTACAGGGGCTCCTGCACTGCCTCATGAAGACCCAGTGAGATCCTTGGATGTAAACCACTAGGGGCTAGACAGTGCCTGGTACACAGCAAGTGCTAAAAGAGATATGCTCATTCATTCTGTGCAAATATAAAGGACCCTCGGGACTTCCTGGTGGTCCAGTGATTAAGAACTTGCCTTGTAATGCAGGGGACGTGGGTTCAATCTCTGCTTGGCAAACTGAGATTCCACAGGCTGTGGAACAACTAAACCTACGCGTTGCAGCTAATGAAGCCTGTGCGCTCTGGGGCATGTGCGCTACAACTAGAGTCTGTGCGACACAATGCAAGATCCTGCATGCTGCAACTAAGACCTGACGCAGCCAAACAAATAAGTATTTAAAAAAAAAAAACAACCCTCTTATTACTCCATGAAGCCTTAGGTCCGAGGAGGCCTGTACTACCATTGGACAGTCATACTTCCCCAGCCAGGAAGCCTAAGGCCAGATGGGGAGCAGGCAGCACCAACAACAAACAGGACCGGGCAGTGGAGACCCATTCCACACAGCCTTTCACCAGTCAGCATTCATTTGCCCCTATTATGTGCTCTGCCTGTGCTGTCTCATTTAATCCTCATGATCCTGCGAAGCTGGGATCTTAGCCTATGTTTTAGGGAGGCTGAGTAGGAGGCTCAGAAAGGTAAAGTGACTTGTCCAAGGTTACACAGTGAGAAAGCCAAGTCTGGCTCCAAAGCCTGAGTGCCGGCCACTGGACCACCCAGCCTCTAGGGACCTTTGACCCCAGCCACAGCCCCTTCTGTTTTATTTAACTGCCCAGGTCCACTGTCCTCAGCAAAGGTTTGGCTCAGAGGAGGCAGGTGGCTTGTGTCCCCTCCCCTCCTCTCTGACAAACACCTCTGGGAGACAGTCTGGGGCAGTGGGGAAAAAAACAGAACTCAGGAGGCAGGCCCATGTCAGCTACACTAAGGTGCTATGTGGCCTTGGGCAGGGGCCTGCCTCGGTGCCTGTGACGCCTCTCGGCTATAAAACGGGGCTCATCCCAACCACATGCTCATCCATCTGAAGGTACAAGGAGATAAGGGATGGGCCTAACCCTAACCCTAGCCCTCATACATGGTCAGCAGCACTGGCAGCAGGGCGGCTGGCAGCTCCCGGGGTCTGCAGACCCAGACCTGCTCTGGGCTCACCTGATGGGGCTGAGCACGACACTGTCGGCCGAGGCCTCGCTGGCTTCCCACTGCAGTGCCTCCTGGATGAGCTGCCTCAGGAGCTCTGAGCACTCACCGGCCTCCACCCCCAAGGCCTCCTGCAGCCTCCGCAGCCCTGCCAGGTACTTGCTCTCTACCTGACAGTTCTGGGCTTGGAGGTAGGCGCACTGCGGGAGGGAGAAGGGGGGGATGGTCAGGCCACCTGGCTGGGCTTGGGCCAGAGGCCTGAACAGCTTTAGGCAGTCCACCCCTTCTTCCAGCTCTCATCTCCCATCCCCCCTACCCCAGCCATTCATATGAAGAAAAGGAGAGGAGCCCTGAATGCAAGAGTTTACACTAAGGAAGAAAGAGCTCCAGGTGAGAGAACCAGGCCCAGGGCTGGAGCTGGATTCAGAAAAAAGAGGGGAGAGGTGGGCAGGGGCAGCACAGGCTCTTGCATGGTCTGCAGTCCTATCCTAGTTCAGCCACTACAGGCTGGGTGACCTACAGCAAAATTACTTAACCTCTCTGTGCTTTAATGTCTTCATCCGAACATTGAGGATAATAAGTCTGCCTCAGAATTCTTGTGTGACTCAGATGAGCCAAGGTATCTAAAGCCCTTGCAGGGCACTTGGCCCAGAGTAAGCTCCCTGCTGGGTGTATACCCAAGCAGTGCCCAGGGGATGGAAGTGGAGCTCTGGACACTGCCCTTGTGCCTTCTAATGCCACCTGGGGGGCTTTTTCTGTTCCTCCAGCACACCACCTCTCTCCCACCTCGTGGGGAACACACTGCACATTCCCCATCTGCCTGTCCCCATATCTTCCTGTTTCTTTGTATGCCTTGTTATATCTTGTTGAAAATGGAACATCTGAACCTAATAAGGTGGGGTGAAATTAATTAAAGAAAGCTCAGCGAAGAAAAGAGTCCAGTCAGGCCTGTATGGGGACCTCTCAGGTCCTGTCACCTGCATCACTAACTGCTCCAAACAGGAAGAAGTGTACACCTAGATCTCTGATGGGAAGGTGCCTCCACTTCATTCTCCAGCAGGAAAAGCAGAGACTTCAGCAGTCCAACCGATGAGAAGCCTCCATACCTGGGGCTCCTGGTTTCCTCTAGTGGACTTTCTGGTTATCACAGTCCCTCCTAACCCTTCCCTTTTCCCTATAAAAAGCAAGTTTCCCTTCCCTGTTCCTTGAATTTGCCTGCGGTTCACCACAGTTCATGGATCCCAAATTGTAATTCCTCTGGTTAGTCCCGAATAAACTCGCTTTCTCTTGTAAAATAACTAGCCACTATATTATTAAAACTGACAGTGGTAGCTCTGGAAATCAGATTCTCCCTCTTACTCTAGGGTTTGCTGTCTTTGTTTTGATTGTTTAATACCTCAAGGACAGCCTGAGGTATAAACTTAGGTTCTTAGGTCTTTTCTGCGCCTTTCCCTGGGCACGTGTGGTCACTTTCTAATGTCCCCCACATCTGCAGTTGTTTTGGAATATATATTTAATACCTGGCTCCCAAAAGGGGAAAAAGAGAAGTATAAAGTTGGCGGGGGGGGGTAGGTAGGTAGGAGGGGAAGGGTGCTGGCCCTTTAAATCCCTGGGCAGTTACTTTAGAGGGGGCCCAGGGCTTGCTAAAAAGTGGGGAGGTAGGACAACAATGGCTGCCTGCCTCTTCCTCTCACCCCTTTGATCAGAAGCAGCAGTCAGCAGAGCACAGATCTCTGACATGTGGATGAAGCTCATGAAGGGCACAGTCCAGAGGGCGAGCAGTTGGGTCAAGAGGAGAGAGTGAGACAGTGGTGAGGGGGTGAGTGGACTAGAAGGGTGGCTGGAGACAGAGATGGCCAGACCTGGGCTCCTGGCTCTCACCTTCATCAGGAGGGCCTTCTCCTTCTCAGCCACCTTCCTCCAGATCTTTGTGACCTGGTGGATCTCAGAGTTGAGAAAGCGGTTCTGGGTCCGGTATGCTTCCATGTCATCCTGAAGAAGAGAGCAAAGCATTTAATGGGCTGCACCAGAACCATCTCCCTGGTCCTCACTCTCAGATGTGCTGCCAACACTTCCTTCAGAAATTTCCAGTAATTCCCAATATTGGCAAACAGAAAAGGAACTCTGAAAGAAAAAAAATATTGATAGTCCCCTTCTCTAATCTTGGTGCCAGTGTGATATGGTAGAGAGAGCATTAAGCCTAGAGTTCAAATCCTGGCTCTGATTTCCTGGGTGGGAGGTCTACTGAGTCACTCTGACTCTGTTTCCTCTTCTGTAAAAGGGGCAAGTTCCAACAAACTCACTTGGCAGCTGGAGACCAAGTGAGGTAATGTGTACACTGCTACAAGGAGCAAAACAGCAACCATTCCAGTAGTGTTTGTTTTTTAAATAAACATATTTTGTCACATATTGGTGGTCATATTGAGCACTTTTGGGTGAAAATTTTTTACTTAGTGTCACTTTGCAAATATTTTTCTGTGTTTCTACAGAAGTTTCCTAATGATGATTTTTGACATCTGATGACTATTCTATTAAGTGAATTTATCATAACTTAGATATAATCCTTCTCCTGTTGCTGTTTTTTCATTTGAGCCCTAGATATTTTTGGTGTGTCTCTCTTATGAATGAATCTGTGAGGCTTAACTCTAAGCCTAGAGTTCTCCTTTTTGCAAGCTGTCCAGTGGAGGGAGCATGAATCCTCCTGCCTGGGGCAAGGAGAAGCTGGTTACCCACTGAGGAGGGTCAAGCAGGAGCCTGAAATAGCGACCACAGCCACCACAGCCATGGCTCCATCTTTATTCTGCTTGGAAGGACTCTGCAGAAGCAGTGGACAACACATGTTCACGTGATTCCAGGGCATTTACTAGCTGAAACTCAATCCCTTTCTCTTGCATTGAAAAAACTGTACTGGGCTGGCTGTAGGTGAGTGTGAGAGACTGCTGCAGGTGTGACTGGATAGGACTGATAGGGGCAGAGTGAAGGGACAAAGTAGGTGATTAAATAATTCATAACTCAGGAACTCACACCAGGGCTCTGTAACAACCTAGAGGGGTGGGAAAGGGTGGGAGGTGCGAGGGAGCTTCAACAGGGAGGGGACATATGTACACCTATGGCTGATTCATACTGATGTATGGCAGAAATCAAACCAATATTGTAAAGCAATCATCCTTCAATTAAAAATAAATAAATTTTAAAACTAGTTAATCCCACTAGGGGATTATAAATAGAAAAATCATAGCAGACCCTTGTAAGTTAATGATTACTTGAAAAAACAGGTTTGCTTAACCACAAAACCAAGCAGGCTTGCTTAGCAGCCAATCCATGCAACAGAAGCATGAGACATGCCCCCAGGTAATAAAACAATGGTGGCCCGAGACCACAGCCTGCCCAGTGAGCTCTGTAAGTTAGGCCACGTTCTCTGCGTACATAAAAAACAATAATTTGTGGACCTAGCTTGACCTTGGAAGGACAAGAAAACTCCCCTGCTCAACTTGGAGAAGCTGATGATGGAAGCATGATGTCTACTCGAGAAAGACAAAGAAGGTCTTCTCCCTCTACCTATTTTTCTTTCGATTATAAAACCGTAGCCCAGTAAGCTCTCAAGCACAGCACTCTCTCACCTGGCCTCTTGTAAGCCTCACAAACAATAGATCACTCCTTATCTATCACTCGGAGTCTCATTGAACTCTTTCTGTGCTGAGACACAAAAGACTACTGTACTGGAGCTCCTCGGAAGCGCCTGAAATGCCACCCGTCTCTTTCAGGCCCTGATTAAGAACAGCACACCTTGCCTGTAGCACTTCAGCAATGGGGATGGGTCACCTGTGCACGGCTGACAGGCCATCCTGACCCTCCATGCTGGCCCAGATCCCTCCCAGCCCAGAAGCTCCAGTTCACATCCAGGAGCTCTCCAAGGCTTGGGACGTGTTGCACAGGGTGCCCTGCTTGCAGCCCAGACAAGGAGGGCAGGGACGAGTGCCCTGTGGAGCAGCTGTGGGCCTGGTGGCGTCCGGGGGTGGCGTCCGGGCAGTGCCTTCCCGTTCACTCACTGCCCTACCCTGAGTGTTCTTCTTGGCTCAGAACTGTAGGAAGGAAAAAGAGAGACCTCAGAGAAGAGAAAAGCCATGTGACTGTCACCAGGGAAGCAAATGAGGAAAACACAACTGGAGAGAGAGGACAGGGAAGAAGAGTCTGCCCACCTGCTCTCACAGGGACTAGGGAGCCGGGAATCCTCTTTGGAAAATGGGGTGTAGACCAGCCCTGGTGCTAGTGGGGGAGGGAGTAGATTGGACATGGGGAGACCCAGGGTCTGGCTGTAGCCCTGTCACTTTTGCTGTGTGACCCTGGATCAGTCCTTCCTCCTCTCCAGGACGTGGCTGACCCTGCCAGCCAAGCTCTGATATTCAAGAGGTCAGCAATTCTGTTCTCACACTGACAGTTTTGACAACAAGGGGGGATTTCCTCAAAGTTGAGGGTCCTTAACCACAAGGGCAAGCAGGAAATGTGAGCATGTTCTGTCCCCAAACCTACAGACAGTGGAGTTTTGATGGATCTTCTATTTTTTTCCTGGATCAGGGACCCAAAGGCTAAAATTAAGGGAGTCTAGTACGTACAACTCTTTCTAGCACAGAACACCTCCATGGTGTCAGCTGAAAGACTGATGGCTTTCTAACAACCTTGGAGGAGCAGCTGTCAATGTAAGCATGGATGATGTGAATCGTACCCAGTCTCTTCATCTCTGAGCTCACTGACAAATTCCTGGACATGCAAATTCAGGGGCACATTCAGTCTCCTAGGTGAGTCCAAGCTTGCGCAAATCCATCTCTCTTACCCCCTTGCTGCTCCACGAGGTCTTCAACAGTGGGTTCCAGCAGAATGGGCACAGAAAGGAGAAAGACACTTAGCAGGCGGAGCAGAGTAGGAAAGCAATCTGATGGAAGCAATTTTCACCACTTTGCGAGGGACTCAGGGCTTCCCTTATGGCTCAGCTGGTGAAGAACCCACCTGCAATTCAGGAGACCTGGGTTCGATCCCTGGGTTGGGAGGATCCCCTGGAGAAGGGAAAGTCTACCCACTCCAGTATTCTGGCCTGGAGAATTCCATGGACTGTATAGTCCATGGGGTCAAAGAGAGTTGGACACAACTGAGTGACTTTCACTTCAGAGCTTTCTAACAACCTAGCTACATCTGCATTTGAAAGATTTTGTTTTCCTTTTGAACTCAAAAGAATCTCTGATTTTAGACCAAATAAGAGAAAAGGTTCAGAGACTGGTTATGTGCTTTTTCCTGATGGAAAAGAAAGGGAAAGAAATTTGGGTTTCATGTCATCTTTTATCCCTCTAACAACTGTAGGACTGGCTAGGCCGTGTCATATAAAGGCAAGATAACTTGCCCAAGGTCACATAGCTAGCAAGAGGTAGCCTGCTTGACTTCAGAGCTTGGGGAGTGGCTACTGCACCACACTGCCCACTGGTTTCTCAAAAGCTCCTGCATTTCTTTCTTTCTTTTTTCCTTTCCCCTTCCTACCCCTGACCCACCCCCCACCCCTGCCCTGACCCCCATCAACAGCAGTTCTTTGATATAGCAGTTTGGGATTCCCATGGTAATCTGACATATATTTATGTGGCTGTGAGTGTCAGATATGGGGCAGGACTGACTGGGGCTATATAGCTGCCTGTAGGGACAGTGGGGGATAGGAGCACCTGTTCACAGCTCCTGTCACCACCCTCCAGGGAGGAGGTTGCAGCCTGTGACAGGCATCACACCTATAATAAAGCCCTCACCTCCTGAGCTGTAGCTGGTCCCTGGGAGATGGGTGAGAGCCACGGCCTGCACGAGGGTGAGAAAGGGATGACAGTAGTGGCTAGAAGCACTGGGAAGGCAGCAAAGCAGACAGAATGGCCGGGTCCAGTCCCCTCACTTCCTCCACACACAGCCCTGGCCAAGCTACTTCACCTTTCACAGCCCTGGCATCCTCATCTGTATGTGGGGAGCACGTAAGTGGCTGCCTTCCAGGGCTGGTGCAAGGATTAAATGAAGTGATGTAGAAAGAGCACTTAGGATGGTGGATGCCTCACCATAAACAATCTGTATGTAGGTGTACCGATTATTATTATCATCATGACCAAGTCACAGCAGCACAGGTCACCACTTGTGTGCAGGACTGCTGAAGAGGGCCACTGGGCACCTCGGTGGCTTCCAAGGACATTAATGTGGCACTGAAGGAAGCTGACCAGGCCGGCCCCAGAATGCTTAGGAGTTCTGACTCCATCTTGGGTTCTTCCATCTCTACTCTGATAATGTAGAGAGACGTTCACTTTTCAGCTTAGGGTATCATGAAAACGTCAAGCTGCATTGGGTCCTCTGGTTAAGAAAGTGAGGGAGTGTGCAGCAACACTTTCACCAACATCTGTTTCAAATATGAATTCTCCAGCATTAAGGATCATCTCAGTTCTACCTAGAAAACCCCTGGGGTCAAGTTCGGTGTCCTCCCCAAGGGCCCAGGGCCCCTACCTACCTTTAGATGCTCCATCTTTTCCTGTTGGCTCAGGAAGTCCCTGTCGGCCTCCTCTGGGGGCTTCATGAAGTCTTGGGTGACCTTCTCGGAGAGCTTGCAGATGACCTGCTGCCTGGCCTGATTCTTGTCCAGGAGCAGCTGCACATGCTGCTGCAGTTCCTGTATCTCCTGCTCCCGCAGGCTTGCTGCCTGCGCCAGGCTCTCCCGCTCCCGCTCCAGGGCCTCCACCCGCTGGCCTAGCTCCGCAATCTGCCGCACTTTATGACGCACCAGCTCCAGCCGGTCCTTGTCCTGGGCCGCTGCCAGGTACGCACTGGACACCCTCTTCTCCTGCTGGGCTGCCTCCAGTGCCTTGTGCAGGATCTTCACCAGGTCCTGTGTGGGAAAGGAGAAGCGCCCAGTGAACTCGGGGAAGGCCTGTGAGGTGCCAGATGCAAGGCGTACGCCATCATCAGTTCTCCTAAAAGCCCTGGGAGGTGGTGGGCGGCATCTCCTGCATGCATGCCAAGTCGCTTTAGTCCTGTCCGACTCTGTGCGACCCTCTGGACTGTAGCCCGCCAGGCTTCTCGGTCCATGGGATTCTCCAGGCAAGAGTGCTAGAGTGGGTTGCTGTGCCCTCCTCCAGGGGATCGTCCCAACACAGGGATCGAACCCATGTCTTTCATGTCTCCTGCACTGGCAGGTGGGTTCTTTATGACTAGAACCACCTGGAAAGACCATCATCTCCTGGGATATCTCATTCTAGCACCCACATTCTGTCTTTCTGTTTAAAAGAGTTTTAGGGACTTCTCTGCTGGTGTAGTGGCTAAGACTCTGAGCTCCCAATGCAGGTTCGATCCCTGGTCAGGGAACTAGATCCTGCAAGCTGCAGCTAAAGATCCAGCAAGCCATAACAAAGATCCAAGATCCTGCAAGCTGCAACTAAGATCTGGCACAGCCAAATGAAAAAAATTAATGTACGTGTGTGTGTGTGTGTGTGTGTGTGTGTGCGCGCGCGCGCACGCTCAGTCATGTCCGACTCTTTGCAACCCCAGGTAGGAATACTGGAGTGGGTTGCCATTCCTTTCTCCAGGAGATCTTCCCAACCCAGATATCAAACCTGAGTCTCCCACACTGAAGGCATATTCCCACACTGAAGGCATATTCTTTACCATCTGAGCCACCAGGGAAGCCATCACAGTTAACAAATATTAAAAAAAAAAAAAAGAGAGAGAGAGTTTTAGTTAGACACATGGATCCCCAGCAAAGGATTACATCGCCCAGCCAAGCTCATAGCTAGATGTGGCCAAGTGATTATTCTGCCTAAATGGGATATGAGAAATGCTGTGGGTGGTTTCTGGGTCACACCTTCCAAACCACTGCACACACAATGCCCTGGCCCGGTTCCCTTTCCTTCTGCCTGGAAAATGGCAAGAACTGAAGTAGCCACGTTGGGCTCACAAGCAGAACTTGCATGTTGAAGATGACACAGTTGTCCTGCAAGTTCAGAACTGTGCACTTCACTCTGGATTCTTCAATGTCAGAGAGAAATTAACTTCCAATATGTTATAGGCCACAATACTTTAAGGCTTCGGCCCATACCCTAATACATGTTTGTTTCAGAAATGAACAAACGGAGGCCCAGCAGAGTGGAATTTAATCCCAAGTCATTCAGCCACTGAGCCGCCTGTGCTTGGTCAGTATTGAAGGCGGAGTGGCAGCGGTGTGGTACTTAGGCATGGCTCTTCCCTCTCACTCCTGAGGCAGACGTTAATAATCAATCTCAGTACTCCTTCCTGCTAACCCTAGCTGAGGCCTCAGAATCCTTTTGAACATGGCATCCACGCAGTCACTACCAATTGAGTTGAGGCGGCATTAGAGAGAAAACATGCTGGCAATCCTCACACCAAGCCACAACACCTGGGCTTCATTCAATCCATCTGTGTCCACACCTCTGCCTACCAAATGATGCCTGTGAGGCTGGTGCAAGGAAGCAGCAGGGAGTTCAGAAGCAACAGACCTTGATTTAATTCTTGGCAGGGCCACCGGATTCATTCAAGTGAACTGAGCATTGAAGGTTTGGTTCCCTGTGCCTTTGAACTTCCAACCTTCCCAGCACTGGGGACCTGTTCTGTCCCAAAGCAGGGATATGAATTCATCTGGGGCCAGGACCAGGATATCAGAAATCAGGCAGCTCAGCAGCCAGTCTCATATGAACCTCAGACCTGTGGGTGGGGTCTTTAGGTCACACTGCCATGCTCCATGCCAGTCTCATCTGGAAAAACGTGGTTCCCTGGAGACACGTTAACTGTATGTATGCCAAAACATTAAAACAAATGATTGGCTGGATAGGGTGGTTTGCTAAGAACAATTCCATTTTGGAGAACTGCTCCAAATCATAACTTCATTTGAGAAGCTAATGATAAGACCAAGTTAGCATACAACTTCTGAAACCTTGATACTAGTGACTGTCCCTTCTCTGGTTCTCTTTCTTCTATCCATCCATCTAACCTGTATCAAGTGCTCACTCAGTGCCAGGCCCCATGCCAGGCCCTTGGACCCAGAGAGGGACCAGTCACTGTTCCCACCCTCATGGGCCACAGAGGCTGGTGGGAGCAAAGGTGAACCACTGCTGTGGAGTGATTTACTGAGAGAGATGGAAGCAGGGGTGTCGGTCGGGGCACAGGGCAGTGGGCAATGACTTTCGTCTGGGGTGGAGTCAGGGGTGCCAGGGGCGGGGCGACCAGTACACTGCATAGAAAGGCGGAGCAGCTTAAACTGATCCTGAAGAATGAGGAGGGCCAGAGATGGTCAAGCAGCAGATGGGAGACATGGGGCAGATGGAGGGAGCTGAGGATTGGGAGGACTTTGCAGATGGGGCTGAGCCAACTGCTTAAGCAAAGGCTCAGTGGAATGAAAGAACAGGTACAGAGCTACAGGTCCTGGGTGTGGCAGGAAGGTGGGTGGGGAGGGCGGTTGCAAACCAAACCAGAATGTTAGGAATTTTTAGAACTCAGCTTCCCAGGGCTGTGCAAAGAGAGATTAGCATTCCTGTGGCTGCAGGTAACTGAGAAGCCCAGATCATTTTCTGCTTCAGCTGAGATTTGGAGGCTACCCTGGGTAACTGCCTGGTGAATTAACCCCACACAGGCCACTGTTTGGACTTGCCCTAGCCTCAGAATTGGGTGGGTATCTGTCCCTCAGGTTTGGCAAAATCATCCCTGAGGCCCATTTCATTGCATCAGCTGTCTCCCCCTTCCCACATCTGGCTCTCAAAATCCAAGACCAAAACACCAGGCCAGGAGTCTGTCCTCTTATCCCAGGATCCGGGCACCAGAATGAGACGGGAAGTAAGGGACTGGAGATAGTGGAGCCAGAGCAGCAGGTGAGAGGAGGAATGGATCATGGATTTGGGAAACCTGGAGGCTGGACGGCCCTGGGAGACCACCTGGTCCGGTCACCCCACTGTCACATGGGGAGACTGAAGCTCAAGAAAGCAGAGAACTAAAGGGACCTAGTGGATCCCCACGAGTGGGGAAATTGCAGCTAGAGCAGAGGGCTCCCAACTCCAATCCTAAGACCTTTGACTTCTCCATGATGTGTAGTTAATGGGTTTTGCATAGAAATACTTCTCTTGATTTCTTTAAAAATAGAAATAACCCATATTCATAGCAGCATTATTCACAAAACCCAAGAAGTGGAAACAACCCAAGTGTCTATTGATGGTGCATGGATAAATGAAATGTGGCATTCAATGGAATATTGTTCGGTCTTAAAAACGAAGGAAATCCTACTGCATGTTACAACATGGATGACCCTTGAGGACTTTATGCTAGGTGAAATAAGGCAGTCACCAAAACGCATATATACATCAAATAGAATTACTAAAAACAAAAAGAAAAGCTAGAACATCCCATTTTGAAGCTGCTTTTGTCCTTACAACACGTGAAAGCAGCTCTCCAGGTCAGTCATTATCGAACAACACTCATTTGCAACAGTTCAAGAGTATTCCTTGTATGGAGCACACAATACCCTTCATCTCATCCCCAAGGATGGACACCTGGCTTGTTTCCAGTTCCCACAATCCCCAGCAAGGCCTTAGGACCGAGGCTTAGAAGAGCTGGCTGAGTGATACTTTTAACATTTCTTAATCGAATCATTGTTTGGCCCACCTTAGATTTTAACAATGGGTAATAAGTTGTCATTTTAGGTAAGTATTTTAAAAGCCAATAAGTCATTTATCTTATGAACGAGTTGATATCTTCATCACTCACTAAAATCAAGGTGGGTGGGTCCAACAGTGCTTGTGGGAAGAGCACTGGACTGGGTGTCCTCTTTCCCGTAAGGGGCTCAGGGCCAGCTCTGAGCAGGTGAAGGAGCACTGGCTTCAGAGTTACAGAGGCCTCGGTTCCCATTTCAGATCCATGAAGGTGGATCTAATGTGGGTGTTTTAGAAAACTGAACCTCAGCTTTCTCATGTGTAAAATAGAGATAATGGTCCTACGCCACCAAGAGGCAACAAAAGGATGAGAGAGAAAGTGTGGCAAGAGTCCTTCCCCATGCTGAAATACCCCTCTTAGTCTCTCAGTGCTGAAGGGGCCCTTTCAACTCTCCCTCTGTGACCCCAGGACCCGTATTCTTAAGTCTCTGACTGCAGTTCTGGGAAGTGAGAGGTTGCACTTTGCTCCAACCAAGTTTCCTAAGTGAGTTACACGCCTTCACCAAGTAATCCTGAGTGTGCTAAGCTGGCCCTAGGCAGGGCCCAGGAGGAGTTCATCCTGCCTAGGAATCAACAGATGGCCAACATTACCACAAAGGTCAGCCTTCCATCTGCTGGAGCAGACAGCCTTCAGGTTGGGTGCAAGGCTGTCGACTCTAAAAGCCTGATTTACTGGGCCAAAGCTGCCTGGTGAACTCTGGACATCTCCCAGAGTCCAGATCTCCCCTAGGGCCAGCACTGCAGGGGCCTAGGATGGGTAATGGCCTCATGGGTATTGGAATCACAGGAAGTGCGTTCATTTCTCCTGAAGAGCAGTTGAGGTGCTTATGACTGACACGGGGCTATCCTGTGAGACTATGGAGGAGGTGGCTGCTCTGTGAGGAGTCCTGGACTTTGGGAAGGATACCAGCGCCCAAGGCCTGGCTCTTCCAGCTGTGTGACCATGAGCAAGTCACCCACCTCCTCTGAGCCCCTTGAACAGGGTGCAGTGAAAAGGGCAGAAGCTCTGGAGGCAGACTCCAGAGACTGATCCCTGGTTTGGCGCAGGAGGTCATGGACATGCAGAACCTCCGAGGACTCTGGTGTCTGTCAGGAAAGGCGAGGATAACTGCTGTAAGTTAAGGAGACAGTGCATGGAGGGCACCAGCCAGCACAGTGCTGGGGCCACACTGCACACCAGCAGTGACTTGTACTCACATCTTTTCCGTGTACCAGACAGTGAAGTAACTCTGTGCCCTCTAGAGCAGCCAACAGAGCTTGAGATACAAACTCTTTAACAATCACTAAAGCTATTGGCAGTGTCCGCCTGACTGACTGAGCCAGGACAAGACCCGCAGTTCCTCGGTCCTTTTACAGCCTAAGGCAGGAAGGTGGTATCTTCCCACTGAAGAGACACAAGCGGGTATCTTATAGCGCCAGGCCCAGGAAGTCCAGTGGACTCTTTCTGCAGCTGAAGAATTAGACTTAGATGGTCTCAGATGGAGAGTTGCTCTCTGACCAGCATTTCTGAGTGCCTGGTGTACCACTGGGTACCCCAAGATGGTGCAACCTCCTCTGTCTCATCTCTGGGTCAAGAGTCTACCTCTTCTCCTTCCTCTCTTTGGTTTTGGTATTTGGGTTGAAGGCAAAACCCCAGACTTGGTGAAACTGTGGTCCCAGTTCCAAATGTGGAATAAAGGTAAGGACAGCCTCTGTCCCACAAGTAGAATTCCCAGAGGCCCTCGGGGTGTGTGCAGGAAGGAATCAACAGGGAAGGCAGGGAATGCCGAAATCACAGCCAAAATGACCACAACTGCATGTTTGGGGCAGCTGCTGGGTGCCAGGTACTGGGTTTTGTGAGTCTTGACACAGGTTTTTTCAGTAAAACATGATAGCTCTTTTTGACGATAGCTCCATTTACAGAGGAGGAAGCAGAGGCTGAGAGAGGTTAGGGAACTTGCTCAGGGCCAGGACCGTCTTATTTAAAGGCCTTCGCGCTGAATTGCCCACTAGACTTAAGTGCATTTGGGAGATGGGTCGGAGAGCATGCAATTCACTTATTCCCTGAGGCAAAAGCTCAGCCCCAAGACTTAGTCTCTTCCCACTCTCTGTCCCAGGAAAGTGCACAGGTAAGAAAGTCTAGATTCTCTAATGCTCGAACAACTTCTCCCTGATGTTTTCAGGCTGACTGTAGGGGAGCTGTCAACAGCCTGGGCATCATCCCTTAATAATGTCCAAGAGCTTGCCTCATTTACTGAAGAATGAAGAATCCTCCAGGGTTGCACAACCACTAGGGGCAACCACTAGGTCTCCCAGGGCTTCTTCACTTCACTTGACAATAACTAACACCCTAAGACGAAAGGCCACCCACACTTCCTAGAAAGAAGGGAGAAGATGCACAGAAAGGAGAGGAAGTGTCTGCATTCTACATTTCTCTTCCTCTCCAAGTCAGGTTTGGGACTTCAGCTGTCCTGGTCCAGGAACCAGGAAACTACTACAGCTCAGTTTAATGCCCTTGGTTCTCAGGAGCGGCCTCACGACACTCATGACAGGAACACAAAGGTGATGGGAGGCAAGAGTGATGGCTGGGCTGCTAGGTGGCATCAGAGGAGACTTCATGTGCTGTAAGGATATATTTGGGTGCGGTAAGGGCTGTGTCTTTTCTCACTGCTTGTTCTTCAGCGCCTGGAACACCGTGTGCCTGCAACAGGGCCTCAGAGAAGGCTGGGTGAATAAACAAATGAGTAGAGAACATAAGAATGGATGAGTTTCCTCCTTTGAGGACTCTAATCACCTGCTGCTTCATGAAACGTAACCCCTGACTTGCCAGGTATGAAGGCTCTGCTGGTTCCCAAAATAACTGTTTAGGGGTGAGAAAGGCAGAGAAGGGGCAAAAATGAGGTAGGGAGAGTGCTTTTCTGGACTGTGTTCTCCAAAAACAGAACAGAAAGGAAAAGAAGAAACGAACAAAGGAGAGAATATTTAGAAGTAAATACAGTATACTCTTTACCTCCCCAGGAGCAAGAGCACAAATAAAGCAGAAAGACTCAGGGTTTCATAATAACTTTCGTGTTGGGTTTTCTTAGCCAAGGCTCAAGCATGAGAGTGTAGGCCTTCCTCTCAAAGGAAAAGGAGCCTGGGATCTCAGTGGGGCCCATCTCTAGAGCACCACAGGCTCTAAGCTCAGGATTTTTGGTAACAACTGTGCTGGTGTAATTACTCTTATTGTGCTAGAGAGAGCCTACTGCTCCTGCTGCATCCCCCGTCGCTGCTCTGCCACGTGACCCTGGCTACTTCATGAGGTCACTGCCAGATGTGAACCTGATTTACCCTTTGGGTAGTAAGATTTTTGAAGGATTTGCACATCTATGTATGTGTGTGACCTGTTTTCTACAACGACCATGTAGCTCTTTCTTTTAACTGCTAGAATTAATTTCTCTCTCTACAACGCCGGAATCTTCCTCCCTGTCCTCTGTGCTTAGCCCTAAGCACTGTCCTCTGTGCTTAGCCCTAGGGCCACACACACAGATCTGTCTGCTTTTTCTGTCCTGTGACAGTCCTTCAGAAATCTGTACCCAGTTACCAGCTGCCAGCTCAAAGATCCCCCAGTTCCTTCGGTGGCCCCTCCCAGGAACTTGCATGCAGATCACTCTCCTCCAAACACTGTCCCTCTTCAGGTGTGGGGTCAGGTCATGCACAGTCTCCCAGGGGAGATCTGAGAGACCCTGTCCTTGGTGGCTTTCGGTCACCTAGTCTGAGTGACAGCATGTCCCTGACTGATCAACAGCACAGCATTCCCAGCCACCTGCAGTTTGGCAGTTTAAGGACCTAGACTAGCGAACGCATCATATCTGACTCGTCCAGGGGCACCAGGCCCAGAGGGGAGCACCAGAGCCTGGGGCCTCTCTGGGGCCAGAGCTCACCTTCTGAGCCTTTAGCTCCTTGGTGAGCATCAGAACCTGCTGCTCCAAGGCCAGTATTTTCTCCTGGGAGGTTCGGTTCCGCATGAGCCCTTCGCTGAAGAGCGGGAAGGTGTTGCTCTGGCTCTTGGCTTTCCGAACGAGATTGGTGGTCAGAGAGGACTTGGGTGTAGTCTTCGGAGAATTCGCTGGATCTTTCCCTGCTCAAAAGAAGAAACACAGAGGTTGTGATCAGCGGCCTCAGTAGTTCTCAACCTTGGGGTTGCTGCAGAAGCCCTAGAAGGCCTGGTAAAATGTAGATTGGGGACCCGACTCCCAGAGTTTTTCCATCAATAGGCCTGGGGAGGGGATTGAGAATTTGCATTTTTAACTGTTCCTAGGGGATACTGATACAACCTGTGCAGGGATCACATTCTGAGAATCAAGGGACTAAATCAACATTGTTTACACTGTGCTGGCTGGCTCATGCAGCCCATCCTCCAAACCATGCCTGCTCCCTACTCTCCGATCTCAACCTGCAGGTGCTACCTCCTACGACCATGCTGGTGTCTGCCAGGTAGCCATCTCCTCAGCCACAGGCCCAGGCTGGATGTACTTTTTCAGGATTCCTCCTCTACACTCTGGGTGATTTTCATAGCACAAAGATCTGTCCACTGATAGGAGCACAGAATATCCATACTCTGCCTTCTTGCCCCAGAGAGTAATGGAAACCTTCATTTGATTCTAATTACAAGCTAAATTAGGAGAGACATACTTCCCATAGCTGAATGTCTCGAGGCTATATCCTTTTATTTTCTCTAGAGCCTGGGTCAGCAACCAATGGCCCATAGGCCAAATCAGGCCCTGGCCTGCTTTTGTAAATAAAGTTTTATTGGAACCCAGCCCTGCTCATTTATGTGTACATTGTCTACACTGCTCTCACACCACAAAGGCAGAGTTGAGTACTTGCCATTGAGACTGCATGGCCCACAATGAATCAAATATTTGCTATTCTGGCTCTTTGCAGAAAATGTTTGCTGACTTGTGCTAAATTTTATTCTTAAATCAAATCTGGTATTTGAAAAATCACTTGCCCAGACTTTCTTGTCCCACCCTACTCCCAGACTGTGCTTTAGGGCTCTGCCATCAGCCTGCATGCAGGGCCATGTAATGGTCTCAAGGTCAAGAGATCTTGAGAATTTTGACTGCATGGCATACATCATGTCAGTTATGAGGCCCCAACTGAAATTCTTCTCAGCTCTCAGTGCCAGAAAAAAATTTGCTTCTTTCAAGAAAACATGTGTTTATAATCTTATGGACACTGAAAAATAATCTAACTGCTTACATTTCCCTCTTTGCCTTGGCTGCTGAGAAGCTCAGAGCCACATTTGCTGCCTACTTTGGTATAGTGTAGGATTTTTTTCTTGAGCCATCTAAATTTTCTAACTCAATTTACTCATTTATCTTCCCCAATAGTACATCTTAGTGGGTCATACCTAGTCCTTTTAGGACTATGATGTTAAAACTAAGGATGAGGTATGAGATACCAGGGGAGAGGACAAATAGGACTCGCAAAATGAGTAGGATGACTTTAGCAACTTTCTTCAGGGCCCAGGCCAAGGGACAACCAGATAGTCTGGAACAGATAAAAAACAACTCCTTGGCCTTGTTGAAGGTAGGAACAGAATGGTCTTATTCCAGACTTAAAAGAAACCTGATTGTTGTTGTTGAGTCACTTGGTCGTGTTTGACTCTTTGTGACCCCATGGACTGTAGCCTGCCAGGCTCCTCTGTCCAGGGGATTTCCCAGGTAAGAATACTGGAGTGGGCTGCCATTTCTTTCTCCAGGGGATCTTCTCAACCCAGGGATCGAACCCTCATCTCCTGCTTTGTAGGCTGATGTTTTACCACGGAGCCACCAGGGAAGCCAAAGCTACCACAGAAGCCCAAAAGAAATCTGGTTGGGGCAGGTACAAAGCAGCCTGTAGTGCTCAGATGAATGCAATGCTTCTCTCTCTTGCCACGGGGTCTAAGAGAACAGAGAGGCTCCCTGGAGCCCTGCTGCCCTCTGATAACACTGGACAGGGCAGGCAGGGTAGCATCACTGTGCCTATCTTACAGTTGAGGAAAACTAGGCCTAAGGCAGTGGTTTTCAATCAGTGTCCTAGGATTTCACAGGAGTGCCTCAAAGGCTGACTAGGGAGAGGCTCTGGGAGAGTCTAGACTCCTGGTTCTGCTTTTATCTGCTTTGTGTATCAGATTTTGCTTGTGGGGACAAGGTTTCATGGCAATAAAGAGGTAGATTGCAAAGGCAAGACTTAGAAATGAGGCTTCAGGCAGCAGTATGGGGCCAGATTGTTGGGCCTGAATCTTATTCTGTATTCACTGTGCAGCCGTGAGCCAGTCACTCCACACATCCATCCCCAGTCCACTCAGTTATTAAATGAGAACAACAGTATTTACTGCTCAGGTCACTGTAAAGACTAAAGGGTTTAATGGAGTGTAAAGCCTTTCATGCATGTGGATGAAACTTGAAAAGATTCTGCTTTAGTAAAAGACACCCATCACAGAGGACTACATGTGGTAGATTCCATTTCTATGCAATGTCCAGAAAAGGTAAATCTATAGAGGCAGAAGGTAGATTAATGTTTGCCTAGAGCTGGAGGAAGATGGAGACTGAGACTGATTGCTGAGCAGTACAGGGTTCCTGCTGAGGGTAATAAAAATGTTTTAAGGACTTTTCAGTCCAGGGGCCCTGGGTTCAATCCCTGGATGGGGAACCATATCCCACATGCCACAACTCAAGAATTCATAAGCTGCAACTAAAAGATTCTGCATGCTGCAACTAAAACCTGGCACAGCCAAGTAACTAAAATAAGAAAAAAGAAAAGTTTTTAAATAGATTATGGTGATGGGTTGCACAACTCTGTGAACATACTGAAAGCCACTGAATTGTATGCGTCAAAGGAGTGAATTGAATGGGATGTGAATTACTGGCAATTTGATCTTTGGTTCTTCTGTCTTTTCTAAATTCAGCTGGTACACCTGAACATTCTTGGATATCTTAATGAAACTGTGACCCCCAACTCCTGACCAAAAAAAGAAAAACGTTTAGAGTAGCCCTGGCACAAAGAACCTGCTACTGATTCGATATAGTACTGATCTTCTCTTGGGCTGTTGGTTGTGATCTGCAGGGCCTCACCAGACACTGCTCCACAGCGGTGCTTTTTCTAAAGTCACTTCTGTGCAGCCCAGGGGTTCTCTCTACCATAAGACTTAGCTAGTTTTTTTCCCAATTGTTTCCAAGTTAAAATATGTTCTAAGGGTATGAATGTCCATTTTAAAGATGCCAACCCACCCTGATGGGTAACTCATGTTTTGAAAAACAAATAATAAAGTGCCATATGAAGGATTGGGGGCAGGAGGAGAAGGGGACGACAGAGGATGAGATGGTTGGATGGCATCACCGACTCGATGACCATGGGTTTGGGTGGACTCCAGGAGTTGGTGATGGACAGGGAGGCCTGGCGTGCTGCGATTCATGGGGTCGCAGAGAGTCGGACACGACTGAGCGGCTGCACTGACTGACTGACTGACTGACTGACTGACATCATGGTAGGAAAGAATACTTTGAAGTCTCTTGTTCTGCTTCTTCAGGCTGATCTGATTTTAATCATCCCAGAAAAGCATTTTCATATCCTTTCCTTATAAATTAAAAAAAAAAAGGAAGAGAGAAAAAGTGAGAGATATTTTCCTTTATTACTTCAAGAATCATTGCCTGGTGTTTCAGTTTGGGAAAATGAAAGGTGTTCTGGAAATGGATGGTAGTGATGGTAGCACAAGAAATCTGCAAGTACCCTACACTTAAAATTGGTTAAAGTGGTAAATTTTGTTATGTATTTTTACAACAATTTAAAAATAAAAGGCGGGGGGTACTTCCCTGGTGGTCCGGTGGCTAAGGCCCTGCATTCCCAATACGGGGCCCAGGTTCAATCCCTGGTTGGGGAACTAGATCCCACATGTCGCAACTAACAGTTTGCATGCCGCACCTAAAGATCCCACCTGCCGCAAAGGAGATTCAGCACAGCTAAATAAATTCAATTAAGAAAAAAAAAAAAGAATTGTTACTGCTGCTAGACTCACGGAAGCCCAGGAGGACTGATCTGGAGTGTTCCATCTTTGACACAAAAGCAGGGACGCTGGTTTAGGGGAAGACAGAGGACACCCCCTTAGTCTCTGAAGGCAGCTCGGACCTGGGCAGAGCTCACCTGGGGCACCAGGGCCAGGGGGAGAGGGCTGCTCCTCTCTCTGCGTCTGCTCGCTCAGTGGAGAATCTTCTCCAGGGGGTCTGTGGCCTGCTCCTTGGGTCTGCTTGTTGCCCCGGATATTGCACATTGTGTTTCTGAAAGGAAAATAGAGGGTCACGAGGCTGATGGCCCTGCTATGCTGCCCGCCGCCCTCCCTGCTGCCACTGCTGGTGCTCAGGCTACGTCCCCAACCCCGATCACGGCCTGATCAGCCTGCCTGACTCCAGGCTCCCTGCAGGATCCCCCCCATCTGAGCCTCTCCCAACACCCTCATCCTTCTCCTTTCCACTTTTTCATCATACACATTATCTTCCATACACAACGTTCCTTGTAAGCAATACAAGCTTGACTCCTCTGCCTCCAACCCCACTGCTGGAATGTAAGCTCCATGAGGGCAGGGGTGTTTGTCTGCTTTGTTCACTGAAATAGACTTGTCAGATTAACTTTCCTGAAACCTTCACCTGGTCTTATAATGACTTGGCTTAAAAAGCACTAGTGGCTCCTGACTTCTGCTGAGAAAAGTTCCAAACAACTCCCGGCCTCCTGCTCCCTTTGCTTTCTTTCCCTGCTCAGACCAGTTCTCTCGGCAGCCTTCACTGATCACCTCACAGCCTCCAAGGAGCTTATTGCACTTCAGGGACGGGCCACCCTTTGACCAAGCCCTTGCCTAGGCTAAGTAATGGTGTCTTTTCTTCAAGAACTTGGCACTAACCTACCTGCATGCCTGTGGGTACCTGGCACTGGGTCACATGAGCCCAGAGTGCAGACTCAACAGATTTTTTTTTTTTTTAACGTGGACCATTTTTTTAAAAGTCTTTATTCAATTTGTTACAATATTGCTTCTGCTTTATGTTTTGGTTTTTTTGGCCACTAGGCATGTGGGATCTTAGCTCCCCCACCAGAGATCAAACCTGTACTCCCTGCATTGGAGGGTGGAGTCCCTGATGAGAAAAGTTCCCTCATCAGATGTTTGCTTTGCAGGAAGGAACTTGGTATCACCAAAAGCTGACCTGGCACTACAGATCACAGAGAAATTTACAATGAGTTGAAATGGATGAAAAGGCAGTATAACTGAATTTATTTTCCCTTTGCAAAGTGACAAAAGCAGATATATTCCAAAATATAAACAAGGAAGAAAAAAATGACTGAAGAGTTCACTATGTCCATGTTTTTTAAGCAGGATATGAACCATTGTACAAGCTCAGTTGTGTCCGACTCTTTGCGATCCCATGGACTGTAGCCCTCCAGGCTCCTCTGTCCATGGCACAAGAACACAGGAATACTGGAGTGGGATTGCCATTCTCTTCTTCAGGGGATCTTACCAACCCAGGGATTGAACCCAGGTTTTCTACATTGCCGGCAGATTCTTTACCAATTGAGCACCAGGGAAGCCATTGGTAGACTGAAAAATCAGTTTGCTATCATGATAAACATCTAAAAAAATGGAATAGAAAATATCAGAATGCACCCCACTTAGAAAGGGTTTGCTTTTGTGAATTACATATATGCATACTGAGCTATAAAATAAGATGGTCCGGTGTGTGTGTAAGTTTTTGATAACTAATTCAATCTCTTTATTTGTTATAGGTCTACTTAGATTTTCTATCTTTGAGTCAGTTTCAGTAATTTGTTTTACTTGGAATTTGTCCATTTCATCTGAGTTATCTAATTTGTTAGCACAGAATTGTTCATGGTATTCCCTAATAAACCTTTCTATTTTTGTAAGGTTGGTAGTAACGTGCCCCTCTCTTGTTTCTGAGTTTAGTCATTTGAGTCTTTTATTTTCTTGGTCTTTCTAGCTAAATGTTTGTCAATTTTGTTAACCTTTTCAAAGGACTATCGTTTGATCTTAAACTTGTTTTTAAAACAAAATCCAGTTTTTTGGCATAGTTGGGTCCAGAATAGGAAAAGAATGAGATTGTTCTCTTATGGCGAGTACAGCTGACTGATGGAAGGTAAAATTAATCAATTAAATCAAGAACAGAGAAGAAATTAGAACTCAGCACTCCTAACACCTGAACTTGAATAAGGTACCCTTGACTCCGTGGGCTAGACATTTCCTCTTCCTAGTTCTTACTTTGAAGGTATTAGTTGCTCAGTTCTGTCTGACTCTTTGCAACCCCATGTCAGGCTCTTCTGTCCGTGGAATTCTCCAGGCAAGAATACTGGAGTGGGTAGCCATTCCCTTCTCCAGGGGATCTCTGCAACCCAGGGATCGATCCTAGAGGAGCACTATTACCAATTATCACTCTGTGCTGGGTCTTGTACTGAGCCCCATCACATGAATCTCACACATGATTTGGCGAAGACCCTGGGGAACATCCCTGTAGCCAGAAGCACTGTCTGGTGGGGTGACTGCACTTTGCCTTGCCCAGGGACTGCAGCCTCCCCAACATGTCCAGGGCCTCACAAGTAGTCGCTCCTGGGGTATAGGAAGGCATAGAAACCCCAACTTCGTTCAATAAAGTTCATTCAGTAAAGTTCGTTCTAAGCCCTAGCATATGTCTCCACTAGGGACAGGTAGCTCACTAACTACCGTCACAGACCAGGTGGCCACAACCCAGCCAAACTACTGTGCTTGGAAGAGGTATCTCCGCTTTATTGACTTTGCTTACAGCAGTTCATGGATCATTTTCTGTGTAGGTTTAACTAGGTCTGAAAGGCCTGGTTGAACATGGGAGCAGTGGTCATAAAGCCTTGTTCTGGAAGGACAGATAACCTTGGGCAGGTCATTTATCCTCTCTGAGCCTGGGTTTTCTCATGTGCAATGAGATGAGGGATATATCCATAACCAACAATGACCTGGCCCTTCCATGGGCCAGGTTCAAGATAAACACTAGGAATTCACTCATCTCATCCTCACCCACACACATTCAACTCATTTACTCCTCACAGGAGCCCAACGAGGTAAGTCCTGTTATAACCTCCACTAGACAGGGAGAATTGAGACTTGGAAAAGTTAAGTAATCAAAGCCACAGAGTGAGCAAGTGGTGGAACTGAGCCACAGATGTGGATGTCTAACCCATGTCAGAGAACTTAACCATTAGGTGCCACTTTACTGGTTTGTCCAGACGTCTCAGTGAGAGCATAAAGCACCTAGTACAGTGTCCTTCCTCGAGTATGACCGGGGCTCACGGCATTGCCAAGAGCAAACACCAAGCCCAGTCAGGCAAGGGCGTGCAGGAGACAAGGGTCTTTCCAGGGCTGTGGGCAGACAGGGCACTTGCAACACCATCTCACATTTTCTGTGGGTTATTTCAAGTAACTGAGTGATCCTTGGAAACTTCCTTATTTGCATGTTCTTGGTTTTGCTTCTGTTGTTTGGTGGCCATCAGTAGGCATGACCCTGGCTTGATCTTCGTGAGACCACTCTGGACACACACTGGCTGGGTGGTTGGGTTACTCAGGCCCCCTCTCCCCAAAGCAGGCTCACCCCCCGTACCCAGCTCCCTCCTGCTTCACCCAAGAGAAGCTTCTCTGCAGGGCACCCTCCTTGTCCACTCATCCTGGGGGGCTCAATCAGGCCACATACCCCCAAGTCTCTCTCTCCAGATCAGATCTCTCTCCTGAGTTCTAGGCCTTTCCATCCAAATGCCTGTGGGGGTAGTTCCATCTCTAGCCAGTAGGCCCTAAAGGACACTCATTGTTATTTTCTCTAAAATCTGTTTCTCTCCTGGGAACAGCACCACTCCCCTACTAGTTACCCAAGCAAATTCAAACACTGAAGTTGACAGAGAGGAATGCTATGCTTGAGTCACACAGAACCAGGGTCACTAATTCAAGTCCAGCAAACAATCTATTCTGCTTTCTAAGAGGCCCCAGCTCATCCGACGTCCACAGAGAAAACAAGCACCCAAACAGGATCAGTACTGAGTATCGTCTGCATTCCCCAAAGCTTCCATCCCTTCAATTAGAGCAACAATAAAAGCAGCAGATATTATTCAATATTTAAGTGCTCACTGACACCCAAGCACAGTTCTAAAGCAGTTTACCTTTAAACTTCTTCTTGCCCCAAACACACACACATGGCAAACATTACTGCATTTACATTTACTAACAATCTGAGAGAAGCACAGAGAAATCAAACATCTTGCCAAGGGTGGAACAGCCCATGACTGGTGGGGCCAAGATACAAATGCAGGCAGTGTGGTCTGAGAGCCAGGCTATAGTGCTGTCTTCTTATAATGTGTTTAAAACAAAGCCTGCCAGTAGGAAATATAAATTATATATATCACATATGAGTAAATGAAAAAGAAGCTGAGACATAATTGACATACAGTAAATTATACATGTGAAAAGTGAATAATGATGTATTTGACATTTGTAGAAAACTGTGAAGCCATCACTCCTTTACACTGAATAGATCTCAATTATGCGCATAAGTATGGGTTTCCCTGGAGCTCAGTGGTAAAGAATCTGCCTGCCAATATAGGAGATAGAGTTCTGTCCCTGGGTTGGGAAGATCCCCTAGGGAAGGAAATGGCAACCCACTCCAGTATTCTTGCCTGAAAAAAAATCCCATGGACAGAGCAGCCTGGTGGGCTACAGTATATAGGGGTCGCAAGGGAGTTGGACACGACTGAGCAACTAAACAACAACAATGCACGTATGTATATGGAAAATGTGAGGAAGGAGATGCTAAGAATGCTTGCCTGGGTAAAAGGACTATGGGTAATTTTAAAATTTATACCTTTCTGGGTGTTTCTAATTTCTTACAGAGAATGTGTGCATTTTAAAAATCAGAACAAATGTAGTATTTTAAAGTAATGATGTCATGAATTGAAAATAAAGAGCCTAACCCCCAACCCAGGTCCACCTCCCCGCAGGGGAGTCATACCAGATCACTGTAAGCTCTGAAGGAGGGGCTGCCTGCAGCTTGGCAGGCCCTTCAGCTGCATGGCACTTACTGTATTTCAGTTCCCAGGTGCTTGAGGGAAATATTCTGAAGGGCCGAGGGTTTGGCATGGACTGGCTGCCAGGCAGCTGCCACGCCCACAAGCTCAGTGGGCATTTTCACAGGACACAAGAATGCCTCCAGCTCCTCCTCCTCCTCTTGCTCTGGAGAACAAAGAAAACGGAAATCATCCATGCTCCAGGTCACTGCACCTAGGAAGACAAGCTGGGCAGTGTTATGACTGGGAGCAAGTGAGAGTGTGAGCTGAAGAGCAAGGCTTCCCTTTAGGTTAACAGCAGCCAGAGGCAGGCTTTTTGCCAAGGGTTTTGCTGGGACAACCTTCCTGGAAAACCCCTTAAAAATTTGCAGAACTGCAGATATTTCTACATCTGAGAATCCATCCCAAAGAAGTTGTCGGAAATGCAGACAAAGCTTTATGAGCCAGGAGGCTCATCCTGGCACTGTTTGGCCTCACACTGGAAATAACGTTAAGGATCTGGGAAGAGGTTAAACACATGATGCCTTCAGGCAATGGACTATCACTCAACCATTGAGAACAATGCTAATGAAGAATGCTTAGGAATATGGGGAACATCCATGGGATATAAAGTGGAAAAAGTTGGGATTCTAGTATGATCTCAACTGTCCAGAAAAAGTCTCAAAGAAATACACTCTGCAATCTTAACAGAGGTCAGAACTGCATGATGGGGTTAGAAGTGGGCAGGCTATGCTCATTATAGTTTGCTTCTTCCCCATGGATTCTTTTTATAAACAGAAAATACATATTCATCAAAAGCAGATGTTAATAACGAGATTTTATAACACAGGGAAATTTTAGGGACACAATACTGAGTGCCAAAAAAGCTAAGTAGGGCCTTTTGTATTATTATATGATCAGAGATATGCTTAAATAAAAGGCAGGCAGGAGTCTGTGACATAACATCAACATTGGCTGTCTCTGGGTGAGAGGCTTATGGTTACTCTTTCTTCTAGTTTTCTATGTTTCCAATATGTTCTGCTTCCTCCAAAATGTTTAATAGTAAGGAAGGTTTCAAGGCTAAGGAAGCATTATTTGAAGTATGAGAGAGAGGAAGGCAAAATATTTTGAGGTCAGTTTTGAGTGTTACAAAAAGTGGGAGAGAACTAAGGCCACTTGAGGGGTGGCATGACTCTGATCAGGCAGCCCCTGAGGATGACAGACACTCTTCGTTTGGAGCCCTCTCACTGAGAGAGTAAAAGATTGCAGGGGTAGAGGAAATTTATTTTTGCACTACATCTACACAAAGGGCATGGGTGCAAAAACATATAAAACACAGGCACACCTCTGAAGGGCTGAGGGCTTGGCATGGACTGTTTTATGGGTTCAGTTCCGGACAGATGCCCCCATAGAAAACAGAACTGATATGACCCAAAGCTCTGGTCTGGGGTCTCTGGGCCCCTCTCCAGCCTAGATAGGGAGGTGTACATGCCCTCAGGGAGGTGCCCACACAAAGAGCTTTCAGCAGCATTTACTTGTAATTCTCCTTTTGCCTGAACTGTAGGGGCTGCCACATCACTAGTCTGAAGAAATCAGCACAATGAAATTGCCTAGCCAGAAGGTCACTGCTTCCCCAAAGGGCTCTGAACGCATGACCAGTTGCCCCTACAACCTGAGGGGTGTTGGGGGTGAGTGTGTGAGTCTGAAGACTAGGGTTCAAATTTCAGTGCTGACATTTTCTTGCTGTGTGACCTTGGACAGTTCTCCTGACCCCTTCAAGCAGTTTTCTCTTCTGCAAAATGGGAATAACTACCTAAGATCTCTGTGAGGATTAGGGAACTTGAGGCACGTAAAGTGTGAGAACCGTCAGTAAGTGGTATACGTATTTCTATGATGACATACATAAAAGTCCTTTGTAAACTGTGTCCTATTTTGGCAAACTGTTATTATTATTATTATAGATCTGCTGACTCCCCCTTGATCCTCCATGGCTCTTATAGAGACCAGTGTTTAGGGCAACTATAAAATAAAGATGTAAACACTTAAAACCTGCAGAGAACATGCCTTGCAGATTGCTCAAGGACATGATTAGACACTTTTGTAGAAGATGAGGTGTCCGTGACTCAAAGTCAGATGAGAGTCTGTTGGTTTTTGCTCCCCTAGGAGCATGCCTCTGCTTCCTCCCAGGAAGGGTGGAGGCTGGAGAGGTGGGGCAGTCTGCTCTAGACGGCGGATCCGGGGTCTGCCAACTTGCTCAAGACTCCGGAAATGTCTTTCTGGGGAAGGTTCCACAGGGCCCCTGTGTCCAGGAGTGTGGAGGCTGTTGTGGGATGAGAAAGGCTTCCGAGGAGAAGCCTATATCCTGGCTTCCTGCATCTTACCCCCACCACCCCACCACGACCCCTGCAGGAGACTGGCGCCTGGTCATTAAGGCAACCACTCTCCTCCCCCCACATCCTCTGAAGGGGCAGGCCCAGAAGAGGCCCACCGAGTGTGCTGAACCGAAGGCATTCTTCTGATAACCTGGTTCTTTGGACACTTGGGAATCCTGTCAACGGAAGGCTTCCTTGGTACTTCTAGTCCGAGGCTGATCTGGCAACTGTGTCATTCGGCCACAGGTTCTGGCGTAGTCAGGGCTATTGGCTCTCCCGGCAATGGGAACGGAGGGTGAGAGGTGCAGAAGCAAAAGCAAACACACCCTTCCCCAAAGAAAGTGCTTAGAAACATAAAACACGCAGAAGGTTCTCTGGGGAAATTATGAATGATTATCATAAACCATTAAAAAGAAGCATTTACCAGGACAGGGTGCACAGGCACATACAGTAACTGCATTATTAGGACAGTTCTCAAGCACTGAGCATTCACTATGTATCTGGCATTATGTTAAGGGCTATATATTCCTTTTCTCACTTAATGATAAAATTCAGTGTACTCACTGACACATTCATTCAGTAGATACCCAATGTGCCTGGCAGGGCATCAGGTACTGAGGATATAGGTGACAGAGACATGGAACCCGCCCTTGGAGGGTAGGGGGCAGAGACTGACAAGCACACTGTGATTAGAACACAATGTTAACTGTCTGCAAAAAGCGTTGAGGGCTCACAGAATCCTGCTGGCAGGGTCCTGGAAGGCTGCCAAGAGGAAGTTAGCAAGGAGGGGACAGTGGAGCATGGCCGGAGAGCGTAAGCAGGAATGTGTCAGGTGGACAAAAGTGGCCGGGATGCCTCTGGTGCTGCTGAAGTGCACAGCACAAGGTGGGCACTGGGTACACAGGCAGAGGTGAGACCAAGAAGGACAAGGCCTGAATCTGGTGCTAAAAAGCTGGGCCTGGGACATGGAGGGTGGCCATGGAAGGTGGTGGGGCTCAGGCTCTCATTTGAGAAAGCTCGCTTGGGCTGCAGTGAAGAGGTTGGGTCTGCGGTGGCAGGCTGTGACATGCGGACCCCGGAAAGGAGTCTGTTGTGGGTTGCCCAGCTAAGAGTGGAGGCCTGACCCAAGGCAACAGCAGTGAGGGCCTGGATCTGACATGCAGGCCAGAAAGCAGACATGGCCAGCCCAGGCGACTGACTGGACTGGCTATCTGAGATTCAGGAAAGGGTAACTGTAAATGAAGTAAATGAGGGGGCAAATGGTAAATGAAGGCCATTTGTTGAGGGAAAGAAAAGTGGGGAGAAGGATAAAGGCAGATGAGCTCGGTCTGTAATGCATCTGGGTACCAGGGTCTAGGAGGCGGCTGGCCACAGGTCCCGCCCTCGCCCACAGGGGTCCCTGTCAACTGATGGTGAAGCATGTTAAACACACTATAGCCCTGTAGGTGGTTTTCTGTCTCAGTTATAAAACCTGCCAGTCACAGTCCTGGCTGCAATATAGGGGTGGGAGGGTATGAGCTCCAGGACTCCTCCATGCTGAGATGCTTTAGGATTTCGGTTCTCATGGGTCACCTGGGGGTAAAGGTTCTGCCCTACAGAAACATGGGATAAGATCACAGATCTACTCGACTCACAGCACAAAAGCATTTATGTCAGAAGCAACAACAATAACTGCATTTTCTCATTAACCTTCCTCACAGGTTGTGAAATTTCTTGAGATCTTCGCATAATTGCCATCATCATCATATTAGCTGACGTCTACTGAGCTCTGACAATACTCAGGCATCATTCCAACCACTTAAGCTGCGTAGATTCATTTAATCCTTATAATAACCCTAAGAAGTAGGTATAGTTTATTAACCTCATTTTACAGGGAAGGAAATTGAAGCTCAGAAAGGTTAAGCAACTTGCCTAAGACTGCACAGGATGAGGATCTAAAGCCAGCCAGCACAGCCCCAGAGCCTGTATTCTTGCCATGCATGCTATACTGTTGCCTTAGCTGATCCTGAGTCACATCTCTGGCTCTCTGCTTCTTTGGCAGAGGACTCCTCCCATTCACTCCCAACAGGTGGGTAGAGGCTTGGTCACCAAAAGCCCTGGGTGTGTGGGCAGAAGGCAAGCCCGTTGGGTACCTAGCTCAAGGCGCAGGGCAGGCCCATTCCCAGCCAGGGCAGCGTCGGGGGCAGCAGGAGGTGCAGGCAGGCTGTTGTGGAACTCCCAGCGCTTCATCTGCAGTTGCTGCAGCCAGTACAGCATCACTTGCTTGGTGGCAGCCTGAGAAGCACAAGGGTTAGTTGGCAAGGCCCTGTGCCCACACGGTGGGACTGGGTGTGGGATGTGAGAAGGTCATGAGAAGTTTGGCAACTCTCTCCTTCCTGAGAAAACAAAAAACAAAACAAAACACTGCCACTGTGGATAGGTGCCCATCTTTGAAACACCACATGCTCCTTGGTCACAGAAGATAACCAGGCTCTGATCTTCCACTCAGAGATATCTTAACCTTTTTGGGCCTCAGTTTTTTCATCTGTACTACAGTGATGATAACACTCACTCCATAAGGTGGTTATGAGAGTGAAATGAGGGAAGCAAAGTGTCCAGCAGAGTTCCTGACATGCAGCAGGTGCTCAAAAAGTGCTCACTGGATAAAAGAGTTTGGGGACGTTGAGACAGAGGGAGAAAGCTTTGAAATTCTGACTTGGCTGGGGCCCGGGTAGCATCACTACATTCTTGTGTGACATCGCAGTGTCCTAGTCAACTTTGTGGAATGAGGAGAATCCCTCCTTTTTGAGAATGGTATGACTGGGACCTGAAAAGTCACATGCACACAACAACAATACAGTTGCACCTCTAGGCAGCCCACACGAGGTATGCCTGATGCTGGTCATCAGTCCCCCAGCACTGGATGATCCACACACCTACTCTCACATCCATTACGTTGCCCGATTCTCCACTGGGGAAGCAGGGCAGGAGTGCTTGGCCCCTTCTATAGATGGAGAAGCTAAGGCTCTGAGGTGGCCCAGGCAGGTGGTGGTAGAGCTGGTCCCAGAACCCGGGTCTCCCACTTCTAGACCAGAGACCTGTTATAATTTATGGCCAGGAGATTGTGACTAACAGAGAGAAGGCCTGGGATCAGATGGGCTGCAGAAGCTGGGCAGCTTGCTAGGATTGGATGGTGAGCCTCACAGAGATGACCACAGTCAAGGCCATGTGAGAACATGAGCAAGCAACCAGGGCAAGCCCTCTTCTCAAGAGGACCACTGGTGAGGTGTGCAGAAGGCTGGGGGCTCCATGAAAGGGGCCCTCAGCCTGCCATGGAGGGATCAAATAGGACAAAATGCTGCCCACCATTCTCTTTCTATATATCAGTACTTTCCCTGAGAGACCTCAGCTTCTTCCAGGCTTCACCGTGACCTTGTGCTCACAAACTCCCACTCATACCCAAACATTCCATTTTATTAATTCTTTGGACATGTGTATATTGAGCATCTATGGTATGTGTCAGGGACTGTGGTAGGCAATGGAGACACTGGTGAGCCCACACGGCCCCTCTCCTCCTGAAACGTAAGAATCTACCAAGGGGACATATGACTGTATGTCCTGTTATTTCCTCATCTGGGGTTCCCTCTCGTCAGTGACTGGCCCAACCAGGCAGTCAGCCAGTTACACAAGCCATCCTTGACTCCTCTCTCATATCCATAGCCACCTGCATATGTCTCCTTCCCCAACGCCACAGCTCAGCCATCATTCATTCTCTCCTGACGGACTCTTCCCCACCCCCCACTGCAGCCTGGTCACAAGACTGGCCCAGTCATTAAAGTGCAACTAAAAGCTGTGAGCTATATCCAGGGGGCTCAATAGATTCCCCACTGGCTGGAAGTGGGGGTGGAGGCACAGGAAGACAGGGCAGGGGTGGGAGGGAAGCAGTCTACCGGCACTCTCCTCTCTGACTGTGAATTCCAGAACTCCTAGCCCACACCAATCTTTCTTTCCAGTTAAGTTCTAGGCACTTTCACTTGACAAGAACTTTCTGATCTTGGTTCTATCACTATGTGTGCTCATGCAACAAATATGTATTGAGCACCCACTAGGTGCCAGCAGTAGTCTAGGCTGAGATTAATTCAGCAACTTGTAGGTGCCTGTATGTGCCAGGTACTTACATACCTTGTTTTAGTCTCACAAACTATCCAGGTTCTAAGAGGTTAACTTGCCCAGAGTCATACAGTTAGTAAGTAGCTGATGCAGAATTAGAATCCAAGCCTGTCTGATTTCAAAGCACATGGCCTTTGCAATGCTTCAGGCTTTTCCAATTGATAATAAAACAGAACCTACTGATGAGAAAACAGGTTTGGATATCCTTCAGTGAACAATGTAGGTTGATCAGTGAAACCTAAGTATTTATCTCCCAATCTCTGCCAACGTTTTCTCAGCATTCACTCCCCTTGGCTACAACATCAAGAAAAGTAATTCAGAATCCAGGCCTTGAAAAAGGATTGCAAAGCTCATATCTTGACTATACTTCAGCCCTAAGTAAGAAAGTTATGGTAACTGCCTAGTTTTTTGTTGTTAAGCTGGTAAGTCTTGTCTGACTCTTTTGCAACCCAATGGACTGTAGCCTAAAAGTTTTGATAGGGTACTGAGAGGTAGGAAAGCTATGAAATTCCAAGTGTGAGCTACACTACTTTTTAGTGGTGTGACCCAAACCAGTCCCTTTACCCCTTTATGATTCAGTTTTTAGATCCGTAATATAGGTCCATCATCCCGGCCTTTATTGCAGGAACCTAACGAGGAAATGGGTGTGAATACGCTTTGAAAAACACAAAACCCTGGGCACTCAGGGTTCACTGAGGTGATCGGGGTCGGCGATTATGGCAAATTTATTATGACCACCCACCTGTGCTTGGCGGTGCCCTGGGATCCCATCCCGGCCAAAAAGGGAAAAAAGTGCTCCATTTACCTTCAAGGTAATTATCCGGTTGGGAGTCTTGATTTCGAAAGTCCCCTCCTCAGCGTCCGCCTTGCAGTCAAAGACCGCACTGGAGAGGTCGATGCTGTCCAACGGATTCGCATCCTGCGCGGTCCGCGAATAATACAGGTGACATTTCCTCTCGTCGAAGAAGAACCAGCGGGATTTCCAGCCCCGGATGGGCCCCTTACCACCAAACTTACTTAAATATCCACAGAGTTTTGGGGGGGCCGCCTGCGGGGGCCGGGTGCAGCCCTCCGACTCATCGGAAAGCGACACCTCGGGGACCCTGGCCGAGCCAGCATGCTCTTCGGAACAGGGGACGGAGGAACCAGACTCCGCGGGGTTCTCCTGCGCTCCCTCCATCGCAGAGGGACTGGAGGTTAGTGGCCCAACCCCAGTCAAATCTTGAAAACTCAGGTGATAACCTTCAAGAGGGAGTGATCCGACGGGGGCGGGGCCAGTGGCGACCAGCCTCCAGGAGACGACGGAGGGACTCGGTTGGCTGCAGCTTGTGAGCCACATAGATCGAAAGCCCAGTAGGGGCGGGTGGCCACGCCCATTCGGGCCTTGGCAGTTAGGACACGCCCTCTGCCGGCTCCTCCTATCCCGCCTATTTCAGGCTTTTCCTCGTTGCCTGTCCGCCATCTTTACTGGGGGCAGCTTCCGGCGTGAGGCAGGTTGAAGGCGTGGTGTCTCTGAATTAGTTAACCGGCGGAAGGGAAGCTGAAAAAGACGACCGTACCCCACTACACTGCTCTGGTAACTCGCGTAATGACGTGGAAGGGTGGTCCCTTCTCGCGCCTCATGGGCCTCCCGCCTTTTCAACCCAGGTGCTGCGCCGGTCACCGTCGGACGGCGGACCGCGCGGCCATTGGCTGAAAGGGACACCCTGCTCACTGTCGCCACATCCGGCACCGCTTACGGCGTATGGGGCTCGTGGGCTCTGCCAGGGTCTCATTACCCGCGGCTCTTTATTTGTGACTCACCCCTGACCGCGGCGGCCTTTCCTCCCTCCGTCCCAGCTCTCACATGCCTCCTTTACTGGCTGCTCGCGTTACAAGGGGCGCCTGGTCCGCCTGCTGCCCTGACGGAACCGGGTGCCTGACGCGGGTTGGACTCAGCAAATTGTGTACACAGACAAATGTGTACCTAGGCCCTGACTAACTCGCTCAACTTGTCTCATTCTACCACTTGCCCTTAAGTTTTTCCCCTTCCCTCCTGTTTTAGGCGCATCCCTCCACTTGGGCTGTGGAGCCCATTTCTGTCCACCTCTTTCGAGGCATCACGGTGCCCTAAGCCCTTTCTTAGCTCCTCTCCCTTTAGCTTCTCTTTCTCTGTAATCCTTAACAAAATGCTCATTTTTCCGGGTAAATTATGCCCAGAGACTGAGATTGTCTTTGCCAGTACAGTAATTTGTTTAACACAGGTTCACTGCAGAAATTATAATTTATAATAACAGTATTTCACAAGTCACTAGTATATGGGATAATGTCTCTTAATAAGCTAATGAAGAAGTAACATCCTCCGAACTCTAAGAGGGCCACAAGGTTAAAACTCTTTGGATAAATGATTTCTAAAAGTGTTTTTCCTGTCTTCCCCTTGCTTTGCTGGGAACTAAAACTTGCATTCTTTGTTACTGGTTAATGCTGGTGGGCATTCTTGCTGGTTTTGCTTGTTCCTCTTAACCCCAATCGCAAGACTTTCCTTAAATACTCCTGGTTTCTCTCCAGAAGGCAGGATGGTAATTTTCAGGAAGTTAGTCTGCTACTGTCCTCATTTGCTGGCAAATCAATAAATTTCGCCTTCCATTATCCTCAGAACCTTCTCATTATTCTCAGTCTGCATTGGAAAGTAGGACCGAATTTTCGATGACAAAATCAGTGATATGTTACTTATACTGTTGTTCCAGGCAAAAGTGGGAATGAAAGCAATAAAATCCAAATTTAGTTCAGGTATACCTTTCTATGAGTTGGTTCCTGGTATAGTCAGTCATTCCTTCTAGTTGGATATCAGGCTTAGGTCCCATTACCAATGTTGGTAGAGGTTGCTCCAGAGGTTATTCCTCCAGGGACCCTTACATGGCTTGTGCCACCGCCTACAAAGACTAGCACTGCCAGGGCAGGAACAGATCTCCCTTCTCTTCTGAGACTGCTGCACAATTTAACACCACTCTTAACCAGGAGTAGCCTGGCTGGGGCAGGAGCAAGTGTCTTCAGAGCTTCACGGAACTGTTTGAATCAGTAAAGAGTAGCCTTGCCCAGACGGAACACCCTAGACTTGATGATCAGACCTCTTGGTTTTTATCATCTAAAAGTCCATCATGTGATGGACACCACTGTTATTACCCTAGTATAATGATGTAATGGTCCTCTCCACTCCGGCTGTGAAAGTTCCGTAAGAAAGTCCTAATATCCTGCTTCAAAACTATTTTTTCAAAGGAAATTCAAACCACAAATAACTTTGTCCCAAACAGCTAGTTTTCCAAACGTGGATTTGAAATCATAATCAGTCGATACCGGACACTGGTGCACTCTCAGTGATGGTGATGAGAGGCAGTGGATGAAGGTGAGGGTTCTGTAGTCCCTTTCCAGCACTGCAGTCTTGAGTGATTTACTCATGCAAGGTCTCAGACTTCTCATCTGTAAACATGGAACTAAGGAGAACACCTGCCTCCGGAGGCAGATTTAGCTAAACTTAATGAAACTTAAGCTCACCTACAGGGACTACTCAATTTGTTATATTTATTTTCTTATTCTGAAAAAGCATCCATCTTTGTATCTAGCTTTGTGTTCATAATTGTGTATTTTTTTCTCTTCAAGTTGTGCAGATTTGATAGGCTCATTTTCTTTTTTTTTTAGTAGAAATTAAGCAGAAATTTTATTTCCAAGTTCTTCAAAGATTAAAACAAATACAAATAAAGTATTCTTTTAAGTGTCCCAAATTAAATCAAAGGCACATCATCAAAATAATACACCTGTGATATTAAAAATTCATTTAGGTTGTCATATTTCACATTACTTTTTAAAAATCATTTGCAATGCTCTGTAGAGCACATTTAAATATGAAATAATTTAGTTTTTTTTTTTTAAGTAAAACCACTCCTCTAAAGTAGAGGAACTTAAGAAGACAAAGATCAAATCTGCTTCATATACAGGATGGGGCAGTCTTATACAGAAAACAACATTCACCTTTTCAAACAAGGTTGCTAAGAAACAGATCCCATGCTTAGTGTTTAAAATAAAACAATCTCCTCATTTAGAAAAATCAAGACATCATTTGATTAAAAAAGTCCATTCTTCCCCCAATTTTATATCTGCCTGTCTTCATTTAGAAATTATAAATTCATGAGAAAAGAACAAATTTTGTTATGGTATAAAGATCTTAGTTGGGAACAGCAAATTACATATATTCAATTTTTTAACAAAGAATACTGTTTTCCTTCCCAAAATGTAAACATCTAGTAAGTAAAACATACATAACATTCCAGGCATGGAAACACTAGTAATTCACTTAATAAAAGACGTGTATTTTGGTATATTTGGTGGTAAGGTTTTTGTTTAAGTATAAAGCACTTCAACAAAGAATCAGGCCATTATTATTTAAACTCTACACCTTCACCCAGTTTTCCTTATTTGAGTAGAAACATCAATTTCTGTAGAATGTTGGCTAAAGGACCAGGTCACAGGAAAGGTCCTATGAAATATCTAGAAGTCATGTGGCTAGAGAAGTGTTTTATTGAAATTTGGAGGCAGTCATTCATCAGTTTGTGCTTGAAAGCATTCTTCAGCGAACTTCTCTACAGTCTTCAGAGTAAAACACAGGATCTGGTCTCCCGAAAGGGATTGCTTCCAGCTGGAACACCTACCAGCAGGGCATCCTTGCAGGCATTCTGTGTGCAGTATTGCTGAAGCTCTGAAGCCGCCTGAGAGACCTTGATCCTCTCCACGCTGGCCTCCAGCTTGAGCTGCTCCACCAGGCGCTGCAAGGCTCTCACGCTGGCCCCGGAAGACATGGCGGTGGCCTGGGCTCCGAGAGGGCCTGCTTTTTTCTTCTTTTTTAAAAAATATTTACTTATTTCTTTGGCTACGCTGGGTCTTAATTGCAACAAGTGGGATCTTGAGTTGAGGCAAGCAGAATTTTTGTGACATGCGAACTCTTAGTTGTGGCATGTGGTATCTAGTTCCCTGACCAGGGATGGAACTCAGGCCCACAGCATTGGCAGCATGAACCACCAGGGAAGTACTGTGTATTTTTTTCCCTAAGTCCTGTGTATTTTTCTTCAATACTGTATAAATTCCAATTTCCATAAATCTGGATCCACATCATCAATATTGCTAGAGTTATTTTGGTTTTAAAGTAATTTGTGTGAAACTGCAAGCACAGAGGGTGGGACACAGTAAATGTTAACTATAAGTAAAACTCAGTAAAGAAGACCTCGAGGCAAAAGGCAGTAAACCACAGACAGGCTGGTAGATTATATAGTAGAATTAACACCATTTAAAACTTGGAAATTCTACAGTTACAATTGGAGATTTTAGCACACCACTTTTAGCCTGTGAGATTTGCTGGAAAACAGCCACAAAAAAAACAAAGATACAGAGATCAGAATGCTGTGATAAGGTTGAATCAATTAAATAGGGATTACTTAGTTTTTTTACATTATGCTCCATGTCAAAAAGACATTTTTGTTATCTAGAAAGATTTCGTGCCAGCAAGTACCTTGTCATTAAAATTTAAAAATAATAACAAAAAAAGTTAACCAAACAATCTAATCTCTTAGAAGTAAAAACAAATTTTATAAATAGCTATTGTGTAAAAAGGAAAATAGCTGCCATTATGAACTATTTGGTGGAGGAAGTTAAAGACAATAAAAGCTGTGCTTATCAATATTCAGCTTGAATGCTTAGTCACTGGTGTCATATAGACCTCCAGTATTTGAATTCTGGCGCCAATGGTTATTAATTGTGTGATCTTGGGACATAGAACACTGCCATTCTTGTGGGTAAAGAGTTGGAAGGGGTATTGCACATTTCTCAACTTTTTCATCCTGTTACAGGTTGCATTGTCACCCTTAAATTCGTATGTTGAAGTTCCAACCTCAGTATCTCAGAATGTGACAATATTTGGAGATAGGGCCTTTAAAGAGGTAATTAAGGTAAAATGAAGTCAGTAAGGTGGGCCCTACTCCAGTTTGACTCATGTCTTTCTAAGAAGAGGTTGACACACACATACACACCCACACACGCACTCGTGCTAAGATCTGGGGAAGACAGCCATCTACCAACCAAGAAGAGTGGCCTCAAAAGAAACCAGCCCTATCGACACCTTTATGTTGCATTTCTAGCCTCCACAGTTATGAGAAAATTTATTTCTGTTGTTTAAAGCCAAGTGTTTCTTTAGGACAACCCTAGCAAACTATTACACTCCCTGAACAACAGAGAGCTTCCTTGGAAACCCATCACAGGCACAGTTCATAATGAATTAGAGCAGCCGTGAAAACCCTCTGAAACTTTATAAACATAAATAGCTGCAAATTCATATCAGTTTCATATAAAATATTTTACTTTAATTTCTAAAATGCTGAACAGTGGAACCCTACTCCCAACCACTTCCACACCGAGGGATGGAGGAGAGGCAGGGTGTACAGGCCGCAGCTGGGGTGGTGTGTGTTGGGAAACCTGGTCACTGGAATTTTCATTGGCCCATTATAACCTCTCTGGGTTTTGGTTTCCTCATCAGTAAAATAAGGATAACAATTCCTCCTCAGGGCATCCCATTGAATGTTTGTGAAGACTAAAAAGTAATTATGGAAAATTTGGAGGTCGGTACCCCTAATCTGCAGTAATGTTAACGTGCTCATGGTGGGAATTCCGTGGTGGGCCAGTGGTTGGGCCTCTGTGCTTTCACTGCAGAGGGCATGAGCCCCAGTCAAGGAACGTGGATCCCTCAAGCTGCAAAAAACAGAAAAACATGCTCTGGGTTGCTCCAGAGGAAAAGAAGATGAAGACGGTAAAAATAGATTTAAGTTTTAGGTTTAGGGATATTAGAGGGAAACTTCTGTTAATCTGGATGCATTAATTGCTATGTGTTCTAGTGGATGCACTTCTGGTTATTGCATCAAAATATAGTAACATCCTTCCTCTTTTTTCCCTTCAAAATTTAGTAACTTCCTTCCCCTTGAAGAATAGTGTCTGCTGCAAAGCTAGAGGTTGTCAGAAAGCGACACCTTGTGGCCTTGGTGGTGTACTGTCCTTGGGTATATTGCGCGTTCCCAGGCTCTCTGAAAAAGTTAGCTTAAAACGCAACATTCAGAAAACTAAGATCACGGCATCTGGTCCCATCACTTCATGGCAAATAGATGGGGAAACAATGGAAACAGTGACAGACTTTGTTTTTGGGGGCTCCAAAATCACTGCAGCCATGAAATTAAAAGATGCTTGCTCCTTGGAAGAAAAGTTATGACCAACCTAGACAGCATATTAAAAAGCAGAGACATTACTTTGCCAACAAAGGTCCATTTAGTCAAAGCTATGGTTTTTCCAGTAGTCATGTATGGATGTGAGAGTTGGACTATAAAGCTGAATGCCGAAGAACTCATGCTTTTGAACTGTGGTGTTGGAGAAGACTCTTGAGAGTCCCTTGGACAGCAAGGAGATCCAACCAGTCCATCCTAAAGGAAATCAGTCCTGAATATTCATTGGAAGGACTGATGCTGAAGATCCAATACTTTGGCCACCTGATGTGAAGAACTGACTCATTTGAAAAGACCCTGATGCTGGGAAAGATTGAAGGCGGGAGGAGAAGGGGACGACAGGATGAGATCGTTGGATGCCATCACCAGCTCAATGGACATGAGTTTGAGTAAGCTCGAGTTGGTGATGGACCGGGAGGCCTGGTGTGCTGCAGTCCATGGGGTCACAAAGAGTCGGACACGACTGAGCAACTGAACTGAACTGAATAGGCTCTTTTGCTAAAGGGCTTAAAGTGAAGTAAAAGTCGCTCAGTGGTGTCCAACTCTTTGTGACTCCATGGACTATAGAGTCCATGGAATTCTCCAGGCCAGAATACTGGAGTGGGTAGCCCTTCCCTTCTCCAGGGGATCTTCCCAACCCAGGGATCCAACCCAGGGATCCAACCCAGGTCGCCTGCATTGCAGGCTGATTCTTTACCAGCTGAGCCACAAGAGAAGCCCCAAAGGGCTTAAAAGAGGTACCAAATAATGTTCCCTTTCCCCCACAATATATCCTAAACAGGCAGGTTAATAATTTGACATCTTTAAAACATATATATTTTATATATTCCTTCAGCCTGCTTTTTAGTGAAGGATAAAGAAACAGATTTTCTATTAACAAAATCATGTATTTCTTTGTATTCAATATAAGGGTTTATTACATGCACTAAAGAACATTTTTTCTTAAGTAAGTTGCAGTTGCCTTCAATGTTGAGTTTTTTTACTTATTAATACTTTGGGACAATTTCAGTTCTCTTATTAAGGAAGGAGTACAGTCTCTAAAATATGATTTAAAAATTTTAGGCTCTCTGGTCAGGAAAACGTCATCATATAATGTCTAACTTTATTTTTGAGTAATATTTTCAATTGATAATAAGCGCAAAGAATTAATGTTTGACAGTTTTTATTTTTAAATACATTTGTGATTTTGTTCTTCCAGTGTTATTGAGATATAATTGACTTACAGCACTGAATAAATTTAAGGTGTATAGCATAATGATTTGAGTTACATACATCATGAAGTGATTACCACAGTAAGTTTAGGAACATCCATTGTCCCATGTAGTTACAAAATTAAATAGAAAATTTAATGGAAAAATATTTTTTCCTTGTGAAGAGAATTCAGGATTTACTTTCTTAACTTTCATATATAACATACATACAGCAGTATTAATTATCTTTATCATGGACATTTTATCCCTAGTACTTATTTATCTTATAACTGGAAGTTTGTACCTTTGACTTCCTTCATCCATTCCCCCCCATACCCTATGTCTGACAACCATAAATCTAATCTCTTCTTATGAGTTTGTTTGTTTTTGAAGTATAATTGACTTAAGACACTGTGTTAGTTCCTTGTACAAAACATAGTGATTTTATATTTCGGTACATTTCAAAATGATCACTGCGGTAAATCTATTTATACTCTGTCCCCATACAAAGATTAAATAATTATTGATTATATCCCCAGACTGTACATTTCATTCTTGTGACTCATTTATTTTGCAGCTGGAAGTTTGTACCTCTTAATCTCCCTCACCTATTTCTCTCCCCTCTCAACCCCCTCTTCTCTTGCAACCACCTGTTTGTTCTCTGTATCTGTTTCAAAAACCCTGTTTCTATTTTGTTATATTTGTTAATTTGTTTAGTTTAATTTTTTGGCCACACCACTTGGCATGAAGGATCTTAGTTCCCCAACCATGGATCAAACCTGTGCCCTCTGTAGTGGAAGCTAGGAGACTTGACCGCTGGATTGTCAGGGAAGTCCCACTTTTCTTTTTCTAGTTTCTGCATTTAAGTGAAATCATACAGTGTTTACTTTTCTCTGTCTGTCTTTTTTTTCACTTAGCATAACGGCCTAGCTTTATCCGTGTTGTCACTAATGGCAAGATTTCTTTCTTTTTTGTGGCTATGTAATATTCCATTGTGTATATAAGCCAGATCTTCTTTATCCATTCATCTGTTGATGGGCACTTAGCTTGCTTTCATATCTTAGCTATTGTAAATAATGCTGCAGTGAACATAGGGGTGCACGTATTTTTTTCAAATTAGTGTTTGCTGGATTGTATGGTAGTTCTATTTTTAATTTTTTGGGGAATCTCCTTACTGTTTGCCATAGTGGCTGTACCAATTTACATTCTCACCAACAGTGCATGAGGGTTTTCTCTTCTTCACAACCTTACCAACACTTGCTATTTGTTATCATTTTGATAATAGCCATTCCTATTATCCACAGCTCATTGTGATTTTAATTTGCATTTCCCTGATGATTATGATATTGGCATCTTTTCATATGCTTGTTGGCCATCTGTATGTCTTATTTGGAAAAATGTCTGTTCAGATCTCTGCCTGTTTATTAATTGGATTGCTTGTTTTTTAAATGTTGAGTTGTATGAGTTCTTTGTGTATTTTGAATCTTAACCCCTTATCATATAAGTTGCTTGTAAATATTTTCTTTCACTCAGTTGGCACCCTTTTTGTTTTGTCGATAGTGTCCTTCACTGTGCAAAGTTTCTTGGTTTGAGGTAGTCTCATTTGTTTACTTTGGTTTTGTTTCCCTTGCCTAAGGAGACGTCCAAAAAAAAAAAAAATACTGCCAAGATTGATGTCAAAGAGCATACTGCCTATGTTTTTTTAAGTCTTTAATCCATTTTGAATTTATTCTTGTGCATGGTGTGAGAAAGTATCCCAGTTTGGTTCTTTTTGCATGTAGCTGTCTCAGTTCAGTTGCTCAGTCGTGTCCGACTCTTTGTGACCCCATAAACCGCAGCACGCCAGGCCTCCCTGTCCATCACCAACTCCCAGAGTCTACACAAACCCATGTCCATCGAGTCGGTGATGCCATCCAGCCATCTCATCCTCTGTCGTCCCCTTCTCCTCCTGCCCCCAATCCTACCCAGCATTAGGGTCTTTTCCAATGAGTCAACTCTTCGCATGAGGTGGCCAAAGTATTCGAGTTTCAGCTTCAACATCAGTCCTTCCAATGAACACCCAGGACCGATCTCCTTTAGGATGGACTGGTTGGATCTTCTTGCAGTCCAAGGGACTCTCAAGAGTCTTCTCCAACACCACAGTTCAAAAGCATCAATTCTTCGGCGCTCAGCTTTCTTCACCGTCCAACTCTCACATCCATACATGACTACTGGAAAAACCATAGCCTTGACTAGACGGACCTTTGTTGGCAGAGTAATGTCTATGCTTTTCAATATGCTATCTAGGTTGGTCATAACCTTCCTTCCAAGGAGTAAGCGTCTTTTAATTTCATGGCTGCAATCACCATCAGCAGTGATTTTGGAGCCCCCAAAAATAAAGTCTGACACTGTTTGCACTGTTTCCCCATCTATTTCCCATGAGGTGATGGGACCAGATGCCATGATCTTAGTTTTCTGAATGTTGAGCTTTAAACCAACTTTTTCACTCTCCTCTTTCACTTTCATCAAGAGGCTCTTTAGTTCTTCTTCACTTTCTGCCATAAGGGTGGTGTTATCTGCATATCTGAGGTTATTGATGTTTCTCCTGGCAATCTTGATTCCAGCTTGTGTTTCTTCCAGCCCAGCATTTCTCATGATGTGCTCTGCATATAAGTTAAATAAGCAGGGTGACAATATACAGCCTTGACGTACTCCTTTTCCTATTTGGAACCAGTCTGTTGTTCCATGTCCAATTCTAACTGTTGCTTCCTGACCTGCATACAGGTTTCTCAAGAGACAGGTCAGATGGCCTGGTATTCCCATCTCTTTCAGAATTTTCCACAGTTTATTGTGATCCACATAGTCAAAGGCTTTCGCATAGTCAATAAAGCAGAAATAGATGTTTTTCTGGAACTCTCTTGCTTTTTCGATGATCCAGCGGATACTGGTAATTTGATCTCTGGTTCCTCTGCCTTTTCTAAAACCAGCTTGAACATCTGGAATTTCACGGTTCACGTATTGTTGAAGCCTGGCTTGGAGAATTTTGAGCATTACTTTACTAGCGTGTGAGATGAGTGCAATTGTACGGTAGTTTGAGCATTCTTTGGCATTGCCGTTGTAGCTGTCTAGTTTTCCCAAATACATAATTTTAAGGGAATTTTATTTAAATTTATTTATTTATTTTTATTTAAACACACAAGTCATTTGCAAATAGGATTCTTACTGACAGTTTTCCTATTAAAATATTGAAGTAGGCAGACAGAGAAACAATGTTTAGTTTTGCATGTATACTTCATAATGTCACATGATCTCGGAAGTTAAGATACGCTTCCCAGCTACCTGGCAGGGTCACTGTAACATAACGAATGTCCACTACATTGATCAAATTTTGCATGATTGAACATAATGGAAACTTAGTTCCACATGTCCAGCACACATTTCACAGTGTTTAGTGGTAGATTCTTGAAAGAAATGACCTGACATTGAACAGTTTTATTTTATATTCCCTTTTGAATTCTGAATGTAAACCAGGTTCTGGAAAAGGAACTTCAGTTCCAAGGAAACTTTGCTTTTTAATTGTTTTATATTTTAAAGAATCAAATAATGTGGGAGAATATATTTAGTTTAATTTTCACAGATTTGTAAACCAGAGAAATGAAAATCTGAACCTCTGTGTTTTGTGTTCTTGGTGGGCTTGGCAAGAAATGTAGCCACATCAGTTAATGGGTAGGGAAAACAAATTCCTATGGGAAATTAACTATCAAATCTTGGTGGCACTGTCATCATTTCTTTTCTAGCATCTCTGGAGTTAGACTGTCTGGCTTTAAATTCTGGCCCCATCATCACTAGATGTGTGACTTTGGACAAGTTACTTAACCTCTCTGTGCCTGAGTTTCTTCTTCTGTATATCTGAGGATAATCTTTTTTAAGAAATTAAAAAGTATTTTTTAAAGTACAGTTCATTTACAATGTTGAGTTAGTTTCAAGTATACAGCAAAGTGATTCAGTTATAACTAAGGATAATCTTAATACCTATTCTGTAGTGTTATTACATGTGAGATAAAACCACCTGAAGTGCTTACACAGTGTCTGGCCTATAGAAAGCATTTAGTAAGTGTTGGCTACTATTACTAGCATGAGTTTTAGGAATCATAGGTTTTTTGAGCTAGTAGGACTCTCAACATTCATTTGATCCAGGTCATTATCCAAAATCTCTTCTTTTTATTCCAGTCTAGCAGATAAGATAGTTTTTCTATTTATTGCTGGTTTCATTAACAGGATGCTCCGAACTCTTCTAAAAGGTAGTCAACTAGATGGTAGTCTTCCTTCAAGGAGGAATAATGTTTCTTCTTTAAAAATGTAAATGCTTTTGAACTGTGATGTTGGAGAAGACTCTTGAGAATCCTTTGGACTGCACGAGCTCAAACCAGTCAATCCTAAAGGAAATCGGTCCTGAATATTCATTGGAAGGGCTGATGCTGAAGCTGAAGCTCCAATATTTTGGCCACTTGATGTGAAGAACTGACTCATTGGAAAAGATCCTGATGCTGGGCAAGATTGAAGGCAGGAGGAGAAGGGGACGACAGAGGATGAGATGGTTGGATGGCATCACCAACTTGATGTACATGAGTTTGAGCAAGCTCCGGGAGTTGGTGATGGACAGGGAAGCCTGGTGTGCTGCAGTCCATGGGGTCGCAAAGAGTCGGACACAACTGAGCAACTGAACTGAAAAACATAAAACGGCCACTGTCCTGGAGGTGGTGTGCATGTAATGGGTGCATGACCCATTAGTCCATGCACATAGGAGCTGCCTTTCTCCTTTCCATTGGGTTATTAGGAATCTCGCTCCAGGGCTGAGTGCAAACAGCCATTTGGTGATTTTCTGTGCTGTTCACATGCACTGCAAATCTTTGGGAGCGTGGGGAGAGAGGGAGAATTCAGATAACATAGCTCTATGCTACTGTTTCAAATGAAGGTTGAGAGTTAATAGAATACAGCTAAAGTCACTTGATCACTCACCTGCAGAGAAAAGGCAAGTAAAATATACATGGGTTAAGTGGGTTGAGTACAAGGGGAAAACCCTGTAGTGCAGGCAGAGTAATAAATGTCAGTGGACACCTGGCTGTGATATTGGGTAGAGTAGGGAGTGGTGCTGGCCATGGTGAGCTAAAGAACATAAGATCTATGGAAAGGGGCACCTCTGCTCAGCTCTGTTTCCAATAACAATGACAAAACACTCTGAAGGCAAACAGTGTACTAATAAGAGCAAGTGCACCTGTTTGCCCCATATGACATGCATGTCATCAGTTTGCAACCTCCAAACAAAGGTCTTTGGGCTTACGCATTCCAACTTCTCACCTGATTTAGGGATTCCCTCTCTAGCCTCCCTATTTGAACACTTCCGGAGAGTGGCCACTTCCTCATGAGGCTCTCTGCTGAACCAAAACTGTCTCTTTGAACTGGCTGCAGGTTGTCCTCCTTTGTAGAGATGAGGAGTAAGACACATCTTTGGTAAATGATGACTTCCCAAAGGAGGTAATAGTTGTCATGCTGGGCTTCCCCACTGCCCCCGTCTTTCTTCAACTGTGACATGACATGGTTTCTAGGCCTCACTGTCTGGTTCCTGTCCTCCAGAGCTGCTTGTTCAGAAGCCTCATGACGAGAACTGCAGGTATGAGGGTAAGGCGGTACTTGCACACACCTTGTAACTTTGATCTCCAAGAGGCCAAGCAAATAGGGACATCTGTCCTGCCAAGTCCTATCTTCCTCCTTTGATATATTTTGGGTCCATCAGAGAATGGGGAAGGAAAGATCTCACTTTTGCAAAGCCTTGTGGAAAAGTGGAAGGATTTTACTGAGAAAGGAGTTTCTTTGAAGATGGTAGGTGTTTACCCTGGGACCTTGAGATGCTCTGAGAACAAAAGGAGATAACAGAAGCCTACTCTGGAAGCTCAGCCTCCTCCTCTCTCCTCAGCCTCTCTTAAGATAGCTGAAACTCCCACAACCTTCCTCAGTGTCCATTCAACCCATGGGAAACCTATATCCCATTTTAAGCCACTTCATGGGAATGCTACTGGCCACCCTGGCCCTCCTCCTCCCCTCAGCCTGGGCCACCTTTTCCAGCCCCTTTCTCCCCACTCCAGCAGCACCAGCTCTAGGCATTGGGCAGTCCAATGGTTCTGAAATTTTCAGATAAAAGGTGTTTCCAGTCCTTTATTGATGAATGGGAGAAGGTATGTACAAATACTTTGGGTGCCCCTAGTCTTACAGGGGTAGGAGAACTTGTCTAATGCCCACCCTGCTCCCTAGGGCATGGGAAAGCGATGGCTGTTGCTCCATGAACTCTACACTTTCTTGCCTCCTCTACTTTTGACCAACAGTCCCCACCTCTACCACCCTTCAGGCTGTATGTATAGGGTCAGAAGTGATTAGTGAGTGAATGTGAATGTTGGGTCTGCTCTGCAGAAATCACATGAAATCGCAACTCCGTATAGGCCCTACATTAAGGTAACAGCCTCACATCTGGTGGCCCTTTGAACTCAGAATGGAGGCTCTAAAATCAAATCCAGAAATGCTAGTAGCATTCCACCATGCTTTCCCAGTGCTAAGTTAGAATTTACTTCCAAGTAACTTCTACAAACAGTGGGAAGAGGGTGGCCTGGATTTTCTCCCTTCCCCGGATTCTTCTCATACAGTGCAGACTGCTTGAGCTTTGATAAATGTGCATGAGACACTTTCTCTATTTTCAAGAAATGGTCTAGGTAGGATCGTTATATGGATTTCCCCCTATTGGGTGAGCCATTGTAGCATGAAGTTGTGAGAGGGAAGGGATTCAATGCATGGGTTTCTTTTTTTTTTAAATTTTATTGAAGTATAGTTGATTGACAGTGTTGAATTAACTTCTGCTGTATAGCAGAGTGACTCAGTTTTGTACACATATATATATATATATGTTATTTTTCATATTCTTTTTCATTCTGGTTTACCACAGGATATTGAATATACTTCCTTATGCTATACAGTAGGACCTTGTTTATCCATCCTATATGTACTACTAGTTTGCATCTGCTGTTAATCTCAAACCCCAAATCCTTCCCTCCTCCACCTCCCTTCCCTTGGGAATCACAAGTCTGTTCTCTATGAATGTCTGTTTCTGTTTCGTAGATATGTTCATTTGTGTGGTAGTTTAGATTCCGCATATAAGTGATATCAAATGGTATTTGTCTTTCTGACTGACTTGGCTTAACATGATAGTTTCTAGGTCCATTTATGTTGCTGCAAATGAAATTATTTCATTCTTTTTTATTTCTGAGTCATATTACATTGCTTATATATGTAACATGTCTTCTTTATCCGTTGATTTGTTGACATTTAGGTTGCTTCCATGTCTTGGCTATTGTAAATAGTGCTGCTGTGAACACAGGGCGCGTGCATCTTTTCGAATTATAGTTTTGTCTGGGTATATGCCCAGGAATGGGATTGCTGTATCATATGGCAACTTTATTTTTAGTTTTTGGAGGAATCTCCAGACTGTTTTCTATAATGACTGGACCAGTTTACATTCCTCCCAACAGTGTAGGAGGCTTTTCTCCACACCCTCTCCAACATTTATTATTTGTAGACTTTATAATAATGGTCATTTTGACTGCTGTGAGGTGGTATCTCATTGTGGTTTTTCTTCCCTGGCTGCACTGGGTCTTTGTTGCCCCATGTGGGCTTCTCGTGGTGGTGTGTGGACTTCTCTCATTGTGGCTAATGGGATCTTAGTTCCCCAACCAGGGATTGAACCCATGTCCCCTGCATTGGAAGGCGGATTCTTAACCACTATACCACCAGGGAAGTCCTTCATATAGCAGTCTTTATTTAAAGTCTGTTTTGTCTGATATGAGTATTGATGCTCCAATTTTCATTTCCATTTGCATGGCATACCTTTTTTTATCCCCTCACTTTGTATCCTTAGATCTGAAGTGAGTCTCCTGTAGACAGCATATATATGAGTCTTGCTTCTGTACCCATTCAGCCAGTTGCTATCTTCTGGTTGGAGCATTTACTCCATTTACATTTAAGGTAATTATTGATATGTTTGTTCTTATTGCCATTTTGTTAATTGCTTTGGATTTGTTTTTGTAGCTTTTTTTTTTTTTTTTTAATTCCCTTTTTCTTTTGTTCTCTTGTAATCTGATGACTCTCTCTTTTTTTTTTTTGGGTTGTGCCCTTGTGGCTTGTGGGATCTTAGTTCCCTAACCAGAGATTGAACCCAGGCTCCCACAGTGAAAACGCCAAGTCCTAACTACTGGACTGCCAGGGAACTCCTTGATGACCATCAAGGAGTGTTTGGACTGCTTTTTCTTTTGTGTGTGTGTATCTGTTGTAGATTGTTGGTTTGCAGTTAACATGAGATTTTGATACAGCAGTCTGTATATATACAAGATTGTTTTAAGTTGGTTATCTCTTACTTTCAACTGCATTTCCAATGTTCTGCATTTGTACTCTCCTCATGAGAGAGTACAAAACCTTGCTGGTTTTGATACCATGTTTATATGCACATGATTTCCTATCTTTACTGTATGTTTGCTTTTACTGGTGGGCTTTTCTATTTGTAATTCTCTTGTTTCTAGAAAAGTTGTTAGAGAAGTTCCTTTAGCATTTGTTGCAGAGCTGGTCTGGTGGTGCTGAATTCTGTTAACTTTTGCTTGTCTGTAAACCTTTTGATTTCTCTGTTGAATCTGAATGAGAGCTTTGCTGGGTGCAGAGTATTCTTGGTTGTAGGTTCTTCCCTTTCATCACTTGAAGTATATATCGTGCCACTTCCTGCTGGCCTGCACGATTTCTGCTGAGAAATCAGTGGATAACCTTATGGTAATTCCTTTGTATGTTGTTTGTTGCTTTTCCATTGTTGCTTTTAATATTTTTTCCTTTGTCTTTCATTTTTGTCAGGTTGATTATTATGTGTCCTGCTGTGTTCCTTTTTGGTTTATCCTGCCTGGGACTGGCTGCACTTCCCGGACTTGGGTAACTGTTTCTTTTGCCATGTCAGGGGATTTTTCACATGTCAGGGAGTTTTTCACATTTTTTAAATCTCGTCAAATATTTTTTCAGGTCCTTTCTTTCTTCTCCTTCTGAGACCCCTATAATGTGAATGTTGATGCATTTAATGTTGTCCCAGAGGTTTCTTAGACTAACCTCATTTCTTGTCATTCTACTTTCTTTATTCTGTTCCACAGCAGTTATTTCCAGTCTGTTTCCCAGGTCACTTATTTATTCTGCCCCATTTATCCTGCTATTGATTCCTTCTAGTGTATTTTTCATTTCAGTTATTGCTCATATCTGTTTGTTCTTTAAATCTTCTAACTCTTTGCTAAACACTTTTTATATCTTCTTGGTCTTTACCTCCATTCTTTTTCTGAGAACTTGGATCATCATTGTTCTGAATTCTTTTTCAGGCAAATTGCCTATCTTCACTTAGTTATTCTTCTGGGGTTTTCTCTTGTTCCTTTGTTTGGAATATATTTCTCTGTTATCTAATTTTGTTCGACTTTCTGTATTTGTGGACTCCTTTCTGCAAAGTGCAGGATTGTACGTCTTCTTGCTTCTGGTGTCTGCCCCCTGGTGGGTGAGATTAGGCCAGGGGCTTGTACAGGCTTCTTGTGGGAGGTAACCACAAATAGGTTTACCTGTGGCCTGCCAGGCAAGAATCCATGGGGATTCTTCAGGCAAGAAGACTGGAGTGGGTTGCCATACCCTCTTTCAGGGGATCTTCCCAACCCAGGGATCAAACCCAGGTCTCCCGCATTGCAGTTGGATTCTTTACCGTCTGAGCCACCAGGGAAGCCCTGAGGCTATTTAAAAAGTATAAAGAGGTTGTATTCTGGCATTGGACTGCTGTGTTCAAATCTCCTCTCTCCATCCCAGCTGTGTGATACAGAACAGTGCTCACACCCTGTGCCTGAGTGCCTTTAGCTGCAAAAATGTGGCAATAATCGTTCCTACTCTGGAGTCCCTGTGAAATCTAGGTGAGATTATGCTTTCCTTCGCCTAGTGCTTAATGAGCATCAGCACTCAATCACCATTCGATTTGTGTGTATTATCTGGATGGCCCCATGATTGTCAGTAGCTCATGAGAAAAAAACAAAGGTGGATTTAATAGAGAAGTGATGTGTTAGAGTTGAGTGAAGGCCAAGTGATATTACGGTGTGCTGAATAAATGAAGTTTTCACAGTAGTTTAAATAAAGAAAAGCGGTGTGATAATTGAGTCATCACACCAGGCAGTCTGAATTCGAAGAGACATGCTTGGGAACAGTTGGTACTGTGCTTGTGTTAAGAGCTGCAACTTATTTTTCAGCAAAACCTCATTTATTCCTTTAAATCTGTGTTGTTAAGATGTTTTTATTGGTCTTGTCATTTTCTGTGCATTTAAGTCATAAGTCTATTTGGCTTTTATATGGAAGATATAAGCATGAGTTTACATCTAGTTTGAACATATTTAGGTAACTCGCTGTATAATAAAGCAAGTTACCTAATGCATTTTAAAAGGTATCCCTGTGGTTTCAAGTATTGCTGCTGCTGCTGCTAAGTCGCTTCAGTCGTGTCCGACCCTGTGCGACCCCATAGACGGCAGCCCACCAGGCTCCCCGGTCCCTGGGACTCTCCAGGCAAGAACGCTGGAGTGGGTTGCCATGTCCTTCTTCGATGCTTGAAAGTGAAAAGTGAAAGTGAAGTCGCTCAGTCGTATCCGACTCCTAGCGACCTCTAGCGACCCGATGGACTGCAGCCTACCAGGCTCCTCCATCCATGGGATTTTCCAGGCAAGAGTACTGGAGTGGGTTGCCATTGCCTTCTCTGGGTTTCAAGTACTACCGTAGGTCTTTTGGATTGGAATTCAGATGGAGGGAAAGCAAATGTTTTTCCTCTTGGTAGAGGGCTCTAACTCTCCAATTAGGGTGTGGTGGACCAGAGCAGAGACTTTGAGCATGACCTCGAAAGCAAAGCCTGCCAAACTGACAGCTCTTCAACACCACCAGTCTGCAGGCTGGTGGCTTCTCCAGTTTTGACCCCCTCCAGAGCTTTGTGTGTGGACTTGATTGTGTGATCTAGTTGACCACAGTGTTACTGGCTGTGTTAGTGTTGTGTTAGTCGCTCCGTCGTGCCCGACTCTTTGTGACCCTGTGGACTACAGCCCACCAGGCTCCTCTGTCCATGAGATTTTCCAGGCAAGGATACTGGAGTGGGTTGCCATTTCCTTCTCCAGGGGATCTTCCCAACCCAGGGATTGAACCCTGGTCTCCTGCACTGCAGGCAGATTCTTTACCGACTGAGTTACTTTCTAGTATTTCTGCCTTTGCAGTCAGGATCTTTGAGATGGCTCTAAGGGATAAAATGTTTCCTGTTACTTATGTAACCTGGATGTCAGCAGGGGTTACACTGCCTAGTGAAATTTAGAAGGGGTTAATCCAAACTTCCCATCCGTACCACACCTGACTCTGGAAAAGGCCAGTGCCTTTCTGGTACATGTGTGGGTTTCCACAGACCTTGTACTCATGCTAACCTCTGGCTCCCTGTTTCTGCTTGTGCAGGGAGATTATTTTCCCATCTGCATCTTCTTTTATCCTTGCTTTGATTTCCATCCAGACATAGAATTTGTCCCTTTCTTTCATTTCCACTAAAACCCCTAAGACTTCTGCTTGTATAGTAAACTTTACTGAAGGTTTAGGGGTATTTTGTGGGAGAGAGTGTAGGGAAAGGTAGAGGAGACTTTTATTTTATAGCAAATGAAGGACAGGGGAGCCTGGCACTCTGCAGTCCATGGGGTGACCAAAGAGTCGGGTATGACTTAGTGACTGAACAAAATGACTTGACATCAAATGTTTAATGCTTCTGTTCTTCCAGATCTTTCGGCCACTCTGCCCTCTTCCTCTCTCACCTTTCTCTTTCTTTCTACTCCTAAATTTCTAGTCCTTTCAAACAGAACTGTTCCCCTGTCTCTATTTTAGCCTTGTCTTCAGAATCTCACTTTTCTCCCCCACCTCTTGTCAAGAGAGTCTCCCTAACAATGTCCTTCCCAGGATGCATTCTGTTGTTAGGGAGTTAGATTGTGGGCTGCACCCTGCACTGATTGAAGCTCTTCACTTTACATTCCTCTTGTCTGGGAATAAAACAAAGATCAGATTAGTGCTTACAAAGCACTTTCACCTACATGAGCCCTTGGGTGAGATATGCCCATTTTACAGATGTGGAACCAGAAGCTCAGAGAGGTTGAGTGTATCATCCAAAGCTACATAGTCAGATGAGTTGGGGAGTAGAAATCTGCATCCAGATTTGAAGATTTTCATCTGTGACCCATGTCATCTTACATAGATAGGATGAATGCTGTCTGAAGCTTCCGGCATCAGAGGCCACACAGATTCCAGTGTGGATGATTAACATGGGCTAACCCTGTCGGCCTAAACGGGGGGTGTCGGGGCAGCCCCAGCAGCCCCAGTCGGTGTGTGCATTCTACAGGAGTAGGACTAACAGTTCCCACCCCATCCCTACTCTCCCTTCCCTCTTTTGCTGGCTAGCTCTTTCTCATCTTCAGGTCTAGGTGTAGAACTGGCTATATAATATGTGGGACTCAGTACAAAATGAAAATCTTGGGCCTCTTGTTCAAAAGTTATTAAGAATTTCAAAATGACAGCAGAACATTAAGCTAAGTATTGGACTCTTGGAAGCAACTATACCATCACATGCACAGGAAGGCAGACCTGTACGGAGGTTACATCCCCCAGGAGGCATCCTCTGGCTCCCCATTCTGAGCTTCCCACTTTGAGCTTATTACATGCTGTCTGTGTTTCTTCTTTATGTACCTGTTCCCCTGTTACTCTGTGAGACCTGTGTCCTGTTCACTGCTGTTCCCATGTTCCCAGCACAGGCCCTGACAAAAAGCGGGGGCTTAGTAGATGCCCTCTGGGGGTTTAGGGCCCCTGGAAGTGGGACCTGGAGGAACCAGGTGGTGAATAGTCATGTCCAGGCAGGACTCACCCAGGCCCAGTCGTGACTGAGGCTATGGGACTTGGCAGGGGTTTAGGGCATGGGGTACAGGTTGGGTAGGGACTAATTTTCTCTTCAAGAGACTGTGTTAATCATTTACTGCCCAGAACCTCAGAGACCCTACTGCTCAGGACCAAGTAAGGTGTAACCAGTCGGGGAGATGGGGCGTAGGCAGAGGACAAGCTCGGAGAGCATGGAACAGACAGCTCCTTCCTGGAGCTACACAGCCTGACCTACACTGGGCCTTCCTTAGCCTCCTTAGGCTTCTAAGGCCCCCTCTCCCCTTACCTGCCCTCCTTGCTCAGTGGTGGGTGTGGGGACGGATATATTTCCTAATGTCTCCTCGTAGCTAAGGGAAGAGAGGGGGAAGAATTCTCAAAGTTTCAGACAACAGAGAGCCTCAAAGGCAAGTATGTCTTTAGGGATTGCTGATCTTTGAGCCCAGATTATGTCAGAGTTCAGTTTCTCTTTTTTCACTTCTATCCAGTTGTAAGGCAAGATTTGAGACTAAACTCTGGCTGAAACCCTGGAAGGGCTCTGATTGGCTGGGCTTAGGTAAAGAGCACATCTTTAAGCCAATCTTTGTGTCCATATTTAACTTATATGCAGAGTACATCATGAGAAACGCTGGGCTGGAAGAAACACAAGCTGGAATCAAGATTGCCGGGAGAAATATCAATAACCTCAGATATGCGGATGACACCACCCTTATGGCAGAAAGTGAAGAAGAACTAAAGAGCCTCTTGATGAAGGTGAAGGAGGAGAGTGAAAAAGTTGGCTTAAAGCTCAACGTTCAGAAAACTAAGATCATGGCATCTGGTCCCATCACCTCATGGGAAATAGATGGGGAAACAGTGGAAACAGTGTCAGACTTTACTTTTTTGGGCTCCAGAATCACTGCTGATGGTGACTGCAGCCATGAAATTAAAAGACGCTTACTACTTGGAAGGAAGGTTATGGCCAACCTAGATAGCATGTTTAAAAGCAGAGACATTACTTTGCCAACAAAAGTCCGTCTAGTCAAGACTATGGTTTTTCCAGTGGTCATGTATGGATGTGAGAGTTGGACGGTGAAGAAAGCTGAGCGCCGCAGAATTGATGCTTTTGAACTGTGGTGTTGGAGAAGACTCTTGAGAGTTTCTTGGACTGCAAGGAGATCCAATCAATCCATCCTAAAAGAGATCAATCCTGGGTGTTCATTGGAAGGTCTGATGTTGAAGCTGAAGCTCCAATACTTTGGCCACCTCATGCTAAGGGTTGACTCATTGGAAAAGACCCTAATGCTGGGTAGGATTGGGGGCAGGAGGAGAAGGGGACGACAGAGGATGAGATGGTTGGATGGCATCACCGACTCGATGAACATGGGTTTGGGTAGACTCCGGGAGTTGGTGATGGACAGAGAGGCCTGGCGTGCTGCAGTTCATGGGGTTGCAGAGAGTCGGACACGACTGAGCGACTGAACTGAACTGTGTCCAGGGAATTGGACTTCCCTTGTGGCTCAGCTGGTAAAGAATCTGCCTGCAATGTGGGAGACCTGGGTTTGATCCCTGGGTTGGGAGGATCCTCTGCAGAAGGGAAAGGCTACCCATTCCAGTATTCTGGCCTAGAGAATTCCATGGACTGTATAGTCCATGGGGTCACAAAGAGTTGGGACACAACTGAGCAACTTTCACTTTCTTTCTGTGTCCAGGGAAGGGAGCAAGGATGGTTCCTCTAGGGTCCCTCCCATAGGTCCCTCTCCTCCTCTAACAAACAGAGCTGTGCTGCCAAGGGGAGGGGCAGGAATGGGCTGGACAGGCAGAGCAGCCAGTGACTACTGGTGCATTTTTTTTTTTTTAAACCCAGCACCACCTCCTCTCCCTGTTCTTGGCTTCTGAGCCTCTGGAGTCAGATTCCATGAGGATCCTTATAGAGAGGAGACTGCTGAGCATGGAGAACAGTCTGGAAGGTCAGGGCTCTGGCTGGTGCCCCAGGTTCAGTGTTTTCTAGAAACCTTTCCCACCTTCCTTCAGACCATATCATCCCAGGGTTGTCTCCACAGCACGGGGTAAGGAGACTACCAACCAGCATTTTCTCAAAGTGCTTCAACTCCGGAATGCTTCTCTTTGAGGCTCGGAGATAGTCTTTATTTTAGTTTTACCTCAAAAACAAGCTAATCATAACCAAAGAAAGTCAAAGAGACCCCTAAATGAAAGAATGAGGTGCCCACCATTCTTGGGTCCTTTCCTTTAGACTTCAGTTACCACAGAGCTGCTCCCCAAGGCCAAGCAAGGCATGAAGATGATGGTGATTAGCATTTTCTTCAGTTGATTCTGTATTTGGTGGGGAAATAAGACTTCTCAATAACCTGAGGTGGTGGAGCAGTGTCTCCCTGCTGTGGTGGTTCTGGGTTAAGTGTGAGGAAGGAGCTGGATCTCAAAGTGAGAAAAGCCAGGTTCCATGCCTGCCCTCTCAGGACTGTCTGCTTGACCTTGGCTCCTGTCATTGGTCCTCACCTTACCCCATGTGTGAAGTGAGGGGCTGGACAAGCTGACCTCTGAGGTTCTTCTTAGCTCCTAATTTCTGTGAGTCTAGATCAGGTTGAGAAGGCAGATTAATCAGGATTCTGGTTCTGTCCCTGCCTTCACCATGACTCATTCGGTGACCTTAGATAACCTTGTTGTTCCCCACCTTTGACCATCCTGTGTTGCAGAGGAGGGCTGTGTAAAAGGTGGCCAGGATTCAGGAGACCTGATCCTCAGCAGGCTCACCACTGAGGATCTTGTGCACTAGGAAACTCCAGCCTGGATCCAGCCTTGATCCAGCCTTCTAGTGAAGTCTGTGGGTCCAGCCCCCCATTTTGGGGACTCTCACCCAGTCACATGGCTTCAGGCCTCCCTGGCCTGCTTTGGCCACGTTGGCCTTGCTTAGTCTTCCAGACCTGGAAACTAATATGGACATGCCTCAGCCACAACGTTCAACTCTGCAGAAGCCTCGTCAGGGACTGTTCCGAGCCAATGAGAGAGCTTGATGCTGGGGGAGGTGGGGACATGGAGGAAGTAGACGTACCTCCCATCCTTGGGGAACTTGTGATCTGGGGTGGGGAGGAAGGGCCAGCATAAGCCTGTACTCAGTGTGGTGGGAGAGGGACAGCAGAAGAGAACATTTCAAGTTGAGGGAACTAAGAGGACACTTTGGATGAGACCTTGAAGGATGGGGTGGACTTGAGATGGAGCTGTAGACTGAGGGCCAGTGTTGTGAAGGAAGTGCAGACAGACTCTAGGGTCCAGGGGGAGGTGGGTGATGTGTCTGGAAGGAGCTTGGGACCAAATCTTGACAGGCTGTCATGGCCTGGAATGGGAGTCAGGGCCAGGGAGGCAGTGAGACCTTTTGGTTGCAACTGCTGGGAACTGAACTTGAACTAACCTAGGCAGAAAGAGTGATTCATTGAGAGAACTGACAATCTGAGGACCAGGGGTCTGCTGTCCTTCAGAAACAGCTGACCTGGTGCTTGGACACCACTATCAGGACACATCTGATCCTGTTTCTCTCTATGCTGGCTTCATTTTTCTCTTCTGTGGGTAACTTCTCTGCCTGGGAAAGAGACTTACTGGCCCAGCTGAGGTCAGGTTCCCTCCCCAGGACCATCACCAGAAGGCAGTAGGGCTGCTCTGCTCCTGTCTGCAGAGGCAGCATCTGAAGGAAGGGACATGCTGGGCAGACTCCCCCAGAGCTACCCCCCGAGTTTCTGAGCAGAAGGATATGGCCTGATCTGACCTGCATTTGGGGAAGAGTAGGCATTAAAGACAGTTTTTTTCCTTTTATTCATAAAAACAAATTTGCAACAATTTATTAAAAATTGATACCATGCAATAGGGGTACGAGAAACTCCTCATTTACATTTGATTCTGGCAGTTCCAGTCTAATTTAAAGCATTTGTGCACTAACGTTCATTGGAAAACACCTTCAGGCTGAAGCCTCTTAGGAAATGTATGGTGTGTTTGCTGCATATAAAAGAACAGAACCGTTAAATAGCTAGAGTCACTTCTGTGGGTCTTGTTATTTGTGGGGAAATTGAAAAAAAATCGGGTGAACCTACAGTATTATTAAGACAGAGAATGTACTGTGTGGGTTAATCTAGAAGACTGTGCACGCTCAGGAGTCACAACGGGTCACGGACGCACACACTCACCTCCGACTGTCCGATACTTTTGTTTTTTTTCCTGCTATGCTGGATTAATATTTCTACAGGTATTGTTTGTGTGTGTGTGTGTGTGTGTGTGTGTGTGTGTGTATACATTATGTACAATGAATTGTCTCTTTCCCCTTGAAAAATTAAATGTGATCCTTTAAATTAAATCTGGTTTGGTGAAATCAAAAAAGCAAGTAAATACTGTAATACACAGTGAGTGACAACACCGATTTTTAGTGCCTAAACAGACAGTGACTTCAACTTGACCTGTTAACAATTTTTCCCCCTAAAAGCTACGTTCCTCCATAACCTCTCTTTGGGGGAGGGGAGGGGAATGCTATGCTACGTGAAATAGGGTGTTTTGAAATGTTGGCGATGGTTGCGATTCCCATGGGCCCTTTTGTCAAAACCTGGTGGTGACAGCGCTGTATTCCTGACTTCGGTGGTCTGGGAAGAGATTATTGCCTGCCTGTTGAAGCTGCCATTAGGTTTCTTTAGGGAGTTGAGCGACTGCTCAGTTGTGCAGACGTCCCGGACGTTGTCATTCAGGCCTTTCTTTAGCAGAGAATGAACCTGTCTAGGAATGTCACAAAAGTCATCGGGAGCCACTCTCCAGCTGGGTGGATCCTGGCAGAGGGCTATGCTGGGTGCGTCTCTGGGCCGCAGCCCTGTCCTGAGGGCTGAAGGTCATGGTCATCCTGATACCTCATGGGTCAGGGCCGCTTCACTGATCGGTAGGAAGCTTTTCTGGACAAGATTAAGTTTTGATCCTCAGAGCGACCCTGTGAGGTAGGCAGGACGGGTGTTATTTCAACCCCAGTTTGTTAGTGAGGGGAAACAGGCTCAGAGAGACACAAGAGACCTGCCCAAGGTCACGGAGGGAGTTAGCAGTGGAGCAAGGGCCTGAACCCAGGTCTGTCTCACTCACAGGCCGGTGCTCTTTGGAGTTCCTTTAAAGGGGAAGAGTGATCTTATGAATGAGAATCAGTATGCTGATTGATCACCCTGCCCCCCACCCCCTGCAAGGGCAGAGCCCGCCAGCTTGTCCGGATGAAGGTAAGGGAAGCGCTCAGCTAACAACACTCTCCCCATGACTACAGGGATGTTCTCTAGCAGATGCCCCCAATTCACTTTGGTCAGAAACAAAGTCAGTGGAAAAAAAACAAAACAAAACCCCAGCCAGCCCTTGGGCCCTGATGAGAGAGGTTAAAGTGCACAATCTTTCTTTATCGTGTTTGCTGGGAACAGACATTCTATGATTAGCTCGGGTGTTCCCCTTATTATGGGGAGCACCTGATAGGAACACAAAGACATGGCCGACGTGGTAGGTGCATGGCCGACTGTGGGTGAATGCTGCAGAGCGTGTCTGCAGTGACGTGCCCTAAATCCCCACGGTCCCGGAATGGGTGTTATTGTGTTAATGTGTGAGTCAGCCTACTCCGGTACCCCAGCCCTCGGCCCGCAGAGCTGTGCCCGGCCCCCCTTCCCGCAAGACTCCCTGTTCCAGGAAGGCTGGGGTTGGCTGGACTGGCCGCTGGAGGCCTGGCTGCCCTGCCTGCCTCCTTCCCCAGAGGGGAGAAGGGCTGGCCTGGGGGGCCACAGCCAGTGCGTGTGTGGAGAGGCAGAGGCGGTTTCTCCAGAAGCCTTCGCCTCTTCTCAAGGCTGCTCAGGGCCACTCAGTGACTTCTAGCTGGAGTTCTAGCGACTTTCTCCTTGTCTAGGATTTTTTTTTTTTTTTTTTTTGCAAAGTTTCAAATATCCTAGCTCCTCTTCTTTTGCAGACATGAAGGAAGAGGTCATTTTCATTTCTCTTCTTTGTGAAAGAATAAAAACTTCAAATAAGGCGCGAGGTCAGGTGCCAAGTGCCCCCCATCCTGTGCACCGCATGCCATCTGAGCAGTCCAAGGCCAGCCGTGGCGCCAGCTTCTCCACAGCCAGTGCTGACAGTGTTCCTGTAGCAGCTGCCTCTACTCCGTGTGATTCTGTCCTGGGGGAGGCCCCGGCCCCAGGCCTCCCGCCCTTACAGGCCCGAGACCATAACTCGGAAAGAGGGTGGGACGTGTCTGTGACGGGGGCTGGCGGTGGGGCTGACACAGGGGCTGACACAGCTGGCGTCCACGCCTCCGATGGATGGGAGGTAGGCGTGGTGGAGGATGGGGAGCTGGAGGGACAGCCGGCGCTGGATGCTGTGGCAGGGAGAGAAAGAAGGGAGGAGGGTTAGTGAACACCAGCTGGACGTGCTCACCAGGAAGGCCCCTGGATTTGCATGGGCCAAGACGCTGATGGTAGGAGTGCAGTTCTCTCTCAGTCCAGCGTCTGACCTTCCTGTCATCTAATCACTTACCTATCTGGCAGGAGTTTAATGCAGGCCTACCTGTGCCAACTGCTGCCCGGCAATAACCACGGTGACAGTAAGCAGGGAGGAGGCAGGCTTCTTGAGCTTCCAGTGCTTCCTAAGAACAAGACTTTGCCCTTTGAACAGGGCTTTGCTGCAAACACAGACAGTTCTCTACTCTTGCAAGTGTCCAAATGGACTTGGCTTTGGGTTCCATCCCTGAAAGGCTTCTCAGCTGCTCTGTCGTCCCTCACTGGCTTCCCTGATGCTGGCCAATTCCAAAAGGTTCCTTCCTGGTCTTTTGGCTTCTTAGGTGACTAGTGTACTCTTTCCAACACTGGAATGGGGCATTCAGGGCTCCCCAAGATCTGCTGCTTGCCAAGTTCTCCAGGTGAATCTTCTACCTGCTCCCACCAAAAATTTTACCCTCTTGTGGCTAGTTTTCCCTAAAATCCTGCTTATGGGCAGTCTTCCAAGCCTCTGCACATGCTGTTTCCCCATCCTAGAAAGCTCTTCCTCTGCTTTCCCTCTAAGATCCAGTTTAAATGTCATCTGTTTTGTGCTACACTGCCCCCCTCCCCGCCCCGAAAATGAGCTCTTTCCTCCTCTGAGCCCCCAGAACCCTTGGTAAATTCCAAGAAATGCAGTAAAAAAAAAAACCCCAAAAACCTGGGGCTGGGTAAGCAGGATGACAGAGGAGGAGCAAAGACTCCCTGCTCACTGCCTGCCCTTCTGCCTGCCTTCTCATTAGTCCTCATGACCAGCAGGCAGCAGTCACTTCAGTTGTTGTGAAGGCTGCTTTGGGGGATGTGGACGGGCCACTGATCCCCTGCTCAGCTGCATCGTGTACAATGCTCCACTGCATCTGGGAAGTTGCATTCCCTGAACTCTTAGGCCTCCTTGTGTCCCACAGGCCACTCAGGTGGGAAAATCCCTAGACCTTCACAGAAGCCACTAGGCAAAAGAAGTATTGCTATTCCCATTATAAAGATGAGGAAAGGGTACAGAGAACCTGCTCTTCTGGGTACAGAAACAACCAGAACTGGGGAAGGTGGGACTTCTTCTGTTGAAAGACAGTGCTTTATGGGGCGGTAAATCAACTCACAGGTGCGCCTGGTGTGTTGGTGGGGTTCTGAGATGCATGGAGCCAGAGGCAGTGCTACCCCCACTCCCTAAGGACCTGCTGGCCAGAATGGTGTCTCCCAAATGCTCATGAGAGATTAGTGTATTGGAGACCTCATTTTGAAATTCAAGTTGAACTTGTATAATGTCATCAGTGTTGGCAAAGAGTCCAGGAAAATGGGGAGCTGAAGAATGAACCTGACCTGGGAAAGGATGTTGTGCCTGAGCATCCTGAGCAGGGTGGGATCTGTGTGTTGCTGTCAGAGCCACGTGTTCTGCTGTCTGCTAGGATCCTGTTTGCTTTTTTCATTAATTCAGTGCTAGAAGCTGTGTTCAATCCAAGGGACATAGGAAGGACTTACACCTTACCTTCAAGATGCTTGCACTCTAGTGCACGGAACTCATACATAGATCACTGATGAATGCCATGTAACCATCAGTGATTATACTGGACCCGTCAGCTTCAAGGCTTTGGAGCTAAGTGGGTCAAGAGGCTCTTAACTCGGTGATTACATGGCCCCAAATGACACTGCAGTTGGTGAATGGGCTCCTTTTGCTGGCTTCTCCCCCCGTGTTGTCACTTCCTAGGGAACAAGTTTCAGGGTTGACATTTCTAATTGCTGCTTCTAATCTGCTGTAAACTGGGAAGAACTAAAAATTACCAGTGGGGACAAAGCTACCAGAGATGTCCGGGGCTTTGCTTAGATGTCACGTTCTCACTGAGCCTGCCCTGACTTCCCTGTGTAAAATTATACTCTCTTAATTTTTCTCCAAAGCACCTCTCATTTACATACAGGGGTTTGCTTTTTTGTTAAGTTATTGTCTTGCCAGATAGAGGGTAAACTCCATGAAGGGAAGGATTTTTATTTGTTTTCTTCATTTCTGTGCTCGATACATGTAGGTCTCAGTAAATTAGTGTTAAGTAAATGTATTCATTTTACATGTAACAAAGGCTGTGTGCCTGCTCACTTGGTTCAGTTGTGTCCCACTCTTTGTGACTCCATGAACTGTAGCCCGGCCAGGCTCCTCTGTCCATGGGATTCTCCAGGCAAGAATACTGGAGTGGGTTGCCATTTCCTTCTCCAGGGGATCTTCCTAACCCAGGGATTAAACCCCTGTCTTCTGCACTGCAGGTGGAGTCTCCTGCTGAGCCATCTGGGAAGCCCAACAAAGGAAGAGAACATGGGATTTGACATTGGACAGACCCAAGTTCAAACCCTATCTCTTGCATTTGGCAACTGGTAAGCTTTGGCAAGTCACCTCGCTTCTTTGAGTATTAGTCTTCTTATCTGTAAAATAAGCATTGTAATTTGATCTGTATCGTGAAATTACTGTAGAGTTCAAATAAAGTAATGCATGTGAAAACATGGTGCCAATTGTAAACTCTTGTGCAGTACTCTTTGGCAATAATTCCAAAGGAGAAGGTACTTACTGTTCTGGGGAGTTTATATCTTCTATAGGATCTTTGCATGTTCGAGAGGGCTCTGTTGTGTTCCACTGTAGCTGGGGATTTTGATCGAGGTGATTTTTTAAAATGGCCTTTCCCCCATCTGAATGCAGAGCAACAATATTGAAATAATTCCATTAATTTTTAAAAAATCAACAATGTATCCGTTTTTAGGATACTGCCCAAGAAGACAGAATGCAGAAGAGCCCACCTCCCCCGAGTTCTCTAAGCCCTGGTCCCTGAGCTTCTCTCTTGAGCCCAAGGCAGGGAGCCTAGAGGCTCCCATCCAGAGATGGACATGGCAAGCTGGAGATGTGGATGGTGTGCCCTGGGACCTCCCTTTCTATAAGAATAAAGAGAATCAAGTTGACCAATGTAGGTAACATAACTTAATAATGAGAGGTTCTAATATGAAGGTTCTTTTCATGGGTGTGTTAGGAATGTAATGATGAAGAAAAAAGAACTCCAAGATTGCCACAGACTGAAAAGAACAATAATAGTAAACTGCTGGTGGGAGTATAAACTGTCATAATCTTTCTGGGAGGTGCTGTCAATAAGTATCAAACACTTTAAAAAGTATGTTTCTTTTACTCAGAATTTCCACTTTGAGAAACTATTCCAAAGAAATAGTTAACAATTGGTGTGACAATATATACAAGATGTTTAAATCACTATCCTTTACAATAGCAGAAAGTTGGAACTAACCCAAATTTGTGCAGTAATAATGGATTTGTTATTTACTAATATGTACAAATGGGGCCTCCAAAGAAATACTGTGTAGCCACAAAACATGATCCTCAACCTTTTTTGTGCTTCAGAACCACCTGGAGAGAACTAAAGAAATATCAAAACATGACCTCTACCTGAGAGATCTGGATTCATTTGGTTTGGAAAAGAGCTTGGGTGTTTTCTTTTTCTGCTGCAGGGGGCAACCTTATATGTATGTCATTTTGCATCCACGTGAACACAGTCAATCCTCTTCATTCACGGATTCTGTATTTGTGAACCTGCGGACATCTATCTGTAACCCCAGAGTTGAATACCCATGATGCTTTCACTGTCATTTGATAGCACACACAGAGCATCAAAAATCTGAGTCACTCTCCTAGCTGAGGTTGAACAAGGCTCTGCCTTCTTGTTTTAGCTCTCATGTTATAGGTATGCTTATTGTGGTATCTGAAGTACCACATTGTTCACAGTTTTGGGTGTTGTGTTGCTGATTATTTCACTGTTTAGAATGGCTCCCTTGCCTAATGCTGAAGTACTGTCCAGTGTTCTGGTCAACCTCTTCTTTTGTGGTTTCTCTGTTTTATATCAAACTGAAAAGATTCCCCTTCCCCTGCTGAGATTACAAAAGAAACTCTCCTATGGTTTCTTCTGGTACATTCATGGTGTCACTTTCTTATATTTAAATCTTCTATCCATCTGGAATTTATTTTTGGGTAAGTTGTGAGGTAAGGATCTAACTTTATTCTTTTCCAGGTGGCTACCCATTTATCCCAATGAAATGTATTGAATAATTCATTTTTCTCCACTAATTTGAAGTGCCCGTCTTTTCTAGATACTAGAATTATTAGGAATAATTTTTATTCTTTCAATTTCCTTGTAACTTATCTCAGTATAAACTTGTAACAATCAACCCTCAATATATAAGAATTTTATAATATTGTTTATAAAATAAAATACTTATTACTTATATAATAAAAAAGAAACTAAAGATTTTTCATTGATTTAAACAAACTGATTTTATAAAATTAATGACTATATGCTAATGACAGGATGCAAAGAATAGAGAAGTATATAAAATGAAATTAATTTAATTTTCTCACCCACTCTCCTCACATATTGTCCCTTTCACACAGGTGGATACTGTTAACAATCTGGTGTTTGTTCTATCAAATCTTGTTTAAAAAATGCACTCATACAAACATATATACATACATGTGTGTGCATTTGTGTATATCTTAATTCTGGTCTTCACTGAACTTTTCTTAGAGATCTTTCCATATCTGCACAAATAGATTTTTGTTGTTTGGTTGCTGAGTCATATCCGACTCTGCAACACCATGGACTGTAGGCTGCCAGGCTCCTCTGTCCATGGGATTCTCCAGGCAAGAATACTGGAGTGGGTTGCCATTTCCTTTTCCAGGGGACCTTCCTGACCCAAGGTTCAAACCCACATCTTCTGCATTGGCAGGCAGATTCTTTACCACTGAGCCACTTAGGAAGCCCTGCACAAATAGATGCACCTCACTTTTTAACAGCTGTATCGTGTGCCTTGTTTGGGCTGTATCATAATCAATAAAACCACCCCAAATGACAAACAGGTAAGTTAATTCCAGCTTTTCTCGCCTACAGGTAGTGTTACGATAAGCACTGTGTGTCTACACCTTTGACTATATGCGACTGTTTCCAAGGGGCAGCCTCTTGCTAGGGTAATCGCTAGTGAGTGAGCTTAACACCTGACATTTAGAGAGTGCCAGACCAACTTCCAAAACATTGCAGGAAAATGTCCATTTCTGTATACTCTTAGCAACACTGGTGATCTTTTAAAAAGTTTTGCCTAAATGTAGGCAAAAAATGGACTGTTGTTCTTCATGTGGTTCGTGGGATTGAGCGTCATGTCATTTTATAGACTGTCCCTTTCTTGTACATTGATGAGGTGTGTTTGAAACTGTAATGTTGGGAGAAGTATGAGTACATTATTCACTGAGAACAGTGTGCCCCCAGTCAGAACACTGGGAGTACTGGTCGTGCTGTGGACACATGGAGCTGAAGCCTAGGGGACTGAGGAACAGAAGCACTGTGCGTAGGTGGATCCCCAGGTGGGCTCCAAACACTGAACCGTGCTCAGAAGTCATGGGTTTCAGACACTCCAGCTTGGCTTGTGGGACTTTTAGACCTGCCCCGCCCTGCCCCTCTGAGCCTCAGTGTCTTCATCTGTAAAATATCTCATACCCAGGGTCCCACCTCCTCCTACCTGTGCTCTCAGTGAAGTTCCCCAGGTTGAGGATGTCGTTGAGCTCTTGGTAGTGGTTCTGTTTAATGTAGGTGGTCTTTTCTGGTGTGTCCTGCAGCTGCATGGTGACCTCTTCCAAGTCTTTGTCCAGCTAGAAAACACAGGCTCCAGCTGAGTGAGAGCTCCTGCCCTGGCCCCAAGTAGGAAACTGAGTTTTCCCAACTCATTGCTATAATCTGGGGGCTCACAAATCTCTAAGAACTCCTCCTGTCAGAGAATGTCTTAAATAGGGCATCGCTGGACCCCACAGCCTGGGCCAGGTGGGCAATAAACTCCTGTCAGATTCTGTCTAGTTTATGTTCCCCCAGTTCTTGTTGCAGCCATAGTGACAGGAGATGGGGCTGCACCCTCATGACGTGGTGATGCTCTGAGAGGATGTGGTGGGAAGTGGCAGCCCAGAGAGTTCCTGCACGAGGCAGAAGGGCTCAAGTGGGAGGATGGGGCCCTGATGACCAGCCCTGTGGGAGGTACCTCTGTGATCTTCATTCGCAGGCGATGGTTTTCTGACTGTAGGCCCTCTAGGCGGGATGTACTTGCTTGGTTCACGCTGGTAACTGAGGTGGAGGTTTTAGAATCTTCTTTCTTCTGATTCTGAGTGAACTGGAATCGTCTGTTCTGAGTTGCTGCATCTGGATTTGTTCTCAGAGTGATGAGCTGAAAAAGACAAAGGAGGGCTGAAAAGAGGACTCTGGGGTCCATACTTCCCCCATGTCTATCCAGCTGCTTCCAGGGTCCTGTGCAGGAGCCAACATGGGACCCTGGGAACCACACAGTCTGGGAGTCTGGAGCCCAGGTTCAGGCTTTCTCTGTCCTTTTGTTTTGTGTGTGCCCTTGGGCAGGCCCTTCCTCTTGCTAAGTCTTGGGTTTTTTCCTTGCTCCTAGATGTCTGGTCTCCTGACCCTGATTCCATGAGAATCCCAGCCATCCCGCGGAGCCCACCCAATGCCCCTTAGCCTCACTCCAACTGAGCCTCATTCCACCTTAGGCCTTACTCCATACAGAAAATAAAAACAGTTGTAGGCGACAGCTGTGAAGACAATGTGCAAGCTTGTGCTTGTTAGAACCATGGTCGCAGCCCCTGTTCACCAGGACCTCATGGTTCAGAGGCAAGGAGCAGGGATGGAGAAAGGATCTTCACCAGGCCAGAGTGCTCACCATGCTGCTCTGGGCCTGGGCTCAGATCCATGGAGGGTCTATGGAAGGGTGGTGAGGATAAAGGAAGTCTAGGGAGAAGGAATGGCATATGCAAACACAGGGAGGCCTGGGGCTCAGGGTGCTTATAGAGAAGGGCAGCTGTATGGTGGACAGAGTTCTTTGGGAGAGACAAGGAGATCTGATGGTCCTGGAAGGCAGTCCTGTGTTGGGGACTCGATCCTGGAGCCAGGAGCGCAGTGAAGAGCTATAGAGGGTGAAAAAGCAGAGTGACCCAGTAAGAGCTAGGCTTAGAATCATCTGGCATCTTCTACAGGGTGGAGACGAAGTCAGAGTGCAGGCAAAGAAGTTGTGGTGTTAACCTGGAGCCTGGGAAGGTGTTGACAGCTAAAGGAAGGAGTGTATGCCAGAGGCGTTCTAGAACAGAGCTGACACTGCCTATGCCCAGGAGGCTGCAGGAGCTGTGGGACCCCTGGTGGTCTCTCTCCCCCTTTTCTAAGGCAGATACTCCCTAACTTGGGTCAATGGCTTCTCATCTGTTTCTGTTTCCTACTCCTCCTTTTACTCTTGAAGGTCAGGTTTCCCTCTACACAGATCAGCCTAGTGCAGGGGTCAAGGCCTCTGGTTCACCTGCCCACTGCTGTATAGGATAATGTTTGGAAAATATCTCTCAGGTCAGCCCTTCAGATAAATGAAAAATATAAGTGGTTATTAAAAATGCTTACTCTTTTTGACCCACTAGTACTACTTCTGTGACTCCACCTTAAGGTTATAATTAGAAATACGGAAAATGTATTATGTAGAAAAAAAAGTTCATTTATAATATAAAAATCTGGAAGAAACTGTAGTATTCACCAATAAGGGATCAAGTGGATGAGTAAATTACAGAACTTGCCCTCAATGATGATTATAAAATGTGGGACAGTACAAAGGGCAGAAGTTAAAAAGGCAAACTACAAAATGTATGATAATTGTAGCTATATCTGAAAAAGCATCACTACCTAAATCATTAAAAAAAAAAGACAGTAAAAAAACCAAACCATAATATTAACAGTGATTATTTTTGGGCAGCAGAACTATGTCAGATTTCTGAAAAATCTGGTTTTGCTTTTCTGCATTTTCCAAACTTTCTGTGATGTGAATTGTGGTCATTATTTTTTTTAAAAAAGTGCATAAAACTTTCAGAAAGTGGAAGAAACATAGCAGTCCCCTTGTGACGGAGCCAGAGGCCAGATGCCAGGGTGGTAAGGGTGGGGGTTGTCGGCGGCCGCCCCATACCTTTGGCACAAACACCAGGCAGAGGGTGATGGTGCTGCAGAAGATGATGACCAGGGCCACAATGCAGAACTGCACGTTTGGCTGGTCCCGGGTCAGGAAGGAGACGGCTGCCCCAATGATGCACATGATCCCCACATTGTAGACGCTCATCCCGATGTACTTGCTGTCATTGAGTGCGGGGATGCTGACATTTCGGGTCTCCCAAGCTAAGAAACAACCGAACAACTGGAACGGTGAACAGAGAAGGGAGATGGTTGTTAGCAAGTGGCGGCATACACTCCTGCTCTGAGAAGCTACTGAACTGAGGGTTTTTCTGTTACTCCTGCCTATGCTGAAGTGAGGACCAGCAGGGAGGGAGGCTGGGGGATTGCTGCTGGCCAGGTCTTCTGGATATCACAGTCTGTCCCCACTTGTGGCCCTGGGTTGAGTCCTGCCTAGGAAATGCAGAGTAGGGTGTTACACTGTCTGTTCTCCTTTACTTCCACCGCTGGTTTACACACAGACTCACAGGAGGCCACAGTGGGAAGGAATTTCAGACACAGTCTCAACCACATCCCCTCCCTTTACAGAGAGCTGAAAGGCCCAGAAAGGAGGATGGGACTTGCCCAACGCCACAGAGTAATATGGTGACAAAAGTGGACTATAGAGTCTCTAGACATTCAGGCTAGTCTTTTTTCTGTTAAACCTGGCAGAACTCGTGTGTCTAGGACTTCTATTATCCTCCAATGCACCTAGCCACCCAGAGTAGTGAGACTCCATTTCCTAGCTGTCCTTGAAGCTAGGTATGGCATATGACTGGGTTCGAGACAGTGCCATGTAGGTAGAAGTATGTATAAGCTCTGGGAAATGTCTTCAGAGGAGAAGGCTGTTCCTGTTCCACTTTCTTAGTAGATGGAGTGGAATGTGATGAGCAGTCATCTTAGACCATAAAGTCATCTTAGACCATGATGTGGAAGCTATATGATGAAGGTGAGGGAGACAAGATGCCAAGGACTCAGATTCTAGGAGCCTCCACACCAGCCCTTTTGCTTACCTGAGAGGGAAATTATCTATTCTTAAACCACTATTGTTGTGAGTTCTCTGTCACCTGCAGTTCTGAAAAGTCAAAGTGTTTGTCACTGGATTGTGTCTGACTCTCGGTGACCCCGTGGGCTGTAGCCTTCCAGGCTTCTTTGTCCATGGGATTCTCCAGGCAAGAATACAGGGGTGGGTTGCCATTCCCTTCTCCAGGGGATCTTCCTAATACAGGGATCGAACCCGGGTCTCCTGCATTGCAGGCAGATTCTTTACCATTTGAGCCACCAGGGAAGCCCTCACTTTCAGCTCTATTCCTGACCAGTATATTTCCAACAGAAATCAACAGGATAGAAGTCAAATGTGATCTGAAGTAGAATGTGCTCTGAAGTATGCTCATCCCAATGTACTTGCTTTCATTGAGCATGGGGATGCTGATGTTTCAGGTCTCCCAAGCTAAGAAACAACCGAACAACTAGAACAGTGAACAGAAAGCAGAGATGGTCGAGGGTTTAGCCTCCCCTCTGAGGGTTGTCTGAGGGGAGGGCAGGTTGCAGAGAAAGTGCAGATGGGGTGCTGGGCAGAACGGTGGTGTGGGTGGGAGAGCTGACCACAGCTGTTGACTGGTGCAGGGCCTCGGCTGGGGTCCAGCCCCTCCAGGAGGCCATCCTACAAAGGGTTCCTTTCCCTCTGGCTTTATTACTGAAGAAGTTTGGGCATCCAACAGCTCCATGAACCAGTTAACATCATCCCAAGGGCCTACACTATCTCACAGGGCTTCTATCCAGATGAAATGAGAGGATGAATGTGAAAGCATTTCATAAACCGGTATATCCGTTATAAGTTAATAATTATTTTGTAATTTGTATTTTTACAACCATAGTTGTTTTGCTGTCCTCTAAGTGTGTTATCTCAAGACTGTTTAATTGTTATTTTTAATTCCAATCAGAATGGGAACCAGAAGCCCAGGAAGCAGATACTGAGAGAGGGAAGGAAACCACAGTGCTGAAAGCCTGCTTCATTCTGGTTTCTTCAGTCCTACAGCTGGGTATGGCTGTCTGCATCCTCAGTTCAGTTCAGTCGCTCAGTCATGTCTGACTCTTTGCGACCCCATGAACCACAGCACACCAGGCCTCCCTGTCCATCACCAATTCCCGGAGTCCACCCAAACCCATGTCCATCGAGTCGGTGATGCCATCCAACCATCTCATCCTCTGTCGTCCCCTTCTCCTCCTGCCCTCAACCTTTCCCAGCATCAGGGTCTTTTCAAATGAGTCAGGTCTTCGCATCAGGTGGCCAAAGTATTGGAGTTTCAGCTTCAACATCAGTCCTTCCAATGAACACCCAGGACTGATCTCCTTTAGGATGGACTGCATCCTAGAGGGGAGGAAGCAGAGGCCTGGCAAGTCCACAGACCTGCCTGGGTTCTTTTGGCAATGTGAAGCAGGGCTGGATGCTGCCAGGATGCCTGCTCTCTGACAGGGTGTCTGGGTACCTCCTCTCTGCCACAGAGGCAAACAGTGGCTTAACTTTCTTGTGGAAGGATCTGAGGGTGCAGTAGCCAGTGTCCTGACCCTGAAGGTATTTAGGTGCAGGCGTGTTTTGCACAGGATGTGGAGAGAAGATTCAAGGGTCAACCCAGGATACGGTCGGGTGGAACTGCCCTTTCAAGTCCTTCCTAACCTTAAAATTTGACAGTCATGTGAGGTGGGCTTGGTATGTGATTTTTGTATAACAGATGAATGGAGTGGAAAGAGTATTGGGTTTGGAGGTTACCAGGTGGCCCGCCAGCAAACCCTTGAACTTGTCTGAGCCTGACTTTCTGCGTCTGCAAATGGAGATGATTCCACTCACCTCCCACAGGATATGAACACGCATTGGATGTCAACAGACTGCTGTCAGGGAGCAGGACAGTGGCAGCCAGGAGGCACACTCACAGGTTTGGGGGTTATTCTGCCACTTACCAGCTCAGTGACCTTGGGCAAACCAAGCCTCAACGTCCTCATCAGTGAAATGGGGATATTATTTGTACCTATCTCATATGGTTGCTGTGGGATTGAAATGGTACGTGCCAGGCACTGAGAGTGGCAAAGAGCAAGTGCGTAGTCCTGGGGGTTCTGTTTACTTTTATGTTGATGGAGGCCCTAGGAGAGGGAGCTCTGCCAGAGAAGTATCTCCCCTACTATGCCTGTAGCTCTGCACCTACCATGAGAAGCCCCTTATAGGCATAGACGATGCCAAGCCAGATGGTCATGTGGGTGTTCTCACAGTGCTCCAGGAGAGGGCGGATGGAGATGTCCCGTCCTGCTGGGTCCGGCTGTGTGAAGAGAAAACAGAAACCCAGGGATGGCACTGGACACCCTCTTAACAGCCAGGTCCTTGTGTCATAGCCCATTTCCATCCCATGAGCCACAGCCAGTACTACCATCCAGGAGGCCTTTTGAACCCCATCTCTTGTGTTCCATGAGACTCAGCCCTCAATCAGCATTGACTGCTTTCTGTTTGTTGGTTGTGATTAGCTCTAAACTTCAGTTATCTGAGTTTTTTATGCCTTTCCAACTTGAATCAGAGCAAAGAGAGTAGGGACTGGGTCACTTCTGTGCCCATAGTACATAGCACAAGACCTGACCCAGAGCAGGCATCCATCCATAACATTTGTTAAAAGAGTGAAAGCAAGAATGAAGCACAAAGTCAGGTCAGGAGGCTTCAGGTTTCTCTGAATTAACTTCGGTAGTTGGAAATATAGTATCTAGTGGCTAGACCAAGCATGAGGCCTGCCAAACCCTTTAAGGAGATCCTCTTGCCCACCACCTCCATGGAGGAAGCAATGGTAGCAGCCATGTTATGTACCACATGACGCACTCTGGGCCAGAGCTGATTTTACAAGGGGTAGACCCCTGAACTCAGGCAGCCAATCCAGAGGCTTGTCAGAGACTGGTGCACTTTCCTAGTGCAAAGTGCTCTGCCTCAGGGGTGGTAGAGAGGATTCAACCCAAGCGTCCTTCTCTGAGGAAAGTGAACTGAGAAACTCCAGGAGAGAATCAGCCAGATGGTGGTAAGAGGAGAAAAATACAACCAGAGAATGAAAAAATATAAACTGTACATATATTTTTAGTGAGCCATTTGAGAGTTAAGTTTCAGATATCATGGCCCTTCTTCATCCCTAAATAGCATGTTATTTCCTAGGAACAAAAAGATTCTCTTATATAACTACAGATACCTACCAAATTCAGGAAATGTAATATTGATAGAGTATATTATCTAATACACTACCTATTTTTTAATTTTGCTGATTGGTCCAGTAATGTCCATTAAGGACCCAGTTAAGGACCATGTGTTACATTTACTTATTGTGTCTGTAGTCAGCCTTGGAACCAGCCCTTTCTCCTTCAATCTCAAGACCTCAGGAAGCCTAAAAAGAACCCCACATACAACTACAATCGATTAATCTTTGACAAAGGAGGCGAAAATATAAAATAGGAAAAGACAGTCTATTCAGCAGTGGTGCTGGAAAGGTTAACTGTGAAACAATCAAGTTAGAACACACCCTCACACCGTGCACACAAAAAAACAAAATGGTTTAATACTTAAACATAAGATATGACACCATAAAACTCGTTGAAGAGAGCATAGGCAAATCATTCTCTGACATAAATCATATCAATGTTTTCTTAGTCTCTCAAGGCAGTAGAAATGAAAACAAAAACAAATAGGACCTAGTTAAGCTTAAAAACTTTTGCACAGCCAAAGAAGCTATTTTTTTAAAAAAAGCCAGGAACTTCTGTGGAGACCCAGTGGTTAAGACTCTGCACTTCCAACTGCAGGGTGCACAGGTTTGACCCTTGGTTAAGATCCTGCATGCTATGTGGTGCAGGCCAAAACCCAAAGAAACAACAACAAAACCCCCAAAGCAGTCTGTGGAATGGACAAAAATATCTGCAAATGAGGCTACCAACAAGGGCTTAATATCCAAAATATATAAACAGCTCGTACATACAATTCAAAAACAACAACGAAAAACCTCCAAACTGAATCAAAAAATGGGTAGAAGACCTTAATAGACATTTCTCTAAAGAAGACATATGATGGCCAATAGGCACATGAAAAGATGCTCAACATCACTGATTATTAGAGAAATGCAAATCAGAACTACAATGCGGTACCACCTTATACTGATCAGTATGACCATCATTAAAAAGTCTACAAATAACAAATGCTGGCGAGAGGGCAGAGAAACAGGAACCCTCCTACACTGTTGGTGGAAATGTGAGTTGGTGCAGCCAGTATGGAAAATGGTATGGTGGTTCCTCAGAAAATTAAAAATAGAATTACTATATGATCCAGCAGTCCCACTCCTGAGCATACACCCGGACAAAACTATAATTCAAAAAGATACATGCACTCTTATATTCACAGCAGCACTAGTTACAATAGCGAAGACATGGAAACAACCTAAATGTCCAATGATGGATGATTGGATAAAGAAGATACATATATACAGTGGAATACTACTCATAAAAAAGAAGGAAATAATGCCATTTGCAGCAACATGGATGCAACTAGAGATTATCATTCTTGGTGAAATAAGTCAGAAAGAGAAAGACAGATACCATATGATATCACTTACAGGTGGGATCTAAAATACGGCACAAATGAATGTATCTACAAAACAGATACACAGACATAGAGACCAGACTTATGGTTGCCAAGGAGGAGGGTAAGGGGGACAGGGATGGACAGGGAGTTTGGGGCTGGGAGATGCAAACTATTAAATTTAGAATGGATAAACAACAAGGTCCTATTGTATAGCACAGAGAACTATATTCCAGTCTCCTAGGATAAACCATAATGGAAAAGAATATTTAAAAAGTATGCATATAACTGAGTCACTTCACTGTACAACAGAGATTGGCACAGCACTGTAAATAAACTATACTTCAATATAAAAAAGACCTCAGCCCACGTCAGTCATGTCATTGGCATTTCTGAAGATTCCAGGTTATTTTGTAGAATGTCCTTCGATTTGGGTTTGTCTGAATGTGCTTTCATGACCAAATTCTGGTTATACATTCTTGGCAGGAATCCTAAGTAAGTGATGTTCTCATCTCCTCGGTGTTTCGCATAAGGGTCACTTTATGACACTTTGTCCCATTATTGGTGATGTTTGTGATCATTTGGTTGAGATGATGTCTACCAGATCTCTCCACTTCAGAGGTACCTATTTCCCTCTTGTAATTAATAAATAATCTGTGGGAGATACTTTGAGACTGTGTGAGTATCCTGTTCCCCCACAAATATTAACTCAGTGGTTGCAGCTTCCACTGATGATTCCTATTTTGAGTCATATTACTTTGGTAGCTGCAAAATGGTGATTTGCTAACTATCATTCCATTTAAGTACTTGGCAATATACTGTTAATAAGATATTTCCTTTCCTGCCACTCATTCATGTATTATCAGTATAGACTTACGGGATCCTTTTAGATTCAGTGTCTTATAATCCTTTACTGTTATTCATTTTGTTTGAAAATTTTCCAGGTTTGGCCAGTAGGAAACCCCTTCATGCTGCCTCCTGTGGTTTTTTAACATGTCCTCATAGTTTTTTGGGAGCACTTTCCTACTTCTAGGCACAAGATGTTCCAGGCTGTCCTTGTATTCTCCTTGCTCTAGTCTTGGAATCAGCCATTTTCCTGAGGAGTTCTGGTTCTTTTTAGCAGAGAATAGTATTTAGAAACATATCTGGGTACTTGATGTGCTCACTGTTTCTGGGCTATCATTACATCTACACCCTTTTATCTGTCTTTCTATCTGTCTATCCATCCATCCACCCACCATCACTCTAGCTATCTCTTCATCATCTATCTATAAGTATAAATAAAACCCAACACCACTGCTTCTTGCTTACTCCCCCCCATTCCATATTTGCATTTTTATTCTCCTACAGTGAGATCCCTGGTTTTTAGCAACATCAAGATATTCACCCATTTTCTCAATTCTATAACAGACACAAAATAGTTTCAAAATTGCTACATCCATATACTACCAATAACAAATTTACTGTGCTGAAGATTTCCTTGTAAATTTGTCTGCAGCACAGATCCCATTGAGGGTATCTCATCAAAGAACTGTGTTCTGGATGTTGCCTTTTAAGGCCCATGATAAAGTCCCACTTCTGAGGGTGAAAAGTAGGCACCCCCCAGGGTCAGTCACAAGGAAGAAGGGGCATATTGGTGGGATCCAGGGATGGGAAAGGTCTTGGTCAGGTGGAGGACGGAAACCCTATTTCTCTTAGCCCTGCTCACTACATTTGACCTTCAAGGCAATGCCATTGTCTGAGTACCTGGGGAAAGATGATGCTCCCACATGGATGCAGGAAGAGCTGGGAGGGATGGGGCCAGTGGACTCAGGCCATTTTGTAACTAGATCATCCAGTGGCATGCTCTCAGGATGATTCCCCTTGCATTATCCCAAGCCACAGAAAGCCTCAGCTTAGCCTCTGCAGTGGTGGCCATGGGGAAACACCCCAGGGTAAGGTGGTCTCCAGGACCACAGTCAGAGATACTAGGTCTAGAGATGTCCTCTCCACTGCTACCGACCCAGATTCTAAGAGTGGCGGGGGCTTCTTGATGTCCTTTCAGTGTTTAATTGAGGAGACTGGGAAAGGACTTCACCCCAAGGTCAGCAGTGACCTAGTGGCATAAGTTGGTTTTCTCCAATGTCTGACAACTAAGCAGACCTCAGAATGCAGTAGCACAGGCCCATTACCGTCTTGCGTGAACAGCAAGCCCATTAATGATGGTTGTGTCTGTTGTTCTACAATGAAAGGTGATAATTTATGATGAACTCTTAGATTCTGGGTAGAAAGGACTGATTCTGTCATACTCTATTGTTCAATGTAATGAACAGTCCATTCATGGGAAGCTGACAATGACTGCTTGGCTTATATATCCCCACGGACAGAGCCCCTTCCTCCCACTCTTGGTGAGATGGCTGCACAGGTTTTTTTTTCTTTGCTTTTCCTTTTCTTTTTATTGAATCAGAACCTTCTCCTATACCTCCCACCACTGATATCAAACTCTCTCCTGTGTCTGCATGCTCTTCATCAGGAGGACAAGATCTAAAGTGAAGCATATATCTTCCCTCCCCACAACTTGGCCTGGTCCTCCTAAACTGCTTGAGTTTACCTTGATCGGCAAACCTAGAACTGAGCTCAACACTTTAGGTGGTACTAAGTACCCTTGCTCCAGACCTCATTGGCTTTCTAAATAACTGCCTTCCATTGGTGATTCACATGTTCCTTATGGTTATCCTCCCCTAGGTGGAGACTTCCCTAGTAGTCCAGTGGTGAAGGCTCCATGCTCCCAATGCAGAGCACCTGGGTTTGACTCCTGATCAGGGAACTAGATCGCACATGCCGCAATTAAGAGTTCACATGCCACAATGAAGATCAAAGATCCTGCCTGCTGCAACTGAGACCCAGCCCAGCCAAATAAATAGTATCTTTTAAAAAGACCTCACAGGTATTTTTCATGGAACTGCAGCTAGCTCTGTCTTTTCCCTTTGGCCACTGACATTCCAGCCTCATTACCCTTTGCCTTGTTAGTAACTCTCTCCTCATGCCCTCCAACCTGGTATGGTCTGCCCTCTTCGAATCCTGAAATCCAAATTCTTGTATCTGGTCTTTCAGTCCCCCATTCACCTCATTAACCTCAAGCACAGCCTTGCCTGCAGAGGTGGGAGGGAAGCGAAGAAACAAGGGTCTGCCTAGAGTTCGAGGATCATGGTTGGTAGAAATGGTTCTACTCCATCTGCCAGCATGCAGGCACTGACGCAGAAATAAGCCACATGTATCTGCTGGTCATCAGTGTCTCTCTCACACAGCCCCATGTCTGTGCACACTGGTCAGAGGTCAGTGATCTGGGGTGGTTTTGAGTGATGAAGTTTATGTACTCATGGGGCTGGAGGACAGGGAGCCTGAATACAAAGTCAAATGAGCCCTGAATTGAGTCTCAAAGCAAACTATAAGAGCCATGCCCTTTCTTGTATGTTCCATCCTGACAGTGCCTGGGGCTGGAGTTCAGAATGCTCTGAGCAGTCACACATACATTCCTGACCAGGCAACGGTAGAGGGTAGGGAACCTGGGCCACTACCCGAGTGCTTACTTGGTGTCATTGTCATGCACCAAAGCGCCACTGGAGGGCACCAGAGAACCGTGTGGAGGGTCCGCCCGGCAGCTGAGGATCACCCTCTCTGGGCATACAGAGCTACTTGTGAGGCTCGGTGGGGCCACAAGTACCACCACCACAAGTAGTGAACTGTCAGTAGCATCCTGTGCTAGTCGAGAAGGCACTCAACTGGCCTTAAATGAGGCTAGACTTCAGGCACAGAGTTGGAGGGGATATGGGGGGTACTAGGGAAGGAGGGGTCAGAGGGCCCAGGCTGTACCTGACCATGACATTCCCCCTGCTTCTAGTGGGCTGGCCACGCAGGCCAGCACCAGGGAGCACAGGGCCTTGACCCCTGGGACCTGATGTCAGGGCCTGAGCCAGGATTTCAGGCCGACTTCTCTGTATAGTTGTGGACTATATTATTTCCACTGGCCTAAGACTGTTCCCCTTTCCCCAGATGACTGGCCTACAGGAACTTTCAGCTTGCTTTTTCCTCTTTTTTGTTTTCCTTCCTTCCTTGTTGTTCACCTGGGCAATTTCCTAAGTAATCATTTATTCATTCATTGCATAACTGTTAAGTACTACACTGCCATCTTCCAGGTAACTGTTTTGGGCATAGGGAAGGCAGGACTGATGAGAGCCGTGTCTTCAGGGGGCTTCCATTCTAGTAAGATCAGGACAGTTTCATGAGAGGTGACCTCAGAGGGGAATGGGCTGGCCTCAGCCAGTAGTAGCCACTCTAACGCCAAGAGCTGCCTTGTCATGAGTGACAAGTGTGCTAGTTGTGAACCTGTGAGCTCTATACATGTTATCTTGTTGAAGGTGCATAAGACCCTAACAAGGTGTTAACTTCATTTTACATGAGGAAACAGGCACCAAGAGGTTAAGAAACTTGCCCTAAATCTCCAGCTATTAAGTGTCAGAGCTGAGATTCAAACCCAGGTTTATCTGATTCCCAAACCAATGTTTGTTCTTTCCTCTCTGTGTGCGTCCCCTAACCGGCCCTGCCTCATATTCCAAGGAGACAGTGGGTCTAAACCTGCTCTCTAGACTGAGGTACTGCTTAGGGAGAAATGGCTTAATTGCTAAGCATTCAAAAGGGGCCTCCCTGAAGCCCCGGAGCTCTGGGAAGGCTGTGCTTTGGCGCTGCGAGAAATCAAGCTGATAAAATGCTCTTTCTGCCTGACAGGGTGCAGTGCCCAGCAGAGCGGCCACTCCTGTCTGTGATGGCCGGAGGCTGCACGTGCTCACACCTGACTCTTGGTCCGGCCGCTGCTCAGCAGGAGGCAGGCAGACGCTGCCTGGGAAAGCCTCCCCCATCTGTGCAGTGAAAGGAGAGCAGCTGGCCTGAGAGTCCCTCTGCATGATGCAATTATTCACAATGTAGGTCAGTGGCCCCTACAAACATCCGGCTTTGTCAGGCTGCACAAGTGGACCAGCAAGGGTCTGAGCATGGCTTGAAACCTTGAGGCCTGAAAGGTCAAAGGGCTGGGTCCTGCTATAGACTCACTGGGTGACCTTGGGCAAGTCCTCGCCTTTTTCTTGACCTCAGTTTCTCATCTGCGAATGAGCCCAAGGGTTAATTTACAGTATAGTTAATGTAAGCCTGAGTAACTGAGAGATGACTCTATTTGTCTTACATCTCACAAGTGTATTTGTCCTACATCTACTCATTCAGAATCAACTTGGCCAGTAGTTCTCCTGTGCCTGCTGTGGACTGCACACTGTGCTGGGTGCTGGGGTCTGGCTGTATAAGGATGCTTGCCTTTTTGGAGTGAGCATCCCGGGGAGGGGACAGCAATGTGATGAACCACAGGGCACAGGTACAAGTAGAGGGGAGAGGGGTGTTCCTAAAGAGAACCACAAGGCTCTGACGGCTACTAGCCAGAGGACCCACTTCAGATCAGATTGTCAGGGAAGGCTCTTCTGGAGTGGTGACATTTAGTCTGAGACCTTAATGGTGGAAAGACCAGTCAAGTGAAACCCTTGGGGGAGAGCATTCCTGGGAAAGGGAACAGCAAGGTGGCAAGACCTGAAAAATGGCAGACTTTGGCATGTTTTAGGAACCAAAAGGAGGCTGGTGTGGCTGTAGTATAATAAGTGAGGGGCCAGCATTGCTCCTCACTTCTTATATAATGTGCACACAAACCACCCCAGGGGCTTGTTAAAGTGCAGACGGCTCAGTAGGTCTGGGCGGGGCAAATCTCAGTAGCTCCCAGGGATGCTTGATGCTGCTGGTCCAGCACTGGCCTTCGGGCAGCAAGGCCTCAAACGATCTTAAGCAACAGGATGACATCTGGTCCTCAGCTTAGCAGGCCTGTGGTTAAGAATGCAGACTCCTTGAAAAGGGAACCCTCCTATACTGTTGGTGGGAATGTGAGTGGGTACAACCACTGTGGAGAACAGTGTGGAGGCTCCTCAGAAAACTAAAAACAGAATTACCATATGATCCAGCAATCCCTCTCCTGTCCTGATACCCAGACAAAAGTACAATTCAAAAAGATACTTACACCCCTATGATCATAGCAGCACTAGTCACAATAGCCAAGACACGGAAACTACCTGAATGTCCACTGACAGATGAATGGACAAAGAGTGTGGTACGTATATATACAATGAGTAATACTCAGCCATAAAAAAGGAAATAATGCCATTTGCAGCAACATGGATGCAACTAAAGATTATCATACCAAGTGAAGTGAGTCAGAAAGACAAATGACACCTGATATCACTTACATGTGGAATCTAAAATATGGCACAAAGGAACCCATCTATGAAACAGAGAAACAGACAGACATAGAGAACAGACAGGTGGTTGCCACTGGGGGAGGGGGTTGATGGAAGGATTGAGTGGGAGGTTGGGGTTAGCAGATATAAGCTTTAATATATAGGATGGATAAACAACAAGGCCCTTCTGTATAGCACAGGGAACTATATTCAATATCCTATGATAAACCACAATGGAAAAGAATATATAAAAATGTATATATACATGTAACTGAATCACCTTGCTGTCAGCAGTAATTAACACAACATTGTAAATCAAATATAGTTCAATTGAAAAAAAGTAGAGACTCCTTTTGTCACTCACACGCCTCTGACACAGAGTGACAGCTAAGCACAAGGGCAGACTTGTCATTGCACGTCTGCATGTTCAGACCCTAGGTAGGGAGGTTGAGGAGCCTGTTAGGGGGGCATGAAGGGTGCCATGTGCGTCCCCTGTGATTGTGGGGCCTTGGCTCTGGTCTCAGACCTTTCAGGCTGTCACTTCTGTAGGTAGCTCAGCTTCCTAAGCCCCACCTGGCTAGAGCTTCTTTTAAGCAGGGGGTTCCTTCCACCTTTTGACCAGCTTCCAGAAGCTGGCTTTTTGTCTCTTTTTTAAATTTTAATTTCAAAGCTGATTTTTGAAATATATGGTAAAATTGGTAGGTTTCTCTCCCAGAGGTGTGTGTATAAATGTGAGTTTGAGTGTGTGTGGCAGGGAGAGGTGGGAGCATGTCTGATGTTTCTGGGCTGCATTTCAGTCTTGAGATGCTTCTCTTGTCCTGGGAAGGCATGTGAGTCAGCACTGCCTCTTTTAGGGGAAGATTGTGGGATGGGGGAGGGGTTCCACCAAGAAAGCCAAGGCAGGGAGAGAGGGGCCACTGGGTTCAGATCCCAAGTCCATCCCTTGCCAGCTGTGTGACTGTGAACATGTCTCTAAGCCTTTCTGAGCCGTGATTTCCTCATCTGCAACCTCCCAGGTTTGGCACAGTGATCAAAAGTGGTAACTAGCATGTTTAGCAGGCTTTTGAAACTGGAAATCCCGTTCCTTGTGTGTAAACCATCATCATTATCTCCCACTGCAGAGAGCCACAGAGTGCTGGAGCCAGGAGGAAACTTCCAGACTTCTCCGGGGCTGGCTGCTTATCTCAACAGCAGCAGCCCCACATCTCCGAGGCAGCAAAGCTCTAAGCTGTCATTTCAAGGTAAGATTTTCTTTTTAGACTGTTTGATTATGAGTTTAGTTGGATTTTTTCAGAATCCCAGATCCAGAAGGGACCTGTGAGATCACCCACAAGGGTTTCTCTCTGGGGCACTTCCGGCAATTATTTCCATGTGATTCTTTGTTGTGAGGGACTGTCCTGTTCAGTGCAGGGCACTCAGAACCTCTGGTCTCTCAGCACTGAATGCCAGGAATGTCCTCTGGTCACCATGGCAGCCAAAATCTCCCTCCCCAGGCTTCCTCACTTTAAAAACACTAAAAGGATTATGTTCTAGTCCAATTCTTCTTTTTGTAGATGGAGAAACAGGCCCAGAAAAGGACTCCTAGCAAGTGGGTGACTGACTGGAGACACAGGCGCAGGTGTCCTGACCTTGATCCCATGCCCTGTGCTGCACAGCCTCGTGGGCTGCTCACCAGCCAACATTTATTGGAATGTACTATCCCCAGGTGCCAGTCATGGCCAAGTCAGCCCCTGGAGCTGGCCTGAGGGCCAGCCTCTGGCTTTTGGACTTATCCAGTCTGCTGGTACTGTGCACCCTTGCTCAGGTGTGCCTGGGGCCCAGAGTGGCTCACTCTATCCTCACTGGCCCTACCAGCCTGGAGTCCTGCTTTGTGGACGGGAGATGAAGTAGGGGAGGTGACTGGGACCTGGCTGGGGAGGGCAAGGAACCTGGGCTCAGCATTAGAATGCCAGTGGGCTAGCATCCCTGACTGGTCCTGTTCAGAGAGGCATCCTGAGTTTGACCTTGGAATCTAGCACGAAATTCTGTGGTTGTGTAAGGGTCATAGCTGAGGTGAGAATTATCTTGGGGAAGTTAAGGGCTGACAAGTGCAATGATAAGTCCTAACATTTCTAGCCCGTCACAGCTCATACATGCATTCATATTAAGGTCTCTTTGATTTTGACCTCAGGAGCCAAGAATTTTATACCCATGTTACAGGTGAGGACACTGAGGCTCAAAGAAGACAAGAGACTTGCTTATGGTGACAGAGCAAGTCAGAGGCAAAGCCAAGCCAGACCTCTGTCCTGCAAAGCAAGTGGGGGCAGTTCAGCTTCTGTGGCTTGGTTCTGTTCCCCTTCCTGTGGATATAGGCCTGCAGGGGGTGCCCTGCTCTCTGTAGGCCTTTATCTGAGGCCTCTGGGGCAAGCTCAGAGCAGAAAAATTCCCAAATGTTGCTGCTGAATGCAAAGCCAAGAGGTGCTTGATAGGGGTTGGGGGCTTCCACAAGGCACTCTGTGAACGGGTAATGGTACTGCTGCTCCGCTTTACTTCATGGTCTGCAGCGCCTCCCGGCACAGGGGTAGGGCGTCACACGCTGTTCAGCAGGCCCGACTGTGCTGGGTAGTGAGAGACCAGGGCCCAAACTGGCACTTCCCCAGAAGAAACGATGACCCAGTGCTGAGGACAGGGAGGTGGCCCCGCACTCCTCAAGAGTCACCAGGGAATGGCTGGGCCCTGGGTGGGGAGCCTTCCTCAGCCCTACAGCAGAGAGACACTCGTGCCCCTCAGGCAGTGTGCAGGGCTGCAGGTGTGTTGAACTTCACCTCTACAGCATTTAACATTTTCAGACTTCATAGTCAGTATTTAAACCTCAGGTAATTCCACACAACACCCAGATTTTTGGCCTCTTGGAAATGAGAGACTCAGCAGCACAGGACCTGTCTGTGTGCGTGTCACTGCTCCTGAGCTGGGCCTGTCTCCACCCTCCAGTATCTTGGCCAGCACGGCTCCAGTATTCGTTACAGAATCAAACAAATGCTTGGAAGGGCTTATAAGTCTAAGGGCATATTTGAAGCAAGTGTGACAACTGTTCTTTCTTAAGTTGGTGAAAGAACTGGAGAGAGAGAGGTGGTTGAAAGCAACTGATGTGGATGAGGACAGGTGGACTTCACTGTTGGAGAAATCACCAGTGTCTTAGCAGCTGGAGGAGAATTCCCTTCGGGGGAGCAGCGACTTTGGTGGAAAGTGCTGGCTCTGGAAGGTGACTGCCATGGGCACCAAGTGTTCAGAGGAGGCCAGATGCACTGCGGGAGCCAAGAAAGAGATTGGCTTGTTCCTGGGAGGGAGGACCGGGGAGGAGGCAGGCGGCTGGGCCACCACGTTCCTCCCCCACAGACTTGTGCAGCTTTAGGAAGTTCTACTAAAATGCAGGACGTGTTTGGTTGGTGAGAGAGGAACACTGAGGAACCTGGCAGAAGGGCCTGAGACTTATCCTGGGTTCTGTGGGGTGAAAGAGAGATGGCATCCATGACCTAGGAGCTGGGCTGGGCCTACCAGAAAGCTGGGAAAGAGCCACAATCTCTGGTGGGCTTGGGATGTCCCTAGGCTTCCCCACCTTGGGGATGGAGGCAGTTCTTCCCAGTCTACCCTGGAATATGTGGAAGTGTGGGTTAACTGTTCCCATGATCACCTGGTTTATGTGGAATCGGTGTTGAGTAGAAAGGTCTGCAGGCCCACTGTGGGCAGGCAAGCCCTTCCCCTCCGAGTGCCAATACTTGGTGATTCTGCGGTGGCAACACCAGACAGGAAGCACACTGCCTGGCTTGGCGGCCTGGAATCTGGTGTGCGCCCTCGTTCAGCAGGACCGGGACGCTGAGACCCTCATGCTGTATAGCCTGCGGGGGCCCCCATGTTTCCCAGGGGATGCATGAGGACCACATGTGCCTGCATGCCCTCCACCCTGAGAGCACAGCCTGCTTCCTTGTGGTCCTGGGACCTGCCTGACCCACTACAGCTGGGTGTCTGGGCCTCGGCCAGGGGTGGGGGGGCAGGGGTGAGTAGACCAATGAAAGGAGAGCAGACAGAAGAGAAGGGAACCCCGTCCCTCGGATGCTGATGTGGTACAGTGAGATTCTGAAACGCTGTAATCTAAGCCCTGAGAATGAACAACAAGAGCTTCACGAGGCAGCAGCCCCTCAGTTTCTCCGTTGCACTGACTGATAAGTGATGAGGGCAGGACACCCTCCCCCCGCCTTCCCCCCCACACTTCCTGCTCCCTGATGGCTTCTCTCCTGTGAGTTACTCTGCTGCTCTGCCCCAGCCTGGTCCAAAGCTCCTTCCTGCTTTCTGCTTCTCAGGTGATCTGGCCCCTTTCTCTGGCCTCCAGTGGAGTTTTCTGAAAGGCTCCTTGTACCCCACCCACATTCCCTACCTCTTGCCCCGAACAGGACTCCCCATGGATCCAGACCTCCTCATGGCCAAAGGCAGGGGACACTGTTTAGTCCTGACTCTCATTTCCAGTCCGGGTCCTCTCAGGGTTCTTTGGTTCTTTGCCCTCCTTGGCTCAGCTCCCTGCTCTCACGCCCTCCACCTGCTGATCAGCCCCCCACCCCTTCTACTGAGCCTTTCCTAGCCTGAACTCATCACTTTCTCCCTACACCTTCATTCCTATTCCTCCCGGGTTTGCCGGCTCTGAGAGCCGTCCCCACATCCGCTCAGGTCAGACCAGAACCTGGGCCGCTTTCCAGGACCTCCCGACTCTCCTGTGCCATTTAGCTTCCCCTGTCTCCACCTCCCCTGCCCCAGCTCCCCCTCTGTGCTGCTTCCAGAGTGATCTTCCACACAAAGTTAATGCCACATTCAGAGAGCTTCAACGGCTCCTCATACCTCAGCAAAGTTACCCAGACCCTGAACCCGGCATGGTGACCCTCTGCGATCAGACCCGGCATATCTGTCCAGCCCTGACTCCTGTCACCCAGTCTCATCCACGGCCCAGTCCCATAATCTCCCTCCTGGTCCTTTGCTGAGCCGTCTCCTTGTCCTGTGCTGCCCTTCCTTCACCCCATTCCTCCATCTCTGAAATCTTCCCAGGTCTTCTCACCCCAAGCCTGCCCCTCCAAGGCCCCTATGCTTCCGGCCTCTCTTTGGGGAGGAGTGTGGTCTCGTGGCAGAGTGGACTTCTTCCTGCCTCTACCTGCCCCCCATCCCCTCCAATATTTGTACTTCCTGTCCTCTGACACGTGCTAACTACTCACGGCATGCCAGATTCTGGGCTAAGTCCCACTTCCTCTAAACTTCCTCCCTCACCAAGGGAGTGAACCCCAGTACACCCCCATTTTAGGGGGGTGCTGGATAGGGCTCGGAGAGGCTGAACCATGGGCTTGAGATTACACAGGCATTCAGTGACAGCTGAGACTTGAACCTTGGTCTGCCTAACTTCCCAAACCTTTGCTTTATACGCCAATCCAGAGCTACCTGTAGTGGTGCCTGTTACTGGTGTGCCAGTAATGGGTTACAGATGTCCCAGGACGGTGTTTTCATGTCTCGAGATGCAGGGCTAGGGCCAGGCATCTCCATCCACAAGCAGACTGGGCCACCCAGGTCCCGTGAGAATCATATATCACAGTGTGAAAAAGGATGGAAAACCCTACACTAAACTGGACTTGGTCTTGGCCCTTAGTTGGCCCAAGGCAGTTCACTCACCCTGTAATTTCAGCCTGGCCTAGGAATACCTGCTGAAGCTTCCCTCTTACATCCTACCTCTAGGCCAGCACCCCCCAGGCCAAAGGATGTCCATGTGTGGGTAACTTTCCCTGGCCTGGGATAAGATCAGTGGCCCCAGAAGTGAATGGAGCTTCCAGGGGGTGCTGCGCAGCTCAGCCCTTGGCCAGAGAGGCCTCTCGCCTGCCCAGCCTTCAGACCTCCCAAGCTCAGACCTCAAGGCAGCTGAGTGGCCCTGCTCAGCCCTGGCCTGGCTACACCCATGCCTTGTCTCTTGTCACCCTCTCACAGGGGTCTGCTGCTAGCTCAGGGCACGACCTGGCTGGTGGTTCATGGAGACCCTGCTATCAAGTCAAGGCCAGCTTGGTGTGAACGGGGAGGTGACACAACTAGGGTGCAAAGATGCTCTAAACCAGGAGGCTGGAGCACTGGGATCCTGGACAGACCTACTCTACTCCACTGCTGCTGGGCACACCACTCAAGTTTATGCTTTTCAAGTGTCATTAGGTCTGCCTAACAGCGCTAGGAGTTAAGCTTCATTGCTATTTTGCATAGATCCTGAGCCCAGGAATAGACTTACTCACCCAAGGTTACACAGCAAGAAACCTGAGGAGCTGGCATTTGAGCCTAGGGTCCTCTGTTGTTTGTACGCCTCCCTGGGAACTCTGGCTAATTCTGGGAGTCCCAGCTCCCAAAGGAAGGTGGCTGCCTGGACAAGCCTCCAGGGTTCCCTCTCCTGTGCCCTCCTGCATCTCAGAGTTTACAGTTCGCCAGTAGCTAAAGGCAGCCACCTGCCTTGCCCCTGAGTGAGGGTCTGGCCTGGGTCTGTCACATGCTCACTCTGAGCCCCAGGTTCTCCTTTGGGACATGCTGGAGTCAACTGCTTTTGAGTTGTTCTGAGCATCGAGCAAGAGCACGAGACAAAGGGCTACAAAGCAGAGACGCACCCCCGTGGTAACACATGCAAGAACAATCATCTATTTCATTTGCCTGTTACCATTTAAGGAGGCAAGCGTACTGGGAGCCCCAAAAGGTTGCAGAGATTGCTTCAGAATAGGAGGGAATCCCTGGGCAGCAGCGGGCCGGGAGCATGTGCATGACCATTCTTTCCTCTTCAGGGGCTCCTTTTCTGGGGCAGGTTCCTCTTCCCTGTCAGTGCTTTCTCCTCTGCACCAGTGTGGGGTTTCCAAGGTGAACAGGATGCTCCAATTCACTGTAACTATAAAGCTGTGCTCAATGTGTCTTTCACACCCAAAAGCAACAAACAGAAGTCTTCTGAGGTCACGCTATTCTGGTTTGTAATCACACAACTTCTGGGCTCAGATACACTCAAGTGTCTTCTTTTGCCTCCTTTCCGTAGTGTGCAGTCCCTGCCAAAAACTTGTCCAACCTTTCTTTGCACAACTCTGGTGATGAGAAACTCACTACCCTCTCCAGAAGCCCGGTGAATTTCTGGATGGGGCAGACGGAAAGGTGAATGTTCTTCCTCATCCTGAGCTGAAGCCTGTGTCCCTAGAAGTGCCCCCGCTGGCCTTGGCTCTTCCCTCTGGGGCCCTGCAGGTCCTGACTCCTCTCTTGGACTCAGGACAGCCCCTCTGAAGTGCAGTGACAGTGACGGTGTCCCTCTGAGCCTCCTCTTTGCCAGGTTGACATCAACCCTTTCTGTGTGGCACAGTTTTTTGTTCTCTGCCCATTCTGGCCGCTCTTCATCTTGTCACTGTCTCCACAGGGTCTGGGGCCCAGATAAGACACAAGACTCCAGGAGGATCTTAGAGGGCGAGACTGCTGTCTCCTCTCCATGCCTAGGGCCCGATTCACCTGGGCTGTCGCTTGAGCTAGCACTGGTTATTCTGCAGCCAAGCTACACCATGAAGCTTGACAGTCCATACTGTCAGTGTCCACATTTGGGGGACTGCTGGTGCTTGGAATAGCCACACACACACACACCACCCCCGCCCCAGTGTTCCTTAGAGATCTACGGAACCATGGATCATGTGGAGCAGGACCCTGGGAGTTTTCTCAGCTGTCCAGCAGAAATGTGCCAGTGGCCTCCTTGTCATCCCTCATGGCATTCCAGGGTCACCTTTTCCATGCAGGGTATGCTGCCCAGGGTGCCATTCCAAAAAATAGGTCACCAAAGGCTACTTATAAGTGGCCCTAATGATCTCACTGAAAAATTGTTTAAAAGACTCAAACAAGAGGAGGAGTGGGCAGTCCAGAGGTGTAATGGACTTGGGGAAATAAGAACAGCAATGTAGATTTAAAGAAGGTTGATGTCATACATTTTTCCTATGAACTGACGAGTGTGATGTGGCTTTGGCACAGCACAAAGTAAGCATATGCTCACTTCTAACTTTGACTTAGCATTTTTCACATACAGAATTCCGTGTGCCCCTCTAACACTCCAATGTAAGGCAGGATAGGCAGTGTTAGCTCTATTTTACAGATGAGGAAACTGAGGCTCAGAGTGGGTAAGTGGACTGACCAAAGGGAATGAAGGACTGGCAGAGGCTACAGCTCCCCAGATACCCCACCTGCAGGCCCACAATTCTCAGCCCCTGTACGTTAGTGGGAGTCACATGACTAATTCTGGCTGGGGGGCAGTGGGCAGACATGACATTTGACCCTGAAGGGCTGAAGCACGGAAGAGCTGTTTGCAAAACCTGTGTGCTTCCTTGTGTTGGAGTTCAGATCATGGAGCTGTCTTATGGGAGATGGTTGCTATGGAGACCACCCAGCTTCACAGGTGGACTTTGTAGGAGTGAGGAGTAGAGCTTTGTTGCGCTCACCTGCTAAGATTTAGGGGTTCTTTATTACTGTAGCCTCACTTAGCCTATCGTGACTTATATGGAAGGGCAATTTGTTCTTATGTTATTGTGTGTCAGGCACTATGCTAATAAGGACTTTGCACATGTCCCCTCACACAATCCTTGAAGCTGTCCTGTGAGGAAAGCATTATTGTTCCTCTCTACTGTAGGGGAAATGGAGACACAGAGAAGCAGAGCCATTTGCCCAGGGTCACAGAACCACGAGAGTGTGGGCTCGGAACCTGAATCTGGGTCTGTCCGACGCGAAAACCTCGATGAGCTCTGGTGAGTTGCAGAAACAGATGCTATTGTGTCCCAGCACCCCGTAGGGCTAACTGCTTCCTTGGAAGATGGAAGACTGCACAGACTGCTTTTCTCATTCAGATTTTATGCCTGAGTAAAACCCTTGTGCTGTGATTTATTATAGCAACACTGATTTTCCAATTTCAAGACAACAATGCAACTTGAAATAAAATGGAAAGAAAACATTGAAACATTTGAAACCTTCACTTTAGATCCTTATTACGTCTTGCTTGAACTGTTCCAGGCCTGAATCATTTTCTCCTCCTTTCTCCAGTCTCCCCTCTTTCCAACTGACTGCCAGAGCCACCTTTGTAAAGCTGAATCTAAGCATGCCCTCTCTGATTCAGAACCCACAGAAAGGTTCCTGGTCCCCTCCACCAGTACTTCCTAAATTACATTCCTCATGCTGCTAAGTCACTTCAGTCGTGTCCGACTCTGTGCGACCCCATAGACGGCAGCCCACCAGGCTCTGCTGTCCCTAGGATTCTCCAGGCAAGAATACTGGAGTGGGTTGCCATTTCCTTCTCCACTGCATGAAAGGGAAAAGTGAAAGTGAAGTCGCTCAGTTGTGTCCGACTCTTTGCGACCCCATGGACTGCAGCCCACCAGGCTCCTCCATCCATGGGATTTTCCAGGCAAGAGTACTGGAGTGGGGTGCCATAGCCTTCTCCATATATATGATGTAAATATACTACATCCTGCTAGTGAAAAAGGAGTTCCATGGCCAAAGGAGTTTTGGAAATGCTGGTTTACAATATTTATTATTGGACTTCCCTGGTGGTCCACTGGTTAAGAAGCCACCTGCCAACACAGGGGACATGGGTTCGATCCCTGGTCTGGGAAGATACCACATTCCACAGAGCAACTAAACCTGTCCACCACAACTATAATACTGAAGCCCATGCATCCTAGAGCCTGTGCTCCACAACAAGAGAAGCCATCATAATGGGAAACCCACATACCTCAACTAGAGAATAGCCCCTGTTTGCTGCCACAAGAGAGAGCCCACACGCAGCAACAAAGAACCAGCACAGCCAAAAATAAATAAGTAAAATATTTATTATTGGGACTTTCCTAGCGGTCCAGTGGATAAGACTGTGCTCTCAAGACAGGGACCCCAAGTTCAGTCTCTGGTCAGGAAACCAAGATTCCACATACTGCAACTACTGAGCCCAAGAGCCCCAGTGAAGACCTAGTGCAGCCAAAATAAATATAAATTAATTAAATATTTATTATTAAAAATTAAAGTTAAAAACTTCTGGTTAAAAATTGTAAACTGTAGGACTTCACAGAGCCATTAACATGCTAAAGCTTTTTCAAGAGGCGGATTCATCATTTTTGGCATTTCTTAGACTTTTGGACCATGAAATCTCCCCAATCCCTTTCATTTGGGGATACCTAATGGAATTAGTATTCCATGATGTATACTCAGGGAGGATGCTGGCTCTTGGGTAAAGTCTGGACTTCTCAGCTAACATTCAAGGCTTCCTGAGACCTGTTTCCAGGTCACTTTCCAGTCATCTCACAAACCTGTGCCTCCATCTACCCCAGGGTTCAACCCCTCTCACTCCCCCTCCTGGACATGTTACTACTTATCACTCAGTGTTAGGCTGTGGGACTCTCTGAGCTGTGACCTGTAGAGGAAATGAGGATTGAGGAACGAAGTCAGAAACAACACAACATAGCTTCCATCTGGGACAATGTTAAAAGCACCCGATCAGTGACGTGGCTGAGATGAAAATGGAAATGATGATTATGAGACTAATTGAAAGCCATGTGTTTACCGAGGCTCAAAGAATCCCTTCTAGAAGTGGGAACTGGGCCTGCATATGCCAATGAACAAGGCAAAATGGGTGCATGCTAGAAACAAAAGGCACCAAGATGTGCTGGGCAGAACCAAAGATATTAATGTCATTAATAAAGTAATTAACATGCACAGGAATGCAAAAGCTGCCAGGAGGCTGATAAGAGAGGGCTATTAAAAAAGAATGAGCAATGTAGCAGGGAAGTGAAATTAAGTTTTGCATTTCTTTTTTTATTGTGGACCCCCAAAATAACTATGAGTAATAAACAGGCCTTGATTTACTGCAAAGATACCAATAGGCTGGGGCCAGAATTTGCTGTTGACCCTCTCCCTGGCAAAATAAACTGACCGATCAATCACTCAGTCAGCCAGTCTCTGAGAATATGGGGGGATCTGCATCCAGTGCTGCAGTTGAGAGCAAGGTGATTAAAGATGTCAGATCAGAGGCCAGAGTACCTGACCTCTAGTCCCAATCTTGCCACTTAGAAATGCTGAAACCTTGCAGCAGCTATTCAGCCTCACTGTTGCCATCTGTAAAATGGGTCTAAACACAGGATCTCCTCATACAATTGAGGATTAAATATGCGGATAGGAGTAAAGCCCCCTGACCAGCACCTGGCCCAAGTGAATGACTCAGAGTCACCAGTTGCTATCAGTCACCCCATCTCCACCACCCTGCAGCAATCTATACAACAAAAAGTTCTCAGTTAACATATAAACTCAGAAAATGTTTCAAAGGATTCACTAAGAAAATCAGAGCAAACTCACGTTCCCTGCTCATTTCTCCTGTCTGGTTCCCAGAGCATTCAGGGGATGGGCAGGAAAGAAAACAGGCACATGAGGATGGGTGTAAACTGGTAGCTTATCCCAGTCGCTTCTCTGGCTTTGGGACTTCGGGTGAGTCTACACCTCGGTTTCTCCATAAGGGAAATGAGGGGTTGGTCTAGGTGATTTCTTACGTCATTTCAAGCTCTGAAATTCTATGAGTCATGTGTTATGTTAGTCACATTAGCAAGCATCCATTACCAAGAGAGCAAAAATGACCCTCCTTGGAGGCTCCTCTTCCTCTTTGGCCGTCTTGCAGCTCTATTCCTGGCCCTGGGGTCCTCCTGGGCCCTCAGGCTGGAAACTGCAGTCATGAGATGACTGTGCCCCCCTCATCTACATGCCCACCTGCCCCGAGCCCTGTGTCTCGGGTCTCTGCCCATCTCAGCATTGGGCCACCTTTGGCCCCGGACCATGGGCTTTGGTCTCTCATGCTCTCACTGCACCAGTTCCCCAGCCTGTCCCTCCCTCAGAAAGGTCTGTCTCTCCCACTGCCACTTTTCTTCTTTTCTCAAATTGTTGTGAAAAGCTAAATAGTACAATGAACACTTGTGTACTCTCCTTCAGGATTCAAAAATTGCTAACATTTTGCCACATCTGCTGGGTCACTGTCTATGTATACATTGTCCCCGAAACCATTTGAAGGTAAATTTCAGGCTCCATACACTTCAGCATGTAGTCCTATGTGACCACAATATTATTATACCTACAGAAAGTAGCAATATCTCCATAATATTGTCTGAGAGCCAGAATGAACTTTTTTAGGAGTCCCCCACGCTGCTACACTGCTGAAATTCCTTTTCTGGCTCCCCACTGCCTTCAGGTTGTGCTACAAGTCCCCTTCAGCTCTGCACTTACTTTCTGTCCACAGGCAGCCAGATCCAATAGATTCTTGAACTTTTCCCCAGACATACCCTCCACCTTCCTGCTCATGGATTTTCATCCTGGAACACCATTGCCTCCAATATTTTCTCCTCGAGGTTTTGTCCATTATGTAAAGCTCAGCTAAAATTCCACATCGTCCAAGGAATCTTCTAAGGCTTTTCTAGTTAAAACGTATCTTTCTTTTTGTATCTCCATAACACATGGGAAGTTAGTATGATGATATAGTTCAAATATGGAGGAAGGCAGAGACAAAAGAGACAGAGAAATGGACTTAATCTCGGATCAAACTGTGCCTGAACTCTACATTACCTCTGGAATTTTCCAGGGTACTGATACGTTTCCTCTAGGCTCAGTGGTAAAAGAATCCACCTGAAATGCAGGAGATGCAGGTCTACAGGTTTGAGCCCTGGGTCGGGAAGATACCTGGAGAAGGAAGTGGCAACCCACTCCAGTATTCTTACCTCGAGGATCCCATGGACAGAGAAGCTTGGTGGGCTACAGTCCATAGGGTTGGAAAGAGTCAGACACAACTTAGGAACTAAACCACCACCACTGTGTACTCCAGTTTGAATTAACTATAGCCAAAAGCACCCTAATGAATACTGCAGGGATTAGGGCTGACAATCCTTTAGCGTTCTAAAGCTGTGAAGCAACGGTAGGAAAATACAATGCATTATACTCCAGGTACACTGGATGCCTTCTGTTTCCTAAGACCATTTTCCCTTCCTCCTATCCTTGCTTTGGAATGCCCTCGTCGACCTTGTCCTGCCTTCAAAAAAGAAAAAAAAAACTGAAGTAAAATTCAGAAAAATTCACTACTTAACCATTTTAAAGTGTACATTTTAAAGTTTACAACGTTGTTTAATCGTATCTACTATCTAATTTCAGATAATTCTCACCACTTCAGAAAGAAATCTCATACCCATTAGCAGTCACTCCCCCATTCCCCATCCCTCTAATCTAGGTTCTATATCTATGGATTTGCCTGTTCTGGATATTTCATATAGACGGAATTGTACAATATTTGGCCTTATGGCATTTGGTTTCTTTCACTGAACATTATATTTTCAAAGTTCATCTATGCTGTAGCATGCATTCTTATTTATGGCCAAATAATATTCTATTGTATGGATATACCACATTTTATTTATCCATTCATCAGTTGATATAGACATTTGGATTGTTTCCACTTTTCTGGCTATTATACATTATGATGGTGTATTTGAATATACATTTTCATTTCTCTGGAGTGTATACCTAGGAATGGAATTACTCGGTCACACAGTAACTTTAATTTTTTGAGGAACTGCCAGACTGTTCACATAGCTCCTGTTTTCTCTGTCTAAATCCTACTGTTCTTTCAAGAATTAGAAGAAAAAGTACCTCCTCTTTCATGAAACATTTCTCAAGGCAGGATGACTAACCACTTCCTCTGTGCTCCCCCAGGGCTGGAGGCTAAGCTATCCCAGCACTTACCACCTACAGTGACATTCTCCACTTATACACCTGTCCTTCCTGGACTGGGGGAGTCCTAAGAGCAGGGATTATACCTTAGCCATTGCTGTGACCCCAGCATGTGGTACACAGTGAATGCCCACTAATGTGAGTTTGGCCAGTGAATGAACAGCATATGTCTCTCGAGTGTCTTCATGGTACCCAGCCTAGCTTACAAGGGCTTCTTCATCACAGAGGGTGGGCTGTGCTAAGAGCCTCCTGGATTTGGGAATGAGATCATGAGAGTGGAGCAGGGGGTGTGGACACATGAAAAGGCACGTGGAGAGGGAGTGGGAGTATGTGTGTGTGGATGCAGTTCTACAACGCTCGCCTGAGTTCAGAGATTGCCATGGAACCAGCTGAATGAGACTGATCCAACTGGCTTATCCTAGAAGAGGGAGGACAACACAGGGGGATGAAAGGAGGTGCTTGAGATAATCACAGTGACAGGCCTCAAGTTGGGGCAGAGCTCTGCTCCCCAGGAGGCAGCTTCCCATCCATCATCTCATTGGAGAGTCAGCATGCGGTATGGAAGGAGCCTGCCTGTGGGGAGCGGTGGCCTGGCTGAGTGCCTATGAACCCCACTTGCTACCTGTGTGGTCCAGAGCCCATCAGTTCAGTTCAGTCGCTTAATTGTGTCTGACTCTTTGCGACCCCATGGACTGCAGCTCACCAGGCCTCCCTGTCCATTACCAACTCCCAGAGCTTGCTCAAAGTCATGTCCATCGAGTCAGTAATGCCATCCAACCATCTCATCCTCTGTCATCTCCTTCTCCTCCTGCCTTCAGTCTTTCTCAGCATCAGGGTCTTTTCAAATGAGTCAGTTCTTCGCATCAGGTGGCTAAAGTATTGGAGTTTCAGCTTCAGCATCAGTCCTCCCAATGAATATTCAGGACTGATTTCCTTTAGAATGGACCTATTTGATCTCCATACAGTCCAAGGGACTCTCAAGAGTCTTCTCCAACACCACAGTTCAAAAGCATCAATTCTTTGGCACTCAGCCTTCTTTATGGTCCAACTCTCACATCCATACATGACTACTGGAAAAACCATAGCTTTGACTAGACAGACCTTTGTCAGTAAAGTAATGTCTCTAGAAATGCTTTCAAAGGTGTAAATCTACTCCACAGGCAGCAGCACTGCTCAAGACCTCCCTAGGAGGCAGGCCGAGCCATCATGTTACTTTCCCTGTAAAGGCATGAAGTTCTGAGTCAGGGAGTGGAACAAAAGTCACCATGATGGGTCTCCTGGGTGTCAGGCTTAGTGCTAGGCACTTGAGCACAGGACTCCAGTCAGTGCTTATGGTAAACCTGTAAGGGAGGAGCATATATTTCCTTATGGCCACTGAGGCTCAGAGATGGTGAGTCACTCACACAAGGTCACACAGCTAGGAGGTGGCAGAGTATGGATCCAACCTTGGATCATAGTGTTTAAAGCTACTTTGTTATTCCTCCAAAGCCCACAGTGCAGGAGCCTGGGTTGGTGAATGCATTCCATTTCCTTGGTATGTGAATGCATTTTCAGAAGGCTGCCATATATATTTAATAATTGGTGTGACCATATAATCTCTTGTCAGCCAGCTTCCTTTCTGCTGCAGGACGCAGATAAGAAAGAAAGAAAGCAGAGTGGACGCAGAAAAATCCTACACACCTGTTGGCAAATTTCACTCTGGCCCAGAGTTACCTTCTTAATTTAATTCCCCAAGACTTCTATGTCTGAATCATGTAGGAAAATGACTTCTTGGATGAAATATTAAAAGGCCACACGTGGATGTTCACAGTCTCCCTCTGACAGCTCTGGCGATAATGGCTCAGAGGGAGAAGCGGGCTCTGCAGCCTGCATCTGGGAGTCAGACTCGAGTCCTCTGAGATTCCTAAGCCAGGAGCATGCTGGGCTGGGCTGAGGGGTCCCAGTGACAAGGAGTCAGACACAGGAAAGTGGTAAGATGAGGGACTAGCTCTGAGGAGGTTCAGGGCAGGGCTGCTAGAAGTGATAGATAACGTTTCACCTAATAGCTCACCTTCATTGACTGGTTTCAGTATGCTGGGCACATGCATGTGCTTCAGAGGCACACTGTCCCTTTTAATCCTAACCCCAAAGCCTTATGAGGTGGGACCCATATTATGCATGAAGAAACTGTGGCCCTCAGAAGTTGCCACTGATTCTACTAGTTTCCCAGGGTTGCCACAGAAATCTCCATAAACTGGGTGGCTTAAAAGGAATAGAAATTTATTCTTGCACAGTTCTGGAAGCGAGAAGCCTAAAGGTATTGGCAAAGCTCCGCACCCTCTGGAGGCTCTTGGGGAGAATCCGGGGCCTCTCCTCATTTCTGGTGCTCCCAGCATTCCTTGGCTTATGGCCACATCTCTCCTATCTCTGCTTCCATCTTCGTATGACCTTCTCCTCTGTGTCCTCTCCTCTTCTGCTTCTTTTAATGACACTGAAATTGGATTTAGGACCAATCTGGGTAATCCAGGATGATATCATTTTAAGATTTTTAGTATAATTGTATCTGCAAAGACCCCCCTTCTAAATAAGGTTGCATTCCTGGGTAAGGATGTTGATATATCTTTTGTGGGTCACAATTCAACCTACAACACTTACCTAACTTCACACAGTAAATGACTGAGCTGGGATCTGAAGTTTAGCCTAACTCCACAGTTCATCTGCTTGACCACTGTGGGCTAAAACTGTGTACTTGCCTGCTGTGTGACTGTGGCCATGCTATTCAACCCCTCTGTGCCTCAGTTTCCTCACCTACAGACTGGGGTAATAGACAGTAATGGTAATACTTCATGAGGTTGTTGTGAGGATAAATGAGCTGATAAAAGAAAGCACTTGGAACAATGTCTGGCACAAAGTATGAACTCAACAAAAGCTGCTGCTATTATTACTTTTGCTATGGTTACTCTCAAGACAATGCAGCTTTGCTGGCATCCTGGATGGAGGCTGAGCAGACCTGCTACTGAGGATGAGGCTGGACCTGGAAGCAGTACTCTCAGATCTGAATTTGCTGGGTTTGAACATCTGCTCACAAGTGCTTCACTCTTAATGAAACATCAACCAGATAATCACAGATGAGAGACTTAAATATCTATAAGACAGCACTCTGTACAATGGATTATAATAATTTTCAAAGCATCAATGAAGGAAATGTTTCTTTAAAACAAAACCAAGTAAAACATAGAACCAATGCAAAAAGAAGCAGGAAGTATCACTAGACCAACAGACCAATCCCAGCAGAATCGATCCTGAGTCATCTAATACCACCTGGCCCAGGCTGGGTGTGTTTCCAACATACAGGTCTTCTCAGGCCAGTCAGTTCATCCCTTCAGCCTCAGTTTCCTCATCTCCAAAATGGCAATGTCAAGGTGCTTTGTAAACTGTGCCTGCTGTAGAAATGTGAGGCACTCTTATTATTACAGTATGTACTTGCCAATGTGGGACAGATTGGGCCTTGGGGTTAGGGCCCCAATCCAGAAAAGGGCAGAGGGTGGGTGGGCTGGGCACTGAGAATTGAGATGACAATGCTGAGGTCCCCTGAGCCCTTAGGAGGGACCCACATGTTGTGTCAGCGTCTTCCGAACTGAACTGAGCATCTTTGGGTCATGTTAAGTGTCCCATACTATGTCAAGGTCAAAGTGACCCAGTATTTGAAGTTTGATCCACTGTCACTTTAAGGAGACACTCCTAGCCAAACAGTGGCAGAAATAATGAACATCCCACCAAGTGGCTGATGGTTCTATTTCAGAGAATTGTGGGTGCCGAGGTGCCTGTACACTCTGGCTCCCTTATCCCTTGCTTCCCTGTCAGTTTCTGTGGTTGATGGCTTCCTGCAGCTGCAGGCCAGGTGTTTTTTAACCTGCCTAAAGTTCTGGTCTGCAACTTGCTCACCCTCTGACTCTCAACTGCAATGAAAAATGCTACAGAAAACAGAAATCTCGTAGTTTTTTCCTTCTCTCCTATTCCTTGCTCTCTGTCTTCCATAAGGGAAACAAATGTTCAAATGATGATTCAGGACTTTCAGGAAAACTTGAGTGTGGAGGGACCCAGTCAGGTCTGTGGGGTCTGCACATGTGAACCTTCCCAAGGGGCCCCCCTCCAACTCAGTCTGCATTTTCTTTGTCCCCATCATGGTCTCTAGGTGGGGGTTGGAGGGAGGGTTGGTAGGGGGCCTGGGAGTCTGGACTTCAGGGTTCTTGGATTCAGGTTTTTCTTCCCTCCTCTTTTAGCCTTAAATGTACTGTCCTGGGTCTGTTTCTAACTCTAGTATCCAAAGTGCAGTCCTAGGCCCTTCCTTGAGGTTGGTGAGGGTCTGGGTTCAGAAAGTTACAACCCCGGCTGCACATAGAACCCATGGCAGTTTCTAAAAGATCCCAATGTCCAGGCCTCTTTCTAAACCAATTAAATCAGAATTAATGGGGTGTGTGGCATAAGTACCAGTACTGTGAAAAAGACTTTTTCAGGGGTGATGAGGCCAGGATTGAAAACCACAAATCTAGCCTACCTTTATGTAACTAACTCTTACAGCTCAACAGTTAAAGGATAAATAATTCAGTTACAAGGAATGGGTAAAGGACTTAGGTACACATTTCTCCTAAGAAGATAATACAAATGGCCAATAAGCATATGAAAAGTTGCTTAACATCATTACTCATTCAGTAGTGAGTCTTATCAAAGCCATAATGAGATACCACTTCATACCTGGTAGGATGACTATAATCAAACATGCGGTAAATAACAAGTGTTGGCGACAATATGGAGGCCCTGGAACCCTCATGCATTGCTGGTGGGAATGTAAAATGGTGCAGCCACTGTGGCATAGTCTAGCAATTCCTAGAAATGTTAAAAAGAGTTACCATATGACACAACAATACTACTTCTATATATATGTGTGTGTGTATATACACACATATATATATGTGTGTACACACACACACACACACCCCATCGTGGTTATCTGGGTCATTAAGATCTTTTTTGTACAGTTCTTCTGTGTATTCTTGCCACCTCTTCTTAATATCTTCTGCTTCTGTTAGGTCCATATCATTCCTGTCCTTTATTGTGCTGATCTTTACATGAAATGTTCCCTTGGTATCTCTAATTTTCTTGGAGAGATCTCTAGTCTTTCCCATTCTATTGTTTTCCTCTATTTCTTTGATTGATCACTGACGAAGGCTTTCTTATCTCTCCTTGCTATTCATTGGAACTCTGCATTTAGATGGGTATATATTTCCTTTTCTCCTTTGCCTTTAGCTTCTCTTCTTTTCTCAGCTATTTGTAAGGCCTCCTTAGACAACCATTTTGCTTTTTTCCATTTCTTTTTCTTGGGGTGGTCTTGATCCCTGCCTCCTGTACAATGTCACAAACCTTGTGCATAGTTCTTCAGGCACTCTGTCTATCAGATCTAATCCCTTGAATCTGTTTGTCATTTCCACTGTATAATCATAAGGGATTTGATTTAGGTCATATCTAAATGGTCTAGTGGTTTCCCCTACTTTCTTCAATTTAAGTCTAAATTTGGCAGTAAGGAGTTCATGATCTGAGCCACAGGCAGCTCCCAGTCTTGTTTTTGCTGACTGTATAGAGCTTCTCCATCTTTGGCTGCAAAGAACGTAATCAATCTGATTTCTGTATTGACCATCGGGTGATGTCCACGTGTAGCGTTGTCCCTTGTGTTGTTGGAAGAGGGTGTTTGCTATGACCAGTGTATTCTCTTGGCAAAACTCTGTTAGCCTTTGCCCTGCTTCATTTTGTACTCCAAGGCCAAATTTGCCTGTTACTCCAGGTTAACGCTGGACTTCCTACTTTGGCATTCCAGTCCTTTATGATGAAAAGGACATCTTTTTTTGGTGTTAGTTCTAGAAGGTTTTGTAGGTCATCATAAAACCGTTCAACTTCAACTTCTTTGGCATTAGTGGTTTGAGGCATAGACTTGGATTACTGATATTGCAGACATCCTGGAATGCGAAGTCAAGTGGGCCTTAGAAAGCATCACTACAAACAAAGCTAGAGGAGGTGATGGAATCCCAGTTGAGCTATTACAAATCCTAAAAGTTAATGCTGTTAAAGTGCTGCACTCAATATGCCAGCAAATTTGGAAAACTCAGCAGTGGCCACAGGACTGGAAAAGGTCAGTTTTCATTCCAATCCCAAAGAAAGGCAATGCCAAAGAATGTTCAAACTACCACACAATTGCATTCATCTCACATGCTAGCAAAGTAATGCTCAAAATTCTCCAAGCCAGGCTTCAACAGTACATGAACCAACAACTTCCAGATGTCCAAGCTGGATTTAGAAAAGGCAGAGGAACCAGAGATCAAATTCCAAACATCTGCTGGATCATCGAAAAAGCAAGAGAGTTCCAGAAAAACATCTACTTCTGCTTTATTGGACTTCCCTGGTGGCTCAGACGGTAAAGCGTCTGCCTACAATGCGGGAGACCCAGGTTCAATCCCTGGGTTGGGAAGATCTCCTGGAGAAGGAAATGGCAACCCACTCCAGTATTCTTGCCTGGAAAATCCCACGGAAGGAGGAGCCTGGTAGACTACAGTCCATGGGGTCGCAAAGAGTCAAACACAACTGAGTTACTTCACTTTCACTTTCTGCCTTACTGACTACGTCAAAGCCTTTGACTGTGTGGATCACAACAAACTGTGGAAAATTCTGAAAGAGATGGGAATATCAGACCACCTTACCTGCCTCCTGAGAAATCTGTATGCAGGTCAAGAAGCAACAGTTAGAATCAGACGTGGAAAAACGGACTGGTTCCAAATTGGGAAAGGAGTACATCAAGGCTGTATATTGTCACCCTGTTTATTGAACTTCTATGCAGGGTACATCATGCGAAATGCCGGGCTGGATGAAGCACAAGGGGGAATCAAGATTGCCTGGAGAAATATTAATAACCTCAGATATGTGGATGATATCACCCTTATGGCAGAAAGTGAAGAGGAACTAAAAAGCCTCTTGATGAAAGTGAAAGAGGACAGTGAAAAAGCTGGCTTAATACTCAACATTCAAAAAACTAAGATCATGGCATCCGGTCCCATCATTTCATGGCAAATAGATGGGGTAACAGTGGAAACAGTTACAGACTTTCTTTTCTTGGGCTCCAAAATCACTGCAGATGATGACTGCAGCCATGAAATTAAAAGATGCTTGCTCCTTGAAAGAAAAGCTGTGAAAGACCAAGACAGCATATTAAAAAGCAGAGTCATTACTTTGCCAACAAAGGTCCATCTGCTCAAAGCTATGGTTTTTCCAGTAGTCATATATAGATGTGAGAGTTGGACCATAAAGAAGGCTGAGTGCCAAAGAATTGATGCATTTGAACTGTGGTGTTGGAGAAGACTCTTGAGAGTTCCTTGGACTGCAAGGAGATCCAACTAGTCCATCCTAAAGGAAATTAGTCCTGAATATTCATTGGAAGGACTGATGCTGAAGCTAAAACTCCAATACTTTGGCCACCTGATGAGAAGAGCTGACTCATTGGAAAAGACCCTGATGCTGAGAAAGATTGAAGGCAGGAGGTGAAGGAGATGACAGAGGATGAGATAGTTGGATGGCATCACCGACTCGATGGACCTGAGTTTGAGCAAGCTCTGAGAGTTGGTGATGGACAGGGAGGCCTGGTGTGCTGCACTCCATGGGGTCGCAAAGAGTGGGACACAACTGAGAGACTGAACTGAACTGGTACACACATACACACACAAGTACATACCCAAGAGAAGTAAAAATATGTGTTCACATAAAAACTTGTACATAAATGCTCATGGAAGCATTACACAAAATAGTCAAAAAGTGGAAAACTACCCAAATATCCACCAACTGATAAATGGACAAATGAAATGTGGAATATATCCATATAGGGGAATAGCACTGAGTCATAAAAAGGAATGAAGCGCTCATACATGCTACAACATAGAAGAACCTTAAAAACATCATGCTAAGTCAAAGAAGCCACATACAAAAAATCACATATTATTGTATTATTCTATTGGTATGAAACCACCAGCAACAGCAAATCCACAGAGCCATGAAGTAGATTAGTGGTTTCCTGGGGCTGGAGAGGAGGAGAAATACAGGGTGATGGGTAAAAAGAATAGGGTTTCTTTTAGGGGTAATGAAAATTTTCTGGAAGTAGATAGTGAGGATGGTTGTACAACTTTATGAATGTACTGAAAACCACTGCAGTATGTATTTTAAAACTAAACTTTATGGTACGTGAATTATATCTAAAAAAAGATATCTGCCATGCAGAATGGCTTGGAAAGGGCTACAAGTGGGAGCAGGCCTGCTTAGAAAGTCGTGGTAACAACAATAAACAACTTAGTGACCTACACAATGAAGGTTCTTGACTCGTTGTCCCTGTTGTGCAGTGTGTGTCCACTGTAGCTCTGCCTCATAGCGCCCCCTCTGGGATGGGAGACAATGGTACTTTGGACCTCAGTGGAAGGAGTGAAGTGGTGGATTGGGATAGGATTTGGTAGTAGAGTATGCAGGACTAGCACAGAACTTCTCAGAGAATATCTCACTGATCTCATAGTAAGATCTGACTGGCATCATTCAGTTGTTCAACTAGTATTTATTGAGTGTGTTCTATGTGCCAGGCATGTTTGCAGGTACTGGGGATACCACAGTGAATAATACACAATTTTCCCTCCTCCATATTCTCATGCAGTTCACATTCTAGTGGAAGGCAGGCAGCTGTGACAGTGATGGGAAGTGGACGGGAGGCACTACAGTAGTCATTGCAGCTGAACATCAATACCTATTTCTTTCTCTCCTGGGTGCATAGTAGGACTGCTCTTTCTTGCCCTGCTGAACCCATGCATGGAGAATTAACATGTTAGGGTGAATGAAATATGAGTGGAAGTGACATGTGGCAGTTTGGAATGGAAACTCTTGCCATGCATTCCTTCCCTTTGCCACAATAACCATCCTAGAAGGTGCCCCACCAGCTGTGTCTTGGGGTGAGGATGCTGCTGGTGGAGGCTACAGTTGATTCTCTATGAACAAGTGCTATGATGAGCAAAACCTAGCACACCCAGTTCTCTTTCATTTTTCACCCTCTGAGGGACATTACATCCAAACCCAATCCTGGCTCATATTTTAGAAAAGCAAGCCCAGTATCTCAGCACATAAGGCAAACATAAAACCAGGAATCTGGAGACATGTGTAATGGAGAAGATGACAGCCCATCCTGTGTGCATCCCATTTTGCCCATCAGACTGTGCAGACCACACAGGAGTCTGAAGATGGCACACAACAGGACTCCCATCAGTGACAAAGGAGTGACTGGGTGACAGGAGGTGGACCATTTACAAAGAGGTGGACTGGTTGGAATTCCCCACAAAACGGAGGCAAATGTCTCCGTGTTGCCACAGCCCATGTTTCTGCCAACATGGACATGGTGGGAATGATATTTAAAGGCTGTCTTTGCTCAAGAACTGGAATGTCTTTACTAAGTGGTCAGAAGATGCCAGTATGGCAGATGATTTTCCAGCTGTTTTGCCCCATGGCACTTGGGAATTCCTAGTACACAGCCCACCGCCTGCAGAGCAGCTGGACAGGTAGAGACCAGAGGATTTCTCCCCACAGGGCCATCCCCTGGTGCAGTGGGTTCTACATCTCTAGCTTTGTGTCCTGAGGGGTCTCAGCTGCCCAGGTACCTCCTGAAGACACTAGGGAAGCCAATAAGGAAGCTGAAACAAACTACAGTCTCCCATGGACCCAAGATGCCTTCTGAGGAGAGGTCTTCCAGAAACCCAGCTGTGGGTTTCCTGCAGAGTGGCCTGTCCATACCCAGGGCCCACAGTGCCAATGGCAGCTGGAGGTGAGCCAGGATTCCTGCCAGAAGGAAAATGTCTGCAGGCATCCTTACAATGTCTCTCTGGCATATCATTCCAATTAAATCTCGCCTAGTGTTCTCATTTTAATAACTTAATCTGGAACTTACACCTTGTCTCCTCTCCCAAAGGACCTGAGGTAGCATGCAATAAAAGCCCAAACACAACAGGACAGTTAAAAATAAAGACGAATGATCAGAAGGCGAGATAATCCTTCAGGAACTCGAGAAACGATGGTTATGATGGCTGAGTGTTGAATTTGGCTCCAACTTTCTGGCAGCCAAGGTTAAACAGAAAACAGAGTGGCTTATTCAGTTAGGATTGCTTGATCAAAGGAAGGAAGTGGATGCAAGTTCATGCCGGGGTGGGGTGGGGGGGGTCGGGGGTGAGCACAGCCCATTTCCTGGCACTTTGGTGAGGATCTTTCCTGTGGATCTTTATCTTGGGGGCATTAAGTCACACACTGAACAACAGTCTTTTATAGAAAATGCTGAATCATTCTTCAATTGGCAGCTTTAGCTTCATAAGTGGGCCCTTGATAAAAGGTGAGAGTGTAATATTAAATTAAATTGCAACTCGGCAAAGACATTTCTTAGAGAAGTCGGCTTAATGGGCCCGGACAGATGGGGTGAATTTGGACATATGGAGGCACAGGGAGAGAGTTCCAGGTAGAGGGAACAATTTATTCGGTAAATATTTACCGAGTACTTACTGCGAGCTAGGCCAGGCCAGTGGGTGCTGGGGACATACAGATGGCCTTGGCCTCTGAGGAGGTCACAGACTAGGAGGGGCCAGGTGCACAGACAGATAATTACCAGTGTTGTGACCAGATGAGGCCAGCAGGGTGAGGCAGGGGCCCAGACAGTGGCATCCAGGGCACCCTGCTGTCCCAAAGGCTCCTGGAGAAGATGCTTCTGACCGCCTCTTGAAGGTCAAGTAGGCATTTTTAGCACAGAGAGGGCTTATTGGGGTGGGAAGGAGGGTGTCCTGGGCAGAGGACAGCAGGTACATGGGCATGGAGGGAGAGAGTGGGACATTTTGGAGAAGTGCCAGTATGAAGGGGAGCTGAGCACAGGGGCTGAGGGAGGGGGCTGAGAGATGAGGTGGGGCAGGGGGCGGGAATGAGGCCAGATCATTGAGGTCCTCCTGGACTGCTAAGGAGTGAGCTCACCCTCTGGTCAATGGTGGGGAGAGGATTTAAACAGCCGAATGACAGGGTCAGGACGTCAGATAGTGTAGCCCCTCTCCTGGAAGGGGTTAGGGTGCTGGGGTGCTCCCAGCGAGAGGACCCACCCAAGGTCCAGCTGAGTCCCACGACCCTGGCTGGGATGAGGTTTGCCTTGGGTGGGGCCTGAGCAGGGCCATCCAGAACCCACAGATGGCTTGCGATGAGAGACCTGTCCTGCGGTTCAGGGCTGGCAGCGATGACCCACTGGTTGGAATGTGACCTTGGCATTGAAGCCTTGGGTCACCAGGATGCCCAGGGGCAGCCCACAGAGCAGGGTGCACCCTGCACACCCCTCACCCTGGCCATTCTCATATTTCTTATTTCAAAATGAACAGTGTGAGATGGAGCTTGGACAAGCTTTATGAAGATACCAGATGTTTCTGAAAGTGCTTTAGGATTGGATTTGTTTTTTTTTCAGCACAACTACAGAGGGAGGCAGAAGATAAAAGTTAAAATTATTTAAAACTCCTATGTATTTGCCTCTTCCAATATCTGTTTCCATAGAAACGTAACTGGAATAAGACACCAGTTTCAGCGCCAAGTGCAGCCCATGACTTCCAAAGCCCCCATCTGCTTCCACCAAAAAGCATGGCCAAAGCACAGAATTTGGAGGGAAGTTTGAAACACTCCTCTGGCCCAGAGTGCCCTTTACTCAGTTACTGTCCGGATGGCCAGAAAGCCACAGAGCCCAGAGCCTAGGTGGTTCCTAGGGTAGACTGCCTGGCAGCCTGTGCTGCTAGCCTGCTGCCATTTCTGTGAGCGAACGTCACACACGTGGCTCCCGTGGGTGACCATCTGCACGTGATTCCATCTCTGCTGCCACCTGTCTGGGAAGCAGATGGGAGGAGCTCAGGGAACACAAGGCAGCCTGGGGATGCTGCCTGAGGGGCTGCTGGGGCTTCAATGCTGGTGGTCTTTAGTGCTGTCGGCCTTTAGAGGTCATCTCCTCTCCCTTTCAAAACCCCTTCAAAACAGCCAGGTGGAGGCATAGGCAGTGGCCCGGTAGAGAAGGAAGGCTTGGAAAAAAGCAGACAACCCTTCTATCTAGATTCACAGACTGTCTTCACACCATCCTTACACACTGCTTTCACTATAGGGGAAATGATCTCAAATTATTTTCCTTAAAAGAAAAAAAATTCCACATGAGTGTGTATGTATGCGCACACATACACAGTGTCAGCTCTTGGTTTTCATCTTACTTGATCTAAAAGCAGCGTTTGACACGCTTCATCAAAACTTCCTTCTGGAAACATTTTCTTCATTTGGTTTCCTAGACACCAGACTCATCTGATTTTCTTCCTGTCTCTATGGTTTCTCCTTCTAGGTCTCTGCTGTTTACCTCCTACTTCCCAGATCTCCAAACACTGGGGTAACTGAGGGTTTATCCTTGGTCCCCTTCTTGTCCCCATCTCTGTGCCCCACTCCAGCCCCGGTGCTCTCACTTAAGGCTCTGTGTCATCTATATGTTGACTGCATCCAAGTTGCCCTCTCCCACTCACATTCTCCCTGAACACCACACCCATATGTCCAACACCTACTCACCATCACCACTAGTAGAGCAGGTAGACAAAAAAGGAGAGTTTTCCCCTTTTTTTCTAAGAATACAAATTGTATTTTAAAAATCTTTTTAACATATTTGGCAGATTTGTCCACACCTGCTACATCTGAAATATAGAAACAGCCAATCTTTCCATCAGACTCCATAAAGCAGAGGACACAAGGGGTGAGGTGCCATGCAGGAGCACTGAGGACTGGGACAAGTCATCAAGGTGGAGGGAGCCTGTTAGTCCTTGTCTTGGTTGGAAGCCTTCGTCTCTGGAGGCCTCTCCTTCCTTCTTCAAACACCTCCCATGCAGGGACAGCTTTCTCTCCCTTGCCTCCATCTCTGGGGAGTTCTCTCTCCTGGCTACCCCCTTCCTTACTGATCACCAGGTCAGAGTCCTCTTGCCTGACCTCCTCCTATTTCCATCATTGTTTAGTGATTCCTTGGGCTCCAGTCAGGACTTCTTCACTCTGACTGGACCCATTCCCTGGGTGACCACACTCACTCAGCCCCCCATCTCCCATGCTCAGTGTGTTGACCACCCCTCTCCCACATCCCTGTCTACTGGAAGAACTGCTCCCTGTGCTCTAGGATGCTGCATCGTTTTCTGAGGCCCTCTGCCCAGAAAGGAACCCTTCACATTCCCTCCAGAAACTGCTCCTCATTCTGTACCTGACCTCTGTGATGAGGTCCAGTGTCCCTCACCCAGTCAGAAGTCCGGGCACCGCCCTTCCTGCCTCCCTGTCCTTCCCCCTTAGAGTTGATCAATCACCAAACCCTGTCATGTCTGCTTCTGTAATGTCTCTCAAATCTACCCACTTCTCTCTGTTCCCACTGCAACTGCCCCGCTTTAGATCTCCATCAGCTCCTGCTTGGATAACTGCAAAAACTGTCTCTGAGCCATTTCAGCCCTTTGGCCTCACCCTTTCATCTGTTCTCATCCTGCAGCCAGGAAATCTGATCATGTCACACCCTGATTAAATGTCTTTAATTTTGAATTTTAAACTCCTCTGCTTAGCAAACAAGGTCCCTAATGACCCAGGCTCCACCTGTGTCATCATTTGTCCTTCCTGTCAGCTCCCCAAAGGCACCCTCAACTTTGGACAGCAGAACCATATTGTATATATATTTTTAAACCACTTAGAGAAAAAATGATAAATTAACATCAAGTTTAATGTTGAGAAGCTAGGTGCTTTCCCTCTAAGATCAGAAAGCAGGCAAGGCTGTCCTTTTTCACATTCCTGTTCAACATTACACTGGGAATGCTAGCTGACACAGAAGACAAGAAAGGAAACAGAAGGTATACGGATTGGGAAGGAAAAAACAAAATTGTCCCTTTTGTTGATGACATGATTATGTAGAAATTCCTAAAGAATCAACAAAAACACTCCTGGGACTAACAAGCAATTATAGCAAGGGTGTATGACTCAAAAGACTTTGTAAGATGCAGAAGTCAGTTGCTTTCCTATACAATGAGCAATTGATTTGAAATTTAAAAATACACCATTTATATTAGCACCGAAAACAAAGTAAAATACTTAGGTATAAATTTAACAGAATATGTATAAATTTATGAGGAATCTATAAAATTCTGACAAAAGAAATCATCATAGATCAAAATAAAAAGCTATTCCATGTTCATGAACAGAGACACAATATTGTCAAGATATCAGTGTTTTCCAACTTGATCAATAAAGTCAATACAATCCCAAACAAAATCCCAGCAAGTTATTTTGTGGATGTTAACAAACTAATTCTAAAATTTACACAGAAACACAAAGACCCAGAATAGCCAACACTATACTGAAGAGTAAAAGTCAGAGAACTGATACTATTCAACTTATTCAACTTATTAGGACTTGGTGGTTTCACTGCTACAACCCAGGGTTCAATTCCTGGTTGGCGAACTAAGATCCTGCAAGCTGTGAGACATGGTCAAAAAACAATAACAACAAACAAAAAACTAAAATATACAAAGAATTCTTAAAACTCTAATTAAAAAGTGCATAAGAGATCTAAACATATACGTCACCAAAGAAAAAATGTAAGTGGCAAATAAGCATACAAAAAGATGTTCCACATAGTATGTCATTAGGGAATTGTACACTAAAACAACAATGTGGTACCACTACACACACTAAAATGGCTAAAATCCAAAATACTGACAACACCAAATGCTGGCAAGGACGGAGCAACAGACACTCCCACTCATTGCTGATGTGAATGCAAAAGTCATTGTCACAAGATAGTTTGGCAAAACTAAACATAATCTTAGAATATGATCTAGCAATCTTGCTTCTAGGTGTTTACCCAAATTAGTTGAAAACTTATGTCCATAAAAAACTCTACACAAAAATACTTATAGCAGCTTTATTCCAAACTTGGACGCAACCAAGATGTTCTTCAGTGGGAAAATAAACTGGTATATCCGTACAACAGAATACTATTCAATGATAAGAAGAAATGAGCCATCAAATCATGAAAAGACACGGAGGAATCTTAAATGCATGTTGTTACGTGAAAGAAGCCAGTTTAAAAATGTTCCATCATGTATGATTTCAACTATATGACATTCTGGAGAAGGCAAAGTCATGCAGACAGTGAAAGGTCAGTGGTTTCCAGGGGTTGTTAAAGCATAGAGGATATTTCAAGACGGTGATACTGTTCTGTGTAACACTGTAATGGTGGATACACAACTTTATGCATTTGGCAAAGCCTGCAGAACGTATGGGGCTTCCCTGGTAGCTCAGCTGGTAAAGAATCCACCTGCAATTGCAGGAGACCCTGGTTTGATTCCTGGGTCAGGAAGATCCCCTGGAGAAGGGATAGGCTACCCACTCCAGTATTGTTGGGCTTCCCTGATGGCTCAGATGGTAAAGAATCCACCTGCAATGTGGGAGACCTGGGTTCTATCCCTGGGTTGGGATGATCCCCTGGAGGTGGGCATGGCAGCCCACTCCAGTATTCTTGCCTGGAGAATTCTGTGGACAGAGGAGGCTGACGGGCCCAGTGCATGGGGTCCCGAAGAGTCAGACATGACGGAGCGACTAAGCACAGTACATAGAATGCACAACATGAAGAGTGAATTCTATGTAAACTATGGACTCTAGCGAATAATAATGTATCAGTATTGGTTCATCAATTGTAACAAATATACCACATAAGGCAAGATGTTAATAGTGGGGGAAACTATGGTGTTTGGGGGAGGACATACGTGGAACTCTCTATACTTCCCATTAAATTTTTCTATAAATCTAATAAGTATACAAACTTTTTAAAACTGTTAAACATCATGTATTTAGAATAGTATCTAGCACATGACAAGTATTATACAAATATTTATTACATACAAATGAATAAATGTGGAGCTGGGAAGCCCCCAGTAGGACCCCAGAATCAGTTTCATCCCCCCAACACTTGCACTGAGAACCTCATCCACAAGTTATTCCAGAACTCTTCTGTTATTCTCGAGCCTGTCACCCTGCTTATTTACTTCCAGCTGCTACCAGAATCTACGCAGTCTAAAGTGACTGTGCTTATCTGCATGTGTACTGTCTGCCCCCAACTAGCCTGTGGCCCCGTGAGCTCAAGGTCGCACTGCGGTGTTCACCCCTGTCTCCCAGGGAGGTGAGGTCTCGGTTCAGGAGGGTGACCTACCAAGCCGTGTCCTGCAGATGTGGGCAGCCCCGCAGGGGTGGGCAGGGCAGAGCTGCACACAGCAGGGGTGAACCAGACATGCTGAGTGTCCTGAGAGGAACACCTAGATGCTAGGGACAGGAGTGGGGACGAGCAGGGGCTTAAATCTGGTGGAGCTCAGGAACACATCAGCTAATACAGGGGCCTGGAACTGAAGTTCATTTACTTGTCAGAGAAGGTTCTGGAAGGAGGGGACAGCACGGACAAAGGCTTGAAAGTGCAACATAGAGCAAAGCCTGCAACTGGACTCCTGAGGTGTTCAGAGAATCCAGGGAGACCAAAGGCATCCGTGTTCTGAGGGCAGGAGAGAACAGACCACAGAGATCTTTCATCACCTCACCCCCAAGCATAAACTTTCTCTCTCACTGAGGGTTCTGGAGAAAACAGCCCCTCGAGAAGAATTTAGGGCCCTCAGTCCTTGGGCACACTGTTCAGTCCTCCTGCTGAGTCTGACAGAGGAGGGTCTGAGGGAAATCAACTAACAGCTTGGCTATGTTTGGTGGAAAAATGACAATAAACCAACAGGACTGTGGGTCGACAAATCAAAGGTTCTGCTGCCATGGCAACAGAATGACAGGGCAACCCTAAAATTAGAGGAGAAAAGAGGATCAAGCCAGAAAAGGTTTGGAGAGAAATCTCAGCAGATACTTAAAGAGAAACACAGAGACAGGGTAGCGGGGCCTTGAGCCAGGGATGTGGCTAGACCCCACTCAGAACTCTAGAGGCCACGGCAGGACCCCTCCTTCACAGGCTCTTCTACACAGAGAAGCACTTCCGTGGCATCTGGCAGCTCCTCAGTTTGAGAGCCATTCCCTGGAAGGTCTGGAATGGGCTCGGGCTCTAGGCACAGAGCCATGGAGAGAAGCAGTGCTTACCACAGAAAACAAGGAAGGAAGGGGATGTGAATGATGGTAAAGTGTCACACTAATGGCCTGCACAAGATCCATCTCCTGTAAATGGTCCAAGGGGACAGGCTTGCTGGATTTATTTCTGGAGTCAGCTTATTCAGGCCGACTCTAACCCTGCAGCCTCTCCTGCCCCTGCGGACCCTGTTGCATCTCAGCACCCCCCTTAACCCTGAGTGAAGGTGGCAGCGCCCTGCCTTGCCGGCTGCCGTTGGGCTCAACACCAAGCCATCGAGGTCTGTTCTCTGCTCACCTGCCCCAGCTCCAGGTCTTCCCTCAGGCTCTGCCTGACTATTTCTGTTACCTAATACTAGGCTTTACCAGCAGAATGTGAAAACACTTCTTTGCCCAACCCACTTCACAGACCAGTCAACAGTCTATGACAACACCTGAAAACTACAAAGCACTGTCGTATATTGAAAGACAGGATGGGGAAGCGGGTAAGAAAATAGTTGGTGGTGTTGCCACTAAACTGCAAGGTGACGTTCGGGTGTTAGTCGCTCAGTCCTGTCCGACTCTTCGCAACCCCGTGGACTGTAGCCTGCCAGGCTCCTCTGTCCATGGAATTCTCCAGGCAAGAATACTGGAGTGGATTGCCATTTTCTTTTCTAGGGGATCTTCCCAACCCAGGGATAGAAGCCGGGTCTCCCGCATTGCAGGCAGATTCTTTTACCGTCTGAGCCACCTTAGGTGCCTATATAATCTCTCTGGGTTTCTGTTTCCTCATCATTAAAATGAGAATTCAGGATAGCACCTATTCCACAGAGTTACTGTGACAATTCAGTGAAATTAACACACACCTCTAGCATCATTATTATCATTACTCTTATTAGCATTATTGCTTATGATTATCATCTCCCTAGCCAGGGGGCCCAGTTAGCCAATAACAGCTCTTCCTCCTGTTCACAACCTGTCTGGATTTCCAAATCCTGGTGGTGGGTGGTGAATTCCCCTGGGATGGAGTTGGGGGCAGGGCCACTCCTTTGTCAGTTGTGCAGACAAGTGATGACCAGACATCACCTCCCCTCCAGCCACAGCCTGTCTGCCTGAGGTACCTCAGCTGAGTTCCTACCCCCTTGGCCCACGAGCACAGCCAGCACAGGTCTGTCCTCTGCCGAGTCTGGCTTTGCTTGTCTGGAGTCCCGCTTCCTCCCAGGATGGACACTTAAGGCAGTGAGATGAAGGCACACAGCCCTAAATCCTTCCCCTAAATCCATGTTGTCAGGAAACCTCATTCTCTGCCACTGCTCCAACTGTATAACTTCTTAACTAGGCTCAGTGAACCCTCTGCCTGTCTCCAGACAAATGAGGCTGGGCAACTTACTTGCTAGAAAACCTTCTTGTCCGGAAGGATAAACACTTATATCCCCAATGCATAAAAATGACTGTTTCCAGTTTAGTTTTAAAATTCACACTAAATCCCACAGAAAGATTTCCCTAATAATGCAGTGAGAGCGCTAGAGAAAACTCCAGTTTTCTCAATAGAATATGCTAACCTATAGGGAAATCAGATAGTAAAGCCACTGCCTTCAAGCTGGCTCTTTCCAACAAAGGCGTGTTTAACTCTTCTAAGAGAAAGTCATCACTACAACTTCCCTAATTGTGAACTTCCCTAACTGGAGCATCCTAGGAAGACCAATGTGAGCTAAGAGCAAGGCCAAATGCAAGACTACTAAAATATATATTTAACGGTACTTTTATGTAAGGTTCTCCTTTTTGACAAGACATCACTTTGAAGATTCTCTAGTAACTACAAGGAGCTATCAGAGTGTTTATTCCCTAACAGCAGTCCTGAGGGAACTCACTTTAAAGGAGAGATTAAAAAGGCAATGTAATTTCTTGATTGAAGCATCATATAAATGGGGGCTTCTACAATGTGTAAAGAAGACACTGGTTTAAACGAATCAAACTTTCTCCTTAATTCTGCATATAGTAATATATCTAGGCAAACTCACCATCTTTTCCCAGGAGTGACGACCTTATATTTGGCCTTCCTGAGCAATACAGATCTCAAGGGAAAGGAACAGAAACAAAGAGATGTTCCTGATAGGGATCGTGGGTCCACACAGAGCTATGATGATTTCCTCATAATCACCTTGATTTCCTCTCAAGAAGCACACCTGGGGCAGCCGGGGAGACGTACTGGCTCCCTCTGACTGGTGCCGGGCGCTTACCTCCATGCTGTACCTCTCCACTGTCCTTCTCAGGGAGACATACTGCCTCCCTCCAGCTAGTGCCGGGCGCTTACCTCCATGCTGTACCTCTCCACCGTCCTTCTCAGGGGGTCTACAGCCTGCCAGCAGATCAGGATGCACAGGTCAATCAGCAGCATGCCCCCGACGATCACAAGCAGTTTCTGGTCCTTGATGATCTGCAGAGAGGGTGGGGGCAGAAGGGACATAAGAGGGCTTCCCAAACAGCAGCCAAGGGGCCGGGTCAGGTAGGTGAGCGAATGGCTCCACCTGAAAATTCGCCTGGGCTCCCCATCACCCACAGGATAAATCCAGACAAGCTCCCTTGCTTGGCATTCAAGGCCTTTCATGAGCTTGGCTTATCCACGCCCCAGACACACACATATACTGAATTAAGTTTGATGACTCTCAGGCTCTGGCCCTGCTGTGATTTTTCACCCCAGGCCTTCATGGGTGCTGGTTCTTTTGTCTAAAACACTCTGTTCTATGTGACAGACTGCTAAAATCCTTAGAGACTCAGATGCACTGTCGCCTCCTCTGTGAAGCCTCCCTAACTCCCACAGCAGAACTAATTTCTCCCACAGCATTTTGTTCCCATACTTAATTATACTTAATAAGTTTAATACTTATTATTATGACTAGTAATAGTAGTAACTACAGGAAGGAGAATAAATACAAATGCTACCATTTAGTGAACACTGTGCCTGCCTCGAGGTTGATTATTATTCCCATTTTTCAGCTGAAGAAACTGAGGCTAACACTGGGGGCTAAGTAACCTACTCAGTGGAATAGAGCTACTAAGAGGTAAAGCCTGCAAGCTCCTCCCGTCTCCAGAGAGCACACCCTCAAACATTTATAGCACCTACCAGATGCTACAGTGATTAGGTGCTGTATTAAGTTGTATACAGTCTACCCTCCTCAGTAAACTGGGGAACCCCAGACAGAAGGGAAGCCTGTTTTATTTATTTGTTTACCTTCAGCACCTAGCAGGGCCTGGCATGCAGTTGGTACTTAAAAGTTTGATGGATTGAATTGAGATGAAGGAATATATAAAGAAGAAATATAACTCCTGTCCCATTTTGCAGCTGGGGATATCTTTATCACACTGTGAAATTCCCACCCCACTTTATGTCCATTTGATGGGGACTGGCCTGGGGACAAATGCTGTCAGGGGCAAAGCTAAGCTGTATTTCACTCGGTGGGTGTTTATGTGTCCTCGCCCCCCTCCCCTACCCCTGCCCCAATGCCAAATAAAAGCTAATGTGATGAAGTAGTTCTGGAAAAGACTACAGAAAAATAAACAACAAAACTGAAGTAGAAGCTTAAGAAATATCACCAGGTCTGGTTTTTAATGATTAAAGCAATCCTTAAAGGAGAAATAAAAACTCAAGAGGCCTCTCTGTGGCTAAACTGTAAAAAGAACAAGAGAGTATTGCTGAGTTAAGGCCAAAGAGATCAAATCTACCAAAACCACTTGATCTGGGGCCGGGGCGCTGACCAAGTCCCATCATCTGAGATTTTACAGAAACATTCAGGGAACCCCTGATAGCTTTAGAAACCTGGCTTGACCCTTGCCCTCAGGGGAACCAGGTCATACCCTGTTAGCCTTGAGAAGTCGGGGCGAAAGGAAGAAATGCCTGAGGAACTTAGGACAGGCTAGAAGGGGGCTCCCTACTTGATGCTCACCCAGCTTCCCCGACTTCCTTATTTTTCAGCTTTCTCTTCAAAAGCTGCATAAACTCTCCTCTGTTATGTCTGTGCACACTGATGCCATGAAACTCTCTCTGAGGCTAGGAGGTTACTAATGCTCCATCCTCACTAAATGAGAGATTGGGAGTGAAGGCACCCAGGAACAATTAAACATCAAGTTCTGGAATCAGAGCTGAGTTTAAGTCTTACTAACTAGCTGTGTGTCCTTGGTAAGCTTCCTAATCTGTCCAAGCCAGTTTCCTCATCTACACAATAGGGGATGATGACCACAGAAATTGATAGATTACCATAGTCTGGCTTACAGTTCCTGATCAATAGATGTCAGTTATTATTATTAAATGTTACTCCCCATGGTTTTTCAGAGCACAGATCAGCAAACTATGAATTTGGCCCACTGTTTGTCTTTGTAAATAGTTTTATTGGAACACAGTCACATCCGTGCATTTATGCATTTATGGTGTTGTCTCTGGCTGCTTTTGTTCTACAACAGCAGAGTTAAGTGGCTGTGACAGACTGTATGGCCTGCAAAGCTGAACATATTTACTATCTGACTTTTTACAGGAAAAGTTGGCTGACATCTTCTTTTGAGAAAATAGCATGTCTTTATTTCTTCAAAAGACTTCAGATATTTTGACTTGATTCAGCCTGGTCTTTCACTAGGCTCAGCTCATTGCCTACTTCCAGGGACGCCATTCCAGAGGGAATAGAGCATGGATGGTGCCCCTGGGTTGTACAACAGCGGCCCTGCCTTCCTGCCATCACTCAGATGACAGATACTCTTCTGGCATTTTCCTGAAGCTGAGCCTGGATGAAATTCTGAGCCTGATGGTATTATTTACAACAGTATCAAGTTATATGTGTAGTAAACTTTCTTTGTCCTCCAAAAAACATCTGGCTGCAAAACAGAAGATCTCATCTCTGAGTTACTGCTCTAGTCTCAATGTTTCAACTTGGTCCTGGTAAGAATAAGAGGCAGAATAAAGATGGTGGTAGTGAGGCTTCTCAATTCAAGATTTTACAATTGATCTTTAGGGAAAAAACAGTTACATACTATAAAAATACTGAATTTAGAAGCATTAAGTCACCACATGTCAATACTTCCTTTAGCAGGCTTTGTTTTGCTTAATGTCTTTAAAAATGTAGCCATCTGGGGTAAAGTTTGTATTTGTGTGTGTTTGGGGAAGGCATGACACAGTGGGTAGAGGGAGGACAGATGAAGTGGGAGCCAGGGAAGGAAGAAAAGGATAAAAAGACTGAAAAAAAGTGTTAGACTGCATTTACAAATTTATTTAAATCTTGTATATGTGTCAGTAAAAAAAAAATTAAGGGGCTCACTTTTAAAAAGTCTAAACTTAAAAAAAAAAAAAACCAAGAAAATACAAAACAATGACAATAAAAACTGACCTTATGGCTCCATAAAAGGTTGGAATCATGGAGAATTCAATCCCAGTTTTGCCCTGTGACTCCCACAACCCTTTCAAAGCGATCTGGTTCCTGACTTGAGATTTTGATCTGTGAAAGGTAAACATTTCTCTTCTACTCTTAACCTCCTCTAATTTGGCTGGTAAATGATACTCAGCTTTAGTGCCACAAGGCTGTTACTGGAATAACTAGAAAGCCTAGAGAAAAAAATGTCTCACATTGGAAAGGTGTGTTCATCTGGCTTAAATCATTTTCACAACCGACTAAACTGGTGACTGAATCTTGTACTCAAAGCCTTTGACAGTGTCTCAGACAGACCCCCTCCCTGGACAGCTGCCTGGCTCTTACTTTGCCCAACCCCTTGGGGTACAGCAAGTCCCCTTGTCCCAGGCAGCATAGCAGGCTGTGGCCACATCATAACTCCAGCTTCCGTGGAGTTTTCAGACAACTCAACTCCTGAAGTCTTCCCTGGCATGTTCTGTCAATTGTTGCCAGACAATCTGAGTGTTCTTGCTTAGTGATTACATGAATATTGGAAAACAAAGGCTACTTCTTTATTACCAATAATGCTACTGCTGCTGCTGCTAAGTCGCTCAGTTGTGTCCGACTCTGTGCGACCCCGTAGACGGCAGCCCACCAGGCTCCGCCGTCCCTGGGATTCTCCAGGCAAGAGTACTGGAGTGGGCTGCCATTGCCTTCTCCGATTACCAATAATAATATGCATGAATCACATATTGACACAAAGGAACCAATACTGATTCTTCAAACCTCAATGGACTTTTCATAAATGACAGAGCCACAGAGCGGGAGGGGCCCCAGAAGTCACGTGTGCCTGTCAAACTTTGGCTTGCATCAGCTTCGCTGAGAGGGCAGGTGGAAACATATTCCCAGGCTGCAGGAACCTAGCTCTTAGGGCTGGGAGGAGGGGGCAAGAAACTGCATTTCTAACAAGCTCCCAGGTGATGCCAATGATGCTGCTTTACAACTTATACTCTGGGTAACCCAGGTCTAGACAGAAACCCAGGCTGTATATTAGTACAACTTGGGGAAGTCTAATAACTCCTACTGGTCAGCTCCAGCCCAGGAGGTGTGGGCTGAGTTACTTCTTGTAGTTTTCAAAAGCTCCCATTTGATTGTAATGTGCAGTCAGCTCTGAGAAGGACCAGGTGGCCAGGCTCCTCATCTTACAGACAGAAGGGTGTGTCACAAATGCTTCTGAGGCCCAGTGAGAGCAGGGCCTTCCAGGTGAACACAGGCAGTGGGTGGCAAAGCTGAGCTCTTTCCTCCCTCCAAACACAGCCTGTAGTTTTCCCAAGATGGTCTGGTAAGGGGGGTGGGGTACAGAGAATGAGACTACAGTTCCTCTCCCCCATCTGGAGAGCAGTTCCTAGAGTAGCCCTGATGGTGAAGGGGCAGGTGATGGGGCTGACACCTGAGAGGTACCACTGGGCAGAGACAGAATCACAGCTCAGGAGACAATACCGTGTCAGTGCACCCCCGTTCCACAGACAAGGAAACAGAGGCCCTGAGAGATGAAGTGCGTGTGTGTTAGTCTCTCAGTGGTGTCCGACTCTTTGCAACCTCATGGGGTGTAGTCCACCAGGCTCCTCCGTCCATGGGATTTTCCAGGCAAGAATACTGGAGTGTGTTGCCATTTCCTTCTCCAGGGGATCTTGCTGACCCAGGGATCAAACCTGGGTCTCCAGCATTGCAGGCAGACTCTACCATCTGAGCCACCAGGGAAGCCCTTCATCTCAGCAGGGAAGAGATGAAGAGGTTTGCCAAAAGGACCCACAGCAGGTCAGTGGTGAAGCAGGGAGTAGAAGCCTGCTCTCCTGCTGTGCCTGCTGGCCCCACCACCTTGGGCTCGCTGCTGTCTGCCACAAGCATGAGGGCTCATGACCCAGGTAACAGGATGGCAAATGCAAGTTTGGGATGAAGAACTGGAGAAGAGGCACCGTGTTCCAGAGTAGGGTGAGGTCACAGTGCAGGATCTTCGAAGGAGATGTCTGTGAATGGGTTTTACACACATCAGGGGTTTAAAAAGTGTGTGAGGGGGGACGTGAGGGGTAGAGGGGGAGTTGAATCAAGAAGAGAACTTTTGGAAAGTGGTGTCATGATGTTATCTCACCTCATCTCCAGGTGAGAGGATGGGGGATATGCTTCCTCTATGACCTCAGATCAAGAGGGGCTTAAGGAGAACACTCAGATGGCTTGAATGCTAGGCTCCCTGCAGCCTGGGGACCTGGTGAGCCTATGTCTGACTCCCGCCTGAGAAACCCCCGGGAGGATGACAGGTCAGCTGCTCCACCATGGAGCAGAAGAGGGGAAGCGGCTACGGCCGGATCAGTCTCCACCCCTGAGTGTGTAGGAGAGAAGGATGTATGTATGAGTGCCTCCTGAGGAGCAGTGTGGGCTCCAGGTGAGGGAGGGCTGTGCCCAAGGCAAGCTGGAGGGGCGAGCCCAGGAGTGGGGCCCTACCACATGCCTGGGGAAGGAGCGACAAGTGGCCAACCGGGGGAGTATTTCCCCCATGTTGGGGGCACTGAAGGAGAGTAAGTCCTAGTAATGGGGGCTTTGAAAATCCCACAGAAGGACTCCATGAGAGCCTAAAGTGAAAATTGCTCAATTGTGTCTGACTCTTTACGACCCCATGGACTATACAGAATTCTCCAGGCCAGAATACTGGAGTGGGTAGTCTTTCCCTTCTCCAGGGATCTTCCCAATCCAGGGACCGAACCCAGGTCTCCCGCACTGCAGGCGGATTCTTTACCAGCTGAGCCACAAAGGAAGCCCAAGAATACTGGAGTGGATAGCCAATCCCTTCTCCCGTGGATCTTCCCAACCCAAGAATTGAAGCAGGGTCTCCTGCATTGCCGGTGGATTCTTTACCAACTGAGCTATGAGGGAAACCCATGAGCACCTAAAGGGTCTGCTTATCCTCGCAGGAGCAGCAAGGTCAATGCCGCTCCTGAGAAGTGAGGTCTTCCCTGCCCCTTCCACCACTTGAAGCCCTAACTCTGGAGGGCTCGGAAACCTTGGAGATGGGATGGTGGGGAAGAAACTCAGCCTGGCAAGACAGAGAGGCAGCTCATCCACAGCTCCTCCTCTCCCAGGGCAGGTGACCAACTGCTCAGGACAAGCCAGGGGAGAGAGAGGCGCTGCCTCTGAATGCAGTTTGGGGTTTTGAATGTTATGATGGACTCCGTGTATTAGTTGTTGACCAGACAACCTTCTAAGTCAGGAGACTTTCCTGAATTTTTCTCTAGGAGTAAGGGAAAATAAGTGCCAGCTGTCAGAGGAGTTAAAAAAGACCAGCGTGGGGAAAGCTCTCTGAATGCATCCTAAGGGTTGAGCTTGATCAACACAGCGTTTATAGCCAACGACACGGGTGGCAGACGCTTTCCTTCCACATGAAGGCAGGGCTCCTGTCCTCTAAGGTCCTCTCTGAAAATGGAAGCACTGCATCAGGCCCCTTCCCTGTTTCACTTTCCTCTTTCAAGGGCTTCTCACTGCCCACAGGTTACAGTTCGAATTCCTAACTGTGGCTCCTGCCTTCCCCTGCAGCCTTCTCTTGCACCCTGTCCCCATGGACCCCTCAGCAGCTGAACTGTCCCCTCCCTTCCCCAGGCCTCCCTGCACATCGTTCCCTCTGGGAGATGGGTAACCCCTCAGCCTCTGCCTCCCTCTCAGCCTCCAAGTCTTAGCACAGGTGTCACTTACTACACCGACCCCTCCCTGAGTGCTGTACCCCAGTACCCCATACGCACCCAACCAGCCCTTATTACTCTGCCTTGTAAACAATTTGTAAAGTGTCTGATCTCCCCAGGAGGCTGACGGTGTTGGGGGTTTGGGTTGGGAACGGGGGGAGGGTTGTGTTTAGCTTGAATCCCCAGCAAGCAGCCGAGTGCCTGGCTGTACAGTAGGTGCCTAAGAAGTCTTTTGAAAATAAATACTGGGTGAACACTGCAAACACTCTGCGACAGAAGGAGCCATTACCTTCTTCTTCATTTTCACATTTTTGAAGATGGCGTGGACTCTCCATGTCTTTGCAAACATTGCCCCAAAGGCGGTGGTGTAGCCCACGGTGAGAATCCAGGTCCTGACCTAGAGGCCATGAGAAAACAGAAGGTCAACATCTCCCAGGTGGACGAACCTTGTCTTTTATGAGAGTGTCCCAACAGTGGGACTCCAGATGGTAGGGGCAGATGCTCTACTTTACATATGGTGGAGTTTCACAAGCATCAACAGTCCTTCCATCACATGTCAATCTGATAGACCTTTACTTCGATCAACCACTCACCAGACCCAGGGCCCTAGGTGCAGAGGCACATGAGATTCAAACTCTGCCTTCCATGGGCCCACCGCCCAGTCACTGAGAGAGGCACAGAGGGTCCCCGAGACCACTGAGGGGCCACAGACCAGCCTTCCAGTCCACCTTTCCTCCTCTCCTTCCTTGACGGCCTTTTGTGTGCCTGCGAGGTGACCGTAATTGCTGATTTCTCTGCCTCCTTACCCAAGTCTCTAGGAGACCAGGTGGCCCCAGGAAGCTCTCCTACAGTACTCCTTGCTCCTGGGGTGTAGGCAGTGGGGAGGGCAGGGCACTGAGCCATGGGGGCTGAGATGGGGCAGGAAAACAAGCTTGCATGGCCCTTCTCTGGTATTAGTGACCTTGCCACTCTGCTAGGCAGGGCAGGACTCAGCCAGAACTGGCCCCGGGGACACATGACTGGCAGCTGCACCAGCCCAGCTCCTGGCCATCATGAGGGGCTGTTCAGTGATGGGGTGGAAGGCCAGAGGAGAGGGGCTGTGACCTTTCCACTCTCACCTTGGGCCTATCTCATCAGGCCTTTAGAGAAAGATAGGAGCGACGCTGCCTGGGTCTAGCCTTGGTCCCTGAGCCCACACTTGGACCTGGGGTCCTTGCTTAGGACTAAGGCTTTATCTGGCTTTCACCTGATCCCTAGGACTAAAGTGTGCCATGATCCCTGGCCCCAGGCTGGTGGCTGCCAGAAACCATCAGCCCTGATAAGAGCAGAAAGCCTGATTCCTGCAGATGGAGGTGGCCGGTAACCATCTGTTAGGTCGTGGGGCATCCTGGGTGCCCACTCTTCACCTGCACTGCCACTGTGGCCAGGCCCCAGCCTCTCCTGAGTCCACCCTCACTGGCTGGTCTGGACACCCTCCAAGACCCAGGAGACACATCTCCTGGGCCCCCAAATACAGCCCAGTCCTGGGCTGTGCGCCACTACTTTCTGGGGCCTCCCACTCACGGGGACAAAAAGGCTGTATGCTCTGTGAGCCCTGGTTCTAGGCTGTGGTCTTTCCTCTGCTCTTCCTCAGCTCTGCTGAGCTGAGTTAACCTCTGAAAGGCCCCCATCTGCCTCGGCTGAACTCAGCAGGAAGGTGGGTATGATAGGGAAGAGAGAGATGGCAAGGGTGGACAGGTCAGCTCTCCGTGTCCAGAGCCCAGCAGGTTTGCCAGGCCTCAGCGGCCCATCCAGCCCAGGGCTGCAGGCGGTCGTGTAGGAGGTTCCCAGATACGCTCCCTTCATGCAGTCCCTTCCCTCTGCCTTTTAGCAACTTAGCTTCCCAGCTTCTTAGAGACAGAACATTTCCCCTTTCCATTTTATCTGCAAAAATAGGAACTGGCTAGGGAGATGGAAAGACCAACCCCCTAAGGAAAGACAACAGCATTACGGTGACTGGTCAGGAACACAGACACATGAGGTGTGAACGCTGATAATGTGAGGACTCAATCTTTTTTTTTTTAATTTCGAAAATTTCAGACAGGCAAGAATGAATCACAGTACTCTAGAGAAGGTGTAGGATGGCCATATTATAAAACAAGGATGCAAGAAAAGTAAGCAGAGCAGAGACAGGGAAGGAGTCAATTATTGGGAACTTAGACCTGAGCTTATTCAATGATAAGATTTCACATTCCTAGCCTGTTGGAGTTACATAGGACCTTACAGATCATTTCATTCATTTGTTCATCTGTTCATTCAATAAGGATTACTAGGTCAGAAGCTAAATATATAATGATGAAAACAAACGAATAAAACAACCACCACCAAAATCAGGGTGATTTTTCTGGAGTCATCAGTTGAGTGAGAAAACCCCTTTGTAGATGAAGTAATTGAGACTCAGGGCATTGAGGTATTTCTCTCAACCATGCAACCTGGCTCCAGAGCTAAGCTTGGAACTCAAGGCCTTGACCTAGTCCAGCCCTTTCTCCTCCACATCCTGCTGCCTGTCCCTCAGAGAGCCTCCTGACCCAGCCAGGTCCACCCTGCCCAGGAGGCAGCTGCCAGGACAGCACACCTGGGGAGGCCGCTGACCAGCCTGAGGATACTTCCTTGGCTGACTTCAGCACACTTACAGAGCTAGTGGTTGAGTGAAGACCAGTGGTCGCCAAGTGTTTTTGACCGTGTTCTTCTATCAGCAAAAACCATTTAAAACATGAACATATACAGAACAAGGAAATTTTAAAAAGGACGGTAAGAGATGGAATATTCTTCTTCATAATGTGGCAGACAAAGACCTCATACTCGCAGTAAAAGTATTACTCCAATATGCTTGGCATTATAATATTTGCTTTAACTTATGCTTTCTCTGGGGCCATTATTTTCAGGCTACTTGTCTACTCTGTAAGGCCAAACTCATTAAGACATAATAGTACAAATGAGTTAAGTTAGTTAAAACTCAACAATATACATTTAACTGGGCATCTGGAAACTACAATATGGTGCCATAAACTGAAAGCAAAGAATGGATGAGGATGCCTGGGCAGAAAAGAGGGAACCTACAGGGCCCAAGACCTGCTGGCAAGGTTCACTTAAGCTGGTGTCTGAGAACCTGGGTTTGGGGAGGGTCGTACTATTTGCCCAGTGATAAGAGTGACTCTGTGCCTGAACGGTTTGTGCAAACAGCATGTTTTATGCCACAAATCTGCCTTCCTTCTGAGAGCCTGGAGTTTGGGTAAGTGTTCAGGAGAGGGGACCTGGGTGACTGGCCTCCAGTAAAAACCGTGGGCGCTAAGTGTCTGCTGAGTTCCCCGGTATACATTTCACGTGTTGTCATAAGTCAGTGCTGGGGAATTAAGGGCATCCTATGTGACTCCACTGGGAGAGGCGCTGGGAAGCTCGCACCTGGTTCCCCGTGACTTCATCCCATGTGCCTTTTCCCTTTGTGGATTTTGCTTTACGTTCTGTCTCTATAATTAATCATTGCTGTGAGTACACTTCTATGATGAGTCCTAGAGAATCACTGAGCTGGGGCTTATCCGGGGACCCTGCACACAATGCCCTGGGGCTGGCTGGTGTCATAGCTGACCAACCTCTCCGTCCTCAGAAGAGTTCTGCATGAGACCACCAGACACACCCACTGCCATTAGATTTTAGTAAAGCTTAATTTCTTTCTTTTTTTCTACATATAAAGTAAGTAAAGGCTGTAATATATTCTTCCACAGCCTCCCTGGTGGCTCAGACAGTAAAGAATCTGTTTGCAATGCAGGAGACCAGGGTTCAATCCCTGGGTCAGGAAGATCCCCTGGAGAAGGGAATGGCAACCTACTCCAGTATTCTTGCCTGGAGAATCCCATGGACAGAGGAGCCTGTCCCTAGGATTGCAAAGAGTTGGACATGACTGAGCAACTGTCACCCTCAATTTCTTTCATTTTTTTCTACATATAAAGTAAGTAAAGGCTGTAATATATTCTTCCACAAGATGATCCCAGGGGATTCACATCCCTTTGGAGACAATCTGGAGCTCTTCAGACAATGATGAAACAACAATCGAAGAAATATTCTGAAAGCAGGACAGTGGGACCCCTACCAGCAGAGCCACCCACCTCAGGCTGCCTCTGCTCAGGGTTACCCCTGGGCTTGGCCTTTGCAAAAGGAGGTAGAATTTCTCTCTCCAGTCTGCCACCATCATTTTAAGATGGAAATGGACCCTGGGGCTCAGTCCTGAACCCGCTTTGTCCTAAAAGTGCTCTCCCTGGGTTATCATTCGCATCCTCAGGGGTCAACTGTTCTCCTTGTGCTGACAATTCCCTTAGCTCTTTCCCAGCTCCTACCTCTCTTCTGAGCTCCAGACCTGCATACACCACCATCACTGGAGACCAAGGTGACACTTAGTTGTTCACCAAACCTTCACACTCGGGAACCAGAACTGAGCCCATCAGCCCTTCTGCTGAGTAGCTCCACTGCCAGCCAACTCAGGGATGGTGCTTTTATCCACCTGTCACTGGAAATAAGGACCTGGAAGTCCCCCAGGAACCCTCCCCTCTCCCACCCTACACTTTCCTATTCAGTCCCCAAGTGCTTCTCCTTCTGCCCCCCTTCCCAGGCTCTGAGAGGTGGGGCCCCATGCCAGCACCTCCCAGTTCCTTTGCCCTCTGGTTTCTGTCTTGATGGAGGGTACCATCAGGAGACTGGAGAGGGCAGGAGAGAGAAGACAGGGTGTGCACTACCTGTGGTCACAGCATTTGCGCCGGCTCTGGCTGTAGCTGGGCTCCACATGTGGCCTGGCCTCTGTGGGTAAAGGAAAACCCTCCCTCTTTACCCCTTCAGGCCCAGGAGTGGTGAGGGCTTCCTGCAATGGTCTCTACACCTGCTTCCTAATCCCACCCACACCTCTGTAGGTGGTCCCTTCACTGCACCTCTCTAGTGAAGCACCCAGATGGACTCTGTATGCTTCCAGGACTTTGACGACCGTCTTACTCCCACGTCTCTTGTTAGTAACCCCTCCTCTCTGTTCCCATGGTGCCATCCAGATGAGCCATTATGAGCAGGGACTCTGGAGTGAGACTGACAGAAGTTCCAGTCCTTGTTTTGTCACTTGCTATCTATGCGAAGCTGGGCAGGTCACATAACCTCTTTGAGCCTCAGTTTCCTCATCTGTGAAGTGGGGGCAACTAATGTATCTGACTTCGTGGGATGGTTGTGTGGATGAGATGAACGAAGGTGTGTAAAGGACTGAGGTTCTTAATCAAGACTTGGTTTTTCTCCAAGTATTTCTTATCACCGCCTTCAGGACCACAGCACGAGCCTCCAGCTGGCCTCCTGCCCCTCGGCTCACCTGCTGCTCATCCATCAAACACTCCCCCAAGAGGAACAATCCTCCACAGCAAATCTAAGCAAGTCTCCTTGAGTTTAAAGCCTTTACTGCCCCATTGAGCCCACAGGTTAAACTCCAGATTCTTAGCAGGGTGTGCCCTCCATCATCCACACCCCTCCTGCCACTCCCCACACAGCATTTCATATCCAAGCAATTCCACACTGCTTCAACGTCCCTGCATACCACATGGCTCACACTGTGGGCCTGGCATTGGCTATTTCCTCCACTCAGAATGCCATCCTCTCTAAGTTCCTTTGCAAATTTTCATGAGCCCTCCAAAATCCAGATTCACAGGCCACCCCCTCTGAGAAGCCCTCCCAGGTCTTGCAAGGAGGTCACAGCTGCCTCCTCCCTGCGACTTCTGTCCTCATGCATGTCTGTGCTGTGCTGGTCACACTGAGATCATGTCCATTTGATTACCTGCCTGCCTCTCCTACGATATGGTGCAGAGCCTACATTGCCCACCTTTAAATCTCTGGATCCAGCACTGAGGGGGTGATCGGGCTGGGTGGGCTCACTTAGGAGGTAATGAGATCTCTGTCACCAAAAGTGTGCAAGCACATGAAAGGAAGACCATAGAGGGAACTGGAGCACTGAATGGCAAAGGAGGCTGAGCTTATGGCCTCAGTGGTCCCTTCCTCGCAATGAAGTATCTGTGAGGTAGTGAGCTCCGCATCACTCCATGGATTCAAACAGACCTTGGAGGACCCCGTGTATCAGGGTGTTATGGGGCATTTCCTGCACTGGGGAAGTTTTATTTGATTTCATCCCATGTATCTCCCTTCTGGGTGGTTCTGTGATGCCAAATAAACAAGAAGATTCTGCAGGGCTATAATGATTCTGTTTCTAATTGTTGTTGTTAGCTGCTAAGTCGTGTCTGACTCTTTTGCGACACCAACCCCTGGAGGAGGGCATGGCAGCCCACTCCAGTATTCTTTCCGAGAAAAATCTCGTGGACAGAGGAGCCTGGCAGGCTACAGTCCATCAGATCACAAAGAGTCGAACACAACTGAGGCAACTGAGCACAGACTGTAGCCTGCCAGGCTCCTCTGTCCATGGGATTTCTCAGGCAAGAATACTGGAGTGGGTTGCCATTTCCTACTCCAGGGGATCCTCCTGACCCAAGGATCAAACCTGCATCTCCTACACTGGCAGGAGGATTCTTTACCACTGAGCCCCCTGGGAAGCCCTTGTTTCTAATACAAGTCTACTGATTCATCAGCATAAGACAAATAGCTACTTCGCTCTCTCCCAAAGTCTTAAACATATTTATTCTAATTAAACAGAATTATTCTGATGTTAAAGTCTTTCTTTTTCTCTCCTTAGCCATAAAGTTTCCTGGCCCCTCTGCACACAGTGTGATAGCAACCATGGGGGAGAGGAACTTTAGGCAGGCAATGCTCATCTCAGTCTCAACCATGAAGAAGGAAAAAACAGTGCACATCTCCAGATGGAAAGAAAAATCTACACCTGAAACAATTCTGTTTAGACGCTCGCTCAATTGATTTTGGGAAGGCCTGCCTGGCAGAGTGAAGGGCTTTCAGTGCTCTTTGGGGACTAGCAGGAAGAGACACACAGCCCCTCCCACAGTTCTGTTCTACCAATGTCTAGGGGTGGAGGAAGCCGTGTCAGCTGGATGGATGCTGGGTGGTGGGGGCAGGTGGGGTGGCTAGCTGTTTGCCTGCTGTCCAGAAAGGTTAGAAAAAAGGGCCTTTTGCTTCATTCTGACCATCCACCCCAGATGATCAATAGTGAGAAGGCAGGCAAGGGAGACCCAGACTATCCAAAAGCAAGCCCCACACCTCCATTACCATGAGGTGCTATAGCCTGGAGCTGAAAGGCTAGGGTTCAGCCTAGGATCTCCAGGGCCTGCCTTGTCTTCCTGGGGAAGAGTGCGGGTGCTGGAGAGATTTGCAGTGCTTCTAAAGGCAGGGTGCCTCTGAAGAGCATGCTCCAGAAACAGCTCCAGAAGACTGTCTTACCCAGGGTCCTTTAAGTAAGATCTGCATTGAAAATCCTTCCAGGGTTTAGAGTACAGCAAAGACTTTCTGGGCTTCCCCGGTGGCTCAGTGGTAAAGAATCCGCCTGCAGGAGATATGGGTTCAATCCCTGGGTCGGGAAGATCCCCTGGAGAAGGAAATGGCAACTCATTCCAGTATTCTTGTCTGGGAAATCCCATGGATAGAGGAGCCTTGCGAGCTACAGTGCACAGAGTCACAAAAGAGTTGTATACAACTTAGTGACTAGACAACAACAACAAAGACTTTCTGGGGGAACAATTCAAGGGCTCATGGCACAAACAAGGGTACTTTGGGACTCAAGTTAGGGCCAATGGGGTATCTTAGGAGCCCTGGTGCAAATCAGAGAAAGCTGCCCCTCTCTCTGAGAGGAAGTGTTTCCAACAGGAACCCCTCGAGACCCTTTGTGAAAGATCCCCACCTCCATAAGACCTACCAGCTGAAGAACTCGATTCAGAGAGCAGATCACAGGCTGAACTCAGCGCCTGCCCACTTCTGACACCAACAGCCTTATGCGGTGCACAAAACACACAACCGTACTTGGTGGCCTTGACTCAGGCTCCGAAACAGGCAGGAGGCCCTTCTCCCCTTCCGCCCGACAGCCCTAGCAGTGACTGGAGGTTGGGGAGCTTCCTGGAAGCACAGCGTCCTCAAGATGGGCAGTGGAGACAGGGGGGTGTGGGTGTATTCTGGGGAGGGGGCTGATGTGTGGCTCCACACAGCTCTGTGGACTGAAGATGTGGATAAGTGGGTGTGGGGGCAAGAGCAGAAGTGAGGTAAGCAATATACAGGCCCCAGGCTGAGCAGCTGCAACTGGTTTAGGCTCCGGGCTGAGCAGCTGCACCTGGTCTCCTGCTGACACTTCAAGATAAGATACCAGCAGGAGCAGATCCTGATCAGGTGGAAAGACAGCGAACACAACATCTTCATTGTCGTGGCCAAGGGGAGGGCCCAGGCTGACGCATGCACAGAAGAGGCCCTCACTCTAGGGGAGGGACAAAAAGAGGAGGAGGCACCAGCTCCTAATATATCCTGCCAACCTCCCAGAAACCTTTGTGCTAGAAGCCATCTTGGCTGAGAGATGTGCGTGCCACCAGGAAGGACCCTGAGTCAGACCAAATATGGGCACAAGCATGATGACTGGCCAGAGACAACAGAAAAACTGCCCCCACCTCATATAAGCAACCTAAGCTGCCCCTATTGCACACAACACACTCTGAGTTCACCCATGTGCTCTTCCACACATACTGGGCTTCTAATAAACACTTTTATCTTTTTCACAGTCTTGGTCTCTGCTGAATTCTTTCTTCAAAGAAGACAGACTGAGGTCCTTCTTCTAGCCATTCCACTGCTGGAATGAGAAAAGGAGGTGAATATGCCATCAAGACTGCAGCTTCTAGGGAACTTGTGAGCAGACAGGAGGCATCTTTCAGGACTTTCAGAAATAACCGCAGCTCATTCTGAGGGGGTCTCCTATTTTAAGTCTCCCCTGATTTGTCCCTCTGCATCTGGCCCTCACTGTCTCATGTAGGCCTGTCTGCATCAGGGCATAAAACACACTGAATGGGAGTTATTCAACTACATCTTCCCATATGCACTGTGGACTTCCTGTGGGCAGTCATCTGTGTGTCCAGCTCTGGGCCTGCAGAGCCTGGCACATAGTAGGTGCCTGGGAAATGTTATCACATAAATGAATGAATTGTAAGACAAGGATCGGGGCTTGCAGTAACCCATGTGAGGCTGTGTGGGATGAAGGGACATCATCTGTACATTTGCTGGAAGGTTTGGGGAGCCCCTGGCATTCTCCTCAACCCCCTCCTCTGGAAGCTAGAGGTCCAGGGAACTTTTCACAACTAAAGGCCCCGGATGGCCAAGCATAGAGGAGACAGGGGGTAGGAAGGCTACAGCCTGCCCAGGTCCTAATTGGTCGAAACAGACTTTGTCAGTATCAGTCCCTATAACCACAGCCCCAAGTTGCTCTAAACCAGCCAGGAAAGGCCACCATCAAAACTTGTGGGCATCCCCTGGGCTAGCTTTCCAGCCATCTTCTGAACTCACAAAGCTCTTTATTGTGGCCAGCCACAAAATCATGGGATCACATGCTGAAACAGTCCCCAAAACACATTCTTACATCAGATTCTCTCTCAACTGTCTCAAAAAAATAAAATTCTCCAAGCAAAAAAATAATCACAGATATTTATGGTCTTTCACTTGAAAACATTGCTAATTCCTATCACTCTTCAGTTTACTGGGAGGTCCGTTGGGTGTTCCCAGGTAGCCTTTTGAGTCAGTTATAAAATCCTAGTATCTCTGGGGGGGCTTCCCCGGTGGCGCTAAGTGGTAATGAAACTGCCTGCCAATGCAGGAGATGTGGGGTCAGGAAGATCCTTTGGAGGAGGGCATGGCAACCCACTCAAGTATGCTTGCCTGGAGAATCCCATGAACAGAGGAGCCTGGTAGGGCTACAGTCCATAGGGTTGCAAAGAGTTGGACATGCCTAAAGTGACCTAGCACAGGACAGCACAGCATCTCTAGCAGGGCTGGAAGAGGACACTGTGCTTCCGAATCCAGTACCTGTACCCCCCACTATTTCAACCCTTCCCAGCTGCTGCCCATGCAGAGCTCATCCATACACCTGTGAGAGGGTGGACGGCTGAGAGCATGCTCCAGGACCCAGAGCCCAGCTCTCTGTCCTGTGATGGGATGGATGGCCCTGCTTCTGAGATTCCAAGGTGGAAGTCTATGATCCCCTTTCCTCCTCCCACTGATCCTCACGGGACAAGGTTTCTGGTGCTTCCATTGTCTTATATCACTGGTCTCCAACAGACAAACTCAATAATAAAGCATGGTTTCTAATCTGGATCTCGTTACTCTAACTGTGGTCTGTGGATGCAGCAGCAGCATCCCAGAGCTTATTTGAGCTGCAGTGTCTCCAGCCACCCCAGACCTAATGATCACCTGAATTCCCCAAGATCTGCAGGTGAGTTACATGCCCTTTGAGCAGCACTGTCTGTGCAGGCAGAAGTTAGGATGGTGGTTACTCTGGGAAGAAGGGTGCAGACAGTAGCTGGAATGGGGTAGGAAGGGCTTCTGGGATGCTGGTAAGGGCCTGTTTGTTGATCTAGATTCACAGTTGAATCCAGTTTGCGAAAACTCACTGAGCTATACACTTATGAAATGTGCATGTGTGTATTTACATTAATAAAAGGTTAAACAATAAAGGAGTTGGGATTCTCAGCAAGTGGAGGTAGCTGGGAGTTAAAGCCGAGCTGCACTCCTCTGCGCTGCCATCAGAGAAGCACTGGGCTGAACTGGCTTATGCAATGACTGGGGACTCACGTCCAAGTAAGTGCCCTTGGAGGTCTCGTGTGCATCATTCTTCCCTCCCTGACAGCCTGCCTCGAGGCTTCTCTCTGCACTCAAGGTGGCAGAAGTACAGCAGCTGGGCTTTGACTTAGGCAGGCCCCGAGTCTGTCCCTGACCCAGATCAAGCAGAGCAAGGGCATGGAAAGATGGAGGTTTTGCCGTGGATGTACCTACATCAAATCAGTCAGCATCAGCCTCAGTTTTCCAGCCTCTTCGTCATCCCAAGGTTGCCGTGTTTTGTTTGTAACTCTCTTAGAGGTGTCCAGAGGTAAACATAGTTGTCCAGACACAGTCTCATCACTCATTCATAATGATGGTGACTAGCGCTTATTGAATCTTACGTGACAGGTACTAAGTGCTTTACATACACTATCTCATTTAACCCTCACAATCCTATGAGAATGTCCATTTTACAGGAGTCAACTAAAGCTCAGAGATGTTAAGTAACTTCAAGTCACACAGCAGGGAGGTAGTATAGTTAGGATTTGAATGCAAGCAGTCTAACGGAAATTCCCTTATACATCAGGCACTATGATATTACTTTGGGGGTGTATAAAAAATAAATGAATAAATACACTAAAACAACTGAATTATACACCTTAATAGGGTGAATTTTACAGTATGTGAACTATTGTCAATCTCCGTATCTGTGCGTTCCACATCTGTGGATTCAAACAACAGGGAACAAACTGAAAACATTTTTTAAAAAAAATTCTAGAAAGTTCCAAAAAGCAAAACTTGAATTTGCCACACCAGTAGCTATTTACATAGCATTTACATTGGGTTTACAACTATTTACATAGCATTTGCATTGTATTAGGTATTATAAGTAACCTAGAGATGATTTAAAGTACATGGGAGGACTGTGTAGGTTATATTCAAATATTACACCATTTTACATAAGAGACTTGGACAACCTCACATTTTGGTATCTGTGGGGGTTCCTGGAACCAGTCCCCAGTGAATACTGAGGGATGACTGTATACCCCAAGTTTAAAAAATCTGAATGAACAAATATTTTGGTTGAGATACATATTGCTCACATCTCTAAGAATTTAGTTGACCTGTTTCTCCTGGTATGAACCAGCTAACAAAAAAAATCAACATATTTCTTTAAAAAAAATGAATGAAATGTCCCAGATATCTCTGTAGTCTGACAGACCTGGTTCCCTATTTCAGCCCCGCCACCTAGCCATGCATTAGAGCTTCAGTTTTCTCTCTTATGAAGCAGGGACAGTGAACCTTCCATGTAGGTGGCTGTGGAGATTTGAAGGAGAGGCTGCACCTGGTGGCTGGCCCAAGGTGAATCACAGTGGAGAGTGCTCATTTATGAGGGTACAAGCTTGGGGAGGGCACATGGCACTGCCGAGCGCCTCCATGCCCAGGAATGCTCTGGGCACCCCTGCAGCTGTGGAGATCAAGGCCTACCTGGGTCTTCTTGCCCGCACCTGCAGAGTCCTTCCTTACCCCTCCACACCGTGCAGGGGTTTCTGCCTAGGATTCCACAAGGAAGGCAAGCACCTTGTCTCTTCCTCACCTGCCCTGCTCACTCTCTGGGCTGCCAGGGGCTGGGATTCCTGAGCTGCATAAGCAAGTGTAAGGGCTCTCCACCCCCCTGGCACTGGGGCTCTGGCCCACACCCAGCACTGTCCTCATAGGTAGCTCTGTGCCCACAGGGGCCACGTTGCTATGACGACTCCACTACCCACACAGTGTCCAGGAAGACAGCACGGTGTAGCTGGAGCTGTTAGCAAGACTTGCTGAAACTAGGCTGGGAGGATGCCAGGAAGGGTCAGAGGGGATGGAGGATGGAACTGAATGAAACTGCTTCCCTAGCTCTGTTGTGTATGTGTGTATGTGTCTGTGTGCACGCGTGCACGTGTGTGAACGTTTGCTCACACATGCCCTCACCCCACTGTCCAAGTTATAATGGCCCTTCTGAGCAGAGGCACAGCCCCTAGAGAGGCACAATCCCATGACTGTCACAGGTTGCTTCCTGAGGTGGTGTTCACTGTTTACCTCAGTGTTTAGTTTCTATGTTGAAAACTAACAGGGGAAAACGTGGCACTCATATGGCAGCAGAACAGAGTGAAGGGAGACTTCTACAGCTCCACATCTCAAGCTGCTTCCTGAGCCACCCTGTCTCTTGTCCTCTAAGATTCCCTGCAGAACACAGAGTGGAGACTGTACCTGACGGGGAGGATGATGCCCCCTTCTTCCTACTTGCCTTATGCTCCAGGTGGCTTCTCTGAATTGTCTCATGAAGGCCACACCACAGTCCTGCATGGGGCTTCCCAGGTGGCACTAGGGGTAAAGAACCTGTCTGCCAATGCAGAAGACAGAAGAGGCACAGGTTCGATCCTTGGGTCGGGAAGATACCCTGGAGGTGGACATGGCAACCCATTCCAGTATTCCTACCTGGAGAATCCCATGGACAGAGGAGCCTGGTGGGCTACAGTCCATAGGGTCATAAAGAGTCGGACATGACTGAAGCAACTTAGCATGCATAGCACACACAGTCCTGCATGAGGGTTTATTGTGCTCATTTTACAGATGACAAAACTGAGGCTCAGAGGGGCTAAGTCACTTCCACAGTCTGGAGGCAGTATGTGTACGAGGTAGGAGTGAAGCTCAGGCTGTTGAAGACCTGTGCTTACCTCACTAGGGGGCCCTGCTTCACCTCCGTCTCCCCACTTGGTGGGAGTTTACTGGGAGTGTCTTTTAGGTTCAGAAGGAATGCAATCCAAGGCATCACATGAAATAAAGAGACAGCCCCCCTGGAACAGCAAGTGGAGGACCACCCAAATCATACCCACTGAGACTGGCACTTAGGCTCTAAATTCAAGAGCTTTGGGTTCCCCTTCCTGAGCAACATTGCGAATTATTAAATAAGTGACCCCAGTCCTAACCACGTACACATTTGTGCTGACCCAATTCAATCCACAGTAGTTATGCCTTTCCCCCACAGTCAGGAATGTGGGCTCCCCCTTGCAGAGCCTCTGAAGCAGCCCTGACTGCAAATAAATGAATCCTTGGGGTGGGGAGAACCAGGCCCTAACATCTTCAGAGCCCTCATGTTCCAGCTAATGCTTATTTGTAAAGAGCTTTATGCTTTATTCATATCGCCTTGCCAGGCTTCCCAGGACAGCCTTCCCCTCACACAAATGAGCATGACTCCCAGAACGGGATGTCAGGCTTCATTAAAAGAAAGCACCCGGGTGTGCAGGATGTCCTCAACCAGGCTCCCTAGTCTGCGTCACTCGGCATCTGAAATTTGGGGCACACTCCAGGGAGCACGTGTGCTCTGACAGCCTTTGGCTCGTGAGCAGGGTGAGGTGGCAGGAGCTCCCCTCTGGGAGGGAGCGGCTCCCTGAGGGCTGGGACTCAGATCTCAGCACAAAGACTGGACCTCAGGCCAGTGGCTGTGTTCCCAGGTGGCAGATGCCAGTGACAAGGAGCCGGGAGGGACCAAGTGGAGCTCTGCCCCCTGGTTCTCAGCTAGTAGATGAAGGTGGGCCCCTCAGCTCTTGGGGAGTCACTGCGAGAACTGTAAATGAGAAGACACCAAACTGGCCCCTGGAACCGTTTTCATTATTGCCGTTGTCAGGGTTTCCTCAAACTTGGGGAGGGCGTCCCCAGGGACAGAGGGGAGCTAAATACTCTCCTCGTTTAGCTCTTTCAGGGTGCCTCGGGAGCATCCCCTTCCTCAGGCCTCACTACTGCCCAGGAAAAGCGACCACAGACACACACGGTGCCCATGTGTGCCACAAGGCTGCACAGGGCACATAAGTCACGCAGATGCAGAAATGAAGGGGGACCTCATGCACTTCACACCACCCCAGTGAGCAAGACACAAATTGCAGTCATCATCCTTGTGTCAGGGGTCACATTTCTGAGGGAACAACCCCCTAACTCACAGCCACAAGGACTTCCAGCAGTCTGATGCCAGGCATATGGGGGTCTTGTGACTCTTGACTTCACCTCCTTAACCCCCAGAAGGGCAGAGTGAAATGGAGGCAGAATAAAAAACTCTGAGTGGGAGGCCTGAACCAGGTGAGCTCTGGAGCACATGGGGTCTGACTGCCCTCCAGGTCCATCCCAGAGAGGAAGGATGCCTGAGCAGCCCAGGGACCCCCAGGGTATTGGGGACTTGACTGTGCACTTCTCAAGTGGAACCTTTCAAAGTACGTGTTCCAGGGACATCTCACTAGCTAGACAATTCATGCTGAAGTTACTGGTGATTAACAGAGTCAGTCCAGCGACATCATCTGCAGGAATCAGGGGAGCATCATCATGGGCTCTAGGGACGTCCCTCCAGTCCATGGGCTGTCCCAGAGTCTAGGGACCCACTGCGGTCCTGAAAGTCCAAGGTGTGGCTGGTGACCTGCAGCACATTTAAGGGGTCCTCCATTTGTTTATCCCTTGATGCCAACCTATACTTCATAATCTTCCAGTAGTGGGCAACACTGAGACCACAGAACAGCAAATATAATCTATTAATGAAAGGGACTGCTTCCCCCCAAATGGACCTAGATTGCTCTCAACACCTTAAAGGAAAATAACCTTAATGCAAGAGTTGCTTTTGGATTAATCTGGTCAACCTGATCCTTTGACCATCCCTTCCAGCTCTGGTCCTCCAGGCAGAGTATTAGATGAATTACTGCATTTGGGACAATAGAGAGACCCAAATGTCTAACTCAGTTTTGAAACATCACTGTAAAGTCCAGAAATAAATCCCAGCTGGTCATCCTCATCTTAAAAAGTAACCAAAGATAATTTCAACTGAGAGTTCTACACAATTGCTAAAAAAATTAATTTAAAAACAAAACTAACAACAACAACGACTAGGCATCAACATTTTTAAACAGGTTAATTTTCAAAACAACATTGGTAAAATACAGTAAATAAATTACACTGTTTTGGGCTTCCTTAAATTTATGCATTCTCAATGGGAGTGATAGCAGTTCCCAAGGGGGACAACACTGGTTCTTGAATGTGAATAAATATTACTCTTTTATGTAGAAACTATAGGGTTGCAAAGAGTAGGACACGACGCATGCATAAATATATATATGTACAGCACATAATCAGACATACAACATATCTTTGGAAATTAAATTTCAAGAATGGATAATTAGAAAAAAAGTCTAAAGAGGCTTCTTAGAGGGGCAGTTAGCAAAAAAAAAAGGGGGGGGCGTTGAGAAACAGTGCTATTAAAAAGAGGATAAGGATCATGATCTTTTCCATACAACTCGAAGTCATCCATGCAGACATCTCTCCTTACATTCTGTCATGGCTGTTGAGGTTGATGGGCAGAAGTATTCCTTCTTACATGGTCCTGACCCTGACTCCGGGCACAATGCTTTTCTGGGGGTGGGGTACTTTTCTCCCTTGCTTTTCAAGATTACCCAGTCAATCATAGTGGGCTGTCTTCTAGCAATGGCCTGTTAAATCCATGATCTTAATTTTACAAGCAATACTTAATTTTATAAGCAATATTCTGTTTTGGTTCGAAAGCTACACCATGCTTGCCCTGTTGAACTGCTTGAATTGCTGAACAAGTTGTCTGTCACCTGTTCATTCATTTTCACGCAATTTTGGGTTGTATCTGTGTTTCTGGTGATCATGGCCACCAAAGAAAAGCTTATATCACAAACCACTGGAACGTGCAGAATGACTTACGGTGCAAAGGGTTTCGAAAGTCTTTTCAGAGACAAAGGACCCATCAAGGCCAAAGAGAAAAATGGATGCATAGGAAAGCATTCCTCCCAGGATGATAAGGTTGTTCATATATGGACTCGACATCTTTATCAGCCTGACGAGAGAAAGAGATACTACAGTTAACAGAACTGCTAATGTAGCTATTCCTTCAGCAAATATTTTCTGAATGTGTATCTTGCCACTAAGGCTAGAGAGGGAGAGAAAAATGGAAGCCCTGGTTTCCTCCACTGCCCCCTCCCCAAGGTGCTGCCACCTCCAAGGGGCTTGTCTCCCCCTCCCTATAGGACCCAATGCTATTGATTTCTAGGTGTTGATTTTCCTGTCTTCTCAGTCAAGTTCACCTATCACTTCTCTGGGGATAGCTTGTAGCATCGGCTTCTTCAACCATTAATTTTTAGTTTACACAAAGACATTAAGTCAACATTTTTTTGGGGGGGGACTGGGTCTGGGAAGACAGCCGAATCTAGAGAATTCTAATCTAAGTTCAGCAACCTGTCACAATGCTGGGCTATACCACACTCTCCCGTGCCAAGTGGACCAGATCTAGGAGACATACAGGTGAGAATTCAGGGCTGCTCAGAACTGTGGTCATCAGGTGGTAAGCCAGCACCTACTGGGGCTGCCTGAAGCTCACACTGTCCAGAGCACAAACAGGGCCATGTACACAGCGCCTCTCAGCACCAGGTGACGGAGGTAGACCATGGAGTCCCCACCCTCACTCTCCCCCTCTGTCTTCAGCAGGCTTTGTCAAACCATCAGACAGCTGCCATTTACCCTCAGGTGCCTGGCTCCCCCAGCACATTCTGTTCGGAATGTTCTGGGCTTTCAGGTGTCCCCATGGTCCAGGTGCTCTTTTGCAGACTGTAATTGTAATCAGTTGTTCCCTGAGCATTTCTTTTGCATTCTGCAGTTCTGTTTATCCTTCCACACTTAAGTGCAGTGTCAAAGTATTAATAGTCGAGAGATAAAAGACCGGCTATAAATTGTGGACCCCTCATGGGCTTTTGAATTAGGAGCCCTGAGTCCAGCAAGTGCCTGTGTAACCCCTCAAGGTGCACCCCCAGCAATCCAATTAGCGCACTGAGTTTCCTATAAAAGCACAGATGTCCTTGACTAGGGCACACATGAAGCTGAGAGGGGGCTGGGTCCCTGAAGGTCCTTTTGCACACCATGAACCCCTAAGGCTCCTTCATTCTTATTACCATAGGAAGCTGGGGAGGGGAGAGGCCAGGAGTCCAGGCAGGCTTCCTGGGTGGGGCGGACCTTAAGGATGAGTAGCATTAAGGCAAAAGGAGAAGAGAGCGGCAGAGGATGAGATGGTTGGATGGCATCACCTACTCAGTGGACATGAGTTTGAGCAAACTCTGGGAGATGGTGAGGACAGGGAAGCCTAGTGTGCTGCAGTCCATGGGGTCACAAAGACATTAAGGAAGAGAGAAGAGAGGGGGATCTGAAACTACAGGGACATTTATTTCCTATCTCTTTGCAGACTCTTTAATCTGCAAGGTCAGTCAAAAAATTTATACAGAAGCCAGCCTACTGGAAAGAGTAATCCCCCCCCAGGAGGCCAAGAGGGGGCAGTTAAAGAATTAAAGGAGCATAGTCATACCACAGGGACCACTTGCTGCTATGATGAGAACTCTTGCAACTTGTAGGAAGGAAATCTAACATTGAGAGCTGACTATGTGCTCAGACCTTGCGCCAAGTGCTAACAGGCATGGTCATCATTTAAGGTTTGTACAGAGTAGATGAGAGATGCTTCTTTTTTTTCTCTTGACGCAATGTATGTGACAAATAAGACAACAGAGAATAAAACTTGTTCTTCAGGAAATAGGTTTGACCTAAGCAGCTGCCTCTAAAATAAAAAACAAAACAAACCCCAAAACAACAACAAATCCATCCTCTGCAAGCAGGGAGAGAGAAGAACTTCTTCTCTTGGGATTCCGAGTGGTCCTGCAGCCCGGGAGGCTGTGCTGTGTGGCTTCTGGGCCCAACGATGGCAGAGTTGTGCCGCTGGGGGTAGGCACGGGGTTGTGTGCCTGATGGCCCACATGCTGAGCCCCTGCTCAGCACTTCTACAACAAGGTGGGGAGCAGGGTGAACACCACCGCCTGGGGTGGCGGCCTGTTCTACCCCCAGTTGACCAGAATAACTCAGAAAGTGAGCTGCTCTCCTCTGGAGAAGGGCAAGTGTGCAGGAAACCCAGGGGATGGGCTCTGCCACACGCAGCAGCGCAGTCTCGGGTGGTGGTGCTCCAGCCTCCACCACTGAGCCAGCATTCTCTTGTGGAACTGGGATCATTATTCTAGGGTCAATTGAGACGATGAAGGAGGTCACTTCCTGCCTGTGATGTGCTGTACGGATGGGGAATGCCCTGACTGAGCTCAGTGGTCCCCTTCTGGCAGTGCTTCCTAAAGGCCCTGGGGAGTGGGGCAAAGACGTGTGGGGGATTCTACACTTTGTCTATGAGGCTTGTCAATCCAGAAAGCACTATCCAAGAGAAGGGCATGAGTGACTTACTTCTGATTCCGATTCTTGATGTTGAAGAAGAGAAAAGCGCTGGCCATGATCATTCCCAGGATGGTAAGGGCGGAGAGGATGCTGTAGAGAGGCAGGGAAATCTTACGAAGCTGCTCCAGGATGATGGTCTTGTCTTTTGGCGGTTCGGACCCTAGAAGATCAAGGAAAAGGCATGAGATCAGTCCAGTGCCCAAATGAGACCCCCGAGAACATCCTTGCCTGGCTGTCCTTGACATTGGCCCCCTGTGCACACAGTCTGTGCAGCACGTGTCCCTGGGTGAGGGGACTCCAGCGGCTGGCCAGTATGCCCAGCAGGGAGCCTAAGTCAGGACTTATTTCTTTCTCAAAACAGAATCAATAAGGGATTTGTGATGCATTTAATAGCCATTAGAAGACTAGAATTTGATTTGGTCTACCACCATGTTGAAAAACCATCACTGTTTATTCCCCAAAAGGTACTAGTGGTTTGGAAGGGGCAGGGCTGGGTGCTGGGAGTGGGTACCACTGGGTGCCTCTGAGGGTGAGGAACTTGGCTTGAGCTCTCAGGGATTCTGTTCCAACACATGATCAAGGTGTCAAGTGCCCGACACCTTGCCTGTCAACCCAATGAGACATACAGGTGTTCTGGCTGTGGATTTTTCTGCCTCAAGGTCATTATGTTATTAAAGCTCTTTCTGGTTTTCCACTCTCATAAGACTCACTAACGGCAGGAGGCAGAAGCTACTGGCAGTCCTTCCCCTCCCTGCTGTGCCAGGACTGACTGGACAGAAACTGTAGGATTCATCCTGCCATGTGACTGTAGCGATGTCCCTGCTTATTTTTCAGGGACACCAGGCACCTGGGGGGAGCCACAAGGGCCTCAGAGTAAACTCATCTTTATGGATGGTGGCAAAATTGTCCTGTTCTACTGGGAACAGACTGCAGGGACACCCCCTCCTCACCTTCCCACCTCTCGTTTCTTACAAATCCCCCCTTTCTCAGTTGCTATTTCAGGTCAGGTTTCTGCTACGGGACTGTGAAACTTTGTGGAGTGTGTCTCCCAGTGGGGATGTGTGGAATTAGCCAGCTGCTCAAGAGCGGTCAAACCTGAGAGAACCACTAGGGTTCACGGTGACCCCACCATGGCTGTGCCAGCCTCGGTGATGCCTCCACTCCCAGGAGACAAGCAGAGGATGGGCAGATGGGGTTGCAGGGACTGAGAACTCCCCTGAACACCTGTGTTTAAAAACTCTGCTAGCAAGTTCAAATGTGTTTGGAAACATTCAGTGGATAAAAAGAGTATGAACCATCTAAACAGTACAGAGGAGCTGTCAGGTTCAAAAACAGCTAAGAGTCTTCTGGCTTGATTAATGTAAAGCATTAAGCACATCTATGCAAGGTAATACATGAGAGACTTCGAGGGCCAAAAGTCAAGGCAAAAGCAAACTCAAGGTGACAGAGGTAACACCATCTCTTGTCTCTAGAGGTAAAAGCTTAACCCCTGGAAATTTTTCCTGCTACTTCCCATCCTCCCCCCCCCCACACATAGCATGGGCTGCGTTATCCAAGAGCCTTCAGGGTAGAGAGGATTATTCCCATTTTACGGGGTGAGGGAATAGTTTTCCAGGTGCTAAGTGGTTTTTATAGATAGTGAGTGGCCAAGCTGGCCAGACTGGAACCCAGATCTGCCTCGCCAGAAGCCTGTGCTCTACGCACTCTGCAAACTGCCTGCAGTGGTGGGGTACGGGCGGTGTGAGAGCACCAGGCACAGGGAGGCAGGAGGCAGAGTGCAGTCTCGCCCAATGGGCTCAGGAAGGACTATAGAAAGGAGATGGTGTGGGAGCCGAGTCTTGGGAGGAAGGTAAGTAGTTGGCTGTTTGCGAGGAAGACATGGACGAAGGGGCATTCTGGGCAATGGGCCCGGTACAGGCGAAGGCACATTTGCAGAACTGTAAGCAGTCTTGTTGTGGAGACTGGAAAGAGGAGACAGAGAAGTGGGGGCAGGGTGTCATCCTGGAGGTCTTGGAACCATCCCTCTCTGTGAGCAATGGGGACTATGTGAGCCTCACAGTGGGGTGTCTTTCAGTGCAACATGACAGTCAAGGGCAGAACAGACTTGATGGGCTTAGACTGGTGGTGGGTGGGTAAGACCTAGGGGGCTGGATGAGAGCTGAACCCACGTGGGGTGAGGACAGGAGAGCTGGCTTCTGCCTTGCGTCCAGAGGCATCCTGACTCAGCTCTGGGCTCAAAGACTGGTCATCCACCCTCTGGGTGGTGCAGGGAAGCTCTGAGAAGCAGGAGGTGAGCCAGAACAGCTGCTGCCTCAGAGTTACCCTGGTCTTGTGCTTCCTAACTAGAACTAACTACTATCCTGGCTGGGCTGTTAAAATTTTTTACTCACATTTTTCCTCTCAGTTATGTTTTGTGTTTTTAGTTTATTTTTTGTTTGAATTTTTCTTTCAGTTTGTAAACCCAGTATCCTTATTCAGCAAACCCAGATCTCCTGCATCCAGGAGCAAATAGCCCCGTCTTGGGGATCAGACTCTTGTGGTTAGAACTGGCTTTGTCTCTCACAGCTGTGTGAATTTGGGGTTTTCTGAGCCTTTTTCTCATCTGTACAACAGGGATGACGGGACTCACCCAACCACCTTTCAAAATTTTTCTGTGGCTCCAAAAGGTAATAGGTGACTACAGGCTTAGTGACAGCTCCCTCAGGTGGGAACAGGAAGACCACGCCTCCTCTCTGAGACCACCTGGAGCTTGGAGGAATCCCATAGATCCGAAAGCTAACCAAATGGTTCATGGGATTGCCTTTTCTGGTGGCCTTGGATTTAAGAAGGAACTCCAGGTGCAGAAAGCCAGATGTCTATTCTTTGCATTCCCAGTGGGATCAAAGTAACAGCATCCTGGTGCTGTGGGTATGCAAGCTTCCTCCCCAGCCACTCCATGATGAGGCTGGCCATCTACCAGCCCCCCTCTCCCCATCTATCCATCCATCCACCCACCCACCTGTCCTTCCACCCATCCATCCACCCACTTCCTCACTGACTAATACGCTCACCCATTCACTCATTTATTCACCCACCCACCCATCCACTGACTTTATCAATCATAAATTATTTTTCCATCACATATCACTGAGCCCCCAACATGTGCCAGACCCTGGCTGGTGCCGGGAATTTAAAGTCAAATAGGATCCAGTCAGGGAGCTCATGGTCGAATAGCCTAGTAATTTTAATGCAAAGGGATGGCAGCCACGGGAGTGACAGAGACGAAAGACTGTGGAAGCAAAGAGAAGAGCTCCATGAACTCAGTTGGGGGCCACCAGGGCAGGCTGAACAGAGGAGGAGTCATCTGATCTGGTTCTCGGTGCTGAGGACGAGTTCTCCAGCAGAAGGGAGGGAACGGTCTTCCCAGAAGAGCCGCAGGTGGAGAGGCCTTATTACCAGCCCATCCACGTCTTCTCCGAGGGGGGAGACAGAGCAACATTTAACTGGGCCACACATGAAAAGAATTACTCCTGGTCACTCAGTGGTTTAAACACAGATGCCTTGGTGAGAGCTAGCACTCCATGCAAATACAAGTGGCCCGTCCCAGGGGCTGGAACCCAGCTCCCATGTGAGTGATGGTGGCCCGTCCTCAGGGAGTGAGTGCATGGACTGAGAGGAGAGGATTCCTTCTTTCCTATGAAACCAGTGACTCTGAGCTTGTCTCCAACTCTCAGACAATACCCAGGCCTGGGAGGACCTGAGCAGGCCCCCTCCTCTGAGAAGTCCACCTGCCTTACCTTGGAACCTAATGGTGTCGTTGATGATCTCCAGTGTGTCAGCCACAGCATTGTATTCTCCCACCTTCACCTCCCGGCTGTCTGCGAGAAACAAGACGGGGGCTGGTTAGATCCGAGTCTGCGTTTGTTTGTTCTCTGGGTGCTCCTGTCTCAGCTCTTGCTCGCCCGCAGGCCCCAGCTATATTCTTGCAGGCTTTTCCTTTCTCCCAGTGCCTTTTCCAAGTGGACTCACGAAACGTCCAACCTGTTCTGGGCTGGGACAAACACTCTCTCTCGGGTCTCATCAGCTGGTCGTTCATCCTCTGCAGTACATATATGGATAGGGAGTCTACCCCCCACCAAGAACGGGACTCTCTGCCTGTTACCAAGTCTTTTGTGTGTTATCAAGCTGAATACTTTCTCTGTAACTTTAGTCTGCCATCTGGCTCTGCCCTCTAGGACCACACAGACCACCCCTGCTCCCTCTGCCCCGGGAGAGCTCTAGAGACTTGAAGACAAAAACACATCATCCCTCTGGCAGTAGCCCCGAACCCCACCTTTTGTTGTTGTTTAGCTGCTAAGTTGTGTCCGACTCTTTTGTGATCCCATGGACTGTAGCTCACCAGGCTCCTTTGTACATGGAATTCTCCAGGCAAGAATACTGGAGTAGGTTGCCATTTCCTTCTCTGGGGGATCTTCCCAACCCAGGGATTGAACCCACGTATCCTGCATTGCAGGCAGATTCTTTATCGCTGAGCCACCAGGGAAGCCCCCGCCCTCCAACCTCAGTGCCCACGGATCACTGAGATGGAGACATCCTTGGGTCTGGAGCCGGGGGAGCAGGGGTGGTGGGTGGAGAGAGCTGGGGTCATTAGCATGTACTGAACATCATCACTGAACATCATTTCTACTTCCCACCATATCCAGGCCCCAACTTAGACCACACCTCACAATATCACTGTCCGATAGGGTGTAGACCCAAGGACTGACCAATACCCTTTAGACATGATCTAAAGTCATGCGAGTAGTCAGCAGCAAGTAGAAAGGACAACCCCCTCCTTCATTCTGCACGTTATATTCCTATTAATTCATCCTGAGGCAAAATTCACATCCTTCAGAGGCCGCACTGCTCTATGTTACACCCAGCACAAAGTCTCCTTTATATGTTCCTGTTCTTGGTTCCTCCATATATATGCACTTGTTCAGGTATCTTTTCAGATCCAAGTGATACATGTGAATTTACCTTCATCTTTGATACCATTCTGTTGCCAGGCTTAGATCATGACAAAGACTTGCCCAGGGTGGTGGTAGGAGGAATGGAGAGGTGGGGATTAGATTTGACAAGTTTTTTTTTCTCCAGGTAAAATGTGGACAACTGGGTGATCAGTGGGTGGGGAAGATGGGGAACAGGGGAATGAAGCAAATGAGGGGGCAAGGCGCCTCAGGGCCATTCCCAATGGGAAGCCCAGGAGGGGTCAAAGAAGGTGGAAAGACAACAAGTTCCAGTGTGAACATGCTGAGCTTGAGGTACCCATGGATCATCGGGATGGAGACATCCTTGGGTCTGGAGCTGGGGGAGCAGGGCTGGGGGGTGGAGAGAGTTGGGGTCATTAGCATGTAAACTGAGAGTTGGAGCAGGGGGCAGGAAGGAGACCTCCAGGGACAGTGCCAAGTGAGAAGAGAAGAGGACCAAGGGCAGACCCTGGGGAGCACTGATCTCTGGGGTGGGCAGAGCAAAGACAAAGCAAAGAGACTGGGGAAGAGGGGCCAGGATGCCAGGATAGAATGGGCGCCAGGAAAGGGACAATTTCACAAGGGAGCTGGCCAGCCATGCCACATGCCACCAAGACAGGGACAAGGATCCCCTTGAACAGAGGGTTCATTCAAGGTGGGGTTAGAGGCAGAGAGACAAAGGCAAGGAGTAGAGAGTGGGGCCCCAGAGTAGAGCAGGCTGGGACAGGGTGGCGAGTCGGCGGGGAAGAGCCAAGGGGATTCAACTTTATGTGCCTTTCCTTGTTTAGTTCTCACAGTTGTGTGGAGTTAAGTGGTTTCAGTCCCACTTTACAGATGAGAAAACTGAGGCTCAGGCAGGTTAAAGCTTTGCCTAGGACCTCACTGATCCTAAGAGCAGAGTCGAGGCTCAAACCCAGAACTGTTTCCACATGTGGCTACCTCAGTGGGATCTCTGAGAGGTGACGGTTTTGGGCCTGAGCTGCCCACTCCATGGACCACCTGGGCATTCTGAGTGTAATAACTACAGAGAGGAGTGCCCACCTGCCCAACAGCGGGGCAGGAGGGTACCCAAAGCTTCAGACTCTGGTGCTCAGAATGCCCAAGGGTCATAAAGAGACACAGCAGCAGGAATTCCAAGACGGCGGCCAAGCGAGCTGCCCCTGGGGCTCTGGCTCTAAGTGGATTTCTCTGCAGAGATGCAGGTGTGCTGCTGCTTCCTTAGAAAAATTCAGGAAACGACACAGGGAATCCCACCGGCCACATTTCTGCCTGCATTCCTTTGACTGTGGAGTGGAATGCAGGGCTGGAAAAGTCACTTCCTTCTCCCTGCAAAGGTCTCCCTGCCACTTGTGGGGGGGGCCTCATACTGTGTAGGCGGCTGTCACTTGCCAGGGTCACCCAGCTCCTAAATGTCACATTAGCAGACTCTGCTGGGAGCTCCAGCATCCTTGCTCTGACCTTTTGAAGTCTCAGCCCTAATCAGCTCCCACTGCTCAGAGGAGGCTCTGATTTATTTATTTGGTGTGGGGAGGCAGCACATGAAATATGCAGGCTGATTGGAATAAATCACCAGGAGCTGGAAAGTGGTGTGGCTGGCACTTCACCGTGCCCCCAGCCACACAGCCCGCCCCTCTGACTCACACACCCCACTGTACCATCCATCCTGTGGCACCAAAATAATACTCGGCTTCCTGCGACAACCATAATCACAGTAATCTTTCCCTGGGGGCATTGCTTGTAGGCTGGGGGAGGGGAGCTTCACACATTCCTGCATCCAGAGTTTCCCAGCAAACCCAGTCTGCAGGTGAGGGAGGAGCCTCAAGTTGGTAAGTGAACACTGAGTGCCATGTGCTGGGCAGCGACTAAGGGGTTGCCTGAACTTGAGTCTCAGTTCTGTATTCAGAGCATCTTCCCTGCACATACGGAGCAACCAGGGCTGCTGGTTATTTGGCCCATACTTATTGAGTGCCTACTGCATGCCAGGCCCCGCCTAAGCTATTTCATAATGAAGAATCCCTCAAAAGAGCAGATGGTAGAAGGTGAGCTATATTCTCTTCCCTGACCCAGCTGACCTTGGACATCTGGGTGCTGAAGGCTGTTTATATTAAATCCCTTAATCACTTCATTCATTCAATAAACGTTGGGGTGCCAGGCTCTGTGCTGAAATTACAAAGATTAAAAAATAATTCATAATCTCTGACCTTGTAGTTTAGTGACTGTGACCTCACCCAGCTCCACCGGGTGGGCGAAATCTTCCCAGTTGCAGGTCCTATGTCCATTCCTGCTGCGCCCTGTGAGCAGCTGGGCTCTAAGCGTAAAATGGCAGCTCTCAGAGTGGCTGTGAGGACTACAGAGGAGACTAGAGGCAGTTTCTGGCTTGGGGTCTCACTCACAGCAAGTGTTCAATAAGTTGTAGCTATTTGAGTCATGACAAAAGTAACTGTGAGCTATTTGTGGGGTTCCTGAACACTCTGTTACTACACTATGGCACTTTCTTACTACCATTGTTTCCCACAAGGGTCTCTCTGCTTGGAAGGTGGCTTTCCCTTCCCTCTAGCAAACCAACACGTCCGAATCTTATTCACCTCTTCCAGGAAGGCTTCCCTGAGAACTGCTCCTCTCCAGCTGCTGTGGGCTCAGGGCACGGGGTGACATGTGAGAAGCTGTGCTGGAGCCATGCCCTTGGTGTGCCCAGGCCTTGTGATTCCTGCCAGCCAGTCAGTTCCTGAGTGGAACCTGAAGTCTCGCTTCAGAGGTCCTGGGCAGCACAGGGTCCCCTCCCCTGCACTAGGCCCAGCCAACCCCGCCCTGCCTGGCTCTTCTGGGGAAGGATGGTATCCCCCGTGTTTCTCCCTTCACCCACAGCCCAGCCAGGTGGTAACCATGAGAGGTGGGCACTTTCAACTTTTAACTCTTGGGCTCCTTGGTAACTCTGTTGTGCAAAGAACATCAACCACTTATACAGACATGCAGACTGCAGAACAGGGGATTTATGGACAGGCTAGAAAGAGCATTCACAGAGGCAGGAGAGGATAGAGCTGGGTTGGGGGGAAGGGGCTGTGGTATTGCATCTGCCACTGGCTCACTTCCCTGCCCCGCTTGCCCTGCTGGAAGCTGCTGCTGACTTATTGTGTGACCCTGGACAGATGATTCTCTTTTTCTGGGCCTCAGTTTCTCCACCCACAAAGTACACTGCAGGGGTTCCAATAGTTCTCAGTCCCTGCCAGGCACTAGAGTCACCTGGGGGATTTCTAGAAAATTCAGATGCCTAGGTCCCAACATGGATCCATTATATTAAGATTTTTAGTTGCAGGGCAGGGTCGGGTGGAGTTGAAGGGTGAACTTTGGGTGGCAGTATTTTTAAAAGTTCCCTAAGTTGACTAATGTATAACTAGAGTTGAAAACTGCTGGATAAAACCAAGAACTCTGCAACGCTGATACTTTCTGTTCTCAGAGGCTCAAGATACTGTAAAACACAGAGCCCCTTTTCCTGTAGGATAATACCGGCTCCTTGCGGTGCAAAAAAAAAAAAAAAAGTGTTTTCCTAGAAAAGTGCATTTTTTATTTTTCTTTATTTCAAACTTTGGATTTGGATGATACATAAAGAAAATAAGTCCTATTGGTGAAAATTAGGCTGCCGAAAAAAGTCCAGTCTGAAAATACTCTCTGGCTGTGGGCCCGAGACCATCCACGAGACAGCTGGGGGACTGCTTCAGTTACAGAGTGATCCTGCCTCCCTCCTGCCTGCAGCCCGTGGGTGGGAGGGCCAGATGTAGGGTTGCCTATCTTCTGCTGCATCTGGAACCCACATCCTGCTTCCTAGCCTCTATTCCCCTCCCCACCAAAGGTTCATTCTTCCTCAACGGACTCAAGGTCTGCGCTGAGGGAAGTATGCCTGCGTGCTCAAGTTGTTCAGTCATGTCTGACTTTTCATGAGCCCATGGTTTGTAGCCTGCCAGACTCCTCTGTCCATGGGATTCTCCAGGCAAGAATACTGGAGTGGGTTGCCATGCCTTCCTCCAGGGGATCTTCCCGATTCAGGAACTGAACTCCCATCTCCTGTGTCTCCTGCAGATTCTTTACCCACTGAGCTACCTGGGAAGCCTGAGGGAAGTATATGTGTCCTTTAAGGTTTAATTGTTGTTGCAAACATCTAGAAATGTAAAACTCTGAGGTGTAAAACAAAAGACAATCTTGGCTCAGCGAGAATCAAAGATTCTAGAAGATTACTCCATTCTAGGACTCAGGGAACGGAGAAGGCAATGGCACCCCACTCCAGTACTCTTGCCTGGAAAATCCCATGGACGGAGGAGCCTAGTAGGCTACAGTCCATGGGGTCGCTAAGAGTCGGACACGACTGAGCGACTTCACTTTCACTTTACCCTTTCATGCACTGGAGAAGGAAATGGCAACCCACTCCAGTATTCTTGCCTGGAGAATCCCAGGGACAGCGGAGCCTGGTGGGCTGCCGTCTATGGGGTCGCACAGAGTTGGACACGACTGAAGCGACTTAGCAGCAGCAGCAGCAGGACTCAGGGAAAGGAAAGAGCTCTGGCTGGAGGATAGGGCCCCTGGAAGGGGTCTTGGTTTTGCCGTCTTCTCAGTAATGAGTCCTGGGGAAGTGCCCTCCTCTGCCTGGGCGTTGATAAAACAAGTGGGCTAGACGGGGAAATCTCTGTGCCCTCCTGCTCTTGTTCCACGATTCTGCAACTGCTCTGAAGGGTCTTCCTCACTCCAAACTGAAGTGTGCGCCCTGAGACTTCCCCTCTCAGTCCTGGCTCTGCCTGGGGCCACACATCATAGCCACTCCCACTCCTGACCAGGCTTCAGAGACAGGGACATGGCGATTTTGAGTCTTGATTCTGTTTTTCTCCAGGCTGGCCAGCCATCCCTCGGGAAGTGATTTTTTACTCCCTTGACCTACCCACCCCATGGACAGAGGAGCCTGGTGGGCTACAGTCCATGGGGTCACAAAGAGTCGGACACAATTGAGCGATTAAGCATGCATGCACACATCCCTTCCCTAGAAGTCTGGTCACTGCCTGTGGACAGGACCTAGATGGTCACTGTCCTCCCATGGGGCGCAAGCAGGTCTCAGCAGTACCTCTCAGCAGCACCAGGCAGAGAGGGCTCCCTTGGCCTGGAGCCCTCCGCCCCAACTCGTCTCTATCACAAATGGTACGTCATTGACACATTTTTGATAAGTTAACTTCATCGACATTTGTTTTGATATTTTTAACAGGTTAAGTGGACACTGGCCAAATGCCCAGGAGTATAATAATCTTGCCAAGGGTAGACTTGTCCACTGATTTATGCAAACTGTCCCAGAGACAAAAGCTGAATACCTGAGGAGACACAGAACATGTACAGACACAATGGGTTATTTGCATCTAGAACACCTTTCCTCACTTCTTCTTGGCTAATTCCCGCTGGTCCTTTAGAGTTTATCTTGAATGCTGACTCTCCCAGGTAGCTTTCCCAGAATCTGCCAAGTGGAGCAGATTCAGACTTTCCTCTGAATGTCCTTATCACCTATAACACTCAGGTGGAGGTCTTGTGTCTGCCCCCTGTTAGACCAGGGTTCCCTGATGGCAAGGGCTATGTCTTGTCCATCTCAGTACCCCTGTGCTGTGCTGATGCCAGGAAATGACCATTGAGAAACTTCAAAAGCCCAAACCGTAGGATCAAAAAAAAAAAGAAAATTAACACATCAAAATTAAGAACTTCCGTTCATCAGGGACTTTAAGTTTAGAGACAAATGACCGAACGGGAGAAGTTGTTTGCAAAGCCTAAAGCCCCAGTAAGGAGCTGAAATTGAAATTATGTGAGGAACTCTTGCAAATCAATAAGAAAAAGACAAAACCCTCAAAATAAAAGTGGTCCAAGGATCAGAACCGACAATTAACAACAAATGGCTGACAAGCACAGGAAGAAACGCCCAAACTCATCAGTAATCAGAGACAAATGATACTTAAAACCACAGTATAATATTACTTTATATCTTTAGACTGGCAAACAATGAGAGAGCTGGGAAACACCAACTGAGGGTGGGAGGTAGGGACATGGAACTCCTCATGCTGGTAAGAGCTGCATGGGTAGGGACATTTCTGAGAGCTGCCTGGCAAATTTTAGGCATGTTCAGTGTTCTGACCCAGCAATTCAGCTCATGGGCATTTGTCCTCAAGAAACGCCCAGCTAGGTTCATAGGGAACATGTACGAGGACACTCATTATGTGTGGAGGCAGGGAGTTGAAAGTGATCTAGGTGGTGTCATCAGGAGAGTGGAGGGCTATGTCCTGTGAGGGCCACGGCCTCGATGTACACCCGGCCATGTGGAGTAGCTTAAAAACAAAGTGCTGAGTGGGAAAAAAAAGAAACATCCAGTTGCCTCTATGCAAAGCCAAAATACGCACACAAAACAGCAATACACATTTTGCAAGGACACATACAAACACAATATATGCATTAAACATTTAGAATGCTTGCCTTTCTTGGGGTAGGCAGGAATGGCAGATGAGAATAAATAAGAGAAATAAAGGTATAAACAAACAAGCAGAGGGGCTTCCATGGACCAGTGATAACAACATTCCATGAAATGAGGAGTGTGAAGTGTGTCCTGAGGAAGCAAAACAGCACCTTGTTCAAGCAGTTCTGGACATGGTAAATCTGGGATCATTGTGAAGAGTGTCTGTGAGGGGAGCAGGAAGCCAGTAGCTGTCACGGCTCTTATCTGCGCTAGTCACTGAGCCAGGCTCATTCACACCCTCATGTCAGTGGATTCTCACCATTACTTTTAAGCAAGGAAAACCTTTCATTGCACTACTTTAACTCATTATTGATGAGAGAGGTATTAACACATCTTTTCTTAGCCAAATGTTATTCACAGGAGATATTTCAATACTCACTTACATACAAATCACCAGCCACAGGTGTTAGTTCCTGCAAAAATCCCCTGGTCAATAATGTGTTAAAATAAGTGCTAAAATGATGGCTCAGAAAGATTAAGCCACAGTGCATGGCTAGCAATGATTAGGTATGCCTGCTTCGAAGCTCATAAACTTTCCACATGATAGGAGGTGACTTCCTTGTCACTGGAGGCATTCAAGCAGAGGCAATGCTGTAAAGGAAAGTCAGGGTTCCCCTCAACACGGAGAGTTTGTGGCTCAATGAAAGACAAGGTCTGCTAAATAATTCTGTCTTTCCAAGCCATCTTCCTTGAGCTCCAAGAAAAATAAGCCCTGGATCATGAGGACTGGGAAGCATCAAGCTCAGGGTCAGACTTCCAGCCTGAAAGAGCCCATATTCAGGTGTGTCCTTCCATTTCTGCTGACCCACAGCCCTTCAGGTGTAACCTGCAGTTTAGCGGACTAGGTCTCCACTCAACTACGTCAAGCTGAGTGGCATTCCAACAAACTGCTCTTCCCAAACCCATAGCTTAGTGAAGAGGGCTATGATGCATGCCTTCACAGAAGGAAAAGGATATTAAAAATCAGCCCTGAGTTTCAAACTGGAGTCAAACTAGCTCCGAAAGTTTTCTAGTAGGTTCTTGGAAATTATCTTCCCTCTTTTATAGGCACTGGCACTTGGCCAGGGAGATTATGAAGCCCCTGTGGGGAAGGGCTGTATCTTATTCAACTTGGCTTTCCCAGAGGAGCTGGTAAAGCACCTGGCAGATGCTCAGGAAATGCACACTGAATAGAACCATATCTGTTACCCTGAAGACCAAATGGTAATTAATGTTTGCAAATGGGGAGGACAAGCCTGCATTTCATAGGTACCTTCTGAATGACAATTATGTCGTTAGATGGTGGAAGACCCCATTCTTTCAGATCAGGTGCTGAAGTATAAAACTCCAAAGTCTGAGTCCTTTATGCTGCACAGAAGCAGTGCAGAATTCAAGCAGATTGTCATTCACCGAATTCTTATAAACAGGCCTAATGAAGGCAGGGGTGGTGAGTTAGAGCGGCAGATGCTGGGGTTTCACCAAGAACAGCATAAACAAGGCTCTAATCATGGCTTCACTCAACTTCCTTCCCTGCTGCAAATTCTGAGCCATGTTTAGACTTCATTAGTAACATGGATTCTTTCTTCTCTTATGGGGAAAAAAAGCGCCAATTCCCTAGTATTCATCCTCATCTACACGAGATTTGGTGGAAGTCAGCGATGGCATGGAGGGAGGGGTTCTGAACTTGGAGATGAAAGGGGGTTAGGCCCACTGCACCCCAGGTGTGTGATGAGGGGATACTAATACCTGCCTTACCTAACGCCATGGGTGGATCCCTCAGAAGGGTGCCTGAGACAAGAGAGAGGGTGCATGTAATTTATTTGGGAAGTGATCCTAGAATACTCTAATAGGAGTGTGGGGAGGTGAGACAGGGAAGGGAAGGGAGCCAGGGCAAGATGCATTAATGAGCAGGTTCCTGAGAGCCCAGCTGAGGCTCAATTCCATGGGGACCTCTATAGACAGAGCAGACACACCTTGGAGTTCTTGGGAGTTTCCAACCAAAGGAGGAAGGACGCTGGGGGATTCATCCTCTACTCCTCATCCATCCCCAGCTCAGGGCTGCCCTGGAAGCATTCTCTCCCTGGATATTGGCCCTACTCCTTGCATAGGGTGAAAAGTACAGGTGCTCTTAATAAGATGATTGTTTGGAACCATGAATGCTCAGGGACTACGGGTGGGACAATGATGGCATCTGCCACACCTGCCCTCTCAGATTGTCCTGTTGGGAGGTAAGGTCCCTGGGAAGTCTTGAAAATGGAGTGAATGGAGGGAAGCCAGGAGTGAGGAAGGTCATGCTTGGGCTTTGAATCCCTCTCTGGACTCAAAATGTTTCACCCTCAAGAGGGACCAGGAGGTCCCTGACACATTATTTTAGAGGTAATTCTGTCTATCCAGCACTCCTAAGTTTGCAAAAAAAAGTTCATTTCTCTAGCCTGGGACAGCAGTGGCCACCATTGTGAAGTAGCTTTGGTTTACATTGCCGTTGTCAAGACCAACCGCTGTTTGTCAGACATTCTGCCTAGACTCAAGCCACTGGAGACCACGAATAAATGAACATACTTTCAAATTTCCATGAGCTGAATCACTCCCAATTCAGTAAACATTTACCAACAGCTAGTCAGGAATGAGGAGGCATGCTAGTAATGTGACTAGTTTCCTATCACCCAGAATTTATAGAGCAAGATCACATACAGCCCAGCCCCAGGGGACAGGCAGGGTTGGTATTAGTGTCATCCATTTTCCAGAGAAGGAAACTGGGGCCTAGGGAGATGAAGTGACTTGCCCAGGGTCACATTGCTGGTAAACTTCAGAGTACAGGCTTGAATTCAGGTCTTTTGCCTGCAGATTAATTCAATAAACTTGTTCCAGGGTCTACTGTGTGCCATGCTCTTGTGATACCAACCCTACAGTTTTGGAATCAAAAAGTCGAGCAGGACCATAGATTCCTGGCTCTCCTTTTCATCTTTTTCCCTAAACTGCCTCCCATTTCCAATTACTTTGTGTTTTAGTTTTACAAAGACGGTAACAGGGCCTCCTACTAAATGTTTCCTCTACAACAGATAAAAAGGTTTAGAAGGCACCAGGAACTTTATAAACAAGAGGCCAAAAACAGCATCTTTCAAGGTCTTCAGAGGGAGGGTTGGATGGGACAACTTCCAAGATCCTGCCACCGAGCACAGAGACAGCCTGGGTGTCTCTGCAAAGGGAGCCCCACTGCTGGGGCTGCCTATTTGTAAGTCAGCTCTGCTGTTCCACTATCCCCTCTTAAAAGAGGGCAGGAGGTGAGGGAGAGAGAAATAGACAGGGAGAGGGAGGACTTGAAGGGCACAGCAGAAAACAGCATAGCGACCTCATTTAGAAGCCTTTTTTGAGGTCAATGGCATGAGGCAATTTAGGATCTAGTAACCCCAAGGTAGAGGTCAGGCCCATCCTCTGGGTAAATTCCAGAAAGGTCCCAGAAACAGTCTAGGCCAGCCTCTCTTGGAGGTGAACCGTGAGCCCAGAGAAATGAAGGAACGAACTCACTGTCCCAAAGCCAGTTCCTTCCCATGTCTGAGCCTCAGTTTCCCCTCTGAAATAAGATGATAACCAATAGCCCTTCCAACTTGGGCAGCCTACTCAATAAATCAGTGCCTCTCCATCCTGGCAGGAAGGCACATCTGAGATCCTATGAATTTGGAAAACTAACTGTTGTGCTGATGTGAACATGCTCCCAGCACAGTATCCTCTGCCAACAAAATCAGTGTCTGTTTTAAAAACATGTAAACGGGAGTATCTGCAAGGCCTGGCTCTGACAGTCAATAAAAGCTGGACACAAAAGTGGCGAAGGGAGGACACTTGGGCACAGGTGTGCATCTGAGCATGCAGAGGTTGGCACTCGGGGAAAGCTGAGGTCTAGTCCCTGCTCTGCCACCAGCCAGTTGGGTGTCCCTGGGTGGAACATCTCCCTTCCCTCAGTTTCTCCATTTATACCATGAAGTAGTGGGGTGAAATCATTTCTAAGGCCCTGCACATGTGACACCGTACATGTCATTAAGTGTTGGGAACATCTCTAAGAGGTACGTGGGCTTCCCACGTGGTGCTAGTGGTAAAGAACCTGCTTGACAATGCAGGAGACATAAGGAGACATGGGTTTGATCCCTGGGTCGAGAAGAGTCCCCTGGAGGAGGGCACAACAACCCACTCCAGTATTCTTGCCTGAAGAATCCCATGGACAGAGGAGCCTGGTGGGCTACGGTTCATAGGGTCACAAAGAGTCAGACACGACTGAAGTGACTGACCACGCACGCATGCATAAGGGGTAGGCAGAGAAAGTGGCACCCAGAGGGTTTCAACACACCAAGAAAATATGGATTTGCCCTGGGTAAGTATCATAATTTTTGAGTAAAAGCTAATCATGATAGCTACTACTTGCTGAGCAAGAAAGATATGCACATGTTTCTCTGTGCTGTCTCATGTAGCTCTTCCCAAATGCCAAGACGGTAGATAGGATCATATCCCTATTTTATAGATGAGGACTCTGGCATGTGACTCAGAGCGGTGAGCCACAGCCTATACACTTGATTTGTGCTCAGGTGGTTTTCAACTCACCTCTAAATTGCCGTTTGCTACAATGCTTTCTTTACAAATGTCTAAAACCAGTCACTAGAGTTGCTGTCTAATCCTAACATTCAGGGGGAAAAAAGGCAATAAAATTGGCATTCACTTGTAGCTGTGATTGGCCAATCAATATTTTACAAAATATTCTCCCAGAACGACATAATTTGAGAACTGGAAATGTGACAAGAGAATTTAGTTGCAATCACTCAAAAAAAAAAAAAAAAGTAAGTATATCTTTGCCAAGATGCTTACATTGTTCAGCCAATGAAGAAGTAAGACTTAACAAATGGAAAAATAATTACGTTTGCCTAAAATTACATCTTTTGTGCACACCAGAGAGCTGACATGTGTTTCAATTATCCGCCACAGGAAGACAAATGGGTAAATCTACAAGGTTGAATTATGGAACGGTGGTGCCAGAGAACACCTGATTGATCTGAATCTGGTTGAGATTTGCCTGAATGGATCTCAATAACTTGATTTCATTTCTTGCTTTTCCCTGGATGATTCTGGGATCTGCTCAAAATGAGTGGACACAGAAGGCACTGCTCATTTCTGGATTTTTCCAGAAACATTCAGATATTGAAAAACATTGCATTAATGAATGGTCTGTCTCATGGTTCTGCCTAACAACCCTACTAATGACCATAACAGGCTGAATCAAAGTTCCTCCAGGCAGAACACCTGGCTCAGATCCTCATGGATGCCCTATGGGCCTCCATTTCCTCCTCATCACATGAGGAGAGTTGTCTGAATGACTGCTGAGGTCCCTTCTGATTCTGACAGCAGGAAAATCCAACAAATGATTCATTTTCTTAAAACAAAACAAAAATGGCCTGCAAATAGTGTGTGGGGAAAGATTACAGATTAAAAGGGACTAAAGAGGCACATCAACCAAATGCAATGAGTGGACCTTGTGTGGACTCCCTAACAAACCAATTATAGAGTCGTTTTCAAGATAATTAGAGGAGCAACATAGACTTGGAATAAGCATATTAAAACCTGTTAAATGCTTAAGGTACAATAATAGTATTGTGGTGATGTTTTAAAAAGTCCTTATCTGGTAGAAATGCATACTGCGATATTTATAGATTCAAATGAGATAATGTCTGGGAGCTGTTTTGAAACATTACAGCAAAAAATGGGGAGTGGGGGACGGGGCGAGTCAAGATAAACCAAGACCGGCAAAAGGGAGAAAACAGTTGAAGCTTGGTGATGGGTACATGAGGTTCACTGTGCTATTATCTCAACTTTAGAGTCTGTTTGAAAATCTCTGTAGTCAAAAGCTAAAACATGCCAGATTCCTCAGAATACTGGCACTGACTTAACTGCCACTCCCCATACATTCATGCGCCTGAGTCATGTGGAAAGACTGAATAGCCCGGAGAAATAAAGCAGTTGAGAAAAAATATTCTAAATAAGTTGAAACTAATGTTTTCACAGAGTATTTTCTATTGACTTTGCCTTCTCTTATCTGGAACATTGTACTTTCATTTCTTCTGACATATTTTATTGCATAAACACAACATCTCTGAATATAGAATTCATCAACTAGAAAGAATAAGCATCAAAAAAGCCTACCTTGAAATTGAGTAAATTTAATGGTCCCCATTCTCTCCCCGTTCCGGAATACAACTTGACCCTAAAAACAAAATAAACAAGAACAAAGAAGAAATGCCATATTAGCCCAAACACTAGTGATCTCAACTGAAATTCATTAATTGTAGAATGCAATTATTACTGGAGGAAGAGCAGACTCCTGAGGAACCACAGATGCAAAATTAAACTAATTGTTTTTAGAATGGTTGTGACTTTATCTGGATAATTTGAGGAGCACAAAATAATGAAACCAACACATGTATGTTAAGGCCAAGATATGCACCATCATTATCATCATGACTATTTATTAAACACCCATGTGCCCTGTGTTATCCCAGGACAAGGTCTTCCAGGGTGGTTGGAAAGATGGAGGAAGAGATGAAGCCCTTGGAGCCTGGCCCTGGCTCTGCTCCCTTGCCCCACCCATGAAGATATGGGTCTTTGCTGAGGCTATTTATCTGAAGGGCCAGAAGGGGGCTCGAGGCCTGTATTACTTATTAAGGACAGAGAATGTTTCTGTAAGTTCTTCGTAAGTGGTGATGTCAGACCCAATTATCACTGGGCTATGGGGCAGCACAAAATTAAGCTTCTTGAGCCAGTGAGACCTGACCAGTGTCACAGGCAGCTGAGCACCCCTCATTAGGGACCCCAGGAGCTAAAGACAAGAGTCATCTGCTGCATCTGCTTTGCTGGCTGATACCCAGCTTCCACATGCTGGGCTAAATAAGCCAGGAACATAAAGAGGGGGTGTGGTCTCTCTTTGTCTATTTACGGTCCACCTAAAATTCTGCAACTGTGAAAGGAAACTGACACAGGTTATATCAATGAATCTTTATGACACGCTTGAGTGGAAAGGAAGATGATTCTAATTTTACAGATCAAGAAACTGAGATTGAAGGAGGTTATGCCAAGGTCATTGCAAGTGAGGCTGCTGGATTCAAACCCAAGTTTGATTTTAAGGCCTGCTCAACTTTACCACAGCATGTTGTTTCTGATCCAGAAATATATCTCTTCCATTCTTTCCATTAATGTGAAATTAAGAAAATGAACTGTCTTAAAGGTACACAGCTTTACGAGCACAGTTATGAGCTTGCATCATCAGGGAAAAGCACAGACGATACCACGGATTCTGTGCAATTCTCAAGAGAAAGTGACAGAAAGTACATGTCTTCCCATGGTGGAAATCCAAAGTCTGAGGCCCTGAAGCTTTTGGAACAAAGAGAATCACTCAACCTGTTGTCGGAATGAGAGACACCTTCTAAGGCTACTTTGACACCTTTTTGAAATCCTGAAGACAGCTGCGAGTAGTATCAGTTTGAAACTAACGCCCACTGAATTCTATATTCAGGTGACGGTAAGCAATTCCCTGGAGTGTGAAAACACTTCAGCGTAAGGTGAGACAGGAGCTGTGATTTTATTTCTAGGGATGATTGAAAACCATAGAACATCTTCCAAAGGATCACTTTTATGCAAATGGACCACTTTGCAAGGGTGGAAAAGATGCAGATATTGTGCACAGGACATTTCTTTGTTTGACAAAGCTGGACATCTAACTAATTCACCCATCTTTTGCCAAGCTTTGAAGAACTCCAAAGAGCTCTAGATATAAAATGTGGACAAATTCTGAAGAATCTTTATGAAATGAAAAAAGTATATCAAAGGGTATTCAATGTGTGGATGGAATAATACTGGAGTGGAATACAGGGCGGGAGTGAGAAAGAATCTCCTTTCACTTTGGGGTTTTTTTCTTTTTCTCCTTTCTCCTTTACTTTTTAGATAAAACTAATGAGATCATCTTGGAAGTAAGGTCTGTCATATTTTATTTTTCTCACAGTAACTATGTTTGTAAACAGGGGCTCCTCCTATCTCAATTTTTCAGGTAATGCAGTGGAAGGAGGCCAGCATCTGAGTATCTCAAAGCTGGGTTCAGGGCCCCCTCGGGCAGGTCCCTGAGCACCTAAGTTATGGACCCAGCACGGCTCCTGGTCTTCAACAGGCACTCAGTAAATGGCACCAGTAATTTTTATCTAAACACACTTAATAGCAGAGAGCTGAAATAAAAAAAGATTTCAAGCACCAAGAAGCTTTCCAACCTTTGGGAAGACATTTTCAACATCACATGATTTCAGCTGGCAAAGGGGTAAACTGTTGGGCCCTAAGCCAAGGTGGCTTCACAGCTCAAAAACATCAGCCCCTAAGTGACTGAGTTCCCAAACCACATGGGCCACTGTGTGTTCAATCAAAGGGAGAAAGCTGAGAGCTCTGTGACTGTGGTGACTGAGAGTAATGTGGCCATGTGGGTGGGTAACTGGCTATGTTGAGGGTCTACACCAGAGAAGGGCAGTAAGCTCGCCGAAGCCCCCTTCTGAGGAAGACTTGACATGTGATTCTTTCCTAAGGCTGTGACCATGGCATCTGCTGGGTTTGACAGTTGATGCCAACTCTGCAAACTTGACCATGGCTGACTGGATGGGGACCACCGTCCCAGCCAAGCCCACCTGGATAAGACTGGACACGAGTGAGGAAGGCCACGAGCCAATCAGGTGATGTTCATGAAATTCTGCCTAATGGATGTCCTCCATGTGAGCAGGTGCTCAACTCATGACAGTCCACAAATATTTACCTGCTCCAGGCCGAGTCCTCTTTTAGGTGCTGATTTCTGCTCTCAGAGACCTTTACATGTGATTAGGACAGACAGGCAAAACACGTTCACCAATAAATGAATGAGGTCACGTCAGTTACTGAAGAGTGCTGTGAAGAAAATCAACAGGCAGTGCCTGGGTGGTGGAATGAGTCTGCTGGCTCACATGGTAAAAGAATCTGCCTGCAATGCAGGAGACCTGGGTTTGGTCCCTGGGTCAAGAAGATCCCCTAGAGAAGGGAATGGTTATCCACTCCAGTATTCTTGCCGGAGAATGCCATGGACAGAGGAGCCTGGCGGGCTATAGTCCATGGGGTCACACAGACTCAGACATGACTCAACGAATAACACACTTTCAGGGAAGACCTCATTGAAGAGGGGACATAAGAGCTGGAGGCCTGCACGGCAAGAGGCAGCTACTCCAGGCAAAGGGAGAGGCCAAGACAGAGGCCCTCAGGTGGGAAGGATCAGAAAGGGTCAGCAGGGGGAGCGAGATAAGGTAGGCAGAGTCTGGGGTCCCGACTGGGCTCTGGAGGGGATGCTAAGTGCAATGAACAGCCATGGGGGTGGGGAGCCTAAACAAAGAAGTAATATGATCTGATTTGAGATTTGAGAAGATTGCTCTGGTTCTCGGAGAGAAAGTGGGAGAAGAGACATGGGAGGGAGGCTCAGGCATCTAGTCATCCAGGTGTGAAGTGACAGTGACTTAGACTACAGTGGTGGTCACATTCTCCCTCTGACCAGTTCAGAGTGCGTCGCCAAGGTGCCTGAGCACTGTGGCCGGGCAGCAGACACTTCCCTTCTGCTTCTGTCCTCTGGGAGGGGATGTGGTGAGCACCATGGTGTGTGACCAGATGTCCCCAGAACACAGACATATTTCCCTAGCATCTTGGCTGCCGCTGGGCTGCTCGAAGGGTGACGATTAAGGTTAAGTCCCTCCCTGGGGGCAGCCTACATCCACTGGTCAAAGTGAAGGCACACAGCGGTTTGAGTCCCCTTGCTCAGGGCAGCTGTGAAGGACCGTGGGCTCCAGAGGTCCCCCAGGGGTGGCCGAGGCCGGGACTGCCGCTGCGCCCAACTCAGCTCGTTGCTCTCCCTGATTCTGCTTCCCTTCCTTTGGTTTTCTCCTGAGAGCCTCTCTGATAAACCTCCTGTATGTGAATCTCTGTCTCAGAGTCTCTTTCATGGGTAACCTGGCCTAAGACATCTGCCATCACAGGTCACTGGAACAATCTCTTTTTCACAAAGGAGCCTGAGCGATAACCGGTTGGGAACAGAGGCAATGGGTTCCGAGTCAAGTCTGCACAGCAACTAGACTCTTTGGTTTCACGGTGGCCTGACATCTTAGCCAGGGAAGCAGGGCTGGCTTTGGTTTCTAAAACCCCAGCTTGATCAGGGATTATTTTCTGCTCTTCTCCCCACACGCATATTCTTTATGCACATAGAAATGCTGAGACTCTCCTTAAGCTTTTGTTGTGTGCGGTCCAGGCTGTAACAGAGGATCATCCCATCGACCTGAGGCCAAACCACCTGACGCATTACATTCCAAAGCAGTGGTGTTCGATAACTTTGGCTGGGGTGCGGGCTGGAATCTGTTGGCTCCCAGTTTACGCTCACTCTACTATGTCCTCCTCTGTGTCACAGGGGCCCACGGCCCAGAAACCACACTTCCCAGAAGCCCCTGCCAGCTGGTTTCTATTTAGGTTCTGCTAATGAGAAGCATTCACAGGAGGTTAGAAAGTGTGCAGCAGGGAAAAGCTTTTTTTATTTTTTTCCTTCTTTGGTTGCAGCAGCAGGAGCTGAGTGACTGCAGGTGTCCAGGGCCCCAGCAGCTCCGCACTGTTAGTGTGTGTAGCGGGGCTCTGGCTAACTGCTCAGTAGCAGTGCTGGGGTCCCAGCGGCAGCAGAAATTGCAGTGGCAGGAGCCTCAGAGGCCAGAGTGCTGGGGTCTCCATTATTTTATCTGCATTTCCAGTCTGCTCTGTGGCCACTTAAAGACTCCGTGGAAGTTGGAATCCATTACCAATCAGCATGCAGCCAAGAAAACAGAAAGTACTTCAGGCATGTCAGCCAAGAAAACAGAAAGTACTTCAGGCATGTCAGAGGCAGTGGCAACACCAGCCCACTTACTGCTCCTGCAGCTCAAGGGGCCTGGTCATTTTCTGTAAATACTTATCTCTGGTGACAGTGCCTACCTGATTTGCTCCTCCATCCCTTCCAACAAAGTTGTAACCAGTTCCCCGTATTAAATCTCCCTCTGAAATGCCTGAAGTGCTTTCTACTTTCTGGACTGAAGGCTGATTGATAACGGATTCTAACTTCCTAAAGGAGCTTATAAGAATGACCACAGAGCTGATTTGGAATGCAAATTAAATAATGGAGGTAAAACCCCAAGTGGATAGTTTATAAGGAATTTTCTTCTTCCTGAAAGAGATGTTGCTCATGTCAAAGACAGCAATATGTTTCATAAAAGCTGATCCAAACTAACAGTTCAGGTTGAATTGGGACCGGTAAAACTGAATTTTCTTTTTTAGAGGAATCTTCAGAACACATAGGATAATATATGGAAAAAAACTTTAGTTTCTGCATTCACCAGGCAAGAGTAAATTCGCCACCAGTGTGACCTTGGACAGTCATTGAATGTTTCTGAACAGGAATTCTTCTACTTGAAAAATAGGAAGAAAAATACTTCTCGGGATTGTCTGTGAGAACTAAAGAAGACAATTATGAAAAAAGCAAAACCCAGAATTGCTGCACACAAAGGTTAACTCTTATAATCCTCCAGATAATCTGAGTTTGCAAAATTCCACCATGATGTCAGTTGAGAATCCCCAGAAAAATCAGTGGAGAGTAAAATGTACACTAAGGATTTCAGTGGTCAGTAGGATTCAGTGGCCCCTCTTAGAAAAATTAATTCTGTTTTCACTGTTCATCTTTAATGTTTCACCACTAAGCATGAATGAAATTTATTCCAACAACAGTTTATGAATTGCACAGGCCAAGCCCTACACTGGAAAATTTTTTTTATCTCTTCAATTTCACATTAAAGGGCAGGGACTCCTTGCCTGGAAAATGATCTGACATCGGGCTGGAGCTGAAGGCTACAAAGAGGGAAGACTTTCTTGGCTCAGCCTAATCTCACGGAGCCCTGGGCCCACTGAGGGACATAGTCTCAGCCGGACACACTGCATTTAGGGAAGGCATTCGGTCGTTAATACGGCTCTAATTGCACTCTTGTCTCCTGGCAGTTGTGTTTGTCTTTGGGAGGTGTGAGCAAACATGGTCAGCTGAGTGTTTGATTTACACTGTGGGGAAACAAGATCTGCCCTGACATGCCACACAGACAGCAAAATCTCTAAAGAGATGGAAGCTGAAGGGTGCTGGGGGACCCTGGCTGGCCCATCATTGTCTGTGTGGATGATTCAGAACCACTGTAGGCTGTTCTGCTGCCAGCCCTTCACCTAGGACAACACTGGTCTTAAATGAATAACGAGGACTTTGAGAAAATTTGGGGGTTACATTGCTGGTCAGATTTTCCATAAAGAGTGGAGCTCCTCATCATGTAGGCTTGAAGAAGAAGGTGTTTTCTGTTCCCCATGGGATGACAGGGCATAAAAGAGAAATGCTGAGAAACTGGGTATATCTACCCACATGTTCTGCAAAGGTGAAAAATACTCCTTTTTTTCCCTGCATATCCCTTGGGCTGTAAGACAAGGCATATTTTGCATACTATTTAAGATATTTTCTTACAAAAAATTCTTCTGATAGACCTAAGTCTTGAAGAAAATTTGATGTATCCATTGAGTCTTCAGCAGCTGGTTTGCAGTGAACTAAAAGGAGGGGCAGGATGGGAAGTGTGCCCTGTCCACTGCCATCGTTCTGCTGGTGCCATTAAATGCAGGGGCATCCTTCTGAGGGATCATGATCAGATGGCCCATAGGGTTAAAGTGGTGCCCAGCCACAGAGGGAGTGGTGGTCTAAGGCAGAGTTTAGTGAAGTGGAGAACAGTGGAGACCAAGAGAAGATGGCTGGCTGGATGGCCCAAGAGAGGTGGGACCAACTCTTTTCTTCCTGTAATGGTACAAGAGTCAAGCTTATTTAGAATAGCAAACTATCAGATATGAACAAGATATCCAAGAACTAAGGAAACACTAAAGTAAAGTGAGACGGACACATGATGAAATATTATGATACACGCATTCAATCAATCAGCGCTGTTGAGCACCTATGTGTCAAAGTTGTGCCAGGCAGGCACTGGATAAACAGCGAGCAAAGTTCATGTGGCCCTAGAGTGCATGGAGCTTGCAGTCTGGTGGGAGCTACAGACATTAAACAATAAATACGCTGATAAATATATAATTACAAACTACAATAAGTGATATAAAGGAAAAGAACAGGGTAGTACAAGAGAGAACTGCAAGACCGCAATTAGACTGGGGATCAAGGAGGACTTCTGGAGAGATGGTATTTGCATTGAGGCCTGAAGGAGTTAGCTAAGAGTGAGGGGAGAGTTTCCCCCCCAGGAAGAGGAATTACAAGTACAAAGGTCCCGAGGCAGGAAAGAGATTGGGAAGTGGGAGGAGCTGAAACAGTGCCAGTGGAGCTGAGGGGAAGAAGAGCATGGAGTGGAGTGGGCAACGTGGTTGTTGTTCAGTCACTAAGCTGTGTCCAGCTCTTTGTGACCCTATGGACTGCAGCATGCCAGGCTTCCCTGACCTTCACTATTTCCCAGAGTTTGCTCAGATTCATTCTCTGCTGCCCTCTTCTTTTGCCCTCAATCTTTCCCAGCATCAGGGTCTTTTCCAATGAGTCAGCTCTTCACATCAGGTGGCCCAAGCATTGGAGCTTCAGCATCAATCTTTCCAATGAATATTCAGGGTTGATTGGTTGCTCCTGGGTTGTGGGATTATGGCTTTTTTGTCTTTTTACTTTTCAATATTTTCCAATATCCTCTAATGAGCATGCATTATTTTAATAACAGGAAAACTTTATTGAAAGGCTATTATAAGGAGGCACATTTTTTACAGATAAAAATAGCAACATCATCACCAACAAAATAATACTCCCTCTTGGAATAGATTAAGTTTTACTGACAGCTTAGAGTTTTCCTGAATAAGAGCCAAGGATCTGTGCAAGCATAAGCACATTTCCCCCTCAACTTAGAAGAATGGAAAGAGCAATGAACAAGGGGTCTGAGAGGTAGATTTGGGCTGTGCTCTGCCATTTTCCAGAAGAGGAAGCTGGGGCAAGCCCCTTTTCATCTCTGTTCTCAGGTTTTTCTCTGTAGAACATGCAGTGATAACAATCGTTAACTTATTTTTAGCTCTGCTAAAACACTTGTGTATGTTATCTAAGATTTTTTTCCTGGGGTTCTTCTTTATTAATTAATTCTCAACAACAACCTCAATGGAATGAACTATGTATTATTATTATCATCTCCATTTTAAGAATAAGAAAACTGAGGGCCTGAGAAGAAAGTTGCCTAGGGTCACATCTAGAGGCAGTAGACCTGAGACTCACCCTACACATGTCTAACTTCAAGCTCAATCTTCTAACCACATACTACCCTGCCTTCCTTTCAAAAACTAGTCAGCGATCAGAAAATTAGCCCTTTATGGGGGTGAGAGTGAGTCCCAAGCATCCTTGGGCTAGAGGGAAGGAGGAGAAGTGGAATAGGAGGTAGGTAGAAGAAGGAGTCAAGAATGTGTTGGTAATTGTTAAACTGGCTTTTTGGGGTGGGGGCTGATCTGTAGTGTTTGCCAGTTTCCATAGTGTAAATATTCCCACCAAGGCAGATTTCAAGCAATCAACCATTAACAACTGGCTCTAGGCAGCCTGCAGGAGCTGGTTCCAGCACAGTGGCCTGGTCAGTTTCTCAGGAATATGAAACTGCAGAGAAATTAAAAATTCCTAGTTTTTACTGGCTCAAGGGATGGATGAGAATCTCTTCTTAAAGGGAGGGGGCTTCAAATCGGAGTGGGAAGAGCTAGAGGAGGGGCTGTCCCATTACTACTATTGTCTCTCAGCATCCAAGCTGCCCTGGTCACCTGGGCTCTGAGCCTGGGATTCTGTGGGCCATGTCTCCCAGCCTCCTTGTCAGCTCTGCCAATAGCCAACCCTAGAGTGAGTGGAAATTGGAGGAAGACACAGACAATAGTGTACTGTATACTTGACACTTGCTAAAGGGGTAGATCTTAAGTGTTCTCGTGACTAAAAAAGAAAAGAAAAAATGAAGATAATAAAAAGGTCAATCTGTGATGTGATGGCTATGTTAAGTACCTTGATTGTGGTGATCATTTTACAATGTACTCATACATCAAATCATCAGATTGTACCCCTTAAATATATATCATTCCTATTTGTCAGTTATATCTTCATAAAGGGAAAAAAAAGAAAAATTACTTTGGCTGCTGTGTGGAAAATGGATGGTTACGAGGGCAAGACTGGAGACAGAGAAGTCAGTTAGCAGCTGATGTGGAATCCAAGAGAGAGATGAGGGTGACACAGACAGAGAAGAGTTAGGAAGGAGGTGGACTCCTTGGGGCCTAGAGGTGGCTGGGATGTGAGGTGTGAGGAAAGCGGAGAAGTGAGGAAAGGCATTTTGATTCAGTGGTGCCACTTCTCATCAGCACAGCTGGAGCGGGGATCTAGCAGGGCCAGAGTGAGTGGGGTCCTTGCCCAGGTTCCTGGGTGAGTGGCCATGTAGCTCTAAAGCCAAGAATCACGGAGTCTCCTCTAAGGTTTTTACCCTGAACCTTCCTTCTTTCCTGGTCATTTGCACATGCAAGCATCCCCACGATTAGAAATATTTAATTTTGCTTTACTGTATGTTCTATTTTTGTTAAATAGATTAGTCTCTACAAGGAAAACCAAACTGCTGACCAGTCGACCTGAAAGTCTGAGACATGCAGTTTGCAATCTGTTGGAATCTTCACTTCAAGCCAGGTGGGCTGCAGACTGGCCTGGGGGCCAGAGACAAAGGTCAAATGAGGCAGCTGGTACTGCAGCAGTCCAGGCAGACCGCCAGGGGGCTCGGGCTGCAGGAGGTAACCAAGCAGAAATAAGGACACAGACCGGAGAATTAATAAAGGAAAAATGGTTAGGACTTGGTGTCTCAAGGACCAGTGTTTCAGAAAGGGTGTGGGGCTGGGAGGTAGGCTGCTGAGGTTCTAGCCTGGGATCCTCCACTTGATTTGGCTGTGATCTCTCCTATTATATAAAGAGATAAAATTTATATTATCTGAAAGCTGGGCTAAGAATTCCCCTTACAGAGGGAACAAGCTTGATGTAGAGAGGAATCTTGATTAGAAGAAAATGTAGGAGAATATCTTCAAAGCCTAAGGGCAAGGAAAAACTTTTCAAACAAAACTTCAAAAGGACAAACTATAAGGTAAAAAATTTAGTTAATTTGATTATATCAGAATTGAGCGTTTCTGTTAGACAAAGGCCCCTGAACAAAGTCAATAGGTAGATGACAGAATGGAAGATTTTGTAAGGTCTACAATCAAGATGATATTAACATCCAGATTGGACACAGCTACTGAAAATTAACACTATATACAAGCAGCAAATCCATCAGAAAAACGGGCAAAGCACAAACAAGCAATTTACAAAAGACGAAACCCAGAGCAAAGAGGCACATGAAAGGATGCTCAGTATCATTAGAAATCAAAATTAAATTGATGTCATTTTATACAAATGAAATGGCAAAAATTAGAAATACAGATCATGCAAGTATTGGTGAGGACTTGATAATGACCTAGTGTGTCACTGGTAGGATGTCATAGGAGCAGATATTCTGAGCAGCATCTGTCACTGCTTAGTCAACTTAAGTGTCCACATACCCTCTGACCCAGAATTCCACTCTTGGGATACAGCCTCAAGAAGTTCTCATAGGGGACTCAGAAGCGTGCTAATTACATACATTACAGTGTGTGTGTGTATGTTTGTGTGTGTGTGCATGTATGTGTCTGTGTGTGAGAGAGATGCAGGTGACCTGGGGAGAGTCATCAGCAACAAATTAGATATACAACGAGCAAAATGAATGGATGCATATGACTTAATAAAAAAGTAAGACGAAAAGATAACATATAACACAATATCACTTACATAAATTAAAAACACCACAACAGTACACATTTTGCAAAACTACATACCAAAAAATGGGTATACTTAGATTTCTTAGAATGCCTGTTGTGGAGAAAGGGGGGTGATACTGGAGAATGGGGATAAAAAGGAATGAATAAGTGAATGAAGAAATGAAACAGAGTTGGGCCAGTTCTCTGTACCCGAGGGAGGTTAAACAAAATAAAACAGAACCTAGACTTTGTCTTAAGGGCATTAGAAGCCAGCTGGAGTCAAAGAGGTCCGTGGTCTGTTCATTTGTATGTTGTTCATTCAGTCAGTCATTCATACATTCATTCATTCATCATGTATTGGAGACCTTTCTCCCTTAGGCCAGGCTTGCTGGCCTCTAGGGACAATGTAGTGAATAAACATATTCCTGGGCTCTGGTCCTGCTTGTCAGGCTAAGTACGGTCTGCTCTGGTATTAAATGGATCCAAGTTTGGGCAAACCAGGTGGTCCACAGACCTGGGGATATTGCCATCTTCCCATTTCCTGGATGAGGAAAACGAGGCTCAGTCAGGTGAGTCATATGCCCTGGGTCACTGCTGTGAGATGCAGACCTGGGGTGTGAGCTCAGGTCTGCAGAACTCTGAAACCTCCTTATTTCCCTCCTGCCCCAGTACAGTTCTGCCCTAGATGGGCTGTAGTCCCAGCCTCAGCTACCTTAGCTTACTCACTCAAGGAAGGCCTGTGAAGGCTTCAAGGAGGAGGCTTTTAAAAGACCCAGGCTGGAACGTTCCCAGCTAAGTCACTCCTGAATTCCTGACTCACAGAAACTGTGTGAGATAATAAAAGTTTATTGTTGCTTCAGGCAACTACATTTTGGGATAATTTAGTATGAAGTAATAGATAATAAATACAGGGTCACAGGAGGAAACAATTCACCCTGGATGGTTCAAAAGGGACTTTATTAAGGATCACTTACAGATCGAGGGGCAGATTAAAGAAGCAGACAAGGGAAGGTTATGTGCCTGTACACTAGCAAAGGCATGAGCTGTTATTTGAAGGCAAAGAAAGAGTGTCAGTGGAGCTTCATAAGATCGGGAGACACAGAGAAGACTTAGCCCTGGAGGGAAGGGCACAGCTATTTTAGGAGACGCAGCCCCAAAGTGGTGGTGGTGGTAGAGGGGCTGCACTCTCACCCCTTTTGCTCCTCCTGCCCTCCAATCTCCTGACTGTTTTCTCCACTGACCAAACTCAATCGGAAGCCCAAGGACAAGAGATCCTGGGTGATCTATGAAATCAGCCTCTCAGGGCACAGAGAATGGTAGAAAATGGGTCCGTGGGAGGGAAGAAAAAGAGAAAAACCAACAGAGGGATCTTCTAGATTCTACTCTCAGTCTCGAAGTTTTGTGAAGCTGACTCTATGCAGGGCTGGATCCCATGACTTCAGTTCAGTTCAGTTCAGTTCAGTTCAGTTCAGTTGCTCAGTCGTGTCTGACTCTCTGCAACCCCATGGACTGCAGCTCACAAACTCCCGGAGTTTACTCACATGACTTAGCCTAAGCCTCTAGCTACAGTGACTGGTTCAGGGATGGGCACATGACCCAAAATAGCCAATCAAGGCTAAAAGGGATCTCCAGGGATTTTGATGGCACTTTGGGGGAAATGGGCTTCTCCACCCCCACCACCCCCAGACTTGGCGCTGTGATAATGGGAAGAAGAAGCAACTGGAGGCTGAGGATGGAGAAATGAAGATGCCTCATCCCGAACCTCACAGTTGTCTTCAGTTAAGTACGGTTTTCAATTACTTGCACCAGACGAGTCCTGAATGAAATAGTCTCACCCATAGCTTTGATGATCTTTGTGGCCCCTCCCTGGGGTAGGCTGGGCAGAGATCATTAATTCCATTGTATAGATGAAGAAAATGAGGTTTAGTTCTCTTTATTACTTGGCATCCAGTTCATTTAAATTCATAATTAAATTCACTACGCTAGCCTAGGTCTTTGCTGTATATTTTGTCTTTACATTGTACGGTTTTAGATTTCTGACTTCTGTTTTAGTGGCCTCGATGTATGTATGCCTATTATTGAAAGCTGCTTCAAACTCTTTTTAAGTAGATGGCACTCAATAGTAATTTTGATCAAACAAGCAAGCAAAGCATGTAGATCTCCACTGCTCTCCCTCTCCGTGAAGCTCTCTCCTCCCTACTGCTCTGCCTGAAAATTCCAGCCTCCTTGGACTTTCTAAATTCAAATTTTCAACTCTCCTCAATGTGGAGAAGCGTCAAACAGGCTGTTTGCCTGCCCCCTCTCCCCATGTTGTGGCCTGGAAACTCTCCAGGCAGTAAGCTGGGCAACCATAAAACTCATGCTCTTTGTGTCCCTTCTTGGAGAAGGCACTTTCCTCTGTGATCTATAGTCCAATGTCAGAAAACTATTGTTTCACATCATTTGAATGTTACTTTAGTTGCTTAAGCGTGCGTGCATGCATGCTAAGTTGCTTCAATTGTGTCCAACTCTTTGCGACACTATGGACCATAGCCCACCAGGCTCTGCTGTCCATGGGATTCTCTAGGCAAGAACACTGGAATGGGTTGCCATGCCCTCCTCCAGGGGGTCTTCTCAACCCAGGGATCGAACCTGTGTTTCTTATGTCTACCTACACTGGCAGGGTTCTTTACTTCTAGCACCATCTGGGAAGCCCAATTGCTTAATGCAGGAGGGTCTATCCAGTCCTTGGATATTATTTCTCTATCTTGACCAGAAGTAGAAGCTCCCCTCCCGCCGATCCAAGTGCTCCAGACACGCTCCCCCTAGACTCTTGCACTGGCTGCTCATTGCCTGGATCACTCTTACCCCAGTCATTGCACGTTTCGCTCTCTTACTTCCTTCAAGTCTTTTCTCGTATGTTACCTTCCCAGTGAGGCCTCTTCTCGCCATCCTGCTCCCCTTCCCCTCCAATGGTGGCATTTCCAATCCCCTTCCTCCTGCATGTTTTTTTTTTTTTTCTTTTTCTGTTTGAATAGCAAGCATGCCTTCTAACCTACTATATAATTTACCTATTTACTGTGTCCATTATGGGCTGCCTCCTTGTACTAGACTGTAAACTCTCTGAAGGATCTCTGTTCACCTGGTTCACTGCTGTATCCCTAGCTCCCAACACAGTAGCTGGCCCAGCGTAAGTTCTCAAGAATGATTCATTACATGAATAGATGATTGAAAAGATGACAGAAAAAGAAAACAACCCATGAGCACTGTCATTAAGGTTAAACATGATGATGTCCATGGGGGAGAGCCGCTAGCACCCCTTCCGTGTGAAGAACAGGCTTAGGAGAAACAGCTGGGAATGCAGGTTAGAGCCTGGGGTGAGGGTGGGACTCCTAAAATGCCAGGCTGTATCCTGTAGGCAGTGGGGGGGCCATGGAAGCTCTTAATAAGTAATAACATGGTCGTAGGTTATTCAGGAAGAATAATGTGGTGACTGCACAAGCGAGAGCTAGAATACATGAGTGGCAAAGGGGAGAGAGAAGCGAGGCAGTACTTGGGATTTCAGAGTCAGCAGAGACCGGCAAGTGGAGGCAGGAACGGAGATGACACCTGGAGACGTTTCTCTAGAAACGTGGCTGGTGCACTAGTGCAAACTCGGGCTCCAAAGGATTCCACTGAGGGAGGTGGGCCGGGGCGTACAATGAACCTGGGCACTGGAGGTGGCTGATGGTGCGCCTGAAACCTGGCCCCATCCTTCTCACTGTGTGAACCTGGGCACCATTCACCCTCCCCACCGTGTGAATGTGGGCAGGCTACACAGGCTCTCGAACGCTGGTTTCCTCCTCTATGAAACAGTACTAATCACATCTCCCTCACAGGCAGGGCTTGCTCCCTGCACATTCAGTACCTCGGAGATTTAGTAAATTTTGGTTCCTGTTTTGAAAACCTTTTCTCTTACCCTATTTCAGCATCACAAGAAGCCTGAGAGATCTGAGAGGCCCTTCTCTGATCACGTCAGACAGCGTCCCCCCGCCCCACAAAGGAGCTGAGGTACAGAACTCATCCCGAGCTGAGGTCCACAGCTGTCCAATGGAGGGGACGTCTGATGAATCCCACTGCCTATTATGGTTGCTGCTGCTCATCAAAATGGGTAGGAAGCAAGAGCCCAGGGAGGAGATGCCAAGCTGGACATCTGCTCCAAATCTCATTTCTGTGGGGGTGGGGTGGGGGAAACAGGACTCACTTCCATTACACTGGAGTTTAGAACCTCAGGATACTCTGTTCACAAGAGAGTTTAATTCCCAGGACAGCTGTCTAGTGGCTAAGGCCATTAAACGTGGATTACTGAGGCAGCTCTTTACAAGCTAGTTGATAGGATGACTAGATTTGAGGACAAACAGGGAATTTTTTTTGTACATCTCAGAAAGCACTGTAGAGCCTGCACATACTGCAGGGACCCTGCCAAACTACTAAAGGGGAATTGACAGTGGTTATGGGGATTAGCTATCACTACATATGGCTTCCCAAAGATCCTGTGTGCTGAAGAGAGAATCTAGGTCACTGTTTTATCACATACTGTGGGCCTGTAATAATATACACATGTGTTCGTGCATGTATAGGATACATACATACACATATACAAAATCCTGCACTCTTCATCCATGTACACTAACAGGCTACAAGAGCTGATCAGTCACAATTAGTAATTAACTGTACACACCCTAAGCCCTCCAAACCTCGTTAGCCCTCCAAAAGACTTTTTCAAGCTAGCCTATACCCTGTGTTAGGGTGTGTAACACTCTATGTAATAATTTTTATTATATATATTCAAGATGAAATTGCATAACATGCCCTCAGTTAACTAGACTCCAACCAGTGGGGATCAACTCAGCAGAGGCTGGCGTGGAGAAGAAAGGAGATGGAGTCAGTTCTTTTAGGCCCAGAAAATTGAGGCCCACATACCAGGGCAGGACACACTGAATGCCTCTCTGACATTTGCTCCCATCCTTTCTCCCCGATCTGCCCCACTCTTTTTGAAATTGAATCACCAAGCAATATATTATAAACAATCTATGCCATTAGATATTTTTCCATAACAACTATTTTTAGTGGCTGCCAACAATTCTACTGGAAAGATGCATTACAGTTTATTTAGCTAAGCCCAACCACTGGGCATTTAGATTATTTCCAGGGTTTCCTCTGCCCCTACTGTGACAAACCATGTTGTCACAAGCACTCCAACTGGCTGTGTCTTTGCTCATGTCATGATTGCCTCCTAAGCAAAATACTTCCTTTTCTAGAAGTACAGTATTTTAGGTCTAAGGGGATATAGTACTCCTCACACAGGGATAGAAAAGTCTGTGTGCTTATTTCTAGAAAACATTTTCTTCCCTGCTCCAATTATCTCTGATTTTCCAAACCCAACCTGTCCTTTGAAGTCAAGCCCAACTGTCTAGACTAAAAGTCTAGGCCACTGGCCCAGGGGCTCCTTCAGTATTTAAACCAATAGGATATGAGTCACATATGTCACTTAAAAGACTTCAGTAACCAAAACTAGTTCATCACAGTAATCAAGTTTTGTTTCTGCAGCATTAGGAGGGGCGATGGCACCATTCAGTTTTCCCAGGGCCACCATGCAAATTTTCAGCTTATCTAGTGTTAAAATGTACAGAATATCATAGAGTCTAAACATGAATTTTTTTTAATTTATTGCAATAATCTTCACAGTGTATATAATTTGAGAACCATTCAGTTCACAATGGGAAGCAACTGCATGAGGAGTACATACTTGATCATCCCCTCTTTTCTACCATAACTGGTCAATAACCTTGCCCTGTGGTTTTTCTCCCGACACATGCCTTGAATCCACCTGCCTCTCTGCGTACTCCACTGTCATGGTTGGTACCTCATCCCTGCAGCTGCTCTTGTCTCCTCCACTGTTCCTTCCCACTGCAGCCAGGGGAAGCTTCTTAAGAACAGCAACCAGGTTTCTGCTGATCTTGGGATAACAGGCACGGCATGATCTGTCCTCCACCTACTCATCTCCCCCACACTCAGGCTCGTCCCATCCCACCCTCAGCTCCAGTTACATGCGCTTTCTGTTGCTTTCTCAAAGGTGCCCCCACCCCAAGGCCTTTGCATTGATTCTTACCTTTTCCAGGAATAGCCCTCCAACCTTTATGTAAAGATCTGAGACTTTTTTGAGGTTACCACTGCTAAGGTGGAGGGGACAGCATGCAAACCTAGGTCCAGGGACTCCATGTCCAGTGCTCGTTCTGCCACTGCTAGCTTCCTCTCCCAGCAAGCTAAACAAGCACCCAAATGAAAGAGTGTCACTTCAGTTTTGCCTGGCATTTCTCTCAAATGCTTTCAGAATCATTTTTGCAACTGAAACATCTCTCAAAGGAAGAAAACTAGTTCATCATAGTAATCAAGTCTGTCATAGAGGATGTGTGATGATGTTTGAAAATATAATCCTATGAACATCAGAACTGACAACTCTGAAACATCTCTAGGCTAAATCTGCTAATAACAGTCTTTAGCATTCAGGCTAGCACTCACTTGGGTTTGGTGTGATACATTTCACAGCAGAAATGCCCTAACAAGGAACTTCCTCAAAGAGTAACCGGGTAGAGGACAGATTTTAATGAGACCCAGTCCCTGAAAGGGTGAAGTGTGAGGGAAGAATAAAGGCCTGAGATGAAACATGGATTTCTGTGTGAGTCCGATGACAAGTGGGACCTCACATCAGAAAACGTGGCCAACATTTTCTAGAGAGGTCAGGACTTGTACAGAAAAGGAGTCAAGACATCAGGGCTATCACCTCTGAAGATCCTCCCGGAAAAAAATGTGCTTTGATTAGAATGAAGCAGACACATATGAACTGCCAATGCCTCTTCTAAGCCTGCTGTTCACTAATTCACTCCTTCTCACCCACCTATCCACCCACCAACTTATCCACTCATTCATCTATGTCTATCCACCCACCTGTTCATCTACCTACCCATCACCTACCCATTTATCAATCCATCTGTCCACCTACCCACATGTCTATTCATTCAGTCACCTACACATTCATCCATTATTCCATCTACTGATCTTGCTCCCTCTTTCTCCAGCACCCATTCATCTACATCCATTCACCTACCCACATATCCATCCATCCACTCACTTATCCACTTGGCCATCCAACTATCTGCTCATCTGCCCAGTCCTCTCACCTGTCCAACTGGCTAGCCAGTCTTTCCTGTATACTTACTATGCATTAAGCCCTGAGGAGATGCTGAAAGAGGCTGGAGACAGGAGTGGTCATAAAAATATCTCTGATGTATTTGTTCCTTTACCGTCAGCTGGAACTCAAATACAGGCCAAACTGTGGACCTGAGAACAGAGAGGTGAACCTCAGACAGACCACACCCTCTAGGAGTGGGTAGTAGAAGCCTCTGCTATAAAGCTAACCAACTACTTGGGAATCAAAATGATGGCACAGCAGGGACTGACGCGGGGATTTCCACATTGTGCTGCTTGGGTTCAAGGGCCATGTTTCAATGGACACCACAGGCAGCTCCACCTGAAGCAGCTTGGCTCCTGCCTGTTCAATGGACACCCACCCCCTGAACAAACACATTTTATTACTAATACCACACAGATGTGGTGAAAGGGGATCAAACAAAAAAGGCTATTAACCCTACTACCAAAAACTCGTGTGTACAAGTACAGCACTATCTGCTGCTTTGATAACTGTACATGCTGGCTAAGGAAAACAAAGTTAAACTGCTTGTCAATCTCTCACTTGTTCTCCCTCTCATTCTCTTTCCTACTCTTTCAAGATTCATTTCTTAACCTTTTAAGAGGATGACCACAGTGCCTTTCAAGACAAAGTGAGGATAAAGCAATAAGGGGGTCACTATTTCTAAAACCTTCATCATACGTGTGCCACCTTCACAATTTTCAGCCATCTGTGCTTTTATTAACTATCTGCCTATTAAGAAAAACTAAAAGAGAAAAAGAAATTGTATCTCACTACCTTAAATATCAGCTATGCTTTTACAGTACACATTAAAATCAAACAGAGCTATTAAAATAGAATATAGATCCTCAAAAAACTAAAAATAGAAAAATTACCATATGATTGAACAATTCCATGGCTGGGTATATACCATAAGAAAATGAAAACAGTAATCCAAAAATATACATGTACCCCAATGTTCATAGCAGCATTATTTGCAATAGCCAAGATAGATATGGAAGCAACCTAAGTGATCAACAGACAAATGGATAAAGAAAGTGTGATATATACATATATACAAATATATATGCATATATATATATACATGCATATATATAATACACATACAATGGAATATTATTACTCATCCATTAAGAAAAGAAATTCCACCATCTGCACCAACATGGAGGGATCTAGAGGGCATTATGCTCAGTGAATGGAGAAGGCAATGGCACCCCGCTCCAATACTCTTGCCTGGAAAATCCCATGGATGGAGGAGCCTGGTAGGCTGTAGTCCATGGGGTCACTAAGAGTCGGACACGACTGAACGACTTCGCTTTCACTTTTCACTTTCAACCATTGGAGAAGGAAATGGCAACCCACTCCAGTGTTCTTGCCTGGAGAATCCCAGGGACGGCGGAGCCTGGTGGGCTGCTGTCTATGGGGTCGCACAGAGTCGAACACGACTGAAGTGAGTTAGCAGCAGCAGCAGCAGCAGCAGCATGCTCAGTGAAATAAGTCTGACAAATACACTGTGTTGTTACTTATATGTGGAATCTAGAAAATAAAATGAATGAATATAATGAAACAGAAACAGACTCACAGATACAGAGAATAAGCAAGTGGTTAGAAGTGGGAAAAGGGAAGCAGGAAGAAGCAAGATAAAGGTAGGGGATTAAAAGGTAGAAACTAATACGTATAAAGTAAATGAGATATTAGGATACATTGTATAATACAGGGAAATACAGCCATTATTTTATATATAATAATTTTAAATGGAGCATGATCTGTAAAAATATTGAATCATTATATTGTACACTTGAAACTAATATAATATTGTCAATCAATTATACTGAATGTTTTTTTTTAAAAGAGTGGAGGCTTGGGTACCAGCTAAGATCATCCCCTCCCCCACCTCTGAGGCACTGTCAAGGGACCTGCCACCAAGGTAGCCACCCTCTAGTCCTTCTCAGGGGCCTGACCAGGCTAAGCTGAAATGATGGTTTAGGCCAGATTCCCCATTAAGCATTTGCTTCATCTTTACTCCTGAAGAAATTTGTTTGTTGAGTTCTAAATAGAAAAGCATGGTTAACAAAGTCTTCCAAAGAGCAAATTTGAAAAAAATAAAGTAACATTAAGTATAATTTTAATGTTAATGTAAATGTTAAATGAGGAACAATGATATTGGGCTTATATGTAAAATCGTCTTTGAAAAACAAGTTTGAAAACCAGTGGAATAGACTGATAAATCGCTCTACATGCAATGAACATGAATACCCATAAATCACACCTTTAGGAGTGTGTGTATGTGTGTGTGTGTGTGTGTGTGTGTATGACTGTGCTACTGTGTCTATGAATATGAGAATGTGAATTACCAAAGATGGCAAGAGCTGCAAGAATGCAACCGAAGCAGTGATATGGGGATCCACTAACCCCAATATCTCCTGGAAAATTAATTATAGGTGTTTGAGGGTCTAGAGGACTGTGTGTCATTGGTATCCAAATGGATCCTTGCTCATTATCCTTGTACTACTTTAGCACTTACTATGGCCCAGGCATTCTGCCTGTCTAAACCTCTTTAATCCCCACAACCCAGGACTTCCCTGCTGGTCCAGTGGTTGAGACTTCGCCTTCCAATGTAGGGGGTGCAGGTTTGATCCCTGGTCGGGGAGCTAAGATCCCACATGCCTCATAGCCAAAAAACCAAAACATAAAAAAACCCAAAAAACCCCAGAAATTCAATAAAGACTTTAAAAATAGTCCACATCAAATTAAAAAAAAATATCCTCACAACCCTTTAAGGTAGGCCCTATTGAGGGTCTCAGTGAGGCCACTACCATGGGGAACTGCCTTGCCTAGGGACACATCTCTCCTGGGTCCAGCCATGGCCAGTGACTAACTGACAAGAAGATTCAAAGGCTCAGGCCCTGTGCCTCACTCTGGACAGCGGTGAGGGCCGTCCCAGCTCCAGAACTCTTCTAGGATTGGCTGCAGCCTCAGCTGCAAACTTCAGATCAACTTCTTGCTCTGCCCAATCCTGCCACCCTCACTTCCTTACAGTATATTTCCTAAGCTCATTCTTCCACAAACCTTCTACATGTAAGACTCTGTCCCCGAGTCTGTTTATAGGAAGCCCAAACTAAGACGTTATCCCATTTTAGAGATGTGAACCTAGGAAGTCTGTCTCCAGAGACCACGCTTTTAAGCATTTCACACTATTGCCTCTTAAGGAAGACAGAAGTGGGCACCTCCCTACATCCAGTCCCTTCCGTACCTTACCCCCACCTCCACTCCCTGCTCCACAACCTACATTGCTCTGTTTAGACTCCAGGTCTCTTTTATTGTCATTTAGTTGCTAAGTCATGTCTGACTCTTTTGTGACCCCATGGACTGTAGCCGGCCAGGCTCCTCTGTCCATGGGATTTCCCAGGCAAGAATACTGGAGTGGGTTGCCATTTCCTTCTGCAGGGGATCTTCCCGACCCAGGGATCGAACCCGTATCTCCTGCATTGGCAGGTAGATTCTTTACCACTGAGCCACCTGGGAAGCCCCCAGGTCTCTACTCACTGAAAATTAATAAAATTTCACTAAAAATTGTCATCAGGAGGCCAGAAGGGGGAGCTCTCACACACAAATCATATTATTCGCTCTCCCAACATACATCCCAACAGGAAGAGACATACCTTGAATCTCTGGCAGGAAGCCACCCTAGCTTACTATCACCAGCAGGAAAGAAGATTTCTCCTTGCCTGGCCACGGGTCTGCCAACGAGAGACTGTCACAACTCAGCCAATAAAAAGCCACTATAATTCAAACTCCCCATTTCCTTCAATGGACTTTTGTTTATAATAGCCCCTTCCAACTTTCCCTTCTCTATAAAAGAGTTTCCTCTCCCATGCTGAACTGGACTTACATGTGGTTTGCCATGGTTGCATGTCCTGAATTGCAATTCTTTGTTGTTCCTATATAAAACCCTTTTGCTGGTAACGGGCTTCTTTATTGTTTTAGGATAACATTACCAAACACTGGTTTTAAGCAAGAACTCTAGAAAGCTTGAATTCCACTGAAAAAGAAGAAAGGGGGTGAAATGGTATTGCAATTCCATGAGAAAATGAATCTTTCCAGCTTCGTTCACCCCCTTCCCACAGGGCTGGCCATTAGCTTGGCAGGCACAGAGGGTTACATCCAAGTGTGTGTGAGTAACCCCTGCTCAAGTACACACAGGCTGAGCTGGCATCCATTAGCGTTCAAAGCTTGTCAGCTGAAATTTATGTCAGCTGTCCTCCCCTGATCATAGATGACTTCCCTCCTGCTTAGCAAGCTCACAGGCTAACACACCTTGACACACACTGAGGGGCATTCTGATCTGATGCAGAGAGAAATGCACGGGGTGTATTAACATTACTTGCTTGCTTGCTTGCTGAGTCGCGTCAGTCGTGTCCGACTCTGTGCGACCCCATAGACGGCAGCCCACCAGGCTCCGCCGTCCCTGGGATTCTCCAGGCAAGAACACCAGAGTGGGTTGCCATTTCCTTCTCCAATGCATGAAAGTGAAAAGTGAAAGTGAAGTCGCTCAGTCGTGTCCGACTCCTAGCGACCCCATGGACTGCAGCCTACCAGGCTCCTCCGTCCATGGGATTCTCCAGGCAAGAGTACTGGAGTGGGGTGCCATTGCCTTCTCTGATTACAGGCCTCTTCAAATTTGTTTCCCATATAGGATCTGGGTATATATTTATCTAAAGATTTTCCTTAATAGTGGGGCTACCACTAATGTCTAACTATATTACTTACTTTAAAATGTTTGCTCACTATTTATATTCTCAACATTTTAAAATGTACATTCTTAGGTTTCTGTATTGGAAAGACAACCAAACTTTTGCTGGGCTAATAACTGTTTGGTTGGACATAGCTTGCAAATACTATAATTTCCCTTTAAAATGAGTTAGTAAATCACTTATGATGTATTGATGAACACTTGAAAATAACTAATAAATATCCCCATAACAAATCATAGCTTTAAAATGATCACACCTAATGGGGAGTTATTGTTTAATGAGGACAGAATTTCTCCTTGGAAAGAGGAAAGCATTTTGGAGATGGACGTGGTGATGGTTTCACAACAGTGTGAATATGTTCAGGGTCACTGAATCGTATACTTATAAATGGTTAAAATGGTAAATTTTATGTTACATACATTTGATTATAATTTTTAAAAAAGGAGAGATGAGGTAAAAAGATTGAGAACCATTGCCATAGAAGCTTTATAATGTGAGGGATCAAAACAAATGGTTGGAAAGAACTAAAAAAAAAAAAGATATCTGAGTGTGAAGTGTAAGTGCTTACAGGACCCCACAGGTCTGTCTGAACGATGAAGTTATGGTGACTTCAATTTTCTCTTTCGTGCTTGTCTTGTGCTGTTTACATTTTCTGTAATGGAAATGTGATATTTCAGTAATCAGAAAAAGAAACAAACGTGTATGTGTATATAAATGTAAATATGTATGAATAAGAGGGTAGTAAAGTACCCTCCCTCTCCCCAATTAAGGATGCAATGAGTAAAAGGCAAGGTGCTGCTTCTAGGATGATCTGGCCAAACTGAGACATGTAAAACATCCCCCCTAGATAGCAGCAGCTGGGTATCAAGGAGGATCGCCCACCTAAAAATGAAGAACCAGAGTCTTGGCTTCAGCCTTGCCTCTTATTTACAAAGAAAGCTGAGCACCAAAGAATTGATGCTTTTGAACTGTGGTGTTGGAGAAGACTCTTGAGAGTCCCTTGGACAGCAAGGATATCCAACCAGTCTATCCTAAAGGAAATCAGTCCTGAATGTTCATTGGAAGGACTGATGCTGAAGCTGAAACTCCAATATTATGGCCATCCAGCTCCTCTCTCATGAGCTTTGTGATCCTGGGTAAACTAACCTCTCAGTTTTCTTGCCTGAAAAATTCTGATAATAACAGTCTATAACATCTCCACTGTGTGGGGTTGTACTGAATATTAGTTTGGTAGGGCTGCCTTAACAAAATACCCAGAATGGGTGATTTAAAAGGAATTTCTTGTTTCACAGTTCCAGAGGCCAGAGGCCCAAGATGAGGGTGTCAGCAGGGCTGGTTCCTTCTGAGGGCTGTGAGGGAGAATCAGCTCCCCAGCTATCAGTAGCTTGCTGGCAGTCGTCAGCATTTCTTAGCTTATGGAAGCACTGCTCCATCTTCTCGTGGGGTTCTTCCCCGTGGGTATGTCTGTCTCCAAATTTCCACTTTCTATAAGGACACTATTTGCACTGGATTATCCTACTTCAGTATGACCTCATCTTGACTAATTACATCTGTTAGGACCTGATTTGCCAATAAGATCACATTCTGAGGTACTTTTCATTAGAGTTCAACACATGGATTTTTGTTGTTGTTGTTCAGAAGCTAAGTTGTGTCCAACCCTTTATGACCCCCATAGACTGCAGTAGACCATGCTTCCCTGTCCTTCACTATCTCCCAGAGTTTACTCAAACTGAGGTCCATTGAGTTAGTAATGCCATCTAACCATCTCAAGAGTCTTCTCCAGCACCAGTTTGAAAGCATCAGTTCTTCACACTCAGCCTTGTTTGTGAGAGTGGTCCAACTCTCACATCCATTCACGACTACTGGAAAAACCATAGCTTTGACTATATGGACCTTTGTCAGCAAAGTGATGTTTCTGCTTTTTAATACACTGTCTAGGTTTGTCATAGCTCTTCTTCCAAGCTCATAACAGGGGTTATTATAAGAACGAGATGAGATACTACATTTAAGGGCCTAGCAGATTGCCCAGCATATAGTGAGCAATCAACACCGTTAGCCATTCCTATCATCATGACGTCAGTTATTACAGCAATGTTAGTACAACCACCATGTCACTGAACCTTCCCTTAGTCTGTTTCTTGCAAGGGACCTGAACAGAATCTGTACCTAGGGCTTCTGCTGAAGTTCTCATAAGATGGCACACTCCCCCACACTGCTTCTCACAAGGAAACAGCTATTTTTGCCCTGACTTGAGGAAGTCAAACCTTCAAGCTTTGGAAGGCTAGGCATCAATTCAAACAAATTGCTAAACCACATTATTTTGATCTTTCAAATTTATCTGACAGCAGAAGGAGTAGGTTTCTTCCCTGTGCTGTACATTATCTGCAGTCATTTGTAATTGTGTTTAAATAAACGGGGGGAGAGCAGCCAAGCAGTACCCAAGAACAGATCTGAAGACACTTGCATTTAGAATCAGAAGCCCTGGGATGTGGATCTGAGAGAGGCTCACTAGCAATGCACCGTGGGACCCAAGCACAGCTACTTTGCCTTGCTGAGCTACAGTTTCCTAATTCATTCAGTCAGCAAACGTGTTTCACAGAGTAAGAGCCAGTATTATACAGGGATATGAGAGGATTACAGGCCCCAGTGCCAGGTACGGGCTCAGAGGCTCACTGTCCAGTGGGAAGGGGCAGATGGACACACAAATAACCCAGTGCAGAGTGGGGACCTCAATATCCTCTCCTATTAACATGGGGAGAGTGGTTCCTGCTCTCCCTCCCGAGCATCTAATATGGTTGTTTGGACAGTGAGTTCCTTGCAGGGCAAGCTTTTTATCTTACTCTTCCTGCCTGGCCCAGGCCTGGCTGATAGGGTGTGCTGGGAATGCTAGTTGAGTTAATAGAACACCTAAATGGTTAAGAACATGGGCTTCTGAGTCAGCCAGACTGGTCAGCTTTGAATGCAGTGACACTGGCTATTTGTAGGATGCTCAGTAAATCATTTATCTTTGCTCAGCCTGCTCAGCATTTTTTTTTTAATTTAAATAATGATATGGTTGCTAATTAGCTAAATCATTCACTCATTTAATAGATACTTAGTAGGCATCTACTATGTCCTAGGTACCCAGTTCTAAGTCAGAGATATGGCAGAAAATGAAACAATGAATAAGAAAAAAAGAGTGCACATCAAATCAGGTAACTATTGTGAAGAAGAACAAAAGGGATGTGACTGCAATTTTGAATAGGGTGCCAGGGAAGCACATGTGGATGTGTGGACAAAGATATGAGATCCGTTAGAGAGGCAGATGCAGCTCACTGGGAGGAGCACTCCTGGCACTGGAAATTGCACATCCCCTGCCGGGTGGCTGTCTTAAACATCACATTCAATAACGTCTGTACCGTGCAGAGGATGCTGCCTGGGATGCAGTAGGAGCTCATTAATTGAGAGCTATTATTAGCATGATGTTAATAAATGTAATTGTATTGAGGAAAGAAGGAAACAGAGACTATAAATGTACCCTGTGCACAGGGCAGTCACATCAAGGATTATTGTTATAGTTGTTGTTTATTACTAGCAATTAATTACCTCCAGGAAATGCTCCTGACAGTCTGAAGTTACAGAAGGCCCAAGAGCCACCCTCTCTCTCCTCAGGCTCTGGGACTTGAGTCCTAGCAAAAATGCTCATGGGGAAGACTCGGGAAGGGGGAAAGGCTGGGTTTCTCTCCTGCCTCACAGACGAAACAGTGAGAGCCCTTCATGCCCATCCCCACACATACATGTGTCAGGGAGATTTCCACAACCTGTGTGAAACAGTGACACCAGCTGTCACAGCAGTAATTTTTGAATCACTATCAGCAGACTCAAGAACTATAGACCTTGTTAATACTTATGTTGTCAGTTCTGATTATTGATTGGATAGCAAAAGTCTTAGTTTATAGAAGCCTGGAAGACAGCAGAGTAGGAGAGTGTGACTGAATTTCTCAATCGTGTGAGGATTCAATCCCAAGAAGCTAACTCAAGGTTACCAGTGTTTACTGGGCTTCCTCCAGGTGTAAGCGCTAGGCAAAATACTGTGGGGACTGGGGTGGGGGCGGTGAAAACTGTGGTTACCACAAATCTGGGAGCTGCTAATTCATTGGAGAATATGAATACAGCTTTCCCACAGGCAGACTGCAAGAGGCAGGGATAGGAGTGGGGTGTAAGAGACTATAAGGGAGAGGAGTCTGGAACTGGCTACCTGGTGTGGGGGAGGTGATGGGAGAGGCTTGGTGCTAAACTTAATGCACAGTTAACAATTAGCTTACAGGAAAAATTCCCTCTTTAAAATGTTTAAATTTCCCACAAAGACACTTAGATGTCTCAGACTGGGTCCCCTGGAAGTAGAGCCTAGGACAGGGAATCATATGCAAGGGATAGATTAAACATGCGTTCTCGGGAGAAACTGTAAGGGAGAGAGGAAGAGGGAAGAGGCCAGGCTCCGTGGGACGTGTTTCCAAGTGAGGTAAGTCTCAGCCTGATGCTCCAGGGAGCCCCTGGAGGTGAAAAGCGCTGGTGTCACCATCACAGCAGCCAGTCATCGCTGCAGGCTGCTGGGGGAGGGGGTGTGAGTCCCAGGCACCTCCAGGCTAGGAAGTTGCCATCCATCTGGGACACTGGCAGGGGCACCTACACAGCTGGGGAATGGGCAAATCTCACCTGACTCCTAAAAGAGCAGGGATCTGGCTGGGACACCAACAGCACCTGCTGCTGTTAGTTTTTGTGTATGATACTGAGTGATAATTCTTAGGGCTGTGGGACCCTAAGTGGCATGGAGCTCGACTAAAGGGAGGAACAGAGGGAGGATTGTGAGCAGATGCCTTCCACCTTTAAGGTGACTATCAAATCCCCAGAGTGAATAATGGCAGCACGTAGAGAACTCGAAAGTGTTCCTACAACCTTAATACAAGTTCACAGATTTGCTGAGAGAATTAAATGAGATAATATATGTGAAACAGACTGGCACTTAGTAGAGAAAGAATGATTGTTAGACTTGATTCTGAATATTCCTTGATTTAGACCTGCATAAAGATAGGCTCGATAAAGGACAGAAATGGTATGGACCTAACAGAAGCAGAAGATATTAAGAAGAGGTGGCAAGAATACACAGAAGAACTGTACAAAAAAGATCTTCACGACCCAGATAATCACGATGGTGTGATCACTCACCTAGAGCCAGACATCCAGGAATGTGAAGTCAAGTGGGCCTTAGAAAGCATCACTACGAACAAAGCTAGTGGAGGTGATGGAATTCCAGTTGAGCTATTTCAAATCCTCAAAGGTGAGGCTGTGAAAGTGCTGCACTCGATATGCCAACAAATTTGGAAAACTCAGCAGTGGCCACAGGACTGGAAAAGGTCAGTTTTCGTTCCAATCCCAAAGAAAGGCAATGCCAAAGAATGCTCAAACTACCGCACAATTGCACTCATCTCACATGCTAGTAAAGTAATGCTCAAAATTCTCCAAGCCAGGCTTCAGCAATACGTGAACCGTGAACTTCCAGATGTTCAAGCTGGTTTTAGAAAAGGCAGAGGAACCAGAGATCAAATTGCCAATATCCGCTGGATCATCGAAAAAACAAGAGAGTTCCAGAAAAACATCTATTTCTGCTTCATTGACTATGCCAAAGCCTTTGACTGTGTGGATCACAATAAACTGTGGAAAATTCTGAAAGAGATGGGAATACCAGACCATCTGACCTGTCTCTTGAGAAACAGGAAGCAACAGTTAGAACTGGACATGGAACAACAGACTGGTTCCAAATAGGAAAAGGAGTACGTCAAGGCTGTATATTGTCACCCTGCTTATTTAACTTATATGCAGAGTACATCATGAGAAACGCTGCGCTGGAAGAAACACAAGCTGGAATCAAGATTGCCAGGAGAAATATCAATAACCTCAGATATGCGGATGACACCACCCTTATGGCAGAGAGTGAAGAAGAACTAAAGAGCCTCTTGATGAAGGTGAAGGAGGAGAGTGAAAAAGTTGGCTTAAAGCTCAACGTTCAGAAAACTAAGATCATGGCATCTGGTCCCATCACTTCCTGGGAAATAAATGGGGAAACAGTGGAAACAGTGTCAGACTTTATTTTTTGGGGCTCCAGAATCACTGCTGATGGTGACTGCAGCCATGAAATTAAAAGACGCTTACTCCTTGGAAGGAAGGTTATGGCCAACCTAGATAGCATATTTAAAAGCAGAGACATTACTTTGCCAACCAAAGTCCATCTAGTCAAGGCTATGGTTTTTCCAGTGGTCCTGTATGGATGTGAGAGTTGGACGGTGAAGAAAGCTGAGCACCGCAGAATTGATGCTTTTGAACTGTGGTATTGGAGAAGTCTCTTGAGAGTCCCTTGGACTGCAAGGAGATCCAATCAATCCATCCTAAAAGAGATCAATCCTGGGTGTTCATTGGAAGGTCTGATGTTGAAGCTGAAACTCCAATACTTTGGCCACCTCATGCGAAGGGTTGACTCATTGGAAAAGACCCTAATGCTGGGTAGGATTGGGGGCGGGAGGAGAAGGGGATGACAGAGGATGAGATGGTTGGATGGCATCACCAACTCGATGAACATGGGTTTGGGTAGACTCCGGGAGTTGGTGATGGACAGAGAGGCCTGGCGTGCTGCAATTCATGGGGTCGCAAAGAGTCGGACACGACTGAGCGACTGAACTGAACTGAAACTGGGCTTTGAAAAATCATCATAATAGCATAGGAATAATAATAATAGTAATGATGATGATACTACTGAGTACTAAACACCATTGTTATTTCTCATATCAACCCTATGAAGTAGGTTATATTTCCCTACATAGATGAGGAAACTGAGGCACAGATAGGTAAGCAATTTTCCTGAGGTCACACAGCTCTAAGAGCTGGACTGAACTGTGGCCTCCTTTTGCCTGACTTTTCAAATCTTTATTTCCTGTTCATCTTCATTTCATCACTGCCATGCCCTGGGAAATGGTGCATTTTATGTGAGTTTGAGTATAGGCTGCTTAGCCAGGGAATAAAGGGAGAGAGATTAGGTTCCCAAACCAGCTCCCATGTTAAGTTTGTGTATAATGCAATTTCAGTGGAACTCCTTGGGTCTGGGATGGGGTGGAGACAAGTGGGGTGCAGAGGAAGTTCTGGAAGGGTTTGCTGTTGATCCTGGGCAACAGCCAAGAAACACTCATGAAAGGAAGACCTTAGAACAGAAAACCCTGAGTGGCGTTGGGAACTAGCACGAGGTCACTGGGACAAGTCCTGTTTTCTGGGACACGCAGCTGGCACATCACTCTCGGACCATGGCAGGGTTTCTGACAAGCTCTCCAGTGATTGCTTCGAGGATAAAATCGAAACAGGTGGAATCAGGAGAGTGCAGGGGATGGAGTCATGACTGGTTCAATGACGAGCCCCCAAAAGGGTCAAATCCTAAGTTGGCAGAGTTTTCTCTACTTCTGGGTGGAGTTCCTAGTACTCTAGTTCTTGTCTCACTCAAATTCAACCTAAAAAAAAATCTATAGGCAAAATGATGATATCAAATATAAGGCACAAATGGGTCACTGGTGGGAAGCTTCTGTATTGGAGAATAAAACCAGGACCCCAAGGATCAGAGAGGCAGGAGAGGTAGGTGGACTTGAACAACATGACGTTTAACTCATTCATGTGTGCGTGTGTGTAGTGTAAAGTTTCCTGTTTGATAAAAAAAAAAAAAAAATCAACTTCAGGGTCACAGCATGGCCAGGCAACAGTGGGAATGAAATAAATGAGGCTTCAGTCAACAGTGTGTCATTTTCCTGGGATGAGGAGCTGGTTAGCTTCCTCTAACGACCTGGTTCCAAGAACTTAGTGATTGGGATCCCAGCCAAACTGAGCTTACTCTAGGATGTCCTCTTTTCAGGCCAAATATTGATTGGGGATGGGGGCAGTATTTGAGTCTTAGTAGAGATAATTTTTTTAAAAAAATCTCCCATAGAAACTTGAAGTTTAAGGGGCACACTGGTGAAGGCTGGATTCCCATTCTTCAGCAACAAACACAAACAGATCAATGAACTCTGCACACTGCCACCTGCCGTCTTCGTAACCTTCTTGGTGAGATCAGCTAGTGACAACAGCCATCAGAGGTGACTGCCTGAACTTATGGGTGCAGGCCTCTCCTGAGATGTTAAATTGAGATGTCTAGGCCCGCAGCTGTTTGAGAGAGGCCGGGCGAAGGATGAAGATTGGGTCTATTATTATATCTGGAGGAACTCATGGGTCATCCTCTTTGCAGCTGTGATCACTTCTATATGAGGTCCTCCCACAGGGGGTGAGGAGGTGATTACAGTTGAAATAGTTTAGAAAGAATGGGCCCTCTTCTCACAGTCAAAAACATTCCCAAGAGCCTCTTTCAATTTCTCTATGCCCAAGTGCTCTTGCAAGCCTCATAGCCCTGACCCACGTCTGGGGTAAAGGCTCTCAGTGACTTCCTGGAGAAACTGGTGCACACGATAGGATATAATGAGATTCTATGAATTTAGCCTTTGTCATAGGCACCACAAAATAAATATGGTGTCGTTTCAAAAGACAAACCAGAAGGAACGTTCACTAAAGGAGGGATACTGCTGGTTAGAGCCCTCATATCTTGGTATGACACACCCAAAGGATGGGTCCATTTTGAGGGCTGGAACATCATCCTTTTTGGGGAAAGAGACTGAAAACTGGGAAGAATTGAAACATGATCACCCCCCCACCAAAAATTTAAGCTTTGGTTTTTCACCTGGAAACTCAGCACACGTTCCCAAGTAGCCTTTGAAGGGTTATGGATATTAGCTTGTTGATGAATTCAGTGCCTCCTTGGTAGAAAAGCCTTCTTGGAGGAGTCTATTAAACCACAGTATATGGCCTTAGTGCTAGGGAGGAGGGAACTTGGCATTGCACCCTCACTCCCCAGGGCATGGCACAGGGAGAACTCACAGCACAGGCACCCTGTGGTTACCCACACATGGAGTTTTGCTTACTGAACTGGGGGAAAATCCAGGGCAGCTTCCTGGTTTTTACTCTCATAAGCAGAATGGAGTCCCTGCTCCAAGGGTCTGGGCTGACCTTGGACAGTGACTAGCAATTGTTATCTACCATCTCTCTACCACTGGGCAGGGAACCAACAGACCACATCATTCTTCTTTGTGCTCCCAGCTCCTAGCACCCAGCACAGGATCTGCTAAGGAGTGAATGAATGGAGGAACAAATACATCTGACAGCTACTACTACTACAGCTAAGTTGCTTCAGTCATGTTCGACTCTGTGCGACCCCACTAGGCTCCACCGTCCGTGAGATTCTCCAGGCAAGAACACTGGAGTGGTTGCCATTTCCTTCTCCAATGCATGAAAGTGAAAAGTGAAAGTGAAGTCACTCAGTCGTGTCTGACTCTTCGAGACCCCTTGGACTGCAGCCTACAGGGCTCCTCCGTCCATGGGATTTTCCAGGCAAAAGTACTGGAGTGGGTTGCCATTGAGAGCCCCAAGCAATTCTCAGCGTCGCTATTTGAGACTCACCAGGGCTACTTGTTAATAATGGGAATTTTTTGGCGCTACTGCAAAGCCACCGAAGCAGAAGTTCTGACGCAGGGCTAGGAAATTTGCATTTTTAACGAAGTTCCCTGGGAGATTCCCACATGTGTATAGAAGTTTAGGAATCCTTGCCCTAGAGGAACTCTGCTGACTGGGATTCTCAGAATGCTCTGGGCTTTTGAGACCTAACAGCCAATTCGAGACTGAGTTTTATCCGGTGTTTGTTAGAAGCAGGGTTTCCAGGTGAGAAAGCATTCCGAGATTTGCAGACCAGGGAGAGGCAATGACAGGGCGAGAAACTGGAACGGTGGGCTCAGGGAATCAGAGGTAGCAGGCGCCCTAGACCATCAGTGTGCAGTTAGGGACACAGGTCTTATTCTCCAGTGTTCTCAGAGGAAGGTGGCTGGGAGGAGAGCTCTTAAGAAAATTAAAGAGACTAGGGCCCCAGACTAAGCCAGAGTCCCGACCTGGGATGCCTGAAGAAATCTCTTTAACACACCAACTGGCAGCCACAGGCCTGGCTCCCAGGCGAGAATGCATACTGAATCAATTGAAATTGAGTCACGGATATAATTAATTTAATGTGTTTAAACGATTTTCCGTATAGTAAACATGCTGAATGAGGGTGACCCAGAATAAAGTGCCTGCCTGAGAATGAAAAAATGGATACCGTGTGTGCTATATAATGAAAACCCTTCAGCAAATAGAAAATGCTTCAATTTATTTCTACCTCCTGTTCCCTTCCTTTCCAACTCTTTATTTATATCTGAACTTGGCCTTCTGCGGTCTCCTTGGACCACAGGGACACTTTTTATTTTGTCAGAAGTTGGTCTTTTTTCTCTGATCAGAAGACAATTTTAATGAAACCTGTCTAGAGCCCAGTGACAAGCACATATTAATATGTGACGGAGGGGATAAGGAGGAAGAGGGGAAAAAAAACCTGAAGACCTGTTTCACTATTGCAATCTTTTTCTCAACTAATGGAAGATTTGTATAAAGAGGAGAGAGACAGCACCAGTGTGGTGACAGCAGGTGCATCTGAGCTACTGTCCTGCCTAAATCGAACCTTCTTTCTCTGTGACTTTGAAACTCTCCGTCGGTACCGCAGATACTCATCTGCGACCCGAGGGGGTTGAATTTGAGGATCTCTAAGATCGCCTTCAGTTCTGACATTCTCTGAATCATGAGTCACAAATGAGACCAGGCATAAATATGCGTCAAGGAATGTCCCATCAAAAAGAAACTCATCTTCAAGCTGTGCAAAGCCTTTCAGGCAGCCTCATCTAATTGCGCATCAAGTAGGGATCATGTATTATTTGGCAGCATTTAGGAGTAGTTATAAATGATCTCCACCTGAGCTACATCAGGCATCTAGACAAAATGCTGCGTTCTAGGATTAGGAGAGGCTTCCTAGATTCTGTAGCTCTCTATCTAGCCACTTCAACTTGGGATACTACAAATTCATTCTATTAAATGGAAACAAAGCGTGACAAGATGGCCTGAAAAAGTGGAACCATATTTTGAGACAGCTTTGCCACAATGCTACTAGTGGGACCCCTGGTGAATTCCACCCCTCTCTAAGGGTCTGTCTGTGAATTTGTTCCATGGACAGAAAGAACTTCTGAGGCATTTGGTGCTCTATGGAGCCTTTCTGAGGGAGAGATCTCAGGAGAGGGGAGGTGGGACATGGAGGGGGCTGATCAGGAAGTGCTCTGGGATCTTCTTCCATTCACCTGAGAATCTCCTCTTTAATTTATATTGCACACCAGGGACCACGTACAATCTGATAACAAGAAGTTCTGGGGATAAAAAAACCTTTTTGAAACCACTGGGCTGAGAAAAGCTGTTAAAGTTTTCAGTCTGCGTCCAGGCTGCGCTGCAGACATGGCCTTTACTGATAACTAACAAGAGCCTTCACTTCCGAGCTGTGGGAGCAGATGTCCAGGTCTCAGGTCAAGAGGGGCTCTATTTAGGAATCTGGAACTCTCCTTCTTTTTAGCAAACCTCAATGCTCCCCAATGCCCAGAGCAGTGGTTCTAAACTCTACTATGCATTAGGGGGTCTGTTAACCCACAGATGGCTGTGCTCCAACCCTGAGATTCTGATCCAGTGGGTCTGGGGTTAGGCTCAAGAATTTGCACTCCTAACCAGCTCCCAGGAGATGCTGGTGCTGCTGGTCAAGGCACACTTGGAAAATTGTTGGCCTGTAAGAGAAGGCCAGCCTCCTTAGCTTTCCCTACAGAGCTGTGCCCCAGCTCACCTTCCCAGCCTCACCACCCTCCCTTTCAATATTCCCAACAAAGTACACGCACCTCACCACACTCCATCCGGCTGGACTGCCAGCCCCCTGTCTGCAGGTCTAAGGCACAACCCAAAAGATCCCACTTCCAAAGTCTTCCATGACTTCTTCATCAAAGGTCACAGAAATCCCCCTAGGCTTACACAGTCTCTCCCATGGTGCTGAGCACTTTCAACCTCTTAATGTCATTTGAGTCCAGGTCTCACCCCTGCATCTGGACCACAGACTCCAGGACAAGGGGTCTATCTTACCTCAGAGTCCATACCATAGTCTACACTCAGCACCTGCACAAGTCCTGGCCTGTCAGACCAACAACCCAAGCCTGAGTGCATGCAGAAAGGAACATGAACATGTAAGAAATACCCCAGTCAGCTCATCTTATATACTCCCAAGACAGACTGATTCTCTAAATGCCTTTTTAAATGAGAACAATGGGCAGCACTTTAGCCATTTCAAACTATTCTTTAGGCAAATTTCCCTAATTTTCTGGGAGCACAGTCAGTGACAAATACATCATCATGAGACATAAATGACTACCACTTATGTTCATGACCAGAAGGTAGTGTGATGCAGCTATTAAGAGCTAGAACCAGGTTCAAATCCCAGCTCTACCTCTGATTAGCTGTGGTACTTAAATGTTCCAAGCTCCAGGCTCCTCAGCTCTACTGGGGGTGGTAACAGCACCCCCTTCTAGGGATGGCACACAGATCCAGTGAGACAATTATTAACTACAGCAATCACTAGCACTTCCTCCGTGTCTACATGTGCCTAGCACTGGGCATACATCATCAAGCTAATCTACATAAATGCTTAGCACATATCTAGCACATCATAAGCATTCAAGAAATAGTGATTCTCATCATTGCCAATTTTCCTGACTTCTGTGCAAGACAGTCATTATTACTCCCATTTGCCAGCTATTTCAAGAATCTTGAAACTCAGAACAAGTAGCTTGCTCAACCAACTTCTAGGACAGTTTTTAATTTGTAACAGCTAATGTTTATGACTGCCTTGCCAGGTAGGTATTATTCCCATTTGGGGCTGAAAACACTCTGTAGTCTGAAGACCATAACTTGACAGTGTAAGCCCAGGATTTGAACCTGACTCTGGATCTAGAGCTTCTGTTGGCTCACCCCCACCCCACCACCTGCTGTATTCCACCTGCTCTGTGTCAACTCACTGTGGCCTTTATAATCCACAAGCTATAGAGAGGCAGTTTCCCAACACGTCAGAGAGCGTTACTGGCCATGCCTGTTTCAGCAGCCTTGCAATCACAGAGCCCAGAGGAAGTTATTTCAATAAGCGAGAAAATGAACCATATATTAGAGGGCCTGTAACACAGTGCCTCTTGCCCTGTACGTCTCCAAGGGGTGCTAAGGAAAGCAGAGCCCGAGGGACTGGGACTGACCGTGACCCCGAAGAAGTTGGTCTCGTTCATGGCATTGAGGATGATCTTGCCCAGCGTGTGGTCCGTGTAGTTGAAGTCCTGGATCCGTTGGTGCCGGCTGCTGGCGTGCAGCGTCTCCATAGCCCTCTGAAGCGTCTTGGCGATAACCCAGATGCCGTCATAGGCATACCCGTGGAACTTGCTGGGTCCTACTCCTGACCGCTTGTTGTTGTACTCTCTCTCATACTGCTGTGGCGTCTGGAATATAAGGAGACCCGGGGACACCAAGTTACAGCCAGCCGGGACACGAAGCACACGGTGCTGAGAGCTGACACTCCCCAGTGCTTAGCATGAGCCAGGCACAGTGCTAGGCTCTTAACATGCATTATCGCATCTAACCCCCACAACAACCTTATACACTGGGACTATTATCGTCCCCATTTACAGATGAGAAATTGACTCAGGAAAGCTAACTTGACTGGGACCAAGTGAGTGGCACGGCTGGTATCTGACCCTGGCTGTCTGCCAAGACCAGTGGAAGGAAAAATGCATCCCGAGCAGGCCTCCTCCTGACATTAGCTGGGCCTGGAGCTACAGTAACAGTGGAGGCCCATATACCGTATGTCTACATACTAAGTTATAGATGACAAACAGTCTGTTCAATAAAATATTTTCCATATTTTTGACATAATGGATTAAAGGAAGGTAAATAAACCTTCCTAACAAGCTAGAAGGCCAGGTTTGAATTCAGAAGTCTGAGACCCCTCAGAGCTTCAGTCTGGACACAGAAGCACAGGGGAAGCTAACTTTGCTCTGGGGCCCACCTGTTCTCTTCACGTGACTCCATCCCACAGGCCAGTCAAGCTCAGTCTACTCTCTTCTGGCATCAGTAGTCCCATGACCACCCAGAGGCTCAGTCCTCCCTGAAGAGGCTCCTTGGACCCTGGATGCGGCTCCAGGCATTTGGGCAGGGAATTCAGGGTATGGCCCAGGATTGGGAGGGGTGTAGGCTCCGGGTGGGCAGGTCCCTGTGGCCTTGTGGATTTTGAACCCCGTGGGGCTTGAGTGAGGTCTTCTTAGAGCATGGGGCCCAGGGCAGGTCCTAGTTGTCCCGATATAAGGTCCCTTCTGATCTCTACATTGTGCTCTTCCCTTTCATCTTCCATAATACAGCAGGGTCTGCGAATAACTTCGCATTAAAAAAATTTTTTTCTCCCATTGAGCTGGATTTCATAAAAGAATTTCATTGGTAATATTAACATTCTGATTGAGGCCACAAAGTAATGAAACTGCCTTTTTACTCTAGTCCCTGAGGCTTATAGATCCAAATGAATGCCGCTCCAGGGGAACCCATTACCCTCAGCTCTTCATGGGCCTTTTCTCAAATCACTTCCGAACTCCTCTGCCAGAAATGTCATCAGAGCCCAGTGGCTTAGTCTTTGGATGAACTCTCCTTGGGGGCAAATCAAACATAGAAACCAGAACTCATTGTCAGTTTATACCAGAAAAGGCCCCTTAGAGACGGTCACACCTGCCCTCTCAATCTGCAGCAGGAGACACAGAGAGGTCTAGAGACTTGGCCAAGGTCACACAGCATGAGTGTGTGTGTGTCTCTGTGTGTACAGCTAGACTGGTCTCATTTTATCTTTGCTGCTTCTCACATGTTTGAATTTTGAGGTCATAATTGCCTTTTGAAAACTACCCCAAGTTGTTTGGGGCCAGTTCTGGTATCGGAGTAGAGTGGTGAAGCTAAGCCATTGAAGACTGGGTTACTCCGTGGCTGGATCTCAAGTCTCTCACCCTTGGCTCAAGGTGTTAGCAGAGCCTGGGTACAACCAAGCCACTCCAAATGTGGAATCTGCAGACAACCAAATGAGGAATCTGCCTGACCAAATGTGAATGGTAACCCAGCAACAAATCCACCACCTTTAAAAAAACCCAAAAATATTTTGGCTCCTATTGGATAGCTCAGGTTTTATCTATTTATGATTTCCTTTGGAAATGCATCATGTCCAGCCATCACTGTTCTGTTCATGAGTCAAAATACCCGGCAGAAGTTCTTCAATTCCAAGAGTTCTTCAAGGAGACAGCACCGTCTCTAGCCCAGCCCAGCTCCTCAAGCCCCTTCTCATAGGTAATTGCACCCCTCCACCCGGAGGCTGGCTCTCCACAGGCATCCTCTGCCTGCTCACTTCTTATCAGGGAGCATGAGATAGTCTATTATGAGGCTTCCTCTCTTCCCTAAACCTGTTGGGTCTCCTTCACTCACACCAAATTTGTTTGCACTCGGGGCTGTTGCACTAGATGCCTCCTCTGCCAGGAAGCTTCTGCCCCAGCTCTTGCCTGATATTCTCGGCACACAAACGTCAACATGTGTGGTTTCTCAGGGATGCTTCCCTGACCCACCCTTTCCACAACCTCCTCCTGCCAGGCAATCTCTATCCACTAGTTTTATCTTCTTTATTACAATTTTTACTTTCTGCAATGCATCTACCCAAAGAATTAAGCTCCAAGGGGTCAGGGGTGTTATCTTGATCACAGAACCCAAAACAATACCCTCAGAGACCCTTTCTAAGCATTAGTTTCTCCATCTGAAAAGTGAGGAGGTTGGACCAGGTGATCTAGAAGCTTCCTCCTGGTGAGTGATCCAGGTAGGAGCCTGGCACCGTGGTAAGAACACAGGATTTGGAAGCAGGCTTACCTGCCTTCCAGTTCCAGCCCAGTGGTTTGGTAACGTGACCTGGGGCTGAGGTCCTATCTCCTATAGGTCTCTGCATCCTCCCGTGTAGGTGGCTGTGACAGTTCCGTGAGATGAAGTGTGCACATCAGTCCTGTGTCCAGGATGTGTTGGTGCTCCAGGAACTCCAGTCACTGCTAGTAATAGTACAGGTGGTTGTTCACCTGGCCCCCTGGAACAACTGCTCACCCAGGATGCCCTGAAGACCCAAGACTTCGCCTATGCCGATAGAGGATAACAGCCCTCTAGTGTGTGAATGGCCTAGTTTTACTTCCTTAGCTAATTTCCAATTATTGGACATTGAGGCTTTTTCTAATTTTTCCCAATTACAGGATTGCAAAAAAAAGCATCCTTGTATCTAAATTTTCTGAACACACACTGATAATTATTTTTTTGGAAGAAATCCCCAGATATATAATTGCTGAGGCAAAAGGTATAAAAACCTTAAATGCTATTCACACATCTAAAGGGCCAAATTATCCTCCCCAAACATGAAAAGCTAAAATTCCACTCTATATGAAAGTGCCCATTTCCTTGCATCCTGGACCACAATAGGCATTTCTTTCTTTCTTTCTTTTTTTTAAGTTGCTCAGCATGCAGGATCTTGGTTCTCCAACCAGGGATCAAACCTGTGCCCCTGTAGTGGAAGTGCAGAGTCTAATCACTGGGCCACCAGGGAAGTCCCTCAATTTTTAAAATCATTGTTAGTTTCTCAAGAAAAAAATGTACATCTCTTTTCATTTTAATTTGCATTTCTCTGGTTAACTATTAAGAGTGATCTCCTTTCACATATTGATGGGCAACTTTCACTTCTGAGGTGTATTTTCTCTTTATACCATATTGCTATGGTGAGAGTCACAACTTTTACTGCTTTGTTTCAACATATCCTTGTTATTTTTCTATTTGGCTATATTTTTCTTGATTTTAAAATGTAATTTGGGGGAATTCCTTGGCAGTCCAGGGGTTAGGTAGGATTCCATGTTTTCACTGCAGGGGGCCTGGATTCAATCCCTGCTCGGGGAACTGAAATCCTACAAGATGCACAGCATGGCCAAAAAAAGAAGAAAAAAAGAAATTTGTGTCTATTTCAGGGTATTAATCCAGCTATTGGCTATTTTTAAAGTATTAAAAATTTACCTGAATGTCTATTTATCTAATTAATTGCTTAAGCACTAAAGGAATGAGGCCTCTTGAACTCTTCTCTCCAAGACTTTGCTGCTACAAGGCTTTTTCTGATGCAGGCAAAGGCATCCAAGGGCTGGTGGTGTCTCTTTGAGTCCTGTTTGTTCAACCTAATCAGTACATTCAGATGACGTTTCAAGACTTCTTCTCTATCCAGGACGTGTCACTGGGGCATCCTTGAAGGTTTCTGTGACATTCTTAAAGTTGTTGCGGGTGGAGGGAGTCAGACCTTCGGTGAACAGACACAGTATTGCCTCACCAGGAGGTAAATGAGTGTAGTCTTTAAACTTCTTTGATACAGTTTATTGGCGATATTTTCATGTGTGTAGATAATAGAGGGGATCAAGATCAGACTGTTTATTCAATCTGACACTGGGGCCAACACAAGCCCTTATTTATTTTTTAGGTGTACCTCTTATAAATCCCTATCTTTTTCTATCTCATAAAACTGTTCATCAACCAGGGGAAAGGGGGTTGGAGAACACTGGTAATGTGCCTGTTTACCTCACTTCTGTGGGTAAAGTCCTTGGAGTGGGACACCCAGGTAGCTTAGCCCTGAAAGGTGACCTCATTCTCACTGTCTTTGCAAGCACCAGGCTGAAGTCATTGCTACCACACTATGTCCGGGACCATTCATCACTGTTCCCCGGTGAAGCCGGCACCAATATCCCTCAGGCAAAACAATGACAGCAGGAAGAGACACTCTCACAATTGTCTGAGAAAAGCTAATAGTTGTTCTTAAAGCAGGTCTCCAATTATTCAGGGCAGAAGAATTTCTTCTGCTGTAAAGCAGACACTGAAGACTGATTGATTACCCACTCTCTGAGGTCAAGTTTATTCTGAGAGGCTAAAAGTTTCTGAGAAAACAAGTTTTATATGAAGAGTCCCAATTACTGACAGGTTGTGCCCCACATATTTTTGAGAGGCAGTTGTTGGAACGTGGAACATATTTTCATACAGAAATTATGTTATAAATAGTGGTTAGGTTCCCAGGCTAGCCCACACAAGTTTGTTACCCCACACTGTGACTAAATGTTATGGGTCTGTCATCCCAACAAAACCAAGCTGAGTCCCGCTTCTTGGGAGAGGGAAGTCTCATGGACAGAAGAGAGGAGAAGGGGGAAACATCTCCTTCCACGTTTCCAACTGCCACCCCAAACCCCGCAGAGCGGCAAAACCAGCAGAGTTTCTCTCTAGCACCCTTTGTGGGATGTTGCAACCACAGTCTCCTTTGGAAGGTACACTAGGGGACAGTCTACTGGCTCTTTTACTCTAGTTTGTAGGTCACCCAAGGAGCCTGTTGAGAATGCAGGGCCCCACATTTTGTTTTATTGTGTCTGTGGGATAACTTGGACAACTGTATTTTAAAAAATCTTTTAAGACTTCAAGAATACATAAATTGGTTAACATTGATTAAGTCCCTCTTACAATCTGATTATTGGATTTTCCCAACTTCCAGGTGTGTTCTGAGCCCTTTCTCAGACTCTTTCAGTGCTGGGAAAGTCACTATGTCTTCAAGGAGAGCCTTCCAGTTAAGGAATACTTGATGTCTATGAGATCAGTCTTCCAGATACAGAGTTTATACCTATCTCCCTGTACCTTGCTATGTTTTTCTACAGAGCTGCAAAGAACATGTCTGCTTCCTCTTATCCATAACATATCTCAAAGAGCTCAGTTCAGACATCCACTCTATGATGAAATAGGTTATATGAGACTAAAGCTCCCATGAAGAACATTAAGGAAAGCAGAATAAAATATAAATATAACTATCCAAAGGTATCAGAAAGCGACCAGGACATCTAAGACTTGAAGAACCAAGATCCTGGAGGGAAGAGAAATGTTTTGAGAAAAGTCCAACATTCTTTGCTGCTTCCCCCGGAGGCATTTGTTGATCTGTAAGTGGGAAGGCCAGTTGTAGGAACAGAAAACAGTGGATCAGTGTTTTCATCAGTCCCTCAGAGATGGGAAGACAAAAAACTATAGTTCAGGGTTATCTGGGTGGCAAGGCTTATAGGGCCAAAGTCTCACAGGAAGAGGAACCACCGGATACCAGTATGCACACTGACATCTGCACTTGTGATATTTGGTGATACCTAAGCTGCATAGGGAGGATGGCATGGCAAACCACTCCAGCATTCTTGCCTGGAGAATACCCGTGGACGGAGGAGTGTGGCTGGCTACAGTCCATGGGGTCGCAAAGAGTCGGATATGACTGAGGGACTAAGCACAGCACAAGCTGCATAAAACAAGGAGGATGAGAGGCACCAGATGAAAAGTGGTGGCTAAGGAGATAACGCAAGCAGGTATGTTTCAAGTCTCAGGACATTAGGAACAAAAGTTGGAATCCAGGGCCAGTAAACATCCCAGGATTTTAGTTTAGAATGTTGAAGGGCAGATAGGAATAAAGTCAAACCAAAATAGACCAGATATTATGAAAACTAAAGCCAAGCCTGGAATCATCTCAGTTCTTGACTGGATAAAGTGAACTGCCCCTATTCTGTTTGCTCAGAGAAAAATCTTCTCTGAAGAAAGATAATGCCACCTGTAGCTTCTTTAATTTTTCATATTGAATTCAATTAATTAAACTTACTAGGTATACCAGGTAATAGGATCAAAGCTTAAGAAAAAGAAGGAAGAAAGAAAGGAAAAAAGAAAAATAGGCAACGAAGCAGATCTACAGGTGGTTCATATCTTGAATATATTAGGCCTGGACTTTAATGTGGCAGGTTTATATGTTCAAGAAAATAGACCAAAGGTACAGAATATCACCAGAAAACAGGGAGCAAAGAAAGAAAAAAAAGAATAAATTTAAAATCCTAAAAATTTTAAAATATTAATACAACAAATGAAACTAAGAACTCAATAGATGGATGAAACAGTATATTAGACACAGCAGAAAGTAGGCTAGTGAACTGAAGAAATGTTAGTAGTAAACATTCAGCCTGAGGCACAGGGAGAGAAAAAGGACAGAAAATAAGCAACAAACATAAGAGACATATGGAATGTGTTGAAAATGTATAGCACATATATACTGCTGCTGCTGCTAAGTCGCTTCAGTCGTGTCCAACTCTGTGCGACCCCATAGACGGAGCCCACCAGGCTCCGCCGTCCCTGGGATTCTCCAGGCAAGAATACTGGAGTGAGTTGCCATTTCCTTCTCCAACGCGTGAAAGGGAAAAGTCAAAGTGAAGTCGCTCAGTCGTGTCCGACTCTTAGCGACCCCATGGACTGTAGCTTACCAGGCTCCTCCGTCCATGGGATTTTCCAGGCAAGAGAGCATGTATATGACTGGTGTCCTAAAATGTGAGAAAAGGTTAAAAAGGCAGAAGCAGTATTTAAGGGATATTTTCCTAGAATTTCCCCCAATACATATCAATCCACTGATTCATGAAGTTCCATAATGCTTAAACTCCAACCAAGATAAAACCAAACAAAACCGTACTTCAGCACAGCATATAAAACTGCTAAAGAGTCAAGCAAAGATAAAATCTTAAAAGCAGTTAGAGAAAAAAAAAAAAAAGGATGCATTATCTTCAAAAGAGCAACAATTAGTCTGATGGCTGATTTAACAGAAATAAGGGATGCCAGAAGACAATGAAATGACCTCTGAAAGTGCTGAAAGAAAATAACAGACCACCTAGAAATCTACACCTAATTAATAGATCTCTCAATATTAAAGGTGAAAGAAAATTTTAGACAATCAGAAACTGAGAGAATGTGTCTCCAGCAAGACCAAAAAATGTCTTTTCTTTCTTTAAAAGAAAGACCAAGAGAAGTTCTATAGGCAGAAAGAAAATGATCATAAACAGAACAGAAATGAAGGGAGGAATGAGAAGTAATGAAAAGTGTAAATGTATGAGTAAATCTAAACGAAACATGACATCAGGTTCAAGGACACCCAAGAAAATCTTCTAGAAGAAGAACAAAGATGAGGGACTTCACATTACCCGTCATCAGGTCTTAAAAAACTTCAATTATTAAGGCAGTGTGGTATTGGTTAAAGGATAGGCAAATAGACCAGTGAAAGAGAACAGAAAGTCCAGAAATAGATCTACACACACATATAGATCCACACACACTGAAGCTAAGTCGCTTCAGTCATGTCTGACTCTTTGCGACACCATGCACTGTAGCCTGCCAGGCACCTCTGCCCATGGAATTCTCTAGGCAAGAATACTGGATTGGGCCGCCATTCCCTTCTCCACGGGATCTTCCTGACCCAGGGATGGAACCTGGTTCTCCTGCATTGCAGACAGATTCCTTACTGTCTGAGCCACCAGGGAAGCCCCAAGAATACTGGAGTGGGTAGCCTTTCCCTTCTCCAGACGGATCTTCCCAAACCAGGGATCGAACCCAGGTCTCCCACATTGCAGGCAAATTCTTTACCATCTGAGTCACCAGGGAAGCCCAACTCAGATGTTACATAAAATCAGTTTCACATGATTTCTATATCTAAAAGTGAAAGGTAAAACAAACTTCTCAAAGACAAGATGAGCTTGGGTGGGCAAAGTTGCTTAAATAAGACACACATGATGTAAGTAATAAATATAACTGTCTAAGAATTCATACCCAGAATACAAAAAGAACTTTTACAAATCAGTGAGAAACATGCAGAGAATCCAAGTGGAAAAATGGGCAAAAGACTTGAATAGTCAATTTATAAAAGAGAATATCAAAATGGCCAATAATGATAAGAAAAGATCAACAACTTCATTACTTATCAAAGAAATGTAAATTAAAATAAAAATGAGATACCACTACTCACCCACTAGATTGGCTAAAATTTAAAAGCTAACAATGCCAAAAGTTGGTGAGTGTGTGAACCAAATGAAACTCGCAATCTCTGCCAGTGGGTGTGTAAATTGGTACAACCACTTTAGAAATCTGCTTGGCAGTGTCTGTTATAGCTGAGCATATGGATTCTCTATGACTCAGAAATTCCACCCCTAAGTATGCACCCAATAGTACTGTGCACATATATTCACTAAAATACATCAAATACCTATAAATAAATCAACTAAAAAACATGCAAAAGTTCCACACAAAAGATTTCTGAGAGAAATTTAATGGATGGAAAGACTCTATATTACAAAGATATCAGTTTTTCCTAAATCAGTCTATAGCATCAGTAAAATTCCAACAACAAACCAGAAAAGGTTTGTGCATATAAATTGACTCATTACTTCTTTCTCCTGACCTCAAGGCTGCTGCACTGATGAAGGAAGAGAACTACAATTTGTTGAGCACCTATTGTGTGCCTGGCACTTAACAAGGTATTTTCTTCTGTATTACTTCATGTAATCCTTCTAAATCTGTAAAAGACATATTACTCCAGCATAATCAGAAACAATTTGAGAAAGGCCAAATGACTTGCTCAGTGTCACTGTATCACTGTTGATTAGGTTCAGTTGTATAATATAACAGACAAAAAATTATTGGTGACTTAAATGAAATAGTTTCTTTCTTTCTCAAGTAAAAGTTGTCCATGGGTAGGTGGTGCAGGGCTTCTACGGCAACTCCACAGTGTAACCAGAGACTGAGGCTCTTATCTTTATGCCTCGCTATCCTAAAGGTTCCTTCTCAAGGTCACCTCTTGATACAAAATGGCTGCTATAACTCCAGCCATCTCATCCATATTTCAACCAACACAGAGGAGAAGGAAGAAGAAGGGTAAGCTCTCCTCTTAAAGTAGGCTTTTAGAAGTCTTGTATAATACTTCTACTTCAATTTCACTGGTTAGACTTAGAATCCTGGCTCTATCTAGCTACAAGGGAGGCTGGGAAATGTATATTTTCAGATGAATGGCAACGTACCCAGTTAAAAATCAGAGTTATGCTACTGAAGAGGAAGAAGGGCTATGGATGTTGTATGGACAACTATCTGCCACACCACACCCTTCCTCCTGAGCCCATGTTCCTTTGCCACACCGCCCGACCCCCAGGGACGTGAATATCTAGGGAAGCAGACGGTAACAGGAGCTTTGTGGGGAAGGTGGGGGCAGAGGCAGCAGCATGGTAAAGCTTGACTCCCTGGGGAGCATCTCTACTTTTCCATAGCACCTTCTCATCCTCCTCCTTAGAGCCCAGAGCTTCCTAAAAGCCCCAGGTTCTTTGTTATGGAGCTCCCATGGCAGTGACAATGAGATGGGTGCCCCTTTTACCAGGTCATTGCTCTAATTTGAGGACTCACTAGATTTCTGTTTCCTTTTGTCCTGCTGTGTTGGATAAACAGTCGTGGGTGGCCACAGAAGTTTTGTGCTGGAAAACATTACAGAAGTCTTCCAAAGAAAGAGCCTGTGCCTTTGGTGGAGGGTTGGGGCCACTTCTGAGTTTCCCACTGATTCCAGGGTTCTGTGAACACTTCCATCTGGTGCCTTGGCCCAACTCTGTGTATCTCAGCAGGAGAATGGTAACAGGGAAGAATGTCCTTATTGGAGAGGCTAAGCCATCACTGGAATTTTATACCAAAATTGTAAATACTCACAGTGGAAACAATCCTAATGGGACGTTGAAAAGTGAAAGCTGACACTGGAAATCACCGATGTCAACAGAGTCACATTAGGGGAATAGTGTGGTGATGGGGAGCTTTAACAAGGAGAAAGAGACATGAGAGCCAAAGCAAGTATCCAGAGGCTGTTTATGGGAGGTTTTGGAAAACTGAACTCTGAATGTGCTCGGGGAAGCCCAAAGGTCTGCACTTGTCCCATCGCTGGAAATTCCAACTGGGAGGGACTGATCAATGTGCCCAGGAGGGAGACCTTGTTATTCCTCCTCCCAGAAATCTCCTGGATGCCAATGAATAAGCTGGGGCAGCTTGGCACTGGAGACAGGCATATGGAAGAGGGAACTGCAGAGAATGCATTCCAGGAGGGCCCACTATTCCACCCGATTGTGTGACTTTATCATGGGTCACCTCTATCCTGGGGGTTCCAGAGCTTAACATTATAACCATATCACACAGCTCACTATAATAACTCAATATCATACCTACACAGAGTCAGAGAATTTTGCTGTGAAAGGATGCCAGGAGTTATATGGTTCGAATCTCTCATTTTCAGTTGAGGAAACTGAGGCCCAGGGATGGTGAGGGTCTAGCTGAGGTGCCAGATTAGTTGGTGGCTATGCCAGGATTGGCACTAAATCTCCTAATTACTAGACTTATGCTGTCCTGTTCTGCCACTTACTAACAGGCCCACTAAGACATTGCAAAAAGGGCCAACTTGGATGTGCTCTGCTCCTAGGCATGTCACAAGTTGAGAGGAAGAGCATGGTAGAGGGGAAGGGGCAGTGAGTGAGGACTTAGTATCCTGGTTTCCAGTCCCTGGATCTGTCCCTGACCTGCCGGGTGACATTATCAGTATTGTGGGGTAGCCATAACAAATTTCCACAAACTCGGTGGTTTAAACAACAGAAACTTATTGGCTCACAGTTACAGAGGCCAGAAGACTGAAACTAAGGTGCTGGCAGCATTGGTTCCCTCTGGAAGCTCCAAGGGGAATCCATTCCATGCCTTTCTTCTAGATTCTGGAGGCTGCTAGAAATCCTTGGAGTTCCTTGTCTTGTAATTCCAATCTCTGGCTCCATCTTCACACGATCTTCTCCAAATGGCAAACCTCCCTCTGCCTTTTCTTTATAAGAATATTTGTCATTGGATTTAGGGTTTACTCAGGTAGTGGCGCTAGTGGTAAAGAACCTTCCTGTCAGTGAAGAAGATGTAAGAGATGCAGGTTCGATCCTTGGGTTGGGAAGATCCCCTGGAGAAGGCAATGGCAACCCACTCTAGTACTCTTGCCTGGAGAATCCCATGGACAGAGGAGCCCGAGGGCTACAGTCCATGCAGTTGCACAGAGTTGGACACAATTGAAGCAACTTAGCATGCACGTATGCAGGTAGTCTAGGATAACCTCATCTCAAGATCCTTAAATTAATTACATCCATAAAGACTCTTTTTCCAAATAAGGTCACGTTCACAAGTTCTAAGCGTTAGGAACTGGACATATCCTTTTAGGGGCCACCGTTCCTGTTTAACCCACTACAAGGATCCTGAGTGTGCTATTCCCCTTTCTGCTCCTCAGCTTTTCTATGTGTAAACAGTGAGGGTGGAAGAGTCCACTGACTTGGTTCTATAAGTGTTTGCTTATTTTATGGACACTGACAGACCCCAGAATACAGGTACTTACCCAATAGCCTGTGCCATGCTGACCAAGGTCCCCAGCAGTCACATATACCACAAAACCAAATTCAATAACTATTTCATGACTTTCTAGAATTTTCCTGAGCCATATATTCTTGAGGGTTGGTTGGGGAAGTTGGCTTGTGGTCAGACCACAAACAGGAATTCCTCATCAACTCTGGGCCCCACACCCTGTTAAGAGAGCATTCAACACAATGAAGTACAGAGAATGGGCTGAGCATGGGAAGGGGCCTGACAAACACAATCTGTGCAGGGCAAGGGCCAAGGGGAGGTGAGTGAGGCCTTCCCTTCAGAAGCAAAAGGAAGAAGGGGCCCAAAACCTCAGTAATCAAGATGAAAAAAAAAAAAAAAAATCAAAACTAATGCAAAAAAAAAAAAAAATCCATGATGAACAAAAATTTAAATAAAGACAAGATGTGTTTCTGTAATTGTGTGACTCAAATCAGTTCACCCTAATGGTGGCCTTGTGGATCCTGACTTTATTTAACATTTTGATATTTCGTTCATCATGGATTTTCCCACTGAGGTCCTTGGTACCCCCTTAAATTCGGCCCTTAGACCTGGCCCTGGAACTATAAGTTACAATTGGAGGGGTGGGCCCACGAGGGACAAGGAATACCTACAGGGATATGGTGGTTGCCAACAGGACCTGAGGAGGCCCAGAGGGGCCAGTGGGGAAAGTTGGGGGATAAGTAGTAAGTCCTGTGCTACTGGAAGGATCTGAGAGTCTGATGGGAGGCTGGTCTATGTGACCCATTGTTGTTGTTGCTTAGTCCCTAAGTCATGTCTTTGTGACCCTATGGACTGCAACCCACCAGGCTCCTCTGTCCATGGGACTTCCCAGGCAAGAATACCGGAGTGGGCTGCCATTTCTTTTTCCAGGGGAGATTCCCGATCCCCTGGAGTCCTCCCCTCCCCTCGGGGAGACTCCCGAACTGGAGTCTCCTGCATTGGCAGGCAGGTTATTTACCACTGAGCTACCAGGGAAGCCCACTAGGAGAGCCCTAAACCCAGAATCCCAGAGGCAAAGAGGCTGAAAATTTCCCTGTGTAACTTCAATCTTTCGACCTTGAGATTGTAAGAAATGCTACCTCTTGCCTCAATGACTGTGGGACAGGGACTGGGTCACCTGGAATTTCAAAGCTGCCCCAAGCAGGAAGGCTGCCTAGCTCTGCTCCATCTGGGGAGACCCAGAAGTGGGTAACCCACACTGTGCAGTGAAGTGAAGAGCCCTAGGAGTAGCTCCAAGGTGCCCATTCATGTGTATAGTGATATGGGGATGAGGTCAGCCTCTTCGCACGTGCGTGCTAAGTGGCTTCAGTTGAGTCAGGCTCTCTGCAACTCTATGGGCTAGAGCCCACCAGGCTCCTTTATCCATGGGATTCTCCAGGCAATAATACTGGAATGGGTTGCCATGCCCTCCTCCAGGGAATCTTCCCGACCCCCAGGGATCAAACCCTAGTCTCTTATGTCTCCTGTGTTGGCAGGTGGGTTCTTTACCACCAGCGCCACTTGGAAAGCCTCAGCCTCCTCACTGGCCCCAAATTTAAAAATTTAAAATTAAAAAGGAAAGCCAGTGACTTGGGAGATGTTAAGATTCCCAGGTAGCTCAAATGGTAAAGAATCTGCCTGCAATGCTGGAGATCTAGGTTCAATTCCTGGGTTGGAAAGATCCTCTGGATAAGGATATGGCAAGCCACTCCAGTATTCTTGCCTGGAGAATTCCATGGACAGAGGAGCATGGCAGACTACAGTCATGGGGTCGCAAAGAGTTGGACACGATTGAGCAACTAATGCTTTTTGGGAGATGTTATAAAGTCAACATGTTTATTCCAAAAAACACTGCAAAAAAATGATCTTCCCAAAATGCATTCCTGTGCATTTCTACATCCATGCCTAGGTAGCATTTATGCTCCTTGGAATTACATTTGCGGCCCCTGGGGCATCTCATGGCCCTTACCCCCACTTAGCTTCACAGATCTCATGTGTAATCATTTTCATCTTTGGTCTTCCTTAAGTTTCTCATTTTAATTATTATACTGTCTGCCTGCATGGGAAGTTCTTCTTAGTTTTTGTACTTTCCTCGAATTTTATACTATTTTTAGATTAAAGTATAGAGTATCCCTGGACCCAAGTATCATCTAATAAACTGCAAACTTCAACACCTTTAAAAATAACATTTACTGAAATAAAAATGAGTTGTTTCTACTCATTATTCAGCATGTCCCAAAACTTTATATGGTCACTGACTCGGGCATGAAAATATTTCTTTCAACATTTTCTACCCAAAATGTTTTTCCAGTACCTCTCAGGTGCCACATGATTTAAAGAGCTGCTTATAAAATGTGTCCTAATGATTTGCCATTTTTGGACAAATCAATAAATCATTCTTGTAGTGTTGGCTCTGATTGAGAATAAATAATGGATAAAACTAAATATATATATATATATATATATATATATATTTACTTTACTATGAAACTGATTCTTTAAGTGAAATTGAAGGTGGGTAGAGGATTTAAAAATCTGAGATCAGAGGAGACAGAAAAGAATTATGTGCCCTGCTGTACTAAACTTTGGCTGGTGGTTAGAACTGAGAGATGGATGTTGCCATCTTCACTGGGGCTGTCACTATCTGATTCTTGATAATGCTTTCAATGATAGAGAATAGTATACTTTGGAAATACTTTTACATACACCATGCTACCTATTCTCTCACAGCCCTGTGATAAAAGCAGGCCAGGGATTAGTCATCCCTAGTGGGAACATCCTTAGTGGAGGCCTGAAGACTTAAGCACCCTGCCAAGGTCCTCCTCCCAGTTATGACAGCACAAGGTGCCAGGCGCCATGCCAGCCACATTGCCCAACCTGCCAACCAGTCCTCCTTTTGATCCCAGAGGAGGATATTTGCACTGCAACGATACAGATGAAAAAACCCCAGCAGCTCAGAAAACTCAAGCTCAAGGTCACACATCTGCTAAGTGGCAAAACTGGTGTTTGGACCAGTCTTTCTGGTCTTCAGTACCTGTTTCCCTAAGTCTACCTGAGGGGTTATTCTTCTCTTCCAGGCTGACAGGAGGATCACTGAGATTGAGAAATGACATTCCAGGTCAGAGGGTGCAGGGGATGAAATGGTGGTCTCATCTGAATGTCAATGCCTGCAGTTGGTGCTATAACAGTCATGACTCCATCCCTTACACATACACTGTTTATGTGCTTATAAAGCACCCTTACCTCATTTGATTCCCACAATTCCCTAGAAGAGGGAGACGGCCAGATATACTCCTTTAACCAATAAGTGAGGCTCAGAGAGATCAAATAATTTGATCAAAATCACACAGCAAAGGCCAGAACAAGATCTGGGCGCTTTCTGCCGACATCACTGGACAATATGGCACTGACCTTCCCGGAGATGGTCTTGATCTGCTTGGAGCTCAGGGGCTCGAAGTCCACGCCGATGTAGCCCTCCATGGCAGAAAGCAGATGCTTCCGGAGACAACGTGATGAGTTGGCTTCTGTGTGCACCTGCTCCCACCAGGAAGGCTCATACCAGCCCGGGATGATCCACTGGTATTTGCTACCATACATATTCTCCTCATATGCCTGCAAGAGATGGATGGATTGATCACGAAGGCACCAAGAGACAAACATTTTTTTCAAAGCTTTGAAACCTGTGGGAAAGGGTGGGGGGACTCGGGCTTCCTCATACGAGAGGATTTGTTAATTTTTCCATTACTTGCTTGGTCTCCTCCTCATCATCTCTCAAGGTATCCAAGGTAGTTTATAGGAAATGTATACTAAAATAATAAAACACCAAATAAAAATGAAAACGTAAGTGCCTGGGAAAATATAAATTATAATATGCTTACTGGAGATAATATGCTTATTGGTGGTATCTTTCTGGGTCAGGAAGATCCCCTGGAGAAGGGAATGGCTACCCACTCCAGTATTTGTGCCTGGAGAATTCCATGGACAGAGGAGCCTGGTGTGCTGCAGTCCATGGGGTTGGACATTACTTGGCGACTGAACAACAATAAAACAAATAAGAATCTGCCTGCAGTGCAGGAGATCCCAGTTCAATCCCTGGGTGGGGAAGATCCCTTGGAGGAGGGAATGGCAACCCACTCCAGTATTCTTGCCTGGAGAATCCCCAAAGAAAGAGGAGCCTGGCAGGCTACAGTCCAAAGATTGGCAAAGAGTCGGACACGACTGAGTGACTAACACTACTGGAGGTGAAGGGAAGAGAAGATAGATGAGTCCACCAAAGGTTCCAATGCTATAGGTGATGAACTTCCTGGCAGCTCAACAGAAAAGAGCAATGATATTAATTGCAGAGCTCTCACTTTCGCTACGGAGAAGGCGATGGCACCCCACTCCAGTACTCTTGCCTGGAAAATCCCGTGGACGGAGGAGCCTGGTAGGCTGCATGGGATCGCTCAGAGTCGGACACGACTGAGCGACTTCACTTTCCCTTTTCACTTTCATGCATTGGAGAAGGAACTGGCAACCCATTCCAGTATTCTTGCCCCGAGAATCCCAGGGACGAGGGAGCCTGGTAGGCTGATGTCTATGGGGTCGCACAGAGTTGGACACGACTGCAGTGACTTAGCAGCAGCAGCAGCACTTTCGCTAAGGAGAAAAAACACCAGTCCCTCAAGGACACAAAATGTTTTCTAGGCTTTAATCTCTTAAAAAAAAAAAAAAGCCTCATATGGAGGATACTGTCAAATTAGCTAGCATGGTATCAACAGTGTCCCCACAACAAACAGATTTCATAAGGGTATTTTTGTATAGATTTTTACGAAAAGCTGGGATCATAATCTTAAAATATAACTCAGGGGGGAACAATTTTGCAAGGGGGCCAAGAAAATTTAATGTACGCATGCAACTTATATAAGATGTCATTTGGCAAACTGAACTTCTCTCTGAATCTTTACCCAAAGCATGGTGGGCACAAATCCAGATCCTAAAAAAAGTCCCTTACATTTATATGCTTTACGCCCATCTTATTGGTCCTTCATGTTCACTGTTTGAGATGGTCTGGGCAGAGTTTATTAACCTCATTTTAGAGATGAAGAAATTGGGAACCAGAGAGAGAAAGTCAGTTCTGCAAGGTCATAGAGTCTGGAACCTAGGTCTCCTCCTCTTACGCTGCAAAGCCACACTGCCCAAGTCCCATTTAAGCAAAAAAATTGTCAGACTGTTCTCATACACCCCCACTTGGCTTTAATTCTTACTGTGATGATTTTACATCAGGAAAAATATGCTTTTTGATAGCTTATATGCACCCAGGAAGTCCCAAAGTGTAGGAATGTCACATTCCATCAAAGCTGGGTCCAGAATGGAGTTTCTGAGTAGAGCTCACAGCCCTCTCAGGAATCAAAACGCCCAGAAGTGACTACACAGGGTGATGGTTATGCAGATGGTCTAGGTGTGCTGTAATGAACTGCATACATGTAAAATGTGAGCCTGAAATAATCCAGCAATTCATTTCTGGGGAGTTACCTATGTTAGGAGCACATGGGGGAAAACAATTCATGTCACACCCTTTATGTTCCTTGACTTACAAGAAAGACAGCATAGAGGCCAAGAGGGTGTGGAGAGAGGAGCCTGTAGGATGGTTCTGGATGCCTGGGAGGTTTTGGTTGCCCTCCACTTAGGCTCTAGCATGCTAGGCCAAGTTCTGCCCAGAAAGGTGGGCCAGAGCCCCTATTATTTGTGTCTGGTACAGAATAGTTATTATCAAGTCCATGAGTTGGAGGAGTGTTCCTTTCATTCCTACATCTGGGGAGGCAATTCTAAAATTCTCTCAACATCTGAAAAAGCCCAGCCTGCAGTGTGAAGCATCTGCTTGGGGGTAAATGTGAATTAGAATATTTGTTCCTTAACTTAAGCTCAGATTCCATCTCCATGGCCTCTATTCATTGACTCAGTGAAGACTCCAGGGAGTAAACGGAGATTGTTTCATAAAACAGCTCTTTAACTATCTCAAGTCAATGATCACATTGCCTGTTCTCTAGAATCCTCCAGTGATACGGAACTTTCACCTCCCTCATTCTAGACACTGGACTTTTCATGATGCAGCCTCAGATCCTAGTCATTTTCCCAGCAACTACATTATACTGTTGCCCCAATCAAAGCTGTTATAGAAAAACACAGCCCTTATATTACAATCATATAACAAAACCGCAGTTCAACAAAAGAAGGCAGCCACCTGAGCTCCCCTCTAATAAATGGGGTTTAGCCCACAGAAACTTTTTTTTTGTTTTCTAAAGATAATCCCAGATCCTGGCTGTGGGCTAGACCTCTGAACAAAAGGGTCATTCCAACGATCCCAGGTTATTTAATCAGTGGTCAAACCTGTGAGGGGGATTCCCTGGTGCAAAGCAGTAAAGCATCCTGCAATTGAGGAGCCACAGGAGATGTGGGTTCAACCTCTGGGTCAGGAAGATCCCCTGGAGCAGTAAATGGCAACCCACTCCAGTATTCTTGCCTGGGAAATCCCATGGACAGAGGAGTCTGGCGGGCTACAGTCCATAGTGTCGCAAAGAGTCAGACATGACTGAAGCGACTTAGCACTCACTCACTCAAAACATGTGAGACTTCACAACTCTCATCTTTCACTGGCAGGAAGGAACTCACATATATTGAACCCCTATTATGTGCTTGGCCATTTATATACAGTATCTTATTTTATTCTCACAACAACCCTACAATGTGTATCCTATTATCTCTATTTTATAGATGAAGAAATTGAGCCTCACAGATTGAGGAATTTGCCCAAACACATTCAGTTAAGTCAAGAGGACAAGACCCAAAGTCTATTTTCCTGTTTTAATTTCCTTCTAGTCTTAGCAAAACAAAGTAAAACTTTTCTGAAGCTTTCTCAATCTTTTTTTATTTTGGCCGCATTGCTCAGCTTGTGAGATCTCAGTTCCCCAACCAAGGATTGAACCTGGGCCATAGCAGTGAAAGCCCAGGATCCTAACCACCAGCCTACCAGGGAACTAAGTTTTCTCAATCTTAAAAGGTGAGGCAAGATAGCCCCACCTATTAAGAATGTATGGTAAGAGTCAATAGACAGAAAGACAACATGAGGAGGTCTTCTCATCAGACACAAAGGCAGATTTGCATTCCTCTCTGAGATCAAAAACCATGTGATCATTTGGAAGCAGCATGGAGTGGGAATCCAGGAAACTCCCAGGAATCTGCTGTGATAGCTGTTTGACCTGCCACTGTTCTATTAGGTGTTCCCTGTGAGTGAATTTTCCAGAAAACAGAAGCTCAGTCCATTTGAATGACAACATATTTTGTTTAGAACATTAGTCAATTTTGATGAACATAAAGTTTTTTCCATTGATCTCCTGGGGAAAAGAAGACTATAGTCAAGCCGATTCTGTGCCACATAACATCTGGGTAATCTGGTCCATAACTCCTTGGATCTTGCTTTTCTCACCTATAGCCTGTGGAAAGCAAAGCCCATCTCATTGGGTTGGTGCAGGAATTAAATGAGGTTATATACGAACAAAAAAGCAACCTAATCAAAAATGGGCAGAAGATCTAAACAGACATTTCTCCAAAGAAGACATACAAATGGCCAATAGGCAAATGAAAAGATGTTAAACATCACTAGTTATTAAAGAAATGTGAATCAAAACAATAAGATTTCACACCACATGGTCAGAATTAAAATACAAACAACATTGTATTTACAATATCTACAAATAATAAATGCTGGAGACAATGTGGAGAAAATGGAATTTTCTAACACTGTTGGTACGAATGTAAATTGGCACAGCCACTATGGAAAATAGTATGGAGTTTCCTTAAAAAACCACAAATAGAATTGTCATCAGTTCAGTTCAGTCACTCAGTTGTGTCCGACTCTTTGCGACCCCATGGACTGCAGCATGCCAGGCCTCCCTATCCATCATCAACTCCTGGAGCTTGCTCAAACTCATGTCCATTGAGTTGGTGATGTCATCCAACCATCTCATCCTCTGTCATCCCCTTCTCCTCCTGCCCTCAATCTTTCCCAGCATCAGGGTCTTTTCATCTGAGTCAGTTCTTCGCATCAGGTGGCCAAAGTATTGGAGTTTCAGCTTCAGCATCAGTTCTTCCAATGAACATTCAAGACTGATTTCCTTTAGGATGGACTGGTTGGATCTCCTTGCAGTCCAAGGGGCTCTCAAGAGTCTTCTCCAACACCACAGTTCAAAAGCATCAATTCTTCGGCACTCAGCTTTCCTTATGGTCCAACTCTCACATCCATACATGACTACTGGAAAAACCATAGCTTTGACTAGATGGACCTTTGTCAGCAAAGTAATATCTCTGCTTTTTAATATGCTGCCTAGGTTGGTCATAGCTTTTCTTCCAAGGAGCAAGTGTCTTTTAATTTCATGGCTGCAGTCACCATCTGCGGTGATTTTAGAGCCCAAGAAAATAAAGTCTGTCACTGTTTCCATTGTTTCTCCATCTATTTGCCATGAAGTGATGGGACCAGATGCCATGATCTTAGTTTTATGAATGTTGAGTTTTAAGCCAGCTTTTTCACTCTCCTCTTTCACTTTCATCAAGAGGCTCTTCAGTTCCTCTTTGCTTTCTGCCATAAGGGTGGTGTCATCTGTGTATCTGAGGTTATTGATATTTCGCCCAGCAATCTTGATTCCAGCTTGTGCTTCATCCAGCCTGGCATTTCGCATGATGTACTCTGCATAGAAGTTAAATAAGCAGAGCGATAATATACAGCCTTGATGTACTCTTTTCCCAATTTGGAACCAGTCTGTTGTTCCATGTCTGGTTCTAACTGTTGCTTCCTGACCTGCATACCGGTTTCCCAGGAGGCAGGTAAGGTATGATCCAGTCCTGGGCATATGTCTGGAGAAAAATCTAATTTGAAAAGACACATGCACCCCTATATATGTATACATATATAGCTGATAATTACAGCATAAACTAACACAACATTGCAAAGCAACTATACTCTTTGTATAAAATAAAAACTTAAAGCTTAAAACAAATAAATAAAATAAAAGACACATAGAACCCCTGTGTTCATAGCAATACTACTTATTTACAATAGGCAAGACATGGAAGTAACCTAAATATCCACTGACAGATAAATGGATAACCAAGATGTAGTACATATATACCATGTGTACCACATATATAATGTGGTACATGGAACATTACTCAGCCCTAAAAATGAATAAAATAATGCCATTTGCAGCAATATGGATGGACCTAGAGATTTCATACTAAAGTGAAATGTCAGACAAAGAAAAATACCATATGATATCACTTATATGTGGAATCTGAAATATGATACAAATGAACTTACTTACAAAACAGAAACAGACTCACAGACACAGAAAATAAACTTACGGTTACCCAAAGGGAAAGGGGAAAGGGATAAATTAGGAGTTTGGGACTAGCAAATACAAACTAGTATATATAAAACAGATAAACGACAAGCTCCTACTGTATAGCACTGGGAACTATATTCTCAATATCCTATAATAAACCACAATGGAAAAGAATATGAATCATGTTTGTAAAAAAAAAAAAAAAAGAATATGAAAAAAATGTATATATAATTGAATCCCTTTGCTGTATACCAGAAACTAATACAACATTGTACGTCAACTATACTTCAATAAAATAATAACAATAATAATAAATGAGATAATATGTGTACATTCTTGGCCAACACTATGTGCAGGAACAGTTTAGCTGCTCCTTCTCATCCCATTCTCCTGTTGGTAACTCAAGGCTTTATTCTGAACATGAACCATTGTTTGGGCTATGGGCAGTGATACTTTTGAACATAGGGAAGATTGGTCCAAATACCAAATGGCTCCAGACTGTTGTTCTTGGAGTTTTTGATCCGTTTTTGATGGCTTTGTTTCCTTTCTAGCTGTCAGGTCTAGGCTGTCACTTTCGCTGTCATTAAATCCCTCTCCCCACTCTGAATCTGCTGCTTTTAAACTGCTATGGAAAGCAGGGATTGATATGTGTAGAAAAAAAGTACACAGGCTTTGAGTGAGGGTCTAAAAGGCTCTCCTGCAAGGGACGTAGACTGGGCTTAAATATAGCATCTAATGTCTACAGCAACTGCAGAGAAGCCTGCGGGCCTCCATTTCAGCATTCCCACATTCAGAAGAGCTGAGATTGTGGGACACTGACCTTTAAGAAGCTGCTAGTATCTTTGTCTGTCTCCTTTGCCAAATAGGGAGTTTCGGGGTGGGGGGGGAGGTGTCTGCTCTTCTTAGGATCCCCAGTGCTGAGCACAGTGCCTGATGTATAGAGGGCATCCAATAACTGGTTGTAGAGTGACTGAACACATTTTCAGTTGACTTGGTCACCTTGGTTTTCATTTTTTTTTTGCTTCTAGTAGGAATGTGGTCTCAGGCCCTGTGGCCACCAAACAGCCCTGCCAGGTAATGATGGGCAGTCCTGAGCCCATGTTCTTCAGTCCCATGAACCACTCTGTTCTCATTAGCTGCAGACAGGTGGCCATGAGGTAATTTAAAAATCCAATTTCCTCTTTTTATTAAGTTTCCTTTTGCCTTCTCACCTCCCCATGCAAGAAGGACATTTCCCTTTTACAGGCATTTCACAACCACAATAGCAATAAATCCTCACATCAGTAAAGCAGTTCACAGTTGGGATGATGGTCATCCTTTGGTGACCTTGTTTAAGCCTCTTGACCATCCAATGAGGCACATAAGGCAGAACTCATAGCTTCCACTTTAGGGGTGAGGCAGCTGGGGACTGGAGTTGCACAGTGGCCTGTCTGAGGTCACACAGCTGGCAGAACTAAAACCAGAACCCAGGTCAGAGTGCTGGAGAATTGAGAACAGACCACCAAGCAGAGAGGAGAAGACAAAAGTGACAGGTGACATTCATCCTTTGCTGGAGCCAAAGTGAACGTTTTGCCAGAAGGCTATAAAGAGGCATTGCATTTGCTGGAATCTGCTCTCCCACTGGCGGCAGGTCCAATCTCAAGAACACGCAGCAACATGCTGCAAAGTTTGCACTGCATGTGGCATTTGGACGGCAAAGACGCGGCTATCTCCATCTGGTTGCGCCTGGACCCTGACTCTGACACAGGCAGCAAGGCCCTGCATCTCTGCTCTAAGCAGCCTCTCCCTCCACCATATGCCAGAGTCTTGATCCAGTGTGAAGACACTGAGCAGACTCTCCTTGGGATCTTCCATGCCTGCCAGAAGAGCTCCATTCTAAGCATGTAAGACGGAAAGTCCTGACAGGGAGGTCCATCTGAGGATCTGACACACAGAATAAATGCCAAACACAAAACTTTTGAGAAACACTTCAATGAATGAAGCTGCCAGCAAAGACTCTAAGAGAAAGGCCACTTCAAAATACCCAAAGTCTAAGAGGAAGTGGGATGAGGAGGTAGGACGATGTTCTGTGCTGTGGAAGGCAAGCAGCCTGGGGCTTTTGGTCAAGAGGGAGACAGCCACGCCGTCTGTTCTGAAATGAAAACCACACTGCTGGAAATGCCACTCGGAAAATAATCCCAGCACAGAGGGAAATCACAGCCACACCTCAGCTTAGGGTTTGGGTCAAATCAGAACAGGAGGTCAGTCTACATTTTGTGCAAACAGGAGATGGCCAGGGCCCCAGTGTGACATCTTGCAGGGTCATTTTTATTGATTTATTTTTCCTATTGGATCAATAATCACTCCCTATGTGCCAGTTGTTTACAAGGCTTTGGGGATATGTGGGGATAAAATTCATCTTCTTCTCTAAATATTTATGTCTTCTAATTTGGAGCATTATTTTCCTTTTTCAAATGGGCCATTTCTGGACCTTAGATGGTAACATGCAAGGTATTATGAATTTGAAGTGAAATATATTAAATAAATTTGCTCTGTTTTTTCAATTTTTCTCATGCTCCTCCTTACATTTTCATATGAAAGATTCCTTGTTATCCTTAACTGAGACATAGGATGCTTAACACAATCTTGTAAAGTTCACTAGTTAGTAACCTTGCCAGCCCAACAGTGGTTCATTCCATCCTCAGAAACCTACATAAACAAAAAACCATTGCTGACATCTGTGGAGAGTTCACTGTATGTTAGGCATTATGCAAAGTGTTTTTGCTCGTTTAATCTCTGCAACAACCCTATGAGACAGGTGTTATTATTATCCCCAAGTTACAGATGAGAAAACTGAGATTCAGAAAGTGTCAACAAGCCCACATTCAGTTACTAAGCTGCAGATCAGGGGTCCAAGCCCAAGCAGACTGACTTTTGAGCACTAAGTGCTAAACTTAAGAGACATCCCCAAAACAGCAGCCAGTAGCTTCTGCCTCCTCCCTTCTATTTTGAGAGATCAGGCGGTTCCCACTTTGCTCCTGAGCCTTCACAAGGAAACATCCCTGTGAGACTGTGTTTTCCAACCACTGCTCTCTCCTCACTCCTGGCCTCTTCTCAGTTCCTTCATCTCGTCTAAAACAGGGCACGAGAAGCTGAGCAGGACACCCTGGGTGGGGTCTCTCCAGCAGACGGCAGAGAGACCACTCGCCCTGGTGTAGGTGTGTAGCCAGATGGTCACCTCGGCTCCCTGGTGGCTGTGCTCACACTGGTTACTCACGGTAACCTTGAGGTCACCTGAGACTCCAAGGCTCTTTTGCTCTAAACGCACAGTACTCCTCAGCTGTGCCTCTACCACCTCAGACACAGGCAGCCCAATTTGTTCTAATATAACCTTATATTGTATGTTGGTCACACAGTTGTGTCCAACTCTTTGTGACCCCATGGACTGTAGCCCACCAGCTTCCTCTGTCCATGGGATTCCCCAGGCAAGAATACTGGAGTGGGTTGCCATTTCCTCCTCCAGGGGATCTTCCCGAACCAGGGATCGAACCCGGGTCTCCTGTGTTAGATTTAGTCTTCCTAGATTTAACCAAACATTCCAGCTTGGTAAGGTTCTTTGCACCCTGGATCTATCTTCCAACATGGTTCACAACTTCTAAAATTCCTATAAGCGTATTTTTATAATCACATCCAAGTTACTGAAAAAAGGTCAAAGAAAACAGAGGCCTGTGGCCCATCACTAGAGACGAGACCTAGAATAACCTCATTCTAAGAGGAGGAACTTATTGGGTTGACAATGACTCGTGTGACTAGGCTTTCACTCTGTTGACTTCTCTCTTGACCCTAAGGTGCAGGAGGGGGAGCTAGGGCATCAAAATAAAAAGACATAGTTCCCGTGTTAGAACTCTTACATGTGCTCAGGTTAGACTGTCATGTGGAGAAAAGAGGATCTGATTGGGAATCAGGTGAACGGGGATGGAGTCTTGGCTCTGCTCTTGTATAAGCCCCTCCACCTCTCTGGACCTCTAGTTCCTCATCTATGAAACAAGGGTAACAATAGTAGCTTCACTTGGTTACTGAAAAGCTTAAATGAGAAAAGGTTTAAAAATATACTTTGTCATCTTTCACACACCAGACAATGAAAAGGGTTTGGTGGTAAATTCTGAACAGTTGACGGTTTGTGCTAAGCCTGACACTCTGCACCCTGCTTACAGGGCAGGAAGGGGTTTGAGGCACCCCATCCCACCTTGGAACCCTGTGTCTCCCGCTGTGTGGTGCGCACAGCACTTCTCCATTAAACGTGGCTGGGTTGAGGAGACTTAGAACTAGCTGGCAGCACAAAGGCAATGGTTAGACAATGGGTTAGTGGGTTGGTAAACTGAGGTTCCTGTTTCTCCTCAACTGAACTGTTCTGAGCCCTGGGGTCTTAGCTCCCCAAAAAGAGCAGTGAGAATAACACTTCTGCTTCCAACACCCTGGACTCTGGTCCTATTGAAATGGATCGGGACCCTATGGTCCTTGCCCACTCTGTGTCCCCTGCCTGCCTTTTGTCTGTGGAAAACTTTGGTCAAAGAATAAGTTTAATCAGAGAAATGAGACCACGCAGAAACAAAGGAAAACAGTCAAAGAGACCATATAATAATAATGTAGTTATGAAGCATAGTCAAGGACCTTTAGTTTCTTCTCAAGGGCTATAGATAATACTCTGAGCCATACCCTGTGAGTTGTCTTATAGATACTGAAACCCCAGGTGGAGAAGTTAACTACATGATGACCAGACTGTACCCATGACATAAGCTGCCACAATTCTAAGAAATGGCCTCAAAGAAATGGAAACAAACAGACCTTGGAACTGAAGATTAATTGCACCCAATCAACCAAGATGACACAGGTCAGACCTCTGATGACCAATTTGATGATGACTGTCAGAGCTGACGATGCTGTTTCTGAATGTAGCCCCCTCCGTCTGTCTATAAAAGAGCTTCCCCACTGACTGTCAGTGGTGGGGAGCTGGCCTTTGGACAGACATCCACCCTCCTGCTGAGTTGCTGCCATCCGAAATAAAGCAAACTTTCCCTTCCATCAACCTGGTCTGTTTATTGGCTTTTGAGCGGCGAGCAGCCAGACCCCGCATCTTTCCATAACACTATGATGCTATTTAAGGTTCAAGCAGTAAGAATGAATCCCAGAAGAAGCTTCATGAACCTCCCCAAAGACACAAAGGACACAACCGAAGTGTTACTTACACAACAGAACACTTTTGCTGCCATATTCTGGTCAAACTGGCCGAGGATGATCCGCACGTCATTGCCCTGTGGACAGAAGACACGGATGTGGAGGTGAGCATGTGATTGGCACAGCCCAGGAGGCCACAGGCTGCAGGCCGAAGCGAATGGCTCGGAAGGGCCTCGCCTTCCCTGCTCTCCTCCAGCAAGAGCAGGCAAACGCTGGGGGACACTGACACAGCGTCTGCCTTCCATCCTCACTCTATGCTTAGGGAAACTGAGGCCAGACGAGAAAAAGGAACTTCCAAGGTGCCCAGGGGAGTTGGCAGCAGAAACAAGTTCCCAGGCAACACCCCACCCCTCAGTATGCTAGGCTTTTCCACCCTCCAGGAGTCCACAGAGCTTCCCAATTAAGGCATTTCAGAATCTCTTCGAGTTCTAGGCTTTGTTCAAATCTCAGCTCCACTAAGATGGCCTCAAGTGGCTCTTTTCCCCAACTTGGCCTCAATTTCCTCATCTGCAAGATGGGAATAATGGCAGTACTTACTTACAGTGCTTACTTAGAGGGCTAAATGAGATTATCCTTATAAACTGCTTTACATATTTCCTGACAGAGAGGAAACACCCAGCTAGAATAAGTTTTTTATAACCTTCTCCCAACCCATTCTTCTCCTTTTATTTCAAAGGAAAATCTATATTCAAATGTTCTATAAAGTTATTATCTTATTAGCTCAGTGGGGTTAATAGGTATATACTGTACCATAGGTCCTGTGCTGCGTGCTAAGTTGCTTCAGTCGTGCCCAACTCTTTGTGACCCCATTGACTGTAGCCCACCAGGTTCCTCTGTCCATGGGATTCTCCAGGCAAGAATACTGGAGTGGACTGCCATTTCATTCTCTAGGGGATCTTCTCGACCTAGGGATCGAACCTGCATTTCTTATGTCTCCTGCTTTGGCAAGTGGATTCTTTACTACTAGTGCCACCTGGGAAGCCCCACCATAGGTCCTATGATTCATTTATTCATTCAACAAAGATTTACTGAGTGTCTACCTGAAGTTCTCTCCTGGGTCAGGGTAAGGGGTTCTTGATTGCTTTCTAGGGGACGGGATCCAGGCTGGGCCCTACCCCATGGAGAACAGGCAGAAGGAGGATGTACAGGTAGGAGGATGTACAGGCAGCCTCCAGGAGACAGCCAGGCCTCAGCCCACACGCTTGCTCCCCATCGCAGTCCTGCCCTCTGCACCGAGACTCAGCCTGGCAGGTGATGCTACCTTCCTGACATTTATCCTGTCCTTCCCAGCAAGCTGCAAGGCTCTTTGATGCATAAAGAAGAGAAACATCCCTTTAAAGATCAGTTTTTAGCATCTTTCAAAATTGGAAAGTGCTGACTGGGAGGCCATTTTACTCATCATGTACTTTAGCAAAATAAAAAAGGCTTGGATTCTAAAATCATCCTTCGTTTGCAAGCAAGAATGGAAAGACGGAAAAAAAAAAAAAAAAAAAAAAGCAACCTTGCTCTGAAAGGACTTTAAAAGATCTTTAACAGAGCCCAGTGGAAGGAAGGCAAGCTTTTGTCATCACCACGTCTGCAATGCTATAAAAAGTTCTAAGCTGCTTCCGTTCTGTGGCCTTGCTCCTGGGACACTTCAGGGTCTTTCTGCTTATTTGTTAAATTTTTTATAGCATCTCTTGCTGCTAACACTATTCACCTATCCATATCCATATCCATCCAACAAACATTTATGGAGCATCTACTTTGTGCCAAGCTCTGTGTTGCTAAACATGGTACAGTAGAAACAGCTTATTGGATTTTGGAGTCAGAAAGACCTTGGCTCACATCCCAGCTCCAGCACCTACCAGGTGCATGACCCTGGGTCTTAATCTCCTGCAGCCTCGATTTTCTCATCTCTGAAACGGGCATAACACTCCTTACCTGACCTGGTGGTTGTAGGATTCATGATTAATGAACCCCCCTCTGCCCCCTGGTGCTGGCTTCCGTGATGCTCCCTCCTGCCTCCTGGTCATTCCTGCTCAGATTCTCAATCAGCCCCTCATCCTTCTGCCCACCCCTAATGCTGGTGTTCCATACAGTTCTGCCCTCATAACTCTCCCTGGGCAACCTCATTCATGACCCCAGCCACAACTCCCCTCTGAAAGCTGTGGACTCCCAAATCTCTCTCCTGAGCCCCCTTTTCTCGAGCTGTCCCTTGGATACCTCCATGTGGATTCTCCCAGGCACCTGAAGCTCAACGTGTCCCACGTGAACTCACCATCATTCCCCAAACGCCTCTTTCCTCCTCCTGCACTGCCTATCTCTAGAATGGTGTTGACAACCTCCCACTCCCTAAGATCAGAAACTTGGGAGCCACCTGAGGTTCTCTCCTCTCCTCATCCTAGCCATAACCAGGGCCTGTTGGTTCTGTCTGCTCACTAGCTCCTGAAACACTCTGGTCTCTCCAGCCCCATTGCTCTGGGTTGAGCCACTGTCACTCCCTACTTGGTGAACCACTACAGCCTCCCAGCTGGATCTCTCTGCCTTTAGTCCTGCCCCATCCATGCAGTCTCCACAGAGCAGACAAGGGAATCATTCCAAAATTCAAATCTGATTGTGTAAAATCTTTCCATGGCTTAGACCTTGACAGATCAAACTCTGAGCTCCTTAGAACATCTCAGATTCTTGACCAACTCACTCCTGCTCATTTCAATAATCACATTTCTTGCTACACCTCCACATACCAGAGAATGAACCACCTGAAGTTCTCTTAGATGGTCTGCCATACACTCATTCATTCACTCACTCACTCATTCATCCACTTTCTCACTCATCCTCTCTTTCTTTATACAAGTTCACCCATCCAGAATGCCATTCCCTCCCACCCCACTTGTTCTGCCTGGAGGGCTGCTGCTCTCCTTTCCTGCCTTAGCTCAGGAGCTCCTACTCAGAGAAACCATTCCTGTCCCACCAGGCTTGGGCCACTTTCTCCTCTGTTAAGTTCTCTCCTGGGACCCAAGGGATCACAGATCTACTTAACTCCTTCCTAGAAATGCAAAAGGCTTTCCCAAATCCAGCACAGCACCCCAAAACCAGCACTCTCACCTTGGTGCCCCTTGACCATTAGAGGGCCCTGGAGAAAGAGCCTATCCAGGGCTAGGTTGCACTTGATGCAGGAAGATATTCACACCCACTCTGATTCTAGATGGTGAGTAAAGGGGCGAGGTGCTGCAAAATCTAGGAGAAAAGAGGACAAGCCAGCGACTGGTGCAGGTGGAGCCTGGATCCAAGGGTTGGGAGAGGGCACTGGGAAATGTGACTGGAGTGATACTTGGGGGGTGCCTTGAGAAGCATAAAGAGTTGAAGGTGTTCTCAAAATGGGATATGTGTACTCCCAGGGCAGAGGAGTTTCCTGAGAGTACAAAAACTGCAGATACACCTGGTTCTTCTTTCTGGAGTAGCAGTTGGAAGATTCAGGGTGAAGGGAAAGATTTTGGATTGGGGGAATCTTAAAAGTTTTAACACACCCACACTATCACAAAAGTTCCAGAATCACACTTTTCAATGTTGCATAACGTGCATGGTTTCCTTAAAATCCCGAGAAAGGAAAGAGCTTTGTTGGCAGAGGACCCGCTTTTGGCCACGCCCACCCACCTCCCTGCCAGGGGTATAAAGGCATTCTTCTCTATAGGTGAAAGGGCTTAGGGGGCAGTTGAAGGATTCCCAGAGGGTAGGGGAGGAGAGCCATGATCATCTCTGAGGATGAGTGTGCAGAGCAGTGCTGTAACGTTAGAAACTCTGGAACGTGGCAGAGGGCAGGGTCTCAGAAGTCCCCGCCATGGACTCTTGCTTGGGTCTGTAGGGGGCTATCTGGAGTGAATGTGGATGTCCTGAGATCAGACAAATGACAGCTTCTTCTTAGAGGGCTAGATCTAAGGTCTTGGATGGTAGCGGAGGCCTATGTTTACACCCTCAACAGGCCACACTCACAGGCGAGTGCAAACATGGAAGGGAACAGCCATGGGGTGGGAGGCCCTGGAAGGTGTGGTCAGTCCAAACCTTGGGTGGATTTCCTTTCCTTTTTCCTGGCTCCTCTCATCTGTTGTCTAAAAAGAAGCCCTTTGTCTCTGGGGCCCTTAAAGGGAGCCAAAATCTCACAAAAAAATAACACTTAAGAAGCATGACTCAATTCAAAGCACTAGTGTATAACCCTCACAAACGACAGCTTCTGAACTCTTTCTAGCTATTGCCTTAGGAGGTCGGTGCTATTATTACGCCCAGTCTGGACAGTCTCATGTGCAAACTGAGCCCCAGAGCCTTAAGTGACTTTCCTAGGCACAGCACATGCTGGTGGTCCTATGGGACCCCTTCCTCGGGGCTGGAGCACCAACCCAGTTCCAGTGAGGGTGGGCTGCCACCAGCTCCCTCCCTTTCCTGGAGAACTTCCCTCAGCCAAGGGGAGCTTCCAGGCCCTGGAAGGTCATGTTGCACCTCACCCTGCATAGCAGCCAATGACTCACTCATACGGTAGGAAACTCCAGCCCCCTTGCTGAAAGGTGAGACCAGCTCTGTGGTGCAGATTGTGCTCCAGAGAGCCAGCAGGGCCAGGTTAAACCAGTCACCAGCCAGAAGGCATTCTGACCTAGCTCCCCTCTTGCCCTACCCCGCTTCTCTCCCCTTCTCCTGAGCACACTCTCAATAAATCTCTTTCACAAGGGTCTCAGACTCTGTTTCTAGGGAGTTCAACCTAAGACATCAGGTCACAGGGATAAGAAGTGGTGGCTTTGGCCTTGACCCAAGGTGAGTTTGGCCCCAGAGCCCAAGCATTTGACCACTCATCCCTATATATTCCCTCCCAAGCTGAGAAGGCCAACCCCCCAGGGCCTGGGCTGCTGGGGCTCAACACCCAGTCTGCTGCAATGACTCATGGAGAAAAGTACCTTGGATTTTGAAGTGGAAGGACTTGAGGGGCAAATGCAATCCTGAGACATTAAAATAGCTGATGTGCATTTAAAAGAGCCGGAAAGCAGAAAGCCACCCATCTTGCTTCCCTGTGACAGTAGTGTGGGGGTTCTGCTAGAAGGTCAAGGTTGACCCTGACACTGACCTGTGAGTTATCTGATGTCACCTGACACCTGTGCATCTGTCTAAGCCCATGTTTAATAGCTTCCTGGCTTTCTACAGCTTATTCTACCCACTAGGTAGCTGAAAAATCAAAAGATATCATCTTCGATGTTGTAGAAAGGAGTGCAGTGCAATAAGCACAAGATGGCTGAGCTATTAGAGGCCAGACATGATGTGGGCTGGGAGGTGGCCTGACCTGGGGCAGTGGGAACTGGTGAAAGGGTCAGAAGCCCAGGCCTGCTCCTGCTCCCTCATTTTGGTCATGAGACCTGGGGTAAGCCTGAGAGGGTTTGCCTAGATGCTTTCCAAAGTTCCCCCTGGCTCTGACAGACTGATTCCATACCCAGAATGAGTATTCTTTTTCATTTAGCTAAAATTAGTCTTCCTTAGACTATTTTTCCTTCTCCAGAAGTGTCCCTAAAAGCAGAGAATCAGGAGCCACATACTCTTAAGGACAGGAGTGAAGAGGGAACAGTCCCAGCAGCCCTGGTGAAGCATGGCACTTCTTTAAAGTTTATCATGGTATCTTGAAAATTCATGTATATTTAGCATTCTGATAACATATCTATGTTTATCTGAAGATAAAAATAATGATTTTCTTCCCATGTCTCTGAGAAAAGCTGGCCTGCTGGGAAGATGCACCACATTTATTCTGTAGCTTCAAGTCCCCTTGGGGTACTTGTATGAACCTCAAGTTCAGGCAGTCAGGCTGGGCTCCTGGCCCATGAGGTAGAGAGTAATTCTCACTAGGACTTTCCCATGGAGCAAAGTGGGGAGCAGTCCTCCTCAAGACCTGTTTTTGTGGCCTTCCTGTAACGGATTCCCAAAGATGTCCATGTTCAAATCCCTGAAAGCTGGGGACATGCTATGACACGGCAAGGGGGAGTTAACATTGCAGATGGAATTAAGGTTGCCAGTCATCTGATTTATAAAACAGGGAGATTTCCCTGGAGTCTGAATCCTGAATGAGGGGTTGGTGGCTGCTCCAATGAAAGCCAATAAAGCAACTGAAATTGATAGGGACAGTGTAAAGGGACAAAGTAGGCAATTAAACAGTTAATCCCACTAAAGGATCATAAATAAGGAAAAAAGTATGGGAGATCTTGTAAGTGACTGCTCCATCAAGAGAGCAGTCTTGCTTAGCAATGAATGCAACAGAAGCATGAGACGTGCCCCCAGACAATAAAACAGTGGTGGAATAAGACCCACATCCTGCCCAGTGAGGTAGGTAAGTTAATGACTTCTAGGACATGCTCCTCTGTGCACATTAAAAACAAAAATATAGGGAAAAGATGGCCTTAAACTGAAACCTGAGATGATTTACCATATTTTAGTATAGTTTACCACCTTCCTGCTCATTTGCATAGCTCCATGACAGTCCTAGTGCAGGGACAAGAAAACTCCCCTACCAAACATGGAGGGAGAGCTGATGCTGGAAGCCTGACATCTACTCAAGTACGAGGAAGAAGGTGGCCTTCACCTCCTCACTTTCCCTTTGATTATAAAACCGGAGCCCAGTAAGTTCTCGGTGCAGCACTTCCTTGCCTGCCCAGTTGTGTCTCTCACAGCACCCTATACTAAAAACTCTTCCCTTACCTGTCACTCTGCCTCTGACTGAATTCTTTCTGTACCAAGACAGAAGAACCTATGCTGTACTATGTCCTGGAATGCGTTCTGTGGCTTCAAAATGGACAGAGGGGTACATCTGGAGCCTGGTGTTCTCCCCGACACAGCCCTGTGCTCCAACGCGGGCACCATGGAAATATTCAGGGCCCTGTGAGGGGTGGCCTCCTAGCCCAGCCTGGTGACCATTTACATTAAACATTCCTGATCAAAACAGGCCCATTCAGAATTAGCTTTAAGGCCTGGGGTCTTCATCTCACAGAGATGGTTTTATTTCCTGACTTTCTTTTAGACAAACTTAGATATATATATCTGCTAAATCAGCCTGAGTAATCCCGTTATTTAATTCCTCTATGTTCTTGCTTATTTTTGAATGGCTGATCTGTCCAAGACCAAGAGAAAAATGTTGTGGCTCCCCATACTACTGTTTGTGTCGATTCTTCTTGGTATTTTAACAGACCATTCTTTATATATTTCAGTGAGATGTAATTTAGAGTAATAATGGTCCATGAGTACGCTATTCTCAGGGTGAATTGTGCCTTTATCTACAGAAAACCACTTAATCCTGGTCAATGCCTATACCTTGAATTCTCTGTATTCTAATGTGAACACTGGATCCTTGCTTCAGTTTGGTTTGCTTGATATACCTTTGCTTGACCTTTTACCTTTTACCTTTCTGTGTCTCTGTGTTGTAAATATAACTATAACTATAGCTAGTTCTTTAAAACACAACCTGAAAGTCTTTGCCTCTTCATAGGGAGTTTGACCTATGTGAATTTCTGGTCAGAATGACTATATTTGATTTTCAGTATTAGTTTATGTTTTCTGGTTTTCATGTTTGCTTTGTTTTTTGATACGTGGACTAGATTTTCTTTGCTTTTATCTTCTGAGTTTCAGGAGCTTCAGGTTCTGCTTATATTATAGTATTAACATATTTGCTATTAAGTTATTCAAAGCCTTTTAAACTTATATTTTTCTAATTATGAAAGTCATAAGCAAAATAGTCTCTTTTGAGCACCACTTCTAATTAAGATCAGGACTTTTTTTTACTCACATTTTTGCCTCTGTTAATGGAATTTGGGTTTTTATATCTCAGTTACTGTTATTACAGTATTTATTTGCATTATATGTATATTCATGTTTGCTTTCAAAACAAACTTCTCCATCTGCATGCACTTTTATAACAATTACTTAGCTCTCTCTACGGTTTCCATGATCCCTGCTCACCTGCTTCTGTCATGACCTCAGCTATAAAGTTAACTGTTGTTCAAGGCAGGCTGACATAGGACTTCAAGGGTTAACTTCAAGGGCACCTGGCTAGTAGTACATCATGTGAGCCTCACATGTGGGAAAATGTCTCCTAGCTGCTCCATCGTTTCTGGGATTGAACATCGCAGGGGAGTCGAGGTGGACTGATTTTGCACCTTTGTGGGCAATTTGTTTTTTTTTCTGGCCTAGGTACTCGTAGATTTTCCCTTTAATGTTTGTATTTCAAAACTTTTAACAAAACATGTCTGGGTATGACTCTCTTTTCACCAATTCTACTAGAATGTAGAAAGGCCAGCTAGTCTGCACATATAGTCTATGCATTTCCTTATGAAACTGTTGACTTTGTAGTTTCAAAATGGTTCAATATTGGCAATTTTGTATGGTACAGTCTAGGAGTTCTCTCTTAAACCCTCTTAAGTTTGTTGCTTATTTTTTTAAATACATTTCTTGAGAATAGTTTTAGATTTATGGAAAAATCACAAAGAAAGTGTAGAGAATTTCTATATGTCTCTCACCCAGTTTCCCCTATTATTAACATGTTACTTTAATATAGTACATTTGTTATAATTAATAAATCAATATCCATTCATAATTAACTAAAGCTCATACTTTATTCAGATACTCTAAGTTTTTTTTTTTTTCCTCTAGTGTCCTTTTTCTCCTCCTGGATACCATTCGGGATACCACATTATATATTGTTGTCATGTCTCTGTAGGCTCATTTTGGCTTAGGCATTCCTTAGTTTTGAAGACCTAAAAAGTTTTGAGGAGTACTGGTCAGGTATTTTGCAGGATGGCCTTCAACCAGAATTCACCTGATGTTTTTCTCATTGTTAGACTGGGTTTATAGGTTTGGGGGATCATATCAAAGGTATATACTATCAACAAGACTTATCATGTAAATGCTGACCTTGGTCACTTGGCCAAGGTAGCATTTGTCAGGTTCTTCCACTCTAAAGTTGCTCTTCTTTTCCCCCTTTTCATCCTGTGCTCTTTGGAAGGAAGACACTTAACAAGTGGGTACTTCTGCTCCATTTCCTTGGGCCTGAAATATCTACACAAATTATTTGGAATTCTTTGGCATAGAAAATTTGTATATTCTCTCCCATTTACCTACTCAGTCATGGGCATTTGTTTTATACTTTGAGTTATAATCCAATACTACTTTTATTTTATTGCTCAAATGTTTCAGTTCTGGTCACTGGGAGCTCTTTCAGTGGCTACTTCAGTTGGCTGGTGAACAATTCTGACACCACTCCCCTACCAAATCAGTGTGTGTTGTTGATGTGGTTTGAGCACGTCCTCAACTTTCTGGCACTACAGGACGCTCCAGGATCATTTTGTATGTTTTCTGTCCCAGTCCCAGGTCAGCCATTTCTCCAAGGATCCCCAGTTCCTTTCCATGGAGAATGGTATTAGAAGCCAAGATCTGGGTGGTAGCTGAACTTATTGATACTTGGATGCCTATTTTGTTTTAGATTTTGGTTCTGTTTCATTTGTCCCAGTTTTCTCTTAGCATCTCCCTTCTCCAGGGCCCATAACTTATCTTTCCTCCATTAGATTGATCTCTTTGACCATTTCCTCTGAATTTTGGGAAAGCATTTCAAGTTTGTCCTGCATATTATTGATTTTTATTTTTCATGGCATTAACTCTGCTCTCTACTACCTCCAAAGCAGATTTTAATTCTGCTAGTCACTATTTAGTTTTCTTCCTTGTCCACTGTACTTCCTTCTCTATTTTACCCCACCAGATATTTGATGCTTCTCTGAGCTCTCCAGAAGTTACTTTTCTCTGAATGTTTTATCCTTGTGTTCTGTTGGCTTTGTCTGTCCAGATTTGGTATTTGGATTATGCCCACTCAGCAAATTTGTCGAGCAAATTAGTTTGGTTCCAGGTGGTGGGGAATAAAACAGTGATCCAGACATACAGAAACTGCTGCTTCCTAGAGCTTTCATCCTAGTGAGAAGAGACAGATGACAAAACAGCTGGGAAAAATGAACAGGAGGTCAGATATTGTTATGGGCTGATCTGCATCTCCCAAAGATATGTTGAAGTCTTAACCCCTGATACCTCAGAATATGACCTCGTTTGAAAATAGCATCATTGTATCAATAGATGAAATCAGTTAAGGTAAGGTCATACTGGAGCAGGGCAGGCTCTTAATCCTCCAAGACTAGCTTCCTAAGAAGAAAATGATGTGAAGGGAAAGAGGGGAAATGTCAGTTGAGGCAAAGGAGTTACATAGCTGCAAGTCAAGGAATGCCAAGGATTGCCAGTTGACACTAGAAGCTTGGAGAAAGGTACGGAAGAGTCCTCGAGCCTGCTATAGAGCATGGGCTTGCCAACATCTTGACCCTGGCCTTCTGTCCTTGAGATGTGAGAGAATAAACTTCTGTTGTTTTAAGCCACTTAGTTTATGGTGCTTTGTTTATGGCAGCCCCAGGAAACTGATACAGATACCTATCAGTGAAATGGAGGAAATTAACAGAAAGGGGGAGAAGGAGTGTGAGGGGCCGGGATTTAAATTTTAAATAAAGCCTCTGGGAAAGGAGGACAACTGAGAAAAGACTAGAGGAAGGTTCGAGAAGTAGCTACGCAGGTGGTGAGGGAAGAGCACTCCATGTTGAGGGGAGCCTTTGCCAAGAGACTGAGCGTGCTGTCCTTGGCTCTCCTCTCCCGGGCTTATGTGATGCTGGAATCCTCTCTCAGAACCGCAGCTGTGCGGGGTGGTGGGGGAGCTGGACCATGGTGTTGCCCAGATCCAAGTTTGAATTCCAATGCACCACTTGCCAGCTGGGTGACTAGGGGTGAGGTCCTTAACCTTGTTGAGCCTCAAGTTCCCCATTTGTGAAATGAGGATACAAAAATTCCCTCTGTCCCAGGGCTCTGAGGAGGGCTGAATGGGCAGGTGAAGCCAAGAGCTCTAGCCCTTGCTCAGGGCACTGGAAAGGCCGGCTGCTATTTCCATCAGCATTCAGATCACTCCTGCTTCTGGTGGCACTGGCTGGCTGATTAGCAGCGCACCAAGGTCTATCCCCAGTTTCTTGTAGACTGTCAGCTAGTGCGTCTGCTCCACACACAAAGGCTCTTTAAATTTTAAAGCCCATAGAATTCCACTGGGCCTCTCAGGTGCAGGAAGCTATTTCCAGTGCCCACTGTGGGGAGACACTGCGTGTGGCAGGAGAATGTCAGCGCAGCACCAGGGTCCCGATCACCCCAGGTGGTCCCTGCAGAGCAGGCACTCCTCCCCTCTGGATGCTCTGGGCCCCACACAACCCAAGTCCATCCTCAGACCACACGGCCTGTGGGGAAAGAGCTGGGCACACACCTGGGCTGCAAGCAGGCCCTTCTTACTACCCTTTCCTCATCGGCAGAGGCTTCCGGGGCTGAAATATCACGTGCCCATGTGGTATCTGCTCCTGAGCAGGCGACAAACAACTGGTGCTCTGCTCCCTCTCCCCATCTCTGTGTCTCAGACTCCCCATGTGTGAACTGAGGGCTTCATAAGCTCTAAACTGCCACCTGCTCTGATTAGTATAATCTGGAATCAGGCCAAGAGAGAAGGGACATGTCAGCAATCGGCATCTGAGGCCCCAGGCTACTTTCAATGTGGGCATGGGGAATGGAAGAGTAGGGTGACAGCTGTAACTATGTCTGTACCTATGTACAACCCCCAGCAGCTCCCCATCGCCTGGCATAAAAGACCAAACTTCTTAGCTCAACATTCAAGGCTCGTGGAAACTGGTTCCAAATTCTATTTCCAACCTTGGCATCTTTTCCGTGTCCCCATCCTGATACTCCAGCTTCCTGGAATTCCTGCTGATCCCAAGTACACGGTGAGCATGGCCACCCTGTCCTCTGATTTTTACTCTGAGGGTCTCCACCCTGTCCATCCTCCATGGCTGTCCCTTCTCTGCAGCCGTGTCTGAATCCTCTCCTGGGTGGGATGAGTCACTTTCTCCCTTTGTTCCCCGGCCCCTCTGTTCCTGGTTTCCCTGGGATGTATCTGCCTTCAGACACCTGAGGACATAGGCAAGCCTGATGATGGCTGTGAATCCAGGAGAGGGTCTGGCACAAACATGGTGTTTGAGAGAGTTTGGGAAATGAATGTACAGATGACAGCTGGGGACTACTTACAACTGCAAACATCTAGTTGACCCTTCTGTTCCTGGAGTGAGCGTCACTGGAGGGGGTCAGGAGCCTAAGCTTTCAGTCCCAACCATATTACTTCCTTGCTGTGGCTTTGGGCAAGAGAGGTTCTCACTATGAGCCTCTTCACAACAGGAAGGAAGTTCCCTGAAGGCAGGAGCCAGGTCTGAGTCATTAATGTTCCCCACTAGCCTGTCCTTGAGTGGGTGCCAGTGATGTCTGTCGTGCCCTGCTTGCCTCTCAGGCTGTGCTGAAAGATACGAAATCACCCAGCAATTCCACATGGCCATGCACCTGGCAAGCAGACCTCTGGCCAGTGCTGGACAACAAGCAAGGGACAGCCAGCTCCTGGGAGCTTTTCCTCAATCTCAAATGCCAAGGACAAAATGAAACAGCCTGAATTCAAGACTCTTTCAAAGTCAGGGATTTTGGAGAACCCCAGGAGCATGCCATCAGTCTGGCCTCCAGGCCCTGGCCAGCTGCACCTACCTTAAGCTTTTTGACACTGGTGCAGGGATCATTAGAGAAGCTCTCGGTGTCCGAAATCTCGATGTCCTCACCATACAGAACCCCGGTCAGGTCATTTCTCACCTGCCAGCAAAGAAAGAGCAGAGGGTGGGTGTGCTGGCAGTCACAGGAAGGGCCACTTCACAGGGGTCTGGGAAGCGGCTCAAATGGGTGAGGTGATTTTCTCCACCGATATGAAAAAGGAGTGGGTTTTATCTTCATTAAAAACTAGATTGCCCCCTGAGACCTTGGAGATTCCCCTCCCCTGAGGACACACAAGCAGAAGGAGGTCAGACAGGGAAGGGACTTACTTAAGTTGCCCAGGAATTTCCTGGAAGAATTAAGACAAGCATCCAAGTCACTGGAGTTTCATGCTGGTGTTTCATATCATCTCCAAATCAGATTAGGCAAATACATCACACTGTCTCCAAATTAGACTATTTAAATACTTCTCTACTTATATTTTTCATTATTTATTTGCAATATTACTTCATTTCTAGGGTGAGGAAATAGCTGAGATATTCAGATAGACAAAGCAAAAACAGAGGAGAGGGTGAGGGGGTGCGGAACCAGCCTGTGATGTTAAACATAACGATGTATCTGCAGATACACAGAATGACTAACATCTATGTGCTTAAAGCAGAGAGCTGTAAACTCCAGTGTTCATACGAACTAGCCAGTGTGTGAAGCAGTCTGTATGGAAGGATACTAGGGAGTGGTGGGGCCTGGTGACAGTGTGGCAAACTAATGCTTCACCTAAAGACAGCACTTGCTGCTCAACTCCAAACATGCTACGCCAGAATGTTGGTCCAGAATCACCAGACCTTCTGATTTGGAAGGAAGAAATAAGAAATCTATATTTTTATTTATTTTTTGGCCATACTGCACAGCATGCAGGATCTTAGTTCCCCAACAAAGGATTGAACCCATGCCCCCTGCAATGGGAGCATGGAGTCTTAACCATTGGACTACAGAGAAGTTCCTAGATTTTTAAAATAAAGTAGGATCCCTCACATCTTAAAGGGCTTCCCAGGAGGTGCTAGTGGTAATGGGAAGATCCCCTAGAGATGGAAATACAAGCCACTCCAGTATTCTTGCCTGGAAAATCCCATGGACAGAGGAGCCTGGCGGGTTACAGTCACACAGAGCATCTCAGCACTGAGCATCTCAGCATGAGCACATTTTAAAATGTTGGCACTATTTTCAAATTTAAAAAAAAATAAAGTTAGGATCAAAACAAATAAATCTGAAATCAGTATGCGGCCCATGTCTATGACTGTACACCCTGGGACAGAAAGCCATGGAAACTAGACTGTGTTTTAGTAGAAATAACCAGGTGGGAGTTTGGGGACCCAGGTTCCAGGTCTTGCTCTGTCACTGACTTGCTTGTGACCTCAGCCTCTCTGAGGGACCCTTTCCCTCTTAGCATTTCAGTCTCTTCCTCTTTAACTGAAGATGAGCTTTGAAAGCACTTCTTGTCCATACCTATTAAGATAGCTATTATCAAAAACCAAAACCCTGCACGTGTTGATGAGGATGTGGATAAACTGGAACCTTGTTCACTCTAAACATTTCCCATCGTATGGTAATATGATTCAGCAATTCTACTTCTGGGTATATACCCAAAAGAAGTGGAAACAGGCACTCAAAGAGGTATTTGGACACTCATGTGCATAGCAGCCTTATGCCAAAAGGTGGAAGCAACCATCTTTTGGAAGCAATGTCCATCAACAGATGAGCGGATAAACAAACCATGGTTTATACATACAATGGAATACTATTCAGCCTAAAAAGGAATGAAATTTTGACACATGATACAATATGAATGAAGACATTATGCTAAGTTAAATAAGCCAGATGCAAAAGGACAAATGTATGATTCCACTTAGGTGAGGTACTTAGAGTAGTCAAGTGCATAGAAACAGAAAGAATAGTGGTTTCTAGAGTTGGGGGATGGGGCAATGGAGTTGTGGGTACAGAGTTTCTGTCTCGGATAATGAAAAGTTCTGGGGATAACTGGTGGTGCTTCTTGCACGACAATTTGAAGGTACTTACCGTCCCTGCACTGTAAATTTTACAGTGGTTAAAATGGTAAATTTGATGTTACGTACATTTTACCATGATAAAAAAGTATTTCTCGTTTCAACAATTGATAGATCCTCTCAATGTATGTATCAAAATGTTTTGAATAATTTGGCCCTGAATGTTGCAGGATGGTCACTGGGAAGCCCCCACTACAGAAGGGGAACAAAAAGGGTTGTGGTGGGAACAGCCATATTTCATTTTTTTAAAAGAAATATGATGCCAATGGAGGAAAACGCGAACACATTAACTCTGGGTAGCAAGACCATAGGTGTTTAGTGTTCTGCACTCTGCTGAATGCTTGAAATACTTCGTGATACATATGTTTGTAAGAAGAATGCAACTGTCTCAATCAGGGTGAACCTTGTCCATCTTTAGTTTTTACCTCTATTTTGATGGAAGATTGGGAACTGCTGCTGCTGCTAAGTCGCGTCAGTCGTGTCCGACTCTGTGCGACCCCATAGACGGCAGCTCACCAGGCTCCCCCGTCCTTGGAATTCTCCAGACAAGAGTACTGGAGTGGGTTGCCATTTCCTTCTCCAGGGCATGAAAGTGAAAAGTGAAAGTGGAGTCGCTCAGTCGTGTCCGACTCAGTGACCCCATGGACTGCAGCCCGCCAGGCTCCTCCGTCCATGGGATTTTCCAGGCAAGAGTACTGGAGTGGGGTGCCATTAGTTGACTTTGCCATTATGGTTTGTTTCTGCTGTGTCAAATCCTTTTTGGATGCAGGTAGGGTTCCATTATTAGGTTTATGTGTCATGGGGGTGCTGTGGACCAACAATTATTGATATGCAATATTATAATGCAAACTCGGCCCTGCCAGAAGGCAAAGCAGCCAATGCACATACTACTAAGGCATGCACAGTTGAGAGCCAGTTGAGCCCTGGCTCTCCATGTCCTCGCCACCCAAACTGAAGGAAACTTCTCAAGCTCTTTTGAATCTCAGTCTTTTCACCTATCAAATGGGAGTTATATAGCATGAAAATTACAGGGCCCAGCAAAAACACTGAGGATGGGAAATGGCTTTGTAAATTCTAACGTTCTCTATGCTGCCTAAAAGCTGGAATGATCATTTCCAGGTATAAGACCCAGCATCAAGGCTGTCAGTGGCTTGGAGTATCTATCTGTAAATAAGTGTGGGCATGAGAGCTGTATATAATTATGGCAGAAAAAAATATTTTATAGGCGCTCAGAACTCGAAACAAACCAACCCCAAACACCCTAGAGGTCATCTCATTTTGCCCCTAATTTCACAAATGAGGAAGCTGAGGTGTGACTCTCAGGCCAGTGCTCTCTGAATGGTCCCAAGCTGGCTCTTTTGGATCCTGCCAGATGTGGACAGCTCCTGAGGCTTATGAGCCAGAACAGGTCAGAACAGACGGTTGGTGCCATTAGCCACTCACTGACCATAATTTCAGCACCAAGAAGTCTGTTCAGCTGGAGTATTTACTCTAATGGACATTTTTAGGGAAAACAAATGCAAAAAACTAGTAATAAATGGTACTTTAAAATAACCAAAGCATGGTAAAGAAATAATGCAATTGATCTACCTCACAAGGAAATAAATTCATACTCTCACATGTAGATGGAAGGATCATACAGTGCACTGGTCAAAGATTACTAAGTTAGAAAAAACACCTTTCTTTTTTTTTTTTTCCCATTCTGGTACTGCAAGTATCTCTTGTTTTACGGGGTCAATGTCTTTTATCAGCTTGCTATAAGCTGCATTTCGGCAAAGTGAATCCTATTTTTTATTCACCTCCACTATAAAAGCAGAAATATGTTCTTCCTGGAAAGGAATAACACTTAATTCTCCAGAAAATAAAAGACATTCACACATACACACATGTTCAAGTACAACTGGGCCCTCATCTGCATATGGGGCCTCGGGAGACAGCCGTCAGGAGTCTGATTTGCTAAAGGCCCTGGCCATCCTGGGAGGAAGGGAGAGAGATGGGTGCTGATGCGCTGGGAGGGGATGGAGAGGAAGGCTGCCCATCACCTGGAAGGGAAGGTCAGGCTGCCAATGGAATGAGGAAGATGGTGAGTCAGGCCCCGAGTGCTGCTACAAGGAGGACTAGGAAGGGTTGGGAGTCCTCAAAGCCTGGGTCCTCAGGGCCAGCTCACAGGGCTGAGACTGCCTAAGGGAAGAACTCTCCCTGCTTCTGGAGCAATGAATCCCGGCCCTGGCCACTGGAGCAAATATGGAAGGAACCCAACTCACTTGGCATCAGGGAGAACCAGGGAGTCAGAACTCTAGGAATAAATGATAAAAAAAAGGCTTAGAGGCAACAGCTGTTGATTTTTTTTCCCCTTAAGAACTGGTATGGACTGTGGATACAAAGTCATACCAGAAAGCCTGTCCCTAAAGCAGTGGTTCTTAAAGTGCAGCCCTGGACTAGTAACACCAGCATCACCTGGGAGAACCTGTTAGCAAGGCAAACTCTCGGGCCCACCTGAGACCCACTGGGTCAGACACTCTGGGGTGGGGCCCAGCAATCTGTGTTTCAATCGGCCCTCCAGGTGATTCTGACATATGTTCAAGTGTGAGGACCACTGTCCTAAACGAGGCAGGATAACTTTTAAGTGATCCATTAAATGATACGAAAAAAAATGCTGTCTATGGCTTGGATATTATCCCCTTGATGAGGAGACCAGGATGTGTTGATGTGAGTAAGGCAGTTGCCAAAAGGGTGAGTAGGACTGGGATCCATATTTAAAAAGACATCACATCTAGAACGATGGAGGGGACAATCACCCTCCAGTCTGCCCACCTCAGAGTACACCTGGAGTGCTGGGCTCAGTTCTACTTGCATTTATCAGGGATCATGACAAAGTGGCTCAGGCTCAGAGGAGAGAGGTGTGGCTACAATAGGGACCAAGAATCTTCTAAGAAAGACCATGGACATGGTGGCAGAGGGGTTAGGAGTATAAAGGTCACAAGCAGTGATAGCAATGACTCCTCAGGGATTCCGGTACAGCCTTAGGAATCATAGATCCAAATCTGAGAATTTTAACACTTAAACTCATATTTCAAGCCTAGGGAAATCCAACATCTTGAAAGAAGTCAAGAGCCAGGCAGAGTCAGTGGCTTTAGGGGAAAGCTCAGAGCTGGGAGCGCCGTCCTGCTTAGGCCAGTGGCAGAACATGCCATCAGGTCAGATCAGCTGTCTGAACCTCGAGGCCAGGGGGTCGATCCACAACTTCCCTCCCAGCTGGTTCACGGACCGTGGGAGAAGGGGTGACAGGGACATGTCACTCTGATGAAGCCATCACAGTGGCCTCACTCCTCTAACTGCACACACAGCCTCTATCCACAGGGTTGGCACTGGGCACTGGTCCTGCGAGGGCAGGCTAGAGGAGGAAAAGGGGATCAGCGGAAAGGGTGAAAAGCTAACGGAATCAGGAGAAGAGTTAGAGGTGAACAGACTATTCGGGAGAATTTCTTGGCTTAGCGTGGCTGAGACCATGTGACCTGTTTTAAGCATAAATGGGTCCACCCTGTTCTATGAGGGAGGCTTGTCACTGCCTCTGAGCAGGCCACAGTGCCAGTCCACCTGCAGGCCTCCTCCCTGCTCCGAGGCAGCACCTCTCCACTAACACACCCCAGCTGCCCAGATGATTAGCCCTCTCTGGAAATCACCTAGAGATTGGGCTTATGAAATAATGGCATGTGTGCTCCACCCTAAATAACTGCCTTGTGGGTCAGGCTGTTGTCCCTGCTTCAGGGTCATGGGACCACATTTGCATGCCCTGCCAGGTTCCTGTCCGCCTGCAACCTTCTGCTGCACACAGGTAGGGCCCATGAACTCCCTTCTCCTAGAGAGCCCCCACTGCAGCCCTGGAACCCCTTTTCCTCCAGCAAGGTGAAGTAAGGAGCCTGAGGCCAGGAGGCCAGCATGGCGAGGGGCCTTCTTACACCTCAAGTTTTCACTCAGGGCTCCTGCTTCATTTCTGGGGCTGGAATTCCATCTCCTGTCCAGTCACTCCCTAGCCTCTGGGCTTCATCCTTTTCTGTACTGCTACCTAGCACCTAGGCACCATCTTCCTTCACACCTGGGCCTTCTCTCCTGTCCCAATCAATAATTACATTTCTTCTTTAATCCCCAGATCTTTCTACTCCTGGTCCCTAGCAGTACGAGCAGATCTGACCATGTCAGAAGGCAGAATGGTGAGAAGGAAAGCAGGGAGAAGGGGATGAGAGAGAGAGACAGGAAGAGAGTAGCAAAGGACGGTTACAGCTGCAGTTTCTCACATTCGTGTCACACGTCCCAGGCCAGGAGGGCTCTGACGGAAACAGTGAAGCACAAAGTGGAGATGAGGCCTCGGGGACTATCAAGACCCCAGGACACTGTGGGTCAACAGTTTCCCCAGACACCTTCCCTAAGGAGGCAACTGCGCCAGCTGTGGAATCATCCAGAAAGGCAGAGATCCAGGTAAAGATGGGGAGAGCCAGGTCTGCACCGCTTGCACTTTACAACTCTTTGAAAATTCTAATTAGGTTACGAAATGAACTTGAGAGCAAAGCGAATTCCCAGATCTCCTATGGAAGCTGAGGTAACCTACTTTGTCATTCAAATACACTCGCTATATATAGCCCTAGATTGTGCCGAAATGTCACTCCTCTTACCTGACTAAAGTGTATAATTATAGATTTACTTCTATTCATTCATGAAATGTGTCTTCACTTGATTAAACAGTTCATTCAAGTAAAATCCATTAAAATATGGAACATGCGAAAATGTGGCTTGTTAGAGGTAGAGGGCACCGCTGTAGTTAAGATGCTAATTAGGATAAACAGGCATTTGAAACACTCAAATCTTTGAATATTCAGGTCACTTTTACTGGGGCTGGAGCTCCCCAAGATCCACCATTAATTTAAGCTAATTAAAAGATTAGCCTGGAGTAGAGTAAACTAAGGCAGGAAGTGATGGATGACTTCAAACACTGAAGGACTGTCACGTGGAACGGAGGGCACCCCTGTGTTGGAGATGGGATCAACAGATGGATGAGTCAGGAAAGCAGATTTTGTTTTAAAGCCAAATGAACTTTCGAACGGTGGAGTAGGCAACTTTGGTATATAGTGAGCGCCCTGTCACCAGAGGCATGCAAGTAGAAGCTCGTCAGGATGCTGAAGAGGGTATTTTTCTTTCACCACCAATGTTTGTGGTTCTAGGAGAGTAAGTTTCAAAACTTTACCTGCGCCATTCCCCCACTCTTTGCCTTTTTGAATTTTACAGTTGCTAAAGCAGCCCTCTGCAGCTCCGAAGTTTTTCAAAGATTCGAGGCATGTACTTACGGTCCCAGAGAAGTTATCCATGTGAGTGTATTTCTACCTTTCTAAAACTGATGAGCACTTACTGAAGAAACTGTTCCTTTTGAAAAATGGAGCCAGCTAATTTTCAGATTTCTATTAGCTCTTAATAACCTATAGCTGGAATTAAGTATAACTGAAACTTGTTAAAAAGGGCAAGTACATAAGTGAACATGTATGGAATCTACTGCACATATGTGATACTTGCACAGGCATGACATTTGCATGTTCACACTGCAGAGCCAGTGGTTTGGATGGTGATGGCCAAAAAGGTGTGTCCCATCCTAATCATCAGAACCTATGTAAGTGACTTGACTTAGAAAAAGGGTCTCTGTAGATGTAATTAATTCAAGGATCATCCTGGATTACCTGGATGGGCCCTAACTCCAATGATAAGTGTCCTTATACGAGAAAGGCAGAGGGAGACTTGGGCAGAGGCATAAGGGAGAAGGTGATGTAAAGACAAAGGGAGGGACAGGAGTGATGCAACAACAAGCTGAGGAGCAACTGGGCCCACCAGAAGCTGGAAGAGGTAAGCAAGGATTCTCTCCGAGAGCCTTCAGGGAGAGCATGGCCTCACTGATCCCTTGATTTCAGAACTCTGGCCTCCAGGACTATTAAGAGAATGAATGTCTCTTGCTTTCAGCCATTCAGTTTGTGGTGACTCATTACGGAAGCCCCAGGAAACTAACACACCTGGGGCCTCCTGAGACCTGGTGACTCACTGGTTCAAACCACACTCCCATGATTAAGCCCAGGTTTCTCATCCTGTTTACACTCTCACATTCACAGGCTGAGGTTTCCTGAAGGAACCCCGATTTCCCTCTATTCAATGGCCACTTATCTGTTCCCCCCAAATATGGTTTTTCTCACTTCCCCAGAGTTACCAAGAGCAGGAAAGCAGGCAGCAGACCATGAGCGGCAGTATTATGAGACGTGGGGGTCTCTGTGGGGGGCCACCAGCCTCATGAGTCTCCATGGAGGGCTCAGGAGTCCAGATCACTGACTTTGTGCTGGTTTGCAGAGCTGACCACAAGCACCAGGGCTGTCACAGCCCTTCCCCAACTAACATGGCAGTGCTGCAAAGTGGGGAGGGGTGGCGCTTTATTTCCGGGGTCCAGCATAATGCTTTGCATGCAGTTGGTGGTCAAAGCTGTGAGATGAACGAGAGAATGAGTAAATAAACATTGTCCATCTAGTCTATTGTGTAGATATTCTGAGCCCGGGAGGGTTTATGCTACATCTTGAGATGGTCATGCAGGGCTGAGACAAATGCCCAGGGGCTGGGCTGCATGCCTCTGCCTGAAGACACAGCCTGCTGATGTGAGGACCAGGCCTGGGGACGGGACTGTGGTCTCTGTGGGCACCCCTGTGGGGACTCGTGGGACTGAGGGCAGACAGTGTCCCCTGGCACAGTTCCTGTCCTCCCATTACTTAGGCACAGGGTTGAGGGGACCTGTGACCGAGCTCTGCCCAGATACATCAGCCCTTGCGACAGCTCCCACCTGCTGGGGGTTGTCCAATGAGTCCACCTGCTGGCTTTGAAGATGAAGGATGGGGCCAAGAGCCAAAGAAAGGAGGCTTCTAGAAGCTGGAAAAGGCAAGGAAACAGATTCTCCCGGAGTTGCCAGGAGGAACCAGTGCTGCTGACACCTTGATTTTGGCTGAGAGAGAGAGATTTTAAACTTCTGAGCTCTAGTACCATAAGATAGTATATGTGCTATTTTAAGCCACAAAGTTTGTGATGATTTGAATAGGAAATCTGAAATCCTACACATTCTCAATCGCCCCTGAGTACAAGAGACTTTCCCTCATTTCCCAGATAGCGGTGACACTGCTCCCCCGCCCACTGCCCCCACTAAACTCCAGAGTCCTGTGCTCAAGACCACTCTCTCTGGCTCAACAGAGGCTGTTCTGAAAGACTACACACCCTCCATCTTGAGATCCCCAGGGTCCAGACCAGGGCTACCTGAGGAAGGGGGACCAGGCCCAGGCCCCCTTCTCGGATAAGGCATAACCTCCTATTCTGGACTCCCCAGCCAGCAGTCTTCCCTCTGCCAGCAGTCCCAAGGAACTCACCACTTTGCTGGCGGTCCCTGAAGTCAGGCCACACCGAGTTGTTGGAAATGAAATTAGCCTTCAGAACCGCGTTGCTTTCCTGTGACAAAGCGCCTATGGCTTTAATTGCAGCGGTCTCCGGGGACCAAACCAATATTTTCAGAAACATTCGGATATTAATAAAACAGGAATATTATCTAGTTAAGATGATGAACACAAACCTCTATAGGAAATCAACAAGATGCAAAGTGCACCTCTGACACCAAAATGGAGCAGCAATATTAGAGAACTCACACCTGTGAGCACTAAGGAATGCAGAACACAGAGTCCTTCTCTGGTTTCTTGAGCCCCATGCCTGCTCCCTGTCACTGGAGGAGTGGCTGAAGGGACAGGAGGGAGCCAGGTGGACAGGAAGTCCCGGCCTGTGAGACATCCCCTCTGCCTGTCCCAAGGAGCTGTCACCAACACTAGGGGAGTAGCATGGCATCTGGGAGCCAGGGGAAGGGTCAGCATCAGTGGGGGAGCCACCAGGAAATAGATTTCAGCTCCCGCAGAGGCAGAACTTTCTAACAAGAGAGCAAGCTAGGGATGGAAGGGCCTCCCCTACACTGGAGTGAGCTCCCCACCACTGCAGTTGTGCAAGCAGAGGTAGGGTTGCTAGAGAAGGGATTCAGGCATCAGATGGAGAGGCAGAAAAGACGGCTGGATCCCCAAGGAATGTCTGGGATTCTCGAGTCTGTGCCCTAGTTGAGCAGGACACTTGCTGAGGGCAGCCCAGGAGGCACATGTTCACCCCTGCAGGAACAAGACCATCTAATGCAGCTCCATAAGCTGGAGAAGCAACTGGATCCAAGACCCACCCGCTCACTTCATGGTGGAGCTTAAAGGACTCCTCTCAGACCCTGGGGCCTCACTGTCCTTTTAATGCACAGCTTTCTCTCCAGTTCTATAGTCCAAGGTGGGTTCTTTGGCCTCCACTCCAGTATTCTACCTGGACATCCTACAGCCTAGCATTTGAAGCCCTCCTTCTTAGCCTACCTGAACTCTCTTCTTCCTCCAGGACTTCAGATCTGGGGGGGCAGGTCGGGGAAGGAAGTGACGGCATAGGGGCCATTGGCTCCCCAGAGCCTGCCTCTCTTCCCCCGACTCTTTCTCAGCCCCCTTCTCCCACCCCTCACTGTAAGCCCTCAGGGAGCAAGCAGGCTGTAGAGGCCACAGCAGGATAATCCTGGAGTGAATTTCATCCTCTCAGCAATCTTAGGAAGCAGATGTCATCACTGTGTCATTTTACAGATGATGGACCTGAAAGGTTACGTGACTCACCCAAGGCCCTACGATTAGTAAGCCAGAGGGCTGAGATTCAAACTCGTGTTTCCAGGAGGGTTGGGTGGAGGGAGAAGAGAGAAGCGGGCTAGGGGGCACAGTGCTGTGACCCACAGTGACAGCACCCAAGTAGGGCTTGGTTACTTGAGCGTCTCCCCCAAGACTGGGAGGCCTGGAAGGTTGGAACAGTGTTGGAACCTCTTCATGTGCCAATGTGGGACACACATCATGACCAGAATATTCGGGAGAGATAAGACGGCAGAGCTGGGCATATCCAGGGGGCAATCATTTCAACCAGAAGGTGAAAATGATCAGAAGATGGGCAGATGCCCAAGGTGTACTTTCACTCCTGGCCCCAAGGTCACTACAAAGGAGGCATTCTGGTGGTGCTGCACCCTCAGGTCACTCCCCATGCCTCTGAGGGAGCGGCCAAGCTCAGAATGGGCCTGGCTGTTCCACCAATCCACCAGCCCTCACTGGACAGTGGAGGAAGCTGAGGTCCTGAGAGGGGCTGGGACATGCCCCAAATCACACAGCTGTCTTGGGGCAGAAATGAACTCAGTTTCCTGCCTCCCAAATGTTGCCTATACCCTGTTGTTAACAGCAGCAACAGAACAGTAACTCTGCAAAAAGCCACCACCTGCAGCCCTTAGGACCCTTTCCCAAATCCCTATAATACACATGTTGCTTGAGGGCACTGCCGGGCCCTGTTTCTTGGTGTCCAGCACCCAGCACAGGGCCCGGCAAAGAGACTGCACAAAACTGGAAATTTCCCTGACATCAACTACCCTTGGGTTCAGAGATTTATGAGCAGTGGCTCCCAAGCCTGCTGTGTATCATGTTCCCTGGGAGCTCTGCAGAAATACAGACTCCTGGGCCCACCCAAGAGAATGGTATGAGAGGAGCAAGAGGGAGGCCAGGATCCTGTTTGTATAGAGTGCCCTGGGGTCTTGGTTACACAGCCAGATTGGAGACCACTGGCTGAATTATGCCCTTTCAGCTGCCCAGGTTTGACTGGTCCTTTAGCCTAAACAGAAGCAGAAGATATTAAGAAGAGGTGGCAAGAATACACAGAAGAACTGTACAAAAAAGATCTTCACGATCCACATAATCACGATGGTGTGATCACTCACCTACAGCCACACATCCTGGAATGTGGAGTCAAGTGGGCCTTAGGAAGAACAAAGCTAGTGGAGGTGATGGAATTCCAGTTGAGCTATTTCAAATCCTAAAAGATGATGCTGTGAAGTGCTGCACTCAATATGCCAGCAAATTTGGAAAACTCAGCAGTGGTCATAGGACTGGAAAAGGTCAGTTTTCAACCCCAATCCCTAAGAAAGGCAATGCCAAAGAATGCTCAAACTACCGCACAATTGCACTCATCTCACACGCTAGTAAAGTAATGCTCAAAATTCTCCAAGCCAGGCTTCAGCAATACGTGAACCGTGAACTTCCAGATGTTCAAGCTGGTTTTAGAAGAGGCAGAGGAACCAGAGATCAAATTGCCAACATCTGCTGGATCATTGAAAAAGCAAGAGAGTTCCAGGAAAACATCTGCTTCTGCTTTATTGACTGTGCCAAAGCCTTTGACTATGTGGATCACAATAAACCGTGGAAAATTCTGAAAGAGATGGGAATACCAGACCATCTGACCTGCCTCTTGAGAAATCTGTATACAGGTCAGGAAGCAACAGTTAGAACTGGACATGGAACAACAGACTGGTTCCAAATAGGAAAAGGAGTACGTCAAGGCTGTATATTGTCATCCTGCTTATTTAACTTATATGCAGAGTACATCATGAGAAACGCTGGGCTGGAAGAAACACAAGCTGGAATCAAGATTGCTGGGAGAAATATCAATAACCTCAGATATGCAGATGACACCACCCTTATGGCAGAAAGCAAAGAAGAACTAAAGAGCCTCTTGATGAAAGTGAAAGAGGAGAGTGAAAAAGTTGGCTTAAAGCTCAACATTCAGAAAACTAAGATCATGGCATCCTGTCCCATCACTTCACGGGAAATAGATGGGGAAACAGTGGAAACAGTGGCAGATTTTATTTTTCTGGCCTCCAAAATCACTGCAGATGGTGATTGCAGCCATGAAATAAAAAGACGCTTACTCCTTGGCAGGAAAGTTATGACCAATCTAGACAGCATATTAAAAAGCAGAGACATTACTTTGCCAACAAAGGTCCATCTAGTCAAGGCTATGGTTGTTCCAGTAGTCATGTATGAATGTGAGAGTTGGACTACAAAGAAAGCTGAGCGCAGAAGAACTGATGCAAGGAGATCCAACCAGTCCATCCTAAAGGAGATCAGTCCTGAGTGTTCATTGGAAGGACTGATGTTGAAGCTGAAACTCCAATACTTTGGCTACCTGATGTGAAGAGCTGACTCATTTGAAAAGACCCTGATGCTGGGAAAGATTGAAGGTGGGAGGAGAATGGGACAACAGAGGATGAGATGGTTGGATGGCATCACTGACTCAATGGACATGAGTTTGGGTAAACTCTGGGAGTTGGTGATGGACAGGGAGGCCTAGCGTGCTGCGGTTCATGGGGTCGCAAAGAGTCGGACACGACTGAGCGACTGAACTAAACTGAACTTAGCCTAAACTCCCCTTTTCCCAAGGGCCCTGTGATGGATACTACAGTGTACTCCTGGAAACTTTCATTCTCCCAGCTTCTGACAACTCATATATTGTTGGCTACTGACAATTCACATCTGTGTGTCTCCCTGGGATTTGCCCTTGACTAAAGGGGGTAGCCTTGTCTAAGGTCACACCCCTTTTCCCAGGGCAGCCTGTACCCAATGGCCAGTCCAGCCTCTTGCCTCAATTTGGGACACTCTGAAGGGCCAGCCCAGCTCCAGAGCACTCCTTCTCCATGGGCTTGTCTCAGGCCTCTATTACAACTTCATTTTGTGTCAACTTTTTCTTCCACCTCATTCCCTCCTCTGAGCATTCCCCAATAAACCTTCCACAAGTCTCAGGTTCCTAAGGGAACCTGACTGAGGCCAGGCTCACCCACGTTCACCCTGGCTCAGCTTAAGCCAGTGGTTTGTTCTCTGTTTTTAAACAATGATACCTCTTATGCGGAGAGCTCAGGGACAGCTGCTTGCTTCAGGGTACTTCTGTGCAAGGTCTCGTACCAGCTCAGACAAGTTGCAACCTTTTGACTCAAAGACTTTAAGCTTGTCCAAGTAATTTCTAAACTTCACTGAAAGTCTGAGAAAAGGGGAAAAGTGATACAATTATCCATATTCCTAATACATTATCCCAACTAGTATAATATCTTGTGTTCATTGCCCTCACCCACTCTTTCCAGCCTGTTCTCTGCTACTGTATTTCTGGAATTTGACTTTTATGTATGGCAGGACTTAAGCTCCCTTGTCCTGTGACTTCCAGGTAGGCTTGGTCAATAGGAGGTCCTGGCAGGAATCAGAGGGCTAATAGGAAGTCCTGGCAGGGGTCAGAGGGTCAACGGGAGGCCCTGGCAGGGATCAGAGGACCAATGGGAGGCCCTGGTAGGAGTCAGAGGGATAATGGGAGGTCCTGGCAGGGGTCAAAGTGCCGATGGGAGGCCGTGACAGGGGTCAGAGGGTGGGAGGAGAAAGAGCCGACAGTATGTCTCCCCACCTGCTCCCTGGCTTAGTTACAGCCCTTGTCAAGCAGCCCCTCCTCCCAGCCCCAGTAAGGCTGCTCCTTCTCCTCATCCTCCAGGGCACATGGGTGGTCTGACTCTCACTGTTGCTAGTCCGTGGTTGACTCCCCTGGTCCTGTCCAAAGTACTTCTTCACTATTTTGGCCCCACTGCAAATAGCCTCTCCCCTGAGAAGTCCTTCTGGATTTTCCAATGAGCTGTGCTCACCCTTCTGAATGCTTCCATTCTCAGCTCCTCCCTCTGAGGCCTACATTTTCTTGGCCCAGTTCTGGAAGAACTGGGAAGTTCCTCAGGTCACCCACACCCCCATAAAAGCACATATCACAATATGTCCTTGGCTTTAGTGAGGTGGCTAGGGGAGAATGCCAAGGCCTCATGGACTGATGGAGAGGAGCTAAGCTGTCAACAGCTCCTCCAAGGTCAGGAAAGACAGTCTGCCCTTGCCCTGGCCCAAAGCCCAAGGAGCCAGCCCCAGCCCAGAGAGGTGCTGAGTATGTGTCCTGGGAGGGAGATGGCGGGTCAGGTGAGCCAACCACGTCCTGGGATGGACACTGCATCAAAGAGCTGAGCAGGCCAAGAGCCCAGAGTGGGGCTTGAAGGTGTGCTAAGCTAAGCAGTTTCTATAATGTATCTTCCTGGGAGCAGCATGCAGATGCTGGGGAACAGGTATCTACTCTGCAGAGTGCAAGGGGAATTTTCCAAAGGGGACCAGAATCTGGATGCACCGTGGTTATGGCTATTGTCATGGCTATTAACCAGTGCAGAAGACCTGGGTTCGAATGCTGGGTCAGAAAGATCCCCTGAAGTAGGAAATGGCAATCCACTCCAGTATTCTTGCCTGGAGACCCCCATGGACAGAGGAGCCCAGCACGCAACAAAGAGCTGGACACAACTGAGTGAGTAACACTAACACACACTGCCCCTAGGCTGAGGCTCCTACAGGATGGGTAGCCCTGCTGAGGCCCTGTCAGACTTCAGCTTATGGGTCTGGCTCAGTCACCACTGACTGACTGACTGAATGAGACCAACAGAACACCCTATTCATCTGCCTGAGGTGAGCATCACTTATGCCTGCTGCCCAGGATTCTGAAGAGAAGGCTCAGGAAGCATCTGTGCTTTGTTTGTGCTGTGGAGTATTAGAGAAGATGAAGACTTCTCAAGCAGCAATGTCAGAATGCTCCGGAAAGGAAGCTGCAGAGCAAAAGTGGAGAAGGCTGCGCATCTGTGGTAGGTGAGAGAGGTAACGATGACAGCTCATATTTACTGAGTGCCTGTCATACACAGAGTCCCTCACACATGTCATCTCACACCTCTTGACCGTTGGAATAAGCCCAAAGGTACTGTTATGACTAGTTTATGGGTAAGTAAAATGAGGTTCAGAGATGTTAAGTCAATTGCCCAAGGTCACAAAGCTGGGAAGTAATAAGCATCTGATTTAACTTCCAGTCTATCTCTTTCCACAGACCTGATGTAAACCATGGTCAGCAAATGTTTTCTGTAAAGGGCCAGATAATACATATTTTAGGCTTTACAGGCCATACAGTCTCTGTCACAATGACTCAACTCTGCCTTTACGCTGCAAAAGCAACCACAGAGAACAAGAACATGAATGGTCATGGCTCCAATAAAACTTTATTTACAAGGCAGGGGGCTGGATTTGGCCCACTGGCCCACAGTAGGAGACCCCGGCTCTGAACCCACAACAAGGGCCTGTGGTTCTATTTTCCCCTCTGGGAAGGCAGTGGGAGAGAGGAAAGAGTTCAAACTGGAGTTAGCTGGCTGACTGGAAGTGCTTGGCTATGCCTCGTACTGGGCCACCTCGGGCCAACAGGGGAATTCTTAAAGCACTTTCCTCACCTGTAAAAGGGGCATAACCACAGCTTATCTTAAGATTGTTATTCAGATTAAAATAAACTGATGACATGCTGCATCTGCCATGGCTGAGGTTCAGTCAATGGCAGTGTTCAGTATCAGCGGTGATATTGAGGTTGGGAGAAGGGAGGAAAGAGCTACTGGTGCTGGTGGAACTAAAGCCTGATGGGTGCAACTTCTCACGAAGGGTGGGTACTTTGGGCTTTCTTCAGGAGAATGTTATTCCACACCCCACAAAACGCCAAAGGGAATTCACAGACACCCATGGTGGGAGGAATCTCTGCACTGTCCCCGGAAGGAGCAGATGTGTGGTACTTGGTGGCTCCCTGACAAGGGTATGCAGGCAGCTGTTCCCAGACTTGATATGGCAAATGGTGTGATGTGCTGTCTTCCTGAGGCTGCTGGCCAAGCAGCAATAGGGGCCTCTGCCACCATCTCCCCCACCACCTGCTGCCCACGTCTGCTGATTCACGCGGGAGGGCCTGTGTGCCAGAAGGAATCTGAAATGGCTCTAGTGCAACACAAGGCTTAGAAAAGAGACTGAGGATTTGAGGGCAGGAGGATGGTTCCTTCTCTGTTTCCATTTGAAGGTCATAACTTTGGCACAGAAAGGAGGATGTAGGAAATGCTATCAATATTGCTGGAGCCCAGGCTATGGCTTATGAAGCCAGAAGATGAGCCCCTGGAAAGGGCTGGCACTCACCACCCTAAGACTGGAACACCATGATTGCTGGGAGCATTTATCCATCTGATCAAGAGGATGCTAAATTGAAATTTGAGAGGGAGAGGAAAAGTGTTCAGAAAAAATATAAAACCAGATATGATGTGGGCCAGCATATATAAGGAATTTTCAAAGGGGGCCACAGAAAAGGAAATGCTCAGAATCTGTCATATATCTGTATTCCAAAGTACAAAGTATGGGTAACAGTGTTAACTGTGAAACTTTTGAGAAAGATGGTAAAGCTGAGCACAGATGTCCAACTCCCACCTAAGCTACCTCCTTCTGCAAGTGACAGAAAGGACCAAGGGAGTATAAAAATAGGGGAGATCTGCTTCAGCATTGGAAAGTAGGAAAGAATGCCATCAGTATGCCACCAACTTTGAGGAATTTCTGCTGGGTAGAGTGCCAGTGGAGCCAGATTGAAGGCTGACTCACAACTCTCCTTCCTGAGAAAGCAGCATGGTGCTGCAAGGAGGGTGGACGTGCCCACAGAACCCATCTCACAGCCTTCGATGGCTAGTGAATGAGTGCTAGAGAAGAGGCTGGGCCACAGGAGGGGTGCAGAGGCCACACAGGGAGCCCACCTCTCACAGCCAACAGTCTTTAGGAGTGGTTGGACCATTTGATCTAGGACAAACAAAGCCTACTCAAGCTTGGTTCTCCCAGACACAAAGAATGGAAGAACAAGGAAGAGACCAGAAGGGATAAGATAGGACATGTTGGAAACAGCTCTGCCAAAAAAGTAGAGAAGAAATGTGCACAGCACAAAATGACCCCCAACCCCTCAGGCTGCGTGTCCCTAGTTGGTAATGTGAACTTTCATCACCTAGTCTTCCCTATTAATGTCTGAGGTAAAACATCCAGATAAAGTAATGAGGGGGTCCCAGGAGATGTGAACAAATATCAGGTCAGGGATGACCTAAAGTGCACATGGAACCTATGAAAACCTTCTAGAACATAAAGGAGACAAACAAGGATTGCACATGGAGGAGGAATATCACCTCTAAAAAGATTCACCACAGGAACCAGAAGTAAATTGTATCGTCTGTTTAATACTTCAAGGAAGGTAAAGAAAACCTGGCCTTTGAGATGTAAGAAATAGCATATGCAATAGAAGAGATTGAAACTGAAAGAAAGCTGTAGAGCTAAGATGATAATGACAGGAAATGAATAACTTTATGAGAATTTTGAGAGTCATTAGAAGCAGTAAAGAACAGAATTTAACTGTAGGAAACCAATCGATGTTGTGGAGTACGATAATGAGATATTTTCTCAGAACACACAGAACAAGGACTAAGACAAAAATGGCCAGAGAGAAAATAATAATATGGAGAACAAACAACAGAGACACACTCATAAATTATTGATATTTCTAAAAAAGATACTAGAACAAAAGAGTCTGATATAATTAAAGATATACTGGAAGAAAACTTATGCAATCTGAACACTCATTCTTCAAATTAAAAAATGGTAATCATATTTTAAACAAAATAGACAAACATCTGACGTGAGCCATACTTTCTTTTTTAATTCCAAAGATTAAGAAAGAACCCAATAAACATCTAGCACAGGAAAAAAAATTTATTGACAAAGAGATCAAATCAGATTACATCAGACTTCATTACAACATTGATGTAATGTCTACAGAGGTTTGAGGAAAAGTATTATGATTATAGAGATCTACACTTCATAGGAGAAGCAACAGAGACAGACTGTGGTCTATGCAACAGCACAGACCCCAGTCTACGGTGTAGATAGTCTATCAGCAGATAGAAAAACTATATGCTTCCTGAAAAATATTATTCAACAATGTATTCATGCCATAGAGAGATAAATCAAGACACAACTCGTGAAAGATATGTCAATAAAAATTGAAGCCATATAAATATGGATCTAAATCTTAAAATCATAGTTATTGTAATACAGTTTTCAAATAAAATCAGTATTTTAAATAATTATTGAAAAGGAATATCCATAAGCTCCAATACTTTGCCCACCCGATGCAAAAACTCGACTCATTGGAAAAGACCCTGCTGCTGGGAAAGATTGAAGGCAAAAGGAGAAAGAGGTGGCAGAGGATGAGATAGATAGCATCACTGACTCAGTGGACATGAATTTGAGCAAACTCTGGGAGATAGTGGAGGACAGAGGAGCCTGGCGTGCTATAGTTCATGGGGTCACAAAGAGTTGGACACAACTTGGCAATTGAACAACAACAACAAAAAGAATAAAGTCAAAATAGACAACAGACTTGTGGCTGCCAAGGGGGAGGGGGAGGGGGGAGAGGAGGTTAGATTGGGAATTTGGGATTAGCAGATGCAAACTATTACACATAGAATGGATAAACAACAAGGTCCTATTGTATAGCACAAGGAACTATATTAATATCTGTAATACACCATAATGTATGAAAAAGAGAAAAAAATATATAACTGAATCACTCTGCTGTATACCAGAAACTAACACAACACTGTAAATCAACTATACTTCAATAAAAAAATAAAGTCAAATAAAAACTCAAACTATAACAATTCAAAATTAGAGATGGTGAGGGATGTACAGTAAATAAACGTGCTAATTTCTATAGCTAATGATAGATATTGTATTTTCATATTAATACTTAGAGAAGTAGATGCCTGACATTTTAAACTGAAAATGCTATTATAGAATAGTCTTAGGACAATGAGGATGCCATATTATTTACCTAAAAAAATAGGATTTGGCTAAAGTTGTAATCAAAGGCAAATGTATTGGTTTAAATACATTTGATAGCAACTAAAAAAGAGTAAAAAATAAACATGCAAATCAAGTAGTTAGAAAAAGAATGGCAAAATAAACATAAATGAAGAAGGATGGTATTAATAAAGATAAAAACAGAAGAAAATAAATTCAGAAGCAGGCAAATAGAATCAAAGCCAATAAAAACCCAAGTGCTGGTTCTTTGGGTTTAAAAAAAAAAACCAAGATAAGAGGATGTTTTTAAACTGAAAATTTTACTTGTGTTTTTGCTTTATGTTCTTCAGCAAAGGAAATGTCTGGAAAACTTGTTTATCTCTGGGGAGGGGGATAAATTTTTAAAGGGGAAGCAAGAGGATCCCCAGAAGCAGCCAAAGTGTCCGTTTTAAAGAGGATGAGCAAAATGGAATAGGACCATCTAGGGGTAGGGCTGTAAAAGAAATCTTTCTGCTTTGAGGAGTATGGATATCAGAGTAGAAGAAGCCAACAGAGGTTCTGGATCCACAGGAGGAAAATGACCAAATCACCTCCGACAAAGTGTTCCTGCATCTTGGGAGGGGCTCCAAAAGGAAGCCAGTGAGGAGCTTGAGGATGTCCAGAAGTGTGTCTAGGGACCTCCGTCAGTGGAGGTAACCAGTTCAACCAGCATCAACAGCACCTCTAAGTGGCTACAAAAGACAACCTCTCCCAGCTGGTCACTGGCTATTTTGGAGGAGGGTGACACAGAGAGAGAGAGAGAGAGGCTGATCCCAGTAAATCTGGCAGGAGTGCTTGATGCAGGTTTTAATTTAATTTGGAAAAATTACAAATGTGACCATTTTTTGCACACTGAATTTAAGATGTTAATACCAGTTGCATCAGTAAAGAAGCAAACCAGCTGGCTTAATCAAGAAAGAAGTAGGGAAACATCTGTAATGAGAAAGCATATGACAAAAGACAGAAAAAAATATTAAACTGTACTGAAATACATACTAGTAAATTTGAAAATCTCAAGCAAATTTATTATTCTCTGAAAAATGTAAGTTCCAAAATCCACACAAGAAACATAAATCTAAAGTGATCAAGAAGCATGGAAAAAGCCAAAAAGATAACTTGCAACAAGGGTGGGATGGGGGACACAAAATCCTGAATGGTTTCACAGACTCACTGTTTGATTTTCAAAGAGCAGCTAATCTGTATATTCTATAAACTGTTCCATAGCACCTAAAAAAAGATGGAAAGCTTCTGATTCATGCTGTAACACCGGAATAACTCTGACAACTAAACCTGATTGAAGATGACATAATCAGAGTAAAATATAACTATTATCATGTATTTACAGAAAAAATTAGATAATTAAATTGATTAAAGAATAATTCAGCATAACAAAGAAAAGTCTATTTTAGGAATGTCAATAGGGTTTAATGTAAATGTGAATTCCAGATCCATTTATGTTGCTGCCTAGTCAACATCTCCATCTGAATATCCAATAAGCATATCTAAACTACCTGTTGATTTCCTTCTCTAAAATTTGCTCCTCTGCATCCTTCTTCAAGTTAATAAGTAGTAACTTATTCCTTCCAGTTGCTCAGATCAAAAACTTGGGTGCTGTCCTTGATGACTCTTCTTTTTCACATTGCGCATATATTCCCTCAAGAAGTCTACTTTGCCAGCTCTATTGTAAAAGAAATATCCAGGATCCAGTTGGTTTTCATTATCTAGTTCCAAGTTACCACCTTCTTCTCAGCAGCCAGGGTGATCCTTTTAAAACGTAAATCAGATCATCCCCTTCCTTTTAAAAAAACGTTCTCAAGTGGTCCAGACATAAATCCATACCACTATGGTCAACTAATTTTCATCAAGGATGCCAAGACCATTTAATGGAGAAATAACAGTCTTTTCAACAGATGGTGCTTGGACAACTGGATGGCTTCATACAAAAGACCCTTACCTCACACCGTATATAAAAATGAACTCAAAATGCAAAAAGATATAAATCTAAGAGCTAAAACTATAAAACTCTTAACAGGAAGCATAAGTTTAAGTCTTCATGATCTTGGATTAAACAATGGCTTCTTAAGTATGACACCAAAAGCACAAATAATAGCAACCAAAAAAACCAAACAAATAAACTAGACTTCACCAAATTAAAGGGTTTTGTGCAAAGGATGCCATTAAGAATGTACAATGACAACCCACAGAATAGGAGAAAATATTTGCAAACTAAACATCTGATAAAGGTCTGGTATCCAGAATATATAAAGAACTAACACTCAATAGCAAAAAGACAATAACCCAGTTAAAAACTAGACCAAGGATTTGAATAGGCATTTCTTCAAAGAAGATATACAAACAAGCCAGACACAAAATGCCATGTATTTTATGATCCCCTTTTTTCTTAGTTTTATTGAGACATACTTGACATATAATATAAATTTAAGGCATATAATATGATAACTTCATATATATATGTATTGCACAATGACTATCAGAGTGTGTGTGTGTGTGCTCAGTCATGTCCAACTCTTTGCAATCTATACATAGACTGTAGCCCACTAGGCTTCTTTGCCCATGGAACTTCTCAGGCAAGAATACTGGAGTGGGTTGCCATTTCCTAATCCAGGGGATCTTCCCAATCCAGGGATCAAACCCTCAACTCTTGTATCACCTGCATTGGCAAGTGGATTCTTTAACACTCCACAACCTGGGAAGCCTGAATACCAAAGTAAGCTAGTAACCACCATTGCTGTTGTTGTTGTTCCGTTGCTCTGTCATGTCCATCTCTTTGTGACCCCATGGACTACAGCATGCCAGGCTTCCCTGCTCTTCACCTGTTCTTCCCTGTTCTCCCGGAGCTTGCTCAAACTCATGTCCATCGAGTCGGTGATGTCATCCAACCATCTCATCCTCTGTCATCCTCTTCTCCTCCTGCCTTCAATCTTTCCCAGCATCAGGGTCTTTTCGAATGAGTTGGCTCTTCGCATCAGGTAGCCAAAGTATTGGAGCTTCAACTTCAGCATCAGTTCTTCCAATGAATATTCAGGGTTGACTTCTTTTAGGATTGACTGGTTGGATATCCACAGAGTCCAAGGGACTCTCAAGAGTCTTCTCCAGTGCCACAGTTTAAAAGCACCAATTCTTCGATGCTCAGCTTTCTTTATGATCCAACTCTCATATCCATACATGACTACTGGAAAAACCATAGCTTTGACTAGATGGATCTTTATTGGCACTTAATGTCTCTGCTTTTTTAATATGTTTTCTAGTTTGGTCATAGCTTTTCTTCCAAGGAGCAAGCATCTTTTAATTTCATGGCTGCAGTCACCATCTGCAGTGATTTTAGAGCCCAAGAAAATAAAGTCTGTCACTGTTTCCATTCTATCTCCATGTATTTGCCATGAAGTGATCGGACTGGATGCCATGATCTTCATTTTTTTGAATGTTGAGTTTTAAGCCAGCTTTTTCACTCCTCTTTTACCTTCATCAAGAGACTCTTTAGTTCCTCTTTGCTTTCTGCCATAAGGGTGGTGTCATCTGCATATCTGAGGTTATTGATATATCTTCCCCCAATCTTGATTCCAGCTTGTCCTTCATCCAGCCTGGCATTTTGCATGATGTACTCTGCACAGAAGTTAGATAAGCAGAGTGACAATATGCAGCCTTGATGTACTCCTTTCCCAATTTGGAACCAGTCTGTTGTTCCATGTCCAATTCTAACTGTTGTTTCTTGACCTGCATACAGGTTTTGCAGGAGGCAGGTAAAGCGGTCTGGTATTCCCATATCTTTAAGAATTTTCCACAGTTTGTTGTGATCTACACATTCAAAGGGTTTCAGTTCAGTTCAGTTCAGTCGCTCAGTCGTGTCTGACTCTTTCCGACCCCATGAACCGCAGCAGGCCAGGCCTCCCTGTCCATCACCAACTCCCGGAGTTCACCCAAACTCATATCCATTGAGTCGGTGATGTCATCCAACCATCTCATCTTTTGTTGTCCCCTTCTCCTCCTGCCCCCAATCTTTCCCAACATCAGGGTCTTTTCAAATGAGTCAGCTCTTCGCATCAGGTGGCCAAAGAATTGAAGTTTCAGTTTCAACATCAGTCCTTCCAGTGAACACCCAGGACTGATCTCCTTTAGGATGGACTGGTTGGATCTCCTTGCAGTCCAAGGGACTCTCAAGAGTCTTCTCCAACACAACAATTCAAAAGCATCAGTTCTTCTGCACTCAGCTTTCTTTATAGTCCAACTCTCACATTCATACATGACTACTGGAAAAATCACAGCCTTGACTAGAATGACCTTTGTTGACAAAGTAATGTCTCTACTTTTCAATATGCTGTCTAGGTTGGTCATAACTTTTCTTCCAAGAAGTAAGTGTCCTTTTATTTCATGGCTGCAATCACCATCTGAGGTGATTTTGGAGCCCAGAAAAATAAAATCTGTTTATTTCACTGTTTCCCCATCTATTTCCCATGAAGTGATGGGACCAGATGCCATGATCTTAGTTTTCTGAATGTTGAGCTTTAAGCCAACTTTTTCACTCTCCTCTTTCACTTTCATCAAGAGGCTCTTTAGTTCTTCTTTGCTTTCTGCCATAAGGGTGGTGTCATCCACATATCTGAGATTATTGATATTTCTCCCGGCAATCTTGATTCCAGCTTGTGCTTCTTCCAGCCCAGGGTTTCTCATGATGTATTCTGCATATAAGTTAAATAAGCAGGATGACAATATACAGCCTTGACGTACTCCTTTTCCTATTTGGAACCAGTCTGTTGTTCCATGTCCAATTCTAACTGTTGCTTCCTGACCTGCATACAGACTTCTCAAGAGACAGGTCAGGTGGTCTGGTATTCCCATCTCTTTCAGAATTTTCAACAGTTTATTGTGATCCACACAGTCAAAGGCCTTGGCATAGTCAATAAAGCAGAAATAGATGTTTTTCTGGAACTTCCTTGCTTTTTCGATGATCCAGCAGATGTTGGCAATTTGATCTCTGGTTCCTCTGCCTTTTCTAAAACCAGCTTGAACATCTGGAAGTTCACGGTTCACGTATTGCTGAAGCCTGGATTGGAGAATTTTGAGCATTACTTTACTAGTATGTGAGATGAGTGCAATTGTGTGGTAGTTTGAACATTCTTTGGCATTGCCCTTCTATGGGACTGGAATGAAAATTGACCTTTTCCAGTCCTGTGGCCACTGCTGAGTTTTCCAAATTTGCTGGCATATTGCATGCAGCACTTTCACAGCATCATCTTTTAGGATTTGAAATAGCTCAGCTGGAATTCCATCACCTCCACTAGCTTTGTCCGTAGTGATGCTTCCTAAGGCCCACCTAACTTCACACTCCAAGATGTCTGGCTCTAGGTGAGTGATCACACCATCGTGGATATCTGGGTCATGAAGATCTTTTTTGTATAGTTCTTTTGTGTATTCTTGTCACCCTTCTTAATATCCATCATGTCACACAGTTAATATTTTTTTTCTTGTGATGAGAATTTTTAAGGTCTAGCCTCTTTGTTGTTGTTGAGTCATTAAGTCATGTCTGACTCTTCTGTGACCCCATGGACTGTAGCCCACCAGGCTCCTCTGTCCACGGGATTTCCTAGGCAAGAATACTGGAGTAGGTTGCCATTTCCTTCTCCAGTGAATCTTCCCGACCCAGGGATTGAACCCACGTCTCCTGCATTGGCGGACAGGTTTTTTACCACTGAGCCACCAGGGAAGCCCTATTCTCTTTAGTAACTTTCAAATATACAAAACATTATTGTTAACTACAGCTACCATGCTGTATATTACATCCCCAGAACTCATTTATCTTATATTTGGAAGTTTATATCTTTTGGTCACTTTCACCTATTTCCCCTACCTCACATCCCCATGGTCTCATTTATATGAAAAATCTATTATAGGCAAATCCATAGATACAGACCAGTTCTGGCTTCCCTGATGGCTCACTCGGTAAAGAGTCTGCCTGCAATGCGAGAGACCTGGGTTCAATCCCTTGTTCGGGAAGATTCCCTGGAGAAGGAAATAGCGAAATAGCAACCCACTCCCGTATTCTTGCCTGAAGAATTCCATGGACAGAGGAGCCTGGTGGGCTACAGTCCATGGGGTCACAAACAGTCAGACATGACTGAGTGACTAACACTTTTACTTTCACTTTTCATAGATACAGAAAGTAGATTTGTGGTTGTCAGGGGCTGGAGGGAGGGAGTTACTGCTACAGTAAATGAGTTACTGCTAATGGAAATAAAATTTCTTTTTGAAGGGAGGAAAATGTCCTGTGTATATACCAAAACTATTTACTCAGTTCAGTTCAGTTCAGTCGCTCAGTCATGTCCGACTCTTTGCGACCCCATGAATTGCAGCACGCCAGGCCTCTCTGTCCATCACCAACTCCCGGAGTTTACCCAAACCCATGTCCATCGAGTCAGTGATGCCATCCAACCATCTCATCCTCTGTCGTCCCCTTCTCCTCCCGCTCCCAATCCTACCCAGCATTAGGGTCTTTTCCAAGGAGTCAACCCTTCGCATGAGGTGGCCAAAGTATTGGAGTTTCAGCTTCAACATCAGACCTTCCAATGGACACCCAGGATTGATCTCTTTTAGGATGGATTGATTGGATCTCCTTGCAGTCCAAGGGACTCTCAAGAGTCTTCTCCAACACCACAGTTCAAAAGCATCAATTCTGCGGCGCTCAGCTTTCTTCACCGTCCAACTCTCACATCCATACATGACCACTGGAAAAACCATAGCCTTGACTAGACAGACTTTTGTTGGCAAAGTAATGTCTCTGCTTTTAAATATGCTATCTAGGTTGGCCATAACCTTCCTTCCAAGGAGTAAGCGTCTTTTAATTTCATGGCTGCAGTCACCATCAGCAGTGATTCTGGAGCCCAAAAAAACAAAGTCTGACACTGTTTCCACTGTTTCCCCATCTATTTCCCATGGAGTGATGGGACCACTATTTACTGGTATAATACAAAATGGTTAAAATGGTGGATTTTATCTTATGTGATATATCCTCACTAATGTCTTGTAAGGGCCAGAACCCCCCAACTCCCCTCCCCCTAAAAACTGCTCCATTTCCTCCTCACCCATTCTGTGAGAGGCTTCCCAGGTGGCGCTAGTGGTTAAGAACCCGTCTGACAATGCAGGTAAGACATAAGAGACCTGGGTTCGATCCCTGGGTCAGGAAGCTCCCCTGGGGAAGGAAATGGCAACCCACTCCAGCATTCTTGCCTGGAGAATTCCATAGACAGAAGAGTCTGGTGGGCTGTAGTCCATAGGGTTGCAAAGAGTCGGACATGACTGAAGCAACTTAGCAGCAGCAACATGTTATGTGAATTGCTTCTCAATAAAAATAAAACCCCAAATACTCTCTAGTAGCTTCTCAATTGACTCAAAATAAAAGCTGAAGTCCTCACTAATGTCTTGTGAGGCCCAGAAGCCCCCCAACTCCCCTTCCCTCTAAAAACTGCTCCACCTTCCCCTCACTCATTCTGTTCCAGCCATAACAGCCTCCATGATGTTGTTCCAGCACCATCAGATTCACTCCCATATCAGGACCTTTGCACATGCTGTTCTCTCAGTCTGGAAGCCTGTTCTCCCAGACATCTTATGACTTGCCCCTCACTGCCTGCACACATTTACTCAAATGCCACCTTATGTTTGAAGCTGTCCTTCACCTCAACCCCCCTCCCATGGCATATTCTATTCCTCTTACCCTAGATCAGTTTTCTCTCTAACACTTACCATTATCTGATATACCATATATTTATTTGCTTAACTGTTTTTTTTTAAAGTCATGTGTCTCCCCAACTAGAATGCAAGCTCCTTGAGGGCAGGGATATAGCTTCATCCATGGATGTGTCCAGAGTGCCTAAAACAGTGCTTGATGTGTGCAAGGTACTGAATAAAGAGGCGTTAAATGGATGACACATCACAGAATGAACACGAGGAAACTTAGGACTGTAACCTGCCATACTAATAGAGCAAAGAAAAAACCATGTAAGTTTTTATATAGATTCTAAAAAGACATCTGATTTTTTCAGCGTGCATATCTTGGCTTAAACATTGAATAAATGAAAATAGAGCATCCCTTAAAATGATGAGCAATATCTGTTCTTCTAACAGACATCATACCTTACAAACAGCATTCTCACTGAAGCCAAGAACAAGACAAGAATATTCACTATTATCACCATTTTAAATGTAATACTAGAATATTTAGTGAATAAAGCAAAGATAGTAACAATAATAATAGCCATAATATATTGGGCACTCTTTGGGGCACTGTTCTAAGACTTAAGTGCTCTATATGCAGTAATTTATTTTAATATTCACAATATCTGAGGTAATATGAGTACATTCCCATTATCAGGAACATGGAAAAGTTACATGATTTGCCCAAGGTCACAAAGTTGGTAAGTGGCTGAGTCAGAATTGGAATCCAGGGAGTTTCTCTGTTCTAACCATTATACACTACCTCCTCAACGAAAAATCATGAAGATAAAAATAGTGTAACTGTGGAAAACAGACTCTTGCTCCAGATAGTATTGTTGTCTATCTAAAAAACTCACACAAATTAATAGAGGAAAAACTAGAATTCAATATAGGCAGTCAAAAGACGTAAATACATGATCAACAGCTTGCCTATATTCTAGCAAGAACCATTTTAAAAAATGTCAAGAAAATTAGATCTCATTCCCAAAAGCAATAATAAATATAGAATACTTGAAAAGAAACCTAACATAAAATGAAAAACATCTATATGAAGAAAATGACAAAGCTTTACTGAGGACCTAAAACGCTTTGAATGGAGAGATGGTTATTCATGAATAGAGAGACTCAGTAATATAAAGATGTCAAATGTCTCCTAAATTAATTCTGGATTTACTGAAACTCAAATAAACACACCAATGGCATTTTTAGAATCTTACAGAACTTAATGGGTAAAAATAGAGACAACTGTGAAAAAGAAGGCAAGACTGCACATAAAAGTATATCAAAGAAAGAATATTCAAAACAGTGGGATGCCAATTCCAGAATAGATAGCTAGATCAAGGGAACAAAATTTTAAAAATGCATAAACAGTCTAAAGGTGCACTGTTTAATAGGTAGCCATTAGCCACATGTGGTTCTTCTGCATTTGAAATGGCTAGTGCCACATGTTCAAATAATAATGTTTGGGGTATACAGCATTAAATAAAATGTATTATTAAAATTAATTTTTCTGATTTCTTTTTTCTTTTTAAAATGTGGCTACTAGAAAATTTTATTTTCTTGGGCTGCACGCAAAATCACTGTGGACAGTGACTGAAGCCGTGAAATTAAAAGACACATGCTCCCTGGAAGGAAAACTATGACAAACCAAGACAGCATATTAAAAAGCAGAGACATTATTTTGCCAAAAAAGCCCTGTATAGTCAAAGCTATGGTTTTTCCAGTAATCATGTACGAATGGAGAGTTGGTCCTTAAAGAAGGCTGAGCACCAAAGAAATGATGCTTTTAAACTGTGGTGCTGGAGAAGACTCTTGAGAGTCCCTTGGACTGCAAGGAGATCAAACCAGTCAAACCTAAAGTAAGTCAACCCTGAGTATCCACTCGAAGGACTGATGCTGAAGCTGAAGCTCTAATACTTCAGCCACCTGATGTGAAGAGCTGACTCACTGGAAAAGATCCTGATGCTGGGAAAGACTGAAGGCAAAAGGAGAAGGGGGCAGCAGAGGATGAAATGGTTAGATATTAATAGCATCACCAGCTCAATGGACATGAATTTGAGCAAACTCCAGGAGACAGTGGAGGACAAAGGAGCCTGGCGTGCTATAGTCCACAGGGTCGCAAAGAGTCAGACATGACTTTGTGATTGAACAACAACTAGAAAATTTAAAATCACATATATTATATATGACTATATTATATTTATATTATACAGAACTGGAAATTATATGCAAAAAGCAGTATGTTATTTTCTAAAGATAATATTTAGCATAGGCATTTTAAATGGGTCAGGAAAAGATAAATTAATTAAATGCTGGAGAATTACTGAATGACTATGGGGGCAGAAAAAAGAAAGGTTTGATCTCAGGCCACATGCTGAAATTCTGGGCCAATTAGAAGAAAAGAAGAAAATGAAGGTGAATTTATGGAAATTTGGGGGGTGGGAAGAGCAAGACAAACTAAACTTAAAAGTGAGAAAAAACAATCTTCTTAAACTTGACTATATTAAATATTAAAATTTTTAATATTATCAAATAACATTAAAAAAACAAAATTGAATGTCACTTGAAACATAAGGGGATACTTGTAACAATTGTGACAAAGAGTTGATATCCTTACTTTATAAAGAACACTTTTAAATCAGTAAGAAAGACTCCAACAGGAATATGTGCCGATAACATTAACAGCCAGTTTACAAAAGGAGAAACAGAAATGAGAACGATTCCTAGTAAAAAAGAAATTCAGTCTTAGTAGTAATCAAAGAAATGCAAATTAAAATAGCAATTGCCAAGGATCAAAAAAGAATAATATACAATGTTGGCAATGAGTACTCCCATATATTGCTCTGAAACTAAATTGGTATGATCTTTCTGGAGGACAATTTGGCAACATGTACAAAAGGTTGTAAAATGTGCACACGTTATTTCTAGGAATTTATCCTTGAAAAGTAATCAGAGATGTTCACACAAAAATACAAGTATGGATTTACTGCACTGTTGTTTATAATCAGGAAAAATTGGCAAGTATCTCCATGTTTAGTAATGGGAGCTTCCTTGAGTAATTATGGTATATCCATAGGGATATACAATAATTTTCACCAGCTATTAGAAAAAAAAAAAAAAATCAGCAATAGAGAACACTTTCTCTACCATCCCAGATTCCTCAAAATGTCAAAGATTTTTTAAAAATCTCTAAACGTTCTGGAAAATGATTAAGAAGACCACCAATGGATAGACTATTTGCAGAACTATATTGAAAGACAGGAAGGGAACAGATCAAAGGATAAAGAAGACTGGAGAAGAGCAGCCCCAAACACATCAGGCTGTGACAAAGGCGGGGACATTTCACGGGGTCGCCAGGCCCAGAGTTGCCAGGCCATTATGAGTCACAGTGGTGGAGAATATCTGATGGCTGGGGAAAATGTTCCCACTGGGTTGCAAGATTATGGAAGCCATTTCTATAGTCGGAGCTTGTATTTGTTAATACAAGTTCACTCATGTGTACGGAAAAAAATGGTAAAAACATATGCCTATAAATGTTAACACTGACCTTTCAGTGGGTAGTTATGGCAAGTTTTTACTTTTCCTTTTTTGTTCTGTGTTTTCCAAGTTTTCTGCATTGAGTACATTTCAATATCATGGTTAGAAAACATCATGTGAGTATTTTAAAACAAGCAAAAACTAATAACAAACAGAACTTGAAGTTTTTATGTAAGAAAGTGACCACAGTGTTATTATTTTTCTTTTGAATCCCTTTTGAAACCTTCTGGCTGGTTTCCCAGACTCTAGCCTGCTCGTCCCAATCAGCTCTCAAGATTGCTAACCGTCTCTCACCCCTGATCTGAAACCTTCCATGGCTCCCTGCTCCTACTGCTGACAGGCGAAGTCCAAACATGGAGGCATGTGGGGCCTTCACCATCCTTTCGCCCAGCCCATTCTCCCCTTCTTGTCCTACACACTGAACTGTCCAGCCCTAAACTACCTTCTATTTCCCAAAGGTTCCCCACACCTTCCAACTCCACTCCTTCACTCACATACCCTGGCACTACCGAAGCCGGGCAGATGGGCCTTGGAGGTGGGGGAACCACAGTCAGAATTACCAGAAGAGCTCTGGGGACCCACACATGACAAGATGCACTGCCTTGTTAGCCAAGCTCAGCCAAGGCTGTGACAAATTCCCCTGGGACACTTGGTAGGAGCAGATGTGGAGGGACGGCACTGAGATTTGGGATCTGGGAAGATCATAAGACGTAAATGCAGAATCTCATGGCAAAAATTCCAGGGGACTGTGAGGAGCCCTGCTTGAGACATGGATTGCTTGTTCTGGATACCTACCTCCTTGCTCCTGAGGTGGGTGTTGGGTGGGATGGATGGGGGATACTGGCCCAGGCCATGCCTCCTTCTCTCCACGGGGAGAGGCAAAAACCTGGGTTCACACCAACACCTGCCCCTGCTTGGTGAATCCTTGGCAAAGTGACTTCATCCCTCCTGAGTGAGTCAGTTCTACCAAATGGAGATGGACCATGCTGGGCAACTAAACGTCATCACCTGCATATGGCAGTAGATGATGTCATAACTATTAAATACATTTTCCCACTCAGCTGTTCTGGAGCAGCGGCTGCTTCACAGGGCTGCAGTCATGCTCTGAGAACCTAGCCCAGGGACTGTGCAGGACCCCCTCAGGAAGTACCCCTGTTCAAGGCTGTGAGGTGGATGGCCAGGACCCTCCCTCCCCCTCTGGAGACCTCCATGAACTCCTCTGGGCCCTCACTCACTCATGTGTTCCAGGGTCCACACTGCCTGGGTAGAGACATAGTTATCTAATATCACAGCCCTGGTGAGTAGTGAGTGTGGCACTCACCCTGGCCCCCCAGGCAAGCACCCCATTCTCTCTGAGAAGGGTCCAAGGCAGCTCCTTTCTTCTACGAGTTGGGGTGTGTGAGGTGGGAGGGTGCTTGGCTTTGAAGACCTGCTGGGGAGTGTCAGGAGGAAGCATCTGCCATCTCCTCCCTGGTCTGGAGAGGAGAAGGGAGGGTGTGGGCCATCCTTCCAAGGGTGGAGCTCTAAGCCCAAACAAGCATTCCCCTCAGAGGCCTGCCTTTTAGGCTAAGCCACTGCAGCCACCTCTGGACAGGAAAATATCCTAAAAGCATGAGCAAGTTCTTCAAATAGAAGTTGGGGCATAGAGTAGAACCATCAGGGTCAGAATCTGATCTGTCAGGAGTCCCCTCTGGCCTCCTAGTAATAGAAGATCTGCAGGTGTGTGGGTGACCCTGCAACCTAGAGAAATGCCAAGGACAAAGACCAGAGCTGGGTCTGGCCCTACTTTCTGATAATGTGGGCCTCAAAGCACAGTGGCCTCAGTCGAAAGCTTCCCATTCCTCTAATACCGGGATTCTCCAACTCCAGTGTGCTGAGCCCCACCCCCAAGGGTCTGATTCAGGGGGCCTGGGGTGGAGCCCTCAGATTTGCTGGGAACAAGTTCCCATTGCCTATGCTGCTGGTCAAGGGCCACACTGCAAGAACTGCTTTAGGGGATGGGACCTGATCCTGGTACAAGCGGTTACAGAAGTGATGACAACTCAGAATGAACATCCCAGAGAGCCAAAAACACAACTCAGACACAAACTACAGTGAGCTCATTCCCAATGCCCAACTCTGACACTACCCAGAAGAACCACAGAGCAGGTCCCAGGTCACTGCTGCTTCCAGTGGCTGGCCCAGAACCTTCCACTGAGATCTCTAGAAGAATCCTGCACCAACAAACAATGCCACATCCAAACAAAACTCAGTTAACAGATGTCAGAATGACCTGAGCTGAGCTCTGTGGGAACGTGACTTCCCAACTTTGTGGTGCCCCCCCTCCTCAATGGCCCCTGTGACTCACAACAGGGACTGACACTTCCCTGCAGTCCCCTTACCCCCATCTCACCATCCTAGTTGTAAGCAGACTACAGACCCCAAAAAAGAAACCACTGTCTTGGCCTCTAAGAATCTGGCCTAGTAGACAGAGATTGATTTACTGAAATCTTTACTGAACACATATGTGCCAGGCAGCACGCAGGGTTAGGGGACAGAAAGGCTCTTGTCCACAGGGGCCCTCCAGTCCAGGAGCAGTGGGTGACTGACAAGGAAGCAGGTAGGGTATTTCTCTGCCCTGTGCACAGCTGGTACAGAGAGAAGCCCGAGGGGAGGGGAGCACAGAGACGTACACCCAACCCAGTCAGGGGAGGAAAGTTGAGCCAGGTATGGGAGAGGACAGTCTGCAGAGAGAAGCCAGCACAGAGGTGAGGTTGGACCAAAGTGGGGAGTGCCGGAGGTGAGACAGAGAAGGAGGCCTCAGGGTATGTAAGGGTTTCTGTGGCCACCCCAAGGAGCTCATCCCTGCTCAGAGCAACAGGGAAGGCTGACGATTTTACTAAGGTTGGCTGCTAGATGAGAAACAAGCACAGGATCCCCCCCCACTCCACTGTGGGCATGTCCTCCAAGCCATAGAAGTGGCAACTTCAGAGAAGGTGACCAGAGACCCCTTTGGTTGGGGCAGATGGTGACTTGGCAAGCAAGGAAGGGCTCCAAGGGCCATGGAGGGCTGAAAGGGCAGGTGCTTTGAAGAGGAAGCTCTGCAGATGGTGCCCTTTTGGTCTTGGACAGATCAAGGGCTTCAGTGGGTCCCAGCTCTTGAGGGAGGCTCTGGTAAGGAAAGGTCAGCCCCAGCAGCGCCAAGATCACTAAGGACCAACGACTGGGCAAGGAGTCTTCGAATCTGCCTGGAGGGAGCAAAGGAGAGAGGAGTGGTGCCAGTGGCAGGCACTAAACCCCACCGTATGTCTGGGTTGCTGAACGGCGGCCAGCCAGGGATTAAGGAACCAGATTCTAGATGACAATAAAAATAACTGCCACCCCTTGCATGGTGCTTATTATGAGTCAGGCACTCCTCTTAGCACTTTAACTTTCAGAACACATGTAATCCTCACAAGCATCCTAAGAGTTAGTTACATTATCCCCGTTTTTAAGAGGAAGAAACTAAGGCATGTAGAAACTCAGTAATTCTCATGGTCACACCCCTGGGAATGGCAGGATGAGGGGCAATGACCCTGAACCTTCACCACAAATTCCTTGAGCTAGGAGAGATCTTAGAGATCAATCGACCCAACTCCCTTATCTTACAGAGGGGAAACAGTCCAAGAGAGACTGAGTGGTCTGTTCAATGGTACTAAGCTGGTTAGTTTAGCATCATGGGATCAGGAATCCAAAGAATAACTTAGTGAAGATGGTTTGGTGGACCACAGGACCAGGAGCTGGGAGAATAGGCTCAAATGACCCTCTGGCTATCTGCTGGTCCTCAGCCACCCCTGCTCACTACCTTCATCTCCACCTCATCCTTGCCTCTATCCTATGTCTTCAGTGTACACATAGACATCACTCAGCACCCTGGTCTCTCATTTCCTTGCCCCTGATCCTAGTGACCTCTGCCTCCACTCAGCTTTAGCTATTCATTCATCACCAGGGCTTGACCTCCTCAATCCCTACATCCCTCCCCCAGCTCTGCCCCAGCCTCCCATTCTTCTAGCTCCTTCATCCCTACACTCTCAAGCTTTGCAGAGACTTCCAGAGCTATACTTTCTTCAAGCCCACAGGGCCCTGCCTGTCCACTGCTCTCCATCCCGGGTCCCATGGACCACTCTCTCAGCAGCACTCTCATTATCACCACTTTTACCTTTGTCTTCCACCTGATGATTCTGATGAGCAACCAGAGTTGAGAACTCAAAGAAGGAGGCCTGACACTTACTGACCTCGAAGCCATGTCCACTCTCCCTGGCCTTCCACGCCACAGGTCCTGTGCCTTCATAGATGTTGGCACATGGTAGGCCACATCCGTATTATTTAAGTGAATGGATATGCATTCCTAGGGCTTGTCCCACGTACCAGTGGAGGTAAGAATGTCCATTTAATGAACTCCAACTATGCAGAAGTTTTTCATTTATGTTTTTTCATCTAACCCTCTCATCTCCCAGTGCCTGTGAGGTGGGGATAAATATCTCTGCTTTACACAAGGGAAACTGGATCTCACTGAGGTGTAGTGAATTGCCTGGGGCCGCAAAGCTTTTGCTTGGCAGATCTGGGCTTAGAGATCTTCTGGTACCAAGTGTTTCCTCCTCTCCTTTGATATAAGTCTTTGACCCAGAGAGGGTAGAGCTGAAGCAAGCGCCATCTTTCTGGCTACTGGTTCCCCATGGACCCCTGATTGTCCTGGCAGCAGCTTTAGATCTGGTACACCCGAGCCAACAAGGTGAAGTGAACTGCCTGGGGTCCACAGCCACTGCTGGGCAAAGTGGGGCCCAGAGATTAGCATATCTGATCCAAGGCCTGAGCAGCTCTGGGTCACTGCACACTAGCTTTGAATCTCATGGATGGGGGCTCCAAGGAGCAGCTGGTTCCAAGGTGGGATAACCTTCAGCCTTCTACCCCTTTCAATAGATTGAGGTTTCCCCCCATTCCCCTCTAATTTCAGGATTGCTTTCATTTGACATTCCTTCTAGTGCACCAGTCCAGAAGTGCTTGATGCTGCTGATCGACCAGTTTCATAAAAGGAATCCAGTTTCCTCTGCACTCACGAAAAGCTGTTAGCCCCTGGCGAGTTTCCAGGGCCTGCACTCCAGTGATGCAGCCAGACATTGGGAGAGGGATGCCAAAGCCCTTGGGCACAGAGAGGAGTCAGCTGGGCTGAGAGATTAAAATTGAGAGGGGTTCTTGCCAGCAATACCACCAAGCAACATCCTGTCCTTAGAAAAGAGGCTTCCCACTGAGATGCCCTGAAACCTGGCTGAAGGCCCTAACACAGCTGTGCGGGGACAGAGATGTGGTACCAAACTGACATTTCATGACCCCAGTGAGGACAGAATAATGGAGAAAACACTGACCAACAGTCTGTCAGGCTCCCAGCCTCAGCTGGGCTCTTTACCAGCAAGTGCCCTGGGGCAAGAAGGCACCTGCCTTCTGTGAGCCTCAGTTTCCTCATCTGTAAAATGGGAACCATAACCTCTCCCTAAAGGGCAACTGGCTGTTTGGAAATCTATAAAGCTTGGAACTGATCAAGCATCCTCTTTAAACCAAAGATTGGGGTTTTTCAAACCTCTCTACACAAAGGTAGTTCTCATGTAACTACAGGTAGTTAGGGATGAAAGAAGCAGCAATGGGCTGTCTGGACCTGGAGTCTAGTTTCTGGGATTCAGTCCTGACTCCTCTGTCAACAATCTTTCATGACTTCAGAGGTACTTTGAAGCCCTGAACTTTGTTCATTCCTCTCTCTGGGCCTCAGTCTCCCCTTCTGTACAATGAGGAGGTTGGGGGGGTGTCTCTAAGAGCCCATCAGGCTATGTCAGCCAAAGACTCCATCGCAAAAAAGCAGGTCCCTCCAAGTCTCGGCAGAGTCTCACGTGGATGGGGCCACAGGACTGGCCCTGCCCATCCTCACCATTAATCTGCTTCACACTCATTCCAGAACATTCGTGGCTGCTGTATAAAGGGCAGGCTTCCAACAACAGCCTCTTTAGTGTTTGGCAGTGAGTCACTCCCACTGGAGGTCAAGTTCTCTTTGTGCCTCTGCCTGGGGACTGGGAAACAGAGGTGGGAAGCTGAGGACCATTCTTGTCAGGGAAGAGCTGGCCTTGTTTGGATGACTACAGACCACTTCTGCTTTTCAAGCACCTCTGAAAATATCCCTCTCGGCACATAAACTGTATAGCTTGCAAAGCTCTTTGAAATTCATGACTCATCTGATTTTGGCAGGAGGTCTGCAGGATGGGCTTGGGAAGGGTTACTGTCCCCATTTTATAGGGGCAGAAGCTGCAGCTCAGAGAAGTGAGGTGACTTCGCCAAGGTCGTACAGCTAACACATGGAAGGGTCTCTCCCATGGAGTGGTCTCTCCTTCCCAGAGAAAAATGGGGCAGAGCCTTGGAAAGGTAAGTGCAGAGCTGGCGCGGAAACCCGGTCTGGTGGTTCCCAGCCCTGCTCTGCTCCACCTCCCCCACCCCCACACTGGCAGAAGGGGTGTGTCCTCCCCAGCTATGCTCACAGAGGTCTGCCTACACACCCACCTCACACATTTCCCTGAGGATCTGCTCACAGATGTTTCTCTTTCTTTCTCTTGGGCTCCTAAGCAAACTTGGACTGTGTCATCTTGTGGGGAAGCTCCCAGGACCAAGAGCACACTCAGGAGAAGACAGGAAAGTAGGGACTCTAAAGTGATGAGGGAAAAAAATAAGAAATCATTCTGCACTCGGCTGAGTGGAGAAAGCTTTTTAAAAGATTTGCTAATATCCACTGTTTGTAAAAATATGTGGAAACTTGCAAAGCAGTTGGAGGAACTAGAAACTAGAACAGGCTTTCTGGAGGTCAGTTTGTCTCAACGTTTTAAATGTCCCAGTAATTTTACTTCTAGAAATCCATTGTGAAGATGCACCTCTAGGTGGAAAGGTGTTGGCTGTGATATCAAAAAGCTGTAAACATTCAGTAATTTACCATCTATCCACCCGAAAAGAACATCATAGCCCATTAATAAGAACGAAGTCAATCAAGATCTCGAAGATCTGTTGTAAAGTGAAAAATGCAAAATATCTACCTAGTATGAGGGCATTAGGTTTAAAAGAACTGAAAAAGGTCTGGGCAGATGAACATTACACAGAAAGCCAGACTTGACTTGGAAGAGAAAGAGGATTTAGAGGAATTGGGTAAAGCAGACCTTTTCTTTCTTTTTTTTTTTTACTATATGTAATTTAACTTTTCTTTTCCTTGCAACAACAGCAAGCCTCAGAACACCAAGTATTGATGTATATTTGTAAATCATTAAAACTAAAAAAAAAAAAACCACCCAATTCACAGTGACTTTGGAATCTTCATTCCAAGCCGGCTTCTCCCCAAATTCTCCTCACAGGAGAAACACTCTTGGTGGCACCTCGTGATTTTAGTTCATCACTAGGGTCGGCAGCAAGAACAACACATCTTACAGGAGTGGTGAGGGAATAAACCACACGAGTTAGCCAACAAGCACAATGGAAGGGAAGGTTCCGCCCCTAAGCTGTGCAAGTTGAAGGTCTTCACCAGCCTCACGCACAGTCGAATACCTCAACAGCTCCAAGGCCCCGGAACAGTGCCCACCCTGATGGAGCTGTCTCGCCCCTTGCCTGGAGGTGGGTGAGGGGGCGCCCCCTAGCGGCGTGTACCTCTGAGAAGCGCTGCACGTCCTGGGTCAGCGTGCCCACCCGTTTCCACTGGTAGTGCTTCAGTAACTTCAGGATGGCTGGGTTCACCGCGTTATCTGATGGGACCGTCCTAAAGAAGTAAGGGTATTTCTTCTTATCTGCTAGAACAGGCGTGGTGGCAGCAAAGGAGAGCTGAAAAACACAAAAGAGACAGCATTTTACTGGGGGGCCCTCATAGCTGTGGGCCCAGGATCTTTCCTAAGGGAATAGAGGTCTTTAGTTCTCACTTGAGGTACAAACACACGGGCAAAATACTTTTAACCTTCTTACTGCAAAAGTAACATGTTACAACTGAAGAGGCTTTTAAAAATGCAAAATAACGAGAAAGAACCTTCGTTAGTGTTGTCGTCTGCCTCCTTCAGATCCTTTCTCCGTGCATGGCGATGAACTAAAAAAAGATTCTTGAGATCATTCTATACACACATTTGAACTGTTTGTTTATTCCCTCATTAAACATTGTCTTAAAAGCATTTAACCAGCCTGTTAAAACTTCTTGCAAACATTTTATCATGTAAATTTTTTAATAGTTCCGTAACATTCTAGCATCTGAACATACTGTAATTTACCAAATTGTGTTTAATTTGGGGGCATTTAGACTATTTCTAATTTGTCATTATTATCATATTATTCTACAAGCACCTTTGTGCTTAGCATTTTTCCCCTATATTTCAGGCTTTTTCCATAGGATAGAGTCTAGGATGTGAAATTTCCCAGAGAAAGAATGTGAGCTTTTAAAGACATGGGATGATTTGAGAGAATAGCACTGAAACATGTATATTACCATATGTAAAATATATAACCAGTGCAAGTTTGATACTTGAAGCAGGGCACCCAAAGCCAGTGCTCTGGGACAACCCAGAGGGATAGGGTAGGGAGGGAAGTGGGAGGGGGTTTCAGGATGGGGAGGACACATGTATACCTGTGGCTGATTCAAGTCAATGTATGGCAAAAACCAGCACAATACTGTAAAGTAATTATCCTTCAATTAAAATAAAGAAATTAACTTAAAAAATAAAGACTTCACACTTATTTCCAAAAAGGATTGCATCAATTTGCACACCCACTGCTGCTAAGTCGCTTCAGTCGTGTCCGACTCTGTGCGACCCCATGGACGGCAGCTCACCAGGCTCCGCCGTCCCTAGGATTCTCCAGGCAAGAATACTAGAGTGGGTTGCCATTTCCTTCTCCAGTGCATGAAAGGGAAAAGTGAAAGTGAAGTCACTCAGTCATGTCCAACTCTTAGCGACCCCATGGACTGTAGCCTACCAGGCTCCTCCATCCATGGGATTTTCCAGGCAAGAGTACTGGAGTGGGATGCCATTGCCTTCTCCCACTAGCCAAGTATAATTATAGAGGATCAATCTTACCACATTCTTGTCAACAGACAGAAATAAAACATCTTTCTATCTAATTTATTAATGATTTATCACTGAAAAACTGGAATCATATTGCATTCATTGGTTATACATTATGTTGAACCTTTTTCTATGTGGCTGATTACTAGTTATAGGTCCTATTTTAGGAATTGTTTTTTCATGTCTCTTGTTTATTTTTTGAGTGGTATTCTAATGCTTTTCTTATCAAATTTAATGAAGACTGTTGTACATATAGCATTCAAATTCAAGACTATTACAGGTGCTGCAAACACCCCAGCTTGTTTGCTTTTACATTTCATGTGTGTATATTCTAATTTACAGTAGTAGTCAAATCTGTCCATCTTTCCCTTTATTAGTGCTTCTTTTTCTTTTAAGTGCCTGTGAGTTGCTAAATTGGATTTTAATTATCTGTCCTACAGGGCTCAGCATAAATGTCACCTCTTCTATAACATTTCTTCTGATCTCTGCTTTCTCTTCCCCTCAGCCTCATCCACAGAAGGTGGTTATCAAATTTTTTGATCTTTGCAGTGTGATGGTGGAAAAATGGTATCTTCTTGTAGTTCTGATTTGCATTTACCTTATTGAGAGTGAGGTTGAGGATCTCTCTGATGTTGAAGAGCAATGTGCAGTATCTTTCTGGAACGTATTCACATCCTTTGCTTGTTTTCCAATTGGACTTTGAGTCTTTCCCTTCCTGGTTAGCAGAAGCGATCTTTCATAGTAAGGAGATTAGCCCTTTGTGATATAAGTTGCTAATTCACCCTCAGTCTGTACCTTTTCTTTTGATGTTTCTCATGATGTCTTTTGCCATACAGAGGTGTTTTTGTGTGTGTGTGTGGCTGAATTTATTATTTTTTTTTCCTTTCTGTTTTCAGGCTTTATGTTATATTTAGAAAAACCTTTCCCAGTTTGAGATTGTAAGAGAATCCCTCCATGGTGCCTCCTAGTCTGTCTGTCATCCTCCCCTGTCCGTTCTCCCAGGCTGTCGCCTGGTGAGGGAGGAGGAAGATTCTGCACCCGCATGTGATGAGCGCTGACCCAACTGATGGTTAGGCTTTATACAATCCTGTGGGCCCTAACAAATTATTTTGTTTTTCATGTGTCTAGCAACTATTTAATAAACTCTTGTATAGTTTTTTGTTGTTGATGGGTACCGGCAGCTCCAGAATTTTATGACCACTGCCACGGTTATGTCTGTGTATCACTTGTTAACGCTACTTGGTTTAGTCTAACCTTCTTCAGTATGCTTCATTTACCACACTTTGTGCTCAGAATACCTAAATATTGTTTTATTTTTGGCCATGCTGCACAACTTCCAGGATCTTAGTTCCCTGACCAGAGTTGAACTCATTCCCTCAGCAGTGAAAGTAGGGAGTCCTAACCACTGGACCACCAGGGAATTCCCAATACTATTTTTTAAAAGTAGTATTTCCTTCCTTCTTTTGTTTCGTTTAAATCTTTGATCCAGAGAGGGCATGGCTGAAGCAAGATCTCTCTTTGCGGCCACCAGCTTTCTCCCCCAACGTTTGCTGTTCCAACAGCTCTAGATTCAATACAGCTCAGAGTCCAACTTCAGTATCTTGGGAAGAAACATCCTGGCACCCCCATCCCCTGGTTGAAGTTGCTTTGCTGCTCTTCCTGTGACCTGAGGAAGCACTTCTTCCCCCCAAGACTTCAGCAGAGCAGGGCAGTGGCAATCTTGTCCCTTTGGTGACCTGGCTCAGGCAGTAGATTGCCACTACCTAGGGTCCCCGGATCTCCTCGGGTCACTTGGCAGCCTCAACAGGTCCCATTAGTTGGAGCTGAACATACAGCAACCCATCAGCTGTCACCGGAGCTACAGAGCACCTATAGAAATCAATTTCTAAGATCCCCACAGAGACAGGACATCATCCCAAGCTTGGTAGAGGTCAAGGATAGATCAACGGTTAAAAAAATCGGGGGGTAGAGTAAGCCCCCGGAGAAGGCAATGGCACCCCACTCCAGTACTCTTGCCTGGAAAATCCCATGGATGGAGGATCCTGGTGGGCTGCCATCTATGGGGTCGCACAGAGTCGGACACGACTGAGGTGATTTAGCAGTAGTAGCAGAGTAAGCCCCAATAGGGAGCACCCAGAGAGAGGAAATCCCAGTTGGATACAGTGAGGACACTCATATCCAGAGTAGTCCGGCAAGGGAAGGCCTGCTGACAGAAGTAGTAAGATCTCTGTGTCTGGAGGTGTGCAAATAGAGGCTAGCCCATGGCCCAGAAAGAACACAGAGGGGCTTCAAAGTGTCTGAGAACTCCTGAAAAACTGTATGAAAACACCTGTGGGGCATGCATATGCATACAGACACACACATTTTTCTGAAAAGAGGATCCATGGCTGCCATCAGATTTACAACAAGGATCTTACAACCAAACAAGGTGAGCACACCTGCCTGAAGGTGATACTTAGGTCCCATAGTGATGTAAGAAATAGAAGCTCTCTACAGTCTGCTCAGACCCAGTATCTGTTATTCTTCTCTCAAGATTAAAACAACACTTCCAGTTTCCTATGGTCAGTGTAAGAAAGAGCTATTAAAAAATCAGGGAGACACTATTTCAGGACCTGGGATGGTATATGTGCAATTGCATACCCAAAAATGCTTATCTAATACAATTTGGAAAATATTGGTTTTCTGATGTGATTTCTGAATCACACTCTGGTTGATACTTTGCTGTTATTGTCCCATTAGTTCCAGGTCCACAATTAATTGTTGCTTGAACAACCTCATATGTTTGCCCTGTAGGTAATTACAGTGGTTACTGTTCAGTGAATAAATGGCCCATTGTGTTTACAATGGGCTTGGAGTACAATATATGCCCCGGGTCTAAATCATGTTGGGTGCAAAATATTAACTGGCACTGACATTTTCTGCACCATTTGAGATAATGCACACTTTGATTAGATTGCTTTGCATCACTGTTCTTCTAGCTTTAGCCTCCTAAAACTTTCTTCTACCGGCAAAGGCTGCAGGCACTGGGTAGCACTGCTGAACTTCAGAACCGAAGGAACCTGAGAAATCATCTAGTTCTGGGGTTCTCTCTCTATTCTGGCTACACACTGGAATCACATGAGCAGATTTTTTAAAATATTGATGACTTGGTCTCACTCCAAACCAAGTGAATCAGAATCTCTGGGCATAGAGCCCATGTATCAGTATTATTTAAAAACTTCCCAAGGTGATTATGGAGCCCAATGAAGGTTGAGAATCACTGATATAGCTCAACAGCCCTAGTTTTGAATAAGCGGACTGAGGTCCTGAAATGGAAAGACATGGAGATACCCATCAAAGTTAGTAAGAGGTAGAAACAAAATTCGAATCCAGAGCTAAAGGACTCTAAAACCTGTGTCCTTTCTTCCTCTGATGGCTGTCCTCTGCTGCCTGTGTGCCAGGCTTTCCTCCTCCAGCACAGTCACCCAGTATCTGCAACACGTGGCCTGTCAGCATCAGGATCCCCATTCAAAGTTCCAATTTCCTGCCTCATTTCACATAGCCAAGTCCATTCCTAAACAGACTATGATTGAGGTTTCAAGTTAATCCCTACCAAGGATTATTTCAGAGAGTACTTTTAAATTTATTTTACAGTTTTGTTATCATTTCTAGTTTTATTGCATTGTTTTGAGAATTTGGTTTATACAGTGTCTGCTTTTGGAATTTATTGAGAGTTTTTGGGGGGTGGCTTATTATACAATCAATTTTTGTGAAAGTTCCATGGTAGCCAGAAAAATAGATGCACTCTCTAGTTGTAACCTATAAAATTCTTTATCAAACTTTTGATGCATAAGTGATATAACCCAACTAACCAATTATATTACTAACACATGCTTTGTATTTTTGTCTACTTGACCTATCAAAGACTGAGAGGTATGTTGAGCTTTTTTCTATTGTCTCTGACAATTTCTCCACGTTACTCAAATTTTTTGCTTTTTACATTTTGATTTTATGTTGTTTTGAAGATAAGTGCGCATTACAATTACATCGTTATTTTTCAGCAATGTATATATACCCTTCCCTAGTGCAAACAGCAGGTACTTACCAGATAATCACTGAATGATCTGAGAATTAAAATATTTATCAAGATAAAATAACCCTGTTTGTCATTTATTGCTGTTTGTTTCATATAATATCTTGCTCAATATTAATACTGAATTAATATCTGGATATTAATATTGAAACCCTTTATTTTTTGCTTGCATTTACCTGTCATAGCTCTGATTCTCCTTTTATTTGTATTCCATTAAGATTGTTTTTACATATATTTCTTGAAATGAGGACATGAGTGGATTTTAAAATACATACTTATTGCTGCAATAAATACTTGACATTGCATTCATCATCTTGCTAGCAGTCTTTTTTTTTAAAAAAGGTTTCCTTTTTGTTTCCTTTTTTTCCCTTTGGTATTCACACTTCTCCATTCTTCTCCATTCTGGATATATTAATCTTGCTTTTTGTCTTAACCTGTTAGACTATCTTTTCATATTATGAAGAAGGGTGAGGGGTTGAAAATTTGCTGAGGATGACCCTCTGTTGCTTTGACGCACGGTAGAATATATCTGGATATAAAATTCTTGGGCTACCATTTTTCTGCTTTGAAACTATAAAGTGGTGCAAAGGAGAAATCCGAGGATGGTTTGACTGTTATTCATTTACAGGTAACTAATATTCTCTGTTTGGATGCCTGAAGTTTTTTTCTTTATTCTTAGAATTAAAAAAAATTACCTAAATAGATGTGGATATGGCACTCTTGATTTTATCTGGAACACAGGGAGGCCTTCAATCTATATGTTCAAGTCTTTTAACTAAAATATATATATATATGTGTGTGTGTGTGTTTGTGTGTGTGTGTGTGTGTGTGTATGTACATACACATATATATTCATAAGTATAAATACATTATATAAATACAGCATTTATATATAATATATAATGCTATATATTGATTATATTTGTATTACATTAATATTTATATATATTCTTGCCTCTCCACTAGAATACTTGATTATCTACGTGTTGTCTTTCATTCCCCAAATCCATATCTGTCGTATTTTTTCTATGATTTCACATCTTGGTCCTTCTCCTCTGCATTCTGAAAGACCATCTTATTTTATCTCTTATTAGAGGGTACCTGAAAATTCAGTTTCACTAATTTCTTGTAAAAAGGCCATATCATCCACAGTCCCAATGACAGAGCACCAGGGTTCTCATTTCTTCACATACTAACCAACATTTGGTATTACCTGACTTTCTACCTTTTTGCTTATCTTTCAGGGATAAGGTAGCTCTCTATTAATAACTGATTCTGCAGCCCCCTGAACATAATGTGGAATGTGGTTGAGTAGCTGTACAGGTACACCATTCAAGTTCTTTATTCAGTGGGTTTGCTTTTCAAGTCACTTTTAGTATTACTGTCCTTGCCATATTTTTTATTGTTATTGACTTCTTCCATTTTCTAGTAATTTTTTTAATGATCAGAACCCTTTTTGCTCCATCCTATCTCATGTTTCATGGAGACCATGTCTTTTCTGCATATGATTGAAGCTGCCAAAAGTCTTTCCAAAGTTTTTGTCTTTATCCTACAATAGCTCATCTTCAGAGCTGGACTCTTCCTCTACTTCTGGGTATTGTGAGTCTTCAGTTATTTTTGCAGTATTTTTTCAAAGGCTGAATGTTAGGTATTTTCAATGTACTCATCCTCAAATGCATAGAAGGTATTTTGAGAGGTGGCCTATTAAGAGATGATACATGGATTGCCCATGGCCCTATTTTCTGTCTGTTTACATTATAATTGAGTATTTTTTCTCAGAAAACTGAGGAACAAGTATTTGAGCACAGATTTTCATGTCTAGTACACTCCCATCTTACATAGTTCTGTATTAATGAGTGCCTTATTTTCTGATTCTCTAGATCAGCACAGTACACTAAATTTGTCATGCATTGCTGCCAGGAATTTTCTCTTCTGCCTATAAAACTTTACTTTGGAGATTTCTGTTTAAACTTCTTGTGCTCTCCTGTATACCCTCTATCTAGCTTTTTCTAGGAATTTATAGCTCTGTTTGAATTTAGAAAGATAAATGAAAATGAAGAGAAAAAAAGCATCTTGATTACCTCAAAGATCAGCAACTGTGACTAGAGGCATAGTTCTCCAATTTTCTGATTGGATGGTAATGAATCTGCCTGCAATCCCTGGGTCAGGAAGATCCCCTGAAGAAGGAAATGGCGACCCACTCCAGTATTCTTGCCTAGGAAATCCTATGGACAGAGGAGCCTGGTGGGCTACGGTTCATGGGGTCGCAAAAAGTCAGATATGACTAAGTGTTACCCAAGGAAGGAAGGATCTGGGTCCCTAATAGATTCTGGGGGAAGGGAGGGGAGAGAGAAAAGTCTATTATTTTACAGGGCAGCTGTAATTTTATGCGGCAAGTTTCCGAGTGCCAAGAGACAACATTTGGTAGAATTTTCTCAATCATGTCCCATCTACTTTATAATCAGTGAAGCTTCCAAACATCTAGACTGTCAGTAAGTCTTAGAGGCCCTTAGTTCTTTGAGGTAGGATTTACTATCCATTTTATAACTAAATAAACTGTGGCCCAGAAAAGTGACACAATCCATGCAAGTTCAGTGCAGGAAAATGTTAACTGGTCTTTTGACTTCATATCTGGTTGTCTTTCTTTCTTTTTTTATTATAAATTTTTAATTAATTAATTTATTTATAACTGCACTGGCTCTTCATTGCTGCACATGGGCCTTTTTTAGTTGTAGTTGTTACAACTCTGAAACCCCATGGACTCCAGCATACCAGGCAGGCTTCCCTGTCCTTCACTGTCTCCAGGAGTTTGCTCAAACTCATGTCCATTGAGTTAGTGACACCATCCAATCATCTCGTCCTCTGTCACCCCCTTCTCCTCCTGGCCACAATCTTTCCCAGCATCAGGGTCTTTTCTAATGAGTTGGCTCTTCACATAAGGTGGCTCAAGTATTGAAGCTTCAGCAATAGTCCTTCCAATGAATATTCAGGGTTAATTTCCTTTAGGATTGACTGGTTTGATCTCCTTGCTGTTCAAGGGACTCTCAAGAGTCTTCTCCAGCACCACAAATCAAAAGCATCAATTCTTTGGTGCTCAGCCTTCTTTACGGTCCAACTCTCACATCTGGTTGTGGTGAGTGAGGGCTCCTCTTTGTTGCAGTGCCCGGGCTTCTCATTCCAGTGACTTCTCTTGTTGCAGAGCACAGGCTCTAGGTGCTTGGAATTCAGCAGCTGGAGCGCACAGCTTCTAGAGCACAGGCTCGGTAGTTGTGGTACATGGGCTTAGCTGCTCTGCAGCATGTGAGGTCTTTTCAGACCAGAGATCAAACCTGTGTCCTCTGCGCTGTCATGAAGATTCTTAACCACTTAACCAGAGAAGTCCTGGTTCTCTTTCTTCAACCAGCTCTGACACATCAGTCCAAGATGAGGTGGGGCAATGATCCAAGGCTTGCTCTCTCTTCTGAGACCCACTAGCACAGGGAAGAAACTGCTTATTTCAAGGCTTTCAGGGTGTCTCAAACATAGCTGGTGTCTATGGTGGGCATGGTTGGTCCTGGGAAATGCTGGGGGACACACCCTTAACCAGAAAAGTAGAAGAGGAGGCAGCCATCAGCATCTCTCTTTGAGTTCTGGCTTGCTGTGGAATATTCTGTAAAAGTTTAGGGTTAGCGTATGGAACTGTGAGTCTCTTTCACATTAAGGGCCCAGAGGTAGAGAGAACAGGGGAGTGAAGACAACTATACAGGCACTTCAGGGGGCTGGAAAACCAGGCTTACCCTTGTCTCTATGACTTTGAGAGCAAAGCAGAGCATTTCCCCTCTGTGGGTGTCTGTTTTTCTCATCTCTAAAAATGATGGGTTGAACCAAAGACTTGAAAGTTTCCTTCATCTGTATACCACACAACTCTATACTTTGCTCTCCAACAGTTGAGGAGAATGATTAAAGAGTTGGTTAGTTTTGTGTGGGTGTGTGTTTCATTTGATCTGATTTATTCTGATAATTGCCATTGTGTTTCACTTCTCTTTGCAGATTCAAGCCTAGATGAAAAATGTAAATACACCTCCCAATTTCAGTGTCTTTATTAAACTCTCAGCCACTGATGAATTCTTCTCTAAATGTAATTCCTTCTTTACCTGGTTTGAGGCCTCTGGGTTTAACTTGTCTGCAGAAATAAACCATTTTTCAAGTGGAAAATCTAACCAAGAGCAGCCCGGGTTGCTAAATCCTAGGTGAGAAGTGCGGGCCAGATGCCAGGGAGGAGAAGATGCTTGAGGCTTGCTCTTTTCTCCACTTGGTTTAATCTTCTTCCATGGGTTTGCTGACTGTTTCTGTAATTAAATGAGGGAGGTATTTGTCATCTAGGCTTCCTTTCAGCCAAGATGAATGGAATGCAACTTTCTCAGGAAGCTTCTGACAAAACCCTGTTTGTGACCAGTGCCAGGACGTATACAAAGGCGCCAGGCTGTGTGCGTTGGGAACTGGGGTCCACTTCAGATCTGCGCCAGGTCACCACTGCGCCCAAGCCCTAGCGAAAAACTGTTTGGACACAAAGTGCCTCAACACAGATGCCTGTGAGACTAATGTGATGTGGGGTGGCCACAAAGCATTTCCCAAGTTAAGGAGGGAAAATGAAAGCCTGGCATTTAGGGGAGTTTCTGCAGCCTCACTCCAATAAGGCTTGCTGAGCAGCATATGCAGACTGGCTCTGGGGCTTGAAACTTCTTCTAGAACCCCCTGGGGACAATCACCTTCCTTCCTATTGATGAAATTTAGTGCTAATCACTCAGAGATGCACAGCAGTTGAGTTGTTACCACCCATGTTCATTGTCGTGTCCTTAAAAACTAGGGATTCGCAACAATTCCTGATGGAGGCAGGGAGGGCATAATAGTGTTTGCTCCTCATGGAGAGACTGAAGCTCAGAAAGGCACAGTGCCGTGCCCAAGGCCCCATGAGCAGCAAGAGGCAAAGCTGGGATTTGAACTCAGATATTTTGCCTCCTTCAAGGTATTGCCTAGTGAGCACCTGCCTTGGGGCCAGCATTGTGTGGAGGGCTTGACGTGAAGGGTTCACTTTGTCACTGAATGTGCGAAACCACCTTATGGGACAGGCACTATTTTGATCTGCATTTTCCGATGAAGCAACTGAGGCTCAAAGAGGTTAAGTCACTTGCACGTGATCACACACCAAGTGACTGGCAAAGCAGGGAGACTAATATCACCAGCTTACATTCCACAGACTGTTATGCTTCTTCTGTGTGATGAACAACTTCCAAAATTCATTTCCTGCTTTAGTCTAACTTTGATCTTTACAAAACCCCACGATGCAGAGTAGACTTTATTGCCCTAATTTTATAGATGAGCAAACTGAAGCTCAGAGAGATAAGTGACTTGCTCAGAGTCACATGTGAGCAAGTGGCAAGGTTAGGGCTCAAACTTGGGACTTTCATTCTTGAAATCTGGTTCATCTCTCCATCAAAAAGGCTGCTTCTTAGGAAGGCACCCAGGTACAATATGGGAAAGCAAGTGGGACCATTTAAGAGAAAGCAGAAGAAAAAAAAGATTTGCTTAAAAGAAAAAAAAAAACAACAATACTAAATCCGTGGCTTATTATGCTTCAATTGCCTGAGATGCTGCAATTCAATTATATGAAACAAAACTCATATGTATATTTGACATTTTATTGAAGACCAAATTCTTCACATTTTTCTTTTTAAACTTTTATTAGGATTATAAACTACATGTATAAGTATATAAAATATATGTGTGCAGTTCAAGGAGTAATAAAAAATCAATATTCAACTGTCGATCATCCAGTTTAAGAGAAAAGCTCTTATTTATGTGTAAATATTAAATTGTAAAGTAACTTAATTTTTTGCTCTTTAAGATATATTTTTTTCCATGTGGCATTCTGTGACTTTTATTTCCTTTTTTACTCCCCTCTACAGTATTTCTATCATTGTTTTAAGTAAAGAAGTTTGCAAAACCAATATTACTTCCTCAAATCCTTTTTTTCCTCCTTTAGAGTAAAAAGCTGGAGTTAAGTAGAGAAAGAGCAAAACCAAGCCAGCGCTGGCAAAGCAGTATGGTCCATGGGGTAAGAATTCTGAGTTCCAGCTTGGACAGGCTGGGACTGAATGCTAGCTACACCACTCACTACATGACTACAGGAACGTTACTTCACCTTTGGGGATCTGTCCCCTCTAAATCAGGGTGACAAGCCCCCTCACAATCTTAGGGCTATTCTGAGGATCTGAATGCACAGGCATTCAATTAATGATTGTTAACGTTAGATCACAGTTTCTAGACTAAGAAGCTATGAGAACTGGATGGTATTTCTTACAATTAAGAAAAGCCTTTTAACTGACAAAATACTTTCCTTCAATAATACCTCAACCCCGTGAGGGCAGAATGGAGGAGAGTTTACCCATTTTAACATGAGAAACCTCAGAGAATGGAAGGGTCTGCTCACAGTGACATGGCTACTACCAGGCTGAGACATAATTCTAACTCATAATTAGGATCTAATTCTAAATCCTAACCTAGCAACTTAAAAATGTCTTGTTAATTGGAGGACTTCCCTGGTGGTCCAGTGGTTAAGACTCCATGCTTCCAATGAATGGGGCACAATCTCCATCCTTGGACAGGGAACTAAGTTCCCACATGCCAGGCAGCGTGGCCAATAAATAAATAAAATTGCTTTTAAAATGTCCTGTTAATTTTAAAAAAGTAATGATTGTTTTGCTTGTCTGTGCACAATTAGAACATATGTCTTTAATTTTTCTTAAACTTCTGGTTAGATGCTTCATTCACTTCTCCCTTACAGCTGTGTAGGTGACAAATGCAGGAAATTAACAAATTACTATAGAAGACTCTGGTTTCCTCAGCTTCTTTGCACTTTGCCTTCAGCTGATGTCTTTAAGGGTAAGAAGCACTTGTGTGTGATCACAGCTGTGAAGCCAACTGCCTTTTAATTACCACACTGCAAAAATCATGTCTCCTCATGTCAATTTAGCACCTCTAATTAGTAGATAAGTTGACATCACATCTATGGAGGGGGAAAGGGGTGCTGGGGCCCAGTTTGATACTTGCAGTGGGAGAAGATACAGCATTCCCATCTGCTGAATCCTCCCATCTCTTTAGAACCAGCTCCTACTCATCTGTCCAGGACTGCTCACAGCCACCTCCTCCATGAAGGCTTCCCTGCTATCCCTCAGTTCTTCCAGCACTGTTTCCTTCCCTTCCTTTGGAGTGCTGAGAAGTGATTGATAGCTAGGCCCATTTCACTGACTGGTCTGTGTGCATTTTGTGGGCTGTCTCCAATCCTCTCTGTAGCTATGAGAGAAAAGAAAAAAGAAGTGGACAGAGGAGGCAATAGGATCACAAAAGGCCTCCATGCTTGCCTTCCAGACAAGAACTCACCATGGTTTTCACACAGAATGGGGCTGAGGAGGAAAGCAAGCACTGGTTTCTGTGGCTGAGAAAAACATGGTTTTAGCTGGGCCTGTGACCTTGGAGTATCTAAAGGGAGTCCAGGCAAAGCTCTGGGCTGTAGGACTTTACTCAGGAATCACTTGACCAGGACAGGCCAAGACTCCTGAGGGGACCCTGCAACACCTGCCCCACCGACACAAAGACAGAGAGCCCACAAAAAGGTCAGAAGGGTGGAGGTCACTGGGCATCTCAAAGCCCAGACAACTGGGCTCTAAAAGAAGGGGTCACTGTAGGTGTTATTTACAATTGTGAGCCAACACTTCCCAGAACCAAGGAAGGAGAAGCAGAATGCTGGACTCCAGACCTCTCAGATTTGCTTCATGATCAGTCCTGGGGAAACTGAGTAAGTTAAATCAAGATAAAAGATTCAAAGGTGCTTTCCAAGAATGTGACGTCTTCTTCAGGGGGACAGAGAAAGTCATCCTGGACCAGTGAGGCTGGGGCTAGGGACACAAGGAAAGGAGCGTGACTATGGAACAATCAAGGCCCAGCTCTTCCAGTATAAGCTGCATGCCCACCAGCAATCCATTAAACCTCAGTCTCCTTACCTATGAAATGGAGAGAATAAGTCCCATTAACTCTCCAGGGCTCTTTTTTTTTGAAATGAGAACTTAACTGTGAAAATGTTCTACAGGAAGTAGGTCCTTGTGCTAATGGAACATGAGGGTTACAATATCCACCTAGTCAGCTCATCCATCACCTTTTTCTACCACTCTAGCCTCCTTTCTCACCCTCACTCTCCAGTCTTTTATTTCCCAAGGCATACCAGGCTTTCTCTCATTCCCCCACAACGAAGCCTTCCTAAACACCTCCCTACACCTCCAGTGCGAGCCAAGTGCACCTCCGCACCCCCATCAGATCTATCACACCGAACTGTAACTGCATCCTTCCTTCCCTCCATAAGACAGTAAGATAACAAGCACTCAAGTTGTTACATAAGAAGCACACAAATATTAATATTTATTAAAAAATAAGAAAGCTCAGATCAAAATATGACTGTTTCAGGGAGGCTAATATGAACCAATAAAGAAGAAATATTTAGTAATAAGATATTCAAGAATGAATCAAAATCTTGCTAAGTACTGAGTTCCCCGTCACTGGAGGTATTCAAGGAAATATTGAGGATCGTCCACCAGGGTCAAGGATGGGATTCCCAAGCCAGCAAGGAGTTTGCATGTGACGATGTTAGGTTTTATGTGAACTGGTGGCACACCCAATGGTTTTAGGTGAGCCCCAATCTAATATTTTATATCTTAATAGGTATGTTTTTCTCTTTATTTACTTTTATACCTCTTCTTAGTAAATGATCCTGATTTTCCATCCATGGTATTTAACTAAAAGGTTGAGTTGATTTAAAGGAAAATACTAAATAAATTAATAATACAAGTGGTATGGAGATTTGGCAAAATCAAGAAAGTGGCAGCCAAATGATGTCTGGGAACATGGTGTTGCAGGTGTGTTAAGCAGTCTGACAAGAATATACGGCCCTTGGAAATAAAAACCTACTCAAATCTTCATCACTTTCCACTACATTAAACCATAATATGAATTTAAACAATACAGAATGAGCTAGATTCTTACCTCGAGACTGGAGAATGGGCACTATCAGAAGTACCAAAAAGAGGGTGGATCCCTCAGATGAAATTAATTATATAGAAAAAAAAGAGAAATATCTGTAGAAGTGGTCTAAGAGTGTTGCCATATTTAGAAATATTGGGGACACATATGTACTAAAAACTTATTCTTTATTTACCTGAAATTCAAATTTAACTGAGTGTCCTATAATCTATCTGGTAATCCTAAGTAACCATCTAAGCCAGAGATGAGCCTATGTGACATCATTAACAGGCTGACGTGGCTGGCGAGAGAGATGGGTTAAACCAGTGAAGAGCGTGTGGCAATCAATTCGTTATGTCTGCAATTAGCACAGGATGGGGGAAATAATGGCACCAATTCATTCATTTATCTGCCATCCTGGACTTTTCCAACTCCTCATTTTACACAGTAAGGACCAGGGAAGACAAGGGACTTGCCCAGGCTCACAGCACAAGTGCACAGCTGGGCTGAGCTAAACTCATTTGCTGCTCCATGCTGCCTGCTTGGAATCAAAACAGAATGCTACCAACGCCATGATTATGTAATTTCCGACTACACTCAGTTACCATGCCCACCCACATCATCAGCCAGAATGCACACAGCCAGCCAATCCCTCCACCTGATCCAACTTACCATCATGACTACATTTGAATGCCCCAGAATAACATAAAAGATGTGAAACAAAATCCATTTAAACTAAGAGAGTTCTGTTTAAGGAGAGGTGGTTGAGATAGAAAGCACTCAGGGGTCTGAACAATCATGCCTTTCATGTGCTATCTTGGGGGCACTCGGTAGTACGGTTTTACATTTGACAATTTGCCTTATTACAAAGCAGATATTTCACCTACTGTTCATCAAATTGGATGGAATCGAACTAAATTTGTGTCTTCTTTATCTTTCTGTATTCTTATATTTCTGGGTCTGAGGTTCCTTACTGCTAAAATAAGGAGACTGCACCAGGTAGATTTTTATTTCAGCTCTAAAATTTCATGATTTTGTAATTCTATGCTTAGTTTACAAACCAAGGCAAAATTCTCTCTTTAGGCGAGAAAACAAAAATCACTGGACTAGAGACATCGCCAGGAGAGTTTTAAGCCAGCCTGTTTCACAAAGAGAATTATTTAGTCTAATTGCTTTATGTCTCCATTTAGATACCAGCATTTTACTTTCTGCTCTTCTTAATCAAGTTCGTTCATTAGTATTCTCATTCATTCAAAAAAGCTGTATTTTCTAGAAAAATTAGAGATGCATTTTCACTTTGACCTAGAAATTCCACTTCTAGGAATTCATCCCCAGCTTACACTCACACAAATATGACATGTGACCAAGGTTATTCCAACAGATTGGAAACAACCTAAACGTCCATCAGTAGGGGACCTTCTATACAAATTACAGTGCATGCGTGCTAAGTCGCTTCGGTTGTGTCCAAATTTTTGCAGCCCTATGGACTGTAGCCCATCAGGCTCCTCTGTCCATGGAATTCTCCAGGCAAGAATACTAGAGTGGGTTGCTATGCCCTCCTCCAGGGGATCTTCCTGACTCAGGGGTTGAATCCAAGTCTCCTGCGGCTCCTGCACTGTAGGCTGATTCTTTACTGCTGAGCCACTGGAGAAGCCCACAAATTATAGTATATTCACACAAAGAAGTGCTATGCAGCTGTAAAAAGAATAAGCAATGTCTTTAAGTAGTGTTAAAACAGTCAGTTCCAGGAAAATTAAGTGAAAAAGCAACTTGCCAAATAGCATATATATAGTATGTTCACTTTTACATAAGGAGAAAGAAAAATAAACACATGTGCACGCATTTGTGCTTATTTGCAACAAGAAACACTAGAAGAATAAGTTTGAAACTAATAAAAATTGTTATCTACAGAGATGGCATGGAATAAGAGGGATGTTAGATTGGAGCCAAGAATTCTCTGCTTGTTGAATAGTCTTGACTATAGAGTCATATAAAAGTTGTAAACATTTTACATGCTTTCCCAGAGGTCATACAATCAGTTTAAAACATAGCACCAAAAATAAGGCACTTAAACACAGATCTGTTTTGAAGCAATTCAATAAATTGTAATCGAATTCAACTGAAATTAGCGACACTAAACTCATCCAACTGGATATACACAAAGATTGTGTGTTAGCTGGAATTCTCCAAGAAACCATTGCAGGATAGCTGAAATGGTACAATTATTCAGATGAAGGAGAGTCCAGGTTCAACGCATTATACAGGGCGCTCAGGGCTGGTGCACCGGGATTACCTGGAGGGATGGGATGGGGAGGGAGGTGGAAGGGGGGTTCTGGAGGGAAAAACATGTACACCCATGGTGGAGTCATGTCAATGTATGGCAAAACAAATACAATATTGTAAAGTTAAAAAATAGAAAATAAAAAAATAAAATAAAAAAACAAAAAACAAACAAACAACAACAAAAAAAATGCCTTTAACCACATTTTGCAATCACTTAGCCTAGTAAGAGAGGATCTGAGAAACAGTAACTCTAGATTGGTTAGTTTGGAATGCACCTAATAGGAAACATCAATCACAGGAAAGTTAAATTAATTTAATTAAATGTAAATTAACTAAAAAATTTAATTTAAAATTTTATATTTTTAAAATAAAATTAATTAACAATAGGAAAAACATCAAACCCTGAAAACTGAAAACAAAGGCACTGTAAAGTATATAAATTTTTTTTTTTTAAGTATATAAAGTTGCTAATGTAATCACATGGAGAAAAATCTGTAAAGGGACTTTTGGACACATATTTATTGACCAGAAAAGGAGGGCTATAGTCTCTCCTCACCCCAAACCCCACACAGATTCATAGCTTTTTATTGTGAGAATATTCAAACCTAGAAAAAAGTTGAAGAAACAGTACAATGAATATCCTATCTCCTTCACCACTCACCATTTCCCATGTCTGCTTTCCTTCTCTATAAATACATACATATATATATATGAATATATATGCACACAGACACACATATACATACAGATACATTTCTGTTTTCAATACATTTGAAGTTAACTTATAGACATTTTGACAGTTTATCCTAAATAGTTCAGAATGCATCTCCTCATAATGACATTCTCCTGTATCATTACAGCATTATTATCACGCTAATGAAAATGAACAGTAATTCAGTATTATCTAATGTATAGTCCACATTCAGATTTCTTCAATTTCCCAAATATGCCCTTTACATTTTAAACATTCAGGATCCCATCAACACATGAGCCTTGCCTTTGATTGTTACATATTTTTTTCAATCGCTTTTCAAACTAGTGCTCTGCTCTTCTGCCACTGTTCTTGTTTTCTGCAACATTAACTTTTTGTAAGAATCCAGGCCAGGTGAATTGTAGGATGTCCTATATTTGCATGATTATCTCCTGATGGTCAGATTCAAATTAAACTTTTTTTGTTTGTTTAAAACATGAAAAATTATAGTTTCAACCTGAGTTCACTGAAAAAACCTAGAAGCAGTGAACCCCAGTAGCAATGAGCATGCCTAGCATGCAGGTCTTGGTTTCTAAACATGACTCCCCATCAGAAAGAATCAGGGCTCTTGGGAGAAATAGCTAACTCCAAGTCTAAGGCAGGTAAAATAGTAAACACCCAGTCTGACAGCAGAGAAAGGAGGAAGGGAGAGAAGCAGGCAGGAGGAAGGAAAGACATGGTCAAAAGGGAACACTCTTCTGTAGATAAGAATATCAGCTTAAATGTGGAAGGAAAAATAGAACTAGAAAATGACCATTTTGCAACCCCAATATAATTAACAATGATTCAGGCAAGGACCATCAACAGATGCTAAAACCAAAGATCATGGGAGACAGGATATTCACATGGTCTCAAAGTTTTACCCCATAGATTACATCAAAATTACTAAGGGGAAAAGGTATTGTCACAATAAATCTAGCAGATACCACTTTAACCTAGTGATCAAACTCAGCATCACTGATAAGAGTTCACACGTGGGCCTCCTACACGTTGCACTGATATAAAAAATGTAGCTTCACCTTACCCAAACTGTTTAACCTGAATCTAATTGTGAAGAAACAAATTCAAATTCTGGTCTTATGGGACATTTTATAAAACAACTATAGCTTGGGATTTTCAAGAAGGTCAATATCACAAAAGCACCACCCACCCCAACTCCCACCAAAGTAGGAGGAATGTTCTAGGTTAAAGAGACTAAGCACATGATAACAAACATAACACATCCTCCCAGCTGGACCCTTGATCCCTTCCCACCTACCTTGACAAATAAATGCCAAAAGGGACATTTTGGGGACAAGTGGGAAAATTTGAATATGGACCATATATTGGTAGCATTATTGTATCACTGTTAGTTTTTTAGATGTGATGATTATACTATTGTTAAATAAGAGAATATAATTGCTCTTAGGAAATTCACGCTGACATATTTAGGGATGAAATATTGCCTCTGCAAAGTATCATCAAGTGCTTTAACAAAAAATAAGAGTGTAGTGGCAGGGTCATGCAGAGGGAGAGAGAGAGAGAGGGAAATGCACAGGGCAAAATGCAAACAACTGGAGAATCTACATAAAGGGTGTATGAGGTTCACTTACTCTCTTTTAACTTTTTTGATGGGCTTGGAATTTTTCAAAATAAAAAGCTGGAAAGAAAATTTGGAGGTAAGTCAGAAATATAAGTAGAGCAGAAAAAAGGCTTTAATGTCTATATTAAAAAAATAATGTCTGCAACTAATTGGAGTACAGTCCATTTAACATATTTTTAAAAATCCATGAATTCACAATGTTCAGTTCAATTCAGTTCAGTGCAGCCGCTCAGTCGTGTCCGACTCTTTGCGACCCCATGAATCGCAGCACGCCAGGCCTCTCTGTCCATCACCAACTCCCAGAGTCTACCCAAACTCATGTCCATCGAGTCGGTGATGCCATCCAACCATCTCATCCTCTGTCGTCCCCTTCTCCTCCTGCCCCCAATCCTACCCAGCATTAGGGTCTTTTCCAATGAGTCAACTCTTCACATGAGGTGGCCAAAGTATTGGAGTTTCAGCTTCAACATCAGTCCTTCCAATGAACACCCAGCTCCTTTAGGATGGATTGATTGGATCTCCTTGCAGTCCAAGGGACTCTCAAGAGTCTTCTCCAACACCACAGTTCAAAAGCATCAATTCTGCGGCGCTCATCTTTCTTCACTGTCCAACTCTCACATCCATACAGGACCACTGGAAAAACCATAGCCTTGATGAAACGAACTTTTGTTGGCAAAGTAATGTCTCTGCTTTTAAGTATGCTATCTAGGTTGGCCATAACCTTCCTTCCAAGGAGTAAGCATCTTTTAATTTCATGGCTGCAATCACCATCAGCAGTGATTTTGGAGCCCAAAAAAATAAAGTCTGACACTGTTTCCACTGTTTCCCCATCTATTTCCCGTGAAGTGATGGGACAGGATGCCATGATCTTAGTTTTCTGAACGTTGAGCTTTAAGCCAACTTTTTCACTCTCCTCCTTCACTTTCATCAAGAGGCTCTTTAGTTCTTCTTCACTCTCTGCCATAAGGGTGGGGTCATCAGCATATCTGAGGTTATTGATATTTCTCCCGGCAATCTTGACTCCAGCTTGTGTTTCTTCCAGCCCAGCGTTTCTCATGATATACTCTGCATATAAGTTAAATAAGCAGGGTGACAATATACAGCCTTGACGTACTCCTTTTCCTATTTGGAACCAGTCTGTTGTTCCATGTCCAGTTCTAACTGTTGCTTCCTGACCTGCATAGAGGTAGGTCAGATGGTCTGGTATTCTCATCTCTTTCAGAATTTTCCACAGTTTATTGTGATCCACACAGTCAAACGCTTTGGCATAGTCAATAAAGCAGAAATAGATGTTTTTCTGGAACTCTCTTGCTTTTTCGATGATCCAGCGGATATTGGCAATTTGATCTCTGGTTCCTCTGCCTTTTCTAAAACCAGCTTGAACATCTGGAAGTTCACGGTTCACGTATTGCTGAAGCCTGGCTTGGAGAATTTTGAGCATTATTTTACTAGCTTGTGAGATGAGTGCAACTGTGCGGTAGTTTGAGCATTCTTTGGCATTGCCTTTCTTTGGGATTGGAACGAAAACTGACCTTTTCCAGTCCTGTGGCCACTGCTGAGTTTTCCAAATTTGCTGGCATATTGAGTGCAGCACTTTCACAGCATCACCTTTGAGGATTTGAAATAGCTCCACTGGAATTCCATCACCTCCACTAGCTTTGTTTGTAGTGATGCTTTCTAAGGCCCACTTGACTTCACATTCCAGGATATCTGGCTCTAGGTGAGTGATCACACCATTGTGATTATCTGGGTCATGAAGATCTTTTTTGTACAGTTCTTCTGTGTATTCTTGCCACCTCTTCTTAATATCTTCTGCTTCTGTTAGGTCCATACCATTTCTGTCCTTTATCAAGCCTATCTTTGCATGAAATGTTCCTTTGGTATCTCTAATTTTCTTGAAGAGTTCTCTAGTCTTTCCCAATCTGTTGTTTTCCTCTATTCTTTGCACTGATTGCTGAGGAAGGCTTTCTTATCTCTCCTTGCTATTCTTTGGAACTCTGCATTCAGATGGGAATATCTTTCCCTTTTCCTAAAAGTGAGAGATTAAGAAAGAAGGAACTCCCAAACAAAAACAAAACAAGGAGTCCTTGGAGGTTCTCCTGTATTCCAGGCCACATTCTGGCTCTGGGATTCCAGCAGTGCCAGCAAAGGAGATGTGATCTCACCCTCATGAAGGGAGCTGACAGCACTCAGGCAGGCTCAACACTGAACCAGGAATTGAACCTGCGATGATGTTGCAGGGCTGGGAGAGGCAGGTGCCATGCACGTGTCTATTGGAGGCTGTGATCTGGCTAGAAAGGCTTTCCAGAGAAGTGGTGTTGAAACTGAGAACTGAGCAAAGATCCCTTCTTGCTAGTGTGGGTGCTGAGTTGGGCTGGGGCTGCTTTGCTGTGCCGAGGGTCTAGGCACCCATTACTCTAGCAAGGGGCCTGGGGTTTTCGAAGAAACCCAAGACAAGAAGGGAGCCATTTTCTGGTCATGCAAAGCCATGTAACAGTGTGTGGGAAGCTGGGGGAAGTTTGAGAAAATGATGCCTATATCTGCATTTGTGCATAATGTCTCAATAGTCATCTGACCTCGGATTGTTTTTCTCAAGTTGAGCGCTTCCTACTGAATAAGGCTCAATCTCAGCATCAGGGAAATAATCAATTATTTAATCTTCTTAGTAAACAGATTCAAGGCAAAAGCCTTCTGTATAATTCAAAACGAAAGTAGGCTATGCTCTATTTTAAAAAAATCAAGCCATTCATTACAAAACCACCTAGAGTAGAACTCTAAGTACTATATGCTTGAAATACTTAGCATGTTATTGATTTTTATGACAACCAGTCCATCTATTTTCTGAGTTCAAAGGAACCATTCATTTTTTATATACAACAAGTTACTGGATGAGTAATAAGTCTAAAAGTGTGTGTGTGTGTGTGTGTGTGTGTGCACATCATGAATCATTTACAGGGAGAACACAGGTCTGCACAGAGAGACTCACACCAGCCCGGGTCGTCATCTGCTGACAGGCAAGTTGGGCTGGGGAGGAACTCCAGAGACATGGAGGGAGCCCCTACTCCTACACGCTGAGGTCTGCTCGCAGCAGGAAGCAGGGAAAGTCTTGCTCTTTGCATCTCATTTTCCTCATTCCGCCTCACTAGGATGACACCCGTTCTTCCCTCCCCACAGTGTTGCCCTGAGGACTGGATGAAGTTGTGAGAAGCAGTGTACCAACGGATGCCAGCACAGGCTCCACAGCTACTTCATCCCGGCAATCCCTTGGCAAGACACTCAACCTCTCTGTGCCTCTGTCTCTTCATCTGTGAAATGAGGAGAGTGTGTCCAGCTCACAGGGTCGGTGTGTGGAGAAAATGAGCTCATTTATGCACAGCGTTTAGAACTGTGCCCGCCCCATGGCCAAGGCCGTTGAAATGTAGGCCAGTGGTACTGCAAATTGGTTTTGTCACACGCCACCCAGATGTGTTCACTCATGCTTTCTGAGTACCGACTAAGTGCCAGGTCCTATGCAAGGTCCTTTGGGTACAGCCAGGGCTCAGACAGGCAAGGACTGTTCTGAAGGAGTTCAGAGTGTGGTGGGTAACACGCAAACCTCATCAGAGAACTGCAATCTACTGAAGAAACGGCAGAGATGAAATAAGTGAAGAAAAGGCAAAGAGAGGTGGCAAGGAGCTCCTGCAGCTGAAGCAGGTTTGGGAAGATCAGAGATCTGCAAGGAGACAGCACTTGAACTAAATATCAGAAAATGCAGAGGACTCTGCCAGGTGCAGAGGGGAATCAAGAGGGCACGAGCAGTGGACACAGCATAGGCAAGGGCCTGGGGGCTGCAGAGAGCAGGTTCTATCCCTCAGCACGCGGGGAAGGACAAGACAGGGACCCAACAGAATGCTGGCACCGCAGCTCTGTCACTATTTGTGGTGTGACCTCATGCAGGCTGTCTCACCTCTCTGAGGTCACTTCCTTCCCCTTGGAATGCAGGGTTCTCTGCCTGGAGAGCTCTGGGGCAGATTGCCATGCCTAAGTGGTAAGCAGCTTAGAAATGGAAGGGGAATCAGGCCCCAGGCTGTGAGCCCCTAGGGGAGGGAATCACAGGCCGGGCCCACGAGGGAAGCTACCAGGGTGAAGGCAGGTGCTGATGGCTCTGAGCCACAGGAGATACAGGGAATCAGGACACGACATTATCAAGGTTATCTGGCCCATTGGCTGGCCCACCCCTCTCCATTGACGATAGGAGGCCCAGAAAGGGATGCACCAAGGCTATACAACCAGCCTCAGGGAGCTGGCCCAGACCACACGACCCTGCCCCTACCTGGGAGGCAAAGCAGGAGGCCGGGTGGGTGCCCTGGTTCTTGAAGGAGTCTTGAGCATGGATCATGTCAGGTCATCTTACAACCAGCCAGGTCAGTACAGTGCCCCCGAGGTCACGAACAAGGAGCTGAGCATGGGAAAGGCTAAGTGATCTGCCAAACAGTTCAGTTCAGTCGCTCGGTCGTGTCGGACTCTTTGCGACCCCATGGACTACAGCATGCCAGGCTTCTCTGTCCATGGCCACCTGTTAACAAGTGACAGAGCCTGGATGGGAATCCCAGCCCATGTGACCAAAGCCCAAGAAGAATACTGCTATTATTAGTATTAAGAGTTGACCAAGCACATTAGCCCCTCTGGGCCTCCATTTCCTCATCTGTACAAATGGGCACAAGCCCACCTTATCAAACAGGACAAGGAAGGGGCCGTCAGTGCCACACTATGACACAAACCCTGTTTTTTTTGCCCCAGAGCAACCGAGCAACCCAGGCTTTGCCTCACACGAGTGTCACCACAGTCCTGGGAGGAAAGCAGACAATCACAGAGAGGATGCTCAGGCTCCAGCAAGGGGAGGTGGTTTGCGTAAAGCCATCCGGCTGAAGACAGCAGGCCCAGGAAGGCAAGCCAGGAGTCCTCGTGTTGACCCAGCGCCCTCTCCTTTGTTCCCTATGTGGAACTACAGGTCCCCTCTGTGCTCCTGGCCACCATGGCTGAAAGAGCCTCCCAGGTCAGCCTGTCACACTAAGGCTCAAGCAGCACAGTTTGACAAGAGCCCTGTGGCATCTTGATGCTGACTGCAGGGACGTCCAGAGGAGCTGAAAACACTACTGCAACTGCATTTCCGCTCTGACATTCCAAAAGCGGATCCTCAGCCTGAATCAGTCGCTCTCTCCCCTAAGCCACCTGGAGTTTGAACATTTAGCCGAAAAACTCTTTCCACTCAGCTGATACACCTGGTAAACCCTTCAGAAACTCCAGGTAATCCTGGGTGGCAGATACCTTAGACTTGGCAAGAATCACCCAGGATCTTGTTAAAATTCAGAGTCAGGGTGAGGAGGTCTGGTATCCGGAGTCTGCATTTCTAACATGCTCCCAGGTGCTGCTGCTGGCCAGTGGGCTGCACTGCTTCAGAGAATCACTAGACCAGGGTTTCTCTGATGATAGCACCTATCCAAGGCACTTGTTTAAAATCAGCTCCCCAGGCTTCTTCCCAGGAGATGCTGATCAAGGAACCTGGAAATCTGAATTTTAACCAGGAAATCAACACCCCGCCCCCACCCTGCCCCACCTGATGAGTCCTACCATCAGCTGCAGTTGGGAAACATCACCGAGTCTGACCCCCTCATCTAGGGCCTGAATCCCCTCTGAGCATCCCCACCAGGAGCCATCCAGTCTCCACCTGAGAGTGGCCCGTCGCTCTGGGACAGGGGTTCTCACTCACCGCTGTGCATCAGAATCATCTGGAGCACCATGAAAGCACCCAGAAACCAGGCTTCCACAAGCGGTACACAGCCTGGTGAAGGTGATCAGCTCATGCCCCACTGCCTGAGCCTTTCCTGTCCCTATCTGCTCCACATTTATTATTACTACCCAACCCTATTTTGGCTTCCCAGGTGGCGCAGTGGTAAACAATCTGCCTGCCAATGCAGGAGACGCAAGAGATGTGGGTTTAATCCCTGGGTTGGGAAGATCCCCTGAGGTAGGAAATGACACCCCACTCCAGTGTTCTTGCCTGGAGAATCCCCTGGACAAGGGAACCTAGTGGGCTACAGTCCATGGGGTCACAAAGAGTCGGACATGACCGAGCACACATGTACTTTGTCCTGTCACCCTGTTTTACACATTGGTCCTCCTGGAGGGACTTCCTTTTCTGATTCCCTTTCCAGTTCTTTCCAGATTCAACTTGTAATTCCAGACTCGACTCAACATAATGTGCAGTTGTGCTGCTTCCTAGCAGCATCAGCCATACCGTAAGCAGTGCGAGTAATTTATTTATTTAGAATGAATTATTTACACCCAGCATATTTCTAGGCGGTGAGAGACGCATCAACAATGAGGCCATTGGAGTTACACGCTGGGAACTGATATTACTTTAGATACCGTGGTCTTGAATTAAAAATGGGGGTCAGAACCTTGAATTGAATCTTTTACCAGATGGACAAGAAAGATATGGGTTGGGTCGTTGGCAGGAATAGACTGGAAACCGCCATGCACTCGATAGCATAGTGCCCTTCTTTGCTTCTGCTTCTCTGAAAACTCAACCAGGAAAGAGGGTGTGTACATTGCTTACAGATGCCTTGGGCTTGTTTGGCCTCTCCTGCAGGGTCTCTGTTTTAATCTCACCGTTCTGAATCACCTTCCTGGTTTGTGATAGTTCACTTCACCCACAAAACTTTAAATCTAGAGACAAATGGAGACATAGTTTTTCAAGGAGTTTCCCCCTGCCTGGGGCCTGGCTGGCATTTCAGATGCCATAAGCGTCAGTAATGGTAATATGAACCTTAATCTATAGGGGCTGCAGTCTGAAAAGGGTCATCACCTGCTCCACCTTCCCTGTCCTACCTGATGCTCTCAGTGGCCCCAGAAGGGCAGGTTTAGTTAGCCCATTTCACAGATGAGTTCTGTGAGGCTCCAGGAGCTTGCCAATTTGCCCAAGCTTACTGTCAGTAAGAGACATAGGAGGGACAAAGACGCAGAGCTTCTAGATTCCCGGCCTCTGTTCTGGCTACTAGGCCTAACTGCTCTTCTGCCAATACCCACTTGTCCTGGGGTGGCAGCACTGGGCAGTGGAATTTGCACTGGTCTGGGAGAGTGCATAGCAGGCACTGCACTTGTTAAAGGAATGAATAAGTAAATATGAGCATGAATGAATGGGAACAGAGCACTTTCCTTTCCCCACAGACTATCAATGGGTTCTGCCAGGATCCTGGCTGAGGGCTCATACTTCCTCCCACCCATTTGCACGCAAACCAATAGCTGGAAACCTTCGCTCCCCTCATGAAAGACCCTCTACGTGCTCTCAGAACCTTCCTTTACTGCACCAGGCCTCCAATGTCACTGCCATGAAGGGCCATCCATAATCTCCAGTCCTCAGGATTTCTCCCGCCCCCATCCACACAGCCCATAGTTCACGCTTTAAATATTTCTTCTCTTTCTCCTCCCCCACCTTTCTTTCTTTTTTTTTTTTAAATGAATCCAGAAGGTGGAAGCATCTCATAGATTATTAATGTGCTAAATGGCCCCTCTGGAGACCAGTGCCAAGAAATGGCTCCAACCCGCCCTGGATTATTGGCCTCCATTCTCTTTCTTAGAGAGCTGCGCAGCAGCAGCAAAGTTCCTAGCCACGCCTAAGCATGCCATGGCTCGATCAGGTCCACAGTCCCCATCACCCACTCCATGCAAGGGCATGGCAGTCATGTGGGCTGGGCGGTGGCAAGATTCCGGCCTGTTGGATTTTGACCCTAGGGGGCTGAGAAGCAGAGGTCATGTGCACTTTGAGTGTCTTGCTGAAGAACCCCCATCCTGCCTGCTATGTCTTTGTTTCGGGTCTGCAGTGCCAGAGTAAATAACCTTTGCTGTTGACGCAAAATGGGGGCTATCATCAGAGGTCTGCTTCTGGGAGGAGTCCCTGTCACTGTGACATTGTCACCTCATGACATCATAAGAGCAGCTAATGTTCTGCAGTCTCTAAAGGTGCTTTCAGCTAAAAAAGGAAACACCTTCATTGATTCTCACAGCTGCACAGAACATATGAGGCTACTTTGCTATTTCCATTTTACATGAGAGAAAAAAGTGAGGCTAAGAAAGAGAAAATAAGACCAGGGGGTAATTACAAAGCTCTGGAGAATGAGCCATGGGATCCAGCTTTGCTGTGAGAACTTGGTTGAGATCCTACTCACTTTGTGCCTCTGCTCCCAGTCTATACAGCGGGAAGACTGGACCCAGTGATTGCTAAGACCTGATGCCTTTCTATGAATACATATCAAAGACCACAAACCACAGCTAAGTAAGAAACAGTCTCTTGTTTTCTCAGGCAACCAATAGCTTTAATAAGATAATCACATGAGAAAATCAAGTCAGATGACAAATTTTCTGTTCCTATAACGGAAATGGCATTGACCAACAATTTAGAGCTATGCTGGAATTCAGTAAATAGCAAAGGGCCTGATTTAAGGGTTTTCACAGATTTTCTTTTTTAATGTCAAAACCAAGCATGATTCAGATTTTTCAGAAATCAAGTCCTAAATGTGCCAACATTTACACAGTCAGGGTTCTCCCGTCCACATGCCCTCCTCACCTCCACTCCCGCATGAGAGCTCTGCCAAGGAGACTGCCCCATCACACAAACTGAAATGGTCCTGCCCAGGAAGGTCCTCGAGCAAGTGTTGGGGCCGGCCAGGGGGCAGGGTGGGCTGCCTGCTGAGGGGAGGCTTGGGACAGTGCCAGGAAAAACGCATCTACAATTTAATAATCTGCTCCAGCTGCCTTTTAAAGGACAGGCTCTGCGGGATACGGTTCTTGACGAAAGAGTGTTTGCGTTTTCCAGCTAGCAGCCCTTTATCCCTTCAGGAACCTGACTTTATTTTCATCAGAGAGACTATTTCTGTCTGCAAGCTGAAGCAACTATCATCTTACTCCCTAGAAAGAATTTTGTCCTGATCTCAGGGTGTGAACCCTCTCTGGCCACGTCTCTTGCATTTTTGCTGGCTTTGCTTCCATCTCTTTTTCAAGCTACCCTGCCTCGATCTTCCCTACCCAGCTCCAAATCCTCCCACTCATCCCCAGGCTCTGTGCTTTCAGGGGGACAGACTACAATGCGGGGAGGTTTGTAGAATGTCTCCAAAACTGTGCAAGGCAGAATCAGAAGCTAGCCACCTTCAGATCTCCAAGGAAAGGATTCTGAGCAGGTCTGAAAACATTTTCAAAGGAAGCATATCAGTTACAGAGCATCAGGGCCAGAGATGGGAGATGTGGGCTAAGGTCAAGTCAGAGATCATTTCGGATGCCCCTTCACGTCCTTTTACCAAGGGGCTGCAGCTGGAAAGCCCTCGGGTCCCTCTGAGTCTGAGTCTGAGTCTGCCCTCGTCATTAGGGACAACCCTAAGGTGCAGAAGTCAGGCATCCAGCTCCAGGGACCACTCAGGATCTGAGTCAGGACCACATCAGGCCCTGCCCTCCGGCCGCTTGAGGGCGGGGGTGGAGGGAAGCACAGGCACAAGGCAGCAAAGCCCACGGGAAGACTATGCAGGTAAGGAGCCCAGGGGAAGGAACAGGAAGCTTCACAGAGAAAGAAGAGGCCAGACCGCATCTGGAAGAATGAGCAAGCTCTGCCAGGGGGAGGGACCACAGACTGAGGAAACAGCCTGTAAGTGGTCGCTAGATGAAGGAGCAGGTGGGTGACAAAGAGAGGGGCGAGATGAAGGAGAACTTCTTGCCATGCCATGGGCTATGGGCTTTGTCCTGGGATGTTGGCCCCAGCAGCAGCCCCTGCTGTCTCCTCAATGTCCTCTTTCCAACAGGGGCTGTGTAAATTAAACTTGTGTGAACCAGGAGCACTCGTCAGTGTGCTGAGGTATGGGAAACGAGCAGGACTTAGGGATCACCTGGCCTAGCAAGTTCCCAGAAACCAACTGCATCTGTCTCACCTGGAACGACAGTGGGGATGAGGAGCGGGGTCCACAGTCCTTGAAGGATGTGATGAATCCCTTAACCTGGACCTGCCCAGCGTGGAGCCCGGAAATTTGCATTAACACGAGCACATCCTTGGCTCTCATAAATGACGCTCACCATATAGTGTGACAGCCAGCAACCTGGTGTATGCCTACTCTGGGTATTAAATCTCCCTAACAGTAGGACTGGATGAGACCAGAATGTTCAGGGAAACTGGGCAACAGGGAACTCACTACTTCACAGCAGGAAGCCTGCTCCATGCTCCATGCCTCCAGCAGCAAGGGCGTGACCTCAGGGAAGCCCTGCTTCCCTCTCACTTCAGCCTTGCTCCTGCATCTCCCCACCCACATCTCAGAAACCCAGCAAAGTCTCTCAAAGAGCCATGCAGCTCAGGCAGCTAGGACTCCTCTGTCCTCCCCAGTGCTCCGCAGGCTCTCCAGTCTGAATGTGCTCAGTTCTCCAACAGCCAGAACCCTCCCCTCCCCGGATGCCCCCAAGGCTATGTCCTGGTGGGTCTCCCCTGGGGTGAGGCCCAGATCTGAGCCCGCACCCTGAGTGGGATCTGACCAGGAGGACAGAGACAGAGCCCACACTGCCTGCCCTGGACTCCACGAAGATCCTCCCCTCTAGTTGGAGGAGCTGATGCTCCCAGTGACTCACATCACGACTTAAACAATATTAGCCTCTCGATGCATCAAGAAGCCCAGCAAAAGGCAAAAGTTAAATTTAACTGATTTTAGCACCAGGGTGAATTTTCACCCCTTTGTGGCGCAAATCTCTATTTTTGTAGCACCAGGAAACAGAAACAACTGATTGCGCATTCCAGACTGTCTCTGTCCAGCAAGCATTGTTCCCCCAAAGGGCAGTCAGAGCTCCTTTTCAATTACACAAATTACATGCATTTTCCCATTTGTGAAACTCTGTTTCAGAGCCCAGTTTTGAATAAGTTAAGGGACTGATCAAATCCCTTGCGTGACGGCAGACTCACTCACCCACTGTCTCTTCAAACTCAGCCTCAGGGGGCGGGGGGCCCCCAGAATCCAATCCATAGCAAATGGGGCTGTGTTCTCCAAGAGTGGCGGGGCAGAAATCCTCCAGAGCTACTCTCCATCGGGATCCACATCTTTGTTCCTACCTCCTCCTTGCCTGGCTTCTCAGGCTGGGAGAAGTCTATTCTGAGCTCACCCTGTGATTCAGGTCCCCGGAACTCTCCAAATTGCTGGGCACTGCCCAGTTCTTAGCCCCTCGGTGTCCCTCACCCAAGCACAGCTGGAGCCCTGGATCTGCCCCAGCGTCTGGTAGCAGATGCCTAGGGCAGGGGGGGATGGAGTACGAGAATCACCCTGTCGACAATGCAGAGGGATTCTGCTGAGCTGGAGACCGAGGATCTGCATTGTTCTCCCAAGTCCTTGGCCTCCTCATGGTCGTCAAGTCCACATTGTGAGAAACTCTGCCATGGAGGGTTTCAGACTCCCCAGCTTATTCCTTGCACTTAGTTCAGTTTAGCACTCTATGAGGACCTACTTGGTACCAGGCAGGCCTTGTGCTAGGCACTGGTAACTAGAGAGTCCTCTGCCCCCAAGAAGCTTACAGTCTAGTAGGAAACACCTGGATACAGGATAGACTATTCTCCACACAGTGTAATTCATTTATTAATGGAACATGGTATGTGATATGGAAGTGATGTAGAACCATATACATTCATCAATCTTTTTTTCATTATCATTCTCCTAAGAAACCTGTATTTTTCCTAATCCCACCACACTCATGAAATTGTAATACCACAGATATACTGTTTTTGCACTGTATGTATGAGTGCTAAGTCACTTCAGTCTTATCCGACTCTTTGCGACCCTACAGACCTGCCAGGCTCCTCTCTCCATGGGATTTTTCAGGCAAGAATACTGGAGTGGGTTGCCGTTTCCTCCTCTAGAAGATCTTCCTGACCCAGGGATCGAACCTGCGTTTCCTGTGTCTCCTGCATTGCAGGCACATTCTTTACCCACTGAGCCATCAGGGAAGCAATAAATAATGCAGCCCCCACCTCATAACACAGTTCTTGTCTTGTCAACTTCTCTAGGCCAGAGGCCCTCTTGTACACACTAAGGCTTCAGAGCTACTAGCTGCCAAGCCAGGAGTGTGCAACACTGTGCTTGCTCCTGCAGCTCCTAGAGAATTCTGAGGGGCAGACGGTTCCAAGTGAGGCTGTGAGAAGGCCAGGAAGCTCCTGGATTCCTCTCTGGATGGGGATTTTCCAGGGAACTTGGTCTCTCATGTTGGGGCAAAACATCCATCTGCAAATCCTTCCATCCCTCCCAGCCTCCCTCCCTCTGACTATTCAACAGACACCTAATAAGGTCTGTGAAGTGAGAAGCACCAGAAAAAAACAGGAGTAACACAGGCCCATTTTCTGTCCTCAAGGAATTCACAGCCCAACTAAATACATCCCTATATCTGCAAAGTCCTAAGAGGGGGAAAGGCAGAGGGGCTTGAGGTGGGGTGGACTGTGTACATGCTCTGCTAGAAATAAACAGAGAAAAGGGAGGAAAAGAATTTCCAGAGTGGCTACTTTAGATAGTGCAATAAGGAAAGGCTTCCTAGAAGAGGCAGCATTTAATCTGTATCTCTGAGATTGGATTGGTCTTGGCATATAGGTCATGGGGAGAATGGGATGTTTCAGGTGGTGGAACAGTGTTTCAGGAAAGACAAAGGAACTCTAAGTAGTGGGGGTATTCAAGTGGGTATTCCACTCTGCGAGTAGCAGAAGGCGGGGCAGGGGTGTCAACAACAATAAAACAAGAAACCCTTATTGCTGAGGACACGCCAGGGCACAGTTCTAATCCCTGTTTAATAGTTTAGCCCACACAGCAGCCCTGTGAGGTCCACCCTCTTACTACCCTGCTGTACACAGGGAAGGCTAAGGTTCAGAGAGGCAGAACCCAGCGCAACCAGCAGGAGCCTGGCGTGCTCCTGGGAGCTGGGGAGAGGCTGCTCAAGGACAGAGAAGGTTCTTGACTCCACTAAGGTCTCAAGGCTGTCTGCAGCATCACAGACAGGCGCCCCTGTGCAGCATCACAGCCAGGGGCCCTCGGCACACTTGAACCGCGCCGGGTCCCATCACATGGCTAGGTTTGCACCAAAGCACGCTGAGCTATTTTCCCGGCCTCAACCACCCACACTCAGCGTGGCCTGCTTTGGCCACAGTCAATGACTCACTGCTCCCCTAGCCCACGCTCCTTCCCACCTCCCGCTTTTGCCCACCCAGTTTCCTCTGCCAGCAGCGCCCTCCTCCACATCTCCAGCTGTCCAACGCCCTCTCCTCCCTCGCAGCCAGTTCCACGTCACCTCCCCTGAGAAGCCCTCCTGAACCCAGGGCTGGCTGAGTGGGTGGCTCTCCCTTGGGACCCCACTTTTCCCTTGTCACAGCTCTGCCACTGCTGCCTCCCTCCCCTCTGGGCCACCAGCTTGGGGCTCTACCCTCAGCACCCCATGCCCTCAGGGCGGGACTCAGAGAGGACTTTAGTCACCCTAAACAGAATGAAACCAGACCTCCCTAGGGATTGGCTCCTGCCCACCCCTTCTTTCTCATTCTCACCACCCTGACTCCCCACCCACCACTCCCACACTCCAGCCCCAGGGTCCTCTTTACTGTTTCCCCAACAAGCCAGGTTCGTTCCCATCACAGGCTGTCTGCATTTGCTATTACATCCTGACGTAGAATACTCTTCATCCAACCAACCCCTTCTCACCCTTCAGGTCTAAGCTCCTCCAAGGGGCCTTTCCTGTTGAGGGGACAGCCACTGTTTATCCTCTCACCCTGTTTACCTCTATTCTAGCCATTTCCTTACCCCAATCTTATTTCAAGGGTCAAACTGCCTGAGTTTAAATCATGGCTGTATTACCTATGAGTTGTGGGTCCTTGGGCAAGTTATTTAGCCTCTGTGTGCCTCGGTCTCCTTATCTATAAAATGGGATAATAATAGTACCGACAGCAAAGAGCAGTTATATTGAGTAAATGAGTTAATGAAAATACAGGCTCAGAACAGTGTCTGATATGTCGCAAGTCCGACTTACATACTATACAAGTATTGCTCTTAGTATTATTACTACTTACTTGTTTATTTGCTTACTGCCTGCCTCCCTCCTAGAATGTAAGCTCTGAAAGGGTAGGAACCATGCCTGTCCTGTCCAACACTATATCCCCAGTGTCTACCCAAATTCTAGGCACATAGTAAGTTGTATTATATTTGTTGCATGGATGAATGGATGGTGAACAGATGGATGAAGCAAAGAAATAAAACATGTGCCTGGGCCACCACTTATCCTAGGTTCGCATTTTTTATATTTCTCTCTCACATTCCAAATAAGAGGTAGCACTGGTGATTTTCACCTGCAACAGACCATATACTCACTGGTGGAACATTTGACAGTGTATAACATTTGCCAGTGTAAAGAGTGAGTAACAGCCAAAAGCGCCAAGAAAGGCTTAACCAAGGAGAAAGGCAGTCTTAGCAGACCAAATAATTTCAGTTGGGGAGGGAGGTCTGGATCACTTGGTTAAGTAAATAGCTAGAGCAGGACTCTGAGGCCTGAAGGTCTTGGGTGTACTTAAGGAAAGGTGGGTTGTAAATGGAGTGAGTGGCAGGGATAGAAGATGAGACTGGATAGGAGTACTAGTTGGATGTCGATGGCCCTGAAAGTCATGCTAGGGAGTCACTGATATATCTCAAACACACAGTGATGGTGTCAGGGCTACTCTTTAGAGACCCACTGTGTTGGCCAGGACAGGACAGAGAATCAGGCCAGGAGGTGAGGACAACGGGAGGCTGGGCAATTAGCCAGAAAAGAACAGGGGAGGCCTGAACCTGGCAATTCAGGAATCATGTTGGGCAAGGAACCCATCCCTGAGAAAGACTAGTGGCCAAAGACAGCTCCCCCACCAAAGGTGGCCCAAACCTTACCTGTACCAGATTCCAGCCTTGGAGGGACTCTGCGATGATGGACGTAACAGACGGACAAACTCCTCCAAACACCATCAAGTGGTTCGGCCCGTATTTTATTGCATCGTAGAAGGCTTTCAACCCTTTTGCATTATCACACTGGGGAGCAACACACAAAAAGAGAAGCCAAAATTAGAAAATTAGAAACAGCTTTCCCTAGGGCCAAGGGCCCTATGGTGCATTCACACAAACAGAACTCCCTCATGGGAAACCTGGGTATCAGTTCTCCCATCATGAGGCCTCGCTTTAAGCCAGTCTTGAGCCCATACTGTGAACACAATGAGGTGTGGTCTCAGTACCCCTCTTCCTGCTTCTCCTCCCTCTGAGCACCCTCCAAATCTAGGACCTTAGGCTCCTAGCTATCTTCCTTCAGACCACACTGAGCAGAGGGCCCCAAAACTCCTCAACCTGGGCCTCTCCCATCACGGTCATCTGTATTTTAAAAGAAGATAAATCCACACTCATTAGGATGGCTATTATCAAAAAAGCAGAAAACAATAAGTATTGGCAAGCATGTGGAGAAACTGAAATCTTTGTGCATCGCTAGTAGGGATATAAAATGGAGCAGCTCCTATAGAAAACAATCCTGCAGTTCTCCAAAACAGAATTCAACAGAATTATAAGATCCAGCATTCTGCTTCTGGGTACATACCCCAAAGAACTGAAAGCAGGGACTCAAAGAGATATTTGTATACCCATGTTCACAGCAGCATTATTCACAGTAGCCGAAAAGTGTAAACAACCCAAATATTCATCAAGAGATGAATGGATGAACAAATTATGATTTACACAAACAATGGAGTATTTTTCCGCCTTAAAAAAGGAAGGGAATTCTGACACATGCTAAAACATGGATGAAACTTGAAGGCATTATGCTAAGTGAAATAAGCCAGACACAAATGGACAAATGTAAGATTTCTCTTAGATGAGGTACCTGTAATAGTCAAATTCACAAAGATAGAAAGTTACCAGGGGCTGGAGGAGGGGGAAGTGGGGAGGTTAGTGTTTAATGAGTTCCGTTTCAGTTTGGGATGATGGAAACATTTTAGAAATGGATGGGGGTGGGGGGTGATAGTTGCACAACAGTGTGAATATACTTGATGTCACTGAACTGTACATCTAAAAATAAAGTGGCATTTTTTTAATGTTATATATATTTGGAGGAGGAGCATGAGATGAATCTAAGTGGAAGAATTCATTCAGCAGACACTTGCCAAGCACCACTCTGTGTTCAGCCCAGGGCTGGAGGCTGAACAAACAGAGAAACTTGGACACAGCCCCTGCCAAGGAGCTCACATGTGAGAGAGGAAAGCAGATCCTGGTGACCCGCTATGGAAATGAACAAGGACAAACGTCCTCGGATGTTGGGAGTCAGTCACGGCTCACCTCCCTCCTCTCCACCCCCTCCTCTCTCATCCAGTCGGGTGGCCATCTCGCCCTGGGCAGAGGGATTGGCTGCAAACTGGGTGTCTTGCTCCCCTGAGACCCAGTTAAGCCTGTTCATCACCTCACAGTCTGAGGCTTCTTTGTAACACATAAATTAGTCCTTTTTACTCTGCTGCTTTCTGTGCACTTAAAACCCAAACACCTATCAGAATATTATTCTCAAAACATTAAAAACATAATTCTCATGAAAATCAATAGTGGTTACACATCAATCTTTTATTTAACTCATTAATAAAGGGAATCTGCTGGACAACAACATGGATTCAAAAGAAAATTTGAGATAGGGATTTTTTATAGAGAATGGAAAAACAAGAAATAAGATTGCTAAATTAGATACAAAACTGGTTAATGTCCCATGGGGCAATAAAGCTATCACCTTTAGGATCAGAAAAAGAAATTATTGAAAACCAGCACATCTTACCAGTTTTAGAGAACTGTAAGATGTCTGGGCCTTAAATTTCACCCTCCTCCCCATCAGATAACCTTAAAGCAGGGCTGTTAGAAAATGCTCTAACTGGGTTATATAATAACTATTTTGTATTACTGACTGTAGTTTGGTATGATATTCTTCACCCTCCTTAACATAATGGATGCAAGAAGCCACAAGATCTAGCCCTGCCTCCCACTCTGACCTGATTTCCCTCCATTCTCTCCCTTGCTCACCAAATACAGCCTCACCAGCCTCCTTCTTGATCCTGGAAAGGAAAAGCAATTTCCTTCCTGCCTCTGGGCCTTGGCACTTGCCTTTTACTTTGACGAGAATAATATTTGCTTGGTTCTCAGCATAGCTCACTCCTCATAATTCAAGTCTCAGCTTAGCCGTCACCTCCTCAAGGAAGTTTCCACTGTTGCTTTACCCGAAATGGTCCCCACCCCCAGTCACTCTCCAACATGCCACCCTATTCAATGCTATGATGTAGTTTCTAAAATTATCTGAAGTCATCTTTCCTACTTTTGTTTGTCTGTATATTGACTATCCTTTAATTAAAAAGAAGCTGCCTGAGGACAAGGCTTTTGGTCATTGTTTCTGCCGTTGTCTCCTCAGGATTTACACAGGGGCCTCCCTAAGGACTCAGGAAGGGTCTGCTGGATGCCTGAGGGGCCCAATGACTTCCTCCCTGCATCCGGTTCCCCCCCTCCCTTTCTGCTTCCACATATCTCTCCCTAGTGTTGTCTTCTTGTCCATTCTGTGTCTTCCTTCTTCCCTTCGCTGCCCCCTCCCTTCCCCTCAAGTGACCGTAAAGTGGGACCAGCATGGAGTAGTATCTGTTGCTCTCTCCTCGTCTGTTTGAGAGACTCTGGACTGAGATCCACAGTGGGTGTCAACAGAGATAGAAACACGAGTCTAACGTGGTTCCTGGCCTCAGAGATCTCACTGTCCAGTGAGATAAGGGCATGGGTGGCCCCTGTAGGGGGTGCACAGGACTCAGTGCTGGGGCAGAGGCACCATGGGGGAGTGCCAGGGCGGGCTCTGGGGGCTGGGTGCTTAAGACCAAGGATGAGGACAAAGTGGCCTGGGCTAAGGCTAAAGAGCTCTCTGAACGTCAGCCTAGAGAGTGTGGATAGTATTCTGGAGAGGTTCAGGAAATGATTAAATTTGAAATTTTTAATTTAATTTAAAATTTTTTAGCTACCTGGCTTCCCAGGTGGCACTAGTGGTAAAGAATCTGCCTGCCAATGCAGAAGACTTAAAGAGATGCGGTTTCGGTCCCTAGGCGGGAAGAGCCCCTGGAGGAGGGCATGGCAACCCACGCCAGTATTCTTGCCTGGAGAGTCCCATGGACAGAGGAGCCTGACAGGCTACAGTCCATAGGGTCGCAAAGAGTTGGCCATGACTGAAGTGACTTAGCAAGCATAAAAATTAGCCAAGCTAATTTTTCTTTTTGCCAAGAAAGAGAGAAGGAGAGAAAGATGGGAAGGAAGGAAGAAGGAAAGAGGGAGGTCAGGAGGAAGAAAGATGAAATTCTTGTTGTTTCTTGGGACCCTCTATTAATTGTTCCTGTTCCTTGATTGAAAGCAAAACTTCCCTTTGTGGGCGGAGCACAAGCAGATATAACAGAACAGTTCATGTTTTAATTGTTTCTAACATGATTTACTGAATCATTTTCCATTTTAATACATTCCTGTAATGACTTTAGCTTGCTTTCTAATCTGTACTAATGACAATGATGATACAGTACCATAAGATTTATAATCAAAGTTGCATTAAAATAATATTAGCAACAATGAACTTATTAATACCTGTTTGTTCAGCAAACATTTCCCCAGTACCAGGTCCCTGCAAGACTCTTCATTAATAATGATGTCTTGGCTTCTCACAAACAGATACCTTCTGAATACATCAACTCAAAAATCTGAGCATATCTGGCCACCGGTATTCGAGCTGGAAAAGTTTATCTGACTCAGTTTTCATCAAACTGTGTGGAGGGCAGAATTCTGGCTCCCATGACATCCATGGTCTTACTCTCAGGAATATGTTATGTTTTGTGGCAAATGGGACTTTGAAAATGCGATTAAGGTTACTGATCAGCTGACCCTAAAGTGTTACCTAGGTGGCCCAATGTATTCACACAAGCCCTGAAAAGCAGAGATGTTTTTTAGCTGACAACAGAGGGGTAATCAGAGATTCAAAGCATGAGATGTACTTGACGTGCCATTGTTGGCTTGAAGTTGAATTCTGCCAATAACCTGAATAGTCGGGCCTCCAGAACCCAGCCTAGCTAACAGCTTGATTTTGGCCTCAGGAAGCTCTGAGCAGAGGGATCAACAGAGTCATGCAGGCCTGGACTTATGGCCCATGGACTGTGAGACAATGAGTGGCTGTGGGGTTTAAACTAAATTTGTGGACATTTATTGCAGCATCAATAGAAAACTAACGTAGTGAGGTAAAATGAGAAAAATAAGAATAATATAGAGAGATTTTCCTTAACGTTAAATGTACTCCATTTAGACAACTATTGTTAATTTAAAGATCCTTTGTGGTTTGTATAGTGTTGAAAGGTTTTTCTGCTATAAAATTTCAGATAGCAGCAGGATTTTGTTTTTAATTTCCTAATGTGGCAAAATAACACATTTTCTAACCTATGTACATTTCTGTTCCATGCTCCCCTGGGACCCAGTCTCTTTAGCCTTTACTGGAGTGTAAGATCCAAATGTGTGGGCACTGCCAACCCAGCACCCTCATTTTCAGATACAGACAATGAGGACTAGAGAGGTGAAGAGACTTGTCCACTGTCCTTTCAGGATTAGGGGAGATATTTCGGGACCCCCCAGTTCAGAGCTTTCTCAATAGACTAGAGAACTCAGCTCAATGGGCGAAGGGAAGGGAAGTCAGCAGCGTTCTAGAAAGGACCATTCCCCTCAGGGCAGTGCTGGGAGCCCAAGCCTCTTCCTGATCAGCACACTTGACCTGAGGCAGGAGAAATAATCTACTGGGCACCAAGTAAGAAAGAAAAGGAGAGAAAGATGGGAAGGAAGGAAGAAGGGCGCTTCTCCAGCTCCCCGAGAGCACATCCACAGTAACAATGTAAAAATCACAGGCGTGTACCTGTCCCATTTGAGATGCTAATGTCCCTCCCCATCATTTCTAATATTGTCTCTTTGGAGCTGACATGGTCAGTGTCCCCAGTAGAGGGGCTCTCCAGTTGTCCAAAGCTGAGTCTCTGTGGCTGGACCAGCATGGAGGTTTGCACATTCAGTACATCAGGGGCCTGTGACCCAGCAGAGATGTTTGCGGGCCAGTGAGAGGGGCTCTGGGCTCCTCACTTTCACTTCAACCAGCAGTTCTCCATGATCTGTTCTATATACAGCATCAAGGGGCCATATAATACTTAAATTTGAAAAGAGAATTTCACAGAGAGCCGCAAAAAAGGTTTGAAAACCCCAAAGGAGATGACCCCAGAGGTCCTTGCCTGTGTATGATTTTTGTCTCTGGCTCAGGGAAGTGTGGGCGGGTGTCCTGCAGGCGAGCCTGGATGAGCCAGTACTTGAGCACACACTACAAGCCTCTCACTGAAAGTTCATCCACTGCACATCAGTTTGCCTGACGATCAATTTGCCAAACCACTGGGGGATTTCTCTAAACTTGAGTTTCTCAAGGGATTCCTTACAGACACTTCACATGGCTATTTCACAAGGATTTGTCCTTGAAGCGCAAGTGAAAGTCAATTTCAACTGTATTTCACATTTCAGTTCTTCCTAAATGCTGTACTTGGAGACGTTCCCCTAATGCCTGTTTATTACTGTCCTCTTCTTGTGGGGTCCAGACCTCCCCCTTCATGAGCCAGGAAAACGCTGAAGCTTTTCTATTCCCCACTTAAGGTGTCTGTCAGATGGCTTTTAGTGAGCTGGTCACTGGGCAAAACCATCATTCTGAGAAATTATTTATGACATGTTGTCTTTGAGCGATCTGGCTTTTGAAGAATTGCTCTCAGAGCCCCTGTAAGGGGGTTCTTGTGTCCTCTAAGAAACCTACAGACTTTATCACGTTCTCTTACTTTCCCTCTAGGAATCCCGCTCCTCCCCGCTAACCCCGCTCCTCGTCACTCCCCTTTGCAGGGTATTCTGTCAGCACAGCCACACCTGACCAGTAGGTAGGGAGCTAAATCCACCAGACTTCACGTTCTCCTGCAATAGTTTAAGGCTAAATGACCAGCCTCTGATCTGCAGTCCTGCCACTGGACACGGGTTCTGGCACATGGGAGGTCCTCACTCTCACCCCGCTCCCTCCCTCCCTTCTCTTTGGCAGGATTTCCATCCCCTTGCCTTCCATTGACTTCACATCTCCAGTAGCTCATGGTCACCACCTCCAAACTCCCTTCCCGTTTCACTTTCAAAGGGCTCTCCTCCCCTACCAAGATGGACTTGTCACAGAGAAATCATAATGGACACATACAAGCTCTTAAAATTCAGCACCTATAAATGGGAATAGATCCAAAAGCCATGAAAATCAATTTTTTTAAATGAAAAAGTAGAACTCTAGAATGAAATCCATTTTCATTTAAATCTCATTTTTAAAGAATTAAAATACTTTTTTGACTGAAAAATTTCAAAGAAAATGTTGCTGAGAGTTAAAATGTAGAAACGCCAAGAAAATGTCAGAGTTAATAACGGCCAATTTGAAACTGGGAATTACTCTGCACAGAATTTCAGAGTTGAAAGAGAATGTAAAAGCTAATGTGAACAGCTCACACCCCTGGTACAAAGTCGTCCTCTGTGCATCCTGCTCCTGGAGTGGTCAGCATCTGCTTACATCCCTCCAGTACCAGGGGTCTCATTACCTCACCAGGGAGCTACTTTGCCTTAAGGCAGCTCCTCTTCTTAGAAGTTCTTATGCTAGTCTTGAAATCACCCTGCTTTTGCATACCCCATTACAGCTTCTCATTCTAGAGAAAAGGTCAGCAAACTTTTCCTGTAAGTGGCCAGGCAATTTTTAGGCTCTGTGGGCTACACGGTCTCTGTTGCAACTTCTCAACCCTTTGGAGCAGGAAAGCAGCCACAGACAATACATAAATGAATGAACATAGGTGCAGTCCGATAAATTTTTACTTACAAAACAGGGAGCAGGTGGATTTGGACCACTGACTGCAGTTTGCCTACCCCTGCTCTAGAATCTCACAGAACATGTGCAGTCCTCCACCCCCACGAGAGCCCTTTAGATACCTAAACTCAGCCAGCTTGCCTCCAGGAGATGCTTTCAGGCCAAGTGACTCTAAGCTCTTCTCCCATCCAAGTAATAACCAGGCCCGACCCTGCTTAGCTTCCGAGATCAGACGAGATCAAGTATGTTCAGGGTGGTATGGCTGTAGACCCCTTAGCTCTTCTAAACATCTCTGAATGATATGGTTTCACACCCTTCTTGTCTATGGACATCCTCAAGAATGCTTTCAGAGGACAGATATTTCTAGGGAAGCACCCCAAATACCTCCATCTGCCCTGCACAGGAAAGCAACACAAGCTAATATGTATTGTGTACTCACTCTATGTCAAGCATGGTAATAAGAACTTCATATAAATTATCCTATTCATTCCTCACAGTATTATTTAAGGTAGGTACTATTATTATTTCCATCTCACAGAGAAGGAAATGGAGGATCAGAGGAGTTTAAAAATTTGCCCCAAGTCATAAATGGTAAGAATTCCATCTCTAGGCAGTGTCATTTCAGAGCACTGTTTTATTTTAAATAAGAATTTATTATGAAATATTTCACTCATAGGAAAGAATATATATACACATATAACTTATACAAAGCATGAAAAATAGTGATGTGAACATACAGTATGCCCAACCCCCAGCTTATGCTGAAGCTCCTGGTGCCTACCCTGCCCATATTCATCCTCATAAGGAAGAACCCTTAGTCTGAATTTTGTGTTTATCCTTCCTTGCTTTTCCTTATTATCATATGTATGTTTCCCAAACACTGTATTATTTAATTTCACTTTGTTTTAAGTCTATATGTAAATAGAATCATGCCTGAAACACGCTTTTATAGCTTCACATCACGTTTGTGAGATTTCTATTGTTGAATAAAGCTGTAGTTCATTCATTTTGACAGCTGTGTAGCATTCCATTGTGGACATGCCATGGTTTATTTGTTAATTCCCTTGTTGATGGATACTTGGGTTGTTTCCAGTGTTTTATGTAGTTGCTGTTGTAAACAAGACAGCTAAACATTTCTTTATGTGTCTCCTGGCACACATATGTAAAACTTCTCTAAGGTATAAACCCAGAAATGGAATCACTTGTTCACAGTATTTCCCACATTTTGTCAATGTGATTTTATCCATTTACACTTCCACCAGCAGTATTTGAGATATCTCATTACTACACATCCTCACTGACTTTAGTTTTTGCCAGTCCTGTGGGTATTTGATAGGTCATTTCAATGTGTATGTTCCTGATTATTGAAGAGGATAAGTCACTTTTTCACATGTTTGTGTTTCTACTTCCTCTTTTGGACTGGTGACTTTGCCTACTTTTCTGTTGGATTGTTTGTCTTTTCCTTATTGATTTGATTAGAGGATACCTAGCCACAATTGCTAAAACAAATGAAATGGTGACCTCCCACATTCTGAGCACAGATTTCTATGAATGCAGCCTCAGACCACAGTCCCTATTTCACACAGCGTTTGCTATCATTGAAAATCACTAAATCAGCATGCATAATCTTGGTAAGAAAACACATATGAACCATTCTTAGAAAAAAAAAAGGAGGAGGAAGGAAGGAACTACTTGATGTTAAAAATCCAGCCACCCACAAAAAGAATCAAAGTATAGATCTCAGGAAGGGAGGGCTTGTGATAAAAACCAGTGACAGTGCGAGATAGACCCATTTAACATGAAACAATGTAAAGATAATAATGTAACATAAAATTCAGAATGTGGAGGAGGGAAAAGGAGTGGTGAGATTGCTAATTTCCTCTCCTTCCATATAAGGATTTTAATGGGTACCATCTAAGGCAGAAAACTCCAGTTTAAAAGCCAGGACTCTAACCTCACTGCTCTTCATAATCTTTTATTACCCTCATATATTTTAAAAACAAATAATTTCTGTAGTGAAGAAAAATTGTTTAATGTTGAACAATTCCTTCTGCTTTACACTTCCTTATTTTCTTCTGTTACATTCAGATGAATAAAATTTAACAGTAACTTCACATAACATGTAATAACGATCTTTTTATAAAAGTGTTTCTGTCCATCTTTCTGCTTATAACATCTGCATGGAGAGATGTCTGGAATAGAAGTCATCTCAAGTTGAAGATGGTGAGATTTTGAGTGAGTTTTTAAAATTCTCCTCTTTGTACTTACTTATTTTACTTGAATTTTTAAAGCACATATTATTTTTATAGACAGAAACTCATTTTTAAACTGGTAGGCTTTTCATACTCCAAAATGCTTTCTCAATCATTTGAGTTCATCTCTTTCTGTTCTTCTGTGATTGACTTTCTGAGCCAAAGCACAGGACTGAACATTTATTATTGTTAAACCATGTTTAAAAATTAGTCCAGCACCATGGCCAACCAGAATCCAAAACACTGTATTATTTTTTCATTGAAATTAATTCATTCAAACATTTCCTGAGCATCCAGTAAGTACTAAGAGAAACAAGTAAGTCTCTGTGACATTTAATTCCTTGAATAGAGTAGTTACTCAAGAAACATTTACTGACATATTAAATCTGGAAATAAGAATGGTAATAATAGCACAGCAATCTCTATAAAGCATTTTTGTCCCAGACACTATTATAATTTTTTCATATTTATTGACTCAATCCTCCCCAACAACACTATGAAGCATGTCCTGTTATTATCCATATTTTAATAGATGAAGAAACCGAGGGTCAAAGAGGTAAGTAATTTGTCCAAAGCTTTACACAGTAAGGAAGAAGCAGAGCTGGGGTTCTGTCCTCCCTGGACACACAGCAACAGTCCACTCCCCAGCCTCCCTTGCAACTAGGTGTGACCAGTGAGTTTTGGGCAATGGGATGTGAGCAAAGGTGATGGGTAGTATGCCCAGGACTGGCCTAGAAAGCCTTCCCATGGGTGCTCTGTGCTCTCTTTCCATCCACAGTGTGAGTGGGGAAGACACCAAGGACCTAAATCTCCCTAACCCCAAATCCTTATGCCCACCATGAAGAGGCACCACAGCTGCCACAGAAACTATCATAGGGCAGGCAGCCTCTCAAGGTGACAGACTCTGGGAGCAGTGACTGCAGCACACGACTCACTCTTCACAGGTAATCCCAACCCATAGCAGCTGAACAGATGCTCACCATCATTTCTGGTCAGCACAAGACTCAGCTATGGGCAATCTTGAGCCCCTTTGGTCTGGCTGAGACTTCCTCAGAGCTGCACTGTTGCCTGAGTCTCTTTCTACCCACCTCTCCTTCCTTCCCCTTCTCCTTTCAGAGGTGGCAGACCTGCCCACACTCTGAAGCTTTGCTTGACCTTTCCCTGCTCTCGCCCCTCTTTCTTTCACGAGTGTTTCTCCCAAAGCACCTCTAACTCTGGGCATCTGCTTCCCAGAGGACCCAACCAACACACCCTCTGACCTGCACTTGACTATGACATGAGCAAGAAATCACCTTACTACATTAACTGCTGGAATCCAGGGGTGTTGGTTACTGCAGTTATACTGCATTGACCAGTAACATTCTTAACCACCTGCTAGAAGAAGGATGAAATGCAAGGAAATCAACACATCTGGGAAATTATTACAGCAAGGTGAAAAGAATTTGGAGACAAAAAAAAAGATTAGGGGAAAAGGAGGAAAGAAATTATGCTGTGCACTTAAACTTTGTGCCCTATCACTCAGGACACTGACGTCAATCCAAAATTCAAGGGACATGACCAGATATAACTCAGATTTGCTGCACTGGGCGGTCTTCATCCCCTCTGTCCCTCCTGTGCCCACAAAGGGCCTGGCTCCAGACAGGTGTTTAGTATGTACTGGCTGGACAAAATTACTGTTGCATGGCGGATACAAATCCTGCTGGTGGGTACAGACTGAAATAAAAGTAACCATGGCCGTAGCTCTGTCCCAAAGAGCTTATTAACTCCAGCCATCTTGAGTTTTTCACACTCCTTCCCCAGGGTGATGGACAGACCATCTGCTTCTGTAAGTCTCCAGAGAGTCAGACTGTCCATCTTGAATACTGAGAAAAACTGGCATTTCTGTATTCTCCCTGAAGCTGTCACTCAGAATTCCTGGCTGGCTGCAGAATGTGTTATTTGAGGATGATGGAGTCGCAGCACACATCTTTCCTCTGCACTGGGAAAGCCAATTACCCAATTTACAAAATATTTTTCAAAGACTGGTAGATTCCAGCTCTGTTTTCTAATTAGCTGTCAATAAGTACCCCCCACCACCCTCACAAATGCAGGTGTGACATTTTAAAAAGTCAGGGTCAAGAATACAAAGTGTATGCAGGCTGCTTGTCAGGAGGGTTGGGGATGCTCCCTCTGGAGGTGTGCACAAATATCACACGTTGTCAGCCCTTGCCCTGGGGATGGGGACCTGGTCACCTGCTGAGGAGGGACCACACTCCAGCTATGTGCTGCCAAGCCATCTCCACTCTCTTTCTACCCCCACATACACCTCTGCAGCGTGCTCTTGTGAGGGGTGAACTGCTCCAGTATTTGCTAAGGGCCTGGGCTAGATACAGGGTAAGACATGGTGCCTGTCCTCAGGGGACTTATCATCTAGAGGAAGTACAGGAATAACTTCACAGAATGTAGTAAGAGGTGCAGTGGAAGTTGAGAACACTCATTCGTTCCATTCACACTCATGGGATGATGATTTATAGCCAGACCCTGTGATAGGTGATGGGGACACAGGAAAGGTTACATACAGTCTTGGCCATGATGGAGTTCTCACTTCAGTGGGGAGAGAAGCCTGAAACAAAAGGCCACAACACAAGGCAGGATACAAGTGGGAACTATGGTAGAGACCCAAGTCATGCAAAAAGAAGGGAATGGTCGAATCACACTGAGATATTCCTCCAAGACTTCTTGGAGGAGGTGGCATTTGAGCTGAGCCTTGGATGATAAGGAAGAGAGTGAGGTGGTGGGAGGGCACCCTGGGCCTAGATGCCAGCATAAGCGAAGTCTCAGAGTGGGGAATGCATACAGAAGTGAGTACTCACTTCTGGGGCAGGAGCGCAGGGTGGAGAAGGGAGGTGGCAGGAGACATGTGGGTCAGATGCAGGGGTGGGGTCAGTCCAGCTGGTCCCTGGGGAACCGTGAACACCAGGCAGGGTGCACTCTCTCTTCTCCAGGCAGCGGGAGTCACTGCAGAACTTTAATCAGGGGAATGCCAGGATGGAGGCTGTGATGTACTCAGATGACTCTGGCAGCTAGGGTAGAGGAGAAAGGACTGACAGGGAAGAAGGTGACCAGCTGGCAGGTGGGAGCAATGGTCCAGGTGTGAGGCTTGATGAGCAACCTGGCCCCACACTCTGGAAAGGACATGAGTCCACAGTGGGGTTCACCTCCCAGAGGCCCATTAACTAAGGGGATTGGAGGCTTGGGTTTGACCAGTACGTGATGTCAATGGGACTCGGTCAAATGGGTCACCTCAATCACCTCCTTAATGGGAGGCTCAGTAATGGGGAAGACCAATGAGGAAAGACACCAAAGAGAGAATAAAGCCAGCTATGTCAGGCACAGGATGTGGGCTTGATGAGGGCCCCAGGCCCCTGTGACCACCTCTTCACCTGGGCATCACTTATAAAACAAGAAGGTTGAGTGAACAGGTTTATCAGTCAGGAGAGGCTAGGCTCTGCTGTAGCAACAAATACCCCCAAATCTCAATGGAGCATCCCAGGAAAAAGTTGGTTTCTCTCTTAGCAAGGGGGAGCTTGACACATCCTAGTCACTCAGGGGCCCAAGTTTATGGAACAACCACCATCTTCAATGCTGCTTATTGCCAAAAGAGAAGGAAAAAGAAAACTTTGGAGAGAGTCAACCAGCAATTAAATGGAACTCACTGGCCAGACTTGGCCCCATCCAAGTACAAGGAACACGAGGCACAACTTGGCCAGCAGAGGAGAGGAACTAGCTGTTAGGGAACTACAAGCGGCTGCCACAGTCAATCTCACAGATTCCTCCCTGCCCTAATCGTCTGTGTTTTGGTTTATGCATCAGATCTTCATTCCTTGTATACATATCAAACTAACATTTCTTTAGCACTGACCTACGTATTAGGCACTATGCTAGATTCTGCACATCCATTACCTCCTTTTCTTTTATAATGTATCTCATTTAATATTTGCAATGCCTCTATGAGATGGATACCATTTCAGACATACCTTGCTTTATTGAGCTTCGATTTATTGTGCTTTGCAGATGATGTTTTTTTTTTTAAACAAATTGAAAGTTTGTGGCAACTCTGTGTTGAGAAATCTATCAGTGCCATTTTTCCAACATTTGCTCACATCATGTTTCTGAGCCACATTCTACTAATACTCATGACATTGCACACCCTATACTAGCAAAAAGATTTGACCCACTGAAAGCTCAGATGAGGGTTAGCATTTTTTAGCAATAAAGTATATGTAAATTAAGATATGTACGTGATTTTTTTAGACACAAGGCTACTTCACACCTCATAGACTCTGGTACAGTGTAAACATGACTTTTATACACACTGGGAAACAAAAAAATTTGTGTGATTTGCTTTATTGTGACATTTGCTTTATTGTGGTGTCCTCAAACCAAATATACAATATCTCCAAGGTTTGTGTGTATTGTCCCCAGTTAACAGAGGTGAAAACAGAGGTTCTGGGAGCTTAACTGACAAGCTCAAGGTCACACTACTAGTAAATCATGAAGACAAAACTCAAATCCAGAGAATAACACTCCGAACCCTAACTCTCATCTCTTACGATCTGAGCTGTCCAGAGATGGGGTAAAATGTCTCGTAAAGCACTGGGCTGCCTGTCACTGTGGGCATGCTGACAGAGGCCTCCAGAAGGATGCTGAAGAAAAGGTAATTTCACTGAGTAAAGGAATAGATCCAGTCCTGAATTTTCAAGAGGAGAGGCGAGGAAACAGGAAAAGAGGGGGTAAGTCTTGGGAACAACAAGTGGCATTCTGAGCTGGAGCACTCTGTAGATGAAGAAAAAAAAGGAGAGGTGGGATTGGAAAGGGAGGTTGGGGTAGCCATGGTGGGCCTTGAGCCGGACTCTGGGGAGTTTTTCTTTTGGTTTGGTTGTTTAATGATTTTAACCATTTTTCAAGTGACAACTCAGTGGCATTAAGCGCACTCACTATGTTGTATAACCATAACCACTATCTATCTCCAGAACTTCTTCATCCTCCCAAACAGAAAAACTGTACTTATTAAACCCCAGGGAGTTCTTAAAAGGGCTTAAAACTTGGTAATGACATCTTCAGAGCTGAGATAGTGATGACACCCTCAGGTGGAGAGGACAACCCTGGCTGCCATTTGAAGGACATTATTGGAGGAAAGAGAGGCTGGACAAGGGGGTGGGTGATGAAAACAGCACAGGGGTCCAGGTGGAAATGGCAGGAACCAAAGACAAGGCAGCCAGAGGGGCAGAGGCAGGTGGTCAGATTTGGAATTACAGGAAGGGAAACTGCAGAGGAAGAGGGGAGTCCTAGTTTCCTCCAGGGACCCTGAGAGTCCTGGGCCACCAAACACTGGGGCAGAGGAGCGAGGAAGGGGCCACCACTGAGTCTTGCACTGGACTGGACACAGGGGAGCCACTGGCTGGCTGCAGACTCCACCATCTTTCCCAGGGGAGGCACATCCCCAGACTGGACAATCCTTCCTGGGGCAAGATCCGGCGCTGTCCCTGCGGCTCCTCAGAGGTCTGCAGCCTGACATAGACCCTGATTATACTCAGACACTCACCAGGTGCCTGAATGGAGATGAAGGGCGATTGCAGGAAGGGTGGGCTTGTTGCCCCCATCGCTGGCAGCCGCACTCATTCCTCAAGGCGGCCCGCCCGCGTCAGCAGCAGCTCAGCTGGAGTTAATTACATGCCTCTCTTGTCCTCCAGCTGGGGACACGGAGGTCACTCCCCCGTCTGATGGATGAGGGATGGTCTCTGTCACATATCATCACAGCCAGGGGACGCTACTCAAGGGAACTTCCGATCCCTCAGCCCTGTCACAAATCCTTCCACCTCTCTGCCACGTGGGCTCCTGTGAGCACCTGACTTCAGAAACCTTTTTGAGAAGCAACTTTCCCAACAGCCCACTACTCCAGCCTGCTCCCCCAGCTCCCATCCCCACCCTCACCTGACCCCTGGCACCTGCTGACCTCACTTGGAAGCTGACTTAGGGGGGCCTTGCTGCATGAGCAACCATGGCCCTCGCTGATCCCAACACCCTGTTCTCAGGCCCCACCTCCTCCAAGTCTAAAGTCCTAAAGCATCTTTCCAGGTCTCTATCCCCAGAACCCAGTGCTGCTCCCTGCCCCCATGGCTGAGCTTCTGCTAAGTGGTCCCCAAGCCCATCACAGCATTGCCCACCCAGGTAGCATTGCACAGGGCTGCCCCGGACCCCGAGGGATGGGAAGCACCACCTGCCTAGAGAGTGGCAGAGTGGTGTCACTTTAAGTCTAGTTTGAGAGACAGACCCCAAAACAGATGCCTCTGAGTGCTGAGAGGGGAGAAGGGAGGCTCCAGGAGGAGGCTGCTTGGTGGGGGTGGGGGGCTCCTGTGGCTCTTGGGGCAGCTGAGTGCAGTGCACTTCAGAGTACGATCTGCTCTGAGGGAGCCCCTTCACAGGACCCCTTGCCTGAGGGGCTGGCAAAGCTCCAAGAGCAGCAGCCTTGGGAAGGCCAAGGGGAAGTGCAGACCCTCAGAGGGCAACCTGACCCAATCCTCACATCCTGGCACCTCTCTTCTTTGTAAAACAGGGAAGTAATGCTGGGAAGGCCTAACCCTAGGGCCCCTCCAGGGCTAAACAGGGAAAATGCCTGAGAGCCCTTAGATAGCCGTCAGCGCTGCTCTGATTCAGTCTGATGCACTAGGCATTTGCTGAGCACCTTCCACGAGCCAAGCTCTGTGCCAGGCGCTGGGCAAACAGAGGAAGCCAGTTAGAGCACATCCTCAATGAGTTCATTGGCTAGGGTAGATGAGAGAGGAGCCAAGGAGTACAGGCTGGGTAAGCACACCATGAAAGGGACAGCAGACAGTGTGGGGCCTAGAAAAGGCCACTGAATCCAGCAGAAGCAATCAGGGTAGGCTTCATGCAGGAGGAGGCATTTATGCGGAGCCTCTGTACATAAGAAGAAATTATCTAGACAGAGAGGGTAGAAGAGAGTGGCCTACAGTGACAGGAACATTCATTCATTCATTCTACAACAACTTTTTTTTTACCTTTTTTAAAAAAAATTTATTTATTTTAATTAGAGGCTAATTACTCTACAACATTGTAGTGGTTTTTGCCATACACTGACATGGATCAGCCATTGGTGTACATGTGTCCCTCTTCCTGAACTCCCCTCCCACCTCCCTCCCCATCCCATCCCTCAGGATTGTCCCAGTGCACTGGCTTTGAGTGCCCAGTTTCATGCATTGAACTTGGACTGGTGATCTATTTCACATATGGTAATATATATGTTTCAATGCTATTCTCTCAAATCATCCCACCCTCGCCTTCTCCCACACAGTCCAAAAATCTGTTCTTTATATCCGTGTCTCTTTTGCTGTCTTGCATATAGGGTCATCATTACCATCTTTCTAAATTCCATATATATGCGTTAATATACTGTATTGGTGTTTTTCTTTCTGACTTACTTCACTCTATATAATAGGCTCCAGTTTCATCCAACTCATTAGAACTGATTCAAATGGGTTCTTTTTAATAGCTGAGTAATATTCCACTGTGTATATGTACCACAGCTTTCTTATCCATTCATCCACCAATGGACATCTAGGTTGCTTCCATGTCCTAGCTATTGTAAACAGTGCTGTGATGAACATTGGGGTACATGTGCGTCTTTCAATTCTGGTTTCCTCAGTGTGTATACCCAGCAGTGGGATTGCAGGGTCATATGGCAGTTCTATTTCCAGTTTTTTAAAGAATCTCCACACTGTTCACAGTAATGGCTGTACTAGTTTGCATTCCTACCAACAGTATAAGAGGATTCCCTTTTCTCTGCACCCTCTCCAGCATTTATTGTTTGTAGACTTTTTGATAGCAGCCATTCTGATCAGTGTGAGATGGTACCTCATTGTGGTTTTGATTTGCATTTCTCTGATAATGAGTGATGTTGAGCATCTTTCCATGTGTTTGTTAGCCATTTGTATGTCTTCTTTGGAGAAATGTCTGTTTAGTTTTTTGGCCCATTTTTTGATTGGGTCGTTTATATTTCTGGTATTGAGCTGCATGAGCTGTTTGTATATTTTTAAGATTAATTCTTTGTCAGTTGCTTCATTTGCTATTATTTTTCTCCCATTCCGAAGGCTGTCTTTTCACCTTGCTTATAGTTTCCTTCATTGTGCAAAAGCTTTAAAGTTTAATTAGGTCCCATTTGTTTATTTTTGCTTTTACTTCCATTACTCTGGGAGGTGGGTCATAGAGGATCCTAATTATTTGAGCACTCACTACGTGTCAGGCACTGTGATAGGTGGCAAAGTCACAGCAGGGAGCAGAAGCCCCACCCATGGGGAGCTTCCATTCCAGTGTGGGAAGGAGGGAATAATGAGCAGGGTAAGTAAAATGCTAATAAAAGTTATAGAGTAAAGTGATAAGCAAAATGTGTTGTCTATGATGAGTGTTAAAAGGAAAAACACAGTGGGGAAAAGACTGTTCTGGGTGGTGGTGGGAAGGGGGTGAACTAGGAGCTTTTGGCAAAGATTGACACCCAAAACAGGGCACAGGGAGGCAGAGGATGGAGAGGCTGTAAAGGAGAGTGAGGAACACCTGGGAAGGCAGCTGTCGGGGAGGAGACAGCAGAGAGCTGACCCCAGAGAGCACCATGGGGAATCAGTAATAGAAATCATGATTATCATTAAACCACAGCCATTGGCTATCATTCCCTGATGTACATCTGAAGGTCAAAGCAACTAAGAACTGTAATGATTTGGGAAAAACGCCCCTCCAAATGGAGAAGGCACCTCCAGTACTCTTGCCTGGAGAATCCCAGGGACAGGGGAGCCTGGTGGGCTGCCGTCTATGGGGTCGCACAGAGTTGGACATGACTGAAGCGACTTAGCAGCAACAGCAGCCCCTCCAAACTTCAGAAGAATCCAAACCTTGTCAATGAAAACAGCCACTCAGAATCTCAGAATCTGAGGGGTTGAGAATTCCCTATGTGGCCACACCCCAACCTGGCGTGACCTGCTAGGTACAGAGCAGCACAGAGGCAATGGAAACACAGGTGGGAGAAGCACTGAGGTGGAAGATGCTGGGAACTGGAAGCAGTGCCTCTGGTTGGACCAGCAGTCATGGCCCAGCCCCCACCCTCTAGTCCAGCTTGTAGGTGGGGACCATTGGGCAAGTCTCAACCCCTCTACGCTGCTTATAAAACAGGTCTAGTGAGCCTCCTGCCTTCACGTGGCAGAGACCCGATCAGGCTGGAGAGCACTTGTGGGCCCTGGAAGCATATGCATGTTGAAGGGCCCTTGTTGCTACTCAGACCCAGACCCGAGGGCAGAGCCTGCCCCAGACTGAAGACTGAGCTCTTGTTGGTTTGCCATTTGCCGGGTGACCTTGGGGTGGGTCCATCTTGTCTCTTGGCTTCAAGATCCTCATACCAGGACAGCCTCTGGCCTCTCTGAGCTCCAAGGTTCTGTGAGGTTTCTTACATAGAGTAGTTTGTTATCTCTAGAGTGAGTCCTGCCAGAACCACCCCCCAAAACTGGGCCAAGTTCTAACCATGATGGGACTCCCACCCAGATACAGAGTAAGGCAAAGTTGCCCATGGCCTGCACACCACCCCCTCCTCTGGACTGCTCCACACACACCTGTCACAGCTTCCTGGGCCCTTTCCCAGGTCGAGGGCAGAGAAAAATTACTTTCATAAATCCTGAAAACAGAATAGGAGGATTTCTCAGGGCTTATTCATTCTCATGCAGAAAAAAATTATGATTATTTTTTCCCAGAGTAGCAGCCTTGCTGTGAAATTCTTACTTTGTTTTCTTTAACAGATCCTTCCTGAGCCTAGAAAAATTATTTGAATGGGTTTTCTCAAAAATTTTAAAATACAAGCAGGATGAGAAATAAACCAGACAAAAAAAGGACAAATATTACATGATTCACTTAGATGAGGTACCTAGAGCAGTTAGCACAGCAGTTGCGCTAGTGGTAAAAAAAACCCGCTTGACAATGCAGGAGGCATAAGAGACCCGGGTTCAAGCCCTGGGTCGGGAAGATCCCCTGGAGAAGGGCGAGGCAACCCACTCCAGCACTCTTGCCTGGAGAATCCCATGGACAGAGGAGCCTGGCAGGCTGCGATCCGTAGGGTCACAAAGAGTTGGATATAACTGAAGCGACTGAGCACCAGCACAGAGCAGTCAACTTCACAGCAAGGGAAAGTAGAATAGTGGTCTTCTGGAGCTCGGAGAGGGAGGAAAGTGGAATTACTGTTAAATGTATATGGAGTTTCCATTTGGGAAGATGGAGAAGTTCTGAAGATGGATGGTGGCGATGGCTGCACAAGTGAATGTACTTAATGCAACTAAACGGAACACCTGAAAAACAATGAAAATGGTAAATTTGATGTTATGTATATTTTACCACGATTAAAAAAAAAAATAAGCAGGAAGGTAAATAATTTCTTCCCTAGGACATGTCTCATGGCCTCACTGGGCCTCAATTTCCTAATCTGTAAAATGGAAGAGAAATCCACTCCTCCCTACTCTCTGAGCCTCAGGATAGAGAGAAGCCACCACCCCTTTTTCAAATGATACTTTACAAAGAACCTAAAGGGAAGTCAAAATGCACCTAAATAATGACTACCAAGAAGCACAACACGGCCTCGTGTCTAGAGGGCAGACTCACAAGCTCTCGGAGCCTGGAGGCCTCCATACCTGGCTTCCCTCTGCCTTCTCTCCGTAAGAGAAGCAGAGTGGGGTAAGGAAGTTGTCCAGGGCTCACAGCGAGCCACTGAGCGAGATGGGCCAGACCCTCCTTCCAGACCCCATGCTCTCCTCAGCCAGCAGCAGGCCCCAACTCCTCAGACCACTTGTGGCTTCTGCCACGAGAGCCGTGTCCACACTCTCGGTGCCTGGCCAAGCCCAGCGCATCTTGCTTCCTCTCAGAAGCCTTCACTGGGTGAGACACCCTTCCCATGGGCTGACCCAGCATCCTCTGGGTGGAACAGCCCAGGGCAGCCCCTGAAGTGTGGCTTTCTAAGAGTGGGGCTACTCCTACACCGCTGCAGCATAATGGTCAAGCGTCCAGCCCTGGAACGAGGTACCCAGGTTCAAATCTCCCATTTAATAGCCTACTGACCTTGAACCAATTCTTTAGTCTTTCTGGGCATCCATTTTCTCCCCCGTAAAAGAGGATAACATGTCTACTGCATACAGATGTTGTGAGGGTTAAACTGGTTAATTCAAAGCCCTTGGAAGAGTGCCTGCTACCTACTGAATGCCTGATAAGTGTTAGCTGTTCCATGTACTCTCCTCAGGAGCCTGCCAGCCCTGGCATGCATGGCACACACAGGAGTTCTGGGAACATTTGCTGAGCCATGCTGGGCAATGAAAGGAGTCATGCAGCCTTGGAGGTGGGCCCTGGCTTGTGAGTTTCCTTCTCAAGCTTCACATTAAACAGCAACGGAGACCCCAGGAAGTGCCCACCCCTTCTGGTCCCTCACAAGCCCCTCAACCCGTCATCTAATTCCTCTACCAGTCTGATCAAGCCCCAGTCCTGCTGTGGAAGGAGCGGGTAGTATGGTCACGACAGGCACCATATGGGGACCAGCCCCTCTCTACTTTGGGCCAATCTGTTGACATGACAACCAGGCTTCCTGACCCTGATGCCCAGTCTCCATCCTTGGGCTCTGCCAAAAACATCCTTCACTGGCTGCCTTGTCAGTTGGAGCGAGGTTTTCACAGATTCCATCAGGACCCTTTCCCCCACAAAGCAGCAGTTTTGGGACGTCATACCAGGCATCCCTACTCATAATGGAAATGAAACTGGCAGCTCTGCTCCCCAGAGTCCCAAAGTGGGGCTTAAGGAGGCACAGAAGGAGAAATGCCCCCTCCTCCAAGCTTTCCAGGAAATCCTCAACCAGGAGTGGAGAGGGACCCACCCCATGCAGTGCTCAGTCTGCAGGTCCTCACACTTTAGGGAATGGCAGGTCAGGAAGAACGTTAGGAAGTCCTCTGAGTCAAGCTCTGCCTTCTACTGTTGGGGAACCCAAGGAGTATGGCTTGTCTGAGATCACAAAGCGCACCCCACCTCTTGCTGGCCCCGGATTCCCTGTACCCCGTCAAGATTCTATTCACACTGCTCTAAAATAGACAAAAGAATGTGCAGGATTCTTCTGTATAACTACAGAGCATATTGAATTTTAATTCTAAATGGGGAAACTTGAGACCATAACACACGAAGGACAAGACATACAGACTGAGTGCCCCATAGGGTGGCAATAACAGCAAAAGAAATAATAATAATAGCTCGCAATCCCTGAGGCTCACTACATCCCAGGTAAAATCCTCATGTCTTCACAAACATCTCAAGAAACCGAATGTTCATAGCCAGCCCATTTGACAGATTTGGGAACAGAAGCTCGAGGTTAAATAACAATTCAAGGACACAAAGCATAAGAGGAGCTGGTCTATGCAGTTACCATGACCCCATGCGGCCAGTGGCGGCGGGGAGGGGGAAGGGAGTACCAAGGGAGAAGGGGCAGCAGGTAACCTCGAGCCAGCTGGGGGGATAGCACAGGCAAGGGAACTCCCAGAAAAATGCTCAGAGAAATGAAGAATGAACCAGGCAAAGGAAGAGGGAAAGGGCACATGACGGGGAGAGTGGAGAGGAATATTCATTTATAAATAGTTCCAAGAACCAGGCACTGAAGTAGTACTTTTGATCACACCATCTGTCCACCTTGCTTAAAGGTTTCTTAGGTGGGGATGGGGGAAGGTCAGTTGACCAGGACTAAAGAGACTGGAAGAGGCTTCTTGGAGGAGGAGGCTTTCAAACTGGAAGGAAGACAGGCCTGTCTGAATTCTCCACAGCTCAGGAGACGCATCACCTACTTTGAGGTACAAAGTATTCCATCTTGACACCACACCTACACTAAACTCTCCACAGTCTCTAGAAACAGAATGAATGTAAAATTCCACAGGGAGATGTATTGTTAATGCAATGCATAACAGAAGACAGTAAAGGAATTTCACTAGGAGGCTGGCTGATGCAGTCAGCTGAAATAAATACATTAAAACATGTTATTGTTGTCCCCTTTGTGTATGTTAGTTTTAATTAGTGCTTGCTGAAAAACTAAGACTTCACATATGCAAGAAGGAAAAAAAATTCCCAAGCCTGTGCACCACAGGTCTCTGTGGAATGAATCTATCTTGGGGTAGGTAGGGTGGACTGTCGTGGCAGGGACAGCCAGGGGCAAGGCACAGCAGATGTTCACCAAGTGCCTCGAGTGTTTTTCCACATGGCTGGGGGAGGCATGGACCTAAAACTCATCCAGTGCTCATGGATGCACACACACCTCCTCAGCCTCAGAGCCCGCCCCAGGCCGTGTGGGATGGACAGGATTTTCTGTTGGGTCACAGCACCCCCACCGTGTCCTCTGCGAGTTTCGCTCTGTCTTTTATTAAAAGTCTGTTGTTGCCATAGCAGGCTCTGCTGCCCCTGGAATTGGGCATACCTGAAGGCTAGAACCATGTCCAGGCTGTGTCTCCTCAGGCTGGTACCGAACTGGAGCTCTGTGCTGTGCTGCCAAACTGAGCGTGAGACAAGAGGGGCACCCTCAGTTGTCAGATCAGTGATGAGAGATGTGGAGGCTGTTGCTCCCAAATGGGGTCTTTGGTGGCCTTGAGGGTGAGGACTCCAACCTAGGGATTCCAAACTCAGTTCCTCAGGAGCCTCCTCAAAGCACTAACTTGATGGGACCCCACTGGGAAGGCTCTGGGTTCCCACCTTGCCATTTAACCAGGAAAGTTCCCTTCTGCCTATTGCCAGGGCTTTCTCTTGACCTGACTTGGGTTGAATTACAAATGACCTGTATCATAGTCCATCCATGGTACAATAACAAATACCACTGACTGAGTGGCTTAGACAACACATATTTATTTCTATTTATTTCTCACAGTTCTGGAGGCTGGAAAGTCCAAGATCAAGGCACCAGCAGTTTCGGTATCTGACGAGAACCTGCTTCCTGGCACACAGACTGCAGGCTTCTCACTATGTCTTCCTATGGCCAAAGAGGCAAGGGAGCTATGGAGTCTCTTTTATAAGGGCACTAATCCCATCATGAGGGCTCCATCCTCTTGATAAAATCAGCTCCTGAAGGTCCACCCCCAAATACCATCACATCAGGGACTAGGTTTCAACATACAGATCTTGGTCGGGGGCAGGAGGATACAAATATTCAGTTGTAGCATCTTGAATGCCAGGCTGATGGGCACCATCTCTGTCCTGTGGAGCCTGTGGGCCCAGACTCCTAACACAGTACATACTAGGTGCTGATGGGATCTGTGCAGGCTACACAGACATGCTATGACCAGCCCAAGGAGGATCAGATGTAAATGCAGTGTACAAACCAATTAGTGCGACTCCACCCCAGGTCAGCACCAGGAAGATTTTCTGAAGAGAGGAGAAAGGGGTACAGAAGGGTGTTCTGGAGTAGCAGGACAGTAAAAGGCAGAGACGGGAGTGGGCAGAGGCATGCTGAAGATCTGGCAGTACAGTGTGGCTCACACAGACCACAAGGGAGATGGACAGAGACAAAGGCCCAAAGTGGACGTGAATGCGGGCGCCTGAACACTAGGAGAGTGACCGGGAAGGGAGCAGGCACATGCTTGCTAGTTGCTGAAACTGGATGATGGCATCACAGAGGCTGTTTGCCCTACTCTTTCTACCACTATTTTTCTGAAATCATCCATGATAAAAAGTTCAAGAAAAAAACAAAAGAAAAAGACAGGGCCAAGCAGACCCCAAAATTGTCCCTTTCCTCATTTCAGTGATTCCAGGGACTCCTACAGAAACACACAGCCAAACGCCCAAGTCAACTCAGAAGAGAGGCATGGGGGGCTGGGTGGCAGGATAGGCCCCACTTCTCTCTGCCAGGCGATCTCCCCCACCACCCCACTGCATCAACCACCTCCTGAAACTGATGACCCTAAACCCTGACCTCCACCCTTGCTGCCTGTCCTCAGCCCCAGACTGACCCTGTCTTCACCTGCGTGACCCACAGGTCCAAACCTGCATTCACCACCTTCCCCTCAAACCGGGCCAATGTCCCAGAAGGCAGAATGCAGATGTGACAGGTAAGAGACAGGCTAGAGACTCAGACCCTGAGAAAACTGCTTTCTCTCTGGAAGTCTTTCTTATAGGTAAAGCGCTCAGCAGGTGCTCAGTACACAGAAGAGCCCAGTAACTATTACTGTTGAGATTTGCATCAGAATTAACATGAATTCTCCCCTCTGCAGGTCCCCGGCCCACCAGCTTCGCATGAGACCTTGCAACCAGCCAGCCGCCAAGTCCTGAAGGGTTTACTGGCTGCAGCACCGCACCGGCTTCTCTGCCCCCACCACCACGTCCAGCCTCATCATCTTTCCCCTGACCACAGGCAGGCCCCTCTGCTTTCAGGCCTGCTCCCTCCCCTCTGCTGCTCACCTTCCCTCTGGAGTGATCTCCCTATGTGACAAGCTGCTCATTTCCTTCTCTGCTCAAAGGATTTCACAGCCCTCAATGGCCTAAAGCACTTAGTCCAAGCTCTTCACCTGCCTCCCAGATCAGCTCCCCACACTCCCAGCTGGCCTTCTCTAGTCTCTCTGCTCTCTAGCTCTCCCTGCCTGAACTTCTCTTTCAAACTGGCAGGCAGTGTTTTCAGGAGCCTCTCAGTTCTACCTGCCTTTGCTCACCACCATCTCTTCCTGCAATGCCCCATCCCTGATGAGCACCTTCTCACCTTGCCTTCCAAGGTGCAGCTCAGATGTCCCTTTCTGTCCCCAAACCTTCCTGATCCCAGCAACCAGACACACCACTTCCTTCCTGTGTCCCACCAACCTCACACACTTCAATACTGGCAATGCCCAGACTCCTGGTTATCATAAAACACACAGTTCCTCTGTTTACCATCTCCCAAATCAGAATGCCAATGGAGGTTGTCAAATTTTATTTTCTCAAGTGAGGAATAAAAGAACAAAACAAAATGAGCAAACAAATCCTAACATCTATCACCATGATTTAATTTTTTAAAGGATGTGATAACAAGGAAGGAGGAGGAGAAAAGGAAGAGCACCATCTCAAAGTAAAGAATGGTCTTTAAAATAACAGCATGAGTTCATCTTTATTTTTCTCATGTTGATATGTCAGTGAAAGCTCTGTCAAGGCCAGTATGGGTCAAGGGCTGGTCATTGTGAGCATTTCCTGGATTGTCCCCATCTCCCTTGGGGACTGTGAGCCCCCAGGCCCAAAGCTGAGCCGGGAGATGCCCAGTATGTTCATGGATGGACAAACACGCAGGCATGTCTGCCCAGGGCAGCGAGTGTCAGGGTCTCCCCCTCCCCTACTACCTGCAAAGGGTTTTCCCATAACACACCATCACAAGCCCATCCAACTACAGGGAGGGGCTGCCAGCTGGGCTGCCAAGTTGGTTTTAGAAAGATTTTACTAATCAACTGCTCTTTCTAATATCATTTAGGAAACACTCCTTGCAATAATAATAAAATACAAACAAACCTGTCCAGTCACTTGGGAACAATTCTCAACTGTTAATTAATTCAATGGGTGAGGGAAAACATGGAGGAAAGGGAACTAAATCTTTTATAGAAATGCATGGTTTTTTTTCTTTTTTAGCAAACTACCTTGTACCTGCTGCCATTTCTACCTTTCTTAAACACCCCCAAAGAGCCATTGAATTCCACAAAGTAGGGGGGGGCACAGCATGTAGGTATGGTCCTGGGTACAGCTGGGTGGCCTCTCTGGGACTCAGCATCCTCACTGATGTAGTGCAGTGATTCCTTTTCGACTTGTCTCCTAAAGCTGTAGGCAGGGACTAAGCCAAAACACAGGAAACTCCAGGACTGAGCAAATGCACGGGACTGCTGCCAGAATTATCGTTATTGTTGTTGCTAATAAGACTGCTAACAAGTGTAGGCTAAGAAAGAAATGGGTCGTGTGTACATAAATAGCCTGCTCTCTCTGGCCTGTCTCGGACAGCGCACCTCATTTCATTGGCCAAGGCATTCCCTGTTTCGGGGAGATAAACAAGATCCCTGAAGGCCATAAATAATTCTTGCAGCAACTTCCTCCTTGCCTGCTGCAACCAAGACCCAAGTGGACCTTCTCAAGCAAAGAATTTGGTCTGGAATAACTTTTCCACTGTGTTTCCTCAATAGTCAGCATTCATTCACGCAGGAGAGAGAAGGAATTTAATATTTCTAATTACTTTGTAGGGAGTAGTTTATTCCTGGAAATTTTGTAATTGATTTTTCATTCGGTTTCCCCTTGGTTCGTATTATTCTCTCATGACCCTTACTAAGCCTCCCGACTACACTTCTTTTTCTCTTCATATTCCAGCTGTGTCTTTGCTTTTTTGGTCCTCCCTCAAGGGCAAAGATCACATCTGCGAGTTGTGGATTCCAGCCCTGCCCTCAGCACACAGTGGAGCTAAACAAGCCAATGCACTGGGAACAAAGACCAGAAGAAGAAATTATTTCCCCTACCCATGTTTTCTCTAGCTGCAGCTCAGAAATCCCAAACGGTTCAGGTTAAGAAACTGGCCCAGAGATAATTAATTTTGCAAAACAGACCTTCCAGGATAGCAAGCAAGATCTTCAGAAAAAATATTCTGTTACTTCCCACTGAGAGCTACTGGGACCATAATTAGAGCAGTATGGAGCAACAGACTCAACTTGAATTCACTAAACCCCAAGAACCTTCCTACCAACATGCACAAAAATAACATCCTGTTCTGTTTGAAAATACCACCTCGTGTTCAGATTTGTGCTGTCCCATTGTGTTCTGTGCATTTCTAAGGAGCTCTGTTTGGCTGGGTTTTGACAACTGGAAGCTGGGGCACAGAGGTCCACTTCAGGCACAGGGCAGTGGACAACTGTGTCAGAACCAGGCAAGGGGCTCGTTAAAATGCCACTGATCAAGTTCTATTCCAGACCACCTATTCCAGATCACTAGGGCTGGTCTGTTTTTAATTAACATCCCTGATAATGTAGATGCACACTAAAGTCTGAAATGCCAACTAATTTTTCTGCTTCCCCCCACCTTTCGCCCCCACTTCAGCTCCTCCCCACCCCATATATATTTATTCTTCGTATTTTACTGAGTAACTATTTTCACAGGACAGGACATCTGGGGCTGGGGCTCTACGAGATTCAAAGACCGCAGACTCCAAAATTCTCAGGGTTTCGGTCTGTAGTCGAACATTCTCCTTACCCTTTCTGCGATGGTCACCAGTCCACTTTAAGGTCCTACTGTTTACTTTTATTACAGAAGACTGTGTTTTCACAGCTTCATTCCTCCAACGGCAATGTGCAGAAGGCTGGGCATGGGATGGGTCCTGAGAAATTGCCTGTTGATTGCCCATCACTTGGAAACACCTCCTCCATGGACTGGAACCCCTCAGTGGAAGGCCATTCCTTGAATATGCACGTTTTATTGAACTAAATATTAGTACTGACAACAACAACAGTAATAAAGATGCTAGTGATATTCCTGATACGAAGCCCTTTCCAACTCACCAAAGATAGATCACACTTTCCCTTTGACTCACAGTCACCTGCAACACTGCCGGGACAAACATGATCATACCCACTTTACAAATGGAAAACCAAGGCTTAGAAAGGTTAAGTGACTTTCCCAAGGACCTACAGCTAGTTGATTACAGGAGTGGTGCTCAATCCAGACCTCCTGACTCTCAAGAGTCAACCATCCTTTCCTGATCCAATAGATTAACATTGAGTACCCACAACATGCCATTCCTCACACTGGTGCCGGGGATTGACCAGTTCCTGAGTCACATCTAAATGCACTGCTGTGAGCCCCAGAACAGGAAGGCCAGGGAAAGCACCACTCTTGGCACAAACAGGGGCACTGTCCAGAAAGGGGGAGGCCAGGGCCCAGTGTAAGCTGCATACGCGCCAGCAGAGAATCGCTGTGACTGAAACAGAATCATTTCTTACAAAACCTCTGAGCCTCAGTGTCTTCATCCAGAAAGAGGGAATTGACAACAGTACTTATTACAGGGCTGTGGCGTGGCCTAAAGGAGCCGGTACATCTGAAGTAATTAGGCTACAGTGCCTGGTCCACAGTCAGCACTACGTAAGTGGTCGCTTGTCATTATCTTTCAGCACCATATAATGAGAGGCATGGTGGCCGTAAAAAGATGTCCTAAGTCACAGAACCTGTGAATGTTACCTTACAAGGTAAAGGAGTGAACATTACCTTATATGGCAAGAGATGTGAAAAGTTAAGGATTTGCAAGGAGATGCTTATCCTGGAGTATATGGGTGGGCCCTACATCTCATGAATGAGGCAGAGGGAGATGAGACAGAGGAGGAGGCAGCAATGTGACCACATAGGCAGAGATTAGAGCAATGCAGATGTGGGGCCAAGGAATGCAAACAGTCCCCAGGGCCAGAAGAGCAAGGAAGGCAAGAAAGAAATGACTATTTCCCTAGAATTTTCACATGGCCCTTGATTCGGTCATCTGGCCTCTGAAACTGTGAGAGAATACGTTCTGTTGTCTCAAGCCACTGATTTGTACAGCAGCCCTAGGAAACTAATGCAGGTACATCCTTGACATCAGCCTCTCTCACACCTTCCCGTCATTCTCAAGTCTCCCTGAAATTAGTCATTCCTCTCCACCTTCTCCAGTATCAACACAGTCCCCGCTGCTCCCTACGAGGTTGTTCCCATCCCCATCTATTTTCTTTCATTTTTATTTTTTGCTGCACCGAGAGGCTTGCAGAATCTTAGTTCCCCAACCAGGGACTGAACCTGGACCCTCAGCAGTGAGAGAAAGAAATCCTAACCAGTGGGTCGCCAGTGAATTCCTCCCATCTACTCTCTACTCAGCAGCCTCAGTGATCTTTCTTATGTCCCTCCCATACCAATTCAGGTTAAATATTGCAATCAAGATCAAAATCCTGCCCACAGCCTACAAGATCCTGTAAGCTCTGTCCACTACCATCACCTCTGCTACCTTGCCCCATTCTTGCCCTCCTGCCCAAGGTTCCAGTCACAGTCCCTCTTATGTGCCATGTTCCCTCTAGCCACAAGGCCACCTCATCTACTGTCAACCCTACCTTATCCCTGACCTATATAATCCGTATTTGAGACTATGCAGACTACATCCTGAGTGCACTCAAGGAATGGATAAATGGATGGATGGATGGATGGATAGATGAATAAATGAATGAATGAATGATCTACAAAGATTCTCAACAACCTAGGCATAGCTAATTGGACAAGGTATACAATCCCAACCTATAAGCTCCCACTGACCTATAATCTTGGAAGTGATGGAGCAATGAGGTGGCCAGGCAGAGATTTCCTCTCTTGAGAATCTAGATTTGGAAATGTTAAGAAAACAAAAGACCTCACTTCCTTAAGGGAAATCTCTTCCAACCTGGTTGGGTCCTGCACAGCATGTACCTAGCCCCTGCAGCCTGATCACACAACATCTGTCTTCCACACCAGACTCCAAGTTTCATGGCAGTCTTGATCACCACTGCATCCCTGCTGCACCCAAGGAATGGATGAATGATGGTTGACCAAGGGGTCGTGGGAGTCCACCTCATGAGGTAGTTCACGGATGCACATAAAGAGAAAAGGTCCCAGATCACGGAGATGGGGGAACAGAGTTTCTCGATTTCTGGTTGATCCATCTAAACCCACTTTTGAGGCTCAATCCAGACCCTGCCTATGAGAGACGGGGGAAATGGGCAGAGTGTCCGTGGAGACAGCCATGTGGGGAGAGGATGGGCCATCAAACCCCACGAGTTCAGGTTGCAAATCCTGGAGCTGTTCAGCCTGGACAAGAAGAGGCCCAGTTATGGCCTCCACACTCTGATGTGTTCTCAAAATGAGAGCACACAGATGTGGTTTATTTGATTCCAGAGGGAGAAAACAGAACCAGAACTAGAGAAGGGGGCTTGGGCAGAGAAGTCATAAAGAAGCAAATATCAGCTAAAAAAGAACAACTTTTTAAAAAACCACTGACCAGTCATCCAATCACCAGAGGCCCACCTGCGGCACAGGCATTAGAGGTGTTAAAGCAAAGAATGTTTCTTCTAACCTTGAGAGGCTGAGATTTTGTTCTTACTATCACAATTATGTACATTCTAATGTGGCTGTCATATCCTCATCTGTTTCCTGCAAAAAGTGACAAGCACAATTTTATCAAGAAAGTAAACATAGGAATCCCAGCCAAGGTGTATCACAAATTAAATTCATATCCTGAGGTTCCCTCCTCCCCACCGCACCAAGCACAGAGCAGTGATAGCTGAAATACAAAAATAGAAAATTTAGAGATGTAACATTACTCAAAAATAAGATAAAATTCTCAACTAGAAAAAAAGAAGACCACAGTGTGGTAGGTGGAGATGAAGATGCAAGCTTGATGGGCTCTAAATATGAAACAGCCAAAGGACTGTGGCAGTGTGAATTCCCCAGGACAACAGAGACTCATAGCATCCCCAGAAAAGGCAGGGGCAGAGCCACATTCAGTGTAAAGGGGGACCAGAGTCAAGCTCACTATTTGAAGCAATGCAGGTAGAAGACAGCCTCCTCTACTCACGAGAAAAACAGAAACAAAGTTCCACTGCTGCCTGGCACCGCACGCCACATGAAGCTGGGAGCTCGGGGTGGCAAGACAAAGAAGCAGAAACAAGTGATGGATTGAATGAAAAAATGGCCATAATTATTCAGTCATTCCCATACCTATGGCCTCTGTAAAATGACTTTGCAGTTCCTCCCATCAAAAGATGGAAATTACCTTCCCACCTCTTGAATTTGGGCTGGGCTTGTGATTTGATTTGGCCAGTAGAATACAATGGAAGTGACAGTAAGCTGGTTCTAGGCATAGGCCTCAAGAGCTACCAGGAAGTGAGAGTTTATAATCAATAACCAGATAGACAGCAGACTTCTCACCAACAATAGACCTAAAAGACAAAGTTCTGAAGGTAAATAATGGTTTACCAAGGATTCCATGCTCTGCTAAACTATGACTCAAGAGAGAAAAGAAAACAGACATTTTAAGACATCCAAATGTTAAGAGAGTTGACCACCCTTGACACCCAACATATGTACTGACTACAACTTTTAAGGATGAACTTGGCAAGAAGAAAAATGGACCCAGAAAAAGGAATGGGATGCAAAACATAAAAAACAATGGTGAGCAAAGATGTTGGCAAAATGTGTGGGCAAGTTAAATTATTAACTAAAAAACAAAAATAATAACTAAAGTTTTTTTTTAAATTAGTAGACCCAACATTCTTTGAAACAATAAGAAATATAGAGCAGGTATTAGTGGGTTTGTTCGACACTGTTACAATTCTTGTCTGATTCAGTAGAAGAAAAAGATACTGAGTAGCTTTATATTTCAGGAGAAAGAAGAAATACAATTCAGAATGTATGCTAAAATGTTAAGGGTATAACCACAGTCAGCAGAGGGAAAAAAGGGATGGCAGAAGGAATACCCAAAATAAGATGGTAGAAATACGGCAGCAATCACTATAAATATAAACCAATTAAGATCACCTATTAAAAGACAAACTAAAATGAGTATAACAAAATGAGATAACAAAATGTTATTTATAGTATGGTATTTATATAAAGCTTTAAAAATACTATATATTGCTTATGGACATGTAAATATGTAGTAAAATATAAAAATAGAGATGGAAAAAATACAACCAACTTCCAGACAGTTGTTCTTTCTGTGGAAGGAAGAAGGGAGGGAAGTGGGAATGGGGAGGGTAAAAGAGGTGACTCTGGCTGTGCTTGCAATGCTTTGGTTCTTTGAAAGTGAGATCTGGAGGGAAAATATTCACATTTTCAAATCTGAATTATAGGAATAATCTATACAGTAGCTATATTTTTTTCTGTATGTTTGAGATATTTTGTGATATGTTTTAAAGTTGGAAGGGAGGAGGAAAGAACTAAGGAAGGAAAGAAGGAAAGAGGATTAACCACCTCTTTTATGTTCTGTACTCTGCTGCTTTGACATCTGGGGCCTTGCTGACCCTGGAGGGCCTGCCCCTCCCAACATGTGCCAATTCCTAGAGATAGTCAGTAACTAGACTGGGAATCTTTAACACAAAAAATGTTCAGAGCCCATACCCCCAACCACTTTCCTGGGCTCTGGGCACTGTACCCCTGCCTTCAGCACCCCAGGGACAGGTACTAGATGGTTAGGGACAGCCCTAAACCCCAGAGCCCCTGCAGTTATTCAATCCCAAGCGGCTTATCCTGCCTGGCCTATTCCTCCCAGTGCAAACCACAATAAAGGCTCCGGCCTACGTCTTCCCCTCACTCCTTTGCCTCCTGACCAATCATGGTGCTTCCCTATGTCGGAAGTGTTGTGCTTCCTGTTTCTAGGGGGCTGCAAGTATTTACTTCACGACAGTCATTTCCATGTTTGCATGTACCACTGTGCCTGGTTAAAACAAATCCCCAGTACCCTAAAAATAGGAAAAAAAAAAAAAAGATGGGAGAGAGAGAGGAAAGATCAGTCCTACAACTTGACCAGAAATTAAGAACTGTAAACTCAGTTCATCCAGGGGCTGGCTCTTTTTAACCCAGTTCTCGGTTATTTTATTGCCCAGAAACAGACTTTCAGGGTAAATAAAACTGCTTCTCTGTCTCTGTGGTTCTCTCAGCCCTGAAGAGCTTCTCTGCCCTGCAGCCTCTTCTATCAAAACCTTCTGTTCTGGGCTCAATGGATTCCTTCCAATTCTCTCCGCAGAAGGAATTTTACCCCCAGGCTCATCCGTCAGTTCAGCCCAAGCCTGGCTGGCCCACCTCTGTCACCCTGCCTTGACGGGCTCCTGAGGCTGAGATGTTGTTCCATTGACCTCCGGGTCGCCAGCCCCTAGCGAGCACAGGCAGAGCAGAGCGCACCACACCTGTTCTGCAAATGAACGGGGTGACAGTGACAGCCCTCAGAGGCACGGAGAGCTGCTCTGGGAGTGAGCATTCTGAGAAACAAAGAGTGACTGCAAGCCCACAGCACAGCAACATGCAACATCCACAGTGGGACCATGAGGCCACATCGACTCTTTCACGGGAGTGTGTATCTTTACAGGTCCAAACTTTCAAGTATTTTTTGACAGATTCATTTTTAAAATGTATACACGTTTAGACTCACCTGCAGGTTTTAAACATGTTCTTATTACTTACAACTCATTCTCTTTCCCACCATGAGCATATGTTAAATTGCTAAGGTAACACATGCTTGTAGAAAATTCCAACAACAAAGTAATGTATCAAGTAGAAATTACCTGATACAAGCTCCTACCCTCTCCCCTAGACAGCATATTGAGCTCCTACCCTCAACATCAACAGCATATTAAAAAAAAGCTATGGTTTTTCCAGTAGTCATGTATGGATGTGAGAGTTGGACTATAAAGAAAGCTGGGCGCTGAAGAATTGACGCTTTTGAACTGTGGTGTTGGAGAAGACTCTTGAGAGTCTCTTGGACAGCAAGGAGATCCAACCAGTCAATCCTAAAGGAAATCAATCCCGAATATTCATTGGAAGGACTGATGCTGAAGCTGAAATTCCAATACTTTGGCCACCTGATGCGAAGAACTGACTCACTAGAAAAAACCCTGATGCTGGGAAAGACTGAAGGCGGGAGGGGAAGGGGACGACAGAGGATGAGATGGTTGGATGGCATCACCAATTCGATGGACATGAGTTTGAGTAAGCTTCTGGAGTTTGTGATGGACAGGGAAGCCTGGCATGCTGCGGTTCATGGGGTCGCAGAGTCAGACACAACTGAGCGACTAAACTGACCCTCTCCCCTTGCCTCCAGCCTCACCCTCCAGGTATGATCACTGTTGACACCTTGCTCTCATAAACAACTGGTATACAGCCTGAATCCCTTATTCAGACCACTCAGCATGTGTGTGAAAACTAGGCACCATCATGCAGGTTTAAGCTAACCCTCTAAACAGCTCTGTGAGGGTTGCATGATTACTGCTCCCAGAAAACCAGCCTGAGCACGAATGTGACACAGAGCCTGGCTGCCTGGCTTGGAATCTGGCTCTGTCATTTACAGGCTCTGTGGGCTTGAGCAGCTTTACATCTGTGCTTTCTTTTCTTGGTGTTAATAAACAGTGCACATTTCATGATCAGCTGTGAGAACTGAATAAACTGACACAGGTAAAGAGCGAAGAACACACAGGAACCCAATAAATGATGATTTCCACTTTACAGCTAAAGTAACGGAGGCTCAGAAAGGCTATGTCACTTACTAAATCCAACATGCGATTATGAAATCACGCATGAACCTGCCAGGAGAGCAGGAAACTGCCCTCCTCCCAGAAGACACAGGAGGTGAGTGTAACTCTGCCTTACAACTTCATTTCCCCCGATGTTTTTTTAGTCCATTCGTCCTTCTCTGACATGTTTCCCTCTCTCACCCTCTGAGTCAGGAGGTAAGCTGTCACTTTTTGCTGCCAGTTCCCCACCTCCATCAACCTGTCATCCAGTCTCAACAGGTTGATTTGCTGTAGACTGGAAACCAAATATAACTTGCTGGAGAGAACAGTGCACGAAACAAATACAAGTAGGCATGGAGTGAAGCCCTAAGCAGAGTTTCTGTTCATAAACTGAGTGAGTCTAACAACAGGCTTATTTTCTAGGTTTTAAGAGACCTGCAGATATTAATAGATTCCAGGCTGGGTTCTGGAGAACTGAGGTGCTAGGCTCATGCCCTATGGATTAGTGAGTTACTGACACATGAATGTTGTGGTTCAGTTGCTAAGTTATGTCCGACTCTTTGCGACCCCCTGGACTGCAGCACGCCAGGCTCTTCTGTCCTCCACTATCTCCCAGAGTTTGCTCAAATTCATGTTCATTGAGTCGGTGATGCTATCTAACCATCTCATGTTCCCATATTTTAACACTAAAGTTTCTGTTTTGCCTCTTCTGTTTTTTGCTACTCTATATGATTTTAAGCTTTGGAAAGGAAGTGATAAAAGCCAAGGGTCACATTATAGATGTCTTCTTAGCCAACTTAGCTACAGATTACATTTATGGAAGATGTTGCTTAAGTATTTGGTTACTTAGTCTTTTATAGAACAATTCTAATTCTTCCAAGCCTTTTATTCAGGAAGTAACAATATTGTTAAACAATAATCCTGAGAAATCACTGAAAATTGTGAAAAAGTGTACTTTCTAAATTTTACAAAAAATTACTATATGAAAATGTGTATGTTGAACTTTATCACACAACTAAAATTTTAAAAATTGATCCTTGACATAGTGGCTGAAAGAATAAACAAATGACCAAGTATATTCACATATTAACAAAAAAATAGTTTCTGTGTTAGGCATTTTTCCATTTTTCTGCTCTCACAAGACAGAACTGCAAATCACAGTCACTTTGACAGGGTATTTCACTTCACACACAGCATTTCAGGCTCCCCCAGGTACCACCAAAACCTAGAAGCATCAGGAGGTGCTGTGCGGCATTTAAACATCTTCCCAGCTCAGCACTGTAACTCTCTTTATAATGACTGGCCACAAATTTCCGTCAGGCATGTGTGTGTGTGTGTGTGTGTGTGTGTGTGTTAATACTAAATTATGCCGAAAACCAAGCACGTGCAGGGCCCCAGCTCTGGGCTAGGTCCTGGGGGAACCAAGGTAAGCAAGACCCAGGTTGCACCCTGAAGAAGGTGAGGTGGGGCCAGGCACAGGGTGAAGTTCGATTGAGAGGCTAAGCATGCCTGGAGAAGGGAGTGCAAATAAAGCTTGGGGAGAGCTAGGGACATGGCTTGCTTTGCGGCCCCAAGGCCCTGTAAGTTCTCTGATTTCGTAGTTACATCCTCGTGTTTGCTGAAAGCATGTACATTACACACTGCTGTGGTTCACGTGAAATACCAAGATTCAGCGGGAGGAGAGACAAGGGAGACTGATTCTTTGGCTTACATGCACAATCAGATAACCCGGGTTCCCAAATGGATTTCTTTGGCCTTCATTCTCTGATCAGATCACTTTGATATCCCTACTTCTGGTGCATATGGGAGACCCAGATCATCTGCTATCCAGAGAAGTTTCAAGAAACTGAGCACCCACATCATAATGGGGGTAGGCTTGGCGGGGAAGCGCGGGTCCCTGTGTAGGCTCCTGGGTGAGGGCTTGGTTGGGAGTCCAGGCTGAGGGACCAGCCTCACAAGGGAGAGAAGGCATCTAAGGGCTGAACACGCTTAGCAAACTGTGAGCCTGCAGGCCAAGTGCCGGGATGGAAGGGGAGAGACTGAGAGGTGCTGGACTACCTCCCTGAAGTCTTGATCTCCCTGTGAGACCTGGACTTACAGCCAGAGAGACTTGGGTCCAGTTTGGCTCCACTAGCTACAGACTGTATGATCTTGAATGGTTTGAGCCTTGGTTTCCTCACCTATAAAATGGGATGATATCCATCCCAGCGGGGTGTCTATGAGGACTAAAAGGAAAAAAAGGTACATAAAAGTCTTAATTAGCCCCGTGCCTGGGATATACAAAGTGTTCCTGAAAAGTTCTTGCCCTCATTCAGAAATGTGTTTTTCACTCATGTCAGAGACCTTGTCCCCACTGCAGTCAGGCCTTGGGGCGAACTGATCCTGTGACCCCAGGTCTCCCGTCTCAGCCTCGAGAAAGGCATCCACCTTTGCTCCACAAGATCCCTCTAAACGGCTTAATAACAGGGGCCCTCAGAAGGGGAGCCAGACTCAACATAATTACTGCTCTTGTGCCCTCTTTGTAATCTTGACTTTGTGGGGATTGTTTGATCACCATAGTTGGGGTGTGTGTGCAGTATTTAATTAAGCAGATGAAAGCATGTTAGAATGAAACAACAGTACCTCTAATTTAATGGCCTGTTTTGCATCTTATCCTAGAACCACGACAAAAGACGCTTCCATTCAAAGCAAAGAACTTCTCTCTCCCTCTCTCTCTTTTCTTTCTCTCTCCCTCCTTCTCTCTCTTTCCCCAGTTGAAATCCAGCCAACAGGGTTCCCACCTCCCCACGATGTTCTGGAGAATAAACCATTGCTAACCATTCCTCACTCCCTTATGTGTGACCTGCCTGATGGAATTCAGAAGACAAAGGGGCGGGGGAGGAAGTGTGGTGCAGGGGTGAGTGCCCGGCCGTCCAACCCCAGCTCCAGTCCCAGTTCTGACCTCACGCCACTCACTCCCAGGCCAGACTCCTCCTCTGTGACATCTTCAGTTTAAGCCTATCCTGGCTCTTCTTTTGGAAAATAAAATATTTATTAGAATGTGTGCCTGTGGAACCAAGATTTGGGGAAGATTTATAACAGTAAATACAGTCTAAAATGGGGTAATTAAACATAATAAAAATGTTGTCCAGCTAAGCAGAGTCTAGAAAGAGATATTAGCAGATAACAGGATGATCCCTGAACTCTTGTCTAGCTCTAAAATTCCATTATTTTAATTCTGAGCTGTAGCATGCCAACATTTACCCAAGTCAATAAACATCAAGAGACTGATATTTCATCAGAATCCAGCTCTGATTTTTCAATATTGATTTTTCTGAAGTCAATTTTGGTTTAAAGTGCCTTTTTAAATTGGTGCTCTGTGGTGTCAAATGTCAACATTTATTTTTCCAGAACTCTCCTTCCTGTGGGGACTTTGGTCAGTGAATGAAGCTTTCGATACTCGGAGTTCCTATTTTTCTTGCTTCTGATTGAGGACCCTGCTGAATAGTGTAAGGTGTCTTACTGAGCCTTAGGTTCCTGTTGGGATATGAAAAGTGACTTCCCTGTGAATGCCCATCATGTAAAAGCCAGAGGAGGAAGAGCCAAAGAGTGGAAGAAGATGGAGGGTTTATTTTGGGTCTAGCTAAATGCTTCAAAGGCTTCATGCAGACCTGTGGCTCACCATTCACCTGCTGTGTGACCTTGGGAAGGTCACTCAACTTCTCTGAGCTTTGTTGGGTTGTTTGCAAAATGGGGATAAGAATGTCTATTTCATAGACAGGCTGTGAGAAATGAGTGAGATAGCTCGTGCCAGTGTCAGGCCCACAAAAGGCATTCAGCAAAGGGTGATGTTCCCTCCAGCCCTTGAATTATTTTCCCTCCACTGCTATATTTTATTGAAAAATTTTCAAATTACAGAAAAATTGTAAGAATAATACAATTAACACATTAATATGCCTTTCATCTGTTCACCAACTGTTAATATCCTTTCACATTTGCTTCTCTCTTTTTCTGCTTTTCCCCCTGAATTATTTGAGTGTAGACTGCAAACAAAAGACCACTTTACCTCTAACACTTTGTGATGTATCTCAGAAAAATGAAGAACCTCTCCCACATAACAGCATTCCTATTGTACACCTTAAAAAGTAATATTCATAAAATAATATTGTTTAAAATAAAATTTGCCTGTTTGTGATTTTCTTTAATTCCAAATTCTGCTCAACATTCTGTAATAACCTAAATGGGAAATGAATTTGAAAAAGAATAGATGTAAGTATATGTATAACTGAATCACTTTGCTATATACCTGAAACTAACACAACATTGACAATCAATTATACTCCAATATAAAATTAAATGAAATTAAAAAATTTTAAAAATCACACATGGGACTTCCCTGGTGGTCCAGTGGTTGACTATGCACTTCCACTGCAGGGGCACAGGTTCTAGCCCTGGTCAGGGAACTAGGATCCTGCAAGTCATGTGGTTAATAAAAAAAAAAAAATCACACATTATATACTTGGTTGTCAATTTCTCTTTGCCAATCTGCCCTTAATTTTTAAATGATATGAGAAAAGAGATATTCTCCTGGGTAAGCAGGGGCAAAAGAGCAGATGTTAACTTAATAGCAGAAGAGGCAAGAATTGAGTTCAAATCCTGTCTGAGCCACTGGCTCTGGGTGACCTCGGGCCTAATGCTTCCTTCTTACAGATGTTTTCATCATCTGTAATTGATGGCTTGCACCACTTCCTCTCAGGACCCATTTTCCCTCAAAAAAAGGGAGCTGAGGTTCACAAGCTTTTGAAGTCCTCCAGAGCCCAGTTTAAATTCTACTTCACTAGCAGTGTGACTTGCAGCATTAGCTTCAAATTATCTTATGGCTCTGAGCCTCAGTTTCCTGACCTGCAAAATAGGTGTGCTAATATTACTGCCCACTTTATAGGACTATAATTAGAATTAAATATCATCATTCATGTGAAGCACTAAGCGCAGTGGTGGGCACAAAGTAATGGCTCAGTAAAAGGAAAAAAAAGCTATTATTGTTATCAATATTTGGATATTATGGACACTTCAATCAAAGCTCTTATCTGTACAGCAATTACCTCTGGCTTATGAAGAGCCCTTCACAATTTATAAAGCACTTTCCCTATTATCTCCCGGAATGCAGTCTGGAGAGATGGCAGCATGGGGACAATTTTCCCCACTTCAGAGCGGAAACCTGGAGGCTCAGAGAGGTTGAGTGGGTTGGCTGAGGTTACCCAGCTGGTTACAGAGGGAACCAGGACTCAGAGGGGCCCTACCCTCATCCTGCCCTCTAGTTCTGAACTCTTATTCTGTTACCATGGCATCAGCATCATGTGTTTCTCCAGCCATTTCTGCCTTGAGAGCACTCATCTTATTCAATTTCAGTCCTTTCAACATCCGGTCAAATGTGGACACCACTTGCATCCTACTGTGTGACCACAGGAAAGAGACTCTGCTTCTCTGAGCCTCAGTCCTCCCGTCTGTGGGATGGATATGAACCCGTTGCCCCAGCAAGCTGCGAGGGGTCTGAAATGCAAAGCAGAGAATCACACTGAGCATTTTAGAGAACCAAAGCAATCAGTGTTATCATCAGACTCTGTGGGCCTATGAAGGGCTCCTTCCTTAGAAATGCACTCCTTTACATGCGGAGCCAAATAATTAGCCCAGTCCTCGTTTTTGAATCATAAACTACAAGAAACAAAGTCATTTTGAAAAATGGCTTTTCATTTGTCATGATTTTTTCATTTCCTCCAAGAGAAGGCAGACTGTACGAGGCAAAAATCAATGCTTCCCCATAATAACGTGCTTACAAGAGATCCGGGGCAGAAAGCCTCATAGAGAAGGGATAGAGGTTTATCTATAGGATACATCAGCCACAAGAATCTGAAGATCAATACCTTATGGACTGACATTAAAAATGCACAACTTTTAATCAAAATACAAAACAACAAACTATAAGATTTTAAGACAAAAACTATGTCTTGCCACTGAAAAAAATGCAAGTTTTTTTTTTAATGTATTCTTCTATCAACCTAAATATTATCATTATCAAAGCATCCTCCATATTCCAAGAACATAGTCACTCCACCTTCATCCCACCCACAGCACATATATTTTATAACCACTAAAACCAGATCCTATGGCTATGACAGGAAGGAAGGAATAAATGTTTGTTAGGTGCTGGCTACATGCCATGGTCTGTGTGAGTTGCTAGAGAAACAAGGATGCTCAAGCTGGATCATATGTCAGGCCGTAGCACTCTCTACCCCAAATCTTCTCGTGGGACCCCATTTCACTTGGAGTCAAGGCCCCTATAGTGCCCCCCACCTCATGTGACCTGCTTGTAGCTACGTGCACACTCATATCACCTCCTTTACTCTTCAGCCATGCTGGCCTCTTCACTGCTCCTACATGCTTCCCAGGGCTGCTCTAACAAACTACCACAGTTGAGGGGGTTAAGACAAGAGAAATATATCCCCTCACAGGACTAGAAGATAGAAGTCCAAAATCAAACCATTATCAGGGCCATGTTGTTTCAAGGCTCTAGGGAGAATCTGTTCAATGCCATTCTCTTAGCTGCTGGTGATAGCTGGCCATTCTTGGCATGCCTTGGCTTATAGGCATATCATTTCAGTTTCTGCCTCTGTCATCAGATGGCATCCCCTCTCTCTCCGTATGTCTCTGTCTCTCTGTGTCTTCTTTCCTCTTCTTATAAGGACACCAGTCACATTGGATTAAGAGCACAGCCTCGTATGGTGCCATCTTAATTAATTATATCTTCAACAACCACACTTCCAAATAAGGTCACATTCACAGACACTGGGGACGAGGACGTCAACATATCTTTTGAGGGGACATAATTCAACCCACAATGCATACCAAGCCCCAGGGCCTTTGCACTTGCTATGCTCTCCGTGTTGAAAGCTCTTACCCCAGGTAGCAACATGGTTCACTTCTTCATCTACTCCAAGTCTTCGCTGAAATACAGCCTTCTCAGTGAGACTTTCCTGTTTACACTGTGTAAAACTGCAACACTCCCATCACCACAGCACTCTCTGCCTTCTTTTCTTCCATGTTACTTATCTCCTGCCTGTATAATTTACTGTTTGCTTCTCTCTCTCTCCTCACTAGAACAGAATGTAAACTCAAGGTAGGCAGAGATTTTCATGCATTTTGTGAAATGTTTCCCTCGTAGTGAGAACTTAAAATTACAACACAAGGTGATGGGGTCTGTACGGCATAGAACAGGAGGCTGTGGGGATAGAGAAGGCAGTGGTCAGGCTCCAACCTGCTGAGAGAAGCGTCAGTGGTGTCTTCCTGGAGGAGGTGTTATCTGAGCAGAGTCAGGAAGAGTGAATGAAATAATCAAGTGCTAAGGCTGGGTGAGAGGGGGAGAGCAAAGGGGGCTACTCCAGGTGGATCAGCAGTATTCTAAAAGAGATCGGAACAATGACAACAACAACAATAATAACTACTGATGTCTCCTGAGCATTTATATGCCAGACATTCTTCTAAGCACCTGTCTTAACTCCCTGAACCTTGATAACCTAGGAGGAAGGTCCTTCTATTAGTTTCCTATTGCTGGTGTAACAAATTACCACAAATTTAGTAGCTCAAAGCCTTTGACTGTGTGGATCACAATAAACTGTAGAAAATCCTGAAAGAGATGGGAATACCAGACCACCTGACCTGCCTCTTGAGAAACCTGTATGCAGGTCAGGAAGCAACAGTTAGAACTGGACATGGAACAACAGACTGGTTCCAAATAGGAAAAGGAGTACATCAAGGCTGTATATTGTCACCCTGCTTATTTAACTTATATGCAGAGTACATCATGAGAAACGCTGGGCTGGAGGAAGCACAAGCTTTGCCGGGAGAAATATCAATAACCTCAGATGCAGATGATACCACCCTTATAGCAGAAAGTGAAGAAGAACTAAAGAGCCTCTTGATGAAAATGAAAGTGGAGAGTGAAAAAGTTGGCTTAAAGCTCAACATTCAGAAAACTAAGATCATGGCATCCGGTCCCATTACTTCATGGCAGATAGATGGGGAAACAGTGGAAACAGTGGCTGACTTTATTTTTCTGGGCTCCAAAATCACTGCAGGTGGTGATTGCAGCCATGAAATTAAAGGACACTTGCTCCTTGGAATGAAAGTTATGACCAACCTAGATAGCATATTAAAAAGCAGAGACATTACTTTGTCAACAAAGGTCCGTCTAGTCAGGGTTATGGTTTTTCCAGTGGTCATGTATGGATGTGAGAGTTGGAGTATAAAGAAAGCTGAATGCGGAAGAATTGATGCTTTTGAACTGTGGTGTTGGAGAAGACTCTTGACAGTCCCTTGGACTCAAGGAGATCCAATCAGTCCATCCTAACGGAGATCAGTCCTGGGTGTTCATTGGAAGGACTGATGTTGAAGCTGAAACTCCAGTACTTTGGCCACCTGATGCGAAGAGCTGACTCATTTGAAAAGACCCTGATTCTGGGAAAGATTGAGGGCAGGAGGAGAAGGGGACGATAGAGGATGAGATGGCTGGATGGCATCATCGACTTGATGGACATGGGCTTGGGTGGACTCAGGGAGTTGGTGATGGACAGGGAGGCCTGGCGTGCTATGGTTCATGGGGTCGCAAAGAGTCAGCAACGACTGAGCGACTGAACTGAACTAGTAGCTCAAAATAACACAACAATTCTCTCACTGTTCTGGAGGTCAGAAATCCAAAATAAGTCTCACTGGGCTAAAACCAAGGCACTGGCAGAGCTACTTCCCTTCTGGAGGCTCTCAAAGGAGAGAATCTATCCCTTTGCCCTCTCTTCTTCTAGAGGCTGCCTGCTCTCCTTTGTTCACGGCCCCTTTCTCCATCTTCAAAGCTAGCAGCGCAGCATCTCGGATCTCTCTCTGACTTCCACTTCCCTTGTCACCTCTCCTTCTCTATTTGAACTTTCTAGTCTCCCTTATAAGGACCCTTGTGATGATACTCAGCCCACTCAAATAATTTAAGATAATCTCCCCATCTCCAGATCCTCAATTTACTCACATCTGCCAAGTCTCTTCTGCCATATAAGGTAACATATTCACAGGTCTGAGATTAGAATAGAGACATCTTACGGGGCCATGACTCTGCCTACCACAGTCCTCATGCAGTTTTCAGATGGGGACCTTGAGGCTCTGAGTGGTTCTATAACTTCCCAGGCTTCTTGGGGAAGGTGCCTGAGCCAGGATTCAAAGCACAGTCTGACTTGCAGAGACCATGCCCACCCCCTGACTCTGTGAGACAGCTCAGCTGGGACACAGATCTGCAAGTAACTCCCCATGGCTGGAGAGTCAGGGATGACGGGGGAACAGCAAGAGCTAACGCAGTCACAGCAGGGCAGGTGAGATGGCAGAAGACCTGTGAACTAAGAAGGAGCTGGACTTTCTCCCTTGGGAAGTGGGGAGCCCCAGTAGGGTGTGGCCTCACTTGCAAACAGCACGGGTGTGTGTGAAGGACAGGCTGGCAGTAGCAAGGCAGGTACCTACAGGTCTCAGCAGACATGCACTCACCACAAGAGTGCAGGCAGAGCAAAGGAAGTAAAAGATACCTTCACCTTGATTGTCTCTGCCTGCGATGGTCCAGAGGGAACTTGAACTTTATCCCCACTGGGATACTGGTGTCCTGCCCCCATTCCATGAAAGGTTGATATGTTTTGGTCAGAATTGTGAAAGAGAAAAACTTCAATTATCCTAATTGTTCAAACACTGTCTTCTAGGAGAAAAGAAATGAAATGTTAAACAAAAAGTGGGTGGATGGCTGCAACAAAGGCAGAGAAAATTAGGGCAGGAAGCAGAGAGTATGGAGTGAGAGAGTCACTGGTGGGGGAGGGAGAGGAGGCAGTGAGGAGCTGCTGGGCAGCTGCAGAAGAGAATGGCGGATGGCAGGAGTGCCCAGGCTGGGGGCGGGTGGGCCTGAGAAAATGCATAGTGGGTGAAGAGCCAACCAGTCTAGGAGCCCGAGTCAAGGGCAGACAGGCAGGCAGCTTGAGCTAACTTACTGTAGGGCCTTGACAAGAACAGCTCTCCCTCTGGGCCTCCGTTTCCTAATGTGTATCAGAGGCTATGAGACAACGGGTCAGCCTGATGTTTTGTGGGGTTTCCTGCAACACCCAAACTCTCTCCTGTTGTCTGGCTGGCAGAGCCCCCAGAACCCCTCCTCCAGCCTCCTGAGGCTTTGCTGGTTGCCTCCCCACCCAGGAAGTATATCCTTGCTGGAACCAGGATGCTGTTGGGAGCCTATACCTGAGTTAGCACGCACTGCCGGGTAACACGCAAAGGCCTCAGCTGAGGTCCCTGCAGAAGGTGCTGAAGCCTAGCCTGCATCCTAGTTCCCATGTTGTATACCCACTTCCAAAAGTACACCTGTGCTCTCTGCACGCACCACCTCTCCCTGCACCCTCCTCCACATTCCACTCCACTCACCTAACACAGACAAAGAAACCCCAGACCGTCAACACCAGCTCAAGACTCCAGATCGTCTGGGAGATAGCAGCCCACCAATGCCCACACCACCTCCTATGGTTCCTCTGCCTCCTGCCAATGGCTCCCTGTCCTCAGACCCCATGTGGCCCAGGCCCCGAGGCACGGTGCTGAGAGACCATGAGGCAGAGAGAATGCAGGCTCAGTAAGGAACCACCTCTGCCACTTCTTCCTGGGGTCCTGGGGAAGATCCTGGGCTTTCTCATCAAGGGACCATGATGCCCCCTCCACCAGGTTGCCAAGAAAGTCAAAAGAGAAGACAGAATGACTGTCCCGCACACTGGAAGGCTCTACACAGAGGTAGAGATGGTTAGGATCATTGCTCTTCAATGACTCACACACAGTTACAGGCTCAGAGCCTCTGAATGTCTCAGACAGGCCCAAGACCAACCAAATCCATACTCCACTGGCCCCATGGCCCATCAGTCTGGAGGAATGCATATATGCAACCATCTCCTTCAATCCTCACAGCAAACTCAAGAGGCAGAGGCTGGTTTACACCCATTTCACAGATGAAGAAACTACGGCTCAGAGAGGTTTCAGCAGTTTGCCAAAGAGTACCTGATACATAGTGCTTGGCATTCACACCAAGTCCACCTTCCTCCCATGCCTGAGCAGGGACGTGCCATACCCAGGGAAGCCAGGGCTCAGAGAGGACAGTGGAGGGAGCATCCCTGCCAACCAGGGCAGGGCCACTGCAGGCAGTGGGAGCAGCGCAGCCAAGCCCTGGAAATGAACCTGGAAAATGATGCTAAATAAAAAGAGCCCATTAACAACAGACCACATACAAGGTAATTCCATTTATAGGGACCATCCAGAATAGGAAAATCCGTGCAGAGGGAAAGCAGTCTAGTAATTGACAGGGGCTAAGGGAATTGGGGGTGGGAGGGAAATAGGGAGTGACTGCCAATGAGTACAGGGTTTCTTTTTAGGATGATGAAAATATTCTTAAATTGATTATGGTAATGGCTGTTCGACCCTGTGAATGTGCTAATAATCACTGAATCATATGCTTTAAATGGGTGAATTATATAGTGTGTGAATTCTCTCTCAGTAAAGTTATTATTTTTAATAACTGACCTCTGGTTTAGCTCAAGGTGAAGTCTTAGTGAGGTAGTTAAGAGCCTGGCTTCAAATCCTGCTCTACGTGCTACCTGAGTGATCTTGAACAAGTTACTTAAGCTTTCTGTGTCTGTGTTTCCCTAGGCATACAACCAAGGCAATAATACCTCTTAGGATTATGAGGTTTAAGTTAAATAATGTAAATACCTGTTCTTAGAAAGGCCTCACTCATTATAATTTCATTATAATTTCTAGACAATTACTTGTTGCTATTTTCATTACCTGAAGAAATACCAAGCATGAGGGCCTTTAGTCCAATTTGCATACTGTTTGTACCTTTGTACAAAAGGCTTTCTGCCTCTCTGTTCTAGCTATCACAAAGAGACTTAAAATGCTTTCTCTCTGAAGGAAGAGAAACAAGCATTCAGTCAACAAACGTTCATTTTTGCTTCTGACTGGAACTTTTCTGGTTTCCCCTGGAGAGCTGAGCCAGCAGAGAGTTACAAGGAAGTGAATTTTAAGATGCCACTGAGATCATCTTGCCTTGGGAACAAGGAGGATCTGAAACTTGAACATGCCCCAGTAAGAAATCCCCTTTCTCAAATGAGATGAGGCAGATGTGGGGTCTGCCTTCAGGCAGGTTAGCTCAGCCTCTCTTTGGCTAGTTTGTCAGAGTGGCCCCGATTTCAGATGCGCCCATGATGCTTTGAGCCCACGCTGATTCTGGGCTTCCTCCTTGAATAAGCTGTTGGACACTGGAGGTCAAGCAGCCAATAAGCTGTGACTGGCCACAGCATCTTCCTTAGCAGCCTCACTCCTCCTTGGGAAAGATACCTGGACCACATGAATGAAGCCAGCCTCTGGGACCCAGACAGAGAGGCTGGGAAGAACAGTCACAAGGCACCCAAGAAACAGGTGGCCATGTCAAGGGTTTAGGTGCTATGAATGAGACAGAGTTGGAATAACTTATTCCCCAATCTCTTATCCTCTGCTACTGCTGGAATCATCCAGCATGAACATGTGGAATACTGCATTCCAGCAGTCTTTGTAAGTTGTGCCCAACCATGGGTCTGTTAGTCTCACTGTGAATACCTTACTAACAACTTGAGCAGCAGGAAGGGAAAGCTATTTCATGAAGTAGTGTCCTCCCTGTCACAGGGAGATGACATCCACATGGGGCAGATGACAGGTAAGCACCCATTAAGGATGTTTTGAAGGGGATTCAGACGCTGGCTGACCATCTGTGAATTCCCACGGCCACCCTCCTTGGTTTCTGAGATTCTCAGCAGTACTGCAACCTGAGGCTCAGTCAACTACGAAAATCACAAACCAAATGAGCTGGAAGGGACCTCAGAGACCATCTGGTTCAGTTCCTCTATTTCACCAAGGGAAAAACTGACTTTGCAGCTGAGAAGTTAACTTGCCCAAGGTCACTCAGCTCTTTGGGCAGAGCCTGAAGTCTTAAAATTGGCCTCTTCAATTGGGCCTGAAGTTGGGCATTGGCAGCTCAACTTTTCTGCTAAAAAACTGTTTCAAGACTTTTTGTTTCCATGAATCATAGCCAAATGGCTTTTAATCAGATGAGGATGCTTCTCAAACACAGAGAATTTTCAAAAAATGTAGCTTTCCCTCAGTACCATTAACAAACAGCAATCAGAACAAATGCTTTGAAAAGTCGTAAGATGTGCGATACAAGAATAATGACTTACATGTGTTTAAAATGATCCCACTTGAATCCAAGAATAAACTTTTAATTTTAGCCCGATTTTACAGATGAGGAGGTTGAAGACCAGGAAAGCTTGAGAGAAGAAAGAACTAGAAGCATAGGCTGACTTCAAACCTAGGACTTTTGCTACTACCCAGGTGTCCTAAAGCGACATGTTATAAAGAGATACACACATTTTCAAAGGAATGGGAGCTAATTATCTGGGCTGCCTGCTGGCTATAATCTCCCCCTGAATCACAGTTGCTGAGGTCAGAGCCTTCTCTGAGCATTTGCTGGAGTTTGGCCAGCTCCCGGGCACCTCTGGGCTGCAGAATACTTGAGCTTGCTGTGAAATTGCCCACTTACGGTGGTAACACCTCTCTTTCTTTCTCCTTTATATAAGAAGTACATGTAATGTTATTTCAAAGTGTTTCTATTAGCTACACCACTGTACTTGACTTTTCCTCTGAGCAATCACACCTCACTCTCTGCTCTGTGTGACCCAAACTGCCCTGAAAATGGAACTTGCCTTTGCACATAGCCCTGCCTCCAACACTTCCTGCCAACTACTACTCAAGATATTTTCCCTGAGACAAAAGGGCAAGGATTTGCTGCATGACAGAGTGTGGGTCCCCCACCAGCCAACTTCTCTTACCTGCAGCTCTCCCAGCCTTCTCCATGCAGCTTAAGGAAACACACCGTGTAAGAACAGGGCTGAGCTCCTCTGCCCTTGAGCATCGTTAACTTGTTTGCCAAATCTGAAACTAAGTCTAAGTCAAAATCAAGAGTAAATCCCAAATTCTGGGTAAAGAAAGAGATCATTTCTATACACACCTGGTACTAAACACCAAGAGTTCATCTAAGCAAAGACAAAGTTGAGGTTGATGAGTGAGGCAATTCATTTGTACTTGATATTTACACTTTTCCAAATGTGCTCCAAAATTATGTGCACTTTTACTTAGAGAAAATAGAGAGTATTCAAGTTTATGCTATTATTTTAATAAAGAATAAATTTTCACAGAAAAGTCTAGAAGTGATCAGATGATGAGCCTAGAATTTCTGCTTGCTCTTATTCATACCCAAGCTGATTCTAATCATTAAGCTGAGCGAGCACATTTACTGAGAGAAGCTCTGTAAATCACAGGCAATTTTCTTTTCCTCAAGACTAGATCATAGAAACCAAACCTGAAAGCAATGGCCATTATTTTCCTTATACCCCTAACAGCTTCAACATCCTCTGTACTCCAATTTTTTAAGTGGATATAGTAGACAATGGTGGTTTCCTATCTAAGCATTCAGCTTTCTCTCCCCTGATAGACCCTGATCTTCATTTGGGCTCCCTCCTCCCCAACATGTAACAGCCTGCTCTGTGCCTGTGGGATCCTGGCCCATGAGTGGAAACAAATTGTAGCTCAGCCCCTTTTCCTTGATCGTGACTGGTGCAGCTATAGCCAGTTAGAACACACAAATGCCTGAAGGAATGTGGTTGTAAAATTTGGGCCAGTGAACTACGAAGAAAAGTTTCCTGTAGTTACAGAACTAGACTCCATTATGATTAGGGTGGGCCTAGGTATTTTTGCTTTCCTAGGGCCCTTCTTCAATAAACAAACAAATGTGAATGTGTGTGTATTATTTTATGACTGTACTGATATTTGTTGTTTAGTCACTAAGTTGTGTCTGACTCTTTTGCAACTCCATAGATTGTAGCCCACCAGGCTTCTCTGTCCATGGGATTTCCCAGGCAAGAATACTGGAGTAGGTTGCCATTTCCTTCTCCAGGGGATCTTCCTGACTCAGGGACTGAACCCGTGTCTATCTCCTGGATTGGCAGGCAGATTCTTTACCACTGAGTCAGCAGGGAAGCCCATGTACTAGTATAAAGATGAATTATCAATATCACATATCAGTGCATTTTCTCTAACTTCAAAGTTCTTTCTTCTTATTAAAAAAAAAAAAAGTATTTTTGTGGCCTTTTAAAAGTACCATGGGACCTAGATGTTGTGTCTACTGTATCTTACAGATTAGATGACTCTGTTACAGGCTGAGTTGACTCCAAATATCCCCCTTACTCTGGACTTCTCATTGTGAGCCTATGGACTTCCTTATTGTTTATGCCACTCTGACTGGCTTTCTATTACTGACAGCTGAGAGCATCCAGATATCCTGGAACAAAAGACATGAAGGATGGCCAGATGAGAAGCATTGAAAGGAGGTAGATGAGCCCAAATCGGAAATCAGACATTGGCTTAAATCCCCATAACACTAACCTTTCTGGGTCTCAATTTTTGCATCTGTAAAATTATGACATTATGACCTAGGTGGAGCTCCAGAAATTGGGCAACAGGTAATGGGCACAATGATGAGCTATGAACTGATGAACTATGGACGGAGGTTCGTGACACTGTACAGGAGACAGGAATCAAGACCATCCCCAAGAAAAGAAATGCAAAAAAGCAAAATGGCTGTCTGAGGAGGCCTTACAAATAGCTGAGAAAAGAAGAGAAGCCAAAAAGCAAAGGAGAAAAGGAAAGATATTCCCATCTGAATGCAGAGTTCCAAAGAATAGCAAGGAGAGATAAGAAAGCTTTCTTCAGCAATCAATGCAAAGAAATAGAGGAAAACAATAGAATGGGAAAGATTAGAGATCTCTTCCGGAGAAGGCAATGGTACCCCACTCCAGTATTCTTGCCTGGAGAATCCCATGGACGGAAGAGCCTGGTAGGCTGCAGTCCATGGGGTGGCGACAAGTCGAACATGACTGAGCGATTTCACTTTCACTTTTCACTTTCGTGCATTGGAGAAGGAAATGGCAACCCGCTCCAGTGTTCTTCTCTGGAGAATCCCAGGGACGGTGGAGCCTGGTGGGCTGCCGTCTATGGAGTCACACAGAGTCGGACACGACTGAAGCGACTTAGCAGCAGCAGCAGCAGAGATCTCTTCAAGAAAATTAGAGATACCAAGGGAACATTTCATGCAAAGATGGGCACAATAAAGGACAGAAATGGTATAGACCTAACAGAAGCAGAAGATATTAAGAAGAGGTGGCAAGAATACACAGAAGAACTGTACAAAAAAGATCTTCATGACCCAGATAATCACGATGGTGTGATCACTCACACTCAGCTAGAGCCAGATAACCTGGAATGTAAAGTCAAGGGGGCCTTACGAAGCATCACTATGAACAAAGCTAGTGGAGATGATGGAATCCCAGTTGAGCTATTTCAAATCCTGAAAGATGATGCTGTGAAAGCGCTGCACTCAATATGCCAACAAATTTGGAAAACTCAGCAGTGGCCACAGGACTGGAAAAGGTCAGTTTTCATTCCAGTCCCAAAGAAGGGTAATGCCAAAGAATGCTCAAACTACCGCACAAAGGCACTCATCTCATACTCTAGTAAAGTAATGTTCAAAATTCTCCAAGCCAGGCTTCAGCAATACTTGAACCACGAACTTCCAGATGTTCAAGCTGGTTTTAGAAAAGGCAGAGGAACCAGAGATCAAATTGCCAACATCTGCTGGATCATCAAAAAAGCAAGAGAGTTTCAGAAAAACATCTATTTCTGCTTTATTGACTATGCCAAAGTCTTTGACTGTGTGGATCACAATAAACTGTGGAAAATTCTAAAGGAGATGGGAATACCAGACCACCTGACCTGCCTCTTGAGAAATCTGTGTACAGGTCAGGAAGCAACAATTAGAACTGGGCATGGAACAACAGACTGGTTCCAAATAGGAAAAAGAGTACGTCAAGGCTGTATATTGTCACCCTGCTTATTTAACTTATATGCAGAGTACATCATGAGAAACACCGGGCTGGAGGAAGCACAAGCTGGAATCAAGATTGCCGAGAGAAATATCAATAATCTCAGATATGCAGATGACACCACCCTCATGGCAGAAAGCAAAAAAGAACTAAAGAGTCTCTTGATGAAATTGAAAGAGAGTGAAAAAGTTGGCTTAAAACTCAACATTCAGAAAACTAAGACCATGGCATCTGGTCCCATTACTTCATGGCAAATAGATGGGGAAACAGTGGAAACAGTGGCTGACTTTATTTTTTTGGCCTCCAAAATCAACTGCAGATGGTGATTGCAGCCATGAAATTAAAAGACACTTACTTCTTGGAAGGAAAGTTATGACCAACCTAGACAGCATATTAAAAAGCAGAGACATTACTTTGTCAACAAAGGTCATTCTAGTCAAGGCTATGGTTTTTCCAGTAGTCTATGTATGGATGTGAGAGTTGGAGTATAAAGAAAGCTGAGTGCCGAAGAATTGATGCTTTTGAACTGCGGTGTTGGAAAAGACTCTTGAGAGTCCCTTGGACTGCAAGGAGATCCAACCAGTCCATCCTAAAGGAGATCAGTCCTGGTTGTTCATTGGAAGGACTGATGTTGAAGCTGAAACTTCAATACTTTGGCCATCTGATGTGAAGAGCTGACTCATTGGAAAAGACCCTGATGCTGGGAAAGATTGAGGGCAGGAGGAGAAGGGGATGACAGAGGATGAGATGGCTGGATGGCATCATCGACTTGATGGACATGGGTTTGGGTGGACTCAGGGAATTGGTGATGGACAGGGAGGCCTGGTGTGCTGTGGTTCATGGGGTTGCAAAGAGTCGGACACGACTGAGTGACTGAACTGAAGTGAATGGGCAGAATTATTAGGGGTTGCAGGAGTTTGAGTAGAAGCTCAGTGACTGGCTAGTGTAGGAATGACTCAATTTCTACTTCCTTTTGTGTTTTGTTTCTGTAACTCAGTAGCAACAGGGTCAGAGAAATGATCCAAACAAAAACAGCAAAAGGAGGAAAGAAAAACAAAGGGAATTTATTTGGGAAGTCAAGAGACTATTGGGAATTGGGAAACTAAAGCCAGCAAGAACCACGCAATAAAGGAAAAGAGCCAGTGAAGGAAGTAGGACCTTGGGGTCCTGGCCCACATCCACTCTTAACTCACAGCAAGTCCCTGGGAAGTCCTTTATTCTCTGGGCCTCAAGTCTCCCTTCGTTAAAGAAAAGAAAAAGAGGAAGTATGCCTTTTTCAAGTGCTCACTAGCCCTATTTGGTTAGTGGTTACCATTCTAGAAACTGCAGATATACAACAGTTCCATCGTCACAAAAAGTTCTTTTGTACAGCACTGCTTACAGAAACCATTGTTCAATACTATGTTAATATAAAAACTGGGCTTCCCAGATGGCGCTACTGGTAAAGAATCAACCTGTTAATGCCGGAGACACAAGAGACATGGGTTCAATCCCTGGGTCGGGAAGATTCCCTTGGGGAAGGAAATGACAACACACTCCAGCATTCTTGCCTGGAAAATCCCATGGGGAGAGGAGACTAATGGGTTACAGTCCATGCAGCCACAAAGAGTCGGACACGACTGAGCACACTTAATTTTTAATAAATAAATAACATAAAAACTATCTGTGATAGCCATAAAATCAAATTGAGTGGATTCACAAATACCTCATGAACTTTTCTGGTGCTTACATACGTAAGAAAAAAGAAACACAGGGCAAGGAGTCCAAAAATTTGGATTCAAGCCTTGACTCTCACTTCCTGGCTGTGCGACCCTGGAAGAGACAACTTACCTTTCTAAGCCTCAGCTTCCTCATGTGTAAAATGAAAAAAATAATAGTTTCTATCTTGTACGGGTACTGCTATGATCACAATAGCTAATACATGAATTCAACAAATATTTATTGTGTCTACTATGTGCCCATAACTATCCTACACACTGGAGATAAACAGGTAATAGAATAGATAGATATCACTGCCCCTATGAAGCTGACATTCTAACATTAGATTTTAGCAAATGTGAGCTATCAATCCTGATAATCATATGGCGGTACTCTGATTCATATTGTCATTGTTATTGTCAATGTCATTGTCATTGATGGAGACTCATCTCTCAAGCAGTAAGAATGTAATTTCAATTTTAAAATATGGGGCCCTCTAACTTATCTCCCTCCCCAACACAGAGCTCAACTAAATATTCTTTAAACTTGTGCACTGCTATGGGTTACATCATAAAACCAAAGACTTCCCTGTGACATCTGAATCTAATTCAAGAAAAAAAACTGATTTCAGCAGCTTTCAGTCCAGACTTTAGAAAAAAATTAATTATGCATGCATTCAACTAGCAATGAGCAAACTTGATAATTTAAGCAGTTTAGCAATTGGATTGAAATTTTAGAGCTAATTTAAACTACTCCACACTACTGACTTCAGACTTGAGGTTACAAAGCTGAATTAGCCTGGACAAGAGCAATTACTCAGCACTTTCTGTGCACATGGCTTTGACTGACTTTTGGGCACAATGAAGTGACTGCCCATGTCCAACCACAGACAGCTGGAGGCATATATGCCACACGGACCTTGTTTTTGTGCTCTCTGAAGCAAGACTGGGTCTTATTTATCCTTGTTGCCCCCAGCCTGACAAAAGTCACCGCACACTCCACAAATGAATTAATAAGTAAGTCTTAGTAGAAGGGTCACAGTGATAAATTTATCGCTGTGTAACTTTAGGCAAGCTCCTTAACCTCTCTGAACCTGTTTCTTTATCTGCAAAATAGAAATAATAACAATACCTTCAAGATAGTTGTGAAAAAATAGAGATGATGTATATACAGCGTCTAGCACATAGTAGGTACTAAATAAATGTCAGTGCAGCCATTTAAAAACATGGCACCAAAACTCTTAGACATATCTCCCTTTAGAGGAAGTGTGTGTGTCTCTGTCCCCTCCTCTCAGATTTGAGAAGACTTGTGAATGTTCTGGTCAACAAAGTATGGTAAGAGTGATGCTATATGACCTCTAAGATGGGGTCATAAAGGCCATATAGCTATAACCTGCTGCTCTTAAAACATGCACTCAGGATTTCTTCTTGGGCTCTCAGGAGGCTCCATCTCAAAACCCAGCCACTTGCTGTGAGAAACCAAACCATGTGGAGAGGCTGTGTGTTGGGCCTCTGACAGTCTCAGCTAAGCTCAGACATCAAGTCTTCCCAAATCACAGGGCATGACAAGCCATCCCTGTGATTTCCTGACCCACAAGGTCCCTGAGCATAATAAAGTGATGGAATGATGGTTGTTTCACCCCCAAGTTTGGGATGTTTTGCACTGAGTGGTAAGCAACTGGAACAGCCAGTCGGTATAACTCATTCACTCAGCCCCCACTGTGGCCTCTATGTGTGAAGCAATGCAGTGCACTCTGGAGAGTCTCAGAAAGTGCACACGCTAGTGGAGAAACACAACTGTACGCAGCTAGTGGTGTGCTGGTCAATGTTTCATAAACACCTGAGGGTAGGGGACAGCCTGGTTTGAGGCAGTGGATGATTTCCACCGTGTGAATACTTCCATCATTGCCAATATGAAGCTATCAACTTGAAGTCAGCCAGCTTCAAACATTCCCAAGAGTTACCATGAGCTCTTTTGAGCCAGTGCGAGTCAGTTCCAGATGCCACTGTCAGAAGACCTCAGTGTGGGGTGAGAAGGCACCACAAAAGGGCAGCAAAAATGTTAGGGGCAAAGGAGAGCTTGGGGATGAGGTAATGAAGGCCATTTAAGTCCCGAACTCCCAATACGGTCTCCAAGGAACAGTAAGGAACAAGAAGAACACATAATATGCACACTTTCAACAAAATAGAAGATGCAGATTCCCCAAACCTCAAATTACCTAGAAGTGGAAAAGCAAAGTCAAAATCTCAGTGAGAGCAAGTGCTGAGAACAACTGCAGTTTGGGGAAAACCGTAGAGGAGAGAGGAGCCGGTAGCAGGTAGATGGTTTTAAAGCTCATCTAAAACCATCCTAGAACAAGAAAGACCCTGGAAATAAATATCAGTGGGTCCAATCACCAACTACAGGGAATGGATTTGTAAGGAGGAGAGGTAAGGAGATGGTCTTTCCAAGGTAATGCCTGGGGGAGGCGGAGAAGAGGATCAAGGAAAAGAGGGGTGCCATGGAAGTCTCAACGAAGAGGAACAGAAACAAGGGCGAGTCTAGAATCTGGCAAGACAAAGAAAATCAAAGAACATGCAATCCCTCCCCTTGCCTCTTCCTCAAAAGAAAAAAAATGTCAGGGATGGTGACTGAGTCTTCCCAGGGCCAACACTGTCCCATCTGTAAAAGGAGGCTGGGTCCAGGTCTAAATGTGTATGAGTCTATGTTTTAAATATCCTTGTAGGAAATCGAGGGTTCCTCCTAATCTGCATTTGTGTTAGTTTCCCCAAGAGCAGAGCTTGCCTGAGAGTAGAGAGGCCGGCCATTCCGCAAGGGAGCCAAGAGGCAAGACAGACAACAAGAAAAAGTGGATGCAGGGCAAGTTGTTGAGCCAGTCATTGCTGTGGGCAACTGAGGAACCGGCAGGAATGCTTCTCCAATCCGGCCCTCAGGAGGAGGAGGCCAAGGCATCCAGCCTGTGTTGGTCTAATTCCTTGGAGAAGCAGATTTCAGGACAGGATTAGATGAGAAAGACTGTCACAGGGGAAAGGCCTCTGAGAGAATGGGGTTGGGAGAGCATGAGACCACAGTGTAGGTCTGACCCCAGGAACAGGACAGAGAACACTCGGGAAGGGTGGACAGTGGAAGAGTCTTGGATGGCAATGCAGTTCTAGGGGTGCTCAGCAAGGCCAATGGGGAGTCTTTGAACCCATGGTGTCATCAGAGGAGACCTGTGTCTCCCATGACTGGGCCTGTTCTAGAGTCCCTGCTCAGCTCAGTGCTGGCTGAGAGCAGTCCCTGGGAAGCCTGGTCTCCACACAAAAGTGGTGGCAGATTTCAGAAGGCAGCAGCTGGAGCTGTGGTGAATCTGTCTGCCACTCATGGGTATGGCTGAGGTGCATTTTCATAGCTGCCATATGTGGCCGAGTGGCCTAGAGACAGGGACCCAGAGAAGGGCAGTGGGGCCTTTAGAGGGGACCCCATTAGCATGCAGGAGACATAGATGACCTCAGGAGTATTCAGGAGATGGGCAAAGAGCCTCAGCTTACCTCCCAGCTGGGCTCCCCTGACGTGGGTCCTGGACAAAAACATCATTTCCGTTACTCCAGTCTATCCATGTGAAGTCCTAACCAACAAAAATATGGTTCTTCCTGGGGCAGGGCATTAGAAGGGGAGCACACTGCCCTGGTGGAATGTTTTACACATATTTTTTGTGGGTGAAGTAGTGTTCCCTCAAATTCACATCTATCTGGAAACTCAGCATCTGACCTTATTTGGAAATAGGGTCTCTGCAGATGTAATTAGTGAAGGATCTTGAGGTGAGACCATCCTGGGTTTGGAGTGAGCCCTAAGTCCAGTGACTGGTGTCCTTCTCTATGTCTAAGAGAAGACAGAGAGAGATACACAAGGAAGAAGGCCATGTGAAGGTGAAGGCAGAAATTGCAGTGATGCTGCCACAAGCCCAAGAACATGAGGAACCATCAGAAAAGGCAAGGAAGGATTCTCCTCTGGAGCTGAAGTCTCTAGGGAGAGCACGGCTCTGCTGCCACCTTAATTTTGGACTTCAAGCCTCCAGAAAAGTGAAATAAACAAATTTCTGTTGTTTCAGGCCACCCAGGTTGTGGTCATTTGTTATGGCAACCTTAGAATACTAATAGACTAATAAAGTATTGCTAGTAAATATAAAATAATAATAAACTAATAATTTATGCCCATCAAAAGTGTAGACATCCGGTGACCCCTGACACTGGAATATGTGACAGCCCAGCCTCTCACCCTCTATCAAACCTCTGAGCAGAGTTCAATCAACTTCTGCTTGAACACCCCTCAAGTGATGGGGAACTTATCACGTCAAGAGGAAGCCTCTTCGTTTCTGGCAACTTTGACCCTCAAAGCCTTTGCTATTACTGACCTAAAATATCTGCCTCCCTGTGATCCCCTAACTTTCAGTCTAACCTTGGTCTATGACACCCAGCCTGTTTTTGAGAGTACATCTCCTGCTAAGTCTTCCTGAAAGCCATTGGGCCCCAGCTCCTTTAAGGAATAATGTAACTTACTCGAAATACAACAATGAACCAGAATATGCAAATTATCTTATCAGCTGTACTCTATAAAGACAATCTTTCCCTGATTAGCATACTGCTCTGTCTCTATTTTCATCAAAGATTCACAGAAATGGCACGTTCAGGGCTTCTAGCAACCAAAGGGCATTTTGGGACAGCCACTGAAGCTGGGAGGGCACACCAGGCAAAATTCAGGAGGTGAGAAGTGGCGGAGTGGTCTCTGCATTCCACACACATCTAGAGAGTGACCCTGCAGAGGAAGAGAATGAGAGAGACTGTCACCCAGTTAATTCCCAGAACAACAGTGTGGGAGACAGAGCCAGAAATACTATTTGGAACTCATGACACAACTCAATGAACTGTCATACTCTAGCTCAAACAAAGCGAAAGGCACACGCAAAGGCAAGAGGTGTGACTGCCTCCTGAGGTGGAATCAGGGAAGGCTTCCAGAAGGAGGCATCTGTAGGTTGAGCCTTTAAGTCAAATGTGACAATCAAAATAAAAGGGACGGGACATCTCTGGTGGTCCAGTGGTTAAGAAACCGCCTGCCAATGCAGGGGACATGGGTTCGATCCCTGGTCTGGGATGATTCCACATGCCATGGGGCAACTGAGCCCGGGTGCCACAATTACTGAGCCTGCCCTAGAGCCCATGAGCTGCAACAAGAGAAGCCAATGCAGTGAAAAGCCTGTGCACTGCAACTTAAGAGTAGTCCCAGTTCACCGTAACTAGAGAAAGCCCTCACAGAGCAACAAAGAGCCAGCACAACCAAAAATTAATAACTTTTTTTTTTTAAGCAACAGACCAGGCAGAAGAAACTGCTTAAGTAAAGGCAAGGCAATGTGGACATTCAGGTCATGTTCGGGGAATGCAGACAAACCTAGTGTGGCTAGAGCAGAGGAGGTACATGAGTATTTGCAGGAGGAAGACAAGAAAGTAGAACAGGAAGTAAAAGATGGTCTCTGTAGACTGGGTAAAGGTTTCCTCTCTTTAGCTATTTTTTCCCACGAAGCTGAGTATTTATGGTGGTTCTTAGACTCCAGCATGCATTAGAAATCACCTGTGTGCTTAACGTGCAGACTGCAGTCTCGCCACCACATGCCCACCACGCCACCGCTAGCACACCAACTCCCTTGCACATCCCACCATACCCCTCATTTTGATTCCGCGTGTTACAGAGCCTGGGTTTCTGCATCATAAATATGCTCCAGCAATGATTCCAAGAAGGAGGTGGCAAACTTCACCAAGGAAGCAGTCCTGTGCTCCCCACCTTTCTTCATTGTGACAAACGATGTGGGTGGCATGACAACATATTAGGTTATGCCAGAAATTCCGGCAATTTAAGTTCATGTGAAAAGATGCACTGAGGAGAGAAAACCAATTTCAATTCTCCATCAAGGTACTTGGCAAAAACGAAAGGCCAAGAATTTACCAGAAATTACCTCCGTGGTCAGAGAAATGAATCGTGGGGCTGCCCAACCCTACTGGTGACTCTCAGGGTCACCTGTAACTTGTAAAGGGAGGCCCTCAAGGTGTTTCACAGTGGGCACAGGGTTCAGCCCCAAGATCTTTCAGGAAATTGAAGCACACCCTTGGAGAGAAGTCAGTCCCTCACAAAGGAGCAATAGGGATTTAAACAGACAATTCATTTTGTTTTTGAAAAGCAAAAAAGAATTTCAGGAGCAAAGCACCTCAGGGGTGAAAGATCCTTTGGATCAATGTCTCCTTTAAGTTAGAGTTCCAGGCCCTCTACCGGAGACTTTGATACAGTGAGTCTGGAGTGAGGCTCCGGGAATCTGCTGGTGAGAGATGTTTGGAAACGTTGATCTAGCTTGCTGGGCCTCCACTTACACACCTCCACGGACAGGGAGTTCCTTCCCTTTAAGGGAGACCCATCCCAATTTTGAAGAGCTGTGATCATTAAAAACTTCCATCAGACATTGCTGCTGCTGCTGCTGCTGCTAAGTCGCTTCAGTCATGTCTGACTCTGTGCAACCCCATAGATGGCAGCCCACCGGGTTCTGCTGTCCCTGGGATTCTCCAGGCAAGAATACTGGAGTGGGTTGCCATTTCCTTCTCCAGTGCATGAAAGGGAAAAGTGAAAGTGAAGTCGCTCAGTCGTGTCCGACTCTTAGCGACCCCACGGACTGTGGCCTACCAGGCTCCTCCATCCACGAGATTTTCCAGGCAAGAGTACTGGAGTGGGGTGCCATTGCCTTCTCTGTCCATCAGACATTGCTCAGCTGAAGATTTCCTCCAGTGCCGAGTCCTCTAAGCTTGGGTCTCTGCACTGACTCTGAGTAAATTCAATCCCCCTGCCGCAGGCAGCCTGGTAGAAAGATGAACTCCACACTCAAGGACTAACCTAGTGGCTCTGCACACACCAACTGTGGAAAAGGAAGGTGCATCTAGCTGCTTGGAGAGCCTTCCCCCTCCCCCATTTTTCCGGCATCCCCTCGCTCCTATTTTCAAAGGGAAAGGTGAGAGTAATGACTTTCATGAACATGACTAATTATCATAGGCTTATTGTGGTCAGCAGAAATAATGGTCCCCCAAGAATGTGTGCATCCTAATATCCAGAATCTGTGACTATGTTACGTGACAAAGGAGAATCAAGCAACAGACGACATTCAGGTTGCTAATCAGCTGACCTTGAAATAGGGAGAGTATCCTGGGTCACCTGGGTGGACCCACGGTAATTACATGGGTCCTTAAAAGTGGGCATTCTGGCATCCCTGGTACTCAGATGGTAAAGAATCCACCTGCAATGCAGAAGACCTGGGTTTGATCCCTGGGTCACGAAGATCCCCTGGAGGCAGGCATGGCAACCCACTCCAGTATTCTTGCCTGGAGAATCCCATGAACAGATCATGGAGTTGCCAAGAGTCAGATACAACTGAGCAACTAGCACTTTGTGGGAGAGGAAGGCAGAGAAGTGAATATTAGACCCATGCAGCGTGAGACTCGAGTGCCCATCATGACCTTAGGAGGGACCATGAGCCAAGCAAGAGCTTGGCTCCATGAGATTCTCCCCCTCATCTTCCTGAATGTAACACTGCTGACAACATCTTGACTTTATCCCTCCAAGACCCATGTTGGATCTCCTACCTCCAGAACTGTGAGATAATAAATCTGTGTTGTTAAAAGCCAAATTAGTGGTAAGTTGTAATAGCCATAACAGAAATCTAATACATTTATTATATGCTAGATGGGAAGCATCACTACAAACAAAGCTAGTGGAGGTGATGGAATTCCAGTTGAGCTATTTCAAATCCTAAAAGATGATGCTGTGAAAGTGCTGTACTCAATATGACAACAAATTTGGAAAACTCAGCAGTGGCCACAGGACTGGAAAAGGTCAGTTTTCATTCTAATCCCAAAGAAAGGCAATGCCAAAGAATGCTCAAACTACCGCACAACTGCACTCATCTCACACGCTAGCAAAGTAATGCTCAAAATTCTCCAAGCCAGGCTTCACCAGTACATGAACCAGGAACTTCCAGATGTTCAAGCTGGATTTAGAAAAGGCAGAGGAACCAGAGATGAAATTGCCAACATCTGCTGGATCATCGAAAAAGCAAGAGAGTTGCAGAAAAACATCTACTTCTGCTTTATTGACTCCCTCAAAGCCTTTGACTGTGTGGATCACAACAAACTGTGGAAGACATGGGAATATCAGACCTCCTCCTTCAAAACCTGTATGCAGGTCAGGAAGCAACAGTTAGAACCAGACATGGAACAACAGACTGATTCCAAATTGGGAAAGGAGTATGTCAAGGCTGTATATTGTCACCCTGCTTATTTAACTTATATGCAGAGTACATCATGGGAAATGCCAGGCTGGATGAAGCACAAGCTGGAATCAAGATTGCTGGGAGAAATATCAATAACCTCAGATATGCAGATAACACCACCCTTATGGCAGAAGGGGAAGAAGAACTAAAGCGCCTCTTGATGAAAGTGAAAGAGGAGAGTGAAAAAGTTGGCTTAAAATTCAACATTCAGAAAACTAAGATCATGGCATCCAGTCCCATCACTTCATAGCAAATAGATGGGGAAACAATGGAAACAGTGGCAGACTTTATTTTTGGGCTCCAAAATCACTGCAGATGGTGACTGCAGCCATGAAATTAAAAGACACTTGCTCCTTGGAAGAAAAGCTATGACCAACCTAGACAGCATATTAAAAAGCAAAGACATTACTTTGCTGACAAAGGCCCGTCTAGTCAAAGCTACGGTTTTTCCAGTAGTCATGTATGGATGTGAGAGTTGGACTATAAAAACAGCTGAGTGTCGAAGAATTGATGCTTTTGAACTATGGTGTTGGAGAAGACTCTTGATGAGTCTCTTGGACTGCAAGGAGATCCAACCAGTCCATCCTGAAGGAAATCAGTCCTGAATATTCATTGGAAGGACTAATGCTGAAGCTGAAACTCCAATACTATGGCCACCTGATGCGAAGAACTGACTCACTAGAAAAGATCCTGATGCTGGGAAAGATTGAAGGCAGGAGGAAAAGGGGACAACAGAGGATGAGATGGTTGGATGGCATCACCGACTTGATGGACATGAGTTTGAGCAAGCTCCGGGAGAGCAAGGAAGAACAGGTGAAGAGCAGGGAAGCCTGGCGTGCTGCAGTCCATGGGGTCGCAAAGAGTCAGACATGACTGAGCAACTGAACTGAACTAGGCCATATACCTGAATATCTCATTTAATAACAAAACAATCAGAGGATAGATATTATTACTATTCCTGTTTGACATATGAGTAAACTGAGGCTTAGATAACCTATAAATAATCTGCCAGGGGTCACACAGACAGAAGTGGTACAGTCTGGATTCAAACCCAGGTCTGTCTTCCCAAATCCTTTTTGAAGAAAGTGAGGAAAAAAGAAGAGCTAAAAATAGGAGTACAAAATGGGAACAAAGAGATGAAAAGACCTGGAAAGAGACCCAGAACAAAATACATAACTCTACAGTTATCCAAGGGGTGTTCTATTAATGAGAAATGCTTGCTGTCTGATTCTAATCACTGACTCAAAATGTCTGAGGTTGCATGCACTTAGAGATAATCAAGCTCAAACCGTCCAGGTTAAAGCTGGAGAAGAAGATCTGGAGAAGGAAGTGACTTGTCCAGGGGAACAGAGAGGCTGGTGGGGATAGGCAGGAACCAGGGCCCCATTCCCCATGCAGGGCTGGTTCTTCCTCTCCCCTCGCCCTGTACTTCCTTTCTTCCTTCCAAATGACTCTGTGATGACCCACAGGCAGTTAAGGTGAGTGTGTGGCTCTGTCCGGAGCACAGTGATGGAGAATGCTGGGAGCCCCATAACTAAGACATCTCAAGAGAGCGTCCTCTCCAGCAGGGCCTCTTGCTCTGAGACATCCAGCACCCACCACAGAAATAGGTCATATTTGCCCAAAGTATCCACTGTGCATGTGGATGCCTATCACTCACTGCCTTGCATGACTGGGGTAACCTGGACTGCCACACCCATGAACATGAAAGCTGCCAGGAGCCTGTCATTGCCTTGGGATGGACAGGACCCAGTGCCACCCCCCCACCCCCCAGGAAAAGAGAAACTGCATGCCTTGTAGTGACACGCTTTTCCTACAAATACAACTTAACTAACCTGGCATAAACTTCAGCCTCATATCTAATCATCAACCATCTCTCTCACACATGCATATGCAGAGGAAAAAGTTTCAAAGACAAGACCCATTTATGATGGGCCAAGAAAATCCTGGTTTCCCACATTCTACTTCAGGGAGAGCCTCCCACTCACCCTCTCCCTGGACCCAGGAGCCCCTTCCTGAGATCCAGCTACCCACTCAGTGCCAGCCTCTCCCTGCCAGCTGCTCCCTCTGAGAGTCTCATACCTTAGCACACATAGGAATCGCCTGGCAGCCTTGTAAAATGCAGGCTCCTGGACTCCCTCCACACCCCTCCACCTCTGCACAAACAGAGAATCTGAATCAGTAGGTCTGGGATGGGACCCAAGGATCTGTGTTGTAACTGACATACAAACATACCATATACAATACACATAACACACACACACAAACACCATGCATACTACCCCCACACACACATCATGCAGACACACACACACACACCATGCACACCACTCCCACACACCACATGTCATGCACATCCACCATACCCCTACACACACAGGTAATTTTGACTGGACGACTGCTCGCGGATTCATACAACACCAACTGAGTTACTGCAAGACAAATCATCCAATGTAAATAAAGCAACAAGCATGCACTTGCCACATCACTGGTGTTCAAAAAGTTATTTCTCCTTCCTTCCTCTATCTTTGTTCCTAAAGATCTTTGCACCAGTTTTAATAAGGCAGACATTCCATTCTGCCTTCACTTTAGTTGAGCTACTTTTATACGTATCTTTGTGTTTCTCTGTCTGGTTCCCCAGTAAGACTATGAGCCCCTTAAGGGGAGGGACCAAATTAGCATCCTCAGCATCTAGTGGGCCCCTGGCCAGGTAAGTGTTCTGTGAATGAATGGCAAGAACGCAGTACCACCCCACTGCCCTCCAAGCTGCCCCACCTGAATCATGCAATAAGTAGGTTGAAGAGGGCCTCACCCAAGGGGAGAAGAGGGGTGCTGTAAAGAGTCGTAGAATGAAATCCATCAAGAAGCAAGGCGGCTGCACCACGGTTACTTCCCACTTACGACAGCCCTGGGAACAGTTCTGCTTCCTGGATGCATTAAGTACAAGCTGCTTGACCAGTCAACAAGTTCTTTATGACATTTCCAGACTCGCAGACCGGAATAACATTAATGAAACTTTCATGCCCTGATAAATAGTTCATCAGGAACCAAGGAAGGTGATGGCCCCACCCTCCTCCACTGAGACAGCCTGGAGCCCCCAATGTCTCTTTCTTACTTTCCTTGGTCTTCAGGCCCAATCAGGCACTAAGGCCAGGTGCCTCCACCATTGGCTCCCACCTCTCCACCCCCTGCCCCAGCTCTAAGCAGACCCTGGAGCATCTCAGCTGGACCACAAGGCAGGCTCCTCACAGGTCTCCTTGCTTCTTCAGCCCATCCCCTACACCGTCATCATAAGCTTCCTGAAGCTCATCCTTACTGAGAAGCCCACAGTGGCTCCCACCACTCCCAATCAAGTGCAGATATTTTAGCCTGACATTCAAGCTCCTCTGAGGGCTTGTCTAACCCAACTTTCTCCCTTATCACTCACTACTCTGATTCTTACCCCATTACCTCTAGTCTAGTGTTTTTTAAACTGCATATCCCACTTTATAACTGAGACACCAAATTGATCTAGCAGGTCCTGACCAGGAATTTTTCTTAACATAGAACAGAATAAGAAATGTCAGAGTGTATCGCACACAGGAAGCTTTCATTTCATGAAAATTCTGTTTTAGATATGTCTATGAGTGTGTGTGCGTGTGTAGGTGTAGAGGTACTGTATCACACCATAAAATGCACATCTTACTATGTATCACAGTCAAAAAGATTTGAAAAGTGCTGTTTGGGCCAAACTGAATCCACTGTCTCTCTTCTATGTTCTGTGAACTCTGTTCCTCCTCCATACTTTCCTTCACATGATTCCTGCATTGTTTCTACCTTCCCTCCACCCTAATCACCTCCATCCATCAAGTGGCTCAGTGGGTAAAAAATCCACCTGCCAATGCAGAAGACACAGGAGAGGTGGGTTTGATCCCTGGGTCAGGAAGATCCCTGGAGAAGGAAATGGCAACCCACTCCAGTATTCTTGCCTGGAGAATCCCAAGGATAGAGGAGCGGGCAGGTTACAGTCCATGGGGTCACAAAGAGTCAGACACAACTGAGGCAACTGAGCATGCATAAACATCCAAGTCTTACTTATTCTTCCAGGCTGTCTTAGCTGCTTTCTCCAGAAGCAGACTCTGGGATGAGGATGTTTATTTGAGAGATGACCCCAAAAAATACCCATAAGGAAAAGCAGAAGTGAAACAGAAGAGGAGTTGGAATCCAGAGCTCTCTGTTGAGCAGGTTCCTGCCGCGGGTGACTGGACTCAGTCCACTGGGGACTTTGGGGTTAAGGGAGCTGGGATATACATCCACCTACTATTGCAAGATCCTGGCAGGCTGTCAGGGCAGCATGGCGGTGGGGCATGGTGAGTGCCCAAAGGCTATCAGTGGGGCAGCGACAGTGACAGAGAAAGGTCATTTCCAACAGGAAATCCCCACTTAGGCTCTGCCCATCACACACATAGACACACACACACACACACACACACACACACACAAACACAGGCATCATAGTTCCACGTGTGTAGTAGACTTTCCTCCCTCTGTCTCTGTTCCTGAAATTTGCTGATATAAAGATTTTAATAGAGCAAAAATGTCATTCTGCCTTTATTTTAGTTGGGACCCCTCTTGATGTTTCTGTGTCTGCTTCCTCCAACAAGACTGTGAGCTCCTCAGGGAGAGGGAAAGAATTAGCTCAGTGCCCATGCCTTCCTCTTCCTGGACACAGTGCCCATATTTTCCATGGGCTTTCCACCCTTCCTCTGCTCTCAGCTCATGTGAGCCAACTGTATCCCCATGGCCACAGTGACAGGGGCAGAGATGGGCGCTGACCCCAACAAGTCCACTGAGGCTCAATCTGGGGACTTCTGTCTGCTCTGTTAGCAAAAAGAATCTGTTTTTTTTCCTGGTGTTGCTGAGAGCTGCTGGTTGCTGTCTTTCCACCAAGAGGAGAAAAGCTACAAGACAATGCAGCCAACACAGAATCAAAAAGGGAGGGGAGAGAAGAACCAAGTCCTGGTGTGATTCTGTTCCTGGAATGATTCTGTTCCTGGAATGATTCCGTTCCCACCCAACTGATTCCTTCTCTCCCCTGAAGTCAGCTTGAACTGAGTTCCTGTCACTTGTGACCCCAAATCCCATCTCATGCAGCCTGCCTTATACCCCTCGCCACACTGTCACCTTGAGAATAGAGCACGTGACCCATCTGGACTCTACATGTGGCAGTCGGTCAGGAGAGACAGCAAAGGGGCAGGTGCCACCCCGACACAGTTTCTTTTGCACTGCAGTTCCTGGTCGCTGGCAGTCATGGACACATGGTCACTGACCCAGTTGTAACCCATGACCTCCAAAAACAGATGTACTGGACAGCTACAGACACAGACATAGGCAGCAAACAGCAGAAAGGACAATCTTGTGAATGAGGAAAAGGAGGCCGGGAACTGAGGTGCGTTTGGGTTGCCTGGGTCAGTCTAAAAGGACCCCTGGGTTCTAACACGGAGACCTCAGAACTTGCCGGCATATTAACCCAGATTCAGCTCCAGGGAGGCCCCTAGAAGCACAGTTTGTCAGAGCTAGGGGACTCTGGAAAGTCTTGTCCAGCCCTGAGGAGTGGCAGGGGCCAGCCCGAGGTCTCTGAGCAAGCTGGTGGCATGGCTAGAACTAGAAGCTGGGCTGGTCTCTTCCCAGCGCACAGAGAGGAAGGTGGACAAAGGGGTCAAATTCATCACGTCACTGCTGTCAGACTGCTGGAGGGCTACCCTGTGCCTTCAGCCTTTCCCATTGCCATCAACCTCCTCCTGAGAAGTTTCTCCAGTGCAGATTCCTCTGTGCTCAGAAGGCCAACAGTAACTGAGTCTCCACCCCACTCTCGGGCACTAACGGTCCCCGGGTGTATAAACACCGGGACCCAGCCCTGCCTCAAATCAGACACGGCCTAGGTAGGCCATTTCTAGCATGGTTCCTCAGAAAGCTTCTTGACTGCAATCAAACATGTATATTTAGTGCCTCAGAACCTTAAATTACATCCAAAATAGTAATAATAGTAGCAGCTAAGCTTGTATTATTTAGTGTTTTCTACATGCCAGGCATTGTTCAAGTGCTTCACACAGACTAACTCACTGAATCCACAACCAACTCTGTGAGGTGGGTACTGTTATTCTCATTGTACAGATGAGGAAAGAGAGGCACAGAAAGGTTAAATAACTGGCCCAAGATTCCGCAGACAGCAGGCCAGGATGGGAACCCAGGCAGCCTGGCTCCAGGTTCCCCAGGGAGGACCACCGTGCAATACTTCCTCTGTGGCCAAAAGGTTAGTGGAACAGGCCAGAGATTGTACCCTTAGACAGGCCTGCTCATGAGGGCGGTCCTTGGCTGGTACCTGGGAAGGGTTCCCACCATTTCCTGGTAAGAGCGACTTACAATCCCAAAATTGTTCGTGCAGATATGGTTTATGCTCCACACCTACTTATCTTCAGGGAGTCTAGAGAATTTGGGGGATGTGCTCAGCAGAGGGTGCTGAGGCAACTGGCTCCCAGTAAAAACCCTGGGCACAAGTGTCCAGGGAGTTTCCCTGGTAGATGGCATGTCCCGCATGTTGTCACTGCTGGGGAATTAAGTGCATCCCACGTGACTCCACTGGGAGAGGCTCTGGGAAGCTCGCACCTGGTTTCCCTGGTCTTTGCCTCATGAGCCTTTTCCCTTTGCTGATTCTGTTTTATATTCTTTCACTGTAATAAATCATATCTGTGTGTGTGATGAGTCTTGGGAGCCCCCCTAGTGAATCACTGAACTTAGAGGTAGTTTTGGATAACTGACACATCCTCAAAATCCTTAAAGCTAATCACCTGTAAGAACATCATAGAAAGTCATGGCTCAGTTGCTCTTGGATGACATTTTTCTCAGGTGTCTACTTACATATTACCTAAGACTATCTCTCTGGTATAACAAGGTGCCTTAAAGTGGGTTGTCCAGCACTGGGCTGGCACAGGGTCCCAAGGCTGGCGGGATCTCAGAGTACTATCTCTAAGAGGGGCCCCCCACACCCATCCTGGCCTCATAAGGCATCAGAGATAAGCCTTCAGCCAGCAGTAACACCAGCAATGTTGTTTAATCTATAGGGAAATGCAGGCTTTGAATGATTGTGTAATGTTCTTGAAGATTAGAACCTCTGTCTCTTGGCTTTCCATCCAGGGATCACTCATGACCTATCCCAGGCACAATGATTAGACGGGGCAGGGAGAATATTTGGTTGCAATATAAGGAACAATATCCCTCCTGCAATAGCGGATGTTCTCAAGGCATTGAACAAACACAGGTAATGTGCTAGGGAGGCAAGAAGAATCAGACACAGTTCCTGCCCTACAGAGCTCACATCCAGGGAAGGCTTTATTTAAGGGACTGAGCTCCCCATTGCTAGGAATGCTCAAATAGAGGTTGGGGGGGGGCTGCCTGTTGGGAATCCCTGCCTTCTAGCACCTGATACTGGGATTTGGCAATTCACGTTCTTGAGTAATTTTTATGTTACTTTGCCTGATAATGCCAGAGGAGCATCTCTTAGGTCTGCTATACTCTTTCTCCAACTCTTCCTCACTGCTCAGTCATTCTCCCCCAGGCCAGGAAGCGTGCAGGCTGCCAACTAGAAAGATGTAGTGGGCTCTGGAAACAGAGGGCCCCAAGTTTGGTCTCAGCTCTATCTATTCCACACTAATTCTGGGATTTTGGCAAGTGCTGTAAGCCCTCTGACTCTGCTTCCTCAACTGTGCATAACAGAGGCCCAGGAGGCTGCATGAAATCCGTACCTGGCTCCACGCCTGTTTCCCAGCAGGAATGTAATAAAATTGTGCCCTACCCCCCTTGATGCCCGGAGTGCTGGATGTGCCAGTTTTATGAATAGGCCACCTACTTTCCCTTCTTCACTCCACCAACAGGAGGAAGAATTAGGTTAATTACATTGAGAAGAAATACAAGAGGGTAATAAGATCTCTAATCCCATCTTTTGCTCTTAAGTTAAATAAATGTAAAAGTTCTTACCCAAATGATGGTAAAATATTTGACCTCATTACCGTGAATTCTGGCCATGTTATGGGGGCTAGTCATTGGGAAGAAGATTCCAATTATTCAAGTACAACTTCCCTATATAAGAACGATATTTATTTGAAATGCTATTTAATTTTTAGATTTTTTTTCCTCCAAACAAGTTCACAACAAAAGGAAAGAAGGTATCCAACAGTCATATACCCAATAGACAACTAATTCTCTAAATCTCCTTCCCCCATTCTATCCTTATTTATATGTGGAGTAGGAAATGGCAACCCACTTCAGTATTCTTGTCTGGGAAATCCCATGGACAGAGGAGCCTCATGTGCTGCAGTCCATGGGGTTGCAAAGAGTCAGACACAACTGAGCAACTAAACAACAGTCATCCAAGATGTACTACTGTCATTTAAGAGCATTTTCCATGTTTTGACATCACCTTCATATGTGCTATTTTCTCAGGGTATAAAATGGTAAGTATCTGAGAGCACCTCTCCAGACCCAGTTCTCCCACCAGGTAACTCCTCCCCTGCCCCTTCTCCGTGTCTCCATTTCCTTATCTGTAAAAGGATGAGTTTGGACCAGATCAGCAGTTACCAAACTCAGCTTGGTTAGCATCATAATCAATGGAGGAGCTTTTAAATACCCAGATTCCCAGACCTCACCTGGATCCACAGAATGAATCTCTTGAGAGTGGGGCCTAGGAATCTGAATTTTCAGCAAGATTTCCCACCCCCCACCTCCCAGGGCACTCAGATGCAGCCAGTCTGGCATCCCGCCACAGACCAGCTGGACTAGACTACATCCTACCAAGGCTGATATTCTACCTTTTGGATGACCCCACAGAACTAATACCTGGTGATAATCATTCCTCAATTTCTAGGTTATCATTTTAGGTGTCTGAGTTACTTTCCATTTTCCTAAATATGACTCTTTTTAAATGGGTCGTGCTGGCTATCATTTTCCCTCATTCGCAGGCATCCATGGAAAACACAGACCCCAAAGGAACGTCCACATCCTAAAGATCCATTAAAAAGTGATGGATGTCTCAGAATCCAGGTCAGTTTCAAAGGTAGATTTCTCCTGATTCATCCCTCAGTGACGACAGGGCAAGACTGGGTAGATTTGATTTAAATCCAATTGCTTTAACTCTCCAGTCAGGAGGACTCAATTTGACCAATTTTTCTCCTACAAAAGATGTGTTCTTTTTTTTTTTTTTTTTTTCAGAAATATACCCTTAAAGCCTCCTTTACAGCTCAGAGACAAATGTAGCTTTCATTTTTGTTTTAAAAAATTGTGATTTCTTAGCATCCTTAAATTTCAAAGCTGGAAAGGCCCAGCAGTCACCCAGCTTGACCCAGTAAGGCCCCACAGAGCGTTTGTGGCAGGGCTGAAGAAAGAGGACAGTGCTCTGGACCTTTGAGCACCTGGAGCCTTTTCCATCACAGCCCCCTACCTCCAACTTGCTTCCCAGTCTTCCGGGAATCCCAAGGCCACAAAAGAACCCTCAACAACACATGGGTTTTACTTTTACCCAAAGCTAATTGGAGCAGTGGGATACAAACAGCAGCAAAAGAAAGAAAATGCTCTCCTTTCAGTTCACAAGCCCAGAGACTAAGGTTTCAGACACTTCTAAAGCACTGCAGCAACCCAAAAATATGTACACATTTACGCCTACCAGAACAGACAGACTGAGAAAAACAGACATGATGGAGAGGTGGGATTAATGATTTTCTCCCTTTTCCAAAAAGGTGTTGTGTTTTTGCAAAGGTACTTATAAACTTCACAACCACAAAAAACATGAAGCTCTTGGAAATGGGGCATCAGGGGCTCTCAGGAAGACAGGCAGCCATTCACCTGGCTTTATTTCTGCTAAGTGGCATGCCTGTGTATTCTGGATATGCTCTCCAGCAACAGATATTCACAGCTCTGTTAACAAAACACCCTGTTGGGGACTTCCTGGTGGTCCAGTGACTAAGACTCAGCGCTTCCAATGCAGGGGGGCCCACCTTCCATCCCTGGTCAAGAAACTAGGTCCCACATGCTGCAACTAAGAGTTTGCATGCTACAAGTGAAGATCCTGTATGCTGCAACGAAGACATGGTGCAGCCATATAAATAAATAAAAATAAATATTAAAATAATACCTTGAGATGGTTCATGGTTTACATTGACTTCTGAGAGCTGTGAAGAGATTTCTCCTCCATTACTTGCCACTGATACTCACACTATACCTTACTCATTTGGAAGGTAATTTAGGTGTGGTCTGGTAACATTTCCCATTAACTTGAATTTCCACCTCTTTTTTCTTTTTATCATGTGTGTTTTTAAAGTTTTTTTCACATGTTTAAGTCCTGTCTCCCTAGGAATCTAAATCATGATCTCTTTTTGATTGACTACTGCTTGCATAGCAGTATATAGCATAATCCAACTTGATGGCCTGGCACAGAATTCTGCTCGGCACATGCTAATTGGGTGATCGCTGCTGCTGCTGCTAAGTCACTTCAGTCGTGGCCGACTCTGTGCGACCCCATAGACGGCAGCCCACCAGGCTCCCCTTCCCTGGGATTCTCCAGGCAAGAACACTGGAGTGGGTTGCCATTTCCTTCTCCAATGCATGAAAGTGAAAAGTGAAAGTGAAGTCGCTCAGTTGTGTCCGACTCTTAGCGACCCATGCACTGCAGCCTACCAGGCTCCTCCGTCCATGGGATTTTCCAGGCTCAAGAGTACTGGAGTGGGTTGCCATTGCCTTCTCCAACTGGGTGATCGAGGGTGAGTCATTTAATCTCTACTTAACCTGCTTCCCTATCTTTAACATGGAGGTTCAAAGAATAGTACTTACTGCATAGGGTTAACTCAGTTTATACATTTTTAAGTACTGAGAATTGTGCCTGGCACAGAATGAGTATAGTATAAATGACAAAATGTAAAATACCTTCACCAGCCCAAAAGTTAATGAGGTCATCAACAAAATCCCAGATAGTGGGGAACACTGCAGGACAAATGACCCAGTTTTATCAACAAGTAAATTGCAAGGAGAGTAAGAGAAAGAAAGGAAGGAGAGAGTTGAAGGGGGTACCTAGAGATTAAAAGCCGCTTAAGAGATATTTATATACCCATGTTCATAGCAGTATTCTTCACGATAGCAAAAATAGCCAAAAGATGTGGCAACCCAAATGTCCATCAATAGATGAATGAACAAATGAAATGTGGTATATAAATACAATAGAGAATATTACTCAGCCTTACAAAGAAATTAAATTCTGACACACACTGCAACATGGATAAACCTTAAAGACATTATGCTAAGTTAAATAATCCAGTCACAAACAGATAAATACTGCATGATTCTACAAAAAGACCAATACTGTATGATTCCATTTATATGAGGTACCTGCAGTAGTCAAATTAATAAAGACAGAAAGCAGAATGTGGCTCCCAGAGGCTGGAGAAAGAGAGGAATGAGGAGTTACTGTTTAACGCATATAAGGCTTCAGTTTGGGAAGATGATAAAGATCTAGAGATGGATGGCTGTGATGGTAGCAGGACAATGTGAATGTACTTAATGCCTCTGAACCATACATTTAAAAATGGTTAAAATGGTAAATCTCACATTATGTATATTTTACTACATATTTTTTAAAAAAATGCTTAAGAGATATACGAACAAATCGCAATGTGTGGACTTGATTCAGATTAAACCAAAAAAGTATGACATTTATGAGACAATTGGAAATTTGAGCACCAACTGGACATTTTAGGATACAAAAGAATTAATGTTGATTTTTTTAAATGTGTGATCATAATTATTGAGAATCCTTCTCTTTTAGAGATACAAATGAAGATATTTATTAATGAAATGATTTGATATGTGAGATTAGCTTCAAAATAATAAGTGAGGAGAAGAGGTGAATGGGGATAATCCTAAAACAAGACTGGCCCCGAGGTGATAACTGTTGAAGCTGGGTGATGAGCACATGGGGATTCCTTATACTATTCTGTCTACTGGAGGTATGTGAGTTTCTATCATCAAATAAGGTCAAATAGTTTATTATCATGGGCTTCCCTGGAAGCTCAGCTGGTAAAGGATCCACCTGCAATGCAGGAGACCCCGGTTCGATTCATGAGTCAGGAAGATCTCCTGGAGAAAGGATAGGCCACCCACGCCAGTATTCTTGGGCTTCCCTGGTGGTTTAGACGGTAAAGAATGCACCTGCAATGTGGGAGACCTGGGTTTGATCCCTGGGTTGGGAAGATCCACAACTCACTCCAGTATTCTTGCCTGGAGAATCCCCAAGGACAGAAGAGCCTGGCAGGCTACAGTCCATGGGGTCACAAAGAGTAGGACACGACTGAGCAACTAAGCACAGCACACAGGGCTGTCACATTATGTGTATTATCTCTATTCTCAAAGGTCTAGAGTGACTCCTGGCACACCACAGCTGGTCTATCACTACTTTTTAGTCTTATCAGCTTAATTCCAGGTCATTTCAGTCCCAAGACTAAGGACTATGGAAAGCCATAGATCTTCCCTCTGACCTCACACCTGCACTCTCAGTTCCAACACAGGCTCTTCCTACTGCTCATCTACCTAAGATGTTAAAGGAGTTAACAGCCTCAGACTTGGCTTGTAGAGCTCTTTTCAGCAGAATTAACCTCATTTGAGAGATGAGGATGTGAGTACCCAAGAGTTTGATGACTCACTCTTGCCAACAAGCTGCAGAATCAGGATGTAAACCTCTCCTTTTCTACCCTCCCCTAGCAGCCACCTTTCTCCTGCCTTTCCATACACCCACCTCTTCTCTGTTCTCAAGAGACAGTCTGGGACCCATTTCCTATCAGCCTTCCTCAGTCACACTAGAGCCTCTTCCCAGTGCTTCCCAGGTGAGTGGGAATTCTTGCTCTGCTTGTCCAAGTGTACACTTTGAGACTGTTGGTCCTCTCTCAGGCACTGCAACTTAGAAGAGCTGCCACCAGGTGGCCTTACCAGGAGGCTCTGTGGTCTGAACAACCAGGCTTTCCAGTACTGGCTCCCAAGAGTGGTGGCTCTCAACCCTGGTTGCACATTCAGATCACCAGGGGAGATTTCAAAAACACTAATGAATGCCAGGGGCCCACGTCCAGAGATATTGACCTAATTGGTGTGGGTGGCCCCAGGCATCATGTTTTTTAAAACTCTTCAGCTGTTCCAAACTGCAGCCAGGGTTTCTGATACAGGCTCAGAGACAACAGCATCCCTTTCTTTAACTAGTTAGCCTTCTTGACCTACAAAACAGGACTCTCTTTTTTTTTTTAATGGCTGAAAAACACTAATATTGGTATAAACATTGAAACATAAATAGAATGTACAGTAAACACTGATTGAAAAGATCAACTAAATTAGAATAAGATTTAAAGAAATGCAATCTCTGAGTTTCCTAGGAAGAATTAGGTATCTTCAACTGTCTCCTCTTTGTACTTTGAAAGGAGAAACATCTAACTTCTTCTGGATATGAATTCAAAAGCCACCAGGATATGATAACATCCATCTGCTCCTGCTGGCGGTTAGCACAGCCCCTCCCTTTCATGCCTAAAGGGCCTCCCCAGAGGTTTTCAGTGTAGCAGCATGTGTGCATGCAAACACACACACACACACACTCAAGTCTCCTTTAGTCTCAGTCGCTGGGCTAAGACCATGCAAAACATTGGTCTTTAGCATCACAAATAGTTAAAAGAATCTTTCAGAGGGACAGGGCTCCATACACAGTGGATCCTTTTAGTTCATGGGGAAACTAGTTCTAACATTAGAGAATGCATGTGGTGTGCCAGGTACTCAGCACTTCACATGTGCCCCAATGTCTCACTTCACTCCTGAGGAAACTAAGGCTTGGAGAGATTAAGTGACTGGCTTCAATGGTCTTTCCATCTTACCTCCACAACCATCCTTCTCACATGCCCTCAAAAAATGTGCAGACACAGAACTACAGTCACCTGTGAAGCCCTGGCAGGGACGCTCATGACTATGACTAGCAATTCTTGGGGCCCACTCTTCACTTGGGCACCATGGAAACAGAGCTGAGCCTCATTCTAGGTCCTTCTGCAGTTGGTACACAGCTCCATCACAGCCCATCTCCCCCTCCAGTATAACTGTCTATTTAAATACCTGTCTCACGTGCAGGCTCCTCTGAGGGCCCATGATGGGGCAGAAGAAGTATTCTCTTCACCACCATTCATTCACTCAACAAATATTTATTGAGTGCCTTCTGTGTGCCAGACAGTGGGGACTCAACAGGGAGCTAACATGGAACTCATATACCAGTGGTGAAAACAGGTGTTAGTCTAAGAGTTATAGAAATATGTGTATAATCACAAGCTGGCAAGTGCTACAGAAAATCAGGAGGTTAGAGAATATGCAGCAAAAAGAGGAGGACATGATCTCAAGGGAGGACGGCTCAAGGGAGATTCCTTGAGGAAGTGGGGTCAGAGCTGAGCTCCGAAGACATGGTGGGGGTTCACTAGATAAGGTGAAGTACGATGTAGGGAGTGGTCCATAACAAGAGAACTACAGGCACATTTGAAGATACGAAACAGGTGCAGATGCTGGAGCCAGAAAGCAAGGGGACCAAAGCAAGAGATAACAGTAGGAATACAGATGGAAGGTAGTCCATACATAATCTTAAAATGATGTTAAGGATTTTACTCTTTATGCAAAGAGCAATGAAACCCACTGGGTGGGTCCCAAGCAAACAGGTACTATACAAAATTTCAGTTCTGAAAATCCTATCTGGCTGCAGCGTCAGGAATGAACTAAGAGGGGATGACAGTGGATACAGGAGGTAGTTAGAAGGCCAGTGCAGCTGCCAAAGAGCAGGAGGGTGGTGGCCTGGAGTAGGACAGCAGCAGGGATGAGGGGAAATAAGTGGATCTGGGAGATATTTAGGATGGATATGGCGGAGAGGCAGAAGATGTGTACAGGATGTCCCCTAGCCTCCAGCTTGCAGAAATGGTTGGATGGTGGGGCCATATACTAGGATGGGGAACTCTAAATGAACTGCAGGACCAGGGAGCAGAGGTCAAGATGCTGCATTCACATCCAACAGGCTCCATCACCGGGCCAAGCCCATACTGCATTGCTGTCTTATTATGAAGGGAGAAAAAAATAGTAGAGCTGATATTTTGAGTAATAAGTGGGCAAGCACTTCAACATTTAATTTATATGTCACTAGTTTCAAAACTCATTTAAAAACCTTTCTATAATCTTACCAGGTTTACGTACACTGACATTATAACACCCAAATTATTTCTGATCTAAAAATAATTACCCCATATGTTGCTTTGTCTGAAAATGTGTTGAGAGAAATTATTGGCAAGGAATACTTTTCCATTGCCACAGAACAGTGAGCCAATTACCAGTTATGCCTTAACTCATTTCATCTATTCTTAAGAAAACCTTATCAGAGGAGAGACATATTTTCCAAGAATATTTAGGAATGAGGGTGTCCCAGCAAGAGGGCAGAGCATTGATTATGAAAATGATTATGGAAACATGAATAGGGGGAGATTCAGACAAGAATCAGTCAACAGTTGGGAGGTCTGTTAATGGATGATTGGGTAAGGAGTATTGGCAAGAGTAACCAGGTCTTTGATCCTGGATCAGAGGCTGCAAATTGGTAGTTCCTGGGCCATATTCAACTTAAAAATATGTTTTATTTGCTTCCATAGTGCTATTTTTAAAAACTGAGCCAATACTTTCAAAAAAAAAAATCCAAATTTCTTGCTTCTCTTGAAAAAAAATCAGTAGATTTGTTCACTTTGGCTACATTCCCATGTGGTAGTGATCAGCTAAAACTGAGTAGCCACTGCCCCTTTAGATGGGCAGGGCTTTCCTCTCCACTGTGTCTCCGTGACTTCCCATCTTTATCTAACAGCATCAGCTGACATTTATCATTGCACTTGCAATGTTGTTTTTCTTATGGTGAAGAAATATTTTTCTGTACCTATGTTTTGATTAAAGGTGGGAAAACAAAACAAACCACAGAGACAGTATGTTTCCAAGAAAAATGGAGAAAGTGTATTTCTTAACAGAATTAAAAAACTAGTCTGACAAATGTAATACGTGAAGTGTGACTGCATCAATTACTCTTGCCCCTGTTCTCTTTACTCATTTATATTACCTGCTGACCTGTGTGTGCTCTTGAATTTGCAACTTCTCAAGGCACTAAGGCCCCAGGCTTGGGATTCAGATACAAGGAAGGGTTCCTGTTTAAGGAAAAAGGGTTATGAGAAAGACATGGTCACAGAAATGACTAACATCCAGTTCTTAGAAACAGCCTTCAGGATAAAGGCCAACTCAGCCAGTTCACGGAAAGGTGATGGCACCCCACTCCAGTACTCTTGCCTGGAAAATCCCATGGACGGAGGAACCTAGTAGGCTGCAGTTCATGGGGTCACGAAGAGTCGGACACGACTGAGCGACTTCACTTTCACTTTTCACTTTCATGCATTGGAGAAGGAAATGGCAACCCACTCCAGTGTTCTTGCCTGGAGAATCCCAGGGATGGGGGAGCCTGGTGGGCTGCTGTCTATGGGGTCGTACAGAGTTGGACACGACTGAAGCGACTTAGCAGCAGCAGCAGCCAGTTCAATGATAATGATGATTCTGACCATGACCGTCACAACAGCCCTTACTGTATTAAACTACAACTTACCAGAAATAACCACCATATAAATTACGTATGGTATATATCTTTTAAGACATTTTCATATACATGTTTTAATAAAATCTGGATATTATAGATACTCTTTTGTGGCCCACTTCTTTCATTTAACAATAAGTCAACATTTTTTAATGTCAAAACTGGATACAGAGGTATTGTACAGATATGTCAACATTTATTCAACCAGTCCCCTCTTCTTGAATATTTAGGAAGTTCCCATTTTTCACTTTTAGATTATTTTAAATTAGTTTTTCATTTTTAGATTATACTCCAACCATTATCTTAGGATAAAGTCTTAGAAATGGAATTTCTAGATCAAGGAAGATAACAAACTTTATTAGTCATTTGATAAATAGTCTCATATAACCCTCCAGAAAAGTTGTACCTATTTACACAACATTCCCACCAGCACTATTTGAGAATATTTCTTTAATCCTCCTCAATAAGAACAAGTTTTATTTCTGCCAATATGATAAAAAGTGGTATCTTACTGCTTTAATTTGAATTTCATTGATAGCTAGTAGAGATAAATGTAACTAGGGAATATATTTTTAACTGCATTTGTATTATATTTGTTCTTTGGTGAATTTCCTGTACAGGTCTGAATTAGTTTCTTATTGCTGCCATAACAAATCACCACAAACTCAGTGGCCAAAGCAACATAAATTTATTCTCTATAGTTCTGGAGACAGAAGTGCAAAATCTTATGGGACTAACAATAAGACGTCAGTAGGGCTGTTCCCTTCTGGAGGCTCCAGGAGAGGATCAGTTTCCTTGTCTTTTTCAGCTTCGAGAGGCTGCCTGCATTCCCTGGCTCACTGCCCCTTCCTTGCGTCACTTAAAGACTTCTTGATTCCACTGTCACATCTCCTGTTACTCACTCTGGTCCCCTGCCTTTTTCTTCTAAGGAATTTTGTGATTACAATAGGCCCACCTGCATAATCCAGGGTAATCTCCCCATTATCGAGATTCTTAACCAACTACATCTTCAAAGTTCCCTTTGCCATATATGGTAACATTCACAGGTCCCAGGAATTAGAATGTCGGCATCTTTCAGGGGCCATTATTAAGCCTACACAGTCTTTTGACCATCATTCCTTGGACTGTTCATCTCTTTCCTATTTTTCCCTTTGTACATTAAGATACTTTGATTATCATGATGGATGCTACGGTGCACTGCCCAGATCTCCCCTTCAGGACCAAAACACTCATTTGCCCAGCTGCTAGGAGGCTGGCTCCTGGTGACATGCAGATGTCTCTCTCTACAAATTGCCCTGGGCTGGAAGTTACTATTCTGCTCTAGACTCCCAGGAGCAGCCTGCATCCAGCACGGCAGTACCAAAGGCTGGCCCTTGCCATGTTTCAGGACATCTCCAGAGCTTCCTGGGGAACTGATGGAGTCTTCTTTGCAACTGCATTGCAGTTCCACTTTCTCCTCTGCCCAGTCCTGCTTCTTTCACTCCTTTGCAGGCAGTGTTCCTGAGAGCACTTGCCAAAAAACATTCCTGGATGCAAATCTCAAAGTCCTAGTTTCCCAAGGAACCCAATCTAAGGAGCTGGCTTCAGAAGTCATTCTAGGAAGCAGAGCCACTGTGAGATATTGGAGCTGGCAGAGAGAACCCCATCATTGGTGCCAGGTGAAGTACTCACAGTCCATGGCATGCTGAAGCAGTGAAACTGCTAACCTTCCTCCATGGTGGATGGGAATGGGACATTGATGGGAGCAATAGCATAGGCATTTGAGAGATACGACGGAAGTAGTAACTATAAGGAACTTGGAATCAGATGGCTGTTTCTGGGTACAATCAATGTGCTTGAGGAAGAGAGGCTGAGAATGATTAATAACCAATTTAAGTGAACTGTGAAAATCAGACACCTTCCTTGGCATCACAGAAAGAGACATACCTCCTGTGAGTAAAGCACAGAAAAGGCTGAGGTTCAGACCCAGGACTCTGATTGGGGAATGAGACCATCAGACTTGGGAGACATCTGGTCAGTGCACTCAAAAAGTTGAGTCCTCAGGTTCTCCTAAGCCCTCTGGGCCTGCAATCATGACCCACTGCTCCCTGTGATGGGCTAGAGCTGTCCCCTTGCTTGAAGATGATGCAGAAACAATATGACATATGCTCATTCCTCGAGATTCATCCCCCATCTCCTTTCCTGACCATCAGGCCAAAAACTAGAGTCAAATCACAATATAGCCCAATCAGGGATGTCCTGAACCTGAGAAGGCTTGAGCTACAGGACCAGCCAACACAGGAACAAGAAGGTTATGTATGGACCTGGATTCTGAGGGTGGTACATCAAGGGGGATAGAACATGAAGCTGGTTAAAGGCAAGTGTTATCAATATGGGAGCACCCTTCCATGATACAGGATATAAGACCCTGGCAAGTATCCTAAGAGGTATTAACACAATGGCTTTTAGAAGCCTGCTCTACACTAAATGAAGCAGAAATGCCATAACTCTTATGAAGACAGTGGAAGAAGGGATCAAAAAGCTTAGAGAAGTAAGCAATACTAGAGTGAATATACTACCAAGGCTGAGAAACCCACCAGGAGACCGTGTTCTGCTGAGGGGATGAACCCTGGTGGAGAGGATCAGCATGGTGGAGATGCTCTGGCCCTCAGATCTCTGTGGGCCAGAGCTGATGGCAAGAAATGCTGCTACAGCCTGGACTGCCTGACAGCAATGGGAGCAACAGGGCCCCACTTAATAAGAGGTCAGATGGCAGCACTTAACTGTTAGAAGCAAGATGGGTGCAATTATCAAAATGAGCAGCAGGGTCAGGGTGGCAGTCAGAAGGGCCTACTCTGCAGAGATCTAGGAAGACGGTTAACAGAACACAGTGTACCTAATGGGAAAGACAGATGGGCAGCCAATGAGAAAACTGCTTAATCTATACAACCAAAAATAAATGAATGAATGGATGATCAGGAGACGGAAGGCAGCTATTCAACTAAACAAATCACAATGTCTTGTCCAGTTAATGCACCTGAGACATTTTTCAGACCTGAAAACCTCTGTCTGAAGGAGCAGTTAGGGATTCTCATGAGGAAGGATCCTAAAACACCACAGCAAGGATATATAATAATGATCCTCCCCAGTCTTTCCCCAGAGGAACCTACAGAATATATTTCCTGTAACCACAAACTTAAGAAAGAGAAAGACTCAGGCATTTCGAAGATAGTTAAACACAGGATCTGAGTTGATATGAGTATCTGAGGTCCCAATGGATTATCATGGAGCCCTGTTAGAATGAAATTGATGCTGCTGCTGCTGCTGCTGCTAAGTTGCGTCAGTCGTGTCCGACTCTGTGCGACCCCATAGACGGCAGCCCACCAGGCTCCCCCGTCCCTGGGATTCTCCAGGCAAGAGTACTGGGAAATTGATGGGGGACAGCCAAATCTCAGGTGACGCAGTGGCTAAGAATCTGCCTGCCAGTGCAGGAGATGCAAGAGATGAGGGTTCTATCCCTGAATCAGGAAGATCCCCTGGAGTAGGAAATGACAATTCACTCTAGTATTCTTGCCTGGAAAATTCCATGCATAGAGGAGCCTGGCGGCCTACAGTCTGTGGGGTCACAAAGGGTCGGGACACAACTGAGCGCCCATGCACACATGCACACACACACACACACATAGCCAATAAAAGGAGTTCTGGCCCAGGTCCAGATCATAATGAGTCCACCAGATCCATAGACTTACTCAGTGATCACGTCCCCAGATGATTCACCAAGGTATCTCTCAGTGGTTCTTTGCTCAATTTTGACAATAAATGGACAGTGGACAGTGTAGCACTCATGGCTTCAAAAGAACATGGTGGCCAGGGGTCTAGAGCCCTCAGGTCACCCCATCTAGGAAGCCACCGAGATGAGCAGAGATGCTTCAGATCCAGAATAGACAGCAGAGAGAGGTGATAAGTATCAGTGTTCCCCAAGACCAGCTGTAGTGGCGAGGGCTGCAGCCTGTGCCACTAACTTCCTCTTAGAAGTTTCTGAGGAAAAGAGATCACAGAATTTTGGAGAAGACACTCGAGATGGTTGAACTTATAGTCAAACAAATGGAATGCAGGTGGCAGAAACACTGGGAAAGGTAGGTGCTGTAATGTATCTCCCAGACCCTCCCCTTCAGGACCCAGGCATGTGTTCCCCCAGCTGTGGGGAGTGTTGGCTGCTGACCTCACAACTGAACCCTCTGCAGGGCAGCCAAAGTGAGTTGCATCCCCCAAGTTTATGTCCCCTTCCCAGGGACAACCCCTACCCAGTAACTGTTCCATTCGGGGCTATACAGGCCTGGAACCCTTGCCCTGATTCAGGACAATCTTCAGAGCTCCCTGTAGAATCAGCTGAGGCCTCTGCTGCAGCTGCCTGAAAGCTCAACTTCTCCACCAGCCCCATCCTGCCTCCCTCCCTCCCTGACAGGTGCTGCTCCAGAGCATACCTCAGTGGTGTAAACCTCCTGTGTGCAGACCTCTGCATGCAGGGTAAATATTTACCCTGACTCTTTAGGATCCTGTAGGGCTCCACCCAGGTCCCCTTTGTTGTCTTCAAAGCCCATCCCCAGACTTCTGGAAATGGCTTATAACTGAGTCCCTTACTGGAACCTGCCCTCAGCCTCAAGGAACCGCCTCTTCCCAGTGGGCAGACACAGTCAGTGACTGGTTGATGCAGAGAAACAAAGACCCAGGCCCATTGCCTCAGTTTGGGACATCCCTAAAGGGCCCTCCCAGCTCCAGTGCTCCCCATGAAGTCAGTTGAGGCATCCCTTGAACCACAATGGTCCCCTCCTGTCATCCTTGCTCTTAACTCTTGACTTTCCCAAGTAAGGCTTTTGCATGCACATCTCAGAGTCTCTTTCCTGGGAGCCCAACTCAATATAGAGTGGTTTTGATTTTCAGACATTTAAAAATTTTATATCCAAACTTATCAGTCTTTCCCAAAAATGGCTGCCCATTTTTGAATTAGGTTGTTTTAATATTTTAACTTTAAATTGTGATGAAACAGTCATCCTCAACACACATTGTAGAATAATTCAGCTTTTATCAATTATTCTACATTTTGTATATATGAAATTATTGTACTTATTTAGGTATGCTCCTGGGGTTCCTACCCTGTTCCTCTGATCAGTCCAGCTCTTTCTATGGAATATACCTTTTAATCAATATAGCTTTGTAAGTCATACCTATTAACTGATATTTTGTTTTAAGCTGCATTGAATCATTTTAGAAATAAGGAATTCGTTTTTTAATTATTTTATTTGGCTGTGCCAGGTCTTAGTTGTGGCATGCAAGGTCTTCGACCTTCACGGTGGCATGCATGATCTTTTAGTTGCAGTATGCAGGATCTAGTTCCCTGACTGGGGATCAAACCCAGACCTCTTGAATTGAGAGCACAAAGTCTTAGCCACTAGACCACCAAGGAAGTCCCCAATACCATAAATTTTAATACCAACAATGTAAATGAATGTAAATGAACAATGTAAATGAACAAATACTTACGAAGCATTATTGCTAGAACCTGAAAACACAAGACATACAGAATAGTCGGGAGTTGTGGGGAGAGGCCAAGGAGCTGGCACGCACAATTAAGCACAAACATGCAGGAAACTGTAAGTACCTATTGTGGGGAATCTTTTACAAGGAGTCAGGAAAGGCCGCCTCAAGGAGGTGATGTTTGAGCCAGAATACGAGCTAGGTAGAATTAGGAGAACTCATCCAGGAGAAGTAAGCAGGTGACGGGGTGGAGGTGGGAGGGGAGGTACTGCAGGCAAAGGGCAGCATGCCATGTATGCAATCTCTCTAGCTAAGATGGAACTCAGGAAGGAGGGCCAGGTGGGCAAGATCCCAAGAGCCAACTGAAGGATTTGGACTTTTTTCCTATAAGGAGTAGGACATCATTTAAGGCTTTAAAGAAAAAAAAAAAAAAAAAACCTTATTGAGATATAACTCACATATCATACAGGTCACCTACTCAAAGTGTACAATTCAATGGTTTTTACTACACTCATATATATGTGCAACCATTTTCATAGTCAATTTTAAAACACTCAAAAAGAAACTCTGAACCCTTTGGAAACCACCTACTCCCAACTTCAGCTTTGTGAAGTGAAAGTCGCTCAGTTGTGTCCAACTCTACGCGGCCTCATGGACTATACAGTCCATGGAATTCTCCAGGCCAGAATACTAGAGTGGGCAGCCTTTCCCTTCTCCAGAGGCTCTTCCCAACCCAGGAAACAAACCAGGGTCTCCTGCATTGCAGGCAGACTCTTTACCAACCGAGCTATCAGGGAACCCAACTTCAGCTTTAAACAACCACTAATCTAGTTTCTATAGATCTGCCTATCCTGGACATTTCCTGTAAATGGAATCACATGCTATGTGGTCTTTTATGACCAATTCCTTATTTCACTTATAATATTTACACGGTTCACTCATGTTGTAGCATGTATCACTACATCATTTTTTTCCTTTTTTCCCCTTTTTTTTCAGGAAGTAAGCTATAACTAGATAAGATGGTTATATATCCTGGAAGCATAATGCTTGAAACTGAGTCACTGTCACAACAAGGTCTTAGTGTAGTACTGTCTATAGAGCTTTTTGCAATGATGGAAATGTTCTATATCCGTGTAGTCTAACAGGGCAACTACTGACCACAAATAGCTATAGGATATCTGAAGTGTGGTAGTGCTACTGAAGTACTACATTTTTTACTTTAATTAAATTCAAATTAAATAACTACCTGTGGCTAGGAGCTATTGTGTTTATCACTTCTTTTGATGGCCAAATAATATTCTATTTTGCAGATATACCATATTTTGTTTATCCATTTATCTATCAGGTGATGGATGGCTTCCACCTTACTGGCTGTTATAAATAATGCTGCTCTGAACATTCATGCACAAGTTTTAACGAAGACATATGTTTTCATTTCTCTTGCGTACATATCTAGGAGTAGAATTGCTGGCTCATATGGTAACTCTACATTTAATAACCTAAGAAATTGCCACACCATTTTCCAAAGCAGCTGCACCATTTTACATTACCATTAGTAGTGCATGAGAGTTCCAATGTCTGCACATCCTCACTAACACTTGTTATTATCTGACTTCATTATTCTAGCCATCCTAGTGGACATAAAGTGGCATCTCACTGTGGTTTTCATTAGTATTTTTCTAATCACTAAAGGCTTTTAACAGAGAGCCTGATACAATCAAGACTTTTGAAGAGTTCACTCTGGAGAAATGATCTGAGGACGGAAAAAAGGCCATGAGATGATGTGAAGAGGCCACTGCAGAGGTCTGGGAAAGATGATGGTAGCTTAGATTGTGATGGAAGAGATAGTAAATAAGGGATAGTTGGAGAAATAGGAGATAAAATCTACAAGGTCTAGAGATCACTGGATGAAGCACACAGAAGGAGGGCAAAGGTTCCTAGTTCACAGAACTGGGTAGATGGTGGTCCTCCTACTGAGAGAACACAGAAATATTTTATAACTTGTGATAAAATATACATAACATAAAATTTACTGTCTTAACCATTTTTATGCGTATAGTTCAGTACTGTTAAGTATATTCACATTGTCATGCAATCAGTCTCCAAAACTTTTTCATCTTGCAAAACTGAAACTCTATATCCATTAAACAATAACTCTCCACTCCCTGGCAACCACCATTCTACTTTCTGTCTCTGAATCTGATACTCTAGATGCCTCATATAAGTGGAATGACACTGTATTCATCTTTTTGTGACTGGCTTATTTTACACAACACAATGTCCTCAAGATCCACGTTGTAGTATGTGTCAGGCTGCCTTCCTTTTTTAAGTGAAAACACAGAAACAGTTCTTTATTGACCAAAAAAGTTTTTTCAAAACTACTTTCTTTTTTTTCCCCTCCCCTCTCTGCTCCTCCTGCCCAAAACTACTTTCTTATTCAAAATATACTAAGTTTTAATCTAAGCCTTCTTCAGATTCATTTTCAAGGTTCTTCCAAGTCAGTGCTTGCCTCAGCCAGATATGCATAGCATGGTCCTGACACCCTGCTGTTCATGAACCACTCTTCATAACCTTAACCCCATTGGCATCTTTCAATTCAAAGAATAATCCTCAGGCAATCTGATGGATAGGAAGCTTTGATCTGATTTCCCTATTTGTTTATTTGCAGGTCCATTTTTCCTTAATTAAATTCAGTCTATTGAAGAAAGAAACTAGATAGTTTCTCTTGAAAACAGTCCAAAGCTTTTAATAATTTGGAGGACTTGACATCCCTCCATAACACAAATTTGGCCACATTTACCTCTCTTAACTCTGAAAATTCTAAGATCTATTCTGAGAGATTTGGCAATTTCTGCTGCCTTTAATCATCTTGCCCGGCATGTGACAGGCAATCTTCTGCATTCACAATAATTTTATTACTTCATTACAGCATAACCTTTTGGAACACATATGAGAAATCATTTAGGAATTAAAATACAAGTTAAAATTCAAGTCTCCAACAAAATAAGTGACCATTGCAACTAAGGCGGAAATAGACGAAATTCCATCTAAACACAGACGATGAGAATCTTCATCAGAACTTACTCCTTGGCCTGCTGGCAAGACACATCCCAGTTTCAACAATATAAAAATGCTAAGGAAAGATTGTGCATCTTAGAATCAAGAAGGTGTGGTGCATGGAGAGAAGCAAAGGAATACAAAGAAGGTTTAATACAGCAGCAGATAGTACCAGCAGGCACAAAGAGAATGAGAAAACAACAAAATAGATAGGAACTACACACAGCACTCTTTATACTCAAGAATCATAGTGTAGGAGCAACAAAAAACCCTACATCCCTCATGTAGCTTCCCAGAGTAAAAATAGAAGATAACTGGAGATTGAAAGGAAGATATTGAACCATCAAGAAAAGATTAAATTAAAAGTGCCATTTCTTAGAAGTTGGGATGTTAATAGTACTTCCCTCTGAGAGGAGATTAAGGTAAAGTTTTTATTCCTTATAAGTATTTTCTTGTTTTTTTGCTACAATAAACATACACATGAAAAAACTATATGTTTTTAAAAAACAAAAAATTTAGAACAATATTATAAATCAACCATATGTTAATAAAAATTTTTTAAATATGTATTTTAGAAAGAAATACAAAATGTCCAATATTTTCTAAGAAAACAGTTTCTGGTGTTTAAATATGGAAACCTTAGTTCCCTGAAAATAAATGCCTCAGTTCAATTCATGTCCTGAAGATCCTGAACAAATGAGGCATAACTGAACAGGGGACCCTTGTGTAATCACCAGCACCACTTTGGTTTTGCTGTAAAGCACTGCTTGAAGAACAAGCCCCTGTCTGACCCCAGTACTAATTCTTCAGCTGCTCTCTCTGAAGGTCACAAAAGGCCTGCTAAGGAGATAAATGGTAATGGTTTCTGTAGCAAGGAAGCCTGTTTGGAGCCCACAAGCCACTGTAAATGCCACCCACACACCCCACATCAATCCTCTTGAGAAGGAACAAAGGTTTATAAACTTTGCTAACAGCCAGACCCTCCATCCTTTGGGCACCATGGGTCCACCCTGCAACCTTGTGAGGTTCATGATAGTTGATCATTTTGGTCTCTGACATCATCTAGGGAGGGGGCAGAAAAGCTTTATAAACTCTGCTTAGCAGTTCCCTCCAGTGCCCAGGATGGTACCTGGAATAAAAATAAAAAGAGCCTAATATTTTGCTGCTGAATGGAAGGTAGAGCCAATCGTCCCCCAGATTCCCAGGTCCAGACTCAGTGACCTCGCCAGGCCTGACAAGCTGTTGAAACCCATCAACACAGCCCAGAAATCAAATCTTAGGGATTCTGAGAGGAAAGAGCACCCTCACCTGTGAAAGCCACATTAATGTCTGGGGACCCTAGGATCCTTCACTCTCCTGTTTGCTCCTGATTCAGGGGCCCTGAGGGCTGGTGGGATGGGGCGGGATGGGACTGGGGGCTTGGCAGGAAGCAGAAATGAACAAGAGAAGATCCCGCACCAAGGATACCAGCCTAGTGGGGGAAACAGCCCCTGGCACATCACTCGCCCAAGTACAGATTCACTGCACAGGCCAGATGAAGGGGATGAGATGGCTCCACTGGACAGTCAATGACAGACAAGACCGGAAGAAAGCTGACGGGGCAGTGGTACAGCCTGCCAGTTCTTTACAGCTGATTGGGCCCTGGGATGCTCTCCCTGAGCATGGTCTCAGAGGCTGAGAGCCAGCAGTACAGTCTGCCTTCAGCAGCACACAGGTGGCCTGGGGAGCCCCTGAGCCAGAGGGTCCACATGCCAGGGAGACAACAAGGAGCCACTCGTGGGCATACAATGCAGGGAGCCAGCCTCGGCTCCCTCCAGACCCTCTTGTCTTTCTGGCTCCCCAAGCTTTGGCTGGCAGGAGTCCAGCAAGGTAACCAGGTTGGAAAGGAATCACCACTTCTTAGGAGGAGAGCTCAGCGGGCCAGACCCACCCATCTTGTGAAGAAGGAAACTGAGGTTCAGAGAAGAGACATGTCTTACCCCAGCCTCACAGCAGGTCTATGGCTGAAGATAAGACCCTGAGCTGGAGGCTCTGACTCCAGGGCCCTTTTCCTCTTTCCATCTTGGTCAAACACATGAAGACTGAGAGCAGATGAGTTTGCACCTGATAGAAACAGATATTCCAGTGGAGATTTCTGAGCACAGCGGGGGTGCAAGGGTTCTCCAGTCAGTGAGACCAAAGCAGGAGCCTCTGTGGACAGTAGAGGCCTGAAGGAGGAAGGACTAGATGGGTAAGGGTCCAGGAGAAGTGTGGAGAGTGTGGCAACTGCAGGGATGAGGACCTGGGCCAGTTCTGTAAGCCAACGAGGCTACCAAGAAAGGGTAGGAGTGAACACCTTGAGATCTGAAAATGTGGAGGCTAATGGGGAGAGGGGCTGATCAAGGGAAGGGAGTGGCCAGAGAGGAAGCCAAGGCCTTCACCCTGTGTGATCAGGAGGAGGACAGTACAGGAAAACCAGGAGAAGGAGCCACACTGGTGGTCCTGGGTGGTAGGCTCAGTGTTAGCTCTGTAGAGCCACATGTCTGTGGAAGGAGGCATCCGGCCCAAAAATGTCCATCATTCTGAAGGTGGGGGAAAGTGATGGAGTCCATCAAGGGTACAGAACTCGGCAATAACAGATGTGGGCAATTGATCTGACCATTGGCTTCCTTCTAAGGTCTCTTGTCCAAACTTAGAGTATATATCCTTAAGGATCAGCACAGGACACCTGACACCCTCTGCTTTTCTATAAAGAGATACTGGTTAAACCAGTGAATTTCAGGGTAGTAAGAAGGAGTGGTACTCAATATCCAAGCACATTATCCTGATGTCATCACAAAAGTCCTTAAAGAGGAAGTAGGAGACTAGAATGAGTAATAGAAGATGTGACAACAGACTCAAGAAGTTTGAATGATGCAAGGAAGGAAATGGCCATGAGCCAAGGAATGCAGGCAACCTTTAGAAGCTGAAAAAGGAAATGAATTCTCCTGTTAGAGCCTCCAAAGGAACCAGCCCTGTCAGCACCTTGACTTTAACAAGACTCATTTTGTATTCCTTACCTTCAGAACTGTAAGAGAATAAATTTGTGTTGTTTCAAGCCACTAAGTTTGTGGTGATGTTTTATAGCAGCCATAGGAAACTAATATACCACATCATTAAATTTAAGCTCGGCATTTACCATCAAGCTAGAGATCAAATGTAACCATCCTCCCTTGTAGCTGGGCATGACTATGTGACTAATTTCTAACAGATAGAACAGAAGTGATATTTACAACTTCTGGACTGTCTTCAGCTTTAAGACAGGATGCTTGCTCTAGATTATTGCACTTTCTCTTCCCCCTACACCCACTGTAACACAGATGTGGCTGTGACCCTGTTCAATCACAGCAACAAGGACAAATCCTATAGGCATGGTGGGACAGCAAAAGTTAAGAAACTTGAATCCCTGAATTATTTGGTAGAGCAGAGATGTCCTAAGCCTGGACCAGCCAGACTATAGGTTGACAGGAAAATAAATTTTTAACTGATTTAAGACACTATATTTTGGGGTCCCTCTGTTATATGGCAGCTCAGCTATCACCCTAGTACACTGCCTAAAGAAGGTCCTAATTTACTCAGACAAACAAAAACAGAAATAGATCTTTACACTATTGTATGAAGATGCTATATTATAGAGGTGGCCAAGGTCCAGGCATACAGGAGGCCTCTATGGTGGATCCAGGATCTCAGATGGTCATTCACTCAACATAAGCCCTCAGTCCAACCTCTCCTGACTTACGGGCCTTATAAAACACAGTAAGGGTAGCATCAAAGATGAAACAAGACCAAGAGAGCTCTTTGTATCACGCAAAGCCTAAGTGTACTACCATTGCCTGAGTCCTGCCATCTGTGGCAGTTATTTTCAGCTCAAGATGATGATTCTGAGCCACCTGTATGCCTCCAGACTCAAGCTCCTGACCAAAGGGAGGGATCTGGCAAACTCTACACTGACCAATCCCAGACAGATGAAGGCCTGATCCAGACAATAATCTGGTCAAAAAGGAAGAGTCCTACTTATGGACTTTTCCCATATTAATAACCTGAGGGCATCTGAGACAAGTTTACAACATCTTATAGGTATTCAGACATTGTTGTCAATTTTTCAGAATTTTTTTCTGCTTTCTGTGGTGGTGGTTGACTACTTTTTCTGTGTATCTATATTTCCAGCCAACTATGTCTGTGCTGCCAAAAAAATTTTTCAGAAATGAACCCAAAATGCCTAAAGATGGAGTTTGGAAAATGGCCCTAAAACACAAGTCAAATCACATCATTTCTCTGTGCAAAATCCTTGAAGGTCCCATGGCCATCAAACACTATGAGATCTAGCCCTTCCCCCTCACCAGCTTGATCCTAAAGCACTTCATCACCTTGCTCCAGCCCCAACAGTCTCTTTGCTGGTCATGAATTCCCCAAGGAAACTGCCTCAGGACCACTGTATCTGCTCTTGCACTGGCCTGGACATCACATGACACCACAGGCTCTCTGTCTCCCTCTATCTAATCTCTGTTGAAATGTTATCTCACAGAGGCCTTCTCTGGACACCAACTTCAAATAGAACTCATCCAGTCACTAAACCATCATCACTCACCCCCTTACTGTGCTTTATTTGTCTTTTCTAGCTCTATTACCATCTGACATGGTTTATGGTCCACTAGCTAAGATGTATGTTAATTTAGGCAACATTTCTCCATCTCCATCATTAGCATCCAAGCTCTCTGGGACAGTCTTTGTTGTGTCCACTGCTGTACCCTCATTGCTGACAACAGTACCCGACACACAGTAAATAGTTACTATTTGTTGAATAAATGAATAACGCACCCAAACTACCCGCATGTGAAAATCCAGCAAAGAGGGAATGATTCATTTTTTGCCAACTCATAATTTTGGACCTAATTTTCACCTTGATCATACTGTTTTCAACCAAATAGTTTTAGAACAACTTGTTTTCAGCCAAATGGACTGGCACAGTTCGGGGGGGCACTTCCAACCATTGTACAGCTCCTCAGCTGACACCTGAATCCCTTATTTATTTAGAAAGCACATCTAATTCCCTAGACAAAATTTACCCCATCACAGCCACACCTTTACTGCAAGGTGCTTGCTGGGAAGGCTGCCTGCCAGCCCAGCAGCTGGCATAATCATGAGGTTGGTAATACCAGGGCTCAGGAACACTACAATTAGTACTTGACAAGCACTTTATGGCCCACAATTTAAGCATCTATGCAATTGTAATTCAGTTCCTTGATGAGGCAAACATGATACTAACCTCATCTGGAGAACTGGATGAAATGCCTCCTCGCACTGATGGCCGCCTAATTAGTGCACAAGGGAAGGTGAGGCTCTGCAGCCTCCCCACCTCTGAATTTTGAGAGTGCTTCCCTATAACATCCTTCTAGAATTCATGACAGTGACAGAATGTATATCCACTGACTCTCACACATATTGACTGAATATTGACTGCAAGGGGAGAGTGGAGGATTGAATGGTTTTAGCTTGTTATTTCTCTATAGGGTCTCAATACAGCTGGGGATGGATGATTTTAGATGATTTTGAGGACAAAGTCCATTCACAAAGTGTCTACAGTCTAGCTGCAGATATGCAGTCATCCATCGGGCCTGCTGAAATAACTCCTTGAAATGCAAACAGTTCACACAGAAGATGTTGAAAACACATTTAATAAAATTCACTTAAATTTCTGATTTTAAACAATAAAACCCAACCCTCGTAGTAAATAAGAAGGTACCTCCAGAACACACCAAAGCCTGTGACAAACCACAGCCAGCATGCCCAACAACAGTGAAACACACCATCAAACAAGAATGCCTGTGCTCACAACATCTACCTGGTTCTGCTCTCACAGTTTATGACAATTCAATTTGTGGACAAAGAAGCCACATAAAAATATTGAAAAGGGAAGAGGTATAAGTATTGTCACTTGCAAAAAAGGATGACTGTCTACTTGGAAAATCCATGGGGAACTATTTGGACCAATGAGAATGCTCAAGTAGGTGGCTGGTTATGAAATATTCACAAATCAAAGCTTTCTACATACCAGCAGTAATTAGTTAGAAGATATGGTGATGAAGGGGAGCCACTATAAAATAAAAGGATATCGCTCACAATAGTAACAAAGACATAAAACACTGAGAAATTAAGTTAGTGAAATGAGTAAGACTCATATGAAAAGGGCTACAATGTCTGGAACTACTCAAGAAATATTTGTGGGATGAATTAATAACTACCAGTTCTTTGAGAGGGATATAAAAGAGGTAAGAACGAAAGAAAAGATGCACCTTGTTTCTTGAATGAGATGAACCTGCAAAATGAATCTGCAAACATTTCAATCTCTAAGTTTGCCAAGTTCCAACCAAAATATCAACTTTATGATTATTATTTTTAGAACTCAACAAAATAATTTTTAGTCTACCATGAGGATAAATGGATGAGGATAGTTAGGAAAATCCTTGGAAAGAGAAGTACTATTAACATTATGGAGAAGACTTACCTTATCAGATATTAAAGACTAATAAAAAGCTAAGGTGATTTAAATAGTGGGGCACTGACCTAGACACACCTTATAAAACCTAGAAACCTAGAAATTCAGGAACAGACCAACTATATATAAGGTGTCATTTCAAGTAAATAGAGAAATAAATTTTTCAACAAATGGTATTGGAACACTGGATTAACCATTTGGAAAATAAACACATCATTAGAGGTTCACTTTATTAAAAAATAAATGTTAAATGTATTAAAGAGTTAAATATTTAAAAATTAAATCATTAGTATAACCAAAAGAAAACCTAAATGGGTTATTTATAAAGCCATGGATTATTTGCAGGATGTTCTAAGTATACACCAAAAGCAAAAATTATAAAGGTATCAATCTAGCTACATGAGATTTTTTAAAAACTCATGTTAAAAGGTAATATGAGTTTTTTTATGTTAAAAGACAAGAAAAAAAACTGGAAAAATATTTAGTACACACATTAGGGTTGGGGGTGGGTAAAGAATTGTAATATATAAAAAGCAGTTTCACAATTCAGTAGGAAAGAGCTATGTATATTAATAAAAATACTCAACACAGGTATGACAAGTCAATTCACTAAAACAGAGCTCATTAAACACTGAAATACAGTCAACCTTTCTGATAAACAAAGAAGTGCAAAATAATAACTTATCAACTGCCCAATTGGCAGAGCTTTTGTTTTTGTTTTTTATTTAGTAATATCTCCCAGTTACATGCTCAAGAGAAGGCCTCCCTCCCTCACCACCCCCATCCACTGCTGTCTGAGGACAGACAGCTTAGCAATAAGTAGTACAGGATTCCACTGTGAGTCCTGCAGTCGGGTAAGTGGGCTTGATTCCCTCCATGTCCTAGCTCTGAGGTCTTGGGTAAGTTACTAAAACTCTCAAAGACTCAGATGTTTCATCTTAAAAGAGGAATAATAATAGTTCCTAGGCATGTTATGAAAACTAAATGAGATGATGCATATAAGAGCACTTGACTCTGCTCCACTGTAAGCTTTCCAGAAATGGCATAGATAACTAAGTTTTAAAATATTTAAATTTTGCATACACTTTGGCTCAGGCAATGCTAGTCTAAAGAACTAATCATAGAGAAGCACCCACATTTTGTTTCAAGGCTGTATGCTGCAATGTTGTTAAGACTCACACACAAATTCACACACACACACAAACCAAGAAACTACACACAATCCACATTTCAACAAGAGAAGATTATCCATGTATGGCCTGGTGGAATACTGGTAAGCCACTTAGAAATAAGGAGTAGAGGTTCCGAAATGGCCCAGAAAGCTCTTCATGATATAAAGGTAAAGAAAATAAGAGCAGATAACAAGGAGCAAATAATGTGATTTTCTTTTAAAAAAAAAATATGAGAATACATGCCAAGATATCTACAGTGATTATATTAGATAGTGAGGTTATGAGTGATTTTAATTTTCTTCTTTTAATTTGCATTTTCTGAATTGTCTTCAATAAACATAAATTACTTTTATAATAAGATAAGGATACTACAAGTTTTTTTTTAAATCTTAATGTAAACTCTCTAAGTACAAAAGTCGGTCATTAGGATGGCTTTTCAAAAGACGCAAATGATCTTAAAAGCATGGCTTTCTCTTCCCAGCTGGAATAGGTCCAGCAGTGGAGATGGACTCCTCTGGCATGTTATTGACTGAAGTCCTCAAACAGAAATTGCTCAGCTACTCAATGATATCTGTTTATTCCTCAGTACATCTGTCCTCATCCTGGGAATGGGGGCTATGATTCTAAGATAATGTACCTATCCCAAAAGATCAAAACCAAATGCATTCTGCTATACTTTACAATAACATTTTTCAAAAACACAGAGTAAAACCAATATCTGTGATAAGAGATAAAACCTCATCCCAGCCCAAAGCTTCTATCCTTAGAGATCTGTATTTTGTTCATGTGGTGGCCTCTGCCTGAATCTCCTGCCCTAAGGATGCAATTCTTTCCTTTCCTCAAGGCCACTTCACCTGCCCACTCAAAGGCAGAATGAACTATTCTGCAGAACAGAAGGCATTCCACCCCAGGCTGCCCCGTCTGGGCTCACTTGTGTGTACCTCAGCTCCTGACCACACCTCTGCCCGCCTCAGGATGCCTGGATTTTCCCCAGAGCCAGTCTGATGGCACCACCCCAGAGACCCTGGCACCACCTACACACATGTTGCAGAAAGACATGGGTAAGAAGCTCAAGAGGACAGGGACCCTGTTTGGTACTGTCCACCAGTGCCCACTGCAATGCCTGGCATCCTGACGTCTTGATAACCATCGGTAGAAGGGAGGGAGAGTGTGAGGAGGGAGGGTAACCTGAGATAAAGCCAAAGTCGAAGCCAAGGTCACCAACAGGAGCTTTTCTCTACTATAGATATCTTCCATGGTCCTACTGGCACTGCCTTTCCCAGCACACGCCCTGAAAGAGGTCTCATTCTCAGCAGACTCAGGACTAACAGTGGCCTGCATTTACATCAGCACAGGCGCTGAGCATCCAGCTGCTCCCTCCCTTCCGAGAGCATAATGAGTCATGGTCAACTAGGGCCTCAGTCTCTTTTCACACCTACTCCCTTTAAGCCTCATCAACTTCGTCCTGTCCTTAAGCAGCTGGTTGTCGGAACCCAGGAGCCAGTTGATGTAGTGAACCCTGAAAAAAGAACTCCTGGAATCCTGGAGCAATGGTGTGAATGTAACAAGAGGAAATTTGTTTTCTGGCTCTGTCATCTGAAATATTTGCTAATCCTCTTAGCTTGACATCATTAGCAAAATTTGACCTGTAAGACTTCTATGATTTTATTCAAGTAATTGATTAAAGAAAGAATAAAAAAAAGAGAGAATATATATCTTCTCTTAAAGATAGATACATAGAAAATGATAGATCTTCCTCAACTTACAATGGGTTAAGTCTTGATAAACCCATCACAAACCAAAAATACTGTTAAGTAAGAAGTGCATTTAATACATGTAATCTAAGAACACGATAGGCTAACTTACCTTAACAATGTTCAGAACACTTATCCTACAGATTTGGACAAAATCATCTAACATGAAGCCTATTTCTTAAAAAAGTGTTGAATATCTCATGTAATTTATTGAACAGTGCACTGAAAGTGTAAAACCCAATGGTTGTCTGGGTAGAGGACAGTTTTAAGTATATCGGTTCTCACCACTGTGATTGTGTGGCTGAGCAGGATGCTTGCTGCTCACTGCCACTGCCCAACATCACAAGAGAGTACTGCACTGCGCTAGACCATGAAAAGATAAAAATTCAAAATCTGAAGCACGCTTTCTCAGAATGCATACCACTTTTGCACAAACCACCATAAGTTATAGACCATATATAATATTTTTTAAAGCCCAGGCAAAGAACAGAGTCCTGCAGATCAATCTTTTTGGTACCAGGGACTGCTTCTGGGGAAGACAAGTTTTCCACAGACTGGGGGCGGTGGAATGGTTTGGGGATGATTCAAGTGCATTATATTTATTGTGTCAGTTCAGTTCAGTCGCTCAGTCGCGTCCGACTCTTTGCGACCCCATGAATTGCAGCACACCAGGCCTCCCTGTCCATCACCAACTCCCGGAGTCTACCCAAACCCATGTTCATCGAGTCGGTGATGCCATCCAACCATCTCATCCTCTGTTGTCCCCTTCTCCTCCCACCCCCAATCCTACCCAGCATCAGGGTCTTTTCCAATGAGTCAAACCTTCGCATGAGGTGGCCAAAGTATTGGAGTTTTAGCTTCAACATCAGACCTTCCAATGAACACCCAGGATTGATCTCTTTTAGGATGGATTGATTGGATCTCCTTGCAGTCCAAGGGACTCTCAAGAGTCTTCTCCAACACCACAGCTCAAAAGCATCAATTCTGCGGCGCTCAGCTTTCTTCACCGTCCAACTCTCACATCCATACATGACCACTGGAAAAACCATAGCCTTGACTAGACGGACTTTTGTTGGCAAAGTAATGTCTCTGCTTTTAAATATGCTATCTAGGTTGGCCATAACCTTCCTTCCAAGGAGTAAGCGTCTCTTAATTTCATGGCTGCAGTCACCATCAGCAGTGATTCTGGAGCCCAAAAAAATAAAGTCTGACACTGTTTCATCTTTGGCTGCAAAGAATATTTATTGTGTACTTTATTTCTATTATCATCACATGAGATCATCAGGCATTAGATCCCAGAGGTTGGGGACCCCTGCTGTAGACACCCACCCCAGACTACTCCCAGATTAACACCTCTTGGGTTTGAGATGCAAACAATTAACAGATGCCTCTAAATGGACCATCTTCTCTAATTGGTTGAAAATTCACAAGAGATTCTGTCAAATACCTTCATGGAGTTCACATTTGCTAGTTTCCCGGTTCTCCTAACCTCATCAGTTTGTAACTTCCTCAACGAAGTAAGCAGAGAAGGAAATGGCAACCCACTCCAGTACTCTTGCCTGGAGAATCCCAGGGACGGTGGAGCCTGGTGGGCTGCCGTCTATGGGGTCGCACAGAGTCCAACACGACTGAAGCGACTTAGCAGCAGCAGCAACAAAGTAAGTGAGGTCAATGCAATCCATCATGTTTTTGAAGAACTCAGAGGGATCTCCTCTTCCTTTTCTAATTGTTTAGACCACCCTCTGAGCATGCTCTGAGCATCCACCTTGGAGTCACAGCTGGTGAACGTTCCTGCCAACCTACCTGTACCCCTCAGCCTCTGTGGACAGTGATGAGGGCCACACCAGGGAGGGCTCCTGGCAACCAGAGTAAGCCCAGCAACAGAAGGAGGACCTGCTGGTTCGAGAGTGGAAAGCATACCAGGGATGAGAAGGAAGAGCCTCATCCAGGCCACATGCTGATGTGGCTCTCACTCTCTCAGAAGGAGGAAAGATGCCCAAAAGGCAGAAACTGCTGGGGGAGATCATTTCTGTAAAGAAGAGCAGGGTTCTAGTTCCAGTTCACCTGCAATCTCACTGTGTGGCTTTAGCAAGTCAGGCCTCTTCTTCTCTTGGTGTCTAGCCCATTGGAACTTCTAGAACAGACACCATGGGCTGTGTAGCTTATAAACCACAGAAACTTATCCCTCACAGTTCTAGAGGCTGGGAAGTCTAAGATCAAGGCACCATCAGATTCGGTGTCTTGTAAGAGTCCAATTCCGGTTTCACAGACGACCATCTTTTGCTATAACATTACATGGTGGAAAAAGCAAATGAGTTCTCCTGGGTCTCCTTTTAAAACAGACACAAATCCTAATCACCTAATCAGTTCCCAAAGGTTTCATCTCCAAATACTACCACACTTGGAGTCAAGATTTCACATATTAACTGCAAGAGCAGCAGGTAGGGAGGGTTGCTGCTGCTGCTAAGTCGCTTCAGTCGTGTTCGACTCTGTGCGACCCCGTAGACGGCAGCCCACCAGGCTCCGCCATCCCTAGGATTCTCCAGGCAAGAATACTGGAGTGGGTTGCCATTTCCTTCTCCAATGCATGAAAGGGAAAAGTGAAAGTGAAGCCGCTCAGTCGTGTCTGACTCTTAGTGATCCCATGGACTGCAGCCTACCAGGCTCCTCCGTCCATGGGATTTTCCAGGCAAGAGTACTGGAGTGGGGTGCCATTGCCTTCTCCGGTAGGGAGGGTAGGGGGATACAAACATTTAGTCCATAGCACTGGGCCTCAGCTTTCTCATCTGTAAAATGGGGATAATGACAGGAAGGCAGACAGTTGGACCACTTGTTCTTTTGAGGTCCCTTTGAAAGCCAGAAATAAAGACCAGTGCTTAATGTTTATAAATGTGGGCCCTAGAACCACAGTGTGCATGTTCAGTTGCTCAGTCATGTCCGATTCTTTGTGACCCCATGGACTGTAGCCCACCAGACTCCTCTGTGCATGGGATTCTCCGGGAAAGAATAGTGGAGTGGGTTGACATCCTCCTCCAGGGGATCTTCCCAGCCCAGAAATCGAATCCATGACTCCGGCATTGGCAGGAGGATTCTTTACCACTGAGCCACCTGGGAAGCCCCAGAACCACAGTGCCTGGGTTTAAATTAGTCAGTTACTATCCATACAAATTTAGGCAGATAAGTAAATTTCTCTGTGCCTCAGTTTTCTCATCTGAAAAATGGGAGCAATAAGAATGCTTATCTCCGAGGACCTTGATGAAAAGTAGACAATTTACTCCCATAAAGAACAGAAGCTAAGCCCATGGAATGTGTTTACTCTAACGATGCTGCGGTCCTGATGGGTTTTACCTGGGTAATTTCATGCCTGCTCCCAGGGGACCCAGACAATAACCAGAATTCCCACATTTCCAGTGTCTAGAGGATCTTGTTGAGCTCTAGACAAGAAGAGCTGGACTGGAGAAAGCAAACAGCTTCAGCGAGCAGAGAGGCTGGTGTCATCCTCTAAAATATGCTATTGCAGAAGTCTCCTAGCCTGACTTTTCTCCAAAGGAGTCATAATGGGAGGGGTTTGTGGCAATGTCATGCTCTAGGATCCTAACACTATTAGGTCAGTTATCATGATTTATATCATATGAAGATCTGAAAGCTTTTAAGCCAGCTTCTTATATACATCCAAGCCACGTAAGAAAATCTTTTCAGGATATATTTCTTTGTTTGTTCTGGGGGCCCTACATCTCCTCTGACATTCTGACTTCTAACTCATACAAGATGAAAGAATCCAACTGCCCATTTTCTGCCCTAAAAAGTAAATTCTGACTTAAAAATAAGAATAGATAGCTCAGTCCTTACATCCACTGCCCTATTTCTTCCTTAAACCTAAATGAGACCTACTTTAGTTCCTATTATTTTTGCAATACTTCTTTTTCTGTAGCTTTCATGATTTCCTTCTTCGTGCATCCAGGCAAATGCCACTGTAGGGCTCTCTCATAGAAATGCTTAACAATCCCAGATAGTCCCATCTTGACTTTTCTCAAGGGCTCTCCAGTGCCATAATCTGATTTAAGCAAAAAAAAAAAAAAAATCACCTTGGGAGGGTAATTGAAAAGGGTACCCTACCTACTTTACAGATAAAGAAACCAAAGCTCAGAGAGTCCAGCTCCCATGAAAGACCACGAGGTCAAGACTTGCAAGAGCCATACTTATATTCTGAACACAACCCTCCTCCTCCCTTCAGTTCCCCCTAAGGCATTACAACTGTCTTTCTCCAAACACCCAAAGGGAGTCATTTGGGTAAAAATCCAGTTGAGTCTTTACGCATCAACTTCTTTATCAATGGTTTTGAGAAAACCACTCTATTGCTCTGTTCAGAATCTCTTCTATCCAAATGGGTTTTAGGAGTGGCCTGTTGCTGCTCAGTGAAGAAGTGTTCTGTGGCAGGCAGGAAAAAGGCTGGAACCTGACAGATCAAGCCATTCCATATCCCAGGTGGCCCTAGTGGTAAAGAATCCACCTGCCATTGCTGAAAACGTAAGAGACGTGGGTTCGATCCTTGGGTTGGGAAGATCCCGGGAAGCAGGGAATGACAACCCACTCCAGTATTCTTGCCTGGAAAATTCCACGGGCAGAGGAGCCTAGTGGGTGACAGTCCATGGGTTCACAAAGAGTCAGACATGACTGAATGACTGAGCAACCCAAGAACTCCATCTTCTCAAGACAATCTGCTCAATCACTAGACTCAAAACGATAGCCATTCCCCGCCACCAAGGAGACTTTCTGTCTCCAAACCCAGAGCCCGTCCTGTTAGGGGTGGGGCAGGGTGCTAATCCTTGCCCTACATCCAATATCCAAAGAAAGACAGGTCTCCAGGACCAGTGCAGTCTGTGGCTCACCCCATGTCAAAAAGGGAAACCTCTGCAGCCAGACCGGCTACCCATCAGGCTGACAGACAGCCTTGGAGATGACAGCACCAGCCTTCTGCCCTCATATCACAGGGCCGGGCATGTCAACCTGGCTTCTGGCTGCCGAGGTTCCCATAGTTATTTCAGCATGGATCCCTGCTACTCTCTGCTTCCCTTCATCAAGAAAGCCATTAAGAGAAACGTAAAGCTGATTGCATCTATTATGTCCACCTACAGACCCAACTTGGAGTAAGCTCTGAAATCACTCTGGGGCCCTCTTCAGACCCTGAGTCATTTTTCGGTTGTTAAAATTAGAATGGGCTCATGGAAGACTTGCTCCTGAATCTAACTGGTGTCAAACATGGCTGGGTCCTACTCCCATTCAGCGTTCTCAGAGGGTACTTCCTCTCATCCTTGACTTCCAGCCAGTCCATCAGGCAGGAACTCACATCCCAATTGTACAAAGGAAGAACAGGTCCAGTGGGATAGGGGCTTGCTCAAAGACATGTCTCAGCAAGTAACAAAGCCAAGATTAACTAAATCTGCCTGATCTATCTTCTTTCCCCTGCATCCTAATCTTTGCTATGTCCCTGGAGATGACCTTGTCCAGCTCCCAGGTGACATGGGGGTGTGTCCTCCAGTGTCACCCACAGAAAGCCTCTGTGCTGACAGCAAGTACCAGAAACCAGGAACTTGCAGGAGGCCCTCGATAAGCACTGATTGATTTAAAACTATCCTTTCAGACACTGCAAGCCCAAAGATGGTTGTTTTTCCAGATCTTGGCTCTCTCTCCACAAGGTCTTTTACAGCTAGTCACCTATGTGCCTGCTACACCTGAATGGCTCAGCATCAACCCCGCAAAGTCCTACCTCTCTACCTTGGCTAGGGCAGTTCCCTCCTCCCACAGGGTTCTTCTCACATCTCCACCTCTGCAAGCCAGCTCAAAAGTCACCTGCTCTGAGAAGCTGTCCCAGGCTGTACCCAGTGAGAATTCATCATGCTTCCCTTCATGCTCCTATAACCTCTACTTGTCCCTCCCTAAGAGCGTATTCATATCAGCCTCATATCTTTTGTTTTACTTGACAACAACTTCATGGCACTTACAGTGGTTGAAGTCTTCAGCAAATTTAGTTTTTGAACTATTCTTTGAAATAGGTACTATTATTATCACCCATTGTACAGATGAGAACACTGAGGCACAGGAGGTGGAGTGGCTTGACCAAAATTAACACAGTTGGTAAGTGATGGCGAAGAAGTCCTGCTCTGGAGTCAGGTGCTCCACTAGAGTAACTTGTTCACATGTGAGTTGCCCACACTGTCACAGGTATTCGAGTCGTGTTCAGAGGCCCACAGCCACAGGTGCATCATTCTTGTTCCTAAATGGAGCTCAATGTCCAACACTAGGTCACCACTCCCCCATGACCAGCTGACACTGGCCTGTGTGTGGATTCTGGTCCAAACCTCCAGTCTCTCTGAACGTCTGCCTCCCTGCTGTGGATGGCCACCTCTGGCAGTCCTTCCTGAGGTGCTTAGGAGGATGAAGTCGGAAGCACTTTACCATCCATGAAGCCAATAGCATCTGTACACACAGCTCTCTTAAAGGGCCTTCAGGAACGCCCATGATGGAATGCTCCCTGGCATCTGACTTGATCCCCATGAACCCAGAGCATAGTACAGAACCACATAGCCCATCTGCCTAGGCCAAAGTGTGCCTGGCAGCTGTGAGTATGCAAATGGCACTGGGCTTAGAGCCTGGCAGACTTAGTAAGTCTCTGCTTACCATCTCACCCTGGGATCATCACTCTGAGCCTCAGTTTCCCCATTGATAAATGGGGCTAATGGAAGAATTCCTCTTACCAGGTTGTTATTTAAATGATGCATTTGGAAGAAATAATAGACTCTAGCACTACACACAATCTGTAGTTCTTGTTTAATTGTTAAAATATCTACTAAATAAGGTCATTATCAGAACAAAACAAGAAACCAAACTGCACTTCACACTATACCAGACTGGGATAGAAATAAGGTAACATTTCTTTGAATGTTCAAAGATGAGAGGAATAGGGCAGCTCAGGCATTCTGGGAGCACCTTGCTCAGTGCACCCCGGCCCTACAGGTGGTTTATGCTGACAGGTTGATGCGTCTTCCTCATCTGCACCCCTTGAGGTCACCCTGACCCCAAACCTTGAGCCAGGCCCAGCTGCCAGTCTCAGTTTCATTCAGCTGCCATGTTGGCTACAGAGGCTTGTGATCTGCACTAAAACCAGGGCCCTGAGGGGGTCAACCATGGGCAGGTTGGCCAGAGACAAGATGAAAACTAAGGATTATAGTTCCCAACACTGAGCACCTTCAGTTTACATTGTATACACAGTTACCATCCCCAGGGCCTCCCCCGGGTATCTTAGAGGAGGAGGGATATTTCAGCATCAGTTCCCATCTCCAAGTCGCCTGCCCTGGACACCCCCATGCCCTGGGCCCCCACACTAAGTAAAGCTCACCTCAGAGCTCTTTTTGCCCTTTCCTGCAGCATACCCTTCTCAAAGTTATGTCACCTCTCAGACATGTCCTAACAATTTCAAGTCCCAGAGAGAGGGATCAGAGTCTCATTCCTCTCCCTCCCAGGGGCCACACTGTTCTTTAGACAGTGAAGCCACCGACCCCAGCAACCTTGAAGCTTCCTAACGTAAGGGAGGGGCTTCTAGAATCATCTGAATACAGAGCCAGACCAGAATAGGACCTTCTTCCAGTTATACTCACCTCCCTGGTTTTCCAAACTAGAAGCACCTGGCTTTACATGTGTGCAGGAGCAAGTCACCCAGGGGAATCCAACTAAAATCTATGGAAGTCCCTATCCTGAGGAGCCAGAATCCAAAGCAATTCTGAGGCCAGTTCTGCAACTTCCTGCCTGCACCTCACACCAGAAGAGAAGTATGTCATATCCCCAATGCATACTCCACCCTGTGGCATCTGCCGAACACCCCCTGGGCACCAGATCCTATGCTTTTATTTTATTTAGTCTTCGAAACAACACTGATCATCTGTTATCAAACTTCCATGTTATACATCAGGGAAGGGAGGCCCCAAGCAAAGTGACCCCCAACAAGGTCGCCCAGCAGGGCTGTGAGCCAGACTGGGGCCTCTAGGGCTCGGAAGTCCAAGCTCTTTCTACTGCACCTTGCCTTCTCTGGTGTGCACGTGAGAGCACCTGGCAAAGTGCCTGGAGCGTAGGAGGGGCTCAGTAAGGACCTGTCACTTTGTTTTGCCCATGGTGGAGCCACCAGGCTGGAATCAGGGCCACAGCCTGCTGAGGATCTAGAGTGGCCCAAACAAAGTCAATCAGACCATCTCAAGACCCACCGTCCACAGGAGTCCAGCAGGTAGGACAGGCTTAGCTGGGGATGTCATAGCTGGGGGGCTTCTGGGGTCCCCGAATCTCTCAAACCAAACTCATCATCTCCACACTGCCTGGCCCAGAACTCTTGAGGTCTAAACAAAATACTTGTGCATCTGTTGGCAAGAATCAAAGCTCTTTTTGGAGAAAATAAATACTATTGGCTACCCACTCCAGTATTCTTGCCTAGAGAATTCCATGGACATAGGATTCCCACAGGCCTCAGTCCATGGGATCACAAATAGTTGGACACAACTGAGCGACTAACACTTTCAATTTCATCCCAGCCTCCTACTCCTGGGCTGCATGAACTGGCCCAGTCTAGGCATTTCACATTTCAATCAGATATGCCAGGCTTTGTCCCAGTCCCCAAACCTAGCAACCCCCATGCCTTCCTGGCCGGATCCCAAATTGCTGCTTACAGCAGACAGCCCTAACTCCCACACCACCAAATTCCTGCCTGGGACCCTTGTTCGACAGTTTGCTTGCAGATGGTTTTAGATCTGACACCTGCCATTGAATGGCTGAATTCTGAAGACCCCTGACAGATGACAGGAAGACACGTTAATCACTTCTTGTTCTAGATACTTCTTTCCGTAAGACAGCCTGCTGGGGTCAGAAAACCTCAGCTCCCTGGCTAACAGCTTCCATAGTATTGATATCTCACACTATGCTCTCCTTACTTAATAGAAAGCTGAATGAATCACCTATGTGAACAACATCTCTGTGTCTTTGATAAAGATGTTATTGGAAATATCCAAAAGCCCTGGGAGAACAACCCAGAATTAATTACTCTTTGTGTTTAGTTTCAGACACATTTGACATCTGTAACTCTTTATGACTTTTTAAAGCCTTTTCACATTAATCTATTTCTCTCTCTCTCCCCCTGCCTCCCTTTTCAATGATCTCTACAATAACTCCATGGACAAGCAGGGCAGGCATTATTATTATTCCCATTTTACAGATGATAAAACTAACGTATACAGAAGTTAAACAACTACTTCAAGGTCACCCTAGTGAGAACCAGAGATGGGTCACCCGTGGCAAGTGCAGAGTCCTTTCTGCTGAACCACCTGGCCCTTGAGCTAAAAGATCTATCTCTGGCACCTACAGGGAAACACGTTGTCCTGACACAGTAACCCCAGAATCTTTCTCTCTTGCCTTCAGCCCCAGTATGCAGGTGGAGCAATCCATTCCTCACAGATGCCTGATCGTGTCTTCTCCCTCCGCTTCCTTTAGAGGCTTGGTTGTGATTTTATCCAAAATGGTTATGCTGTACATTGTGTTTATGCCACTCATGCAAAAAGCATTTGCTAAGCACTTACAACATGCCAGTGGCTATGCTAGGTGCTCAGATGCATGGGCAGTCATTCACTCACAGATATGGCCGAGGGCCTACAGGCTGCATCCTGGGTATGGGGACACAGCAGATACAAAACAGATGACACACCTATCCTCACATGCTGGCCCGGCTCACAGCCAGGCTTGGTAGTGGACAATAGCCAGCAGTGACAACACAGAGCTATAAGGACTCCACAGGGGTCAACGGCACACCCTGGGCCCAAGGAGATTCACCACTGAGCTCTCAGTGCACCTCAGCTCCTTCTGGAAATGGACAGGGATTCGGGAACAACCACTTCACTTAGAATCTCATTCAGCAAAGCTCAGACACAGATCTCACACACTACTTTGCTAGCCTCAAACACAGAGCCCTCCACTGAAACAAGAGCTGGTTTTTATGTGACTATACAGCATTTTACATTTTCATATGTGTTATAATAAAATGACAATAATAAAATTCAGTGGCTGCCTATAAATGTGGCCCCCTGTGCTTAATGCTTTATATGAATGTTCTACGACAGCCTTCAAAATAACCTATTCCCATTTCACAGATGAGGTCACCAAGGCTCAAGGAGTGAGCAGCACCAGCACACACATGCAGGTTTCTGATGCCATGTGTGATGGTCTCTCCACAGTGCCCAGCTGTCCTCCCCACATTCACACTGATATGGGAAAACACATAGATGCCATTATAAACAACCAGATGAGGCCTCGTAAATCCTTCGATGCTCATCCATTCATTCCACAAATATTTAATGAGCATTTACCATGTGCTCAATAAATATTCGCACCAAAGGGCTTCCCTGGTGGCTCAGGCAGTAAAGAATCTGCCTGCAATGCAGGAGACCCAGGTTCGATCCCTGGGTTGGGAAGATTCCCTGGAGAAAGAAATGGCAATCCACTCCAGTATTCTTGCCTGGAGAATTCCATGGACAGAGGAGCCTTGCGGGCTACAGTCCATAGGGTCGCAAAGAGTTGGACACAACTGGGCAACTAACACAAAAACCACCAAGTGCTAGAAGCTGTGTGGGGCACTATGGTGAGCCAAAACAGACTAAGTTCACAGTCCCCTGCCAAAATGGGGAAAGACCAACACCGATCAAACATTCCAGCAATTTAAAATCGCATCTGTGATAAGCACTACAAAAGTTCAAGGTTCTTAGAGAAACTGTAGTAGAGGTTTCTCCCAACGAAGGCGGATAAAGAAAGCACACCTGAGCTGGTATTTAAAAGATGAAGACAGATGGCAAAAGCCCATCCCAGACGGTGGAAACAGCCTGTGAAAAGGTCCCGTGCACACTCTCTGAGCACAATCACCAGAGAAACTTGAAAGTACCCCATGTCTGGGCCCAGAGAGAGAGGGAAGAGTTCTCAGGAATAAAGCTAGGAGTGAACGGGGCAGACAGGAGGGCTTCCAAGGGCACAGGGAGAAGTTCTGTTCCCATTCCCAGAACAATGATGAGTCCCTGCAGGGTATTAAACAGGGAGGCCACCTGACCAGTGTGCTGGGTCAGTGGTCCCAACGGTCCTCTGTATCTGGAGGACAGCCCCTACACCTGTCCCAGGCTGCACCATCACGCTTCTTCGGCTGCATGGTAACAAACTGCTGGTGGCCTCCCTTTGAGAGCATCACTGTTTTAGACTCACCTCCACATGCCCCGTGACCAGCACTGCGCCTGGCACTAAGTAGATGCTTAGCAGGTATGAGCTACACGTATAAAGGAAGCATCACGGCTGCTCTCGACATGATCTAAGTCTAAAAGGAGACACACACACATAGACACAAACACTGATGCCCCAAATAAACACATAGGAGGTGACAAGTTCTGCAGGAGCAAGGAGCAGAGAGCGGATCTGCGTGAGCCAGGTGTGTAGACAGACACACTTAAAGTGAGTAGAGAGTACAGTGCTGGCTGTGTGTGACTGAGTGGGCGGACAGGGAAATGGGTGAGGATGAGGCTGAATTAAAGGGAGAGGCAAGCAGCTGGGTGAAATTCATCAAAAAAAGAGAAGCAGCAGCTACTGACAAAACGTGCCACTTGCTTTCATGGAAGGCAGATAGCTCCCATGTGAAGATGCTATTTCACTTTAGAGTTTAAGCAGCAGAGATCAAAGTAAGACCATCCGGATTGAAATCCCCAGCTCACCACTTGGTTGGTTGTGATGTTAAATAAGTCACTTAACCTCTCTAAGCCTCGTCTGTAAAATGCAGACAATAATAGCACCTACCGCATCAAATTGGTGTGAGAATTAAATGAGTACTTGAACAGGACTGACACAGGCTAAGCACAGGATAAAGGTGAGTTACTGTTGTTGTTGTAGCCTCTCTTTCCTCACCTGCTTGCAAATAATGTTTTCTTTCCCTTTTTCTTTTCTAAATGACAATAAGATTAGAAGTTCTCCGAAGACTTCCCTATGTTTCTAGAATTCAAAGTCCAGCAAGGAGGGTCAGAAGGGTCAGTCGGGCCCTGAGAGGATACTCTGTGGAGTGATGGGTGAGCCAAAAGTCTATCAAAGTCAACACGTTGGGTGGAAGCATTTGCATGGACTCTGATCACATGCCCTGGGGTGGGCTTCCAGGTCCCTGGCTGCCAGTTAAATCCCTGAAACAATTCTGGGCATTCTCAAACAAGCTTCAGTGAATGGGTAGTTTCAGAAACAAAGCGATTTGGATAATCGATTTGGATATAGTGATTATTACTAGGATGGCTGTTGCTTTCAAAATCAGTTCCCTCTGAACAAAGTCAAGTGGATCATGGGCAGAGTGTGAAAATATCATTTTCTCTCTGCCACCTCCTGACCCTGCACCATGAGAACAACAATAACGCATCACTCCACAAAGTCTTTCCTTCGGCCAGATTTTATCCGAACGGTGACTGATGATGTCCTTGCCAAATGGCAGGAGAAGGGGTCTGCTTCAGCCAGCAGCTGTGGAACATGGGCACTAATGAAGACAGATGAGTTCATTTACTCAGTACTTTGGATCTACCACTAATTTTCTAGATGACAATGACACTTCATCCTTCCAGCAATGTAGACTGTTCAAAAAAGACTGAAAAAGTAGAAAGTTGGGTGAAAAAAATGCCCCAATCAGCCCCCAAAGGTGTCACAACGTTCAGGCCCTTGACTCAAGCAAAAATTCTCAAATCTTCAGACATCAGCTCATAACCAATTTACTCATACTTTGTACATGATTCTAAAAAACTTGGCTATTTGATCTGGGGTTCAGAGCAAAACCAGATCAGAGAAATAGTCACCTCCAGACTGAGCTTACCCCGTTTCTGAATCAGTCCTGATCACAGAAGGATAAAGAGCAGAAACTTTCAGCCCAGGAGCAAGGCACCTGGAATATGTCTTGCTGTTCAGGGGACCCCAGAACACCTCTTTAATCATTATATTCAGACTTGCCACTAGACTATCTGGCTCACCAAACCTGATGACTTGGCTTCATTCCTACAGTGTCTACTGGGACCAGAGCTCAGCCCAGTCTCTGTGGTCTGATACTCCCTGGAGGTGGGAATGGGGTATCAGAACCTGATTCCTACAGCCACCAACTGCCAGTTAGAGTATTGCTCCAATAAACTAATCTCCTAAAACCATAATACTTCTCAGATGCTGGAAAGTATTTCTTCCCCAGGTTTGATGTTGGAGGACCTTGGAGGATGGTGTGTGTGTTTGTCAGGGGAGAGGAGACTGACATTGCTGCTGCTACTGCTAAGTCGCTTCAGTCGTGTCCGACTCTGTGCGACCCCACAGACGGCAGCCCACCAGGCTCCCCTGTCCCTGGGATTCTCCAGGCAAGAATACTGGAGTGGGTTGCCATTTCCTTCTCCAGTGCATGAAAGGGAAAAGTGAAAGTGAAGCCGCTCAGTCATGTCTGACTCTTAGTGATCCCATGGACTGCAGCCTACCAGGCTCCTCCGTCCATGGGATTTTCCAGGCAAGAGTACTGGAGTGGGGTGCCATTGCCTTCTCCGAGACTGACATTAGCTCTGCACAAAATCTTCAGTTGGAACATCCGACAAGTACCCTTTTCCCTCTGCACAACTCCTGGGTCCTTCAAAGCACCAAAGAAGAAATAAAGAGCAAGCAGAAAGCTTACCCCACATGGCTTGGCATAAAAAGCACTTCCTCAATTTGTTAAAACTATACCCATTAATCCTCTTCGAATCAGAGAGCTGAGTTCCAAGCTTTTAGGTCTATTTGTTTGTTCAATAAATATTTATTGAGCTCCTGCTCTGTGCCTGGCCCTGAGATACTGCCTAGAGGGGTGGGGGTGTGCACAAGGGAGCCAGACACACCCAGTGCCTGCCCTTGCAGTGCTTACAGTGGAGCCGAGATCCTCAGTGTTGCAATTCATAGAAAAGAGCGAAGACTTATTAACTAACCTAGCACCAGCATCTAGACCATTGAGGTCTTAGCAACCAACCTAGCACCAGAGCCCAGACCACTGACCCCAACTGGAGCTCACACTCCTGTGGTTTCAGCCTGGCACACCTGCTGGCTCCTGGAAAGGTAGAGAGACAAAGGCATCTCACCAGCCTTATTGCAAATTGTTACATAAGCAGAGAGAATAAGAATAAACAAAAGGAGCAGATGAATGTGATGCTCATTGGGCAAACTATGCCGTTTAATTTTCTCACTTTCCTAGAACCAAAATAAATAACCAAAAAAGCAAGCAATAAGAAGGCACTTACATTTCATTCCCAAACAACATGGAGAATGACCAAACAGGTGCCTCAAGAAGGGGTATGCCTTCCCCATCATCCTCCCCTGACCCTTCCCTACCATGGTCAGGTCACACTGTGTGACCACCGGTTAGGCTGTGAGACCCTCAAGGGCAGGATCCATGTCACATCCATCTCTGTACCCCAGAGCCTAGAAAAGGGCCTGGCAGAAAGCTCTCTCCATCACAACATGTAGCATTAGTATGATAGAGCAGAAATAGGTGGAGCTGTGGCAGCCATCTAGGTGGGCCACTCAGATCTCCTTTAAAGAGAGAATCTACAGGACAAGTGCCCTCAGCTAAGCCTCCAGCTGTAGCTTCAAGATCTGTTGTAGTGTTTAATTAAGACAAGGACACATTCTTCCCAGGGAGCCTGCAGCCAGTGGCCAATCTGGGCAGGGATTCTAGAGCCTTGTTCTTTTGATCTCCGATATGTGATCCCTCAGGCTTCCCTGGTGGCTCAGACGGTGAAGAATCTGCCTGCAATGCAGGAGACCAAGCTTTGATCCCTGGGTCAGGAAGATCCCCAGAGAAGAGACTGGTCACTCCAGTATTCTTGCCTGGAGAATCCCATGGACAGAGGAGCCTGGCGGGCTACAGTCCATGGGGTCACAAAGAGTCAGACATGACTGAGCAACTTTTACTTTCACTGATCCCTCTAACCGGCAGTCTTTGCCCTGGAGCACCCCAATGGGCTGGCCAAGAATTTCTGAGACTCTTCTCCCAGCTTTCCTTCCTTCCCCTTTACTTTCACAAGTGTCAGAACAGCAGTGTGATCTGAGGGTTTCACTACCTCCTCTTTTACCTTTCATGGGTATTACCCCTAAGATCTCTGGGACTTGTACATCCGTCTTGGCCTGTAACTCTTGATGGACCCCCAACGACAAGCGTCCATGACATCCACATGCTCCTTTACATAACCCAGCCTCCTTTTAAGTTAGGTTGGTCAACAACTATTTCTGATCAATGAAATATGAGTAGAAATAATACATGCCACTTCCAAGTAAAGATGGCGAAAAATCTCCTGTGCCTTCCCCTAAGGATTTCTTCCTGCTCCCATCTTCTTGAGGCCAAAAGATGGGAGAGCGACAACACAAGAACAGCCTAGAGTCCTGTGTTCTCACTTGGAGGAGGGCCTCCCGGGAGGTTCTGACCCACACTGGTTTTGGCTGAGCAGTATATAAATTTGACTGTGTCAAGCATAACAGATTTCAGGATTTGTTGATGCAGCACTGCCAAGTCCACCCTGACTAACAAAAGTTATATATCCTGTGTGTGTGTGTGTGTGATAAGTCACTTCAGTCATGTCCGACTCTTTGCAATCCAATGATTAGCCCACCAGGCTCCTCTGTCCATGGGATCTCCAGGCAAGAATACTGGAGTGGGTTGCCATGCCCTCCTCCAAGGGATCTTCCTGACCCAGGGATTGAACCCGCATCTCTTATGTCTCCTGCATTGGCAGGGAGATTCTTTACCACTAGCACCACCTGGGAAACTCAGTGCATTCATTTAACACTTCTATTTTCACCCCTGTCTTACATTTTCAGCTTGTTCATTTCCCTGTTGAGATCTCACATCTCTGCATAAAGAAGTTGATGATTTTCCTTAGAGGGGAGGCCAAACACATGAAGAAGAGTCCTTTAAAAATATAGGTAGTGAGCTAAAAGTCTTAGCCCAATATCTAGTTCTAAAGGTGTATTACTCCACGCACCTTCTCCTGGGTGCCTGGCTAGGTCTGAGAAATTGGTTGGGAGTAGGCATGGTATGACCAAGGGCATTTCCCTCACGCCAGGAAAGCTCAGGGGCCGGTGCTCGTGGGAACATGCAGGAGGCAGCTCAGCTTAATCCTGATACATGGGGTCTTCTAAGTCTATTGGTGATGGGATGGTGGAGCTTCTCTGAGGAAGTGATCCAGAGAAATCATTCATACTATGGGAAGCTAATTCAGAAGGCAGATTCTAATTTATTCACTTATAGTTCAGCAAACATTCACTGATGCCCACTGCATGTAAAACACTGGGGCATCAGACCGGCTCTGCCCTCACAAAGCTACAGTCCAGCAGGGGAGAAAGAGACAAATATGGAAGATGTGCTGGGAGATACACAGGAATAAAGATCTCGCACTCACATCCTCTTTCTCCAACACCTTTTCAGCAACATGGGACCAGAAAGTGATTACAGAGAAACATGGCTTTACATCATGTTTTGAGATTCCATATCCATTATATTTATTCCTAATTCAGCTCTGTGAGATCAACGTCATCATCCCCACTTGGTACAGGAATAATAAGACTGGTGACAAAACAGGCATGAATATTTACTGAGCACTCATAGTACATCAAGCATTGAATTACTTTACCCAGATAGTCTTCTTTGATCCCCATATCCTATTAGGCAGTTAGTATATTAGCCCCATTTTACAGATGAAGAAGTAGAGGCAAAGTGGTTTGTCTAAGGTCACCAGGCAGGTACATGGTACCCAATGGGGATATAGATCCAGGTCTCCTGACATGATGAGATGCTCATTCGACAGGTACTTGGAGCTAGGGGAGCTGAAGAGTCTGGTTTCGTGCCCAGCCTCATCCCCTCGGGGACTCTCTCTCCTCGTTCCCCTGCAGTGCAACTGACTTCAGTTATTGTTTGGTCTACCAGACACCCCCACTCTCAAGCTCCCCTTTGCCGCCTCTCCCACCCAGTCAGGCCTCAGAGCACCTCCATCCCCTCACACTGCCTCTCCATCTCTGCTCCAGGCCCAGCATCTACCCTTTCAGTTGCTACAACAGCTTCCTGGCTTCTCTGTCTCCTCCTTCTCCTGTCTACCTTCCAGTCTCTACATCCCTACTGTCCTTTATCTTGTCACATTCATGTTCAATAATCTCCTATGGCTCCTCACCATTCCAAAATGAAGGCCAACCTTCTTGACAGGGCATTCAAGGCCTTCCACACCCACCACCAGACTGCCTTTCCTTCTATAAACCCTGCACTCAGGTGAAAACAGAATAGGTCAGTGCTCCCCAAACACACCTCACACTTTGGGTCCTCTATCCTTTGATCTTGGTGATTGTTTCTGGGATCCAACCTCCATTTGCCTGAGCCCACACCACTTTGTGTCAACATTATATTCACCCTTCCAGACTCATCTTGACCTCCTCTCTTCCAGGAGATCTAGATGTGGTCTTCCCTTTCTCTTAACGCTCCTGGCATCTATTGTTTCTTTCTTGAACTTAGCATTTCCCAAGTACATATCTGTGATCAGATCCACCTGGCATCCACCAAACTTTAACAGCCTCTGATGTACTTTGAGGAATCACTTCTTCTCCACTCTGTATTCAGTGTGGTTGGATGGGGCTGACCTCACCACCCTGTTCCTCCACGAAAGGCTGATGGATGTCCCAGACCCACCAATACCATGTTATTGGTTCGAGGATAGACACATGACCCAACTCAAGCCAATGAGTACTGAGTTTAGGATTTTTGCTGCAACAGTCAGGAAAGAAACACTCTTCTTACTGGAGTTTCTAAACTGGGAGGGTGTAAACTTGCAGCTGCTAGGGGCCATCTGTACAGCCAAATGGGGAGAGCCTGACTGAGGGTGAAGCCAAACACAAAGGAAATTAGAGCCAAGAGACAAAGAGGGAGACAATTTTTAAGATATTTAAATTCTTGGATTCAGCCATACCTGAATACAGCTCACTCCAGGATTTTTCAGCCACATGAGCCAGTTAAAGTTGGGTTTCTGTCACCTGTAACAAGGTTCCTAAGCAGTACACCTACTAAGGGTCAGGTCCCATGCCAGGGAGTGGGGTATAACCACAGAGATGTGAGCCTGATCCTAGAAGACCTCATTTTCTCTTTATTTCTAAAAACAGCTATATTAAGATATAATTCATATGCCATAACATTTATTCTTTTAAAGTCTGTAGTTCTATGGGTTTCAGTATAGTCACAGAAATGTGCAGACATCAAGACGGATTACTTTCTATCTTGCGTTGAAAACAACAAATACATGCTTGCTGTGTTCTTCCCTATCCACCAGCTCCTCTCCTGAATCCAGGACTGGGTTTACTCCTTCTTTCTGCAATACCAATAAATGCAGTAGGTGCTCAATTAATGCCTACTAAGCTGTACTCAGACCTCCTTGAAAAGCTTGGCCTCCATCCCACTGTTGTTTGGGTCCACTCTAAAGCACAACAGATATTTGGCAACCCGCTCAAGGTAAGGACGTATTCACCAATCACTAGGTTTTCTAAGCTGGATCCCTGCAATGGGGTAGACTTTCTGAGAGGTGCACACCTGGAACGTGCTCCTTTGGCTCCCTGCACTTTTCCCAAGTTTATTACAGAATAATTTAAAATAGTAACAAGTGGGAAGACATACAAATCCAACAATAGGGGAATGACTTAATACTTATGGGACACCCATAGGATAGAATAGAATAAAATAGTAAACAGCCACTAAAATTCATCTTTGCAAAGAGGATTTGAGGACATGGAGAAATAACCATGCTATAACATTAAATGAATGAAACAAAATATAAAAGGATGCATAGAGATCTCAAGTACACAAAATAGTAAACACCAGCAACTGGAAGGGAATAATGCTAATTATTAGATGCAATTATCTTTGCGTAGGTGGATTATATGCAGTTTTCTCATGTTTCTCTACAATATTTTTTCCAAAATGAATATTACTTTAAATAAATCAGAAAAGCCAATAATATTTGTAACTCATCCCTTGTTTATTACTTAATTTTATTACTATGACAATCAAAGAATGAGAAACAACCACATAAAGAATATTTCTGAACCTGTAAAATTTTTATTTAAAAAAGACACTATCCCTCAGAGTCTTTTAAACAAACATATAAGTAATCTAATCTACCATGTTTAATTTTTAACCTTGACTGCCAAGAAGCTCAGAGCTAAAATTAATTCACAAAAATGCAATAGTCATCTTAGCCCAGGTTCTGGGTTCAATAACACCCATTTTTCTATGTGGTTTCTGATGCTTCCTCTTATCTGTATTTTCTGTTATCTTGCTTGTGTTTTTATATATTCAAATGTTCCTTGGAATAGGTAAAGAAGTATTTGCTGAAGTGATTGGAGGTACACCAAAGAAGAGAGGTCCTGCCTAGCAGATATTCTGCTGGGATGTTTCATTTTTACAAACACATGGCACTGAGTGGGCTTTGAATCCTTTATTGCTATTCTAATTACAGCAGAGGGGCAACTGAATAAGTGTGTGGAGGAGGCTCCTTTACAGAGACAGGCTGGTCCCAGTGATCAGATTAACCCATGTCTTGCTAATCTCCATCTCTTTGAAGGCTGTGTGGACAGAGGTCCATCCTGGCTGCCCACAGTTTCTGGCCATTGACTGACAGCAAAGGATAGCAACGTCTGCCACAATGTGTTCACCACATCCATCCTGTGTTCAAGTCTATAGACATCAAGTGACACTGTCAACAAGTGACTAAAGAGTACACTCAATCCATAAAGACATCCTATCTGAATAAAATAGGGTCCAAACACTCTAAGACGAACCCCAAACACCCTTCAGGTTTTATTGCAATTACCCAGCCTGATCTTTTACTTTGGCTTTAGAAAGTCCCTCTACTCTATAAAGATGGGCCACTTGAAAAAATTAAGTATTCTATCACCTGGGTCTCCTCCCAACCGTGACACCTCATGGCAGGGGGTAACATATTTATCTGATTCTAAGCCAAGATTCTTTTTTTCTGGTGATAACTTCTCCAACTCTTCATGAGATGAGGAAAAACAAATAAGCAAACTTAACATTTTAGTTGTGACCATTTTATCACATCTAAAGTCGCAAGTCTTACTTGTGAATCTATGACAGAGGAAAGGGAAAGCAGGAAAGGAAAGGAAGGCAGGAAACATTTATTTAGTGCTTACAGCATGCCAGACAGAGGACTGGCCGCAGTGCTGTCAGCTCAAGGCATTTTCCATTCCAGCCAGTTATCTCCCTTAAGCATCACAATACTATCCTACGGAGTACATATAATAGTCCCAGTTTTTCAGAAGTGGAAATCTAGGCTTAGAGAGATTAAATCCCTTGCTCAAGGTCACCCACGGGGAAGATACTATGTTTCTGACCAGACTCAGGTCAGAGCCACCCCAAAGCCCATGCCCTGTGCCCCTTCAAATGGCTAGAAATGCCTCTGCTCTCATAAAGCTAAGATTACCCTCTGCCCTCCTTCCCTCGAGCTCAAGTGCCTTCTGACTGCCTCATCCTCTTGACTTTAGGCCCCCTCTCACTCAGAAAGTCATCAAGACACACTTGAAAAATAAAATATAAAACATCAACGCACATCCTGCAATTGAGAACCCTTCCCTTTGCTGCCACTAACAAACTAATATGAAATCTCTTTCAGGGAAGCTTTCTGAATGGAATAAATTGGTGAAAACATTATGCAGCTGACAATATTTGGTGATGATGCAAACAGAGCTGCCCTGTCCATAAATGGTTTTGTCTCCAAAGAACCCGCTCTCCTGTGTCCTTCTCAAAAAAAAAAAAAAAAAAAAGATGGAGCAACAGAGAAACAGTACCCAGAAGACATGGCTCGGTATAATTGCATTGTCCTCTCTGTTTATGTGCGTCGGACAAGCACCCCCAGAGAACTTCAAATGTTCTGGAGAAGACAGGAATGTCATTCAGAGATGATTCCACAGGGGTTGGCTCTGCACAGCTCCCCAGCTTACAGCCTCCTAGGGCAAAGGAAGCCTCTCTCCGTTTGCAGCAACCTCCGTGCACCGCCAACTGCCACACGTTCCTTCACCTTTTATTTACATCGCAGAGCAGACTGGTTCATCAGTGAAGGGGGGGGCGGGAAATAAGATGCAATCCAGATTTCTGCTTTTTCCGGGGACCCAAAAGCGGGGAGGGGGGGGTCACACAGAGAAGGAAGTGGAGCCTAGGGTGCCCGATCAGCGTGGCACGGGGACTCTCCCCTCCCCTTCTGAACCAGGGCTCGGGCAGAAGTGCCCAGGGAGCCCCAGGAAGCCGGGTCAATTAAGCCCATTGCCTTGGCCGGGCTTGGCGCGGTGGAAGAGGCGCCAACCGAGCGTTCTGCACAGAAAATCACTGCCCCCTTCAGGCCGTGTCTCAGCCGCTGTGGCCGGAGCGTAGGGTCTCCCTCAGTCTGGAAAAACTCGCAAACCCGACCTCATGCGGCCAGCTATTGCTCCTCTGAGCCCCCTCGGCGCACCCTAGTTCTCGGGCGGGCGGAGATGTGTGCTGTTGCTACAGCTGGAACGCAAGCTGAGGGTGTAAAGAGGGGGCTTAGGACGGAAATCTCTCGGCTCTTCCGCTCCCCTCAGAGAAAGAGGCCGGGAAGGCAAGCCGACTGTTTGCGCTCCAAGTCCGTGCTTCAAGTCTGCGCCCGGGAAAACTGCGCCGGCACTCGCCCGACCACCAGCAGCGGCGCGGCCGCACACTCTCGCGCGTCCGGGGCGAGACCTGCTCGGGACACTCTGAGCAACTAACCGGAAGGGGTCTCCTCAGGAAACTGCTCGGGCCACAGGCAGCACCAGGCACCTGCAGGCAGCAAGCAGCGCTGCAGAGCCGGCGGCCCCACACCGGCCGGACCGGTGCGGGTTCCGAGCTGCTGGCGCGCACCAGGCGCCCAGCCCTGATGCGCGCTCCAGCCCCTTGGTCCCCGAGCCCTCCGGACCTCAAAAGCTCAACTCGGCTTTTCTGAGGCCCGCGAGCAGGCCCGTGGCCTCTCCAGCCCCTGATGGCCCAGTTTATAGTCAATGCGCCTGTTCTTCCCACCTAGCACTCCACATCCCCACCAGCGGGACTTGGGCAGGGGTGACCACTGCAGGCCTTTCGGGAGGTTCATTTACGACCTTCTCCACTCTTTCTCTGGGCAAAGGAGACCCTAGTTTTCTATCCCACATCGCACAAGCATACACACATACACAATCCCAGAGGGGAAAGATGCTCAGCAAATCTTGGCACCAGCTGTGCGAGCCAAGCCCGGCGGGACCCAGAGGGTAAGCACTGAGCCCCAGCCTGAGGTGCCCTCGGCAGGCTCAGTGAGGGCTCTGCCAAAGGGCCGAAGCTTGCTTCTGTCCAGCACGCCCTCCCCCACTACCCCCACAGCCCCGACGGCGCGGGCGGCCGGACACTCACCTCGGTGTCGTAGAGTCGCAGGTCGAGGAAGTAGGGGCGCAGGAGCGACTCGTTGCGGATCTGCTCGATGGCCAGTTCCACCGCGGGGAGCACGCCGCGCCCGATACTGCCCTTGGCCACCTCCTTGGTGAGCGGCATGAGGCCCATGATGGAGAGCGGCGGGCTGCTGGGCGGCGGCCGGGGGGCACCCCGCGCCCAGCCCCAGGCCCCGGGAGCGAGCGGTAGCAGCAGCGGCAGCAGCAGGAGCAGCAGCAGGCGCGCGGGCGGCGGTGGCGGCGGCGGCGGCGGCCCGGGCTGCCCGGAGCTAGGCGGGGAAGCCATGCCGCGCCGCGGGCTGCGGGCGCCGGCTCACTCGGCCCGCATGGCCTGGCCCGGCCCGCCGCCCCGCGCCAAGATCTCCCCGCGGCGCCCGCGCAATGGCGCCGATCCCCGCTCCGGCTCGGGCTCAGGCTCCGGCTAGGCACAGAACGGCCGCGGCGGCAGCGACAGCGGCAGCGGCGGCGCCCGTGACGGATCAATCACGCCGGCAAGGGGTGGGAGCGAGCAGAGTGCGGGAGGCGGGGAGCAAACGAGCAAACGCGAAGAGGGGGGCCGGCGTCTCCGCGCGCGCCTCTCTCTCCGGCGCTGCCGCCCCGAACCCGGCCGCCTCCGCCCGCCTCCGTGCGCGCTCTGAGCTGCTCTCCCGCCGCGAGCCGTTCGGCACCAGCCCCTGGAGCCCAGCCGGGGGAGGGCGAGCGGCAGGAAACGCGGGAGGCGAAGGCGAGGCTGCTCCGCGGCGGCTCGGGCCGCCTCCGGGGACAGGGACGGGCCGTGCGCGCCGGGGGAGGGGAGGCGCTGGCGCTGCGGCGGCCGCGGGGAAGGCCGCCTTCCCAGCACACGCACACCCGCACCCCCGGCCCTCTGCCGCGCGGGCTGCCCCGCGATCGCCTGGACCTGAGCTCCGGGGGACAGCGGCTGAAGGAACGAGGACGGCGTGCTGGCACACGCAGTGGCCACGGTCGCTTCGCCGAGCGCTTCCTGCAGCACCTGCACGATGATTTGGGACTGCCTTTCGGAGGTCTGGCTGGGAAGGTCTGGTCTGCGAGCGCGCCACCGAGGCGTCCTAGAGGCACCTGCAGCCTACACTCCCCTGCTCTACGCTGGTGTCTGGTGGGCCATGACTGAGCCCGAAGCGGCGGCCAAAAATGCTGCCGGCGGTTGAACGCCCTTTGGTGCTGAGGTTTCTGGCCTTTAAGGTGTGGCTGAAAGCTCCCTTCTTCCCCCTAGTCTGAGCCTCCCTTTGCCAACCTCAGGAGCCTAGAGTCTTCACCTTGCGTGTGCTATCGCCCTCTCCAGGCGTTTGACCTCCCCCATGTCCCCATTCCCAAAGGGGGCTCCGCCCTAGAATTCTCCCACCCTTGCCTCTCCAGGTCGGAGTACTCTCCTCAGGCCACAGTGGAACCAAGCTCCCCTTGACTTGGCCCTCTGTCTGACAGGTCGCGCCAGCTGCACTAGCTAACCTTAATTAGCAGTCCTGTAATCTAACCTAGAGCCTCGGGTCCGTGTACCTCTCCAAGCTTGAACAATAGGAATCATGGTCATTAAAATATAAAATCCCAAGAGGTGATCAATAAGGGGGACGCAGTAGGACATCATTTCAGAAAACCTTGAGCCTGAACCAACCATTTGTGGGCAATACCGACGACCTTGTAACAAGGTTGACAATTTAACCTTCACTGAACATTTGCTACATTTATGAAACCCTCACAACAGCCCTGGGAACCAAGAACTGTTATATCATCCTCACTTTATAGACCAATACATTGAGAGGTTTCATAGCGTGTTGAAGTACAAAGAACTATTGAGAGAGGACTAGAACCCAGAGCCAGCAGGAACTCTGTACACAGTGCAGTGGAAGTCAGGACCAGAAACATGTTCCCCTGTGGGAAGGGAACTGCCCTGACTGAATTGTTTTGGACCTTGCTTCCCTTGGGCATGTGGTGAAGGAGTTGGACCACATGCTGTCCATAGACTTGATCTTCTGCAGTGAGGCAGGGGCAGCCCTGAATCACAGGCTAGCTTATTACCAGGAATCATGAAGATGGAGAGGAGAGGCTGAGCCCAACTCCTGGAGAGTAACTTGGACAGCTTCGGGGAAAACGGGCCAAATTCTTCCTATCCAACTCCTCTTTCCAGGCTTCTGCAGACACCACCTCCCAAGCTCCACTTAGCCTTTCCAAGCTGGAGGGTTTGAAAGGAGCAGAGCTCACTTGGGCATCTCCACCAAAAAAGGTGGTCCAGAGGACAATGTAATCCTCAAGATATCTGTGATGTGATCTTGACATCACAGATATCCCCTAGTCATAGGCTTCCAGCAGCTACCATTCCTCAACTTCTAAGCTCAGGTTTCTGAATGAGCATTTTCATTTTTTACCCTTAGTCATTTATGTTTTCCTTGTAAGCCATGCCAATATGGAGTATCTGCTGACACCTACATCTGGGAATAAGTTGAAAGCTGTAACAACTTTGCTTGACATTTACTAAGTGATTGAAGGCCCTATCTGGCAACTACCTTTCCGCCTCTCTGTCTCCATTTATGAGGTGACCTGACCTCTAGACACGAGGGATCAGCCCTGATCCAAAGAACTCCAGTCTTACTCTCCATCAGTCTGGCTCCAGGCCAAGCTGTGATCTCATACCCCACTTCTGATGTCAGGGCATCTCTCTGGTTCCCAGATCCTACTCTGGCCTGTGCTCCAGTCTGGGTAACTGGATCATTGGCATGCTTCCTTGGGTCTGAGCTCCAATCTTGGTCATCAGTTTCAACTCCATGTTCTTCTGGAGCTGGAGTTCAGCCCTCTTGCTTTATAATAATCATTCATTCCTTCAATCAATGTTTTGTAGTGTCTACTGTGTGCTGAGCAGTGTCTTAGAAGCTGAGGATACAGAAATAAACAAGCCAAACTAAAATCTCTGCACTTGAATAGAGACATAGAGAATGGACTTGTGGACACAGTGGGGGAAGAAAGTGGAATGAATTGATAGAGTAGCACTGACATATATACACTGTTGTTGTTTTTGTTGTTTACTCACTAAGTCGTGTCTGACTCTTTGCAACCCCATGGACTGTAGCCCACCAAGCTTCTCTGTCCATGGGATTTCCTAGGCAACATTATTGGACTGCGTTGCCATTTCCTCCTCCAGGGGATATTCCCAACCCAGGGATTGAATTTGCATCTCCTGCATCTTCTGCACTAGTAGTCAGGTTCTTTATTGCTGAGCCTCTGGAGAATGGGCATATATACACCACCATGTATAAAACAGAGAGTGGGAAGCTGGTATATAACACAGGGAGCTCAGTTTGGTGCTCTGTGATGTTCCAGAGGGGTGGGATGGGGGTGAGAGGGAGGCTCAAGAGGGAATGGGTATATGTATATTTATAGTTGATTCACATTGTTGTACAGCAGAAGCTAACACAACATTGTAAAGCAATTATTCTCCAGTAAAAATAAAATCCCTGCCTTCATAAAATTGACATTCTAGTGGAGAAAGAGAGACAATAAACAGAAAGAAGATATTTTAGTAAGCCAGTTTATGAAAAGTTCTATAGAGAACAATAAATCAAGAAAGAGGATTGAAACTGACAGGGTGGGCTGCAATTAGAAATAGGGAGGTCACGGAAGGACATACTGAGATGACTTTTCAGCAGACGTGAAGGAGGTAAATAAGACAGACATGCAAATAGTGTTCCAGGTGGAGGAACAGCAAGGGCAGAGGCTCCGAGACAGAAGTGTGCCTGGCATGTTCAAGGAACTGTCAGGAAGCCAGTGGAGCTGGAGTGGAGTAAGCAAGGGGAAAAGCAGTAGCACCCAAGGTCAAAGGCAAGCGAGATCAGGTAGCCCCTGGGCATTGTGAGAACTCTGGTTTGCACATGATGAAGTGGGGAGCAACTAGAAGGAACTGGTGCATCAGCAATGTGATCTGATCTGTCAAGTGAAGAGTCACTGGTAGGGAAAAGAGAGGAGGCAGGGAGACCAGTGAGGAGGCTATTGCGATAAGCCACATATGGTAGCAAGAACCAGGCTACAAGCAGAGAAGCTGGTGAGAAGTAGCACGGTTAATAATCATTCATATTGTTAATGGGAATAAAATGCATTGGCAGATGCTAAGTCCCAGGACTGTGGTGAACAACTGACAAGAAATACAGTAGACACTTTAGAGAGCAATATGCTCAGGGTCACACCCTTAGAAAGTGATAAAACATGAATGTAAGTCCAGGTCTGTATGGCTTAAATACTCATCTTCCTCCCCAAATCCTGCCTCCTTAAGTAATCCTTTTTCCCATGCCCTCTTCCTATGCATATGAACCAGAAGCTAGTCTCCAAACTCGAGTTTAGAGGTTGGGGCTGTGTTGAAAGAGAATACCTGTTCTCTTTCTGGGGATTTGAGGGGACAGTGCATAGTCCATTGGCTGCCTGGCGGCAGGACACCGCTTCCCTTTGAGCAGGATCCTGACAATGGGAAGCTAACCAGTCCTCCCCTGCTGTCTGTCCTCCTTCCATATTGGGCTGGACAACTCTCACCACTCTGGTGCCAGTTGCTCACATCTCCATTCCCACAGCTGCCTTCTCCTGGGAAGCAGGTCTACTTTCCAACACCCTGCTCTCAGTCTGCCCTGTCAGTCACGCCTGCCTCTGTTCTAACTCCCAACAACAGGGAGGTCTTCTTTTAAGCTTTCTTTATAAAAAAAAAAAAAAAGTCTTTGTAAATATCTCCCATGTATATTTCTTACTCATGTTTACTTTACATTGAAATGTTTCTTTCAATCAAGTAGCCCAGCTGTTTTTTTTAAGTATATTGTTTGTTTTCATTTCCATTTTTTAATGGATCAGTTATGAATGATGGATCCAGAAAATATTAGCTGAATGAACCTAAGTTGCTTTTCTTTTTTCACAAGGCATGTTTTTTAAACCATAAAATTGGGTTTCAGGAATCAAATGTGGTCTGGTGACACAGTTCGAGTAATAATAATAGCTACCATTTATTAAACGCCTACCTATTCTGTGCCAGACACCTTGGTATGCATCATCTTAATCTTCATGACTGCCTGAAAAATAGGTGTTAGGATCCCAGTTTTGCAAATTATGAGACTGTGGTCCAGATGGATTAAATGATGTGCCTAATGATACTCAGCAGAGGCAGCAACAGGGCCCAGACCCAATCTGTCTGACCCCAGACTCCTACATTTGCCTCTCCTCCACATGCCTCTCCTTGGAGATGCCCTTATAGGACTTACAGGAGGAAAAAGTCTTTCAAAAGTAAAGCATGCTACTGATGGTCAACATGAGAAAGAGGTAAGATGATTTGGCCAGAATCCCCCACTGAAGGAGAGATGAAGCTGGTTCTCCTTTATCAGGGGAGAAAGTCTGCCCTGGAGACAGTCTGGCTAAACCTTTCAGGAGTCAGTGCCAAACCTGGGGCAGGGGCTGGGGAGGGCGGGGGGTGGGGGACCAGCAGGGCCTGCTCTTCGTACAGTCTGAGCACAGTAGGAGGATGGGGGTGTCACCATGCTCCATGTCGGCTGGACAGGTCCTAAGCGTGGATAGGCAGGAAATTCAGCTCATAACTGAGAGGTCTCCAGAAGGACACCTCCTCCCATTTAGAAGTTTCAAAAACATTAAGATCCTTTACAAAGAGGATCAGAGATGGACAAGAGGCACAGTTTAGGAACAGAGCCTTAGATGGGGAAGCATCCTATCAAGTGTCTGGTCCAACCACCCACCAAACCTTAGGGGTAATGGCGAGTTTTGGAGTCGGGCTGACCAATTATTAGTGGTACAATTCTAAGAAGTCACTCACCTTCCTGAGCTTCAGTTTCCTCACCTCTAAAGTGGGAATAAATTATTCCTCTTTCACATCAAGTTTGTTATAAGGATTAAATAATAAAAACAGCTAATAGGTATTGAGTACTCACATATGTAGGGGACTCTCCCAGGAACTTCACATATAATTATCTCCCTCATTAAGTAAGATGATGCACAGTACTAGTCAGTTATTAGGCAAACAACTAATAATAATAGTAATAGTAATAATAATACCATCAACGATAGCAAGAGCAATGCCTCCTGAGGCTCCCATTCCATTATTTCACTGATGGGATTTTTGTACACTATTTCTTAGGCTCCACCTACAGCCTTCCCACAGCATTTCATTATGGGTCCCAACTTGCTGCTGGAGTCCATGGTGCTCCCCCTCACCCATGGTGGCCCCTGACCAAAGACACACCAAGGTACACAGAGGTACCACTTTGGTACCTCTTCATTAAGTACTTCCAAATTAAGTCTTCCAAGAGAAATATCCCCAGATTCCTCAGTCTTCCCTGGCCACCAATCTGTCCATGGCTCTCTTCAAAAGTGATATCCAGAGGGACTTCCCTGGTGGTCCAGTGCCTAAGACCCTGGGCTCCCAATGCAGGAGGCCCAGGTTCAATTGCTAGTCAGGGAAATAGATCACACATGCCACAACTAAGCCAAATAAATAATTAAAAAAAAATGTTTCAGGGCCATCCCTCTGTGCTCAGGACTCTGGACTGCTGTCCCTGCTGCCTGCACAGTCCAGAGTCACTTGCACTTGGCTAAGGCCATATCACCCCTTTGGATCCCAGGAAGCTTGTGGCTTCCCAAGAGCCCTAGGTTGGTTTTCTGTGGAGTTGTTACGTTATTTCAAATGAACAGAAAACTGGATCTCTCTGATCCTGTTTATCAGCAGTTTAACTCAGGGACTTATGAACAGTTTTGAAACATTCCATGCATGATTATGTCCCATTGTTCCAGCCTATTGAAGGTATTCTGCATCTTAGAACTATTCTCTTTCAGGACTTCCCTGGTAGTCCTGTGGTTAAGATGCCTCACTTCCACTGCGGGTTCAATCCCTGGTGAGGGAAACTAAGATTCCACATGCATGTGGGATCAGCCAAAAACATAGGTTAAAAAAAAAAAGAACTGTTCTCTTTCATAGTCATCATCTCTCCCAGTTAGTGCCATTACTGTTGGACAATCTGATTTTCTTCCTTAACCTGAAGCATTGGTCAAAATGGTAAATAGGAGAATGATAAGGATAGAGCTTTGTGACTACCCACACTGGGGGCCATCTGCCCTACCTAGCCTTGTGATCAAACCCACTGAAAACTCCCCCAGTTTCCAAATTCTGCAGCCCATGTCTCACCATCTTGCACTCCAAAATATTGTCAGAACCTTGTTAAAGTTTTTGCTGAAATCCTGATGCATACAGTCTCCTTATTTCTCTGACTTGCCAGATTAGTAACTTTTTAAATACAAGTGATTATGTATTTAGGCTTTATGGGCTTGTTTTGGTGAGTCCACGTCCATTCCTAGGGACCACCCCCTCTCCTCTGTGTGATCACACACCATTTGTACAATCAGTGCTTCTCAAACTCTTCTGAAGGTCAACACCCAAATCCCTTTTGCTGAGGTCACACTTTTAGTCTCTCAGAATATCAAAACTCTGCCGTGTCCCCCACTGCCTAACCCCTAACTTCCTTTCATCCCCCAAAGTTCCTTAGATGCTCTCTCTGATTCCTATCTACAGTTTCATGCCTGTCCCTCACAGGTACTTCATCTGGACCTGGGCTCATTGAAAGAATCTAGGTGCCCTCTGAGTCTTTTCATCTATCTTCTCTTAACCATGCTCGTTCTGATATTTCTGTCTGCTGATCATTCTCCACCAAAATGTCCAGTGTTTCTCTGTCACAAGCCTGGAGGTGAGAAAGTTCTGTGTTCCCTTCATCATTCTCCCTTGCTTGCTCCAAGTGCACCCTGCAAAGCCCCTAGCGTGGTCTGTGATGTTCTTCCAAGCCTCAGCTCATTCTGAGATTGAGTGCCTGTGTGTTCCAGCAGGCTCTTCCTATCTGGACCTCTACTTCCATGTTTTTCTCCATGGCCCTAATTGGGGGGGGGGGCATTAATTGTATTGAACTACAACATACATATACAGTCAGCAAAAACAAGACCGGGAGCTGACTGTGGCTCAGATCATGAACTCCTTATTGCCAAATTCAGACTTACATTGAAGAAAGTAGGGAAAACCACTAGACCATTCAGGTATGACCTAAAATGAATCCCTTACAATTATACAGTGGAGGTGAGAAATAGATTTAGGGGACTAGATCTGATAGACAGAGTGCCCGATGAACTAGGGACGGAGGTTCGCGACATTGTGCAGGAGATGGGAATCAAGACCATCCCCAAGAAAAAGAAATGCAAAAAAGCAAAATGGCTGTCTGAGGAGGTCTTACAAATAGCTGAGAAAAGAAGAGAAGCCAAAAGCAAAGGAGAAAAGGAAAGATATACCCATTTGAATGCAGAGTTCCAAAGAATAGCAAGGAGAGATAAGAAAGCCTTCCTCAGTGATCAATGCAAAGAAATAGAGGAAAATAATAGAATGGGAAAGACTAGAGAACTCTTCAAGAAAATTAGAGATACCAAGGGAACATTTCAAGCAAAGATGGGCACAATAAAGGACAGAAATGGTATCGACCTAACAGAAGCAGAAGATATTAAGAAGAGGTGGCAAGAATACACAGAAGAACTGTACAAAAAAGATCTTCACGACCCAGATAATCACGATGGTGTGATCACTCACACTCAGCTAGAGCCAGACATCCTCGAATGTGAAGTCAAATGGGCCTTACGAAGCATTACTACGAACAAAGCTAGTGGAGGTGATGGAATTCCAGTTGAGCTATTTCAAATCCTAAAAGATGATGCTGTGAAAGTGCTGCACTCAATATGCCAGCAAATTTGGAAAACTCAGCAATGGCCACAGGACTGAAAAAAGTCACTTTTCATTTCAATCCCAAAGGAAGGCAATGCCAAAGAATGCTCAAACTACCACACAATGGCACTCATCTCATACACTAGTAAAGTAATGCTCAAAATTCTCCAAGCCAGTCTTCAACAATACGTGACCTGTGAACTTCCAGATGTTCAAGCTGGTTTTAGAAAAGGCAGAGGAACCAGAGATCAAATTGCCAACATCTGCTGGATCATCGAAATAGCAAGAGAGTTCCAAAAAAACATCTATTTCTGCTTTATTGACTATGCCAAAGCCTTTGATTGTGTGGATCACAATAAACTGTGGAAAATTCTGAAAGAGATTGGAATACCAGACTACCTGACCTGTCTTTTGAGAAATCTGTATGCAGATCAGGAAGCAACAGAACTGGACATGGAACAACAGACTGGTTCCAAATAGGAAAAGGAGTACGTCAAGGCTGTATACTGTCACCTTGCTTATTTAACTTAAATGCAGAGTACATCATGAGAAACACTGGGCTGGGTGATGCATAAGCTGGAATCAAGATTGCCGGGAGAAATATCAATAATCTGAGATATGCAGATGACACCACCCTTATGGCAGAAAGCAAAGAAGAACTAAAGAGCCTCTTGATCAAAGTGAAAGAGGAGAGTGAAAAAGTTGGCTTAAAGCTCAGTGTTCAGAAAACTAAGATCATGGCATCCAGTCCCATCACTTCATGGCAAATTGATGGAGAAACAGTGGCTGACTTTATTTTTGGGGGCTCCAGAATCACTGCAGATGGTGACTGCAGCCATGAAATTAAAAGACGTTTGCTCCTTGGAAGGAAAGTTATGACAAACCTAGACAGCATATTAAAAAGCAGAGACTTTGCTTACAAAGGTCTGTCTAATCAAAGTGATGGTTTTTCCAGTAGTCATGTATGGATGTGAGAGTTGGACCATAAAGAAAGCTGAGTGCCAAAGAATTGATGCCTTTGAACTGTGATGTTGGAGAAGACTCTTGAGAGTCTCTTGGACAGCAAGGAGATCCAACCAATCCATCCTAAAGGAGATCAGTCCTGAATATTCATTGGAAGGACTGATGCTGAAGCTGAAACTCCAATACTTTGGCCACCTGATGCGAAGAGCTGACTCTGATGCTGGGAAAGATTGAAGGCGGGAGGAGAAGGGGACGACAGAGGATGAGATGGTTGGATGGCATCACTGACTCAATGGACATGAGTTTGAGTAAACTCTAGGAGTTGGTGATGGACAGGGAGGCCTGGTGTGCTGCGGTCCATGGTGTCGCAAAGAAGAGTCGGACATGACTGAGTGACTGAACTGAACAATATATGTATAGAAAAATGCATGAATCTTAAGAGCACAGCTCAATTAATTTTCATAAAGTGAACACACGCATATAAAGAGCCCCAAGAACCAGAACATAACCAGCATCTAGAAGCCCCCATTAGGTCCCCTGCCAGTCGCTACCCTCCCTCGGGGTAGCCACAGTCCTGACCCTTAACATTATAGATTTTGTTGTTGTTGCTGTTGTTCAGTTGCTCAGTCACGTCTGACTCTTTGCAACCCCCTGGACTGCAACACCCCAGGCTTCCCTGTCCTTCACCATCTCCCATGGCTTGCTCAAGCTCATGTCCATTAAGTCGGTGATGCCATCCAGCCATCTCGTACTCTGTCATCCCCTTCTCCTCCCACCTTCAATCTTTCCCCAAATCAGGTTCTTTTCTAATGAGTCAGCTCTTCAGGTGGCCAAAGTATTGGAGCTTCAGCTTCAGCATCAGTCCTTCCAATGAACACCCAGGACTGATCTCCTTTAGGATGGACTGGTTGGATCTCTTTGCAGTCCAAGGGACTCTTGAGAGTCTTCTCCAACACCACAGTTCAAAAGCATCAATTCTTTGGCACTCAGCTTTCTTTATGGTCCAACTCTCACATCCATACATGACTACTGGAAAAACCATCACTTAGATTAGACAGATCTTTGTAAGCAAAGTCTCTGCTTTTTAATATGCTGTCTAGGTTTGTCATAGCTTCTCTTCCAAGGAGCAAACATCCTTAAACTTCATGGCTGCAGTCACCATCTGCACTGATTTTGGAGCCCAAGAAAATAAAGTCTGTCACTGTTTCCACTGTTTCCCCATCTATTTGCCATAAAGTGATGGGACTGGATGCCATGATCTTCATTTTTTGAATGCTGGGTTTTAAGTCAGTTTTTTCACTCTCCTCTTTCACCTTCATCAAGAGGCTCTTTAGTTCCTCTTCGCTTCTTGCCATAAGGGTGGTGTTATCTACAAATCTGAGGTTACTGATATTTGGATTTGCCCTTTTTTTGTCTTGATATAGATGGAATCAGTTTGTCCTCTGTGTCTGGCTTCTTTCACTCAGCGTCGTGTTTGTGACATTTTTCCACAATGTTGTATGTGGTTGTGGATTTTTTATTCTCACAGCTGTATGGCTGCCTCAGTCTTTTACAATCTGATTTCCTCTCCTGCGCCTATGTGCAGCCCCTCAGTTTTCTCTCCACCCACCCATAACCTGGTGGGTTGCAATAGTCTAACTTGTAGCCTTGCCTTGATTCTTAGTCTTCTCCAACCTAAACTTTATCCACCCTGCCAGACTAACCTTTCCAGAGCTTGGCTCTAATCAAGTCTCTCCCAGCTCAAAATAATCTATGGTTCTCTATCATCTATGAGTACAAATCCCCAGAACTGAGACTAGGGCTATATACAATCTGGTTTCAGTATTTCCTCCCTCAGTAACCAGCTCTCCCTCCCCACATCTTTTGTGTTCTGTTGCTCAGAATAAATTAGTTGATCCATAAACACGCCTGCCCTTTTCTGCCTCGATACCTTCACCCATGTTATTCTTTCAACCCAGAATATTTTCTCCCTCTTTCTCCCACTGGCAAAATCCTTCAAGACCCAGATCAAACGTCACCTCCCTGTGATACCTCCTCCAGTCATTCCAGCAGAAATAACTGCTACCTTCTCTCAGTTTCTCTAGCAAGGTTTGGCTCATGCTGAGATATCACTTATCACTTCTTTAAAAGTTAATTACCACACTTCACTCATTCCAAGACACACATTTTTATTCATCTCTGGAATAAGGATGCACCTTTCCACTGATGGCATTTTATAATCGGCAGTATTTTTTTGTTTCTTTCTTTCTTGGTGATACCCAAAATGGTGCTGCCTTGGATTTGATAAAATACAGTATTTCACTTTTTATCTCAGCATATTCTAGAAAGACTCCGTGGTATCTCTTTTCATTGTACAGTTAGTTTTCTACATCTCTGCATCCCTCTCCCTGTGTGAGACCATAAGCACACATCTATGTTTGTTGAAAGAACAGGTGCATTATTCACTATTACCTGGATGACTTCTGCATGTATTTTTATACTGAGGAGAGGAGGTGGCATGGGGAAGCCCTTTCAGGGTGGCTTTTCATGAGTTTCCTTACAAAGAGGAGAGGATTATCCTTTTCTGTAGGGGTGCTGAGGGCCAGGTGATGGTCAGGGAGGACTGGAGTCAGCCACAGAGGTCTTGTTTCCTGTGGCTGGCATAGCTTGGCAGTGGAAAAGTCACAAAGGACTCATTTTGTGCCAAATCCTTGATCAGCAAAGAATAACACCCTTCCTATTGGGTAAGCATGCCTTGCTTTTCAAGGATCTGATTTACAGCCTGGTTTTCAGGAACACACTATGACCAGAAGCAGTACATCCTACCCCGCCATCTTGTTCCAAGCCTCTTCTGTGAAGAACAACAGTGAGTCTTTTCATTTGCTTTTTCCTAATGAAATCTGTTATTCCCTCTGCTCCGCCAACCCAGCTCTATAATATATTAAATAACAAAGGACAAAGAAAAGATGGCATCTAATTTAAATGATATTCTATTTACTCTCTGCCTATTTCTTAATATTCCAGCCACTCAAATTTCACAGGTGATTTTAGTAAAATCCAGCATATACTTTTTCAAGTGCTTCTAAAATTTGGAAATGCCTCATACATTGTCAAATGCTTTGGGATGATCCACTTTATGTGATTAATGATACTGTCTTTTTCTGATATTATACCACCTTGCACAAGTATGTAAACATAAAAGAGTTCTTGACTTCAAATGGATCCATGTCTATGTTTAAAGGATGGGTTTGGAATAGTCTGCTTCTTTGTTCATCAGGTAACAGTTTTATAGGATTTTTTTTCCAGTTTTAGGTCAGTACGATAAAGAAGTCACTGTATGTATGAGATGCTGCTTTCTGTTGGATGGTTTTCCTGGATATTTCAAGGGCATGGAGACAGCCAGGCTGATGAGCATGATAAAGTTCAATTGCATGGCCATCTGGACTTCCTTTGGGGAGTTTGATTGATATCTTTATTTTGTCAGGATCTTGGAAAGCACTTAATCCTTTTACACAAAGTTCATTCTCTTTTGGCAAATTAGATGCCTCCGGGAATTTTTTAAATTTCATCTTCTCCTTCAAAAGATGGACATATCACTTGTAATGTGAAAACAACAAATAAAAAGTTTCTTATAGTCAATAGTGGCAACCTCTGGCTAATAGGACCAATTTTGTTTAGTTGCTCGGTCGTGTCCCACTCTTTGCAACACCATGGACTGCAGCCCACCAGGCTTCTCTGTCCATAGGATTTTCCAGACAAGAGTACTGGCATGGGTTGCCATTTTCGTTTCCAAATAGGACCAGGAGTGAGAAATAATGGAGAGGTGAAAAGAAACCTATTTCTCACCTTATATCCTCTGTACTGTTTGACTTTTTTTCACCATGAGGATGTATTCCTTTTATTAAAAAAAAAAAAAAGTTTCTTGTATCACTTTGCTCTCTGTTTTGTTATTACTTTTAGTTCTGTTTTTCTCCATTATACTTTAATTTTGAGAAATTCAGCCTGCAGATGACTCAGTTCATTAAAAAAAATACACCCAAACAACAAAATGATTTTTAAAAAACTACATTTGGATTCTATTGCTTACTATTGCCTTCCCTTTTCAATTTCCTTTTTATTCATGCTCTGGTTTTTTACCCAGTATTAGATTTTATCTTATTATAGAAACAAAATAAAACCCTTATGTCTCAGAAATAAACTTATTTGGGGGGAGTTAGTGACCCTTTTGGAGAAGGAAATGGCAACCCTCTCCAATATTCTTGCCTGGAGAATCCCATGGACAGAGGAACCTGCCAGGCTATAGTCCATGGGGTCACAAAGAGTTGGACATGACTAAGTGACTAACAACAATAACAAGTGACCCTTTAGGAAATCTGGGGGAACTACAGACCCCCTCTACAAGGGAAGGAATAGACATACAGCTTTGGGGTGCACCCCTGAATATCTATTCAATGTAACAGAGAGTGCAATGCCCCTTGCATATATTACCTCATTTAATTATCTCATTAACAATTCTATAAGGCATTTTTAGGCCCATTTTACAGAAGAGAAAATTGGAATCTTAGTGAGGTTGAATAATTTGCCCAAGCATACGGAAAGTGACAAACTATGGGCTGCCATTCTGGACTTAAGACCAACTGGTCTTCTCCCTCATACCATAGCTTCAAGACTAAGCAGAGTGTTGATTTTCTAGCTTCTCATATTGCTTTCCTTGCCATTTCTTTTGGCAAGTTCCCCTGTGGCTTGAATGTTCTTCTCTGGACATCATTTTCTGCTGGGTATGAGTCTCTAGGGTGGTCACTGGACTTTGTATCACTTTGGAGGTTCTCAAGGAACAACCCAGAAGTCACAGAGTTCAACCTTTCTCACTTCAGCACCCCTGGCATATAACAGCAGGTAAGGCAGGGAAGAGAAGTGGGGGTCACAAAGGAGAGACAGAGACATGGGAACTGCATTCTGGTCCCAGTATGCTGGCCCTTGGAAAGCTCCTTGGGTTCAACTTTCTCTTTTTACAACAGGGGAAATGATGATCATGAGCAATTTTAACAAGAAACATCCTGGGCATTTACCACATGCCTTACCCTGTGCTCAGCACTTTAGAAATGAGCAAAGCTGGGAATCTAATCTTAGTCTGAGAGCCTCTAGGGCAGGGGTCCCTAACCTCTGGGCTATGGACTGGTACCTCCTGTCAGATCAGCACAGACACTAGATTAGAAATAAAGTGCACAATAAATGTAATGTGCTTGAATCACCCTGAAAGCACTCCCTCACCTCTGGTTTGTGGAAAAATTGTCTTCTACAAAATCTGTCCCTGGTGCCAAAAAGGTTGGGGACCGCTGCTCTAGGGCTTTCTACACTATACCTTACCTGCTGTAAATATGATACCCCAACAAGACCAGAGTTCCTAACTGATGGGCAGAAGATCAAAGGGCCATGAAAAGAGATGCCACACTCTTCCAAATATCTCTTTTCTCTCTTTTTGTGAAAAGTATTTCTTGCTACAGGTCTGCACTCTAAGTGCATATGAAAATGGCAGTATGATCAATTAAAAATTAACATTCTGTGGCTATTCTTAGGCATTTATTTGTCTCCCAACCCATGATGATAATGTGAACTAATGTGGGAGAAATTCCACCCATTGGGTTTCATTTTCTCCCTAACTCACATAACCAGAGTGTTACTAGGGTTTGCTTTAATTTTAAAATATTTCTGCTTACACATAAATTTGAGAAATTTACCCAAGACACAAGGTAGGACTACCCTCTTCATTGTGATGATCTGATCTGCTTTCAAATTGACCAATTCCATCTCCTTAATAGCCCAAACAGCCCAATTTTGTGCCTTGTGCACAAAAACCTTCCACCTGGAAAGTTTTTCCCTCCAACTCTAAACTGCATCCAGTTTTCAGGGTCCAAACTAAATCCCCATCTTCTCCGTGAAGCCATCCCTGGTTTTTCCCTCCAAGGAGGTGACCCCTCCATCTTCTGAACTTGCCCTTGACCCTTAACCTTCTGCAGCCACTAAGCATGTCTGACCCTGCACCATCACTGCCAGTGCTCAAGGCTGCCTCTTTAAGAGTCGTGTCCGTCCTTCTCTGACTCCTCTTCAATCCCTGCCCATGGCCTGGCACATAGTGGTCCTCAGCAAGACATCTGTTGAAACACACTGGTGATACCCCAAACTCATCATCTTCATTTTCTATCATTTCTCCTATTCCCCTGTTCAGCTCTCTGACTCCTCTGGATCAGATTGATTCTCACTCCCTCTGACCCTCAACCTATGATAACCTTCTCAATTTTATTTCATACTTCACTTGATGCCACACGTTCTGGTAATCTATTGCTGGCATGATAAACTACTCCACAATTCTACAGCTTAAAATAGCAACCACTTTGTTTGCTTATGACTGTCCTCTGGGTTGGGCTCAGCTGGGCAGTTCTTCTGGTCCTGCCAGTGGCAACTCATGTGGCTATGTTCAGTTGGCAGGTCAACTAGGGAGGGTGGGCATTTGGGAATGTCTGCCTCCAATTAGTCTTGGAGCTGCTCCCTTTCCATGTGGCCTCTGCATATGGTATCTTCATCAGGGTAGCTATACGTTTTGTATGGCAGTTCAGGATTCTCAGAGGGCAAAATCCGCAAACTTCTTAAGCTTTAGGTCCAGAACTGGCACAATGTCATTCTTCCATTTTACTCTATTGGAAAGGAAGTCACAAACCCAGCCCAGATTCGAGGTGGGTGGCGGGGGTGACATAAAAACAGTATGAATACCAGGAGACATGGTTCATTGTGGCTACCAGTGTCACAGACCAGCACACCACACATCAGGACTATATGACTCTGTGTTGTAAGTAGGCAGAAACTGTTTCCCCAGGACCAGCACAGTGCCCCCCACAGAGCAAAGGACTTAGTGGAGAAGACAGAAGGGGGAATTCCCCAAATAGGAGTCTGAAAACCTGGGCTCTGGACCAGTTTTACTACAGTGTGACTTTGGGCCAGTCCCTGCCCCTCTCTGGACCTCAGTTTCCCCATCTATACCATGAGAGTTTGGACAGATCTTTAAGATCATTTGGGTGTAACTGACATTCCATGATTCTACCAGCCCAGTACTGATTACAGACCCATATCTCAGCCACACCCTACTTCTGGCTATTCCCCAGATGGGTCATTTTCAGGCCTCTGTACTGTTTCATATGCTATTCTCTCCACCTGGACTATCACATTTTTATCTCACTCATCCTTTCAAGACATAATGTACATTTTTAAAATTTCATTTGCAGAGGGTGAGTTGACTGTCTCCTCACCCTGAGACACTCATCGTGGATTCCATGCAACATTCTTCTCCCGTTTTGTTTTCCCTTTATCCCCAATCCCCCTTCCTCCCCCAACACCAACGTGGCCACTCCACCAATATACCTGACACAGATAACATGTTATCTATCCTCATAAAACATCTGTTCCTCTGGCAACAGGTGTCCATGCTACTTCCACCTCTCTATTTTCCCAAACACCACCCTGTAAATGTCCCTGTACATCTCTCCTTAGACACCAGCAGGAGAGTCACTCTAAAGTATATACCTGGGGTGGGGACTACTGGATCACAGGGATGTGAACTGTCTGACCAGAGAAACAGGAACTGCTTGAGTACTTAAAGTACTCAATCCAGGGAATCAGTTACTGAGAAGAATGAAAGAGCTGAGACGCTACATGGGGACAATGAGGCAGTCAGGAATGAGCAACAGCGGGAAACTTCTGCCTTCACTGGCCGGAGGGCCAGAGAGAGGAGGGGTTACCTGGTAAAACTGGAATCATCCTGACCTGTTCTGACCCCGGGAGACCTAAGGCGGAGAGAGGGGAAGAGAGATACCCTGTCTTCTCCCTTCCTCCCACCCTCAGCTTCCTGCCAGTGCCTCTCAGTGGAAGTCAGCTGATGAGGAGCTTCAGAAACACAACCTGCAGGAACCACACCCCCATGATACAGAGCAGAGCAGAAGGACAGGAACAGATCTCAGGGAACACAAACCTGGGGCTGGCACCTTCAGTTTAGTTCAGTTCAGTCGCTCAGTCTTGTCCGACTCTTTGTGACACCATGGACTATAGCACGCCAGGCTTTCCTGTCCATCACCAACTCCCGGAGCCTACTCAAACTCATGTCCATCGCGTCGGTGATGACATCCAACCATCTCATCCTCTGTCGTCCCCTTCTCCTCCCGCCTTCAATCTTTCCCAGCATCAGGGTCTTTTCAAATGAGTCGGTTCTTCTCATCAGGTGGCCAAAGTATTGGAGTTTCAGCTTCAGCATCAGTCCTTCCAATGAATATTCAGGACTGATTTCCTTTAGGATGGACTGGTTGAGTCTCCTTGCTGTCCAAGAGACTCTCAAGAGTCTTCTCCAACACCACAGTTCAAAAGCATCAATTCTTCGGTGCTCAGCTTTCTTTATAGTCCAATTCTCACATCCATACATGACTACCAGAAAAACCATAGCCTTGACTAGATGGATCTTTGTTGGTAAAGTAATGTCTCTGCTTTATAACATGCTGTCTAGGTTGGTCATAGCTTTTCTTCCAAGGAGCAAGCGTCTTTTAATTTCATGGCTGCAGTCACCATCTGCAGTGATTTTGGAGCCCAAAAAATAAAGTCTGCCACTGTTTCCCCATCTATTTGCCATAAAGTGATGGGACTGGATGCCATGATCTTAGTTTTCTGAATGTTGAGCTTTAAGCCAACTTTTTCACTCTCCTCTTTCACTTCGATCAAGAGGCTCTTTAGTTCTTCTTTGCTTTCTGCCATAAGGGTGGTGTTATCTGCATATCAGAGGTTATTGATATTTATCTAAGCAATTTTGATTCTACAGCTTGTGCTTCCTCCAGCCCAGCATTTCGCGTGATATACTCTGCATATAAGTTAAATAAGCTACATACCCAGCATCTCTAAAACCTGTCAGAACACTCTCTTGATGGCTGTGTCAGTTTAACACAGCCCACATGCTTGCCAACACTAAGCGTTACTCACCTTTCTAATTTTTTAAATTGATGAGTATAAAATGGAATCTTGCTATTGTAATTTGCATTTCTCTCAGTCTCTGGTGAGGCAGAGCATCTCTTCATATATTTGTCAACCATTCAAGAGTCTACCTCTCTGAAACTTCTTTTTCTTGGTTTACAAATATTTCTCGTAAATCCTTTGTCAGATTTAAATATGACAAATATCTTCTCCCTGTTAACTTTGTGACCTTCATTTAAAAAGAAATTTTTCATGTAGTCAAATCTACTATTATTTTTTTGATTCCCACTTTTTTACTGAGGTATAGTTGATACACAATAATATGTATATTTCAGGTATAGAAAATAGTGATTCACAATCTTTAAAGGTTATATTCCATTTATAGTTACTATAAAATATTGGCTATATTACCTGTGTTGTATAATATATCCTTGTAGTTTATTTATTTTATGCAAAGAAGTTTGTACATCTTAATCCTCTATCCCTAGCTTGCCTCCCCTTCCTTCTCCCCAGGTAACCACTACTTGGTTTTCTACATCTGTGAGTCTGTTTCATTTTTGTTATATTCACTAGTTTTTTTTTACTTTTTAGATTCCAAATATAAGTGATATATATAATCGATATCATACAGTATTATCTTTCTCTGTGTGACTTATTTCACTTATCATAATACCTTCCATGTCCATCCATGTTGTTGCAAATGGCAAAATTTCATTCTTTTTATGGCTGGGTAGTATTCCATTACATATATGTACCACATCTTCTTTATCAATTCATCTGTTGAGCATTTTTTAATGCTGCTTCCATGTCTTAGCTATTGTAAATAATGATGCTATGAACACTGGGGCACATATATATTTTTGAATTAGGGCTTTTTGCTTTTTGTATCTTATTAAAAATTTCTCTCCACATACCAGGTGTTTGACCCTGGGCAGGTGATGTCCCTTTGGTTTCCTATACTGCAATTCTATACACCTCTAACTGCAGAGAGAGAGAGGAAGAAAATTGGTCTTTTCTAAAGATTACCTGCATGGCCCAATTTTGACCTATTGCCTCAGGGAGAGTCTCTGCTCTGTTCCCCAGGCTGAGTATTCACCACTAAAGAAGGCTTTGTTTTCTGGGGTGTTAACTTTCCAGAGAACATACTAGACATCATTTTCACGAACAACACCAAAGTCGGAAATAGCAAGGCAGAATATGAAGAAAGATGCATGTAACAGGACTGGTTTCCCAATCAGGTCCCTCTCAGGAAATGGCAAGAAAAGGAAGTAAAAAGTTGAAAGCTTGCATTTCTCAGTTCTCACTTTCCTCAGGTGTCATGTCTCAACAAAATATACCTGTCCCAAGTTTATTTTCATTTTCATAATTTCTTCAAAGGGTTTAGAAAGTGATATATTTCACGGTTGTGGCAAGACAAAAAGGGCTTTGGACTTATATGTTCAACAGACCCCAGTCTAACAAGCAGCTAATTTGTGGTTTTTCACAAGTCACCATACTTCTTTGAGCTGCGGTTTTACCTGACCTGGAAAATGAGATGTTCGGTGTATCTCTTTCCTAAGAAATGTCAATCGGAGAAGAGAAGTGGAAGTGCTTTGCAACTTTTACAGTTTTTTTAAAAGCATCTAGGCATTGGAGTTACTCTTTCTTATTTAATCCTCACAATCACCACAGGAAGTTTATTATTTCTATTTTACAGCTGGAAACACTGAGAGATTCAGAGTTTCAGAGAGATTCAGTTCTCAAGGATCAAGCAGCTAGGATTGCTCTGCTCCTGTCCTTAGGTGGACTGGAAACATGGAGCTATGTGGTGTGAAGACTAGCTCTTCCATTAGATATTTCTCCAGTTCTTTCAGACTGAACCACTAACTCCTGGGAAATGTGAAGGAGCTACAGTTCCCATTCTCCTGTCTTGGGAACCAGGCCGGAAACAAATTGCAGATGGTGCTGTCCAGATCTATCACCTGCAGCTTGGGCACTCTAGCAGCCCTGGCAGCCCCAGGGATCCCCAAACCCAGCTGCAAAGGCTTGGAGGCTCCCTTGAGATAGCTATGAAGTAGTTCCTATGGCTCCAATTAAGTGGAAAAAAGATGGGAGGACTCACCTACTCCAAGGGGCAGAAAGCGAGTATGAACCTCAGGAGATGCAGCTTCCAGTGAACACAACAGAACTCAGAAATGGCCAGGGGCATCCCCCAGGAGTCAGGCTTCCCAAACTCCACTCCTAGGAGATGAAGCTGCCCACAACCCCATGGTGGGACACAGGATCAAGAAATCTGAGGGCAGAGTCTGGGTGGCTGAGGGCGTGATGGGGTGAGTTGGGGGTAAACGTAAGCATGGGCATGTGCTCTGGCATTGGTACCCTTGGTGTCACCTGCAAGCTTAGGCTCCAGGACCTGATTGAGAGCAGCAGCCTCTTTCCCTTTAGACTGTACAGAGTGTTTCCCTCCAAAGCTTATTCACAGAAAATTCCCAGGACCTAGCCAGAAAGGAGCTGAAGTGCCAGCACTGATGTCTCTCAACTCAGATACTGGGCAGCTGATAAACAAGGCATCAGGGTGATAGAGCTTTAGGAATATTGGATCTCCTTTCCTTTCTTAGAAAATAGCTATCAAGTCACAGAATGTCAGAGATGAAAAGTCACATCAAACCTGCCTTATGGTACACATGGGAAAAACAGACTCAGAGAGGGCAAGCCAACTGGCAGCAACCACCCTGGGCCTGCATTCCCAGGAGTGTTCTCTGCTCAAATGATTCCTAGCAGCCCCCACGAAAAAGTCCTCAACCACAGGAGATTTTTTTTTTTTTTTGCTGGATGGGGGCTGCAATGAAACCAGGATATTCCTATAGATTTTGAAAACTCAAAGGCATAGCCCTCTTATTTTTAAAATTTCATCTTGATTCATTCGGGCTCATGTGGTTTACAGAAACCTTGTTTCTTGCAAGAAAAATAACAAAGAAATGATGGCTTTCTGTGTCAAATCTCTGGGAGGTGTAGGACACAAGAAACATTCTGCTCCTCATCTCACAGAGCCTGTGGGGAACCAGAGAAATCCCAAGCCTAATGTTTCCCAGGGAGTAGCACTATGATGCTGGAACAAATATCAAAGGAAGATGCAACTGGTGAAGTAGAAAAACAGTGGTTTAAGAATTGAGAGATTTAGGTGCAATTCCAGTTTTGTCATTGATGTTCTTTGTGACCTTGGGCAAACACCATCCCGTTCCATGCCTGATTCATTACCAATAATTTGGAGGAATGCAAACAAGAGGCTCTCTAAACACCCTTCCAGCACCAGCTCTTACTGGAGTCCCAAGTCTCTTCCTGTTATCCCTGGACACCACCTCCAGCCTTCCCTCTGTGCTTGCAAAGCCTGGGCGGAGCTGAGAGGGTGTCTCCAGCTATGTTGTATCTCCATTTAAAATCAGATTTATTCCGTGACTTGTCCACTTTTCTCAGGAAGTGAAAGCTGGTGCATAAGGAGTTCCTGAGGTCCCTTGCCCAGATCTAACCAGGGAAATAAAGGAAAAGACAATCTCCAGATTGCTCTGGCTGACGCTGCTGCTATAAGATGATGTTAATTCTGCTGTTTACAGAAATAAGTCCAGTGTGAGTTAAGGCTTTTTGGTGTGCTTAAAACCAGATGGTATTTCCTGCCTTGATCAGCCTCAGAGCTTTGGTTCCCATGACAACCTCCAAGTTCCACCTACTGCAACTTCTCCATTCTCTGAGCTTCTTCCTCTTCCACCATTGTGCCAGGGTCCCCGGAGAATAAAGCCACTAACTAGCAGCTTGTGCCTGGGACTTTACAGTTTACGATGCACCCCAGCATTTATTAGTTCATTTACTCCTCACCACAGCCTTGCCAGATAGCACTTGCTATTTCCTCCATTTCACAGATGGGAAAACCAAAGACTCCGAGATGAGGCGATCTGCCCTCTCAGCCGTCAGTGGTGTCAGCAGGACTCAAACCCAGGTTTTATGACTTTGGACCTCATGTGGGGCCCACTGTGCCAGTGTGCCACCCATCAGACCACCTACTCACTTAGGATTCCTGTGGTCAGTTCCATACATATAGGGATCTAGATCAAGGTGTGACATCCTTAGGAAAGTTATTTAACTTCTCTGCACCTCGCTTTCCTCATCTGTAAAATGGGTAGTAATGGTCCTTCTAGATGGACGGGAGGATTGAATTAGCAAAACCACAGTAGGGCTTCCCAGGTGGCTCAGCGGTAAAGAACCCGCCTATCAAGGCAGGAGATACTGGTTTGATCCCTGGGTCAGGAAGATCCCCTGGAGAAGGAAATGGCAACTGACTCCAGTATTCTTGCCTGGGAAGTCTTATGGACAGAGAAGTCTGGCAAGCTACAGTCCAAGGGGTTGCAAAGAGTCGGACAGAACTCAGCAACTAAACAACAACAAAACCACAGTAAATGTTTGCTGAGAAGCCTGGGTGAGTCTCAATTCTATTTTAACTATGTTGTGACCTTGGGTGGGTCATTTTGCTTGCTGGTTTCTATTTCCCCCTCTGTGTAAGAGGTGACAGCGTCACGGTGCTCATATGGAAATTACATGTGATGAGATCAGTGAACAGAAGGTGCCTTGGAGGGACACTCTCAAACTGCAGCATGTATATGGATCCTCTGGGGACCTTGTGAAGATGCAGATTTTGGCTCGGGAAGGCATTTCTTACGAGTGCTCAGGGGATGCCAAAGCTCCTGGTCCATGGACCACTCTTTGAGAACCAAAGCCATAGTGAGAAAACCACCACACAAGTATTATTGACGATCAGCAATGCATAGTGCTCAGTGAAGCCATCTGGTCCTGGACTTTTGTTTACAGACTCAATTTTACTTTTAGTGATCGGTCTGTTCAAATTGTTTATTCCTTCTTGATTAAGTTTTGGTGAGCTGTATGTTTTTAGAAACTTGTCCATTCCTTCTAGGTTGCCCAATTTGTTGGCATATAATTATTTATAGTATTCTCTTAGGGATTTTTGTATTTCTGCAATATTGGTTGTGATTTCCCCTCTATCATTTCTTATTTTGTTTATTTGGGTCTTCTCTTACTGTTTCTTGGTGAGCCTGGCCAAAGGTTTATTGATTTTGTTTACTGTTTAAAAAAAACAACTCTTGGTTTTATTAATTTTTTAATCTCTATTTTATTTATGTCCTCTCTGATCTTTATTATTTCCTTCCTTCTACTGACTTTATGTTTCTTTTGTTCTTTTTTTTCCAATTCTTTTAGGTGGTAGGTTAGGTTGTTTATTTGAGATTTTTGTTGTTTTTTGAGGAAGGCCTGTATCACTCTGAACTTCCCTCTTAGCACTGTTTTTGTTGCATCCCACAGATTTTGCAGTACTAAGATTTCATTGTCATTTGTCTTAAGGTAAATTTCCACTTTGACATCACTGATTTTTTTGGTAGCATGTTGTTTAGTTTCCATGTAACCATTTGTTTTTTTTCTTTCTGTGGTTGATTTCTGGTTCATGCTGTTGTGGTCAGAAAAGATCCCTGAAATAATTTCTATCCCCCTAAATTTGTTGAAGTTTGTTTTGTATCCTATAATGTGGCTTATCCTAGAGAATGTTCCACATGCACTTGAAAAGAATGTGTGCTCTGGTTTTTATGGACGCAATGTCCTGAAAATATCAATTAAGTCTAACTATTCTATTGCATCACTTAGAATCTGTTGCCTTATTGATTTTCTGTCTGGAAGATTTGTCCTTTGATGTCAGCGATGTGTTTAAGTCTCTCACTATTATTGTATTCCCATCAATTTCTCCCTTTATGTCTGTTAGTATTTATGTATTTAGGAGCTCCTATATTGGGTATACATATGTTAATGACTGTAATATCCTCTTCTTGTAGAGATCCTTTTATCATTATATAGAGTCCTTATTTCTCTTTCTTTATGGCCTTTGTTTTAAAGTCTGTTTTGTTATGTGAGTATTGCTACCTCATGCTTTCTTGTCATTTCCATTATTATGTTACTATCCAAAGCAATCTACAGATTTAATGTCATCTCTATCAAATTCAGTTCAGTTCAGCTCAGTCGCTCAGTTGTGTCTGACTCTTTGCGACCCCATGAATCGCAGCACGCCAGGGCTCCCTGTCCAACACCAACTCCCGGAGCCCACCCAAACTCATGTCCATCGAGTCAGTGAGGCCGTCCAACCATCTCATCCTCTGCTGTCCCCTTCTCCTCCTGCCCTCAATCTTTCCCAGCATCAGGGTCTTTTCCAATGAGTCAGTTCTTTGCATCAGCTGGCCAAAGTATTGGAGTTTCAGCTTCAAATATCAGTCCCTCCAATGAACATCCAGGACTGATTTCCTTTAGGATGGACTAGTTGGATCTCCTTGCAGTCCAAGGGACTCTCAAGAGTCTTCTCCAACACCACAGGTCAAAAGCAAACAAATGGATAAATGGAACAGAACAGAGAGCCCAAAAATAAACCCACACACCTACAATCAATTAATCTTTGACAAAGAAGATAAGAATATACAGTGGATAAAAGACAGTCTCTTTAGCAAGTGGTGGGGGAAAGCTGGATGGCCACATATAAACCAGAGAGGTCAGAATACTCCCTCATACCATAGACAAAAATAAACTCAAAATGGCTTAAAGACTTGAATATAAGATATGATACTATAAAACTCCTAGTAGAGAACATAGGCAAAACATTCTTTGACATCAGTTCAGTTCAGTTCAGTCGCTCAGTCGTGTCCGACTCTCCGCGACCCCATGAACCGCAGCACGCCAGGCCTCTCTGTCCATCACCAACTCCCGGAGTCTACCCAAACCCATGTTCATCGAGTCGGTGATGCCATCCAACCATCTCATCCTCTGTCGTCCCCTTCTCCTCCTGCCCCCAATCCTACCCAGCATTAGGGTCTTTTCCAATGAGTCAACCCTTCGCATGATGTGGCCAAAGTATTGGAGCTTCAGCTTCAACATCAAACCTTCCAGTGAACACCCAGGATTGATCTCTTTTAAGATGGATTGATTGGATCTCCTTGCAGTCCAAGGGACTCTCAAGAGTCTTCTCCAACACCACAGTTCAAAAGCATCAATTCTGCGGCGCTCAGCTTTCTTCACCGTCCAACTCTCACATCCATACATGACCACTGGAAAAGCCATAGCCTTGACTAGACGGACTTTTGTTGGCAAAGTAATGTCTCTGCTTTTAAACATGCTATCTAGGTTGGCCATAACCTTCCTTCCAAGGAGTAAGCGTCTTTTAATTTCATGGCTGCAGTCACCATCAGCAGTGATTCTGGAGCCCAAAAAAGTAAAGTCTGACACTGTTTCCACTGTTTCCCCATCTATTTCCCATGGAGTGATGGGACCAGATGCCATGATCTTAGTTTTCTGAACGTTGAGCCTTAAGCCAACTTTTTCACTCTCCTCCTTCACCTTCATCAAGAGGCTCTTCAAGAAAATTAGAGATACCAAAGAAACATTTCATGCAAAGATAGGCTCGATAAAGGACAGAAATGGTATGGACCTAACAGAAGCAGAAGATATTAAGAAGAGGTGGCAAGAATACACAGAAGAACTGTACAAAAAAGATCTTCACGACCCAGATAATCACGATGGTGTGATCACTCACCTAGAGCCAGACATCCTGGAATGTGAAGTCAAGTGGGCCTTAGAAAGTGTCACTACGAACAAAGCTAGTGGAGGTGATGGAATTCCAGTTGAGCTATTTCAAATCCTCAAAGGTGATGCTGTGAAAGTGCTGCACTCGATATGCCAGCAAATTTGGAAAACTCAGCAGTGGCCACAGGACTGGAAAAGGTCAGTTTTCGTTCCAATCCCAAAGAAAGGCAATGCCAAAGAATGCTCAAACTACCGCATAATTGCACTCATCTCACATGCTAGCAAAGTAATGCTCAAAATTCTCCAAGCCAGGCTTCAGCAATACGTGAACCGTGAACTTCCAGATGTTCAAGCTGGTTTTAGAAAAGGCAGAGGAACCAGAGATCAAATTGCCAATATCCGCTGGATCATCGAAAAAGCAAGAGAGTTGCAGAAAAACATCTATTTCTGCTTCATTGACTATGCCAAAGCCTTTGACTGTGTGGATCACAATAAACTGTGGACAATTCTGAAAGAGATGGGAATACCAGACCATCTGACCTGTCTCTTGAGAAACCTGTATGCAGGTCAGGAAGCAACAGTTAGAACTGGACATGGAACAACAGACTGGTTCCAAATAGGAAAAGGAGTACGTCAAGGCTGTATATTGTCACCCTGCTTATTTAACTTATATGCAGAGTACATCATGAGAAACGCTGGGCTGGAAGAAACACAAGCTGGAATCAAGATTGCCAGGAGAAATATCAATAACCTCAGATATACGGATGACACCACCCTTATGGCAGAAAGTGAAGAAGAACTAAAGAGCCTCTTGATGAAGGTGAAGGAGGAGAGTGAAAAAGTTGGCTTAAAGCTCAACGTTCTTTGACATAAATCATAGCAATATTTTCTTAGGTCCATCACTCAAGACAATAGAAATAAAAGCAAAACCAAACAAATGGGACCTAATCAAACTTATAAGCTTTTGCACAGCAAAGGAAACCATAAACAAAATGAAAAGGCAATTTACAGACTAGGAGAAAATATTTGAAAACGATGTGATCAACAAAGGCTTAATTTCCAAAATACACAAACAGCTTATACAACTAATAAACAAAAAAACAACCCAATCAAAAAATTAGCAAAAGATCTAAACAGACATTTCTCCAAAGAAGACATACAGATGGCCAATAGGCACATGAAAAGATCCTCAACACTGTGAATTATGCAGATCAAAACTACAATGACATATTACCTCACACTGATGAGAAAGACCATCATTAAAAGTCTACAAACAATAAATGATGGAGAGGATGTGGAAAAAAGGGAACCCTCCTACACTGTTGATGGGAATGTAAATTGCTATAGCCACTATGGAAAACAGCATGGAAGTTCCTTTAAAAATGAAAAATAGAGCTACTATATGATCGAGCAATCCCACTTCTGGGCTCATATCCAGAAAAGATGAAAACTCAAATTCAAAATGATACATGCACCTCTTTGTTCATGGCAGCACTATTTATAATAGCTAAGACATGGAAGCAATCTAAATGCCCACCAACAGATGAAGAGCTAAAGAAGATGTGGTGTATACAGATACAGTAGAATATTACTCAGTCATTAAAAAAGAATGAAACATGCCATTTGCAGCAACATGGACAGACCTAGAGATTATCATACTAAGTGAAGTAAATCAGACAGAGAAAGACAAATACCATGTGATATCACTTATATGTGGAATCTAAAATATGATACAAGTGAATTTGTTTACAAAACAAAAACAGACTCACAGACATAGAAACTTATGGTTATCAAAGAGGAAATGGGGAAGGAGGGATAAATTAGGAGTTTGGGATTAGCAGATATAAACTATTATACATAAAATAGATAAACAACAAAGTCCTACTGTATATCCCAGGGAACTATATCCAATAAAAGAATATGAAAAAGAATAACTGAATCATTTGGCTGTATACCAGAAACCTAACACAACATTGTAAACCAACTATACTTCAAATAAACAAACAAATAAAGCAGAGTGCCATGCCCATAGGCCTCCAGTTATAAACTTAGTTGAAAATTCAAGAAACTTGGAAAGCCCACTGGAAGTGTCAGCAGGAGCCCATTTGGAGGGTTTTTCCAGGTGGGAAGTTTCTATCAGGAGAAGAGCTCCTAAGGGGTTACAGCCCCAGGCTCTGTGCATCCTAGAACCCCCACAGGGCTCTTGGGAAAGATATATCTAATCTTGGGGCTCAACAGAGGATATAAAAAGTCAGTGTGTTATATCAAGTACATCAAAATATACTCACTGTTAATGACTTGTGCAATTGTTTAAAAAAAAAATCACCTATGGCTGATTCATGTTGCCGTTTGACAGAAAACAACAAAATTCTGTAAAGCAATTATCCTTCAATTAAAAACTAAAATTTTAAAAAATCAGTGTGATCCAAGAATGCTAAGTGAAGTGGATCAAAGTAGAAAGAGATATTCTATGAGTCTAAAGAATACAGGAGACATGAGTTTGATCTGTGGTCTGGGAAGATCCCACATTCCATGGAGCAACTAAACCTGTGTGCCACAACTACTGAACCTGTGCTGTAGAGCCTGTGCTCTGCAACAGCAGAAACCACCACATTGAGAAGCCCATGCACTGCAACTAGAGAGTAGCCCCTGCTCTGTGCAACTAGAGAAAAGCCCATGCAGCAACAAAGACCAAGCACAGCCAATATATAAACAAATAAAATTATTTACAAAAAAAGGTAAAGAATACAGTCTGTATCTTGTGCTTTTTTTCTCCAATTATTTCTTTGCTCTGAATTCTTTCTTCACGATTGTAGGTTGCAAACTGAATTATGTGGATTAAATTTATTGCTATTCAATAATGGTGGTGGTGGTTTAGTCATCAAACCATGTCTGACTCTTACAACCCCATGGACTAGGGCCTGCCAGGCTCCTCTGACCATCCAATTTTCCAGGCAAGAATATTGGAGTGGGGTGCCATTTCCTACTCCAGGGGATCTTCCCCACCCTGGGATCCAAGCCATGTCTCTTGCATCTCCTGCATTGGCCAGTGGATTCTTTACCACTAGCGCCACCTGGGAAGCCCTAAGAATACTGTTTTCTTCTCTAGGGAATCTTTCTGACCCAGGGATAGATCCCATGTCTCCTGCATTGCAGGATTCTTTACCACTGAGCCACTAGGGAAGCCCCTTGCCATGCAATTAACAAATATTTTCCAATCATTCTTTCAATTCATTTGGACAGTGCATCCCTGGCCCTGTTGCAGTTCCATAACCTAGCTCCTCTGACTGCTACCAGCTCAGGGTTCCTTAATGTGGCTGTGCTGAGTTGCGGTTCCAGCAGAGCACAAACATTCCCTGCACTGCAGCTAGTGAGGAAGAGCTCATGTGGCCCAGACCCTCAAGGAACAGGGAGGAGAAATGAGCGATTACAACAGCTGGTGACCCACAGACACTTATCCAGTGCCCAGCATAGTACTGAGCACTGGACTCGAAGTTAAGCTTCGCCCTGCCTTGCGAGCCAGGACTGTCACCACCCCAGTGGATCATAAGCTCTGCCAAGGCAGAAACTTTGATTTGCCCTCTGGACATCCCCAGTGCTGAGGACAGTTCTCCATCAGCGGATTTCCCTGACTGTCCGGTGGTTGAGACTTCCAGCTTTCACTGCGGTGGCGGGGGGCGGGGGGTGTCGTTGGGAATCTAAGATCCCGCTTGCCGCCTCGTGCAGCAAACGACAACAACAAAATCCCACAGATTTCGCTTACCTGAGGAAGCTGCCACCATATACACAACATGCCGGCAAGTCTGCCGCCTCAGGCAGCCTGACAGACACTCCCCCAGAGGATTCCCTCTGACTCAGGCTCTCGGCCGCTGTCCCTTATGAAGAGTTAGTAAAGTTAGTTTCCCCTGAAACCACCTCACCAATGAAGTGAAACTACAGAAGCGTCAGGAACTCTGGAGTACAGTCTCCAGTTCTAGGTTCTTCTTTATAGCTTAAGTTCCTCTCCACACACGCACAGCCTCACACTCATAATGCCCCAGCTCACAAGCGGGCCTCCGTAGGCACAGACTCTGAGTACACACTGGCCTGCAGCGCCTAGTTTAGGCAATGGTCTGGGGATGGACACCTGCGGCAGGACAGGGAAAGCGGAACTGGGCAGACGGCGGCAGGGGCCTTGTCACCGGAAGCGCAGAGGCTGGTGGTGGAAGTGGGCATCGGAGGCACTGGGGCCCGTCGGTGGAGTGAGTGTCCAGGCCAGTGCTGAAGCTTTTCTGAAAACACTTGTCTGGGACTCAAAGGGAGTGTTTCTTATTGTGAGGAAAGTGGAGACAATTATTCTGTTGAAGGAACTACTAACAAGTGAAGCAGAGAAGCCCCGAGGCCCGTGGAGATAGGAAATGAGACCAAGAGAAGAGGCTGGAGGGCAAGGGAGCATGAAGTGCCTCAGGGAGCAGTCCCACCTTCCCAAGGGGCTCGCTTCCCCCAGAGCCCGGACAAGGGCGGCCCCACCTCATTCCTGCATGTTTTCTGTGCAGGGCTCTGGTCTGCAGTCCATCTAGACACCTCTGATGAAGGGGACAGAAAGGTGTGTGTACATACCTGGAGGGGGGCAGGGGACAGAGGGGAGGGAGCAAGACCCTACGGTGGTTACCTATCCTTCACACTGAAAAGCAAGGATGAGAAGGTGAACACTGACAGAAGGGTAGAAGACCAGCCAGGTCATGAGCTCTCCTTTTCTTTTTAAAAAATTACAGCAAAAAGTACGAAAATTTTACTATTTTAACCGTTTTTTAAAGTGTACAGTTCAGTGGCACTAAGCACATCCACAATGTTGTACTGATACACCCATCACCATTATCTAGTTCCGGGGCTTTATCCTGACCCCAAAAGGAAATTGCCTACACATTAAGCAGTGGCTCCCCATTTCCTCAGTCCCCAAATCTCAGCTTTCCATTTCTATGGATTGACTATACATTTCATATAAATGGAAATCACATACTGTGTGGTCTTTTGTGTCTGGCTTCTTCTTTTCTTGGCTTTTTTCAAATTTCATCCATGTTGTACTGTGGATCATTACTTCTATGGCTGAACAATATTGCATTGTGTGGCTAATCCCACTTTTGTTTATCCATTCATCTATTGATGGCCATTTGGGTTATTTCTACCTGTGGCTATTGTGAATTGTGCTGCTATGAATATTTGCATACAAGTTTTTGCTTGAACATCTATTTTCAATTCCTTGGGGTAGGAGTAGTGTTGCTGGGTCATATGGAAGTTTGATATTTATTGAGGAACCACTTCCCCTTCTTTTTATAGATTTTCACAAACTCAGGAGGCTGGAAGGGACTCAAAAGTGAGCTAGAACAATGTTTCTCAGATTTTGGATTTCACGCACCTGTAAAACTAAAACTATCATTACCACCACCCCCACCCTTCACAGTAATAGGGACTTGTGTCAGGAATAAGGCCAACCTCATAAAATGAGTATATTTCGAGTCAGGTAAACTCTTTGCCTTGTACTTGTTTTCCTATCACCTCCACCATTGGGTTGTTTGGCAAACACTTGCCTGGTCCAATCCGCATCCAAAGCCTGAGTTTCCCTCTCCAGCTGCCCTGGGCTTGAGCAGCCTCTGGGGGCCTATCTGGGGGATGCTCTCCCTTCTAGGTAGCCCTGGTACCTGGAATGTTCTTCCTCATGGAGCGTTGGTCCTACTCCCACAGTCTCCCCAGTCTTTGCTCCCCACTCTGGGGGTCTCACAGACACTGGCCTCGTTTCACTTGTTTTGGGACTGGGACCTATGCTACTTTCTGTTTCCCAAATGCTCCGTAGGGCTGAACACAGCCAACATGAGACACTGAGAGCAGAAGGGGTGGAGATGACGGAGTCCCCCAATTTGTAAAGATTCTTAGCAGAAACAAAGAGAATCTCCAAGCTGTATGGGTGTGTGTGTGTGTGTGTGTGTGTAGTATTACAGTATGTCATAAACACCACTCTTCCCACACACACACACAAAGTTGTGGACAAGCTATAAAGACTAACAGTTTTGTTTTGTGGTGGCTTGGCTTATCCCAGTTCAACATTTCTGTGTGGAAAGGCAGCAAGATCGCATGGGGAGAATTCAGAGCTGAGGCCTGCATTCAGATCAACCTTCCCCCGTTACAGGGTGACCTTGGTGAGGTTAACATGTGTGCCACACTCGCCAAATTGGTGGAAAAGGGATTTTAAGGCAGACTCATGAGATTATCATGAAGGTGAGGCTACAGAAGTGCCCAGCACACCATAGCCACTTGCTCCGTAACAGTTCTCACTGGAAGAAATCTGAGCAGCATTTTATACCTTCTATGAGCAAAATCAAAGTGAGAAGACATTATTTAATATACATTTGGCAAACAAAAATCCTTCAAAGAATCAAGTCCCTGTATGGAAAAACAATAATAGAAAGAAGTGTTTGACGTTAAGGAACATGGGAACACACAGCAGAGAGAAACAAAACAGCACTTTGGTCTCTTATCATAGGATCCAGTGGCTCTGCTAAGGTCAAACCCTGTCCCAGCCACCTGGAACAAGGTCTCCCCAAAGAGGATGCCCACGCCCTGTGTCTGTGAGCCCCAGGGAGGCAGTTCCAACGGGAACTGGGAGGGACCTTACACGGAAGGGAGTTGGCTCAACCCACTGGGCAGGAAGGACTCGGAGGAGGGGCCCTGGGTGGTCCCTGCCTTAGGAAGGAAGCTGAAAAGGGGACTCACCACCCACCTCCCCTAGGGAGGAGATTCAGTCCCTGGCTGGTCCTGCAGAATTTGGTATTGACTTCAATAGGAAAGAATCAGGTCTCTTTATATGCTGAATAGGATCTGTTGGTTGAGATACGATTACCTTGCCTGAAAAAAGTACAGGTGGTACTTTACAACACCTTCAGTCTGGGCTGCAGAATCTTCCTAGGTCCCAAGCCCTCGAGACGTGATTTCTTGGAAGGTCAGTGCAGATGTCCACAACTGTCTAGCCCGGGCTGGCCTGCTTGGCAGTGTCCATAGGCAGCTCTGAGGCAAGAACAAACTGGAAGAGTTTCAGGCTTCCTTTTTGCCCTGGATCAGCTCCTGTGATCAGGCTGGAAGGCCTTCCTGCTGCTTTCTGTCCACCTTGGTGGGAATCTCAGTGACATAAACACCAGAGTTGGCCACAGCTTGAGGGTGGGGATCCACTACCAACCCTCACTGCCTCAGGGCTCCAACGCCAGCAGAGCCACCCAAGCTGCGGCTATCTCTGGCTGGAGGCTGCTGCTTCTGGCCTCACCCACCTGGCCCGACTACATCAGGGCAAGCAGGAGTAGGCAGAGGGAGAAACAGGCAGAGAGAAGATTTCAAATAGGCAACCATCGTGGAGATGTCTCACATCTGCAGAGCTCCACATAGTGTGAAAAGGGTCTTCACCTTCATCTGACCCTCAGAACACTGCCCTCCTGGGAACCAAAAGGGAAACCGAGGCTCAAGGAGGGGAAGAAACACAGTACCCATTAACATGCAGCTGAGGCAGAACCCAGTGCTAGGACTGGCTATAGATTCAGTGCTATGCGTTTCAAAGAACCAAAAATTGGAATAACAGATATCTAACATACCCCAGACAATGTTTACCCCACAAATGTCATACACTCCCTGCCTTCACACACAGTCCCCCCAACTAGGGAGCACTTTCTCTTCCCCACCTGCCAGCTGTGCTGACTCACCCTTTTGGACCCAGTCTTTCCAACAGGGCACATCCAAGCCAACCTGAGCTGTCACCCACGATGTCCTCAGAGTCAAGCACACACCTTTATTATGATTCCTCACAGGCATTTATGTGTTGGTCTCCTCTAAGATACTGTAGATTCTTTGAGAGCAGAGGTGAGTGTTTTTCACCTCTGAATCCAAAGCACAAGCAGAGGATGGGCACAGGGTAAATGCTCAGTAAATGTACGGTGGATGAAAAAGTAAATGTCCTTATAAAACTTGCGGCCTCCATGTAATGGTCTAGTGCTGAAGCAAGGAGGTGGGAGCCTTCTCCTGGCCACTGGGGACAGGGCTCAGACACGCAGCACTCGCCAGACAGGACACTTGTACCAGCACTGGAAAATGATGCTCTGACCCTGCAGGAGACGCCCTGGATGCAGAGCCCTCTGAACAGGATCCTGGCCTCTCCATCAGAGGATGCCCTCACCATGATGTCCCACTGCCAAGCAGAGAGCTGCTGGGAAGAGGCAGTTTACCAAAGACCCTGACCCAGCTGAAGGCCTTGAGTGCCCCCTGGGCCCACCCCCAGCTGCTGTGAGGCCTCATGACTGCTGCTGCCCAGTCACAGCAGGGTTTCCCTGACAGTGTTCAAGGAACTCGTCTTGCAAGAGTGCTGTGAAGCAGCATTCTGTGACCGAACATGTGGGAAATGCTACCAGTCATATCGACTCAATGGACATGAGTTTGAGCAAACTCCAGGAGATAGTGAAGGACAGGGAAGCCTAGTGTGCTGCAGCCTGGGTGGCAAAGAGTTGGACATGACTGAGCTGGCATGACTGAGCTGGCAAGGACAGTATGGCCCCCTTGAAGAGATTCCCCCATGTGTGGAGTTATAAGGATTCTGAGGTGTATACAGCAAAAATTACGTGACTGGGTTTTGACCCAGTATCTGCCTAACCTATTAAACATAGACCCTCACCCCCACTGTCACATATACATTCCCTCTCCCTTTATTTTTTATTAAAAAAACCTGTTAACATTCTATGGAAGTAGGGTTTCAAGGAACATACTTTGAGAAATGCTGATGGATCACCTCATAGGGCCACCAAGAAGTGGATGACCATGGTCCAGAAGGGTGCCAAGGATCTCTCACCAACCAGCCCACAAACTTCCTGGGAGAAAAAGACTCAGAACCACTGAGTCTAGTGAAAAAGACAAAGGAAGCAACTGCTGTGAGCCTGTTTTCCCATCTGCCAAATGAGAATAAGCAGACTATCTGTCTGGGGTCACTAGATGAGATCTTAGAGGTGTGCATTTGTGGAAAGCTGACCCCCAGCACAGCTCCTGCATGTCACAGATTCAATCAAACTTACCCAAGTGAAAGCTGTACAAATACAGGAGTGATAAAGGGCAGGAGAACAGCAAAGAATGGACACAAAACCTCACAGCACCTAACTCAGGAGTCCATGTGTATTTTAGGGACAAACAATCCTACACATACTGATAGGCTCTGAAGATATGAATACATTAAAACCATGAGAATCCCTGGTGCCTCTAGCCCCAGGAGTCTATAAGAGTCGGCAAAAGCATGGGCTCAGAAGCCCACTAGACCCAGGTCTCAGCCAGCTCCGCTCCTTCCCAGCTGGGGAACTGGCCTACAGCTCCACTCCTCCGTGTCTGTGTCCCCAGCATGCAGGATGAGGTTAATCCATGCCAGCCCCCAGGCTGGTGGTGAGGACAGATGACACTGGAGTCCAGCGGCCGCACAAAATATGTGCTCAATGACTGTGTCTCTTCAGAGAAGGTTGGGATGCGAGGAACATTTATAAAGGCATCTGTCAGTGATGTCTAAAACAAAACTTCTTTCTCCAGTCATGTGGGAAGTTGGCTTCTACAGGTGGGAGGATGAGAGGATGAAGGAGGAACAGCACCTGCTGGATCGACGGACAGGAGGGAGAACACGATGAGACTCCGGGAAGCATGGTCATGACTGCCTCTAGCAGCCAGCAGAGGGGAAAGGGGCGCTCATGGCCAGGAGAGGGGGAGATGAGGAGCTGTACGTCCTAAGAGACCAGTATGCAGCCAAGCGGAGATCACAGTAGAGGTGACAACTCTGCAAAGGCTCCCAACCACTGTGCATGTCCCACAGATCAGGTACTTGATGCACACTGGCTCTAAGCACCAACAGAGAAGCCAAGTTACCTGACCCTGGCCACATAGCTCTGGCCAGCCGCAGAGCTGGACCAGAACCCTGAGCCTGAGTGCAGAGCACACGCTCTCTCCACTTGTCCGTGCTCCCCCTCAGGACAGGACCATCCATTCATATCTTCTCTTGCTGTCCGGGTCCTCAAGGGTGGGGACTGGATCTGATTCATCTCTGCACCCCCAGCACATGGCAGAAATGCAGCAAGTGTTGGTCGAATGAATTACATGCTTGAAAACACTTCAGAAACCTGTTGGACCTAAAAGCCAAAGTCCCTTTCCCAGAATATGACACAGTAGAAAACTACACGAGCTGATTCCCTCCTGAGGAATGTGGCCTGAGGAAAAATTCCAAATTCGCCTAGAAAATGTGAGCACCTAAGTCCTTCTACAATGTAATATATATGAGTCTTCTGCTCCCACTCAAAGTGGAAAAGCCCTACAGTGTTATGGGGTGAGCAGCGTGGAATATCAGAGCATTGTCTTGCCTGACCACAGACAAGGAGACTGAAGGTCAGGAAGGAAAAGAGATTCCTCAAGGTGACACCTTGGGCCTCCCCCTTTTTCCTATATAAAAGGCTGCCTCTGCAAGAAAGAAAAATGCATTCAACATACACATCCTGAACAGCTGTTGTGTGTTGTCTGCAGCAGGTGCAGAGACGTGCTAAAGCAGAACACAGAACAGTAAGGGGCCCCAGTGGCTGGAGGAGTGAGTTCTGTGTAAGGGAGCTGAGAAAGGCTTCATTTTATAGGCGACATTAGGGACCATTAGGGATAAGTTAGAAGGTCTAAGGGAAGATTCGGAAAACTGGCTAATCTTGCCCCAAAATATGTGTTCCCCCAACTAAGTACAGAGTTCTGTATGTGAGGCCACTACCTGAACAATGACTACACTTCCCAGTCTCCTCTGCATCCAGGTGGGGCCACGTGACTATGAGTGGCCGATGGGACATAAGATGGAGGAACCAATGGAATGTAAGCAGTTAAGAGCAAGACAGCTAAGAAATGGCTATGCCTTCTTCACCATCCCTTTCCCCTCTGCCAGCCAGAAACAAAGCCTCGGAAGGCCCCAGGAATGGCAGAGCCACAGATTAAAAGAGCGGGGTCCCTGAATCACCATGTGCTTCTGCCAAGCAGAAGCAGCCAGACTGGACTTCATGGGAGAATAAGTCCACCGTGTCGGAGTTTTGTTACGCAACAAGCATCACCAACTACTACAGCAGGGAGGGGAAAATGGGTGTTTCAGGCAGTGGGACTAAGGCACAGTGGTGTGACAAGGCATAGTGTGTTTCAGGGAATGGGGAAGGTCTGATGATGGCGGGAGCATCGGCCATGTGAAGAGGATACTGAGATTCAGAAATCTCACGCTGCTGACCACAAGGAGGAGGGTCACGTACAGGGATTGTTTCCAGGGGCCCTGGTGTTGCTGGCGCTACTCTCGAAGGAAGAGTGGAAATTGTGAATGGTTTCCTGCAAAATCTGCCTCTCGCGTCCCTGTGGAGGAAATTGAAAACAGACACAGAAAGTCTTGTTAAATCTTTTAACCATTAATTCAGTTGACACAGTGCTGTTAACATTTAACTCATACTTGAAAAACCCATGGGTGTCTTGGGGAAAACAAATTACCTAATTGAAAGAGCACTAGGTTTAATAAAAACATTCTGAGTCAGCATCCACAAACACAGCATGCCAGGGCTGGAGGGCCCCCCAAGATGCAGAGGTCCAATCTCCCAGAGGAGGATGGGCAGCAGAACCCAGAGAGCAGGCATGACTTATCCTGGGTCATTTGGCCCAGAACAGACATCTCCTACCCTGCCCTGCTCTGTGCATATTTCCAGCCATATTTCCAGGGAATTTTCCAGGAGCCGAAATTGCTGATACAGACTCAGAGTCTGAACTGCCTTGACTCCCCCTTGTCCAAAGGATGACAGATCCATCTCCATAGTGATTCACTTCTCACCCCATCCTTGCAGACTCCCCTCCTAGTTGCCACCCTTTACACACACATTTTAAGATGGGAAAAGAGGGGGGATGTGGACATTTCTTTAAGTCCAAAGAACATCCTCACTGAATACATAACTGAGAGGCAGTGATACACAGAGATTAATAACAGAGACTGGAATCAAACAGCCTGGGTTCAAATCCCAACCCCTCCCATTTACAAGCTGGGTTACCTTGAGCTAGGAACTTCATCTCTCTGTGACTTAATTTCTATAAAATGAGGTTGATAATTGTAACTCAAAGGGTGCTGCTGACATTGGGCTGTGGGTGGGTAGCAGGAGGCTAGCATGTCCTGACCTCAGAGGGCAGCAGTGTAAATTAAAAATATATTTTTAAACCAACAAATAAATGTGGTCAAAATCTAAAGTAAAATAGACAGCCAGTGGGAGTTTGCTGTGTGACACAGGGAGCTCAACCCAGTGTTCTGTGACAACCTAGAGGGGTGGGATGGGGTGGGAGATGGGAGGGAGGTTCAAGAGGGAGGGGACATATGTATGCCTGTGGCTGATTCATGATGATGTATGGCAGAAACCAGCACAATATTGTAGAGCAAGTATCCTTCAATAAATTTTTTAAAAATAAAGCAAATTAAAAGTGAATAATCTCTGGAAAACTATTCCCTGCCAAGAGTAGGGGGAAAAAAAACCTCTACCAAACATGACTAGACTTTAACCTTCCTCTTCTTTCATTTCATGGACTGCCCTTTCCAGATCCCCAAGCAGGGACCTCTACTGCTGATGAGGCTCCTGGACACCCGGAAGGACAGGAAGAGTCTCCCTTCACACAACCCATCCCAGCACCTGGAAAAGTGCCTTCAGGATTCCATCAACACACACCTAAAGGCTATGGGGCAAAGGTCAGAACATCAGAGGTGGGGTCAGAGGACCCCGAATCCCTACTCCACCACTCACTCTGTCCCAGGCGTGACCCCACGCTGCTGAGTTTCTACATCTGTAATAGGGGGAAGGCATTGCATGCTGGTGCTGTGAAGTGGCTCAACCTGAGATAATGAATGGGGGTGATACGGGTGTGCAAACTGCAGAGGGCTAAAAAATAAATAGAGGGGATGACAACCGTGTCATTATTAGACCACCTTAGCCTTAATTGCTTGAGAAATGAAGTCAGGGTGAGACAGGGTTCCAGCGCGCTCCTAACCTCAGGAGTGAGTCGTAGATGATGAAAACCATAATCACCCCCTGCATCCACAGCTGATTGAAGACGATAATGATAATTGCCCTTTAAAAACCCCAGACTTCAAAGGACCATCCAGATAATTCTCAAAAGAAAAAAAGCAAATGGCCATTAAAAGTAGAAAAAAAAAATGTTCAGTCTATCTAGTAGTTAAAGAAATGCAAATTAACACAAGGCATACTTCTTGGCCTATCAAATTAATAAAAAGTAAAAAGCAAATGGATAGTACCCAGTGCTGGCAAGGGTGCCCCCGGAACTTATATCCACAGCTGGTGCAGATGTTTACCAGCTCTTTCTGAAAGGTATTTCAGGATAAAGTACTATATACCTTGATTTAGACTATTTGACTCCATAATTTCACTTTTGTTTTTTTAGATATCTGTTCTGAGGAGATAATTAGAAAGGCTCATACATGAAGTTGCCCACTGCAGCACTATTTATAGAAAGTTTGGATATCTATGTATCCAACAAGTAGGGATTAAAGGAAAATATTTTTAGTACATCCTAGCAGATTTATTTTATTATATTAAAAAAGAGTTCTTAATGACATGGGTAACTGCATATATTTAACATTAAACGCAGTAAGTAGAATATAAAGTTATAGATTTAAATTTATCTCAGCCACATAAAGAAAAATACTCAGCACAAAACACTGCATAGTGATCTTCCCAAATACCAACAGCGTTGGCCTCTGGGTGGCTAGACTGTGATTCCTTTGTAAGTTCTTTTCCCCTTTCTGGTACTGCATAAATTTAGTACAACGAATATACACAGCTTTGATAACCACAAAAAAATGGGAATGGAAAGAAGCAATGTCTTAGGACCAACTAAAGGTGAAACTCAGGCTATCATTTCTGGTTAACCTTCTCCAATATACCACTTGTTTGAAACTAACAAACTAATAAGCAGACTCTGCTTATTCATAACTCGAATACTGAGGTGGGTTCATCAGGAAGTCAAATGGCTTGCAGGCTGAGGGGCCACACTGCTTTGCTAATATTCGTATGGCTGAGCCAGGTTTTGGGTGAATATTCATTAAAACAAAATTTTTTCGGCTAAAATATTCAAACTTTTTTGACTATGTAAGAAATACATTTTACATCACAACCCATGTAAATTGATGCAACCGAAACAAGCTTTAGTCTTCTTACCTGCAGAGAAAGTTGATATTTTCTACTCTATTCTATTTCCTTTGTTAAAATGCTGCTCATGAACTACTAAAAAATTGATTCCACAAACCCCCAGTGTGCTGTGGACTACAGCTAGAAAGACATAGGGGTGAGGGGCAAGGAGAGCTGGGCTTATCCTCTCCCACGTGTCCTGAGTTCTCAGATACATACAGAGCCTTTGAACCACAGTGGGTACTCTCTTGGCCAAGGTTGGGTTTCAGAAGTAAAAGGATGAACATTAGGAGAAGCTCACGCCCTGGAGCAATCAAAGAGACAGGAGTCGGAGTCAGGTGGGTACAGCCCAGAAGAGAAGCGGCCCCAGGCATCCAAAGAGCTCTTAGAAGCCACACTCAGCCTGAGAAATACTTTGCTCTTTCTAAGCACAGACTTGCCATGGTGACCTAGAGTAGGGAAGATACACTTGCTTTTGTGACATTCAGCTTCTCCCAATCACATCTTTGTTCTCAGATACAGTTGATACACACGGTCCTCATTTCCACAGGATGCTGTCTGGCACTGCTGACCCTCCAATAATAGGGCTATTATCCAGCGATCAATTCAGATCAGCCCCTTCCCCTTGCACCGATCTCCATGGGGGATCGCTTGACTTTGCAGTGTGGACACTGCCTGTGGGGAGGACATGGATGTCCTGGCATGTTGGAAGCACCTGGGATCTTTCAGCTGGGAGGTGGTCAGCTGAGGGTTCCAAGGAAGATCACTGTTATGGGTTAAATGTTTGTGTCCTGTGTTGAAACCCTAACCCCTCAAGTGATGGTGGTGTTAGGAGGTGGGGCCTTTGGGAGGTGATTAGGATTAGGTGAGGTCATAAGGGTGGGGCTCCTGTGATGCCATCCCTATGAGAAGAGATAAAGAGAGATTTTGCTTCTATTTTGGGCCACATGAGGACATGAGAAGATGGCAACGTGCAACTTGGAAGAAAAGCCTCACCAAACTCAACCACTCTGGCACTCTGATCTTGGACTCCCAGTCTCCATACTATGAGAATTAAACTTCAATTTATAAGCCACCCCATCTAAGGTACTTTGTTTTGCAGCCTGAACGATGACAATCACCAACAGCTGTTACTCTGCTTCTCTTGATGGGGCCCTGTTTACTAAACAAGGAGAAGGGGGAGGCCAATGGATTTGAGAGAAAACTAAAAAAAAAGTTTCCTAGTCTTCACAGACTTTAAGAAAAATATCCTCCTTTGGAGTGGGGCTCAAGACGTCATATCATCCACTCTGACGATGACTATCAAGTTGCCTAAGATTTGCAAACCAACCCAGTGTGTATTCTTTTTGTGATTCTGGACCAACGAGGCCATGGCCACAGAAGGCAGAGGGGAGGTTCCAGAAATGCTGGCAGTTATCATCTACCAAGACTCAGACCCTGCTCCAATGACACTCAGCTCCAGTCTTCCCATGCCCTCTAAGGTCCTTACTGGCCCTCCATCTAGAACCTCTTTTGTCCTTCCTTTTTGACTGGTCTAGGCTTGGCTTTCCTCACCTCCATCCTCTCCTCAGCTCACACGTCTGGCCCTTGCAGGCCTGAAGAAGGAAGGGTCCTAACTCCTGAGCTAGAGCCTCCTCACCATCACTCACCTTGTCCTCTCTCACACAAGCCTCTGTGTACTTGACTGGGTTACCCTCGACCATGCTGGGAGCCCTAGCCCTAATCTGTCTCCTCTGGCCTCCTCTCACACCAGGCTCCTTGCTCTCCATGATTCAGCCACTTCTTTAGTTCTTTTCGTTAATTAATTTTTAAAAACTTTTGGCCACACTGCACAGCATGTGGGATCTTAGTTCCCTGACTAGGGATTGAACCCCTGCCTTCTGTAGTGAAAGCCTGGAGTCTTACCACTGGACCACCAGGGAAGTCCCCTTTAGTTCTTTAAATACACCACACATGTCAGTGCAGCTCCTGTGAACATGTGCTTCCCTCTGCCTATACCCTTCTTCTACCCCTTTGCCAGGTGGTTCTTATCTTCCTTCAGATGGCGGCCCTCCTGCCCTTCTCCAGGGATGTCTTCCAGGCCCTTGCCTTACCAGGCCCCACCCTCTCACCGGGAGCTCTTATAGCAGTTTTCCTCTCTTGTGCTTGTGGATTACACCAAGGCAGGACAGCACACAGGTCAGGACACAGACAATGGGTTCTAATCCTGGCTCTGCCACTAACTGACTGGGTGATTATGGGCAAGTTCCCTGACCTCTCTGTGCCTCAGTTCCCACATCTGTAAACTGGAACCAACCTCAGAGGCCTTCCGTGAGGGTGACATGAATGACTAGATGTGATGTGCTCAGAGTGATTCTCGGTGCTCAGAGTGATTCTCGGTGCTCAGCACTCACCCAGTACCTGGGACATGGCAGAGTCAAAGGACAATTTTTTCACGCATAAATCAATGGTCCAAAGACTTTAGTGCTGGCTTCGGGTGATCCACCCACAGTAAGCCACCCTAAGGTTTCTGTTCCCTGGATGAACCCTTCCTAGCAGCCAAGACCTGCCCACCTCCTGCCCTTCATGTCTAAGGGAAGAGCAGAAATGGTGCTGGTCTGGGAGTCAGGGCTCACAGTTCCTCTCAGAGCTTCTGCTTCCCTCTCTGTAAAGTGAGGCAGTGAGTGTCCTGAACAGGTGAGCAGAATCAAGGAAGAGACTCTACTTACAGAGCAAAAAGAACACACAGCAAAGACCTGCAGGAAAATGCTCAGGCTCACATACATGGGTAGCAATGCCAACCACAACATTTGGAAGGCCCACTTCACAGTCTTGATGTTGTTGGTTAGTCTCTAAGTTGTGTCTGACTCTTTTGTGACCTCATGGACTGGAGCCAGCCAGGCTGCTCTGTCCATGGGATTTCCCAGGCAAGAATACTGGTGTGGGTTCCCATTTCTTTCTCCAGGGGAATCTTCCTGACCCGAGGACTGAATCTGCGTCTCCTGCATTGGCAGGCAGATTCTTTACCACTGAGCTAGCAGGGAAACCCACCCCACAGGCTACAGACAAGCAAAACAGCAATGACAACAATGGCAATAAAACCAGCCCCCAACCTGAGTGAGCTAGGAGCGGGTTGGGGAAGGGCGGCAGGGTTGGCTGGAGGAGCTGCCTCCATATAGACCCGCCCTCCCCATCCCCAACTCTGCTCCTGGGCTGAACAAGGGAGGTGTGAGGGTACCAGCCGCCCAAATTAACTAAGGAAATGTACGTGGAGTGATCTGTGAATGACAAAATGCTACATGGATATTCACTTGCCATTGTCACTACCGGTCCAATCAATATTTCTGTGCCTACCCGGCAACATATAGACAGAACCATAAAACAGTCACAATCTCTGACATAACCTCATGTTGTGGAACACGGCCTGAGGAACAAGACAACAGAAGAAAAAGCATAAAGGCAGAGAAGTCCATTCTGGTACTATTTATAATGGTACATCCATTATTGCCCAATGAGTGAGGAGCTGTAAGGCAAAGTGTGAAGAAGCATCATCTAAGCAAGTATATTGGTTTGGCCAAAACCTTTGTTCGGATTTTTCAGTAAGCTGCTACGGAATAAGAGACAATAAAATCCAGCCCACAGTAGAAGAAAAGGCAGAAGGCAAAGGAATGTGAATAGCCCAAGAGCAATTATACAGTTGCAGAGTGACTGGTGCCTCGTTTCTGTGTTTTGTTTGCTTTTTGCATATGTGCCTTGGGTGGGTGGGTGGGGGCATTGCTAATCTTTAGCTTTAAAGCTGATGACAAAAGTGCAAGATGCCAACAATAACAACAGTGACTGGCAGATCTCTGTGTGCCAGGTGCTCTGCTGAGCATCTCAGTTCTGGCAGTCAGCCCATCACCCCTACCCTCTAGACCAGAAAGCTAGGCTCAGAGAGGGGTGCAACTTGCCCAGGGTCACTGTAAGTGGAGGAGCTGGGTCAGCCTGACTTGGGGGCCTGTCTTCATCAACTTCCACTGTGCTCCAGAGGGCAAAACCCAGCCCTGTGGGTTGAGATGATTGGAGGGAATATTTAAGTTGGATCTAAAGAGAAACCATCTTATGAGAAGAGAGGCCTGGAAAAGGAACAGACATACTGGAAGGTAGTGACCCACTGGCCATGAGAAGTGTGTGAGCAGGGCCAGCCTCCACCAGGTATGTGGGGGAGACAAAAATCAGACCATGAAGGTCCCTGGAACACCAGGGCCAAGGATCCTAGTGAAGCTCTCAGCTATTTGAAACAGAAAAAAAAAAGGATTGGGAACAATACCTTGCCTGCATTCAGTTCAGAAATTGCTGCCAAAATCTGCTGCCTGGATCCATCTGTCTTAATACCCAGCTCCTTCAAGTCGCCGTCGGTGAGTGTGAGGAATGCTTCCATATCCACCTGGGGAGAGAGAGGGAGATTTGCTACCATCTGCTCGGTGCCACACCTCTTTTTTTACCAACCACAACCGGACTATCATGATTATGAGCTATTAGTGCTTATTAGTAGTGAATTAATGATGATTTACTACTTTCAATTACCAGCTTTATGCTGAATGTTTATTTGAAAATATCATTAAGAATAAACTCTCCTCAGTTCTCACCCTGGAATTTTTAGAAGTGCATTCTGGAAAGACTCTGAAAACAAGACAAGCAAGGGAAGTCTCTGAGACAGTAATCTGGGTGACCAGAGTGGTAGAAAGCCAAGTCCTGCCAATAGAAAGTTCATTGCAATGTTGCTGCACTTTGAACAGTATAGGATACTGCACAGAAAATATGAGTATATGGTGGTACTCACCGTGTTTAGCCCCCAAGGACAAGAGAGATGCAGACTGTGGAAAGACAGAGTGAGAAAACAAACAAGCAGAAGCAATAAAGGCAAGAAAGACTGTGGAGAACCAAGCATCTCAAAGCTGTTTGATCCCTGGTTTTTACCGGAGAAATTCTAGCATTTCTGGCATCCCTGCCAGGGCCTCAGCTCCAGGAGAAATTTCTTCCCTTTCTTTCAATTTTCATTTTACTTTCCTGGATTGAAAAAAAAAATCTTGAACCAAGTTTGAGTCAGTGGGGAAGGGTCTGGCTCCCATACCCAACTCCATGCTCTCTCTGAGATGCCGAGAGGGCCCCTCTGATAACAATAAGCTCCCTGCAGCTCTCTGGGGCTTTACAGATCACACGACACTGACAAGCTGAAGGAACAGGTGATGTGGTTTTGATGGAAGACACCTGCCTCCTGACCCTACTGGACATTCCCGTCCCCCCACCACCCCAGACCTGAGGCAGGGACCCCACGCCCAGCCTGAGTGTGGGTCCCCGTGGCCAGCTCCTCAGAAAGTGTGGAAGACATGAAATCAAAGCAGGCAGCCATCTGCAAACAGGAAAGATTTTTTTGACAACAAGAAAAACTGCCACTGAAGTTTAAGGCATCGAGAAGGCAGGAAGGACAGACTGGATAGGGCAGAAGAGCAAAAAAAGGAAGAAAGTCGTGGCACCCCTGACTTCTTCTTGAACCGAAACACAAACTCCTTAACTGGGTCTCGAGCTTGCTAGAGACAAAGAGGGAGTCTCATGCTACATTAACTGTGACTGTTGTCGTGTACTAAACTGGGCACTAGAATGTTCTAAGCCAGTGACTGTACCCTGGTAGCTAATGGGCCCACTGAGGAGTTTTATTTCGCTGACAGTAAAAATTTTAACATCTTATTGAGATGTAATTCACTTACCATACAATTCACCCATTTAAAGTGTACAACTCAATGATTTTTTTAGTACAGAGTTGCGCAATCGTCACCACACTTAATTTTAGAGCATTTTCATCACCCCAAAAAAGAAAACCCATACTCATTAGCAATCACTCCCATTCTCTCCTCCCCACATTCCCTGGCAACCACTAATCTACTTTCTGTCTCTACAGATTTGCCTATTCTGGACATTGCATATAAATGGAGTCATACCATATGTGGCCTTTTGTGACTAACTTCTTTCACTTAGCACAGTGTCTTCAAGGCTCATCTGTTTTGTAGAGTGTATCAGTACTTCTTTCTTTTTAATGGCCAAGCTACATTCCAAGGTAGAGTGATAACAAATTTTATTTATTTATTCATCAATCGATGGGCATTTGGGCTATTTCTGCCTTTTGGCTAGTATGAATAGTGCTGCTATGAACATTGTTTGAATGTATGCTTTCAATTATTGTGGGTATATACCTACCTAGGAGTGGGATTACTGGGTCATATGGTAATTCTCTTCAACATTTTGAGAAACTGCCAAACTGCAGAACAGTAATTTTTAAAAATGTGATTGCGAGTGCTTTTAGGATTATGAGTGTGAGCAAATAGGAACTCTCTTAGATTAATAGACTCTTTATGCCCATATACTTAACACAGATTGATTAGAGTTTGCTTTTAATCTACTTTAAACCTAAAAACTGGCTAGGCAATCCCCTTCAACTAAAGGAGAACAGAACAGACACAAACTTTACTACAGAGAGCAGAACTCAAAATTACAAAATTTTATTACAACAAAACAGGCCATAAGGTCCCCAGGATTTCACTGTTATGAATGAACCAAATGTGCTGAACACGAATTCTATTTCTTTAGCCATCTCAATGAAAAAGATCAATCCAGGCTTAAAGAATGACAACCTACATATTTAGACAACTGTTTTATGCTAAGATTTAAATGGACACTCAAAAAGAATATTCTTACCTCTTGCTCCTCAAAAATGGGCTGATATTTCTCAAGTGATAATTTCTTAAGGATTCCAGTCAGTTCATCTTCAAGAGGGAAAGAATGTAAAATAAGATATTTTAGAATTTAGTAAAATTGCCTCAAGAGTGATCGTCAAACTTTCATGAAGTCGTGGTAATCTTATTTCAAATGAAATTCTACAAGAAGCCCTGACACAGAAAGCAGATCTACACTGCACTCCTGGGGTATAGCTGCAGGTGGGTCTCGAGCCACGTGCTGGTCATACTCCTCCCTCAGGGCAGGCTCCCGGCACTCCCCAAACCCCAGATCGGGCTGTGAAGACAGAAGATGGGGAGCTTCACGGCTAGGCTGACTCTCCAATGGCTGCAACCACCAGGTTCTTAGAGTTCTAGCTTCTGGGCCTAAAACCTCGTGCTCTATCCAAGAACAATTTTAAATTATGATTTCTCGACTGCTGTTAGCTACATTTGGAATAAACACTAAGACTAGCACCCCTCAGCTAGACAGAGAAAGACCTGGAGAGAATAGGCAGGTGGGCTTCAGAGTCAAGGTCTGGTTTAAGCATTTGGAGACTGTGGTCTTCCTGAAGAAAAGGCGGGTCTGAGTGGAACAGGAGAGCCAGATGGACACAGACCCGGGGAAAACAGAAGATCTGGGGGATCAAGTTATCAGAGCAGGGAGGGAGACAGGGAAGGAGACAAGACCAGCATCTGGGGGGCTTAGAGAAACATCCATTCACACATTCAAAAGGGGTTTACCAGACTAGGCACTGGGGACTCAATAGGGACCAAAACAGACCACAAGCAAGCTGACAGGTCAGTAAGGAAAAACAGAGCAGGGTTGGGGAGGTTGACAGGGGATGTGAGAATGTTGTTTTATAGACGGTGGTCAGGGAAGGCCTCTCAGGAGGTGACATTTTAGCAGCAAATGAAGGAGAGAGCTGTGCAGACACCAAGGCGAAGAGCACTGGCAGCATCCAGGCAGAGAGAACAGCAAGTGCAAAGGTCCTAGGGTAGTGGGTGCAGCTTACAGAAGAGTGGACTGGGGGTTAGGTGGTCAGAGGTCCACTCATTCATCATCCAGCAATGGCTACTGTGCCTGCTACATGCTGGGAATGCAAGTAGAGACAGGTCCCTGTGGTAAAGGAACTCAACATGACTGGAAAGATATACTGAAGAGGGTGACAGATGATGCACCGTGCTCACCATCAGGAACCCTGTACCGGATACCCATTTGCTCTTAACAACCCCACAAGGCAGACCCTATTACTGCTCCCATTACAGATGAGGAAGGCACAGAAAGCTGGGTACCATATCTCAGGTGAGATCACACCACTAACCCATAGCACAGTGGGGATTCAAACCCAGTGGTGTAGCTACCAGGCCTCTGCCACACACCACTCTGCCACCTCTCCCACAGGTGATGAGCACATGGTGAAGGGCATGACTAAGGGGACAGAGAGGACAGCTGACCAGCCAAAGGGACCAGAGAAGCTTCACAGAAGAGCTGCTAATGAGCTATGGTGTTATGAGATGAAATTAGCCCCAGCCCACACATAATCCATTATAGATTCAGGATGCCTATAATGCTGTTCCCTCCATGAGTCTCTCTTCACATTTGTGTGCTGGCTTTCTGGGAGGGGGAATGTACGCATGTATGTAGATACAAAACTCTACAGCAGATTTTACTGATGTAAGGATGTACGTGCACAATTTATATAAGATAATAAATTACATGATTCTCTATGTTATAAACTCCATATAGCCAATGCCTTCATTGGGTATCAGGCATTTCACTGAATGCCTTCACTGATTTTTGCGTCATTCTTGTAGCCAGAGCCAATGAGTATAGTTCCTACATGAAGGCTAGCTGATGCTTCTGTTTAGGTGAAAACATGAGATGAAATGAAACAAAGACAAATGTTAGAACTTCATGTGAGCAACTTTGCTCAATCAGATAAAGGTTTTCAAATCCTGAAAAACTATTTAGACTGTTTTCTCAATTTTCAGTGCTAGAACAGCTATAGACATGACACTTTAAAGTTTAACCTGCATAATTAACATTGTCTAGATGATATCCAGATGATCAATAAATTGAACATTAAATCAAGTCCTGGTGGGTATTTGCTGATTTCCATGGTGTAAATACACCATCATGGCTGATTTCAACCTGCTAATGTCATGTTCCTGGAAATGGAACTGGGAAAGACGCACAGAAGTAACATCAATATGCAGTATTCCCACCATGAAGAGAAAAGAGACATAAGAACGTCAAGAGCACAGATATTAGAATGCAGTAAAAGATAGTAAATAATATATTTTGATTTAAATGCCACATACCTTAACATGTAGCATAATCAGCTTAACTATAAATTCATGTAATTTGACTTGACGTCTGTTTTTCAATACATATTTCTGTTGTTGTTGTAACTTGACTTTTAACAGCTGTGTTTAATTGCCAGCTCATATGTTTCCTATAAATTTAACAATCGGCTCTGGCCCAACTGCACGCAGAGCTCAGTCCCTGCAACCTGGCCCGAGTGCCACTCTTCAGTGAAGCCCACCATGATGCTCCATGCCTTGCTGGTAACACAGGTTTAATCCCACCTTGCGCTGTAATCATTTAATGTTGTTATGCAGAATGTATCTGAATCCCCAGCCCGACGAGTGATCAGGACACCAGCACAGGTTACGGCTCCCAGCGCTGCCCCAGTAACCTTCATGGAATGAATGTGAAGCTTACACGACATTGTCATCACCTCACCATTTCCTTCAGGAAGAGCGAACAGAGGGACACAGGTGGGAGCATGAGCTGGGCAAAGGCTTGCACGTGGCCCTTCACTGAGGCTACAGGTTTTCCACAAAAGTATCAAGAATGGCTCTTTAGTGATGGACTTCAGGCTCTGGTCTGTGATAATCTAATGCCTGCAGAACAAGGGTCTTGCTGCCTGGGGACCCAGAAACCCCAGGAAGCAAAAGTAGGCTTTCTAAGCTAGAGAAAGTAACCTTAAAAAAATTTGCTCTCAATTCCTCCTCTGTTTTTTATCCCAATGAGGCTCTGCAAACGTTTTTTCCAATAATGAATGAGAGGGGAGAAGAGTGGGCAGAGACAGGGCAATCAGATATCCACTGCCTCAACTCTTTTTGGGGAAAATGTGGGGCACAAATCCCAAACTGAACCACTAGGAGTTTAAATTCCTGAGAGCTTCTGAGGCATGGAATTCATGGGTGGGGAACTTAAGATGCCACACAGAAATTCTCTGGTGGTCTAGTGGTTAGGACTCCATGCTCTCACTGCAGAGGACCCGGGTTTAATCCTTGTTTCGGGAATTAAGATCCCACAAGCCATGTGGTGTGGGAAAAAAAAGATCATTATATGTATATATATAAAGAAAACACAGGGAGGAATGGGGTTGCTAGCCAACCTCTGAAGCGTTTATAAATGATTGCGCTAGATAGCACAAAACAATAAAAGCAGTCCCAAATAAAGAGGATGCCAGTGGTAGTGTACATTTATCAATGCAGTACAGACCATAGCTTGTGCAATTGATTTCAACTTATCACTTGCTGGGCAGAACCTGCTCTGCACTCCCTCCAAGCAGCTGCAGTGAGACGCCTGCAAACCACACACACAGTGAGAATCTCCTCGCCTGTCTGATTCATACTCTGATTGCACCTGCCTGGTCCCTAGATCTCATCAAAGCTCTGCTCCCTCCTCTCCCACCCCTGCTCCCAGGAGCCTCCAGAGGGAAGTTTTTAAAAGGATGAGCTTCTTCTCTCCTTTATCATTTACGTCTTCATGTCTGGGACCTCACTACAGTGCCTCCAACCCCCTCCCTGCTGTCTGATCCCTCTCCCTTTCCTCATCACCCCCACTCACGCAGGTTCCAATGTTCCCCCAGTTACACCTCCTGCTTTTACTTGCCCTCCATCCACTTCCATTTTCCTTTAAGGAGCTACTTCTCTCCTGCTCCCAATCCACACAATCTGACCCTAACCGACCCTGGCTCCAAAGGCAGACACACTCTGCCCTTGGGGACACAGAGATAGTCAAGGATGGGCAAACAACCCAAGTCATTATAAATATAGCCATGACAGGACAATGATCTTTATCCGTGGGGTTTCGTCAGACCTGCTAAGAAAAGTGACACACTTTCTACTAGGGTGTCTAGGTTAGTAGGAAGAAGAAGCATGAAGCTGCAGAGGGTATCCCTGACACCACTTGAAGAGAGCCAACCTGAAAGATGGAGTGAAACATTCCAAGGCATGTGGATTTAGACATGCTTGAAGCACACCCTAGATACTTCCATTATATGAGCCCACAGATGATCAGTGTTTTGGTTTTGTTTCTGCTTAAATCAGTTTGAATGGAGATTTCATCCCTTGCAACTGACAGAATTCTGATTTGTACAAGGTTCAGGGAAAGGTACATAATGGGTGGCGGAAAAGCAGTGTACAGGTGTACATCTGTGTATATAAACAAAACCAACCTACATTCAGAAACTACTGTATACCTTTTAGGTACATAAGCTCAGAGAAGACAAAAATGCAAGGTACAATCAGGGAAGGGAAAGACGTTTTTGACTGAAAAAACTCAAAAACACCTGACCCAGGATAGCTATTGCAATGAAGGGCACCTGCTAGGTTACCATGGTGAAGAGGGAAGGGTGGGGTTTCAGGACCTTTCAGGGGGACTCACCCTCATCAGTGATGGTGCCACTGCTGGAGCCCCCGCTGCTCTTGGACTGCCGGTGGGATGAGGAAGAGGACACGGAGGACTCGGCCGCGTGCCCTTTGGGAGAAGGAGAAGGCGTGAGGGTGGGGGAGGTGCTTTTGGAGGTAGTGGAGGTTCCAGATGGAGGCCTTTTGCTTGTCTCCAGTTTCTGGTGAAAAGAGTAAGACAGATATATAAGCCATCACCTGGAGGGCAGACATGATTCAAACAGACACCCACAATAGGGAACACAGGTGATATATGACTCAACAAGATGTCTAACCAGGACTATGAAATCTACTTCATAGAAAACATGCAAAGCAGAAACTGTAATATCAAAACAGTTTCAGGAAAATCATCCCCTGAGAAGAGACAGGGAAGGGGATGGAAAAAGTGGCACAAGAGGAGCCAGGTCCTAGTCCTGTCCAGATAGCGGCCAGCATCATGTCCTTGGCCGAGTCCCCTGACCTCTCACTGCCGTGCCATGCTAAGCTGATTCAGTCATGTCTGACTCTGTGCGACCTGATGGACTGTAGCCCACCAGGCTCCTCTGTCCATGGGATTTTCCAGGGAAGAATACTGGAGTGGGGTGCCATTCCCCTCTCCAAGGCATCTACCCAGCCCAGTGGTTGAACCCAGGTCTCCCACATTGCAGGCAGATTCTCTACCGTCTGAGCCACCATGGCAAGTCCTTGGACCCATGTCTCTCTGGCATCTCCTGCATTGGCAGGTGGGTTCTTCACCTCTAGCGCCACCTGGGAAGCCTGGTGACTGCTCACTGACCAGCTCTAAAATGAAAGTGTGGCTTATTAACACACACAGACCCATTCTGCTCTGGATGTTCCTTCATCTAAACCAGTCACTTTCAACCACTCAACACAGAACACTTACTATTTTCCTTTGAATGTGTTGCACAAAAAAAAGGCCTTTTTATTTTGAAGTACTTTTGTTTATTTTATAGAAGTACAGTTGATTCACAATGTTGTGCCAGTTTTGGGTGTACAGCATTAGTGATTCAGGCGGGGTTTTTCTTGCAGTTTATATTCCATTATAAGTTATTACAAGACGTTGGGTATCATTCCCTGTGCTTACACACAGGGATTTACTGCTTATACAGTAAATCCTTGTTACTTATCTATTTTATATGCAATAGTTTATATCTGCTAATTCCATACTAATTTGTCCCTCCCTGCCCCCTTTGGTAACCTTAAGTTTGTTTTATATGTTTGTGAGTACTCTTAGACTTACAATTATGGGAACTAAGAAATTAACACTGGGATGGTACTATCAGCTAAACTGCTGATGGTACTCAAATATCTGTAGTTGTTTCACTGATTCTTACTTTGGTCCAGGATTCATGCTGCATTGACCCATTCTGTCTTCTTGTACTCCTCCAACCTGTGATAACTCCTTGGTCTTGCCTCGTCTTTTATGACCTCGTTACTTTCGAAAAGTCCTGGTCCGGTATTTGTCAGGTATTTGTAGTGGATTTGTCCTGTTTCCTCATAATGAGATTTACTTATGGATCTTGAGGTTGACAACCACAGAGGTGATGGGCCATTCTTAGTGCATCACACCAGGAGGTACAAAGCAACAATACCTTATCACTGATGATGATTTAGTTAAGGTGGGGTCTGTCAGATCTCTCCATTATGAAGTTACTATTTTTCCCTTTATAATCAGTAAATATCTGGGGAGACATTTTGAGCTAAATATTTTTTTTTCCTGTTTGTCTGTTAACTTTAACATTCTTTGGTGCATCTTCTCTGGAGCAATTACTACTGTGATGTTCTAATGGTGATTTGTTATTTTCCTTATTCCTTCCACATTTATTACTTGGAATTCTGTCCAGAAGAGTTGTTCCTTCTCCCCCATTTATTTATTCAGATCAGTATGGGCTTGTGGATATATATTCTCTGGGCTATAATCCAATACTATTGTTATGCCCTGGTCCCTTTTATTGGAGGGTGGTATTTAGATACTAAAATCTGGATAGTAGGTTGTTCATGGTTACTGGGATGTCACTCCTTCTAGGTCCTCTCAGTGGACAGAGCAAGGAAATATATGAAGTCTACTAACCTACGCATACACATATAGCCATCCTTAGTCCTCTATCAATCTGTGTATACATGTATACTTACCAGCATACATTCATACTGATAGCTTTGACTCCAATCCAATATCCACAGGGTTAGTTCCACCATTTCCCCTATGACTCAATCTCTGACAATTAAAAACTGAGCTCATTATTTGTTCAACCTTACTATATGTGTTAAGTGTATATATGCTATGCTATGCTATGCTAAGTCGCTTCAGTCGTGTCCGACTCTGTGCGACCCCATAGATGGCAGCTCACCAGGCTCCGCCGTCCCTAGGATTCTCCAGGCAAGAATACTGGAGTGGGTTGCCATTTCCTTCTCCAGTGCATGAAAGGGAAAAGTGAAAGTGAAGTCGCTCAGTCGTGTCCGACTCTTAGCGACCCCATGGACTGTAGCCTACCAGGCTCCTCCGTCCATGGGATTTTCCAGGCAAGAGTACTGGAGTGGGGTGCCATTGCCTTCTCCAAGTGTATATATACATACATATATATACACATGTAAAGCAGCTTCAGAATTGCTAGCCTATAATACCTACAAGGAAAAAAAAACTCAACTAGAATACAAGGCTTATGTACAGTTCTTTTTGTCTTTACTCTTACAATCTCCATTGACATGTTTTCGCCCACCTCCTACAGTGTAGGTATGTCATTCACTTGTAATACAGCTAGATCTGTTGTCACAGTCTGCATGCATCCTTAGTTCCTGGTTGATTTAAAATCCACATGCAGTAAAAATAACTTCTGTGTACAATTCTTCGGGTATTGACAAATAAGTAGAGTTGTATATCCACCAACAGAGTACCATATGGAACAGTTCCATCATCCCCCAAATTCCCTTGTGCTGTCCCTTTCTAGTTAACTCTTCCCCCACTCCAATCAATGGAAATAACTGATCTGTTTTCCATTCCTATAATTTTGCATTTTGAAGAAACTGTCATACACATGGAATTAAATGATATGTATACTTTTTTATCTGGCTCAGCATAACACTTCTAGGATTCATCTAAGTCACTGCATGTGTCAATAGTGTATTCTTTTCCATTGCTAAGTAGTATTCCATTGTATGGGCTTCCCAGGTGGTGCTAGTGGTACAGAACTTGCCTGCCATTGCAGGAGATGTAAGAGACATGGGTTCAGTTCCTGGGTGGGGAAGATTCCATGGAGGCAGGTATGGCAACCCACTCTAGTATTCTTGCCTGGAGAGTCCCATGGACACTGGAGCCTGGTAGGCTACAGTCTATAGCGTTGCACAGAGTTCGACATGACTGAAGCAACTTAGCATGCATGCACATATTCCATTGTATGGGTATTACCACAGTTAGTTTACATATTTACCCGTTATGAGATGTTTCTAGTTTAGGGTATTTACGAAAAACTGCTGTAAACATTCACAAACTGACTTTTGTATAAAGATGATTTTTAAAAAATCTATTTGGTTAAGTATCTAGGAGAGAGACAGACAGGTCACATGCTCAATGTATATTCAGTTTTACAAGAAACTGTCAAACTGTTTCAAGGTGGCTGTATCATTTCTGCATTCCCATCAGCAACGAATGAGAATTCCAGTAGTTCCACATTCTCACAGCTCTTGTAACTTAATTTTTTTTTTTAATTTTAGGCAGTCTAATAACAGGTGTAGAGTGCTATTTCATTGTAGCTTTAAGTAGCATTTCCTAAATAATGATGTTGAACATTTTATCATATGTTTAGATGCCATCTATATATCTTCTCTGGTGAACAATCTGTTCAGATATTTTGCCCATTTTTAAATTTGTTGGTTGTTTACTTATTGTTGAGTTTTGAGAGTTCTTTATTCTGGATACAAGACCATTATCAGATACATGATTTGCAAATATTTTGCCTAGTGTGTGGCTTGTCTTTTTATTCTCTTAATGCTGTCTCTTGCAGGGCAAAAGATCTGAATTTTTATGAAGTCCAATTTAACATTTTTTCTTTTACGGATCACGCTTTTGGTACTATATCTGAAACTCCATGCCAAATTCAAAGTTACACAGATTTTCCCCCAGGAATTTTATAGTGTTTCATTTTATACTTCAGCCTATGATCTATTTTGAGTTAATCTCTGAATTCACTGTGAGATATATATGGAGGTTCATTTTCTTGCATATTCAATCGTTCCAGCACTATTCGTTGAAAAGACTACCTATTCTTTGTTGAACTGCTTTTGCACCATTGTGAAAAAAAATTTAGTTGACTCTTCTCGTTAGGTCTATTTTTAGCCTCTCTATTCTGTTCCAATGACCTATGTGTCTGTCCTTCCCTAATACCATACTGTTTTACAGTAAGTCTTAAAACTAGTTATTGATAGTATGATTCTTTTTCATAATTCTTTTGCTTATACTTTCTTTGCATCTTAAAATAAATTTCAGAATCACTTTCTAGAGCTCTACAAAAAGAGCTAGCTAGGATTTTAATTTGGATTATATTGAATCTATAGATCAAACTGCAAAAAAAATGATACCTTAACAATATTGAGCCTTCTATCTCTCCATTTATTTAAGCTTATTTATCAATGTCTTGTGGTTTTCAACCTACAGATTCTGCACATACTTTATTAGATTTATACCTAAGAATTTCATTCTCATAATACAATTTCATTTTTATATAATACATTTCTAATGTACTATAAATGATACTTTCAGTTTCCAATTTAAAAAGTCTAATTATGAGAAACCCAAGTAAGAAGGTAGGTGTTGCGAGAGGGCATCAGAGGGCAGACACACTGAAACTATAATCACAGAAAACTAGCTAATCTGATCACACGGACCACAGCCTTGTCTATCTCAATGAAACTAAGCCATGCCATGTGGGGCCACCCAAGACAGATGGGTCATGATGGAGAGGTCTGACAGAATGTGGTCCACTGGAGAAGGGCATGGCAAACCACTTCTGTATTCTTGCCTTGAGAACCCCATGAACAGTATGAAAAGGCAAAAAGATAGGACACTGAAAGATGAACTCCCCAGGTCGGTAGGTGCCCAATATGCTACTGGAAATCAGTGGAGAAATAACTCCAGAAAGAATGATGGGATGGAGCTAAAGCAAAAACAATACCCAGCTGTGGATGTGACTGGTGATAGAAGCAAAGTCCGATGCTGTAAAGAGCAATATTGCATAGGAACCTGGAATGTTAGGTCCATGAATCAAGGCAAATTGGAAGTGGTCAAACAGGAGATGGCAAAAGTGAACGTCAACATTCTAGGAATCAGCGAATTAAGATGGACTGGAATGGGTGAATTTAACTCAGATGACCATTATATCTACTACTGTGGGCAGGAGTCCCTTAGAAGAAATGGAGAAGCCATCATGGTCAACAAAAGAGTCCAAAATGCAGTACTTGGATGCAATCTCAAAAACGACAGAATGATCTCTGTTCGTTTCCAAGGCAAACCATTCAATATCACGGTAATCCAAGTCTAAGCCCCGACCGGTAATGCCAAAGAAGCTGAACTTGAACGGTTCTATGAAGACCTACAAGACCTTTTAGAACTAACACCCCAAAAAGATGTCCTCTTCATTATAGGGGGCTGGAATGCAAAAGTAGGAAGTCAGGAAACACCTGGCGTAACAGGCAAATTTGGCCTTGGAGTACAGAATGAAACAGGGCAAAGGCTAATAGCGTTTTGCCAAGAGAACGCACTGGTCATAGCAAACACCCTCTTCCAACAACACAAGAGAAGACTCTACACATGGACATCACCAGATGGTCAACACCAAAATTAGATTGATTATATTCTTTGCAGCTAAAGATGGAGAAGCTCTATACAGTCAGCAAAAACAAGACTGGGAGCAGACTGTGGCTCAGATCATGAACTCCTTATTGCCAAATTCAGACTGAAATTGAAGAAAGTAGGGAAAACCACTAGACCATTCAGGTATGACCTAAATCAAATCCCTTATGATTATACAGTGGAAGTGACAAATAGATTTAAGGGACTAGATCTGATAGACAGAGTGCCTGATGAACTATGGACAGAGGTTTGTGACACTGTACAGGAGACAGGGATCAAGACCATCCCCACGGAAAAGAAATGCAAAAAGGCAAAATGGCTGTCTGAGGAGGCCTTACAAATAGCTGGGAAAAGAAGAGAAGCGAAAAGCAAAGGAGAAAAGGAAAAATACTCCCATCTGAATGCAGAGTTCCAAAGAATAGCAAGGAGAGATAAGAAAGACTTCCTCAGCGATCAATGCAAAGAAATAGAGGAAAACAACAGAATGGGAAAGACTAGAGATCTCTTCAAGAAACTTAGAGATACCAAGGGAACATTGCAGGCAAAGATGGGCTCAATAAAGGACAGAAATGGTATGGACCTAACAGAAGCAGAAGATATTAAGAAGAGGTGGCAAGAATACACAGAAGAACTATACAAAAAAGATCTTCACGACCCAGATAATCATGATGGTGTGATCACTCACCTAGAGCCAGACATCCTCGAATGTGAAGTCAAGTGGGCCTTAGAAAGCATCACTATGAACAAAGCTAGTGGAGGTGATGGAATTCCAGTGGAGCTATTTCAAATCCTCAAAGATGATGCTGTGAAAGCGCTGCACTCGATATACCAACAAATCTGGAAAACTCAGCAGTGGCCACAGGACTGGAAAAGGTCAGTTTTCATTCCAATCCCAAAGAAAGGCAATGCCAAAGAATGCTCAAACTACCGCACAATTGCACTCATCTCACATGCTAGTAAAGTAATGCTCAAAATTCTCGAAGCCAGGCTTCAGCAATACGTGAACTGTGAACTTCCAGATGTTCAAGCTGGTTTTAGAAAAGGCAGAGGAACCAGAGATCAAATTGCCAACATCTGCTGGATCATTGAAAAAGCAAGAGAGTTCCAGAAAAACATCTATTTCTGCTTTATTGACTAAGCCAAAGCCTTTGACTGTGTGGATCACAATAAACTGTGGAAAATTCTGAAGGAGATGGGAATACCAGACCATCTGACCTGTCTCTTGAGGAACCTGTATGCAGGTCAGGAAGCAACAGTTAGAACTGGACATGGAACAACAGACTGGTTCCAAATAGGAAAAGGAGTACGTCAAGGCTGTATATTGTCACCCTGCTTATTTAACTTATGTGCAGAGTACATCATGAGAAATGCTGGGCTGGAAGAAACACAAGCTGGAATCAAGATTGCTGGGAGAAATATCAATAACCTCAGATATGCAGATGACACCACCCTTATGGCAGAAAGTGAAGAACTAAAGCGCCTCTTGATGAAAGTGAAAGAGGAGTGAAAAACTTGGCTTAAAGCTCAACGTTCAGCAAACTAAGATCATGGCATCTGGTCCCATCACTTCATGGGAAATAGACGGGGAAACAGTGGAAACAGTGTCAGACTTTATTTTTTTGGTCTCCAAAATCACTGCTGATGGTGATTGCAGCCATGAAATTAAAAGACGCTTACTCCTTGGAAGGAAGGTTATGACCAACCTAGATAGCATATCTAAAAGCAGAGACATTATTTTGCCAACAAAGGTCCATCTAGTCAAGGCTATGGTTTTTCCAGTGGTCATGTATGGATATGAGAGTTGGATGGTGAAGAAAGCTGAGCGCCGAAGAATTGATGCTTTTGAACGGTAGTGTTGGAGAAGACTCTTGAGAGTCCCTTGGACTGCAAGAAGATCCAACCAGTCCATCCTAAAGGAGATCAGTCCTGGGTGTTCATTGGAAGGACTGATGTTGAAGCTGAAACTCCAATACTTTGGCCACCTCATGCGAAGACCTGACTCATTGGAAAAGACCCTAATGCTGGGTAGGATTGGGGGCAGGAGGAGAAGGGGACGACAGAGGATGAGATGGTTGGATGGCATCACCAACTCGATGGACATGGGTTTGGGTAAACTCCGGGAGTTGGTGTTGGACAGGGAGGCCTGGCGTGCTGCGATTCATGGGGTTGCAAAGTGTCAGACACAACTGAGCAACTGAACTGAACTGAATTATTCTAATTGTTCATTGCTACTGTATAAAAATACAATCGACCTTTGTATATTGACCTTGTTCAGACCCTGCTGAACTCAGTTTTTAGTCCTAGGAGGGTTTGTGCAACCTTTTTGCACTTTCTGAGTAGACAAACATATCTAAAAACTAGAGTAGTTTTATTTCTTCCTTTCCAATCTGTGTACCTTTAACCTGTTCCTTACCTTATCACACTAGGATAGATTTAGGTACAAAGTTGAGAGAGGCAACATCCTTGTTCCTGATCTTTGGTGAAAAGCACTCAGTCTATTATCATTAAGTACAATTCTAAGTACAGGTATTTTATATGAGGTCCAGGAAGTTCTTTTCAATTCTTAGTTTGCCAAAAGTTCTGATCATGAATGGAGTTTGAATTTTGCCAGGTGCTTTTTCTGCATTTTATTCTTCAGTCTATTAACCTGGTGAATTATGCTAATGAAGTGCTCTTTTTCAGTATTTATCCTAATCAGTGTTCTCTGAACTTCCTGGACTTGTGGTTTGGCATCTGTAATTAATTGGGGGAGAAATTCTTGGCCATCAAAAATATATATATATTCCTTATGCCCCACCATTCTCTCTCTCTCTTCAGGGGTTCCAATTACCTGTATGAGAGCATTAGCTACTATCTCACAACTTTGGGGTGCTCAGCTTTTGTTTTTGCTTTGACTTCTTTTTTACTTCATGTTTCAGTTTGGGTAATTTCTACTGCCCTATCTTCAGGTTCATTGATTCCTTCCTTGGCTGTGTCAAGGAAAGAATCTTTCTACTGAGGAGCCCATCAGAGGCATTCCTCATCTCTGTGTTTTTTATTTCTAGCATTTCCATTTGGTTCTTATAGTTTCCACTTCTCTGCTAAAATTGCTACTCATAGGAGTGTGCATGCTGTTCAGATTGTCCACTAGAGCTTTCACCATATTGTAGTTCTTTTAAACTTCCTGTTACATAATTTCAACACCTGTTTCACATCTACATCAGATTCTGATGACTGCCTTGTTTGTTGGGAGTCTGGTGTTTCTTGCCTTTTTACATGTCTTATAATTTACGTTAAAAGTGGATATCTCATATAGGATAGTAGAGACCAAGATAAATAGTTTTCATGCCTAGAAATGGGTACACCTTTCCTTCTGCTAAGCCTTTAATGTTGCTTCTTGCTAACTACATCCCAGAGTAGAAACAGAAGTCCCTTTCTTAGACTTTAGAAAACATTGTCAATAAGCTGTCGATATTATTAATGGATTCTTCCTTCTGCTTTTTTCTGTAAAGACAGCCATTCCATAATAAAGCTCCTGATTGAGCAGGAGACAACTGGGATATCCCTACAAAACAGATTCAGTCAAGGGCAAAGAAACACAATACTCTAGGCCTGTAGGCAACATTATTAGGGAGGAGGCAGGTAAATATAAGATTTGGGATGCTCTGAAATATTTGAACTATTCCTTTCATCTCCAGTGTGGCAGATTGATCATGTCATGGCATCATCTCCACCCTTCCTGTACCCATACTCTTTGCTACATAACTGTGTGGTCTCCTGCAGTGGGTGTGATGACTTGCTCAAACTTCATTGGTTTTCAACTAATGCCTTTGACTGTTGCCATGAGAACATGTCCAAACTTGTGGACACACATGTTCGGATCGCCCTAGCCAACAGTCAAACATGTAAGAGATCCCCTCAGTCCAGAAGCACCACCCAGCTAAATCCAGACCAGGCTGCCCAGCCACAGATGTACAAGTGTAAGAGATGCATTCTGTTTTCAACCACTGTGCTTTTGGGTGGGAACAGAAAGCTGGTATTCCCAAGGGAACTTTGGGCTTTCTGAGATCTGGGAAGTGAAGCACACTCCGGCCCCACCCCATCTCCATTCTGTATCTGCTAAGGCACTTCACGTCAGAAGTCACGCCTTACAAATATTCTACCACTGCAGTGTGCTTGGTTTAAGCAAAGTGCAAAACCCAGAATCATCAGGCTCACATTTTGAATACTAATTTCTAATTCTTCCTAAGGGAGTCTTTGAAAAGCACTTCATGTCTCCATTTTGCTGCTAGAGCCTTTGACAGAAAGCCCACTCCTGTGTCCTTTGATTTAGGGCAGTGATTTCTAAGAACTTGGGGTGGACTGGCTGCCAACACTCTTAGAAGAGAAAAACAGATTCCTCAGACCCTACCCTGAGAGTCTCATTTAGTTAAGCTGTGTGGAACCCAGAAATCTGAGTGTTTAAGTAGCTCCCCAAGTTTACAGCATATTCTTATGCTAGGACTATCAGGTGATCATTGAACTGGATTGTTTCTCCAGTTTTCTGTTTCCTGAATGCATCTTCTGACACAATTTTCTTTCATCAGAACACATTTGTACATACTTAAAATATGACAGGTGCATCCAGGTGATGCAATGGTTAATATAATTTATAACTTAGATGCCTCCCTATTTCCAACAACAATGAAAGGAAGCTAACAATATATAACACATATAATAAGACCATCAGAATAGAAACAGAAAATTTTAGACAACAGAGAAGAGGAAAACTATATAAAAATTCTAGAGTAGCAGATTTACTGTAATGAGTAGCTGAGTTTCCTAGCAGCAAGGGCAAAAAGAGAAATATGCTAATTATAGAATTTTTACTATCAGATGAAATAAAACATATTGAAGTATCAGTAGACATTTTTTACCTAGAGCTGAATTCTAAAAGGAACTTAATTTCATAAATACTAGTACACAAGTAATGTTGAACATAATAGAAAATATGCTAACATATACAGAGATTTTTTTTTTTTTTTCCTGCAGCTACATTGTAAAGAAACTAATTATACAGGACCAATTGCATAAGGGACTTTGAATAACGAAGAAAGCTGTATAACCAACAATGGTTGGACTGTAGCCCACCAGGCTCCTCTGTCCATGGGATTCTCCAGGCAAGAATACTGGAGTGGGTTGTCACGCCCTCCTCCAGGGGATCTTCCCAATGCAGGGATCGAATGTGCGTCTCTTATGTCTTCTGCATTGGCAAGCGGGTTCTTTACCCCCAGGGCCACCTAAGAAGCCCAGTAACTGCTCTGGGGCTCATTAATGGAGGCAGATGAGGCCTCAGCTCTGTCCTGTTCACCATCCTTCTTATAGCTCCCTTCCTATGCTGCATACTCACCTCTGGAGCCCTGCATGTGCCATCACCTCACCCTGAGACAGTCTCATTCCATCCCACCCTGCTCCTTTCACCTCACCCTTCAGATCTCCATTGAGATGTCACTGATGCCCTCAAGAATCGGCAAGGACACATGCCCCATAGCATCCTCCCTTCTCCATGAGACACACTGCTGTGTCTGTAGTGACACCAAGAGAACAGTCACCAACCCCTTCATTCATTGCTGGATCCTCACTGCTGGAAGTGAGCACAGAGCAGATGCTCCTAAGATATGGCTAGTGGAAGGATAAGGTAGGAGGGTGATTACTGCTATGACTGTCAACAGTAACACCAGACATTTACACAAGTGTACCAGGTACTGGCCCCATTCTAAATGCTAAAATGTGAGGCTGAGATTAGAACCCAGGTGGTTGCTCCTGAAACCACTAGGAACCCTTTTGCTCTAAATCAACGAACAAAAACATGTGTTGTGTGAGACTGGATGACCAGCACAGAGCTGCAGTACCTGGTGCTCACCCCAGGAGCACCCTGCTCCTCTGCACCCATCCCACCTGGAGGTGTCTTGGAGATCAGGTGGGAGGTGAACACGAGTGCACACAACACCAAGGGCACAGGATGTGATCTTGGAAACCACCCTTCTTGGAAAGCCCAGGGGCAGCCGGATGGAAGGTTTAGTCTGTACCATGACAGCAGCACTGCCCGCACTCCCTAGGGTGCCAACGGCGCTAGGACAGGACCTATGAGCATCAGAGGAGGAGACGGAAACAGAACAAGCACCTTGCCACCAGGAACACTGCCGCCTGCTGAGGAGACAGGGAGTTCAGACGGGCTGGAGCTGGGCGCTGGCCCAACAGGACTTGATCGATGGCTGGGCTTCTGCTCAGATAATCCGGCTGCTTTTTTCCTCTGGGCAGCGATCTGGGAGAGGACACTGTCTATGCTGCCACCTGAGGAAAGAGGAATAGAAATGACTGCCAAGGGCCAAAGCACTGCAGCATGGGCAGTGGACGTCAGGTGCTGACCCAGCTGAGCCGAAACCACATTTCCCAGACCATCCCCTGGCTCTAGGTCAGGGCTGACCACAGGACTACGTATGACAACTGGCAGGTAGACAGGCCACCAAGGCTCCAGTTTGTCCTCGCTTTCCACCACGCCACGGCCAACTCAGTCAGCCTTCAGCAGGCCAGACACCAGGCCAGCCCTGGGTTACCACAGCAGCCCCTCCCAGCGCCTTCTGACAGCTGCACACACTGCCCCACCAGGGCTCCTCCAGCACCATCCAACACCATCCCCATCTCCCCATTCTGAACCTTCACATCCCCAGCTACTCCCATAGTTGTGTCAATAGCTTTCTCACTCCATAACACTCAGGGGCTTGGCTTCCTTGCTTGAATCCTGATTGCCATGTTCCCTCTCCCTATTTCTCCAAACCTACCAGCAACCTTGAATTGTGATGAAGGGAAAGGGGAAAATGATAATATCCAGGGCTAGGGAGGGCATCAGAGGGGGAACACTGATAACTACGATTTACAGGGCACTGACCAGATGTCAGGTACTGCTGTAAATATTTTACATGTATAAACAGGGCCGTTCTGGAGGGCAAAATGGAAAGCTTCAAAAACAGGCAAACCCATTGACCCTGCCACCAATTCAGAGGCACTTACATTAAGCAAATCACTAAGCAAGTGTGTAAGCCCAGCGCTCTGAAGCCATTACTTAGAGTGGGATCTACAGGAGTGAAAATCTGGAGCAGCCTCAGTGTTCAACAAGAGGGAACTGGTTAATTAAAATTGTGACGCCTCACATGAGTGGAAGGCTGTTTGTTTATTTAAAAGATGCTGTCCACAGGGAACTCTGTTCAATGTTATGTGACAGCCTGGATGGGAAGGGAGTTTGGGAGAATGGATACGTGCATACGTATGGCTGAGTCCCTTTCAGGCTGTCCACCTGGACATATCACAACATTGTTAATTGGCTAAGTGCTAAGTCACTTCAGTCATGTCCAACTCTTTGCAACCCTACAGACTGTAGCCCACCATGCTCTTCTGTCCATGGGATTCTCCAGGCAAGATTACTGGAGTGGGTTGTCATGCCCTCCTTCAGTGCTACTTCAATATAAGATAAAAAGTTTAAAAAATGAAAGATGCTGTAGACACACGTGCATTGGCATAAAAAGGTGGTTACAACATGGAAACAGGCACAAAGAGGGAAAAGATTACAAAGCAGAGTATACTCAGAAGTCAGCCTGCCTGCGTGTGGGTCTGGCTCTGCTGTTGCACTGCTGTGTGACTCTGGCTGAGTTAATTTAACTCCCCGGAGCCCCAGTCCCCGCTTCTGGAAACTGGGGAGGATACCTCACAGGCTGCTGGAGGACTGAAGGAGACAATCCACTTAAAGGGCACTGTGCCTGGCACACACTAAGTGCTCAAAAAATTACTCTTCTTTCATAAATAAGCGAAATGTACCTTGCAAGATACACATCAAAATGTTAACAAGGATTCCTAGTGGGTGAGATTATACTTTTTTTTTTGCCTTTTGCTTTAGCTGGTTTTCAAGCTTTCCCACAAGAAGCATGCATTACATTCCTATGTAATGGCATAAAGCGTGGTGCCTTCCTGCAAAGCTCGCTTTAGTTAATCCTGGATGCCCTAGGAGAAGACTAGAGAGTATCCTGTAACCAACCTCATTACCTTTTTCCATATTCTCTTTTGTTTGATTTTTTTACAGTATTTACTATTCTCAGATTAAAAAAAAAAAATTGCCAGGCAAGAATACTGGAGCAGGATGCCATTTCCTTCTTCAGGGGATCTTCCCGGATCAGAGATTGAACCCATGTCTCTTGCATCCTCTGCATTGGCAGGTGGGTTCTTTACCACTAGCATTACCTGGAAAGCCCCCACTTAAAAATCTATTCTTAGTTTTTTTTTAAAAAATTATCCGTTTGCACCAGAATACAACTTCCTACAAAACTGACTTTGAATTTTTTATTGCTACGTGCTCTATCACCTAGACTTTGGCCTATATTTAATAAGTGGCCAGTAATATTTTCTGAAAGAATATGGTAAATACATGTAATGACTGAAAACAAGTAAACTTAAAGAGAAGGAAAGTATGCCATAAGCCCAAAACAATGGTAGGGCAAACAGCTTTGAGTTTTAATTGTCACCTCCTTGCTGTGTACTCCTGGGCAAATCCATCAACCACTCTGAGCTTCAGTTCCTTCATTTGTTCATTGAAGAATCAGGATGAGAAGATACCTAAGGTTTAACCTTCAAGGACTTTAAACACCACAAAAACACTATTCATTTCTCTTAGTTTCTTGCAAAATTTTCTAACAAAATAGATCATTACAGACTCTCTCTTCCCTTACCACTCCCCACTTCCTTGCCCTAAGAAACTGCATAAAACAAACTCGGAATTGGAAATTCACTGAAAAATCCTTTAGGCACATCAATGAGAAAGACAGTGCACACGCAGTGGTCTCAAGGACTGTCTGCAGTTCACACCCTCAACCCTAAGTGATCTTCCCACCTTCCTGGACTGGGCTGCCTGGGGACCCACCTGAGCGGTTATGCAGCTCCCCACCATGCCTGCTCATGCCTCCTCCCCCACTGGAGCCACCAGAAGAATGAGGTGAGTGGTTGAAGTTTCCAGAATTGGCGGGGGAGGCTGGGCTTCTGGAGAGAGATGGAAATTTCACCGGCCTGACGAGAGTCTGCAAGAATAAGGCGGATATGGCAGTTAGAGTGTGCTGTTCATTCCTTCTGACACACAGGTCACCATGCGGAGGGCCCTGGAGTTCAGCTGGCCCATCCTAGCTGATCCTTGATCAGCCTGCTAGGAGGCCCCCGAGGGATGGGAGTGCAAATCTACCTGCTGACAACTCGGCCGACCATTAGCTCAGGCTAAGCACCTGTGACACCGTTTCCCACAGGTCACCCACCTCCTCCCATGTGGTGGACTAACATAAACCCACTCCGTCCATTTTAAACACTTCCAGGCACCAGGGCCTTGGTCTCCGACTAGTGATTTGGCATTACAGCAGTCCAGGAAGGCAGCAGCAAGCACCAGGGGGCAGACAGAGACGGGGGCTCTGAGTGTCTCCAGTCACTCAACACAAAGCAGCAGGGTCAGGCCTAAGTCCCCGAATCTCCATTGTCTACAGTCTACTAGTGTGGGTGTCAGCTCCCACATTGAGAGGGACCCCTTAGTACGTCACAGAAACACACTGAGGGCAACCAAGTCAGAGACCACCATGGTCAAAAGGACAGAAGTCACACTCTGGTTGCAAGAAAACTCTAGGAGCACACACAGTGGCCTCCAGTGTTTGAGTTTGGTCCTGAACCTGTGCAAAAATGTAGTGTGGAGCCTGATTAGAGCCAAGAACCTGATTTTTGGTCCCAGCATCCTCAACCCCACTTGGCTCAGTGATCTTCAGCAACCACCTCCGTTCTCTGGGCTGTTGCTTCATCTATTAAAGGGAAGGCTGGATTAGATCAGGTTTTCAACCTGTGTTCCTCAGGGCTCCAGGATTCCAGGGAGAGGGGCTTCCACTTTCATTCACTCTAAACTGCTTACTTATTAAATTCCTCTGCAGGGTTTCATTAGACAAAGGAGTATCACTCACTTAAAAGAAAATAAAAAGCTACAGCCCCCCTAGATCAGAAGGGGTCTGAGGTCCCTCCGCCTGCAATCCATCACAACATCAGAGAGTGGTAGATGAAACGTCAAAGTGTGTGAACTGGACAACTTACACTGTCCGTGCTCCCTCCACCAGCGGGGTGGCCTCTGCTGGCTCTCTGGGGCAGCACAGTCTTCATGGGGTCTGCCTTCCCATTGTGACATGTCCGGGACCGATCTGAGCTCCACAGCTCAAAGCTGGAAGGGGGCAAGAAAGGGGGGATGACTGCCTTCAGCTTGTCGCTCGGGAGTCTGGTGAAGGGGGCTCCATTTCGAAGCTGAAAAAGACAGGCTGTGGGTTAGGCAAGCCGCAGGGGGGCTCCTGGTTCTGGGAGGAAGACTCCAGGTCTCTCCTGCTTCTCAGAGAATGGCAGGACCCCCAAACCCCACCCCCCACCACAGCCAAGCCAGAAACCCACGTAATATCCTCAGCTCTCCTCCCAGCAGCCGAGTGATACCCACGTCTGCTCTGCTCCACCCCCCAGGTTCTCTTGGGTCTGTGCACAGCAACAAGACTAGCACAGGGGGAGGGACTGCAGAGAGCCATGGGGAAGCCTAGAAGCGCTGGGTGTGCTGTGCTGGGAAAGGGCCCTGCAGACTGAGGGAATGGAATGCAGGAAGGGCTGGAGACAAGAGGAGCAAGACCAGTGTGCAGAACTGCAAAGAGGCTGGTGTGACCAGAGCTGGGGTTCCAGGAGGAGGGGATGAGGGCACTGGCAGGCCCAGGCTGGCTCTCTGCAAGCCCAGCAGACACTCCCATCCCCCATCCCACCACTTTCTTCCTGCTCTAGCCACACCTCCCACTGCTGACATTTTTAACTGCAATTTTAAGTTTTGAAATTGCGATTGGGGTCAGTATAAAATCCACACCATGATGACTAGTGGATCATCAAGGAAAAGCTTTCACACGGTCCACAGTAACTTTAATTAAGAAAAGACAGTGAACTTGGTGCCAGATGGTGCTTTGCAGGGAAGGGCATCCCACAGCTAAACCTGCCTCGGGAGCCGGGCAGGCGGGCATCTCTGCGAGAATGGCTGCAAACGCCTACTCAGCAGAGCACCCTGGCCATCCTCCATCTGCCACCGGGCAGGTGGGCACACCGCCACCCTCTACGGGGCATAAGGAGGTGGGACAGGAGAGCAACAAGATGGGAAGTGGGGAGCCTCCTGGGTTCCCACCAGGCACTGTCCTGCTTTTCTGAGAGTCTGTGAATAAGGGCCGACCCCTCTGGACCTCAACAACCTCATCTGCATAAGGATAATTCATCAGAGCTGTGAAAACAAAAACTAGGAACCCCAAAGTCCAGCAGGTCAGTCTTGGATAAAGAGATGATGGAATGTTACGTCATTTAGTCATTGAATGTGATGGGGCCAAAGAGTGTTTCTGACACAGAAAAGATGGTCATGACAAACTGTTAATACAGCAGGTTCGGCACAATGGGGGAAGATAACAGTGCATCACCGACTCAATGGACATGAACTTGGGCAAACTCCGGGAGATAGTGAAGAACAGGGAGGTCTGGCATGTCGCAGTCCATGGGGTCACAGAGTCAGACATGACTTAGCGACTGAACAACAACAACAGTGCCTGAGCTGGCATGGTTTCTTGGGATATAAGTGAGTGAATATATGTAAACTGCAGCAAATACTTAATAAGCATTTGGCTGGTACATATTTAGTGCTGTGCTAAGTATTTGTTTATTATATATAGCATATCATATTCATAGATACAAAAAATGATTAGGAAAAATACTCAAAAGATATATGCCACAAAATGTCAATCATGATTATATCTGGATGTGTGACCAAGGGCAATTTTTTCTTTATACTTTACTGCATCTTCCAAAATTTCAGTAAGAGCATTTCTGTCTACATACTGAAAGCAATGATTGCTATTTAATAACATTATCAAATGTTGTAAGTCCCATGGTCAATGTGCAGACACCAATTTATACCTATCTCACAGCAGGGCAGAGCAGACAGACCCCTTCAGGGCCCCAAAGATCCTGGGGCAGCTTAGTTCTTTGGGGGGCACCTCTGCTCCTTTCTTCTCTCCAACACTGCCCTCTCCTGGCCGGCCTTCAGATTAGGGCCTCAGAGTTAAAGGGACTTGAGCGCAACTCCAACCAGGAGACTCTCATTCCAGAGAAGAGAAATGAAGCCCAGAGAAGTGAGGTAACACATCCAAGGTCACACAGCAGATAAATAAGAGTTCAATCTGGGTCAGACGTTATGTTAAGATCTTCCTGGGGATGATACTTAAAAACCACAACCATGAGGGATAGCATCTCCTACGTTAAGACAAGGCTAGCCATCACATAATATCCATCCTCCATATCTTCCTCACAGACACGCCTGATAGATGAGCACACGACCAGCTTGGAACAAAGACTTCTATGCAGAGTGAATGGGCCATGTGACTAAATTCTGGCCCATTTAATGTAAGCAAAAAGTGATGTGTGAATTTCCAGGAAACTTCTTTACAGACACCTGGCCTGTGCCCATAGTCACCCTTCTCCAGTCATCTTTGCTGTCAGCTGGAATGAAGCAGTAATGGATGGGGCTCTGGCAGCTGTCTTAGACCTAGAGGTAACCTTGGTAGTAGAAGCCATGCCAGGGAGACCAACAGGTAAAAGGAACCTAGGTCCCTAATTCTATGGATCAATGAACCAGTCTTGAACTTCACTTACTTGAAAGAAATATGATCCTGTCAAATTTATGCCAATTATTTGGGGATTTTGTTACTCATAGCTGAACCTAAAACTGATACATCTCTAATTTATAGATGAGGACACTGAGGCCTCTCTCAAGCTGGAAACATACTCTCTTCTTTGACTCCTCTCTCCTTGGCTCTCCATAACCAAAACGGTAAGTCCAATGTCACCATCAATTCCTACCCCGACACGGCCCCTGTACTCAGTGCTACCTCCCTGATAACATGATCAGGGCTTAGCCCTGGCTGCTAAGCACCAGCACAGCCTCATCCAGAATTTAGGGCTGGCATCTATTCTGATTCCTTGGTGCCAGAGATATACCCATTGCTACACATTTTGACATCGACCCCATCTGTAACCACCACAAAGAAAGACAAAGGTGCCCACATCCCTCCTTATAAATCAATCCACTAATGATTGGAAGAGACCTGAAATGCTTTTAGAAAAGCCCCAAACTCACCATGGTTGTCAATAACACATCTTCCTTTTCTCCTCTTGTGCTCCCAGTACCTGAGAAACAAATGGAAGTTTCCTGAAATGACCCCCTCCCCCAACCATAACGAATTCACAGCATGAGGACAAGTGACTAGGTCAGCCTTCATCCTGGAAAACCAACTCTCTCGAGTGATTAAATATTTAATAATAATTGGTATTCAATATTTGAAGAGAAGAGAAGCATTTAAAAGGTATCTTAGAGTGTGTTTGCAGCTTTTCCATAAACCATTGTCATGCTAGGTCAGACAATGGTATGTCGAGCTCAATAGTCTGTCTCAAACAGTGGTACCCAAGGAACTAGTCTGGGTGTGGAGAGTCGGACTGTTAGAATGGATCTGACCTAATCAATTTTCCAGTGTGGGAATCTTCTTCAGTGCCCTGGCAAAGTCATCCAAGCTATTGAATACTTCCAGTGGTGGGGAGCTCACTATCCCCACTCCAACCCCAGTAACTCACTCTACTTCAAAACACTGCTGGTGGGTGCAGACCAATCACACTTGGCAAGTGGGAAAATCACCTATCAAAGGCAAGGGAGAGGCAGTGACTGGCCAAGGTTTCTCAACAGGGCATGCAGGACAGGAAGCTGGGACTTGCTGCCAGCCTCCCCATTCTACCCTTAGCAGTCAGTCCCTTAGATGAACTTCTGTCCTTCAAGTCTTCACTAAACTGGCCATTCTGCGCCAGTGTCACATCTCAACACCATCTTCTCTCTGCCATCAGCCCAGGAGGGAGGGCGAAGGGTGGAGGAAGAGGGCAAAGTGGTTCAGACTTTGACCATTCTGGAAATTCTACCGCACATGCAACTTTTTCTTACCATTGTCTTTGGTCATGGGGGCCATATCGGGGAGCCCAGAGCGGCTGGTCTTGTCCAGGGGTGCCGCCCTCATTGTGGAGTCTAGTGCTGGCTCTGGCTCATCACAGAAAGGCAATGGCTGGTTGCTGGACAGCCCACGCGGCAGTGTCTGCATCAGTTTAAGCTTCCGGAACCGATTAGACATTCGGTTCCACCAGGACTGCCAGGGGAATGCAGAGCAGAAGTCAAGCCCCAACAACACCGAACCCAGGGAGGGCAGCCACACTCCACACATGCCTCCCCCTCTTCTCCTGGGCCCACTGCAGGCATTACCCATTGACCACAGCACCCTTGCTGCTGCTGCTGCTAAGTCGCTTCAGTCGTGTCCGACTCTGTGCGATCCCATAGACACAGTACCCTTAGTTCTCTCTAAATCCTTCCTGACCCAGCCTGTAGGGGGCCTTTCCCAATAGTCTGGAGGTGGCAGGGAACCCAATTTGCTAACGCTCTGCATCAATCTCCTTATTGCACAGTCTGAGACACAGAGACCCAGCGATGTCAACTTGCTGGATGTCTTAAAGAGTCAAACAGGGACGGACAGATGGACACAGAGGCAACACCAAACACCTTAACATCTCAAACTGCATAACCTCCTTCCCCCTATTCCAGTAACAACATGAGAGCCATCAGGTTGTCCACTCCAAGGCCTGGGCCATCTGCTCCTGCAGCTGACGCCTCTTCACCCAGAGAGAGGCCAGGTGCCACCCCCAGGGCATCTACACAACCCCACGAGAGCTCAGAGGTTACTGGCATGGCACCAAAGGGAGGTTGCGAGGCCCTGGTCTACAGAGACGGGAGATGGCAGTGAGGCAAGGATGATGAGATCTATGCAAACAACACTGAGAGGAAGGATCCAGGGCCTTGGGTGAGCCACAGACATGAGAAGAATGCCAAGTCTGCAGATCTGAGAAAGTGTTGGAACCCCAGCCAGGAAAAGGGAAAAAATAATTTTGATTTTCAACAAGCAGAGCAGGGCTGGGAGGATAAGACATTCAATGAGAAACATTCAACTTGCTGTTTAGAAATAAGCAGCTGGAGCTTGGCTCTGGTGCTTCCAGTAGCAGCTGGTGGGGGCCTGTGGACCACAGAGAGGCCCTAGAAGGTACAGTCAGCAAATACTGTCCACACTGAAGCATAGGCCACAGACAGATGGCCAGGGAGGAAAGGTGTTCGAGGCTAGCCAGCTCAGCAGTACATCATGCAAAAAATTTCAACCATTCTCTACATTTATAAATTGTGTCTCTGCATCAAAATCTGGGTTTTTAGTTTCTCCTGAAAACGATGGGAAGAGGTAGCAACATGGACCCACACAATTGCAAGCAGCCACTACTGCCACTAAGTGGTTACCATCACCTCTGTTTTCCCTGGTCACCACCATTCCCTATTGCTCGCCTCCAGTTTACTTCCTGCCCCTACTGTTAACCCTACTTGTTACCCTGTCCTAAAGCAGCTCTGGGTAATAAGGAAGTGGCAAGCATCTTCCTGCTTCACCTATTCGGGCATGGCTCTCTGATGGCTTTTAAGACAGGAAAAGGCAAACCTTGAGTCCACCTTTGTCATCAGGCAGCACCGGGACACTCCAGGGCTGTCGGACCTTCGAGTGGGGCAGAGGTGGCGGGTGGCTGGGCCGGCCTTTGTCTTTATTCACCTGCATGCAGACAGATGCCAGCAGTCGAACCAGTTCCGTGTCTATGGACACAAAAAGCAGCCTTTTACCTGCAAATATGTCTGTTGGGCCATGGGGGGAGGGGTCTCAAGACGACCCCCAGCAGCCTGAGAACTCAGTACCGCAGCGCCAGAGCCTGTGTTACTCCAGGATCACGGTGCCCTTGCCTCTCCACTGGCTCTTCAGAAGGGGCAAACATGGCAGCAGGGTTTAATCCACTTAAACGGAAATAAAAACCAGATGCCCCTGTCCTACCAGGAGGGCAGAGGGGTGGAGTGTTTAAAAAGTAGAGGCTCTACAGCCAGATGACTGAAGTTGGAATTCTGCCTCTGTTCTTCCCAGGCTGTGTAACTGCAGGTCAATTAAAGGGTGACAGTACCCACCACATAAAGGTGTGTGAAGGATCTGAGGGAATTCCTAACATATGGTAAGTGCATAAGAAAAATTAAGTAGTATTAGTTATTATTAACTCGACTAGGCTATTAAAAAAGCAACAAGCAGGATTGAGAAGAAAATACTACAGACTATGAATATGCTTTTCTCTTGACTGTTGCTTTTTTTTTTTTTCTCTCCAGCATGTGTATCTTTGAAAATTTCAGGCAAAAACTTCATTTGAAAACCCACTAGGAGAAGAATCCACTGGGGTAGGTTGTTTTATTGGGAAAGGCAGTGAGGGAGAATAGGGGGAAGGAAGAGACACAGTGGAAGAGATGAGGCTGTCGGAGAAAAGCCTGAGTGCGACGCAGCCCAGAGTCGCCGGCAGACTGCATGCCAGGAGTGAGACCATGGGACCTGGGCGGAGGGCCCCACCCCTCCAGCCAGGGTCAGTTACTCCTGGGCACATCCTCTCTGCAAGGATAAGATGGAACCAGCACATATCCGTGACAAGGGGGTCCCACAGGAGGGGAGGGTGAGGGGGTGGCAGTGCTGGTGGTGAGGAAGGGCACTTGGCCTGCAGCCTCCGTACTGAGAGAGGCAGTGGGAGCCCCTCCACTCACGGAGGCAGAATCCTCCCCTCCCCGAGTCAGCAGGGTAGGATCCAGCTCAGGACTCAGAGTCTGTGGGTCAGAAGAGCCTCCCAGCTTCTCCCTCTCTGGGCTAAAACTTGAGGGTGCTAAGAGAGATGACAGGCAGAGAGACCCCTTATCCCCTGAGTTAGCTAATGGGAAGCCACAGGTTCCAGAGGAAGGCCTGTCAAAGTGGCAGAGGGTCCGAGGTCCTAGCAGGTGCTAGCTGGGGGTTAGTAATGTTGACAAGACCCTTGACCTGGAGTTTCCACCTACATAATAAGCCAAGGCGGTCACTGCTTTGTCTATTATCCTTGTCCCTGGGGGCCTGTTTCCTCCTGAGTCACTCAGTTTCTAGCTGAGAGGCACAGATACCATTCTAGGATTTGCGTGGATGGCCAAGGCCTTCCTGCCTGGAGACTCCTGGAAGGCTGGAGCCAGAAGAGGTCTCATGGACTAGCTGGTCCCAGCTGCGCCCATTCTCCCCCACGGCCTTCACTTGGGAGCAGTGAAGACTTGCCTGAGGCTATGTGGGGTTGCTCTGGGGGCTTGAGAGTGGCTTCTGCCTTGAATAAGCAAGTGGTCACACACAGGGGATGATCTGGATCCCCAGCCAGAACCTTCCCAGCAGGTTTAAAACGCTTTTCCTAAAACAACCCACCAGGATCACTCAGCAGCATCACTAGGTCAAAGGCCGTGTACCCATTTTTTGCACGAAGAGTAACATCAGCTCCTTGGTTTAGCAGATATTTGACAATCTCTTTGTTCCTGTGGAAGAAAGAAACAGCCAGAGTGAGACCCGCTAAAAGGGAAAGCGTGGCCTTGCTCCTGGGCAACAAGAGCGGTGGCTTTAACTCCAGCAGCATCTGTGCACGTGAAAGAGGGCTCGGAAAGCTGTCTCCCAATCTTTGTTCCCTACCCTGCAGGCAGTCATGACAGAAATCAAAGCCTGAGTGCTCCTTCCTTGAATAAAATGAAAACACAAGTCTCTGCCCCAAAACCACTGGCTCCCAGGACCACACACAGGCCCCACCCCTCCTGCCCCTCATTGGGACCTGATTGAAGTTCTTTGGCAGGCCAGAGTCTTTGATGTGGAAGTCTGAGGATCAAATGAGGAAGAAAACCACTTTCAGAGGACACAGGAGGGTGCTCTGATCAACTGAAGCAGGGCAAGGACAGAGCCCCTAATTTGGAATCAGATCACCACCGAGCAGGTGCAAGGCTATACGCAGATCCCTGCCCCTTGGTCAGCCTGCCACAAGGAGGAGGCATCCAGGAAGGTAGACGGATGACTGGATGAGAAGGGATGCGGAAGCACCAGGTAAAACTGCTGAGGCAATAGGAAATCTGGCCACAAAGGGTAGGAACGCAGGACAGACCAAGCCTGCACCGTTTTGAGTGTCTCAGCATCTTCACAATGGGCAGGGAGCTAGGGGAGGAGGGGTGGCGCTTATCTGTAGCATCTCAGGACCAGCAACCCATCAGGCACCCTATTTCAAGCCAGGGCATCCTCTTAGGCTCCCTGCTGAGGGGTGGGGCTGGCACTGACCCGTGGTAGGTGGCCTGCATGAGGGCTGTCCAGCCGTGTGCACTGTCCTGCTTGTCCACGTCGGCATGCCTCTCCACCAGCAGCTGCACCAGAGGCAGCTGTCCCATGACAGCTGCCAGCATTAGTGGGGTGGCCCCATCCCCGTTAACCAGGTTCACATGGTTGGGGTCTTCATCAGCAATCTCTTTGACCAGCTGGAAGTTTCCTGCCAACAGAAGCAGAAGTCCTGGTGATCCACGGGTCTGGCACCACAGGATGATTTACCCAGTGGTTTCCCGTAACAAATGAGCTGAGCCGGCCTCTGTACTAGGTGGCTGGGCCTCACAGGGGCTACAAAGATGAGTCAGAGGTAGCCCCCACTCTCCAATCCTTCAATCTACAAGGGATGGAGGCAAGCACGCAAATAGCTTTACTGAAAGAGAGAAGTGTTATTGGTATCTTAAAAGAACAGTGATGATGAGGGGCAATGCACACGCAGAAAGAGAGCCCAGGTCTCCCTAAGAGGTGAGGATCAGGGTGGGCTTCCTGGAGGTGGAGGTCTGTTTCAGGAGAGGCAATACTAGACTAAATAGCTCTTCATTACAAAGACAGTGGAGTAGGTAGGTGGGCAGCCAGGCATTTCAGAGGTAAGTAAAAGTTAGGACATAGCCATAGGGTCTAGCAGGAGAAGCAGAGAGGACCTGAGAAAATAATCTGGAAGTTGTGTGCAAAGCATCATAACTACCAGCCTCCAGGGTCTGAACCTCCCTGGGTGAAACCAGAGTCAGGAAACAACAAAACACCTGTTTCTTTCTCAAATATTCTGGGTGGCCTTGAAAAGGACTATGGACATTAGTTTGGGAGAAACAGTACTGTATTCTTAAATATCCAAAAAGATTTTCTAAAGCACTTACCCATTTTTAATGCGTGGAAAATATCAGGTCGCCTTTTCTCCTCATCTGGGTAAACAAAGATTTTTAAAAGTTAACCACGGAAAAGTATAAAATAACAGAAAAGTCACAAGGGTGTAACGACCCAGCCTACCTTTAAAAATGATTTACTTTTCACAAGCAATCTAATCAGAGACCTAGGTAATGGACTGACTCCAGCAGCCCTTCTGGAAGGGTTATCGTCAGACTGTCTGAAAACGCTTCAGAGACAGACCATGGGAGGTCATCTTGCCAGGAAAACATGAATGAGCAGACCATTTCCGGATCCCACAACTCATAAAGCAGTCTTTTTCAGGCATTCCAAATTTTGGAATGTCCTTTCTCAGATATAACGGAAAGTATAGTCTTGGAAAAATCTGTATTCCTATGAAGATTTTAAGAAGAAACAATGATTCTTTTATTCTAAAAAGTAAATGTACAACCATGAAGTAATTCCAGAGCAGGTTTTCATTCTAATACCTAAGACACTGGGCAGCTAAGCCCAGAAGAGGTCATGGTTGCCAATGCTAATATTTGCTTTCTTTCCCAAATAAGCAGCCATCTGAGTGATTCTAAAGGTCATCCATGACCCAGACCTGCAGATGCTCCCGTCTGATGTCTTCATGCTGGGCCTCGCTGCACCCACCCAGTGCCAGCCCCTTCCTCATATGCTCTCCATCACCTTCCTCGAAGCATGAGCTAGTGGGTAACCTGCTCCCTCCTGTCAGAAAGTAGCCATCCTCATGACTAGTCTTCCCGCGGGTAAAAGCAAATGCAGGACTTCCTTTGACTAACACTAGAGGACAGAGCAGCTGCAGGAGAAAACCTGTGACTCTGGGCCACATCCCTGGTCTCGATCAGCCTCCGCCAGCAGCTGGAAGAAGGTGCAGAGTGCCACAAGGAGTCTGGAGCCACGGCATCCGGATCCATGTATTTCCAGAGAGATGCGTCTCATCACTGATAATGCAGACAACATGCTAACATGGAGACCAGGTGGTGGTTGCAGAGGTGGATAATATAGAAGGGAAAACGCTCCAGAAATTTTTAAGCTCTACACAAACAGCTTCCCTCATAGCTCAGTTGGTAAATCATCTGCCTGCAATGCAGGAGACCCGGTTTCGATTCCTGGGTCGGGAAGATCCCCTGGAGAAGGAAATGGCAACCCACTCCAATATTCTTGCCTGGAGAATCCCATGGACAGAGGAGCCTGACAGGCTACAGTGTACGGGATTGCAAGAGTCAGATACGACTTAGCGACTAAACCACCACCACCACACAAACAGCAATTTTTGTTATCTTTCCTAATGACCAGCACCCACCCCAGAAAGGGTACTAGTTAACTCCAGGGTACTTATAGGAAAGTATAGACAGGGCCATGGAACCAAGTGCCTAATTCTGCCTTTGAGATACCACAAAGAAATGATTATGAAACTTCATTTTTAAAAATACGTCTCATTCCTTTAAGTGTTTAAGAGTCTAATTTGCTATAGCCCACAGCCTCCTTCATGCCAAGTCTCTTTGACAGAAAAGAATGTGTCAACTGGGCCTAGCGCTGGTTGCTAAGCAACCATCTGGTACAAACGAATCACTGACAGTCTAGCCTGACCTCAGGAGGCTGGAGCAGCTATGCTTGATGCCCACTAACCCTAGGCTGGTCCCTTCCTCACTCCGGGCTCCAATTATTGCATCAATATCAGAGCAACTCCAGGGACCCCTTCACAGCCCAGGGAACGACCACAGTGGGGGTGAGGAGGGTGTCACAGTGATGATTATAGCCTCAAGGGTACCCTGTCCTACACCTAATGTGAGGGAGAGAGCTGGGAGTCTCCAAGGCCCTGATGGGGGTGGGGGGCGGGTTTCCTAGCATCTCACAAAAAGAGCTGGGGCCAAACACTATCTGTTTAATAATCTGTCATTATTAGTAACATGGCCTTTGAAGGCTCTTCTCTGAGAGCCTGAATGGAGCACTTTCTCAGCTCCTGCAACTCAGCTGAACTCTCAGCTCCTCTCGGGGGCCACCCTATGACCCTGCTTCACATGGTGGCCTGCACCACCCAGTACCTCCACTGCTCCCAAATCCTCCACCTCGCTCTTGTTTTCTTCCTCACCACAGTACTTACCACCTATCATACTATGTAACTTACTTAACATGCTTATTTCCTATTTCTTGCCTGTCTCTCCTCCAGAAGCCAAGGTCCTCAAGGGCAGAGGTTGGATCTGGTTTGTTCACTGGTGCCTAGAATGGTACCTGGTACATTGGCAGTCAACAAATACTTGCAGAATACTGGAATGAACAAATGGTGAGTACAAATCCATTTTGGTAGCTTCCGCTCACTGCTCTCTATGTGCCAGGCTCTGGGGTACTCCGGGGTACTACCGGCATTATCTTCCTACTGCTCAGAGGACCTCACGAGGCAAGTGCATTCATTACGGCTGTTTTATGAAAGAGGAAATTGGAGTCCTAGAGGGACAATGAACATGCCGAGGCCTCCCAGCCACAAAGTGAGAGCTGAGCCTCAAACCTGTGTCCGCTCGACAGGGAAGTCTGCTAGTAACCGTGACCTGGTCCCGTCAATTACGACAGCGACAGTAACGGGTGACGGCAGCTTCCAGCATCTCTCACGTGCTCTCTCTAGGCTGGGGTGACCTCACCTGATCCTCACAGTGGTCCTGTGAGGCAGGGGTACCCCCGCCCCTCACTTATGGGAGACAAAACGGAAGCTTGGTGAATGGAAGCAACTGGTCCAAGGTCCCTCAGCCAGCATGGGCAAGGCCAGGTGGAGCCAGGTAGAGGGTGACCTTGGCTATGCCCACCACTGTGTCTGCACCTCCACGTTTTGAGGAGAGGAGGGCATTGCTTCCCTAGAGTGCCAGGGCAGTCCGTAAGGAGGCTCGTGGGGAGCTAAGGCCCCAGAAACCCAGCTGGAGGAATCTGAGGAAGGAGGAATCGGCTGCACAGGAGGCACAGCTCAGCACCCATAGATGGAGCACATGTCCCTGACCATCCACTTCTAGGGCAGAGGCCTTGAGCAAGTCGCTTGACCCCAGTCCCGAGCCTGACCTCCCTCACCTGCAACATGGATGAACGCCCCCAAGGGGGAGGTAAGAGCCTGCCCGTCAGGCGTGGAGGCACAGCAGGGATGGGAGGAGGCATTTCCCTTTCCCATCTCGGCTACAATGACACCACCCAAAGCCTTTAAGGGTGGGCAGTGGCCTTGAGTCAAGAAAAACACCCTGGGTGAGACTGGAGCCCTAACTTCTAACTGCAGCTCTGCCCGGGACCTGATGCTGAACCGCCACGTTCTGGCCAGAGGGCTCACACACCAGAGGCCAGCTTGTTTTCTGCTCATGACCACCTGGTAGTTGTCAGCGACTCCATTTTACACAAGAGACACAGGGAGGCTAAGAGAGAGTTACAAGTGTGTCCAGATCCCAGAGGCCCCACAAAGGCTAGAGCTGGGTGGGGTCACATCCCCGTGCTCTTCCCACGGAACCCCCCACCCTCTAAGTGTCACACAGCTTCTAACAGGTGTGTGACCTGAGACCAGCCTCTACTCCTCTCTGGCCCTCACTGTCCCCATCCGCGCAAAGGAAAGAGGTCTTCTGGTTTCAGGCAGGTTTTCTTAGACTTGACTTCTTTTTCCCTTCTGTTTTGGTGTTCTGTTCGTTTTTGCCATCTCTCTGTTGTTACACAGTTTTACAACATGCTTATTTTAGAGTTTTCTGACCAGACAGTGTATTTCTAATAAGCATTTCTCAAATTTGCAACATCTTTTGATTGATGGGTTTTTTTATTTTTTAAATGGGCCACTTGAATTTTTTTTAAGTTGAAGTGTAGTTGATTTACAATTTCATTGACGGGACTATTTGCATATTCTCTGCTGCTGCTGCTGCTAAGTCGCTTCAGTCGTGTCAGACCCTGTGCGACCCCATAGACAGCAGCCCACCAGGCTCCGCCGTCCCTGGGATTCTCCAGGCAAGAACACTGGAGTGGGTTGCCATTTCCTTCTCCAATGCATGAAAGTGAAAAGTGAAAGTGAAGTCGCTCAGTCGTCTCTGACTCCTAGCGACCCCATGGACTGCAGCCCACCAGGCTCCTCCATCCATGGGATTCTCCAGGCAAGAGTACTGGAGTGGGATGCCATTGCCTTCTCCGGCATATTCGCTGGATGGTATCAAACTTTGCAATACTTTCAAGTCTTTTTAGCCAGTTTGTCTGAAGACCTTTTCTTCCAATTTTTACCTTTCAGCCTTAAATGCTCACATGCTGCAGCCTGGCCTTACAGCCCGGGCTGTCTCAGGAATGACGCAGAAATCAGACCCATTACTGACAGAGGGCACTGTGGCTGTGCAACTCTACATTACATGATTCTGTTACACATGATGAACTAGGGGTTTTGAAACATGGTATGTTCTGTGGCAGATTTGCTAAGGATTGCTTAGACAGCTCTTTATATGCCAGAAAGATGGCAAAAAGAAAAAAGAAACAGGATACACTAATAGATGCTACAAAAACACAACTCAAAAGTAGGCTGAATTTTCTGTGAATTAGTCTTTGGGGACTGGTCATTGGCAGTTGAGGTTAGGCACAGTGCCCTAAGAGCTGAGGTTGCCAAACCTGCCGCTACGCCTGTTTTTAGAATTAGAGTTTTCCTGGAACACAGCCCCACCCACCCTTGACATATCACGTAGGCCTCTTCTACTTTAGCAAAACTGAGGCATTAAAACAGACTGTATGGCCCACAAAGCCTAAAATATTTGTTATGTGGTCCTTCTCAGAAGAAGTTTGCTGATCGCTTTCTAGAAGGGTCCCAGAACCTCCTACACCAGAATCATCCGGTTAGGAAGGAGAGGCCTTGCTGTGCAGGAGTCCAGGCTCTTCCGAGAGCTACAGATCACTCTCTGGAGGGTGGGCCAGGCACCTGCATGCCACGTCTTAAGTTTCCCTGCCCCGTGGGCTGGACTATGATTTCGGCAGGCCCTTTTGTTCGGGCAGACCTTGTCTTTTGCTGTTTAAACACAAATCGGGGTCCTCTGGGAAGCCACGGTGGGACGAGTGGGTAGGTTAGTGGTGGCACAGCCTGACCTGTCTTGGGCCTGACGGTGGTCAGCGGGTCCAGGTAGTCTGCAAGGTCCCTGTGCTTGCAGTCGAGTGCCACCTCGAAGGCAGTCTTCTCTAGCACACTGAGGTGGTCAGGGTTGGCCCCCTTCTCCACTAGCTGCTGGGCCATGCCAAGCCTCCCGATGAGTGCTGACAGCATCAGCGGGCTCCAGCCCACAGTCCGGGCCTCATGGTTGGGGTCTGCACCCCACTCCATCAGCAGACGCACCACAGCCTCATGTCCATGCTGGATGGCAGCCATCAGGGCTGTGATGTCCAGCAGCTCATCCCCGCTGTCCCCCTCGCCTGAGGGTTTGTGATGGTCCACGAAGGCACCAGCTTCCAGGAGCAGCTTTACCACGCCCAGGTGTCCACCCCGAGAGGCCACGGTGAGCACACTGGCCCCCAGGCGGTTCTGGGCATTGACATCAGCCCCATGATCCAAAAGAAGATGTGCCACGCTCACGTGCCCAAATCTGCCAGGGAGATGGACAATTAGTGACACAAGACACCCGATGAGGAGAAAGCTCATGTAATCACTTAATTATAAATTACTAGGGCTTCCCTGGTAGCTCAGTCGATAAAGAATACTCCTACAATGCAGGAGACCTGGGTTCTATCCCTGGATTGGAAAGATCCCCAGGAGGAGGGCATGGCATCCCACTGTAGTATTCTCGCCTGGAGAATCCCCATGGACAGAGAAGCCTGGTAGGCTACAGTACCTGGGGTCGCAAAGAGTTGGACATGACTGAGTGACTAAGCACATCAATTATTAAATTATTAATTACTGAATCATTAATTTTTAACATTGTAATAGCTGCCTCTGGTGCTGCACTGTGCTGGCCCTGTGTCTGCACCACCACAAGGGCAAGACAGCACCCTGTCTAGTTTTGAATCCAGCTCTGCCATCCACTGCATATCCTGGAGAAAGAACTTTAGCTTTCTTGTGCCTTCACTTCCTCATCTCTAAAGTGGGGATATGATTGTATCTACTAAAAGAGCTGGGGAGGATTAAATGAGTTAATATATATAAATATATAATATACATAAAGTACCTAGAACAGTGCTTGTCCAAAGGAAGCACTACATAAGTGTCAGCTATTAGAATGGTAATCATTTAAACATTTTTACATCACACAACATGCCAAGGTCTCCCAGCTGGTGAGTGACATCCACAGGGTCAGAACCCCAGTCTGTCTGAATCCTGCTGCCCCACACCTCGCTGCTTCCTGCATGGCAGAGAGTTCATGTGATTCTGCTTCAGAGCTGGGTAAGCTGCCTCTCTGCCTGTGCTCTCACTCCCCAGGGGCAGGGCCCACGTCTGACTCACATCTACCCTCCCCAGCCCCAAACACACATGCACAGAAAGTCCACAGACCCCATGCCAAGAGGTGTGGCATAGCTGTGGTCAGCAGAGGCGGGCTGGGGCACCTCTCCCCAGAGGCCTGGTGCCCCCTGCTGGCTGGAATGTCCCTTGCTGGCGGCTGAGAATCTGGTCTGGGCCAGACCCTCTCCAGGGAAACTGGAGCAACCTCCCCTGCTGGGGAGACAGACAAATACCCACCAACTCTGATACCAGGAAGAGGGAAACAGATGCCTCTTCCCAGGAAAATCTCTTCCTTCTTCTGCCACCAGAGGGCAGAAGAGTTCTGTTTTGCAGCATTTGGGGCTAGAGCACTCTTTCTGGGCTCAGAGCTGGAAGGAGTCTTGGACTAAAAGGAAAGAACAACAAGGAGGGGAGCCCCCGATGCCAGGTTTTACAAGACCGTAACGTCGGCAGGAGGCCTGCATCTGTGAGGCAGCTTTTGAATGAATCTCCTGTGGCGCTCCCTCCTTTCCGGAAGCGGTTTTGTCTCTCATCTAAACACAGGGCCTCCCTCCTCCCTGTGGAGGCAGAGCTAAGGCTGAACAATGTTCTGAACTTACAAATACCTTCTGAGCCATGAACCTTAACAGCCCCGGGTCACCCCACCTGCAGAGTGTGGAGGGAGCGCTTGGTGAACCGGCTTCCCCAGCTGCAGGGGGGCCAGGCCTGTCCCGCCCCTTCTCCAAGAGTGGCCAGAATCTGGCAAAAAGGCAGAGAGCTGTAACTCCAGCCTGTCTCCCTGCCCGTCCTTCACAATGATATTCTCCAAACCTATATCTCATGGCTACTGCCCCATGTCCCACTGCCCGGAAAGGACTGCCAACTTCGTCAACCTCATTTCTTCCCAACTCCCATGCTGTACTCCAGCTGTGCTCACCTGCACTCGGCAATTATTCTCTGTCCACGCCTCTGCCACCTGCCTTTCTGACCCTCCTGTCCTTATTGACTAAGCACATCCTCTATCCTGCTGCAGGACTCAGTTCAGATCCCACTTCCTCTGAGCGGCTTCCAGATGATGCCCCCACATCAGCTCAGGCGCACCTCACCTGAAAACCCACAATCCCCTGTCTTCACCCTTACTGATGTGCCTGGGCCCTCCTTCTATAATTATGTCTTCCTGTTAGACTGTGCACTTGAGCAGAGCTCAGGCAAGTCTGTCAAATGAATGAGTGAATGAACACTTGGCATAACCAAAGAGGATGGTCAAAACAGGCAACAGAAATAGCTATAAAAGATTACTCTATTAGGAAAGAGAATAAACAAATTTCACAGTTGAAGATTTGGAAGTTAACTACATTCTAATGTGTGGGAAAATTATTTTTTTTTCTGGTACAAAAATAAAGAAAAAATGCATGAATACTAAATAAATTAGAGATTAAAATAACAAACAAAAAAAAAAGATTACTCTATTTAGTCATGAGATATTACACTATTTAGCATGAGATAAAAATCTAGCAGCAGATAACAAGATACTGTCCTGTTTTTATCTATTGGATCTTAGTAAGCCCTGAGATAAACTGCTAATAATGTATTTCACAGACGAGGAATCTGAAGATTACACTGGAAAGCAATAATCCAGAATCTCTCAATTTGGAAGTGATAGAGTCAAAACTTGAACCTAGACCCTAAGATCTGAAACTCCAGTTCTTCTGGTATAACAAACTCACAGAGGAAGGAAAGGCCTAAATCTAAGCAGTGAATGCTGACACTCGGAATGCTTTCTGAATTCAGGAGTAGCCCAAGAGGACATTGAAAATTAGGCTGAAAATATAAAAAATGATTCAACGAAAGCTGAGATAATTTGGGGGATGCTAACTTTCTAACAGGTAATTACTGAAGATAGGGAAGCTCAGGGCTTTCTGAGCAGCTGTTATGATTACCAATTAATTTCAGCAATTAACACCTGTGTTGAAAGACCTGGCATACACGCCCACTCTCAAAGAGCCCTGGGCGGAAAGGCCAGCTCTGCCACGCTGGCAGGCAGAGAAGTGAAGGGCAGGAGAAGGAAAGTAAGGAAGTCAAGAGTGAAATTGGAGCCAAAATAAACACCACACAACCTGTCCCTTTAGCGTTAAGCACATTTGGCAAGTGGCTTCCTTGTGGCCCATACCAAGAGGAAAACAGTGAGTTATGGGACTCATAGCTGGGAGCACAGGCTCTGGAGCACCTGCCTAGGTGTGAATCTGACTCTGTCCCTTCATAGCTGTGTGGCCTTGGACAAGTGAACTAACTTCTCTGAGCCTCAATTCTTTATCTGTAAAATGGTAAAGACAGCACTCGGATTTTGCAAAATTCTCAGATTTTGCAAAGAATGAATGAATTAACTCATTTGCAGCACTTAGCTTGACACAAAATAAGTACTCAATAAAGGTTATTTTAAGGATAGAAAAAAAAAAAAAAACATGAATGACACCATCTCTGATGCCGAAACATTCACAAGAGACCCAACTGCAGTCCAGGCACAGGGTCTCTGGTGGTCTTGATCCAATGATGAGCTCTGGAACACAGAGAGCTGTGACAATAAATAGATGCTCACTTCGTTGAAAGTGGTGGCTGCTGGGAGCACCACCTCTGAGGCACGCCTGCTTTCACGGAGGAAAAGCACAAGACAGGAATGTGTCAGCACACAGCCACGCGCTTGGCCATCCTGATCCAAGGGAGCCATTGCGGGACACATACAACCAAACATCATTTCAGAAAGATCTGGAAGCTCTACAGAGGAGGGATTACAGAAGGCACACTTGGAAAAAGAGAGAGCAGTAGGAAGACACTTATAAATGTGTGCCCTGGACTAAGACAGAGGGGAAGGAGAGAGAGGATGGCACAGACAGTTACTGGAATGAGGACTCACCTGGAGTTTTAAAGCCTGGAAGAGTGGATGGGGCCACGAAAAGAGACAGGGAACCTCAGAAGTAAGGTCCATAGCCCAAAAGACTTTACGGGCACCCCCAGACAGTGCTGGGCAAGAAATCAGGTGTCTTAAGACAAAGGGTCCCTGATACACTGATAGATGCATAACACACTGCATTACCCATGAGAATGGGCAGCCGAGTGTTACAGCTGGGATGCGCTCCCTAGGTGTGTTTATAGACTGAAATAAATGCCCGAGGGCTAATGTATGGTTAAGCAAAGCACAGTACTGCCCGTGGATGATATATCACAAAGTAGTTGAAAATGACATATTTGAAAATGATGCAGAATAAAAATTTTCCTGCAATACAAATTAGATTAGAGCAACCGTGTGACACTTGGAAATGAACTCAGAAATAAAATATAACTGGGTCATAATGAGAAGATTATGGGTAAGAATGTTGTGATTTCAATGCCTTTGAGAAAATCAAATGGCTCATACATATGGAAAGATGTTTTACTTTACTCAGTTTAACAAATGCAAATCACAGCCACACTGAGATATTTTTCATTCATCAGATGCAAAAATCCAAAAGTTTAATAATATACTCTGTTGGAGAGGTTGTAGAAAAACAGGCACTCATAGACACTGCTTCGGGGAGAGTAAACTGGTACCACTACTGTGTCAGTAGAGTAATGGGCTCCCCAAAGACGTCCAGATCCTAATTCCCAGAACCTGTTAAGTTCTGTGGGAAAGGGGAAATTAATCAGCTGACCTTGAGATGGGGAGATTATCCAGATGAGCTCAATGGAATCACAAGGGATCTTTAAAAATAGAAGAGGGAGGTAGAGGAGTCAGAAAATGTGATGACAAAGCAGAGGTCAGAGTGATGTGGTTGCTGCTAGCTTTGTAATAAGTTGTCACAACAGCCATGGAAAGTAATACACCTGCATGGAGAGCAATTTGGCAATATCCATCAAAATTACCTAGTAGCTCAGCTGATAAAGAATCCACCTGCAATGCAGGAGACCCCGGTTCAATTCCTGGGTCAGGAAGATCCTCTGGAAAAGGGATAGGCTACCCACTCTAGTATTCCTGGGCTTCCCTGGTGGCTCAGCTGGTAAAGAATCCGCCTGCAATGCGGGAGACCTGGTTCGATCCCTAAGTTGGGAGGAGCTCCTGGAGAAGGGAACGGCTATCCACTCCAGTATTCTAGTCTGGAGAATTCCATGGACTGTACAGTCCATGGGGTCGCAAAGAGTCGGACAGGACTGGGTGACTTTCACTTTCATCAAAATTACAAATGACCTCTGTCCCTTCCTTGGGAAATTTCTCCAAAAAACTGGGTGGGATCTAAGTAGATGGCTGACAGGAGTGAGACTTCACAGTATACCTGAGTTTCTTCTAAAAAAAAATTATTTATTTATTTGGCCCCACGGGGTCTTAGTTGCGGCACGCAGGATCTTTAGTTGTGGCATGTGAACTCTTACTTGTGGCATGTGGGAACTGGCTCCCTGATCAGGGATTGAACCCGAGCCTCCTGCATCGGGAGCGTGAAGTCTCAGTCACTGGACCACCAGGGAAGTCCCCCCAGAGTTTCTCTATACCAGAATTTCAAGTCTGGTTCATCCTATTTCCTGAATACATCTCAAACTCATTTCTTTGCTCTCCCACAGCTATCTGCTCTGCTCCAGGCCACCACCATCTCTTTCTGGGTTGCTGCAATCCTTTCCTAACCAGACTTTCTGATTCTAGCTCACTCCTCCATTCCATCCTCAAACTGCAGTAAAAGTGATCTTTCCAAACATAAATCTCATTCTGTCACTTGCTCTGCCTAGAACACTCCATTACTCCCCAGTGCCCTTACGAACTGTCACTTTTCCCAGCTTTGCTACCAGGCATCTGCCTCTTTCTCTCCAGAGAGGACTCATCTCCCACTACTCCCAACCCCTTCCAGCCACAACAACCTTCTAGCAGCCCTATGAATGCATATTTCACTTTAGCTTCCAAACCTTTGCACCTATCACCCATCTTTCACGCCCTCTATCCAGGTCAACTCTTAGTTATCTTTAGGTCTCGACAATATATACCTCATCCTTACCAGAAACCTTCCCTCGCTTCCTAAAACTGAGTCGGCTCTCCAAGAGCTCCCTCAGATTGTCCCCCCTTAAGTCTGTTCCTTTGCCTGGCCCGCCCACTGGCATATGCACTGCTTCCGTGGGGACTTTATCTGAGTACCGCAGCATCCCCAACACCAAGCCAGGGTGGGTAGGTAGGTTCCTTGGGAAACTCTTGCTGCAATGAACATCACTAAGGTTCTAAGACTCTAAGATTCTATTTGCTGTCTCCAGATTCTGTGTTTGAAAGGCCGATGCTTTTAGGATTCTGATTTTACGTTATTAAAAAACGCGTCCACTTCTATCTAGTTCGTATCCCTAGGAGCTCAAAGTTTGCGATTTCAACTCTCTCGAACCAGTACTTCACTCTTAACCTCCCGGAGCGTCTGCGGGGGGCCGCCGGGCAGGTTCGACCGCCTGAGCTCACCCGCCCCCAGGGGGTCACTAGACACCACCCAGGCTCCCCGGCACCCCCGACCCCCTCACCTGGCCGCCTGCATGAGCGCGCTCCAGCCGTAGTGGTTGCGGCTGTTGACCGAGGCGCCGCGTCGCAGCAGGAAGCGCACCAGCGGCTCGTGGCCCCCGGCCGCCGCGAACTGCAGCGCCGTGTTGCCCGCCTCGTCCGAGCAGTCCACGGGCACCGGCGCTCCGGCCGCCGCCCCGGGCCCGGCCGCCTCGGGCCCCGCCGGCTCCGCGCCCGCCTCGGGCTCCGCGCAGCGCTCCGCGGGTTCCGCAGCCCCCGGCTCCAGCAGCCGCCGCGCAGTCTCCGTGTCTCCCTGATCACAGGCGCGCAGCAGCAGCTGGAAGGCCGGGGGCAACCCGCCCTCACCCATCGCGGCCCGCGGCCCGGGTCTGTGCGCTGGGCCGGCCGCGCCAGCTCCGCCCCCGGATACCGCACGCCGGCGCCCACTTCCGCCGGCCCGCGCGCCTACTGTGTGCCGGCCGTGTGCGGAGGGTCGGGGCGCGCGCCTACTGTGTGCCCGGCGCGCGCCCGGGGCGAGAGCGCGCCTCGATCGCCCACACCGGGGGCGGGGAACCGGGCGGGGTGGACCGCGGGTTCCGGGAAGCTCCAGGCAGCGTCCGCCGCCGAGCTCGCGAGTTCGACTTTGAGTTTTCGGCGCCCGCTTGGGGTCCTCCTCGCAGCTCCAGAGACTTCCTGCCCCGTACGGAGGTCGGAGCGACCTCTCCAGCCCTCCTAACGCTGCGAGCTCCCGACCACTGGGCCGAGGTCTGAGACCACAGCCTCATAGGCCTGTGGCACGCGCCGCTGACCCTCAGCACCCGGCACTAACCCGGCGCCTCCTAAAGGGTCGTTGACTGAGTTAAGGTACAGTTGGGTCCACTCTGTCTTCCCACAATGTCCTGCCCGGCCATCAGTGCCGTTCTGTCTGGGACAGGCGTTAGGGCTACAAGCACCTCCTATACCTTCATGTCTCTTCATCAGTGGTTCTTGAAGCACCACCATCTGTGACATTTTACAAATGCAAGTTTTCTCATCTTACTCAGACCTACTGAATCGGAAACCGAATAAGGAGTCCAGTCACTTGTATCTTAAGCCCTCTAGGTGATTCTAAAGCACGTTAAAGTTTGAGACCCACTGTTTAATCCTTAACAGCAGTGCTGTCAGCCACGGGGAAGGGCCCAGACTATCACTTCAATTTACAGCAGTTAACTAAGGCTGATATGAACAGCCCACTCATTGGAAAAGACCCTGATGCTGGGAAAGATTGAAGGCAGAAGGAGAAGAGGGCAATAGAGGATGAGATGGTTGGATGGCATCAAGAGCTCAATGGACATGAATTTGGGCAACTCTCATAGATAGTAAGGGACAGGGAGGACTGGCCTGGTACAGTGCTTGGGGTCACAAAGAGTTGGACACGACTTAGCAACTGTACAACAACAATTAAGGCTTGAAGACGTTATGTCTTGCTAAAGGCCACACAACTGTGGCCTTGATATGCACTGGGAAACCAAAAGTCACGTAACTGTCGTGTGGGAGAGCTGTGACTAGGACCCAGGTCTTCTGACATCTAGTCCAGTGCTCTTTCTATCTCAACAAGTATTTATTGAGTGCCTACTATGTGCCAGGCACTGTTTTAGGTGCTGGAGAAACTGCAGAGAATGGAAAATAAAATTCCCTGCCATCCTGGGCCTGACAGGGGAAAGAGACAGGCACAAGCAAGTAAGTAACTTGTATTTCAAATTGTGATATGTTTTTAAACAAGAAACAGAACATAACAAAATCCAAGTAAATGGGCTAAAGGCTGGGATGTCACTTTATAATAGGTTGGGTAGAGAAGAAATCACTGAGAAGGTGACATTTTCACAGAGACCTGAAGGAATTGAGCAATCAAGTAATGCTGACATTTGGAGAGAGTGCAATCCAGGCAGAGGGAAAGACAAAGATTCTAATAAGAGCAGCCCAGCCAGCAAATTGCTTTAGCTTCCTTCCTGTTCATCGCAATAACAGAGGTTAACATTCTGATCTGGGGTAACTGGTTTCCATAGACTGTGAGCTGTGGCCCCAAAGTCTAGCAAAAAGCTAGATGTTGAGTAGGTGTTCAGTACATGATTGTTAAAAGGATTATGTCTTGTATGTAGAATTATAATACAGAACAAAACTGGATGAGGGTGTGAGGAAGGAATAAGGGTCATGGCTTTGGCAGATCAAAAGAAGGTGGTAATGCCCTTAGGGTCTGGGCCAGTGGGCTGGAAAAGAAAGTCTCAGGTGAAGAGTAAAATGAGGGGAAGTCTTCAAAGTACACAGGGCTCAGATTGCAAAATGCTTCAGTACCAGGGATTTATTCTGTGAGTAATGGATAATCATGGAACATGTTTGAGCAGATGAGTTAATGGGGACAGAGCCAATCACTGGCAGTGTTGGAGATGGTACAGTGATACCTCAGAGATAACGCGGGTCCGGTGCCAAGCCATTGCAAAAAGGCGGGTTACGTGACTTTTGGTTTCCCAGTGCATATCAAAGTTATGTTTACACTGTACTGTAGTAAGTGTGCCATAGTCTGAAAACACAATGTAAATACCTCAATTTAAAAATACTTTATTGCCGAAAGTGCTAAGCATCATCTAAGCCCTTGGTGAGTTGTAATCTTTTTGCAATAGTTAAATAGCAAGGAGAGATAAGAAAGCCTTCCTCAGTGATCAGTGCAAAGAAATAGAGGAAAACAACAGAATGGGAAAGACTAGAGATCTCTTCAAGAAAATTAGAGATACCAAAGGAACATTTCATGCAAAGATAGGCTCGATAAAGGACAGAAATGGTATGGACCTAATAGAAGCAGAAGATATTAAGAAGAGGTGGCAAGAATACACAGAAGAACTGTACAAGAAAGATCTTCACGACCCAGATAATCACGATGGTGTGATCACTCACCTAGAGCCAGACATCCAGGAATGTGAAGTCAAGTGGGCCTTAGAAAGCATCACTACGAACAAAGCTAGTGGAGGTGATGGAATTCCAGTTGAGCTATTTCAAATCCTCAAAGATGATGCTGTGAAAGCGCTGCACTCGATATACCAACAAATCTGGAAAACTCAGCAGTGGCCACAAGACTGGAAAAGGTCAGTTTTCGTTCCAATCCCAAAGGAAGGCAATGCCAAAGAATGCACAAACTGCTGCACAATTGCACTCATCTCACATGCTAGTAAAGTAATGCTCAAAATTCTCCAAGCCAGGCTTCAGCAATATGTGAACCGTGAACTTCCAGATGTTCAAGCTGGTTTTAGAAAAGGCAGAGGAACCAGAGATCAAATTGCCAACATCCACTGGATCATCAAAAAAGCAAGAGAGTTCCAGAAAAACATCTATTTCTGCTTTATTGACTATGCCAAGGCCTTTGACTGTGTGGATCACAATAAACTGTGGAAAATTCTGAAAGAGATGGGAATACCAGACCGTCTGACCTGTCTCTTGAGAAACCTGTATGCAGGTCAGGAAGCAACACTTAGAACTGGACATGGAACAACAGACTGGTTCCAAATAGGAAAAGAAGTACGTCAAGGCTGTATATTGTCACCCTGTTTATTTAACTTATATGCAGAGTACATCATGAGAAACGCTGGGCTGGAAGAAACACAAGCTGGAATCAAGATTGCCGGGAGAAATATCAATAACCTCAGATATGCAGATGACAACACCCTTATGGCAGAAAGTGAAGAAGAACTAAAGAGCCTCTTGATGAAAGTGAAAGAAGAGAGTGAAAAAGTTGGCTTAAAGCTCAACGTTCAGAAAACTAAGATCATGGCATCTGGTCCCATCACTCCATGGGAAATAGATGGGGAAACAGTGGAAACAGTGTCAGACTTTATTTTTTTGGGCTCCAAAATCACTGCTGATGGTGATTGCAGCCATGAAATTAAAAGACACTTACTCCTTGGAAGGAGGGTTATGGCCAACCTAGATAGCATATCTAAAAGCAGAGACATTACTTTGCCAACAAAAGTCCGTCTAGTCAAGGCTATGGTTTTTCCAGTGGTCATGCATGGATGTGAGAGTTGGACACTGAAGAAAGCTGAGTGCTAAAGAATTGATGCTTTTGAACTGTGGTGTTGGAGAAGACTCTTGAGAGTCCCTTGGACTGCAAGGAGATCCAACCAGTCCATCCTAAAGGAGATCAATCCTGGGTGTTCATTGGAAGGACTGATGTTGAAGCTGAAACTACAATACTTTGGCCACCTCATGCGAAGAGTTGACTCATTGGAAAAGACCCTAATGCTGGGAAGGATTGGGGGCAGGAAGTGAAGGGGACGACAGAGGATGAGATGGTTGGATGGCATCACCGACTCGATGGACATGGGTTTGGATAGACTCCGGGAGTTGGTGATGGACAGAGAGGCCTGGCGTGCTGCAATTCATGGGGTCACAAAGAGTCAGACACGGCTGAGCGACTGAACTGAACTGAACATCAAAAATCACTGATCACAGATCACCATAACAGATGAAATCATAATGAAAAATGTGGAAATACTACAAGAATTACCAAAATGTGACAGTGATACAAAGTAGGCAAGTGCTGGTGGAAAAATGGTGCTCATAGACTTACCCCATGCCAGGTGGCCACAAACCTTCACTCTATAAAAGATGCCACATCTGGGAAGCATGATAAAGGAAAGCACAATAAAACAAGGTGTGAGTGTACACAGTCACTCATTTCCAGATTTGGCCTCATTCACCAATAGAGATGAGAACAACTTTCTTCTCAATGTCTAATGAAGACTTGGTTTCTTGAAAATCCTGAGCAACTGCTTCCTTGTATTATTCTATTTACTAAGATGTCTTTTCTTATACTTTACTAACTAGTTGTTTCATTATAAAAGTAAGATACATGGTACAAAAAAGCAAATTCCAACAGTACAAAAGGGCATAAAGCGAAAGCAAAAGCTCCTTTCCCCTTTCCACTTTCCCAGTCCTACTTCCCACAGGTAACCAACATTCACATTTATTTTATCTTTACAAAAATACTTCATATGTATTCAAACATGCACACCTACTTATAGGCATTAATCAAGCTTCTTGATTGCAAGTAGCAGAAATTAACTCTGTGGATAATTTAAGAAGAAAGGGGATTTAATATGAGGTTTTATTCATAGCTCACAGATCCCACAAGGGCCAGAGAACCAGCCCCGAAGGCTCCACAACCAAGAACAATGCCCCAAATCATGCCAAGCTGCACCCTACACCAGGATGGAGTCTGCACAGGCCCTTTTTGGTGTCACTGGCTTCATAGTCCAAGCCAGAGATGGGAGCATCTGAGTGGCCTGGCCAGGTCGTGTGTTTTGCCTTGCAGAAAGGGAGCTGAGAAAGTGCATTTCTGGTATTTTCAGCATGCATAATGGGAGGTAGGCTCCACTGTGGGTGCCCCAGAAGGTAGGGTACCTGGATAGGAAAGGGTTTTGATGCTGGGCAGCCAAGAAGGATAACAAAGATCTACTGCAAATATTCCCTCTAGGGTGGATCTCTGTTGCTTATACCTGTCTTGCCTCTCCTACTCGGGAAAGAGACACCCTCTTTTTTGGGGGAGCCTCCTTCCCCCACTCTCATTCTGAGTGGTTCAGATTAGTGTATGTCCAAGCCCATTCCAATTCCTTCAGCCCAGGATTTCTTGTTAAAGCAGATGGGAAAAAGACCCTCTCTGCTGAGGTCCTCAGCTGTCATAAGTAGGCTGGGGCTTGCTCTGTCCCCACTTAAAGATGGCCTGCCTGAGAGTGAAGCCACTATACAGAAAAGCAGAGACGAGTAATAGAAAAAGATGGAGCCAGAATCACTCCCCATCTCCCAATTCTTTTCAGTTAGGTTTGTCTTGAGCAGGGTGGTTGTTACTTGCAATCCAAGCCTTAACAAATGCATTTTTTTTAAAACTTTTTAAAGCAATGGGTTCCTACTATGCATGCTATTTTGAACATCCCCCCCACCCTTTTTTTCATTGAACAAGCGGCTTAGGCATCTTTCCATGTAGGTGAATATAGATCTATTGCATCCTTTTTAATGGTTGCATATAACACTATTATGCAGATGTACCATAATTTATTTAATCATTTTTTAATGATGCACAATTAGGTTGTTTCCAGTTTTCTGCTGTTATTAAAAAAAAATCTGCATTGAATGGCACTTGTAGTAGTCAGGGTCCCAGCAGGTGACAGATGGTACATTTGGCTGGGGAAATGAGGACCATTTACTAACGGACTAATTACAGATATGTGGGCAGCTACTAAGAGCCACAAGGGATGATGCAGTACTCAGAGGCTGATGACAGTAGGGAGCCATTACCAATCCAGGCCTAAAGGGGGAAGGGAGAGAGCAGTTACTGGAGTTCTGCGAGAGAGAAAACTGGAGAAATGTACCTGATGGGAGTTGTGGTCTCTAATAGAGGGGCTCATCCATCCTATGGCAACCCAGCAGAAGCAATCCCCAGAGGAATAAAAACCTCTGGCCTCATCCTCCTCCTGCCCCCTGATCTCTTGCCAGTGCTCCTCAATGGCCAAACCTAACTGTTAGCCAGAGGTTCAGAGCCTACTGATGTGGTCCTCACAGTCAGCCCCTCCCAGGGAGGAGAGACTGAGGGGGTAAATAAAGAATCCAGTCCCTTGCTGCTCAAACTGGTCCCTGGACCAACAGCATCAGTACCTCCTTGGAGCTTCTTAGAAATATAGCATCTTGGGTCCACCAGACACCTATTGAACCAGAATCCATTTCAACACCATTCCCACAAAGATTTTGAAGAATGGATCCAGGACATCTTGGTACATAAATCTCTTCTGCAAGTGTATCTACAGTCTTATTATTTATGAACACTCTTCTAGGATTTTTTCACTGATCCCTATTTTGATCTGGGTCCTCTGAGAATCAAATGCCATAATGGTTTTTGCCTGGGAGAAGTGCTTGTATAGGATAAAGGTAGAAGGAATCAGGAAAGAGAAGGAGCACCTTCAGACCAAGATGCAGGTATAACTGGGAAAAGAGAGTGGGAGGGAAGGAGGCTTGGGTAGAAAGAGCTTCAGATTGCCCTGCAGTTTTGGGGATGACTCAACCAGGCTGATGGGGAGTGCCCAGGCAAAGGGAGTCTGCTAAGACTTCCTGCATCAGACAGAAATGGCTGGGTTCTGGTGTCCCCACCAGGCTTGGTCACTGGGAGAAACCAAAGGAAGCGTAGCCTCAGGAAGAATATAGAACCACAGCTAGAGGTTCTCAGTCAGCTGTTCTCCCTGAAACAGGTTCTCTTGAAGGGCCATCTGAGTGGTGCACCTCCATCACAGACACAATCCCTGTTAACCAACATTGAGTGCCTCCTGTGTGCCAGACATTATGTGTGTTAAGATGGTCCCCAGGGAATCCCACATGCTTGTGGAACAGGGCAGACTGTAAGCTTTCATCGACAATTCAGAGGAAAGTGTCAGAGTGCGGGGGTGTCACTGACAGCTTCATGGGAGAGCTTGACCACAAGTTGGGCAGAAAGACTGGATGTGATCTGGGTAGTTGTACAAAAAGAGAGGAAACAGCATTGGAAAGAGAGCACAGGGATCCAGAGATTGGTGCAATGGATTAGAAGGGAGGTAAGAAGAGTGTGAGAGTAATCTCTAAAGAATATTGATTTACTTTAAAATGTCTTTTTTTTCCCTGATAAGATGATAATATTTGTTGTAAGAATTCCAGTGTTGTAGAAATATAGAATGTTGGCTTCATTAGCTCCATGACTTTGGGTATTTACCATCATATCCCTTGAATCTAGTACATTGCCTGTCAAGTAGTAGGTGATCAATAAATATTTGTTGAAAAAATAGTAAATGGAATGAAAATGAAAGGGCCAAAGAATCTCACTGATCAGAAATAAGTATGACATGATTAGTGGTTTGGTGAATATTTCTTTAGAGTTTTTCCTTTGTTCATATCAACATACTTTACCCAAATAGGATCATACTATTCATTTGGCTCTACAACTTGCTTTTTTTTTTACTTAACAATGCATCTTAAGCGCATTTGTATGTTAAACACCTAGAATTAATGTCATTCTTGTTAATGACACTGTATGGATGTGCAGTACTTTATTTTATAATCTCCTATTAGTGAATATCTGGGTTGTTTCCAACTTTTTGATTTTACATACAATACTGCTATAAGCAATACGTGAACCGTGAACTTCCAGATGTTCAAGCTGGTTTTAGAAAAGGCAGAGGAACCAGAGATCAAATTGCCAATATCTGCTGGATCATCGAGAAAGCAAGAGAGTTCCAGAAAAACATCTATTTCTGCTTTATTGACTATGTCAAAGCCTTTGACTGTGTGGATCACAATAAACTGTGGAAAATTCTGAAAGAGATGGGAATACCAGACCACTGACCTGCCTCTTGATAAACCTGTATGCAGGTCAGGAAGCAACAGTTAGAACTGGACATGGAACAAGACTGGTTCCAAATAGGAAAAGAAGTACGTCAAGGCTGTATATTGTCACCCTGCATATTTAACTTATATGCAGAGTACATCATGAGAAACGCTGGGCTGGAAGAAACCCAAGCTGGAATCAAGATTGCCAGGAGAAATATCAATAACCTCAGATATGTAGATGACACCACCATTATGGCAGAAAGTGAAGAAGACCAAAAGAGCCTCTTGATGAAAGTGAAAGAGGAGAGTGAAAAAGTTGGCTTAAAGCTCAACATTCAGAAAACTAAGATCATGGCATCTGGTCCCATCACTTCATGGGAAATAGATGGGGAAACAGTGGAAACAGTGTCAGACTTTATTTTGGGGGGCTCCAAAATCACTGCTGATGGTGATTGCAACCATGAAATTAAAAGACGCTTACTTCTTGGAAGGAAGGTTATGGCCAACCTAGATAGCATATTTAAAAGCAGAGACGTTACTTTGCCAACAAAAGTCCGTCTAGTCAAGGCTATGGTTTTTCCAGTGGTCATGTATGGATGTGAGAGTTGGATGGTGAAGAAAGCTGAGCGCCGAAGAATTGATGCTTTTGAACTGTGGTGTTGGAGAAGACTCTTGAGAGTCCCTTGGATTGCAAGGAGATCCAACCAGTCCATCCTAAAGGAGATCAGTCCTGGGTGTTCATTGGAAGGACTGATGTTGAAGCTGAAACTCCAATACTTTGGCCACCTCATGCGAAGAGTTGACTCATTGGAAAAGACCCTAATGCTGGGTAGGATTGGGGGCAGGAGGAGAAGGGGACGACAGAGGATAAGATGGTTGGATGGCATCAGTGACTCGATGGACATGGGTTTGGGTAGACTCCGGGAGTTGGTGATGGACAGAGAGGCCTGGTGTGCTGCAATTCATGGGGTCGCAAAGAGTTGGACACGACTGAGCGACTGAACTGAACTGAACTGCTATAAGCTCCTGTAAGCTTATCTCTTGAGCACTTACGAATCTATTTCTGTTGAATAAATTGGTAGATGTGAAATTGCAGAATCAACAGGATATAAACACTAACATTGCTAATAAATGTTGCCTAATTGCTTTCCAAAAGGTTATACCAGTTTGCATTCCTACCAACTGGATAAGAGTGCCTGTTTATTCACATCCTTGACAACACTGGAATTAATAACCTGTTTTATCTTTTCCAATCTGATAGGTGAAAAAATATTTTGGAGTAAGTTTAGTTTGAATACTTTTTAAGTAGAGAAGTTGAAGATATTTTGATACATTTATAGACCTTTTTAGATCTCTTTTTTTGTGGGAGCTGTCTATTCAAATCCTTTGGTCATTTTTATTTCTATTTTTTCTTTTTATTTCTCTGTTAATTTTTATATTGAGTAAATGTAATCTGCAAATATGTCTAACCTGTCTTTTGTCTCGAGCTTATATTATTTTGGACCTTACAGAATTTTAAAATTTTATGTAGTCAAATTTATAAATCTTTTCCATAATGATCTCTGGATTTTTTCATCCAATACTTTTATCATTGGATTTGATTTTATTTTTTTGTTTACTATGACATTCTTAGATCATTTGAAATTTGCTTTGGTGTAAAGTGTGAGGTTGGGGCTTCCCAGGTGGCGCTAGTGTTAAAGAACCCACCTACCAATGCAGGAAAAAGAGATGCAGGTTTGATCCCTGGGTCAGGAAGATCCCCGGGAGGAGGGCAGAGCAGTCCACTCCAGTATTCTTGCCTGGAGAATTCCCATGGACAGAAGCCTGGCAGGCTACAGTCCATAGGGTCACACAGAGTCACATAGAGTCGGACATGACTGAAGAGACTTAGCTTGCATGCAAGGTGTGAGGCTGGCATTTAACTTTATTTTTCCAAATGTTTATCAAGTTGCCCTGATCACTGATTGTATCAGCTGTCTTTTCCCCACTAATGTTTGAAGTACCATTACCATATATCTTACTAGACTGTAAAAAAAATGTAATGACCCTCTGTGAAGGGAACTAATATGACAAATCAAAAGTGCCTTCCACAGAAATCTATCTGTTGGTTGAGCAGCAAATAAGATAGTGTAATCAAAGAACAAATAAGCTCCTCAAACTAACAAGAAACCCAAGGAGAGGGTAAGCTACTCAATTTGGGAAGAGGTATGAGAAGAATTAAGGTCCCCACTGAGATTGCCCTCTATGGATGCCAATTTATCATCATTAGTAATATTTACATAATACGCTGGGTAAGCAGAGTAACTTGTTACTTTACCTCTATTAACACACTATTTTAGTTCTAATAGTTCCCAGGTGGTACCAGTGCTGCTATCTAAGGACCACACTTTGAGTAGCAAAGCACTAGGCGTTTTCCATTTGCTCTTGCAAAAGCTCTTTCCACCCTGCTTTGTGTCCAGGGAGGCTATCTGTGTGGACTACATGACTCAGTCCTTCCAAAAACCTTACTCAGGCACTATTATTATTACCAGCGTTTTAAAGATCAGCACTTTGAGTTCAAAGAGGTTAAGTAACTTTCCTAAGGCCTCACAGCAGTCTGTGATAGGGCTGGGGTTTGAGCTCAGGCAAGTGGGCTCCAAGGAGGTGCTCCTGCCCACGAGGCTAAGCTGCCTGTGGTCTCACAGCAGCCTGCCATTGAGGTGTGTGGTGGGAAATCCTGAACTAGGTCCTTGACACCTGGACTCAGATCCTTGTTCTGCCACTTGTGTGTTGTGTGACCATGGATAAACTACCTCACTTCTCTGAACCCATTTTCTCATCTGACTACCTTGCAACGTTGTCAGGGGGTAAAGTGAGATTATACATGAAAAATAAAGTCTAGCAGTCCATTTACACACATATATATATATGCAGATATAGATAAGGTCTAGCAGTTTATATAAAGTCTAGCAATTTATATATACATATATATGCACAGACTTTATAATATGCATATATATAAATAAAAAGCAGCAGTTTATTTATATATATGCATATTATAAAGTCTATGCATATATATATAGATAAATTGCTAGACTTTATATATATAAACATGCCTGCCTAAGTCCCTTCTGTCATGGCCAACACTTTTTGACCCTGTAGACTGTAGCCTGCCAGGCTTGTCTGCCCATGGGATTCTCTAGGCAAGAATACTGGAGTGGGTTGCTATTCTCTCCTCCAGGGCATCTTCCCAGCCCACGGATCAAACCCATATCTCTTATGTCTCCTACATCAGCAGACGGGTTCTTTACCACTAGCACAACCTGGGAATATATACATATATATATATATAAAATCTATATAAGTGCTCAATATTATATATATATATAGATGCTCAATAAGTGACAGCTTGTATGTATTACCTGGGACTTGAACCTAGGTCTTATAAGGCCTAATTCCATTACTCTTTTCTCTGCAACTGAACCTCTATTAGGAAGTATTCCAATCTGGTAAACTAATCCAAGTTGTAATCCTTGTCTGTTTTCTAATCTGACCACAGATCTTAAATGTGTTGAGTGTTTGGACAGAGGCCAAAAGACATAGCTCCAAGCCTTTCCTATCACACCTGCCTTCCAACCAGCAGACTCTATTGTGGGTGGAGTCACCTCCCACTAGTCTGATACCAGCAGCAGTTCTGGGTCAGAGCTGTGTTCCCTGGTTCACTCCAAACCCCATTCCCGTCCTGGAGCCCTGGGGGAGATGCTCATGGCAGAGCCATATCCCCAGGGAGCCCAATTACTAGAGACTGTAAATCAAAGCAGATGGCAAGTTAGATCCTACTCTGCCTGAGCCATCAACTTGTTGGAGACCATCTCCCCACTCTGTGTCTCAGGCTCCCCATGTTTAAAATGAGAGAATCAGACCAGACTTCTGCTTCTTAACTTTTTGGCTGTGATCCCTTTGAAAATAGAGAATATTGATAAAAAGCTTTGGACTAGTTTACCAGTTTACTCACTCTAACTTTCTATAGGAGATACAAGACCATCAATTTCCCTGAGTTGGGCACCAGCAGAAGGAGTTCCAGATTAACCAATTTCAAATCTCTGATATCACTTTAACATTCAGGTATCCATATAAACATAACTTCTTCACAGAAGCCTTCCTAAACCCCTAAACCAGATTCTACTAGTGTAAGTCCTTTTGCTGCTGCTGCTAAGTCGCTGCAGTCGTGTCTGACTCTATGCGATCCCATAGACGGCAGCCCATCAGGCTCCACCGTCCCTGGGATTCTCCAGGCAAGAACACTGGAGTGGGTTGCCATTTCCTTCTCCAATGCATGAAAGTGAAAAGTAAAAGTGAAGTCGCTCAATCATGTCTGACTCTTCACGACCCCGTGGACTGCAGTCTACCAGGCTCCTCCGTCCATGGGGTTTTCCAGGCAAGAGTACTGGAGTGGTTTGCCTTTTCCATAAGTCCTTTTAGCACCCTGTAATTTTTCTTCAAAATACTTATCACAACTCTAATAAGTTATCTTTTTATTATCTATCCATTCCATCACACTCTCAACACCATGATGTCAAAAGTATCTGTCTTATGACAAAGATTCTCTCCATGACCAAACTCTAGACAGGTTGTTCCAAACCCTCTTCTTGACTAGGGCTCAACCATGGGCTGTAAAAGCTATAGACTCAACACAAATGATTTTATCCACCCACTTCCCCTCACATTAAAAAGACTTGAACACTAAAATAGTTTCAAAGACTATGACCCTGGGACTTCCCTTGCAGTCCAGTGGTTAAGACTCCAGGTTCCCACTGCAGAGGGAGCAGGTTTGATCCCTAAGAGGGAAGCTAAGATCCTGCATGCCATGCAGATCAGGCAAAAAAAGAAAAAAAAAAAGACTATGATTCCCTTAAGTGCCTGCCTGAGAAAGCTCAAGGCTATCCAAAGAATTTGCTGTTTGTTCTGTCCAACACCTAACCAGACGCCCCTCACCACCTTTTCTTACAGCATTTGCTAAAAGGGGCTTACAGTTGTAAATCTTTCTTTGTCCCTTAAGATTGTATATATCTCCTAAAATTCAGGAGTATCTTTCTCAAAGACCTGAAAGCCATTCTTTTAAAATGCAATCGTCAGAAAGGACAGGGCCTCTGTTTCCCAGCCACAGCGGGAGCATAGCATCTGACTTTGGTGACTGCCAGCCAACAGACATGTCTGGGCTAATCACTTACACTGACCAATCCTTTGTAATTTTTCACTTCTTCGACTCTACTTAAAATTCCTAGTTACCTCAGTGCAAATCAAAGTTGAATGAGTTCATACTGGACCCTCTTTCCTAGTGCAATAGTGTGTTACTGATTCAAATCTGTTCTTCCCACTTTAACTAGTGTCCAGCTTTGTTTATCATTGACATGTGCTCATTATAGTGTGCCTATCCCCTAGCATGGTACCTAGCACATCACAGATGCTCAATAATATTTCCTGTCGAAATATGTTGATTAAAATCACCGATTTGTTCCAGTTATCTATTGTTGTGTTACAAACCATCCTCAAACTTCATGGTGTAAGACAATCTTTTTATGTTCATGGATTCTGTGGGTCAGGGGTTTGAAGACAGCATTTCTCTGGTCTATGATGTCTGAGAACACGGCTGAGATGATGTGAAATGACTGAGGAGGATCCACTTCCAAGATGGCTTCTTCACTCACCTGTCTGATGCCTGGGCTGTCTCAGGTGGCTGAAGGCTGGGTTCAGCTGACACTGTTGACTGGGTGTCTGCCTATGGCCTCTCTAGCATGATGGCATCAGGATAGTCATATTTCTTTCCTGGCAGCTCAAGACTTCAATGGTGGGCACATGAAGTTTCCCAAGGTGGAAACTTCATGGCCTTTTATACCTAGCCTAAGAAGTTAAACCTAACTTCTTTGCTAACTTCTTTTCTAGTATAAACCTAACTTCTTTGCTATCATATTCTATTGGTTGAAGCACTTATAAATCTGCCTTGATTCAGGGAAAGGAGTTTCAAAGAATTTTCAGCCTTGCTTTATTTATTTTTATTTATTTATTGGCTGTACTGGGTCTTGTTTCTGCATGTGGGCTTTCTCTAGGTGTGGTGACCGGGGGCTACTCTTGTGTTGTGGTGCACGGTCTTCTTATTGTGGTGGCTTCTCTTGTTGCAGAGCATGGGCTCTAGAGCATGTAGACTTCTTTTGCTGTGGCTTGAGGGCTCTAAAGTGCAGTTTCAGTGGTTTGTGGTGCATAGGCTTAGCTGCCCAGCGGCATGTGGAATCCTCCCAGACTAGGGGTTGAACCCATGTCTCCTGCATTGACAGGTGGATTCTCCCCCACTGGAGCACCAGGGAAGTTCTGCAACCTGGTTTTAAAATTACCATAGTATCAGAGTAAGATTTGGGGAGAATTCTCTTGCAACTAGTCCTCTGTATCATTGAGGATTAGACTTGACTGCCTAGGGCAGAAAACCCATAGAAACAGTGGCTTCAATGCTATAGAAGTTTATTTCTCTCTCACATAAACAAAGCCTGGAAGGAGGCCATCTGGACTGGTTCAGTGTCCACAATGTTAGGGACCTGGACTCCTGCCATGGTGTTCCACCATTTTCAGTGCATGACCCAAGGAGGCTGGTTGAGCTCCAGGCTTCACAGCCACAATCCAGCCAGCAAGAAGGAAAGGTAAGGAAGTTTCCTTTGAGGACATGACTCAGAAGCCCCATCTGACAGCACCACTTATGGCCCATCAGTGGCACATTTAAGTCACTTGGCCATGCCTAGCTGCAAGGAAGGCTGGGAAATCTAGTCTTTATTTTGGAAGATCATGGGTCCAGAAAAACAAGCAATTTGTTTAAAAAGTATTCTACTGTTAAGGAAAATGAAAAGATTGGATGTTGGCAGATAGCTAGCAGTCTCTGCCACACCTTTTTATCCTGTTCTGTTTCCTGTTCTGCTACTGATCAGCAGTGGGCCTGAACAAGATGCTTTCTCTGGCCTGGTTACCAAGTTCTGTGGTAATTAGGGAGGAGGATGCTGCAATCTAATAAAGAAGTTGAAAAGATTAAGCAAATAAAGTGTCAAGGCTCCGATTTCAGGGAGAAGAACTGGAGCACCATCCAATCAGCCTCCTTTCTACTTTTCTGGGTGGTTTTCCCCTGGGATTTCTGGGAGCAGATTTTGAAAACTCCCAAACAGATTTGCTAAGTTCTTTCCAGCAAGAAGACCTTAAGAATTCATGTCTGTTGCATTTTGGGAGTAACTTCTCTCTGCACTTAACCAGGCTGAGCCCTCCATCAAGTATTAATACTTTCCCACTGAATTCAAATAGGCACCTGCAGAAGTGAGTGTGTGACACAAAGTCAGCCATGAATTGAGCACTTATTATGTGTCTGACACTGAACCAAGTTCTAGGATCATACAGTTACCTCAGCCTTAGTGAAAAGTGAAAGTCGTATCTGACTCTTTGGGACCCCATGGACTGTAGCCTACTATGCTCCTCCCTCCATGGGATTTTCCAGGCAAGAGTACTGGAGTGGGTTGCCATTTCCTTCTCCAGAGGATCTTCCTGACCCAGGGATCAAACCTGGGTCTCCCGTGTTGTAGGCAGACGCTTTACCATCTGAGCCGCCAGGAAGATCTCAGCCTTAGTCCTTTACATTCTTTTTGTTACAAGGCCAGGTTGTGAATTAACTACAATCCATTCCCAGGTGGCGCTAGTGGTAAAGAGCACACCTGCCAATGCAGGAGACATAAGAAATGTGGGTTTCAATCCCTGCGTTGGGAAGATCCCCTGGAGAAGGGCATGGCAACCCATTCCAGTATTCTTGCCTGGAGAATCACATAGACAGAGGAGCCTGGCAGGCTACAGTCTGTAGGGTCATAAAGATCCATAGGGTCATAAAAAGTCAGACACGACTGAAGCAACTTAGCACACAGTGTAGCAAGAGCATTGAATTGTGTCCCTGCCCCCCCAAAGATCTTTACAGATGTAATCAAATTAAGATTACACTACAATCAAGATACAGAATCAGGGCTGGCATTAGGGTGAGATGAATGAGGTGAGCTGTGTAAGCACAAGGTCAGATTCTGCCTTTATTAGAGTGGCCCACATCCAATGACCAGCACCCTTAGAAGATAAGTAGAAGGGACAAAGAGGCAAAATCAGAAGAGTGTCATATGAGTATGGAGGCAGAGATTGGAATAAGGCAGTCAAGGAATGCAAAGGATGGCTGACAAGGGTGGAAGAGATTCTCCCCTGGAGTGTTCAGGGAGAGTGTGGCCCTGCTAATAAGACTGATTACAGACCTCTAGCTTCCAGATGGAGAAGGTGATGGCACCCCACTCCAGTAGTCTTGCCTGGAAAATCCCATGGATGGAGGAACCTGGTAGGCTGCAGTCCATGGGGTCGCAAAGAGTTGGACATGACTGAGTGACTTCACTTTCACTTTTCACTTTCATGCATTGGAGAAGGAAATGGCAACCCACTCCAGTATTCTTGCCTGGAGAATCCCAGGGACGGGGGAGCCTGGTGGGCTGCCGTCTATGGGGTCGCACAGAGTCGGACACGACTGAAGCGACTTAGCAGCAGCAGCAGCAGCCTCCAGAACTGAGGGAATAAGTCTGTGTTGTTTTTAGCCACCTAGTTTGTGGTACTTTGATATGGCAGTTCTTGGAAACTAATAGACATGGTCAGTTTGACGTGTCAGCTTGGCTAGGCTTTAAACCTCAGTTATTTAATCAAACAGTAATCTAGATGTTGTCATGAAGGCATTTTGTAGATATGATTAACATTTATGATCAGTTGACGTTAAGGAAGGAGGTTGTTTAGGTGAGCATGATTTCCTCAGTTAAAGCCCTGATGAGCAGAACTGAGATTGCCCTAGAAAATAAATTTTGCCTGTGGACTGTCACAGAGTTTCAGCCTGTCCTTCCTGATGGCCTGCCCTACAGATTTTGAACTTGCTTGACCAGTCTCCACAACTGCATAAGCCAGTTTCTTGCAATAAATATCAATATATCTCTTACTGCTTTGTTTCTTGTGTGGAACTCTGACTAATCTATAAAAGGATGATGTGAACTTCAAATACATTTACCCAAAAAGCTATGATTAGTGAAGGCTTCATGGAGGAGGTGGCTTTTGGCAGGGCCTTGAAGGATGGGTAGGAGTTTGTTAGGTGGGGAAAAGCTTTTCCAACAGAGAGAACAGCCTGTGTAAAGGCCTGGAAACCATGCCTCCTCTACCCTCAATGATAGGCTTACAGAATTTGGAGTCATACTGTGGGGGCCTCTCCTGTCAAGCTGAGGACTTCAGCACTTGTCCTGGAGACTAGTGAGTCTCCTTTATTCTTTGTTCGTTTTATGTATCTCTTTATTTTTTGCTTTTTAAACACCAAGATATAACTTTCATAGGTCCAGTGCATAGGTTTTAAAGAAAAACTTGGTGAATTTTTAGATGTGTATATATCCATGTAATCCCCACTACAATCAAGATGTAGAATCTGGGCTGGGATTAGGGTGAGGTGAATGAGGTGAGCTGTGTAAGCACAGGGTCAGATTCTGCTTTTAGAATTTTGATATTTTGTTCATCATGGACTTTTGGCATTTATTTTGATTTTGAAAACTATTGTTTATTTTGATTACTTAGGTTTATTTGGCCCACATTTGAATTTTCCACCTTGGAGAGACGCTCATGCCTCACTATAGTTTAGACCCTGTTAAATAGTTCCAGCAATCCTCCCCAGGGAAAACCTGGAGCTAAGGCCCAGGGTACTTAACATGAAGGGATGGCCTGGGGGTGTGTTCAATCATGTTATGGGTGCCTATGCATGTTTTTCTCAAGGGATAGTTCATTCCTTTGATCAGTTTCTTGGAGGCATCTGTAAAATGAGGAATAAGAAACAGAGTAGGTACTGACTAACAGGGAGCCAGTGGAGGGTTTGTTATGCAAGGTGTAGGAGCAGTATGTCCTAGGTCGGTGTATCTGCAGGCTTCAATGAAATAGCCTGGAGTCAATTGGCCTCCCTGTGCTTCGGTCTCCTCATTTGTAAAACGGAGTAGTCCAATCCTCTCTTATTGGACCTGCATTCGATCTCTGGGTTGGGAAGATCCCCTGGAGGAGGGCGTGGCAACCCACTCCAGTATTCTTGCCTGGAGAATCCCCATGGATGGAGGAGCCTGGTGGGCTACAGTCCACGGGGTCGCAAAGAGTCGTACGCGATGGGCGACTAAGCACACAACAGCACAAGGGTCAGAGGAGATAATGGCAGTGAAATTTGTAGCGCCCTGCACAGCGCATTCGTCCAACATTTACGGAGTACTTACGACGTGCCAGGAGCTGAACTGAACCTTTTACGGCCTATACCTTTTTAATAAAGCCCACATTTTGGCAAGGAAGGGCCGTGTCTCAGCTAGCGGGCGGGGGAATCCTGCAAATGTTGGCCCCCCTCTGCAGGCGGGCAGGGCGGGAAGGGGGCGGTGCGCAGGTGGGGCGTGGAAAGGGGCGGGGCGGCGCGGCGGTTCCGGGATCCGGGTCGCGGGCTGCGCCGCCGCCTGAGGCGCGCCGGGCGCTGGCCGCAGCTGGCAGGCGCATGTTGGGGCGCGCGGCGCGGAGACGCTGCCCGCGAGGGCTGCGGCGCGGCCGGGAGGCGCTGCTGGCACTGTTGGCGTTGCTAGCACTGGCCGGGCTGAGTTCGGTGCTGCGGGCGCGGCGCGGGGCCGGGGCGGCCGAGCCTGGACTCCGGCGCACCCAGCGCTCCGGGCGGCGCGACCCGGTCCTGCCGCGGCCGCCGGTGCCCGAGGACGCTCTGGGCGCCCACGGCGAGGCAGTGCGGCTGCAGTTGCAGGGCGAGGAGCTGCGGCTGCAGGAGGAGAGCGTGCGGCTACACCAGATCAACATCTACCTCAGCGACCGCATCTCGCTGCACCGCCGCCTGCCCGAGCGCTGGAACCCTCTGTGAGTCCGCAGGTGGCGGGAGGAGCATCGCCGGCTGAGTCTCCGAGTCTCAGTTTGCGCGGCGGGGAAGTGGCAGGGTGGGACCCGCTCTCCAGAGATCTCGCGTCTTGTTGAGTCACTCGCAAGTGGGCAGTGAGGTGTTCATAGAGGGGTGGGAGTGAAGAAAGTTTTAAAAGTGTTAGTCGCTCAGTTGTGCCCGACTCTTTGCGACCCCATGGACCGCAGCCCACCAGGCTCCTCTGTCTATGGGGTTTTCCAGGCAAGGATACTGGAGTGGTTTGCCATTTCCTTTTCCAGGGGATCTTCCCGACCCAGGGATCGAACCTGGGTCTTCTGCACTGCAGACAGATTCTCTACTGACTGAGCTACCAGGAAAGTTTTAAAAAGTGACAATAAAAAAAAAAATCTCGGAAACCGACAAATATGCAGACAGGTTTAATATGAGACCCTTAGGGTGCCCTTCTTGGGTTGTAGGGGACCCCCAACCCCAGTCTAATTCCTCCTGAAACCTTCTGCTCTGGCTAAGCTAAGGACCCCTGGGTTTCAGACAGGCTTCATTCACTTATCTGTGTGCACCTGTGTGTGCCAGGGCCCATAAATGAACCAGGAGTGAAGGGAGCCTCCGGCAGGTGAGGTGAAAGGTGCCTAGAAGGGCAGGTCAGAAGCAGCAAGCCTCCTTCCCCCTCCCTGGGAGCTGGATTCCTCAGCTTTACCATAAAGATGACAGGGAGGAGCAGCTGGTGGGAAGGGCTCCTTCTGGCAGTGGTTCAGCCTAGCTTGCTCCTGTGGGTGACAGAGCCGAGGGACCTGTGTGGTCAGAGGCCTCATTCCTGTTGGAGCTGTTGCTGGAGGGGTTGTGCCCACCGCTTAGTTAGGAAGGGAGCGGGCTGGCAGGTGGAGCCTGGCCTATCGCCTTTCCTCTTTTGGCAGGGGTCTTCCAGGTCCCTACTGGAGTCCCCTCCTTAGAGACTTGGCTGAAAAGAGGACTCAGAGAGGAGATTCTGGAAGAAGCCAGTAGGACAGCTTCCTTTGTGCACCAGGCACCACCCCTCCCTGCTCCTTGTCTTTCCTGCTTACAGGTGTGGAAATAGGCTTAGGTCAGATGACTCACTCAAGGGCCCAGAGCTGGAAAGTGACTAACTGGCCTTGGGGGACGTGGCCCTCCTGGCCCTTTGGGCACTGTGCTGGTTTCAGGATTTTAGGGAACTGCCCTGTGGATTCTTGGCCAGAGAGAACGTGGATATCTGCAGGGAGAGACCCAGCTCTGCAGCCATCGGCAAAGTGTGGATGTATTGGCACCCACTGTCTCCGCTGCTTTCAAGGATCTGCTCGTGTCTAGCCTATGCTTTTACCTTAGGCATTTTCAGTGTTTATCTTTTTTTTTTTTTATAAATTTATTTATTTTAGTTGGGGGCTAATTACTTTACAATATTGTAATAGTTTTTGCCATACATTGACATGAATCAGCCATGGGTGTACATGTGTTCCCCTTCCTGGACCCCCCACCCACCTCCCTCCCCATCCCATCCCTCTGGGTCATCCCATTGCCCCGGCCCTGAGCCCTTGTCTCATGCATCGAACATGGAATGGTGTTCTCTTTCACATATGATAATATACATGTTTCAATGCTATTCTCCCAGAACGTCCCACCCTCACCTTCTCCCTCAGAGTCCATAAAATTGTTCTATGCATCTGTGTCTCTTATTCTGTCTCGCATATAGGGTTATCGTTACCATCTTTCAAATTCCATATATATGCATTAGTATACTGTATTGTTGTTTTTCTTTCTGGCTTACTTCACTCTGTATAATGGGCTCCAGTTTCATCCATCTCAGTAGAACCGATTCAAATGTATTTTTTTAATGGCTGAGTAATATTCCATTGTGTATATGTACCACAGCTTCCTTATCCATTCGTCTGCTGATGGACATCTAGGTTGCTTCCATGTCCTGGCTATTGTAAACAGTGCTGCGATGAACATTGGGGTACACGTGTCTCTTTCAATTCTGGTTTCCTCGGTGTATATGCCCAGCAGTGGGATTGCTGGGTCATATGGCAGTTCTATTCCCAGTTTTTTAAGGAATCTCCACACTGTTCTCCATAGTGGCTGTACTAGTTTGCATTCCCACCAACCAGTGTTTATCTTTTTGAGTAGAGCTTTGTTTGTTAGGGTTGGTAGCAGTTCCTCCCCTTCAACTAAATGGTTAAACACATGTTTATCTCCTTGAAACTCCAAGGGCGCTCACTGAGGCAAGGTCTAGGGGAAGCTTTCAGGTCAGATTCAGGGTTCAGACCAAGTTCCTATGAGATAAAACCCTGGCTCTTTTCCTCATCAGCTCTGTGATGTTGGGCAAGTTATCTGGCCTCTCTGAGCCTCAGCTTCCCAATCTTCAAAATAAGGGATGAGTAGAAATAACACAACCTAGGAGTTGATGAAACACCTGATACCTGGGAGTACACTGTGTACTCAGCTCTTATTTTTACTGCTTCCCAGTTGCCAACAGTACCCTCAGGAGATTGCTTTTAAGAGCCGTCCAGGGATTGGTCATAAAGTTTTTCTTTTCCGGGTTCCGACTTCCTTTATCATTCGAGGTTGTGAAATCTCTTTGAAACATTGTGGGGTTTATGGTATCCCGTCTCCATGGTGACACAGCTGCCCTGTGTCCTGTCAGGATTTGCTTATAGATCCTGCTGTTGCTTTGACCCTGGAAAGTTAATCCAAACCCAGCGTGATAAGGAATGTGAAGGCTTCTTGCCTTTTAATTCCTGCAGCAAGGCCTGTTGGGTCATTCTTGCCTGGCTAGAGAGAAAGGTGAGCTCCATCTGTGTTGGTCTTAGCCCAGCCAGGCCTTCTGATATAACTGAGGTGTAGCCAGTAGTGTCAGGGCCTTTCATGAAGACTCATTTGTTTATTCCATACAGACATGGAGGACCTGATAAGGTCTTGAGATTTTAACCTAAGAAACTGTAGTAGCAGCTTAGGAGTTCAGTCAGGGTCATGATAGGGAGAGGGTTGGAACTATAATTAGTAACAAGCAGAGGTGTGGTTAGGATCCTTGAATGTCATAGCAGAAATGGCCCTGAGGGAGCATCCAGTCTTACTAGAGAGGATAATCTGTGCCCCCAAAGTAAGACACAGATCTGGAGCAGAGTCAATCTAGAACCGATATCTTCTATTCCCTCCTCCCTTTCAGGATGGAGGCAATTATTTATCTATTAATTTTAATTACCAAAACAATACATGTTCACTCTAGAAAAATTTTCATATACAGGGAAGTAAAAATGAAAAATCATCCGTTAACGTACCACCCTGGGGAGAACCACTGTTAACATTTTGCTGTGTATCCTTCTAGACTTTCAAGTATACAAAATAGATTTTGAAAAAGATACATACGGGTGTGTGAGTGAGAACATATTCAGACATGAGTATATACAAGGCCCACACACATTTTTAACCAATGGGATAAACCTGTTATCATAGGCAAGGAGTTAGGAGCTACCATGGGACAGTTTGGCTTGGTTCTTCTGGTGTCTGCAAGCCTTAATAGCTGCTAGAGACACTTTGAAGTATTGACTGTAATTCCTCAAGATTTGACGTAAACCCCTGCCCTTCTGCAAGGCTCATTACTCACACACCAGTGGATTAGCTCACAGCTTTTATTTATTTATTTATTTTTAGTTATGGCACTGAATCGAGGAGGAGAAGGAGGAGGAGGATGACAGGACATCCTTGCATGGTGATTTAGAAAGTATAGGGTTTGAAAAACTCTTTCACAAATACTGTCTTATTTGAGCCTAGCAAAGAGAGGGAATTTTCACGCTGAGATGGCGGCAGGCCAAAGTGGGGAGTCAGGTAGCTAGGTTTGTGGCCTTGGGAAACTTTGAACAGTTATGTAAGGGACCTTCCCCAGAACAATTAGGAAGAGTTTTGGGTTGGGCCAAGGCTGGGGCTGATGTGCAACTAGGGTTGAAAGCTTGGAGCCTGTGAATTTCTCGCTCCGAAGAGGAAGGATGGGTGTTTTCGAGGGTGTGGGAGAATGCCAGAATTAGATAAAATGGGGATTGATAACAAGTTAAATGCAGTTGAAACTAGTGGTGAAATCACATCCAATTTACAAAGTAGATGGTGGCCAATAATGTACCAACACTTGGAGAAAGTTTTAGTTTTCATAGATGAGTTCTTGAGATAATCATCTTCTGTCATTCTCATTTGCATTCGGGCCTATTATTTTAGCAGGATAGAAAGTTGGAGTGACGGCACCCTTGGGGCTGTGCGTTTCCACCACACACGTATGGGGATGCCACGCATGTGAATGTCAGCTGTTCTCTGCCATCGCTGACGAGTTGTGAACCACTGGTTGGAAAAGTGTGTAAATAATACACACAGGTTTTTGCATTTCTCTAATGCTTTGCTCTGGTTTTAGCCTCATTAGTGCTATAGTGGCAGGTGTGTGTCTGAGTTTAAGGACTAGGACTTGGGTGCTAGGATGACGAAGAGTTTCAACATAGCTCCAAGCAGATAATTCAGCAAAAGGTAATGTTTGTGTCTTGCAGGGAGATGGTTGGGATTTCTCTTTTCCCAGAGAGGTAGCCTGCTTGTTTGTTCTCTTAACAACATCACCTTTGGAAAAACACATCACACATGGGGTGGAGTTTATTAGACTGTTGTTTCTCTGCTTTCCCAGTAAAGTTGTAAACCGAGGCCGTTTTACTGGTTCTTATTAGACCCATCTTGTGGTTGTCAGTATGGCATCCATTCTTTGAATCAGTACTTGAAGCCTATAGAACAGGTTCTTTTTAGTTAGAATTTTCATGATGCCTTCTCCTATCCTTTCACTTCTTCTGTGACCTTAGATTTTAGGCATGTCTCTAATCAACATGTTGCTGGATTTTGTGTTGTCACTGAAAAAAAAAAATCCAGACTGACAATCTTTAACTAAATATTTATGTCCATTTACACTTTGCTTACTGAAACTTTAGTGTTTGATTATGCCATCTTATTTATGCTTTCTGTTTATTATGCTTTTTCTATGTATTTTTTCTTTTTTTTTATACTGCGTTTTTGAATTGATAGAGGTTTTCCTCCCCTTCTGGTTCCATTTTTCTCACTCTTCTGATTTGGCAATTATCTATTTCCAATCTTTAGTGGTAAATTTGAAAGTATATTTTTATATATTCAACTCAAAAAGGTCTAAATTAATCAGTGGATCTTGGAATGCTTTAACATTGATCACTTTCTTTCCCAGTTTGTATGTCATTTTATTTCAGTATTTTAATTCTGTCTTGCTTTTTAAATCAACACATTAAACATTTTTTTAAATGCAATATTTGTTTACATTTATCCACAAGTTTATTTTTTCTTCCCATCATTCTTTCCTGAATGGTGGTCTTTGTATCTTGGAGATCTTTCTGGAATTCTTTTCTTCTTCCTGAAATAAATCATGTATTTCTTGCTGTAGACAAAGTTATTGTTGTAAACACTCAGTTTTACTTATCTGAAAATGTTTTCTTTTTTTGTTCTTGTTCTTGAAAAATAGTTAGGTTGGGTATTTAATTCCAGGTTGATAGTTTGGCATTTGAAGATAGTATTCCACTGTCCCCTGGCTTGCTCCATCACTGTGAGATGTCTATACTGAGTTAAATTCTCCTGTCATTTTTGTTTCTTTGTCCTTTGTTTGAGGTTCTCTTATTTATTTAATCATAATAAGCATACTTATTCATGCTCTGTGTTGGCTACTTCTAATATCCAGGTATATATATTTTCTTGTTGTTCCTGGACTCTGAGGACTTCTTTTGTGTTTTGTAAGCTGATCCATACATTTAAAAGTTTTTTAAAAGTATTTTATCAAGAATTTGTTGAGTGTCCTTTACCACGTGTGAAAGTGTGAAAGTGTTAGTCGCTCAGTCGTGTCTGACTGTTTTTCGACCCCATGGACTCTATCCCACCAGGCTCCTCTGTCCATGGAATTCTCCAGGCAGGAATACTGGAGTGGGTAGCCATTTCCTTCTCCAGGGGATTTTCTTGACCCAGGGATCAAATCCGGGCAGAGCCACCATCTGAGCCACCAGGAAAGCCTAATCTTTCATAGTGCCATAAGTGGAAGTCCTAAAGAAAGTGAAAGAATGAAAGTGAAAGTCACTGAGTCGTGTCCGACTCTTTGCATCCCCATGGACTGTAGCCTGCCAGGCTCCTCTGTCCATGAGGATTTTCCAGGCAAGAATACTGGAGTGGGTTGCCATTCCCTTCTCCAGGAGAATCTTCCCAACCCAGGATTCGAACCCACGTCTCACTCATTGCAGGCAGATTCTTTACCATCTGAGCTACCAGGGAAGCTCGTGGAAGTCCTATATACACTTAAAAAAAAAATAACTTTATCTTTTAGATAGGGTTCTTTTGATTAAAAGTTCTTTTGATTAAACTGACTAATTTAAGTCAGTTCAGACTGACTTAAATATGACAGAAAATATATTGACTTCTATGACAGAAAGTTCTAGGATTTGAACTGGATTCGGATTATTCTGGGCCCTGGATATAGGGACTCAACCAATGTCATCAGGAAAATGTTGATTGGTCGGGCCTGGGACATGTAACCTTCCCAGAAGGATGTGTATATTTGTGTATGTATCCATATGTGTGTATATGTCCAGCCCTGCACAAAACATACAGCTTGAGAGTCCAGAAGGCATGGTTCCTGAAAGGGAAATCAAAGTACATTAAGGTGAAGAAAGGAGAAAGCTTTCTGGGCCAATAAAACACACCTGTGTCCACTGTGACCTTCTTGGCCTGTTCTCCAAAGGATGTAAATTTTCATTGTTTTAAAGATGTTTACGTGATAACCTAAATATAAACATAAAAGATCAGGAGGTATTTGCCACACCCATTTATTCATAACCATAAAATGTGTTGCTGCTACTGCTAAGTCGCCTCAGTCGTGTCCGACTCTGTGCGACCCCATAGACGGCAGCCCACCAGGCTCCGCCATCCCTGGGATTCTCCAGGCAAGAATACTGGAGTGGGTTGCCATTTCCTTCTCCAGTGCATGAAAGGGAAAAGTGAAAGCGAAGTTGCTCAGTTGTGTCTTAGCGACCCCATGGACTGTAGCCTACCAGGCTCCTCTGTCCATGGGATTTTCCAGGCAAGAGTACTGGAGTGGGGTGCCATTGCCTTCTCCATAAAATATGTAGACATATATTGTACTGTGGAGATTATAGTATCCTCATCCAGTAGGGTTTTTATGAAGATTATAAAGAAGATTATAAGGAATAATGTTTGTGGAATGTTTAGCACACTGCCTATGATATAGTAGGCACTCAATAAATGTTACTATTATTACTAGATACAGTGCAAAGCATGCAGAAAATACAGAGTAAAACACAACTCTACCCCTGCCTTCACAAAGCATATGGATTATACCAGAAAGTTAAGGAAAAGATGGCTTACTGTGATTTAGTAGTAAATTTGGTTCTGAGCTCTGTCTTTGCAGAAGTGGAACCCTGAGTGATACATGTCTGCCTTTGTCTAACTGAAGAATACACAGCTTTTTATTGCCCAGAAAAAGAGGGAAATGTTTTTCCTGGATGCAAATTTAGAGATGTTCAGGAGGATATATTGAAATTCATGAAGGAGAATGCATTTAAAGGATGTTTTATCTTTTTTTTTAATTGAAGTATAGTTGATTTACAGTTGTATTAATTTCTAGTGTACATCAAAATGATTTAGTTATATACGTATATGTGTGTGTGCGTATTCTTTTCCATTTTGGTTTATTACAGGATATTGAAGACAGTTCCCTGTGCTATATAGTAGGACCTTGTTGTTTATCTGCTTTATTTATAGTAGTTTGTATCTGCTAATCCCAAACTCCTAATTTATTCCTCCCTCTCCTGCTTTCCCCTTTGGTAGCCATAAGTTTGTTTTCTATGTCCGTGAGTCTGTTTGTGTTTTGTAAATAAATTCATTTGTGTCATATTTTAGGTTCCACATATAAGTGATATTTGTGTTTCTCTGGTAATAGTACCTACCTCCTGAGACTGGAGGTCATTAAATGATTTAATACACAGCTAGTGCTTAATTATGTCTGGATTTAGCATACCTCTGAGTACTAGACAGGTTGCATAGAAAAGCTGCCATAGCCCACTAGAAGCATCAGAAAGAACTAATTGTTTGTACTACATGAAAAAAAATGTATTTTTCTGAAACCTAAAGTTAAAGATTTTTTTAATCTTTAAAACAAAAAAAAGCTAACATTTAGTTCCGCATGTGCACAGATCCTGGAGAAGGCAATGGCACCCCACTCCAGTACTCTTGCCTGGAAAATCCCACGGACGGAGGAGCCTGGTAGGCTACAGTCCTTGGGGTCGCTAAGAGTCGGATACGACTGAGCGACTTCACTTTCACTTTTCTGTTTCATGCACTGGAGAAGGAAATGGCAACCCACTCCAGTATTCTTGCCTGGAGAATCCCAGGGACGGTGGAGCCTGGTGGGCTGCCGTCTATGGGTTCGCACAGAGTCGGACACGACTGAAGCGACTTAGCAGCAGCAGCAGCAGCAGCAGTGCTTAATTATGTCTGGATTTAGCATACCTCTGAGTACTAGACAGGTTGCATAGAAAAGCTGCCATAGCCCACTAGAAGCATCAGAAAGAACTAATTGCTTGTACTACATGAAAAAAATGTATTTTTCTGAAACCTAAAGTTAAAGATTTTTTTAATCTTTAAAACAAAGAAAAGCTAACATTTAGTTCCACACGTGCACAGATCCTGGAGAAAGCAATGGCACCCCACTCCAGTACTCTTGCCTGGAAAATCCCATGGATGGAGGAGCCTGGTAGGCTGCAGTCCATGGGGTCGCTAAGAGTCAGACACAACTGAAGCGACTTAGCAGCAGCAGCAGCAGCAGTGCACAGATCCAAAGAGAAATGGTGGAAATAATGACAGTGAGGTTTTCAAAATGAAATTTATTCAATTTAAATAAAGGGTGAACATATTCAACAAAGACTTTAAAAATGGTCCACATCAAAAAAGTCTTTAAAAAAAAAGAAATAAAGGATGCAGTCTGAGCAAAGGCCCAGTAGTGGGGTTGGAAAGACATGGACAGATGGGAGAGGTGTTAGGCGGGGAGAAGTGACAGAACCCCCTCCTTTCTGAGTCTACTGAGTTTGAATGTTGCAGAAATCTGAAAATCGCTTTAAAGTTTAGAAACATCATCCTGCAGGTCAAGCTCATTACGTATCATTTTAGAACCTTTTAGAGAATCTGCTGGGATTCCTACTGGATCATGGGGGACTCTGGAAGATCCCAGTAGGTTATTTGCTATTCCCCAGAGGGAAGCCCTGAGACCATGACCTGTGTTCCATTCACTGCATCCCCAGCACCAGCCTGGGCCTGGTACACAAGTCACCAGTGGGGTCTTAATTCCTGAAATTGTGTTGTATTTGCAGGTGCAAAGAGAAGAAATACAATTATGATCAATTGCCCACGACATCTGTCATCATAGCATTTTATAATGAAGCCTGGTCAACTCTCCTTCGGACAGTTTACAGTGTCCTCGAGACATCCCCAGACACCCTGCTAGAAGAAGTTATCCTTGTAGATGACTACAGTGATAGAGGTGAGCAGGGGACTTGGGCTCTTGGAGGAGCCTGCCCTTTGATGACTGTGCCTGCGAGGTGGATGTGACATGGGTGCATAGAACAGGCCGGGAAGGATGGGCTTCCTGCGTCTCCCTGTGCCTGGCCCCTGCCCTCAGGGAGCTTGGAGCTGGGTAGGGTGATGCAAACATGATGGCAGAGTGCTCTACCACTCAGTGCTATAGGAGGCAGCGAGGAGGTACTCACCCACCTAGGTGCTCAGGAGCGGGTGGTTGACCATAGTCTTGAAGGCTGGGTAGTTTGTGGACTGCAATGAGGAGGGAGGGCATTTCAAGTGGAGGGCACAGGATATGGAAAGGCTTAGAGGTTCAGTGCTATGTGGACTGTGTAGGATCTGCAAGTAATTCAGGAAGGATGGAGAGCTGGCTGCTTCGGAGAGGAACAGGAAAGGAACAGGAATAGGGCACAGGACTTAAGACTCAAGGCTGAGGAGTTGGGGCTTTGTCCTGAGGGCGAAACCAAGGCAGAATTTCAAGCAAGAGACCCATCTGCTCTTTGGGGAATCCCTCTGGACTGGATTGTGGAGAATGGAGTACTGGGAAGCTCTGCAGGGAGATCAGGGGGCTATGGAGGTGACCCAGGTTGGAGGGGTGGGGAGGGCCGGCAGGTGGGAGGAGGGATGTTCAGGAGGCAGCATCTATAGGCCTGGAGACTGGCTAAGCTGTGAGGAGGACACTCGGGCTTCCGGCCTGGGTCTCCGGGTAAGTGGGGGTGCCCTCCTCGAACTGGAAAAACCACAGGGCTTTGGCCTTGAAGAGACTGACTTTGAGGTGAAATAGAAAAGGGGCAGTCCAGACAGAAGAAGAACTGAAGCCAGGGTGAGACATTCCATTGAAAGGATGGTCGGTGTTCCTGCAGGCCTGACCGGTGACCTGGGATCCAGCAATTCACATGCAGTCCGAGGCTGGCCCTTTATTATTCAGGAAGCTTTTTTTGAGTGTGTGCTGGGTGCTGGGGATTCCATGGGAAACAAGATAAATCCCTGCCCTCATAAAACTCACATTCCAGAGCTGTGGATTGAGATGGTCAATAAACACACGAAGAACATAACACATGCATCACATAATACAGCATTTTATATATATATATATATATATATCTCACACATACATCACATAATACAATATACAGCATACCATAATAGAACATGATACTATACTACAGCATGAGTAGAAAGTGCCCTGAAAGAATAATGGGAATAGGAGCATGCATAGAGTTTGGGGACCAGGACTACTCTAACCGATGGAGATCAGGGAGGCCTCTTTAAAGCCGAAAGCTGCAAACTCCGGGGATGGTGAAGAACAGGGAAGCCTGGTGTGCTGCAGTTCATGGGGTTGCAAAGAGTCGAACACGACTGAATAACAACAACAGTATGAAGAAGGAGGCAGCCCAGTGAAGGTCTGGGCAGGGGGGCCGGGCTGGGAGCTGCAGGTGCAGAAGTTAAAACAAGCAGCCATTCTCAGGGTCAGACCACCAGCCAGTGGTGACCTGGGGGATGGGATTGCCGGGTGGATGGGGCCAGATCAGGTGGGGCCTTGGAGGACAATAGAAGGGATTTAGCTTAAATAGGAGCCTGTAGGGAGCCGCCTGAGGGCTGTTGGGAGAGCTGTAAGGTTGCTAGGTCTTGGGGACTTGCTGTGCTGCCCTGTTGAGACAGGCTGACTGATGTTGGGGGTTGGGGGGCAGGGTTGGGGGGTGAGGGTGGAAGGAGGATGGGTGTAGGGGCCGCTGTGGCCTTGCCTGGCTGGGGTTAGTGGTGTCAGTGAGGCAGTAGTCAGATAAGCGTAAGTGAGGGGAAATGTCAGGGCCTTAACACAGGGAGAGCTATGGGTGTGGTGCTGAGCCTGTTTCTGACGCAGTCACCAACCTCTGGGCACCCCCTTCAGGGTAGAGCCACTGCTTATCTGCCGCTTCAGGCCCTGAGACTGGTGTGTCTGACTTCAGAGCCTGTGTATCTGTCCTGATTGGTAGGTGTGCTGTTCTCACAGAAACACAAAATAACAGTGATTTACATGAGATAAAAGTTGATTTCTCTCTGTTGTTGCAAATCTGGGATAATAGACTCACACATACATCACATAATACAATATACAGCATACCATAATAGAACATGATACTATACTACAGCATGAGTAGAAAGTGCCCTGAAAGAATAATGGGAATAGGAGCACACATAGAGTTTGGGGACCAGGACTACTCTAACTGATGGAGATCAGGGAGGCCTCTTTAAAGCCGAAAGCTGCAAACTCCGGGGATGGTGAAGGACAGGGAAGCCTGGTGTGGGCAGTATGGCAGCTCCATGGTGTTAGGGCCCGGCTCCTCCTGCCCTGAGTTTCCCCTTTCTCGAGGATGGCATGGCCCAGGCTGGCTCTTCACCTCCTGTTTACTCCTGTCAGTGGAAGGGTTTCCAGGGGACTGGGAGTCCACTTGGAAGTCACCCTTACATCCCATTGAGTAGAACAGGGTCACTTGGCAATACCTACTTGTGAGGGAGACTGGGAACATCATCTCTATGGTGGGTAGCCATGTGCTCAGCTAAAAAGCATGGGGAGAGTGAGTCAGGGGACAGCTGGCATTCCCCCTGGCAGCGTGCAAGCGAGGCTGGAGGCTGAGGCCTACTGTAGTCTACAAGGCACTGAGGTACAGGGTCTGTGGCTGTAGGTGAGCTTTACATAAAGCTTTTACCGTAACCTGTCACGGCACCTCGGGCAAGTCACTTTTCTGATTCTTGGTTTCTCATCTGTAAATGGGTTTATCTACACTTAAATCAGGGCTTCCCAGATGGCACTAGTGGTAAAGAACCCACCTGCCAGCACAGGAGACATAAGAGACTTAGGTTCAATTCCTAGGTCCGGAAGATTCCCTGGAGTAGGGCATGGCAACCCACTCCAGTATTCTTGCCTGGAGAATCCCATTGACAGAGGAGCCTGGTGGGCTACAGTCCACAGAGTCACAAAAAGCTGGACACGACTGAAGTGACTTAGCACAGCACACTTAAATCAGAGATTTGTGGTGAGGAATGAATGAGATCACGTGTAGCACAAAACCTCATGTAGCAGCCAGCATATAGAGTAGGCATGTGTCTCCATTTTCTTTCCTCCCAGGGTTGTTTTAAATATGTCTATGTAGACACTGGTTCTGGGTCACACCGCATAGCCTAGAATCCCAGCTCCAACACTTTGCAGCCATATAGCCTTGAGCACGGAGCTTAACCAGTTTCAACCTTGGCTTCCAGTCCTGTGAAATGATATAATAGTAGTTCTTACCTTGCAGGGTCATTGTGAGGATTAAATGAGGTAGTAGCTTGTTAGGACCTGGCACATTGCTGGCACTTGTTCAATGATAACTCCTGTTTTTAGGAAATATTTTAAAAACTATCAAGTGCCCGAAACTTTCAGAAATGTATTCATTCAGAAGTAGACCTCAGATTATTTTCTTTTTATGGGACGAAGCCACTGCTCAGCAGGCAGGAATATGGTATGAACCCCTTCAGCACAATTCAGTTCTCCTGTAAATACAAGGTTCTGTGGGGCCAAGGCTCTCTGTCCCCATGGTGGTGATGTATAAACCAGCAGGATTCTCCCCTCAGCCTGTATTGGAGGAAGAAGTCCTGCCCTGTGCTCTCCTCCCACACTTCCTGCACCCTCCTCACACCCTTCCTGCAGTGTCAGCCTGAGCTGATGAGGGGTGTCAGCACCTTCCAGGATGGGATAAGACAGTTCAGGCAGACAGAAGATTGATGCTGACCAAACCCATAATGAGTGCTGGAGAGCTACACCAGCATTTTCCTGTGTGTTCACTGGGCCCTGCTACTAATTAGCATTGCTTGGGAAGTCACCTCCCTTATTCCTGCTATCCACTTGTATGCAGTTATGTTTAGGGTTGAAAAAAAATCAATGAATGTTTCTTTTTATTTTTTGTTTGAGTATTAAGAACATTTAGAGAAACATTTCACCAACAGCAAAGCAACTTAGGACATTTTACAAAGTTTTCCCCTTCACTGATGACTGAGGATGACTTTGAGACATAGCCCATGTATTAATAAATGTGGGGAGATGCTGTCCTTTTTATTTTGCCGAGTGGTTCCCACCTGACCCACTGAGGGGTGTGAAATGGGGCCTCTAGTTGTTCCAAGGCCTGTGTGTGGAGTCAGGAGTCCAGGGGCCAGTTCTAGCTGTGTGCCCGTCCTTTCACCTCATAAGGATTCATTTCCTCTTCTGCAAAATGGGGTAAGCATGTCCTCCTGACAAGTTTTGGATTTGTTTAATAAGGATCAGAAACTGTAGGAGAAAGCTCTGAAGGCAGTGTTAAGGCTGTGGACTCGAGCCTGAGTCCTTGGGTTCAAATCACAGCCCCTCTGCTCTCTTGTCTGGGACCTCAGCTCATCACTTAGCCTCTCTAGCCTCAATGTTCTCATCCATAAAATGGGTACAGTAGCAGTACTGTAGTAGTAGGGGCTTCCCAGGTGGCTCAGTGGTAAAGAATCCGCCTGCAGTGCAGGAGACACAGGAGACTCAGGTTTGATCCCTGGGTCAGGAAGATCCCCTGGAGGAGGAAATGGCAACCCAATCCAGCATTCTTGCCTGGAAAATCCCATGGACAGAGGAGCCTGGCGGGCTACAGTCCTTAGGGTTGCAAAGTGTGGGACATGACTGAGTGACTGAACACACACACAGTAGTACTTACTTCATAGGGTGAGTTATGTGAATCACTTGGACAGTAGTAATTAGCACACTAAGCCTTCTAATATTGGCCGATATTATTATTATAACTGTGTCAAAATTTACATCAATGTAATTATAAATAAAATCTGTTAACATAGTTCCATGTAAATTAAAATTTTATGATGTATTACATATTAACATAAATTAACATTTATATAAGAATTTTTTGGAAAAATTGTGGATGGATGGTTCTTGTGCTTTTATTTAAATGTTGACAAGTCAAGGTACTTTTGCAGGGGGGAATAGCTTTATTGAGATAGATCCACATACCACATTCACCCCCTGCAAGAGTACAGATCCACCTACCTGTGTTTTAAACAGGAGCCCTTCAGTGGTTCTAGAATCCTCCACCCCTGCCTCCCAGCCTTCTGGGGGCTTCCAGGCTTGATTCCTAGCGCAGTGAGGATATCCCTGGTGCAGAAGAAAGGAGGCTCATGTCTATTTAGTCTTCTTTTTGGGACAGGAAGGCCCTGGAAGGATGCGCCTGGGGATATGTGGCGGTGACCCTCATTGTCCTGCTTGCCTCTGCAGAACACCTGAAGGAACGCCTGGCCACTGAGCTGGCGGGGTTGCCCAAGGTCCGCCTGATCCGCGCCAACAAGAGGGAGGGCCTGGTGCGGGCACGGCTGCTAGGGGCCTCCGTGGCCAAGGGCGACGTGCTGACCTTTCTGGACTGCCACTGTGAGTGCCATGAGGGGTGGCTGGAGCCGCTGCTGCAGAGGTGCGTCTGTGGGTGGCAGGGCATGGGGCAGGGTCCCTGACAAACTGGCGTGGGAGGTAGGGGTGCTGGGCTCAGATGCTCCTTGGCCAAAGCCTCTGTCCCCTGGTGTGGAGGGGATGTGTCCTCCCACGTAGAAGGGATGTCCTGGGGCTGTGGAAGCTGTTAAGTTAGTTAATATACAGCCAGCACTTAGAACATGCCAGTAGACAGGAGGCCCCAGATGAGTGTTTGCTTTTATTTACTGCTTATTTTACACATTTATTGTAGAAAACTTAGTATGATCAACCAAGAAAAAAATATTGTCAGTCGCATAGAATTGTACTCCTAGAGAATATGTTTTGATGTATTTCCTTCAAGCCAGCTGTCTTATCCATTACACCCAGTACCAACCATGCCTAGGACCCACCTGTGAAACTTTAAGGGACCCCCCCCAAAAAATTATGATAATTTCTTTTAAAATCAGAATGGAAAATGAATATCCTAATAATGCATATAGCCTGGGTTGTCTTTATACCTGTAATATAGTCATAAAATATGGGGTTCCCTTGTAGCTCAGTTGGTAAAGAATCTACCTGCAATGCAGGAGACCTGGGTTCGATTCCTGGGTTGGGAAGATCCCCTGGAGAAGGAAATGGCAACCCACTCCAGTATTCTTGCCTGGAGAATCCCATGGACAGAGGAGCCTGGCAGGCTATAGTCTATGGGGTCGCAAGAGTCGGACATGACTTAGCAACTAAACCACTACTACCACCATAGTCATAAAATATTATTTTTAATATTTATTTTTATGGAGTCATGAAAGCATAAATACAGCCACATCTTCAACGCCATTTCTCCTGCTGTCCCACAGCCTCTTACGGCTCACCCTCAGCTGACTTTTTTCTCTTCTCTTTCCTGTTTCCCCCTATCCTACTGATTCTGCATCAGGAGCTGGGCTGGCAAGCCTTGAGCTCCTCTGGGTGTGAGAGGAATGTCTAGGGAGGGGCAGATTCTCTGCTCGGTCCCCACTGTGTGGAGTGGGTGGAGGGCTGGAAGATCAGAGTTTGTGCATTTGGAAAACTGCTTTCCCCTGGTCCCCAGTATTTGGTTGCCAAGGTCTGTCTGGAAGAGCTGGGGACCCCCTTGCCTCCCTTCCTGCATGAGACCAGGCTCTGCTCTGACACTTCTACCATCCTGGACCGTTGATGCCTCATTCTCCCTGCTCAGCTCTAATGGGCTTCAGCACCAGCAAGGACTCAGGATTCCTCAGGCTAGTGCTAGAGTCTGAGATCACTTAAAACATAGTGACAGCTGGGTGCTCCTCTGGAATCTGGCCTAGTGGGTTTACCCTTCCCTCCTGCCTGCACTGTGCCTACAGAGGGCCACCTCTAGTCCTGTCTAAAATCATGGGAGGGGGTGTGCACTTTTCCCCTTCAGCTGATGCATAAATGCCATCTGGGATTCCATTCCACTCCAGTCCACCCTTTGGAGAGAGTAAGGTGGCATTCCCCATAATCACATCCTTGTTTCATACCTGGAGTCAAAGGGATTCTCCCCTGGTTACCCATTAGAAATAGCTGGGGAACTTCAAAAAGTCCTTGTCCTGTAGCAGACTATTTGGATCTGAATTTCTGGAGTGGTTCCTGGCCTTCTGGATGTTTCAGAAGCTCCCCAGGGACTTGGGTATGCCTCAGAGTTGAGACACTGGACTGTAGACTGTCCCTCAGGTGTGATCTCAGCCACGCACAGTAATCCCTTCCCTTTAGGGGCTTTTGAAAGTGGAAGATGTTCTTGGTTGTCACAATAACGAGGTTGTGCTCCTGGCATCTTATGAGCTGCCGTTGATATCTGGGGCAGAACCATTCTTTGCTGTGTAGGACTGGACTGAGGGATGTTTGGTATCCCTGGTCCCAGTAACCGCTGCAACTGGGTCTGCACATTCTCTAACCAGGATTTAGAATCCTTTACTCCAGTACTGGCTCCCCCCAGTTTTCCCTTCCTTGTAGAGATTAGACTACCCCTGGTTCCAACCAGCTGGATGCAAGTCACAAATTTATGGTTTATAGGTCTCAGATTCTAGAGAACTGCCCCCAAAATATAATCCAGAGAAATCTAATGTTCACATATGGTCCAGTCTCAGTTCATGTTTCCTGCTGTGCTGTCAGATGCAAAGAAACACAGTCTGGAAGCCTGCTGAAAGATGGTTGGGCTTGTAAGAATGACTGTGGAGAGAATCATTGAAGCCTATGCACAGGCTGATGGCTACAACAAGAAATTATCACATTTTCCACTATATGAAACATTTAATCATAAAGAAGATTAAAAGAAAAGTATAGCTGTAGTTCCAGGTTCTCTGCCGGCCTCTTACAAACATTCTGTTAGGGAGTCCACATTAACCCTCCAAGTATGTATTATTGTTTCAGGGTAACCCTCCAAGTGTGTATTATTGTTTCAGAAGCAATGGGCTCCAAGTGGTTAGATGACTACACTAATGTCACACAGCAAATAAGGGGCAGGATTAAAATTTATTTGCTAGTTCCAAAGCAGACCCTTTGGTCTGGGTGCATCTCTGTTCATAAGAAAATAACTATTTCTTCACTTTAAGATGTTTCATTGTGATTACATGAAGAAATCTCTTACAGTCTTGAGAAACTGAAAGTCTGCTTTCTGTTTTAAAAGTTAGCTTGGATTTTGACATTGTGACTCTCATAGGATTCAAGTTTAACCAGAATATCTTTAGAAGGAATCAGAGTATTAAAGCTATGGGACTTTACATATAAGGGCTAGAATCCTTGTACCCACCCCCCCTCCACCCAGCACCCCCGTGATGTCCCCCTGCTGGGGCTGACCTGGCTGTAGACACCTAGGATAAGAGAAGCAGGCCTTTCTCACACAGGCTTTCCTCCTTTTAGTGGAAGGCTGAGGAGATTCAATTCTCAGGTTTCCTGGTGGTCCTCCTACTGTCCATACATGGTAGAATATCAGGGTGTTCTGGTTGTTTTCAGGATCCATGAAAAGGAGTCGGCGGTGGTGTGCCCTGTGATTGATGTGATTGACTGGAACACCTTCGAGTACCTGGGGAATGCTGGGGAGCCCCAGATCGGCGGTTTTGACTGGAGGCTGGTGTTCACGTGGCACATGGTTCCTGAAAAGGAGAGGATCCGCATGCGGTCCCCCATCGACGTCATCAGGTCGGGGGCTACTTCTTTGAGTGCCTCACTGCATCTGGCCAACTTGTCAGTGAAGGCCCTCGGGAGAGATGGTTAGCTGTTACCTCTCCTTTCATTTTCCAGAGTATTTGTTTATTTTTGATAACAATCTTTGCTATACATGTGGATTTATATTGTTACATATATTTTAATAATTTTGGTAAGTATGTATAACATAAAATTTACCCTTTTAACCGTTTTTAAATACACAATTCACCAGCCTCACACACATTCACAATATTGTACAACCATCACCTCTGTAAATTTCCAGAACCTTTCTATCACCCTATGTTGCTGTTTAGTCGCTAAGTCATGTCTGACACTTTGTGACCCATAGACGGTAGCCTGCCAGGCTCCTCTATCCATGGGATTTCCCAGGAAAGAATACTGGAGTGAGTTACCATTTCCTTCTCTAGGGGAGCCTTCCCAACCCAGGGATTGAACCTGGGTCTCCTACTTGGCAGGTGGCTTCTTTACCACTGCACCACCTTGGAAGTCCTGTATAGAAACTCTGTACCCATGAAGCAATACCTCACTTTCCTCCCCTCCTCCAACCCCTGTTAACTTACCATCTCTGGATTTGCCTATTTTATGTACCTCATATAAGTAGAATCACACAGTATTTATCCTTTTGTGTCTTACTTCTTTTCCTTAAGAAGAATTTTTCTGAGCAGTGCCACCCAGCCTGGCTCCTGCCATCCTCTCGGAACTTGGTCTCTCACTTCTCATCTCTCTCTGTTGTCTGCTCCTGGAAGTCCAGGGGTTTCACTCACCCTTAGGCCTTTGGTCATGCTCCTGTCTTCTCGGAGAACCATTCATTCCTCTTCTGGGCTAACTCCCTTTGTTCTGCAGACCATGCCTCCTCCCTCCCCATCTCATGGCTTCTTCTGTATTTCCACAGGGTCCCAGGTTGACCTTAGTCACCCACAGAGTTCTGTGTTGCCTAGTGAGATGTCCATGAGCTTCCCCAGGGCAGGGGCTATGGGGCAGGGGCTGTGGGGGACATCCAGCTGCTGGCCCAGCTTAGCTCCAGGCAGAGGGCGTGAACTCGGTGTGTGCTTATGTGAGTGAATGGACTCAAGGCTCGTGGTAGAAACCAACTGTGATGGTTTCCTGCTGCTTACCTCCAGTTATGATTCCCATGCTTCTAGATCTCCAACGATGGCTGGTGGGCTGTTTGCTGTGAGTAAGAAATACTTTGAATACCTGGGGTCTTATGATGTAGGAATGGAAGTCTGGGGCGGAGAAAACCTCGAATTCTCCTTTAGGGTAAGTACTGCAGTCTTCTGTTCCACTCATTCTTAACCTGTTTTTTGTCTCTCTCTGGGAGTGATGGCTTTGGTAGGAGCCTGGTGGACTTTTTCTCTATATTGGCAGTTTATCCAATAATCCTGAAAGAATACAAAGGCACACATATCCTGTAAATACACTTAAAATACACATTCAGTAGATTTGGGGCTGCTCAAGGTCTTGGAAGTCACCTAGTTCTTTTACTCTACTGAGGGGAGGGATGGCGGGTGGAGGGGGAAATGACTGGCTCAAGGTCACTCAAAGAGTACGTGACAGACACTGCACTTAAACACGGGCTCCTGCCTCCTGATCCCATGTTTTGGAGCCTTGATTTGCTTGACTGCTTGATAAAGTAGCCTCTTTGTTTAGCACCTCCGTGCTAAGTCACTTCAGTTGTGTGCGACTCTTTGCGACCCCATGAACTGTAACCCACCAGGCTCCTCTGGCCGTGGGATTCTCCCAGCAAGAATACTGGAGTGGGTTGCCATTTCCTTCTCCATTTATTTGGCACAGTGACTTTCGAACTTTGACACATATAAGATTTGTTAGGGAAACTTGTTAAAAAGGCAGATTCATAGGTATGGTCTCTGGAAAGTCAGATTTGATAGACTTATGGTAGGGACTGGGTGTCTGCATTTTGTAACAAGCCCATACATTGATTCTGCTGTGTGTGATGCACAGATGCCCCTTTGGGAAAGCTTTAGCATTCTGGTGGATTTCCTAGTTAACTGAATCTTGCATTTTAAGTATCAAAACCTTATGTCAATATTGGTGCTTTTAAATGAAAAATTTTCAAATTGAGGAATATCTTATATGGTCTGCTGCTTTAAAAGAATTAATAAATAAGACTTCGGCCCTCCACTGAGGACTCACGCCTCCCCCCCCCCATTATAAGTACCAGATGCTATCTTTGGTCATATGTCCATGAAAAGGCTCCGGATGACTGTGTGCTGAGTTTTGGGGTGTGCTTTTAACAGTCTTTCTGCCTCTTCCCTAGGTGTCAGGCTGCTCTGCCTGCTCTAGAAGCTCTTCCTTTCCCCCTTCCAAATCTCTCTTCTTACTTGCTGTTTTCCTATCTTCTGTGGCTAGGAGACCAGGTAATCAGCCTATGCTTTACCTAATAAGTAAGTGAGTTCCCAGTGAGGTCCACTGTGGGTGCTCCTAGGTGTCAAGTGCATGAGCCTTCGTGCATGGACTTTGGGGTCTGGGTTCCGATGGCTTATTTGTCTTTGGGGCTGCTTTCTTGCTCTTTGACTGCATCTTGTGTGCTAAAGATCCCGGGGAAGTGGCCACCTGCCTCATGGAGGGTGAGGGCTTGGCTGTGTTCACCATGACCTCTGTGTGTCCAGCCTCCTTACTGTAGGCATTGTGGACCAGCAGCTCAATCCCTTCTCAGCCCCATCACCCCGCCTCCTCTCCGCTCTGTGCACAGATCTGGCAGTGCGGGGGGACCCTGGAGATACACCCGTGTTCGCACGTTGGCCACGTTTTCCCCAGGCAAGCTCCCTACTCCCGCAACAAGGCCCTGGCCAACAGTGTCCGCGCAGCTGAAGTGTGGATGGATGAATTTAAAGAGCTCTACTACCATCGCAATCCCCAGGCCCGCTTGGTGAGTTCCACCTGTACACCCACACTCCTTCTGGCCTCATCCAAACAAAAGCAGCTGATTCTGACCTCCTACTGTGGTAGATCTGGTTCCAGAAATAGAGAGGAAATCAGGTGCTCACAACCCAAGAGGAAAACTGTATTCTTTCACTTATAATAAAAACCAGACAGTTGATTCTCACTCCTCACCATAATTATGCTCCATACAGTCACTGAATTTGGGACTGACTACTTTGCCATTGATCATGGGGGAAATACAGGTTTAGGTTACTGCAGACCTCTTGCAGGTAGACATTTTTATCAACTGATCAATACATAACTTGGTTTTATGTGTGCTTCTGCTTAAATAATCTATTTAATGTATACTGTTGATTGGTCACATTGAGCTCACACCCAGGTGAATCTCATCCGACACACCTCTTTTCTCCCTCCAACATATCACAGCCTTCTTGCACTAGGAACACTGGACAGCACTAACTACTCTTGGGGACCATTTTAAACAGTGAAATCACCAACACGGTACAGAACAGTCTGAAAACCATGGTGCTAAATAGTAAGCAGGACACTTGCTTTCAGGAAGAGAGCTGAGATATAACCTCAGCTGGAAATGTGCACACTGGGGGACTCTCATGTCTGAGAATGACCATGAAAGTGTGAAGACACCACAAGTATTGATTTTAGTGTTAAAAATAACATTTTATCAGAGAGCCCCATTACTGCTAACAGGCCACCCTCCGCACACGCCAGGACAGGGCTCCCGCTGACCTGTGTTCACGTAACTAAGGGGCCACGTGGCAAGACAAGAAAGTTGGCTCCAAGGCCTCTTTCCTGGCCACTTGATGTAAATTTCTTCTTGTGAATCTTTACAGCAGTCCTTCAGAGTAACTTGGAGTTTTTCATTTTGTAGATGAGAAAACTGAAGTTCAGAGAGAGAGTGATTTAAGGAACTTTCCCAAGGGCTCGTAGCAGAAGTGAGAAGAACTGGGTCCACTCCAGTGGCACTCTCTCTGCTCTGTGGAGTCCTGTGGACATTCACCTTGACCTCCACTGTGGCCTTTCTCTGCCTCTGGGCTACAGGGTCACTGCTTCCTCTGTCTTGCCCAAGGCTGCGGGGTAGAAATATCTGCTCTTCCCTGTCACCCAGTCTAAAACCCACAGATCGATCCCTCTTTCTGAGAGTTCCCAAAGAATAATATGTTAGAAAGAGGGGCACTCATGCACCTTTTGTCTGAATCCCCAGTGGCAGAGAGTTGAAATGGATATTTGGTTGAAGATGAGGACACAATGACTCTCATTGAAAAATGAACTTCTGGAAAACAAGCAGAAACCTGAGATTTTATTCAGACTTTTTCCTTATTGTTATCATTTTGTTAAATATTTTAACTTGTCAAATTTTAATCATTTAACGTCATAACACAGGGACAGTCCTATCTCTGCACTCAGCATTGCTCTCATGGTTGTACATTTGCTGTGCTAAATAGATGCTTGCTTTATTTGATTATTCAAAAATTCGTAATCATTGGTTTTGTCCATAAAACAAGTATTTTATCATTGTAGCATTTTGCTCTTACTATCAGAAAAATATATTTAGACTTCAATAGATTGGGAACATAAGGAAGTTTTCATTCATAATTACCTCTAGAATACTTACCTGTGTTTAGAAGTGAGTGTCCAGGTATCAGTGGTAGAACTATCAGAACACTGTGACATACGTGTGCCACTGACATGCCGCTGGTCTGTGACCACAGGGGGCCAGGGATGCCTGTGCAGCCCCTGGATTCAGCTCCTGACCCATCAGCAGGGACTCTGTGTCCTTCTTTCCTGCACCTGGCCACACCTCCCTGCAGCAAGAGCACTTGGGGATGTCATTGTTTGAGCAACAGTATCTCCTACTAGGGTGCTGCCACTATGTCTGAGACTGTTTCTTATCCTCTCTGTCCTGTGCAGGCTCCACACACAATAGGTGCTCAATAAAGGCTTACTGGGTGAATGAAAGGCTTTAATAGGAAGTGCTGTGGCTTGCAGGGGCTCACCGTTTTGTCCTTTTCTCAGGAGCCCTTTGGGGACGTGACAGAGAGGAGACAGCTCCGTGCAAGGCTTGGGTGTAATGACTTCAAGTGGTTCTTGAATACCGTGTATCCAGAGCTGCACGTGCCCGAGGACAGGCCTGGCTTCTTTGGGATGGTGAGCGAGGTGGGCCTGTGCTGGGCAATGTGCTCCTGGCCTCCTGAGTGACCAACCCTGCAAAAGAAAAGCCCCTTTGTGGGGACAGCTGACCTCTCTCATACACCTCCCCCTTCTCATGCAGTGTCCTTCTTTCTCCCCTTGAATGTCTGGGCCTCAGGTCCAGAATGTCAGCATTGGAAGCATCTCACAGTTGGTGAGTACAGCCTCCTGTTTTACAGATGGAAACTGAGGATCAGTTGGTGTTTCCAAGTCTTTTTTTAAACTAACTCCTTATCACATGACTTCAAATCTCAATAACTGGACCAGTTACTAATTCCCAACTCAGGGATCCACAAAAGCCATAGTAAGGAAGAGGAGTCACTTCTGTTCTTTCAAAAAACCTAAAAGAAATATTGGTGGGATGAGGTCAACTAAAGTGTCCAGCACCTTTGGCTTTTGCTTGGAACTCCACCAACTTAGGGAGGCCTCCTCTGCTCTGTGGTGTTCATCAGAAGAGCTGGTGTTCCATTCTGCAAGTTTTGATAAATGCAAAGCAGGGTATTTTCAGTTTTCATTATAAAAATGTTCGAACATGCAGAAATGTAGAGAGAGAGAGTGGTATAATGAAATCTGTCCCTGAGATTCTGCAATTACCTAGATGTTGCCTCTTTTGCTTTCCCTTTCCTCTGCTCCACCCTCCCATTGACAGTGTGACCCTGAATGAAGTTAAAGATTGCTTTGCAGCTCTATTTACTTATAGAATATATTTCACTAAGGAGGTTCAGTCAAACACACTATGCTAAAGTCACACAATGACTTTAGAGTCATTGAAAATCATCCTTTAAGTCTATCACCAACTTGATAGAGTTAGCCTAATTAATCTAAGTTTTAATCTTTAGGGGTTTCTCCCTTTTCTTCTTCTTTAGTTTTTTTTTTCCTTTCTTTCCTTCCAGATTCTGTAGTAGACCAAATCTTTTGAACGTAGGGAACTCATCTGAGGTTGAGGTCCTTTGGTGGTCAAGAGTGCCAACTTGGCTTCATAACATTTGAGTTCTTCTAAACCTAAGATGCCCTGATTATTCACCTATCCTGTTTCTAGGTTCCTTCACAAAGTTAAGGGACCTCAAGAACATGGAGGTCTGTGTTTTATGAGCCAGTGGATTATGGATTCCTTCTTTCTATATAGCTGAGTCTTATTCCCAGAACCAGGCTAGACAAAGCTGGACAAGGGCCAGGGCCAGAGTGGGGTTCAGAAGAAGCCAGTGAAGATTATTTGAAAGTGAAAGTGTTAGTCAGTCAATTGTGTCCACTCTTTGAGACCCCATGGACTGTAGCCCGCTAGGCTCCTCTGTCCATGGGATTCTCCAGGCAAGAATACTGGAGTGTGTTGCCATTTCCCTCTCCAAGGGATCTTCCTGACCCAGGGATAGAACCTGGGTCTCCTGCATTACAAGCAGATTCTTTACCAACTGAGCCACTAGGGAAGGTTCCTTAAACTCTCCAGAAAGGGGTTTGGAAGGTGCTTGATGCTAGGGAAAATTGAAGATGGGAGGAAAAGGGGACCACAGAGGATGAGATGTTTGGATGGCATCACCGACTCAATGGACATGAGTTTGAGTAAACTCTAGGAGTTGGTGATGCACAGGGAGGCCTGGAGTGCTGCAGTCCATGGGGTCGCAAAGAGTCAGACGTGACTAAGCGACTGAACTGAACTGAGTCTCTCTCTGGAGGCTCCTGGTAGGGAGGTTGGAGCATGGAACCTGCCAGGGCTTTTTGCTCTTAGAATGATTAAAGGGGTTTAGATCCAAAAGTACCTTAGAGATGACCTTAGATTAGAGAATATTGAGTGATGGAGAGAGCACTGGACTTGGAGTCTGAGGTCTTGGATTCAAGACTCAGGTGTCTCCACTTATGTGTTGTATGACCTGTGTGCAAACCATTGGCTCTGTATTATACTGTCCTTGTACTCTACAGTGGTGGACTTCTGATCTGAGAAGTGCCAGGTCTCTTAACTGGGGTATCCTTTGAAGATAACGTAATATCAGGAGCTCCTTGGTACACAGGGCTTCCCAGGTGGTTTTAGTGGTAAAGAACCCAGCTGCCAGTGCAAGAGATGCAAGAAATGCAGTTCGATCCCTGGGTCGGAAAGTAGGAAGTGGCAACCCACTCCAGTATTCTTGCCTGTAAAATTCCATGGGCAGAGGAGACTGGTGGGCCCAGTCCTTAGGGTCACAAGAGTCGGACAGGACTGAGCACCACACGCTTGGTACATATGTGAGGTGACAACCCAGCTCTGTTGGACTAGTAAAGGAATAAGACTGTACTAATGAGACATGAAGCAGTGTGAGCTCTCGGGCCATAATGAGTTCATCTCTCTGCTCCTCAAATTTATCTTCCTAAAATGTTTATGAATCATATGATATCACTTAGGTATGGAATATAAAAAAAAAGTGATACAAATGAACCTATTTACAAAATAGAAATAGAGTCACAGATGTAGACAACAAACTTATGGTTACAAGTAGGGAGAGCAGGGGAAAGGATAAACTGGGAGATTGGGATTGACATATACATACTATTATATGTGTATGAAATAGATAACTAATAAGAACATACTGTATAGCACAGGGAACTCTACTCAGTACTCTGTAATGACCTCTAAGGGAATAGAAACTAAGAAAGACTGAATATATGTATATGTATAACTGATTCACTTTGCTGTGCAGCAGAAACTAACACAACAGTGTAAATTAACTATATTCCAGTAAAAGTGAATTTTGAAAAATGGGGGTTATGATTCCTGCCTATGCTATAGAATGGGAAACACATTTAAAAGTAGGAATGGAAGGGGCTTTTAGCTCTGAGACTGGTTCTGCAGGCAGCCACTCCTCTCACTCCATTTACCTGCCCTCACAGCCCTGGGTGGAATCTGTTGTGTATAAACCTGGACCAAATGCCACCTTTATGTTTTGCTTAGCTCCAGAACAAAGGACTGAAAGATTACTGCTTTGACTATAACCCTCCCAACGAGCACGAGATCACCGGACACCAGGTCATTCTGTACCGCTGTCATGGGATGGGTCAGAACCAGGTAGGGGCTGCTGCTTTAACAGCTTGACCTTCTCAGGCTGAAGGACAATGGACAGTGGGAGGCCATGTGCTCAAGGGATCATCGGTATGGGCCTTTAAAGAGGGAGATGAGGGGAAATCTGTGTGTTTTTAAAACATTTAATATGTGATTTCTTGTTATAAAGGTAATATATACTCATCATAGAACATTTAGGAAATATAAAAAGTAGAAGCAAGTAGTAAATGACAAGACCCAGAATGGCCACCATTATAATTAAGATATAGTTACTTCCCATCTTTTTTAATGCATGACCTTGGGATTATGTATTTTAAATGGTTGTTGTAATACCTACATGTTTTATAGTCTATCATGTCCATTACATAATCATACTTTTCGTGTATTGTTAGACATCCTTTGAGAACATCATCCGTAACAGCCTCTTGCTATTCCTTTGTGTGACTGTATTAATTACTGTTGAGGTAACCAATTCCTTCCTCCCTGTTTTTGTGATTATAAATAACCCTGCTGCTAACATCTTTGATCAGAAAGAAAAACTGAGGGAAAGCAGATCTGCATTTCAGATGACTTATTCAGAATTAAATCTTACATGGAATTATAGGATTTGATGTGTAGTGCCACACTGCAAAGCAATTTTTAGGGCAGTTTCCTCAATCAGGGCCCAGGTGGATATGTCTGGGTTAAGTGCTGAACAGCAGGCTGGGCAGGGGAGCAAGACCTGGAAGGTCTGAGTACCGGAGCAGGACCCTGGCCTGAGAAGCAGGCACACTGCCAGGGCGGGGCTAGGGAGGATGCAGGATAGAGCAAAGCATTGGTTCTAGACATTCAAAGCCTGCTGTCCTAAGTAAAGTGTCAGATACTGGAGATGAAGGGTAGGCATCCAGATTTTCCTCTAACCTGGGGTCACTCCAATTCCGTTTGAATATTAGGCCCCATTATGGTCAACAGTAAACTTTCATAATTCAGACCTCTACAGCCTTAAATTTTTCAGGTTCTTCAACCCCTTTTAGAACAGCACTCTTCAAAAGTGGTACCATCAGCATCACCTGAGAGCTTAGAAATGCAGATTCCCAGACCCACCCCATCCCTCCCCAACTCATCTCTAGTCTTGACTGGTTTTCAAGGAAGATTTGTTTGAGAAGCACTACTCCATGTGCCTTAGTAACCTGAAACCTGTGTCAGAATCTCCTGGAAGCAAGGGAGTGGAGCGGGGTAGATGGGCAGCTGCATGTCTTGTTAGAAGTGTGAAAAGGTAGCTTCTTCAGCCCCATCTCAGACAGAGGGAATCCTCATTTCCTCTTTGGGACCAGGGCCCTGAATCAGCATTTTCCCTAGGCACCTAGAGTAAGAAAACCATTGCTCTGAAGAGCAAGTCCTCGCATTAGCCGTCCTTTGTCTGCTGTGTACAGCACTTTGTGGTCTCCAAGGCATGGTTGCGTCCATTTTATTTTGGGGGAAGGGGGAGGAAAGGACTGAAGAAAAGGAAGGGAAGTAGCTGGTCAAGGTCACAGAGAGCCCTCAAGGGCTGGAACCAGTCTATTTTCTTTCCTGCCGTTCTGCACCAGCCCGGGATTAGGCACAGCAGGTGCAGGGTGACCCAGGCCATCCCCACCCTCACGCTCTTGCAAACGAGAAGGGCTCCTCCATTCACGTTGGCTACACACCCCTCCGGAGGTGTACAGGCTGCTCTGGGGACACAGGCTGGTGTTAGGATCCCAGCACCCATGCCCCGATAACCCCAGTTTCTCCTTCCTCTTTCTAAAGATTGCCCTCTTTGCACATCAGAGGCTAACTGGTACATGTTGGCTAATCCATTTCTAGTTTTTCGAATACACATCCCAGAATGAAATACGCTACAACACCCACCAGCCAGAAGGCTGCGTGGCAGTGGAGGCAGGAACAGATGTCCTCATCATGCATCTGTGTGAGAACACCACCCCAGAGGACCAGAAGTTCATCCTTCAGGAGGTAGGTGACCCATCTCACATCTTCCTTCTGTGGTTCCCCATCCCGTGGACTGCAGAGGGGGTTGTGGAGGTAAAGTGAGTCCCTAGTAAGTCTCAAGGATGCAGCCCCTACAGGAGACCAGGCACTTCATAGTGAACCCGAGGGGTCCCATGCCATCCAGCACTGGTAGCACTTCCCTTCTTTCCTCCCCGTCCACTTCCTCTCAGTTTTCCTGTTGCCCTTACACCTTGAGCTGTGGCTGACTGGAATAGGAAGAGGCGCTGTCCCCAGTGCATTTGGAGATTACTTGTGGTTCAGGGGTTCCGATGAATGAAACAAACCACCAAGTGTAAGGACATGAGATTAGACCCAAGTTTAAGCCACTCCTGTTTTCTAAGGCTCATCTTTCCCAGCTCTAAAGTGGGGATAATAATCGAAGCCTTATCTGCCTCTAGTGAAGAATAGATGTGTGGCCAGAAAGTCTTTGGAAGCTGTAAAGCTCTACATTGTTATTTGTGGTGCAATAACCAAGAAAACCTCTCTGATGGAGTTGGTTCTCCATCAGAAGAGTCACTGCTGATTTGGAATTGGGTGTTATTTCAGGTCTGAGAGGCACTACCTCCTCCACATTTGTAAGAAGCTCATGGTGGGACTCATACGTCAGTCATATCCAGTGACTCACTAAAAAGCACTTGAGGACATAAATCCAAAGAAAATAATTCAAATGAAAGAATTAGTTCACTTTTATCTCCATGAAAAACTTTCATTCCCAGCCTGGCCCCAGGAATGGAAAGATCCATCTGTACTACTTATAAATGAATTAATTCTAAGTATAATTAGAAGATAGAATATGATTTATTGTAGAAAGTGTTATAATCAGCAATGAAATTCTCAGATTTCCTGGAAAAACCAGGCACTGTAGTGCTATGTGATACAAAAAATAATAGGGAAAATATTTCTGTAAACCCCAAAAGTTTTGCCCTTCCCTTCTTTCTTTCAACGGGAAGCCATTGTAAGACCTCGAAGAGTAATGCAAGGTAGAAATCACGAAATTGGTTTGAAATGCCATTAAAATTTTATCTTAAAAATCTTAAATTTCAGTGAACATTTAAGCAAGTTTCTTTAGAGGGGTGTGAGGAAAGATGCTTTGTTTGTTTACTTTTACATTATTCTAAAGGCAACTTGTGAACACTTTTAAGGGCTTTCCAGATTAATATTATTGAGCTTACAACAGAGAGAGGTGGAGGGAAAAATAAACTCCAGAAACTGGGGAGAGACTTGGAAAGTTAGCTCAGCAACAGTTGGGGAAAAGAAGAGATGGAGAGGACTTAGAGTGGGTCATTGTCCTTTGGGGTTTGGAAGTTGGCATAGTTTGTAGGCCCTACTTCCTCTCTGGTGACCTGTCTCCTCACCCAGCTGGTCTGTGGCTGAGCTGGGACTAAAGCCAAGTTCCTTCATTCTCCACTTAAATACAGGAGAAAAAGGGCTCCAGAGACCTAGGAGAGGTGGAGGAGATTAATAAAGGACCTTTGGACCTGATTGCTCTGAAGGAAAAGAGCATCAGTAGGGGTGAGATAGGGTCCTGATCCTGGTGGTGCAGCGGTAAAGAATACACCTGTCAATTCAGGAGATGCAAGAGACACTGATTCAGTCTCTGGGTTGAGAAGATCCCCTGGAGTAGGAGATGGCAACCCACTCCAGTATTTTGACCTGAGAAATCCCATAGACACAGGAGCCTGGTGGGCTACAGTCCACAGGGTCGCAAAGAATCGGACGTGACTGAACACACACGAGAGGGAGGAGATAAAGAGTCTGACCGATCCCAGAACAGCCAGCAGGTGGCACCATCGGCCCTGATGGTACAGTTGACGACCCCCTGAAGAGCTCCCGGGACAGGCAAGCGTGACACATGCCTCCACACGCCTCTTCTGTATGCACAGACGGTTGTGGGCTGCCTTCATACCTGCAGACACTTAACCGCTCAATAAGTATTTCTGAAATGAAAAAAATCACCCTGAGCACTTAACACATTTTAAGGAAAAGGTACTTTCTCAGGAATTGCTTGTAATTCTCTTGAACACACAATGTCTATTATCTTTTGTAGGATGGTTCTTTATTTCATGTACAGTCCAAGAAATGTGTTCAGGCTGAGAGGAAGGACTTGAGTGACAGTTTTGTACCACTCTTACGAGACTGTACCAACTCGGATCATCAGAAATGGTTCTTCAGGGAACACATGGTGTGAAGTGTCACCATACGACGGAGCCCATCAGAGTAGATGGGGGAAAACCCTGGACTGTGTTTAACAGACACTTAGCTAAGCACAGAGACAGACCCACCAAACACTTGGTTACTCTTCTTTTTATAAGGAAATCATTTTGTGAATTCTGAAAGGAATGTTGGCTTTAGTAAAAATGTGAATAACAATTCGTATTGATTTTGTAAACAAAAATTGTTCCCAAATACCCTGTTTTCAAAGGGTAGTTGTGTTAACTCTTGGTATTTAGAGAATTAAAAACTTTAACTATTTTTCTATCAGAATGTATTTTCTACTGTCATGTCTTTTTATTCCCCTTAGAAAAAAGGTAAATATTTTATTTTGGTATTTGAAAGGATCCCCAGATATAAAGATGTCTGCTTGGAGAATAGACTCATGTAATGTACTTTGCATAAACTGACAATAGCTTAAACATTGGGTTAGATTTTTCTCAGTATAGGTGTGTGGACACTGGGAACATATTGATTCCTTCAGGTCCTTGAGATAATCTAGATTTATTTAATTAAGAATGCTCCTTGGTTATGTGTTGCTGCTGTAGTCAAAACTGCTGTTAAAGTTTATGTTAGCCAAAGAGGACTAACCAAAGCTGAAATTTCAAGGGAACAGTTTGACATAGTGGGATAATATAAACTTCCACCACACAGAGTGGGCTTCTGACAATGCTAACTGCGGTATGGATGGCTACTTTTAGCAGCCACCAGGATGACTTTAAAACATGTTTATATCTTTTTTAATTTTTATCACACATTAGTGTCAGGGAGAAATTTAATGCTCTTTGTGAAATTCAGTTTCCAAATTTGTTTATTAATAATAATTGGTCATTGAAATCCATATTGGATTTTGTGCTGCAGCAACTGCTACAGTTTCTCTTCATAATTATGATTTGTGAACAATTCCAGACCTATTGATATTCTGAGATCTTGTCATCTTGATGAAGTCAAGAGGAGTGATTAAAAAATAAAGCAAGAGCATTGCTAATCTTTGTTTTTGCAATCAGTCAGATGTGAGAGATGAAGACACATGTCTTCAACTGATGAAAAAGCATCAGCTTTCAACTTTTGTCTCAGGCTCTTTTTTACATGTTTCCCTCTGAGAGATCCAGTTTAACAGTTAACCAGGAACAAATCCAGTTGACCTGGCTTGGATCAATCTGATGCATTTTAACCACTCTGAACTTCACTTCATCTGTGAAATGAGAATAATGAAAGCAAGCTTGTGGGGTATTTGCAAGGACTAAATAACATAGAGCAGGTTAGGACTTAGCTAAGTCCCTGGCATGCAGTACGAGTTCATTAAATTTCCATTTTCATAAATGCACTTTATAAAATGTGAAGCACAATAAATATCAATAGGAGTTTATTCAAAAATAAATATTAAATAATTTAGTTATTTTATCTTTACAGGATTAAATAGCTCCTCAGCAGGCAGGAATACAGTATGAACTCCTTCCAGAACAGCTTAGTTCTCCTGTAAATGTATTATGCTGTGCAGCCAAAGCTTCCCTCCTCCATTAGGGTAACATATAAAACAGGGGAGATGCCCTCTCAGCCTGTAATGGAGGTGAGAAGTCTTGCCCTGCACCCTCTCCCCCGCTTCCTGCAGTGTCAGTCCGAGCTCCACTGAAGGGGAGTCAGCCCCTCCCAAGGTATAGGAAGACAGTTCAGGCAGACAGAAAATGAATGCCAATCAAACTCATCATGAGTGCTGGGAGGCTACACAAGTATTTTTGTGTGTGTTCACTGGGCACTGATGGTAATTAGCTTTGCGTGAAAAGTCATCCCTCTTACTCTTGCCAGCGGCTTCTACTTGGTAATTTTTAGGGTGGAAGAACTAATAAAAATATTCAGGGTGTCAAGGAAGCTATTTTCACAGGCTGGAAGACAATTTTCAATATTTTTAGGGAAGTTGCCTTGTCTAATGGATGAGGAGTCTCAGCCTGAGTAGGTCTCCACCTGCCCCACTGAAAAGTGTGGATTGGCCTCTAGTCCTGGTGTGTGGAGTCAGGATTCTGGGGGCCAGCCCCAGAGCTGGTAGGTTGTTTCACCTGCTAGCACTCGTTTCCTCATTTGCATAATAGGGAGAACAATGTCCTCTGTTAAGTTCTCAGTTATATTTTTCAGTTACATTTTTAGTGGTTGCCCAAGGGATTACATTATACTTCCTGGATTTATTGCAGTCTTCTTCACTCTTAATATTGTGTTAATTCCCATAAAATTTAGCAAATTTGTAGCAGTATAGCTCCTATCTCCTCCCTTGTGCTATTATGGATACATATGTTATAAACTCAGTAACAGAGTGGTTTGCCTATTGTTTTAGTAAGACAAAAAAAGAAAAAATATATATGTACAAATTACACACAGTCTTTTATGTTTACCCACATAATGTGCCATATTCCATGCTCTTCATTTGTTCCTATAAATTTGAGTAACCTTCTGGTATAATTTTCTTTCAGTATAAGGCCTCTCTTTGGTATTTCATCTAGGATAGATATGTTAGCAACAAATTCTCTGTTTTTGTTTGTTTGGGAATGATTTTATCCTGATTTCAAGTTTTGAAAGATAGTTTACCTGGATATAGAATGCTAGCTGACAGGTTTTTTTCTTTCAGCACTATGAGTTTGGGATTACACCACTATAATGTCACCATTGTTTTGAATGAGAGATCATCCATTAATCATTTTGCTATCTGTATGTGATGAGTCATTTTTCTCTTGCTGCTTTTAAGATTTTCTCTTTGTCTTTCAGCAGTTTAAGATATGTCTAAATGTGGTTTGTATTTATTGTACTTAGAGTTCGTTGAGCTTGGAATGTAATTTAATGTTTTAAAAAATAAATTTGGGGAGTTTTTAGCCATTATTTCTTCAAATTGGGTAATTTCTGTCTTTAAATTCATTGATTTCTTCTGCCAACTCAAAACTGTTCTTGAGCTTATGTAGTTATTTTATTTCAATTATTTTTCAAATCTGAATATCCATTTGGTTTTTTGAGATTTCCTAAATGTTGACTTATTGTTAGCATGTTTTCCTGTAGTTCTTTGATTTTAGTTTTTTTAATTATTTGAATATACTTTTAATAGTTGCTTTGACGCCTTTGTAACTTAGCAACTTAAAACATTAAATGTGTTACCGTACAGTTTTAGCAATTCACGTTGTCCCCAATAATTCACATCCCTTCTACGTGCAAAATACATTCATTCCCTCCCAAGGTTTCTAGGAGTCTCATCTTATTATAGTATGAGTTCAAAGTCCATATTTCTATCAGTTCAGTTCAGTTCAGTTCGGTCACTCAGTCGTGTCCGACTCTTTGCGACCCCATGAATTGCAGCACGCCAGGCCTCTCTGTCCATCACCAACTCCCGGAGTCTACCCAAACCCATGTCCATCGAGTCGGTGATGCCATCCAACCATCTCATCCTCTGTCGTCCCCTTCTCCTCCCGCCACCAATCCTACCCAGCATTAGGGTCTTTTCCAATGAGTCAACTCTTCACATGAGGTGGCCAAAGTATTGGAGTTTCAGCTTCAACATCAGACCTTCCAATGAACACCCAGGATTGATCTCTTTTAGGATGAATTGATTGGATCTTCTTGCAGTCCAAGGGACTCTCAAGAGTCTTCTCCAACACCACAGTTCAGAAGCATCAATTCTTCGGCGCTCAGCTTTCTTCACTGTCCAACTCTCACATCCATACATGACCACTGGAAAAACCATAGCCTTGACTAGAGGGACTTTTGTTGGCAAAGTAATGTCTCTGCTTTTAAATATGCTATCTAGGTTGGCCATAACCTTCCTTCCAAGGAGTAAGCGTCTTTTAACTTCATGGCTGCAGTCACCATCAGCAGTGGTTCTGGAGCCCAAAAAAATAAAGTCTGACACTGTTTCCACTGTTTCCCCATCTATTTCCCATGAAGTGATGGGACCAGATGCCATGATCTTAGTTTTCTGAACATTGAGCTTTAAGCCAACTTCTTTCTTTGCTCTCCTCTTTCACCTTCATCAAGAGGCTCTTTAGTTCTTCTTCACTTTCTGCCATAAGGGTGGTGTCATCCGCATATCTGAGATTATTGATATTTCTCCCGGCAATCTTGATTCCAGCTTGTGTTTCTTCCAGCCCAGCGTTTCTCATGATGTACTCTGCATATAAGTTAAATAAGCAGGGTGACAATATACAGCCTTGACGTACTCCTTTTCCTATTTGGAACCAGTCTGTTGTTCCCTGTCCCATTCTAACTGTTGCTTCCTGACCTGCATACAGGTTTCTCAAGAGACAGGTCAGATGGTCTGGTATTCCCATCTCCTTCAGAATTTTCCACAGTTTATTGGGATCCACACAGTCAAAGGCTTTGGCATAGTCAATAAAGCAGAAATAGATGTTTTTCTGGAACTCTCTTGCTTTTTCGATGTTTCAGCGGATATTGGCAATTTGATCTCTGGTTCCTCTGCCTTTTCTAAAACCAGCTTGAACATCTGGAAGTTCACGGTTCACGTATTGCTGAAGCCTGGCTTGGAGAATTTTGAGCATTACTTTACTAGCATGTGAGATGAGTGCAATTGTGCGGTAGTTTGAGCATTCTTTGGCATCTAAATCTAAATCTCATCATAAAAAAGTCTAAAGTCTAAATCAGGTTCAGGTCCTGGTGTGGCTCCTGGGTATCATTTCAGTGTGTGCAGCTGCTGGGACACAATTGCTCTCCATCTGTGGACTTGTTACACTGAAGAGGCCATTTATCCACCCCAACACTCCTTACATACAGTGTTGGGAAGGAATAGGATAATGTTTATAGATATTCTGGCTCAAAAAAGAGAAAATGAAAGTCAAAAGGAAACACAGGTCCATAATGGTTTTGAAATCAGGTAAGTGTTTGACTTTTCTTGATTCAGTTTCAAGACCTGGGAATAATCCTTGGGGGCTCTTGGCTCTTTCTTCTGGGGATGTGGTTCCACCTTCTTGTTATCCTTCCTATTTTATGACAAGTAACACATCTTCAGTGGAGTAGTTTTCTGAGCCTGTTTCTTGCCAGTAGAATTTTGGGTGTCTCGCCGTCTCTTTCTATTTTCTTCTTTTTCTCTGTTCGGTTTAGTCCAAGCTGGTAGTATTTCTGCTGAGATAATCTTCAAAAACTTGGTGAGTCTTGCATGGATTCACTGCTTTTCATTCCACTTGACAGAGCCACATCCACAGATTGTTTCATATAAATTCCCTTTTTCTCTTGGCCTCCTATTTAGATGGCTGAGCGATAATGACCTTAAGCTTCCTGGATGCCCCCGGTTTAGTCGAGAAGATCTGTGACGTGCACACACTCCTAATCTCTTAAAAAGGTCCTTTGTGTGACTGACCTTTTGATCTTTCTGAGGCCTTAATGAAAGATTATACAGTCACATATTCAGCCTTTTCTCTGTGCTATATTTTCAGCAGCCATTCTGACTTTTAGCATCTTTTGCCAACTGGAGAGGCTGAAAATTTTCCTAAATAATTCAGTCCTGCTTAATTTTTGTGTTATGACTTCCCCTCTATCTCTCTTCTCTTGCACTTTACCATAAGCAGCAGGAAGAAACCAGGCAGCATCTTCAGCACTTCTTGGAGATCTCCTTAGCTATAGAACTAGGTTCCCTTAGCTATATAATTAGGTTCATCTCTTGAAAATTCTTCATAACTGCCAGAGACAATCTGCTAAACTTTCTGCCACTATATAATAAGGCTCTTTCCCCGCTTTCTAATAACATGTTTCTCACTTCCTTCGTAACCTTCAGCAGCAATGTCCTCAACATTTATATTTCTACTAACAGTCTGAACAAGGAAATTTAAGCTTTCTCTATCCTGTCTTGCAGAATTCCTCCAGCTTCCTCCTACTGCCCAGTTCTAAAGCTGCTCCTACATTTTAGGTGTTTGTTATAGCATATCTCACTTCCAGGTTCCAAAATCTGTGTTAGTTTTCTATTGCTCTGTAATGGATTGCCACAAGCAGAGTGGCCTAAAACAGTATAATTTATTGTCTCCCAGTTGCTGTAGGTTATAGTCTGGGCATGGCTTAGCTGAGTTCTCTGCTCTGGGTTTCACTGGATGAAATCCAAGTGTTGACTGGGGCTGCTGTCTCATCTGGGACTTGGGCTGTTCTTCCAAACCCACTGTTTGTTGGCAGAATTCAAGTCCTCGAGGTTGTAGAACTGAGAACCTCAGCCTCTAGAGGTCACCTGCTGAGAGATTGTCCTGCTGGCTTTGAAGAAATCAGCTGTCATGTCACGATAGACCCTGTGGTTAGGACCTGAGATGGCCTCTGGGAGCTCAGAATGGTTGAGTTCATTTTGAATTTCTGGAAGCAGAGACTCATCAGTATGATTATTCCATTAATAACAATGTAGACAGTGCAAATGCGTTTGAAACTCTGGTTCAGGGATGCCCATGTCAGATGCCTGCTTACCATTCCAAGAGGTTCATTTTTGAAAACTTGTAAAAATTCCCAAGAACCTAAACCTTCATTGCATGAAAGTCTTCTTAAGTGTCAGTTGGGAAGGATTTGTTTTATTTATATGGGTCAATTCTGAATGTATATTAAAGTTAAATTTCCTGTCCTGACTAGATTCCCTTTTCTCCTCCTATTATAGCAGTGCTTTTCAAAATTTCATGTTCCTGGGAATCACTTGGCATCTTGTCAAAAGGTAGATTCAGATTCAGTAGGTCTGAGATGGACCTTGAGATTCTACATTTCTCACAAGCACCCAGATGATGCCAGTGCTGTTGGTCTGTGGATCAAATTTTGAGTAGCAGGTTATTCAAGAGAGAATAAGAAGGTCCTGGTTGGCTGGTCACTGATGTCTGTTCTCACGCACACACTAGGTGGTGGTGTCAGCTCAGGAAATACTACAATGCCTTAGTTGTGGACACGTCTGTTGGTCAAAAAAAAATCCTCCTATCTCGGGTCCGTGGGATGCAGACCTGGATGGCACCCAGAGATCATTCTGTGCCCAGTGTAGCTGATGGAGTGGGGAACGAGGCCCATGAGGGAAGGGCTTTGCCTGAGATCACACAGCAAGCTAGGGACAGCATTTTCTTTGTCAGTACTTTTCATTCTATATAGTAATCAGTGTTCTAAATTTGGGCTGGGTGTGTTTTTCTTAAAGTGTTGAATTGATACTCTTAAAAATCGTATCTTCAAATATTGGCTTTGCTATATTAAGTTATAAAGGAAAGTTAGTTTCCTATCTCGATAAAAAGTTCTAAAGACTTTGCTGCATGGTTTGTTGTATCATAGCTGCAATGTTTATTTAGCAAGTAGAGTTGGAAATGTTAGCCTCTTACAGTCTCCTAATGTTTGTGAGAGTCAATGTACCACACATCAAATTTCTCACTTATATATAACTTCAGAGTTTCATTTTCAAGAGTTTTATTTTGTTCATTCCTGTAAAGTCAACCGAATGAGGATTGCTGTCTCCTTTTCATCATCAGTAGCTGCTGTTGAAAATAATAATAATACCGTGAGTTGGGCACTGTTCTAAGCACTTCATGAAATGAGCTAATTTAATGCTGAAAACACCAGTGAGGTAGGTGTTGGTCCTCCCCTTCACACTCCCCAGCAGCCCCCCTCAATTTAAAAGTGAGGACACAGGCTCAGAGAGTGTGGGGAACTTGTCTAAGGTCACACAGCTAATCAGTGGCAGTGCTAGGATTGAACCCAGATAGTCTTACTCCAAAAGTTCAGTTGTAACTACTGTGACCTGGTGCCTCCTGAAGGGAAGGGGAGGCGACTTGCCCAAGCCAGGCGTCTCATACGCCCTGGCCACAGCCCTCCCCTCACTCTTAGTCCAGTTACACCACACTGCCAGTCATGGAGAGACGAGAATGAATGAAAATCTGTCCTGCTTGGAAAGTACAGAGGTCACAGAAGAGCCGTGTCTCTGGGTAAATGCCAAGTCCGGGGCAGAACCAGGGACAGAGCCCCAGGCCCAGACCGGTTCCTCCAGGGGCCTTTGTCCAGGGGGAGCTCCATTTTGCCCACACTCACTCTGCCCTCTTTCTCTTTAAAACAAGGCAAGAACGGGAAGTCGGAACTTGTGGGTGGGGGGGGGGATGCATTTCTTCAGTATTCCCTTTGAGATTCTTGCTGCAGAGCCAGGAGGCCCAAAGTACATGGCCAGTTCCACAAGTTGCCCCATCCAGCACTTCACTGTCTTTAGAGGGTTTAAAGCCCGTGGGACTGAGAGTTGTGTCCTATCTGCCATGTCATGATTGCTCTGTGAATCATCTCGAACCTTCTTTTACAAGGCAAAAGTCAGTGGAATGGATTGCTCATCAGTCTGTTAAGATGGTTTTTTCAGTGTCCTAAAAAGAAATTGCAGATGGGTGTGACTATTGGGCAGCTCTGGTTATTAACTCAAGAGTGTTTGCAGAGCACCACTGGATTCTGATTGCAAGCTGTTACAAAAGGAAGCAAGTTACTGGGTTATAGAATTTGCAGGACTTTATAAGTCCTGTATTCAACTCCTTCCTAAGCAGGATTTCCTTTTCTTCTCCAGACAGCCCTAGCTTGTTCACTGCCAGTGGGGGGATGTGCCTGCCTTCACAGGCCATCCGTTGTGTTCTTGGATGACTCCTTATGAAGCTGAAATCTGTCTCTCTGTAGCTTCCTTATTACTCTGGACCCCCTTGGAGGCCACCCAGTGTGTGTGCTCTCCCTGTCCCTCAGAGATTCAAGGAGAGAGGTTATGTGTCCAAGTCTTCTCTGCTCCAGGCTGTCTGCCCTCCCTTCCTCAAACCATGGTTATGGGATGTGGTTTATACTGGAGTTCTGGGAGGGAGTAAAGATAGACGTTTGCATTAAACTTGCTGCATTTAATGGAAGGTCAAGACTGCATTCCGTGGACTTCCCTGGTGGTCCAGTGGTTAAGAATCTGCCTAGCAGTGAAGGGGACCTGCGTTCCATCCCTGGTCGTGTAACTAAGATCCCACATGGTACAGAGAAACTAAGCCCATGCACAACTAGAGAGTCCGGGCACTGCAATGAGAAGTCCCACATGACACAGTGAAGACCCGATGTGCTGCAACTAAGACCTGGTGTGGCCAAATAAATAAAGCAATAAAAATTTAAAAAAAATAAAGGACTCCATCCCCCATCCTTTCAGAGAGGTAAAATGAAATTAGTGAGACAGCAAGAGGGAGACAAATGGTATAAGAGAAGCTCCATTTTCTTTTTTTTTTTCTTTATTTTTAATTTTTTTGATACGTGAAGTATGTCACTTTTTATTTATTTATTTTTTAATGTATTTATTTATCTATTTTTTTACTTTACGATATTGTATTGGTTTTGCCATACGTTGACATGAATCCGCCATGGGTGTACATGTGTTCCCCTTCCAGAACCCCCCCCACCTCCGTCCCCTTCCCATTCCTCTGGGTCATCCCGGTGCACCAGCCCTGAGCACCCTGTATCTTGCATTGAACCTGGACTGGCAATTCGTTTCACATATGATAATTTACATGCTTCAATGCCATTCTCCCATATCATCTCGCCCTCGCCCTCGCCCTCTCCCATAGAGTCCAAAATGCTGTTCTATACATCTGTGTCTCTTTTGCTGTCTCGCATACAAGGTTATCTTTACCGATTTACTAAATTCCATATATATGCGTTAGTATACTGTATTGGTGTTTTTCTTTCTGGCTTACTTCACTCTGTATAATAGGTTCCAGTTTCATCCACTTCATTAGAACTGATTCGAATGTATTCTTTTTAATGGCTGAGTAATATTCCATTGTGTATATGTACCACAGTTTCCTTATCCATTCATCTGCTGATGGACATCTAGGTTGCTTCCTTGTCCTGGCTGCGAAGCTCCATTTTCCATAATAGAAGTCAGTAATAATGGTCTGAAAAATCATGAGAAAGCAGAACTAACGTGTTATTTGAAATTCAGAGGCAAATACTGGAAGAAATTGCTGGAAATGTTGAGAGGAGGGGCTGTCTTGAGAACCAGATCTGGGTGGGGTTGGGGAAGAGCAGAACTGGGAACTGATGATTTTATTATAAACCTTGAGTACAATTAGGCTTTTTAAGCTAAGTACATGTACTTAAGCTAAGTATATTTTTTGAAAATGATCTTTAAAAATTCTCCCAAATGGAGTCTGAGCTCAAAGTCTTTGTTAGTAGGGAAACAACTAGGGACCTAGGTATGTCTTTATTTAGCAGCATTTGTGTGTGTGTGTGTGTGTGTGTGTGTGTTCAGCGGTAGACACTTAACCACAAAAGAGGTCAGGATATGTAGAAACATAGACCTGAATATAAATTCAGTCTGGTGAACTTGCCAGCTTTGTGACAAGTTACTTAACCTCTCTGAACCACAGTTCCTCATCTGTAAATAGAAGCAGTGCTAGGACCTAACTCTAGAGGGTCATGAAGATTAAATGAGATGAGGCAGGTTTAGGGCACTCTGAAGAATAGGGGCTCAGGGACCATTTCCTGGCCAAAGATTTTATGTTGCTCAAGCCCAGAGATATCCCTAGGACCAGAGAAGCCGTCAGAAAAAGCACGTATCTCAGCTCCCACTGGCAGAATGTTTCCTCTTCATGAAAGTCCTGGATTCAGTGCCTTGTGGCAGAACAAGCAGGAGCCCTTAGTGGTCCCCAGACCTCCTTCCCTCTCCATCCTCAAGGATTTTAACTTTTTAATCCTTCTCTTGTAACAAGTTTATCTCCAGGAAAACTTTGAATCCAAAGCAGTGGGGGCTTGGGGATCACTTTAGTCCAATCTTTTTGCCATGGAGTGGGGGCAGTGGTCCTCAAGAGGGGCCAGGAAGGGGCCCCCAGGCCAGTTCATCCTCTGTACCTACAAGTAGGAGACAGAATCGTGAGCCTTGGCTGCCCTGCAAAACCCTAGCGGGCCATGGTCTTCAGAAGACTCAGAGAGCTTGTCCCGAGATGGACTGGGCTCAGGTTACTCCTTTTGGAACCAGAAACTGAAGCAAAATAAAACTGCCTTTTTCTGGGGAGGATTCTGGACAGTTCTGGGAACTTGTCTGCAGAACAAATTGATTTATGGGGATCCAGCTGTGAGGAGTTGTACAAAACAGGGATCAGAGGAGATACAGTCCAGATGTGGCTTCATTAAGGGCAAGGGTGGAACAATGGGGTTGAAAGACTTCTGAGGTCCACTGGACCATGGAGACTTCAAGAAATTATGGCCAAGGGCCTGTGGCTTCCAGCTGCTGATTTCAAGCTGAAAAACAGCTTATAACTCTTTCTGTCCAACCTCTCGAAACTACAGATGGGGACCCCGGGGCCCAGAGAGGGAAGGGGCTTGCCCAGCATCACACAGTGAGGAGAGACAAGGCTGGGACCAGATCCCACATCTGCTGCTGCCGGTTCCAACGTCTGCCTCATTACCCGCCCCTTCCTTTTAGAATCCTGCCCAAGGTTGTTTTCTTAGTCATGAGTTGAGGGAAGGCTTAATTCAGCCACACTCTGATGGTGAGTTGCCTAGCGAGGAGACCAGGCTGACACTAATGCTGGCAGGGAGGAAGCTCCCTCCCTACTTCACTGGCTGCTGAGACCCTGGGCAACACCTTCTGTCGAAGCAGCTGGTCTCTGCGCTCCTGGAGCTGGTCTCAGTGGTGCGTTGTCAGGTGCCTGTTCCTCTGTCAGGTGTCAGGTTCCTCTGAGGGTGAGGATGGGATACCTTCCTGTTGCATTGTCTGTATTGGGAATGGATTTCAGTTTTTTTGAAGCTTGGAAATGAGATTCACATTTGCAGAATCTCAGATCAAGTCTGATCTCCCGTTGTCCTATGGCATTCCTGACGTATCTCTTCTTTTTTATGAAACACTTTATTTTTTCCAGATTATTAAAATTTATATGCTCAGCTGAAAATTTGGAAACTGCACAAAAATATAAAATCATTTAAGTTCTCACAACCTGAAGACAGCACCATTTGGAAGTATTTCCTTCTAGCCTTTTTTCATTATTGCAATTCCTTCAATTTGGCTGAAACTGTCTCAGTATCAGCTTTTGCCAAAGGAATGCAGTCCTGTCCTTTGGGGAAATACAGAATTAGTCTCCTTCCTCTGCCTATAACAGGAGGGCAGATAGCTGATGATAATACACATCCCCAGATTCTTCCCTCCTCTAGGAGAAAACCACAACTCCATTTTAAATGCCAAGGTTTTTAACAGTATGATCCTTGCCATTTATTAAGAGTGCACTACTTAAAAGGCACTATAGTGACTGATTTTCATACATTATTTAATCTTCACAACAACATTACAAAAGAGGTATTTGTAGCTCCAATTTACAGGGGAAGAAATAGGCTCAGAAAGAATGGGTCCCCTCTGAACTAAGGGGAACCAGGTTCAAAGAGATTATCACCTCCCTTAATCTGGTCTTTTTATCTTTATTAATACGATCTCACTAAAACTGCCCATCTTGAATGCCAGACATGCAAAGCAAGCCTTTACATTTGTTTCTGATAAATTTAGCTCCTTCATTCTGGCCCACAAAGATCTTTTTTGTTTTTCCTCTTGTGACAGTTTCTCTGACGCAACATGACTCATGTAAAATTCCTAGCATTAATTTAAAAAAAAAGAAAACCCTCCTAGCACAGTGCCTAACACAGAGCACTCGCCCAGTACCTGGTTGCCATTATTATTATATAGGGTGGGTGACACTGTTTGGTTCACTGGGTTTCCCTCTGTTGCCCACAAAACACAGAACAATGTGCTAAAAGTAGCATCGTGCTAAGGAGGGGCCCATCCACCATGGTTGGTCTCTGTGGTGGCTTCCAGAAGCATCCTTCCTTTCCAGCTGTTGGCAGAAACAAGAAGCTCAGAAGATGCTCCCTTGAATATGGGCCCCTCCGCCCCACACCTGACCCCACCCTTCCCCTGGAGTCTCAGCATCCCACCCGTCCGTTGGTGTGGTAGGTCTATCCTTGGTGAGAAGACCCCCTCCCTGCCACCAGCCCCCCAGTCCAGACATGGCAGCCTGCCTTGCTGCTACTCCTCCGGCTGGTCCCTCGGAAGAGACATTCCTTTCAGTGGGGTGGAGCTGTCAAAATGGATTTTAAAATATGGGTTGTATTTTAATTTTTGCTTGTTTTCTAAATTTGGTCACAATCATGTCGTCTTGTTCTAAAAAGAGAGAAAGGAAGCAGCTGCCCTCTGGAAAGGCTCCAGAGAAGAGAAGAAAGTCCTCATGCTCCCTGCTGATTGTTCGGCTTCCTTCCTGAGGTCTCGAGAGCCCTCTCTGGGGGAGTAGAAGGGACAGGAGTGGTCTCTCTGACCTGGGAACTTCATGGAGGGCAGACCATCTGTCACCCACCCCTGACGACACTCACTAAGGCGAGTGGCGCCCTGCAAGTGCCGGACTGCACAGACCCTGTTCCCACCTGGACCCAGGCAATATGATTCAAGGTAGACTCAGAGAGATGGGAGGAGCCTGGGGATAGAATTGGTCTGGTCTTCCTCAGAGAGCAGTGGCAGCTGGGCCATCTTGAAAGGCTGAGCAGGCAGGGGGATAGGTAGGGGGATGACGGACCAAGGGGAAGGCAGCCTGACCAGGAATGGCAGGCGGTGATGTTGCCTGGATGTGAAAAGCGTCCATCCCGAGAGCTGCAGATTCTATCACCCTCTGTGGTTTGGCTTCTCTCCACAACCCTGCATGAACCTCCCCTGCCAAGGTCCAGGACCTCTCGCTTGCTAAATCCATTGATGAATTTTCTTCCTCATGTTCCTGCATCTCACTGCCGCATTTGGCCTGGTCCATGCCTGTCTCCTGGCCTTCTCTTCTCTGGTGCCACCACATCTGTCAGTTCTCCACTCACCCCAGACTTCTGTGGGCTTCCTCTACAACATCCTTGAGCCACATTCCCCAGGATTCCAAGGGACCCTTTATGTTCCCTCTCTGCCCAAGATCTCTAACACAGGTGTGACTTCAATGCCAACGATTACCATCAGTTAGGAACTGTAATCAGCTGAAAGTAGCAGAAACCTGAAAAGCAGCGGCAAAATCAACTTCGAGGGGATTCCCAAGTGACTCAGTGGTAAAGTATCTGCCTACCAATTCAGGAGACGCATGTTTGATCCCTGGGCCGGAAAGAGCCCCTGGAGAAGGAAATGGCAACCCATTCCAGTATTCTTGCCTGGAGAATTCCACAGACAGAGGAGCCTGGCGGGCTACAGTCCATGGAGTAGCAAAGAGTCAGACACGACTTAGTGACTCAGCAACAGCAACAATCAACTTTGAGGCTTCCTTTTCCTTACATGAAAGGATGTCCAGAGTTAGACATTTCAGGGCTGATTTGGTGGCTTGTGGTGCTACTAGAGATGGTGCTCATTCTGTCTTCCCATTTAGCCATGCTTAGCTTGTGTCTATCCCTCTGTGATTGTAACATGTCTGCCCTCGACCCCGCCTTTGCCAAACATCTAGTTTGTCTTCATTCAAGGAGAAGGAGAAAGGTAAAGAGCAAAAGGCCTGCTAACTGAGTCTGTCTTCCATTAAAGAGTTTTCCCAGAAGACTTTTCCCATTTCTATATTAGTCAATTATGGCCACAGTACTGCTCTGTAACAACCACTCCCAAACTCAGTGTAACAAGTGGATTCTGGCCAGGCTCAGCTGGGGAGGATTCTGGACTTGCACCAGCTGGTCTTAATCTAGGTTAGCTCCTAGTGCACTAGCTCTGGATCCTAGGCTGAACAAGCAAAGATGACCCAGGGCAAACTCTTCTCATGGAGTAACCAGAACAAAAAGCAAGCCAAACCGTGCAAGCAGATTTAAGATCTCTGCTTATTCCTTCTGCTAATGTTTCAAAGGAATTCATGGAGCTAACGCCATCAACAGCAGGTGAGTACTCAGCCTTCACACACAAGGGGAGAGGAGAGTGCATGTTTGTAGAGTAATATCCACATGCACACAGTCTCCATCCAGTCTTGTGTCCTGTCATCCCTCCTCCGAACTGGAGGCTGACAAGTGTGGTCTTTCTGGCTGGTGTTTTGCCATCCTAAACAAACTCAAGTTTTCGATGACGAGGAAGTAGGGAAAAGCAGAAATCCAGTAGGCACACCTTGCCAGGACTTTTTTCAATAGTTGTAATCCAGGAACTACCAGGTAAAAGTAATGAAGTTAGAGACCACACTGACTGGCAGTGACACCTGTGACATTTGTTATCCCTGGGAAGACACCAGGACACAGAGACAGGCCATGCCACAAGACTTAGGTGGCCGCTGAGTCCTCTTCTCCCATTGTACATTTCACAAACCTCCTGCATTTGGTGCCCTCCCTGTGCTGTCAGAGGTCACACTGCATGAAGACATGCGAGAACATTACCAGGAGAGGTGGGAGGCATCCTCAGCATCATCCCTATTTAGAGTTGCTTGTCCTTCTGTCTCTAGTGAGGTGCTGGCCTGTGTCATTCCCAGCACATGGCTCATCAACCCTGAAGGACCCTGGCTCTATCGCACTGTGGCTGGACATCAGGCCCTGGCTTGGCTCTCTTGCCTTTGCTGAATCCATAGCTCAGATCACTGTCAAATATATTCAGGTCCTAACATCAACTAAGGGAATGTGTGTGTGCTTAGTCGCTCAGTCTTGTCTGACTCTTTGCGACGCTATCTACTGTAGGCCACCAGGCTCCTCTGTTCATGGGATTCTCCAGGTGGCAAGAATACTGGGTTGGGTTGTCATGCCCTCTTCCAGGGAACCTTTCCAACCCAGGGATTGAACCCACATCTCTTATGTCTCCTGCATTGGCAGGCAGGTTCTTTACCATTAGCTCCACCTGGGAAGCCCCCAACTAAAGCAGAGGAAGGTGCAAACCATCTAAGTCAAGAAGGAAGAGCTAGGGTTGAAAGGTGGAGGCTGGGGCTTTGCCTGCCTCGGGGCTGCAGAGGCTGCAGCACTGCCAAATCCTGAGGAGCAAAGGGAAGAAGAGACTTTGACTAGACTTCACGTGCTGTTCCTGAGGCAGGGAGCCCAAGGCATCACTTGCCCTCCTAAGCCTCTCTCTTGCCACATACACAGCGGTGACTCGCAGATCTCCCCCCAGCCTAGGTCTGTCCCAATCCGTTGCCTGCTTTCTCTGGTTGTCCCATCCACCCTGCAAACACAACACATTCCAACCTGGACTCATCATCTTTTCTTTCCCTAACCTGCTATTCTGTCCTTGCTGTTCACAGAGCTGGAAAGATGTGGTTTATCTCCCTGACCTCCACTTCCCTCTACTCTGGCAGGAGCCCCAGTGTTTCTTCAGGGTCCACCCCTTCTCCTCTTAGTTCTCTTTAGTCTGTATGACTCTAGCAAAACTCATGGATCAGGTCTAAGTCAATTATCATAATCGTAACTGGTTTGGAGGTGAGCATGTGACCTAAGCTTGTGAATATCAGAACATTTCATGCAAATGCTAGGACACAAGCTCTTTGTTTCTGTTGGAATTAAACTCGGAGGATATAGCTCTGAGTGAGGCAAGATGAAGCTAGAGCCTGTTACACAGAGTGAAGTAAGCCAGAAAGAGAAAAACGAATATCGTATGTTAATGCATATATGTGGAATATAGAAAAATGGTACTGATGAGCCTATCCGCAGGGCAGGAATAGAGAGGCAGACATAGAAAAGAGACTTGTGGACACAGCGGGGGAAGGAGAGAGTGGGATGAATTGAGACAGTAGCATTGAAACATATACATTAGCATATGTAAAACAGACAGCTAATGGGAAGTTGCTATATAACACAGGGTACTCTGTGACAACCTGGAGGGGTGGGATGGGGGTGGGTGGCGGGGGAGGGGACATAGGCACACTTATGGCTGATTCATGTTGCTGCATGGCAGAAACCAACACACCATTGTAAAGTAATTATCCTCCAGAAATTCTTTTAAAAATCACCTTGGAAAAATCAGAGTGTATTAGTTTCTAGGGCTGCCATACAAAGTATCACAAAAGGAGTGGCTTAAACAGCAGAAATTTTCTCACAGGTCTGGAGGCTGAAAGTCTGAGATCAATCTGTTAGTAGGGTTGATTTCTTCTGATGGTTCTCTCCTTGTCCTGTAAGTGGTTGTCTTCTATTTCTTTTTTTTTGTCTTCTATTTCATATGATCTTCTCTCTGTGCTTCTCAGCTTCATCTCTCTCTTTTCCCCAATTTTATGGAGAGATATTTTACATATAAGCTGATGAGGATGTGGAAAACAAGAATCCTTATACACTATGGGAATGTCCATTGGTGCAGCTATTATGAAAAACAACATGGAAGTTCCTCAGAAATTTAATGATAAAATTATCATATATTCCCAGAATTCTACTTCTGGGTATTTATCCAAAGGGAATTAATTCACTGTCTTGGAGAGATAATTCTACCATCATGTTCATTGCATCATTATTTACAGTAGCCAAGATATAGAAACAATGTTAAGTGTCCATGGACAGCTGAATGGATAAAGAAAGTGTGGCATGTATATATGGTAGAATGTTGTCCTCATCTCTTTTTATAAAGATACCAGTTATTTTGGATTAGGACCCACCCCAATGAACTCAGTTAACATTAATTATCTGCTAAAGACCTTATCTCCAAATACAGGCATGTTCCAAGGTACTGGGGGTTAGAACTTCAACATATAAATTGCCCATAATTTGAGCCCATAAGACAAGGTGTACACAGGAGGGACAGGGAGCAGGAGCCATCAGCACCTTCTCTGTGCCAGACTTGGAGCAAAGTACCCTGGGCCTGTTTTCTCACCAGATGCCCGAATAGCCCTGAGAGGTACAACAATCACTGTCGAGATGCTTCCTCGCAGTAACCTTGGGCCAGGCACGTTTTTAAGCGACCCCACTGAGTCCCCACAGACACTCCTTCTCATCGTCACAGATGGGGAAACTGAGACCCGGAGAGGAGAGGGGACACGCTCAAGGTCGTTCAGGGCGTTGGTGCCAGAGCTGGGTTCAAGACTCAGGTGACTGTTCTCCCTGCTCGCTTCTCCCTCTCCACATCCCTGCATTGCTCCTCAGGACGCCACATTAGAAGTCCCTTTACACTGACATCATATAATGCTGGGAGGGTCTCTCATTGTGAAAGACGAAAAACAGTGATACACAGGGACTTCCCAGGTGGCCCAGCAGTTGAGACTCTGCACTCTCAATGCAGGGAGCCCAGGTTCGATCCCTGATCAGGGAAATGGATCCTCCCTGCCGCAACTAAGACCCAGTACGGCCAAATAAATTAATTAATTAAAAAAAAATATTTATGGCATTAATGTTCTGCCTTGTTCCTAAACTGATTCCATACAGCTTAAAACAAAACAAAATAGCAGCTAGTATGACTTACAGAGCTACATTGATTTAAAAGGTATGTTCTATAGCCATAAAGAGCTGGACTGGATACAGGAATAGAATATGAACTCCAGGAGTGTGCCCAAATAAATACGGTAATTTCATACGTAAAAAATGTAAAACTAAGAGCCTTCATGCTGCAACTAAAGATCCCACATGCCACAACTATAATCCAGGGCAGCCAAAAAAAAAAAGGTAATAGTAATATTTTTAAAAAAGAAGAAGTGACCCATAAAAAGAAATCTGCTGGCAATATCCCAAGTGCTGGATCTGGTGTGTGCTGGGTCTGGTGGGATGCCAGGACCCTTTGCAGGTGAGGGGCTGGATTAGTCCCGCCTCAGGAAGGAGGCACCGACTCTGCCAAGTGGGAGGTTTGTGTAGCTGGACTTTACAGCATACCCTGGGTGGGAGCACTCACAGTGCCTTCCTCAGTCCTAAGAGCTCCTGTTTCCTTCTGCCACTGGATTCTCCTTCCTTATCCCTCATCCCTGGGGATGTTTGTGCATCTACACTGGGGCCGTGGGATCTTAGAGTCGGCAGAGGTGCCCTGGAAGTGCCAGTGACCAGCCCACTGAATCTTGCCTGGATCACACACACCTTTGAGAATCTCAAGGAAGCTATGGGACCCATCTCTAGGAGAACATGCATGTGTGTGTGTGTGTGTGTGTGTGTGTGTGTGTGTGTGTGTCTCCCTGGAACACAATCACTGCTAACTGCACACACCCACAGGAACCTCCAGGGAAAAACTTCTGCCTTAGAAGAATCCTTCTTTCAGCATCTACAGCCTTGTTGAGAGCCCTCCAGGCTCTCACCATCTTCCACACCTGCCACAGCTGCGTTCCACTTTGTTGCTGCCTTTTCTTGGAACTGGTTATGCTTCCCAGTGACTTCTTCCCACTGGTCCTTGTCTTGCTCCTCAGAGTCACCTAGATGAGGTCACTTAGTCCTCCCGTGACAGAGATGAAAAGATAAGGAATTACATCTCCCAGAATCTGCCCTTCTCCATGACATTCGGCTGCTGTTCTTTCCTCACAGGACGGGATATCCAGACCCTTCTCTGCCCATCTTGGCCCCAGACACCCTCTGTTTCTCAGTGTTCCCATTAAAGGCTGGGCCTAGAACACAGCATTCTATGTGCAGCCTGCCCAGTCTGGGGAAAGCTGACCACTCACCCATTTGCTCTGGGGACAGACAGCAGATACACTGAGCTAGAGTTCAACTCAGATCCCTCAGATTTTCTCCTGTAAACAGCTGTTTGGTCATAATTTACTTTTGTTATAGGATAAAATGGGGCGCAAGAGGAGGGTCATGTCCCAGGTCTCGAGAGAGTCCCTGGGGTGGGCTGCCAAGTGAGGGTCCTTGCTTCCAGCAGAAAGAATTCAAGAGCAAGTGATAGCATTGTGAAAGCATGTTTATTCAGGGAAATATACACTCCACTGATGGAGTGCACCATCTCAGAAGGTGAGAGCTGCTCTGGGAGATACACATTCCATAGACAGAGTGCCATCTGTCTCAAAAAGTGAGAGTGGAACTGAGGTGTGTGGGTGGTTAGTTTTTGTGGGCTGGGTACTTTCATTGCCTAAGGAGTGGGAAGAATATTCTAACTATCTTGGAGAAGGGGCAGGGATTTCCAGAAGTTAGGCATCACCAACTTTTGGACCTTTTATGGCCAACAATCTGCCTGCTTGTGCAAGAGATGCAAGAGACACGGGTTTGATCCTTGGGCCAGGAAGATTCCCTGGAGGAGGAACTGGCAAACTACTTCAGTATTCTTGTTTGGAGAATTCCATGGACAGAGGAGTCCAACGGGCTACAGTACATGGGGTTGTGAAGAGTCACAGAGGACAAAGCACGCACATAAATATACATAGGAAGTGTCAGGGTGCCTTTGGGCGTGTCACTTAGCATATGCTAATGCATTACAATGAGCACGGAATGAGGCTCAAGGTCTGCTGGGAGTTGAAGCCATCTTGGGACTAGTAGGTTCTAACTGGTTTCTGTGGTATTCTATTCTTCATAATGGTTGTGTCATTCTTTTAATAGGTGTTCCCTGCCCTTTTCCTTCTTGTCTCACTTTCCCTTTTTCTAGGATTTGGGAGATTCTAAACTGAAATCTCGGGTTAGACCACACATTCAGGTTTCTGTTCACTAACTTTCCGTAGTGCCCTCACCCAAAGACATTTCCACCCCTTCCCCACCCAGCCTCCATTTCCTCACATGTTTGTGGGCTGGTCAAATATATAATGAAAATACTGGGGCTTTGAAATGTGTTTTAAAATTTTTCTGTTACTTGTTATTTCGGCAAAGATTTCTGGTTGCTTTTGTCGACTAAAAAAACACACAACATTAAAGTTGAGAGTTAGGTTTTATTCAGTGGGAATGTTAGGATTTGAGCCCGGGACACAGTATCTCAGGTGACCAGGAGAGAACTGACTCCCAGGAGGCAGGGGAGGAGCCAGGCTATATACAAGATTGCAGCAAGGGGCAGGTAATCTGAATATTAAAAGATTACTGTTAACTAAGAGAAAACTAAATCTCTCACATGAAGAGATTTAGTGATTTTCTGTGTACATCTGGGCTTGCTGAAATAATTTCTTTCATATGCATCTCGCTATTTGGGGCCAATCCTGCTTTCTTTATTGTTCATTCACTAATTCCTTGCTTACCGAGAGAGATGGCGGAAGTGGCGGATGGCCACCTCTCACATCCTTGCAGCTCCTCAGAGTTTACCAGGGAGGAAGTAGCTGATGGCTTCCAAATAGCTGGCTTTGTTTCACCTGAGCTCACAAATTTGCATTTGGAAAGGCTTGTTTACTGGTAGAGTGTAGAGCACAAAATACTTCATTTCACATTTTCCAAAATCCATTTCCCCTCCTTTTCATAAGAATGGAAATTTAGCACACAGATGCTCAGCTTAAGATCATAAATCCTAGCCTGCCTAGTGTGGCCCTGGGAAGTGAGAAGAGTAAAGTGAAAGTTGCTCAGTCATGTCCGACTTTTTGCGACCCCATGGATATACAGTCCATGGGATTCTCCAGGCCAGAATAGTGGAGTAGGTAGCCATTCCCTTCTCCAGGGGATCTTCCCAACCCAGGGATCAAATCTAAGTATCCCGCATTGCAAGAAGATTCTTTACTAGCTGAGCCACCAGGAAAGTGAGAGGAATGGTGCACTTAGAATGCGGTCATGCCTTCAAGGGAGAGTGTGCCTTTCCCTGCCCTCTGCCTCTCCTGTGGCTGTGGACCTGGTGGTGTGCCATTTTGAATCACAAGTATGAGTACAACACCTCTGGAATGACAGAGCAACAGGACAAGGAACAAGACAAGAAACAAGGAAGGTTTCTGGGTCTGTGATGACTTCAAAGAGCAGCCTCCTCACACTCGGGACAACTTTTATGTGAGTGAGAAAGGACTCCTGTCTCCTTTAAGCCACTATTATTTGTGATGTTCTGTGTGTGTGCTCCTCTCAGTTGCTTTGGTTATGTCCAACTCTTTGCGATTCTATGGACTGTAGCCCATCAGACTCCTCTATCCTTGGGATTCTCCAGGCAAGAATACTGGAGTGGGTTGCCATTTCCTTCTCCAGGGGCTCTTCCTGACCCAGGGATCGAACCTACATCTCCTTTGTCTCCTGCATTGGCAGGCAGATCTTTACCACCAGTGCCACCCTATCTCCTTTAAGCCACTATTACTTGTGCTGCTCAGCTCAGTTTTATCCCAGCCTGATAAATGAATTTTCTTGAGGCATGTTAATTTTAAGAGGGAAGTGTTGGTTTAAATCAATAGGGAAGAGTTAGGGACCTGCAAATACCCTGAAGAAACCTATATTTCCCTCTTTCTTTCTATTTCTTTCCTTTCTTTCTTCCATTTCTCTCTCCTCCATCCGGTTCACCAGAATTTATTGGATTCTTCTTCTGTATCAGGCCCTCTTCTTGGTACTGTGGATGTGAGATGATTAAGGCACAGTGCCTGCCGGAGGCTAGCAGGGGAGACAGATATAATGACTAATTGTCCTCAACTCAGAAGATCACTGTGGAGGGTGTGTACAAGGTGAGGGGTGAACCCAGCCACGACTCTGGCTTGGGCAGGCGGGGAAGCAGGGACCTGAGTTGGTCCATGAGAGTTGAGTCAAGGTTCTCTAGAAGAAGGACTTGCTTTGCTGTGATTGCTTTGCAAGAGATCAACTTCCTTCTGACAAGCCCTGAGCAAGGAAGAGACAACTGCTTTGCAAACAAACACCTCAGGTATTATTTCCTCCATTCTCCTCACATATCTCATCTCCTCCCCTGAATAATATGCCTCCCTGTGTCACTTAATTTCCACAGGAAGCTGGAAAGAGCAACATCTGTCTAAATTTCCCCTAACTCGCTCCAGATTTCCAGGGTCAGAATGTGGACCCTGAGAGATGGAGACACAGTCTCCATGGGATCAGAGGTGACAGCCCCAGGACTGGTGGACTCCCACAGAGCCCCTGTGGCAGCCGGCCACCCTGGCGCCAGTTCTCTGCACAATACAGATGTTCTGCTCAACAAGACTTTCACTGGGAGCATAATCAGCGGCTGAGGCAGCCCCTGGAGAGGCGAGTGCAGGCCTCGTTCCCACGGGCTCCTGCCCAACATGGTTCCTGAGTTTGCGGTTCCTAAGAGAGGGGGCGGCCAGCAAACGCTCCAGCTCCCACACCAGCTGCTCCAGGAAAGCAACTTCCTCACATGGCCTGGGGCCGCTCCCAGCCATGGGGACATTGTTTCATTCACAGCCCAGTGCTAATGGAATTTATTTAGGGGACACTTCCCCTTCTGCTACCCATAAGGAAGCAGCTTGGAGCAGAGCAAGGAGCAGAGATCCGCCTTTAGGGATCAGGTTCTAGCCCTTGGAAAGCTGCCTTCTCTCCCTGAGTCTCAGTCTCCTCAGCTATAAAAGAAAATGGATTGGTCCAGGTGGCATCCAAATGCAATGCATGCTCAAGGTATGATTTTTGGAGACCAGAAGACGAGGTCTGAATCCCCCCTGTGCTGCCCTCATGGTCTTACCTCGGAGGCTCTGCACTTCACCAACCATGGTTTCCTCATCTGTGAATTGGGGGAGGTGGGACCCAGTCACCCCCAAGGGCCCTGAGGGCTTTGTAATGATGGGAGCGTCCGCCTTCCATAAGGCAACTGAGGAAAAGCGTTTTATTCTCTCCTCATGGTAAATCTTTCTAATTCTGTGCCCAGTGAGAATAAGCGGGGTCAGCACCAAAGAACTGGTCTCTACCAGCTACCCTTCTGCCTTCTGCCCCAGACAGCTGAGTCTCTGCAGATCAAAACACCATTTTTGTAAAGCAAGAATCTTATGACTCCTTAGGGCATCTTCCCAGGTCCTGTAGGATCCAGCCCCTCCTGATACCCCCAACGCTGCTCCGCCCTTTCACTTGCCCTGGCCCGTGTCAGGCCCCTAAATGGTCTAGGCCCGTGTCAGGCCCCTAAATGGTCTATCTGTGATAGACCCCCAGTGGTGGTGCCAAGGGGTGGCTGTGAGTGGGGGCAGCGGATTAGCTCTTCCACACAGAAGTGGACCTGTGAAGCTCAAACCCATGTTACGCAGGGGTCAGCTGTATTCCCATTGCCTAGTATGTGTGTGTGTGTTAGTCGCTCTGTCGTGGCCAACTCTTCATGACCCCTCGGACTACAGCCCACCAGGCTTCTCTGTCCATGAGATTTTCCAGACAAGGATACTGGAGTGGGTTGCCATTTCCCTCTCCAGGGGATCTTCTCTACCCAAGGATTGAACCCGGGTCTCCTGCACTGCAGGCAGATTCTTTACCAACTGAGCTACAAGGAAAACCTAGTATAGTATAGATAACTCTCAATAAATAATTGATGAATGAGTGAATGAATGAACGACTCGTCCACAGAATCTAGAATTTGGTAGTAAAATGATGACAACGGAAAGAGTCTTCATCTGCTCCTCCAAAGTCACTCCCAAATCCTTGATCTAAGTAAAAGCGGGTGCTATTGGTATAGAACAATGCCATGTTCCCCAGGTCGCCCTTTCAAGATGCTGCCCCCCCAACCAGGCCCCACGGTGGCATTTCCTCTGCCTGGATCACTCCTCCCCCACTTTCAGATCTTCCTGCCACCATCCTTCTTCCAAATGGCATTTTTGCACATCCTGCCGGTCCCCCTGCACTCTCTTCTCTCACAGTATCTGGTCCTTTTCTTCAGAGAAATCATCACATTTGCAATTACACCTGTCTCTTGTACTTACTTCCTTAATGCCTGATTCTCGTTTTGCTATACAGTTGACCCTTGAACATGAGGTCAGGGGCAGTTACGGGAGCCCATTCCCTCTGGAGTTGAACGTCAGTGTATAACTTTACCGTCAGCTCTCGGGTTCCATATCCTCAGATTCAACTGACCATTGATTGTGTAGTTGTGCAGTATTTATAGAAAAAAATTCACATAGAAGTGGACCTGTGAAGCTCAAACCCATGTTATGCAGGGGTAAACTGTATTCCCATTGCCTAGTATAGTGCCAGTAAATAGCTGATTCTTGATAAATAACTGATGAATGAGTGAATGAATGAACGACTCGCCCAGAGAATCTAGGATTTAGTAGTAAAATGATGACAATGGGAGGGCAAATGGTTGCAGACAATGCTGTGGCACTAGGCTTTGGCACCAACACTGTGGGTACAAATCCTGCCCTTGAAACATGGATCTCTGGAAGGGCAAAGTCATTTTTCCTCTGAGCCCCAAGAGAAGAGTGTCTCAAGAAAGATAGGAAAGTCCCCTGTGTTGAAATGTTTCTGAGAGGTGCAGGGAGGAAGTAAAGGTCTGAGACATGTCTGTTGATTCTGCCAGGGGAGGTTATGGTGACCTTGAGAGGAACAGTTTCAAAGGATTGAGGAGTTGGAAACTAGACTGCAGGGGAGTTAGCGGGAGGTAAGGAAGTGGAGGCTGTGACTTAATGACTATTTCCAGACACTAGAACAGGAGTGGGAAAAGAGATGGTATTAGCTATTTCTTGTCATACAGGATCACATCAAAAAAATTTCTGAAAAATAAAAATGATTCATCTACCAGATGGCTAGCAAAATATGATGCCTCAACTCCTTTCTCTCAGAAAAGTACGATGTCAGAGTCGAAGGGATCTCAAAGGCCAGAGGTTTCAACACAACCCTCTTATTTGGTAGACGAAATGTCTGAGACCTAGAGAGGGGCAGGCACTTGCCCAGGGTCACACAGCAGATGAGGGGCACAGCCAGATTTTAAACCCAGGCTTCTGTAGGCCCAGCTTGAGGTTCTTTTTCATATTTCATGTCTTTCTTTCCTCTGTCCTTTTCAAACAAGCTTTATTGGCTCCAGGAAATGGGGAGGATAGTTATTTTTAGTTTATTCAAAATGAATAAAATGAGTAGGTTTTTTTTCCCATATATCAGATCCAAAGTATGTCTTATGTAAGAGCTAAATGGGATGAGAAATGGTTCCACAGCAAGAACAAAGATTCCTTTGAATGTTAAAAGTTCCAGAGTAAACTCCAAATGGGCCCAAATGACTGGGACCAGCCTTCCCTAGCCTAGCTGACTGCAGAAAGCTCTGTGTGTGTGTGTGTATGTGTGTGTATGTGTGTGTGTGTGAGGGGGGGCAGGTAACAGGCTCCATCTATGGAGTATGATTGCCTGAGCACCAGGACAAGCACCAAAAACCTCCTCAATATTTCTTTATTATGATAATTATTTTAAAATATTTTTAGAGCAATTTTAGATTCACAGCCTAGTTGAGAGGATGGTACAGAGATATTTCCTATATACCCCTGCCCCTACACATGCACAGTCTCCCTCACTGTCAGCGCCTAGCACCAGAGTTAAGCAGCTGGCCCTTGAACAGCATAGGTTTGAACTGCATGTGTCCACTTACGTGTGGATATTTTTCAATGGTAAATACTATAGTACTATAGGCTCGCCAGATGTAGAACCACCATAGCAGAGGAATCTCGGATATGGAGAGCTGACCGTAAGTTATACTCTGATTTTCAACTGTGCAGAGATCAGCGCCCTTAAACTTGGTGTTGTTCAAGGGTCATCTGTATATTTGTTGTAATGGAAGAACCTTCCCTGACACATTACTGTCACCCAGAGTCCATAGGTTACATCAGGGTTTGTGGTGTTATACATTCTAAGGGTTTTGACGAACGTATAGTGATGTGACCCTGAACCTCCTCAATGCTTCTTTATTATTATTATGGTAAAATACACATCAAATTTGCCATCCTGACTAACCATTTTTAAGCATCATTCACACTGTTGTGCAAACGTCACTACCATTCATCTCCAAACCTCTTCTCGTCTTGCAAAACTGAAACTCTGTGCCCATCAAATGCTTGCCCTCCATCACCTCCAGCCCCTGGCAACCCCTTCTGCTTTCTGTCTCTGTAACTTCCACACTCAATCTCCGTCACAGAAGTGGAATCCTGCAGTATTTGGCCCTTTGTGACTGCCTTCTTTCACTTTCAGTCCCTCTCTGCCCCAATTCCATTACTAGGAAGCCCCACCTCTGGCAGAGGATTTGATTCTCTGCTGAGGAGGAGCACATGCCCTGGGAAGAAAACACTTCAGGTGTTACTGGCAATTTTTCTTTAATGCCCATCCGTGGATGATTTCTTGAGAGCAGATTTTGAAGGGGGTGGGGTGACCCTGGTTGAAAGCACTGGGTGAGTAAGAGAGAGGGAGAGACATTAACAACAGGAAAAAAATTCCTGTCTGAAAAAAAATGTTGTTGGCATGATTATAAGTGAACTTGCGTAATTGGTTTTATATCATAGTCACCCCCCAAATTTATGTCTGTGGGTCTATTGACCTTCTGTCCTTTTCTGACTTAATTCCTTGGGACATCATGGCTGAGGCACCCCATAACTACTGCTAGTGATAATCACAATAATAGCTTTCAGTCTACAATTTAATTTAATGCACATTTTTAAATTTCAGTTGGTTTACAATGTTGTATTAGTTTCAGGTGTACAGCAAAGAGATTCAGTTATATATATATATATATGTATATATTCTTTTTCAGATTCTTTTCCATTGTTAGTTATTACAAGATATTGAATATATTTCCCTGTGCTCTACAGTGCATGCATGGGTGCATGCTCAGTTGCTTCAGTCATATCCGACTCTTTGCAACCCTCTGTACTGAAGCCTGCCAGGCTCCTCTGGCCACAGGATTCTCCAGGGAAGAATACTGGAGTGAGTTGCCATGCCCTCCTCCAGGGGATCTTTCCAATCCAGGGATCAAACCTGCATTTCCTGTGTCTCCTGCATTGCAGGTAGATTTCTTTACTACTGAGACCCCTGGGAAGCCTGTGCTATACAGCAGGTCCTTGCTGTTTATCTATTTTTTTATTTCTATCCATTTAGTTGATCAGAATGACAACGGTGTGAAGTATTTAGAATACGACTTATTATCTTTATTTTTCAGAGCTGTTTTGACCTTCTCTACTTGTTAGTAGAATTGGATCAAGAACGCAAGTCTTTAGTCCAGGGCTCTTCTCAGGGCTCCACATTTCACTGGCATTTATTAACTTAAAATATCTAAGGATTACATTTATTTGAAATGCATGGTCCTCTCCTCACCCCTCATCCTCAGCCTTCCAGTTGATCTCAGACCCAGTCTTTCTCCAAGAATGACACATCACCATCCAGATGCTCAATTTAGAAATTCAGAAGTTGTCCTTGACATTTCCCTCTCTCTTTCTCCATAATCAATCTTCAATTAAGTCCTGTGGTTTTTAGTTCCTGAATATATTTTCAGTATACCTACTTCTCTGCAGTTCTGGACCCCTGTGTCTAGGCCTCTATCTCTCACTTGGGAATTGACCCTGTATATTGTTAGGCTGTTCTTTCTACTCATCTGTTCCTCTGTGATTTCTTGAGAAATGTAGATTTGAACAACGTTAATCAGGTTTCTATGTTACAGGATTTCTCTTCAGTATGTTAATCATGGTCAAGCAACTCTTCAAGATGAGGTATCAAGTATTTTGCAAGCCCCAAACCTAGTCATTCTGGACTCTTGCAGTCCATTCTCCAAACTGAAGCCAAAGTGATCTCTTAACTGCCAACTTGACCATGTCTTCTGCCCTCCCCACACCTCTCCTGCCACCCTGGCTTTTCTGCTTCTCCGTCATGGGTAGGACATGAAACAGTGCCCCACGATGACACCTTCTCCAGGCTCCTGTCTCCATCTCCAGCTGCAGCAGCCCTCATTGATGACACTCCCAGCTGCCTCTTCTGGGAAGCCACCTACCAGAGAGGCCATATACCCGCACCCTCCACAAGCATCTTCTAGCCATGATCTGACTGGGTGAATGGGTCCACAAAAGGCCGCCCACCCTCCCCTCAAGGAGAGAAGCTCTGCTGTGCAATTTATGGTCCCAAGCCAGCCATGGATCAAGAGCCAGTTAGACTTGACCCAACAGCACCTCCTCGCTCTTGTTATGCTTCCCTCACTCTCCGTAGGTTTTTCCTGACAATTACTCCCTGGATACTTCCCTATGTTAGCCTCCATCCCTGAGAAGCCCTCCCTAAGACACCTGCCACCCCTCAGCTACCAGACAGGTCCTCGCACAGTGTCCTTCACTCGCTTGCCTCATTCTATCATAAAGCAGGTCTGTCTCCCCCATGGCACTGCCAGTTTCACCAGAGACCATGTGTGTTTCTGTCTACAACTCCATCCCTGATGCCTGGGGGGTTCTCAGGATTTGCTAGATGAAGTTAGAAAGCACCATAGATACTCAGAATGCAAATGAAAAATATTCATAAAATATGGCAGGCAGCAAGGTAACATCTAGAGCATATTAAAAGCTTTTGCCAACAAGAAGAGGCAAATGTCTTAATACAAAAAAGAAAATGACCGAACAATTTATGCACACAGTTGGAGATGATTGTTACATCTATGGGAAAGTACCTTAATCAGAAAATAGTAAATTAAAACAATGGTTGACAGAACAATTTTTTGACTATTGGGCTACCCAAGGTTGATTCTTAAAAGAGTATCATGCTGGTGAAGAGGAGAAGCCAGGCATTCTCACATATGCTGGTGGGAAGATAAGCTGGTACCATGTTAGAGCATCACTTCCTAGGGCAGAAAGTTTGTCTTATTCTCTGTTGTATTTCCAGGGCCCAGAACTATGCTTGGCATTGGGCACCAAATTAATATTTGTTGAATAAATAGAGGCAATTTGGCTGTATCTATTCAAGAATCTTAACTTTTTCATACCCCTTGCTTTATTAATTTTACTTCAAAAAGAGACCTTAAAAGAGTAGGACAAAGATATAGTAAGTCCCCTACATACAAACAGGTTCCATTCTGAGAGTGTGTTTGTAAGTCCAATTTGTTCAAAAATCCAACAAAGTTAACCTAGGTACTCAACTAACGCAGTCAGATATATGGTACTATACTGTACTGTAATAGTGAAAGGTTGTTGCTGAACCACAAAAAGATGCCAGGATTCTTGGCCTCTGGAGGAGAAGAATTCAATCCAGGGCCAGAGACAAGGCTTGATCACTCAGAGCTTTTGTGCAATAAAGTTTTATTAAAGTATAAAAGGGATAGAGAAAGCTTCTGACATAGACATCAGAAGGGGGCAGAAAGAGTACCCCCTTGCTAGTGTTAGCAATGGAGTTATATACTCTCCAATTAGTTATTACAATGAATCAAAAGATTGTTTGGAGGTTGTAAAGACCTCACTAGATCTACTCCCATAATTTACATTTTAAGATAACAGGATTAGCCAGAAGGTTTTTTCCAGAGACTGTCCTCAAGCAGGATACATTATTGTTATATAATCCTAAGGAATATAGAGGGGAAAAAAAAGTTTGTCCTTTCTTCCTCCTTGAGAATTCCAGACCCCTCTCTCCTTGGGGACCCCTGGACTTCTTATCAGCCTGCCTAGGAAATGACTCTCTCAATAGGTTTATAATACATTTCACACAATACAAAACAAAAAACCAAACACAAAAAATAGAGAAAACATTTTAATCTTATAGTACAGTATCTTGAGAAGTACAGTAATCCAGTACAACAGCTGGGCATGGTTGCAACTTTGAAAGTTTGCAGTTTGAAGGTTCTTATGTAAGGGACTGGTTTCACAGGTGGCACTAGTGGTAAAGAATCTGCCTGCCATTGCAGGAGATGCCAGAGCTGAGGGTTTGATCCCTGGATCAGGAAGATCAGGAATAGGAAATGGCAACCCACTCCAGTATTCTTGCCTGGAAAATCCCATGGACAGAGGAATCTGTCCATGGCGTTGCAAAGAGTCGGACACCACTGAGCTCGCACCCACAAGTAAGGGACTTACTGTATTTCTATCAGGACATTTTGCACATTTGTTTATAGAATCAGAAGACTAGAAACAGCCTGATTGTCCACAGGCAGATGACTAGTTAAATTAATTATGGCACATCCACACTGATCAATCTGATACAAATGATAAAAATGACATATTTGAAGGATATTGTGTATATAGGATTAAGCTACTGATAAATGCTAAGTGAAAAAAGAAAATAAAATTCATACAGTGTAGCTTCAGTTTTTGTAAGAAAAAAAACGAGTTATTAATGGTGGGTTACAGTGATTTTTATTTCTTTGTTTTTCTCCTTACTTTCCAAAATTTTAACAATGAATATGCACGCTTTTATAGTCAGAAAAAAAAAAAAAGGTTTGTAAAAGAAAGCATGGTTAATAACAAAATTGTGGGCAGCCAGGAAAAGTAGGAGTGACTGGTAATCTTATTTTTCCTGTTAATACTTCATAACAGATGATTTTATGATGGGTTAGGGAACATAGTCCCTGATTGAATTAGTTTGGTTTTATTTAGACAACAATGAGAAGTAAATTTTGTGCTGTTGGAGTCGCTTGGTATTGTTTTCATGTTCTTAGTGTATATTTTTCCATGACCTAGAGAATCTTAAAATATTGGCTCTACTTTTAAAAAGAATTTCACAACTCGTTTGACTGGAATTGATTTCTCCTGTGGCTGCTGGGGTCTGTAAAAGGCATCAGGATGCGACATGTCGTTGACCTTTATTCTTTGCCTTGGCCAGAATTTCCCTATGGCTGGCTCAAGGTTTTCAAGAGGAAGGCAATTAAATGACCTAGCACAATTGCCTGGATTTTCGACACAGACCTTATCTTGATTAGGAGGAAGTGGATAGCTAGTTGTTCCAAATTTAGAGCACAGAAAAGAGCCAGATGTTTGAGACTATCACATGGAGGAAGAATTAACCCTTTATGGTGTTTGTCCTACTCACCACTTCTCAGATTATCTGCTAGTGCCCATCTTGACACAAAGTAAAGGAGTTTTAACTTCCATTTTCCCCTTCCTGGATTCTAAGTTCATGGCACGGCTTGTGGGATCTTAGTTTCTTGATCAGGGATTCAGCCTGGGCTTTCACAATGAACGGGCTTTCCTGGTGGCTCAGAAAAATCCTCCTGCCAATGCAGGAGATGTGGGTTTAGTACCTGGGTCAAGAAGATCCCTTGGAGAAGGAATTGGCAACACACTCCAGTATTCTTGTCTGGGAAATACCATGGACAGAGAAGCCTGGTGGGCTACTTTCCATGGAGTCGCAGAGTTGAACACGACTTAGCAACTAAACAACACCATCAAAGCACAGAGTCTAAACACTGGGCTGCCAGGGAATTCCCCTGTTGGCTTATGTTAAACCTTCATCAAGTCCTCAATTCAGAGCCTTGTATTCAAAGTTCTTTACTACCTGGCCCCTGCCTCCATCTCCTACCATTCATCCTCACTACAGTGAGAGCACAGCATTTAAGAGAACAAACTTCAGGGACTAGACACAGATTTGGCCCCCAGGGTAGTGGGGAGACAGACATGAAGCAGAGAGTACATTCTTCTGATAGAGGATCTGGGTTTGAAGGCCAGATATGCCTCTTACTAGCTGTGTGATCTTGGGCAAGTTATTTCACCCCTCTTTGCCTTAGTCATTTCCTCTGTTAAACGGGAATAATATTAATAATAATAATTATCATACTTCGTGCCTTTACTCATTTGTTCCTTTTGTCAATAAATCTTCCCCCCATTCTCTGCCATTTGAAACCTTTCAAGATGAAACTTAAACGGCATCAACATTGTAAAGCCTTCCCGACACCCAAATTATGACCTCACCATTGTCTCTAGTGCTCTGCACAAGCTCTCTGACTCTATCCTTCCCACTTCAAATCAGAGCTGATCAGGTAGAAACGTCTCCCAGTGGACTGCAAGCCCCTTGAAGGCAAGTATATGCTTGACCCATTTCCATGTCTCTGTGACAGCACAGGGCCAGGTGTACTGTAGATGTTTAAGAAGTGTTTGTGGTTGAATAAGTGAAGGAATAAATGAATGAAAGGGCGCATGATATCATAGGAGAAACTGCTGCATTGACAGGGAGGCGAAGAAGAAGAATGCTTCCTTCCGGTAACAGTATTTTTTTTTTTTTTTTCCCGGTAACAGTATTTTATCTGCTCTGCAGATAGTTGGATCCCTCCTACTAATTCCATTTATGGACAAGGATAAGTTTACATAATCATTGGAAACTTGGAGAAAGTGTATGTTCGCAGCAGTATCTGCCTGAGAAAGCTCTCCTGAGCGTGGCTTTCAAGTTGTTAACATTATCAGGAGCATCTTGAAAGGGTTAAGACCCTTGTCCTGGTGCTGGTCTTATGCTGTTCCATTCTCTTTTCACTTTGTGAGAGACTATTTAAATGGAAGTGGAGTTGCTCAGGCTGATGTTGCAACAGAAATAATTGGGTATACAACCACATGTGCTTTGGGGACTGGGATACAGAAATTTAATTTTTTAATTCTAGTTTCCTCACTTATTTGTTGGGTGACCTAGGGATGACTTTTTCTCCTTTGTGGACCTCATCCATCAAATAGTGATTGTAGGAGGCAAGAGTTAGGGTGGTGACACTGATTAGTCTCTAAGGTTTCTTCCCCAGCTCTGATAAGCCATGTCTATAACTTACATGATATCAAGTGGACCAAAAGCCCATGACACTGAGTTGCTGGAAAGTGATGTGGAGTTCTGGAGAGAATCCCATTCCTTGTGAGTTCATGGCCATGGTTTAGGAACCAAAAGCTCAGAAATGCTCTGAAACCACAGATGGCCAAATCCACCCACTGGAAGTTAAACACAGACTCGCTCAAATGTGTAAACTAAATGCAGATTTTCTTGAGTTGCTGGGAGGATGCATGGCTAGATATAACCTGGTAGTGGGTGTTTGGGTTGATTCATCATAATGAAGGAGAGCTTCTCTGGAGCCAGCATTGTAAAGTGAGGAGGCATATCCCTGGTGAGTCCACCCTGGCCATCAGAATGTAAAAGCCCTTTAGGGAGTCTTATTCAGGCACCTAAAAGAGATCAATCCTGGGTGTTCATTGGAAGGTCTGATGTTGAAGCTGAAACTCCAATACTTTGGCCACCTCATGCGAAGTGTTGACTCATTGGAAAAGACCCTAATGCTGGGTGGGATTGGGGGCAGGAGGAGAAGGGGACGACAGAGGATGAGATGGTTGGATGGCATCACCGACTCGATGAACATGGGTTTGGGTAGACTCCGGGAGTTGGTGATGGACAGAGAGGCCTGGCATGCTGCAGTTCATGGGGTCGCAAAGAGTCGGACACAACTGAGCGACTGAACTGAACTGAACTGATTCAGGCACCAGGTATTAATGATACCCTAAAGGAGTTCTTTAAAAAATTTTTTTTGCAAGATATTTACTTTACAATATTGTGCTGGTTTCTGCCATACAGCTTTAAAAAAGAATGCATTTGAGTCAGTCCTAATGAGGTGGATGAACCTAGAGCCTGTTGTACAGAGTGAAGTAAGTCAGAAAGAGAAAGACAAAGATTGTATATTAACACATGTGTATGGAATCTAGAGGGCTTCCCAGGTGGCGCCAGTGGTAAAGAACCCACTTGGCAATGCAGGAAACATAAAGAGATGTGGGTTCGATCCTTGGGTTGGGAAGATTCTTTCCAAGGGAATAGCAACGCATTCCAGTGTTCTTGGAGAAGGGAATAGCAACGCATTCCAGTGTTCTTGCCTGGAGAATCCTATGGACAGAGGAACCTGGTAGGTTACAGTCCATGGGGTTGCAACGAGTTATATACTCTCCAATTCAGGACATGCCTGAAGTGACTTAGCAGGAGCATGAGCACAAGGAATCTAGAAAGATGGTACTGATGAACCTATTTGCAGGGCAGCAATGGAGATGCAGACACAGAGAATAGACTTGTAAACACAGTGTGGGAGGGAAGGTGAGACAAACTGAGAGAGTAGCTTGGAGACATATACATTACCATATGCAAAATAGCCAGTGGGAATTTGCTATGTGACAAAGTTCTTTTAACTCACTGTGTTACAGAGGCAACAACAGGGTGAGTTGAGAACTGAGCCCACTCTCAGTAGTTAGTGAATTGCAATAAGACATTTTCACATACCATGAAATTTGCCCTTCAAAGTGTACAATTCAATGGTTTTTAGTATACTCACAAAGTTATGCAACCATCAGCACTAATTCCAGAACATTTCATCACCCCAAAGAATACATTAGCAGTCACACCCCATTCATCTCTCACCTTAGTCCCCAGCAAACACTAACCTGCTTTCAGTCTCTGTGGATTCACTTATTCTGGACTTTTCATTAAAAAAGAGTCTTACAACATGTGGCCTCTCAGGTCTGACTGCTTTCATTTTAGCATAATGTTTTTAAGGTTCATCCACATTGACTGTATACTTTTTGAACAAGTAAAATTTACATATGCATATTAACTTCTAGCTAGCACAGAGGCAAAAGTGTAGTGTGAGTTTGGTGACATCACCAGCTCATCTTTGTAGACCTAATGAAGAACAAGGCTAGCTAGGTCCTCCTTACTTCATTATTCCAGTTCCATTTTTTGCCTTTTTAAAAGATTTGTATATATCTTTAAAATTAAATCAAGTTAATGAATTTTTTGTTTCATCTTTGCTGGCAGGTTTAATTTTTTTTTTCCCAACCCAAGATTATTTAAATGTACATGTATTTTCTTGTCATAGTTTTATGGGTTTATTTTTCCATTTATAACTTTAATTTATCTGGAATTTGTGAATGATGTGAGGTAGGCACCTAATTTTAAGTGTTCCTGTGTGGTTAGCAAGTTGCACCACCAGACATCTTTTTCTCATTGATTTGGAAACAATAGCATTAACATCTACTACTTTTTATACACAGTTGAGATTATTTCAGAACTTTATTTTCTGCACTAATCTGTCTTTTCTAAAGCTGCCAGCATACTGGTAAATCTTTTGCCCTTTTAAGATACAATTTAATATTGTTTGGATGAGTTTATATTATCACTCATTTTAAAACATGCCTTGTTATTATCATATGTTTATTATTCTAATTTAGCTTTATTTGTTAAAATGACATACTTATTTTGTATCATGTGTATTACTATGCTATTAAAAATTTTAAACTCTGACTCAGAGAACAATAGAAACAAGCAGCTGTGTGACAGATTATAGATAAAGTTAGTAGAGCATGTGCAGGCCTTACGTTGATGGGAAGGACAGAGGACCAAGGAAGCACTATAAATATTCATGAGGTCTGAGACATCAAATATATGTGACAGCTATAACAGAGCTACAATATGAGAGCCACCTTGGTGATGACTGAGCAGAGAACTGGAAGGTCTGGGTCTCTGGAGTCCTAGAATTACTGCTACACCAGCCTGGTCTGCTCCCTCCAACTTAGGCGATTGTGAAAGACATTTCTATTTTGCTTAAGCTAATGATTACATAAAATTGAACATAACCCTCATTAATATCACCCCTAATTTCATTTTTATATCTGGTTGGCTGGATTAGGATTTGCAGAACAGTGTTAACACTTCTGGTTACTTATGTGAATGGAATGGATCATTAAGAATCCCAATGACTTTGATTCTATAGAATATATTTGTCACCTTAAGAAAATATTCTGTTTCTCGAGATAATGATGGTTGATGATGCTGGAATATTGAATTTTCTCAAGTGATTTTTGTCACTTATCAAAAATTTTTGTGATATTTCTGCTTTGCTATACTGGTATGATGAATTAGACTAATATGTTTTCCTAAAGTTGAAACATTTATGCAATTTCAATATTTTTCTTTATCTCCTCTGTTCTCTTCTATATGCAGAAACTCCATTCTAGCTATTGGTTCTCCAGTTTTTCTTTCACCATTTTTTATCTCTTTAACCCACTTCTTTTGCATTCTGGTAGAATTGTTCATGTTTGTCTTCTGATTTCTTACTCTTAAAGTGTGGTCTAGGGACCAGCAGTATCAGCATCACTTGAGATTTCTTAGAGATGCAAATTCTTGGGTTCCAGTTCAGACCTACTGAATCAGAATCTGCATTTTAATAAGACTCCTAGGTGATTTGTGTGGTGCCATAAAATCACTCTTGCCAAGTTTCAGACTTTCCCCATTATTACAGTAGTTTGTTATTACAGTAGTATAAATTTGGAAGGAGAAGTTCAATGCAAGGCTTTAGGTCACCTTTTGGGACTAGAATCCACAGGCTCTTTGTGGCAGGATATGGGGAAGGGTGGGCTTCCCAGGTGTCTCAGTAGTAAAGAATTGTCTGCAATGCAGGAGACACATGTTTGATCCCTGGGTTGGGAAGAGCCCCTGGAGAAGGGAATGGCAACCCACTCCAGTATTCTTGCTTGGAGAATTCAATGGATAGAGTAGCTACAGTCCATGGGGTTGCAAAGAATGTGATACTACTGACAGACTAACACATACACATACACAGACACGCACATGAGGAAGAGGAGTCAGCTACTGTGTGTGATGACATGAAATAAAGACATCTCAAAGGTCATCAAAATCAGGCATCTTTAGCCCAACAAGAAAGGATCCTTGTGTTGCATTTCTAGAAGAGCTGTGTGTATCCTGCAGAGGGCTTTGTCCACACAGTTCTTCAACAAATTCATAAGTGCCAACTGGTATCCACATGAAAACCTCTTGTCCTGAGCTGACAGAAGGGGGAAGGGTTTCTGAGAGACTGGTTTTGTGTCAGGTATGAATTTCCCTCTCTCCTTGGTGAGTAGAAGAGACTTCTATGATCACTGATGTTCTTTGGGGCTCCAGTATTATGCCTGAGGGCTGCCTTGGAGGAGGCAGGGGACTCTCAGACCTAAATTGTATGAGTAGTAGCATGTGGAAAAGATTTTCCTTAAATTTTTTAAGGAAAAATTTAATTGAATAATGCCCAGTTCTCCTCAGTCATGGCAGAATTGGCAGGGAAAGTCTTGGTAAGGCACAAAAGCTATTGAAATGATTCTAAAGAGAACAAGAATCTTTAGGACAAGTTGGCTCATTCTTTACTGGTATCAAACCCTTTATTCCCTGGAGATTGTTGAAACAATACAAGTGCATAACTCTCATTGTGGAATTAACAAACATCCTTCTTTTCTTAATGGTTTAGTGAAGTTGTTGTCTCAACAGGAAATTCTGGGCATTGTCACACATTCTTCTTGTTTATTATTAGTAATAATAACTTTGCATCATAAGTGGGCTCTAACCTTATAAGGCTTGTCCATACAAAGTAGGTCATTTGGTCTTTCCTGAGAGTCTGTGGAGATAGGAGGATCAGCAGGCATTAATATACCCATTTCTTTAGTAGAAAAAGGAACGGAGTTGTCCAAGAAATTACAGGATTTTCTTAAGGGCATAATGTACAGTAAATGGCAATCTCAAGCCTCACACTTCTGTTTTCTGGCTTCAGGGAAGATCTCTAAATCATATATGGCCAAGTGTCTTTGATCTATAAGCTTCCCTGTCTACTCAGTTATTTCTGCTTTTTTGCAGTGCCGTACATATACAAAACACTGAGAATCTCCGTCCAAGTATAAAGCTCACTCTCTGCAATTTTATGCTGAAATGCCACGTGTAACTTTAGTGAATTTACAATCTTCAGATTAGATTTGCATGGTTAGACATCTCCAGTTCTCTGTACACTGTTTAGATTTCCCCTACTTATGACAAACCTTTATTAAACTTCTGCTAAAGACCTACTCCAGCCCCAAAGAAGGTGAGATTCATTACAAACCAACAGGAACTGTTTTTAAGTTATATTTTTTAATTTCCTAAATTTGATTCATCTCAACTGATGGGAAGAGTGAAGTCATCTTATTTCTGCTCTTTTATCAACTAAACTTCTATTTCTCATCTTTCCATTAAAGAACTCATCGAATTTCCCTAATGTTCTTTTTATTCTCCCTTCATATATTCTCTTCCCTTTCTTTCTTCACTTCACCACTTTCACAGTTTTTATCCTTAAAGAGACCCAGCTCAAAAATTATCAGTCTAGGTGATAAGAAAGTCTTAGAGAAGGACTACTTAAATAGAGCAAGAATGAGCTATAATAGATACTTTTAAAGGACAGGAGGTACTCAAAACTTGCCTCATTGGTTTATCTTGGACTCTGTTCCTTTACGTCTCCCAGGTTAGCCATTTTAGCATAGAGCTCTTTATCAACATCTTTTATAATTTTGTCCAGGGCCAGGCCACCTTGAGGGGTTCAACAATTTCTTTGGTATTAGGGCATTTTTTTCCAGCTCCTTCACAATCAGGAAATTAATACTCAATAGTTCTCAACCTTGACTGTAAATAACAATCACTTAGGGAGCTTTAAAAATTACTGATGTGAAATTTTCATGGCCTTAAGTGTTTTGCTGAGTACTAAGCTCTAAATGCACAGAGTGAGGCTCTGAGAGACAAGGCGGGAAAGAGGGTTATGAGCTCAGCAGAGATTCAGGTCGTCCCACAGCGCTGACAGATCCTGGATTTCTGTCTAGCCATATGAGAGAGACATCACCGAAGGCTCTGGATATTTAGTTGAGACCCCAGAAAGGCTGTGCCTTTCTGTCTTTAAAATAATGTCAACTGCCTGCCAGAAAAAAATGAGACTCTTTAAAAGGAGATAGCAATCTAGACTTTCAACATTGTATCTACAGTATCCAGCAAACACAAAAATGACTGGAAACATGAAGAAGCCAGGAAATGTATACCAAACTCAAAAGAAAGAACAGTTAGTAATACAGGTCCAGAGATAATGAGATGATGGAATTAATAGATAAGAATTTTTAAATAGCTATTATCAATAAACTCAGAAAAGGAAGAGATGGACAAAATGAATAAACAGCTAGAGAAATCTCAGCAGAGAAATGGAAACAAAAAAGTCAATAGAAATTCTAGAACTGAAAAATACAAGATCAGAAATTTAAAAATTCACTAGATTGGATAATAGCAAATTGTACACTGCAGGAGGAATAAAGACCAATGGAAAAGGTATATTAATATATGGACACACTGAAAGACTTTTTTCTCAGTACTTCAGCCAGATGATTGAGGTCATCATCAACTGTCAGAAGTCACATTAATAGTATGTACCCTTGATATGATGTGATGAGAATGATACTTGATCTCTGTGGTCTTCTTTCTCAGAATTTATAATCCAAGTCTAATTTTGAGAAAAAACATAAGGCAAATCCCAACTGAGGACACCCTATAAAATACCTAATGCTCCTCAATTCTGACAAAGTTATCAAGAACAAGGGAAATCTGAGAAACAGTCACAGCCAAGAGGATACTAGTAGAAGACATGATGACTAGATGTCATGTGGCATTGTGAGTGAAATTCTGGAACTGAAAAAGGACATTAGATAAAAACTAAGGAAACCTGAATAAAGAATAGACTTTACTTAAGAATAACATGCTAACAATGGTTTACTCAGTGTAGCAAATGTACCATAACTAATGTTAAGTGTGAATAATAAGGGAAACTGGTACAGGATATATAAGAACTCTCTTAGCTACCTTTACAACTTTTTTCTGTAAATCTAAAACTGTTCTAAAATAAAAAGTTTATTCCCAAAACTAAACTGACAATAACAAGTGCTAACAAAGATGGGGAACAACTGGAATTCTCATCCATTGCTGGAACGCATGTAAAATTTGCACAGATTGGAAAACAGTTTGGGAGTTTCTTATAGAGTTAAACCTCTACTTACAGTACAACCCAGCAACATCACTCCTAGGTATTTAACCAAGGGAAACAAAAATGTATGTCCCCACAAAGACTTGCTTTTGAATGTTTACAGAGGCTTTATTCAGAATCACCACAAATTAAATATGACCAAAATGTCTATTGACTGATGAATGTAGAAATAAATTGTAGTCATCCATACAATGGAAGGCTCAGTCACATCCAGCTCTTTGTGATACCATGGACTGTAGCTGCCAGGCTCCTCTGTCCATGAGATTTCCCAGGCAAGAAAACTGGAGTGGGTTTTCATGACCTCCTCCAGTGGATCTTCCCAACCCAGGGGGGATGATCCTGCATCTCCTGCATTGGCAGGTGGATTCTTTACCTTCTGAGCTACCTGGCAGGGAGTGGATTGTTATGCTGACGGGAGTGTTAAGCTGGAAGTGGACCAGTGGAGGTATTACTGTGGGGCAGGGGGAATTATTTTTCCATAACAGTTTTGGAAATGTTTCTGTCTTCAGTTAGCTGGTACCACACACACAGCAAGGTCCCACTGGATTCTGCAGTCCTGACCTTCATCCTGATTTTGTCCTCTTGGTAACTTTAGTCTTGGGAAGACTAAAAAGAGAGACAGTGGGACATGCCTATGTGTTGAGCACGTGCCCTGCACTCTGCTGGAACTTCACTTCTTTTTTCTACTTCGGGGTTAACACTGTAACTGCATAATTTTTCTGTTAGCAAATTTTCTTCTTCTGAAGTCGACAGGAAATCCATTAACATTTTTAGGGTGAAAAAACATTTATCTTAAAAACTTTATCCAATATTAATAAAACTGTATAAAGAAAACTGAAATGATAAATCACAGCAGCTATCCCATGGATGCTCTTTTTCTGATATGTATATCAATACATGGCCATGTTTCTGAGAGGTTTCATTAATAACTAGGGCTTTGACTAGCCATTTCATCTAGGATGCATCAATAAATTAAAGTATAGACCTAGACACTCCCAGCTGGAAAGAACTTTAGAGGTGACTAGCCCAGCCCTATCATATAGTGCCTGAACAGCTGCTATGTGGTACCCAGTCTCTCCTTGCACATGTCCCAAAACAGGGAGCCTTAGAAGACAACCAGCGCACCTGTGAGCAGTTCCAACAGCAAGATTTTCCTGGTGTGAAGCCACACCTGCTTCTCTGTAACTTTTAGAGAGCAGGAGATCCCTTTTTCTGTTTGCTGTCCATGAACCTTTTTCTGCAACAAGTTAAATAAACATCTCCAATTACTTAAAACATTCCTCCTATGATTTGGATTTTTCTGCACTCACCAGCTCATTTTCTCCTTCCCTCATCAGTCCTAGTCCATTTCCATCCACATCAACACAATTCATCTGAACCAATGTCACTTGAGCAACTTCTTAGTGCCAGGAGGCACTAGGCTTAGTGCTGTGGGGAAGACAGGAGCAAATCAGCCTTGGTCTTGTAAGAGAGAGAGGGCTTGTCTACAAATGCCGAAGAAAATGGGCTGTGATACAGGACAGGAGAGAGGAGGGACAGTGTCCTATTTTCCCCCAGATCTCCCAGGTTCTCATCTTTCAGTGCAGCATGTTGGCTAAAATATATGACTGTACAATCTTAGAGCGTGATTAGAGTAGAAAAAGGGAAAGTGTCAGTCAGTCATGTCTGACTCTTTGTGATCCCGTGGACTGTAGCCTGCCAGGCTCCTCTGTCTGTGAGATTCTCCAGGCAAGAATACTGGAGTGGGTAGCCATTCCCTTCTCCAGGGGATCTTCCTGACCCAGGGATTGAACCAGGGTCTCCTGCATTGCAGGCAGATTCTTTGCCATCTGAGCCACTAAGGAAACCCTGGTTAGAGTAGGCTAGTCATCAAATGTTTGATGAATGCATGTCAGTTGACTAAGCCTCTGTGTTCCAAATTCCTGGGAGGTAGTGTGATTGGCTCAGCTTGGGTCAAAGGTCCACCTGGCTCCATCACTTGTCTGCAGAAGAGGCTGCATTTGCAGGTATGAAAAGCTACAGTTTTTGAACTAGGCACAAGGAAAGCTCCACGAGGAGTATGAGTGACACTGGGGAGGAAATGGTAGGCATCTTAGAGATATATCATAGATGTAATCTTCATAATATGTAATCAGTTCAGTTCAGTCGCTCAGTCATGTCCGACTCTTTGCGACCCCATGAACTGCAGCACGCCAGGCCTCTCTGTCCATCACCAACTCCCGGAGTCTACCCAAACCCATGTTCATCGAGTCGGTGATGCCATCCAACCATCTCATCCTCTGTCGTCCCCTTCTCCTCCTGCCCCCAATCCCACCCAGCATTAGGGTCTTTTCCAATGAGTCAACACTTCGCATGAGGCGGCCAAAGTATTGGAGTTTCAGCTTCAACATCAGACCTTCCAATGAACACCCAGGATTGATCTCTTTTAGGATGGATTGATTGGATCTCCTTGCAGTCAGTCCAAGGGACTCTAAAGAGTCTTCTCCAACACTACAGTTCAAAAGCATCAATTCTGCGGCTCTCAGCTTTCTTCACCGTCCAACTCTCACATCCATACATGACCACTGGAAAAACCATAGCCTTGACTAGAGGGACTTTTGTTGGCAAAGTAATGTCTCTGCTTTTAAATATGCTATCTAGGTTGGCCATAACCTTCCTTCCAAGGAGTAAGCGTCTTTTAATTTCATGGCTGCAGTTACCATCAGCAGTGATTCTGGAGCCCAAAAAAATAAAGTCTGACACTGTTTCCACTGTTTCCCCATCTATTTCCCATGGAGTGATGGGACCAGATGCCGTGATCTTAGTTTTCTGAACGTTGAGCTTTAAGCCAACTTTTTCACTCTCCTCCTTCACCTTCATCAAGAGGCTCTTTTGTTCTTCTTCACTCTCTGCCATAAGGGTGGTGTCATCTGCATATCTGAGGTTATTGATATTTCTTCCGGCAATCTTGATTCCAGCTTGGGTTTCTTCCAGCCCAGCGTTTCTCATGATGTACTCTGCATATAAGTTAAATAAGCATGGTGACAATATACAGCCTTGATGTACTCCTTTTCCTATTTGGAACCAGTCTGTTGTTCCATGTCCAGTTCTAACTGTTGCTTCCCGACCTGCATACAGGTTTCTCAAGAGACAGGTCAGATGGTCTGGTATTCCCATCTCTTTCAGAATTTTCCACAGTTTATTGTGATCCACACAGTCAAAGGCTTTGGCATAGTCAATAAAGCAGAAATAGATGTTTTTCTGGAACTCTCTTGCTTTTTCGATGATCCAGCGGATATTGGCAATTTGATCTCTGGTTCCTCTGCCTTTTCTAAAACCAGCTTGAACATCTGGAAGTTCACGGTTCACGTATTGCTGAAGCCTGGCTTGGAGAATTTTGAGCATTTCTTTACTAGCATGTGAGATGAGTGCAATTGTGCGGTAGTTTGAGCATTCTTTGGCATTGCCTTTCTTTGGGATTGGAACAAAAACTGACCTTTTCCAGTCCTGTGGCCACTGCTGAGTTTTCCAAATTTGCTGGCATATCGAGTGTAGCACTTTCACAGCATCACCTTTGAGGATTTGAAATAGCTCAACTGGAATTCCATCACCTTCACTAGCTTTGTTCGTAGTGATGCTTTCTAAGGCCCACTTGACTTCACATTCCAGGATGTCTGGCTCTAGGTGAGTCATCACACCATCGTGATTATCTGGGTCGTGAAGATCTTTTTTGTACAGTTCTTCTGTGTATTCTTGCCACCTCTTCTTAATATCTTCTGCTTCTGTTAGGTCCATACCATTTCTGTCCTTTATCGAGCCCATCTTTGCATGAAATGTTCCTTTGGTATCTCTAATTTTCTTGAAGAGATCTCTAGTCTTTCCCAATCTGTTGTTTTCCTCTATTTCTTTGCACTGATCGCTGAGGAAGGCTTTCTTATCTCTCCTTGCTATTCTTTGGAACTCTGCATTCAGATGGGAATATCTTTCCTTTTCTCCTTTGCTTTTCGCTTCTCTTCTCTTCCCAGCTATCTGTAAGGCCTCCTCAGACAGCCATTTTGCTCTTTTGCATTTCTTTTCCATGGGGATTTTCTTGATCCCTGTCTCTTGTACAATGTCACGAACCTCTGTCCATAGTTCATCAGGCACTCTGTCTATCAGGTCTAGTCCCTTGAATCTATTTCTCACTTCCACTGTATACTCATAAGGGATTTGATCTAGGTCATACCTGAATGGTCTAGTGGTTTTCCCTACTTTCTTCAATTTAAGTCTGAATTTGGCAATAAGCAGTTCATGATCTGAGCCACAGTCTGCTCCTGGTCTTGTTTTTGCTGACTGTATAGAGCTTCTCCATCTTTGGCTGCAAAGAATATAATCAATCTGATGGGTAGACCATCTGGTGATGTCCACGTGTAGAGTCTTCTCTTGTGTTGTTGGAATAGGGTGTTTGCTATACCTGTAGGTATACATAAGCAATATAAAATATCCGTAAGCATCAATCCTGGAAGATGGGCATTTTCTCCATCTGGGAGAAACAGATTTAGACAGGTGAAGTGACTTTGCCAAAGTTAGCGGTGGTTAATGGCAAACTTGTGGTTTGGATTCAAGACTGCCTCATTGACTCCCTGCCTTTCCTCAGCAATTCTTTCTGGAATTCAGTCATTCACTTATCTATTCTTATATTCATTCAACTAAAATTTCTGCAGCAACAACCATGTGTGTGGCATTTGTGAGGGTGTGGGATGCAGCAGTTAACCACATAGACATGCCTAGAAGGACACTTGTCAAGAGCATAAGAGAGGATTCCTGCCATGCTCAAACACATGGTTTTATTGGAGATGAGACATACCATATGAACACCACAGGTTCAGGCAATATTGCATGAAATGACTCCAGGAGTGACGGACATTGGGAGGGCTAGATGTCCAAGTAGACAGATACCTGAGGACTGGCATGATTGAAGGCGCCTCCTGGAGGCAGAACTCTGGTTAGGTGCTTGAGGATAGAGAAAGAAGGAAGAATTCCAGCAGGCAGAAAGTTACACTGAATTCTGTCTTCTGCGTATTGCTTGTTTATATCCACTTCTCTCTGTTCCCCACTGTGCCCTCCCCTGGTCCATGTCACCAGCTCCCCTCACCTAGACACAGCAAAAGCCTTCCCAGCAGAACTGCCGCAGCCTTGCCTCATTGTCCACAAATCCATTAAAACGTTTAATCGCCAGAAACTTCAAACATATCAAAAAGTAGAGGGAACAATGCAAGAGCCACAAGACAGTAACCATTTCTACTCAATAGATAATAACATTTCACTATATTTGCTTCAATTCTGTCTTTTACCGAACTATAAGAATATAATTTCAGCTAAATTCCTACCCTATCCCTTAACCCTCCCTCCATCTGTATGTGCGTGTTAAGTCGCTTTAGTTGTGTCCAACTTTTTGCGACCCTGTGAACCATAGCCCGCCAGGCTCCTCTGTCTGTGGGATTCGCCAGGCAAGAATACTGGAGTGGGTTGCTATGCCCTCCTCCAGGAGATCTTCCCAACCTAGGGATCAAACCTTCATCTTTTACCTCTTTTGCATTGGCAGATGGGTTCTTCATAACTGGGAAGCCCAACCTTCCCTCCACAGAGTAACTATTATCCTAATTTGTTGTGATAGATTCTCACATATATTTTCATATCTTTTTCTACTTATGATCCACAAACCACAAGGTATTACATTCATATCCTTTTGCAAGTTGCCTTTTTTTCCCCACTGCTGTTTATATTTTCAGCTTTGTACTTGATACATGGAGATCCAGTTCATTCCTTTAGTTATTGGGTAGTATTCCAGCGATAAGCAAATTGCAGTTGACAGAGTTGTTTGTCCACAAATGCCTGGATAGGTTATTTCTACTTCTTTTACTAAGACAAATTGTACTTTAGTGAATATCCTCACATATGTCTCTTTGGGTAGGAATCAAAAATTGAGTTACTGGGTTAAGAATACCCAGATCTTCAACTTTACTAAGTATTGCCTAATGGTTCTTTAAATTGGTGGTGCAGGTTATATGTATATATCCCATTGTATCTGAGTATAGGAGTTCCAATGGCTCCACATCCTCATAGATGCTTGGTATTGTCAATCTTTTTTCTTTTTAATCTGAGCCCCTCTTCCCATAGCAGACAGAGGGATCTTTCCAAAGTCATGCCTGACCATGTGTCTTCCCTGCTTATAATCCCGCCAATCCCCCCCCACTTCTCTCTCTGTGTACCACCTAGAGTCTTGCTCTGCAAAAGCTTGTCCATGTCCACTTCTCCAGGGTCACCTCTCTATCCTCTCCTACTCCAACATTCATGAGTGCGCACACAAACCCATGCATGCATACACACATATATACACCCACACACATTCATGGGCTATTGTCCAATCAAACCAAACCATGTTTGTTCATGTCCCCTAAACTTCTCTTTTCTTTGGGCTTTGGTTCAAGCTACTGCCTCTGCATGGAATATTCTTTCTCTTCTTCAGAGGGCTGATTTCTACCAGATCTCAGCTGGCTGTCTCATCCTTTGGGAGGTCTTTGCAAGCCTCCCAGGCCTGACTTGGATGCCTTTCCTCACGTTGCCCCAACACCCTTGACTTCTGGCATTGCAGTTCTCAGAGCACTGTCTAACAGTTGCCTGTCATTTTTCTGCCCCACTAGTCTGCAGACTCTGATAGCAGAGCCTGTGTAGAGCTTCTCACAGGAGTGTGCTGTGTGCCCAACCTACCTATTGAATGAATTTGAATAATCCATGGGTGAGGGCAATGGCACCCCACTCCAGTACTCTTGCCTGGGAAATCCCATGGATGGAGGAGCCTGGTGGGCTTCAGTTCATGGGGTCGCGAAGATTGGGACAAGACTGAGCGACTTCACTTTCACTTTTCACTTTCATGCACTGGAGAAGGAAATGGCAACCCACTCCAGTATTCTTGCCTGGAGAATCCCAGGGACGGGGGAGCTGGTGGGCTGCCGTCTATGGGGTCGCACAGAGTCAGACACGATTGAAGTGACTTAGCAGCAGCAGTAGCAGCAGCAGCCATGGGTGGAGCAGAGGTGGCAAGAAGGGGAGCAGTTGGAAATCAGACTGGAAAGTCATGCCCCACCACCTTCACTACCCCATTTTCCAGGAAAGGAAACCGAGACTCAGCAAGTGACTGACCTCTCTAGAATCATGCATTTAATAAGTGACAGAGCATCTTTGATTCCCTGTCTCCTGACTCTGTGTCTGTGTCCGGGCTCTCTCTGCTGCCCCTCAGCTGCAACCAATGGGAAGGAGCCAGCAGAGAGGGAAGGAAGGCTGAGCAGGAGAGGGAGGCCTCGGAATCTAGGACACAGGTGGAGGGCTTGGCCCAGCAGCTACGACCCTGGATCCTCTGAGCCAGAGAGGAAGGAAGAACATTGAGCTAAATTTCTAGATCAGATACTTGTTCAGACCGTCCTGGGAGACTTGGGTGGGCCAGCCCTTCTCTGGGGAGGAGTAGACTTGTGGAAAGTAACTCAGCATCTCCCTCAGCACCCAGCCCACCCGAGTGGCCTCTTCCTGCTGCATCAGGAGAATGATTTCTCAAGGCCCCCTCTGGTAAGAGGGAGACTAGAGCCAAGGACAGCTGGAAAGAAACAGGAGCCTAATGCAAACAGGCGGAAGCTGGCCCAGGGCCGAGGGACCAAGTGGAGAATCCATGGGTCAGGTTCAGAGACTCCATCTAGTTATCAGGCATCTGGAGGAGTTCACATGTGCAGGGCAAGTGGACATCAGTAAAACGGGGACAATAACACCGATGTCTCATGTGATTATGGTGGGGATTAAGTAAAATGAAATATGTAAAGGGATTAGGATAATTCTCAGCACATAATATTACCCAACCAACTGTAGTTATTTTTTTACAGGGCTGTTGGGAGGAGTCTACAGGATCATATGGTGGACAAACCTGTAAAACTGTATGAGTGTTGGTGAGCAGTCTTTTTTTCATCAGGAACTCGATAAATGAATGCGGACAATGTGGAACATCCAGTGGACAGAGAAAAAGGGTGTGGACTCAAGTGACCAGTCACCTTCCTCCATTCCTTTGGTTTCTTCACCTGACAAGTGCATCAGAGACTATGTGAGTCGGTTCTGGGAACTGCTTAGAGATGGCTCAGTCTAATCCTCTAGGGTCTCACGAGTCCTGGTAGAAGCGACTTGACCCAGGCTGCACACAGCACATCACCAACTCAGATCCAACACTGCTCCCTCTGCACCCTCAGTTCAGCCCCAGCTCAAGACGTGTCTCTTTCTGCCAGGTCAGCGGTGGACTTTTCTTCCACAGTTGTTCATGCCCACCACCAAAGTCATTGGGTCTCCTGCCAGCTCTGAGCACCTCTGTCTCCAAGAGCTCCCTGCTTTGATCACTCTGTTCCTATCTTCCCGCAGAGGGGAGTTGAAAGTAACTGAAAGCCGCTTCCAGCTGTTTTCCACTACAGAGTTCTCCTGCCCTGGGCCTCTCTTGGAGAGGTCAGGGGCAGGTCAGTGGCACGTATGCACTTGCTGCCTTCCCCAAGTTTCCTTCAGCACTGGGCAAGTGTGAGCATTTCCCTTCCCCTCAGACATAGTCCCCTCCCTCCTTCCCTCCCTCCCCACTTCCCTCCCTCCTTTCTTCTTAAAATGACACCCCCATCCATACACACCTTGCCATTGAGCTTGCCTGGCAAGAACATTTCTGAAGGACCCTGAGTCTGTGTTCCTGTTGCACAGGTGGGGTTTCTCTACTGAAAAACAATTGCCAGTGAAAGCAGATAACGAAATGTCAGGCTTGCTAAGAGCTCATTTGACACAAAGGACAGGCTGATGTCCAGAAGGCAGATTGAGTAACTGAGCTTACATCTTACTAAACCATTTGGATTTTACTTTTTGGGTAAAAAGTTATTAGTCTGTGGCCACTACAGTTACTTTGAAGACATGGATCATTCTTATGGCCTCAGGAAGGAAAGCTCCCCCACCTCCCGCCCCTGCATCCCATTTCCCAAAGCAAGGAACACTAAACCTCACTCATCATTCCAGCCAGGAGAGCTGAGAGGCCAGCGTAGGACATGCTTGGAGAAATGGAAGGAGGAAACTAATAGTATTTCTCAAGAACTGGGCTTCCCAGGTGGCGCTAGTGGTAAAGAATCCACCTGCCAATGCAGGAGATGCAAGAGACTTGGGCTCGATCCCTGGGTCAGGAAGATCCCCCGGAGAAGGAAATGGCAACCCACTCCAGTATTATTGCCTGGAAAATTTCATGGACAGAGGACCCTGGCGGGCTGTAGTCTGTAGGGTTGCAAAGAGTCGGACATGACTGAGAACACACATACATAACACACTGCTACATACAGGTGTGGTCTTAGGCTTTTACATATACAAACTCACCTGGGAGGTAGGTGTATCAGGTTCAGTTCCAGACCACCACAATAAAGAGAATATTGAAATAAAGCTCATCACACAAATCTTTTGGTTTCCCAGTGCATATAAAATTTATGTTTACACTACACTATAGTCTAGTAAGTGTACAACAGCATTATGTCTTAAAAAAAAAAGTATGTACTTTAATTAAAAATACATTATTGCTTAAGAATGGTAGGCAAAAGGAGAAGAGGGAGACAGAGGATGAGATGGTTGCATAACATCACCAATTCAAATGGACATGAACTTGGGCAAACTCCAGGAGATAGTGAGGAACAGGGAAGCCTGGCGTGCTGCAGTCCACAGGGTCACAAAGAGGTGGACACGACTTAGCAATGGAAGAACAAAACTGGTAACCATCATTTGAATTGAGAGTTATAGTAGTAACATCAAAGATCACTGATCACTATAATAAACATAATAATGATGAAAAGGTTTGAAATATTGTAGAAATTACTAAAAATGTGATACAAGACACTAAATGAATAAATGATGGAAAACGGTGCCAACAGACTTGTTCAGTGTTGAAGGGTTGCCACAAAACTTCACTTGGTTAAAAAAAAAAAGTGATGCCTAAGAAGTACAACAAAGTGAAGTGCAATAAAAAGAGGTCTACCTGTAATATAGGGGCTTCCCATGTGGCGCCAGTGGTAAAGAACCCACCTGCCAATGCAGGAGACATAAGACACCTGGGTTTGATCCCTGGGTTGGGAATATCCCCTGGAGGAGGGCATGGCAACTCACTCCAGGATTCTTGCCTGGAGAAGCTACAGAGGAGCCTGGCAGGCTATAGTCTATGGGGTCTCAGAGTCGGACATGACTGAAGCAACATAGCATGTACACGCATGCATGCGCCTGTAATATGTGTGTGTACATTTGCATACAACAGCCCAGGGACAGATCCTGGGCTCTCCCTGATCCCCAGAGGAAGAAAAGGAAGCTCAGCTGCCTGATAGCAAGAGTAATGGAGATTGGATCTGAATGTTCAATTTAGTCCTCTCTGAGATCTTCCCACCCAGCCTTTCTGCACACTGATGACATCCAGAAAATGTTGGTGCTGTCTTTTCAGAGCTGGAATGACAACATTAAAGGCCCCTGGAGCTGGTCTGTCACCTGGGGCTTTCTAATCTCCCAGATGCTGTCCTTCACCCCAGTCTGTCCCTCTGTCTGCTGAAAAGAGCTGGAAGGCTGGCCCGGGCATCCAGAGGTGAAAGCTCTGTCCTGAGCCAGGGACTACTTGTTGGTAAGAGACCAATGCTGCTGCTTCCCTGGGAGGGGGTCCGTGAACCTGGCTGACAGGACATGCTGGCTGCACAGGTTTGCCTGCTATCAGAGCCAGCGCAGTTGGTCATAGGAAATTTGACGAAAATAATCAGCTGCAAACTGCTCAAAAACAAACAGACTACGATCCAGAGGTTTGAATAACAGCCCCCTCAGCCAGATGGCCGCAGGAGCCTTGCCAGGGAGAAAAACTGATCTCCCACCCTGAATTTCCTCTTTGTTCTGGACCTTGCTCTCTCTGGACGTCATTAGTTTCCCGCCCCTTTCATGTGTCAGCCACCCAGACTGAGACTTGTGTTCAGGGAGCTTAAGGACGCTTTCCCCTAGATTAGGATTTGGGGACAGGGAATCCAGGCAAAGAAGCGGCTTTCTTGTCCCAAAATGAGTCACTCTAGTTCACAGCTGTCTGCATCTGGACCTGGAATGCTGCTTCCTCCTCTGAGGACACTCCCAAGAATCCCGGGACCCTTGTGGGTGCAGAGCAGGAAGTCATAAACAGGGCCGCCCTGTGTGCGGCAAGCCCTCTGGACACCCCAGTCTTCACCAAGAGACTGTCACGTCTGAGCTATTGGGAAACTGAATGCTAGCCTGTTTCCATGTTAAATTAAAACCATCCCTGAGAGAATGGTGGCCAGTATGTCCTGCCAAACTCAGCCTCTCTATGACTCCAATACAAGCATCGATGTAAGAGTGACGCCAATGTGAGTTTGAATCCTTCCTCTGCTTGTGGACAACTTCTTTGACCTCTCTGGGCCTTAGTAAGAATGATAAAGAAATTGTATCTGCAGTGCATGTAGCACAGTATCTGCTACACAGCAGGCAGTCTATAAATATTGGTTTCTTCCCTCCCAGCCCTCTGGTCCAGAGCTTTTTGGTACTATTTTTTTCTATTACCCACTCCTAAATGCTTTTGCTGATCCATAATTTAATATTTCTTTCTTGACTTCTAGCAAGGTTCCAGGTACAGTCTCCTCTGGTTTTTCCCTGAGTGGATTCCAATTTCTCCTCTATGGTTATGTTAGTTACACAGCTTACCAATATGTATTTTGACTTGCTAAGCTACTACAAAGTTTGTTTGGAAGGAGACTAAAAATGTGAAGTGTTAGTCGCTCAGTCGTGTCTGACTCTTTGCGACCCCATGGACTGTAGCCCACCATGTCTCCTCTGTCCAATTTTCCAGGCAAGACTACTGGATTGGGGTTGCCATTCCCTTCTCCAGGGCAGCTTCCTGACCCAGGGATTGAACTCGGGTCTTCTGCATTGCAGGTAGATTTTTTACCATCTGAGACACCAGGGAAACCTGAAAGGTGACTAGTTCAGTTCAGTTCAGTCGCTCATCATGTCCGACTCTGTGATCCCAATGGACTGCAGCATGCCAGGTCTCCCTGTCCATCACCAACTCCCAGAGTTTACTTAAACTCATGTCCATTGAGTCAGTGATGCCATCTAACCATCTCATCCTTTGTTGTCCCCTTCTCCTCCTGCCCTCAATCTTTCCCATCATTAGGGTCAGTTCTTCTTCATGTCAGGCGGCCAAAGTATTGGAGTTTCAGCTTCAACATCAGTCCTTCCAATGAATAGTCAGGACTGATTTCCTTTAGGATGGACTGGTTGGATCTCCTTGCAGTCCAAGGGACTCTCAAGAGACTTCTCCAACACAACAGTTCAAAAGCATCAATTCTTTGGTGCTCAGCTTTCTTTAAAATAGTCCAACGTTCACAACCATACATGACTACTGGGAAAACAATAGCTTTGACTAGATGGACCTTTGTTGGCAAAGTAATGTCTCTGCTTTTTAATATGCTGTCTAGGTTGGTCATAACTTTTCTTCCAAGGAGCAAGCATCTTTTAATTTTATGGCTGCAAGTCACCATCTACAGTGATTTTGGAGCCCCCCAAAATAAAGTTTGTCACTGTTTCCACTGTTTCCCCATCTATTTGCCAGGAAGTGATGGGACCAGATGCCATGATCTGAGTTTTCTGAATGTTGAGCTTTAAGCCAACTTTTTCACTCTCCTCTTTCACTTTCATCAAGAGGCTCTTTAGTTCTTCTTCACTTTCTTCCATAAGGGTGGTGTCATCTGCATATCTGAGGTTATTGATATTTCTCCTGGCAATCTTGATTCCAGCTTGTGCTTCCTCCAGCCCAGCATTTCTCATGATGTACTCTGCATATAAGTTAAATAAGCAGGGTGACAATATACAGCCTTGACGTACTCCTTTTCCTATTTGGAACCAGTCTGTTGTTCAGGAAGGGTATAATTACCTGAAGTCACAGCAGTCTTATTTAATTTACAAGTTTACTTAGAATTTTATTCCCCCATAAGAGGTAATGACATTAAAAAAAATATTATCAACAAACAAATAAATGAATATGTATTCAGATTATAAAGCACATTAGTCAGGGTCAGCTGGATTTTGCTGCAGTAACACACACTGCAGTAATACAAAATGCTTAAGACAGCAAAATTTGTTTCTCCCTCAAACTGCAAATCCATTGTAGGTCAGTGGAGCCTCTGCCCAACACTGACCTCTCTTAGATACTCAGGGTTCACCATCTGGAGTGTTGTTTACCTCTGCAGCTGGGGGAGGAGAAGAAGTGCTGCTTAGCTCTTAGCAGAACTGGAATGCCTCTGCCCGGGTGTAACACACATCATTTCATATTTCACTGGCTACAGCAAGTCACATGATCTTGCCTAACCTCAAGAGAACAGGCACATCCAATCCTAATGTATTCTAGGTGGGAGATACTTGATGAAAAACAACAATACTGTCAACCGCTTGGAATCTCAATGTTTTTAGAAGAATGGAGGAAAAAAAAAAAAGAATGGAGGAAACACTGCAAGCAGGCAGATTCTACCCCTGCCATCTACCACTAAGGATTTGCTAGTCATTTGAAAAGCAGGATATGCTCAGATATTTGCAAAGAAGTTTCTTTTGTCCCTCCCTTTATTGTATTTCTTTGGTCCTCAGTTTCCCGTGTGCACAAGAATTATTATTTGGCATCTCAAAACATTGTGTATACAAGACTAAAGGGTTTCCAAAGTGTGTTAAGCATACACAGTTTTCCCTGTGCTGAATTTAGGGCCTGACCTATTAGGTGTGATTCTATAGTATTAATACTAGTGCCTGATTTTATTGTTTTTTTAAACCGTTTTATAGAGGTATGAGAAAGTCGCTCAGTCATGTCTGACTCTTTGCAGCCCCATGGACTATACTGTTCATGGAATTTTCCAGGCCATAATACTGGAGTGGGTAGTCGTTCCCTTCACCAGGTTATCTTCCCAACCCAGGGATCAAGCCCAGTTCTCCCACATTGCAGGTGATTCTTTACCAACTGAGCTATAAGGGAAGCCCCTATTGAGGTATGATTGACATACAAAGAGCTGTATAATGTGATGAATACAATCTGATGAGTTTGGAGATAAGTATACATCCAAGGAGCCATCACCACAATCTATGCCATAAATATGCCCATCACTTCCAAAAGTTTCTTCCCACCCTCTTTAACTGCCTGATTGTTTCAGCGTTTAATTGCCTTCTCTTCTATGCTTTATTTAAGCTCTTAGGGGCCATTTCATCTCTGAATCCGGTTGCAATTAATGTTTTTTGATTTTGCATATGCACTTGACAGTAAGACAGTAAATCATAACTGATTTGTATCCAAAACTCTAAAAATGTCTTCCATATATATGATGTCATTTGGTAATTCTCGCCATGACCCTAAGGAGTTGGTTTATTAATGGAACATTTCCATTCTACTGATGAGATAATGGAGGCTCAGAGAGGCTGAGTGAGTTGCACAAAGACACACAGTACAGATGTGTTGAGGTTGAGTTTTAGAGCTTAATTCTGTCTGCCTTCAAATTCTGCAGGGACTGCTCTGGGCACACAACATTCTGGAACTTGGACGTCCAGGAATTCCTGTCAATTAGGCGTTTATTCGCGGAATAAACATTTCCTTCAAGAGCCCTCCACAGCTGGCCAATTGCATGGCCCTGCCACAGTTCGGTCTAGGTAGTGAGATGCCCGTTTGTCCTGGAGGCGTAACATGTAACATGCACATTCATGTATTGAACTGTATTGAACTGTCAGTGTGTAACGTGTGTGTGTGTAAGCTGGGTTCTGTATGTGGCACTGTTTGTGTAAGCTTTCCTTGATGTGCAGGGTCGCTAGACAAAATATGGACATCTAATTAAATTTCAATTTCATGTGGACCACGAATTATTTTTAGTATAGTAAGTCTGTCCCACGCAATATTTGGTACATACTTATACTAAAAAATAGTTTGTTGTTGACTGGAAATTCAAATTTAACTGGGTACCTTGTGTTTTTGTTTGGTAAATCTGACAACTCCATTTATAGGCATGTGTGCAGGTATAAATGGCCTTGCTCATTTGTGTCTCACGTGAATCTGAGCATGGGTGTGTCTGCGTGTTTTTGTGTGCTCATGGGGATCTGTGTGCATGTGTACCCCGGCTGGAGAGGAGACAACAAGTGGTTAGGAATAAACAGGTCCACCACCCAAAAGCTCATCACCTGCCAGGCCAACCCCACTGGAGCAAACGAGGTCAGGAGGGGCTGTGAATGCCAGGCCAGGGAGCTTGCACCTTCTCCTGAGGGCAATGAGGGGCCATGGAAGACTATAGGCTGGGAATGGGAAGCTTTAAATGTGTGTTAAGATGGCCATCTGACTGTGTGACCAAGAAAGAACTGGAGGGATTCACAGGGGAAGGAGGCTGAGGATGTTGGTGGGGAGGCCTTGGTGAGAGAGCATGAGGATGAAGATCTGGGCTCAGGCCTTGGTGGTGGAGATGGAGGGAAAGGGGCAAATTGCAGGGCTTGTTTAATGTTCCTACTGGGGCTTTAAGGCGGGTGGGGGTGGAAGTTGTGCTCAGCTTTCTCGCTTGGACACCTGATGGGCTATAGGCTCCTTGAGGGTTTGTCTTGCTCCCTTCCTCATCCTCAGTGTCAGGCATGGTGCTGGGCATGTAATGGATACTCTCTTGGTGTTTATGGCACAAATACGTGCTTGCATGAATAAGAGAAACAGGAACCCAGGAGGAGGCAAGGAGGAGATGGGAAAGGAAGGCAAGGTCTGGGAAGTAAGCTGTCCTCAGCTAACTGGGGAGACCTCGAGTCTGAGGCAGCAGGGGAACTTCCCAGGGAGATGTCCAGGAGGCAACTGGCCATCTGGCCAACTCAGGAGAATGGTCCAGGCTGGAGAAGCAAACTCAGGGGATGTGAGTGAGTAGAAAAGGTATGAAACCACCAGCTGGGATCAGCTCTCTACAGGACACAGTGAGGAGGGAGAGGGCAGAGGGAGAAGGAAGTTTGGGGGACATCGGCATTTAAGGGGCTGGAAGCAGGATACCGAGAGGGTCAATGTTCCCGCTCACTGGGCTGCTGGAGGTTAAGTGAAATACTCATGGCCTGGATGCTCCAGGAAGGGTCAGGCAAAGGTGATAAACAGAACACTTAACAGGCACTGGCAAGTCAGATCTGGCTGAGCCACCAACATGTGCCAGGTCTTCTGGGCTTGCAGCTGTGCTGGAGTCAACTCTGGAGTAGCTGGATCTTAGGGAAGTTAATGCGGAAGGATGGGAGGAGGGCCTGGGGCAGCTGGGGAAGGGAGGGAGGGGACACTCGGGGTCTCAGGGCAGCTGCTCTACAAAACGGAGCATTACAAAACATGTAAATATTTTTAACAAGTAGGCAGTTATATAGGGACATCCTGGCGGCATGTCAGCCCTGGGGACTGACAGTATGTATATATTTCATTCCCGGCTGTGACTTCGCATTAGAATAACACCAGTGCATGCGTGCTAAGTTGCTTCAGTCGTGTCCAACTCTGCTACCCTGTGGACTGTAGCCCACCAGGCTCCTCTGTCCATGGGATTCTCCAGCCAAGAATACTGGAGTGGGTTGCCATGCCCTCTTCCAGGGGATCTTCCCGACCCAGGGATCAAACCTGCATCTCTTATGTCTCCTCCATTGGCCGGCAGGTTCTTGACCACTAGTGTCACCTGGGAAGCCCTAGGATAGCGCCCAGCAGTGAGTAAATGGTAGTTCGTGTCAGATCCTCTCACAGAGCCTGGTATTTAGCAGGCTCTCGATAAGTGTGCTTCCAGTCTTCTTTTCAGGGAGTAAAGATGCCTCCATAGTAACAAGGAATTTCCGCCCCTGAGCACGATTTTCCTATTTTAGGGAATCAAATTTCCTTTCATTTGGGAAAACCTGTCTTTTCTGCCATTGAATCCCCAGGAATTTCAAAGGCACCGGGCTGCAAGCTCGCTGAGGCTCACGGGATAGTCACAGCCCAAGTGAACAATGGCCTGATCTCGAGGGACAGCTCCAGTCAGGATCACCCCTCTGATAGCTTTCCCTTCCTTCTGACACAGCCTAGTCATCTGTCGGGAACCTGGGCTTCTCCCGGGCCTGGCACACAGGCTGTGCTATGTAAGTGTTTGCTATGATTATTTTTGTTATTACTGCCCCTGGGTCTGGTGTTTCCTCAAATTGAATCTTTTCTGTGACTCTAAAGCTTAGTTTATTTTACTTTATCCAAGCCTCAGACTAGTACCTCAATGGTTTTGGATTCCCAAACAGGATCATTTTGTAGTAACTAATTCCAACACAATCTCTTTCCAGTGATTTTTTAAACACTCACAGCACAGAGGAAGATAGGCTTCCTTCAAGAGCTCACTTAGTTTACTTAAATATTTGGCCTCATGGGTATACAAACAGTCCTAAAATGTACCTTTTCCTAGGTATAAGGCCTTAAAAGGATTTCCAGGATTCAACACATATTCATTCAGTTATCAGTCTGTCCACTTACTTGTTCCCACTGGAATGTCAACGAGGGTAGGGCTTTTTGTCCGTTTTATTCACAGTTGTAAACCCAGAGGCAGAACAGTGCCTGTCATATCGTAGGTGCTCAGGGCATATTTGTTGAAGGAATAAGTGAATGAGCATCTATGTGTCAGGATGCCTGGCACTGGAAAGCCAGACTAGGACACAATCACCCTGCTGACCATGAGATCATGGTCTTGTAGAAGAACCCCCCCACTTCCCCACAACACCTGAAATTCAAAACAGATCAACACAACTCCCCATGAGATATGTAGACACCCTGTACTGGTCACAGGAGCCTGCCAGGAGGGATGACACTGCTGTTGGGAGCGCCAATGAAGGTGTCCTAGAAGAGGTGGCATTTGAATTGGGTTTGATTTCAGCAGGAGGAGTTGGCAGAAGAGAAACAGTAGGAGACAAGTTCCAGAGCAGGAAACACTGGCTCAGGAGAGGAAATTGTGGGAAGGCAACCCAGATTGTGTAGGTCCCTGGAGTACAAGCTCCAGGAGGGCAAGGGCTGTGTCTGTCTTCTCCCTTGTTACGTGACACTGCAACTGTTGCATAATAGGTGCTCAGTAAATTAAAATTGTAGCTTAAGAATGAATCAGTGACATGAGAATGGAAGGAAAAGATGAGACCTAGAAATCTTTTTGGTAGTTTGTTTAGCACCTACAACAGATTTCATTCTCCCATCCTCTGGAGCAGGAAATGGCAACCCACTCCAGTATTTTTGCCTGGAAAATTTCATGGACAAGAGGAGTCTGGTGAGCTACAGTCCATAGGGTTGCAAGGAGTTGGACACAACTGAGCATGCACAACGTGCACGCTTCCATCCTGTGTTGAATGCTCATGTCTGGAAGGAACCTTAAGATCAACACCTCACCAAGGGATCATGTACTTTCGGTTGGGATGCCCTTCAGTGATGGGGTGCTCCCTCCCTCCTACACACTGACCCCTTTTTTGTGTAGATCCGATTGTTAAAATAGCCAGCCTTATACTGACCACGTAGAAGCAGAGGGGTGGCAGGGAAAGACCACTGAACTTGCCACTGATTCATGTGGTTCCTTGGGCAGGGCTGGTGTAGCCAATGATTTTAAATGTGGGCTCTGGTGTCTAACAGTTATTTGATATCTCTGTGCCTTAACTTTCTTATCTGTAAAAGGGGGATAGTAATAAAAGTGCTTTCCTCATAGGATCCTTGTGGGGATCCTATGCGTTCTCAGTACTTTATTGAAAAGTGTAAGTGCTAGTCACTCAGTCGTGTCTGACTCTTTGTAACCCCATCAACTAGCCCACCAGGCTCCTCTGTCTGTGGGATTTCCAAGGCAAGAATACAGGAGTGGGTTGCTGTACCCTATTAGCAAGTTAGAAGTGCTCAGTATAAGTTAACCATGATGTGTAGTGTTACCACCTCCTTTCTGGCTCTCAGTTTCTTCTTCTGTATAATGGGACTAAGAACACCTGGCTTGGACGTCTCAGGTGGTTGATATGAAGAGCCAGAAAGAATAGGTGAGAGGCATCCATAGCTCTGTAAAAGTGCTGCACTCAATATGCCAGCAAATTTGGAAAACTCAGCTGTGGTCACAGGACTGGAAAAGGTCGGTTTTCATTCCAATCCCAAAGAAAGGCAATGCCAAAGAATGCTCAAACTACCGCACAATTGCACTCATCTCACACGCTAGTAAAGTAATGTTCAAAATTCTCCAAGCCAGGCATCAGCAATACGTGAACCGTGAACTTCCAGATGTTCAAGCTGGTTTTAGAAAAGGCAGAGGAACCAGAGATCAAATTGCCAACATCCGCTGGATCATCGAAAAAGCAAGAGACTTTCAGAAAAACATCTATTTCTAATTTATTGACTATGCCAAAGCCTTTGTGTGGATCACAATAAACTGTGGAAAATTATGAAAGAGATGGGAATACCAGACCACCTGACTTGCCTCTTGAGAAACCTGTATGCAGGTCAGGAAGCAACAGTTAGAACTGGACATGGAACAACAGACTGGTTCCAAATAGGAAAAGGAGTACGTCAAGGCTGTATATTGTCACCCTGCTTATTTAACTTATATGCAGAGTACATCATGAGAAACGCTGGGCTGGAAGAAGCACAAGCTGGAATCAAGATTGCCGGGAGAAATATCAATAACCTCAGATATGCAGGTGACACCACCCTTATGGCAGAAAGTGAAGAAGAACTAAAGAGCCTCTTGATGAAAGTGGAAGAGGAGAGTGAAAAAGTTGGCTTAAAGCTCAGCATTCAGAAAACAAAGATCATGGCATCTGGTCCCATCACTTCAGGGCAGATAGATGGGGAAACAGTGGAAACAGTGGCAGACTTTATTTTTGGGGGCTCCAAAATCACTGCAGATGGTGACTACAGCCATGAAATTAAAAGATGCTTTTAATTTAAGGAAAGTTATGACCAACCTAGACAGCATATTAAAAAGCAGAGACATTACTTTGCCAACAAAGGTCCATCTAGTCAAAGCTATTGTTTTCCCAGTAGTCATGTATGGATGTGAACGTTGGACTATTTTAAAGAAAGCTGAGCACCAAAGAATTGATGCTTTTGAACTGTTGTGTTGGAGAAGTCTCTTGAGAGTCCCTTGGACTGCAAGGAGATCCAACCAGTCCATCCTAAAGGAAATCAGTCCTGACTATTCATTGGAAGGACTGATGTTGAAACTGAAACTCCAATACTTTGGCCACCTAATGCGAAAAACTGACTCATTGGAAAAGACCCTGATGCTGGGAAAGATTGAAGGTGGGAGCAGAAGGGGATGACAGAGGATGAGATGGTTGGATGGCATCACCAACTGAATGGATATGAGTTTGAGTAAACTCTGGGAGTTGGAGATGGACAGGGAGGCCTGTTGTGCCGCCGTCCATGGGGTCGCAAAGACTGAATGACTGAACTGAACTGAACTGAACCCATAGAGGGGAGGATTGTGTGTTATTCCTACCAGCTGTGGCGTTTGCCACGGGAGACCTCATCGCATGACTGACCCCCTTAAATGACTCCCACCCCACCCAGATCCCAAGTTTTCTCTCTACCTTTGGTGCTTGGTTTCTGCTTCTTGCCATCTTATATCCTGACTTCTAAGAAGTATATTTAGAACAGGTCTGCAAGTAATGGAAGGAGGAAACAAAGGAAAGGAAACAGGCAATGTTCTCTTTCAACAAATCCTTGAGGGACTCAGGACTGAGGTTCCTTTGCAAAGTAGGCTCGCCAAGCCTTTGAAATAACCACTTCCTTCTCTCTTGGCATTTTCCAATCAGAGAGTATGGAGGGGTGTGGAGGTTCAGTTCCTGGGCTAACTAAACAGGAGGCTGCAAGCTTTCCTCTGATGTGCCCCCCTGTCCAAGGGCCCTGCCACTGGGAGACAGGACTCTGGCCTGTGGCCGCTCCTCCTGGTGTCTGCTTTGGACTCACTGCAGACCCAGCTGTTATTGACCACTTGGATTTCTTTTAAGAGGTTTGGCTATTTTTCAGCAGGAGGTGTTATCAGAGCTGGAAAAATTGTTGAGACGCCTGGGCAGTAGTTCCCAGGCTGGGAGGCTCTGGGTGCTGGGTTCCTCAGATTATTTCCAGTTCTTTCAAAAGCCTAAAAGAAACAGACTGTGGCCCCTGTGTGAGGGCTCACAGTCTCTTGATAGTGTCAGGTGCCTCCGTGTTTCCAAAGTCAATTCAGCATGGCCCTTCTGTACCCTCACATTTGGAGAAAACAATAACAGCTTCTTATTGAGCCTCTCCTCTGCCAGGAACTGGATAAAGCCCTTACACATATCACCTCACTGATCTTCAACCCAGCAAGCTAGGTGCGCTCATGATTCCTATTTTGTAGATGGAGAAACTGAGTGTCAAGGGGCTAAGCAAGCTGCCCAAGGCCACAGAGCCAGCCAAGATTCCAGCCCAGACAGGTTGGTGCCCAGCTCCACCCTCGACCACTAGGAATAGTCTCCTGGAAGCTCTCTTACGTGTCTCTGAATATTGCAACAGGGAAAGACATTCGTCATCACTCAGGAAAAGGTACTGGCAGAGAAGTTTTCCGGGTGCCAGCACTCAATGTAAGAGGAATAATAACAGAGGTAGTGAGATAGTACGAACCAGCCTCCTTATTTTGGCTTGTGTTGTAGAACCAAGGCCCAGAGAAGTGAAGGTCTCACCCAAGGTATTCTTGTAAACTGGTGACTAGGACAAGAACTTCTTTTACTTCAAGTGGACTCCTTGGGCCTGACTCCAGAGCATCCTTGGCTAGCCACGAAGCAGGCCAGCAGTGGGTTTTTTCCAAGCTGATGGCTCATACCTGTGATGGCACAGGCCTGTAGCTCTTCCTGGCAGAGCCTCCTAGCTCCCCCGATGCTGGCAGGCTGCTCCTTGACATGGGTCAGACCACATAACCCGACTAATTCTCCACCAGTCCCCACCCACCTCCCACCAGCTGCACAGACTTTGGTCTTGCCACTGCACAGGGCTGCTGAGTGCTGGAGTCAGGAGCCAACTGTATTTGTCTTCAGCAAACTCTTCCTTCACTACCTCTGTGACTTCCAATTCCACACTTGTGCATGCACTTTTGAGTGTGCAAAGTGCCTCTACATCTATTATTTCATTTGAGACCCGAGGCTGCCCTGGGAGCTGTGCAGGGCAGGATAAAGCCCTGTATTACAGAAGAGGAAAAGGAAGTTCTAGGAGGCAAGTACCTTGTTCAAGGTCACATGCTCAGCTAAGAAATGTTGAAACCAGAAGCTGGAGCTGAGTCAGCCTGTCCCACCTCACCAAACAGTCTTGCCCCTTTAAAAATGAGGACTCTCAGGGAGCAGGTAAGTAAGGACTCTCAGGGAGCAGGGATGAGTAAGGTGCTAAGCAGTGTCCTGCAAAGCAGTGGGTAAAGACTCCTCCTGCAATGCATGAGACACAGAAGGCACGAGTTCAATCCCCTGGGTTGGGAAGATCCTCTGGAAGAGGAAATAGCAACCTACTCCTGTATTCTTGCCTGGAGAATCCCATGGACAGAGGAGACTGACAGGCTACAGTCCATGGGGTCGCAAAGAATCAGACATGACTGAGCGACTAAGCACAACAGCATCACCATTAACTATATCTTTCTTTCTGTATTATGTACAAATACAGGTACCTCACTTTAAACAGCTAAAGCTATATCAACTAAGAGTCCAGTCCTACACTCTGAGAACTCATGATGTAATGCAAATACACGGATGCTCAAGTCAGAAGAGGTTTCTGTCTCATTGTCACCTTGGAAAGACGGTTCATCATCTGAGCCTTGTGGCCCAGTGGACAATGAAGGTGATGATAATACTTACCTTGCTTCTTATGAAAATGAGCAGGACCATCACACACAAATTTCTTTGAGAATTAATTATACAACTGTTACACATGACAATGAATATTCATAAGCAGGGAAGGCAAGGGAAATTCACATTTATAAGCTAATGATTATGAAGTGCTTCCTGAGTAATTTACATGAATCATTCCATTAATTTGAATAAGAGTTACATGGATCATTCCATTAATTTAAACAAGAGCCTTTAGGAGGCTGGTACTTTTATCATCTCCAGTTTAGATGAAGAGACTGATACCCAGAGATTTTAAGTGACAGCAAATGGCAGGGTCAGAATATTAAATCTTGATAATTTGTGCCAGCAAATGAGCGTTTTAACTATCAGATGTCTCAACACCACCTGAAGGTCTGGATAAAACAGAAATTGCTGGGTCCCACCCCAAAGGTTCTGATTCAGTAGCTCTGAGAATTTGGTTTCTAACAAGTTCCCAGGTGACGCTGACGCTGCTGGACTGGGGGCCACACAGTGAGAATTCTGTGTCACAAATAGCTCTCCTGGTACTTCCTGCCCCATCAGTGTCTACATCAGGACTTCTGAGGCCTGTTTGCACAGGTGAGCTGGACATCTATGTGCACAAGGTATTTGATTTATGTCATGAAGACATATGTTACACTAATGACAAAATAGATGGGGATGCTGAGGAGACTCTGACTTCTTCAGAAGCGAAGTGAAAAGTCGCTCAGTGCTTGATGGCCCTGCTGGTACCCAAATCACTGTAGCTCTGGCTACTCAGACCCTTCCCCAGAGCTGGCCAGGGGGAAGGGAGGCCATTGTCTGAGGAAGACACAGAGAACAGATTCACAGCCTGCTTCCTTGGCTACTTTCAATTTTGCCCTTTTAGCTGGTCACACTCTCAGATTTCAGAAATCATCTATGAATGGAGAGATAAGGCATAGCTTACAAGAAGAGAAAACATAGACCAAGAAGATTTAAACTTAATTAAGATTAATTAAATTTATGTTTTTAAAAAGGAATAAGAAAAAGGTCTGTAGAAGAATAATAGGGGTTGAGCCAAAAGCAGAGGTCATGGGCAGAAGAGAGTTAAAAAATCAAGACATATGGATATACTGTTGTTCCAGAATTCTATTTGTTGAAAGGACTATGCTTTCTCCACCAAACAACCTTCATAGCTTTGTCAAAAATCAGCTGTCCAAATTGAAGAGCCAAAACAATCTTGGAAAATATGAATAAAGTTGCAGGACTCAAACTTCATGATTTCAAAATTTACTACATATCTACAGGAATCAAGACTGTGTGGTACTCACATAAAGATAGACATTTACACAATGGAAAATAATTTAAGAATCTAGAAGAAACCCTCACATATATGGTTAATTGATTTTCTGCAATGGTGCCAAGACTGTTTAGTGGGGGTAAAAACAGGGTCTTCACCAAATGGTGTTGGGATAACCAGATATCCACATACCAAAGAATAAAGTTGGACTCCTGCCTCACACTATATACAAAAGTGAATTCAAAATGAATCAAAACTATAAGACTCTGAGAAGAAACATAGGGGTCAATCTTTGGGCCCTTGGATTAGGTAATGGACTATCTCCATTTATTTAGTTCTTATTTAATTTCACTCAGCAATGATTTATAGTTTTCAGCACAGGTCTGTCACATCTTTTGCAGATTTATACCTATTTTATGCTATTATAAATAACAATTTTTACATTTTAAATTCTAATTTTTATTTCCATTAGTGTGTAGAAATAATGTTGATCTTTGTACATTGATTTGGTACCCTGCAGCCTCACTAAACTCACTTAGTTTTAGTAGCTTTACTGTAGATTCCATCAGCTTTTCTCCGTAAACAGTCATGTCATTTGTGCATAAAGGCAATTTTACTTCTCCAATGTAGATACCTTTCATTTCTTTTTCTTGACTTAATGAACTATCTAGAGCCTCTTGTACAGCATAGAGTCACAGTGAGAGTGACATTCTTGTCTTGTTTCTGATCCAAGGTGGAGAGAAGCATCTTCCAGTAAGATATTAGCAGTGAAGTTTGTGGGTGTCCTTAGACAGAAAGAGAAAGTACCCTTCTATTCCCTTTCAATTTGCTGAACTTTAAATTAAGAATGGAGGTTGGATTTTGTCAAATGCCTCATTGGTTTCTACTAACACAGAAAGTACCATGATCACAGATGGAAGAGTCCAAACTCAAGAGTGGTCTCTGCTCTCAGAAGAAAACAGGGAAGAAAGAGCCCTGCCCAATGAAAGGAGCCTGTTTCAGGGAGCTGGGCTTGCTCCAGCTCTGCTCTGCACCTCTCTCCTTGGCTGGTATTCCTAGAGGTCAGATGCTATCTGGCAAACTCCAAAACCAGTGCTCTTGCCTCTACACTAAAATGTCTAAAGTCTTTGACTCCGGAACATCCCATGGTTAAGGCCCCAAAGATGGATGATCCCTCAGGAATATAAAATAGTAGTAACCATTTACAGAGCACTTTTGGAACATCAAGAATCAGGGCTGGGACGAGGGTGGGGTGAGTGAACCATCTCTGGATACAGAATTTAAGGAGGTACCCACAGGACCACAGGCATCTCATTCGCCTCACCATCATCCCAATCCCACAAAGAACAGTGCTAAACACGCTACTTGTATTCCTTCCCTTAACTCTCAAACAAGCCTACAGTGGTAGGTGCTATTATCATTCTTATTTTGCAGATGAGGAAATAGGATCAGAGGTGAGGTGACTTACCTGAGTGATAAGTGGCAGAGCTGATTTTGAAGCCAAGTCTGTCCATGATCCATCTGTGCTCTTAATCAGTAGTTCTTAACCCTAGTGGATTAGAATCTCCTGGAAGGTTGGTGAAAACACTGATGGCTGGGCCCCAGCCCAGAATTTCTGATTCAGTCAGTATGCTGTGTGGGCAGGGCAATTTGCAGTCCTAACAAGTGCCCAGGTGATGCTAATGCAGCTGGTCCAGGGACCACACTTTGAAAACTACTCATTAAATCTCAGAGGGCATGAAGATTCCAAGAGTATAAGAGAGAAGTCAGAAAACACCGCCAGATCCCTCTGGCATGCGAAAGGAAAGAAAGCATCAATTTCCCAGGACTGGACCAAGAGTTTCTATGTCATTCCTGCGTCTGTTAGAGCCCCAACCCCATTCCAGAATGCCTTTCAAAGAATCAGTGAACAGTTATTAGTTGAACTGAGGGATTAACTGACCAGTCATGATGGACCTCTGTAGGGACTTACTCATCTGAAAAGAATGCTTGACATTTATTCTGAAAGGCGTCTTTCTATAGACCCTCAATCCTTGTAGAACCAAATGATACTTGCCCCTATATATATTTCAATAAATTTCAGATATTTTCTAATTTATTCTTAGACATGTGTATCAGAGGGACATCATTCATCAAATTTTGCAAGCCTTTGAATAAGGGCCATTGCAAAATAACAGAGAGGGGGAAAAAGCCAACACAGAAATATTCATCATGTTATTTAAAAAAAGCAAACTTAAACCGGGTTTGGCAAAATGTCCAAGCTTTAAACTATATTTCAGAGTTGACCCTAGTGTCCAAGGGGTTAAGTTTCTTTAATTTCCCAAGTCTTTGGACCCCAAGACCCCCATTCTGCTGCACTTGTCCCTAAAGTAGAATAAGAAAAAAGCTAATTTTATTCATTAATTTGATCTTTATCAGTAGTATCACAAGGAATGCTCAGCCCTGGTGGCCCACTGGAGTCACTTGCTGCTGCTGCTGCTAAGTCGCTTCAGTTGTGTCCGACTCTGTGCGATCCCATAGACGGCCGCCCACCAGGCTCCATTGTCCCTGGGATTCTTCAGGCAAGAAAAGAACACTGGAGTGGGTTGCCATTTCCTTCTCCAATGCATAAAAGTGAAAAGTGAAAGTGAAGTCGCTCAGTTGTGTCCGACTCTTCGCGACCCCATGGACTGCAGCCCACCAGGCTCCCCCGTCCATGGGATTTTCCAGGCAAGGGTACTGGAGTGGAGTGCCACTGTCTTCTCTGGAGTCACTTGGGGATCTTCTAAAAATCTCTTTTCTCCTGGCCACATCCCAGAACAAGCACATCAGATCTCTAATGAAGCTTGTGAATCCTAGATATCTCCCTTAAAGTGAGACGCTTGCTTTAGAATACAGAGATTTTAGGAGCTCTGTGGCAGAAATATGCTCTGAGCTCTACACTCTTTCCCCTGACCTTGTACTATGCCTCTTGTCCATCTGGCTGTTCCTGAGTTATATCCTTTTATAACAAACCACTGATCTAGTGAGTAAAATGTTTCATGAGTTCTGTGAGCAGCTCTAGCAAATTCGAACCCAAGAAGAAAGTCGTGGAACCTTCAGTCTACAACTAGTCAGTCAGAAGCACAGGTGACAGCATGGACTTGCAATGGCCTCTGAAGTGGTTGGAGGAAGTGGGCATTCTTGTAGACTAAACCTTTCACCTGTGACCTGATGCTATCTTGAGTTGAATTTTAGGACATCCAGCTGGTACCAGAGAATTGTTTGGTGGTGTGAGAGATGGAATCCACGCCTCCCAACACACATCCACACTTTAGAAACTGGAAAAGGTAGCTCAGACAGCAAAGAATCTGCCTGCAATGAGAGAGACCTGGATTTCATCCCTGGGTTGGGAAGATTCCCTAGAGAAGGGTGTGGCAACCTGTTCCAGCATTCTCGCCTGGAGAATTCCATGGACAGGAGCCTGGCAGGCTGCAGTTCATGGGGTTGCAAAGAGTCGAACATGGCTGAGCAACTAACATTTTCATACTTTCAAAGAACCTTTAAAGCGTCAAACAGCTTCACTGGTGCATCACAAGGTAGGATCTTTATCCTTGGTTAATGGCTGAGGAAACTGAGACTTTGAGGGCATAGGGCTTGAAGCAGCTCCCCTGGGACCAGAGCCAGGTCCCCTGTCTGTAAGAACCTCTCTAGAATTCTAAGATCTCCACTGCTCAGTTTCAGGCCTTCCTTACCCCTAAGTTCCTCATGGCATCCTTCCCACATCATGTCTGATTCATCCCTCCAAGGCACTGCCTGGCTTATTCCTTCATTCAGCACTTAAATGACATTGAAAACAAACACTGTTTTTTAATTACAGAAACTTTCAAAGAAATATAGAACACCCTTCCCCTAACTACCAACTCCTCACATCCTTTCATCTTCACCCCAACCACTGCTCCCACCCCTCCGTATTTTGGAGAGCAAACCTCAGATTTCATATCATTTAATCTGTAAACATTTCTGTATTTGTCTTTAAAAGATAAAGACTTTTAAAAAGTATCCGCAATAAACATTATCATCTTTAACAAGATAAAAAAATAATTCCTTAAGATGAACAAAAGCCCAGAGTTCAAATTTCCCCCAAAGTCTCTTCAATGTTCATGTAACAACTGACTGGTTCCAAATTGAGAAGGGAGTATGACAAGTCTGTATACTGCCACTCTGCTTATTTAATTTATATTCAGAGTACATCATATAAAATGCTGGGCTGGATGAATCACAGACTGGAATCAAGATTGCTGGGAGAAATATCAACAACCTCAGATATGCAGATTATACCACTCTAATGGCAGAAAGTGAAGAGGAACTAAAGAGACTCTTGATGAAGGTGAAAGAGGAGAGTGAAAAAGTTGGCTTAAAACTCAACATTCAAAAAACTAAGATCATGGCATCCAGTCCCATCACTTCATAGCAAATCGAAGGGGGAAAAGTGGAAGCAGTGACTGATTTTATTTTCTTGGGTTTCAAAATCACTGTAGATAGTGACTGCAGCCATGAAATCAAAAGATGCTTGCTCCTTGGAAGAAAAGCTTTGACAAACCTAGATAGTGTATTAAAAGGCAGAGACATCACATTGCTGACAGAGATCCGTCAAAGCTATGATTTTTTCCAGTATTTATGTATGTGAGAGTTGGACCATAAAGAAGGCCGAGCACTGAAGAAGTGATGCTTTCTAATTGTGGTGTTGAAGAAGACTCTTAAGAGTCCCTTGGTCTGTAAGGAAATCAAACCAATCAATCATAAAGAAAATCAACCCTAAATACTTATTGGAAGGACTGATGCTGAAGCTGAAGCTCCAATACTTTGGCCACCTGAGGTGAAGAGACAACTCACTGGAAAAGATCCTGATGTTGGGAAAGATTGAAGGTAGGAGGAGAAGGGGGTGGCATAAGATGAGATAGTTAGATAGCATCATTGACTCAGTGGAGATAAATTTGAGCAAACGCTGAGAGATAGTGAAAGACAGTGCTGTAGTCCATGAGGTCGCAAAGAGTTGGACACAATAGCAACTGAACAACAAAAACAAAATAATTCATTTGTTTGGATCAGGATCAAAATAATGCCCAATTATTGCAATGTGTTGACTAATCTCTTAAGTTTCTTTAAACCTCTAGATTCCCCTTCTGCTTGGTTTTTTTTCCCTTGTAATTGATTTGTTTAAAGAAAACTGATCCTCATGTCCTGTAGAGTTAGTGTCACACACTAACTGAATTTTGCTGTTTGTATCCCCTATAGTGTTGTTTAACGTGATTCTCTGTTCTTTGTATTTTAAAGAAAAATAAGTCTAATAGAAAAGTAATGATCTGATGCCATTGCCCTAATAAAACTATTTTCATTCCTGTCTGTTCTCCTTTGATCCCCGTTTATATGCATATAACCTTTGGTGGATTTTTTTTTCTGTTTAACACCACACTGTAAATATTTTCCATGTTTCTATGTAAAATTTTCATAATTAACACTCTTACTAGTTACTTACTATTCCAAAGTGGTGTCAAGCCTTAATCATTTTCTTACTGTTGAACTTTTAAGTTGTGTGTACGTTCGTAAGTCTGATTGATAATAGTAAATCTTATATGTCTCTGGTATAATTTCTTTAGGGTAGATAGATGCCCAGGAATGAGACAAGGGCTCAAAATGGATGAATAGTTTCATGAATTCTGTACCTACAACAAGATGCCTTCTCAAAATGTTGTCCCCATTCACATCATCACCAGCAATGTTCACACAAACTCTGGCCTCCAGGTCTTTACACTGCTTCCTCCCTGTGATTTCCCCCCAGTTCCATGTATGTAAAATGAAGCTGTTGTGCATCAGAATTGACCACAACTTTTTGCTATTTCTCCCATTTTGAGGTGGAGTCTTATTCCACCCTACCTTGAACCTGAGCTAGACTTACTGATTTTCTGTCCCATAGTATGTGACTGAAGTAATGTTCTAGAATTTCCAGCTAGTTTGCAAGAAGTCTAGGTCTCTGAATCCTTGCTCTGGGCAATGCCAGCTGCCATGTTAGAGCTCCAATTTGCTGAGGGGACTGCTGGGCTAGAGAGGCCTGGTGCAGCAGCTGTGGTCAACAGACCCAACCCAGTCTAGCCTGCCAGCCTCCCCAGGCATCAGGCACGTGAGGGAACCTTTGAATCCACTAGACTCATTTGCCAGCTGTGTACCACTCAGTGCCCTCAGATGCCATGAAGAGCCTTGCCTGAATTCCTGACTCAAAACCATGAAATACAATAAAGCAGTTCTTTTTTTAAGCTGCTAAATGCTAGGGTAGTTTATTATGCAACAATAGAGACTGGAACAGGTGCCCTTATACCCTCCCCTGTATTTTTGTTGTGTTAAGAACTATGTTCCTTTGGCTTAAATTTCCAGTTTGCATTTTCCCAGCGATTTGGGTTTGTGGGGTTTTATTCACTTTTGTGGGCTTCCCAGGTGGCTCAGTGGGTAAAGAATCCACCAGCAATGCAGGAAATGCAGGAGACTCGAGTTTGACTCCTGGGTTGGGGAGATCCCCTGGAGGAGGGCATGGCAACTCACTCCAGTATTCTTGCCTGGAGAATCCCACGGACAGAAGAGCCTGGCGGGTTAAAGCCCATTGGGTCACACAGAGTCAGACACAACTGAAGTGACTGAGCACACACACACATTCACTTCTGTAAATTGACCGTGTTTTGCCCCCGAGTAGAACTTTGACTCTGGATTCACATTTATATATCATGTCTGGGACCCTGCATGTCCCAGCCTCCTGCCCCCCAACTCACTGGGACGTTTCTACCTGAATGACCTAGATGACCTGGAGTTTCCTTCCAATTCTTCTATGATTCAAAGTGTCCTGGATGGTGGAGGGAGAAAATGAGATTTGTTTTCTAAACCCAACACCCATATCCACTGGATCATGGCATACCAAGTGCTGCAGATGACATAACAATTGTAGTTAGATACTAAGCATCATTTCAATGTTCCTTGACAAGAAGCCCCTTGTAAGTGGATCCATAACAACCTGAAAACACAGAAATAAGAGAACCTTTAAACCCTGAATGGTTTTTGCAGTAATACAATTTGGACTCTTTTGTGTCTTAAATAAGACTATATTTTTATATATGCTTTTTGCATATATTTTATATTTATTTCATAAAACATGAAACTATTATAACACAGTATTTGGGCAATAAGACGGGCAGTTTCAAAAAAAAAAAAGACGGGTAGTTTCTCAAATTACCCCCCAGCCTCTACTAATGATATTTCTTCTTACTTAAAGCATTAATAATCATTAATAATAGCATTGATTGCCTTCTTTTTTTTTAGGGATTGAACTTTTCTTTTTTTTTAGAGAAGAGATAAAATACTAACAGAGAAATTTGAAAACAAGGTAAAAGAAATCCATAAGGCTACCATATTGATACAGCAACAAGTACATTTTTATGTTCCCTGGTTGTTTTTATAAATCGTGTGTACAAGTATTTTCCAGACCAATTTTTTAACTTAATACTTTATCGTAAGTATTTTCTTTGATCCTTCATAAAGTTCATACCATCATATTTAATGGTTATAGAATATTTCTTCAAGGCTTATACCCTTATTTATTTTACCATCCTCTCTCCCCTTTTTGAATATTTGGGCTGCTTCCAGTTTTTCACTAAGCGACTCTTTGATGAGTATTTTTCTGTATATGGCTTTTTCCATATTTCAGGGTATTTTCTTAGGCTAGCTTCCCAGAAGGGGATTATGGAGTCAGAGTGTGTATGAGCATTTTTTTATGGCTTCAAAGCATCTTTTGAAGAAGGTAGGTGTTCCATTTCACGAGGTTCACAAACATAAAAGAGGAAACTTGGCTTCAAAAAAATCCCTTGTAACACATGTATGTAAAAATTTGGGCAAAGACCTGTTTCAATAGTTTTTTACGTTATTAAAGATTGCCCTTTTAAATTTAAAAAAGTTCTATTTGTTTTTGATGAGAGTCTTTGCTAAGATGTTTTACACTTCTGAGCTTTTCTAAAAAGAACCCACAGAGCACAATTTAAACTTTTCTTGATGACTCACGTGGTCATTATCACCATCAGCTGTTTCCCTGGGCTGAACACCGGAGGACTTTCAGGAATTTTTCAGGTGGAGAGGCTACTGCTCTCCTTCAAAAAACAGCCACAGACCAGGAGCGCTTCTGGAAATCTATCCCAATCTCTAGTTTCACGGCTCTGCATCTGAGTTGCTGGCTACTTGCAGTGAGCTGCCTTCTCAAACAGACTTGTCTGGCCAAAGATGCCAATGGCTGCTCTGATCTTTCCTTTTCACTCACAGGCCACGGGCAGTTACTGGAATTGGTCTGAAGGATCTGCTCCCATCAGACAGCAAGCTACCCACATCAGCAATTGTCCCTCTTGGCAAATACTATTTGTGAAGCACAAATATTGAAGTGGTGAAAACTGCATGTTAGGATTTCCCTGGACTCACTGTTGGAAACTTGTATCTCCCACTGAAGTCCCTTGAGACTCCTGCGACTTCCCATGTGAAGGTGAAAAACTACCAGTTGTCTTTTTGTGTCTCCTCTGGATAAGGAGGTAGGTGAATGGAGTTCTGAATAAAGCCTGGGTGCTTTACTGAGGTGGTAGAGACAGTGAAATGTGAATGGGAATATTCATGGGAGGCCAGAAGACTCAAGTTCAAGTTCCAGCTCTGCCCTTCACTAGCCTACTGGCCTTGAGAGATTCAGTTACTTAACCCTTCTGAGTTTCAGTTTTCTCATCTCCGAAAAGCAACTTCACTTGCACTTTTCACTTTCATGCATTGGAGAAGGAAATGGCACCCCCCTCCAGTGTTCTTGCCTGGAGACTCCAGGGACGGGGGAGCCTGGTGGGCTGCCGTCTACGGGGTCGCACAGAGTCGGACACGACTGAAGCGACTTAGCAGCAGCAGCATCTCTAAAAGGGCTAATAAGATGTGCCCTGTCACCTCCAGGGTTGTTGTGATGATAACATGAGATAAGTGGTAAGGAAGCTATGAAGGCCCCTACCTACGTGGGTCATCATAACCTTGTTCAGATCGTAAGAATACAGACTGCTCAGGTCAGTGCAAGCTAACATATTATTTTGTCAGCTTTCTGGTGGGAAAACGTATGACATTTCATGCATTATTAAGAATATGAGCCCTGGCAGGGCTGAGATCCCCAGAGCATGGAGTGGGTGAGGGGTTTGAGGAGTTGTCTGAATCCTTGGTGGCACTAGGGTGCCACAGAGAGAGTGTAATCCTCTTCTCAAGGTTCTGCATGTGAGAACACCAAGTCGCAAAACCCAGGAAGCAGGAAAAGCATAAACCAATATAGGAAGGGATTGTCTATGGAGAAGAAAGGGGAGGGCCACATTTTCTGAAAGTGGTATCATTTTAACCATTTAAAATAATATGTTAATATGATGGTTGTCATGAGTACAATAAAATATTAGAGGAAGCAGTTGGAAGAAGGGATCAGTCTATGATTGACTTTAGTGGTTAGGAGATGTCAAAGGTTAGCTGAGTGTCCCATTAGTCAGTGTCACAACCCCACCCCTTGAGTCTAACCTTGCTTGGGTTTCCCAGGTGGCATCTACTCTTGTACTTTTTCCCCCATTTTCGAGCCTAGCTTTCTTGCACACAGTGGCAGGGCAGGTTGGGATCGAGTTGGAGAACCAGGCTGACCTCTGCCGTAGGTGCCAGGTTGTAGTTCAGAGAAGGTGAGAAGAACTGTCTTAAAGCCTTTCAGCTGAATCCAGGGTCCTCAGCCCTATAGCCAACACCTCCCACTGTGGCTAGTTCCACTGTCCACTGTCCTCTGTGATGCAAGAGCCTTTTCACTGTTGGACCCATTTGTTCCCACTGTGGGGAAATGCAAAACATATGGGCCACTTAGCTCAGAGCAGGGTCCTGTGAAAACTGCAGGCCTCAACGATGGACAATTGTTTGTCTCTCTTTAGGCATCTCTTCGGAAGACAGAGCACAAGTTGAGCCCATCAGAAGTCACTGGGGATTGCACTTTAGCTCTGAAATTTCCCATGTCAAATAATGTGGGTGAGAGCAAGCAAATGATTCTTACAGTGAGAGTCATTCCATATTCCACTGCTGGTGCTGACCACAGTTTTGACATGATCACATCCTAAAATGAGTTTTGCCCCATTTGGAGGTCATGAAATCTATTTGGTAGATTTTTTTTTTTTTGGTAGGTTTTGACCAGCCTCTCTCTGTCTTTTTAATTCAACAGAATAGTACAGAATAGAGTAGAAAATACCCAACTTCATACATGCCTTATGGGCAAATACTGTTCCATGAAACTTTTGTTTCAGAAGGGTGTGTTTATGGGACTGTGAGACCAAGCGTCTTGATCAAAAAAATTTGGAAGTCACAATCTGCTAGCATTTAACAGTTGGTAATTTTGCAGGGCTATTTTTTGTTGCTGCTATATAGATTGTCTCTTGCATTGTAGAACTCAGCATCCCTGGCCCCTGCCTGCCAAATGCAGTGGCATCCTCATTCAATGGCAAAAGAAACTTCCCTATTTGGACGTTTCCAAACACCAGGTGCAACTGACCAAATACTTGAACCTGTAGGGTTGAGGAGAGAGGAAGACACAATCTATTGCTGATTTAAGACCTCTTCTGCAGATTTGCAGTCAAGGCCAGCAGAGCCAGGGCGGGAGGCACATAAAGGAGAGAGAGAGGCTGTACCACTTATTGGGCACTCTCAAAAGGAAAGTGTGGCCTTGCCATCTGGGTTCATCAGTCTTTAGTCAGTGATAAAGCCCTGTTACTTTGGACAGATTTCACATCCTGCCCTCTTTGACTTATCACAAAGACATATTTATCAACTCTCATCCTCCTTCAGACAAAAATAGCAGGTAACTTGAATGATTCCATATTCACGACACCCTTCTTTACAGATATTGGGGAAAGGACAGTTATTATCTGGTGTTTGGGGTCAGGTGGAAAATAGGTAGCCCCCAGGGGAGAGATTTGCCCACACATCCTCTTCAACAGGTTTCCTTCTCCAGCCAAATGGCAGGCAGGGGATACCCTGGTTCCCTTATTTCTTTAAATTTGCACAGCAGAGATGGATTTGATAGGACTTGGGATCAGGTGCAAGGTCCCTTCCATTTTGGGCTGCTTTGTTTCCAGAATCTTGGCCTTAACAGTGCAGGATCTCTTGCTCTATCAAGGATGTGGCAAATGGGAAAATTCATCCAAGAGAGGTTGTGGCAGCCCTGTCTGAGCTAGAAACTGCAAATGCATCATTGTAGGGGGTTATATTTGAACAGCGAACTGTCTTAAGGCAAGAAATGTCAAGATAGAGGTCAGAAACCAGGTGCTGTAAGAAATATAGATGTGAATTTTAGGCCAATGGAAATGAAATTTCAGTGTGCATAAGAGGGACCAGAGGAGCTTCTGAAAATTCAAATCCCTGGTTCTACCTACAGACATTTTGATTTGGTAGGTGCTGAGTAGAGACTCAGAAGCTATACTTTTAATATTTTCTCCACAAAATGATTTGATGCACGTGGGCCACAGGTTAGGAAACACTGGTCTGGACTGAGGCTGACTGATGCTGATTGGCAGAATGACTAAGGCTTTTATCCTTTAAGGGTCTGCTATCTTAGCTACCTTGATTACTTCATTTGCTCACTTACCATCATTATGGAATATGGAACCACCAAGAAATCCCCTCAGAATTACCCAAGTTCCTCTCTGTCCCCAATAAGGTAGTCACTGGTAACACTTCTCATGGTAATCAGGGTTCTTATCCCCACAAATACAGCCACACTTTTCTTTGTCTGCTGCCTCTCTGGCAAGAACAACTTAAAATGACCAGGTGGTACTCTCAGCTTCTAGTGGCCTTACTATATCTCTTGGAAGAATTCTTCCCCTGAAAATCAGCACCTTTACCTCAAAAGAGTCTAGGGTTTCAGTGGATCACTGGAAGAGGTAAAGGGCTCAATACTAATACTATCCCTTGATTCCCAGACCCAAGTATTCTAGCTCCTGGGGACATGGGCCCATACAGTGACCATGAGTTCCATGTTCTGGAGCAGAATGCCGTAACACTGCACTGTATCACACCTAAGCTGTTGCTTTAGCTGAGCCTTTAATAGGCCCTTCCACCACTGTATTAAGTTAGCTACTTCTTGTGATGTGGTAAAGCTAAAACAATGGATCCTTTGGTCATTCATCCGTTTTCACACCTCTCTTGCCATAAAATGGGTCCCTTCATTTGAGACAGTGTTGTATGAGATACCACAATGATATATCAAACATTCTGCTACTCTTTAAATGATGGTGCTGGCAAAGGTACTTGGTCAGGGAAGGCAAACCCATATCCAGAAAGGTATCAAGAAGCTTGCACAAGCCTCTTAGCCTCATCTACCAGAGGACAGAAAGAAGAAGGAAGAAGAATTACAATCTTGTAGCCTGCAGAATGAAAACCACAACCATAAAAGTTAATCAAAGTGAAAAGGCAGAGGATTATATGCCAGATGAAGGAACAAGATAAAACCCCCAGAAAAGCAAATAAATAAAGTGGAGACAAGCAACCTTCCAGAAAAAGAATTCAGAAAACGATAGTGAAGATGACCAGGATCTTGGAAAAAGAATGGAGAAGATGCAAGAAATGTTTACTGAAGACTTAGAAGAACTAAAAAACAAACAGAGAAGGGTGAACAATACACTAGAAGGAATCAACAGCAGAATAAAGGAGGCAGAGGAACGGGTATGTGACAAAATTGTGGAAATCACTGCTGCAAAACAGAATATAGAAAAAAGAATGAAAAGAAATGAAGACTGCCTAAGAGACATCTGAGACAACCATTAAACACACCAACATTTGCATTACAGGGATCCCAGAAGGAGAAGAGAGAGAGAGAAAGGACTGAAAGAATATTAGAAGAGATAATAGCTGAAAACTTCCCTAACATGGGAAAGGAAATAGTCAACCAAGTCCAAGAAGCACAGAGAGTCCTAGGCAGGATAAACCCGAGGAAGGACACATGGAGACACATAGTCATCAAACTGACAAAAATAAAATATTAAAAGCAGCAAGGGAAAATGACAAATAACATACAAGGGCTCCCATAAGGTTATCAGCTGATTGAGCAATAGAAACTCTACAAACCCGAAGGGAATGGCATGATATATTTAAAGTGATGAAGGGGAAGAACCTACAACCAAGAATACTCCACCTAGCAGAAAGGTATTGATTCTGGTGAGGAAGAATTGCTCAGAAGGGGTCTGAAGAAATCAACTTGTCACCAAGTGGCCATGTGGTCTCTTTGAGGAATGGTACCATATTGAGGATTCAGTGTCAGTCTCTGTAGCTAGCAGGTTGGCCATTCCACAAAGTCGGGAGGTAGATCAGCTTCAGAAGGACAGGGCCCATGTTGCTGGGTCTTTACCTACCATTTGCCCCTGCCATCACTGTCACTCTTCTTAAGGCTCCACCGCGCCAGCCCTGGGATAGCCAGGGTGAGAGCCTAGCTAACATCCACAGGATGAGTCATTCTGTCCGCCTGGTTGTTGCATGTCTCCTCTGTGTTGGATGCTCTCTGGTGAGCACTATGAGATTCAAAGACCAACACATTTTGTGCCCATTCCTATACATAATTACATAATACTTAGCTTCCAGCAGAACCCTTACATTAACTACCTGACTTACGAAAAGGTTAAGTGGAAGTCCTTGAAACTATCTCCCTTTTTCCACCTCCAAGAGTAAATCAGAAGCAATACCACATCCCAGGAAGTATTGCAGAATTTAGAGCTACTGCATGAATGCTAAGTCACTTCAGTCGTGTCCAACTCTTCGCTACCCTATGGGCTGTAGCCAACCAGGCTTCTCTGTCCATGGGATTTCCCAGGGAAGAATACTGGAGTGAGTTGCCCTTTCCTTCTCCAGGGGCTCTTCCTGACCCAGAGATCGAACTTGCATCTCTTATGTCTCCTGCATTGGCTGGCAGATTCTTTACCACTAGTGCCACCTGGGAAGGCCTTAAAACTATTATTAACACTTAAATGGTACAGGGGCAATAGGTCCCATTATATTTCCACTAATTCACTAGTGTGGTCCTTGCAAAAGCCAAATGGATTATGGTGGATAATAGTGGATTGCTATAAACTTGGCCAGATGGTAGCCTCAGTTGCAGCTGCTGTGTCAGATGTGGTAGCCACTGGAATATATCAACAATGTTTGACATATGGATGCACCATGATTTGGCAAATGTAGTTACAGTCTTATGAAGGGGGAAATCAAAAGCAATTTCCTCTCATATGGTAAGGAGAGTAGTCCATATTCACCTTTTGTTCCCAGAAATACGTTAACTCTCTTGTTCTCTGTTATAATATAGTCCATAGGGACCTTGTCATCCTAATGCTGACCCCCTATTTGGTAACATCATGCTAATTGGACCTGGTAAGATGGACATGACAACCAGTTTAGAAACCCCATTATTATCATGAATGTGAAAGATAAATTCCACCATCTAGCTTATCCTGGCTCACATACTGAGGTGTTACTCAGTTTTAGGTGCCTCTTTGGTATTAGGGAGTAAAATCCTAGGGAGCAGAAGTAAAGAAAAGGGAAATGAGGCAGGGAAGAAGAAACTGCTGATGAGAGAGATTATATGATTGATCCCTTAGTCTTGTGAGAGTGTCTCTCAGATGCCTTATAAATGACCGTCTCAGGACAGTGCATCTGGGAGAAATAGGGAGAGAAATATATTTTCTGGCTTCCGTTGGCTAAATATTGGCTTCCTGGGGTGTTATTTCTACTGCACTTCCAGGTTGCTCAGAGTGGATTATACAGTGTGTCACAGGTCAGCATCCACAGGATGGCCCTGAGTAGGAAGGGAGAAGTGCTCAGTGTGGAGAAAGGGCAAGGGGCTGTGACAAGGGACAGGGACTCTGGGTGTCTAGAAATTCCACCATCTGGGAAAGGGAGCTGAGTTTTTTATCCATGAGCTCCTGTAGGCCACTGGTTGAGAGCAGCTGGGAGGTCAGCGTTAATTCCCTGGCACTTCCAGCCTGCTTTAGCAGCCAGAGAAAAGGCTCAGGTGAAGGGCAGCAGTCGCTGACAGCTGGATGGTCTTGTCTATACCGCACCTGAGTGATGGAGGCAGAGAGTAGGCACTGGTAGTGGCACCTAAGAGGTGTTCTACACACTCTTCCCTTCTTTTGCTTTTGTCCTCTTCCCACTAAGATTGTCAGATTTTCAAATTCATCTCACTTATGAAGAACAAATCGACTCTTCTCAGCCCATGGTCCCCTTTGGCATATCCAAACACATCAAGGTGCTCTTCAGAACTAAAGCATCCTCTGTGGAAGGCACTTGTGAGATTGCACTGTCATTGTTTTCTCTTAATTACCCAAAAGGCAGTGCTTTTCTCTGAATAGTTACTTCTTCTCTGGTCCACTAGGTAGGTCTCTTCTTTTTCTGCTCTTGAAACCAGATGAGGGAGCAAGCTTTGAGTGTCTCTTGTGAACTTTCTCACCACAACTCCACAAGAGAGGGGTTATCCCCATGTTCTGAGGAAACAGGTTCAGAAAGAGGTGTGCTATGTGCTTATATGGGTATGTGCACAGTCGCTAAGTCATGTCCAACTCTTGGTGACCCCATGGACTGTAGCCTGCCAGGCTCCTCTGTCCATGGGATTTCCAAGGGAAGCATACTGGAGTGGGTTGTCATTTCCTCCTCCAGGGGACCTTCCTGACCCAGGGAGCGAACCTGTGTCTCGTGCGGCTCTAGCAGGTGGATTCTTTACCACTGAGCCACCTGGGAAGCCCCACTTTGTCCCAAACCACAACCCAGAATCCTTCTGATTTTTGTGCCCCTTCTAACTGCTTGAAACAGTCTGGAGGATGCTTTTGGAGACTGAGTTTATTGGGACACTTGAGTGGTATATAGGAAAATGCAACAGCCCATTAATTTAATTGAGTCCTGGAAGAGCTGGGACATAGATCCACCATCTCCACACGTCTCGATCTTGTATATTGTACTGAAGCCACGGTAAACAATTTAGACCAGTTCCAGTATGACACAAAGCTTCCTCTTGGCTATTTCTACAACTTCATATTGAATAGAAGGAAATCGCTTAAACCCTCAAAACACAGTCTGGCAGGAGGCAAAATGCCTTGCTTGGCATCCTGCCCTCATCCCTCCCACACCAGCAGCTGGGACCATTTGGTCCCCTTCAGCTCCCAGGCTGGACACCCTCTCTGTCCTCCATCATCAGTCAGTTCACGGTTCCCACCTCCAGGCCCAGCTTTAAAATGAGAGCCCTGATTGCTGACGGACATGGTCTGACTTCCCAGGTGAAATAAGTACAAAATTAGAAACATTAACATGCATCTATCTCATCATTTATAGGAAAGAAATGTGTTCTTGGGATGTGTCGATTCTAGTGAACTGGATATTATCAGATATTTACACAGAACCAACAAAATATAAGATGTGTACACAGGACTTCCCTGCCAGAGTAGTAAAGGAAACTGGTGCCTTACGTGTATGTATCTTGGACTGATAAATTGGACCACAATCAAGCCCACCAATCAAAATGCACCTGTTCTTTCACGCATCAGGTAACATGCATAACTGAGGGGGACCAGGTTTGTTTCATCATGGCATTTTAGTTTTCATTCTTTCAATGTAGATATATTTAATTTGTGTATTAAAGATGAACAAATATGTTCTTCCACATCTTTCTTGAAACATGCCCCCTTTCTCTATCTGCATATCTTTCCCCCCTGTTTTTAACAGGGACATGAGCACTCAATCTATTCCACTTTTCTCTTTCCTATAAAAGGCAGAGTGCATATGTGATGATAAATGGCAAATGATTCTTAGCTTTGGTGTTGGGGAACAATAGGGATGGTAGTGAAACTGAAAGTTAGTCAGGTCTGACTCTTTGCAGCCCCATGAACTATATAGTCCATGGAATTCTCCAGGCCAGAATACTGGAGTGGGTAGCATTTCCCTTCTCCAGGGGGTCTTCCCAACCCAGGGATTGAACCCAGGTCTCCCACATAGAAGGCGGATTCTTTACCAGCTTAGCCACAAGGGAAGCCCAAGAATACTGGAGTGGGTAGTCTATCCCTTCTCCAGCAGATCTTCCCGACCCAGGAATTAAACTGGGGTCTCCTGCATTGCAGGTGGATTCTTTGCCAACTGAGCTATCAGGGAAGCCAGGGACGGTAGGGACCATGACAAACTGGAGACATTGGCCTTGACTGAAGGTAGCAGCCCCTTTCAATGCAAATCAATCACTGGCACAGGGAACACAAGTCCCATGTTACCAGGTTTTCCAAAAATTTGAAAAGAAGCCAGATATCTGGATTTTAATGTAAACCAATTAATTATCAAATATATTGCTAACTAATTTAATTTGGAGATTGACACCAGGCACCTGAACAATACCTATTTATGGGCCAAACTGAGCCACCAGTTCACAGCTTTAAGAATAGTTCACAGCTTTTTGAACAGTTCACACCAGTTCAGTTTTAAGTGTTAAACAGAACAAAAGAACTATTACATAATCATAGTTGATATGGCTCTTTCGAAGCAATATAGAATTATAGTTCTAAGAAAGTCAGTTACATTCCCAGTCAATATGGTACTTTATAAACAATAAAAAATATAGAACTAAGAAGGCAAATTCCTTATGGTTAGTAAGTCATAATAAAATGATATGTCCATCACACCGTGACTGCAAGTGGGAGAGAATTCATATTCACAGAGAATATGAAGAGAATAAGAAAGAAGCCTGACTATGTTGTTAGAATGCACTGGATCTGGTGTATTAGTTTCACGTGGGGCCATCCTAGCTCTAGAGCTGCCTTGGCTGTTTTACCCCTCCCTCCTGCTTGCCCCCGCAGACCCCCAGTCTGGGTTAACTTCACTACTCTACTGAAGCCTCTCCCGCCTTCTCCAGGCCATGCTGAATTTTCTTTCTGTTTTGAAGACTGTGTGCATTAACCCCAGACCTGACCCCTCACACCTGTACAGCACTTTATAGTGGACAGAGCACTGCTGCATGCATGTGATCTCATTGAGACTCACAGTCACGCACTCACAGCAAGATCATTACATCCATTTTATAGATGATGAAATAAAAGGTCAGATAAGGACAGGATCTGCCCAGTGTGGGCCAGAACTGGACAGGAATCCATGCTCCTGACCCCAGGCTTGAGCTCCCTTTGGAGCCTTTACTGCCTGTGCAGGTATTAACCTCTTCATGCCTGAGTGCTCCATAACTCCAGTGCGATTTTGCTCTCAAGGGTAGGGAAATGGGTCTAATCTTGTTGTTACAGACAGGTAGCATGACAGAGTGGTGAAGAGCATGGATGTTGGCCAATGTCATGCACTAGCTTGGGCACTTTTTAGACCTCAGCTTTCTCATCTATGAAATGAGGATCACTGAAGCACCACCTATCCAGGACTGTTGCATGGACTGCCCATTGTGAGCAAAGCATTTAGCACAGGGCCTGGGACACAGTCAGCACTCAATACATGTTAGCTACTATGTCCACCACCATCCCATCTCTGCAGGGCCAAATCATATTACTGTCTCACTTGGCAGGTGGTGACTTGTCATCTAGAAATGAAAACCAGGAACTGACCACAGAACCACAGCCCAGTATGGCTATTTGGTGCATGAGGGAGAGAGGACCCTGGGCCCGCCTGGCTTCAGACTGTCCGAGTCTCAGCTGATCTCAGCTGTGCCTCCTCTCCCTCAAATATCTGACACTACTGGGCCTGGTGGTAATCATAACAAAGAGCCACCATTTGAGGGTTAAGCCAGTGCCAGGCCCTCGGCTAAGCTCGGTGCAGGTTAAACAGTCTACCCTCTGCTCCTCCTTCCCCTGTGAACTCTCCCAAAGGCTTTTGGAGACTGAGACTCGTTCATCTTTCCCCAGTCATCACAGTGCCTGGAGTGGTATCTCACTTAAAAATTGTGTTCCTTCCCTTGTTTATTGGCATCTCCTATGCCAGGTACTGTTTTAGACAGAGAACAAAACAGATGTAAATTCTTGCTCTCCTGGAGCTTATGTTCTTTTGGCGGGAGATGGAGGTTCAGGCAAGGCACAAAGAGGAGAAGCTTGGAATATTAGATATATTTACATTTTTTAAAATTAGGATTCTCTTTATTGCATTTATTTATACGTATCACTTATTCCCGCCCCCCTCCCAAATGGGCCATTCCTGGGTGTTCAAGGGGGTTGCGATTCAGGGGTGCAGGGCGGGGTCCAACCCAGCTGTGTGACCTTGGGACAGTCCCTGCATCTCTCTGAGCCTCCAGGTTCTTCGTTGTCATTTAGGGAAATCACAGCGATTCCAGCCTCCCTTGGCTGCTGAGAAGATTCCATTGGCCCGTGAAAAGGGAGTGTTTTGTCGGCCGGGCAGCCCGGACACCATAGACTAGAGGGCGGGAGGGAGCTGCCCGCTGACCGAGACGAGCGCGGGCGCGGGGCTTTTCTTGGTTACCCAAGGCCGCCCGGGTGGAAGCTGCGGCTGGGGGGCACGCATCCGTCTAGGGGGAAAGGGGCGTGGGCAGGCGGTAGTTGCAGCCAGGAGTCTCGGGGCTTGAGTGCGCCGCTGCGGCACTGCCCGAGGTGGGGCGCGGCACTGCCCGAGGTGGGGCGCGGCGCAGCGCGCGCGGGAGCGCTGGGTGCGGCGGAGTCGGGTTTCAGAGCGCGGGTGACTCAGGACGCGGGCCGTGCTGGGATCCTGCCCGCCGCTGCCGCTGCCCCTGCCCAGCGCCGCCTTTGTTCCCGGCAGGAAGAACGAGCGGCCCGCGCGCAAAGTCCGTTGCCGTCTGCGGAGCTCGGCTGCCTGGTGCCCTTGGGGGCCCGCGGAACTGCGGGATGGCGCCCAGGTATGACACGCTGCCGCGCGCCCCAGCCCCCCGGCCCCTACCGCCCGCCTCATCTTTTCTCCCTCGACCACTTCTTGCAGGAGGGACGCACAGTGCTGGCGCCTGCTTTTGCTGCTTTCCACCTCTGCGCTTCTCCCCGGTGTCGCTCGGACCCGCTCCGCGACAGGTAAGCAGCCCGGCCCGAGCGCTGCACCGGCAACCTCCGCTCCCCAGAATAGCTGGTCTTGGCGGCGGGAGCGACTGCGGTGCCTGCTTCATTCCTGAACATAAAAGGGAGTCCTCGCCGCTCGGGGCGCACTGGCGGTTAGGCTGCGGCTTCCCCAGGCGGTGCAGGGGGCTCGAGGGGTGAAAAAGAGTCTCTGGGAGGCCGAAGCGGGTGGAGCAGTATCCTGGAACCCGAGGTGTCTGAGCTAGGTGCAGCTCTTTGAATCTTGGCCATAGAGGAACTTTGGAAGCCCAGTAACAGTGCCAGCGGTCTCCGCTGAAATAGTTCGCTCCAGCTCACCCAGCGCCCGTGCTCAGGTGGTGCGTGCTGGTTGGCTTATTGCAAGGGCAGATGTGATGACCCATCTGTACACAGGTGCGGAAGCAGACCGCCACCTGAGACACCTGGCGCTTTGCCGCGCAAGAAATAACGGAACCGAATTGCTCTGATACCTAACTTAGCTCTGAGTTACCTGGAGAGCCCCATCCATCGTGGGCAGTGACTGTGGATGATGGGAAGAGCTATTGACTGGGAACCAGGGGATCTAGTACCTTCTGTTCCTGGGCCTCTCTTTCCCCACCAGGACCAGAGGCGGTTGTATGAAAAGTAAGAATCTGAGTTAAAATAGTTTTGACTTAAGGTGTGTGGCTGGATTAGGTGCCACTGGACAATGAATTTCACTACTCTGTGCCTCACTTTCCACATCTGAAAAAGGGAAATACTTAGACCACCTTTCCTCCTAGGGATGCTGGGAAGATTAAAAGAGATATTAGAAATAATATGCTTTCCACACCATGGCACAAAATAAGTGATGGAAACTACAAATTGATCCTTGCAGTAGCTGTGTTGGAAAGCACTGCAGGCATTTTTACAGCAGAGGATACTCAGGGTGAGACAGGCTTTAGAAACTGTTCTGTGCAAAAGGCAGGGCTTGGGCCCAGGTCTCTAGGCATGCCTTCCCTGCTCAGCCCTTTCTCCATGCAGTTTTGCAGGAGAACTACTGCTCTCCAAATAGTAGCCTCTGACTGCTTTTGGATTTAGGAGATTAGTACACAGTCTCAACAGGAGTAAGTGTGCAGTGTGCAGGGAGACTGTGGTGGGGGAGACAACCTCTATCCCTTGAAAGAAACTGAGAACCGCCTCGCTGGCTGTGGTTAACTCTCTGTGTGCCAGAGGAAAGCTGGGACAGCTCAGACCATGTCTCCTTGGGAGCAAGACTCAAAGGCCGTGACAGCTTTTCCTGCCAGAGCATCCAGCCTGGCATTTCTTACAGATCAAAGGGCAGCTGGAGCACAGTTTTGGCTTCTCAGCACTGTGGCCCATGTCAGAACGTTGCAATTTTGCATGTGATATAGGGTACTGCCAACTCTGGCAGAGGGCATCTTCAGATTCTATGGTCTTTTGTGAACTTTGCTGTAACCCCATCCCCCAAATGGAGAAGGTTCTGGAGAAAGAAACTGATGTTTCTTTCTCTCCCTGCATTTATAGGCTGGCTCCCTCAATGCCAGGTCAGGGCTGTTTTTCTAACACAGGGGAAGTCCTGTAAATATCCATAATGTAAAAAGGGACTGCCAGGAAGCCCTCAGGAGATGAAAAGGGCCTAGAGAGGGCCATTTGCAATTGATGGGTACTTGATGAATATTCAGTGTCCCTCTGGGATTCTGGAGAGACTCTTCCTAGATGTGGAATATCCTCTGCAAGTCAAATCTTACATGAAGTTTATTGAGGCTAATGCTTGTAAACCACTTCATAGGTGTGTATGATTCATTCATACTTCATTCACCCGGTCCTCACAATCACTCCAGAAGCTGGGTACTGGGACTATGCTCAGATGAGGAAACAAGGTCTAAAGTCCCAAGGCTTCTCAGCTCCCGAAGGTTTCCTGGCCCACCCTGTTTAAAGAGACCCTTGTCAATGGGCCCCTTGTCCCCCACATCGACCTTTTGTGTCTGATTTCTTTCACTCAGCATGTTTTTGAAGTTCATTGATATTGTAGCATGTATTAGTACTTCATTTTTTATGACTGAATAATGTTCCATTGTATGGATATAGTGCAATTTGTTTATCCATTCTTCCATTGATGGAGCCATTTGTGTTGTTTCAGCCTTTTGGCTGTTGTGATTAGGGGTTTTGGGACATTTGGGTACAAGGACTTGAGTACTTGTTTTCAATTATTTTGGTTCCACGCTTAAATTTTAGGGAACTCTTAAACTATTGTCCATAGTAGCTAAACCATTTCACATTCCCACCAGCAGTATACAAGGGTTCCAATTTTTTCGTATCCTTTCCAACACTTGTTATTTTCCGCTTTTTAGGTTATAGCAATCTTAGTGGTAGCTTTCTGTGGTTTTGATTTACATTTCCCTAATGACTAATGATGTTGAGCATCTCTTCATGAGCTTCTTGGCCATTTGTGGGTCTTTTCTGGGAGAAACTCTGAATACTAATCAGGGCAGGTTCAGGATTTCCCGCTAATCCTTTTACTCTTGCTAGTGGCCAGCTGATGTGCTTTCCTGAGTGGGAGACAAGGGGATAAGAGTCACACCTAGGATTTTACATCACTGGCTTCCTGGCTTACCTGTGTTCTAGTCTGTAATGAGTTCTTGTTGTCCACATACCATTAGAAGTTGTGATGAATATGAATGATTGTAGTATTTTAATTACTGGCTAAATTTTTGGTTTTCTCTAAAGTTGGGAATGCCTATGGTGGCATAAGGTCCTGTTTATATGTTTTACAGCAGATTGAAAACTGTTTTACAGCAGATTGAGGCTGAAAACCCCTGGCACACTGAACCACTCATAGCTCCCTATGTATAGTTGGGATTTTGTAGTCTCCTTGACTGTGCACAAGATGTGAATGAATCTCCCTGTCTAGAGTACATTTCCTCACCCTGTTTCTCTTTAGGGTCTAATTCTACCTTCCAGCTTAAACAGCACCTCTTCCAGTCTCCCCAGCTGATCTTTCTCATCACTAAGCCACCACAGCCCTTCATCTATCTTTCCAGCACCAGCCACTGTCTCACCCTGTGCTGACAATGTATTTATTTCACTCTTTTTTCTATGAGAGCACCTTGAGGGTGTGGATCATGCCTTATTCATTCAGAGTTTGCCACTTGGACTTCGGCCATTTCATCATTATGATAAATAGTGCTGTTGGGAACATCTTCAGACAAATGGCCTTTGTTTTCTTTTGGGATTATTTCCTTTAACTAGATTTCCCCAAACAGATTTGCCCATCAAATAACAGACTAGTTGGATAGTTCTTAATATATATTTAGATAGGTCTTTGTGAGATACAAATTGAATCATGTTGCTCCTTAGTTTAATTGCCGTTGCTGGGTTCTCCGTGCACCTAGGATGGAGTAATGCTTCTTGCCTCCAAGTACCCCCTGTGTCCTACCTCTGTGTCTTTGCATAGGCCAGTCCCTTTTTGAGAATGCCTTTCCCCTTGTTCACCTAGCACCCCCTCATTCATCCTTTAGGATTCCTCTCTGGGAAGCCCTCCTATTCTACCAGGCATGTTGAGTGTCTCTCCTCTGGGCTAACACTATGTATCACCTCTCAGTCACAGGACTTCCCAGGCTGGACCATGACCATTGATTACTCATCTGCCTCCCCTCCTACACAGGGAGTTCTGTGAGCTAGGAACTGGGCCTTGCCCAAATTCTGAATCCCAGAACCTAGCACTGGGCCTGGCATAGAGTAGGTGCTCAATGACTCAAAAAGGGAAGGAATGGGCAGATCCAGCCTGTGGTCTAGGGAGAATGCACCCATTTACCATGTCCTCTACTGTGTCTAAGTCCTCCCCATTTTTCCACGGCTCTGCCAACTGTGGAGTGGCCATGGCTGAGTAATCAGGGCATGTTATAGGGCTTTTAGTTTTATTTAATGACTTTAATAACTAGTTAGGCTGGAATTTACCCTAATGTTACTTTGCTCTTTATCTTTTTTCCATTACATCTATTTGTGTAAACAATTTGTTTTCTAGCGTATCCCACTCATACCTGAAAGTCTCTATTTTGTCAAAAGCTGTGCATTTATCTTTCTCTGCTAGCTTAGTATATGAGCTTATTTTCAAGTTTTCCTTGAATGTCCACAGCTTGATCCATTTAAAATGGACCATTGATTAAATAGATTACATGTAGTGTATGCTGAGGTTAGTTCTTTTCCAAAGTGGTAGCGAGGATTCCCTGAGATACTAATTAAAATGTAAACTATTTTTCCATCATAGCATTAGTTCTGGTTATCTTATAAAATTTTCCTTTTCATAAGAATTTTTTGTGTAATCTTTATACTATTCTTATGCATATGTGTTATTTTTTTAAAAAATTCCACATGGTCCTGATAATTATTGTTTTGTAATATGTCTAAAAATCTGGTGATGGAAGTTGCCCCTTCCTCCTTCACTAAATCATAAATCCTTAGCATAGACTGATTTATCACATAATTTTCTCATGATATGGTTGGATACTGGGAGTGTTGTAGTGGTGGTGGGTGGGGGATGGTTATAAAAAATGAGGTAGTCTTACAATAAGATTCAATTTAAGACGTTACTATGTGGTAAGGAGAACAGATAAGCAACTAAGACTTCAAAGTCAGAGGAGGAGGTTGTGGGGCCTAAGTTATTGCTATTGATACAGAGCTCAGTTTGCTGAGATGGGTCAGAGGTGTTGAGAGGGGCCCAGTTTGCTCACTGACCTCCTTCCTCTCTTTTTAAAGAGAAAAAAAAGTATAGGGTTAGAGCAGAACCTGGAGAAGGCCCAGACCTCTTTCTGGGCAAGATCTAATGAGGCAACACATGAGGCTTGGGTCACCTAATGAGTACAACCCACTCCTTACCTCCAATCAGAATCAACTCAACTCAGCCCAACCTAATCCCAGTGCAATCCATCCCAACTCAACTTTATCCAGTCCAATTCATCTCACACTTGTTACATGCCTTATTACATGGATGACTTAAAGAACTGGACAGGGCAGAAAATTGTTCTGAGGGCCTTCATATCTCTCTTGAGTGAGCAGAACCCTTGATTTCAGGTGTTGGGGGAGCCCTTTTTCAGTTTGGAGAGCTTGGCTAGAATCTGGCCTGCAGAAAGCAGTGCTGCCTGGGTCTTTCCGGGAGTCACCCCTCCTGTCACTGAGCGCCTCAAATAGGGCCCAGCTTAAAAGCCCCTTCACCACTGGGAGGTCTTTGCAACTAATCTCCTCCCAAAGTAAATGTCTGCTGAGGTCCTCAAAACTGTCAGCTCTGTTCTGTGTTGTAGCTGCTACTATAGATTTCTGTCTTTCTCCTGTATTTCCTGGCTGCCTGCCCTCTCTAAGGCCCACTGGGGTTGGTGGCGAGGTGACTAAAGAGCCACATGGGACCCTGTGCCCGTCCTCAGTTCAGTTGCTCAGTCGTGTCCGACTCTTTGTGACCCCATGAACCGCAGCACGCCAGGCCTCCCTGTCCATCACCAACTCCCAGAGTTTACCCAAACTCATGTCAATTGAGTTGATGATGCCATCTAACCGTCTCAGCCTTTGTTGTCCCCTTCTCCTCCTGCCCTCAATCTTTCCCAGCATAAGGGTCTTTTCAAATAAGTCAGCTCTTCACATGAGGTGGCCAAAGTATTGGAGTTTCAGCTTCAATATCAGTCCTTTCAATGAACACCCAGGACTGATCTCCTTTAGGAGGGACTGGTTGGATCTCCTTGCAGTCCAAGGGACTCTCAAGAGTCTTCTCCAACACCACAGTTCAAAAGCATCAATTCTTCTGCGCTCAGCTTTCTTCACCGTCCAACTCTCGCATCCACACATGACCACTGGAAAAACCATAGCCTTGACTAGACGGACCTTTGTTGGCAAAGTAATGTCTCTGCTTTTTAATATGCTGTCTAGGTTGGTCATAAGTTTCCTTCCAAGGAGTAAGCATCTTTTTATTTCATTGCTGCAATCACCATCTGCAGTGATTTTGGAGCCCAGAAAAATAAAGTCAGCCACTGTTTCCACTGTTTCCCCATCTATTTGCCATGAAGTGATGGGACCAGATGCTATGATCTTAGTTTTCTGAATGTTGAGCTTTAAGCCAACTTTTTCACTCTCCTCTCTCACTTTCATCAAGAGGCTCTTTAATTCTTCTTCGTTTTCTGCCATAAGGGTGGTGTCATCTGCATATCTGAGGTTATTGATATTTCTCCTGGCAATCTTGATTCCAACCTGTGCTTCATCCAGCCCAGCATTTCTCATGATGTACTCTGCATACAAGTTAAATAAGCAGGGTGACAATATACAGCCTTGACGTACTCCTTTTTCTATTTGGAACCAGTCTGTTGTTACATGTCCAGTTCTAACTGATGCTTCCTGACCTGCATACAGGTTTCTCAAGAGGCAAGTCAGGTGGTCTGGTATTCCCATCTCTTTCAGAATTTTCCAGTTTATTGTGATCCACACAGTCAAAGGCTTTGGCATAGTCAATAAAGCAGAAATAGATGTTTTTCTGGAACTGCCTTGCTTTTTCGATGATCCAGCGGATGTTGGCAATTTGATCTCTGGTTCCTCTGCCTTTTCTAAAACCAGCTTGAACATCTGGAAGTTCACGGTTCATGTATTGCTGAAGCCTGGCTTGGAGAATTTTGAGCATTACTTTACTAGAGTGTGAGATGAGTGCAATTGTGCCTGTCCTGGAGGGACTCATAATCTAGTAGTAGAGACCGGGGTGCAGCAGCTGGCTTGAATGCTATGTAGCTTGTCCTGTGTGTCCTAGTGTGGATGCAAGCAAGCCTCTGCACCACTAAAGTGGGGGTGTCCATTTATACCAGAAGATCGGGAGGTGGAGGGAGGTAAGCAAGCTTTGAAAGAAGAGATTTGTATTTTTCAATAACATTAAAATATTTTGATAATAAAAATGATAGTCACTGTATAAATCTAGGTTGAAAAAAAGGAGTTTTAAAAGGTCACATGTTATCTCATGACTCAGAGATAAACTCTGCTAACATTTGTGGACTGTTTTTCAAGTTTATTTTCCATGCCTAAATATGCACATATGTTATAACATGAATAGATCATTCTGTACATTGTATTTCGTTGCTTGACATTGTTTCCCTTAACTATTACCTAGATACTTCCTCTGGAACATTGAATATTCTTCCCTAAATCCTTTGTAATTGACATAGTATTTCATTATGTGGATTTCCCGTAATTAACCTAGGCCTCTTTTAATCCTTTAGGCTGTTTCCAGTTGTTCTTTCCATAAACACTATTGTAATAACCCTATTCTTCCTTTTTTTAAATTTTATGTATTTTCTATATTAGTTTTTATTTATTTATTTTGGCTGCACTGGGTCATCATTGCTGCGTGGGCTTCTCTCTAGTTGTGGAGAGTGGGGGCTACTCTCTAGATGCGGTGCTCAGACTTCTCATTGCAGTGGCTTCTCTTGTTGCAGAACACAGGCTCTAGATGCACAGGTTTCAGTAGTTGGGGTTCCTGGACTCTATAGCACAAACTCAATAGCTGTGGCACACGAAATTAGTTGCTCCGCAGCATGTGGGATTTTCCTGGACCAGAGATTGAACCTGTCTCCTGCATTGGCAGGCAGATTCTTTACCATTGAGCCACCAGGGCAGCCCAGTGATGACCCTATTCTTGTATCTCTGTATTTGACCTTTTCTGTAATTATTCCTTAGCACAAACTCCTAAAACTGTTGGGTCTGGTGCTTGCCCAATTTTTTCAAAGTCTTTCATTCTGTTTTTTTTTGAAAGGTGTAATAATTTATATTCCCTGCAACAGTGTAAGAGAATACCTGCCTAGCTTACTCCACTTTTGTCCACTGCTGCTATTTTTCTCACTGAAAGGAGAAAATGACATCAGGGCAATGGCCAGTGCCCAGCATTACTGCTCCAAATTGTCCTTAGTTGAATGGCGCTGGGGTTTCCTCCTCCTCCCTACCATTTGTTCATCAGTTTGGCATGGGCCTTGTGGCAGGGCTAGAGGAGAAGAGGGTTACTCAGGAAATTAGAATGCAGGAGCTCAGGTCACAAGGACTTTGGTGGTTCTCAACCCTGGCTGTACCTTAGACCCTGATGCCCAGTCCTCCCCATGTCCAGGGTTCTTAATTTGTCTGGGGTCTGGTCTTTTGCAGGTTTTAAAAGTTCTTGGTGTGATTCTAAAGTGAGGCCAGAGTTGAGAACAAGCAATGCAGTCCAGTGACTTCCTTTCAAAGGTGACAGTCCTGAGTCCTAGAAAGGAAAGGTCTTACCTGTGATTGTAACACAAATGAGAGGCAGAGATGCCATGGGACCCCAGAGGAGCTCTGGGAGCCCACGCCCTGGGTTCAGATCTCAGCTCTGCTACTCCCTGTTGAGTGCCCTCTCTTGTCGTTATTTTCCTTGTCTGTCAATTGGGACAATAATTCCTACTATGAGGAATAATGAGGGAAGCATGGGGCCTGTAATTGGTACAGTTCAGTACCTCTTTCCTTCCTGCTCCCACATCTCTGTGAGTGCCTGGAGGGCAGGAACCCTACATTATTTACCCATGTTTCCTCAGCGTCTGACATGGCACCAAATGGACACAATGAGCATTTGAACACATTTATGAAAGAATCATTCAAAGCCTGGGACTGTGGAGAGAGCTGAGTGAAAACCCAGCATTAGGAACCCTGGACCATAGCAGAGTCTATGTGTACCTCCAGCTCTGCTGGAAGACCACCCACAGCCATCCACTGTGATGAGGGTGCTGCTGCTGCTGATGGCGGTGGTGGTGGAGGTGCCATAGCAGGGTGGGAGCAGGGGCTGTGTATAACAGATATGTCAGGGATGGAGTACATTCCATGAAAGAAAATTGAAGGGATGCTTTTCCAGTCCTAAAAAGTTATAACCATTGCATTCTGTAGAACAGAGATTCCAAAAGCGGGTGACAAACTCAACCTAAATCCATGCAGTTTCAACAGTGCCACACACTGTTGGGTCAGCTAGCTGCTTCTCCCCTTCTAGCTGTACAGTCTTAGTGCTAGCTTGTTCTGTCTTTGTTTCAGGCAAGCAAGTGTGTCTCCTGGCCACCATTCTCTCCACCTCCCCCCTGTATTGCAGCCTTAGGAGTCTTCTAGTTTCTTTCCACTTAGGTGTGACCCACCAACCAGCAGTATCAGCATCACCTGGGGACTTTGTCGATCTGCGGAATCTCCAGTCCCACTCACAGACCCAATGTATTAGAAACCGCATTTTAACAGGATCTTAACCTTTGAGCAGCAGTGTAAAACCAGCTCTTACTATGTCACCCTCTGCTTTAGAACCTTTTGACATCTTCCCAGGCTAACCAGCTGTGATAGGCAAAGTACTGGCCCTCCAAATATGTCCACGTCCTAATCCCCAGAAACTGTGAATATGTTAGGGTACCAGGCAAAGGGGAATTAGAGTGCATATGGAGTTAATATTGATAACCATCTAACCTTCAAAAAAGGAGAGGACCTTGGGTTACCCAGGTGGGCCCAGTGTCATCACAAGTGTCCTTGAAAGTGGAAGAGGCAGGTGATGTGAGAAGGACTTGACCTTCAGCAAATCAGTTGTATTTGCTGATGTTGAAGGTGGAGGAAGTGTCCATGAGCCAAGGAATACATGTAGCCTCTAGAAGCTGGAAAAATCAAAAGAAAAAAAAAGATTTTTTCTTTAAAGCTTCCAGAAAGGAGCACGATCTGCTTAATTTTGATCTAAGATCTGTGTTGGACTTCTGACTTGCAAAACAGGAAGGTATTGGTCAATTCTATAACATCGTATGGAAAAATCCAAACAAACATTTTGGCCAACCCAATAATACATTTATGTTGATTTATTTATTTATTTATTTTTCTCCTTCCTCCTATGTTGATTTAAGTCACATAATTTCCGGTAACTTGTTACAGCAGCCATAGAAAATGATTTTAACTCTCCTTAGCATGGTGTTTGAAACCCTCTGAAGTCCTCCCAGTATGCTGTTTTGGTCGCATCTCCTGGAGGGTCCCTCCTCATAGCCTTATCTCAAACTGCACAGTCCCCTGGGTGGCTGAAATGTTGGGAGGCATCCTGAGAGTCCGGACTAACGTTATTCTCCCTTGTACCTCCAGCACCTAGCCCCATGCCTGGCTCTGGCAGGTACTTGGTCAATGCTTGTTAAATGAATAACCCAATGGAAGCCTGCTCGATTCTTTCAGATCACCACCAGCCACACAGGGTCCCTAGTAGGCTGGAGGCAGATATGGCAACAGAGGGGCTCTGCTTCAATGTTCCCCTGCTCTTTTGTTTTGGGCAAACGGTCAGCTCTCTATGAGCCTCAGTTTCCATATCCTGAAAATGAAGGAGTTGGACCAGATGAACCCTAAATGCACTGTTAGCTGGAACTTTCTAGGATATCTGAGTTCACTTTGCCCAAACTTTGCGGCAGCTGGGGGAGGTGATTCAACTCAGCAGCTCTCAGTCCGGTTCCCACCCTTCCCTGACATCCTTTTCCAGGGGTCAGGGTACAGAACTGTGCCCAGTGGCTATGTGTATTTGGTACCAAATGGTGACCACAGATTCTCTCCTTCCCTCTCGAGTTAAAATGTCAAATTACTCACTCTCTCACAGGACGAAAAAGGGAGGGAAAAAGAAACCAGTTCTCACTGCAGAGTTTTTCCATGTGACACATTTTCTAATTTTATTTCAGGTCTAACTGTCTAGAGTAGGTGGTGCCATTTCAGTGTCTCCCCCTCCCCTTTTAGAATATGAGCTTCCAGTTGAAGAAGTGGAATGGTTTTGCTTTTTTAACATTTGCAAGTGTGGGCTGCTATCAAGCTGCAGCTGAATGTCTTCATTTTGTCTGTTGGAGGAAGTGCTTTTAGGTGCACAGCACTAAGTTAATAGTAGGATTCCTGGGGTCTGGACCCTCTGTGGGGAGCTTGGCCAAGTCACTTACACTCTTGGACTCAGACACTTAATCTGCTGCTGCTGCTGCTGCTAAGTCGCTTCAGTCGTGTCCGACTCTGTGCGACCCCATAGACAGCAGCCCACCAGGCTCCGCCATCCCTGGGATTCTCCAGGCAAGAATACTGGAGTGGGTTGCCATTTCCTTCTCCAGTGCATGAAACGGAAAAGTGAAAGTGAAGTCGCTCAGTCGTGTCCAACTCTCAGCGACCCCCTGGACTGTAGCCTACCAGGCTCCTCCGTCCATAGGATTTTCCAGGCAAGAGTACTGGAGTGGGGTGCCATTGCCTTCTCCGACTTAATCTGCAAAGAGAGGGAAAGGCTGGGTCACCATAGAGACTGCATGGCCCATTGGAAGAACTGTTTGATGGGCCCTGTTTCTAAGAGTAGCTTTCTTTGAAACTTTGTTGGAATCATGTGCACCTAAGTTTATATTTACTATCAGCTTTGTCATCTCTGCACTGTTGCTGGAAGTACATGGAATGACTGAGAAGTTTTCAGTGCCTAGGAAGAGTGTTGTGACTTTGTTTCAGAGAAATTGATTCTGCCCCTGCAAGGTCGGTTTCATCCAATCTCACCCTTTCATTCCTTTACCCCACAGGGTTCAGGCCTGTGTCATGCTCAGTAAGGGACTGTCACAGCAGCTCCCTGTCCTGGCCAATAAGACCCCCCATCTCTCTGACCTCTAGTGCATCTTCTCACTGCAACCTGAGTGGCAGATTCCATCATGTCACATCCCATTAGAACCCTTCCCTGCTTTCCATTACACCACCTGAAATTACACCCCAAAGCTCTTAGTAGAGTACCTGGAACACCGTGAACCCTCAGTGAAGGGTAATGGCCATGGTGATGAGGTTCAAGCTCAATTCTAACTGATAAGTTAAACTAACTGATGATCCCTAAACCTTCCTGTGGCCTCTTTCAGCATAGCTTGTACCTGGTTTCTTCCATCAGAATCACTTGCAAGTCCATCTCTCCAAGGATGGGGAGAGCCAGGGCAATGCCATTCATCTTTGGAGTTCAGAGTCATTGACCTTGCATTGGAGGGAGATAAACAGCCATAATCTGATGTGGGAAAAATGAGATATAGTTAAGCAAGGACTTTGCAAGTATGGTTGAGTGAGCTGGATAGATTTAATGCCAAAATTTCTTGATATAAATGGTCATCCTGCCTGTCACAGCATGGTAGGTTTTTCAGCCACTCATTTGTTCCCTCACTTTTATTTAATAAGTATTTATTAGCTGCTTACTGTGTGCAAGGCAGTGTGGTTCATCCTGGGTATAAAATGATGAACAATGTAGGAATGGCTCCCCACCTTGTGGAGCCTAGACTCTAATGCGGGACATAGACACTAAACAAAGGGTTGTACAAAAAGCCCTAAATACCTATGAAGAGTAAAAAGAGTTATGGAGGAGTAGGGAGCTATGAGAGGCTTCCCAGGTGGCTCTAGTGGTAAAGAACTCGCCTGCCAATGCAGGTTAGACATAAGAGATATGGGTTCAATCCCTGGGTCAGAAAGATCCCCTGGAGGAGGGCATGGGAACTTTCCAACCCACTCCAGTATTCTTGCCTAGAGAATCCCTTGTTCAGAGGAGCCTGGCAGTCTGCAGTCCATGGGGTTACCAAGAGTCGGACATGACTGAAGCAGCTTAGCACACACGTACACAGGGAGCTGTGAGAGCACATTCATGGCCACTCTCATCTGTACTGTGGTGTCAGGGGACGCTCCCCAAGTTATGACAATTAAGATCTGAGGTGTGATTAGATTTAGCCAGGAAAGGGGTGGGGCTGGTGGATTAAAAGAGAAGGAGAATGTTCTAGGTAGAGCCAACTGAATGAGAAGAGGATGAAAGTAGCCTCCTGGTGTGTGGCCTGAGCAGTTAACTCTCCAAGCCTAGTCAGGGAGGGAGGCTGGGATGGGACAGGACAGGACGGGATGGGATGGAGCTGGAGTGTGTGTGTCGGGAGGCGGTCTCCAGTCTCCAGCATGACAGCAGAACCTCCATCTGATAGCTGCTTTCCTGACCTTGGCTCTGGGCGAGCTTCTTGGGCTTCTGCCACGCCTTGGGTCCTGCCCAGTGCTCATAGCTCTGGGTGAGGGCCTCTGGGTGCTCCTTCCTGCCCGGCTCTTGCCTCTACTTACCCAAGAGCTAATGGCTTCAGCGAAGGGCACAGGGTCTCCACCTTTGTGTTGCCCCAAGAGACATGTTTGTGAGAGGCTTGCAGTAAAGTGATAGGGAAGCAGGGGTGAATGAGAGCCCAGAGCAGAGTCTCTGGTCCCACCTCAGCCATGCAGAGCCTCCTAGGCCGACCCAACTGCCCAGCTGAGAGGTCGGGAAGGTCATGGGGAAAGGATTCTAAGAATTGCCCTCCGCAGTTAGTCTACAGTTAGTCTTGGCTCCAAAAAGCTTCTTCCTGTCTGAAATGAAGGGTTGGACCCGCCCTGAGGCTCATCCAGATATTATCTCTTCTGATTTCTCTCTCTGGATGTCTGTGTCCAGAATGTGTATCCACAAGCACAATGCAGAATTCTCTTGCCAGGGAATGGAGAAGTCTCGGGAATAACTCAGGTGGGAAGTTTTTAGATGTTTTCACTTGGGGACCAAGTCCTTTAGAGATGGTGGCAGAAGAGTGATGCATTACCCACTTCTGTCCTGACTGTTCCTTTACAGACCTGCTTCTCAAACAGGGTGTGCTCGTGGTCCTTGGCTGTGTGACAGTGACGTGCAAAGCCACATTGTTTATTTCCACATCCATTTTACCCAGCGGTTGGTAACTTGGGGAGTCTAGTGACAACTGGGAAGTAATTTAGAACATTTTTATACTAAATAACCCACAGTTATTATGGAGTGGAGTGCAAAACTTAAGTGCTTTTAACAATAGAACAGGAGACTTTAATTAAATTTCCAAGCTCTGAATGGGGGTGGGGCAGGGGGTGGGAGGGGTGGCTCTTTGGCTAGACCCAGGCCCTGAGGTATAGGGTCCCCTCTCTCTGCTGGTAGGATGCTTTAGTGGAGATAATGTTATATATAGATTTGAGATCCCCAACTGGTGGGAGGCTTGGAATTATTGTAGTGGCTGCCAGAATCCATTCTTGTACAAACATTTCCTCCATCGATAGTTACCTAATGCACTTGTATGTGGAAAAGGCTATGGATGTGTTTTTAGCTATTGATAAGATGGAAGTCGCTATTCTCCATAGCTCTTGTACTAGAACTTTCAGCCCCACGACCAGATTTGTCTGTCACTGCTGGATCCCCAGTGCTTAGAACAGAGCTACCATACAGTAGGTGCTCAATAAAAGCTAGTTGAATGAATAGATGTATGTGTGTTGGTGGTTATAAAAAGCTTCCCTCTCTCAGTCAGGAATTACCTTTCCAGGAATAAGTGGGGTGCATGAGCATGGGAAGGTTGGGTGGAATGTAAAAATGCTGTTCATGCATATGCATGCGGGAGACTGGCCAGTCCCACTCAAGTTCAAGGTTTCTAAGAATCCTTTTGAAGGCAGCCTCCTACCCAGTGTGGTCTGTGCTCATAGCAGCTCCTTGTGGGAGAAGGCACAGATCACCATTCATGCGCCTAGGGTAGCTGGGGCTCCTAAGCTCCCTTCTTAGGGTCCATGTGTCCCTCAAACACCTCACTCCCACCAAAACCCACTGGGGACCTTGAGGACCCAGAAAATGCTGGGCTTTCAAGGTCCTCTATCTGGCTCTCCGAAATTACAGAGAGGCGGGTGGAGGCTCAGAGAGAACAAGGGACATGATGAGAGTCACACAGTTCAGATATAAGGAACTGGATCCAGAAGTGGGTCTTCAGATGTCTAGGTGGCTGGCATCTCACCACCCTCAAAGTCCCAGGTTTTGCTGCTCTTTCACCATAGACACGTTGTCCCATCCTCCTCAGGGATGTGGGAGGAAAGATGGGGACAGGACTTCTCATATGCTAAGGGTCTCTCCTGCGCATGGCAGCCTATGGTTACAACTAAGCCTTGGAAACATCACGTGCACGTGCTTAGTCACTCAGTCATGTCCTGACACACACACTCCAGCTCCATCCCATCCCGTCCTGTCCTGTCCCGTCCCAGCCTCCCTCCCTGACTAGGCTTGGAGAGTTAACTGCTCAGGCCACACACCAGGAGGCTACTTCCATCCTACTCTTTGTGACCCCATGGACTGTAGCCCGCCAGGCTCCTCCAAGCAAGTAAGAATACTGGAGTGGGTTGCCATTCCCTTCTGCAGGGGATCTTCCCAACCTAGGAATTGAACCTGGGTCTCCTGCATTGCCAGCAGATACTTTACCACCTGAGCCACCAGGGAAGCCCTTGGAAACATCAGATGGATTTCAAATCCCAATTCTTTCATGTATCAGCTTAGTGACTTGGAAAGATTGCTCAGAAGGAAGGTTGGTTCCCTCATCTGGACAGGGGGTAGTCAAGGTCCTGTCTCCCAGGCTGTGTGAGGCACTCAGCGTAGAGCCTGAGATGGCAGGGCCTTGGTGGGTGAGGGCTCTCCCTGAAACCGTGAACCTCACCCTGTACGTATAACAGCATCACTGGGGAGCTCTTAAAACATACTGAGGCCTGGGCCTCACCCCCAGAGATCCTGACTGGGGTGAAGCTGGACATCAGTCTTCTAAAGCCCTCAAGTGGTTCTTCTAAAGCCCAGCTAGGAGCTCAGTGCTAGACCATACATGCCATGAGGGCAGGGGACACATCTGTCCTGTTCACTTGTGAATCTTCCACAGTAGCAGTGCCAGGCATGTGGTGGTTGGTGCTTGAGAATATTTGTGAATGAATGAATGAAAGAACAGATGAACAAGGCAAGCTTCCCTCTCTCAATCTACACTTACCTTTACAGGAATAAGTATGTAGGCTCATGAATTTAGCATATGACATTACCTTGCACCGCTACCCTGAGAACTGGCATTGTCATCTCTATGTCCAGATAATGAAACTAAGGCTCAGAGGAGTAAACGAACTGGCCCAAGGTCACCAGCTAGTAAGTAATGAGTTCTCTCTGGAATGGAAAATTCCATGTCTTTCCCTGCATCTGCTGGGCTAGGCTCAAGCCTCAAACTCTTGAGATCCTCTGCCCAAGGTTACCCTCAGTTTCAGGTCTCCAGTTAGGGGCATCTCCTGGGTACCCAGCTTGGAAGGCCTCATTCCCTCTCCCGTTAGTCCAGAAGTGCACAGGCTCTTCCTCCAACTAACATTTGGAGGCCATCAAGCTGTACTTTCATCTAGGTTGAACAAGAGTCAGCCTGTTTCAAAATATGACTTCAGGGTCACCATCTGTTCTGGCTGTTCCCTTAAACTCCAATCCCATTTCAGAGCCAAACAGGGCTCCAGCAGCCCGCAGAGAGCAGATCTCGGCACAGTGGAGCAGGAGAACCTGTATAAAGCAGCTGTGTGCTTGATAACTGCTGCTGCTGCTAAGTCGCTTCAGTCGCGTCCGCCTCTTAGCCACCCCGTGGACTGCAGCCTACCAGGCTCTTTCGTCCATGGGATTTTCCAGGCAAGAGTACTGGAGTGGGTTGCCATTGCCTTGGGTGCTTGATAACAGCTGTGGCACAAAGTTCTTACGTCGTTCATTTCCCCTTACTCAGTGGCATCAAGTCGTTATATGTGTGGACCACAAACCCCTCCGCCACTATGCATCCATTCCCATATTGGGCACCTACTGTGTACCATGCACTGGCCTATGCCTCACCTTCTTAGGGAAATGGGTGAGAGTAGCCTGGATGGTGAGAACATGATATGCTGGGCAAGTCACATTGTCAGTCTGGGCCTCAGTTTTCTCATCTCAGGGACACTGGACTGAAGTCCTTCCCAGCTCTGGAGGTCACCCCAACTCTCCAGGCCTCTATCAGCCTGGTCAGTGTAAGCAAGATTGCACAGTGCCTGCTGAAGCCATGAGCTCATTCTGCTGGCTTCCTCTCTGCTCTGGCTAAATTCACACAAGCTCATCTGTGGACGCCCTGGGCCATTCCCAGGGCAGCTTGATTTTGCCCAGGGCATAACATGCCAAGTGCTGAGAGGCTGCAGGAAAGTATGTCTCCTGCTGTTGCCAAAAGACCGCCTTCGCTCCGCATTCCAAATCACCCAATCCACCCTCTCCTTGGCAAGGGAAAGGAAGGGGCCCGACTGCCAGGGGCAGCAGCTCGAGGTGAAGTGGTGATACCTCCTAAAATGGTCAGCGGCAGCCTTCCTCAGAAACCTTTCAAGGCACCCCATAGCCTGCTGCATAAATTTTAGTCTCCTCAGCTTGACATTCAAGGCCCTCCCTAATCTGTTTCCGATCTCCTGAGTGAAAAAGTGATTAAGAGTAGAAAGAGCTAGGAGGGACCTCAGATGACCCACACGTGGGCGGCAACCACCCCATTCCAGCTCTGTGGGCTTGATCTCCTTCAGCCCTGATCTGTTCATCTGCAAAATGGGAGAGCAATAGTCCCCACCTTATCAAATTGTCCTGAGAGTGAATAAGCTGGTGTTGGCTCTACACTTCTGAATCTGGCTTCGTATTTCTCTCCTTGCTGCTCTAATGGTGGAGGTTGCCTGAGAGTCCCATTGCTCCCATCCCCCAAGACCACTCGCAAACCCCTCAGTTTCCTAACTCCATGGGTTTGCCTGTGCTCTGCTTGTTCCACTATGTTCACTTGTGCAGAGTCCTCCGGTTCAGACACCTGTATCAGGGCTCTGTGTGTTGATGTCTTGCCTCCTTTTCTAGGCTGAGAGCTATTCGGGACCAGAGGCTGAGTCTTTGTGATCTCTCAAAGTCCAGCCCAGGCCCAAGTCCAGAAGAGGGTGGCCACTGGGTACTGGTTGTGGATAATGCCGGAACCCTCAACTGGGACCAGGATAGAGGGAAAGACAGGGAGGTCTGCTCCTGCCTTCCCTTCCAAGATCCATCCTCCCCTTGTGGTTGCATTCTCTCAGGGCGGCACAATGTAAATTATGACTAAATTGCATGTGGTTAGCAACTCTGTAGGAAATTTTATGGACCATGTGGTATCTACCATGGGAAAAGAACTCAAATACCTAAGGACATGCCTCACTTAGAGACTTAGAAAGCTCCAGAATTACTCTTTCAAGCTCCTCCCATCCCAATGATGCCCCTCCCACCCCAGTACCTTACATCAAGAGGCTGGGGTGGGGGGAGGGGGGGACATGGCAGCAAGGAGCAGGAGTCTTACCCTTCTGCTTCCAGGACCACAAGGGCTGGCCTGTCCCATCCCATCTTGCCCAGTGGCCTCAGCTCATGCCCTAGCCCCCAGATAGGCAAGGAGCAGCCTCCCTGAGGTCTCCAGCCAAACCTCAAGAACCTTATGATATATGAGAAGGGGAAGCATATGTGGTTCACAGTCCCTACCCAGACGCTTGTTTCAGGGAAGGAGGAGGTGGAGGCAGCTGGAATTCAGTCTGAAGTCTAAGAGGCCAGTGTGTTTTAGAGCGGCACTCCCAACTCAGTCTGTGGGTGAGAGCCAAGGCAGGCATTTTTCAGAAGACTGGTCATTCTGTGCCCTCCTGCTTAAGGGTCAGCCAAAAGGATGGAAAATCGCAACACTCAGAAAAGTTAACATCAGGCCGCTGTGTGGCTATTAAGATTATATTATACTTCAACAGTGGGATCAGCTGAGAGCTAGACTATTAAGTGCATATTGAGCTAAATGGTGCTGGTGGGATGACTGTGACAACAGCTGGTGTTCATTAGAGTTCTTTGTAATTGATGACAAAGACTATTGATTGTATCTGTTGATGAAAAAAATGTGATATGGCAAGACAGATATATGGTCACTCTGGTCCAGAATCCCTTAAGCTCATTTATTCACTTACATGTGCATTATTCATTCATTCATTCCTCCGTCAATGCTCAATTCTTGCCTAACTCAGGCAAACCCTGTGCTTGAGAGGTGGGGGTGAAGTTGGGAGATATAAACATGAAACAGATGATGCCTGCTCGCCCAAGGGCTCACAGACTGGTGGGAAACATAGGCAAATAAACAGATAATAACAGAGTATTGAGGAATTGGATCTTCCTGGGAAATTTACCAAGGGAGGGTTTCTTGGCAAGATTGGGTGATTCATTTGTAGGCATTTAGAAAAAGTCAGCCCTGAGGCCCAGCTTCCCGTGTGGCTGGAGAGGAGTTCCCTGGAACTCCAGGCCCCTTAAGCCCCGGGCAGGGCAAGGGGACAATGGGGAGGCAAGGGAAATAGCTGTTGCTACCCCTCCTGGAAGGCGTGGGCTCCTCCTGCTTGGGACAGGCTTTCTCTAGGGGAGCAGCCCCCTTGGAGTTGCAAGCTTCCTCTTGGCTGTAGCACCCTTGCCAACATGTCCAGTTCCCCTGGGCTGACCTCCCAAGCCTCTCTGCATCCTCAGACCTCCAGCCTTCTTCCCCCAGCTGGGTTCACTTGGCTGCCTCTCCCTATTAGTTAGTGGGATCTAGTCACTCAGGGGACTCAGCCTCTCATCAGCCTGTCTGGGAAGCAGCCCATTTGCTGTGGCTGTGCTGTGATCCGAGGGAAGCCCCTTCTCAGCTGGGGCCCTGCCTAGCCCTGTGCCTGGGCCTCCGCCCCTACAGTGGACTTCTCTGCTGCTGGCTGCCTGCTCGTGTCTCCTGCTCTGTGATTCCCCCACTGCTGGCTTCTGTGCAGGTCTTAGGCCTCCAGCTTCTGCTCAGCAGCACAGTGTAGGGCAGTGGGTCTCAAACTTGAGTGTGCATCGTTACCTGGGGGGCTGGGTAAAACACAGGGTGCTGCGGTCCTCTTCCCTGCACAAGGTCTGATTCAATAGGTCTGGAGAAGAGCCGGAGTATTTGAATCTCTCTTAAGTTCCCAGGTGAGGCTGATGCTGCTGTCCGGGAACCGCACTTTGAGAATCATCGTTGTGGTTAAGCAGGTGGGCTATGGAGCATGGACCCAGGCTGGGTCCTAGTCTTGTCTCTGCCACTTACTAGCTGTGTGACCTCCTCCCTCTGCATCTCGGTCTCTTCATGAAGAACATACAGGTGGTAATACCTTCCTCACTGACTCAGTCCAGGCACTGCACTCAGAATAAGACTGGGCGTACAGTTCAGTTCAGTCACTCAGTCATGTCCGACTCTTTGCAATCCCATGGACTACAGCATGCCAGGCTTCCCCGTCCATTACCAACTCCCAGATCTTGCTCAAACTCATGTCCATTGAGTCAGTAATGCCACCCAACCATCTCATCCTCTGTCGTCCCCTTCTCTTCCTGCCTTCAATCTTTGCCAGCATCAGGGTCTTTTCTAATGAGTCAGTTCTTCGCATCAGGTGGCCAAATTATTGGAGTTTCAGCTTCAGCATCAGTCCTTCCAATGAATATTCAGGACTGACTTCCTTTAGGATACTTGTCATATAGTAAGTAGTCAATGAATGCTTTAGGTTCCTTGTCCGCTGTAACAAACTACCACAAACTGGTAAAATTCTAGAGGCCAGAAGTCCAAAATCAAGGTATTAGCGGGGCTGCACTGCCTGTGGAGGCTCTGGAGGAGAATATTTCTTTGCCTCTTCCAGCTATGAGGGCTGTCCACAATCCTTGACTGTATCACTGTATCACACTCCCACTCCAGTCTCTGCCTCTGTCTTCTCTCTGTCAGATCTCCCCTTTGTCTTATAAGGACGTGGGTTATTGGATTTAAGGTCCACTTGGGTAATCCAGGATCGTCTCTTCATCTCGGGATCCTTAATTGTATCTTCAAAAGACCTTTATTCCAAATAAAGCCACATTCACAGGTTCCAGGTACCTACCATTTTAGAGGCCATCGTTCAGGTCCTCTACAGTGAACATGGGCCGTTATTACTATTATTGTTTAGTTACTGTTTCTTCCAGATGCTGCAGTTAGCCTGCCTTGGGGTCAGGAGGGGATGGAGTGGGAATGTTATACCAATTTCTAAGTGCTAGCTCCCCTTGATCAGCCCCATTTTATTCAAGCCATCTCCAGTCTGGGGCAGGAAATTCTGTTTTTGAAGTTACTCTGGCCACATTATAGCATTTCAGCATGGTCAAATTTCACTAATCTGAGAAAAATAGCACTCTCCTCCCCCAGACACTAGTTTAGACTCTTCCTCTGTCCATTTTAGCTGTTTCTCAGACCCGAGCAGGCTACACTTAACAAAGCATTTTCACATGCAGAACCACATTTGACCCTCACTGCAACTAAGTTGAAGGAGATCCTATCACCCCATATTGCAAGTGAGAAAACTGAGACCCAGAGGGAAAATTGCACAAACCTACCTTTCCTGGCAATTATAGACAATAGTTCAGGGGGGAGAAAAGAAGGCTAATATCATTGACGATGACTGCAGTAACAACACCCACTGTGCTGTGTAGAACGTATGCTTTGCTAGGCCCTCTGCATAGTGTTTTATGTCTATTATTGCAAGTCATTCTCAAAACTCTCTGCTGAAGCAAGTGGCATTACTCCTGCATTATGGGTGTAGACTCCAAGGCTCAGAGAGATGAAGGGCCATGTCCAAAGATGCACAGCTTTTAAATGATGAACTGGGACTTGAAGCCAAAGCTGGCTGAGACTTTCTTCCCATTACTGTGCTGCTTGGAGGTCCTTTTCCAGTTTGAAAGATAAGTTGGAGCAGCCAAGATGGGGGCGGTGGCTGTCCAAGTCCCTGCCCAGATCTGCTCAGAAGATGAAGCTCGTGAGAGACTGTCTCTTTCTGGTGGCAGAGCCCTGCTCCTGAGAGGGAGGTGCTGAGAGCGATGGGGCGGGGCAGCAGGGCAGTGGGAATAGAGAAGCAGATGGGCCCAAGGTCACTGAGGGCTGGGACAGTCAGGGTGTGCTCCTTGGAGTGGGCCATCCTTGGCTTGAAGTGACATTCCTGGGCAGCAGAAGGAGACTCAACTCCTTGCCTCAGGCAGATGGGAGTTTAGAATCGCTAGTTCTGGGACCTGATAACTGTGTGCCCTTGGGCAAGTTATGGAACTTCTGTGTGCCTCTGTTACCTCATCTGTTGACTGATAACAGTAAGAGTGGAGTTGTTGTAGAGAACTGGGTGGGGGGGTTGGGTCTGTGAATCAGCATCAATTGGGGTGCTGGTGCACAGGCCCCGCCTGGATCAACTGAATCAACATCTCTGGGAGTGGGACGCTGGCATCAGCATTTTCAAAAAATCTCCCCAGTGATTCTGTGCAGCCAGGGTTGAGAACCACTGCTCTGCAGCTAAAGTACATGGCACCCAAGACACAGTAAGGGCTCAATACACGTGGTCCGTCATTATTTGTCCCTCATACAGTCATGAAATTAACACTTATTGGGGTCCTACCTGTGCCAGGCTCTACCAGGTGCCCGTATCACCTGCAGTGCATACTTCTTGCTCAGCTGTTTCTAGCACTGATTCCGAGAGAATGAGTTAATTGGGTTCGATGCTGTGTGAAGACATGGTCCAAATCTAGTATTCTAAAAAGAAGGTTTTACTGACAAGGGGGAGAATCTGGACAATGTGCCCACATCAGAGAAACAGAAACCCTGTGTGTAGGAAGTGCAGTCGAAGATCTCCAGCCCTTTACAGAGGCAACTGGAGAAGAAAGAGTGGGCTGCGGACTCGCTGTGGGTCCCCTGGTGAATACCTGCCCCTACAGTGCCCTCACTTCAATATGGAAAGGTTTCTATTGGGTGGCTCTATATTGGGGGGTTAGTTTTTAGCTGCAGAATTCTTTCCGAATGAGACCATAATTGGAACCCAATAAACTAAGCAAGAACTTCCCTGCCACCCAATCCCTGGAGGCGTGGTAAAGAATCTGCCTGCAGTGTAGGAGCCGCAGGAGATGCGGGTTTTATCCCTGGGTCAGGAAGATCCCCTGGAGTAGGAAATGGCAACCCACTCCATTATTCTTGCCTGGAAAATTCCATGGACAGAGGGGCCTGGTGGTCTATAGTCCATGGGGTTGCAAAGAGTTGAACATGACTTAGCGACTAAACAACAGCATATTAAGCAAATCAGATCTGAGTTGCTTTGGAGTGAGTGTGTGGATCAGGATAGGTGAGTGAGCATGTGTGAGAGTCTCCATGAACAATTTGCAGGTGGATATGTGTGTGAGTGTATGAAGGCATCAGGGTGCTTGAGCATGGGATGAATGCAGGTAAAGATATGTGTCTGTGTGAATGTGTGTGTATGGGTAACTGTAGAGAGGTGTGAGTGTGTGAATAGGTAAGAGTGTGTGTATGAGTGTGGTTTTCGAGTGTGAATCTATGAGTGTGTGGGATGCATGTATGACTGTCCATGTGTGTTAGGGGGCTGGGGGGGCAGGCCTCCTCCTTAACCTCCCCTCTCCTGCTGGTGGCCTCCTCCACATCCTGCCCCACACTCCTGCTTCCCCTGCCCCCCCGGGAACAGTTAGGAACCATCTGGTCCACACATTTGCCCTGACCCTGCCACCCTGCCACCCTTGGTTCTATGCCCCCTTGCAGTGCTGAGCCAGGCATCGTCAGGAGCTCCTGAAATTGCCTGCTCCCAGCAGGTCGCCACCTATTCCTCTCTGGTCCCCTTCCCGTACCCTGGGCAGGCCCCTTCTCCTCCAGGCCAGTGAGTTTTCCTTGCAGAGCCGGAGGCCGAGTCCTCCGGAGCTGCTGCCTGGAGTAATGACTCACTGCAGCTGATGTCATCCTCAGGAGCCCAGGCCTCCATCACACTCAAAGAGGCTTTGTTCCCCAAGTGGAAAAGGACTGGCCATAAACTGAGAGAAGGTACTGCAAGACTCTTCCCAGATGCCCACGGCCCTCATGCCTGCCCACACCTTCCAGCCTTTACTGTATCACTTGATGCATGTGGTCCCTGCAGTGCCTCTGAACCCAGGTTCAGGGAAGGCCATGAGGAAGAGGTCTGAAGGCCCTCACTGCAACAGGAGAGCAAGACACACTGCCTGCTTCCTGGGGCTCAAGTGTGGCTCTTACACTGGAGCCAGTTCTGCCTAGCTCACGGTGTATGTGTGTGTGTGTGTGTGTAGCGGGTGGTGCAGGCCCTGGCCACAGGATGAGAGTCATACCACTCTCCAGGCTCAACTCATCAGTTCCCTGGTCTCTGGGCCTGCTTATCCGATTTTATTATTTATTCTGTAATGGCTAACAGTTGGGGATGGCTGTGAGGGTAACTGCAGAGACCACAAGGGTACCTGGCTCACAGGCAGTCTATTTGCTGGGTCCTGAGTGCTCCTGATGGGCTGAGCCCTGTGCTGAGCATGGCCCTCTTTGGTTTGTCCACTCTCTCCAGGACAATAGAATGTTGTCTATTCTCTCCAGTCTCTTCTGTTGCTTCCCTGCTCTACAGACTAGTCTACAGCTCAGAGAAGCCAATTGGCTTGCCCACCCCAGTTAGTGGTGGACCTAGGGCTCACACCCAGGTTGTTCTGCTCCCAAAGCCCAGGTGGTTAACCCTTACCTGTGTCTGCCAACCAGGCGAGGGCATTAGACTCACCCGGGCCAGACTCTGGAAGACTCTAATTTGATAGGGCCGGGCAGGAAGGGCAGACCCCTGTCTTTTCAGAAGCTCCTTGGGTGACTCTGATGAGTGGTTAGGGCTGGGACCTTCATACCACGTCATACTACATAGTCAGATTTGAATCCTGACTCCAGTTTCTCATTATCTTCATGACCTTGGGGGCAGTAATTGACTTTTCCAAGCCTCAATTTTCTGTCTTGTAAAATGAGGTTAATGATATTATCTACTTCATAAAGAATCAAGGGTGAAAAAATGATGGATGGAAAGCTCTTTGAATAGTTCCTGTCACGCAGCATGCCCACAGGAAATCTTAGCCACAGATCTTATTGTTTCTTTTCATCCCTTTATGGGTCACCCTTGCCAGACTGTGCTGGTACTGGGGACTGAGAGATGGGTCTGCATGGTCCATGCCCAGGAGCCCATGTCTATGCATATCAGGGAAGGAAGGGAACTAACCATCAGAATGCAGAGAGGAGTGTGTTGAGGTGGAGGAGTGGTCAGGGACTGTGGGGACACAGATGGAGGGCCGTGGGGGAAGCCAGGAGGCAGTGGGCTATAACAGGTTGGCTCCTGCACTGGGGCTTCGGGCGAGTTACTTCCCCTCTTTGGGGCTTGATTCCTTCCTTTGCCAAATGGGAGAATGACCCCATCTTGCCTCCCTTCTGGCAGAGGGAACAGATGAGAGGATGCTTCAGAAACCAGAGGGGATGCTGCTGGGTGCAGACTTATTCGTGCTGGGGCTCACAGCTGGACCCAGCTCCTTCCAGCTGCCAGGCAGGGGAGCCAGGCTGCAGAGCCCACACCCTGCTAGGTCTCTGACCACCTCCAGGCCCCTTCAAAACCATCCTTTTCTCAGTTTAGGTCAGAGGCCTGAAGGAAAGAGAGACAGAGCAAGAGAGAGAGAAAGGAAAGCTCATACAGTAACTTCATTGAGCAGGAAAATTCTTGCACTATATATGAAAACCGGAAAAGGGAAAGAGACGTTCTAAGTTTACATGTAGAAAAATGCTCTTCTGTAATTCAGAAAAATGAGGTCTTTGATTGTTGGCAAGCCCAGGTCTCCCTTCTAAGTTGATCCAGGATTTTTTTCCCTGGCAGGGAAACAGTTCTTTTTTCTAAGAAATGCATTGGGTGGTAGGTTTTTCTAAGAACCTCTTGAATCTTTGCTGGGTGCAGATAGAACCCCTGTAGCAGGAATTCTGTTCCACTCACTTTCCTTGGGAAGGGAGTCAGGTAGAGCTGGGCGCCTTGGGGACTCCAGGCTGGGTGGGGTGATGTTTCCTCCCAGGCAGAGCCATGACATTTTCCTGGGCACAGTGCTCATTGCCTGTGGCCAGGTTGTGCTGCCCAAAGGCAAGGACATCTGTGCGGGGAGGGCTGGATTTGTGCTGGTCCCTTTTGGAGTCATTCCTTCCAGGCCTGAAGGCTGTGGGTTGAAGGAACCGGCAGTTAAGAGTGGTTAGAGAAACTGGAAAACAGATGGGAGCTGAGGATGCAAAGTTGGAGACATTCAGACCTGGCAAAGGCCTTTGGAAGCCATCTGATGCAAGCCTCTCATTTCACAGATGAGGAACCTGAGGCTCAGAGAGAAAGGAGACCACCACATTGGGCTGGTAGCAGAGTCTGCCTTGCAGGCCAGGGTCCCACCCTGTATAATGTCTGAGAGGCCGTGGTGTGGAAGTCCAGGCTGACTCGTGTGTGGTCCAGAGAGCAGAGTTAGGCCCAGCCAGGCGGGTGGGGGCTACAGGGGGACATGCCTCAGCTTACTGACTTCGATTTGCCCAGCAGTGGCCAGGGTTGCCCTAGAGTGGGGAATGAGTTCCTGGACAGTGGACATATGCAAGCAGTAACCAGATGGACTTTCGTTGTGGGAAGGGGATGTGGCGGAGGAAGCTCCTTCTCCAGATGGTGAGCTGCACATTTTCTGCATCCAGTCTGTGGCTTGGTGAACTTGCAGCAGGCATCATAGAAGGTATTGGGGATCTCCCCTCTGAGTGCAGGGAAATCCAGGGCAGAGATGCCCTGCTGGGGCCCCCAGGGCAGTCAGGCGCACTTTACCTATACACACTTAGCCTGCTGGCTCCAGGAACCTGGGGTCATCTGGACCCCTGTGCCTGCCCCAGTGGGAGCAGGAGGAGTCAGTGAGTTGCTGTTTAAGCTGACTGAAGTGTTCTGTAGTCTTCACAGCTGCAGGTGGAAATGGGATGTAGGAAGGGGAACACCCTTTGCCTTCCCAGACAGCCGGGGTAGGAAAGGGGCAGAGGATGGCAGGGAGGCACCTTGGTTCTAGTCCTGTCTTGTCCACAGTTCCCCACTGACCTCAGGCCTGCTCTCTTGGGTCACTTCCAGACCTGACTCTGGTTCTATTGTTGGGACCGCATTCTCCCAGTTTCCCCAGGCTCAGGCAGCAGCCGCCCAGGAAGCCTTTCTTGGGTTTCATGGGTGCAGTTCTTTGTAGGGCCACCAGGGGCCGCTGCCGCGCACGTTCCTGAAGTGTCCTCAGCCTCCCTGTCTGGCTTCTCTGCAGCCCTCTTTGACCTAGAGCCAGAGGAATGCTCCTCAGTCTCTTGGGGCTGACAAGCACGAGCACTGGGCTCAGGTCCCAGATGCTCATCTGTGAGATGAAGATGGAGCTTTGCAAAGCCAAATTCAGTTCCCTGAGGAGGCAGAGCTCCATAGCCCAGGCTAACCCCAGGCACTGCCTCAGGACCCCACAGATGGAAGGGCTGAACCAGCCCATTACTCAGAAGGAGAAACTGAGGCCTGCTTGGGGAAGAGAGATATTAGCTATCCTGGAGAGGAGGAGACGTAAGGGTTCCAGTTCTTCACCTCCTCTGGCCTCTGGTCACTGTCATCTCTGTGGAAAGAAAACCTGAACCCTGCCCTGTTTGTTTCTTCATCACTAGAATTCTGTCCCAGTTTCCATGGAAACTGGCTTTGGACCCCTGGGAGGAAAGTTTCACCATGTGGTGACTGTTCAGATTTTCCTCTGCCCAGTCCACCTCTAAAGCCGTCTGATTCCTCTTCCCTGTGCCCTCGGAAGGGGCTGCTGCAAAGTTGTACTCCAGTGCCCAAACCAAAGACTTGAGGAGAGTGAGGCCCAGTTGCATCTGTCTGTCCCCTTTCCTCAGGCCACAGCGCTGAGTGCCTGCTCTCTGCCAAGCTCTCATGTGGGTATTTGAATGGGGGAGTCATGCCTGTGGCTCTGTGTATAGTGCAGGAGTGAAGCTCTGGGGTCTTAGGGGTGCAGCTGAGTGAGCTTAGAAAGTTTCAGCTGTGAAAAGATAGGGGAAGGTGTTACCAATACAAGGAACAGAGTGAGCAAAGACAAGAACAAGGAAAGGGGGAGAATGAAGAGATGAATCAGAAGGTGTCTTGAGTGGAATTTTGACTTGATTCTGAGGGTGCTGGGGAGCCATTGAAGGCTCTAGAGTTTGTGAGTAGCATAAATGGATGACTGCTAACAGAGACATCTGGATCAGGAACTCCTTGAGAGCCTACATTCTGGTTTCAGTTCCACATCCCCAGCTGCACACAAGGAATGATGTGGGGGCTTCACAAATGTTATCAAATTCACAAATGGAAAAGTGGGTTGAAGAACCCCCATTGAAATGAACCTGCCTGTGTGCATGCCAAGTCACTTCAGTCGTATCTGACTCTTTGCAACCCTGTGGACCATTGCCCACCAGGCTCCTCTTTCCATGGGATTCTCCAGGCAAGAATACTGGAGTGGGTTGCCATGCCCTCCTCCAGGGAATCTTCCCAACCCAGGGATCAAACCCACATCTCCTGCATCTCCTGCATTGGCAGGTGAGCTCTTTACCACTAGTGCCACATGGGAAGCCCAGAAATGAAGCTATCGCTATGCATTAATGAAGTGAGATTAAGACTGAGGTCAGATGTCCTATGAGATAGGCAGTTATCTGTGGAGAAGTGTGGCACCCTCCCAAAAAGGGCCCCAAGGTTCCTGAGGCTAGAGAGTTCTGTGATCAGTCCCCTATTAGCACCACCCCCTCTAGTCTTACCCCTCAAGGATGGTAGAACATCCTCCCACCAGCTGTGATCTCTATCCCCCCGCTTCCCACCCAGCACAGAGCCATCCCAGGACAAGCCTATGGACCTAGCTGCTGGGTCTGTTTGTCTTGGCTTCCTGGCTTCTCTTCCCTCCCTGGTGGCTGCCTGAGCAGGTGGCCCTCCTGCCAGAGGCCAAGGGGAAGTGAGCCAGTAGGCCCAGGCGCAGCCCTGAGCATGGGTCATTCCAGGCCAGGGGTCACTCCCTGCCATACCACAGCACGCAGTGGGACAGTGTGTGTGGAGGGAGGGGGTGGTTGCTGAGAGCACAGCAGGGGCTGACTTGGGCTTCCTTTAGGTTGTGGCTTGGCTCCCCCTGTGGCTGACCCAGTGGAAGCAAGGCCTGCTGCCTGCTGCTTGTAAGCTGGTTCTCCCTCATAGCTGAGGTTTGGGCAGCAGGGGGCAGGTAGGATTAGGAACGGATCTCTTTGGCAGACTTTGGTTTTTGCCAAGCTTATACCTTGGGGTCAAACAGAAGACCAGTTTCTACTATTTGTTGAGCACTTGTACTTTTCCTCCATTATCTCATTTGGTCCCCATATATGAGATGGGTGGGACATTCCTACATCACCAGTAAGTTATCCCCCTAAAAGCTGCCCACTTGGCAACTGGCACAGGCTGGATCTGAACCCAGCTCTGTCCAGCACCAAGGCAGTTCTCTACAGGCTGCCTCTTCTGTCCACTCTCTAGCTGGCCCACCAGTGGCCTGTGCCTAGCGTGGCTAGGGCAGCCCAGGGGTCATGGAGGGGCACCACTTGTGGGTCACCTGCCACTCCAAATCACCTCAAGGCAGAATCACATCTCCTCTCTGCCCATTCTTGTTTCACTGCTCCACCTGTTACTTCCTGGATGTGTGTCCTGGTCGTGAAACTCTCTCCTTGACCGTTATTTCCCTGTCTATAAAATAAGGAGGTTGGCTAGATGAGTGATTTTTGTTTTTTTTTCTGAAACAGAATCCTCCTGGAACTAAGAGTTCCCAAAATGGCCACGGGGAAGCCTGGGCTTTACTGCTTTACATGGCAGCACTGGGCTGGTTTAAGCAGACTTCTGGGTGGGAACCTCTCAACCCCTGTCCCTGAGTCCCCTGAACCCCCACCTGTCCCTTGAGCCCTTGGGACACCACTTAGAAACAAGCCTCTGGATGAGAGGCCTGGGTCATATAACCCTCTGTGGAACCACACATTCTGCAAACCTGGAGCATCCCACCAGAAAGGGACTTCCTCTCCTATTCTCAGTAGGAGAGAGAGAGGAGCTGGAGGAAAAGCTTTCACTGGATCAGATGGAGAAGAAAGCAAAGCTATCAGCAGGGTATTCATGCTTTTATTTTGTTTTTATCTTTAAACTGTGGAGGGGAGAAAAGTCTCAGTGGGGTGCTTGCTTTTATTTCTGTTTCTTTTCTTTTCACTCTTTTCCCCTTTCTATACAAAAATGGGCTATTTTTGAGTGAGGAAAAACATGAAGAGAAGATTTTGTACTTTCTAAAAGAGGATGTAAAGAGTTAATATCTTTAAAAATATGTAAATGTCTATTTTTCACATCATGTACTTGAGGTAAAATTCAAAAAGTACAAAAGAGTATCCAGTGAGAAGAAAATCTCCTGTTGTCACCCAGCCACCAGCTTCCTTCCCTGGAGACAGTCTCTGGCCTCAGCTTCTTGTGTATCTTTCTAGAGATATTCTAATATATATTTTATGTATTTAATTTGTATTTGTATATGTACTTCCAATGGATAGCAATTCTATTCTGCACCTTGTTTTTCTGTTTGTTTCTAGTTAATACATCTTGTTGTTGTTTTTGTTTAGTTGCTCAGCTGTGTCCGACTCTTTGTGACCCCGTGGACTGCAGCTTGCCAGGCTTCCCCGTCCTTTGCTGTTTCCGGGAGTTTGCTCAGATTCATGTCCATTGAGTCGATGATGCCATCCTCTGTCACCCGCTTCTCCTCCTGCCCTCAAACTTTCCCAGCATCAGGGTCTTTTCCAATGAGTTGGCTCTTGTTTCATATTAATACCTAAGGTATCACACCTTTTAAAGGCTTCACAAGGGGACTTGCCTGGTGGTCCAGTGGTTAAGAATCTGCCTTGCAGTGCAGGGATTGTGGGTTTAGCCCCTAATTAGGGAACCAAGATCCCACATGGCACAGCACAGCTAAGCATGATCAACGAAGAGCTGAGGGAGCCAAATAAATAAATATTTAAAAAAAATAAATAAAGGCTGCATTGGATTTCATTGTGTGAATATAACAAAAGTTAGTATTTATTTAACCATTCTCCAAGAATTCCAAGATGGAATGGTTTAGATATGTTCAGATACATTTTAAACAATGCTGCAATGGCTATTCTTGTAAGTTCTTTGTATGTCGCATATATAACTTTATCTGTTTAAAAAAGTCATAGAAGTATAACCGCTGCGTCAAAGAGTAACATATGCACTTTTAATTTTGATAAATATAGTGAAAGTGCTCCTCCCACAGATGTTATCCACTTTACACTTCTACCAGCGGTGCATGAAATGGCCTGTTCCCTCAAACCCTTGCTAAACAGAATGTTATCCAACATTTTGATCTTTGCCAGTCTGATAGGGAAAATGCTGTCTCTTCATGATCTTACCTTCTATCTTTCTTGTTCTGAATGAGGCTAAGTATCTGTTTATATGTTTAATAGCCGTTTTTTTTTCTTTTACCATGGAAAGCATTTCCTATTCTTTGCTCATTTTTTCTTTTGGATTATTTTGTTGTTCAGTCTCTCAGTCATGTCCCACTCTTTGAAACCCCATGGGCAGCAGCACACCAGGTTTCCCTGTCCTTCACCGTCTCCTGGAGTTTGCCCAAACTCATGTCTATTGAGTCAGTGATGCCGTCCAACAGTCTCATCCTCTGTCATCCCCTTCTCCCTCCTTCAGTCTTTCCAAGTATCTTTGGATTATTGACCTCCTGCTTATTCATTTGTTTTGTGTATTAAGGTAATTTGTTTGTTGTCTGTGATATATGCAGGAAATATTTTTGTCCAGGTTGGGGTTTTATTTGACACTGTGGGAATTGATTTTTGCTATGCAGAACTTTAAAAATTTTTGTGTTATTAAATTTAACCAAATTTATGAATCTTCTTATTTTTGCCTTCTTGAGTTTGCTATATTTTACTTTCTGTTTTAATGCAAATTGCAAAGTGGACAGAAAAAGCATTGGATTGAGAATCAGGTTTGTTTATAACTGCCAAACCCCTTCCCTCTTTTAACCTCAGTTTTGCCTTCTTTCTGTAGACTAAAGAGGTTAAATTTCATTTATTTGTTCATTTTTTTTCATTCATTCATTCCTCGGCACTGAGCTGGATGCAGGAACATAGAGATGAATGGCGTGGTCCAATGGGGAGAGAGACAAGTGACACAACAGTGACCTGCAGTGTACAGGGGGTGAAAGTGGGTGGACCCTAGTGTGTTTTGAAGGAGGAGGAAGTAGGTCAGGAGGTGAAACAAGGGATTTTGGTGGGGGGTGGTGAAGAATGAGGAGTTACTCTGGTAAAAATAGCCAGTGGGATGAGGTGGCGGAGGGAACAGCATTTGACATAGAGGGGAGAGGACCTGCTGTGGCATGGGGCACTGGAGGGACATCGTTGGGCATCCCGTGGAGTCAAAGTGCTGCTGGGTCTAGACCACAGAGACCTCTCCAGCCAGGTGCCCAGGCCGCTGGGGACCCTGAGCGCACAGATGACCAGAGAAGCCTTCTCATCAGGGCCTCAACATGATCAAACTTGCCCTTTTGCTGAAGATGCAATGATCATTTTCTTTAGTGTTGTGAAATATTTACCATGACAGTTTTTAACAAAGAATACTACAAGGAATACTTTCGAATATCACCTAGTTTAAGAAATAACATCATCGCTGTAGTTGAAAAGCCCCATGGACTGCTCCCCAAATCTCATCTCTGTACCTCCCTTAAATGTTGGCAGGAACATGCTTCTGGTGGGCGTGTAAAATAGCACAGTTGCATCTTAATGATAATTAAGATGATAATTGCATCAAAAAGAAATGATAATTCTGGCATGTGATGTGGGCTTTAACTAATGCTAGAGTGGTAATCATATTGCAGTATACAAGGGTATCAGATCAACACTTTGTTCACCTTAAACTTATACAGTGTTATTTTTTGGTTATAGATCAGGTTTTTTTAAATGGCACAGTTGCTTAAGAGAGCAATTTAGCCATACTCAGTGAAGTTACAGGTGCAAATGTCCATGTCATTGAATAATTCTACCCCTAAGTGGCGGACCCACTTGCACAGGTAAGCACAAGGAGATGTGGATAAGAAAGTCCGTAGCAGCAGTGGTTGTAATAGTGATGGGAAACCTCACTTTCCATCAGCAGAAAGATGAAGTAATCTGCAGCGACTTATTTATACATAGAATACTGCTATGAAAACATGAGACTTGGAGCCACACTCTACAGGGATAAATCACAAAAATACAATGTTGAATGGGAAAAAAAAAGTTCAAGAATACATGCAGCCTGCTAACACTTACATGAGGTTAGGAGACAGGCACTGCAGTGCTGTGTTCTGTTAGAGACATGTACTCATGTAGTAAACACACAAAGGCATGCATGGGGATGATAAACACCAGACCCCTAGAGTGGCTGCCTCTGGGGCATGGGCAGGGGGAAAGGATCAGAGAGTTCCTGAGAGCTTTGGCTGAGTTGATATTTCCTTTCTTAAGTGGAGTGCTGAGCCCATGCCGATTCCTCATGTTATTCTTGTCTTAAAAATGTTAATAATATATTTTATATAGCCCAGGGTTTCCCCAAATTATCATCTCAACATGTAATCAATCTAAACAGATTAAATAAAATGACAATCTTACATTCCTTTTTTCAAACATTACTTTTTCAAAATTCAGTTTGTATCTATTGTCCATCTGCAGGGTTCCTGTCCACCTCTCCCTGGGACCTGCATTCTTATCTCATCACTTTAGGTGCATATGGGTGCAGGTCACTGCAAGCCAGCCTGCAGCCTTCTCCCAGGGAATAGTGGTTGGGTGGCTCAAGGCTCATGAGCCTAAGTCCTCTCCAGGCCACCACAATGGAGCCCTATATTTCTCCCAGCAAGGGGTGGTGGTTAAGAGCACAGCCTCTTTAGTCAGATGCTCTGGCTTTGGACTTCTGATGGGCTTACTTTGGGCAAATTTTTTATCTTCTCTAAGTTCTCTCTGGGGCTTCCCAGGTGGCGCTAGTGGTAAAGAAGCCACCTACCAATACAGGTGATGCAGTTTCAATCCCTGGGTTCAGAAGATGCCCTGGAGTAGGAAATGGCAACCCACTCCAGTGTTGTTGCCTGGAGAATCCCATAGACAGAGGAGCCTGGTGGGCTACAGTCCATGGGGTTGCAGTGGGGCACAACTGAGCAACTGAACACACACAAGTTCTCTCTGGAATAGAATGGGGATAACAGTACCTATCCTCATAGCGTTGTGAGGAGTAAATGAACTAATGTATGTGAAGAGCTTGGAGCCTGCTAAAAATGAGAGATCAGGGAATGTGGGTGATGCTATCATGATGAAGACGATGACAAAGGGAGTTGACAATGCATGACAATGATGCAAATTTCAGTTGTCCTTAGGTCTGGGAGCACTTCATTTTGTCCCGCTTTTCCCCTACATCTGAGGCACTTGAATGGTAGACCTCATTCAAAACACAATGAAACAAACCTGCCCACCTTTTACAGAGAGAAATGGGGGAAAATCCCTATGTTGATGTGGGGGAACATTGTAGAAATATTCTAGGAATATTCTTATATATTTTCCAAACTGCTGATCATGACTTGTTCATGGGTAATGAAATCAATTTAGTAGGTTGTTTCCAGCATGTTTTTAATAAAATAAAAGAGAAAAAGAATTGTTAAATGGAAAGGAAAGCATCATAGTGCATGGTGAGTATTAAAAGTAAATAATGTTTTATGAAACATCTGTTTCAGGGTTACAGATATGTATTTGTCTAAACGTGCATGTTGGGTGGCCATGTAAATGTATTTCTTATTATGGGTCATTGTCAAAAATGTTTGACAAACATAATTAAGATGCTGCAGTGGGGTTCTTGAAGGATCCCATTTCATTTCCTGAGTATATTTCCTCCTTATTTCCAAGCAGAGTAGAATGTATGTGTGAAGCATGGCTTCTTCTCTCCCTCCCTGCAGAACTGGCTTCCCAGGGCCACCTGGACCTCACGGAGCTCATTGGTGTTCCGCTGCCCTCATCTGTGTCCTTTGTCACCGGCTATGGTGGCTTCCCAGCCTACAGCTTTGGGCCTGGTGCCAACGTCGGCCGCCCGGCCAGGACCCTCATCCCATCCACCTTCTTCAGGGACTTCGCCATCAGCGTGAGGGTGAAGCCCAGCAGCCCCCAAGGCGGTGTGCTCTTTGCCATCACAGACGCCTTCCAGAAGGTCATCTACCTGGGCCTGCGGCTCTCGGGCGTGGAGGATGGCCGCCAGCGGGTCATCCTCTACTACACGGAGCCTAGCTCCCAGGTGTCCCGTGAGGCCGCCGCCTTCCTGGTGCCTGTGATGACCCACAAGTGGAACTACTTTGCTGTGGTCGTCCAGGGCGAGGAAGTGACCCTCCTCGTGGACTGTGAGGAGCATGGCCACGTCCCCTTTCCGAGGTCCTCTCAGGCCTTGACCTTCGAGCCCAGTGCGGGAATCTTTGTGGGCAATGCAGGAGCTACGGGGCTGGAGAGATTCACTGTGAGTTCAAGTCTTGCAGACGAGGAGGCTGCTGGACACTGCAGCAAACACAAGCGACTGTTCTTATTATCATTTTATCCTTATGTCCTCAAAGAGGCATGCATGCTAGTGGGACGAAAGCTAGGCTCGAAACTCAGAACTTAGATTCTAGTCCTGAGTTTTCAGTGTAGCCTGATGATTTTAAACAGCAGCTGAATTCTCTGATCCTCTCTGTGTTTCTTATCTGTGAGTGGGGATTAGAAAACTTAGGCTATAGGGTTGTGGAATCATGTGAGCTAGCCTGTGTGAAAGCACTTTGTTTTCAGGCATTATAAAAAGGGTAAGGTTTGTAATATCTTTCAGTGATTTTATCTTTGGAAAAAGGTGACGGCTGCACATAATTTCTGCAAAGGTGGAAGAGCTGAGATGAGAGAGTGTGAGGTAGTTGCTCTCTCTCCTTTGGGACAATGTGCCTTGAAAAAATATTGGAAGACTGATTTTACTGTCAAAATGGATTTTTATGAATGAGCCATTCTAAAGCAAATCCCAAGTTATTGTGGTCATTCATTTAGTCACCACTATTCTTACAGGGTTGGGAGGATCCCCTGGAGGAGGGAACGGCTACCCACTCCAGTATTCTGGCCTGGAGAATTCCACGGACTGTATAGTCCATGGGTTTGCAAAGAGTTTGGACAAGACTGAGCAACTTTCACTTTCACTTTGATTCTTACTGATACCTTCCCAATTGATTCAAGACAGGACTGGGCTGGAGTTTGGGTTTATCTGTAATACAGTGGAATATGGATTTTAACAAGGTAAAATCCAATAAACAGTTTTGAAACTCTCACTTGGAGATGGGCTTCCCTGGTGGCTCAGATGGTAAAGAATCTGCCCACAATGCAGGAGACCCGAGTTCAATCCCTGGCTCTGGAAGATCCCCTGGAGAAGGGAATGGCAACCCACTCCAGTATTCTTGCCTGGAGAATTCCGTGGACAGAGGAGCCTGGCAGGCTACAGTCCATGGGGTCACAAAAAGTTGGACGCGACTGAGTGACTAACACCACCACCACATATGGAGAATGGGCTGTCAGGAGTAGGATGCGGAGGCAGAGTGGAAGCAGGGAGGCTGGCTGACAGCTACTCTAGGGACAAGTCCTTCCAGCTGGGAACCTTTAAGCCATGGGGGAGAGACACTTTCTGGTGGGGGAGGCGTGTACTTTAGGGTTCGTTGCTGACAAGTTAGGGACCTGGGGACTGTTAAGAGGCTGCTGTTATTCTGCACTTTGAATACTGAGCTCTCCAAGGACCTCTCTGGTTAGTGGGGCTCATTTTACATTGTCCCAGGGAGAGTCCCCCTTAATGAGAGCAGGCCTGGAGATGGCATGGTTTTCTTTTCACGGCCTCGGGCAACACTTCTCACTCCTGTCCTTTCACTGGTTCTGCTCTGTATGAAAACAGTCATGTGTCCCAGGGGTGCTTGTGCTGTAAACGTGGCCTCTGACCCCTCTGCTTTCCTCTAGGGTTCCATACAGCAGCTCATCGTCCACCCTGACCCCAGGACTCCCGAGGAGATGTGTGAAACTGAAGAATCCTCGGTGAGCCCCCCCACTTCTCCCTATCACCCCCACAGCGGGCCCTGAAGCCCCAGCAGCCAGAGAAGGGCCTGGCATCCAGGCAGTTTTACACCCCAAACGTCATGGAGTCTCTGAAATCCCTTATCTTGGCAAGCGCTGCATCAAGTCCTATTTTGGGCTTTTTGGCTTCGTTATTATTTTTGAGAACTTCAGCCATGTCTTTGGTGTATGGTGGCGGGTTGGTGGGAGGGAGTTGTGTTTCTTCTAAGGTGTTAGGTTCTTCCATGGCTGTGCCAGTCAATGGCCTGGTTTCCAGACTTCCTGCCAAGAAAGGGTGTCAGGATTCTAAAATAAAAGTTAAAACTCCAAGACATTCTGAATGTAAATTCTTATAAAAACAAACCTAAATTTAGCTTTTATGCTTGGCAAATGAATCAGTTCCTCAGTTAAAGGGGGTGGTGAGCAGGGGAAAAAAAGATGGGTCCTTTTCCCTCTTCCTCCCTCTTCCCCCCTCCCTCCAGGATTGACTGAGAACCGGTAAGGTGACAGACCTGGGGAGATGCTGGAGATAAAGAGATGAACTGGGAATCCTCTGCATCCTCAAGATGCTCAGACATACCCAAAAGCAGTGATAGAACTGAGTGTGATTGGTCCTCAGATGCAAATTCTACAAGTCAGGTGGGGGCAGGAAGGTGGAGGAGGAAGAATAGGAAGCCAGTCAGGAACGAGTTGATACCTGATCAGTGACAAGCAAGAATCAGCCAGATGAAGAAGAAAAGGTATTCCCAGCAGAAGACACCGCACAAAGAACGAAAGTCATAGGCCAGCAGAGCATGGCATATTCGTAGACCTTCAGATCCTCTGTCAGCCCCAAAGCTAAGCATAAACTGCTTTCATTCATTCAGTGAAAAATGCTGCCGGTGTAGTTGGAAAGCCAGCCCCTCAGAGATAGAACTTGGCCCTGGGAGAATGTTTGCTCTCCTCGAGTCCATGATTCCAGCCTGGCATTCCCATGACTCTGAGAGAAGGGAAAACTTGTGTGTATATTTTGCTTCACCTCTATGGTGCTATTAATATTGAACAAACAGAAACAATCCAAGGGTCCACAAGTAGGTTACAAAATCATGGCACATGGTGTCCTGGCTGCCATCAGGGGGCTAATTGTGAAGACTAGGTAACAAGAGGAGGGTGTTCTTCAAATGTGATGGTTCCCAGTGAGAAATTCTGGTGACAGTCTCCAAAGAGGGAGTGCCTTTTGATCGAGCTAGGAGGGCACTTGAGCAAAATTTAAGTAGGTATGTTGGAGAGACTACACTGATAGTATTTTTTGTTTGTTTGTTTGTTTGAGCAATAAAATGTGGAAGGAGACAAAAAGAATAGCTAAATCACATGCTTTCTCCTTCATCCCACTTTCTCTGTACACCTCCATCTACATCTTTCCTTTGACATGCACCCTGTTTCTCCATAGGAGTCTGTTTCTATGACTCCCCAGTTATAAACTTTTCTCCCCCTCTGCCTACATGATTTGTTTCCACACAGGCATCTGGAGAGACCAGCGGGCTCCAGGAGACAGATGGAGTAGCTGAGATCTTGGAAGCGGTCACCTACACTCAAGCCCCAGTGAGTACTGGGTACTGTGCTGTGTCATCTTGGTCAGCTTTTAGACGGTTAGGCATTGTCCGAGAGGACCCAGAGTCTTGGTCTGAAGTCTCTGTTCTCACATCTGTGATTTCATTTGACAGCTCACCTGGGGAAGTCAGGAAAATACTGGCTGGTGGGCATTTGCAAAATCCTCAGTGTAGGGGAACGCCGGTACCCCAGTGCCACCCTGTGCTGTGACCAGGGGAGGACTGTCCAAAGGCGGACTCTGTGCTCCATCGCCTCCCAGTTGTGTGAGCTTAGGTGACTTACTCAGCCTCTCTGAGCCTCAGCCCCTCTTCCACCAAACAATAATCAGAGTGCTATCTTGTGGGGTCCTTGCGAGGTCTGATGAGGCTGTGCAAGGGAAAGGTCTCGGCTCAGTGCTTGGCACAAGGGAAGTGGCTGTTGTCACACTTCTTCAGGGCTCTTGCTATGAGAGGGAAGTTGGGGCCCTCACTCCTATGAGATGCAGAGCCCTCCCAGGAGCTCATTTCTGGTCCCATGGGAAAGGCAGCCATCCTCCCAGTGGTGTGGGCCTCCTCCCTCCTGGGAATGTGCCCTGTGGCCGAGACAAGGAAGTGGTTTTGAAAGCACTGAATCAGACTGTGGAGACACCAAGGAGCCTGTTCTAATAAAAACAGCCAGCAGTGTCTGAGTCACTGAACATGGAAGCCCCAGCCATCTCCTGGACTGGTCTGGTTCAGTCTGTGGACACATCTCTGATGGAGGAAAGCAGGGAGCTGAAAAGAAGGCAGAGGCTATAAATCATAGACCTCCAGTGACAGAGGTGTGGGTGGGGCAGAATAGGACCAGAGTCTGTTAGTGTGAGAGGGACTTAACGGTCACCTCTTCCTGTTCAGAGATGTACAGAAAACTGCCTTGGTACTACTGAACAAACTGTGAGGTCCAAGGAAGGAAAGAGACTGGGCCTAGGGTGTGTGGTGAGGCTAGAGCACAGGTCCCATTATGTCCCATCAAGGGTTTGGCCATGACCCTATGCTGCTGGCCTGGGTGGTGTTGCAGGGATGACCCCATCCCGGACCACAGCCAATTTGGGGGTAGCTGTGATGGAGAAAGTGAAGGGTCCAAGGTGCCTGCCGGGGTGGTGACTCGGGGTAGCTGTGCTGAGCAGTGTTGCAATCCCATGAGCCCTTCGTCCCTTGGCCATCCCACTGGCATGTCCAGGATGTAGGGCAGCAGGGCACAGAGCCATGGTCCTCTAGGCTTTCTGGTCTGATGCTGCCCCCCAGTGTACCAGTTCACAGCTAGGAGTGAGGCTGACTCAGGCAGAGAGACTTGTAACCCAAGGTGGTCCTGAGGGACGGACATGAAGTGGGGCTTAAGAGCATGGGAGGCCATGGAGGTGGAGGCGGGTCAGGCACGGCTGTAACCTCCTTTGTGGGGCAGTGTTCTCCTTTCATTCCCCGGAGGAGGCACTGAGGTACGCGGGAGTGCAAAGCTTTGCCTGAGGGTGTGCAGTCTGGAGGCGGCAGAGCCAGCTCTCTAGCGGGGGTCCAGGCCACTGTCAGTCGTGTCAGCTCCAAACTGGGGGCTGCCCCCTTTCACCCTCCCCTGGAAAACTCCACTCCCTGGCTCCCTGCCCCAGGACGGGGGAATTTCCCTCTTTCGGCTCAGACGTTCCCCTCCCTTCTCTATCTGGCTTTTCTCTTGGAATGAATCTCACTTCCCTGTCCTCACCCTTTCCAACCTGCCACCCTCTAAGATACAAGCCATGACCCTCAGACTGAATCATGGACTGCCTGAGCGGTCAGGGACTTAAAAAGCCAACCCCTCCTCACCTCCTTCCCCATGTAGGGTAGGAGTCCCTGCTGCCCCATTCTTCCTCCTGCTAACTCAGTGTCTGCTGACACGCCTTTCCATTTCTGGCAAGTTCTATCTTTGCTGAGTTAGAATTAATACCCTATGGTTCTCAGCCCTGGCTGTGCATCAGAGTCCTGAGTGTGTGTGTATGTATCTGTGTGTGTATGTATGTGTTTATATATAGTGTGTGTGTGTATGGGTGGGGGGGTGGGCAGAGCTGGGAGATGGTCTTAAAAAAAGCCCCTTGCCTGGGCACATGCCAAGACATTCAGATTTGTGAATGAGTGGAGTGAGATCAAGGGTCTGTCTTACACAAAGCTCTGCAGAGGAATTTTCTCCACATTCAGGACCTCTCTTCCAGCCACACCCAAGGCTCACAGATTCCCTGAACACCCAGCCCTCGTCCATGCCTTGGCCCCTGCAGTCCCATTTGCCAGGCGGGCCCTCAGCCACCCCATCTCTACCTGGCCAGTTCCCACTCCTTTAGGGTCCAGTCCAAAGCCCCTCATTGGAGGCCACGGCCAGGCTCCCCTCCTCACGTGTGGCTCTCCATCCTGTAATCTCACAGCAAGTAGTGCCTGGGTCTGTGTCTCCCCAGTTGTCCAACAGTTCAAGGACAGATGCCCTTCTTATTCATTTCCATATCCCAGGGATCAGCCAAGCCATGGAACACAGTAGGGCCTCAAGAAATATGTGTTGAATGAGGGCCAGCAAATTACCACATTTTAATTTAAAATTAAAGACTCACCATTCTCGTTTTGTCACAGGCCACACTGGTTCTCCGTCTACACTAACCCCTGAAAACCAGCAGCAGCCTGTTGGAGGCAGGACCCTTGACCCTGACCACCAAGGGTTAGCTCACCAGCTCTGCCTTGAACCCAGGCTTCATGGCTGCCTTGGTAGGAGTTTGTCTAAAGAGGTTTTTAGCTGACAGGCTGGAGTCAGTGATTCCCTGTAACTCAGCATTTGCCACATTGAGTTTCTAAGCTTAGCCCACCCTTTCCTGACTGTTTTATGTTTCCTGCACCCTGCCCTGCCCTACCTGCCTCATCTCAAATCCCACGTCCCTTATGAAGCCGCTTGGCTTCCGGCCACCAGCAACCTTGCTCCAGGATAGACACAGGCTTTCTTGGCCCCATCAGGGAACCATGTGTAGTGGCTTCCCCTGGACCCTTGGCAGGGAGAGGAGAGGAGAGGACCTGCCTGGGGCAGAGGTCCTTATTGCTCTGTTAGGTCACCATACAGCTGGGAATGAGGAGTCCTTACTTGGTGTTCTTCCCAACCTCTCCTTGGGTGGGAGCGTGCCTGTGTCCTGCTCCCACTATTCCTCCTGGTTCCTGCCTCACTAGGCTTCTTTAGTGCATCCTCCTGGTCTCCTGGCCTAAACCTCAACCCCCCAGATCTATGCTCTCATTAACACCAGGGTGAACTCCCTAAAGTACACACCTGTCCAGATTCTCCCATCCTGATACCCAAGGGATGCTGTTTGTTGCTCCTGGTACAAGCCCAGACTTCTCACCTAAGAGCCAGTCCCGTCCCTCTTGCTGCCTCCCCAGGCTTTATCCCCCTGCTACTCCTCCAACCCTCTCCAAGCTCAGGTTGTCAGGCCCTGTCAGTGCTTTGTCCCTTCTTACCTCAATGCCTTCCTCCATTCCTGCTTTCTAAAACGGTTTATTCTTCAAGGTTCAACTCCTTGAAGCCTTCCATCCTTGCTCTCACCTTGGAAACTTTATAGTACAATAAACTACATCTTTTTTTTTTTAGTACAGAAATATTCCATATTCATTATTGAAAAAACTACAAGTGCAGATGAGCAAAAACATAATTATTACCTTTAATATCAATACCCAGAGAAATCACATCTAATGATGTGGATGATGGCTACCATTTATGGGCTCATGCTCTGGACCTGGCCCTGTACCAAGCACCTCCATGCATTTTATTCCTTTTAAGTAGTTATCATTGGCCCCATTTTACAGGGGAGGAAGCTGAGGCTCAGTGAGGTTATATGCCTTACTCAACATAACATAGCTAATAAAAGGAGAGTTGGGATTTGACCTGAGTTTGATTATGAGAACTGAACCATTAAATCCTAAGTTATGGGGCCCGTAAGAATCTTCCTTGTTCTGATGGACTAGAGACTCATCATTTTTATATTAGGTTCTGACATTAAGGAAATAACCTTCTGTTATTAGGATAGGTAAGTGATGGTTGTGGTAAGAAATTTACCCTGAAACCTTAATGTCTTAGTTATGTCCTGTTCATACCACAGATTCAACACTGATCGGCAGGATCCTTCTGTTCACCCCAGTCCCTTGAGCTCAGAAAATGAGACTGTCTGACCACTGATGAGCCCTGGGTCACAGGAACTGCTATTTGATTCTGGGTCTGGGGATGACCTTTGCTACCCTTTATCAGGATTTCTACCTAGGTCTCTCTGAACTGTTGTTTTCAACTGTTGGTTTTTTGTTTGTTTGTTGTTTCCTAGTTGGCAAAGGTGGTTAAGATATAGGTTGGCTTTGGAAAAGCTACACAGAAACAGAAGTTTCCTAGAAAGGAAACCATACCTGTCTTTTATTTTCATAGGCATGCATGATTAGTATGCATCTGGGATTGGATTTATCCAGCTTTCACCGAACACACCCCTCTTCCCCCTTGCTCCCTCTCTTCCTCCCTTCTTCCCACCCTTCTTCCCTCCCTTCCTCCCTCTTTCCCTTCTTTTCTTCCTTCCTTCCATCCTTCCTTCCTCCTTCCCTCCCTCCGTCTCCTCCCTCTAACACATCTTTACTGAGCACCTCCACCGTGCTGGCCTGGGATGCAGGGATCACAGGAATGTGATCTCTGTGCTCCAGGAGCTTTATCCGAGAGTAGCAGAGTCTCACTGTAAACTGATCAAAGTTTAATTACCCCAACATGCACCTTTTTCAGGGACTGGGGAAGATCAGTGATGACCCAGGTACACAATAGGCAGGATAAGGCTTTCTGGGTTTATTCAGCTTTTGTGGAGATACTATTTTCTCCAGTGATACTCACTGCCATCTTTTCTGTTCTCATGCCAAGTAAATCCTTTTGGGTCTCATTTTTCCTCCCTGCAGTCTAAAGAAGCAAAAGTTGAACCCATACACACACCTCCAACTCCATCCCCTGCCTCTGAGGATGCAGAGCTTTCCGGTGAACCTGTACCTGAAGGGACCAAGGAAACCAGCAACTTGAGTGCTGACCTGCACAGCAGCCCTGAGCAAGGCAAGTCCCTGGAGCTCCTTCATACTCAGTGGGTTATGTTGAGTGATGACTGGGTGATGTGTTTATGTATAGATGATGTGTGTGTGGAGCATCTCACTTGACTTTCCCCTCAACCTTGAGTAAGGAGCTGCAGTCATCCTCATCTTGCAAATAAGATGGAGAAGTCAAATCATGGAGAAGTGATGTCACCCAGCTGAGACTGTACAGCTCATAAATGGCAGAGCTGGCATTTAATCTTGATGCCAACAACTTTTAAGCCCCAGACTCCACCCATCTAGGAGGGCCTGAGGTGTGAAAAGCTTATGATCATTGTGACTGTTTACTAAATACCTACTGTGGGCCAAGTGTTATATACTTCCTCTCCAATCCCTACAACACATCTCCCAGTTGGTATTATTGGCCAGGATTTTACAGATGGAAAAACCGATGCTTGGAAAGGTGAGCAACATATTCACAGTCACACAGCTCTTGAGTAGTGGAACTGAGCCAGCACTCAGGCCTGACTCCAGAATCCCCACTCTTTCCAGCCTTGGCCACAAACTCACCAACTCTCAGAGGATCAGGCCATCTAAACTCCTGTTGGCACTTATCGGAAACTAACTGATGGCCAGAGAAGGGCAGACACCCAGGAGGTTATCCGCAGGCCCTGGCCTCCTGGTTCCCCATCCAAGGCTCTCACCATTGCTCAGCCATACAGAGGAGCCCCGGCAGAAGGCCGGGGTCTGACAGATCCCCCAGGCAGCAGCTGGACATGTGCCCACAGCCTGAGATCAACCTGCGTTTTCTGCCCTTTATCAGAGGGTTAGCCATTCAAATTGAATTAAGTTGTAACTAACACCAGAGCACTGAGATTTAGGTACAAGACCCCCCACATTTGCACGTGCAGCCCTGGAACTGGTGACACAGAAAATTTAATTACCCAGGGACATGGTCGTGGTGAACTCTGTAGGAAAAGCAGCTTTCAAAACTATATGTGTGCTATGACCCTAAATTTGAATATATGTTACTTATATCTATTTATATATTGCCACGTAGAGCTGTGTGTGTGTGTTTGTATGTGTGTGTGTGTGTTAGAATGATATACAACAAAATGTTGTGAGTAGTTATCTCTGGGTGGCATGATTATAAGTGGTTTTCATTTTATTTTTTCTTCTGTATTTTATAAGTCTAAAAAGATGACTTAGATGGTGAAGAATCTGCCTGCAATGCAGGAGACCCAGGTTCGATCCCTGAGTCAGGAAGATCCCCTGGAGAAGGAAATGGCTAACAACTCCAGTTTCTTGCCTAGAGAATCCCCTGGACAGAAGAGCTGGTGGGCTACAGTCCATGGGGTTGCAAAGAGCCAGACAAGCCTGAGCAACTAACACTTTTACTTTCATCAGTAAATGAATGTTATTTTAGCAAGTAAACTTGGGAAGTCTGTTCATGAGAGAAGGTATACAGTACTGAATAAAAAAATTGTATAATAATTTAATAAAGTCACAATAGCAGCAAGGAGTCAGGGTGTAGCTATGGAAAGACTGCTGGCTGAGAGTAGACCCTTTGGACGGAAGCCCTGCTCAGCCACCTATTTGCTGTCTGGGCAAGCTGCTCAACATTTTCAAGCTTTGGATCTCTCCTCAGTCCACCGGGAGCATTCACAACCCCTGCCTCCCGGGTGGATGAGAGGGTTGAATGTTGCCGCTGCGGGTATGGAAGTGGTTTGTGAGCTGTGCATGCTGCACTCCAGGGGGTGATTAGGATCTCAGAGAGAGGAGCAAGGAGAGGGCAGAGACTGCGGGGTTGGGAGGCGAGGCCTCTCCTAGACTGAGAAATGAGTGCGTAGGAGGTGGGACCCAGTCTGAGCGCAGCTCGCCTGTTCCCAGCATCTGCCAGATTCCTTCTGTGGCAGACAGAGGCCAAGCGGAAACAGCAGAGCTGGCTAGAGATCTTTAGAGGAAGGAGCTGGACCCCGAGCCCCAACCCTGGCTAGGGAAAGCCTCCCAAGAGTTGTATTCCAAGGGTCGCTGACACCATCCCGGCACAGGACATTTGAGCCACCCTCACCTTCATCCTTCAAGGGGTGGGGAGCAGAGGCCTGGGGTCCCTCTGGCTGCTTGCACAGCACCCCCTGGTGGCCAGAGTAGGGAGAATGAGAGAGTAACTGGCCAGGGGCTGATGACTCCAGGATATTCAGTTTTTTAAAGTGCACATGGGCACAGGTTCCCTTGAATAGTTCAGCACCGCCCCTCGACACTGTCCTTACCGCGGATATGGCTGAGCACAGCATGTGTGTAAATAGCTGGCTTCAGAGCCCCTCCCAGCCTCTTGTGTGGGACCTTGCTCTTCCTCTGCAAAATGAAGCTAATAATCACAAGGTGCTAATATGCAGATCAGAGCAGGGCATATGCCATGGGGTGACAGTGGGGAGACTGAAAATGTGGGACTTGTACCTTGGTTCTGCCCACCCACTGTGAGGTGGTGGGAGGTCCTTGTGCGGAGCACCGAAGGGCCAGCCGGAGGATTCCAGGAGGGAGTGCATGGCACGAGTGAGCCTGGGACCCAGCCCAGAACAGGCAGGCATTCGTGTTAGTTTAATGTCTTTTTCTTTGCTTTAGGACTCCATTTGTTTTTTAAAATTGCAAAAGAAATATGTGCTTGTGGTAACAGTTCAATCAACACAGAGTTGTACGAACCAAAAAAATGGTAGTTTCCTCTCCTGTCCTCTGGAGGAAACCGATATTAAGTACTGTGGTTTAGCCTAGTAAGTGTGGTTTGTCTGCATACACATATATATGTATGTATCTATATAGTTTATATGTTATATTAATTATATATTGATGATAATATATCTAATGATAATAAAGCATGTGTTCTCATACATGTCTTTTTTTTCCTTTTACAAATATAGAACCACACTGACAGTGAACATTTATCCATTGCTAACTGTATGTCAGGCACTGTCCTCAATGCTTTTCTTGCATTAGCTTAATTAATCTTTGTAACACATAATCTTCAAAATGACCCTATGAGATAGGAATAACAATCCCTTCTTTATAGGAAGCAACCTGGGCCACAAGTTAAATGGCTTGCCACAGGTCACATTCCTAGTAAACGGCAGAGCTGGGTTTCACCCTACAGTTGATGCTGGAGCCTGTAATTAAAACCACCTTGCAATACTGCCTTTCAGTGTCTGTCTTTCTGCAACACTTTCCCTCTTAATCCTGTATTGCTAACATCTTTTCAAGTCATAGATGAAAAGAAACTTCATTCTTTTTCACTTGCAAAGTGCAGTTATTCATTGAAAAATGCCTGCTCCCTGTAGGGTCTGGTGAGATCCTGAATGACACACTGGAGACAGTTCAGACTGTGGACGGTTCCCCGGCTACAGACACTGGCTCAGGGGATGGGGCCTTCCTTCATGTCACTGAAGAGGTGAGTGAATGGTAAATTTCAAATAAGTCAGTAGTACATTTGCTTGCTTATTTCAGACTTGATGGTGACTTGTCTTGGGCACTGCAGAAGGCTGCAAGAGTTTAGTTGAGCACCATGGAGACTGCCTCCCTCTTTCTGGTACAGAGGAGGTGGGAGTCCCAGGGCCCAAGATGCTCCCCAAGGATGTGCCAGGACAAGAGAGGAGACAGCTCAGGCTGTGTCAGGTCCTCAAACCTCTCCAGAGGTGAATGCTGGGTTCTCAACACAGAACCTGACCCCCTCCTGTTGTGAAGATGCACGGCCTCTTCCACCCTTTGAGCCCCTTCAGTATAGAATCAGATTTATTGCAGGTGTGTCTGCTGTATTGTTTGGAAATTGGCTTTTACACATGCAAAGCCAGCTGTTTAAAATGCTAGACATGGGAGGGTGCCAAATTAAAACATATTATGTTTCTCACCTCTGTGTTAGTCGCTCAGTCGTGTCCATCTCTGAGACCCCATGGACTGTAGCCTGCCAGGCTCCTCTGTTCTTGGAATTCTCCAGGCAAGAACACTGGAGTGGGTTGCCATTTCCTTCTCCAACTCAGAACCTTCTTACCTCTGGCCTCTGCTAAGAACTATGTGTCAGCTCATTCCTTCCCCTGTCCTGGGATGAAAATTCAAGACACTTCTCTCCCAGTCACTGTCTGGTAAACAGCCTATTTTCACAGGTATTTCCAAAATCCAGTCCAGCATAATATCAAAAATCCAATGAAAATACAGATACAACCAGGAGCCAGGCAGGGAAGGAAGCACAGGAACTTCCTGTCTATTTTCTTACTTCTTTCTCCTCTTTCTCATCACCACCCACCTGCTAGGAGCTGTTTTCAACATCTGCAGAGCCTGGCCCATCTGGAGAAACCGGCACAGTTTTATGTGGCTGGTCAGACTATGATCTGGGCCTTTTGTGAGGAAGATGTCTTATTGTTGGAATATTCTCTCATGGGGGCTTCTGTGATTCCCCAGAGGTCCTCCTGCAAGGGATCTAGAACCCAAGTCCATTTTTGACCTTTTAACTTCCTCTTGGGCTTCCACTCTGTGGTCACCCTGAACCTCTAGGGGGCCCTATGGGTTGAGTTCATCTCAGGATGGCTTTAATGGCTCTTTTTGGAGTGGTTGTTATCATTCTATCACCAGGAAAGCAACAGCAGGACAGTTATCTCTCTGTCTCTCTCTCTCTTCACTCTAAGTCTAGATGGCTCCCTGCTTTTGCCTTTGGTATTTTCCTAGAGGAATCAAACACCAGTCCCTTTGTCTCCCAAAGTCCAAAGAGTATGTATTCTGCTCAACAAATGGTGGAGGGTTGGGGGAAGCCACGGCACACAGAAAATTGTCTCCAGAGGAATCTTTTTTTTAATAATTTTTTTAAATTAATTAATTTATTTTTGGCTGTGCTGGGTATTCGTTGCTTTCACGTTATGATGAGCCAGGGTTTCTTCATTGCAGTGCGCGGGCTTCTCATTGTGGTGGCTTCCCTTTTTGCGGAGCACAGTCTCTAGGGCAAGTGGGCTTCGGTAGTTGAATTCCCAGGCTCTAGAGCGCAGCCTCAGTAGTTGTGGTGCACAGGCTTAGCTGCCCAGCAGCACGCAGAATCTTCTTGGACCAGGGATCAAACCTGTGTCCTCCGTTGGCAGGCTGATTCCCATCCACTGTGCCACTAGGAAATTGCCGAAAGGAATTCTTATTCTCTAATTGCTGAGCCCCTAAATGAATTCTTTCCCTTTTCTTACATAGCCCGGAGGCAGGTGGAGGGCGAATGCCGTTAGTATAGGATAGAGCTGATTCCGTTTCCTTTCATTGTCTCTGTACATGTCCCACAAAAGTGGTCTGGCTCTTTTTTTTTTTTTTAGAGGTTAACAGAGGTTATCTGAAGCCTGTTGAATTATACTTGCCCTTTGGAACTTCAGCTGACACTGAGTCAGAATAAAATCTCATTTTAACGACTTATTGACCAGAGATGTATTAATGCATTTTTTGCTACCTAAACATTATTGACTGGAGTGTTTCAATATTCACTTATATAACAAATCGCCAACCAAAGGCTTTAGTTTCTGCAAAAATCCCCTGGTCAACAATTTGTTAAAATCCTATGACATCATCTTTTCTCTGTTTTCTTGGGACAATAATTCTATAAGGAGTTAATGTTATATGGGAAAAGAGTTCTGTAGCCCAGAGAGTTTGGGAAATGGTCCTCTCTGTATTCTGGTTATAGGCTCTAAGTCCTTCAGCAAAGAAATCTAACTCTGATCAATTTAGTGTTTTTAGTGTCAAAAGAACTATTTTTTGCAATGAAACAGCAAAACTCCACCCAAAATATTTTTTTAAAAAACAAACCTTTGTGAAACCGAGATAAAGCACAGTTGGTTTGGTGACACCAGCAGCCAAAGCTGCTCTCTCTCATCATATCCTGCATCTGCTGTGTAACCTTCAGAGAATCTGCCTGTGAATTTTCTAAGGAAACTGAGTCACAGGGAAAGAGAGTGCTGTCCAGTCTTGAGAAGGCTGAGGAGGACAGGGTTTCTGCCTACATATCTCTGAAGCACTGTCATGGGGGAAGACACTCACCCTGTTCCTATGCTCCTGGATGGGCACACAGGAGAGGTCACAGGGAGACAGACGGGGCTAGACCGAAGTGTCTAGTACCCGAGCAGGTGTCTCAGGAGGCAGCGATCTCCCAGTCACTGGTGTGGCAAACAGATGCTTGGAATCAGATGGAAGACACGGGGGCCTTGCAGTCTCTCTTGCCACAGGGATTCTGGAGGCTTTTGTGGAGCTGGGGCAACATCATAGATAAGAAAGTACTTTGAGGAAGGAAGCTACAGAGATGCAAATTGCCAGCCACAGCCATCTTGATCAGGGCTGTGGGCAAGTGATCCGGTCCCTAGTGATGTCTTCGTTCCCAGGGTCCATACACAGAAGATTTGGCAGCAACAGCAGCAGCCGGGGAGGCCAAGGTGCCCATCAGCACTGCTAGGGAAGCAGAGGCCAGCAGCGTGCCCACCAGGGGACTGACCCTCTCCGTGTCCACCGAGGACCCCGGGGAGGGGGTCTCTCTGGTAAGCAGCTCAGAGTGCATGCTCTACTTCACTTGTTTCTGGAGTTTGGTGGCATCTCGGGCGGGAGCAGTCACTGGTCTTCGTCACCTGCTTGCAAAGTACAGAGTGATAGCCTTGTGGGGCCAAGTCCAAGTAGACTCAGATTTGGAGGCCGGGGCCTCCGTTGACTGATTCAGCAGGTGTCTGTGGAGTACCGTGCTGTGCTGGGCACCAGGTGAAAAGGACAGACCCAGCCCCTGGGGACAGAGAGGGAAGAGGTACAATAGGAGAAGCACAGGGGAGCACCAAAAAGGGGACCCAGAACCCAGAGTTGGGGGTCCAGGAGGCCTTTCTGGGTAAAGGATGCTGAAGGGGAGACCAGGGAGATGCTTAGAAGTAGCCTCATGATGGGAGTGAGACAGGTGTTCCAGGAGGTGGGCTAGTAGGAGCAGAAGCTGGAGGCATCAAGATGAACACAAAAGACCTACACAAGTGCAGCATGCCTGCAGGGCCAGGTGTGAGCAGTGGGGAAGGGAAACTCAGCTGGAGAGGCCTCTGAGACCACAGATGCTGTGAAAAGGAACCTGAATGCTCAGCGGAAGTGGGGGTCACTGAAGGGTATTTTGGAGGAAGTGACATAGTCACATCAGGATCTTAGATCCCTTGACTCCTGAATAGGGAAAGAAGGAAGTAAGCAAGCTGGGCGGTAGGTGGGCTTGGGGGCTATGTCTAGGTCTGGACCAGGGGTGTTGCCTTGCTGTAGGAATAGTCAATTATGCCACCTCCTGCCAAGAATCCCAGTGAGTAAAGGCCTGGAAAACATCCATCAGATCTGTCACAATGATGGTTGGTGACCTTGGAGATGGCAGTTTCAGCTCCTTCCAGCCATAGCGCAGCAGGTCAGTGATGGTGGCCCTGGTGATATCTTCCTATTCAGGGTCCAGAAAACGAAGAAGGTTCGGCAGCGACAGCAGCAGGGGAGGCCGAGGAGCCCATCAGCATTGCCAGGGAAGCAGAGGCCGGCAGTGTGCCCACCGGGGGACTGATCCTCCCTATGCCCACCCAGGACCCTGGAGAAACGGTCACTCTGGTAAAGAGTGTAAAGTGCTGGAAGGCTGTGGGTAACAGCTGGGAGCAAATCCCAGCCTTCTGAGTGGGCTGGTCTCCATTCTGTCCAGCAAATCCAGAAGAACCTGAATGGGGAGGAGGCACTTCTCTGACAAATACTCCCTCAGAGGTGGGGTCTGCCAGTGCCCGTGAGTGTGCTGTGAAGTGTGCTGTGGCCCCTGGAGGCATGGGGACAGCGCAGGGCTGCTGCAGGGCTCGGGGGTGGGAGTGGAGGAGTGCTGGGGGTGAGTGGAGGAGGTGATGGCGGCCACAGCCATGCCCATTTCTGGGCACAAGCACAGGCAGTCAGAGCACAGTGGAGGGTCCAGTTTCAAGCAAGCCGTGGCAGGGTCCAACGGCCTGCCCAGGCCTTCTCAACCCTCCTCTCAGGCGTCATGGAGAGACCACTCCCATCTCCTGAAGGCAGGATGCAAGCATCCGAGGACACTGCAAGTCTGTCCCGTAACACTGTCATAATGGCTGTCCTGCATGTCCTTCAGACTCAACAGATTCAAACCTAGACTCCTTATTTCCACTCCTGGGTTCCTGTCTCAGATGATGGAGTCCTCATCCACCAGCTGCCAAATCCAGAATTCTCTTCCCTCTTCCATACTTCCCACATTCTGTCACGTGTCAAGTCTTGTTGATTTTTCTGCCTCAACATATCACACTTGCACCTCTTTCTACCCTTCTCCAGTGCCAGCCCCCTGGATCAAGCCACCGCATCCCCAGCCCAGATGATGGCCAAGGCCTCCCCCGGCCTCCTCCACCCTCTCTCCCAGCTCCTCCTGGTGGGGGCAGCTGTCTGTGGGAGGCTTCCCACTGTCCTTGCAGTCCCTGCTCTCCCACCTGGCTGCTGCGGCTTGCAGGGTTCAGCCTCACCAGCCTCGGGGCCACATCTTAGGCCACTGTCCCTGCTCTCGGTGCTCCAGCCTTACTGGCCTTCTTTCAGTTTCTGGAACGTGCCTCTCTCCTCCTTGCCTTAGAATCCTCCCAACCCTTCCCCTGTCTGCCTGGACTTTTCCTCCTCCTCCTTCCCTCCTTTAATTCCTGCTTATCCTTAGAGTTCAGCTCAAACATCACTTTTTTAGGAAGGTGCCTCCCAGGCTGTGAAGTCTGCCTGTCAGAGACGTTCACAGCACCACCGAATGTCTCCTTGGAAGGCCTCATCACAATTGTAATTAAGAGTAGACTTGGTAAATTACTCATTTCTGGCTCCCAGTTGGGCTGTGGGCTCTGAGGCTGGGGAGCACACACATCTTGCTCATAGATCTGTCTGCATCCCTGCAGATGCTGGGGACTCAGTAGATGTTAGCTGAGTGCATGAAAGGAGGGGGTCATCAGGCCATCACATACCAACAATGGTCTTTGAGAACCTTCCACACATTCATTCTCAGCCTTTCACCTCTGATACTAATGTCCAGACAAGGAAATTTTACAGTGGGGAGGCTATGCCCTTGCCAGGTGATGGAGCTCCCCAAGCCACTTGGTGGTTACATGGATTATTTTAATTAACTAATCATCACTACCACCTGCTCTTTCTTTTTCTTCCTCTTCACCTTGCTTCCCTCCCCCCTTACCTTTCCTTCTTCTTTAAAGGCAAATCCCTTGTCACAGGGTGAGAAAGCTAGGGATCAGGTTCCAGTCTTTACTCAAAAGAAACTAAACTATCAGAGCTGGAGACTGTCTGGAGATAGAAGGGCTTCCTGTGCAGGTGGGGAGTTCCCATTACTGAAGATGTGCACCCAGCAGAGATGTCTTGGAGGGGACTCTGGGGCAGGGAGGGGATGACCTAAGGGGTGCATTCTAAGCCTGGAGTTCTGGGGGGTCTGTGGGCTAAGGCTGGTCCTAGATGAGCTATGGCCATGCTTTTGTCTGATGACCTCAGTAGTTTCCTCCCTGCAGTCACACACCCAGCAACCCGGGGTATGGACAAGGTGGACAATCCATTGTGCCAATTTCCTTTCAGAGTCCAATCAGTGAAGAAGGCTCTACAACAGTAGAAGCTGCATCAGATATGCCACTCGGCACTTTTGAGGAAGAAGAGGCCAGCGGGGTCCTCACCGATGACCTGGCTTTCGTCACCCCCACAGCGGCCCCCGAGCAAGGGATCACTTCTGTAGGTGTCTCCTAGCATCCTCTTCAGCTCACAGTGGGGAGGGAGGTCAGGGTCATGAGACAGGAGCAGTTACTGGCCTTCCCAGAGCCAAATGCACAGGCGACTTCATTAGGGCACAGATTTAGGTCGGCACTAACAGAGGGAGGCAGGATGTAATTGAGGAGCATGGCAGAAGGGGTCAGGGGAGCAGGCTTGGTCCTGACCCTACTACACCCATCATTGTCCGAGGAGAACTTTCTCAGAGTGTGGTCCAAAGTTAGACAGCGTTGCTGGGGTCGGGGGAGGCAGTGAGCACTGCTAGGGAGGAGGGCTTAGAGGAGATGCATGTTTCAGCAGAAGATCATGAGCCTGTGCTTTGGTGAGTATGTTGAGAGTAATGACAGTTTTAGGTAGGCAAGTGCTTTGAAACTGGGCTAGCACCCCTCAAAGGACAGTCAACAAAACTCCCCAGCAGCAGTGTGTACATGGCATTGTGGGTGAGGTGACATGAGTCCTTATGTTGCTTTGGCTTCTCAGGATGCTGGTGACGAAGACTTAGCAGCAGCCACAACAGAGGAGCCCCTTACTGTAGCTGGGGCAGACGCATTGGGCAGCACTCCCCCTGAGGGACCCCCACTCCCCTTACCCTCAGTAGCCCCTGAAAGAGAGGCCCCTCCGGTAAGTGAAGATTTCACTTCACATAGAGTTGTGAAGATTTGACTTGGCCAGTCTGACAGAGGAGGGAAAGAAAGGCCAGAGTCGTGGGAAGGGCCTGGGTTTTCATCTTGGTTTGCAACATGCAGAACTGGGGCTTTTGAGAGAACACACGAGGAAGCTGCAGTTTGTAGAGATAAAGCAAGAGGTAAGAACCTAGGGCACCTGGCTTTGTGTTCCAAGTTGCCCACATCTTTAATTGAAGTGAGTCTAATAGGCAGACCTGCTGAAAGGTACAAAGGCCCATCTCAAATGTCATGAGCTTCCCATTCTGGAGGTGAGAAAGCTTATAAGATGTGGCAGAGACTATAAAGGAAATAGAAGCATCAAAGGTGTGTGTGTGTGTTGGGGTGGGGAGAAGGTCGAATTACCTTCAGGTGCCTTGAAACACGAGTTTCTATAATTCTGGGTTGCAACTATATGACCTCAGGCAAATCCTTTTCTTTGGGCCTCAGTTGCTTCATCTGTAAAAGAGGGTAGCTGTGATGTCAAGTCAGAAATGCAGGTCAGAGAATGTTTAGAAAGTTCTGTGCGCAAGTGTGAGGTTGTCACTACTTAAGGGCTGTGACTTTGTCTTTTAGAAGTGGGAAACCCAGACCAGTCCCTCAGCATGGGCCTGTGTGAACTGGGGAATTAAATTGCCCTTTAAGTGTCAATATTTTTGAAGGGAAGTATTCCATTGGTGACCAGCTTGGGCTTGCCAGTTCCCCAAGTAGCACTTGGTCACACATGCTTTCAGAGCCGTGAGTCAACCTCCAGGCACATGGTCCCTCAGCCACAGTGCTCCAGGGCTGACGCGGGACTGGAGGGGCTATGGGATGGTTCATCCGAGAGCCAGCTGCAAGTCCCAAAAGCCCACTGCACCAGCACCTGGTACTTATCAAGCACTGCTTTGTCTGTTTATTTTTTGTTCATTCACTTGTTGATGTTCTCATGACTCAATGCGCAGCAACTCAGGGCCCTCAGTCTATACACTTGGAAACTGAGATGAATATGACCTCGTTCCTATCCCCAAGGAACTCACAGTGAAGGGGCAAGAAATAAGCCTTTTGCATGGACATTTATTAAGCGCTCTGGGTTCCAAGTTGATCTGATTCTATGCACAACACCACTCTCTGGTGCAAGGAGAGTCATCTCTGTTTCCCAGGCAAGGGGAGTGACATTTAGGTAAAGGAACCTGCCTGCTGTGGCATGCCCCTATGACCAGAGTCAGGATTTGAAGCCAGGCATACTGGCCTGCAAAACTCATGCCCTGGAGCATCCCCTAGAGTGTAGTGTAGTGAAGAGGCCCCAGGATGGGAGCCGGGAGGCTGAGGTTCTGACTTGTGGTGAGTCTTGGTGTTGCTTTCTGTAAAAGGAGGAGGTGAGCAAGAGCTCTGGTTTTTTAAACTTTTCTGCATCTTGGAGACACCTGGGATGCTTAGGTTGCTGCAGGTGTCTGAGTCCACTGCCAAGCCAGTTGAGGAGCCCCTGGTGCCAGGGTTCATGCTCCCAGGAGACTCGACTGGGCAATGAACATGGAACCCACCAGGCTGGCTGTGATGCCTGTGGCCCCCAGCTCCTGTGCTGTGACTCCCTAAATGAAGTCCCCCTGCTCCTCTGCTCCTCACCCCAAGGAACACACAAAACCCCAAGATTGCATCTCCCCATAGAGATGCCACATCAGGTGCAGCAGCGCTGGCTGGCCATGTGCCTTCACATAGAGCCAGTTCTCCTTTTTCTAAAACTTTTTTATTATGGCAACTCTAAAAATTCCCAAAAGGACTTAGAATAGTATAATAAAGCCCCTCATATACATCAGTCAGCAACATTATGTGTGTTGCTTTTATCTGTTCCACCTCCTACAGCTGTCTTTTTGGAGTGAAGGGAAGGGGAAGGCTGGAGTGTTTTAAAGCAAATCCTAAGCATCATATGATTTAACTCAAAAACACATTAATATGTATTGTTAAAAGGTTGATCTGGGGCCTTTTTTCCCTTTGCCACAGTATCATCCATCAGTGGGTGATAATGGATGTCATTATCCATCTAACAAAGCTGACAGTGGTTCCTTCACATCATCTAATACCCTGGCTATTTAAAAATGCCTTTTTATGGTTAGTTTGGATCTGAATCCGAACAGGGTCTACATTGTTTGGTTGATGTGTCTCTTAAGTCTCTTTTAGTCTATGATTGTCTCCCACCTACTTTGTTCTTTTTCCATTGATTTGTTGGGAAACCTGGTTTAGTTGTCCTTAGATCTTTTATATTTTGTGCTTTGAGAAGTTGGTGTTTGGTGAGGACCTAGTGAGACCAGCTATGCTGGTGGCAGTGTCACTGACTGACTGCTTCTGAGAAGTTCTGTGTCAACACATATAAACACCATAAATTGCATTTTGTTGACCCAGACACTTCTGTTCTAAGGAATCAATCCTAAAAGAGGTAGTCTTATATTAAAAAAGCTTTCTGTACATGGATGTTAATCTTAGTATTGTCCCTAATGGAAAAAGAAAACTGAATACAGTTTAGCCAATAATAGGGGAGTTAACTGAATTAAAGGATGTTCAAATAATGGGACATTATGCAGCTATTAAAATTAAACTTACTAGGCGTATTTAATGACAGAGGAAAATACTTACTGTACAATGCTAAGTGAAAAAAGCTGGTTCTGAAACTTAGTATACTGTGTGGTCTTAACTATTTAAAAATAGATACATGCAAAAGCCCGGGAAGGAAATACCCTTTCTAAACCTCAGCAAGTGTGGCCTTAAAGTAGCAGAACCTTGGTGGTTGATAGGTTCCTAATATATGGTGGTGCTTCCACCAAGGGTGCTTCTGACTTTTCCAATGAGATTTTTAAAAATTTCTAAGAAGAGAGGTTGGGGCTTCTCTGGTGGCTCAGTGGTAAAGAATCTGCCTGCCAACACAGGAGACACAGCATCAATCCCTGGGTTGGGAAGATCCCCTAGAAAAGGAAATGGCAACCCATTCCGGTATTCTTGCCTGGGAAATCCCATGGACAGAAGAGCCTGGTGGGCTCAGTCCATGGGGTCACAAAACAGTCAGATATGACTTAGTGTCTAAGCAACAACAAAAAAGAAGAGAGATGGGGAGAGGGGGAGAAAGGAGAAAGGGAAAGACGAGCATGCAGCATTTCATCCTGGCATATAACCTGTAAAGATACATCACCCTAAGTGCCTGTGTCTGGAATCTGTGATGAGCTGAAATAGATACCCTGATTCCTCAGCAAATGGTTTAAAAACACAACAAAGACAGTAATAGGAGCACCCACTCTGAAGTATCTTTTGGATGATTTTGAATCTTAGACTCACCCAAGGTAATGGGTGAGAGGGACACCCACATCTGGCCCTGCCACACCCCTCTCTCTGTCTGTTCATGTGTATAATGGGGATGTAGACCTTCTCCCTGGGACGTGGTGAGAATCAAATGAGCTAATACCTGGAAAATTTTACCTGGCATGTGGTACATGCTCAACAAATTAGATATATAAAACTCCTGCATAAGCCTCCTCTGAAGATGAGCATAATTTCTGGAGAGAGAAGGGGACAGGAGGAAGGGGTGCCCAGTGCTCCACTGACATCTTGTTCTCTTTAGGGTGAAGCTGAGGAGGGGTTTCCTGGCCCCCCTGGACCTGCTGGGCCTACTGAACCCACGGTGAGATTCCTATCCATGCTTGTCAGGGTAGGGATGCACAAAACAGCCACAGAGGATTCTCCCTCTCAAGGGCCCTCCAGTCAGTGCAGGGCTCACTCCAGTACCAGGACTCTCTCCTGGAGCCCAGGAGTTTTATATTTATAAAGCTCCTTTATATCCTGTGCCCTGAAAGGCCCCTGGGTCCCTCACATCCCAAGCTGAACTTATCACCATGCTCCTAGGCCTGCTCTCCCTGCAGGGTTCCCCTGTTCTGGGAATGGTACCCCATCTTCCTGATCACCAAGAGAGAAGCCAGGAAATGCCCTCAAGTGCAACCCCCCCTCCCCGATCCAATCAGTCCCCAAGCCCCTCAGTCTAGTTGTGCAGCGCCTCCTCATCCCTTGGATGGTGACAGCAGCCTCCTAACCGTCTCTCCACCTCATGTCATCACCTCCCTTCTCTCACCCACATGCACACACCACCACAACATGCCCAGACTTAGCTCTAACCCCTAACCCAGATCCTCCTTACTTGATGATTGAAGGAGGCTTTGCCTGGTTCCCATCCTCAGGAATTAAGTGCCAGAAAGTTGTTTTGAAAGTTTCATTTTGTTCTTTGGAGGAATTTGATGACATTCAACAAGTAGACATTGAGTGCCTTCTTGGTGTCAGATCTCATGATGGACCCTGGGCACCCAGAGGTGTCTCAGGACTGGGCCGATTCTGGAGGAGTCCTAGCCTAGCGGCGCCGACAAATACACACAACTGAGCTTCAATGCCAGGTGGCCCTACGGCCAAATCCAGAGCTCCACAGAGGCTGGTGGGAACACAGAGCAGGAGAGATGAATTCTGTCTGAAAACGGGGTTGGGCAGGGCTTCCTGGAGGAGGTGACCATGGAACTGGACCTTGAAGGACGAGTAGGGGTTAGAAATGCAGGAAAAGAGGGGATGAGAGGCTGTGAAAGTGTCCTGTGTTTGAGCACTGGCCGTATGTTGGCTGCACAGCTGGGAGGGAGAGAAGAAGGAGGGCAGCTGTAGCAGGATCAGGCAAAAGAGCCATAAGGGAAGTCAGCAGCAGCAGTTATAGGGGCACAGAATACTGGAAAACTTTCAGTGACATGCCCATCTTCGGAGAGTGATGGTGAAACCAAGCCGTGGGAACTTTTTCTCTCTGCAGGTGGAAGAGGAGGCTGAGGGCTCCGGCCTGGGCTGGGGCTTGGATGTTGGCTCTGGTGACCTGGTGCACAGTGAGGAGCTGTTAAGAGTGAGTGTGAAGGGTTAAAAGCCCTGGTGTCGGGTGGCAGGGAGAGGGCAGCGTTCATGAGGATCCAGGAGGGGGACACAGGGACTGATAACAGATGAAACCAGCTTGGCCACTGTAGATGACTGCTGAGGCTGACGGTGGGCTCCTGGGACTCACTGTACTTCCCATCTACATTTATGTATGCTCGGCATTTCCATCTTTGGTCAGTTTTAGGTGAGTCTGACCTTAGTTTATAGTCAGGAGCCCCACTTTACACTTGCCTCATTCTCCTGGCAGCCTTCTCCAGCAGCTCTTCCACAGCAGGTATGCCCATCACCTCCACCTCTACCACCGGCTCTGCCCCCCACCCCCTTACCCATTACAGAGACCTGCTGGCCTCTTCTCTACATAGCATTTCACACTTTGATTTCCAGACCCTTCTCAAAACCCTCCCTACCCTGAGGCAGCCCCCTCTCTACCTCTCCAGACCACTCTTTCTGCCTCTTTGGCAACTCTTGCTCCCCCAGCCTCTTGCCCAAGGCTTGGCCCCCACTGGTCCCTCTAGATTTCCCCCTGGGAACACCTCTCCTCTCAGCTGAATCTCATGCATCTGTCCTCAGAGCCCCAACCTCATTCCATCCCTTCCTCTGAGCCCCTGTCAAGAATCCCCATCTAGAGGGCTCTGCTCAGCTGCTTTTCTGCCCACTCATCATGGCAGGGCTGGAAGGGTTCAGGACTCACTGGGTGAGTGGGACAGGACCCACTTAGAACATCCAAGCTGGTGGCATCAGCAAACCCAGCCCCAGGCTAAAAAGACTAGTACATTGCAGGGGTATTTTAATAAGGCTTAACAATAGGCCTTAACTCAGACAGTAAAGAATCTGCCTGCAATGCAGGAGACCTGGGTTCGATTCCTGGGTCAGGAAGATCCCCTGGAGAAGGGAATGGCAACTCACTCCAGTATTCTTACCTGGGAAATCCCATGAATAGAGGAGCCTGGCAGACTATATAGACCATGGGGTCACAAAGAATTGGACACAGTCACAACTGAGTGACTAACCCTTTCACTTTCTAACAGTAGGCAGTTTTGGACTAACCTCTCAGGTAATCAGAAAACTAAAGTAGAGCACCTCTGAGAATTCCAACAAATTGCATCTTTATTGTATACATACCTCTGGGGAGAAAACATGATATAATGGGCTTAAAAAGACTTGGGTCCAAATCTCAGCTCTTCTCCTAATTAGCTGTGTGTGTGAGCTCTTAAGCAAGTCACGTCTTCTCACTGAGCCTCAGTTTCCCCATCTTCTAAGGAGCAACACCAGTCTCTACCTGTAGGGTTGTTGTCAACAATGGAGTGAATGGAACATATTCATTTGTCCCCTCCTGCACTGTTTTTTAACAAGGTGTCTTTTTTTAGGGTCCTCCAGGTCCCCCAGGACCACCTGGCTTACCTGGGATCCCAGGAAAACCAGGAACTGATGTTTTCATGGGACCCCCTGGATCTCCTGGAGAAGATGGACCTACTGGTGAACCTGGTCCCCCGGTAAGCTACTGAAGTCATCACCCCCTCTCTGTACCCATGGGGCTTCCTTTAGCCAGGGAGGGGATACAGACTGCAGATTCCAGTGCTAAGGCTTATGACTAGGAGGTGAGCAGCTAGCTGGCATTTGTAAACAAAATCCTCCTCAGCCAAGACATTACTGTTACTAAGACTCCAGATAAGAAGCAACAGCCAAGGAAAATATCATCCTACACGTTGTTTCACTGCTTCATCTTAGTCTGTGTAGGAAATGCAGGCTCATGTAAAATCTTAGAATCGTAGTCCATCAGTGCTCAGCCTGGGGTGGGAGGCCCCAGAGACCATCTAGTCCAGCCCTGCCCCCAACTCCCCCGCAGAAGAGAAAACAAAACCCAGAGAGTGAAGGACACTCGTTTACAGGTGCACAGCCAGCAGTGGCCGAGCTGTGGCCAGGACGGTTGTTCCGCTACAGACTGACACAAGGCTTTAAACTCACCAGCCTCACCTGCTGGGTCTTCTCAGCTCTGGCCTCCTTTTCCAAAGAGGGTTTGTATTTGATACTTATCAAAGATATTGTAGGCTGATTGTCCTTGATGTTCCTCAGGGGCCTGAGGGAAAACCTGGACTTGATGGAGCCTCTGGTCTTCCTGGAATGAAAGGAGAGAAGGTACGGGGAAAGGGGGCGGGGTGTTGTTACATAGGGAAGCACCAGGCGCATCCTGCCTCTTTGCCCTCTAAACCTGACCTTGCCTCTGATCCCATCCTGTTCCTCCCTGCTGGATGTCTCTCCCCAGGGCTCTCTATACCCAAACCTGCACTCAGCATCTTCTCTCATTTACTCCTGCATGTTCCCAGCTTCCAAGAATGGCACTGCCAACCACCCAGTCACCTGGACTCAAAAGCAGAGTCTTCTCTAACTCCTCCCTCCTCTCCCTTTCTTGCCACCATCAGTCCGTGGCCAGGAGTGGCCAATCTTAAGTCCACATCTCTCACCTCTCTCTTTGCCCTGACCTGACATTCATTCTTCCTTTCCTACAGGGTGGCATCAGGCCCCTCACTGGTGCCCCTTCTCCCCACTTGCCAGTCCATCTTCCTCGAGCAAGCTCTCATCACTCACTGTCTTTCCACTGAGAAAGCACCATTGGCTCCCTCATGCCTGCAGGATGGAACCTTCACTGTGCGCAGATCTTTAAGTCCCTTCCTGACCTACCTCTTAGCTCCCTGCCCCTGCTCCCTCACACACCCGCCTCCAGGCCAGCCAGCCCTACTGAAAGGCTCCAGGCTCGCACAACCTCCTGGCCTCTGCGTGGGGCTTCCTTTCCTTTCCCTTTCCTCATCCTCCTAGGCCCAGTTCAGATCTATCCTCTGGGAAGTTCTCCTGGACATCTTATGAGTAGAAAGCACCCCTCCTTCCTCCACTTCCCTTTAGCTCAATATTGATTCTGCTGGGACCCCTCCAGCCAGGGACACTATAGCTGTTAGTTTACCAGTCAGCTCCCCACCCCACTCGGACAACCAGAGTAGAAGCACCGTCTGTGTCTCCTTAGAATCTAGCACAGGCTTCTGTGAGCAGTTTGATGAATCCTCCATTTCCGAGTCTCACACGCCTTCATTCTCCTCCTTCTCCATAAACCCATGTAATCTTCTGTCTGTTAAGCCCACTTGGTGCTGTGAGGGTGGGGTTCCTGCCCATTGTGTTCCTGGCCTGGTTGATGAGATAAGCTGTGTTCTGCAGAGGCAGACAATAAAGATAAGGTGAACTTCCTTCTAGAGATCTAGTCTTGAGCTTCACTGGGGTTCAGAGGAGGGAGGGTTCATCCACATGGCTAGGGGAGTGGAGACCCTCTGTGTACCCCACCTGGACAAAGCTGTGGGAAATGCTGACTCCCTAGACACCACCACCATCACTGAACTGAATTTCCGTTTTCAGTCAGCTCTCAAGTGTGTTTAATTGAAACAGTAACTCAATTTTCATGGAAAGCTCATTTCTCAGAAAGAGAAGAAACAATTGTTGAGTTTTACAGAACTCATTTTACATGGACCAGCTCTTTCATAAGAAATTAAAATTTGCAGAAAACATTACAAGACTTACTCTCATCTTCCCTCCTCTTCTTACCAGCTACCCTGCCCCTGCCCCACACCCCTTCCCCTCACACTTCTGCCCCCTCCACACCCCTCGCTGTCTGGTCTCAGACTGAAAAATGCCCAAGCCCACACCCACATCCGCCTGCAAACACCCGTGCAGGCACACTCTGCAGCTGCTCAGACACTCGGTCATACACAAAAGCGGCAGGCTTGCCCAGAATAATTGTGGCAGATAAATCACTTTTTTCTTCCTAGAATTTGCTATAAGATCTAGTTTATTGCCCTGTGTCTATGATGGTTTCTGGTCAAGGAAAAGCAGACTCTAGAAGGACTTGGAAATTTGCTTCAGGAGAGCTGAAGGGAAACCTTGTACGTGACACTTACCCACCACCCCCTGCCCCCTGCAAAGTAAACCAAGGAGAATAGTCTGAAGGTGAAATAACAACAAAAACACGCTAAAGAAAGTGAATAATCTCAGGGATGTAACACCACATAAAATCCAATGATACGTGGGATCCTTGACTCTCCTCCGATCTCTACTTCAATTTACATGCCTCCAATGCCAGAGGACTCATTTCCTGCCCAGGCAATGCTTTCCACGGCTAGGTGGACACTTGCAGGGAGGTCGTTCCTCATTGTTACCAGCACAGCAGCCTCTCTTCTCACCTGCAGGACACACAGACCAGTCTAGATAGTTGAAAACCCCGAAGAATAAGATTTGGTTTACTTGGCTGGAAATATATTGTTATAGGTAATCATTTTCAAATGTGAGATTGTCATCAAAATGTGGATGTCATTAAGAATTCATCAAATATATTATTCTGTGTTGAGTTTGATCATAGGAATACTCCATAATTTATTTTCCCCAAATTAAGATGAGCAGCCACTCTGAGATCTTTAGCCCATATAAGAATGGGCAGGGGATGGCTTGCTTTCTCATCTATAGAATGGTTCTGGAAAGGCTGCTGAAGAACTCACTGGAAATGGCTCTCTGAAAAATTACTGCTTTTGCACTGTAGATTCTGCCGTCTTCAGCACAGACCTAGGACTAATGGTTGTCATTCTTTTCCTTCTTTCATAATCTGACTAATACATGTTATTCTTCAGTCTCAAAAGGCACTGGGATGCCCAGGCAGAAGAGGGTTTACGTTTTGAAATTTTCTTCAGTGCCCAGGATTGCTGAGGACTGTTAAGCTCCCAGTAACTGGCTGTGAGTAATCTCACTGAGCTCCTGAAATGTCATTGCTGGCCACTGTAAAAGCAGCTTTTGCATGAGATATGTGAGGAATGCAAGTAAATGACCATCACCTTCCCTTTCTCCAACCAGTCCCAAATTGGCTTCGGTCAATTCTCTAAATCTTGTGTAATAAGGAACAGTGTACCCCTTCCCAAGAATCTGAGTGGTGAGCTGCTCTTAAGTAGAATCTAGTAATAGGTTTAGAGCTGTAACAGCTTGTTTCAATTAAACGCTATGATATTGGCTGGATTTCCTATTTTATATTTTCTTTAATCATCAAATGTATTTGGTACAAAATCTGAATTGTAGGCCTCCATGAAACCATATAGAACATAGTCGATTTTAATTATAACAAATTGAAGTTATCGGTGTAACACTGTATATAAAACCAGCAGACGTTGACAAGGCAGTAAGTAAGAAACCACAACTGAAAAGGTCTTTGATGTTCTATGATGAAGTCTAACATTGTCCTTAGCAAACCCAGCTACCATAATGAGCCAGAATTTTTAAAAGTATTTATTTATTTGGCTGCGCCAGGCATGTGGGATCTTCAGTTAGTTATGGCATGCAGGATCTTTTAGTTGTGGCATTCAAACCCTTAGTTGAAGTACGTGGGATCTAGTTCCCTGACCAGGGATTGAACTCGGGCTGCCTGCATTGGGAGCATGGAGTGTTAGCCACTGGACCACCAGGGAAATCTCCAGAATTTCTAATAAATCCTAAACCATTATTTTGCAACATGCAGCACTCCCACACCTGGTTCTTTCACAGTGTTTCTGCTGTAGAACTGGGCTCTCCATACCCCATCATCATATTCAGACTCGCAACTCTGCTGGTTGGAATTCCAAGACAGCGCATAGCCTCACCACACAGTTCTCTCACTGAGGAGTGAAGTATAGGTCTGCCTTCACCATTTAGTTATGGGGTCTTTGCTGATCCTTTAAGTTGGAGCTACCACTTTGACTCTGCCTATTCATGTACGTTACAATAACATAAGCTCTTCCATCCCCAAACTGATCTACTCATATTGCAAAATGGTGGTCACCAAATCTGTGAGCCAATGAAATGGGTCTGGATACTATCTCTTCATACCTACAAGCTGGATAAAATCATCTGTTTCTGAGACAGATAAATCAAGGTCTAACATACCTTCTGGAACTTCCTTTGAAACTGCTACAAGATGTACTCTTGATTTGAGAAGTCAGAAAGACAATTGAAAAAGTACAGTTTTTCACTGTATGAGCATCCTTTTCTTAAATGGAGTCAACAGTAATAATGTTTTCAGAGAATAGAGTCCAAAAATCAAGAGACTGGGCTAAGTTAACTTCTATTTCACAATATCTCTGACCGAGATTGGACTTATTACTGGAAAAATACATAAGGATGGTACTTCCTTCAAGGACAAATTGCACTGGATAGCAGACGATGGTGGCTGGCCACACCCAAGAAAAACAGACCCAGAAACTGTAGCATGCAGGTTGGGCAGCAGAACTGGAACCCAATTCTTCCTGTTTCTGCTCTGGATGTAAGATCACACTTAGTTCTTTCCAGGTTGGGTCGGCAGGCAGGGAAGCAACAGGACCCCATTTACCTCTGCTTCCTTCTGCAAGCACTCCTCTCCTCCCACCATCCCATAGAGTAGCTGGGTTCACTCTGCAGTTCTCTCTTTAAGTATGTCTGTTCTGTTATTCAACCTTTCTATAGAGTATTTCCTCTCAGCAGTTACATATCTTTGTCTCTAAGATCTCTAATTGATTTTTTTCTATAACCACTGTTCTTATTTCATAATAGTTTGCCTTGTTTCTTGGCTGTAATAATATCCTCCCTTTTCTCCCTGAGAGTATATAGTATTTACTTAGAGTCCTGATTGGTTCGTGTTCTTAGCTCTGTTTCCTCAGGAGACATTCCATGGTTGATGCTGTTCTCTTTCAGAGTGTTGCTTTTGCTCAGATGTGTGGGGTTTCTTGCTTGTGTGTTTATGCTTTAGAAATTGGAATCCCTCTTTAATCTGTTTTCTGCCTCTGTTTATACAAAGTACTGGTGAGTTGGGTGGTAGCTACTTCTGCAGGTTTTAGAACAGGAGGATTAGGATGTGCCTCAACAGCTGATCTTAGGTGTTTGGGGTACCCTTGGATCTCCCAGAGTCTGCTAGCCATCTGGGGCTCTGCCATATCCCTTTGCTTCAATAAATAACTCTTATTGTTCTTGTAGAGAAAATGGAAGGTGAGGGGAGAGGGGCAGGGCTCCATGGCTATCCAGCTCCAGAATGTCAGCTTCTCTCTATCAGAGCCGTAGTCTGCTCTTGGCTTCCACTCCTCCCTTACCTGATATTTTTTTCCCTGTGGTTTGTCTCCACGGCTGAAGCCTCTGGCTTCAGCTTCCCGTGTTTTCTCGTTGGCATTCCTCACTGTTTCAGGTTCAGTGTCACTCACCATCTTATTTTTGAGCATGACTGTTTTGAAACTATCCACTCTGTCAGTTCTGTGGATTTGATATAGGAAGAGGAGGAGAGGTTTAGGGGAAGGCGCAGCCTTAGACTGTGGCTTTGTCATGGTGTCGAGAGCCTTCTGTGTGGCCATGCAGTTTCTGGCTTCTTCTCTTGAGGGTGCTTGGGTGGTCTCCTTGGAGGTCCTCCAGCTGGGGGCCCCCGACTGCAGTTCTCTAATGTAGAGCAGTGTATGCTGTGGCTGACCACTCCTGACCATCAGCTCCCATTGGTCCTCCCCTCTGCTTTGAGCTCACAGCTGGCTCTTTACCTTGGGATCCACATCTAACCCCCCAGAAAACCTCTACTGTGGCCCCCATTGGTGGTGGACACATAAGCTGTTTTAGAGACCCTCACCCTCAAGTCTGGGGCTATTCCAGCCAGCTTTTGGTCTTTAGATATTTCCAGAAGAGAGTCAGCCATTATATACATATCTCCAAAGCACTGGGAATACATATCAAATTCTTGAAGCCCCTTTTTCTTGGCTTTGAGGAGGAGAGGCACCCCTTTATTTCCATCTTGGGAGGGTGGGGAGAGGGCCCACTCAGTACAATGACAGCTGTCCAGGGAAATCCTTCCTTTACAATCTTTCCCTGGTTCATCTTCAACTTCTGCTTTTCACTCTTGAGATAGGTAATGAACTAAATGGTTCAAAAATGGGTTTCACAAACTTTCAGCATGATCTGCCTAGCAAACCCACAATTACTGCAATGGGCTCAGGTTTGAGACATCAGTCAAAACTGCACAGGAAGAGTCCCATTTTAATGTCCTGTTACTTAAGTGTCTGTAATCCTGCATTTTCTTCTAAATATACCTAATGGAAGATATATTAATCGGTCATCATTTTTTTTTCAGGGAGCTAGAGGACCCAATGGCTCAGTTGGTGAAAAGGTAAAAAATGAAAAAGAAACATTTTCTCCTCCTTCTTCCTGTCTCTTTGGGTTTAGTATAATTGAACTGTTGGGCTGAATTACTAAACATGTAAATATCATGGATCAGAGAGCAACATCTGGATGGAACTGCTTGTGGAAGGCAGAACAGCTGGAGCTGGAGGAGAGTGAATAACCTGCCAGGTTTTCTCCTTTGTCACTCCCTCCACCCAAATGCATTCAATGAGCGCCATCAGCTTATCTCCAAGTAAAATGTCAACTGGCAAGACAGCTGTTTCTGTACCATTAAGCAGCACCAATCAGAGAGAATCCATCCATCTAATGAAGTTCAAAGAACAATTTTCTGACTCAGGTGTGAATGTTGTTCCTTCCATGAATGAAACCAAGACTAGATAGTCAGCCTGTCCCCTTCCTCACAGGGTGATCCCGGCAACAGAGGCTTACCAGGACCCCCAGGGAAAAATGGACAAGTTGGCGCTCCTGGGGTCATGGGACCCCCAGGGCCTCCTGGACCCCCTGGGCCCCCAGGCCCTGGATGTACAACAGGACTTGGATTTGAGGTATTTTCCTTCATCTCTGTGGTTGAAGAGCAACATACATTAGGATGACCAGAAAGGCCAGCTAACTGGACGCCACGGTGCTGCTGGTTCTCCACAGAACCCCAGCTCCCAGCACCACACCTGGCACGAGGAGGTGTCTGGGAGTCAGATTTGAAATTCTCCTTCTTCTTCCCACCCTAGGACACCGAGGGCTCAGGAAGCATCAGGCACTTACATGAGTCCATCTCTGGGCCAACGGCTTCAAGTGTAGGTTGACTTTTGAAACCTTCACTTTGAGGATTGTCATTGCTATCATGCTGGAGTGGGGAAGCTGTGGGGTGCCGTCCTGCTCTGTTACTTTCAATAATTCACACTCTCTGAGCCTCCAACTTCCAGTTGTGCGGTGGGGAGACCAAGTGCTCTTTACAGCTTGTTTCTTTGAGGAAGAGCATAGAGGTATTGCACAAGATATAATATGCAAAAACTTGAAAATTATCTTTCTCTCTCTCTCCCCAGTCCCTAACCATCAAGCATCTCTGCTTCATTGCCTCCTTTCTGCTGCCCTTTCAAGACTCACACTTTGCCCCATTTCAGAATCCCATGCTCCTAACAGGTACCGCTGCCCGCTACATCTTCCCCCAGGGAGGTGTGGTCCATCTTCTGCTACAATACTTCTCTCAAAAAGACCAGTCCCCAGGATCTCATTATGTTTGTCAAGCGGTACCCAGAGCTGAGCACACTAGTACAGGAGGAGCTGAGCCTCACGGAGGAGAGCATCACTGCCCCCTCCATGATTGAATAGGAAGACCTCCCCCACCCCCCAGATGCAGAGGGCTCTGAGGTTCAGGATCAAAGGACACTCAGCCAGTGCTGGGAGAGGACCTCTGTTCCTCTTGCTGTCTGAGATGTTCCTTCCTTCTGACTCTGTAAGGGGAATTTGCCCTTCATCTTTTGCTACCATTATCAGGGATAAAATCCTTGTGAGAGCTTAGGGAGAGATGGCAATATGGAAGGATAGATGGAAAGTGGGCAAAGTAAATAGAATAAAATTCAAAGAATATTTGTTTGTTTTGCCAGGGTCCCAAAGGAGAAAAAGGAGACCAGGGACCTAAGGTGAGGTCATAAATCTGTAGTAGGGGTGAGAGAAGTTTTCATCCCGGTTCTAGGAGCATTATCCATATACAGTGAATTTTTTCCCACTCTCACTGCTATATCCAGGGTGACAGAGGGATGGACGGAGCCAGCATTGTGGGACCCCCTGGGCCCAGGGGGCCACCAGGGCGCATCGAGGTCCTGTCTAGTGTGAGTATCACCAGGTCAGAGCATGGCTATGTGTTTTGTGATTTTGCTAAAGAGGAGGGAGGGTTGTCCATAACTTCAGCGCCTTCAGGGCTGCTAGTTATGCAGGGGGCTTGTAGCTGGCATCTGGTGTTGGAGTTTCCACCTGCCAGCATGGGCCATCTGTCTATGCCTATTATGATAGCTCTATTGTCTCACATAGTGTGTCCCAACCCTCTCTTCTGGTTGGCAGCATTTGCAGTCAGGAAAATAGGTATAACAGAGTTGTAACCAACAGGCAAGGAACATAAGCGGGGGAACCAGGGAGGAAAGATGGTTTAGGATATGAGAAATCAAGACGGATTTTCTGGAAGAAGTATCTTTGAGGAGGGACTTGAAAGCTAAGCAGGATTTACCAGGTAGGCGTGGAGGACTGGACTTCCAGAACTCAGGGGGTCGGGACTCTCAGAGCCGAAGCACAGAATAGAAAAGGCCCAGGGAGTTGATGGGCATGGGGGTGTGTGGAGAGTGATGGAAATTTGTAGAGAAGACGGATGTGGGCTGGGACCCAATCGCAGCCCACTGGACATTAGAACATCACATTTGTGAAAAATCGTGGCCCTTATGAGAGAAATTACATGGTACTGGTAAGATGACAGAAAGACAAAAAGTCCCAAATAACTGAAAAAAAAATGACTAGAGATTTTTAAGTATAATTCAAAAATATCAAATGTAGATAAGGATGTGGTGAAATAGAAAAATCTCTTTGCTGGAAGTGTAAATTGTACAGTCCCTTTAGACAGCTCTTTGACAGCCTGTTAATATGTTCATACTGAAAATTTTCACATGGAAAGACCTCCATGTCATATGATTGAGTAAAAAAAGCAAGTTGAAGAATAATACATATAGCCTGGTACCATTTATATAAAATAAGCACTTGGACAGATACACATAAAACACACACACATCCCCCAACAACACCATTTTCTGTGGGTATTAATATTATTATTAATTTATAATTATATATTAATAACATATAAATATAATATTGTTTCAGTCACTCATTCATGTCCAGCTCTTTGAGACCCTATGGATTGCAGCATGCCAGGCTTCCCTGTCCTTCACCATCTCCTTCACCATGTATATATTTTAAAGTATAAAAATTTATAAAATTTTAATATTTAAAATTATACAAGAAAGAAGACATTCATATACTGTGCAATTTTAAGATTAATCAAAAGAGAAAAGTGATAATGTGGCTCAGGGCCACCTTAAGAAGTGGGTGGAGTGTGTGTATTGGCAGTGGGCGGGTGTTGTCAGTGTCTGCCTGCATCTGCCATGCAGGGTGACTTCAGTTAAAGCCTCACTGCCAGGAACAAGGTGGAATATGTGCCACCCTCTGTCTCTTCGTCTGATTTTTCTCTTTTCAGTCTTTGACCAACATCACCCGAGGATTCATGAATTTCTCGGACATTCCTGAGCTCGTCGGGCCTCCGGTGTGTATCCACAGCTGCCCTGGAATGAGGGTCCTACCCAGATACCCCAGTTGAAACTAAGTTGGGTGGGTTTGGAATCTTTGGGCTCCTGAAGCACAGAGCTTAAGTGTCTCAAAGTAGAATGGAAAGAAAGCTTTGTGTCTCTGAGAAGTTGCTGCAACATTAATTTGATTGTGCTGGGAGTTTTGTCCAATGAAGTGGAAGCTTCCAGTCCCTTGCATCAGAAATATGTGTAATGGAAATCAGAGAATCATAAGTAACAAGTTAATTGACGTCTGAGCAATGCTTTGAGCCTGCTTTTATTTGCGTGGTCTCATTTCTCAGAAGGGGAGGAGCCTACTGCTAGTGGGGACACTGGCACATGCGGAGGGAATGTGACTGGCGTCAGCCCTCCTGGCCCCGTTTAGAGACCAGGAACACGAAGAAGCTACCTCATTTCTTCAAGCCCACAGAGTCAGTTTGTGACACACCAGGACCTCAGAGGAAGGAAGCTTCCTCCTGCAGCCCGTGTGGTAGATTCCCATTGCATCTTCTGCATCTGCTGGTGACAGCTGGGGAGAGAGGAAAGAGCTCTGGCCATGAAAGCTTTGGGTTCCCAGTCCCCAGTGGGGTTGGCCTGAACCCCTGCCATCCACATCCTGGGCAAAACTCAGCTCTCTCCCCAAGGCTCTTGCAATATATATCCTGAAACAAAATGTCTGAGAGATTCCTTTAGAAGCCAATGTCTCCTGCCGTGTGCCTCTGTTCGTGGGTCGCTTCACTGTCTCTTCCCTACATCTAATGGGGCTCCCTTTCCTTGATTTCTGCTAGAATCATCCAAAGCGCCCCAATAAGCAAACCCTAAAGCAAACAAGCAAAAGTCATTTCACAAAGTTTTCTTCTAATTATTGGAAGTTTAGAGCATTAGGTGGCTTAATTCTAAAGCAAAACACAGCCTAAGATCTAAGAATCGGCATCTCTGTTCTGAGTCCTTGGGCCTTGTCTGCCCACACCCCTTCTCTCTTTCCCACCCCAGGAATCTTCCTTCTGTCCCAATCCCTGTCCTTCTCTTTGACAAATCCAGGCCTTCAAGGGTATCTCTAAGGGAGGATCAAGATTTTCCTATTCAGATAGTTCCCTCCCAGTTGCACCCTTATGCTTTTCCACTCCACTGTATCGATTCCTGGGTTGGGAAGATCCCCTGGAGAAGGTAACGGCTACCCACTCTAGTATTCTGGCCTGGAGAATTCCATGGACTGTATAGTCCATGGGGTCGCAAAGAGTCAGACATGACTGAGCGACTTTCACTTTCATCACTTTTCGTATGTATATATATGTATATATAAATGTATATATATATATATTAGTATATAGTCCTTCATACCTGCTGCTTCTGCATCTACATATTCAACCAACCTTGGATAAAAAAAAGACTGAAAAAAAATCCAGAAAGTTTTAAAAAGCAAAATTTGAATTTGCTGCATGCTGGCAACTATTTACATAGCTTTTACATTGTATTAGGTATTATAAGTAATCTAGAGATGATTTAAAGTATATGGAGTATGTATATTGGTTATATGCTGACCATTTTATGTAAGGGGCTTGAGCATCTGAGGATTTTGGTATCCACAGGGGATCCTGAAACCCGTACCCCTCAGATACCCGGGGATGACTGTACATTGGGAAAGTTGTTGTCCTTCAGTTGTATCTCTGTATGTATATTCTGCCAAACTCGAATGCCTTTAATAGGTATGTGGGTAGCTGGGCTTGGAGGAAAAAGTGTCCTGGCACCATGTGGAGTGAACCACAAATTTTCTGTTTCCTAGAGCCTTTAAAGCAGCTGGCCATTTAAAATTCTCCCTTTCACTGAGGGAAGAGAACTGAGTCTCACCAACTGCCCCCACTTCTAACCCCAAATACCCCAGCACACCCTTGGGGTCCACTCCTCAGAGTTTGGGAACTTCTGAGAGTATTTGTGGAGGTCAAGCACTGCATTCATTGCCCCAGGGGTTTCTGAGGTCGGGAAGGAGGACGAGTGGTTGGGGGTGGGGGAGGCTGGGACTTACGGAGCCCAGAGTCCTGACTGGGGGTGCAGAGGCTCCAGGCTTCTGGACATTTCCTGGCTCCGTGCTAACTACCTGTGTGACTGCATGGTTCTTCCCCCTGTGGAATGGATCATGAGTCCCACTGGGTGGGGACATGCTTGGGCCTTTGGGAGGTGCTAGAGGAAGTGAGCCCCTGGAGGTCAGGTTCCTGCTGGCCTGGAAGTGCTGCTCCTGAGCTGCCTCTTTGTCTTTCTGTGTCACAGGGCCCCGAGGGCATGCCTGGGCTGCCAGGATTCCCAGTGAGTACCACGGTAGCATCTTCCTATGTGCCCTGTGGCTGTGTACATTCTGTTCCTCCCACCTGGAATGCTGTTCCTCTCCATCTGCACAGCTAAGCTCTAGTAGTTCTTGCTCATATAGCCTTTCCTACTTGCCCCTACCTGGAGTGATTGTTCCCCACTTTGAGTCCAAAATGGCTTTATTTTCACCTCTTTTCTGCCTTGAATAACAGTTATTTATGCCCCTATCCTTTTTTCCTCAACTGTACCATAATCAGCTTGCAGAGGGTTGGATCTTGTTCATCTCTTTCTAGCCTAGAGCCAGCCAGAGCCAGAGCTGGAGCCCACGGTTGGCTTCCTATAAATGCGAGTAGATGAATCAGTCATTTCAGGTAGCTGGAGTCAGAGTAGATCAAATTCCTAGAGAGAGAGGATGGTGGTGATGGGGGACCACAAGGGGGGAATCAGAGCCTGGAAGTCCAATAATTAGTAGTCTGTGTGCACCATGCTATGGGGCTTCTACCGTGGAAGGTAAAAGTGCATTTCCGTGTAGGAAGTGATCAGTTGAGTCTAAATGTTTGAGTCTGCTTTGAAGCCCAAGGCTCCAGAGTGAAATCTGCACCATTTCTCTGTTCTGAAAAGGCCTAAATGCCACTGGTGACATGTGTGCTCCTTCCAGGATAGATGAGGGAAATTTATCAAAAAATGTAATAGAAATTTGTCATTGATGGTAGAATTGTAAGTGGTTTCTTTTTCTACATTTTATATTTTCTGAGGCTTTCTATTTTTTTTAAAGGAGCATATGCTATGCTAACACTAAAAATACAGGAGAACTCGACATTAAAAAACAGGAGAGAGTGACAGCCACAGGGAAGATATCTTAGGAAGAGGAGGCGAGAACTCTGAGCTCCAGGCCCAGCTTGGCTGCTCCAAAACCAGAGCATGTTCCAGACACATTTGCCTCTGAATGACTGGTTCTGTGTTCCTGAGGGAGCCTTGGGCTCCTCAGAGGAGCCTTTGGGACCACTTGAAGAGTAAGGAGGGGGCCAAATAAGCAGGATCCAGGGCACCGACAAGGCTCCATTTGATGTATTTTTTTATATATTGGGCTTTTGTTTAAGACTTTACTTGAAAAAAGGGAATGAAAAGAGTTTCACTGCTAAAAAATAATAACAAATATTTGAGGGCCACTGCATTAACCCAGAAGAAAGGGACTTGTGAAAAGCTAAATTACATAAAAAGTGTTGAAACCCTTTTTTGGGGCAGACGTCTGGCTGTGTGAGTCATTGTCACAGATGTTAAGTGTCTGTTGGAGTTGAGACGAGGTCACCTCTGACCGGGTGTGCAGAATTTGGTTCTGCAGAGGGAATAGTGGAGGCAGTGTTGGGGGTTGGGAGTGGGTGCAGAGAGGCTAAGGGGACAGGCTCACCCCTGGTGGAGTGACAGGAGTGGAGGATGAGGTGCCGAGGCCAGCTAGGATCACTTTGGGTGTCAGACTAGGGTGTCTGGATCCCATTCCTTAGGTAGTGGGGAGCCAGAGAAGGGGTGGGAATCATGGAGGATGGATGATGGGGGAAATGGGCTGCAGGATGGCCTCAACGACCCATGGGCGACCAGAAGCAACAGGCAAGGCCACTTCAGTGATGCCCATTGGAGGAAACGATAGTTCAAAGAGAAATGGGGCCTCTAGGGCTCCTAACACTCAATGCTGTCTTCCTTCCCCCAGCCCACAATTTCCAGACCACTTAAAATTAGGAAAACATCGTGACTGTGACTTCCACTGGCACTCTGTGTTCTTTTACTTTGGGGGGAAAAAGAAAGAAACCTTTGTTTAGTTAAAACATTTTAATTTTAACAAACAACCAAATACTCTCCAATAATTCTTTCTAGGGCCCGAGAGGTCCAAAAGGTGACACTGGCGTACCTGGATTTCCAGGACTAAAAGGAGAACAGGTAAGAAGGGCCAGGTATGTGGGTGGGAGAATTTGCTAAATATTTCAAATGGGTTGAAAGTAGCTGTTAACTTTTTTAAAGTTTGAGATATAATTCACGTACCATAAAATGCACCCCTTTCAATTGTGAAATTCGGTGATTTTTAGTATAGTTGCAAGGTCATGCAGCCACTACCACTACCTAATTATAGAACATTTTCATGTTGGAAGAAACACTGTGTCTTGTAGCAGTCACTCCCCAGCTCTTCACTTTCATGATCTCAAGATTCCTCCAGGGTGCAGGTGCGGTGCATGGAGAAATAGGTTCTCGTTGGAAAGAGAACTCAGCCAACACTCCCCTGAATGCTCTTCCCGCAAGTTCTGTGCTCGATCTAATTGCCTCCGCTGGGCTCTCACATTAGAATGTGCACTCCCAGAGGGCAGGCACATCCACTTCCCTTTCTGTGGCTCCAGTACTTAGCACTGTGCCTGATACATGAATGGCACTCAAAATATTTGCTGGATGAAAGGATGTATGAGTAATGAATGCAATGAATGCTAACATTTGGAAATTCTTATTATGCTATTAAATTATTATGATTATTATAAGCTGGGGCATTCTGCAGTTGGTTAGCAGTCTTGCTCCAGAAGTTTTGGAATAAATATTTAGCATGCAGAGCATTTCCTGAGATTCCTAGGACATTGAAATGACCTTTGTTCCCTTCCACATTTGCTTCTTAGAATTGATTTCCCAGTTGGTTTTTATAGGTAAGGGGAGAGTGACATTTTCATAAACAGACTGCAGTGACTCTGCATTGGATTCATCTGTTCATCCACCCATTTATATACCCATCCTGCTTACATCCATTCCCTTTAATATACCAGCCAGGTTCCTGTGCTAGGCGCTAGGAACAGTGAGATAAGATGTGAGGAACAGACATGCAGAGAGCCACAGAGAGACCAGTTATTGCTGTAATGGAGGTCTGTACAAAGCCAGCAGGAGCAACCCTGAGCCTGCCTTGGGGTGTCAGGGAAGGTGGGTGTGTCTCTAAGAGAAAGGACCATTAGCTACTCTCTTTCCTTCCTTCCCGAACCATTTCACACTAGCCCCAAGGAAGTGGAGAGAGTCTCTAGTATCTGTTGGACCACGGTCCAGGGGGCGGAGGGTTCAGTGTGCTGGGTCTGAGTTTAACACTACATGAGACCTTATCTTGGGGTGCCTTTTGCTGCCTCGGGCCTGCAGAGAGGGTGTGGGGCCAGGGCAGCTCTGGCTTGTGAGGAGGCCTGGTCAAATCAGATCAGCTCTTGCCTTAAACACAGTTTTCCATGTGGTAAGGTCAGGTGGATCTAGAAGGACCTACTTGCCGTCCCTGCTCCAATCCCCTGCCACCTTGAAAACTGGGAAGAGCACCCAGACAGCTCTGCTCTGACCCCTGCGGCAAATGCACTTTCTCTTGCTTTACCTCTAATGCTTTTGTGCTTGCTTCTTCTTGCTGCTGGCGTGTTCAGGACTGCTTTTCCTCACCAGTTGAGTGGTAAGATCCAAATATCAGATTTGGGCATGGGGGACAGAGAGGAGAGGCTGCTCGGATTGCTTTGGCGCCATTGCCCTGGCTGCTTCCAGCCCTGTTGAAGGGAGACTTTCGTGTGGTCCAGCCCAGCTCTTCAGGGGCCAGCATTGAAGTTCGGAGCCAGAGCCTTGAGTGGCTCCTCTCCCTGGCCTTTTCTCTGGACATACATCTTCTTGGAAGCCTCCTGGGATGGTAGGTAGTTCTGCAGAGTGCAGGATTGGGGGCAGGATTCTGTGTCCTTGCCACCAATCTCCCCATCTCCCGTATGTCCCAGCAACTGAGATAACTTTGCCTGATCAGGTGAGTGTTTGTACAGGAGCCTGGAGCTTGGAGGCAAAATTCCACATAGAGACTCAGGACCCCTGTGTTGAGAGAGGCCTCCACTGTTCATGCTCTCATGGCTTTCCCAATTTTAGATATTTTGACAAGAATAAGGATTTTAGGGGAGAACAGATCTCAAGTTGAGCTGTTAGGAACACAAGCCACCAAATATATTAATGTTAGGAGCCAGAGATTCTTAGCGGGGAACACACAGCCAGAGGTGGGGTGGACCTTGTTGGGGCTGGTTCCTGGAGGATTAAGGTGGGGATACTGAGCAGGCAGCAGCAGGAGCCCTGGAGGGGCTTGCAAGACCCTAACCTGTGCTTTCAGACAGTAACTGAAGTACATGGAGGCAATAGACAATATTTAACCACTTAGGAGGCTGTGCAATATTTCAGCAAGAGGTCATGTTGGGGCAGGAGGGTTGGAGAGGTGGTTTGAAGGCCAAAGAAATCATGGCGGCAAGCTTCTGGATAAGGTGGCGAGGCAAGGCCCAGCTTCATCGAAAGGTTCTCTGAATTACAGGGTGAGAAGGGAGAGCCGGGTGCCATCCTGACAGGGGATGTTCCTCTGGAAAGACTGAGGGGCCAAAAGGTAATTATTCCACCAGACCCTGAAAGCACATGTCTGCTTCAAATCCCATCTTTGTTTCTGTTGCTGACTGTGTTCATCTGAGTGACACGTCTTTGTCTCCCTGTTTTAGGGTGAACCTGGAGAGCATGGAGCCCCGGGACCAATGGTAAGCCGAGCATATCATCCCTAAAATGGGATTTGAAGCATTTATCGTACTTTGGCTCAACTAGATTGAGTTGTGAAAATAAAAATGATATGGCAATATGTGTGTGTATCAATGTATCAAGGATAGGCTGACTGCGATTAAATAAAATCTCAGTGGTTTAGCACAGTCGTGGCTTAGTTCTGACTTTTACAAAATCCACTGTGGTGGTTGCCAGTTGGGTATCTCCCTTCCAAGCAGGAACTTGGGAACCCATGATGCTTGTGTCCTGTGACTTTGCTGTCTGGTGGATTCAAATTCACACTGGCATCTTTCGGCTGACAGGCCAAGCTTGGGGAGGGGACAGATCATGGAAGATGATAAACTCTACCTCTGCCCTCCACTGATTGAGGAGGCAGTGGGGTGGGTGGTAGGGGACCTTGGTCAAGCTGCATGTCCAGAAGGAAGCGAGGAAGCAGATGGTGGTGAGCCCCACAGTTGTACCATGAGTCTTGCCAGCTACAGATTACCATTGCCCAGGCAACCCGGGCCTTTTGGCTTCTGGTCTTAGATCTGCTGCTCATTTGCTGTATGACCTCAGACAAGTCCTCTTCCCTCTCTGGGCTTCTGTTTTCCCATCTACAAGTGAGGGTGTTGACTGAGTACTAAATGACATGATTGGGCCTTTCTTGGTTTACTGCTGCAGGAACCTATAACTTATTCAGGCTTCTTAGCAGTTTTAAACTACCAGTTCTCTCCAGATGAACCCTAAACTTTCCCATCATATATTTCTCCTTAAAGAACAAAGAAAACTCATGCAACATCCACTATGGGTTGGACAGTGATGCTTCAACACAGGTCATCTCATTTAATTTTCACCACCCTGAGTGGCGAATGTCAGAATGCCCATTTTATAGACCAGGAAACTGAGGTCAAAGAAGTTAAGTAACTTGCTCACTGCCACACCGCTTGTTAATAACAAGCGGGGATTTGAACCAAACTTGTCAGAGTCTGTGTCCTGGTTTTTCCCAGCACACCTCACTACCTCCAGTGAACACCTTCATTCTTCTGAAACATTTGGGGCTGGGGAATTGCACACTGGGATTTGAATGTGGGATTTGTTTGAAGCTGGATCTCAGGACTGGGGAGAAAGGACCTCACATTGCTCTAACAGGCACGTGTCCTTGGTGAATGGTGCGTAACCTCCAAGGTGCATCCTTCAAAGGACTTTCTAAGGCCTTTGGTCCCTTCAGTTCAGTCGCTCAGTCCTGTCCTACTCTTTGCGACCCCATGGACTGTAGCAAACCAGGCTTCCCTGTCCATCACAACTCCCAAAGCTTGCTCAAACTCATGTCCATCAAGTCAGTGATGCCATCCAACCATCTCATCCTCTGTTGTCCTATTCTTCTCCTGCCTTCAATCTTTCCCAGCATCAGGGTCTTTTCCAGTGAGTCAGTTCTTCACATCAAGTGGCCAAAGTATTGGAGTTTCAGCATCAGTCTTTCCAATGAATATTCAGGACTGATTTCCTTTAGGATGGACTGGTTGGATCTCCTTGCAGTCCAAGGGACTCTCAAGAGTCTTCTCCAACACCACAGTTCAAAAACATCAATTCTTCTGCACTCAGCTTTCTTTATAGTCCAACTCACATCCATATATGACTACTGGAAAAACCATGGCTTTGACTGGATAGACTTTTGTTGGCAAAGTAATGTCTCTGCTTTTTAATATGCTGTCTAGGTTAGTCATAGCTTTTCTTCCAAGGAGCAAGCATCTTTTGATTTCATGGCTGCAGTCACCATCTGCAGTGATTTTGGAGCCCAAAAAATAAAGTCTGTCACTGTTTCCATTGTTTCTCCATCTATTTGCCATGAAGTGATGGGACCGGATGCCGTGGTCTTAGTTTTCTGAATGTTGAAGTTTAAGCCAACTTTTTCACTCTCTTCTTTCACTTTTATCAAGAGGTTCTTTAGTTCTTCTTCACTTTCTGCCATAAGGGTGGTGTCATCTGCATATCTGAGGTTATAGATATTTCTCCCAGCAATCTTGATTCCAGCTTGTGCTTCATCCAGCCCAGCATTTCACATGATGTACTCTGCATATAAGTTAAATAAACAGGGTGACAATATACAGCCTTGACATACTCCTTTCCCGATTTGGAACCAGTCTGTTGTTCATGTCCATTTCTAACTGTTGCTTCTTGACTTGCGTATAGCTTTCTCAGGAGGAAGGTAAGGTAGTCTGGTATTCCCATCTCTTGAAGAATTTTCCACAGTTTGTTGTGATCCACACAGTCAAAAGCTTTGGCATAGTCACTAAAGCAGAAGTAGATGTTTTTCTGGAACTCTATTGCTTTTTCGATGATCCAACAGATATTGACAATTTGATCTCTGGTTTCTCTGTCTTTTCTAAATCCAGCTTGAATATCTGGAAGTTTGGTCCCTTAAATCAGTCAGAATGTATGCCCTGGAGAGGCATCCTTGGTCCTAGCTGCAGGCTATGGCAGACTGGGAGAGTTTTGTGTTAACCACTGGTTAACCACTTACTAGGGCTTCCCAAATGGTGCTAGTGGTAAAGAACCCACCTGCCAATGCAGGAAACATAGGAGACTTGCATTCCATCCTTGGGTCAGGAAGATCCTCTGGAGGGGGCATGGCAGCCCACTCCAGTATTCTTGCCTGGAGAATCCCATGGACAGAGGAACTGGGCGGGCTACAGTCCATAGGGTGGCCAAGAGTCATACACAACTGAGTACTTGACATACATAGTCTGTCTCAACACAGTCTATTTGACATTTTTTCAGGGCATGGATGAACATGTTATTAGAGCAGAAAGAAGTGGCTTTTTAGGTCCCTGGGTTAAACCAGTCGTTCCCCTGGGAGACAGGACAGACCCAGCTTCAAAAAAGAGAGGTGTCCACTGGACATAGAGCTTGTTCTACGAGGGGATCATGCATTGTATGCATCCCAGGCACTGGAAGGCATGAAGGCTCCTGCAGGAAGGTGGAGCAGTGTCTCTGGGAGCAAGGGGACACAGAAAGCCAGCACTGGAATGAGGTCCATGGGCAGGGGCTTATCTGGTGAACTGGGATGGCAAGCCAAGACTCTGGTCATTAGGGACAGATGGGAGCAAGGCAGGAACCAAATCCTGGAGCAAATTATTGGACTGGGCTGACGTAAGGAGTGGGACTAGGCTGCATTATTCCAGCAGGAGGTATGGAGAGCCCTGGGACGTAAGACTGAAGGCAAAGGTCCATGTTCTGAGCTGGCCCAGCACACAACTCCCTGGGAGCTGAGGCCTGAGGCTCCTGACCTCTTGTTTCCTTGTTATTCCTGACTGGCTGAGAGGGTTGGGTCCCGTGTCTGCGATGTGGTAGAGCCTGTAGGAGGGATGGAGCAAGTGGGTCCAGCTGAACTCAGAGAGAGCAACGGCCAAGGAGGCAGGCAGGTGGATACCTCATAGGTTCTTGTCCTCCATCCTCCTAGCAGTGGTTCATTGTCACCACTGCCCACAAAGGTAGGCTGGACACCTCCCATCTCCCTGGCCTTTTAGTTTCTGTCCTTTTGTTTCTTTTTTAATTGAAATATATGTGACATACAGCACTGTGTACATTTAAGGTGTGCGTGTTAATTTGATACATTTATATACTGTAATATGCAGAGAAGGCAATGGCACCCCACTCCAGTACTCTTGCCTGGGAAACCCCATGGACGGAGGAGCCTGGTAGGCTGCAGCCCATGGGGTCGCGAAGAGTCAGACATGACTGAGCGACTTCACTTTCACTTTTCACTTTCATGCACTGGAGAAGGAAATGGCAACCCACTCCAGTGTTCTTGCCTGGAGAATCCCAGAGACGAAGGAGCTTGGTGGGCTGCCATCTATGGGGTCGCACAGAGTCGGACACGACTGAAGCAACTTAGCAGCAGCAGCAGCATACTGTAATATGATTGCCATTGTAGAGATAGCAGCTCTCTCACGTCACATAATTATCATTTCTTTTTGCGGCTGGAATAAAGATCTAGACTCTTAGCAAGTCTGAGGATTATAATAGTGTTGTATTCCCTGTACTGTGCATTGTTAGCTCTCCAGGACCTAGCTGTACTAGTTGCAAGTTTGTACCTTAAGTCAGACCTCTCCTATTCCTACCCTTCTGCCCCGTAACCACCATTTTACACTGTTTTTTACTATTTTGGCTTTTTTAGATTCCACATATAAGTGACATCATACGGTATTTTTCTCTTTCTAATCTGGCATTTACTTTGCCTTCAGGGACCCAAAGGACCACCAGGACACAAAGGAGAATTTGGCCTCCCTGGACGACCTGTAGGTATCCGAGTTCCTCAGACTGCATGTGGAAGAAGGACATGTGGGCCAGGCTGGCCTGCGGGTTTACTAAGGCCTCTCTCATGGGTTTCAGGGTCGCCCAGGACTGAATGGCCTCAAAGGTGCCAAAGGAGATCGAGGGGTCTTGATCCCGGTGAGTGCCACACCAGAGGCCCAGCCCCACAACACCCAGGGACGCGGTCCCCAGGGCCAGTGTCAGGCGGAGGGTTGTTCAGGTGCCAGGTCCAAGTGAGCAGACAGAATGCTCAGGAGTGTTCTTTTTCCTCTGCTGCCACTTTCAAAGATCCACAGCCCAGCCCTGTCCTCAGGCTCATTCGCAGGAGGTCCTGCACCAAATCCACGTTAGTGGAGCATAAGCTTCCTCATCCAGACCCAGAGGAGGGTGGGAGAACACGATCTGGGCGTCCTCAAGAAGTCTGGTTTCAAATCGCAGGTCTTCTGACTCGGGTTATATTCTGTCTTTCCTGGATTACACATTCCTGGGGGTTTCACAGGTCACTGGTGTAGGTGGCATGGGGCTGGTGAGCCTTCTTGAGAGAACATAAAAGCTCAATCAACTGCATACGCAGAGCCTCACAAGATGGCAGACCCTGGAACATCCGCAGGGTCCCACATCTGTGATAGGAAACCAGTGTTTATTGGTGCTTTGGAGGACAGGATCTCAGTCTTGCTAATAGCTCTCCTGAGAGACACTCTGCGGAGTCCTTGTTTTACACAAAAGGAAACTAGGGCCTGTAGAAGTTAGTCACCCGCTGGAGGCCCCCCATTTGCTACATGCAAGTGCAGCTTGAAGTATGTTGTTGATTCTGTCTGCACCTCCTGGTCTCCAGGAGGTCTCCAGTTGGGCTCCAGAATTGGTCTCCAATTTTGTATGTCCAGAATTGCAGAAATGAGGTGGTGTTGAATCACTGGGCACTGACTCACTCACCAAGCCCTTGGGGCTGCAGGTACAGCAGACACCAGTGTCAGGCACCTCTCACCCGCGGTCAGAGCCTCCCCATCCCCCACGTCTGCTGCAGGTGCAGTTTGGGCTCCAGGATCGGCAGAGAAAACGTTGCATGATGTCACGGCCAGGCTGACCTGGCTCTGCCATGGACTCTGCCATCTAACAGGCAGAGTTAGCTGCCATCCAACAGGAGTTGGTGTTTATCATTACATTTATGAGGGGCCTTTTCAGGCACCGTATCCCAGCAAGGCCCCACCCCACCACTCCCTCCATAGGAGGGATATGTTGGTAGAGGTGGTGGGCTCTGGATCTGCTGAGCACTGCTCTGGGGGTCAGAATCTGGCTTCCAGTCTCCATTCTTCTGTGAGTTGCTGCGTGGCCTTTGGTGGGTCACTTCCTGTCTCTGGCCCTCGTTACCTCCAATTGTAAACCAGCAATGATACTTGCTCTGCTATTGTGAAGGTGCAGTGAGGACACAGAGGTAGACATGCTTCGGGAAGAGGCTGGCCTACCGGTGGGAAGAGTTAGTCAGCTTTAGAAGACCCTCCTTTCCTCGTCTCCAAACCCTGGGGAAGTACCCTGCAGCTGCCTCTGTGCTTACAACAACCCGAACTCAGGAATGGCCTTTCTTGCCCCCCTTCAGGGTCCACCTGGCCTACCTGGTCCTCCAGGCCCCCCAGGACCACCAGGAGCTGTGATTAACATCAAAGGAGTAAGTTGGGGTGGGAAGGGAGAGAGACCTCCTGGGAAAGCGGGAAAACGGTCCCCTACTGGCCTAAGCTGGAGTCGGGTGTCCTCATTCCCTCCTCTCATTCTCATTTCTAACAGGCTGTCTTCCCAATTCCAGTCCGGCCACACTGCAAAATGCCAGTAAGTAGCAAATAGTCATGGCCTTAAAAAGCAGGCTTTGGCATAGAAAGCAACTCAGAGAAGATAAGTTTTTAGTTTTTGTTTTGAGCCACTCTGTCAGTGTTCTCTGTGATGTCTTCATGTGAGTAGGTGGCTCTGAATCATATTAGGGCTTCTAAGGGCACACATGTGGACAATGTTTCTTTGCCATCAAAAAGCAACGTCTTTTGTTATCTTCATGTGAACATGTTAGCTTTATGCTTGGAGCGGTATAAAAAAGGGGGAAATAGATACTTTAAAACACAGAGGAGAATTTAAAAAGGCAATTCTGACTAGTGATCTTCACATAGGGAGCTTCAGGCTAAGATCTATAACTACCCTTTCTTAACTGTCATGTTTCTGCACAGTACACAACGCTGAGAGGAGGGACCGCCTCTCCTCCTTTGTAATGACAAAACAAACTGTGACTCAGTCAAGCTCACCAACTTGTCTAAGGTCACAGGAAGGACACAGCTGGGCCATCACTCAGGTCCCCTGGCACCCCTTGGCACCCCAAGGGGTCAGGCATATGCCTGTTCACCCCACTGGTCAGTGCACTGTCCCTGAGGCCTCACCCATATGAGGAGGGTCTAGTTTTTGTGGGGAAATGCAGGGAGGGTGGGCCTCTCCCCATGCATAGGCATTAGTCACTGAACATAATCGTTCACTCAACAAATATTTATCAAAGATTTACGAATGCCAAGTACATGTGAGGCCCTAGAATTGCAGTGGTGAACTAGACAGGCGTGGCCTCTGTTCTCAGGAGCCTGCAAATTACAATTTAGAAAAGTTCTTTGAAGCGGGTTCTTAATTGATGTCTGTAGGGGTGGTGATGAGACTTGGGTCAAGGGCTTTAAAATGACAGAGTTTGACTGAGTGTTTGCCCAGACATCTGTCCACGTCTAAACTTTGAAACAATCAATTCTGCAACCCAGGGCCAGGGAACTCTGGTCTTGAAGGCAGAGGGTGGGACCTACCTGTGTAAGGTGACCTGAGGGATGGCTGCCTCCCACCACAGACAAGGAATCATAGCCTAGAGAGGCAAGGTCTGTCTATGAGTTGGTGCCCAAGGCCCCTCCCAACAAACATGATATCAAGCTTCAAATGGGCTGACCGTGGGACAGAACTTGGAAAACTCAGGAGTATTGTAAAATGCTACTGCAATTACTGTGACCTGTGCTAGGATCCTTTGCAGTGACCATGGCCACTGGGTGTCATGATGTTACTTTAAAAAAGCCAGAGATAAGCTAAGAGCATTTGTTTTTGATTTCATGTTGCCTGGCTGGACACCATGCAGGCTTGAGTGTGGATGTTTCTTGACTAGCTCTCAAAATGGACAGTTGAATAAGAAATGCTTCCTCTCACATCCAGCATTTCACAGGCTTCTTCTCCTTTCATCCCCTTTCTAATACCGTAACAATTAACAGCTCACCCCTGGAGTGGAGGAACTTTATCAGCACAGCTGTAAGATACCTGCTTGGCACTGCTGCCTTTGTCCTTAACTTAGAAATGTTTTTCCTGGAAGATTACTGTCCCTTCCCCACATCTTCTGTTGGTGACACCTGAGCAGCTTGTGACTCTCCACCCAAAAGTATGGGAGGATCTGGGATCAGAGGGATCATTTTGATTCACATATTAACTGGGAAAAAGCTGGAGGGGGGCTTATAAAAGCAAGGTGGCAGATAGCTCTGTTATTAAAAAAAAAAAAAGAAAGAAAGAAATGCAGGAATCTGGGGATGAAATGTGAAGGAATATTATCTTGAACAGCTTGGACTCCAGACCCCTGGCACTTAATGGGAAGTCCAGAATAGTGCCCCAATCTAATGATAACTCCTCTTTATTAATTATCACCACCATCAACTCCTGTTCCGGGTGCTCATCTTTGATTACACATGGTAGCAAAGCTAATGGCTGGCCCTGGTTCATGGCTTGAGTACATCACTTACCATCACTTGACCTCTCCAGTTCTAACTGATCTGAAAGGAGGCCAAGAATGCTCATGGTTGGCCAGACCAACATTGCCATGACTTATCTTTCCCTTTGCAGAGTTGTTCAGCCCATGGATCTCACCCTGGCTCAGCTACATGATGTGCCCCCCCACCCCTACACCTGCCAACTGAAGGCCTGGGATGCTTTGCATTGAGGGGCACTGGGGAGCTCAGGGCTTTTGGGGGCTCCAGTATCCAGGGCAGGCCTAACTCCATGACCTTGCCCCTTGCCCCTGGGACAGGGGATTAGCTCCCTGTGCATACAAAAACCAGAACAGGGTTTACAGTGTATGACCTTGGCTTTCTCTCTCTCTCTAGGTTGGTACCACGTATTCTGGGAATTCAGAACTCATCACTTTTCATGGTACACACTCCTGTCTTCACCTTATGTTTCTCTGGGACATTTCCTGACCCTCCTCTCTCTGCAGAGGTGGTTTCCGTTTGCCCAGTTCTGGGTGTAAACTAGGTGCTCTGAAAAGTCTGACTGCATTGTGGGAGGGGTGGTAGTTGAACCAAGGCTGAACCAAGGGCACCTATGTTTGCTTGTGTCACCCAGCTGCCTATTTTATGCATCTTGTCTGAGCCTCCTAGCTCGTAGCCAGCACTCCATTTTTCCATTTGTGTGTTAGTTTGTTCATAATGCATCCACTGATAGCTTCTCCTTGCCTGGTGCTGTCCCATTCACTGGGCTGAGACAGATGGATCCCATGCTCTTCTTTCCACCCAGGCCATTAGACTCTGCTGGGCGAAACCATTTAAAAAGTCATTACAGTGCAGTATACCAAGAGCTAAGGCAGGAAGGCCCTGGCAGCTCAGAAGGCCTTTGCCTGAGAGCATTCCTGGACCAGCAGCATCAGCACTCCTGGAGCTTGTTAGGAATGTAGACCCTTGGGCCTCATCACAGACCTGCTGGGTCAGAAGCTGCATTTTCACAAGCTCCCTCTGAGGTGTGTACACACACAGTGCGTTGTGAAACACTCTGGCTTTGAGTGATTCGTAAACATCAGCCTGTTTGCGGCCGGTGGGAGCTTATCTACCACTCATCAGACAGGAGATAGGCCAGGAGACGGGAGCCTGCAGGTGAGCAGTGACTCTGGTCCTCTGTCCCCACACACTGTCATACCATATGTGCCTGTTTTGATTGAGAAGTCTGGACACTTGTGGTTTAAACAGGGAAAGGCCCATTTTTTTCCCCTAATACTGACCTCTGGCTCAGCTCTGTCACCCCTGGCCTGCCAGGTGGTGGTCTCCCTGATGGTATCTAGCATCATGGGTTTTTGGTCACATTTAGTTACAAAATCCAGGATGTTCTCAGACTTCTTGTTCAGATCCAGTTCAAGGTTCTTCCTTCCTCTGGTGCCAGGTTGACCTTGGGGAGGAGCAGGTAGAGCAGGATTTGTTTTGTTGGATCCCCTGTGTATGGGTACACATTGGTCAGTCTCTCTCAGGAACCAGGAGTTCAAAGCTCTAGTGTCCACCCACTCATCCAGGTGGGGAAAGGGCACTGCCTCCTTTTCCAAACTCTGTACTCCCAGGACGCTCCCTCTGAGCCCGTCTTCAAGATAAAGAGCTGGGGGAGAAGGGAAGGCTCTAAGCCTGGTTCTGCAGAAACAGTGCTTCTCACAAGTCCTCTGGAAAGTGGGATATGGCACTGTTGGCATTCTTCCAACTGTGAGTGGAAGACTTACCACCCTTAACTGTCTTCTGTGGCACTCCTGGGACATTCCTCCCTTTCCCTTACACTCCTGTGCTGCCCAGACTTAGGTGATATGGGACTGAGTGCTTGACTTGGTGTTGAGTCTTGGTCCACGTGCATGAGGCCATCCAAGAGAGCTCATTGTAGCCTCTGCTGTGCTCCCATGATGCACTGCTGGCACCTTGATGATGGTACTTATTCCATCCTGCCTGGTGCTACCTTGACTGTGTCTGTCTCCCTGAGAGCTTCCCAAGGTCAGGAATTGTGTCTACTGCATCTACCTCCGCCTCTCCATCCTACAGCAAAGGATGTTATACCCTCAATAAGCTTTTGTTTGTTGATTGGACTTAAGAGGCTCCATTTCAAAACCTGTCTCAAAAATGTCTTATATAGAATGAAGGTGTTTTTCCACTATCTTTTTTTTTTAATATGTGTGTATTTGGTGGCAGGTGTTAAAGGAGAAAAAGGATCCTGGGGCCTTCCCGGCTCAAAAGGAGAAAAAGGCGACCAGGGGCCCCAGGGACCACCAGGTATCCCAAGTCTTGTTCTGGCTATTGCCCTTTATTTTTGTTCTCGAGAAAGCTAACAGAGCCAGTAAGTGAGGCTAATTACATTACCACCCTGCCTGCAAGCTCCATGAAATTCCAGAGAGACCCAGTCGTGGGTGATGCGTGTTCAGGATGGAACATTGTCAGGAGAAACCAGAAGTTCTCATCATTCCAGCTTCATATGCAGAACGAGCCCCAGAGAGGACCAGGGAAGAGCCTAGGACTGCTCATTTCCAAGCTGTGTTCCCTCTACCAGCTAAACCAATATGAGGTCATTTCGGCTAGGAACTCATCATGTTGCTAGACACTTTGGTGTTTGAATTCCTGAGACTGACTGCGAATTTTAGAAAGCATTTCTTTTTCAGGCCCTCCTGTGGATCCAGCTTACCTGAGGCACTTTCTGAACAGCTTGAAGGTGAGCTTTTCTGAAACTTTGGCCTGTGTTTCCAAGTTCTCAGGCTTATGTCAGAGACTGGCTCATCTGACTCTTTCTGAATGTTCTCTGAATGATCTTCCAGGGGGAGAATGGAGACAAGGGAATCAAAGGAGAAAAAGGAGACTCTAACAGTGGCTTCTCTGGCTTCTCTGTGTCAGGGCCGCCGGGCCTGCCGGGAAGTCCAGGTCTGGTGGTGAGTAGTGACCCCTCCGGGTCCCCTTCCTCAGTGAATCCTGGAGTTTCTTGGAAGCCTCCCAATGTGACTAGGCAGCTGGGAAGTAAGGGCCAGTCACAGGTTAGAGGCAGGCCTTGGGTGTCAGCCTCTCTCCCCTATACTTGCTAACTAGTGGGGAGCCTGGCTGAGGCCACAGAGGAAAGGGAGCTGGCCAAGGCCATGTGCATGCAGGTAGCTTCCATGTCACCCACCACATTGCCTTATTCACACCAGTGGTGGAAAATTCACTCAATGCAAAGAGTTGTTAACGGTAAACACATCAGATGATAGAGGCAGAAGCAAAGGTGAGGGAGATATTTTTAGAGTGTCTATTTGATTCTTCTGGAATTTCATCAAACAAGGACCCCCTAAATCAGTTTGGTCTTCTTAGGATGAGCAGCTTCTCCAGGTCACGAGAAAGAAATTCAGTTTATGCCTCCACTGAGATTATAATGAGATCATTGACCCTCAGGGGCCTGGAACTCACCATGAGCAAGACAAAGCAAGCCAGGAGGCCAGGATTCCCCTCCAAGCTCTGCTGCCAATTTGCTCTGAGACCTTGGCCAAGCCCTACCCCTCTCTGGGCCTCTGTTTCTCCATCTGTGAAATGCCAAGGCTGAACTAGATGACCTCCAGTGGACCTTGTAAGTCCAAGGCTTCCTGGGCTTCTCTGCTGTCATTCAACATAACGACTAGGCCACCACTCTTTAAGTCTTCCACCACCTAGCTTGTGCCCAGGATTGAAGACGAAGATAACAATAATGGGAGTTTACTGACTTCTTACCAAGGTCCTGACAAAAAAGCCCAGACTTCTAGTGACTAATGGTGCTTTCTCTCTTCTGTTACCATGCACCTGACAGGGCCAGAAAGGGGAAGCTGTTGTCGGGCCTCAAGGACCCCCAGGTGCTCCTGGCCTACCTGGGCCACCTGGCTTTGGGACACCTGGTTCCCCTGGGCCACCAGGACCCCCGGGACCACCAGGACCTCCAGCTATCCTAGGAGCAGGTCAGTACTGTGAGTCACCACTTCTGGGTGGCATGTCGGAGCCACACTGTCTGATGGAGGCTGTTTCCTAGATTGAGCCTTCTTTCTTTTCTTTTTTTTTAAACTGAGATATCATTTGCATGCCGAAGAATTCACTCACTGAAGTGGACAACTGAATGGTTTTTAATATATTTACAAGGTTGTGCAGCCTTCACCTCTCCTTAACCCAGGACATTTTCATCACCTCAAATAAAAATCCTGTACCAATTAGTAGTCACTCCTCTTTTCAAACCTTGATCTTTCCCTGATCTTGGAAACCACTAATCTACTTTCTGTCTCTATGGATTTGCCTATTCTGGACATTTCGAATCAGTGGAATCACACTGTATGTGACCATTGGCTTCTTTTGCTTACCATAATGTTTTCAGAGTTCCCCATGTGTAGTATGTATCATTTTGTTTATTCATTCATCAGCTGATGGACATTTGAGTTGTTTCCACTTTTTTGGCTACTATGTGTAGTGCTGCAGGGAACATTTATATACAGGTTTTTGTGTGAACATATGTCTTCAGTTCTCTTGGGTTATACCTAGCAGTGGAATTGCTGGGTCATATATGTGATTACTCTATATTTAACCCTTGGAGGAACTGCCAGACTGTTTTCGAAAGTGACTACATTTTGCATTCCCACTAGCAGTGTACAAAGGTTACAGTTTCTCCTCGTTGTCATCATCGTTTGTTATTATTACATCTTTTTTATTCTAGTCATCTTCATCTTTGTGAAGTGACATCTCATCATGGTTTTGGTTTGCATTTCCCTAAAGACTAATAATGTTGGACATCTTTTCGTGTGTGGGTGGAAACTTCTTGGCTGCTTTGTCAATGCCTGGGCCTTAAGGAACTTGAGGACCAGCATTGATTCTAACCCTCTATGTGAAAAATTTTTTTACCCCTTGGTACCTCACTTCCTCAAATGAAAAATGTGTGAAATAGAAGAAAATCTCCATTTATTGAATACTTACCAAGTGCCAGGCCATCTGCTAGTCACTCTCCTACATTATTTTATGGATTCCTACAAAGCCTTTCAAGGAAAATATCAGCATCCCCATTTTATAGATGAGGAAAGTGAGGCCCAGAGATGTTTAGGAACCTTTCTAAGGTCACATAGCCAAGAAGTGGCACCAGAGTAGGACCTAGATCAGGACCCAGGTCAGAGTAACTCTGAAGCCTACATTCTTTCCACTATGCCCAGGGTGGAACATAACAGTAGTGGCAGTAATAGCATGAATACTTCATTTTTTGTTGTTTGGGTTGGCATGAGCCAGGTGTGGTGGAAGCACACCTGGGAAGAGTCCTACAATGTCTGGGGCATCTGGGAGAACTTTACACAGGCGATGACTCTGGGGCAAGAGACAGAAATGGAACTCAAACTAGTTCAAGTAACAGGGAAGCTTACTGCATGTGAAGGAGGGGTGAACAATCAGTTTGTGGGAGGGGCAGGCATGCAGTGAGACTTCAGATACAGCCAGAACCAGGGATTCAGCCCCTATGAGGATTCTCTGTCTGTTGCTGTCTGTTGCTAAGCTTCTCTCTGAGTGCAGCTTCATGCTTCTTCACTACAGACCACATCCTCTGCATGGTGGGAAATACTGACAACCTACATCTTCCACTATCATCTACAAATCTTGGCCTTCTTTCTCAGTTTTCATTCGAAAAGCCTTGGCATAGGGATGTTCTGGGGACAGATTCTGACTGACTTGTCCTGGGCCAGATGCCCAACCTTGGACCAGTCACCTGTGGCCAGGAGGTGGGATCACATGAGAACATGGCAGCTCCTTCTGGACCTGAATGGTCATAGAGGTGAAGGGGAAGATCACAGGAGCAGGTAGGGATGCTGGTCCCATAGGTGCCCATACAACTTGAGGGATAGACGGGAACTGCAAGGGGTGGAGGGGCATTGCAGGGTGAGTACAGGATGCAGAGACTCTGCTGTCCACAGTAGCCCTAAACTAGGGGCCCCAGGACTCCTTGCTCCATTGGGAAGAATTACCCTTCACACAATACATGACGGTTCACAGTTTATGAAACACTCCCATATCCATTATCCCATTTCATCTTCACAGCAACCCCAGGAGGAAGATGAAATGGATAAGATTATAAAACTCATTTTATGGATGAAGGCACCAAAGCTCAGAGAGGTTAAGAGACTAACTCAAGGTCACAAATGTTAGGAAGAGGCATGGCTGGGGTCAAAATCCAAGTCCTCAGACTCTCTTTCCACTAGAGACATTCACCACCTGTGTGTGAATGTTCAGGTCCTATGTCAGAACTGCAGGCTTATGTGCACAACCTGAAAAATCTCATGCAGTAGTTTTACTGTGCTGTATTAAGTCGCTTCAGTTGTGTCTGACTTTGTGACCCCATGGACTGTAACCCTCCAGGCTCCCCTGTCCATGAGGATTCTCCAGGCAAGAATACTTGAGTGGATTGCCATGCCCTCTTCCAAGGGATCTTCCCGACCCAGGGATGAACTGAACCTGCATCTCTTACTTCTCCTGCGTTGGCAAGCAGGTTCTATATCACTAGCGCCACCTGGGAAGCTCCAAGTTTTACTAGGACTTGTACAAATATCCTTAACCCTTCCAAGAGGTTTGCAGATTTTGAGGGGAGACAGGAGTTTAGAAAGATAGAAGGAGAACAGCAAAATAGCTTTACTGATATTTGTGTTTGCCTAAAGTAAGAGCTATTCATTTGGGAACCATAAACTCCTAGGAAATTCAAGGATGTGCCTCAGGGAGCTGAGTAGAAAAGTGTGTGTGTGTGTGTGTGTGTGTGTGTGTGTGTGTGTGTGTGTGTGTGTGTGTGTATCCCTGTCCTAAGGGAGAGGGACTTGATCTGATTTTTAAGGGTGCTTTGACTTTTCAAAAGCTAACAATATCTGGTTGGATACTATACAGTTTGCAAAACACATTCCTAGTTTATATTTTTCTCAGTTCTCAACATAGGCTAGTGAAGAAGAAATATCTGTTTATATTTCACTGATGAAGCTGGGATTCAGAGAGCTTGTTACTTCCCCAAGCTCACACAGCTGAGAATCAACAAATCAGGGTCTTCAGTCTTCTGGGGAAGGCAAGGGCCCTGTCACTGCCCTACCCTGCCCTCCTGTAGCTTGACACCTTTTCTTTTTTCTGAGTCTTCTTCCTCTGTTCAGTAATTACCTGTTTGTTTCTTGAGACAAATAAGTTGTATGAATCAGGGCCTTTGGGGATGCAAGTGACAGAAAACTCAACTCAGACTGACTTGTACAAACAACAGAAACAAAAGAAATGTATTCACTTACAAAACTGGAAAGTCTTAGGCATGACTTCATTCAGGGCTACAGTTAAGAATCTCAGCTCTCCCCTAAGCCAGCCAAATGTGGCTGAGTCATAAGCTGGGCACAGAGCTCCTAAGATTTGGTTACAAGGTGCAACGTTTGCAGTGTTGTGAGTAAGGTGGTGAATACTCTCTCAGTAATTGGCTAACATCAGAGGCATTTTGCAGACAGTGTGCTTTTCTGTAACTTCTCTTTCCTGCTTTATCTTAGCTGTGGCCCTTCCAGGCCCACCTGGCCCTCCAGGACAACCAGGGCTTCCCGGATCCAGAAACCTGGTCAGTATTATCATCAGGGAGTCTTCATCCTTCTGCTTTGGATGAGTTTGTTTAGAACTGTGGCTGCAATGTTTAGGGGCTGGCACACCTTCTCTGTTGGAGTTGGGCCTCCATGACAACAGAATTGGTATAATTCCACAAACAGGATATTTATTCTCTCTTTGGATGACTTAGTAAGTAAAAAGATACAGACAACAAAATCATTTATGATTTAGGTTCCACAAGAGCCAATTGTATTACATCAAAAAACACAAACACAAGAGTGTAAACAACATTACAGGAGACCCTGTGCTGGTCACATTTCCCCTGGGTAATGCAGCATTCTCCATTTTACCGTCGAATGTCTCTCGTACCTTCATTATCCTGTGGATCGCCTTACTCTGTATGGCCCACGGAGACTATTGTTATGCACAGAAAGAGGAACAAATGCCTCATTAGGATGTCAGGAGTCCTAGCAATGTACATTGGTCTTTGATAGATTTTAGCTGGAAATTTGGGCTGCCAGATGAAAAACTGTCCAACAGTTGATGAAATTTTGATATTTGGTGCCTTTGGGGGATGTCTGGGTCATTTTAATGCACAAAGTCATTATCTTCAAAGCTAGGCAAAAATTAAGTTTTTATAATCTTGAAAAGAAAAATAAAAGTTTCCTTGTCTGATATTTCTCTGAGACTTGATACTTCTTGATAGATTTTTCCTGCTTTTATGTCTGTGCCTACAGAGGCCAAGATGATTTTCTAACCTTTGGCAATTGTCTAGACAGAGAAATTATAGACCCCTATTTTCTTCTATGTATTTATTATTGGAACTACTCAGCCGGGCAAAAAAAAAAAAAGGTTCAGGACCTAGGTAGAGTCACTGTCTTGTTTATATTTCTTAATCCAAATGAAAACACTTTTGAAACCCTGTAAGGAGCAGCATGAGCTAACACAACACATGTAACAATGTCTGCGCCATGGTGCAACTCATGCAAATGGAAGCAGCAAAACCTACCCATGATTTTCCTAATACCAATGCTCAACAGAGCCAACTCTATTGACAGTTTTTAAATGTCTTCAAACTCACAGGATATTATCTTCTTTGTTTATTTTTTTTATTGTAAATGAGATTTATGTTTCAAGGTAATGAATGTTTTTGTTTGATCAAAAGGAAAGTCCTTTGGTTATTGATGAAGTTATATATCTCTCTGTGGCACAATCCCCCTTTTCATTGACTGTGAGGGGATGGCTCATATTTGACTTTACAAAGAGGCTGGGCTTTCAAATCACGCCATTGCTCTAATTAACCGCAGTGTTTGGTATTTAAAATTACCTAACAGGTTACAACATTTAGCAACATGGATGACATGTTACAGAAAGCACATTTGGTCATAGAAGGGACATTCATTTACCTGAAGGACAGCACCGAGTTTTTCATTCGGGTCAGAGATGGTTGGAAAAAATTACAGGTAATTCTTAAACTCCTTTTAACAGACTGCCTCCAAGTACCCTCTAAAAATCACAGCCTACTCCTGTAAATGCCATTTTTCTGATTTGAAAATGCACAAACAGTTTCCATTTGATGTTTCATTTTCAACATCCTCTTTTCCTTAAAGCTGGGAGAACTGATTCCCATTCCGGACGACAGCCCTCCTCCCCCTGCGCTTTCCAGCAATGTGAGTCCTCTCCCCGCCTTACTTCTAGCTCCTTCATTCATCAGCACTGACTGAATCCCGTTGGCATCCAGTATCAAGCTCTCTGACTCTGGACAGCCAGCCCTGCAGGGTTCACTATCTGGCAGAAGCCCAGAAATTACCAAGTGCCAAAAGAACGTTCTCACACTGGATGGCAGGGGCTGGGGGGGGGGCTGGTAGGGGTTGGGGGCTGGAGCTGGACCCAGAGGCTGGAGACCTGCCTTTCCCGTGTCACAGCTGAATCCTTTTGGGCAAGGAGCTCCCCTTCTCTTGGCATCAGTTTATTGATCTATGAAAACATGGTTGGCATAAGCAATCTAGAAGAACCCTTTAATATTTGTTGCTGAGATTTCCTTACCTGATTAGAACATTAACAATTTGCATTGTCCACTGTTTTAACCTTACAGCTACCCTTTCAGGTAGATACTATCATTCCCACTTTGCTCGTGAGGAAACTGAGGCTCTGAAGAGGTGCTTTGCTCTATGAAGTGCATGAGTTGTTTGTAAAACATGGGAATTCTGCTCTTTGGTTCAGTGCTCTTTCTAAAAGTCTTGAGAATATTGCTCCCTTTCTGAGGATCATTTTTTGTTCATGCATGAAATTCTTCAGTTAAGTGTGGTCCAAAGACCATGACAAACTGTTTTAGACAGCTTTTCAAGAAACAGTGAACTTGTACCATAATGTACAGTAAAGAACAGAGTGAATGCACGTTCAGGACTGTTTGTTTTCTTTTTTTACCCAACAGCCTCATCAGCCTCAACTTTCACTGACATCTATTTCAAATGTCAATTATGACAGACCCGCAGTAAGTACAATTCACGTGTTTACTCTACAAATGCTGAAAAGTGTGTCTACCATGTGCCAGGCCCCGTGCTTAGTATGCAGTTTGTTTAGATAATTGCCAGAACCTCAGTTGCAGGAAATACAATCAGGCTTGTGGACTCTTGTCCCTGTTAAGTCTGCTCCACCATCTCTATAGACCAGCCTCTGCAAAGGTCTTTCCTCCTGCCTCACCCCAGGACACAGACATAGGTTACATCTGCAAAACTTGTACAAAGCTTAGGGTTGATATGGCACTGATCCTGGCCCCAACTCTATGTGATCTTACAGCTGCAGGGCCCAGTACTACCTGGCTCAATTCAGAGTCTTGGGAGAGGGTCAGACACCTAGCCAAATTGAGAGCAGCCAAGAGAATGAAATTGAATGGCTTAAGGCCACTCTTTAGCACGTATTGTGGGGACACTCTTCAGAGCACAAGGCATGAACTTGGTGGGCACTGGGAACACATTTCCTGTAGTGCTGCCCTCTGCCCAGCAGGAGATCCTGTGGGGCATGGTGAGTCTGCAGTACCTGTAGGATACCTGAGTGGAGACCCCCAGGAGGAAGCAGCATTGGAAAGTCTGCAACCCTGCAGTGGGTCTAGTCTGGAAATGCAGACTTGGGAGTCTTCAGTAAAGCCATGGCTGTTGTGTTGGGGATGGAAGGATTCCTAAAAGAGAATATATATGGTGAGGAGAGACTGGATTGTGAGGAGCAAAAACAAAATGCACTGACTAGAGAAATATGAGAAGGAAACTGAGAAGCTATTGCCAGAAAGGAAAGAATGCCAAGCAAGGTAGAAGCCAACAGTGTCAAATGCTGCCAGGAGGCCCATGGAAAGAGCTAAAAGGTGTTGTTCAAATTGAGAAACTAGGGAAAAGCATTTCCGTAGCATGGAGGGATGCCAACAAGATTCTAGGTGGTGGCAGAGTAGGTGGAGGGGTGAGGAAACAGAGAAGCAAGTATAGGTAAACCTTCAAAAAGCTTAGCTATGCAGGGAGACATAAGGGCAGTAGCTACAAAAAGTTTTTAAATAGTGTATTACAAATTCTGAAGTAATACATATCCATTTTAGAAAGTCTAGACAATGAATAAAAAGAATGGAGAAGAAAATAATCACTTATAATTTTGCAAAACTATAACCATCCACAAAATAACTATTTTAACATTTGATTGTTGAAATGTCATTGTCTTCATAAAAATGATAGCTATTCATTATAGAAATGTTCCAGCAGTTAAAGGTACAGAAACATGAGAACACAAAAGCCCCCAATCCCACCATTCAGAAGCAGCCATGGTTCCAGACCTTTTTCTGCCTCTCCTGAAAGAGGGATATGTGGTAGTGGTAGGGTTATAGGTGTGGCAGGGAAGCCCCCTCTCACCACTGCCCCTTTCCTAGGTGTCCCCTAGGAAAGCTCGTTCTATCGAGGCCTCTTGTAACTGCCCTTGGGTGTAGTACCCAGAAGCACAGTGGCTGGAGGGTAATGAGACCATAGGGCCTCTTCCCTCACATGCCACGGTCTTCAGACATACAAGAAGAGGAAGATGGGTTTAAGATATTTTTCTTTCCTGGAGACTTGGGCTCAGGTCCTGCACCAGCTCTATGCTTCCCCAGCTCTATGCTAATAGATAAAAGTTACTTCTGGCATGAGGTTGAGGAGGGGGTGACTGCCCCTTGATTATTAAATGTAATTCAGAGGCTACAGCAGAAAGGGCTGGGAAAGAAGGCTGGGTTTGGGGAGAGAAAGTGTGGAGGAAGAAGATTATGGAATGGCTTTTATCTGGGCTGCTGACCAAGGTGTCAGGAATGTGAGGCTAGAATTATTGCACGATCCCTGGTTTCTAAGAATCTATCCCAACAGTCTTCATAATAAATATCTCGACCTTCTCCTTTCAATGCCTTTTTCCTCTGGTCCCCCAGGATCAGCCCTAGACCTACTCAGGAGGTGGAAGAAAGGGTGGGAGGCAGATAGTTTGATGCATGTCTGAGATCTAGAACCAAAGCCAGCTTAAAAACCTCCTAGAAACTCAATGAAGGGCAGACCCAGAAGTCTCCAACAGATGGCCTGCCTGCAGGCTGAATTCAGATCTCTGAAGTGCTTTAGTTTGTTTTTCTCGTACATTTCATAAGAAATGTCTACTAGTTAGAGCCGTTCAGATTGCTGAACCAGACTGCTTTGGGAGACCTGGGCTTTCCTTCACTGCAGATGTTCACACCTGGGCAGGGAATCTGATGTCAAGTAGAGGCTGAATAAGGTGACCTCTAGCATGCCTTCCAATGCAACAAGTCTGGGATCTTATTAGGAACATGTGATGGTTATGAGAGTTGGAGTTTGCTTTTAATACTCCAACTGCACTGTCTTTTCTCTCACTTTTTGCAGCTACACTTGGTTGCTCTGAACACACCGTTTTCTGGGGACATTCGAGCTGATTTCCAGTGCTTCCAGCAGGCCAGGGCTGCAGGACTGTTGTCCACCTACCGAGCATTCTTATCCTCCCATTTGCAAGATCTCTCCACAGTTGTAAGGAAAGCAGAGAGATATAGCCTTCCAATAGTGAACCTCAAGGTAAAACTAAATATGGTTCCCGTTGCCTCCTGGATGCACTGTTCTCCACAGGGACTAAAGGCAGTTGCCACTCCTAACACCTTCAGAAATATGCTATTTCAAGGCCCTGATTAGTTGTGTGATTTTGGGTGGGTTACCTTCCCTCTCTGGGCCTCAGTTCCCCTATATTTGCAATAGCCCTTCCTGCTTAGATGGTTTATGACCCTTGGAGCAAACAGGAGAGATAGTAATAACCTCTTTCATTCATATAGCTTTTCTGTTTGTTTATAAAGCACTTCATATCTGTTCTAATAGATACTTCCAATAAAAATGGGAGTTATTCTTTTCTCAGTTTGTTAGGAAACTGAGGCTTACAGGGAGAAACAATTCACTCAAAGTAACCATAAACTGGAATTGGTTTCCTTGATCCCCATGTCCAAGGCTCTTGTTTCCACCCAAGGGTGCCTTCTGTAGAGAACTGCCTAAGTGGTACCAGGACCACTCTGTCCTGCACCCTGGTTTGCTGCCCTCAGGTATTTCTGTGCCTTTGTTCACTGGCAAGGCAGGGCCTCACTGCATCCTTCAGTTACACAATGGAAATAGCCTACTCCTTTAAGGCTACAGAAGAGCAGCTCTATTGCTGCTCACACATATCCTGGGTCCTGACTCCTAACCAGATCTTAAAGGTACTTTGAGATCCTTTGGTCCCTGTGATACCAGTACTCCAACCTGGAAGCTTGACTCTGGCAAGTTCATCCTGACGCCACACACAGCACTTCCTATCCCCTCTTCCAAGGGTCTGTTCTACCATTTCACCCACTCAGATTGTTTGTATTCTTAGAATATAAATAACTGAAGGAAAAGCAGTAAGAGATTCATCTCCACATCACCCACTTGTGCTGTGCTTAGCCGCTTAGTCATGTCCAACTCTTTGTAATCCCATGGACTATAGCCTGGCAGACTCCTCTGTCCACGAGGATTCTGCAGGCAACCCAGAGACTGAACCCAGGTCTCCCACATTGCAGGCAGGTTCTTTACCATCTAAGACACCAAGGAAGCCTCACCCATTTGTATATTAGCACAAATTTGAAGCTCAGTATATAATTATAAAGGCTTCCTTGGTAGTTCAGATGGTAAAGTATCTGCCTGCAATGCAGGAGACCTAGGTTTGATCCCCTAGTTAGGAAGATCCCTGGAGAAGGGAATGGCAACCCACTCCAGTATTCTTGCCTGGAGAATTCCATGAACAGACTGTGGGTTCGCAAAGAGTCGGACACGACTGAGCGACTAACACTTTCACTTTCATGTAATTATAAAATGTTTAAAATAGCAATAATAAAATAAAGACCTAAAACACACTTTTGATGGGGAAGAGATATTATGCACATACAGTAAAAGAAATTACCTCAAGAAATTAGACCATAAAGCTGAAAGGGTTCAAGGATAGATTATAAAATCAAACCAAAGTATTTCCTAAGTTCTCACTCTGTCCAGAATATGGGATTAGAGTTGGGGGCTTCTGAGCTTTGAAGAGTAGATAAATACTTGCAAGCTATTTGTATAATGATTCTAATGAAGCATTTTTGTCTCCACAGGGCCAAGTACTTTTTAATAATTGGGACTCAATTTTTTCTGGCCACGGAGGTCAGTTTAATACACACATTCCAATATATTCCTTTGATGGCCGAGACGTAATGACAGATCCTTCCTGGTGAGTAGAGGTTGAAGCCTTTGAAGTATATCATATGATAGACAGCTTTAGGAAACAATCTAACGATGGGATGCCCTTATCAGCTACTCCTCTGAGATGTTGCCAGGGTAAAAACCCAGTGAGGCAGCCAGAGGCCTTGGAGAGAGCCTGGCCTTGAAGTTAGGAGACCTGGATCCAATAACTTTATATGGGACCCTGGGTAAGGCACTTCCACTCTTTGAGCTTCAGTTCCCTCACTTGTCAAATGAGCAGAATAATCATATCCATACCATAATAATTCTGTGAGAATAAAAAGGTAAATGTGAGAATATCTAGTATACAGTAGGCACTTAATTAGTGGTAAGTAATGCTATTGTTGGTGATTCTTTAACCCTCTCCTGTGAGTTGCACTCTAATTCTTTGAAAATTATGTATGCTTTTAAGAATACAACAACTCAGTAAATCTTTCCTCATTGTCTACTGTATGCCAGGCCTGATGTCAGGCCTGGAAGGCACAGTAATAAACCTACACAGCTCCTCCCTTTTCGAAGCTTATAGTCTGTGGGAAGACAGACACAGACTAGTTACTATTCTAGACATGATATTGTCATTGGAAAATGAAGATACAGATAAGATGGTAGGAGCACAGAGGAAATAGTCATCATTCCTTAGCAGTGAAAAGAAGGAAGGCTTCCTGTAAGATGGGGCATTTAATGGACTTTGAAAGATGACAAGGAATCACTGAAAATGGAAGTGAGACCATTCCAGACTAGGGGGACTCATCAAAGGTTCAAATTCACAAAAGTAGAGAGTATGATTTCAGAGCATGTAGAAACTGGATATGGTCGGAACGTAGTGTGTTCAGAAAGCTGGAAACAGTGATAAAGACAGAGAAGTGATGTGCGGTCAGACCCTGGAGAGTTCAGGAGTTTGACTTAACTCACTAGACTTAGGCTGATTTCCTCGCCAAGATATGCCACAAAGAAGGGTCATTTCAAAAAGTAACACAACAAACTTCCTTTGTAGGCCCCAGAAGGTCGTTTGGCATGGCTCCAGCACCCATGGAGTCCGTCTTGTGGATCAGTACTGTGAAGCGTGGAGAACCGCCAACATGGCAGTCATGGGCTTGGCCTCCCCGCTGAACAGTGGGAAGATTCTGGACCAGAAAGCATACAGCTGTGCCAACAGGCTAATTGTGCTGTGTATCGAAAACAGTTTCATGACAGATGCGAGGAAGTAACAACCTTCCCATGCTTCTTAAGAGTTTTCCAATTTTTTTATGTGAAGAGTTGACACTGAAATCTAAAATGTTTAAGCGTTGTAAATATTAGTTTTTTATTATGCATTCGTCACAACAGCAACCAAAGAAAACATACCTCAATACACTCAAAACAGAAGACATAAAGGACTCAGATCAAAGACAAAATCTGATCCATCTATTGGTGCTAGATTCTGCAGGAAACCCCATGCAGTGTAAACACATCCCAACATGGTTAAGAGCAAGTTAAAAAAAAAAGAGCAGGTTAAAAACAAAGGCCTTGGCATTCTGCCCACTGCATCCTTCAGAAAGTGATTTCCTCCTTTTAACCATTGTTGAGTATAAGATGTCCTTCATGTTTTCTTACAAAGTCAGTGTTTAGAAATGTTACCCCTTTCTAAGTTATGTGCAGACCAAACACTTTGTTCTTTAATATACATCCATTGTTGGCAACTGCTGTTTATATAGACAGAACTGCTCAAAATGATCCTATTTGTATTTTCTGATATTACCAGACTTTAATGTTTTCTTCCTAAAATATTATTGCCATCATACTTTAGGAGTTTTATATTTTTACACAATCATACTTCAGTATGGCATCTGTTTATATGAATGACTTGCTGGAAAAGTTTAAGTTCCTAATGATCTGAAACTAGAGAAGAAATACCACAAAATTACTTACTTTCCCTTGGTGGCCCTTTTCCCCACCCCCGCCCTGATTTTATGACTTCCATTTGGCAATTCTTGAATTGTAACTCCCTTTGAACAAACAGGTTCATAAGGATAAATTTTCTGAGACACATATATCTTCATGCTGTATACTTTGGTTCTTTTTTTTTCCATGTAATAAGTGAACATAAAAACATCTTTTCCAAGCGCTTTCTTCTGTTTGACTTTTTCCCCTCAGTTCCTTTATTCCTCATCACTGATGTGGAAGCGGCCCTCAGGCAGGATTGCTAACCCTGTCACTGCCACTTGTGTGTCCCCTCAGGAGATGATCAGAAAACAGGAAGATTTTCCCATCATCCTCTTCTGCTCCTGTGTGTTGTCTTCCACTCGGCGAGGGCAGCATGGGGCACGCAGAAGAGTCCCAGTGTGACAAACAGGATCAACTGTATCTCAACACATGATTTGGGCAGATCTGCCTTTTTCTCTCAAGGAGGTTGAGATCAAATAAGTTAATATCAGCTCTCAGTTCCTAAATATCAGACTTATATAAGTCCCGTTTATCTTTCCCAATAACCTGCAAGGTAAGTATTTTTATCTCTACTTTACAAATGAAAACAAAATTAAAAAGTTGAGGCTCAGGAAGTCACTTGTTCCAGGTCACAAGGCTGCTGAGTGGTGGGGCTGGTTTCACGCCCAGGGTCCATCTCACTCCAGTGCCCAGGATCGTTTCAAGGAGCAACTGCACAAGGCTGCCTTTTCACTCCCTCTCATCTCCTAGGCTGTGACTCTCTGGCTCTTGGCTTGATGCTGCAGGAGAAACAGAATCGCCAGGCAAGTAGCATGCCAGGATATTTCCTCCCATTCAGCCAGGCTGGCCCAGAAACTCAGCAAAGTGAATCCACCCTAATGGTCCTTGAGGTAGGAAGGAAGTGCAGGACCAAAAAAAAAAAAAAAAAGCAGACAGCCCAGGACCTCCACTTAGGGGCTTCCTACATGGAAGAGTGGTGGGAATCTGAGTCATGGGCTGAAGACACATATAGGTTGGAAAGACCCAGAAGTGGACTGTTGAGGACTCACACACCCACCCAATTGTGGGTGGGTGACTGGGGCAGGTGGTGGGGTGCCTGGCGTGCACAGCAACTGAGGGAAGAGGGGAGTGGGAGGTGCTGAGGTCATGAAGTGAAGATGCTGTCCCATCCATTTTAGCCAGAGCCTGCCAAGGTCCTGGGCCACAGAAGGGACAGGGTATGCTCAGGGTGTGCTGACCCCAAGAAGGAGGTTGACATTCATGCCCTGGCTCCTCAGTCCTGTTTGTGTACTGAAGGAGGGTATGACCAAGTGTCCTCCCAGCAGAGGCCTTGAATGAACCCCAGCCCTGGTTAGACTCAGAATGACAGTCAAAAGCCTGGGTCTAGCATTCAAGGCCCTTCACTGAACATCAGGTCTCCTGTCATTTGCCAAAGGCCACCAGCCTGAGGCCCTCATGATTACTTATGTGAGCCATATAGACCCCTGTGTGGGGCTGCTGTCCATGCCCTGCCTCATCTTGGGAAAGCCTTAGCTGCTCTAGGTCTAACCTGGCCCTCTAGCCAACAACCAGTGCAGATTCTGCTTCCTCTGTGACATCCCCCGCTCCTCTGAACCTGCCAACCTTTTATCATGCTTCCTCCTCTGAACACCTGGCATTTTTAACACCCGGATCTTGTCACACAAGTAAAACGCAAAGATTGAAAGGTCTCCAGCCTTCACTTTACCCCTGAGTGTCCTTCAAATCTGGGGAGCAGGCTAGCATTCTCTGGCATAATACGGCATGGAAAATACTCCTCAGTTGTTGGACTTTACAGTGTGAGAGGTCTTGGGGTACTTTCTCTGAGCCCATATTGTGGACTCTCAAGGTCTGAAGCTGACAGCATCCACAGTCCCCTGTCCAGAAGTGGAAGGACAGAAACAGCTGTCCCATATCCACCCACATCAGGTCCCATGGGGAGGCGGACTCTGGAGGGCACAAAGCAGCCAAGAGACTGGCAAGGAATGGAAGGTGTGGGAGACAGAGCACGAAGGGGGAGGTTCAGGGCAAGCTCTCGGCCAACCTGGACATGGCCACATGGTGGTGCCTGCAGAAGAACCAAGGGAATGAGGGAGAATGGATCACAAGAGTCATTATCAAATTTCCTGCACCCTTGCACTTAGATGGCTTGGACTGTGTCGCTTGAACCTGTAGGGAGGGCAAGTAGGAGACAGCATGGACCCCAGGGAGTGTCAGCAGTCCAGTACAGCTGAATATTGATCAGTGAAGGAAATACAAGTCAAATGCATAAGCCAAAAAATGAACAACCAACAAAAAGGAATGTATTGGCTTGTGAAACCAGGAAGAAGTACAGGGAATCCAAGAGACTCAAGCAACATAGTCACTTAGTCTATTTTTTCTTCTGTGTGTGTATGTCTGTCTGTTTTGCTTTTGCTTTTCTCTGTATGTGGCTTCCTTCTTATGGTGAGAACGAGATTCCTTCATGTGGCAGGGCTTGTTCCCAGCTCAAGCCTTACATTATCCCAGCACCCCAGGGAGTGGCCTCAGAGGAAAGAGAAGACTCTTTCTCCTGTCTCAAATTATATTAGTCCCCAGAAAGAATTCTGTTTAGTCCCACTCATGTTGTGTGCCTATGATTGCGATTGGCAGCTCCACCCAAGATGAGTTGTGCAGAAGAAACTATTCCTCCACCCAAAATGTGAAGGAGGTTTGCAGTGACCAGAAGACAGGGCTCAGGAGGTTAAGAAGACCAAAGGGAGAGAGAGACAGATCCCAACACCCAACAACAGGAAAGGGCTGAGGGTGAGGGATGTGGTGGTAAATGGCACACTGGCCTTCAATTCTAGGGTGAGGTGTGTGGGCTTCATCCTGCTACTGATAGAGCACCTTCGGAAAACTTAAGAAGCTGAGATTTGGGATCAGTTTTATGCTTGAGAAAGATCAAACAGGCCTTTTGTTTGTTCATTTATCCATCCAGAGATATTTTTCAGTAATGCTTTTTTACCCAGAACTATATTTAAATTTGGAGATGCTAAGATAAATTTGGCTTCCCCAGCAGTTCAAACAGTAAAGAATCTGGTTGCAATGTGGGAGACCTGGGTTTGATCCCTGGGTCAGGAAGATCCCTTGGAAAAGGGCATGGCAACCCACTCCAGTACTCTTGCCTGGAGATTCCCATGGACAGAGGAGCCTGGTGGCCTACGGTCCATGGGGTTGCAAATAGTCAGACATGACTGAACAACTAACTCACTTTCAAGATAAATGGTGCCCCCACTTTTCAAATCCACCAAGCCCATTCTGCCACAGATTGTTTCAAATCCCATGTGTATCTTCTCTTCCTCCAAATCCTCAAAGACCTTGCCAAGTGTATGTGTGCAATTCTTGCCTAACCCATTGATGGAGGAGTACCTCTCTGGTTATTCCTTGAGCTTCTGAGTCACCAAGACACCAATGAACCTCCTCAGAGCTCTTTGATCTCCATTGGCTGATTTCCCCCTTTACCATCCATCCGTACTCTAACTTACAGGGCAGTTGAATGTAGACAGGGCTTTGTCTGGGTTTGAATTTGGGCTCTGCCACCTACCAGTCATGTAATCATAGGCAAGTTACTGAAAATCATCCCCTACACTCAACACTTCCTGCAGCTCAGTTTCTTCATCTGTAACATAGAGGTAGTAAATGAAACAACTCTCCATTGAGTTAAGTTGTTGGAAGCTCTAGGAATAGGGTTGTGACCCTAAGTAAGAATCCAGTAAGTGCTGACTGTCCTTATGACCTGCCCCAGATGCCTCTCAAAATGAGCTGGGGGCCCTTTCTCTAGACTTGCAGGGTGGTGTCTTCCAATCTGGTTTCTCTGCCTTCAAGCCCAGGGCTCTGACTAGTGCAGCTGTTACCTGTTGATGAATATCCACTGTCCCCAGCCCCTGGGTGTCCTAGCTCCCCTGCCCCTCTGCTCATTCTCCCCCTAATTCTACAACTAAAATGTTATCATCTGTCCCAGTAGGGGCTCCACAGTTCCGCTCTGGCATGGGGGCTGGATTCCTTCAGATTGACAGGAGCATGTGCCATAATGACTATGAGATAATCTGATTATTCCCCTGCCTAAGCCTGCCCAGCACCCTTAGTTCCAAGCAGGACCCAGAATGCCCTGTTACCTGATATGTTCATAGAGGAGATGCCCCACCCCTTCTTCCAGACTTGCTCCTTCTCCTCTGGTCCTTCTCTCAGGGAATGGTGCCACCAGCCAACCAGTAGCCTAAGAATCATTTGCTTATTCACTAATCAGGATATTTTCTGAGTGCTTTCTTAGTAATAACAGCAACAATAATATTACGACGTAAAGTAGGTGCAAGGAAGTTCAGCAAAGTCTGGCTCGTTCCATGATAGCTACTTCTAAAGGTCAAAGTATTTTTAAGAAGATATCTCCGGGAAGTGCTTTGCGGCACATGTTGGTCCTCCTTTGAGATAAAGAGCTGTCTCTGCTTTTACTTCTGTAGGACTGCATCTCCCATCATGCTGATCTCCTGGCCCACAGCTTCTCCCTTCCAGCTCATTCTCTACACCAGGAGAGACATCTTTCTCAGAAACCTGCCACACTGTCAGTGTTTGGAATTGGCATCCTTCTTAGATGAGGCTTCATTTACCAGTAGTTTATGTGGGAGGTGATCCCAGGACACCAGATAGGGGAATGTGGATGTGAGACAGGGAAAGGAAAGCAGGCTTTAAAGGGGGCATCTAGTCTCTGCTGTGAGTGGCCAGATAATCCTCTCCTTTTAGGAACTCTAGGATTCAGTGTAGGACAGGCACCTCAGAGTTTCCCACCTAAGGGACAAGGAGCTGTAGTATTTATACACCAACCCACAGCAGTCACTGAAAGGCAGAGTGCGTTCCCTTCCAGTGCATCTGACCTGCTGTGCTCAGTCACAGTGGGCTCTGACTGCCAGAGAAAGCTCTCAGGCAAAGAGATACAAGTGCTGTCAATCAGAGGTCTGCGGGCCGGCACCACAGAGCCTGTTTCATCAGGCTCATTTAATGGGAAGCCATGCAGCTTTTATTTCACGATACTAATTTGAGCTTACAATAGCTTTCCCAGATCTCGTTGAAGTGATAAAAATAATAAAAATAAGAGAAGGTAAAAAGTTCTGAAATACCATTGTTGCAAAGGAAGAACAACATCAACCAGGTAGAAGCCTCGAGAACTTCCTGGAAGAAGTGAACTTGGTGTGGTTGGATATCTTAACAACCACAGCAAAGGCAAGGCCTGCCTGTGAGTCTGTCCTGGGATGCTGGTTTGGACAGCACTGTGCCAGTGCTGGAGGCAAAGATACTCTGGGACCTGTGAAAGGAAGCTCATGGTGACCTGGGAGGTTGCTGCCAGCACTCAGAAGAGCTATCCATCCTTTTCAATACAGTCTTTCATACTTATAAATAGCAACATATATTTGATTTGACAAGTCTCCAGTCATCTGAAAAGATTAAGCAGTCTTGAAAAGGGAACCAGCAGATCAATCAGAGCCAATGGCTTTTATTAAAAAGAATTATTATAGAAAACTGGAGCAAATGTTTGCAAAATTCAAATTTGCTTTTCAGTGAAATGTCAGAGGATAAAAGAAGCGTAAGATAGGATACTAGGAGAACAAGACACAGTCCTTGAAAATAAAATACATGATTGTATGAGCCCAAAATAAGACAGGACTGCAATATATATACCATTGAAAACTGACTTAGTGAATTTTCAGTAAACTCATAAGAATTAATACAGTTCTCTCAGAACACAGACAAGAAGATAAATTCATGAGATAAAAATAGAGTGATAGATATAATGTCTCAATGTTCATATAGCAGGAGTCATAGAATAAGAGAGAAGAATGGATAGAAGTGAAATATTAGTTAAAATAATGAAAGGAGATTTCCTGAGCTGAAAGAGTTTTAGTTATGGATTGAAGAGATTCACTAGTCCTGGGCAAAATTGTTGCAAAAAATTCACCCAAGGGCATATCTGGTAAAATTTTAGAATTCCAAGGTTAGTATAAAAATCCTATAAACTTTCATCCAGGAAGAGATTCAGACTGACACTGGAGTTCTCGTTTGTGATATTACTCATGGATCAGATGGAAAACAATGGAGCAATGTATAAATAATCCTGTTGATTAAGAATTATGGCATTAAAATTTTACAGCCAAACTGAGAACAAAAGAGAGATACTTCCAGAAATGTCAAGACTCGAAATTATAACACCCAGGTACTGCCCTGAGAAACAAACTTGGTAGAACAATTATAACCCCATAAAAATGAACAGAGAATTAAGATCTCACAAAGTAGAGGACACTGTAATACACTAGAAATCTAAAGAGAAACAAAGTAATTTTTAGCTTTATCTAATCAGTGTTTCCCAAGTTGTAATATGTACACCACACCTAGATTGAAGGGATTTTTCCTTTAATAGTTATATACTTATTTTCACATGAGATCGAAATATACAGGGAACAGCAAATCAAAAATTTCACATTTATTTTTAATTTAATATGAAGTGTTCAGTGGGTAGTTAAGTTTTTAAAAGTTTGTTGATTTAGGACTTGCCTGGTGGTCCAGTGCTTGAGACTTCTTGTTTCCAATGCAGGGGGTGCAGGTATGATCCCTGGTTAGGGAACTAGGATCCTGTATGCCCTGAAGCACAGTCAAAAAATTTTTTTAACTATGTTGGCTTAAAGAAAAATATTAAGTAATTAACAGTGCAAATGGTATATTGTTAAGATAGTAGGAAAATGAGCAAGTTTGGAGAAAGGCTGGACTAAACAATTGTTGATATTGTGGTTATAAAATATATTCCAGACTTACCAGTTTGTGATGACAGAATAGTTTCAAGTTTCTTTTAAAACTCAAATTACAAGTCTGATGTCCTAGGTGGGAAACTAACACAAAGTCCAGTCCTTTTCTTCCCCAAATACCCGTCAATAACTCGACCTTCAAATAATCCACGCTTGCTTATGTTTTCCCCTGGAATCAGGTCTACTCATTTTTACCTGTGGGTCCCTGCTGGGAGAGAGGAACTCAGGGATGTCCTTTGTGCCAAACTCACTTCCCTGGTGTCAGTGCTCCGTCCACAGTTAGTGGGGACCTCACGATGCTGAGAACTGTGCTGATGTCACTCAATGCAGGTGACCTCAGGACGCAGAAGAGAGACAATGGGGAGAGCGAGACAGAGAAGGGGGAAAAGTCCACCTAAGGATGCATCATCATGGTCACTACTGTCAGCAAAGGGAGTTCACTTCTACCAGGACCTCTGAGAAGTGTACAGAGTAGCTTTTCAAACTATCAATCTGCTGGACAGGAGGCTGGATCCTTTGTCCATTGGCTGCCATTCTGTATTGGTCAAGCGTTGCCCATGGGGTACTAACTGCTTTTCACTTCTAAGCTGAGCTTATAAGCCAGCCCAGAAAGTTCCCTGGCGTTGAGAGGAGGCCCTAGCACAGTATGGAGCAGACAAGTGGTGTGAGTCTGAAGGCAGAACACCAGCAGCAGAAGGTGAATGGGAACTACCCACTCCAGCTAAGGCTGAAATCGAACCTGGTCTAGAGAGGCTGCTAAAGGTGCAAACACAGAGGCGTCTACTACAATCCCTTCAGCAGGTCAGCTCCCCTTCTCCTTAGAGTCAGTTTCAAATCAGGGCCCCAATATCCACACTTGTTCTATAAAATATAGATATAATCAATCATATGTTATGAAAACATAATGATCAAAATTAATGCAAAAATACATAGAAAGTCTGAATATTCTAACCACAAATGAAATGTAAAATATTATAAAAAATCTCACCTCCCCAAATCCTGCATTCTTAGTTTTATGGCCAGGATAGGAGTGATTCCTCAAAGAAAGGGAGATGATACAGAAGAAAGGAAAAGTGAATTGGCAAATGAGAAAATAATAGGTGCCTATTACATTTGGCCTCTTGGGTTTCTCTCTTTCTCCCATATCTACAATACAGTTAACTCACACACAGTAAAAATGTACTCAGCTCCCCCCTTAAGATTTGACAACCAAAGTGACAATCAGCTGTCACACCCAGCTGCTGCAAGTTGAGGGTCTCTGGATAATGTATAGTCCATTCCACCAGGTCCTTATGCTAGTCACTCAATTACTAATTATTTATTGAGCAAATTGTGATATTGTTGTTGGTGTTTTTAGTCGCTAAGTTGTGTCTGACTCTTTTGCAACCCCTGGCTGTAGCCTGCCAGGCTCTTCTATCCTTGGGATTTCCCAGGCAAGAATACTGGAGTGGGTTGCCATTTTCTTCTCCAGGGGATCTTTCTGACCCAGGGATTGAACCCATGTCTTCTGTATTGGCAGGCGGCTTCTTTGCCACCATGTCACCTGGGAAACCCAAACTAGGGGTATAGAGGAAGAGTAATTGCCCTCAAAGATCTTATATTCCAGTGTGAGGGGAAATAGATCATAAGTATGCAAACAAACAAACAGATAAGAGGAAATCAGGTACTGATAGTTGCTAAAAGTAGACCAAATAATGAGGTGTGATTGGAGGTGGGGAGGATGCTGAGACACCCTTCTGAAGAGATGGCATTTAAGATGAGATGTTAGCAACTGGTGTATTGAGATATCTTGATTAAGGTGAAAACATGGAACTATTAGACTACAGACCCTCATGAACCTCTGGGGAAGTATATGAGGTAAGGTCCATCCAAAAGACCAAAAGCATTCTTAATATTTGAAACAGAGGGAATCTGATGCAGACAATTAGTTACACAAGTTCTGGGAAAGCCGAGAAACTGAACAGGACACAGTAAGACTATCCGGATATCACCAAAAGTGGGGCAAATGAAGGAGGATGTGTTACCAGAGCTTAGAGATGAATACCAAACAGCGAAAGCTGGACCGCATTGGGCCTGGAGTCACAAAGGAAGAAGAGCCCACAGCCGGAAACTGCAGTAGATGCAGATAAGGTGGAAGAAAAATGCCTTGATTCATTCCTTCCTCCTGCTTTCCAATCCCTCACCTATCAAAGGTAGTCATCTAAGCTAACAGCTTGGGCGGCATGGCCAGCCAGGATCGGGTCCCCACCCCAAAAATGGGGCAGAATTGGGAGAGAGAAATACACTTTGAGGGCAAACAAGCCTGGACAGACACAGGAAGATTTCACAACTTCCTGGTTATTAAAAGTCTACTTTAATACTTCAGTCGCAAACTATTACAATCTCTTCTCCCTTTTCCCCTGTCCTCATGCTGAGCATTCTTGAGCTAAGGTCCTGCCCTCTAGGGATGAAGATGGGGAGGAATGTGATTAGGGTCTGAGGTATCTTCTCCTCTTCCTTCATCAAGGCTCAGCCTTTCAGGTGTGTTTGCCATAGAAGGAAGGAGAGGAAACAGGACAAGAATTTCTTTACTCACCTGGCCAGGGCTGTGGTCCTTTCGAGGCTGGATGTTCCTACTTGTCTGGCTTACAGGGGCCACTGACACCCTCTGTGGCAGGCAGTCAAACGCTGGTGAATCCTCTGGAGGACCTTCCTATGGGAGATAGGACCAACTGCCTTCTGTGATGTCCGCTTAGCCCAACGGGGAATCTCACCAGGACAACAACAGAACATATATATAGCTCCACTTCTGCCGCAATTCCCGCCTTGAAGCATAATCAATCTTCTTCCACCTGACTCAGCTAAGCCCGAAGGCAAATTAGAAAATGATAACCAACTTGGGAGCAGCACATCAGTTTCCCCTCCTCTCGGGGGCACTCCTCATGGCTGAATCTTTGAAGCCACCCCAATCTTTGGTGTGTGGGAGAATGACCTCTCACTACAAACACCGCATTCCCCACAAGGCAGAGAGTGCTGACTCTAACTCACCTTCTCTTCTTCCCTGTCATCTCAGCAAAGATTAGAAAGGAGGGATGGGGGGATGGACTGTCTGACACCTTTCTGTGTGTCCCAGGAAAGGAACCTGATGTCATGGTGGGCTGCTGTCTCAAGATAGAGCCATGCTCTGGTCCTCATCTCTGGGCTTTAGCTGGAATTATTGGATGACGGGAAAAGTTCCAGTGAGTATCCTGTTACCTTTGAACCATGGAAGGGAGGCAAGCTTGCAGAGACCTAAGGATAGAGTGTCTCAGGAATGAACAGCAAATTTCGTAAAAGCCTTGAGATGCAAGCTCACTTAGTGTGTCTAAGGGACAGAAAGAAGCTGGAAGGAGCTGGAGGGGGAGTAAATGGGAGAGAAGACAGGGCAAGCCAAGGGAGGCCAGGGGAGGCAGCTGCAGATCACCTTGGCTTTTGTAGATGAAGGTAAACGGTATGGATTTTATGTCTGGTTTCTCTGAAAAGCTCCTGGAGACTTTCAAGAGAGAGAGGGACATGAACTGGTTTTACTTTTATTTTTTAAGGCAGTAATATCACCAAGACATTTTTTATGATCAGAAAATACAAAACCAGCATTGACTCTTTAAATATATAAAGCGAGTCCTCACAAACACATACCTCCTACAGCTGGTGCTCATTTTATTGTGGAGATAGATACAACTATCTAGATTTTTGCTGTGAACAAATCTGTTAGGTTTATAAATATATGAACTGATTTTTGTTTGGAAAGACCACCGTGACTTATGTATGCTGAATGGACTCTGGAAGCAAATGGACCAGTTAATGAACTGTTGCTGTAATTTAGCTGATTGGTAATGATGTCCTGGGTGAGGGCTGAAGCACTGGAGAGTGTGAGAAGTGGGCAGATTTGGGATGGATTTAGGTGGAGCTTTGCTGAAAGGTCTCAGTTATGAGAGAATGATTGCTGGGATTTGAGCCTGGCTGGGTGCCTGGTTGGTGGTACTATTCCTGATCTGGAAAGGAAGATAAGGGCATGCGATTTGGTTTTGGTTGTTTGTTTTCTTCATTATCATATCCTCAGGGTCTAGAAGACTATCTGTCACTAGTAAGTGCTCAGTCAATATGTGTTGAATAATTGAAAAAGCAATAGTTTGATCAGGTTCTAGTTGGCCACACTCATGCTCTTGCCACCTGTAATTAAATGGTACAGTGAACCATTCCATATATTTTGCAAAATTCTATTTAAAAGAGGGAAGGGGGAACAATTCCAATTAGTTGTCATTTGCCAAGTGCCTACATTCCATCCTTCTGCATAGGGACAGCAAAAACTCATTTCTCTGGCAGAGGAACAGATTCCTTCTGTCCTTGCATAGGTCCTACTTCTTGGGGGACTTGGGAGAATTCCACTGAGCAATGGCAACCTGGACCCCAGAGTGCAATAGCCTCTGCTATTCACCACAGGCCTAGAAGAGGGTCCATTTTCTGGGGACTCGGCCCCTTGGCCTGAGCTTCCTTGGAGCTCCGAGCGATGACAAAGGTCCCCACAGGCCCTGGGCTGTTTTCTAGTCGATGTGGCTTTGGGATGAGATTCTCCCTCTTACCCCAGCTCCCCCAGGGTATCCCTCTTCCCGGCCACAGATTCCTGCTGTTGAAATAATTTAAAGAGGAAGATCATCACGCTCTCTGCACACTGAGAATCTCGCTGCAAGGAGAACGGCCTCTCTTTTATCTGCCTGCTGTTCTCTTCTGCTTTCAAACAGCTCAGCTTCGACAGAAGCATACTTTTGGGTAGCACATAGCCAACCCCCTCTGACATCCTAACATCCTAACATCGTTGGACATTGACCTCTCGTTAAAAAAAAAGTACTTGTTTTGATGTACATATGCATAGTAAAATGATTACCTTTCTTGTGGCCAGGGGTCAAGAATCAGTGACTGGCAGCCTCTCTAAATCCACCACTTGGCTGTAGCAAGGGAGGAACAGATCTGTAAAGGAAGAAGGTGAGTGTGCTGTCCCTTAAGAAAGGAGTTGGTAGACGGAGGGGAAAACAACAAATCCCTCTTATAGGAAGTCACATTTAATGCCAGGAACCAAAGAAAGAGTACACATTCAGACGCTGGTTTTGTTTTCTAAGTGAGACCAGAGAAATGAACTTTGTGGGCAGGAATTGTAATGAGGAAGTGAGCGCAGGGGTCTTACTCCGTGAAGAAAGATTCTGAAGGGGAAGTTGAGAGGAGGCCTGCCCTGCAGCCCGGCCCGGCCCGCAGGAGGCTCTGGGAGGTGGCTGCCATTGCAGGTGATGACTCAGTGCGGTGTAGCACGTCTTCCTCAGTTCTGCTTGGTCCAAGTCTCCAAAGCCAAATAAATAGGAAGTGTGGCAGTCTGGATTCTTTTTAGGAGCAGTACATTTGGGTTTGCTTTCTTGGGCATGAATCCACTGGAAACCAAGTATTCTGTCTTGCCTCTTTGCTACATCAGAGAAATGGAGCAATTGCTGCATCAGAGGAATGGAGTAATTTTAAAGACATTTCAAAGAAACAATTTTGTAACTTACAAAATGGAATCACAGTAACCACAAAGTTGGCTGTGCTGATATGTCCCATGACTGGTTCTCCTTTTCACATACATTAAAAAAAAAACAAACATAAAAATTCTAAGTATTTAAAATGCACATGTGTGGGGAGTTCCCTGGTGGTCCACTGGTGAGGACTCAGTGCTTTCACTGCCGAGGCCCAGATTCAATCCCTGATTTGGGAACTATTAAGATCCTACATGCCGCATGGTATAGCCGAACAGAAAAAAAAAAAAAACAACTTGTTTTGATGTACATATACATAGTAAAATGATTACTAGTCAATCTAATTAATGTATCCATCTCTCCACATGGTTACCATTTGTGTGTGTGTGCGTGTGTGTGTGTGTGCGTGTGTGTGTGTGTGTGTGTGTGTGGTGTGAGTACCTGAGATCTATTCTCTTAGCAAGTTTCCAGTATACAAAACAGTATCATAAACTGTAGTCATCCTGAGATACATTAGATTTCTAGAATGCATTCATTCTACTAATTGTAACTTTGTACCCCTTGACTAATATTCTCCCACCTTCCTACCCCTGGTAACCATATTCTGCTTTCTGCTTCTATGAATTTGACATTTTTAGATTCCACATATGAGTGAGATCATACTGCATTTGTCTTGCTGTCTCTGGCTTTTTTCACCTAGCATAATGTCAGCTAAGTCCATCTATGTTGTTGTACATGGCAGAGCTCCTACTTTTTAAAGACTGGATTTTATATATATATATATATAATTTCTTTATCCATTCATTTGTTGAAAGACACAGGTTGTTTCCATATCTTGGCTATTGTGAATAATGCTGCAATGAACATGGAAATGTAGACATCTCTTCAAGGTACTGATTTCATTTCCTTTGGATATATACCCGTAAGAGAGATTGCTAAATCATATGGTAATTCTATTTTTAATTTTTTGAGGAATCTCCATACCATTTTCCATAAAGACCAATTTACATTCCCACCAATGGCATACAAAAGTTCCATTTTCTTTACATTATCTCCAATACTAATTATCTCTTGTCTTTTTGATGGCAGCCATTCTAACAGGTGTGAAGTCTTACTGTGGTTTTGATTTGCATTTCTCTGATGATTAGTGATGTTGAGCATCTTTTCATGTACCTATTGGCTGTTTGTATATCTTCTTTGGAAAATTTTCTACTAAGGTTCTTTGCCCATTTTTAAAACCAGATTGTTTCTGTTTTTCTATTGAGTTGTGTGAGTTCCTTATATTGTGGGTATTCACCCCTTACCAGATATATAGTTTGCAAATATTTTCTCCTATTGCATAGGTTACTTTTACAATTTGTTGACTGTTTCCTTTATTGTGCAGAAGCTGTTCAGTTTGATGTTGTCCCACTTGTTTATTTTTGTTCTTGTTGCATGAGCTTTTGGTTTCCTATCAAAAAAAAAATTACTGCCAAGACCAGCGTGTCAAAACTTGTTCTGATCATATAGTTTCTATGAAAATCTTAGCATGCCAGAATCAGAAAGGATCGTAGAAATCATAGCCAACCCTCTCACATTCCAAAGAAGGAAACTGAAGCCCAGAGAGGGGAAGAGGGTGATTTAAAGGACCCAGTGTGTTAGAGGCAGAGTGAAGCCTAACCCTGAGGTCTTCTGAATCGTTGCACAAAGATCTTTCCATTATGTCACTCAAAGATGCTTATAAGGGAGTGTCTGCTACAAATTTGCTTCTAAATGTCCTTGAAAGCAGTTGTCGGGAAATTTCAGCCTGCCGCGTCGAGTGAAATTGCTAAATGAATTTGATTCTTGCATGCCAAAATTTTCTCTGCAAAGATGTGACATCGTTGTGGTTTAATCACGGGACACTTGAATTCAGCTACCAAGGATGTGCCCTCACCTCCCAATGGCCTTTCTGTCTCTGAGTTCCTGTGGTCCAAAGGTAGTCTTTCTGAATCACCTCCTTGATTGTGCTTTTGTCCTCTGGTACCCTCTGGGTTCCCCCACCATGACTGTTGGGCCCTGTTGCTCAATACTGGCCCCCATTGAGCTGCCCCCCCAGTTTCACAATGAGGCTGTGTGAGCCAGTTGTTCCATCAGACCCACCTGGCTCTGTGCCCTGCAACCTGATCCATCTGGAACACAGCAGTAGGGTTCTCTTGCCCTGTGGTGCCCAGTTAGGTTTGGCCAACTGGCGATGGGAGGAAGGGAGGAGAGTGAGCTCAGGGTACTTATTTTCCGGGTTCCATGTCTGTGGCTTATCCAGGTCTGGCTGCCTCCCTCTGTTGAAAAGCTCAGCTCCTGTCAAGTAGCTCTCTGCACACAACTCTCTAGGCACCAACCAGCAGCTCTGCTCCCCTCCCCTATTCAGCCTGGACTGATGACAGCACCTTCTGTTACCAGTGCATCTGTGAGCCCCTGGGGTTCTATATTCTCCCTCATGGTTTCTCCATACCTGCCATGCCTTTGAAAAATAACCCTTTTTTAAACTCCCCTCAAATGACCCCATTGAGTATGCCTCCTGTCCAGTTGGGACTTGGGCTGATAAATGAACTGATTCTAACCTGGGGTCTCAATCTTCCCCGAGCTCTGAGACATATTCTATCCCAAGAGAGAGAAACTTCAGAGCCTCATTTTAGGTATCAGTTTGTCTGTGGGGTCCTTGAACCCGAACTCTTAAGTCTTAATAACAAATTCTAACCTTATTCTGGAGAACAGGCCTCCGAGACCTTAAGGTGGAAAGGAGATGGCAAGGAGCCAGAAGTCAGGACCTGGAGTAGGAGCCTGCAGAGCTGGCCTGGTCGTTTGTCTGGTGTTAGGTGTGACATGCAGTAGAGGACCAGCACTCCTGAAAGAGAGCCTACTCTGGCAGTATTGGAAGCCAGAGTGTCCCTGAGCTTTCTGAGGCCGAGGAGAGTTGGGGGAGGGATTTGTGTCCACGTTCGGGCCAGAGACCCGGGGAGAAATAGCACCTGTCAGGGCCCAGTGTGGTCATGGTGGCGGGAATCTGCCGACTGGACCGAAAGAGCCCCCAGGGAAGGTGAAGTGCAGCACTCTCCTCTCAGCTCTGCCCCCTTCCCCCTAAAAGCCTGCTAGTCCTGGGCCTCCACGGAGCTCTTAAACTCCAAATCCTTGTTCTGATAATTGCAAGCTATTCAGTGGTAGCCGATGTCATCTTTATTTGCTTCTTCATTGTGCTAGACACAAAATATGTTAGATTGAGAATAATTTACAGTTACTTACAACCTGCTTCCTTCAGACTACCACTCGGGTACAAAACTGTGGGGTAGCGCCTTCACAGAATAAGAAATAGACAGTTGCAAATATGCCCAAAATGAAAATATTATCTCACATTTTTTACAGTTTCACAGTTTGTCAGAGATTTTTTTCATGCATCACATATCAACTGACTGTCACAATAAACCTAATATATATGTGTGTGTATGTATGTGTATATATATATATATGTGTGTGTGTGTATATATATATATATATATATATATCTGTCATTTGTCTTGTTATCTGTTTATCTCTCTGGCATCTATTTGTCCATCTAAAATGTATCTGAAAAGCCTGAAGCTTCAAGAAATAAAGTAACTTACCCAAGTTCATATGTTTAGCCAGAATGGATCGCTTCTTTATATTTCTTATGATTTCATTGTGATGTATATTCGTTGTGATTATAGTTGTCTTCTGCTCAAATCTGTGAGGTCATTAAGCAGAGTTCATAGCTTACTATATTTTTTGTCATGCATACCAATAGGTGTGTGTATGTGTATACAGACAATGTGTCTACATTGCATCATTAATGTTTAATAAATATTAATAACAAAAACAACCAGCCACGAATCCACCACTTAGATTAGGAAATAAAATATTGCTGTTAACTGTAAAAAGACCATCTATGTCTCTTCCCTGTAGCTTTCTCTCTCAATTTCAGCTGCTATTCCGAATATTGTCTTTATCACTATTCTGAAAAAATATTATTTACTTGCGTATGTCATTTCACTTTGCATAAATGGGTACATGCCCTGTTTGTCCTCACTCCTCCCGCACATCCTCCACACACACAGACACTATCCGGCGCACAGTAGGTGCTCAGACCAGCCTGGCCCTAGCATAACCAAAAAGCACCTGTGTGCTCCCTGTGCTCTCCAAAGGATTGAAGAAGTCTAGTCTAGTTGGAGTGGGTTCTGGGTAACAAAAATCACAGAACAAAACATCTCAGGGCACCCGGCTGTATGGCATGAGCATACTGCCACTCCAGGAGAGTCCCTTGTCGCCCAAGTCCAATCTAATCAGGGGAATAGTCCTGGTGGACTGTCTCACTACTTGAAGCTGGAGTCCCACCTTAGAGCTCAAAAGTGTCTTCTCTCAAGGTCTTTTCACAAGTGGCAAGTACCACCCCTTTCCACTTAATGACCTTGTACACTCTATTAACCCAACTTCCACTTCCCTACACATTTCCCTCTTAAATTCCTGGAGAATTTATGACACGTTTAATAGCCATTTAAACAATGCAAGCAGTTTCTGCAAGCCTTAAGACTGGCATTTCTCAAGCCGTGGGCCACGAACCGTTAGTGAGTAGTGAAGTCAATCCACTGGCTCAGACAAAGATTTTTAAAAATTGAAACAGAATTGAACATTACTTGGTCAAGAAGCTAGAATTACAAAATATAAGTGTGTGTTCCCAGGAGCGAGTGGTAAATACTATCTTGTGAAAGTCCACGGTGGGATTACCTTGTGGTTTGGATGGACTCTAGGCGTTTGAGTGTCCATGACTGACCTTAACAATTACTGTAATCCCAGGCAGTTGCCACTATGATTGGGTCAGGGATGAGCAGTAATCCTAGGCCTTGACCAATTAGAATATACCACTCCTTGGCCACAGGGTGGGGGGACACATGTCCCAGTAAATCCAAGGTTCTGTTCCTTAGGGAATCCAACCAAACCTTTTGATGGGCCTGGAAATTTCAAAAATAAATACTTTGGAGATGCCCAATCTGGTCTGAAACACAAAAGGGCTATTCACTGTCCACCCCACCCCTATCCCAGGCCAAAATTTGCTGGGTAGGGAGGAGAGACCAAGAGCAAACAAATAAGACACAGGGTAATTTCCAAGTTACATCATCAATAACCTACTTATAAAAGTCATGGTTTTGCTGCCCTAAAGAGAGCTTTGTTGGCGACCACAGGTCCATCTCAAGCTCTAGGTTACCCTGAGGAGTAGTTTACATACTAGAAGAACCTGGGCACTTAGGAGGCTGATTTCCTGGGGAAACAGGGCTTTGGGAGTCAGCTGCACATCCATGCCACGGGTGGGTGGCAGGCGGGAGAACATTTGAGGTTGTCCAGGAAGAGCTGTAAATTGAGTCAAAGTGAAAAGATGTGGGATAGACCCCGGCAGGGGGTGGGGTGGGGGGAGGGGAGCAATAATGCTTGGGGATGGACAGAGAGAGCAGTGGTAAGATTCCTCTTACACTTACAGTACAAGTGTCCACCACCACAGTTGTACTGTTGCATCATGGTGATGCAAAAAGAGCAAACTCTCCCTCCTGCAACCTCTGGCAGCCTGCCAAGATCTGGTCCACATTTGCCTGCCAGATTTGCAAGGTTTTGGGGATAGAGATCTGGGTGGCCGGAGACGTGGGAGGAGACTAACTGGACATAGGTTAGAATGGATAGAGGGCCTCTCAGAAGGAAGGTGGCACATGTACAGATTTCACCATAATCTTTCTGGCACCATTTAACATTTGTCAACAAAAACTTAAATGGTTTTTTTTGTGTTTGAGGGGAAATCACACCATTGTTTCTTTTGATGAAACATTATGATGAGGGGACTAGGAGGTGGTCAGCTCTAGTGGAGTTATGACACTGTGATAGGTATTAATTGTGTATAGTCCTCACGATACTATGGGCTCTTAGGAGGAAAAAAGAGCTAGTCTCAGAGGAGGTGACCTACCTGTGTTTGAGAAAGGAAAGCACAGTTGAGTGGAAAGATCTTATGCTGAAGTCTCACCCTTCCAGGAGTAACTGCCCTTCTTCCACTCAACCCGTCCCATAAGAACCATCCAGGAGGCCTGACCCCACAATGGCTTTGGTTGGAAGGAAGAAATTCACCTCAGAAATACTATGGAGTCATAAGGCAATGGCACCCCACTCCAGTACTCTTGCCTGGAAAATCCCATGGACGGAGGAGCCTGGTAGGCTACAGTCCATGGGGTCGCTAAGAGTCGGATACGACTGAGCGACTTCACTTTCACTTTTCCCTTTCATGCACTGGAGAAGGAAATGGCAACCCACTCCACTGTTCTTGCCTGGAGAATCCCAGGGATGGGGGGCCTTGTGGGCTGCCATCTATGGGGTCGCACAGAGTCGGACACGACTGAAGCGACTTAGCAGCAGCAGCAGCAGCGTGCATAAAAGGAACTCAAATAGAGTGTGGAGCAGAACCTTCCAGAAGCTGAGACACATAGATTTCTATAAGCTTGGTGGATATATGACATTTTATTCTTTCATTTCATTTAGCTTCACAGTGGAGAAGGCAATGGCAACCCGCTCCAGTACTCTTGCCTGGAAAATCCATGGGGTTGCGAAGAGTCAGACACGACTGAGCGACTTCACTTTCACTTTTCACTTCCATGCATTGGAGAAGGAAATGGCAACCCACTCCAGTACTCTTGCCTGGAGAATCCCAGGGACGGCGGAGCCTGGTGGGCTGCCGTCTATGGGGTCGCACAGAGTTGGACAGGACTGAAGCGACTTAGCAGCAGCAGCAGCAGCAGCTTCACAGTTAAATTTCTTTGGAAAGTACCACACTGTCTCAACTATCTTACTGGAAATGAGGAAGAAGTTTGAGTTATATTTTGGAGTCTGAAAGTGGAGTCAAGAACTGTCCTTTAGGGGGAAGCCCCGGGGTAGGGGGAGGGAGAGCTAGAGATCCTGGCATGGTCTGCCCCAACCTGAGCAGTGTTCTCTGAAATCTCTCCTAAAAATGTGTCCTAGCCTTTGCTTTTGATTCATGTGAGATGCTTCCCAGAGTCTGGCTCCTGCAGCCACATCCCTCATCCCTCAGCCCAGCTGTGGAGCCATGAAGACATTGGGGCTCCTCCTTCCCTCTTTCTTAGAAATCTGAAGGTGGCCAGGGCCCTGGGAACACCACATGGCCTGGTTCTGATAGGCTCACCCAAGGGAAACGGCACTTGCTCGGGTGTAATTAGTCCACGGGACCTCCCTCCTGGCTTTCTCTCGGTCCAGCATGTTCGGTCCAGGTGACTGTTGGTGCTGACTGGGAACATAAGGAACCTTGACCACTTGGGGCCAAAGTCCAGGGAGCATGTGGAGGAGTCAAAAACTCAAGGGACCAGGAAGGCCCCCATGACAGGTGAAGAGGGATTGGTTTTGAGCTGGAGTCCTGAGATTTTAGGATGTGGAGTGGCAGAGGCCTGGCTTGGCAAAAGGGGGCTGATAATTCTTCCCTTTGGTAGCACTCACATTTCCCCTGAAAGATGGGGGCAGAGGCTTGCAATCAGCAGCAATGGGTCTTTGTCTGTACAGCATCCTTCTGGTAATAGGAACCTGGTGATAGTTCCTTTGGGAAATGACTCCTTCCCAACCACTGGTGCTTTGTGATGGGTCTGGCAGGGTTGCCAAATCCAGTGGCCCATCCATCCTGATCTCTACCACAGGAAAGGGCAGGTGGCAAGGGCACCCATCAACATGCCCCGAGCCCCTGGCTTCAGCAATTGGCACAAGGCAGTGGTTCTCCACCGAAGGCAGTACTGCACCCCACAGCCCTGGCCTTGGAAGCGGAGGGGTGCAGTTGATTGTTGTTGTCTGGGAATCACTTTGGCATTTAGTGACCAGGGACCCTGAATACTAGAAATGCCCTGAACAGTTCTTCAGAGCAAAGAATTGGCGTATTCAACAGCTTCTCTATTGAGAAACCCTGACCCAAAGGACTCAAACAATGGGCACCTGACCCCAGCTGGGCCAGCCAGAGTCTGTCCCTGAGATTTTGTTTCAGAATGACTGTCAGGTGTCAGGTAGCCACCTCTCTACCCCAACACATGCAAGAGTATGTCTGAAAGAGAGAATAAGGACTAGGCAGAGAAAGGCAGAGATGAGAGATGGAGAAAGAAAGCCTGAGAACTAACGACATCATCTGCCCTTATCCTCTTCAGCTATGACAGCCAATTTTTTTCTTTTTGTGCTTAATGCCTTTGAATTTGGTTTCTTTCTTATAACCCTAAGAATCTCAACCACCATGAGGCTTTAGGAGGCAATGTTCCTCCTTGCTGGGCACAGATATAGGGGATCAAGATTTTAGAAAGCAACTTTAACTCTTTCCCCAAATATGAAAACAGGTCCAGAGAAGGGTCACACAGCTATTGAATGACAGGGACCGGGCCATATGTCAAGTCTCCTGCCGAAGAGCTAGGAACAGAACAACCTACTCTTGTTTAATGAGATCGAATCTAACCTCCTGCCATCTGGATAGGGGTGTGATTATGTCTTTAACATGCCATTTGGCACTCAAGGGAATGCTAAGAGACACCAGGGGGAGGTTCAGGACCTCTGGGAAATTTCAGCCTAGTTGTGACCACCATGGCTGCCTAGATCCTGTTGGTTTGGCTTAAAAAGTGAAATATTCAGATGGAACTGGAAATACAGGGCATCCAAACTAAAGGGCAGGGAATTTCAAACTGGCTAAGCCTTCCCTTCCTTCATCCTAGTTTTTCCAGTTTAGGTAACTTAATGGCTCTGTATGTTCACCCATTTCCTTTGCAAAATACCATCAGGAGACAGTCAGCATCTCTGTTGGGCCCAGAGAATTTTTAGAGGTTGTTTGTGGCCAAGACACTATAATTAGATGAATGAGATCCTTTGCCCTTCCTTCCCCTGTAGGTAGGAAGGAGTTATGTAAGGAAGGCTGGTGCTTGCTGACTTGGGTGGGTGGAGGTTGCCTTAGAGACTGTGGGGCACCTGCTTGCCTATAAGTGCTAACTTGGATCCTGACCTGTCCAGAGACCTGATCCTCTGGAATGTTCACTGTCCACTCTGCCCCCAACCTTCTCACTCCTCACCTCCCCACCCATTGCATAAACTTAAACTGTCAGTTTTTTCTGGCACTAAAATCATTTTCATTGTTATCAGTATCGAAGAGAATTCAAATAAAAGCTATTGGCAATACAGTCCAAGAGAAATTCAGCTTCTGGCATTATTTCCCCTTTTCCAACTGTGGGAACGTGTTCACAGGCTGTCTCTCCTCTTCCCGCTTTCAAGCTGATGTCTCCAAATACTTGGGTTTCTTAGGAAATTTTTGTACGTGTTTTGAATATTTTGTTTTGTTTTCACTTGAACTTTTGTTACAAATGCCCAACTTTAAACACACCAGAGACACAAGCATTTATCCTCTACTATTTCTGCTTTGAAGGAATTGTTGAGGTTTCTTAATTTATGATCAATTTTATAAATGTCTCTTTGATACTGGAAAACAGAAGAAAGTACTCTGCATTTTGTGCTTGTGAACCTGTGTGTGTGAGAGAGAGAAAGAAAGAGACAGAGAGAGGCAGAGACAGACAGAGAGAGCATTAGTGCATACTTAGCCTTGGAAGTTACCCTTGCTTGTTTCTTGACTGCTGGGCTGCCGTCTATGGGGTCACACAGAGTCGGACACAACTGAAGCGACTTAGCTTAGCAAGCTCTTCCCAGCACTTCTGTGTTTCTGTTTAATTATCTCATTGAATGTGGGTGCTTTTTTTTAATGTATAGTTTTAAATGTGCAAGTGAATTTGCGTATGTGTATAAAATTAAACTTGTGCAGATCTCCTACTAAAAGGCCACATGGGCATGTGTTCCATGTCTTCTGGCTTTTTTTCTCTTTGCACAATACTTTTTAACAACATGTGATTAAAGGGAAATTTGATCCAAGGGGAAGGGGCTGTGTTGTGATTAAAGGGAAATTTGATCCAAGGGGAAAGGGCCGTGGCAGCCTATTGAAAACCTTCAATTTGTCTTGGCCACAGGGAATCTTCCTGGCTGATCAAGGGGAAAAGCTAGGCTCTCCCTGAGATAATGCAACTGGATAGGGCAGACCAACCCAGAGGAAGATTCTGTGACCTTTGTGAGGCACTGAGTCTAGTGGGGGCAGGCAGCAACCAAGAAAAGAACATGACCTTGGGTAAGCAGTCAGTTCCAGAGATGCTGTAAGGAGCTAGATGTTTCCAGGACAAATAGAAAGCAGCAACAGGTACCTGAAAAGCATAGACAACCACATTAGAACGTCCATCTACACGGAGAAAACACTCGTCCACTGAGCTTGGTTTTGGCCAGAGATTCCAGTCTTAGAAGGGGGGGTTATAAAAAGAAGTTTGGGCCAGACGGAGGTTGTGGGCAATACAGGGCACCAGTGCAGCGGCCTAGACTTGGGAACGAGGAAGAACCTAGTTATCAGTCAGCTGGAGGCTGAGTCGCGGAGAGGGAAGCTGGAGGACTGCTTAACGTCCAGCTGTCTGAGGGCAGGATGGGTGTAAAGGGAGTCACAGTCTGCAGCTTGGGACTGCTTCTCATGGCCAGAGGGAAGACAGCTCCAGCCTGCAAGCCCCCAGCCCTAACCCACAAGGGCCAGGAAATTGGCATTAATTTTTGCTTCTCTGATGAGGTAAGGAACCTGGTCAAGGCCAGAAGATGTGTCTCTGGGGAAAGAGGGAAAGCAGAAGAGAGATCAAACAGTCAAAAATAAGCAAAGGTTAACCACCAGGATTAAATATACACACACATACACACTCACAAATTCACATGAGTAAAAGAGAGTCCACTTCTGTTTTCCAGTATCTGTGGGGCATTTATTGAATTAATCTAAATAAAAAAATAAAATTTTCAAAGAAGAGAAAGTTTCCATGGGGCAATTCTTTGTCAGTAGTGTGTTTAAAAGTAGACTTTCATAATGAAGGTCCAATTGAAAACAAAACAATACAAAACAGAAAACAAAACATTTTCTTAAAAGTAACCCAAGCATTTGGGGGAACCAGCTTGACAGAGGCGAGTGGAGAGACAGACTGTGAACATAATTTTGAATGTTTAAGAAGCAGTAGAGAGGCTGCCACAAGCTGGTTGTTCACGTCCTGTATTGCAAAACAATTTTGTTTGAAACCCTGTGAGCTCTATAACAGTTATGACTGTATTCTGTTCTAACAGATAAGAGATAACTGGATAGCGATTTTTAAGGTATCTGCAGGATGTTAGGTAGTAGGAGTTTCATTCCTGATAACTAGTGGATTGACCCTCCTAAGGAAAAATTTCAAATGCAGAGAAAATATACCTTCCTAAGTGCATTTCTGAGTTGGCAAGAAAGTAAGATTTCAGGCCAAAATCCTAAGTGAGTTCTAAGTGAAAGAAGGACTACGCTGGCTGTGGCTCTGAGGGCATTGGTTGAACCAAGTGGACTTGAGCTTCTGTTGTTGGGCCTCACAGAGGACAGAGAATCAGGAAGTACAGAGATCAGGGCCATCCAGGGCACCTGGACCCCTCGCCCATAAAGGTGAGACCCCAAATGCCTACACTTCCAGATTGTATAAACTGGAAATAGTTATTAACCACCTTAACCATCAGGGAGTTGCAAGACCCTAGGTTCTGAGCAAAAAAGGAAAATTAATGTCATTACAGAGCATCTGGGACCACAATCTGTCCCTCATGTAGCTTGAGGCCCTATTTCATACTACCTGTGTATTCTAAATAGTAAACAACAAGCCACTCTCCGCCCCCAACACTCAAGCCAATACTTTGTTAGGATAATCTGAGACTGGTAATGGTATAGGTGACAAGAACTAGTGCAAATCTTTGATAGAGGAACCTACCTTTATCTCAGACCTTAAAGAATTTCCACAAATAAAATCTCAGGAAACGCACAGCTTTCAATAAAAAGAAACGATCCTCACACAGAGGCACTATAAATGAGAAAAAAACAGACTGCAGAAATAGACCCACAAGAATTCAAATACTGGAAATATCATACACCAAGAAAACTCTGAAATAACTATGATTGCTATATTGTTTTTTTAAAAAAGAGTAACTTGAAAAACATGTTGGAAATGAGGAAAGATTAAGCAGATTTAGACAAGGTCCAAATACAACTTCTATAAATAAAAAATAAAATGAAAATGAAAACTTAATGGAAATGACAATTAGAAAATGAAATTTAGTAATTAATTCCAGTGAATTCACTAGTGGTCCAGTGGTTAGATCTTGGTGCTTTCACTGCTGAGGGCCCAGGTTCAATCCCTGGTCAGGGAAAGAAAATCCTTCAAGTTGTGTGGCACAGCAAAAAAAAAAAAATTAACTCTACTTAACAATAATGTAAAAATTTACCTAGAAATAAATTTAATAAATGTTACAAAAGGCTCCTACCAATGAAAAACTACAAAACGTTGTTGGAAATAAAAAAAGTTGTTGACCTATATGCGAGACAGAATAAGAGACACAGATGCATGGAACAATTTTATGGACTCTGAGGGAGAAGGTGAGGGTGGGACGTTCTGGGAGAATAGCATTGAAACATGTATATTATCATATGTGAAACAGAACACCATTCCATGTTTGATGCATGTGACAAGGGCTCAGGGCCGGGGCAATGGGATGATCCAGAAGGATGGGATGGGGAGGGAGGTGGGTGGGGGGTCCAGGAAGGGGAACACATGTAAACCCATGGCTGATTCATGTCAATGTATGGCAAAAACTATTACAATATTGTAAAGTAATTAGCCCCCAACTAAAATAAATAAATTTATTAAAAAAAAAAAAAAAAAGTTGTTGAGAGAAATGAAAGACTTGAATAGAGAAATATACCATGATCACAAATTAGAATAATCAATATTATAAAGATGTACATTCTCCTAAAATTGATTTATAGACTCAAGGCAACTCCAATAAAAATTCTAGCAGGGTTTTGTGTAGATATTGACAAACTATTATTAAAATTTACTTGGAACTGTGAAGGTCTTAGAATGGGCAAAACAACATTGAAGAACTAAGTTGGAGAGCTAATAGTACAAGATTTTAAGACCTACTAGTGATATTGGCACTAAGATAGACAAATAAACCCCTGTAAAGGAAAAGAGGGTCCAGAAATAAACCTACAATCAAATTATTTTTGACAAAATTACCAGTGTAGTTTTATGAGGAAAGAAATTTTTTCAACGAGTCAACAAATTATTTATAATTTTTATTTATTTATTTATAAATATTTTATTTCTAAAAATAAAGTCTATTTAAAAAGCAGAGAGAAAAGATAGATTACCTACAATGGAGAAATCAACTAATATCTGATTTCATAAAAACAGCAATGGAAGCCAGAGACAGTGGGATGATGTCTTCAATTGTTGAGAGAAAACAATTATCACCCTAGAATTCTACATCCAGTGAAAACACCGTCCCATAATAAAGATTAAATATAGACCTTTCAGTCAAATGAAAACCAAAATTGTTTGCCGCTAGTCAACTCTCACTAAAGGGAATTCAAAAGGATATGCTTCAGGCAGAATGAAGGTGACCTGAGATGGAAAAATCTAGAGGTAAAAGGAAATGAAGATCAGAAAAGGTGGTAAAAATGTTATAAAAATAGCCACACCTATTCCTCTCTTGGTCTCCATGCCCCTTTGCAATCTGGTTTTGCATCTCCTTATATCAAGAGATGGAGTCTGTTTTTCCACCCTTTGAATTTGGGCTTGGCCTAATTCATGCCCAAACCAACAGGATGAGGCAGAAATTATGTTGTGCTAGTTGTTAACTTCCATTTAAAAAGCTATTTTGGACCCCTAAACTGTCATGTTAAAAGCTTAGGCTAGCCTGTTAGGATTAAAAACCACATAGAAAAGTGATTGAGATTATTATAGATCTTTTCGGCATCAAGTTGATTTGTCATCTGACAGCAGATTCATATGTGAGCTCAGCTGAGATCTCCTTAAATTGGCCTACATCAGAAACACTGCCCAGCCTACCCACCGCCTTTTTCTACCCACTGGTGAGAAATAATACATGATTACTATGCTAAGCCTCTAAGTTTTGAGGTGATTTGTCATTTAGTTCAGAGCACCAAGAGTTAGCAATAGATAATAATGAATAGTATGGGCTTCCCTTGTGGCTCAGCTGGTGAAGAATTTACCTGCAATGCAGGACACCTGGGTTCGATCCCTGGGTTGGGAAGATCCCCTGAAGAAGGGAAAGGCTACCCACGCCAGTATTCTGGCCTGGAGAATTCCATAGACTGTATAGTCTATGAGGTGGCAAAGATTCAGACATGACTAAGCGACTTTCACTTTCAAGAATGGTATAAATCGATAATGTCTTGTGGGTTAAAAATTAAGATAGAAAGAAGATATGTAGCAATAGATAGCATAGGACTAGAACTGAAGTGTTCTAGAGTTTTAAAAAAAGATGTTTATTTTTCTCATATAATAAGAACTCCAGGAGTAAGCATTTCAGAGTTGGTACAGTTGGTTAAGGAATTTATCAAGGACTCAGACTGTCTTTTATTTTCCTCTTCATTATTCCTAATCATGGCCATCATCCTGATGTTCACAAGATGGCTACTGCACTTCTAGGCATTGCAACTGTGTTCTAGGCTGAAAGAGGGTGAGAATGTGGTATGTCTGTCTCTTCTTTATGAGGAAAATACCATCTTTCCCAGAAGCTCTACTTGGTAGACTTCTGATTATATTTCTTTGGCCAGAAATCTGTCACATGACCATATCTAGGTGCCAAGCCTGGGAAATTTTTAGTTAGGTGAACTGCTTTGCCAAAGGAAATGAGGATTCTGTTATAAAGTGAATGTGGGAATGGATGTAGATTAGGCAACTAGCAGTCTCTGCTCTCTACTTGAGAGAAAACATCTTACGTGAAGAATGATGAAAAGCAAAGCAAACAATGTACTCCGCACAAACATGGAGAGGCAGTACTGTGTAGGGACTAGAGTGAGAATCTCTGAGTCTTAGCCCTGAAGATGACTTGCTGGAGGACTGGTCCTCACTTTCTTCCCCTTTAAATCACAACGTTGGAGGGAACAAACTGTATTTCTTTTTGAGGGCCTACAGAAACTGTGACGGGAAATCACATCATAGATTCTTCATGTGCAAGAACACATTTAGACCTTATAGCAAATATATGAGTCAATGTCATTATCTCATTTTACAGCCAGGGTGATGTAAAATCTCAGAGAGATGGGGTAGAATGCACAGATCCTACATCTAGGAAATGGCAGAGCCAGAGTTTCAGCTAGGGGCTCAGACCTTCAGAGACAGAGCCTTCCTTCCATTGCCCACACTATTTCAAAAGGTGAAATAAGCACATGCATTTTTTAAATTGAATTTTAAGGTCACATTTCCTAAACCAAGTGTCTTTTAAAGCGTGACCTGGTTATACCAGCAGCTAAATCCCCTGGGGGTGTTTATTACAAATGCAGACTCCTGGACCTTCTTCAGATGAACTGGAGTCGACTCTCTAGAACTGAAACCAGGAATCTGCATTTTAAAAAGCTCCCCTGGTAATTTGGAGACATTGTAAATTTGAGAACCATGTTTATAAACTTATAATTTATCATTCCATTCTAATGTAGTTTATTTATGGATCTGTGACTCATGGAAATTTCCTCCACATATCAGGAAAACAAAATTTAAAAATAGTCTGTTTCTCCTTCCTGTTCCTCAGTTTCCTAATGAACACACTCAATTCCATGGAAAATGTGAAGGACCTGGAAGTGTGTCACAAAAGATATCCCAACACTGATTAACTGAGGCTCTGTAAGGCAAAAGCGTGGATTACTATGAACGTGAATGCTGATTAGAATCACACAGAGCTGGAATGGGATGGGCAAAGGAAATGACATTACTAAATATTTACTATGTTCCAGACACTGTTCAGACACATTACGTCATTTAAGGGGCCTAAGACATGTGATTTGATCCCTTTTATTTATAAATGGGGAAGGTATTCTTATATTTCCATTTTAGAGATGAAAAACAATGATGAGAGAAAAAGAATCGCTTGTCTGAGATAAATCATTCCTTCATTCACACAGTATCTCTTGAGTGTTTATCTTAAGTAAAATATTGAGAGTAGAGCAGCAAAAAAAGCAGTCTAGAGACTGCAGGTGTCATAAAGTCCTGACTGACCCACGAAGTCTCTATTGAAGAAACCAGAACTGAGAAAGCAGATTGGGGCTGGACCCTGGCAGAACAGGCTCTCTGGGCTTCGCCTGCCTGCTGCAGGGAACAAGAACAAAGCTTCCTGCTGGTGATCTCAGGCAGCCCCAGAGAGCAGGCTGTGACCTTAGTTCCAGCAGTAGCTACATCCCTGGTTAGGTGGTCTGGTGTATGCATACCAGCTCCTTACTTGCCCAGAGGAGAGGAGCAGGGGAGGGGTCCAGAGAGAGTGTTATCAGCAGAATTTCAGAGGGAAGAAGGGGAGCCCCCAAGTCTTAACATAGTCTCTCACTAAAACTTGGGAGATAGATATTTCCATTTTATAGATGACAAAATGGAGACTCAGAAGGGTTAACTGGCTTGCTCAAATAGGTCTTCAAGCCAGAAGGGGAATAGTGCCCATCTCAGATCTCAGTTCCAACACCCCCATCCTGCCCCTTTACTACTCAGGAGGGAGATCTTCACAGGTTTGTAAAATGCTCACCCCGGTAGACCTAAACCAATTTACAAATCGATAGTAGAGGCTGGTTCAGATTCCTGCTACCAAGGTTTATTTAATTCCAAGTTCGAGTCACACAGAAAATAAAATTTTCTCCCTGAAGGGTTCTGTGGAAAAATGTTCTCTGTTCTATGTAACAGCCTCTTCGGCTGTGTTTGTGTCTGAAGAGAGGACTAGTCTGACAGGAAGAATTACAAATCTGGAGCTCATTTTGGCGTCCCAGAGGAAAGGTGGGGGTGGAGCGTCTCACAGTAAATTAGGAATTCAGAATGAAAACGTAGCTGAGTTTATTTGGGTTTCTAGTGACACCTCAGAATTATTGTGCAGGCGTGTCAGAGGCAGCTCAAAGTAATAACTGCTCCTCCTCCGCTCCCGGGGTGCTGCCTGCTAAGCAGGGGGAATCCCTCTCCTTGGGGGATGGGGGTGGGAACCTTCCCTTTCTCACCTGGATCAGGAAAGGAGAAGGGGAAAGGAGTGTGGTTTGGAGTCCTGTCTGGCTCAGCTCTGAGTTTCGGAGAGGGGCGGGAGTCAATTCGTGGGTGTGTCTGAGCTCGGGATCTGTGTCTGAGGCGGGGATCTGAGATCAGGATTTGGAGACTTTCTTTAGATTTTTTTTTTTTTTTTTGCGGGGTGAAGGTAATCTAGGTTTGGGGGTGGACAATGACAGTGGGAGGAAATAGGAGACTGGGTCGGATCTGAAAGGCACTGAGGTAGGATCTTGGGGTGGGGGGACGGTGTTGAAAGTTGAGGCATGGATCTAGAGAGAGGAAGTTGAAGCCTGCCCGACGATACTAAGGATCTGGGTGAATGTGTGGGGGATTGACGGTGCAAGACTGTGAATCGGGGTCAGGCTCAGTACCAGATCTTAAATGAGAAGAAAAGAGGCTAGAAGAATAGAGCTTCGAGCTGCCATAGCCTTTTTCCGAAAGCGACTCACACCCAGACACACCCATCGTCTAGCCCTCGCCCTCTGTGGCTGGAGGTAAGGCTGTGCCAGGCTCGCTAGACCCTGCCCCCACCAGGCCTTCTAGCTCCCAGCGGCTCCGACTCGGGCAGGGGTCTGTCTCCCGGCCCCCGGGGAGCCTGGGGGCGTGGCCAGCAGCCCGGCGCCTGTGGCTCCGGATTGGCTTCCCAGCGGGCCCTTGGGCGGGGCTTCGGGTTGGGTCCCTCTCGGCAGTTCGCAGGCGGCGGGGAGGCGGGGCCGGCGGGAGCCCTGCAGCCAATGGACAGGCAGCCCCCGAGCAGTTACAAAGGGCCGAAGCGAGGCCGCCGCCGCGGCAGGGGAGGTGGGGCGAGGCGAGGCTTGTTGAGGCAAGGCGGCGGCCGGGCCGGGCCGGGCCACAGGCGGTGGCGGCGGGACTATGGAGGCGGCGGCCGCTACTCCGCGTCCCCGGCTGCTCCTCCTCATGCTGGCGGCGGCGGCCACGCTGGTCTCGGAGGCAACGGGTGAGCAGCGGCGCGGCAGGGCTGGCGGGAAGCTTTGGGGCGCGCGGGCCGGGCCCGGCCTCTGGCTCACTCCTCTTTCTCAAACATGGCGCGGGGCCGGGGGCGCAGGTGGCGGCACCCGGGCCGGGCTTTCCTGGTCTGGCTGCCGCCTCGCAAGCCGCAGGCGGGCAGCGGAGGCGGGGCGGAGGCGTGGGTCCGAGCGCGGGTGAACGTGCCCGGTAGCCCGCAGCCGCCGCGGCTGCCGGCTCTTCAGGGGAGGTGGCGTCGGGCGAAGCTGTCCGGGGTCCGGGACTGCCCTCTGGGGAGCGAGTGGGCGCGGGCCGAGGGGCGGAGGGTGAGGCTGGCCGAGACCGGCAGAGCTGGGGCTGCTTCCCGGTTCCCGCGAGGCGCTGCGTGGCGTTGTCCCAGGCACCGCACCTCGAGCAAGTTGGTCCTCCAGGCTCCGGGGGCCCGGGCGGGGTTGGGGGGTCGGAGGAAGCTTCCAGGGCGGGGTGTGCACTCTGAGCCTCCAGGCCTCCCCCAGCAGTGGGAGGGGATGTGTGTGGCAGAGACCCTAGGGGTCAGCGAGGCCTCCCTGGCCTTTGACATCGGCTTGACCCCGCCGAGTGGAGCTGCTTCTCCGGCCGGGGGTGGCTTTGGAAGAGGAGCTGCTGCGAAGCTTTGTGTGAAGACGAGGCACTAAGATGTGTGGAATGTTTCTTCTTTCGTGCGTCTGGGGAACGTTGAAGTGAAATCCACTCACCAGAAGGCTGCGGATTGTTTTGGTAGTAGAAACTTGAACGTTTGCTCACTCTGCGGGGTTTGGAATGTTTGAATGGAAATGACTCTGAATTGATCAAACGCTTTTATTTCCTCGAAAGAACATCGGTAGAGAGGTTCCATTTCTTGAGTGACAGCAGTTTGAATCGGTCGTCTGTGTAGCTGGTTTTCCAAAATATTAAATCAGGATGGGGTATATGGTCATCGCCTACCCAATGGAAGGGGGAGTGAAAAACTTTGTTAGCATTCAAACTGTACTAGAAACTGAAATATAGAGCCTTAGTGAAAGCAACTAAAATAAAGTGAATACATTTCTGTTTCTCTAATTGAACACAGAATGTTTTAAAAACATTTCAAGACTTAGGGTGCCAGTTATTATTAACAGCTACTGTCTGTTAAGAGCTTATTATGATACAGATGCATAAAGTACACCAAAGTACATTATCTGATCCTCACAACTAAACCCTGATGGCTAGTGGCATTTGCCCCATTTTACAGAAGAGAAAACAGGTGTGAAGAGGATAGGTACTCAATTGCTAACAGCTGGATTTAGGATTTGCAGCAAAGGTTTCAGGGTTTCCAAAACCTATACACTTTAATATATATACCTGTCTGGCGTTGCCCATATTCATTTTTAGATTTTTGTCCTCACAATTAGAAAAACAATTTGGCTTCTTTCTGACTCCAAGTACTTTTTTTTTTTTGGCCACACTGCATGGCATGCAGGATCTTAGTTTCCCCTGCAGTAGGAGCGTGGAGTCCTAACCACTGGCCTGCCAGGAAATTCCCTTGGAGTACATTCTTATAGTCCCTTCAGGCTAGGCCTACCTTTGAGGAAACAGTGGATTTTTGACATTGCCTGAGAAGGGGGGTAGGATAGATATGTGGATAGGTAGGAGAATCAGCATAATTATGCATCAAACATAAGTAACATTTCCACACCACTAATTAACTCAAATAGCATAGTTCACTCTTTTCTACTTAGCTTAGCACACAAAGTGTTCATGTATTCAAATAACAGAATTGAGCTTACTAGATACACAAAGCATTGCCCAGTTCATGCCCTGGAGGAGCTTACAGACTACACTGGCATGCATACAATACAAAGCTGATCCAGGCGCTATTATCCTTAAGTCTAGACTACCTCAACTGGTCTGCCTGCTCTCCTTGGTTATGTTGATGTTTCCATTCATCCTTTCATACCTTCTGAAGAAGCTCAAATGCTTTTTAAAATTTATAATTTGAGGGACTTCCCTGGTGGTCCAGTGGCTGGGACTCTGAGCTCCCAATGCAGGGGCCTGGGGTTTGATCCCCGGTCAGGGAGCTAGATCCACATGCTGCAGCTGAGACCCAGTGCAGCCAAATACACACAATTTTTTTTGTTAATAATTTCACGTTCATTTTTAAGAGTTTGCAGTTGTTCCTTATTGTCTGGGTATCAGTTTTATATTTTTCTGCCCACCTGTCCAACATAGATTTCTTTGGGGAAATTGGTCCCTTGTCCTTGGTACACAGTTTAGTACCATTATGTTTACATGGATTTCCCATGTGAGAATGCTTTAGCTTCCTGTTATTTTGTAACTTTTTCTTCAAAAACATGCCCAAACCCAACTATTCTTTACATTAATGCCTCTTGAATGTATCTTCCTTTCTTCATATACAGCTGTCAGGTTTAGTCCTGCCTATTATCTCTCAAATCCATTTGCTTTCCAGAGTTTCTCTCACCTAGGCTCTTTTGTAGGCTGCTGCCAAGCTAACCTTCCTCAGCCATCCCCACAAGGGGTTTACAAGATTTCCCATTTGTATTCAGTGCTTAGAGCATACTTGAGGCTTATGATTAGGGCCATTTTTGTATCCAGCTAGAGATCTCTCATCCTGCTACTGCAATCCCTCAATTCCAGTGTTTTCTGTTTTCCCACCCACTCCTGACTTTTCAGCCTTTTTACTACAGATTTAATTTTGCCCCTTTTGGGAGTGTGAGAAGGTTTTAGTCCTGACTTCCTATACTGGTTTAGTTTGTGAACTATTTGCCTGAACTGCATAGAACTTAACACTTCATGTTTTCTGTTTCTACCACTTTACACTGTTACTTAAATATTCTCTTGAACATGTTATAAGTACCCAGAGGACAAGGGTCATGCATTTAATTTCCTTTTGGTCTTAGAACCTAGCACTATGTTTTATATTCTGTTCCATTTAAGTACTTGTTGATTAAATGAATTCTATTTGACTTGAATATTCCTTTAGTAATTATACTGTTATATTTAAGTACAGTTGATACAGTATTGAGAATTCTGTGTATAATCAGAAAAGTCATGTAACTTCTAGTTATGCAGAAAATGAGGATGATAGCTGCTTTGCCTAGTTTATGAGATTGTGGAGATCAAATGAGAAAATGGTATTAGAGTTTGAGGTTGCTGTTTTGTATTGTTATTAATAGGAGGGCAGAGGTTCAGCCAGAAATTCCCACTGGGCCGCCTGTGTTTTGATTGGTCAGATATCCTTTCTGATTGGTTGGTCCCACTGTGGTGCTAGTTGTTAATACTTTTAATATCACCCCTGCAGAGAGGCATCAGTATTCAAAGAGGGAAGTGAGTAGTCTAGGCTGAAATGACTGGGGGAGGGAGGCTTCCTGGGTGCTTCAGGACTTAAACTGACTTTGAAGGGTAGCTGGAATTCATTGAGGCAGAGAGGGGGATGTGATTAGTGTTAAACTCTCTCTTTGTAAACTATGTCCCCCAACTCCCCTAAGACAGGAAGCAAAAGCTTTTATTGTCTGGCTGGCAAGTTACTCTATATTTATAATTTCCTTATTCTTAAATGTGGGGTTTGGATATATTAACCACTATTATTTATTCCCCAATTCTAAAAATTCCCTAATTCGTGACGGAAGCAGAAATGAAATACAAGTGGGATAAGAGAGAATAATGTAATAGGATGCCCACTGGGGCTAGGCATTCGAATGTTGAAAGTCATAAGTCACTCACTTTACAGATGGAAAAAAATGGGTTAGGTGAATTCTCAGGGTAGGGAAGAGCCAGGACAGGAACTTTGATTTTTCTGATCCTGGATCTTGTGTCCTGTATGGCACTTTAAGATGTGAAGGACTTGGATCAGGGAGGAACAGAGTTAATGGAGTGACTTTCCTAAGTGAAGTTACCTTGAATTTCACAGAGCTTAAGAAAAGTGAGTTCTGAAAGTGGGAGAGAGGGGGAATAATTATAGGTTATAAAGTCCCCAAGAGAATGTCAGTATCTTTTGTATACTGCTGGAGAAAAATAAAAAGAGGACCTGGTGTAGTGTTTGTTGATTGAGAAATGTAGACATTAACTTGGAAGAAATTTTGGGTTTATTGAAGTGGGGTGTAGGCCTTGTAGTAGTACATGGTGGTTAGGTTTAGAATTTTAGATGAACTCTTTTTAAAAAAAAAAACAGACATATTTTAATGGATAATACATTGTAAATGCGTTTTATTTTTGTTTTTTTCCACTTGGCCTGCAGGATCTTAGTTCCCTGACCAGGGAGCAAACCCGTGCCCCCTGCAGTGGAAGTGCAGAGTTTTAACCACTGGAACGCCAAGATCTACTTTGTTGTTGAAATTAAATGGGGAACTGATATGTTAAAAATAATCAAAAGGGAAACCAATCTTCTTATGGGGAAGGCTGCTCCTGTGAAGACTTTAGTTAAAAGCTCCTAGGCCTAATTGGAACAATTACCTGAACTCAGTACCATTCTTGTAGTAGTGCTGTATTGTATCAGATATGTTCATGTCTAATGAAGTGGGTTTTGAAAATGCCAGTATCCAATGGATTGCCCTTCTGATGTGAGAACATGTCTTTTCAAACCACAGAATCCCCTGCACATGTCAAAAAACCTCATGCCTTTTGCTGTGCTTTCTTGGTCGTGGATTGCATAATGCAACTTTCTCTGAACAGACAGACTGTGGTTTGATATCATGTGATTGGGTCACATCTTTGCTTCCTGGTTCTGGAATTGAGGGCAGATGCTGGCATGTTTCTCACATGCCTTGTCCCGTAGAACTGGCTCAAGAAAACTTTTGGAATCTTCTAAAAATGTGTAGTCTGTCTTGACCCAGCCTAACTCCAATACTTAGGGTAACATTTAATGCCTTTCTTAGTGTAATTTTCTCAGTATCCAAGCAGTCCCCATAAATATTAAGATTTGCTGCTACTCTGAATTAGATCCAGGTTTAGTTGTACAGTTTCAGTCCAGATAGTGCAAGTAGGTTTCTTACGGTTACCTTTTTCTGGTATGAACTTAGGATTGACTGACTTGTAGGCTTTTTGCCTTAGAAACTTTCTCAAATGCTAGAGGGGTAAGCCTGATTGGTTTTATGCGTCCAGTTTTATAGATCAGATCTGGCCTTTTGAAAGCTGCTTTCTCAGTTTGGCAATCTGAGAGCAATAAACATTATAAAGAATGATTTATAACTTAAATTATGACTTACAGGATATACAAACAGGATGCTTTGACAGTTTCAAAGGTTCAGTGGGCCTGGCATCATCTTATCAATCTGAAAGGAACATATCTTAAGAATGTGCCAGGAATTTTACCTGCCTTGTCTCATTTAATTCGCATAACCAAACTTAGATGATAGTTGTGTGATAGTACAAAAACTTTTTACTATGTACCAGTTAATTTCCAGAAGAGTCTTTTTAAGTCCATTTGTTCCCAAGTCCAGTGACCAGTGCTCTGGAAATAACTGTAGATTTTGATGACATTGGTTTTAACCCAGGATTCTTTTCAGTTCTCTTAAATATTTTTCAAAGATGTTAACATTTTGTTATTCATATTTTAATCATAAACACATTTGTAAAAGGAAGACCCTTCAGATGGAACAGATAATGACTAACAGTAATCCAGCCACTGAGACTCAAATGATTGTGCATTAATTACCATTAACTCCATCTGCCTGAGTAGGCAGAGTTGTCAGGATTTTGCTCAGATTGGAACTTAGTTTTATTGATGAAAGTTGGTAAATAGAGCTTCTGTGTTTCCATTTTACAGACCAGGAAACTGAGGTCATGGTGTTCATGAATGGAGCCTGTGTTTGAGCTTTTCAGAGTGTGTACTCTTTCCTCTACATCATGCTGCTTTCATACACAGTAAACACCTTGTTATGGTCACTGTGTCAGGAAGGATTTTTTTCTGTTTTTAAACCATGAGGAGTTGCTTCACTTTGTCTTTATTATGGGATTCCCTGGTCTTTATTACAGTTCGCCTCTTTGAAATTGCAGGTTACTCAGATTTGCCGTCTTTGACATAGATAATTTTAATTTCTCCAGTGAGTCTAGTGATAATTGATCACTCACTATTTGTGTTGATTTATATTCATAGCAGACTCTTAATGCTTCTCAAATTAACATAGGCACAAACCTGAAAATTTGAGTCAGAGAAAAGAAAAAAGCTATCATTGTCCATCATTAACATTTGGCTTATTCTTCCCCCTGCATACATTTTTTGTATAATATAAGCATTCTTGAATCATTCCGTTTTACTAGTTTATCAAAACTAATAAATATGTTTTTAAGATGGCAGAACTTTGACTTGAAGAAGAAATAGCTCATTTAAAATAAGCACACATTTAGTAATGGTCAACACAGTGGAAATACAGAAAAAGAGGCACACTTGCTTTCAAGGAGTATGATGCCGGGGTAATAATGATGAATACAGATTCAGTAAGAGAACTTCAGGGACTACTTTATAGAGGTGATAGGACTTGATCTCATGCCTTGCAGTACAGGGATGGTTTAGACAGGATGAGGGGCAGAGGGAAAGCACTCTTGGGTAGGGGAGGATGATGTGAGTGAAGAAGGAGCATGCTAAATTTCAAGAATTTAAGGGGAGGGATGGAAATTCATGATGTTTACATTATGGGTAGGCTCAAGAGAATTATGAGCCTTTGAAAATCAGGTGGATGGTTTCAATAATTTTAATGTGGAAAAAGAATGTCTAACTGTACCAAAGAGGAAATGGAGCAGGGTGGCTACCTAGGAGTTTTGGAGTAGGTATGATGACCTTGGGAATGGCTTTGTGACATTTCAAAGAAATAGGAGGAGCTGGTAGTAGGGCGTTTGCATGACTGTTCCTCCACGTATCTGCGTGGCTTCCTCCCTCACTTCTTCCATGTTTTTGATCACATGTCACCTTTTTCTCAAAGAGGCTAACCCGGACCACACTTCTGTAACTGCCGTTATCTTGCTTTTCTTTTTCTTTTTTTTTTTACAGTGCTTTCTAAAATACCATTTATATATCATACTTACTAATTTACTGTGTTTATCGTTTCCTTTAACTACTAGGATATAAGCTTCATGAAAGTGGCTATTTTTGTTTTGTTCATCAGTTTATCTCGAGTGCAGAGAAAGTGCCTGGTGCATCATAGACACTCAGTAAATATTTGCTGAATATTTAAGGCAGTAGCTCTTAACTGTAAAAAGGTGAAGTACTGGCTCTTAGAAGGACTCCATGATAATAAAAACAAATGATTCCAGGGTTTTTATATCTAGATAATTCCTTTAACTAGTAAGGAATTTGGTGAGAGAAAGATTGAAGAGAAATGAATTCTGGTTTGAGCATGTTGAGTTTCAGGTGAAAATAGGATAGGCAAGTGAAATGGTTCAGTAGGTAGAATCCATAAAAGACTGAAAAATGGTTGGAATGGCAGAGGACCTTATGGAGAGAAATGATATCAGCATTTGCCTTCCATCTCATTCTTGTGGATTCTTATGCCCCCCAAACCACCTTAAGTATTTATTTTGATCCCGAATTCCTAGCTTAGATCTGGAGCCTCGCTCGGTTCATGTTATATTGTTCCCTCCTGGGTTGCAGGTCCATATTTAGAGTACCTGGCAGATAGCCTGATACTGATAAATATTCAATAAATGAGACTTATTACACATTTAGATAAGGGAGGAATATCTTTTGGAAGAGGAAATATATGTTTCTGTAATGAAGAGCTATGACTAACTGGTAGACTGAGAAGCAGGTTTCACTCAGTATAAGAAAGGACATTATATCAATGGGGAGCAGTCATAAAGTGAAACATTATAAGGTACTATGTTCCCTGTTACTGGAAATGTTCAGGGAGAGGTGGTAGGCAGAGATAACCTCCTGTCCAGAAGTTGTAGAAAACATTTCTTGCATTATGTGAGAGGATAGAATTGATTATATCCAAGCTCTTTTTCTACTCCAGAATTCTGTACTTACAGTTGTAGCCCAGGCTTCCTTGCTGTTTTTAGCCAGCGTAGAGGCTCTCCACTTCCCTAGCATTCATGACTTCAAGATGAGCACCTTTTGTAACTTACTGTTTGGGAAAAATTGATTCAGTGCTTGGCTTGTCCTCTGGCCATTTTCCATAAAAGGGTTTAGGAAGCTTGAAATACATGCAGTAAGACCAAAGCTAGTGACTAAAAAGATAAGAACCAGTAAGTAAAAGGGGAAAATAAGGAGAAAACTAACCATAACTTTTTCACCTGAGGAAAGTGTTAGTAGTAGAGCTAATAATTAGCTTTGAGTTTTCTAGCAGTGAGGGCCATACCGGAACCTGAGAGCTTACATAGATCTCATTGCCTGTAGTTGAGAACACGTGAGGAGGCTGCCACCTTCATTAATAAAATAGAGCTCCCAAACATGAAGGTTGCAAAGTAGGGAGTAGCTTCAAGTAGTAATAGTTCCATGGATCTGGCAGCCCTGACGCTTGTTCTCAGCCTTCCTCTTGAACATGCTTGAGCATTTAGTTTAGTGCTGCTGTTACCATTTTTCTTCTCTACTCTTAAAAGACACACTAGTTTTACCTTAATTCCAGTGGAACAGCTGATGTAAGACTGGAATGTTTAAATCAAGCTTTCCTAAAGGCTAGAGGATAATGGATGGAAAGCAACATAAAACTATTCATCCTGGTTTATAAAGACTTCGTCTTCAGGTCCTTATCTTTTGGCCTGTCTCCATTTGGCAGAGTCTGAGTACTGCCGCCAAGTGAACAGAGCCAGACTTTTACCTCTCTTCCCACAGGCCCAAGACAGCAGGGTCCACAGAGTGTCTTTGCTTGGGTGTCCTGTTTGAAGAGCTGCCTCCTTTCTGGGTGATGAATTATGGGAATGATGACTTCCTTTAGGAGAGACTGCACTTAGCTGGAGATCATGGCTCTACATGTGTTGGTTGTATAGTAACCTCAATATTCATGTAAAAGATACTGACACATGTTACCTTAAGTCACATTCTTTGTTTACAGACATGATTATTTCACTGGAGAAAACAGTTTCTCCATGCTCTTTAGCAGAATCTGTTATAGACGTCTTTGTATAAGAAAGTGAAAGTCGCTCAGTTGTGTCTGACTCTTTACGACCCCATAGACTATATACAGTCCATGGAATTCTCCAGGCCAGAATACTGGAGTGGGTAGCTGTTCCCTTCTCCAGGGGATCTGCCCAACCCAGGGATCAAACCTAGGTCTCCCGCATTGCAGGTGGATTCTTTACCAGCTGAGCTACCAGGGAAGCCCAAAAGGGCTTTGTATAAGAGGCACTGGGAAAAAAGGGAGGAATTTGGGTTTATCAGTTTCCATGACTTGAGTAGATCACTTTCCTTGCTTATTCTGCAGTTGCTGAGTTACTTAGGCCTGTTCCAGTGTTTCCTTGTTTTAACCAATAGGGCTAAACCTCCTTATTTTTGTTCGCTTGCTTAGGATAACCATTCCATCTAGATTTCCTAGGTGTGAACTTCACTGATTGCATAATAGTGTATATTTATAGTTCTAGGACACCTTGTGCAGGCATCTTGTTACATTTCTACAATGTAAGATCTTTCAGTATGCATGGAAATACAAAGAGCTCCCATGGAAAAAAGCAAGAGCAAATTTTTTTTTTTTACTGGAAATGAGGACTAATATACATATTTGGGAGCATTGAACATGAAAGAGATAGTTAAATCTGAAGAGGAATATAGAGATAAAAGCAGTAACAGTGGCTTTTCATTTATACACGCACGTGTGCACACACACACACAATATGTGTATGGGGCTATTTTTTTTTTTTCTAGATGTATTCATTCCCAAACCAAACCATAATGTGCTCTAATTGAGTCTCTTTGTTTAGCACATGGCTGTTGATTTGAGTACTTGCTCCAATTGAAAAACTGACATTTAAATTTTGTTATTCAGTGTACAACAGATTTAAATAAAAACACCAAGATTGTGTATTGTAGATTTCCTTCAACATAATTATATATAATTATTTTACCAAAATAAACAAGTTAATGTAGTTTTAGCTATTTTATCTCACTTCACATTTGGAGAAAAATTACAGAGCAGGGGTTAGAGTTTGCTCATGTTTCTCAATGAGGAGAGCTAATTTCTGATTGCTAGTTCCAGCTGGTTCTACAGAACCATGTACAGTTGATGCTGGTCAAAGAGCACTGAGCATGAGGAGAGGAAGTGCAACTGGAAATAGGTCGGGCTGACTACATGTTACTAAAACAGGGGACAGTTTTCATGAGTGTGGTATCTCAGAAATTTTAAGGAACCTGTGAAGATTAAATGAGATTGTATTCCTAAGCTTGGAGCATACCTCCTGGCACTTAGAAAACATGAAGCAAATGATAGTTATTATTAAGAAAATTGTTTTTCATAGAATTGTAGAATTTTTAGACTGAAGAAGGACCATGAGACCATGATTATCATTTTGTCTAACTTTGTAAGTGAGGAAACTGAAGCTCAGACATTATGTGGCATTTCAGAATAAGCAGAATGATTTCAGGATAATAATTCAGTTAATGACTGAACAGGAATCCAACTGCCTCCTCACTTGGCAGTTTCATTTACCATCCCTTTTCTGACTCAAGCCTCCATTAGGGAGAATGATTTTTTTTTTTTTTTAATGTCTAACTTTGTGGAAGGTTTTTTTGGTGTGGTGTGCATGCTCAATTGTGTCCAACTATGCGACCCCATGGACTGTAGCCTGCCAGAATCCTCCTCCATGGAATTTTCCAGGCAAGAATACTGGAGTGGGTTGCCATTTTCGACTCGTCTTCCTGACCCAGGGATTGAACCTGTGTCTCCAGCATCTCCTGCATTAGCAGGCAGATATTTTACCACTGAGCCACCTGGGAAGATTTCTTTAAATACTATCAAATCAGACCCTTAACAGATAGATGCATAGATGGATAAATAATGATAAAATTAACATAACAAAATAGTAGTTGTTATGGAATTTAAATGGTAAGTATAGAGGTGTTCACATTTCTGTCAATTTTTCTGAATGTTTGAAAATGTTCATAATGTTGGGGGGGGGGGACTAAAAAAATTATATTATCTCCTCACCCCAGCTATCTGTGTCTCTGAACACAGACAAATCAGCAGTACTTGCTACAGCCAAAGGAAATAAAACAACCAGGGGTCCAGATTCCTCTGGCGTGTACATTCTAGGCCCTTTCCTTGACATTCTTCAGGGATTGAGAACCACAAGTCTGTCTCACATTTTCCTGTTCTTTTCTTTCTTTACTCTATCTCCCTCCTTTCTTAAATTGCAACGTTGCAGATTTGAAAGTGCTCACCAACAAACAAGCCAGTTAACACAACTAGCACTGTATATGACTCCTCTATTTTTCTTCTTTCTATTGTTTTGCTTTTTCACTTTCCATGGTAAATTTCACTTTTGTTCTTTTCATTCTTGTTTTACTTTATAATCTTGAGTATTTGTTCTTATATATCTTTCTCCCCAAGATTGCAATTGTTTCTTCTACCTTGCTGCTGCTGCTAAGTCGCGTCAGTCGTGTCCGACTCTGTGTGACCCCATAGATGGCAGCCCACCAGGCTCCCTCGTCCCTGGGATTCTCCAGGCAAGAGTACTGGAGTGGGTTGCCATTTCCTTCTCCAGGGCATGAAAGTGAAAAGTGAAAGTGGAGTCGCTCAGTCGTGTCCGACTCAGTGACCCCATGGACTGCAGCCCGCCAAGCTCCTCCGTTCATGGGATTTTCCAGGCAAGAGTACTGGAGTGGGGTGCCATTGCCTTCTCCATTCTTCTACCTTATCCTTAAAAAAAAAAACAAAAACCCAAACATGGCCTCATCAATATTCTTTTAGTTGGGGCCTTTCCACTCTTTCTCATATAACACTTAAATTTTGTCAGATCCAGCCTACCCTTTCCTTATGATAGGAGAAGGGGAAGGAGGGAGTTTTAATAAATTGGGTTTTAGGAGTCAGGGGATACTCTTAAAGGGTCAACAGACTCAAAATTAGCTATGCATTGCAAACAGATGGTGTGCCCTAAGGAAATAACTGCTCTAAGCAGTTGGGTTCTTGCATCTAATTTAGCTTCGAGATCCTGGAACTAGGAAAAAAAAATTCATGGAGCAAATGGGAATACTTACATATAAACCATTTTAAACCACTGCTAGGGCCTAGTCACTATTGACTTACATATACACATCATAATTCTGTGCCACCATTTTGTATGCTGCATAGTTCTATAGAATATAGTTCTGTGCTATATCTTCTATTCTCCAAAGGATAAGCAACATCAAGCCTTAACAGACTCTTACCTTTTAATAATCAACCCCTACTAGAGTCCTTCTTCAGTAACCAAAATGCTACTAGCAATTTGAAACTTGTATTTTTAATGCTAAGTCTTGGGACTCTAAATTTTGAGGTGTGAAAACGTTATTAGGTTGATTACAGTGCATCCCCAAAGCTCCAGTTTTTAAATACACATAATTTAGTCTTAAAAGGGTAAGTATTCCTCTGAAAGAAGTCCGCGCTAGCTGCTTGAAGCCTCATGCCCCAAGGGAGGCCACAGATTCTGAAAGTTAGAAACATTATGACAATATACACATAATAAACGCCTCTCCATTTTGACTGGGCTTTTCTGTCCTTGCTTGGTTCAGTTCATCTATGTTTCTTTAGGAGACTAATTAGAATTGAACTGCTTTCTTTGATATTTTATTTGACAAGAGAGATGAACATTTCAGACAAGAGAAGACTGGAACGTTATAGCCTGTGTAAATTGTGGTTCACCAAGTCTCAGATTTCTCAAGTATTTATCATCCCTCTTTTGGCTAAATTCTGTTATTTTTTCCTTTGTTTTGCAAAGGGGTGGGAATGACATAAAACTAAATACCAAGAGACTGAATTAAGAGTAGAAAAAAAAAATGTGATTACCTCTGGAGCAGGAAATAGAAAGGGTTGAGTGTTGGGGAATTGTTACCTTTTGTCTGGGGGAGGGGAAAGGTGGGTAACAGTCTTGTAGAACTATTTGACAACCTTAAACTCTATACATATACAACTTTGATCAAAATAAAATCAAAGTTAATTAATGATAAACATATGACAGTTGTAAGTTCATGAATGCTTAGTAAATACAAAGGTTTGAATTCAAGAAAACAGATTCTTAGATTGAAATTATACAAACACAGAGGCCTGCAAATCTAGCAGACCTTTTCAGGAGACACTAAGGTTGAAATAGTGAAATAGAAAAAGGCAAATCTGACACACACAAAAAAAGTAGATATGGTAAGATTAGTACCTGACAAAATTTAAGCTACAAAAGATACACAGATGACACCACCCTTATGGTAGAAAGTGAAGATGAACTAAAGAGCCTCTTGAAGAAAGTGAAAGAGGAGAGTGAAAAAGTTGGCTTAAAACTCAACATTCAGAAAATTAGGATCATGGCATCCAGTCCTATCACTTCATGGCAAATAGGTGGGGAAACAATGGAAACAGTGAGAGACTTTATTTTTTTGGGCTCCAAAATCATTGCAGATGGTGACTGCAGCCATGAAATTAAAAGATGCTTGCTCTTTGGAAGAAAAGCTATGACCAACTAGACAGCATATTAAAAAGCAGAGATATTACTTTGCTGACAAAGGTCCGTCTAGTCAAAGCTATGCTTTTTCTAGTAGTCGTGTATGGATGTGAGAGTTGGACTATAAAGAAAGCTAAGCGCTGAAGAACTGATGCTTCTGAACTGTGGTGTTGGAGAAGATTCCTGAGAGTCCCTTGGACTGCAAGGAGATCCAGCCAGTCCATCCTAAAGGAAATCAGTCCTGAATATCCATTGGAAGGACTGATGCTGAAGCTGAAACTCCAATACTTTGGCCACCTGATGCGAAGAACTGACTCATTGGAGAAGACCCTGATGCTGAAAAGGATTGAAGGCAGCAGAAGAAGGGGATGACAGAGGATGAGATGGCTGGATGGCATCACCAACTTGATGGACAGGAGTTTGAGCAGGCTCCAGGGGTTGGTGATGGACAGGGAAGCCTGGTTTGCTGCAGTCATGGGGTCGCAAAGAGTCCGACACGACTGAGCGACTGAACTGAACAAAAGCATTAAAAGGAAGAAAAAAGATTTTATTTTGATAAAGAGGTACCATCTTTCAAATGTCATGAATCTTTATGAGCTAATAAAATATTGTCCAAATACATAAGACCAGAACTGTTAAAAATACAAAAAGACATTGATAAATTCACTGTTTGTAGATTAAGAAAACAGTATTTGAATAACAATAATAATAATTATTATTATTCCAATTTCATAATCATTAATAATAATCTTGTAAAATAATTCTGCAGTTTTCCAGGAAATTGATGATTTGATAATTTGGAAGTCTACAAAGAAAACTCAAATTAAAAATTAACAACCAAAAAATCCCAAAATAAATCATGTATCTGTTGTTACAGTTGTAAATTACAAGCCATTTAGAAATGAACAAGGGTTTATCAAACTTAGTGGGAATGTCACTAAAGGAATCCCCAAAGGAAAATTTGAAGTGAAAAGATTGAAAATCAATCTGGAGACTAAGTAAATACAAACAAAATAAAGATTTAGAAAAAAAATTAAAAATAGATTTGATACATAAAACTCCAAATTAGTTCTTTGTAAACATGTTATTAAAATAGACAAATATTTGGGAAACCTAAAAAAGAAAATGTTTTTATTTGGGCTTCCCTGATGGCTTTCCTGGTGATTCAGGTGGTAAAGAATCTGCCTGCAATGCAGAAGACCCAGGTTCAATCCCTGGGTCGGGAAGATCCCCTGGAGAAAGGAATGGCAACACACTCTATTATTCTTGCCTGGAGAACTCCATGGACCGAGGAGCCTGGTGGGCTACAGTTCATAGGGTTGCAAAGAGTCTGACACAACTGGGCAACTAACTCTTTCACAAGAAAAGAAAAAGGCAGTGTAGAAACATGGCAGAGGAGTATGGAATCTTTTTGTTGAACTGTAATGTATTTTAATATAGTCCAACTGCAGTTTTTTTTCTTTAAGGTTAGTGCTTTTTGAATCCTATTTGATTATATTTCTGGATTCAATGTCTTGAAAATGTTTTTCTGTGTGTTTTCATCTAAAGGGCTTCTTATTTTAGCTTTCACATTGAGATGCACAGTCTGGTGGGAGTTGTTTTTTGGTATGAGATTTTTTTTTTTTTCATTTAAAAAACATGTATCTCCAGTTGACCCAGCACTATTTGTTGGTCATGCCTTCCTTTTCGTAGTGCGTTATGTCGTCACCTTCACTATAAATCAAGCAGTTGTATGTGAGAGTTATATGTGAGAGTTTGTTTCTGGAATCTATTCTGTTTCAACAGTCTGTCTGTCATTGTGCCAATACCGTATTGTCTTAGTATTATACTGTTATAATGAGTCTTGATATCTAGTAGTGTAGGTCTTCCAAAAGCATTGTTTTTCAAGATTGCTTTGGCCATTCTTGGGATGTTTTTCCATATAAATTTTAGAATCAACTTATCAGTTTATACACACACACCAAACTGTAGCATTTTGATTTTGTCAAATGTACAGATCACTTTGCAGAATATTAACATTTTACAGTGTTGAACTGTCCAGTAAGACTGACATGTTCCTCCATTTATAAATAAATTTTTGTTCTATATTTTTCATAATTTCTATCAAGTAATCTTAAAAATTTAATTGGAGGATAATTGGTTTACAGTGTTATGTTGGTTTCTTCTGTACAACAGTGTGAATCAGCTGTTAGTATACATATATCCCCTCCCTCCTGAGCCTCCTTTCCCCCCCTCATCCCACCCATCTAGGTTTTCAGAATACTGAGCTGAGCTCCCTGTGCCCATACAGTAGCTTCTCACTAGTTCTCTGTTTTACACAAGGTAGTGTATACACGACAGTGCTACTCACTCAGTTCGTCCTACTTTCCTTCCCCTGCTGTGTCCACAAGTCCATTCTCTATGACTATATTTCTACTCCAGCCCTGAAAATAGGTCCATCATTACCATTTTTTTCTAGAATCCATATATGTGCATTAATATACAATTTTTTTTTTTCTGACTCAACTTCACTCTGTATAATAGGCTCTAGGTTAATCTACCTCACTGCAACTGATTCAGATTCATTGCTTTTTATGGCCGAGTAATATTCCACTGCATATGTACCACAACTTCCTTATACATTGATTTGTAGATGGACATCTAGGTTGCTTCCATATCCTGGCTATTGTAAATTGTGCTACACGTGTCTTTTTAATGATGGTTTTCTCAGAGTATATGCCCAGTAGTGGGGTTGCTGGGTCATATGGTAGTTTTATTCCTAGTTTCTTAAGGAATCTCCATACTGTTCTCCATAGTGGCTGTATCAATTTACATTCCTACCAGCAATGCAAGACATTTCCCTTTTTTCCACATTCTCTTCAGCATTTATTGGTTGTAGATTCTTTTGGTGATGGCCATTCTGACCTGAGGGGATACCTTGTTATACTTTTGATTTGCCTTTCTCTACCCATCATTTCATGGGAAATAGATGGGGAAACAGTGGAAACAGTGTCAGACTTTATTTTTTTGGGGCTCCAAAATCACTGCTGATAGTGATTGCAGCCATGAAATTAAAAGACGCTTACTCCTTGGAAGGAAGGTTATGGCCAACCTAGATAGCATATTTAAAAGCAGAGACATTACTTTGCCAACAAAAGTCCGTCTAAAGGCTATGGTTTTTCCAGTGGTCATGCATGGATGTGAGAGTTGGACGGTGAAGAAAGCTGAGCGCTGCAGAATTGATGCTTTTGAACTGTGGTGTTGGAGAAGACTCTTGAGAGTCCCTTGGACTGCAAGGAGATCCAACCAGTCCATCCTAAAGGAAATCAATCCTGAATATTTATTGGAAGGACTGATGCTAAAGCTGAAATTCCAATACTTGGGCCACCTGATGCAAAGAACTGACTCATTGGAAAAGACCCTGATGCTGGGAAAGATTGAGGGCAGGAGGAGAAGGGGACGACAGAGGATGAGATGGTTGGATGGCTTCACCGACTCAATGGACATGTGTTTGGGTGGACTCCGGGAGTTGGTGATGGACAGGAAGGCCTGGCGTGCCGCGGTTCATGGGGTCGCAGAGTCAGACACGACTGAGCAACTGAACTGAAGGTTCCTTTGTCCATGGAATTCTCCAGGCAAGAATATTGGAGTGGGTAGCCATTCCCTTCTCTAGGGGATCTTCCCAACCCAGGGATCGAACCTGGGTTTCCTGCATTGCAGGCAGATTCTTTACCATCTGAGCCACCAGAGGGTTAGTATCAGGTAATTATCGATTGCCTTCCAGTATGAACATTTTACGATTAATGAGTTGTGATTCTCTATCATTAGAGGTATTATATGTAAATGTGTATACATACTTGTTAATTTGAGTTGGAACTGAAAACATGGTTCCATGTAGATACTTCTCAGCGCTATGGGAGTGAAGTTCTTGGACTAAATAACTTTGCTCAGGCAGTCGCATTGATGAAAAACTGAATGGATATTTGTGAATGGAGTGAGAAACAGCTGCCGTGAATGCTCAGTGTTGTGTGTGCGCATTTTGTATTGTGTCAGTGCTGCCTCCTAGAGCGATATAAAGGTTTGTTCTGATTCTCTGTCCAGCATCTGGAATAGGAACTGACACATTGTAGGTGTTAAAAAATGAGTGTGTAAGTGAATTTTTGAGCATTTTATTATGTGCTAGGCATTATACTAAATATTGTGTTATCTCATTTAACCCTCAAACTTTCTGAGACTGCTGTTGTCATGCATTTAGGAAACAGGCTCCAAAAGTTAAGCAACTTAGAGGCTAACTGGCAGAGATAGGATTCAAACTTGGGGCTTTTTTGTCTCTGAATTCCATGAAATTAACTACTGTATTCTTGTAATACCCACTAGTCAACATAAAATCCAGTAAGAAACTATAAAAGTGTGTTTAGATTGGGGAAAATAAATTCATTTACTTTTTATCACTCACCATCATAAATACAAGTTTGTCCACTTTTTTCCCAAGGGCTAGAGTGAGGCAGAGTGCACACATCTGCTCTGTATATTAACATACCCCCTTCAACTCACTGAAGTGAAACAAAAATAAGATTGCTTGATAGAAATGAAATTATAATCACATGGTATACAGCTTCAGTAGGATGATTATTTCCCTGTCCTTAAACATACTTCTATAAATTATCAGCCTTAAAGGCTATATAGTATTCCACTAACCCTGTTGTCACTCATATAGATTGTTTTCAACAAATGCTATAACAAACATCGATGTGCTTATAGCTTTGCTATCATCTGTTATTTCCTTAGACTAAATTCTAGGAAGTAGAATTAATGAGTTAAAAGTAGAATTAATGAGTTAAAAGATACAGACTTTTAAAGGCTCTTACTATATCTTTGCAAATTATTTTCAAGAAGGAACAGTCTTGAAATTGACATGAAGTGACTGTATTCCTCAGGGTTAAATAGCCTGAGTTGGAGTTTTGAAGACAAGATAGGGAAAGAGGATGGAGTACAGAGGGGAATATTAAACATTTTTTTGTAACTTTGAATAGATACAATAATACACTCATATTTTTCAAAATTCAAAAAGTAAAAATAGCTTTATAGTGAGAAGTCTCCTCCCACTCCAGTCTTCTGGTACCCAGTTCCCTTCTTTGGAAGTCAGCGTTACCTGTTTTTTTATAGCCTTCCAGGGAGGAGAAGGGGGTGACAGAGGATGAGGTGGTTAGATGGCATCACTGACTCGATGAACATAAGTTTGAGCAAACTCTGGGAGATAGTGAAGGACAGGGAAGCCTGGTGTGCTGCAGTCCATGGGTTACAAAGAGTTGAATAAAACTTAGGGACTGAGCAACAGCAAGAAAGGAGATACTTTGTAACATTTACAAGCTAATATATGTATGAATTTTCCTCTCTTCCTTTTTTAGCACAAATGTTATGGTATCAAATTCAGTGTTGCGCACTGTGTGGATTTTTACTTGATACTCTTTGGGGTCAGTCTTTGTGTGGCTGCATGATCTTCCATCTTACAGTGATTTTACCAGTTCTATTGATAGATGCATAGGAGAGATTACAGTCTTGTAGAACTGATGAGGACATTAATAACCTATTAGGTAAGTATATGTAAGCCACTTTACACATGTATGAGTTATCTATAGGCTACATTCCTTGTGATTCAGAGGGTATCTTCATCTATAATTTTGACAGCCAGCTCGTCCTCCATTTATATGATGAAAGAAGTTATTCTGGGCAATGGGTATTTACATCAAATGGACCTAAGAGGTATCTACATGGGAATTTTGGACAGTTGAAAGGAGAGCACTGAGAAATGGGAAAAGGACTTAAAAAAAATGACAGTAGTAAGGTAGAAAGGGGTAAAAGAAAATTTGCTTGTGTAGCCATTTAATTGAGGACCCTTTGGGTCCAGAAGATCCCCTGGAAGAGGAAATGGCAACCCACTCCAGTATTCTTGCCTGGAAAATCCCACAGACAGAAGAGCCTGGTGGGCTACAGTCCCTGGGGCCACAAAAGAGTTGGTCACCACTGAGCAGCCAAGCACACACTGCTAGTAGCAACCATACATGTATTAAAGAGATACTCTTGGATGTTTCTTTAAGAAACACATACTGGATCTCTCCTGTGTACCAGGATCTTGGTATCCTGAAGATGTTAAGTTGAACTAGGTCAAGAAATGAAAACATGGATATTTAATGTTTGATATAACTTGTAAGATAATAGGATCTTACTTACTATTTAAAGGATGGTAGAGTTTTAGACTAACTTTTCATTTAGTACAGAGGATCCCTACTTCAAAAAATCTGACTTGGTCATTAAGCCTCTGCTTAAATATCTCTAATGACAGAGAAGTCATAACCTTTTGAGCAGCCAAGTCCATTGTAGGGAGGAGCTGTAGTTAGAAGGTGACTCTTTATGAAACAAAATTTACCACATCCTGATCTCATGATTTGATTTAGTATTGGAGTAAGAGAAATTGACTCAGTTGCTACATCTATAAAATGAGGTTTGTCTTCACATCTGTGATATCTTTCAGATCAAACTTTGTTGAATTAATTCTTTGATTCTCTGACTCATTTACATGGCAGATTGATATTCAAGTAACACTTATGATTACTTGTTATATTGGACATTTGTGGGATTTTGTGCCCAAAATCTCCCTCTGTCTCCCCCATCACCATGGCTACAGTTAGCAGTAAGTGCTGTTGACTCTCTTTAAATCTGTTCTTAAACAGATTCCCCAAATCTGCTAGGCAATTATCCTGTACTTGTGCGGTTTATTTTGAACCTAAATGAAGGCTTTTGTAGTAATTGCCCCTATTAAATCTCATCTTGCCATTCAGGCAGCGTTTTCTTAGCGTGCTTTTCCTCTGATACCAGTTAATGTTGTATCAGCTAATTCTATGGAGCTTTGGAGACTAGAAAATGGAGGTATTGTGGAAAACCAAGTGATTGAGAATTTCAAAGTGCCCGCTTTCATGTGTTGAATTATATAAATGATGCTGCTTAAGTGCTTTAAAGGTGGCAGAAGTAAATAGTATTTATCTGAAGAAATGTTTGGATAAATCAGATTTTTGTTTTGAAGCCCAACATTTGGGAGTGAAATGTTATCCATACTGAAGGAAAACTTACTCTCACAACGTACGGTGCTGTTATTTTTAACACTCATGTTGACATTACAGCTGCAGGACAACCAAAAGGCATGGAGTTAAGAACTACTGAGTCCTTTGAGGAGCAAAGCCCTTAGCAGTAGGCTGGAGGGACTTGCAGACAGGATGTTAGCCTTGTTTTATAGAGATATGCCACATATTATAAAGGAAGAGAACCTGTGTGGTTCCCTAGACTTGAAAGAGGGAGAAGAGGAGAAGATAGGCCTCCTTGAGATGGGAGTGGAGAGAAAGTAAGGTGGGTTACTCTTGAGAAGCTCAAGTGGACCAGTAGACTAGATGGTAACAGGGCTTGACATTAGTACTGGAAAGGATTTAACTTTGAACTTTTGCCTTCAACTTTGCCAGCAATGGTGTGGTTTTCTGCTTTTAGTTTAGCTAAGCAGACTGGATAAAGGGCATTGTGTGTTTGTTCCTGTACCTACCTGTTGGTGAGTATTTGTTACATTTGGAAATAGTCTGTGCTGTGAAAAGTAATTGTGATATAACAGGGTAATGGAAAGAATGGTCATTACTAGAAAAACCAGAGTGGTGAAAAGATTGGAATCCAGGGTCTGGTGAGAAGTCTTCATCCCCTTTTTCCATTTTAGCTGCTGATCTGTCTTATGTCTTAGCAAGGAAGAAACCTCTGAATCCTTCCAGGGACCTTTTTATCACAGATACTATTCTTGGAGTAATAGTGCTGTGTCTGGTTTTGAATGTGTTGGCTTTGCACTAACAGGTAAGCCAGGCAGAATATGCCCTGGCAGGCAGTTTGGAGTCTAGAGCCCAAGTGCGAGGAGAGGAGTGTGGAGACAGATGTGGGCTGCGGCAAAGGACTGAGGGTGCTGGTAGCTGCAGTGTTCCGTGACTCAGACAGACAGGGTTGTCAGTGTGTCTCCTGTCCTAAAATAATTAGAAAAGAACAAATTCAACCAAGGGGTATCACTAGTGAATTTCAACAAGATGTTTCAGCCTAATTCTTGATGGGTGAGGATGGGAGATGAAAGGGTAGAGAGACCAAATAACAAGTATTGAAAAAGAAGAGAGTATTTTTTTCTTATGTTTTTTTTTTAATTGGAGGAAAATTGCTTTATAATGTTGTGTTGGTTTCTGCTGTACAACAAAACACAAATCAGCCATAATTATATATATATCCCTCTTGAGCCTCCATCTCACCCCTCTAGGTCATCACAGAGCACCAGGCTGGGCTCCCTGTGTTATATAGCAACTTCTCACCGGCTATCTACTTTATACATGATAGTGCATATATGTTGATGCTACTTTCTCTATTCGTCCCACTCTCTCCTTCCCCTGCTGTGTCCACAGTTCCATTCTCTATTTCTGCTTCTCCATTCCTTCCCTGCAAATAGGTTCATCAATACCATTTTTCTAGATTCCATATATATGTGTTTAATATATGATATTTATTTTTCTATTTCTGACTGACTTCACTCTGTATAACAGGCTCTAGGTTCATCCACCTTATTAGAACCGACTCAAATTTGTTCTTTCTTATGGCTGAGTAATATTCCATTGTATATATGTACCACATCTTTATCCATTCATCTATTGATGGACATCTAGGTTGCTTTCGTGTCCTGGCTCTTGTAAATAGTGCTGCTGTAAACATTCGGGTACACGTGTGTCTTTTCAATTATGGTTTTCTCAGGGGGTATTGCTATAGTGGGATTGTTGGGTTAGTTTAATCCCTGGGTCAGGAAGATCCCCTGAGAAGGAAATGGCTACTCACTCCAGTATTCTTGCCTGGAGAATTCTGTGGAGAGAGGAGCCTGGCGGGCTACAGTTCATGGGGATGCAAAGAGTCAGACATGACTGAGTGACTAACACTTTCACACATGGTAGTTTTATTCCTCATTTTTTAAGGAATCTCCATACTGTTCTCCCTAGTGGCTGTATCAATTTACATTCCCACCAACTGTACAAGAGAGTTCTATTTTCTCTATATCCTCTCCAGCATTTATTGTTTGTAGATTTTTTTGATGATGGCTAATCTGACTGGAGAAGGCAATGGCACCCCACTCCAGTACTCTTGCCTGGAAAATCCCATGGATGGAGGAGCCTGGTAGGCTACAGTCCATGGGGTCACTGAGTCGGACACGACTGAGCGACTCCACTTTCACTTTTCACTTTCATGCCCTGGAGAAGGAAATGGCAACCCACTCCAGTACTCTTGCCTGGAGAATCCCAGGGACGGGGGAGCCTGGTGGGCTGCCGTCTGTGGGGTCGCAAAGAGTCGGACACGACTGACGCGACTTAGCAGCAGCAGCAGCAGCAATCTGACTGGTGTGAGGTTAAGGGACAGAGTATTGAAGGATATGCCTAAAAAGAAGTGTAAGGGCTGGGAAGACAAAGTTCCTGGTACTAATTTTTATTTCATCATTTCATCATTATGAGCTAAGTTGCTTCAGTCATATCCAACTCTTTGTGACCCTGTGGACTGTAGCCCTCCAGGCTCCTCTGTCCATGGGATTCTCCAGGCAAGAATAACGGAGTGGGTCACCATACCCTCCTCCAGGGATCTTCCTGACCCAGGGATCGAATCTGCATCTCTTATGTCTTATGCACTAATGTGCAAGTGGGTTCTTTACCACTAGTGCCACCAGGGAAGCCCATAGTAGGGCTCATAGGAATTTTAATTTTAATTCATCAGTAGACCCTGTTTCATATACTATTCATAGTCTCTCCATTGCCAGATATAAGGGCTTGTGAATCAACCCTTGATAGCCCTGGTATTAGGTAGAAGTAATAGTGCCTTGATGTGTGATCTCTGGATACAACGAAATGAAGCAATCATGGAAATTTCCTTTATAGAAGGAACTAAGAACCAGAATCTCAACTTGGAATTTATCCGATACTGGAGTATAATCAAAATGATAACCCCATGCGTTCTGCTCTTTTTACTCTTGCCACTTCCCTTGAGAGCTAGATATGTGGTTTCTAACAGTCCTTCCCATCACACCAACATCTTCAAACTCGATAATTCTATCATTTATTCTGCAATATTTGAAAAATTCTACTACTAGTAATTGTATTCCTGGTACGGGGCTGACAGTTTTTTGTGAACACAGTAACTTCATTGCAGTGCTGAATCACAGAGATATCTTTGTGAAGACATCTTAATAGGGATCAAGCTTAAGTTAAATGTTAGTTGCAGGAGAGCTACCAGTGCAGATAGTTAAAGTGATGATTAACTGAGTAATACCTTCTATGCATAGCCAAGTTTGCACAGGCATAGGTTGTAACACGGAGAAGGCAATGGCACCCGACTCCAGTAGTCTTGCCTGGAAAATCCCATGGACAGAGGAGCCTGGTAGGCTACAGTCCATGGGGTCGCTAAGAGTCAGACACGACTGAGTGACTTCACTTTCACTTTTCCCTTTCATGGACTGGAGAAGGAAATGGCCACCCACTCCAGTGTTCTTGCCTGGAGAATCCCAGGGACGGTGGAGCCTGGTGGGCTGCCGTCTGTGGGGTCGCACAGAGTCGGACATGAATGAAGCGACTTAGCAGCAGCAGCAGCAGCAGGTTGTAACAGCTCTATCATGTCTTACCTTTCTCTCTAGAGACTGGAGTTTTGTGGGTTTTTTCTGACCTTGATTGTGACATGGTGTGTAGATTTCCACAATGTTAAAAGTGTGGGAAAATGTGCATCTTATAATTGAGGAAGCTGTGGCTACTAATAGAGATTGGGGCACAGAAGCAAAGGGCCAAGGTAGCAGAAAGGCACTCAGCAAGGAGTTTAGTTCTTCCCTTTGCTGTCAAGTTAGAAAAGTCAGCAAGAAGCTGTACTACTGAAAGGTTGGAGTTACTTATATATGGATACCAGTATAGAGAAGAACTACACATACTTATTCCTGTTCATGATGATAATTCACTGGGGTTGCAAAGAGTCAGAGGCAACTTAGCGACTGAACATTGTCTAGAGACCTTTTCTTATTGAAAAACTCTAAGCCCCCAACTAAAATAAATAAATTTATTAAAAAAAAATTCCAAAAAAATAAAAATAAAAAGCCAAAATAAATAAATAAATAAATAAAAAGAAAGAAAAACTCTTAATAAGAGAAGCCCCTGTTTAGCACAGACTGTCTCAAATTTGCAATACTTTAATGACCCCTTTTAAGAGAAACATACAAATCTGTTTTTCATACTGTTGAATGTTGTATAGACACGAAAGTAGATATAACATCTTTGTTCTTGGCTCATTGACAACTGTAAACCAAGCCTGCAGATTAAATATAAAGAGAGCTACAAAACCAACAAAATTCAAATTAATACAGTTATTCAGTGTGACAGATGATATTTATGTTTCAGAGTAGAAAAAATAGCCTTGGGTCTGATTCCATTTTAAATCTGTATCTATATATTTTAAGTTCAGTGATACTAAAAGCTTGCAAGTGCCGATTCTCAGAGGTAATGTTGTGCAAGATGGTTATGTATTAATTCCTTCAAGGCTTTGTAAGTCCAGGTTTATCAGACCTCATACCTCATCAAACACCTGCTAGCATGCATTCCTCAAATGCCAGTTTTAATGAGATGTCAACTGTCACAATCACTTGCAGATGAGGTTAACATTATTGAAATCTTTAAATGGCTCTCTAAAACAATGCTGGAAGTGAGAATGGAAAAATGTCATTACAACCACAGTTACTGCTAATGAACTTTTGCAGATTGTACTACAAAGATAGGACCCATGTATTACTTGTAGTGTGTATATAGTATTGGCTTTTGAGAATACAGTAAATATACCATGCCTGTATCATCATCTGCTCTGATGATTCACGTTCCCTGTACTTTTCACTCTTTCAGTTACAATTACCATTTCAATTACAAAAACCTCTCGCTCCCATTTCAATTACAAAAACCTCTCGCTCATAGTGTTTCATGAGGACATCTGACCTGAAAGAGATCTTAACCCAGCTGCAGAAGCAGCAGTGAAAGCCAACTGACTGACAGTACTTGTTCAGATATGTATGTATATGTGTTCAATCGCTGACTTGTGTCTGGACTCTTTGCAACTCTAAGGACTGTAGCCCACCATGCTCCTCTGTCCATGGATTTTCTTGGCAAGAATACTGGAGTGGGTTGCCATTTCCTCCTCCAGAGGATCTTCCCAACCCAGGGATCGAACCTGCATCTCCTCTGTCTCCTGCAGGAGGATTCTTTACTGCTGAGCCACCAGGAATGGTTACTCATGATTCAGAATGGTTATCATTCATCTTTGTTGTTGTTGTTCAGTCGCTAAGTCATGTCTGACTCTTTGTGACCCCCCCAAATTGCAGCACTCCAGGCTTCCCTGTCTTTCACTGTCCCCTGGAGTTTGCTCAAACTCAGGTCCATTGAGTCAGCGATGCCATCTAACCATCTCATTCTCTGTCACCCCCTTCTCCTCCTGCCCTCAATCTTTCCCAGCATCAGGGTCTTTCCCAATTAGTCGGCTCTTTGCATCAGGTGGCCAAAGTATTGGAACTTCAGCTTCAGCACCAGCCCTTCCAGTAAAGATTCAGGGTTGATTTTCCTTTAGGATTGACTGATTTGATCTTGCTGTCCCAAGAGGCTCTCAAGTCTTCTCCAGCACCAGAGTTTGAAAGCATCATTTCTTTGGCACTCAGTCATCTTTGTGGTCCATCCCTCACATCCATACATGACTACTGGGAAAACTATAGCTTTGACTATATGGACCTCTTTCAGCAAAGTGATGTCTCTGCTTTTTAATACACTGTCTAGGTTTGTCATAGCTATTCTTCCAAGGAGCAAATATCTTTTAATTTTGTGGCTGCAGTCACCATCTGCATTGATTTTGGAGCCCAAGACAATGAAATCTGATACTGTTTCCACATTTTCCCCATCTATTTGCCATGAAGTGATAGGACCAGATGCCATGATCTTTGTTTTTTGAATGTTGAGTTTTAAGCCAGCTTTTTAGTCTCTTCTTTCACCTTTATCAAGAGGCTCTTTAGTTCCTCATCACTTTCTGCCATTAAAGTGGTATCATCTGCATATTTGAGGTTGTTGATGGTTTTCCCGGCATTCTTGATTCCAGCTTATGATTCATCCAGCCTGGCATTTTGCATGGTGTTCTTTGCATATAAATTAAATAAGCAGGGTGACAATATACAGTCTTGATGTACTCCTTTCCCAATTTTGAACCAGTCTGTTGTTCCATGTCCAGTTCTGCTGCTGCTTGTCCTGCATACAGGTTTCTCAGGAGGCAGGTAATTTGGTCTGGTATTCCCATCTCATTAGAGTATTCCACAGTTTGTTGTGATCCACACAATCAAAGTTTTTGTCATAGTCAATGAAACAGTAGATTTTTTGGAGGGAGGATTCCCTTGCTTTTTCTGTGATCCAGCGTATGTTGGCAATTTGATCTCTGGTTCATCTGCCTGTTCTAAATCTAGCTTGTACATCTGGAAGTTCTCGGTTCACGTACTGCTGAGTCCTAGCCTGAAGGATTTTGAGCATAATCCTGGATCACTTAGGAAGGCTTTCTTATCTTTCCTTGCTGTTCTCTGGAACTCTTCATTCATTTGGGTATATCTTTCCCTTTCTCTTTTGCCTTTCGCTTCTCTTCTTTTCACAGCTATTTGTAAGGCCTCAGACAATCACTTTGTCTTCTTGCATTTTCTTTTTCTTGGGGATGGTTTTGGTCGCCACCTTCTGTACAGTGTTACGAACCTCTGTCCATAGTTCTTCAGGCATTCTCTCTCCCAGATCTAGTCCCTTGAATCCATTCATCACCTCCACTGTATAACCATAAGGGATTTGATTTAGGTCATACCTGAATGGCCTAGTGGTTTTCTATACTTTCTTCAATTTGAGCCTGAATTTAGCAATAAGGAGCTGATGATCTGAGCCAGTCAGTTCCAGGACTTGTTTTTGCTGACTGTATAGAGCTTCTCCATCTTCAGCTGCGAAGAATATAATCAGTCTGATTTTGCTACTGACCACCTGGTTATGTCCGTGTGTAGAGTCGTCCCTTGAGTTGTTGGAAGAGAGTGTTAGCTATGTATGACCAGTGCGTTCTCTTGGCAAAACTCTATTAGCTTTGCCCTGCTTCATTTTGTACTCTAAGGCCAAACTTGCCTGATATTCCACGTATCACTTGACTTCCTACTTTTCATTCCAGATGAAAAGGACATCTTTTTTTTTGGTGTTAGTTCTAGGAGGTCTTGTCGGTCTTCATAGAATTGTTCAACTTCAGCTTCTTCAGCCTTAGCAGTTAGGGCATAGACTTGGATTACTATGATACTGAATGATTTGCCTTGGAAACGAACTGAGATCATTCTGTCATTTTTGAGATTGCATCCAAGTACTGCATTTTGGACTCTCTTTGTTGACTGTGAGGGCTACTCCAAAGGACTTCTTGCCCACAGTTGTAGATATAATGGTCATCTGAATTTAATTCGCCCATTCCTGTCCATTTTAGTTCACTGATTCCTAAAATGTTGATGTTCACTCTTGCCATCTCCTGTTTGACCATGTCCAATTTACCTTAATTCATGGACCTAACATTTCCAGGTTCCTATGCAGTATTGTTCTTACAGCATCAGACTTTACTTTCACCACCAGATACAACCACAACCGAGTTTCCTTTCCACTTTGGCTCAGCCTCTTCATTCTTTCTGTAGCTATTATTCCATTCTTCCCCAGTAGTGTACTGGATAGCTACCGCCTGGGGCATTCATCTTTCAGTGTCATATCTTTTTGCCTTTCCATACTGATTATTTATTATTCATCTTAAAGTATGTTTTAAATAAATACATTTTAAAAATTTTTGTACACTATTTTAGACTCTCCTTCTCCCAACATATTTGTGACCTCCTGTTTGGGAAACATTTCTTTGGCAAAAAAAGAGTATTTTTTTTTTTTTGACTGTGTAGAATAGCATGTGGAGTCTTAGTCCCTTGACCAGGGATCAAACCTGTACCCCCTCTATGGCAGCACTGAGTCTTAACCACTGGACCATAGGGAAGTCCCTAGCAAATGTTTTTCTGATGCCTGTCACGAGCTCAGGATTCAAAGATGGGAAAACAAAACAAATTTAAAAACCTGGCCATTCTTAATTTAATGAGAGACACTTTAACAGCAAACTATAAATAGACTGATTTGTGCTAACCTAAATGTATGTAAAGAGAGCTATGAAAAAAAAATTGAAAGGAGTCACCCAGTTGTCTTATGGGTAGAGGAGAGGTTTAGAGCACATCATGGAAAAGATCTTGTTTGAACAGGGTCGTAAAATATGAGAGGGTGGGTTTAAACTAGGCAGAGAGAGAGGATCTGTAAAGATCAAGGTCATGAAATATATGAACATCATAATGATGAGAAGTGTGTGACTCTGGATAGCATTTGTAATGTAAACAGTAAGTTGGAACCCCACAGTAGAAGTTAGACCCACTGTTTAGGTCTTATTTCATATACTCTAAGGGAGCCATGAAGATATTAGAACAGGGGGACTATTCATGACAGTATTTATATATATAGCAATTACCACACTGTATTGCAGTGTTCTCCCTCACTGATCATTGGAGCTCTTCAAGGGCTATGACCATGAATTGTTAATCTTTGTATACTAAACTTCTGGTAGAGTAACTGATAAAGCTGATAAATGCTTAGAAAACATTGGTTGAATGACTAATCACGAGTGAACAGGATTCAGAAGAAGAATGACAGTCTTCTGTGGTGGTGGCTTTAAATTTTTGTGGGTGATAGATCACTCTGTAGTTCTGTTGAAAGCTATAAACCTTCTCTTTGAAAATGTAAATACATACAACATTTGGCTTACAGTTTCATGGGATTCATGTATCCCTGAAGCCAGTCGGTGGATTCCTGATTCAGAATCCTTCCTGAGGAAATTACACCCAGGGAAACTACAATCACCACCAAACCTCACCATGAATAAACGACTGTCTCTTTCGACAGTTTTTAAATGTTAGATCTTTCTTATACTTTTCTTGAGTTATCTTCATGCTTGGGAGGATTTCATTCAAAGAGCTGAACTATCTATGGAGAAAGAAAATAATTTTTATAATGACTAAGTTAAAACTTTGCTGGTCTGTGAAGATAAAAAAGCATGCTTAATTAAGCCAGCAACCAAGCAGCAGCTGCTAGAGGTGATGCTGATGGTCCCTGAGTTTGGATTTGACAAGTGAGGCGGGGTCCTCAAGACCTTCCTCAGGCTTGATGATTTACTAGAAGGACTCATAGGACCCAGAAAAGCTGTTAACACTCATGGTTTTTATTTATTACAATGGAAAGACATGTATTAAAATCATCAGAAGGAAAAGGGAAGGCACATGGGGCAAAGTCCAGGAGAAAGCAAGTGCCAGCTTCCAGATGTCCTCTCCCAGTGCAGCATCATAGGTGTACTCATAACTTAGCAGTCAGGGATGGCAGCACATGGGAAGTGTTGCCAGCCAGCAAAATTCACTGGAGCCTTGGTGTCCAGGGGCTCAGTCACAAAGGCTCAATCACATAGCACTCTTAGGAGGGAGAATATTTCAGGGTGTCAAAGCTCATCTCCCAGGAACTGGCCAAGGACCAGTCCTGAAGACAAGCCTTTCTTGAGGATGTGCAAGGTTTGAGCAGCTTGGACTAGCTAAATGAACCCTTTCCTGCACACCATATTAGCTGTTCAGAGTAGCTAGTTTTCTTCTGGCCTGCCTGTCTGCCTAGCCACTCTTCCTAGTTACAGTAGACCTCCCTGGTCTCATCGCAGATGGCCATTCTGCAAACCTGGACACTTCCTTTTCCTTTACCAATGTGTAATTGGACTCAAGGACATATCTGTGCTTTTCATGAGATCACAGTGATCTCCCATTCATTTCACAGTTTTTTGAATGTTGTGTACCAAGCTTAGTTCTAGATGTGGATTTACAGACCTTAGAGTTTCATGACGGAAAGGAGAAGATAATTCCTGTAAGCAGTGTATGTATGCTTTGGCGAACACTTACCCTTGTTGGTGAGCTTAGTGAAGTGTTCTGTGTGTGTGAGAAGGTGTTGATTATAATTAGAAGACGTCCCTTAAGGAATTACTCTTCCACTTGAGCCATAAAGATCAGATAGATAAAAGTGGGCATGGAGCAAGTGTTTCTCCAGTTATTTCTATAGCCAGTTGCCTTTGTGGTTGGAGCACGTATCTCTTGTTACCATGCTTATGAGAAAGTACTCTAATCCTGATTAGAAGAAACATGTCTTTTTTGGAGTTTGCACAAGAGAAGGGAATGTCTGGCTCAATACAAATCTATTTCCATTACTCTATTACCATAAGCTTACCCTGAGATTTCCAACCTACAGTGAGGAGGAGGTAGGATTTTCACACTGTGCTCCCCAGTGGAGGGAATATATGAATCCCTAATTTTGGGCTGATAAAATAAGTATAACCTTTGTAAATTTAAGTGTACTGCATTTTAAATGGGAGGACAAATGCTTGCCTTGCACAGATAAAATTGCATGTAACAGTTTATCTCTACTTGGAAGACAAAAAGGTTTAGGAAAAAAATCTAGGTTCAAATTTCAACATGTTTGACTCCTACATATATGTGCTTTGTAATAGAATTTGGAACTTCTCAGAATAACAAAGAGCTTTGTTTTTTGAACAGTGTAAAAAAAAAAAACTGTATAATTAGAATCAGGAATGTGTCAATATTAGTACATAGACTATGGGATAATTTAAAATTGTTAAGCTTGATAATTTTCTCTGATAGGATCTTTTTTTCTTTTTTTTCCAGCATTACAGTGTTTCTGCCACCTTTGTACAAAAGACAATTTTACTTGTGTCACAGATGGGCTTTGCTTTGTCTCTGTGACAGAGACCACAGACAAAGTTATACATAATAGCATGTGTATAGCTGAAATTGACCTAATTCCACGAGACAGGCCATTTGTATGTGCACCATCTTCAAAAACTGGGTCTGTAACTACAACATATTGCTGCAATCAGGACCACTGCAATAAAATAGAACTTCCAACTGTTGGTAAGTTGTATAAGATTTTTTTCTTGATACTGTAAGAAAAGCTCTTAGACTATCCCAGTTTATTCAAATTTAGAGGCAAAAAGTAACTAGTCCATACTAGTAGAGACATAAGAGTAGCCAAAATTCTTACTCCTGGGTGTGTGTTGCTTGAGAAGGTGGTGCTGAGACAGACTTTCTCTGAGATCTGTTGTGCCTAAAAGGGTAGGCACTTTTAGAGAATCCTGATACAGGCCACCACAGCAGTACATCCTGAGAGTGTCCCTACTTGTATAGTGCTCCAGCCTTTGAAAGCAGTCAGTAATGGATGGGGAATGGAGAGCAACACTCAACAATCCAGACGCCTTCACTTTGTAATTTCACCTTGCTTTATGATCTTTATGTATAAATTATTACATATGATTTCTAGGTTTTTGGTCCTTCACCGTAGTTTACATTTTAAAATGTCCTAGGAGAGCCAGAAATTTGAAAACTTCATAAACAGTTAAGATTAGATTAAAGATTCTGGTTAAAGATGTTGGTCTGAGCTCATGTATTTAACTCTGCTGTCACTTTTCCCTGGTGGGCTCCCTGGTGGCTCAGATGGTAAAGAATCTGCCTGCAGTGTGGGATTCTCAGGTTCAATCCCTGGGTTGAGAAGGAACTGGCAACCCACTCCAGTCTTCTGGCCTGGAGAATCCCATGGACAGAGGAACCTGGCAGACCATGAGGTCACAAGGAATCAGACATAACTGAGCGACTACATGATGTGATGTGATGACCTGTCACTTTTCCCAAATACCTACTATAATAAAGGAATACAAAAATGAGGAAAAGCTATATTAATGCTAGGAGAATTAATGGAAGAAGAGCCACCTACGTGCATGCAGAATTGTCAGAAACTCTGCAGTTTATAGTGCAGATAATAATAGTCTAGTAAAGAATTGACTAACTATAGGAAAAGAAGTAGGTGAAAGAACTTCTTGCAGAATCCCACCAATACTTTACGCTGAGAGGCTGGGCGTGAGACTAGGCTACAGGGGCAGATTCTCAATTCTCCTTTAGGAAGCACCGCTTTCAGTGCTCAGAGAGGCAGACCCCAGTGCTCAGTTCCCACTCAGAGTTGGTCTAGGCATCATACTAGTTCAAGTAGAAAACACTGCTGGAGCTCAGAGGAAAAGGGCCAGTCCTTCCAGTTATGGAAGGCAGGCAGTCTTCCACCTAGTTCATGTGATAACAGCAAAGTAAAACCAGATCTTCAGCATAAAGAAGGTCCTTGTGGCAAAGCTCTGTCAGACTGTAATTTTTCTGACTCTTATATAGTTATTTGCAATTCTGATATGACGAAGAGAATAATAATTGCAGAATTTCCCATTGTTCTTGTTTGAAATGGCTTGAAATATCAGAATGGAGACTCACAAAACCTTATGAAGAACTCACTTTATTTCTAATGCTAAAATACACAGATCCCTCATTCCCAGGTCCTTGATAATCAGACAGCAAATGATTTTACCAAATGGAAAGATTCCATGGTTCAAAAGAAGTGAACTGAACTGGTAAATGAGAGTAGATGTCATCCTATGAAACAGACTTACCACATGATAGGGAAGAACTTCCAGAGAGTCCAGGGTCTGTTTTCAGTTGTTCACAGTGAAATGAGAACATTTCACAGTTGTTAAAGATTGCTTTCAGATGAAAAGCTCAATTGATAAATTATTTTAAAAAATGCAGTATTGAAAGTGAACAGCAGACTGGATACTATAATTTTATAATCAAGTGTGAGTCAAGCTTAAGGCAAGACAAGCTTGAGAAATTGTGTTACAATTCAGAAAAAAAGACAGTTGGTGAGCAAATTAAGAGATATAGAGGACAGATCTAGGTGATCCAGTGTGCCTACTGTAAAACCAGAAAAAGGCAAAAGGACAGACAGAAGAGAGAAGAATACTATGTAAAATTAATGAAGAATTACTTAACCAAATATATATAATGAAAAATTCATCAATTTTCAAGAATAAAGGAAAACTGTGTACACATTCAGCACAAGTGAACACTGGTTACCTATAAAAGGAAAAAGTTCAAATTGTTTTGCTTTTTTAAAAAAATACCAGAAGGCAATGAAATATCATTTATTGCTTGTTACCCAAGTTACCCAAAATTCTTTAGAAAAGCCAAGATTTTTCATATGTAAAGGCAACAGCTAACTTTAGATAATCAAGTATTCAGTGTGTACGCACTCATGTACTCCTTCTGCAAGATAGGATTTGTTATAAGAAATCAGTCCAATAAAGATCTCAATATGATAAAGATGTGATGTGAAGGAAATGGTGGTGGGCCATGAACCAGCAAGTGTCAGAATGAATGCCTAAATAGTTATAATTAATGTGTTTCTGAAGCAATGCAAATTGTTAATTAAATTATAAAAAATGATCTTGAATTAATAAGCCTCAGTGATTAAAATAAACTGGAAAGTATACACGTGCAAACTCTATTTAAAAAACGGTATATTTTTGCATGGAAAAAAAATTGGTGGAGATATATAGATACACAGAACATGCAAAGATGAATTTTAGGGGGATTGTGAGGCTGTAGATAAATTTAACTTTTGCTCATCTGTATTTATACTTTTTAATTTTTTTTCTTGCTATGAGCATATACTGGCCTTGGAATAAGAAGATAAGCCAAACTGCTTTTTAAGAAAAGACAGTGACTCAAGAAATATTTAATGAGAGTTGTTCCAGATTATCGGTTCTTTTATTAGTAATCTGAGAGTGATGGGAGGCAGGCAGTGGGTGTACAATGTTTGCAGTACCTGGCCTTGTTATTTAGGCTCAAGACTAAGTGGATGTTGACAGAGCTAGTGATCATAAAAAGAGACCAGTGGGAGAAGATGAAGCGCTTCACTTGTTACGGGTTTGAGCTCCATGAACTGCTGTAATGAGGCTGTGACTAATGGTAGTGACCAACTGCAGGAAATGTGGAGGATTAGAAAACTGTGGATGCCGCCTATAGTGTTATTGTTGTTGTTTATTTCATTTGAGGCCCTTTTACAGGAAAGCCATCATCTGGCCTTGGTCCTGTTGAACTGGCAGCTGTCATTGCTGGACCAGTCTGCTTTGTCTGTATCTCACTCATGTTGATGGTCTATATCTGCCATAACCGCACTGTCATTCACCATCGAGTGCCAAATGAAGAGGATCCCTCGTTAGATCGCCCTTTTATTTCAGAGGGTACAACGTTAAAAGATTTAATTTATGATATGACAACATCGGGTTCTGGATCAGGTAATGTATTTGTTTCTTTTTCCTAAAATGTCTTTTTAAAATCAACTGTATTTATTAGTTGGCTACGCCAGTTGGTTAAGTTTGTAAAAATTTGGGCTCATGTGAAGACTACCCCAGGTTTGAACGTTAATATAGGTCTTTAAGCTAGGTTTATATGTGACTGTGGCTAGTTTAGGAAGGGTGAATTAGAAGTGACTGACTTGTCAACATTTCATCAGTAAGTCACCTTCACATTTGTGTAAATTTCAAAGCATTCTCACCTTCTCATGACTATGTAAGATAAAAAGGATAAGGACAGTTATTCTCCTGTAGCTGAGGCTGAAGTTCAGAGATGTTCAAATAATCTGCAGTTACCCATTCTCTTCAGGACTGTTCAGCAGCTTTATTTTTATATTTGAAAGCAGGTATGACAGGGAGTGTGTTTGAAATTGTGAAGGCTATTTGCTTTTTTAACATGAAATTGCTGTCTTTGGCTCAGGCCTAGTTCTTGTTGTTTTTATTAAAGTGATGAATTTTTTGTCATTTTCTCCCTTAAGAAAATGCCTGACCACCTTGTTACTTAATACAGCTTTACGGATCCATGGCCCTTTTGATATTTGCTTTTCTCAGTTTGTTGATTTATGTGGGATCAGAAATAGATTACCCAATTGCCTGAAGCAAATTATTTAAATATATATCTGTAATGAAAATTTTACAAATTATATAATCAAGTGATTAAAGGAACTTTAAAGCAGAAATTGTGACTAGGGGAAGCATATGGCTCTGAAGCATAAAATCACAGATACACGAAAAGTTCACATAATGGAAAATGCTTTATTTCAAGGGAACGAAGGTATATTTTAAGGGATGTATATGTATATATGTTAATTTAAGTATGAAGAAACTGATTTCATGACCTAAAGTTTTCTTCTGTAGAATTTGACCATAAATATTCCATGAGTTCTGTCCATGACTACTAGGATGCATACAGGCTTACGAAGGAGCCCAGGTCTCTTAAGGCAGTCTTGTAGGAATTCCTGAGACTCCTAAGAGGAGGGAGGCAATTCCAAGTTGGATTAGAAGGAGCAGCCTTAGTTCTGAAGATGTGACACTCTGGGCAGAAACGGTGGAGGAGTGGCGAGAGATTATTTTATGGCTTCCCTGGGGTTCTCCTTTGATTCTGAGTTAAAGGGTTCTCAAAGAATATCTGGCTCATTCCAGGAGTTATCCTGGAACAAAAAAATATCTAAAGCAAGGACCAAAGTCACGGAAAATTAGGGTGGCTTTATTTGGAATTAATCCCTTGGACCTGCTCTCTTGTGACCAAACTTAAACCCAAGGAAATCAAAGCAGCTCATGCCACCTGGCAGTGTTATGTATCTGCCCTCTATCTTCCTAAAGGATTAAAAGAAATTGCTATCTAGATGGCAGCTGATTTCTAAATAAGAATATATTTACCTTTTAAGATACAGATATGAAGTAAAGAATGGAATGGTTCTTTTTCCATTTTATCTATATTTCTAGATCTGTCAGTGACCTAGCTCCATTGTCTGAAAGCTTCTCTCCTTTTTATGCCTCCTTTTACCATGTAAAAACTTGTCTGCATTGTTTGCCAGCTCTGTGGCTTTGGGCAGTTAGCTGATGTCTCATGCTGGAGTTATTTCATCTTTAAAATGAAAATAATGAATCCTGCCTTGTGTACATCATTGAATTTGTTGTAAGATTCAAATGAAACAATATGTTTGCGTGAAAGCACGTAAGCGCTTGGTAGATTGTAAAGTTACATCCAAATGACAAGTGCTACTCTTATTGAAAGGGTATTTGGGGAAAAAAAAATCTGACATACAATTATGAATTTGCTGCATTTTACAAAAAAACTTAGTTTAAGGCCTCTTTCCCTGTCATAGTTTATATTCTGTGCTGAATGGCTTCCAGATTTATCCAGACAGAAGCTATCTTCTGTTGAATGATAGCAGAAAGTGCTTTTCCTCCTATTTATTATAAAGCCTGAATGCCACTTCATGAATGGAACTCATGCCTCTGAGTAAGTCAAATGTCTATGAATAATACCCTTTTTAGTTCTTTCAGTCATTGAGGAAAAGGTAAAACAACATTTTATGTTATGAATTCAAATGTTTATTACTCAGTACCATATTTGAGGAGGGGCCCTATCTCTTTCAAAGACTGTACTTTTTAACTTAGGAACTGCAGGAGACAGTGGAGAGCTGGGTCTGGTACCCACCTCTAAACTGAAAGCTGACCTGATCCCTGTTGCATGAATCGGAATCGCAGGTGGTGCATATGCCTGCTTTGAAGCATATGCCTCTATTTACGCAGTCATTAGACTGAGAAGTGTGTGTGGACATGCACATGGGTATGTCAGATTTTGAGAATGTGAGTCTCTTAGCCCAGTGTTTATTATGTCTTGTTCATGCTTATGATCTCTTTAGTGTATGCCTATTGTTCTGGTCTTATTTCCATTGTTCACTGCATGTGAAGGTGCTTGGACCATGCATTTTTCCCTATTGTAGCTTCCTCTCAAGCAGTTCTAAAAGGTACAGAAGTAAAGCAGAGAACATTGAGATCTAACTAGGCCTGTTTATTTTTGTCTTTACAAGAAAACTGTTAACTTTTTTTTTTTTTATGCTCAGATACTCATGTGGGTTGTGATAACCAAATACAGAAAATACGATAAATCTTGACTTTCCCTGATAGCTCAGTTGGTAAAGAATCCGCCTGCAATGCAGGAGATCCCGGTTCAATCCATGGGTTGGAAAGATCCCCTGGAGAAGGAAAAGGCTACCCACTCCAGTATTCTGGCCTAGAGAATTCCATGGACTGTATAGTCCATGGGGTCACAAAGAGTCGGACATAAGCCAGGGACTTTCACGCTTGACTTTGAATTCTAGTCCTGCATCTGTCATTGGTGAAGGGGAAGACAGACTTTTCCTTGTCCTCTTAGCCTTTCTTGACTGTACCATTTACACGAGTCTTGAACGTGTCAGGCGTTTCCAGACTTCCCATTTGCTATTCCCCTTTCTTTTTTATTCCTTGTGGTTCTAACTTCAAGATCAGCATCCTGAAAGGAACCTTTTTTTCCTCTGTGTTTTTAATATTGATTTATTAATATATAAATAAATAAAACCGTGGTGGCTCAGACGGTAAAGAATCTGCCTGCAATGCGGGAAACCTGGGTTTGATCCCTAGGTCGGGAAGATTGCCTGGAGGAGGGCATGGCAACGCACTCCAGTATTCTTGCCTGGAGAATCTCCATGGACAGAGGAGCTACATTCCATGCGGGCTACAGTCCATGCAGTCTCAAAGAGTCAGACACGACTGAGCGACTAAGCACAGCACATTTAATTATGGCTGCACTGGATCTTCACTGCTGCAAGCCGGTTTTCTCTAGTTGCAGCTAGTGGCGCTACTCTTCACCGCAGTGGCATTTCTTGTTGCAAGCACAGGCTCTAGGTGCACGGGCTTCAGTCGTTGTGGCTCATGGGCCTAGCTGCCCAGCAGCATGTGGAATCTTCCTGGACCAGGGGATCAAACTTGTGTCCCCTGCATTGGCAGGCGGATTCTTAACTGCTGGACCACCAGTAAAGTCCCTGAAATGGTATGGCCCTGTTCAAAGGCTTTAGTGTCTACTGTATGTACTGTCAGTATGTTAGTGTCTACTGTAAACAACATAATTAGGAATTGGTTATTCACCATACAAATGACCGCCTTCATTTAATTTCTACAGGTTTATTTTTAACCAGCAGTCTCATTGTAAAAACAATTGTTTACAATGAGACTGCTGACTGCTTTGTAGGAAGTGAGGGGTGGATGGATAGAGCAAGGGAAAGGAAAGACCTATTTGAGAAGCTTTAGATGAAAAGAGACAAAGATTTAATGTTTGTATTTATGAGTATTTCACACTAGAAACCAAAGAGAGCAGATAATTTCATTTACCTCCATTGGGTTAATTTGATCTAGTAGGCAACTCAATGTAGATTACATGTGACACAAATTTATGCACATTAGACTATATAAACAGTGTAGAACATGATGTACACTGATATTTTAATTGTCAGTGCCAGTATAATTTAAGGTGACAGTTCTTAGTCCATGAGATATTAAGTGAATTAGAATAGTCAAAAATACAGTGTTACTTAAATTTTATAGGTAGTTAAATACTTTTATATAAATGAAGTGTGGTAAAATATTGAAAACCCTGTATAGTTATAATCAAGCAAGTTCATTTGGTGAGAAAACTGCCAACATCTCATCACCAAGGTAAGTTACTTGGCATCATTCTTTCAGATATTGTTAGTGTTGTGTGGGGAGCCAGTTCCTAGCACATAAATTAGTAAATTGCTTGTGTTGAGATGGTTTCTGTGATCATTTTTAAAGTTAGGCCAGAATTCACTTCTCTTGTTTCTGGTGTTTACATACTTTTTTCCTCCCATTCTTAAAACTTACCAGACTCATCTTTCTGAGGTAAGATTTTTAAATCATTTCTTCCCATTCATGGCCCCTTTTCAGAAATGTTTACCAGTTCCTTTTTCCCCTGTAGCTCTTCACTGGTCTCTTGAGCTTGGCGTTCAGTACTCCTCACATTCTGACGCAGCTTCCCTGTTCTTCTACTGTTTTACTACACACATCCCCGTTCTGCTTATCTAAGCTGGTTCCCTAAACATGTATCATCCATTTCTTTCCTTCTACTTTTGCTTGTATATTCCTCCTACCTAAACACCTTACCTTCTCTTCTTTAGTCCTATCCTTTCTGTAAACCACAATCTAAATTCAGCTTATCTTTTAAAGCCTACCTTGACTGTTAGGCAGGAGTTTCTGGATCCTTTTATTAGTTTCCTTTTTATTATAAATTACTGATTTCGCAAATTTACTCTGTATTTCCTCAGTGAGATTTTAAGTTACTAAACCTTTCTGGGTCATTCTTTAACACCTATCCTGGTTTAGAAACACATACTGATATTTTGTACTGAATACTATTTATTTTTATCCTTAGGTTTACCATTGCTTGTTCAGAGAACAATTGCGAGAACTATTGTGTTACAAGAAAGTATTGGCAAAGGTCGTTTTGGAGAAGTCTGGCGAGGAAAATGGAGAGGAGAAGAAGTTGCTGTTAAAATATTCTCCTCTAGAGAAGAACGTTCATGGTTCCGTGAGGCAGAGATTTATCAGACTGTCATGTTACGTCATGAAAACATCTTGGGATTTATAGCAGCAGACAATAAAGGTCAGTGACACTTGCTTCTCCTCTGAGTGTAACAAAATATATTTTAATTCCTTCTACAAGTAAGACTATTAAACACTGTCATATTTGATGAGAAATGGATGTTTGTCATTGATTAGACCTATTAAGTAAAACAATGTATTAGAAGCCTTTAGAAACAGGAACTTCTAAAAAGGATTTTCTTGATTCTTGACATGTTCCTAAACCTCTCATTACTTCATAAAGAACTATTTAAAAAAACAAAAAATGAAACTGTATGCTTTTGTTAGTTTGGTTCTGGGAAGTTCAGTTCAGTTCATTTCAGTCGCTCAGTTGTGTCTGACTCTTTGCAACCCCATGAATCGCAGCACACCAGGCCTCCCTGTCCATCACCAACTCCCGGAGTCTACCCAAACCCATGTCCATCGAGTCGGTGATGCCATCCAACCATCTCATCCTCTGTCGTCCTCTTCTCCTCCTGCCCCCAATCCTTCCCAGCATCAGGGTCTTTTCCAATGAGTCAACTCTGCATGAGGTGGCCAAAGTACTGGAGCTTCAGCTTCAACATCAGTCCTTCCAATGAACACCCAGGACTGATCTCCTTTAGGATGGACTGGTTGGATCTCCTTGCAGTCCAAGGGACTCTCAAGAGTCTTCTCCAACACCACAGTTCAAAACCATCAATTCTGCAGCGCTCAGCTTTCTTCACCATCCAACTCTCACATCCATACATGACCACTGGAAAAACCAGAGCCTTGACTAGTTAGATATTGAATATAGTCATAACAGAGAAAAAAAATTCATAAGCTCTAGTTGAGATAGACTAGAGCTCAGATATGTTTCCTTTTAATCTCTTCCTGACCATTAGGGCATCCTAGTATTTCCTAATGAGCTTATTTATAGGGAGAATAAAAATAACATCTCAAGTGTATTCTGTGTTTAAATTTCTGGGGCTAAATAGATTAGTCTTTGAAGTAAACTCACTTAGAGAAATGGTTTCTCTAAAACCACCTATACCTTGGTAACCATGTGGATGAACGCTTTCTTGCCTGTGGTACACAGGTGATTGAGGCCAGGGGTCAGATCAGATGCTGAAGCGAGTGAGGAAGCCATGTGAGTAGACAGTCAGGATGAGTGGTGACTGAAAAGTCACTTCAGACTGTACTTACTTTTTTGGCTTCAGTTATTATAGCAGTGCCCACAATCCCTACCTTTATAGCTTTTGTCAGAGACTTGTATTAAACTCAACTCGCATCATACTTGCTTTGAATCAAATGTATTTCCCATCATTGCTATTTGTTTTTTTAGAAAAATGTTTTCATTCTTTTTTAAAGGTCATAATCATAGTCATCTTTTTACTCTTCTCCCTTCCCATTTTCAACAATATTTATTTCTTCAAAATGTTAATAGTGTTTAGTCTTAGTTGGTGTTCATGGGTGATTTTGATTTTTCTTGTTGTTTCTCTGTATTTTCAAATTTATTTACAACGAACATTACTTGTTTTTTTTAAACTTTTATTTATAGAAAATTTCCAGTATATAGAAAAGTAGAGAATAGGATAGTGGATTCCTATTACCCAGCTTCAAAAATTATCAGCTCATTGCAAATCATATTTGAGTTCTGATTCTATCTACTCTGCCCCTTTTAAATATTTGAAGCTAATCCCAGCAATACATCTTTTCACTATGAAAATTTCAGTTTGCATCTTTAGATTATAGGGAGTCTTTTTTTATGAAACATAACCATACTACCATTGTCAATTTAAAAGATGCCATCGAATATCTAGTTAGTTTCATATTTCTCCAATTGTCTACTTATTGGTTATTCACTTTAGGATCCATTGCATTTGGTTGATATTTATCTTAAATCCTTTAAAAACACTAGGGTTCCCATTTGTCTTTTTCTTTTTCCTTCTTGCAGTTTATTTGTTAGGGAAACTGGATTGTTTGTCCTATAGAGTTTATCATATTCTAGATTTCCTAATTGAATTCGTACAGTATCTCTGAACTTGCTCCTTGTATAATTTGAAAACTGGTAGTTAAAATTAGAAACTGAATTATTGGTTTTCTGACTGAAAATATTATATACTTTCTACATATTGTATTCTTTCTATTGCACCTCATCAGGAGGCATATATATGTGATTATCTACTTTTTGTGACCTAGGGGTGATGATGGATATAAGCAGCTGTTATCAGTAGATACTACCAATTTGGTGTTATACCAATTTGGTATTATTTAATTTAAAAACAAAACAAACAAAACCAGTACTCATAGTCTGACCAAGTCCTTAGTTTTCATTTTCTTCTCTTGTAGACACCATTTTGCTTCTTCCCCAGTGCTTTAAAACAGTCTTTATTATTAATATATTCTGTGACTATGGAGTGTTTTTTTTTTTTATTGAAGGATAATTGCTTTACAGAATTTTGTTTTCTGTCAAGCCTCAACATGAATCAGTCACAGGTATACATATATCCCCTCCCTTTTGAACCTCCCTCCCCATCTCACCCCTCTAGATTGATAGAGCCATTTGCGTTTCCTGAGCCATACAGCAAATTCCCGTTGGCTATCTATTTTACATATGGTAATGTAAGTTTCCATGTTACTCTTTCCCTCTCCCCATGTCCATATGTCTATTCTCTATGTCTGTTTCTTCATTGTTGCCCTGTAAATAAATTCTTCAGTACCATTTTTATAGATTCTGTATATATGCGTTAGAATAGGCTATTTATCTTTTCTCTGACTCACTTCACTCTGTATAATAGGTTCTAGGTTCATCCACCTCATCAGAACTGACTCAAATGCATTCCTTTTTATGGCTGAGTAATACTCCGTTGTGTGTACGTACCACAGCTTCTTTATCCATTCATCTGTTGATGGACATCTAGGTTGCTTCCATGTTCTAGCTATTGTAAATAGTGCTGCAGTGAACAATGGGATAGATATATCTTTTTCAGTTTTGGTTTCCTCAGGGTATATGCCTAGGAGTGTGATTGCTGGGTCATGTTTTATTCCTAGTTTTTTAAGGAATTTCCATACCGTCTTCCATAGTGGCTGTATCAATTTACATTCCCACCAACAGTGCAAGAGCATTCCCTTTTCTCCACACCCTCTCCAGCATTTATTGTTTGTAGACTTTTTGATGATGGCCATTCTGACTGGTGTGAGGTGATACCTCATTGTAGTTTTGATTTGCATTTCTCTAATAATGAGCGATGTTGAGCATCTTTTCACGTGTTTGTTAGCCATCTGTATGTCTTCTTTGGAGAAATGTCTGTTTAGGTCTTTTTCCCACTTTCTGATTGATTGGGTGAGTTTATTTCTTAATAGGTGGTTTTGTTTTCTGCAACTCTTCTTAACTCATATGAAGGCTTTAATTCTACAAACAGTAATAATTTCTCTCTCAACTCACCCACATTTTTGGTTTCAAATTCAGTGGTGGCAGTGACTTTAAAAACTGCAGTTTGAGGCTCTTACCAGGCCCAGCATATTTTAGGCTTGTTCCAAGTTGTTAACGTGCTGACTGACAAAAAACGCTCCTGCTACTGTGCCCTGAATGCTTCTCTTGCTCAAGCAGCAGCCAAGCTGGTGCTGTCACCTAGTGGTCACCGTGGGAATTGGCGACCCTGCTGGTTCTCCCTTATTCTCCTTTCTTCTCTGTCAGAGGTCAGTGGACTCTGCCTAGAACCTAGGCCCGCCCCTCCCACCCCTCCACCTCCAGCCCCCTATTCCTTTTTCCTTTATGTTCCTCCTACTAATTTTGTTAATTCCAACTCAGACAACCCTTTATGTGGGCATAACCTCTAGTATATCTTTCCACCTCCTGTCAATTACCTCAGAAAATCTCCCAGTCTTCCATCTTACTGTGTTCCTAATTTATTTCTTGTATTTGTGAATCTTCCAGAAGTCAGCTATGGTTAATAATCATGCAGATGTACTTAGTGATATACCTGTATCAAGGAAAAGGAAAGGTACAAGTTTGAATAGAATCAGTTTATAAAGTTTATGAATGAATTTATAAATAATTAGTACCATGAATATCTAAATCCTTTTGAAAATACTCAGTAATCTCCTCCAGCATCTTCTGAAAACATTTCATTCCTTAATCTCTTCTAATCAGAGTTGCTTTCTTTCAAGTAATAACCTTCAAAATAAAGTGTTTTATGTCACTTTGAGTTTCTTTTGTTTTACAACTAACAGGAAAGGAAATAGCACATTTTAGTTCTTGTGTGCCACGCTAAATACTTTTTAAAAACCTATTATCCTATTTTTAAAATCTTCTTAGTGGTCTTGAAAAGTTAAGGTATTCCTGTAGTGTAAAAGAGGAAACAAAAGACTCATTGGTTAAGAAGTTTCTTAACCAGTCTAAGGTCACATAGTCAGTAACAGCCAGGCCCTGGATTCCAACCCAGGTCAGGATGACTCCAAATAAAGCATCTTTTACTGCAATGCCCTGCCTCCTAGTATTGTTGTAATACTGTTTTGCTATCATGATTTTGTGAAATATATGGTTCTCCAGCTACTTCTAGGTTAAATGGACTTTTGTGGACCAGCCTAGCCTAGAAGCCCAGCCAGAACCTTTACCATGGTTCCCGAGGGAAAATACATTTTCATTTCACATCTTGGTTTACAGTTAATTGAACTTTTGGAAAAAGGCACATTCCTAGCTGGTGAGGTTCAAAACTGCCTTGTGTCGAATTAAATTCAGTCCCAGCCTTTTCCCCTTCTGACATTTTTAGTTCCTATCTCAGCTTCCCCATGTGTCAGTGATACTACTGTTTTTATAGTTTTCTAAGCTGGAAACCTTGGAATTGTAATAATCTTACTTGGCTTCTTGTTGAACTGTATACACAGTTTGTCATTAAAGCTTGCATTTCTCATTTAAGGTCACGTTCGGTTTGTCCCCTAGTATTCTATTCCCACTGTGGGCGTAGTAGGTTCCAGGTATTTCTCTTCTTCCTCGTCCCTTGTTTCCCTCCCACAGTCACTGAGCACCTCACCTGGACCAGGCATCCTTCTGTGTATTAAAGAGTTCCATCCCTGCTACTGTTTGTGCGGACTTGAGATCACTGTCTTTACACTATGATTCTTTGTCTCTTGAATGGACTAGTTGTCTTTGCCTCAATCTCAAGAATAGGGGACCTAATTTAAGAACCTAAAGGATATAAACATACACATATAAGAAAACTGAAAATATATGAAGAAAAACAAGAAAATATGAAAGAAATCTATACAAGTATAAGGTACCAATGTGTTGCAGTTGTGTGATTCAGGACTGAGAGTAAAAAGTGATAATGTTTGAATAGATAAATCATACATTTATGATTAGCCTATCTATATAGCTATAGGCCTATATATCTATAGCCTAACTGAAATATTGTTTTTCTACTTGGCAGACAATGGCACATGGACTCAGCTCTGGTTGGTGTCAGATTATCATGAGCACGGATCCCTTTTTGATTATTTGAACAGATACACAGTTACTGTGGAAGGAATGATAAAACTTGCTCTGTCCACAGCAAGTGGACTTGCCCATCTTCACATGGAGATAGTTGGTACCCAAGGTAACTCAAAGCAGTCCTGTTATTTAAGCTTTAAATTCCCATGGGTCTAACATCTATTAGAAAATTTTTGCAAGAAGTCAGCTGAAGTGGAAATGTTTAAAATGAGTTTTTATACGAGAATATTTTAACTTTCTGTTGAAAATCTAACACAGAGTTAGGAATCTAGGAATTTGATTAGAGATTCTCTAGTCATTATAACAATACTGGTATTTTCATAAGTTCTTAAAAGTAGTGTTTAGTCTTGTGATTTTTGAGGATCTTGATTTTGGAATTTATGTATAGTACCAAATGAAATGTGAAAATGCTCTGTAAACATCCAACATGCTACATAAATGTTATCTGACCATCTGATAATTGTGTTTGAACCTAGGATAAGGTGATTGCATGAGTTAGTATTGTGCTATATAAGATATCAGATGCCAGTGTAGTCTCTGCTCGAATGATTATCCATTTGCTACCTGATGATTATCCACTTGCTAACCCCATTACCAGCTTTACTATATACATCACACATGCTGTTTTACTAGCTCAGCCAGCCCCATCTCTGCAAAATCACTGTTGATTGCAATAGCTTTATTGAGTTATAAATTCACATACTATGTCACATACAATAAACTGGAAAATTCTGAAAGAGATGGGAATACCAGACCATCTTACCTATCTCCCTAGAAACCTGTACGCGGGTCAAGAAGCAACAGTTAGAACTGGACATGAAACAAAATAGACTTCAAAAACAACAGGTTCAAAATTGGGAAAGGAGTACAGCAAGGCTGTATATCGTCACCCTGCTTATTTAATTTATATGCAGAGTACATCAGGTGAAATACCAGGCTGGGTGAATCACAAGATGGCATCAAGACTGCTAGAAGAAATATCAACAACCTCAGAATGATGGTAATGACAGAAAGTGAAGAGTAACTGAAGAGCCTCTTGATGAAGGTGAAAGAGGAGACTGAAAAAGCTGGCTTAAAACTCAACATTGAAAAAATGAAGATCATGGCATCCAGTCACATCACTTCATCACAAACAGAAAGGGAAAAAGTGAAAGCAGTGATAGATTTTCTTTTCTTGGGCTCCAAAATCACTGTGGATGGTGACTGCAGCCATGAAATTAAGACACTTGCTCCTTGGAAGGAAAGCTAGGACAGACCTAGATAGCATATTAAAAAGCAGAGACATCACATTGCTGAGAGAGGTCAGTGTAGTCAAAGCTGTGGTTTTCCAGTAGTCATGTATGAATATGTATGAATATGAGAGCTGGACCATAAAGAAGGCTGAGCGCCAAAGAATTGATGGTTTCGATCTGTGGTGCTGGAGAAGACTCTTGAGAATCCCAAGGACTGCAAGGAGATCAAACCAGTCAGTCCTAAAAGAAAACCCAGAATATTCAGTGGAAGGACTGATGCTGAAGCTCCAATACTTGGGCCACCTGGTGCAAAGAGCCAACTCATTGCAAAAGACCCTGATGCTGGGAAAGATTGAAGGCAAAAGGAAAAGGGGGTGGCAGAGGATGAGATGGTTAGATAGCATCACCAACTCAATGGACATGAGTTTGAGCAAACTCCAGGAGATAGTGAACAGGGAGCCTGGCCTGCTCCAGTCCACAGGGTCACAAAGAGTCAGACATGACTTGGTGACTGAACAACAACAAAGTGAGCTGTAATTCACATACTATACAATTTACCCATTTGGTGTACAAATCAGTGGTTTTTAGTATAATCAGTTTTGTGTAGTTATCACCACATGTTAAGAACATTTTCATCACCTCAAAAGAGCCCTGTAGTTCTTAGCAGTCACTCCCCATTTCCCTCTAAACTCTCTAGCCCTAGGCAACCTCTAATTTACTTTCCATCTATTGTTCAGTCACTAAGTCGTGTCTGACTCTCTGTGACCATCTATAGATTTGCTTATTCTGGACATAGCATATGGAATCATACAATAGGTGTCTTTTATGACTAACTGCTTTCTCTTAGTATAGTTTCAAGGTTTATCCATGTTGCAGCATTATCAGAAATTCATTCCCTTTTACATCCAAGCAATATTTCATTATATGGATTTACCACATTTTGGGTATACATTCATCAGTGATGGACATTTGTTTCCACTCTGGGCTATTCTGAATAATGCTGCTATGAACATTGATGTACAAGTTTTAGTGTGGATACGTTTCCATTATCTTGGGTATATGCCTGGAGGTGAAGTTACTGGATCAGACAGTAACTAATGATTTGTGAAACTTGCCATACTTTTTTTCCCCAAAGGGCCTGTACTATTGTACATTCCCACCAGCAGCCTCTAAGGGTTCCAAGTTTTACACACTGTATTTTTTAATAGCACTTTTTCTAGTAGTTAGTATTAAAGGCATTACACATTTAATGACTATATTCCAGTTAATAGGCAAAAGAGGTGATCTAGATTTTTGGCTCTTGGATTGGAATATTAGTACCTAGGAGTCCTATAAAAAAGATTCATAGGCTATCAACAAACTAGTATCTTTAACCCCCTGGTTTTTGAGTGTTAGACTTATATTTTGTGAACATCATCTGTTTTCTTTGAAATGTAATTTCATCAACTTTTTGTGCACTGATTCATGTAAGGTGGTTTAGTAAGGGCCCAGGTATCACAGTGATGGGGGTGAAATGCTTTTGACACTGGGATGGGGGGACCTAAAGGTGAGATTTGTGATTAGTATTACCCTTTAAGCAACCATGTTTAACTTTCTTTTTCTTTAGGAAAACCAGCCATAGCTCATAGGGATTTGAAATCAAAGAATATCTTGGTAAAGAAGAATGGGACTTGCTGTATTGCAGACTTAGGATTGGCAGTAAGGCATGATTCGGCCACAGATACAATTGACATTGCTCCAAACCACAGAGTGGGAACAAAAAGGTATACTTATCACAGAGTGAACACAGTTATTTTTATGTTCTGAAGTTGACTTCTTTTCCTTCTCATTTCTAGATACGTAACTTTTCTGAAACTCAACCTTGTACTTTATTAGATTGCTCACAGGTAGAAGATCTCATGGTCTTGCCTGCTCTGAAATCATGGTTAGCTAACTTACAAAGGTTACTGCTGATGAAAGGTAGCCTTTCCAGAAAATACTACCATTAGTTATGTTATCATAAGAATAGTTAATATTTATGGGGTACCTACTGTGTACCAGTCATTTTAATGTGTCTCTTATGTATATTACATCATTTAATGTTCTTTTCAAATGTTGCACTGTAGTTAGCCCAACTGTTTTTATATTTTTATTTCCTGAAAACATAGCTTTCTCTCTTTAAACTTTCACATGTGCTATATCCTAGAGCAGCAGTCCCCACCCTTTTTGGCACCCGGGACTCATTGTTTTGAAGATAATTTTTCCAAGGACTAGGGGTGGGGAAGATGGTTTTAGGATGATTCAAGCACATTGCATTTATTGTGCACTTTATTTTTAATCTAATGCTGCCACTGATCTGACAGGAGGTACCACAGTTTGTGGGCCCAAGATTGGGGACTTCTGTCCTAGAACACTTTCCCCTCCTGTTTCCTTAACTTGTACTGAGTCTTCCTTTCTCAGAAGAATCTTTTTCTGGACTGTTAGATGTCCTTGTCAGGCCCTCATATTGCATGCTAAATCTGGACCACTTAGCACATTATAACTGTTCACTTATCTGTATATTCCATTGGATCGTAAGCTGCTTGAGAGAAGCCTTGTATTCCCAGCATCTATCACAGTGCCTAGAACATAGTAGGTCCTCAATAAGTATTTGTTGAATCTATGAGTACTCCCTTGGTAGCTCAGTCAGTAAACAATCTGCCTACTATGTGGGGGAAGAAGGCAATGGCAACCCACTCCAGTGTTCTTGCCTGGAGAATCCCAGGGATGGCGGAGCCTGGTGGGCTGCCATCTATGGGGTTGCACAGAGTTGGACACGACTGAAGCAACTTAGCAGCAGCAGCTATTATGTGGGAGACCCAGGTTCGATTCTTGGGTCAGGAACATCCTCTGGAGAAGGGAATGGCAACCCACTCCAGAATTCTTGCCTGGAGAATCCCACGGACAGAGGAGCCTGATGGGCTACAGTCTGTGGACTCGCAAAGAGTCGGACATGACTGAGTGACTAACACACACACACACGAGTACTCAAAGAACCTAACTAGGTAAGTATCACTACCCTCAATTCACAGGTGAGGAAGCCACCTTGTGAAGGTTAATGTGGCCAACCAACTTCATGGATGGTGAGCTGAGATTTGAACCTGGGGCTTTCTGACCCAAAAGGCTTTGCTTTGTGTATCACAGCATTTTGCCACCACATAACTTCAAACTGCTACATTGGATTTGAATAGAGCTGAGCTTTAGTCTATCTCAGATGTATTTATGGATTCAATGAGGACTCTGAGATCTCTTGACTCAGGGTTCCAGGCAGTGGTTGCTGCAGGTCTTTGTGAGTCCTAATGTGTAACCTTAGTAGGATTTTTGAAACCTCAGAAGTGTGCAATATGGTATCAATAAGGACTGGCATTCATTTTTATCTATTATTTTGTCCCCCGGAGTATCTCCTTACCTTTCCTTTTATCCTGTTTTAAAAGACGACTTCTAGACTGAAATACATAGTCCCTGCATAGTACACAGCAAAGTAGGTGGTGTATAGTAGTACGCCTAGGATGTGGGTCACTGGAAACAAAGATCATAAGGCAAATAGTATACAATTGCTATTTCAGCTTTTCATGGGATTTGGAGTAAGCCAGAGGAGATATTAATTTTTTTTTCTTGAGTCTAATATGATCTCAGTTATGTGTGGAGGCTTAGGCTTCAGAAATCAGACCTGGGAGGACAGGGGTGGGATGTATAGAAATAGTCTGAAGGGGTTAGAGTCTGATGTGACCACATCTGAGGGTGTATGCAGAGAAAGCCTGGGCTGCCTTAGAGGCCAGGCACCATTGTGTGGGCTGTGTGTGAAGGGCGTTTTCCCCTGTATTAGCTCTCAGGCAGCAGGACACCACCTCCAGGAACGATCATGAGCTGCCACCACTGCCAAGAACACCAGGACCAGGTATCTGCATACCCTCTATCAAAGGGATAATGACCAGTACATGCTGAGGAGACCATGTACTAAAATAGCCCTTGCACCAAAAATACTAAACCCACACAAGGGTGCTCCCACCAAAAATAGTCCTCAGAGACCACTGTAGATAATTGTTTCTCCTAAATTCACAAGATGATGCTGTGAAAGTGCTGCACTCAATATGCCAGCAAATTTGGAAAACTCAGCAGTGGCCACAGGACTGGCCACTTCCCAAAGAAAGGCAGTACCAAAGAATGTTCAAACTACTGCAGAATTGTACTCATCTCACATGCTAGCAAAGTAATGCCCAAAATTCTCCAAGCCAGGCTTCAACAGCATGTGAACCGTGAACTTCCAGATGTTCAAGCTGAACTTAGAAAAGGCAGAGGAACCAGAGATCAAATTGCCAACATCCACTGGATCATCAAAAAAGCAAGAGAGTTCCAGAAAAACATCTACTTCTGCTTTATTGACTATGCCAAAGCCTTGACTGTGTGGATCATAACAAACGGTGGAAAATCTTTAAGAGATGGGAATACCAGACCACCTGACCTACCTCCTGAGAAATCTGTATGCAGGTCAAGAAGCAACAGTTAGAACTGGACATGGAACAACAGACTTGTTCCAAATAGGGAAAGGAGTACATCAAGGCTGTATATTGTCACCCTGCTTATTTAACTTATATGCAGAGTACATCATGTGAAATGCTGGGCTGGATGAAGCACAAGCTGGAATCAAGACTGCTGGGAGAAATATTATCAATAATCTCAGATATGCAGATGACATCACCCTTATGGCAGAAAGCAAAGAAGAACTAAAGAGCCTCTTGGTGAAAGGCAAAGAGGAGAGTGAAAAAGTTGGCTTAAAGCTCAACATTCAGAAAACTAAGATCATGGCATCCGGTCCCATTATTTCATGGCAAAGAGATGGGGAAACAATGGAAACAGTGAGAGACTTTATTTTCTTGGGCTCCAAAATCAAATGATGACTGCAGCCATGAAATTAAAAGATGCTTGCTCCCTGGAAGGAAAGCTATGACCAACCTAGACAGCATATTAAAAAGCAGAGACATTACTTTGCTGACAAAGGTCCGTCTAGTCAAGGCTATGGTTTTTCCAGTAATCACGTATGGATGTGAGTGTTGTACTATAAAGAAAGCTGAGTGCCAAAGAATTGATGCTTTTGAACTGTGGTGTTGGAGAAGATTCTTGAGAGTCCCTCAGACTGCAAGAAGATCCAACCAGTCCATCCTAAAGGAAATCAGTCCTGAATATTCATTGGATGGACTGATGTTGAAGCTGAAACTCCAATACTTTGGCCACCTGATGGGAAGAACTGACTCACTAGAAAAGACCTTGGTGCTGGGAGAGATTGAAGGTGGGAGGAGAGGGGACAACAGAGGATGAGATGGTTGGATGGCATCACCAACTCAATGGACATGAGTTTGAGTAAGCTCCAGGAGTTGGTGATGGATAGGGAAGCCTGGCATGCTGCAGTCCATGGGGTTGCAAAGAGTCAGACATGATGAGCAACTGAACTGAACTCAGAAGAGAAATACAAGTAAAATGAAGAAGCAGAGGAACCACTCCCAGTTGAAAGACCAAGAGAATTCCCTTGAAAGAACAATGAGACAGACCTCTTCAGTCTAGTAGGCACTGATTTCAAAAAGAAGACTGAAAATACTGAAGGAATTAATAAAGGCTATCAACAGAAATACAGAGTACTGTAAAAAAGGAATTAGAAACTATAAACAGGAACCAAGAAAAATTAGAAAACTCACTTGCCAAGACAAAAACTGAAGTAAAGGCAATGAATAGCAGAATAAAGAAGAAGAACAAATATGTGACCTGGAAGATAGAATATGAAAACTGCCCAATTAGGGCAGTAGACAGAAAGCCAAATGAAAAAAAGGGACCTGTGGGGTAAGATAAAGTATGCCAATCTATGCATAATAGGAATTCCAGAAGGAGAAGAAAGAGAAAAAGAGGTTGAAAATGAATTTGAAGAAATTAGGTATGGGAAGGTTTCAGTCATAAAGAATGAAACACATATTCAGGTACAGGAAGCACTGAGGGTCCCAAACAAGGTAAACTCAAACAGGCCTACACCAAGACAGGTTATACATAGCAAAAGTTAAAAGAGGAAAATTCTAAAGGAAGCAAGACAAAAAGTTAATTACAATGGATCCCCCCATAAGATTATCAGCTGTTTCCACTACAGAAATGTTTCAGGCTAGAAGGAAGTGGCAAGATATATTCAAAGTCCTAAAAGAGAAAAATCTGCAACCCAGGATCCTCTACCCAGCAAGGTGAATAGAAAGAGATGAAGAATTTCTCAGAAAAGCAGAAAACTGAAAGTATACAGCAATACTAAACCTATCCTAAAGGAAATACTGAAAAAGTCTTCTCTAAATAGAAAAGGAGTAATACTCTATAGGGGAAAAAAAAAAAATCACAATTGGAAAGCAAGTTACTGAAATAAGCCTGTACACAGATTTAAAAAAAAAAAATTTCTGTGAAAGTGATAACCACAATGAACAGCAGAAGAATGAACATGAAGATATAAAAGTGGACATCTAAATCATAAAATTTGGGGGAGGAAAGTAAGAAAATGTAGGGTTTTTTTCTTTCATTTCCTAGATATATTTGAGCCTACCTATCTAAGGCAAGTAGATATAAGACAGGATTGACATATTTGAAAAACAGAGTAACCACAAATCAAAAACATACAATAGATTCACAGAAACCAAAAATAAAAGAACAGAAAAGAAAATCATCAAACCACTAAAGGAAAACAAAGAAATAGAATGGGACAAAGAAGAAATATAAAATCAATGGGAAAACAAAGTTAAAATGGAAATAAATACATATATATCAATAGTTACTTTAAATGTCAGTGGGCTAAATACTCCAGTCAAAAGACAGAGGGACAAACATTTGCATAGCAAAGGAAACCATAAACAAAGCCAAAAAGACAACCATCGAATGACAGAAAATATTTGCAAATGACGTGACCAACAAGGGATTCATCTCCCAAATTTACAAACAGCTCGTGTGGCTCAATATTAAAGAAAAACAACCCAATCAAAAAATGGGCAGAAGATCTAAGTAGACATTTCCTCAAAGAAGACATACAGATGGCCAAAAAAGCACATAAAAAGGTGCTCAACATCACTAATTAGAGAAGCCCAAATCAAAACTACAAGGACATATCACCTCAGACCTGTCAAAATGGCCATCATCATCATCATAAAAAAAAAAGTCTACAGACAATAAATGCTAGAGAGGGTGTGGAGAAAAAGGAACTCTCCTACTCCTACACTGTTGGTGGAAATGAAAACTGGTACAGCCACTATAAAGAACAGTATGGAGGTTCTTTAAAAAACTAAAAATGAAACTATCATATGATCTGGCAATCCCACTCTTGGGCATATATCTGGAAAAAACTATAACTATAATTTGAAAAGATACATGCACCCCAGTGTTCATTGCAGCACTATTTACAATAGTATAAGACAGTCTAATGTCCAGATGAATGGATAAATAAGATATGGTGTATGTATACACACACACACACACACATACATACATAGACACACACAATGAAATATTACCCATTAAAAAAGAAAATGCCATCTGTGGCAACACAAGTGGACCTAGAGATTATCATACTAAGTAAAAGTAAATCAGAGAAAGACAAATAGCATATCACTTACATGTGCAATCTAAAAAAATGACACAAATGAACTTATTTATGAAACAGATTCACAGGCTTAGAAAACAAACTTAGTTACTAAAGGGGAAAGGTGGAAAGGAGTGATAAAGTATGGGTTTGCGATTAACATACACACAATGGGCTTCCCTGCTAGCGCAGCTGGTAAAGAATCTGCCTACAATGCAGGAGACCCCGGTTCAATTCCTGGATCAGGAGGATCCCCTGGAGAAGGATAGGCTACCTACTCCAGCATTCTTGGGCCTCCCTGGTGGCTCAGACAGTAAATCTGCCTGCAATGCAGGAGACCTGGGTTTGATCCCTGGGGTGGGAAGATCCCCTTGGAGGAGAGCATGGCAACCCACTCCAGTATTCTTGCCTGGAGAATCCCCATGGACAGAGGAGCCTGGTGGGCTACAGTCCATGGCGTCACAAGGAGTCAGACACACAGCACAGCACATACACACGATACTATATATAAAATAGATATTAGCAAGAACCTACTATATAGTATAGGGAACTAACTCAACTCAGTACTTTTTGATAACCTATGTGGGAAAACAACAGATACATGTATATGTGTGTGTGTGCAAATGAATCACTTTGCTGTACACCTGAAACACACACATCAGCTATCCCCAAATATAAAATAAAAAATGAGAATAAAGATATACTCTCAAAGAGAGTAGATCTCTCATTATTCTCTGGTAAACCTTAATGGAAAAGAATGTATAACTGAATTACTTTGCTGTACAATAGAAATTAACATTGTGTATCAACAATACTACAATAAAATAAATTTTTTAAAATATAAAAAAAAAGACAGGGTGGCAGATTTATTGTTTTAATCCAGAGCCTACAACATGCTGCCTATAAGACCCACTTTAGGGCAGAAGACACACAGATCAAAAGTGATGGGATGGGAAAATATTTCATGTAAACAGAAATGAGAAGAAAGTGGGGAATCACTCATGTCAGACAATACAGACTTTCAAACAAATACCATAAAGATAGATAAGGACACTATATTGAAAAAAGGATCAATTTAGGAAGAGGATCTTATACTCATCAGCATATACAAACCTAATGTAGGAGTATCTAAATACATGAAACAAATACCAACAAACATAAAGGGAGAAATTGATGGGAAAACAAGAAGAGGAGATTTGAACACCCCACTCCCGTCAATGGATAAATCTTCTAGACAGAAAATCAGTAAAGCAAGAGAGATCCTAAACAACACAATAGAATTATGGTAAATTTTCTGGACATTAAAAAACAAAACACATTTTTTCCAAGTGCATCTGGAACATTCTCTAGGATTCTTCTTGGGCATAAAACAAGCCTCAACAAATTTAAGAGTGTAGAAGTTATCTCATACATTTTTCCTGACCACAAGAGCATTAAACTAGAAATCAACCACAGAAAAAGAAATGAGGGGAGAAAATAAGTTACAGAGACTCAACAACATACTACCAATACTAAAAAATCCAATGGGTCAATGATGAAATCAAAGAGGAAATTTAAAAAATACCTTGAGACAAATGACAATAAAACCAACCATACAAAACCTATGGAATGGGACTTCCCTGGTGATTCAGTGGCTAAGACTCCAAGCACCCAATGCAGGAAGCCCAGGTTCAATCTATGAACTAGACTCCATGTGCAGCAGCTGAGACCTGGCACACATATTTTCAAAAAAGAAACCTATGCTGCTGCTCCAATACTTTGGGCACCTCATGTGAAGGGTTGACTCATTGGAGAAGACCCTAATGCTGGGTAGGATTGGGGGCGGGAGGAGAAGGGGACGACAGAGGATGAGATGGTTGGATGGCATCACCGACTCGATAGACATGGGTTTGCGTGGACTCCGGGAGTTGGTGATGGACAGAGAGGCCTGGCATGCTGCAATTCATGGGGTCGCAAAGAGTCGGACACGACTGAGCGACTGAACTGAACTGAATGCTGCTACTGCTAAGTTGCTTCAGTCGTGTCTGACTCTGTGTGACCCCATAGACGGCAGCCCACCAGGCTCCCCCATCCCCAGGATTCTCCAGGCAAGAACACTGGAGTGGGTTGCCATTTCCTTTTCCAGTGCGTGCATGCATGCATGCTAAGTCGCTTCAGTCGTGTCTGACTCTGTGTGACCCTATGGACAGCAGCCCACCAGGCTCCACTGTCCACAGGATTCTCTAGGCAAGAATACTGGAGTGGGTTGCCATTTCCTTCTCCAAAGAAACCTGTGGGATGCAGCAAAAGCAGTTCTTAGAGGGAAGTTCATAGCGAATCAGACCTTGCTCAAAAACACACGAAATATACAAAATAAACAACCTAGCCTATCACTTAAAAGAATTAGAGGAGAACAAACAAAACCTAAAGTCAACAGAAGGAAGGAAAAAATAAAGATCAGAGAGGAAATAAAGAGATTTACCAGACCTGGTTCTTTGAAAGGGTAAACAAAATGGACAAATCTTTGACCAGGCTCACCAAGAAGAAATGAGAGAGAACCCAAATAAATGAAAAAGGAGACATAACAACTGATACTGCAGAAATACAAAAAACCATAAAGGAATACTATGAACAATTATATGACAATAAATTTGACAACATAGATGGGGACAACAGAGGATGAGATGGTTGGATGGCATCACCAACTCAATGGACATGAGTTTCAGTAAACTCTGGGAGTTGGGTGACAGGGAGGCGTGGCATGCTGCAGTCCATGGGGTCGCAAAGAGTCAGACACAACTGAGTGACTGAACTGAAAAAAACATACAAATTTCTAGAAACATACAGTCCACCAAAAATTTAATCAAGGAAAAACACATAATTTGACCAGACTGATTACTAGAGGTGAAATACAATCTGTAATTTAAAAACTTCCAACAAACTAAAGTCCAGGACCAGATGGCTCCATGGGTGAGTTCCACGAGACATACAACGTGAGACATACAAAATAATTTATATCAATGCTTCCAAAAAACTGAAGAGGTGGGAACACTGCCAAAGGCATTCTGTAATGCCACCATCACTCTGATACCAAAACTAGACAAAGAACCACCAAAAAAGATATATACAGGCCAATATATGTGATGAATATTGATGCAAAAATTCTTAACAAAATAGCAAACTGAATTGAACAGCACACAAAAAATGTCATACACCACAACCAAGTGGGATTCACTGCAAGCTCACAAAGATGATTCAACATATACAAATCAATGTGATACACCTCATAAACAAAAGACAAAAACCACACAATCATTTCAATTGATGCAGAAAAAGCATTTGACAAAATTCAACATCCATTCATGCAAAAACTCTTTTACCAAAAAAGTGGGTATCAAGAGAACATAATAAAAGCTGTTTATGACAAACCCACAGCCAGTATAATACTCAAAGGTGAAAAGCTGAAAGCCCTAATGCTAAAATCTAGAACAAGACAAGGATGCCCATTCTCACCTCTTCTAGTAAATACTGTAGTGTTGGAAGTTGTGGCCACAGCAGTCAGATCAGAAAAAGATATAAAAGGTATCCAAATTGGATGGAAAAATTTAAATTGTCATTATAAGCAGATGATATGATTCTATATATGTGTATATATATATATATATATATATGTACAGAAAACCCTAAAGACTTCACACAAAAATTACTAGAAGTGATAAATTAATTCAGCAAGGTAGCAGGATACAAAGGAAACAAGATGATTCAAAGAAATGGAATGATATCCCATGTCTTGGATTGGAAGAATTAATATTGTTAAAATGGCCATACTGCCCAAAGCAATCTACAGATTTAATGTGATCCCTATCAAATTACCCATGACATTTGTCACAGAACTAGAACAAATAACCCTAAAGTTTATATGGAATCATAAAAGACCCAGAATTGCCAAAGTCATCCCGAAGAAAAAGAACAAAACAGGAACCATAACCCTCCCAGACTTCAAACAATACTACAAAGATAGAGTAATCAAAACAGCATGGTCCTGGCACAGAAACATTCATACGGATCAATGAAACAGAATACAGAGCCCAGAGACAGACCCATACCCCTAAGGCCTCTTTGACAAAGAAGGCAAGAATATACAATGGGAAAAAGAGTCTGTTCAGCAAGTGGTGTTAGCAAAGTTGGAAAGCCACATGGAAATTGATGATGTCAGAACATACCCTCTCACCATACATAAAAATAAACTCAAAATGGCCTAAAGACTTAAACATAAGACATGACATCAAAAACTCCTTGAAGAGAGCATAGGCAAAATGTTCTGACATAAATCATATCAGTGTTTTCTTAAGTCAGTCTCCCAAGGCAGTAGAAGCAAAGAAACAAATGGGACCTAATCAAACTTACAAGCTTTCAGCACAACAAAGGAAACCATTAAAAAAAGGAAAAGACAACCTACAGAATCGGAAAAAATATTTACAAATGATGCAACTGACAAGGGCTTAATTTCCAAAATATGTAAACAGCTCATAGAACTCAACAACAAAAAAAAAACAAGCAACTTAATCAAAAAATGGACAAGAGACCTAAATGGGCATTTCTCCAAAGAAGAAATACAAATGGCCAATAGGCACATGAGAAGATGCTCAATATCACTAATTATTAGAGAAATGCAAATAAAAACTGCAATGAGGTACTGCAGTGAGTGGCCGGTCAGAATGGCCATCATTAAAAACTGTACAAATAACAAATGCTGGAGAGGATGTGGAGAAAAGGGGACTCTCTTACACTGTTGGTGTGAATGTAAGTTGGTATAACCACTATAGAAAACAGTATGGAAAAAGCGAGAAACAGAATTACCATATGGTCCAGCAGTCCCACTTCTGGCTATATATCCAGAAAAAACTCTAATCCAAAAAGATACATGTACCCCCTATGTTCATAGCAGCATTATTTCACAATAACCAAGACATGGAAACAACCTAAATGTCCACTGACAGATGAGTTGATAAAGAAAATGTGGTGCATATATCCAATGGAATACTACTCAGCCATAGAAAGAATGAAACAGTGCCATTTGCTGCAACATGGATGTAACTACAGATTACCATAATAAGTGAAGTCAGTCAGAAAGAGACAAATATCATGATACTACTTAATGTGTGGATCTAAAATATGAGACAAATAATCCTATCTGCAAAACACATTGAGGGACATAACAGATTCGTGGTTGCTGGAGGGGAAGATGTTGGGAGAGGGATGGAGTGGGAAGCTGGAGTTAGCAGATGTAAGCTATTACATATAGAATGGATAAACAACATCATCCTACCGTACAGAACAGAACTATATTCAGTATCTGTGTAAACAATAATGGAAAAGAATATTTTAAAAAGAATGTATATATACATATAACTGAATCACTTTGTTGTACAGCAGAAATTAATGATATTATAAGTCAACTATACTTCAATAAAATTTTTTTTTAATTTAAAAAGCAGCACAACCATAGTGAAAGGAGGAAAGGTCAAAGTTAATATTGCTCCCCACCCCCCTGACCTCCCTGCCCAGGAGTAAAAGAAAGATGATGAAACAGTTTAAAAAGTTACTATTGCATAAAATGAAGTGCTGACTTCTTTTTTAGGTACATGGCCCCTGAAGTTCTAGATGATTCCATAAATATGAAACACTTTGAATCCTTCAAACGTGCTGACATCTATGCAATGGGACTAGTATTCTGGGAAGTAGCTCGACGATGTTCCATCGGTGGTAAATTTCTCTCCCTTCCCCTAATATTTTGTCACAAACAAAAGTTGTTTAAGAATTGTCTTTTTTATTGAATGAAATTGTTTACCCAGTGATCAATGAGAGTGCCAGAGAGATGACACAACATGCTTTATCCTTGTGTATGGCTTTATCCTAATACACAGCTTTATTCCTGTGTGGTCTTTTTCTGGTTCCACTTGAACTTTTGGAAGCAACAGAAACCAACCCCTTGTTATCTTGCAGTATAGATATTTAGAACGAATGACTGCTTGTGAGGCCACCCAGGAAGCTATTTCTAGCATGTAGTGGAGTCAGACTGATTTTTTTTACCCCCGAGATTGTAGTGATTTTCTCCATCTTGATAGTGGAAATTACATATGCAAAATGCAAATACACTGTCACTGCATTACTTTGTAAAGTATGTTTGTGTTCGATTGAGCACTTTCAATGTTTACTTGAGAAACAGTCTTATCCTTGAGAACCGAGGCTCACCTGAGACTAGTGCCTCAGGTTTTTGAGGCAGTGAGGGGTGGAGTAGCAAATAGGACAGGTTATTAAGAGACACAAGTGGAGGAAGGGACTCGCACCTCAGGCTTGCCGTGTAGGACTCACACCTTAGTGAGAGTGTGCGTCCCTTTACCAGCTGAGGCTGTGCACTTGCAGAATAAAGGCTTTCATTTCTTGCACATTAGGGCTCTAGGAGAAAATGTCAACATGGTCATCACAACTCATAGTTAACCATTATTAAAATAGCCTTTGCTGATTGTATTGCAGGATTTAGTTTCAAAGTGTGGGCTCAGTACTGACTCAAGGAGGTGGGTTGTTGATGCAGACATGGATAAGAGAGAGCAGGCTGTTCCACTTACCTGTTTTAGTAATGGGACACTGTAACAGGATTTCCAGCTTTTCCTTTTCTGTCTGGTCAAATATTGTTCTGACATTATCTGAGTAAATCTTTCAAAATAGGGTTTCTTTAAAATTCTTTACCAATGTAGGAATTCATGAAGATTACCAGCTGCCTTATTATGATCTTGTACCTTCCGATCCATCAGTTGAAGAAATGAGAAAAGTTGTTTGTGAACAGAAGTTAAGGCCAAATATTCCAAACAGATGGCAGAGCTGTGAAGTGAGTATTTATTTTGGATACTATACAGTTTTCTAAACTGCTTCTGGTTAGTATGTGGAAATTCGCTACTTTTCTTTAAGGAAAACAAGTAAAATTTCCCATTCCTTTCTTTTTCGTAGCTAATTAAATCAATGAGTAAAAACAGAGTAATTTGTTTTTTATGTTCAATTTCAAGTACATTGCAAAGGCCATGGAACATTTTCAGTGGCCATCAGTTTACTACAACAGTGTTTAGATCTGCCAGTGAAACAAGGCTCCTGCATTTTACATTAAAGCTTCCTGGCTTTCCCTGGTGGCTCAGTGGTAAGAATCCGCCTGTGATTGCAGTTAACATGGGTTCAATCCCTGCTCTGGGAAGACCCCCACAGGCCACAGAGCAACTAAACCCATGCACCACAACTTATTGAGCTGTAGAGCCTGGGGGCTGAAACATGCCCTAAGAGCCTGTGGCTCTGCAACAAGAGAAGCCACCACAATGAGAAGTCCAAGTATCACAGCTAGAGAGCAGCCCTAGCTTGCCACAACTAGAGAAAAGCCAAGTGCAGCAATGAAGACCCAGCACAGCCAAAAAATAATTTTTTTTTTTTTTTAAAAAGCTTCCTTTCAACCAGGGCAGCCCAAAACAGTGGGCTGTGTGCTGGCTGGAATCAGGAGGCCTATATTCTAGATTAACCTGGCTACCATACATTTCAGAGTCTGACTTTGGGCAAAGCACTTCAGTTCTCAGGACCTTAATATGTGTTTTTGTAAAAGAACGGATTTGGATGATTGTGAAGATGGTTCAGATGATTTTACATTTTATTCATTTCACTGTTCATTTGACTATTCATCAGGAATTTGTGGAAACTGCTTTTCAGCAGTATCTGTGCTTTTCAACCCCAGCTCTTACAAAAAGTTTTAGAAATATTTTTGTAGTTGTACTTTTAAAGAATTTATAAGAAAAATGTTATTTAATTTATCCTTAATTGCTAACTTTTACTAACAGAAGTAGAAGGTATTAAGAATACACAGAAAAACTGTACAGAAAAGGTCTTAATGACCCAGATAACCAGGATGGTGTGATCACTCACCTAGAGCCAGACATCCTGGTGCTTGAAGTCAAGCGGACCTTAGAAAGCATTACTACAAACAAAGCTAGTGGAGGTGATGGAATTCCAGCTATTTCAAATCCTAAAAGATGATGTTGTTAAAGTGCTGCACTCAATATGCCAGCAAATTTAGGAAATTCAGCAGTGGCTACAGGACTGGAAAAGGTCAGTTTTCATTCCAGTCCCAAAGAAGGGCAATGTCAAAGAATGTTCAAACTACCACACAATTGCACTCTTTTCACATACTAGTAAGGTAATGCTCAAAATCCTTCAAGCTAGGCTTCAACAGTACATGAAGTGAGAACTTCCAGATGTACAAGTTGGATATAGAAAAGGCAGAGGAACCAGAGATCAAACTGCTAACATCTGCTGGATCATAGAAAAAGCAGGGGAATTCCAAAAAAAACTTCTGCTTCATTGACTACACTAAAGCCTTTGACTATGTGGATCAACAACAAACTGTGGAAAATTCTGAATGAGATGGGAATACCAGACCACCTTACCTGCCTCCTGAGAAACCTGTATTCAGTCAAGAAACAACACTTAGAACAGACATGGAAACGGCAAACTGGTTTAAAATTGGGAAAGGAGTATTGTCAAGACTGTATATTGTCACCTTGCTTATTTAGCTTATATGCAGAGTACATCATGCGAAATGCTGGGGTGGATGAACCTCAAGCTGGAATCAAGATTGCCAGGAGAAATATCAGATGACATCACCCTAATGACAGAAAGTGAAGAGGAACTAAAGAGCCTCTTGATGAAGGTGAAAGAGGAGAGTGAAAAAGCTGGCTTAAAACTCAACATACAGAAAAACTCTAGTACCATCACTTCATGGCAAATAGGTGGGGAAAAAATAGAACAGTGAAAGACTATTTTCTTGGGCTCAAAAATCACTGTGAACGGTGACTGCAGTCATGAAATTAAAAAAGATGCTTGCTCCTTGGAAGAAAAGCTATGACAAACCTAGATAACATATTAAAAACAGATATATCACTTTGCCAACAGAGGTCTGTATAGTCACAACTGTGGTTTTTCCAGTAGTCATGTATGGATGTGAGAGTTAGATCATAGAAGCCTGAGTGCCAAAGAATTGATGGTTTTGAACTGTGGTGCTGGAGAAGACTCTTGAGAGTCTCTTGGACAACAAGGAGATCAAACCAAGTCAATCCTAAAGGAAATCAACCCTGAATTTTCATTGGAAGGGCTGGTGCTGAAGCTGAAGCTCCAGTACTTTGGCCACCTGATGTGAAGAGCTGACTCACTGGAAAAGACCCTGATGCTGGGAAAGATTGAGGGCAGGAGGAGAAGCAGGTGACAGAGGATGAGATGGTTGGATGGCATCATCAACTCAATGGACATGAATTTGAGCAAACTCTGGGAGTTAGTGAAGGACAAGGAAGCTTGGATGCTGCGTTCCATGGAGTCAGAAAGATTCAGACATAACTGAGTGAACAACCACTACTATTATAATATTGGTAAAATAAAGCATTTCCCTTTAGAGTTGATGTTTGGTAGTTTAGAAAGAATAAAAATCTGTTCACTTAAGTAGTTTATTTTACATCTTAAATTAATGTAGACTTCAGTAGATACCTGTGAGATCAAGAGAGTTCCTTGGCTACCTCCATTGAAATCAAGTATCCAGGCCCAGACAGAATATATTGTGTGCTCACAGAACCTGCATGTTTAACGAATGAAATTGGGCTAGATTTTGTCTTTGAAAAATTTCATCTTGATACTACAAACTGGAATTATTCATGCACTCATTCACTAGGCAAATTAGAGCAAATTAATATTAAACAGATGGCTAATTAAGCATGAAGGAAAGTTAGTAGTTAACATTAAAAACATACATGCAAGTTGCAATTACTGTCGCAGCATGTTAAATTAATGCCATCACTGTTATTTTAGGTTTTTTCTCTATTTGGCTAGTTTTGTATCACTAACTTAATCTTTCACTTTTCTTGGGTTTTTACAAATCTCCCCTCAGTAGCTGAAAAATATAGAGAATTTGAAACTGATAGGATATCTACAGAAGTGTTTTTCAGAGCCCTCTGACCTTTTCCAGTCTGAAAAGCTGGCTCTAGGCCAGCTTTCATCTTGGGATATCCCTCAGCTTTCACCTGTGATCTCTCTTGCCTCTTTTGTGGTGACTGCCTTTCTGAATCCCATGTCTTCACGTTTCTTGATTTGCTCATTATCCCCCTTCCAGCTCTTTGCTCAGATGTTACCTTGTCAGTGAGACGTTACCTGTCAACCTATTTAAAATAGCACTTTTATCTCCTGGCATATTTTATCTCCTTCCCTAAATGATGTTTCTCCTCAGCATTTACCACTGACAGTCCATGTGTTTTGCTTACTTACTAATTATATGCTTTAGCCCTCTATAACGTAAACGTGCTATTCTTTGGAACTCTGCATTCAAATGGGAATATCTTTCCTTTTCTCCTTTGCTTTTGGCTTCTCTTCTTTTCACAGCTATTTGTAAGGCCTCCTTAGACAGCCATGTTGCTTTTTTGCATTTCTATGGGGATGGTCTTGATCCCTGTCTCCTGTACAATGTCACGAACCTCTGTCCATAGTTCATCAGGCACTCTGTCTATCAGATCTAATCCCTTAAATCTATTTCTCACTTCCACTGTATAATCATAAGGGATTTGATTTAGGTCATACCTGAATGGTCTAGTGGTTTTCCCTACTTTCTTCAATTTCAGTCTGAATTTGGCAATAAGGAGTTCATGATCTGAGACACAGTTGGCTCCCAGTCGGCAATGCCAAAGAATGCTCAAACTACCGCACAATTGCACTCATCTCACATGCTAGTAAAGTAATGCTCAAAATTCTCCAAGCCAGGCTTCAGCAATACATGAACCGTGAACTTCCAGATGTTCAAGCTGGTTTTAGAAAAGGCAGAGGAACCAGAGATCAAATTGCCAACATCCTCTGGATCATCGAAAAAGCAAAAGAGTTCCAGAAAAACATCTATTTCTGCTTTATTGACTATGCCAAAGCCTTTGTGTGGATCACAATAAACTGTGGAAAATTCTGAAAGAGATGGGAATACCAGACCACCTGACCTGTCTCTTGAGAAATCTGTATGCAGGTGAGGAAGCAACAGTTAGAACTGGACATGGAACAACAGACTTGTTCCAAATAGGAAAAGGAGTACGTCGAGGCTGTATATTGTCACCCTACTTATTTAACTTGTATGCAGAGTACATCATGAGAAACGCTGGGCTGGAGGAAGCACAAGCTGGAATCAAGATTGCCGGGAGAAATATCAATAACTTCAGATATGCAGATGACACCACCCTTATAGCAGAAAGTGAAGAGGAACTGAAGAGCCTCTTGATGAAAGTGAAAGAGGAGAGTGAAAAAGTTGGCTTAAAGCTCAACATTCAGAAAACTCAGATCATGGCATCTGGTCCCATCACTTCATGGCAAATAGATGGGGAAACAGTGTCAGACTTTATTTTTTTGGGCCCCAAAATCACTGCAGATGGTGACTGCAGCCATGAAATTAAAAAACGCTTACTCCTTGGAAGGAAAGTTATGACCAACCTAGATAGCATATTAAAAAGCAAAGACATTACTTTGCCAACAAAGGTCTGTCTAGGCAAGGCTATGGTTTTTCCAGTGGTCATGTATGGATGTGAGAGTTGGACTGTGAAGAAAGCTGAGCACTGAAGAATTGATGCTTCTGAACTGTGGTGTTGGAGAAGACTCTTGAGAGTCCCTTGCACTGCAAGGAGATCCAACCAGTCCATCCTAAAGGAGATCGGTCCTGGGTGTTCATTGGAAGGACTGATGTTGAGGCTGAAGCTCCAATACTTTGGCCACCTCATGCGAAGAGTTGACTCACTGGAAAAGACCCTGATGCTGGGAAGGATTGGGGGCAGGAGGAGAAGGGGACGACAGAGGATGAGATGGCTGGATGGCATCACCGACTTGATGGACATGAGTTTGGGTAAACTCTGGGAGTTGGTGATGGACAGGGAGGCCTGGCGTGCTGTGATTTATGGGGTCGCAAGGAGTTAGACACGACTGAGCGACTGAAGTGCATGTAAGCTTTATGATAGCAGAGATGTTGTCTCTTAGTTTGCTGCTGTGTCTATTAGTGTATCCTACTAGATACATGTAGGATGGTATCTGGATTATGGCACTCAGTTTGCTGGATGACTTTATGCATGTCCTGAGCCCTTGGTCATTTTTACCTGAAAACAAATGTTCATTTCTAGGAAATTTTCCTCAAGTATTTCCTTGATGTGTTCCCTTCCATTTTCTTCTGTTCTTTTTCTTCAACTCTGGTTATGAATGTAGACATCCTGAACAGGCAGGTCGCAAAGAGTCGGACACGACTGAGCAACTGAACTGAACTGAACCCATCTCTTTGTTTTCTTTTCTCTACTTTCTGGGAAAGGAATCCACTTTTATCTTTTCGTTTTATTATTATTATTCAGCTTTATCTTGTAGTTCTATAAAACTTTCCCCAAACCAAACAAAACCCAAAAAAGTATTGATAAGTCCAGTATCAGTATTTTATCTCTTTGAAGATATTAATGATGGATTGTTGATACTGTCTTCTATACACCTTCTGTTTTTTCCCAAGGTGTTTTTTTCTGTTTGTGTCAGTTTCTGCATTTCATACTACTTTCCTGAAATGTTTGATCAAGCTCATACTCTATAAATCAGCACTGAAAGCTGATAGGAAGCTTTGTGCACATGAATGGAGCTTATCATCAACTGCAGTCTGAGGGTGAAGTAACTGGATTGCTTCCTTGGGGAACCACTGATGTCACTCTCTTTAGGCTTTTCTTCTTGGGCTGAAGAGAAGACTCTTCTGGTCTCTTACCTGGAGGAGTATGTAAAGTCACTGGCCATGTTCTGGGGAGAAAGTTTATTGTCTTAGCGTTTAGTGTATTGTCAGTGTGGAATTTTGCCCTCATTTCCCCAAGACAGGAATCTGTTCTGCTCTCTCAGATTGAAACCTCTTGTCTTCTGTTGGGATGGGGGTGGGATGGTCACCTAGCTGTGTGAAGTTGGGGCGGGGCAGTTATCTGGTTTGCAGCTTCTTTGGCTGATTCTATTTTTACCCTGAACTTCACCCCAGGGATACAGAATATAAGTTAATTCCTCAGTTTTTGGGGCCATTTCATGTGAGTCAGATTCCCTCTTTGCCTGCACATCTCTGAGGATTCAGCCTTCTCAGGCTGCTAATTAAATCCTCCCTTGTCCTTCTGCTTTCCAGCTACTGGCACCAGTATCCTGCTGATGGGAATTGAGGTCATCTTTACTCATTTGCTATTACAAATAATGCTGAAACAGAAATACTCACATGTCATTTGAAAATTTACAGGTAAAGATTATTATCCAGGTCATTGAAAAGTGGTGCATGCATTAATGATCTTTCTTTTGTTTTCTTGTAGGCCTTGAGAGTAATGGCTAAAATTATGAGAGAATGTTGGTATGCCAATGGAGCCGCTAGGCTTACAGCTTTGCGGATTAAGAAGACATTGTCACAACTTAGTCAGCAGGAAGGCATCAAAATGTAAATTCTGTGGCTTTGCCTGAACTCTTCTTCTTCTTCAGATCTGCTCCTGGGTTTTAATTTGGGAGGTCAGTTGTTCTACCTCACTGAGAGGGAACAGAAGGATATTGCTTCCTTTTATGACTATGTAATAAGGTGAACTAAAACATCCCAGGATTTCTTCAGACCCAGGAAACCGCCATGTGGGGTCCTTTCTGTGCACTATGAACGCTTCTTTCCCAGGACAGTTACAAAATGTTGTGTAGTCTACCTTTATTTTTTATTAACACAAAACTTGTTTTTTTAAATGATTGCTGGTCTTAACTTTAGGTAACTGCTGTGTTGAAGATCATGTTTAAGGGTAAAGGAGCTGGATGGCTGAGTTATATGAAACATTTCTTATTTTTAAAGAAAGTGATTTCTCCTGGTTAGTACATTCTCAGAGGATTCTGAACCACTAAAGAGTTTCTTTGATTTAGACTTTGAATGTACTGTTCTATAATTTTCAGGATCTTAAAACTAACACTTATAAACTCTTATCTTGAGTCTAAAAATGACCTCATATAGTAGTGAGGAACATAATTTATGCAATTGTATTTTGTATATTATTGTTCTTTCACATATTCAGAACATTACATGCCTTCAAAATGGGATTGTACTATACCATTAAGTGCCACTTCTGTGTCTTTCTAATGGAAATGAGTAGAATTGCTTAAAGTCTCTGTGTGTGTTAAATCTGTCATGTTTTAATTCAAAAGTTTATTTACCTGGATAACCCAGACTTACTCTGTTTTGTTTTCTGGAAGAGTTTTTCTGGTATGTTATTTGGTATTCCATTTTGAAAATGCCTTTCTCCTACCAAAATGTGCTTAAACCACTAAAGAAATGAAATGGCATTAATTGGTAAATTGTTATCATGGTCATAATTAAGTATTCTCATCAGGTTTTTGCATTTTAATTGTATTGTCTAAGTACACTTTAAAAAAATCAAGTGGCACTCTTGATGCTTATAGTACTTTAATAACTTAAAATCTGTAGCATACAGACGAATTTTTCTAAAAGGGAAAATTTGTCTAGCTGCTTGTGAAAAGTTTGTGGCATTCTGTAAGCCATTTTTTTCTTTATCTGATCAAAGACAGTGTTATTTTTTTAAGAAATGAATTACGTTTAAAATTAGAATATGGTTAATGTTAAATAGGTTTTTTTCTAGGAAGGTAAAGGTAGTTGATAATTTGAATAGTAACAGGTATGTGAGAGAGTCACATTGTTGTGTAGGAGTCACTGTTCTGTGGACTTTCTGTCTTTGTAGCTAAGGTTAGAGTCAGTGTGGTTTTGAGGTCGCACTACACTTTGAGGAAGGCAGCTTTTAATTCAGTCTTTCCTTCTCTGTGCAGATATCGCAACTGCCTAATTTATATGGCTATGGAATAAATTTGGTGCACCCTCAATATTTGGGAAAGCGATAGCTAAGGAATATTCCAAGGATAGATTCTCCATTTACAGATGTTTATGGTGAAATTAAATGTTTAAAGCAAATCTGTTATGGCCTTCTCACATTAAGTTGAAAGTAGCTTATAACAACTAGTTTTACTTCCAGTGCTAAAAGTCTTTGCAGGATTTTTACAATTTTTCAAAGTTCTCTTTATCACTGTGATCTTAATCTGAGGGAGGAAAGTCTATTGTAGCTGTGAGGCAAGACGTACCTTATAGAGCTATCAATTTCCTGATGAAAGGGTCAGAATAACCTTTACAGTATTTTTGGTCAGTAAGAGATAGTGGCCATTTATGCTGACTGAGCTGCATTCTGATAACGTCTTATATTTGGTCTTAAAGCCAAAGTAATTTTAGAGTGAATGACATACTTCATAGGAATTTAGTGTCAATTTCATGTGTTTAAAAACAACATGGGGAAAATATTGTTTAGAGGTTAATATTTTGAGTCCAAATTTGAGTTTTTTCTGTAGTTACCATGATTTCATCAAAGCAAATGAGTGAGTTTGAGAGGTTTGTTTTTATAATTGTGTTACGTTTCCTGTTTAATAATCTCTAGCTCTATGATCAGGTACTTTTACTTTTTTTTTTTTTGGCCATTTACAAGCCTACCAGATCTGCTTTATGAAATCCAGGGGACCAATGCATGTTAATCACTAAAACTATTTTTATATAATTTTAAGAACATACCAAAAGTTCTTGTCTGATTTAAAGTTGTGATACATGATTTCTCAGTTTCATATGAGGTAATCAACTTTTGCTGAAGATATTCTTTATTAAGTCAAAAAATGAGTTACAATTTTACTGTTCAGCCTAAATGTATAAAATCTACTTTTGCTGAATCAGGGAACTTTTTAAAAGTTGTAATTTAGTTCTAAATTGGCTTTACATGTTACTCTAGCTGATTCCTTTTTTTTTTTTTTCGACTAATGATGGTTTGACAAACCCCAGCTGGCTAGTATTGAAAATGAAAGTAACTGAAAATATTTATGGATCATGATTGCTGTGGCTATTCCTGCAGAAAAATTTGACTGGAGAAATATGTTTAAAAACACAAGCCTTTGTGTTTATACTGCCTCATCTTCAGATGCTCACTTTCCAAGGTTCAACTTGGCTAAAGTATACCTTCAGGCAGATTGTCCATGTCAACTCTGTCAGTACCCCCAGAGGAATGGGGATGAGGGGTGCGTACGGCTTACTGGGGTGTAGACATCCCTGGTCTTTTCTTCACACCCTTAGCTCTCTCTCTCCCAAACTGCCTTCCTGCTGGTCCTGCCTCTGAGTGGGCTGGCAGCAGGGGTAGCTCTGGCAGTGGGAGTTGTGCCAGAAGCAGTGGCCAGTTGTATCTTCCATAGGACAGGGTAAGGTCCAAAGAGCTGAGCCTGTAGTTATGCAGTAATGATAGTGCTCAGGAAGTGCCTTGAGTCAGGATACAGTGCCATGGTCATCAAGAACTCCAAATTTCCATTCTTAAAAAATTTCAGTGGTCACTTGGCCATTTTGCTGCTCATGCCTGAGTTACCTTTTTTCCCCCTCTACCTTAAAGAACTGTCACATACAGAATATTTTGTAAAACAAGATGGTGAAGTGCTAATTAAAACTCAAAACAACATGAGGATCCCATTAGACATGTCATATCAAGAGTTTATTTTTACCCCTCCACTGAAAGAATGATTGTTAGTAAACTATTTCTTGACCATGGCAGTGTTCTGGCTCCAGATGGTGAGAGTCCAAATAATGGTTCTGTCACAGCTTGGCAGAAAAATGCCAGTTCATATGTTTTTGAGATTCTAAAAAAATAGCTCATGATGTGTCCTGCAGCATTTTGTGTCTGTTTTGGAATGCTGCGATTCCCATGGGCCCTCTCCAGAAATGCTGGACTTCTAGGACATTCTAAGGATTGTCAGTACATTTAAACCTTTAACCCTATTATGCAGTCTTATTTGCAACTGTAAACTTAAAAAAAAAAAATGGTTAACAACATTCAACCAGTTTCTTAAAGCTTAAAAAGAACTTCAGTGAATGTTTTATTTTTAAACAAGATTTGTGAATTGAGTATCATGAACTGTGTTTTGATATCCCTTTTTCACATTGTGCCAATGGAATGAGGTGTTTGATATTTCTTTATATGTCAAGGAGATGCTTCAAAACGTCAATTGCTTTAAACTTAAATTACCTCTCAAGAGACCAAGGTACATTTACCTCATTGTATATATGATGTTTAATATTTGTCAGAGCATTCTCCGGGTTTGCAGTTTTATTTCTATAAAGTATAAGTATTATGTTGCTAAATTACTCAAATGGTACTGTATTGTTTATATTTGTACCCCAAATAACATCTATACTTGTTTTCTGTATTTTATTGTATTTGTGCAAAATTCTTTTGGCTTTATCACTGTAATCTCTGCCCCTTTAAGATGTGTACAGAAAATGTCCATATAAATTTTCACTTACATTGGATGATTTTGAGAAACCTGTAAAGAGGTGAGGAAAATGAAAACTGCAGTTCCCCATAAGTTTTTTAAAATTGTATACTGTATTTGTAGTAATATTCTGAACGAACTGTAAATAGGAGGTAGAAGAGTGATGCTTATGTCAAGTCCTAACACTACAGTAGAAAAATGGAAGCAATGCAAATAAATTACTTTTTTTCCCATGTGCTAGTGGCATAATTGAAAATAAAGTGTGTATATTGGAGAGAGTCCTGCTATTATGAAATGTAACTGATATAAATACAGACTAGAATCTTTGGATGACTACTCAGTACAAGTTACAGTATTAGAACGTGTTTGAGACTTGCCCATCTGTCCAAAGGTGCATCTTTGTGTGTAGAAGCTGCTTTGTGTACAGATGTGTAGATGCTTGTGGGTGTTAACCTGTTGGTGGACACAAAGTGACATGTCTACATGTGAACTGCTTTGTCTCTGGCTCACCAACCTGCTAAGTTTGCGTTACAGTTTTTCAATGATTTCCAAAGAAAATTTAAAGTATTTTCATCTTTCTAAATTTTTCCTTCTTCTCCTAAATTAAGGATTGTGAGAAATAATTTATAGAAATAAGTTTTGTTTTGTTTTTGAGTTTTTTTGAACAGTTAGTCTCCTGACAGTGAGAACTTGACTGATAAGAGAACTGAGGAAGTAGTGATAGAGAGGGGAGATGTCATCCCCAAGCCTGCAACATACTCTGGGTGGTTTTGCAGATTGGATTGTTCTTGCATTAAAGACTAGTCACCTCAATTCAGAGACCGGATTTAGCGATTTTATTTTTCTTCATAATAAAGGCAGAAGTAGAGCTTTTTCTTGTGAATTAGAAGAAAGTGAGATTACTTTTAAAACATGATAGATTCAGAGAAAACAGAACTAGCTTTGTCTTTTCATAACCTCTTCAGCCCTTGAGGTTTTCTAATTTGGAGAAAGTGATACTACATATATGACCCGATGGACAGATCTTGCAACTCTGTGGTTTATTTCATAATTGAGAACTTAGAAAACACTGGAGCTGTTCTGAAAAGTGAGTAGAAAAATTTGATGTTACAAAAGCGAGGGCTCAGCCATGTATGACTTTTAAGGGTTAGAAAATATTCAGTTAAATAATATTAAATCATTGTGGAAATGAAGAATTCTTAATGTGAGATGGAAAAAAGAAGAAACTTAAGATGACTATCTTCTTTCCTAATACAAAAGAACAGAATTATAAGAACGGGATATTGGCAACTTAAGTATTTCAAACAAGAGAAAGGAAACAAAGACTGTTGAGAATGATAGGATTTGGATACAACTAAACCAGCTCTCAAAAATAAAGGTGGAAAAAAATGCAGCACATGTGAAAAAATGAAATTAGATCATTCCTTAATGCCACACACAAAAATAAGCCCAAATGGATTAAAGACCTAAAGTGTTAAACCGAACACTTTAACTCAGAGGAAAACATAGGCAGAACACATTATGACATAAATCACAGCTACGTCTTCAATCCATCTCCCATAATAACAGAAATAAAAACAAACAAATGGGACCTACTTAAATTCAAAAGCTTTTGCACAGCAAAGGAAACAATAAGCAAAACAAAAAGACTACCCACAGATTGGGAGAAAATATTTGTAAATGATGTTACTGATAAGGGATTAGTCTCCAAAATTTACAAACAGCTTATGACACTTAATAGCATCAAAACAAACAACCCACTCAAAAGGCAGAAGACCTGAACAGACATGTCTCTAAAGAGGACATACAGATGGCCAGTAGGCACATGAAAAGATGTTCAACATCATTCCTTAATAGAGAAATGCAAATCAAAACTACAATGGGAAATCACCTCACACCAGTCAGAATGGCTATCATCAAAAATCCACAAACAACAAATGCTGGAGAGGTTGTAGAGAGAAGAGAACCTTCCTGCACTGTTAGTAGGAATGTAAACTGGTATGTGAACTATGGAGAACAGTATGGAGGTACCTTCAAAAACTAAAAACAGAGCTACCATATGATCCTGCAATCCCACTCCTGGGCATATATCCAGAGAAAAAACATGACCCAAAAAGATAAATGCACTCCAGTGTTCATTGCAGCACTGTTTACAATAGCCAAGACATGGAAACTACCTAAGCGTCCATTGGACATTGAAGCATGGCAGCTTACTCCATGCACCCGGAGAATCCCATGGACAGAGGAGTCTGACAAGCAATGGTCCACAGGGTCACCAAGAGTTGGACACGACTGAAGTGACAGCACACATGCACGCAATGTATATTACAGTAACAGCACAAAGGAGTGGGTAGGAAATGGAGCTATACTGGAACAAATACTCTGTTTTTTACTGGAATTACACTAGCATTAATCTGAAGATTGTGGTTAACTAAAATACTGTAGTCCCTAGAACAACCACTAAAACACTCAAAATAAATACAGTTTAAGAAATCTAAACGGCACACTAAAAGATTTTTAACACAGAAGAAGGCAGCAATAGAAAGATGGAGATGGAAAAACATATGAGACATTTGGGAAACATAGTAAAATGGTAGCCATAAATCAAATCAAACCATACCAATAATTTCATTAAAAATGACTGGACTAAATACTTGAACCAAAAGATAGAAATTGTTACAATGGATTAAAAAAAGCAAGACTTAACTATATGGTGTCTACAAGAGAAACTTTGGATTCAAAGAAACAGTACAAAAGTAACGGTATGAAAAATACACACCATGCCAACAGTAACCATAAGCCAGAGCCAGAATGGATATATTGATGTCAGACAAAGTGGGATTGGAAATAAACTAGAAATAGAGGACATTTCAAATGATAAAAGGTCAGTATATCAGGGAGATATGTTACTCTACCAAACTTGGGTTCACTCATGTGCACTCAGTAAAGCTAATCTAGTGACAGGTTGTGGTGAAGAAAAGTCCAATGTTTATTGCAAGGTACTCACTGTGGGGACAAGTAAGAATGGTAGCTCATGCTTGAATGACCCAAACTCCCCAATGGATTTTAAGGAAGATAAAATGAGGGAGAGGGTCACAGGGTTATTGATCAGCTCATGCACAGTTCTGGTTGGTTAGTGGTGAGCCAACAGGGTGACGTTTGGCGACTCTGAATCATCAACTTTCTGCTTCCAAGCTGTCTGGAGCCTACATGCCTGTGGTCAGCATGTAGTTAACTTCCTCCAGCTGGTGGTTTTGAAAGTGAAAGTGAAAGTCACTCAGTTATGTCCGACTCTGTGATCCCTTTGGAATTCTCCAGTCCAGAATACTGGAGCGGATAGCTGTACCCTTCTCTAGGGGATCTTCCCAACCCAGGAATCAAACCCAGGTCTCCCACATTGCAGGCGGATTCTTTACCAGCTGAGCCACAGGGAAAGCCCAAGAATACTAGAGTGGGTAGCCTATCCCTTTTCCAGTGGATCTTCCTGACCCAGGAATCAAACCAGGGTCTCCTGCTTTGCAGGGTCTCCTGCTTTGCAGGCGGATTCTTTACAAGCTATCAGGAAGTCCTAGATATTAATGTACCTAAAAACATGCACCTAAAAACAAATATGTGGAGAAAAAAGTGACAGAATTGAAAGGAGAAATGTATAATTCACCAATAACATTTGGAGATTAATACCATATTCTCAATAATTGATAGAACTTGAAAAAAAGCAAAAAAGAAAATGTCATCGCCCAACCTGTCCTGACATTTGTAAACCAACCACCACAGCAAAACATACATTCTTTTCAACTCCACATGGAACATTCTCCAGGGAAAGACCACATGCTGTGCTATAAGACAATTTGAAAGGACTAAAATCATAGAAAGTATCAATATATTTTCCAACCATTTGAAATTAAGTCAGGAGTCACCAACAGACATTTTGCAAATCCCCAAATATTTGGAAATTTAATGCATTTCTAAACACTTGTGTATTGAAGAAATCAAGGAAAGTTATAAAATTTTAATGAAGTAAAACAGCATATTGAAATTTATAATATGCAGCTAAAGCAGTACTGAGAGGGGAATTTAGTTTTAAATACCTATATTTGAAAAGATATTTAAATTCCATGAAGATAGACGCAAAAATCCTTCATACTATTAGCAAACTGAATCCAGCAACAAATAAAAAGGTTTATACACCAGGACTAAATCAGATATATCCTGGGGCTGCAAGCTTGATTTCACATCCAAAGAGTTGTATGCTACTGCTACTGCTAAGTTGTGTCCAACTCTTTGCAACCCCATGGAATGTAGGGGTTCCTCTGTCCATGGGATTTCCCATGCAAGAATGCTGGAGTGGGTTACCATTTCCTTCTCCAGGGGATCTTCTCGACCCAGGGACTGAACCCATGTCTCCCGGTCTCCTGCACTGGCAGGCAATGGTAAAGACACTGAACCATCTGGGAAGCCCTAAAAATGTTGTATACCATATCAGTAAAATGACAAAACCCATATGTTCAGCTAAATAGATACAAGAAAAGGCATTTGACAGAATTCAGCACCCATTTGTGTAAAAACACAAACTAGGAATATAAAGCACCTTTCTCAACCTAAGTGAAGAATATTTTCAACCTATGAAAATCCTACAGCTAATAAACTTAATGGTGAAAGAGAGAGTATCTCCTAAAATCAGGAGCAATCAAGAATATCCACTCATTTTTATTTAACATTGTAGCAGAGGTTCTATCCAGCTCCTGACCTGCCCCAACCCCCACCAAAGATTAAAGGCATTCCAATTTGAAAGAGTAAAACTATTCACAAATGATATGATCTCCTATGATCCTAAGGAATCCACAAAAAAACTAACTGAACAAATTGTAAGGTTGTACGATACAAGATCAATATATAAAAATCAACTGAAATTTCCTATTTGCAATGAACAATTCTCTTAAAATTAAAAACTTTCACTCATAATAGCATCAAGAATACAAGAATAAATTGCATTGAAAAAGTATAAAAACTACAGAGAGAAATTAAAGCTCTAAATAGATGGAGAAACATCCCATATTTTTGGACTAAAAGATTCAATACTCTTATAATGGGAATTCTCCCCCAATTATTCTCTAGCTTCCACTTAATCCCTATCAATAGTCCAGCAGGCTTTTTTGTGTTTTTTTGAAATAGATGAACTGATCCTAAAACCTGCATAGAAATGCAAAGTATCTAAAATAGCCAGAATTATTTTGAAAAAGAACAAAATTAGAGGAATTACCATACCCAATTTCAAGCTTATAAAGCTGCAATAATTAAGACTGTTTGCTGGCATCAAGATAGGTGGCTAAAGCAATAGAATAGGGTTAACAGTCTAGAAATAAACCCTTATGTATATGATAAATTGATCTGACATTTGTGCCAAGCCATTTCAATGTGAGATCAGTCTTAAGCAAGTGGTGCTGGGACAACATATACCAAAATGGGGTTGGTTGGGGGGAGGTGTGCGAAGACAGAAAAAATTATTTAGACCTTTAGCTCATTATAGACCTAAAGATACAAGCAAAGGCTGTACAACTTCTAGAGCTTCCCCAGTGACACTAGTGGTAAAGAACCAACCTGCCAATGCAAGAGACTTGGGTTCAATCTCTCAGTCGGGAAGATGCCCTGGAGGAGGACATGGCAACCCACTCCAGTATTCTTGCCTGTAGAATCCCATGGACAAAGGAGCCTGGCGAGCTGCAGTCCATAGGGTTGCAAAGAGTTGGACACAACTGAAGCGCCTTGGCACCTCACATGCAACCTCTAGAAGAAAATGGGAGAGAATCTTCATGGTTTAGGTAAAGACTTCAGTGTGATACCAGAAGCAAAATTTAAAATGTTGAAAAACTGGACTTCAGAATTAAAATCTTTTGAGCTTAAAAAAATTTGGGGTGTTTGTTAGGATTGAGGTGGTGGAGAAGCAGGACATGAAGTTCATCTCCTCCCATAAAAACATTAAAAACACATCTACAGGTATTTCCCTGGTGGTCCAGTGGTTACGATTTCACCTTCCAGGGGTGCTGGTTCGATCCCTGCTCAGGAAACTATGATCCCACATGCCAGGGCCAAAAAAACAAAACATAAGGCAGATTCATATTTTAACAGATTCAATAAAAACTTTAAAAAATGGTCCACATCAAAAACAACTTTAACCCCCTTCCCCCACATCTACAAATAGAATGATGCATACAGAACATCTACTGAACACTGGCAGAAGACCACAGACTTCCCAAAGAGCAACAAAACCTCTATGTAACTGGGTAGGACAAAAGGAAAGAGAAAAATAAAGGAACTGGGGCAGCCCCACTGCAGGGAGGAAGCTGTGAAGGAGGAAATGTTCTTGCACCCCGGGTAGCCCCCTTGCTGGCAGAGAGACCAGCCTGGATGGAGTGAGGCTTCAGAGCCTAGGAGGAGAGTGCAGGAAAACAGAGTAACCTGCACAGAAAGTTGGCATCATCACCCTGTGCTCTGTGGCATGAGACGCTCATCCATCGGTGGGGGCTGGGTGCTGAAGCTCAGGCTTCAGAGGTTGAGACTCAGGGAGAAGACCGGAGTTGGCTGTGTGGAGAGAGCCTGAAGAGTCTGGATGGTGGCCACAGAGCATATACTCAGAAGGAGCCTGGGCTCACCAGGGAGGCCAGCCACCCTTCCTGGGGGACGTACAAGGATGGGGCAGGACCACAATAAGAGCTTCTCTCCCTGGGAGTGCTCTCAGGCAACAGGACACCTCCTTCAGGAGCTCTGGGCATGGGGGTGAGTCATGGACACTATGGTGGGCTCTAGAGAGGGGCATGCGCCATCACTGCCACTACAAGACCCGTGCGCAGGCATCAAACCCTGGCCCTGCTGTCCCAGGAGCACACAGGTGCCGCCATACCTGCACACTCCATATAAGGGAATAATGGCTAACACACCGAGGAAAGAGGCAACAAGTGTCCAAACGAAAAGCAGCCTCATGATTTTAGTGGCAGAGTAGAAGGACTTGAGCTCACCTCCTCTCACAAAAACACGAAAATTACAACTAATTGCTGAACAGCCAGAAAAGACCGGAACCTACAAAAAAGGATATTTCACTTTCAAAGACAAAGAAGAAGCCACAATGAGACAGCAGGAGGGGTACCTTTGCCACATAATCTAATCTTATACCTATCAGGTGGGCAGCCCACAAACTGGGAAATAATTACATCATAGAGGTGTTCCTACAAGAGTGACGGTCCTGAGCCCCACATCAGGCTTCCCAGCCTGGGGGTTTGATATCGGGAGGAGGAACCCCCAGAGCATTTGGCTTTGAAGGTCAGCAGGGCTTGAGGGCAGGAGCTCCACAGGATTTGGGGAAATGTGCTCCACTCTTGGAGGGCGCACACAAAGCTTCACATATACTGAGACCCAGCACAAAGCAGTAACTCCATGGGAGCCTGGGATAGACCCATCCAGGTCTTGGAGGGCCTCCTGGGGAAGTGGGGGCTGGCTGCAGCTCACAGGAGGACAAGGACACTGGTGGCAGAGGCCCCAGGAAATATTGATCAGCATGTGCTCTCCAGGAAGTCGCCATTTTGGCACCAAGACCTGGCCCTACCCAACAGCCTGCAGGCTCCAGTGCTGGAATGCCTCAGACCAAACACCCAGCAGGATAGGAACACAGCCATCATTAGACAGGCCACCTAAAGCCATAGTGAGGTCAAAACCACCTTTAAACACATCCCTTCGCACGGCCCTGTTCACCAGAAGGACAAGACCCAGCTCCACCAACCAGTGGGCAGGCACCAGTCACTCCCAACAGGAAGCCTGCACAAGACCTAGGACCAACTTCACCCACCAGAGGGCAGACACCCAAAGCAAGAGGAGCTATGATCCTGCAGCTTGTGGAAAGGGGACCACAAACACTGAAAGTCAGACAAAATTAGATGGCAGAGAAAGAAGTTCCAGATGAAAGAAGAAGATTAAAAACCCATAACAACAACTAAATCAAGTGTACGTAGGCAATCTATCTGATAAAGAATTTAATGAGAGTGAAGATAATCCAAGATCTTGGAAAAAGATTAGAGGCACAGTGACAAGACACAAGAAATGTTCCACAATGAGCAGGAAGATTCAAAGAACAAACAAACAGAGATGGACAATATTATACTGAAATGAAAAATACGCTATAAGAAATTAATACCAGAACAACCGAGTCAGAAGAATGAATAAGTAAGCTGGAAGACAAGAGTGGTGGAAATCACTACTGTGTGACAGAATAAAGAATGAAAAGAAATGAGGACAGTCTCAGAGACCACTGGACAATATTAAACACAACAACATGTGCGTTGTAGGCATCCCAAAGAGGAAGAGAGAAAGGGCCTGAGAAAATATTTGAAGATATTAAAGCTGAAAACTTCCCTAACATGAGACAGGAAACACTCAAGTCCAGGAAGCACAGAGAGTGCCATACAAAATAAACCCAAGGAAGAACATCAGTTCAGTTCAGTTCAGTCACTCAGTCGTGTCCAACTCTTTCTAACCCCATGAACCACAGCACGCCAGGCGTCCCTGTCCATCACCAACTGCCAGAATCGATCCAAACCCATGTCCATTGAGTTGGTGATGCCATCCAACCATCTCATCCTCTGTCGTCCCCTTCTCCTCCTGCCCTCAATCTCTCCCAGCATCAGGGTCTTTCAAATGAGTCAGTTCTTTGCATCAGGGGGCCAAAGTACTGGAGTTTCGGCTTCAGCATCAGTCCTTCCAATGAACACCCAGGATTGATCTCCTTTAGGATGGACTGGTTGGGTCTCCTTGCAGTCCAAGGGACTCTCAAGAGTCTTCTCCAACACCACAGTTCAATAGTATCAATTCTTCAGTGCTCAGCTTTCTTTATAGTCCAATTCTCACATCCATACATGACCACTGGAAAAACCACAGCCTTGACTAGACTAAACTTTGTTGACAAAGTAATGTCTCTGCTTTTTAATATGCTGTCTAGGTTGGTCATAACTTTCCTTCCAAGGAGTAAGCGTCTTTTAATTTCATTGCTGCAATCACCATCTGCAGTGATTTTGGAGCCCCCCAAAATAAAGTCAGCCACTGTTTCCCCATCTATTTGCCATGAAGTGATGGGACCGGATGCCATGATCTGAGTTTTCTGAATGTTGAGCTTTAAGCCAACTTTTTCACTCTCCTCTTTCACTTTCATCAAGAGGCTCTTCAGTTCCTCTTCACTTTCTGCTATAAGAGTGGTGTCATCTGCATATCTGAGGTTATTGATATCTCTCCTGGCAATCTTGATTCCAGCTTATGCTTCCTCCAGCCCAGCATTTCTCATGATGTACTCTGCATTTAAGTTAAACAGGGTGACAATATACAGCCTTGATGTACTCCTTTTCCTATTTGGAACCAGTCTGTTGTTCCATGTCCAGTTCTAACTGTTGCTTCCTGACCTGCATACAGGTTTCTCAAGAGGCAGGTCAGCTGGTCAGGTATTCCCATCTCCTTCAGAATTTTCCACAGTTTATTGTGATCCACACAGTCAACGGCTTTGGCATAGTCAACAAAGCAGAAATAGATGTTTTTCTAGAACTCTTGCTTTTTCGATGATCCAGCGGATGTTGGCAATTTGATCTCTGGTTCCTCTGCTTTTTCTAAATCCAGCTTGAACATCTGAAAGTTCATGGTTCACGTATTGCTGAAGCCTAGCTTGGAGAATTTTGAGCATTACTTTACTAGCATGTGAGATGAGTGCAATTGTGCAATAGTTTGAGCATTCTTTGGCATTGCCTTTCTTTGGGATTGGAATGAAAACTGACCTTTTCCAGTCCTGTGGCCACTGCTGAGTTTTCCAAATTTGCTAGCATGTTGAGTGCAGCACTTTCACAGCGTCATGGTTTAGGATTTGAAATAGCTCAACTGGAATTCCGTCACCTCCACTAGCTTTGTTCATAGTGATGCTTCCTAAAGCCCACTTGACTTCACATTCCAGGATGTCTGGCTCTAGCTGAGTGATCACACCATCTTGATTATCTGGGTCGTGAAGATCTTTTTTGTACAGTTCTTCTGTGTATTCTTGCCACCTCTTCTTAGTATTTTCTGCTTCTGTTAGGTCCATACCATTTCTGTCCTTTATTGAGCCCATATTTGCAGGAAGAACATGTCAAGACACATATTAATCAAACTCACAAAAGTTAAAGACAAAGAAAAATATTAAAAGCAAGAAGAGAAAAAAAAATCAACAAATAACGTACAAGCTGCTGCTGCTAAGTTGCTTCAGTCATGTCCGACTCTGTGCGACCCCATAGACGGCAGCCCACCAGGCTCCTCCATCTCTGGGATTCTCCAGGCAAGAACACTGGACTGGGTACAAGAGAATCCTCATAAGGCTATCAGTGGACTTTTCAGCAAAGACTCTGCAGGCCAGAAATGAGTGGCACACTATATTTAAAGTGATGAACAGGAAAAATATTACAACCAAGAATACTCCACTCAGCAAGGCTCTCATTCAGATCTGACAGAGAAAGCAAAAGTTTCACAGACAAACAAAAGCTAACAGAATTCAGCACCACCAGACCAGCTTCACAACAAATCCTAAAGGAACTTCTCTAGGTGGAAAAGAAAAGGCCACAACTAGAAACAAACAAAAAAAATTACAAATGGGAAAGCTCACCAGGAAAAGCAAACATAAAGTGAAGATAGGAAATCATCCGCACACAAATATATCAAAATCAGCAATCGTGAGGAGAATACAAATGCAAAATATTGGAAATGCATTGGAATTTAAGAAATCAGCAACTTAAAACAATTTTGTAGATACATAGACTTCTGTATCAAAACCTCCTGGGAACCACAAACCAAAAATGTACAATAGATACACAACACACACACAAATGCAATCTAAATACAACACTTAAGATAAATGTCAAATCATAAGAGAACAGAATAAGGGAAGAAAAAAGACCTACAAAAACAACAAAATGATAATAAGTACATATAAATATTGACTTAAATATAAATAGATTAAATTTTCCAACCAAAAGACACAGACTGGCTGAATGGATACAAAAACAAGACCCACATACATGCTATCTGTAAGAGACCCACTTCAGATCTGAGGACACATACAGACTGAAAGGGGAGGGACAAAGGTATTCCATGCAAATGGAAATCAAAAGAAAGCTGAAGTAGCAACACTCATATCAGACAAAATAGACTTTAAAATAAACATTGTTATTAGAGATAAAGAAGGACACTACATAATGATCAAAGGATCAATCCAAGAAAAAGATATAACAAGTGTAAATATATATGCACTCAAAGGAGCACCTCAATATATAAGTCAAATTCTAACATCCATAAAAGGAGAAATTGACAGTAACACAATAATAAAGAGGGACTTTTAACACTTCACATTCATGAATGGACAGATCATCCAGAGAGAAATTCAATATGGAAACACAGGCTTTAGATGACTCAGTAGATTTAAACTTAATTGATATTTATAGAATATTCCATCTGAAATCAGCAGAATACAATTTTTCCTCAAGTGCACACAGAACATTCTCCAGGACTGATCACATCTTGGGCCAGAAATCAAGCCCTGATAAATTTAAGAAAATTGAAGTCATACAAAGCATCTTTCCAAACACAGTGATATGAGATTAGAAATCAACCACACACAAAAATATGTAACTAACAAACATGTGGAGGCTAAATAATATGTTGCTAACAACCAATGGATCACTGCAGAAATCAAAGAGGAAATAAAAAAAGATATTGAGAGACAAATGAAAACAAAAGCATGAGGATCCAAAACCTGTGGGACACAGCAAAAGCAGTTCTAAGAGGGAAGTGTATAGCAATACAATATTACCTCATGAAACAAGAAAAATCTCAAATAAACAACCTAACCTTACACCTAAAGCAACCAGAGAATGAAGAACAAACAAAACCCCCAATTAGTAGAAGAAATCATAAAGATCACAGCAAAAATAAAATAGAGATAAAAAAACAATACAAACATCAATGAAACTAAAAGTTGGTTCTTTGAAAAGATAAATGAAATGGATAAACCCTTAGCCAGACTCATTAAGAAAAAGAGGATGCAAATCAATAAAATTAGAGTTGAAAAAGAAGTTACGATGGACACCACAGAAATACAAATGATCATAAGAGACTACTACAAGCAACTATATGCCAATAACGTGGACACTTAAGAAATGGACAAATTTTTAGAAAGGTATGACCTCTCAAGACTGAACCAAGAAGAAACAGAAAATATGAACAGATCAATCACAAGTACTGAAATTGAAACTGTGATTTTAAAAATTCCAACAAACAAAAATCCAGGACCAGACAGCTTCACAGAAAAATTCTATTAAACATTTAGAGACCATGTAACAACTATCCTTATGAAACTATTCCAAAAAAAAACTATGAAAACTTTTGAAACTGTTCTAAAAGCAGAGGAAGGAACACTCCCAGACCCATTCTATGAGGCTACCATCACTCTGATACCAAAATCAGACAAAGATACCACAAAAAAAGAAAATTACAGGTCAATATCACTGATGAACATAGACACAAAAATACTCAACAAAATACTAGCAAACTGAATCCAACAATATATTAAAGGGATCATACACCATGATCAAGTGGGATTTATCCCATGGATGAAAGATTTTTCAGTACCTGCAAATCAATCAGTGTGATACACTACACCAACAAACTGAAAAATCAAAACCATATGATCATTTCAACAGATGCAGAAAAAACTTTTGACAAAATTCAGCACCCACTTACATAAAAAACTCTCAAGAAAGTGGGCATAAAGGGAACATACCTCAACATGTTGTTCAGTTGCAAACACCTCAACATAATAAAGGCCATATATGACAAACCTACAGCTGATATTATACTCAATGGTGAAAAGCTTAAAGCATTTCCTCTAAGATCAGGAACAAGACAAGGATGCCCACTCTCGCCACTTTTATTCAACATAGTTTTGGAAGTCCTAGCTGCAGCAATCAGAGAAGAAAAAGAAATAAAAGGAATCCAAACTGGAAAAGAAGAAGTAAAACTGTCACTATTTGCAGATGATATGATGCTATACATAGAAAATCCTAAAGATGCTACGAGAAAACTACCAGAGCTAATCAATGAATTTGGTAAAGTTGCAAGATAAAAAATGAATCCATGGAAATCTCTTGCATTTCTAGATGACAACAAAAGATCAGAAACAGAAATTATGGAAACAATCCCATTGACCATCACACAAAAAAAAGAATAAAATACCTAGGAATAAAACTACCAAGGAGGCAAAAGATCTGTACTCTGAAAACTATATGACAATGAAAAGACAATTCAAATCTATGGGATGCAGCAAAAGCAGTTCTAAAAGAGAAGTAAATAACAATACAATCTTATCTTAGGAAAGAAGAAAAATCTCAAATAAACAAATTAGCTTTACACCTAACGCAACTAGAGAAAGAACAAACCAAACCCAAAGTTAGTAGAAGGAAGTAAATCAAAGGTCAGAGTAGAAACAAATGCAATAGAGAGAAAAAAAACAACAGAAAAGATCAATGAAACTAAAAGCTGGTTCTTTGAAAAGGCAAACAAATTTCATAAACTTTTAGCCAGACTCATCAAGAAAAAAGGGAGAGGGCTCAAATTAATAAAATTAGAAATGAAAAAAAAGTTACAACTGACATCACAGAAATACAAAGGCTGTTAAAAGACTACTAAAAGAGCTATATACCAATAAAATGGACAACCTAGAAAAAATGGACAAATTCTTAGAAGGTACAACCTTTCAAGGCTGAATCAGGTAAGAAATGGAAAATATGAGATCAATCACAAGTAATGAAATTGAAACAGTGATTTAAAAACTCCCAACAAACAAAACTCCAGGACCAGATGGCTTCATAGGAAAATTCTATCAAATATTTAGGGAAGAGTTACACCTATTCTGAAACTCTTCCAAAAAACTGCAGAGAAAGGAACACTCCCTACCTCATCCTATGAGGCCACCATTACCCTGATACCAAAACCAAGCAGTGATGATACAAAAAAGAAAATTATAGGCCAACATCACTGATGAACATAGATGCAAAAATACTCAAAAAGATACTAGCAAACCCTGAATCCAACAATATTAATACATTAAAAGGATCACATACCATGTTCAAGTGGGATTTATCCCAGAGATACAAGGATTTTTCAATAAATGCAAATCAATCAGTGTGATATACTACATTAACAAACAGAAGAACAAAAACCATATGAACATTAGATCATCTCAATAGATACAGAATAAGCTTTTGGTAAAATTCAGCACCCATTTAGGATAAAAACTGCAAAAAGTGAGCACAGAGGGAACTCACCTCAACATAATAAAGACCATATACGACAAACCCACAGCTAACATCATTATCAATGACGAAAAGCTGAAAGCAGTCCCTCTAAGATCAGGAACAAGACAAGGATGTCCACTCTCACTGCTTTTATTCAATATAGTTTTGGAAGTTCTAGTCATGGCAAACAGACAAGAAAAAGAAATAAAAGGAATCCAAATTGGAAAAGTAAAATTGTCACAGTTTGCTGAAGAAAAGATACTATACGTAGAAAATCCTCAAGATGCTATCAGAAAACTATTAGAGTTCTATGAATTTGGTGAAATTGCAGGCTACAAAATTAACACACAGAAATCTCTCACATTCCTACACAATAGCAATGAAAGATCATAAAGGGAAATTACAGAAACAATCCCACTTACCATTACATCAAAAATAAATAAATAAATAAAATACCCAGGAATAAATCTATAAGACGCTGGATGAAAGACGTTAAAGATGACACAAACAGATGGAACAATACACCATGTTCTTGGATTGGAAAAATCGATATTATCAAAATGACCATACTACCCAAGGCAATCTACAGATTCAGTGCAATCTGTATCAAACTATCAATGACATTTTTCACAGAACTTGAACAAAAAATTTTATGATTTGTATGGAAACACAACCCCCCCATCCCAAATAGTCAAAGCAGTCCTGAGGAAGAAAAATGGAGCTGGAGTAATCATGCTCCCTGACTTCAGACTATACTACAAAGCTATAGGAATCAAAACAGAAATATAGATCAATGGAACAGGACAGAATGTCCAGATATAAACCCATGCATCTGTGGTCAATTAATCTATGACAAAGATGGCAAGACCATACAGTGGAGAAAAGACAGTATCTTCAATAAGTGGTAATGCAAAAACTGGACAGCTACGTGTAAAAGAATGAAATTAGAGCATTCTCTTAACACTATACACAAAAATATATTCAGAACAAATTAAATACCTAAATGTAAGGCTGGACATTATAAACTTAGAGGAAAACGGGCAGAACACTCTTTGACATAAATCTCAGCAAGATCTTTTTCGGTTCACCTCCTAGAATAATGAAAATAAAAATAAACAAATAGTACCTAATTAAACTGAAAAGCTTCTGCACAGCAAATGAAACCTAAACAAAATGAAAAGAATGGAAGACGATATTTGCAAATGAACAGCCAACAAGGATTAATCTCCAAAATACACAAATAGCTCACACAGCTATGTGAAAAAAAAAACAACAACCCAATTGAAAAATGGGCGTAAGATCTAAATAGATATTTCTCCAAAGAAGACATACAGATGGCCAAAATATACATGAAAAGGTGCCTCTACATCACTAATTAGAGAAATGCAAATCAAAACTACAATAAAGTATTACATCTCACCAGTCAGAATGGCCATCATCAGAAAGTCTATAAACAATAAATGCTGGAGAGGGTGTAGAGAAAAGAGAAACCTCCTACAGCATTGGTGGGAAGGTAAATTGGTTAAACTTCTGTGGAAAACAGTGTAGAGGTTCCTTGAAAAATGTATCTGGAAAAAAACCTAATTCTAAAAGACACATGCATCCCAGTGTTCACTGCAGCATTATTTACAACAGACAAAATATGGAAGCAATCTAAATGTCCATCAACAGATGACTGGATAAAGAAGATGTGATACATATATGCAACGGAGTATTACTCAGCCATGAAAAAGCAAAATAATACCATTGGCAGCAACACTGATGGACCTAAAGATTATCATACTAAGTGAAGTCAGTCAAAGACAAACATATGATATTGTAACAGAGCAGGATGAGCACAGTCCTTAGCAGGTAACAGCCATTGCTGTGCCTCATTACTCTGCTCACTGTAACTAGGCAACAGGTCTTCTTCAGCCACTGCTTAGTGCCTCAATGGGCCCTGCCCACATGCAAGCATCAATGACTTACCATTAGTTGTCTCGCTCAGCTACTGGAGAGTGGTGCAGTGGGCCCTGCCCACTGGCAACTGTCAATGAGGAACCATTGGGGAAGTAATTCAGTCAAGGGTCGATGGTGTGGGGGTCATCAGGTAGAGAATGAGGTAAGAGGTAGATTCAGTCCTTTTCCTGGAGGCCCTCCAGCTTATCCAGCCTTGGGCCAGTGGGTGAGCTGGAGGCCCCAGGGAACAGACTGGGGACTATGTCCTTGAGGGCTCCAGAGTCCTTGCTAAGGCCCTCTACTAGCGTGGCCCAGGCCTTGTGATAGCGGTGAACCTCTCACCCATCCCTGTCTCTGAAACCTAACAGCAATGGCTGTCTGGGTCACAATCTGTGAGACCTGGTCTCCCCTATTTGGGTGGCCTGAGGAGGCTGAGGGTCAGCTGGGTTGGGTGCATGGCTCCCTCAGGGATGACAGCTGGGCAGGATGTGGGAACTTGGCTCTGAAGGAGCTGCCAACTGAGATCTGCCTCTTCTTAGCCAGGGCTGGGACCTTGGAGGGTGAAAGTTGTGCCTTGGGACTTTACTCTTTCTCGTCAGGACAGAGAATAACATTTATCTGGTAGAGATTTACAGGAACACTGTTACTTGACCATGACCAGACCTCAAGAATGAAGGATCTGACACCAAGAAGTCTGCAACAACTAACCATGTCCATCTCTCACCTTTTGCTTTTAAAGGGACTTGATGAAAGCATTTAGTAATTAACTTTGGGGTTCTCAGGGGATGAGCCACCTATCTCCTTGTATGAATCTGTAATAAATCTTTCTCTGCTCCAAACTATAATGTCTAGTATTGATGGGCCTCACTGTGTGTTGAGCACATGGACTTATGATTTCAGTAACAGTACAATTCATAGGTGGAATCTAATTTAAAAACATGATACAAATAAACTTATTTATAAAACAGAAACAGACTTACAGATTTTGAAAACAAATTTACGCTTACCAAAGGGGAAACATGGTGGTGGGGCACAAATTAGGAGTTTGGGATTAACATCACACATTACTATATATAAAACAGATAACCAATCAGACCTACTGTTTTATATAGCACAGGGAACTCTACTCATTATTCTGTAATAACTTGTCTGGGAAGAGAATCTGGAAAAGAATGAATATATGTATATGCATTACTGAATTGCTTTGCTGTACACCTGAAATACAACATTGTAAATCAACTATACGGCAATAGAATTTTTAAAACTTACTGTTAAAAATGAACCAAAGATTGAGCAAAAAAGTTTACAAATCGTGTAACTGATAAAAGAGAATTCTTATAACTCAAGACAAATGATCCAATTAAAAAAGTCTTCAAAAATCTGATATTTCCCCAAGATACATGAATGGCTAATAAACAATTTCTTATGACTATCAATAAAATTAATACCATAGCAAACAACCACTCCACACTAGAATGACTATAATAGTTTCTTTTAAAAAGACAATGTAAGTGTTGGTGAGGATCAGAAACTAGAATCTTTATACACTGCATGAGTAAGTGCTCAGTCATGTCCAACTCTGTGCAATCCCATGGACTATGGCCCGCCCGTCTCCTCTATCCATGAAATTTTCCAAGCAAGAATACTTGAGTAGGTTGCCATTTCCTACTCCAGGGGATCTTCCCGTCTCAGAGATTGAACCCGTGTCTCTTGCATCTTAATATTAATATACTGACAGAATGTAAAATGGTACACAGTCTCTTTAGAAAAGTTTCATATTTGAAGAACAGTTTCTTCAAAAGTTAAATATAGATGGATGGGATAAGGATCAAAATAGAGTAAAATGATGTAAAGCTCACCTTCCCCCATAAACACATCAAAAATATATCGACATATATAAAAATTTTCATGGAAATCTACCTAGAAACTGGCAGAAGAAGTACATGACCAAGGTTTAAGGAGATTCCCAAGTAACTGGGTAGGACAAGAAAAAAAGCACTGGGTTGGGACTAATGCTTCTGAAAGGAGTCTAAGAGGAAAAGAAAGACTGTACAGGCAGACTCTTGTTCTGAAGAGTGAGTGGGTGAAGCCAGAGTCTGGGTATCTTAGGCTTGGGGTCCTACACAGAGGAGGCAAGCACCCTTTGCTGATGAGAAAACCACTGGGACAGACAGGTTGGAAAACCTAGACTCTCCTTGCTAGGAGTGCAGATGCTGGCTTGCCGAAAAACAGGGCAAAGAGAGTCCCACCCAAGTGGTTGCTGCCTCTCTACATTCCCCAGTCTGAGCTGGGCAAAAACCCTTTCCCTACTCACTCCACACATAGCTTAGCAGAGTATCTAGGGTGACCAGGTCCTGGGAAAATACTTTATCTAGTGACATAGAGGTGGCCTGGGATGTAGTCCAGGAGGGGAGGTGGTGGTCATTGTTGTCACTTACTCAAATAGCTGCAGGAAAGCAGTGCTGACCTCCAACAGCAGTGCAAGCCACTTTCTTGCAACCACAATGCTCCAAGCCCTGGTCCCAGCCTAGTGAATGCTCTGGCTCTGCTCTAACCACAATGGTGTGATCACTCACCTAGAGCCAGACATCCTGGAATGCAAAGTCAAGTGGGCATTAGGAAGCATCACTACGAACAAAGCTAGTGGAGGTGATGGAATTCCAGTTGAGCTATTTCAAATCCTAAAAGACGATGCTGTGAAAGTGCTGCACTCGATATGCCAGCAAATTTGGAAAACTCAGCAGTGGCCACAGGACTGGAAAAGGTCAGTTTTCATTCCAATCCCAAAGAAAGGCAATGCCAAAGAATGCTCAAACTACCACACAACTGCACTCATCTCACACACTAGCAAGTAATGCTCAAAATTCTCCAAGCTAGGCTTCAATAGTATGTGAAGCATGAAATTTCAGATGTTCAAGCTGGATTTACAAAAGGCAGAGGAACCAGAGATCAAATTACCAACATCCGTTGGATCAACGAAAAAGCAAGAGAGTTCCAGGAAAATATTTACTTCTGCTTTACAAACTACGCCAAAGCCTTTGACTGTGTGGATCACAGCAAACTGGAAAATTCTGAAAGAGATGGGAATACCAAACCAACTGACTTGCCTCCTGAGAAATCTGTATGCAGGTCAAAAAGCAACAGTTAGAACTGGACATGGAACAACAGACGGGTTCCAAATAGAAAAAGGAGTACGTCAAGGCTGTATATTGTCACCCTGCTTATTTAACTTCTATGCAGAGTACATCATGTGAAATGCCAGGCTGCATGAAGCACAAGCTGGAACCAAGATTGCCAGGAGAAATATCAATAACCTCAGATATGCAGATGACACCACCCTTATGGCAGAAAGTGAAGAAGAACTAAAGAGCCTCTTGATGAAAAGTGAAAGAGGAGAGTGAAAAAGCTGGCTTAAAACAACATTCAGAAAACTAAGATCATGGCATCCAGTCCCATCACTTCATGGCAAATAGATGGGAAACAATGGAAACAGTGAGATACTTTATTTTGGGGGCCTCCAAAATCACTGCAGATGGTGACTGCAGCCATGAAATTAAAAGATGCTTGCTCCTTGGAAGAAAAGCTATGACCAACCTAGACAGCATATTAAAAAGCAAAGATATTACTTTGTCAACAAATGTCCATCTAGTCAAAGGTATGGTTTTTCATGTATGGATGTTGAGAGTTGGACTATAAAGAAAACTGAGTGCCGAAGAATTGATGCTTTTGAACTGTGGTGTTGGAGAAGACTCTTGAGAGTCCCTTAGACTGCAAGGAGATTCAACCAGTCCATCCTAAAGGAAATCAGTCCTGAATATTCACTGGAAGGACTGATGCTGAAGCTGAAGCTCCAATACTTTGGCCACCTGATATGAAGAACTGACTCATTGGAAAAGACCCTGATGCTGGGAAAGACCGAAGGCAGGAAGAGAAGGGGACGACAGAGGATGAGATGGCATCACTGACTCTATGGACATGAGTTTTAGTTAAGTTTTGGGAGTTGGTGATGGACAGGGAAGCCTGGGGTGCTGCAGTCCACGGGGTTACAAAGAGTTGGACATGACTGAGCGACTGAATTGAACTGAAACATACCCTAAAAGAAATCCTGAAGGATATTCTCTAAATGGAAAAGCAATAACCTTTAGAAAAGGAAAAATCTCAGTAAGAAAGGTCAATATATAGCAGGGATTGAAGATCACTTAAATAGCTAGTACACTGATTGAAAAACAAAAAAAAAAAAAAAAAAGGAAAAAGCAACTATAGCTACAATAAATAGTAAAGGGGTAAATGTTAAGATGTAAAATATGACACTGAAGACAACATTGGGGAGGGAAGTAGAAACTGTATGTAGATCTTTTAGAATGTGTTTGAACTTAAATGACTATCAGTTTGAAGCAAACAGATATAATTATGGGTCAAAATATACAAATCCCATGTTGACCACAAAATCTAAAACCTGCAACAGATACACAGAAACCAAAAAGAAAAGAACTCAAACATATTACAAAAGAAAATCAAATCACAATGGGGAAAAAGAACAATCGAACAACTGGAAAACAAGAAATAAAATGGCAATAAGTATATACCTATAATTTAAGTGCCAATGGACTAAACGCTCAATCAGAAGACATAGGATTGGATTAAAAAAAAAAATCCATCAATATGCTGTCTACAAGAGACTCAATTCAGGGTGGAAGATATACACAGGTTAAAAATGAGACAATGGAAAAAGATATCCAGGCAAATGGAAACAGTAAGAAAGCTGAGATAACAATATTCATATCAGACCAGTAAGACTTTATTTAAAACAAAGGCTACAGAAAAGACAAAGGACATCATATAATGATAAAGGGATTAATACAAGAAGAGGATATTAAACTTGCTAATATACATGCAATCAATACAGGAGAACCTAAATATGTAAAACAAATGCTAACAGACATAAAGGGAGAAACGAATACAGTAATAGTAGGAGACTTTAACATCTCACTGACATCTATGGACAGACCATCCAGATAAGCAATAAGGCAGCAGAGATCCTAAATGACATAACAGACCAGTTGGACTTAATTGATATCTATAGGACACCATACCTAAAAAAAAAAGAAAACATATTCTTTTTAAGAGTGCATGAAACATTCTCCAGGATCAATCATACATGAAGTTACAAAACAAACCTCAAAAAATTTAAGAGGGTAGTAATTATATCAAGCATCTTTTCCAATCACAATGGCAAGAAACTAGAAATCAACTGAAACACAAGAAAAGAACAAACATGTGGAGAGTAAACAACATGCTGCTAAGAAAAACCCAATGGTTCAACAATAAAATCAAAGAGGAAATCAGAAAACATCTTAAGACAGAAATGAAAACACAACTTTTCAAAATCTATGGGATGCAGCAAACGCAATTCTGAGAGGGAGGTTCATAGTGGTATATGTCTTTCTCAAGAAACAAGAAAATTTCCAAACAACTTAACTTTCTACCTAGAAGAACTAGAAAGGGAACAAAGGCCAAAGTCAGCAGAAGGAAAAATCAGAGAGAAAATAAAATGAGATAAAAAAATAGAAAAGATGAAACTAAGAACTAGTTTCAAGAGCTAAAGTTTTTTTAAAAGACACAAAATTGATAAACCTTTTGCCAGACTCATCAAGGAGAGAAGACTCACATAAAATAATAAAGAGGAGAGGTATCAATGCCATAGAAATTTTAAAAAATCATTAAGTAAATATTATGAACCGTTATATGCCTACAAAATGGACAACGTAGAAGAAATGGACAAATTTCTAGAAACAAACAGCCTGCCAAGACTGAGTCAAGAAGAAACAGATAATTTAAACAGACTAATAATCACTGGAAGTGAAACAGAATCCATAATAATAATAAAAAGCAATGCAAAACTCCCTACAAACAAAAGTCCAGGACTGGACTGCTTCACTGGGGAATTCTACCAAACATATGGAGAACTTACATGTATCCTTCTCAAACTATTCTAAAAAAAAACTGAGGAGGAGACAATACTCCCCAAATCATTATATAAGGACACCTTTATCCTGATACCCAAAGCAAACACAGTACAAAAAAAAATTTACAGGCCAGTATCCTTGATGAACATAGATGCACAAAATCCTCAAAATATTGGCAAATTGACTCCAACAATACATAAAAAGAATCGTTCACCACAATCAACTTGGATTTATTTCAGGGTCACAAGGATGGTTCAACAATCACAATAACAAAAAGATCAATTTTATACCAATACATAAACAAAAGGATAAAACTCATATGATCATCTCAATAGATGCAGAAAAAGCATTTGACAAAATTCAACTTTCATTCATGATAAAAATTCTCAAAGTGGGCATAGAGGGGACATCACCATAATAAACAGTTTATGACAAATCCACATCAATATAATACTCAACAGTGAAAAGTAAAAGCCTTTCCACTAAATTCAGAAACAGGTAAGGATGTCCACTCACTACTTCTTTTGTGTGTGTGTGCATTTACATTTTTAAAAAATTAATTTATTTTTAAGATAAATTTATTTTAATTTATTTATTTACAATATTGTGATGCTTTTTTGCCATACATCAACATGAACTGGTCGTAGGTATACATGTATTCCCCCATCCTGAACACCTTCTCCCACCTTCCTCTCAAACAGGACTCACTCACATCCCGAACAGGGCTCACTACTTCTACTTAACATAGTGCTGCCATAGCAATCAGATGAGAAAAAACAAAAAACCACACCCAGACAGGAAGGGAAGAGATAAAACTGTCACTACTTTGCAGATGACATAATACTTTACATAAAGATTCTTAAAGTCTCTACCAAAACTATTAGGATAAATGAATTCAGCAAGGTTTCAGGATATATGGTTAGTATACAGAAATCTGTTGCATATCCATACACTAATAATAGGAGAAAGTAAAACAATCCTGTTTAAAATTGCATTAAAAAAAAAACAGAAATAAAACAAAGAGGCGAAAGATGCATACTATGAAAATTATAAAACATTGATAGAGGAAACTGAAGATGATTTAAACAAATGGAAAGATACCCATGCATCTGTCAGAATGGCTATCATCAAAATGTCTGCAAATGGCAAATGTTGGAAATGATGTGTAGAGGGGAACCTGGTTCCTGCTGTTAAAATTTTTGAAGGTAAATGCAACAAGTTGAGACATATGCATTCCTAAAGCCCCTTCCACCTTTTGCACTTTCCTGTCAGGGATGTTCTGACCAATAAAAGTCATATTAACCATCTTCAAATTCTCTGGCGCCTCAGGGACTGCATCTGTATATGCCTATAGGCTTATTAGAAATTCTGAATGATCCCCATTTGGTTTCTGTATTCTCTCCTGTGCTTTACTAAGGCGTCTTTGTTTTGACCCCCTCTTCACAACCAGGCAACAATGCAGCCTTGATAATGTCCAAGTTTGGGCCTGTCCCCAGCATCACATCCCAAACAGGACCCACTAGAGGTTCAGCTGCGCTTGTAGCAGCCTGTATTTAGTTGCCAGGGGATTCTCAATGAAGCCCATCTGCCTCCTCCCAGGCTTTATCCAGCACCTTCTGCGTTCTGAAGTGAGGAGGGTGGTTAATAAATTTTGAACATAGGCCTAGGTTGGGTAATAGGTTGCAAAAATTTAATGAAAAAAAATTTCCAACTCTTTGGGTCATCTCTATAAGTTGGCATATTGTTCTTCCAATTAAATCTGAAGTTGAAAAAGGAGAATGGACCAAGATCAACCCCACCAGTTGTCCAGTTTCAGCATTCACATCCCTCATTGGAGACTTGCCTTAAGGGATTTTGCCCCATGTGAGTCTTGAGTAGCTTCCTGGCCAAATGGGAGTACCCTGGCAGGTATGAGAGGGGAAGACCAGTCCTATTTCCTATTTCTCTACCCACAGACCCCAACAGCAGGGACTAGAGGGAGATTGGGGAGAGCCTGAGGCAGCAGCAGCACCAGCATGTGGGGCTGGGGAAGGAGCCGTCCAAGTATTAGAATTAACAGCAAACCCTCCTCCTCTTCTTTAGAATCAAGTGAAACAGGTTTCTTTTCCTGCCCTTCCTGTTGGGCCATAATCTTGCATTGTCTTTGCACCGGTTTATTCTGACACAATAACATAAGACTGTATAAAAGATATTTTATCTCATTTTCCTTCCCATTTACAAAGTAAATCAAGATGTGAGATTTTATTGTAATTTACGGATCCATATTCAGGCCATTTTGCTCTGGAGTCTAAAGAATATTGTGGTTATACAGTGTTACAAAAAATACCATCTCTTTCTTTCTCTTCCATGGATTCATAACCCAGAGCCACCTAACTCCGAAGAATGCAGCTTAGAGGGCCGTGAGAGGGAACTGAACCAACATTTCCCATTAGCAAGGGGCTCTGCTTCCAGGCGGTTATAGCAGTGAAATCTCTCTACAGGTCCTCTCTGCTTGGTGCTTCTTGGGCACCAAGAAGCTCAATCCCTAATAGCCAATTCTTAACAATTAACTCAGACCGACCTAGACAAACATGGGCAACAAGAGCAGAACAAACAAGCCCCCAAACCCCCAAAAAAACCCAAACAAGAAAGAAAGAAAAACAGTCCTGGGCCTTTAATTCAGGTACCTCAGTCAGCAGCTGTAACCTTCTGTACTGACTGCCCATATCCCACCAGGTAGGCCTCCAACCCACGATTCGATCAAGATCACACAAAAAACCGGTGCACAGGTGCGTTTCTTTAACGAGGTTACTCACCCGAAACACATGTTCCAAACCCAACCCCTGAAAACCATTTTATTCGCTGCAAAACAAAACTTAGGCGCTGACGGTCAGTGGCATCTCACCTGGGAATTCCACAGGGCAGTTCCTGGCACTAACGGACCAGGCCGCTGCCTGGACTCACGCACAGGCTCTTAGTACCCGCGAGGGGCCGATGAATCAGTGGCAAAAGCTCCGTTTCACGACTTACCTCCTGGCTGGCTCATCTTGCCGGACACGCAGGAAACCAAAATCCTGAGACACCGAGGCTTGCAGTGAAGAGAGGGCTTATTTCGCAGGCAGCCAAGCAAGGAGGTCGGACGACAAATCTCAAATTTGTCTTCCCAAAGGCAAGAGGCTGGGAAACTGGAGGTATAACTAAGAAAGAAACAGCGGCGGGGAGGAGGGCTGAGGCTCGGGAGCAGTACTGCTAGTCGGCGCAGGCAGGCGTAACTACGTAAGCCTCTGCGTGGTCGAAACGTCACGTCCGCTCATGCTCAGTGGAAAGGCTGGTGGGCCTATCCAGTTTAAGCTCGCTTAGCTTTAACTAGACACTGCTGACTGTAAGCGCCTAGAAAATAACTCAGGCAAACGTCTTATTTTTGGACCACTTGCCACGTGGAAAACGTGCAAGTCTTTAAATGACCTTGACTAGAGAAGGCAGATAAAATGGATTTAACTCACAGTTTCAGTCATCTGCCTTCACTTGCTAAATCTGGCACCCTAATTCAAGAAAAATGAAAACATCCACACAAAGAATCCTAGGTGAATGTTCATAGCAGCACTGTTCATCATAGCCCAAAACAGAAGCAATCAAAATGTCTACCACTGATACTGATTTTTTTAAAGTGTTATATTTATTCAATGGGTTACTATTTAGTGATCAAAAGGGATATTTAGTCAATGGGTTGCTATTTAGTGATCAAAAGGGATGGGCCACGGGTACATGATGCAGCGTGAATGGACCTCAACACCATCACGGCTAGTGAAATAAGCATGACCAAAAGACTGCAGATGGGCACCAGAGGACTTTTTGCCATGATAGGAATGTTCTAAAACTGGATTTGGGTGATGGATTTACTGTTTTATAAATTCAGTAAAATTCATCAATTATACACATATAGTGGGTGATTATATACTGTGTAAATTATACCTCAATAAATATATTTTTATTGAGGCTTCTCTGGTGGCTCAGATGGTAAAGAATCCGCCTGCAATGAGGGAGACCTGGGATCCATCCCTGGTTTGGGAAGATCCCCTGGAGGAGGGCATGGCAACCCACTCCAGTATTCTTGCCTGGAGAATCCCCATGGACAGAGGAGCCTGGCAAGCTACAGTCCTTGGGCTCTCAAAGAGTGGGAGACGACTAAGCACAAATCTATTTAAAAAAAAATTCTCCTGCCACTCTTACCCCACCAGCATACTTTATGTGCCAGTCCTATGGAGTCACCCTCGTGTTCACCCGCACACGCTGCTTTTTGCCTCTTTGCTCAGGCTCTGCTGGGCTGCTGGGACCACAGATGCCCCTTCCTCTGCCTCGCCAATCGAATCATCCCCAAGGCCCAGCTCAAATGTCATTTCCTCCACATTCACTCATGTGGCCTGCTAGGAGGTCACTGATCTCGGCAGTATTTCCAAGTCATTTGGTTCAACTTCTAATTGCACCTCTTTACTGATTTAACCCCCTTGGGGATATTTAGGGCTCTCTCCCTCTTCACATTGAAGCAAGAAGATGGTGTTCACTCTTTCTGCTTTCCAAGTACCTCACACGAGAACTAACAAAATAGATTGCAGGATTATTTGGATGCTAACTCCCAGGTGACTCAGATGGTAAACAATCTGCCTGCAATTCAGGAGACCCGGATTTGATCCCTGGGTTGGGAAGATCCCCTTTAGAAGGGAATGGCTACCCACTTCAGTATTCTTGCCTGGAGAAATCCATGTACAGAGGAGCCTGGCGGGCTACAGTCCGTGGGGTCACAGAAACTCGGACACTGAGTGACTAACAGTTTCCCTTTTCACTTTCAACTCCGCTGGAACCCTGTCTTCTCAGGGAGCCTGTCCTAAGTTTGATGTGTCCTGTCAGAAGCACAGTACCCTTTCTAGGTGGGTACACATACTGCCCTCTAAGCTCTTGTATAAATTTTGTGTCCTCGAGTGGTCCCAAGGCATTTCTCTACCAACTAGATAGGAATACTTCAAGAATGAGGACCGTGTCTCATTCATTTCCGTGAACCTCTTGCATAGCCCAGAGTAGAGCAAACCTCAAGAAGAATTTGTTGAATGAATGATCATCCAGTTAAGGGAATCCTAAAAGAATATAATTGATCTGACGGAATCTATCCAATAAGCTGGATATTTATATTATAAAAGCAAAGTCCTTCATCCTGGGGAGTCCCCAGATGAAGGGTGTGTGAGCTTTTTAAAAAGGCATTGCAGCCCCACCCCCAGGACCTCTCAGGTGTTCTTAGAGAAGACCTTTCTTATTTTCCTTATTCACCACCCCACCCATCTCCAGATGGCTTCTCTCTTGCTATTCTGTTTACCAATTCCATCAACTACTTTCATTACCCTTTTATTACTTTCTCTTTTTCTCATACTTGATGTCATTAAAACAAAACAAAAAAGTGGGCCCTCCTTAGAATCCAGCATTGTTAGTAAGATGGAAGTTTGGTTTTAAATTATTTAAAGTGAAGAATATTTTTACATGCTCAAATAAATATTCATTAGTACTTATTTATAATATAATAAATATTTACTGAGCCTGGACCATACAAAACAAACTGTGTACCTATCATTCACCTTTCATTTCTTTTCTTGTATTGCCCTTCCAAATTAAAAAGCAACCAGAATTCTTATTTACAGCATTCCCGATCCCAGTCCAGCTTATGAGTTTAGGAAACCAGATGATTTTGGAAGCCTTTCCAGCTCTAATATTTTGTGATTCTAATATACGTTTTTACCTTCTTTTTTAAACCAATAAGTGAATGCAGTCTGCTTTGATCTTATTGAGGGTGTTAATATTTTCAACCCAAAAAAGAACAGGTGTTGGGTTCATCAGACTGTAGAGCCTGGATTTTTAAGGCATGTGTCCCAGGCATGGGTAAGCGTGATAAATATAGGTTGGATTGGGTTTGATAGGATGGCTCACCAAATATAGTTTGATTTCTCTAGACTTTTTGATGCTTTTGCTATGCCTGAGTCCTCCTGTAAGTCAAGCGGAGGATCTGTGACTCAGGGTGTGAGGGGACTTGCATAATATGTGGCATATAATAGAACCCTGATAAGTATTTGTTGGACCCCTGCTTGCCTGTCAAGATCATGTGCTCTAATTTCTCTCAGACATGCAGACACTCTATTCCCACTTTTCAGGACAGAGGTCCTGCCTCTCTGGGCACCCATTTGCAGTGAGCAGGGGTGCATCTCCTATTTCATGGGACAACAGAAGTTATTTTAAGGAAGTAGTGTTTCTTAAAAGGTCTTTCTGGTCTCTCAGACATGCAGACACTCTATTCCCACTTTTCAGGACAGAGGTCCTGCCTCTCTGGGCACCCATTTGCAGTGAGCAGGGGTGCATCTCCTATTTCATGGGACGACAGAAGTTATTTTAAGGAAGTAGTGTTTCTTAAAAGGTCTTTCTGGTACACTGTCACTCCTTTTCATTGGTCCCACACATCAAGCCTTTGCCCCTGAAGAGCCATGTCAGAAATTGAGCCCATGTCCCTTGTGTCAGATCTTCACTCGGATGAATGAACTCCACTTCCGAAACTGCTGTCCATGCTTTCCCCAGCGTCTCTCTGTATGATCCTGATTTCTTACTCACATTGCTACTAATTCATGCTCCTGGAGAAGATAAACCAGATTTTGGGTCTATGCAGGTCTCACAAGGATTTTGTTTGTTTTATATTTATAAAACAAGCCTTTCAAGGCAGCTTATTCTCCAAAAGTCGTCGGTAGATGGCGGTGTTGCTCTTTTATCGGTTTTGGGTCTGGGGTGTTTCTTCTGCTGTTTTTGTTTTGTTTTTGTAAGATTTAGAACAGCTGAGGTTTCTGTCTAGCTTTAGATTGTGGGTTCCACAAAATGTAGTTCTTTTTACTCAATCAGTCTTTTTGTTCAGGACCTTACCAAAAACCCTAAGTCCTTTGGGTAGGCTAATAAGTAAGTCTTCAAACTAGTATTCTATTTTAAATGTTTTAATTACAACAGTTAGACATGGTTGTAAAAATTCAAAAGACACAGCAATGTAGAAAATAAAAGTGAATGCAAGTTTTCCAGGTGTTTTACTATGCATATAATATATATTAATAACATTACATATATGTGTGTAGGGTCATACTATTCTACAACTTGCTTCTTTATATCACAGGCTCCTCCACGACAATACATACGATCTTCATTCTTTCACGTTTTCATTGTTTGTAACATTTACATTCTGTTCTGGAACTACAGTCAAGTCTTCTAGGCTTGAACTTCTGAATACTCAATAAAAATAGCATTTACCATATTGTGGTTATGTAAATATTAATCACTGCAGAAAAAATGTGATCAGATCTATAGAGAAGGAGAGAATCACAGGTACTTAACCCTTACCATACAATTGTCAATGTTCAAAGCTGTGTTTTAATTTCATTTTTACTTTCCTTGCTTTTACTCAGTTATCACAGGTTTTCATTAGTTTGTTTGAATCTCATGTTTCTTGAAATCTCATTCTTCTATCCCTTTTGCTCTGTTCAAGTACCTCCCTCGGTAATTGATAAACGTTAGTACATCTGTTATAAGCTTTCGCTGCAGAGCTCAAAGTACCTTCTCCCCACTGATTGCTGATTTGGCCTGGAGTTTTTAGGCTCAAATTCATATTCCCTTGGAATTTTAAAGACATGGTTTAAAAGTGTTTCTCATGGGAAATTTGATGTTAGTCAGATTCTTATTCCTTTGAGACTGATGTTTGTTTCCCTATCTGGAAGCTTTTAAGACTTTATCATTGTTCTTGGGGTTCTGAAATTTCTACGAGTGTCTAGGTATGGATATCTATATTTATCTGCTTGGTACCTGGCGGGCTCTTTCAATCTGACAATTTATGTTATCCCCTAGCTCAGAAAAATTTTCTATTAGGTTTTTGATTCTGCTACTTGCCCCCGTTTTCTTGGTTCTTTCTCAAACTCATATTGAATGAATGGGTGTTGACCTAGATCTTCTCCAGCCAACATGAACACATTGCTGAATCCTTCCAGGGATATTTCATGCATGGACTAATACACACATGCATGAGTTTATACATATACACATGCACGTACACACATACAAGTAGCCCCCTTTCCATTTCTACTTAAATGGTGCTGTACCAAAGAGTTGTTATTGAAAGAAGAGGCCAAACTTTATTAGAGAAGGAGGATTGCTAGTGACAGGCCTCAGCTCAATTTTTCCTCTTCTGTGCTGACAATTTGAGCTCTGCTTCTAAATATGCACAGACAAACACCACCACCCCCAACAAAAAAAAAGCTCAACTCACTCCATTCCATGATGGTTTCTTATAAGCATGTTCTTCAGAGGACTCGTTACTTTCTTTCCCCCTAAAAATAAAGATTTATTGAAATGTTGCAACCACACAGGATAATCTCCTTGTGAGAAGTTCCATCCAGTAAATTCCATTTTTCCCCATCTTGTACCCTTCTGGAGCTTTTGCATGACTGGGTTTGGTGCTCTGGTAGCAGCTGAGGGGTCCCACTCATTATCCCAACCCTGGTGCTGCCTGTGGAAGCTTTCAATGCAGGTGTCACTGCTGAAGAATGAAGCACGTTGTTGGATGCTCCTTGAATGGTCTGTCTGCTCTCTGCCCACTTCCTCACCCCACTGCCATGTCCCCATGCTGGATTCCAGTGCCCCGAATTGACCTTTTGAGGGAAAGTACTGGAGACTGGAAAGCATCTCCTCTCAACTTTCTATCCTTTCTAAAAAGATGGCAGAAGTCAGGAATCCACCTGGGTTGGTGGGGAAAGGGAAAAGGTGTGTGTGTTGGAAAGGGTGTGGGGGGTAGATGGGGTCAGTCTCAGAGCAGAGAGGTGATCAACAGGGGGCTGCTTCCTGTGTGGCCTTAGCTCCCATGGAACTGTCAAATTTGTGTCTTCCTAATTTTCCTTACTTCTGCTGCCTGTCTGAATTCTGCCCAGCTCATAAAAAATAGCCAAACAGAGCTGAAGAACACAATAGCTGAAATGAAAAAATACACCAAAGGGAATCAACAGTAGATTAGATCATACAGATAAAGGGATTAGTGAATTAGAAGACAGAGTCAATGGAAATCACTTAAGTTGAACACAAAAAGAATTTTCAAAAATGAGGATAGTTTAAGAGACCTATAGGACAGCATCAAGAATAATAAAATTCACATCATAGGGGTCTCAGAAGTAGAAGAGAGAGAGAGAAAGAAGCAAAAAACTTACTTGAAGTGATAACAGCTGAAAATGTCCCTAACCTGGAAAAGGAAACAGACATCCAAGTCCAGGAAGCACACAGAGCTCCAAGCAAGATCAAGTGAAAGAGGACCACACCAAGCCAGACTGTAATTAAAACGACAAAAAACGAAAGATAGAGACTATAAGAGCAATAAGGGGAAAGCAACCAGTTATGAACAAGGGAACTCCCCAAAGACTGTAGCAGACTTTTCAGCAAAAAACTTTGCAGGCCAGAAGGGAGAGGCACAATGTAATCAAAGTACTGAAAGGAAAAGGCCTACAATCAAGAATACTCGGCAAAGCTATCATTTAGATTTGAAGGAGAGATCAGGAGTTTTACAGGCAAGCAACAGGCAGAAGAGTTCAGAACCAATAAACTGGCTTTACAAGAAATGAATCCTGCCCAGATCAGAAGTCATATCCTCCACTCTGGGTAGGCCTGTCTCCAAACTGGCAATGTTTGTCCGTCAGTCTTACACATACACACACACACACACACACACACACAAACATACACAGGTGCGTGTGTGTGCACAGACACTGTTTCTGATTTATTTCTCTGTTTACAGAGTCCATCACAGAGGTGCTTAGGAGCTTAGGAGATTCTTGTGGGACAAATAATATTTTAAAATTTTTATGTTTTGAATAAATAATACTCAAAGAATCAACATGTAGTACAGCTACTATGGAAAACAGTATGGAGATTCCTCAAAAAATTAAAAAAAGAATTATTATATGATCCAATAATCTCACTTCTGGATATATACCCTAAGGAAATAAAAACAGGATCTTGAAGAGGTATTTGCACTCCATGTTTATAGCTGCATTATTTACAACAGCCAAGATACGCAAACAACTCAAGTGTCCATCAGAGGAAGAATGGACAAAGATGTGATGTACACACACATCAGTTCAGTTCAGTTCAGTCGCTCAGACGTGTCCAACTCTTTGTGACCCCCATGAACCGCAGCACGCCAGGCCTCCCTGTCCATCACCAACTCCCGGAATTTACCCAAACTCATGTCCATTGAGTCAGTGATGCCATCCAACCATCTCATCCTCTGTCGTCCCCTTCTCCTCCTGCCCCCAATCCTTCCCAGCATTAGGGTCTTTTCCAATGAGTCAACTCTTCGCATGAGGTGGCCAAAGTATTGGAGTTTCAGCTTCAACATCAGTCCTTCCAATGAACACCCAGGATTGATCGCCTTTAGGATGGACTGGTTGGATCTCCTTGAAGTCCAAGGGACTCTCAAGAGTCTTCTCCAACACCACAGTTTAAAAGCATCAATTCTTCAGTGCTCAGCTTTCTTTATAGTCCAACTCTTACATTCATACATGACTACTGGAAAAACCATAGCTTTGAAAAGATGGACCTTTGTTGGCAAAGTAATGTTTCTCCTTTTTAATATGCTTTCTAGGTGGGTCATAGCTTTTCTTCCAAGGAGAAAGCTTCTTTTAATTTCATGGCTGCAGTCACCTCTGCAGTGATTTTGGAGCCCAAGAAAATAAAGTCTCTCACTGTTTCCATTGTTTCCCCATCTATTTGCCATGAAGTGATGGGACCAGACACCATGATCTTAGTTTTCTGAATGTTGTTTTAAGCCAACTTTTTCACTCTCTTCTTTCGCTTTCATCAAGAGGCTCTTCAGTTCTTCACTTTCTGCCATAAGGGTGGTATCATCTGCATATCTGAGGTTATTGATATTTCTCCTGGCAATCTTGATTCCAGCTAGTGCTTCATCCAGCCTGGCATTTCGCATAATGTACTCTGCATAGAAGTTAAATAAGCAAGGTGACAATACACAGCCTTGACAATGTGGAACCAGTCTGTTGTTCCATATTCAGTTCTAACTGTTGCTTCTTGACCTGCATACAGATTTCTCAAGAGGCAGGTCAAGTAGTCTGGTATTCCCATCTCTTTCAGAATTTTCCACAGTTTGTTGTGATCCACACAGTCAAAGGCTTTGGTGTAGTCTGTAAAGCAGAAGTAGATGTTTTTCTGGAACTCTCTTGCTTTTTTGATGATCCAACATTGTTGGCAATTTGATCTCTGGTTCCTCTGTCTTTTCTAAATCCAGCTTGAATATCTGGTAGTTCATGGTTCATGTACTGTTGAAGCCTAGCTTGGAGAATTTAGAGCATTACTTTGCTAGTGTGTGAGATGAGTGCAATTGTGCAGTAGTTTGATCATTCTTTGGCATTGCCTTTCTTTGGGATTGGAATGAAAACTGACCTTTTCCAGTCCTGTGGCCACTGCTGAGTTTTCCAAATTTGCTGGCATATTGAGTGCAGCATTTTCACAGCATCATCTTTTAGGATTTGAAATAGCTCAACTGGAATTCCATCACCTCAACTAGCTTTGTTCATAGTGATGCTTCCTAATGCCCACTTGACTTTGCATTCCAGGATGTTTGGCTCTAGGTGAGTGATCACACCATCGTGGTTATCTGGGTCATGAAGATCTTTTTTGTATAGTTCTTCTGTGTATTCTTGCCACCTCTTCTTAATATCGTCTGCTTCTGTTGGTCCCCACCATTTCTGTCCTTTATTTTGCCCATCTTTGCATGAAATGTTCCCTTGGTATCTCTAATTTTCTTGAAGAGATCTCTAGTCTTTCCCATTTTATTATTTTCCTCTATTTCTTTGCACTGATCACTGAGGAAAGCTTTCTTATCTCTCCTTGTTATTCTCTGGAACTCTGCATTCAAATGGGTATATCTTTCTTTTTCTCCTTTGCCTTTAGCTTCTTTTCTTTTTTCAGCTATTTATAAGCCCTCCTCAGAGAACCATTTTGCCTTTTTGCATTTCTTTTTCTTGGAGATGGTCTTGATCACTGCCTCCTGTACAATGTCACGAACCTCCATCCATAGTTCTTCAGGACTCTATCAGATCTAATCCATTGAATCTATTTGTCAGTTCCATTGTATAATCATAAGGGATTTGATTTAGGTCATACTTGAATGGTCTAGTTGTTTTCCCTACTTTCTTCAATTTAAATCTGAATTTTGCAATAAGGAGTTCATGATCTGAGACACAGTCAGCTCCCAGTCTTGTTTTTGCTGACTGTATAGAGCTTCTCCATCTTTGGCTGAAAATAATATAGTCAGTCTGATTTTCTGTATTGACCATCTGGTGATGTCCATGTGTAGAGTCTTTTCTTGTGTTGTTGGAAGAGGGTGTTTGCTATGATCAGTGTGTTCTCTTGGCAAAACTCTGTTAGCCTTTGACATGCTTCATTTTGTACTCCAAGGCAAAATTTGCCTGTTACTCCAGGTATCTCTTGACTTCCTTCTTTTGTATTCCAGTCCCCTATAATGAAAAAGACATCTTTTATGGGTGTTAGTTCTAGAAGGTCTTGTAGGTCTTCATAGAACTGTTCAACTTCAGCTTCTTCTGCATTACTGGTCAGGGCATAGACTTGGATTACTGTGATATTAATGGTTTGCCTTGGAAACGAACAGAGATCATTCTGTCATTTTTGAGATTGCATCCAAGTACTGCATTTAGGACTCTTTTGTTTACTAGGTGGCTACTCCATTTCTTCAAAGGGATTCTTGCCCACAGTGGTAGATATAATGGTCATCTGAGTTAAATTCACCCATTCCAGTCCATTTTAGTTCACTGATTCCTAAAATGTCGATGTTCACTCTTGCCATCTCCTATTTGACTCTTCCAATTTGCCTTGATTCATGGATCTAACATTCCAGGTTCCTATGCAATATTGCTCTTTACAGCATCAGACTTTACTTCCATCACCAGTCACATCCACAGCTGGGTGGTGTTTTTGCTTTGGCTCTGTCTCTTCATTCTTTCTGGAGTTATTTCTCCACTGATCTCCAGTAGCATATTGGGCACCTACCGACCTGGGGAGTTCATCTTTCAGTGTCCTATCTTTTTGCTTTTTCAAGCTATTCACGTACACACACACACTAATACAATGGAGTATTACTCAACCATGAGAATAGAAGAAAATCCGTTGCTATTTGCGACAGCTTGAATGAAGCTTGAGGGCATTATGCTAAGTGAAATAAGGCAGGCAGAAAAAGACAAGTTCTGTATGATATGTACTTCATATATACATCATGTAAATGTGATCTTGGAGAAGGCAATGGCACCCTACTCCAGTACTCTTGCCTGGAAAAGCCCATGGACGGAGGAGCCTTGTAGGCTACAGTCCATGGGGTCGCTAAGAGTCGGACACGACTGAGCAACTTCACTTTCACTTCTCCCTTTCATGCACTGGAGAAGGAAATGGCAACCCACTCCAGTGTTCTTGCCTGGAGAATCCCAGGGACGGCAGAGCCTGGTGGGCTGCTGTCTATAGGTCGCACAGAGTCGGACATGACTGAAGCGACTTAGCAGCAGCGGCAAATGTGATCTAAAAAAGCCAATCCATGGAAACACAATAGAATGGTTATTACCAGGGGCTGGGCTGTGGGGGAAATACTGGTCAAAGGATATAACCTTCCATTATGATTGACAAGTTTTGGGGACCTAATGTACAGCATGGCGATTATAGCTAATAACCCCTCCTTTCACCTTTGGTAACCATAAGTTTGTTTTCTATGTCTGTGAATCTACTTCTGCTTTGTAAATAAGTTCATCTTTGTAGATTCCGTATGCAAGTGATATCACGTATTTCTCTTTGTCCGATTTACTTCATGTAGTATGATAATCTCTAGGTCCATCCTCATTGCTGCAATTTGCCAACACATCTTCATAGAGAGCTAACTTTCAGAACAGACCAGTGGCAAGAGATCTGAGGGTCAGTTTCTCACAGGTGAGAAGCATGGCACAGGCCTTGTTTACAAACCCAGAAAGACCTGCTGGGATTTTTCTCTGCTCTCATCTCCGTCAGTGAGGGGTTAAGCCCCTGCAGACCCTCAGGGATTTCAGCCTGGACTCCCAGGCCGTTAATCACTGGGGACCAGGGCTGCAGGAACAACACTTACTAGCAATTAACCTACAGTAAAGGGAGCATTGCTTCCCCCCTGCACTCCCTCATCTGCACGCCCAATTACTCTAAATTAACATTTACCAAGCAAAGTGCCTGTTAATTGGAAGGGCAGTAGAAAGAAAGGCCACACACCTACCCAGTCTAACTTAATAACCTCAAAAGAAGCCATTAATTAACAGGAAACGCTGCACATTCAGATCTTGTTTGGCCGGTTCGCTGTTAATACGGGTTTGTGTTTCTGAGCTCGGCTCTGGTCTCCCCACTCCCTCCCCTCCAGTACCTTAGATTATAAAAAACACACTCATAAGTGAAACTTCTTTTTAAAGGATGTCCACATTGACTGGGTCCTTACAGGTTCCTGGAAACAATCTTCTTATTGTCTAGATGAGGAAACTGAGGCAGAGAAAAAAGAAGAGGACTGCCCAGGGTCACACATTCAGACAGCAGCCAGTGCCTCCCTTATGGGGACCTCTCTGTGCCACCCTGTGCACTGGAGGCCGCATCCTCTCTGGTGCCAGACAGTCAAGTTTGTTAACTTTCATGCTGGCTGACCAAGGACGAAAAGTTAAATGGGGGGTGACGAAGTTGGGGAGCAGGCACAGTGTCTCAGGGCAGCCTGCTGTAAAACAAACGCCCTCCAAGGCTCACTCCTTGGCCCCTCCCCAGGTATGCAGTTGAGTTGACTGGCATCCACAATCCTCCAGCCCAGTAATCTGAGGGTCCTGGCAGACACTTCTCTCTCACCCCTGTTCCCATGTCCTGTCTATTTGAATCCTTGGCTTCATGCAAACCCAGCTCTTCTCTTTCTGCACACGCTCGCAGTCTCCATCCCAGCTGGGCCTCCTCCTGGCCTGGCGGTGCCTGAGGTCACCTCTCTCTTCCATTCTCCACAGCGACTGTTACACACTTTCCTGACTTTCCTCAAGCCCCTCACCCATCCCTCCCTGTCCTTATCAGATAACTGCCCCTCCCTCCTCAAGAAAGTGGACACTGTGGGGGAGGGGATTCTGCTTCATTCCCTTCCTTCCTGCTGGGCTCAGCCTGCCCTCCTGCAGGGCTGCCCTGTAGTTGCAGAGGTGTCCTGCATTTCCCACCTGGGCTCCCAGTCTGCGCCTCCTCTGGGACCTTGCTCCTCTCTTGCCTCTTGGTCTTGACCATCTCCCTCTCTCCAGGATTCTACCCCCACACTGAAAGACTCTCAAATGACTCCCATCCTACAACAGCCCTGCTTCCCCTGCACCCTCCTCCAGCCTCCCTCCCTCCTTCCCTCATCTTGGGTGTTGAGCTGGTTACACTCATTGTATATTCTCAAGCTCCTACCCACTCTCAATTGCCCTACAGAAATGCTCTTCCCTAAATTCAAAATTAGCTCCTTGTTACTAAATCAGGAGACGTGCTTTTAGTTTTTCTTTCTTTAAATATGACCCCATTTTTTAGAATTTTCTACTGCTGATGACTCCTTTCCTCCTTCCTGAAACTCATGGTCCTTGGCTCCCATGGAACCACCTTTCATCCTCCAGGTGTCTTGTTCCATCTGTCCCTTCAACAAACATTCTCCATGGTCAGCCCCATCCAGTCAGGTGGCTTCCACTGCCAACTCAGTGATGACGTTGTTGATGATGATGGTGGTGGAGGTGGTGCTGAAGATGACAGCAGTGACTCTCAGATTATACTGCATCCAGATCTGACTCTTGAGGATCAGGATCATCTCTAGCCACCTGGCAGACATCTCACTTGGGACTTTTAGAAGCATATCACACTCAGCATGTTCAAACTGAGCTCATTATCTTTCCTTTGTCTGCTTCTCCCTGAGGGCTTCCTGTGTCATTCAAAGTGCCACCATGCACATGGGAGTCACTCCTTCCCCCACCTCTCCCGTCCAGTCAATCAATTAATCATCAAACCCTATATATTCAATCTCTGAGGGGCCTCTGTACTCCCACTCCCATTACTTGAGCTGTGACAAATTCCAGCCTCACCTCCCTACTACCAGAGTGATCTTGCTAAACCTATATTTTATCCAGTTGCACCCTTCAGTGGCTCAGCACTGCCCCCAGATCAAGGGTCAAGCTCTTTAGAACAATGCCAGATTCTTCAAGACCACACATTGGAAAAATCTATGGACTAGGACAAGTGTTCTCATCTCGGCCTCAATTTTCTCTTCTTAAAAATCAAACATGCCTGCAACAATCTTAGAACTTTGATATCTGTTTCCTGATTTAAGACATGAAAACACTTCCATGAGGTAGGCATTACTGCCCCCATTTCACAGATGAGAATAATTAAGTCTCACAGAGTCTGAGGTCACAAAATAATTATGGCAGGATGTAAACTCCTGCAGGAGACTTGCCATACCTTTTCCAAGATCCCAGAGCTCAATAATCCAAGGAAGCAGAACAGGGGTCTTCCAGCAACTCCGAGATCACCCCGATCACATCACAGATCTAAGAGACCTTCTCATGTTGCACATGCTTCCTGTTGTCCTGTACCTGGGGCCTGAGTATTAGCCTGAGTTCTGGGTCAGAGAGAATTGCTTCCACACCTAGTCTCAGATGGGATTGGAATGATGGATGAGCAAAGGATCAATAGCCATCTGTCCGGCCCCACTGACAAGCTAATCTTTTCAGTAAACATTTCATTAGCTCCTGCCAGGCTGCTTGCACCTGCTGACTGAGAGGCAGAATGGGGTGGGTGAGGGGCCTCTGCTTTATCATATGGTTCATATGTTATGTTGGTGGGGGTCTCCTGGCCCGTAAGTTTTGCTAGAACACTGGTACCATGTACCAGGAGAGTCTGAAACATTCCCAAGGTTTTGGTAAATTCCTGGAGATGAATGTTCTTTTTGTCCCCTTTAGCTTTTCCCCAAAGAAGCTTTCATGACCCACCATCTAAATGAGACCTCTCCGGCCCTATTCCATTTTAAGTTCTTACAAATTTAGTCTTCCCTTCATTGTGCTCTTACCGCTCTTGTTGCTGCTACCAGCAGTTGTACTAACAGTAACAGCAAACAAAAAATCTAGTGAGCACCCACTGTATGCTGGGCACTGTGCTAAGTGTCCTGCATGCATTACAACAGCCCTGTGAGGTAGGGCTATTATACTTGTCCATTTGGCAGGTGAGCAATGACTCTCTGAGCGGTTAAATGGGCGAGCAAGGCCTAGATCCTGGATTTGTCTACCTCCAAAGTCCAAGCTCTTACTCACTATGTCACATTTGCAATTTGTGGAATTATTTGACCAACTTGTGGCTCCCTGAGCAGACTGTAAACTCTGCAAAGATGCGGAGCATGTTTGATTGCTTCACCACTATGTTCTGAGCATAACGATTTTTTAAAAAATGATACAAGGTATTACACAGAAGTTTGTTTAACTTTTATTGGTGGTGATGGTTTAGTCGCTCAGTCATGTCTGACTTTTGTGACTCCATGGACTGTAACCAGCCAGGCTCCTCTATGGGATTTTCCAGGCAAGAATACTGGAGTGGGTTGCCATTTCCTTCTTCAGGGGATCTTCCTGACCCAGGAATCAAACCAAGGTCTCCTGCATTGCATTGCTCCCAAGCTAGTGGAGATAACAAGCTGGTTTTTATTTTATTTTATTTTTTGTTTTATTTTTGCCATACAGATTCCGTCTTCGCAGCTTCTTGAGGAAGACTGCATATACCACTAGTTTGGGTGATCCCTCACTTAGCTCCACCCCCTGGCTTCTTAAAACCAAACTGCATCTGGAAAGCATCCTCATGCTAGCTGATAACTCCTACCTTCCCACTGCAATAAACAAGCTACTCCAGTTTTGCATGTCAGGGGGTGTCCCTCATTTTCAGAATTATGTTCGCTGGCTTTCTTGGATGTCTGCAGCCTCTCACCTCCTCATAGTCTCCCCTGCTCATCTCCTGCTCTGTTTCAACTGCTTTGGACAGTTCTTCCAACTAATTTAAAGTTTTGTCTCCAGTTTCAACAAAAATTTTTGCTGTTGGATGACTTTCAGGAAAAGAAAAGGGATAAGGTGACATCATGTCATGAGGTAACTTTATGGGGATTGGGATGAAGCACTCTGGGAGGCAGCCCCAGCTGCTTGTTGGCATGTAGACTGCAGGCTCCCTGGTACCAGATCATTTGGGTCTTCATATTCCAGGAAAAGGACCAAGCCAGGCCTCTTGGTGTCTGATTCTAAAGTCCTTGATCCTAAACACTACATTACAAGGTCTCCATTAGCCATGTTGTTGAAAGAAAAATAGAAAATAAACAATTACAATCACCCATCATGTTTCCAATATTCTTGCCTGGAAAATTCCATGGACAAGGGAGCCTGGTGGGCTACAGTTCATGAGGTCGCAAGGAGTTGGACACAACTAAGCGACTGAGCATGCTCACACACACACACACACAAACACACACACACATCATGTTTCCACTTAGAGAAAACCACTATCAAGTAAGTGATATGGTGGTTAAAAGTACTCAGACCTTTTCTATACATATAAAAGTGAAAGTCGCTCAGTTGTGTCTGACTCTTTGTGACCCCATGGACTATACAGTCCATTGAATTTTCCAGGTCAGAATACTGGAGTGGGTAGCCTTTCCCTTCTCCAGGAGATCTTCCCAACCCAGGGATTGATCCCAGGTCTCCCACATTACAGGCGAATTCTTTACCAGCTGAGCCACCAGGGAAGCTCAAGAATACTAGAGTGGATAGCCCATCCTTTCTCCAGAGGATCTTCCCAACCCAGGAATCGAACCTGGGTCTCCTGCATTGCAGGTAGATTCTCTACCAGCTGAGCTACCAGGGAATGAACACAAAATATTATCATATTAGGCATGTGATTCTGAAACCAGATACTTAGCACTATGTATTTCCATACCAATGAACACAGATTTATTTAACTTTTAGTGGCTCTGTGGTATTCTAGTGCATGCAGGGAGTATGAGTTAACTAGTCTTCTATGGATGTGCTCTGCTTCTAATTTTTAACTTTTTATCCAATGCTGCATTGAATATTATTGAATACATATCCCTGTGTACTTACTTGAGTTTCCCCCCCTAGGTCAGGGTTTCTCAACAGTGACACTACTGATGTTCTGGACCAATAATTCTTATCCTCGGAGGGCCGTTCCGTGCATTGTAGAATGTGTCACCTTTGATTTCTTTCATTACTATCTTATAGTTTTATTCTGAGTACAGGTCTTCTGCCTCCTTAGGTTTATTCCTAGGCATTTTATTCTATTTGTTGTGATGGTGAATGGGATTGTTTCCTTAATTTGTCATCCTGATCCTTCGTTGTTAGTGTACAGGAATGCAAGAGATCTCTGTGTATTAATTTTGTAACCTGAAACTTTACAAAATTCATTGATGAGCTCTAGTGGTTTTCTGGTAGTATCTTTAGGATTTTCAAAGTATAGTATCATGTCATCCACAAACAGTGACAGTTTTACTTCTTTTCCAATTCGGATTCCCATTATTTCTTTTTCTTCTCTGATTGCCGTGGCTAGGACTTCCCAAACTATGTTGAATTAAAGTGATGAGAGTGAACATCTTTGTCTTGTTCCTGATGTTAGAGGAAATGCTTTCAGTTTTTCACCTTTGAGAATGTTTGCTGTGGGTTTGTTGTATATGGCCTTTATTATGTTGAGGTAGGTTCCTTCTATCCCCACTTTCTTGAGAGTTTTTATCATAAATTGATGCTGACATGCACGTACAAATGCCAGTAGCAGTAGCATAACCCTTTTCCCATATCTTGACAATCATCTCCAGATTGCCAAATGTCCCCCAGCTGGCAAATGCTCTTGCTTGAGAATCACTGCTCTAAGGATAAAAATTCCTAAATCAAAAGGTTAAAGGACATGTATATTTTAAGACTTTTGTTACCTATGCCAGATTGCCTTCCAAAAGTTGCATATCTATCTCTTTACATTCCAAGAATGTATGAGAGTGCTCGATTCATCACTCTACGAATATGAGCATTATATCCATCATTTAATAATTTATTAAAACAAAAGTTCTCTCACTGTTTGATTTTTTATTACTAAAGCTGAACGTTAAAAATACCATGTTGATTGTATTCATTGGTTATAGTTTCTGTGGTGACCTATCTCTCCTTATAATTTACCATTTTTTCTTTTGGAATATTCTTTTCCTTTCTTGTTTTTCTGTCATCTTTTAATTTATTAAATAAAAAGTACATCCCTTTCATAGTTTGCTGTTTGTCTTTCTGTCTTGATATCTATGGTAGTATTTGTTTTAAAATCCTTAAGAATATCATATGCAACATGACATGTTTTTCCAACAAACTGTGGAAAATTCTTAAAGAGATGGGAATACCAGACCACCTGACCTACCTCCTGAGACATCTGTATGCAGGTCAAGCAGCAACAGTTAGAACTGGGCATAGAACAACAGACTGGTTCCAAATCAGGAAAGGAGTACGTCAACGCTGTATATTGTCTCCCTGCTTATTTAACTTATATGCAGAGTACATCATGCGAAATGCCAGGCTGGATGAAGCACTAGCTGGAATCAAGATTGCTGGGAGAAATATCAATAACCTCAGATATGTAGATGACACCACCCTTATGGCAGAAAGCGAAGAAGAACTAAAGAGCCTCTTGATGAAAGTGAAAGAAGAGAGTGAAAAAGTTGGCTTAAAACAACATTCAGAAAACTAAGATCACGGTGTCTGGTCCCATCACTTCATGGCAAATAGATGGGGAAACAATGGAAACAGTGAGAGACTTTATTTTCTTGGGCTCCAAAATCACTGCAGATGGTGACTGCAGCCATGAAATTAAAAGATGCTTTCTCCTTGGAAGAAAAGCTATGACCCACCTAGAAAGCATATTAAAAAGGAGAAACATTACTTTGCCAACAAACATCCATCTATTCAAAGCTATAGTTTTTCCGGTAGTCATGTATGAATGTGAGAGTTGGACTATAAAGAAAGCTGAGCGCCGAAGAATTGATGCTTTTGAACTATGGTGTTGGAGAAGACTCTTGAGAGTCCCTTGGACTGCAAGGAGATCCAACCAGTTCCATACTAAAGGAAATCAGTCCTGAATATTCATTGAAAGGACTGATGCTGAAGTTGAAGCTCCAATACTTTGGCCACCTGACACGAAGAACTGACTCACTGGAAAAGACCCTGATGCTTGGAAAGATTGAAGGCAGGAGGAGAAGGGGATGACAGGGGATAAGACGGTTGCATGGCATCACCGACCCGATGGACATGAATTTGAGTAAGCTCTGGGAATTGGTGATGGACAGGGAAGCCTGGCATGCTTCAGTCCATGAGGTCACAAAGAGTTGGACATCACTGAGTGACTGAACTGAACTGATCATATGCAGGGCCAGGGACAGCATCCTTGTGTATATGCTTTTTAGGGGCTCTGTGTTCCCTGCCAGTGAACCTCTGACCTGGCTGGTCTTTGCCTGGTAGAGGAGGCCATTTGGGTCTTGCCCTTGTATATTAAAATCTGCTGAATGTTCCTTTTGAGTTTGAGTGAAAAGTTCTTGCTCTGAAAGCCCACTTGTCAGGAGGCAGTCTTGATCTGGGAAGACTGACCCGGGGCTTGACCATAATTAGTTCAGGTTAATTATTGCCGATCTGTAGATTCACAGCCTGGAGCCTTTCTTCCCCTGAGCTGGGGCCTCTGGAGGTTTCTTTTATGAGCTCTGAACCCTGAGGGAGGACTTAAAGTAATGAATTTTCCTGTAATCAGATTTGAGGGTTTGTTCCCTGAGCTATCCAGTCAATTGGAGAATTGAGCACTGACTGGTTTATTTGGCCAAAGGATGCCAAAGATGAAGCACAAGACATCCGATAAGCAACCTGGTGAGTACACTGAAAAAAATGACTTAACAATCAGAGATGTCCACCTCTTCTGCTTCATGAAGTTTTTAGAGGGAACAGATACATTTACAAGGAGAGGATATCATCTGCGAGCTATTCAGGAAAGACTAGCTCAGGGGTAGTTTTTGTTTTGAGTATCTAATAATCGGACTGAGAGTCTGATTATCCTCCAGTGAAACCTTGTGAGTTTCACCTTAAACTTCTTCACCATGGGAGTAGCATGGTTTGCACATGCTTATAAATATTTAATTTGCTAAGTATTTACTCAGCATTCATTTGTTCATTCATCCATGCAATCACCAGAAGGCACTGTGGATGTAGAATGCATTATATGGGGTTCCTGCCTGTTTTAAGACACGTACATGCCACTTGTATTACTGAGTGAAAATTTGCCAGGGTTCATGTTATGTACATTTGGGTTCACAACATGAATATCTGCAGAAACCAGGTAGCAAAGTCAGTGAGGCTGGTTCAGGGATCTGGAAGAGGATGAAAGCAGGTTGAACTGAAGGGGAAAGGTGATGAGTACCTGCCAGTCAGCCCACAGGCATTCAGTGGACTTCCTTCTCCCAGAAGAGTATCCCATAGGGAGCTCTCAGAACTGGAACAGCCTCACTTGGTCTGAACTTGGATAAAAGCTCCATGCAGATGGGCTTCCCAAAGAACAGGAGAGGACAAGTCCAGACTTTTGTGTTGCTTTGAGGCATCGAAGTCAGAAATAGAAGGGAGCTGCAGCGATATCTTCTTGTCCTGTGGTGAGTGCTAAATGGCCAAATGCAGGCCCCAGGCCCAGTGGGGCCTCTAAGAGAGGGGAGCATCCCAACCCAGAGTTCTATGGGGCCCTGTGGCGGGGAGGCAGCCTGGTAGGAGTAGGGGTAGTGGCTGCAGAGAGGACCCTTCTGCCCTCTGACCCATCACTGCAGAGAACCATAAACTGCATACCACACCAAACTTGGTCAGACACCATGCCCAACTTGAAACTCCCATAAAAACTGTATGTATATGTATCTATTATCTAGATATCAGTTCACTCTCTTACTGTTTTAGGATTGTCTGTTTGTATGTCACTCTTCTAGAGGCTCTTTTGATTACATTCATTTCTTGTTTTTCTTTATAGTTGCATGATTTTTCTTTCCTGTTTAGCAAGCCTCATGGTGATATAAAGGGAATTCTTACAGTGAAGTTCCCACTCAACCCACTTCTTCTCAGGAGTTGCTAACTAGTTACAGATAGGAATGTTAAGTTATAAAACTTTAGGGAAAAGACTGTTTTACATACAAATATTTCAACAGAGAAGTTCATTCTGGAGGGATGTGAAGCTCTCAAAACTGTCATTCTGGGTTAATTTCATTCCATAGTTAATTCCAATAAAGGAAAAAAGAGAGAGGCAGCCGAAAGCACAGGCATGGCTGGGCAGGAAGTGGTGCCAGGCTCAAGAAACATGACGGCCTTGGGCTAAAGATGCAGGAGCAACATGCACATCACAAACCTGCAGGAGGTGCAGCAAGGGCATGCAGGGACATGGTAAGGACGGTAGCCAGTGTGGCTGAGATGTGTGGTGGTGGTGTAGTTGCTCAGTCGTGTCTGACTCCTGTGACCCCATGGACTGTAGCCCACCAGGTTCCTCTATCCAAGAATACTCGAGTGGGTTGCCATTTCCTTCTCCAGGAGATCTTCTTGACCCAGGGATCAAGCCTGGGTCTCTTGCACTGCAGGCAGATTCTTTACCAACTGAGCTACCAGGGAAGGCAAATGCGTGGGAAAGGGCCAAAAAGCTTTGCTGGTTGTGCTCTGTGTGAATTTGAAACTGCATTTAAGTGCTGGTAACAGTGACCTGAGAAACAATGGCTTCAATGAAACAGGGGTGCACTTTTCCTCTTGAGCAGTGCAGGGTTGCTCTGGCGGCCTTACCATGCCATTACAACCTTCTATCTTTCTGCTCTGCCATCCTTCCTAAGTGGTTTCCTTGTGCACATTCCCCTCATGGCCCATGGTGGCTGCCAGTGCTCCTACTGGGAAGAAGAAGCGAGTAGGGAAGAGCTCAAAGGGTGCCTTTCAAATTTGTTAGTGCCCTTTATAAAGTAGTTCTCCAGAACCTGCCTCTCGCCCAGTGACTTCCGGGTACTTCTGATGGACCACCCCATCTGCAAAGGAGGCTGTGTGTGTCGGTTGCTTAGTTGTGTCCGACTCTTTGCAACCTCATGGACTTTAGCCCACCAGGCTCCTCCGTCCATGGAATTCTCCAGGCAAGAACACTGAAGTGGACTGACATTCCCTTCTTCAGGAAATGTGGCCGAGACACCAGTTTCGTAGTGTGGCGCGTGGCCGCACTCAACAATCAGGGGGATTCTGTTACAAGGGGAGAGTAGAGAATAGATGATGGCCAGGCAAGTAGCAATTTGTGATACAAGCTCAAGGAAGGCAGTGAACAAAGACAGCAAAGCACTCTTCCTCCCCTTCGCAACCCAGGATGCACGGTGCACTGTCACCAGGCAAGAGAAGGCTCCAGACTTGAAGCTCTAACTAATTTGCTCCCATGTTCTTCTTCAAATGTAAGAGGAAAGTTCAGGCCTAGGGAAGCAGAGGAGATAGAGCATAATTTAAAAGGATTTCAAGTTCTAGCCCCTTAGGTAGTTTTAACACAGGGCAGTGACAGGACTGAGAGATCCTGGAGAATCTGATGGAGAGGGGCTTGAATGGCATCACACTATCTGAAGTGTGATTCACAAGATGCTACCGGAAGTTATTAATACATGAAGAAATGGCTCCTGGGTCAAAACATTTGGGAAACTCTGGATTAAACTAAGTGAAGCTGTTTATTTCACTGCGGAAAATGTTGGGGTCATTAACATGCTCACTGAGCTTGTGATTTTTTTGCTTTTCTTTCTGGAAGAGAGCATCTCCAAGTTTGTTTGACCATGGAAGTCACCTCTTGCAGAGGGTCCCGTGGGATGCATCCAGATTAAATACTGGGGAAAGAGTGGTGTGGGTAGAGGCTGCTGCCTTATCTGTTGGGCTCTGGCTTTCTCAAAGTGCCACCCATGGAACACTTAGCCCAGAACCAGCTTAGCCCTATTTCAGACTCGCTGGATCACAATCTCAGGGCCGTGGCCTGGAAACCTGCATTTTCCCAAGCTCTCTGGATAATTCTTATACTCACTGAAGTTTGAGATCCACTAGATGACAGAGTTGAGCTTTCACTTTACAAAGAGTATGATCTGAATTTACATCTAGGTAGCTCCTCCCGGCCCCCTCAAAACTCATTTCTCTCATCACCATTTGGTATCTGGCTAATTTTCTCAGCTCTCTTCAGAGCAACTTGCATTTATCTTTATTGCCTGTCTCTTTATTGATTTAGGTTCTTCTCTGCAATTCGTCAAGCTTGGATTGTATTTTAATCTTGTCCTCCAAAGTAGCTAAGATCCCTTCCAGCTTCGTATCATGCAGAAATCTGATTAGCTGGGTCTCGATTCCATCCTTCAAGTCATTAATGAAAATATTAAACGGTCCTGGGTTGGTACGAAGGTCTTCAGGGTTGTAAGTAGACGTATGGCCACCATATCTGCCACTGGCCTCTGCTTGGTACAGTTATAGGTTGGATCACACCCAGTATTTCAGTTGTAGGTTACCATTTCCTAATTTACAAACCCATGCATGTAATGCAAATCTATGTAGGAAAAAACCCCATTGATCAATACATATTAGACCAGCAAATGCCTTTAAGTCCTCCTCAACCTTTCCTCTCACATCAGTGGCATACTGACCACAGGGTGAAGAAGGTTATACCAAATGTGTGCATCAAAAAGATCAATTTTTATACAAAAGGCAGCTCAGCTCCAACTTTGAGGTACACCATTCCAGGCAGAGGCAAGCCCATAACAAGCAGCTTCTACATCATAACGCAGCAAGAGCTCACTTTTCTGAGCATTTCCTAAGAGCCGGACACTGCTCTCACCTCTTTACATGTGTTCACCAACAGCCCTGTGGTGTGAGTACTGCGGCCATCACCCTTCTCTAGATGGGCCGTCTGAGGCATGTAACACACACGTGGCGCCCGAGCTGGGAAGCATCAGAGCAAGATCTCAGACTCAGGCAGTCCGCTGGCTCTGACGCATGGTGGCAGAGGGACCAGAAACATGCAGGTGTCCCCACTTTCAGAGAGCAGGAGGGAGCATTGCGGTTTCCTGCAGGAGCTGGGCCTTGAAGTCGGATCTCAGTGGCAGCCCAGGGGTGAGCTGGGGCGGTTCTGAGGGGGAATCGACATTCATGAGTTGGCTACGTGAGCGCTGGAGCAAACCTGGTGGCTGGTGACTTCTCAGTCAAATGCCTGCCAAAGCAACTGACAGCAGTCACACTTTCACCTCAGTCCCTTAGACTCAGTTCCTCAGCCTCTCAGTCGCTGTTTCACGACATGATGTGCATTTCATTAATCAGTCAAGCTGAGACAGTGAAGACCAGGGCCCCCAGAATAAAAAAAAACTGCCACTGCCACTTCTAACTGCTGGGCCAGTGAGAGGAGGCTGGGCGACTGGAGGGCCTTTGTTCTGTTAGGTCTATGGAGCGCTTTGTCCATCAGACACCAGAGGGCGATGGCTGTCCATACATCAGATATTCCTGTGGGGGTAGGGGGCAGCATCTGCCTGGGAGATCTCGGCCTGATGGTAGGGATTTCCTCCACCCCCAGAGCTTTTAAAAACCTTCATGGCGGTGGCATTCCAATCTTAGGGAGCAGTCTAGTTTAAGAACAGTTCCTGAGGTACAAAGACACTTGATTTGAGAGAACACAAGAGAAACTGAGCTCAGACCCCAGCTCTGATGCTCAGAGGCTGTGTTTAAGCCCCAGCCTTAGTGGCCTCATCTGTAAAGTGGGGATAACACTGCTTGTCCACCTATCTTCCCAAGTACTCACAAGGTTTAAATGAGGCAAAGGAAGTGAAAGAGCTCTGAGCGATATGACTTGTGAAGACAAGAGATTTTGATCAAAGCTGCTGTTTGTTGCCAGCATCCTTCCTGTCCGCGGAGAGGGAGGTGGGGCCTGAGGAGCCTAATGCTTGCTCTGTGCTTGCAGGGAGCAGTCCTTGTGTCATGGAAGCTGGCTACTCTGTGGTTAGTGGCACAGAGTAGTGTCCCTACATCTGAAACCTAAAGGGCAAGGGATGCAGGGCACCTGGGAGGGCCTTGGTCACAGTTCACGGATGCTGTCCCACACTGACTCGCTTTGTGACTTAAGGCGAGTCTCGCGATCTCTACAGTGGGCAGGAGGTAGGATCTCTCTGCCCTTCTAGCCGCTCCCAGCCTTCAGCGCCCCCTGAGTGTTAAGACGTAGCAGGGAAGTCGCAGGGAGAGAAAGGCTGCTCATACTGGGAGCTGGAGGGGAGGGGTGAAGAGTAGCCCCTGATATACAGGGAACCTTGGGGCTTTCCCTCCCTTCCTCTGGGCCTTGATCTTCTCATCTGTGGAATTGGCAGATTGGACTAGTTGATCTAGTCCAACCATTATCTCCCCACAATTCTGTCTCAATAAGTACACATAGAATCCATATGGACTCTAAAATTCCCTGACTGTGATTCCATTAGGAAAACAGACAAGCAAGCAGACACTTTGCCCTCAGATTGGTCCTGACCTCTAGAGTGCCCGGAAGTGTCCCAGCTGCGCAGAGGCTGGAGGACGTTACCGTGTGCACTCGGGGTCTTTCCTGCCGCCATCATCAAAGGGTAAATGCTGGAACCCCGAGTCCCTCTAGACGATGGGCTAACCTGACTTTCTGATGCTCCAGGCCCGGATGCTGAGCTCCACCTTCAAGCTGCTGCCATAGGTGCCCCTTGTCCAGTCTCTGGTGTCCACATTTCCAACAGACTGAGGCTCTGTCAGCTCCATGTTGATGCCTGGTCTTTTTGTGGCTCCAGGGGCTCATGGAACACTGTTACGGGGTGTGGCCCATGTTTCTTCAGTTTTATCTTCTAATGCTTCCATTGATTTTTAATTCCAGTGCAAATGTAAAGCCAACTGAAGTTTATGGAATGTAGGAAAGGAGAACCCATCTAAAATCTCTTCAACTTGGAACTAGGATTACCTCCCCCAACCCCCAAGATCTGCATTTCTGCCCTCTCCATCCTCTTTGCTCTATACAAGGCATGTTAATCCCAGTTTCAAACAAGCCTTCCTCTGCTGCTGTGCTTACATTAGGACACAATCTGGCTTCCCGCTTCCCTAGCTGTGACACCAGCATTAACCTCCTCTAGGCTCCTTTCTAAGATCAAGACTGGATCCCATCAGTCTCTTGCTTAGAGATACAGGTAGCTCCTCTTTGCCTTCAGGTAAGTCCAGCGTCACTGTCCTTAGGTTGCTACCACATAGAATAATAGCAAAGACTAACTTTCATTGTACTTTCTGTATTTCAGGCTCTTTGCTAAGTGCTGTACGTATTCTACTTATTGCATCCTCATAACCGTCTTAAGAGGTGGGTCATATTATTATCCACTTTTTGCAGATAGGAAAATTGAGGCACTGAGAAGTGACCCAAGCTCAAAGTCACCTAGTCAGAAGGGATGGTGCTGCGATTTGAATCCTGTTTTGGAAGACTGCTGCTTATCACAGTACAATCCCATCTCATCATTTTGAGAAGCTTCCTGAGATTACTGCTGAGGGACAGAGTTCAAAGTGTCTTTATCTTTTCCTCCAGGTTTTCTTATTATGATCCCCCTTGAAAGACACTTTGCCATGTGCCTCTCTGCTCTGTTACTAGATTGGAAACAACTCAAGCAGAGGATGAAGGCAGAGATGCTCAGAAAACACTGGTTAACTTGAATCCTCCTCTGCCCTGGTAGATTCCCTGTATCATACACCTTTCTTACCCCCTTCCTCATCCTCTCTGCATTTGGGCTCTGCATGTGCCTCTGCCCAAGTCTCCAGGGACAGACATCCTTGTGTCCATGTACAGGGTCCTGCCTGGACTCTGATGTTGCCCCTTCCCCTTGCCAAAGCTCTCTCCCCTTGTCGTCTCCAGCATGCTCCCCACAACTGGTCATTTTGCCTCTGCCAGCTTCTCTTCTGTCTCCATCCACAATCCGCTCACCCAAGTCAGGGAGCTGTCCCCAGCTTTGCTCCCACCACCATTACATGGCCCCCTCACAGCCCAAACCGGGAACACAGGAGCAGTTCATAAACACGAGCTGGATGAATATTTAAAGGGAAGTAGTAAGTAGTATATTAACAACTTACATGGATGTTGTAATGATCCACAGTGAAATATTCCCTCACCTCTTTGCAAAATTATCATTCCAAACCACGGAATACATTAGGTTTTATGATCCACTCGCTTCTTTGGGGAGATATAAATTTTGAAACATCATCTTCATATGACAGGGAAAAGAGTCCCCTGGGACACAAGATGTTTAGAATGTTAACTGAGAATCAGAAATAGTTTGTGACTAATATCAGGGTTTTGTTTATGGACAGAAATAAATCCTCAGTCTAGGGCCGACCTGTACAAATCTGATCACAAATGATGGAATGGGGGAAACAATCTGAATTTAAAGAGGTGACTGGGGGGGCAGGGTTGCAGTGTTTAGGAGCTAATATTTTCTGACCATAAATCTCTATGCTGTTCAAACATTACTAGTCACCAACTAAAATAAATATGATAGAAACTACGAATTTATATCAATGGTCTACAGTCACCAAGGTCTATAAGTAGGTCATATGAAATGAAGCAGTTCCTTTTTCTAGGATCATCAAAAGAGGTCCCCTCACCCTTCTTTCACTGTTCAGGTGAGGAACTATCAGTGGTACTCGACACAACAGAGGCAGAGGAGGATGTATTTGCTTTTGGGGGTCTGCGTGACTCCAAGTAGGGTGGGGGTCCTCACGTGGGAGCACGGCTTTGGGAGAGAGAAGATCCATGTTTGTTTCTTGCTTGTTAGACTTGGTCAGGCTTCTTCCCTGTTTAAAACCCATCACATATGATGTGATGCATAGAAAAGCCTAAAGACTCCATACAAAAACTACTGGAACTGATAAACAATCTCAGCAAGGCAGCAGGATACAAGATTAATATACAGAAATCAGTTGCATTTCTTTATACCAACAATGAAATACCAGACAGGGCATGTTAAAAGAAAAACAATACCTTTTAAAATTGAACTCCTCAAAATAAAATGTTTAGGAATAAACCTGATCAAGGAGGTGAAAGACTTCTACACTGAAAACTATAAAACATTAACAAAGGAAACTGAAGATGATTCAAATGGAAAAATATCTCATGCTCTTGGATTGGAAGAATTAATATTGTTAAAAGGCTATACTACCCAAAGCTGTATACAGATATAATGCAATCCTTATCAAATTACTCATGATATTTTTCACAAAACTAGAACAAATAATCCTAAAATTCATATGGGGCTTCCCTGGTGGTCCAGTGGTTAAGAATCTGTCTGCCAATGGAAAGGACACTGGTTCAAGCTCTGGTCCCAGAAGATCCCCACATACCTCGGGGCAACTAAGCACACAAGCCACAACTACTGAAGCCCACACACCCTAGAATTCATGCTGTACAACAAGAGAAGCCACTGCAATGAGAAGCCCATGTGCTGCAACTAGAGAGTAGCCCCCACTTGTCACAACTAGAGAAAGTCCACACATTGCAACTGCAAGCCAGCAGAGCTAAAATAAATAAATAAAACTAAAAATAAATCATATGAAATCATGAAAGACCCAGAATTGTCAAAGTAATCTTGAAGAAAATGAGCAAAGCAGAAAGCATAATCCTCTCAGACTTCAGACAATACTACAAAGCTACAGTAATCAAAACAGCATGATATCAGCACAAAAACAGACATATGGATCAATGGAAGAGAATACAGAGCCCAGAACCAAATCCACACACCTATGGTTAATTAATCTTTGACAAAGAAGACAAGAATACACAATGGGAAAAAGTTTCTCAGCAAGTGGTATTGGGAAAGCTGGAACAGCTATGACATTCTCAGGCTTTTCTTGTTGTTGTTTTTTAATTTGTATTTTAAAAAAATTGAGATATCTAACATTAGAGTGTCCTTATTTTTGATCAGTTTTGAGGAATACTGGTCAGATATTTCATAGCATGTCCTATAGAAATTTGCCTGATATATTTTTTTCTTGATTAGACTGAGTTTACGGGTTTGAGGGAGGAAGGCCACAGAAGCAAACTGCCATCCTCATCACATTATATCAAGAGTACATCCCAGCAACTTGACTTATCACTGTTGATGTTGACCTTGATCAGCTGGTTGAAGTAGTGTTTCTCAGATTTCTCCACTGTCAAGTTTCTCTTTTCCTCCTCTTTCATATTGCACCCTTTATGGGAGGCCCTAAAATTAACAAAGAGAAGTTATACTCCACCTGTTGAGGGTGGGGTGTCTACATAAATTATTTGGAATTCTGCTGCATGCGTAATTTGTCTATTCTATTTTTCCTACTTATTTATTAAATTATTTATCTATATCAGTCTGGACTCATGGATATTTATTTTATATTTTGGGTTATAATCCAATACTACTTTATTTTGTTGCTCCTGTGTCCCACTGATATATTCCCCATCAATGTGGGTTTTAAAATTTTAGAAATTTCTTACTTTTTGGCATTATAAGAAGCTCTAGGCTTATCCTGTATATTTTCTACACTATCCTAGGCTAAGGCATTTCTCTGTGAATCCTTTCTTTTACTGGAATCTGGTATTAGAAACCAAGAGTTGGTACCAGGTTTTCCTTTTTCCTGGGCTTTCCTGGTGACTCAGACAGTAAAGAATCTGCCTGCAATACAGGGGACCTGGGTTTGATCCCTGGGTTAGGAGGATCCCGTGGAGAAGGGAATGGCCACCCATTCCAGTATTCTTGCCTGGACAGAGGAACCGGGTGGGCTGCAGTACATGCGGTTGCAAAGGGTCGGACATGACTGAATGACTAACATTTTACTTTTCTGTTGGTTTTTGCTACTAAGTCATTTGTTGCCATTGTTGCCTTGCCAGGTGAGACACAAGGTAATATATGTGTGTACACTAACCTATGTATATACACATATCTACAAAGATTTCTTTGTGTAACCATCTGTGTCTATATTACATTAAACATGAATTCAAACTAATATCTCCAACCATATCACCATGTTGATCATTCAAAGCTATCTCCCCTTGCTTACCTGAAAACTTTCACTTCAACAAGGAGATGCCTGGCTCCACCATCTGCCATCCATAGACTCATTTGTTCAGTTCCAGTGGTTTCGAAATTGTTAACCTGTACGCACATGGAAGCAACTTTGTCAACCAGAGTGAAATGCTTGTGTGCCTTTGGTTCTGTAGACTCCACTGATTTCCAGGGTTACCTGGCTGACTCAATGGAAAATACCCTGATGATGGGAAAGACTGAAGTCCAGAGGAGGAGGGGACAACAGAGGATGAGATGGTTGGATGGTATCACCGACTCAATGGACATGAGTTTGAGCAAACTCTGGGAGATAGAGAAGGACAGGGAAGACTGGTGAGCTGCAGTTCATGGGGTCACAAAGAGTTGGACATGACTTAGTGACTGAACAACAATCTTTTTCTCCCATCCCTTTCAGAGAGGTTGTTTCACATATTTGTACAAAACTCCCTTTTCGCCTGGTAGGCAGATTTCAGTCCATGTAGTCAGCCTCAGACCATCTCTGGGACTGCCTCTTTCTCCTGACTTCCCTTCCTCTCTTCCACCCTTCTGCCCTCTTCTTGGACCCTGATTTCATCCTGCTCCCCTTCACCTGGTGTGGGCCAAGAAATACATATTCAGATTCTATATTTAGGAGCAAAGGTGTGTTCTTACAATTGGTGGTGATGCTCTATGGATCTCCAGGGGATGAGGTCCATTGTCCTAGGTCCTCCAGAGGATAGAAACTAGGTGCTAACTTAATCACCATCCACAGACCGCGGGGCTGGACAGGAAGATGGGGTGAATAGGGTCAGAGAACACCTGCCACATGAAGGACTGTGAAGACAGGCTGGGAGGCTGGGTGGGAATCAACCATGCCACAGCCATGCTGCAGTTTCGCAGGATACAGATTTCCAAAATCAAATCATTCATGGAAACAAAATTTCATTTGCCTTTAAACATTTTGTACTTCAAATGTCTCTAATATGTGTATTTTTAAAAAGTCATCAGAGTATTGGAATAGTCTGAAAAATCACTCACTCCTCCTTAAAAGGCGATCTAAATAACATTCTTGTAGTTATAACAGTCTCTGTGGCTCTAGGGTGGTGGGGGGCTGAAGCGTTAAGTGACATCCTCATCAGTTCTGTCTCTGGGCATGAGGAGGGAGCCTGACAGCTGAGCACTTCTTGCCTTTGATAAACACCTTTCTTATTCTAATTATACCTTTCCCTAAAGTAACTTTTCCAGCTTACTCTTTCACCCCACTCCTTACATCCCCTGTTTAAAAGGAGCCTATTCAGACAGCTTGTGAACAATGCTGCTTCGGGATGGTTTAATCGGGGGTAAGGAAACCTGTAGAGGGTCTTATCTGGAGTGAGTGTCTCAAGCATCTAAGATTATCTCCCTGTCACCTTGTGACCCGTCTTCTTCATGCTACCTTTTAATTTTGGTAGCAATTACGGTATATATGGATAATGCCCATTAGCATATTCATGGTCATCTCGTCATATTTATTGTCCACACAACTCATTAATCTTCATCTACTTTGTGTGCTTGACAGCTCAATCTATTTTGCAATCTCTGGGAAGCAGTCATAGCCCCCCAAAGCCTTTGTTTTCCTGTAAATAAACTGTGTTGGGGACCAGAGGACAATGGTGCATCCTGTGGTGATTGACACCAGCCATGGCTCTTAATCAGGATGGGACTTCATTGCCAGCTGAGTCGAGTGCATTATGGGGCCATTGTTCCATCGCTGCCAGGGCAAGAACACACACAGACAGTCACCTTCGCAAGATGGGTTGATTGTTCTTCAAGATTAGACCGAGTTGCCTTATTATCCGTCCCAGACAACAAGGCATCTCACCCAAACAGACACATTTGCAGGAACGGCCAGTACACTGGCTGGATTTGAATTGCTAATGTATAATCTGCCCAGCACAGATGTGCAATGAATATTTGGATGTTGTTTTGCCCGTCAGTCTAGGAGGCTGAATTGATGAGGTGATGAGTATTCAATGATGGGTCCTGGACATTGGCCAACAGCAGAGTTTGAGCACTTGGACTGGAGATAATCAGATTACCCCCCAAAGTGCCTTTGCAGTAATTTAGCAGTAAATTCTGTTACAGAGGCTGTTTGGTGGGAAGTTTTTTTCCTTTTTGGTGCAATTAGATGTTTTGTTATCTTTTCAGACTTGGGACACATATAGAAGTTGCCTTCTGTCCTTACTTGCCAACTGTTAGGGCTGTGAATAATATGGAATGGACTGCCTGAGTTTGAATTGGCCATTTTTGAGCCTATTTTTTCAAGCTCAGTGTGCCTCAGTTTTTTCACCTGTTAAAATGGGTTGAAAAAGTCTATCAACCGTACAGAGCTACCATGAGAACTCAATGAATTGATACGCATAGAATAAGTCCTTGTTCATTGGAAGGACTGATGTTGAAGCTGAAACTCTAATACTTTGGCCACCTCATGCAAAGAGCTGACTCACTGGAAAAGACTCTGATGCTGGGAAAGATTGAGGGCAGGAGGAGAAGGGGACGACAGAGGATGAGATGGCTGTATGGCATCATCAACTTGATGGACATGGGTTTGGGTGGACTCCGGGAGCTGGCGATGGACAGGGAGGCCTGGCGTGCTGCAGTTCATGGGGTCGCAAAGAGTCGGACACAACTGAGCGACTGAACTGAATAAGTCCTAGAATAGTGGCTGGCTCATAGTAAGTGTTTAACAAATATTAACTATAAACGTATTATTGGTCCCTTGCTTGCTCTTGAGGTTACTGTGGTCAAATAGGTTGGGTACACTGGAAATAAAAGTAAACCACCTTCAGTATCTCAAGATGTCTCCTGGCCTTCGCCATGCTACTTTGCCTAGGACATTCACAACTGTACGCAACATTTCCCACACTTTTTTGAACATGAAAGCCTTTTCTCTGGAGCATCTTTTATACCTGATTTTCCCTAGAACACACTATAGGAAAATCTACCTAGAAGATGTTAACACAACAGTTGAAAAGATTTAAAAGAAAAACACATGATTCAGGAATTTTCTATGAGATCAAACTATTCATTTGTGAAGGCAATGGGAATTAATTATGCAAATACATGTATTCTCTCTGAAAAATGGTACTGAAAGTGTATTCTTAGGAAGAGGATGATAGCTCTGAAGGAGGAACTCAAGAATGGTAGACAAGAACTTGTAGGGAGTGATGAGACCAGTTGATTGTATTGAAATAATTCTAAACAACTGCAGCAAGTATCTTATCAAAACTGACATCAAAAGATTAAAATATTTGGAAGAAATTATTTGACTAAAATCATGGGCTATTGACATACATCAGTGCACATCAAAAGAATGAAGATGGGGAAAGGAAAAGCAAGTGTCTTTTTTTAAGAAACAGAAAAAGAAAGTAGAAAGGATGATGCACTTCTGTTTAATAAAGGTATAATAAAAATCACCCCAGTCATCCTTAACGACTTTAAAAATATATATAATAAATCATTAAAGGCCAATACTCTTAGATCTGAGGTAAAAAAAACTCTTAAATACAAGGTTTCTCTGCTTACTAGATAAATAAAAATAAAAAATGGAATATTCAAAATTAAAATGAGTAAAATTAAGAAAATCAGGCCTAGCAACATTAATATCAAGCAATGTAGAGTCAAAGAGTATGAAACTGTTAACTTCATTTCTTTGCCTCCAGGCCCTTGCACAAGGTTGGCTGTGAACAGATATTAGCCAGATGTATTGTGGAAGAGGAAGCAAAGGGCTAAAGTTATATGGGAGGGGGATAGTTTGTCTGCCAGGGCTCCTTGAGTGCAAGATCTTCATCTATTCACACCTATTTATCTTCCCAACTCACCTTCTCCTGGGAACTGCTTCCTCTCCTTCCTCTGGACCCTCTTGGACTCCTTTCTCCCAGCCATGTGATTCCTCCCACCATGTGACCTCAGGTCCTGCCCACAGTGGATGGGAGCTCACCTGAGCCCAGCAAAAAGTACCTTGCCTCCTGACTTGCTTCTTTACTTTTGGGGAAGACACCTGAATCAAAACGGCTCCATCATTGTCCTTTGATGATGTCTTTTCAAATGCTGATAAAGAAGGCTGATTCCAACAGTAAAAGTAGGTGATGCAAACAGTAAGATGGAGGTTCTCCACTGCTATTGGAGGTCATGTTTCCTGCCGGGAGAAATTAGCCTATAATGAAAGATAGTGATGTCATATATTATGTCAAAACTGGTTTTCTGATAGCACGTGAATTCCTAGTTCCATCTGAACCTCAGGCCTACCATTTCCCACTCCATTTATGCAATTTTTTTCCTTGAATCATCTATCCCTATAACTTCCTAAATAAATTCCCCTTTTCTGCATTAGCTACAATTGGGTTTCTGTCACTTGCAATCAAGAGTTCTAATACAGTTACCTTGTTAAAGTTTTATCTATGTTAAAAAGACATAGTGGTATGTCCTGACGTATGATATCGTATTAGCTCAGTTCAGTTCAGTCACTCAGTTGTGTCCCACTCTTTGCGACCCCATGGACTGTAGCACGCCAGGCCTCCCTGTCCATCACCAACTCCTGGAGATTACTCAAACTCTTGTCCATTGAGTCGATGATGCCATCCAACCATCTCATCCTCTGTCGGCCCCTTCTCTTGCCTTCAATCTTTCCCAGCACCAGGGTCGTTTCAAAGAGTCAGCTCTTTGCATCAGGTGACCAAAGTACTGGGGTTTCAGCTTCAACATCAGTCCTTCCAATGAACATTCAGGACTGATTTCCTTTAGGATGGACTGGTTGGATCTCCTTGCAGTCCAAGGGACTCTTACGAGTCTTCTCTAACACCACAGTTCAAAAGCATCAATTCTTCTGTGCTCAGCTTTCTTTATAGTCCAACTCTCACATCCATACACGACTACTGGAAAAACCATAGTCTTGACTAGACGGACCTTTGTTGGCAAAGTAATGTCTCTGCTTTTTAGTATTAGTTACTGTATTGCTAAGTTAGGTGTCCAGGTCCCACAATGAAAGGGAGCATATAATTTGGCTGAAAGCAAGGTGGACAACAAGGTAACTCAGTTTGAAAATAAACATCAACAGTTAGTGATCTTTTTTGAAAATTTCTATTTTTGTGTGTGTATTACTGAATAGTTTTGCAACCTTTTCACATGCCCACTTTTTTCTGATTTTTCTTGTTTTTGCTTTTTAAATTTGCTTTTTAAAATGTTAATATTTGCCTTTAGAATTTAAAGTTAATAATTTTCCTGCTAGGTTGCTTGCAGTAGCAAACTGGAGCAATCCTAATATATAATAGTACCGGATAAATTAGGACAAACTACACATCCCAATGGAGAAGGCAATGGCACCCCACTCCAGTACTCTTGCCTGGAAAATCCCATGGACAGAGGAGCCTGGTAGGCTGCAGTCCATGGGGTTGCCAAGAGTCGGACATGACTGAGTGACTTCACTTTCATGCATTGGAGAAGGAAATGGCAACCCACTCCGGTGTTCTTGCCTGGAGAATCCCAGGGACGGGAGAGCCTGGTGGGCTGCCGTCTATGGGGTCGCACAGAGTTGGACACGACTGAAGCGACTTAGCAGCAGCAGCAGCAGCAGCATACATCCCAAATAGGGCAACAGTTGGAAACACAAATGTCTAAAAATATACTGTAAGAATATAAGTGACCAATAAGATTTTATGTTTTCTTTTATATTTGAATTTTTTCATCTTATGAGAAAATAAAATTGTGGAGTATCAGAAAATATAAGCAAACAAAATAAGATTTTAATGTCTCCTGATTAATCACACCCATCTGATTGCTGGGAAAAATATAAACAACCTCAGATATGCAGATGACACCACCCTAATGGCAGAAAGCGAAGAGGAACTAAAGAGCCTCTTGATGAGGGTTAAAGAAGGGAGTGAAAAAGCTTAAAACTCAACATTCAAAAAACTAAGATCAAGGCATTCAGTCCCATCACTTCATGGCAAATAGATGGGGAAAAAGTAGAAACAACGACAGATTTTATTTTCTTGGACTCTAAAATCACTGCAGACAGTGACTGCAGCCATGAAATTAAAAGACACTTGCTTCTTTGCAGAAAAGCTATGACAAACCTAGGCAGTGGATTAAAAAGCAGAGACGTCACTTTGACAACAAAGGTCCATATAGTCAAAGCTATGGTCTTTCCAGTAGTCATGTACAGATGTGAAAGTTGGACCATAAAGAAGGCTGAGTGCTGAAGAATTGATGCTTTTGAATTGTGGTGCCAGAGAAGACTCTTGAGAATCCACTGGACTGCAATGAGATCAAACCAGTCAATCCTAAAGGACATCAACCCTGAATATTCACTGGAAGGACCGATGCTGAAGCTGAAACGACAATACTTTGGCCACCTGATGCGAAGAGTCGACTCATTGGAAAAGACCCTGATGCTGGGAAAGATTGAGGGCAAGAGCAGAAGGGGGCGGCAGAGGATGAGATGGTTAGGTAGCCTCACTGACTCAATGGAATGAGTCTGAGCAAATTCCAGGAGATAGTAAGGACAGGGAAGCTTGGCATGCTGTAGTTCATTGGGGTCACAAAGAGTTGGACACAACTTAGCAACTGAACAACAACAATATAAATAACACACATATATATATTCTCACATTTATTCATTTACAAGACTTTTATTTTCTACAAAAAATGAGACTACATCACATGTGTTTTAAAAAAAAATCGACTTAATGAGGTATAACTAACATGCAATAACATGTACTCATTTTAAGCATACAGTTGATTAATTCTGACAGATTTATAAACCCTTATAACCACCACCATAATAAAGATATAGGACATTTTCATCATATCAAAAAGCTCCTTTGTGCCCTTTCCTAGTCAATCTCTCATCCTGGGCCACAGGCAGCAATCAGCTTTCTGTCACTATAGATTAACTTTGCTTTTTCTTTCCTTAAGGTTTCATATTCATGGAATCATACAATATGAACTCTTTCTGTGTCTGACTTCCACTCAGCATACTTCTGAGATTCATCCACATCACTGGGCTCATCAGTATTTCGTTCTTTTTTACTGCTGAGAAATAGTCCATCCCATGAATGTACCACAATTTGTTTATCTGTTCACCTGCTGATGGACACTTTTTCAGTTTTTGACTATTAATGAAAAAAGCTGCTATGAACATTTGAATGTCTTTGTTTAAATATGTTTTCATTTATTTCAGCCAAAATTTCTAGAAGTGGAATTGATGGGTTGTATGGTGCCACGTTTAACTTTGTATGCAACTTTCAAACTGTTGTGAGTTGATTCCATTTTCTAGTCCTATCAGCAATGTGTGAGAAGTCCAGGTGCTCCACACTCACCAACATTTTTACTGAGTCTTCAATTTTATGAATGTGCACTGATATCTCACTGTGGTTTTGAGTTGCACTTCTTTTAGGACCACTGATGTTGAACATCTTATCATGTGCTTATTGGCTATTTGTAGAGCTTCTGTGAAATGGCCCTTCAAATCTTTCCCTGTTAAAAAAATGTGGGTTGTTTGTTCTCTTGTTGTGAGACTTCTTTACATATCCTGGGTGCAGGTCTTTATCAGATATATAAAATATTTTCTTCTAGCCTGTGACTTAAAAAAATTTGTTTTTGGTAAATCAGTGTCCTTCGAAATGCAGTTTTTAACTTTGATGAAGTCAAGTTACCAATTTTCCCTTTTATGTTTTGTGCTTTTTGTATCCTATCATCAAAGAAATCTTTGCCTACCCCAAAGGCTGTGGAGATTTTTTCTAACTTCTACAGTCTGGCTTTTATGTTTAGGCCTATGATCCACTTCAAGTACATTTCTGCATATAGTATGAGGCAAAGGTTCTTGGCAGAAATTAACTGACCATAGGTGCAGATGTATTTTAGAACTCTATTCTATGGCACTCTACAGTTTACACATCAGCTTCACATCCTGTGTGTCACTGAATCATTTCATTCAGTCCTCTTACTCTCTTCACAACCACCTTATGGGGTGGGCTTCTTAGGCCTGATTATACCCATTTTATAGATAAAGAAACCTAGACTTGGGGATTATCACCTTAGGACACCTTCTCAATAGCTGTGGAACCCTGAAATTTTGGCTTAAGTAACACAGAAAGGTAAAGGCTGATCTGGTATCATCAACTTAGCAGTCTGTTCTAACTCTGCCTGTCAATTTCTTGGGTGAGTGGTAGGTCACAAAGGTAAATCACAACTGTGCTATGCCTGTCCCCCCCAACCCCCTACCAAACCCCGACACACACAGATACACACCGACATACACACAACCCCCGAGAGACTTCTAGGCTGTATTTGTCTCAAAAGACATCAGTGGCTGACCTAGTGATAGTGGTTCTTACAAAACAGTTCAGCACTTGCTTGTGGTCCTGTTTCTGGATCAGACAGAAACAGACTGGTTCACCCTTACTGTGAGCTCCACCCAAACCCCATCCTCTGGGCAAGGACAGAATGCAGTCTCCAGCAGCCACTTGGCTCAGAGTCAGCACGGTAAAATCTGCCTACGCCTACTCGCAAGGGTTCCTGTTTAATCAGAGGACAGCTGTCACTGGGAAAGCCCCCACCCCTCAGACAGCAGGCATGAGAGCCTGGATGGTGGCACCCTCACAGGCTGTTGGGGATACAGCTGCAGGGGACTGAGGTTAGGAATGAAGGAGTAAGGAGTTCAAAGTGGTCTGAGATAAGGGGCTTCTGACGGTAGAGGTGGCATGAGGCACTTCAGAATGAACTTAGAGGAGGGCTTCCACAGTCCCTGTGTGACTTCAGGCAGGTCCCGTGCTCTGGGGGCCTGTCTCCCCACCCATGGAAGAACACATTAGGTTGGGTGATTTCCAGGGTCCTAGTCAGCTCTGAGTGGACTTGATTCTGGGACCTGGAAATGCAAAGAAAGAAGGTCACACAGCAGTGATGCTGGCTGTGGTGGAGGGAGAAGGGCTGATGATCAACAGGGATAGGGGATGAGCAGAAAGCAAGGCAGGGGAATGTACAAGTGCCTCATTTTCTTTAAGGAAGAAGACAGTTAAGGTGAAACTGGCATACTGAGCTGGTGAGAAGGTGGCAAGGCATTATTGATGAGGAATCCATAGTACAACTGAAAGAATTCTCGACCTGGTCCAAGGCTTCATAGCTGTAAGCCTCAGCTTTTCCACAGTAAGCATGGCTACAATAATTACCTGGAATGATGCTGAAAAGAGCTCTGCCACAACCTAACCCCATAAACACAGTATTGTTAACACAAATACGCTATAATTAAGCATCTTAAATCCTATTTTTCCATGTTCTATAATTAGCCTCTAATTAAAATAAACTTAAAAAAAAAAAAAAAAAGAGCTCTGCCAACTCTAAAGCCTTCTCAAACAGGACTTCAGTATCATTAGTCATTAGATCCTTTTCCAACAGGAAGAACAATACTGCTCCCCCTTAGCCAACCGAGTGGATATCTTTTCTATGTACATGCCTTGACCTCATCTCCAACTTGAGTGTGTGTGTGTACAGAATCTGAGCTAACTGGTAGAGATCCATGAAGAGCAATAGGGGTCAAGAGTTGCATCCATGTGCATATGGGAATGAGCTGACATGGGAAAACAGTCACCTCTTTGAAAGAGAGTGCACGAGAAAGAACCTTTCATCTCCCATCTCCAGTTCACCCAGGCTTGGGGAGCAGGGGGTGGGCATGACAGTATTTTCTGGCATGGATTCTTTCAAACACCCAACTCTTAAAACCCTCTGCGTGACCTCTCTGGTGGTTCAGTGGTTGAGAATCTGCCTTGCAACACACAGGATTTGGGTTCAATTCCTGGTTGGGGAACTAAGAGCCCACATGCTGTGGAGCAACTAAGTCCATGTTGTAACTATTGAAGCCAAAGTGCTCTGGAGTCCACAACTAGAGTCTGTGCCCTTGCAAGGAAATATCCCGCATGATGAAACTAAGACCTGACACAAGCAAGTAAATAAAAAATTAAAAAAACAAACCAAAAAACCCAAAATCTTTTGAGCATCAGCTTGAATTTCTGCTTTGTGAAAGTAAATGACCCCGATAACTCCACTAGGACTTTGAATGACCCAGTGTCACTCAGTGAGGGCTACTGAGCAGGATTCCTCATGGGGTTGGCAATAGGGCAATGGGGTGCGCGTGGAATGCCAGTACCTTTTAGGTTCAGAGCACTAGTCTGAAGACAGAGTATCCTGTCCCCCATCTTTGCTTTGAATCAAAGAATGCTGTATTTATTCTGAATTTCATAAAGTATTAAAGGTCATACGATATTTATGCTTGTCAAAGGGGAGTTGGCTGAGAAATTCTGGTATAGTGCCATCCTGGATGGATCAGGTAATCGGGGTTGAATCCTGGTCTACTCACTTTCCAATTGTGCCTTTCAGCAAGTCTTTCTCTGAGTTTCCTTGTGAATAAAATGAGGGACAATCATATCCACCTTATAAGATTGCTCTGAAAAGGGAAGATGAGTAACAAACAAAGCCTTTCTAAACCTGAGGACCTGAACAGCTGTGCCTGCAGTAGGGCAGAGGACTTCTGACTGAATACACACACACGAGCTTGGGCAGGGTGGAGGTACACTGAAGAATGGTAAAGTGGTTGGACTTAGGAATCAGAAAGCCTTGAGAGGCTGCTCATCTCTCCAGGCTGTGTGACACAAGCAACTGCTTAACCATACTTATCTCTAAAGGGAAGAGTACCAAAACCTCATAGAACTGTTAGGATTAAATGAGCTGTCTGATACGGCCCACAGTTAAGTGTTAGAATTACTGATGTTAACATCCTGGCAGTTTACTTCAGTCTTCCGTGCTTCTGTGCTCCCTAACTTCAGCTTAGTTCTGGAACCTGTGAATACTACTCCTACGGCCAAAGCTCCATCCTAGGCCCAGGAGGCAGGAGTTAATATGCCAGAGGCTGGAAGCTCAGGCTGGGCTCTACATTCTTTCCAGATCTGTGGTCTTACTGTCACCTGCTGTGGCTTAAGACAATGAAGGGAAGTTAAACTTGAAGACCCACAAATTCATGTAGTCCACTTTGGAAGGATCTGCATAAAAATGGTCAAATAGGCAAAAGTTTCAGTGATTGGAATGGGTAAGCATCAGTTATGGCTCAGAGCATGACTGAGTCTGTCTTTCCTAAACCCAGTGGACAGAGTCATCAGGTATTTCTGGAAAGGCTGCTTTTTCCTGAGAAACATATGTACCAAACCACAAAAGATGGAATAATCAACTTTACCGGATGGCAAGCTTTCACAACACCAAAGAGAACTCAACTGAACTTCTCATTCCATAAGACTCAATAAACCTGACACACTCATTTTAGAGAACTTCTTGTTGGTACAGTCATTTCATTAAAATACTTCTGGCATACAGACATGACAAATCACAACCTGAAACTCTATCCTCTAAAGAACCTCAAAGAACAATACAGTAGTGCAGTATGAACCCATGTGCAACTTCTGTAGTAAGTTTTGATATCCCCAAATTGTGAAAATAGCTAGCATTTACATAGCCCATACTTTGTGCCAACTACTATCTTAAGTACTTTACATATATATGATAACTCATCACAATCCTATGAGGAAAGTACAAGAGTACAGTCACTCCACTTTACAGATGAAGAAGCTGAGCCAGAGATCAAGCAATTTGCCTAAAGTCACATCGGTTAATTAGGCTCTCAGAGTTGATTAATGTGGAGCCTTTGGCTAGTGATCTTTATTATTTTTTAAAAATGAATTTTGCTTTAAAGATACACTGAAAACTGCTTTATGTTTATTTGTACTTAGGTGGTGGTATCTGGCTCTTGCAACCTCATGGACTGTAGCCTACAGGCTCCGTCCATGGGATTTCCCAGGCAGGAATACTGGAGTGGGTTGCCATTTCTTTCTCCAGGGGAACTTCCCGCCCCAAAGATCAAACCTGCATCACCTGCACTGGCAGGCAGATTCTTTACTACTGAGCCATCAGGGAAGCCCCACATGTACTTAGACCAACAGGTAAACAACTAACTTTAAGACTGGTAAGTGTTATGCTGCTGCTGCTGCTAAGTCACTTCAGTCGTGTCCGACCCTGTGCGACCCCATAGACAGCAGCCCACCAGGCTCCCCCGTCCCTGGGATTCTCCAGGCAAGAACACTGGAGTGGGTTGCCATTTCCTTCTCCAGTGCATGGAAGTGAAAGTGAAGTCACTCAGTTGTGTCCGACTCTTAGTGACCCCATGGACTGCAGCCTACCAGGCTCCTCTATCCATGGGATTTTCCAGGCAAGATTACTGGAGTGGGGTGCCATTGCCTTCTCCGGTAAGTGCAATGAGAGGGTCAGAAAATGTGGACGGGGGAGGCTGCTTCCAGTTTGGGAGTTGGGTGGAGGGTCAAAGAAAGCTTCCCAGCAGTGGCACCGAGTTAGGCCTTGAAGGATAAAAAACACTAGTGTCTTATATTTAGTAGGTGCCTACTTAATAAAACACAAATATTAATGAAGTTGATGACTCAGATGACACCAGGAAACAAAAGTCTGTTAGTTGTGACCCTGTGGACTGCAGCAGCAACCCCCCCCTCCCCCGCCCCCGGCTCTTCGGTCCATGGGATTTTCTAGGCAAGGATTCTGGAGTGGTTTGCCTTTTTCTTCTCCAGGGGATCTTCCCAACCCAAGGATCAAACCCAGGTCTCCCGCAATGCCCTAAACAAAATGCATACCACATGTGTGACAACAGCCATTCATTCCAATATCTAGTTACTCCAGTTTCTGACTTAAGGCTTGGCTGTCTACATTCCTAATACCACACAATAGATCACGGAGGCTGAAATCTAGTATTTTTTCTCTTCCTATGATAAGTATCTTTTATTATCCTATCTGTGTGCAAAACACAATAAATCATCTTTGTGAAAAGACAAAAAACAGAGCATTCTTGCTATGGATCCAGGCAAAGGTATGACTAACAAAAATTTCCTCACAGAGGTCACTGAACACTGAGGTGAACTGATTCTAGGAACTATAGTAATTGTCTTCTCATGAAGCCAAATTAATCAACTTTGATGATACACTTTAAGTATTAAAACCAAATAAGGCACAATATGACTCAAAGTTTATAAGTAGAGTAACAATAACCTAGAGAACATATAATTAAAATATTCTGCTGAACATGGAACTGTACCACATTTATATCTTAATCACCATTGGTAATACTCAGAATTTTTATAGCATAAAAGATATTTTTTTTCTGAAAAAGTAGTCTGGGAGGTATGGGGTAGAGGAAAGTGACTCAGATTCGAGTATATTTAAAAAAATTTTCTTCTGTACTAGATACTAGGTTTTTTTCTTTGGTTTCAAAACTGGGTGTATAATCTACAAATGTGGTATTAATGAATTCAGCATAAAGACTTAAAAAAAAAATACAATTATACCAGCAGTTTTGTGACATATTGGTAAAGCTGTTCGGTAAATGCTTCAGGGGAAAACTTCTCTTTCACCCTGTTTCTTCCAGCCAGTCCCATTGTGGCTTTTAAGGAAGGTTCATGGATGAACTTTTCTATTGCTTCTGAGAAGTGTTCTGGGTCAGGGTCACACAGAAATCCTGTGACACTGTGGACGATGGACTCCAAGGGCCCGCCTGAATTAACAGCAATGACTGGGCACTGCATGTACATGGCCTCCAAGGGAACGATGCCAAAGTGCTCATTGCTTGGTGTGTAAAGCACACACGTGCAGCCTCGGAGGAGTGAGATTTTCTGTTTGTCTGAGCAAGACCGAAGGAAGGTCACATACTGACCTAGGTCAGACTGCTGGACCATTTTCTTCAATTCCTGGTAGTGCTGTACGTTCTCCAGGACTCTCTCATCATAACCACCTGCAATGATCAGATGAACTTTGTCCCAATCTTGGGATGTCAATTTCCCACGCAGCTTTACAAGGGCTTCTAGTGCCAAAGTCAGATTTTTCTTCCTTTCATATCTGTTGATGGAGAGGAATATGAATTTTTTCCCCTGGGGGACTATGTCATCAAGCTTTTCAGGAATAGCAGAATCAAAGTTGACGATATTCAGAGATGGGTAGAGGACAGCAGGGTCTATATGAGACAGGGACTTGAACGTTTCCTTGAAAATGGCAGCTGTGAACCGGCTGTTGACCAAGATGCAGTCTGCCATGCCTGTGGTATATTCCTCTATCCAGTCAATTGGGGCCCTGTATAGGCATTTAATAAAAGAATCTCTCCTGGTGAGAAGCAGATCTGGGAAGTGACAGTAAAATAGGATTTTCTTACGCCGTCTGGCCAGCTTGAACACGGGGATACAGGCAGACACCTAGCCAAAGCAAAAATGAGGAGATGAAGTGACTGGTCAACTAAACTTCAGCCAAATCAAACAAACAGACACCTGCCCTGCCTCCTAGTTTGTGAGTCCCTTGTGGGCAATGTCCGATTTTGGTTTGTGTTCCCCCAGACTCTCACCTAGTACAACACCTGGGAGACATTTTCTGGATACATGCTAAATATTTAAAGTTGCAAGTCCAGTGGTTTCCTCTAGAACAGCACTGTCCAAGGAAATAAAAAAATCTAGTAACTACGCAATAACTTTTTAAAGGTTAAATTAATTTTAATGTATTCTAAAATATTATCACTTCAAACGTAATCAATAGTTAAGAAGTTAATGAGATCATCTATTCTCTTTTTCTCACATTAAATCTTTAAAATCAGATGTGTATTTTACTCTTACAGTACATCTCAGTTCAGGCTGGCCACATTTCAAGTGTTTAATAGTCACCCAGGGCTAGTGGCTACCATAATAGAGTCACTCCAGAATCTACCTCCTCCTAAGGAACTGAATCAATGAACTATAGTAGTTTAGTGTAGTTTAGAGTGGAATCAAGATCGCCAGGGCTTGAATTTCAGCTCTACTAGCTAGCTGTGTGACTAATTTACCTCTCTGTGGGCCTTCTTCTGAAAGGTGGTGACAATTATAGTTTAAAATGTATAGTTTTTGTCATTATTAAATGCACTGGTGTTATGTAAAACCTGTAAGAATTTAGCACACACTATGTGCTCAGTATTTATTGAAATGTTAACCATAATCATCACTAGAGACTTTCCTTCCTGTTGAGTAATCTTTACAAATGACTTCATCTCTAGCTCACTTAACACCTGAAAAAGGTGAGCTTTATGGATATTGAGAGATTTACTCAAAGCTACTTAGAAAGTAGAAGATATGGAACTAGAATCCAGGCTTGGCCAAGCTTGTTTATCCACTACAGTCTCAGCTGCCTGATGCTTACTGACTAGTTTTACACATGTGGATTGCTTGGTAAACACCCATGTTTCTCAAAAAGGAGTAACCTGAACACAAGCAAGGATGACAGAAGTAACTCAGAAGTAACAATTAAATATAGATACAAACGTGATGCCATTTCTACCTATCAGTTTGGCGAAGACGAAAATAGTTTACAATAGCCAATGTGCAGGAGAGCACAGAATAAGAGGCTCTATCACTGTGGGAGACTAGAATGACACAACCTCTTTGGAAGGCAAATTTGGCAAGCTACTGTCATTTAAGACATACAACTTTTTGACCTACCAGTTTTATTTCTATGAATTTCAAAGACAATGCTTGCAGAAATACAAAAAAATAAAGATATAAGGATGTTTATTACAACACTGAACTGGGACTTCTCTGGTGGTCCAGTGGTCAAGACATTGCTCTTTCAATGCAGGGGGTGTGGGTTCCATCCCTGGTCAGGGAACTAGATCCTACATGCTGTGCAGTGCGGCCAAAAAAAAAAAAACAAACCCCAAAACCCCAAACTGACTTATTCACACAAAAAAACTGGTCACATTGCTGCTGTCCTTTAGCAGAAAAATGTATAAATATGACACAGTCAAACAAAAGCAAAATTTCCAGTCATTGTGAAGAATGACGTGAATCTGTAATATTGATATATAAGGATGTCCTAAGCAAAACTTTTTGGTGAAAAAGAGCAAGCTGACCAATAGTAGAAGAATAAATAAGTAGAATAAATAGCATAAATAGAATAAATAAGTAGGATAAATAAGAAGATGCATCTATAAACAGACATCATATGCTAGTACAGCAAACAATTTCTGGATGCATACAGAAACTGTTAACAGTGTCTGTCTTTAGGGAGTGGAACCAGGGTGGGGTTTTTACATTAGTCTTTCACAATATTTGAATTTTTAGTCCTGAGTAAATGTTACTTTTTAAAATAAATTTTTTTGGGGGGGCGGGGGGTAAGACATAAAAAGGGTCTAGAATAGCTAGAGTCCAGATTCAGGTAAAGGGCTTGGTCTTTTCTCCAAAGGCTAATGGGGAGCCATGTTAAAGTTTTAACAGGGACGTGACATGTTGAGCTTCGGGTGTTTAAACACATTACACTACTGAGGAACAGAGTGGCTTGACAGAGAAAGTTATAATGGAGTATGCATAGCCTGGAAGTAGTGTCAACAGGAATAATGCCAACAGGAAAGACATACAAGTTACTGAAAAGTAAAACTTGACTGAAGGCTGGCTTCTAATGTTTGCGTTTCTTAGAGCGAGCACCAAGGCCCATATGCTTCAGAATCACCCGATGATCCAGTGAAAATGCAGATTTCGGGGGCACACCTCAGGGGCCCAGGATGAAAACTCCTGAGGGTGGGGCCAAGTAATCTGCCACTTCAGCATGTCCATACTAAAGTTCGAGCTCCATGGTGTCACTCCCACTCTAACCTCTCCAAATCAGTTCCCACCTTTCCGAACCACAGACCGAGAGAGGTCAGCAGAGGTCCTGGGCGGGGGGGAAGGGGGGAGCGTGCACCTCTCAGGAGTGAGTCAAAGGGAACAGCGAGGGTCGGCCGTGGCCGCCTCACCTGGTCGCACACGACCACGTCGAACTCCTCATCTGCAAGGAACAGCACGTACAGAGCCAGGAAGATCATGCGCACGTAGGCGCAGACAGCGGCGCCACGGCCGCCCCAGCCCAGGCTGCGAGGCAGCCAGTCCCCGGCGCAGTGCACCGACAGCTCACGGCTCTCCGCGAAGCAGTGGCCCGAGTCGTAGTGCGCCGTCCAGATCTTAACGCTACATCCGCGCGCCTGCAGCGCCAGCGCTGCGTCGAGCACCAGTCGCTCGGCGCCGCCCACGCCCAGGTCTGGGTGCAGGAACAGCACGGTTGGCTTAGGAACTGAGTCGGCATCTTGGCCGGGATTCTCCGCCATGGCCAGGAAGCCACGCCTGCACCACCAGCCCTCTTAAGGGCTTCCGCGCAGGCTCCTTAGTCCGGCTTCCCAGCTGGACCTAGCGGCGCGTGCTTCGGTTAGGCCACATCAGCGCGAATCTGTGGGTGTCTAGTAACTGCCGAAGGAAATTTCTCGTCTGACCATGGCTAGATCGTCCCATTGGTAGAGACGTGACTCTAGGAAGGACGCTGTGGCCCAAGGGAAAAATACAGGAGGCCTGTAATTCCCATACAGCTGCTCGTCAAATCTCTCAGAGCAGAATCGCTACAGGCATATCGTGGGACAGCCCAGGCGTCCCTGGAGTCAGCGAGGGCCCTGCCAGCAGGTCTCGGGGCGGGACCTGGGGTATTAGTTTCTCTGGCTGCGAGGCTCTGCCAGTTCACTTCAGCTCCCTGCCACCCTTCTGTCTTCAACATGGTATGTGGCCCCAGTCTCCTTCCTTGTCCCGCTTTCTCCCAGGCGCCCCGATTCCCGCCTCCCGCAGTTTCCTGGCCTTCCCCATGCGTGTCCCGGTCTCGGCCGTCAGGGCCAGGAATCTGGGGGCTGTCCGGCGGCGCTCACCAGTCTCTGTCCTTGTCTTCCTCTGCAGCCTGGCCCGACCCCCAGTGGCACTAACGTGGGTTCCTCGGGGCGCTCTCCCAGCAAAGCAGTGGCGGCCCGGGCGGCGGGATCCACGGTCCGGCAGAGGTAACGGTCCTTGCGAGCTTCTCGGCTGTGGCCTCCTAGGGATGGGGCCCAAGAATTCGTTGGTCTTGAGAAGGAGACCCCAGAATGTTAAGATCCATAAGGGCAAAACGAGCTTCCTGTGATGTGGCCATACGGGTAAAGAGGTTTTGGTCTTTTATGTCTCGAGAGGGAGGCAACATTTTCTTTGCTCAGTTTTGAGTATCACTCTTGAAAAAGGAAAGTTAAACTGGAGTAAGGTCACAGCATTGAGAAAATTGACGTCCTTAAACTGGTATCTTTAGACCTGAGCCTAGCACATTTCTATCTGGAAGTCCCATGCACACTCAGTCTAACATAACTCGTTCAACGCGCAGTTCAGTCTCCTTTCACCTCAGCTGCCTCCCTAATTATGTCTCCCTACGTCCTTATGGTACTGTTGTAAACTCGTTCGCCCAAAGCCAGAACTTCAGCATCGTCTTGGATTTTTTTTAATGCTCAGTCTTTATTCAATACGTTTATATTGCACACTAAAACCTTCTCATCAGTTCTTTCCTTCTCCATTTTCTACCGCCTCAGTTTAGCCCTCAATTTCTCTCATCTAGAGAAAATTTCTACCTAACTCATCTCCTCTCCAGGTAATCTGCACTCTAATGTGTCCTTCTCTGATTCTGTCACACTGTTGGTTAGCTTCGGTGTTAGTTTCTTGTTGCTTAAAACACTGCAGGGGATGGGGAGAGGGTTACCAAGACTCTTTGTGGTGGTTTTTTTTTTTTTCCCCTCCAGTCTAACTGATTCTCTTCTCTCTCTTTATGATCTAGCAACGGTGAGTTTATTACTGTTTTCTGAACTCACTAGACATCCATCCCCTCCCCCCGCCCCTCCCAAGTTTCTGTATAAGACTAGGCTCAGAGGTTATTTCCACTAGAGGCCTTCCTAACGCCAAAGGCAACAGTAGCTGCTAGTCTTCTCTTTTCCTCCCAAGCATTTTGTTCATGCCCTTCTAATAGCATTTGTGTTTCCATATTTATCTCCTTCTCCTGACTTTGACAGAAACTGCCCGTTGTCTCTGCCTTACCATAAAACAATAGATGATGAGTGAAGGAAGGACTCAAACCACCCTGTAGTCTTGGGATTTTTTTTTTTTTTTTGGAAGGGGTTTGTTATCTAGGGAGGAAAAGAACAGATACGTGAAAACTGTCCTCAAGGATGTGACGACGTGACGAGGGATGAGACTTTTCTTATTGGCTACAGTAAGTAAATCTAAAACTGATGATATGAACTCACCTGAGACAGATTTCATCTTAGAGCAAAAAAAAAACTTTAGTGGAGCTGTCAGAAATGCTAAAGTGATCCTGACTCATTGTGCCCTGTCATTAAGATGTTCAAGGCAAGGCAGGGATGGACCAGCTGGAAAGTGTGTCGAGCTGTGGTATAGGTTATTCGGTCTTGGAGTGCTGTCTTGTTTCCACCCTGGGTTCCAGTACATTCTTTGTACTGGAATGGAAAACATGTATGGGTAGGTACAGTTCCTTGGGGAATGGGTCTAGTTAATGAGAATTAGTAGTACTGTGGCAGGGAAGTTGGGCCATCTGAGAACTTTTATAGGAAAAAAAACAAAGAATTCATGTACTTATTAAATAGAACAAAATTATTTACTTAATGAAAATGAAATAATTGCTGCACAAGTGAAATGGAGAAACAAACATCTGAGGACATATGTAGCTTATCAAGTTGTGGGTGTTGGTGTCGTCTTTTAGAATTCAGTGTGGCTGGGGCCAGTGTAACTAGATAGACCTTGGTTGTATTGAGAAACCCTACAGAGTTCCCTTCTAGAATTTTGGTACTCTTTTAAGTGTTACTTCATGAGTGTAATACAATAGATATTGGCTGTCTATGAATATGTTCCCTTTTTGTGAGTTTGTAAGAAAAAGTTGAAGCTAATAGTTAATAATAACAGTGCTATGCATTATATGGCTCCCAGATTTGAGTTTTGTCTCCATGCTCAATGAGGTAATAGAGGTAGTACCTTGGAGAAGAAACTTTGGGATTTAGTTGTTACCATATAAAAGGAAGTTGCTAGGATGAAGAGGAACAATCACGCATTATAAACTGTAAAGCTATAAAAGCTACAGTGTTCAGGATTAATGGGAGTCAGGGATAGTAAGATGATGGACTAGCCAGGGGTATTAAGGAAGTGATCAAATGGATACTTGAGGGTGCGTGTCAGGCTCTGTTCCTGTCATGAGGCTGTATTTGTGGAGAAGCTAGGTAGGGTCTGACCTCTGAACCTTATATTCCAATGTAAGAGACCACAGCAAAGGCAGATAGATAATTTCAGGCAGTAAGGCCAAGAAGAAAAGTTGGGTGTAGAATAGAGAGTGGGGAGGGACAGGGTGTTCAGAGTAGGTGACGTGTGACTTGAAACCTAAAAGAGACAAGGATGCAAATCATGCCATGGAACAGCCAGAAGACCATCAAGTTAGAACAAAGTATGTTAAACGTTGGTTATGAAAACCATTGGTTAGGGTATAGAAGAGGCAGTTACACAGTGGCCAGAAAGAAAGGGTAAAATAGACCCCAAAGAAATTTAGTTTAAAATTAAAATGTCCTGTGTGCCAGCAGATGTAAGAAATCTTCAGAGAGGCTAGACTGATTCCATGAGGGGGTGGGGGGCTCCTTGAGGTGTTGAAGACAGGAACTGGAGTAGGGTGGAGGTGGGAGTAGTAGAAAGTACATGGGTCCTAGTCTTGGCTCAGCAGAAGACTTGTCACGTCCACACTGGGTTTATCATCTTGGTCAAATTTCATGTACTTACTCCACTGAGTAGATGATGTGTATCTGTATGTGAAAGATCTTCTGGGTATGAATTAATCTGTAAATCCCTGTGTCATTATATTTACAATCAGTTTTCCCATAGAAATAGTCATACAAATGGAGTTAGAAATTCCCAGCTGACCACATGGCCCATAATTAACATGTCTGAAATATAACCTTTTGAGTACAGTACACCTAAATCATTGTTTGACACTGTTTTTAGATTTCTAACATGAACGCAGCTCTTTTTGCCAGAGCCCACACTGGAACCATGACTCTATTCTCCCACTCAACGCAGCAGGGCAGGCTCCCAGTGCTTCTTGCATTCAGAGTGTGGGATTAGGTCCATGGTAGGGTGAGGTGGGAGCAGGATCAGAGTTTGGAGGACAGTGAGAAGAGATGGTGGGGATAGGGTGTTCACTTATGGTCTCTCCCTGTATGCCCGTCTTCTCAAAAATCCAGAACCAGCAGCCCAGAGATAACTGAAACAGGATTTTGAGGGAGGGTGTGTTGGGATTTGGTTAATGGTGGGGGGCAGTGATGAAACTGGGCTTTCTATCTCTCCTCTTCCTCTCCCCTTCCCTAGAATTTATAAGTTGGTGATAAATGGGCTGAAGAAGGTTTCTTGTGATCTCTCTCACACTTACTACTTCTTTTCAAGTGGTCCCACTCTCACTCTTGAGTGTAGGTGAGAAGTGGAACTGGAGGAGTGCTGTATGAGGGGATAGCTGCTGGGGAGGGTTTCCAGTGACCCGGGAGGGGACGGGAGGGATTCCCTGGTTCCTTCCAGGTCAGTGGCATTACTGCTGTTCACCGCTTCTGTGTGCTAAGGCTGCCTTCCCCAGACAGTTCACTTCACAAGCCTTGATCCCCCTTGTGAGGGATGAGTTTTGGTTGGGTGTTTCCTGCATTTTTCACATCCTACCTCTGTCTGAGATCTATGGTCAGTATATCAAAATAATGAAAACAGACTACAAAATAATTTTTCAACAAATGTGTACTCTGTTTTGAGACCTGGATTACAACTTACATTTTTTTGTCTCTTTTGTAGAAGATACAGTAATTTGAAAAGATTTTAAAGTAGTCATTTTAAAATCCGATTACATGGATTTAGGGTATTTTTAAGCAGGAATTTTTACTTGATTTCACAAAAACTCAAGTAAAGTGAACCTGAAAGGCAGTGTCCAAATGAGGTGCCCATACGTGTGAGCAAGTGAATGGGTTCTGAAGTCAGAACTGGGTCCCCAGCTAGAGCTCAGCCTCCTGCTGACTTTGTGGTCTTTCTGCTTAACCTTTTATGAACCTTGTTTTCCTCATTTATAAAAGGGAGATGGTAACTATTAATGGTTTTCTGGGTTATTATATGCATCAGCCTATGGCAGGCACTCAGTTCTTAATGGGTATCATGATCAGTGGAGTAAAAGCAAAACTTTGGAAGGTGTTGGCAAAGAAAAAGTTAATTTTTTGGTTCTTTAAAAATATAATGGTAGCATATGTCATAATGCTCTGATAAGGGTTTCCAAAATAAGGCCATTTGTAACATACTTTTTTCTCTCACAGGAAGAATGCCAGCTGTGGAACAAGGAGCGCAGGCCGTACGACCTCAGCGGGCACTGGGGGGATGTGGCGATTCTACACAGAGGATTCACCAGGGCTCAAAGTGTAAGTCTTGGAAGCAGACCTGTGATTCTGTCCAGAATCACAGAGCCCTTTGGCAGCACTGTGTCTCTGCCACCAGTGGTGTTTGCTTTGATGAGATTGATAAAACACAGCAGCTTTCTTTGTGCCAGGTGGGCTGGGTTTGGTTTGTTCATGTACCAGCCAGTTACTTTAGGGCTCAGAATGACATCTGTTCATGAATTGAGTGAAAGCAGGGGGACACCTTCCTGTAGCTCTTTCAAAATAAATGATGGGAACAGAGAGAACTGGAGGGAAAATGGCTTAATTAGATGAAATTGCTCTTCATTTGGTGTTCTTGTCCCACACTGAGAAATAGGACTAACCATTTGAATAGGAGCTGGGTGATTTTTCAAAGCTCTCCTGGAGGCATAAGCTGATATTATTACAGCCTAATGGGAGTTTCTGCATTAGGTTGTGCTGAAAAGTTCTTAGGCCTCCTTGCCTTTGGTGCGTGGTGATTGGACCCCTATCACTTTCCAAGTTCTTATGCCTGGGATTGCTCCCCATGCCTTACTCACTTCACTTTCTGATACCTTGTGGCAGACCTAATCCCACAGGTTTCTGACCAGGTAGACTCCAGGACACCACTCTCACTCTCTTTCAGTGTTAGTTGTTCAGTCATGTCTGACTCTTTGCGACCCCATGGACTGTAGCTGGCTAGGCTCCTCTGTCCATGGAATTCTCCAGGCAAGAATACTGGAGTGTGTTGCCATTCCCTTCACCTGGGGATCTTCCCGACCCAGGAATCGAACCTGGGTCTCACCCATTGTGGGCGGATTCTTTACCATCTGAGTCACCAGAGAAGCCTATGGATACCACTTACAGCTATTTCCTGACTTAATTCAGTGGATGAAGAATTGGAATAATGACAGCAACTCTCACTTGTATAGCACCTCAGGTTCAGAAGCTCAGGTTCAGGGAGGCAAAGCTACTTGTCAAAGACAAACAGCCAGCCAGAGATGGAACCAGCTCTTCTGACTATTAAATTCCATGCCATCTGTTTGGCAGCACAGAAGACAAAAATCAGCTTTATTTGGGTTAGTTTATTTAACTGGACCAGTAGCTTGACCTGGATCACAATTTAATTTAGGAAGACTTCCCTAGAATTCTTGAGATTTGGTTTTATTTATCAAATTTTTTTTTTTCTGTTACAATGAAGACTTGTGGAGAAGGCAATGGCACCCCACTCCAGTACTCTTGCCTGGAAAATCCCATGGACGGAGGAGCCTGGTAGGCTACAGTCCATGGGGTCGCTAGGAGTCGGACACGACTGAGCGACTTCACTTTGACTTTTCACTTTCATGCATTGGAGAAGGAAATGGCAACCCACTCCAGTATTCTTGCCTGGAAAATCCCAGGGACGGCGGAGCCTGATGGGCTTCCATCTGTGGGGTCGCACAGAGTCGGACACGACTGAAGCGACTTAGCAGCAGCAGCAGCAGCAGCAGCAATGAAGACTTGTAAGGTGAGAATGTATTTTAAGGAAGTAATTCTTGAGGTTGGGTATATGTGAGCTGGCACCAATCTGACAACCTTCTGGTCCTTGCTAGAGGTAATTTTTCTGAGCATTTCAGAGAGAAAGTTTGAAACCCGTTGTTCTTCAGGGTGTCCCGGGAACAACATTTTAACCTTTCTCGAGATGGTGAAACAACTGTCCTCACATGGGTGAGTCTGACTCGTGCTTGCTTTGGGCTCTTGTGCAGTGGGGCTTGCTGCTGCTGTGAGTCCTCCCAGGAAGCGACAGAAGCCATTCCTTTGAAGTGTCATAAACCACAGTATTGTCATACCACAGAGAGAGGTTTGTGGTGAAAGGACACAGATCCACATCTTGGAGCTTGTTGGCTCTTCCTGGGAGTTAGAAATTTTTTCAGGTTGATAATGATAGCATTTCCCGGGAGCTTACTAGCAGCCTGTGGTGTGTGAATATATTTAATACCTCAGCAACCCTATGAGAGAGATGCTATGATTATCCCCACTTTACAGATGAGGAAACTGAGGTTGGAGAAGGTGAATCACAGGGCCACAGTCACAGCTTGTGAGGGCCAGAGCTGGTTTCCAGACTCGAGTGCCTGGACTGTGAGCACTGCACTCTCAGCTTCATGCTCTCTGGCTGACGTTACTGTTAACGTCATAGCGAAGAGGTATGATCCAGTGCATGGTGATGATGATGTCTTCCTATGGACTTTTAAATTTGCTTACTCTCATAATTGTACACATTTTGGAAGAACAACATGGTGTACCAAGGACTTGGATCCCTGTGCATTGATTATTGTCCACTAGTGGATTGACTGTTAACCTGCTGCTCCGCTGGGTTATTCTACTGCCTTAATTATAAAGATTCTTGGGGTCTTTGTCCACCCCCAGGTATATCTGGGAGGTGAAGTGACATCTTGAATTCTCCAAAACTGGTGTTGGCAAGAAGAGTCAAAAAGGCGAGGCCCGTAACCTTTGACTGAAGTCAACATTCACAGGTTGTGTAAAATCAAGGAGTTCTACCTTTAAGAAACCCATGTACTAATTCTTAACCTGGAAAACATTTGATTTAGGGAAGGGCTGATGAGTAAAATCTGTTGATACTTCCTTTCTTTATGGTAAACTAATAAAAGTCAAACTTTTTATGTTGCCTAGAATGTTTGTTCCTTAAATACGGGAACCTTAAAGCAGTAAAATGAGCAGTGTATAGAATCAGAAAAGCTGAGTTCAGATCTCTCCTTTCCATTCTGGTTCTGTTTTCTGAGGCAAGTAATAATCTCTCTGAGCCTCAGTTTTTCTTCCTTATGAAATGAGATGAATATTTGTTTCACCCGTGTCTTGAGTTTGTTGATCATATGGGATCATATACTTAAAAAGACTTCATAACTTATAATGTGATATTCATCTTTTTATGCCTGGTTTATTATAGTTAGGCAATGAAGGTTGTCTTTATTAATTTGAAATAATAGTTTGATAATTGGCTCATTTGCAAGAGTTTGGGAAAATTTTTAAATTACTTTTTATTATGGAAAATATCAAACGCACGAAATCAGAGAGACTAGTGTCTCTAAGACAGATCCTTTTATCTGTATGTTTGATTAAAAGATAAGGATTCCTCCTTTCTAAATAACCACAATGCTGTCACCACACCCGCAAAATATCCACAGTAATAATTTTTGGAATATTTTTAAATGATCTAAATTCTATTCTTCGATGGATCTTGGGTGCTTTCCCCTCCCTTTTCCTCTAGGCAGTCTTTAATATTACAGATATTATAATGTATTACTACTGAAACTAAGCATGCCTTCTTTTCTTATTTCCAGGGGCCCTGTTCCAGTATTGGTTATGAGTCTTCTGTTCATTGCTTCTGTATTTATGTTGCACATTTGGGGCAAGTACACTCGTTCATAGATTCGGCTACATCCATCTGTCTGTCATCTGAAGAAGAAAGGAAAAAATCCCAACATATTTTGGACCAAAAACATAGTGATTTTCTGTTCATGAGGAAGAAATTTTCTGTAAGCTTACTGTTTTACAGGGAACTTTATGAGAATTAAAGAATCAATTTTTTTTCTATGGCTAATAAACTTTTTAATTCATTTATACCAAGTCTCATTGCCGATGCCTGACTGCTAGGGCACTTAGTCAGTCTGCCTTTAGATTTATAAGTAAATATGTAGAAATCATTTTGTGGATTTTTTTTTGGTTGGATTGACAGTTTCTTACATGACCATGTAGTCATTCAAATCCAAGATGCTGTAATTGGCCTTGGCTTGTTTTCTTCTAGGTATTTCCGTCCTGATGATTGTCATTTTGAGTGTTCTGTGGTTTTCAAGGAGTGTGCCTATGACTCCATCAGGCAGATCTGTGTTCAGAGGCAGCTGGTACCCAGTGGAATCGTCATAGAAATCATTCAGAAATCTTGGATGAAATGTTTGCTCATTCTGTTCTTTGTCTCCAAAACCACAGATAATATTTTTGCCTTTTCTTTCTTTCAGTTCTTAATTCTGTGAGTCTAGATGAGGGGTTTCAATCTATTTTATCACTTGTCGATAAACCCTTTTTGAAATAATTCATTTGGTAAGTTGGATTTCTCATATAAAATTTTGTTTCATTTTGAAAATTAAAGACCTTAATAATCAGTGTGAGATACCAGAATTTCTAAACTGAGTTGTTATAATTCTAACCAAAAATAAAAATTTTTGAAGTGTCACTTAGCTTATATTGCCTTCTGGCTATGAGCATTCAGTTTCTGACAGACCCTAGGAAATACCAAGAGTAGCTCAAAGGTGTACACTCTGAGTCTAGGACTCTAAGCCGGAATTTCTAAAGACTGAGAGATCCATGTAAAACACCCTAGTTGTCCAGTAGAATGTAAAACACCCTAGTTGTCCAGCAGAATCACAAAATGATGAAGAGGTGTATTAGTTTTAAAAAACTGGTAATTTGGAAAACATCTTTCTCTAAGCCTATTAAAAATTGTTTAGAAGAGGTAAGCAGTTTCATAAGTGTTTTTCTTAAATCCTGGCTGAAAGTAATTTCAGGTCCAAAGTGCCAAATTTAAGTGGTGAAAGTGTATATCTTTAAAAATGACTTCTTCAGGCAATACATGGGTGAGTGTAAATTGCCAGGTGGCTCAGTGGTAAAGAATCCACCTGCTAATGCAGAAGACAACAGGAGACAATGGGTTTGATCCCTGGGTTGGGAAGATCCCTAGAGAAGGGAATGGAAACCCACTTCAGCATTCTTGCCTGGGAAATCCCATGGACAGAGGAGCCTGACAGGCCCCCTCCTAGTCCATGGGGTTGCAAAGAGTCAGACACGACCGAGTATCTATGCATGCATACTTTTGTAAATCCTAACAAATGGCAAGTTGGGAAAAAATAATGAAAAACTGATTCCTTCTGATCTTGGGAATTGATTATTGCACAAAATAAGCATCTTCATTTTGAAAGTAAGAGGAAAAAGTCTCAATTTCATTCGGAAGAAATTAAAGATGGTAGTATCTGTAGTGGAATTTTTCTTTTTCTGATACTCATGTTGACAGTACCATTAACAGTTAAAAGTCACACATTTAATTTAGAAAAGAAATCTGTTCCTCTTGTCTGGAGGATTTTCTCTGGGGGAGATGCTAAAGCCACTTGGGGGAGCTATTTGGTTGTGAGGGGTGTATTCTCTGCACAATGCTGCTGTTAGCCTCCTCTGCCGAGCAGTGGTCTCTAGTGGACTGATTGCTGAAAGTCACTGACTTTTCTGAGCCAGTGATTTATAAGAAAATGCTAGTTTTCAGTGGCAGAGCAAAATGCTTCATTCAGCAGAAGGAACAGTGGGGGTTGGGCATAAAAATGTACAACATCTATTATGTAGCTGTTTTTGGCTCTGATGATACAATGCTAATACCATAGCTGAGAGTCTTAGTGTTCAAGCTGTTCCTTTTTCTTTTTTTCCAATTTTAAAAATTGTGGCAAAATACACATAACATAAAATGTACCACATTGGCAGTTTTTAAGTGTGCGAGTCAGTGGTACTGAATACCTTCATATTTTTGTGCGACCATCACCACTATCCATCTCCAGAACTCTTCCATCTTGCAAAACTGAAACTCGAAACCCACTAAATAATAACTCTGCTCCCCACCCCTTTCCCTCAGCCCCTGGCAACCACTATTCTACTTTCTGTCTCTATGAATTTGACTTTCTAAGTACCTCATATGAGTGGAATCATACAATATTTTGTCCTTTTGTGAATGACTCATTCCACTTAGCATCATGTCCTCAAGATTCATCTGTTTTAGCATATGTCAGAATTTCCTTCCTTTTTAAGGCTGAATAATATTCCATTGTGTATATATCACATTTTATGTTTCTTTCTTTTTAAACAGGGATTCTTAGACTTGTTTCTTGAGTCCTAGGAGATCATGAGCCATTTATAGTAATTTCAAAAACCTAACAAATTAGACTTTTACCTGCATTGAGGCTAACTTGGATCCCCAAATCCTCAAGCTTTCTTGACTATGGGATAGAATTCTAGCCGTTACTGAATAGACACAGCCGGTACATGCTGAACAGAAGCTCTAAGTGTTTAAAACTGGGAAAGTGAATTACATGATAACTGCAATTTGAACTGAGCATTTTAAGTCGCTGGGGAACAACCATGTTAGGGAAAGGGTCCAGGAGTCCCTAAGGCTAGTGAAGGAAGGAGAGACTGAGATTTCTGGGCCCAACAGTGCCTTGAATGCCTTCCAGTAAAACAGTAGATGAGAAGAAATCTATTCCTGGGAGAGGCGAAACATGTTATATAGTTTCTGTATTCACATCTGTCTTAGTCTAGACGCCACTTTTTTTTTTCTCCAGGTGCTAATATCCTCAAAGGAAGAACTGGAAAAAAAAATTCTGAAATGCCAAATGTTGGCATCAAGTTAAAATGACTGAAAATGTCTACAAAGCTATTTCAACAGGAAATACTGTACAGTGTATGGAGTTCCTGGGCACATGTTGCCCTGCTCTTGATTCTCTAAAGCTTCTCCCTTGGGAACTCCAGAGCTGCACTGCCCTGTCCCTCAAATGCTGCAGCAGGAGGGTTCCAGTCAGGACTAAGCTTGTTCCACTCTCTGGGGGTACTACTAGGACTTCTAAATTTACTGTACTTACTACCCCATCTTCCAGGCTTGGACGTGCTTCTGACCTGGGTTCACCTGCTGTCCCTGCCATTTATCAGTGGTGAGATCATGAATGTCTCTCTTGTCTTGGGGGTCTCATTTTCCTTAGCTGTAAATGACTAACGTATGATAATTCCCACCAAATAGGAGGTCTAAATGAGAAGGAAGATCCAATGGTTGCTTTGTTAATTAGCTAACAATTAATGAGTGCTCATTCTCAATAGTTTTAGAATTTTGTTTTTTATTTAATCAACAACCTAATGAGGAATTTACTATTTGCCCCATTTTACATAAGGGGAAACTGAAGTTTAAACCATTCTGCTTGTAAGTGGAAGAGTTGGGATTTAACTCCAGATCTCTGACTTACCGACTGGAGTCACATAGATAGGATTATTAAGTACTTGGGTTGAGGGCCAGGGAAGGGTGTCACAACAATAGAGCTTTCACACAGAGCTTTTAAAAATAACAGAATTTGGGGCTTCCCTGGTGGTCCAGTGGTTAAGAATCCACCTTGCAATGCCAAGGGACACCAGTTCAACCCTTGGTCCGGGAAGATCCCATGTGCTGCAGGGCAACTAAGCCCATGCACCACACCTATTCAGCCCATGAGCCTACAGCCTGTGCTCCACAAGAAAAGAAGCCACAGCAATAAGAAGCCTGCATTCTGCAACCAGAGAGCAGCCCCTCCACAACTAGAGAAGGCCTGCATCAGCAATGAGGACTCACCCACCAGCCAGAAAAACAAATAAGTAAATCTTAAAAAAAAAAAACACCCACAATTCCAAGAAAGCAGCCACTATCATTTGGTGTACTCCATGCATTACACAGCTTCAGTTTTGGTTCTGCAGAAGTTGCTTTCTCCACTTCTGTCCTGAACCTTGCTAATTCTCTGGAACTCTTGTTTGTAGAGAAAGCATAGTTTTAATTCATTCAACAAAAATGTACTGATTACTGTGTGATATGCCTTTCAACTGGGGTTTCAGAAATGGTGAGGCAACTCATTGGGCATTTGGGTGTTAGGATCCCAGTACCTCCTGGGGTTCCAAGTTCTACAATAGCTGTGTGATTATGTATAAAACACACAGGGAATACCTTCAAGGGCCTCTCAACTACTGGTGAAATTAGTAGTTGGGACCACAACTTAAGAACCAGTATGCTGACAGTGTGTGGGCAATGGTGTCAGAGATTGCAAAACTGGAACTGCCTTCCAGGAAATCTATACTGTATGGTCATTTGTCTAACACAGGAAGACTGGGGAACCCTGGGATACCCTAGCTGAAAGGACTGAGAGTTCGCTGTGTTCTCCTCATTGTACAACAGAGTTCTGAGGCCTCAGGGAGGAGGGGCTCATCCAAGACGGTGCAGGCAGTCTGTAGCAGGGCAGAGGCCAGAACCAGGCTTCCTGCTTCCAGGCCCAGGCTCTACTTCAGAGCAGCACTGTAAGCCCTATCTGGGTCCTCTGCATAAGCCAGCTGACCTGTCTGGAGGCTAGACTCTGCAACTAGATAAACTAAGTGGTGGGCTTTGCTCAGTGGGCAGTGTTAATCAAAGGGAAAGGAGTAAATGCAGCAAGGTTAGCTACTAAAAAATAATGTTGGTAAATTTAGGAGAAAATCAGCAAGTTCATAAGACTTGATGGAGAGACAAAAGAGGGAGAAACAATCAGTAGAACTGCACTGTTTTGTGTTCCTGTGACCATGGATGTGTGAGCCAAAAACACAGCAAGACTGACCAAGCAGGGGTAAAGTAAAAGCTGAACTTGTAAATACTACTCCTGGTTGCTCTGGCAACTAGGTCTCCTTCCCATGCTAAAGATAAAATAAAATATGCAAATTAAACTAAATAGGAATCAAAGGTAGTCATACCCAGTCTAGATGGCTCCATTTTGGGAAAGGTCTGGAAGTCTATACCTCATAAAGCAAGTGAAGACATGAGAAGAACTTAAATTACACATAAAAGGGTTAAATTAGTCCTGTGAACATACTTGCTTTTCTCCCTAATGACTCTAGTCTTAGGCAATGCAGATGGTAAATCCTGTCCTTGCTGGTCCTTATGGTCTCAGCTATTCTACTGGATAATATACACAAGGTGTTAGTAAAATCCCCTGGAGGAGGAAATGGCAATCCACTCCAGTATTCCCGCCTGGAGAATCCCCATTATAGAGAAGCCTGGCAGGCTACAGTCCATGGGATCGCAAAGAGTCGGACACGACTGAAGTGACTTAGCATGCTAGTAAGAGAATGGAAACTCATTCTCCTAGGGCCCAATCTAAATTGATTTGGGGTGTAGAATTTAAACAGGGGTTCTCAAAGTTTTGCGTGCACTGGAATCACCTAGGAGGAACCTGCTTCTGCTCCCTGGCAGATCTGGCCTGCCTCAGACTGGGCGTCCTGGCTCTATAAAATGGGAGTCACACAGTGGGGCCCATAGTTTACTCTAGGCCCAGCTCAGGTACAAGTGTATTAATTGAGTCTCCCTTTCTCTTTGAGGCTTTAACCATGGTACTATTTGTTTTGCAGCCTCTGCGCTGTGTTTGCGGAAATTCACCCTGCCTTGGGTGATTTTGTGTTTTGTGTATTTGTGATCTGGAGGCATGCATGGCTGGCTGGCAGTGGGGTGGAAGGCCCTGAGAACCCGCAGAGTCCTGGTTCTCCCTTTAGTTCTCTTTGACTCAAGGCAGTACCTCTTTTTATAGAGCACGTGTTGCCTGAATGAGCAAAACAAACACTAGTCAGACTTCCTTTTGTACTAGCCTTGCTGTAATGAAACCTTCAGTTGGCCCCAGGAGGCAGTAAAACCACGAACAGTGCCTCAAGTATTTCATGATTGTGCTGGCAAGGATTTCCTTCCTGGGTGGGCCATTAAATACTGGCATGGCACCCCCCCACCCCCACATCCAACCTGATGGTGGAAAAGCAGGGAGTCACTGCTCGAGGAGCTGTTGGACCCACCAGACTTGCAAACACCTCAATGAGATTGAAATGACGGTGTGAGGGGCCAGGAAATGTTTGTAGTAATGTGTGTATATCCTCTGTACTTCCTGTTGGTGGGTTTAGTAAACCCAAATTAAAGCAAATTTAGGTGAGTTGTCATTCTCACTCATCTCTGAACCTGGTGCCAGCTTGGTGGTCTGACCTTGCTCACTGCTCCTCCTCTTTCTTTTCTTCTTTCTCCGCTTCCCCTGACCCTCCGCCTCCCCTCTTCTCTCCCATTATGCTCATCTGTTCTATACAGCTCAAATATTCCTGGACTATTGTTTGCATAAATAAAAGATAAGTGTGCTAAGAAACACAGTCCTCTAACGGAAGTTATTTAAAAGTAATTTTGATTTTCACTTACATTTTTCCAAGTTGTTATGTGTTGAATTGTGTGCTCCAAAATTTATACACTGAAGTCCTAACCCCTAATACCTCAGGATGTGACCTTATTTGGAGATGGGGTCTTTATGGAGATAATAAAGTCAAACTGAGACATTAACATGGTCCTTAATCTGATGTGAACTGCATCTGTCTAAGAAGGAGAAATGTACAACAAACAGCCACACAAGGAGAACACCTTGTGAACCTGAGGATACTCATCTTGCAAGCCAAGGGGAGGGGCCTGGAACTGGCTCTTTCCCTCACAGCTAAACCTGTCAGTACCTTGACTCTGGACTCCTCGCCTCCAGAACTGTGAGGTGATATGTTTCTGTCATTTAAGCTGCCCCTTTTGTGGTACTTGTTATGGCAGCACTAGCAAACCAGTACATATTAAAAGGGAAGCCAGTTGGGAATTCTCAAGAGATGTTTATAACCACCAGCCCTCTTCCTGTCTTCCTAGTCCTCTGGCATCTGCAGCTGCTATGGAACCTCTTGATCTCTAAACTCCAGAAACCCTGCCCTACTACTAGCCTGAATTTTTCTAACACCTCTCCTGGGGAGCAAGAAATCAGCAAATTCTGACTCACTACTCTGGTATCTTGAGAAAGGTGGTGCCCAAATTGGAAACAGAAGCATTTTGGATCACTGGAAGTAGAAGATATCCCCAATGTAAATGTAAATGTGCCCTATTTCATACATGAGGTAAGCATGATTTCTATTTGGATTGGGACTTGTTCATGTCATGGTTAACTGAGAAAACCCCAGTGTTCTGACTCAAGAACTGACTTTGGTTGGTGGTAAATTCTTGGCAGGCAATTTGGTAGCGACCAGAGCTTGTTTAGCAGAGTGAATGGCATTCATACAGTAATCATAAAGCCTGGACCAGTGAAGGCCTGGAACAGCCACTGGGATTTGAGGGTATACACAGCAGCTTGGGGGTCCAGATTCAAGTTTTCACTTAGGTGTATTATCCTTACATTATTAGAATGAGCTCCACTCTGTCACTGTGATGAAAAGAGTTGTCATAGCAGGTCAGACACTGTTAGTTTTAGAGAGGTCAGTTTGCAAGGTAGAGGCCTGACTGGCAGTCTGCAGATTTGGCATTTGAACTGTTTCCTAACTGACAAGGCTGACTGATGGTGTGATTTCTCTCGTATACCAGTTCTTCTTCTGAGAGTCTGAGACTTTGGTAGTTGCCAGGCAGAAAATGCCTTGGCAACCACTAACAATGAAATCCTTGGGCCCCGAGTCTTTAACAGGCTTTCTGGGCAGAAACTTTGCACACATGGTTGCATTTTTCACTGCTAGACAAGGGATCATGCTTGATGTGTCCCTCACAGGAGGGAAGGGCTATAGGAAGCCTGCATGGATTCCTCCAGACCTCACCTGTGTCTTTCTCCTCCTATGACCCTATTACGTATCCTTTCACTGTAATAAACCTTAGCTGTGATGTGAGTACAACTATGTGATGAATCCTGTGAGTCATTCTAGAAAATCATCGAACATGTGAGTAGTCTTGGGGAATCCCTGAAAGAGTCACGGTGTTTTAGTTCTTCTTTTTTTAAAAATAATTTTATTTATTTAGTTTTGGCTGTGCTGGGTCTTCATTGCTGCAGGGGCTTTCTCTCTAGTTGTGGTGCACAGGCTTCTCATTGCCGTGGCTTCTTGTGGAACATGGGCTCTAGGTGCATGGGCTTCAGTAGTACGGCACGTGGCTCAGTAATTGACCCAGTAGGCTTAACACGTCGGAGGCATGTGGGAACTTCCTGGACCAGGGATTGAACCCATGTCGCCTGCACTGGCAGATGGATTCTTTTACCACTGAGCCACCAGGGAAACCCCTGTTTTACTTCTTAATGTGTTGTCGGCTTGTGCCTGCTAATATTTTATGTTTTCTTTATTCACCTTGTTCACGTCAACTCCCATTCATCAAGCTTTACTTCATGCACGTTGTTCTAGACATTGATATGTAGCAACTTCTTTAATCTTTTGAGGTACCCAGGACAGCTCTTTTTGTAGGTAAGAAAGCTGAGGCTCACAGAAAGGGAGTGATGCACCCAGCGTCATGGAGCTCCTGCTTGCATGGGGGAGCTGGGAGCCAGGGCACTCCGCCTCCACGTTAGTGTGACCAGCAGTCTCAGTTTGCTGTCGACTGAGGGCTTCCTGGAATATGGCACCCCGAGCACTAAACCTGGGGTGGTCCTGCGCAAAACCAGGACACCTGGTCACCCTACTTCAAGTCCACGGCTCTTTTATACTTTATCTGACTGATACTTCTGTTTTCCTGAGGGAGAGCTTGTCCCCAATAGGAGGTGGCCTATTTAGACCCAAATTGAGCCAGACACCTGGTCTCTCAAGGAGACCAGTTTCCAAAGCCTTTCCTTAGTGCCAAATACCCTGCGCCTCCCAACCCACTTTGCTCTGTCTGCTCTTTCCCTCTTCTCCACAAAGCATACCCGCCCCGGCCCCATGTCTGCCCACCACATTTTTCAGCATTACTGGTTTTAATTTCCTTCACCATCCCCTTTGCAAAAACTTCTTTCCTGATTTAATTACTATTTCTCTTAATTCAATTTCATTCTCTTGACTGTCCTTAAACTCCTAAATTTGTTTCTCCAAAGAATGGAATGGCAAGGCCCTGTGTTCAGAGATTAATTGTCGTCATTTTGCCTTCAAACATAGGTACTTTCTTATTTCTCTTCAATTATCTCTGGGAGAAAGGCAAGTGACCATCCTTCTTCCTAGGGCCTCTGTGAGAACAAACACCACTGGGGGCTGCCTTGAGAGAGAGAGAGGGAGGGAGAAAGAGAGAGACAGGGAATGCCAAGTCTCTTAAATTTCTCTCCCACCTTCTACTGACTCTAACCTCAGGGTCTGAGAGCAGCCAGAGTCCAGGTGACACAGGTGGGCTCATGAACAGGTTGAGGGGGGTGGGCTCCAGGGGCAGCAGTTCAGGCTCCAGAGATGTTGGTTCTCTGCTGTGAGGGGTTTGGGATGGTGAGGAGAGGGACGAGGGCTTGGCTCCAGCCTCAAGCATCTCACTCAGCCAAGGTCTTTCAGAGGAACTAAGGCTGTGGTCAAAGGAACAGAAACACTTTTGGCTAGAATCTCCCTTCCCTGGAATGCCCCTCTCAGGAAACCAAAGCTTCAGGGCTCTCTCCTCTGGTTACCTTTCCCATGTTCTCAGTACAGCAGCTTTCAACCTTTCAGCCCCAAACCCCTGTTTTTCCTAGCTCCATCACCCAGACTCTTCTCTGTCTTTGTGTACAGACCTTGAAAAATGGTTGCTAGGGTTATCCTGGTGGCACAGCGGTAAAGAATCCACCTGCCAATGCAGGAGACACGGGTTCAATCCCTGGTCCAGGAAGATCCCACATGCCGTGGGATAATCTAAACCCACAACTACTGAGCCTGTGTGCCTAGAGCCTGTGCTCCTCAACAAGAGAAACTACTTCAGTGAGAAGCCTGTGCACTGCAACTAGAGGGTAGCCCCTGCTCACTGCAACTGAAGAAGGCCTGCATGCAGGAATGAAGACTCAGCACATCCAAAAAATAAATAAATCAATCTTAGAACAAAATGGTTGCTAGAGGAGAGATGGTTGTAGGTGGGACCCAGACATCTTCCTACGTGAGTCAGTTACTGTGTCCCCTGCCCCCTGTGTGGGTGAAGCACCCTGGAGAGGCAGAAAGCACACGCTTTGGGGCTCTCAGACCAGGGCCTGAGATCCAGCCTGGTACGTAGAGGCTGTGTGACCTCGTTTCTCCAGTGCCCCGAGCCTCAGTGCCCTCGTCTGCGGATATTTAGATACTGTAAAGCACCATGTGAAAGGGGTGCAAGGCTACCTTTTATGTCAGGATTTAATGAAACAACTCAAGTAAAGTATTCAGCACAGTGCTTGGCGCATAATAAGCCTTAAACAACAAGCAGCATTATTCACACTGAATAGCATTTGGTTCTATATGTCATAGAATCCCCAACTTTTAGGACTAGAAAGAAAACTGAGCTTCTTTAAGCCCTCTCGTCTTCCTGCCCATTTAATTATGAAACCTTCTATTTGGTGTCTGACTCTGCTTGGATACCTCCTGAGATGGGAGGCTGGCTCACTGCTCTTGGGGAGTCCCTGCCCTCTTTGGGCTACTCTGTGGATGTCAGTTAGGAGCTCTGTTTACAGGTATGATGTACTTAAACCAATTTCCAGTTGCAGGCAACGGGAAGCTGTCCCCCATTCAACTACAAAAACATAGGCTGCCAGAAAACAGGATGCAAATTATAGTTTGGAGGATAATTCAGCAAATAACTCAATGACATACTCACTGGTGAAGGAATCAGGCTCTAGACGCTTCCCTTTACCCCTGGAGTTTGTGGTGCTCCAGTCCAGCTGAAGACAAGGTCCTGAGGATGAGGAAGAATCCAATTAATTTAGACACATTTTATAGACCAGGCATCAAAGATCCCAAAGGAACTCTGAAATCACCCTTTTCTTGGGTTCACGAGGACTCAGAAACAACACTGCCCATCCCTGGTTATTCATGCTCATTAAATGTCAGAATAGAGAGATTAGAGCTCGCAGGGGTTCCCTCCCCATTACTCTGGGGATGCTTGCCTGCATTTATGATGAGAAGGCCCTGAGGTGTTTAATAAACTACCTGGTTTGTCTAATATAGTCCTCCCAGGGCCTTGTTGATGTTCCCAGCTCCAAGTCACACATTCTGATACCGGGATAATACCAGTATGTATTTAAAATTCCCACTGTGTCTATTTCATCTTTATTTAAAGGAAATGAATTTCAAGGTTTAAAGCAGATTTTCTAATGTAAATCTACCTATGCACCTAGGAGTGAGGAGCTGAAAATATCACTATCATATGTATCAAGACAATAAGGGAAGGATTACTGCATAGGAACTGTACTAGACATTCATGGCTCATCTAACTTGAGATCCTGCTTCTCTAAGAATTGCAGTTTGTGAAACAATGGATTCTCCTCCTTAGGAAGTACATATTTGTATAGAGCTGAATTTATTCTCATTTAGGGTTTAGTAGATTTAATCGTCTCTTAATGATATATTTTATATGGACTATTATAAGGTTTGGATTGGACCTTAGAACTTAATTTGACCAATCCCTCCTGTTACAGATGAAAAAACTGAGACCCAGAGAGGTTAAAAGGTTTTCCCCAAAGTCACACAGGTATTTAAGTGTAGGGCTAGGATTCAAATCCAGATTTTAAAAATTCAAATGGTTCAAAACTCACCCCATGTGTTCTGGGATAAGCATTTTCAGCAGTCTCTCTGGCATAAAAGGGAAGTGTTAATGCTTCCTCATCCTCTACATCCAAGATCCTATTTATTTGGAATTAGCTTGGTGGAAGAATCAACTTGTTCTCGCACCGGTGCTGTCCCTGGCTCATACTGCATTGACAAGGGACCACAACCCCCTTCCCCTGACCTCCCCCCACCCACGCACACACGGCACCTACATATGTGCAGCAGGCTTTTAGGAGACTTGAGGAAACAGAGATTTGTGTCACCATGTTGCTTGTTTCTCCTTCCTTTCAGAGCACCTTTCTGCAGAATTCACCCCAGAAATTCCCTGTCCCTCACTTCAAAAAGAGAATAATTTAGTTCATCAATTCTCTTTCACTTAGGACTGTGTTTTGTTGCAACACAGACCTGTAAAACAATGCCTTACATAATTTTTCCCTCATGTAAAAGAAGTCTGGAGGTGGGCATTCTAGGGCTGGTGAGGTATCGTCACAATCTCATCAATGTTCTAACCTACTTTCATTTTTCCATTTTGCTATCCTTCGCACAAGCCTATTGTCCTCAAGCAAGATCACCTTAGGACTGCAAAATGGCTGCTGCAGCACAAGTCATTACATCCATGTTTCAGGTAGAGGAAGAGGGAAGGCCAATAAGGAGCATGTCAACAGAGTCAATGCCTTTTTCAGGGAGCATTTCCAGAAGTCTTACACTATAGTTATTTTCTTCATTCAGTTGGCCAGAAGATACTCACATGGGCACTCTTCTCCAGAGTGGAGGCTGGGAAGTCTAATTTTTCAGCTAGCACATTGCTGCCTCCAATGAAATCAGGGACCTGTGTAAGTAAGAAGAGAAGAATAAATTTTGGGTAGGCAACCACAATGTCTGCCACAACCCCCAACTCAGTTTTGGGCCTATAGCCAATGACTGGTTATTCTATTAAAGCTAAGAGGCCATCACAGGGCTGAAGAGAGGGAGCTGGAGGAAAAGAAATGGCTGAATCTTTCACCTGCTGTCTTCACTGACAAGTCTCTGAAAGTGGATTGGGACAACAAAGAGATTTATTTAGGGGCAACAAAGAGATTTATTTAGGGGCAACAAAGAGATTTGCCCACAGATGTGAAATTTACCACCCTCCTTAGAAGGCAGAAGTGGTTACAGTTGCCTTTTGTTTTCTTATTTCTACACCCAAGGGTTGTTGTGAGAATCAGAAGACAGATAGGGGAAAGCATGTTATCAACCATAAAACACTATTCAGTGACAGCAATGATCATTTATCATTATTACGAGTGTTGTCACATCTTCTAAAGCTGCATGATCAGCTGAAGAAAAGGATTTTCTGATGCAGAGCAAGAATGAGAGCCAAAGAGAAAAGGAGAGAAAGAGTGGGGGTGGGGGGGGAGGGCAGGGGGCAGAAGAGAGGAGAAGGGGAGAGGGAGGGGACAAGAGAAAGGTGGAGAGAGAAGAGTGGGGCCCCTTTTCTAGCAAAGGCAGAACAAAAATATATTGACATAATTGAATCCCATGTCTGACCCAAACACATATACGACTACCCAGGAGACAGTATCAAAGTTCCTTGCTCAGGGTTTTCTATCTAAAGAGTATCCCCTTCATTTTTGTTTTTGTCTGTTGCAATCAACATGTGGGATTTTAGTTCTCCGACCAGGATCAAACCACATTCCCTGCTTTAGGAGCTCAGAGTCTCAACCACTAGATCGCCAGGGAAGTCCCATACCCTTCATTTTTAAGCAATATATACACACTGAAAATTACGTGAACCATATGAAAAAGCACAAAGAAGTTTATTTGTTTTAAACCTGCTTTATTGATGTATAACTGACATGCCATAACTATGCACATTTCAAGTGTATGATTTGACATATTTTGACATACATGTACACTCATGAATCCATCACTACCATCAACGTAATCAACACATCCATCACCCCCCAAAGTTTCCTCATGCTCCCTCCTTCCTGCCCCTTCCTGGCCAAACCCCTTCCTGCCAGGAATCACTGATCTACTTCCTGCCACTCTAGATTCCTTTGCATTTTCTTGAATTTTATACAAATGGAATATAAAATTCCATAATGTCCTCTTTCTTGCTTAGCTTCATTTGCTTGGCATAATAATTTGAAAAAAAAAAACCCACAACTTATACAGAAGTATAATTAATGATGTAACATAGATTCTCCAGGACTGAGAACAGTTAATTAGCCATATTTGCTTCAGCTCTCCTCTTGTTTTTCTCATGTGATTTATACAAGGAAAAAAATTGTAAAAATTTGCATAATTCAATGAATAATTATAAGGCAAACCCCTGTGGGCAAGAGATGAACCCTGCAAGCACCCTGTTATCTTCTGCATGCCCTCTCTGACAACTACTTCTTCCTTCCCATTCCAGGTCACCACTATCCTCATTTTTGGGAGAATCACTTTCTTCCTTGCCTTTTTGGTTTTATGACCTATGTATGCATCCCAGTATGCTAGAGTTGAGCCACCTGTTTGTGAATTTTACATGAATGAAATCATATTGTTTGTCTTCTTCTGTGACTTGTGTTTTTTACTGTTATGTTTGGGAGATTAGCCATGTTGTGCCATGTGGCTATGATTTGTTCATTTTAATGGCTACAGAATATTCAACTTTATGAATATACCACGTCATGGTATGGCCCACACCAGAAAGAAATCTTTTAAATGTGATCATCATTGTTTGGCTTGCATTGGCATCCAAGCCTTGTGCCCATCAGACAGTCATCACAGGATAGAAACAGGTAAAACACCCTCACTCCTGTGGCCAGGCCCCTGACCCCCACCCTGTGTCCGTGGAAAGTTAATCCATTAATATTCACATATGCAAATCATAAATATTTACAACAATACCTTCTGACATAGTATTCTTTCTGAAGGAGCAAAGCACAAAGTAGTTTTTTTTTTTTTTTTAAACTTGAACTTTATGTAATTTCATTAAGTCACCCCAGGCTAATAAAAACGTACCAGAGACTGGGTGGCTTAAACAACAGAAATGTGTTTTTTCTCATAGATCTGGAGGCTGAAAGTCCAGAACCGAGGAATCAGTAGGCTTGGTTTCCTCTGAAGCCTCTCTCTGGTTTGCAAAGGGCTGCCTCCTCCCTGTATCCTCCCAAGTTCCCTTCTCAGTCTTCTTCTCTGTCTTCTCTCCATGCCTGTTTCCTAATCTCTTTAAAGGCCTCCATCAGATTAGGTTAGGACCCATCCCAGTGGCCACAGTTTATCTGCATCCCTGTTGCAAGGCCCTGTTTCCAAATATGGTCACAGACTGAGTTGCTGGGGGTGAGGACTTCAACACCTGAATTTTGAAGGAGGCATGATTCAGTCCACAGCAGTTGTGTTGATCTTAACACAGCTAGCTATACTCTCTGTGGCAGAAAGGAAAACAAGGACGAGGTTAGACACTCTCCTTCGACAGCCTGCTCTTCCACTATCACTCTTTTCCTCAGGCCTTCAATCTAGAACATCCTGGCTCCCTGCTCCTAAATGCCATTATTCCCATGCTGCTTTAAAAGATGTTGTTACTATAAATTACAGAGGAAATACAAGAAATCAAAAGCTAGTTTTATGTTTCTTCATATGCAAGAGTGACATAGTAAGAGTCACTGAAGTCAGTGCTGGCAGTCTGAGACTTTTTTTTTTTTAAAGGGTTCAGTGCATTATTCAAGTTGAAAAAGTAATGATTTGGACCTCAGCCCGCCTCTAGCAGATGGACCACGTTGCCCATCCCCAGCCTTTTTTTAAGAAGCTCCCTTGATTCTGTGATACCCCAAGTGTCTGTAGGCATGGTGGCTTACAAGCACCTTCTCACATGGTGCATAATTAGATCCTAATCACTACCCAGTGAAGTAAAGAAATCATCTGAATCCCTGTTGTACACATGGGATAACTGGAGCATAAAGAATGCGGGATTTTCAAGGTCACACAGCAGGAAAGGCATAAAACCAGTTTCATTTCTCAGTTCAGGTAACATGAATTCTACAGTTCTGTATTGCCTTCTCTCCCCCAAAGTGGCAGTACGCCCACCATTTTTTGGTTTCACTTGGGGCGCACTGGTGCTAGTCATTGGGAGGGGGAGCAAGTGAAAACATGATGATGACTCAGCGATCAATAAGAAAATGGACTTTTCTCAGTGAGGCAGAGGTGGCAAAGTAGTCAGCTTCTTTCTTCTAACAACAGGGTGTATGTTTTGTTTTTCAATCAGCATATGTCCTGGGTCCCTCTTACCCTTTGTCTTTCATGCTTTCAAAGCTTTCTTTTTCCTTCATATTCCAAGCCCACAAGTATTTGTTTTTTTTTTTTTTTCATTTCACCTGTATTTAGTAGTTGTTGCTCTACTGCAAAGAAGTCCTTTCCTCTCTCCTCTATCAGTTTGTATATTCACTTATTAACTCATATCACTCTGGTCTCATGGATTCTTGTTTTATTTAATGATGAGTTTTTGTTTTATTCCATGGATTTCAAAGACCGAACTATATATTTGTTCAGTGGGAACCGCTTCCTTCTGGCTCCTGGGTCCTTTTGATGTGTTCCCATAACTGTGAGCATATCCTTGTTGCTGCTGTTCAGTTGCTAAGTCGTGTTTGACTCTTTGCGACCCCAAGGACTGTAGCAAACCAGGCTTCTCTGTCCATGGGATATCCCAGGCAAGAATACTGGCGTGGGCTGCCCTTTCCTTCTCCAGGGGTTCTTCCCGGACCACGAATTGCACCCATGTCTCCTGCACTGGCAGGTGGATTCTTTACCACTGAGCCACCAGGGAAGCCCGAGCATATCCTTACTTGGCACAAAAAGGTGTTTCATATTTTTCGTTTACTTTCCTTGCCCTCACCTTAAATTCTCTGTATTTTGAGAATTGGTGGATACCACCCAGTGTTAAAAATGGAAGTCTTCAGCCATTGTACGAGCCAGAGGAGATCATGATTTCTTCTCAAAATACGACCCTTCTCTGCCTTCAAATGAAAGGATAAAGAGGATGATTGCCCCCAAGAAGTCCTGTGTTTGTAATTCATTCCAAGGGTAAACAAATCTATCTTAAGTTTCTTATGGCATCCCTTTCATGGAAGAGAATTTCAAACTTTGTCTCAGACGACACTACATAGGAAGCAAGAGATCAAATATGTGGGACAGGGTAGAAGGAGATGAATATGGAATGGACTAACAGTGTCTCTGACCCACATAAGGCTGTCCTCCCAAGGAGCCTACAGGGCAGGCGGCAGAGCAGCAAACCTGAGGGTGCAGAGGACCTTGTCACTCCTGACTCCCACATGGTGAAACGCAAGCCTCTGTGCTGGAGACACCTGAGTGGCCGGGCTGTCCTTTCTACACTCACAGGTGCAGCCAGAGCCTACTGTTAAGGCAGTTTTGATCATGACCCCTTTTCTATTAAACATAAATTTAATCAGGAAAGATTTCAAACTTACGGAAAATTACAGAGAAGTATGTCAAAAGCACCAATGTGCCCATCGCTAGATAGAAGAAATGTTAACATTCGCCTTAGATCCTTTTAGAAAGAAAGTAAAATTACAGATAAAATTGCAAACCAATTGCCCTTCCTCTCCCTCCAGAGGTAACTCTCAAGTTAGTAGGCAGCTTCTTAGTGCTCAATATTACTTTGTTTTTATGTGAGTAAACACCAATGCGTCCTATTGACTTGTATATTTAAAACATTTCATAAGCAATACTCTTAAACATGCTATGCATCTCAGGCCCCAGGCCCCTATTTTGTTTTCTGGTTTTTTTCCAATCATAGAGGCTAGTTTTGTTTTAGGAACGGGACACCACAAAAGACCAAGACAAACCCAGAGACGGAAAAAGCTAAATCCAAGATGGCAGGCAAAGTAGGCTAACAGTCACCACTTAATGTACCTTGATTTATCTCTGTATTTCCATGACAACCCCTGAGAGTGGAGGGACACTTAGCCTGATTTCTCTATGTTTGCTTCAAAAGTACCTGGTGTTTGGCAGAGATGCTTTGGGGCTGTACTTTGAGAGATATATAGTGGTCAACCACTGGAACTCTCTCGGAAGACCATGGGAATGCGCCTGCTCAGATAAACCAGGGGGGGCTGTCCTGGCATTACCTTTGCTTCATTACCTTGTTAAGATCTCCACCCAAAGTGGGGACTGGTGCTCTTCTAGACTCAATTTGTGCCACATGTGAAGAAGGATGGAAGATTGTGCATGCCGTGTCTGCCCCGGGGAATCTCTGCAGCTTTCCCAGAGCCCTATCTGCCTCCTAACCCTTTGAGTTCTTCTCACTCCCTTCTCTTTGGGAAGAAGGTGCTTTTAGGGTGGGAGCTTCCCTTCTCCATTCTCTGACCATTGAGTAAAAGCCTGTTTCGCTTGCACCAAACTCAGTTTCGTTACTGGCAGAGCAAACCTGGGCGGAGAAAGAACTCCCTGACTGATAGGGTGTGTGGTGGGAGGGGAGCTTTGGTTCAGCTGGGGCAGCAAGAGGAGTGTTTCCTGTCTAACTCAGAAATAGTATCATACTGCTTGTATCTTTTTTGGTTGGCTTCTGATTTTCACCTAACACTGAGATTTAGCCATGTTAATGTTAATAATGTAGATCTAGTTCATTTATTTTACGTGTATGTGCCTGCTAAGTTGATTCAGTCTTGTCCAGCTCTTTGAGACCCCATGGACTGTGGCCCGCCAGGCTCCTCCATCCAAGGGATTCTCCAGGCAAGAATACTGGAGTGGGTTGCCATGCCCTCCTCCAGGGGTTCTTCCTGACCCAGGGATTGAACCCGTGTTTCTTTACACCTCCTGCATTGGCAGATGAATTCTTTACCACTAGCCCCATCTGGGAAGCCCTTATAATGATATGATATTGCTCTTATTAATTCCTAATGCTTTGTACATTCTCTTGGATTGTCTTTGAAGATAATAAACTCACCTGGAATAATGACAGTTTTGTTTCTTTCTATTCCTAAACCTCTTATTTCTATTTTTAACATAATGTTGAATAGGAGTTCAAGTAGAGATTATTTTGTTCTAATTAAAAAGAGATTGTAAGGGTTGCATTTTTAGGTATGATGCTTCTTGTAGGTTTTGGTAGTTACCTTTTTATTAGGGTAAGGAACCTACCTCTTAGTACTAGCTTGCCTGGAGTGGTTTTTCCCAATGTCCATTCATGACTGGCTTCATTAAGTTTCTTCTTCTGAATCTATTGACACCGATTATATAATTTTCTCCTTTAAATTTCCCAATTTAGTTAATTACATCATTGGATTTACTATTGTTAAAGTATTCTTTTTTTTTTAAGGAGAAGATGAGATAGAGGACCAGCCTCTATTTATTTGGTCATGATGTATCTATTTTTAAACACAGCTCATTTAAGTTTGCTATCCAGCTGTTTGCTATCTATGTATCTATTTTAAAAATTCTTGTAGTTTTGTATGTTTGAGGTGGGGGGTGCTGTACATCTTTCTCCCTTGTCTGGTTTATTATCTAGACTATGCTGGATTCATAAAATAAGTTGAGAAGTTTCATCTTTGTTTACCGTCTGGAAGATTTATATATAGTTGGAATTATCTGTTCTATGAAAGTTTAAAGGATCCACCTGGAGAACCATCTGTAACCCATAATTTCTTTGTGGGAAGATTGAAAAACTATTAATTCAAGTTTTTACATTGTTATAAAAGTACTTGGGTTTTCCATTTCTTCTCAAATTAGTAATGGCAAGTATAGTATTTTAGATTGGGGTAGATAAACTATGGCGTTTGAGCCAAATGCAGCAACTTTTTGTAAATAAAGTATTATTGGAACATGACCATACACATTTATTTACACTGATTAGGTTGTGTTATCCTAATCAATCCCCAGTACCATCCTCTGTCTCCTTGAATCTCATAGCTTTTTTATCCTCAGTATAGATGAAGAATTTAAGAATAGAGTTTTCAATTCACTTCATCTGACTTAGTCATCCGTCAGTCCTTCCACTCAGTGACCACTCGGTGTCCACATTCCCAGCGTTATTTTAAAAGCTCTGGGGAGAGAGCAATGAACAAACAAGTCCATGCCCTCAGGAAGCTTACGGTCAAGGATGGGGTCTCAGACAACAGACATACATACATTATGCCTGGTGTATGTGGGAGAAAAATAAAAAATCTTTGGCTACTCTTTCCATTTCTGTAACATTCTTTGGTCTATTCAAGTTATTTATTTCTTTTGTATCAATACTGTATTTTCTATACATTAGAATTTATCAATTTCATGTAGGTTTTCAAATTCATTACTATGGAAATTTTCATTCTTCTATTTTCAACTTTTTGCGTCTTATTGTCTTTGTAGAGAACATAATGTTGAATTTTTTTTTAAAAAAGCCCCGTCTTACTGTTTTTCTCTTCTAATTGAGACATTTTCTAATTTATATTTATTTTATATTTAAACTTAGTTGCCATTTTATTCATTTTTCATTTATTTGCCTTCTTTTATTTCTATTCTTGCTTATCACTGGATATGAGCAGGTTTAAAAGTTATACTCTATTTTATGCATCTGATGATTGCTTTAAACTTAAGACTAATATATATTTAAAAATCTCTCCAATTCATGTATTAAACTTGTCAGAATTTATGTCTTTCACCTAAAATATCAAATGCTTGAGTCTGCTCTCCTGTCCTTCCGTTTCTTCCCCAGCCCTACTCCAATGTCATCATTATGTGAAAATGATTTATTTTCTTTTTTCAATCATGCTATATTTTTTAATTACCTTCCCAGATTTATCTCTCTTAAATTTTGAGTACTTTTTCTAAAATTATTTTCAATGTGTGGTAACCCTTTTTGTATCTTACATGCCTAAGAATTTTTTTTATTACCCTTCATATTTTAATGCCGATTTTAGGATATAAAGTTCTACTTTGTAAATTTTTTTTTCAATTAAAAATTACTTTGTACTTCTTGTATCCTACACTTCTTTTGTAAGGACTAATGCCTCTCTGCAGATAGTGTACTCTTTCTCTTGGTATTTCTCTGCTTTCGCTAGGTAGGTATTCTCTAACCATGGGAGTCTTTTCAAATTTTACCTTTGCCTTTGGGACAATAAAAAGAAATATCACTATAATCTAAGTATGGGTTTTCATTCTCTACTTTAAATGTGAGGTCTTTCATCTTTTCTTAATTCTAGAAAATTAATGTCCATTTATTTGTTCAAATATTTTCTCCTTTCTATTTTCCTTTTTCTCTCTCTTGTTAGAAATCCTATTATTTGGATGTTGAAAATTTTACTTCTAATATCTTTACTTCTTAGATTTTTTTTTTCTTTTGTATTTCTTAAGAATTTTTTGTTTTGTTTTCTGCTGCCATCTGGGAGAATTCCTCAATTTGATCTTTCAGTTCACTAATAAACTCTTCATAAATCTGTCCTAAATATATGAATATATTCTTCAGCTAAATCTGTCCTATCATTTATCTACATTTATCTGATAAAATGTGAATATTTCCACTTGGGTTTAAAATAATTTGCTGTTCTTATCTCATAGTCCAATGATTTATTATGTTTAGTTTAAATTCTTGGCCTAGTCTTCTGTTTCATACAATCCACGGTGCTTCATTTGCCATTTTTATTGTAATTTTTTTGATAATCTTACTTTTAAGATGCCTTTTATTCCCCATCCCACAGTGAGCTCATGCTACTCTGGTCATGTATATTGGGGGATTTCCAACAGAGAACTCTAGTCTGTGTCTGTCCTTGTGAATATAAAGTGTAGCTAGTGGATAGTGTCCCCACAGGGCCACTATTGATTACTTCTGATTGCTGACTCCCCATAAGGCAACCCTCTGATTCAGGGTTTCAATTTAAACTTTTAAGGACTAGATGCAACATAGTATATCTTGGATTGGATCCTGGAAAAGAATAAGGACATCGGTGGAAAAAACCTGGCAAAACATGAATATGGTTTTTTTTATTAATAATGTACCCATGTTAATTGCACTGCAGTTATGTAAGACATTAACATGAAGAGAAACTGGATGAAGGGTGTACAAGAAGCCTTTGTGCTATGGCTGAAACTTTTATGTAAACCTAACATTGGTGGCTTAGTTGCTGAGTCGTGTCCCTCTCTTGCAACCCCATGGACTGTAGCCCAGCAGGCTTCTCTGTCCATGGGATTTCCCAGGCAAGATTACTGGAGTGGGATGCCATTTCCTTCTCCAGGGGATCTTCCCAACCCAGGGTTTGAACCAGGTCTCCTACATTGCAGGAAGATTCTTTACCAACTAGCCATCAGGGAAGCCCAAACTCGACATTATTCCAAAATAAAACATTTTTATAAATATTTTTGATAAGTGAATAAGTGAACTAGACACTCGTGTATAATTATCTATAGATGTATTTCAGTTTAAATAAAATATTTTAAAAGTATAAAACACATACACACACTTATACCCCTTAAAAACCCTTTCAGTCAAAGTGCCAGTGAGAAGACAGGACTGCTCTTGGTTGTAATCCCCCCGACTTTTAAGGTTCTGAAAGGGAAGGGCTGGAAAATTAAAACTCAAGGCAAGCTGGTCCAGTTGTCCCACAGTTCACTGATGCTCTTATTTTTAAAGCTCTATTTCTCTCTGTTTCATTTTGCATAGATGTAATTGTTTGGCTTTCAAGTTCACTGATCTTTTTTTCTCTACTGTCGAATCCACTGTTAATCCAATCAGTGTATTTTAAAATCTAAGATATAATTTTCATCTCTACAAGTCTTATTTGGGTCTTTTGTATATTCTCCATGTCTGCTTAACTTTTTAAGCACTAGGAATGCAGTTATAATACCTGCTAAGTTCCTTCTCTGCTGATTCTAACATCTGTGTCATTACTGAGTTGGTTTTGGTTGGTTGGTCTCACTATGAGTCATGTTTTCCTGATTTTTTGCATGCCTGGCCATCTTTGATTGGATACCAGACATTGTTAATTTTGCCTTGCTGGTTTTGGACATATTGTATTCCTATACATCTCCAGTTTTGTTCTGGGATACAATCAAGTCCTTGGAAACACTGTGATTCTTTCAGGTCTAACTTTTACAATTCACTAGGTGGGTCTAATGGAACAACAGACTGGTTCCAAATAGGAAAAGGAGTACGTCAAGGCTGTATATTGTCACCCTGCTTATTTAACTTATATGCAGAGTACATCATGAGAAACGCTGGGCTGGAGGAAGCACAAGCTGGAATCAAGATTGCTGAGAGAAATATCAATAACCTCAGATATGCAGATGATACCACCCTTATGGCAGAAAGGGAAGAACTAAAGAGCCTCTTGATGAAAGTGAAAGAGGAGAGTGAAAAAGTTGGCTTAAAGCTCAACATTCAGAAAACTAAGATCATGGCATCTGGTCCCTTCACTTCATGGGAAATAGATGGGCAAACAGTGGAAACAGTGTCAGACTTTATTTTTTGGGGGCTCCAAAATCACTGCTGATGGTGACTGCAGCCATGAAATTAAAAGACACTTACTCCTTGGAAGGAAGGTTATGACCAACTTAGATAGCATATTGAAAAGCAGAGACATTACTCTTCCAACAAAGGTCAGTCTAGTCAAGGCTATGGTTTTTCCAGTAGTCATGTATGGATGTGAGATTTGGACTGTGAAGAAAGCTGAGCACCGAAGAATTGATGCTTTTGAACTGTGGTGTTGGAGAAGACTCTTGAGAGTCCCTTGGACTGCAAGGAGATCCAACCAGTCCATCCTAAAGGAGATCAGACCTGGGTGCTCATTGGAAGGACTGATGTTGAAGCTGAAACTCCAATACTTTGGCCACCTCATGCGAAGAGTTGACTCATTGGAAAAGACCCTAATGCTGGGAAGGATTGGGGGCAGGAGGAGAAGGGGACGACAGAGGATGAGATGGTTGGATGGCATCACCGACTCGATAGACATGGGTTTGGGTAGACTCCAGGAGTTGGTGATGGACAGGGAGGCCTGGCATGCTGCGATTCATGGGGTTGCCAAGAGTCGGACACGACTGAGCAACAGAACTGAACTGAACTGAACTGAACTGAGGTGGGTCTAGGGGCTTCCCAGGTGGCTCAGTGCAGTCTGTCTGTTGGCTGTGGGCATGGTTCCCAGTGCTCTGTGAACCCTAGGACATTTTCCCTCCAAGCCTTTCGGGTGGTTCCTTCCTTCACTTCACATAGTTTTCTTTACATGACTTGTGGTTGATGGGTACAGGGGAGGTTCTGTGCAGATTTCTGAGATCCTCTCACTGTGCGAGCTCTCTTCTCTGGAGCTCTGTGTTATGAACTCTGGCTGCTTTGGTCTTCCTGGACTCTCAGCTCCATCTCCTTGACTACAGGAGTCTGCAGGCTCTGCCTCAGTTGTCCCTCAAGTGCCATAGCCAGAGCATTCTCTTAAGGCAGTACATTGGGACAATCTGCTTCTGGTCTTTTAGGCATGGTTGTCTTCTGTTTTGTGACTTCTATGTCTTGAAAAACACTGTTTTATGTATTTTTTTTTCTTTCTTTTTTGTTATTGTTTTATAAAGTAGGGTAAATTGGTCCCTGTTACTCCATATTACTGGAAACAGAAGTCCCACATTCTTTTTGTTGTTGTTGTTCCCTACATTTTAATGGTGTGTTGAGGGAGGTTTGTGTAGTGAGGGCAAAGAGGGGCCAGGACAGCTTTCCCAGTTTCAAAACTCAATGGCTCCCTCTTCCATTGTTACCATGAAGAACTCAAAATGTGGCCTCTCTGTGTAGCCACTTAGTCTCTCAGAGCTAAGATTTCTGCCTCCGGACTGTGCTTCCTTAAACTCTACAGGCCATACTCTTCAAGGTGGACAGGGCACAGGTTTTTAAAAATAGAGAAAACAATAGGTTGTATTGAAGAGGGCACCATTTGTGAAAAGGCGGGATCAAGGGAGACACCAGGACAGGTGCAGAGGTGAGGTGGGGGCAGAGGCCAAGGTCAGCCAGATGAAGATGCCAAAGCGAGGGTCAAACAGAAGGTCACGTGAGCCGTGTTTAAGGAAGAGTCCACTTATTCACATACTTCACGTCTGGGCAGGGGCAGGCACAGAATGTAAGTCTGCCAAAACAGAGGAGGAAGTCATGTATAAGAAAAGGCCCACATGTGTCTATGCAGGATGTTGAGCATTTGAGAAGAGCTTGATGCTTGAAACACTTTCGAGGCAGAGATGGCTGGCTACCCCCTGAGGATAACTTCTTCCTTTGCAGGGCTCCCAGGATGGTCACTCTGGAGAGGCTGTCTGCTCAGGGATGACATTCCCAGTCCCCTTTGTAGGTTGGCATGAGGCTCAGAGGCAGGCCAGGTGAGTGCCAGTGATACGAGTGCCAGTGATGTGCACTTCCCACACAATCTAACCCTTGTGCTTCTCCCCTTACAGTTGGTTGGCATGGAGACCCTCAGGGCAACCTTGAAGCCTGCACTATCTCAGGGCAGCTTACCTAACTAGGGCATGGACAATTTTTGCTGTCATGGTGGTGAAGCTATAACATTATGTTAAGAACATTTTCAGTAATGAAGCAAATTGATCATTTGGTAAAATGACCTTAGACAATCCAATTTCCAGGAAATTCTTTCTTGAGGAGATATGGATATACATATATATACATACATATATACATATATATATGTATATATATATATATATATAAACTTGATATGTAACTTGATAAATACAACTTGACTTGCTTCCTTTGGAAAGACCAAGTGGTGTTTTGAGTAGAATAACACACCATTTTTAGCTGAGAGCTGATTTTACTCATAGATGTAGATATTTTGTAGATGTTATACTCTGTGGTTAGATGGGAAAAGACTTGCCTTCATTCTTTTCCTTCCATTCATAGGATGCCAAGCCATCTCTCGTGCTCCCTCGACTCTTATGAGGCAGAAAATTTAAGAGGAAGAAACCAAAGGAACTAGAGAGAGGGAGGGAAATCACAGAGGACACTCAATGTTGCCAAACCTAGACTAACACAGACAAGAAAGACTCAAGGGGAGAAAGAAAGAACATTTTGCCCCATCCTTCTGTGTGTGTATGCATACTTGATTGCTGAATTACTAGAACATGTCCAGTAATGGTCTGCCCTTCTTAATGCCAGAGATGTAACAATGGACTTACAGGTCTAATTCCTTTATTTTATAGATGGACAAGCTGAGACCCATATAGAGACACAGGGCTGCTCAAGTCACTGTTTATTAAGTTACAAAGCTGGGATTTCCCAAATTCACTTGGTTCAGAAATTTTACAGAGGCCCTCCTCCCACTCCCAATGCCCACATTTGCCTTTGAGTTGTGGATCTTGCCTTCCTGTGAGTTGGTGAAAACCACAGGGTGAGCCTGCAGGGAGATAAGCTCCCCATCCTCACTCAGCTACTACCCAAACAGACTGCACAGTACAGGGAGAACGACATGGCAGAGAGGAGTTTCCACACAGGGTCCCCACCAAAGCCTCCCTCTTTCGTCTTTCAGGGGAATCCCTCCGGCCTTCAGCTTGCAGCCTCGGGAGGCGAATGTCTTGAGTCACTCTCGCCACAGTGCTGGGCTGGTGACCACAGAGGGTGACCACAGGCCTGGGGAGCTGGGACTGTCTGGAAAGCAGTTTCTCTTTTAATCTCTCTCTAGAGGTAGTGCTGTCTGCCCTTCCCACGCTTCTCCCGGTCTGACTGCTCTAAGCCACGCTGGAACCCTGTCTTCCCTAGAGCCCATGAAGTGGCACACAAACTCCCTTTCAGGGAATTCAGCCCACCATGGCTAACTCTGTGTGTCGCATATGTTGGGGACACTTTTGCTATATCCAGAGAACACGTTGCATTCATATGTCTGCTTTAGCACAAGATGTCTCTTCTGTCTAGAGTTTTCTCTCTCGCCTAGACTGCTTAGAACACTCCTTCCTCATTCATTTTTTTTTTCACAATAATTTATCTTTGAAATTGGGTAAAATATATAAAACATAAAATTTAACATTTTAACCACTTTTTTATAGGGTACAGTTCAGTGGCATTCAGAATATTCACATGGTTGTGCAAACATCATCACTATCCATCTCTAGAGCTGAAACTGTCTGTGTGCTAAATCACTTTGGTTGTGTCCGACTCTCTGTGACCCTATGGACTGTAGCCTGCCAGGCTCCTCTCTCCATGAAATTCTCCAGGCAAGAATACTGGAGTGGGTTGCCATTTCCTTCTCCAGGGGATCTTCCCGACCCAGACATCAAACCTGGGTCTTCCACATTCAGGCAGATTCATTCCTGTCTGAGTCATGAGGAAAGCCACATCACTTAATAACTCCCCATTCCTTCCCCCAGCCCCTGGCAACTGCTGTTCTACTTTCTGTCTCTATGAATTTGACTACTTTAGGTAACTCAGGGGCGGAATCATACAGTGTTTGTCCTTTTGCGACTGATATTGTTCTTAGCATAATGTCTTCAAGATTCATCCACGCTGTGGTATGTGTCAGAATTTCCTTCCTTTTTACAGGCTGAATAGTATTCCATTGCATGTATGAATCACATTTTGTTTATTCATTCATCTGTTGATGGACACTAGGTTGATTCCACATTTTGGCTACTGAGACATGATTTGTGGCCTAACATATGGTCTGTGCTGGACAATGTCCCACATACACTCAAGAAGAGTGTTCTGAGTTATGTCTGTTAGATCTAGTTGGTTTATGCAGTTGTTCCAGTCCTCTAGTTCCTTACTTATCTTCCATTTGGTCATTCTATCCATTACTGAGAGTACGGTCGTGAAGTCTCCAACAGTTATTGTAGAATTGTCTCTTTCTCCCTTCAGTTCATGGCAACCCACTCCAGTACTCTTGCCTGGAAAATCCCATGGATGGAGGAGCCTGGGAGGCTGTAGTCCATGGGATCACAAAGAGCTGGACACGACTGAGCAACATCACTTTCAACTTCACTTTCCCTTCAGTTCTATCAGTTTTTGCCTCATACACCTTGGTGGTCTGTTATTAGGCATGTAAATGTCCCTTCTCATCTCGAAGCCTCTATCCAGATGCTCCCTCTTCTGGTGCCCTCACCCCTGCCTCCCCCAACCCTAGGTAGTTACTGTCCTCTGCACTCTCACTGTAACTTGGCTACACTTCTATGTCACAGGTTCAGCAATCATGAGTAATTTACATGTCTCTTTTCCCAGTTAGTTTGTCTTGGAGGACACAGAATTTTGTCTTCTTTGTGTTTGAATCTTCAGAATCTGGCATAGTAGTAATGTTTGTTGAATGGACATTTGTCCTGGAATGCAACTATTGTGTCGTCCATGTTCTTCCTGAGATAAAAATAACTGTAGTCAGAAATTCTCACATCATTGCTTTTGTATCAATAATGTATAGCTTCCAAAGTGCTTGCTCTTCTCCCTCATTTGATCCTTATCGCAAGCCTATAAGGGTGGCAGGCTCCACTTTACAGGTAAAGAAAACTGAGGATCAGAGACTTGGGTTGAGTGTCTTGCTAGAGGTCAAGATAGTAAGAGGAAGAGCTGGGACCTGAGCTCAAGTTAGTCTGGCTCCCAACCAGAGCTCCTATCTCTGTGTCCACTGCCCTAGTGGGCTTGACTCTTTGTGGCTCCTCTGCATGGTATCACAGCCTCTGTGTGTAGAGGCTGAACCTCTTTTCTCTTAGGGCATTTGAAGCTTGCCTTTGGATATGTTACAAGGAGTTCTGAGTGAGTCTCTGAGATACACCTCCCGAGATCATTTGAGAGATAGTGAAGGCTGGTGACTGCAGCCATGAAATTAAAAGACGCTTGCTCCTCAGAAGAAAAGCTATGACCAACCTAGACAGCGTATTAAAAAGCAGAGACATTACTTTGTCAACAAAGGTCTGTCTAGTCAAAGCTATGGTTTTTCCAGTAGTCATGTATGGATGTGAGAGTTGGATTATAAAGAAAGCTGAGCACCAAAGAATTGATGCTTTTGAACTGTGGTGTTGGAGAAGAATCTTGAGAGTCCCTTGGACTGCAAGGAGATCCAACCAGTCAATCCTAAAGGATATCAGTCCTGAATATTTGTTGGAAGGACTGATGCTGAAGCTGAAGCTCCAATACTTTGGGCACCTGATGCGAAGAACTGACTCATTGGAAAAGACCCAGATGCTGGGAAAGATTGAAGGTGGGAGGAGAAGGAGACAACAGAGGATGAGATGGTTGGATGGCATCACTGACTTGATGGACATGAGTTTGAGCATGCTACGGGAGTTGGTGATGGACAGGGAAGCCTGGCATGCTGCAGTCCATGGGGTCACAAAGAGTCGGACACAACTGAGCAACTGAACTGAACTGAAGGCTGAGTGGCACCTTCCCTGGTAGTCCAGACGGTAAGCCTCTGAGCTCCCAATGCATGGGGCTCAGGTTCTATCCCTGGTGGGGGAAATGAATCCCACATTGCCGCATCTAAATATCCTTCGAGCTGCAACCCAGTGCAGCCAAATGAATACATAAATAAATACTTTGGGGCTTCCTTGGTGGCTCAATGGTAAAGGATCTGCCTGCCAATGCAGGAGATTTGGGTTCGATCCCTGGGTGGGGAAGATCTCCTGGAGAAGGAAATGGCAACCCACTCCAATCTTATTGCCTGGAAGAATCCCGTGGACAGAGGAGCCTGGTGAGCTACAGTCCATGAGGTTGCAAAAGAATTGGATATGACTTAGCGGCTAAACAACAACAACGAACTCTGGGTACCTTGCTCACTGAGGCACAGGTGGGAGCTGCACTCCAATCTGGGCTTCCTTGATTATAAACTTGATGTGCTTGCTGTTTGAGCTAATGTACCCTGGGTAGCCCTGGGATAGTCAAGGAGCTTTTTCATGGTTTGAATTAAAATTGGCCTCGTGTGTCCACTCTGACTGCTGGAGCCCTGAAGAGTGAATCTGCTCTCTCTGCTCCCGACACCCTTCCAGGGATATGCATGTGCTTCCTCAAGTTTTTCCCTTGGGCTATGTGGCTCCAGGGCCTTCAGGCTCCTCCATTGCTTTTCCAGGGACTCCTTCTCTGGGCCACCTCTCCCTGACATGTTCCAGTTTGGCTATTGGCTGGGTCTGAGTGACAGCGACAGCACACCCATAACAGGGCATCACCGGGCTGGCATGGAAAAAGACTGCGGAGGCTCTAATTGCAGTTTCCTCAAATGGACAGGCAGCTGGCTGTCCAGCAGAGAGCAAGACAGGATGGGAAGGGGGGGGAGGAGAGGGAAATAGAGCCCTGGCACGTGTGATGGAACAAAAATAGAGGGACTGGCACTACTGTGAGCCAAGCGTCTTTCCAGCACATGTTTGCAGGGAGGCTCTGGTTCAGGTGAGTCCACCAGCCCTGTGCTGGTTGCAGGGTGAGTCCCTGGGCAAGGGGAGCAATAGATATTTCCAGGCTGTTCCCCTTCAGTGGCTGGAGTGGGGTTTGGAATGGTGACCATACTGTGGTCCTTGAGATCTTGGATTCTCTATGGGAGCCTCTGTTTATGACTCCCTTCCCTTCTGTTCCCTGGGTCCTCTAGAGATGGCTGACTTTACTGGTCCATTGACTGACCTTGACAGTGAGGGGAAAACAAGGACAAGGGATGACTAGAGAGGGTCCAATGAGGGCCTCCTGGTTAAATTTCATGTAAATGATGATAATAATTACACATATAGGATTGCTGAACTTATTAAAAAAGGCAGTGCACTGCCTTTTTAAAATAAGTTCAGTAATATATATATGTGCATTAAATATATGCTTTTTAAATAAGTTCAGGAAGAGGTATATATATATATATATATATATATATGCTTTGTGCAATCCCAACTCTGTACAGGGCAACTACACTTAGTACTTAGTACACTTAATATTCACCCCGTGAGGGCACCTGGTAGCTCCTGGCAATGTTTCCCTTGTGACCCTTTGGGGGCCAGAGTGGGGTCTGTCACCTCCATGTTCTGAAAGCACTTGTGGGTTGGGAACTAGACTGGAGAGCAGGGATGGATTTCAGTCTTGGTTCTAAGCTGCTGTGTGACACAGGGTTAGCTCCCTCCCTTCTCTGGGCCCCCTTTTTCTTTCCCGTTCCATGAAGGACTTGGGCTAGAAGACCTCTGAGGTCTTAGGCCCACAGAAGCTGGGGGATCTAGGCCATGGGGCAGGGTGCTACCTTGCGATGTTCTGGACTCTTTAGGGAAAGGCACCTCTCTCCACTCTGCTCTTTGCCGAGCTGGTCTGCGGGTTTCCTAGCCAGGCCCGGCAGTCCTTGAGCCTGGCCTGGAACTGGGGGTTCTGAGGTCGAGACTGTTTCTCCCTTGTCCGAGGGCAGGCACTGGGCCCAGGCCTCCCCACTGCATCCCCAGATGACACCCCCAGGAGAGGGATGCTGCCTGCATTGCTTTCAGTGCTCTTGCCCCACTTGCCCTGGGGACAGCCCCAGCCCTGTCCTCAAGTCACAGAGAGAGTTCAGCATGTCCTGCTGTGACACACGGCCAGAGGGCAGTAAAACCCAAGCCCTCCCAGAGGGCAGGTGATTGCCACAGAGCTAGCCAGGCCTGACTCAGAGCCTCGGCCTGCCAGCTCCCGACCAGCTGTTCCCTGGGTCACCACAAGAAATCACGCCGGGGGACGGCATCAGGCTGCGGGGAAGCGTGTCCCTGGCTCGGGGGCCAGGGAGAGGAATGCAGTATCAGCCTGGCATCCGCCAGCACAAGAGAACAGCTGACTCTCTGCAGGGAAAGATGAGACGGAGTCCCAAGTTCAGGGCTGGCGGGAGCCCCGGGCGGGGTTTGCTGACAGTCTGACCGACTGCCAAGGAGAGAGCTGGGCCAGACCCTCTGCGGCCCACTCCTAATCCCACCCTCCACCTGACTGTGTGTGACCCTCACTTGATTCCAGCCCCTTCCTTGGGCCTCAGCTTCCCCATCTGGGCTGAATATGAAGGTCTGAAGAGAACACATTTTGTGTGGTGTCTTAAACTTTGAGGACCCTGTTCCTCCAGCCTTCAGTGGAAATGCTACTATGAAGGCTGGGTGTATGACATGCCAGGTGTGTTGCCTGGGGCATACACCCTTCTCAGCCAGCCTCCCCTTTCCTTACCATGTCCTAATCTGAGCTGGTACCTATTCTTCTGTTTTCTAGAAGGAAAAAGACCTTCATTCTGAATTATAGGGAATGGGGATCTGGACATTTCAGTGTCCAGTTGAAGAGGTTTTGGCTGACCATGGAGGTCTTATTTTTAGTTCCAGCTCCCTCTGTGGGGTCTTGAGCATTTCTCTTCCCCACTCAGGCCTCAGTTTTCCTCTTGGTAGTGGGAGGTGTTCAAGCCAAGTGACCCTGAGACTTCTTTCCAGTTTTGCTGCAGGGTCTCTAATTTCCACTTGGAAATTAGACCTTTTCCCCCCTTTTGTCTCACAATGGATTAAATGGACCAAGAAGCCAAACAGCCTGGCTATAAATCCCCTTGGAAGGACAAGGAGACCTCTCACTCTAATGTGGGGAGCAGTTAGAGAAGTGTGGTGAAAAGAGATGAGATGCTTACTGTTCATATCTCCTCCATGGTGGAGGGTTTGCAAGAGTGATCACACACACACACACACACACACACACACACACACAAACACAGGCGCATGGGCTGGGGGAGGGAGGAGGTGCTGGGTCAGCTGGGGTGTCTGGAATGTTTGTCCCTGAAGGAGAGTCAGGCAGAAAAGCATGCTTGGCACCAGGCCGCGCTGGGATTATCTTCATCATAGAGCCATAATTGACTTTCCCCCAGACCTCGGGATCATACAAGGGGATTCCAGAAGCCTCATGTGAGCAGTGAGTACCCAGGATCCGGGGGCTGCCTGCCAGCAAGGCGACCTCTCTCAGCGGCTGCCGCTGCCACCTGCTGATTGGGACCTGGCCGCTGCCCAGAGTCCTCGTGAGAGACTTGTCAGGAAGCTGGTGTTCACCTCTCAGGCATTTGGGTGTGAACCTTCCCTGTGGAGCCGTCAGTGTGCCTGTGTCAAATGGCTTCACCTGCATGTGCCAGAGGAAGGGCTGCACTCCAGGTGGCCCTCCTGTCACCCTGATCTGTGGCTGACGGAGCTGCCCTAGCTGTATCACTCATTGGTGCTGCCACAGCCTGCGGGCAATTTTGAGCAACTGGGTCTCCAGATTGCCACTGGTGGGAAGCTTATGCTTTCTGCTGCTTATGAGCTGGGCTTTGAACAAGGAGCAAGAGAATAGGAGAAAGAGCTTTCTGGATGCAGAATTGCATGGGAAGAGTCATAGCAAACATGGGTAACACAAAGTAAGCCAGTTTACAAAGTAAGTTTACAAAGTAAGCCAGTTTACAAAAAGCCATGGGTAATACAAAGTAAACTAGATCAAAGGTCCTCGCCTCTGCCTACAGACCTGTGCTGATTAGTGAAGAATGGCCATTATTCATAGCAATGGGGAAAATAAAGCCCATAGAATGAATTCTGCAAAACTCATGTAGCTTGTGTAATTCTACTTTATTTTTAGAGATAACCTTGCTGCTTTTTAATGTGAAATTTTTTTTCCTTATAAAGTGATTGTGATATTAGATGGTAGTTGGTTTTTTAAAATGTACCTATCTGATAATCCTATGTCAATCTTCTGTGATTAAAAAAATTGTTTTTATTGATCTGTGAATTCCAAAATCTAGGAACCAGTATATTCTCAGAGACCTTGGATAGAGGGCAGTGGGAGACAGGGCAGAAGTGATAGGCAAGGGCCGGAGATGGAACAGTCAAGTCTATAAGCATCAGGAGACCATGTATATTTCACCCACTGCAGAATTCTCAGTACCTAGTACATGGGTCAGTAAACATTTTCTGTAAAGGGCCTGGTAGTGAATATTTGAGGCTTTTGGGGGTCATACTTCTTCTGTTACTTCTATTTGACTTTGCCCTCTTAGCACAAAAGCTGCCACAGATAATATGTAAATGAGTGAGCGGGGCTGTGTTCCAATAAAACTTTATTTACAAAACAGTTGATGGACCCGATTTGGTCCACGGGTTTTAATTGGATGACCCCAATCTCTGCTAGATTGATAAGAATACATATCCTTTCAATAAGTATTTATTGGATTGATGTAAATTGTTTCTAGAGGGCAAAGAGGAGACACTGGAAGGGTCTGAGGCAGGATGTGTAAGGACCATTGCAGCAGACTGTGTATGATGAATGGGGGTGCATCAAACCCTACGGTTTCTCTTTTTGTTCACTCATTCTTTCACTAAACATTCTGGACTGCCTTCCCTGTGTCTGGCTGTATTTCAGGACATGGGAATATAAACTCAGACCCAGCCCTGCCCTTAGAAACACTTGACCTGATGAGGGAAAGACATGCAAACACAATTGCAGCTCAGTTTAAGGCCTCCCACAGAGGTCTGGCTGAAGTATGCCCCTTAGGTCTCCCCACACAGAGAATAAAGGGAGATGGAATTCTGTTCACCGCAAAGCTGCTCAGAGATGGAAGGAGGGTACTTTGGAGGTTCCAATTTCCCTGTTACCGGGGATGCTCAAAGACTGCTGGATGCCCATCTGGTGAGAATATTACAAAGGGGATATAAACTTCACTTACGGCTTTTCTTCCAACCCTCATTCGGAAACAAATCGTATGATTCTGCTGCTCTTTCGCGGTTTCCCCAGGTAGACTGTCAGGCAGCCGGGGCTAAGAATTCTGCTTGAGGGATGTGTTTCTGGGAGTGGAAAAGCAAGGAGAATAGCTCCGGGCACAGCAGGGACCCTGAGGCAGGTGGCAGAGCTGTGCGGTCCCAGCTCTGTTGCTGATTGACTGCGAGGCCCGGGGTGAATCCTTCCCTTCTCTGGACCTTAATGTCCCTTTCTGTATCATGGGGGTGGGGGGGGGCAGTTGGACAAGGTGTTTTCTGTTGTCCCACTGATTCTCTCACTGACTCTGGGAAGGACTATTTGGTTTGCTTGTTTGTTATAGCTGCATTAAGATACAGTTTATATGCCACACAATTTACTCATTTAAAACGTACAATTCAAAGTTTTCAGTATATTCATGGAGTTGTGCAACCATCGCCATAACCAATTTTAGAACATTTTCATCTCCAAAAGAACGCCCATGCTCTCCAGGTATTGACTCCTAATGCCCCCTGGCTCTAGGCGATCACCAATCTTTCTGTCTTTATTGATTTGCCCATTGTGGGCCTTTCATGTAAATGGAATCACATCATAGGTGGTTTTTTTTTTCTTTTGTACCTGGCTTCTTTCATTTAGCACATTTGCAAGGTTCATCCATAGCACATATCACTATTACATTCCTTTTTATTGCTGAATGCTGAATAACATTGTGTTGTATAGATATACAATGTTTTATTTGGGTTGTTTCCATTTTTTGGCTGTTATGAGTAATACTGCTATGAGCATTAATGTACAGGTTTTTTGTTTTTTTTTTTACATGGAGGCATGTTTTCGGTTTTCTTGGGTACACACCAGCAAGGTGAATTGCTGTATGATGCCTTCTTTGATCTTGTACCTGCACCACCACCCCTTATACTTCATAAGGTCCAGTCACAGTGGGGCTCTATCCACCCCCAAGCCCATGGTTTTAGGTTCCCCATGCCTTTGCCCACATTGCTGTTTCCCCTGAAGAGCTCTTCCCTCTCATCATTTTGGGTTCAAATCTTACGTGTTATTCAAATGTCACTTCCTCCACTGCTGCCTCCAGTGAAGGTCATGTGACCCCCCAGAACCTGTCTATTAACACTAGTCCTTCCCATTGTGGATTGAAGTTATTCTGTGCCCAGGTCTTATTACCATCCTAGATTCTACACCTCCTGGCTTCATCTAGACTCTGGTTTTTGGATTCACTTTTATATTTCAAGTGCTTGCATGTAGCTGCTGCTGCTGCTGCTAAGTCGCTTCAGTCGTGTCCGACTCTATGCGACCCCATAGACGGCAGCCCACCAGGCTCCGCTGTCCCTGGGATTCTCGAGGCAAGAACACTGGAGTGGGTTGCCATTTCCTTCTCCAGTGCATGAAAGGGAAAAGGGAAAGTGAAGTCGCTCAGTCGTGTCCGACTCTTAGCGACCCCATGGACTGCAGCCTACCAGGCTCCTCCGTCCATGGGATTTTCCAGGCAAGAGTACTGGAGTGGGTTGCCATTGCAGACCCCACATTAATGTTTGAATAGTGAGTATCTGATGTGTTCTGTTATTTAATGATTTTAAGGCGATGCCTCTGCACCCTATATGGCCATCAGGATCCTAAGAGCCCTTCCCATCTCCTCAGAATGAAGACACATTCTCCAGGCAGCACTCGGGGAATAAGGTTCAGCTGCTTTCTGTTTCTCAGGCCCATTCCCCGGTCTCCGGGCTGACATGGGCATCTCAGCCTCTTCCTCATGTTTCCAGCTAAAATCTAATGAATTACTCTGATAAACAAGGTTATATATTTTGGGTCCTGACATCTTTGAGCATTGATCACGATTTTGAAATTTATAAACATAGACAGGTGTCTTCCCAGATGACCTACCAAATCATATTCCCCTAGAAAGCAGAGCTCAATTAGATGTTTAAGGCATCAGGCAGTGAAATGGACTAGATGACTTCCTGCCCCATGAAAGGTGCGATGCTGCCATGATCAATGGTCATCTGGTCTTAGAGTCAACATTTCTAACAACAAGTAAATAACTTCCACCCAGGGCCACTTGAAGAGTAAGAAAGTTCCTTACACTAAACTAAAATCTGCCTTCCTGCAGCTCATACCCACTGTGCCTGGCTTGGCCCCCAGGGGCTGCTCAGATGAGCTCCACCCATTCTGTTCTAGCCCACCCCTGCAAGTTTTGAAAACAGGACTGTGGCTTCTGTTTTTATCCTTATTCAGACAGAATAGCCCCAGTTCCTTCAATAAGTTCTCACCGTGTAATAAGAAACAGTAAAAATAATAAGTAGTGAAGAGTCAATAATAATAAATGTTTTCAAACAAGAAAAATATCATCATGCTGCAGTAAAAAGTGATGGTATTGAAACTGCAGACTTCAATTTCCGATCCCCAAGCATTCGGTATATACCGGGCATTGTGCCAAGCACTTACCATGGATTAACTCTAGTCTCACGACAAACATAAAACATCAGGACTATGATGGTTCCCATTTGACAGATAAGAAAACTGAGACTTAAGAAGAATAAGTAACTTGACAAACTCACCAAGCTAGGGGTAGAGGTAGGTCTTGAATGCAAGCAAGTCTTTTTGAGTTCAAGGTCTAACTTCCATGTGTGCAGCCTTACTGTCAAGCCAGATGATATGACCTTCTCCAGACAGTGGTGGCAGGCCTTTTTCTCCTGTGGCCTGGAGACTTGAGTTCCATCGTAGACACTTCTAACTTGGGTATGAATCGCATGAGTTCCCCTTCTTGCCTGAATCTTGGTAATTTCATCCATTAAACATGGAACGAGTGAGTTGGTCTGTAAGGTGGCCAGTGGCTTGTGGTTTGAATATTGCACTTGGCCTGAATGCATTGAACTCTTTCAAATCTCTGGCCCTTTGAACTTCAGTCCCATTGCCTGACTTGACAAATAATTCCTCATCTTTTGAGACCTGGTTTGAATATTGCTTCTTCTGTGTAGCCTTCCCTGAACCCCAGGGAAGGTCAGCCGCCTTAACCCCTGTTCCATAAACACTGGCATAAATCTCTGCTCTAGAACTTGTGACGGTCTCCTTAGATGGACGGTGACCTTCTCAAGGACAGAGACTTGTTTGTTCATTGTGGCAACCTCAGCACTTAGCTCAGTGGGTACTTGTGTTTCAAAAGACTTCAGAATGGCCAGGTGGTTCTGCTGCCATTTCACCATCACATCTGCTAGATGGCGCTGCAGCCCACAGGCGTGTCACCCCAAAGGTCTGCAAAACAGCCTGTCCAGCCAGTGGGGGCGGTAGCCTCAGGCCAAGCTGGGAACTCACTTGGCTGGAAGCCCAGGAAAAGTACAAGTTTCTATTTTCTCCTCATCTGTTCAGTTTTTAATGCTGCTGGGATTGAACCTTTGCATTTCCCATTCCTGGAGGTCTAGGAAGGCACAGGCTGCTGGTGCTCCCTTCTTCCCTCCTCTGCTTCCTCATAGCTGGAGAATTTAGATTAGTCCTTTCCTCTGCCTTCATACTGTTCCAGGTTTATTGTTCCATGTATGTATGATCTGGTTTTGGCCACGTGTCATCCTCACCTACTCAAAAAAGGAGAAAAAGACACAGTTCAAGATCTCATGGTAATATTTCTGACCCAAATGAACTTCCATTTCTGATCCTTTTTTTTTTTTAATAAATTTATTTATTTTAGTTGGGGGCTAATTACTTTACAATATTGTAGTGGTTTTTGCCATACATTGACATGAATCAGCCATGGGTTTACATGTGTTCCCCATCCTGAACCCCCTCCCACCTCCCTCCCCATCCCATCCCTCTGGGTCATCCCATTGCCCCAGCCCTGAGCATTTGTCTCATGCATTGGACCCGGAATGGTGTTCTGTTTCACATATGATAATATACATGTTTCAATGCTATTCTCCCAGAACGTCCCACCCTCACCTTTACTGTTTATTTGAATTCATTTTGTTTTAATTTTTCTATTTTCCCTTATCTTCTTTCTGCTCCTCATTGTCTCAGCATATCTTGTACTCTGTCCTTCAACAGAAGGATAGTAATGGTTAAAGGCACTGAGTCTGAGGCCTGAGTCTGAATCTAGCCTTTGCTATTTGTTGTATGACCTTGGACAAGTTACTTGACCTCTTGGTGATTCAGTTTCCTCGTCTGTAAATGGGAGCAATAATAGTATCTACCAAAAGAATTGTTGTGAGGCTCAAATGAGTTCTTAGTGCTTTACTTTAGAAGGAGTTGATTAACACTAAGTGCTTCTAAGTACTGGAGAAGGCAATGGCACCCCACTCCAGTATTCTTGCCTGGAAAATCCCATGGAAGGAGGAGCCTGGTAGGCTACAGTCCATGGGGTCGCTAAGAGTTGGACACGACTGAGCGACTTCACTTTCACTTTTCACTTTCATGCATTAGAGAAGGAAATGGCAACCCACTCCAGTATTCTCGCCTGGAGAATCCCAGGGACGGGGGAGCCTGGTGGGCTGCCGTCTATGGTGTCGCACAGAGTCGGACACGACTGAAGCGACTTAGCAGCAGCAGCAGCAGCTTCTAAGTACTTATTACAGAGTTAACACCTGACATTTGTTCACTGTGTGTTGAATGTACCTCTGTATTAGGTCTGAATCCCAAGAAGGCAGGAGTTGGGTTTATCTTGTTCACAGTCCCATCCTTAGCCCTCAGAAGAGTGCTTGGCACATGAAAATGACTTAATTAAAATTTTGAAAGAAACAAAGCTTGTTTTGTTGCTCCTTTATGATAAAAACGAACTGAAATGATTTATAATTGTTTACCCATTTAAATTGGTTACAATTTAAAATTAATAATACTCAGTGTTCGTGAGGGCATTAAATAGGTACTTTCATTTATTGCTGGTGGAGTGTAAAATGGTTGAAGCATTCTGGTAAGCAATTTGACAATATGTAGAAAGAGCCTGAAAAAAAGTTGACTCAGTAATTCCACCGTTTTTTTTTAATCTCTGTGTTCAGATATGCACAAAGGTTTAACTACAAGGTTGTTAGTAACAGCAATATTTATTCTTTTAAAAAAAATTTAATTAATTTTCTTCTAGTGTTGCTGCTGCTAAGTCGCTTCAGTCGTGTCCGACTCTGTGCGACCCCATAGACGGCAGCCCACCAGGCTCCCCCGTCCCTGGGATTCTCCAGGAAAGAACACTGGAGTGGGTTGCCATTTCCTTCTCCAATGTTCCTTCTAGTGTTACTGAGATGTAATTGACATACAGCACTAAGTTTAAGGAGCTTCCCAGGTGGTGCTAGAGGTAAGGAACCTGTCCGCCAATGCAGGAGACACAAGAGATGTGGATTTGATTACCTGGGTCAGGAAGATCCCCTGGAAGAGGGCATGGCAACCCACTCTAGTAGTCTTGCCTAGAGAATCCCATGGACAGAGGAGCCTGGCAGGCATAGTCCATAGGGTCTCACAGAGTCAGACACGACTGAAGCAACCTAGCATGCACGCACTAAGTTTAAATTGTACAGTATAATGATTTGACTTATATACACATCATGAAATAATTACCACAATAAGTTTAGTGAAAACCCATCATCTCACAGAGATATAAAATTTTTAAAAAGGAATAAAAGTTTTTTCCTTGTGATGAAAACTCTGAGGATTTACTCTCTTATCATTTTGCATATATAACATACGTGCTAATTATATTAATCATGTTGTACATTGTATCCGTAGTACTTATTTATCTTATTTCTGGAAGTTTGTACCTTTTGATCATCTTCATCCAATTCCCCACAACCCTCTCCCCACTCCAGCCTCTGGTAACTGCAAATCTGATCTCTTTTTATGTGTTTGTTTTTGAAGTATAATTGACCTACAACACTATGTCAAGTTTCTGGTGCAGAACAGAGTGATTCAATATCTCTATACATTTCAAAATGATCACCACCAGTATAATTTATTCTATTAAAAATCACTAACAATTGAACAGAAAGTTATTAAATAATCTCTTCTGTGGGATAGTTAATAATGTGGGAAAACTTTGTTGATATAAGCTTAAGTGATAAAAAGCTATCTACAAACCTGAGTATACAGAAGGGGCCCATTATTTAACCTCACTAGTCCCAATTTCCTTATCTATAAAATCAAAATAATAATAATGCATATCTCTTAGGATTGTTACAAGGTTTAATAAAGCGTTTTTAAAAAAGCTTTAAATAAACTATTTTATTAGTTCTGGCATGGGAGTAACAGCTCAATAAATGTTAGATATTGTTGTAAAACATTTATCAGAAGAACGAGACTGGAGGGAAAGGAAATACAGCAGGGTGTTAATGGTGGTTAATCTCAAGTGGTGAGATTACAGGAGTTTTAATTTTCTTCTTTATGAAATCACATATATGTAAAGCAGTTAATAAAGTTCTGGACCCCAGTAGGTGCTCAATAAAAGGTAGCTAGCATTATTCTATCTTCTATTTTCTCTCTCTCTTTTTAATAATGAATATATATTACTTTTAAACATTTCTCTGTTTTTAATTTTTTTTATTGGAGGATACTTGCTTTACAATATTGTATTGGTTTCGGCCATAATCAGCATGAATCGACCACAGGTATACATATGTCCCCTCCATTTTCCTCCCCCTCCCACCTCTCTAGGTTGTCACAGAGCACTGGGTTGAGCTCCCTGTGTCACATAGCAAATTTTCTCTGTTATAAAAAAGAACACATTTGAGTTAGTCCTAATGAGGTGAATGAACCTACAGCCTATTATACAGAGTAAAGGAAGCCAGAAAGAGAAAGACAAATATTGTATATTAACACATACATATGGAAGCTAGAAAGATGGTACTGATGAAACTATTTTCAGGGCAGCAATGGAAATGCAGTCATAGAGAACAGACTTGTGGACATAGTCAGGGAAAGAGAGGGTGGGACGAATTAAGAGAATAGTATGGAACCATACACATTACCATATGTAAAACTTTAAGCTTTAAAGTAAAGCTTTATATATATTTTACACATAATATAACTATTACAGTATAAGCCTCACATATATATTAAATACATAGCCACAATGCCAGTTCTTCATATTTGTTAATCAATTAACAACCCTGACAAAACAGGCACTCTATGCCAAGCTTTGTGATAGCCACTTAGGTCACGTGCAAGGGGAACTGACTGTCAACTTTTCTCCTTCAGCTGGGAGCCCGGTATAACCAACTCAATTCTGTTTGCATCCTCCTTTTTTTGAGACGCTCACAAATATTCCTTCCCTGCGGCCATTGTTGTTTTGATAACACGTTCCTTCTATGACTCAGTAGTTTTCTCTTTTCCCATTTCTGCCTCAGACTTTCCTTTTTCATAACAAATTCCATGACTATGTTAGCTGCCTTTTCCTTATTTTATCCCACACCACACTTTCCTTCCCATCCAAAACAAATAACGATTCACCTCTCCCTTGTAAATGAAGTCAAGATTGCTGATAATAATCATTTCTACCTCTTTCAAGTCCAAATAAAAAATGTATGAGTAAGTTGGGATTACAAACCAGAGGAAAGGATGACTAATTTGATGAAAGATATTGGGAAATTTGACCCAACTATTTTGCAAGTAAAAATTAGATTCTTATGGCATGCTGTGCTGTGCTTAGTCGCTCAGCCATGTCCGACTCTTTGCGACCCCATGGACTGTAGCCCGACAGGCTCTTCTGTCCACGGGGATTTTCCAGGTAAGAATACTGGAGTGGGTTGCCATGCTCTCCTCCAGGGGATCTTCTCAACCCAGGGACTGAACTGAGGTCTCCTGCATTGCAGACAGATGCTTTACTCTCTGAGCCACCAGGAAGCCCAAGAATACCGAGTGAGTAGCCTATCCCTTCTCCTGGGGAACTTCCTGACCCAGGAATCGAACTGGGGTCTCCTGCATTGCAGGCAGATTCTTTACCAGCTGAGCTAACAGGGAGGCCCCTTCCTATGGCATACCACACAACAAAATCAATTCCAGATGGATTAAAGTATCACATCTAGGAAAACCTAATGAAGATATTGGTGAATATCTCATTTCAGGGTGTGGAAAACCTTTCTAGAGACTTATGATATACAAAGGTATATATGCGAAAACAAAAAGAAAACATCTCCTGCACTCAAGAAAATCTAAAACAAAAAAGAAAACAAACATATTTTCAAGATTTATGACAAAGATAGTTATCCTTAAGATAGAAAAAGTCTTTACAAATCAATGGGAAAATCTAAATAATTCAACAGGAAAATGGGCAAAGGTAAACAAAATTAAAAGATAAGTGATAGACTAGGCAAAATTTTTTATAGCATATAAAACAGATATAGTACTAAGAAAGCATCAATTGTTTAAAGAGCTCCTATAAATTAATGTTACAAAAGACAAAGAAAAACCAGCAAAGTCTCTGAACAGATGAATCACTGAAGGAGAAGCAAAAATATCAACAAAGATATTAAAAAATGTTCAACTTCACTAATGATCAGGGAAATGCAATTCTTGTTTTTTTTTTAAATCACCTTTCTACCTAACAAATTAGCAAAAATTAAGAAATTTAAAACAACCAGAGTTGAAGCATATGTGAGGGATACAGACCCCTTCATACTCTCACTGGTGAGAGTATATAATTGGTGACATCTTAGGAGGGGAATTTGGTGGTAAATTTTAAAAATATTCATCCTCTTTGACCCAGCAATTGCTTTGAAGAATATATTCTTAGAAATACTATACTTGTGCCCAGAGATGTATGCAAAAACAGGCTCTAACTGCTTGTTATAGTAAAAAGCAAAGGAAAAGATATTCACATATTCTAGAGAATGCTAACAGAAGTGCACACAAATGTATGTATGCATAGAGTTATCACTGTAGTTTTGGAAGTACTTGGAAATATCTCAGATGTCCAATAAAAGCAGATCATAGAAATTCTGTGTACCCACTTAATGGAATACTACTCAGCCTGTAAAATGAATGAGATAGACCTACATGTACAGATACATTAATAGAAAGATGTTCATAATAAAAAATGAATAATATCTACAACCATTACTTTAAAAAAGAAAGTTGCATGAAATATCTACAAAACAGAAACAAACTCACAGACATAGAGAACAGATTGGTGGTTGCCAAGGGGGAGACGGGAGAGGGAAGGAAGGACTGGGAGTTTGGGATTAGCAGATGCAAACTATTATATTTAGGATGGATAAACAACAAGGTCCTACTGTATAGCACAGGGAACTATATTTATTATGCTGTGATAAGCCATAATGGGAAAGAATATGAAAATGAATATATATATATATATATGTATAGCTGAATCACTTTGCTGTACAGCAGGAATTAACACAACATTGCAAATCAACTACACTTCCATAAAATTAAAAACAAAAGCAAGTTGCAGGACTATAGGTGATGTCTGATGTATTTCTATAAACCATGGCCCCTGAAATCAAGCTGTGTGTCTCTGCTTGGATGGGCAGGCCCCTACTGATGGAGGTTAAGCTATGACTGCTGGCAGAGCTGAGAGGCAGCCCCAGTTACCAGCATCCACTGCTTTTAACCCTTCACTGTCAGGGGAGGGCACTTGCCTAAGGATTCTTTCTCTCTTTAGTCTGCTGGGTGGACTTGGGACTCTTTTGTCTTTTTAAGCTGATTTAAGATAGGACATGACCCCATTGGGCTTCCCTGATAGCTCAGTTGGTAAAGAATCTGCCTGTAATGCAGGAGATCCCAGTTCGATTCCTGGGTTGGGAAGATCTGCTGGAGAAGGGATAGGCTATCCACTCCAGTATTCTTGGGCTTCCCTTGGGTTCAGCTGGTAAAGAAGCTGCCTGCAATGCAGGAGACCTGGGTTCAATCCCTGGGTTGGGAAGATCCCCTGGAGAAGGAAAAAGCTACCCATGCCAGTATTCTGACCTGGAGACTTCTATGGACTGTATAGTCCAGGGGGTCACAAAGAGTTGGACACAACTGAGCAACTTTCACTTTTTTTATGACCTCGTTAACAAATTCTGAAGGTTTCTTCTTAGGAAAATAATGGATTGGCCACCATTTCTCCATGAGCATAAAAAAGACAAACCAGAAGACAATCCCAAAAGGTTCCATATCAGGAGGTCTCTTTCAATAATAATAGTGGATTGTAAGTGGCTAGGCAGGAGGACCCTCTGTGTCAGAAGGAAGGGGAGAGAACACCTGAGGTTGAGACCATGAACTCTGGTCTGTTTAGATAGCTCTTTCTCTTAAGGTCTGCTGTCTCATATGAAGTTGAAATCTGCTTCTTGGAGATTCTATCCTAGGTTCTTTGAGGTCAGGCCCCTCTTCTAAGGAGAACCCTTTAGAAAATCAAAGATAGCATCCTATTCTTTCTTCTGTCAGCCTCATGATGAAGAACCCCCCTGTTCTTGGGGGTTCAAATAGAGGCCACTGTGCTATTATTAGAGAAACTGAAAAGGAGATGACCATGGGTGAGAGATTGGACTCATGATCTTTTTCTACCTACCCTTAATCTGGCCTCATCTCCGACTTATCCTCAACCTCTTCTACCCTAACTTCTGGCCCCATAAGTCGACCTAAATAGTTCTTAGTAGAGTCATCAAGCATCACCATTGCATTCAATGGCCATTTTTAATCTTTATTTTACTTGACTTCTTAGCAGCTCTTGACACTACTGACAACTTTGTTTTTCTTGAAACTCGCTAGTGATTTCCAAAGTACCACTGTCCTGGTTCTCCCCTCACTTCTCTGGCTCCCCATCACTTCCCCATCTATCCACACTTTCAAGGTTGGTATTCCTCAAATTCTCATCTAAGGCCCCTTTTCTCCTTTTCATTATATACTGTCTTCCTCAATGACTACCTCTATCATTCTTTAGGAAAACAACTCTAATTTATTTGTCTTCAGTCTGGATGTCTCCTTTGAGCTCTGGATCTTTATATCTAACTGGTCACTTGCGTTTGCTTGGATGTCTTAATGGCTCCTCAAGTCCCATGCTTAAGGCTGAACTCATGATCTCCTTCTACTTACCCTTAATCTGTTCCTAAGTGAATGCAATGCCCAACCATGTGCTTTCACGAGTCAGAAAACTAGGCTTCATCCCTGACACCTCCCTCCTGTAACTTTTATTCTGTGACTATCTCTTGAAAGCAAAGCACCCACTTTTCTCCATTTGTACTGTGTTAAAAATACAAAATGAAAGGGGCTACTTTGACAGGAAATGAACTCACTGTTGGCGGTGGAATCCAAGCAGAGACTGGTTGGACCCTGGGTGTGAATGATATGGCAGAGGCTAGGTAACTAGGTGACAGTGAGTGTTCCTTCCTCCTCTCTCATCTGTCTTAGCTGCGGGGTGAGGGCTCAGGCCTCCCTTCTCTTCGACCACTCTTTTTTCCTGCTTGTTTAGGTACTACTCCGTAAGACCTACAAAGCTCTAGGAGGCCATGAGGCCAATTTCTAATCAAAGTCTCTTTCAGAAGAGGGCTGAGTTCTTCTGGGGGCTTCCCAGATGGCTCAGATGGTAAAGAATCTGCCTGCAATGTGGGAGACCTAGGTTTGATCCCTGGTTTGGGAAGATCCCCTGGAGAAGGTAATGGCAACCCACTCTACTATTCTTGCCTGGAGAATTCCTTGGACAGAGGAGCCTGGTGGGCTACAGTCCATGGGGTCGCCAAGAGTTGGGCATGACTGAGCGAGTATCACTTTCACTTTGAGTTCTTCTGAGCCACTAGTCTCTCCAGACAGCATCCTGATCAATGGGAAATCTGAGACTCAAGAGCAGGGAAGGGACTTGCCTCAGGTTAAACAATGAGCCAGAGATAGAGACAGGGCTATGACCCTGCCTCTTGCCTTCCAGTGCTTTATCTCCTCATTATTCTCTGCTGCCCCTCATCAGTCCACTCTGTCTCATTTAGCGCTGCTGAGTAATAATTTGCACAGATCCTGTCAGATGATAAATTACACCTGTCATGTAGGAAGGATGCTTCAGTGCTGCTCTGGGCTAGGGTGTCAAAAGACAAGAGCTATTTATTTAAAACACAAACAAAGAGACTGGTGACAGAGTAACAGTGTGGAGACAAGTGGACACCTTATTCTTCTATCCTCATATCTGAGGATCATAAGTCTAGGTACATAACCATGATCTTTAATTTCAGAGGCAAAATAACCACCATCAGCACCAACAAAACCACAGTGTTCATCAGCTGAGATTTTTAACTTGCATAGCTATCAATTCCAATAACTAGGTGTTAGGCCTTGTTGAAGAGGAGTCAAAGGTATGATTCATAATATTTGGTTCTGTGGTAGATAAAGAGAACAAGTACAAGCCAAATAAAGTATATCTGAAACAGTTGTATAATAGGACTTTGCCTGATAATCTGTAGGTTTAACCTGTAGCTCAGTGTTCCCAAAATCCTTTTGATCTCATCTATAGTGTTTGGGAAAAAGAACCTTTCATGATATAGCTTTTTTCAGAAAAGCTATAGATGGTTGAAAAATGCAAAAAAAATTCTCACAAACTGAACTGGATCTAGAAGCTCCTCAATTAACAAAGAGTTTGAATTTTGCAAAACTGCTCATAAGTCTATTTGTTGCCAAGTCTAAAATGACCTTCTACCAGTTATCAATGTGTGTGAAAATGAAAGTCACTCAGTTGTGTCCAACTCTTTGCAACCTCATGGACTATACAGTTCATGGAATTCTCCAGGCCAGAATACTGACATGGGTAGTCATTCCCTTCTCCAGGGGATCTTCCCAACTCAGGGGTCGAACCTAGGTCTCCCACAGTGCAGGCGGATTCTTTACCAGCTGAGCCACCAGGGAAGCCCCTGATATAAGGTTGCAGTACATAAGAATGAAAGACACATATGGCATTTTTTTTACTTATTCCATACGTGTATCAAAGGTAAAATATTTTTCATTATTTTCATCATTATTTTCTTATCACTTTCAATGAAAAAAGTTTTACCTCTGCTTTGTTTCTTTCACAACAATACGTTAACAGTCATGTCCTTATGCTAATATCCTCAGGTGCTGGATATGAATTTGAACTGATGTACTCCTTTCCCCTACATTCATAGAGTGTTATTGTTTTTCCTGTCTAGAGTTAGGAAGGTTTACAAAATTCTTTGGTTCTAGGACATGTCATTCTGAGGAGTTTCGCTGTTGGTTACTCCAGGGTCCCTGTAACATATCACCTAGAGAATCTGCATTATGTAGATTTAAGCAATAGCTGGAATTGTTTTTGTTGTTTAGTCACTAAGTTGTGTCTTTTGCAACCCCATGGACTCATGGACTGTAGCCCACCAGGCTCCTCTGTCCATGGGATTCTTCAGACAAGAATACTGGAGTGAGTTGCCATTTCCTCCTCCAGGGGATCTTCCCAACCCAGGGATGGAGCCCGCATCTCCTGCATTGGCAGGTGGATTCTTTATTACGGAGTCATAGTAGCTGGAATAGTGATTTTCAGAAAACAAGGAGTGGGGAGAGTGAAGTATATCTCCTGGGAGAGGACACTATCAGAATCTATTGGTTGTGGGGCCTGTAGTTGGAGAACATATTCAATATTACCTCATAATTTTATGTCTGGAAAACAAAAAAGAGTTAACATATTCTTAGTGAAAAGCACAAGGAGTAAAGCTCAGTAAAATCTTTATGGTTGATAGGGTCATTCTAAAGATACAATAAGAAATCTTTCTAAATTAGCCCTAGGAGTAGCTAAAATGATGGCTACAAAAAACAGAGAACAATAGAAGGATGAATAATACCACACAAAAACTATGCCTTCAGCATAGCCAGAAGAAAGAGAACACACAAACTTCAGATTTGCCCACAAGTAGATAAAAACTCCAAATGCCAACAAATTATTTTTCATGCTTTGCCCACTAGCATTCAAGAAGTCAAGGGGTAGTAGGGGAAATGCTTCGTGGAAGAGTGAAGAGGCAGGCCCAGGCTTGGTCTAAAATCACCACCAGAAAGAGAATCTATTCTGAGTAAGAAAAATTCTGAAAAAGAGTTCTGCTATATCAGAGCACCTGCTATAAGGAAGGAATATAAAGATGTATGCTATTGAGGTAGCAATTCTTAAAAAGTGCTGTTTCTGAGAGAAGAGAATTTGAAAAGGTCGGGAGAGATGGTTTTCAGAGATTTGGTGGTGATAGAGAAAAGAAGTAAAGGGAACATTCTACAGTCTTGCAAGTAAGACAGAATTAAAAAAAAAAAAAAAGGAAGGACCCGCAATACCTTCTCCAGTCACAAAAAATAAAAGCCACTTTTTGAAGATATTCTGCAATGATACATGGGCATAAAAAGGACACCCTTGAATTAGGAATTAAAGAGAATTGGTTTTCAACAAGAATGAAAAGTAAACAAAAGACAGTCATATCAGAAATCAAGATTAAGTGCTCTTTGACAAGGCACCCAAGAAAGAATAGACTAAAATTATCAAAATTTTAATCAGGGAGATTGAAGAAAGGCAGGAAAATGACTAAGAGAATGAAAACAAGATAAAGAAGCAAAAAGGGTTAGAGAGAAAGTAGTTGATGGTAGTCAGGCAGGCAAAGAAAAAATATATATAACTGAGGTCACTAAAGAGGATAATTCAAGAAGACTTTCTGGAAGTGAAAGAAGATGGTACATATTGAAAGGGTCCACTAGGTACCTGGGAAAATTTATTCATAAGGGTCAACTCTATGACATATTCTAATGTAACTCTTAGACCTTGAAAATAAAGAGAAGTACTTAAGACCAACAAACAAAAAGACCAAATGTACAAAGGCAAGAGAATTAGAATTGGTGGGGTTTTTTGTTATGCAGCAATAGAAAATTAATACATATGGATTCCTACATATTGCTAAAGTGAAGTCCAACTTCCTCAGTATCAGTAATTTTAAAATGAAGAGCAGTTATACTTTGAGAGTATCTCAAATTGCATAAAATTGAAATAAAATAATACTGACATAATTGCAAAGGCATGGATTTATCTACAAATTTAATTTCCCTATAACATATAATATTGCGCTGCTGCTAAGTCACTTCAGTCGTGTCTGACTCTGTGCAACCCCACAGACAGCAGCCCAACAGGCTCCCCCGTCTCTGGGATTCTCCAGGCAAGAACACTGGAGTGGGTTGCCATTTCCTTCTCCAATGCATGAAAGTGAAAAGTGAAAGTGAAGTCGCTCAGTCGTGTCCAACTCTTAGCGACCCCATGGACTGTAGCCTACCAGGCTCCTCCGTCCATGGGATTTTCCAGGCAAGAGTACTGGAGTGGGGTGCCATTGCCTTCTCCAATATTGCACTAGGAATGCATAAAATGAAATTGTTACATGAAATAGCTCATTTAATAACAAAGAATAATTTGAAAAACTGTTCCTCTAATGGAGACACTCTCCTCAATTTTGAATTTGGGATATAGCCAAAAATTACTTGGAGATAAAATGCTGGGATCTTAGCAAATATTATTCTCAATAGTGAGAAACTGAAAGCATTCGCCCTAAGATCAGAAACAAGACAAGGGTGTCCACTTTTGTCACTATTATTCAACATAGTTCTGGAAGTCCTAGCTACAGCAGTCAGAGAAGAAAAAGAAATAAAAGGAATCCAGATTGGAAAAGAAGAAGTAAAGCTCTCACTTTTGCAGATGACATGATACTGTACATAGAAAACCCTAAAGATAGTATCAGAAAATTATGAGAGCTAATCAGTGAATTTAGCAAAGTTGCAGGATACAAAATCAATACACAGAAATCACTTGCATTTCTATATACTAACAATGAAAACTCAGAAAGAGAAATTAAGGAATCAATCCTATTCACCAGTGCAACAAAAAGAATTAAATATCTAGGAATAAATTTACCTAAGGAGACAAAAGAACTGTACACAGAAAATTATAAGACACTGATGAAAGAAATCAAAGATGACATAAACAGATGGAGAGATATTCCATGTTCTTGGGTAGGAAGAATCAATATTGTGAAAATGACTGTACTACCAAACACAATCTACAGATTCAATGTGACCCCTATCAAATTACCAATGGTATTTTTCACAGAACTAGAACAAAAAATTTCACAATTCATATGGAAACACAAAAGACCCCGAATAGCCAAAGCAGTCTTGAGAAAGAAGAATGGAGCTGGAGGAATCAACCTTCCTGACTTCAGATTAAACTACAAAGCTACAGTCATCAAGACAGAATGGCACTGACACAAAAACAGAAATACAGACCAATGGAACAGGATAGAAAGGGCAGAAATAAACCCATGCACCTATGGGTACCTTATTTTTGACAAAGGAGGCAAAAATATACAATGGGGCAAAGACAGCCCCTTCAATAAATGATGCTGGGAAAACTGGACAGCTACATATAAAAGAATGAAATCAGAACACTTCCTAATACCAAACACAAAGGTAAACTCAAAATGGATTAAAGACCTAAATGTAAGATCAGAAACTATAAAACTCTAGAGGAAGATATAGGCAGCACACTCGATGACATAAATCAAAGCAAGATCCTCTATGACCCACCTCCTAGAGTAATGGAAAAAAAACAAAAGTAAACAAATGGGACCTGATTAAACTTAAAAGCTTTTGCACAGCAAAGGAAACTATAAGCAAGGTGAAAAGACAACCCTAGGAATGGGAGCAAATAATAGCAAATGAAACAACTGACAAAGGATTAATTTGCAAAATATATAAGCAGCTCATACAACTCAATACCAGGAAAACAAACAATCCAACCAAAAAGTGGGACAAAGACCTAAACAGGCATTTCTCCAAAGAAGACACACAGATGGCTAACAAACACATGAAAATATGATCAACATCGCTCATTATTAGAGAAATGCAAATCAAGACTAAAATGAGATATCACCTCACACTGGTCAGAATGGCCCTGATCAAAAAGTCTACAAACAATAAATGCTGGAGAGGGTGTGGAGAAAAGGGAATGTTCTTGCACTATTGGTTGGAATGTAAATTGATACAGGCACTATGGAAGATGGTATGGAGATTCCTTAAAAAACTAGGAATAAAATCACCACATGACTCAGTAATCCCACTCCTAAGCATATACCCTGAGGAAACCAAAATTGAAAAAGATACATGTATCCCATTGTTCATTGCAGCACTATTTACAATAGCTAGAACATGGAAGCAACCTAGATGTCCAGTGACAGATGAATGGATAAAGAAGTTGTGGTACATATACATAATGGAATATTACTCAGCCATAAAAAGGAACACATTTGAGTCAGTTCTGATGAGGTGGATGAACCTAGAACCTATTATACAGAGTGAAGTGAGTCAGAAAGAGAAAGATAAATATCGTATTCTAACACACATACACAGAATCTAGAAAAATGGTTCTGAAGAATTTATTTACAGGGCAGCAATGGAGAAACAGACATACAGAATAGACTTATGGACATGTGGAGAGGGGAGGAGAGGGTGAGATGTATGGAAAGAGTAACATAGAAACTTACATTACCCTATATAAAATAGATAGCCAATAGGAATTTGCTGTATGGCTCAGGAAACACAAACAGGGGCTCTGTATCAACCTAGAGGGGTGGGATGGGGAGGGAGATGGGAGGGAGGTTCAAAAGGGAGGGGATATATGTATACCTATTGCTGATTCATGTTGAGGTTTTATAGAAAACAACAAAATTCTGTAAAGCAATTGTCCTTCAATAAAAATAAATAAATTAAAACAAATGCTGGAATCTTTTTTTCTATTCCATTCTATAGTCAAGTCAAATTAATGTATTGTTAAATATATCACACTTCAAGTTTTGCAAAAGAGCTTATAATAACTTATTTTGTTTTTAGTTGTGATGAATCCACAGAGAACAGGAATTGAGTATATATGATATATGGTTAAAAATAAGTTTGAATAAGAAGTGTGGCTTTTTAAATTAAAGCTTTGAAGACCATCAGTGAAGTTGAAGATGTCTTCCAATCTTTGTAAAAATTACTTGACATTAATGAACTGAATTGGGAAAAAATTTTATAGTGTGTCCAGCAATGCTGGATCTGAGATTAGACTTTCTCTCTCTTTTTTTTTTAATTAATTTATTTTCTATTTTTTAACTTCACAATATTGTATTTGTTTTGCCATACATTGACATGAATCCACCATGGGTGTACATGTTTTCCCCTTCCAGACCCCTCCTCCCACCTCCCTCCCCATCCTATCCCTCCGGGTCATCCCGGTGCACCAGCCCCGAGCACCCTGTATCATGCATTGAACCTGGACTGGCGATTCACTTCACATATGATAATTTACATGCTTCCATGCAATTCTCCCATATCATCCCACCCTCGCCCTCTCCCATAGAGTCCATAATACTGTTCTATTTATCTGTGTCTCTTTTGATTAGACTTTCTCTTTTTAAATTAAAAAAACACCCCCTCCCCAAAAAAACCTTCAACTTTTCATCTGTTTTTAGGTTATATGTTGACAATTTATGAAAGGATCTTGATCTTGCTATCAAGATAGTAATTTTTTATTAACAAAATTGAGTAGAAGTATCAAGTTATTTGCTTTGCTTTGCAAAAATCAAATGCGGATAACGAAGTTCTCCTGTCTATGTGAGGTTCATCATTAACTATCACTTGCCGTATTTTTGAAATACCAGAGAAAAGACCATGTCAATTTAACGAGTGATTAAAATTTTAGTAGAATTTGGAATATTTACTTGAGATATATTTGGAAATTTGAACACATTGAATTGAAAATTGAGGTATATAAACCAAATTATCATTTACTGTGTTATACTCCAGGCATTTATAGTGTTGTTTCTTCTAAAGACACTGCAGTGCTTTCCAAGGTACGCGCTATTCCTCAGTGTAGAACCTCTCAGACCGAGAATTGAAATTTCCAAAATAAGGCATCCGGGGCAGAGCTCAGAGTTTCTCTGGAATCTCCTTCCTCTTCATCTAATTACAGTCTGACAATGACACAGTGACAGATGAAAAGAGGCTGGTAATGGAAGTGTGATGTGCTTCACAAGGTGAGAATTTCCCAGATATAAGTCCCAGGTCAGTGGGTTTCAGAATTTTTTTTTTTTTTGCAGTCATTCCAAATATTCAAATACTAGAATGTTGGGTACCATACATGAAGCACTTTCCAAATATTCTGACTGTCAGACTCTTTTGCTCAGAAACATTACATAAAACCAACGTTTCTTCAGAAACACTTGGGAAACAACTTCCTAGATGACAATGAGCTAATACATCAAGAACTTGAAAGAAAAATATTGTGACCCAACAGTTAAACTCAGTCAAGATGTTCATGCCTAAAGGAACCGGAATATTAAGTTGTATGATAGGTCTCAGAAAATATACCATACATATTTCCTCTGAAATATTAATAATTATCTAAAGATGTGCCTTCCAGTGCTATTTCTATTTGAAACAATAATAAATAAAATATTCTAAATAACTGTATATATAAAAGTAAATATTCTCAGATATGGAGAAAACTGTAATTTTATACCTTCTTAAAATGATATGGAAAATATTAAACTAAAGATAATAGCAGGAAATAAATAATGGAGTTAAAAGTAGATATTAACAAATTAAGAAACAAAATCACCAGAAGCTGGTATTTTAATTTAAAATGTTTTCTAGTTTTATCAGTGAAAACCAACATAGTATTATTGCTTTGTTTTCTTGACTTTATGAGGTTAAGCATCATTTAGGGCAAATATCCCTAATGTATGCAACTTACTGTCAAGAGTGTCAGAAAAAACATTGTGTGTGTGTATATGTGTGTGTGTGTGTGTGAGAGAGAGAGAGAATGATAAAGCAGAATGTTAACAATAGATGAATCTGGATAAAGGGTTAATGGATGTTCTTCTCTTCGTGAAACACTTTGGTAAGTTTAAAATTATTTCAGAAAAGTCTTTTAAAGTAAAGACACTTAAGGCTACGTATTTCTATCAGGATATAGCTTACATTGAGTCTTAAAGATTTTGGTGTGGAATATTGTAATTTGGGGACTTCCCAGGTGGTTCAGTGGTAAAGAATCCACCTGCCAACACAGGAGACATGGGTTCAATTCCTGGATCAGGAAGATCCCCTGGAGGAGGACATGGCAACCCACTCCAGTATTCTTGCCTGGAGAATCCCACGGACAGAGGAAACAGTCAGACATGACTGAGTATGCACACGTGCATGCATTGTAATTTTTATTACTTTCTATTCTAGATAATTCATACTTTCTTTGATGCAGTCATTATTTAGAAAGATATTTTATAATGTCCAAGCAGTTAAGATAGTATCATTATCTTTATATTAATGTGTAGTCAGAGGGTGTGGCTTATAAAATTTCTCCTTTTAGAATTTTATTAAGATTTTCTTCTTGGTCAATTACATGATTGATTTCTAGAAATACTTAGATGTTTGAGAAAATAATGTGTTGTTTCTATTTGTGGAAGCATGAGTTTTCTACCTATGGCTTAATTTTAATTGCCGATGTATGTTGTTGGTTGTAGTCATATTTGCTAGGACTTTTTTGTTGCCTCCACCAAATTGCTTTATTTACTTAAGTCTCTCTCCTAATAGCAAAATGAAAGGAAATATTTAGAAAGGTTTTGTTTCTTTACTCTCAATTTTCTCTTTATTTTTCATTTCCAGGTTTTGCTCAAGTAATTTTAAACATTTAATAAAGGATATTATTAGGTTTAGCTTTATCTGTTCTAAAATTCTTCACTTAAAACTTTTGATAAAAGCCTTCACTCATGCTATTTATATATACATGCATGCATGTATGTATGCTAAGTCACTTCAGTCATGTCCGACTCTTTGTGACCCTATGGATTGCAGCCTGCCAGGTTCCTCTGTCCATGGGGATTCTCCAGGCAAGAGTACTGGAGTGAGTTGCCATGCCCTCCTCCAGGGGATCTTCCTGACCCAGGGATCGAACCCGCATCTCTCTTAAGTCGCCTGCATTGGCAGGTGGGTTCTCTACCACTAGCGCCATCATATATATTTATATGGGAAGCACAGATATACATACATTCATACATATATACAGGTTGTATTAAAAATATTTAACAACCTAGCAAAATGGACACAAGCCATGAAGCAAGGTTACCAGTGTGGCTCCCCACTCTTTTCCCTCTGTTTGTTATCTTTCTGCTGGAGTTGCCATTTGGTTAGCAGTTTCTTAAATATGTTCCTCAAATAGCCGACACCCTGAGAATGCTTGCATAGCTGTAAACACCTTTATTTACCATGTAGGTGTTATTCTTCTAACTAGTTATTTGTGATTGAAAAGTCTGATTCTAGTCTGGGTTTAGTTCTCCTTCCTTTTTAATCTAATTTCTCCTTTTTGTCAGTTGCAAGGGAAAAGATAGTAATTATACAGTGGAGAAACTGAAACTCAGATTTTTTTAAACCAAGCTATGTCAAAGCCTATTTCTTCCTTTAGTCAATTGTGTCTGGAGGCTGAGGGTGGGGGAAATGGGAAGATGTTGGTCAAAGGGTACACAGTCTCAGTTATGAGGGTGAATACATTCTAGAGATCTACTACACAGCATGGGAACTATAGATAGTAATACAATCATATAGGATCCTTGAAATACGCTAAGAGTATAGATCTTGAATATTCTCACTACAAAAAAATTGTAACTGTATGAGGTGATGGATACATTAGGCTAATTGTGGTAACCATTTCACAAGTTATACATAAATCAAAACATCACATTGTACACCATAATATGTATACATATATATAAAATGTTTGTTTTTTAATTAATTTATTTATTTTAATTGGAGGCTAATTACAATATTGTAGTGGTTTTTGCCATATACTGACATGAATCAGCCATGGGTGTACATACATCCCCCATCCTGAACCCCCCTCTCACTTCCCTCCCCCAAAATGTTTATTTGTTAATTATACTTTAGTAAAACTGGAAAAATTGTGTCTAGGACTTGGAAATTCCTTTTAATTTTGAAGTTTATCTTTCTTTAGATGAGAACACTCTTTGTTCTTTATTTAGTTTTTATGATGATTACATTTATTCCGTTCTCTGCTTCTAGGACTTGCATTACTTGCCAGTTATCTGTCGTCCAAGTGTCATATATTTTCTTTCATGGTTTCCATCTTTCTGAATTTGTTGCTCTGTTGTGAGATATTTCTTGTACAGGATACTAAATCTATTTTCAGAACCAGCTATCTTTTCTTTCAGTTTATGTATGAAAAGTTTTGATGAGAAAGCTTTATTTTTAGACTCAGAAAGTGTTTTTTATTCTCTAATTGCTGTAAGATTTCTTACAGGGCTTCCCTGGTGATTCAGACAGTAAAGAATCTGCCTGCAATGTAGGAGACCCAGGTTCGACCCCTGGGTTGGGAGGATCCCCTGGAAAAGGGAATGGCTACCCACTCCGTTATTCTTGTCTGGAGAAATCCATGGACAGAGGACCCTGGCGAGCTATAATCCATGGGGTTGCAGAGCTGGACACGACTGAGCGACTAACACGTTCACTTTTTCACTGAGTTCTTTCAGCTTTTAAATTTTCACACTCGATTCTGTTAGTGTCCTGCTCTGTGGGGCCCCTGCTCTTCGTGCTCTGCTTTGCCTGCTTTTTTCTGGTTACTGAGTGCTGGTTAAAATAGTTATTCTTTTCTTTAGCCTGCTCATGATTTCGTTGGCTCAATCACTGGGTAAAATCTCTGGAATCTCTCTCCTGCTGGCAAGGCCTAGGCGGTTCTGTCTCATTAAGTGATAGGGAACAAAATGGCAGGGTGATGCTCTTCTCCTGAGCAGAGGGAGGGAGCTTCTGAGCAAACCTCTCCCTAGGACCTAGGACCACCTCTCTGCCTCAGGGACCAAAACTACCCTGCTTCCTGCTCCCCTGCAGTTCCTCTAAGGCCATGAGGGTTGGCTGGCCCTCCAGGTCACAAGCGGTCCTCTACCTGTGAGTGGTGGTCTCAGGTGGCCCCTCCAGGCTCCTCCCGCCTCACTGCCCTGCTGCTGCTCTTCTCCAGTCTCTTAACCTCCATAGATTCTCAGTCTCAGTATATACTGTATTTTAGGGTTTGAAAAAGTCATTAAAGTTTCCAGCATCGACTGAAAGGAAAAAGGGAGGAGTAAAAGAAAGCTCTGAAAATACTACTTGGACAGAGAAGACCGCACATGCTGTGTATTTATGCATGAATGCCTGCAATGTGTATCCATAGCAGTTACAGGGTAACATTTAAGCCATACAAGGACCTGCTGTGACCCCAACTTGTCCCAGCCCTCCCAACAACTGAAGTCACTTGTTCTTGATGGGCTCAGTTTTCTTCAGGTCTTGAGATCAATATTTCTACGAGGCAGCCGGTGAGCCCATGTTCAGGAGTTCAGGGGCTTAATTGTGTCCTGCTTCTGAGAGCCTGACTTCTGCTCTGATCCTGGCATCAAGTCCATCCCTTCTTCAGTCCCTCCAAGGCCCAGCCTTGTTTTACTTGTCCCTGTGCATATCATTTGAGGTTCAGTCAAAGAAGCAGAGCTACTAGCACAATGTATGCAATACAGGGTTAATTATAGGGATTTGACCCTACGTAAACACGGGAACTGGTCTGGCTAAGTGAGGCTGTTACTTCTGTGTCTGGGGATGGAGCCTGAGGTCAGCAGAGCAGGCATTTGGGAAGGAATGATGAGTAGGAGGTAGGGGATCAAGGATAAATTGGAGCCTGCAGGAATGGGCTGGAATCTGAGCGATGGGCTGGAGTCTACTTGGTGTCTCACTTCTAGACTCCAACTTTGAAGGCAGGAATGGCTTACAGGAAAAGTTTTGCTTTTCCTTGTGGAGCACAACTCTCAGCTGGCCCAGGGAATCGGGGAGTAAAACAGGCAGGACTAACAGGGATGGAGGGTCTGGGTGCTTCCCCATGCCACCCCAGTGAGCCAGCAGGAAAGCGACAAGGTGGGTGAGGCCTTGTGCCCTGCCCTTCTGAGCATAAGAAAGAGTGTGGCTGCTGCTTCCCTTCTACTTTCCAGATCTCATGTAAAAGGTTCCTGTGACCAGAGCTAACCTGGATCTACAGAGGAGGGAATTCTAGGAAACACAGTTCCAGCTCAGTTAAATGGACATTGTAAACCTCTATTCATGAGGCTGCAGCTCAGGCACTCACCCAGGGCCTGCCCAGTGGCCTTGCAGCTCTCCTGCAGCTCCTCGCCTGGCCCTGTGCCTGCCCACGTATTAGTGGAAGCCTCTTCCCCACAGGCACCAGGGACTCCCAGCTTGGCCCTCCCCACCCAGGGCTTGTGAAGCTCTCTCTCCTACTATGACCTGGCTCTGGAAAACCAGACTGGATTCCAGTTGGAAGTCAGAGGAATTTATGGACAATTCCTGGTGGTATCTGAGTCTCATAGAGCGAGGCTTTCCTTCTGTTCTGGATTCATGGGCAGCTCTAGGAAGCTGAAGCCATGTGTGAGGAGCCTCTCCGAGGTAAGGTAGAGCTCAAGGCCCAGGAGCCCTTACCTCAGAGACTGGGTGCAGCACGGACTGGCCAAGGAAGGCCTCCTTCCCTCTTAGCCCCATCTTGGAAGGGGAATACAGGTCATTCCTGGTGTTTCCAGGATACTGGGCATGACCTAGGGCTTAGTCTAAAACCTTCATTGCTCTTACAGGGACCCTGAAGCCTGAAGAGTGACAGGAACTAGCCCAGGAAACAGAATAGCATTAAAAGCAACATGTGGAAGCAGACACCTGGCTTCATGTTGGGGCCTGGCCTCTCCCTAGGGTGTGTGGCCTTGGGCACATCACTTAACCCCTCTACCCTTCATATCCTCATACCTAAAATGAGAGAAAACAATAGTGCCTGCTTCATTGGACTGTTACACAGATTAATTGACACCTTGATAAGTGCCCAGCACTGAATAAGTGCTTAATAAAATGCATAATTATATGTGGACAGTTTCCCCACAGCCAGAGTCCTCCAGCCCAAGGATGCAGGAAATGGGGAACTTTCTTCAGTCCTAGGTGGATCTTCATCTCAGCCACCTCTGCTGGCTTTTGGTCACCTCCCTGTAATACCTGCATCATTTTGCCTTGCACTTGAGTTAGGTGCTGGTTTGTCTGTCTTCTTATCAATCAGGGATCTCAACCAGAGTTCCAGGGGCTGGGTTTCCTTCATCTCTCCCCAGGACACAGTCTGGTACAGACCAGGCCTTCAAAAGAGCTCTGAGTGAATGGACTTCTTTGAGTTCCAGAGTTTCCGATTTGGAGGGACTGGAAGGTTGTCTAACCCAATTCCCTACCTGATTTCAAGAATTCCTTTTCAGATAATTTGGTATGTACTCTTTCAGTCTCTGCCTGCATACCTCCCATTCTGGGAGACTCACTGTTGCTCAGGGCAGCCCATTCTGTTTTTAAAAACAGCTCTATTTTTAGAACTTTCTAATTTTGTTCAATACAGTTAATTTTCCCACTGTTTACATCAAATTTTGTTTGGAGACTGAAGAAACGTGCAGGGAAAGAGCTGGTAAATAAGGATTGCTCCTAGTTTTATGGCTGAGGTTACAAAACAATAAAAAGGGTGACAGAGCACACAGTGTAACTTTTATAAGCTTTGCTCAACTAGGTAGATACAGTCCCTTGGGAATGTCTATACATTTCTGCCTCCAGAGTTTACTCAAGAATCCTTATGTGGTTGTTATTTACAAATCCAGACAGGAGTTTGTAGAGGGCTCAGAGGCAGCAGTTTATAAGAGAGTTTGAAGACAGAAGTTTATAGAGAACATGAGTGTTTGTTTGCATGCTAATCTTCTAAAAGTTGTTTTTCTGCTCCACAATTCTGGGAGTGGAGTTGTCCAGGTTCTGAGGGTATATTGAGAGCTCCAGTAAGAGAGGGGTTGGACTTTCATCTCCAGGACAGGGCAACTGCTTCTGGAGGGGATGCTAGGATTTGAGGCCAGATCCTTTCCAGCCCCGCCAGAGAGACACTCTCTAGAGTTTGGCCGGAACATCAGCCCCCACAGATTAATCTGAAATTCACTCAATCATTCTAAATGCCTGCTCTATGGAATAACTGCCTTCTGGGCACTCACAACTGGATAGGGGGTGGGCAAAGACAAGGTGGTGAGGACTCCAGTGCCAGCCAGCAAGTTTGTAGGCCTCCCTGTGGCCACACAGTCTGCACCAGGTTAAGCCTTCCTAGAAAACTTCAGAGAATGCTTTCACTAAACCCTGCACCAAGAGCAAGCAGGAAGGATTCTGGGGGCACAGTATGGCATGGCTCAAAGAACACCAGAAAGGGAGGTCAAGCCCCTGAGGGTAGACATCTGTTTGCTGCTAACTCAATTTTTCTAGGGAAAAGTGAAAACACTAAGATGTCCCCAGCAGAGGTTCAGATCTTTCCCTGCCCTCACCAGCTGTTATTAGGCCTCTGACTCTGTGTGTGTGTGTTCAGTGCTCAGTCATGTCTGACTCTTTGTGACCCCATGGACTGCAGCCCACCAGGTTCCTCTGTCCATGGGATTCTCCAAGCAAGAATATTGGAGTGGGTAGCCATTCCCTTCTCCAGGAGATTTTCTCAACCCAGAGATAGAACCTGGGTCTCCTGCATTGAAAGTGGATTCTTTACCATCTGAGCCACCAGGGAAGCCCCCCTCTCTGACTCTAACAATCTGTGATTATGTGGTCAGCTTTAGGACAGCAAAACATCTATTGGGGGAGGTGAATATTTAGATGGCAAATATGGCTTTTATGTGGAAGATGTCTCAATACAAATGCACTTTATAAAAGGAGATGAAGAATAGGGGCTCAGACTGTCTCTGGGATAGCTATCTTTTGTCAGTTTATTAAAGTCAGATTTATTGCTGACTCCCTGACCAAAAACAGAGCTGTTAGCAGTCTATAACATGGAGCAGAAATATGAGTTTTCAGTGAATCCGAGAAAAAAAATAAAGAGAAGAAACCTTAATGACCTGTCACTTGGAATAAATCTTAGTGGTCACATAAACCAGGATGACAGGAATTTATATTGTTCCTCAGCACTTGAATGACTAATGTGGTCAGAGTGGTGAGACATGGAAATTATTTCTAACAAGCCAGCACCTGTTTGCGCACTCTTGGAACTGCTTTGATAAAGTCCTGAATGTCACCTTAACACCCCTCAGTCATGCTGTTGGTGGGCAGTAACCTTCCCACACAGCTTGAGACAGAGGTGGCATTTCAGCTCTGTCCTAGCAGTTCTGGAAGGTTCTTGGTCAGAGGAGTAGTGGTGAAACGCTAGAGAAAAATCACTGGAGAAGCATTGACCTAGGCAGGGCAGGGGGAGTTGAAAAAGGCCTCAAAGGATCTCAGGGTGCATGTACATCTGAACCATTCCTAATCCTACCCCACGCTGGGAATCTGGATTCTGCAAGCATCAGAATGACAAAGTTAGAGCTGGGAAAGAGTCCTCAGAGATCAGGTAGTTCCATTGCTCAGAGGAGCAGACTTAAGTTTACAGGATGGAAACAACTGATTCAAAGTCACAGAGCAAGAGTGTCAGATGCAGAATGAGAGCTCAGATTTCTGGACTCCTGGGCATCCTCACATAGCCTCTGTTAGTGGACAACAGTCCTTTCTTATTTGAGCCTGAAAGTGTTAGTCATACAATCGTGTCTGACTCTGTGACCCCATGGATTAGAGCCTGCCAGGCTCCTCTGTCCATGGGATTTCCCAGGCAAGAATACTGGAGTGGGTTGGCATTTCCTTCTTCAGGGGATCTTTCCAACCCAGGGATCAAACCCAGGTCTTCTGCATCGCAGGCAGATTCTTTACCATCTGAGCCACCAGGGAAGCCCTTATTTGAGCCTGAATGAGTGTAAACCTGCATGCCACTGATATCGACTCGATGCCCCATGTTCAATGCTGGGAATGTAATTGCCCAACCAAACAGTCTTACTAAGATATTCCTCATGTAAATCATTACTGACCCTAAAAATCCCTCTCTCACAGATACAGTGTGTTACCTTCTATACCATGTTTTTACATCCTTCCTCTATGTGATCCTACACACTGAAAAGGCAGGCAGGATGGCTGCTTTCGTTCTAATTGTACAGATAAGAAACTGAGGTTCCTAAATTAAGGTTAATAAGGCTCACTTCCATTATCTCAAAGGATCAAGACTCTGAGGAATCAATGAAATCCTGAACAGACTGTAACGGAGTGCTGTTAATGGGTCAAATTAACAGCATTGCCAAGTGTTATGAAAAATGCACAAGATTCCCAGCTCTGACCCTGTTCCCGGAGAAACTGCAGTCCACTGTGGAACCAAAGACCATCAAACCCCTGACCTCCTCTGGCCCGGGCTTCCAGAGATCTCACAACCAGTTCCTGGGGGTTCTGGTTAATTAAACTGAAGTTGGGTTCCCCCTTCCCGCTAAAAACAGTTCATCTAAAACTTAATCCTTTAAAGAGGAGTTCTACATCTGATTTGATGACCTGTTCTTTTTTGTCATTAAATTTTTAAAAACCATTTTAAAACCTGTTCATCCTAGAGCACTTCTGGCTAAATTTTATGCTTCTATTCATTTATCAAATTCACAGCATTTTATGAAGATGGTATTTCTTATCTATGCAGGTGTCTTTTCTATTAAGAAGAATAAAACCATCCTTTCCTCAAAATGATATGTATCTAGCAATAAATACTTGCATTAAAAACATGAATTGCAGTCAATTGTTATGCACAGACACACCCAATCCTGTCTCTGTAATTACAGATGATATGTACCAATGTTGGGTACTCTTTATCTTGTGCTTCATAATCGGCTATTAACTTACGAATTAAAATATGGAGCCGATATTCCAGTTAACCCAGAATGAGCTGCTGCAGATTTGATTTATTGTGATCTAAGAATGGGCACTAAAGCTTATCCAGGTAACAGAGAGAGAACACAGGGGGATGCCGGCAGAACCTGGAGGGGAAGAAGTCTTTGAACTCTGGCAAATACGGCATATGTATGGAAGGGTTGACAGGAGTCAATTTGGGGCCTGGCATTTGAGCCCATCTAGATCCTAGTCTAAGTAGCTAAGTAGCTCTTGCAACCCCATGGACTGAAGCCCTCCAGGCTCCTCTGTCCATGGGATCCAGGCAAGAACACTAGAGTGGGTTGCCATTTCCTTTTCCAGGGGATCTTCCCAACCTGGGGATCAAACCTGGGTCTCCTGCATAGAAGGCCAATTCTTTACCAACTGAGCTATGAGGGAAGCCCATGGAGATCCTAAAAGGCTTTAAAAATGATGACTCTGGCAGTCATTTCTTTCAGTCATTTCACCAATTAGCACATATTTATGGAGCACCCACTGTGTGCCAGGTACTACACTTGATTCTGGGAATACAACTGTGGGCCTAAACACCCATGGCCCCTGACTTCCTGGATCCTATTCCCTAGTGAGGAAGACACATCTTAAGTCACAATCTCACATTTGTGTCATTTCCTTTTCTCTGTATTAACAGAACCCTAGAACAGTTTGGGATGGCAATATGCCCAACCAACCAAATGACATTTCCCAGCCTCCCTTGCAGCTGAGGATAGTCACGTGACATGTTCTGCTCACTGAAATGTAAGTGGAAGTGTGTTGGGTATTTCAGGAAAGTTTTGCTTTTCTGATGTAGGTGCTATCCCTTCTATCTTGCTGCTGCTGCTTTTTATTTTTTCCCTTTCTTCCTAGAATGTGACTGTGAGGCTAGAAGTGAGCATCATCTTACAGCTAGCTATGAGGTGGCCATACAGATTTAAGTGAGAAAAAAAAAAATTAGGTCCTTCTCTTTGGTTAAACATACAATAACTGTGTCTCTCTTACATGCAGCACCTGCATGTAAGATACACTGCATGTAAGACACACTGATAAACCCATCTGTGTCTTGCATGCGAGATTATGAGGCCAGAATTCTCTTAACGGGTGACAGGAGTGTAAAAGGGTGATTCTAGCAGTGGTCCATAGCCAGGACTCCAGAATTAAGTCTCCAAGTGGTGGCGGAGAAGTAAGGTCTAGTCTCCTGTGTTTCAAGGGCTCCCCCAAAGCAGACAGCATATTGGAATGGGCTGTAAATATTCTTTGCATCATCCATCTGATCACACTGTGAGATAGGGGGAACTGCACTTGCATGCCTACTTCACAGGGCTGTCACAGAGGAATTAGAGATGGGGGCATGTGGGTGGAAATCTGTAAAAGCTTAGGAGCTGCTGCTGCTGCTGCTGCTGCTAAGTCGCTTCAGTCGTGTCCGACTCTGTGCGACCCCATAGACGGCAGCCCACCAGGCTCCCCCATCCCTGGGATTCTCCAGGCAAGAATACTGGAGTGGGTTGCCATTTCCTTCTCCAGTGCATGAAAGGGAAAAGTGAAAGTGAAGTCGCTCAGTCGTGTCCGACTCTTAGCGACCCCATGGACTGTAGCCTACCAGGCTCCTCCGTCCATGGGATTTTCCAGGCAAGAGTACTGGAGTGGGGTGCCATTGCCTTCTCCCTAGGAGCTGCACTGAAGGTCAATTAACTTTCTTTTAATACCAGGCAGTCTGAAATTAGAGGTAGCAAGGAAGGAGATACATGTTATGAAAGCCTAAGAAAGAGGTGGATTTTGAACTGGCCCCTGAAGGATGGTGTTGACCATGACGGATAGATACAAGAGGCTGAGTACACAGGAAGCTACAGAGCTGGGAGGCTAGGAGAGCAAAGGCTGAGAACCAGTGTAGAAAAGAGGCAGGCCAGGACTCAGGTACTGTCGCATGTTAAGGAATGGAATGGAAATCAGATCACTGCTCAGGGTAAATGATCAGATATAAGTATTAAATAAGATATAAGGTAGGTTGTGTGTGTGTGTGTGTATGTGTGTGTGTCTATGTTCATGTCAAGTGTGATGGGAGGGGACAGGGAGGCACAATGTGGAGTTTTCTCCAGCAATCAACTAAGCTGAAGGGATGTGGAGCTTAGTTGATTGTGGCTGAATTTCTGGAAGCAGTATTTCCAAGGCCTGGGTGCCCAGAGCTATAACGCACTCTGCAGCACAGGCTTAGGAGAAACACAGGCCCAGGGCGGCCTCCTGCTCGTTTCGCAGAGCCGCCCACCGACTCTTGACATGCACACACTGGTAAGTTCTTTCCACACGGCCTGGCAGGGCCATGGAGAGATCACTCCCGGGTAATGAGACAATTAGCTCCTTGCATTCTTCCTGCAGGAACAAATCCGGGCCCCCAAGGCATCTGTCCCCTCCTGTTCTTCCAGCTGGCCTCCTTGCCACGTGCACACCCTGCCCGGAACCGGGCCCAGCTGCTTGCCGCTCGCCTGCCCACTTCCGTTTCCAGGAAGGGTTCCGGAGGCTGGCGGAGCAGGGGGCGGAGTGATTGATGACAGCGCGCGTGCCCCTGAACTCCTCGTCAAAGTTCTTCTACAGGGTTGGCAGCCCTGTGCTGAAAGCTGCTCTGTAGCTGAGGCGGCATATGGACTGCTGACAGAGCAGCTGCTGGGGAAGAAGACGCTGAAAGGAAGCCTCTAGGGATAAACAGAGAAACCCATGGCACCACGTGGCACCCAAGGCAGAATTCTCATCTCCTTCACGGTAAGGAAAGTGGTTTGGGAATAGCTGTGCTAGATCTCATGCTCCTAAAATGATCATCGTCATCTTAACATTGGTTCCGCCCTTACTATGTACCAGCCAGTTCTGTAAACTACTCTGGGTGCATTATTTCAACTTCTCTTTCAAACAGCCAAAATAACTGTTATTAATCCCATTTCCTTTTTTTTTTTTAACAGATGGGAAAAATGAAGGCTAGAAAGTTTAAGGATATTGTGCTTGTCAGATAGTGACTCAGGTTTAACTCCAAGCATTTAATCCTAAACAGGAAAGTGGTTTTCTCTTGCAAGCATTTTGAGATTAACATTGGTAACTAAGATGCACTGGTGGTTTGATTTGCAAAGCAATAGGGCACTTATTTTCTCCGTTGGACCTCTAGAGTTGTAGGGGCAGTTTATAGTCACCTCTGAGCTCCCAGGCTGTAGAACAGGGTATGGCACAGAGGTATACAGTGAATGAGATGAATAATGTATCAATCAACCCTGGGGGGAGCTGCTTTCACATCCGTTTTGCAAATAGAAAGACAGGCTCCTCAGGGAGTCTTGCCTAGGACCTCATAGTAAACTTGGCAGAGAGGAGATTTGAACTCTGATCTTCAGATCACAGGTCTGGAGCTTCCTCTGCTCTACCTGGAGTGTATCAGGTTAAATGGGGAGAGGGGTTGGCTGGGTAAAGGGGGATGGAGGAGAGTGAATGAGAAAGAATATACATCTATGAGTGTGAATTATTTCAGAGTCAGTTGCTGATATCTTAATAAATCCCTGGTCTCTCGAGCCTGGAGAATATTGTTTCAAGAGCATCTAGTTGTAGTAAAAAGATGTTAAAAATTTTTTTTTCTTGTTGTTGGAGGCCTGTCTGCAACCCAATCCCCAGGGAGCCATGATCAGTCGGTGTCCCTCACGTCTGTCAAATGCTGTTTGCCCCAGGTGGATCAGTCGCCTCATGTGGGGATCTGGACCTTCCAGCCATGTATACAGAAACCAAGAGCCCATTCATCATGTTGAAAGCTGATAGCCAACAGAGATTCAAACTCATCTTGAGGCTAGAAACTTGGAGAGAAGCGAAGTGGACTAATTTTCTCAGACTCCTGAGAGAAAAGTTCCCGAGTATCAAAGGCAGTGCCATAAGCCCCATGAACAGCGCTGCTGGACAGCTCCCCTTCAGGCTGTGTCGAGTCGTGGCTGGCTGTTGTCATGAAGATGAGAACAGAAGCCTGCCACATCTGGATTGCAAACACTTTTAGGCGTCCACTTTCCAGCCTCTGGGAGGCACAGGGGTACCCTGAGTGGGTGCTTGGACACAGAGATCGAGGAACCAGACTGCTGGGTCCTTCTTGATTGACCCCTTCCTTTCCTTTCCATCCTCGCCCCCAGCTCCTCCCTCCTCAACCTCACCTAGTCTTCGACCTCTGGGTATTTGCCTAAGCACATCCTTCCTTCCTGCCTGTTAAACTTTTATTTATACATAGAAGCCTAGCTCAAGTCACACCCCTTGCACTCTCCCTGGCTGAATGGGTTACTTTCTGCTCTAGCGTCCCACCATATTTTGCATCTTCTTTGGCTTCTCATATTCTATTGCCTTTGTTTGCTTTAAGGGTCTGTTTCCCACACTAGGCAGAGAAGGAAGTAGTCAGCTCAGTTCCCCTCCAGAGGTCCAAGGACCTGGTAGATTCTGATGTTTGGTTGCTGCTCTCTTTCAAATGAACAATAAGTTGTGACGTCTAAGCTTCTGGCAACCTCAGGTTGATTTTCTTTTGTATTATGCATTTTGTACATACTCCCAAGGGAGCTTTGAGAGACCAGTGGGGAGCAACTTGGAGGACTAGTAAAATGCTGAGACTCCTGGAATTTTGCCCAACCCATGTTTCTATCCAAAAAGTAGCGTGTACCCAGAAAAAATATCTCCCCAGGCCAAACCTGGGTCTTAGAGAGAGAAAGGGCTTGCTGAAGACAGTAGACTTCGGTCCCAAAGACTTCTACAAGGCCTTTTGGTACCAAGATTGCTCCCTCCTCAACCCTTTCAAGCCCTGTAAATGTTGATATCTTCCTCACCATCCAAATCAGACCAGAGGGATCTGTGCCAGTAGTTCCAGCTTCCCTGTCATTCCGCGCACCAGCCCTCAATCTAGAGTGAATCATCCACCCTCAGGTTCTTTCACTCGAGGATAACAAAGACGCTGATTGCATAGGATGATTGTGAGGATGAAATGAGATATTATTTATTATCCACTTCAATGTTTAGAGTTTTTTAATGCCATAAAAGTAACAGAATAAAGTGCCCTGAAACTTAATTGTAAGCTTGATGATTTTTCTTTTCATATATACATACACTCAGGTAACAACCACCCAGGTCAAGATTTACAGCTAACTGAGATTTTAAAAGCTGACATAGCTTATCAACTGTAAAGCGCTGAAGAAATGTTGGTTTTGAATTATTACCAGGAGGTGGAGCCTCTTTCCCATTGAATTCCTCTCCATTCTCAAGTTCTAGGTTTCTAGAAATCGTTAGCATCAGTTGCAACCACCCTAGCAATTTGTTGCCAGAGCCAGGACTCCAGAGCCCCAGCTATGCGGAGTGGCCATGGAGACACAGCCCACACAGACCCACGGCTCTCAGGACCACTGCTCCGGGCATGTAGTCCCTGTACCCACCCCCTTAGGCACCAGATGTTCTCACAAAAGGTGGCCAGTGACAACACAGCTGTTGTGTAGTTTCAGTTCAAGACAACTTGACTAAAAAGATATGCCCTGTATGCTAGGACCTGGGCAGAGAAGGAGAGAGGGAGCTTTCTAGACTGGGCGCTCTGCACACTGTGGGGCTGTGGACATTAGCATGTACATACCTGTGAAGTGAGGCCCACAATGTCCCCTTATCTCCCACGAGACTCTCTTCCTGGTGCTTCCCAGACCTCTCTCTCTAGTGCTGACCCCTCCTTTGGGCTTGAGTCAGCATCTCTGTTTTGTCTGCTAGGTATTTCCACCTGGCTGCTCCCTGGCCCTTAAAGCGCAGGGAAATTCATCTTACCTCCTACACCTGGCTTCTTCCTGGCTTTCCTCCTTCACTCTGGCATCACTAATCCCCAGTCGTCCAATCAGGGCCATGTCCCAGGTCCAGCTTTGCCTTGCCACTATTGTTCTGGTCCTTCTCTACTGCCATCTCTGTGTTACCTCTGGAAATCCTCATTCTGCTGGAAACCTTGGAGCTGGCTCTTCGCCAAAAATGGGATCTGCTGCCCTATCCCTGGCCATTCCACAACCTAGAAAGATGCCTCTGCTCTAGAAGCGCTCCCCGAGCCCTTCCATTGCATGTTATCCACTCATCTGCCTGTTGGCCACTGCCACCCTTTATCTGAACCTCTTTCAGTCTCCCTGCCTTCTGGTGCCTAGAGTGGAGTTGGCCCTAACGTTGGTGGATGAACAGATGAGTGCCGAGTTCATGACTAGACAGCATGTTATTGTCTGAGTTCATGACGAGACAGCATGTTATTGTTTAGTCACTAAATTGGGTCTGACTCTTTTCGACCCCATGGACTGTGGCCCACCAGGCTCCTCTATCCATGGGCATTCCCAGGCAAGCGTACCAGAGTGGGTTGCCATTTCCTTCCTCAGGGGATTTTCCTGACCCAGGGATTGAATCCACATCTCCTACATTGGCAGGTGGATTCTTTACCACTGAGCCACCAGGGAAGCATGAGACAGCATAAGTAAAGGCAAAGCTGCTAAGCCATTAATCATCCTTTCAGAGACCCCAGCCTTTTTTTTTTTTTTTTAAAGGGCCAGGATATGCTAATTCAAGTGGGAACTTGGAGAGTCTTCCTTCATCTTCTGCATCTTTGACCCTCACATTAACAGAAAAGGGCAGGTGTCTGACACCTCGCCATCCTCAGTGCTTGAAAATGCTGAATCTGGAGAAACTTTGTCATAATTACCTACCCACTTGAAAGTACAAACTCTGTAATTTGCCTTTAAGTGATCTTAAATTAATATAAATAATGAAGTATGCTCAGAATACTCAAGTACTGGTACATCCAATTGAACACAATTAAAATTAAGATGGATTTATTAGTATTGTGACTATTATTGATTAAAATGGTAATGATAAATAAGGAGAAATGTTAAGTACAACAGGGAATCAGTAATATTTCTTCAAAGTAATCATTTTGCTGTGACTACCCAATTATTAGTATATTTAATATGTTATTCAGTGCAATTAATTATCCACTTTGCTTCTGGGAAGGCACTAGGAAAAAATTACTTTCTGCCTGGAGTGGTAGTTGCTCAGGAAAGGGGCTGGGAAAAGCTGCTGCTTGCTGGGGCCTCTGTGATGAAGACCCTGCTCTTTGGGAATGTGACTCCAGCAGCTCCGATAGAAGTGTCAAGTGCCCTTGGGGTAGATGAAGGGACCCAAGAGACCAGGTTCTTCGCCTCACAGTCAGGTGCTTTTGTAGCCCTGGGAGGTGAGGGTGAACAGCCAGGAGAGGGAAATCAGAAAACCTGACTTGATTCTGGACTGGGTCACCTAGTTGTGGGACCTGAGTTCCAGAGGTTCATTTCTCTCATCTGCAAAATGGTTAAGGATACAGCCTGCTGGCAAAGACCTGTATGTGAAAGGGATCTGTCAGAGACACAGGTGTGTGGGGCCTTGGTGACTGCTTGTCAGGAGACAAGATAGTCCCCAGGCTCAGTCTAACTTGTGGATTTGCTTCTGGTTCCTGTAAACCACCTCTGGGAGTTAACCCTCCCCCCATCCCCGGCCTGTCGTAGGTCCCTGATGCCTTAATGCGTGGTGCATGTGGAGGGTTATACACCTGCCCTCCAGCCACTTCACCCTGTATCCCCTGACTCAGGTTATACTGTCCATGATCCTCCTTTCCCCTCCTTGCTGGGAAGAATGTAGATGGGTGAGATGATAAAATAAAAATTCTTGGGCATTTTTACAGAGCTCATGCTCATTCACCTTCTTTCTTTCTTTTTGTTATGTGGCATGTGGGGTCTTACTTCCTTGACCAGGGATCAAATCCGTGCCCCCTGCACTGGAAACATGGAGTCTTAACCACTGGACCACCAGGGAAGTCCCTTTTTATTTTCTTATCTGTCTGTACAACCATCCTACTAAGTAAAGGAGGTTTTATTAACCCCATTTAAGAAATGAGTACACAAGGTTCTAAAGAGGGAAAGTGATTTGCTCAAGGATATAGAGCAAAGAAGTAATCTGGGGTCTTGAACTTGAAACATCCGACACTGAGAATCCTGTTATCCCCGCCTGTTCCGCTTTCCCACATTATTGTCACATTTCCTTATCTCTGAGTCTTCTGGCTCCCAACCCTCCCCAATGCCAAAGATTCACTGTAGCTTGTTTCACAAAGCTAATTGCTAGTTTTAACATACAGGTTTTGTTTTATGAGCTCCAAATTGCCCAAATTAGATTTTATTAAGTTCACATGTATGATTCTCCTTGTTTTTATTAAAATTAAGTTCACTCATTTGTCATTTACAAGGGAGTTTGAAACTAGGATCGTTTTGTATCCACGGAAACACAGGGAAAATCTTACATGTGATCAGACTTTTACCCACAGGATGGGGAAAAAAAAGGCAGCGGTAATTAGGTGCATAATCCATAGACAAGCTCCTAGAGCACGTGGGGCCTGCTCTTCTGCTTTGTGGGTAACAGTTATGACAACTCTTTCCAGCATGACTATGTGGTGGGGAGGGGTGGTAGGATAAAGGGGTGGGAGAAGCTGGTACCGGTCCCAGCTCTCCCCTTCACTCATTCTTTGGCTTTAAGAACGACATGCCTCTTGTTTGGGGCCTTGGTTTCCCCATCTGTAATATGGGGGTGTCAAAGAAGTTAGGCTTAGAAGAAACTTTTTATCCCTTGTCTCAATTCTTATCTCTGGCAGAGGATGGCCATAATGCTGTGATGGGAAAGATTTAAAAATCTATCTTTATAAACTAACTCATTCAGCAGCTATTAACTGAGCAACTACTAAGTACCAGGGACTCTTCTAGGTACTGGGGATAGTACCTAGATAGTACATCAGAAGAGACTTCTGTTCTCAGGGAATTGCAGCAGTAATAACAACAAAAACAGACAACTAAACATATCACATTGAAAAGATGATGATATTACAAAAGATAAATCAGAGACAGTGATGCTATTTTAGACTGGAGGGGGGGGGTGGTGGCCAGTCAGCTAAAACCTCTGTGAGGAGGTGGTATTTTAGCTGAGACCTCAATGACAAAATGGGTCCAGGCATGAGGCCATCTGGTTGTGGCAGATGTGCAGATTGCAAGATAGGAGGGGAAGTCAGTGTGTCCAAGGAACAGAGACAAGGCCAGTATGTTAGGAGAGGTGGAGATGGGCTCAGAGGGGTAGACTGTGCCTAGAGGGTGATTGATTAGTTATGTCTGCATTGGAATGATGGGGAAGAGTGTTACTAACGTATGCCTCCTACTTACAATTTCTGGGGTAAATGGTCCCAGCAAAGATATTTCAGTATCCCACAGGCAAGAGCCCCTTCCTGGTACAGGGGTGGGGCTCCACTTGGGTGGATGTGGGGAGGCTCCTATGAGGAAGCGGGGGTGACATTTGAACTGGGCTTTGATGGATGCTAATTTCCATACCAAGGGGTGACATGCCCCTCTCCATGGCATCCAGTTTTGTCCTGCAGTGTCTGGGATATACTTCTTCAGTAACTTAGACAAGACACCCTGGTTTGGGTAAAGGAGGACTGTCTGTGGAGGCAGAGAACCTGGGCCCAAGTCCACGCTCTGCTGTTCTTTAAGCATGTGACTTAGCTGGTCACTTCAGTTTTTCTGAGCCATAGTCTCCTCATCTTTAAAACAGGACAGTGATAAAATTTACCTCTCAGAGTTCTGGAAGAATTTAATAATAAATTAGCTAATAGGGTCTTATAATATGTGATATCAGCATTTCAGGGGTTTCCGTGATGGCTTAATAGTAGAGAATCTGTCTGCCATTGCAGGAGGTGCTGGTTTGATCCCTAGGTCAGGAAGATCCCCTGGAGGAGGGCATGGCAACCCACTCCATTATTCTTGCCTGGGAAATTCCATGGACAGAGGAGGCTGGCAGGCTACAGTCCATGGGGTCACAAAATTTGGATAGGACTGAGCGACTAAACAACAATAATCAGCATTTTAGTATTTGTAACATATATTAGTTAAAACACTATAAAATATTATAACTAGTATTTTAAAATTGTTTTATTATTAGGACAACTTCTGACACTCATCCCTCAAAAGAATTGAAATGTTTTTTCTTGAGTGTAAATTGTCACAGCTTTATGGAAAGTAATTAGCAGAATGCAGCAGGCTATGTCCTAAAAAATTGCTTGTTTCTTTTTGCCCAGAAATTCTACTTAGAATTTAACAAAAGAAATAAGTGGACTTCTTTTTCTGGCCAGGATGGAGTAGCTTGAAGTGGCCTAATTCTCGTGCTAAGAAGTAGAGATGCTGAACAAAATACAAAAGAAATGGAGATGAATAAACTATTGCGAGAAGCAAAAACATGGATGAATCTCACAAACAAAATGTCAGCAAAAAGAACCAGATGCAAGATCTGTACAATTTTATATTTAAATAATACAAATCACACACACACACACACACACATATCACAATATATATGTGTGTGTCATTTGTATTATTCAAATATACATACATATACATATAAGATACATGTGAGTATATACTTATATTTGAATATTACATATATATATATCAGTAAGATATATGTGAGTATATATAATTCAACCTATTGGTTTTGAAGGTTTGGATGATGTTACCCTGGGAGGAGGTGTAGTGATTGTATGAGGGTACAACAGGAACTGAGGTTCTGGTAATATTGTTTCTTGATGAGGGTGGTGGTTCTATGGAGTGTCGACTTGATAAAAAGTCATTAAACTGTACACTTTTGAATTGTGTACTTTTAAGTTTACTGTGACTTAAAAAAGTTTACCTAAATAAAAAAGTGAAGAATTTAGCTTATGGATAAAGATGTGAAAATAAAGAGGCTTATCATGTATAATGGTAAAAAATAGAAATAATCTAACCGTCTAAACATGGGAAATACTTAAATAAAATGTGGTAATGATACTCTTTAAACTGATGTTTTGAGGGAATTTTTAACCATGTGGGAGAATTTTAGTATTACCATGTTAATTGAGTATTGTTCCATGAACCTGTGTGCAGAATCTGAGATTTGGTTATATTGGTTACCACCTTAGCCTTGGAGGATGGAGGGGGTGGGATGAACCCCCTGCTGCTCAGTCTCTGCTTTTCCCATCTTCAGGGAAAGGTAAACACATCTCATTTCCTAACCTTGCTCCTCTTTATTCTCCTCTCTAAAAGCACCCTAATCCTTTCACCACTCTTCAGATATCCCCCATCTTGGGAACCCCACCCAGAGTCCTGTTCTTCCCTCCAAAGTCCCTTGCCCTCCTCGACCTCAACTCTGGTCTGGGTAGCTCCCCAGAGACTCCTACCCAGCACTCCTCTCCAGTTCCCACGGTCAGTCCAGATGAAAGTCTTGGGGAAGAAGAGCAATGTTTTCCTACCTGCCCCATAGTTTACAAAACTGCTCCTACCTGCAAAGTTGTAAGTGCTACATGTTATTATTCAGAGTTGTGTTTGCCACTTTCTCCATGGTCTGAATGTCACCAGTTGGCTGCCTACTCTGCCCCAGGCCAGTCATACTGGATTTAGGATGGCTGCTGCCTTAATCACATGAAACTCTGGGAGAGGCTTTGCTTTCACCAAGTGCAAGAGCCTGACTACATTCCTGTTCAAGCCACCTTCCTCCTCACTCCGTCTCAGAGCCTTGGAGTGGGGTGAAGGAACATTTTCCACATATTCTGTAATGAGTTTTCATTACTTTTATCATCAGAAAAATATTAAATAATGCTCTTTTTCTCTATGAGTGCTCTAGATTAATGTTCTCAAATGTTAATGTGTGATGCCTGCAAGTCACTTAGAGAGCTTGTTAAAACATAGGTTGTGATTCAGTAGGTCTGGGGTTTGCCCTGGCCATTCGCCATTTCTAACCCGCTTCTAAGTGATGCTGATGGCGCTGGTCCGTGCCACACTGTGAAGAGTGAAGTGACAGAGGGTAGCTGGAGAGGAGGTGCAAGCTGTGACCTGTCTCCTTGCTCTTCTCTGCCCCCAGGCCCCTATGTTTCACAAATCTTCACATTTTGCTGAATATTTAGTGTAATGCTGAGTAAGTATGAAGTCTCCCAAGAAGGCTGGAGTCTACATATGTCCCTGGGCTAACCAAAGGACTTTGGAGGTTAGTTCTTTAGAGAACACGTTCTCAGATTTGAGCCTCCTTACTCCTCAAGCAGATATAATAAGTTCAACTCATGGAAAGGGCCTTAGAGTCAAGAGGCCATGAATTCAGCCCCGGCTATGCCAGTGACTCAGTTTCCCAAAACATAATTGATGGAGTTTAGTATAAGTTGTTGGTAAAGATAATGGTTTTCATGATCCTGTGATCCTAGGAAGTACTATAACAGTATTCATGTCCTTCAATCCAATACTTTTCCTTCTGGAATTTTAGAGCAAGTAAATCATTCAATAGAAGATAAAGATGTGCAAAGATGCTCAAAGAAGTTAGGGAGCACGCAGGTACCAAGTCCTTACTGGAGGCTGGAGGGCAGCCTCCTGGGTGTGCCAGAGGGGATTTGAGCATCAGAGGAGAAGATGGCTAAGAAATCAAGAGTATCCTGATTATTACAGGTCTCAACTAGCCTTCATTTTCCAGTTGTATTACAAATAAAAAGTCCTTATAATGTCTTCTTGGAAAGATGAATCAGTTCAGTTTAGTTGCTCAGTCGTGTCCAACTCTTTGCGACCCCATGAACACCAGGCCTCCCTGTCCATAACCAACTCCCTGAGTCCACCCAAACCCATGTCCATCGAGTCGGTGATGCCATCCAGCTATCTCATCCTCTGTCGTCCCCTTCTCCTCCTGCCCTCACTCTTTCCCAGCATCAGAGTCTTTTCCAATGAGTCAGCTCTTCGCATCAGGTGGCCAAAGTATTGGAGTTTCAGCTTCAGCATCAGCCCTTCCAATGAATATTCAGGACTGATCTCCTTTAGGATGGACTGGTTGGATTTCCTTGCAGTCCAAGGGACTCTCAAGAGTCTTCTCCAGCACCACAGTTCAAAAGCATCAATTCTTCGGCGCTCAGCTTTCTTTATAGTCCAACTCTCACATCCATACATGACCACTGGAAAAACCATAGCCTTGACTAGATGGACCTTTGTTGGCAAAGTAATGTCTCTGCTTTTTAATATGCTGTCTAGGTTAGTCATAACTTTCCTTCCAAGGAGTAAGCGACTTTTAATTTCATGGCTGCAGTCACCATCTGCAGTGATTTTGGAGCTCAGAAAAATAAAGTCTGACACTGTTTGCACTGTTTCCCCATCTCTCTGCCATGAAGTGATGGGACCGGATGCCATGATCTTAGTTTTCTGAATGTTGAGCTTTAAGCCAACTTTTTCACTCTCCTCTTTCACTTTCATCAAGAGGCTCTTTAGTTCTTCGCTTTCTGCCATAAGGGTGGTGTCATTTGCATATCTGAGGTTATTGATATTTCTCCCGGCAATCTTGATTCCAGCTTGTGCTTCCTCCAGCCCAGCGTTTCTCATGATGTACTCTGCATATAAGTTAAATAAGCAGGGTGACAATGTACAGCCTTGACGTACTCCTTTTCCTATTTGGAACCAGTCTGTTGTTCCATGTCCAGTTCTAACTGTTGCTTCCTGACCTGCATACAGGTTTCTTAAGAGGCAGGTCAGGTGGTCTGGTATTCCCATCTCTTTCAGAATTTTCTACAGTTTATTGTGATCCACACAGTCAAAGGCTTTGGCATAGTCAATAAAGCAGATGTTTTTCTGGTATTCTCTTGCTTTTTCCATGATCGATCGGGTATTGGCAATTTGATCTCTGGTTCCTCTGCTTTTTCTAAAACCAGCTTGAACATCTGGAAGTTCATGGTTCACGTATTGCTGAAGCCTTGCTTGGAGAATTTTAAGCATTACTTTACTAGCATGTGAGATGAGTGCAATTGTGCGGTAGCTTGAGCATTCTTTGTCATTGCCTTTCTTTGGGATTGGAATGAAAACTGACCTTTTCCAGTCCTGTGGCCACTGCTGAGTTTTCCAGATTTGCTTGCATATTGAGTGCAGCACTTTCACAGCATCATGGTTCAGGATTTGAAATAGCTCAACTGGAATTCCATCACCTCCACTAGCTTTGTTCGTAGTGATGCTTCCTATGGCCCACTTGACTTCACATTCCCGGATGTCTGGCTCTAGGTGAGTGATCACACCATCGTGATTGTCTGGGTTGTGAAGAACTTTTTTGTACAATTCTTCTGTGTATTCTTGCCACCTCTTCTTAATATCTTCTGCTTCTGTTAGGTCCCTACCATTTCTGTCCTTTATTGAGCCCATCTTTGCATGAAATGTTCCCTTGGTATCTCTAATTTTTTTGAAAAGATCTCTAGTCCTTCCTATTCTATTTTTTCCTCTATTTCTTTGCATTGATCAGTAAGGAAGGCTTTCTTATCTCTCCTTGCTATTCTCTGGAACTCTGCATTCAAATGGGTATATCTTTCCTTTTCTCCTTTGCTTTTTGCTTCTTGTCTTTTCACAGCTATTTGTATTTGAACTTGGGGGGCTGTCTTCTCACCACATTTCCAAGACTCTACAGGGCTCTGATATGAGCAGATGGGACCAGAGGCCCTAAGTCTCCTTTCCACTCTAGCACTGCTTGAGTCAGAAATTTCTAATAATAAAACAAATAGTTCACTATGTAGTTCAATATCTTCCTATTCATCTTTCCTTTTTTTTTTTTGAAAAGACGGGAAGCTGTGAAAAGGAAAGATGAATAAGAAGATATTGAACTACATAGTGAACTATTTGTTTTATTATTAGAAATTTCTGAGTCAAGCAGTGCTAGAGTGGAAAGGAGACTTATAGGCCTCTGGTCCCATCTGCTCATATCAGAGCCCTGTAGAGTCTTGGAAATGTGGTGAGAAGACAGCCCCCCAAATTCAGAGGGGACCAGAACTTTTGTGATGCGCCCTGGAGTCTCCCAGAGAGACGGCTGTGGTTATCTGGTCTCCAGAGAAACACTTCCAATGACAGGGGGTGACTCCCTGGCAGTCTTTTTACCACTAGGTGGGTCTGATTGTTTAGGAATTCTCTCAGATGAGTGGAAATTCTAACTCCCTGTGGCCTTCACCCCCTGACCCAAGCTCTAAAGTAGGTGTTTTCAAACTTTCCTCATGACAAGTATCTCCTGGGAGGCTTATTTAAAATTCATCCCAACTTTAATCCATATAAAACATATTCCTAGGTTGTGAAAACATGGAAAAAGTACACTTTAGTTGAATAATTATTTGCTTAATAAATATATATACTTAAAATAATGTCATTAATACAACAGTATGGCTATAAAGCCAATGGGAAACTCCATTTGGAAGAAGTAAAAGGTCAAGCCTTTGATAAATCCCCATTGAAACCAAGTACCCTAAGATCTCTGAGGTGTCGAGGGAAGGCCCTCGGGGTTAGCTGGTTCAACTTCCTAAGCGTTGTGAGGATATTTATTTTAGTAACCTTGAATATAGCACCCTGTTTGCTCCCTGTCTTCTGTAACTGGTAAGCAACCCAAGAAGTTTTCCTCAAAGTTCGTGCCTACCTTTGGGAGAGACCCAATGTGGGTGGGGGGGAGGTGTTGGGTAGAGGCAGATGCTCAAAAGCGCAACTAGGAAAGCCAGACTTCCCATCTCAAGTTTTGTTTTTTCAGACCAAAATTCTTTTGTTCAGAGCAGATTGGCATCAACTTCTCAAAATTTGCATCGTAGAACAAAGATTCATGTTTGAGTAAAAACAAAGAGAACAGCACAGCTTGCGACTCAAAGGTTCCTCCTGCCCCCACTACCACCCGCTCAATTCTCTATTTCTAGTCTGCTGGGGCAGAGAAGCCATTGAGTCGGACTGGGAACAATTTACTGAGGCAAAGGCTTCTACAATGAAGGCTGGGCCCAGAGCTGAGACTCTAAGGGAGCTGGTTTGGGGGCTGGCCCAGGCATTAGGTTTCCTCATTTCTGGGTTAGGGACAATGCTTGTGAGCATTAAATTTACCAGGTGAGAGTTTGCATAAATGTGCTATTACTGATTATTTTGCAATGAGCTGGATTTATGTAGAAAGAGCACATGTTTTAGAATCCAAAAGCCTGTATTCAGTCTTGGCTCCGACTCTTATTAGCGATGGGTTCTTGGCAATCACATTCCCTTTACGGGCCTCAATTTTCTGACTTACATACAGAATGGGAAAATAATTCCTATCTTGTACAGCTCACAGGGTTATTGTAAAGGTCACTTGAGTAATCAATTGAAAATGCTTGATAATGCAAAATATTATGCACACTAATTATTTTAATAATTAATAATGGTAATAATGACTTTGCAATTCAGAATTTTATTCTGGAGTCCTAAATATTGATTCCTGCAGGCTTGTAATTATTTAAGGAATGATTTATTGCCTGCCATGTATTGAGGTTATAATATAAGTTAAATTTTTTTTCCAGCTGTGCTGACTGGTGCAAGGGTAGTTTGCAGGTAGGGGTGGTAAACCAGGAAATTGAAGTATCTGAGGAAGACACCTGTCCAGAGAAAGCCTGACCAGATACATAGTTCAAATCCTAGAGTTACATATAACAAGGAGTATGCAAGCCGATGTCATAAACGATAGGAAGGCATCTTAAAGAATCTCGTGAGAATGAAGAATTGGGGGTGTCCTCGATAGGTCAGATGGGGAGCAGGCTCACTGACCAGTGACACTGAAGCAGATCCACCCAGGACCAAGGGGGAATACGCGGTGACCAAGAAGATAGGTCTCCTTTCATCTGAGCCTTCTCTAGACAGTTTGTACCCCTTCCTCCCTTTCTTGCCATCTCTGGGTCTGAATCTCAAGGCCAGGGACCTGAAGCCCTGAGATGTGAACCTACAATACACTGCTTTCTCTTTCTCTTTTATCCATCCTCCAGTTACATAGTTGGAGTGATGATATGTAATGCATGCTTTAAGATGTTCTTTATTACTCAAATGATACAATTCTTTTTGTAAAAGAGCTAAAAGAGACAGATGTGATATAGAAAAGGAGGTAAGGTCCCTTTCCCCCACCTCTCTTCACCCCTGGAAGAAGTGTGGTGGATACTTGTCTCCCCTCTTGGAGCATGTTCACGTATTAATCATATATTTTTGCTGCCCGCTTTTTTCACCAAGGAATATATTGTGGAGCTCTTCATACTGCTGTATCGCTGATGCACTCTGCTTTCTGAGGAATGGGTAGGCCATAATTTACTTAACTATTCCCCTCCCTATTAATAGTAGGTTAGGGTTTTATTTTTTTGCTACTGCACACAATACTGTGATGAACATTCTTGGATTCATGTACAAAAACTTGTACAATGAGTTGTGTGGGGCACACAAACAACTATTTTTTTTTTTGGAAGAGTCTTAGGAATAGAATAGCTGGGTCTGTTGGTATGTACATTTAAGATTCAATGGATGTTTTCAAATGGCATGCATCAACTGGCTTCACCAGTCTACATATGTAGTGTATATGAGAAAGTTTCTCCACGTTTTTGCCAACACTTGGTATCTATCTTTTTTTTTTTTTACTTTTTGTCAGATAATTCTTTTCCCTGACTAATGTAGCTTTGCATGATTATTGTATGTGGATTATTAATTTTCTGTCAATTGATTATTTCCTTTATAAACTTTTACAACTTTTACAATTTACTTTGTCAATTGTCTTTTTCTTTCTGCTTTGTTAGAATTCTATGTGTTCTGGATATTAATGTTTTACCAGTTAAGCATGTTGTAAATATTTTTCCTCAGCCTTTTAAACTTGGCTTATCTTATAACCTGGTTTATGGTATATTCTGACTGACAGAATATTATATATTTTATGAGCATAAATCTATGAAATTTTTATAGTTTCTAGATTTTTATCTCTTTCTTAGGAAGGCCCTGACATTCTAAATTCATAAAAAATATTCACCTATATTTTCTTCTAACGTGTTTATAGTTTTGTTCTTTAACCCTCATCTGAGGGTTATTTTCTGTGGATGAATGGTGTGAGTTAGGAATCTAAATTAATTTTTTCCCCAAATGAATAGATAATTGGTCCAGTCTCAATTATGGATTAGTCCATAGTTTCTCTAGTAATTTGAACTACCACCTTTATTGTATAGCTCATTTTCATATAATCAGGTTTGTTTCTTGGTTTATTAATCTGTTCCATTGATCTATTCATCAATACCTGCACCAATATCAGGCTAGTTTAATTATTATAGCTTAAGTGTGTTTTGACATCTGGAAGGATAAGACCTGAATGAAAAATGCTGTTAATTTAGACTGGAATTGCACTGATGGGTAAATAAGTATATTTTCAATATTAAGTCTTCCTAATCAGTTTTAAAACTTCAGATATTTAAAAGGTTTTCACGTTATTTTATCTTCAAATAGATCTTAAACATTTAAAAATTATATTTGTTTTCAAGGAATTTTATGTTTTTTGTTATAAATTGAATCCTTCTAAAATTATTTAATTAGTACTAGTATATAGGCAAGTTACTGGATTAGGTATATGATGTATATACCCATAGTTTTGAACTTTCTTACTAGTGCTAATATTAATAGTTTTCAACTGATTCCCTTGAATTTTTTTAGGTCGGAAGTCATATTATCTTAAAGAGTGAACTTTTCTTTTTCCTTTTCAAGCTTTATGTCCCTCTTTTCCTTGTCTTTTGACCTTTGGGACAATAATATCTTGTATCGGTGTTTGCAACCACTTTTGTCTTGCTGTTTTCTTTAGTGGGAATGTTTCTGAGATTTCACCACTAAGTATTTCATCATTGATGATTTCTAATAGGTATCCTTTTTTTATGTTGAGAACTTAACATTCCATATCTGACTTACTGAGATTTAAAAAAATTAATTAATTCTGAATGTTGAATTTTATTGAATCCTTTTTGTATTTATTGAGATAATGTTATTTTATCTGTGTGATAAATTACAGGATTAGTTTCTCTAATATTGAACTGCCCTTTGCCCCTTGGATAAGCTCATTTTGGATACACTGTATTTTTATAATATACTCTTGGATTTGATTTGTTAATATTTGTAATTTAGGATGTTTTCATCTCCATTCCTGAGTGACAACTGGCCACCCTTTCCTATGATTCTTACTCTCTGTGTTCCTGTCTTTATTGTTTCTCTATTTCTAACTGTATCTATGGCCACTCCAGCTTCCTTACTCTCCTCCAAACACCTCAAAGACAACACACTCATGCTTCCTTGAGCTGGGAAACCTTCCCCCAAGAGATCTGCATGGCTGGATGTGGGATTTGTTGTTGTTGTTCAGTTACTAAGTCATGTCTGACTCTTTGCGACCCCACAGACTGTAGCCTGCCAGGCTCCTTTAGTCCTTCCACTATCTCCCGGAGTTTGCTCAAATTCAAGTCCACTGAGTCGATGACACCATCCAATCATCTCATCTTCTGCTTCCCCCTTTTCCTTTTGCCCTCAGTCTTTCCCAGCATCAGGGTCTTTTCCAGTGAGTTGGCTCTTTGCATCAGGTGGCCAAAGTATTGGAGCTTCAGCTTCAGCAACAGTCCTTCCAATATTCAGGGTTGATTATCTTTAGGATTGACTGGTTTGATCTTGCAGTCCTGGGGACTCTCAAGGGTCTTCTCCAGCACAATTCAAAAGTATCAGTTCTTTGGTGCTCAGCCTTCCTGATGGACCAACTCTCATATCTGTACATGACTACTGGAAAAACCATAGCTTTGACTGTATGGACCTTTGTCGGCAAAGTGGTATCTCTGCTTTTTAATATGCTGTCTAGGTTTGTCACAGCTTTACTTCCAAGGAGCAAGTGTCTTTTCATTTCATGGCTGCAGTCACCCGTATGCAGTGATTTTGGAGCCCAAAATGTGGGAGACGCTTGGCTATACATCACCACCTTATCTAAACTTGTTCCCCGTCATTCTCTACCCCTTTAACCTGTTCTGTATCCTCCATAACAGTATACCTATCAGAAGGTATATTATTTACCAATTTGTTTCCCTGTTTATTATCTATCTTTTCCTACTAAGCTGTCACCCCACTGGAGCAGGGCCATTGTCTGACTGGGTGCTGCCACATATCACAGAGTAGATGCTCAGGAAATACTAGATGGACGGATGAGTATCGTTTATTTTTTTTTCCAGACAAAGGGCATGGGAAACAGAATTTCTCAGTCTCTTTAGGTTTGAAATATGTTTCAATTTTGTCTTTTCCATTGCATTCTAGTTGGTTGGCTCAGGGTTTTAATATTTAAGTGCCGGTTCCTGCTTGTGCAAAGTAGAGATAATGAAGGCACTCATCTCTTAGAGTTTTAAAGGCACTCAGTGAGAAATGTATACAAAGTACTTCTCACCATGCCAGGCATGTAGGTAGCCAGTGCTCAGGAAATGTTTGCTATTATTGTTACCCACTCTCTCACACAACACAGAGAGGCCTCCTTGAGTCTCAGTTTCTCTTCACTGTCCAGGGTGGACGATAATCCTTGCCCTGTTTATTTCACAGGGTGGTATGAGGCTTATGAGAGAGCATGGACTTTGAAAACAATGATGTGTCATGTGAATAATGTGACTCTCCTCACATGTTCAAGAAAGAGCTCTATTAAAGGAACCAGGGAAGTAGGGTTCCCCTTGGGCAGAGAATAGGCCTGGAGCTGGACAGACCTGGGCTCAAATCCCGACTCTTCTATTTACCAACTGTATGACTTTGGGAAAATTACAAGCCCCTCTGATATTCATCTTCAGTGTTATTGCTGTTCATTCTGTAAAAAAGGTGACAATAACACATACTTCACGGGGTTACTGTGGGAATTAGTGAATATATAAAGAACCCAGTTTAGCATTTTTCACAGAAGTGGGTATTTAATAAATGATATCTATTAATATTATATTTGTCTATGAAAAGGATTGGCAAGCCACAATTTAGAACATTCTCTTTCCAATTTCCCATCATCGAAATAATCACACTTCGCACATCCTCACTGGCAGATTTCACAGCTAGTGCATTCAGGAAAAGTTATTTATTTGAATAACAAATTCTTTGCCCAGTTCCCCAAACTGCACATTCAAGCAGAGGTTGTTACAGTCGACAGTGTGGGATGTATTGAGGAAGGTGTGGTGATGATGGTCATAGAGACAATATATGTGGGGCCTTCACTGTGTTCTAGGCACTGTGCTAAGAGCATTACAGGCACTCCTTCATCCATCCTCTTCTTACAAATAAGAAAGCAGGAGCCCAGAGAAGCTAGACAACATGCCCAAGGCCACATAACTATAAGAGGCAGAGGCCATATCTGAATTAGCAGGCTGACTTGCAAATCTTTTTCAGTATTAGAATGGGACAGAGGTGTTTGGGCATAACAGCTCTTCTCTTGAAATTTTCAGAACAAAGGGAGAGCACAGGCCTTTAATGTGCCACTTTTCATGGGTATAGGTTACTTGCTCATAAGAGGTACTTGACTAATATTTTTTGAATGAATGAAAAATCAACAAATAAATACATCAGTCAAGGTAGTCTTCCTTTGATGACTCTCATAAACAAGACCATAATAGTATCCTGTAAAGTCTACAAATCATAAATGCTGGAGAGGATGTGGAGAAAATAAAACCCTCCTACACTGTTGGTGGGAATATAAATTGGTGCAGCCACTATGGAAAACAGTATGGAGGCTCCTTGAAAAACTAAAAACAGAGTGACCATATGATCTAGCAATCCCACTCCTGGGTATATTTCCAGAAAAAAATGAAAACTCTAATTTGAAGTGGTACATGCACTCCAGTGTTCATAGCAGCACTGTTTACAGTAGCCAAGAAATGGAAACAACCCACATGCCCATTGACCAATGATCGGCTTAGGAAGATATGGTATATATACCACGGAATATTACTGAGCCATAAAAAGGATGAAATATTGCCATTTGCAGCAACATGGATGGATCTAGAGAATATTGTACTTAGTGAAGTAGGTCACCCAGAGAAAGACAACTATTCCGCAAAATGTACGTGGAATCTAAAAAATAATGTAAATGGATCTATACACAAATCAGAAACAGACTCATACACATAGAACCTTATAACAAACTTATGGTTACCAAAGAGGAGTGGGGAGGGGCAAATTAGGAGTATGGGATTAACAAACTACTATACATAAAACAGGTAAGCAACAGGGGTTTACTGTATAGCCCAGGGACTTATATTCAATATCTTGTAATAACCTATAATGTAATATAATCAGAAAAAATAACTGAATCACTAAGCTGTACACATAAAACTAACATAATATTGTAAACCAACTATGTTGTTGTGGTTAAGTTGTGTCCGACTCTTTTTTGACCCCTTGGACTGTAGCCCACCAGATTCCTCTGTCCATGGGATTTCCCAGGCAAGAATGCTGGAGTGAGTTGCCATTTCCTTCTCCAGGGTTTCTTCTTGACCCATGGATTGAACCCGTGTCTCCTGCTTGGCAGGTGGCTTCTTTACCACTGAGCCACCTGGGGAGACCAAACCAACTGTACTTCAATATAAAAAAATATGCTGTATGACTGTATGCTTATAAAAGAGTATGCTGTAAACAAGACTATAAGATCACAAAGAAAATGGTATCATTCACTTGTAGCCCAGAACTATAGGCAATGCTTCATCTTAGTATCTTTTCTTGCATTTGTTTCCTTCTATTAATTATATTAATCAATATTGCAAACTGGATAGCTGCCCACCAAGCTCAGGCTGTGTCTTTCAGCTTCTTTTGCTATGGAATGGATTCTTGCCAACGGAATGTAAGTAGAATTGATGGGTGTCACTTTCTGGCTGTGGCAGTTAAGAAGTAGATGTATGCCTTCTTTTATTTTCTAACCTGCTGGCTGCATGCAGGGGATGAAGACAGAGCCACAATATGGAAGAAGCCTGGGTCCCTGAAAGACTGTCCACCAACCAGAAACCCCTGTGTTGGATGTTCCCATTTGCAATAAAACTTTTGTTTTGGTTCACTATTTTTGGGTATTTGTTATAGCTCTTAGCATAACTTTTCTCAAAACTTCAATTCCTTTTGAATTATCTAATCTCCTTTGTAGAGTTTCAGATACACACACACACACACACACATACACACACACGGTTCATTTTGTTGCTGATAATTTGTGAAAGTATAATGAATGAAAGGGCTTCCTTGCCTGAAGAATTCCATGGACAGAGGAGCCTGGCGAGCTACAATCCATGGGGTCGCAAAGAGTTGGACATAACTGAGCAATTAACACTACTACTAATGAATGAAAAATAGAGGCGTAGAAGAATGCCTTAGAAGTTCCTTCTTCCTCTCTTCTCAAGGCACAGGAATGTTCATTATAATTTACAAAGTGGTTTTCCATAAACATTTAACTCTTATAATTTACTGGTATATTTACTTTTGTACAGAGGAGGAGATTAAAGTTCAATTAAGGGATTCTCCCTAGGTCACCCAGCTGGCATTTAAATGGGAGTGTGGGGATTGACACCAAGTTTGTCTGGCCTTGCCTCCTCTGCCTTTTTTGTCACATCCCAGTAATACATGTGAAGTGGATAAGTTCCCTTTCCGTAAACAGGGTGCCTAAGATGGTTCTGATAAGTGCCTTGTCTCTTCCTTCTTTACACCTTTGTCTCTGCCAGGGTTTCCTTGGGATGTAGTACCCAAAGCTTGTGATTAAAAACAGCTGCAGAAACAAGAGGAAAACATCTCCTAAAAAGTAATGCCTTGGAACACAATATGTGTGGACTTGTAGGAGGTGGATGAGAGTGTGTGACATACTGGAGCCATGGCGAGAGCTTTGGTTCTCCACAAGAGGTGACCTTCTGTTGTCAGCTACTCCCAGGATGCTCCATGAACTTGATCTTAGAGCCAGGGGCAGAAAAACTGGACTCATCTTTCCATTAAGGAATGAGAAGACTTCCTTCGAACTTCCTAGGAGTTTGAACTGCTTCTAAGGTAGAGCCCAATTAGCCTGTGTAGACTATGCTATTCAATTATATGGTTGGTTCGAAAGTATTTAATGAAATAGAATGATCATACGAAAATACTAAGTGATAAAATAGTATGATGCAAAATAGTATAATCAAATTTTTGTTGAAACTTTTATGTAGTTACACACACACACTTGACAAAAAGACTGAAAGAGAATACACCTCACCTTAGCAGGAATTATTTCTGGGTGATGAGATCAGAGCTGAAATTCACTTATTTAAAAATTCTTTTCTGTCATTTAAAATTTTCAGAGGGGCTTCCCAGGTAGTGCTAGTGGTAAAGAACCTGCCTGCCAATGCAGGAAACATAAAGAGACATGGGTTTGATACCTGGGTTGGGAAGATCCCCTGAAGAAGGAAATGGCAACCCACTTCAGTATTCTTAAATCCCATGGACAGAGAAGCCTTGTGGGCTATAGTCCATGGTGTCACAAAGAGTCGGACATGACTTGGCGACTAAACAACAGCTATTACAATATATGAACTCCATAGCTAAGAATTATTTCTGGGTGATGAGATCAGAGTTGAAATTCATTTATTTTAAATTTCTTTTCTATCATTTTAAATTTAATAAAATAAACAGGCTATTTTTGTAAACAGAAAAAAATGTTAAGAAATAGAGTTTGGTTTTCCTTGATTTGATTTTAAGGTTTTTACTCATTTTCAAATTATAGCTTTGTTGGGAGATAAAGGAAAATTAAATGAGCTACCAAAAATTTACCACAAATAATAAATTGCTATTCATGTTATAAGTTATGTAGTCAGTTATCAGATTAAAATTAAAGCCACCGTAACAGGTTATTCATACAATACTCAAATTTTTTAATTTATTCTGATTGCCTTGTCTACTACATAGAATTTAGATAGCATATAAGTTGTTTCATTTTGTTGTTGATGTGTTGGTTTGGTTGAATAACTAAACTTAAAAGGACCTCCCTGGTGGCTCAGTTGGTAAAGAATCTACCCGCAATGCAGGAGACCTGTGTTCCATTCCTGGGTTGGGAAGATCCCCTGGAGAAGTAAATGGCAATCCACTTCAATATTCTTGCCTGGGAAATCCCATGGATAGAGGGGCCTGGTGGGCTACAGTCATGGGGTCACAGAGAGTCAGACACAACTGAGCAACTAAACAACAACCACCACAAACTTTAAAAAGCAGACTAAATGAAAAAACATATATATATATACACATATATATATAAATTTGACAGAAAGTTCAGAATTGTATTAAGAATGTTTTTAAAGTGTTATTTATAGTAAAAACAATCAAGTCCCTGGTAGGTAAATGAATGAAAGCTGTAAGCATATTTTGCTTAATAATAATATAGCTAATGAAATATAACAGATGGATACGTGTTAATTCTGACTAGGAGTGAAAAGCAGTGCAACGTAAACAATTATGATAAGCCCCAAATGCTGACCAAGGTAGTTGTGGAACTGGTGAGCTTCCTGCAGCCTTCTTCGAATCACCCCAGTGATGTTGTCAAGAGCCATAACCACCACTCTGACTCTTTCTCTCAGTTATCTCAATTATGGAAATTTGCCCCACAAATAACTCAACAGAAACAAAAGCCTAAATGAAGACAAATATTAATTCTAGTATTTTATCTAAGTGTAAGGAAATATACTTGAAAGAACCCAATGACCCCACCAAATAGGAATGAAAGTAAATTCTAGTATTCCAGCTTACTAAAATACAAGGCAACAGTGATAATGACAATTGCGAGGACCACACAGAACTATGAAAACATTTATTAAACAGTATCAAATGTAAAGGAATATACAATTATATTTATGCTACAAATGCTGTTATTTAAGTGTAAAATTGTAGGTGCCTATGATCAAGGTTGGAAAAGAAGAAAAAAATGAAAGAGTTACACCTTGTTGAGGTTATGAATGATCTTTCTTCTTTCTCAAATATTTAAAAAATATAATTATGGATATGTGTTTTAATGAAAAGAAAGATTTCCATTCCTACTTATCTTCATAAATAAAGAAAAATCTTCTAAATGTAAGGTTCTATGAAATTTGAGTTGATTTATTTCTTATTTATAAATAAAGCTTCATATTTGTTTTCTATGCTAGTTATACCAAATTACCACAAACCACATAAAGTTATTATCTTACGGTTTTGTAGGTCAGAAGTTAGACATGGGTCTCAGTAGGTGAGATTGAGGTGTTGGCAGGGCTGTGTTCTTTCTGGCCTCTCTAGGGCTTCCCTAGTGGCTCAGTTGGTAAAGAATCCGCCTGCAATGAGGGAGACCTGGGTTTGATCCCTGGGTTGGGAAGATGCCCTGGAGAAGGGAAAGGCTACCCACTCTAGTATTTTGGCCTAGAGAATTCCATGCATTATATAGTCCATGGAGTCACAAAGAGTCAGACACAACTGATGACTTTCACTAGGGAAGAAGAATCTGTTTCTGCTATAGGCTGCCTGCATTTCTTGCCTCATAGCCCCTTCCTCCATTTTCAAAGCCAGCTATGGAAGGTTTTCCTCTTACATTGTATCACTCGGGCTCTTCTGGCTTTTCTTCCACTTTCAAGGATGCCTGTGATTAAATTGGGCCTATCTGGATGATCTTCCTCTCTCAGGGTCAGATGATTAGCAACTGTAATTGCATATGAAGCCTTGATTTCCTTTTGCCAAGTAAGGTACCCTATGAATCATTACTCTGCCTGCCATAAGCCCCTAGTCTGTGCTAGATGTGGTGCCAGTTGATGTTGGGGAAAAGGGGAGGTAGGCTTAAAGATGACGCTCATGGTTAGAAGTTGAAATCAGTCATGTAGAAGAACACCTACGATACAATGTAGATGGTGATTGCTACTGCTACTGCTGCTAAGTCGCTTCAGTCGTGTCCGACTCTGTGCGACCCCATAGACGGCAGCCCACCAGGCTCCGCCATCCCTGGGATTCTCCAGGCAAGAATACTGGAGTGGGTTGCCATTTCCTTCTCCAATGCATGAAAGTGAAAAGTGAAAGTGAAGTCGCTCAGTCGTGTCCGACTCTTAGTGACCCCATGGACTGTAGCCTACCAGGCTCCTCCGTCCATGGGCTTTTCCAGGCAAGAGTACTGGAGTGGGGTGCCATTGCCTTCTCCGAGATGGTGATTAGGGTCACGGTAAATTAATATTCAGACTTGGGAGGGCAGCATGGCTCCTTTTAGCCGGAAGACTCAAGGTGGGGTGAGGGGGTTCATGGTGAATTGGCATTTGAATTGGGCCTTAAAGGATAGGTGGGATTTGGATACAGAAATTGGCAGAAGAAGCCTATGGCATTTCAAGTAATAGATATTAAATGAAAGTTAGTGAAATAGCCATTTTTGTAAGGGAAAGATATACAAATATTGACGTCTTAATTCAACCTCACGTGTCAAAGCAAAAGGCATGGAGATGAAAGACAGCAGTAAGTGTCACAGGAAAAACCCAGAAGTCTCTTTTACTTCCTTTCTAACTTAGCCAGAACTTCTAGTTTGTTTGTTTGTTTATCAGCTGTTCATACTCTTACTTTTTTCCTTACACAGCCTCTAAGGTGCCAGTTATGCAGTTCCCTTCCAAGTAAAGTAGCCTCTTAGCAACTTTTTTTTCATGGTTTATAAAAGCTTCATGCTTTGAGCAGAACAAGTTCTGCTGTTTGGATTGGACCAGCTGGAGCTAAAGGCTGCCTACTGAGAAACTCCTACTGAATGCCAATCGTCTGGTCCTATCAGATTGTCTCTGCCTGGGACAGCTGAGCGGGAGAGGCCAAGAGAAGGCAGAACCCCAGGAGAGAGAGACAGACAGACAGACAAGGTGAGCACTGGCTCAGAGTAGCTACTGCTGCTGCTGCTGCTGCTGCTAAGTCGCTTCAGTCGTGTCTGACTCTGTGCGACCCCATAGACGGCAGCCCACCAGGCTCCCCCGTCCCTGGGATTCTCCAGGCAAGAGTATTGGAGTGGGTTGCCATTTCCTTCTCCAATGCATGAAAGTGAAAAGTAAAAGTGGAGTCGCTCAGTCGTGTCCGACTCAGTGACCCCATGGACTGCAGCCCACCAGGCTCCTCCGTTCATGGGATTTTCCAGGCAAGAGTACTGGAGTGGGGTGCCATTGCCTTCTCCCAGAGTAGCTACTACATCCACCTAATAAGCTCCTCATTATTGAAGGTTTCCTGAGTGTGTATCTGTTTCTTGAAGTCAATGAAAATAGTGTTTGGCATGTTTTAAGGCGGCCCCATCAAACTTGAGTCTGTTGTGTTTGCAGGTTATTTTGGTTATTAATATTTTCCTATTGATTTGATTATTCATGAGCTAGAAACACTCTTTCTGGTAGCCAAATGCTTCTCTTCTGCACCTTATCACACAAAGCTCCTATTTACTGATTTTCAGATAACTACTTATAGAATTTTTTCCCCCCAAGTCCTGGGTAGACTCTGTGTCATATCACATCACATCACTTTATGAGTCTGGATTCACAAAGGTGAGGCTGCCCTGAACCTCCATGTCTAAAGTCCAGAGGAGACAGCACCTGGTGGACAGTGTTGCCATGGACTCTGTCTTAATAACCAGCTCTAAGTGGCAAAAATGGAAAGATAAGGTGAGAGTGAATTAATTACAAGCCCTTGCAATCAAATTTGTGGGGTTCCCCCTATCAAAATAGAACTCTATCAAAACTCAAAGCAGAGGAGGACTCATGAAGGCTGCTGAGTTACAAGGCAGGTAAACCCATAAAGATAAAATAGTTTACTAGTTAACAAATTAATCCAGGAAATAAAAAAAGGCAACTAAATGAAAGAAGACACCATCGAGTGGTATTGTTAGTAATTACTATTATGAGATGGAATAAAATGGAAGCAGACAGGAAGGTCAGAGAAAAGAAATGGTTTACAAAATATTTCTCAGAAATTTAGAAACAGGAAGATTTTGAATCAACCCTTCTGTGTTATCACAGTCTTCAAAGAATTACAAAAAGGACGTTAGAAACAATAATCAGCAAACTGGAAATCATTTCCAGCCAACGGGAAGAAACAGAAAACAGGTTTGCAGATAAGGGTAAAGCCAGGAGAACCCAAGAAATTCCATAAATTGTGCTTTAAAACAAGAGAGGGCCCTGAAGATTGGCAGAAGAGGAATGCTCTCCAAGGTACAGGTAAATCTGAAGGAAGTGAAAAATAAAATAGAAGGAAAATAGGAAGAAAATGAAGAAAAAATTTCACAACAATACCGTTCCTGAAGATTTATCATCGAAACAACTCAACAGCACCTGCAAAGACAAACCCAAATAAGGGGGCACCTGGACGGCTACCCTGGTGGCTCAGGTGGTAAAAAATCTGCCTGCAATGCAGGAGACCTGGGTTTGATCCCTGGGTTGGAAGATCCCCTGGAGGAGGGCAATGCAAACCACTCCAGTATTCTTGCCTGGAGAATTCCATGGAAAGCAGAGCCTGGCAGGCTACATACAAGTCCATGGGGTTATAAAGAGATAGAGACGACTGAAGCAACCAACACATACACACACACACACACACGCACACACACACACATAATTAGTGGCCAGAAATGCTTGAAGTCCATGTGGGAAGAAAAGATCTTAACAATATATGGAAGAAGAAAAATGTTAGCCTGTACAGCTCAACATAAAAAATAGTACCATATTTAGCAACAGCCATTCCAGGCGAAAGCAAAATATATGGTTGCTGAGTTTAATACACCAACCAAAATAAGAGCCCAGGCCCAGATTTTGTTTCCAGTCAACATGTGTCTTAGCATTTAAGGAGAAGAGGTTTGCACACCTAGAAAGGCCACAACAATTAATCATTCTTGGTGCTGAAAGAAAACATTTGGAGGTCAGAAAAATTTGTTATTCTCTTATCTCAGGTGAGGTTAAGATATGGACTGTGTTAGGTTGGGCAACCGCCCATCCGGGTTATTCTGGGACTGAAATGTCCCCTAGTGTGAGAGACTTGCTGTGCTACAGATAAGACAGCCCTGAGCAAACTGGGATGGTCCGTTACCCTAGCACTTGTTTCCATCACATGACAACCTAGGCAGGCTAATTAGGCTTGACAGTAAAATTAAGACAGAGAATTCTCTAAATTCTTCAGGTACTGATTTTTCAAGTTTGTTGTTTTCTTCTGTCATCTAGGAAAATGTTCCTAGAATAGTCGGCATTTGGTCATTTATTCATTCATCCAGTTAAATAGTGATTGTGGGCCTTTTAATGCCTTGGGCTGGGTGTGCAGTTCCAATGGAAGCACACCTCTGACCTCATGGGGCTTAGAGGAAAAGCAGGAAAGCTGGGTATGAAATACATAAACATGAAGGTATGTATAGTTGGAAATGTGATAGAAGATGTGAAGGAAAAGGACAGCTTGATATGATTAAGAGTGATAGAAGATGTCATTTAGACTGGAGGAGGGGCATTCTGGCTGGAAATGACCCTCTGAAGAAGGGACAGGAAAGCAGAGACCTGAAGGATGAGAGGAGAGAGGAGGCAGATGAAGGATGAAGCTGCAGTGGGGAAATGTATGTTGGGTAGAGATGGAAGACAGAGAGTGTTCCAGGCAGAGGGGCAGCACATGCCAAGGCCCCAAGGCAGGAAGTAGCTTGGTGAGTTAAAGGAGTGGAGAGAAGGCTAGTATTTCTCTTAAATTCACCTGGAAGATCCAGAAGTACCAGGTGTGATTGTGGCATAGTGGTCCAAGCAGAGTTGAAAGAGAGAGAGAGAGAAAGTGGACCCAAGAAGCAAAGGCTAAATGTCAGTGGTGGATAGTGATCCTGTTTGCCTACACCGTTCTTACAGAAATTTAAACAAATGAGTATAGCTACCACTGTGGTCTCTCTGATGAACATGCATTATAAAAGGCTCTGAAACAAAGCTGAAAATAAGAGAATGACAGCGATTTAGAAGAATGTGTCATTATGGATAAAACTCTCCTTAATCTGAGAATTGCAAAAACGAAGGGAAAAAATACAAAGGCTGTTTCTAGCTCTGCTAAGTGCCAGAAGAATAAGGGAGGTATTAAAATGTGGGCAAAATTTTGGTGCTCCTGGATGGTCCCATCTCCAGCTCTATCTTGTGCTCAGTCATGTCTGACTTTTTGCAACCCCATGGACTGTAGCCTGCCAGGCTCCTCTGTCCATGGGGATTTCCCAGACAAGAATACTGGAGTGGGTTGCCATTTCCTTCACCAGGTGATCTCCTGACCCAGGGATCGAACCTGTGTCCCTTGAGTCTCCTGCATTGGCAGGTGGGCTCTTTACTGCTAGTGCCACCTGGGAAGTCTCCCCATCTCCAGAGGGCCCAGAAATGCCTGAATATTACTTACAGTGAAAGTGAAAGTCCCTCAATCGTGTCTGACTCTTTGCAACTCCATGGACATATAGTCCATGGAATTCTCCAGGCCAGAATACTGGAGTGGGTAGCCTTTCCCTTCTCCAGGGGATCTTCCCAACTCAGAGATCAAACCCAGGGATCGAACCCAGGGATTGAACCCGGGTCTCCCACATTGCAGGCAGATTCTTTACCAGCTGAGCCACTGGGAAAGCCCAAGAATACTACAGTGAGTAGCCTATCCCTTCTCCAGCAGATCTTCCTGACCCAGGAACTGAACCAGGGTCTCCTGCATTGCAGGTGGATTCTTTACCAGCTGAGCTACCAGGGAAGCCCAAATATTGCTTAAAGTGAAAGTGAAAGTCTTTCAGTCATATCTGACTCTTTCCGACCTTAAGGACTATAGCCCAGCAAGCTCCTCTGTCCATGGAATTCTCTAGGCAAGAATACTGAAATGGGTAGCCATTCCCTTCTCCAGAGGATCTTCCCGACCCAGAGATCAAACCCAGATCTCTTGCTAAGGCAGGCAGGTTCTTTACTGTCTGAGCCAGCATGGAAGCTTTACAGTCACCTTAAAAGAGTCCTGCGATTTCTCTGGTGGTCCAGTGGTTAAGAATCTGCCTTCCAATGCAGGGGAAACAGGTTCAATCCCTGGTCAGGGAATTAAGATCCCACATGCTGTGGAGCAACTAAGCCCACGTGCTAGAGAGCTCATGTGTTACGATTAGAGAGAAGCCCAGCATATCACAATGAAAGATCCCCTGTGCCGCAACTAAGACCCGAATCAGCTAATAAATAAAAATAAATAAATAATTAAAAATAAAAAGAGTCCCCAAAGAGCTATACCAGGGGGAACTCTGGCATAGGAAAGCAACATATTCTTGCTGGGTTTTTTTTTTTTTAAAGCACAAGTGTATCTGTTGATTATTATAATACCTGTTAATTATTCATGCATTCAGGCTAAACCTGCAGGGAGGATTTTTCTATGCTTCTGAAGTCCATCTTTGGACCTATTGAATGTTGCGAGTAAAATCTATGTGAAGATGTTGAAAATGCATCTTACAGATTTGAAGATGAAAAAAAAGCAAGAATATTGGATTATAGAAACTCATAATCATGTGGACAGGGTGGAATGAAACCCTGAGGATGAAATTTAACAACGATAGGAGCCTAATGGTCAGCCAGGAGGAGCTCAGTTCTGAGGAAGGAGAAGGGCTAGAAGAGGACTTTCTGTTCAAGAACCTAGGCTCTGGCTAGTCACAGGCCACATGGGACCAAGGGGGCAGTCACAATATGCACCTGGACACGTGTGGCCTCTCTGCCTGGGAGACTGAGGCCCAGGTGGGTGAGATGGCCATTTCCACACAGTCTTCCAACAACTGCTCTTTCATCTAAGGATCTATCTGGTGTCACAAGTCTGGGGACTGGGACACATGTGCTACTCAGGGTTCTTGTCAGCTCCTCCTTTGCTTCCAGAAGGTGGAACACAAGTTCTAAAACAGTGACATGTAACTCTCTCTCTCTGGTTAACTAAACCTCCAGGCACCTACATGTCAAACAGCACAGGGGAACACTTAAAGGAAAGTCAAGTACGTACATGAAATGATTTTAAACATGAGGAAGTCTACACACTGTGTGGATTTTAAAATATAGTTCAAATGATGGTGTGACCTGACACTCTGAATTTTTATTTTGATTCTTGTCATAAAAATTCCCACTAGATTTATTTTTATTTTATATGCTAGAAAGAAATGCTGGAAGGTTTTGTATGGAAAAACAGAATAAACAGAAGAGTCATGCATGAAGTCAAGGCCAGAGTTGATGAGCTTAGCCAATTGTCAGCGTTACTGAAAGGCAGCCGGGTCATGTGGAGCTAGTATTAAACAGAGCAGAGTGCAGACTCTGGGGTCAGAAGGACTTGGGTTTGAATCACTTTGCCACTTAGTGTCTGCGTTGGTGCTGTCATATGAAGAATGTGTTAGTGATACTGACCTCAGGAGGATTAAATGGGATGTTGTACACAGAGCATTTAGCACAGGGCTGGGCATGTAATAAACATTCAAATTTATTATTATTGCTATTGTGGTTATTATTATTGCCAGTTCAGTTCAGTTGCTCAGTTGTGTCCGACTCTTTGCAACCCATGGATTGCAGCACGCCAGGCTTCCCTGTCCATCACCAACTCCCGAAGCTTACTCAAACTCATGTCCATCGAGTCAGTGATGCCATTATTATTGTAGGATGCATGAAATCATGTTGTGAATCCTTACTGTCAACTGATTTTTAAAAATCAATTTAATAATAGACTTACGAGACAACTAATCCATTAAATTAGCAGGTCTGGTAAATATCCCCAAAAGCCAACAATTAAGTAGCAGATAGTGAAACCATCATTGTAAGTCAAGAAAGGATTTTAACATCAAACCTTCAGTGTTACAGACTGAACGCTTGTGTCCCTTTCACACTTCGCATTTCAGTTGTTGAAATCTTAACCCCAACGTGATGGTAGCTGGAGAGGTTCTGCTGCCATGAATGGACTTAGTGTTCTTAGACAAAGAGATGGGACAGAGCTTGCTTCCTGTCTCTCTGCTCTCCACCAAGGGAGAAGACAACAAGAATTCAGCCATCTGCAAACCAGGAAGCTGGCTCTCACCACATGCCAGATCTGCTGGCACCTTGATTGTGGACTTCCCAGCCCCCAGGACTGTGAGAAATAAGTGTTTGTTGTTTAAGCCACCCAGTCTCTGGCAATTTGTTGTAACAGCCTGAACTAAGACACTAAGACAATAGGAGTCAAAAAGAATAAGACAACAGTATTGGCCCAGTTGCTTAGAGGTGATAAATTAATGCAGTACTCAGTATATAAGAAAGAACGCTAGATAATATCACCTACTTAGAATATGCAAAGCTAAAATGTCTCTGCCAAAAGGGAGACAACGATGAGGTTTTAATGAAAAGAACAAATGGGATACGATGACAACAAGGAAGGAGAAAAAGTTAATAATAGATTAAGAATTAATCACACAAAGATGATGTTAGCATGAAAATAAGCTTAAAAATGCACTCTATTTTTACAATCAGAGAAATTAAAATAATTTATTAAAAATATCTATAGCATCTAAATCCCCCATGCCAGCAGAGGACATGCACAGAAGTATTGATAAGATTATGACATTGAGAGATTATTTTTAGCAATTAAAAGGTAATAATAATAAGCATGAAACAATGTATCTAGTAAGAGTAGCAATCTCAAACATGGGAAAATAGGTCAGAAAAGAACCCAAATATATACAGAAGACGTGATACATCATATGTATCCATCTCTCAAGAAGTAGTTTTGTTTGGTGGTAATTATGAATCTAGCAATTCTAGACAGAAATATAAAACCGAGAAGATGGATAACATTTACAACAAGTTGGGTAGTGGTCTTTTTAGATACATGGCAGTAACTTGCAGGATTTTAATTTTTTGTTTGTTTTATTTAAACAATACAGTTTTGCTACTTTGTGATTTTAGCAAGCCTCAATTTCCTTTAAAAACATCAGATTATAGACACAAAGGTTGGAGATTATGGAATGTATTCAGGGAATAGCTCTTCTTCTGGAAGACTATGGAAGAGAAGACTAAAAATGCAGGGAGAGGTCCTCACACAGTCACTCTGTGTGTTCACCATGCACCAGGAATGTACTGTCAGACAGCTATCCTCATGTCACAGATGAATAAACTAAGGATTAAACAGTAATTTGTCCCAGGTCTCCTAGCTAGCATCAGTCAGTGATGGAGCCTGGATTTCAATCCATGCAGCTTGATTCAGAGCATCTGCTCCTAACTGGAGAATTCAGCACTGGACTATGAAATGTAAATCTTCTTTTACTTTCAGATGTCTTTAAGGCTAAAATGATAGATATGATTTAGGAAGATCACTCTGGTCATGCTTGAAGAATAAATGAATCTGTCAGTATGGTTTTTATATCTAGATGTCTATGCTAGTGACTTGTATTGTATTTGAAGGTGTTGATGAACTACTAAGTAACCACGACTTGAAGGTTCAAGACCCTTGAGAGAAGGAGAACTCATTAAACTGAGCCAACCATTCTGCATTAGTTCTTCTCTCAAAGCATTTGCTGCATCATAAGTTAAGCAAATAGAAGTCTATTTCACTTCATGGATTAGAAGACTCAATATTATCTCCTCTCCCCAAGTTAGTTTATAGATTATTATAAGCCTAATCAAAATGTCAGCAGATGTGTGTGTGGGTAAATAACAGGCTACTTCCAAAATTTATAGGGAGACACAGAGGGCCAAGAATACCTAAGGTGATCTTGAATTATAAAACTGGAAGACTACACTACCAAACAAAGCTATAGTAATTACAAGAGTGTGTATTTGTAAGAGAGAGATAAACAAACCCAGTATAGAATAGAAAGTCCAGACACAGACTAACACTTGTCCAGTTACTTGATTTATGACAAAGGGGACATTGAAGTACAGTAAAAAAAGATTTTTCTCTTTAACAAATTGTTCTGGGTCAACAGAATATTCATATGGAAAAATCATGAACCTTGTCATTTACTTCACATCTTATACAAAAATTAATCCCAAGTGGATTATAGTTAAAAACAAGACAGTTAAAATTATAAACCTTCTAGAGGATAACACAGGAGAATACATTAATGATTTTGGAATAGACAAAGAGTTCTTAGCATTAGGGTGGAAGCAGCACTAAACAAAAAGGAAAATATTAGAAATTGGATGATATTAAAACTAAAAACTTTTGTTCATCAAATATACTATTGAAAGAGTGAAAAGCAAAGTACTAAGTCAGAGAAGATATTTGCAATAAATGTATTTGACAATGAAGTTGTCTTCAGAATGTAAAAGGAACATGTACAATCAATAAGAAAAACAAAAACAACCCAATGTTTAAAAATGCAAAAAATCTTGAATTTGAACAGAATTTCAAAAAAGAGGCTATCCAAATGGCCAATAACGACATGAAAAAGGGTTTAGGATCATTAGCCATTATGAAGATGAAAATTAAAATTAGAAAGCAGTAACACTACACATTCACTAGAATGGCTAAATCTAAAACATTGACAATATCATATGTTGACAAGGATGTGCAGTAACTGGATCTCTGGTAGAAATGTAAATTGGAGGTTAAGCCATTGATATTACCTAATATTCAACTACTTGGACCTGCAAAAACTGTAACTTCCTAAGCCTCAAATGAATACAACTATTTTGGAAAACTTTGTCAGAAGTTATTAGAACTGAATATATAAATAGCTTACGATTCAGTAGCAGTTTCAGTCTTAGGTATAAATCCAACAGAAATGAGGACATGTTGGCACCATAAAACATGATTAGGAATATTCATATCATTATTTGTAATAGCTTAAAAAACTGTAAACTGCTCAAATATCCAGCTGAACGGAAAAATAAAGAAATTGTAACATATTATCCAGTAGAATACTCTTCAACAATGAAAATGAAAAGACAATAGCTATAGGTGACAATATAGATGAAACACACACACATAATACTGAGTGGAAGAAACTGGATACAAAAGAATACAATAAGAAAATGTGATAGAAGACAGAATGATAGTTACTTTTGAGGAGGGGGTATTAATGATTGGGAGGGCCACGTGTTGGGGGTTCTGCGGTGCGAATCATCTGTTTCCTGATCTGTCTGCATGTGAAAATCCATCCAGCTGTACATGTATGCTTTGTGCACTTTTAAAATGTATACATACTTAAATTAAATAATTAACATGATTTCATTAAAAATCATGGATGATGGAGAACCCCAGAGAGGTTTGTAACTCCAGGATGTTGGGGTGGGTGGGAGAGGTGCCCAGTTACCATCAGGTATGCTGGGAGAAGTGATCTAGTAGGTCTTTTGAGATGTGTTTGTAGGTGTGAAGGCATGATGTGTGAAGGCAGAGAGGACTTGAGGACAGCACTGTACCACCCCTCCAAGCTCTCTATGCCTGCATATGCTTTGGAAGAAACTGAGATATTTCCTGAGATCCAGTGGAGGACTCAGAGCTGCTGAAAAGGCCATGCTATTTCCTACTCTCATTCACATCCTGCATTCTTACCTGCTTACTGGTTTATGTTAAACACTAAAAACTGAGCCTTCTAAATTTGGCTCTTTGGAGCCCACATATCTTTTCATCTCCCCCAAAACCTCGTTTTTGAAAACGAAATTCTTGATTCTTACAACTTTCAGATCATCGTTTGGAAGTTTAAGTTTGAACTGACATCTTTCTCTTGGCAATCCAGCTTTAACAATCCTTACTTTCTTCAAGGCAATGACCCTCTGGCTGAAAAGGACAAATGTGATGTACAAGGTGAGGGAAAAAGAAAAGCATATTAAAATACTTAAAAATGTTATCTTGACACTTTATATTTATATTAACTTTCATATTTATTTAATAATAAGCAACAATAAAGTAAAATATAAATTTGTACAGCTGTTCTGGAATGACAAAAAGGTAACAAAAATAGATGGCATTGTATGCCAGTAATATGGTGCCCAGAACAAGGAGGGTGACCTGCCAGTTTTCCATTGTTCTGTGGCCAGGTTTTGGTTTCACACACTGTAAGTGGGTCATTTATAAACCTGAGCATGTTTAGGTATGGACAAAGAGTGGAGGAGTACTATATTAACCCATTTATGTTGCTACAACAAAATGCTGTAGATTGGGTGGTTTAAACAACAGACACTTATTTCTCACAGTTCTGGAGGCTGGGAAGTCCAGGAGCAAGATGCTGACAGATCTGGTGTCTGCTAAGGACTGGCTTCCTGCTTCATAGTCTGCAGTCTTCTCACTGTGTCCTCACATGGTGGAAGAGACAAGGCAGCTCTCTGGGGTCTTTTTATAAAGGCACTAATCCCATCATGAGGTCATTCTCAAGACCTAATCACTACTCAAAGCCCCCATCTCCACATACTATCACATTGGAGGTTAGGATTTCAAGATGTGAATTTTGGGGGACACACTTAGTCCCTAACAGGTGCTAATACCACAACATATGGGAAATGGTTGAAGAGACTGTATGTTTTGCCCCCGGCCCAAAAATCCTAAAGAGAATATGTCTATTGACTTCAACTATATAAAAGGTTTGTCCCTTTTTAATATTTTAAATTATCCTTGTACATGTGTTTTGGGTTATATTACCTTACATACATTTTTGGATAAGGATGGATTGGTAAAACATTTCCAAACAAAGACAACACAATTCAGTTCTTTACATTGATCAGATTGACCTATTTAACATACTTAAGCTAAAAATTTGTTAATCATTTTCAAATAAAATTTCAGATCAAATAAAAACACTTTATTAAGGCAACTATATGTGTAGTGCTGAAGAACTTATTGCTGCAAAAGAGATTACAAAAGCTTATTTGCTTCTTTAAGTAATTTTATATAATAGCTGTTTTCTGCCTAGTATAGCACAGAAAATATCTTCTTAAAATTTACTATATAGTACTGGAGACTATTAATTGTCCCTATTTGATTCAATAAATTTTAGAAAATAAAATGTCCACATTGAGTTTTTTGAAGAAGCTTCAAAGTAAATTAGGGTAAGCAAAATAACAGTAAAAATCTATCAAAATATGCATTTATGTGATAAAAGATAAACATTTTTCTATCTGAATCATGGAAAATAGGGATTATGGTTCTTTTATATGGAAACAATTCTCCTTTTACAGTAAAAATATGGACTAGTTACTTGCATTTTTCTAGCTAGTGTCATCTCATGAAATTGAAATGAAGTGAAAGTCGCTCAGTCATGTCCAACTCTTTGCGACCCTATGGACTGTAGCCTGCCAGGCTCTTCTGTCCATGGAATTCTCCAGGCCAGTATATTGGAGTGGGTAGCCGTTCCCTTTTCCAGGGGATCTTCCCAATCCAGGGATTGAACCCAGGTCTCCTGCATTGCAGGTAGATTCTTTACCGTCTGAGCCACCAGGGAAACCCAAAGATACTAGAGTGGGTAGCCTATCCCTTCTCCAGGGGAATCTTCCTGACCTAGGAATCGAACTGGGATCTCCTTCATTGCAGTCCTTGAGGGCTTCCTTGGAAGCTTAGCTGGTAAAGAATCCACCTGCAATGCAGGAGACCCCGGTTCGATTCCTGGGTCGGGAAGATCCCCAAGAGAAGGGAATGGCTATCCATTCCAGTTATTTTTTCTTGTGGGCTTCCCTGGAGGTTGAGATGGTAAAGAATATGTCTGCAAAGTGGGAGACCCATGTTCAATCCTTGGGTTGGGAAGATGTCTCAAAAATACTTGTAACATTCTTATTGCAAAATTCTCATGCTAGAGAGACATAAGAGACAGTGTCTTTATGGGGTCATCAGTTCAGGTGTCCACTTCCATGCCTTCTGTCCTATCCCATCCCATCCCACTTCCCTCCACTCTGTTACATTCCTTCCATTCAGATTCTCTGATCCCGGGCTTTCTATTGTGTACATTAACATTTCAACATGGGGTGGCCCTCTTTTATAAAAAAAAATTATGGGGCAGGGTTGAGGTGTTGGTCATGTCCATTGTTTTTGAGACTGTTTCATCATGAATGCCTCTACTGGGAAACTGTTACATGGCTTCTCAAACTTCAGCCTGTTTTATCTATTTCATCTCAGGTAAGAAGCAGAGTCCTATTTAAAGAAGAGAAATTTTTTTCTTGTCAAAACTCATTCACGCAAACAGCCACATGTTTTAAAGCCTAATTAGTCTCATCTTTTTAGAGCTTAACACAACATTGATATCTGAAAGGTCCCTAGATGCCTTATAGCAGAGGCTTGGGAAAGAGGCTTTAGAATTATTTTCATTCATTCATTTATTCATCCATACATTATTTTACAGTGTTTATTGTGTTTTGAACACTGCTAGATGCAGGAGGAAACAACAGTATGGAGATCCTTTGCCTCGTCACAATTCCTCAGGTGCAGATCATTTCCTTCCCCCTTTATCTTTTTTTTGGGGGTGGGGTTTGAGCTCATTTGTAGTTTCTCCTAATTATCAGCTCTTAAGAAGTGAGTGGAAACCCAGATTCCAATTCTGTACAAGGCACATACATTGGGTGAGACTAGCCATATGCCTCAATTGGCACATATTTCTTTTGTCAAGAAAGGATTTTTTATGTCTTTCATAGAGATTTAAAAAAATAGATGCAATTTTTATTCTATTCCACAATAGAGATATCATTAAAGTTCATTAAGAAAAATTAATATAGGGCAGTTGACACGGAATTTGGGTATAGTGTTGCCATATGAAATAAGTCTTCAGGACATACTAAAAATTGTTGTTTATCTGAAATTTAACTGGCCATTATTTATTTATTTTTCTAAATTTGGCAATCTTATTTAGGCATGAAAAATTTTATAAAGTGGGTCAGGTCTGTAGTTGTTTTCTTTCAGTAGAATCCAATCCAAACTCTGCCAACAAGAACTGCATATAAAAGAGGCCTGGAGATCTTTTATGATCTAAGAGAATTCTATCTTGACCTTACCCTAAAGTCACCAAGATTATGTCAAGATTGCCTGACTCCTACAAGAGTCCTAAAATGGAGAGTCACATAGACATTAGAAAGGATGCAAAATGTCCAAGTACCAGGGGCCTTCCAAGGTCCTTTCTATATTTGAGGCTAGAATGAAATTCATAAACATACAACTGCTCTGTAGAGGGCACAATGGGGCTACAGGTGAATCTCTGGGTTCACGGCACAAACACTCCTTTACATACTGTTTATCCCAAAGACTAGAACAGTTCCAAAAGAGCTTCTCTGATTTGCCAAGAAAGATCTATTTTAAAATTCCTTATTAAAAAAAAATCCCTATTTAAATATCATGGCAATGATCCCCCAGGAAAGGTGTAGTAGTATAAAGAAAATTGTAAGATAAAAAGAGTTAGGAAGGGACTCTGGGGGAAAATTCTCTTCCCAGCAGAGACTTTCTGAACTCACATACCCAATTAACTCCAAACAGATTTACTGCTCAGTATTTTTAAGTTACTTGTACATGAATATTTTACAGTGATTTTAAAGAACAGATGTTCTCATATTTTTCCCTCTCGCAAATTTTGCAAATAATCTTTTAAAATGTCTTCAATATTCCAAAGTGCTTAACCTTTGCTCTGAGGTAATTACAGGTAAACATCTTGTTACCCACCATGTGAGGTTTTCAAGGATGTTCCTAAGTCATCTATGAGTCCTGTTTGAAAGTTTCTAGCACCTGGTAGAGTCTACCAAAGAACAGGGTGAGGATTCAATCAACACAAATGCCCAGTAATGTCACTGACAATAGTTGATACTTCCTTCAAACCCCCTCAGGATCCAGCTGCACCCCAGAAATAAAAGGCAGATGGTTGAAATCAGTCATGGATGAAAAAGGAGAAGAAACTGGAGATGACTAGGTTGGAAAAGAGTGATGGAAAGGTGACGGGAGAGCTTTCATTTGAACTCCGAGATGCTGTCAAGAGGAGGAAGGCCAGAGCCAGCATGTCCAGGAGAAACTGAAGGGAGGTGGACTTTCGTCCGTGCCACAGAGGCCCATCCGAGGATGAGCGCTCCCACGCCTTTGAGGAACACAGCGAGGGGACTGAAATCCCAGCAGGGGAAATGGTCTACCTGAAGCCTGCCATTTCAACTCTGTGATTCTGGGGCTCACAAAAATCGACAACAGTAAAGCCAGAATGTATTGTTTCAGACCCCAGACATTGAGGATTCCTATTTGAATGTGAGTCTCAGCTCTTGCTGAGTGACCTTGGCTAAGTTGCTGAAGCTTCTCTATCTATGGCAAAGCATTGTGGTGTGGATTGAAGAACTTATGACTAATACCTGGCACCTACCAGGCACTCTGTAAATACCTACTTAAAATCCCCTGAACCTACTAAATAAAACTGTTTCACTTGGGTTGGTTTGGGCTTTGTTTATTCAAGGTCTGGGCCTTCTCTGATGAACTCATAAACACATCTGTGGAAGAAAACAGTGGAATGTTCACGTAGTTTAGTGAGGTTGAATAAGTAAGCACCTGAACCCTGGTGAGTTCCTGGGAAGGTGGCTGCAGATTTCACAGTGGGGAGATGCTGGAACCAGCTCTGGCATTGCACCTCTAGGGTTATGGGGCATTGGAAGGTACATGAAAGAGAACTGGGTACTGAAAGCCATGACCTTGTTTTCAAGGTCTGTTTTGGCCTACAAGACTTTTCTGCATGAAAGAGTAGCAGCACTAGACAGAGATGCATGGCATGGATGGTATAGCAGCACTGACCAGGATGCATAGATGGTGGGGGACACTGGATAGATGGAAGGACACTGGATAGATGATGGGGGCTCTGAATAGATGGCTAGTTCCAGGGTCCAAGCAAGAGAGCCATAGGAGGTCTTCCCCACCAACAAGAGTTTCAAAATGTGTAATCTCCTGGAGTTTTCATACAGTTTAGGGAAGGTGAGGGAGCTATCAGGATAAGATACTGGATCTCTTGCTTTTGGTAGATGGGACCATGCAATAGTTTTACCTTAATCTGCAGAATAAATAAATGTGCCTTCCCTGCATCCCTAGAGTGTGCAGTGTCTCTGCTTTTTCCTGACACTTTCTGGCATCAGTGCTCAGAGCCTTCTGCACTCTCAGAGCCTCAGCTCTCTCAGAGTGCTCCCTCTTCTCCTTACTCCCTTCAGACTGCGGGGATCTGTACCGGGGCTGCATTCATGTACTGTTTTCACTTTTTTCAATACTAGAGGGAGTTATGAAAACATCAGGGAGAAAATATTTTTTTCTTATAATACTAACTTTTTGTCTTTATGTAGTTCGATGTGTGGCAAAAACCACCACAATATTGTAAAGTAATTAGCCTCCAATTAAAATAAATAAATTAATTTTAAATAAAGAGAAAACATCAGGGAGAAAATTTTTTTTTCTCATAATACTAACTTTTTGTCATTACATAGTTCAAAAAAAGAAAATGAGTTGAGCACATTGCCTGCTTAGGCAATCTCTTTTGTCATCTTTTTGAAATGCAGGGATCACAGTCTCTGAGATTCTTGCTGGTTCAAAAACCTTAAGATCTTTGATATAGTTGGAAAGTACTATTTAATCATATTTATAGTTGCAGTGGCAAAAATGGAGCTGCCATGATATGTTTGGATATTACGACTTGTGTAGGGGACCTTTTGTATCAATGGCTGACATTGGGAAGAAGGTGTGTTGGCCTGGGAGAGACATAGGCTTTATTCTCTTACTCAAAAGGGCTTCAGGAGAGATTGATCTCTAACCTCAAATTGCTTAAAGTTTCGGACTCAGGGTAGCTTCCTGTAAGACTTATTCAAAGGCAAATGTGAAAACATTTTTGATTTAATGAATAATCATTAACAGTGTAATCACCCTTTTAAAAAAATATATGGTTCCTTCCATTCTTTCCCAGAATCCTCAATATGTGCATGTATAAGATGGAGGTAATCGTTGGCAGGGTTATTGGGAGGACTGGATGGCTCCTCTTACAATTGCTGTGAATAGGAGGTCTTGGTAAATGGCAGCCTTAGCAGAAGCTATTGCCATTGTACCCAGGCTCTCACATCTGCAGCTCTGTTCACACCACTGAGAGGTCATGGCTTTATCTTCCCTCCTTTATTCTGGATCTTGAAAGTGTCTTTTTTGAGGAACCAGGTTTCCCAGCTGTGAACACAGTAAATCCAGGGGGAATCTACTATCCAGAGATCCATTTTTTTTTTTGAGCTCTATTTGCATGATTTTCCATATTTAATGACATCCCACCAGCAGGATAAACATACATGCAAGGTTGACTCATCTTTTCTTTCTCCTTGGATCAGGAACCTAAGAAAACAGGTGCAGGAAGCAGGTGGGAACTCTGGTGAGCAGGATGCTGCTATGCCATGCTTATATTGCTCAACAGCCCCACAGGGATGTGGGTGGAAGAAATGAGGGGCCCTTCAGGTAATGAGGGGCTCGTCTCTGTAATATGCAGCAGGTCTACAGAGAAGCGGAATGGTGTGGAGTGCCTACAAGCAGTTCTCCCAGAAGCCCTTTAAATCAAGACCAGAAAGAGGCAGTTTCCATAGCAGTGGTTGAGAGCTGTGAGTGGAGCCACATCACTGGTGCTTTGTGTGGAGAGTCAGGATGCACGGACAATGAGGGAACTAATCTTTAGAGATTTAGGGGCACACAGTTTGGCCGTGAAGGGAGAGAACTAATTACGTCTTTGACAAGTGCAGTTTGCTCTTCTGGCTAGAGGAGAAGAGAGGCCCTAAAGAATATCTCTTTGAGTTTTTTTAGAGAATAGGAGAGTTTCCAGATCGGATGAGAGAAATGACAGAAAAGGAAATAAAGAATGAAAAGGCTTCCAAAAGAAAAAACAAAACAGAAATCAAAGTTTAGGGAGAGGCAAATGGATGAATGTGGCACGTCAAAAATGTATGTACATGCACCATCACTTTATTCCATAGCGTGCTTTGAAGCAATTTGCAGAAGTATACACAATACAAAAGGATAAAAAATAAGTGAAGGGCTTGGGTTTTAAAAGGCAATTAGGACTCTGAGTAAAGACTGTAGCACAAGGGCATTTTTAATTCTTGCTCTCCTTACAAACCCACCAAAAACAACAGATTTTTTTAAAAAGAGGGGGGAAAGCCCTTCATCTTCAATGAAAGAGGAAAAGGTCACAAACTATGAAGCGTGCCTACCAAATACTGTGCAATCTGGAGGAAACTAAGAGTAGCACGGAGACTGCCTCAGGGCTTGAGCAAGAGAGAAACTTCCTAAATATGAGAATTCCCGCCCCAAAAGGAGCCTTTGGTGAGAACGACCTGGTCCAGGGCTGCATGGGTCACAGATGAATAGGAGTGACCCTGGAGAGGAACAGTGCATCCCTGGAGACGACTGGGAAGTTGGTGCTGAAGGCAAATCATATGGGTCTACCATTTCTACAACCTGAGACCGACGGCTGGTCAAGCCCAAGGTGGGATGGGTGGAAGGAGGCTGAGGAGGCAGCGTTTGCTATTTGCCAGAGAGCCTGTGATTTAAAAGGCTTTGCTGTGAACAGTGTTGGCTAAAAATATGAAGGAAAATAAGCATCTGCGTGCAAGGGAGATAGTGAATTTGATGAAAGGGACATTGAAACAAGAAATCTGAACCAAAGTTTCATGCCCCCCATCTCCTCCGCAGCTAACGTCTCCTGCCTTGCCCCCAAACAAAACTTCAGTAAACAGCTAATCTCATTAAAAGCCAGTAAGGAATACAAAAGAATCCACATAAGACTCAGGTATAGAACCTACAAAGAAAGGAAGCATATGACTTATAAAAGAGGCAAAAGCCTAAGAGATATCTTGATTATGCTTGAAATATCAAAGAGACTTCACTCTGGTGTGTCTGGTGATGACAAATTAAAGCATTATTTCTGTTGTGAAAAAAAAGTAGACTTGGTCATGGACTTGAGTTAGCCAAGTAAATATTTTCTTGGCAGTGTACAACATCAGTGCAAAATGACTATTATGCACTGACTGTAATTATAGCATTCAATTAACATTCTTAAATGATTATCATTTCTGGCCTAGTGGTTGTTGAGACTGGGAGAGATGAGCTCTGCCTGATATCTTTGCCTGGAAATCACTATCTGATATTTGAATTTGGAGATTTGATGTGGACACACCTGTGTAGAGAATGGAGGGGATGTGTAAGTCATGGCAAGTTTACAACACAACTCATTGTGGCTTGCTGTCCAATCTTTTCAGTGAAACTAATTTACTAAGGTTAAAAAGAAAAGTCCAGGGGTCTCCAGGGACCACCAGTCATAGGTGGTCCAGTGGCTGGGACTCTGCACTCCCAATGCAGGGGGCCCAGGTTCCATCCTTGGTCAGGAACTAGATCCTGTATGCTGCAACTTAAGAGTTTTCATGCCACAGCAAAGATCCCACATGCCACAATGAAGATCAAAGATCTTCCTTGCTGCAGCTAAGACTTGGAGCAGCCAAATAAGTAAATATTTTTTAAAAATAAATTTTCACTTTATAGTATTGACACTCATTGACAAACATGTTGCTTAGGTCCACAGGGTGGCAAACTGGTGTTTTTCTATGTGTTTGTCATATAGAGCATGTCAACAAATATTTATAAATAAAGAAGTCCAGTTTCCGATATAATAGGCACTTTTCATATTAGTTTACTTGACTTATTTCTGGAATATGTGGGGTTTGAACCATTTTTCTCCAGACAATTAGAAAGCTAGTGTTGAAGGAAGTGTCTATGTAGATTACACTTTAAACCTTTCCTAAACACAGTAGGACAGTGATTTATTGAGTGAAATTTGTAATTATTTCTTAAGTTTACAACCACGCTATGGAAAGCTTGCTCCTTGGAAGAAAAGCATTGACAAATCTAGACAGCATGTTAAAAAGCAGAGACATTACTTTGCCTACAAAAGTCCGTATAGTCAAAGCTATGGTTTTTCCAGTAGTCATGTATGGATGTGAGAGCTGGACAATAAAAAAGGTTGAATGCCAAAGAATTGGTGCCTTCGAACTGTGGTGTGGAGAAGACTCTTGAGACAGCAAGGAGATCAAACCAGTCAAACCTAAGGGAAATCAACCCTGAATATTCATTGGAAGGACTGATGCTGAAGCTGAAGCTCCAATAATTTGGCCACCTGATGGGAAGAGCCGAATAATTGGAAAAGACCCTGATGCTGGGAAAGATTGAAGGCAGGAGGAGAAGGGGACGACAGAGGATGAGATGGTTGGATGGGATCACCAACTCAATGGACGTGAGTTTGAGCAAGCTCCAGGAGATGGTGAAGGACAGGGAAGCCTGGCGTGCTGCAGTCCATGGGGTCCCAGAGTCGAACACGACTGAGCAACTGAACACAACTTGGAAAAGGTGTCATTACTCCCATTTTACAGATGAGAAAACTGACTCAGGTTGTCATTGGTTCAAAATCAGATAGTACCTGGAGGAGCTGACTTTCAAATTCAATGATGACAGAATGAGCCAATTAGCACTGAAAGGGTCATAGTACTGAGCATTCCTCCATCAGAAATGTTTCCTGAGGGACTTACTTGGCAGTCCAGTGGTTAAGACTCTAAGTTTCTGCTGTAGGGGGCACGGAATTCATCCCTGGATGAGAGAGGAAGATCCCACATGCTGCATGGCGTGCCTCCCCACCCCCCACAACCTCCAAAAATAAAGAAATAGAAAAATTGTTTAAGAAAATAAAAATGTTTCTTAGAAGAAATCTACCTATTTAAAAACTTCAGTAGGATGCAAGAAGGACATATGAATACACATTTTATACCACGCTTGTGCAAAATATCATTAAAAGGGCCAAAGGAATACAATTAGGAGGGAGAAAATACATACACAGGAAATAGGGAGCAATTCTTTCCACTTTCTAGAAGTGACAAATGCTTTAGGCAGGATGTACTGGGGGCATACATGCATTGGACCAAGCAGGCCAGTGGGGCTGATCAAGAACTGGTCACATTCCATTATCGTCTCCTGGCTCCATGCTGGGTTGGAGGTGAGGATGGGCCATGGAACTTCCAGAAGTATATCAGAGCAAGAAGTCTACCCAGGTGCACCTGCCTGCCTCATTCCACCTGCATGGTGACCGGCAAGGACCCTGTTTGACTAGCTTCTAAGGCAGGCTGTTCCTGGCACCAAGAAGGGACAGAGTCAGGGCTTGAATCTCCTCCGGATTCAGTCCACTGATGCCCCAGAGGCCAACTGTTTACTCAACTGATGCAAAAGAGTCCAAAGAGTCCTTGCCTTCTATGAGTCTCAGTCTTCTGTGGGTGCAGAATAAACTGAGCTCTGACAAATGGCAGGGAAGCCCCCAAGGGCAGGGAGTGCCCAGAGGAAGGAGTGACTCTGTGTGCAAGGGGATGGGGCCTCCTCGGAAAAGGTGAGAGGCTCTAAGTTTGACGCAGTAACTGAATCTGAGGAGCTGGAAGTGCTGAGTGAATGGGAGTATCTGAACACTATCTGACAGGACAGGGGGAGCAAGTACTTGGGAAAATGGGAGAGGCAGGACAATCCCAGCTTCCCCACACCCCAAGGGGCACACTTCCAGGCCTATGAGGAAAGTTTGCTGAGAGGCACGTGAGCAGGAGAGTGGGTGCAGCAGTGTTCTCCCATGCTTTGGAAGGTTCTGCGATATAACTGTATTCTCTGGCAGGAGTCATCGTGGATGTTCAGGGAAGAAGTAGAGACTGCAGCTTTTTATGGCAGAAGGAAACTTCTACCAGGATTGGGATCACATAGCCTTGTATTATATCTTAAGTGGTGGATTACGCTACATCCCAGGGTCTCAACAAACAGAAGCAAGAAGCAAAACAGTCCTGCTAGTACTCACTGAGCATCAGTTTCCCCAGCTCTAAATGGTGAGGGGTAATATATATTCTCCAGCATGTAGTAGCTGTGTAACCGAGCCTGGCATGTACAATATAAACTCAGCTACTATAAACAGACTCATTATTGTTTTGAGCTATTCAATTTCTAAATCCAATCCTTTTTCCTCTATTCAACAATGACCTCTTCTGGGAAAGCAAACAAGCAGAGAAACAAACAAATGGGATTTATTTTGTATAACATAAGATTTGCCAATTTCCTTCTTCCCTACATCTCTGGGCATGCTTTCTCATGCCATCTCATCCCATGGTTTTGTACATGTTGTTCCTTCTATCTGAAACACCTTTCCTTGTCATCACCTTGTCATCACTGACTTATCCTTCAACCCTCAGCTCAGTGTCTCAGCTCAGTGTCACTTCTGCCGTGCCTCTGATCTGCACATCCCTCAATGATTCGCCCTCTCATGGTGTACCCACCCCAGATCACAGCTGTCTGGACATGGGTTTCCTTCACTAGACTGTGAGCCCCTGAGGATGGTGGCTCCTGTGTTTACTTTCCTTTTTACCTAGCACCCAGAATATAGTAAAGCTGAACAAAGGTTTATTGAAAATTTGTCTTGAAGGAGAATCCATGAAATATTGGAGGAAAACACATTTTAAACCAATCTTGACATTGCATCACTGTGCACTAAAAAAGAAGAAATTGTTCTGAAATTAGATAAACTCTCATGATTTTTTCATTTAAACAATTTTTACCCCATGGACTCCTTTCCTGGGCACTGGTCCAGGCTCTAGGATGCAAAGGTGAGAGACAGAGTGTGGGCACCCGTACCAAATGAGTGTGATGTCAGGGCTCCACATGAGGTATTCAGAGGGAGGAGCCATGAATCTTTCACCCACAGTGGGGCGTAAGGATGGTCTTCCACTACCTGAGGCTTTAGCTGTCTTCTGATTCTCTAGTTCAGCCTTTTAAGATTCCACATATAAGTAAGATCCTACAGCTCTCCTCTGATGCTGTGTTCTAGAGGTGGTCCAGTGACTGGATAGGGGAGTTCAGAGCTGTTGGATTTGGGCCCCTGCAATAGGTATAGAAATAGATGGAGAGAGAGCAGCAGCAGTCCAGGGGTTAGGAGACCTGGGTTCTTTAGTGAGCCTTGCTATCAAAAGTTGTGTAACTTTGGACAACCTGCTCCCTCTTCTTTGAGAGAAGTTTCAAACTTTTGTAAATTTCTGCTTATACAAAAAAGGGGGTGGGATGAGACAATCTTAAGGTTTCTTCTAGGAAGCCTTGGTCTATGACAGCTTGAAGCAGGCCCTGAGATCCATTGGTAGGAGCACTTTGATTGGGAAGAAACCCCATGGCCTACAAATTGGGTCTTCCCTGTTCCCAGCTGTGTGACCGGCATCTCACCAATATGGTCCCAGCGTCTGATTTAAAGCACCCGTGTACTGCCTCTGAGCAGTCCAGACCCTTACTAAGAACTGGTTAAAGCCATCCTAACGTCTAAATGAAAGTTCATGAACTAGACCAACCAACTGGCCTTGGAAAGGAAGGGGAGGAAATCTGAGCACAGGGAAGTGAGTCTGTTTATTTGTTTCTTAATTCTAATTTGAAAAAGGAAAAGAGTGTCAGGAGTCTTTAGTGATTCACATCTTAATAGCCTGGTTATAATTTATTAATCCCTTTCATCAAATTTTCAGCATCCCTTTCCCCAGGAGTCTGAGTGACTCAAATGTATTTATTGTTTCTAGGTGGGGTGTCATTAAATATTTGGCATCTCCTAAAGCGGCTTGGGAAACTGGATTATATACCATGTGAAGGCAAATTATTTCTGGAGGGAGAAGCATGAATAGATAAAACATTAGGCAAAATGAGTGATACATGCAGATACATTATACTTTATAATAATAATGACCTCATATTTATCTCTAATAATGACAATGCAGATCTGCTATTTTAGTTTTTCCTATAATTTTCCCTACTGGCTTCTCTTCCCTTTCCCTGACTGGAAATCCAATGGTTTTCCTTAAAGTGGAATATCAACACTAAAAATTATATATTAATATATTATATGTAGTGTGATGATTACCATAATAAAGTTAACACATCCATCACCTCAGATAGTTTCCTTTTTTTTTTTTTTGTGGTGAGCAGATTTAAGACCTACTCAGAAAATTTCAAGTATGCAAAATATGGTATTGTTACCTACAGTCACCATACTGTACATTAGATCCTCAGAACTTATTTATTTTATAACTGAAAGTTTGTTTCCTGTGACAAGCATCTCTCCATTTTTCCCATCCTCCCAGCCCTGGCAACAACCATTCTACTCTGATTCTAGTTCAACTTTTTAAGATTTCACATATAAGTGAGATCGTATAGCATTTGTTGTTCTTTGTCTGACTTATTTCACTTAGCATAATACCCTCAAGGTTCATCCATGTTGTTGCAAATAGGATTTCCTTCCTTTTTAAAAAAAGCCTGGATTATATTCCATTGTATATGCATACAGACAATTTTACTTCTTCCTGTTCAACTTGGATGTTTTTACTTCTTTTTCTTGCCTAACTGCTCTGGCTAGGGCTTTCAGTAGCAGGTTGAATAGAAGTGGTGAGATCTTGGATAAAACACTTGTTTAGTTCTTGATCTTAGAGAAAACACTTTCAGCTTTATGATGTTAACCAGTGGCTTGTCATATATAGCCTTTATCATGTTGAATATATTACTTCTATACCTAATTTGTTGAAAGTTTTTTATCATGAAAGAATGTTGAATTCTGTCAAATGCTTTTTCTGCATCTTTTGAGATGATCATATGATTTTACCATTCGTTTTTGTTAATGTGATGTGTCATACATATGACTTTGTGTATGTTGAACTGTTTTTATATCCTAGGGATAAATTTCATTTGATCATGATTCTTTTAATGTGTTATTGAATTCAGTTTTGCTAGAGTTTGGTTGAGAATTTTTATATCATGTTCATCAGGTTTATTAGTTTGTAATTTTCTTTTCTCTTAGAGTCTTTACCTGGCTTTGGTATCAGAATGATACTAGCCTCATAAAATGAGCTTGGAAGTGTGCCCTCTTCTTCAATTTTGGAAGAGTTTGAGGAAGATTGGCATTATTTCTTCTTTAAATGTTTGATATAACTCACCAGTGAGGCTGTCTGGTTTCTACTGGGAGGTTGAGAGGTTTCTGATTACTAATTCAATCCCTTTACTTGTTATTGGCCTGTTCAGATTTTCTATTTCTTCATAATTCAATCTTTGTAGGTTGCACATTTCTAGGAATTTAAACATTTCTTTGAGATTATCTGATTTGTTGCTGTATAATTGTTTATAGCAATCTCTTACGATTCTTCTGACACCTGTGGTGTCAGTTGTAATGTCTTCTTTTTATCATTTTATTTATTTGATGACCTCTGTTTTTCTTAGTTTAGGTAAAGGTTTGGTAATTTTGGTTGTCTTTCAAAAACAAACTCTTAATTTCATGGATCTTTTCTACTGTTTTTCTATTGTCCATTTCACTTATTTCTGCTCAAGTCTTTTATTATTTCCTTCCTTCTATTAACTTTGGGCTTAATTTGGTCTTCTTTTTCTAGTTTCTTGAAATGTAAAGTTACGTTATTTATTTGAGATCACTCTTTTTCCTTAACATAGGTGTTTATAGCTATGAATTTTCCTTTTAGAAGTGTTTGCTGCATCCCATAAATATTGATATGCTGTATTTCCATTGTTTGTCTCAAGATATTTTTGATTTCTGTTTGATTTCTTCTTTAACCCACTGGTTGTTAAGCATTTGTTGTTTAACTTGTTTAATTTCCATGTGTTGCAAATTTTCCAAGTTACCACCTGTTATTGATTCATACCATTGTGACTGGAAAAGATATATGATGCGAAATCAGCCTTCTTGAAATTCTAATGACTTATTTTGTAGCCTAATGTGTAATCTTTGCTGGAGAATGTTCAGTGTGCCCTATGAATAGTCTGTGTTGTTGTTCAGTTGCCCAGTTGTGTCCAAGTCTTTGTCAATGTGACTTCACAGTTACCCTCCAGTCTAATATCTAGACTAGAAGCAAACCAAGTAGCTCTTGTCCCATTTCCCTGCTTCCCAAATGAAGAATACCCCGGGATTCCTTTTTTTTTTTTTTTTAATATGAGCATGTGAACATGTAAAACGGTGTAGCCCCAGAAATGGAGAGAAGATGAAGCCGATATCTGATTGAGGATGCTCTTCAATCCCCAGAGGTGGACTCTAAGGAGGGGCTATTTAATCTTATTTAATCCCAGGTCTTTAACCTCCTGAAAGCTAGCATATGTCATTGGCATTTGGCTTTCAGATAAGTCTGTGTTTTGCAGATTCTGCAAGTGAATCCAGGCACAGCAGTTTGTCTTGTGGATCTTTTGGAACTTTGGAGAAGTGGGACACATAAGAGAGCTAGCTGTAGATGGACCCGACTCAGGTTGTAAGAAAGTTTACTGCAGCAGATGCCTGCTGCAGCTACTGAAGAAGAAACCTGGTTTCCATCCCAGCTCCTGCAGCTAGCCTCCTCCCAAGGCTCCCACAGCTAGAATCAACATAAACTAGGAAGCTTTTGACGTAATTGGAGAGAGTTTCTCTCTATGGAGAAGGAAATGGCAACCCACTCCAGTACTCTTGCCTGGAAAATTCCATGGATGGAGGAGCCTCATAGGTTACAGTCCATGGGGTCACAAAGAGTTGGACATGACTGAGTGACTTCAGTTTCAGTTTCTCTCTATGGCAAATGGGCACTGATTAAAATAGGAGGGGATGCAATGAAAACTTATAGTATGGTGGCAAATGTGGGCTTGTCTGCTGTGATCATGGTTTGCTGCTTTTGGATGTCCAAATGTAGTCTTCAGCGTGTTAACCAGGTGGTTCACGTGAGAGAATAGGACTTTTCAGCTTAGTGTGGAGAGTGTGGGGCAGGACGAGAGAGGCGTTTGTAAAGATCTTGGGAATATGAACCTCTCATCTCAATGGCCCTATGGAGGAACAAGTGCCACGTAAGAGCAGTGGAAAGGATTAGACAAACTACCATTGCCAAGACTACTAGGACTGTTGTGGTAATTCATGCTTATCTCTCTTGCAAGGGACATCTATGGGTCTAACAGGTCTGGTCTTGAGCCCATTGGACTTATTGGAGTTAAACAAAAAGGCTGTCTTCTAGAAGGCGTACTAGGTCTCGAGTCTGGTGGAGATCCAGTGAAGGACATGGTTAGATTATAGTTTTACATGAAAACAGGCAAATTGAAAAATTCTGATGTCTGAGTAGCAGACTCTGCTTAGACCCTCCTTTCTTTGCACCTTATTTTTTAAGGATCCTACTTCGAGCCTTCCTTTCTGTTAAGTGAGGAGTATCTAAGAAGCCACTGTGTGTCCTCCACAGACCAGTGCAAACCACAGTGTGGCAAGCAGTTGGAGAGAGTGTGGTGGGTGGCTTAGTCAAGCGGCCTTAAGATTTAGTGAGTGGCTAGCTTTCCCTGCTCCAGAGTTAGGGCATGCCTGAGGAAAGGGCACCTTATAAGGCTAAACAAGCTAATTGTTAGTCTGTTTCTGGCCAAGGATTCAAGCCAGGGGCCAAATGGAATTCTAGGCTCACATATCAGCCAGCCCAAATTGCTAGGAGGTTCTATTAGGGCTTGAGGGCATGATTACTAATGAAGGGAGTGGATATCTGCCTGCCTTGGCTCACCCTTCAAGGACCCCATAGGTCCACAGCACAAGATCCAGAGGTTCCAGTTTTGGCTTGCTATAGACAAAACCAACCAATACCATCTTCAGTGTATAGATAAGGTCATTCAGTTCAGTTAAGTTCAGTTGCTCAGTTGTGTCCGACTCTTTGTGACTCCATGGACTGCAGCACGCCAGGCTTCCCTGTCTATCACCAACTCCCGGAGCCTACTCAAATTCATGTCTGTTGCATTGGTGATGCCATCTAACCATGTCATTCTCTATCATCCCCTGCTCCTCACACCTTCAATCTTTCCCAGCATCAGGGTCTTTTCCAATGAGTCAGCTCTTTGCATCAGGTGGCCAAAGTATTGGAGTTGCAGTTTCAACATCAGTCCTTCCAATGAATATTCAGGACTGATTTCCTTTAGGATGGACTGGTTGGATCTCCTTGCACTCCAAGGGACTCTCAAGAGTCTTCTCCAACACCACAGTTCAAAAGCATCAATTCTTCGGCGCTCAGCTTTCTTTATAGTGCAACTCTCACATCCATACATGACTACTGGAAAAATCATAGCTTTGACTAGACAGACCTTTGTTGGTAAAGTAATGACTCTGATTTAATGTGCTGTCTAGGTTGGTCATAGGACTCAGAATTAGAGGAACCAGGATTGATCCTTTCCTCCAATTTCTCTCCCAGTGCGCCACTGGTCTGGGAGTCAGGACGAATGCATGTCAGCCCTGTCTCTGCCACTTTCCAAGGGATATCAGGAAAGCTCTCTCTTTAGTCTCAGTTTCTTCATCTGACAAATGCACGGCTCACACTAGGCCTTCTACAAAGCCAACATTTAGTGATTCACTATATTATCACCCACTCCTAATGTTCTGTTTGAGGGACTTAGTATTTTTATCTTCTTTAAAAAAAAAAATCAGTAATTTGAGCCTGTAGCCAATGAACTTTCCTCCCCCGTTATGAGAAACAATCCTCAGAATCCCAAGGAAACCAGGTCTAGGACTTCTCCCAGGGGAGGTTTCTGCATGCGCATAACTTACTCTGTCTTAAAAAAAACAAAACTCTTGACGTCCTTCCCACAGTAAAGTCAATGACTTGCAACTTCCTTTCCCAAGTCATCGCAGAATTTTAGGCAAATTAACGCAGGAGCATTTGATTTTCTCCCCAGATGTTTTGATCACAGAAGGGCCACTATGTGCACACATTCCTGGATATTTTTAGGTTTTTTTTATAGGCTCCAAAGTTCTAACTGCTTTTTCACTCTGCACTTTGTGGCCACTGCCGGGAGATGCGCTGCCAAAGCTGTCAAGGCAGGGCCTGGTGGAAGGCGGCCTGGCCCGGGAAGGCTCCCCGAAGTTGCTCTGAGCGATCCTGGATGCTGCATGGCTTCAGTCCCTGAGGCCTCTCTGGCCACTAAGAGGAAACAAACCGCTTCCAAGTAAGACTTACGGGTTACACAGACTCGCCCTGGAAGAGTTCTGGCTGAAAGTCTCCTAAAAATCATACCAAGGCCCCAGTAAAGAGGTTAATGAGATACAGTGGAGAAAATATTGGGCAGGTCAGAGATATGACTCTGGCTCCTTTATAACCAGTTACTTTTCCTCTACTGAGCCTTAGTTTCTCTGTCTGCAAAATGGGATACTTCATACATGTAGAGCAGGGGTCTGCAAACTATGGCCTGCAGGTTGGCAGCCTGTTTTATTAAATAATGTTTTATTGTGACAAAGCCCCAATCCCATTTGTTTACATATTATCTGTGGCTGAGCTACAACACCAGAGTAGACTAGTTATGACAACACAACATTGCCTGTAAATCTCAAATATTTACTCTCTGGCCCTTTAAGAAATAGTTTGCTGACCCCTCATGTAGCAGATGGGCTTCCCGGTGGCTCAGTGGTAAAGAGTCTGCCTGCAATGCAGGAAACTCAGGTTTGGTCCCTGGGTGGAGAAGATCCCCTAGAGGAGGAAATGGCAACCCATTCCAGTATTTGTGCCTGGAGAATCCCATGGACAGAGGAACCTGGCAGGGTCCCAAAGAATTGGGCATTACTGAGCAACTAATCATGCACACACAATGTAGCAGATGCTGCCTTCACCATTCCAGGACATGCCAAAGGCATCCTACTGCCAGCAACTGGGACTCTCCTCCTTTCCTTGGGGGGAGGGGTTATGGAAATTGATGTCCCCGGTGGGCAGCCCTCAGCCAATGACAAATGGTTGGAGATAGCTATCCCAGCTCTCTCAGCTTGCAGGTGGGACAAACCTGAAATAGTTTCTTATTATCTCCTGGATGTCGCCAGTAGGACTGAGCCCCAGATGCCCACAACAGTCGCCTCCTCATCACCACACCATGTATTGGCTTCCTCTGTCTCCCCTCTCTACTCTTTCAGCGCTGCTTCCTGGATTCCACTCCCTATCAAAACCTCTTGTACTTAGATCTTAGACTCAGGGTTTGCTTCTGTAGGTGCCCAGCCTAAGCAGGACATGAGTCTTGCACTCCTTCTTTCTCTTCCCTGGCATCTGATCTAATTAAGCTGCCCATTCAGTTCTGGACTTGGGTGAAAGGCCACAAGGCAGGATGTGGGACGTTTTCCTGAACAACCATCACTGCTGGGTGACACACCCTGGAAGTGCAGGAGAGTTTGTTCACTGTGGGGTTAGCCTTGACCATAGGAGGGAAACTGACAGATACGTGCATCCTACTCTCCCCCTCTTTGGACTTCGGTGAAGTGTAGTTTCTCTTTGGAAACCTTTCAGGGGATTTTCAGGTGCTGAGAGATCATGTCTACTGAGAGACCTGCTGCATTTCTTTGGTGCCTCGTTGAGTAACCACTGGGTAGGGGTTATCTACGTGATAGCTCCTGCATCTTCCTTTGTCTTGTTTCTGAATGTTTTCCTCAACCTAACCACCCTAAGTTTGTACCTCCCAAGTAAGGTTCCAGTCCTATATCCTTGCCTCAGGCTCTGCTTTACAGAGGATGTGAGCTAAGGGATAGAGTTGGTTTAAATATCTCTTAAGGACTCTTTCAGCGCTGACATACTAGACCTCTACTAAATCCTCTTTTTCACCTAGTGATAAAAAAGATATTGTATATCTACTGTGTTGGACATGAGACATCATTTAGTTCTCACAGAGATTAGGTTTTGAGGTATGTCAGGTCTTATTCATCATAATTCTAGTCAGACTGATTTGAATGTTAGAATGTTATTAATATGATAATTATTATTATTACTTACTAAGTTCTATCTGCTAGACCTTGAGTTATACTTTAAATGCATTAATTGATTCTCATTTAAACCTTATCGGGTTCTATTATTACCTTCACAAGAGGAAAATGAAGTTCAGAGAAGGTAAGCCATTCATCCTAAGTTGCACAGTAAGTGGCCAAGCCAGAATGTGAAACCAGATCTGACAGTTTCCAAAGCCATGTTCAAAATTATGTACTTTATTACATTTGATATAAACAAATATAATACTCTTCCAAAACTTTTTCTTTGAATAAACACTTCACTAATTGAAGATATATGGATGGCAAATAAACACATGAAAAAGATGCTCAATGTCATTAATTATTAGGAAAATGCAAATTAAAACCATAGTAAGAGGGACTTTCTTGGTGGTCCAGTGTCTAAGACTCTGTGCTTACGATGCAGGGGATCTGGGTTCGACTCCTGGTCAGGGAACTAGATCCCACATCCTACAGCCAAGAGTTTGCGTGCTGTAACCAAAGATCCCATGCTGTAACGAAGATTGAAGGTCCCGCAAATAAGACTGGGCACAGACCAGTAAATTAATACATTAAACAAAACAAAACAAAAAAACCCATAGTAAGATAACACCATACCCGGTAGAATGGTTAGAATTAAAAAGACTGACCAAACCTTATTTTAGTGAGCATGTGGAGGAATTGGACTCTAACACACTGCTGATGGAATATAAAATGGTATAGTTAATTCATAAAACAGTTTGCAATTTCATAAACAGTTAAACATCAATTGAACATGTGACCCAGTCAATCTATTCTTAGGTTTTTACCTAAAAAAATGAAAACGTACATCCACTCAGAGACTTTTATATAACTGTTCATGGCAATTCTATTTCTAACAGCCCCAAAATGAAGACAGCAGCAGGTGGATGGACAAATTGTGGTATATTCATATAGTGGGATACCATTCAATAGTAAAAAAGAATAAATTTTTGATACATGCAACAACATGGGTGATTCTCAAAATAGCTATGCTGACTGAAAGAAGCCATATAAAAATGAGTACATAGTATATGATCCTATTTATACAAGTGATAGAAGATGCCATAAGAGCAACAGAAGGCAGTGGTTGCCTGTGTGTATGTAGGACGGGTGTGTGAAGAGGGATGAGAAGGATAATAAAGGAGCCCTAGGAAACTTTGAGGGGTGGTGGATATATGTTCATTGTCTCCATTGTGGCGATGGTTTTGTGGGAGTATACATATGTCAACTCTCATCAAATTGTACGCTTTAAATATATGCAGTTTATTGTAGGACAGTTGTATCTCAATATAGCTGTAAAATACAAAAATAAATTCTGTGTGTAACTGAGCACCACAAGCGATGACACTGAAGAATTGTTCTTTTTCATTGTCTTTTGGGATTGCCCATGGAAATTAAACCAATGGTGAAGGAATTAGCTGACTGATCTTTACTTGGCTAATTCAGAATGGTGTAGCCAAAGTGGGAAGGAGGTAGGGATGCAATACTGGCAATTTGGAGATAGTCTCTTTACCTCCTTGAGCCTCAGCTTCCTTGGCTGTAAATGGGAATGTCTCTTGTGCCCTGCTTTCCCCACGAAGTTGATTTAAGGAAAAGTAAGTGACCTTGCTCTCAAGTGTGAATGACCAAATCTCCCAGTTGATGTAACATGCACGTGACAAGCAACTGGTGGCAGTCCCAGTCCTGGATGCTGCAGGCCCACCGTGGTGGGGGTGGGAGGGTGGTCGGGAGGGGGCTGGGAGCTCTTACAGACTCTGCCTCTAGAACTGGCACAGACCATCTTTCTTCTGTTCTCTGCTCCTCTGGGGTTTTGTTAACAGATACTCTTTGTCTGGTCCCTCAGGCTCTTTCCTGTCTCTGCTTCTCACCTGCTTTGCCTGGCCTCACATCACTCTCTGCATTTTCTCCAGCTCCCCATGGATCTTCTGCTATTGAGGGACAATAGCTTAGACCTGCCCACCCACCCCAAGATCAAGGAGAGATTGGGTCCCCTTGTTCAACGTCACCCCAGGCACTGGGGACCACAGTTTGGTGGGAGAGACAGACACACTTTTCAGGGCTTCTCCAATGAGGAAATGGTACAACTGAATCCAGAAGGATGGGTGAGCTTTGGTCTGATTGGAAGTAGGACAGCATTCTAGAGAGAAGACATAGAAGCTCCTCCTTCAAGGGCAAAGGTCTGGGGTATTGGGACACTGTGAATGACTTAATGTGGTCCCAGCCCCACAGGAGGTGAGGCTGAAGGGTAAGCCATATCATAGAAGCAAGGTTTAGTGTGCCACGTGCCAAGGGGTTTGAGTTCAAATGTGAAGGCACTGGGTAGGTACTGAACATTTCCAAGCCTGGATGTGACAGTCCCAGTTCACTCAGTGGGGCAGGGTGGGCAGAAGGGATCATTTGTGGGGTCCTGCTCACATCTCCCCCAGAAGGGTTGCTTTCTCGCTACAGCTGGGTTTCTTAACTGTGGCACTACTGACCCTGGGGATGGATAAGCCTTTGTTAGGGGCAGCTGTCCTGTGCCTTGCAGAGGATTCAGCAACATCATGCTGGCTTCTGCCCACTGGATACCTGTAGCAGTCCCCCAGTTGTGACAGCCAAAAATGTTTCCAGATGTCTCCTGGGTGGCAAAACTGCTCTTGGTTGAGGACGACTCCTCTAGAGTATTTTTTGTTTCTTTTCCTTTTTTTTTTTTTTTTAGTATAATATGTATACCGATGTCCCCTCCTGTATTTGCTCTCTTCTGTCCTTCTAAGGCTGGACAATGCCTGGCTTTCAGCCTTTCCATGAGGCACATGGCTGGATGGTGTCCTTGGCTCCCGATACAGCCTCATCTCAGCACCTGTGGCTCCAGTTCCCTGCTCACGGGGGCTCTGGCTGGGGCTGGCTTCCCAGAGCCAGCAGCCAACAGCTCTGTCCACCTCTGTACCAGGCCAGCAGGGCACCTAATCCACTGTGGGGCACACCACGTGGTGCTGAGGAGACTCCTGGAAGGGGTGCCACTGAGGTCGGCTGAGACTAGAGCTGTCCAAGCCCGTTGGCCGTGTACCTTCTGTCCCTCTGCCCTGTTGCCTGCCAAGCTCGGAGCCTGGAGGGACGAGTCAGCTCGGGAAGCCTGCCAGGGAGAGGGCACCGGGCTGGGGACAGAGGGCAGGTGGTGGCAGCTGGAGGCCATGTGACTGCTAGAGGTTGTGTGTGTCACAGGGCAGAGCCGGGCTGCCGGCTCATTCCCGGGCTCAATCTGAGAAGGTCTCACATGACTTTGCTGTGGGAGTCTGTGTGTTGGGGGTGGGAGAGGAGACTGGAGGGAGGGGGAAGTGATTTGAGGATCCAGGCTGGAAATTCAAAATACATTTATGCATCACAGGCAGATACTCATCACATGACCTCCCTGATTTTGCTAATGCAGATATTAGGCTTTGGGCGTACACACACACACACACACACACACACACACACAAAATGTATCTCACCCCCTGCTGTGTGCAGGCTGTGATGGCTGAGAAGGACATTAGGAATGTAGGAGAGGGAGGGGGAGTCAGCCATGCCACCCGCCTGCATCTCCCAACCTGTCAGCAAAACCAGAACACAAACTGGCCCTCAATTCCAGTGCTTTCCATATGCTCATTTGTATGTGAACCTTACAACAGCCCACTTCCCAGTAAGAACACCAAGGCCTGAAGAGGTTCCTTCACTTTCCCTTTTCTTCCTTCCTTAGGGTTTTCAAGGTTTAATCTGGCTTTGTTTTTGCTTTAATACTCCCCCATCAGCTCCCTCTACCTCACCATGGCTCCAAACAGCATAAGCTGGCAGGTCCTTCTTGCTGATGGGAGGTGAGGGGTCCTGAAATCACCCTAAGTCTGGAGGCGGGGGGTAGGGGTGGGCACAGAATCCCCAGTGGAAGGGGTCAGAAATGCAGGAGACCAGAGCCAGGCAAGTTCTCTTGCAGCCAGGGTGAGAATCAGCACAGTGAGCTCTCAGAGCCCCGAGGCTCCTTCCCTCAGGACTGAGAGGAAAGCCCTAAGGTTCCTCTGGCAACACAACCCCAGAGCCTCCAGTGGGCCAGAGACTGTATTTAGTTGTGCTAAAATCCTAAAGTCCTAGATCAGGACTCCTAAACCTATGTTCTCAGCGTTCAAGAGGACAAAAGCCTGTGAGCAGGCTCTGGGAAGAGAGCCACCTACCGCGTGCTTGCCGAATGTTTCACCTCGAGGGTTATTACTTTCAAAATAACATTTAATATATTTAATCTCATTACATAAGCAAGATATGTTCAGTGCAGAATATCTGGGAAAGCCAATAAAATATAAAGAAGGAGATTAAAAATTCACCATCATCTCACCAATAAGAAACAACTACTGCTCAAATTTTGGTATGTAGTTTTCTCATCTATACACTATAAAAAACAAAACCAGGGTAATTATATATATACATATAAGTATAAAGTTTATATACATAATATAATATAATGTTTATATGTATATATATATAAATGACTGAGGCATAACATATAGTAAAACCATAGCCCACCAGGCTCCTCTGTCCATGGGATTCTCCAGGCAAGAATACTGGAGTGAGTTGCCATGCCCTTCTCCAGGGGATCTTCCTGACTCAGGGAAGTCCGTATATAATATAGCAGAACATAACATTAACATAATATAACATATTTATAACATAATATAATATTTATAAATGATTGAGGCATAACATTTAGTAAGACATAAATTTTAAGTTTATAGCTCAGTACATTTTTACATATTATTGCATCCATGAGACTATCACTCTGATCAAGACATACAACATCTCAGAATCCAGAAAACTCCCTCCTCCCTTTCCTCAGTCAATAACTACATCCTTCTTCAAGATGTAGCTGGTATTCTGACTTTCATAGTTTCGGATTAGATTTGCCTATTCTTGAGTATAACTAGATTTCCACAGTCACAGTATTTATTCTTTTTTTTTTCTTTTCTTCTTCTTTTTTTTAATCTAAAAAAAAATAGCCATACATTCACATGCATCAGCCATGGGTGTACATGAGGAGAAGGCGAGGGTGGGATGATTTGAGAGAATAGCACTGAAACATGTATATTATCATATGTGAAATAGACTGCCAGTCCAGGTTCGATGCATGTGACATGGTGCTCAGGGCTGGTGCACTGGGAAGACCTTGAGGGATGGGATGGGGAGGGAGGTGGGAGGGAAGGTCAGGATGGGGAACACATGTACACAGTATTTATTCTTTTGTGTTTGGCTTTGCTCACCCAATCGGTGGCATCTACTACAAGGCCTAGCCTAGAAAAGGTGCTTTGCATTGGCATGTGAAAACTCTGTTGGATGCATGTTGAGTGAATGAGTGAGTGAATGAATAGATAGGCTTTGGTGATGGGATGGTCTTTGGTGTTTTTTGCTCACTATCTGGTGGTCCCTGGGGAGAAAGGAGAGCAGTAGGGTGGCTCATGTCATGATCCGGGTGAGAGCAGATGAACCTGAGCTAAAAGGAGGCCCTGGGGAGAGTGAGGAGGCTGCCTGTCTGCCTGGCACTCACAAGGGTTGGGTTGGTGCCCGTGAGGACAGGACCCAGGGTATTTTTAGAAAACCCATCAGGGCTTCCACTTGACAGTGAGCTGACAGCCTAACTGTCAGAGTCCCATGGCTTTATGTGGAGCCCCCACCTGGGTCTGCCCCTGTGCTATGAGCCCACTGTCCCCCTCTAAGCATGTGGGAATCATGCTCAGCAGTGGCTTGGGGTGATGGACAAGCACAGAATGAGGGGTCTGGAGTGTTTCTGGAAAGCACATCACTGAAACACAGAAATGCTTGGAGAAATGGTGCTGTCATCCTGTACCCCAAGAAAGAGATGAATGCTCTTTAGGATTAGAGTCACAGCACAGCTCCCAGACAGTGTACCCCCCTTTATCATTCAAAGTTCTCAAGGTTGAAAAGGACCCCTTTTCTGCCCCTCACCTCACCTGGAGCTCGAGCCCCTTTGACTTTCTTTCCAACACAGGCTCAGCTTTCACACCCACCTTTTTGCTTTTTCTACAATCAACATCCTAGCCTAACTAGCCACCATCATCTCTCACCTGCCCTACTCCAGCCACCTCCTTTCTCCATCTGCTCTTGTTTCTTGTTATCCACTCTACTCTACAGCCAGGGGTCAGGTGCTCTCTACTGTTGTAGCCTTGACCAAGTGTCTGGACATAGTTGGAGAAGGAGCAATATTACTGGAGAGGGATGGAGCCATGGTCAGCAGGAGAGAGCTGCTGGGCTACGCAGGTGGAAGGAGGAGCCATGGACAGAAGAGTAGGGAGCCACTCTGAGATGCTGCTGGGGCTAAGAGGTCTAATGTGGGAGGGACAGGGTAGACAGCATGGGGATGACATAGGTGGGCCTGAGACCAGGCAAGGTTTTATTATTTTCTGAAGATTCATTTCCCTTTAGGGGAAAGGATTCCTTGGGCTTGGAAATGAATGGGTTGTGGGATAGTAAGAGGCAAGGGATGTGCTGGTTTTGTTTTTTGTTTTTTCTGTATGATGGTAAAATTGCCTTTGGAAATGTAGGAAATCAGTTCTCCAAGAGTTCATGAGCTATTGGGGTAGAAGACAGTCATGCTATAAACTTCTAAATCAGGTGAACAGGCCTCTGACAAACTGTTAGAATGAGTGCTGATTATTGAAAGTGTTTATGCAGCATGTGACCTGGCGTGGGTTGTTAATGCTGCCCTGGAGACAGTGAAATTTCAGATCAGCAGTATTTTGGGGTTCCACTTGGAAAGAGCCCACCCCTCAGCTGACTGGTGCTGTTCTCTGCCGGGTGATTTAGTGGTCAGACTTGCTCAGTCAAGAGGGAGCAGCATCACGACAAGGCACCTGTGCCCATCTGCCAGTTTGGATGAACAGCCAGATCACAGGGTCAGTAATGCCTCCTGGCCAGAGTACATGAGCTGAGCAGCTGTCCCTGACATGCTGGCCAGGAGAGGTCCTCTTACCAAGGCAGCCAGGTCACCACAGGGAGTGCGAGGTCTCCTATGGTCAGAAGGGTATGTGAGTGTCACGGCTATGGTCAGAGGGAGGCAGGAAGCCTGCTCTTGGCCCCTCACACAGATATAAATCCAGGAAGCTGGAAAGGAGGCCATTAAGGTCAGGATGGAGGATACTCCCAGCATCCCCTGCTGCCAGAGGGATGGGTCCATGGTACACTCAGAGATTGACTGGGAGAAGAGAGAGGAGCAGAGCTTGCTGCAGTTAAATAATTCCTAGATTGCAGAGTGTCTCCGAGCTTTATTTTCCTCTTTTGTAGAATGAGTAAAATGAGATGAAGGATGAAAATTGCCCCATAAATTGAATGATGTTATGTGCATCTAACACATTATTTTCCCCAGGAATTTTCATGTTTAATATTTTTATCAGTAAGTTGGAAGAAGCTAGGGTATGCAGTCTTATCATATGTGTACAGGAAAATTCAGCTAGGAAAGGTGGTTGAGACACATGTAAGGGAGACCTCGGGTTGCAGGATCTGAAAACTCTATATTACCCTGATTTTTCTCCCCTGGGTGCCCTCTCTGCATGACCCTTGGAAAACGCAGTGCCCCTAAAGGAGCTCCATGCTTATGATGTGGCTCCTGCCTCTCTTTAATTTAGGGTTTCTCCACCTCAGCGTCGTTGACATTGTGGTCTGGTTGTGGGGGCTGTCCAGAGCCTTGAAGGATGGTTCTCTACCCACTAGAGGCCAGGAGTGGAGAAGGAAATGGCAACCCACTCCAGTATTCTTGCCTAGAGAATCCTGTGGACAGAGGAGCCTGGTGGGCTGCTGTCCATAGGGTCACAGAGAGTCGGACACGACTGAAGCGACTTAGCATGCATGCATGCATTGGAGAAGGAAATGGCAACCCACTCCAGTATCCTTGCCTGGGGAATCCCAGGGACAGAGGAGCCTGATGGGCTGCCGTCTATGGGGTTGCACGGAATCGGACACGACTGAAGTGACTTGGCAGCAGCAGCAGGAGCAGAGACCAGGAGTGCCACCCCTCCTCTCCTTGGGACAACCAGACATCCCTGGGAGACAAAATTCTCCCTAGTTTAAAACCGTCTTTCTAGCTTCATCCTTTGAACATTTCTGCCAGCATCATATGTGGCTTTGGTCACATCAAAGTACATGTGGCTGCTTTAAATAAACAAAGGTTTTTCACACCTTTCCTATACCTTTGTATACACAGATTCCTCCCTCTATCATCTTTCCCCACTCTTGCCTTTGAAGCTTCGTAAAATCTTGCTCATCTTTGAAAACTCATCTCAAGCATCCCTTCCTCCAGGATACCGTCCCTGAGGCTCTGGCCAGTGAGTGTATTCACAGTATACATCTTCTGGAGCCCTGGCTGCACGGATATCAGTTTTTTGCTTATGATTCTATCTCACTGGAATATAAGCTTCTTGAGGGCAAATCCTGGATCTCCTTTACCTTTGCTCCCCAGTGCCTGGTCCACAGCCTAGCATAGAGGTGCGCTCAGTAAATCCTAGTTGAGTAATATCATTTAATGAGTTACTACTGGCTGGTCACAGGATATAAAATGCTCTAGTCCAAATGAGGTCACTTTTTAGATCTCATTAAAGTAGGAAGTCTAATACTCTATCCTCAGACAGCACAGCAAATCTCATCTCATGTGCAGACAAAAATAAATTTATTATTATTTTAATCTCCAGGATGCCAGAGAGGTGCAGGGGAGTTTCCTCCTGTGAAAAATCTCTGTCTGACTCTGCCCTTGAGAAAACATTGGTGTGACTACAGTAGGTAGCCCTTCCTCTCTGAAAGACGCAGAGTGAGGTCAGACGCTGACCTCAGCCAAACTTTCTGCTTGCATCCCTGAGCGAGGGGCTCGGACCACAACTTTCTTAAAAATATGCTCCCTCCTGTCCCAGAGCACAGCCCCACCCTGCAGCTTCCAGAACCCTTGGCTCCAGGACTTTCTCCGGCTCTCCTCTTTGCATTGTCAAAACGGAACAGACTGCGCAGAAGGAACGCGTTTGGTGCTGAGATCGGAGCCAGGGCACTATGCGCGGATCCAGACAATCTGCTCCACTCCCTCCAAGGAGAGAGGAAAGGCTTTCAGTACTTGCTGACAACCAAGTCAGCGATGGGAACATCTCTGGGTGACCAGGGCTAAACAAAGCAAGAGACGTACACCCTATGCTGATGCACTTTGAAAAATAAAGGGCTTCTAGCTTTAAATACCGTCGTTTCATTGTGTGTGTATGTGTGTGTGTGTGTGTTAGGGTGGTTGCAGTGATGCAAAAGCTGTCAACTCCAACCTCCACCCAGAGCTTGAATTGCATTGATGGCCTCTCTTCCACACTTCCCTTGGACACCTTCAGGGACCGAAACCTCTCACTGTTAGATAGCTCTGTCTAATAGAAAGCTTTCGGTCACTTTGATGGTTTATCCTTTTGTCTTAAGTCCAATTCTTTCTTCCATTTGGAACTGGTCCAATCCTTCTTCCCTAGGAAAGATTTTTAGAGGCAACTATGTTTGTTACCACCCAAATCTATTCTTCAGGCTAAACAGACCCAGTTCTTTCAAATGTCTTTTCCGTGACAGTGTTGAGTCTCCCTGCTTCCTGATCACCTCTTTCTTGTCACCACGTAAGTGACACAATACTCTGGTTGTCTGTAGTTGTCACATAGTAAGTTATTTGGGATGGACAAGTTTTCCAGAGGGTTGAGGGGTTACCTCTTTAGCACCACACTTTTAAAAAGCATGATAGAAAGCATGCAGGATGCGGGTCCCTTGTACCAGGCATAGATCTCTATCGTTTTTCTTTCTGATGTTTCTCATCACCTCTGACATCATCTCATGATACTTCTCCCCACACACCTCTCCAAGCCTCTTTGCTCACCATCTCCCAACAAGACTGGACCTTCTGTGCCATCAGCAAAAGAACGAGGACCAATGAGAGGAAGCCACAAAAGGTTAGATTATGTGTGGATATGAGAAGCACCTTCTACTGGCTGAGTGGTTCAATGAAGAAAAGGGGTGCTACTGGCTGGGAGCGGGATCTTGGCTTCAAAGGTGTCAAGCAGGGGCTTCCCTGGTGGTCCAGTGGTTAGGAATCCACTTGACAATGCAGTGGACACAGGTCCAATCCCTGGACTGGGAAGATCCCAGATGCTATGGAGTAACTAAGCCCATGGGACACAGCTACTGAGCCCAAGCACTGCAAGTACTGAAGACTGAACACCTAGAGCCTGTGCCCTGCAACAAGAGAAATCACCATAATCAGAAGCCCATGCACTGCAGTGAAGAAACCCCGCACATTACAACTAGAGAAAGCCCGCACAAAGCAAAGAAGACCCAGCACAGCCAGAAAATAAATAAATAAAAAAATTTTTAAAAGGTGGAAAGCAGGGAAACTTGTCAGGGGTGTCCTTGGGGTGGCTCCACATGTACATCTGCTAAGGACTGGACTAGATGCTCCACAGTCTCCTCCAGCTCCGGATTTTGTGGTTGTGGACAAAGATTCCACAATGGGGTTTTATGTGAAATGAGGGCTCCTGGGTGTCCTTGTGACAGTTGTGAGAGAGGGAATGGAATGCCAGTTCCTTCAGCCAAACAGCAGTGTGGCTGGTGGCTGAGTTGAGCCCCTTGAGAAGAGGGCACAGCATGAAGAGTGTGGTGATGGGCAAGAGGAAGGAGGGGGTGACTCTGCCTCCTGTGTTTAGAGAACTTGAAGAACACGAGCTTTGAGACCTCCAATTGGTCTGGGAGTGTTTGAAGTTCTGAAAAGTGTAGGAGTAGAGCCTGGGTCATTGTCCTGGAACCATATGCCAAATTCCTGGGCACCAGAGTGGCCGCTGGGCTTACTGTAAATGTTGAGATGTCAGTGTTTTCACAGAATCTCGGGTCTGGGTGAGACCTTGGCATCGGTCCAGTCCAACCCCTCAGAGTTGGCATGCCCTCTGGATGCCTCATTCAACCCCTGCCAAACACCTTGGTGTTTGATTAAAGGAGAAGATAAATGGAGATGATCGACCACTGGCAGGTAAATAAATATCTCCCCTCTCTCCCACTCCTCCCTTTGCATGATAGGAAGCTCCCTGCCTTCTGAGACAACTCACTCCACCTTGGGGTGGTTTTGCCCGGAAATCTGCTTAGCTGGGTGCTTGGTGCCCTCGTAGGACATTTTTTTTATTGATTCCATGTTATCTGAGGAGTCAGGTGTTACTTATTACAGTTGCTTATGATCAACACGACTACTAACAGCAAACTTGTGCCAGGCACTAGGTTGAGTACTTTACAAACTAAACACAAAGGTAAGGCTTAGGAAAACTCCAGTGCTTACTGAGTCATAGCTGGAAGGTCCCCAGATGTCATTTCATTCAGTCTTCATGTTCCAGAGTATAAGATCCAGACTCAGATATTAAGCCACCGACCCTAGCTCTCTCATGGATGGATCAAAGTCATCTCCCTAAAGGAGGTGTGGTCACCAGGATTTCTGGACAACTTGTCTTCCTAAGGAAGCCAGTCCTGCAGGAACGTAGTTAGAAGCAGTGGTTTCCTTGAGGGTCACACAGAGACCCTCAACAGAACTGCCCTGCCCATCCTGTGTCAGGAGGCTAGGCTAAAGAGACATGTTCTGCAAAGTCCAGATGAAATGGAGGTCATTCTCTGGCCACTGTGGATGGCAGAGAGGCAATGACAGTCTCAGGTCAGGTTCCTTAGAAGCAGAGGCTGAGAAAGGGTATTAGGTCTCACGGTTTATAGAAGGAAAAACCTGCAAGGGAGGGAGATAAAGAAGCAGGATAGGGAGTGGAAAGGAACAAACGCCAATGTGTTTGAGCGTAGGGCTACCAGATAAAATAGAGAGCGTCCAGTTACATTTGAATTTTAGAGAAACAGTGAGCAATTTTTACTACAAGGATTTCTAAATATTGCATTGGACGTGCTTATACTAAAAATGTGTGCTTTGTCAATCTGAAATGCGAATTTAACTGGATATCCTGTATTTTTATTTCCTAAATCTGGCAACCCAGTCTAGGCCGACCAATCAGCTCTGTGTGCCCCAAACTGAGAGATTACCTGGGTTGTGAGAGTTTCAGTGCCCTAAACTGTGGTCTCAGGTAAAGCCTAGCCTTGGCCTAATCTTTGGGGAGGGGTTGGAAGTAGGACTGACACTCTGGAACCTAAAGCACACGACCAAAGTGTCCCCTTGAGAGGAGGGCACTGCCATTTCAGATCCCTGTTTCACTTAGTCATCCCTGTGCTGGCTGTAGTTGCAGAGTGGCGGGGGTTGGGGGGAGGGTGTGTGTGGAGGCGGGCAGGCTGACCTCCTGGAGAGGCAGCTCTTGTTTCCTGAGGGCAATTCTCCAAAGAAAGGGGGCAGCTGTGAGTCAATACCAGGCAAGCAGGTCACACTCATAGCATCTGGGGGCTGGGTGCAAAGGGGCCCAGAGTGTCCCATACCATCTGCTCCACCATCTACAGGCCTCCAGCCCAGAGGCTCTACTCCACCCTTCAGGACAAGGGATGAAAACTAAGCCTGACTCTGGCCCCACTGATCAGTGGGGTAGCTCCTCTGTTCTAGGCTGGATGTATGGGAAACTCCAGTGCAGACTGGTTGGGATGTGCTGCCATGGTCACAAAGTTCTGTGAGAGCCCAGAGGAGGGGCTTTCATTATTTTCCTAACTGGGAGAAGGACCAGAACAGATTTTACAGACAGAGTAATATCTGCACCAGACCTTGAAAATGAGTGGGAGTTTGTAGGGTTGGGGGTGGAGAGGTGAGTGGGTGGTTGGGGATGGGAGGGGAAGGTGCAGCTGAGGCATAAAGATCAAAGTCCTAGAGGCTGAGGGGTAGAGGTACAAGATGTAAAGAGGTCTTCTCATCAAGCCCCCCAGGAAGCAGTTACATGGGGCTTTAGTTTCTTTTCCGCAGACTGATCCCTAAGCCAGGCGAGCACGATGCCTTGCCAAGGTAGTAGATTCTACTGGGGCAGGTTTTGTCCGAATGACAAAGTATCTGGTTCAGGAAAAGGGCTGAAGGACTTATTTTCTGACCTAGGCTAATGCTTTGGAAAGTGCTGGCGGCCCTGCTGACTTGGGGATGCCCGGACACCTGGGGAACGTCCCGGCTCCTGGCTGGGGAGGCCCCGCCACCCGGCCCTGGCCCAGATCCATGGGAAGACAAGCTTCCTTCTCACCTTTCCAGTATATCCTGAAACCAGAAGCCCCATGACACTGGCTCCTCTGTCCCTGCTCTGGGATTTCAGCTCTGGCTGAGGCAGGATACCCACGCTTCTGAGAAGCCTGAGAAGCTTCTGGGACAAAGGTGCAGGGAGGGTCAGCTGGGGAGAGCGATGGGCCCCAGCCCAGATCAGTGTCCCCATTTCTGGGCTGAACTCGGCCAGCACTGTAGAGCTCAGCATCTGAGTCTTCCAGTGGCCTTGTCTTTTCAGCCCTTTGCAGAGGGAAGGAGGGCTATTAAGCCCTTATTCCAACAACTTACTTGCTGTGTGACCTTAAACATGTCACTTGGCCTTGCTGAGCCCACCTTCACATCTTTACCAATGACAAAAACATCAGCACTAGCAACTTACATCCTTGAAGCATTTGCCAGCTTTCACGACAGCACAGTCCCATAAATTTTCTGATTTAGATTTCTTAGCAAATTGTGAAGTGGGTGAGTGGGCAAAGTAGCATTAGTATCTCCAATTTAAGGAAGAAGAAATTAAATATAAACAGTGTAACTTGCTCTACTGTTATAGCCACATGTCCCCTGGGATTAGCGCTCCTGACTCTAGGATACCAAAGAGACAATGATCTCTTATCAGAGTCTCAGGAAATGTCTGAGACAAGTCAGCACTTTAAAAGTCTTGACGATGGGACCCAGGGAGCATTTGGTTTCCATGAGTTTTCTGACACCTACAGAAGCTGGGCGTGGGAGGGCAGGGTGTCCTGCAATTGGCCCTGTATTTTGTTTCTGCTGCAGTCTGATGTGAATTCAAATCTCAGTGCCCTGTGCTCTTAGAAATACAATAAAAATATTTCATTATGAAGCCATGACCCCAATTGTTGGTAGAAATAAAATAAGATTTGACAACATGGTGTTTCTCTTGGGATCCATTAGGGAGGTCCCAGGAGCCCCAGAGCCTGAGGGCTGTGTCCTTTTCAGATTCTGAAGTGACTGTATCTCAGATCAGTCACTGCTTAGAATCTAAAGAAGCAGACTAAGCTAGTGCTGAGGGTTCCAAAGTGGGAAAGGTCTCTTCCAGTTGGGGTGAGGGGCCAAGGAGAGGAGCAGAGCCAGGCAAAGAAAATAATAAAAACAACATTAATGAAGACTGTTTATTTTTTTTTGGAGAGGTAAGAAGGAAGCAGTTGGGAAGATGTGAGGTTTGGGGCCAGCAAGGAGTTTGCAGCCAGACACAGATTTCATCATAGCCACTTATGAGCTAAGCGAATCCAGGTCAGTCACTCATCTTTCTAAATCTCCTCACCTGTTACCTGGGTGCGGCGGGACCACACCCTAGCACCACTGTCAAGGTCCAGGTTTCCAAAGGCCTGGCAGTGTTTGACCACAGAGGGGACTCAATATGTGTTAATTCCACTGATTTCCCCACCTCTTCCTTTAAGTGAATCACTCACCTAGAAAGTATGGAACTATCTTTCATCAAAATACACAAAAACTCTGTCTTCTTAGAGAAATCTGACAAAACTAACTTTTAAGATGAAAAAAGGGCTCTGGATGAATAATGAACCCATTGACTTATTTTCTTCTGACCTTGCTAGCCATGCTCCCCCAAACATGCACACACACACATGCACATACATGCACACACAGAACTCGGATGCCATGGAGAAGGATGGCCAGCATCTTGCCCAGTATAAATGTGGAGGCAGAACAGGCCATCCTGGATCCCCTGAGGGAATGGGGTCTGTGCTTGGCCCCTGCCAGCAGGCTCTGAGAACTAACCACAGGCCTAGTGTCCACTGCCCACTCTGCCCCGTGAGGATGCAGCCCGGTATCCTCATTCCTTTTTCCTCTTGGGAAAAGAAAGGAAGAAAATTGGAGACAGAAAGACGAAAGCAAAACAATGGAAGGAAAGAGGGAAGGTAAGAGACCTGGTACAAGTGTGAAATCAAAATAATAGATTCAGGCTAGTGAGATACATGTGAACAGAGTGTGACGTGGGCAACCCCCACAAATAGACCCTCTGTTAAAAATAGCCTTTGTCTAAATGTGGAAAGAGTGTAAATATAGTAGCGGTTTCGGCTTACTATGAGCCGAGCCGCCCCAGCTCCAAGTAACAGAGGCTTATTATAGGATGTGTGCGTCAGCAGCAGGAGAGGAGGGAGGGCAGACGGGCAGGCCCTGGGCTGTGGGTACAGTACCCTCCAGCCAGCCAGGGTCAGCCGGCCTCTTGTAGAGTGGGACGGCTGGGTTGCCCTAAAATGCTCTCACAGAACTCTGATGGGCAGAAAACTCTGGCCAAGCTGTGGGGGGTGGGAAGGAAGGAAGGAGTCATGGTGCTGAATGGGATCTGGGGAGGATTGTCTTGAAAATGTTACTCACTCTCCTCTGGAGCTTCACCAGGCGGTGTGCTCACTGTCTAGGACGCTGCTCGCTCCTGGACACGGCAGGAAGCTTTCAAAGGAAACCCCTGGGATGACTAGGCTGTGGACAAAGCAGTTTCCTCAGCCCTGAGTGCAGGGGACAAAACCCCTAGAAACCTGTGGAAAGCGCCAGAAAAGAATTGGATTCAAATCAAATCAAATCAGTTTGATTAAAAAAAAAAAAGACTTTGGGTTTTAATCTCCACGTCCTGGGCATTACTTAGTAGGTGTGAAGAGCACGGTGACTGACTGTACAGATAACTGGCGGAGGGTGCTGCTTTCCCGGGGCAGAACTGAGGGAGAGAGGACTGTCCTGTGGGAAGCTCAGTGCTCTTCATTCTCTCGATCAGGTGCCCATGGAGTGATTGCCCATGTGGGTGCTAAGACCTGCTCCTGACTGCATGTCTCATCCAACCTCCTAGGGGACACTCATTATCCCCCTGATCCGTCACTCTTTAACCCAGGTCCTCACTCCTCTCTGCTCAGTACATGTTTGTGTATATATCACTTATGCACACAGCCCAACACACACACACACACACACACACACACAGTTAGCGGTCTGAGGCCCATTTCCAGCAAGAGCCCTTATACCCCTTGCTTCCTCCCCACTCTGGCCTCTTACTTCCACTGTGTCCCTCTGTTTGCCCTGCTCTAGCCCTCTGGCTGCTTCTTTTCATCCCTAACCTTGAAAGCTTGCCCCTTGGAGAGAAGACACACCCGGCCCCTCCAGGTGGATCTTCAACTTCTTCTCAGGCACCACTGAGGCTTGCTATGTGGCTCTTCCCCTCTGGTTCTGCCATCCCCAGAGACTACCCTACTGACTTAGCTCTTGCCCCAGGACTGATGCCCTTATCATCTCTCACCTACACACTGGTACTGGTCTCCCCAGTACCATCCAAACTGCCCTGAAAACCACCTTTCCAAGATGCAGTCTCAACACTGTCACTGCTCCACTCAAAATACTGGCAGTGACTCCACATGGCCTGTTGGACAAAGTCCACCTCTTGGAAGGCCCTTACTTGTCCTCCCACCATCTGTATACCTCTTCTGAGAAGCCGTCCTGGATCTATTCTTCTACCTCAAATCTTAAGTTGTTTTTATATACTTGAAAATGAGTCACGAGGCCTTATCCCATGTCTCGGTGAGGGGCCCTCTCATGTGCTCCAACAGAGCCTATATGTTCCTTTTCTACCACACTCATCACTCTGTGTCAGAGTTGTCTTTTTAACTGTTGGTTTCATCCAGTGGATTATGACTCTATAAGGGCAAGGTCCGGGAGGACTTGTTCAGGCCCTATCCCCAGGGCCTAGCATGGTGTTTGGTTCATTGCACCGACTGAAATGGGCTTCCAGGGCTCTCTCCTGCTGTGGCCTGAATATTTGTGTCCCCTAAATCATATGTTGAAAACCTAATCTCCAATGTGATGGTATTTGGACACGGGGCTTTGGGGAGGTACTTACGTCATGAGAATCCTCCAATTAAAAATAAAAAAATTAAATAAAAATTAAATAGATAACTAACAAGTACCTACTGAATAGCACAGGGTAACTCTGCTCAATATTCTGTAATAACCTAAGTAGGAAACGAATTTGAAAAAGAATAGATGTATCTACATTATAACTGATTCACTTTGCTGTACACCTGAAACACAACATTGTAAATCAACTATAGTCCAATATAAAATAGAAATCTTTTAAAGAATCTGCAATAAAAAAACCCACCTGATGGGATTAGTGCCTTTATCAGAAAAGACAGGAGAGATTTTACCCCTTGCCACATGAGGACCCAGCAAGAAGACAGTAGACCAGGAAGAGGGCTGTCCCCAGCACCCAACCATGCTGGTACCCTGATATGGGACTACCAGCCTCCAGTTCTGTGAGAAGTAACTATCTGTTGTTTAAGCCACTCAATCTGTGGTACTGGTTATGGCAACCCAAGGTGACGAAGACAACTTTACCTTCTACAGAGGCCACTAGCTGTTTCCAGGCTCCTCTGCTATTTTCCACAGCCCCCACCACCGGCCCTTTGTACTAGTGTGAGGACCACCCAGATACAACCCTGAGATGGTGAGCCTGGAGTCAGAAGAACTGGGTTGGAGTCTCACCTTCACCTCTTAGCTGTCTGCCTTTGGTCAAGTTGCTATACTTTTCTGACCAGTTTTCTCAACTGTGAAAAGAGGTAACACTACTCACTGCATGGGGTGGCTGTGAGGACTGAGAAGGAGAGAGTGTGGGGCTATAAGCACCTGACAGACTGTGTAGCACCCTTCAAATATTGGGGCCTTTGTTACAGCCCTCACCCCCTGACGGCCGTGCTTTGGAGACCTGCTCAGATCCAGTCATGTTGACTCAAGCTGCTGTTTGGGCTCTTAAGGATGTCCTAGAAAGCACTTTTGCCACCTCTCTGTGTTAGCAGCTCAAAATCTCCAGACACTTCTGATTGCCAGGACCCTTTTGAGCACACAATTATTTTCTTCCTCAAAATCCTTAAAAAGAAAAAGGCTTGAATGGCAATCAGGACTGGCAGAAGCTTGACTGTCATTGTGAATCGAGGAAGGAGGCTACAAAAGGAAATGGGAAGAGTGGATATGCTGATAACCAGGCTGGTGCTCTTCCAGGTAAGTCTACCTGCCCTGGCCTCAGACGGCCCTCCTGGGGTTGGCTGGTCCTTCAGGCTGCCAGGGTACAGCAGAAGTAATGAATAGTGTGGAATAGCAAGCACTGGGCAGATTATGCCTTCAGAGTGTTAAAACAGTGGAAAAAGCTGGACTGTAGATCCAGCAAAGCCCAGCTTTAGTCTCTTTTCTGCCCCCTTATGAACAGAGTATAACTAGACTCTTAAACTCTTACAGCCGCAGTTCCTCATCTGCAAAATGAGGATTATTTTGATAAGAAACAAATTCAAATGTGATTGTTTCTGGAAATCTCAAGCACAGTACCTGTGCTCAATAAATGGTAATTGCAACTGATTCTAAATCGACTTCTCTAGACTAGTATTTCATACTGCCAGGAAACAAGCAAAGACAAACAATTCAGAAAACTAAAGTATTGGAGTTGATTCTGTTTTTATAAAAAAAAAAACACCTCTCAATCAAGACAAAACAATCTCCACAAAGCAGTCTGAAAAACTTGTCATGGAAGCAAGGATTTGGGGGAAGCACAAGAAGAGAGACTTGTAGGATTATACTAGAAGAATCAGAGCCTCAAATTGCTTAGAATCTCTAAAATTTGTGCTGCAGCTTGTTATACAGAAATTCTAACAACTAGGATGCAATATATGTTTCCAGATGGCATACACTAATAGAATTATGTGTGTGTGGGGGGTGCTTCTGGAAGTGTGTCTCTTCATCAGCCACTGATCTATAATCAATCTATCCCTCCTCTGTCTTAACTTTTCTTATATATGCACACATCTGTGGTTTCATATAACAAATGGTCATATGAGTAGGTGGGGGTAGGGGTGTGGTCCTCGAAGGAAAACATTCCTAATTCAATCTTTGGCTCCGCCTTGTATTGCCTGAATGGCATGTTGGGGAGAACATATAACATTATCTACCTTATCTACCTCAAAGATGGTTGTAAAAATGAGGGATACTGTGGTTAAAATGCTTAGCATAGTTCTAACGGTATCATTGTATAAGTTCACATGGGGTTCCCCCGTAGCTCAGTGGTAAAGAATCCACCTGCCAAGTAGGAGACACGGGTTTGATCCTTGGGTCGGGAAGATCCCCTGGAAAAGGAAATGGCAACCCATTCCAGTATTCTTGCCTGAGAAATCCCATGGACAGAGGAGTCTGGTGGGCTACAGTCCATGGGGTTGCAAAGAGTTGCACACAACTGAGCGACTAAACAACAGCAATAAATTCCCACACATATATACATAAGTGTAAATACTCATCCTCTCACTTAGGTATACTCATTCACATAGGTGCGCATTGACAAATAAGCATGTGTACCTACACATGTGTGCATTTAAGTATAGACACACAGGGTATGTGCAACTTTGCTGTATAACCTAATGGAGAATATTGTTTCTCTCAGAGTTGGGGTCCAGAAATATCTTTGAGCCTGAGTTCTTATAATGCTCTGCATGCAGGGACTGTGGGTGGGGGGTTGAGACCAAGCACCTGTTGTGCCCTAGTGAAAAATGTCAGGTTGGGGTAGGTGTGGTGGTTGTGAGATACGCCTTGCAGACAGGGAACTAAATTGACAAAGGGCCCCAGCTGCTGTGCACTCGTATTTGTATTGAGGCCATATTTCCTATGGGCTGCTCCCAGCCAATCAGCCTGGAGTGAGTCAGGGGTGCTAGCTCTCCTAGTCTCCAGGAGAACAGGGGCTTCTCTGATAGTTGGCTGTGGTTTGAAAACTCCCTCATGGCCTTGCTCAGCTTTCCTAGAACACATAGTGGGTCTAGGATGCTTCCAGCCAACATTCCTCCCCACCCTCCTCCACTGAGATCAGACTTGCAATCTGGTGTGACGGTTCTCCCTGCTGGCCTCTCCTAGCTCCCCTCCTTGTGTGCTTCCCCAAGTAAAATCCTCAAGTTTAATCCTGTCTTGATGTGTGCTTCTAACACCACAGAGACATGTGGAATCCCAGGTCACGTAGGACCCCAGAGGAGGGAGCAGACCTGCATCCCTGATCACGCATGCTGCACCTCATTAACTTGCACACCCACATCGCCAGGCAGCACTTATCATCCTGCCAGGCAGGTGGGATGAGGAGACTGAGGTCTGAGAAGCTCTGTCCCTTGCCCAGGCTCACAGGATCAGAAAGTAGCCGAGCCTGGTCAGAAACACAGGCTTCCTGAACCCCAAATCTCTGCTCTTTTTGCTCTGCACTGCCCATTGAGCACCTTACCAAGAGTTTCCACAAGCCTCATATCACATCCTCAATTATCATCGTGACTCTTTTGTCCCTCCTCCAAGGGACTTGTCCCACTCCAAAGCCACTTTAGTCCCCGCAAAAAATCTGGGAGTTTCCTATTCCTCCTGACACTCCCCACAAAATCTCATTTCCTCTCTCTTCCCAGGAGCAAAAGCCCCAGGGAGACTGAGCCTCACTGTACCAAGTACATAGCAGCCTGGGGTCCGGCCTAGGGATGTGGGGAGAAGCTTCTGCTCCCTGCACTGGAAACTCGCCCACTGAGCCTCCTTCCTTTTTGCTTGAAAGTGCTCTAGAGTTTCTGTGCTCACAATGCATCTCTTTGGAAGCCTGCCCTCTGAGGGTTGCCATGGTGACTATTTTGGTACTGCATGCTAGAAAAAGCCGAGGCACCTGCTGGTCACACCACCAAAACTTGTCTCTCTGAAAAATCAGCAGATGGCATTTGTCAGAAATTCCTACTTCTTGATTAATTTGAGAAAAAGAAGAGTGTGTAGCAATGCTTATGTCCTTTAACCTGGATTGGCTGTGTTGGTGTTTCTTTGGGGAAGATGTGAAATCACTGTGCACAAACCCCACAAGCTTCCTTTGAAGGTGGTGGGTCACTTAGTTTTCCAGAGAGGCTAAGAAGTTTGGTGATTTGAATTTCAGTATATGAAAACAAGGGGAAGGTGATGATGCCACTTTCCCATTAAGAGGGGTTAGGATTTCAAGACTAATTCTGTAAAGGTTCATCTCTCACTTCTAGTAACTTCCACAGATTTTCAAACATTCTTCAGATCGGATCCAAATTTTAATTAACATGAATGGGGAAAAAAAAATCATGATTTTTTGGATTCAAATCCCAGCTCTGCCACCCATTAATTTTGTGACCTTAGGGCAGTCCCTCAGGCCATCCAAAGCTCAGATTCCCCAGCTAGAAATCAATGATGATAAGAGTATTTATCTCACAAGTTTGTAAGGAGGATTAAATGGGATAGCTATCATCATCATCATCTTATAATTAACTAGAATTAAACTTAGGCATAGAGGGATTGACCAATCCATATGCTCATACAGATTTTACATATAACTCTGTTCATAAAAATAAATTAATTTCACTGTTGCAATCTAAGCAATGATATTTTAGTTAGAACAACCTAACCCCTCCCGCCAAAAAAACTTCTGGGTGCACATTGTATAATATGTCTCTAACATAACTGTTCTCTTATTCTGCTTTCCTAGGTCTCACATTCCGGCTTTCACATGCTCTTGTCACAGCTTGCAATATTCTTTGTTCCCAGTGTTATTTAGCAAACTTTGAATGTAGGTGTGAGCTGGTTCCCTAAACATACCTTGACTACCAGCTCTTAATTTGGGGCTATTTGCAAGAGTCTTCGGCAGAATGGGTTATGTAGATTTCTACCCTTTTTTCACTTGTTTGTTCTCTCGGAAGAATTTCTCTATGGTAATTTGATTCTATAATGAGGCCTGGTAAATTAGGGATGGCAAAACCTGGGTGATCACCCTCCCCTCCTGCATCTGTGACAGACATTGCTAATCAATTACAACATTTTTCCCACCCAGCCCTGAAGGACTTGCGAACCTTCCTGAAGACAGTGTGCAAGGCAGCCATGCTAATTCACTAGAATCAGCACAGGAAAGGGAAGGAAATCTGTTTGCCATTCCTGGAATTGGGGAAAGAACCCTGCAATGGAAAGCCGCAAAGGTAATGCTAATCCCAGTTCTGCCTTTAACTAAGTCTGTGAACTTAGATTCATCATTTCCTTCTCTGAGGCTCAGTTTCCATATTTGAAATAAAAGAAAGAAAGAAAAAAGGAAGTCTTTAATTCCTTCTAGTTCTAAAAGTCTCTATACTCTCAGCATCCACCTCCCCACCTCCCACTACAAACACACATTCTCCCATCAGGTGGGCTTCCAACACCCAAAGCAGGCTCTGATCTGTTCTTTTCCTGGGACTTGTCCAAATGATCAGATTTTATCAAACATCCTGGGGTGGCTGAGTGCTAAATAAAACATTCTCAGATGCTTAGAATTACCAAATTACAGCATTTGAGAGCTGAAAGTCACCTTAGAGCACACTGAGATGAATCCTCCATACTAAAGATGAAGAACTAGAACAAGTGAGTTCAGTGAATTCCTTGAGGTCACTCAGCAAGTTAACAAGTTGATCTGGTCCCTGTTTGGGAACCATCAGGTCTGAGACCAGGCCAGTCTTCAGTTATGTGACCTGGACTTCACCAATCGGAGGTACCCATAGAAGAATTCAGTTCAGAAGTGGAGCAGAAAGCCTTGGGAGTGTCAGAGCCTGAGGTTCTGGTGTTCAATGCTCAGCATGTTTGGTGAAAGCCATGGTATTTATGCCCACATGAGTTGCCAGTGGGGCCTTTGAAGGTGTTATCTCACTTTGTGGTTTGGGCATTTGCCTGGCTGGCTACCTATATGCTGCACTCTTTGGCTGTCCTGAAGATTTTGTGAGCTATCTAATATTTTTTAATAAATTCTCTTTCCATTAAAATTAGCTAAGTGGGTTCTGTTGTTTATACTAAGAGTCCTGACTGGCACACCAACCCTTGAAAGGAAAGGAAATTCTAAATATAAACGCCACTTCACAGACACTTGTTAATCCTCTCTCTTCTCCTCCGCCCTCCTGCCTTTCTTCTGTCATGCCTGTCAAACTCATCATCATTGAAGCATTGTGGGACCTGTGAAAAGAGATATGTTGGATCTAAATTCCCACAAAATGACACTGGGTGTTTGAAAACGCTTACAAAGAGGCATTGCTCCTCAATGTGGAGGGGTGGGCATCTCAAGGATTTGTGAGGGCTGCAGGGGGTGGGTGGGGTGGGGGTCAAAGAGGGTGCAGACGTTCCTTTAGCTCCTCTCCTTCCACCTGCCCCATTCTAGAATTTAAAATACTAGTAAGAATGATGGAAGATAATTTTCATTGGCTCATGTGTGAACTTAAATGGGAGCTGATTCCCAGGTTGGTACTCCTGCTCTTCTCCTAGGTCCCTCCTTGAAAGACATGTGCTATGTAGCAAGACGTACACATGGATTAATTTGCTTGCAGAACCTTCCATGCAATGACAAAACAATTACAGATGATCCAAAAAACAAACAAAGAGGGACAGGGAAAGGAAATAAAGACCAGCAGAGCAAAGGAGAGGCTGAAAACAGAATAAATTCTCCTTACCTGAGTTCCACAAATAGCAACTGCTCATGCCACTTGGTGGGTGGAGAATGGACTCAGATCTGCCTGGCACCCATTAGATGTGTGACCTCGGGCCTTTTGGACAGATTCTCTAACCTCTCTGAGCCTCTCTTCCCTTTATTTTATATATTGCATATATTATATAGTATAGTCTGCACTGGAGAAGGCAGTGGCACCCCACTCCAGTACTCTTGCCTGGAAAATCCCATGGACGGAGGAGCCTGGCAGGCTTCAGTTCATGGGGTCGCTAAGAGTCGGACACGACTGAGCGACTTCACTTTCACTTTTCCCTTTCATGCACTGGAGGAGGAAATGGCAACCCACTCCAGTATTCTTGCCTGGAGAATCCCAGGGACGGAGGAGCCTGGTGGGCTGCCGTCTATGGGGTCGCACAGAGTCGGACACGACTGAAGCGACTTAGCAGCAGCATAGTCTGCACTGGGCTTCCTGGGTGACTCAGTAGTAAAGAATCCGCCTGCCAACATAGGAGATGCAGGTTCAATCTCTGGGTCAAGAATTTCCCCTAGAGAAGGAAATGACAACCCACCACAGTATTCTTGCCTGGGAAATCCCATGTGACAGAGGAGCCTAGTGGGCTACAGTCCATGGGGTCACAAAGAGTCAAACACTTCTGAGCGACTAAATAACAACAACAACATTGATATATTTGCATTATTTGTGATAGTTTGTCCTATAGACTGACTGGGAATGCTGTCAGGAGCAATATTTGAATTGCTTCTCTGAGGAGAAACACATAACCTTTTTTTCTGTGTGTTTCTGTTTAAAGACATTAATATTATTGTTGATTCATTGACATTGAACTCCTGGCCAACAGCACTGGAATTCATGCCTGAAATGAGGCTCAGCTAACACACATTTTCTCTATAAGTTACACCACAATCTCCTTGTGCACCACTATGCTTGGAGACATTTTAAACAGCAAAATCTCTAACAAAAAAAGCACAAAATGTGAAAATAGATGGCGAAAAGGAGCTTGTTTGCAGTATGAGAGCTGAAACAAGATGGCACAGTGTCACCTTGTTGAACCTTGGCTGGGAACATCTGTGATGGGCAGCTCAGATTTTTAACTGCTCTGGCCATGTCTGCAAACAACTGTAGGGTGCTGCGAGTGTTGATTTTGGGATTACAGATCAATTTTAACAAGAAGGCAAGTTCGCACATATGGAATCTGTGACTAATGAGGACTGACTATATATACAACTATATATTGCTATCTTATCTCACTTAAGTTTTTGTCAGGACCAAATGCACGGGAGGATTCATCACGAACAGTAAGACACTGTAGAAATTAATTTAATGGTTACATAACACACGTGCTGGTGGATGCCAGCACATTCTCTCAGTTCAGGTGTCACCTCCTCCAGGAAGTCTTATATCAAAGGCAATCACTTAACTATAAATTCAAACTAGAATGGGTTCCTGGTTTGCCTGAGTAGGGTGGAAAGAAAAGAAGGTCAAGACGACCACTCTATTATTTCATTCAACTTCTCATCTTGTCCAGGAACCCAGATGCAAGGGTATACACTGCCAAGTGGCAAGGTCAGGATGTGTATCCAGGATTTCTGACTCCAGAGTTTGCAGCCTTAACCTCTAGGATATGCTAAAACCAGGTTTTGTCACATCATAATTGAAGCAAAAGCACATCACTTAAAATTTCCTGGAGAAAACTCATGGACTCTTGGGAATACCTCTCTGTACCTCCTCTCATTACCCTAGTTGGAGAAACAGAGATTTACTGGAGTCCCTCCAAAGTGTGCTAAAGGTTATAAGCCTCTTTTCTTGCCCCCTTCAAACCACCACCCCAGTGGTGACGTGGTGGCTCCAAGATGACACATGATGACAACGGCCTGGGATCATGAACTGGGAATGAGTTTGCTCTATGGAGGATTAAGGATGGAGATTCGATCTAGGAACTGGCTAAGCATGAGCAAAGAATACCAAAGAGGCTTCTGAGATGGGGACATGTCCTGATGGCCTCTCCCCAGTCTCATTTCTCCTCTGCTGTTTGAGAGTTTATGGGGATATGGATTCCATGCACAAAGGCAAAATTTCCTAGAACTAGTACCCTGAGGAACCCATTCATTCTACAAATGTTTACTGAATGCCTGCTATAGTCCAGGACTTGTGTAAATGGTTGAGCATACTGACATTAAGCATTAGGGTGTACTCATATAGTATTTACCTTAGGAGTGATAGTCAGACCCAGTGGTTGAGAACGTTTCCTCAGTTTCCTCATGGTGACATGGAGGAAATCCCAGTACCTACCTTACAGAGTTGACATGAAATTAAATAGGCTAATACACACAAAGGTTTAGACCAGTGCCTGTTATGTAACAAGCCCTCGTTATTGCTGTTATTAATTTAAGTGAGCCCATGAGAGAGAAAGAATGTGAGAAAGTAAAATGTTGTGCTGGCAACCATGCAAGTGCATATGCTTTCTTTCAAGGCACATATGCTTCTGAAGATATGCAAGGTGGGATTTTGAGGTCATATTGATTGGCTATGGATTTCATGTTATGAATTTACATTTAACCCCTATATTAACCCCTGTATTATAGTAACCCCCACTACAGTAGTAGTAGTAAGCTGTAGCAGTAGTAGTGGCAGCAATGAGTATTTACTGAGCACATATGCATATATCAGGTCACAGTGCTGTGTTTCATCCATGTTTAATCTAATTCACACAATAATGGGTTCCATTGTTTAGGTTTTAAGAAACTACAGTATGAGGCAGTAAAGTAATGTGTCCAAAGGTACAGCTGACACATGATCAGGTGAGGAGGTAAATTCATTTTTTACAAGTGCAAATGCTGCATCTTAGCCAATAAGCTATACTGTCTCTGAGGAAACACACAGCCTAGGGGTGCTGCTGGCAATTTTAAATAAATAATCCCGGTAGGTGGGAAAAGTGCTGGAGGAGGTGACACGGTAATTAAGCTTTTTGCCAACCTGTTCTCTCTCTATCACTCTCTTGCTGGTGCCTAAATGGCAGGGACCAGATATTGCCCATCTTGGTTCTCCTTTCACTAGCCAAGTGCTCAGTAAATATTTGCAAGTTCGGTTTGATTTGAATGAGATATAATGACTCTTTCAGATGGTGCTCCATGACTGAGCTAATGATTTCTCTAGTGTGGATTACAAGCCCTAAGGGTATGTTATTGTTTCTGAAGCTGGAGCCAGAAATGACAGTCTCTGTTTAAGGATGTAAGAATGCTCAAAATAGGAATGATGTTCATTACAAGTAAACTTGCTAAATGTGGGCCCCTTTGGTTTCTGGGTCATTCACAACTGGCTATCTTCTCCTCTTCTATGTTCCAAAAAGCTCCTGGCTGATCTGTTTCCCTGAGTCATGAGTTGAAATGCAAAATAATAAGGCAGATCCTATCTTTGCAATGAAAACCCTATGGGCTAAATTTCATCTGTAAAAGCAGCTCTGTGCCAACCTGACCTTTTCCCCAGTCTCATGCTTCTTTTGCCTCTATTTGGGCACACCCAGAGGAAGGGAGATCACCACCATTCATTCCATCTTTGAGAAGTTCTGAGCCTCAGGCAAGGTCATCTTACTAAGTGAAGCTGCCTATCTAGAGCTTTCTCCCTTTTGACCTGCCTCCAAGGGTCACACAAATAGCCATCAGCTTCCTTTGCCTCAAGACAGTTCTTTAGAGATTAGATATTACTACTATCAAGGCCATATTCATAGTTCCTTTGAGCACCCTCCATAGAGCATGGTTTCCAGTCCCTTCACAGCCTGGTCAGCTTAAGTGGATGACGGCGTGAGGTCCAGAACTGAACATGGTGCTTTAGATACAGTTTAGCACAGTAAACACGGACCATTCTCTTTACAACATCCTTCTTATTTCTGCAGTGGCAACCCACCTTTGATGCAGCTTGAATTAGATTCCATAGGTTTTTTTTTTTCTTGCTATTGCTGTCAAGACAGTGCCCCCAAAATAGGGAGACATCAGTCCCAGGGCCCTGAGAGCTGGTGGGAAATTGCCATGAGTGAAGAAACCAGAGAGGTTGCCTCTTCTCCCTGCACAAGTTCCAGGATGTACAGAGGAAGCGAACATCCCAGGCCCCAGGTGAACATGCAGAGGAAGAAGGCCTTGAGAAACGGTACTGGCGCAGGGTGGAGAGATTTGGGTTTAAAGCACACTATTCCCCTTGCCATGAAGTGGAGGTGCCAACTAACTCCTCTGCTCACAGGGAGGAGACATGTCAAGGACAAAGTGGCAAGTAGCCTAAACATTCTCGGTGACCTCTAGTCCCAACTCATTAGGTCATACAGAAAAGAAATATCGGTCTGACATCCAGAAAGCAGTATCAACCTTTTTATATTTTTCCTGAGGTTCTTTTAAAAAGGTAAAATGGAGAGATTTCATTGAGTGAATCACAGCAAAAATTTTCTTTGCTTATGTATGTCCCCAAAGTTGGCCACACTTTGATAGCTGCACAATTTCCCCCAGCTGAAAGTTCCCTTCTTCCCCCTTCTCTCCTTCCAAACCAACCAAACTCTCTAATGAGGGGAACTATTGGGAGAAAACCTGAGGGGAACTATTGGAAGAAAACCTGAGTCCTGATTCTCTCTTTCCTTGCTCCTGATTCTCTCTTTCCTTGCCCCTGCCTTTAATTGTGTTGTTCATTTACTCCATTTTTTTCAAGAGATGCTTAAAAAGCACCTGTGTGATCCTGGGCAAGTCATTTGACTTCTCTGAGTCTCAGCTTTACCATGGGATAATGAACGTGAGGCATTTAGTATATGACTAGAAATGATATGCCTCTTCCACAGCAAGTTACATTCAGCCAACAACATTAGGCTGGGGCTTAGAGAATATGCTCACATGTCTCAGACTGAATTTGCTTCCTGGAAAAATTCGTGGTACAGTAGGGGAGACAAGTTAGGCAGAGCAACACCACTAACAGAAAGCAGAGCATGCTGAGAGGATAGGACAGGACCGTGAGAGGTAAGGATAGGCAGAGCCCAGAAGGCTCCCTGGAAAAGTCAGGTTTGAATAGATCCCTGCTGAAGGGCCAGATTTGACCACAAAGGAACAGAGGAAAGGAGAGTGGGGTGCTTGTACCGGGAGAAAGAGTTGCAACACAGAATGAGTAGGTAGTAAGTCTGGAAAGCAGATGGAAGGTGGGTATTAGTCTGATTAAGGTCTGACTTTCTTGTTTCAGAGTTGGAGCTACAAACAGGTCTTCTAAATGAACTTTTGCACAGACTCATGGGTATGAGCAAAAACCAGTGCAGAGAGCTTTAATGCCAAGACCAAGTGGGAAGAAAGAGAAGTACTGAAAGTCAGAGAGGGGTCACTGTTTCTCCAGGCACATTTGGTGCCAATGACTCCAATGGAGGATGCAGATATTCTGACAGCCTGTGGCCCCCGAGGAGACCAGGTCCTTTTGCATGCCCTCACTTACTCAGGAACAGGATTAGTGTGGGTATCATTGCCTTAGGCTGTCTCAGAGGGACGGACTTCAGCTCTTATGAAGCCAGCTGGGTGTAACTCTAACTTTTATTCAGAGTCATCTGTCATTCAGGCCTGGTCTGTGCAGGCAGGAGTGACTGTTGGTTCTTTAAAAATGTACAGCTAAAAGCCTGTCACACTTTTAACACTTCAAACACAGCATTGGCTCATATATAGCTGCTGGTGGCATCCATAATCTTTATATTTAAAGTTTACCTGCTTCAAGCACTTTAGGATAGTGTTATCTGCTTATAGACTTGAGGTTCCTCCAAAAGAATTTTCCCCAGGACTCTTACCAAGATGTATGAATGCCAGGTTCGGGCTATGGGTTCAAGAGAAGGTATATGAGATGTTGGGTAGGGAACAGAAGGCCCAGGAAGGAGAAAACATCAGTGGAAGAAAGAGCACTGGGGAGAGAGAGGCCTGGGGGATATCGTAAACACTCAGAGGAATGTCTGGGAAGCTGGGTCAGGTAGGGGCAGAGGAAACGACAGACTTGAGAAATAATGCCCAAGACAGAGCATGACCCTAAAGAGGTAAGTCAACAGATGCCAACCACAAGGAAAGTTCTTAGAAAGGATGGAGGGCTCCTCTTTCATGGAAGTCAGATGAGAGAGTTCCCTTTCAGTCAGTTCTATTTTCTCTGTACAGAGGGTCATTCTCTCTGAGGGTAAGATGCTGGGGTGGAAGTGGAGAGCAGGAAAGCGATGGATGGTACCCAAGGGCCCCAGAGGAAGTACTTAGGGTGGAGGATGAAGACTACAGTGGCAGGAGCAGGAATTAGGGCCTCTTGCAGGAGTGGCTCTCACTGTTTGAACCCTCCACTCCTCTAAGTCTCTCTGTAGAAACCAGATGAGCAAGCAGGCCATAGGGGAAGAGCCGAGGTTACTCTGGGGTCTTCAAAAGCTGTGACTGATTACTGCCTCCTAAAAACTAGAAAGTCAGCCTCAGGAGGTTGATGGAAAATGATAGGTATGTAATGACCAGAGAAGAAGCAGACATATACTCTGTCAACTCACGATTTCCTTCCTTTACCCCACAAAAGGCATTTCCAACTTTGGAATGTTTTAGCTGAAAAGGCTCATGTAGTCAAATCTCACATTTTGCCACAGGGAGAAGAGGCAAGTACATTATAGGGTGATGGGTGCTCCCATAGAAAGAGCAGGGTCACTTGGGATCACTTGTGAAGGACACTTAATCCCCACCAGGAGTGACCTCCCAGGGAGGCTCTCCAACTCAGATGTAGGAATGGGACCCAGGAGTTCAAGGACTTTGTGGACCAGTGTCAGCCACTGCCCACGCAGTCTGCCTTACCCAGCATGCTCCTCCCTCTTCCCCCTTCACTCCCAGGCCATGGCTTCCTGCTGGCACACACCCACACTGGCCCTGAGTCCTGGCTGCCCCTGGGATTGGTCCTACAGGGTAGCAAGCTCTCAGGATACTTGGCTGGGACTAGAATTTCATTGTGGAAAATCTCCCCAGGCTCCAACCGCTGACTCATCCCTTGAGCCTTATCCAGGAAATCAGTTTCCAAATCGCACAAACTCACATGCAGAAAAGCTATCAATATGTTCGCATTTGTATCTATGTCAATCTCCCTTCCTATTCCTTGATATAATGAGTTATCTAATTACGGTGACATCTGTTGAGGAAGAATCTAGCTTCCCTCTCCCTGAACAGAACCCAGTACAGGGCTCTTTTGGGGAGATCACATGCTGCAGGGTTTATGGAAGATGGGCAAAACCCCACTAGGAATCAGCCACGGCTGCCACATGGCTCCTGTTATCACCAACAGCCAGCTACTCCCCATCATCAGCACCATGTAAGACATGGGCAGACCCACAAGCTGAGTTACAAACCCATGGCAGCCCAGGCTGATTGAGAAGTCCAGGGAAGAGGGGAGGAGAACACGTGCTGGTTGCTTCACCTTTGTCTCATAATTAACACATATGCTTTCTTTTCCCTGGTGGCTCAGACGGTAAATAATCTGCCTGCAATGCAGGAGACCTGGGTTCGATCCCTACTTTGGGAAGATCCCCTGGAGAAGGGAATGGCTACCCACTCTAGTATTCTTGCCTGAAGAATTGCATGGATAGAGGAGGCTGGCAGGCTACAGTCCATAGCGTCGCAAAGAGTCAGACACAACTGAGCAGTAACACACTTCCTTTGCATCCAGAAATGAATTTATATTGGTTAACTACCATATGACTTGGGGATTGAGGTAGCTGCAACCTCTCTCTCATGTCAGCACTCCTCAAATCCAAAATTCAAAGTGTGTCGACATTCAATTATTTGACAAGTATTTGTTGAGGTACCAGGTACTGAGTACCGCACACTGAGGGGGCCAGCGGGGGGGTGGGGTGGGGATGGGTGATATGTCCTGAGATAAATAAACACAATCCTTGGAGAATTTAGCATCCGGTGACACAAATGATTGCTGCACAGGCAGATGGTGTTGAAGAGGGTGCTGAAAGAGACTTAGAAGATGGGCTACCCGGTCCGGGGCTCCTCTTTTGCCAGAGCCCCTAGACATCTTTAGAAGCCACAGTGTCTTCACCTTTCAGGCTGAACCCCAAAAGACTCGAAGTGGCACAGCCCAGTATGTCAAAACATATTCAGCAGGGTCAATGGCTTCCCAGGGAACTTGGACTCATTTTGCTGGTGCTTCTCATTGTTCATTTTCTCAGGAGAATTCTGAGTACCTTTGATTTTTGTTTTCAAGCTTCCTGTGTCTTTGGGGTAAATGTGGCCGTGGTACACATTTCCGACAGAATTTCTCTTCTTGATGTGTTAGTCCTAATTAAAGTGAGGGAACAGAGGGTTCACCTCTAACACAAGCCCTCACTATTTTTGATAAGATCTTTCTCTATGCCCTAGTACTGAGCGTCATTTGGAAGTATTTTTTCAATTAAAAAAATTCTTCCACTGACTTTTCTAGGAAATTCCTAATGGTGTAGTCATAAAAAAACAAAAGTTTTAAGAATCTAGTGATCCCAACAATAGAACTTTAGGGCTATTGAGGACTTTCAAGATCATTTAATCAACTCTTCATTTTGCATGAAAAAAATCAAGGCACAGAGTTGGGTTTTGAGAATACCCAATGCTGCAGGGCTTGCCCTGTGCCCCTTTTGTATGTAGATTTTTAGGTTCCTGCCGTTACCCACATAGTCTGTTTCTTCCTTTAAACATCGAAGTATCCTTTGTTTACAACACCATAGTTAAATTCCATTCTAAAGCTTACATCCATTCATTCATTTACTTATTGATTCATTCTACAAATATTTATTGAGCACATACTATATAAATGCATCCTGTTACTCTCTGAGGAAGATGCACAAATGAATAAGCCATAGCCCTTGTGCTCAAAAGACTCAAATTTATTATAAGAATTAAAACATGGGCACATATGATTTAAATAGTAATAATAATGATGATGATAATAAGAACAGTCATTGCTTATACAAAATTCACTACATTCCAGGCACTGTTCTAAGCCTATCACACACATTAACTCATTAAGTCCTTACAGTGACGTTAGAAGAAAGGTATTACTATTATCCTCACTTTATATTTATGAGAAAATAGAGCCCTGGGAAGGCTAAGGGACTTGCCCACGGCCACAGAACTGGCAAGCAGTAAATGTAAAGCTATGGTTTGGATCCAGACAGTCTGATGCTAAGGTAAAAAGCCATCGTCGCAATTAGAAGGGATCATTTGAAGAGGAGTGAAAACTCCAAGGAGGAAAGGTCCCTTCCAGGTAGGAAAATTAGGCAAGGTTTCATGGAGAATGTGGCACCTGGGTAGGGTTTCCAGATTTAGTAATGATACATAGCATGTTGACTTGGGACCCTCAGTGTGGAGCTGGACATGAGGGCAGTGTGACAACATGTACGAAAGAGGGATATTCTTAGAAGCAGCAGTCCAACTAGTCTTCTTATCCTGAAAATTCCCCCACTCCTCAAATAACCCCACTCATTTATTTCATCTAGAAAGAGAGATACGGTACTATCGCTCTCTATTTAAAACCTTTTAGTGGCTCCCCAGTGCCCTCAAGATTCAGTTCTGATTCCTTTACCTGAGATTTGTCCTCTCTCATTCATTCACATACATTTGCTCATTCATTCTATTTCTCAACTTTATTGCAGATGAATTGCCATCATCATAACAACTGACTCCTCAAAACCTTCAGTGGCTTGCCATTGGCCAGATGGTACCAATTCTCCAGAATGACTTTCAAGGCTGTCCACAGTCCAGGCCCTCCTATCCAAATGCTTTTGCCAAAGAAACGACCTTCTCTGTCTGGGTTCTTCATAATAGGAGCACATTCTGCTCATGGTCAGCTTCACACCTTGGTCCATCTCATCCTGGAAAATGAGAATCATCTCTCCTTTTGGCTCCACCTATTCCTTCCAGCCTTGCTCAGGTTGACCTCCCCTCCCTCACAACTCTTTCAGCCTTTGCTACAAATTCAATCATACCCTGACCTCTCTGCTTTTCCAAAAGCACAGTGCAGCCCTCAATTCTGTTCTCCACAGGGCTGCAGCAGGGCCCTTTATTCCGTGGGGGGATCTGGAGTGTCATCTCTAGGCCTTCGCTTGCAGAGATGATTATTTTATTTCGATGTGTTTTTGTTGGCAATGGTCTGATGCATCACACATCCAACTCAATGTGCAATGTGCATCACACAGTGCTCTTACGAGAGGAGTAAACAGTGAGACGCAAGAGCGGCTGTCATTTGTCTCAAAATGTCTCCATTCTGAGAATCGCAGGCTGCAGATAAGATCTGTCAATCAACAGTCATGAACATTGTTAAAACTGGCAAAGACTCTTTTCAAACTTTTTTTAAAGAAGGAAATCCAAATGACTTAGGCCCTTAAAGTCAAAGTCTCCCAAGAGCTTGTGATTCAACCAATAAATCAATGAATTAATTTAAAAATATTTATGAACTGTCTATCACATGTCAGGCTGTGATATGCTGGTATATCTTCTGGTATATGTTGTTGAAGGTATTGAACAAAAAAGACAAAATCCTTGTTCTCCTGGAGCTTGCCTTTTGTAGAGAAGTAGACAACAAATGCCTAAACCCAGGGTCTGTGGACGGTGGTCATAGATTAAATCCATCTTACCACCTTTGTTGTAAATAAAGTTTTATTGGAACACAGCCATGCTCTTTTATTTATGTACTGTCTATGGCTGCTTTCATACGACATTGGCAGAGTTGAGCAGTTGTGATGGAGACCTTATGGACTGCAAAGCCTAAAATATTTACCATCTGGCCCCTTTATAGAAAAAATTTGCCAACCTATGACCTAGACACATAAGTATATGTCAGGTGATGATTTATTTCATGAAGAAAAATGAACAGGTGTGAAGGTAGAAATGATGGAAAGGAGGGTACCTAGATTTGCACTCTGATAGTGTGACCATTGAGGACAGATCTGAGTGAAGGAGGGACCAAGCTACAAGAGACAGATAACCGAGGAAGGGATTTAGAGAGGAAACAGCAAGCATAAAGATCATGGCAAAAAAACCAAGAAGGCTGTGGGGTTGATGCTGAGTGAGTGAGGAGAAGAGAAAAGAGGAGAAGAGTGAGGAGAAGAGGGGAAGAGATGGGATTGGGGAGATGGTGAGGGGCCAGATCACAATGGATTGGACCTTGGTTATCCTGAGTGATGTGTGAAGCCCGTGTAGGTTTGGGGCAGAAGATGATCTGATTATTTGGAAGGATCTCTTTGTCTGCTGTGTAGAGAGAAGGATGTCCGGTAAAGGGTAGAAGCAGAGAGGCCAGTTAAGGAGCAACCACACCAGTCCAGGTAAGAAAGGCTCACATCTTGGACCAGGTCAAAAGTCACGCATTGATGAGAGGTGGTCTGATTCTGGGTACTATTTGAAGGTAGAGGCACTGGAATTCTCTGATGGGTTAGCTGTAGAGTAATAGAGGCTCCACAGCTTTTGGCCTGAGCATCTTAAAGAGTGCAATTGGCATTTATGAGTTGGGAAAGAGGAGGCAGTTTGGGAGAGTGAGTGAATGGGCACCAGGGTTTCTGCTTTGAGTGTTTATTGAATGGCAATATGGGATAGGCAGCTTCACCACGACTGCCCTCCTTTACTCACCGCCTATGGCCTGTGGGCCCTGTGTGGCCAGGTCCTGATGACCCTTCACTTACTTCCTGCCTCTCTCTTTCTCAACCCTACTGTCCAGCTATGCAGGTGTTCTGCTCTTGAGCAGGTGGCACACCTTTCTGCCTGATGGCCCTCTCAGTGTGGCTTCCTCGATGCCCCTTCTCCACTCTTCCCTATTGGCTGCACCTCCTCCTTCAGGTTGCAACTTAAACTTGACCTCTGAGAAGAGGTCTTGCCAGATCACCCTACCTAAAGTGGTCCCCTTTCCATTATTTTCTACCTCAGCCCCCATATCTTACTTCAGTAGTGCTTTTCCCAGTTTCAATTAGTTTATCTGTTTGTTTACTTGTCTTCTGCCTACTCTAATCCATGTGTGTGTGTTAGACACTCAGTCATGTCCGACTCTTTGCGACCCCATGAACTTGTAGCCCGCCAGGCTTCTCTGTCCATGGAATTCTCCAGGCAAGAATACTGGAGTGGATTGCCATTCCCTTCTCCAGAGGATCTTCCTGACCCTGGTTTCCTGCATCGCAGGCACATTCTTTACCATTTGAGCTATAGGGAAGTGCCACCCTAAGCCATAGATTATGTAAATAAATGAGAAGTCAGTGCCTGTCTTGTTCATTATCATGTCCCCAGAGCCTAGCATAGTCTCAACCTTTTTTCTTTTTCATATATAAAACCCTTTCCTTATGCTGAAATCCTATGCAGGAGCATGGCATATGCATTAATTCATTCATTACACAGATAAAACAGGTGTGACTCTTGTTGAACTGGCACTGAGGGGCCAATGTCAGAATGTCCAAGGGGTTCCATTTCCTGGGTTGTTAAATGGCAAAAGAAAAAAAAAAAAGAAATATCAACATGAGACTGGCAACATTTCATTTTGCTAAATAAAGATATGAGAAAAATAAACAGCTACTCTCTTAGTCAGACTGGGCTGCAGGAACAACTCCCCAAGACTCACAGCCAAAGTTTATTTTTCACTCACATTATGTGCCCAGTGAGGTTGGCAGGGTTGTGGTCACTGGGGGAGCCAGGTTGACAGAGGCTGCATCTTGACACATTTCCACAGTCTCTGAGGCTGGAAAGTGGAATTGCCTGTCTCTCACAAATTCTGCTGGGAAGTGACTTGTTCTTTTGACTTAACGTTTCATTGGTGAAAACAAGTCACTTGCCTGGACCTAACTGGGAAGATTAATCTTCCCATGTGCCTGGGAGGTAAGAGTCAAAACAGTTATGACCAGACGCATGACTCTGCCAACTACCAATGACTATGACAATCATTTTAGTACCCAGAACATAAGAAGGACATCATATTAGAATAAAGGCAAAACTTCAAGTTGAATAAATTAGCTTGATTCAAAAGTTGTTCTTTGTCCTCATTTTTCTTGCCTTCTCTGTGGACGAAAGGAATATAGTCACAGATCAGTGTGGTCCCCAGGCCAGTGCTGGTTAGCCAGTGCTGGTTAACCAATCCACTGGGTGGTCCCACCTCCTCACCCGTATACTGCTTCTTTTACCTGTAAGCTTGTCCTCTGCTTGGTCTCCCTGTTTCCCATTTTCTCCCATATTGCCCAATTTCTCCATTTTTCGAGCACCAGCAGGAAGCCTTCCCCAAGAAGGATGTCTTCCCTCCAGCGTCACCGTGCATTTGCCTCTTGGGGCTCTGAGCCCTTTCTGTTTTTCTGTGCATCACATTGAGGGGTTCAGACTACACATGAGAAACAGAGAAGCTACAGTCTGTCCGCATCCCTACTTGTTCACAGAAAAAGTGAAAAGGATAAGGGCAAAGGTTCATCAATTAGAGTTCCTTATGCTGAGGGAAAGGAGATATTCAAAGGGAACAGATGGCCCAGGCACTATTTGGAAACCCTCAGAAGTAACGATTTCCCCCAGACAAATGTATCGACTGGGAAACACAGATGACAGGAGGCAGCAGAGTAAGCTTCAGGCACCTGGGCGCCTGTGTGCTTTGGAGCACCTAGGCTTCTTCTCAGGTGTTCTGGGTTCTGATTTTCCAGGGGAGGCTGGGGAAACTTTGTTTCTCCATCCCTGGGCAATTTCTGGCCCCAGAGCCAGCCCAAAATGATGAAGACCCGGAAGGAGAAGCAGGGCCATATAGAAGAATGTACTGCAGCAGCCATGAAGAAGTGATGGAGGGTTTTCAGGAACATCTCCTAGACGCCTTGGTCCATTCCAACCCACCATCATATCTCATGGTAAACATTTGTTAAACACCTACTTTTTTTTTTTTTTTGTGGTGCTTTTTACACATTCTCTTATTTGCTACTTGCTACATCCCTGTGGAAGGGAAATACACTTCCATTCTACAGATGAGGGACCAAAATCTCAGAGAGATTATGTAACTTTGGGGGATGGATGTCACAGTTAGTATGGTAGGCTGAATAATAATCTCCCAAATTATCCACATCCTAACCCCCCAAATCTGTGAATGAGTTACTTTACATGGCAAGAAGAGCTTTGAAGATGGACCTTAAGATAAGGACCTTGAGATGGAGAAGTCATCCTGCATTATCTATAAAGGGCCCAATGTAATTATCCTGGGAAGTGCCCAATGTAATCACAAGAGTCCTTTAAGAGGGAGATAGAAGGCTCCGAATCAGAGAAGGAGATGTGACCACAGAAGCAGAGGTCAGAGTGATACCATTGCTGGAAGGAGGCCACAAGACAAAGAATGCAGGCAGCCTTGAGAAGCTGGCAAAGGAAATGAACAGGCTCTCTCCTAAAGTCCCCAGAAGGACACAGCCCTGCTGATAGCTTGATTTCAGTCCTGTAAGACCCATCTTGGACTTCTGATCCCGCAAAACTGTAAAGTAATAAATCTGTGTTGTTTTTAAGCTATTCAGTTGGTGGTTTGTTTCAGTTTGTAACAGCGGCAAGTGGAAACTAATACAGGTTAGCAAGGAGGGGAGTAAGGCTTTGAGTACAGGCCTATCTGTCTTTGATGTCCATTATGCCCACAGCCAGGAGGCCTGGGTGCTAGGCCTATAACTCACTCTATGAGGCCCACTTTCCTGCTGCATATAATTGTCGGGTTGGATTGTCCTGGTTGATTTCAGCTACAGGAAAACACAGTGGGAAGCTCCTGCCATGGCCCAGCGATAATGACCTGAACCACAAATAAGACAGCTGGGCAGTAGAGGAGAATGTAGGAGCTGGTTATGAGAAAATAACAGAGATGGGATATGGTGAGCAATTAGATGTGGCAAGTGTCTTGTGGAATGATGTGGGCTGGGAGGTGTCATTCACCTAGATGGGACACACTGGAGGAGGACCTAGGTTTTGGTGAAGATGAGGTCAGACTGGGGCCTGTTGAGTATGATGTTTATGTGAAACTGATCCATGGGGGAGGGGAGGACCATGTGGATCTTGGGATCAGGAGAGTGACTTGGGGGACAGCTAAAGATCTGGGCATTGCAGGTGAATAGGTGGCCGTTGAACCTGTGGAGTGAGGAGTGTGCGAAGAGAAGAGAACCAATGATGAACCTTCAGGAGAACCAAAACAAGGAGCAGCCAGAGGAAGAGGACTCAGAAGCAGACTGAGAGGCAGCCAGGCAGCAGGCAAGCCAATGAAGAGAGGGAGGGAGAAAGGGAGGGCGGAAGGGAGAGAGAAAGCGTGTGATGACATCAAAAGCTGACTGCAGCTGGGGTAAGTGAGACAAGTCATTAGGCTTGGGAATTCAGAATCCATTGGTGACCTTCACAAGCACCGTTTCCATGGAGAGGCGGATAAAAGCCAGATTGCATCGGGATAAGAAAGGGAAGGGAGGGGAGGATACTTGGATGGCAAGTTATTAGAGAGACATGTTCCATTTAGCTGGGAGAAAGGTGTGCTTAGATGTGATACAAAACACTCCAAAGACAGTCAGGAAGCTTTCCAAACACCCATGAGAAGGGGAAAAAATTCCTTAATAACATAACAAAAACCACTCAAAAGATTGACAATAACCCCACATGGTAGTCAAAATAAGAGGTGGATAAAAGCTTCCCAGGAAAGTGGCAATATGAGGGACTTTGGGGATCAGCTGTACTATGGCCACTGTCCCCCCCAGGCTGCTCTGCACCCAGCCTGTTTGCCCTAAGGGCCAAGAGCCCTGGAGAGCAACATTCAGGTCATGTCCTTTACCAGCCTCAGTTCCTAACTGTCAATGCCAGGCACTCCTTATTGTCACTTTGGTCAGATGCTGGTTCCTTGATTTCCTAACCTTTCTGTATCATTTAGGCTGGGGAGATTGCTTAGATGCAGCTACTCCAGCATCCACAGGAAGGAGCCTATGGGCTCAAGGTCAAGCAGCAGATACTGCTGACGCCCTGGCTCAGCTCTTTAGGTCTACAGCCTGACTCCCACTCACCAGCACCTGCATGTGGGCTCTCTCTGGGCATGAGAGTCTGCTCCCTATGCAAGTATGTAGATGGATGAATTATGTCCACTGTCCCTTGCTCCTCAGACCAATCCTCAACAAAGACTGCAGGGAGCTGGTGTATCCACACCCCAGTTCTGTCACCTGTTGGGCAGGAGAACTGTGAGGTGAGGCTCTGCACTGTCACTACAGTCCCAACAAGACTAAGCTCCAGGTGTCCACGGTGGTAAGTATCTTGATAACACCCTCTACTGCTTTCCTTTTCTGCCTGTCTGACTTTCCGTGTTTCGAGGGACTGCCTCCCAAATAAACGACTTGCACTGGAATCCTTTTCTTGAGGTGTGCTGCTGGGGCAACCTAAATGAAGTGGGAGGGATCATCTGATCCAGTGCGTGCAAACCTTCCTGCATATAAATGAAGACTGGTTCCTGACAGCTGTGACATCAGTTTTTACCAGTTATCCATATCTTTAGTATCACCAGCATCCAGACCTACTAGGTCCCAGCTCGGGGCTAAGAATCTTACAAATATTTTCTCACCTTTGCAAGAGGTCCTGGTGGTAGATGGGATAATGAACCCACAAAGATGTCCATATCCCAATTCCTGCAACCTGTGAATAGGTTACCTTACATGGAAAGAGAGACTGTAGTTATGATTCAGGACCTTGAGATGAGGAAATTATTCTAGACTATCATATTGGTCCTTATAAGAGGGAGGTAGAGGAGTCAGAGTAGAGACAGGAAATGTAACAAGGGAAGCAGATGTCAGAGTGATGTGAGGAGGGAACCATGAATCAAGGAATTGGAGGTGGCCTTTAGAAGCTGGAAAAGGCAAGGAAGAAGATTTTCCCTTAAAGCCTCCAAAAGGAAAACAGCTCTGTCAACAGGCTGATTCTAGAACTTCTGACCTTTAGAACTGTAAGATAATAAATCTATACTGTTTTAAAACACTAAGTTCGCAGTAACTCATTACAGCAGCCACAGGAAATCATTAATAATACACTCAATGTAGAGGTTAAGTATATAGATTCTGGAGCCAGAACACCCCAATTCAAAGCCTGATTCTATCATTTACTAGCTGTGTGATATTGAGCAAGTAACACCCCTCTGTTCCCACCAGTAAAATGAGAATAGTAATAACATCTGACTCAAGGTTATTGAGAGGCTTAAATGAGTTCAGTTCAGTTCAGTTGCTCAGTCGTCTCCAACTCTTTGCGACCCCATGGACTGCAGCACGCCAGGCTTCCCTGTCCATCACCAACTTCCAGAGCTTACTCAAACTCATGTCCATTGAGTCAGTGGTGCCATGCAACCATCTCATCCTCTGTCGTTCCCTTCTCCTCCCACCTTCAATCTTTCCCAGCATCAGGGTCTTTTCCAATAAGTCAGTTCTTTGCATCAGGTGGCCAAAGTATTGGCAATTCAGCTTCAACATCAGTCCTTCCAATGAATACTCAGGACTGATTTCCTTTAGGATGGACTGGTTGGATCTTCTTGCAGTCCAAGGGACTCTCAAGAGTCTTCTCCAACACCACAGTTCAAAGGCATCAATTCTTTGGTGCTCAGCTTTCTTTATAGGCCGACTCTCACATCCATACGTGACTACTGGAAAAATGCCCAAGTCTCATAGCTTTGACTAGATGGGCCTTTGTTGGCAAAGTAATATCTCTGCTTTTTAATATGCTGTCTAGGTTGGTCATAACTTTTCTTCCAAAGAGCAAGGGTCTTTTAATTTAATGGCTGCAATCACCATCTGCAGTGCTTTTGGAGTCCAAAAAAATAAAGTCTGTCATGGTTTCCATTGTTTCCCCATCTATTTGCCATGAAGTGATGGGACCAGCTGCCATGATTTTGGGTTTCTGAATGTTGAGTTTAAGCCAACTTAAATGAGTTAATACATGCTTATTTTACACGCTCAGAGAACTCACATGTCTTGTCAAAGGCCACAGAGTTAGAGTCAGAGCCCTCAGCTCCATTGGCCCAGATGCAGATGGATTGCAACTCTCCTAACAAGAACATGGTCTTTGGTCCTCTTACCTACCCTTCTGACCTGCTGTGCTCAGCCACCCTCCTTTTTGTAGTTGGTCACCAGCTCAGACTGCAGGTGGCTAGAAAACACTGTGATTTTCATTAAATGTGTAAAGGGCTACCTCATAATACCCTTGCAACAACTCCAGTTGTGGGGAGCAGCAGTTGGGCTGGGCAGGGAGTAGCACTCTCAATTTGGGGATAAAGAAACTGAGGTTGAGAGAGGTTAGAAGACTTGCCCAAGGTCAATGGGCTCTTGAGAGGCAGAGCTGAGGGAGGAGGCGGGTCTCCCAGCTCCTGATGCTGAGCTTTTCAGGCTGCCTGTCAAATCCTTCTAGAAGCACCTGCTAATTTCCTGCTGTTCAAATCCCAGCCAGTGAGAACTGCCATTGATTTAATGCTCATTTAAGAGAATGTGATATAAATCCTGCGTAGGTGGTCACTAGGATGTACACATTTTATTTCCCTTAATATTGTTTTAACTGAGTATCACTTGGGTAAATACTTTGATTAGCAGATGTCTGTGCTTCAAGGATTTAACTAAGTTAGACTTTTCCAGTGGCTGAAAAATACTGAGCTCTGTGATTATTTTGATTTTTCTGATGCACACAGTAGAAACCCAGGGTCCCTTGTCAGGGTTCACTGTCCTACACTGAACCCAGCATGGGGAGCCTGCGTCACTGAATTCCCAGTGACAGTGAACAAATTCCTTTCCCTCTCTGGGCCCCCAGCAACTTGCTCTGGGAAATGAGGGGGTTGGACTAGATAATCCCTAAGGGTTTTCCTAGCTGGCAGTTCTGACGACGAACCCGCTCCCCAACCCCCGCCCCCGACGCGAGCGCGCGCGCGCGCACACACACACACACACACACACACACACACAGACGTCTATAGTTCCTAGGAGCATATAGCGTCTCTCCCAGTCTGTGTGCTTGGTCTCTGCCCTGAGTCCCAGCGCAGGAGGAAGGGCAGCCAGCGTCATCAGAAGCTGAGCCCTTGCCCCTCCCGCATCCAGGCCGCTTTTGCTTGCTCTTGGCTGTCATGGGGAAGCTATTCTGGCCCAGCCGCAGCTCTTCCAGCACAGAGGGGAGGTTACCATGAGGAGCTGGACCTCTTCTTGGCAATGCAGCTAGGAATGCCTGTTTCCTGGGTCCTTCATTTTGCCTGTTCAAGAGCCTTGACCGAGGGGGGCGCAGTGAATGGCTGAAAGCCAACACTGTTCCATGGTCAAATAAACTGACAATGAATCCATCCATTGACTTTTTTACATTGTAAAGATGACCTCTTCCTTACTTTTAAAATTGGACATTTTCAACTTATTTTGTATTGCCAGTGATCACCCAAGTTGTGTACCATTCTTTGAAGCGTGAGGTTTTTACGTTCTTGAGGATGTCTTAGAGCTCCAGTGTTCTCAGGCCTCAGCAGACTGGGGATATAAGTGATGTTCTGGTCACATGAATGCCCAAGTCTCGGTGGCAATTAGCCCTGACCTGGATCTGAAATCAGGAAGGTCTGAGTGCAAATTCTGTCTCTGTTTGCTCTCCAGCTATTTGAATTTGAGCAGGTTGTTCAGCTCTGTGAGAATTACATGAAATGCCAGATTGACCTGCAATAGCTGCACAGTAAATATTACTTTCCTTCCCAAGGGCACCATTTTGCTCATGCCCCACAGGGGAACTGGATATCTTCCCAACTCCGAGCATCCCAAAACTTTAAAAACTTTGAAGTGCTGATGGAGGTATTGTTTGAGCTTGGTCTGGAAGAAATGCATAGAGTTTGGAAGTATGAAAATGGGGAACGGATATTCTACAAAGGAAGAATATAGTGAACAAAGGCCCAGGAGCAGTAATATATGCTATGGTAGGGCTAAATGAATCAATTGCATTTGGGCACTATTAGGTCTGGCAGTTTAGACAGAGCTTTGTTTTTCTTTTTCCTTTTTTCTCCCAGTTTGCTTCTTTACTTCTTAACTGTCTGCGAGAGGTTAAAGCAATCTGAATTAAGTTAGTTAAATTGACTTTTATTATTGAATTATAATCATTTGTGCAATTATGAAACCAGGTGTTCCTGATTGAGATCAATTATTCCTTCACCTGATCACTATAGAGCTAATAAGGACTTAGAATTGCTGTTCAAGTGTACTTCCAGCCGGGTTGAAGCCTTCTGGAAAGGCATTTATTAAGCCAAAGAGTGGTGGAAAAAAAATCCAGGGGAGAACAAGGACAGAGATGAAAATCCTTTAGGAAAAGGCATAGAAAGGCTGATTTGATCATTAAGTAGCCTCGATGCGTGGCTGGCTGTTGACAAGGAATCTTTGAGGTGTTTCCACAGGAACTTTGGTGGGGGTGAGGTAGAGTGGGGGCAGGGGAGGCATGGGGGCAAGGCAGGAAATGAGGACACACACACTGTGTAAACCACAGGTTAAGAGCCCCATCTATGCTGTGTTCCTCTGCTGAGGTGGAGTTGTCCTCTCTCCCTCCTGAGGCTTCATCTTGACTCCAGTGAAGATACGAAGACGCCATGGCATCCACTTCCACTGCGTGAGGAATGTGTGGAGTGGACGTGCAGCCTCTGTTCCAGGAGGTATTGGATTTCTAGAGTTCTAAGTTCCTTCACATCTGGTCCCCATGAGACCTCCGTGAGAAGGTCAGAGCAACAGAAGCTAGTCTCATCTAACAAGCGGTGACCCTGACACTTGGTCAACAGATTTGCTTTCATTCACAGAACTAATGAACAAGATGGGGCTGGGACCAATCCCTCCAGATGCCAACACCGCTGTGTAAGGATCACAACCTAATTGCCACATGCTCCATTCCATAAGCAAGTAGAGTGAATCAGTCATCTCTACAGTGGTGTGCAAGCTGGGGTATGTGTAAAAATCACCTGGGGAGATTAAAAGCATACCTGATGCTTGGGCTTTCTCTAGATTCAGTTAAGTAAGAGTTTCTGGTGTGCCATTGTGTTTCAAAAGTTCCTGAGGTAATTCTAATGTGAGTCTGGCCTATAAACCATTGATCTAATGGGTGGTTAGTTAGCTAACTGTAGCCTGGATGGCCTTGGAGAGTTGAGCAAGCCATATAAGGCCCTTTGGGTTGCAAATGACAGACACCTCAGTTCAGTTCAGTTCAGTTCAGTCGCTCAGTTAAGTCCAACTCTTTGTGACTCCATGGACTGCAGCATGTCAGGCTTCCCTGTCCATCACCAACTCCTGGAGCCTACTCAAATTCATGTCCGTTGCATCGGTGATGCCATCCAACCATCTCATTCTGTCGTCCCCTTCTCCTCCCACCTTCAATCTCTCCCAGCATCAAGGTCTTTCCCAATGAGTCAGTTCTTTGCATCAGGTGGCCAAAGTATTGGAGTTTCATCTTCAACATCAGTCCTTCCAATGAATATTCAGGACTGATTTCCTTTAGGATGGACTGGTTGGATCTTCTTGCAGTCCAAGGGACTCTCAAGAGTCTTCTCCAACACCACAGTTCAAAAGCATCAATTCTTTGGTGCTCAGCTTTCTTTATAGTCCAACTCTCACATCCATACAGGACCACTGGAAAAACCATAGCCTTGACTAGATGGACTTTTGTTGACAAAGTAATGTCTCTGCTTTTTAATATGCTGTCTAGGTTGGTCATAACTTTTCTTCCAAGGAGCAAGAGTCTTTTAATTTCATGGCTGCAGTCACCATCTGCAATGATTTTGGAACCCCCCCAAATAAAGTCTGTCATGGTTTCCATTGTTTCCCCATCTATTTGCCATGAAGTGATGGGACTAGATGCCATGATCTTAGTTTTCTGAATGTTGAGTTTTAAGCCAACTTTTTCACTCCTCTTTCACTTTCATCAAGAGGCTCTTTAGTTCTTCACTTTCTGCCCTAAGTGTGGTGTCTCCTACATATCTGGGGTTATTGAAATTTCTCCTGGCAATCTTGATTCCAGCTTGTGCTTCATTCAGTCCAGCATTTCGCATGATGTACTCTTCATTTAAGTTAAATAAGCAGGGTGATAATACACAGCCTTGATGTGCTCCTTTCCCAATTTGGAACCAGTCTGTTGTTCCATGTCCAGTTCTAACTGTTGTTTCTTGACCTGCATGCAGATTTCTCAGGAGGTAGGTCAGGTGGTCTGGTATTCCCATCTCTTTAAGAATTTTCCAATTTGTTGTGATCCACACAGTCAAAGGCTTTGGCATAGTCAATAAAGCAGAAGTAGATGTTTTTCTGGAACTCTCTTGCTTTTTTGATTTTCCAACGGATGTTGGCAATTTCATCTCTGGTTCCTTTGCCTTTTCTAAATCCAGCTTGAACATCTGGAATTTCATGGTTCACGTACTGTTGACACCTGGCTTGGAGAATTTTGAGTATTACTTTGCTAGCATGTGAGATGAGTGCAATTGTGTGGTAGTTTGACCATTCTTTGGCATTGCCTTTCTTTGGGACTGGAATGAAAACTGATCTTTTACCTAATTCAGCTAAATAGGCTTGGGTTATTTGTAACGGGACTTACTGGAAGGCTTATTTAATCAAGAGGCATGTAGGAAATAAAGTGGGATCTCAAGGACAAATTATGTGTGGGAATAGAAAACTGCCTAGTCTCACCTGACCCATCTCCACATCCCCTTTCGCTTGTGCCAAGTTCTGTGTGGTCACTTCATTTGCTCCTTCCTCAGGCTGTTTCTTCCCCAGTACAAAGGACCTGGTCACTGCCAACTCTAGACATTTCCACTGCTAGAGAAGATCTGAGACTTCTTCCTCTCCCTTCTTTAGGCAGGTGCCCACTCCAGGCCAATCACTTTGGTTACATGGCTGTGCCACAAAGATGCTGGCAGCCCCCATTCAAATCCCATGGCTAGAGTAGGGGAAGGGGTTATTTTCCAGATGGGGGGAGTACTGTTACAGAAAGATACACAATAGAGGTTCTCTAGCCATCGTCCATGACCTTCACAGACCATTTCTGCAACTGGACTGCTTAATTGAGGGCAAATCCTTCAGTAGTGGCCTTGAGAGTCCTGCCCTGGTCTGGAATCTCACACCACCAAGGAGCAAAAATCAACTGCTTTGAAAGCAGGACAACTCTGGACCCAATCACTTCATGAATGCTGAGCAGCAGGATCCACAAGGCAGAGGAGCTAGATGCTGAGGCAGTGTGGACACCATTTCTATCCCCCAAGTCTGCCAGAGACTCACAGCCTTGGGTTTGGATGGGACTCTGTATTAGTCAAAGACCTTCAGGTTGCAAGTGACAGAAACTCAGCTCAGGCTGATTTATACACATAAAGAAATGAATCTTTAGGCTCACAACGACTGTAAAATTCAAGGTATTTGCTTTCAGGGATGACTGGATTCAGAGCCCGGACAATGTCCTGAAGATGCGGTCTTCCCCTCTCCCTTTCTCAGCTCCGTTCTCCTCTGTGGTCTCCCCCCACAGAAGTAAGGTGGTCATAAGACTGTCAGCTGCCCCTACGGAAGGACCAGTATCTTTTCCTCCAATAGAACTAACAGAAAACTCCAGGGTTGAGTATCATTGGAATAATGTGACCTAGACCTGCGGTCAGAGGATAAAATTGCATGAACTGAGAGTAGGAGATGGGAAAGCTTTGTGGGGGTGTGGAATGGATACCAGGAAGGATGGGACAACAGATCTCTTTTAAAGACCCCAAAGCTCATTTAGTCCCACATGCCATAGGCCAACTGCCCAAACAGAATACTCTGTGAAGCCTTCTCTGACAAACAGCCTGAGAGTGGTTAACACTCTCTCTTTGTCCATTTCTCATTTGTAGACAGAAAATACACAAAATCATTGCTGGAGTGAACTTGCCGAGAGACTAGGTATGACTCAGTTGCAACAGAAAAGTTGATCAGAGTTCTATTGAATCACAGGACTCCCAAGAACCATCAAGCTGAGTAGATGGAATTCTGAAGTTGGGCCCAGATGCCTAGTGTGGAGCTCTAGTTCAGCCCTGATTCACTGTGCCCCTCAGACAAAGCCCTTCTCAAGTCTGAGCTTTGTCCACACAATCTCGCTCAACTACCTGTTAGGATTACCCAGAGGTTTGCCTTAAAACATATAGGAGCAATCTCTAATTGTCAAGCAGCAGCATTATGTTACTTGCCCATAGAATAACCAAGGAACACTTTCAGAAAATATAGCATTATGAAAAAAAAAGAAAACAGTTTAAAGGTGAAATGAATGGAATGATGGAACCGCAATGCAGCATTAAAAAAAAAAGTCTAGGGAAAAATGATTTTAATATGAAATATGTACTTTGAAGAAAACAATGCAGTGGATGTATGTGGGAGAGCAGAGCCAGAAGCCAGAAGTCTGTGGAGCAAAACCAAAGAGGATGGCCATGCTGGAGAGAAATCCCTAGCACAGGCAGCTGCTGAGTTGTTAGCTGGAAAGAACTTTAGTTGTGGTCTTTCCAGGTTTGGCCACAAAGGGATGCTGCTTTTGGAGGCCTTTCTCAGGCCTTCTGCTCCTTTTCCAGTCTTCAGAATGAGGGCCAAGGAGTCGGGTGAGCTTTGCAGGCAGATTACAACCAGATCTAGCGCTGTCTGCTAATACTGTGGCTGCTCCCTTCCCCGACACTGAAGGCCGTCTGGCTTTCTTCACTCTGTCATCTTGGGCTGTGAGCAACCCACTTAAATCATCACTGGACAGGGAGAGGCTTGCAGCCTTCTTTGCAGCTCTCCTTCCATCCAAGCCATTAGTGTGTTTAATAGCTCTGGCCCCATGCTGATTTCTGACACACGGTAATTAATTCCTTTCCACTCAGAGATATAGCCATTCACAGGTCTTGATTCAAAAATGTCTCTGTGCTGTTTCATTTGAAAAATACTTAAAATGTTGAGTAGGAAAACCATTTGGCCTTTTGTGAAAAGCCACTGATCTCTATCCCACCCTTACGTGAAAATAAATTCCAGATGTGTTAATGATCTAAATGTAACATATGAAACCATAAAAACATTTCAATTGGTGAACATTTATATAATCTAAGGTGAACATTTATATAATCTTAGAGTGGGAGAGGTGCTTCTAAGCAAACAACCATAGGCAGAAGCCATAAAGACAGAGGTTCATAAGTTTGTTCATAACAAAATTTTAAACCTCTATATGGATGGCCTAAATTATAAAATAAAATTGAATTAGAATAAAAGAAAATGACAAATTGGGGGATGTGACTGCTACCTATCATAATGATGATGATGCTAACATTCATTTGTATGTGCCAGTATATTAATATATACAGGATACTAACAGTTTAATTCACAAAAGAAAAAAATCAAGTCATAAAGAAACACAAAGGAAAATACTGTACTATGCCATCTTACATGAGGGACTTGAGTGACTATAGATTTTGGTATCCACAGGGGTCCTGGAACCAATCCCGCATGGATACCTGCAAGGACAACTGAATTCTATCTTATTTATAATCAAATTAAAGCAGCAGTAAAAGGCTGTTTGTGACATTAATCAAGACAATAAAACTCAAATATTAGTTAGGGTTCAGAAAAATGCTCACCTTCACACACTGCAGTTGAGAGTTTAAATTAGTACAAACTTTCTTCAGGGGAAATTTGTCAAAACCAGAAGCATGAATCCATTTTAGCATCAAGGAGTCTGTCTTGGAGGCATTATTAAGGATATGCACAAAGATATAGCTATTAAATGCTATTTTAACACTGAAGGTTGGAATTAATTCAAATGCCCAGTGTTTGCAGGTTTGCTAAACAAGTTATCATACATCCATACTATGCAAACATTAAAAATTATGTTGCAGGTGTATATTTACTAATATGGAAAGAGGTTCAGCATCTCTTGTTAGCATATTCAGTTCAGTTCAGTCACTTAGTCGTGTCTGACTCTTTGCAACTCCATGGACTGCTGCACGCCAGGCTTCCCTGTCCATCACCAACTACTGTAGCTTGCTCAAACTCATGTCCATCGAGTCATTGATGCCATCCAACCATCTCATCCTCTGTCATCCCCTTCTCCTCCTGCCCTCAATCTTTCCCAGCATCAGAGTCTTTCCCAGCATCAGTTCTTCATATCAGGTGGCCAAAGTATTGGAGTTTCAGCCTCAGCATCAGTCCTTCCAATGAATATTAAGGACTGATTTCCTTTAGGATGGACTGGTTGGATCTCCTTGCAGTCCAAGGGACTCTCAAGAGTCTTTTCCAACACCACAGTTCAAAAGCATCAATTCTTCAGCCAGAGCTCAGCTTTCTTTATAGTCCAACTCTCACATCCATACATGACTACTGGAAAAACCATAGCTTTGACTAAATGGACCTTTGTTGGCAAAGTAATGTCTCTCCTTTTTAATATGCTGTCTAGGTTGGTCATAACTTTTCTTACAAGGACCAATGTGTCTTTTAATTTCATGGCTGTAGTCACCATCCGCAGTGATTTTGGAGCCCCCCAAAATAAAGTCTGTCACTGTTTCCATTGTTTCCCCATCTATTTGCCATGAAGTGATGGGACCAGATGCCATGATCTTCATTTTTTGAATGTTAGCATATAAAAACAGGTTATAAAGACATATGCTCAGGGGCTTCCCTGGTGGCTCAGTGGTAAAGAATCTACCTGTCAATGCAGGAGACATGGGTTCAATCCCTGGTCAGGGAAGATCCCACAGGCCGCGGGACAACTGAGCCCATGTACCACAACTACTAAGCCTGTGCTCTAGAGCCTGGAAGCTGCAACTACTGAAGCTTGAATGCTCCACAACAAAAGAAGACACTATAATGAGGAAGCCTGTGCACCACAACTAGAAAGTAACCCTTGCTCACCATAACTAGAGAAAAGCCCTTGTGGCAATGAAGACCCAGCACAACCAAATAAAATTTTTTTAAATGCTTTTTTTTAAATAAAATTTTCTTATAAAAATTTTTTTCATATTAAAAATGTATTTTTCATATGCTCAGCATAGAAAATCTCATTTTTTCCCCAAAAATATCATGGAAAAAAATATACTAAATATTAACTGTGGTAAAGTTATCACTGTATAGTAAAATTAGAGTGGATTTCAATTTTTTTGTTTATGGATAATATCTAATTTTTATGTAATGAATATATATTACTATAAAATAGGAGCAACAAAATTGCTTACCGCATCTTGCATGATTAGTGTGGGGACTGATGGTGTGGGAAGTGGTTTTGGTGCCCTTTGAATGGTAACTATGATTTCCAAAGGGAGAGCCCCAAGAAAGAGATGATCAGAGAAGTTAGGGAGGATGAACCAAAGGAAAAACAAACTTGAATAAGCCCATGGCATGCAGAGAAATTAGGGTGAAGGAGTTATAGAGAGTGAGGGTGGACAGAAAATAGGGCACAGACATTCCTTTGGAGAGTCTGATAAGAGTAGAATAAGGAGAAAGACTAAAAAGAATCAAGAAGGGAAAAGGATCATGAGAAGGACCCTAGTGTTTTCTTCTTTCAGTTTTTGAAGATTATAAAGTTCTGAGAATGTCTGAAAATGGGGAGAGTTTGTACAGACTCATGCAGAAGTATGCAAGTAATCACCCAGGATCACTAGTCACAAACCCCTCTTGGGTCCATGGCCGCTGGTGTGTCCCCTAGACAGGCTCCCTCTGTTTCATCTGGAGGTTCTATGGTGATCCCTACCTCTCTGCAAGTATTACACAGTTGTGGTGTTATCTACCCAAAGGCAGTGGGTAAGATTTAGCAACCTTAGGGAGGATTCCCAATCCCACACAAGGAAAAGTCAAGTTAGAAGGAATTCCAAAGGTCCTGGCCAATTGGAGGATGTCCCATTCTTATGAAAATATCTTATATTAATAGTATCTTCCCCAGAAAGAGACTTGAGGATGACCTGGCTAATGTTTAGTCAATACTTCTCCCCCCTTTGCAATGATCCTGATAACCAGTTGTCTAGTCTGTTCACACACTTTCAGTGATTGGTAGCTCATTACCCCAAGCCAGTCATCTACAAATGGATGAGCTCCAGGAAACATGATAAAAACTTATGTCTAGAATTTCTAAGGTCCTTTTTCAAATCTGCTATGAACTTTTTATAGTTCATATTTTCTATTCACTACAGATGCTTTCAAGTTTGTTTAAAAAAAATTTTATGGTCCCTTTCACACATAGCTGTTATGAATATAAACTATTGTTTTATACACTGCGTCTGATAATTCCCCCATGTAAAGTTTCTGTAGTTCTGTTTCTATTGTCTGTTGTTTTTGCTGGTTCTGTCTTGCGGAGGCTAATTTCCTTTTGTGACTCGTTACCTTGGACTATTTGTCAGAAATTGTGTTAGAAAAACTAGAAAGAAAGTGCATTTCTCCTGAGAGGATTTAGGTTTGCTGCTAACAAGGATCTTATTAAAGTATATATACTATATAAGCAGTTTGTCTGGAGTGAGACCCAGGAATCTGCATTTTTAACTAGCTCTCTGGTGCCATGGACGTCCTGGATCCATGGACCATACTTTGAGCAGCAAGAGACTGGAACAGGATCCAAAGTTTTAAAGCCAGTGTGTCATTCTTGGGACTGTGTCACTTCTGGTCCCAGCTTATTGTGGGAAGGGTCTCCAAGGAGATGCCTCACTGTGTGTGGGCTGTGCTTCATTTTCTGTCCCTCTCACCTCTTGACACTACCAGAACAAAGTTTTAATTTTGAGGGATTAAGTGTGTTCAGATCAAAAGCAGTTATGGTGCTTGCTTATCTCACTAGGTTTGCTTTTTGCCTTTATTTTTAATCCAGTAATTCCTTATTTTCTGGTCATCTCTGATGCTTTTAAAAAGTTTTTTTTTTAATCTATATTTTTAGTTGCTTTCAGTGAGAGGATTGATCTAAATAACCTATTCCACTGTTCCTAGAAACAAGAAGGTCTACTATGCCAAGCCCGTGCTGTCTTCACACTCACAAACTGTGCAATTCTCTTGAAATAGTAATATCCAAAGAACCTCCTAGCATTATCTCTTCCATCAGTGTAAGACTTCGTTTGCATCTATGATTACTTGTTTAGAATAAATTTGCAAAGCTCTCTCCAGTCACTTGTACCTGTCCTTCTTTCAAGGCTCTGTGCAGAGCTCCTTCATTCAGCAGTGCTTTCCCTGCTGTTCTGGCTTGCCTGGCTACGCCTCTTTGCATGGTCTTCTTGCCAGTGTGTCCCAACATTTCAGAATGGGGCTGCTAAGAGGAAACATCCGGCTCCACTTCTTATCCCCCAGGTGAGGAGACTGAAGCCTCAAGAAAGGAAACAACTTGCCCACGATCTCACAAAGAATTTATTGCTGCTCTTAAGACTAGAACCCAAACCCTCCTCACCCAGCCTGGCAGTGTTCCCACAATCATATGCGAGTCTTTCATTATGTTGAGCCAAGCTTGCCTCTCAGCAACTTCTATGTAGTAATTAATCAAGAAATGGCAAGATGTGTGTCTTCTAAATCTGGGAAAAACACCAAAAGAACTCAATAAATTTATATGTAATTTTTATCTGCCTGGTTCTGAGAATAAAGGTCTCCATCCGCAAACAGCTGAAGGGGAAGGAAGCAGTCAACACTGCTCTTACTCTTGGAGAAAGTAACAGGTCACAGGGTTTTATTTTAACTGTCCCCTTTTATTTAACTTCTATCGATGAGAACTCTGAAACTTGAAGAGCCCCGAACACGCCATAGAATATACCCACTGTCCTCCTGGAAGGATTCCAGTAAAAACAGCTTCTAATTAAATAAAGGAGCTCTGCCATGTTCACTTCAGATAACAGAATAACGCTTCCAAGAACAAGCGCGTTTGACTGCGGTCAGTTTATTACTTGTTAAATAATCATTGAGTTTTGCTGTTCCTATCCATCTTACAACCTTTCACTAACTGAACACAGAATAATTGTAAAACAAACAAACAAACAAACAAACTAATCATAAGGAGGAAAAAAAATGGCAATGCTTAGGGAAACTGGAATGTCTATAATGAAATCCATTAAGAAAGGAAGCAAAATGACTAATTCAGGAACTGGGTAGTAACTCATTCAATCTAATTTCTTAAACTCCTGAAATCCTGGCCCCCAAACACTTCCCCGACCATATGTTCTCCTGAGCACCACCCCATGCAGACACACACACAGATGACACACATAATCCTACGCCCCAGCCATCATTGTCTTCTCAGTGGCCCCAGACACGGCACACACTCCCGTGCCTCTGTGCCTGAGAATACGCTAGGCTCCAGGCTGCAACATCAATTGCGGTTTCCCCACCTATAAAAATCTCTTTCAGCCTCCAGGGCTTAACATCAACTTCTCTGAAGATCTCTCAGGGACGAAGCTCCCACCCCTGCTTGTGGGGATCCTTCTTCAGAGAGGCCATGGAGATCAGCCTCTCTGGAAGGGACTCTGGCTCCTGAAGTGTGACCAGAGTCACGTGGATCCTCCTCTACCATACTTAGGATTTTTTCCTTTTTTAGCATAAGGATGTCCCATGGAATAGTTGGGAGTATGCTTAGGATACTAAACAATTCTTCATTGTTATCTGAAATTCAGATTTCATTGTTTATCCCTGTATTTTATCTGGCAACCCTACTCAGGTGGGTTGGCTGCCTGTGACAGTGGTTCATATTGGAGGACATTTGCAGGTCTCACCACTCTGGGTATGATCCAGGTTATATGCAACTTGCTGAATGATGACTCGCCCTCACCTTGATCTCTGCCATTTACTAAAACAAGTGAGTTTAAATTATACATAAAATTGAATCTTTCTGAACATGAGTGTGATTTTTCAAACACTTGTATAAACTTAAAAAAAAAAAACGCGCGTGAGTGCTAAGTTGCTTCAGTTGTGTCTGACACTTCGTGACTCCAAGGACTGTAGCCCACCAGGCTCCTCTGTCCATGGAATTTTCCAGGCAAGAATAGTGGAGTAGGTTGCCATTTCCTACTCCAGGGGATCTTCCTGACCCAGGGATTGAACCTGAGTTTTTTGCATCTCCTGCATTAGCAGGTGAATTCTTTACCACTGCGCCACCTGGGAAGCCCAGTAATAATAATAATAATGGCAGTATCTATATTGCCAGGTACATTTCCAAGCATTTTACAGACACATGTTAATCCTCATAACAACTTTATGAGGTAGGCAACAATATTGTCTCCCTTATACAGTTGGTCTTCCACGTTTACAGGTTCTGCATCTACAGATACGGAGAACTGACTGTGTACTACGGTCTCTCCTGGCGGCTCAGTGGTAAGGAAACTGCTCGCAAATGCAGGAGATGAGGGTTCAATCCCTGGGTTGGGAAGATCCCCTGGAGAAGGGCATGGCAACCCACTCCAGTATGCTTGCCTGGGTAATCCCTTGGACAGAGGAGCCTGGTGGGCAACAGTCCGTGGGGTCGCAAAAAGTCGGACATAACTTAGTGACTGAGCAGGCACAACTGTACTACACCATTTTGTATAAGGGACTTGAGCATCAGTGGATTTTGGTATTCTGCAACCAATCCCCTATGGATACTGAGAAACAACTGTACAAGTGAAGAAAACAGGCACTGAGCACTTAAAAAATTTGCCCAGGGGACAGTAGGTGACTTGCAGTTGGTAAGTGGCAGAGCTGGAACTGAATCCCCAAGCCTGGCTTCAGAGCCTACCTTATCAACCACTCTCCTCTACTGGATCTTTAATAGTCAGCACCAATACATTACTCACAGACCCTCACCCCTAACTGTAACATTCCAGTGGGCTGTGACCTTACACTTGTGAACAGTGGCCTACAGAATCAATTCCAAGTTCATTACCTGGGAGTCATGACTCTTAGCAAGTTGATACAGATTACTTTTACTCACACAACTCCTGATATTCCCCTTCTCCATGTATGCTCCAGAGAACCTCCCCATGGGAGGAGACGCCCTTCTCTCTAGCACCAGCATTTCACGTGGTTTCTGGAGATGAAACGAGATGAACAGAGACTCAAAAACCTTGCCTTTTACTTCTCCTGCTTTGGCACACACTCTTTGTCATACATAGCAATACATTCTTTCCTGCAACTGTTCTTTCTTTTCCAAAAGGAAAATTCCTACTCATTTTTCCAGATCTAGGTCAACTGTCACCTCCTTTGTGAAGGTTCCCCTGATTTTCCCTGGCTGTGTTAGTCTTCCCTCTTTCTTCTGTGCTCCTTTGGTACTTGGGTCATGGCTTAACTCCTGGTCTCTAGATTCCCAAATCAGACTTCTGCTGACTCCACTCTATCTCAATGAAACGTTTCTCTGGAACAGAACTTCCACTTTGACTGAGGCTCTGAATCAGCCAGGGAGCTTGGCAATATACAAATACTGGGTTCCCACTCCCCAGAATTCTGATTTGGCATGTTGGATGTAGGATACAAACACTGATATTAAAAACAAAAAAGTCCACAGGTAGTTCTGAGCCCCAGTGATGAGCCTGGTTCAGAGCTAGTATTCTGAGTAGAAGTAGTAGCATACATAAGCTTGCTGAAGTTCAGCTCCATGCTTGTTACCTAGTGAACACACTCCTCTCTGCTGGCTGGGCCCTTAAGGGTGGTTATGATTGACAGCCTGAAAGAGCTTTGGGGAGAGTCCTTAAGTTCACCTCTAATCCATCCTATTATTCTGATGACACTTTTGGACGTGATACTCAATTTCATGCACCCAAAGCAGCGCCCCCTACTACAGCAACATCAGGGAAAGGTGCCTATTTCAGAAGTTCTTTAGAGTAGAATACTTTATAGTCCTCTAGTATAATCCCATGTGGGGAGATTAAGGTTCACAAATGTGAAAGTAGCTGCCCAAGGTTCTGGTTTTCCTGACTCCATCCTACTTGTGCCCTCACATTCCCTGTCCACCTCACCCAATGCCACGTCCCTAGGGTGGCATTCACTTCCACTTGAAAGTGAAAAGAAAAACGGCTTGACTCACCCAACTTGTACCAAAACAAAGTAATTACACTCTGGTTATCCAATAAAACATAATTTTAAATGATACCCAACTTCATAAAAGACACACACACCATGAAACATCACACAATTTAACGAAATCTTTTACTGTAATATTATTCAAACCAGTGTAAAGCAGCTGCACTTTTAAAAAAATTAAAATTGAATTCTGAGGCATAATCTAACAGATAAGAGTCAAAAAAAAGCCAATATGTGATGATTGAGTATGCATGACCACAACCCGTAATCTCTGCCCATCCTCTGCAGTGTAAACAAATCTGCTGATTGTTGATGGTATTGCTGAAAACATCACTAATCAAACCTTAAATACCAAATACATTTAAGCAAATAACACTCCAGTTACAGTCATTCTAGCTAATCGTGAAGGAAATCCAAATCGGAGACCAGTTTGAAAATGGCCAGAGCTATCCTGTAGCTGTGCATTAATTGACCAGCATCCTAGAGGCAGTGCTTTCTCTTAAGTACAGAAGGCCTGAAACACAAAAGGAAATAAGGAAGAAGTCCAGGAGGCAAGAGCTAATGCAATTTCAAACTGGAATTACATCAGCAGCTTTAAACAGATGGCAGAATGGGAATAAATGTGTTAGCTCCTTTCTCTTACTTGGGTTTTCATTGTTTATATCATTAAAAATAAGGAGAGTTTAAAATAACATATATCGTCATGTAGCGACTCACAGAGACACGCAAAACTAGTTGGAAGGGAAAGACTGAATTTGGTCATACTACTGGTTGTTTTGAAAATAACTGGGTGAATTCAAGTAAGTAACTAGCTGGCTATTTACAACAGAGGTTAAAGGCACACTGAACTGGTCACCAAAAACTCTAGATAATTCAGAGACTGGTTTAAGAACATTTCTCCTGTGTGTGAGAAAGTGGGTGTTGTGGACTATACTCCCAAAGTTCAGTAGACTTAATCAATTATCTGGTTAAGGAATAACAAAGAAATGCATGAGTGTCAGCACTTTCTGTTCCCAGACCTCAACAGACAGCATGAACCTATTCTAGAATCATTCCTGCTACTAGAGGTTTAGTCTCAGAATTCTTCTCTAGACAGTGGATACTGCTTGTTCATGACAAGAGTGGGTATGTGGGAGCCTTTTTCCCATCCCTCTATCATCCAGCTCATTTATTTTTTTCAGATGAAGAGATGGGACCCAAAGATGATAAAGTGCCCAGAAATATTGATCATGGCCAGAGCTATACTGCTTTGCTCTATAAATGCTTACTAGTGAAGTCAAAGTCTCTCAGTCATGTCTGACTCTTTGCGACCCATGGACTGTAGCCTGCCAGGCTCCTCTGTCCATGGAATTCTCTAGGCAAGAATATTGGAGTGGGAAGCTACTCCCTTCTCCAGGGGATCTTCCCAACCCAGTGGTTTATAAATACTTATTTACTGTGTGCCTGGCACTGTGCTAAGCACCCTACACGAATCACCCCATTTGAGCTCATAACAATCTTATAGAAGCAATCTCTGTTTTTATTTAAAAAATGAGGAATCAGAGTTAGGTCAAATACTGCTCTTCTTGTCAGGATCTTAGAGTAAGCTCACATGAAATCCCTTTCTCTTCTTTGAATTCATAGGAAAGTTAATAAAATACTTGAAATGCTTAAAGTACATAAGAAATAAAGGGAATATCTTTGTGGATCAGGAATAAAATCTATTTATCTATTTAGTAATATTTAGGGATCAAAGTGGGGCCATGGGAATAGGAACTGGATATGCGCTCCCCCCAAATTTGGGGGGGCTCTAAAGTATGTCTGAGCTTGCACTGTAAGCTACATACACCCACCTCTATCAAAAAGTTTGTTATGAAGTTAGGAAAGTGTTACAGAGGGGAGTGAATGTGTGCTGCACTGAGACCATTTTGTGAGGTGTGGACAGACAACCTGCCTCAGAGGACTTGGGTTCACACCCCCATTCTTGCCTCTTTGGGAACGTAGGTTTCATTCTCTAGGGATAAAAAAGTTCCTCATCTTTCAAACAGAGCATTAATGCTTCTACTGTGTACTCGTAGCTTCTTAAATTTAAGTGAGGTAGGCAGCCTCCAAGATGGCTCCCTGAGGATCAGTGATGAGTCGTCATTCTCTGTAACAGTCCCCTTGCACACTGAACAGGGCTGACTTAGTGACCAATAGAGTATTAGAATAATTATAGTGTGTGTCTTCTGAGGCTTGGTCATAGAAAAGATTATGCCTTTTCCCTGTTCTGTATCACTTCCTCCCAGGGAAACCAGTGCCATGCTGTGAGATACTCAAGCAGTCTTATGGAGAGGTCCAGTGTGGCAAGGAACTGAGTCCTCGTGCCTATAGTCAGCACCTATTTGCCATCCAAACAAGCAAGCCATCTTGAGAGCAGATCTTCCAGGGCAAGTCATGCCTTATGATAACAGAAGGTCTAGCTAATGTCTCAATAGCGCCCCCATGAGAAACACTAAACCAGAACCACCCAGCTAAGTTTCTTCTGAGTTTCTGACCCACAGTCACTGTGAGATAAAAAAATGTTTGTTTTTTTTTAACCACTAACTTTTGGGAGTAATTTGTTACATAGCACTAGAGCACTAATATAGACATAAATAAAATAATAAACTGTGAAATCCTATCTGTATCTTTCTTAGGGAAAATTTCCATATTTTCATATCATCTGAAAATTTCAAATTTCAGGTGATGTCATTTGTACTTTGTACAAGTCATTTGATCTTTCCTCTTGGTTTCTCCTGCAAATGGGGAGTAGTGGAACTAATCTAGCACTACAAGTCATTACTAACAGAAGATGTGAAGTCTAAAGTTCCAGGAATGAAATGCAAAGGGCTTAAACCAGCACCGTCTCCCCCACCCCCAGTATATGGAAGTTAGGATTCGAGATGGTGTGCTCCGAGATGACACCCCTGAGACCTCACTGCCTGTGTTAGCATCCAGATCAGTCAGCTTCTTCTTAACATTTCACCCTAAGCCTGCTGAATCACCTTGATGATTTTGCATACACTAATTAAAGGCTTTGTTTTAGGAGAGAAAATAACAGGTACATATTTTTTCACCTACTTGTATTACCAAAAATCTTTATGACATTATGTCAATATTTCACACAATTAGTCATATCAAACAAGCTAGTATATTTTTTATTTCTTTTTTTGGTAAATTTATTTATTTTAATTGGAGGCTAATTACTTTACAATATTGTAGTGGTTTTTGCCATACATTCACATTTCATTTTAATTTTTTATCTTTCCTTTCCTTGAAAACCAGACATGGATATGTAATACTTTGTTAGAACTAACAATTTTATAAAATTAATTGCTTTCATGGTCATTTGGGAGAAATTTTTTGAATTATCATTCTCCTTTAAGGGTTAAAAGCTTTTCAAACCCCTTCATCTTTGGATCAGAATGAGATTTTTAAAAAGTCACATTGGGACTCCAAATATTAACTGATTATTTAAATCATGATACTTCTCCAAATTTGTGTTTATCCAAATATTTCAATGTGAATTGAATGGATGGACTTATTGGGCCTTTTTTTAAAAAAAGAATTATCTATCTTGTGGCTTGAAAACATTCTCTAGGTGATATATTTTTCTTGGGAACTTGTCCTAAGGCTAAGAAACCAGTAGTGGTACAGTTAAAAAATATTGTGTATTCTTTGTGTGTCTAAAATAGCAAATCTTAATTATTCTTACCAGTTGCTTTAATTATGTAAAATTAAAATGTTTTCAGCTTATTTCTCACATACATATTAATATTGGAGGCTGTCCCCCACAAACGCCTTTACTTAGTTTAGGTTCAAATGGGCAACAGAGAAGATCAGCTCAAAATTTCTTGAAGTTCAAGGACATTGGGCTCAAGTCTGATTCTGTCACTGGGCGGTTGTGGGACTCAGTGTCCCTGTCTGTATAGAGTGCAGTGCCTGGTGGGTTGTCTCTATAGAGTTCTTCTAGGTTTAACTTTCTAGCTTCTAGTGAAACACTACAGACTTGCCTTGTGATAATGATGAGAGTACTCTGCTTTCTGACACGAAATAGGTAGACTTATGTCACCTCTGACTTGTTAAGGACCCTAAAAGGTACATTTTACCTCCTTAATTTCAAACAGGTGCAGAGTTGCCATTCCCATTTTACCACAGAGGGTAAGAACAAAGTATGTAAAGTCTCAAACCACAAGACACTTGAGGCCTACTTGGATAGCTTTCTCTGAATGGGTCAATATTTAGAAATTAATTTTGTTTTCTGATTAAGCAGTAATAGTTAAAAAAAAAAAGCACAAAGGCTCAAAACAGAATAACTTCTATGGTGTGCTTGCTCTGTGATGATACTGTTCTGAAGCCTTATTTATGTTAAATCATGTAGCCAGGAAACAACCTAAATGTCCAATGACAGATGAGTAGATAAAGAAGATGTGGCACATATATACAATGAAGTATTATTCGGCCACTGAAGGGAATGAAATCATGTCACCTGCAGAGATGTGGATGGACCTAGAGTCTGTCATACACAGTGAAGTAAGTCAGAAAGAGAAAAACAAGTATCATATATTGATGTATATATGTGGAATCTATAAAAATGGTACAGATGAACATATTTCAAAGGTAAAAACAGAGATGCAGACATAGAGAACAGAAATATGAACATGGAGGCAGGGGGAAAGGGGAGGATGGGACTAACGGGAGGTTGGAATTGCCATATATACACTACCATGTATAAAACAGATAGCTAGTGGAAAGGTGCTATAAAGCACCTTAACTCAATGCTCTATGATGACCTAGAAGGGAGGGGGTGGGTAGGGGGTGACCAAGAGGGAGGGGCTGATTTACTTCATTGTACAGCAGAAACTAACACAACACTGTAAAGCAATTGCATTCCAATAAAAAATAAATAATGTCATCTTTACAACAAGACTCTGAACTAGGCACTATTATTGTCTCCATTTTAGAAATGAGGGAACTGAGCCACAGAAAGGTTGACATAGCTCATAGGCATATAGCTCATTGGTGGCAAAGCTGGGATACAAACCTGGATATCTTGTGCTCTTAATTCCTCGCTGTACATATGAAAAGATACAAATCTTACAAATGATCATTAAAATGAAAATAAAATAGACACACTATTTTTTAAACCATCAAAGTAGCAAAAAGTTTAAAATTTTAAATTAAATAATATCCAAGGTAAAGAAGTGTATGGGGTATTTTCATGTAGTTCTAAGTGTGTAAATCAGTTCTAAGTGTGTAAATCGGTACCGCAATTATAAGTCCTCTGGATAGAGGAGCCTGGCAGGCTACAGTCCATGGGGTCGCAGATTCAGACACGAGTGAAAAACTTTCACTTCACTTCACATATATATTTATTTAAATCTTTTTCTTCCCTTTTTACACAAAATAGGGATTATTATTACATGATACATTTTCCCTTTAAAGTTTGCGAAGTTTTGCTCCATGGAAGCTCTGGAAACTCGTGCACCAATCCCTGACTGTTTTACCCTTCCGTGAGAGCCTGGCTGGGGATATGGTCTAGGGTGTGGGCCAGGGGTGGGGCCAGGGGCTGTAATATCACATGGGCTACCACTCAGGGGTGTTTTCAGGGTTCTCCCAACCCTGCCACAGACCTGATGCTTCTGATAAAGGATTTAAAGTTTGGGGAAATGGGAACATGAAAACCATTTCTTTTAGCATGTGAGTTTATCACTTGACTTTCAGACACACTTTTAATCTGTTTGCAAGTAGGGGCCCATCAACAATTGACTTCCTCCCAGAAATGGGATGAAATTATGGAAGAGGACAGGAATCAGATAACATGGTTTAAAAGGGAGGCATCTGACAACTCTAACCCTCCAAGTGGATTCAACTGTCTTCCAGTCTGCCTGCCTATACTGGTGGTGTTGCAAAGTGTCTGTTCTCATGGTTTATTCATGTTTATGAAGCACTGGTGCTGGGATGGGTGCTAGATGGAAACAACACATTAAGGGTCTGGCCTGTGGTCCAGAAAGGAAGATATGTATACATGTAGAGCTCTGATTCAAGGCAGACTCTGATGCAGTGTAACTAGTGGAGCCCTAACCAATCTGTCTGGCTTTTCAGGTGGCTCAGTGGTAAAGAATCTGCCTGCCAGTGCAGGAGATGCGGGTTCGACCCCTAGATCGGGAAGATCGCGGGGAGAAGGAAATGGCAACCCACTCCAGTGTTCTTGTCTGGGAAATCTCAAAGACAGAGCAGCCTGGCAGGCTATAGTCCATGGGGTCGCAGACACGGCTTAGTGACTAAACAACAACAACCAATCTGACAAATATAGGTGTAATAATGGGGACAATAGGATGAAATTCTGCTATTCCTAAATCCATGTTCTTGGGGGAAGAGGGAGTAATTTTCCTACTTTGCTTGCATTGATTCATTCTTGAACGCATAAACTTGAAGTCACAACCCTACATGGTTAGAATGACACCTCTGTGTTGGCATTCCCATTTTGGCTGCCTAGAGAAGTATAGCTACGTTTGACTCTGGTTCAGGGGCATCAGACATTAAATACACACAGTCTGTTAATACCTGGGAGGCAATGTGGTCTTGAATCTTTCTGGCTCCACTTGCTTATCTATAAAATGAGGATTTTTTTTTTTTAACATCTCTCTCATTTACCTCTTCCTATATACTCCTGAGAATCAAATAAGTTAATGGTTGTGAAAGCAGGCTCCATATTTTGACCACTATAGAAACGTAGCATCATATAGATTTTTATCAGAGCTGCAGGTCTATCAGATGTTTATATTTCATCCTTGGAGACCCTTGCTTTTATGTGAAATGCTGTATTCATCTCATCGGTTTTGTTTTTGTTTTTTTCTGTGAGATTAATCTTTTTATTCAGTGTCTTCAGTTTGTTTGCTAGAAAAAAAGTTGTCCAGGTGATAATGTTGATAGTCAAAAGCCAATCTGAAAACATTTTCCATCTAAGAAATGTTAAAAATCACAAATGTGTATCTTTTTAAAAACTGACTTTATCTACTATTTTACAACCTTAGTGAAAATATTATCTGTTTTAGGTGTATGTCTGCTCTGAATATTTCTGGCATTCTTCATGGGCTTGAATGTGGTTCCTGATTTATTCCTTTTAAATAACCTGGTGATCCCAGGGGGAATATCACAATCTATAAGTATCTCTATTAACAAAGAGATGGATTTTCCTTGGCTAATTACAGTATTAATTTTCATTTACAAGTTGGTAATTCTGAGCATCAATCCTTTCCCTGTCAGTGGGGTGGGGCCACTGTTTTCAGAAAAGCCCCAGGAACATCTTTTCTATCCTAATCTCCAGTCATGCCACATAACAGAAAATGTGGGGAAAAAGGATAAGATAGTTTCCTTGATGGTAGACTAAAACAGGCAGAAATTTCTCAGGTTTCTTAACACACTCTCCATGCAGAACCACACCACTCTGGGTTTCATCAGCATCTCAGAATCCTTTTCATCATTCTCCCTGCCTCATCCTAATGAAATCTCATCCCCACACCAGGTATGAAAGCATTATCATCATTATTGCAATATTTATATTCCCATTCCACTCCCCCCTTGCATATTACATCCCATGGCCAGGTGTGAGAAGAAAATCACAAAGTAAAAGCATTTCCCCACATGCTCTGTTTCTCTGCTTTGAACCCTCAGTCCCAGCTGCCAGCAGGAGCACCTCAAGGGCTTTCAGAAACTCAATCAGTTCCCAGATGAGAGCAAAACAAGATACTAACTTTCATACTGTTGTTCTCTATGATTTGGATTTTCCACTTTTTGAGTAAAGTCTAGTAATTTTGCTTCTAATGGGACAAAGGAGAACAGGAAATAAGGAGGTGCTTCTAGGGCTGGAGCTCGGGAATTAAGGAATCCCCTCAATAGAAGGCTGACCCTTTCTCTCCTTTTATTCTTGGTTTCAGGATAATGGAGATTAGAGGATGATGGAGATCTGGAAAGCATCAGAGATGAGAAGTCAAAGTATGGGATCTGAACCTGAGCTGGACCAGCGAGGACCCAGACCTAGTCGCCATGCGGGTGTGAATGAGCAGCCTTGGCTAAAAGGGCATGAAGTAGAGCCAGTCCTTGGAACTTGTTTGGGTTTCCCATAACGCTTCAACTCTGTACCATGGTTTTAGAACAGACAGAAGGGTCTTCAGAAGTCGTCTAGTCTTCTTTTATTGATTAGAAACCTGAAGCTTTTAAGGAATAGGAATTGTTGATATATCGACTTAGGTAAACAGACTTAGAAAGTGACCTGCCACAAAGCTAAAACAGGAGGACTGAGGGCCAATGAGGGATGTTTCTGAGAACTAGAAAGGAACCTGTTGTGTCTGAAGGGCTTGGTGAGTCTGAATGTGTTGAGAGGAGTTTTACAGCTTGGTCAGACAGCTCTGGGAAAAATGAGTAATAGGTACACAGAAAATTAAGCAAATGAAAAAAAAAGGGCACAAGAAAATGAAACTACAGTAATTTCACTACATAGTTTAGTTGCATGAGATGCTTATGCGATCATGATGTAAACACTATGTGTGAGGGAGAGAGGAAAGTCGAATCTTGGCTAGCAGGCATTTAACAAAATGGTAGCTAAATGGGAAAATCAGGAACTAGAACTATACACATGTTATTCAGAAACTTGGAGGTAAATTCTAGAAGAAATCACTAAAATAATTCAAAGGGGCTGCTACCAAGAGGAGCCCTTCAGAGTGGAGCAGGGGACTGCAAATTCTCATGACTAGCCGACAGTTTTATCTTAAAAGATACCGATTTTTTTAAAGGATGTTTATGCATTTTAAAGGGAGTCACTGGACCTGTCCATAAATATATAGTGCGCTCTTAGATGTGGCCAAATGATGTGCTTTTGTCAATGAAATGAGACCAGAAGTGAAGTATCAGGAAAGAAGTGTATGATCCACTGCATTCCCTTCTCTATTTCAGCCTTTGTGCATCTGGAGCTGGATTTTCCTGCCACTGGGCCCCTGAGGAAGAACAGCAGAGAGCAGAGCCTCTCAGTCAGCCCACAACTGATAGGCAGTATGAGAGAAATTGAGCCTTTGTAGTTCTAAGACACTGCGGGGCGGGTTGTTCATTAGTACCTATACTCATAGCCTATCTAACTGCTATAATCACTTCAATAAAGCTAGAATCAAGTAAAAAAACCAAAACTGTGGAAATAGCCCATTCCGTTCAAGTCACTGAGGGTGGAGCAAGGGGTAGAGAAATAAGAGTAGTGACAAGCAACTATGAAAAAGACTTATAGATAATTCACTATATCATATATATAACATATGTACATGTATATACATATATATACACGTGTACATACATAGACACATTCAATATGTATATACAGAAAATTTAAAACATAAATTATATATTTATAATATATTTAATACATGCAAACTTTATATTATTTATATTCATAAAATATAAATGTTATATATAAATATAACATAAATATAGGTTATATATTAATATAAATATTGATAGGTAGAATAATCCTCCCCAAAGATGTTCACATTCTAAGCCCTGGAACCTGTGACTATGTTCCCTACATGGCAAAAGGACTTTGAGATGGGAAGATTATACTAGATTATTCGAGTTGGTTTAATCTAATCTCATGAGTCCTTAAAAGCAGAGAATCATTCTTGGCTGCAGAAGGTTAGCAAGATGGCAGCATGAAAAGGACCCAGCCTGATTTTGCTGGCTTTGAAGAGGGAGGAAGAGGCCACGAGCCAAGAAATGTGAGTGCTGCCTAGCACTGTGTGTAGCAGCCAGAGTTCTTACTAGGACAGAGGTTGAAGTTCTTAGAAAACTCTGGTAAGATGAATTTTATTTATGAATATCAAATCTTTATATCTTTTAATAACTCACTGATTAGTTTACTAAGATTCCCTTGGTTATAAATAAAATACTATTGTCTCAGGAACTCTTCTAGGAACTTTCCATACATTAAAATAATGAGCATGCATGGTATTTCCCATCATTGATTGTTAAGAAGAAACTAATTGTATTTTTGGCCCAGGGTATAGCAAGTCAGAAGGACAAACATTGCTTTAAGGTAATCTGCACATATCTCTGTCCTAATCTATATGTGCTGATTTTGAAGTTTTAACTCCTAAAGACAATCTTTTTCCTTTTCTTTCAAGTTTTAGAAACTATTCTTTGTTATGTCAAGATTCTGACTACAACATATTAAAACATTTTGCAAACTGTAAAGTGCTACATATTTGTAAAGATTTTAGACTAGAGCCTGGAACTAAACCTTCCATCTCCATTTACAAGTAAGGAAACTTAGGCCCAAACAAGAGATGAGATATTTTCAGTCACTTAGTGCATAGGCAAGAGACCCTCAGCACTCTGCAGGGCTCTCCTTCCGAACTGCTGAACTCATTCCAGATCTCTCCTGGCGTATTTTCCATATATTATCAGAAGAGCACATTTCTCCTTCTCCTGAACAGACCTTAACAAATTACCCCAAAACGTAGAGGTTAAAGCAGCAAACACTGAATTCACAGTTTCTATGGGAATCCAGGAGTGGCTTGGCTGGGCACTTCTGGCTCAGGGTTTCTCAAGACAGCAGACAAGATGCTGGCCAGGGCTTCAGTCACCTGAAGGCTGACTGGGCAGGAGAATATGCATCCATGCTCTTTTATGTGGCTGGGGGGCTGGAAGCCACCGGGGCCTCTCCCTAGAGCTGCTCAGGTCAAGGTCACTGACCAGAGAGAGAGAAAGAGACTTGAATGCCAAACTGAAGAGCCTGAGCTTTATTTCACCTAAAACGAGGAGTTGTTGATAACATAAGAATTGCTGAAGTTTTTCCGAAGCCTTTTTGGGATTCATCATTGATGTCCAATTGCTGGGGTGAACAGCAATTTAATTATCTGGGGTGAAATCATTCTATGTTGTCTAAAATCCAGTAACTAATAGCTAAAAGAAATTCAGGAAAACAAAATTCAGTAGCAAGAATCCTATGAACACCCTGTCATGGCTCATAAAAATCACAGAAAGGGAGGCAGGGCAAACCTCACCAAGTACATCTCATTAGAACAATATTCCAGGAAGAGAAGAAAGGTTTACTTTTGGATATTCCCTTTTACAAAATTTACAATCACAGATCCTGTGACTTAAGGTTTAGAAAGGAACTTTGAAACGATTTAGACTGACATAAGCTGATGACACCCAGACCTACATTTCAGCTTAACCACACCTTTGAACTTTACACCTGTTTCTCAAGCCGCCTGGCAGTTGGTTGAACTATGGAGTCTCTCATTTCAACCTGTCAGAAATTGGATTCATCATTTTTCCATCCTACTCTGCTTTGGGTGTTTTATTTAATTAAACCATCATCTGCTCAGTCACTCAAGGCAGGAGTCAGTAGCCATTCTCTGCTGAATATGAGAAACCATATTCGACAGGGTATCACCTACTGATTCTATATCTAAACCACCTCTAGCTTCCTCTCCACTCTCAATGCTCTTGAACTGACTGCTTCTCCTCTCCCCTCCACACCTCATCAAATCTCCCCCTTGCCTCCAATCCTTTAGGAATGTGTCAACTTGCCCAGAATATTCTCTCTGTCTGCCTTGAAAATTCTTATTTACAGTTTTTCTCAAGATCTGGTTCTTATGCCACCTTCTCTCTATGGAATTAACCTATTCTTCATCTGGACTCCCCACACATTTATCACTGACTTCTAACATCATTCTAACATTTCCACCTCCTCCACAAAATAATGAGCTCTTTTTATTTTATAGTTAGAGAAACTATGGCCCCCAAAGTCTAAATGATTTACTCAAATTAAAGTTTACTCAGTTTATCAATAGCAGAGACAGGTCTAGAAGACATTCTACAGCTAGGGCTCATGCCCATGATAAAATGTATACTGCTTCCTTTGGCTACAGAGAAGCATTTGCTGGGCTGAACCCATGGTTGTCTTTGAGGTTAAAGCCATACCCCCAAAAGACCTGTTCTGCACTGGGGGTAGAGAGCCTGCCCGCTAACACTCTACTTGGTGGGCCTGCGAGCGTCTGCGTCAAGGGGCTGGGTGGAGATGTTTCGGCTTTGCTCAAAGGACGGCCTGTGGAGAGGAAGTGCCACTCCAATTTGTGAGTCCCCCATTTCCACTCCACAGAGGCTTTGTCAAGTAGGAGCCTGTCAGCTCTCATCTCCATCTCTCTTACCCCTGGGGCCAAAAGTCAAATTCGGTTTCTGCTCACTTGTTTGATTTTCAGTGGCTCCTCTGGCAGCCCCAGCTCCAGAACCTTAAGCAAGTGGCTTCTTTTGAAAGTTTAAGGTGGAAATCTTTGAGCTGGGCCCGTGCTTCCTCTGACAAGTGTGTAATTGATGGGAAATCTCTCACTGGAGGCTATCGTTTCCTGAGTCTTGCTAAAAGGCACTTTCAGCAATGGGAAGTGCTCTTAGAGACCTTTTACAATGGACTGAGCTGGGCTAAAATCGTCACCTTTTTCCTCCTGGGTGACCATTCACTATCACCAACCTTTGTGGCAACTGGAGAAGAATGTGAAGATATAGACAGAAAAGAAATCACTCACTTAATACATACAGGACAGAATGTTCTTAGGGACGGGCAGGAAAGCAGTGACTTGGAAGAAGATTGTAAAGGGTGGGTGGATGCTGCACCTTTGGGCTTTGGTTCTCTGCCTCCAAGTATCCTCTCTCCCGGGGTTCTCTGCTTTTGATTCCTGGGGCCACCACCACATCTGGCCCTTCCCTACCAGCCCCATAGGGAACACAAACCCTTTCCCTGTTTCTCTTGAACATAATTAAAACAGGCTAATACTTTCCAAAGGGGCTTCACTGACACACTAAAGATAACAAACAGAAAATATCAACAGCTTTGGAAACCATCCATCTTACTCAGGGTCACATCTCGATCCCAGGAACCCCAGGAACAGGTTTAAGAGAACTTTATCAAGCTTCCCCTGACACCGTATCCTGCTCCACCCAAGTCTTACATCTTCCTTCCCCTGCAGGTCCCCTGCCCTCCTCTCAGCTAGAAGGCCTCCAGGTACCATTCTGTTTTTTGAAACCTGGAAGGTGGTGTGGAGGATGCTTTCATTCAAATCAAATCATAGCAGGAAGGAAACCAGTCAGGAGATAATTGAAAGCTAAATTAAGGCAGTAGAACAAAAAAAATGTAAGAAATATTTAGGAGTCAGAATAAGTAGAATTTGGGGGCCTATTAGATACAGGGTGGAAGGGTTGAATCTTCCCTTTCTTGTCTTTTAAGGTATCTATTAAATTTTAAGTTGAATGCCCTATACCTTTTGAATGTTGGAAATGATATTGCTAAAAAAAGAAAAAAAGAATTGGAAAGAGGGGAAGCACAGAAACACAAGGGGAAGATCAAAATTTTGTTATTAATGAAGGCATATGGAATGGCATGTCGCCTTCTAAAAGTATAATTTATTAAGGTATAATTTACATGCAATAAAGTTTCCACACATTAAGTGTATAATTGAGTTTTGACAAATGCATACATCCATATTAATCAATATAAAGCACATTTCCACCACCTCAAAAAAAAATCCTCTTGTGCCCTGTCCAGTCAATAGCTCCACTCCCATCCCTAGGCAACCACTGATCAGCTTTCTTTAACTAAAAATTAATTGTGCATGTTCTAGAACTTCATAAAATGAATCACACAGCATATAATCTTTTGTGTCTGATCTTCTTTCATTTAGCAATGTTTTTGAGATTCATCCCCATGTATCATTTTATTTTATTGCTGAGTAATATTCTACCATTCAGATATATCACAATTTGTTTATTCATTCACCTACAGATGGACATTTGGGTTGCTTTCAGTTTTTAGCTGTTAGAAACAAAGCTGTCCTGAACATTTGTATGCAAGTTTTTGGGTGAACACATATTTCCATTTTCTTAGGAAAATACCTATGAGTGGAATTGCTAGATCATATGGAAAGTACATATACATTTAACATTGTAAGAAGCTGGTAGCTCATTTGTTAACTAACAGAACATTTCTTGTCACTATTCACCATAATTCAAGGAAAAACAAATTTAGCCCAATACTACTTGAATTATCATAAAATTTAAATTAGTGGCATCTGAATTAATGAGATTGAGCCATTATAAAACATTAAATTAATATAAAAATGGTTTGAATTTTTAATTTGTATGAAAAGAGTGGTTGTAAAAGAGTATGATAGGTACTAAGGGAAGAGAAATTTTGTGAACTTTGTATATTTCCACCCAGAAAAGAATAGCAATACATTGTTATTTTTATCAATGGGATTCAATTATATAAAATAAAACTGTGATGTGCTCTAAAAATGTACATAGGGTATTACTGTTTTACTTTAATGGAAATTATCATGGAACTTGTAGCATTGTTTTGCTTATAAAATCATGTGGATCCAGTATATGCTATGATATCAGCCTTCTGAGGTGACTCGGCCAGAAAGCTGGGACATGTATGTTGCCAGATAAGCCAGCAACTTGGAAAATTATAGCTCAACTCTTCTTAAGGATTCCCCTGTGAGTGGGCGCCTTAACATTGTCTCTAGGGGACTAACATCTCCAGGAGCAGCCTAATCATTGGCCCAGACACTTCTTTAGAAACTGATTGACAGCAGCTGCCAATCTAGATAATCACCACAGAGTCCCAATTAAAGCTCTCTGACCATCGATCTTAACCACCAGGGCTTGGGACTTTAATATAAGTCCACAAGTGGAAAAAAATTACCCCCTGAGGAAAAAGCAGTGTTTTTATAGTATGCACTATATTACACAGCCATATTATACATTATTTATAATTCCTAGATGCATTTTTAACCCATCTTCTTAAATGTTGCATTGTTAGTCTAGTAAGATTGGTATTTAGAACCTTTCTTTTTCCAATTCTTCACTTTGGAAAAGGACATAGTAAATCTGGAAGAAAATATAAATGAAGGAGTATTTTTAGAATTGACAAAAATAGGAACTATTTGAAAGTAATTTGTACTATTGTCATTGCTGGGACCTTCATTTCATTAGCCTCCTAAGGAGGAAGTGCCCAATGTTTTCACTAATCCTCCAGATGAGGCCAAGTTTAAAACACACTCTCGCTATAAGGATTATGTGAGGATGTTAAAACTTGGCCAGAAAGGTGACAAGGTATCTTGATAATTGATACAATTCTGGAGTTTGGCTGGTCTGTCCAACTGCTATGAACTAATGGTGGGTAATCAAACACAGCAGGTATGCACAGATACAGGCAAATGCCAAACAGCTTCCTGTATGCACAGAATTCAGCTTAATTAGTCACAGAGAAGAAATAGGCACATTTAAGCTAATTCAAGAAATCATTATTGTTCAAGTTGCATTCATACAAACATAAGAAATTGTTGCCCTCTTAAAACAAGCAGCTCCTACCTGCAAAGGGAGGGCACAGGAGAGTCATTTGACCTTTATATAAAAAACTGTCCAGAGGACGAATTCTCTCCATCATTTCTTTTTGTAGCTATATCCCAGGCTTATTTCTCAGTAGCTCTATTTCACCCCGTAGATGATAAATGTATGGTGCACGCTAACTCAAGAGTGGCTACTGACAAGAAATACAAATGGACTTTTAAAGTGTTTGGGTAGTTTTTCAGATGAAGGGCTACAGGTGCTGCTGGGAAAAGGAGATATAGACCTGGCTATTAAGGTAGGGCTTTCTATGACTGTGTTGAGGGGGGGGGGGGGTCTTCATTGACAACTGGAACAGGATTGGCAAGTGAGGGTTTTCCTGTTGTCCCAGAATTGCCACTAAGGCTGAGCGGTGAGCAAAAGGCACTCAGTGTCCTACTTTCTCAGTCCTGATCTCTCCAAGGAGGCTTTGGGTGGTTGGGCTCATTCAGAGTGCTAATTCCAGAATCAGCCATCCCACCCATCCCCATTCCTCCCATATCCCCCCCTCACAGGAGAAAAGGATGTGGAGGTGAGAGAGGGTCAGCCCTGTGGTTGGTACTGCATTCACAGAGAGAGGCTATTCCCTTTCATGAGTAAGTAAGGTTAAGGAGGTCCTTCCTGTTCTTAGACCATCTTGAAGTAATGTAGTTCCGCTCTCTAATTATTAATATATACAAAGGGAGGAGGTGCCAAGGGGCTTCCCTTGTGGCTCAGTTGGTAAAGAGTCTGCCTGCAATGCAGGGGACCTGGGTTCCATTCCTGGGTCGGGAAGATCCCCTGGAGAAGGAAATGGCAACCCACTCCAGTATTCTTGTCTAGAGAATCCCATGGACAGAGGAGCCTGGCGGGCTACAGTTCACGGGGTTGCAAGAGTTGGATACAGCTTAGGAATGAAACCACCACCAGGCAGTGCCTACAAGAAGTGGGGCTGACATCTCATTAATTATCACCGCTTAGGCTGTGAAACTGGAATGAGAAAAAGAGAGAGACAGTCTCCCCATCTGTGTAGGTGTAAGTGGTGGGGGGGCTCCAGCCCTGACTGTCCCCACAGAGAGGACAAAGAGGCATCTGCATCAGAGGAACATCGTAGGAAAGCCACCAGCTGGGGTTCAGTTGGAATTTTCTTTCGAATCTGTCAAAAGATCTTTAACGCACGAGGTTGATGTTTGGGCACAAGTCCCTTTCCACCTGACATGTAGCAGCCGCTACTGTCCTCCCCAAAATGATAGAAGATGAGATAGAATAGCAGGCATCCAGCCCAGAAGGCTGTTGCTGTACCCAGTTGTATAAAGAGACATCTTCACTTTCCTTCTCCCTCCTCCCCTACTGTACCCAAAGCTCAGCATTCAGAAGGTGAAAGGGAAGGTATCTGAAGCTACACCCAGCCTCCCTCCCCTGGGTCCCAAGTGCTCAGGGCAGAGGTACTGGCCTGTGCGAGGGTTATTCCTTCTCTGTCCCTGGTTGAAAAACTAACAAGTCCCAAAGCCTTCCTGGGCACTCTCGGGTAACAAAAAGTCCTGATGTTTTCAGTCACAAAGATGTTTTTCTTTCAGCCAATAATGACCAATTAACCTGCTTCATTCATCAAAACATTGCTTCATTCAGTGTTAAAGCTCTCCACTCCCCTCCCAGTTCTGGCAGGCCTCCAGCCTGGAGACTGTGGTGGGTCAGCTGCATTCCTATTCTTTCCCCACCTGGTTCTTCTACTTCTTAGCCACTCACTGGGCTGTCTCTGGGGTTGGAAATAAGATGAGGGGTAAAGAGAGAAGTGAGTGACAGGAAAAGGGTTCCCTGACTGGGTAGATGCAATCCATCCTTTGGGCAGCGTGGAGTACCATTGCTGATTCTGTCTCCTGAGTGATGCTTTCAAAAGCAACTCAGGGACCTCCCCTCTGTAGACTCTGTGCTCCCTTGTTGTGAGTGAAGCCCACTTCAGCCCCTGTGTGTCTGGGGACCCTTCCTATTGTATTTCCAGGCAGTCCTCTCTGGGGGAGTCCAAGATGACCCCAGGCTAACTCCCTGTGCCCTCTTTCTACTGTGGCCATATCTGGTCCCTGAAATAGCCTCATCCAGCCAGTTCCCCACAGTTCATGGAAGCCCTTGGCTCCTGACACAGTCTCCAATCTGTGCCCATAAACCCTTTTAGTAGGTTCTTGCTTGTGAATTGATTTTAGACTAATTTGTAGATTTTTGTCTGATAGAAATGCAAATGACTTTTGTTTGGTGCAACAGATACTTCAATGGGTTATGATTTCTGGTCCTATTGGAAACTTTTCTATCTAATCCCTCAATCTTAACATTGCTATAAATACTTAGCTTCTCAAATGCTCCTCTAAATGGTTTTAACATCTTAGTGGCTCCCTCATTGATTAGCAAGTTGAATAAAATATTTGACTTTGTTTATTTCATACTTGAAAGAGTCATAATTTTATCTTTTTGAAAATTATTCCTTAACAAGATTAAAATACAACACTTTCTGCTAATAAATTCTATTACTATTTGATGACAGTACTACCTTACCTGTCTATAGCAATTTATAGTATGCAGCTTCTTTCCTACCGTGAGAAGCTCCTTGAGGACAAACGTGGGCTGTCTTGTGCACCACTGTCTCCCTTCTGCCTGGCATAGTCTCTAGTACAAAATAGGAGCCCAATGAATATTTGTTTTGAATCTCATTTGGTGTTCTCATGAGGTAGAGAGATGCACAGATGAAATGTATTTGGATGGCTTGCCCAGTGTCACACAGGTAGTGAATTAAGAACACTGGAACTCAACCAAACCTTCTTATTTCTAGGGCAGTGCTTTTTGAGGACACTACAATTGTCTCTCATGTTATAAACAACCTCTTAATACCCCCATACAAATTAGAAATACTTCCTGGCTAAAAGCTTCCTTAAGTGACTGCTTCTGTTAGGATGCTTCTAAAAAATTTTAAACATAATTCAATAACTAATACTTCACAATTTATGGTCATAAACATGAAGTTATCTAAGGTCATGGCAATAATTTCTAGAGAAGTAATTAAGTAAATTTGAGGAGGATGATTTGTGACTGGAACACTGGAGTCATGTTTGCCCTAATAGAGCAGAGTGTCTTGGTTGAAGAAAAATCCAAATGTAAAGAATCTTTGTTTTCCAAGCAAGTCACAATTAACACTAGAAAATCAGGAGCTGATTCCATCTGCAGCTGGAATTTCCCTTAGTCCATATTGTTTCCTTGGGTGCCAATTGGACTCCCCTCTCCCTTGCCAAAAAAACAAAAAATCAAACAGACAAAACAGAAAAGTTGTTGGTCCCTTTAAAATATGTCTGAGTCCCCATTTCTTTCCATTTCCTCTGCCAGCACCCTATTATAAATCATTGTCTATTCTTATCTGAAGTGCTGAAAAAATCTCCTAGCTCATCTCCCTGTACCTGTTCTTATGCTTCTCTCACACCAACACCACAAGTAAAGTGATTTTTACAAAACAATCTGACCTTGTACTTTTAAGCCCACTCTGTGGCCTCCCGCTACTCTTAGATTAAACCTAACTCCTTAATGTGGGTTTGATGCCCCACCTGATTTGTCCTTGCCTGACTCTCTTTCCAGTTACCTCCACCTTCACTCACATGGGACTTTCCCCATCTCAGACCCTTCGCACAGCTAATCCCTCTTCCTAGAAAGTTCTACCTTTGCCTTCATTTTGCTAATTCCTGCTCCCCTATCAGGGCTCAACTTTAGTGTCCCTTTCTTGGGGAGGATGCCTGTGCTCCTCCAGCAGGTGCAGTCACACCTGAAATCTCTTTTTCAGCATCTGTCTTTCCCTTAGACTCTAAGTTTTTTGAAATTCATCTTTTCTGTAGCCCTAAGTTCACTGTGCCTAGCACAGTGCCTGACGTATACAGTATTTTACCAGTTCTCAGAAGCACCTTTTTTTTTAAACTTTTTAATATCTCTGAAATCAGGATGCAACTTTCAATCATTAGTATGTCATAAATTAAATGGCAGTATTTTTCTTCCTCAGTGTAAGTGGAATAATTGTGTATCATACAACCAACACTATCTTGCATTTGAAGAAATATGGTGGCTGCCACATGAATGAGTACCTGTAATAAAAAGTCTTCAATTATTTGTTTATTTTTTTTTTTGCCTGAATACAGAAATTCTACTACTTATGAATGACTGGGTTCTGAAAGACTATTTGTGAGTAGCAAAGCAAAACAGTCAATTGCTGTTTCCTCCACTGGTCATGGGCAGAATCAGTACATTTTCACCTGACATCTACCTAGATGTCACGCATGTTAGACGTTCATGGGGAAAGGAGTATCATATCTGAGACAGCTTATGTAAACTCCTGCCTGCTGCTCTGGTGTCTGCTGATGCAACTTCTGTCAACACAACTCTGTATCCCCACCGCTGCTCTCAGCATCTCCCCTGCCAAGGCTGATGTCATATCAGCTGCCCAAGCTCAGATCAGCTGCCCCCATCGCTGTCCTCCTTCTACACCAAATAGTTCCTTCTCTCTGCTAGCTGAACAGAACAGCCTTTTGGTGCTCACAAGACACCTGCCCTGTCATACATTCAGAACCCTTTGCTGGGAGCCCAGCTAAAGCCTCCTGGGAGAGAAGCAGGGAGCTATAGAGTGTTTGATCACTTGTCATACTCCTGCCTTGATCATTGGTCCAGAGGCCTCAGGCCACCAGAATGCTTGAATCATTTTTCTTTGGGATCCAATTCTAACAGAGAAACAGTGATATATTGGGCCCAATTTGCCTTTACATAAAACATTAGCCCATTTTTTTCACCCCCCTTCTTGGTAATCAGCTTTTTCTTTGGTGGAGATTGCCCCCCCCGATCATTTACTGAGAAAATTCCGTCCATATCCATGGGCATGTCTCAACCCTTGCGCAAGTAGACTTACATAGAACAGGTTTATTCAATTGACTGTGGCCTTGATAAGTTGCACTCAGGATTGACGAGGCTGCTATTTCTGGGTGTCCTCTCCCATCATTACCCTGCCCGGGGCTTTACAAAATAGCTGGGTTGAATCACACTGACAGAATCTTTTAGTCACTTTCAATTCTGCCAAGGAAATATAGACATGGGCTTTTGGCTTCTAAATTAACTTTGATTCCCTCCAGACCCTGATCCCTTTTAGGTCACAAAGCATCTTAAAACTGAGTTGGCAATTTTCATTTAAAAGAAAAGGAAGAAAAAAGGAAAACAGATCAGGGAGAAATAACTGAAGCAAATATGACAAAGGATTAATATCTATCTCAAGTAGAATGTTACTCAAAGTATAATATAAGTAAAGATCTTAATAAATAATTGGCATCTGCTCAAACCTTCCAAGCCTGAATGGAAGCGAGGACAGAACCATCCAGTTAGAGGGGCCACCAAACTGTGCCTGGCAGAGGGCTCTGCCCTCAAGTGCAGCAAAGAGTGGCCTTAGGAGACTGTAGTAAGCCAGGAGACACATGTGGGTTTGAATCCAGTAAACCAGAAAAGATCATCTGGTGAGGCTGCCCCAGCTGAAGGACCAGGAGCAAATGTCAGAAGCTAAAATGTTGGGAGAATTGCTGGGTATATAGACATTGAGATCCCTTAAGAAGCCAACTGAAATTACCTAGTGAAAAACTTTAAATGGGGGCAAATAACATCATTTGTTATGCTATAGTAATATCTCAAGCACGTATCATAAATTTTGAGGAGTTTATGATCTTCAAATGGAACAACTGGGCATCTGATTGAAGGAAATCTCCAAGGCAAAGGGCACCCCCAATTCCTTTGGGGTTCAGGCTAGAGGCCAGACTGGGTCAGGAGAGAGAGAGGATCTCTTCACTTGAAAATGCATCTGCTACCATGGGAGAATCTTTGGGAATCAGCTGTACTGGCAGCCCAGGGGAGGTCTATGGTACCCAGCAGAAGCCCAAAATAGCAGGGCTGCTCTCTGAGCAGGAGCCTCTCCAAAGTGATTCTGCTCTTCTCTGATATGGCCAGACATTCCTTGATGTGGACTGTCAGTCAGAGACTCCACCTGCGTGTGTGGAATGGAGGCTACATCAGATAGCTGGGTGCAGGAAGTTTTGTCAATATAAAGCTCCTCTGAGAGACAACTGTAGCCCTGAACTAGGATTACATGGTCAACCATTTAGTTGAAGACTTTGAGATTCTAAGTCCATCCATGTAAGACCTAAGAAGAATTTATCCACTTTAATTTTGGGCAAATACAGGCCCAGATACTCAAATATAAACATACACACATACGTGCACACACACACACCCCACAGAGGGGCTATTAAAAAACTTTCTACAACATTGAAGATAAATGTAACACTCAGAGATAAAGTGAAGTCGCTCAGTCGTGTCCGACTTTGCGACCCCATAGACTGCAGCCCACCAGGCTTCTCTGTCCGTGGGATTTTCCAGGCAAGAGTACCAGAGTGGGTTGCCATTTCCTTCTCCAGGGGATCTTCCCGACCCAGGGATTGAACCCAGGTTTCCTGCATTGCAGGCAGATGCAGGTTCAGCTCTTGGTCTATAGAAGTTTTCTTTTATGATATCTTGAAATGCCTTTATGTCTCATGTTCTCTTTTGCAGAAACTCTCATATGTTATGTTGATTTTCTTTTATCTTCCATGTCCATTGTTTTTCTTTCTAATTTATAAAAATCTTCTTACCATTTTCCTGGATATACTCATGTTCTGATAATTGCAGTTTCTAAGGTGACTCCTCTTTTTTTGTAGTTTTACAGTTATGTTTAGTTTCTTTCTTAAACATTGTCAGCTCACTTTTTCTTCTTTGGCGATCTTAGAATCTCTTCCTTGAGCTCTTTTTCTCTCTCTTGTGCCTTCCTTTTCAAGGGGCCATGTACTTTTTAACTTCTCTGGAGGCTGAAAAAATTTTTCTGAAATTTTTTCTATATCCTGGAGTCGCAATTAACTGTGGAAAATTCTTAAAGAGATGGGAATACCAGACCATCTGACCTGTCTCTTGAGAAACCTGTATGCAGGTCAGGAAGCAACAGTTAGAACTGGACATGGAACAACAGACTGGTTCCAAATAGGAAAAGGAGTACATCAAGGCTATATATTGTCACCCTGCTTATTTAACTTATATGCAGAGTACATCATGAGAAACACTGGGCTGGAAGCAGCACAAGCTGGAATCAAGATTGCCGGGAGAAATATCAATAACCTCAGATATGCAGATGACACCACCCTTATGGCAGAAAGCGAACAAGAACTAAAGAGCCTCTTGATGAAAGTGAAAGAGGAGAGTGAAAAAGTTGGCTTAAAGCTCAACATTCAGAAAACAAAGATCATGGCACCTGGTCACATCACCTCATAGGAAATAGATGGGGAAACAATGGAAACAGTGTCAGACTTTATTTTTTTGGGCTCCAAAATCACTGCTGATGGTGATTGCAGCCATGACATTAAAAGACGCTTACTCCTTGGAAGGAAAGTTATGACCAACCTAGATAGCATATTGAAAAGCAGAGACATTACTCTGCCAACAAAGGTCCGTCTAGTCAAGGCTATGGTTTTTCCAGTAGTCATGTATGGATGTGAGAGTTGGATGGTGAAGAAAGCTGAGTGCTGAAGAATTGATGCTTTTGAACTGTGGTGTTGGAGAAGACTCTTGAGAGTCCCTTGGACTGCAAGGAGATCCAACCAGTCCATTCTAAAGGAAATCAGTCCTGGGTATTCATTGGAAGGACTGATGTTGAAGCTGAAACTCCAATACTTTGGCCACCTCATGTGAAGAGTTGACTCATTGGAAAAGACCCTGATGCTGGGAATGATTAGGGGCAGGAGGAGAAGGGGACGACAGAGGATGAGATGGCTGGATGGCATCACCGACTCGATGGACATGGGTTTGAGTAGACTCCAGGAGTTGGTGATGGACAGGGAGGCCTGGCGTGCTGCGATTCATGGGGTCACAAAGAGTCGGACACGACTGAGCGACTGAACTGAACTGAATTTTCCCCTATAACTTGGAATGATTCTGTGTCAGATGTGAATTCCTAATCTGATTTTCACTTCTTAACTTTCTTCATTCTTTTTCTTTTTGTAATGTGTATGCGTGTGGTCCATTGTGGGTCTTTTATTCACCTGTCTTTGAGAGGGGGTCATTCTACCTAGTCTTCCATTTTCTCAAAAGTGGTGTGGTATGGTTCGGAAGGGCTTCCCTGGTGGCTCAGATGGTAAAGAATCTGCTTGCAACGCAGGAGACCCAGGTTTGATCCCTGGGTCAGGAAGATTCCCTGAAGAAGAGAATGACAATCCACTCCAGTATTCTTGCCTAGAGAATTCCATGGACAGAGGAGACTGGTGGGCTTTAGTCCATGTGGTTACAAAGAGTCAAGCACGATTGAGGGACTAACACTTTCACTTTTTATGGTTAGGAAAGAGGAGTGATCTGAAGCAGCTCAAGTGTTTCTGAAGATATTCAGGAAATCTGTCTCTTAATTTTTATTCTTTTCACATTTCAGCTGAGTAGATCATCCAGATAGGATGTAGATCTGGCTCAGAAAAAATTCCTAACTCACATTTAATGTCCATTTCATTTACGTGCATGTGTGCTCAGTCGTGTCTGACTCTTGTGACCCCATGGACTGTAGCCCACCAGGCTCCTCTGTCCATGAGATTATCCTAGCAAGAATAGTGGACTGGGTTGCCATTTCTTTCTCTAGGGAATCTTCCTGACTCAGGGATCAAAACCAGGTGTCCTCCTTGGCAGCCAGATTGTTTACCACTGTGCCACATGGGAAGCCCTCCATCTCATTTACTTCTGGAGAAATCTGGACCATGCTGAGGTTTGGAGGGTTATATATCATCTCTCAGCTGCTGCTGCTGCTGCTAAGTTGCGTCAGTCGTGTTCAACTCTGTGCGACCCCATAGACAGCAGCCCACCAGGCTCCCCCGTCCCTGGGATTCTCTAGGCAAGAATACTGGAGTGGGTTGCCATTTCCTTCTCCAATGCATGAAAGTGAAAAGGGAAAGTGAAGTCGCTCAGTTGTGTCCGACTCCTAGCAACCCCATGGACTGTAGCCCACCAGGCTCCTCCGTCCACAGGATTTTCCAGGCAAGAGTACCGGAGTGGGGTGCCATTGCCTTCTCCAGCATCCTTCTTCAAATTGATCCCCAATTCACTGATATTCTGGTATTTGGCAGATAATCTCTTGTGCCTATAACTTGAAAGTTTGTAGCTCTCTTATTTATTTGAGATGTAGTTTTCTTCTCTATTTATGTCCTTTGGATTATTTTAATATGTTATGACCCAGATAATCATGATGGTGTGGTCACTTACCTAGAGCCAGACATTCTGGAGTGTAAATCAAGCGGGCCTTAGGAAGTATCACTAAAATAAAACGAGTGAAGGTGACAGAATTCCAGCTGAGCTTTTTAAAATCCTAAAATACAATGCTGTTAAGGTGCTGTACTCATTCTGCCAGCAAATTTGGAAAATTCAGCAGTGACCACAGGACTGGAAAAGGTTAGTTTTCACTCCAGTCCCAAAGAAGGGCAATGCCAAAGAATGGTCAAACAACTGCACAGTTTCACTCATTTCACATGCTAGCAAGGTTATGTGCAAAATCCTTCAAACTAGGCTTCAGCAATATGTGAACCAAGAACTTCCAGATGTACAAGATGGATTTCAAAGAAGCAGAGGAACTAGAGACCAAATTGACAATATTCGTTGGATTGTGGAGAAAGTAAGGGAGTTCCAGAAAAATATTTACTTCTGCTTTATTGACTATGCTAAAGCCTTTGACTGTGTGGATCACAGCAAACTGGAAAATTCTTAAAGAGATGGGAATACCAGACAACCTTATTCTCCTGAGAAACCTGTATGCAGGGCAAGAAGCAACACTTGGAACCTTACATGGAACAACTGACTGGTTCAAAATTGCAAAAGGAGTACATCAAGGTTGTATACTGTCACCCTGCTTAGTTAACTTCTATGCAGAGTACATCATACAAAATTCTGGGCTGGATGAATTACAGTCTGGAATCAAGATTGCCAAGAGAAATATCAATAACCTCAGATACACAGATGATACTACTCTAAAGGCAGAAAATGAAAAGGAACTAAAGAGTCTCTTGATGAGGGTGAAAGAGGTGAGTGAAAAAGCTGGTTTAAAGCTCAACATTCAAAAAATGAAGATCATGGCATCAGGTCCCATCACTTCATGGCAAATAGAAGGGGGAAAAGTGGAAGCAGTGACAGATTTTCTTTTCTTGGGCTCCAAAATCACTGCAGATGGTGATTGAAGCCATGGAATTTAAAGATGTCTACTCCTTGGAGGAAAAGCTATGACAAACCTAGACAGTGTTTCAAAAAGCAGAGACACTACCTTGCCGACAAAGGTCCATATAGTCAAAGTTTTGTTTTTTCCAGTAGTCATGTATGGATGTGAGATTTGGACCGTAAAGAAGGTTGAGCACTGAAGAATTGATGCTTTTGAACTGTGGTGCTGGAAAAGACTCTTGAGAGTCCCTTGGACTGCAAGGAGATCAAACCAGTCAATCCAAAAGGAAATCAGTCCTGAATATTCATTGGAAGGACTGATCTAAAGCTGAAGCTCCAATACTTTGGCCACCTGATGTGAAGTCAACTCATTAGAAAAGACTCTGATGCTGGGAAAAGTTGGAGGCAAAATAGAAGGGCGTGGCAAAGGATGAGATGGTTAGATATCATCACCAACTCAATAGACATGAATTTTTGCAAACTCCAGAAGATAGTGGAGGACAGAGGAGCCTGGCATACTTCGGCCCATGAGGTGGCGAAGAGTCGGACAAGACTTAGAGACTGAACAACAATAATAGGTTATAAAATAGGCACTCTAGTGAACAGACTTTTTACCAAAAGTCCAATGTAGTTTGGAAAATAAAAATCTGGTGACATCACCCCCTTAGTCTGCTGCAGTAATATAGTCTTCTCCCATCTGCATCTCTAGCCCCTTCCTGCAGTTTTGTCTCCTTCACCCTTCTGTATCATGTGACATAATTACTTGTTCTCCCCCTGAACTCTGTTTCCTGATATCTTTTGTTCCCTCCACCTGGAATGCTATTTCTCCTCCACTCCATTTGCTAAACTCCCCTTATACTCCAGGCTCAGTTTAAACATCACTTGTCAAAGGATGCTTTTTCTGAACACTCTAAGTTTATGTCCATGCCATGCCTTTCGCATAGTATGTCAAATCTCCCTTCATATTTGGTTAGCAGTTCCCACAACAACATCTTAATTTCTCTTAATGTTGTTAAAATGTGGATTGGACAACAAATAATAAATTCAAGTCTACTACTGCAGCTTTCAAGTGAATATTGTCTAGACCAGATATATTAATGTCAAAGTAAAAACACATTGAGAATTGATTTTGAAGGGTTGTGTTTTTGTTTCTGTTACAGATATTCAAGCTAGAGTAAAAATAGTATTGAAGAAGATGTATAATAAAAAAAGGATGTTGTGGAAATGTGTATCTAAAAGTTCACTGACCTGTGCCTAGGTCAGTGCCTGTCACACAGAAGGTGCTCAATAAATGTTTTGTTGAACAAATGAAAATTCTCCAAGCCAGGCTTCAGCAATATGTGAACCGTGAACTTCCAGATGTTCAAGCTGGTTTTAGAAAAGGCAGAGGAACCAGAGATCAAATTGCCACCATCCGCTGGATCATCAAAAAAGCAAGAGAGTTCCAGAAAAACATCTATTTCTGCTTTATTGACTATGCCAAAGCCTTTGACTATGTGGATCATAATAAACTGTGGAAATTTCTTAAAGAGATGGGAATACCAGACCATCGGACCTGCCTCTTGAGAAACCTATATGCAGGTCAGGAAGCAACCGTTAGAACTGGACATGGAACAACAGACTGGTTCCAAATAGGAAAAGGAGTACGTCAAGGCTGTATATTGTCACCCTGCTTATTTAACTTATATGCAGAGTACATCATGAGAAACACTGGGCTGGAAGAAGCACAAGCTGGAATCAAGATTGCTGAGAAAAATATCAATAACCTCAGATATGCAGATGACACCACCCTTATGGCAGAAAGTGAAGAGGAACTAAAAAGCCTCTTGATGAAAGTGAAAGAGGAGAGTGAAAAAGTTGGCTTAAAGCTCGGCATTCAGAAAACTAAGATCATGGCATCTGGTCACATCACCTCATGCGAAGTAGATGGGAAAACAATGGAAACAGTGTCAGACTTTATTTTGGGGGGCTCCAAAATCACTGAAGATGGTGATTGCAGCCATGAAATTAAAAGATGCTTACTCCTTGGAAGGAAAGTTATGACCAACCTAGATAGCATATTAAAAAGCAGAGACATCACTTTGTCAACAAAGGTCCATCTAGACAAAGCTATGGTTTTTCCAGTAGTCATGTATGGATGTGAGAGTTGGACTCTGAAGAAAGCTGAGTGCTGAAGAATTGATGATTTTGAACTGTGGTGTTGGAGAAGACTCTTGAGAGTCCCTTGGACTGCAAGGAGATCCAATCAATCCATCCTAAAGGAGATCAGTCCTGGGTGTTCATTGGAAGGTCTGATGTTGAAGCTGAAACTCCAATACTTTGGCCACCTCATGCGAAGAGTTGACTCCTTTGAAAAGACCCTGATGCTGGGTAGGATTGGGGGCAGGAGGAGAAGGGGACGACAGAGGATGAGATGGCTGGATGGCATCACCGACTCGATGGACATGGGTTTGAGTAGACTCCAGGAGTTGGTGATGGACAGGGAGGCCTGGCGTGCTGGGATTCATGGGGTCGCAAAGAGTCGGACATGACAGAGCGACTGAATGGAACTGAACTGAGGTTTATGTTGCTGTACAGTACAGTCCCTCTGTATAGAAATAAAAAGAAACAAGAGGTTCTTTTCCTGTACAGTATAGTCCCTCTGTATAGAAATAAAAAGAGACAAGAGGTTCTGTTCAGGTAGAAGAGAGAACGGGTCAAGATAAATCAGGGTGTTTATTCAAGTTGTTCTGTCAGCTTGCTTCATTTGTTTTCATACTTCCTGTTCATAGGTAACTACTTTGTAAACCCAGATGAGAGATGGAAGGCCTGCGGATTCCTGCTAACAAGCTGTGTGAGGCATTCTCAGCATTTCTCCAGGCTGTCAGAGGGCTTAGATCAAGTGTTCTCACACATTGCCTAAGCTCTTCTCAGACATATTTGCTCCAGGCTTTTATCAACTGCCAGGAAACAAGCCGCTGTGAGTTCCAAACCTAGCAGGTATGTGAAGCTGTCAGCATGTACAATTCTGATCAACTGGAGAGGAGGAGTTGTGCTAGGGTCAGTTGTGTGATACCCCTCCCCTCTGACCAGTAGGAATTTGTGCAAGTTCCAGGCTCCAGCTGAACGAGGAATCGCTATAGAAGGAGGTTGGCCTGGGGACTTCCGCCAAGCTGGCTCCCCAGCCCTACGTAGCCCCACCGGTGTCCTGTTATTTGAGACGACGTGGGATTCCAAGGGCAGGCTTAGCTCTGGTAGCCTCCACTGCCAGCAGTCCATGGGCTGCACTAGATTAACTCTAACGTCTGTAAACCATTTAAAATGTGGCTTATTGTGACGCTGAATTTGTTTTACCTGGTTTTAAAAAACTGAGAATTTAATTAACTTTTTTTTTCTTTTCAGCTCTTTATAGAATTGAAAGTCAACTACTTTATGCTCAGTGACGTGTTCATTGTTTTAATAGCTCTGAGGTTGTGTCTAGGTCTTAACTTTTGCATGTGGTGCCGTTTTTCAACTAATTACTTTTCAAATGTGTTAAGACTCCTTTTTAAATCTACTCTGCTTTAGAGTGATATTACCATTTTATCTTTTAAATTTTATTAACTTTTATTTGGGTGGTTTAAAGAGTTTTCAGTAGTGAGATTCTATTCTCTTAACTAGAATCATAGACTTTCAGAGCTGGGAAGGCTCCTGAGATCTTTGCTACAACTCTTATAAAGGTGAAGAAACCGAGGTAAAGATGTTAAGACACTTGCTCAGATTCTCACAGCCAGAGGTGGAGTTGGGGTGAGAAAAATCAGGTTTTCTAACCCTCAATTGAAAGGTATTTTCACTTCAGCTGGTTATCTCTTTAAGATATTTTCACCGGCTTAGTATCTTACTCTGATAGTCACCACCACTGCCTTTGATGAAGATACATATGCCAACCTGTATGAAAAAGACAAAGGTGGTGAATTATAACTACAGTTAATGTGATTTTTGTCAATTCCTCACCCAAGTCCCCAAAATTGCCAATACCCATGTCAGACAGTCAATCAATGGTTAATTAGTATTAAGTCCTTCTATATGTCAGGCACAACATCTGCCAAAATATGGAAGCCCTTGGTTCTTGTGATAGGGACACAGGAGTCATGAAGTCCTAGGAAGCATATCAATAATCTGGCAAACTAGATTTAGCAGTGGATATGGGGGTGGGGGTGCTTGAAAGCCAGATGTATTTAGATTACACATCATGAGCTAAAATAGCAGAAAAAAATCAGATGTGCTCTTTCAACTGGTAATACTGATAAAGTATACTGACTTTAGTAAGTTCTTATATTTTGTTGCAATAATAATAATAGCAATAATATTTTCATAGCATCTTACAGTTTGCTAAGCTCTTGCACTTTTAAAATCTCATATAATTGTCACAATAAATATTTTAGATAAGTATCTTCCTTTTCAAAAAATGACACTGAGACTCTAAATCTCACAGCATATTGTTTGGAGAAATTAGATTTCAACCTAGCCCCTTCCTATTCAAAAATTTCATGATGTGTTTCTTCAACACACATTCATGGACCATTGTTTACGTGCCAGAGACTGTAGCAAGGAATGATTCCATCAAAAGTGCAAAATTGGTTCAACACAAGGAAAATTATTAGCTTAATCTATCACTTCAATAGACAAAGCAGCAAAAATTAGGTTTTGTGGCTACACTGGAGCGATAAGAAACAGCTCTCTTTGGATTAGCTCATCCAAGTTCACATTTTACAGATGAGGGAAATCTGGCATGGAGGTGGGAAACAGCTCAAACATTCAGTGAGACAGAAGCAACTGTAAATCGGGTAGCTCAGATATTTCTAGTAGACAGCAGTGCTTCTCAGGAGACACACAAAGCTATGTACTTGGTAAAAATCCTTGTGCATTTCTGAAGAGCAAGAGCAGGTATACACACACCACACACACACACACACACACACACACACACAGATAAAATACACGTTCAGTTCAGTTGAGTTGCTCAGTCGAGTCCTACTCTTTGTGATCCCATGGACTGCAGCACGCGAGGCTTCCCTGTCCATTGCCAGCTCCCGGAGTTTATTCAAACTCATGTCCACTGAGTCAGTGATGCCATCCAACCATCTTGTCCTCTGTCGTCCCCTTCTCCTCCCACCTTCAATCTTTCCCAGCATCAGGGTCTTTTCCAATGAGTCAGTTCTTTGCATCAGGTAGCCAAAGTACTGGCGTTTCAGCTTCAGCATCAGTCCTTCCAATGAATATTCAACACTGATTTCCTTTAGGATGGACTGGTTGGATCTCCTTGCAGTCCAAGAGACTCTCAAGAGTCTTCTCCAACACCACAGTTCAAAAGCATCAATTCTTCAGCGCCCAGCTTTCTTTACAGTCCAACTCTCACATCCATACATGACTACTGGAAAAGCCATAGCTTTGACTAGATGGAACTTTGTTGGCAAAGTAATGTCTCTGCTTTTTAATATGCTGTCTAGGTTGGTCATAACTTTTCTTCCAAGGAGCAAGCATCTTTTAAATTCATGGCTGCAGTCACCATCTGCAGTGATTTTGCAGCCCCCCCAAAATAAAGTCTGTCACTGTTTCCCCATCTATTTGCCATGAAGTGATGGGACCAGATGCCATGATCTTAGTTTTCTGAATGCCGAGCTTTAAGCCAACTTTTTCACTCTCCTCTTTCACTTTCATCAAGAGGCTTTTTAGTTCCTCTTCACTTTCTGCCATAAGGGTGGTGTCATCTGCATATCTGAGGTTATTGATATTTTTCTCAGCAATCTTGATTCCAGCTTGTGCTTCTTCCAGCCCAGTGTTTCTCATGATGTACTCTGCATATAAGTTAAACAAGCAGGGTGACAATATACAGCCTTGACGTACTCCTTTTCCTATTTGGAACCAGTCTGTTGTTCCATGTCCAGTTCTAACGGTTGCTTCCTGACCTGCATACAGGTTTCTTAAGAGGCACGTCAGATGGTCTGGTATTCCCATCTCTTTAAGAATTTTCCACAGTTTGTTATGATCCACATAGTCAAAGGCTTTGGCATAGTCAATAAAGCAGAAATAGATGTTTTTATGGAACTCTCTTGCTTTTTTGATGATCCAGCGGACGGTGGCAATTTGATCTCTGGTTCCTCCGCCTTTTCTAAAATCAGCTTGAACATCTGGAAGTTCACAATTCATGTATTGCTGAATCCTGGCTTGGAGAATGTTGAGCATTACTTTACTAGTGTGTGAGATGAATGCAATTGTGCAGCAATTTGAGCATTCTTTGGCATTGCCTTTCTTTGGGATTGGAATGAAAACTAACCTTTTCCAGTCCTGTGGCCACTGCTGAGTTTTCCAAATTTGCTGGCATATTGAGTGCAGCACTTTCACAGCATCATCTGTGAGGATTTGAAATAGCTCAACTGGAATTCCATCACCTCCCTAGCTTTGTTCATAGTGATGCTTTCTAAGGCCCACTTGACTTCACATTCCAGGATGTCTGGCTCTAGGTGAGTGATCACACCATCGTGATTATCTGGGTTGTGAAGATCTTTTTTGTACAGTTCTTCTGTGTATTCTTGCCACTTCTTCTTAATAACTTCGGCTTTTATTAGGTCCATACCATTTCTGTCCTTTATCGAGCCCATCTTTGCATGAAATGTTCCCTTGGTATCTCCAATTTTCTTGAAGAGATCTCTAGTCATTCCCATTCTGTTGTTTTCCTCTATTTCTTTGCATTGACGGCTGAGGAATGCTTTCTTATCTCTCCTTCCTATTCCTTGGAACTATGACAAGAGTGCAGTAAAATTAAAAGGTCAAGATAAAAAAAAATTCTTTAAAGAAATAAACTAAATGTTCAGACCAGGGGGTTGGTTAAGTGTGTGTACTGAACACAGAATAACTGGAGAGATCCCCCCCTCCAAGAAGACTTCCCTAACATCCCACATTCACACAGATCACTGTGAGGACTTCTCCACGTCACTCTCCACTTCAGCCCTCGCTTTTGAGGAATTTGTATATGCTTCTTTCCTCAGTTCTAGGTTCCTGGATCTAGGGAACCATGCATTGCTCATCTCTGTTTCTATTCCACCCGACTCTCACCTTTGCCACTGAAGACTGACCTGTATCTTATATATATTAGGCCAAAAATGGCAAACAGGTTTTGTTTGCAGCATTAGCCCTAATCATTTAATAATAGCTTCCTGGAGCACCATGCTGAGAATTGTTCTGAGGCTGAGTACAGGCTTAGTTAAAAATACTGCTACAATCAATTGTATCTTCCGTACACATGGGAAAGAATAGAGCACATATACCATGCCTTGCATAGGAAACTACACATTGGTCACACTGACCTTGAGTAATAATTTGTCTAACAAATGCATTGATTCATCTTGTAATGCCTAGTATATTTATAAAACAGAGACACTCACATATAACCATGGTATATAGCAGACTATGTTAAAGGCGATTAGTAAAAATAAATAAATAAAACATACTTCGGTTTTAATTCCAGAAGAAAAGACATTACAGCTAGCTGGGAAGACTAGAGTCTTCGTGTGAGATGTAGACTGAATCAAGCTGTGAAAGATGGACAAAATGCTAAAATCTTAACAAGAAGAATTAGCAAGAAGGGCAATCCAGTCAGGGGAACCAGTGTGAACAAGTACATGAGACAGAAAAGAATACGTCAGTTTGGTGGAGGGGCCATCTAGCATTCCCCTTCTTCCTAAATGAACCTCAAATTTCTTTCAGACATTCACCCTTCTATCACACAGCTCCATGTGTCAGGAAGACTGACTCGTCTCCCAGCTCTAAGATGGCCCTGACTAGCTGAAGAGTAATGCCACTCGTGATTGTCAGCAATTAGTCTGAGAACAGCATGCATTCTGTTTCTGGCCAATGAGAGATGAGGGGGAGTTTTCTATCCCAAGGAAAAAACCACAGGAAAGATGGTGTCCCTCTCTCTTCAAGTCGTCACCACGTGTGGGTATAATACTAGGAGCTGCTGGAGCCAATTGCTTCTGGTCTGAGGTTGAATCCATTATCAAGAATGGCAGAGCAGAGGGGTGGGGTCCTTGATTGCATCGCTGAATTGCTAAATCAGTCATCCCTGTAGCCCACCCAATCTCTGGAATCCCTGTTACGTTAGAGAACACACTTCCTTCCTCTAGAAGTCAGGTCGGGTTTCTGATGGAGGTAGCCAAAAGGATTCTGAGCCCTTAGAAAATGGTGAGCAGTCCCGACTGGTTCGAGCAGAAGTTACCTGAAGGGAATGGGAGGGAGAGACAGCTGGGAAAGAAAGCTGGGGGCAGACCTCATAAGACCTTACATGCCAGGACAAAGACTTCATAAATGATGGGGAGCTGATGAAAGTTTTGGTAAGTAGAGGGGAGCAGACTCTCAGAACAGATGGGATAAATATTGGTGCAAATACGTGGTGCAGCTAGAGGAGAAAAAAAAAAACAACAATTTGATTCAGACTTTTCTCTCCTTAGTGAAATATGCATCTTCTGAGCAGCATCTTAACCAGACTGGGAACATTATGGAAAGGACGTGGGCGTGAGTGATGATCAAGTTCCCGGGCACTGGTCTCAATGGTCACACTCATACACAAATGCTGCCCTTGGCTGCAGTCTCGCCAACATCATGTGTGAAACCAAACAGTTGGTTTCTCTGCTTTCCTTGGCAATGGCAAAGCCCCAGTTGGAGGCCCATGTTTGTGCTGAACTCCAGGTGGCACAATTCTGATTTATAACTTTTTAAATTATTATAAATGTGATTTCTTTTCATTGTAGGAAAATTGGAAAATACATACAACAAAAAGAAAATAAGACACTTTTCAATCTATCTCCAAAAGATAAGTTACAGATAATATTTTGTTGTAGCCCTTCAAGACTTTGTGTCTGTATATGCATGTGCATTCAGTAAGCAAAAATTATATCATAATGTATATATTGTTTCATCTTTTTTTCACTCGGCAATATATTGTGAATGACTTCACATATCAATAAATATTTTTCCACAAGATTATTTTTAATGGCTCCATGAACTTTGTTCTAAGGAAATATCATGGTTTATTTGATCAGTGCGCATTGTTGAATGTTTATGTTATCTCCAATGTTTGTTATTATGTACACAGATGCCGTTGCAATGAACACTATTATACATGTACACAATTCACATACATTGTTCAGTTATCATCTTAGGATATAATACTGGAAGTAAAATTGCTAAACAAATGTAGAATAATGTTAAAAAGTAAAAATATCGTTTTGAATTCTCTCAACGAAGTATATAAATAAATGACAGTGTCCCCTTCATATGAGTCCTCCATTCTACATTTTTTCCCAAGCTTTTAGAATATCTCTTTAATATCTATTTAGACATATATCTAGATAAACAAGTATCTATCTGTATAATTTATATATTTATGTAACTTATCTTATATAATTCAATATATATATATACATACAAATATACATGTATATATGTGTATATATATATACATATATTTAGATGAGGTGGTGGTGGCTTCCCTGGTGGCTCAGATGGTAAAGAATCTCCTTGAAAGGTGGGAGACCTAGGTTTGATCCCTGGGCTGGGAAGATCTCCTGGAGAAGGAAATGGCTACATACTCCAGTATTCTTGCCTAGAGAATCCCACGGACAAAGGAGCCTGGTGGGCTACAGTACATAGGGTCACAAAGAGTCAGACATGACTGAGCAACTAACACTTCCACTTTCATAAATATACAGATATATATATATATAGATATATACACTTTGATTTTCACAAGAACAATAAATCTGTTGTGCTGGTATGACGATTTCTGAGTACTGCATGTCACTGCTGCTACTACTGCTGCTAAGTCGCTTTAGTTGTGGCCGACTCTGTGCGACCCCATAGACGGAAGCCCACCAGGCTCCTCCGTCCCTGGGATTCTCCAGGCAAGAACACTGGAGTGGGTTGCCATTTCCTCCTCCAATGCATGAAAGTGAAAAGTGAAAGTGAAGTCGCTCAGTCGTGTCCGACTCTCAGCGACCCCATGGACTGTAGCCTACCAGGCTGTGCCGTCCATGGGATTTTCCAGGCAAGAGTACTGGAGTGGGGTGCCATTGCCTTCTCCAACTGCATGTCACATTGTCCCAACAACAATATCACCTTTCTATTGAAATTGGATGGGATTATGCTTTCAAAACAGGACAAGGGACCCAACTGCTGCCAACAGGCATAGCACCAGGGTATAAAAGGTAATTAAGATTACTGACAAAGTCAGGTGACTTCAAACTCTCATTTCACTGCAATTCAATCATGAATCACACTTTAAACTCTTTCAGATTCCTTGTTCTTTCCATCTAAGAATGACTGGGGCACCACCTCCTCCTTTCTCCTTGTGGCCATGGTACACATAATATCACATAATATCTGAAGATTTGACTGATTCATTGACTTTCTCAGTGCTGTCATTTAACCTCTCTTACTTAATTATGCAACCTGTGAAATGGGATGGCAAGGTGTGATATAATGTGACTGAAATGGACACACAGCATTCTAAGAGGTCAGATCAGAGTAGCAAAGTAAAACCAAAGGCATTTTCTGGAGTCAGGATGGACAATGCCAAGGGTGCGGCCCCCAAGCACAAGTCAATGTCAGTGCAGTGACGAGGCAGGGAATGTGTGCTGGAGGATCTGCAAGGCAAACTGAATCATCCCACTGGGCTGTGATTCCCCGGCATGAGGCATCTTTGTGGAGCCAAGCACACACCTCCCTGACTATTCTGTGAACTGCCTTAAAGATACCACCTGCTAAGGGTAGAACCAACCATCTGCGAGCCAAAACATGACATCACAATCATTTTGTACAATGGTTGAGACCTAGAATTCAAGTCAGATTCACTATATTTAACAATTCTTACTGAGCATTGATCATACTGAAGTCCTGAGCCAGGCTCTCAGGATTCAGAGGTAAATAAGGCATAGTCCCTGTCTTAGTGGGACTGAGACACATATGGGACTGAGACACATATACACAAGACTATTTCAGTAAACTATGCTGGTCACAAAGACAGGGACCAGAAAAACTGTTCTGGAATACTTTTCAGTTGCACAAGGAAGATTACATGGAGGGAGTGGCATTCGGGCAAAGAACTCCAGATATGCAGAAGTGGATCAGATGGAGATACAGCGGCATGAGAGCATTCAGGCAGAAGCTGCAGCGCATGCAAAAGTGAGAGTTTAATAGACTAGGTCAGGAACTGCTTGGAATTTGTAGTGACCAAAGCACAGAAGACAGGGGAGGTGATGAGAGCTAAAGTCAGGGAGGTAATCAAGGGCCACATAGGATCCCCATATACCATGCTAAAGATAATGAGAGCCATTGAAATAGTTAAGCGCAATGACGGCCAGACGGGCATTTTAGAAAGATCACTGTGGCAAATGGATTGGAGAAAGCAAGGTGGAGGCAGGGAGACCCCCACCTTTGAAAACTCATGTCAAAATAAATAATTTTCTTTTTAAAATTCTCCTCTGTTCTTTATTCATTAACATTTATGGAGTGTCTAGTAAGTGTCAGACCTTGTATGAGGCACCAGAGATAGAAAGAATAGGACATTCGCCTTGTTAGAAAGTGGTTGATTGCCTGGGGCAGCTATGTGCTTGGGCGATGGGTTTGTTCAAGAGTGCGTGTCCTTAGAACTTAAGCACACTGAATTCTCTATGAAATGCACCGCAAAACCTCCTGCTTAGCTTCGGCTTCCTTAAGAAAGCAGTCCTCCCATCCCCCTTAATCCAATTAAACGAGCTCTCCATCGTTGTGAATGCCAGCCTGGCCATGCAGAAAGCTCCTGGCCATGGAGGATGTCCCGTCCCTAGAGCTTGGCCTGTGCTGTTTGTTGGGCCCTTGCTCCTCCCCTGAGCTGTTTCCATGGGCTGCTGGCCATACTTTGAAAAAATGCACAGGTTGCCAAACTGTCAGCAAAAGCTTTAATGAATGGTTCTAATTACATTCAAGTAGCAGAGCCCACTGCCATTTTAATCAAATCTGGGCCTGGCAAGCTCTTTGGCGGGAATACAAGAGAAAGCCTCATGAAAATTCTGCCAAAACACTAATCACCTTTTATCCGAAATTTGCCTGATGGAGGCCTGGATGTAAAACGCTTAGGGGGAAAGAAAGAAAAAAAACCTAACAATAACAACGCTTGGATATTTTAAGGAGCTTATTTTGGGGCTTGCCATAAATTATTCCACGTGAGGAGGGGAGAAAATTCCAAGTCAGGAGTTGCCAGGTGACTTCCCTTCAGGAACAAATCTTCACTGAGGCAGAGGGGATGAGCCCTTCCAGGGCCCAAGACAGAAATGCTTGGCCAGGTCCAAGTGTAGCTTACATACTAACAGAGGCATGATCACGTGGCCTTGTTAGAGACCTTGTCAGAATCCAGCTTTGGGAGACAAAAGACCGCCAGCCCTGCTCCGTGTCCTGGTGTCACCTTGAATCTATACCCTGTCACTAACTGGAATTCTTCCAACCTGACACAGGGTGGTAGTAAATAACTTTTTTTTTTGGTAAGGGTGGCTTTCATATTAATTACTTCAATTCTCAAAAGCTGAAGGGTGGGGGCTTCCTCTACTGAACTATTCAAGGCGAGGATGCAGAGCAATAAGGGAACTAAAACCCAGACAACTCTGTTCTAGCCAGAGCGAAACAGAAAGGAAAGGCTTGAAACAGACCAGGTTCCTCTCCCCTGGGGCAGAACAAGAGGAGAAGGATTCAAATTGCAGCAAGAGGGAATTCATTTACAAATAAAAAAGAAACTTCCTGACAATGAGGATAGACAGTGAATAGGGAACTGAGATAAGGGGTAAAATCTCCTTTACTCACTGACTCTGCCCTTGGAATACACTGCCGGTGTTTCTACACACTGTCCATCTCTAAAAGCTGGTGCCCTCAGGGAACAAAATGAAGGTCTCTAACGTTTAATTCTTGTATCTTAAATATCTCAGCCAGTTGTTACCCTTAGTTTGTTGGTTAGATTCAATTTTCCACATATTTTGTATCTTTACTCTCAGTATGAGGCTTCCAAGAACTCTGGGATATGAGAGAGTCTGGGGTGCCTGAAAGTGTTTCATGCATGAATTTGGAAGCTGTTTTTATATCTAATCCCTGCTTGCTAAATCGCTTAAGTCGTGTCAGACTCTTTGCAACCCTACAGATTGTAGCCTGCCAGGCTCCTCTGCTCTGTCCATGGGATTCTCCAGGCAAGAATACTGTGGTGGGTGGCCATGCCCTCCTCCATGGGAACTTTCCGACCCAGGGATCGAACCCTTGTCTCTTATGTCTCCTGCATTGGCAGGCGAGATTTTTACCACTAGTGCCACCTGGGAAGCCTGAGCCTGAGTTTCTGTCACTCATAAAATAAGTATTAAAATACTTGCTCTGTCTATTCTACAGAACACTTGCAAGGATTAAATAAGATCCTTGTAAGTGTATAAAATATTCTATATATTTTATATATAGTGTATATAAAATGAACTTTAAACATGACAGCACTTTACAAATGTTTGCGCATTTCTTTATTTTTATATGAATGTAGCTATAAAAGAGCAAAGTTTTGAAGCTGAGTCTTGAATATCACAGTTCGCTGACCAGGAGAACCTGCATTTTTGTTTCCTCATCTGTAAAATGGGTGTAGTACTGCCTCATAGTGTTGTTGAGAGAACTTGGTAAGATATAATGAAGGTGAAAGCACTATGAAAAATGAAATAACAGAAATACATTACACTAAAACGTGTTTACTGTGGGACCTCAATTATACTGGTTGGATCCTGGAGATGTGCCAGAAACAGAAAATTAGTCAAAGCCTGTCATTTAATTTGGGGAGAACAAACATTTCAACAGACCTGGGGTTCCAACAAAACAGATGTCTATCCAAGCAATGTTTCTGGGACTCCACTGAGGTGGTGGTGTCCAGCTCATGCTCCCACACAACTAGAAGACCAGGTTGAGCGTCCACGCCTCCAGGATTAATCTTCCAGAAGATAAAACTCCAACCCCAAAATGCAACTCCTCCAGAGCTCAGGTGAGGACATTTGGTAGGTAAGTTGCCAATGGGCAGACAACATTTCTTACTCCTTATCTGAGCAATAGCTAAAATCATGGGATAAACCTTCCTTTTATCTTTGAAAAACTTGGACTTAAAAGAAAATATCCATGAGACAGAAGTAGGGTCACATAACCAAAGCTGAATACAAAAGTGTGGTAAGGGAGGACACTTAAGAACAATGTCCACAGGCCTGAGCCCAGGAGGTATAGAGTGTTCTCTAAGAAGGACCTGTAAGGAAGCATGGGAAGGTAGATGGGAGGATGGACTTGTAAGAACCCAGGAATGCTGAGACCAAATAAGGTGAGAGATAAAATTTAAAAGGGGAGGAGAGAGAAAAAAGGTTTCAACAAACTCAGAGAAAAAGGAAAAAAAAGGTACAATCCAACAATGAGAGCAGCATTTCCCAACATGAGTTTCTGAACATTAATTTTGTGAAATGATATTATTAATAAAGGATATAAAAAAGAAAAGAACTCTAGTCAAATAAGTTTCAGAATTGCTGGGTTGTGTAATCAATTAATGAAGTTTCTTTATCGAGGGACTTCCCAGAGAATTTAATGCTAACGTGCACTGAATGTCTCTAAGAAGATATAGTGAGTGTATTTCCCAAACTTATTTGACCACAGTATTTTTACTTTTTTCCTATAAAGCATCTTGCAGAAATAGAACCCCATAAAACAGTTTGGCTTAAAAAACGTTGGTTTAGAAGATCCAAAAGAGAATATGATTCCAGACCAAAGGAGCCTTTGGAATATTAGAGATTTTGTCATTCTATTAATTCATTTATGTATTCATTCCAGAAATATTTCTCACCATGTACTCGTACTAGGCCCTATCCCAGGCCCTGGGAATACAGTGGTAAACAGGCAGATGAGGTCCTTGCTCCCATGGAAGGTCTATTACTGAGGATGGAAAGGAGAGTTAAAAACATAAACGAGTAAATATATGAACAAGACTGTGGTAAACTGGATAGTGGACCCTAAGGAAATCTACATCTTAACCCCTGGAACTTGTGAATGTTACCTTATATGGCAAAGAGGGGTTCGAGAATGACAGACAGGAGACAGTGATGTGACGATAGAAGCAGGGGGAGAAAAGGCTATGAGATGCAGAGACCCAAACCGAGGATGCAAGCAGCCTCTGGAAAAGGCAAGGAATGGATTCTCTGCCAGAGCCTCTACAATGAACCAGCCCTGCCAACATTCCATAGACTCATTTAAGACTTCTGACCTCTAAAATTGTAAGAGAACAAATGTACTCACAGCTCCCAACTTACAATGGCTCTACTTAACAATTTTTTGATTTTCTGATGGCACAAAAGTGATATGAATTCAGTAGAAACTGTACTTTGCATCTTGAATTTTGATCTTTTCCCTAGCTAGCAATATGGGGTATGATACTGTCTCATGATTCTGGGCAGTGGCAGCCTCACCTCCCAGCCAGCCACGCAATCGTGAGGGTAAACAACTGATATACCACTTACAACCATCCTGTACCCAGACAACAATTCTGCTTTCCACTTTCAGTACAGTATTTCAAAAATTCCATAAGATACTGAGCACTTTTTTTTTTTTTTAAATATACAATAGGCTTTGTGTTAGCTGATTTTGCCCAGTCATAGGATAACTAAGTGTTCTGAGCATGTTTAAGGTAAGCTAGGTTAAACAATGATGTTCTGAAGGTTAGGTGTATTAAATGCCTTTTGACTTAGGGTATTTTCAACTTAATGATGGATTTATCAGGACATAACCTCACTGGAAGTTGAGGAAGATCTGTATGTTGTTTTAAACCATTAAGTTTGTAGTAATTTGTTATGGTAGCAACAGGAAGTTAATACAAAGATCATATTAGCTGATGGTAAGTTCAGTGAAGAAAATACAAGGGGTCCTGACAGTGTGACTAGCTGGGGGTGAGGACAGGTTACTGTTTTCAACTGGGTGGTCAGGGAAGGCTGCTCTGAAGGGTGTCAGTTGACAGTGTGCATGAGACAGAACAGCTCAGCTTCTCTGCTGCCTTGTCCCCTCCAGAAATCAAAAGGGAGCTCATTGGCATTTGACAGTTTCACACTGTTGGTCCAAAGAATAAAGACTCACTCAGGTCACCTTAAAGAATGAACTATTTATTGAAAGGATAAATATAGAAGCAAAGAAACCAAGCTTATCACCCTTGACCAAATCCAGAGGTAATGGAGGGAAAACCTCCCAGCCAGATTCCCAGACAGAAGACGAACTCCATTATAGAGATGCGATGAGAATTGTTCAGAAATGGACAGTTAGTTGCTCAGGATCCAGAGCAGGACCAACACAGTCACCAGTGGAATGGAGGATCCTTAGCCCAAGCCTTCCCAGAGACTTTTGTCTCTGCCTCCAATTTTCTCCATGTGTCTTTTTGCCTTGGCTCCAAATACCAATGGCTACTATGCAACATCTTTCATTAAACTCCCCAAGAGAGAAAATCTGATTGGTCTAGTTCTTCACAGTCCTCTCTTTTTTCACTGGAAAGCCTAAAGATTGGCTGCCTGTCTACAAGTCAAGTGCTCATCCCTGATCCAATCAGCTATGGCTGGAGTAGCTGGATTACTTGGCCACTGATGCAGGAGGAAATGCCCAGGATCGCAGCAGAGAGAAATGGGGGTCAGGCCTACCTGTTTCCTCCTGAAGAGGCTCTGGGTGGAGCTGGAACTTAGCACAAAAACTCATCTCAGTAAATCCAAATTCCTGGAGAGGAAAGCTGTTTGCCTGATATCTTTCCTCAACGGTGTCTTAGTGCTATTCTTAAACAAAGAAATCTATATAAAAAAAATGGTACTAAAATGTGTACAAGTCTCTTTATCATTTGAGTAATTCAAGGAGCCACTCTCTCAGGATGATACAAAAGGATTTCTTCACCTTAGTGTCTGACGTGAAAGGTTTTCTTAGAAGCCACCTGCATCTCCTGAGCTCCCAGATACATGGAAAGATATAACCTGAGTGTGCAGAAAGTAGATGTAAGGGTGGCTGGTCCAGATGACTCTAGGTTGTGACCCTGACTGAAAGGAACAGAGAGCAAGAAGGAACCAGAGGTCAAGAAAAAATTGTAGAGTCCATTTCCTCTTTCTTCACCGAATTCCAGACATGAACTCAGGTGGGTGTGTCATGGGATGAGGGAGACCAGGCAGATGCTCTTTTCCACTCTCATCCCCTCAGCAGATGGAGCCCATGCGGTCACTGTGGGGATAGAAGGGAAGTTCCCAGGGGTTCCTGAATACCATCAAAGATGAAAAGGTAGAAGGACTCAATCATTTTAGCGACCCCAAGTATGAGGCTCCTTTTACAGTTTATCTCTTTTAATGCCTACAATAGACTGGAGTAGTAGGGAATCTTTATTAGCCCATTTCATTGATGTGGAAACAGAGGGTTGCAGAAGTGAATATGCATGATGTTCGGAGACCTCCAACCTCTCTGTGAAGCATCATTCCCACCTGGGCACCTCTCAGAGGATTAGGATTCCAATCCCCTCCTTTCTGCCAGCTCCCTTTTCTCCCACCATCCACACAGCTTTCCTTGAGCAGACCTGCTGGATCTAATAGTCACTGCTGCACAGCAGAGAACAAGAGAAAACAATATCCTAGAACATTGACAAGATCTGGCTTGGGACACAGATGGCCACTGGGCACAGCTTGGGAAGAAGGAAGGAGGAGCCCAGGCTCCATCACTTATAAGCAGAGAGCCCTCATGAAAGCCGTTTTGCCTTCAAACCTTTGTATCCTTGACTGCAAAATAATTCCATCCACCCTGTCATGTTACAGAGCTAAGGTAAGGAGTAATACCAAGACAGTTTGTGAACGTGCATCACAAACAATAAAGATTTACTGTAGCCAGAAGGAAGTTTGCTTGCCAGACTAGAATATCTCCCCAGGAAGCTGAATTCTGTCATCTTCTCATTCACTATCCCAGGAGACACCTTGCTCTCTCACTTCCAACTCCGGCTGTAATCAGCACTACTGGATGGTAGGGGCCTTTGTCTGAGCTTCTTTATATCCTCATCAGCTCAGTGACTTAACTGAATGAATGTTTGTGCGGTGTTTTATAGTTTATACATATTTTTATGTAAACCGTATCACTTATTTCTCACAGAAAAACCCAATGTTGATCATAACCCTTTCTACTGAGCACTAACTATGGCCTAAGCACTGCCATTGCAACTTTTTGTGCATTCTCATTTACTCATCACAACAACTCTATGAGGCAAATGTATTACTATTATCTCTTTATTCTAGATGGGAAAGTTGGAGCACAGAGAGGTTGGGGAAATTGTTGAAGGTCATACAGTAAGTGACAGAACGGGGATATACTCCCAGGGTGGCTGGCTCCAGAGACCATGCCCTTTATGACATGTTAAGTTTGTTAACATGTTGCAACATGCTGAACTTGTAGAATATATTTCATTTTCTATTTACATATGCTATGTCATTCAACTATCACAACAGTCCTACAAAGCAGATAATCCCACTAGACTGGAAAGGTGCAGTAAAGTGATTTTTATGAATCCTCACAGTAGCAGAGCAGAACTCATATCAGGTCTTCTAACTTCAGCCTGGTTCTCTTCCCTCTCTCATAATAAAGGTAAAAACAAGTTATTTTCAAGGTGCTCTGGAGATAATTGAGATAACAAAGGGCAAGTGGTTTGATTTTCTTTGGAAAGAAGGTTCTTGAGAAACTTAACATTTGATTATTGTTCCTGCATTTTTCCGTGAGGAGCAGCAGTGTGGGGGTGATGCCAAATATCAATCAGGCAGCGAACAAATCAGTCATCTTCTGGGTAAGTGCACACATCAAATTAGCATTTTAGGAATGAGGCAGAGAAGGAGATTTCTAATAAGTCTCTCTCCAAAACATACACCAGCTCTCAGAGACATTTCTAACTTCTTACATTCATAGGATTTTCACAAGAAAGTTAGTAATCCTAAAACTCTCCTAGGCAAATGGCGTTTTCTCTTAGAAATTGTAACAATAATAATTCTGAGGAAAGCAGTAAATTTTACTTCCTTATTTTCCAATTTCACATACCCTACACAGTGGTCATATGTGGGATGCTGTTGATTTCTAAAGAAAAGGCTTGTTTTAACCAGTGGAATTTTACAAGGGTGGAAACTTACAAAAGATGATTACTCAGTGAAATCAATAAGCCATCACTCACCATAGATATAAGAAAGCAAGATATGACCTTTCACCTTGAGTAGTTTAAAATGACCTAGAAACAAGAAAGGACATGTGGTAGTAATAGAAGCCTTTTTTTTTTTCTCGTCAATTCAACTTTTATTTTTCTCCTGAAATTAGGGCAAAATTTTAAAATTATTTTTAGAGCGCTTGATATCTTCCACTAATTTTCTCCAGCTTTATTGAGATATAATTGACATACAGTATTATATAGGTTTAAGGTGTTGAATGTGATGATAGGACTCACATATATATTGAGAAATGATGACCATAATAAGGATAGTTAACACATCCTTCACCTCACATAATACAGTTTTTATATGTGTAGTAAGAACATTTACATGTATAATATAGTATTGTTAAACTATATTGACCCTGCTGAATATTAGATCTCCAGAACGTATTCATCTTATAAGTGGAAGTCTGTACCCTTTGACTGACCTTTCCTGTTTCCCTCTACCTTCCAGCCAACCACCATTCTACTCTGTTTCTATAAGTTTGTTTGTTTTTAGATTCCACATATAAGTGAAATTCTGTAATATTTGTTTTCTCTGACTTATTCCACTTAGCATAATGTTGACCATTTTGGAGTATGCAGCTCTGATGCTTACTAACTCTGTAATCTTAGGCAAGTCCATTTCTTTAACCCTTAAGCCTCAGTTACCTTATCTGCAAAATAGGGACAGTAATAATACCAACTGGATCATAGCAACCACTATACATCAGATACTGGTAGAAAGTTGGAGATGTCATATATAAGAAGACAGTCAAGGCCTTTAATCCTATGGAGCTTATGTTATTTAAGATTACTATTATTTACACTTTTTGTTGATTGGAATTTGGTCCTATTTTTCCATACCATTTTTTCCTTAAAAAGAGATTTTATTTCAATAGAAATCATTTCCTCGCTTAGACAGTAAATTTTTTTAAACTATTGTTAAAAGTGATCTTATGAGTAGCCTTATAGATCTAACAAACAAACAAAAAAGTGAAATTTTCTATGTAGGCCAGGCCTGGAAATTTCCTGAGGTCAAAGAATCCTGGAGAAGTATAAAGTTCTTCTTAGAACAATCTCTGAAGAAAGCATGCTTATATTATTGAGTGCACAGAGAAGGCCTTGAGTAGAAAGGATGCTGGAAGCATCAAGGGGCCCTATGACTGCAGCCTCTGGAGAGACCTGGGTGGGTACATTTAGGAAGGGCCAGGCCTAGAGGTGCCCTCAGACATACGTAGTTGAGGAGACCCACCAGGAACACGACATGTACATGTGCTTGCAGCGGCCCTCTCCAATTTTCTGCTCTTAGAGGGACCCTCAAAGAGATAGACTGACCACTCGCCTGTGCAGCTTGGCATAGACCCACCCACCTCACAGCTTCTCTCTGGGGCCCAGGCAGACTTCTCTGCTTCTGAGGCATCTGGACAGTTTTATCTGGATGCTCCTACGTGGCTCCAGAACCTTCTTCCCTAAGTGTGCACATCACCTCAGCCCAATCTTTACTGCTAGAATCAAAGCTTTGAAACAGAGGACACAAGGATAAAGATTTGACTCCCAATTCACCTCTGCATTTATTTATTAACAGATATTCCTAATTAATCTTTTTGATAAATGAGTAAACATTCTCACAGTTCTTAAAGTTTCTTAAAATGGATAAACATTCTTAGAACTTCAGAACAATAAAATTTTAGAGATTTATGGATATTGGAGGCAATTAATCCAACCTCCTTTGTTCAGAGCTGAGGGAAACAGGGTTTGTAAAACGGATGGGACACTTCTGAGGACCTATGGCTAATATCTGGTAAGTCTGGGACCATGACTAGGTCCTCTGACTCCCAATCTAGTGCTCCTTCCACCTCTTGATCAATTTACAACCTGAAGCAGGAAATTTGACTATCCTTCTAATCTCCTCCCAACTTGTGCAGCTACAAAAATAGATACAATCTGGAAGCCCAGCCATGCCAAATATTGTGGCAGACTTCCCAGCCTCACTCTCCTCCTCCCCCAGCTGATGAGAAGTGGAAGCTCCATAACACTCTTGCTAGAAAAGTGAAAATTTCTCTTTTATTCCTTCTTAAATCTAAATTCCATTGCCCGACCAGGTTCAAAGGCCACTTAGGATCCACTATTCAGAGAGGAGGGATCAGAGAGATCATCAGATAAACACAGTCCCCTGTTTTAGAGTCTATAAATTTAAAATACAGGAAACAATTGTGAACATTTACATTTTAAAAAGACCCAGACTAATAATGAGGAAAACATGAGGTCTTCAAGGGAAACCTATGTGGCTACATGAAGTCTTTCTCCAAAGATGAAAGGCTAAAAAGAAGTTGAACTTATTAAAAGATTAATTTCAAATGGTGGCTGGATCCTAAGAGAGAAGCAACCTGGATACAAAAGACAAGGCCATTTGAACATAATGTAAGCTGAACTTGAGGAACTGCTTTCCTTCATGCTGACACTTGGCAGCATAATGGAAAAGAGTAGATGGGAGATATATGTACAAGGGCATTCACTGTAGCATTATTTGTAAGAGAAAGAAATTGAAACTAATCTAAATTTTCTTCCACAGGAGACTGGCCGGAATAAATTATGGTGCATCCATCCTGAGGAATATCAGTTCAGTTCAGTTCAGTTGCTCAGTCGTGTCTGACTCTTTGCGATCCCATGAATTGCAGCACGCCAGGCCTCCCTGTCCATCACCAACTCCTGGAATTTACCCAAACCCATGTCCATTGAGTTGATGATGCCATCCAACCATCTCATCCTCTGTTGTCCCCTTCTCCTCCTGCCTTCAATCTTTCCCAGCATCAGGGTCTTTTCAAATGAGTCAGCTCTTTGAATCAGGTGGCCAAAGTATTGGAGTTTCAGCTTTAACATCAGTCCTTCCAATGAACACCCAGGATTGATCTCCTTTAGGACTGGTTGGATCTCTTTGCAGTCCAAGGGACTCTCAAGAGTCTTCTCCAACACCATAGTTCAAAAGCATCAATTCTTCGGCACTCAGCTTTCTTTATGGTCCAACTCTCAAATCCATACATGACTACTGGAAAAACCATAGCCTTGACTAGATGGATCTTTGTTGGCAAAGTAATGTCTCTGTTTTTTAATATGCTGTCTAGGTTGGTCATAACTTTCCTTCCAAGGAGTAAGAATCTTTTAATTTCATTGCTGCAATCACCATCTGCAATGATTTTGGAGCCCAGAAAAATAAAGTCAGCCACTGTTTCTACTGTTTGCCCATCTATCTGCCATGAAGTGATGGGACCGGATGCCATGATCTTAGTTTTCTGAATGTTGAGCTTTAAGCCAACTTTTCCACTCTCCTCTTTCACTTTCATCAAGAGGCTTTTTAGTTCCTCTTCACTTTCTATCATAAGGGTGATGTCATCTGCATATCTGAGGTTTTTGATATTTCTCCTGGCAATCTTGATTCCAGCTTGTGATTCCTTCAGCCCAGTGTTTCTCATGATGTATTCTGCATATAAGTTAAATAAGCAGGGTGACAATATACAGCCTTGACGTACTCCTTTTCCTATTTGGAACCAGTCTGTTGTTTAAAAACAGAAGATTAAGCTACATGTTCTATCGTAACATAGAATGGTGTCTAGTGTACATTAAGATACTATGTAGCAAAAAAGATATAATAAGTCACGGTATTATACAGTATGATCCCATTTGATTTAACAGGAAATGTATATATTTGCATACATGCAGAAAATTTCTATAAGAATATGCAAGAAAATTATTTGCTGGGAAATGCTAATAGGGAGAGAAAGAGAATGAGAGGCTTTTGTTTATCATCTTTTATCCTTTGGATGTGAAAGTTTTACCATGACAATAGATTCCTGCTAGTATCTTTTCTATAAACCACAGAAATCTAGTATTTTTTAAAAACCACAGAAATCATCTGGAATTGATTTTTTCTCATAAATTTAGATTTATTAATAACTCTCCCACAACATAAAAATTAATGAATATAAGAGAAATATCCAAGAGCTATTCACCAATACCTCTTTTTCTTCCTTCCTGAAGACTTCAGCCCTTGGACAAAATCTATCCTCCTCATCCTTGCCATCTCACCCTGTGTAACTCTGAAAGCTAATACCACGTAAAAGTCCTCAATCACATGCTTTTTTGGCCTCTTACACACACCCCAGATTCATTCTACATCAGCCACCAGCCTTGTTGTGCTACCTAGAGCTGGAATGTGGAACTTCCTTCCTCTGGTTAGGGCCCAGAAAGCTATGATCACAAAGAATTGGCATGGGTGCTCTAGCAGGTCATCTTTATTCTCTTTTTTGGTGAAAATACAGATCAGGGAGTTTCCTTAGTGGACACCAGTGAGCTGCAGCAAGGCATTTGCCCAACTATCTGCAACATACTTTTGGACCACTCTGAACAGAGTGGATTGAAGGGGACAGGGCTACAGATTTAACAAAATGTCCACAGCGCGTAGGTTACTAATGATGGCAACCTGTATGGAACCACCTAAATGTCTACAAAAGCGCCTACATTTGAACCTTTTCTTTCTTTTGTTGGCAAGGAAGAGTATTTTATTCATTTTTTTGGCCACGTCAAGCGGCACATGGGATCTTAGTTCCCCGACCAGGGATCGAACCTGTGCCTCCTGCATTGGAAGTGCAGAGTGTTAACCACTGGATTGCCAGGGAAGCCTTGAGGAGGGATATTTTTTTTAAATGTTTTAAAAAATAATTTGCGGGGGGGAGGTCATGCTTTTCTTGCTTAACCTGTTTATCAATGAATCAGAAGACTGGAAAGGCATGTTTTCAATATATACTAGTTTTTCATGTATCACACTAATTCTTCTTTCCCTTCCATTTTGTGAAAGTATTCTAACTTCTGAGCTGGAAAAGGTATGAATTGGATCGTTTCTTTCCTATGTTAACAACTTGCCTGTCTCCATATCTACATACTGTGTGATTCTATTTATTCTGGGAATATTCTGGAAAAGGTAAAACTACAGAGATAGAGAATAAGGGTTAAGGTGGTGGTGGATACTATGCATTTTAAAACCCTTAGAACTATCCACAATAAAAGTACAATTTTTACTGTCTGAAAATTTAAAAATAAATTTTAAAAACTTTGCTTCTTCATTTTGAGATACCAATGTCCATAGTAATATTAGTAAATAATGATAATAATAATAGTACATATAAAAATGAATGTTAGCTCCTCACTTCAACAGCATGTCATTGAAAGGTAAAGTTCCTCTGGCTTCTTCAGTGTTGGAGTTGAAATATCTGATTGGAAACATGCATCATGTCATCTTCTGCTCCCTACTTCCCAATTTCATTCCAAACATTGTTTTTTCCTCTCACTTCACAGTCCCAGTCCTAAATATACCAGGTTGTTTCTTGCTCCTGTGCCTTTCACGAACTCTTAACTGATAATGCCTTTGCTCTGCCATCTTCCTTCATCAGCCTTGAAAACCCATCAGCCTTCAAAACCCAGCTCAGCCATCAGCTTCTTAGGAGAGTCTTCCCTAATTCCTTATACAAATCATGCTTATTTATCTATGACCACCCCCATGATGCTGGGCTATAAATGTGCATCAATGTACCACTCACCCACTTAGCACCCTACTAAACTGAGCTCCCGGAGGGTAGATATCACGTGTTATTTGCTTCTGAATCCCTGGAACCCAGCACAGTGCTGGGAACATAATCCAGCGCTCAAAAAATATTTGACGATAATTAAATAATTTTAAACAACTCATTTTTTTCTGACTAGGCAAACTAAATTACTAATTATGTATTTGAAGAAGAGGGCATTTCTCCAAAAAAAAAAATTCCCTAACAATATAATCATTTTCCCTTTTCCAACATTTTGTTACTACTTGGGAACAATCTCATGTATTAAGAGGATACAGTCAGCAGTAATCCATTTTATAGTGTGTTTTGCAATATACGGTCCCATATTTCATTTAATCAATTTCCTTCTCATTTGCAAGTACTGGTGTACATAGGCTTGCTGCACCTTTATGCAGTAATTCCTAATTACTGCAGTCCCTTTTACTTAAGAGGACAAGTGCTTTTGACTTCAGCTGGGGCTTATCCCGCACCCGAAAGCAAAGGGAGAGATATGGGTAGACCACACAGACTCTTGGAGGGAATGGGGTACATTCATTGTTGCAAGAATCTCAGATTAGTGTTTATGGTAAAACCCATGTGCCCTGCTCAAATACTAACGGATCTGGAGGGACTGGAGGGAGGGATTTCCCATCCCTGTATTCTGTATTCATCAGGCTGATCTCATTCCCTGGCTCCGGTAACAGGATAGGTCAAAGACATCTGGCTGTTCCAGGCTGGGATTTTGGCAACGTCTGGGATGAACCTTTGCCTCCAATGAGACTGCAGCAGGCTGGGTCTGCAAGGAGAGCTGCCAACCTTGTTACACTTGCCCAAGTCAAGGCTAGACAAGAGTCTGCCTGGAGCTAGGGATGCAGGCAGATTGCTAGAAGTCTGGATAGGATTTGAATAATGGCAAGGCCAAGGCTGAGGGCATGGGAACATGGCTTGGGGGTCCTGGCAACATCACTCATGAACACACTATCTGAGAAGAAGAGTGGCCTCTGTTACCTCTCTCATCCTCAATTTCCCTATCAAAGATGGAGGATTAGAACCAGTGATCTCTAAGGCTCCCTTCTTGACCCTTGGCATAGGCAAAATGGCTTGGTCTCAGAGAAGGTCAGGCAGGACCAGAGGGCAAGGTGGCTCAGAATTCATGGTGATCCAGACTTCATGCTGAGTTAGAGGACACAAGGTAAGAACAGCCCCCAGGGATTTTTGGATGGCTCCAGAAGCTCCCTGCTCCAATAAGCCTCTGGGAAGCTGGCTCCTGAACTGAGCAGGTTCCCCAGGCCAGCTAGCAAGCTATCTACTCAGAGGATACATATTTGCCCAAGGCGGCCTTCAGTCAGAGGCCCTCGGAGCTGCATATGAGCAATGCACTAAAGAATCCCAGGGGCAAGACAGATACTTCTCAGCCTGGTTGCCCGCTCCATGCTGGCCCCAGGCTTAGCACTGTCTCTCCACTTCCTTTTTAAGCACCAGCCCCTCCTCCCCTACTTCCAGTGTATACTGCATTAGGAAGCAGCATGCATGGGGGAAAGACAGCAACTTTAGAATCTGAAACCCTGGATTTGAGTCTCAGCCCTGACTGTTGTGCATTTATGTGACCTTGAGTAGATTATTTTCCCTACCTATACTTTAATGTTCTTCACCTGTAAAATGGAAATTATGTCACCCACCTCCATAGATGTCTCTATGACTCAAATCAGATAACTAAATAGCTGTGCTCTGTAGACAGAAACACCAGATAGAGCTAAGCCATTAGCCATGTCAAATTATTTTGGGAAATCGTTGGGGTCTAAATGATGCATAAATAAAACCAGAGCTGGAGAGAAAGCCTCTCTAGGCTCTGTGCAGACTCGCTGTCTCCTATCAGTCATCTGGCCATTCCCCTAATCCTCCCCTCCAGCCTGCCGGGCTTGGCTGTGGGGCCAGCCAGCCACTAACAGGACTGCTTGCTGCTCAGACCAGACAGTCCCCAGGGCTGCAGGCTTGTGCCTGTCAGCCTATCAGCTGGCACACTGACAGACAGGGAATCTGGCCAACAAGTGTCTAATCGAGATGGTACCAAGTCTTAAACCTGTCGATTCAGTGCAGTGAATCCAAAGGGGTCACAGGCAGCACTATTAATAAATGCCAGAGGTCTGGTGGGCCACAAAACTTGGAACTTCAAGGCCATGGGGTATTATGGAAAGGTGGAGGATCTGGGGAAAAAGCGTGCCAGCATTCCTTGTGCAGAAGACAGTCCGTTGAAAATGCATGAACTCTGAGGCCCAAAACACTGGAAAACCAAGCCCTGCTACGCTCTTTATTGACTGTATAGCCTTGGCCAGAGCACTTCTCTGAACTTTGATTTTCTCATTGTACAATGGGTATTACAATAATAATACCATCCCAGTAGCTAATATTTACTAAAGACATACTATGTGTCAGACACTGTTGTTTCCTGTGCTCTGTGGGTGTTACACATGCAACCTACTTCTCAGGATTCTTCTGAGGCAACTGGCTAAAGTACCCAATGAGCTAATGGACACTTGACAAAGATGAGCTTCCTGTCTGCACCCATTATCCTTATGCCTCACAAAACCCTACTGCTCAGTAATTCCCTGGTGGGCCAGTGGTTAGGACTCAGTGCTTTCACTCCCAGGCCCAGGTTTAATCCCTGATCAGGGAACTAAGATCCCACATGCCACACAGCGTGACCAAATTAAAACAAAACAAAAACCCCCAACAAACAAACAAACAAAACCTACTACTCTGGTGCAGCAATTTCTTTATTCTTTGCAAATCTGGCTTCATCACTGAGCAGCTGTGTAGCCTATGCAGTTACTTAACTACTCTGAGCCTCACTTTTTTTTTTTTTAAATAAGGTAAAACAATGAGTGATGACCTCATACAGTTGTGGGAATGAAATGAGATGGAGACAAAGTGCTTAATGCAATGGGAGCACATAGTAAATCCTCAATGAGTATTCGTTGCTTTAATGGTTATTTATCACCCCTCATATTTGTGTCATGTTTTTCACTTTATGAAGCACTTCCACATCTGTTAACTCTTTGGATTTATACTCTGTGAGGCAGACAGGGCAAGAATTATTATTCCTATTCAGCAAAGAAATGGAGGCTCAGAATTGTGGAGTGACTTACTCGAGGTCACATGGTGAATAAGAAGCGGAGATGAAACTGAAACCCAGATCTTCCTCCTCTAAGCTCAGTGCTTTGTCCCCGCTAAAAAAAGGGCCAAAGCCAACCCCCAAGCTGGTCCTTGGCCTGAAAAGGAATCCCACATGTGCAGCCAGAGGTGGTTGGTGGTGGGTGAATGTCACAGCCCTGAGAAAGTCCAAAGTCTCTGTGGCCGCTCTAAACGGAGGCCCCTCCCAGGCACCTAGAAGCCCTTGGGGGATGATCCCTGGCAGGGACATGGCTCTCAGCAGAAACAATTCCTGCAGAGCTTGCAAGTCTTCTGACATTTCAGGGTCCCACAGAAATTGAATGCAAAGTTATATGCATAAGTACGCTGGGTATTTTTCTGGGTAGATGGTCCAATGCTTTTATCAGATTCTCAGAAGCATCCCTGACCCACAGAGGGGAAAGAACAGTTGTTACAAGCTGCAACTTTGACTTTCACACCTGAATAGCTCTCTTCCAAGTCCTGTTCCCTGGGGGTGGCTTCTGTGAACCATGGCCATGACTAAAAGAAATAGCCACTAGCCTCTGCTTGCCTTGCCTGGTGTGGCCTTTATTTTCTTCTTGTCTAGATTTACCAAATTTACTTTAGTGAGTAGACAGTACCTTTATAGTCACTCTAAAACAACCAAGTTTTTTTTTTTTTTTAATTTTAAGTCCATTATTTAACCCAAGAAACAAGAGTTAACATAAACAGGGTTTACCACTTTGTCTCAGCAAACACAATTTAGATGTGCTGTTTCTAATGAAAACCAAAACAGAGCAAATAATTAAGTTAAGAACAACAGCATCAATTTAGTAGTTTACCAATTAGCAATTCACTCCAACATGTTTTGAGTAAACGCTGAGCTCACAGAACACCATGCTTAGTGCTTCTGGTTTAACTGGCCTCTCTGCAATACTTGGCCTGACTGGCCTCTGTCATCCACACCACCCCCTTCCCTTGGTCTTGGTGACGCACACGTCTCTGACCACCTGTGGGCTCTTTGTGCATGTTCTTGCGTAGGTTCTTCTTCCTCTGCCCTCTCCTTAGATAGTAGCTCTGCCCATACACTTTTGTTTTCTGGCCGGCTATCTCCCTGATGATTTCACTGGCCTCCGCAACTTTGTTTCTTTGTTTACCATTTCTATCCTGATGATTCCCAAATCTGTAATCTTGGTTATTCTATCAATATTAATTTTGCTCACTTGGATGAGGACAGCAGCCTTCTAATAGGTGTCTTGCCTCCATTCTTGCCTGCTTTGATCTATTCACGCAGCAGTCAGAGTGATTTTCCCAAAATGCAAACTAGATCATGGCGTAGGCAGAGAGGTGGGGGTCACAGACAGAGGAGATCGTAAGACATTCTCAGATGTTCAAAACTTATCCTGAAGGCACTGGTGAGCCACTGAAGAACTGTGGACAGAGTAACTATGATCTAGTTTGCATTTTGGGAAAATCACTCTGGTCTTAGGCCAGATGTATTTCTTTTTTGACCTGATTGTGGAGGCCATTTTGTGGTGATTAAAAAATATATGAGTTTATTCTTTCCACTTAGCTCTTTACCCATTGGTTATGCAGCAATGTAGAGGGTATAGAGGGGCAAGACACTTTTTAAAAAGAGTTTAGAATCAAACAAGTTCAAGGAGAACTGAAGGCTTCTCTTTCCATCTCTTTATGGCATGGTATGCTCTGGGTGCATGCCTTCCTCAGCATAAACACACCGTCAACACGCCTCGCTCAGCGTCCTTACTCACAGGCTCCTCTGTTCCTTAAATTCTCTCTCCCAACCTCCATACCCAATGGTTCTCCAGGAAGCCTTCTTGATCTTCCTGGTTCTCTCTGGATACATGTACCCCACAACTCCTAGTTCATGGCTATGTACATGTACCACCTCTTTTGTACTTCCCATACATACCTTAGATTGTGATAAAATTTTTCACGTAACTCGGTGCTAAAGAATCCGCCTGCTAATGCAGGAGATGCAAGTTTGGTCCTGGATCAGGAAGATCCCCTGGAGGAGGAAATGACAATCCACTCCAGTGTTCTTGTCTGGAAAATTCTGTGGATAGAGGAGCCTGGCAGGCTACAGTCCAAGGGGTCGCAAAGAGTCAGACACGACTGAGCACACACGCTTACACATGATAAAATTTTTCATATGAATCTGCTATGTTTCTCCAGACAAGGCTTTCCTATGTCTCCAAATGAGGCAAGGACTATGTCTGATTCATCTCCATTTCTTTAGTGACTTTTGCTCACTAAGCACTCAGGAAATTTTGGCTGAATCAATAAGATCACCCAAGATCCAACCCTTGAGGGCAGCTTTACTCTGGGATTTGAATCAAGGTTTCTTTTGCAGCTAACCCAGAGCTACCAGCTACTATCCATAGATCATCTAAACAAAGTCACCCTTCTAGACATTCACATTGGATGGCATCACCCATTCACTGGACATGAGTCTGAACAAACTCTGGGAGATGGTGAAGGACAGGGAAGCCTGGTGCGCTGCAGTCCATGGGGTTGCAAAGAGTCGGACACGACTGAGCAACTAAACGACAATAAGAAAAAAGAGTGTGGAACTGATGGGGAGGAGTCCTGGGTGCAACTCTAATCTCATTCATCACTGATTCAATGAGTCATGTCATCTCTTGCAAAAATAGTTTGTTTGGTTTTTTCCCAACTGCAAAATAGTTATTGTTGCACTTCACAGCTTGTAATGATTGGAGGAAGTAGTATATCCAAAGGAGCTTTGCAGACATGTTAAAACACAAAGTGGTAACTTTGTGCTTGTGTGAATATTACCCCTTTCCTTCTCTACTTACAGGCATCACTATTTTTCTATTCTCTTTCCATCCATGTCTGACCTTTCCGTAACATTGCTATTCACCGTAGCACAAGATGCTCTTGCCTACAGCAAACAGCAGTCTTTAAGTTCAAATTTTATAACTGTAAATGGAGTCATTCAAAAATACCAGGGTCAGGACCATGGCTGGCATCTACAATGAGAGTTCAGAGGAGTGATACAAATCAAATGACCTCTCTTATTATAGAGAGGCAATATGCCCCGGAGGGATTCATCTTAGCAAATGAAATTTGCTAAGGTGGTGACAATAAAAGGGGATGTGCAAATGAAATTGGTGAAAATTATACTGAGTATCCTGTGTAAACACCCAGTGTTTACCTCCTTTTTTTCACAATGCTGCCAGCACACCAGTATCCTGCATTTTCTTATCTACGGCCAAGTGAGTAAGGCCTGGTCATATAAATACAGCACAGATCCTTCATCTTTCCACCATTTGATATGTAGAATTTATATAATGTGAGTATTTATCTTATCTCTTGATTCTAGATATGGGAGAGCTCATATATGTGTCTGAGAGACATGTCCTTGGTGCCAAGATGTCAGGAGGACTAGATCTATGTGGAACTTTTCTGGGGCTCTTGCATAATGCAATGTGCCCAGAGTCCGGAAGAAAATATTATTGGGTGAGAGCTTGAAAGACAAACACCTCTGAATTGGGGGCAAAGGTCACAGTGACAGCTTGTTATCCCCATCTCTCCTACAATTACCATGTTTCATGGGTGGAGTGGCATTGAACCTAGAAATAAACAGGAAATTTTGCTATAGGCTATGACTTCTCTGCTCTCCTGCCATGCCTCCTTCTTAACCACAGTCCATCAAGTCAACCTTGAACAGCCAAGGGCCTTCTACCTTACAGTCCTTGCAGCTCCTTCCCTACATTTTAACCCAGTAGCGCACTTATAGATGATCCTTTTCTGGTTGGTTCCTTTCAGACTGTTAATTTCTTAGGATTATCTACCCCATAGCAACCCACTCCAGTACTCTTGCCTGGAAAATCCCATGGATGGAGGAGCCTGGTAGGCTACAGGCCATGGGGTCGCTAAGAGTCGGACACGACTGAGCTACTTCACTTTCACTTTTCCCTTTCATGCACTGGAGAAGGAAATGGCAACCCACTCCAGTGTTCTTGCCTGGAGAATCCCAGGGACGGTGGAGCCTGGTGGGCTGCCGTCTATGGGGTCGCGCAGAGTCGGACACGACTGAAGCGACTTAGCAGCAGCAGCACCTACCCCATGGGCTGACTATACAGTTCATGGAATTCTCCAGGCCAGTATACTGGAGTGGGTAGCCTTTCCCTTCTCCAGGGGATCTTCCCAACCCCGGGATCGAACCCAGGTCTCCCACGTTGCAGATGGATCCCTTACCAGCTGAGCCACAACAGAAGCCCGAATTAGCTACAGATGTTAGATTTGACTTCTCTATCAAATAATGTACTGCAGGCCTAAGGCAAGGGAGGCACCAGGTTTCTGGGACACTGCCCTTGTTAAGACTTCTGAGTATCCAGGTCCCTGATTTCTGAAAGGGAAAACTGGACACACAGTACACATATCCTCTGAAATATGCTGATAATCCTGTGAGATTCTCTCATCAGATGAGAGCTCAGTCTGATACTTTAGAATAATATACTTTCTTTGTCACTAAATCAGAAGCGCAGTTGAGAAGAGCCTGGAGTTGAGATTGGCTATAGGCTCAGCACAGGTGAACAGTGACATGGCTCCTTAGCAAGTCTACAGCAACATAGGCAGCCTTCAGAAATGAGAAGAGGCCAAATGAAAGGGAGGGAAGTGGGCAGCCCCATTCTAGCCTGTGCTGGTCAGTCCACAGGTGGATTACCACACTCCCCATTACAAGTCCCTTCATAGAGGACAAACAACCTGAGTCCACAATGGGAAGAGGAGCAGGGTGGATAAATGGTGGGGCATAGAACAGATCTGAAGAAACTGGGAATCTTAGCTTACAGGGAAGAAGGGATGTGAGGCCCTTTAAGAGCCACCTCCAAATATCTGAGGTTGTCATTAGGAAATAAGATCAACCATGATCTATGTGAAAACTAAAAGCAATGGCTGAAGACAAGCTGATTTTGACTTAATGTTAAGTGCTCCTTTCCTAACAAACAGAGCTGGCCATCAGTGGAAAACACTGCCTCGTGAAGGAAGGCGGCCTCTGCCAGGGGATGTTCAAGCAGAGATTTGATAACAAGCCGTTGAAAGCACGATGGTCTGTGAGATTCCAACTTGTGCGACTCAAAGCTAATAGCATCCAATGGCCATCTCAATTCCACAAAGTTTTGATGCCAAGAGAAAGTATAGAATCTAGTTCCAAAAAGCAGCCTTTCCTGCCACCTCCCTCTCTGTTTCCAGCACACTAATTTTCTCTCCTTCCGTGCTGGTAGGAAGCAGGACTCCATGAGAGGTGGTAAGTGAGACAAGGCTCTGCCCAGCCCTCTCAGCGTGATTGGCAATTAGCTGGACTCCAGCCTTCCAGGACTCACAAGCTCGCAGCAGGTCATGATACTCCACTGGTGCTTATTTAGAACCCAAGGAAGGAGGCAGCCACAGGTAGCAGGGGCTTAATTCTGAACCCATGCTAACCAAACATTAACATTTGCATTTAAAAACAGGAGCAGGAAAAAGAGCAATGAAAACTCTACTCAATTAAAGCTGTTTGCAAATGCAAATATGCCTGACACAGAAGAGAAAGGGACTCCTGAGTGGCCACCCCTCTCTGCTGACATTTGTGACCAGACAGAGAGGGGAGTGTATACACACGCTGGAGGAAGAAGAAATTAGAGTGGGTGGAGGAGTGGAAGATGAGGAGGGACAGAAAGATAATTTTGTTCTATACCACAAAACCTATAATTTCATTCTGACATGAAAATTAGCTCTGTAGCTAATTAGCTTTCTAATATCATTTGCTGCCATAGAAAGGATAAAAGTTTATGAATTTATGAACCTACCTGAAAAAGAAAAAAGGGCTGCAAGTTTGCAAGAGGGGATTAGCTGATTCAAATCACAGGGGCCATTTTAGGGGATTAGGCCTATCATTGCCTTTGTGCCCTAAAGAGCCTCTAGGAGCAGGCCTCATGTTGTATCTGCACACCATCACCCTCAGTGGCTGGACTGGCTTCTCTGAGGAGCTCTCCAGTATTTGGAAAACCCTGATGCTAAAGGTCTCCTTGTACAGTGGAAGACTCTGCTCTGCAGCACCCCACCACTGGTCCTAATTGTGCCCTCTTGAGACCCTGAGCACACTTGCCCTCTTGCTGCCCAGGACCAGCCTACTGTGACTTGAAGTAATTTATGAATCAGGCTGTGAGTTCACCTGGCAGCTGGCCCGCTTACCCTATCAAACATCTTCCCTTCACCTCTTTGGACTGTTCTAAACTACTTGGCCTTCTCTACCAAGATCACTGTGATCCATTTAGATGTAGAGCCTTCTATAACTTCCAGAACTCAACCTAGCCTTGAGAAATATCTCTCCTATTTTTATTTTTCTTAAAATATAATTATTGTATGTCAGCAAGATGGCAGACTATGAAGTTCTAACTCTCATGACTCCTTTAGAAACACTGATACTAACAACCACTCATGGATGAGAGTATCTTTATTAGAGTCTAAGAGTATGGCAGAGGTTTCAGCACCTGGGTGGAGCATAAAATCCAAGGTGCATTGATGTGTCAGAAGAGCCATTTTCCTTTACCTATGCCAACCCTTCCCCAAAGTGGCACAGTTCAGGGCCAAGAGAGACCCCCATGGCCCATGGTTTTTCCCACAAGGGAAAGTGAAAGTGAACTGAGCATCCAGCTTCCCCATCCTTGCAGGGCACTGCCCAGGATGCCCACTTCTATCTCATCCCACCCAGAATACCAAGGGGATGGGCTCAGCTGACTCATCCGGGAAAAGCTAGAAGCAGAGAAAAGGGGTGGGAGCTCAGAGCAACCAGCATGCATATCTAGACAATTAAACACAGATCCTACTAACTAGCTTGCAGTCTTCAATAAGAGCCCTAGAATAGATCAACAAAACTATTGTTGATTTTGTGAAAAGATAAAATTGAAAAACCTTTAGTTAGACTAAGAAAAAAGACTCAAACGATTAAAATTATAAGTGAAAGATGAAACAGTAAACTGATTCCACAGAAATACAAAGGATCATGAGACTACTATGAACAATTATACATCAACAAATTGGGTAACCTAGAACAAATAGGTAAATTCCTAGACACATGAAGAGAGTGTGATTAGTGAAAACAAGATTGAATCATAGAGAAATAGGAAATCTGAACAGGCCAATAACAAGCAAGGAAGTTAAATCAGTAATCAAAAACCTCCCAACTAGGAAAGTCTGAGACTAGACAACTTCACTGATGAATTCTACCAAACATTTAAAGAATTAATGCCAATCTTTCTCAAAATCTTCCAAAAATTTGAAGAGAAGGGAACAATTCCAAACTCATTTTACAATGCCAGCATTATACCAAAGCCAGACAAAAAACTTTACAAGAAAAGAAAATTACAGGCCAATATCCCTGGTGAACACTGATGCAAAAATCCTCAAGGAGCTACTAGCCCACCCATTCAGTTCAGTTCAGTTCAGTTTATTCGCTCACCCATTCAACAACACATCAAATGGACCAAATACCATGATCAAGAGGGGTTTATCCCTAAAGTAAAGATTAGTTCAACATATGCAAATCAATTTGTGGTTTTCAATCTGTCTGCCCTCTGATGGAGAAGGATAAGAGGCTTATGGAAGCTTCCTGATGGGATAGACTGACTGAGGGGGAAACTGGGTCTTGTTTTGATGGGCGGGGCCATGCTCAGTAAATCTTTAATCCAATTTTCTGCTGATGGGTGGAGCTGTGTTCCCTCCCTGCTATTTACCTGGGGTGAAATTATGGTGGCATATTGAGTGCAGCAAATTTGGAAAACTCAGTAGTGGCCACAGGACTGGAAAAAGTCGGTTTTCATTCCAATCCCTAAGAAAGGCAATGCCAAAGAATGCTCAAACTACCGCACAATTGCACTCATCTCACACCAACCTAGACAGCATATTAAAAAGCAGAGACATTACTTTTGCCAACAAAGGTCTGTCTAGTCGAGGCTATGGTTTTTCCAGTAGTCATGTATGGATGTGAGAGTTGGACTATTAAGAAAGCTGAGCACCAAAGAATTGATGCTTTTGAACTGTGGTGTTGGAGAAGATTCTTGAGAGTCCCTTGGACTGCAAGGAGATCCAACCAGTCCATCCTAAAGGAGATCAGTCCTAGGTGTTCGTTGGAAGGACTGATGTTAAAGCTGAAACTCCAATACTTTGGCCACCTGATTCAAAGAGCTGACTCATTTGAAAAGACCCTGATGCTGGGAAAGATTGAAGGTGGGAGGAGAAGGGGATGACAAAGGATAAGATGGTTGGATGGCATCACCGACTCAATGGGCATGAGTTTGAGTAAACTCCGGGAGTTGGTGATGGATAGGGAGGTCTGGTGTGCTGCAGTCCATGGGGTTGCAAAGAGTCAGACATGACTGAACTGAACTGATGCAAATAGATAAATGTAATATACCATATTAACCAAATGAAAGATTAAAAACCATATACGCATCTCAATAGATGTAGAAAAAGCATTTGAGAAAATTCAACATCTTTTCATAATAAAAACTCAATAACTTAAGTACAGAAGGAATGTACTTCAACATAGTAAAGGCCATATATGACAAGACCACAGCTAACATCAGACTCAATGGTGAAAAGCTGAAAGCTTTTCTTCTAAGATCAGGAGCAAGATGAGGATGTGCATTCTTGCCACTTCTGTTCAACCTAGTCTTGGAAGTCCTAGACAGAGCAATTAAGCAAGACAAAGACATAAAAGTCATCCAAATCAGAAAGGAAGAAGTAAAACTGTCTGTGTTTGCAGATGACATGATACTATACATAGAAAATCCTAAAGAATTCACCAAAAAACTGTTAGGATTAATAAATGAATTCAGTAAAGTTGCAGGATTCAAAATCAATATACAAAAACCAGTTGTATTTCTTCTATATATTAACAACAAATTATCTGAAAAAGAAATTAAGAAAACAAACCTATGTACAATAGCACCCCAAAAAATACTTAGGAATAAACTTATCCAAGGAGGTGCAAAATCTATACACTGAAAACTATAAAACACTGATGAAAGATCTAGCAATCCCACTTCTGGTTATATATCCAAAGGAAATGAAATAAATATCTTGAGACATCTGCACTCCCAAGTTCATTACAGCATAATTCATAGTAGCTAAGATATGGAAACAACCCAAGTGTTCATTGACAGATGAGTGGATAAAGAAAATGTGGTATATATATTGCATATATAATATATAATGTGATTACATATATATATATGATATTATTCAGACATAGAAAAGACCGAAATCCTGCCACTTGCGAAAACATGGATGAGTCTAGATGAAATTATACTAAGCGAAATAAACCAGACACAGAAAGACAAATACTGTATGATCTCATTTACATGTGGAATCTAAAAAAGTCAAATTAATAGAAACAGGGAGTATAACAGTAGTTGCCAAAGGCTGGGAGCTGGAGAAAATGGGAAGGTGTTGGTCAAAGGATATAAATTTTCAGTTAGAAGATGAATAAATTCTGGGGCTCTAACATACAGAATGGTGTTTATACTTAACAATATTGTATTGTACACCTGAAATTTTCTAAGCAAGTAAATATTAAGTGTTCTCACTGGAATAAAAAGGAAAAATGTAACTAAGGAAGGTGATAGATGTGTTAAGGAGCTTGATGTGGTAATCATTTCACAATGTATATATATACCAAATAACATAATTTAAAAATAAACGAAGTTTGAACAGACATTTTTCCAAAGAAGACATACAAATCACCACCAGGCTCATAAAAAGATGCTCAACAACACTAACCATAGATTGGAAATGAAAACCACAATGAGATGAGATAGCCTCACACCTATTAGAATGACTATTTAAAAAAAAAAGATAAATGCTAGCAAGGATATGGAGAAAAGAGAACCCTGGTACACTATTGGTGTGAATGTAAATTGGTATACCATGATAGAAAACAGAGTGGAGTGTTCTCAAAAACTTAAAAAATAGGACTACCAAATGATCTAGTAATTTTACTTTTGGGTGTTTATCCAAAGGGATTGAAATCAAGATCTTGGAGAAATACCTGCACTTCCACATTCATTGCAGCATTATTTATAGTAGCCAAGATATGGAAATAACATAAGTGTCTATTGATGAAGGAATATGTAAAGAAAATGTGATGTATATATAATATGATGTAAAGAGTTGTGTCTGACTCTTTGTGACCCCATGGTCTGTGGCCCGCCAAGCTCCTCTGTCCACGGGATTCTCCAGGCAAGAATATTGCTGACAAAGATTCTCCAAGGAATCTTCCCAACCCGGGTTTGAACCCATGTCTCCTATGTCTCCTGCAGTGCCACCCAGGAAGCCCTCATATTATATTTTACACACACATACACACACACACACACACACACACACACACTGGAATATTATTCAGTCTTTAAAAAGAAGGAAATCCAGCCATTAACAAAACCATGGATAGATCTGGAGGACATTATCCTAAGTGAAATAAGCCAGACACAGAAAGACAAATACTGTGTGACATCACATATATGTGGAACATAAAATAGTCAGTCATAGAAGCAGAGTAGAATGGTGGCTGCCAGGAACTTGGAAGAGAAGGAAATGAAGACATGACAGTTAAAGAGTGCAAAGTTTCAGTTATACAAGTAAATCTGGAGATTTACTATATAGCATTGTGACTTACTTAACAATATTATTTTGTATACTTAAAATTTGCTAAGGGGGTAGACCTTATATTGGGCTTCCCTGGTGGCTCAGTTGATAAAGAATCCAACTGCAATGTGGGAGACCTGGGTTTGATCCCGGGGTTGGGAAGATCCCCTGGAGGAGGGCATGGCAACCCACTCCAGTATTCTTGCCTGGAGAATCTCCATGGACAGAGGAGCCTGGCAGGCTGCAGTCCATGGGGTTGCCAAGAGTCAGACATGACTGAGCAACTAAGCACAGCACAACACAGGTCTTATATTATGTATTCTTACCATAAAATAATAACAATAATAAAAACTGAGTGGGAGGAAACTTTAGGAGAGAATGGATATGTTTTCAGCCTTGATGGTTTCCTGGGTAGAGCTTTTTACACGTCAATCAAACCTCAATAAAGTGTTTTTTATATGTATATCATTATAGTCACATTTACTGAGCACATATTCTGGGCCGTTTCATTTAACTTTTGCAGGAACCCTAGGAGTTAGATGTTCGATTATTATTTCCACTTAACAGTTGAGAAAACTGAGTCTCAGAGATGCTAATTTACTTGCCAAAGGTTACAGACCTGGTAAATTCTATAGTCAGGATTTTGAATCCTAGACTGTCATTTATTACTGGTATTACTACCTTATACATGCAGGACCTTTCACAGCTCATTGATTATGACTGTTATTACTCTGTGAATTCTCTCAGTCCCCCAGTGTGTGTGAAGAATGTGAGCCTCATAAAGATAGAGTGCCTGCCCCCACCCACAGATGGCAATCAGTGGTCCTGGAGTTAGAACCCAGACTTTCTGTTCCATGCTCTCTTTACCACAGCATGCTTACACACACCTGCTAAATATTTTGCCCTAAAATTGTTTTATTATGACTTCTATAAACACAACCAAAAACATTAACAAGTGAGATTAACACAGAGAAATACTGAATGACTGACTGTATCTAACCATTTTTTAGACCCTTTTCCATGAGCCCTTAAACATGGTATAATTCGATTCCAAGGCTTTCTACACACAGATAGATATCAGCTCCTGGTCACATATAAACACCAAGCTCTGGGTCCAAATGATTTCAGTCTAAGACTCCTAGGGGTGAGAATCCTTCAAAGCAGGCCATGAAGCTATAGAACCCTGCCCAGCTCCCCACCCATACAAAGCATTTTCCTGCCTTCCCTCCTTCCTGTTCCTCTCCCATCTGGAGGCTGGTTTTGCCCCATGACTACAACTCCCAGCCTGACACCCAACCTAAGTTCTCCTGGGTTAGGGCCCATTAACAATTCCTTTTTGGCCTCCCAACCAGATCTGTGCAACACTGTGCAACATGCTCCCTATAATCAGACCCTACTCCTTCCCATATTTCTTGATACCTATAGTTTGTAGTGAACTCAACCCCATACAAGACACTTTAAAGAATAATGTCATCCATTTATCTGATAAAGTCCACAATACATAGAACCTCCAATGAGTAAAACTGGACCTTTAGTAAAAGACATTAAAGCTGTTACAAAAAATATCATCAGAGAGCACCAGGCTGAGGGGTGGAACCTTGGGGGTGTGTGGGAGAGAGGCTTAAGAGGGAGGGAATATATGTATACTTATGGCTGATTCATGTTGTTGTACTGCAGAAACCAACACATTTTAAAGCAACTATCCTCCAATTAAAAATAAATGTAAAAAAAAGAATAAAATATCTATCAAATTACCACTCTCTTTCCAACTATCATTATGAAATAAGAGTTTCTTAAATGATTACATTCACTAGTTGTAACAAGTTTATTTTGGGAGGTCTTAAAGAACAAATCCGAAGATGAATCATATACTGCTCCCTGATACTGAAATTGCTAAACTTTTCACAGAATATGAAAAGCAAATTTACTTTTGAAACATCTTCTTCCAGTTTATAGGTCTTTGGGGATTGATTGCGAGTGTTACACGGCTACTTCTATAAAAAGGTTTGTGCTATCCAATAATAGTACTCTTAAAGAATAATTAGCATCTTTAGAATGCTAATTACAGCAGCCCACCAGGCTCCACCGTCCCTGGGATTCTTCAGGCAAGAACACTGGAGTGGGTTGCCATTTCCTTCTCCAATATCTTTAGAATAGGATTCATGAATATTACTCATCTCAGCTCATGGAATCCAACGAAGGCACAGTCAAGGAAACGACACTTGGTTGATATCCAAAAATAGCCAGAGCTGGCAGTCTGGTTTGCGGCCTCAGTAGTCCAAGCAAGGAGTAGAATAGGACACAAGGAAGCATGGCAGTAAATACTTCCCATCTACGTGTCTCTGAGTGTGTGCATGACTTGTGTCCAACTCTTCTGTGACGCCATGGACTGTAGCCCGCCAGGCTCCTCTGTACATGGGATTTCTCAGGCAAGAATACTGGAGTGGGTTCACATTTCCTCCTCCAGACATCTTCCTGACCCAGGGATCGAACTCCTGTCTCTTTCGTCTCCTGCACTGGCAGGTGGATTCTTTACCACTGTACCACCTGGGAAGCCTAAATACTTCCCACAGCATTCCAAAGATGTGACCCCTAAATTCAATGTCTCATTCCCAATAATATCCCTTAAAAAACGTGTAGCTTAATTATAATCAGTGCATCCAGTTTTGATGCCTTTATGTCTTATCTAAGAATACTCCCCACTTTCTGTTTTTATGTGATACCTATTACACAGTTGAGCTTCACTCTTTTTTGGTATAATTTCAATCTTTCAAAACTTGTGGGGAGGCTCTACTTTCCTCACAAATGAACGAGAGTCCCTGATCTCCAGGCAGCCTCTCCTTTTACCTCCCTGCTGTGTTAAACCTGCCACTCCCTTCCTTAGTCCCTCCAAAGTGGGTTCCACCTGAATTAGACTTGCTATCCTATTCTTTACATGAGTCCTCCACTCCTTTCTCCACATATTTCCCTCCCACCTCTTCATTTCCTCTACAGACCATATTTCCAGCTGACACACCTAAGCCCATTCTGGCACCCTGTCCTCAGGAAGAACTCCTTTGATTCTGCTGTTTCCTTGCTGAATCTGGTATTTAGTCTTGATGATTTTGTTTGTTTCATCTCATTCTTTACACTTCACACAATTCCTCCTGAGAAGCATCATCTTGGGTTCTCCCATCAATCACTTTATTTTTTTTTATAGCTGTGAAATGTATGTTTATTGTTACTTCTGACCCATTGTACAACTAATCCAGCACAAATTACCAGAAAAATTTTACATTATTTATTCAGGACTGTGGTTTCTCAACAACTTTGAACTTGGGGTCTTCAAATGTGAAGTTAGGGCAAGTGTTCATGTCTGCTTTACCATATATTTGGTCAAGCTTAAAAAGCTCCCTGTCCAGTTCTTGCTGACACTCTGGGTCAGCATCAACAGGTCCTCCAGATGTCTGTCACCTAGTTCTATATTCTCTGATCTTGTCCATGAAGAATTACCATACAGGATCAAGTTCCTTATCAGATGCCACTGCTATAGCACCTATGTTCCCCTTCAGAGAGACTGAGACGGCAGACTGAATGACAGTGGACCTGAAACGCCTCTCAACAATCATGGTAATCCTGTTACATGCATTCAATCCCAAGCTGCCAGAGCCGCCACTGCCGCCACCCTGTTCCCATCAATCACTTTAGAAATATAATGGAAAGGAGGGTGGAGTGGGAAGGATGGCTTTTGAAAACTTGAATACAAATAGAATTGCTAACAAGCTGTGCTACCTACGGAAAATTATGTAGCATCTCTGAGCCTCTATGGGCTTCCCTGGTGGCTCAGATGGTAAAGAATCTGCCTGCAGTGTGGGAACCTGGGTTCAATCCCTGGGGCAGGAAGTTCCCCTGGAGAAGGGAATGGCAACCCACTCCAGTACTCTTGCCTGGAGAATTCCGTGAAGAAAGGAGCCTGGTGGGCTTCAGTCCATGGGGTTGCAAAGAGTTGGACATGACTGGGTGACTAACACTGAGCCTCTCTTTGCTGTAGAGGTTTGTAGAAGAGAGATTATTACCCCATTAACCAGGGCTGGAATACAATGATAATGAAATGATGAAAGGGAAGGAGTTCCATAAACTACAAACAACTGTCCAGAAGTAAACTGCTATTCTCCTAGCAACATCTCTGCAGCTGTTAGCAGCTGTATTCTTCTTCCACCCACAGAATCAATGTTCTCATTTCTTCTCTTGATAACTTACTCCTGAGAGACCTGGCCCAGTGACCTGTTATAGTTTCACAGAAGGTGAAGCTGGGCCTTCATTCACTGCAGCTGAAAGTCTTAAGTGTGCTAGTGCTCCACCACATAGATGATTTCTTAAAATGCCCCATGGCACATCTCATTCTTTCTCAGTCCCTGGAGAAAAGCACCTGGTAAGTGGTTAAACTGAGGCATCCTCACCACCTTGCCAGTTTACACATGTCTAGAGGCAAAAGAGTAGTGCATGCAGGCTTTGAGATACGATGGGCCTGGGTTTGAATTTTACCAGCAACCCTTACTAGGTGTATGATCCTGGGCAAGTCTCTTAACTCTGTGAGCCTCAGTTCTCTCACCTATAAAATGGAGACAATAATATCTCACATAGGCACTCAATAGACAATAATCATTACAATGATGATTATACTTTAGAAATGTGAAGAATCTGTTTAAGGAGCATCTAGCTTTACCGCTACTTTTACTGGGATTGTTCATATTTCCTAATAACTTGTTAACCAAGTCCTGAGGTTTCCAGGAGCCACTGTGCCATTCACAGGCCCAAGGAAGGAAACCCTGCAGCATCCACGTAGATAACCTGTTTTTCTCCTAGGATATCTACCAAGATAAATCCCATTTCTCACACCATGCTCCATATTGCCAGAAAATGGAAATGATACAACTCCTAGATTAATTCCAAACTGAGCCACCGAGAGCTCCCCAAATAAGTTCCTTATTCTCCTGCCTAAATCCTACCCATCTTCCAAGTCTCACACTCTCTGCTTCCCCTAGTGTTCCTGGATAACACATCTTATCTCCTCTGTCCCAATACCTCCTGAAGAGCAAAAACCCTGCTACCATCTCACTGGGCAAGTTCAGAGTGGGGCTTAACGGGAAGAAGAGGTAGAGAGATGGTACTGATGACCCATAGAGGAAGTAGAAAGATAAATTACTGAAGTCGGGGAAAATGTGAACCCAAGAGTTACTCTATGTTCAGACAGGATTTTCAAGATGGGAAAATGCAGTCTAGTGTAAGAAAACAAATGAGAGAAGAGCTATGGGGACTTTTCACCCTGGAAAGATGCAAAATATCCGCACAGGGCTTTCCATGTACACTGTTGTATAAGGCTGTGATTAAAATCCATAATGAAAAGCTAGATGTGAACAGAGAATAAACATTATTGTTCAATCAGTGCAGAAATTATCATCAATTAAGCTAACTGGAGAGTCTCAAAAAAGCAGAAATGTTCAAACTGTGCTAGAGGGCTCTCCTCCTCTGAGCATTTTTAGTGAGTTTAATACTCCTTTTGCCTGCAGTATACCAGGTACTGTAGCTGTTCCCTGCTGGGGTGCCTCAGGGACAAAGCTGAGTTTGATTCCTGCCTGTCTTCTTGGTGCCCAGCAGAGAGTGAGACACAGAGTCCTTCCTCTATAACTGGGTGCTGGACCACATTTCCTCACGCCTGAGCGAGCCTCAGGGTCAGGTCTTGAGTTGCAAAATTTTGACTCAAGTCCAGAACCTTTCTAAGACAATGCAACCCCCAAGCTAACTGAGAGACCTTCATGAATATCTCCTTACAGAGACGTGACCATCTCCTGGTCCCTTCTTCCTTTACCTGTCTAACCCTGGCAGGAATGCCTCCTCAACCGTACCTGTGGGCTCAGCCTGGCGCCCAGTTCTGGACATTATCCTGGCCTGAGGTAAAGGGAAGCATGAGGCCTCAGTATAAGCATAACCAACATGGTGACTGAGACAACTCAGATCTAATCTCTTGGAGGGGAGACAAGACCTCCAGTTCTTTTACCATCTAGTCAATGCTGTAACAACAATGGATTTGGAGTGCTAGCACCTTAAGAAATTGCCTGTTTTTACTGCTCCTTGTACTAGTACAGACATAATTTTTCATAGCAAAAACCATAGAAAAATCAGAAGTTTTATTGTGCTTTTTGAACTTCACATTATAAAATTTTATTTCTGCCTTGTTATCTAGTCTTTAGTGGTCTAGTGGCTGCATAGTATTCCATCAGCTTGATATACCACAATTTACTTAACCAGCTATTCTGGGACACTTAGTTACTTCCACATTGATGCTAACCAATACTATTATGAATGCCTTTTCTCTGAATTTAGAATTACTTTCAAGGTTAGATTTTCAGAAATGGAATCAATGAATCAAAGAATAAGAGCTTTCAAAGACTCAATACAGAGTATTTTTTTTTTTTTACAGCCTTAGCTTTATTTTCATTTGGTCATATGTGCTTTAAAAAATGTACACATGCTTGTAAAATACCCAAATCTCAGGAATTAGAAGGGTGTAAAACAAGGGGCTTGAGGTGAAAAGAATATCCTAGGCTTCAGAACAAACAAAGCCAACTCAAAAACTTCTTTGTTCAAAATTCAAAGATATTTTGTTTTAAATGACATCTAGGAGGTTTTTTGTTTGTTTTGTTTTTAAGAACATTTTAGGGACAAAAACTAAGCTTCTTGTGTTGCTTGAGGCAAGGCCTGGCTTTTCTCTTCCTTGAAGACCTTTTGTAAAATACAGAAGCCATAATCTGCTGGCCTTATGTTCACCCCTACCCTGCCCTCCGGAGGGCTACAGGGTATCCAGGATATGGTCAATCTTGCTGACCAGCTCCTGTCGCTTTCCTGAAATGAGCTTCTTATTCTCGATGTACATGTCTTTCTTGAGCTTGCCGGCCACCAGCCACTTGGCCTCTACTGCTGACTTCAGGACCAGCTCCTTGACCTGCGCATCCAGTTTCTGCATTTCACTCACTTTGTCACACAGGTTGGAGCCCTCGGTCTTCAGCCTAGACTGCAGCAGTGCCACCTTGCTGGTCAAAGCCTTGTGTTCTGTCTCCAGGCTCTTCTTGCCACTGTTGAGGGTGGACACATCCCGGGACTGTTTGTATCTACTGACCGTCTTGTCAAAGTGATGGTAGAGACCTAGTCTCTTGCTGACCAAGGTCAAGACCTGCTCTGTTATGCAAGCCACCTTTATCCTGGCTTCTGCAGCTGGATCCTTTGTGATGGATAAGTCCAGCCTGACATAGATGATGACGGTGAACAACAGGACGGAGAAGGCGACCACCAACAGCAGGGGCTCCTGTAGCATGAGCACCTTGCTGAAGGTGTAGTGCACCATGATGTCCTGAATGTGCTGTTCCACCAGGTTTTTCTTGTGGGCCACAATTACAGGGCGGCCAAATGTGTCCAGGTAGGTATAGTGCAGCTCATCGGGGGCTCGGCTGATCTCATAGGGACTGTCCACCTGGATGTTCCTGGCCCCTTCAGGGAGGATGATCTTCACAGTCAGAGAGTCTATCACTTGCTCATCAAACACGTGGTCCACAAGCCTCATCTTCAACATATACTGGTCTCCCAAATTATAGAGGTACTCATAGCTTGGGAGGTTGTAGCCAATGATGTAATGAGTCTTCCACCCGCCAAAGAGAGGGAAACGAGGCTTCATTTCCATCTCCACCGAGTCATCCAAAATAAGGAGGTGGCTGGTGTAAATGCTCCCAATCTCATCCTGGTAATAAACATCCTGGGCAGAGGCAGGAAGGATGGTCTTAAAAGAACGGATGGAGGAGATGCCACTATCTATCCATCTGTCATAATCATAACGTGAAAAAGACCCCTTCAGCACAGCCCCCGTGTGCTTCAGGTTTACGTTTTCTTCCACAGCAATATTACCCCAATGGGAGACCTCGATGACTCGGGTCATGCTGGTGACGGTCAGGAAAGGGCTGTTGTTCTCAGAATGTACTTTAAAACTATCCTGACTATAGGCAGGGATGTTGTGGAAAGGGCCGTAATCCAGGAGGTTCTCGTGGCGCATGGGGTTGCCCAATTTGGTATAGCTCTCCACGTTTTGGGAGGCGAGCTTCACACGCATGGTTTGCGTCTTGGTTGGGTAGGGAGAGTAGAAATAATGGTTCCCCTCAAACACCACAAACTGTTTCTCAGACTGGGTGATCTGGGTTGGATACGGCTGAATCGCGTGGGTATAAACAGCTTCCACAACGACTGAAACCTCGGCCCCAGGATCAAGAGCAACCGGGAGTTGGACTGTGAAGAATCTCCCGCTTTTACCGTTAATTTTGGTCTCCTGTACTTCCAGACTGTTGGTTTCCTCATCCACTCCTCGCACCTGCACGCCGAGGTGTGCCAGCTGGGCCTCCAACTCGGGCTCCAGCGCTACCAGAAAGGAGGCAGCGTGGGGCGAGGAGTCACTGCCCGCGTGCGCCAGGACCACCTCGGCTGTCACCTTGGCCAGGTGGCTGCTCAGGTCCACCGTGCGCCTCACCTCTTCGTTGACCAGAGGTGGAGCCGCCACAGAGGTGCTGCCCGGCTCCGGGGCCCAGGCCGCAAACAGCAGCAGCAACGGCAGCAGGTGGACCGCGGGCGCCTCCATAGCTGTGACCTAGTTGAGCCCTCCCTGCGTGTGCGTGCCCTGCGTGTGCGTGCCCTGCGTGTGCGTGCCCTGCGTTCCCCACAGGGCAGCGACCCATTGGGCCACTCAGTTCCCCAAGATGGCGGCGCCCAGGGCCCCACAGTTAGTATTTAATGAGGTAAGTTTTTTCTTTTCCAATAATAGTATCTGCTTTAAAAAATTTTTTTTTAATTGAAGGATAATTGCTCTACAGAATTTTGTGGTTTTCTGTCATACATCAACAAGAATCAGCCGTATTGATTCTTGTTAAGGAATCTTTAATGACTTTACATTACTATAAGCAATATGTAAGTAACTATTCCAGTTTTACCACATCACCTCTGTAAGACATGATTATCTAACATTTTTGCTAATTGAGAATGTATAGTAGTATCTCATTAAAATTTTCTTGTACTTCTTCACTCACTGGTGAGTTGGAAGGTTTTCTTTATGCTTGTTACTAACCACATTGCCTCTTGTATACTTTGAAAGCACAAGAATGTTTGCTCTAGTGGCCCAGATGTTTGGGTTCCTCCATTTATAAACTGTTCTCCCTTGCTTTGGCTTTATAACCTATTTGCTAATCTCCCTGACACCACTTGATCCATTATTTGTGTACTGTTTAACCAAAGTCTACAAACTTGGGTAGGAATTAAGACAATGTCACTTGCAGTTTGGGCTCCAGTATAAATTCCTTTTTTTTTTTTTTAAGCTATGTGGCATTAATTGATTCACTTTTTCTCTCAAAGCCTCTCTTCTCATGTGTAGAAAAGAGAAACACCACTTATCTGCTTACCCCACAGTGTTATATGGGAACTATAAGCCTTGTAAAAGCAGGGTCAGACAACTTTTCCTGTAAAGGGCCTTACAGTAACTATTTTAGGCTTACAGATCACATGGTCTCTGTTACAACTACTCAACTCTGCTATTGTACATGAAAATAATGTAGACAATGATAGTCCATTAATAAGCATGACTGTAGTCTAGCAAAACTTTACATGTTACAATATAACATATATAACATTTACATATTGTAATATGTAATTACATTTACAAATGTTACATAATTACATATAATTAAATATGCATATGATTTAATTTTATAAAATTTTCATGTATCACAAAATATTGGTTTTTTTCTGCTACTTGCTTTTTTATTTGCTTAAAAATAGTTTCAGGTTGGTAACAATTTTACTACTCTCCCTGTTTTTTTTTTAATTTTTTAAATTTATTTTAATTGGAGGCTAATTACTTTGCAATACTGTAGTGGTTTTTGCCATACATTGACATGAATCAGCCATGGGTGTACATATGGCCCCCATCCTAAACCCCTTTCCCATCCCCCTCCCCATCGCATCCCTCAGGGTTGTCCCAGTGCACCAGGCTGTTTCATGCATCGAACTTGAACTGGTGATCTATTTCACATATGGTAATATACATGTTTCAATGCTATTCTCTCAAATCATCCCACCCTCGCCTTCTCCCACAGTCCAAAAGTCTGTTCTTTACATCTGTGTCTCTTTTGCTGTCTCACATATAGGGTCATCGTTACCATCTTTCTAAATTCCATATATATGCATTAATATACTATATTGGTGTTTTTCTTTGACTTACTTCACTCTGTATAATAGGCTCCAGTTTCATCCACCTCATTAGAACTGATTCAAATGTGTTCTTTTTAATAGCTGAGTAATATTCCATTGTGCATATGTACCACAGCTTTCTTATCCATTCATCTGCTGATGGACATCTAGGTTGCTTCCATGTCCTAGCTATTGTAAACAGTGCTGTGATGAACATTGGGGTACATGTGTCTCTTTCAATTCTGGTTTCCTCTGTGTGTATGATATTTTTGCAGCTACTTAAAAGTGTAAAATGTAAAACCATTCTTTGCTCATGCTTTATTACAAAAATAGGCACTAGGCTGGATTTAGCCCACAGCCTATAGTTTGCCATCAACAGCCTCTGCATGACACCAAGGCTGCCACCTATGCTGAGCACATCACAAAGCTTCCTGCAGCATCAGCTTTCAGCCTAGCCAGGCCCTGAAACCTCAGGGATGTCAGATACACACCTCACCCCAGCTCTCTGGAGACTGAGACATCTGGACAAGCATTCTTTCCTTAGGTTCTGATCAATGCCTGTTAACCCTGTATCACTTGGTTCATTTTATTCATTTTACTTATGGGGAAATTGAGGCTCATATAGTAAAGGTGGCTTGTGCCAAATTATGTAAGACCTGTTCTTAGCTACTATTAGGAGACTTTAGTGCAAGTTCCTATTCTGCAACCGACTAGCTATGTGACCTTGATTGACTTATCACTGGTGAAAGGTGATTAATTCTATCATCTATTAAAATTAGCATTTCAATAGCACTTTAGAGTTGATCCACTGTATTCATAATCTAATCCCTACAATAAACATTAAGACAAGGGGCATTGTGGTAATCTGCATTTTGTCTAAAAGGAAAGACAAGCTCAGAAATTAAGTGATCTGCAAAATTACTCAGCTAATAAATGGCATCTTCTGATTCCAAATAAAATACTTTCTCCACCAATGTGTATGACTCAAATTCCTCAATAATGAAAAGGAATTAAAACTTGTCTTAAAAAACTTACAAGATATATGTGAAAGTATGCTGAAGTAAAAACTACTCAACCATCAGTCCCTAGCATCTTGAAAATGAAAGCTTCTATTATCTATTGCTGGAGAGTAAACCACCTCTAAACATAGCAGTTTATAACAGTGAACATTTAAGTTCTCATCCAGTTTCAGAGGGTCAGGAATATGGGAGCAGCTTAACTGGGAGACTCTGGCAAAGCTGCATCTCAAGACTTGACTGGCGCTGGAATCCTCTTCCAGGCTGTCTCCTGTGGTTGGTGGCTGGAGGCCTCTATTCCCCCATGGTGGGGATGGGTGGTGATTTCCATGGGCTGCCTGAGTGTTTTTATGATGTGGCAGCTGGCTTCCCTTGGACTGAGTGATCTAAGAGAGACAGAGAGAGTATACCCAATACGGAAGCTGCAGTGTCTTTTTAACCTAATTAAGAGTGACATACCACCACTTTTGCAGTATTCTATTCTCTAAGTCCAACCCACACTCAGGGTGAGAGCATTACACCCATACATGAATATCATGAAGTGAGGCTCATGAAGATCATTTTGGAGACTGGCTACTATAGGATCCCTTTATAATTCTCAAGTTTTTGTTGACTCCCATGAGATGAATATTATAATTTTTATATCATCTGTTTTATTGATAAAATGTTAAACTACAAGAAATTGCCCCAATTTGACTATTTGTGACCCACAAATAGTGGGTGGGTCACAAAAATTTCATATGGTTCAGCCTAATTTATAACCTTTGGAAGTAGCTGATGCCAACTACTTCCAGTTCAGTTATGGAGCTGCTATTCTACATAGTTAGAGAAACTTTTATGGGCAGAAACTGATCTAGCTCCTGGAGGTACAATGGTGAATGAGATAGGGAAGATCTTTCCTCTCATGGACTTAATACTCTTAACGGTTCTCAAACCTGGCTTTTTAGAACTATGAATCCCTGAGACCTACCCTAGACTCACTAAATCAGGAAATATGGGATTGAGGCCAAGGATTTACATTTCCTAATGCCCCACAGTTGACTCTGATGCAGCTGACTCCATGGTCCAGCATTTGGGAACCACTGGTGCATATTTCCATTCTTACCTTCTTCACCTCCCATTTACTCCACAGCCCACAGCAATGGGTTTCCACTTCACCACTTCACAGAAATTGCTCTTGTTTACATCACCATGAACTCTTGAGAGCCAAGTCCATTAATTCTTCTAGACTTCTCTTACTTTCTTCCTGTGGCATGATGTTGCTGGCCTCATCTTGCTTCTTAAAATCCCCTCCTCTGGATTTTAACAACATTCTCTTTTTGTTCTCCTCCTACCTTCACTCTTGTTGCTCCCTTTCAGTGTCCTACTGTTGATCCTCTTCCTATCCCACTGGGTAAGTGGTGCCATTGCTCAGTATTCTGGCTTCAGTCAACCCTCTCACTCTCCAAAGTGTTCAATGACTTGAAACCTTGTACACCAGACTTCGCTCCCCAGGACTCATCGGCACACAATAGTCAATAGACCCCATGATGTACCCCATTTATTCATGAAGGATATTAATAAATATATCCTTAGTTAGGATCCCGTGGTCCAGAGCTATTTATTAAGCTATTTATTATTGGATTATAACTAAACAAACAATATAATTTAACTCAAAGTACATTATGAACTTCTTGAGGGCAAGAACTAAGTCTTGTTTATTTCTGTGTCCTCACATTATTCAGGACACTTTGAGAACTCAAAGTACATTATGAACTCCTTGAGGGCAAGAACTAAGTCTTGTTTATTTCTGTGTCCTCACATTATTCAGGACACTTTGAGAACATAACAGAAGAATCAGTGGAAAACTGACTTGTGTCTTGTTTCTCAATGCCCACCTTATCAGCAAAGAAACAGAAAAAGTCTATGTTCCTGCCCCAGCAAGTTAACCAGCCTTTTGTTTTAGAGAAGTCACCAGGTGAGAGTGAGCTTCTCTAAAGACGAGTGCTGAACAATATTTTTGTGTTTTAAATTCTGAGACCGAAAGGGAAAAGGGGATGGAAACAATTTATTGAATGCTTAAGGGAAGAGGAGGACAGGGAAGAAGAAAGGGTGGTACAAATGTGACTTTCTTTGCACATGTGTATATGTGTGTGCATATGCATATTATCTCTGCATATGAAGATTATATATATAGTGTATATATACATATATGTGTGTGCGTGTGTGTGTGTGTACATACATTATTCTATAGCACATATGCGAAGATCACATTGTTGTTGTTTAGCCCCTAAGTTGTGTCCGACTCTTTGTGACCCCATAGACTGCAGCACGCCAGGCTTCCTTGTCCTTCACTATCTCCCAGACTTTACTCAAATTCATGTCCATTGAGTTGGTGATGCTATCTAACCATCTCATCCTCTGTTGTCCCTTTCTTTTCCTGCCTTCAATCTTTCCCAGAATCAAGGTCTTCTCCAATGAGTCGGCTCTTCGCATCAGGTGGCCAAAGTATTAGAGCTTCAGCTTTAGTATTAGTCCATCCAATGAATATTCAGTATTGATTTCCTTTAGGGTTGACTGGTTTGATCTTGCAGTCCAAGGGACTCTCAAGAGTTTTCTCCAGCACCACAATTTGAAACCATCAATTCTTCAGTGCTCAGCCTTCTTTATGGTCCAACTCTCACATGTATACATGAGTACTGGAAAAACCATAGCTTTGACTATGTGGACCTTTGTCGGCAAAGTGATGTCTTTGTTTTTTAATACTCTGTCTAGATTTGTCATAGCTTTCCTTCCAAGGAGAAAGTGTCTTTTAATTTCTTGGCTGCAGTCACTGTCTGCAATGATTTTGGAGCCCAAGAAAATAAAATCTGTCACTGCTTCCACTTTTTCCCCTTCTATTTGCCATGAAGTAATGGGACTGGATGCCATGATCTTAGTTTTTTGAATGTTGAGTTTTAAGCCAGCTTTTTCCCTCTCCTCTTTTACCTTCAAAAGGCTCTTTAGTTCCTCTTCACTTTCTGCCACTAAAGTGGTATCATCTGCATATCTGAGGTTGTTGACTTTTCTCCCAGAAATCTTAATTCAAAATTCAGGCTTAAACTAAAGAAAGTAAGGAAAACCACTAGGTCATTCAGGTATGACCTAAATCAAATCCCTTATCATTATATGGTAGAGGCAATGAATAGATTCAAGGGATTAGATCTGGTAGACAGAATGCCTGAAGAACTATGGATAGAGCTTCACAATACTGTACAGGAGGCTGTGACCATAAGCATCCCAAAGAAAAATAAATGCAAGAAGGCAAAGTGGTTGTCCGAGGAGGCTTTACAAACAGCTGAGGAAAGAAGAGAAGCAAAAAGCAAGGGAGAAAAGGAAAGATATACCCAACTGAATTCAGAGGTCCAGAAAACAGCAAGGAGAGATAAGAAGGCCTTCTTAATTGAACAGTGTAAAAAGTAGAGGAAAACAATAGCATAGGAAAGACTAGAGATCTCTTCAAGAAAATTGGAGATATTAAGGGAACATTTCATGCAAGGATGGGCACAATAAAGGACAGAAATGGTAAGGACCTAACAGAAGCAGAAGAGAATAAGCAGAGGTGGCAAGAACACACAGAAGAACTATACAAAAAAAGCCTTGTTGTTGTTCGGTCACAGTGGCCACAGGACTGGAAAAGGTCAGTTTTCATTCCAATCCCAAAGAAGGGCAGTGCCAAAGAATGTTCAAACTACCACACAATTGCACTCATTTCACATGCCAGCAAAGTGATGGTCAAAATCCTTCAAGCTAGGCTTCAACAGTATGTGAACCAAGAACTTCCAGATCCACAAGCTGGGTGTCAAAGAGGCAGAGAAACCAGAGATCAAATTGCCAACATTCGTTGGTTCATAGAGAAAGCAAGGGAGTTCCAGAAAAACATCTGCTTCATTGACTACACTAAAATCTTTGACTGTGTGGATCACAACAAACTGTGGAAGATTCTTAAAGAGTACCACAGAAACCTGAGAAACCTGTATGCAGGTCAAGAAGCAACAGTTAGAACCTTACGTGGGACAACTGACTGGTTCAAAATTGGGAAAGGAGCACATCAAGGCTGTATATTGTCACCCTGTTTATTTAACCTATACGCAGAGTACAGCATGTGAAGATCATATATAAAACACAATGCTTCACATGATTATTATGTAAAGTAAATAATGTAAATAAAACACTGAGCATGTATCTGGTACACAGTAATGAAGCATTCTGCTCTCTCCAAAATCCTACTTGCTTAAGCAAAGACAAAATTACAAAGCATTTCCATTTGAGTCAGACCTAATTGTTAAGCCTAACATTAGGCCAAAGAGAGAATAACCGCACTCTTGAAATTGTATACATAATTTGTACAAAGATGCATATGTTTTTCTGAGGATAAAAGCCATAATTTTCATGAGATACACAAAGGAGTCCTTGTCTCTAAAAATTTCCAGAATGCCTAGGAATCAAATGCTGGTCAACATTTCAACAATTGTTACCATTCTTACTTATTCTTAAACATACTACTTTCCCAATCAAGATATGCATCAGTGACTCAAAGATCCTCCTTTTAAGGAGACTAGTGGAATCTTCATTCATTCATGCCTGTACTCATGCATTCATTTATGCAGTAAGCAATCATTTGTACTGACTCTACATTTGACATCGCTAAGCCCAGGGTACAGAGATACACAGACTGTAAGATCATTCAAAAGACAACTACCTAAACTGTGATAAAGGCTTAAAGTGACCAAGGATTTGGAAAAAAGGAACATCTCAGCAGCTTAGCAGCAATAGCTTCAAAATCTGCTACTGTCAACAGCAAGAAAAATTATTCTAAGGAAGGGAGATCACTCAGTAGTAGGGAGCAGAAGTGTAACAGAGAATGTTTTCTCTCTAACTGGGCAGAAGGTAAGGAAAGACAATCTCCCAAACCACCCCCACCCACCATCCCTGCCTCTTTATTTTTAGCTTCATTGGAAGGTCTGATGTTGAAGCTGAAACTCCAATACTTTGGCCACCTCATGCGAAGGGTTGACTCATTGGAAAAGACCCTAATGCTGGGAAGGATTGGGGGCAGGAGGAGAAGGGGACGACAGAGGATGAGACGGTTGGATGGCATCACTGACTCGATGAACATGGGTTTGGGTAGACTCCAGGAGTTGGTGACGGACAGGGGGGCCTGGCGTACTGCAATTCATGGGGTCGCAGAGAGTCGGACATGACTGAGTGACTGAACTGAACTGAACTGAACTGAAAACTTTTCTTTATGTTCTATTTTTTTTCCTTTAGCTTAGTGTGAATTGTGGGCTCTTGAAATCTTTGTAGTGGGAAAGTCTCTAATCTACAGATACAGCATACAAATTAGGTCTAATCTTGAAAATATCCAATGTCAAGAGTCTTACTAACTTGAGAGGTCCATTCTATATTGAATGGGCCTAATTATTAGTTGTTTCTTCCTTGTTTTGAGCTAAAATTTGCTCTAATTTTTGCCTCAAAGTCCTAATTCCATCTTCTGGGATAATACGTGTCTTCCACAGCAATATTTTTAATTAATGGCTTATAAAATAAATTTTGGAATTATATCCAGTATTATAATCAATGCAATTGAATAGGATAGGCTAGGCTAATAGAAGAGTAGAATAGAAAATAATAGAATTATAGCATGTGAGAGAGACAGGTTTTGTTTTTCAAGGTATTTCAATTGTTTATAGATTTATGTAAATGTGTACCAGGTTTGATATAAAATGTCTTTCTTACTATAGGTTGCCACTGAAAAGTTTGGAAAATATTCCTTCAGGTTAAGACAGCTGTGTCATGGATCCCTATGTCTTCTGTTCTTCAGATTCACTGTCCCAGTATTCTGTAATACTCCTCATTTGTCTTTGTTTCTAGTCTCTTCCCTACCACGGTCTATCTTCTCTGACAAGACTCTCTCTTGAATGTTCCGCTTGAAATGGAAGGCACAGAACCTCTCAGACAGGACATGACTGGGAGTCGTGCAGACAATACACACCTTGGGGCAGGAAGACAGACAGGAGTTCTCCCTACTACAGTGTTTGCTAAGTTCTCAGATGCCTTCAGCAGTGGAGCACCAAGGTCATTGATCCTATCATCAGAAAGCTTCCAAAAAGGTGTCTGTGGGAGACTTGAATTCAAAACTATATAAGGCACAGCTGTTCTACCAGGTTTCAGAGTAGTGCCAAGAGAGAGAGAAGACCACCATCCTGTGCACTCCAGGCCCACTCACACTTACTAACTCACTGAATCTGTGGGCCATGCAGTATCATTTCACCTTACTTTACAATAAGAAAACTGAGGCTCAGAGATACAAATAAAAAAACTTGATGTATTTTAGGACTGTCATAAAACTTGCAGTAAATGGTCATCAGACAACCTACAGTGTGCTATACATCACAATGGTGGTAGCTCTCACTTAAATAGCATTTCATTGTTTTCAAGACACTCTCATATCCCTAGTCCAATCATCCAGGGTCATGTTCAGGACTCATTATAGAACTTCTATCTTCCAGATGAGAACATGGGTCCAGGGAGATTATGTTAGTTGTACAAGACTGCACAGCTAGAAGGTGGTACAACTACCTATAACTTGAGAGCCAACTCTAAATCCAATGCTATTTTCATGGGCCTCTCTGCCTAATGCTGACAGTTTTACTCAGACCTACTGCAGCAAATGCTCTTTATTTTCCCTGGTCTGGAAATTTACAAAGAGATTTTAGGATGCTAATGCTCTATCCGGCTATCCTGTTATGGCCAAGACGGCATGAGCCTTTGTGATTCTAGAATAAGATGGATCCTTCCCATAAATGGCCAACAAGTTTGGGCCAAGTTGTAAACATTATTTACATCAATCTCAGACAGTAGGTGAATCTGGTCAGGGTGCCAGGGAATATATGAGAAAATCAGGCAGCTTTAATCTCTGTAGCATGTGTGAGGAAATAAAGACCCCCTTGACTGATGGTTGGCTTGATATGTCCGAAGAGGATTAAGTTTGGCTGCGACAGAAATGGCTGGGGAGCCAAAGTGAAGAGAACTCGATGAGGTATGGCCTTCAAAGTTTAAACTTCTAATCTCCATGGACCAGAGTGACTTCGTAAGGAATTCAAGAAGAACGCAACTCGCTCAACATATAATAGGATCCTGAAATCCTAAGAATGTTTGCCTGAGGCCAGAAAAAGGAAAGAAGTGTACTGGTGCCCACTGTGGGGTGAAGTCTCAGACAGACTGTGGCAGTGCTGCTTTGATAACTCAGTGCTATGGAGGTATTATGGGCTTGATGACATTTGCAGGGGTTGACACCCACCCAAACTCATCTTCTAAACGAAGAGCTTAATAGATAGAAGCAGCAGCTAAACATATCCACGCATTCACCCAAACTAGCAGACTGGCAAAGTCAAGCCCAGCAATAAATGGAACTTAATCTCTGGAATTTAACCCTAAATACCATCACTGGATTTCTGAGGTGATTCTCTGACCGTGCCCCCCTAATCCCTGCTCACAGGTTTTTCTTCCTTTAGGGGTTTGTTTTTTGATAATAAGCTCTACTTGCATTTGCAAAATATAAAAAAGTGAACTTCCAGATGGACTTCTTAAAGTGCAATCCAAACATGAGGGAAACAAGAAATCCAAAAGTCAAAGGCGAGTGGGAGGTTTTCTGCTCCCCCAAATCTCTGGGGAGTCCGATTCATTCAACATGTTCACATTCTAGTTTCATTTCCATTTTCTATAATAAGAGATGAAGATGTAATATGTCAATGTTGATGTATCAGAGAGATGATGAATTCCAGGCTAAAACACAGCGACATCTGCTTGGAAACGAGATGGAAGAAATTAAGATGCTTACCATGATTATTTTCCTCCCGAGCAAATTTATAGTATCTTTGGTCTCAAGGGCAGAAATTCCAGACAGATTAGCTTTTCATCTCCTAGGTAACTCTCTGAACTGCATAGCTATAGAAATTCATTGCTTTAACACTGGGTGTCCTTATTAGGGAAATATCTTAAATTCTGTGCCAACAAAGAAACTCATTGACTACTAAGCAATAGTCCTGAAAATATTTATGACATGGATTACAAACAGGTGCTCCAAATAGAACAAAAGCTGGGGTTATTCACCACTTGGACTAACTGGGAAAATTATTTACACCTAGCACAGTACATTTTATGCTTTTAGTACATATTTTTTCTGGGCTGTATGTCCTCATATTCTAGGGATGGTAAATCTGCTTAAGTACCAGAGGGAACTGGTAAATGTAAACAGAGCTATATAAATAATAGGTGCTAGAGCACTAGAATTGCCTGTACTATCTATACTCATTCATAAATTATTCAGCTAAAATGTATCCAGTCTCTACTACATGCCTGTGTTCAGCGCTGGAGATGCAAAGATAAATACAATATGACCACTGCCTAGTTCAAAATTTGTTTTATTTATTCCTTTCAAACATCTTAGGAAGCTGTGCAGGCATAAGCATGTCCATTTCATAGATGAGGAAGCTGAGGCTAGGGGAGGTCACATAACAGGAATTACCAAAGTCAAGACGGGTACTCCAACCTTTTTTATTTAAGTACAGTGCTCTGCCCACTCCCTTACACACTGGCATGATTAAGATGAGACCCAAAGGGGGTTTGGATGACCCAAGGGCAACCATTCACAGTGTCTGAGGACATCAAAGCTGGCTTTTGACCCAGTATTAACATCCCAATACATTCCATTTGCACTTTTTTATCCAGATGTTTAGCACCATGTAGATATACCTATGGTCTCAACCAAAACTAAGCAATACTTTGCAGGAATTACTGAAATGCTCATTGAAAAACTATTCTCTTCTAATTGCATTTTGAAATGATCCAGTAGGGTAAAGGGTTTGGACATTTTTGAAGCAGTTTCTCTCCAAATTTAAGCAACAAGAATTGTAAAATGTTCCCCAAAATATTGCTTGGCATAAAAACCTCTTTCAATGCAAGTGAGCCATTGATAAAAGGAATTTGTTAAGAGAGACAGGAGTTGGGGGTGAAGCTTATTAGCCACTTGGTTGCCAGGGAAGCGAAGCTGCCAGAGGAGACTGGACTGGAGATGAACATGGGGTGGGGTGGGGTGTGGGTGTGTGTGGGCTGAGTACACGGGTCATTTGCCGTCAATAAGGGGCAAAGAAGACATTTTTACAACCTTACTAGGTACAACTTATTTGGTTTTTTAAAAATACTGGTAGAATCAATATGTGGCTATTCCAAAATAACCGTGGTGAAATGGAAACAGCACAACAAAATGGAAATGATTTGGGGGTCAGAAAAACCTAGATTTGAGGATTCCCTCACCTGTTAGTTGTGTGACTTTGGGTAATATTTGAATTTCTCTGAGTTTCCATTTCCTCATCTCCAAAATGAAAACAATCAATCCTACCTCATAGGATAAATATGATAAAGGATCTGAAAGCACTTATTAAATTATTAAACAGTATATAAATCCAAGTTTTCCTTTTCTGTTTACAAAAAAATTAAAATTCAGATCCAGTGAATATCTCTCTATGCACAAATATTCTTCACTAATACACTCTGTTTTCCAGCTGCCCCAGCCTTGGTCATACTTGCTCTGGATATTTCCTATGACTGTACATTCAGAGTGCCTTCTGTGGATACTTCCTAAGGCTTCAGTTCTGTGGTCACAGGCCTGAAAATATACATCTCTGATTTGGGAAAGCAAGGCCTGTGATTAGTCTTCTAAGCGCAATTATACCAAAGGCCACACACAGACTAGGTTCAGATGTCTGACGGCCATCTTGAGTTTGACTCTTGATTTCTAAGCTCTCCAGCCTGTTCCTTCACCAGTTCCTATCATCTCAGTAAATAGCAACTCCATTCACTCAGTTGTTCAGCTCAACTCTTCTGTCTACTCCCCATTAATGTCCAATCCGTCCCTTAGAAGTACTGTCACTTCTATCTTGAAATACATCATGAATACAACCTCTTGTTGCCTCCCCACCAGCACCACCCTACTCCAACCCACAAATTTCTCTTGTCTGGAATACTGTCAGTCTTTACTAGTCTTTCCACCCTTACCTCTTTACAGTCTATTATTCTTATAGCAACCAGAACAATGCTTAAAAAATATAACTTAGGCCAATCAAGAGACCTTCAATAGTTTCCTTTCTCATTCAGAATATGGATGAAATCTTAACCATGGCCTACAAGACCCCAGCTGAGCTTCTATGTCTTCCTACTACCTCTCAACTTCATTTCCTTCCATCTACTCACTTAATCCTGCCACTCTGGTGCTCTAGGCCACCAATTACCCTCTTGCTTTGGGAAAAATTGTACCTGTCATTCCCCTTGCATGGATAATATTTATACCAGATATTCACATTTCATTTCTCCACTTTACCTAAGATTCTGCAACAAACATCATTTCTTCAGAGAAATGATCTCCTGGTCTCCTGATCACTTCTGATGTTTCTTATTCTTAGCACTGACATATTATGTTATGTTATACCATATTATATTAGGTAAAACCATATTGTATTATATTATTGTTTACTGTTTGTCTCTCTACTGGTATATAAGCCCCACAGGGGCAGGCACTTGATCTCTTTCGTTTGTTGCCATATTGCCAGCATTTAGATTAAATCCTCTCACTGTAGTTGCTTTCAGTGGCCATATGACACATCCTTGAACCCACCAGGAAACCAGAACTCCCTTTCAGCTGGGGAAACAATCCAGCTTGGTTGACGGGATAATCAAGGGTTTAGAGAGAACCAGTATCAACCAAAAGGTATTCTGCCTGGAGCTGAGGAATAAGGAGGAGCGATAAAAGAGCACAGAAGTCCCAGCTAACAGGAGTTAAATTACTTGCCCAAAGTTATAGACAGAATATATTCAATAAAAAACTGAGATCTGAACCAGATGGATTTAGAACACCCCAAAATATGTATTTTGGCATACTGATTATTTTGAGCTAAAGGCACATGCCAGAAGGGTTCTCTGACCTCCCCTCTGTGACATGAAAACAGGTTATAAAACTTGCCATAGCAAGGTGACCTCCCTGCACCAGGAAGAGAACATTCTTATCACCAGGTAAGTTGACACCAAAATGGATCTGTACAAACAAATCTACTAAAATAATCCTGATATTCCATTAGTTTCCCCAATATATTTCCTAGTCACTTTTCCATGATCCTCCACCCCTAGAAACTTAAATTCCTTTCCTTTGTCTTGTCACTTTTCCACAAATTTATCATTCTTTGTTTAAAAGGGTATGAGTTCTCAGTCCTAAGAGCTTCTTAGCACCTTCAGAGGACCAACTCACCTACATCTGGGGGCTACTGCAGAAAGGTTCAATTCAGTTTAAATGCATTAGGGAGGCAGCACTGCTTCTCTTGCAGCTCAGTTGGTAAAGAATCTGTCTGCAATGCAGGAGACCTGGGTTCGATTCCTGGGTTGGGAATATCCCCTGGAGAAGGAAATGGGGAAGGCTCCCATATACATGTAAAAATATTTTTTCTTATGAAGGCTCCCATATACATGTAAAAATATTAAATACAGTTTGTATGCTTTTCTCCTGTTAACCTATTTTAAGACAGTTTAATTCTCAGGTCCAGTCACAGAACCTAAGAGGATAAAGGAGAAGTTCATCTCCTATGGAACAATACTGTAAACAAACCATGGTGGTAGTTCAGTTGCTAAGTTGTGTCCGACTCTTGCAACCCCATGGACTGTAGCCTGCCAGACTCCTCTGTCAATGGGATTCTCCAGGCAAGAATACTGCAATGGGTTGCCATTTCCTTCTTCAGGGGATCTTCCTAACCCGGAATCGAACTCGGGTCTCCTGCATTGCAGACAGATTCTTTACCGACTGAGCTACCAGGGAAGCAGTGCTGCCTCCCTAATGCATTTAAACTGAATTGAACCTTTCTGCAGTAGCCCCCAGATGCAGGTGAGTTGGACCTCTGAGTTAGTTCCTGGAGTATGAAAGGACACCATAGAATTTCTAGAGCTGATAATCAGAGACATTGAGCCAGGACCTCAATGACCACTCCAGGAACCTCTGGTGGCTTGTACCTCTGACACTCAGGAAGCTGTGAGAGGCATAGCCTCCTCTCAGACCCTAGGAGAGTCTCCTAAATGAAGACTTCAGAATATTGGTCCAGCCTGAACTGGTATCATGGAATTCACCCAAAGAAGAGGTGAACTTTAGCTTGATTAATGATTGTGAAACTCATTGGGTTTCGGTTCCTAGGGACTGCTGCTTTCCTCTAATTCTCTTGAAATCTCTCAGCTATGAAAGCTGGTCACCAGGAAAATGTTTGTAAATATCCCTCTAGGGGGCTGTCCCCTGGGCTGGAGATAATGTCTTGACTGTAGAGTCTTACCAGATCCTCTGAAGTCTGCAGAGGAGATGGGCCAATGTTTGTCCACATATCTAAGGAAGGAGACATTTTCAAGCAGGTACCACTCAGCCTTGATAAAGGCACTTCTCCCCTGTCTCGTGAGAGGCTGGTCCAGTCCCTTCTGTATCTGCCAAATCCTAGAGCACTCTGAAGTGAACTGTCTTCAGCAGCAACAGAACAAGTGAAAATCCTTATCATGACATTTTGATCCCATACAAATATCAATTCTTACAATCTCCAAAATTCTCTCATCATGCTCTGCATAGGCATTACGGATAACCAAAGTTATTCTTCTCTCCAAAGCCTGCTGAGAGAGAAAGCTATTTTACTGAAGATTGTTTCTTTGACATTCACGCTCCAACAAGGATAGTCTCTTCTGGGCCTAATTTGACTTCTTTATGTGCCAAGAGGAAACTTTCCATCTGAAGGGCAGGCATTGAGATAACTGAAGAGCCTTTGAGGTACTTTATAATTTCCTTGAATTTCCTAGAATGTTTGGAGAATAATGTGTATTGATTAACTGTCTCTTTCAAAATGTTTAACATTCTCCTATCCTTTTTTTTTTTTAAGGGAATTAACAGTGAAGAGAGAAAATAAAAAGAATATACCGACTCACTCATCCATGTTTTCTGACTAAAAGCGGTGTGAAATAAAATTCCACGAAAGTAACAGAGTCCATGCAAGGACATTGGAAGCCAAGCAGTTATTCCTGATAAATTTGGAATTGAGGTTGCGAAAATGAGAGAGATGACAGTGACTCCTTGAGACAATGTCACAATCTGAATCTGACACCAGGATGGCCAGCATGACTAAATGACGACTTTAGGAGTTGAGGGTTGAGATGGGGGACATGTAACCTTCAGCTGCCCAGCACAAAGGGAAGTGGAGATCTGATCATGCCACAGGCCTAGTACGTGTCATTGACCATACAAGTGTATGACACTCCTACGGCAATGTTCTTATAGAGAATTCTGCTTCCAACCAATGAACTGGCACACACACACACACACACACACACACACACACACACACACAATTACAGCTATGACCAATGATGTCACATAATAGCAAAACAAGCATGGAGGGCTTTTTGGTTTTTTTTTTTTTTTTACTATAGTACCCTATTTGCAGGGCTTCTGAATTTTTGTTTTTCCTCCAGCCTAGGCCTCACCTTGTCACCCCAGGGGATTGACGTTTTAGCACAGCAAAGACCACCCACTCATGACACATCAATGAACCATGGTTGAAGCTTTGCTAGTGGAAAGAACATCAGATTTAGAGATAGGAGACCTGGGCTGTATTCCTGATTGTTGCAGCTAGCTGCATAACTTTGCACAAATCACCTAATTTTCTTAGGACTGTTGCTACATCTGTAGAATGCAAAACCTGGAAAATTTAAAGGACTAATCTTATGAAGGAGGTATTCTCATCTCCTTGTTACAGGTTGAGGAAACTGTGTCCATGCAATTAATAAGGAAAAGAACCAAGGCAATGTAAGATTTTTCAGATTATGTTTTCAGTGTCTGCCTACACAGTGATTTCCTGAGCGGCTCTTGATCGTGAAGGAAGAGGAGTGATCAGGAAGGGATGTTAGCAGAGAGGGTAAAGAATGGCAGTGCAGCTATGCTTAAACACCCAAAACTCAAGTTCACTCATGCTCTTGTCCCTCAGAGATACCCTCTGGTTTCTAATGTGAGGAAAAGACCAGTCCCTAAATCTCTGAGTACCAACACAAGTGGACGTGTTGCACAAGTAGAAACAAAGGCCTGGAGTCCTACTTTAGATGCATTTTACATTTAATGCAGTTAATGCACAGTACATTAAAAGTTTCACATTAAACTTCTTCCACTGAGCCCAGTTTCAAGTGTGAGGTAGCAAAAAATAATAGCTCCTGAAACTATTTTCTCTTTTTTTCAAGGTGTCCTTTAGGGAAGTTGGAGTTACAACAAAGGAAGTAAAACAGAACCTTTGCTTTGGTCTTCTTTCCAGCTTTCCTGTAACCCTCAGGCCCATTCTCAGTGCCAGCTATAGCCCCACCTCCTTTCTTCTGACAAGTCTTAGCTGCAGCCTCATCTCCTCAGGGAAGCCTTCCCTGGCTGTCTCCAGAGTCAAAGGACCTCTTCAACCTTCCCCCTCAAAGCACTAGGAACCTCTCCTCCTCAGCATATCACATGCTTGTCCTTGATCCATTAAATTTGGGTAATTATTGGTTAAGTGTCTGTCTTCCTGAGAGACTCTGAGCTTCCTGAAGACAGTGACTGTGCCTGCTTTGTTCACTCCTAAGCCCATAGAGCCAAGGGCAGTGCCCGGCACAAGGCGGTAGGTGTTGGCCGAGCCACACCCTCACTAGTTTCCCCTTCCTCCCCAGGGTCTGAGTCACTTACCACCAAGAGCTATTTGCAGAGCACACACGACATGTGGCATGGTGTTGAGTGATGTGGAGCCTGGGAACTCATCTCCACTCCCGGAGTGAGCTGGCATTGAGCCAAGAGGCAGCCACCACTGTGGCATCTCAGAAACAATATGGCATCTTGTAGTCAGGACAGCCTGCTTCTAACTTCATCTTCCTCATCTGTAAAACAGGAATATAAACACCTCAGACACTTACCTCACAGAGTTGTTCTGAGGATCACATGAATAAACAATGAAAGAGGTCTCTGTGTTGTGCAGCATCTCACTGTGAATGTCCGGTTTTTATAAGCGGCATGAGAGGTGGGTGACTTTTCTTAACCTCTACAGCAGAGCTCTCTTGTGGCTCCTGTTAGCACATCCTCCTCTCCAATTTCCTCCCAGGTGTGTGGTCCCAGAGCTCTCATGGCCTAACCTCTTATTTCACAGATGGGGAAACGGCAACCCAGACTGGGGAAGGGACCTGCCCCAAATCTCACATGGAGTCAGAGGCAGAGCCAGGACTAGAACCTGGGCATTTGGGGTCCTCTCCACCCATCCACCCTGGGCTGTCTCCTTCCCATGTCTCCTTGAGTCAGTTTCCATACCCCGAGATGGCTCCTTCTGCCCCTTTTGAAGCCATTCCTACCCTCACTACACAGGCTACAGATACACAAAGGTGCTGGCTCAATTGTTTGTTAAATATGAGTTTAGTTGGATGAATAGTTGTTAGAGGTCCTAAAATATTTTGGTATGGGCCTGCTTGGTCCTTAACACCCCTCCCATTTTCAATTCATTATTTTAATGAGGCACCTTACCAGCATCCCCTCTTACTCTCTCCCTGTAAAAATGAACATATTTTTCCTCTATAGAAGAAAATTTTAGGTTCATTTCATGCTGGGGGAGAGAAGAGTCTAGCAGATCAAAGCCCACATCTGCGGAGCTGAGGTCGGACCAGGGAGAGGGGACCATAAAGGAGGAAGGGTAAATAGTGTGACAACTATAGCAATGGCAGTAATAGCACCCATGCACTGCACTTTCTACAGCAGTGCTGTGCTGAGCCCTTAGCCTGTGTTATCTTAGTTCTAACAACAGACAATAAAAGGGTACACTGTGTTGAATAGTATCCCCCAAAATTCATGTCCACTTGGAATCTCAGAATGTGATCTTATTGGGAAATAGGGCCCTTATAGACGTAATTAGCTAAGATGAGGTCATTCTGTAAAAGAAGAGAAAACAGAGACCCAGACACACAGGAAGAACCACATATGACTACGGAGGCAGAGCTTGGAGTGATCCATCTACAAGCCAAGGAATGCCAAAGATTTCTGGCACCAACGAGAAGCTGGGAAGAGGCAAGGGAAAATGCTTCCTGAGGGCCGTTGGAGACAGAGTTGGGGCCTGCTAACACCTTGATTTTGTATTGCTAGCCTCCAGAACTGAGAGAGAATAAATTGCTATTGTTTTAAGCCATCTAATTTGTGGTAATTTGTTACAGAAGCCATAGAAAAGGAACAGAGAAGTATTAAAACTTCCATAACCTAGATAAAGTTAGAAAGTGTTTCAAATCCAGCATCTTTGAACTTGATAATAACAACAGAAGGAAGCTGGGGGATTCCTGTGATTAGTCTCCATCTTACGGACTAGGCATCTGAGGCCAGAGATGTAAGACAAAATGGTCATGTAAGAATGAGCATTACAGTTCAGACATCCATTTCAAGTTAGGCCCAGAGAGATGTTCCCCTAGAAATACAAATTCCCCTCCTATTGCCCATCCTCTTTTCCCTCCTCCAAATAGAAGAGAAAGATGCTATCCCTTTCCCAGCATCATCTTGGGTAGGGCAGACCTCAAAAAACCATGAGCTCTCAGGCTCCTCCAGCCCCTCAGCCAGGCCTGTTTCTAGGTGTCAGGCCAACTCTTCTTAGATCTAACTTCCTAACTCTGATGTGCAGGGAAGATAATCCAAAAATTCACAGATATTTGGTAAACTAGGAACATAGTCTTGATCTAATAAGACAAAATTGGACTATATTTGAAAAAGTAGAGTGCAGTCAGCTTGTTATTTGGCCTTGAATGTAAAAACACTTCAACTAAAGTGGTTTCTCCTTGTCATTAATTCTCCTAAAGAGAAATTTACCTAAAAGTCATCTCCCTTAAAGTGTTTTGAAAATTAGATGAGATTAAAATGAGGATGTTAAAATGAAATTAAGCAATTGTTTTAGGGGGCAAGATTTTAGTTAACAGACCTGGAGCCTTGAATGTCAAGTTCTAGGTATTCTAGAAGTTATGGGAGAGATCATCAAAGGGCTTGGAGTCAGGAGTAATGTGTGCTCTGGAAAGGCTAACTGAGCAGCCATGAGAAGGATGAACTGGAGAAGAGACTGGAAAACCATTTTATGGAGGTTGTGGTAAAGGACCAAAAGAGAGAGCTGAGCCCAGGGCTGGGGCAGGAGCGGCCGAGTGAAAGGACAGATCAAAGACAGACGGCAGATGTACAATGGCATTTACTGATGGCTGATTATGGGGAATCAAGTGGGATAAAGCCTGGATTTTAACAGTCAATGGAAGTGAAAGGAGGAGAAGGAGCAAAGGCAGGCAGGAAGGTGAGTCTGGTTTTGTCAACAAGGATGTGGATGTGACCATGGGAACCCTGGTCAGTTATCTGAATCCTGGTCTGCTCATTTCTGGACTTTGTTTTAGTGACAGAAATATAAACTTCCATCTTATTTAAGTCATTGATATTTTGAGATTTCTGTTTCTTGTAATCAAACATAAGCCTAATACCAATATTGGAGCTTCTTCCTCACAACAATCCCCTTTGAAAAGATAACTACTTTATCCTCAGAATGTTTATAACTTTAAAAGAAGCTTCTTCCCACTCTCAGAATTCCCATATTCAACCTATTTTCAAAGCTTACAGTTTCTCCTTTAAAGATAACTTTTATATTTGCCTTTCCAGTCTAGCATTCTTGATGTTGCTTCTGTCTACATGACCCCTAAGCAGGCATAGCATCCCTCCTCTCCATCCCACCAATGCAGACACTGTTGAAGGCCTGCCACACACTGCCCTCACTGACAGCCCTACAGCCTGCCCCAACAATTTCAAATGCCCCACCTAACTTTCAAGATCTTTCCAAATCTGGCTTTGACCTATCTGACATTATTTTCCACCTTTAACCAACATGAATTTTAGTTCTAATCAAGCCAATCTTCTTTCTAAAACACCATAGCTATTCCCAGCTCTGCAATTCACTCCACTTATTCTTTCTATATGAAATATCTTCTCACTCTTCACTTGGCTACCGTGTATACTTTTGTATGTATTTAGCTATCAACATCTTTCAAGGACCTGAGCAAATTAGTCACCAGATATGAGCAGGTATGACTTGAACCAGGATGAAAATCCAGTAAGGCTACAGCCAAGCTCCCAGCCAGAGATTATAAGCAACTTGAAAGCAGAGATCCCTTCCAACACCTTCTCAACATCAATCCCTTCCCCATAGTTCTGAGAAGAGTGATCAATACTGAATCTGGAGAGATTCTCCAAGTGTGGGAAGAAAAATAATGCAAAATGAAAGTGACATCATTTAAAGATTTATAGACAAATAACTAAAACTAAAACTATGTGATAGACTTCCCCACATAAATATAATTGGAGTTAAAAACTAGAATCTAAAACCTCATACCCTTTAGGATGGTTACCATCAAAAAATAGAAAAAGTACAAGTGTTGATGAGGATATGGAGAAATTGGAGCCCTTGTGCTCTGTTGGGAATGTAAAATGGTGCTGCCACTGTGGAAAACAGTGTGGCAGTTCCTCAAAAAATTAAAAATAGAATTACCATATGATCCAGCAATTCCACTTCTAGGGATGTACTCTTAAGAATTAAAATCAGGGTTTTGAACAGATATTTATACACCCATGTTCATAGCAGCATTTATTCACAATAGCCAAAAGTTGGAATTGTCCATTGGTGGATGAACAGCTAAACAAAATGTGGAATATACATAAAATGGAGTATTATTTAGTCTTAAAAAGGAAGGAAATTCTGACACATGCTACAACATGGATGAACCTTGGGACCATTAAATAAATAGTGTATGATTCCACTTATATCAGGTAGCTAGAATAGGCAAATTCATTGAGACAGAAAATGGAACAGTGGTTGCTAGGGGCTAGGCAGGGAAATGAGGAATTATCGTTTAGTGGGTTCAGTGCTTCTGTTTGGGAAGATTTTCTGGAGATTAGTTAGTGTAATAAGGCAAATGTACTTAACACTACTAAACTGTACACTTAAAAATGATTAAGATGGTCAGTTTTGTCATGTACTCTACATCAATTAGAAATATATATGCTTTTTAAAAAAATAGAATGTACAGTATTTGGTGTTCAATCCTGGAAACACATTTGAACCACCTGGGGAATTATTAAAACAAGACATTGATTTCCCCTTCTCCTTCCCCTTCTCCTCCCCTAGAGACAGTCATCCAATGGGTTTGAAGTACAGTCTTGGATGATTCTACTGTGTAACTGCAAGAATAACTAGCAGAGGAATTAAGGAAAAATGTCAGTGATCTCACATATACTTTACAGATATGGAGTCTTATAAGAAATATGTGAGAGGAACAAGAAAGAGCCTGGACTTCAGTTTAATATACCTGAGGTTGACTCCCACCCTACTACTTCCTAGCTTTGTGACATAGCTCAGCTTAAGCCTCAGTGCGTGGCAAAGTACTCAGTGTCTAGCCTGATGCCTGGCACACAGGAAGCTATCAATAGATATTAGATTAAAAAAAAAAATAACACATTTCTCTAGGAGCATGATAAGTATATGGTTATATTATCCTGGAAAATTGAGTATTAGAAACAATAAAGGTAAAGTCCCCAAATAGTGCATAACACACAGTAGGCATGCAATAAATAACAGATACTATGGAAAGACCTTCAGAGATCATTCAATTCAATCTTCTCATTTTAAAGATGAAAATCCTGGGGACCAGTTAAGAGAAAGAATTCTTAGTGTTCATTTTATTATATAATAGCCTTTTACTGTTTAAATTTCTGTTCTCTGAAATTGCCTACACTAAGATTTCCAAAAATCAATGCTGCTGTTCAAACCATCACTTATGACAAGAACTGGGATGTGTTCAGATAAGCCTATAGTGCCTTGCTCAGCAGTGTTAGATGGCAGAATGTATCTTTTTATGACAATCGGTGGAACATAAAATCTGAGACTTGAGACTCCACAGGTCCCAGTTACTATGTATCAAAGGCAATTTACCTAGATTCCCTGGGGAGTAAATCACTCCTTACTGGTTTTCAAGAGTTTTCTCTAAAATGAGGCTTCAAAGCTTCTACCCTAGCAAGACCTCAGTGACCTAACAGTCACCCATGGTGCCCCGTGGCTCTAAGTTATTCACTGACAGCCCCTATAGAGTGTGACCAGAGGGAAGTACACAGACAATTTCTGGGGCCCATTGAAAATGAAGATTCCAAGACCTGAGGGTACAATCTTGCAGCCTCCATCTCCCAGACTCCCAGGTGACTCTTAAGCATCATAAAGTTGAGAATCATTGTCATTCCAAAAACCATCTGGCAGTTTGTTCATTCCAGTGTTCAATATCTTACTGAGCAGGTACTCCATGCAGGCCCTGGCTTTAGCACTAAGTCAAAGAAGACATTGTTTTTATCCTCAAGGAACTCAGAATCTGCTAGAGGATAGACAAACTGCAGGTGATACAGTACAGTGTGATCATTTACTCATTCACTAAATAATTATCAAGAGCCCACTGTATTCTAGGCATAGATTCACACAGAGAAAGGCTGTATGGTATAGTGGTTACCCCATGGACATGGCACCTGCACTGTAGCTCTTATACTATCAGCATGACCTTAGGCAAGTGACTTAACTTCTGTATACCTCAGTTTCCTCAGCTGTAGACACTTCTCTCACAGGATGACTGTGATGATTCTATGAGTTAATATATACAAAGCCTCAAATAGTCTGCTGGCACATAGTAAGTGCTGAATAGATTTCTATAGGAATCTAAGCTTCACGAAGACCAGGAGATGTGTCTCTTATCCCTAACACCTAGAGTGATACTTGCCACATAGGAGGCAATTACTAAATATTAGTTGAATAGAAATGAATTCTGCTGTCAACGTGGCAAAGTGAACTGGAACTGATTCTTCTCCCCACTTTCAACAAATATATGTTGGGCAATATAAATAAACATTTAAAAACACATATGTGCTCTTAAAAGAAAGATAAATTCCCAGCTACTGAAGAATCAAAGAGAAAAATCACAAGCAGAAATATAAGCAGAAGCTGGCATATTAGAAGCCTCAAAAATTGCCATTTCTAGTTATGGTGGTGGTGGTGATGGCAATGGAGCAAATGAAGATGATGGATGGATGAAGACAGGTCGCAAGAAGAATTACAAGGCACAATCTTCCTAGACTAAGTACATGGGAAGTCATTCTTTCCCCTGCTTTTGCCTGTGATAAATATGACCCACATATTTACCAAATAGATTTCGACTTCCATGAATGTGGAGCTACCTAGCTCATCTCTACCTCAACTGTTCATGTTCATCACATGATCACTGGATTTCATACACTGAACGAGTCTTAGAAATTTCCCTGAAGCACTTTTTCCTGGTACTGGGTTATGCTAAGTCACTTCAGTCATGTCTGACTCTTTGCAACCCCATGGACTGTAGCCTGTCAGGCTCCTCTGTCCATGGGATTCTCCAGGCGAGAATACTGGAATGGGTTGCCTTGCCCTCCTCCAGGGTGTCTTCACAACCCAGGTTACAAACACTCATCTCTTATGTTTCCTGCATTGGCAGACAAGTTCTTTACCACTAGCGCCACCTGGGTCATCCATACATAAACTTGTAAACTAACTCACAGACTCTAATGTTTAGAAGAGACATAACATGTCAAAAAGTTCAAGCTCCTACCCAGTGTTTCACTTCACTGCTTACCATAGCCACTAAGGTTGGTCAGTCTACTGATCATTTATAAGGAAAAGATTCAAACTTTCATCAGTTTGTTAGAATAGAAGAGATTAACACTGAGACTTCTTACAGCCTATCATAACCTATCCTAACTCTAGCTGCTTAGGATACCAATCCATTAGGGATGCTTAAACATTAGAAAATAGTAATATGGCACCTGCAAACTCAGGTTTCCACAAGAATCCTTTAAATAATTGGCAAAATATAAATTGGAACAGCTAAAAGCAACATAAGATATTGGAATAGAAATTTAAAAAGTGTTCTCAGCTGGTGTTAACCAATCCAAAGTAAGTATTTCATTTTTTGCATGTGCAAAGTATATAGTCCAACTACTGGCTACACCACTAACTCTGAGACTAGCCAGTTAAAGCCAAATAGTATACAGTGTAATGCTGTTCATTGGGATGAGTGATTCATTTTATTATTTAAAATGTAAACACTTTAATATACCTCCTCCAAAGCTATCTGATTCTGAACAATCAACAATTCCTAGACAATTCTAAATAAATTAAAGTATTATGAAACACTGAGTGGTCTTTTATTTTTTAACATAAAGAGGCACACCATTTTATTACCACATTATTACAGAGAAAATCAGTTTCTCTCTGAACCTACTAAGATATTACATATTTCAGTTCAGTTCAGTTCAGTCGCTCAGTCATGTCCGACTCTTTGCGACCCCATGAATCCCAGCACGCCAGGCCTCCCTGTCCATCACCAACTCCCGGAGTTTATCCAAACTCATGTCCATCGAGTCGGTGATGCCATCCAACCATCTCATCCTCTGTCGTCCCCTTCTCCTCCTGCCCCCAATCCTTCCCAGCATTAGGGTCTTTTCCAATGAGTCAACTCTTCGCATGAGATGGCCAAACTATTGGAGTTTCAGCTTCAACATCAGTCCTTCCAATGAACACCCAGGACTGATCTCCTTTAGGATGGACTGGTTGGATCTCCATGCAGTCCAAGGGACTCTCAAGAGTCTTCTCCAACACCACAGTTCAAAAGCATCAATTCTTCAGTGCTCAGCTTTCTTCACCGTCCAACTCTCACATCCATACATGACCACTGGAAAAACCATAGCCTTGACTAGACAGACCTTTGTTGGCAAAGTAATGTCTCTGCTTTTAAATATGCTGTCTAGGTTGGTCATAACCTTCCTTCCAAGGAGTAAGCGTCTTTTAATTTCATAGCTACGATCACCATCAGCAGTGATTTTGGAGCCCCCCAAAATAAAGTCTGACACTATTTCCACTGTTTCCCCATCTATTTCCCATGAAGTGCTGGGACCAGATACCATGATCTTAGTTTTCTGAATGTTGAGTTTTAAGCCAACTTTTTCACTCTACTCTTTCACTTTCATCAAGAGGCTCTTTAGTTCTTCTTCACTTTCTGCCATAAGGGTGGTGTCATCTGCATATCTGAGGTTATTGATATTTCTCCCGGCAATCTTGATTCCAGCTTGTGCTTCTTCCAGCCCAGCGTTTCTCATGATGTACTCTGCATATAAATTAAATAAGCAGGGTGGCAATATACAGCCTTGATGTACTCCTTTTCCTATTTGGAACCAGTCTGTTGTTCCATGTCCAGTTCTAACTGTTGCTTCCTGACCTGCAAACAGGTCAGATGGTCTGGTATTCCCATCTCGTTCAGAATTTTCCACAGTTTGTTGTGATCCACACAGTCAAAGGCTTTGGCATAGTCAATAAAGAAGAAATAGATGTTTTTCTGGAACTCTTTTGCTTTTTCGATGATCCAGAGGATGTTGGCAATTTGATCTCTGGTTCCTCTGCCTTTTCTAAAACCAGCTTAACATCTGGAATTTCACGGTTCACGTATTGCTGAAGCCTGGCTTGGAGAATTTTGAGCATTACTTTACTAGCGTGTGAGATGAGTGCAATTGTGTGGTAGTTTGAGCATTCTTTGGCATTGCCTTTCTTTGGGATTGGAATGAAAACTGACCTTTTCCAGTCCTGTGGCCACTGCTGAGTTTTCCAAATTTGCTGGCATATTGAGTGCAGCACTTTCACAGCATCATCTGTGAGGATTTGAAATAGCTCAACTGGAATTCCATCACCTCCACTAGCTTTGTTCGTAGTGATGCTTTCTAAGGCCCACTTGACTTCACATTCCAGGATGTCTGGCTCTAGGTGAGTGATCACACCATCGTGATTATCTGGGTTGTGAAGATCTTTTTTGTACAGTTCTTCTGTGTATTCTTGCCACCTCTTCTTAATATCTTCTGCTTCTGTTAGGTCCATACCATTTCTGTCCTTTATCGAGCCCATCTTTGCATGAAATGTTCCCTTGGTATCTCCAATTTTCTTGAAGAGATCTCTAGTTTTCCCATTCGGTTGTTTTCCTCTATTTCTTTGCATTGATCGCTGAGGAAGGCTTTCTTATCTCTCATTGCTATTCTTTGGAACTCTGCATTCAGATGGGAATTCTTTCCTTTTCTCCTTTGCTTTTCACTTCTCTTCTTTTCCCAGCTATTTGTAAGGCCTCCTCAGACAGCCATTTTGCTTTTTGGCATTTCTTTTCCATGGGATTTTCTTGATCCCTGTCTCCTGTGCAATGCCAGGAACCTCTGTTCATAGTTCATCAGGCACTCTGTCTATCAGATCTAATCCCTTAAATCTATTTGTCACTTCCACTGTATAATCATAAGGGATTTGATTTAGGTCATACCTGAATGGTCTAGTGGGTTTCCCTACTTTTTCAATTTAAGTCTGAATTTGGCAATAAGGAGTTCATGATCTGAGCCACAGTCTGCTCCCGGTCTTGTTTTTGCTGAGTGTCTAGAGCTTCTCCATCTTTGCCTGCAAAGAATATAATCAATCTGATTTCGGTGTTGACCATCTGGTGATGTCTATGTGTGGAGTCTTCTCTTGTGTTGTTGGAAGAGGGTGTTTGCTATGACTAGTGCGTTCTCTTGGCAAAACTCTATTAGCCTTTGCCCTGCTTCATTCTGTACTCCAAGGCCAAATTTGCCTGTTACGCCAGGTGTTTCCTGACTTCCTACTTTTGCATTCCAGTCCCCTATAATGAAAAGGACATCTTTTTTGGGTGTTAGTTCTAAAAGGTCTTGTAGGTCTTCATAGAACCGTTCAAGTTCAGCTTCTTCAGCATTACTGGTCGGGGCATAGACTTGGGATTACCGTGATATTGAATGGTTTGCCTTGGAAACGAACAGAGATCATTCTGTCGTTTTTGAGTTTGCATCCAAGTACTGCGTTTCAGACTCTTTTGTTGACCATGATGGCTCCTCCATTTCTTCTAAGGGATTCCTGCCCACAGTAGTAGATATAATGGTCATCTGAGTTAAATTCACCCATTCCAGTCCATCTTAGTTCGCTGATTCCTAGAATGTCGACGTTCACTCTTGCCATCTCCTGTTTGGCCACTTCCATTTTGCCTTGATTCATGGACCTAACATTCCAGGTTCCTATGCAATATTGCTCTTTACAGCATCAGACTTTGCTTCTATCACAAGTCACATCCACAGCTGGGTATTGATTTTGCTTTGGCTCCATCCCATCATTCTTTCTGGAATTATTTCTCCACTGATCTCCACTAGCATATTGGGCACCTACCGACCTGTGGAGTTCATCTTTCAGTGTCCTATCTTTTTGCCTTTTCATACTGCTCATGGGGTTCTCAAGGCAAGAATACTGAAGTGGTTTGCCATGCCCTTATCCAGTGGACCACATTCTGTCAGACCTCTCCACCATGACCCATTAAATATTTAGAGATTCTCTTTTTCAAAGATGCCCACATGTCTCAGTCCAGCCATGGTTCTATCAGCGCAAACATCCTCCCGTTACTTGTCTCTGGTTCCCCAAACATTCATACCCATGCTTGGTCAGCCTCTGAACACCAACTGTGCTTCTAGACAAACAGGGATTCCAGGAGGAAAAGTAACTCTTCAGTTTATTTGCTCAGTCATGTCCGACTCTTTACGACCTCATGGACTGCAGCACACCAGGAATCCCTGTCCATAACCAACACCCAGAGTTAACCCAAACTCATGTCCATTGAGTTGGTGATGCCATCCAACCATCTCATCCTCTGTCATCCCCTTTTCCTCACACCTTTAATCTTTCCCAGCATCAGGGTTTTTTCAAATGAGTCAGTTCTTCGCATCAGGTGGCCAAAGTATTGTAGTTTCAGTTTCAGCATCAGTCCTTCCAATGAATATTCAGGACTGATTGCCTTGAGGATGGACTGGTTAGATCTCCTTGCAGTCCAAGGGACTCTCAGGAGTCTTCTCCAACACCACAGTTCAAAAGCATCAATTCTTTGGTGCTCAGCTTTCTTTATAGGCCGACTCTCACATTCATACATGAACTCCTGGAAAAACCATAGCTTTAACAAGATGGACCTTTGATGGCAAAGTAATGTCTCCACTTTTTAATATGCTGTCTAGGTTGGTCATGGCTTTTCTTCCGAGGAGCAAGCATCTTTTAATTTCATGGCTGCAGTCACCATCTGCAGTGATTTTGGAGCCCCCCAAAAATAAAGTTTCTCACTGTTTCCATTGTTTCCTGATCTATTTGCCATGAAGTGATGGGACTGGATGCCATGATATTAGTTTTCTGAATGTTGAGTTTTAAGCCAACTTTTTCACTCTCCTCTTTCATTAAGAGGCTCTTCGCTTTCTGCCATAAGGATGGTGTCATCTGCATATCTGAGGTTATTGATATTTCTCCCAGCAGTCAAGATTCCAGCTTGTACTTCATCCAGCCTGGCATTTTTCATGGTGTATTCTGCATATAAGTTAAACTAGCACGGTGACAATATATAGCCTTGAAGTACTCCTTTCCCAATTTGGAACCAGTTTGCTGTTCCATGTCCAGTTCTAACTGTTGCTTCTTGACCTGCATACAGATTTCTCAGGAGGCAGTTCAGGTGGTCTGGTATTCCCATCTCTTTCAGAATTTTCCACAGTTTATTGTGATCCAAATAGTCAAAGGCTTTGGCGTAGGCAATAAAGCAGAAGTAGATGTTCTTCTGGAATTCTCTCGCTTTTTTGATGATCCAATGGATGTTGGCAATTTGAACTCTGCTTCCTCTGCCTTTTCTAAATCCAGCTTGAACATCTGGAAGTTCACGGTTCACGTACTGTTGAAGCCTGGCTTAGAGAATTTTTTTTTTTTTCAAGGCTTAGAGAATTTTAAGCATTACTTTGCTAGCGTGTGAGGTGAGTGCAATTGTGCAGTAGTTTGAACATTCTTTAGCATTGCCTTTCTTTGTGACTGGAATGAAAACTGACCTTTTCCAGTCCTGTGGCCACTGTTGAGTTTTCCAGATTTGCTGGCAGATTGAGTGCAGCACTTTCACAGCATCATCTTTTAGAGTTTGAAATAGCTCAGCTGGAATTCCATCACCTCCACTAGTTTTGTTCATTTCTTAAGGCCCACTGGACTTTGCATTTCAGGATGTCTGGCTCTAGGTGGGTGATCACAGCATCGTGGTTATCTGGATAATGAAGATCTTTTTTGTATCATTCTTCTGTGTATTCTTTCCACCCTTCTTAATATCTTCTGCTTCTGTTAGGTCCATACCACTTCTGTCCCTAAAAAGATGTCCTTTTCATTATAGAGGACTGGAATGCAAAAGTAGGAAGTCAAGAGATACCTGGAATAACAGGTAAATTTGGTCTTGGAGTATAAAATGAAGCAGAGGAAAGGCTAATAAGAGTTTTGCCAAGAGAACTCACCGGTCATAGCAAACACCCTCTTCCATAACACAAGAGAAGACTCTACACATGGACATTACCAGATGGTCAATACTGAAATCAGATTGATTCTTTGCAGCCAAAGATGGAGCTATACAACTCTATACAGTCAGCAAAAACAAGACCAGGGGCTGACTGTGGCCAGATCGTGAACTCAGTATTGCAAAATTCAGACTTAAATTGAAGAAAGTAGGGAAAATCACTAGACCATTCAAGTATGACCTAAATCAAATCCCTTACGATTATACAGTGGAAGTAAGAAATAGACTCAAGGGATTAGATCTGATAGACAGAGTCCCTGAAGAACTATGGATGGAGGTTTGTTACATTATACAGGAGGTAGTGATCAAGACGATCCCCAGGAAAAGAAATGCGAAAAGGCAAAATTTTGTCTGAGGAGGCCTTACAAATAGCTGAGGGGAGAAGCTACAGGCAAAGGAGAGAAGGGAAGATATACCAAGTTGAATGCAGAGTTCCAAAGACTAGCAAGGAGAGAAAAGAAAGCTTTTCTCAGTGATCAAAGTAACTATTGGGAGACCTCAGTTCCCCTTCCCACTGTCAGAGGCAGCGCAGTACACTTTTTAACCGCTGGGCCAAACTACCTGAGCTTGCTTTCTGGTTATAGAATGCATAATGCATATGACCACTCAATAACCACCTAACCTTGGGCAAGTCACTCAACATCTGTGAGTCTTTTACCTCATCTGACAGTCATAATACCTTACTCATCATGCTGTTGTGACCTAAAGTGAGTGAACATGTGGAAAGCATGTAGAACAGTGCTCAGTTCAGTTCAGTTCAGTTGCTCAGTTGTGTCCGACTCTTTGCGACCCCATGGACTGTAGCACACCAGGCATCCCTGTCCGTAACCAACTCCTGGAGCTTACTCACACTCATGTCCATCGAGTCGGTGGTGTCATCCAACCATCTCATCCTCTGTCATCCCCTTCTCCTCCCGCCTTCAATCTTTCCCAGCATCAGGGTCTTTTCCAAGGAGTCAGTTCTTCGCATCAGGTGGCCAAAGTACTGGAGTTTCAGTTTCAGCATCAGTCCTTCCAATGAATATTCAGGACTGATTTCCTTGAGGATGGACTGGTTGGATCTCCTTGCAGTTCAAACAACTCTCAAGAGTCTTCCCCAACATCACAGTTCAAAAGCATCAATTCTTCAGCACTCAGCTTTCTTTATAGTCCAACTCTCACAGCCATACATGAACTACTGGAAAAACCATAGCTTTGTCTAGACAGATCTTTGTTGGCAAAGTAATGTCTCCACTTTTTAATATGCTCTCTAGGTTGGTCATAGCTTTTCTTCCAAGAAGCAAGCTTCTTTTCATTTCATGGCTGCAGTCACCATCTGAGAAAAGTGCTCAGCACATAGTAAATGCCCAATACATTCTAGTTCTTCTTCTTTTTATTTTTTTACTGTTGTCACTGTGCCCTCTTTGATCCCTGAGGACTCTTTCCTCTTCACTCTGTCTCAGATTTGTGTCACCTTATAACCAAATTTCTGCCATGATTTGGGGCTGGGACTATGGAAATACAGTGGACTTTATAGAAGGTTTCAAGATTTCAAGGCAATGGCATTAAAGTCGGACAGTTATAAATTTCTTCCTCTCTTATTACTTACCAGAAAATTAGAAAAGGAAGAAATTAAAGAATTGCATAATTCCCTTAAAATTCTTTACAGACCAATCAGGGTCCCTTCAACTTCCTTCTATATAGTCTCAGATGGGTATATTAAGTTCTCTCTTTCTCTCTCTCCCTCTCCCCACCTCCATCCTACCCTATACATCACATCTTCCTAACTTTGTTTATCCATCAGAGCTTTCCCCCTAAATTTATCTTTTCTAAACTTTCTGAGCACAAAGACACGCTCTGTGCCAGCTGCAGTGACACCAGGACTTAGCAGAGTGGAGTTACATATCCAAATTTTCCTGAGCTCTCTCTTTCTAGGAAAACAAATAAATTTGAAGAAACCACACACAAGACTTTAGTTAGGCAAAAATAAAATGAAATAGCTTATTGGACCCAAATTGCTTTTTACTTGTACTACTTCTGTCAGTGTCACACATAAATTTTAATTATACTAAAAGAAGAATTAGGAACAACTGTCAGGAGGATAGACTGAAATTGACAGGGCTGCTGTAGGTTATGAATGTTGTTCACTGCACAAAAGTGGTCAGCTGAGGGGTTAGTGGGGCCCCAAACCCAGCTTCTCACTTAAAAATGCCATGCATCCTGGGACAGGTGGAATTTACTCAGAAGGGACATCTTTCTCTACTTATATAAAGACATCATATGGGCTACGAGTGGTTATTTACAGGATTACTAAGTAAATAAGCAAATATAATGAGGATAATGGGACCAGACTTCTTACTATCAGAGAAAAAGAGTTTCAAATACAGAAAGGGTATTGGGTTGATGGATGTATCAATGTAAATTAATGATTTTTAATAAAGATTGATAAAATTTATGTGGGTATGTGATTGTGTGTACATGGATACATTTCCTAATTATTTCCACCAAGGGGGCCTAGAATCCATGAATATATAAGCATCAAAATATGTAATGACAATCATAGATTATAACTCATTAACTAAAATTATAATCTATGAATTTATATGGACACAACAAATAAATGAATAAAAAATAAACGGGAGAGAAGGAAAAGCTGTACCCTAAAATAGAATACTAACTAATAAATATAGAATGAATAACAAAAGTTAGAAAATTGTCATTTGGTAACTATCAGTAATAATTCAGGGAAAATGATCAGTGGATGCTAAAATTAATGGGTGATAATTTAATGGGAAACAGGATATTTGCATCCTAAGATATCATCCCATAAAATATCTATCAATTAGTGAATATAAAATACTTATTCATTGCTAAGTACAAAATCATTATTAATTGAGTAGATAGCCTTACAGACACCATCTTAACCAAGTGACAAAACTAAACATCACCAGTAATGGGACAAATCATCACATGTACCTGATACAAGCATGGAGAAGAACACTGTCATGGCTTTCATGGTTTTCCTGACAAACACACATAACCTGAATCTAATTATTAGCAAACATTAGAGAAATCCAAATTGAGAAACATTCTAAAAAATTATGGGACTAAACTCCTCAAAAATGTTGATGTCATGAAAGATGAGGGAAGAGTAAAGAACTATTCCAGACCAAAGTGGTTGTTTCCTTGAAAACACTGATGAAATTCATAAACTCCCAGCAAGTTTCATCAAGTAAAAACAAATATGGACAAATTTGCTGTATCAGGAATGAATAAAGAGTGCATCACTACAGAACCTTGAGAAATTAAAAAGATAGGAATGAGATATTATGAAAAGTTTCATGCCAATAAATCTGACAACTTAGATGAAATAGACAAATTTCCAGAGCACAGCTTTCTAAAACAGACACACACACAAAAATTTTTTAAATGTGAAAATTCTATTTCCATTAAATAAACTGCATATCTATTAAAAAATATCCCACAAAGAAAACTCCACACCCAGGTGTAAATTATCCTAAACATTTAAGAAAGAAATGACACCAACTTTATATAATTTCTTCCAGAGTGTAACAAAAGATATAACACTTGCTAAATCATTTTGAACGGGCAGTACATCCTTGATACCTTCTTACTAAATTACTGTAAGATATGTGATAGTTAATAATTTATTAAGAACTCTCTAAAACATGCCAGTAACCATTCAGTGCCACTCCAGGAAGTCCCTCCCATCTTTTTTCTACCCTAATTGTGAGGACATTTTTATTATTATTGAATAAAATCTTCATCTGGATCGCTTCCTTCCATAAGTCCTACTGCTACCTTAAGTGTGTGACTTTTGGGTCAGGCAGTTTAAATTAGGCACACTTCAGTGTAGTTTAAAAAAAAAAACAATTTTTGCCCTTTTTGGAGGGGAGGGTCAAGTAATGTCCAGAAAACAGACCATACATGTTGTTACTCAATGTCCAAACTTTACACCATGACCAATCCCTTAACTCTTAGTGTATCAGCTTAAGGCAAGGAAAAAGCTCATGGTGTCTGTTCTACACATTACTTGAGAAAGATGCAGTAGAACTAAAGAAAATAAAGAAAGAGTTTCCCAAGTAATGATGACAACTCTTGGCTGTGTTGCATTTTACACTTCGCAAAACACTTTTTTTGTCTCATTGTTGTAGAAGAATCCTGGGAAGGAAAAAAGGCACTTACTATTCCCACTTTACATGAAAGAAAGCTGAACTCGAAAAGGATCAAATATTGGCACAAAGTCACACAGGTAGTGAATGATAAGGTGGGTTTTGAATTTGATGCCTTTTATCCCTAGTTTTACACACTTTACACAATACTACACAGTCCTCAAATAGTCAAGTAATGAAAGTAACGCACATGGAAAAGCTTTAACTATCTAGGGTTATACAATATGGAAAGATGAAAGTTAAAGAGGGATAGAATGAGAGAAGGCTAAGAAAAATTATCTCTTGCTGACTGCATGACTAATAGCCACCTTCTTCATGTGTCCTCCACATAGGCAAAATATAGGCTACTTATATATCAAAGTGTAAGCATATAAGGACCCTCAGCCTACAAAATCTCTCTCCCACCAGCAAATTTCCCACTGAAATTTGCTCTCTTATAATGATAACACTGGAAAGCACTGTCTTTCCTGCTGCCTAATATTCCTCCTATAGTTCTGCCTTCTTGGATCACCATATGCTCAGCTACAAAACTAGATGAGATGATCTTCAACCACTTCCTCTCTTGCCCTCTACACCAAACATTAAACAGATGTCAACTCTCTTTCATTCATTCACTCAATAAGGGTCTAAAAGACAGCCATCTGATATACTTACTGACACACCACCCTACATCATGAGTTGAGCTTTACTTGCGCATCTATCTCAGTAGACTCAGAGAAACCACTGGGCAGGCCCATATCTAATACATCTCTGCATTCCTAGAACCCAGCACCACCCAGAGCAAATAAAAAGTGATCAGAAAATATTGATATCTGAAAGAAAAGGAGAGAACTTATGTCCCTTCTCCATGCTAGAGCTATCTTACTGATTTTTCCCTGGACCTCTGGCCCTGGCTCCAGGTTTTCCTCTTCTCCCATCTTATTTAGTGCTTGCATTAGAAGGATGTCTATGAAACACAGATATGAACTCTGTAAATATATCTTACCTCTGCTGAAAAAAAATCTTTAAATTCCTTAGTGTTGTCCCAATTCACACCTTCTACCTGCAGGCAGGGGTATAAGCACCCTCTAAAAGAGAACTGGCTCTGACATCAGCGCCACCCTCCTGGCCCCCTTCTCCAACTGTGCCACTCATTGAGGCTGTGCCAAAGGCAGGTCTGGCCCTTTGACCTTTGAATGGTGGCCTTCTCATGCTGTAACTCTGAGCCTGGTCCTGCCTTACTTCCCAGAAGTACTCTGTGGACCCTCTCCATCCCTTACCTGGGGGTAGGTCCTCACACAGCCCCGATATCCAGACCCCTACACCAGACCCAGTCCTTCAGAGTCCACTTTCCCAGGAGAAGAATGTGGGTAAGAATAGCATATTAGACTCATAATAATTTGGCTACAGGTCAGCCTCCTGTCTCTGCCCTCATAAAATCTATATTTCAGTCACCTGAGAATACTTACCATTCTTCCCCTGTACTATGTTCTTAAACATATGCTCTTCCTGCTGCCTTAAATGGCTCATCTCATCCTTCCCACACACTCATCTCCCTGTAAAACTCCTTCTCATCTATCAAGGCCCAGTTCAAACAGCATCTTCTCTCTTCCTCAGATCCAGTCTGCATTAAATATGGATTAAATATGCTCCTACTCTAACACCAATTTCATCTTACTCTGACAGTGGTATAAGTTTGTCTCTGCCTACAGACCAAGAGCTCCAGGAAGATGGGGACTCTGTCTTGTTTAGTGTTATATACCTAAAGATAAACTCCATGAATTAAAATCAGGAACTGTGCCATTGTTGAATAAATGAAGCTGATAAGCATTAACAAACTGTCTTTTAATAAATGAATAACAGAGATGGCTTCCATTACACACTTGAATACCAACACCTACTATCTCTGCTATTATCAACCCGAAGGTGTACACTGATTGATTGATTCATTCATTCATTTGCTAAATTCCTAATATTGCAACACAACTGGGTTAGATGTTGGGGACATGGAGGTAAGTAAAACATAGACCCTGTCTTTGGGGAGCTCAGATTCTTCTAGACTCAATTATCAAATAATGTAGAAGTGTATTAATAGACATAAGCTTAAGGTTAATATATTCTTTAAAAAACATACTATTCTTTTAAAACAATATGAAGTTCACACGCTTGTGATAAATGTTATTTAGTGGCTGGTAAAATGGCAGAAATTTGGAAATGGTTCCATCACCAGCCATTTCATTTCTCTGGGTGACTTTGGTTGACAGAGAGATTAAGAAAGCTTTTAAACAATACTTTCAAGCTGAAAATGTGAATGAGTTTCTACCTGAAAGAAATGATGAATCCTTTTCCTAAAACAGAGATAATTGTTAGCAATTTCAGAAGGTGAACTAGTAAAGGATTCATTCTCACATCATTCTCATCTGTCTGATGGAGATGGAAGGTTTATATAGGCTTGACTAGTCCCCATGGCAACAGCCTTTCTCCTGGGTTACCATAGGAATTGTGAAGGCCTTTATAAACTTCCATTAGCAGAGCCTAGGCCGACAGCAGTCAGAAACGTCTGCAGAGGAAGACACTGCAAAGTGTCAGTGAGGGCATTTGGGAATTAATTTTACCCTAGAGTGGCTGAGCAGGTCTGTTTAGCCCCTACCTCTACAGCTACAAACACAAGATAACACTAGAATCGGTCTGATGCCTTGAACATTTCACACGAAGGGGTTTTCAAAATATAGCCACAGATAGACACGACCACATTTCAAAAGATTTTGAGAGACTAGAAGGAGTCTATTCTGACAAAGCCTCATACAGAAGAGGTAAATTCACATTTTTTTTTTCTTTCAGGAGAGGGCATTAAAGCCATAATGATGGTTGTATCATAATGTGAATCTTCTTAATACCACTGAACTGTACACTTAAAAATTGCTAAGATGGTAAATTTTGTTACGTGTATTTTACCAAAATCAAAAATTTTAAAATTGACATAGTTATAATTATGATACCACCAATACTGAGCACCTGCTATATCACAGACACTAATGCTAGGCACTTCAGGTGCTCGGTATCACACCATCCCACAAGCCTGTGAGTAATTATCCCTCCATGGAAGATTATTATTATCCTTACATTGAAGATGAGGACACTGAGGCTTAGAGAAACAAAGTAAGTTGCTCCAGGGCACACAGATACTAAGTGGTAGAGACAGCAATCAAGTCAAAGTCTCTCTGACACTGGAATCTTGGTCCTCAACTACACAACTTCCACAACGTCGCATTCTACAGCAGCTCATGGGTATGGTAAAGAAACATTCTGTTGAACTGATACATGAAAGCTCTTACTGAATTTTGTTTAAATGTTTGTTGTTTTCATTTTTAAGACAAAAAGGATAGTCTCTGAGAGTATGATTGCAGTAGGACTTTTGATTCTAACCTCCGAATTTCTTTACAATAATCATATATTTTTAGCAAACTAAAGTATTTCCACTTTAAAAAGTTGCATTGTGTAAAGATTAATAACTCCTAGCACTTTCAAATAGCAATCTCTATATATTTTTTAAAAACCACTAAAATTTACAGGACAATTTCACATAGGAAAAATTGTTTACTAAATTAACTGGAGAATTGCAAATAATTTTTAGGCACTGGAGACCCTTTCTCATCAGGGCAAATAAACTGACCATGTTTCATACTTGAAAATGTAGAATGCATGTGATAGTGATCTCTTCTTTGGGCTTTGGTCAAGCCATATGGACAAAATATGGAAAAAAAAAAAGAGTATGAATAAGAAATAATGTGAAAAAAATCCTTTTCTGGGAAGAAAGGCATTCTAAATCCCTACGGAATTTCCTCAGCAGCAAAAGGAAGGTATTAGGAGTCAGTTTGTTAAAAATAAACCTTTGGGGTATGCCACCAGAGAAGAGATGCACCCTCCTTTGAAGTTTCTTCTACATGATAGTCATAGCTGTGAAGGACACTAAGCGGGACCCTTCCACCAAGAGTCAAAATTCTGGGTCCCAGCCCCTGAAGCTCTCAATGCTTAAATAGGTAAATGGGAGAAGGAATCACTTTTTTTTTCTCTTCAAAGGCTTTAGTGGAAAAGAAGATACTAATTAGCAAGCAAAGAAAATATGCCAAATTGCACCTACTTTATTTTTTGCTTTTGAAGTACAGTTTCTTAAATATCTGGTGGTGTTTCTCTTTAGCTGCTTTGGAAATTTTTTGTTTTAAAAGTAAAATTGAGAGAAAATGAGGAGTTAATTCGTATAGAGTTTCAGTTTTGAGAGATGAAAAAGATCTGGAGATCTGTTATACAACAATGTGAATGAACTTGATACTACTGACCTATATGCTTAAAAATGGTTATTATGGTAAATTTTAGGTTAAGTGATTTTACCACTTTTTTAAAAGGTAAAATTGATGATATCTGTCTTAACTCAGGCTGCTATAACAAAATATTATTGACTAAGTGGGTTATGCAACAGATATTTCTCTCTCCCCTAGTGCTGGAGGCTAGGGGTTCCAAGATCAAGTGCGGGCAGATTCAGTTCCTGTAAGATCCCTCCTTCCTGGCTTGCAGATGGCTGCCTTCACACTGTGTCATCATCAGACAGACAGAGTGAACTCTGGTCTCTTCCTCTTACTATAAAGGTACTAATCTCATTATGGAGGCCCTGTCCTCAAGAACTCATCTAAATCTAATTACTTCCTATAGCCAGCATCCAGGAAGAGAGTGCTCTGGGCACCCTTGACCCCTTAACAGACAAAATCCAGTATACTCTTGCTTTGCCCTCATGTTAACCTCACTTCCAGTCCTACTTCTGTATTAATTCATCCTCTGACCTCTTGCTTTGCCTTTTGTCCATCACAATGATGATGGACATGATTTCTTTGATTTTGACCCTTAACTCTTCTCCTGGGTCCTCATGATGAACTTGTCCTCAGGTTAGATCTACTTCTGACCACTCTATCATCTGGACCCAGACCTCTGAATCTTACCCCACAAAATGACCCACCCTGGCTCATCTCAAAAGTGGGATGCATTGGCCATGACCCCAAAGGCATCATCAACACACTGGACAAAATATTGAGAAATGAAAAGCTGAATTTTCTCAAGAATATATTTAAACTCTGCTCTTTGACTCACTATATTGATTGTTTCAATCTGAGAGTAGAGAAGATGTGGTTTAACAGTAATTCATATGATATAGGGAGAAGGCAATGGCTCCCCACTCCAGTACAGGGAGAAGGCAATGGCTCCCCACTCCAGTACTCTGGCCTGGAAAATCCCATGGATGGAGGAGCCTGGTAGGCTGCAGTCCATCGGGTCGCTAGGAGTCAGACACGACTGAGCGACTTCACTTTCACTTTTCACTTTCATGCACTGGAGAAGGAAATGGCAACCCACCCCAGTATTCTTGTCTGGAGAATCCCAGGGACAGGGGAGCCTGGTGGGCTTCCGTCTATGGGGTTGCACAGAGTCGGACACGACTGAAGCGACTTAGCAGCAGCAGCAGCATATGACATAGACTTTGGGCTTTTATTGACCATCATTGACAAATCCAATATTAATCAACATCATTTAACAGTCACTAATAAGGTCACTAAGATTACTAATATGATGTTAGATATATCAGAAAGTCATCAAAGGTTTTTAGTGAAGGGACAGATAATAAGTATAAGTAATAACAAGAATTTGCTGGCCATCCAATCTCTGTCACAATTACTTATCTGTTGTCTATCAAAAGCAACCAGAAATAGTGTGTAAAAAGAATGGGTGTTGCTGTATTCCAATAAAACTTTAATTACAAATGGCAGAATTTCATTCTTTTTTACGGATAGAGGTAGGATATTAAGAGACACAAGCTACTAGTATAAAATAAATAAGCAAAAAGAATATATTGTTCAGCACAGGAAAATATAGCTATTATTTTGTGATAATTTTAAATGGCATATAATCTATAAAAATATTGATTCACTATGTTGCATACCTGAAACTAATATAATATTGTAAATTGACTGTACTTCAATTAAAAAAAAAACTTTATTTATAAAAACTGGGTCAGTTTGCCAACTCCTGGGCTACAAAATACCAAGCCACCCTCAAGTACTTGACATCCTCACAGTACCCTGTAGGCATCAAGCCATAAGCCAATTCTTGTGCAAAGAGTTGGACACGACTGAGTGACTGAACTGAACTAAGCTTATTTTTGGGCTCTGAAAGTTTAATTGTTCAGTTGCTAAGTCATGTCCAACTCTTTGAGACCCCATGGACTACAGCCCACCAGGCTTCCCTGTCCTTCACTATCTCCCAGAGTTTGCTCAAACTCATATCCACTGAGTCGATGATGCCATCCAACCATCTCATCCTCTGTTACCCCCTTCTTTTCATGCCCTCAAACTTTCCTACCATCAGGTCTTTTCAAATGAGTCAGTTCTTAGCATCAGGTGGACAAAGTATTGGAGTTTCAGCTTCAGCACTAGCCTTTCCAATGAATATTCAAGGTTGATTTCATTTAGGATTAACTGGTTTGATCTCCTTGCTGTCCAAGGGACGTTCAAAGTCTTCTCCAGCACTACAGTCTGAAAGCATCAATCCTTCAGCACTCAGCCTTCTTTACAGTCCAACTCTCGCATCTGTACATGACAACTGGAAAGACCATAGCTTTGACTATACAGACCTTTGTCAGTAAAGTGATGTCTCTGCTTTTTAATACACTGTCTAGGTTTGTCAAAGACAAAAAACAGAGCCATTCCTATTGGCCAGTACTGGTTTATTAGTCCATTAACCTCAAGCATAGCTAGGAATCTATTTGGTTGGCCAAAAAGTTTGTTTGGGTTTTTCTGTAAGATCTTATGGAAAAACCCAAATGAACCAGGAGTACTAATATTCCATTTTAACTGCTCCAACTGGTTCCCAAGGAGAATATGGCTCACTTTGTCACAGCCTTACTGAAATCAGAGTGCCCAAGACTATCACATCCCTCTGCCAATCTAAGAAGAGAGAGGTTAGTGTGTGGTATGTTAATCCTAGTGAACCCACACAGCTCCTGAGGACCACCAATTCCTTTAAAATGTTTATCAGATGATCTTTTAATGGACTGTTCTAGCTTCTTAGCTGCAAGATGGCACATCTATGGGGAAAGGTCACAAACTGGTGGCCTGGTGGCCCTATCTGTCTACAGATCTCTTTCATTTAGCCCATATGATATATTTAAAATATCTATTTAAATAGTTATTCTCATTTGAAAAATAATAAGAGTTAAAATAAAAATCTTAAAGTTCTAGGACTTCTGGGAATGACAACAGCCAACTGGAGCTCAAGAAGAGCTACCCTTTTAAGAGGGAGCCTGCCCTTTCCCAATCACTAGTCTCCAACTGCCCTACTTGACTCTTCATAGTTATTTCCTGGTTTCCATAAACATTTAGGTTTACAATCTCTCTACATAACCCACTTTCCCTCTTTTAGAGAATCATGGCTATAATTAGCTGATTTCAGTCTCCTGACACACATCCCCCATTTTTCACAGCTCCTCCAAGATAACCAAAAGTGGCCCAATAATCTCATTTGCAAGGTCTCACAGTTCCCTAGAATACAATGTTCCTGGGCAGGAGGCTAGAAGCTTTATGCTCACTCACAGTCTCTTCACCAGTTTGGCCTTCAATGATCTTTTTTATGCTCCTGTTTGTTCTACCCTTTCCATTCATAACGTCATTCTCCTCGGCAAAGTGAATGAAGGCCAAGAGCTTTTGAACAGCTTTGAAAAAATTTACCCAAGGCATTTGCTTTTGCCTTTTTTAACTCTTTGGTTTGCTCCAAACAGAATTTTGTTCTGAGCATTGTTCACAAGTCACAGTTCATTCTGAGCTTTTGCTTTTGTGACATCATTTGCACAAATCTTCAGCAACTTCTGTATTCATTCTTGGTTTCCAGTCATGTCCTTTGAAGATCTGAACTCACACAAAGAGTTGCTATGAAGCCAAATTATTTCTATTCAAGGACCATGCTGTTTCTTCTTCATCAGGATTGTGTGTAATTTCATAGACAAAATGTACACACAGGGACCTTACATGAGACATCTAATTCACATGAGACATCTAACACAAATTTCCAGCTAGCCAAATCTTTTCTCTAGATTTCATTTTTCCCCTTGGCTAACACAAGTTCTTTCTCTCAATTTTCTCCCTTTTCTGATCACAATTAAATACAGAAGAGGGTCTCATCCCATTATTGACCTGTTGGGAGGGAAAAAACTGTGGGACAAGTAAGGATTTATTAGAAGCTGGGTAGAATCTGAAATTGGCTTAACTCTGACACCCTCTGGTTTCTTTTTTTTTTTTAATTATTCTTTTTTTTTTTAATTATTTATTTTTTGTTGAAGGATAATTGCTTTACAGAATTTTGCTGTTTCCTGTCAAACCTCAATATGAATCAGCCATAGGTATACATATATCCCCTCCCTTTTGAACCTCCCTCTCATCTCACTCCCCATCCCACCCCTCTAGGTTGATACAGAGCCCCTGTTTGAGTTTCCTGAGCCATACAGCAAATTCCTGTTAGCTATCTGTTTTACACATGGTAATTAAGTTTCCAAGTTATTCTTTCCATACATCTCACCCTCTCCTCCCCTCTCCACATGTCCATAAGTCTATTCTCTATGTCTGTTTCTCCACTGTTGCCCTGTAAATAAATTCTTCAGTACCATTTTTCTAGATTCTGTATATATGTGTTAGAATAGATATTTATCTTTCTCTTTTTGACTCACTTCCCTCTGTATAATAGGTTCTAGGTTCATCCACTTCATTAGAACTGACTCAAATGTATTCCTTTTTATGGCTGAGTAATATTCCATTGTGCATATGTACCACAAATTCTTTATCCATGCATCTGTCGATGGACATCTAGGTTGCTTCCATGTTCTAGCTATTGTAAATAGTGCTGCAATGAACAATGGGATACAAGTGTCTTTCACTTTGGGTTTCCTTAGGGTGTATACCTAGGAGTGGGATTGCTGGGTCATATGGTAGTTTTATTCCTAGTTTTTTAAGGAATCTCCATACCATCTTCCATACTGGCTGTATCAATTTACATTCCCAGCAACCGTGTAAGAGCGTTCCCTTTTCTCCACAACCTCTCCAGCATTTATTGTTTGTAGACATTTTGATGAGGGCCATTCTGACCGCTGTGAGGTGATATCTCATTGTAGTTTTGATTTGCATTTCTCTAATAACGAGTGATGTTGAGCATCTTTTCATGTGTTTGTTAGCCATCTGTATGTCTTCTTTGGAGAAATGTCTGTTTAGGTCTTTTTCCCACTTTTTCGTTGGGTTGTTTGCTTTTCTGGCATTGAGTTGTATGAGCTGCTTCTATATTTTGGAAATTAATCCTTTGTCAGTTGTTTCATTTGCTATTATTTTCTCCCATTCTGAGGGTTGTCTTTTCACCTTGCTTATAGTTTCCTTTGCTGTGCAAAAGCTTTTAAGTTTAATCAGGTCCCACTTGTTTACTTTTGTTTTTATTTCTGTTACTCTAGGAGACGGGTCATAGAGGATCTTGCTTTGATTTATGTCATTGAGTGTTCTGCCTATGTTTTCCTCTAAGAGTTTTATAGTTTCTGGTCTTACATTTAGGTCTTTAAACCATTTTGAGTTTATCTTTGAGTATGGTGTTAGAAAGTGTTCTAATTTCATTCTTTTACATTTAGCTGTCCAGTTTTCCCAGCACCATTTATTGAAGAGGCTGTCTTTGCCCCATCGTATATTCTTGCCTCCTTTGTCAAAAATAAGGTACCCATAGGTGCATGGGTTTATTTCTGTGCTTTCTATCTTGTCCCATTGGTCTATATTTCTGTTTTTGTGCCAGTGCCATACTGTCTTGATGACTGTAGCTTTGTAGTATAATCTGAAGTCAGGAAGGTTGATTCCTCCAGCTCCATTCTTCTTTCTCAAGACTGCTTTGGCTATTTGGGGTCTTTTGTGTTTCCATATGAATTGTGAAATTTTTTGTTCTAGTTCTGTGACAAATGCCATTGGTAATTTGATAGGGATTGCATTAAATCTGTAGATTGTGTTTGGTAGTATAGTCATTTTCACAATATTGGTTCTTCCTATTCAGGAACATGGAATATCTTTCCATCTGTTTATGTCATATTTGATTTCTTTCATTAGTGTTTTATAATTTTCTGTGCACAGTTATTTTGTCTCCTTAGGTAAGTTTGTTCCTAGATATTTAATTCTTTTTGTTACAGTGGTGAATGGGATTGATTCTTTAATTTCTTTCTGATTTTTCATTGTCAGTATATAGAAATGCAAGTGATTTCTCTGTATTGATTTTGTATCCTGCAACTTCGCCAAATTCGCTGATTAGCGCTAGAAATTTTCTGATACTATCTTTAGGGTTTTCTATGTACAGTACCATGTCATCTGCAAACAGTGAGAGCTTTACTTCTTCTTTTCCAATCTGGATTACTTTTATTTCTTTTTCTTTTCTGATTGCTGTAGCTAACACTTCCAGAACTATGTTGAAAAATAGTGGTGCAAGTGGACACCCTTGTCTTGTTCCTGATCTTAGGGGGAATGCTTTCAGTTTTTCACCATTGAGAATAATGTTTGCTGTAGGCTTATCATATATGGCCTTTACTATGCTGAGGTAGGTTCCTTCTATGCCCATTTTTAGAAGAGTTTTAATCATAAATGGGTGCTGAATTTTGCCAAAGGCTTTTTCTGCATCTATTGAAATTGTCATGTGATTTTTATATTTCAATTTGTTAATATAGTGTATCACATTGTTTGATTTCCATATATTGAAGAATCCTTGCATCCCTGGAATAAACCCAACTTGATCATAGTGTTTGACCTTTTTGATGTGTTGCTGAATTCTGTTTGCTAAAATTTTGTTGAGGATTTTCGCATCTATGTGCATCAGTGATACTGGCCTATAGTTTTCTTTTTGTGTGTTGTCTTTGTCTGGTTTTGGTATCAGGGTGATGGTGGCCTCATAGAATGAATTTGGAAGTGTTCCTTCCTCTGCAGTTTTTTGAAAGAGTTTTAGAAGGATAGGCATTAGCTCTTCTCTAAAATATTTGATAGAATTCTCCTCTGAAGCCATCTGGTCCTGGGCTTTTGTTTTTTGGGAGATTTTTGGTCATAGCTTCAATTTCAGTGCTTGTAATTGGGTTGTTCATAATTTCTATTTCTTCCTGGTTCAGTCTTGGAAGATTGAACTTTTCTAAGAATTTGTCCATTTCTTCCAGGTTATCTATTTTATTGCCATATAGTTGTTCATAATACTCTCTTATAATCCTTTGTATTTCCGCATTGTCTGCTGTAACCTCTCCTTTTTCATTTGTAATTTTGTTGATTTGATTCTTCTCTCTTTTTTTCTTGATTAGTCTGGCTAAAGGTTTGACAATTTTGCTTATCTTCTCAAAGAACCAGCTTTTATTTTATTAATCTTTACTATTATTTCTTTAATTTCTTTCTGCTCGGATCTTTATGATTTCTTTCCTTCTACTAATTTTTTTTTCTTCTTTTTCCAGTTGCTTTAGGTGTAAAGTTAGGTTGTCTATTCAATGTTTTTCTTGTTTCTTGAGGTAGGATTGTATTGCTATAAACTTCCCTCTAGAACTGCTTTTGCTGCATCCCATAGGTTTTAAGTTGTCGTGTTTTCATTGTCATTTGTTTCTAGAAATTTTTTTATTTCCCTTTTGATTTCTTCAGTAACCTGTTCGTTATTTAGAAATGTGTTGTTTAATCTCCATGTGTTTGTGTTTCTTACAGTTTTTTTCTTGTCATTGATATCTAGTCTCATAGCGTTGTGGTTGGAGAAGATGCTTGATATGATTTCAATTTTCTTAAATTTACTGAGGTTTGACTTGTGACCCAAGATGTGGTCTATCCTGGAGAATGTTCCATGTGCACTTGAGAAGGTGTATTCTTCTGCATTTGGGTGGAATGTCCTGAAGATATCAATGAGATCCATCTCATCTAATGTATCATTTAAGACTTGTGTTTCCTTATTGATTTTCTGTTTTGATGATCTGTCCATTGGTGTGAGTGGGGTGTTAAAGTCTTCGACTATTATTGCATTACTGTCAATTTCTCCTTTTATGTCTGTTAGTGTTTGTCTTATGTATTGAGGTGCTCCTATGTTGAGTGCATAGATATTTATAATTGTTATGTCTCCCTCTTGGATTGATCCCTTGATCATTATATAGTGTCCTTCCTTATCTCTTATAATATTCTTTATTTTAAGGTCTACTTTGTCTGATATGAGGACTGCTACTACAGCTTTCTATTGCTTCCTATTTGTGTGGAATATATTTTTCTATCCTCTCACTTTCAGTCTATATGTGTCTTGAGGTCTGAAGTGGGTTTCTTGTAGACAGCATATATATGGGTCTTGATTTTGTATATATTCAGCCAGTCTGTCTTTTGGTTGGAGCATTTAGTCCACTTACATTTAAAGTAATTATTGATATATATGTTCCTATTGCCATTTTCTTAATTGTTTGGGGTTGATTTTGTAGATGTTTTTTCTTCTGTTGTATTTCTTGATTATATAAGTCCGTTTAACATTTGTTATAAGCTGATTTAGTGGTACTGAATTCTCTTAACTTTTGCTTGTCTGAAAAGCTTTTTATTTCTCCATCAATTTTAAATGAGATCCTTGCTGGGTACAGTAATCTTGGTTGTAGATTTTTCCTTTTCAGTACTTTAAATATATCCTGCCATTCCCTTCTGTCCTGCAGAGTTTCTGCTGAAAGATCACCTGTTGAGCATATGGGGTTTCCCTTGTATGCTACTTGTTGCTTCTCCCTTGCTGCTTTTAACATTCTTTCTTTGTGTTTAGTCTTTGCTAGTTTGATTAGTATGTATCTTGGCATGTTTATTCTTGGGTTTATCATCTTTGTGCCTCTTGGACCTGATTGACTATTTCCTTTTCCATGTTGGGGAACTTTTCAACTATAATCTCTTCAAAATTTTTCTCATACCTTTTCTTTTACTCTTCTTCTTCTGGGACTCCTATAATTTGAATGTTGGTGCATTTGATATGGTCCCAGAGGTCTCTGAGACTGTCCTCAGCTCTTTTCATTATTTTTACTTTATTCTGCTCTTCAGAAGTTATTTCAATCATATTATCTTCCAGCTCACTGATTTGTTCTTCTGCTTCAGATATTCTGCTATTGATTCCTTCTAGAGTATTTTTAATTTCAGTAATTGTGTTGTTTGTCTCTGTATGTTTATTCTTTAATTCTTCTAGCTCTTTGTTAATTGACTCTTGCATCTTCTCCATTTTGTTTTCAATGTTTTTGATCATCTTTACTATCATTATTCTGAATTCTTTTTCAGGTAATTTTCCTATTTCCTCTTCATTTATTTGGACTTCAGTGTTGCTAGTTTGTTCCTTCATTTGTGCAGTATTTCTCTGCCTTTTCATTTGTTTTTACAAAGTTATTGTGTTTGAGGTTTCCTTTTCCAAGGCTTCAAGAAAAGTTGAATTCTTTCCTTGAAGAAGGTTGAATTCTTTCTCCCTTTTGGTTTCTGCCCTCCTAATGTTGGTCTAGTGGTTTGTGTGAGCTTCCTATAGGGTGAGATTTGTGCTGAGTTTTTGTTTGTTTGTTTTTCCTCTGATGGGCAAGGCTGAGTGAGGTGGTAATCCTGTCTGCTGATGCTTGGGTTTGTATTTTTGTTTTGTTTCTTGTTTAGATGAGGCATCCTGCACAGGTTGCTACTGGTGGTTGGGTGATGCCAAGTCTTGTATTCAAGTGATTTCCTTTGTATGAGTTCTCACTATTTGATACTCCCTAGGGTTAGTTCTCTGGTAGTCTAGGGTCTTGGAGGCAGTGCTCCCACTCCAAAGGCTCAGGGCTTGATCTCGAGTTTTGTGTGGTTCTATATATTCTTTTCCACTGGTCAGGTACTCTGCTCTCAGCTGGTGTTCTGTATGCATTTCTGTGTCTGAAGGTGTATTCCTGATGTATTTGTGGAGAGAGATGTACTCCACATCCACTTACTTCTCTGCCATCTTGTTTTCCCTGGTTTCTAACTTTATCCTTTGAATTATAAGGGAATTGAGGTGCCTCCTGGGGGAAGAACATATTTGGGTCACATAAGAATAACTGGTGAGGTAGAGGTACTCAAAAGAAACTTAATGGTAAGAGGACTTGCAGGATCTCTTGGAGATAATTTACTTCAAAAGAAAGAGAGCCTTGTATGACTTGTCAGACTCAGTGATGGAACATGATGGTCTATGAGGAAAGAGGCTCCAGATACCAAAATGGGGAGATTTTACTTGAACCACCCTGACCCCTCCATCTAGGTGGGTATGTTTGGCCTGAAAAGAAGGGAATAGTTAGCCAACTCAAAGAGCTTTCTGCCAAAACTGGTTGTGGGCTCCTCTAAGAGAATGAGACATGGATGAAGGAAAGGATGAGCCATCTGGAGTAGCAGTTCATTTCAGTTCAATTGCTCAGTTGTGTTTGACTCTTTGCGACCCCACAGACTGCAGCATGCAGGCTTCCCTGTCCATCACCAACTCCTGGAGCCTACTCAGACTCATTTACTTCATGTCGGTGATGCCATCCAACCATCTCATCCTCTGTCATCCCCTTCTCCTCCAACCTTCAATCTTTCCCAGCACCAAGGTCTTTTCCAATGAGTCACTTCTTTGCATCAGGTGGCCAAAGTACTGGAGCTTCAGCTTCAACATCAGTCCTTTCAGTGAATAATCAGGACTGATTTCCTTGAGGATTGAGTGGTTGGATCTCCTTGCTGTCCAAGGGACTCTCAAGAGTCTTCTCCAACATCACAGTTCAAAAGCATCAATTCCTCAGTGCTCAGCTTTATTTATGGTCCAACTCTCACATCCATACATGACCACTGGAAAAACCATAGCTTTGACTAGATGGACTTTGCAGCAAAGTAATGTCTCTGCTTTTTAATATGCTGTCTAGGTTGGTCATAGCTTTCTTCCAAGGAGCAAGCTTCTTTTAATTTCATGGCTGCAGTCACCATCCACAGTGATTTTGGAGCCCCCAAAAGTAAAGTCTGTCACTGTTTCCCAATCTATTTGCCATGAAGTGATGGGACTGGATGCCATGATCTTAGTTTTTTGAATGTTGAGCTTTAAGCCAGCTTTTTCACTCTCTTCTTTCACTTTCATCATTTAGTTCCATCATTTAGTTCCTCTTCGCTTTCTTCCATAAGTGTGGTATCATCTGCATTTCTTAGGTTATCGATATTTCTCCCAGCAATCTTGATTCCAGGTTGTGCTTCATCCAGTCTGGCATTTTGCATGATGTTCTCTGCATAGAAGTTAAATAAGCAGGGTGACAATATACAGCCTTGATGCATTCCATTCCCAATTTGGAATCACTCTGTTGTTTCATGTCCAGTTCTAACTGTGGTTTCTTGACCTGCATATAGATTTCTCAGGGGGCAGGTTAAGGTGGTCTGGTATTCCCATCCCTTTAAAAATTTTCCACAGTTTGTTGTGGTCCACAGAGTCAAAGGCTTTAGCATACTAAATAAAGCAGATGTAGATGTTTTTCTGGAATTCTCTTACTTTTTCTATGATCCAACGGATGTTGACAATTTGATTGCTGGTTCCTCTGCCTTTTCTAAATCCAGCTTGAACATCTGTAAGTTCTCAGTTCACATACTCTTGAAGCTGAGGTTGGAGAATTTTGAGCATGACTTTGCTAGCACGTGAGATGAGTAGTTTAAACATTCTTTGGCATTGCCTTTGTTTGGGATTGGAATGGAAACTAACCTTTTTCAGTCCTGTGCCCCTGCTGAGTTTTCCGAATTTGCCGGCATATTGAGTGCAACACCTTCACAGCATCATCTTTTAGGATCTGAAATAGTTCAGCTGGAGTTCCAGCACCTCCCCTAGCTTTGTTTGTAGTGATGCTTCTAAGGCCCACCTGACTTCACATTATCCAGAATGTCTGGCTCTAGGTAAGTGATCACACCACTGTGGTTATCTGGGTCATTAAGATCTATGTATTCTTTCCATCTCTTCTTAATATCTCCTGCTTCTGTTAGGTCCATACCATTTCTGTCCTTTATTGTGCCCATCTTTGCATGAAATATTCCCTTGGTATCTAATTTTCTTGAAGAGATCTCTAATCTTCCCCATTCTATTGTTTCCTTCTATTTCTTTTCATTGATCACTGAGGAAGGCTTTCTTATCTCTCCTTGATATTCTTTGGAACTCTGCATTCAGATGAATATATCTTTCCTTTTCTCCTTTGCCTTTCACTTTTCTTCTTTTCTCAGATATTTTTAAGGCCTCCTCAGGCAACCATTTGCCTTTTTGCATTTCTTTTTCTTGGGGATGGTTTTGATCACCACCTCCTGTACAATGTCACAGACCTCTGTCCATAGTTCTTCAGGTACTTGTCTATCAGATCTCATCCCTTCAACCTATTTGTCACTTCCACTGTATAATTGTAAGGGATTTGATGTAGGTCATACCTGAATGGTCAAGTGGTTTTCCCTACTTCCTTCAATTTAAGTCTGAATTTGGTAATAAGAAGTTCATGATCTGAACCATAGTCAGATCCCGGTCTTCTTTTTGCTGACTGTATAGAGCTTTTCCATCTTTGGTTGCAAAGAATATAATCAATCTGATTTCAGTATTGACCATCTGGTGATACCCATGTGTAGAGTCTTCTCTTGTGTTGTTGGAAGAGGGTATTTGCTATGTCCAGAGCATTCTCTTGGCAAAACTCTATTAGCCTTTGCCCTGCTTCATTTTGTACTCCAAGGCCAAACTTGCCTGCTACTCCAGCTATTTCTTGACTTCCTACTTTTACATTCCAGTCCCCTATGATGATAAGGACATCTTTTTTCTTTTGGTGTTAGTTCTAGACAGTCTTGTAAGTCATCATAGAACTGCTCAACTTCAGCTTCTTTGGCATTAGTGGTTTGGGCATAGATTTGGATTACTGTGATATTGAATGGTTTGCCTTGGAAACGAAAAGAGATCATTCTGTCATTTTTGAGATTGCACCCAAGTACTGCATTTCGGACTCTTTTGTTAAGTATGAGGGCTACTCCATTTCTTCTATGGGATTCTTGCTCACAGTAGTAGATATAATGGTCATGAATTAAATTCGCCCATTCCAGTCCATTTTAGTTCACTGATTCCTAAAATGTCAGTGTTCACTTTTACCATCTCCTTACCTTGATTCATGGACCTAACTTGGATCAGATGGTAAAGCGTCTGCCTGCAATGTGGAAGATCTGGGTTCGATCCCTGGGTTGGGAAGATCCCCTGGAGAAGGAAATGGCAATCCACTCCAGTATTCTTGCCTGGAAAATTCCATGGACGGAGGAACCTGGTAGGCTACAGTCCATGGGGTCACAAAGAGTCATACATGACTGAGCGACTTCACTTCACTATGGACCTAACATTCCAGGTTCCTATATAATATTGTTCTTTATAACATCGGACTTTACTTCCATCACCAGTGACATCCACAGCTGGGCACTGTTTTCACTTTGGCTCCATCTCTTCATCCTTTCTGGTGTTATTTCTCCAGTCTTTTCCAATAGCATATTGGGCACCTACCAACCTGAGGAATTCATCTTTCAGTGTCATATCTTTTTGCCTTTTCATATTGTTCATGGGGTTCTCAAGGCAAGAATACTGAAGTAGTTTGCCATTCTCTTCTCCAGTGGACCACGTTTTGTCAGAAGTCTCCATCATGACCTATCTGTCTTGGGTGGCCCTGTATGTTTTATTGAGTCAGACAAGGCTGTGATCCATGTGATCAGATTGGTTAGTTTTCTGTGATTGTGGTTTTTATTCTGTCTGCCCTCTGATGGATAAGAATAAGAGGCTTGTGGAAGCTTCCAGATGGGAGGGACTGGCTGTGGGGGAATCTGGGTCTTGTTATGGGCAGGGCCATGCTCAGTAAATCTTTAATCCAATTTTCTGTTGACAGGCAAGGCTGTGTTCCCTGAAGCCAAACTATGGTAGGGGTAATGGCAAACTCCTTCAAAAAGACTTATGCCAGCACTGTTGTATTCAGTGCCCCTGACCCCGTGGCAGGTCACTGTTGACCCATGCCTCTGCGGGAGATTCCTGTACACTCACAGGCAAGTCTGGCTCAGTCTCTTGTGGGGTCACTGCTCCTTTCTCCTGGAGTAGCAGTGGGCATCAAGTGATGATATGTAAGCAAACTAAGGACATTCAAGGTACAAGACCTATACAACTTGCTTCCTTACCAGACCCACAGTCTGGATCAGGGATTCATTTCTTCCATCTGGCTGGAAGATCTACAAGATGCCCCATGTCAATAATAATCTCTTTTCTTTTCTATTTTTGTCTTTCTCAAGATTTGACTCATAGCTCAATACATCTCTGTTCAACTGTTTGTCTTGTGATATGTGGCAATACCATGATTGTTCTTCTGAAAATCTGCTCCTTTTCAACAAAGTGAACACCTTCACTGCCATATTTAGTACGAGGATCCTCCCATCAAGTCTCTGAGATCCTTCTAATATTAAAATACTAAAATTATTCTATTTCACAGTGCTAAAAAATCTTTCCAACCCCTTTCCCTGTCTTCACTTTCGATTCCCTGAGATTCTTCCCTTCAGTCTTATGCTTCTGGATGAGTAATAAATAGCTCTACAGTTTTATCTGAATAGCCACAGGGATATCATGAGCTTGCCAGTCTTCATGTGATAATAGTTACTACCAATGATGATGACAGGTACCACTTACTAGGTAGCTACTATGTGCTTTTACATGTATTATCTCATATACATATTTTCTTTCTTTTTAAAAATATTTATTTATTTGCTGCACTGGGTCTTAGCTGTGGCATGCAGGATCTTCAGTCTTCACTGTGGCATGTGGGATCTACTTCCCTGACCAGGGATCAAACCCAGCCCCCTGCACTGGGAGCGCAAGTCTTAGTCACTGGACTACCAGGGAAGACCCTCATATATGTATTTTCCCTTTATACATTAAAGAACTGATACTCAGAAGCCTAAATAACTTTTTTCAAAGTTCCTGAGCTATTAAGGATCTGGGGTGGTATATCAGGGTCCAAATGACATCCTCAAAAGAGATGATTAAAGAAAGTTTAATGATGGGACAGTTTTAAGGTGTGAGCAGAGTTACAGAAAATCTGCAAGGGGTGATAAAACAAACCTTGGATAGAAAGGGCAGCAAGCTTTCACTATCCTTGGGCACAAAGGTGAAAGAAGGATCAGAAGTTACTGGAAGCTGGAGTGAAAACTGTAGAAGAGGGACACCTGTCAGGAGCAGCCACAGCCAAGCTGCAGTCCAGCAGAGGAGGAACTGGGAAAATAAACATCCTGACCTCTCTTTCAATCCTCAAATTACCTACCAGAATCTCCCATTGGCTAAACCCAACAAGAAGCAAGAGAATAAACCTTGAGTCAGCCTCCTAGCACACAGAGCAAGGTGAAGGGTGGAAAGTGGGTCTGAAGGAAAATGAAGAACATCCCCCAGAAGTGAGATCCAAATGCTGGTATGTCTAACTCCAAAGCCCTTGATCTTATCAAAATGCCATGATAACTTTATCTCAAACTAAGAACTCACTCAAAGCAAAACGGCTGTCTGAGAAGGCCTTACAAATAGCTGTGAAGAGAAGAGAATTGAAAAGCAAAGGAGAAAAGAAAAGATATACCCATTTGAATGCAGAGTTCCAAAGAAAAGCAAGGAGAGATAAGAAAGGCTTCCTGAGAGATCAATGCAAAGAAATAGAGAAAAACAATACAATGGGAAAGATGAAAGATCTCTTCCAGAAAATTAGAGATACCAAGGGAATATTTCATGCAAAGATGGGCACAATAAAGGACAGAAATGGTATGGACCTAACAGAAGCAGAAGATATTAAGAAGAGGTGGCAAGAATACACAGAAGAACTACACAAAAAAGATCTTCATGACCAAGATAATCATGATGCTATGATCACTCACCTAGAGCCAGACATCCTGGAATGTGAAGTCAAGTGGGCCTTAGAAAGCATCACTACAAACAAAGCTAGTGGAGGTGATGGAGTTCCAGTTGAGCTATTTCAAATCCTAAAAGATGATGCTGTGAAAGTTGTGCACTCAATATGCCAGCAAATTTGGAAAACTCAGCAGTGGCCCCAGGACTGGAAAAGGTCAGTTTTCATTCCAATCCCAAAGAAAGGCAATGCCAAAGAATGCTCAAACTACCGCACAATTGCACTCATCTCACACGCTAGTAAAGTAATGCTCAAAATTCTCCAAGCCAGGGTTCAACAGTAGTGAACTTCCAGATGTTCAAGCTGGTTTTAGAAAAGGCAGAGGAACCAGAGATCAAATTGCCAACATCCGCTGGATCATCAAAAAAGCAAGAGAGTTCCAGAAAAACATCTACTTCTGCTTTATTGACAATGCCAAAGCCTTGACTGTGTGGATCACAGCAAACTGTGGAAATTTCTGAAAGAGATGGGAGTACCAGACCACCTCACCTGCCTCTTGAGAAATCTGTATGCAGGTCAGGAAACAACAGTTAGATCTGGACATGGAACAACAGACTGGTTCCAAATTGGGAAAGGATTACGTCAAGGCTGTATATTGTCACCCTGCTTATTTCACTTATATGCAGAGAACATCATGAGAAATGCTGGGCTGGATGAAGCACAACCTGGAATCAAGATTGCCAGGAGAAATATCAAGAACCTCAGATATGCAGATGACACCACCCTTATGGCAGAAAGTGAAGAAGAACTAAAGAGCCTCTTGATGAAAGTGAAAGAGGGGAGTGAAAAAGTTGCCTTAAAGCTCAACATTCAGAAAACTAACATCATGGCATCTGGTCCCATCACTTCAAGGCAAACAGAAGGGGAAAAAGGAGAAACAGTGGCTGACTTTATTTTGGGGGGCTCCAAAATCACTGGGGATGATGACTACAGCCATGAAATTAAAAGAGGCTTGCTCCTTGGAAGAAAAGTTATGCCCAAGTCAGACAGCATATTCAAAAGCGGAGACATTACTTTGTCAACAAAGGTCCATCTAGACAAAGCTATGGTTTTTCCAGTAGTCATGTATGGATGTGAGTGTTGGACTGTCAAGAAAGCTGAGTGCTGAAGAATTGATGCTTTTGAACTGTGGTGTTGGAGAAGACTCTTGAGAGTCCCTTGGACTGCATGGAGATCCAACCAGTCCATCCTAAAGGAGATCAGTCCTGGGTGTTCATTGGAAGGACTGATGTTGAAGCTGAAACTCCAATACTTTGGTCACCTGATGCAAAGAAATGACTCATTGGAAAAAACCCTGATGCTGGGAAAGATTGAAGGTGGGAGGAGAAGGGGACGACAGAGGATGAGATGGTTGGATGGGGTCACCGACTCAATGGACATGAGTTTGAGTAAACTCTGGGAGTTGGCGATGGACAGGGAGACCTGGCGTGCTGCAGTCGATAGGGTTGCAAAGAGTCAGACACAACTGAGTGACTGAACTGAGCTGAAGAGCTCGTGATTTCTAATATTTGATCTCCAAATTAAAATTCCATTGTCAGATATGTGTCTCAAGCACTCATTCACTTCTGAGATAACCTTATTTCTTCCAAGTTATTCTTGCTAATAATGACCTGAAGAAGCAGAGAAGAGAGCTGTTCCAGCACCCATACGTTCTACAGTGTCATATTCAGCACAAGGCTTCCCTTGTGATTCAGCTGGTAAAGAAGCTGCCTGCAATGTGGGAGACCTGGTTTTGATCCCTGGGTTGGGAAGATCCTCTGGAGAAGGGAAAGGCTACCCATTCCAGTATTCTGGCCTGGAGAATTCCATGGACTGTATAGTTCATGGGATTGCAAAGAGTCGGACACAACTGTGCGACTTACACACACATTCAGCACAGAAGAATTCCTGTAGATATTGGTGATAACATTTGCCCACACAAATGATTCATTAAGATTGGGATATCTTAGCAGATTCTGCCACAGCCCAGACACATGCTTCAGGAAGTCAGTCCTCTCCTGATTGGAGGACTGATACAACCCACAGTCCTTTAAAATCTTTTATACTCCTTGATCTCTTTGGTCTTTATCCTCCTTCCCTGTCTACCTCTTTCTTAAGGAGGAAAACCAGCAGATATTCCTCAAGCTCTTTCACATTCTCTTCGATCAGGGAATCTATTAAGACTCCCAGTGATGGCTGGTTACTGAGTTACTGAATAACCAACATGCACTCATCCATGGGTATCTTCTATGACTTTCCCCAAAGATGAGGAAATAGTAATTTTATTGGTCAGTTCTCAGGACAAGAATTGGGCCACTTTTTCAAGCAGGCAATATCATTGCTTATTTAAAAAAATAATGTAAAATAAAACATAATTAAGTATGCAGAAAATCCTAAGAAATCTGTTTAAAAAAACCTTCTAGAACTAATAAATGAATCTAGGAAGGTCATGGGTTACAAAGAAAATATATAAAATCAATTGTATTTTTGTAGACTATCAGTGAAAAACTAGAAAATAAAAATCAAAGAAACAGTATCAATTGCAGTTAAAAATTAAATAGGAATATATTTAATACCATGCAAGACCTGTACATTGAAAACTATAAAATGTTGCTATTATAAATTGAGAATATCTAAATAAACTGAGTGGAGAAGGAAATGGCAACCCACTCCAGTACCCTTGCCTGGAAAATCCCATGGACAGAGGATCCTGGTAGGCTATAGGTAATGGGGTCGCTAAGAGTCGGACACGACTGAGCTACTTCACTTCCACTTTTCACTTTCCTGCATTGGAGAAGGAAGTGGCAACCCACTCCAGTGTTCTTGCCTGGAGAATCCCAGGGACGGAGGATCTTGGTGGGCTGCCATCTATGGGGTCGCACAGAGTCGGACACGACTGAAGTGACTTAGCAGCAGCAGCAGCAGCAAATAAACTGAGAGATATACATATGTTCATGAATTGCAAGTCTCAATACTGTTAAGTTATCAGTTTTCTCAAATTGATTATCAATTCAATGTTATCTCTGTCAAAACCCCAGGAGTCATTTTTTGTAGAAATTGACACACTGATTCTAAAATAGAAATGGAATTGCAAATGATTTAGAATATTCAAAACATCTTTGAAAAAGGAGCAGAAAGTTGGAAGACTTACTCTACCTGAGTTCAAGACTTAGTATAAAACTACAGAACTCAAGCTGTATGATGCTGGTAAAAGGATAGGGAAATGGATCAATGGATTAGATAGTTCACATACATATATTTTCAAAAAGGTGCCTAGGTAATTCAAAGAGGGGAAAGGACAATCTTCAACAAATGTTACAGGAATTACTAAACAGCTTTATGGGGAAAAAATGAACCTCAACCATTACATCATATTATATCAAAAATTAACTTGAAATAGATCATAGAATAAAACATAAAACTAAAACTATAAAACTCCTAGAGGAAAACATTAGAAAAAACCTTTGAGAATTTGAAACAGGCAATGATCTTTTTTTCAAGACACAAAAGGCTTGAAACAAAATAAATAAACTAATAAATTTAATAGCAAGAGTCCTGAGGCTACTGCCCAGGCGGTTTAGCTTGGCACCTAGATGAGTCTCTTTCCCTTTGCTTATTTTTGTCCTGTGTTAAGCATGTTGAACTGACCCTTGGCAGAAGCTCTGGAGTTCTACATGGCTTGAGTAAAAGTGCTCCAGCCTAACTTGCCAAAGCTCTCTGTGTTGTACTGGGTCTCAGTCTCAGCTAACGATAAAATGTGAGTTTGCCTTTGTTCTTTATAAATGTGTATCTTTGTAAACACATAAAAAAAGAAGAGGCTGAGCTAAGACAAAATTTATGCTTTCCTGGGTCTTAGGCCAAAATAATAGCCAACTTCGTTAATGCTCCATGATTAGCACAGGCTTAATGCATTGTTGCCAAGCTTTGTCTCATTCCATGGTTTAAGAACCAGTGTCTTAAGTTAAATTAGAATCCTTAAACTTAATTGGAGGCCACATTTTTTTACCCTTCCTGGAGAAGGAGAACTCTTCCCAAGAGGGTGTGTCTCCATAACCCTCACTGTCACCTTTGGAATACAGTATATCAGGATTGCTGTGGATACTGTCTCCACTACTGAAACACAAATGCTGCTAAAGGATCCAACCCTGGCTTAACAGAAGGCACGGACATTGATAAAGATACGTCTCTCCTTAGAGAGCTCAGAGATGTTTTAACTGCTTGAAACTCCCATAAGGTCTCTAAACCCCTGTCTTCAGGGTCAGGACAATGAGATAGGTCACAGAAATCCAAAGACAAAGCAGTTAAGGCTGAAGACATCCTTTGAAGGAAGAGCACATGTCAGTGACCTCATAGATATGATTCCAAAGACCGTACCTCTGGCTTAGTCCCTGACTAGCCCTGGACCTGTGGACTTGAATCTCTATTCTTCTTCATGAACTCATTAATTTCTGAATTTCTGATCATGCTGAAACTTCCCCTCAGAACCTCAGGGTTCTAGAAATGTCTTTAGCATCAGAGATGTTCCTTTGGGTATAATCCCAGCTGACCTGCTTTACCCAACAATGGTTGCTATTCTGTTTTATAATAAGAGCACAGAACTGAGGAAAGCTTTTGAGGTTTTGTAGCATCTCTGTCACACACTTTTTAGTTCAGCCCTTTTCTGGCCTTGGAGACACAAATTGGTCCTTAACTTCCTGATAATTACTCTCTGTTTAGGGAAAAACTGGAACAAGTGTCACAATTTTTTGAGCTAAGACCTGCCCTGTTTACAAGGTTGGTATGGGGGTCAAAAGAGAAAATGTAAAGCACATGTGTGAAACACACACACACATTCTGCACATAAGGACTATTACATAAAATTTGTCTTCCATTTGAGGATGCATTAATGAGATCCTCAGTCTGAAAACAGTACAAAAAATTAACTAGCAGAAACCTTATTTGAGCTCTAGATTTACACCAGAAAAATAAATAAATAAAAGCAGTGCACTCTTAATCTCCATTTTCTATCATTAAAGATGGTATTTCAGCTACTTTTTAAATGTGTTTTCCCTCTTTCCACTTACATAAAATGTCCCCTTGGATCAGAACTCTGGAATACTCTTCTAGCTTAACTCTTAATAGGTCTCACCCTGCTGGCTCCAACGGTAAAGAATCTATCTGCCTGCAATTCAGAAGACCTGGGTTTGATCCCCGGGTCAGGCAGATCCCTGGAGGAGGGAATGGCAACCCACTCCAGTATTCTTGCCTGGAGAATCCCATGGACAGAGGAGCCTGGTGGGCTACAGTCCATGGGATCATAAAGAGTCAGACACCTCTGAGTGACTAACATATTCATTTCCATGTCTAATAGGTCTCAGAAATGGCATTGAAATGGGCCCTCTACCTCTCCCTGGACCCTTTTTGGACTCTTACCATCAGCCTTTCTCTATAAGTACCCTATCTGCAATATAAAATTTAATCTTGTAGCTGATTAGATGAAGATTTAACTCATGCTTAGCTTTTCAGCCTCCTCCTCCTCATGCCTGTCCCTACCCAGCCTCACTTTTCTTATTTGTGTACGTGTCAATCTGGATCCCAACCTCATTTGAAGGCCAGAAATATGTTTCCTTCATCTTGAGGAGGCCTCCAACACTGTCTAGTGCAATGCTTTGCCAACAATAAGTCCAAATACACGTTTTAAAATAAATTAATACACTAAGCTTCTCTGAAGAAGAAATAAATATTCATATTTTCTCCTTGGGAGCTGGATATGACCAGCAATGACAGTGAGACTCTGGGGTTTGGATGGATGTGAAGTGTGAATGGTCAACAGAGAAATGGGGTTACAAAAGACACTGTTGCCAAAAACAGGATAGTTGTTAATATGGGCCCAATCTGTCCCAGATGCACCTCTGGGAACCTGGGGATTGCAGACCATTAAGCCTCACCTCAGTATCAGGACAACAGATGAAGAGTTAAAGAAAGACAGAATAGTACAACACAGATAAGGTGGATGTGACACTAGGTCTCAGCATGGCTTTCCCTGGGGAGCCTAGGCCTCTATAACCAGGCTGAGTTCTTTGATAAGGAGAACGAAGGAACAGACTGTTTAACAAGGTTGTACAAGGATCAGATTTGCTCGTTTTCAGCCAGTTTTGGGTGGGGAGTAGAACACAGACACTCTAGGAAGAAGAGACAGAAGAATTTGCATGGGATACTGCTTGGATTCAAACATCTTTTTAGCAGCAAACAAATGTGATTAACCTGGCCAGCACAGTAGTGAGCTGGAAAGTCCTAAGGAGACACTTCCAGGCAGGTTTTCTATAGTGTGTGTTTCTGTTGGTGAATCCTACATTCCTACTGATTGCATTTTTGTAAAAATCAGATATGGATTCTTTTGAAATAGGAACCAATAGTCCAATGAAATATATCTGTTGATCATATTATACCCACATTTTATGAGCTAATTCCTGTTAGCTTACCAGAATCAAAAACACCTACATCCAAAGCTGTTACACTAAATTATAGACCCTCCCAAATCCACTCCCCTGGCTATGCTTCCTGTTTCTGAAATAAAGAGCACTACCATTCTCCCAGTCACAAGGGTGTGAAACACAGAATTCATCCTTAATAACTCTCTCTGGCCAGTTCTATCCCAATAACATCCTCCTTCTCCATCCCCATTACCACTGCCCTGGATAGGACTTCATCAGGTCTCATTGGATTAAATGGTCTCACAAGATTAAACCGATAGCTTCCTACTGGTTCTTCTGCCTCCTGATATTTCCCGTTAATCTCCCTCTATACACTTCTTCCAGATTGATCTTCAAACAGCACATCTGTCATTGTGTCACAACACATGCCTCAAAACCTTCAAAATCTCTTCACTGTCTTAACAAAATTTAAACTTTATAACCTGGAATTCAAGAATGGCATAATTTGGGCCCAACATATCTTTTAAGTATTTTGTTATTCCCCTGTATTTTCATTTTCCTTAAAATAAATTTAACTTTAATTAAAATAATATCTACTATTTATTGACTAAAGCCCTGGTTTCCCCCACCCCGTTCAATCACTCTATGAGATGCCTTGTGATGATTCCTACGGGACACACGAGGAAAATGAAACCAGAACGGATAAAATAACCTGCTAAATGTTGTCTGAGTGGTAGGTGGCAGAGCCAGGTCACTACCTCCAAAGCCCATGTTTGAGGCTCTGCCTGTCCCCTGTAGAAATTTCCCTTTTCTGGGAGCACCTGCACTGCCCCCTCTTCCTCACGAAGGCGAAAAGTTTACATTCCTCTTGCTTGAAGCTTTTAATTCCTTGAAGTTTTTTGTTGCACAACCTAGAACCAGGAGTTTTTTAACTCCAATTTTCTATAAAGGATTTGACTCGTGAGAACAGATCACTCCTAGTGATTGTTTTGTCATTTATTTCTAATTCTATTTTATCTGTCTTCGGAGTTGTTCTTGCGGGGTGAAACTATTTTCCCTTCTCTTTTGCTAAGGAATAAAGAAAGAATTGGATAAATAACATGTATTCACTTAAGGTAAATCAGGTTGGTGTATGAAATCTCATCTGAATCACCCCTTCTCCAAGCCCTTGTTTTCACACAGAATTGAGAAGCATGTAAAGAGCTGGAAGAGTTGAGTAGAAAGCACAGTCTGAAGGCACAGAGGAAAGAAGATGTAATGCTGTAAGTTCTGAAGATTGTCAGAAGATTCATGACCTGCTAATGTTAAAGCTAAATTAGTGCTCTTGACAAAACTATTAAGTAATAAAAATATTAGCTGATTATTTTCATAAGTCCAATTCTAGCACCTCCAGGCACACTGACCAGATTTTTTAAAGAATAGATAATTCTCTCACTTTTCTTTGCAGACTACCACACTGACATAAAAATGCGTATGTAGATTTTTGAATGAATACGAGTCTCATTAAAATTTGTACAGGATCCACAATGTTGTATTAGATCTTTTTCTCTATGTATTTCTTCAAATTTTATAAAGTAAAACATTCTCATAGTACTTTGCAGTTTACAAAGAACATTTACGTTATCTTATTTGATCTTTAGTTTTTCTTTGAATAGAATAATTGTAGGTAAGGAAGTGTAACTCAGACAGGGGAGGTGACTTATCTATGTAACAGGGATAATGCATGGAAAAGAAAGGATTTGAACCCTGGTACTTAATTTCAAATTCAAAGCTCTTTCTAAGCACCTTGGAAGGATGGACAGAGAAGCCAGTATAAAGCTATCTGAGGAGATACACATACGACATATGGAAGCTCTGAGGAAAGGCTCATGTTATCAGCCAAGGGGCTTGTGAAGGACTGGTGAACTAAGTCTTAAAGAATGAGTGGGATTCAGCCAAATAAAGGATAGGCAAAAAATGATGAGAAATTCCTTGTAAGGGAAGAACACAAGCAAAGGCACTGAGGCCTGTATGGTTGGAGTGGTGTCAGGTGTGGACACTGTGCAGTTAATTGTTGCTGAAGCAGAAAGGATCAGGCAGAAAGCTCTGATCAGTGAGGCCAAAGACACCTGTGGATATTAGATCATGGATGTCCTTATATGGGAAGAGCCTGAATATATTTCTGTAGCTACTGGGGAATTATTTAAATGCTTTTAGCATGGGCTTGACTTGGTCAGATTTATATTTCATTAGATCGTATAGACTATGATATTAGGATATTTCTTGTTGTTGTTTACTACTTAAGACATGTTTGACTCTTTGCGACTCCATGGGCTGTAGCCCACCAGGCTCCTCTGTCCATGAGATTTCCCAGGCAAGAATATTGGAATGGGTTGCCATTTCCTTCTCTAGGGGATCTTTCTGACCCAGGGATTGAACCCTCATCTCCTGCATTGGCAGGCAGATTCTTTACCAATGAGCCACAAGGCAAGCCGGTATGAGAATATACTGGCAGTAAATAGGAATGGAAGCAGGAAGCCCTGTATGAAGGCCACTGCAACAGTCCAGGAGACAGAGAGAAAGGAAGACTGACTTAATTTGGCAGGATGTAACCACTGATACCATGTGGCTGGCAAAGGACAAAGAGAAGTTGAGGGAGACTTATAGGTAATAATAGAAGTCATGCAGGTAGAAGAGCTCTCTTAGGAAGAGTGTCAAACAGTGGGCAACTCTGGTGACTTCCAATAAGTAAAAGGAAGAGAAACCTACAAAGAAACAGATAAAATTGCCAGACACTATGAAAATCAGAAGAATTATGCAAGGAAATTCGGAGTTTCAAGAAGGAAAATAATGATTAACAATACCAAGTATAGGAAAGAGGTTCAGTGAGGTGAGAACTGAAAACCATCTACTCTAATCAGACAATTAGGAAGTTATCTTTGATGTCAGTGGCAGCTGTTTCAGGAGAACGATTGGACAAGAAGTCAGGCTACAGCAGGTTGAAGAGTGAATGAGAGGTGGGAAAGTGGGGGCAGTGAGTGTAGGCAACTCTTTCGAGACATTTGGATAAGACGCTACCCAGTTAGAGGTGAACATGGGGTAAAGGCATTTATGTTTTGGTGAGGTTTTTTGGTTTGGTCTGGTTTTTAGAAAAGAAAAAAACGACTACTTTACATTCTAAAGAAGAAGATTTCACAGAAGGAATGCGAGGTGATGACTAGCACAAGAATGTATACAAGGAGAAAGCGGCATTAAGGATACATCTCCTCTGAGGCTGAGGAAAAGAAGAGGTAATGAATGGTAAGCTACTGAAAGTTGAGAAAAATCATATCAAAGGGATCATTTTCTCAGTGGCTAAGAGACATGAGATTCTGTTAGCAATATGAGGTGTGGGGCGCTGTGAATGGAATTCAAGGAGAGTGGTAAATGTTGAGAGTTACTGAGAAGGAAGGGTGAGTGATCGAGGACTCCAAAGAGGGAAAAGGAGAAATAAAGTTTGGGAGAGAGCCAAATGATGAGAAAATGGAGGGACAGCCAGTCTCCTTCCCCTCTAGGAGGTGAAGGCATGAGGCTATTAGAAGGGAATTGAAGACCTCAAAGGGGAATCTCTTCTAGGATATGGTCCAGGAGTCTGTGACTGAAGCTGAGGTAACGTGATGGTCTCCGAAAATGGGAGTTCCTGAATTACGAGACGAGGGTGTTGAACGGTGCAATTCTTGCAAATGAAATCTCCCAGGATGGCGAGGACAGGAGTTGAGATGGTGAGAAAGACCACGAATCTGGTGCCAAAAGTCTTTAATAAATGGACAACAGTAACTGGAGGCTAGAAGAGGGCAGTGACACAGAAGAGACCGCGTCACTGGAAAAGCTCACGAACAATTCCCGGAAATAAAAATAGAATCTGGTAAGAAAATAAAGTCTAACCTTTTTTTCCTTTGTGCTTAGTCCAGTTTCCCTTGCTCATAGGTGCTCCGTGCAGAGGCCTCACACCTGGCACTTCAGACTAGAGTTCCTGGTGTGAAAGGGCTGCCTGACACGTCAACTCTGGCTGCAAGCAGAGACCCTGTGCACGACGCTCAATTCAAGATGGTGGCAGTGGGCCGTGCGCAGAGACGCCGCGCCGGGCACTGCGCTCTGGAGCGTGAACAGCACAGCTGCACCTGCTCCCGTGGACCCGGCCCCTCCCTGCTGACAAGAACCTGATAAGGCACACCTGCTGACAGCCTGTTAGGCAGTGCTTATACTCGAGAGTGGGAGCCCCCAACTTCTGGGATCTGATGCCTGATGATCCGGGGTGGAACTGATGTAATAATAATAGAAATAAAGTGCACAATAAGTGTAGTATGCTGGAATTATCCCAAAACCTTCCCCTACCATCCCGGTTCGTGGAAAAAATTGTCTTCTAGGAAACCGGTCCCTAGTGCCAAAAAAGCTGGGGACTGCTGCTCAAGAGCACCAGCTCATACCTCTCCATTTTCTCATCCAAGGATAAAATGTTCCTTTGTCTCTTAACCAAACTTGGTTTCCTTCTGTTGGCTTGAGCAACACCAGGCAGGAAGACTTTTATTGGAGCTCAGCTGGAAAGGGCTGGTAACAATAGTGGGTTCTGTAGCCAAATAGAATGAAACAAAATAAATTGCAGTTTTCACTAGGGTGAAAGTATAATGTCTATGAACATAAGAAAACCATCCAGGAGTATGTCAACCCCCTTATCAGCATAATGGGGCATGAAAAATGGAAGAGTGAGTAGTTTCCCCTGGGGAAGTCCACAGAGGGCAGTCCAGGTCTCAGCAGATGAGGGAGGTGGATGGTGAGCAGTCCCTCGTGAAGTAGGGACCCGGGGCACAGAGGAGAGAAGTGGGACTCAATAGCGAAAGATGGGATCATTCAAGAAATAAGTGGGATACCTACAGGAGAAAAGGAGAGTCAGGGATAGCCTTTCATTCTGTGATAGAGAACTGTAGAAATGAGAAGCTTGTCAGAAGATATTCCCCCACCCTACACCCAATCAAATATTCTAACTGTGGCCCAGACTGGGCCAGCGTCTCAGGTAATATCCACTTGGTCTCAGGGAGACCATGAGGGCTGCTGAAGGTTTACAAACAGATTTCCAGAGCCTTCCTCTTGTCTCCTAATACAAAAAGATAAAGTATTCTTAACTTACCCCACATTAATTTTTTATCCAGAATAAATTTTGCAATTAAAAATATCAACTCTCAATTTTTTTAAATATGTTAAGTTAAAATGGGCAAAACAGCTAATATCTCCTTCCTTTAAAGAGAAACAGAGAAACCTTTCATTTGATTTTTCATATTTCATAGGAGAAAAAAAAATGGAGCAAATGATGTGATTGAAGCCAAGGTTGTCTATAAAGTGTGAAAGAACTTCCTTTCCTTCTTAGAAGCCAGGGCTAACTCTAGGAGGGAGAGGAAATTAGCATGAAAGTTTTACTTAAATTACAAGATGGGTGAGGGCCTTGCCTGAAGATGGTATCTCCCAGTCTCCTGTGACAGACAATGAATGGCTTTCAAGACCAAGGTCATTCTCTTTATTATGTAAATAGTTTCCAAAAAACTCATAGTCTGTTCTATTGGAGTAAGTGTGATGGTGCTGAAAGCAAGCTGACCCCAGAGTTTAAAGGGTCCACTGGGTCTATCCTCAATCTGCTACCTATGCATTGTGTAACTTTCAGTGAGATCCTGTTTCCCATTAAAAAAAAAAAAAATCAGAATCTATGCCATAGAGTTGCTATGAGGATTCAATGAAATGATGATGGGAGAATTGCTCTGTAAGATGGAAAGCACCAGATGCATATTTGTCTATACTAAGGTGGGCTAGAACTGATGCTTCTGCATCCACTGTCTAACTCTTGGCCAAAGGAGTGGGCAGAATGCAGCTGGGCAGAAACTTTGGGCAGGCAGTGTCCTGAATGCTTCTCAAATGACACTGATGGGAACACTTCCTTTATCTGTCCATAACCGACCTCATTCATCCATTTGAAAAAATTTCAGAATAAGCGTAAATAAATACATCATTACAATTTTCTTTACAATCTAGTCAAGAAACAATAAAGCTTTTTGTTTATCATATTAAAGTCTCACACACATAATTCAAAGGTCATCAAAGCTGTTTCCGCCAGAAATACATACCTATATAACATATATGTATTTATATGCATATATATATGTATATACACAGATGTGTTGTGCTTAGTCGCTCAGTCATGTCTGACTCTTAGGGACCCTATGGACTGTAGCCCGCCAGGCTCCTCTGTCCATGGGATTCTCCAGGCAAGAATACTGGAGTGAGTTGCCATTTCCTTCTCCAATACATACATAAATAAATACATATGCATACATACACAAATAAATAATTATAATATATGCAACTGTATATTATAATTCCTTATACTCAGTTCCTGCAGTATACCTCCATCTGGATGCCCACCAGTTCCTTAAACTCAAAGCCCAAAGTGGAGAATGAAAGTTAGTGGTTAAAACGATGTACTGTTTCTCACAACTCTGTGGCCTGTCTGGTCGGTCTGTCTGTCTGGCCTGTCAGAACTCTTCTTGCCTGGGATTATTGATGTGGCCACACTCAGCTGGCAGACCTGCAGCAGGCTGGGCTCAGCAGGTGCTGTTGACCGGAGGGCTCCGTTTCTCCCCACAGGGCTTTGGCCTTTCTGATGTGTCTCAAGACACAAGAAGAAGAAGCATGGCAAGAGTATGAAAATGGAAGCTGCACGACCTCTGAAAGCCTAGACTCTGAAGCCATACCGCGTCACTGCAGCTGCATTATACAGGTCAAAGGAAGTCATGGGGCCAGCCCAGATCCAAAATAGAGGAAACAGGCTCCAACTGATGAGAGAAGCAGCAACTCTCATTGCAAAAAGCAGGCAAGACTGGCACTGATGCAGTCATCTTCGGAAATAATTTGCCACATCTGATTCCAGCCATCTTCCTTCTTTCCTTCCTTCCTTCCTGTTCATTAAACTTATAATTACTAAGCACCTACTATGAGCCAAGCAGGTGCTTGGTCCTCTTCTAGGTACCAGGGACACACTTGTGAAGGAGACACACGAGAGCCCTGGAACTTAAATTCTAGTGGAACTAAGCAAATAGATGAAGGAGCTCGTCTTAGCTAAGAACAAAAAGTGAGGAGAATAAGGACTGAGGTGGGAGATGAGCAGGGCAGAGAGACTACCTTAGACTGGCCATCAAAGAAGCCCCTCAAAAGAGAGGACATTTGGCTAAAATTGGGGACAGAGGCCCACAAGTGCAAAAGCCATAAGGTGGGAGCAGATTTGGGCATGGCAGTAGCATAGTGAGCTGGGAGAGAATGGCAAAGCATTTTTTCTCTATTAGTCACAGACAAAACTGGGTATCAAACTTGCAAGCCAGTTTACAATGTCATTCTAAACTCACTTTCTCTCATCCCCAAATTCACTGGGGCCCAAGTACGAATGTTTCTTCTAAAACCTCTCAGGTCTACTACCACACTTTCTCTTTCTCACCAGGATCCAGAATTCACTCTTTTGTCTGCCTCTGCTCTCTTCCCACTTCAATCCGGTCTTCAAAAAGCTGCCTGAATGATCACTTGAAGACATAGCTCAGCTACAGCTGAAAAGCCCTCAGTGGCTCCCCGTTGCCATTGGATGAAGTCCAAACTTCTCTTCTCTTTGGAAGCCTACATAATCTGGCCCCTTGTTTACTTTTTGAGCCTATCTCTCCACTCTGTGTCTGGACTCTATTGTGCGAGGGCCCTTCCTTTCAGGTTGAAGTATTATTCCTCAAGTGAAATGAGAACTGAATCCATAATCTGCCATTAATCTTTCAGCATGCATTAGGAAAGCAGATGTTTCTAAAGCCAGCTCTTCTAGAGAGCAGAATATTGGACTAGAGAGGAATAAAAATGAAGAGGGAGGAGGGAAGAGATGGGCTCAGAGACAGAAGGAAGGATCAAGTCTAAACCTGAAGTGAGTAACTCTTGGGGACAAGTTAAGTACATGAAGAATGGGGGTAAAGGAAAAATCTAGAGCCATTGACAGAAAGTGGAGTGGTAATTCATGTATCATTCACAATTCACAGAAGGCCAGAGCTGGAAATGACTTTGGAAGTCATCAAGTCCCATCCTTTATCACACAGAGGAGGGTAACCATCCCAGAAAGGGGAAATGCATTGCACATGGTCCCAAAACTGGTCCATAGGAGATCCAGCCTGGCCCTCGGCCCTCAGACTCCTAGGCTGTGTTGCCTCATCTCTCTTTCCTTTAATCCATCCTCCCACCCTCTCCAGGGTGGAATGACCTCGTGGAGTCAGGCCCAGAAACAAGGAGGCTCATGTTGCTGTAGAATGTAATAAAAAGCCAAGCAGGGGAGGGTTTTCTCTGGCCATCAGTGTTGTACTCTCCCTGGCATACAATGGAAGCACCCAGGTCCAAAGTGTCTGGGTCAGAGACAGAGGCTCCTTATCTTCAGCTGTGCTGATGTGACACATTAAGAAGCTGACAGGAGAACAACCAAGTCCATTTATTTGACTGCCATGATAAGTGAACTGGATCAGCTGTGCAGTTGCGCCAAGGAACTGCCTGGAAAGATGTCACTAGGATGACCAAGAGAAAAAAAATCACCCTGGCAGCCAACGTAGTGGCCTCTTACAGCCAAAAATAGCTGTAGCATCATAATCTTTCTAAAGAGGTTTCACATCCATTAAATTAAATTCTCCACCCAACACGTCTGTGGGGTAGGTACTATTTTCACTATTTAAGGATGCGGAAATGAGAAGCAGAGGGCACACTCAAGGTCACATGAACTCATAAGTAGAAGAGTTGGAATTTGGGCACAGGTCTCATGATTGCAAATCCACATGACAAATATGATTGTGCCTTAAAAAGGAAGGAAATTCTGACACAGGTTACAACATGGATCAAACTTGAAGACATTATACTAAGGGAAATAAGCCAGACATAAAAGGACAAAAATATTGTATGATCAAACTTATACAAGTTACCTTGAGCAGTCAAATTCATAGACAGAAAGTAACGTGGTGGCTGCCAGGGGCTGGGAGGAGGAGAAGGGTAACAATTGTTTAAGGGGTACAGAGTTTCAGACGGGACTAGGAAGAATTCCCAGGGATGGACCATGGTTAAAAGAGTAAATTTTATGTTATGTATACTTTACCACAATAAAAAACAAAATTAAAAACTATTTTTAAAAAATCTACATAAATGCAGTAATACATGTTTTCTAATAATGCTATTTCTAAATCATAGTTTGTAGAATGCTGGAACTGAAAGGAGCCCTTAGTTTAGAGAAGAGGAGACTGAGGCCCAAAGAAGAACATTGATGAATGTGGGTCAGTCAGGAGGTGAGGAGCCTCCGAGCTCTCCCAGTGCTTTCTGGCCCTGGTCACCTCTGCCTGTTCCAAAACCTCCAAGGCTAGTGTCTCAGTCAGACACTTGGGCTGACATAACACAATACCACAGACTGAGGGGCTTAAACAACAAAAATGTCTTTCGTCACAGTTCTGGAGGCTGGAAGTCCAAGATCAACAAGCTGCCCAATTAAGTTCCTGGTAAGAACCCTCTTCCTGGCTTGCTGACGGCCGCCTTCTAGCTATATCCTCACATAGCAGAGAGAGAGCTCTTTCCTCCTGTTTCTAGAAGGCCACCAATCCTATCAGCTCAGAGCCCAATCCTATGACTTCATTTAACCTTAACTACCTGCAAAAGCCTTGCTAAATATGCAGTCACTCAGGGAGACAGGGGTTAAGGCTTCAACACGTAGATTTTTGAGGGACATGATTCAGACCACAGCAGCTAGACACCTTATACCAGGCACTTACCACGTGCCAGGCCTTGTGCTTTTCTGAGAGCCTCCTCTCGTCCACCTAGTCTCTTACTGATGGAGGGCCCTGGGCTCAATCCTATATCTCTTCTTTGCCTATATCCATTCCCTAAGGTGACTGAGGTCAGTTCCCCGGCCTTCTCACAGCTATATCTTCAATCCCAATCTCTCCTCTGAACTCAACGTTTCCTTACTTGAAGATGCTGAAGCATCTCAGATTTAATGTATCTAAAACTAAACTCTTCCTTGCTTCCCTGGTGGTGGCTCAGTGAAAGAATCTGCCTGCCAATGCAGAAGATGCAGGTTCGATCCCTGGGTCATAAGATCTCCTAGAGAAGGAAATGGCAACCTACTCCCAGTATTCTTGCCTGGGAAATCCCATGGATAGAGGAGCCTGGCTGGCTACAGTCCATGAAGTCCCAAAAAAAGAGTCAGACACAATTAGCAACTAAACAACAACAACAACAAACTCTTCCTTGCTGTCCCCCAAACTTATCCCTAGTTTAGTTTTCCCCATTTAAGTAACTTTATTCCACTTGCTTGAAGTCATCCTTTAATGTCTCTCTTTCCATTCTAGGAAACCCATTTGCAAATCCTGTGAGCTCTGCATTAAATGATTATTTTTTCAATTCTAATTCTGGGTATTTTTCTGAAGAAAATGGGAACATTAATTTAAAAAGATGTATACACCCCTATGTTCATTGGAGGTTTATTTACAATTGCAAAGATATGGAAGCAAACTAAGGGTCCACTGATAGATGAATGGATAAAGAACATAATCCTCAGGCATACAAAAGAATAAATCTTGCCATTTGCAACAACATGGATGGACCTTCATGGTATTATGCTAAATGAAATAAGGGAATCAGAGAAAGACAAATGTATAATTTCACTTATATGTGGAATCTAAAAAACCAACAAATGAACAAACAAAACAAGACAGAATCAGACTCATAGGTACAGAGCACAAACTGTGGCTACCGAAAGGAAGAGGATTAGGGGACAGGCTAAACAGGTGAAGGGGATTAAAAGGTACAAACATTCAGCTATAAAATAAATCACAGGGAACATAATGTGCTAATAGGAAATACAGCCAATCATATTGTCATAACTTTGTATGATGGCAATAAAGCTAGACTTATCATCGTGATTATTTCATAATATATAAAAATATTGCATCACTATGATGCACATCTGAAACTAATATAATATTGTATGTCAATTATAATTCAATAAGAAAAAATATAATATCTCACTTTCTCTCCTCCAATTCTCCCCATGCAAATTATCATCACTTCTTGGCCAGACTATTGTAACAGGCCTGTGTCATGGGTTCTATGATGCACTAATCAGGCCCCCCCTTTAGGACTGAGGTATTTGTTTCCCTGGCTGCCGGGGGTTCTGGCTGTTGAAGTCTCAGAGTTACATCCTTCTTTGGGAATGGCTCTCAGAAAGGAGCTGCTTTATCCAAGTTTGCTCTTCCCCCTAGATAACCACCTAGGGAAAGTCCTCATGTAATCCAGTAGTGAAAGCGAAAAGTGAAAGCATTGGTTGCTCAGTTGTGTCTGACTCTTTGTGACCCCATGGACTGTAGCCTGCCAGCTCCTCTGTCCATGGGATTCTTCAGGCAAGAATATTGGAGTGGCTTGCCATGCCCTACTCCAGGGGATCTTCCCGACCAGGTATTGAACCTGGATCTCCTGCACTGTAGGCAGATTCTTTACCTTCTGAGCCACCAGGGAAGCCAGATGTCTGTTCAAATGCTATCTCATTATGAAGGCCTTCTGACCACTTGAATTTAAAATATTATCCCCTTTATTCTCCAGCTCCATAACCCTGCTTTAATTTTTCTTCATAGCATGTATCAGGCTCTGACACATATTTATTTGTCTATTTATTTATTGTTCTAGAACTTAAGCTCCAAATAGCACGGGATATGTGTATATGTGTGTGGGTGTGGGTGTGTGTGCATGGGTGACTGCTTAGCCTTGGCCCTTAGAACAGAGTCTGGTGGCACATGGTAGACATTGTATCAGTTTCCTCTTGTGGCTGTCATAAGTTACCACAAACCTAGAGGCTTCAGTTCAGTTCAGTTCAGTTGCTCAGTCGTGTCTGACTCTTTGCGACCCCATGGACTGCAGCACGCCAGGCTTCCCTGTCCATCACCAACTCCTGGAGCTTGCTCAGACTCATGTCCATCGAGTCAGTGATGCCATCCAACCAACGCATCCTCTGTCATTCCCTTCTCCTTCTGTCTTCAATCTTCCCCAGTATCAGGGTCTTTTCCAATGAGTCACTTCTTTGTATCAGGTGGCCAATGTATTGGAACTTCAGCTTCAGCATCAGTCCTTCCAATGAATATTGGAGAGGCTTAAAGAACACAAATTTATTATTTAGAGCTCTGGTGGTCAGAAGTTTCAGATGGAACTCCCTGGGCTAAAATCAAGGTTTAGGCTGGGCTGCATTCCTTCTAGAGGATCTGGGGAAAATATATTTCCTGACTTGTTCAAGTTTCTAGAGGCATCCTTCATTTCTTGGTTTGCAGCCTGTTTCTCCATCTTCAAAATCAACAGCAAAGCATCTTCAAATCTATCTCTGATTCAGGACCCCTGCCACACATACACATCTCCTTCTTCCACTTTTGTGGGAGGACTTCTGTGATGACACTGGGTCTATCCCATTAATCAAGGATAATCCTTCTATTTTAAGGTCAGCTGACTAGCAACTTTAATTCTGTCTGCAAACCTTATTTCCTTTTTGCTACACAACCTAGCATATTCACAGGTTCTGGGAATGAAGACAAAGATGCCTCTGGGGGTGCCAATATTTGGCCAACCCAACACTCAATAAGTAAATGAATGGTTAATTACCTAATTTCACTCAGTGCTACTATTCTCCCTTTTTACAGATGAAGGAAATAAAGCCTGAAAGGTTAAGTCACTTGCCCAAGTTCACCTCTCTAATAAATAATAAGACAGAATTTCAAATATAGACAGGCTGACTTGAATCAGTCTCTGCCTCCATTTACTTCACTTTTCTGTAATTGTCAAGTCACAAATCTCTCTCCCCAACTACACTCAGAGCTGCTAGAAGGCAGAGACCATGGCTTTGCATATTTGCAACCCCAAAGCCCAGCTTAGGGCCTGGCAAACAGCAACAAGAGCAATAACAATAATAACAGTGGGAGTTTACTGAGCATTTGACATGTGCCAAGTGCTGTTATAAACATTTTATCTGCACCCCAAAATATTTATTGAGTGCCAATTGAATGGATAAAACCATCTTTTCTCACTAAATCTCATTTTTAGCCCTATCTAATACTCAAGCTCTATACTAAATGTGCAAATTAAGTCATATTGAATTGGAGAGGCTCTAAAATATCATCAAGAGTAGATTTATTTCTGTCTTCTGGTCTGAATCCAGAATCCCAACTCATCATCAATCAGTCTGTCTAATGAATGAACATGCACTGTGAATAGATTTATCCATTCTAGATTAAGACTTTGATTTGACAAACTAGAAAATAATGATTAAGATACACAGAGGTCCTTGCAGTTTCCTAAGCACATTCACATATATATTTAATTCTCAGAATGGTATTGTACAAAGAGGAAGAATGTATAATTACTCTCATTTCCTGACATGAAAGCCTCGACTAAGAAAACCTATATAGCTTGCCCAAGGTCATCCAAGTAGTGAGGACCACAGTCCAGATTTCCTCCTTCTAATTCCACATTTTTCTGCTGTATCGTGCTGCCAAATAGAACATCATATGCCTTTTAGCAAGAGAACTGCCCATGCAGACTGGCAAAGCTCAGCTTCCATGTGGATCTGTGGGGACTGTGCCAGCTCCTCGAATCTGCTTTACCCAGTCAGATTACCCAGCCCTCCCGATTACGAGGTTTACAATTTCTCAGTCTGCACAATGAAAGAGAGGCCCTATGAACTCAAATCACTACAAAAAAATCTACAAACAAAGGTGAGGAGGGAGAAAGGGAAAAAATGCTATTGGGATGGCTTTTTATTTGTCCTGAAAATATATGTATATATATTTTACTGAATATACATTCTGCATGAGATTCAGGGGAAGAATCTAGCAGGTGTAGGAAATTTCTATTCTGTTTTCTTTTTATCCACTTTTCTAAGCATCCTTTCTATTTCCAGCGAGCTTTTAAAAGAATGCAAGAGGACTCGGACTCTGGGATAAAGAGAGAAAGAAGAATCCTAGAGTTACAGAGCCTGGCTAACCCCTTTTCTGTGAAACTCTGTGGGTTCCTTTGTGCAGTAATGAAGAGATGGGAAGAAAAGAACTGTCCCCACATTATCCACCACTAGGCCAGCCAAAAGGACCTCTGACTCAAGGAGCAAAACATACCCACTACTGGCTCAATCCTCTCGCATCTTTACTGCCAGATGATACTCTCAGAGAACTCTGTCCTCACAGCAATTGTCCAGAACTTGGGGGTCAGAAGCTGCCATGGGAAAAGTATCTAATCCCACTTTCACACACTTGTGCTGTCATCAACCCAAATACGGAAGTCTATTTTGGCTGTATTTTCACTACACAAAGGCAACAGTGCAGAGAAAGGAGCCCACTTGCCACAACCAATGAAGAAATCTTCTAATTCATTTCTAAGTTATAATAGTCCTGAATTCATCTCACCAAACATCCTACAAGGTTTGGTGTTCCAAGTGACTGTGAAAGTTTCAAAGTTCAACTCACATTACATACTCTAACCAGAGAGAATTTTCTAAAGCACAGATTTCTTCCCTTCAAGTCTCTTTTCCAAATTGTCTCCAGATTGATTTTTCTAAAACATACACTCATTTATTTGACAAGCATATATACAGTTGCTATTAGGTTGCGTGATAGCAACTTATCTAGGTATGGTGAGTGATCAAGGCAGGAAAGTACCTGTGTTTGTCAAGAGAAAGAAGACAACATTAATCAAGTAAACAAATAAACAAGATTAATCAGATAACTTGTTGTTGTTCAGTCACTAAGTCATGTCCGACTCTTTGTGATCCCATGGACTGCAGCACACCAGGCTCGCCTTCCTTGACTATCTCCCGGAGTTTGCTCAAATTCATGTCTTGAGTCAGTCATGCTATCTAAACATGTCATCCTCTGCTGTCCCCTTCTCCTTTTGCTTTCAACCCTTCCCAGCATCACAGTCTTTTCCAGTGAGTTGGCTCTTCACATCAGATGGCCAAAGTATTGGAGCTTCAACTTCAGTATCAGTCCTTCCAATGAATATTCAGGGTTGACTTCTTTTAGGATTGACTGGTTTGATTTTGTGTTGTCCAAGGGACTCTCAAGAGTCTTCTCCAGCATCCACAATTTGAAGGCACCAATTCTTCAGTGCTCAGCCTTCTTTATGGTCCAACTCTCACATCCATACATGACTCCTGGAAAAACCATAGCTTTGACCATATGGACCTTTGTTGGCAAAGTGAGGTCTCTGCTTTTCATAGCTTTTCTTCCGAGGAGGAAGCATCTTTTAATTTCATGGTTGTAGTCACTGTCTGCAGTGGTAACTTAGTAGTAGTAGAAAGAAATCAAAATGGGTCTTGGGATAGAAAGTGATATGGGTGAATGGATACTTTGGTAGTAAGTCATATCTGAATCAAGGCCTTAGAAACAAGAAGGAAATTATGCCAAGATCTAAGAGAACAGCATTCCAGACAAAGGAAGGAGGAAATGCAGAAGGTAGAAATGAGCATGGTTGTTTGCAGAACACAAAGAAGACCCAGGAGGCTGGAAGATTCAAGGGAAGGGTAAGTAGGGGGGAGTTGAGGCAAGACAAGTGAGGCTGGTACAGTAGGGGTAGAAAAGAAAATACAGAAATAGGCTCAGGACACAGCTTGGATGTAGACTTCATAGAACTTTCAGATTGACTTGGCACAGGGCACAGGAAAAAATAATCAACAATGATTTTGGGTTTTTCGCTTGAGTGAATGGCGGTGACATTTTGAGTAGGGGCAAGAAGGAACAAAGCTGGGAGAAAAACAAGTGTTTTTCTTTGAACATGTTACACGTAAAATAACCACTAGACATTCAAGTGAAAATGTCAAGCCAATAGCTGGATACAAAATCCATAGGTAAATAGTCTAGGCTAAACATAAATGTAAGTGTCATTGACAAATATACCTATTACTTGTACCTGTGATATTCCTGTGGAGAAAGGACAAAAAGAGAGGAGAGCAGAGCCCTAGGGCATTCCAATATCCAGAGGTTCAGCAGTGGAGGATGGACTAGCAAGGGATAGTAAGAGAGGATGGCCAGTGAGGTGGGAAGAAAACAAGGAGTGTTATAAAAAGCTAGGAGAAGAAAGTGGTGGAGAAGGAGGGAGCAGTTAACTGTGTCAAGGGTTGCTGAGCAGTTAACTGTGTCAAGGGTTGCTGAGCAGTAAACTATGTCAAGGGTTGCTAAGCAGTTTAGTTGGAAAAAAGAAAAGGAGGAGAAGTGACCAGTGGGTTTAGCAAAATGGAAATCCCTGGTGATCTTGAGAGGAGGTTTCAGGGTGATGACTCACTCACTCCGGCCTGGCTCCACACTCACAGCACAGACTGGGGCTGGCAGATGCCTTCCAGGTTAGTGAGCACATGCTACAGGGTCCTAGAAGAAAGAACCCACGGCAGTACCTCCTTGAGGGGATGGCTGTGTGCCCAAGGGATGTTTGAGCTCTTGCTTCAAGGTGCAGATGAATTTGCAGAGTGAGGAAAGCATGGGGATGGGGGACAGATGGAAGATGGTGAAGGACAACATAGGTAGAGGGGAGACAAGCTCTGTGAAGGCACAATATAAAAGGACTTGGTGTGTCTTGGGATGGTGTGGAGGGTGAACGGTGGCCCCTAAACAGTGTGTCCATGTCCTAACCATTGAGACCTGTGAATGGGACCTCATTTGGAAAAGGGGTTTTCACTGATGGGATTAAGTTAAGGATCGATCTTGAGATGAGTTCACCCTGGATTATCCTGGATTGTTATGACAAAGATTCTTCTGAGAGAAAGACAGAAGATTTGAGACAGGACAGAGGGGAAAGACACACTAAGGAGAGGCCACATGAGGATGGAGGCAAAAATGGGAGGGTGCAGCTACCACAGGGCCATGGAACCCAAAGAGGAGGGAAGAACTCTCCTAGAGCCTTCAGAGGAAGCATGGGCCCACCAACCTTGGCTTCAGACTCCTAGCTTCTCAAAGTATGAGAGAGACTATTTCTGTTGTTTTAAGCCACCAAGTTTGTGATCCTTCGTCTCAGCAGCCCTAGGAGCCTAATACAGATGGACTGAAGTTTATTGTGGCTGTTCAGGATGATTTGCTGGGTGCCCCAGAGATCCCTTTTCTATCATATGTGGATCTGGGCCATGTTCTCCTTGCTGGGTAGCAGAGAAAGCAGCCACTTACAGGTAGCCTGGCTTCTTTACAGGGAGAGCCAGGCTTGTTAGTCAAAAGCAGACATAATAGTCACCTAAGCTTCTCAAAGAAGCAAGGCCAAAACACACTAATGGGAGGGAAAAATTCTTTCCTCTCTAGGACTTCAAATGGGGTGGACTCATTCTAAAAACAGACCAAAACTCCACTGCTGCCTGGGTGAAGTGTATCTGCCTGGTAGGTAACCACACACAGAAATCAGACACTGCTCGCAGCAGAGATCATTTCTGAACTGGACCTGTGGACCCGTCGTCACCTAGAGGACCAGAGCCACCCTCACCTCTCCCTGGGGGACCCACAGAAACCTGAAGTGTCACTAAAGCTTGTGAGCTCAGAGAGAGGTAGCATGGCTCCTAGGCAGAAGTGAGCAGTGAGGACACCACACTGCAGAAGAAAGCATGTGGGGAAGGGACTCCATAGAGATAGGGACCCATTGGCGGAAGGGAGACATGGTCCAGGAGCCCCTCTTTGCGGCATAAAAGAACAAGGAACCAGTGTCTGGATTCTGTGCCTTGATACCGTATGCCCCTTCTTAGATCTAGGAAAGACCCTCTCAGAAGGACACCATTGTCCATTGTCCAGATGATGGGACTGGTGGAGGCTTGGTGGGGTAGGCTGGGAAGGGGAACCCTGGGAAGGGACCAGCCTTAGGTACCTCTGTTCTCTGGGACTGGAGGGGCGCTGGGCCTTATACCTCCTCTCTCCAAGTCCCAGCCTGAACTCCTATGTGAGAGAAGTCATTGTGGGCGATGACAGCAGCAAAGAAACCCCACTCCAGCTAAGCTGGGAGTAAAACCAAGGTACTGAGGTTTTCCAGCCATGATTAGATTTGCTTTTTATAGAGATCACTCTAAGAGCAGTGTGGAAAATGGAGTGCATGGGAAGAAACTGGTAACAGAAAGATCACGTTCCAGAATGTTTAAATAACAGTCCAAGAGCGAGATGAAGACGACCAGATGAAGGCAGTGGCAGTGTGGGCAGAAGCACTCACTCAAGAGGGGGTTCTAACTTGGGAGACTGAGCTGGGAGATGTTCTGTTAACCGAGACCTAGACAGAAGGCAAGTGGCAGGATTCTCCAGCTCACCCCTACCCCCAGAACACTGGGGTGTGGAACACCAGGGCTCTTCAGGGGTCAAGAGATATCCTGGGCATTTCTGTGTTTGAGGCTTTTGTTGCTTTAAATAAAAAGAAAGAAATGCAAAAACACAGCCAAATAAACTGGTACCTCTGAAATATTTGCCTTTTAAAAAAATTATGGCTTTTAAACCATGTGCACAATGCAATGTATGTTTGTTTACTCTTCCAAGGCAATCATAGGAATGATCAATTTATTTATTGCACCACAAGGGCTCTGGTCTCACAAAGAGATGCAATTTTCTGTTTTATGAAGAGAGTCTTCTCCCAGGCTTGGCAGTGCCTCACTAAGACAGCGTGTATAACCCCGATCAGGGATGAGGTTAAAAATAGACATAGAGGGCTCCACATGATTGTGAGACCTAGGCATACAGTCCTCTGGGTAGACATCCTGAGGGCTGGATGTGAATATCATATCCTGAAAAACCACCCAAAGAAATAATTAATTCAAAGGTATTGGCTGGAAAGAGCTATAAGCCAGAGAGACGAGGCTAAGAGTAAAAGCAAGAAGCAAACGGGGCAGAGCCCAAAAGCACCCACAGCCCCACCAGCTGGCAGCCACGTGGGTGATGATATGCTCTGAGATGTTAAGGAGACAGCCTGGAGCTGAATCACTTAGTCGCTCCAGCCAGTGATGCAAGAATAAAAGCATATTTCATGGGAACCCAGAGCTTCTGATCAGGTGGGAATCTATCTTCTTCCCATAGCACTCTTTTGAGCCTTAAGACCACTAGAGTGGCCTTTCTTGATTAGGATTCTGACCTATATTTTCTTATCCTATTACTCTTCTGTCTCTAACTCCAGGTACATGTACTATGGGGCAGTAGAGAACAGTGAGAAAAGCACTAGGTCACCCATCTCTAGCTTCAAATGTTGCGTACAACCATGCATTATTCTGAACCTCGGCTTCTCTACCTAAAGAATGGGGGTAACGGTAGTAGCCTCATAGGATTTGCTGTGAAGATTAATGGTTGTGAAGGTGCCCTGTGATCTCAAAGTATCACAGGCACTAGCCCAGAATGAGTTCATCCTTATTGTAATTGGTGTGGGGAATCCCCCCAGCCCAGAACAGGGAGTCAGGGGTTGTAGCCACAGCATCATGACATATAACCTAAAGTTCCATGCAGCCACAGCCCCCTGCCTGTGACTCAGTGCCATGAGACACCTTTCACCCCAACTTCTCTTTCTCTGCTGCCTGTAACTACCTGTCTCACTCCAACTGGCTCTTGCATGGCCCAATTTGAACCTATTCTTTTCATATATAGGGGGCCTTGAGCACTGTCCTGAGCTCAGGTCCCCTTTCATCACCATGCCTGACCTACGAGCGCCCTCGCCTGAACACTGACAGCAAACATATCTGGTCTCTGTTGGTGGACAGAGCAGAATGAGGAGGGGAAACATGATCACACTGACCCTCCACCAATGATGCCCCATGGACAAGCTTTCGTGTTTCATCCTAGTGGTTCCTCAGAGCCCAGTTAACATACAAAATCCTCCAGAAAGCTCCTTTTGGTTCTAGATGTCCTGAATTCTGAGTTCCATGGCCTTCTCTAATGGTCCTGAGAACTCTGAGCCTTACATGATAGTGATGTGAATTTATAGGTCTTTGCTCTGCATATCACATGCTCCTTGACTTACCTATGATTTATGCGCTGGACATATGTGGATGCTCAGTAATGTTTATTGAGATTACAACAAATCCCCTCATTAAGGTTATCTATTTGCCAAAGGTATCTTTTCCCTGCCACAATCTCAGTGCTTTATAGCAGAAGTCAGGACACCAAGGCCCACCACCTGCTTTTGTAAATAAAGTTTTATTGGGACACAGCCACATCTGCTTGTTTATTCAGAGTCTATCTCCGTTTTCATTCTATAGAGGCAGAGCTAAGAATCATCACAGACACCTCACAGACTCCAAAGCCTAAAACATTTGCTATCTGCCCCTTTACAAAGTTTTGGTTACCCCTGTTTTACAGCAAGGGAGTCCAAATTTTCTCATCTGAAATGCAGAGGTTATGATAAGAAGAAGAACAACAACTAATATCACAGAACTGTTGTGAGGATCAGAAGCAGATGTAAAATTGTTCTGTACATCTGTAAAATTACATCAGCGGATGTAAAATTGTTTTATAAATGGCAGCTACCTGCCCACAACACGGGGTCAAGATTAGGCTAGAAATCTCAAGCGACAAGTGTGATAATGTGACAAGTGTGAAGATTCACTTGAGGGATGGCCTGTCCCATCTAAGTTGACACCTGGTAAACATACAGTGCCGCACAAATACGGAAGTCAAATATCTGCCCACAGGAATCCAATTCCCCCGCCCTCCAGGGCAGACTCTCCGGATATGACATTAATTCAGATAGGGCTATGGCTGCGGGAGAGAATGAAATAGGCCCCTGAATGTTCCTGTTCCTCATTTATGATAAACATTCTGAGGAGTAAGGAAGTCCTTTAATTAATGCCATGGGCAGATTTGCATAACTGCTGCTTGTGGTAGATAAGAATGATTTTTTACTTGATTTGACAGAGCTAAGAGCAAACTCCAAAATATTTTCAATTAGCCTCCTAGCTAGTTATCAACATGGATCTCACACTTCCTAAGGTGGGCCTCCAGGTCTTGCAGAACTGGCATGTTTTAAGACCCAGGGGAAGTGTAGGTAATGGGGGAGGCTGGTGGGGACAGAGCCCTGAGTTTATAAGAAAGAAGGAGACAATTCATTGTGACTGAGTTGGAAGAGGTGTTCGTCACAAGGGCAGGGCTGTGCTGGGATTTGAAGGCCAAGCGGCTCCTGGCTACAGGCTGCCTATGGGCGGGGATGGTAGGATGGGGGGTGCTGTCCTAATAGTGGGTGGGAAGCACAACTGCTGTCCTCAAGCTAAGCTGTTTCATTCATGTTAATGAGATATGAAAGGGGGAGTCATGTGGGGATAAGCTTGACTCATACCCACTTGGCTATCCTCCCCCACTCCACGCTGCATTAGCACTTGACATTCCATTGGACACCCTCATTACCCTCATCACACTGAACCTGGGAAGGAGACAGAGACCTTTACAATCTGATTGTGCAGAGGGGGAAACTGAGGTCCATGAGGTACACACATGGAGGAAGCTGGCTCCCCACCCTGCAGTCTTCTCCACCACACTGCCTGCTGTAATAATGGCCTCATGGCTCTCCAACCCTGGACTACAAAACTCTGGGCTGGTCCTTCTGATCCCAGTGCCAGCAGTGAGGGTGGATGTCTGCTAAAGACAAGACAGACTTCCTGTCTGAGATCCCCCCGAGACGGTGCCCCCAAATCCTGCTCCATGTGTCACTGACACACGCATCCTGGCAGGTAAGCCCCTGTTGGCTCAGATGGTAAAGAATCTGCCAGCAAGACAGGAGACCTATGTTCAATTCCTGGGTCGGGAAGATCCCCTGGAGAGGGGAATGGCTACCCACTCCAGTATTCTTGCCTGGAAAATCTCATGGGCAGAGAAGTGTAGCGGGTTACAGTCATGGGGTTACAAAGAGTTGGACATGACTGAGGGACTAACACTTGGACTTGAATCCTGCCAGGCCTGGGGCTGGACAGCAACAGGGAGCAGCAGGGCACAAACATCAGGAGGTGCTCACTCTTGGGGTCATCAATTACCTATGAGGATTTAAATGAAATTAAGTGCTTAGAAACAGATAACTAAATTACTGGCACACAGAAAGTGCTATAAAACCATTCACTGTTGTCATTAGTAGTAGTAGCCCTAGTAGGAGTAGTATTGAGAGAATCTCTGTTTCTTCTGTTAACTAGAGATGAAATTAATTTTCGTCAGTGAATAGACTGTGACTGTTGTAAAGCTACACAAATTCAAGCCATTGTTCCCAAAGGTCTGACACTACTTTGCGGGTTCAACTGTCCCTGAATGACTGACACTTAGCTTTGTCCTATTCATGGCCACAAGCAAATCCTGACCCTGCCCTGCCCATCTTACAAGCCAGGAAATTTGGACTCCATGTTGGAGCTAACTGAAGATTTCAAGCTGGAAGTGATACTACAAATCTATGCTTGATGAAGACCTCTCTGGTGGTGTGATTAAGCCAGAGAAGCCCAGACTTGAGGCAGGGGCCCAGCTAGAGACAAGTGAACAGTTCTGGCAAGAGACAATGAGGTCTGAACTAGGGCAGTGATAGTGGAGCCAAGAAAGGACCAAGCAAGAGAATGTAGATGAGGAAGTAAAATCTGTTCATCACTCCTGGAAAAACAACTGTGAATCAGTGATACCATCTTTATCCCCCAAAGCAAACAGATCCTTCATTAGTGCTAGCAATTGGGAGCTGTGTGAGGTTTGGTACCCACTAGCTGCTAAACATGCATATAAAAGGAAGCACACCATATGCTGTGATGAGTTTATGCCAATTGGCCCCACTCAGATATATACTGCTTTAATTTTAACACTTTATTTGAACAAAAGTCTACTTCTAATGAAGCTTAGGATTCCCAGAGTTGCTTGCCACTAGCCAATTAGACTTGATTTCTTTCCTCAGTGATGAAATGTCTCTTTCAATAAGTATGGCCAGGATTCAGATGTCAACTCAACAGAACAGGAAACTTCATGGACAGATGGAATGAGCTGTCTCTGAAGGTAATGAGTTCTCTGTCACTGGAAGCATTCAAGAAAGAGCTGGATGACCACTTGATGGAGTTGTTGCAGAGAAGATTCAAACATCAGAAGGTAAGTGGGATGGGGATATTAGACTTGATGACCTTTAAGGTCTTTAAGAACCATGAAATTCTAAGAGGTTGAATCACAAATGTAGTATTTGACTGATCAGGGGAACCCCATAATCACAGTAGAGTCAGAATGAGGATCTAAGATTTTTCAAGTAAATCCAGAAGTTATAAAGGCCTTAAAGAAGAAATCTGGACAACCCATGGGCCAAGATAGCCCTAGGGCATGTGAATGGAAAGGTTATCCTAAAGAGTCTGGCTCTTTGACAATCTAGAGGTGTGGGATGGGGTGGGAGGTGGGAGGGAAGTTTGAGATGGAGGGGATATATGTATACCTATGGCTGATTTATGTTGATGTACGGCAGAAACCAGCACAACATTGTAAAGCAACTATCCTTCAATTTAAAATAAATAAAAACAGTCTGGTACAAATGAGAAACTTCTTTTAGGAATAAGAACTAGGAAAACACTTTGATTTTCCTTTTTATATAACTAACGATGTGTCTCTTTTCACTTTGACCCTTACAAACATAATTTGCACATGAAAATAGCAACCATGCTTGTTTATCATCAGTGGTCTCTCCTATCCTACCTTACACCATTCTGGCCTCTTATTTTAACGTATACTTTTCCTAGACCTAATACTGTTTCTAATCCATAGTTTGCCTTCTATTGCTTCCTATAAACTACCTCAACTGCTCTGAGAAACAAGAAAGGAAATAAATAAGAAAATAAATAATAAGCCACCACCTGGGATGCCTGGCATGCCATTGATAAATTGTAAGGAAACAGCAGGGGGAGCATTACTCTGGGAGCCACCTGAGTCATCAGCATTCCTCTGCTGTGGTGGGAGTGTAGGGAAGATGCTTCCTGAACTCAGCCTCCCTTTCTGTAAAATGGACTGAAGCACTGGGTGGGATTAGGCTTTGGCTCCCAAGACCTCCTTCTAGTTCCTGCTCAGTTTCCCAGGTACATCTCCAAATGCTCTCCCTCTACCAAGTCAGGCTTCCCCTAGACTTTGAGGTTCCCTGCCCATAGACAGCATCCTAGCCTTTTTATTTATTTTTCAAAACAGCACATGTATATAGTATTCATTACATTTCTTGCACTATTTTGAATGCTTTCATGTAGTGATTAATTTAAATTTGATAATGATTTTGTGACAGAAGTACTCTTTATGCCCATTATAAACAACACTGAGCCCTTTGCAGATGAAAAAATCACTAGTAACTGATAGAACCAGATTTAAAACCCAGTCAACTAAGCTCTGAATTCATGCTCTTAACTACATGTTCCTTCAAATCCAATCACATTTTGGCTCAATTCCCCATCCTTATGGTAAACCCTAATTTGGATTATCAGCTCTCCTGGATTACTGCCTTCCTGCCACCCAATTAAGCAAGGACTTTTCTGAGTACTGACTCTGGGTCAAGCTCTGTGCTGTACTGGGGACAGAAGTCAAACATACATCTCACTCAGCAGAATCCAAAAAGAAATTAAATAAATGCTATGTGGAAGTTGCAGCAATGGGCTATGTCAATGGGACTTCCATTAGTGGAGATGGTGATGGAAGAGGATGGAGAAGAGCATTGCAGGGGGAGGAAAAATCATGAACAAGGCTGTTCTGGACATGAAAGTTAAAGGTATGTGTCCCACGGTCTGGCTCTTGGCTTTCTCTGTAGTCCGGTCTTAGTTCACTCTTCCCATTTAACTGTTATTAACACATATTTATTGAGGTGAGTCAAGCGATGTTCTAGGTCCTGAGGACACAGGAATCAAGAAGACAGCTTCATTCATGACCCTTACAAGGTAATGGAGGGATACAATTCATTAACAAATACAAATGATATGCCAAGTGGTGGTAAGGGTGATGAAGAATTATATGCAGAGTAATGGGACTGAGAGTAGTGGGGGTTCACTCTTATAGAAAGAGTCATCAGAGAAGGCCTCTTTGATAATATTCAGCACAAATTCACATAGAATGAAGGAATGAGCTATGAAGACATCTCGTATGAGGCTGTCATAGGTAGAAGGGAGAAAAAATGCAGGTGTCCAGAAAATGAACTATGTTTGTCATTTTTGAACAGCAAAATGAGGCTGATGGGAGAGGGGGAGAGGAAGTGGGAGGAAATGAGATCTGAGCTCCAGTGGGACCCTGGACAATGTGGGGTCTTGTGCATTAGAATAAGGACTTGGGATTTTGCTGTCCATACAAAAGGAGGCACTGCAGGCTGTTGTGGGTGGAGCCATGACAGCCACATGAACCTTTCTAAACCTCCTTGCAAAGCCAAGTTCTGTCCTACCTCAGGGCCTTTACCTAGGCTGTGCCTTCTCCCAGGAATGTCCTCCTCAGTCTCTCCACTGAGCCATTTCCTATTCCCTTAAATGCAGTCTCTCAGACAAGCTGGTCTTGACCCTCCCAAATAGATTAGATCCCCCTGCTGAACAATTTCACCATCCTATACTTCCCTTTTGTGGTACTTATCAAAACTACATTACATAATACAAACCATTATATAATATAACTTTCGTTTATTACTGTTTCTACCACTAGACAGTCAGCTCCATGAAGCAAAACTGTGTATCTTTCCTCTTTACCTCTGTTTCTTCAATTCCCAGCACAGAGTCTGATTCTTAAGAAGTACTCAATAAATATTTGCTTAATGAATGCAAGAATAAATGAAATGAAAGATAAGGATGAGAAGGTAGGTTGGAGCCTCTAATTCTGGGCTGGGGAGAAGTTTTGGCCCATAAACAATAAAAAAGGTCACATGGCAAGCATATGAGGGGTGTGATTCAAGGTACAAATAGGCCAAGCTCCTGATGGCTACGAGCAGGAGAGATGGGAAGGTATTCAGACTAGAGGTGAAAAGAATATAAAGCAATTTTTAAAACTGCTTGGTGGACTCCCTGCCCTGTGTACAACTCTCATATCAAGAGAAAATATACATGTTATAGATGCTTTCGTGAATCTGAGGATTCACAAAGGCTTGAAGGTATATCCCAAGGGATTCCTCTGTGGATGGTGATAATAATCAGCTAGTAGTATGACCAAACAACAACAAAAACAAGTGATAAATTTTACTATATGGGAACCAAGAGAACTAGGTTCATTCATTCATTCATTGTTCATGCAATAAATATTGATTATTGATCACAAACTGGGGCTAAGCCTTGGAGAGGCACTGGGTTTAGGCTTTGCTTGTTGCCTACTAAGTATATAGACTTGGACTAGTCACTTAACCTCTCCATATAAGAAGGAAAAGAGCTCTCATTTATAAGGGAGTGGTCTTCCCTATTAAAGATAAGTAAAAAGCCTTCCAGTACTTGAGCTGTGTCTCCACATGGGAGGAGATGATATAATAAAAGCCCTAATTTTGTCCCTTGAGTTTCCTTTCCCTCTTCGAGTTCTCACTTTGATTCTAGCTAACACACTCAGAAAGTCTAGGAGGTTGTCATCATTTGCTTTGTGGCATAGCAAAATCTCTACTTATTCCTCAAGGCCCACATCAAATGTCAGAGCTCTTGACACCTTGCCTGGCTCCCTGCTCCATGAATCCCTCCCATCCTGCCCAGTGCCCAGTGCCCAGTGCCCAGTGCCCAGTGCCACAGTGCACTGGGTGTTGTACAGCTGACCACTCCTTGTGACTTACAGTTGGGCTCATCTGAGAACTGTGCCTTCTCCCCTATTTCCCCAGCCTTTGGCTGAGTGTCTGGCCCAGAGCAACATTCTCTGCAGCTAAATGGGTAAAAAGTTACTACTAGGCCAGCAGAATAGCTGTACCATGCTGGGGTAAGAAGAAGTTCAGACAGACTTACTACAACCAGAAAGAAGAGACTTGTTAACTAAATCGGGCAAGAATATAATTTAGCCTCTCTGGATACGGAGGAAAAGATGACGGCAGCTTATTAAGCCATCTATGTGGATATGCCCAGGTCTCCAGGTGGGAATTTCAGCCCAAGGTGACACATCCTTGATGCCTTTCAGGCCTTGGGCACCTCTGACTTAGGCTTGTTAATACCTTTTCTAAAGTTAATAATTAAGGGACAAATACAAGACATAAATTAAGTCAAGCAGAGTAGTCTCATGTATATCAAAGCTATGTATCTCACTACACTTTCACTTTGTCTAAAGAACAAATTTTTGTTTGTTGAATACTACTTTGTGCAGGCATTGTGCTAAGTGTTTTACGTATATTATATAAAACCAATGTAGTGCAATGGAGGAAGTTGTTTTGTTTTTTAAATTTTATTAAAGTATAGTTGATTTATGATGTTTTATTAGTTTCTGCTGTACAGCAAAGAGATTCAGTTGTGTTGTGCTGTGCTCAGTTGCTTCAGTCATGTCCAGCTCATTGCGACCCCATGGACTGTAGCTCGCCAGGCTCCTCTGCCCATGGGGTTCTCCAAGCAAGAATACTGGAGTGGGTTGCCATGCCCTCCTCTAGGGCATCTTCCCAACCCAGGGATCGAACCCAGGTCTCCTGCATTGCAGGTGGATTCTTTATCAGCTGAGCTACCAGGAAAGCCCATGTATCTATATACTTTTTCATATTCTTTTCCATTATGGTTTATCACAGGATATTGAATATAGTTTCCTGTGTAACTATATAGTAGGACCTTGTTGTTTATCCATCCTATATATGTTAGTTTGCATCTGCTAATCCCAAACTCCCAATCCTGAGGGTGGTTGTTTTTATATCCTCCCTTGGGATATAAAGGGAGAGTTTTCTCCCTCTCTCTCTCAAGGAGAAAACTTGAATTGTAAGCAATATTTTGATAGACCATTTGAGTGAGAGATGAGACCCCCAAAGACACACTGAAGTAACAACAGATGAGATTAGACCTTTTTCTGATAACAGGCAGATGTTCACTTAATGGCAAGGCTTTCAAACTGCTGAGTAGCAAGATGACTCTGGACTGTGCAACGATGTGCAAGTTTGGGGCAGAATTGACTTGTTCAGAAATAATAGAGGAGAGCCTGAAGACTGTGTTCTGGAGGGATCCTGGGGACCGTTGGGATTTCCCATCTCTCCTGGGAAATCAGCAGAAAATTCTTCCTTATTCCCCAATGCTCTTGGGACATGAGGATTATTTGACAGGACAGAAAGAAAAGCTGCGATCAGGAAGTCAGCAAACATAGGGGAATAGTCATAAATCTGGTTAGGTTTAATCCACAACCCTATGAGGCAAAATGTACTAACTCATCTTACAGATGAGGAAACCGAGGCTTATACAGCTTAACAAACTTGTCCAACATACACAGCTAACAGTGCCTTGGAAGCCACTCAAAACACATCTGCTTGATTCCAGTACCTATAATTTTTAACTCTAGGATATACTTTCCTCTATGATTCAATGACTTTCTTGCCTATCAAAAGTTTGATAAGTTTGGTTACTGCTCTCTCTTATTTTAAGCCATATTAGTAACTGGAGAAAACAGTTGTACACAGAATAGCAGGGAAGAGATGCTTCTTGCCATGGAATGTAAATAGCCTACTGATCTCCCATCTTCATAAAGGGACTAGAAGTGAATCTTCAGCAGGAGGAGTAATTGCATGTATGGGAGGGGAGCAGACATGGCACACATGGGCACATGCCACTGAAAATGAGATGGGAGTTATCACTGCCATAGTCTCGACAAACGCCCACTATGGAATGACATCACTGCCAAAGCCCAATTAGCTCAGAGAGGACCCTGGCACTGGATGATGTTCCTTCAAGATGGCACGATATTCCAAATATAAACTGGGTCTGCACTGGGCGCTGATTCAAGAAATCATATTGGCCAGTTCACAGGACAGCTTGGCAACTAGAAATCCTTTAAACTGGCTTTTGAAAGTGTATCACCCCCTAAAAAGACAGAGGTATAATTATACCCCAGATTCCTCAGTAAACATTTAGAAGAAGAAATGCAGAGGTTTTCTGTAAATGGTGTGGTTGTATCATAAACTATACTTAAAGAAGATAAAGGAAAAGTTTATCAAGATGCATCATTTTCTGGAGTTGCTTTGTCTTTTCAGGAAAATAATTGTTAATCATTTAAAACAGAAAAAAATTCTTCACAGTTTATAGCTCTTTACACTTTACTCCATACTTTCATGTACTTTATCTGATTTTACCCTCACAACAATTCCATGTGATTATTGTTGCCATTTTATAGATGGAAACACGTTTAAACATGTTAGTCGCTCAGTTGTATCTGACTCTTTGCGACCCCATGGACTGAAGCCCTCCAGGCTCCTCTGTCCATGGAATTTTCCAGGCAAGAATACTGGAGTGGGTAAGCCATTCCCTTCTCCAGGGGATCTTCCCATCCCAGGGATCCAACCTGGGTCTCATGCATTGCAGGCAGATTCTTTACCGTCTGAACCATCAGAGGTATATTTTGAGGATCTACGAGTAGGAATTTTGTATCACTCTTCTTTGTGCTGTCAGCATGTTTCCTAGGGCCTGACATATCACAAGGGCACTATAAATGTGAATGGAATGGAATACATTGGAAGATAACTGAGTGACTCGCCCAAGCTAGAAAGCAACAACAATAGAACTCACAGCTCAGCACGCATTATCTGATGTGCTGCCACATGTTTCAACCAAATGTTTACCATCCACCTGTTTTGTGCCTGGGCCTATAATAAACAATGGAGGATCAGAAGAGCATGGAAGAAGGCCAGGTGTAAAAGGAGCAGAAGACATGGTTCCTGAATATATAAATGGACAATGGCCAGACCATACATACAGATACAACTCTGACCCACAGTCAGCAGCCATCAGTCTAGGAAGTCAAACAATAACTCCTGTAGCCATCAACCCCAAATGGCAGGAATTGACTGATAAACAGACAACTTTTCCCCTATTTTTGTTCTGACTTCCAACTTAGGACCAACCAGAAAAAGCCAAATATGTACTACTAGCCAGTTACATAGGCTGCGCCACCCCTAGTCAGGCCATCTCCAGCCTTCCCGTGCCAACAGCCTCCAAGCAGGACATAGCATTCTTTTCCCCACTATGAAGCTTTTCACTCCCTGCCTGCTTTTGAATCTCTGCCAAACCCAAGTCATGGTGGCTGATTCCCTTGCTATTGCAAACTCCAAATAAATAGCTTTTCTTATTTTCATTTGGGTCGTGTTTGTTTATTTGTACATCTGTGTTTAAGGAACTTATACTACAATGAAGAGAGAAGAAAGATATATATGTAGGAAAACAATAAAACAATGGTATGAAACACTGCCAAAATGCACGGTCAACTGCTTGATAAAATAAGGATTGTTAAGTCCTAGTAGTGCAAAGAAATCAGTTACAGCTGCCTGGAGGAAGCATTCTATTACCAAGATTGCCTTGTCTCTGGTAAGGGGTCTAGAGGTGGCCTGAATGGACAGGGTGTGAGGAACACCCAATCATGAGATGTCACAGAGATGACCAGGTTTCCCAGACTCACTGATTACTATGCATGTCTATAGATCGACAGAGTCTCTAAAAGACCATAGATATCTCCATTGTCAACTGAAAGACTAGAGAACCCACATCCTCTTCCAGTTAAAATGTGTAACCTTGAAAGATAAGCAATTATAGGAGATGAAAATTCAGATACATAAGAAGGGTGGAGAGTTAAGTGTTCAGGAATGTGGTTGATAATGAACTTTTGGAAAAGTACAGGGAAATCCTATTAGAAACACAAGATTCTTCATCAACTTGATACAACATTAATTCATACAATAATTATTGAGCAGATAAGTGGTGTCAAGCATTTTTCAAGGAGCCCGAGACACAATAGAAAATAGCATGGACTATCACTGACAGCCCTAAAAATCACTTGCTGTAAGCTAACATCTAAAAGAAAAGGCAGAAAAATGTCAGGAAAATTCTAAATCAGATCATAACAGAGTTTTACATAAAAGATACTTGAAGTATCCAATAGTGCTGAGAATCCAATAGGAGAGGCAACCCATGTATCCTTGGATAGCTACATATCAACGCCCAATGTATGGACATAAAAGAATTACCCTAAAATGTTAACGTTGACTAGGAAGTAGAACTTAATGGGACTCATGTATCAGTCCTGGTATCAACTGACTTTAAACTTCCATCCTTCCCATCCTTCAAAAGCTATCAGAATATTATCTTCACTCTGAAATAGTTGTGACTATGTTACTCTCCTGCTGAAAACATGTCAGTGACTCCCCATTATCTAGTGCACGTATTTCAAGGCCCTCTGTTAAGTGGCCTCAATAAATCTTCGAATGCATTCTTCCAAAAACCCCACCCCCCAAGACTCCTTGCTCCATTCACTCTAGATCTGTGTTGTCCAATATTGTAGCTTCTAGCCACATGTGATTATTTCAATTTAAGTTGATTAAAATAAAATGAAAGATCCAATTCCTTAGTTGTATTGGCCACATGTAAAGTGCACAATGGCCACATGTGGCTAGTGGCTACCATGTCGAACAGTAAAGATATATACCCATCATCACTGAAAGTTCTATCAGGCAACACTATTCTAGACTAATCACCCGTCTCTGAACACATCTTTGATTCCTTACTTCTGTGCCTTTAGTCATTCTGATCCTTCTGTCTAAATTGCCATTCCCCATCTCTAGCTAAAAGAATTCTAGACATCATTAAATTTTCCATTCAAATGTCACTTCCTCCAGGGAGCTTTCCTGAGTAAAAATGAATGGCTGTCCTCTGTGTTTCTTCAAATTACATGGAACCACTATTTTGTCACTAATCTTACCTGCCTTGAGCTAAAGTCCCTGCATAAGTAACTGTTTCCTCCAACAGTCAAAAAGTTCTTTCAGGGCTTTGTATCTGGTAAAGTGTCTTACACATAGTTAAGGACCAAAAGTTTTTTGACTTTCTGTTAATTCCTGGTTGAACTGAACTCCTGACTAAAACAAAGCAATGGGAAATAGAACGACAATACCCAAAGGAAGGAATGAGTGGTAGGCAGAATGATGCTCCCACAGTCAAAAATGTTCATGTCCGCATCCCCAGAACCTGGAAATATATTAGGATACACGATAGAGGAGGAATGACGGTCGCAGAGAGCATTCAGGTTGCCAGTCAGCTGACTCTAAAATAGGAAGATTATCCTGGACTGTTCAGGTGGGCCCAAAGCAATCACAGAGGTCCTTAAGAGTGGAACAGTGGGGTAGAAGAGAGAGACCCAGAGAGATGCTAGTGTAATGATTTGCTCAAACATCAAATCAAAGGATTTGGCCTTTGAAAATCAAAGAAGGGGGTCATAAGCCAAAGAATGAGGACAACCTCTAGAAGCAAGGGAGGGATATGGATCCTTCTTGGAACCTCAGAAAGACATTTTGAGTTTACTCAGCAAGACCCATTGTGGACTTCTGACTCCCAGAACTGTAAGATCTTAAATTTGTATTTTTTAAGCCACTAAATTGTGGTAATTTGTTACAGTGGCAATACGGAGTGGCAAAGGAATATCATAAGTCAAGATGCATGATTTTTGCATGGATCAAAAACTGACAGTATTTGTATTCTTCATCTAGCACTTTACCTCCAAACATCTGTCCTATGAAAACAATCAGAATTCTCATGAAGGTTTATATCAGTATGTTCATTCGCAGCATATATATGCCAGTAAAAAGTTCAGTAAGAAAGAATTGATAGCTATCCACACAATACAGTATTACGTGGCCATTAAAAATATCAGTTCCTTGAAAAATATTCAGTGACATGGGAAAAGCTGATGATCAAGTTTTTAAAAGCAGGATACAAAACAATATATGATACCAGCTTTGTGAAAGTTGAAGCAAATGTTAATGATGGATTTTAAAAAGTGTTCTAACGTTAATGATAGTAATCTTTGTGGAATAAGATTAGGGGAAATTTTTGGTTTTCTACTTATATGTTTTGAATCTTCCAGTTGTTCTATAATAAGCATGGTTAACTTTTATAATCAGAAAAACAAGCAATTTTCTTATATAAAGCAAGCCCCTCAGGTAACAAGAATCACAAAATTAATTATGCTTTTGACTGAGTATTCTCATTCATGAAAATGTATCCCAAGGAAATAATTCAAAAGAAGAAAAAATCTTATAAGTAAAAAGGCTTTCATAGCACTGTTACTTATAATAGTTTAAAATTGAAAGCCACCTGAATACCCAGCAAGTCAATTATGATAAAGCAAATTATAATATATTTGCTTGATAGAATACTGGGAGATCATAAAAATAATTAATACAAAGTCTATCTTGGAATACAGAACCGACAGAATAATGCAAAGCAAACAGTTCGAGCAAAAAAAAAAGTTTACAATTATAATAACTGTATTTACATGTGGATAAAGACAGGAAAAGAGGAGTTATAAGTAGTTTCTATGCTAAAGAAAAGAGGATTTGAGCGTAATTTGTAAAAAGTTCTTTTGATAGTAAATACAACTATTTGATAAAGACATACAACATCATGTCAATCACGAAACCTGAAGAATAAAGACTAGTTAAGAGAATTGAAATAATAATGATACGAGAAATAGAAGCCGTATCTGTGAGAAAGGACATGTGAGATCACCCACACAGAGACCACCCACACACTTTCATTCATCTACCCAGTAAATACTTATTGAGCATTTCCTCACATATGAATAAAACCATAATGAATAATGAGGGAAGAGAAACACAAAATTTAGAATTTGAGCTACTTTTGGGGAACTAGGTAAGTTCTGTTGAGGAGGGGAACCCAGATAGTTTCATAAGGATTGATCATTTTTTAAGCTATTTCTTAAACTGGGTACATGGATTTTGTTTTTATTATTATTATTCTGATGTTTCACAAGTGCTAACTACAGTGTCTGGCACATATTGGCTCATACAAGAAATTATTGCAGAATGAAACTTTTCAGTGGCTCCATAAAGATAGCTCAATTCCTCAATACAGTCTAGAGAACTGGTCTGGACCTAATTTATCAACACCTATGATACCCCACCTAATCTACAACCGTTCTTGCTCATTATTTGCCAAAAACACAGGAACATTTGCTGCCTCCGAGAGTTTGTTTCTTCTGCCTAGAATGATCTTCTTCACCTAGAGAGCCCCTAATCTCAGGCCAAGCCCACCATATCTGCTTTGTAAAATGTTGTTGATCTTCCTAATTGCTTTCTCCTCTGTGTCCCTGTGGTGTTTCCCATATTTAATGCATTAGAACCTGACTTGCAGTAATCTGTCTCTCACATTAATGCTGCATTGCTAACAAAGTCTTCTTAGCTCCATTATATTTGCAATAACACTGTGAATCATAATTAGCCCACTTAAAAAAGATGCAGAGTCGAGCTTCCCAAGGTCACATGATTGGTTAGATTCCGTGAAAGAGCAGGCCTTGAACACTGGTCTTCATATCATGTGGCCTTTGAAAGGACAGGGTTGTCAGGGCAAATGAGGGCAAAAAGAGGCTGAGAGGATAAAACTGAAGTCTCTAACAATAAGTCAGCACCTATAACATGAGAAAGACTATTTTCATGAGAATTAAGATAGGCCATGAAGATCTAATTCAGTATGGTTTACTTTAGTTATACCTGTAAAAAGGTGCATGCGTGCGTGCTCAGTCACTTCTGTCATGTCTGACTATAGAATGGACTAAAAGAATGATCCCCAAATTTTTTTTTTTTATATATGTGTGTGTGTGTGTGTGTGTGTGTGTGTGTGTGTGTATTTGTTTTCTTGTAAAGAAAAAATTCTTTATCTGACATAAGATTTACAGAAGAAAATTTTTTTTAATGTCAAATGAATTCAACACAATGAGCCCTACGTCTCGCAAAGAGATTCCAAAATAGCAGTAAGGTCTCTAAATTAGGAACCATGTCCTATTTTTTCTCTTACTCCAAGAATCTAGAATAAAGTCCTAAAAAGGACTCAAAACATGCTGAATTAATGAATGAATGAAAAGAGATGCTATTATAAAACACAATTAGTTTTTAGCCTTCCTGCAATTGTTTCTCCTTGATCACTTGGCCCTTTGAGTTTAGGGGAGGAGAAGGGGACAACAGAGGATGAGATGGTTGGATGGCATCACCGACTCAATGGACATGGGTTTGGGTGGACTCTGGGAGTTGATGGACAGGGAGGCCTGGTATGCTGTGGTTCATGGGGTCGCAAAGAGTCAGACACGACTGAGCGACTGAACTGAACTGAACTGAACCTCAGTTTCTTAGGCATTCAGATACTGAGGGATGTCTGTAATGTTCATAACCCAAACAAAATATTCATTTGTTTGAACCAGTCAACAAGTACTTAGCAGTAAACTGGATCTAAACAGCAGACATCTGCTCTATCTTCTACATTATCTTTAACATTTGAGACATCTACAATGCCTGATTTGAAATAAACCCCAAAGCCACAGACCCAAAGAACAGAAAATCTACAAAGCAAGAAATCTTGACTTGCCATAGAAAAATGGCCAGCTCTGATGAAATTAATAGTAATTTGGAGAAAAAGATACCACTGAAAAACTCAAAGGCTTTGAAACCATCCCAGTGAGCACCAATGGCTATCCACTTTATAAGCTGATTTGGAAAACACGTTTTTGGAAAACTAGTCACTGGACAAATCAGCCTTTAGCAAATTCTTTTTCGTGAACTAATTCTTAAAGAATTGACCTAGAGCCAAGGCTGGATAGTTGGACTCAGCACCATGCGGGGTTTCACAGCCTAGTCTGGGGAGGGAATCCTTAGATCTTGACTGACCATGGTTCTGGGATACACTTCAGGCAAAGAACAGGTCTAGGTTCAAGTAAATTGACTAAAAGGCAGTGTTCTCAATAAGAAAGGATTTAAAGGATGTGCCAAGGCATACCTATCTTGGAATGGGCTGAGGGTATTGCCCCAACTGCCTTCTCTCCGTGCCTCATTGCAGGTTATCATTTAGCCATGGGGAGGAGGATATAGACAGCAATCCTCAAAGAACTAGGGTTAGAGCACCCATATTAAAGCTCACATGTGCAGTTATTCTGATGGGTTTTGCCAACTCCAGACCCAAACTTCACTTACTCATTCTCTCATTTAATAAATACTTAACAAGGGTCTATGCCCTGTCCGAGAGGCTAAGAACACAGTAGTGAACAATACAGACAAGGGCGGGGTGCTTACCAATCTTACATTCTAGAAGGGGGAAATAGTAATAAGAAAATATCAGAAATTGTGAAAATTGAAAGCCCCAAAAGTCTTTGCTACCACAGACAACAAGGTTCAATCTTCATTCTATGTCCCAGCGACATTAGACAAACACTTGCTGTTAAACTAGACCGAACAGCAGACCTACTCAGATGTTCAGTGGTCCCTGGAAGGATCTGATTATGGGGGATGGTTAGGGGGATTTCTCTATTTGGTCCAGTTTCTAAATGGAAACTCATGGTGTTTGATGAATAATGAATGTGAATAATTAATGCATTTGAGAAAGGAAAATTTCTTACCTGTCAGTTACTTATCTTGGAGGTTACACATCCATCACTCCTCCCCCTAGGGGCTAAACTCATCTCCATAGAAACTGGGGGCAACCCAGAATGTTAATTATGCCTCAACGCCAGATTTCCCTGCTCAGAACGTGACTCACCAGAAGACTTTCTAGGGCTAACTGGTGCTGAAAAATAGAAAATTTAATTTATCTGACTTATTTTTAAAGCCCCAAATAATGAAGTATTTTAATAAGCCTAAGAAACTATCAAAGGACTGACTCTATGTGCCCACACATTTGGGAAAGAATTGCATAGAAACACGTGCATTCTCTGGGAAAGACCGAATGGAAGAAATGATCCTTGATCCTTTAATGACTTTAGTAACAGCACCTGGAACAATGACAAGCACACAGTAGATGCTCACTGAATATAACTTTTATTGTTGAATGTCATGTTGAAGGTTGTTGAATGAACTACCAGTTCAGTGCTGTGAGTTCTCATTTTATGGTGATATTGTACATAATATCCTTTTATATACTTTTTAAAATTTATTCCTTAAAACAACATGAAAAATAGGTACAAGTCCACAATACATTATCCATAATTTTTTAAAACTCTAAAAACCAAAACTTTAGGGAAACTCATATTATGGCAAAGCCTGATTTCAGATTAAATGAGCCTATGCATCATCTTTATACTATTTCCTTAAATACTGACATATTTTGCTACATAAATAATAATATGCTTTCTTTCGGAGTACTGCCCCAGTCATGCTGGGTTTGTGTTGACCTACATAGTATATATAACATATTACCTTTATCAAAATTCTGAAAAATTTAGAATTCCAAAATACATCCTGCCCCAAGAATTTTGGTTGGAAAATCATGGACTCACACGATCATCCCAATAATGAAAGCTAAGCAATTTAGCCAACATCATAATGCTAGTAAACAGATACTTAACTCAAAATTCTCTGATGGCAAATCTTTTGGGGTTTATTTTCCCCACCACACTAACCCTTATGATTATACAGTGGAAGTGACAAATAGATTTAAGGGACTAGATCTGATAGACACAGTGCCTGATGAACTATGGACAAAAGTTCGTGATATTGTACAGGAGACAGGGATCAAGACCATCCCATGGAAAAGAAATGCAAAAAAGCAAAATGGCTGTCTGAGGAGGCCTTACAAATAGCTGTGAAAAGAAGAGAAGTGAAAAGCAAAGGAGAAAAGGAAAGATATTCCCATCTGAATGCAGAGTTCCAAAGAATAGCAAGGAGAGATAAGAAAGCTTTCCTCAGCAATCAATGCAAAGAAATAGAGGAAAACAACAGAATGGGAAAGACTAGACATCTCTTCAAGAAAATTAGAGATACCAAGGGAACATTTCATGCAAAGATGGGCTTGATAAAGGACAGAAATGGTATGGACCTAACAGAAGTAGAAGATATTAAGCAGAGGTGGCAAGAATACACAGAAGAATTGTACAAAAAAGATCTTCATGACCCAGATAATCACGATGGTCTGATCACTCACCTAGAGCCAGATATCCTGGAATGTGAAGTCAAGTGGGCCTTAGAAAGCATCACTACAAAAAAACCTAGTGGAAGTGATGGAATTCCAGTTGAGCTATTTCAAATCCTGAAAGATGATGCTGTGAAAGTGCTGCACTCAATATGCCAGCAAATCTGGAAAACTCAACAGTGGCCACAGGACTGGAAAAGGTCAGTTTTCATTCCAATCCCAAAGAAAGGCAATGCCAAAGAATGCTCAAACTACTGCACAATTGCACTCATCTCACACACTAGTAAAGTAATGCTCAAAATTCTCCAAGCCAGGCTTCAGCAAAACATGAACCGTGAAATTTCAGATGTTCAAGCTGGTTTTAGAAAAGGCAGAGGAACCAGAGATCAAATTGCCAACATCTGCTGGATCATCAAAAAAGCAAGAGAGTTCCAGAAAAACAACTATTTCTGCCTTATTGGCTATGCCAAGCCTTTGACTGTATGGATCACAATAAACTGTGGAAAATTCTGAAAGAGATGGGAATACCAGACCACCTGACCTGTCTCTTGAGAAACCTGTATGCAGGTCAGGAAGCAACAGTTAGAACTGGACATGGGACAACAGACTGGTTTGAAATAGGAAAAGGAGTACGTCAAGGCTGTATATTGTCACCCTGCTGATTTAACTTATATGCAGAGTACATCATGAGAAACGCTGGGCTGGAGGAAGCACAAGCTGGAATCAAGATTGCCGGGAGAAATATCAATAACCTCCGATATGCAGATGACACCTCCCTTATGGCAGAAAGCAAAGAAGAACTAAAGAGCCTCTTGATGAAAGTGAAAGAGGAGAGTGAAAAAGTTGGCTTAAAGCTCAACGTTCAGAAAACTAAGATCATGGCATCAGTCCCATCACTTCATGGGAAATAGATGGGGAAACAGTGGAAACAGTGTCAGACTTTATTTATTTGGGCTCCAAAATCACTGAAGATGGTGATTGCAGCCATGAAATTAAAAGACACTTACTCCTTGGAAGGAAGGTTACGACCAACCTAGATAGCATATTTAAAAGCAGAGACATTACTTTGCCAACAAAGGTCCGTCTAGTCAAGGCTATGGTTTTTCCTGTGGTCATGTATGGATGTGAGAGTTGGACTATAAAGAAAGCTGAGCACCGAAGAATTGATGCTTTTGAACTGTGGTGTTGGAGAAGACTCTTGACAGTCCCTTGGACTGAAAGAAGATCCAATCAGTCCATCCTAAAGGAGATCAGTCCTGAGTGTTCATTGGAAGGACTGATGTTGAAGCTGAAACTCCAATACTTTGGCCACCTCATGAGAAGAGTTGACTCATTGGAAGAGACTCTGATGCTGGGAAGGATTGGGGGCGGGAGGAGAAGGGGACAACAGAGGATGAGATGGCTGGATGGCATCATCGACTCGATGGACATGGGTTTGGGCAAACTCTGGGGGTTGGTGATGGACAGGGAGGCCTGGCATGCTGCGATTCATGGGGTTCCAAAGAGTTGGACATGATTGAGCGACTGAACTGAGCTTAACCCTTCAAGAGATCTGAAGTTGAGTATTTAGATAATTGTTTATCCTATTAACATAAAGAGGTAAAAGATCAAAAGCAGCACACACTTGGTCAGTGCAGCAGAAATTGGGGAAGAACAAGTGGCATAGCGTATGGAACTAGGTGCTCCCTGAAGGAAATGTCTTCTGAAATGCAATCTCATTCTCCAGTGCCATTTCAAGTGCACAAGAAAGAGGAGCTGACCAAGGTTTGTCCTGTAGGCATCTCTGAATAAATCAGATACGATCAAACAGGATACTATAATACCACATCCATTTTTTCTAATCATGCATCTTTACTTTTATTTGAAGATAAAAACTGAAGAGACTTAGTACACACACACACACACAAATAATACCCAGATCCCCCTCTTGGGGAGAGAGAACAGTAAGACTAACTTATAAGGTTGGTACTTTTATTAGTCAGGACAGTCTAAGTCATGCTGCAGTAACAACTCACAAGGCTCTGTGGCTTAAAACAAATCTGTTTCTTGCTCTTGTTCTGTGTGCTGTGTTTAGTCGCTCAGTCCTGTCGGACTCTTTGCAATGCCATTGACTGTAGCCGGCTAGGCTCCTCTGTCCATGAGAATTCTCCAGGCAAGAATACTGGAGAGGGTTGCCATGCCCTCCTCCAGGAGATCTTCCCAACCCAGGGATCAAACCCAGGTCTCCCACATTTTGGGTGGATTCATTACCATCTGAGCCACCAGGGAACATGCCAATCAGGAGGGCCTCCATTCATTGTAAGCACTCTGGGACCAAGGATGCCAAGACAGCCACCCTCTCAAACATTGCCAGCTGTCTGACAGAGGAAAGAGAAGCTAATAGAGCATGTACTGGCTCTTTAAGCTTCTACCTAAGCTTGTCACTTGTCACTTCCACTCACACAATCCATTGGTCAAAGTAAGTCATTCAGTCACACCTAACATCAAATGGGGAGCAAGAAGAACAAAATTCATGACTTCTGAGATTTTCAATAAATTTCCCTATTCAATAAACATTTTATTGAGTGCCTGCTAGTGCTAAATCCTATTCTATGTACTGGGGATTAAATAAAAAAAGTGTATTGAATGTTATAAAGAAAAGTAAATGAGGGTAAAAGCTGGTGAGTGATTGGATTGGCGAGGAGGAGGTGAAAAGTAAGTCCAGGAAACGAATCTCTGAATGAGAGACCTGGAACAATTGTGGGAGAGAGTGGGATAAGGGAGATTCTGCTTTCGAAGCCAAAACAAGACACAAGGAACTCAAATCCCAAGAAAATCCAGAAGGATTCCTAAAATAGAGACAGAGGGTTAACACATCAACTGTTTGAACTTGCAGGGCTAAAATAGTTGGGTTCTTTCTCTTCAAGCCCTGTAATATACCACCCCACTTCCTTCTTTTTCTGACTGAAACAACACATGCAAAGGAACACTTCTCTTTTTTTCCCATAGTCAAGTAATGTACAAAAGTGTTTTACCTCAGGAGAGAAGAGCAATCAGCAAGGGTTCTGTAAACAAATAAAATTATCTACCATTACTGAGCAGAATTTGTACTCTAGGAAGTGTCCTAGGTGTTTTAGATACTTTATTTCATTGAAGAGGGTTGTTGCAAAAAGAACAGATATATAGGACTAGTTCCTGGAGAAGGGAAAGGCTACCCACTCCTGTATTCTGACCTGGAGAATTCCATGGACTATAGTCCATGGGGTCACGTCACAGAGAGTCAGACACAACTGATCGACTTTCACATAGGATTAGTATTACCATTTTAAAAATGAAGAGGCTATAAAGAGAGGTACCTGACTTTCTGGTAAGGCATACAGATTTTGTGTGTGTGTGTGTGTGTGTGGCAAAAAATATGGAGTCTGCCTCTCAAGCCTCTGCACTCTCAATTACCATGAGACATAGTATACTTTAGAATTTGGGGAGGAAAACTTGTGGAAATCCTTATCCATATGAATTCTTCCTTGATAAATTTAAAGATGGAATCACCCTTGTAATAGGAAAAAGGAACATTATTTAGGCCTCTTTGCTAAGACATCTTCTGCAATGGTAATCAGGTTTTTCTATAGGTAAGAGTGAAATCATGGCTACTTCCTCACGCGTTCAAATATTTGTCCAAAGATCACCTTCTCAGACTATCCTATTTAAAATTGCAATGCCTCCTCAGCACTTCCTACTCCCTCTCCTCTGGCTTTGTTTCTCCCTGTAGCATTTATGACCTTCTTATAAACCTTAAGATTTATTTGTTCACTGCTTGTCACCTACCACTAGAAAGCAAACCCCATGGTAAAGGAAATTTTTGTCTGCTTTGTTAATTACTTTTGTTTCCCCCAGAGCATAGAAAAGTGTCTTACACTTGATTAGTAATTATAAATTGTCAAAATGAATAAATGAATGAGTGGAAGGATTCAGAGAATTGTCTCTTACTTAAACAAGAGTTCTTTTTTTTTTTTTTAATTGAGGTATAATTGGGCTTCCCTCATAGCTCAGATGGTAAAGAATCTGCCTGCAACACAGGAGACCTCGATTTGATTCCTGGGTCAAGACGATCCCGTGGAGAAGGGAATGGCAACCCACTCCAATATTCTTGCCTGGAGAATTCCATGGACAGACCATGGGATTGCAAAGAGTGGGAAACAATTGAACAACTAACCCACATACTTTACATATAATATTAGTTTCAGATGTACAACATAATCATTCAATATTTGTGCCCTGCAAAATGATCACCACAAGTCTAGTTACCAATCCATCGCCATATAGGGTTACAAAAATTTTTTTCTTGTGATGAGACTATTTTACAATATACTCTCTTAGCAACTTCCAAATACGCAATACAATGTTGTTGACTATATTCACCCTGCTGTATATTACATCTTTGTGACTTATGTGTTCTTTAATTGGAAGTTTGTACCTCCTGACTCCCTTCATTTTACTCATTCAAGTTTTCAACCTGGGATACACTAATAGGCCCAGGGGTCTCTGTTAATGCCTTACAATTACATGAGGAGAAAAGTGTATTTATGTGTATAGTCAGCATCTCAAATAAGGCAACTCAAACATTAAAAACCATTTTATGTGCTGTATCCATCCATACAATAGGATATTATTTAGCCATAAAAAGAAATGAAGTACTGTTATATGCTACAACATGGATGAACTTGGAAATGGTATGCTAAGCGAAAGAAGCCAGACACAAAACACCACATATTGTACAATTCTATTTATACAAAATGTCCAGAATAGGCAAACCTCTACAGACAGAAAGCAGCTTAGTGGCTGTCAGGGGCTGGAAGGGGCGGGGAAAGAGACTGCTTAATGGATAGGGGGTTTCCCCTTGGAGTGATGAAAATGTTCTGGAACTAGTGTTGATGGTTTTACAACATTACAATTATACTAACTGCCCCTGAATTGTACACTTTAAAATGGTTAAAATGGTAAATTTATGTTACATGTACTTCTTTTTAAAAGAAGAACCATTTCGTGAATAAGGGAAAGAAAGAGATGGTAAAGATGAGGCAAATCATCTCATATATCTAACAAGATGGATGGTGGAATCTAAGTCTGAAAAGCTGTCGGTTGCTATAAAACATTCTAATAATATATCGAATTGGAAGATTTATATTTTTAGGAATAACAACTTATATTTGAACCAGGTTTTGCAGTTTTGAACAAATTTCCAAGCGTATTTAAACTCCTAGGGAGCAAAAAAACTAGTGAGGTAGGCAGGTTAGATAAAATTCTATGATTATATCCATTTTATAAATAGCAATAATGAGGTTCAGAGAGGTTAAGTAATTTTCCTAAAGTCACATACATAGCTAGCAAAGAGTAAATGAGGATCTAAACCAGCTCTGTTTATGATTTGGGAAATTTGGTTCCTCTAGCTCTTTTCAACCTTTTAACATCTTTCCAGAAATCACCAGTGTTCCTGTGGTAAGACTTCCTGTGCGTGTGTGCTAAGCGCATGCTCAGTCATGTCCAACCCTTTGTGACCCCATGAACTGTAGCCGCCAGGTTCCTCTGTCCATGGGATTCTCCAGGCAAGAATACTGGAGTGGATTGCCATTTCCTCCTCCAGGGGATCTTCCCAAGCCAGGGATCGAACCCATGTCTCTTACTTCTCCTGCACTGGCAGGTGGGTTCTTTACCACTAGCGCCACCTGGGAAGCCCAGATGAGGTAAAAAACCAAGTTTCTTCTCTGACAGCTGGAATCATATCATGAGTGTGGTCACACTGGGTACTTCATTGTGAGCAGAAGTTCTGACTAGAAATGGTACACAGCTATGATAAGTGAAAGTACTAGGAAAAGTGTTACTTGTGTAAATTTTTGAGCAAGAATGTTGTAAAATGGGGGGTCAATGGTAGGAAAAAGAGGTAATCAAAGCTAATAAATGAAGCCAAATTCATCATCTTACCAATGAGAAAACTCAGGCACAGTGAGCTTGGTAGCTTATCTAAGACCCAGAGAGTTAGTGCTCAAGGTAAGACTTGAAGGCTCTGTGAACACACAAGGATTCCTGGGGAACCAGCCTTCCAGCAGAGTAACTGGGAAGAGATCAGTTTGTTTGTGTATTTACCATCCAAGAATAAGATGACATTTATTATAAACATAGAAAGGAAGAATTGGAGATTATGTGATAATAAATGACCTAATGCGTAAATTTAGCCTCAAGTGAATCTATTTTCCGTCTTAGTTGTCTCCACTGGGCTGAAGCACACTAACATGGTGTCTTTTCTATCTTACCCAGGAGTAGTAAACCACGCAGAATTCACTAGTGATATTTCATGAGCATGGTTAGTGGCTGGGTAAATAATGCAGGCCCACAGCGTCACTTACATACACAGAGACACAGATGGTCAGAGCTGAAGGGGGCATAGAGATCTTCCAGTCTGGGGTTTCCCAGCCACAGTCAGCTGATCTCGCTGAGCCGTCCAACGCCACCTTCCTTCTCAGAGACAGAGTTTATGTTTAGTCCCCTCCTGCTCCTCATCTTCTGCTCCCTCACTCTAAGAGAGGTTACAATGACTGGAGCATCAGCCAGCTTGGGGAAGACATGGAGGAGAAAACTTCAAAGACAAGAAGGAACTTTGTAAAGAAAAGTAACTTTAGCAAAGCTGTTCAGTGTGTGATTTGAGCTGTAAGGAAGACCTTCAAAATCATGTAAACTAAACCTTCACTCCTTCCATGAAGAGACAGATGTTCCATGAAGGGAACAGATGTGACCTGTCCAAAATCACAGAGTCAGGAAGCAACAGAGCCTGGTCTAGACAGATCCTTCAAATTCTAGTCCAGGGCCTTTTCATGGCACTTTTCAGTCTCCATCATTCTTTTCAGGTGAAATAATCATGAGCAATGACACACCAGTGCCACATTGACACTGATCATACTATATATTGTTTTCACACTTCACAGGGTGTATTTTGACTCAGGACACATGAGTGAGGCCACAGGGTTTGTGTTATGTACCTGTATCTCTTTGTAACTAGTACTTCAGACCTGTCTCATAGAAAATGCACATGATTTATTTGATGGAATGGATGCTTTGGATGAGACAGGTGAGATGGGTAGAGTTCTAATATGGTTATTAACTTCTCTCATGACACGTCACCCTTTCCTTAGGTGAAAGCCTTCTCATTTTCTTCCGTCTCCTCTACATTTTCTCTCTGTTGAAACTTTTTCAAGGCACCAAACTTTGTCTCTTGTTCTCCGTAGTGGGAAGGGAGTGCCAAAACTCTGGCAGCTAACAGCTTTGAATCTGGATGCTACCCTGACTGATGCTAACTGTATGATGTGGGTGAGTTACTTAACCTCGCTGAGATTTAACTCAGCCAGTTGTAAAAGAATTGATAATACTGATCTCATTTGATTTTTCTGTGGAAGATATAATATATGTAAAATTTCTAGCATAATATGTGCTGCACAATAGCTGCTTAACAAATGTTAAATTTCCCTTGCCTGGGAGATTCCTCCCATCTCAGTGTCCATGGTTCTTTATTTACCCTTCACTAGTTTATTATGCATTATTTTACAGATTATCCACAACCTTAGAATACTTCTGTTTTCCCTCTAGATCATAAACTTTCTTGAAGGTGCTCCTATATCAGAGGTATCTTTCCATTTGCCCCATCAAGATTTCCCACAGCATCTGGAATGATGCTTAGCATGAATGTGGCACACAGAATTTATTTTGCAGAATTGAAGCAAACGTGTGTGGTGGTGATGGAGGAAGCCCATACTGTATCAGGCCTTTTGGATAATTTGTCTGAAAAGTAACCGCTCCTATGCTGGTGTCATATGTTTCTTAACCGTATATCTGTTTCTCCAGCAAGCATAGATGACAAGGTATTTGACAATGATGCCCCTCCATTAATAGTGAACACCTGAAGAGCTGACTCCTGCTCCATGAGTGGCTGAGCTGTGTTTCTGTGTTAGGTCTTCATGTCACCAAGAAGAGGAAGTGGTATTTCAGGAATGGCAGATGATAAGGTGACGTCACCCATCTCCGTCAGTGCTCATTTCATTTCTTCAATTTCAACAAACAAATGATAGAAAAGGTTGTTCCTTTATCACATGGGTGGCCTATCTTTGTGTTTATTAAGGAAAATAGAGAAGGTTCTCACTGTGCCCTTCACTACAGAGCTTCCCATTTCAGCACCTACCTCTTTGTCTCAACTTTCTGGAAGAGGCAAAGGCCAGTAACTGAAACTTACATAGTTAATTCACAGGTTGTATCTATCCAATATCATAATATACAACAATTTTAAAATTGTTTTAAAAAATTAGAGTATTCATACCTATGCATTCCTAGGATAATAATTAAAATTAACAAATATCTGTAAATTATTATTTCCAGACAGCATTTATTGAGCTCTTTTTACAATCAAGTCATTGTGCTTTAGGTTCAATTACTGTCCACTCCTCGATCAGTAATTTCTATGTACTATTGTAGTTGTTTTTCTGTTTTGTATATTTTAACTAAGATATGTATTTTGCTCTTTAAGACATAATGTTATTGCAAACTTAATAGATTACAGTTGAGTGTAAATAGTTTTATCTGCATTGGGACCATAACAATCTTATGATTCACTGTATTGCAATAATCACTGTATTGTGGTGATCTAGAACGAAACCCACAATATCGCTGAGGCATGCCCCTATATAAAATTATATAATTATAACATAGAGTGGTGCTATATTAAATGCTGTTTACAAAGGGCTATAGCAGACCCCAAGAAGCAGAACTGAATTCTAAGTTGAAGTCTGGATAAGGAAGAGAATTGAACAGCTACTAGAGGTTGCTCTAGGTATTTTCACATAGACGATCTCATATTATTTTATTTAATTATAAAATACTCCAGTGGGATATATGGGTAATACTATCCCCATTTTACCCATGTGGAAACCAGGTCCCACATGATAATAGCAAATACCTATCTAGTATTTATCATGTATTGAATGCTATTCTAAAAGCTATACAAGCATTAATTCATTTAATCTTCACAACAATTCAGTTGTACAGGAGCAAATCTCATTTCAGAAAGGAGGAACTGAGTTCTAGGTGTTTGAGTCATTTGCCCAAGGTCTTACCACCACTAAGTGGTAGAGCCAGGTGGAGGGGCTCCTGAGTCCTTGCTCTCAGCCCTCATGTTACTGCCCTGTAGAGGCTAAGCAATGTGGTCAAAGTTACCACCTGGAAAGGGGCAAAGCCAGGATTTATTCCATATCTGCCTTTCTGTAATAAAAATACTGTCCTTTTAAAAAATTATTTTAAAAATTTCATCCTAGAAAAAGAGTAGAAATATAGGTTGGTGTAAAATGCCCTGAATGCCATAGTAAAGAGTTAGAACTCTGTTCCATGATAAAGGAAACCCTCTAAAGATTTTCAGCAGGACATTTAAAAATCAATATGATTAACTCTGCACTGAGGAGGGGGAAAGCTCCCTAGAATGTAAAGAATGAATGACAAGTGGATGAGGCAGGAAGTAACCAATCCAATTAGCGGAGACTACAAAAGTCCCTGTGACGAAGGTCTGAGAGAGGACAAGGTCACAGTTAACAGAGCATAAAGGTGGGGGGAAGATTCAAGAGAGTCCTCAGGGATGGCACCTGAAGGACTTATCCAGTGTGGAGGGAGGACAAGTCAAAGAGGAACCTGAAGTTGGTAGCTTGAATAACTAAGCGAACAATGGTTCTCTTCAATGCCCTCGGTAACAGATAGTTTTTCCTGTAGTCATGTACAGCTATAAGAGTTGGACAATAAAAAAGGCTGAGCACCGAAGAATTGATGCCTTTGATCTGTGGTGCTGGAGAAGACTCTTGAGAGCCCCTTGGACTGCAGGGAGATCAAACCAGCCAGTCCTAAAGGAAATCAACCCTGAATATTCATTGGAAGGACTGATGCTGAAGCTGAAGCTCCAATACTTTGGTCACCTGATTCGAGGAGCTGATTCATTGGGAAAGACCCTGATGCCGTGAAAGATTGAAGACAGGAGGAGAAGGGGACGACAGAGGATGAAATGGTTGGATGGCATAACTGACTCAATGGACATGAGTTTGAGCAAACTCTGGGAGATGGTGAAGGACAGGGATGCCTGGAATGCTGCAGTCCATGGGGTCACAGAGTCGGACACAACTGAGCAACTGAACAACAGCAACATAGATGGATAAGAAAGTTTTCAACCTGTCGAATTCCTGGTGCCTATAAAGTCCTCTATGAAGCTAACCAGGAGAGAGTCATTTCAGCAGGGAAGAATTATTTAGTCTCCTGTCTCTGACCCTCCTAAGTACCCTTCAGGACTGGAACCAACCTACTCTTTGTAAGCTGTTATAGCCAATCAGGCAGCAGCTGCAATCTCTTTTCTGCAGCAACACAAGTGAGGGATGTCATTCATGGACATAGCATTCCTTAAATCACACCCACAACATCTTAGACTCCTCAAATTAAGGGGGACAAGTGGTACACATTGTGCTTAATTCCCAGAGGTCCTGCCATCATTTCAGATGAGGTTGGGTATGTTCAGGGTGGTATGTCCAAAGACCCAGCTATCATCCCAAATCACAAAGTTTTTTCCTTAAGGATTTCTAATGACTTAAGGAAATGATTATGATGTAATCAGGTTAAGTGAAATAAAAGCTCTGTAACAATCTAGAGAGGTGGGATGGGGAGGGAGACGGGAGAGAGGTTCAGGGAGGGGGGGACATATGTACACTTACGGCTGATTGATATTGATGTTTGACAGAAAACAACAAAATTCTGTACAGCAATTATCCTTCAATTAAAAAATAAATTTATTAAAAAAATTTTTTAAAGCAGAGAACAAAAAATACATATAATGTATTAAAAATATATGTATATAACATGCATAGAAAAAACACAGAAGAAAATGCATCAAAATGTTAACAGAGGTCCTTTATTAAGCAAATATTTATGAGCACCTATCATATGCCAGGAATTGTGCTATTCATCAGGCATGAGGGGGAAATTGACCTATTTGATCCTTTCATACAGTTTATAACCCCGGGACTAAGCTAAGCTAAGCTAAGAACTTAAAGACACTTAAGAAACAAGTGTACAGACTCTGAGTACAAAATTCTTCTAGACTTTGGGAGTTGACTGAGTCCTTGCTCTCAACCATCATGTTACCGTCCTGTAAGGGTAAAGTAAAATGTCCAAAATTACCAGCTAGAAAGGGGCTGAGCCAGGACTTGAACCATGTCTGTTCCACACCCTCACTGACACCAGTTCTTTTAGTGGCCTAACATTATCAAGGATTTCTAAAACATTGAAAGTTCCCATAGAAACAACTCTCTTTTGTGCCCATATTTCATTGATTTACATAATATACAATCAAATTCTATAATTATAATAACAAGTATAACTGGCATTTCCCTATTTGTAAAGAAACACAAGTGATTCTTGGTGAGCATGGGCCCATTTGCAGGGGGCACGAGTGCCTGAATGCACTAAAGAAGATCCCCTGGCCACCAGCATACAGCAGGCTGCGGGCCTTGGTTGGCATAACTACCGAAGTAAACAAAGGACTACATCAATCCAATAAGTTGATTAAGTGGAAACTGATTAAGAGAACATATACTGTGTCATGTATCTGGTCACATAGCTTGAGACTGCCGTGACATTAGGCAGCCAGTTAAATAATATCGACTTCCCTGTTAGCTGAAATCTTATTTTCATTATTATTATATCTGCCACTAAGTCACAATTTTGTGAATTGTGTCACTCCCCCCAAAATTTGCATGTTGAAATACTAATCCCCAGTATCTCACAATGTGACTATTTTGACTTCTTAGAGATTTTAAAGAAGCAATTAAGGTAAGGACACTGATCTCATGTGACCGGTATCTTTATAATAAGGAAAGATCAGAACACAGGCAACACATGCAGAACAAGGGATGACCATGTGAGGACAAGAAGGTGACTGTCAGTTAGCCTAGCAGAGAGGCCTCAGAAGAAACCAACCCAGCTGGCACCTGCCTCTAAAACTGTGAGAAAATAAGTTTCTGTTGCTTAAGCCATCCGGCCTATCATATTTTGCTATGGCAGCCCTGGCAAACCAATAGAGTGCTTATCTCAACAGATGGCACATGGTGAGCACTCAGGTAGTGATGAAACGAATGAGTGAATGAAGACTGTAGATGTCTCACACCCTGCATTTCTGTGATTGACTTTTTGATGACTTTTAAAAAAAGAAGTTTAATAAGCAGAGGTGTGCTTGAGTCATCTGCCAGCACTGAGATTTTCAGATAAGAGAGTGGGCCTTCTTTTTCATCCATTTCTAGTTCTTAATCCTAGGACTGGGAAAAGGAGTTCCTATAAATTCCAATTTAAGAGCATGTCAAATGATCAGAGCTGAAACCTCTGCATTATTAGAACAGAGCCAGTCTTCAACAGCTTCACAGAAGCGTTTAGCTCCCTCATGTTGGGCAATGATATCTCTTGGGGCTTCACAGAGGCCCTGGTGCACACAGACAAGGCTGGGAGGTGAAAACTGCAATGAAAATTGGCAGATGGCCAAGAAAATTGCCAAGGCCTTTGATACATGGTCTGTGAGGTCATGAAAACACTGAACTTTCTCCCTCTCTTCTCCCAGAGGATGAGAATTAAGGTACTCCAAGAACCTGACATACCACCTGTATGTGCTCTTAGCAATATGACCTCAAAACTGAATGGCAAATTATCTGGATTGTTAGCATTAGCACAGAACAGAGAGCCCACCAAAAACTTCAAGGGTCCATGGCCCAGCCTTCTCCATTTTGAAAGGAAGGAAACTGAGGTTCAAACAGGGGAAAGGTCTACCCCCACTCTTGTCATCATCATTTCTTAAGCCTTTGGCATAGAAACTGAAGACAGAGTTGAATACTTCAGTCTTTCATATTATTACTTAAAAAAATATTTCTTCCCCAGCATCCCTAGTGACTGGTCAGTAGACTTAGCTTAAATACTTCTAGGAATGGGGAACTCATGGTGCGCTGAGACAGTGAGACCATCTCCAAACAGAATCAAATGCAGATAATTCCTTTTACTGAGCCCAAATTTACCCCCCTGCATCTTCCCCATTCTCAATATGGCTTCTGGAGCATCATGGAATCCATCTAACTCCTCCTCCCCATGGTAGCCTTCAGATATCTAAAGACCAAGAAAACTTTTAACAGTATCTCATAGGTCATGGTTTTGAGCTCTCTACTTATCCTTGTCACTATCATCAATGGCCTTAAATCCTCATAAGGCAGATAGACAGAAATATAACATACCCATTCAACAAAGTAATTCAGCAACTGTTGTATAAGTTGTTGAAGATGTATACCGGAGATGCTGTGACAAATAGAGCATGCATGGTTCTTGCCTTTGTAGAACTCATATCAAATGGTCCTTGTTGCTCTTCAACTGATTTTGAAAATAGACATCTTCACAAACTGTTATTGGTGAGGGAGTAAAACGGTCAATCATCTTGCTGAACATCTTGTTATGGACTGAATATTTATGTTTCCTCAAAATTCATATATTGAAACTCTAGCCCTCTAGTGTGATGGTATTCGGAGGTGAGACCTTTGGGAGGTAATTAGGTCAAGAGAGTGGCGACCTTGTGATGGGGTTGGTACTAGTATAAGAAGAGACACAAGAGGGCTTGCATCCTCTCTTTCTTTCCAACATGTGTGGATACAATAAAAAGACAGCCAGAAAGCAGACCCTCATAAAGAACCAAATCAGCCAGGACCTTGATCTTGGACTTCTCAGCCTTAAGAACTGTGAGAAATACATTTCTGTTGTTTAAACTATTCAGTGCATGGTATTTTTTTTTTCCTAGCAACCTGACTAAGTCATATATTCATGAACACATACCACACCTTGGCAGTTCTCTTGAACTGTTTATTGAGACTGGATGGGAACTGAGTACTGAAGGAATGGAAGCCTGGGTGACTGAGTGGTTGACAAAGGGACATTCCCATATACACACATGCAGGTTTATCACAAAGATACATGGGAATGCCCCTTTGTCAACCACTCAGAAAAGCGTTTATCAAGCAAGTAGTACTGGAGTTAAGTCTTAATGTATGGGCAGGAAGGGTGGGCCTTCTGGGCAGGAATGAAGGCACAGAGGGATACATAAAAAGAACTCAACAGTCACTGGATAGGGATAAACAGAGGAGAACCAATTAAATAACCACAAATTGTGAATGTTACAAAACAAAGCCAAACAATTCAGATCACACCTAACAAACAAAATTATAATAGAAATACCATGTTTGCTCCCCAAACACATGCACATTCTAACACATTCTTGGAAAGAGTGCTGTAACATTGATTTATATCTGACAGTCCAAGTAAAAAAATGAAAGAGCTGCCAAATCTGCCTATATAAATCCCAGTGATTTCACATGTTTTTATCCTATGAACTGAAGGCAGAAAAAGAGATTTAAGCCCTCGAGACAGCAGACAATAAAACAGTACCCTAGTGAAACTTCTCAGAGGAGCCACTAGAATCATATTTATCATGTCCAAGACTGACATTAATTCTAATGTGCAGACATTCTTCATCATTCAGATGCACAATATTAAATAACTCTAACAGGTGAATTTATCGAGTTATGCAGAGCTGCACTGAGCTGTATAGAGGGAGTGTATAACTACAGAAATACACAGTATCAAACACTCCATAGGAGCCATGACAAGCTTATTCTGTTGACAGCCAGATGACTGACAAGACCCTCTTCCAAAATCATCCCAGATGAAAGTGCTTCTCTTGTGTCTTGTCGTATAAAAGCTTTCAGCTGTAAAAACCTTGAGCAACTGATCAGAACCAAAACTGTTACCTATGTAAGAGCAGTCTAGGCCATGCTTGTAGGTAATTTTGACTGGTTCATGAAAAGGAAGAATGATCCTCTGTCTTGGTGAGGTTATAAATACAGAATCTCTTAATTATCAGATGAAAAGGTCATGGTGCTGCTTCCTTGCTGCTATAAAGAACATCTTGCCTTCTAGACCCCACTAAAGAGCCTCAATTATTAGCTCTGCAAGCTAGTGTTCTCACCAAAATCCAAGCAGAAAGGTAAGAGCATGGATCTCTGGGGCAGCACCAGAAATATGCATTTCTAATAAGCCATCCCTAAGTAGTTCCCTAACTTGGTTGATTACCAGAAGCATCTGGGAGCAGTTTCAAAGTGTAGATTCTCAAAACACACCCCAGACCCCCCCGAATGGAATCTCCAACAGTTTGTAAACTGCGACTGAAATCATGGATCATTCTGCTGTTCAGTATTGTTTATATAATGATGAAAGAGAGATTCCAGTTGGTGTAGGTGTCACTTCTCTCTAATTGTTTGTTTCCTTTTACAAGAAAAGGAGAGTTTGGTAACCCACTGAGTTTCCACTCTTGCCTTGGACACCAGGAAACTGAAAACTGACAGCAACTCTTCCTGGTTTAGATTTCTAGGTACAATTGTTTCCCTTTCTATTATTAGGTTCTTGAAGTATTCTTTTCAAATGTAACTTTGAATTAAGTCACATAGAAACAGTCAAAGCATAATTACAAATTAGTGAGATAAAAATAATTCCAATTCAAATTTACCTTAAATTTCAGAAAGTCACCCTCTCTATTCTCTATTCACCTTCTCTATAAATGTGGGTGGATCTTACATTTTACAACTTTGTACCAGTGATGGGGCCCCCATCAACTTACTCATTGGACAAATGACAGAGGATAAAAGGCCCAGTTCAGTTCAGTCGCTCAGTCGTGTCCAACTCTTTGTGACCCCATGAACCGCAGCACGCCAGGCCTCCCTGTCCATCACCAACTCCCGGAGTCCACCCAAACCCGTGTCCATTGAGTTAGTGATGCCATCCAACCATCTCATCCTCTGTCATCCCCTTCTCCTCCTGCCCTCAATCTTTCCCAGCATCAGGGTCTTTTCCAATGAGTCAGCTCTTCGCATCAGGTGGCCAAAGTATTGGAGCTTCAGCTTCAACATCAGTCCTACCAATGAACACCCAGAACTGATCTCCTTTAGGATGGACTGGTAGGATCTCCTTGCAGTCCAAGGGACTCTCAAGAGTCTTCTCCAACACTACAGTTCAAAAGCATCAACTCTTCGGCGCTCAGCTTTCTTTATAGTCCAACTCTCACATCCATACATGACTACTGGAAAAACCATAGCCTTGACTAGATGGACCTTTATTGGCAAAGTAACGTCTCTGCTTTTAAATATGCTATCTAGGTTGGTCAACACTTTCCTTCCAAGGAGTAAGCGTCTTTTAATTTCATGGCTGCTATCACCATCTGGAGTGATTTTGGAGCCCAGAAAAATAAAGTCAGCCACTGTTTCCACTGTTTCCCCATCTATTTGTAATGGATGGCTAAACTTGACAGAGTGGAGGAACCAGGGCCATGTTCAGTTGCTTTATGAACTCACTTGTTCCCTTTCACCCCAATTATTTGCTATAGAGAACAAGCTGTGATGTAGTGACAACAGATGTGAATCTACAGTCAGAGGACTTAGGTTGGACTCTCAACTCTTTAGGGCATTTCACAAGTCATTACCTCTGTGAGTCTAGTTTCCTCATTTATGAAATGGGGGTAACCATCTTGACTTTGCCTGTCTCCTGGGGTTATTGTGAAAGTTCTCTGTAAAATGAAATGTTTTATAAAATGTAAGTTATTTAACAACTAATGGGACTAGCTCAGAAATACTAAATAAAATATACTCAACTGTGATAACTGACTCATCAAACAGAGGTTTCCCATTTCTAGGAAGGAACGGTTGGTTATAAAAAGAAATCTAGTGTATTCTAATGTGCTCCCCAAACAGATGAAAACTTGCAAGAAAACAGTGTACAGCATGAGGTTCCAGTGAGGAGGATAGCCTTTGGCTGTCAGGGGTTCCGGTTTCCATTGACAGATAATGCTTACAACTGATCAGATAAAGCCTGGAGTACTTTTTCAATCCCTGACAGCTCACTGTAGGAGGCCCTCACCACCTATAGCATGTCTGAAGGAAACCAACCAGAGTATAAGAGGCCTGGAAATAATGTCCCATTAAAAATAGTTAAAGGAACTTGGTAAACATAGACTGGAGCGGGTTCACAGGACAGGCCCTGGTCTTCAGATGTATATTGTGACAGACGTGTCATGTAAAAGAGAAGTTCATTTCTTTCAGTGTGGATTCCTCAATGTGTGAAAGCTGCTGGAGACAAGATGTCAATTAGGGGAAGACAAATTTCAGAGTAGAGTACGTTAACAAGTGATATGCTGAGCTTCTGCAACATCAATTGCCAGATATTTCAAAAGCAATTCTTGCCCTTAGTGAGAAGCTGCAATAGATATTCTTTTAAATGTTCTGACCATAAGATGCTACAAGCCAGTCTCTTCATCACTGGCAGACATAAAGTTTCTCATTCTTAGAGACAGACAAATTTTTCTGCTAAAGAACCTAAACTTGACTTAAGTTCATAGACCTTGGGAGTTACCACTGAGAAAGCCTTGACTTTGGGACTTGAAGCCCATTCCATGCCCAAATTGGTGCTCTTCAACATCTCTGTACTTACTGTTTCACTGTGATTGCTACACTTCTCAGATCAAAGCTTCATGCAGCACCATCCCCCAAAGCAGCCTCTCTTGGAACCAAGCCAGAAATCCACTGCTGCCATTTGTGTTTTCATTTAGTAAATAAAGATCAGAAATGGCTGCTGCTTTAATAGATTGAAATAGATTATTTGGTCTGCAAATAAATATCTTGGGGGAATTAGAGAAGATTTGGAGAACAACAGTCAATCTCAATATAATTAAAAATAAGCTCTCACCTGCTACTAATTTCCTTCTTGTTTCTTTGCTAACAGAAATCTTTGTTTGAGCAAAGAGGTAAAAGGCACAGTTAGAAGCTGTTTACATAGTGCAAATGAGAGTGCTAATTGTAGGGAGCCTGCATGTTAATGAGAAAGAGGTTATTTATCAGTGTGAAATTCTGAGTGCAATAAATTGCAGGTGATATTTCAGGAAACATTCATTTTCTAATGATTTCTTTTCACCTCCAACAGTGGTCCCAAATCAAAGTGCAGTATGTTGTAATGAAATAAGAACTGGTCTGAAAGCCAAGAGATCTGGTTGTGGTCTCTCTTGAACTAGGTGCTTTTCCCTCTCGGAGTTTCAGGCTCAATCTCTGTGCAAATTAGACATGTCTAAGTTTCCTTCCAGCTCTGACCATCATGGTATAAGAAGTCTGAGGAGTATACCTACTTCTACTAAGAAATCAGTTTCTCTTTCTTGGGATAACCTTTGTTGTTCTGAAACCAACTTAACAAAAAAACATTCTTGGAAAAGGCCTGGCTTCCTAGCTCCCAGGTTTTCCCCTACTCTGGCTGCTATGGTTCTGGCCCAGCTCTTTTTGAGGAACTCACTGCAGATCTCTGGAAGAAAGCCTTTTGGCAGGACCACAATATCATGTGCCTCCCAGCTGCCCCCAGACCCACCCAGCAGCTCTGAAGATGCTCCAGGCCCCCAATCCCCTGTGACTCATTTATTTGGCACATATTCTTTGAATATCCACTGTATGTTCAAGGCATCATGCTGAACACTAGGAACCCAGCATTGTGCAAGGCAAACACAGGCTATGCCTGCATAGAAATGACTATCTAAAGGGGAAGTCAGATGTCAAACAAATAAGTATCCAAATAACAATAAGTGCCAAGTGACAAAAATAGGGCATGTCATGATGGGGTGGGGATGGGGGGCTCACTTATCCTGGAGGGTCAAGAAAGGCCATCCTGAGTGACATTTTCATTAAGGGCTAAAGTAGAAGAAAGCTGGCCATGGGGGGAGGAGAGTACAAGCTGAGGAAACAATACACGAGATGCTGGGGTAAGGAGGCCAGCACATCCAAAGACTAGAAAGAAGGTCAATGTGTCAGAAGACTCTGAATAAGCAGAGAATGGACAAACAGAGACTGGAGATGTAGGTAGGGCCTGATTAGAATTTTTGGACTCTGACTCAAGACAATTGGAAGCCATCCATAGACTTTAAATGGAGAAGAGATGTGATCAGACAGAAGGGTTCTATCAGTTGTTGAGTCTAAATTCAGGTTTCTGAGGGGCTTAGCAGAACCCCTGTAGCTCTCTTCCATTTCCTGCCACAGCCAGGTATGTGTACCATGCCCCAAGGGAAAAGGGTATCCCAAGTTACCAAAGAAAACAAATGTTTCAAGTGTCCAAGGAAAATGAATCCACAAATAATGCTTTGGTAACCATCCTCACTATGGAAAGAGAGTCCAACATAGACCTTAGGGAAACCCCCACCCTCCCTCCTTCCTGCTCTCTCCCCTCAGGTGTATCAGGTAAACGGGATAGGTAAATAGGAAGGATCCTCCTCCAAGGGAAATAGCAGGACAGGAAGTGATAAGCAGGGAACCGCCAAGATAATAGCACAAAATGAAGTGAAGACAGAGGAAAGGGTGTAGAAAGAAAAGACACCTGCAGGCTCTGGCCACAAACAAATGGAGTTTCAGCTCCTGCTCCCAGAAGCCTCTGTATGAACTCTTGTCAAGCACTGGTGGGCACAAATGCTTGTTAAGTGGGAGGCAGCAGTAGAGATGGGTCATGGGATGCCAGCTCCCTGAGCGCAATGGGGATGCTAGAGGCTGAGGCTGAGGGAGACAGGTTAACAGCCTTCACAGTGTTTCTTAAAGCACTATCCACAGACCATGTTTCTGAATAAAAAGGGTGTGGTGACAAATATAGATCTCCCAGCCCTAGAATCAGTCCTTGTAAGTAGTACAAAGGTAGAGGACAGGACCCGGGCCCTAAGTCAGACTAATGGTTTCAAATCCTGATTCCAAACTTACTAGTGATGTGAACTCAGGCAAATTGCCACATCTGTTTTAGTCTGAGTTTCCTGGCATGTAAACTGAATATTGTAATAGTACCTACTTCATATGGTTGTTGTGAAGAGGAAATGAGATAACTCACACAAAGTATTTAGAATGGGACCTTCCTGTGACACAATGCTGCTGCTGCTGCTGCTGCTGCTGCTGCTAAGTCGCTTCAGTCGTGTCCGACTCTGTGCGACCCCATAGACGGCAGCCCATCAGGCTCCGCTGTCCCTGGGATTCTCCAGGCAAGAATACTGGAGTGGGTTGCCATTTCCTTCTCCAGTGCATGAAAGGGAAAAGTGAAAGTGAAGTCACTCAGTCGTGTCCGACTCTTAGCGACCCCATGGACTGTGGCCTACCAGGCTCCTCCGTCCATGGGATTTTCCAGGCAAGAGTACTGGAGTGGGGTGCCATTGCCTTCTCCGTGTGACACAATGAGACACTGATAATTGTTAACTATTAGTATAACTATGTCAGAATCACTAACAGTGGGACTGGGGAACCTGCATCTTAAGCTTTCCCCTGGCGATTCTTGGGACCACTCATTAATGCTCTATTTTCAGTTAGTAGAGCATCTATATGCCAGCCTCTGAGCTAAGCTTTTTATATATCTTATCTCATTTAGTCCCATGAGGTGGCACTAACAATCCTCCACCTTTCAGATGAGGAAACAGAGGCCTAGAGTGGTTAACTACCTTGCCCAAAACCAGATCCTGAAGTTCTAGATACCATTTAGGGACAGTATATTCTACCAGGTTGGAGACAGAGAAGTCAGTCAGAGGGGACCAGAGCAGGCTGCCACTGCTGAGCTCAGAGTAGCTGTGAGCAGACTCTGTAGCCTCTGTCCAGTCCAATGGGTGGGGAAGAGGGGAGAGTGGATTTAAGGAAGGGCTGAGGCTCACAGGTAGACCTGGCAATGCTGCTTCAGCCCTAGTAATTAAGGGAGCCAAGGAAAAGGGCTCAGCCTGAGTGTTGGCTGTCAGCTCAGCCCTGCCCATCATCCACCGTCAGTCTCTCTCCTTGCTCCATACTGCTCCCATTACATCACAACCCCTTTCCAGCAACTTGAATGCCTGTCTCAAGGCACAGAGTGTGTCAACCCTCATTAAGCCTGACAACCTTATTGAAGATTGGCAGTGTCCTCAAAGCCAAGTGTGGTGCCTGGAATATGGGAAGCAGGAATAATAGAATGAAACATAAGGGGGCAGTGAAAATCCCCAAATCAAAAGATTTTGTCCTTCCAGTGGTCAAAAAGATTGGCAGTCAGGAGTCCAGCATTTCAGTCCCATCTCTGTCATTTTCTTGCTATGCATCCCAAGCACATTGTTTAACATCTCAATATCTGCTTCATTTTCTATAAAATGACTAGTATAATCATTCAAGTGAGAAAATGGATTTGAAAGATACTTGTACACAATAAACTGATGTACCAAGACGACATTTACCCTCGTGTATGGAGACATGACATTGCCCTACTATGATAGTAGAGCACAATGTGTTATATCCTTAAGAGCTGCTGCCTTCCTGGCAGGACTGGCCCTCCTTTCTTGGCATCCCAGGCACTCTCCATGAATGCATGAATGAACAAATGATCCCTTCCCAAAGAGGATCTTTTCACTTAAAAAATTCTAGAGGTAAAAATTTCAAAACAATATCAAGTTTCTCCAGAAACATATGTCAGGCACAGGAGCACTAGTCGCGGTAGATATCTAGCTGGGAACCTGGCCACTGACAAGGCTGTCATATGTTTCTCATGAATCCCTATAAGACTCCTATGGGGCAGGCATGGCCTTGCTCTGACACACTCTTCTCTGCTCCTACCTGCCTCCCTGTGTCATCCACCCCACTCCAAGCCCTTTTGCTTCCTCAGTTCATCCTTCAGATATGATCTGAGCTCAAAGGTCATTTCTTCCAGAAAGTCTTATTGATGAAGGATCTGAAGAAGCAGGATGCCCAGGTTCCTCCTACGACAGCTGAACTGCCTATCAACTCATTGCAAAGGTACTGGTCTCCATTGGAGAAAGAGAGTGACTGAAATGCAATGCTTAAACACCCAGGGCCATGTTTACCAGAGGAGGGATGGTGAGACTGCTGCTGGACTCACTAGAATCAATTACTAGCAAGCCATCAGGTTAGCAGGAATAACAACAAAGGACAGCCACCAGCCAGGGTTAAAACCAGCCCTTCTGTAAGAATAGGAACTGAACCAACAGGGCAGTTTTCTGTGGCAACACATGGGGAAATTTTTGGTGGGGGAAGGGCATGGAAATCAGCTAGCTCACTGTGCAGCCAGAAGAGAAGGTTTCCCTTTCTACTGGAGGGGGAGGATGGTGCATACCACAGATGGGCTCCCCTCACCATGTCCAGGAGCCACAGTGAAGAGTCTCAAAGAAATATCTTTCTCTATAGTTGGCTTCTAAGGGAAATTATAATCAAGGGCATAGCTGAGTATGAAACAAAGAAGAAAGTTATTCCAAACAAGCAGGGACTCAAAACCAATGTTGGTAGCCTAAAAAGTGATGAAGAAAGAAATGAAACTTCCACTAATTCTTACCATGATGGGAAAGTCCCAGTTTTCTAAAAAACAAAAAAGGTAACAATTTATATTCCTCATAACAAATTCAGTGAGTTTCAGGTACCAGAAAGCCAGAAGAATCTTGCTACCATCCCCTCTAACACACACACACACACACACACACACACACACACACACACACACACCCCTCCCAGGAAAACAAGAAGTGCCTCCTGTACCATAACTGATGCAGCAAACTCCTGGACCCTACCTCCAAAAATACAAACCCATCAAGACTCAAATACTCAGTCTTAGCATCTTATGGTAGAAAGGGCTCTGAGGCCAGCCAGGTTTGGATCAGAATCACTTTCAAGTCATGCAATAAAAAAGCAAATTACCTAACCTTTCTGAGCCTCAGTTACTTCATCTGTGAAGTGGGAAAAAAGGCATCTTTCACACAGGGTTGTTATGGGCTTCAAAAGATATGACTAATGTAAAGCACTTGGCATAATGCCTCTCAAATAGTTGTGCCTCAAAGATGTTCTGAGTCCTTCCTCTATTCCTGTAGATTTACTTGAGAGAAAAGAAGTCAGAAGAAATCTGGAGAACGTCCCCATTAGGTAAAGGAAACTAAAAAATGTAGGAAGTCATTTCTTCTTCTAAGTGAAGGTTATGAGTATTGAGTACCTTATTTGATCCATGAAAAGCATGTTAGGGTCACTCCTGGGTCCCCCTACAGCATCTTCATATCATCCCAATCACACAACTAAGGCCACTAGTTGATATATTATGATCACCTACTTACTTGTCTCTATCACCTACTAGATTATAAAGTTTAGAATCTTCTTCATGGATGTTTATCCAGTCCTTTGTGCCAGGTCTGAACATTTTCAAAATTACTGATATCAACATTTTTAAATTAATAAATATTTATTATTATTTAAGAGAACTATGTAGTGTAAGTATCTTACAGTTAAAATCTGGATCAAAACCTGAATCAATAATAAGACTGGAAAACGGAAGGCAGGAATAAAAGGTGAGTTAAGGAGTGAAGTTCCTTGACCCCAGGAGGAAAAAGTCAAAAGATATTGTTTACCTTCTTCTCTAAAACTTAGACAAAACAAGCTAGAAAACACTCTTTAATTACAAAAGTAGCATTGAGTTTAAAATAAATAAATATTTCCCTAACAATGGAGAAGCTAAGAGGAAAGAAATAATATATTATAAATAGAAAATGATGCCCTAAAAGGTAAGAAAAAGTAGAAAAAAGAAAGTTAATGAAACAAAATGATAAAATATATACATATCTGTTTTAGCAAGAACATGTAAATAAATTACAATGCCCTATTCAAAGATCCTCAGATTGGGTCAAACAAAACCTAACTATTTGTTGTTTACCAAATACATCTTAATACAAATCAGCACAAAAGTATAAGGAAAAAGTAAAGGAATATTATGTAACTGCTTAAAAATGATAAATTATAATTGTCTTGAATATTTATATGTGAAATAACACTGTGTTAGCAAATGTAAAGCAAAAATTGTTAGAATACAATGAGAAAAATGACAGAAATGTTATATTCAGAAATGCTAACACATCTCTTTGACAGATAAAATAAATGAAAATACAGGATATAAAGGTGCTGATTTATCTATTTATTAAAATTGATTTAATATACAGTTTTATAAAAGTGAACAATATTGCACAAACAGAAGATATACTTTCTTTTCTAAGACCTATGATCTATTTATAACAATTTATCTAATATTAGGATATAGAGAAAATTTCAAAGTTCTAGAACCAAAGTTTCACAAGCTGTATCTCTGAATATAATTTAACAAAATTATAAATTAATAACAAACATTTCAAGAAGGTACCAGTCCCTTAGAAATTAAAAAATTACCCTACTAAACAACTGTTAAAGAGGAAATATAAATCACAAATGTAGATAATTTTTAGTGAAGATGAGAAAACTATATATAAAAATTTATATGAAATGTCCAAATAGTTCTCAGTGAAAAGAATCCACAGTCTTAAATATTTCAATATGTAACAAGATGGGGAAAAATGAACTAATCTGTGAATTAAACTCTAGAAAAAACAGTATAATAGTATAAAAATAGTATAATTTTATATTTTAAAAATAAAAAGAATGAATAGACATAAAGGAGTCTAACAAAGGTAAAATAATAAAAAGATTGAAGACTCAGTACCCAGAATTGGTAAATAAACCCAAGAGCTGGTCATTGAACTCAGCAGTAATGTAAACAAGCTTCAAACACATAAATTAGAAAGAAACGGAGGATTCTGGGGAGATGAAGTTGACAGTCGCAAGATCATTTTTGTTTATTCCTAGATCTCTATGTAAAAACAGAGAAACTAGACAGCAAACCAAAATCCACAGACAATGTTTACAACAAAACTAGGTGGCAGGTGATGTCATCATATAAAGTTAAAATTTGATCTTCTGTTTGTTTCATGGTGGTAGGTTGAATAATGGTCCCCAAAGATATCTATGTCCTAACCCCTGGAACCTGTTAATGTTACCTTATACTGCAAAAGGGACTTTGCAGATGTGGTTAAGGATACTAAAATAGGGAGATTATCCTGGTTTATCCAAATGGGCTCTACATACAATCACAAATGTCCTTTTAAGAGGAAGGTAGAGAGGAAGACACAGAAAATGAGGTCAATGTGACAAGTGAAGCAAGCTGCTATACTGCTGGCTCTGAAGGGGCCATGAGCCAACTGGCTGCCACTAGCAAGTAGGAAAAGGCAAGGAAATGGGTTTCTCCCCAGAGCCTTGATTTCAGCCCAGTGTAGCTGATTTTCAGATGTATGACCTCTAGAACTGTAACAAAATAAATGCGGGTTGTATTAAGGCATCAAGTTTGTGGTAAGTTGTTACAGCCACAGTAGGAAGCCAATAAATACACTAATGAAATCATCTTTGATAATAAAGCACGTCAGGAGCAATACAGGTGTACCTCAGAGATAATGTGGGCTTGGGTCCAGATCACCACAATAAAGTGAATATGGCAGTAAATCAAGTCCCACAAAATTTTTGGTGCATATAAAAGTTATGTTCACACTATACTGTAGTGTCTTAAGTATTCAATAGCATTATGTCTGAAGAAACAAGTACATACCTAATTTTAAAATACTTCATTGCTAAAAAATGCTAACCACCATCTGAACCTTCAGTGAGTCATAGTAGTAACACCAAAGATAACCGATCACAGTTACATTTATTATTATGGTACCATAATAAATATAATAATAATGAATAAGTTTGAAAGACCATGCCCCCTCAAATTTCACATATTGAAACCTAATAATACCCAATGTGTTGGTATTAGGAGATAGGGCCTTCGAGAGGTAATTAGGTCTATGAGGGCAGAGCTCTCATGAATGGGATTAGTGCCTCATAAAAGAGACTCCAGAGAGCTGCCTTGCCCCTTCTGCCATGCAAAGTTATTGTGAAAATTACATGTCTATGAAGCAGGAAGTGAATTCTCACCAGACACCGAATCTGCTGGCACTTTGATCTTAGGCTTCCCAACCTCCAGAACTGTGAAAAATAAAGTCCTGCTGTTTATAAGCTACCCAGTTTGTGGTATTTTGTTATAGAAGTCTGAATCAGTTATGACCAATTAATATAACTTAAATATCATTTCAACCTTAAAATCAACATAAAACATTAAAAAACTGTCAATGAAATATTTGCATTCTTCTTTTTCCTAAGTCTTTGAAATCCAGTGTGCATTTTTCACTAATAGCACATCTCAGCTTGGACTGACCACACGTTAAGTCCTCAATTGCCACCTGTGGCTAGAGGTTATACCATAACGGACGGCACAGTTCTGACCTGTAGCTTACTTGTATACCCTAGAAAGCTCTAGAAGTCAAATGGATCGAGATTTTTTTTTTTTTTTTAATATGAACAGGCTTCTTTAAAGCATATTGAAAGTCTGGGTTCACAGGAAAATGTGAGCCCTCTCACCAGGGCAAAAACCATCCCCCTTTTCTGGTGGGCTTTCAGGCCATGAAAACCATCCCCCATTACTGGTGGGCTTTCAAGCCATGCCACCAGATTGTGTGAGTTCAGGAGACTGGGCTTATGTGTGGAGAGCTGTGTGATTGTGGCAGTCCTGACTTCAGGGATGACAAGACAGGCTGCACAGAACAAAAAGCAACACCTAATTAGGGTGCAAAATCTCCACACTACTCACTTCGCTAGGGTAAGAGATTGCAAGAGGCCATCACAAAGCAACTCTAATCCAACTCTTATGTATTAAGCCATTGTCAGCTAATGGCATTTGTTGAAATTTCCTCATCAGATCACACATTCAGTTTTATAGAACAGAATATCATTGCATGACAATGTAGAGTTTATAAGTATTTTTCTATCATTATCTTACTATATTTATCTAATATAATTATAGATCATTGCACTAGAGGAAAGGAACAAGAAATATGTAAGCTTTGATAGGAGCACCAGATCATTTTATACTGCCTAATGTGGGCCTCCCAGGTGGTGTAGTGGTAAAGAATATGCCTGCCAATGCAGGAGACATAAGAGACGCAGGTTTGATCCCTGGGTCAGGAAGATTCCCTGGAGGAGGGCATGGAAACCCACTCCAGTATTCTCACCTGGGAAAGTCCCATGGACAGATGAGCCTGATGGGCTACAGTCCATAGGGTTGCAAAGAGTTGGACGCGACTGAGCGACCTAGCACACACACACAAAGTGATCTTAGGCTTCCCTGGTGGCTCAGACAGTAAAGAATCTGCCTGCAATGTTGGAGACCAGGTTCGATCTCTAGGTCGGAAAGATCTCTTGGAGAAGGGAATGGCAACTCACTCCAGTATTCTTGCCTGGAGAATTCCATGGACAGAGGATCCTGGTGGACTACAGTCCATGGGGTCACAAAGAGTGGGACATGACTGAGCGACTAACACTTTCATTTTCAATTCTAATTAAATGACAGAACTACAAACCATCATTAATATAAATCTTTTTCTCACATATTGAGTTTTCCACAGTAGAGGGAAGAAAATATTTCTTAGCTCATTAGCACATGTTAACATAGGATAGTCATTAATAGTTTATTTTTTCCTACCAGTGTTCAAATAACAGCCTATTGGTAGCAAATAGAAGGCTAAAAATAGGTGAAATCTCATTTAAAATAGTGTTAAAGCTAAATTTCTCCTTCACAGAAAGCAGGTATTATTCACAGTCATTTTTATTCTTATTAAGACTGTAGATCTAAAGTATTTACTCTTGTGGAGCAGGTAAAAGTGGAAATCTTTACCTGCATGCTATATTAGTGAGCTAAAAACACCTGTTTTCTCTCTGTCACCATTTCTCCATCTCCTATTATTGGAATGCTTAGACATTTTGACAAGGGTGTTATTTCACTGTGAAGCTTTATAAAAGGGAGGAAGAATCGTTCAAAAATATGATGCAAACATCCAAGGTCATTATGCTCCTTATTTCTCTGCAGTGAACTTATTTTCTTTTTGTATTTTGCTGTGCACACAAAAATTTCAATGCAGAAGAAATTCAAAAGCTTCTATCTCCCTCCAATAAAATCTTTAAAAGTCATATATTTCTCCCAGAGACTTGAATTAAGTAAAACAGAATCAAATGTCCAAAATTCAGTCTAAAACTGTCAATCATGTAAGTCCTTTTTAAAAAAATCCTGTATGGAAAATGTAGCATCTGCATTTTAGGAAGTCTAGTCAGTTCAGGACAGTCACCATCTCTTGAAATAGTTTTCACCATTTTCAAAAATCATCTCACTAATATCTGCACCTTTCCTCTGGGGCTCATGCAGTATACCTGGCTGCATTTGCACTACACACAAATAATTCTTAACAGATGCCTTTGAAAGGTCCTGTTGACTAAGGTCTGAGCAAGGAAGTCCTGAAGGACTGCCTAATGAGACTAGCCCATGAGAACAGATCAACATGGGGGATTCAGGACTAACAAGCTGCAGGAAAACCATCCCAGAAAGGTGAATGCTTATTGTTAAGTGGGAAGCAAAGCAGACTGGTCAAGTACCCCCAAAGTTAAATTTGAGTGGGTTGCCAAAATGGTGCAAATAGAAATACAGAGAGATGAGCAGGTATAGAAACAGAACAAAATGAGATAAGATCAAGAATCAAGTGAGTTAATAATAGCCAGTATGGGAACCAATCTGGTGAGCATTGTGTCTTTCAGGTAAGAAGACTTTATCACCGGGTTGGATAAGAGCCTGTTTTTAGAGCAGCATTTTGCAAACTTCAATGTGTGTAGATTTCCCTGAGAAATTTGTTAAAATGATGTGAGGACAGGTGGAGATTCTGTATTTCTAGCGAACTCCCTGGTAATGTTGGTGCTACTAGGCTAAGGGCCACATTTTGAGTAGCAATCATCAAGGACAGAATTTTGTCATAATTCAATAATGACTGCGGTAGTAACATTTTCCATCTTTGTTCTACATAATCCTATTTTTTAGAAGCCATTTCTTCTAAAAAAAAGTTTTAATCAGTGCTTTCTAGTATTCATACTTGGGTTAAGAACAGGGCAAGACTGGACTTAGACAAGGGCCAGTATCTGAGGGAAAAGAAATACTCTAGGTCCTCAAGGAAACCATGGTCTATAGAGAGAAGGACCTCTTTGAACTCCTTCTTATTTAGAGGGTGACCTAGGGTGCAGGTACTGACATAAAAATAGCCAAAAACAAAGCCTGCATGAATCTTGAAAATGACATATTCAACTCTTTAAAATGGCTTGCCTCTGAGTTTCTGCTTAATAGCAACTCTAAGAAATAAAGCAAGAACAAAAAAAATTCCAGGAGCTAGCCTCACAACAAATCTGTGTAGTAGGTATTGCTGACAACTCCATGTTACAGATGAGGGACAGGGCTTCAGAGAGATTAAGTGATGTGCTACAGGTCATTCTCCTAGTAAGGAACAAATAAGAAATAAACTAGGATCCCAAACCAAGGCTGGTTAGAATATTTTATAATAAAAAGATTTTTAAAAATTAAAAGACTAGTTATAAAACCAAAATGCAATTTAAAATGGTCATTGCCATATCTTCCCAAGCTACTTCCTAAGGTGTTTATGAAGCGCCAATGAAATAATTTGAGATTTGAAAGGGCTTGAAAAATATCTGTAGCGAAACAAGAAAGAAAAACAGAAAGAAAGAAGTTGGCAAACAAAGGTACTTTGTAAACTATAGAGGATGAGTTTAGTTGTTGATGTGATTTATCATTATTAGGTCCCAAGATTGTGGAGCCAAGTCAAGGCTGCAAACATAAATCAATGCTTCTTCCAGTTTTAGGAGATAAAAGAACCTCTTTGAACTCTAAACTTCAACGTCTCTTGGCCTTGGTATCACCCTGTGGTAATTTATATAAATGAAGCCTAATTGTGAGGAAGATTATTTCTCTTTCCCCAAGGAAATACTGATGGAATTCCCTCCCCCGGACATTCCCTCTCTTTCTCTCTCTCTCTCTCTCTCACACACACATACCTCATTAGATATTACTTAACTTCTTATGAAAGCAACAAAAACCAAGATGCAGAGAATAGTGATAAGACCAAAGTCAACAGAAGACTACAGAAGAGTCAACATTTAAATCAACTATTTGACTCTATATCACCTCTTCTTTGAAGGGGAACTGGAAGCAGGATGGATTATACTTTCCTTCAAACACTGTTTTTCATTCATTCATAATTAGACACATGTTTTTCAGAGCCAGACACTGTGTGAGTGTCTGGTGAATGAAACATACTACCCTCATGAAGTGTTTCTTTGTGCCAGGCACCGTCCTAGCCACTTTGAGAATACAAATATGAGTTAGACTCAGTTCCTATCCTCAAAGAGCTACTACCTAATGTGGAAGGCGAACATGTAAACAACTAAATTTCAATCTATGTAGAGATAAGGGATCCTGAAGAATGGATAAAATTTTGAAAGGAAAGAATAAGAGCAAAGGGACAAATTGCAAATGGTTTTTGCATGCCATTTTAATGAGTTGAGAATTGACCTTGTAAGCAACGGAGAACTACTAAAAGTTATTGAGCATGGGAATGCTTAGAAATGCTGCATTCAAGAGAGGGGAGAAGAGATATAAGGGAGGGAGATATAGTGTCCAGATGTAGGATCCTGACATATAGGGCCACACTACTACAGAAAGTGGTAAAGAAACAGGATCTGGATCTGGAAATGTTTGGTTGGGAGGCATGTGGTTGGGAAGAGGACTCAAAGAAGCCTGGGATGTGAGTTTGTTTCTAGAGAAGATAGCAATTCTACCAAAAAGATAGATTTGTGGGGAAAAATAATGGGTTTGATGGGACATAACAATCCTGGTGGAGACTCCTGGAAATACTATAACGGTTGCTGTTCTATTATTCATCTCATTCAATGTTTAAGAGAGCGCACATGCAATTATCTTCTCAAAGTAGAACCAAGCTTCCCATTCATCCTTGAGAGCCCTTAGGACTATTTGGGCCATGGTTTTTGATTTGTGGATATCTCTGCTCTGAGTTGGACTGATTTCCTAGAAACAACAATAAAACCAGAAGATAGTTTTAATTTTCTCACCCCAGCCTCATCTGCCCAAATCCATAGCTCTAAAGCCTACCTTAAAAACTTTAACAAAGGCATTTCCAAGCCTCTTTAGTAAAGGGGCCTTGGGCTTCCATAGCTTGAATTTTGACCAGAATCCTTCACATGATTTAAGCTCAATCCGTCTTCATAGAACTTCGAGGAAGACAGCTGATTCTGGTCCACCTCTTAATGACTAATCAAACCTAACATTATTTTGAGGGAAGGTTTGACCTGCTCTTTGTCAGCATTCAACATATCGGAGCACTTCCTATGTATCAGGTCTGTGCTAGAGACCAGGGCAGATACAAAGAGAATCATGCATGATTCCTGTTTGAGTATCTTGGTTTCTAAAATGAAAATACTGCAGTAAAATAACTACAAGAAGAGGGATAAAACACTCAGAGGCAGATGAGAGAGGTATTAAGGACTGAAAAATTTGAGAAGGAAGAGATTTCTTTCATATGGGGGACAAGGAGGCTCATGAGAGGCTATGAGGATAAAGTAGCACTTACTTAAGTGTGGAAAGTAAAGCTTGTAGACGTTTGGACTTGGAGAGCAGCAAAAATGGTTTCTTCTGAGCCAAAAGACAGGATGCAAGACAGGTTTGGCTGAGGGAGTTTGAGGGAAGGTTAAGCCACTGAAAGGTGATATATTCAGAGGATCTACCCTATAGGGAGGAAATATATTAGTTCTACACTAACTCATGAGCCTTTTTCATCTATAGTCAGTCATACGAACCTGGATTCAGAAGAAAAATACATAGGGATTTTAAATTTAGCTTCAGAGGCAGTTTCTACCAAAAATGGGTGGGGGCTGCTTTAAATGGTGAAGGAGGACAAGAGTAGGAGGTTTGCTCTTATCTCAAGAGTGATACCACGGCAGGGGACATAGCTACACCAAGACAGCGTTTGGATGAAATGTCATGCTTCAGAATAAAGTCTTTCTTGGATGCTAGACTATGTAACAACACACAGGAAGAAGGTCAGTGCACTCGATCAAATAGGGAAACAAGCAAATCTCCTTAAAAAGTGAATGTCAGGAAATGATCATTATCCCCCATTCTTGCCAGACTGAGTAATGTGCCTGTAAGTTTTATCCAAATACCATCCTCAATGAGAAAAAACACAGAACAATAAAATTACTGCAAGGTCTGGGAACCAAATTAAAGACTCACCGGTGGGGGAGGTGGAGGAGTGGAAAGTACCCAAAATAAATGTGCTGGAAAACCCACTTTGCTAATCACGCCAAGAACTAAACCCCACTTGAACTAGTAGGGCTTATGTGTGAACCTTCTTTAATGCCATTCTCAAGAGAGTGCACCTAACAAATACAAGTTTCCCAAGGAGAATCACAATTCTGCAATGGCATTTTTGTTTGTTTAATAAAATGCCTTTTTGCATGTCCTTTATTTGCAGAAGAGACTTCCCTGGTGGCTCAGATGGTAAAGCATCTGCCTATAATGCGGGAGACCTGGGTTCAATCCCTGGATTGGGAAGATCTCCTGGAGAAGGAAATGGCGACCCACTCCAGTATTCTTGCCTGGAAAATCCCATGGTTGGAGGAGCCTGGTAGGCTACAGTCCATGGGTTGCAAAGAGTTGGACACGACTGAGTGACTTCACTATTTGCAGAAGGGGTTTCTTTTTGTTGAGATACTAGATCCTTTCTGCACCTCATGAAACTCTGTAGGTACAAAGGAAGAAGTAAAGCATTTATTTGGGGACAAAATCAAGAATAAAAAGCTAGTATCTTGAATAGGTAAGATTAATGGTGAATATTTTAAAACAGCATAGCTGATTAAGAAATATGGATCAAGGATTCTTTTAAATCACTTTCAGAAAACTAAACATGGTTGTTATAAAAACAGAGGTGCATTTTCATTTAGCATATACACCACTTCTGACAAAGTGATCCTACCTGGAAAATACTGGTGATCCCCACTAAAATCAACACAGCTAAATAGGGGTAATCCAAGTTCTCCCCTCTAATCGCAGCAAGGCAAGTTGAGCCAGCAGGACTTTTCTTTGCCCTGTTTTCCACTAGTTCAATTTCTCTAATGAATAAATATTGTTGAGGCATCAGGTATCTTATTTTGGAGGAAGGCACTGAACAAGGCTATACAAGATGATACAGGTTTGCAAACATTGGCATCTGCCTTTCTGTAAGGAAAAGGAGACAGGAAATAGAGCCTTTTATCACATGAACTGGCTAAAATGAAAAAGAGAAGAGAAACAGAATAAGGGTAATCACCTCCCACAAAGGATCACTGCATATATTTTCATTTGAAAATACTAGAAAATAAAGATGTGATCATCAGCAACTAGCATGAGTTCCACAGGAGTTCTGAAGGCATGTTCAAAATGCTAACACATGCATATCTATCACACACATACACACACATATAACGTGGCAATTTGGCATTTTGAATGCCCATGACAAGTTCATCTTACCCTTTTCCCTAGTAAATGGACCATGTAATCAGCAAAACCATAGACCTCAATCCTAAGATATAATTGTGTGAAGAAGGAGTCTCAGAAAAAAAATAAATGATGTCCTGATAAGGTCAGTTTTCATTCCAATCCCAAAGAAAGCCAATGCCAAAGAATGCTCAAACTACCACACAATTGCACTCATCTCACATGCTAGTAAAGTAATGCTCAAAATTCTCCAAGCCAGGCTTCAGAAATACGTGAACCGTGAACTTCCAGATGTTCAAGCTGGTTTTAGAAAAGGCAGAGGAACCAGAGATCAAATTGCCAACATCCGCTGGATCATCAAAAAAGCAAGAGAGTTCCAGAAAAACATCTATTTCTGCTTTATTGACTATGCCAAGCCTTTGACTGTATGGATCACAATAAACTGTGGAAAATCCTGAAAGAGATGGGAATACCAGACCACTTGACCTGCTTCTTGAGAAACCTATATTCAGGTCAGGAAGCAACAGTTAGAACTGGACATGGAACAACAGACTGGTTCCAAATAGGAAAAGGAGTACGTCAAGGCTGTATATTGTCACCCTGCTTTTTTAACTTATATGCAGAGTACATCATGAGAAACGCTCGGCTGGAAGAAGCACAAGCTGGAATTAAGATTGCCAGGAGAAATATCAATAACCTCAGATATGCAGATGACACCACCCTTATGGCAGAAAGTGAAGAGGAACTAAAAAGCCTCTTGATGAAAGTGAAAGAGGAGAGTGAAAAAGTTGGCTTAAAGCTTAACATTCAGAAAACTAAGATCATGGCATCTGGTCCCATCACTTCATGGGAAATAGATGGGGAAACAGTGGAAACAGTGGCTGACTTTATTTTTCTGGGCTCCAAAATCACTGCAGATGGTGACTGCAGCCATGAAATTAAAAGACGCTTACCCCTTGGAAGGAAAGTTTTGACCAACCTAGACAGCATATTTAAAAGCAAAGACATTACTTTGCCAACAAAGGTCCGTCTAGTCAAGGCTATGGTTTTTCCAGTAGTCATGTATGGATGTGAGAGTTGGACTGTGAAGAAACCTGAGCGCTGAAGAATTGATGCTTTTGAACTGTGGTGTTGGAGAAGACTCTTGAGAGTCCCTTGGATTGCAAGGAGATCCAACCAGTCCATCCTAAAGGAGATCAGTTCTGGGTGTTCCTTGGAAGGACTGATGTTGAAGCTGAAACTCCAATACTTTGGCCACCTCATGGGAAGAGTTGACTCATTGGAAAAGACCCTGATGCTGGGAAGGATTGGGGGCGGGAGGAGAAGGGGACGACAGAGAATGAGATGGTTGGACGGCATCACCAACTCGATGGACATGAGTTTGGGTAAACTCCCGGAGTTGGTGATGGACAGGGAGGCCTGGCGTGCCGCGATTCACGGGGTCGCAAAGAGTCGGACGCGACTGAGAGACTGAACTGAACTGAACTGAACTGATTTCATAAACCTTTCGTTCACAGATAATCTTAACTACCTCTTACTTTTTTGCATCCACACGTGACTCCAATGAATTGTATTAGCAGTGGCGAGCCGCCACTTTCTCTGTTTTCTGAAGCCAACAGGCTTTATTTTTTTTTACCTTTACTCCCCTCTCCTCCTTTTGGACAATTAGACGAGCCATTGTATTTCAAGCTACTCAGAATGATAACCCTTCAGCTCTACAGAAACTATGAAACTGAGTCACATAAAGAAATCTGCTGGCTTTTCTCACTCTAGGAAGTAGAGAGCTGCTAACCACTTCATCAGCAAAGAATGGTGCCATCCCTACTGCCCTTTCCTTAACTGCACTCTGGATGCCAGTCCCACTCCCGTGGTACTATGGGGAAAAAAGTGAAGTTCTCAAAAGTTCCTGAGCATCCACTGAAACATTGCTTATCTTTACCTGATACAGCATTTCTCAACTCTGTAGCAGGTATCCTTTTGATTAAAAGCACTACATCTTCCTTGGTTTATGTAATTACTGGATATTTTTTTTATACTGCAAACCTCAAAAGAGCAAAGTCAGTCTAAGTGGTCTCAGGGGAGAATAAATTTTGCTCAGATACTATGGCTAGGATTTAACCACTTAGCAGCCAGGAAAGAGAAGATGGCAACTGTTTTTGGGCAGAGTCCCCTCTGTGGAACATAATCCTTTTAAGTTCACCAAGAACAAGTCAAAGCAAATCTCACCTACTTTTCTGATACAGAAGAGGACCATAGATATAAAATATTTATATTTCAATCAGCATTATATCATACCAAGTGCCTCATAATTACTTATATATCAGAAGAAGAAATGCAGATTGAAAGATAACAATCATATGGTTGCCCAATGAGTTGTGTTTATAGTGTACCAGGGTCAACCAAGAGAGAACATTCCACTGATGTAAAAGGTTGCCTAACTAGCTTCATCTCCTAATAGCTTTCTCAGACCCTAAAAATGCGGTACCAACCTAGACAGGTGCTTATAGAATCACTATGTAGTCTTTCAAAGTTACTATATTAGTTACACATTTTCTGTGCATTCCTATGAAAATATTTGAGTACTTGACCTGTCATTTTCCCATGAGAACTTCTGCACTGTCTCCCACTGGTTTCTTCTAGGTCCTACCTATGAGAATCTAAGTTGTTCTTACATTTAGCATTTTTATTTTTCTCTACAATATTCAGTTAAATCCCTCGTGGTAGGTAAAACTCCCACCAAAAAAACCCCCACTGTTTCTTCCACGTTTTAATTAAGAGATACTTTGTAATATTAGTTTGAACCACTTTTGAAAATCAAAAGAAATGGTCAAATATCAGCAAATTTCATATAGTTCTACATAGGAAATCAAATCCAAATGTCTTATGCTAAAAATTCCATTGGAAATCATCACAATGGGGGTGGGAGAGTGTAATTTATAGAAGTCTGTGAAGATGATAAAGGCAAGCATTTGAAGAAGTAGATATTACCACTAATATCAGCTCAGAAAAACACGTTAATTGGGTAAAGTTCAATGAGTTTCAAGCACGTTTTTCTCCTTCTCTTTACAACTCTGTTCCTGAAGATGAACATTTATTTTCTTTCTGCTTGATACCATGAAGGTCACTACTTCCAGCAAACTTAAGAAATTTACCATTCTGTATTCTAATGTTGATGATTTTCTCTGTGCTCGATTTTTAAGTCTTCCTATAAACAAGGGAAAACAAAGAAATATTCTCTTCCTTCAACAGCTGGAAATTCCATTTAGAGCAAAATTGAAAATATATAAAAGGGAATTTAATCATTCTGTTTTAAATTCTTAATAAAAAACATTTTATACAAAATTTATCAAGTAAAATCACACATAAAATTATGCATAAAATGTTTTGTATTTTTAAACAAAAGTAACTGTAATCTAGAAAGAGTATTTATCTAGTCCATTTTGTAAAATATAACTGCTTTTCTCAAAGTAAAGTATTTTTGTAATTAAAGATGTATATTTATCTTATGTCTAGATTCAAGGTGGTTTCCCTGATGGCTCAGCAGTAAAGAATCCATTGCCATTGCAGGAGACATAGGAGACTTGGGTTCAATTCCTGGGTGGGGAAGATCCCCCTGGAGGAGGAAATGGCAACCCTCTGCAGTATTCTTGCCTGGAAAATCCAATGGACAGAGGAGCCTGGTGGGCTACAGTCCATGGGGTCACAAAGAGTCGGACACAATGGAGCAACTGAGCACACACACACACTAGATTCGTATTAAAAAAATTTCACCTCACCACTCTGAATTATAGTTCATAATAATCCATCAATGAGCTCTCAAAAGACAGACCTGAAATATTATAGAATGTGCCTTGCCGTTAACTATTTCAAATATAATTTTCCCTCAATTTTTTATTAAAGAAAATATATGGCCAAATGGAATAAAACGTAAGTATCTAAAATGCTAACCTATTTATAATATATGACCAATTAAAAAAATGGGAAAGGGGAACTGAGAATACGTTGCCCAAAAGAAAAATGACTAAAAGGGAGATTTTTATAATTTTTACTGTTTCTGAATTTGATCATTTTTGTTGTTTCTTAACATCAAAAATATGAAAGCATAATTTAATGAATCTGTAGAATATTTAGGAGTGAAGAGATGGGAGGAAGGTAAATGGATATGTACTTTATTCTTAAAGTGTTCTATTTTCGTGGTTTTTAAGGTAGCAAAATATTTTATCACTAGATTATTAATACCAAGAGATTTAAAAAATTTGAAATGTAGGTAACAAAGAGGATTTCTCCAAGCCTGAATTATTTTCTACTGTCTTTTCTCATCTTTAGATCTAAGAATCCATGACTTAAGCAGGGCAGCTTATTGTGAAACAAAAAATGAATGTGAAAATAGTTGAAATTATGAATGTTAACATGCAATGATATATATTTTAGGCAGGTATTATTTCATCTTGCCTAGTTCTGTAAAATTCTTTCATAAAAGTCCCTGACTCTCACCAAAACAGTCAGAACATGATGGAAGAACTCCTTTTTTGAGTTTGTGACTCATATAGTTAAAACTTCACTTGGAGTATCAGAGTTTCAGTTTAAGTTCCTTTTATTTTTCCCTCTGAGGATGTAGAAAGTCATAAGTTATCCAGACATTTCAGGTAGAAGAAACAGACATGGAATAAAATAATCAGCATAAGCTACGGGTAGAGATAGAAATTACCATGCAAATTATTTATCTGCCTGGTTGAATCTGTCTGCACTTAGCAAGCCAATTCTAGGCAAGACACAATGTTAGATAATTCTCAGACTTTAAAAAGGGGGCATTTATCTACTTGTTGTATTTTTGCCTCATTGCACAATGTAAATACAGAAAAATGCTTACAATAAAACTGAAAAATATAAATTGAAAATAAACAAAAGGACAAAGTACAATATAAATAACAGCTATAGACCAGGGCAAAACAAGCTCAGATAGGCAATCTCGATGCCTTCCCACATTATGGACTATAAACTTCACTCTAACCTTCTGGAATGCCACGCCAAAGGGAAGCATTATTCTTATTATTCAAGAAGCTAAAATGTAGCTATGTTTTTTCATCACTTAACTCTAAAATAAATATCTCTACATGAGTTGAGGAATGTGGTGTAATTCCCTTAACTATGGTGCTAGCTACTTTCCAGTTCTTCCTCCACCTCAAATTCACTACCTGCTTTCTCTCTGTTTTGCACAGAAGGACACTATCCCTCCCAGGCTCCTTGCTTGGCCTCAGGTTGGGTTTGGCTGGAGAAGGGAGATCAGGAGAAGAGAGAGAGGTTGCAGATTCCTTCCTTGCTCCTCTCAGCTTTGGCCATGTTTCTGTTAGAGGCTGCATTTCTTCCAGACCATAGCTATGTTGGGTGGCACTTCCCCTAGTTCCAATAACCCTTCAGTCCAAAGTGTTAACAGCTTCCTACTTTGTTAACCTCTGGCCACCTCAACACTTCTTGTTAGTTCTCTTAACTCTACCCATACTTCTCCTTGATGGCTTCCTTTGAAAGAATGGTATGAGTTTCTTACCAGGACCCTGACTGATACAGATGCATTCCTACAGCAATGCATTATTTCCAAAGCTTCCTTCTCAGAAGAAAAGTCAGAGTATGACAATAGCCCTCAATCACATGCCAATGAAAACACCTCTGAAAGAGGTGAATATTATTGTTCAAGTATATAGAAACTAGGCTCCCCTGGTGGCTCAGTGAAAGAATCTGCTTGCAACGCAGTAGACTCAGGAGATACAGGTTCGATCCTTGGGTCAGGAAGATCCCCTGGAGGAGTGCATGGAAACCCACTCCAGCATTCTTGCCTGAAGAATCCCATGGACAGAGAAGCCTGGTGGGCTATAGCCCACAGGGTCACAAAGAGTCGGACACAACTGAGGTGAATGAGTACACACGCATGCATATAGAAACAGTCTAGAACAGTTCCAAGTATCCAATAGAGCTTTCTGAAATGACAAAAATGTTTTTTTATCTGTGTTGCCCAGTATAATAGCTGTTAACTATATATAGCTGTTGAGTTCCTGAAATGTGGACAATAAGGAAGTGAATTTTTTATTTTATTTCATTTTAATTAATTTATACTTAGCTACATGTGGCTAGTGACTACACTACTGTACAGCACAAGTCTACATTAATCCAAGAACAAAACCTAGAGACTATCTGAATTTATGGTACAAAAACAAGTAGAGTTCTCACTGATAAAAGCCTGTAGTCATAGAGGGCTAAGGAAAGTACAATAAAAAAGATGCAAAGTCCAAAAGAGGTAAAGTTCATACCAAATCACTGGTATTAAGAAAATCTTCATGGAGGAGTTTTAATTTAAGAAGAGTCTGGATAATGGAATAAATTTTGTATTAGTTTTCTATGTCTACTAATAAAGCATCACATGTTTAATGGCTTAAAAGCAAATTTATTATCTTACAGTTCTGTAGGTTAGAAGAGTAACATGGGTCTCCCTGGGCTAAAGTCAAGGTGTGAGCATGACTCTATTCCTTTCTGGAGGCTGTAGGGGAAAATCCATTTCCTCGTCTTTCTAGCTTCTAGAGACCACTCTCATGGCACCCTTCATCCATCTTCAAAGCCAGTAATACAGCATCTCTTGTTATATCCCTTTGACCACAACTAGGAAAGGTTATCTGTGATTACATCAGCTCACCCAGCTAATTGAGGATTAATCTTTCCATCTCAAAATCTTTAACTTAATCACACTTGTGAAGTCCATTTTGCCAGTAACGTAAATAGTCACAGGCTCCAGAGATTAGGATATGGACATCACTGGGGGCTCGTCTTTTGCCTACCAAAGATTGCTCACACCAAGATGCTGAAGATGAAAAGAAAAGGATTCCAGGAGGAGGTACAGGCCAAGAGCAAGACAGACCATCAGGAAGTGACAGGATAATCACTACAATCTGTTAACTAGCTCACCCAATTTGCCTGTGTTCTCTATTTCATCTCTAAGATGTATTGTAACACATGCTGACTACTCAGGGCTGGTAGGCTACTCTAGGACACATGCCTACAAGTACTTCTGCCAGTGAACTGCCTGCTTACCAATAGCCAGCTGTGTTTTTTGCCAAATCTATTTAGGCCAGTTATACTGTCACTGTAATACATAATTTAATTAAATACTACATAAATCAATATGAATATGAAAAGGTTTGTTCCCACGCAAATTAAGTCTAATGATTTGGAAGGACTCTTTTTAAGGTACTGAAAACTTCTGCTAACAATTTTGGTGCACAACACTTTGGGAATCACATTCCTCTCACAGGGTATCTGATTTGTCACCTTCTTTCTCCACCTTGGGACATGGTCTGGAGTCCTTAATTTCTACCGTGTCATGTTTAAGGCTCAGACTGCTGGCTCTGTATAGATTTGCTTTCCCTCTCACTTTCCATCATTCCCAAACCCAAATTTTCTCTTCTTTGTTACAGTCTGCTTTCTCTGGAGAAGCAGAGACTTTCAGGAGGATGGAGATCAAGAATAGGGTGCTGCATTTGGTAATTAGGGGATCATTACCGACCTTCATGTGAATGACTGTTTCAGCCATTTGAGTGGACAACTGAATAGTTGTCAGGATTGCCACATCAATGATCTCATGGGCATAAAGACCAGAAGAAGAACACAATGGCACCTATCCCAGTGGTATAAAAATGATGACAAAAGCACTTTCATACTGCTGACACAGTCTTCATCTGATGGTGTAACCAAGACTTTGAGAATGGAGGGCCTCATCTCTTTCATTTATTATTGTGAAGTAGTGTGTTACCAAGTGTACACTTCAAAAAGTCACCCAACTAGACAGGGATGGCAATAAGGTTAGAAAGAAAAGAAATAACTTTGCAGCCCTAGGACTGTATTCAGAAGTGAGAAAGATGCCCCCACAAATCACTTCACCCTCATGCATACAAAGCAGAGTACAGCCTGATTTATTTTCCTGTCCAGGGAACTGGCCAGATTTTTTCTAAAACCCTGGAGGGCAGTCTTTGTGCTCATGTTGCCTATGGACATGGCCTGGGAGACGAGCATCTGACTGTTTTAGAGCAGTTCTAATCCTCTTGGACTGCTTGGGAATAGCAAAAAATGTTTAAGTACATATGAGCACATGCATATCTGAGTATGTGTACATATGCATCTATCTTATATGTGTACATGTATTTATGCATATGGACATATTAGCTGATGTAATGCAATAGATACCTAAAAACATTACATAAAAAAAAATCAAAATGGACTGTTCCCTAGCAAAATAATGCCAAGAGAGTCAGGTAGATAAATGAGTTTTGTTTTTGTTTTTTAAGTCCTGACATTGAACTGCATAATCTTTTCTATTTTCATCCTAAGGTATTTCATAACATTTGTAAAAAAAAAATTGTTTCCTTCTGTTCTTCAGTCTTACAAAGTTCTCATTAACTTTGCTACTGTAGTCCAGAACAATTTAAACCTTTAGCTTTCCAATTCTCAAAGACATCTTCCTACCACCACACTGAAGGAAGTATGACATGGTTCAAAGGGTCCTAAAGAGAGAGCCAAAGGACATGGGTATAAGCCAGAACTCCACCCATTATGAATTTAGGCAGATCTTTCACACTCCTGAGTCTATTTCCTCATCTGTAAAATGGGACTGATAACCCTTGATCTGGGGCCTTCTCTAGTGGCTCAGATGGTAAAAAATCTGCCTGTAATGCAGGAGACCTGGGTTCAATTCCTGGGTCAGGAAGATCCCCTGGAGAAGGGAATGACTACCCACTCCAGTATTCTTGCCTGGAGAATTCCATGAACAGGAGTTTGGCAGACTACAGTTCATGGGGTCACAAAGAGTTGGACATGACGGACTGACTACACACACATGCAACCCTGGACCCATTTTTCATATAGGAGTTTAAAAAGAGCATCTGAGAATGGGCTTTGTAAACTTTGAAGTACTAAATACAGAAATGAATAAGTATTATTACAACTACAATTGTTAAAGTAGGTCTCATGCTTAAGAAGGAGCTCTAGTGATGAGTTCTCTGGTATGTTAAGACAGGAAGGAAATTATAGGATTCCAACACATACCTGTCCTTTGACTTCCTTCATGAAATTCAGGGTGGAAATTTAAAATATTTCCCTCGATTTCCATTAGAATTACATTGGCTTCAAAGGAGGTAAAAGTCAAGATGTAACAAAAAAATTTTATTCTAAATTGTTCTGAAGTGTGGGTTTTCAATCATCATGATTCCTTAAATTAGAATAGATCTGCAAAAATAGATACATGCAAGCATTTTTTCCTAAAATTTTTTCATGTAAGAGTATGCAGCCTGCTATATAATGTCACACATTAAAATAACGTTGGCATGGAATGGGAGTAAAATCCTTTCTCTGGAAATAAGCATATGTTATTAAAATCATATTCCATTTGTAGCCAACTACTAGAAAAGAATCCACATTTCAGTGTTTAAGTTTAGGATCAACTTGGAACACTGTGATTTTGTGCAATAAGCATAGGACTAAGGCAAGATACTTGGGTTCTACTTCCAGATATTCCACTAACTAACCTGGTGACTTCAGTAAAGCATTGACTTCCATATGCCTTAATTCTCTCATGAGTAAAATAGATTAACACTGCATGCCTACTTGCCTGTTTCATAGGGTTCTTATGAGGATCAAACGAAATTATCTATGAAAATGTCCCTGTAAAACTATGAAATGGTGTAGAGAAATAAAGAATTAAGAAAATGAGCTTTATATGAAAGCTCAATACATCCATTAACCACAGTTTATTGTATGTGTAACCCATAGATATGAATTGGTAATTCCTTTTTCCATATGTTAACTTTATAACAAGTTTATGATAACCCTGACCTTAATAAATCAGCTAAAGGAGCTAAATATGCTCTTTATACATCATTCCTCTTTATGGTTCTTGAAGAAATCTTAGGATCCCCATGTCATACAAACTTTGGGTGTTCTGACAAAGCTGTATATAGAACGAGCCACAAAATTATTATGAGGTTAATAACAAGAATATGAACAACACCACTGAATATTTAAAATATCCCATAAACACAATGTATTTATAGAAAAATAATTAAGAAGACAATAACAGACAATACAGAAAATTATGTCCTTCCCTGGCTGCCTTACACTTTGCAGACACTTTCAGAAGACTTTCCTCATGTTGTATTTAGCAGGAGAAATGTATGGTGAATTTCTTGAGCCAAGATATTTTTTCATCTTTGCATATTTCATCACTTAACAAATGTTTATGAATGAATAAAAATAATTAATGAAAAAAAAGAAAATGATGTCCTTGAAAACTCAATGTTTCTATAGAATGCAGCAAAATTGACTTGTAGAGAAAAAAGTCATGATGTTAGTAATCTCTCTTTAAAAGTTAAAGAATATCAGTTAAATATTTTAAAGGATAAAAGACAAAACAAAACCAATCATTCTGCACTGTTGGTAGGAATGCAAATTGGTACAGCCACTATGGAGAACAGTATGGAGGTTCCTTAAAAAACTAAACATAGAGCTACTATATGACCTTGCAATCCCACTCCTGGGCATATATCCAGAGAGAAATACGATCTGAAATTATACATGCACCACAATGTTCAGTGCAGCACTGTTTACAATAGCCAAGACATAGAAGTAACCTAAATGTCCATCAACAAAGGAATGGACAAAGAAGATGTGGTACATATATACAATGGAATATTACTCAGCCATTAAAAAGAATAAAATAACGCCATTTGCAGCAGCATGGATGTTCCTAGAGATTGTCATACTGAGTAAAATAAGTCAGACAGAGAAGGAAAAATATATGACAGCCCTCATATGTAGAATATAAAAAGAAATGATACAACTGAACTATTTACGAAACAGAAGGAGACAGAAAATGAACTTGTTGCCGGGGGGAGCATGGTGGCGGGGGCAGGGAGGGGGAAGGATATTTAGGAAGTTTAGCATAGACATGTAAACACTGATATATTTAGAATAGATAAACAAGGGCCTACTATATAGCACATGGAACTCTACTCAATGATATGTGGCAGCCCAAATGGGAGGGGAGTCTGGGGGCAGAAGGGATACATGTATATGTATAGCTGAGTCCATTTGCTCTTTACCTGAAACTAACACAACATTGATTGCTAATCAGTTATGCATCCTTAGTTGCTAGTTGTTTCTGACTCTGTGATCACATGGACTGCAGCCTACCAGGCTCCTCTATCCATGGTATTCTCCAGGCAAGAATACTGGAGTGGGTAGCCATTCCCTTCTTCAGGGGATCTTCTAGACCCAGGGATTGACCCCCGATCTCCTGCATCACAGGCAGATTTTTTACCATCTGAACTACCAGGGAAGACCCTAATCTACTATACCCCAATACAAAATAAAAAGTTTCAAAAAAAAGACAATCCAAACCAATAAAAAAAGAAAAAACTAATATTAAATAGCCATATTGGAAAATTGAACAGAAATGTAATTGAAAGATAAAACTATTATCTGACTTGCTAAAAAGATAGACCAACAGCAAGAAGTTAATCAAGAGTAAATTGCAAACAAATAAAATTGAGAAAGAAAAGAAAATCAATATACAGAATAAAATGAGTGAATACACAATTGAATGAAAATGAATTCTATGTAATGAATTATTTATTTTTACAAAATATGATAAACAAGAACTGAAAAAAATTGGAGATAATATCAAAGAAAGCAGAGGATTATAACAGTTCATGCATAAATTATCTAAAATGATCACAGAATAGTATCAGTTATTATAAACCACTTTTGAACATAGCAAAAAAGGTAAAACTATCAGTAAACTATGATCTTGGCTATAAAATCTGATAAAGATAACATCAGAAAAACACTATAAGACAATTTCATTTATTAATATACAAGCAAAAATGTTAAACAAATATTAACAGAGAGAATTCAGCTATTTACCAAAAAATAATACACTATGAACAAGTGGGACTTACCAAAGGAATTTAAGGAATACTCAACATAAGATAAATTGCCAAAACAATACATCACATTAATACTACAAATAATAAGAACCAAATTTAAATATATGTTCAAGAGATTTTCAAAAGCATCAGAATTTATTTATTTAAACAGAAAATATAGGAATAGAAAGATATTTCATTATAACTTCACAAAAATGCTATTAAATCCTTACTATGTGAAATGATATTCAATACAAAGAAGGGTCTACTTAAACCCATGAACTAGCTTTCTACATAAAGGAGGAAAAACATTAGATATATTCTCATTAATAACAGAGACAAAGTGCAAATGCCCATTGTCATTGTTTACTAATTAATGCTGTATTTCAGATTCTTACAAATGCAATGACACTTAAGGAAATAATTTTAGATTACAGAGGAAAAAAAGAATATGTTAATATCAGAAGTATCATTGTATACCAGTATTTTAAAATCAGCTATAAAATTTTCAGTTATTTAAAGAGTTTTACAAAATAGTCAGTGATCAATATGTAAATCCATAGTATTCCTCTATACCATTTCCATATCATTAAAAGTAGTCAGAAATAAAAATTAAAAACAATTTATTCATTCCAACAACAAAAATGTAAATTCAAGATGTTTTAAAGGAATGCAAAATTTATGTTAAATTGTGAGTAGGAATTTTGGAAAGGCAATAATAAATATAATAAATATTAGTAAAATGAAAATCCTTCATAGGTTAATCTATAAATTAAAACAACTTGAAAGTGAACTTCAACTATTCCTAATATAACTTGAAAAAATATTTTTAAATTCATTTGCAATGGAATTCCTTTTTAAAATGGAATCAAATTAGCAATCCTTGATGCAGTTACTTCCAGCAGCCCAGTAAAATTACCAAAAAGAGGATAAGTCCAAAATTAAAAGCAACTCTGAAAACTGAGACATGCAGACACACTGGTTGCCAGAATCTGGGAGGAATTTTCATTATCTGTAAGACCTTTGGAACTGGATTGAGAAAAACAACTGGTGGCTTCCTTTTGCTTTATAAAAACAACAATTTTTAAAAGTTCAAACAACATGAAATAAAATGTGAAGACCCTTGTCTCTCATTCACAATCTCTTCCCTGCCTCAGAAAACTAGGATCAGGGCTAACTGGATTGTTGAATATCCATCCTTCTGATATCATGATATTCCTATTTTATGACTTTTCTTTCAATCCTCTCTTCTTTCTACATTCATTCAAAGGAGGTACTGCTAGGAAAGGATTGTTAATAGGGGGAGGGATGCTTCACAGAGAAAACCCAAAACTATCAGGGATTATAGGGTAAATGAAAATTATTCTCATGAAAATCATTATATGGAGGTACAAAAAAGAAAGAGGCTTGGTACAGTACAGTTCATTTGAAACTGTAATGTTCATTTATTCCATTGTTTCAGAACATTAGAAAACTTGAAAGAGAGAACAGAAGATTTCACTTCTGATGAGCAAAGCCACACTACATGAATTCAGAACAAATACTTAGAATTGGGCTCAGAAATGTACGCAACCAATTGTGGATCTATGAAGGGATTTGGCACAGAAAACAGAAGAAGAAGCCATACCATCTTTCTTTGTAAAAATTTCTGTATAGATAACTCTCTCATTTGAAAATGAGTAAATAACACATACACATACATGCATGTGTGCGCACACGTGTGCACACACACACACAAACACGAGGCCTGTAAAAAATAAGGCAGAAGAAGGGAAGAAGTCCATCATCCTAAAAATTAAAAGAAAAAGCAATTTTCTGAAAATAGTCTTCTAAGGAAGCAAAAGACATCACTAGAAATTTTTCTTTATATTTGCTCAGATGCAAAAACTAAGTCTCCACGAAGAAGAATCAGAGAGCAATTAAAACAGGGAGGGGAAACTTAAACCATGATAAAAGAATGAGAAATAAACTTAAATCTCACCAAAACCATTAAGGAAATTAACGTATTTCCCCAAATATTGCCCAGTTCAGTTGAACTTACAGGTACATTTTGCAAACCTTCAAGGAACACATCATCTCTATCTTACACAAGTTTCTCCAAAAAATATAGAAAATGAGATAAAGTAATCCAACTCATTTTCTAAGAGTAATATAATCAAACTTTCAAAACTGGATAAGATTGGAACAAGAAAATTAAAATGTTGGCCCAGTACCTCTACAAACAATGATGCAAACAATTCTAAGTACAATATTAACTAAAAGAATTCAAAAATGTATTTAAAAATTATACATCATGATCATATGAATTTTACCATAGGAATTCAAAGGAAATCTATCATCTTAATTCAAAACACTAAATAAATAAAAGAGAAAAATGATGGAGTATTTAAAAAGCATTTGGAAGAGACTGACTTCCAGAATGATGGAGTAAGGACCTTCGAATATCTGCTCCTCCATAAAAGCAACAAGAAAACCAGGGGGGAAAAGTCAAAATCAACTATTTCATAACTCTGGAGATTAATCAAACACTTGCAACAATCTGAGGATCATTTATTCAAGCAAAATGACTGAATCTTAATACAAACAGTGAGTTGTGTGGTATTTTATCTTATCCTATTCTCATCCTTCTCTCCCATTTACATGTTAGTCTTGAAAACCAACCACCTCACAATCATGACATCTGTGAAAAACAGCAGCTTTGCAGCCACTGGAGAAGGCTGACATGTTTGAAGCTGCCCGAAAGCTCCAACTCCAGAGAATTGCTGCTATTGGACATGCTGGTAGTTTCCCTAATAACCCCCATTTGCAAAGCTCACCTTTATACAATTAGGTTCAGAATGTGCTCAATGAGAACAGACTTTTACCTGAGGCATTTGTCAAAAAATATCAATGGCCACCATTTAAACACTGTGGCTGCCTATAATGTTGATAATGCTGTGCTGTGCTTAGTCACTCAGTAGTGACTAACTCTTTGCGAACCCATGGACTGTAGCCCACCAGGCTCCTCTGTCCATGGGGATTCTCCAGGCAAGAACATTGGAGTGAGTTGCCATGCTCTCCTCCAGAAGCATTCCCAACCCAGGGATCAAAGAAAGAGGTTTTTTTTTTTTTCAATGAGAACGGTTTAAGGGACCTCTGAGACAACACCAAGCATACTAATATTTGCATTTTAAGGATCTCAGAGAAAAGAGAGAAAGAGATAGAAAACTTATTTGAAGAAATAATGGCTGAAAACTTTCCAAACCTGTGGAAGGAAACAGACATTTAGGTAAGAAAGTGCAAAGATTTCCAAACAAGAAGAACCCAAAGACACTCACACTAAGACACATTATAATCAAAATGGCAAAATTAAAGACAAAAAACTTACAGGGAGACCCCATATAATTTTTAGCTTATTTTTCAACAGAAAGTTTATAGGCCAGAAAGGAGTGGCAGGATGTATTTCAAGGACTGAAAGAAAAAAAAATTACAACCTAGAATAATCTATTTGGCAAGGTTATCATTTGGATTTGAAGGAGAAATAGTTTCCCACATAAGCAAAAACTAAGAGTTAATCACACTAAACCAGCCTTACAAAAGATGTTATAGGGTCTTCTTTACACAGAAAAGAAAGGCCACAACAAGAAATAAGAAAATATATGAAAGGAAAAAAAACATACTGGTAAAGCTAAATATATAGTAAAGGCAGTGGATCACCCACTTAAAAGCTAGTAAGAGATTTAAAAGTTAGAAGTGGCATGGTCAACTATAACTACAATAAGCAGTTAAAGGATACACAAAATTAAAGATATAAAATACGACATAAAAAACATAAAATATTGGTGGGGTGGGTAAAATGTAGTCCTTTTAAAACGCTTTCAAAATTTCGTGTCTATCATCTTAAAATCAGTGGCTATGTATATCAACTTCATGGTAAACACAAACCAAAAACCTACAGTGCATACACAAAACATAAAAAGAAAGTAATCCAAGCACTACACTAAAGTAGTTCATCAAACTACAAGGGAAGAAACCAAGAGAAGATATGGGAACAGAGAAGACCTACAAAAATGACCAGAATACAATTAACAAAATGGCAGTATGTACATACCTATTGATAATTACTTTAAATGGAAGTGGACTAAATGCTCCTATCAAAAGACATACCGTACCTGAATGGATTTAAAAAAAAAAACAACAAGACCCATCTATATGTTATGCTACAGGAGACTCCCTGCACGTCTAAAGGCACACATAGACTGAAAGTAAAAGGATGGAAAAAGGTATTCCATGCAAATGGAAAAAAAAGTAAGCCAGAGCAGCAATACTTATATCAGACAAAGTAGACTTTAAAATAAAGATTGTAACGAAAGACAAAGAAGGGAATTATATACCAAACAAAAGGATACAACATTTGTAAATATTTATGCACCTGATATAGTAGGACCTAAGCTGAGCACCGCAGAATTGATGCTTTTGAACTGCGGTGTTGGAGAAGACTCTTGAGAGTCCCTTGGACTGCAAGGAGATCCAGTCAATCCATCCTAAAGGAGATCAATCCTGGGTGTTCATTGGAAGGACTGATGTTGAAGCTGAAACTCCAATACTTTGGCCACCTCATGCGAAGAGCTGACTCATTGGAAAAGACCCTAATGCTGGGTAAGATTGGGGGCAGGAGGAGAAGGGGATGACAGAGGATGAGATGGTTGGATGGCATCACCGACTCGATGGACATGGGTTTGGGTAGACTCCGGGAGTTGGTGATGGACAGAGAGGCCTGGCGTGCTGCAATTCATGGGGTCGCAAAGAGTCGGACACGACTGAGCGACTGAACTGAACTGAACTGAAATATAAAAAGTGAATATTAACAGAAATAAAGGTAGAAATAGATAGCAAGACAATTATAGCAAGGGATCTTATTACCCCATATACATCTATAGATAGATTACAGACAGAAAATTAATAAGGACACATTAGATAAAATGGATGTACCAGATATACATAGAAATTTCCATCCAAAAGCAGCAGAACACACATTCTTGCCAAGTGGAACATTCTCCAGATAGATCACATTTTAGGCCACAAAACAGGTCTCAATAAATTTAAGATTTTTTCCAACCACAATGCTATGAAACTTAGAAATCAACTACAAGAGGAAAACTGAAAAAGTACAAACACATAGAGATAAAACCACATGCTACTAAGCAACTAATGGGTCACTGAATAAATCAAAGAGTAAATTAAAAAATACTTTGAGACAAATGCAAATAGAAATTTCCAAAGTCTATGGGATGTATCTTGATAAAGATACATCTTGATGAAGAGCCTCTTGATGAAGGTGAAAGAGGAGAGTCAAAAAAACTGGCTTAAAACTCAACATTCAGAAAACTAAGATCATGGCATCCAGTCCCATCACTTCATGGCAAATAGATGGGGAAATGATGGAAACAGGGACAGACTTTATTTTCCTGGGCTCCAAAATCACTGTATATGGTGACTGCAATCATGAAATTAAAAGACACTTGCTCCTTGGAAGATAAACTATGACAAACCTAGACAACATGGTGAAGAGCAGAGACATTACTTTGCCTACAAAGGTTTGTCTAATCAAAGCTATGGCTTTTCCAGTATGTATGGAGAGTTGGACCATAAAGATGGCAGGGCACTGAAGAATTGGTGCTTTTGAATTGTGGTGTTGGAGAAGGCTCTTGAGAGTCCCTTGGACTGCAGGAAGATCAAATCAGTCAATCTTAAAGGAAATCAATCCTGAATATTCATTGGGAGGACCTATGCTGAAGCTTAAGCTCCATAACTTTGACCACCTGATGCAAAGAGCTGACTCATTAGAAAAGATCCTGATGCTAGGAAAAGTTGAAGGCAGGAGGAGAAGGGGGACAAGAGAGGATGAGATGGTTGCATGGCATCACTGACTCAGTGGACTTGAGTTTGAGCAAGCTCTGGGAGATGGTGAAGGAAAGGGAAGCCTGGCGTGCTGCAGTCCATGGAATCACAAAGAGTTGGACATGACTATGTGACTGAACAACAAAAAATGGGAGGTATCAAAAGCAGTACTAAGAGGGAAGTATATAGCAATATAAGCCTACTTCAAGAAACAAGAAAGATCTCAATTAAACAATTTAAATACATTTAAAGGAACTAGAAAATGAAGAGCAAGCAAAGCCCAAAGTTAGTAGAAGAAGATAATAAAGATCTTGTGGAAATAAATGAAATGGAGACAAAAAACAAAACTAGAAAAGATCACTGAAATTGAAAGTTGGTTCTTTAAAAAGATAAAATTGACAACCTTTAGCCAGAGCCATCAAGAAAAAAAGAGACCTCAAATAAATAAAATCAGAAATGAAAGAGGAGAAGTTAAAATTGACAGCACAGATATACAAAGGAGCATAAGAAAATATTATGAACAGTTATATGCCAATAAATTAGACAGCAAAGAAGTGGATACATTTCTAGAAACATAATCTTCCAAGACTGAATCACGAAGAAATAAAAATCTTAATAGTCCAACTATTAGTAACAAAATTAACAGTAATTTAAAAACTTCTGAAAAGTGAAAGTGCAGGTCTAGATAGCTTCACAGGTGAATTAAACCAAATATTTAAAGAAGAGTTAATACCTATCCTTCCCAAATTATTTCAAAAAATTGATGAGGAAAGATCATTTCCAAATTTATTTTGCTAAGCCAGTCTTACCCTAATACCAAAACTAGTGAAATACAACACCAAAAAAGAAAACTGCAGGCAAATATCTCTACTAAACATAGATGCAAATATCCTCAACAAAATATCACCACACATAATTCAATAATGCATTAAAAGTATCATACACCATGATCAAGTGGGATTCATTCCAAGGATGTAAAAATGGCTTAACATACACAGTGTGATACACTGACAAAATGAGAGGAAAAAATCATATGACCATTTCAGTAGATGCAGAAAAAGCATTTTACAAAATTTAACATCTTTACAATAAAAACTCTCAACAAAGTTAATATAGAGGGAACATAACTCATCATAATAAAAGCCATATATGACAAATCCACAATTAACATCATAGTCAATGGTGAAAAGATTAATGTTTTCCCTCTAATATCAGGAACAAGACACAGAAGCCCATTCTTACCACTTTTATTCAACACAGTATTGGAAATCCTAGCAACAGCAATTAGGCAAGACAAAATAGGGCATCTAAATTGGAAAGGAAGATCTGAAACTGTTGTTCGCAGATGACAGGAAACTATATATAAAAAACTCCAAAGACTCCACACAGACACTCCCCAAAAAAACCTGTTAGAACTAACAAATGAACTCAGTAAAGTTGTAGAATATAAACATTAATATACAAAATCTAAGAATACTAGAGTAGGTTGCCATTTCCTACTCCAGGGGATTTTCCCAACCCAGGAATACCCATGGCTTAGACAGTAAAGAATCTGTCTGCAATGCAGGAGACCCAGGTTTGATCCCTGAATTAGGAAGATCCCTGGGAGAAGGGAATGGCTACCCATTCCAGTATTCTTGCGGGGAGAATTCTATGGACAGAGGAGTATCGCAGGCTACAGTCCATGGGGTTGCAAAGAGTCACACACGACTGAGCAACTAACATTTGTACGTTCACTTTGACTACTATGCTTTAAGTAAAAAATAGTTAATAGAGACAGAGAAAAACATTTTTAAATCGGAAAGGGGTCAATTCATCAGAAAGACGTAAGAATTATAAATATATATGAACTACATATACTACAGTAAGTGCAGTACATGTAATACTACATATACTATAATAAATACATGAAGCAATAGTTGACAAAATTAAATGAAGAAGGACTTCCCTGGTGGTCCAGTGGCTAAGACTCAATGCTCCCAATGTAGTGGGCCTGGGTTCCATCCCAGTTAGGGAACTAGATCCCACAAGCCACAACTAAGAATTTGCATGCCACAATTAAAAGATCCCGCATGCTGCAATGAAGAGTGAGGATCCTGCATGCTGCAGCACAGTCAAGTAAATAAACATTTTTTTAATTAAAAGAAGAAATAGACAATTCAACAGTATTATTGGAGAACTCTGTACCTCAATTTTAATAATGGATACAACAACTAGACACAAGACCAAAAAGGAAAGAGAAGACTCGAACAACACTATCAACCAACTACAGCAGGATATACATTCTTTTCAAGGGCAAATTAAACTTTATCCAGGATAGACTATATGTGAGGCTACAAAAAAAAATCTCAATAAATGCAAAAAAACTGAAATAATACAAAATATGTTCTCTGATCACAATGAAATGAAACTGATAAATATAACTAAATGGAGAATTCAACAAGGTTGTCAGAAACAAAGTGAAAGAAAGTGTTAGTTGCTCAGTCATGTCTGACTCTTTGTGACTCCACGGACTGTAGCCTGCCAGGCTCCCCTGTCCATGGGTTCGCCAGGCAAGAATACTGGAGTGGGTTGCCATTCCCTTCTCTAGAGGATCTTCCCAACCCAGAAATTAAACTTGGATCTTCTGCATTGCAGGTGGTTTCTTTACTGTGTGAGCCACCTGAGAAGCTTCATAAGGGGTTATAAAAGTCCTCCAAATAGCTTATAAATTTTTAAAGAAAACTAGAAAAAAGGGAGTGATTCCTTCTAACCAGATATTATGACATTCTTCAAATGTAATGGAAATAAAATAGTATGATGCTGGTGAAGGTCAAAAGCATCAATGGAACCAAATGGAGATCAGAAATAAATTCATGTATGTATGGAAACTTGATATAAGATAAAGGTGCATTTCAAAACAAGGAGATAATAGTTATATAGAAAATATTGGAAAGACTGGTTTACTATATCAATAGAAATAATGTTGGACTCCTGCCTTACACTGTATGCAAAGGTCAATTCAAGATGAATTCAAAGACCTTTCTATAAAAGATAAAGCTATAAAGCTAACAGAATATATATGAGAATATCTTTGTAACCTACAGATATGAAATGCTTTCTTAAGTAAGATCCAAAACGTATATACCATAAGGTTAAAAAATATACTGATGGGTTTTACCATGTCAAAGTAAAGGATTTCTTATTTTAGGATAAATCTGAAAAAGAATATGAGCAATACTTACATTCTATTAAGTATTAAAGCAAGACTTATATTCTAAAGGGAAAACTTCTATTCTTATGAAAATATAAGAATACTTATATTCTTTTAAGTATTAAGCAATACTTACATTCTAAAGGAAATCAATCCTGAATATTCATTGGAAGGACTGATGCTGAAGTTGAGGCTCCAATATTTTGGCCAACTGATGCGAAGAGTTGACTCATTGGAAAGGACCCTGATGCTGGGAAAGATCAAAGGCAGGAGGAGAAGGGGATGACAGAGGATGAGATGGTTGGATGGCATCACTGACTCGATGGACATGAGTTTGAACAAACTCTGGGAGTTGGAGATGGACAGGGAAGCCTGATGTGGTACAGTCCATAGGGTCGCAAAGAGTCGGACACGACTGAGCAACTGAACTGAGCTAAACTGAATATTTATATAAAATATTGCTGAGAGAAATTAAGGAAATTTAAATAAATGGAGAGGTATACTTTTCCATAAATTGGAAGACTCAGGATTGTTAAGGATGTCAACTCTTTGTAAACTGATCTGTGGATTTCACCCACTCCCAGTGAAAATTCTAGTGTGCTTTTTTCTAGCTATTGACAAACCAATTCTAAAATTCATGTAAAAATGCAAAGGACTTAGAATAGCCAAAGAATATTTTAAAAAGATAATTTGAGGATTAACATTGTCTAATTTAAAGACCTATTACAAAACACTGCAATCAAAATGGTGTTTATTGATGAAAAGATAAAATAGATCAATGGAACATAATATAAAGTCCAGAAACGGAAAACTAATTTTTTAACAGATGCAAAGGTAATTTACTGGAGAAAAAATAATTTTCAATCAATGGTGCTACAAAAGTTAGTTTATATATTTTTAAAATAATCTTTGATCCATACTTTGCACCATATACAAAAGTTAAATTGTAACTTTTAAATAAATTCAAAATGGATCACAGATGTAAAACCCAAAACTATAGAATTTAGAGAAGAAAAGATAAGAGAAAAATCTTTGTGATACTGAGTTAGGCAAAGATTTCTTATATAGGACAACAAAAGCACAATCTATAAAAGAAAAAAGGATAACTTAGACTTTATCAAAATTTAAAACTTCTGCTTTTGAAAGACTTCATTAAAAGAATGAAAAGGCAAATTACATACTAGCAAAATATACTTGCAAAGCACTTGTATTTAGAACATAAATACAAGTATATAGGAATACAAATACATAAGTATAAGTATACATAGGATATATGAATACAAGTATTTATACAAATATAATATATGATCAAGGACTTAAATCTAAAATATATAAAGAACATTCAAAATTCAATAAGAAAATAACCCAATTAAAATGAACAAAAGATTTGAACAATTAAAAAAATATTTAGAGGGAACATAAGCACAGAAAAGATCCTCAACAGAAAGAATTATTAGATAAATGCAAATAAAACCCACAATGAGACACCATTCCTTACCTATGCTGCTGCTGCTGCTGCTGCTAAGTCGCATCAGTCGTGTCCGACTCTGTGCGACCCCATAGATGGCAGCCCACCAGGCTCCTCCGTCCCTGGGATTCTCCAGGCAAGAAGACTGGAGTGGGTTGCCATGTCCTTCGCCAATGCATGAAAGTGAAAAGTGAAAGTGAAGTCACTCAGTCATGTCCAACTCTTCGCGACCCCTTGGACTGTAACCCACCAGGCTCCTCCGTCCATGGGATTCTGCAGGCAAGAGTACTGGAGTGGGCTGCCAGTGCCTTCTCCTTCCTTACCTATAAGAAAGGTTAAAATTAAATAAAATGACCATATTGAGTGAGTGAGGATGTGGAGGAACTGGAACTCATACATCTCGCTGACTGGAATGTAAACTGGCAAAACCATTTTGGCAGCTTCTCACTCAACACTATGTACTGTGTATGTGTGTGCGAGTGTGTATAAAATCTGTATCTATGCTATATATGTTGAAGCTTATTGATTTTTTTTTTTTTTTTTTTACCACACAGTGTTCCATGATATCTATCCATTCTCTGCAGGATGAAAGTCAAGCTTACCTTCAACTTTTTTTATCTATTCTCTGCAGGAAGAAAGTCAAATGTATCTACAATTGTTTACTACATCCTTGTACATTCCTTTTTATCTTTGTAGGAATTTATCCAGGAGTGGAATTTCTGGGCCATAGTACATATGTATAATAAACACTGTTACACTGTTCTGTAGAATGGCTGATAAAGGTAAATTTCAACCAGTAGTGTCCATGAGTTTCCATTTCCCATTTTTTTGATAATTGCCAAATGGTGATCTTTTAATTACATAATTCTTTTTACATTTATTACTTGACATATAAAGGAGAGCTTTTAAATCTCCACCTGCTCATTTACTTATTCATTTATTTAATCAGTATAGACTCAAGGACTTCTATTTTATTCAAGGGATTATAATCAATCAAAATCATTATTTTGATGCTCTAATTATCCCAGAATGGGAGTCTTTTCAAGCTGGTACATGTGTCCTTTTGATAAATCTCCATCAGTTTTTCAGGAACGCATTTGAGTCAGTTCTAATGAGGTGGATGAACCTAGAGCCCATTATACATAGTGAAGTAAGTCAGAAAGAGAAAGATAAATATCATATACTAATGCATATACATGGAATCTAGAAAGATGGTACCGATGCATTTATTTGCAGGGCAGTAGTGGAGAAACAGACATAGAGAACAGAATTATGGACACAGAGAGAGGGGAAGGGAGGGGAGGGTGAAATGTATGGATAGAGTAACATGGAAATTTATATTACCATATGTAAAATAGATAGCCAATGGGAATTTGCTGTATGACTCAGGGAACTCAAATAGGGTTTCTGTATCAACCTAGAGGGGTGGGATGGGGAGGAAGATGGGAGGGAGGTTAAAGAAGGAGGGGACATATGTATACCTATGGCTAATTCATATTGATGTTTAACAGAAAACAACAAAATTCTGTAAAGCAATTATTCTTCAATTAAAAAATAAATATATTTTTAAAAGTCAAAAAAAAAAAGAATCAGCAGGAAGGGAGTTAAAATGATGATTCCTTGGATGCATGTGTAATGTATGGCTGAGTCCCTTCCCTGTTCACCTGTAACTATAACAACATTGTTAATCAGCTATACCTCAATAAAAAATAAAAAGTTCAGAAGAAAAAAAATTTCCACCAGTTTTTTTAAAGACTTTCTAAAGAGCAGTTTTAGCTTTACAGAAAAATTGCACAGAGAGTTTCCATGTATCTCTCACCTTTCACCCCCCTCCCCCGCCAGTTTCTCCTTTGAGATCAGGTAAGGAAGGTCAGGTAATATTCAGGTATTCTGAATATCCTAATAAACTATGAGGGCATTAAACACATTCTCAGAAATGGAATTTTCCCAATCTTTTGTTGCCAAAATGTTGCTTCATATAGGCTTTACATATAAACACTAAGTCCCGTACTCTAACCTTGGAAGTATCTTCACAACCTAACAACCTTTCATAATTCTTCCTTCTAATCATAAAGGAAAAAAACAGAATGTTTGAAGCCATTTCCCTATCCCCTGAAAATATGCTCTATGCATGTCATCCCTAATTTCTGTATATCACAAAATTAGTTGTTCATAGAGCCACAGATGGAGAAGGCAATGGCATCCCACTCCAGTACTCTTGCCTGGAGAATCCCATGGACGGAGGAGCCTGGTGGGCTGCAGTCCATGGGGTCGCTGAGAGTCGGATACGACTGAGCGACTTCACTTTCACTTTTCCCTTTCATGCACTGGAGAAGGAAATGGCAACCCACTCCAGTATTCTTGCCTGGAGAATCCCAGGGACAGTGGAGCCTGGTGGGCTGCCGTCTATGGGGTCGCACAGAGTCGGACATGACTGAAGTGACTTAGCAGCAGAGCCACAGAGTTAAAGCTATCAGAAATTTTTTACACTCATTATCTTATAGATGGAAGAACTGAGGCCTAGAGAGGTGAAATCACTTCCCTTAAGGTCATAAAGCAAATCAGCAACAGTGCTAACTGAAGTCCGTTGATTTGTAATCATCTTACCAAATATTCCTACGGTGATAAAAATTAATTCTCCCACCCACACATAAGCCTTTCAACCACTGGTTCACTTACAAATTGTTTCAGGATTTTTGTTAAGTATTATTATTGTACCAAACATCAACAGGTTTGGAAACTAAGCTGCAAAATAACAGACCCTACACACACAATTATTTCTACTGATACATGGTTGACCAGTATCCTACCTAATAAAAGGTTTCTTATCTTTTTTGGCTGTGCTGGGTCTTTGCTGCTGTATGGACTTTTCTCTAGTTGTGGAGAGTGAGGGCTACTCTCTAGTTTGCAGTATGCTGGCTTCTCATTAGGGTAGCTTTTCTTGTTGGGGAGTACAGGCTCTAGGGCACTTGGGCTTCAGTAGTTGCAGCGTGTGGACTCAGTAGTTGTGGCTCCTAGCTCTACAGCACAGGCTCAATAGTTGTGGCACACAGGCTTAGTTGCTCCCCAGCAGGTGGGATCTTCCCTGATCAGGAGTCAAACCTGTGTCTCCTGCATTTGCAGGCAGATTCTTTATCACTGAGCCATCAGGGAGCCCAATAGGTTTCTTTAGTTTGTTTTTGTTGTGTGTATATGTGTGCACATTTGCGTGTGATTTTTTCTCCAATTTCTATTAACATCACATTAAAAGGGAAGTTGGAAATGCAAAGGCTTCTATTGTTGAACAGACATGTGACTTTGGCCTAAATGGCATTAAAATCGCTCAGACACTGAACTGAAATGAAAGCAAATGTGCGTGTACCTATCCCATTACGTAGGGAAACCAATGTAGGTTGAGTTGCATGTCACCAAATGCCCCACATGTGACATACAGGGAAAATGACATAATCCAAGTATTCAGCAAAAGCAGCCCACAGTAACAAATGTATCATTTCTGAAGAGGAAGAGAGAACAGATGGCTCAGCAAGCAATTGTAGAACAGCCAGCTTCCCCCTCCGCACCTCCAGAACCAAATTGCCTCCCAGTGCCTCATCCTAGGCCCTACCGAAACTCAGAGGCAAAACACTCCTTTAGCACATTAGCAGCAGCCATGGCAAAAGAAGTCCTAGGTCACAGTGCCCTGGGCTTGGACCCAAGAGACCTATGTTCACAGCCAGATTCTTCTCACCTTCCATGGTACCTTAAACAAGTTATTTAACTTTTTTAAATTGTATTTTCTCATCTCTAATAAGAGGTAGGATGACAACACTATAATGTTAAAGGAGATATTGAAATGAAAGTATATCAAGAACTACCAAGTACTCAACACATGTAAAAGCTCATTAGTTAAAAAATACAGATTAACTGAAACTGATAGTTAGAAGCCAATCTGAAACCTAATAGCATATATTGCATGCAGTGTTCAAAGAGCTCTAGTCCTAGTTGACCACAACCTCAGGGTTCCTTTTCAAGGATGGTCAGTGAATTTTGGTTGTCTCTGTGTTAAAAATCACCATGACTTTATTCTTATTACAAAAGAGAGACAAATCTATTTCATTCATTACTCATTAAAAAACATTTATTGGGCATCCATGCTAAATCATACATGATGAAAAATATGGTAGCTGAGGCTCTTTGGCTGCTCATTTTTTTTAAGATAACTATCTCTTTTTTGTTGCTATTGCTTAAAGAGCAAGCATGGTGGAGGAAAAAAATTAACTACATCAAGAATGCTAGAGACAGACATATCTAGATGATTTGTGTATCAGCCTAAGAATTAATAATGACTTACATTCCTAGTGTTTTTAAAAAATGATTTCACAGATGCAAACTGATTTAATTCTCACAGTAGCTCTATGAAGCAGGAATTATATCCCACTCTTTGGAGCCTGAATGCAAACCTAGTTTCTCTGACTTCAAGTCCAAAACACTCCCCCTATACCATACCACCTTTCACTTAAAGCCAAGGGACCTAAGGGAGGGAAAAGAAAAGTATATCCTTTGTGAGACAAATAAAAATTATTTTCAATCCTCTAGTGGATACTATTGAGGCAGTTCCCCAGAACTCGATCCTCAAGCTTCATAAACGGTAGAGAAAAACAGCTAAAACAAGCTTTAAGAAACCCATTAAAATAAGACTAAGTAATTTCCATAATCCCTTTTGTTACTGTTTAACCCCACACAATACATTTATTTTATTTGTTTATTCACTGACATTCTGCTAACTGCAGAAGAAACTCCCAAAAAGCTGAAACTAGACCAAAATAGTAGAACGCTACTAATTGGCAGATCAATAAAGTACTCCATTCTGTTTGCATAAATAGACATTTTGATGGCAATCCTTTGCTTTGATGGTAACCAAAATAGATTAACTGGATCTTTAATAGATGTATATAATAAGAATTGCAGACAATATGCCCTGAAGATCATCATTCTTGTCTTTGGGCAGATGGTAGAAATGGAGGAAAGGGGAAAAGATGGGAGAAAACTTTCCTAGAGCAGCTGTTGCATGTGGGCACCATGCTGGGAACTTCACATGTTTTAACTCTTTGAGTTTTCATAATAGCCCTCGCTGAAACAGAGTTTGAGATCAGTTAAGACCCAGTTCCATCTCTTTGCTCCACTGCTTCACATTATCTTTGAACGATCTGTAGTGGAAGGGCCAGAGCACATGTGTGTGACAGAGGAGTACCTTGGCTCCTGATAACTCCATAGAGAGGTCAGGATTCCAGAGTCACGATTCAGGAACTGGACATACTGCCAAGGTCACAGGTGGTACACTTAAGGCCCCTTAGCCTGTGCACAGAGTAGAAGAAACTCCTAAAAAGCTGAAACTAGACCAAGGGCTAGTAAGTTACCGCTAGTAACTAGCGATAAGGGCTAAGGATGGAGTCTTAGAAACACAAAGTTGGAGCCAGAAACACAAGATGTGAAAGAATTAGAAAAGCACAAATTCATAGAAGTCAAGTGTTAAAAAAAAGATTGGTTGTCAAAAGCTATGGCAATCAATAAATATAAGACAAGAATGTCAGTAATTTGAGTAGAATTAACCTTTTTAATGATTGCAAAATATGAGGGCATACTTTACAATAGAAAATTAATAAGTACATAAAAGTATAAAGAAGTTGGGTGGGGTGGAAGTGGGGAAATCACCATAATTCCACCTTGATGTGATTAACGTTTTTAACATTTTGGCGTATTTTCTTCTAATCTTCTAGAAACTTTTTATGCAGTTGAAATCATACTGAATATGTAATTTTGTTTGCCATTTATTTAGTTTAATGTTATCATGAACATTTGCCCAAGCCTTTAAAAACTCCTGTATCTGTTTACTCTTGCATTCCACTGAGCCACCAAGACATCAAGGGTAAGGTCAACATTCTATTCTTTTTATATTTCTGTGGAACTCAGCATAGTCGTTTGCAGAAGAGGTATTCAAAAAATATTTATTGAGTGGAATATGAACACCAGTGCCCTTTCATCACCCCTTAATTTACTAATTCTCTGAAGCCCTAAATCTATGGTTAATTTTATGGTACATTGTGTCTATTCTGAGGATGGGTTATAGTATCTGTTTCAAGCATGTTTGCTACCCTTAACTAGACAGTGTGTTTTCTGGAGAAAAAAACGTTCTTCAATTCCTCTCATATACATTGCCTTCCATCTTCACTAACAGAGCTTACTATAGTGTTCCCTCCACAGAAGACAATTTAATATCATTAAATTAAAGATAGATTATAGCTATAAAAAATTCAAAGAAGTAGAATACATTTAATTTTATCAGTGATAACTTTTCAAACCAAGAGAGCTTTGGTTTTTTCCCAAGTTTTGATCTCTATTATCAAATCCTTCTTATGCCTTCTTTCTCCCATTTTATTCCCCTTACAGAAGACTGAAACCACATACAGGGATGTGCATGTATGTGTGAGAAAGTGACAGAGACAGAGATGGAAAGAGAAAGAGAGAGAACTGGAAAATGCTATAGCCAAGAAACTAGGACATGATCTATCTTTCTTTCTTTGTACTCTTGACCAATTGTCAAAACAGGATAATTCAACTTTGGGCTGAATTAAAAGAGGTAAAATATCCAGAACAAGGAAGAAAACATGCTCTACTCTGTGATGTTGAGTAATCCCAGGAATATTGTGTTCAACTAAAAAATAAAAATAAAAAACACTGTAGAAGATTGTTTAAAAGATGAAATGCCCAGAAAGATGATGGGTGTCAAAAACATACGCAATTATTAAGGGAGGCGGTTTTCATATAGGAGACAGATTAGATAATAAAGGGTCTGGTAAGTTATGGAAAGTTCTTAACGTTTCTCTGAAGGAGCTGCAAGTGGGTTTTGAGCAGAAGAGTGACATAACTTGGGATTTTGGAGGATCACTTTGCTAAGAATAGATGATAAAGAGGCAAGAGTGGAAGCAGGAAAACCAAGTAGGAGGCTATTGCAAAAATCCAGAATCTGTGACTCCAAAGGGTAGAACCTTCATGTGTAGAAGTCATAAGGAGGCATATGGTATAGGCTGACTCAGAAGGCAGTGTGTTCTCAGCCATCAAAAGTGTACAAGTAGAAAACCAAGGCAAAGATATTGCAGAGGTTGGCTTTATAACTTAAAAGTCATTTCCAACATTGAGACTCCAAGATCATTGTCTACAAGCTACCCATACCCTCAGACAGCTTAATAGCTCCATAACCATTAACTAGTTTTTATTATAAAACTATTATATAAAACTATTATTATAAAAGCATAATATATTCACTATAGGAAATTAGAAAATAGAGATACAGGTAAGTAAAAGGAAAAGAAATAAAAATACAGTCCTAACATCCAGAAATATTCACAGTTAAGACCGTGGTAGCAGTAAAGACTCCACCTGCCAATGCAGGAGATGCGGGTTCGATCCCAGGGTCAGGAAGATCCCCTGGGGAAGGAAATGGCAACCCACTCCAGTATTGTTGCCTGGGAAATCTCATGGACAGAGAAGTCTGGTGGGCTACAGTCCATGGGATTGCAAAACGGTTGGACATGACTGAGCAATTGCATAACAACAATATATTCTTCCATTATATTTTCTTGACACATATATCTTTAGATAGATAATAAAAAAGCATAGGGTTTTTCTAATTAACAAGATTACTATTTTTATAGTATTTTATAATCTTTTAAGATTCAATGTATGGTGAATATATTCTGTTGTCAATTTATATTTTCTGCCAGGATCAGAAACCCCCTATAGATAGCCCCTACAACAGCCTTGAAATAATGAGTAATGTAAATAAGATAGAAACTGGCAGGATACACATAGTCTTAGGAGATTTAAATAATGAGATCATGTCTTCCTCATGAGTGCCTCCCACCTAGCTCTGAGGGATATTTTGAACCATCTCCCATATAATATTTCACAGTCCTCTGCCAGTTTCAGCACCCTTCTCTAATATCATAACAAGCTACATCCCAAGTTAAAAGATGGGAACGTAATCAGGAGAGAGTGAAGGAACACCTGTCATTCTAATTGAGCCACAGAGGTCTCATTTTACTTTTCCCTTGTTACCTCTGAGCATCTTAGATTATAGCAGTCATTCATTCCAAGAGCACTTAAAAGTTTCCAAATGACTCTGAGCTTTATTCACCACCTTAGCACCAAAAGTAATACCTTGATATCTCCTCAGATACAGCATCCATAGATTCATTCATCATCAGCAAATACTTATTGAGTATCTGCTATGTGTACCAGGCACCGTTCTTGATATTTGGGATAAAGCAGTGAACAAAAGAGGCAAAATCTCTGTGGAGTTTTTATACTTTTTGAAGGAAACAGACAATAAAAAATAATTCAGTATGTCAGCTGGTAAGAGCTGCTACGGCAGGAGAGAAGGCAAGGAAGAAGGACAGGTAGTGACATGAAGGAAGAATAGCATGGTCAAGGAAGTCCTGGACATGAAAGATGGCTTTAAAGCAAAGACTGAAGTAGGAAGAGAATGAACCATAGGATAGTAGGGGAATAGAATTTTAGGCAGTGGCCTTGGGGTGAGGAAGTACTTAGACATATTCTAGGATCAGAATGGAGGCTAGTGTGTGGGGAACAGGGTGAGGATAAAAGTAACAGAAGATGAGATCAGAAAAGATAGCCAGAAGCAGAATCACATGGGTCCTTGAGGATCATGGAACACCTTGAACTTTTCTCTGCAGGAGGTAGTAACCACTGGTGAGTGCTGAGCAGAGAAGAGGGTCATGAAATGACTTGAGTTTTGGGAGCATCATCTTGTTGGCAAGAGATTATAGAAGGCAAGAAAGCAGGGAGACCATGTAGGAGGCTGGAACAATCCAGGCGATAAAGGCTGGGACCAGAGGGTGGCAGGGTGGGTGGGAAGAGGTAGTCAGATTCTGCATAAGTCGCAGCCTCAGCATATGGTGACAGTTGAGAAACAGAGGGACGTCAAGGATGTCACCCCAGTTTCATCCCTGGAAACTGAAAAAATAGAGTTATCGTTCACTTGAAAGATGAGCAGATCACTGTAGAAAGAACAGGTTTGCAGTGGAGGTAATTAGGAATTCCACTTTGGATACCTGAGTTGATTAGACATCGAAATGGAGATGCCAAATAAATGCTGGATATATTAGTCTGAATCTGCGATTGATGTCCAGGTTAGAAATTTGGGATTTACCAGCACATTGATGGTAAGTGGAGCAGTAGACCAGAAAAGACTACAAAGGTAATAAGTGCAGACAGAAAACAAATAGGTCTGAGAATGAACGTGAGGGCACACCAATATTGAGAGGGCAGAGCCCATGTGGCAGAACCAGCAAAGGGGAAAAAGCATCAAAGACTAATATACATGATGTCTTTGTGCTAACTCCAGGAAAGGTGTGAATGAAAATCTCCTAAGAAAAAGTAAATTACCTGTTATCAGCTTAGTGACCCTGAGATACACAAGATGACGCAGGGCTATAACAGTGTCTGACCTCAGACAAGAAAAGAAATATTGTTCAGAAAAGACTTCATTCCCTACTACTTAACAGTGACTTCAGAACAACGCCATTAATTTCAACTAAAGCCACTTCCAACAATATTCAACTATTCTGTAATTTAAGTAATCACAGAGTATTCCATATATGAATATGAAATGATTCATTTATTTATTTAAACAATTTACTATTTCTGGACATTTACATTTTTATATCTCTTGGCTCTTTTAAATAAGACTTCAGTGAACATCTGTAAACACTTCTTTGAAGACAATTATTTTCTTAGAATTCATTTCTCTAAGTATAATTACCAGACTAAAGGTGATGCACATTTTTAAGAGACCTTTAATATATATTTCCAGATTAGCCTCCACACGGATTGTCCCAATTTACATTCTCACTAACAGAGTATAAGTGTCTTACGACTGAGACATAACAAAGCTAGCCTGTGAAGTCAACGATCCTTTTAGTAGAATCTGTATGAACAGCCTTCATCTGATCTTGTTCTTAGCTTCTAACATCTAGACACCCCATTGGTTCCTACTCTGGCTTTAGACCTTGGATTTGGACTTTCAGAGATTCCTTCCCCTTCCAATCCTGGTTAAATGGCTCCAGGGTTCTTTCCAATCCCTGACCCTGCTTACCTGTTGTTACCCAATCCTCATTCCAGACTCGGCACAATCAAATTCCTGTTATCCATCCAGCAAAATCTCAAGGGTTTACCTCATTCAAGCCCAGGAGCACTAAGAAAGAAAACCCACCTATCTAAGACCCCTCCCACTAGGAAGGGAGAGAGGTAGTTGGAGGCCATCTGTCTTGATTTCTCACCTTCCATGGGCCCCTTCCAAAAGCTTGTCCTCCCACTAAAGCCTGCCTTTATTCTGGTCCAAGAAGAACAGATTGATTGTCCCACTCCCATGACCCTGCCCAACCTCAAAGACCTGGGTAAGAATAAGAAGAGAGAGTGGGGCCTCAGTAATTAACCTCACTGGAGACTCGCAATGAGCCTGTGAAGTACGTAATACAATCACATCATGTGTGCTTATGAACTAAGAGAAACTTCCACTTTTAAATGTCTTACTCCTCCTAAAAGAGCAGTGCTTATTGAGATAAATGAAAAGAGGTGGTTGTTTTAAATCAGTATGACTAATGTTAAAAAACAGCTGGTAAGGAATACTAGGTAATCACACACACACAAGCTATCAACTGGGAACATTACAGTGTTATACCTACCATAATTTAGTTCTCCCGCCCCACGTAGTCACTCAGAGTGGCAGCTGTGATCTTGGGCTTTGCACATTAGAGACCATTAGAAGAGCAGCATGATTCATCATCTTCTGCCTGTGTTATTTTAACTTAGTCATTTGGGGGCAGATCTTCTGAGGCACTAACAATAGTCTGAGACTGGATTGATTTTCTTCCTTAAATAACATGTAGATTTTTTTAACTGTTGAAATTTCTGCCATTTCAGATAAAGACACATAAAATCTTAGAAGTGGAAAAGAATATGGACGCGACTTAGAACAATCTCTCATCCTCATCAAACTATCCTCTATAATACTCCTGGCAACTAGACAGTCCTTGATTTCTCCCAGTAATGGGAAGCTCACTACTCATTAGAGAGGACATTTGGGGACTTCCCTGGTGGTCTAGTGGTTAAAGAATCTGCCTGCCAATGAAGGGGACATGAGTTAGATCCCTGGTCTGGGAAGATGCCACATGCCTCAGAGCAACTAAGCTGATGTACCACAACTACTGAGCCCTTGCTCTAGAGCCCATACACCACAATGAAGAGTAGCTCCTGGTTGCTGCAACTAGAGAAAGCCCATGCACAGCAACTAAGACCCAGTAGAGCCAAAAATAAATAAAAATTTTAAAATGTTTAAAAAATTTAAAAAGAGGACATTTTGATTTTTCAAATAGCTCTCATTAAAATATTTTCTTTAATGTGTTTCTATGTGAATCACTGGTTTTTCATATTTCCTTATAGATTAATCCAGAAGGAAATTATGCTCTTATCCACATAATATACCTTCAACAAAAGCAGATTTAATTTTGTTGTCTTTTCATTTCTGGAATAAGCACTTGCGGTTTCTCTAAATTTTTCACTTAGAATCCTCAGTATCCCAGACACTGTCCTTTGATTGAATATCGCTCTTAAAAAACTGGAGTAAAATGGTGTAAAAATTAAACACAAGGCTCCAGGTGCGATCTAGCCAGAACACAGTATGAAAGGGGACAATGCTTCTACAGATGCAACTTTAGGTTTCTTGGAAGCCATGTTACACAATTGGCCCGGGGATCCTTTTAAAATAGTCTACTTTGTTTTTAGGATGTCCCTGGTTCTACAATTCAAGGATTAGTTTTCTAACCCCAACTCACTATTTTATATATTTACAGCTATCTAGTTTTTCTCTTATAGGCTTTGTACAAGTTTTATTCTTTTAGGCCTACATTTCAGGTATTAAGACCATTTATTTATACCCACTGTCTCTCCAGAGGATGAGATGGTTAGATAGCATCACAGACTCGATGGACATGAATTTGAGCAAACTTCAGGAGATAGTAGAGGACAGAGGAGCCTGGTGGGCCACAGTCCATGAGGTCGCAAAAAGTCAGACACGACTTAGCAACTGAACAATAACAACTATCCCTCCTAAATTCTCATTCTCCAAAAATTCAACGGCTCCATCTTGATAACAGTTCTGGGTATACAAGGATAGGGCAGTGGGGTAGAAACATCAATCCTTTAATCAATGGTCTTGGAATTTTATAAGTCAGCTATTGAACCAGAGTCTAGTGATAAAAGCAGAAAACTGCATATCTTGATGGAATTCTCAAGACCCTTCACTCCTCAGTTTCCCCTAAGTATTTTTTTACAGGATAGTGCTGTAGCCTACACAAAGATACTTCACAAGAAGCAGTCCTTGAAACTCACCATTGCATTTCATGTAAAGATGTACTGAGCAGATGGTTTACTACATGACATATGTCCTCTTTATGAGAACCCATAGAAATTTCTCCCTGCTCTCAGTGTTTTTCTTTCTTATAGACACTTTTATTTATGATGCTTTCTCTTTGCTTGGACTGTTAAGAAGCCCACAACAAAATTGTGCAAGCTACCTCTAGAAAAAGTAGAGTAGGAATAACAGGATCACATGGCATATGTTTTATGGACCAACCACACACTCATGATTTCATCTTCTTCTCCCTAACTTTGTTTTTCCTTTACCCTAATTTCCTCATCCCTCTCTTCTCCTTCATCTTCTTCTTCTCTCTCTCCCCTACCTTCTTCATTTTATTAAATTTTATGTGTTGTCAAAGCCACCAAAAAATTTTTTTATAACAAAAATAAAGATGGAACATAGATAATCCAGATAATTTTTATCTAAGTATTTTATCCACAAAGATATCATTATACAAATCAAAATGCACCATGCCTACAACATTAACATGATCCACAGGACTTACAAGGACTTACAGTCATTTTAAAGAAGTGGGAAATGTCCTAGGCCCAGTGAATCCTAGTTAAACACTAGTTCCTAACAATCACTGCTTTCTTTTCTAAATGCTTACAAGTTATACATATAGTTGCATTTTTAGAATTTTTCCAGGGATTGATATCAAGCTGGCTACTCTGTCATTTGGTGAGACTGGGGCAAGAAGATACATATTTTGTTCTTCCTTTAGAAATTTGGAATATTTGCTCATTCCAAGTCTTCTGGAATCCCTCCTATCCTCCAAGTCTTATCAAAAATCACTGATAATAGCTGTGAATTCTTCACTGCCAGTTCTCTCAGTATTCTGGGGCAAGTAAAAAATGCAGTGAACTTTATATTTAAGTCCAAGAAAAATTAGGCATCATTCTTTTGAGAATAATGTTCGAAGTATCTTACAAGCTGTTAGAGCAGTTAAATTATAATAATTAATATTGTGTGCAAATAATTTTACCCCAATTAGAAACTTCAAAAGAAAGGGATAAGGGATATTAGGGAATTAACATTTATTGAGTATTCACAATGTATAGGTATCATGAGGTGATTTACATGTTTTCTTACTTGACATTCATAACAGTTCTATGATTTTAGTTATTATCCATTTTACAGATGAGAAAACTAGGTTTTGGAGACGTTAAGTAGCTGCCCTAAATCACAAAGATAAATTGAAAAACTGGGTCTTGAACCCAAAGTCCATATTTTCCCCCCTGCCGTATCAGACATGTAAAATTAAGAGGAATAACACAAAAATGGTCATCCAGACATAACCTTCATCTGATCGGAAAATGACAGCCAGGAGGTTTGTGCCTTCCTCAGTAATTTTGTTCCTTCAGCAGAAAAGTCAAGCCTGAAGCTAACAAAACCTACATGAAAGAAGAATTCTGTGTCCCTAAGATTAGTAAATGTCAAAGAAAATATCCTCTTACCAGGACACTAAGAGTTGGGGAGGTGATTCATACCAAAGGTTGAAGGGGAAACTCTCTTAACAAGAGTTAAGCCCTCATGCCTAAATATGAGAAAATAAGACAGAAACTGTCCTTAGAGCAGAGTGAAGGATAGAAAAAACAAAAGTTAGATGAGGTAAAGATATTATAGTTAAAGCTTAGTTAAGAAAAAGATACTACTACTAATTAACTCACAAAACAGAAACACTCATACTTCTAGAATAAGCTTATGGTTATGGAAGGAGGATGGGGGAACAGATAGGAAGTTTGGGAAGGACCTGTAAACACTGCTATAATTAAAATGAATAACAAACAACACAATATACAATAACTATATAATGCAGAGAACTCTGTTCAGTGTTCTGTGGCAGCCTGGATGGGAGGGAAATTTGGGGGAGAATGGATACATGTATGTGCATGGCTGAGTCCCTTTGTTGTCCATCTGATACCATCACAACATTGTTTGTTAATCAGCTATAACCTGATACAAAATTTAAAAAAAAATTTTTTTTAAGAAAAAGGTAAATATCCTTAGCTGATTGTATCTCTTTACATTTGGTTTAAATTGCAGTGGAAGCCATAAGAGCAGGATGTATAGAAGAGACTGATGCAGGAGGTTGGGGTAGAGTCCAGATATCTCTCTTTTCTTAATTCTCTCTAGCTAATACTAGTGTCCAAATCCAACTGAGAAGTTTGGGCTATTGATTTTGCACAGAATGCTGCCCCAGCATCTAGGAAAGAAACTAAGCAAAGATGTCTTTTAAAATTGAGAATAGTAAATAATTAGTATGTAGTAGACAATGTAACTTTCCATAGAAGTAATACATCCTAAGAAAATGTTTATAAATGTGTTACTAAAAATAATAGTGTGATTTCCCAAGTCTCTATCAGACAAAGTATTTCCTTAATTCATTCAAGATGACTAGACTATGCTTCTAAGAAGACATGACTAGAATGCAATAGAAGTGAAAATAGTAGTGACATACCCAATCGTATTGTTACTTGCTTTGTACAAGTGACTTTGGAGATGTGAAAAAAGAATGAATTAGATAATAAACGTCAATTTATCAATTTATATTTAGCAGTATACAAGGAAAAGGGTGTTTTCATTATAGATGAGCCACACTGATTTTTTACATAGAACCATACCTACCATGGGTTTCCCTGGTGGCTCAGATGGTAAAGAATCTGCCTGTAATGTGGGAGACCTGGGTTTGATCCCTGGGTCAGGAAGATTCCCTGGAGGAGGGCATGGCAACCCTCTCCAGTATTCTTGCCTGGAGAATCCCTATGGACAGAGGAGCTTGGCAGGCTACAGTACATGGGGTTGCAAAGAGTTACACAACTGAGCAACTAAGCATAACATAGCACATACCTACCACAAAAAGGGCAATGAAGTCAGATAATTCTGCCTAACAGAAATAGCCCTTTAAAGCATACAACTTTCCATTTTATTGTGTCTCATCCTTATGCCAGCTATTCATAATAATGGCTGCAGCCAATCAGACCCTAACCTAGTGAGACTTCAGGAGCCTCATCCTATTGGCTATAGTACCGACGGAACCCTTCTGTAGGTCATTCAGTTCCTAGCCCTAAACCCTAATACCTAACGCCCTGATACCTTTCATCACCATTTTTTTTTTCTTTTTGGAAGCAGCTACCACTACAAAAGCAATAGCCCTTATATTCTGAGTATCTACAAGTTACGAGGCAGGCAGTGGGCTCAGCCAGTTTCATAATTAATCTCAGAGCTCATCACGCGTGCATGCTCAGTCGTATCCAACTCTTTGTGAACCTATGGACTATAGCCCACCAGGCTCCTCTGTCCATGGGATTTTCCAGGCAAGAATACTGGAGTGAGTTGCCATTTCCTCTTCCAGGGATCTTCCCAACCCAGGGATTGAACCCAAGTCTCCTATGTCTCTTGCATTGCAGCAGATTCTTTACCGCTTGAGCCATCAAGGCAATAACAAAACTTCTATCAATACCCTCAAGTTAAAGATGAGGAAATGAGGTCAGAGGGCCAGTATGTAGCAGAACTAGAATTGAAACCCAGATATGTCCAGTTCTAAAGCCCATACTCCTGCAATGTGTCACACTGTCCTTCTAACTACAGAGTATCTTCTTCCTCTCCAATACTCACTCTTTCTCTGATCTATCTTTTCTCAGTGTTAAGCACCCTGAATTTTCTAGTATATCTTTTTAATGACTTAGGGTCATTAAACAGCTTTTACTGTTATGCTACAGTTCCAAGTAGCAGTAAACCCAACTCCAACTGGCTTAAACATTCAAGGAGGTTTGTTTGATTCATGCAATTAGAAAATTCAGAGGTAGGGAAGCAGCAAGTGTGCTTTGCTTAGGACTCCAGCCCCATTTCTCTGACATTCTGTTGGTTGTGTTTTACTTTGTGAGTTGGATTTGCAAGATGGTTACAAGCAATCGTGTCACTGCTCACATCCAGGGAAAAGAAGATGCCACTTCAGAGAACATCAGACAAAATTACTAGGGTTCACTCTGATGACTCCCTTTAAACTAGTCTCAGTGACCAAGGACAATAATATGCTATGATATCTTCGATCTCTTCTTCCTCTCCAGAACAATGCCTGACCAAAACATGTTAGCGAGAGAGATAAGAGTACCCAGCTTGGTTAGTCCAGTGGTTCTCAGCCCTGGCCGCATATCCACCTCGTCTGATGAGCTCTGTATACACCACCAATTCTCAGGCCTCACTCTCGATCAAGTTATAATTTTGTTAAATTCTCCCAGTAATTTGTATGTGTATCAGAAGCACCTGGTTTACATTAATGAAACCCCACTCTTTGAGTTAGGAGTAGAGTCAATCCCACACACACCATTAATTCCTCTAGGGTGAAGCAAAGAGGAGATATGAATGGAGAAGAGGCAGTCTCCATGCCTGCTATAGCATTTACCATGCTGTTGCAGCTGCTTGTTTTAATTATGTCACTTCCCCTCTAGACAATAAACTCCATGGGGACCTAAACTGTGTCAACATTATTCATCACTGGATCCCTAGAACCTTGCAGGTACCTGGCATCTAGTAGTAAATGCCCACTGAAACTTTTTAATGAATGAATGAAACTCAGACTATTGGGCTGGCCTCGCAAATAAGCCCTATTTTCCTTTAAAAGAACCAGGCATCTCCTGAAGATTAACCTCTCAGTGTTCACTAACTTTCTCCAGCATAAAACTCTTAGGGTTCTTCTCTGTCTTCATCATAATTTCCAGCAACTTTGTCATGTGTTAAAGGTTCCCTACAGAGCATCCTTCCTCTTCCTCTGCAATATCATCTCTGAGGATCATCTGTACTTATAAGACCTCATTATTAATGAATTCCTCTCAATGCATCCTCAATACAAGAGGTGCGCTCTTTAATTTTTTTCCTTTTGCCAACATAGGGAATGACTACAAAACGACCTTATTTTCATTTAAAAATTAAACTGATGTTCTGTCCAAAGCCTCTTGAATTGTATGAAAGGTAATAACACTAAAAAAAAATCCTAACAATGGACACTTTTACAGCTCCTATATAGACAAAGTACTGCTCTTAGCAGTTTATATGTTACATATTAATATTATCTCTTATAATTATCCCAATAACTTTAGGAGATGAATATCAGTCCTACTTTCCCAGATGGGAAAATTGAGGCACAGGGAAACTATGTGACTTGCCCAAAGCCATACAACTAGTGAGTGGTAAAGCCAGGACTTAAGCCCAAGTCATTTGATTCCAGAATAAGGGCCTTTAACTGCTACAACTTTAATATTCATCAAGAGAGCAAGCAAGGTGTCAACAAGAGGCTAAACTAGATGACAGCAGTGGAAATGAATAGAAAGGGTCATCTGTGTATTCACAGAGAGATACTGCAAAGCAAAGAAGAGCAGTGAAAACTCAGCAATACCTTGGCTTACAGCAAATAGTGAAAATGAACCCATATTATATTGCCATATGTTAGGGCAAGAGAGAAACCTTGACAGAGTATAGGTATTGAATACCTTAAAAGCTGAGCTTTTAAAAAGAGATTTTTATATGATCTGAAGATTGACAGCAACCAGGGGGTTACCTGGAAAGAGTTTGAATGTGAGGGTGGCTGGGGTCAGAAACATGTGGGAATCTGAGGATTGGGGTCCCAGATCCATTGTCTAATACCTGAGTCAGACTATGACTCAAAATTTAAAATTCAACAACAGAATCAAGGTCTCAGAGGCCCAGCCCATGTGGCATACATCCTCTTGAGAGAGGTCCCTGGATTTTAGAAGTCTAGAAATGTGTATAGAGAAATAAGGCAAAACACAGCAGGTGATGCCAGCTGGAACCATCTCTGTTTTATTCATGCCTCGCTGGCAGGCGGCTGGTTCCCAGGAGGTGGCTGAATCTCACAAGGTTCAGATGTTAGAGGAAACAAATAACTAATTGTGCCGAACCTCAGCTTGGATTAATTCTGGGGTATGGACAAGCGTTTGTGTCTCCAGAGCTTGCAGTGAAGTGGAAAGCATGTATTAGCTAGCTTGGTGATCTGAATTGAACAGAAAAATTGAACCACTGCCAAATCTGTGGGTGACTAGATGTCCTGTGTGAGCCCGGATGTCCTGAGAAATCATGGCCATTGTCATGCAAGACCCACCCTTGCAAGGTAAGGCATGTCCCTCCTTTCCCCTAGCAATGCATTATGCTCTCTCTAAAATGAAATTTGTTTGGTTAAATTCTTGTAGAATCATCTTCTATATTCTTCTACCTAGATGAGTAACAGGTTTGTTCCCTGCTGTGTAAAAGAACACTTCCGTTTTACTTGCTTTAAAATTACCTATTTGATGCATCAAGCCCTGCCCTCCTATTCTAGTTCAGTTCAGAAAGGCCAGAATTAGAACAGTTTCTGAATGCTCCGCATATGCAAGATCTTATGCTCAGAGATGGGCAAGTAAAGGGAAAAGGATTAAAAGACTGGTTCTTGTCTTTAAGCAACTCCCAAATCATTGGGGTTGCAGACACAACTTTTTATAATAGAAACCTGTGACCAGTACAATTAAAATGACATAAGATCTCAAGTGAGGATGCAATTCATTATGTTGTAGGAATGTGGGAACACTTCTTAGTGGAGGCAATTCTCAACCTAACTCAAGGTGGGGTAAGATTTCAACAGGAATTGAAAACGGTAGTTTGAATCCTCTGAGATTCCTTTAGAAATGAGGTGAGATATGAAAACAAAATAAAACATTCAAATTGTTGTATTTGCAGGTGTCTATATGAAGACATCTAAGAGGCAATTAGCAATTCAGGATTTTAAGTACAGACATGAGAGCCACATACCTATGGAGATAAGCAAAGCCACAGACCTACATTTGACATGGCAGGAGTGCAGAGATGGAAGAGAAAACTGAGCATGGAACCTTGAGGAATACCTGAGTCTGAGGCAGAGACCAAAATGGAGCCAGCAACATGGGCTGAGGAGCAGTGGGCTCAAGGGAACAGAAAATTATCAGCATATCAACAGACTAGGGCCTCTGAAACATCCATCATGCAGGATCAAGACTGAGAAGAAGCCATAAGATTTGATATTTAGAAACCATTGTCAACCTTCATAAGAGTAGCTCCAGTAGAGGAGGGAGTGTGGAAGCCTGACTGAAATGCACTAAGAAATAAAAGGGAGATAAGGGAATGTTTGGAGCTCTTCTTTTTCACTAAGTGGGATAAAAGGGAGGTGGCATCTTGAATAGAAAGCTGGAAAAAGAACAGGATTTTGCTAGTAGCAATGCTTAGGCATTATATAAATTACCTGAACCAAGAAATTAGGGTTTATAGTCTCAGAGAGTGCAATACAAATGCATAAGTTATTTATGGACATTATGTATGTCATGGGTTTATGGTTTTAATAGGTGTTATATCAACAGATTTCTGGGCTTCCCAGGTGGCTCAGTGGTAAAAGAATCCTCCTGCCAATACAAGAGATGTGGGTTCGATCCTTGGATTGGGAAGATCCCATGGAAGAGGAAATGGCTACCCACTACAATATTCTTGCTTGGAGAATCTCACGGACAGAGGAGCCTGGAGGGCCACAGTCCATAGGGTCACAAAGAGTCAGACACGACTGAAGTGACTGAGCATGCAGGTAGATAGCAGTTGTTTTCTTTACCTGGCTGTTCTTTTGGTGAACTGAACCTGCTCTAGTAATATAGTTCCAGCAAGGGCTACCAACCTTAATACACACACACATACACACACAAATGCCCATGAATTTTTTGGATCAAGTGATAAGCATGTAACGAACTTGTGATTTTTCAAACAGGACCTAGCAGAGGAGATCGAGTCCCTCTCTAAAAGCAAAGTTGGAACCCGACCATGGAAGCTGCTAGTAGCTGTGTTTCAAGCCTAGAGGAACAAATTAAGAGTGAGAGAATAAATCTGATAAATAATGAGAAGCAAAGACAGTAGATAAAGAGAAAGAAACATGAGATCCCTGCAGATATTCAAGTCCCTGATTCCAGAGGTCCCAAAGGCCCAGCCCTACCCCCGCCCATCTTGCAGTTTTGTGAGACTTCCAATAAATTTCTCTTTTCATTTCAGCTAGATGAGCTCCCATCAAATGAAATTAAGAGTCCTGAATACTATAGAAGTATTGGCAAAGGGTGAAGAAGAATTTTTAGAAGTTGCACTTCTTTTTGAGATTTTCTATGGATGAAAATATTTTCAATATTCTTTTAGTTGACAATTGTATAGCTGGAGTTGGAAGAACATGACAACACAGAATATGACTTGGTAGAAAACTTGAAGGTAATATTAAGCATGTAACACTCACTAGAAGACCCTCAGTAAATGTCTGAGAAGTGGAATAGAGTAGGTTTATGTACCCAGAGTTTGGAGCCAGATGACCTGGATTAAAAACCTGGCTCTACCACTTAACGGCTGTGGTCTTGAGCAAATTTTCCTTTTTATTGCGCTAAAGTACATATAACATAAAAATCTGCCACTTAAGCTATTTTAAAGTATACAATTCAGGGACACTTAATATATTCACAATGTTGCGTAACCATAGACATTATTGAGTTCCAGAATATTTTCATCATCCCAAAAGGAAACCTTATAACCATCATAGTGGTTTCTCTTTCCTCCCTACCTCTAGCAATCACTAATCTGTTTCTGTCTCTATTAATTTGCTTACTCTGGACAGAATCATATAATACATGGTATATTGTATGTGACTTCTTTCACTTAGCATGACATTTTCAAGATTCATTCTTCTTATACATATATCAATCCTTTATTCTTTTTATGGCAGAATAATATTCTGTTGTACACATATTTTCCATTTTGTTTATCCACTCACTATTTGATGAATATTGGGTTGTTTCCAACTTTTGACTGTTATGAATAATGATGCTATGAATATTTGTGTACAAGTTTTTGTTTGAACATCTGCTTTCAAATCTTTGTTTGTGATATGATAACTCTATGTTTAACTTTTTGAAACACCCCCAAATTGTTGTACTTTTTACATTTTATAGCGATTTAAGAATTGTTTCTTTTCCTTGAATACACTTGCCAAAAGTAACAAGTGTATTTATTGTTTCTTTTAAAAGAGATTGTTAATTTATTAAACAATTCAATAATTTTTCCATTTTACAATTCATTAGTGTTATTTTTAAATTTTAACTTTTCTAAAATTTGAATGTATCTTTCAATAGATGTCAAAGACATTTGGCAATGGCCAAGTAGAGGCAATGGCCAACTACAGTTGCAGTTGCTACATACATGTGATCTTAGCCACACATAGAAGCTATATTCATCCAATTTTCACCTTAGATGAGTTATTAATATTTGCATTGATAGCCCAACATGGAGTTACATTTTCATTTTAACTTAAAAATGATTTCTGCATTTTACTTAAAATGTAACCCAAAATATCATGTCATGGAACAGCATTGAAATGAAAATTTTTGTGTATACAGATGATTTTCTGTCTCATACAGAGCAATACAATTAAAGGTAGTAGAAAATGACAGATTTTTCAGGTAGATAATAGAATATAGAAATATAAGAACAGGAATGTGACCAATGCCAGTTGACTTCCTAGCGATGCTGTCATCAAGCTATACGTACTTCAGTTAAGGGGGAATAATTATTAGTTTAACCCAGTAGAAAACGTAAGTGAACCACTTTCAGTATGCTTTCAAATTAAACTGTCAGTTCTGAAGGTGAATTGTGGTTATGTTCAGAAGAATAGGAATAAAAAGCAGTGTGTCACCATAATGTATGCAAAAAAAGATGCAGGAGGGATTTCAGACAGTGTGAAGAAGACTCAAACTAAAAATGTGGTTGTAAGAGTGAAAAATAAGAAAGTAGTATACAATTGTATTAATGATTTTATACTGCACTATATTTATTTACAGATGACACAATTGTATGTTAGAAAATTCTAAGAAGTCTCCCCCAAAACTATTAGAACTAGTAAGTCAATTTACCAAGATCACAGTATACTGAGTCAATATACCCAGACTGATTGTATTTCCATACAATAACAAATGGAAATTATATTTTACAAGAACAAGATAGAAATGTGCAAAACCATATTTCTATATACTAGCAATTGAAACTAAAACTAAAACAATATCTTTTGCAATAGTATAAAAAACATATAATGTTAATAAAACTTGCAAGAACTCTACGTTGAATACTAAAAAATTATACCTAAGAAAAATTAAAGAAGAGCTAACAGTATGAAAAGATAAATCACGTTCATGGTTTGGAAGACTTAAGCTGTCAGTTCAGTTCAGTTCAGTTCAGTCGCTCAGTCGTGTCCGACTCTCTGCGACCCCATGAATTGCAGCACGCCAGGCCTCTCTGTCCATCACCAACTCCCGGAGTCTACCCAAACCCATGTTCATCGAGTCGGTGATGCCATCCAACCATCTCATCCTCTGTCGTCCCCTTCTCCTCCCGTCCCCAATCCTACCCAGCATTAGGGTCTTTTCCAATGAGTCAACCCTTCGCATGAGGTGGCCAAAGTATTGGAGCTTCAGCCTCAACATCAGACCTTCCAATGAACACCCAGGATTGATCTCTTTCAGGATGGATTGATTGGATCTCCTTGCAGTCCAAGGGACTCTCAAGAGTCTTCTCCAACACCACAGTTCAAAAGCATCAATTCTTCGGCGCTCAGCTTTCTTCACCATCCAACTCTCACATCCATACATAACCACTGGAAAAACCATAGCCTTGACTAGACGGACTTTTGTTGGCAAAGTAATGTCTCTGCTTTTAAACATGCTATCTAGGTTGGCCATAACCTTCCTTCCAAGGAGTAAGCGTCTTTTAATTTCATGGCTGCAGTCACCATCAGCAGTGATTCTGGAGCCCAAAAAAGTAAAGTCTGACACTGTTTCCACTATTTCCCCATCTATTTCCCATGGAGTGATGGGACCAGATGCCATAATCTTAGTTTTCTGAACGTTGAGCTTTAAGCCAACTTTTTCACTCTCCTCCTTCACCTTCATCAAGAGGCTCTTTAGTTCTTGGATTAGCATGATATTGAATGGTTTGCCTTGGAAACAAACAGAGATCATTCTGTCATTTTTGAGATTGCATCCAAGTACGGTAATCCAAATCTATGCCCCAACCAGTAACACTGAAGAAGCTGAAGTTGAAAGGTGCTATGAAGACCTACAAGACTTTCTAGAACTAACACCCCTCAAAAGATGTCCTTTTCATTTTAAGGGACTTGAATGCAAAAGTAGGAAGTCAAGAAACACCTGGAGTAACAGGCAAATTTGTCCTTGGAATACAGAATGAAACAGGGCAAAGGCTAATAGAGTTTTGCCAAGAGAATGCACTGGTCATAGCAAACACCCTCTTCCAACAACACAAGAGAAGACTCTACACGTGGACATCACCACATGGTCAACACCGAAATCAGATTGATTATATTCTTTGCAGCCAAAGATGGAGAAGCTCTATACAGTCAGCAAAAACAAGACCAGGAGCAGACTGTGGCTCAGTTGTCAGTTCCCAGGTTATTAAAACAATAACCAGGTTTAATGCAATTACAATAAAAAAACCAGCAGGCGTTTTTATTTTTTAAGAAATCAACAAGCTGATTCTAAAGTTGTATATAGAATTGCAGTAAGCCTGGAATAGTCAAAATCATCTTGAAAAAGTAGAATAAAGTCAAAGAAATTATAAAATCTGATATTGACTTACAATAAAGCTATGGTAATCAAGACTGAGTGTGGCATTTGTGCGTGTGTGCTAAGTTGCTTCAGTCATGTCCAACTCTTTGCAACCCATGGACTGTAGCCCACCAGGCTCCTCTGTCCATGGGATCCTCCAGGAAAGACTACTGGAGTGGTCTTCTCCAGTGGCATTTGTATAAGGATAGACAAAGAGATAAATGAAACAGAAAAGAGAATCCAGAAACAAATCCCCACATATGTAGTCAATTGATTTTCAACAAAGGTGCCAAGGCAAATTGCTGCGGAAAGGAAAATCTTTTCCACAAATGGTGCAAAAACAATTATTAATAGATATGTGTGATTAAAAAAAAATTTGAACTTCAACCCCTATATATGCATATGTGCTCAGTCGTGTCTGACTCTTTGCAACCCCATGGACTGCAGCCCTCCAGGCTCCTCTGTTTATGGGATTTTACAGTCCACACTGGAGTGGACTGCTATTTCCTTCTCAGGGGATCTTCCCAATCCAGAGACTGAACTCACTGTGTCTCCTGCAATGGCAGGTGGATTCTTTACCACTGAGCCACCTGAGAAGCATTTAACTCATATACCAAATATAAAAATTTACATTAAATAGAGAGTACACCTAATGCAAAAGACAAAATAGTAAACCTTCTAGAAGAAAATATAGAAAAATATCTTTACAACTTTGGCATAGACTAGTAAGACACAAAAACCATATAATTAATAAATCGAACTTTATCAAAATTAAAATTTATGCCTATCAAAAGATACCATTAAATAAAAATACAAGCCAGAGATTGGGAGAAAATATTTACAATATTTTGTAAACACCTATATCTGGAAAAAGATTTATATCCAAGATATAGATATATATTTTTTTTAATTACTAATATTAAATATATTTTTAAATATATATATTTAAGCACCTATAAATCAGTAGTAAAAGTAATACATAAAAATTAGAATTAAAGATCTGTGAATAGCCAATAAGCACATGGTTTTTCCAGTAGTCATGTACAGATGTGAGAGTTGGACTATAAAGAAAGCTGAGCACAGAAGAATTGATGCTTTTGAACTGTGGTGTTGGAGAAGACTCCTGAGAGTCCCTTGGACTGCAAGGAGATCCAACCAGTCCATCCTCAAGGAAATCAGTCCTGAATATTCACTGGAAGGACTGATGCTGAAGCTGAAACGCCAATACTTTGGCCACCTGATGCAAAGAACTGACTCATTTGAAAAGACCCTGATGCTGGGTAAGATTGAAGGCAGGAGGAGAAGGGGACGATAGAGGATAAGATGGTTGGATGGCATCACCAACTCAATGGACATGAGTTTGAGTAAACTCAAGGAGTTGGTGATGGACAGGGAAGGCTGGCATGCTGCAGTCCATGGGATCACAGAGTCGCACTTAACAGAGCGACTGAACTGAACTGAATAAGCACGTGGAAAGACATTTAACATCATTAGTCATCAGGGAAAATATGAATTAAAACCACAGTAGAAAACCACATCAAATCCAGAAGAATTAAAGTTTTTTTAAGTAAATAGAAAATGTTGACAAAAATGTGGAGTAGCTGAAATTCTTACTCACTGTTGGTGCAATTTAAAGACTATTTTTAAAGACTTTGTCCATTTTTTAATAAAGTTAAACATATACCACAGGTACATAAGTTGTCAAAATACATCAAATTATATTTAACATCTGCATACTTTATTGCATGGATAATATAACACAATAAAATTTTTTTTAATTTAAACTTGGTCAAATCCTTACAGCCGAAGAGGCCAAAGTTTAAAAAATTGAGAAACTTGTTCTAAGTGATCTGTTGTTTGAAGTTATACTCTTAATTTCCTGTTTGCCACAGCTGTTATTTAGGAGACTGTATTTTTTAGTGGTTCTCAAATGGTTGAATTTTTGTTATTTAAATACAGTTGTTGGGGCTTCCCTGGTGGTCCAGTGGTTAAGAATCCACCTAGTAATGCAAGGGACACCAGTTCAATCCCTGCTCCGGGAGGAGCCCACATGCCTTAGAGCAGCTAAGTCCGTGCACCACAACTACTGAGCCAGAGCTCTGGAACCCTTGAGTCACAGGTACTGAGCACGCCTGCTGCAACTATTGAAGCCCGCTTGCCTAGAGCCACTGCTCCACAACAAAAGAAGCCACTGCAATAAGAAGCTCATGCACTGGAACTTGAGAGTACCCCCTACTCGCTGCATCTAGAGAAAGCCCACACACAGCAACAAAGATCCAGCAGAGCCACAAAATTAAATAGATAAATAGATCTTTTAAAAAAATAAATACAGTTGTTAATTCTTAGTTTTAGTATATTATGGTCACGAATGTAATCTGTATAATTTCTATTATTGATATTTATAAAGATTTTTCTTTTGGAGCAAGTGGATGATGAATTTCCATAAAGGTTTTATTAACAATTTTTTAAAGCCTGCCTGAAATACACAAATAGATCTAAAAGAGAATAGAAAACAGAGAAAATAGAGAATAGGAAACAGAAATGAAAACAGAAAAGATTCTATTTTTTATATTTTTTATATTGTCAATGATTAATTTTTCCTTATATTTTGAATGAATTTTGCACTATGTATCTCAAGGGAATGTTATTTGGTCTGCTTGAAAATATTTTCATCTGGAATTATACCTATTATTAAAATAACACTTTTCATTTTAAACTTGTATCACATTGTTTTATATGTATTTCCTGCAAACAGAATTTAGTTGATTCTGACAGAATGTTTTAAAGGCAATCTGAAAATTCAGATCTTTAATTATGTCATTCTTATCTCAGTAATTTGCAGCTGTAATTGATATATCAGATCCTTATTCTTCCATCTTGTTTTGATGTTTTCTGTTTTCATGTTTCCTTAGTGTTTTCTTTTTGTAAGACTTTTCAGATGGATCATGTTTCTTTTTGTCCTGCTTTTTTATTCTATTGATTGCTTTTTAGTTTTTTAAAGTCTCTATTCTCTAGTTGTCAGTCAAATATAAAATGGTATCTGCTACCTTTCTCTGTACAACTTCTCACAAGCAGCCTGATAGTAAATCTATCAGTTTATAAACTTCTTTACAATTAATTAGAGTCTACATTCACATTATTATCAAATTTGTTTATCTATTATATATCTTTGATAATAAATTTTGACATCTGCCCTCAGTTCTATAGGCAGATTTACAATACTCAGTTTTGAACAATGGTTTTCAAACTTTGTTCCATGGGGTCCTCTGGTTCTGAAGAGGTCCCTCACAGTAACCTGTGATTGGGTCTCTTGGTTCTTCATATCTTTTTAACCAGAGAATGACAAGAATAGATGTTTCATATTTGGAGTTTTCCAGGAAGAAATTTTTATCTCCAGATAAAGAGTTTAGTGACTAAAACACATGTGATAAACACTGATTCAGACATGTCCTTATTTTAATTGGATTCAGACCTAAGGACAGCCCTTTTCCAGCCTAAGTTCTCCATTCTTTGGCTTTTCCTTCAAGTAATTGCTATCAAGGAGAATATATATTTCTGAGTCTCTGCATATCTGAGATGTCCTCTTGATATTTCACTAGCTAACAATGTCTAGGCTGGGTATAAAACTCTAAGTTACAAACTTTGTTTCTCAAAGCTGTATAAAACACTCCATTTTCTTCTAAATTTAAGCTTTCAGAGTGAAAGCCAAAAAATGGCCAGATTTTCGTTATTTCTTCCCTCCCCCCTTTTTTTAAGGTAGTCTGTTTCTTCCACTTATGTTTGTGGAAGTATTTTCTTATCCTTATGAATTAAAATTGTTGCCAGGACATGTCCTTATGTGTGCCTTTGTGCACTGACTGTCTGGAACATAATGATTTTTTTCAATATGGATCTTACTTCTGCTCATGAATTTTTCCTGTTATATCTTTAATTATTGCTTTTTTTCCATTAGTTTATCTTCTTCAAGAATACCAATTATCCATATAATTACTCTCTGTTCTTTAATGTCCTTATATTTTGTATTCTGTGGAGGAAGTCCAATAGTTCCCAGTTTCTAGACACTCCAGTTATTATTTAAGAAACATGTTCTCTCTCTAGGAAGGACTTCTAGGTCTCCTAGATACTCTTTCTTCACTTGCAATAAAGTATTCTTCACACACTCCATGTGGTTTTTTTCTCCCTCTGTATTTATATTTGAACAAGTAGAAATCTATTCATATATCGAGTTTATCAGAGGGAGGCACAGAAACCCACTCCAGTATTCTTGATGGGGAGAATCCCATGGACAGAGGAACCTGGCAGGCTACAGTACATGGGGTTGCAAAGAGTCAAACATGACTGAAGTGGCTGAGCATGCATATGGTGTTTATCGAAAGATAGGAAAGTTGAAATAGCCTTCACTCCACTCTATCAGATGTGCACAGCCTCTAGACAGGTTTCCAGCGTGACTTCCTCTAATGCACCCTTCTTCTAATGTGGTTCCGTCTTGCTCCAGCAACACTGTCTAATTTCCTGGGCCTGTGAACCTACAATGTACATAAAAATCTGCAATTCTTAGCATGAACTGTTACCAGGGTTTGGGGGGTGGTGCTTTGGTTTAATTTTTGGTTTTGTTTTTGGTTGGTTTGTTTCTGATCCAACCTAAACCTAAGGAGCTTTACCTATAAGACATTTTCCCCTGAAAATGCAATATGCCTCCCCCAGTCCTCTGACTCTGGAGAAGGCAATGGCAACCCACTCCAGTACTCTTGCCTGGAGAATCCCATGGACAGAGGAGCCTGGTAGGCTGCAGTCCATGGGGTCGCTAAGAGTCGGACCCGACTGAGCGGCTTCACTTTTACTTTTCACTTTCATGCATTGGAGAAGGAAATGGCAACCCACTCCAGTGTTCTTGCCTGGAGAATCCCAGGGATGGCGGAGCCTGGTGGGCTGCTGTCTATGGGGTCACACAGAGTCGGACACGACTGAAGCGACTTAGCAGCAGCAGCAGCAGTCCTCTGACTCAGCCAAACCTGACCTTATTTTCTTAGAATCCAAGCTGTTTTCTGAGATTTTTAATTTCTCTGGATGTAGAATGATGCAACAATACTCTCAGCCCACACAGGTAAAAGTCTACCTACCCAGTTATCTTAATAATGGACAGACAAGAGGACACAGTGCCTTCCTTCCTCATTTCAAAGGGTTTTTTGTGTCATGTATTAAAGCTGACTAGGTGTGCTATAGAAAGAGATTTAGGTAGTTTTACCTCAGTCTTGATTTATAGTTAGTATAGATTCTTTCACAATTTTGAGATGATTCTGCCCATTGTTTTTATTTTGATATTTAATTTATTATGCTTTTTCTTTATCTTCATAGGCATTTTAGTTAAAAAAAAAAAAGTTGGGAAAGACTTCATCAGGGGCATTAAGCCAGGCTCCATTTTCAGCTGGAACTCCTATAGCTTCTTAATAAATAATTAAAACACGTCTGGGAAGGATATTCAGCAACTAAATCAATGCTAGAGATTATTCACTAAAGATGTGAAATCCGGGTATCTGGATGTAAAAAGAGAGAAAACACTGTTTTTTCAAGAGCAAAATAAAATTCCTAACAACTGACTAAGATCCCTTATAGAAATAATGACAAAGAACAGTATTCCCAAAATAAAAGGCTTATGCTGAGAGCTCAAGTTGCTCTCCTCCCAAGCAGAATTAAGAGTACCGTTCTGCAGATTTGGGACTAATGTCACCACATCGAGCCCTAGCTATAACGCAGGCAATAATATTTTGTAGAAAAGAATGCCATGTGGCAGCCCTGCTAATCTTCTGGATGAGAATAAGTTGGAAGTTGGCAACATGTATTGACATGCCTTGGACTAAAAGAAGTACTTAACATGACACTGCAGTTTTTAGGGCTCTTCAGAGATAAGAGATACACAGTCAAACACAGTGCAAAATATGGGCAACTGTAAAACAGCTGAACACCAAGCACTTCCGTCAAATGAAATTTTAAAAACATGTTCAAACAAAAGCCTAGAGGTAAAAGGGAGCAGTTAGTAGTTGATGGCTCTTTGAGTGGAACGTGGGGGAAATGTTTCTAGATGAGGGTCCAGTAAAGGCTGAATCTTGTCATCATTTTTAAAAAGAATTTAGGTTAAATTCTTCAGTTAAAGAACTTAAAGAAATGTGTAGATGACTCAGTATGGGAGTTGAAACTGCTTCCACAAAGAACAAAATGTTCCCCCATGAGAAATATGAGCTCCCCATGTCTATGCCCTAAATAAAGAATGCTCCATCACTCTTCTGAGGTTAATGTTGATATCCCTAACCTTCCAAGAGTTGAACAGCTCCAAGTTTTTCACCAGCCAAATGAGCAGAATTTAGTAAGAAAAGGGCTTTGCCGTGTTAAAGAAAGGCTAAAACTGCAGCCTTATTGTTGTTCAGTTGCTAAGTCGTGTCTGACTCTTTGCCACCCCATGGACTGCAGCACGCCAGGCTTCCCTGCCCTTCACTATCTAAGGCAAAACTGCAGCCTGCTTAAGCCTGATTTACCAAGCAAGAAGTACCATAAAGCAAGACAGGAACAGGGATGGAACCTGAGCAGCTGAGACCAGGATGAGATCAGAAGGTACACAAAATATCTTTAAAAGCAGAATCTCAGTATTCTGGCAACACATAACAGGGAAGCATCTTGTTTGAACTAGTCTGCCCTGGCCTTTCAATAGGAGGGGCCCTGCTAATCTCAGATAAAATTATTTTAGAACTGAAACAGAATTTAGAGATTATCTAGTCTAGCCCCCTCACTTGAGGACACTTAGGCCCTGGGAGATTAAAAGGCTTGCTGGGCTCATGCAATAAATTAGTCGTAGAAGTGGAATTATAATCCCAAACCTCCTGATGCTCACTGAGATATTCTTTCCACTACAACACCAATCTCCTCATGACTCTTCTTATGGAAATTCTAAGAGAGGTAGTATGATATAGTGGAAAGAGAACTTTATCAACTATAAATTTTGAGTTCCAAGCTTTTCTCTCCTAGTTTGAATAATTGAATCCTAGAAGTCATGACTTCATTTAGTTCAACTTGCCTCCCAAAGAAAGAAACCCCTACATAATATCCTGAACAACTATGTGGGTGACTGGGCTTTTGCAAACCCCTCCAGGAGTGGGTATCTCACTACCTGGGAGGGAGCTGATACTGCTCAATGATCTGTAAGCTTCCAAAGCGTCTATAAAACTTCTATTTTAACCTCCAAGAAGGGGTTTTTATCTCCTCTACATGTTAGCACTGTTCATTTCTGGAGCTATAAACTGAGAATTATAAAGCTGAGACTGAGAAACAAGAAAGAGCTTTGCCATGTTAAAGAAAGGCTAAAACTTCAGCCTTGTTGTTGTTCAGTTCATAATGTAGTCATGGATATGACCCTTAATTACTATTAAATATGAAAAAGGATGCCAACAAGTACCAAGCACATATAAACAATAAATATTAGACACTATTTTCATTAACTATTACATAGTTCTTTCAATATCTTGTGTTCAGACTATATTTCCACTTCCTTCAAGCAGGCAGCATAGAAAATGGCTTATAGATGAGGAGTCAGCAAACTTTCTACAAAGGACCAGACCATAAATATTTCAGGCTTTGAAAGCCATACATCACTGTCACAACTACTCAACTCTACATTTCTAGTATGAAAGCAGCCACAGAGACTATGGGAATAATGGATGTGACTGTGTTCCAATAAAATTTGACTTATAACAACAGAGGGCTGGCTGGGTTTGACAGGCCATAGTTTGCCAATCTCTGCACTAGATCCTTCACTGTCCTCACCATCCTCCTTTAGCTTGTCAATGCCCCTTTTAAAACGTGTCATTGAAAGCTAAACACTCTGCTCTAACAGAGTGCTTTTATGTCAGGGCCAGTAAAAAAATATAAAATAGGGTTACTAAATACCATGAATAGGATACAATAAGTCAGTTGTTGTGGTTCAAGACGGTCACTTTTTTAAATAAGGAAAGTACTTACATTAATTTTAGTTTACAATGTGCTTTCAGAAATACTTTCATTTAATTTTACTCACTGCATCCCATTATTGGCTTATATTAGTTCTGAGGTCAATTAGAAATCTTGAGAATAAGAATGAGGTGCTTTATTAAAGCAAAGAGAATAAGTGAAACTCAACAATCCAAATAGTGCACAACCTCCAGCCCCCTTTTGCTAATTATCCCTCAAAATTCTGAGAGGAGGACTTATATTTTCTAATCCTGAGAAGGATAAGAGATTAAAGGATTACACTCTCAGGAAATATGCCTTTAAAAAAGATACTAACATTTGAGAATCATGAACTAAACAGCGGGGTTCTTTCTGAATGGAGAGTGAAATCCACTTTGGTAATTTTCAAGCTCTGCCCATAAATATGTAATCTTCAATTAGCTTTTTAGTGCCTCATTTTTAAATACAAATGGAGAGCCAAGGATCACCAGGCATTTCAGAAAAATCTCCAGTTAATATTTAGAGACCAATATAAGCATGAAAACAAGGAAAGGAAGGGGGAATTAAAAACAAAAGCTGAAGAACTAGAAATAATACAAGGAATTTTAAAAGAAACCTTACTCCAAAAATCTGTTTAATATTTTCAGAGAGATTTTTTTTTAAAGCTACTAGATTTACTAAACAAGAATAAAATGCCATGAAAAATGAATATTCAAATATTTTAAAATATAATATAGGAAAAAGTATATAGAAAGATGAGAAGATAAAATTGAGAAGGCCATCAAAAGAGCTGAATAAAAAGAAAAAGTGAGAATATCAACAAAGAATATTTAACAAATAACAAACAGGAATTCTACAAATAATTAACAGAGAAGGCATTAACAGAGAAGGGCATAATCTAAGAAATAACATAGGCAAATTTCTTAGAACTGAAGAAAATTAAGATTCCCAGTTGAAATGATCCCTGAGAGCACAAAGCCCCTTGGCAAATTATAGATCAAGTGTTAGAAGTTACTCAGACAACTAATCTTTATTAACCTGGTCTAAGCGCTGATGGTTCCACAGCAAACAAAAAAACAATTTCTGACTTCAGATATTTATGCTAATGGTGACCAGTCCTCTTCACGCATCTCCAAAAGATCCTCTCCACTAAAAGAAACAATTTTCCCATAGTAAAGAGAGTTTGTGCATGCTAAGTTGCTTCAGTCATGTCTGGCTCTTTGTGACCCCATGGACTGTAGCCCGTCAGGCTCCTCTGTCCATGGGACTCTCCAGGCAAGAATACTAGAATGGGTTGCCATGCCCTCCTCCAGGGGATCTTCCCAACCCAAGGATCGAACTCCCATCACTTATGTCTCCTTCATTGGCAGGTGGGTCTTTACCACTAGCACCACCTATTTAGCTCTTAGTAAATCATAAGCCTGGTCCAGATAATCACCCTGACCGCTCATGCCTAACAGACCCACTCCTAGCCCTGAATTACTAATTCACACAGTGTAAGAGACAATCACTGAGGCATGTATTAATAGAAAGTATATTGCTTACCTCGGACCTACCCTGGCTTTCACACTTTCACAGTTTTTCAGAACACAGGAATCATTTGCTAAATAGTGACAAGAATTCTTAGCAAAGAATAGAGGGTCCATCAGAAAAGACAGATTTGTCACTGCCCTTTGATTGGTTTGTAAGTGGCCACTGGATTCCCTAACTCACTAGTTTAATTTAAATCCCAGGCAGCTGAGAACAACTGGGGGTGATCTGACTCCCAGAAAGAAGGAAAGAGCTCTGGAGACCAGAACGTGTTCCAAGATGGGATTTTGACCTAGACAGAATAAGGAATCAGAAATTAGAAAGAAGTGCTCACCATAGGCAAGAATTTTAGATTGGAGAAGACCTAAGAGACTGTCATACAATCCAGGTACCTATACAATGCATGAATGGCCTCTACAGCATTCCAGACAGGTAAGCATGTAGTTCTCCTGGGACTGCCTCACCTTACAATTGAATAGAGCTTCCCTGCATATCCTAAACTGAAATTTCCCTCAAGTAAGTTTAACTTTAGACTTAGGTGGTGCTGTCTGTGTCACTCGGAAATCAATCCTGGTTGCTTCCATCTAAAATGAGATCTGGAAAGGCAGGATGTTACAAATCTGAGATAGTGTAGGGAGTGAATGTAACCCAATGAGTAGAACTCAACTTCATGTATCACATCCACTTTTTTTCCTTCCCTTTGCCTCAGAAGAAGAGGTTCTCTCCTCCCATGAAAAGCTCATCTCTCCATCCATTCTATCCCAGCGGTTCTCAACCTTTAAAGTGACTCAGAATTACCTGGAGAACTTAATAAAATATAGATAGCTGGTTATCACCCCAAAGTTTCTGATTCATATGGTCTGGAGTATGACTCAAGGATTTGCATTTCTGAATTACCAAGTGATGCTGATGCTGCTGGTCCAGGAATCATATATTAAGAATCACTACTCTTGACTGGGGTTAAAAACTTCCTGTTAAGGGCCAGATAGTAAATAGATTAAGCATTGCAGGGCATATGGTCTCTGTTGCAGCTACTCAATTCTGCTGCTGTAGTGTGAAGGCAGCCAAAGACATTATGTGTAGATGAATGGATATGGCTGTGTTCTGTGATGTTGAAGAAGACACTTAAGAGTCCCTTGGACTGTAAGGAGATCCAACTAGTCCATCCTAAAGGAAATCAGTCCTGGGTGTTCATTGGAAGGACTGATGCTGAAGTTGAAACTCCAATACTTTGGCCACCTGATGCGAAGAACTGACTCATTTGAAAAGACCCTGATGCTGGGTAAGATGGTGGGCGGGAGAAGAAGGGGATGACAGAGGATGAGATGGTTGGATGGCATCACTGACTCAATGGACATGAATTTGAGTAAACTCCAGGAGTTGGCAATGGACAGGGAAGCCTGGCGTGCTGCAGTCCATGGGGTCGCAGAGTCAGACACGACTGAGAGACTGAACTGAACTGAACTGTGTTCAAATAAAACTTTACTTACAAAACCAGGCCATGGACCAGCCTGCAGGCTGTCATTTACAACCCCCTGCTCTAGACTCGTGCCCAGAGTTCTACTCTCATCCCTTCATTTTATAGACAAGTTTCTTGAACAGTTCAACACTCATTGTTTCCACTTCATCATTTCCCATTTACTCGGCAATCCTTGTAATCTGGCTTATACCCACTCTGTTCCACTGAAATTGATCTCAGCAAAGTCATCAGTACTGCCATATGAGAGCTTTCAGTCCTTTTCTTATCTGCATTTTTCTCTTACAATGATTGTTGGTTTTATCATCTTTCTTAGAACATCTTCCTCCATCAGCTTCTTTGACAGCACTCCCTTATAGCGCCTGTCATACTTATCTTTCTGCTGCTTCTGAGTTTTCCATTTCTCTGGCCAAGACCAGTTTCGTGGAATCAGAACAATACAGCTGCACAAAACCCAGTATTTAGAAGGGCCCCTGCATGGAGCTTAATGTACTATAGTCACTGTCTCAAATTCTTAAAAATTTTCTCTTTGAATTTCTGTTTTGTAAGTGAAGTCCAATGGAACACGCAATGGGCTTGGAGTCTCAGCTCATGTTCATCCTCCTCCTGCTACCTCCTGAGATGGGTTCTCCATGCCCACTGCCATGCCCCCATGCATGGCTTCCCTCACCCTACACCTCCATTCCATAACTGTTGCCACTCTCTGCCCCTGGAAAGGGCCTGGGCACCATAATGGGAGGATCAGGGTTGGGGACACATTCCATTCTTGTGCCACACCAGCAGCACCATGGCACGTGTGCCAGGTGACCAACAAGAGGCTGTCTCAGCCCATGAACTTCTTGGTACTCCCATCTAGGTACTCAGTGTGTCGTGACTCAGAGGTTTAAAGATCCTTGGGGGTCACACATCTGCCATGAGTTGGGGCAGGAGACCATGACTGGCTCCAATTTCCCCATACCCACCAACCTCTGGCCAGGGTGTGGTGTGGAAATTCCACGCTGACAGAAGGAAAACTTAGCATCCTCTGGGGCCAAGCAAATGAGGATGCATATGGTGGGACAGGGCCTGCACTTGACACACAAGCACTGTCTTGCCAGAATATGCCTTCAGCTGGCTCTAAGGGAAGGAGGAAGAAAGAATCCCCTCTCTTCATCCAATCTTCCTGAGTTTGGGTTGAATTTATCTCTTCTGCCAGCTCAAGGCAATCTCCATAAATGAGCCATGAAATAATATGAAATGTGTTATTTCAGTAATTTCACATTCAAGTGAAATGATATGATATTTGCATTTAAAACTGACACTCCTGAAAGAAGCCAGTCATAAAAGACCACATAGTGTATAATTCCATTTATCCTAAATGTCCAGAATAGACAGGACTACAGAGAAAGAAAGTAGATTAGTTGGTTACCTAGGGCTAGGGGAGGGTGTAGGTGGGACTGTTAATGGGTGTGGGGGATTTCTTTCCAGGATGATGAAAAATGTTCTAAAATTAGATTGTGGTGGTGATTGCATAACTTGGTTCATGTACTAAAACTACTGAACTGCACACTTTAAATGGGTGAATTTATTGTATGTAAATTATATCTCAGTAAAGCTGTTGGAAAAAAACTGGCATTGCACAATATAAAGATGAATGATAAAAATTCACGCTAACTCAAACATTTAAATTTTTTCTTTATTGGAATGACATTGAATGCAAATAAAAACCACCATGATGTCAAGAGAGAGACCGCAGAAGAAAAAAAAAGCTTTGTAGAACTTTTTTTTCTTGTTTTGACCAATGAGTCCTATATTTTCATTTACATTGGCTTTGCCTCTGACCTCTTAAATATTGGTGATTCCCATGGTTTTACCTTGAGCTGTTTTTCCATACAGTCTGATTCAAGATTCAAATTTCAGCTACCATATGCTTCTTCATGCCTCACAAATCTTTATTTCCAGCCCAGACCACTCCATCCACAAATATCCAAAGGCCCACTGGATATCTCCACAGGCACTTAAAATGCAGCATATATACCCATGAAAACATGCTCAGTTTGTTGTGTCCAACTCTTTGAAACCCCATGGACTGTAGCAGGCCAGGTTCCTCTGTCCACAGGATTTTCCAGGCAAGAATACTAGAGTGGGTTGCCATTTCCTTCTCCAGGGGATATTCCCCACCCAGAATTAAACCCATGGCTGTGCAGTGTTTCCTGAATTGCAGGTGGATTCTTTACCGCTGAGCCACCCAGGAAGCCACTTACATACACATGTATCCATAATCTGCTCCTTCTCTGTGTTTCCTATTTGGTGAAGGATATTACCACCCACCAAACTGATCAAACCAGAAACATTAGTGTCCTTTTGATATTTCTCCCCACCTCCTTCCAATTCAATCATTCACTAAATTCTACAAATTCTAAAACTCCAAGTATATTCTAACCTAGACCTTCTTTATAATTTCCTCTGATTCTGGGCTGGTTCATATCCTTATCAAATCTTACCTTGACTATTCAAATGGCTTTCTTATGAGTCTCCTTATCTTTAATTCCAACCACCTGCAGTTCATCTTTCACTCTTTTCAAAATGCAAATCTGATCATGTCATCCCCTCGTTCAAAATAGCTATCTGTGTCACTGTGACCTACATGATAAAATGGAAATTCATCATGATGATCATGGTGTCAGAGACCCATGCATACATATTGTATTTTTTAACTTTCATCATAATCTTTTTATAGTAGAGAAACACTGGGAACAAGGCAAATACCACAAAAAAGCAGTGGTTAGGTAGTTGTGGTACATCACCATGATGAACAAGTTCATTTAAAATGTTAAAATGTTAATTGTAAAAATAATGGTGGTATGTTCACATTCTACTTTATTAATGATACAGTCATTTAAAATCAAATGTAAAAATAGTCATTTCCAGTAGTATGGTGAGCTAAGTATCACAGCTGAGCACTGGTTTAATAAAAAAAAACTGAAAGGTAAAGATTTTTCTATCTTCTTAAATTAATTTATAAGAAAATGATACCCAATCCAAAAACTAAGTGAAAGCAAAAACTCAGAGAAGAAAAGAGAGCACTAAAACTGGCTTTCATCAAGAGACTATTTGCCAAATCAGCTCAATTTGACTTTTAGGTTTTTATAATCTCATGAGGATTGTTCCAGGAAGGAAATCTAGTGAGCAACTCTTTCCATAAAGTTGAGATCTCAAATGGTTATGTCTTCAGGATAAGAATAAACCAGAAATAAACTGACTCCCACCTTCAAAGAACTCATAAAGAAATTTTCTTGTCTGAGACTTTCATTTTGAGGAGAGGCCTTCCCTGATGGCTCAGCTCAGGGGGTAAAGAATCCACCTGCAATGCAGGAGATACAGGAGACACAGGTTCAATCCCTGGGTCAGGAAGATCCCCTGGAGGAGGAAAATGGCAACTCACTCCAGTATTTTTGCCTGAAAATTCCCATGGACAGAGAAGCCTGGCAGGCTACAGTCCAAAACGGTCACAAAGAGTTGCACATGACCAAGCAACTATGTACACACACACACAACAAAATTTAAATCTCCCAAGACCCTGAGAACTGGTAATAACAGCCAGTATTCATTCACATTTGCAACCCACTCCAGCATTCTTGCCTGGAGAATCCCCATGGACAGAGGAGGCTGGCGGGCCACAGTCCATGGGGTCGTAAAGAGTCAGACATGACTGAGCAACTAAACACAGCATAGCAAACTAAATTTACTTGATAGGTTTCAAGGAAATTTTTTTTAAAATCTCAAGTTGAGGATTTAGCTTAAAATGTCCCTGCCATACAAACACCTGTTACTCCCTAGGCACCTGATAAAAATAAATGAAAATCCTGTCTGAGTGAAACCACCTTTATCATAGTCTCAGAGATTACCCAAAGTTCCAAGGGCTTCCCTAGTAGCTCAGTTGGTAAAGAATCTGCCTGCAATGCAGGAGACTCTGGTTCGATTTCTGGATCAGGAAGATCTGCTAGAGAAGGGATAGGCTACCCACTCCAGTATTCTTGGGTTTCCCTGGTGGCTCAGTTGGTAAAGAATCTGCCCAAAATGCGGGAGACCTCAGTTGGGAAGATCTCCTGGAGAAGGGAGTGGCTACCCACTCCAGTATTCTGACCTGGAGAATTCCATGGACTGTATAGTCCATGGGGTCACAAAGAATCAGACATGACTGAGTGACTTTCACTTTTCCAAGGCACAAATGAGAGTCAAAATTCACAAAATACATAACAAAATAAGATTAAACAATAGCCAGCAGAATAGAACTGCAAATATTTGTTTGTTGGAATAAACAAAGACCAAAAGTTAAGAACAATTTAAATATCAATGGAGGGGTTTAATAATAGATTAGAGACAGTGGAAAAGAGAAGCAATGAATTAGAAAATAGATCTGAAGAAACTATTCACAATGTAGGGCAGAGGGAAAGTATGAACTAAAGTTAAAAAATATAGCATGTCAAGCATATATCTATTTGGAATTCTAGAAGAATTCTAAAACCTTTTAAAATTGGAATATTCTTATAACCATTAAAGCAACTGAATCAGAGATGTAAAGTTTCCACATCTAGAGAAAACTCAAGATCCAGATGGCTTCACTAGGAAGTTCTACCAAACGTTCAAGAAAATTATAATTCCAAACTTACGAAAACTCTTCCAGGGAATTAAAAATAAGGGAATACATTGCAATATATTTTCTTATTTTATGAGTATAGCATAGCCTTGATTCTAAAATCTGAGAAGGACCTATGACAAAGGAAAAGCAATGACCAATTTCAATCAAGCACATGGATGCATAATCCTAAACAATATATTAACAATTTAACAATATATGACAATTATCAGGATATAGAAAGGAAAATCTATCAAGTTAAATTTGTGCCAAGAATATAATACTAGTTTAAACTAGAAAATCAATGGAATGCTCCGCACTAATAAAGGAGAAAATACAATTATCTAAAGATGAAGAAAAAGTTTCTTTAATTCAATATCCTTCACAATTTATCCCTTCACTATGCTTCCCAGGTGGCACTAGTGGTAAAGAATCTGCCTGACAATGCAGGAGATGCAAGAGACACAGGTTTGATCCCCGGGTCAGGAAGATCCTCTGGAGAAGGAAATGGCAACCCACTCCAGTATTCTTGTCTGGAAGACTGCATGGGCAGAGAAGCCTGGCGAGCTACAGCCCAGGGGGTTGCAAAGAGTTGGACACAACTGAGCAAAGAGCATTCTGTACTTGACTCACAGTTTAAAAGAAAAACAAACCTCTTGGTAATCTAAAAAGAGAAATGAGCTTCTTTAACTTGATAAAGAATATAAACAATAACAAATATAAGCCTAAAGAAAACATCATAATTAATAGGGAAACTCTGAAAGTTTTTGCTTTGTCATAGGAAATAAGACCCCACTATTCCCAATTTTATAAAGTATTTTACTGGAAATCCAAACCAGGGTACTAAGAGAAGAAAAGAAACAGTGATATAATAACAGGAAAAGAATTGGAACTATCACTTTTGCACATAATAGAATCCAAAATAATTTATAGACAAATGATTGGAATTAAAAAGGAAATTTAAGTATTCTTCTTTATATAGTATCAATTTACAAAAATCAGGTCTCAATTACAGAAGAAACATTATTAGAATATTTTAAGATACTATTTTCAATACTATTAAAAATAAATTAAATAAAAGTTGTACAAATCCTTTATGGAAAAAAATCATCTTAAAAAATTATAAAAGGCTGACAGCTCTGAGCCCCACAATGGGCTCCCCAGTCCCAGGGTTCTACCCCAGGAAGACAAGTCCCCACTACGTTTGGCTTTGAAGGCCAGTGGGTTTTTTGGGGAGACCCAGAGGGTTGAAGGAAATAGAGACTCCATTCTTAAACAGCATACACAAAATCTCACATGCTCTGGGTGCCAGGGCAGAAGCAGTAATTTGAAAGAAGCAATAATTTGAAAAAGACTGATCTTGGAGAGTCTCCCACCAAGGCAAGAGGCAACTGAAGGCAGGAGCTCACTCTGGGGATATAGACACTGGCAACAACCATTCTGTGGAGCTCAGTCTATCACTTGTTGACAAGCACCATTGTGTAATCCTCCTTCTAGTTTATTAGCCTCAAGACTCAGCCCCACCCCCATCCACCAGCCTATAGACAACAGTACTGGTATGCCTCCGGCCAGGAAACTAAATGATCAGGGACACAGCCACACCCACCAGCAGACAGGCTTATATAAGGCACCCCGAGCCCACAGCTTCCCTGGACATAGCCCTGCCCACCAGAAGACCCAGGGCTCACCCCTACATACCAGTGCACAGGCACTAGACCCTGGACACCTAGAGCCCTGCAGCCAGAGACCCTGGGATCCAGCTCTGTCCATCACTGGGCAGGCATCAGCCCCAGAACCCCCTGGGCCCTAGCCTCACCCACCAGCCAGTTTACTGCAGCCTTGGGACTAGCCTCACCCAGCCTGGTGCTGGAGCAGTGAGCGGCAGCTGCGCTGTGATGGAGCGCCAACCGGCCAAGAGGAAATACCCCACGTCCAAGGTCAGAGAAAGCCCAGTAAGAAGGCAGGCGCTAGAGCAGCTGTGAGGAGATACCCCACGTCCAAGGGCAAAGGAGAAGCCCCAGCAAGACTGTAGGAGGGGTGAATTCGCGTTTAGAATCAAACCCCATTCCCACCAGAGATGCTCAGGGGGCTCAAACAAACCTTGTGCGCACCAGGACCCAGGGACCCCACAGAGACTGAGACAGAACTGTGTTTGAGCATCTCCTGTGGAGGTATGGGTCGGCAGTGGTCTGCCGCAGGGACAGGGGCTCTCGGTGCATCAGACTTGGGTATGGCATAAGCCCTCTTGGAGGAGGTCACCATTAACCCCACCACAGAGCTGCCAGAACTTACACAGGACTGGGAAATAGTCTCTTGGAGGGCACAACAGAACTTTGTGCACCAGGACTCAGGAGAAAGGAGCAGTGACCCCACAGGAGACTGTCCCAGACTTGCCTGTGGGTGTCCGGGACTCTCCAGCAGAGGCATGGGTCAGTGGTGGCCTGCTGCAGGGTTGGGGGCACTGAGTGTAGCAGTAAATGCATGGAATCTTTTGAGGGAGGTCACCATTATCTTCATTACCTCCACCATAGTTTGGCCCCAGGTAAATAGCAGAGAGGGAATACAGTTCCACTCATCAACAGAAAATTGGACTAAGGATTTACTGACCATGGCCCGATCAGAACACGACCCAGTTTCCCCCTGAGTCAGTCTCTCCCACCAGGAAGCTTCCATAGGCCTCTTATCATTCTCCATCAGAGAGCAGACACACAGAAAACCACAATCACAGAAAACTAACCGATTTCATCACATGGACCACAGTCTTGTCTAACTCAATGAAACTATGACCCTTGCCCAGTAGGGCCACCCAAGACAGACGGGTCATGGTGGAGAGTTCTGACAAAATGTGGTCAATTGGAGAAGGGAATGGCAAACCACTTCAGTATTCTTGCCTTGAGAACTCCATGAACAGTAAGAAAAGGCAAAAAGATAGGACACTGAAAGATGAACTCCCCAGGTTGGTAGGTGCCCATCATGCTACAGGAGATCAGTGGAGAAATAACTCTAGAAAGATAAAAAGAGATGGAGCCAAAGCAAAAATAATACCCAGTTGTGGATGTGACTGGTGATGGAAGCAAGGTCCTATGCTGTAAAGAGCAATATTACACAGAACTTGGAATGTTAGGTCCACGAATCAAGGCAAATTGGAGGTGGTCAAACAGGAGAAGGCAAGAGTGAACGTCGACATTTTAGGAATCAGTGAATTAAAATGGACTGGAATGGGTGAATTTAACTCAGATGACTATTATACCTACTACTGTGAGCAAGAATGCCTTGGAAGAAGCGAAATAGCCATCATAGTCAACAAAAGAGTATGAAATGCAGTACTTGGATGCAATCTCAAAAATGACAGAATGATCTCTGTTCATTTCCAAGGCAAACCATTCAATATTCAGTTCAGTCGCTCAGTTGTGTCCAACTCTTTGCGACCCCATGAATCGCAGCACACCAGGCCTCCCTGTCCATCACCAACTCCCGGAGTTTACCCAAACCCATGTCCATTGAGTCGGTGATGTCATCCAACCACCTCATCCTCTGTCGTCCCCTTCTCCTCCTACCCTCAATCCTTCCCAGCATTAGGGTCTTCTCCAATGAGTCTTCGCATGAGGTGGCCAAAGTATTGGAGTTTCTGCTTCAACATCACTCCTTCCAATGAACACCCAGGACTGCTCTCCTTTAGGATGGACTGCTTGGATCTCCTTGCAGTCCAAGGAACTCTCGAGAGTCTTCTCCAATACCACAATTCAAAAGCATCAATTCTTCGGTGCTCAGCTTTCTTTATACTCCAACTCTCACATCCATACATGACCACTGGAAAAATGATGGCTTTGACTAGACGCACCTTTGTTGACAAAGTAATGTTTCTGCTTTTCAATATGCTATCTAGGTTGGCCATAACCTTCCTTCCAAGGAGTAAGTATCTTTTAATTTTATGGCTGCAATCATAATCAGCAGTGATTATGGAGCCCCAAAAAATAAAGTCTGACACGGTTTCCACTGTTTCCCCATCTATTTCCCATGAAGTGATGGGACCTGGTGCCATGATCTTCGTTTTCTGAACGCTGAGTTTTAAACAAACTTTTTCACTCTCCTCTTTCACTTTCATGAAGAGGCTCTTTAGTTCTTCTTCACTTTCTGCCATAAGGGTGGTGTCATCTGCATATCTGAGGTTATTGATATTTTTTCCGGCAATCTTGATTCCAGCTTGTGCTTCTTCCAGCCCAGCGTTTCTCATGATGTACTCTGCATAGAAGTTAAATAAGCAGGGTGACAATATACAGCCTTGACGTACTCCTTTTCCTATTTGGAACCAGTCTGTTGTTCCATGTCCAGTTCCAACTGTTGCTTCCTGACCTGCATACAGGTTTCTCAAGAGACAGGTCAGATGGTCTGGTATTCCCATCTCTTGAAGAATTTTCCACAGTTTATTGTGATCCACAAAGTCAAAGGCTTTGACATAGTCAATAAAGAAGAAATAGATGTTTTTCTGGAACTCTCTTGCTTTTTCGATGATCCAGCGGATGTTGGCAATTTGATCTCTGGTTCCTCTGCCTTTTCTAAAACCAGCTTGAACATCTGGAAGTTCACGGTTCACGTATTGCTGAAGCCTGGCTTGGAGAATTTTGAGCATTACTTTACTAGAGTGTGAGATGAGTGCAATTGTGCAGTAGTTTGAGCATTCTTTGGCATTGTCTTTCTTTGGGACTGGAATGAAAACTGACCTTTTCCAGTCCTGTGGCCACTGTTGAGTTTTCCAGATTTGCTGGCATATCGAGTGCAGCAGCACTTTCACAGCATCATCTTTCAGGATTTGAAATAGCTCAACTGGAATTCCATCACCTCCACTAGCTTTGTTTGTAGTGATGCTTTCTAAGGCCCACTTGACTTCACATTCCAGGATGTCTGGCTCTAGGTGAGTGATCACACCATCGTGATTATCTGGGTTGTGAAGATCTTTTTTGTACAATTCTTCTGTGTATTCTTGCCACCTCTGCTTAATATCTTCTGCTTCTGTTAGGTCCAAACCATTTCTGTCCTTTAGCGAGCCCATCTTTGCATGAAATGTTCCCTTGGTATCTCTAATTTTCTTGAAGAGATCTCTAGTCTTTCCCATTCTGTTGTTTTCCTCTATTTATTTGCACTGATCGCTGAAGAAGGCTTTCTTCTCTCTCCTTGCTATTCTTTGGAACACTGCATTCAGATGGGAATATCTTTCCTTTTCTCCTTTGTTTTTTGCTTCTCTTCTCTTCCCAGCTATCTGTAAGGCCTCCTCAGACAGCCATTTTGCTTTTTTGCATTTCTTTTCCATGGGGATGGTCTTGATCCCTGTCTCCTGTACAATATCACGAACCTCTGTCCATAGTTCATCAGGCACTCTGTCTATCAGATCTAGTCCCTTAAATCTATTTCTCACTTCCACTGTATACTCATAAGGGATTTGATTTAGGTCATATCTGAATGGTCTAGTGGTTTTCCCTACTTTCTTGAATTTAAGTCTGAATTTGGCAATAAGGAGTTCATGATCTGAGCCACAGTCTGCTCCTGGTCTTGTTTTTGCTGACTGTATAGAGCTTCTCCATCTTTGGCTGCAAAGAATATAATCAATCTGATTTCAGTGTTGACCATCTGGTGATGTCAATGTGTAGAGTCTTCTCTTGTATTGTTGGAAGAGGATGTTTGCTATGACCAGTGCATTCTCTTGGCCAAACTCAATTAGCCTTTGCCCTGCTTCATTCTTTACTCCAAGGCCAAATTTGCCTGTTACTCCAGGTGTTTCTTGACTTCCTTCTTTTGCATTCCAGTCCTCTATAATGAAAAGGACATCTTTTTTGGTGTTAGTTCTAAAAGGTCTTGTAGGTCTTCATAGAACCGTTCAAGTTCAGCTTCCTCAGCGTTACTGGTCGGGGCATAGACTTGGATTAGCATGATATTGAATGGTTTGCCTTGGAAACAAACAGAGATCATTCTGTCATTTTTGAGATTGCATCCAAGTATGGTAATCCAAATCTATGCCCCAACCAGTAACACTGAAGAAGCTGAAGTTGAAAGGTGCTATGAAGACCTACAAGACTTTCTAGAACTAACACCCCTCAAAAGATGTCCTTTTCATTTTAAGGGACTTGAATGCAAAAGTAGGAAGTCAAGAAACACCTGGAGTAACAGGCAAATTTGTCCTTGGAATACAGAATGAAACAGGGCAAAGGCTAATAGAGTTTTGCCAAGAGAATGCACTGGTCATAGCAAACACCCTCTTCCAACAACACAAGAGAAGACTCTACACGTGGACATCACCACATGGTCAACACCGAAATCAGATTGATTATATTCTTTGCAGCCAAAGATGGAGAAGCTCTATACAGTCAGCAAAAAACAAGACCGGGAGCTGACTGTGGCTCAGATCATGAACTCCTTATTGCCAAATTCAGACTGAAATTGAAGGAAGTAGGGAAAACCACTAAACGATTCAAGTATGACCTAAATCAAATCCCTAACGATTATACAGTGGAAGTGACAAATAGATTTAAGGGACTAGATCTGATAGTGTGCCTGATGAACTATGGACGGAAGTTCATGACATTGTATAGGAGACAGGTATCAAGACCATCCCGAGAGAAAAATGCAAAAAAGCAAAATGGCTGTCTGAGGATGCCTTACAAATAGCCCCCTATTTGAAAAGAAGAAGAGAAGTGAAAAGCAAAGGAGAAAAGGAAATATATACCCATTTGAATGCAGAGTTCCAAAGAATAGCAAGGAGAGATTAGAAATCCTTCCTCAGTGCTCAGTGCAAAGACATAGACGAAAATAATAGAATGAGAAAATTAGAGATCACTTCAACAAAATTAGAGATACCAAGGGAACATTTCATACAAAGATGGGCTCAATAAAGGACAGAAATGGTATGGATCTAACAGAAGTAGAAGATATTAAGAAGAGGTGGCAAGAATACACAGAAAAACTGTACAAAAAAGATCTTCACGGCCCAGATAATCATGATGGTATGATCACTCACCTAGAGCCAGACATCCTGGAATGTGAAGTCAAGTGGGCCTTAGGAAGCATCACTGTGAACAAAGCTAAAGGAGGTGATGGAATTCCAGTTGAGCTATTTCAAATCCTAACAGATGATGCTGTGAAAGTGCTGCACTCAATGTGCCAGCAAATTTGGAAAACTTCAGGACTGGAAAAGGTCAGTTGGCATTTCAATCCCAAAGAAAGGCAATGCTAAAGAATGCTCAAACTACCACACAATTGCACTCACCTTACACGCTAGTAAAGTAATGCTCAAAATTCTCCAAGCCAGGCTTCAGCAATACGTGAACCGTGAACTTCTAGATGTTCAAACTGGATTTAGAAAAGGCAGAGGAACCAGAGATCAAATTGCCAACATCTGCTGGATCATCAAAAAAGCGAGACAGTTCCAGAAAAACATCTATTTCTGCTTTATTGACTATGCCAAAGCCTTTGACTGTGTGGACCACAATAAACTGTGGAAAATTCTGAAAGAGATGGGAATACCAGATCACCTGACCTGCCTCTTGAGAAATCTGTATGCAGGTCAGGAAGCAACAGTTAGAACTGGACATGGAACAACAGACTAGTTCCAAACAGGAAAAGGAGTACGTATATTGTCATCGTGCTTATTTATTATATGCAGAGTACATCATGAAAAACGCTGGGCTGGATGAAGCACAAGCTGGAATGAAGATTGCCAGGAAAAATATCAATAACCTGAGATATGCAGATGATACCAACTTTATGGCAGAAAGTGAAGAAGAAATTTTGTGATGCAAGTGAAAGAGGAGAGTGAAAAAGTTGGCTTAAAGCTCAACATTCAGAAAACAAAGATCATGGCATCCAGTCCCATTACTTCATGGGAAATAGATGGGGAAACAGTGGCTAACTTTATTTTGGGGGGCTCCAAAATCACTGCAGATGGTGACTGCAGCCATGAAATATAAAGACGCTTACGCCTTCAAAGCAAGTTATGACCAACCTAGACAGCACACTAAAAAGCAGAGACATAACTTTGTCAACAAAGGTCCGTCTAGTCAAGGATATGGTTTTTCTAGTAGTCATGTATGGATGTGAGAGTTGGAGTATAAAGAAAGCTGAGCGCCGAAGAATTGATGCTTTTGAATTGTGGTGTGGAGAAGACTCTTGAGAGTCCCTTGGACTGCAAGGAGATCCAACCAGTCCATCCTAAAGGAAATCAGTCCTGAATATTCATTGGAAGGACTGATGTTGAAGCTGAAACTCCAATACTTTGGCCACCTGATGGGAAGAGCTGACTCATTTAAAAAGACCCTGATGCTGGGTAAGATTGAAGGTGGGAGGAGAAGGGTAGGACAGAGGATGAGCTGGTTGGATGGCATCACTGACTCAACGGACATGAGTTTGAGTAAGCTCCGGGAGTTGGTGATGGACAGGGAGGCCTGGCGTGCTGCAGGCCATGGGGCTGCAAAGAGTCAGACACGACTGAGCGACTGAACTGAACTGAGCCTCACCCACCAGTGGGCAGGCACCAGCCCCAAGACATCTGCAGCACTGCAGCCTGCCTGGGCCGAACTCAGCCCAACCACCAGCATGTCAGTACCAGATCTGGAACCCACTGGGCCCCAACCCCACTAGCCAGCAGGCCAACACAAGCTTCAGGACACCCCAGACCCTGCAGCCAGCTGTGTCAGAAACCAGCCCCACCCACCAGAGGTCCAACACCAGCTCTGGGATCCCTGGGTCCTGCAACCAGACACCAGGTCCTGGCTTTGCTCATTTCTGGGATGACACTAGTCCTGGACACCAACCCCACCCACCAGTGAGCCAGCACTAGCCCTGGGACCCTTAGGATTCTACAAACAGCCAGCTCGTGACCCATCCCTGCCAACTAGCAGCCAGCAGCCTCTGCACAAGGCAAGGGCTGGCAACCAACTGGACCAGGGCCAGTCAGACCTGCCAGAATGTCCACAGTAGTCAGCCTGACATAAAAGAAGGACCCACACAGACCACATAGAAGACACGCTAGAGAATGTGGCTCTGGCGACCAAAAGCAAGTGAGCTGCTGGGATGCATAGGACATCTCCTACAGAAGGCCGCTTATCCAAAATCAAGAGACATAACCAGCCTACCAGATACATAAAAATGGATAAACAGAATGAGAAGTTAGTACTTTTTTAACAAATAGTTAGAAAAGATAAAGAACAAACAGAGATGAAGACTACAATAACTGAAAAGAAAAATTCACTAGAAGGAATCAACAGTAGACTAAAGGATACAGGGGAATGGATCAGCAAGCCGGAAGACAAATTAGTGGAAATCACTGAAGTTAAATAGAAAAAAAAATGAACAAAAGGAATGAGGACATTTTAAGAGACCTACAGGACTAATAGTAATATCACGTGTACTAAAATTCACATTATTAGCGCTCCAGGAGGAAAAGAGAGAGAAAGGGGCAAACAATATATGTGAAGACATAATAGCTGAACACTTCTCTAAACCTGGGAAAGGAAAAAGACATCCAAACCACGGAAGCACAGAGAATTCCAAACAGGATCAACTCAGAGAGGACCACACCAAAACAAATTGCCATTAAAATGGCAAAAATTAAAGACAGAGAATATTCAAAGCAGCAAGGGGAAAGCAAGTTACATACAAGGGAATTCCATCAGGCTATCTGCTGACTTTTCAGCAGAAACTCTGCAGGCCAGAAGGGAGTAGCATGATATACTTAAAGTGATGAGAAGGAAATACAACAAAGAACACTATCCAGCAAGGCTCTCATTTACATTTAATATTTTACAGACAAGAAAAAGCTTATAGAGATTAGCACCATCAAAGCATAGCTTTATAAGAAACATTAAAGAGATTTCTCTAAACAAAAAATAAAAGGCCATAAGTAGAAGCATAAAGCTCAACGTTCAGAAAACTAAGATCATGGCATCTGGTCCCATCACTTCATGGGAAATAGATGGGGAAACAGTTGAAACAGTGTCAGACTTTATTTTTTTGGGCTCCAAAATCACTGCTGATGGTGATTGCAGCCATGAAATTAAAGGACGCTTACTACTTGGAAGGAAGGTTATGACCAACCTAGACAGCATATTAAAAAGCAGAGACATTACTTTGCCAACAAAGGTCCGTCTAGTTAAGGCTAGAGTTTTTCCAGTGGTCATGTATGGATGTGAGAGTTGGACGGTGAAGAAAGCTGAGCACCGAAGAATTGATGCTTTTGAACTGTGGTGTTGGAGAAGACTCTTGAGAGTCCCTTGGACTGCAAGGAGATCCAACCAGTCCATCCTAAACGAGATCAGTCCTGGGTGTTCATTGCAAGGACTGATGTTGAAGCAGAAACTCCAATACTTTGGCCACCTTATGCAAAGAGTTGACTCACTGGAAAAGACCCTAATGCTGGGAAGGATTGGGGGCAGGAGGAGAAGGGGATGACAGAGGATGAGGTGGTTGGATGGCATCACCGACTCAATGGACATGGGTTTGGGTAAACTCTGGGAGCTGGTGATGGACAGGGAGGCCTGGCGTGCTGCAATTTATGGGGTCGCAAAGAGTTGGACACGACTGAGCGACTGAACTGAACTGATGCACCTAATATGGGACCACCTAAATATACAAAGCAAATACTAAGAGACATAAAGGGAGAAATTGACAGTAACACAATAGCAATAGAAGAATTTCACACCCCATTCACACTAATGGAGAGATGATCCCGACAGAATATAAGAACTCCTACAAACCAATAAGGAAAAGAAAAATACAAGCAAAAGATTTGAACAAACACTTCACTAGAAGATAAACCGCCAGAAAAGATGTTCTACCTCACTACCAATTTGAAAACTGCATATTTAAACCCAATGAGAAAGTATTTTATACCCATTCAGTCAGTCAGTTCAGTTGCTCAGTTGTGTCCGACTCTTTGTGAAGCCATGGACTGTAGCATGCCAGGCTTCCCTGTCCATCACCAGTAAGGGAACGAAAAAAAAAAATTTTTATACCCACTAGAGTAGCAAAAATCATACTGTTTGATAATATCAAATTTTGACAAGGGTATAAAACAACCAGAATTCTTACACATTGCTAGTGGGAGTGTAATTTGGTTCAAGCACATGGAAAAGCAATTTGGATTTACATATGTATTTGAAGAGGTACACATCCTATGATTCAGCAGATTCATTTTTACATATATACCATAAAGAAAGTCTTGAACAATTGTAATAGAAATTGTATAATTACAATGTTCTTTACATTACCATTTACAATGGGGAAAAATTGGAATAAGCTCAAATGTTTATCATAGACAATAAGTTGAGGTATATTCATACAGTGGAATACTTTATACCATGCAAATGAATACAATATAACACACGATGGCATGGAAAAAATATAGGTGCTTAATATTGGGTGAAAAAAATACACAGAAAATATATTCGTATGAGTCCATTTAAGTACAGATTAAAAATATTCATAAAACTATATGCTATTTAGGGATACAACCAAATATATGATAAAAAGAAAATCAAAGGTACAATTAACACATTTTAGGATGGTGGCCATGTGACCTCCAGGAGGTAATAAACAGGATGAGATAAGAAGAGGCACACAGATACCTTCAAAGATAACGGTAATGTTCTTTATCTTAAACTGAATGATAGGCATATGCTGCTGCTGCTGCTGTTAAGTTGCTTCAGTCGTGTCCAACTCTGTGCGACCCCATAGACGGCAGTCCACCAGGCTCCGCCGTCCCTGAGATTCTCCAGGCAAGAACACTGGAGTGGGTTGCCATTTCCTTCTCCAATGCATGAAAGTGAAAAGTGAAAGTGAAGTCGCTCAGTCGTGTCCGACTCTTTGCGACCCCCTGGACTGCAGCCTACCAGGCTCCTCCGTGCATGGGATTTTCCAGGCAAGAGTACTGGAGTTGGGTGCCATTGCCTTCTCCGGATAGGCATATGAGTGTTCATTATTTCCGGATTCTTTATAGCCTGCATGTAGTTTATAAATTTTTGCATATATTTAACATTGCATAGTTAAAAGAACTGTATGATGTGATAGAATACTGATGTGAAAATGCACATTGAAATTACCATTACAAATTATACTATACAGCAACATGTAAACATGCTTTTGATATATTATTCTAAAATTAGAAGGTTACATATCAAAAACTACACACAAATTACAGTTTTAAATGAATACAAACAAAATATAATCAAAGAGAAAGTAAGACACTTGATTTTTAGTTTAACTTTTTCTCCTTTATTTTTATTTCCATTAATGTGGTCATAATTTTGGTGCCAATAATAAAATGATATAATTAATACAGAAAATGGATATTCTGAACAGGACTTCCATTAAAGCTATTTGGATACCACCATGCTCCTGGTAGCAGCTTATCTCAATTGCAAACAAAGTACCCAAGGAAAAAAATCAGTCTCATGAGAGCTACACTTGTGAACCTTGCTTTATTTAGCAACCAAAATGTGCCTCATCGGCCTTCTTCATCCATGTTACCTTTGACCATATCCTGACAGAAACATGGTACCCAGATAGCTAAGAAAGGACACTGCCAAGAAATCTTTCTTAAGGCCAACTCTACCCCCAGTGACCTCATTTTATAAAAAACATTGATATTAAGTGTACAGAAAAGAAAGATTATGACCAACTTACTTGCCATTAAGGGACTAAGAAGAGGGAATATGATTTCAGGAAATTGCATCGGGTTCAATTCAATTTGCAATCAAAACTGTTTTTACTATCCTATATTTAAGTATTGTGAATAATCCAAGGTCATCAGAAACACTTTAAGTCAATCATACTAAGAAATAATCTAAATGTTTCAGGGATTCATGTCAATGTATGGCAAAACAAATACAATATTGTAAAGTTAAAAAATAGAAAATAAACTAATCAAAAAAATAAATGCTTCGAAAAGAAATATACAGAGGAAACTTGAGGAGCATTAATACTTACTGTTGTACCTGTTCAAATATCTAAAGTTTGTGAAAGAATAGGAAATGAAGTGAAAATTAGTGATGGTGTTTAAATGACTCTAAATCACAACTAAAAGTGTTCACACCATCAAACTTAGAAGAAAGAAATCAATACTGCTATACTGAAGTTAAGAATAAATTAGAGGCATGTAAAAGTCTGGAATAACAATATGCTATAAAAATTACTGATATAAAAATATGCCATTTAACAAATTTGATACTACAGAGGCATAAAATTCTACATAGAGTCTGGAAGCAACCATGTGAACATAAGGAAGTAGCTGGGGTGATGCCAACATGGTTAATTCAGAAAGAAACTCAAATTTATAACTGGTTAGGTTTAATTTCTGTTTTGAAGATAAAATACATTCCAGAATCTATATGTTTCAGAAATTTTTCTACTGATATTTAAAGATTAAAAACTGGACAATATAAAAAATACATTTTCAGGAAATATCTTCCCACTTTCCTCCTCCAAATCTCATGAACAGCTCAGTTCACACACATGCATGCATGTACTCTCACACACATTCATATGCACACCTCCTAAACTATATTTCAATAATTAACAATTCTAGGTCACCAACTATAAGGAAATACATAGATATAAAGCACTGTAATTGTTTAAAAACTAGCTGTATAATTTGGGTATTCAAAGATTTTTTTAAATAAATTGATTTCAGAAAAGTTGGAAAAGAAGCCTAAGTTGATTGACAGTCTGGAGTTTGTGTTTCCACCATCTGATCATAGCCAAAATGCAAATGTGATTAAATTCTGAGAGACAGGGATCTGAAAAGTGTCTGCAGCTTATTAGAATCTTCCCTCTAGGGACCATCCAGCAAGGTCATCAAGGGTGACCTCCCAGCTTGTTGCCTCAAGAGCCCCTTAAAATAGGGAAGGGAAAATAATCTTTACTTTATGCATCAAATCTGACCATTGCTGGAGTTGTTATTGGAAGCAGGGTATTGAGTTCACATCTAAGATCAAACAGGAAAAAAAAAACCTGAAATGGCTTGTTTGCCAAGGGCATACAAGAAGAAAATGGTGGCAGAGGTGCCCCACGGTTTCTGTCTTTGCCCTAAGAAAATTCTGCAATTATCTACATCATTAGGAGCTAAAACATACTTATACACATATATACATCCTGCTATAAGTGCATTTCTTTATGCTAGTAATTATGCAAAGAAAAGCTGCATAAATGTAATCCCATTTTATATAATCATTCAACAAAAACGTTTAAAAAACCTATTTTATGTATCCATTTAACAGCATCATAATTATACGTACCACACATTATTCTAGGTACTTGAAGATAAAGATTGAGAACTGGTCTGTGCTCCCAACAAATTCACAATCTAGACTAAAAGATAGAAAAATTATCATCATACACAATGACAGTGGAGAAATGTACAAAGTATTAAGCAACTAACTCTTCCTTCCTAAGGGAAGTTAAGAGTTTTCTCAGAGGAGGTGACATGGCTTTTGGTCTTGAAAAACAGACATCTATCAAACGAGATTGGTCAAGTCATTCTTGACCAATGTGTGCACGCATGCTCAGTCGTGTCCAACTCTTTGCAACCCCATGGACTGTAGCCTGTTAGGATCCTCCATCCATTGGATTCCCCAGGCAAGAATACAGCAGTGGGTTCCATTTCCTTCTCCAGAGGATCTTCCCCACCCAGGGATCAAACCCATGTCTCTTGCATTGGCAGGCAGATTCTTTACCACTGAGCCAAATGGAAGCCTGCAAACAGTCTTTTAGTTGTTCCAGGATCTGTGCACATTACTGGGAGCTGTGGTCCAAAAGTTTAGAGGCAGATGAGTAAGATCCAACAAAGAAAGACATTGGAGTGGTCATAGGAATTAGAATGGCAATAGGGATTGTGATTCAAAGGAATATTACCAAAAGTTATTTTACAAAGTGATGAATACCTTTATAAATTACCCTCTTGGGAGTTCTGTTTCTACTTAGGATATAAAAAGCTGGGAGGAGCTCAGTCCAACCCTAACAACAATAAAAAGCTGGACAGACTACAAATCATAACTTGTCTTGAACCATCAGAGAGCTGCAGTTGTAAGACAAACAACCTGAATTCTAAAGACAGGGCCTTCCTAGGAGAGCCAAGACAGGAGCACTGTCTCATCTGAGCCAAGACAACAGAAGAGGAGACACTGGGTACCATATAATGAGTAAGAAGAATCCAGCTAAATTTTTTAACTAATTGCAAAAGATCAGGTGTGGGTCAGCTTTTACCTCTCTCAACTCATGGCCACTACACTGCAACCATTCGAAATAATAGGCTCGAGTAGAATCGCAGCAGCTTTTTCCACACCGCCAGGTTCTACATTTCTAGACTCTTTACTCCCTGTTTCTGCTCTCAAATTAGCTAATCTTTGCCCGAGTTCATCTCATTCTTGAAAGATGTTGCTGTAAAGCAGCAAGTAAAAGCCAAAACACAGCAATACTCTGGCTCTTTGTAACCACTTGCCTTGGAGTACTCACATGGGAATCAAATAAGTGATCTTGTGTTCACTAAACACACACAGTGTTCAAGTGGTAAAAGATGCTTACTGTGGACTCATACTCTAATTCATACACCTCTACACACCTAAGAATTTCAATCTATTCCTCTTTCAAAATCACTATCAACACTTAGAAAACAGGACTAGAAACAGAATGGAGCCCCAAAATAGGCCCATACACATACAGTCAAATGGCTTTTGACAAGGTACCTTACCAATTCAGTGGAGAAAGGGAAATCTCTTCTATAACTGGCTTAAAATAACTGGATATCCACACTAAATTGAGATAAAGTGAAAGCAAGCAGGAAGTGAGAAAGAGAATGAATATGAATCTTAACTCTTACCTCACACCATACACAAAAAATCATCATGAGATGGGTTATAGACTTAAATGTAGAGGTAATATAATACAGTTAGGAAAAAAACATAGGAGAAAATCTTTACAATATTGCAGTAGGAAAAAACTTTTCAAGAAGGATATACAAAGAATGAACCATGAAAGAAAAACATTGGTAAATGGTACTACATAAAACTGCTCATCAAAAGACACCATCAAGGGTGTGACTAGACAAGCCACAGACAGGAAAAAATTTTACAATACGTATATCTGAAAATATGTTTTCAATTCAGTTCAGTCGTTCAGTCGTGTCCGACTCTTTGTGACCCCATGAACCTCAGCACGCCAGGCCTCCCTGTCCATCACCAACTCCCGGAGTTTACCCAGACTCATGTCCATTGAGTCGGTGATGCCACCTAACCATCTCATCCTCTGTCATCCCCTTCTCCTCCTGCCTTCAATCTTTCCCAACATCAGGGTTTTTTCAAATGAGTTAGCTCTTCGCATCAGATGGCCAAAATATTGGAGTTTCAGCTTCAACATCAGTCCTACCGATGAACATCAAGACTGATTTCCTTTAGGATGGATTGGTTGGATCTCCTTGCAATCCGAGGGACTCTCAAGAGTCTTCTCCAACACCACAGTTCAAAAGCATCAATTCTTCGGTGCTAGCTTTCTTTATAGTCCAACTCTCATATCTATACATGACTACTGGAAAAACCATAGCCTTGACTAGACAGACTTTTGTTGGCAAAGTAATTTCTCTGCTTTTTAATATGCTGTCTAGGTTGGTCATAACTTTCCTTCCAAGGAGTAAGCCTCTTTTAATTTCATGGCTACAATCACCATCTGCAGTGATTTTGGAGCCCAGAAAAATAAAGTCAGCCACTGTTTCCACTGTTTCCCCATCTATTTGCCATGAAGTGATGGGACCAGATGCCATGATCTTAAATTTTCTGAACATTGAGCTTTAAGCCAACTTTTTCACTCTCCTCTTTCACTTTCATCAAGAGGCTCTTTAGTTCTTCGTCACTTTCTGCCATAAGGGTGGTGTCATCTGCATATCTGAGGTTATTGATATTTCTCCCGGCAATCTTGATTCCAGCTTGTGCTTCCTCCAGCCCAGCGTTTCTCATGATATACTCTGCATAGAAGTTAAATAAGCAGGGTGACAATATACAGCCTTGACGTACCCCTTTTCCTATTTGGAAAATATGTTTAGAACATACAAATAAAACCTGTAAATCAACAATTAAAAGACAAAGAACTCAATTTTTTTAAATGGGCATAAAATTTGAACAGGTAGCTTTCAAAAGAAGATACTCAAATAGCCTATAAACACACGTAAAAATATTCAACATTTTTAGTCATCAGGTTAATGCAAAGTAAAATACAATGAGATACTACCACCACATACACACATACACATAGAGTTGTAATTTAAAAAATTATTAATGCTAGATGTTGAAGAGGATATCGAGAAACCTAAGTTTTCATAAGTTCTGATGGAAGCGTACAATGACTTTGGAAAAGTGTTTAGCAGTTTCTTTAAAAGTTAAAAATACCTTATGACCCAGAAATATTGCTCATAGATATTTTCCCAAGAGAAATGAAAACGTACATTTACATGAAAGTTTATAGAAGAATGTTCATAGCAGTTTTATTCATAGTAGCCCCAAACTGAAAACAATCCAAATGTTCATCAACAGGGAAGGAAGTTTTTTAAAACTGTGGTACTTTCAATGAATGGAACACTACTCAGCAATATAAAGGACTGAACTAGTAACACACACAGCATGAATGAATCTCAAAAATATTATGCTTAGTAAAAGAAACAAAACACAAAGGAGTACATATTTTATGATTCCATTTATGAGATATTCTAGAACAGAAAAAACTAACCTATGGTGACAGAAAGGATGTCAGCAGTTGAGGGGGTGAGTATAAGGACTGACCAGGAAGGGGCATGAGGGGACATTCTGAACTGATAAAAAGATTTTACATCTTGACAGGCAGTTGTCAAAACTAATTGAACTTAAAGATCTGAGCATTTTATTATAAACAAATTATACCTCAGTTTTTTTTTAAAGTTAATAAATGTTGCTATGTTTTATATTTTAGGTGGTACCTCCTTAGATGTAATTTATAAAACTGTAAACTTTTCTAAAGTCCTGGCTCTGCACATTGACTTCTGTCATACATAGAGCTTGATTCTCCCTATATGTCCATGAACCCCCTGCACTTAGGTTGGAGGAGTGGTCACCCCTACCTAGCTGAAATGCTGCCCTGAGGTCTTGGTAGGGGTATGGAGGAAGTAGCATTTCAGAAGAAACTCTGAGAACAGGGTGAGACAAATCCCAGGGACACTGCAAGAAGAAGAAGAGCTTTACCACCCTACTATGGGACAGTTGTCCAGAGCTGACTAACAGGTAAAAAATTCTATGACAAGGTTATCAAGGAGTGATTCTTCACACCCACCCCTTTTTGCATAGAAGCACAGGGGCAGTGAGGATATCTTGCCTTAACTTTTCAACTAACCATAAACTAAACAAATTACCCAATTCATTGATTTGAACTCCATTTTGTCTTTAGAATACTCAACTTTGAATATAACCTTGGCTGGAAGAAGCCACCTGATCTTTGCTGTCACAAAAGATGTTACAAAGAGGAGAACACAATTGACTTTCACTTAAATGTTTTGTCTCGCAAGTACATTAAGTCACTGGTGCCAGGCTCAAGTTGTTTCATACACCAAAATAACCAGTTTGGCCTCATGACTCCCAATAAAAGCTGGCACAGATTAAGCATGCTATCATCCTCCAAAACTGAAGTCCTTGGGGAAATGTGTAAGTGAATGAAAATGTTCAACTGAGGAAGTTGGTAACTTCATTTTTAATGTGCTTATTCAGGGCTGAGACTAGTGTTGTTGGATTTTAGAGACATTTGGAAGAAGAATGGAAGTTTGGTGTTCTTTGGTCACAAGAACACACTGTGACTTAAATATAGAAGCAGATTAACATTGTTTTTTTAGAGGAAAATAAGTGCTTTGATGATTTTAGGTCCTTGGTCTATTTATTTTACAAATGTATGCATGGGTCTTGCAGAATTTGATTCTGGACCACAGTCGTCACTATCAAAAGTTACAACCTGAATGTAGTTTCTCTGCCTGTGATGAGCAGATGCAGAGGTGGGGAGACCCTGACCTTAAGCTTGATTTGTATCTATCCCTTAAACAAGTATCAGATGCTGAATGCAACCACATTATGGGGATAAGAGCATTGTGGTCCACAGAGTAATTTTTTTCCTGGTCTATTGTTACTTAATTCAGAGAAGTATATATGAGGTTGTAATAAGGAAGGATGATGCTTAGTGGTTAAATTTCTGATTTTCTTGTAATCATACCCTTCTATGTCTGTGACCGCTTCTTTGTAGGTTCAGCTTACTTGGTCAGTTCACCTTACCCAGTGGTGATATTCTACACAGTTCAACTCCTGAACCCTCTATTACTTTTCTTCACTATCCGCCCCCCACTTGTAGACCCCTCCATTATCTTAACTACCACCACTTTATTGATAGAATCCAATCTCATGACTGCAATCCTCTTCTCTTTTTTCATTCTGATCCTACTGCTTACTTTTCACTTGGATAACCCATCATGCCCCTAACACTGCATATCAAGTCAGCACAACCCTCCCTTTCTATAATATTCCTTAATCGTTTCACCAGGCTGCAAGACTCCCTTCCCAAAACCTTGACTGCTAATTTATTTTTCTCCTTTCTTCATCTACATTCCTATCAGTGATCAAGTCCTGGTAAATCTTTTTTCATGACATTCTCTCTCTGCTGACATCTCCACTGTCCAGTCCACCAGGATGTCTCTCAGATGACTGCAGTAAGCTGTTACCAGTTTCCCTGTATGTCTACCCACTATCTATTCTCCACATAGCAGCAAGCATATTCATTTCAAAATGCAAACTTGAACGTCACCTCCCGGTTAAAATATTCCAATGTTTTCTTATTGTTCTTGAAATAAAAACAAAGGACTCACTATTATCTGGCCCCTGCCTTTCTTTACAGTCTCATGCCAGCACTCTCTACATTGCTTGCCATAGAATAACTCTACTCATCACATTTCACCATTTTGAATGCATGTTCCCTGCCACCATAGGGCTTTGCATATGTTGTTCGCATTGTCTGGAATGATTTTTCTCCTTTTCCTCACCTCCCTTTGCATAGTTCACTCCTCTTCACCTTCAGTTCAAATTTTTTAAAATTATTTTATTCAGAGAAAACATTTCTGATTTCTAACTGCCCAAAGTAGATCAGACTCCACCCTGTTATACATTCCCATATCATCTTATACTTTTCCTTCATAGTATTATTATAGCCTGTAATTAATCTTTATGTGATTATTTGAGGAATGTCTGTCTCCCTCACTGGTCTATTAAGTCCAGAATGACAACAGTCATGCCTATGAGGCTCACTAAATCACTGGTACACAGCACAGTGCCTTCTACTTACTAAAAGATCAAAGAACATTTGTGGAATTAATGAAAGAAGGTTTTCCTTGTTTGCCCTTTTCTTTGTCTTCCCATTGCCACCACCACTGTTCAGACCCTTCTGACCTCATGTTTAAGTGACCAAAATATTATATGGTCTCCTGTGTGAAACTTCTCCCCTTTCAAATTTAATGTGCACATCCTCAGATCAATCTCTCAAAACAATGCTTTCATTGTGGCTCTTTTCTGGTTAAAAATTACTCAGAGTTTAAAAACTAAAATGGAAAACCCTTATCCTAACCCTCTCACCTCTTCATGATCAATCCCTTTTCATCTCTCCATGTTTCTATATGACTTCCTGACTAAACTCTCCAGCTCAACCCCATTGATGTATACATCGATGGCTGTCCCCATACTGCTGTGCAGGTGGCGCACTGAACAATCCCTGAAATGCCATTGATATCACAGTCTAAGTGAATGATATCCCTGGAGTTAAGCAGGGCATAAATGATGTGGCCAAACACAGCAACCCCATGAACATCTCCTTAAATTTCTACTCTCTTACCTCCCACCTTTGATAAAATGTTTGCTTGGTCTGGAACGCCCTTCTTGGTCTCCACCAATCAAACTCTAACCATCTCCATAGTCCTGTCTCTCTTCTGTACCCAATCACAATGACCTGCATTCCTGAATTCCTATAACACATCTTACCTTGATATATACTATAGCCTATGTATTGGTTTTTAAATTTCTTTAGTGTGGTGTAGAGGAAAGAGCACTGGAACTGGAGTCAGAAGATGTGCCTAGGTCTACTTCAACAACAGCAAGGGCACTTTGGAGAACACAAATGAGTGGTCTCAGGTAAACAGCATAAGGTCCAGAGCCTCAGCTTCCTGTCTGAACAGTGGGAATAGCAGTACCCTGCAAGTTGTTGTGAGTGTGCTTGCAGGGTCTAATCCCACAGGCTTTTGAAAGGGAGAATGATTTGCCTGAAGGCACATGGCAAACAATGAAGTACTATACAAAGTGTTTGCTAACTGCTAACTGTCTTCCAAACAGACTAGAAACTCCTTGCCAGAAAGGGGCTGTGTGTTTAACTTCTGGATGTCCCTCAGGGTAGCTAGCAGTGTCATCCATGTGATAAGTAGTCAATTAACGTTTGCTGTGAAAGAACGAAGTCAGCCTGGCAACTACAGGCAACAGATGATGGTGTCCCACAGCTCTGCTGCACACGGCTGCCATCCAGTCTGCCACTGCCATGCTTAGCCCCTCCTTCCCTGCTACACCCACCCCCCAGGCTGCACATCCCAGCCTCCCACAGCACCAAACTCTTGAGGAAAGACAATGAACCCAGGGGCCGCACTATACAGAGTCAGTGACTCGTGGGTACTTTCCATTTTTTCCACGTTCATGACAAAGAATGGGAGCAACAATAGAAATTCTGCAGTGACACATTAGGCACCAAGGGAGTTAGTACAGAGTTCCTTCAGGAAGTCATTCAGTTCTCGGGGATTGAGAATGGGATATATTCACACCTCGGTCTAATCAACAGAGTTTGCACAAAATCACTTAAGAGTCTGTATCTCCATCAGCAAAGTAGGGTTAAAGATTGAGGATGGAGAGGCCATCTAAATACACAAAAAGATTTTTTTCCCTAGAATCAGAATGGAAAGAGATCTTTGATGTCATTTAGATCAAATTCCAATCAAATAAAATAATGTCTAATATATCTCATGGCCTCTACTGAAACATTTCCACTGACAGGAAACTCGTTGTCTAGGAAGACAGCCCATTGAGAGACCAACTACAATTTCCACTTTATAGCACATTTAATCCAAACCCTGATTTCATAGATTATGAAACTGAAGGCTGTAGCAGAAGAGACTTGACATCATATAGTAACATACAGGCAGAGTTCAAACAGGCTTCTGTCATTCCTCAGCTTATAAGAAATTTAAAATACATCTGGGCCCCACCACATCCCTTTTTATTCCTACTCTTTGCTTCTGGTTCTGTCTCCAGAGCCACAGGGACTCTATCTAATTCCTTTTCCATATGACAGTCTTTCAAATTTTTCAAGAAAGTCTTACTGCAGCTTTTGAATCTTCCTCCAAAAGAGAAGCCACATTCTCTACTCCCGCCCATCTTTTCAATTTTTCTTCACTTGGCATGAGTCTATACCCTTACCACCTTCAGCACTCACTCTCCCACAGGTTGAAGACACTTTTCTAATTAGAGACACCCAGTACTGAATAACGGAGAAGGCAATGGCACCCCACTCCAGTACTCTTGCCTGGAAAATCCCATGGACGGAGGAGCCTGGTAGGCTACAGTCCATGGGGTCGCTAAGAGTCAGACACAACTGAGTGACTTCACTTTCACTTTTCCCTTTCATGCACTGGAGAAGGAAATGGCAACCCACTCCAGTATTCTTGCCTGGAGAATCCCAGGGACGGCGGAGCCTGGTGGGCTGCCGTCTATGGGGTTGCACAGAGTCGGACACGACTGAAGCGACTTAGCAGCAGCAGCAGCAGCAGCAGTACTGAATAAAATCCCAGCAGTAAAAAAATACAGTGGGTCATGAGCTTCCCTTGATCTTGCCACCTCATTTCTACCATTGTTCAGAGAAACAGCTTTACCTTTTTAGCAACCAGATCACGCTGTTGAACAAGTTACAATAGTTATCTATTGAGCATTTAATATATCCCAGGTACTGTTCTAAGTACTTTACATGTGTTTAATTCTTACAACAATCCCAACGATATTATTTAGAACTAATATCACCATCTTCCTCTTCCAGGCAAGGAAAATAAAACACAGGTTTTAAGAAACACATCCTAGATCATGCAGCTGGTAAGCAGCAGAGCCAAACTCTCACCAGGCTGATGGATTCAAAGCCTGCAGGCTTAATGCAACAAATGATTTAATGAAAAATAAACCCCTGAACAAGAAATTGTAAATTCTGTTCTTTACTGTGAAGGGAGCTCTTTCACAACCTGTAAAATGGAGTATTTGGCTTTATTCTGCATCCAATTCTATTAAATTTCAGATTGTTGAGTTTGGGTTTCTCCTTTTTTAAGCCTCCTTTCTGTAATTCAAGATATTCACTAGTTGGGACCTCCCTGGCAGTCCAGTAGTTAAGACTCTGCTCTTCCACTGAAGCAGGTACGGATTCCATTTCTTGTTGGAAAACTAAGATCCCGTATGCCATGCAGTGTGGCCCCCCCAAAAAAGATATTAGCTATTAACAGTTATCCTCAGGCTTTGTCATCTTCAGATTTAACTGTGTATTTGATTTCTAGCTTTTTATTTAAGCTGTTGATAAAAATGATGCCTTAGCAAAGGGCCTCGTGATAAAAAAACTTAATTAGTAGCAAAAAATAATCTCAGGCTTTACCCTGCTTCTTCTTTGTTCTTGCTTAGCCATTAGAAAGCTGTATAATTATAGCTATTTTCTGGCCCATATTTATTCATTTTTGTCAGAAAGATATGATAATGAAATTTAACAAACACTGTATAAAAATTAAGACTGCAGAATTTCCAAAGCATACCTTTCAAAAATGGAAATAAAGCTAGTATGGTCTGATTTGTTCTTCACGGATCCATGTTACCTCTAAATCAGTACAGCTTTTGGTAAATTACTCAAAAATCATCTGCTTATTGATCTGTTTTAGAAATGGTAGCTGAAGTTGTCATCAAGCTTACTGACCTACAATGTCCAATATTTACCTTTTGTCCTTTTGAGGGTTTATTGGAACTAATTACAGCTTTCTCATTCCACATCCATCCTTAGAACCCTAATAAAAGTTTCCAACAGTTCCACCTCAAACACATATGCACATTCTTTTATTGTCGTGAGTGGTTGGTCATCTGAACCTAGGAACTGAAACATTCTCACAGCTTCAGACTCTGACATTCAATTTCCTCCTTGATATTTTCATTTGGACATCTACAAGGCATTTTCAATTTAATATTTCTCCAATGGAGCTTCTAGTCACCCCATTCTAAAACCAGGTTTTCCCACAATCTTCTCCACCTCAATAAATGGCGAGGCCCCTCACCTTCGAGTCATCCCTGATCTCACATGCGAGAATCAATCCATTAGCAAATCTTGTGGGCTCTGCCTTTCAACATTTTCCAGAATCTAACCACTTCTCAGCACCTTCACTGCTACATTCTAGTTCAAGTCAGCTTTGACCCTCTTCCGGACCACTGCATCAGTCTCCTAATTGATGCGTCTATTCCACCCTTGTTCCACGTAGAAGATGCTGTTGGCGTGCTTAGTTGGCCCTGTGGAATCCCTTGAATCTCTTGGTTGGTGAGCCTTTCTCTCGGCTGCTGTGAGTGTATCAGTGAGAATTGCACTTGGGCAGTGGAAGCCACCACACCTAGAAGTACCTGGGATTTACACTGTCCACACCTTTCTTCAGTCTTTACCCAACAACCAGGGTAAAGGTAAAAAGCCCCTCTCCTTTGTCTCAGGTGGGAAAATCATAATGTGACATTTATCCTCCATGACTCCCCGTGAAGCTGCTAATGCATGACCCCAAACCACATTCTTGTCCTTCTCCCCTTCTAGTTTGCTCCCTCACCCCCACCAGTTTCTCTGGAAATCACATACACATTCCCATCTTAGGCTCTGCTTCGAGGGAACTGAGCCTAATGCAGTCCCATTAAGCAGATGCAGTGGTCCTATTAAAATGTTTATGTCATTCCTTTGCTCAAAATCCTCCACTGGCTTCCCATTTTACCAAGGGGAAAAACTCCCAAAGTCTTTACCATAGACTCTACACGATCTTCCCCAGCTAACTTTCTGACTTTACCTCTTTCACTCCCCCCTTATCCATTCCATTCCACTCTTGCTGATTTCCTTGATATTTTTGCAGAGGCTCTGCAATCTCCTATATCAAGGCCATTGTATCTAAGTTTCCTCCACCGAAAAAGCTCTTCCCCCAGATAGCCACTAGGCTTGCTCATGTTTTTCAAGTCTCTGTTCAAATGTCAGGTATTACAGAGGCATTCTCTAACTATCTTACTTTAAAACAGCACACATATCCCCTGTCCTGTCACTCCTCTTGTTATCTGTCTCCTACTATGAGAACGTAAGTTCCCTGATAGTGGAATCAGTGCTTGGTGCATTCATATCCCCAGCACTGAAACAGTGTCTGACATATTTCAGGCAATAAATAAATTTGTTGAATTATTTAAGTAGATGATCTTTTGACTTTCTACACAAAAACTACACAAACATACATATACATCCAACAACTTTCTTTGATTTCAAAGCCCTATTACAGTATGTGTTCTGTTTTTTACACCTTGGAAACCATTACCTGTGATGGTCACAACAGATGCAAAATAAAAGTTGGGTTCTTACAACTTTTTGCTGTAATCTATTAATGTTGTTCCACTAGGGAAAAAATTGGATAATATGTGGAAGTCAAGAAACAATAGAGTTTTGCAATCCAGAAAGCTTGAGAATTGTACTGTTAGCTCAAATGGCTCATAGTCAAGTTGCTAGGCAGTTAACTCCAAAATATGGAGCACAGTTGCTATTAGCAGTGAAAATTAAAGAAATGAAATGTGAAGTTAAGAAAAACTTACGTAGCAAGGATCACTGATATTTAAAACCAAAGAAAGCACAATAATTATTTAATCATATAAAGAGTGGATATATTTCCCTTATAGGAAAGATTCTGTGGTAGGTTCTTGGAATGGACAAAAAGTAACACAGAAGAATTTTGGAGTTTTTAGCACTGTAAGTTATAAGCTGACCATGAAAATGAAATGGGTATTTTCAAATGCAAAAAATTGACCCTGTGGCAAATGGTATGAGAGACACAGGTTGATCTATGAAGGAACACCATACTTCACTTCGCTCAAACCATAACTCTAAACTCAAGGAAAACATTCCTTACCCCATAGCTTAGGATATCTTCCTCCTCTATCTCAATATTCTTAACACTCTCTTCTTTTTACAAAAGATAAATTAATGAAAATGGCATAAGAAGGCGGTCTTCACTGTGCATGTATTAGCTTCAGGGCCGGTGGGGGGGGGAGTACAGCTTGTTCACAGTTAGTGGAGGGAGTGGTTGGTTCCAGGCTTCTTCCTACACCAAGCCCAGAGCCTCCACTCCCTTATTCAGCTTCATGCTCAGCTTCCCAACCCTCTGGGACATGCTGCCTCTACCCTAAGGTCTTCTCACTACCTCTATCCAGTGAGGTGTCCCAGAAATCCTCCCCTCCCACACCCCTCTGGCATAACTGTCTATCCCTTGGTCAGCTCATTCAAACATTTCCCCAATGTGCCCCATGCTCTCTGCACCCAGACATGATGGCTTTCTCTGGTAGCTGAAGGAACCAGGCCCCTTGCTCTGTTTCCTTATTGATCCTGGATGGGGGAACCTCTCTCTCTGACAGAGTCTTCATTCTTCCCAGAAGGTATCATTATTTATTTCCCAAAGGGGACCTCTTTTACTCTTTGACCTTCCTCCAAGAGCTCCTCTACAATCTGCTTCAGAGCCTTTCAAAGAGTAGTCTCAAACCTCCCGAGTCAAGCTCTTGGGTCTGGAACCAGAAATTCTCACTGCATCATGTGTCATTTCTAATGAGCTTCCTAGGAGATTTTGTTACAGGAATAAGTTTAAGAACCACTGCATTCATCCACCACCAGACAGCATCTCTATAAACCTCTCTCCTCCTTTTATAGAAGTCAACCACTCCCCACGGGCAGATCAAGGGTGGAGAAGGTATATGGTCAGGGCCTCTTAGAGGCCATACCACTTTCAATTCCTGAGAATGGCAGTATTTACAAAAATGAACAAATTCCAAAGAGCATTACAAAAATTGCAATATATTCTAAATGCTTACCTTCAAATATATATTATTGTTGTAGTTCAGTCTCTAAGTCGTGTCCAAATCTTTGTGACCCATGGATGGCAGCACATCAGGCTTCCCTGTTCTTCACTATCTCCAGGAGTTTGCTCAAATTCATGTCCATTGAATCAGTGGTGCTATCTAACCATCTCATCCTCTACCACCCTCTTCTCCTTTTGCTTTCAATCTTTCCCAGCATCAGGGTCTTTTCCAATAAGTCAGCTCTTCGCATCAGTTGGCCAAAGTATTGGAGCTTCAGCATCAGCCCTTCAAATGAATATTCAGGGGTGATTTCCTTTAGGATTGACTGGTTCAACCTCCTATTGTTCAAGGGACTCTGAAGAGTCTTCTCCAACACCATGGGTTCGAAAGCATCGGTGTTCAATCTTCTTTCTCTCACATCCAACTCTCACATCCATACGTGACATACATGACTACTGGAAAAACCAAAGCTTTGACTACACAGACCTTTATCAGCAAAGTGATGTCTCTGCTTTTTAATACGCTATCTAGGTTTGTCATATCTTTCAAGGAGCAAGAGTCTTTTAATTTCAAGGCTGCAGTCACTGTCTGCAGTGATTTTGGAGCCTAAAAAGAGAAAATCTTTCACTGCTTCCATTTTTTCCTCTCTATATGCCATGAAGTGATGGGACCAGATGCCATGATCTTAATTTTTTGAATGTTGAGTTTTAAGCCAGCTTTTTCACCCTCCTCTTTAACCCGCATCAAGAGGCTCTTTAGTTCCTCTTCACTATCACTTCAAAAGTGGTAAGAACCTCCTTTCCAGGATGTACATATTCCAAGATTTGTTGTACAGTGAAAGAAACAAAGAAGGAGAAGAGCCACTGTGTAAGTGGAATAAGAAAGCTGGGAGGGTTTAGGGACATTTGCAAGGTAAGTGCTCCCCAAGTGTGCTCTTTCGCTCACCTGTAAGCAAACCCTACAGATGCTACTGACCCAGCCTGGGGAGAGAAAACTGCATCTGCCCAGCCAGATCAGTGTACATGTGTCACTCTCTGTGACTGACACCTCTCTGTTACCTTCATTCTCTTCCCCTCCTCAATCTTGTAGCCAAGTCTTTACTGAAATTTCCAGCCTGGTCTCCACTATGTTACAGGAAATTAAGGCAAGACATGATGCCTGTTTGGCCCAGGGTGACCTTACTGGTGGCCATGGTAACAACTAGTGAGAGATTCTCAAAGAGGAGGCAGATGGCAAGGTCACAGGCCCCCTCACGGCATCCAGTGACACCCTGGGGACCTGGGACTTGGTTTCAGGAAGGGAGATGATAGAGCTCATTCTAGTTGCGTAAATTAAAATTTTCCTCCAAGCTTACCTTGTTCCAATAATGAAAATCTGAACCCTTACAATCAGTAACACTCACTAGAGAAAAGGAGTTTTATAAACGAAAGGGGTATATCCTCTTCCTATGGGCCGCATTCCCATTTCACCCTGAAAAACCAGGTTTCAAACTGACAATACTTAGCAGACACTTAGAGTTGGGGGTGTTCTGTTCATCCTTTTTCTCCCCAAGGAAAAATGAAAATACTTTCCACACCTGAAGCCTTTCTGTTTTACCATCGTACCAAAGTAGAGCAGTAGCTCCTTGGTAACTTGTGCCAGGGTAGGAAAACAGTAAAACCCCCAGGCAAATGCATTCAGCAGCCTGTCTGCCAGGAGAGGGGTCTCCAAACCTCCTCCTTCCTCCTCCAAACAGGCGTTCTGGAGTTACAGTCTACCCATGACTGTGTGGATTTATTTAGCTACAATGTTATCATCTCCACTGAGCCACAAGTAGGAGACAATTCTCTGCTTTTATTTATAACCTGAAGGGATTATTTTTGAGTTAAGGCTTTAAGAATTCAGATCTATCAGGAAAGAACAGCTTGTGTAATGAACTTCCTGTTTTCATCATATTTGGACACCGAGCCTCCTTGTTGCCTGTTATTATTACCCAGTTAATATGAACTGCCTGCAGTTTATTTTTAGCCATGTTGACTCCATTGTAAGGACTGCATAACTGCTTTCAAAATGGGAAAATGTAATTACGGGATCTAACACTAAGTTGGGGATATTCTTAGGTTCTTTCACAAGGCAGTGGCTTAAAAAATGAAAATAGACCATTTTAAATGGCTAAAGAAAAACACAGTTATTTGATCCAAAATAGCCCATTGATCCTTTTACAAACTAAACACGTTCTTCACAGAATAAAGTCCCATTTTTGTTTCAGTGACCTAAACATATGAATTTATTTCCAAGCTCAGAGTAGGGGGAAGAGAGAGAGGAGGGGAATTGGTGGAGAATAGAGGCAGGAAGGGTGAAAGCACACTTATCAAACCAGCAAAATATTAAAACTGTGCTGCAAGTACTAAAACACCTAACAGGGGTTAGGGTTGAGGGCTGGGAAGGTGAGCATCAGTGCAGCCCCGTCATCCGACTGTCGTACCCAGTGCACTCATCGACCAGTGCCACGGGTGTGAAGGGAGTCCGCCCTCACATTTGGTGGCCTTGGGTCAGTCACTCACACAGGCCACTGCCTCAGCGCCCACCTCCTCCATGACTCCAAATATTTGCTCACTCCACTATTCATCGGTTCAACAGAAAGGAATTGAGCACTCAAAATATTCTGAACTCCAGGAATGAAATGGGAAACAAGACATGGTCTTTGCTCTAAATGTGACAAATGTACTGGTAGAGAGAACTTCAGAGGATTCCAGAAGCACAAAAAAGGTGATATCTAACTGAGCCTGGATGAGAGCAGGAAGACTTTCTGGAGGAGGTGATGTCTTGACTTGAGTCCTGAGGTACAAGCTGAGCTTATCCTGAAAAATGACATCCTAAACTGAAGAGGAAGCTGGGACAAAGGCCCAGATGTGAAGGGGATGGCAGCAAGGCCAGGTTGCCTGACTGAAGTGGAGAGTGTAAGGGGACATAAATAGAATGAAAGTCACAGTGTTAGGTGAGGGTCCTGTAAACCATAGTTAAGCCTTTTAACTTTATCCTGAGAGTAATGGGGACAAGTTACAGTAAACTTCTAAGAGTGACAATATTTAACAAATATCATAAATATCAATGTATGAATGGATAAACAAGATGTGATATAAACATACAGTGGAATATTATTCAGCCTTAAAAAGAACACAAATGTTGACACATGCTACAACATGTATGAACCTTGAGGAAATTATGCCAAGTGAAGTTAGCCAGTCATAAAGGACAAATACTGTATGACTTCACTTATATGAGGTTTCTACAATAGTGAAATTTGTAGAGACAGAAAATAGAATGGTAGTTTCCAGGGTCTGGGGTAAGAGGAAAAAGGAGAGTTAGTACTGAACATGGATTTTTTTTTTTTCCAGTTGTTTTTATTTATTTATTTATTTATTTTTTATTTTATTTTATTTTTAAATAAATTTATTTATTTTAGTTGGGGGCTAATTACTTTACAATATTGTAGTAGTTTTTGCCATACATTGACATGAATCAGCCATGGGTTTACATGTGTTCCCCTTCCTGGACCCCCCTCCCACCTCCCTCCCCATCCCATCCCTCTGGGTCATCCCATTGCCCCAGCCCTGAGCATTTGTCTCATGCATCGAACATGGAATGGTGTTCTGTTTCACATATGATAATAATACATGTTTCAATGCTATTCTCCCAGAACGTCCCACCCTCACCTTCTCCCTCAGAGTCCATAAGACTGTTCTACGCATCTGTGTCTCTTATTCTGTCTCGTATATAGGGTTATTGTTACCATCTTTCAAATTCCATATATATGCATTAGTATACTGTATTGGTGTTTTTCTTTCTGGCTTACTTCACTCTGTATAATGGGCTCCAGTTTCATCCATCTCAATAGAACCGATTCAAATGTATTTTTTTTAATGGCTGAGTAATATTCCATTGTGTATATGTACCACAGCTTCCTTATCCATTCGTCTGCTGATGGACATCTAGGTTGCTTCCATGTCCTGGCTATTGTAAACAGTGCTACGATGAACATTGGGGTACACGTGTCTCTTTCAATTCTGGTTTCCTCAGTGTGTGTGCCCAGCAGTGGGATTGCTGGGTCATATGGCAGTTCTATTCCCAGTTTTTTAAGCCAAAGCAATCTTGAGAAAGAAGAATGGAACTGGAGGAATCAACCTGCCTGACTTCAGGCTCTACTACAAAGCCACAGTCATCGAGACAGTATGGTACTTGCACAAAGATAGTAATATAGATCAATGGAACAAAATAGAAAGCCCAGAGATAAACCCAAGCACCTATGGACACCTTATCTTCGACAAAGGAGGCAAGAATATACAATGGAGAAAAGACAATCTCTTTAACAAGTGGTGCTGGGAAAACTGGTTAACCACTTGTAAAAGAATGAAACTAGAACACTTCCTAACACCATACACAAAAATAAACTCAAAACAGATTAAAGATCTAAACGTAAGACCAGAAACTATAAAACTCCTAGAGGAAAACATAGGCAAAACACTCTCCGACATAGATCACAGCAGGATCCTCCATGACCCACCTCCCAGAATATTGGAAATAAAAGCAAAAATAAACAAATGGGACCTAATTAAAATTAAAAGCTTTTGCACAACAAAGGAAACTATAAGCAAGGTGAAAAGACAGCCTTCAGAATGGGAGAAAATAATAGCAAATGAAGCAACAGACAAACAATTAATCTCAAAAATATACAAGCAACTCCTGCAGCTGAATTTCAGAAAAATAAACGACCCAATCAAAAAATGGGCCAAAGAACTGAACATGGATTTAGAACTTCAGTTCAGGATGATGAAAAAAGTTCTGGAGATGGATGGTGCTGATGGCACCACAACGTGAATGTACTTAATGCTGCTGAACTATATACCTAAAAATGGTTAAAATGGTAAATCTTGTGTTATGTATATTTACCAAAATTGTAAAATTTTTAAATAAAAAAAAAAGAAATAAAACTGCAGTGGCTGGATTTAGGTAGGTAGATAAGCAAAAAAGTAGAGGTGGGAGGTTGTTGCAGTAATCCAGTGAGAGATAAAAGCGGCCTGAACTTAAGCTATGTGAATAAAGAGAAGGGAACAAAGTCAAGATTCATTTGGATATTATACTAGGAAAACCTAGGATTGACTAGAAGGGAGCACTTTGAGAAAAGTAGGGGTTAGAATAAAGTCCACATTTCGAGCTGGAGAAATTGTATGGACAGTGATGAAGCCAGTCACTAGGAACAGTGAATGATTTAAGAAAAAAAGAAAAAGGATGCTTAATTTCTCATGGAATAATTTAGAAAGTAGATGAAACAAGGTCATTTCAATAAGGAAAAAGGATATTTCTCTGTCTGGTAGGATGTGAAAGCTATAAATAGAATGTAGCTAAACCTACAACTAAAATGCAAAATTTGAGAAAACAAGATGGCAGAAGAGTAGGTGGACATGAAGTATATCTCTCTCCACGGATACATCAGGATATACCTTTAGACAAAGAAGTGCATGCAGAACACCAGCTGAGAGCAGACAGGAGTACCTGACCAGTGAAAAAGAATATACAGAACCACTCAAAACTTGAAATCAAGCCCTGAGCCTTTGGAGTGGGAGCACTGACTCCACGACCCTAACCCTCGGGAGTATCAAATAGTGAGAACTCACACAAAGGAAACCACTTGAATACAAGATGCAGCATCACCCAACCACCAGTAAGCACCCTGTGCAAATGCCTCATCTGAACAACAAACAAAACAAAAACACAAACCCAGTCATCAGCAGACAGGATTACCACCTCACTCAGCCTTGCCCATCAGGGGGAAAACAAACAAACAAAAACTCAGCACAAATCTCACCCTATATAGAGCTTACACAAACCACTGAACCAATGTTAGGAGGGCAGGAACCAAAAGGAAGAAAGAATTCAACCTTCTTCAAGGAAAGGATTCAACTTTTCTTGAAGCCTGGGAAAAGGAGACCTCAAACACAGTAAGTTAAAAAAAAAAAAATGAAAAGACAGAGAAATACTACACAAATGAAGGAACAAACTAGAAACACAGAAGTCCAAGTAAATGAAGAGGAAATAGGCAAACTACCTGAAAAAGAATTCAGAATAATGATAGTAAAGATGATCAAACACCTTGAAAACAAACTGGAGAATATGCAAGAATCAATTAACAAAGACCTAGAAGAATTAAAGAGTAAACATACAGAGACAAATTACACAATTATCAATGGTGAAAAACTGAAAACATTCCCCCTAAGATCAGGAACAAGACAAGGGTATCCACTTTCCTCACTATTATTCAACATAGTTCTGGAAGTCTTAGCTACAGCAATCAGAGAAGAAAAAGAAATTAAAGGAATCCAGATCAGAAAAGAAGTAAAGCTCTCACTGTTTGCAAATGACATGATATTGTACATAGAAAACCCTAAAGATAGTATCAGAAAATTACTAGAGCTAATCAGTGAATTTAGCAAAGTTGCAGGATACAAAATCAATACACAGAAATCACTTACATTTCTGTATACTAACAAGGAAAAATCAGAAAGAGAAATTAAGGAATCAATCCCATTCACCACTGCAACAAAAAGAATTAAATATCTAGGAATAAACTTCCCTAAAGAGACAAAAGAACTGTACACAGAAAATTATAAGACACTGATGAGAGGAATCAAACATGACATAAAAGGATGGAGAGATATTCCATGTTCCTGGGTAGGAAGAATCAATATTGTGAAAATGACTATACTACCAAACACAATCTACAGATTCAATGCAATCCCTATCAAATTACCAATGGCATTTTTCACAGAACTAGAACAAAAAATTTCACAATTCATATGGAAACACAAAAGACCCTGAACAGTCAAAGCAGTCTTGAGAAAGAAGAATGGAGCTGGAAGAATCATATACTACAAAGCTGCAGTCATCAAGACAGTATGGTACTGGCACAAAAACAGAAATATAGACCAATGGAACAAGATAGAAAGCCCAGAAAAAAACCCATGCACCTATTGGTACCTTATTTTTGACAAAGGAGCCAAGAATATACAATAGGGCAAAGACAGCCTCTTCAATAAATGGTGCTGGGAAAACTGGACAGCTAAATGTAAAAGAATGAAATTAGAACACTTCCTAACACCATACACAAAGATAAACTCAAAATGGATTAAAGGCCTAAATGTAAGACCAGAAACTATAAAACTCTTAGAGGAAAACATAGGCAGAACACTTGATGATAGAAATCAAAGCAAGATCTTCTATGATCCACCTCCTAGAGTAACAGAAATAAAAACAAAAGTAAACAAGGGGGACCTGATTAAACTTAAAAGATTTTTCACAGCAAAGGAAACTATAAGCAAGGTGAAAAGACAACCCTCAGAATGGGAGAAAATAACAGCAAATGAAACAACTGACAAAGGATTAATTTCCAAAATATGCAAGCAGCTCATACAACTCAATACCAGAAAAACAAACAACCCAATCAAAAAGTGGGAAAAAGACCTAAAGAGACATTTCTCCAAAAAAGACATACAGATGGCTAACAAACACATGAAAAGATGCTCACATTGCTGATTATTAGAGAAATGCAAATCAAAACTACAATGAGATGTCACCTCACACCAGTCAGAATGGCCATCATCAAAATGTCTACAAACAACAAGCTGGAGAGGTTGTGAAGAAAAGGGAACGCTCTTGCACTGTTGGTGGGAATGTAAATTGATACAGCCACTATGGAAGACAGTATGGGGATTCCTAGTTTCTTAAACTAGGAATAAAACCACCATATGACCCAGCAATCCCACTCCTAGGCATATATCCTGAGGAAACCAAAATTGAAATCTCATTGTTCATTGCAGCACTATTTACAATAGCTAGAACATGGAAGTAACCTAGACGTCCATCGACAGATGAATGGATAAAGAAGTTGTGGTACATATACACAATGGAATATTATTCAGCCATAAAAAGGAACACATTTGAGTCATTTCTAATGAGGTGGATGAACCTAGAACCTATTATACAGAGCGAAGTGAGTCAGAAAAGGAAAGATAAATATCGTATTCTAATGCATATATACAGAATCTAGAAAAATGGTACTGAAGAATTTACTTACAGGGCAACAGTGGAGAAACAGACATAGAGAATAGACTTATGGACATGTGGAGAGGGGAGGAGAGGGTGAGATGTATGGAAAGAGTAACATGGAAACTTACATTACCATATGTAAAATAGATAGCCAATAGGAATCTGCTATATGGCTCAGGAAACTCAAACAGGGCTCTGTATCAACCTAGAGTGGTGGGATGAGGAGGGAGATGGGAGGGAAGTTCAAAACGGAGGAGATACGTGTATACCTTTGGCTGATTCATGTTGAGGTTTGACGGGAAACAGCAAAATTCTGTAAAGCAATTATCCTTCAATAAAAAATAAATAATTTTAAAAAACAGATGAACAAAAATTGACAGAAATTCGACAACCTAATGATTGACAACAAAGATATTTTAAACTCAATAAAAGTAAAACAGAAACAGAAAAAAAATAAAGTGTAAAAATTTGCTTTGCAAACCCTCAGAAGAAAGCAAACATGATTGTAAGGGATGAGTGAGACTCAAAGTAGAATGAAGAGTGAGGCCAGTCTGGAGGCTGGAGTTGGGGTCCAGGACAGCTGTGGCAAATATTGCTTGATGGTTTCTAAAATGCTTTACGTTCTGCTATGTCATTCGCTTCCAGGGGACCCATCATAATGTCATGCTTCATTCCTCAGTCATCATCTCCCAACTCTCCCCTGAATGTTCCCCCCATGTCAGTCTTCCAAACCCACCCACCATTTTCCTAACATGCTATATATACCCTTAGATGCCTCCATACACACTTCTCACAGGTTCATGCCTCTGTCCTGAACGCCCTTCTCTCTCCTCCTGGACCCAGCAAATTTCTACTTAGTCTTCAAGATTTATTAATTTTGAGTCTGTTAACAAGCACCTTTTGACCTATATTGGATACTGGGTAGGGACATAGATGATAAGACACAGTCTCTGCCATTAAAGGGTCAGGCAGACAGGGTAGACAGTACACAGATAATTTCAATAAACAGGGCACTGCTGTAATCAGAAACAGGTAAAAAGTGCCACAGGAAGACAGCAGAGAGAAATACACTGCCTTGGGTTGGGGGAGGTAGGGGAAGATCACAAAAGAGCTTTGACAATTCAAATGGTATTTGCCCTATGAAGAATTTCCAAGCTTCCCTGACCTCATGGAACTTTGTTTTTTCAATGCATGATATTTAACACAGTGTACCATATTAGATCAGTTCTTCTTACTCACCTGTGAGTTCCTCAACATTGTAGTCCTTCATGGAACCCTTCATTGTTCAGTCTATAGTATGTGTTCAATAATTTTCACCGGATGGATGGATGGATGAATGGCTTGAAAGTGGCTATTAACCCTCTAATTTAACACTTTCTATGGCCAGGAACTCATTGAACCTCTGCTACCAGTTTTCTCTGAAGTCTATGGAAGTAATAGACATGAATTAACAAGATTTTCTCACCGTTGGAAGTACTCTCAGAAAACAGAGGAAGTAACTATCTTGGATGTTCTTTAATTCTTTCAAATCACTAAAATATCATTCAGATATTTTTTACTCTAATACATATTCTGACATTTGACATTTTAGGTAGACTTTATACTCAGCAAAAGGAAATGGCAACCCACTCCAGTATTCTCGTCTGGAAAATCCCATGGACAGAGGAGCTTGTAGGATACAGTCCATGGGGTCACAAAGAGTCGGACACGGCTGAGCGACTTCACTTATACTCAGCAAAATCAGCCATAGACAAAGATGTGATGTAGGCAAATTTTCTTTTCTTCATTTGACAATCTTCTTCCACTCCAGAACCTCAGAATTTCAAGGATGAAACTGGTCCTGTCAATTCAGCCACACTAAGGTGTTAGGCTGGGTATGAACTCCCCTTCCAGGAGTGTTTGCATCTTGGATAAGGATGCCTTGGAAGCAAAATTATTCAACCAACAAGTATTTTTCTGAGTACTTGTTATATATAATATCTTGTGCCAAGTACATCAGGGACTACAGAGAGGATAAAAACATGTCCCAGTCTTCAATAGGTTAACAGTCTAGTTGACAAGAAAGTCACAGACCCATGAAATCTTGAAACCAATACAAGAAAGAAGCCTCCAAGCTCTGGCTCCCTCATTCTTCAATGGCCTCCCACAATTCCCCTCCCATCCTCCATTCCTGCCACATCTGTCTCACTTTCCTCAAACACACACACTTCCCTTTGTGCCTTAGAGTTTTTGCACAAACTGTTCCTTCTGCATGGAAACTCTTCCTGGAGAGACACTGCTCTCTCCTTCTGATCTAGGCTCAGATGCCACCTGGTCACACTATTTAAAATAGCAAATTCCACCCCCACACCCAGTACACCGTATCTCTCTCTTATCCTCTTGACTTTTCATCACAGCCTTAATACCAACTGTTAACATCATATAATTTTTTGTTTATTACTTACTGACTGTCTTCCCCCCCTCTCCATTAGAATACAATTCTGTAAAGGCAGGGAGTTCTGCCTGTTCTGTTTACTGATGTATCCTGGGCACTTTACATGGTCCCTGGAACATATTAGATGCACAGGTTGAAAGAATGAAAGAACAAATGAGCAAATGAATGACTATGTTCCCCACTAGATACACTGGGGTGAGATCTACAAAAGCAATTCTACTCAGTTGCCTACACTTTCCTAATAAGATACCATAGTTTTAATGTGGGCAAAGGTATTGGCTTAATTCAATTATGAACCTTATGTCATAATTTCCTTAAATAGTAGAGCTATAGATACTATAATAAATAGATCTCTTCAAGGCTTAAAAAAAATCTATGAAGAATATTCTCACCTAATTTTGAATTTTAATGAATAGTTTTAATGATGACTAATTAATTTTGATATTTATAGAAAATGAAATGCATTTCTTCTTTTATGAAAAATCTAGCACTTCAGGAACAACAAATTCTTGGAGAAATAAATTCTAATGAGATCATTAAAACTGAAAGTGTTGTACCTACTTACCTAAGCCAAAACAGGCACAGCAACTGAATGGGCACCAAATATTAATAGTACTCTCCTTCTTTTGCCTGACTCTACTGAGTTCCTCACTTGCTCTGATCTGTATGAAATTACGAGAGGAGGGTTACTAGTGACTAAGCAGGAGTTTCCCAGTACCTAAAGGACAAAGAGAAAAACCTGTTTTCTAATATGTGTTACAAACAAAGCTAATGTCCTAAATCCAGAAGGAATTTACCACTTAATTTTTTCAACAATAGATTTTAGATAACATAAGGTACAAAATCCTCAGCATTATTTGCAAAAAAAAAAAAAATGCAAAAGCATGTTCCAATAGACCATTCTTTGTATTTATTTATTTTGTATTAGAGTATAACCGATTAACATTGTTGTGATCGATTCAGGTGAACCAGTGAACAATTCTTATATTGAATCTCATAAGGGCTCATAGTATAACACTAAATTTTTAACTCAATAAGAGCATTCCTGTTGGGAACAGAGGTGATCCAGCCCAGGTATGCTGCTTCCTGATACTACAACAAACCACAGGAACAGAGATTAGAGTCCTTAGATGAGGAATGGAGGGCTCACCTGTTCATCATCTCTCCAACATCATGTCTTAGGTGAGCCCTTGGCAAGTGCACAGATAGAGGTCACTTCAAGACTGAATTTGCTGACAAGTACCTGAAGTGCCAATAGTCTTTGATGTTGATTATCCATACACTTTCAACACCAGATGCGCAGGAAGTGAGGTTGACATTCTGTTGTCAATTTTTTAAGAACATGACTTGTATATTTGCCACCCCATTTCTGCTCGAAGATAAGCTGCAGGGGTTCCTGCAGGTGACAGCAGTATTTCCCTCAAAGTGGAGTGTGAATCCACTCACATACTTAGACACTCTTTTAAAGACCCTGAGTGTTTCACCATATTGCAGACGATTTGGTCCAAGACTTTTCTTAGGACAAGCATAACCAATCAACCATTTCAACTATTAAAAAAAAAAGCAAAAATGAAACACCCTCCTTATGGCTCCCATTGAACTAATACCTGGTGTGCTTGTCAGGAGTTAGCTACAAAAATAAAATGGTTTTTAAAATGCTCCTTTGGACCAGAAGGAGTCGCCTTCTTGGTTAAGGTTATCTGATATTATCAACTTAAATGCTGGAGAGCATCTGTCAAATGCAGAGATTTTTAGCTCTGACAGAGTTGACGCTAAGCTGCTCTTTCTAACAATAATTAGTCAGCAGGTTCAGCTGCTTCTTTTATAGTATTGTTTATTGCAAAACATTACAAAAACATTGACAAAACTCAAAATAAAAGAAAGAAAAATCCACCCAAAATTCTGCCATCCTACAAACCAAACTGTTTACTTTTTTTTTTTCATGCTCCCTTTCAGTCCCTGTCCATATGCAGACAGAATTTTTACAGTTGTAATCATAGCACAGATACAATCTTGCAGTCAGGTTTGTCTCAATTAGAGTTCTTAAAGCGTTTTTCCAGTTCACTCTCTCATCTTCATTTCTACTACTAGGAACACTTCACCCCCACTGTTCTTAGCGACCTCCATGGGATCCTAAGTGTTGAGGAAGGCTGAAAAAGGATAATCCACAGAATCGGGGGAAAGGGTTAAGTTCCCACTTGTAAAGAATGGGGTCTCTAGAGTTAAACTCATGTGGAAAGGATTTCTTTCTTTCCCCCTTTGTTCCCATAGCTGGAAACCTTTATGAAAGTAGCTACATTTCCCCACCATCAAGCATTCTTTTGTTATCTTCATAAAGAGCCCTCACAGGTATTTCCTCTTTACCTAGTTTGTTTTTAAGGCCTGCTCAGTATTTAGGATATAGGCATATTTAGGCATCTTTTCTTCCATCTGCTATAACAATTTATATAACTTGGAATTTTTTAAGTGTGGCTACTACTTCGTGCTGTATCCATGTGAACGTGAAGTGGTGTACTCAGCTGTCAAAATGTTGGATACCTGGATGCACACACACACACACACACACACACACACACACACACACACACACACCCAGGGTTCACCCTTGCTCAGATGAAGCAGAATCTCTGGTGCTGTCTATGGACTGATGTTTGTAACACTGTACATTCAAAATGTCAAAAAGTCTCTTGCTTGATAACAGCTCTGACTGTTACAGTTTGTGGATTTTTATGGGGATGGAAGAGAAAAGAACTGTAAGGATTTGGAGAAGGAATGGAAGAAGCATGTGGCCTGTGGAAGCTTTGTTTAAATGGCCTTTGAGTTAGGCAGACCCAAAACATGAATCACCTGCTCTTATAACCTGGTGAGTGGGTGAAGCCTCCATCCTCGATACACAATCCTGGAACCCTGAGGGGGCAATGGCCACAAAGGTGGGGGGAATGTCTGGTAGAGACAATGCTGAGGCAGTGTGTAGTAAATCTTTTTTTTTTTTTTAATGAGAATACTTTGACCTTGGAAAACTCTCACTTTTATTAATAATTCTATGTTCTATATTGTTTCAACTTTTGTAAGCATGGATTTATGCATTATGGGCTAATTTCCGACTTACTAACAAGGGGCAGTTTTGTCCCCTGGGGGATATTTAGCAATGCCTAGAGTTACTTTTGGTTGTCATAGCTGGGAGAAGAGAGTACCACTGGCATCTAGTGGGTAGAGGCCAGGATGCTGCTAAACATCTTACAGTGGCACAAGACAGCCCCTGCCTCCCAACAATTATCCAGCCCCAAATGTCAACAGTGCTGAGGCTGATCCCCATGCTGCAGCACGCAATGTTAGGCAATGAGCAGCACGTAGGAAATAAACCGGAGAAGCTCATAAAAAAAGACAGATTGGGGGAGGCCTTATAGTTTATGCCAAGGATCTTTTTTTACTTGGATGACAGAGAACCAATGAAAGGAAATTACCTGATCAAATCTGGATTTTAAAATATATTGCTCTGAAGGGTAAATCAGAGGAGCCCATTACTGGAGGCAGAGAAAACCCTTAGGATGCTGTTGAAAAAGCCCAGAGAGGAAAGTGAGAGCCTGGACAAGATAGTGTCAGAGGGATCAAGAGGGAGAACAGAGTCAACCAACACATCTTAAGGATGCAAAAGTCAGCAAATCTTGGGAACTGCATGGATATGGGAAGGGCAGGGAGGACTCCAGGGTAACTCCCAGGTTTCTAGTTATGATTATTGGATGGATGATGGTTAGATACAGAAAGAGATTTATGAAGGAAAAAAATAATATAGCTAGATAAAACTTTCACAAAGTCTCAGTTATTCTCTGGAGAAGATAAAATAAATAACAGAATCTACTCATTCAACAAATATTTTAATAGCAATTATCTGTAGAAAATAATTTATACATAGAGCTGGTTAGCTCCTTATGCAAGCAAGCTATTAGACTGAGACTTAGTCTTTCAATTTAAGAAAAAAATGTATGATGTTATTTTGAGGAAGTATCTAAGAGCCTCAATGGTTCTGCAATTTTGGGAGATGAGGATTTCCCTTTTTAAATCTAGAGTCAACCACACTTAGAGATCATCTTGAGGAAACCATACCTGTGGAGTTAATTGAGGTAAATAAGTTGGCAAGGACTTCAGCCAACTACTCAAGCAAGATCAAAATAATTCTGGCAGCAGAAACTCTCTTCTGGAGCTCTCTTCAGCCTTGAAAGACGGTTTTTTTAGAGTTGATGAAAATAATGGGTTCTGACTATGGAGAATACTGAGGACAACAAAATGCAGAGAGGCAAAGTAGTAATTGAAATGATATGTTTAGTAATCAATCCATGCACATGATTCTGAATTTCTTCATCCTGAATTGATACCAAAGAAGATCAAGTTCCCAAATGTGCTATGTTGGTATCCCTGTGGTCAAGCCCTGAATATTCCAGAATAATTTAAGTTTTGGAAAGGACGAGTCGTTTTCTAAAAGAACTGCAACTTAACGAGTCTTTAGAAAACTCGATCTCAGTTATATTTGAGATGACATCTTGATAATATGGCCTAGAGCTTTTCTTTTCTTTCTGATCTCTCTTATAAAGCAAGAAATAAAAGATCTTGTTCTTGAAGAGTCTGGCAACATAACAGTATCACCACAATTTGTTAATATTATGAATAGTTAGTCATGAAGACTTCCCAAATAAAATATGTGCCATAAATTCTTTGTTATACATTTATTTTTTCGCTTCAGTTTAACTTCATTCCTAAAAATCTCCCTGATTGAGTTACGTTTAGGGACAGTTGCAAGGACATTTTGAAAGTTCAGATTAAGTTTAAGAGAAAAATATTTACTTTCAACCCGTCTAAAATATCCAAGTCAAGGTTGTAGATAAGCCCTGAAGAGCTAATTCTTCAATCATCAATAATGCTGCCTCTGGTTGGAAAAGTAAGTGAAAGTCCATAGATATATCCCACAGCCTGCCATTTACCATTATTGGAACTATGATTATAAATGAGTTTGACCAGATATTTTCCTCTTTGATTCAGACAGTTTATTCTTGGAGAAGTGCCTTAAAAGGAAGAATCAGACAATTGTAGGGTTCTGATGGATGTAGCTCTTTGGACCCACTGCCAATCCTGGCATTCACATCCCCTGAAATTATGTCAGGTAATGAACACTTAGAAAACATAAAGTTCAGAAGGCTGTCAAATTACTGTACAATTTGAAGTACCAGTGTGCACGCTGCAGGAAAAAACATACATATTAAAACCTTGATCAGCCTTGTGAGGACCTGGAGTAGTAAAATTCCATATAGTCTATGAATGTCATTTTTATTCAGTAGATGTCACCCAGGTGCTGACCACCATGAGAAAAGTTTTCACAACAATATATTTCATCTATCCAACAAACCTTTGAAATAGTCATTATAGTGTCTCATTTAGAGTTGAAGAAAGAGACTTAAAGTTCAAAGTCATCTTTCTAATAATTGGTGAAGCCACAATTTAATCCAGGTCTTCTGATAATAAATCTACCTTTTTGCCATTACACCATTCTATCTCTTACAACCCCTAAAAAGCACAGAAGTACAAGTTCATCATTTCTCTTTTCCCTTCCCAATTTAGCTCCTTCTGTTGGAAACTCACCATCTCTCTGTCTCCTTCCCATAAGGCCAATCAACTGTCAATTCTCCTATTTTTGAGGGCTCCTAAATTACCTTCAAAACCCTTGCTATTCAGTGTGGTCATGAACCAGCATCACTGGCACCCACCTAGGATCTTATTGTAAAACACAGCACTCCAGACCTACCTGGACCTACTGAACCTGCATTTTTACAAGATCCCTAGAGAATTCATGTACATGTTGAGGTTTGAATAGCACATCTCTCGTCTAAGTGAGAGGCTCCTCTCCATTTCCTATTACCACCGTTATTCACCAGCCTCTCAGTGCCTCTGATCCAGAGTGTTTACCAATCCCCTAACAACTCTCTTCCCTCTTTTGGTCTCACCCTAACCCCTCACAACCCAATTCCTATTCATAAACCACAAGTACATTGACTTTCCTAAAGAAAAGATTGAGTCACTCTCCCCAGCTCCCAACTCAAAACCTTTCACCCGCTCCTCAGGGCCAGTGAAAAAGAACAATATAAGTACATCCCTTGTGCCACATATTTCATAAGACCTTTAACTAACTTGTTCACTCCTTACATCAATCCCATGAAACTGATATATTATTAGCTCCATTTTAGAGATGAGAAGACTGAGTGAGGTTAAGTAACTTGGCAAAGGTCACGAGGCTGGTAAATGGTAGAACCAGTATTAAGTCTTCAACAAACTCCTTAGCTTGGCCTCAAATGTCCTCCACATTCACGTGAAAAAGGAACAGAATATATACAATATTACTCAGCCATAAAAAGCAATGAATTTGAGTCAGTTATAGTGATGTGTATGGACCTATAGCCTGTTATACAGACTAAAGTAAGAAAGAGAAAAATAAATATCATATATTAATGCATATGTAAGAAATCTAGAAAAATGATACTGATAAACCTATCTGCAAGGAAGGAATGGAGACGCAGACATAGAAAATAGTCCACATAGTCCACATACATAGTCCACATAGACTTGTGGACACAGCTGGGGAAGGAGAGGGTAAGACAAATTGAGAAAGTAGCATCGACATATATACACTACCATATGTAAAACAGATAGTGGGAAGCTGCTGTATAACACAGGGAGCCCAGCTTGGTGCTCTGTGATGACCTAGAGGGGTGTGACGGTGGTAGTGAGGGGAGTGGGAGGGAGGCTCAAAAGGGAGAGGGTGTATGTGTGTGTGTGTGTGTGTGTGTGTGTGTGTGTGTGTGTGTGTGTGTATATATATATATACATACACACACATACATGCACATAGTTATGACTGATTTGAGTTGTTGTACCACAGAAACCAATACAACATTGTAAAACAATTATTCTCCAATTAAAATTTTTTTTTAATTTTTTTAAAAAGGAAGGGAGGGTCTTGGTCCAAGTATCCACTTTTTGCCAGGAACTTGGCTAAGAATTTCCTCTGGATTATACAACTTAAACCTCACAACAACCCTGTAGTAGGGTTTTGATGCTATTATTCCAATTTTCACAGGTCAAACTAGGAAAGAGAAACCTGAACCAAAGTTCAGTTAACTCCAAGCCAATATTATTACCACTATATAGCACTATTGTTCCTTCCACCTAGAAGGTGTTCCCTGCATCTCTGAAGGCCCTAATTTTACTGCCTTTTAAGGCCAGTACAAATTTTAGGCACAAATTTTCCTCTTTTCCTCTACTCTTTCCCTCCTCTGAAATATTAATGCTCTTTACCTCCAAGTGAGCACTATTACTATAATTCTTTTTTCTAATGTGCTTCAGAAAGCAGAGATCTAAAATGTCTTTCCAAAAATGCTTTAAGATTCACTTTTAAATGGGGATAGGGTCTTCCCTTGTGGTCCACTGGTAAAGAATCTGTCTTGCAATGCAGGGAGTGGGGATTCAATTCCTGGTGGGGGGACCAAGACCCCACATGCCCCAGAGCAACTAAGCCTGCAAGAAGTGACACAGCCAAGAAAATAAATCAATCCAATTTTTTAAAAAGAGAGGGGGATACAGTATGCAGATTTTGACCTGAATCCTTTCTGGATAGAGCATCTCCCGCTGGTTTCCAAGGAATACCCTGTAGGACAAAGCGCAAATTATTGATGTCAAAGGAATGTCCAAAAGTCCAAAACAAACTTCACACATAAATTGTTCTTATATTTGATTCTAAAGAGAATTGAAACTAAGTGGAAGTCACATTATACTTACGTTGCTACAAATTCAAAAGTGCCTTGGAGTTTACATATTTTTTGAATTTATATAATTTAACAGCACTAGACTATACATTCCATGAGGGAAGGTACCTCAACTGTTCCGTTCATTGCAGATTTTTCCAGCACCTGTCATAGTGTTATAATATGTGCATAGTAAATACTTGTTTAGCAAATGAATACACCCCCTTCGTTAGGCTGAAGAGGAAATTGGAGGCCAAAGTAGTTGAATGACCTAACCAAAGTCACATAGTAACTCTGAAGCTGTCCCAGCACTGAGAACTTCAGTCTATAACCCCTGGTTTGGTATCATTTCTGCTGATTTCAACATAAGCAAATGCAGATGCTGAGGTGGAGATGAAATGAATGAAAAGCGAAAATAAAATAGAAGCCTGGAGACTATTTTAAAACATCTCATCAGAAGCCAAAAATAAAAATATCTATAAGATTGGGAAGTTAGTGTTTAGTTGCTCAGGTGTGTCCGCCTCTTTGCAACCCCATGGACTGTAGCCCACCAGGCTCCCCTGTCCATGGAATTCTCCAGGTGAGAACATTGGAGTGGGTAGCCATTCCCTTCTCCAGGGGATCTTCCTGATTCAGGGATGGAGCTTGGGTCTTCCTCATTGCAGGCAGATTCTTTACCATCTGAGCTACCTGGAAAGCCCAAAGATTAGGAAGTGAGTATGCCAAAAAAATTTTTTAATTAAAAACTGTTCCAAGAATAAACAAAACTCCCACATTGTCTGATTGATGGCCACAACAACAATTACAGAGGTTTAGGAAAAAAAAAACAGTTTTTAATAGTAGAAAATTAGCCCTTTTAAGGAAAGCAAAGAAGCGCACAAAAGAGAGCAGGTTAGCTATAAACTGAACTAGACCAAATATAATTTGAAAAATACTTTGAAAAGGACTCCAAAGGCAATAAAATACTTTTAATACACATTTTTAAGTGAGCTGAAGACTGTAACAATTTAATGATCAGTGTCTAAAAGAGGTACACTCAGGGGGAAAGATCAGATAGCAATTGAGTAAATGAATCACTCTTCTTGGTCTTTGTGGGGAAAAAAATTGCTAGAGGGGAGATTCGTGCATTATAAATGTATTTTGTTACATACAGATCAGGTCTACTATAGCAAATAGGGAAATTTCTTATTAAAATGCTGCTAAACATCAAGTATCATAATACAGTAGATTGTGTCTAGGTATACATTTCTGACTACTACTGTCAAAAAAATAAAGTAGAACTGGGCTAGAACAAGAAAAAATAAGAGAGGAACTAATGGTCGAGGAGATTATGGAATTAACATAGATGATCAAGGCAGAATTTATGCTCTTGAGATTTGTATTTAACCTAGGAATTACACAATCTCTTTGGGCAATCTATTCCAGTACATGAATGTGGCTACCATTTTACTAAACCCTTAATCATAGCACTGTGCTAATCACTTTATCTCATTATCTCATTTAAACTTCAAAATAATATGAGGATGTTGGTGTTATTATCCCTACAGATAAAGAGACTGAGGTTTAGATAGGTTAAGTAGTTTGTCTTATATAACACAGCAAATAAATGCCTGGATATGAACCAAGGCTGGTCAACTTCTATACCAAGATTTACCACCATGTCACACTGCTTTACTCTTAAACCCATTTTTTCTTTGTTTCCCCCTTTGAATGTAGCTGGATTGGTTTGCCCAGATCTCACCAAGATATAACACATTAAACAGCCAGGTTTCTAAATATGTGCAGGAGGCACCTTGTCATATTTGACTTTGTGTCTCCAAAGCCTAATTATCACTTAGCACAAGGTAAATATTCAGTAGGTGCTTGATAAATTGAAATGAGTTGGATAAATATAATTAATATTGTAGTACCATAGCAAATTTCCGACAAGAAATACAGTTTGATTATGTCTAGGTATTCAAAGCCTATACATTAAAAATTGAGATTTAATGCAACAGTTAGACTTTCCTACATATCAACATGTTGGCTCTGACATAAAGAAATAGCCACTGTAGTGGGTCTGTCAGTGGATCACAGAAAATCAGTGCATTAGGCAGAGTTTCATGATGCAAACAATAAGACTGACACCGGCTACTGGAAAAAAAAAAAGAGAGAGAGAATTCATCAAAAACTACTGGGTACTTCACAGAATCAACACAAAGACTGAAGAACTAAAGTCAAAATACAAGCAAAAATCAGGAAAATACAGGTAACCAGAACCACCGACAAGGTCACATGCCAGGAATAGCCTGGTTAGGCGCTCAGTCATCACCACTGAACTTTGGGTGGCATGGCTGGACTGCCACCACCTACAGCTTAGGGAACTCTGCTAAAACTGCTGACACAACCATCACCAGGCACAACAGCCACCACCACCACCACCACCACCACAAGAAATTTTAAACCGTCCATTTCCTTAGGTAATTCACAACAGATTGAAATTCTTGAGCAGGAGATTATGGCTCAAGTTAGCCAGCTTTTTTTTTCCTGCAAGACAGAAGAAAATAACTGACATTTTTGGCCTCCACATGGGTGGACCCTGCTTCTCCCCAAGTCTACACAAGATTCCACAAACACAGAAAGTGAATCTGAATGCTGGGTGACAAAGAAAAGATATGTATTTACTATAGAACTACAATCTGAGAACCTTCTAGCAAAGGGGGTCTCCAAAATCTAGTAATGACCTCCAGGTTAACTCTGTTTAGGAAATGGAGAGCATTCCCAGGAAAAGGAGCATGATTGTATCAGCACTGAAGCGGGACATCACTGCAGGGGTTGCATTAAGGCAATTTCCTACATCAGAGATTGACAATTATGGTTTCATTCCCTTCAGAGTCCCTGAACTTATGACATGTCTGTGGCCATCACTTCTTACCACACCTGTCCAGACTTGCTGATTACTTCCTGCTAGGCCAGGGTGAAGCCCTTCATAATGACAATGGTGATGGTTACATTTATTAATACTAAGTCCTGGGAGATGTGCTAAGAGTTTTATGTGTACTAAGTCATGTTATTCTCACAATTACTCTATAAAGTAGGTACTATGATTATATTCATTTTACGGATCCAGAAAGTGAGGCAGAGAGGTCACCTAATTTGCCCAAGGACAGTAGGAAAGCAGCCGGGCCAAGGCTGGAATCAGGCAGGCTGGCTATAGAACCTGCCCTCTTCACCACCTCCCTTTGAGAGGATTTCCAGCAAATCTTACTGGATGGCTGACTTATACCATTTATTTCCTTGATCAGATCAGCCACTACAGAGAATTAGCATTTTACACATCCAGCATAGTACTTTTGTGGCAATTCCAACACTTCTACTTGCACACCTCTATCAACCCTTATGGATCAAGCCTATTTATCAGAAAAAAAAAACAAAAACAATGGAAACAATGTTGAAAAGAGAAATCACCACAGAAAGAACAAGCAAACAGGGCTATGGGTCCCTCACCAGCTCTGGCTAACCGTGAGCTTTTGATAGATCTCAATCTGCTGCACTTGAACTATACAGTTAAAAGGACCATACAGTCAGCCAACCACATCTGCGAGTTTTGCACCCTCAGACACAACCATCTTTGGATTACAAATATTCGAAAAAAAATTCCAGAAAGTTCCAAAAGGCAAAATTTGAATTTGCTGCACATCAACAACTATTTACATAGCATTAACTTTGTATTTGCAACTATTTACACAGAATTTATGTGGTATTAGGTAAAAGTAAGTAACCTAAAGATGATTTAAAGTATATGGGAGGATATGCAAAAGTTAAATGCAAATAATAAACCATTTTCTATAAGGGACTTGGGAATCCACAGATTTTGACGTCCATGTGAAGGGGTCTCCTGGAACCAATCCCCCTTGATACTGTGAGACGACTGCATGACCTTAGTGCTCAGTGCTGAATGAACATACACACATTTTGTTCCATTGCACTCTGTCCCCTGGGCGTCCTTGCCCTCAACCTGTTCGTTTCAGGGCCAGGAAATCTTGGGGTCATCCCCCTGCCACATGCTCACAACTTCCAGGCAAACCTCAGCTTCTGAATTAGCTAGATTCTTTTAGAAAATAGCCATTCGCAGTTTAAAGAGCAAAAATTTTCTGCCCATGATTCCTCTCCATTAATATTACATATATCAGGCAGGGCTCAAACAGGAAAACAGAATTACTCTAAGTACTTAAAGAAGAGGGAAGGCAATGCAGTGAATTGGTTATACAAGTGACAGATGAGTCAATTCACCAGAGGACAGTGAAACAACTCAGAGCTTAGCAACAAAGGGAAGACACTACCACTTCTAGAATGAGGGACAAAAAAAAGAGGTGGTGACAGCGGAGCCCAGGGTGGAGGGTCCATAGCAGGCATGTCTGTCGAGAGCTGGAGTCACAGAGAAGCTGCAGCTACTACTGTAAAGACTGCCCATGGCAGAAAGGGAGAGAAACATCCCCTTTTCTCCTTTCCTCTTCCTCTCTAGCCTCCTGTCAGTGTCTCCCATGCCTGACTTTTGTACCCCAGGTGATGGAGGAGCCTTAGAAAGGCGCCTGCGGGATCAGGCCCCATGGGACACAGAGTAGATCAGGGTAAGGACAAGGAATGGGTCTGAGAGCAAATAGATCTTACTTAGAGAGTACATGCCTCATTACCTAAATTACATGTTAGAGAATTATTTAATTTTTAGACTAAGTGAATTCACATGTATTAAAGAAGACATGTGTATTTTAACATAAAAATATTTCTGAGATAATCCTCACTATTTCAAATCAACACTGTTTAGGAGTGGTCCTAAATGAGGTGTGGCTATGTATTTATTGTAATTTATTACATAGTGGTAGTATATTTGTGCTTAAGCTGGTTCTTTAATGAACTATATATAATCCATTAAGTAATATAGCATGACTTCTTATTAACTAATATATTTGATAACATTTCTTTCCACTTTGCTATTTATTTTTTCTAATATCTTACTATGAAAATTTTTAAACATAGAGAAAAGTTGAAAGAACTCTATGGTGAACATATATATATATATAAAAATAATAAATATATATAATTAAATATATAAACATATATTTATATATATAAATATGTATATATACACCCATTGACTAGATTTTACAATTAACATATTGCTGTATTTGCTTTATCACATAGCTATTCAACTATATATCTTTCTACCTGTTCATTATTCCATATTAATTTTTAATGCATTTTGAGATAACTTGCAGTATCAGAATACTTTCTCCTGAAACACTTTTGCATATATGTAATTAACTAGATTTTAATATTTGTTTATAGCTCTTTGAGATAAATTTATATACAGTTAAATTCATAAATACCATGATAGCTGATGAGTTTTACAAATGCATACCTGTATAAACCACTAGAAACCTTCCTCTTGTTCTTTCCCTGTCAATCTCAGCCCATACTTTATCAGAGGCAAACACTGTTCTGATTTTTTCAACATATATTAGTTGTGATTGTTCTAGAATTTTATATAAATGGAAACATAAAATTTTTATTCTTTTGTATACTTCTTTCACTCTGTATAGTTTTTTAGAGTTTGGGGGGTTTGTTATTAGATTGTTTTCATGTTGTGTATAAGAGTAATTTGCCATTTTTAGTGCTGAGTAGTATTCATTGTTTAAATAGACGATAGTACCTTTATCCATTTTCATGTAGATGGACTCCTAGGTTGTTTGAAGTTTTTATTTATTATGAACAATGCTGTACATTATCCTTGTGCATGTGCTTTCGTGATATTTCTCATTTTTCTTGGTTAAATACTTATGAGTGAAATTGCTGGGACACAAAGAAGTGTCTACTTAACTATTTAAAAAATTTCCAGACTATTTTCCAAAGCGATGAAGCCATTTCACACACCAACCTATCAACCATGAACATGTCCTAGTGGCTCTACATCCTCTTCAAATTGAAGACTTTTTAATTTTATTCATTCTAGTGGGTATTAAATGTTACTTCATTGTGGTTTTAAGTTGTACTTTCCTGATGACTAATGATGTTGGCATATTTTCATGTTCTTATTATTGGCCATTTGTATATCTTCCTTTGTGAAATATCTGTTCAAATCTTTTGCTCATTTTTACTAGGTTGTTTTTCTTTTTTATTATTATGATGTCTTTTACAAGATCCAAGTTAAAAGAACCCTTTCAAGTACAAAAAGCAAGATACATGAACTGTGCTGCCTAAATCACATTTTCAGTTGTTATATTAGTACTTAGATTAATTTTTTAAACTTTTAATTTTCCACTAAAAAAATTGAAACCCAATTTTTCACTAAATTCTTTATAAAATAGACAAATTAAAAATGCCTCCTTATGTTGAACCATAGATACAGTATATATGCAGTTGGTATACACAACTGTTGAATTCCTAGGTAAATGTAAAACCCCCTGGTCTACTTAAACATTTCTATAAAACAAAACACACCACTTCCCCATATTCTAAATCAGTGTTTATAATGTTCTGACAATCATTTTTTTCCCCTAGGTTCTCTCAACTTCAGAGTTCAAACCCTAGGTCTTTTCATTTCTTTTCTAGGCAAGAGTATGGTCTTCTGTCTTCTAGAGAACAAGTTTTGACCAGCCTTAGATGTGAATCAGCTCTCCTTACCAATCTTTTAGCTATGCTTAAATCATTTCTCTTGGGATTTCCCCAATGGTCCAGTGGTTAAAGAATCAGCCCTGCAATTCAGGGGACATGGGTTCAATCTCTGGTTGGGGAACTAAGATCCCATGTGCCATGGAGCAGCTAAGCCTGCCAGCTGCAACTACTGAGCCCAGGTGCACTGGAACCCATGTGACACACTGGAAAGTCTATGTGTTGCAGTGAAAGATACCACATGATGCAACGAAGATCCCGATGCAGCCAAATAAATAAATATTTCTTTAAAAAATTGTTTCATGTGTTCTACTTGATTTTCTAATGACACTGTTAACTTGGACCACTCATTGTACACTCAGCAAAAGTGTTATCAATGTAACTCTTCTAATATCTTAAGGATATTAATAAAATAATATTAACAAATTGCACAGAATAGACTATATGGAGGAAGAGATGAGAAAAGTTGTGCCTCTTTAAGTTGCAAGGCAACAGAAATCCAGCTTGAATTAGATTAGGCAAAAGGAGGGATATATTGGTTCAGGTACTACAAGAAGGGCAAGATACAACTGGACCACAAAGACAGAGACTTGAATATAAGCATCTTTGGAACCAGAAGCTTGGGTACCACCATGATTTTCTGTCTCATAATTGCTTTTTCTGCAAGTTTATTTTATTCTTCTAAACTAGCTGCAAGCACATGATGAGAAAAATGGCTGCCAGCAGCTACCATACTTCATCTTGCCTTTACGATGAGAAAAGAACAGCCCACACCTTCACTAGTTCCTAGTTCAAAAACCCAAATGATGAGTTCAGATCATCCATTAGCCATCAACTGTGACCAGGTGCAAGGTCTGTAAGAACACAGCAGCCCACATTCAAATCAATGCTTAGGGTGCAAAAACAAGTATGTCCCAGAAAGAATGGATGATGTTCCCAGAAGAAAAGAAAAACCTGGTCGGCAGACAAAATAACAGAGATTTACTACAATAGTATATCCTGAGCCCCAAAATACTTATTCAGGTGAAGGAAGAGAAAGAGGCTGAAAGGAAGAGAAAGATCAAGGGAAAACTCTTATTGTGGGATCATGAAAGCAAAAGCTTATTTGTATGGAAAGAGTTTTCTTTCCACTGCCTTCTTCTAGAGAACCTCTTTTAGATATGTAATACTAATACCAAAATGTCCCAGCTCTTCATTTCCCATGCCTAACAATACAGGCCAAATCCTACTCCTTCATTCTGGTCTATTCATATGCTTCTTCTCTTTAACTAATATGCCAAAAGGCCATACAAGATTTTGTCTAGTCTAAGAAGCTCAACCTCCCACTTTCTGAAAAAAGTAAATAAAAAGATGGAAGTTAGTCACAACTTTAAGTCACTATTTGCTTATGAAAAAATAACTACCTTATAGATGAGTTGCATTTATTTCTCAACAACACCAACATACCATAAATGATTTGGAGGAAAAATGCAGGAATAGTTGAATCACACAGTAATTATGTAGGTATTTTGGCTAAAACTTAATAATCTATCCCACTCTTAAGTAGTTGGACTAAATTTTAATCCAAAATAAATCTATTCATGTGTTGTATTTCTCCTGTATCATAAACCCTCAATTAATGCTTATTATATAAATAATACAGCACCCATAGGTACAGAAAGAAAGAAAAACTTAACTCTTCCTTTAGGAAGGAGGTCAAGAAGAGCAGCCTGGTTCAAAATTGGGAAAGAAGTATGCCAAGGCTGTATACTGTCATCCTGCTTATTTAACTTCTATGCAGAATACATCATGTGAAATGCCAGGCTGGATGAATCACAAGCTAGAATCAAGATTGCTGGGAGAAATATCGACAACCTCAGATATGCAGACGATACCACTTTAATGGCAGAAAGCAAAGAGGAACTAAAGAGTCTCTTGATGAATGTGAAAGAGGAGAGTGAAAAAGCTGGCTTAAAACTCAACACTGAAAAAACTAAGATCACAGCATTTAGTCCTATCACTTCATGGCAAATAGATGTGGAAAAAGTAGAAACAGTGACAGATTTTATTTTCTAGGGCTCCAGTTGGTGACTGCAGCCATGAAATTAAAAGATGCTTGTTCCTTGGAAGAAAAACTATGACAAACCTAGATAGCTTATTAAAAAGCAGAGACATCACCTTAACAACAAAGGTCTGTATAGTCAAAGCTATGGTTTTCCTAATAGTCATGGATAGCTGTGAGAGTTGGACCATAAAGAAGGCATAAAGAAAGCCAAAGAATTGATGGTTTCAAATTGTGGTGCTGGAATAGACTCCTGAGAGTTCCTTGGACTGCAAGGAGATCAAACCACTCAATCCTAAAGGAAATCAACCCAGAATATTCATTGGAAGGGCTGATGCTGAAGCTGAAGCTCCAATACTTTGGCCACCTGATGTGAAGAGGAGGGTCAGAGGAGAAGGGGGTGACAGAAGATGAGACGGTTGGATGGCATCACTGATTGAATGGACATGAATTTGAACAAACTCCTGGAGATAGCAAAGGACAGGGGATCATGGCATGCTGCAGTCCACGGAGTTGCAAAGAGTCAAGACACAACTTAGCAACTGAACAACAAGAAGAGCATCATGAGTTCACTAAGGGTAAGGGATAAGTAAAGGAACTGTAGATAAGGGAAGGATATGTGCAATCACGGAGGTCTGAACAAGCAGGAAAATGCCAACTAGTTAACTATTAGAAGATGGAGAATACAAATGGGAAAGTGGTGAGAGATGCAGTAAGAAAAGTTGGCAGAGTTTGAATCATAAAGGGCTTCATAGTCTTGTTAACTAATTAGATTTTCATTCTGAAAACACTGGAAGACTCTGAAGACTTTTTAGTTGGCAATGAGTGAGGGAGAAGAAAAATTATCATGTTTGCAGTTTTTCCATTTTATAGTAAAAATGCTGAAAGCATTGAGGAGATAAATTGAAGAGATCTAGGCTAGAAGCTTAGGAGAACCATTATGGGTGAATATTATATCAATTCACGGGATAAATAATGAATGGTCCAAATTGAGACATTTCAAAAGTGTTTCATCAAAAGAAATAATAGCATTTGAAGCTTGGAAATAAGGGAAAGGGCAGAGACTAGTGGTACTATTGAATTTCCAGCTGAAAGAATGTTGGTGCCACAGTTCAAGATCAAGAATATAGAAGAATGTCTCTAACGGGCAATAATGAGCCCAGTTTAGGACATGGCATGTTTCCTGTGGTAAGTTCAGAAGAAGCTGCCCTGGAAGCAAAGTTGTATGCCCATCATATGGGACAGAGGCCTGAGCTAGAGAAAGACATTTGAAACTATGAGCAAAAAGGTAGTCATTCAAGCCATGAAACTGGATGAAATAATCCAGGGGACTGCACAGAATAAAAAAGAGGAGTCCTTAGGATAGAAGACTAGATGGTAGCCAACTTGTTTTTACTTTAGCCCACTACTTAACTGTAAAATACACTTGTTTATAAAAATTAAAAATATAAGAAAAACTGCACATTGGTTGAAAAATTGGCACAGGACATAAGTCAGTTCAGTTCAGTCGCTCAGTCATGTCCAACTCTTTGCAACCAGGTTTCCCTGCCCATCACCAATAAAGAGACAATTTTTTACATGCAAATTATAAATAGCTAAACATTATATATATGTATATATGTATGTGTGTGTCTATATATATATATGCAGAAGATACGGTTGATTCACTTAGAGAGGAGTGATGACATTCCACAGAGCAACCCCCCTCAAAGGACCCTGAGTGGAAACATTCCACTTTCAGCTCAAGTGGGCAGTGAGTATAGGAATAGACAAATGGCATAACCCACACAGATATTCTTCCTGAAGGCCAAGGGCTAACTTGAATACTTCTTGTACTAGTTCTTTGATAGCTCAAGAGTGTCCTGAAGGTCCTTCTGAATAGCCTGCATTTTGCCCAGGTCATGGAAGACATCCATGACGTGAGAGCTGCAGTGAACTGAAGTAGCAGGGCTGCAAGTAACAGCTACTATGGAACTGAATGGCATAGAGAATAACAAACTCTGGTATGAGAATTCTATAGCAGTAAAAAGGGTAGGTCCCAAAACTTTCTGTGGACTGGTATCAATGGCTTCAATGACAGAATTGTTTACATTATACAGTTGTAACATTTGGGTAAGAACATTAAGCCAACCACCCTTATACCTCTCTGACTCAGAAAATCTCTGAAGGGAAAAATGAGTCTCACCCTTGTGCTCTCAAATACACATTTTTCAGAGTTGACCTAGAAATACTACAGGAGGCTTATAAAAACTATCCAAAGATGGGACTTATGTGACAGTAAATCATAGAAGTATATCATGTCCCCCAAGAAAACTGATTTCTCAGTCCCAGCAGTCATCCAAGATGCTGTTCAATGGGTGTTGGAAGATGGCCAAAGAGCACAGATGCCAAATAGCCTTGCAATATATTCAGGCTCTCCAAAATAAGACTGGAAGGATACTATTTACTTACCATTTCCCAAAAAACAAAGTTATAACTGTCCTGGCTGTCAAATTTCATAAAGACTTACACCCTATGTTCAGGAAGATCAATCGTAATGATAATAATAAATACCATTTATTGCCTATCTATCATGTGCCAGGCCCTATGCTAAGAACTGTACGTGTATTAGTTCAATTAAGATTATGGCATCCCATCCCATGGAAAAGGTGGAAACAGTGACAGGTTTTATTTTGGGGGGCTCCAAAATCACTGTGGACAGTGACTGCAGCCACAAAATTAAAAGACACTTGCTCCTTGGAAGGAAAGCTATGACAAACCTAGGCAACATATTTAAAAGAAGAGCCATCACTCTGACAATAAAGGTACATACAGTCAAAGCTATGGTTTTTCCAGTAGTCATATACGGATGTGAAAGTTGGACCATAAAGAAGGCTGAGTGCCGAAGAATTGATGCTTTTGCACTGTGGTGCTGGAGAAGACTCTTGAGAGTCCCTCGGACAGAAAGATCAAACCAGTCAATCCTAAAGGAAATCAACTCTGAATATTCATTGGAAAGACTGATGCTGAAGCTGAAGCTTCAATACTTTGGCCACCTAATGAGAAGAGCTGACTCACTGGAAAAGGCCTGATGCTGGGAAAGATTGAGGGCAGGAGAAGAAGGGGCAACAGAGGATGAGATGGTTGGATGGCATCACCGACTAGATGGACATAAGTTTGAGCAAACTCCAGGAGATAGTGAAGGACAGGGAAGCCTGGTATGCTGCATTCCATGGGGTCACAAAGAGCTGGACACGGCTTAGAGACTGAACAACAACAATTAGTTCATTTAATTCTCACAGCAGACCTATGGTGGATTAAAATGCTTATGGCAACTTCTTCCAGATCACATAGTTAGAAAGTGGTAGAGCCAGAAGTCAAAGCTAGATATTACTAATTCCAGTGCCTATCTGTGGTATTTATTGCTCTATGCTTTATTGCCTCTTCTACTGAGAGTTGTTACAGGTTGTATATATAAGCATGCTAGAGTGACAACCGTCATTCTAGAAAAGGTAAACACCAGTCTTTTTCCCATTAAAGAGAACCAAGATGGCTCCTGCAGGAGGTGTGCAAAGCTGATAAATCTACCACCATAACTGTTGTCATACTCAAAAAGAACTTTAGCTTTGTGTTGAAAAGAAAGAACATCTTTGGTTCTGTGGCAGTAGAAATTCAAGGTTCCAGCTCCACCACGTGCAATCCTGGTGATGAGCACAGAGCATGGGAGTCAGGGTAGCTCTTCTGTCTTCCCATTTAAGAGTTCTTACAAGCACGTTGTAAAGTTGTTCAGAATGCTCAGCACAGAGGTAGCAAATAGGATGGCGCCTGGCCAGGTACCAAGGAAATGTTTATGGCAGAAATGTGAAGTGAACTAAAAGGTATCTGATGCAGATCTGGGGAGAAGTTAAAGTAACTTGGGTTTCCCTGGTGGATCAGTGGTAAAGAATCTGCCTGCAATGCAGGAGACCCATGTTCAATCCCCGAGTCAGGAAGATCCCCTGGAGAAGGGAATGACTACCCACTCCAGTATTCTTGCCTGAAGAATTCCATGGACAGAGGAACCTGGTGGGCTACAGTCCATGGGGTCACAGAAGAGACGGACACGACTGAACAACTAACACTTTCACTTTAATAAAGTAACTTGTGAAAAGTAACCTCCAGGCACTCTTGGCTTACACTTCAGACAGTTTAAGGGAGTCATTCTTTTTAGAATGTGGCCCCAAAAGGATATCCATGGACAGTGTTTAAGTTTTTGAGTCAGATAAGAAGTCTGACCAACCAAACCAAGTCTTCATCCATGGAGCCACCCAATAGTTCATCATAGATGCCAGATTTTTTGGCTAGGAATACCTCTGAAATGCAGGACATCCCTTCCTAAACTTAGACCTAAGAGATAGCAAAGGTCAGAGGCCAGGTGTCTCCTTGTGGGTTATGAGTATGGATCGCCAACAGCTGTGGACACACACACACACACACACACATCAGTAGAGAGAGGTGTATGACTGGCTTTGATTCCACCCCAAGGATAAGTTCTACCAACTGAGAAAAGTATTAGAGGTTTTAGTACCAGTTCAGTGTGAAGGGCTCTTCTGAGGCCTCCTTGGAATTCAACCAAGAAAACAGAGTCATTCCATTCCATCTCCTGGGCAAGAGGCCAGAACGACCACTGACCCCACTTTACACTGAAGCCTATGGACATCACTGATGGCATTCCCATCTGCTGTCACAGCGGGAGAAAGGATAACCAACAATCACAACATGCTCTGAAAACACAAAACATCTAATAAAGCGTCCACCTTTTTCTAAGGTCATTTTTAGTTTCAACAACCAAAAGCAAAAAAAAATGTCTACAGAATTTCTAGCCTGGAATAATAAAAATAATCTGCCTATGGCTGAGGCAATTCTGTCTGTTCTGTCTGTGGCTGTTAAAATTACACGTGGAAATGACACAGAAGAGTTGTGATCCTATTATTAGGCCCCTGATAATGATTACTGAAATTCAATATAAAGTTATTATTTGATCCTGTCCCAAAAGACAAATAAGAATATTACTTCACTACTACCTTTCAGGGAATTTAACCTTTCTTGGGGATCTGCTGAAAAACCTGAGTCCTCAGAAATTCATCCTCATCTTTAAGATGATTTATAAAAACTTAAGGGACTAAGTCCTGAGATCTGGAATAAATTAAATACTTTAAAAAATATTTTAAATAATGTTCTCATTCCATTGCTTAAGATTACTGATTACTCCTGAATGTATCATACTTTCCCAGACTATCTTCCACAACTGTAACCTTCACACTGAAAACTATTTCTTTCATTATAGAATAGGCACTATGACAGTTGAGTTTCTTTTAGATAATAAGTTAATTGGCAGTCATTTTGTACAAATCAAACATTTAAATATTTATATGCAAAATCAGAATCATTTAGAGTTTTGAAAAGATATTTTCACCCAGAACAGACACTACAGTTTAAGGAATATTCCTGAGTCACTTCCTGTGACTCACTGACCAGCTATCATATTTGTTCAACATACATAAGCACTGATCTTTGATCAATTTTATATTTTTTCAAGATTAAGTCAGATTTCAGATTTAACCAATTCTCTAAATTAACCTTATAATCAACTGTCACATTTCTTTTCATGTAGAAAGAAGGGGAGGAGGTTGAAACTCCAACAAATCCATGAGTAAGTTGCTTGGAATTAAATTCTTTATTTGTAAAATAGTGTGGGTGGGGGAAGGAGGAACTCTTTGAAATTCTTTGAGTACTACTACTTGAAATAGTTTTCATTTTCTTGATTCATCTCTCACCTCCTCGTCCTTATTTGTCTCTTTATTATCACTCAAAAATCCTCTCATTCACCTCTTATTAATTCCTTGTTCCAAACCCTTTAGTGGCCTTTCAAAAACTTTCTCTTCCTCTATGTTCCTAAAATCCCCAATCACAAGACTCTATTTATAGCCTGCTAATATTCTGAGAAAATGGAAGATAGCTGAGGTATTTTTCTTGTTAGTTTCCCTCTTTACCCTTACACTTGATCCCAAGCACCCTCTGTCCCCACCACCGCCAGGCCATTTCCTTATGTCCTTGCTCCTTCACTTCTCTTCCTTGAATTTTTTCATCTCTCCTGACCAGTCTTATATCCTGTCTACCAGATAGACCCAGTCTTTAAAGATAAACAAAATTCTTCTCTAGACCTTGCCCTTCCCCCGAAGTTTCCTCTTCTTATCACCTCATCGATACTCAAATTATTAGAAGAGAGGTCTACGTTTGCTTTCTATTTTCCTTCACTAGCCCTTACCCTCAAATGCCTTCTAGGATAACAATGACCTCTTACACATCAAATCCAACTTCATTCTCTAAAGTTTTGGCAGTATTTAACACTGTGAATGACTTTGTCTCCTGAAATCCTTTCTTCCATTGGTTTTCTAACCCTGTACTATCCTGTTTCTCCTAAAAATCTCCTGGCCATGCCTCCCCTGTGTTCTTCCTTCTCCTGTCCTATGATGCCAGGTATTCCTCATGGTTTTTACCTTTGGACTGCCTCTTTACATCCTCTCATCCTATCCTTTGATAATCTAGTTCTTTGGGGCTATTTTGACATCTCTGTCTCCAGTCCAACAGCTCTCTCAGCTGCTCCACACATATTTTCACCTGACAGACAATCTCATTCATAACACTAGGAGCTCCTCAAAGGTACAAACTATGTTTTATTCACTCTTGAACATCAATTCCCCACCTTCGCTATCAGTGCCAGGAACACGGGAGTGGGAGGGAACTCAGTGAAAGTTATTTAAGCTGAAATAAACAGTATTTCCCACTAACTTCTGAAACTGAACAGACATAAAACTAAACGGCTGTCTGGCCCTCCACAACCCCAAACAACCAAACCTAACTTCCCGGTTTCCTTTAATAACATTAACCCACTTCTAACCTCCAAGCCTTAAAAATCTCAGTTCCAACTCTGACATGTTCTTTCTCCCTGCCCCTTATAGCCAATAAATTACCATGTGTTACGATTCTTCCTTCGTTATGTTTTTATACCTGTCTACACATTTAGCTTCTTTCTGTCATACCTTCAATCCAAGGCCTTAATTACCTCCCGCATATCTTACTGTAATAGCTTCCTAACTCAGTTTCTCCATCTCTCTTATATACTCCTTCCAGATTAATCTTCATTTAACACACTCCTAATGGAACTACTCTGGATCTCAAAAATAGTGAATATGTATCCTTGGCCTTGCCCTAGCATCAAAAGCTCTTCATAATAAGGCCTTCAAAATACCTATATGCTTGAAAAGACTAGAGATCTACTCAAGTCATTTCAAGAAAAGAAAACATTTCAAAGAATACTCACTGATCAACTGAGAGTTGTCAGAAAACAAGAAAGCTCTAAAACTGAACCACTCTCTCTATCAGTGTCTCTGCTTCTCTTTTCAGTTTCCCTTCTCTCTATTGCCCTACTTCCTCTGGTTATTCATGGTTTCCATTCCATCATAGGCTCAGCTAGCATACAGCACATCACGACCACTCCCATGCATGCACATGTGCTAAGCTGCTTCAGTCTGCCCGACACTTTGCAACCCTATGGACTGTAGCCCGCAGTGGGTTGTCATGCCCTCCTCCAGGTGATCTTTCTGACCCAGGGATCAAACCTGCATCTCTTATGTCCCCTGCATTGGAAGGTGGGTTCTTTACCACTAGCGCCACCTGGGAAGCCATGACCACTCCTAATACCTTTTAAACCTTGGCAACTCTTTCAACTCTCTGTTCCCACCACTAACTGGTTCAGTCTCTTGATTTCCCAGTTCTAAATCCTAGAGAATCCAAATGACCTAGTCCATCTTTCCAGGTTGGATCACAGGTATGCCATAGAACAACCTATAGACTGTCTACACTTGGATCAGATATCCATCAATTTCAATCAGATATAAACTAGTCACAAGGCAGGCGAACAGGTTCAGAGACAATTTGGCACTCCTAGGAGCTGGGCTTTGGGCAGAGAAGATTCCCTTTATGATACAAATTAAAAAGATAAAACTAGCAGTAAAACTCAGATATAAAAATATAGTGGATATACAAATTGGTTAAAGTACAAACAATTCTTACAAATTTTAGGTAGAAAAATAATCCCTCTGGTATATACTATTGTCTATCAGTTCAGTTCAGTTCAGTCACTCAGTCGTGTCCGACTCTATGCGACCCCATGAACCACAGCACGCCAGGCCTCCCTATCCATCACCAACTGCCAGAGTATACCCAAACCTATGTCCATTGAGTTGGTGATGCTATCCAACCACCTCATCCTCTGTCATCCCCTTCTTCTCCTGCCCTCAATCTTTCCCAGCATCAAGGTCTTTTCAAATGAGTCAGCTCTTTGTATCAGGTGGCCAAAATATTGGAATTTCAGCTTCAACATCAGTCCTTCCAATGAATACCCAGGACTGATCTCCTTTAGGATGGACTGGTTGGATCTCCTTGCAGTCCCTTGGACTCTCAAGAGTCTTCTCCAATACCACACTTCAAAAGGACACTTGTACAGTATAGTAAATCAGGTGAGTCTCCACTGGCAAAGGTCTTAAGGCTCTGCTTCCATCATATCATCTCTAACTAGTACTCAAAATGGAGCTATTACACTCAGACTCCTATCTCTTGCCCCCGCCTCACAACCTCTCTCTACCCTCTACTTCCTTTCCACTTCACATTTCTCCTTTAATCTCTCCCTCTCACTCTCTACTTTCTTTCCTCAAATTGCATTTCTGGGTTTTCCCTCTCTCTCTTAGGTTCCTAGTGGCTCAAACAGTAAAGACCAGAACAACTAGGCTAAACATCTCCTACTCAACACAGTTTTCCTAATTCTTTCATAGCATCATGGGCTAATGAATTGATAGTCAATAAAAAAAAAACTTACTACAAGCCCATTATATGCTAAGCTTTGTGCTAGGGAATTTAGGGCACCTCTCTTCCCTACATGTTTGACAAAAATACCGAAATTCTAAATAAAGACAGGATTAGTACAGCTTCCCAGGCAGCACTAGTGGTAAAGAATCCACCTGCCAATGCAAGAGACTCAGGATTGATCCCTGGGTTTGGAAGACTCCCTGGAGAAGGAAATGGCAACCCACTCCAGAATTTTTGCCTGGATAATTCCATAGACAGAGAAGCCTGGGGGCCTATCATCCTTGGGGATGCAAACAGTCAGACATGACTGAGCGAAGAACACTTTCACTTTCCTATCTCTTTCCTACCACTCTTCCCTCCCCTTCCCCCATTCACATAAAAGAACTAAAGTGAGAAAGGAGTATGCTTCTTGTTCTTCCTATTTCCCTACTTGAAGAACCACAAATTCTACCCTCTAGGTAATAGAAGTCTGGTAACAAAGATATCTAACATTTTTGATGTTAATATCTAAGATATTTTGTTAGATATCAAAATGTCAGCTAATATTTTAAATATAATTCAGACTAAAGTATTTGTAAGTTTATCAAAATTTCATGAGAAATTTTCTCTTTGTATTTGAGTGACAGGCCATTTATTTTGATTTTCAATGGTAAGCTAAATGTATAACTGTGTTTTCTATTTCTATATTTATTACACCCCTTTCAAAATATTTTGTGTAAGGATCATTATGCAACTTTAGTGTCTACTCACATAGTGCTTCCTTCTGCAATCTTTACCAAAATCAACCTCTCTCTCCCAAATAGCAGGTATTTGGTGAACATCCCCTATCCTAGTTCAAGGCTCTGTACTGATCAACATGGGTCTCTGTGCCAAAGAATAAACAATATAATGTTCATTCATCGGGAGTAGCTCTATCCAAATAGCATATGGAGAAAAGTTCAAGTGTACATAGTACATGAACCTTTGAACTCTAAAAAATGTGGTTTAGAATCCCAACAAATCTGGTTTTTGGAATGGACATTCCAATTTCCAATCAGAATGAAGATATTATAAGAAAACCCTGGAAAGAGAGCATGAGATTTGTCTATCTTAGATGAATACCAACTAAGAAATGGAAGAAAATGCCAGAAATCATTGGCTAAAAAGTAGTATGTCAAGCATTTGGATTGCACAAGCAAGTCTTTATAGACAATCTACATTTCAAAAAAGTTTGTTCAAAATTATGCTTAAAACATAATAAATCCCCAAAACACAACCTTAAAAATAGTCCTATAAATTAGGATGGTACCCACAAGCCTAGGACTAAGGCAAAACCTATCAGCGAATATTTGCTGATGCACCAAACTGCTGAACAGACTTAGCATGTAAGTACATAAGAACCAGAACAACTAGGTTAAATGTCTCCCACTAAACACAGTTTTCCTAATTCTTTCTTCACAGCATCATGGGCTAATGAATTCATAATCACTGAAAATACTTACCACAAGCCCACTATATGCTAAGCTTTGTGCGAGGGAATTTAGAGCACCTCTAAGAGAGTTCCAGAAAAACATCTATTTCTGCTTTATTGACTATGTCAAAGCCTTTGACTGTTTGGATCACAATAAACTGTGGAAAATTCTGAAAGAGATGGGAATACCAGACCATCTGACCTGCCTTTTGAGAAACCTGTGTGCAGGTCAGGAAGCAATAGTTAGAACTGGAAATGGAACAACAGACTGGTTCCAAATAGGAAAAGGAGTACGTCAAGGCTGTATAGTGTCACCTTGCTTATTTAACTTATATGCAGAGTACATCATGAGAAAGGCTGGGCTGGAAGAAGCACAAGCTGGAATCAAGATTACCAGGAGAAATATCAATAACCTCAGATATGCAGATGACACCACCCTTATGGCAGAAAGTGAAGAGGAACTAAAAAGCCTCTTGATGAAAGTGAGAGAGGAGAGTAAAAAAGTTGGCTTAAAGCTCAACGTTCAGAAAACTAAGATCATGGCATCCGGTCCCATCACTTCATGGGAAATGGATGTGGAAACAGTGTCAGATTTTATTTTTGGGGGGCTCCAAAATCACTGCAGATGGTGACTGCAGCCATGAAATTTAAAGATGCTTACTCCTTGGAAGGAAAGTTATGACCAACCTAGATAGCATATTAAAAAGCAGAGACATTAATTTGCCAACAAAGATCCGTCTAGTCAAGGCTATGGTTTTTCCAGTAGTCATATATGGATGTGAGAGTTGGACAGGGAAGAAAGCTGAGTGCCAAAGAATTGATGCTTTTGAACTGTGGTGTTGGAGAAGACTCTTGAGAGTACCTAGGACTGCAAGGAGATCCAACCAGTCCATCCTAAAGGAGATCAGTCCTGGGTGTTCACTGGAAGGACTGATGTTGAAGCTGAAACTCCAATACTTTGGCCACCTCACGGGAAGAGCTGACTCATTGGAAAAGACCCTGATGCTGGGAAGGATTGGGGGAAGGAGGAGAAGGGGATGACAGAGGATGAGATGGTTGGACGGCATCACCAACTTGATGGACATGAGTTTGGGTAAACTCTGGGAGTTGGTGATGGACAGGGAGTCCTGGCGTGCTGCGATTCATGGGGTCGCAAAGAGTTGGACACGACTGAGCGACTAAACTGACTGAACTGACTGACTCTGCCCTACGCAATGGACAAAAATATCAAAATTCTAAATAAAGACAGGATTTGTATTGCTTCCCAGGCAGCACTACTGGTAAAGAATCTGCCTGCCAATGCAGGAGACGCAGGTTCAATCCCTGGATCAGGAAGATCCCCTGGAGGACGGCATGGCAATCCATTCTAGTATTCTTGCCTAGGAAATCCCATGGACAAAGGAGCCTGGCAAGCTATAGTACACAGGGTTGCAAAGAGTCAGACATGACTGAATGATTTACAATACAATATTGTCTCAGGCTCCAGTTATCAATAGCTGGAGATGGCATAGCTCTGTTATCAATTCTACTTTTGTTGAAATTTTGACTTTTTGTTCATCATGGATTTTTCACATTAATATTTTTAAATATTGCATTAAAATGTAATTTAATCTTGATTGCTGACTTTTTTGATGCTTTTGAACTGTGGTGTTGGAGAAGACTCTTGAGAATCCCTTGGACTGCAAGGAGATCCAACCAGTCAATCCTAAAGGAGATCAGCCCTGAATATTCATTGGAAAGACTGATGCTGAAGCTGAAACTCCAATACTTTGGCCACCTGATGCAAAGAATGACTCATTGGAAAAGACCCCAATACTGGGAAAGATTGAAGGTGGGAGGAGAAGGGGACGACAGAAGATAAGATGGTTGGATAGCATCACTGACTGAATGGACATGAGTTTGAGTAGGCTCCGGGAGGTGGTGATGGACAGGGAGGCCTGGCGTGCTATGGTCTCTGAGGTCGGAAAGAGTCGGCCACTACTGAGCGATTGGACTGAACTGAACTGAACTGACTTTTTTGGTGCCCCTTTTAATTTTGCACCTTAGACAAGTTCCTCACTATTTTCATCCTAGTTTCGGCCCTATTCAGAGTTTACAACGACACAAATGGTTGGAAAATTTTTTCTGAAAAGGATAGTAAATATTTTAGTCTCTGTGGGCCACTTGTTTCCTGTTGCAACTATTCAATTCTGCACTTCTAGAGCTAAAATACCATGGACAATCGTTCTTAAAAGAATGACTGTGACTGTGTTCCAATAAAATTTTATTTTAAAAAAACAGGCTGCAGATCATATTTATCCCATAGTCTGTCGCTTGCTAACCCCTAATTTATACTAAATCCTCATTCTATTGTCAATGTCAGAGAGTGATTAAGTGGTTTCTAAATAACTAAAGCCTACTCTTTGAGTCAATGGCTCTAATTTAACCAGTTTTGATCAAAACTATTTTAATATGAACTAAATACATCACTGCCTCCCTTTAAAAAAATTGTTTACAAAGAAAAAAATTTTAAAGAAAATTTAAATCACCCACTAAATCATACTATCTAACATTAATCACTTTTACAATTTTGATAAACTGTCTTCAAGTCTTTTATATTTTAATATGTAAACATTTAATTTTTAATAAAGATAAGAGTACTGGGCAGGATATGCCTGATTATGCTATGGTAGCAAATTACTCCCCCAAATACCAGTGGCCTAACTCAACTAAGGCTTATTTCCTACTCATGCTACCTGCCCATCATAGGTCACCAGGGACCTTTGTCTATCAAGGAACCCGGGCTCATCAAGAAACTCAACCATTCTCTATTTCTACTTGGAACATATTAGTTCTTCAGTCACCTTGGAAGAAGAAGCAACAGCTAGAAGCTATTACATCACATCTTCTCTACTTTAGCACAGAAGTGGCACATAACTTTTATCCACAGCCCACAGTCTAGAACAAGTTACATACCTACAGGTAGAAGGATGGAAATATCAAGGACATAAAATAGAATATTTGGTGACCACCACTCTCCTTGTCACATTAAAAAATCACATACTATAGGGGAAGTTCTTGGCTGTCCAGTGGTTGGGACTCATGCTTCCATTGCAGAGGGCACAGGTTCAATCCTTGGTCAGGAAACTAAAATCCCACATGCCTCTTGGTGTGTCAGAAAAAAAATCACACTCTATACATAAGGTTATTCCTCTCTTTGTGATTAAAATTATAAGCATTTTTGCACATCCTTAAATCTCTTCATAAACACATAAATATGACCCTCTGTTATTTAGTCATTACTTTACTATTATCAATATTGCTGTGTGCCTGGCAATTTCCTAAATACTTTATGGGCAATTTTTTCATTCAATTCTCACAACTAGTCTATGAGGAAGATACAATAGTATAACCACTTTATGGTTCTGAAAATGGAGGCCTAATGAGTTTACGTAAATTTTCCAAGGCCACGCAATAAGTAAGTGGTGGATCTGAAACTCACACAGAGAACTGTCAGATGTTCAAGCCCATGCTCTTAACCAATGAGTGTAAACTAAAGAACTGCAGTCCAAGTGTGAAATATAACACTGCTGCACTGGGTTACTGACTAGAAAGTGCATCATCACAGGGGTAGAAAAGGATGCATCAGACCACAGAGAACTGTTGTTACTGGTAACTTGCAGACAATAGAAACAATGACAGATGAAAATTGGAACCCAACAGAAGATTGATCAAATTTTCCAATTCTTTTTGTTTCCCTGTGAAGTATTTCAAAATATGACTGTCTTCTTTGAACTCATTAAGGTCCCTAGATTCTTAGATCATGTTGGAGGCAGGGGAAGCCCTAGAGATATAATGGACTCCTTCTACAATGGAAATTTGATGTATAGGGAGGTTTCAACTGAAAAAAAATTGAAGAGTAAATATAAGAATCTCCTAACAGTTTAACTGTATCTAATCTATCCTTACTTAATATGTGTTCTCTAATTAAAGCAAGAACTGACATGTACAGGCTTCTGTTGTAGATGTAGCATTCTTCATCTATTCATGTCTTGTCATACTAATTCTACAAAGTATAGTACTCACTATGTATTATCCATATCTTAAAATTCTTAACAAACTAAGTAAGTTATATTTTAAAAGCACTAACAATACAGTAAATAAATATCATCATCACAACTATGTATTTAGATGGTGGAGGTTCGTGACATATTACAGGAGACAGGGATCAAGACCATCCCCAAGAAAAAGAAATGCAAAAAAGCAAAATAGCTGTCTGAGGAGGCCTTACAAATAGCCCCCTATTTGTAAAGAAGAAGAGAAGCGAAAAGCAAAGGAGAAAAGGAAAGATATTCCTATTTGAATGCAGAGTTCCAAAGAATAGCAAGGCGAGAAAAGAAAGCCTTCCCCAGTGCAAACAAATAGAGGAAAACAACAGAATGGGAAAGATTAGAGATCTCTTCAAGAAAATTAGAGATACCAAGGGAACATTTCATGCAAAGATAGGCTCAACAAAGGACAGAAATAGTATGGACCTAGAAGAAGCAGAAGATATTAAGCAGAGGTGGTAATAACACATAGAAGAACTATACAAAAAATATCTTCACGACCCAGATAATCACGATGGTCTGATCACTCACCTAGAGCCAGACATCCTGGAATGTGAAGTCAAGTGGGCATTAGGAAGCATCACTACGAACAAAGCTTATGGAGGTGATGGAATTCCAATTGAGCTATTTCAAATCCTCAAAGATGATGCTGTGAAAGTGCTGCACTCAATATGCCAGCAAATTTGGAAACCTCAGCAGTGGCCACAGGACTGGAAAAGGGCAGTTTTCATTCCAATCCCAAAGAAAGGCAATGCCAAAGAATGCTCAAACTACCGCACAATTGCACTCATCTCACACACTAGTAAAGAAATGCTCAAAATTCTCCAAGCCAGGCTTCAGCAATACATGAACTGTGAACTTTCAGGTGTTCAAGATGGATTTAGAAAAGGCAGAGGAACCAGAGATCAAATTGCCAACATCTGCTGGATCATCAAAAAAGCAAGACAGTTCCAGAAAAACATCTATTTCTGTTTTATTGACTATGCCAAAGCCTTTGACTGCATGAGTGACAATAAACTGTGAAAAATTCTGAAAGAGATGGGAATACCAAACCATCTGACCTGCCTCTTAAGAAATGTGTATGCAGGTCAGGGAGCAACAGTTAGAACTGGACATGGAACAACAGACTGGTTCCAAACGGGAAAAGGGGTACGTCAAGGCTGTATATTGTCACCCTGCTTATTTAACTTATATGCAGAGTACATCATGAGAAACGCTGGGCTGGAGGAAGCACAAGCTGGAATCAAGATTGCCAGGAGAAATATCAATAACCTCAGATATGCAGATGACACCACCCTTATGGCAGAAAGTGAAGAAGAACTAAAGAGCCTCTTGATGAAGAACTAATGAGCCTCTTTGGAAAGAGGAGAGTGAAAAAGTTGGCTTAGAGCTCAACATTCAGGAAACAAAAATCATGGCACCAGGTCCCATCACTTCATGGCAAATAGATGGGGAAACAGTGGAAACAGTGGCTGAATTTATTTTGAGGGGCTCCAAAATCACTGCAGATGGTGACTGCAGCCATGAAATTAAAAGATACTTACTCCTTGGAAGGAAAGTTATGAGCAACCTGGACAGTATATCAAAAAGCAGAGACATTACTTTGCCAACAAAGATCCATCTAGTCAAGGCTATAGTTTTTCCAGTAGTCATGTATGGATGTGAGTGTTGGACTATAAAGAAAGCTGAGCGCCAAAGAATTGATGCTTCTGAACTGTGGTGTTGGAGAAGACTCTTGAGAGTCCCTTGGACTGCAAGGAGATCCAACCAGTCCATCCTAAAGGAGATAGCCCTGGGTGTTCATTGGAAGGACTGATGTTCAAGCTGAAACTTCAATACTTTGGCCACCTGATGCAAAGAACTGACTCACTGGCAAAGACCCTGATGCTGGGAAAGATTGAGGGCAGGAGGAGAAGGGGACAACAGAGGATGAGATGGTTAGATGGCATCACCAACTCAATGGACATGAGTCTGGGTAAACTCCGGGAGTTGGTGATGGACAGGGAGGCCTGGCGTGCTGCTGTCCATAGATTTGCAAAGAGTCGGACGCGACTGAGCGACTGAACTGAACTGAACTAAACCCCATACCAAATGGATAAAGGTGATGTGGAACATATATACAATAGAATATTATGCAGCCATAAAAAGAATGAAATAATGCCATTTATAGCAATGTGGATGGACCCAGAGACTGTCATACTGAGTTAAGTAAGCCGGACAGAGAAAGACAAATATCATATGATATCACATGTATGTGGAAACTAAAAAAAAAAAAAAAAAATGGTACAAATGAACTTATTGACAAAAACAGAAATAGAGTCACAGACATTGAAAACAAACTTATGGTTACTAGAGGGGAAAGCAGGACAGGGATAAATTGGGAGACTGGAATTGACATATATATAACAATATAAAATAGATAACTAATAAGGACCTACTGTATACAGAGCACAGGAAACTCTACTCAATACTCTGTAATACCTATATAGGAAAATAATCTTAAAAAGAGTGGCATATTTATATGTATAACTGATTCACTATGATGTACACTTGAAGCTAACACAACATTGTAAATCAACTATTCTCCAATTAAAATTAAAAACACATACATACACATCAAACTTAAGCATGCCTAGTCTGTTCAGGTTGTTATAACAAAAATACCACAGACTGGGTAGATACAACAACAAACATTTATGTCTCACAATTCTGAAGGCTGGAAGTCCAAGATCAAGGTACTAGCAGATTCAGAGTCTGGTGGGGACCTACTTTCTTATTCATAAACAGCTGCCTTGTCCTGTATCCTCATTTGGTGGAAAGAAGGAGAGAAAGCTCTCTGGGGTCCCTTCATAGGGGAATAGAACCCATTCATGAGGGCTCCATTCTCATGATCTATTACTTTCTGAAGGTCCCACCTCATAATGCCATCACATTGGAGGTTAAGATTTTTTCATAAGAATGTTGGGGAGACACAAACATTCAGTCTGTAACACATGCCAAGTTTTGTTTTAGTAGTAAGCCCATTCTCAGATTTATTGTGGAGCAGAAAGACATATGAGAAATTTCAGTGATCAAGTTTTATTTATTTGGAAGTTGTATTTTTGTTCCCTACAGCTACCAAAACAAATTACCACAAATTTGGATGGCTTAGACAAACCTAGACAGCATATTAAAAAGAAAAGACATTATTTTGCCTACAAAGGTCCATATAGTCAAAGCTATGGCTATTCTAGTAGTCATGTATGGATGTGAGAGTTGGACCATAAAGAAGGCTGAGTGCCAAAAAATTGATGCTTTTGAACTGTGGTGCTGGAGAAGACTCTTGAGAGTCTCTTGGACTGCTAGGAGGTCAAACCAGTCAATCCTAAAGGAAATCAATCCTTAATATTCATTGGAAAGACGGATGTTGAAGCTGCAGCTCCAAGACTTTGGCCACGTGATGCAAAGAGCTGACTCACTGGAAAAGACCCTGATATTGCCAAAGACTGAAGGCAGGAGAAGGGGATGACAGAGCATGAGATGGTTGGATGGTATCACTGACTCAATGGACATGAGTTTGAGCAAGCTCCAGGAGATGGTGAAGGACAGGGAAGCCTGGCATTCTGTAGTCCATTGGGTCACAAAGAGTCGGACACAACTGAGCAACTGAACAACAAAAAAACCAGCAGAAACATATTGTCCCACAGTTTTGGAGGTTAGACGTCCAAAATCATGGTGTCAGCAGGGCTATGTGCTCTCCAAAGGTTCTAGGGAAAATTCTTTCCTTGCCTCTTCCTTGTGTCCAGTGGTTGATGGCAATCTTTGTCATTCTATGGCTTGTAGACGCATCACTCCAATCTCTGCCTCCATTGTCACATGCATTCTTCCTGTCTCTGTGTCCAAATTCTCACTTCTCATAAGGACACCAGTCAGTGGACTATAACTCATCTTAATCCAATATGACCTCACCTTAAATTGATTACATCTACAAAGACCCTTTTGGTACAGTTCATGGGGTTCTCAAGGCAAGAATGCTGAAGTGGTTTGCTATTCCCTTCTCCAGTAGACCACATTTTGTCAGAATTCTCCACCAAGACCAGTCCATCTTGGGTGGCCCTACACAGCATGGCTCGTAGTTACATTGAGTTAGATCAAACCAGTCAATCCTAAAGGAAATCAGCCCTAAATATTCATTGGAAGGACTGATGCTGAAGTTGAAGCTCCAAGACTTTGATCACCTGATGCGAAGAGTTGACTCATTAGAAAAGACCCTGATGCTAGGAAAGATTGAAGGCAGGAGGAGAAGGGGACGACAGAGGATGACATCAGTTGGGGACACCAGTTGGATGGCATCACCAACTCAACTGACATGAGTCTGAGTAAGCTCTGGGAGACGGTGCAGAATAGGGAAGCCTGGCGTGCTGCAGTCCATGGGGTCGCAAAGAGTCAGACACAACTGAGGAACTGAACAACAAACAACAACAACGAACAAGACCCTATTTCTAAATAAGGTTACCTTCTCTACCTTACCTTGGACCTAAATAAGGTACCCGGATTTTAACATATCTTTTTGGAGGAACACAAGTCATCCCACAGAAGAAGGCATAAATATGTTTACACATCTTCCTTGGATATATAGACGAAGGCAGCAGAACGAGAAGAATTACTCTCCACCAACCCTGATGAAAGGCTCTTGAGTCTTGATAAATGTTTACCAATAGACCCACATTCAAATACTCTATCATAGGGCTAAATACAGAGTTTCAATTCTTGAGTGGGTTTGGGGGAGCAAAACTGGATACATATACCCTATATATGGGGCTTCCTAGGTGGCACTAGTAAAGAACCCACCTGCCAATGCAGGAGACATAAGAGACTCAGGTTCAAACCCTGGGAGGGAAGACCCCCTGGAGAAGGGCATGGCAACCCATTCCAATATTTCTGCCTCAAGAATCCCATGAACAGAGGAGCCTGGTAGGTTATAGTCCATAGGGTTGCAGAGTCAGACATGACTGAAGCGACTTAGCGCACACACATCCCATATATAACACTGTTAACCAATCAATCAACAAAAGGGCTCCCAGTTCAAACAAACTACCTTAAAAACAAAATTTGGCAACCAACCCATTTGAAAGTTAGGAACTTCTTATAATTTTGACCAATATTCATTTTTATCTCTGTTTTTCTAAGGAAAATACATACTATTTGTAAATACTATTAGAACTTACAATAATTCATGAACTAAATGGTTAGCAACCAATATTAACAGACAATGATGATAATGGTAATTACGATGCTGCTGATTATGATAGCAAGAAATCTAAACAGACATTTATAAGAATGTAGTAGCTTTCTGTTTTTATCATAAGAAATAAAAATTTTAAGTAGATAACTGCATTCAAGTATTATTTCTTACATAACAAGTACAGATAAAGATCTGGAGCTTATGTTAAAAATAAAAAATTAACTAAAGCTCAAAATAAATATATTCAATAGGGAACAATAGTCTTGTAACAATGTAGGGTTTTGCAGAGCACCTTAGAGTGATGAGTCATTGTACTTGATGATCTTAAACTAGTTTACATATAATTAGAGAGGCATGGAAGTTAGGGGGCTGGTATTGTTCTGCATAGAAACCTAGCACCAGACATCTAATAAACATTCAGAGGTTTGTATCACTATTATGTAAGAATTACAACAACTCTAACAGAAAAAAAATCTAGCCAGATTGTAAAATGATTTTTCACTTCCGTTTCTGAGTCATTTAGTGCAAATAGCAAACCAAAAATAAAAGCACAACAGCAGGAAAGGAATCAAGCTAATTTTGTAGTATAAATAGGTAGATACATATATACATACATACAAACATACATGTATACATATATAGATGGTTAGATACATAGATGAGACATATTGTGTCTTCAGTTCAGTCGCTCAGTCGTGTCCGACTCTTTGTGACCCCAAGAACCGCAGCACGCCAGGCCTCCCTGTCCATCATCACCTCCCGGAGTCCACCCAAACCCATGCCCATTGAATCGATGATGCCATCCAACCATCTCATCCTCTGTCGTCCCCTTCTCCTCCTGCCCTCAATCTTTCCCAGCATCAGGGTCTTTTCAAATGAGTCAGCTCTTCATATCAGATGGCCAAAGTATTGGAGTTTCAGCTTCAGCATCAGTCCTTCCAATGAATATTCAGGACTGATTTCCTTTAGGATTGACTGGTTGGATCTCCTTGCAGTCCAAGGGACTCTCAAGAGTCTTCTCCAACACCACAGTTCAGAAGCATCAATTCTTCTGTGCTCAGCTTTCTTTATAGTCCAACTCTCACATCCATACATGACAACTGGAAAAACCACAGCCTTGACTAGACAGACCTTTGTTGGCAAAGTAATGTCTCTGCTTTTTAATATGCTATCTAGGTTGGTCATAACTTTCCTTCCAAGGAGTAAGTGTCTTTTAATTTCATGGCTGCAATCACCATCTGCAGTGATTTTGGAGCCCCTCAAAATAAATTCAGCCACTGTTTCCACTGTTTCCCCATCTATTTGCCATGAAATGATGGGATGGGATGCCATGATCTTAGTTTTCTGAATGTTGAGCATTAAGCCAACTTTTTCACTCTCCTCTTTCACTTTCATCAAGAGGCTCTTTAGTTCTTCTTCACTTTCTGCCATAAGGGTGGTGTCATCTGCATATCTGAGGTTATTGATATTTCTCCCGGCAATCTTGATTCCAGCTTGTGCTTCCTCCAGCCCAGCGTTTTTCACGATGTACTCTGCATATAAGTTAAATAAGCAGGGTGACAATATACAGCCTTGACGTACTCCTTTTCCTATTTGGAACCAGTCTGTTGGACTGTTCCATGCCCAGTTCTAACTGTTGCTTCCTGACCTGCATACAGATTTCTCAAGAGGCAGGTCAGGTGGTCTGGTATTCCAATCTCTTTCAGAATTTTCCACAGTTTATTGTGATCCACACAGTCAAAGGCTTTGGCATAGTCAATAAAGCAATATTGTGTCTTAAGTATGTAATATGTATGTATAATTTTATAAATTTTTGCAACATATTCACAAATATGATATTAGAGGGGTTTTTTTTTGTTTTTTAGTTTTTTATCTGTATTATTGATACTTAAATTTTCTAGAGACCATTTATTTCTTCCCCCACAGGAACAGGACTGCTACTGCCTGAATACAGACAGAATTTTACTTTAAATTATCCATTAGAGGAATCTTTGGGGTTATATGTTATTTCATACATACTACTCTTTTCTTCTAAAAATTAAAATCTTGAACACAATTCATGCCTCCCAAAGTAATGTTTTCTTGTTGCCACTATGCTATGCCTATTTAGCATAACTTTTAATTCGCTCGGTCATGTCCGACTCCTTGAGATTCCATGGACAGTAGCCTGTCAGGCTCTTCTGTTCATGGGATTCTCCAGGCAAGAAATTGTCTAGAATTGTCAAATCCCAAAAAAGACATGATAGTACTAGAGCTCCCCACTCTATGAGCCTGAACCCCCCAGCAAGATCTAACAGTTACTAAATTCAGATGCAGTATCATTGAGGAAGCAGCCCAGAGATCAACATTTCAAGTGAATAATCAATGAATGATTTCAATTAAAGTATTCTAAAAAGACGTGAAGTGGTTTAATATTGAAAATATACACCCTCTAAATGTAGTCCTATATGTAGATAGACATACCATTGTTAAAGTGAAGAAATAAAATTGATTAGTGTTATTAAGCTAGAGGAATCTTTACCAGTCTTTGCCATGTTCAAGCTCACAGTTATGACCACTTGCCTTAGTGTGATGAATGAGGCTGATAATGGAAGAATTATATTCACCACTAGGCATTACATTCATGAGATTGATGTGGTAGCGACTTTTCTCACTTAGAAAATTAAATTTGCTGAATTAACAGCCACCAGCCCATTGGAAGCATAGTGTAGAAGGGCATTACTTATAAGAACAAATATGACATAATAACAACTAATGGCTCTACAAATGGTATAGAAACAGATTTTCTTTTTTAATTCATCTATCCCTGCTAATGAAACTGAAGATGATATGTATTGTTTCTTGTCAACACCACTGGTGCTGTTTTTGCCATATGCAAAAAGACTAATAAATAAATTTGAGTGAACTAGAGTGTCACTTGATAAGAACATCTAAAAACACTAAGATTATACCAATATGGGATAACCATGATCTCCAAAAGAGATGTCTTAGGTAAATACACAACCAGAAGCTCAGTATGCACATTTGCATACTCAAAAGCACAATGAGGCAAAAGTCCCTTTGATATTCTTGAAATCAGTAACAGAATTTACACATAAACAGGGCTTATTATGTATAAGCTTAATATATAATAAAGACCATTAATCAGTCCAGAAAAGAAATAATACACAATAAATAATGGTGTGATAAATTTGTATCTGTATCTCATAAATAAATGTCAGATGGATAACAGGGTTATATGCACAAAATGAACATTATAATGCCCAGAGGAAAATATAATTATAAGTAAAAAATGTACATTGGGAAAAAGTCATGGAAGTCATCTTGAAAATCATGAGAGAGTTTTTAAAGTAATGGATTGTTACATCTTTTTTCTTTTTTAAAAAACTTCAGCATGGTAAAATATAAATAACATAAAATTTACCATTTTAATAATTTTCAAGTGTACAAGTCAGTGGAATTGAGTACATTCACAATGTTATGTAAATATCACCACTGTTTCCAGAACTTTCTCATTATCTCAAATAGAAACTCTACTCATTAAGCAACAACTGCGCTTTTCTTCTCTCATTGCAGTCCCTGGTAACCTCTATATGATACTTTTGGCTCTATGAATTTGCTTATTCTATCTAGTTTACACATGTGAAATTGTATAGTATTTATCTTTTTTGTCTGGCTTATTTCACTGAGCATGTTGTTTTAAGGAGAAGGCAATGGCACCCCACTCCAGTACTCTTGCCTGGAAAATCCCATGGACCGAGGAGCCTGGTAGGCTGTAGTCTATGGGGTCGCTAAGAGTCAGACACAACTGAGTGACTTCACTTTCACTTTTCCCTTTCATGCACTGGAGAAGGAAATGGCAACCCACTCCACTGTTCTTGCCTGGAGAATCCCAGGGATGGGGAGCCTGGTGGGCTGCCGTCTATGGGGTCGCACAGAGTCGGACACGACTGAAGTGACTTAGCAGTAGCAGTAGTTGTTTTAAAGGTTCATCCATGTTAGAGTATGTGTCAGGATTTCATTCATTTTATGGCTGAATACTACTACATATTATGTACATTTCAAATTTTGTTTATTTATTCATCTGTTGATGAGCATTTGGGTTGTTTCCATCTTTTGGCTACTGCGAATAATGCTGCTATACATGAGTGTACAGATAACTATTTGAGTCCCTGGGTTTTTTATTTTTTTAATTAATGTATTTATTTGGCCATGCTGGGTCTTAGATGTGGCACACAGGATCTTCGATCTTTGTTGTAGCATGCAGGATATTTAGTTGTGGCATGCAGGATCTAGTTCCTTGACCAGAGAATTGACCTGGACCTCTGCATTGGGAGCAGGAACTCTGGGAAGTCCTGAGTCCCTGTTGTAACTATTTCTGGTATATACTTGGGAGTGGAATTGCCAGCTCATATGGTAGGTAACTCTATGTTTAACTTTTTGAGGAACCACCAACTATTTTTTCACCATAATGTCTTTCTGTTATCTGTTTAATCTCTGCAATGTCTGATCATGCATGCATGCATGTGTGCACGCTCAGTCATGTCCAACTCCTTGCGATCCCATGGACTGTAGCCTGCCAGGCTTCTCTGTCCATGGGATTTTACTGGCAAAAATACCAGATTCTTTACCACTGAGCCACCTGGGAACATAGGTGTCCGCTTTTTATGTTTCGACACATTGTTTTCAATTTTTTATTGTAGTAAAATATATATATAAACTAAAGTTTATCATCTTAACTACTTTTAAGTATAGAGTTTCAGTGGTATTAGGTAACTGATACTGTTGTACAGCCATTACCATCATCTACCTCCCGAACTCTTTTCATCTTACAACTCTTTAACTGCCCTACAACATTATACAATAACTGCCCATGCCTCCCTCTCCATAGCCCTTGGCAAGAACAATTTTACTTTTTTTTTTTTTTTAAATCTCCCTCACCCTTTAGCTTCTGGTAACCACCACACTATTACATTAGTATAAGTTCAGCTTTTTGTCTTTGTTGTTGGCTTTTTGTTTTTTTGACTCCTCATATAAGTGAGACATGCAAGATTTGTCTTTCCGTGTCTGGCTTATTTCATTTAGCATAGTATCCTCCAGTTTCATCCATGTCATTGTAAATGACAGAATTTCCTACTTTCTTAAGGCTGAATAATATTCCATTGTGCGTGCTCAGTCACTTCAGTCATGTCTGACTCTGCAACCCCAGGGATTGTAGCCTGCCAGGCTCCTCAGTCCATGATATTCTCCAGGCAAGAATACCAGAGTGTGCCACGCCCTTCTCCAGGGGATCTTCTTGATCCAGGTATTGAATCTGCATCTTCTGCATTGCAGGTGAATTCTTTATCGACTGAGCCACCAGGGAAGCCCAATATATATACATATATTATATATATATATATATATATATATATATGGCACATTTTCTTAATCCATTCATCAATCAACAAGCATTTGATTGTTTCCATAACTTTGCTCTTGTGAATAATGCTGCAAAGAACATGAAAGTGCAGATATCTCTTAGAGATACTAATTTCCTTTGGTTATACACCTAAGTAGAATTCTGACACATATCGTAGTTCTATTTTTAATTTTTTGAGGAAATTTTACACTGTTTTCCATAGTGACTGTGCCAATTTATATTCCTACCAACAATGTACAAGGATTACCTTTCTCACAAACCTACAGTTACCAAGGGAGAAGAGGAGAGGGATAAATTGGGAGACTGGGATTGACATATACACACTAGTATATATAAAACAGATAACTAATAAGGATCGATTGTACAGCACCAGGACCTCAATATTCTATAATGATCTATATGGGGAAAAATCTAGAAAGAGTGGATATATGTATAACTGATTCACTTTATTGTTGTTGTTCAGTTGCTCAGTCGTGTCCGACTCTTTGTGACCCCATGGACTGCAGCACGCCAGGCTTCCCTGTCCTTCACCATCTCTTGGGAGCTTGCTCAAACTCAGGTCCATTGAGTTTGTGATGCCATCCAATCATCTCGTCCTCTGTTATCCCCTTTTCCCCCGGCCTTCAGTCTTTCCCAGCATACCAGGGACTTTCCTAATGAGGTGGCTCTTCACATCAAGGTGACCAAAGTATTAGAGCTTCAGCTTCAGGATCAGTCCTTCCAATGAATATTCAGGATTGATTCACTTTGCTGTACAGCAGAAACTAACACAACATTGTAAATCAACTATTTTCCAATAAAAATTTGTTTAAAAAAAGGATTCTTTTCCCCTACATTCTTGTAAACACTTGCTATCTTTTAACTTATCCTAACACATACTTTATTGAGCCCATCTTTGCATGAAATGTTCCCTTTATATCTCTAATTTTCTTGACGAGATCTCTAGTCTTTCCCATTCTATTGTTTTCCTGTATTTCTTTGCATTGATTGCTCAGGAAGGCTTTCTTATCTCTCCTTGCTATTCTTTGCAACTCTGCATTCAAATGGGTATATCTTTCCTTTTCTCCTTTGCTTTTCGCTTCCCTTCTTTTCACAGCTATTTGTAAGGCTTCCTCAGACAGCCATTTTGCTTTTTTGCATTTCTTTTTCTTGGGGATGGTCTTGATTCCTGTATCCTGTACAATGTCACGAATCTCCGTCCATAGTTCATCAGCACTCTGTCTATCAGATCTAGTCCCTTAAATCTATTTGTCACTTCCACTGTATAGTCAAAAGGGATCTGATTTAGGTCATACCTGAATGGTCTAGTGGTTTTCTCCACTTTCTTCAATTTCAGTCTGAATTTGGCAATAAGGAGTTCATGATCCGAGCCACAGCCAGCTCCCAGTCTTGTTTTTGCTGACTGTATAGAGCTTCTCCATCTTTGGCTGCAAAGAATATAATCAATCTGATTTCGGTACTGACCATCTGGTGATGTCCTAGTGTAGAGTCTTCACTTGTGTTGTTGGAAGAGGGTGTTTGCTATGACCAGTGTGTTCTCTTGGCAAAACTCTATTAGCCTTTGCCCTGCTTCATTCTGTACTCAAAGGCCAAATTTGCCTGTTACTCCAGGTGTTTCTTGACTTCCTACTTTTGCATTCCAGTCTGCTATAATGAAAAGGACATGCAAAGATGGGCTCAATAAAGGACAGAAATGGTAGGGACCTAACAGAAGCACAAGATATTAAGCAGAGGTGGCAATAATACACAGAAGAACTATACAAAAAATATCTTCACGACCCAGATAATCACAATGGTGTGATCACTCACCTAGAGCCAGACATCCTGGAATGTGAAGTCAAGTGGGCCTTAGGAAGCATCACTATCAACAAAGCTAGTGGAGGTGATGGACTACCAGTTGAGCTATTTCAGATCCTGAAAGATGATGCTGTGAAAGTGCTGCACTCAATATGCCAGCAAATTTGGAAACCTCAGCAGTGGCCACAGGACTGGAAAAGGGCAGTTTTCATTCCAATCTCAAAGAAAGGCAATGCCAAAGAATGCTCAAACTACCGCACAATTGCACTCATCTCACATGCTAGCAAAGTACTGCTTAAAATTCTCCAAGCCAGTATTTAGCCTTACGTGAACAATGAACTTCCAGTTGTTCAAGCTGGTTTTAGAAAAGGCAGAGAAACCAGAGATCAAATTGCCAACAACTGCTGGATCATCGAAAAAGCAAGAAAGTTTCAGAAAAACATCTATTTCTGCTTTATTGACTATGCCAAAGCCTTTGACTGTGTGGATCACAATAAACTGTGGAAAATTCTGAAAGAGATGGGAATACCAGACCACCTGACCTGTCTCTTGAGAAACCTGTATGCAGGTCAGGAAGCAACAGTTAGAACTGGACATGGAACAACAGACTGGTTCCAAATAGGAAAAGGAGTACCTCAAGGCTGTATATTGTCACCCTGCTTATTTAACTTATATGCAGAGTACATAATGAGAAAAGCTGGGCTGCAGGAAGCACAAGCTGAAATCAAGATTGCCAGGAGAAATATCAATAACCTCAGATATGCAGATGACACCACCCTTATGGCAGAAAGTGAAGAAGAACTAAAGAGCTTCTTGATGAAAGTGAAAGAGGAGAATGAAAAAGTTGGCTTAATGCTCAACATTCAGAAAACTAAGATCATGACATCTGGTCCCATCACTTCATGGCAGATAGATGGGGAAACAGTGGAAACAGTAGTTGACTTTATTTTTCTGGGCTCAAAAATCACTGCAGATGGTGACTGCAGCCATGAAATTAAAAGACACTTACCCCTTGGAAGGAAAGTTATGACCAACCTAGATAGCATATTAAAAAGCAGAGACATTACTTTGCCAACAAAAGTCTGTCTAGTCAAGGCTATGGTTTTTCCAGTAGTCATGTATGGATGTGACAGCTGGACTATAAAGAAAGCTGAGCGCCAAAGAATTGATGCTTTTGAACTGTGGTGTTGGAGAAGACTCTTGAGAGTCCAAGGGACTGTAAGGAGATCCAACCAGTTCATCCTAAAGGAGATCAGTCCTGGGTGTTCACTGGAAGGACTGATGTTGAAGCTGAAATTCCAATACTTTGGCCACCTGATGTGAAGAGCTGACTCATTTGAAAAGACCCTGATGCTGGGAAAGATTGAGGGCAGGAGGAGAAGGGGACGACAGAGGATGAGATGGTTAGATGCCATCACCGACTCAATGAACATGGGTTTGGGTGGACTCCGGGAGTTGGTGATGGATAGGGAGGCCTGGCATGCTGCGGTTCATGCGGTCACAAAGAGTTGAACATGACTGAGTGACTAAACTGAACTTAACTGAACACATACTTATCCTTATTATATTAATACAGCCTAACAGGTGTAAGATGATATCTCATTGTGGTTTTGATTTGTATTGTCCAGATAATTAGTGATATTGAGCATCTTTTCATGTATGTATAGTCCATTTATATGTCTTCTTTGGGAAAGGGCCAAGAAACAGGTTCTTAAGTAAACTGGATTTTGACTATAGGACTTGGACCCTAGAGTGAGTGAAGTCGCTCAGTCGTGTCCGACTCTTTGCGACCCCATGGACTGTAGCCTACCAGGCTCCTCCATCCATGGGATTCTCCAGGCAAGAATACTGGAGTGGGTTGCCATTTCCTTCTCCAGGGGATCTTCCCGACCCAGGGATCGAACCCAGGTCTCCTGCATTGGAGGCAGACGCTTTAACCTCTGAGCCACCAGGGAAGTCCTTGGACCCTAGAAGAGGGCACCTTCTGCTTTTTCCTCACCTACAAAAGATTTTTCCTCATTTCCTACAAAGGATTACCTTTCCCACAAACTTACAGTTACCAAGGGAGAAGGGGAGAGGGATAAATTGGGAGACTGGGACTGACATATATATACTATATATAAAATAGGCTTCCCTGATAGCCCAGTTGGTAAAGAATCCACCTGCAATGCAGGAGACCCTGGTTTGATTCCTGGGTCGGGAAGATCCGCAGGAGAAGGGATAGGCTACCCACTCCCATATTCTTGGGCTTCCCTTATGGCTAAGCTGGTAAAGAATCCGCCTGCAATGCGGGAGGCCTGGGTTCAATCCCTGGGTAGGGAAGAGCCCCAGGAGAAGGGAAAGGCTACCCACTCCAGTATTTTGGCCCGGAGAATTCCATGGACTGTATAGTCCATGGGGTCTCAAAGAGTCAGATGCAACTCGCACTTTCACTTCTACTTTCATTTATAAAATAGATAACTAATAAGGATATATCATATAGCACTGTGATAGAACCATATTCTAATCAGGTTATTTGGTTTTTGCTATTGAATTATAGAGTTCTTTATATATTAGGTTATTAACCCCTTATCAGATATATGGTTTGCAAATATTTTCTTCCATTCCATTGGCTGCTTTTTAATTTTGCTGATTCCATATAACCTAACAGTGCAAACTGACCCCATTGTACCATGCTAAAAGTGTTTGCCTGGCCTACCCTAACCCCATATTGACATTTTCCACAGATCTTCTTTTCAGAGACAGTAAAAGAAGAAGGAAATGAACCTACAGGTGAGGGAAGAGCAGAAGATGGCCTCTTCAGAGTCCAAGGCCTCAGTCAAAATCCGGTTTACTTAAAAACCTGTTTCTTGACGCAGGCCCTATCCCAGCCAAGACAAATCCAAGTCTTGATCTTCCACTTCCTTGGGTCCAGTGTGACTTTATGCAGCACTGGCTCAGTGGCTCTGAGACTTAGGATACGAGACATCTGCTTGGCTCTGTCTGTTCTGCCTGTGGGTGTAAGCAGTGGGGATTACCCCTTTTCCCCTAGAGTCTCTGGGTGTGATTCTTAGCCCTGTCAGTGTTTTACTCAAGTGTGTTCATTCATGCAAATTGAACAGATAAGATCTGTGCATATGTGTGTAAACTATATCTAGAAATTTAAAAACTATAAAACAACAACAATAACCTCAAGTGGGGAGGAATGGGTGGAAGTAAACGGGAAATAGGTGGAGTCAGATAAGCAAAAATGGCAGAAATTGACAAGTATTGAAGCTGGGAGATGGGTACATAAGGGGGATCATTATAGTCTGTTTTTTTAACATATATTTGAAATTTACCACAATAAAAAGTTTTTAAAAATGAAAAGATAAATACAAGTGGAGAAAATACTCATAGCAAAAAAAAAAAAAAAAAATACCTGTAGCAAATATGACTGATGAGTCAGTATATCAAGAGCATCCATAGATTAATAAGAAAAACCCTAAAATTTCAATACACAGATCATAAATGGCATGGATATTTAATTCACAAAAGCAGAAATGCAAAAGACTAACATATAAGGGGTTATATGTTAAACTCCACTTGTGATGAAAAAGTAGAAATTTGAGATGTTTTTTGCCTATCCACTTAGTAATAATTTTTTTAATGCTCAATTCTACTTCACTCCTACCAGAGTTAGTAGAAAGCAAATTAACAGACGAATGAGACTTGATGATATGATCGTAGGGGAAAATATTTAAGGAATTTCTCTGGGAAACAGAAAAACTCCCATAGGGAATTACCTTTTCTCATACCCCAAGCTGGTCTGTTCCAACCCACAGAGCCAGGTCACTCACTTCCATTAAAATGTGTTCTGGACTATATCTTTCTAATCTGTAACTACCAAGCTTTATTGTTGCTGTGTTATGCCTAAACTTTAGTTCTCCATACTCTTTGCCCTTATTCCCTGATGTCATATATCCCCATATTTTACATGAAGTCCCTAACCTCTGCTGTTGATTCTTCTGAACTTGACTCCGTTTCCTACCGACATGATATATATTAAACTTCCTTATATTTAGTAGAATTCCCAATCTCAGCCCCCTCAGCACAAGGTGATATGTTTTTATTCAAATTACAGTGGAATCATATAAAGATAATATGGCATTATCTATACCATAAAGATAATGCAAGTAACTAACTTCGTTATATGCTTCCTACAATCCAGGCAATCTTAAGTGCTTTACATACTTTACATACATAATTCAATTGAGACCTCATAACCTCTTACGTGGGTGGGTAGTAGTATTTTTATTTTGCCTGTGAGGGAGATGTTAACTGACTCACCAGCCTCACAAAGCTGCTGATTCCAGCCAAGTTGATTTGACTCCAACACACACTCTACTGCCTCCCTGGGCCTTTTATTACGTAGAACACATCGTGAAGACCATGATTTGACCTACAGAATAAATCCCTATTATAATAAACAAAGTAAATACAAAGTCCTACTGTATTTGTGGCAGCTAGCCAGGGAAATCAAGCACCTCCTGGGAAACAAGTCACTACTGAAGTAAATAGAGCCTGATATCATTTTTTAGAAACCATTATTTTCTATGACTTTTCTAGTAATATGAACTGACAGATAAAAAAACAAAAACAGACCAAAACCCCCATCATACCATCACATAACACTGAAAGGCACTGACTGACAGGAAAATACAATCCTATATTTACATAAAACCAGGTATTAGTATGCCAGGATATTCAGTGGAACTTTTCCTGTGGCCCAGAACCGACACGCATCTACAGATGAAATCTACAGGCACTGGCTCTCTGTACTGAAAGGGGCAGAAACCTTTCCTCGAAGCTTCCTAATAGACAAACCCACACTACAACTGAGAGCCATCCACCAACCTTCACATTCTTCCCAGCTCCTGTAAGAAGCCTGGGCAAGGGGAGGAGTGATCAGAGTTCCCAGCCTTGAAGAGAGGACAGTACTCAGTGAGAAAACTGTCTTTTCCCTATCCTACAACACTAAGTTTGTCAGAGGGAGGGACATGTGCTGCTGCTGCAAGAGAACTCCAAGCAGAGTGGAGAGTATCTTGCAGAAAGGGAGACGGCTGGCATCTCGCTGTGCCATGAGTAGAGCAGAGGGAAGCCTGGTGAGAGAGTTCTGGGGAGGACTTCGCCTGAAGACGGGTGTGTGTAATTGAACACAGACTTGCACTCACTTCTCACTATAGATTTATAAAGGCAAAGGCTTCCTGGAGTAGTGCTGTAACAGCACACTGAGAAGTGGAGTAGCAATCCTGGGAAGAAAGCAATCCTGGCACCTCCACCCCAGTTTCACGACAGAATGTATGGAAGAAAAGCTCGGTGATGTCCATCGGACCACAGAAAAACTACAGAACAGATGAGAGACAAAGAGACTAAAAGGACTAACCAGGACAAATGACTTGACACTCTACCAGGGAGCCATGGAGTTGGATGGAAATGGCAACCTGCTACAGTATTCTTGAGCTCCAGGGACCAAGGACCCTGGTGGGCTACAGTCCATGGGGTTGCAAAGAATCAAAAACACTGAGTGACTGAGCACACTACCGGAGAGAGGACCAGAAATAGGGTCTACAGGAGGGCTAGCCTCTTTAAGGAAGTTCTCGTTGACAGAGTGGACCAGGCTGGCTTAAACAAGAAACCATCATGTAGAGACCGTTACATCAGCAGAAGTTGCCAGATGCGATAAGACCAAAGGGATCAGAGTGAGCATACACACCTTCCCACAACTGGCAGGTGGTCAAGTATACAGGACTATTGTTACCTCTATCCAAAACCACTTGCCCTAATCCTAGACGGTCCACATGACAGAGAGAAAAAGAGGAGAAACTCCCTTTTTCTTAGAAACTGTCTCTCTCTCTCTCTCTGCCCTTTGCCTTCTCTACCTCTCTCTTTCTCCAATCCCCCTTCCAGCCCACTTTTTGGGTCCCTTAAGCAATGGTTGGGGGAAAGTTTTAAATTGGACATGATACTACGGTTCTAAACTGTACTGAACTAAGCTTATGCATCAAAAATGATCAGAATGTTTTGATACTTACCTAAGGTGCCATGGAAGAGTAAAAAAGATTTCTACAGAGTTTAGTAGAAAGAACTGATGAAAACAGGTAAAGTGCCTAATATATCCCACCTGTATTGAATAGATCATCTTACCTCATGCTGTACTGGAAGAACTGTCAGATCCTTACCATTTGAGAACACAATATGCATGATGACTGAAGGACTCTAGTACCTAACAATAGCTTTTTAATCTTCTTGTTTAAAAACAACAATCACTTAACACAATTTGCCTCCCATGGCATTCTATCAGGGCACCAGAAGTTTAAAAAAATCAAGTCAAATTAAAGACATAAGTCACATTTTTACACATCAGATAAACCTGAGATGGGACCTACAGCCCCCTTCTCTGTGAGTCATTTTAATACTACAGAAAGCTGTGACCCTGTGTTTCCAGGAGGACCAGTCATGCAGCTCTGCTGTGCAGATGAGTCATAAGAAACCTGGCTAACCGTACTTTGACATCCTCAAGCTACCTCCCTGGGAGCTGGCCATTTTATTTCCACTCTCTTCCCACCCCATCCCCCGCACCGTTTCCCAGAAGCCATCTTTATCTGAATTAATGTGACAAGAATAATCAGCCTGTCACCCTATGGAAAGGATAAGACTTTCAAAAATCACTGTAACTACAAAGTGATTCCACTATATGATTCCTACTTTAAAAAGTAAAATAGTTTTTTTTTCCTCCACCAGAAAGTGGTCCAGATTCTCAGCAGTCTCCAGTCTCAGTTTGGTACCATAACTGCCATAAATAAATTTCTTACGCACTAAAACCAGTTTTGCCCTTTTCCCAGGAGGCTTTTGTAAAGCTCAACATAAATTCAGCTATCTCATATGATGCAATTGTGATTTAGAAAAAGCCAAGACCATCATCAATACACAGTTCCATCCTCCCACACCAACAGCCCAATCTAACTGCCGCCAAGTCCCCAAACCCTGAAACTCCCACCCACAAGCTGCCAAACCCTCTGGTTGCCCTATCACTGGCAGATGCTACGATGCTCTGTCAGTAAAAGGTTTGTGAGAAACTGAAAAGTGTACAAAATCAAACAGAATGCAAAGACATTTTTACTGAATTCAGGATTCTGGAATACTTAATGCTTAAGAATTAAGACAGATCTGGGGATCAATACCCTGGGATTCTCTATTTGATCAACTCCAAAATGGCCACTCCCTGCTAACCCCAAAAGGAATAAGAGATGGCAGTTTGCAAAGACTTTGAACATCCCCCATAAGAAGCATCATGTACATACAACTCTAAATACAAATATTTCAATCATGAGGAGACTTGTGTGTGCCAAGGTCACCATTTCTATATTGAAGTAACATGATGAATACTCAGAAGTGAGCAAAGTTATTCTACTAAGGGGGACACCATAATCCACTGTCATTTACATGCACTGCATTGAGCTGTGTCCAGGGACACTGACTTAGTGACACAGCGAGCTGAAATGTCATAACCACAGTTAGGTTACTCCTAGAGAGCTCACTAAGGTCCTTCACCAAATCGTGTAATTTTTATTTGAATCTGGGAAGCAATCCTGAGACTCTCAGCCCCTCATCTTACATAAGGGAAGACTGAGGCCCAGGATATTTGTGTCAAACAACTCAGATAGCAAAATACTAAAATCTAGGCACCATGATTCCTAGCCCTGGGCTCTTTCCACTCCTTTTTTCTGTTACCCAGCCTAATAAAAACCCATTGTTCACAAAACTTTCCCCATCCAACTCTCACCTCTATGCTATGACCCATGTACTCCAAGTCTCCAAAACTGCTTCTGTGACTGCTTGAGTCGAACCTCTCTTTTTCCGATTCTTAACTCAACCCCTCCTAGTACTGTCCTTTCCCTATGACCATGCCCCTAAACCTTGGTCTACTTGTCTTTTCTAATGACTACCTCCTGTCCCAGATTTCACTCCACCAAGCCCCAGGACTCTCTTTTCTAATTCCTAAGCCCCGGGATCCTTCAATCAATTCTTACTCTGAGACTTTGTATCTTGAAAGAGTATATTCGTTTTCTATTGTATTGGTATTCTGTTGTTATATAACAGATTACTGCAAAGTCAACGATTTAAAACAACACAGATCTATTATCGTAGAGTAGTATGGGTCAGACATTCTGATACAGGTCTCACTGGATTGAATTCAAGGTGCATTCTCTTCTGAAGGTTTTGAGAGAGAATTTGTTTACTGGCTTTTTCCATCTTCTAGAAGTCTCCCACATTCACCAACTCATGGATTCCTCCTTCATCTTCAAAGTCAGCAACATAGCACCTCTCTGATCCTGCTTCCATCATCGTATCTCTTTCCCTGACTCCCCTCTCCCTCCCCCCTCCTCCACTTCTAAGGACAACTGTGATTGTACTGGGCCAATCAGAATAGTGTAAGATAACCCTTCTTTTTCAAGGTCAGCTAAATAGTAACCTGAATTCCATCTACAACTTTAATTCCCCTTTGCCACATAACCTAACATATTCATGGGTTCTGGGGACGAGGACATGAACATCTTTGAGGGATCATTAATCTTTCCTGAAGGGAAGCCTTCAGCATCTTCTTCTCATCCCTTGACACCCCTCAGCTGATATAGAGAAAAATGGAGTCTAAACTGACTGAGTCCCCAAATGATTACTGGGGCATGTAGGGTGAGATGTGCCCAGTGGTCATTTGGGGATCCTTTCCTCAGAGACTTGGGAGGGACACTGACTCCCTGGCTACAGCATTGTACTCTACAACGCTCTGTCCTCAGAGCTCCAGAGGGCTGAGCCTAGATGGAGAAGATAAGGACCTGGCATGGAATCCAAAGACCCAGGGAGACCAGCACACACAGTGCTATTACTAAGCATGGCCTTGGTGCTGATCAAACACACCATAAACACACAAGGCACTGAATGTGTGGGTTGAGCCTTCAACTGAAAATTCCTTGGAAATAGACTTTGTGGTCAAATTATGAAAATCACTGCATTGTCAGGTAATCTAAATTTACATTTTACTTTAGGAAATCTGCATTTTGCTTTAGGGAAAAAAAAAACAACTCAGACAATTATGGAAGACATTATATAAGGAAATTAGTCCTACAGAGTCCTATTAACCACCTCATAAAGACTTATTTTTTAATTTTGAAATAATTAAATATTCATAGGATGTTACAAAGATAGAACAGGGAAGTATAGTGTACCCATCACCCAGTTTCCCCTAGTGGTGGTATCTTACATAATTACAGTTTAATATCAAAACCAGGAAACTGACATTTGTGCAACGTGTGTTTATAGTTCTATGTCATGAAATTTACATTTTAAAAACATAACTAGACAAATGGATATGTCTGTGTCCACCACTCAGTCAGAATCCTACAAAATGTCAGCAGCACTGCATGGGACTTAAGGACTCACCTACCAACACGCCTGGGATGGATGACTTCTAAGAATCTACATAACCTCTAAGATAAAGTATGCAGTGAAGCACAGAGAACTTGACAAGGGCCTACATCAGCAAAGTGAAACAACAGGGAACTATCAGTCTGCTAGGCATACCTGCTGAAATGAGAAAATTCTCTTGAAACATTTTCAAATGATTTATACTCAGTGTAAGGGAACTGTCCAACAACTTCAAAGATGCCAGTCATCTCTGAGAAGAAAGACAGGAAAGCTGACTGAAACACCATCCCAAAGTCTTACTTTTCTCCACCCCAGGCAAGAACTCAAGAAAAATCCTCTGAATCAGTCCGACAAAGTATCACAGAATGTTAGACTTACAATGGCCCATAGAAACTTCCTAGTTTGCTCCAATCTTTTAATTTACAGATGAAAAAAAACTGAGACCTAGGATAGGGAGAGGATTGCTAAGTCACACAGCTAATTAGTAGCTGTGTCAAGATTAGCACCTGAGTCCTCTACCTCCCAAACTGGCACATTTTCTAGTATCCACATTATCTATCTTCAAACACATGCTCCTGAAATTTCAACATGATTTTAAGAAAGGGAATAACATGATCAGAAGAGTAATGCTACATGGAATGACTATCAGTGGGGCAGAATTTGATAGGAGGAGATCAGGAAAGAGGCTGTTGGAATATAGCACAGACTTATATATCTTGGTGGCTTCAACTAAACTGAAGGCAATAAAAGTGGAAAGAAGCAAAAGGATTCAAGATATATGTTGAAGTAGTCAGGATCAGCTGAACTCTGTCACCTGGGTCATCAATAACAAATTTCTGACCATGAAACATACCAAGGTGAGTAACCTATTTGCCAGGGGATTCGGGGGTAGGGGGTTATACTTGTACACTTGGCCTCATTGTCACTGCTATTATTAGGACCCAGTAGCAGCTACTTAGGTCAGATGGTCCCACTTGTCTTGGCAAGCAGCACCTACCTAGCTCACACATTTATAGCTTCCCCCATGCACTCAGACAGCTTCCTAACTAGAAAACTGATACACAGACTACACTACAGGATTAGGTTTAATAGGACACTGGATTTGGGGTACCGGCATCCTTGTCTGAGGCAGATGAGCCCTATCTCATCTGCCTGTAAGTACTTCTACTTACAGGCTGAAGTCAGCCCAGATTGAGTGGCACATGAAGAGCTTCCTACCCTCTGTGTCCAGAAAGGCAAAGCAACAGCAATCTTGATCTGGTGTAAACATCAAATGAAACCTGAATCATCCAAACATTCAGCACACAGCTGGTTCAGGAATCTACCCCTGCTACCCAAGATCCTCTGGTTTCCTTCAGGAACTGCAGACCTAACCAGTTCACTGGCAGAGCCTGACCTCTTGACCCTTTCCTGAGACTGGTTTTCTACACCTCTCACCCGTCTCCCACACTCCTCCCAGGCTTGTAACTCAGACACATAGACACCAAGCACAATTATTGACCCAAAGATCTGCTGTTGCTCTCTGTATGTTTCTCTTGGATTGGACACCGGATCACACGCAAGTTGGTTTGTCACATTCCTCCAGGCTTAGATTTGGTCTTCTCCCATTAAAAAAGTTCGCCTTGTTTTTTACTTTATGGTGGTAGAAGGAAAGAGAATGTGCAGCTCTCAAGCAGTGCCCACTGAGATGCAAATCCATGCAACTACTCTGAAGAGAAATTTGGCAAAAATCTGGAAGAGTTAATGATGCACATATCCTGTAATCCTTTTCCTAGGTGCACCCAAGAGAAATGGATAACAGGACCACCAAAAAAATCATGGAAGGTTATTCAGATCCACTTTATTTTACAGCAAAACTGTAAATAACTCAAATGCCTAACACACAAAAATAGATAAATTGTGGGATAGTCATAAAATAGAATACTAATATATACAATATGAGTGAATCTCAAAAATATTATGTTCAGCAAAACAATCTAGACCCAAAAGCTAATATTGGTTATTCCACTTATAAGAAGTTTAAAAAAGAGCAAAACCAAATCTAAACTAGCTCAAAATAGTTATTATCTGTGATGGGACATACAGATGGGGCTATGGACTGAAAAAGCACATGGAGGAGCTCTCTGGGGTGTTAGAAATATTCTTTATTTTGCTCACTGCTGTAATGGCATATAGTTAACTATTGATTTGGGTTTCACAGCGGTAAAATATACATGTAATGGAATGCCTAACCTTAAGCATATAACTTGATGAATCTTGATAAATGTATATCCATGTAACTACCACACCAGTCAAGATATTGAGCATTTCTATCACTCCAGAAAGTTACCATATACCCTCCCAGGTAACTACTGTTCTTATTTCTATCACCATAAATTTTTCTCCTCTATAACTTTATATAATAAAGAGAATAATTCAGTATGTTATTTTGTGTCTGGCTCCTTTCACTCAACATGATCTTTGGGGGGATTTGCTCTTATTGCTGGATGTATCAGTAGTCCATTCTTTTTACTTGCTGAGCAGTATTCTTTTATCTGAATTATACCATAATTTATCCTGGATGGATATTTGGGTTCTTTCCAGCTTGTGACCAGCATAAAGTTGTTGTGAACATTCTTTTGCACGCCCTTTTGTAGCCATACATTTTCATTTCTTCTGGAGAAATACCTAGAAGTGGAATTTCTGGGCCACAGCACAGATACATGATTAATTTTTCAAGAAACTGCCAATTTTTTTCCAAAATGATTGTGATTTTGTACTCTATCAGCAGTTTTCCCACATTCTCACCAACAGTTGTAGTTATCTTTTTAAAGTTAGCCATTATAATGAATATAAAACAGTATCTCACTGTAATTTTAATTAGCATTTTCTCAGAACATTAATGGTAATAAGCAATTTAATGTGCTTATTAGCTGTTTATACACATTCCTTTGTGAACTACCTGCTCAAGTTTTTTGCCCATTTTATATTAGATCACTTGTCTATTGATTTGCAGGAGATATGTTTACTATAAACATTTTCTCCTAGTCTGTGTCTTCCCTCTTCATTTTTTGTGGTAACTTTTAATGAGCAAAAGTTTTGAGTTCCAATGTATCTATTTTTTCCTTTCTGTTTAATGCTATTTATGCTCTCTCCAGGAAATCTTTGTCTAACCCAAGCATGTGTTTTCTTCTAGAAGCTTTATAGTTTTTGAGTTTACATTTGTGTTGATGATCTACTTAAGTATTTGGGGTTTTGGTGTTATCTGATAAAGAATTTTATTCTTAATAGCATTTTCCAATTGCTTGCAACTGATCTATAAAAATATAATTGAATTTTTTCTGTGGTCTTTCTAAATTCATTTTTAAGTATCAGTAGTTGTTTTGCAGATTCTTTAAGATTTTCTATGTACAGAATTATACCCTTTGCAGGCTTTATATCTTATACTTCTCTTTCTTGCCTCATTGCAATGGCTAGCAGCTCCAATGAAGTATTATCAATAAAAAGAAGCAGTAAGGAAGGACATCCATACTTTTTTCTCAATCATGGGGGAAGGTTTTCAATATTTCAGTGTTAAATGTGATGCTGCTACAGGAGTTTTATAGATGCTCTTTATCGAGTTAAAAGAAATTTCAACTTCTGATTTGCTGAATTAAAAATTACTGAATCTTGTGAAATATCCTTTCTGTATTTATTGAAAGGATTATATGGGTTTTCTTCCTTGTTATGTTAAAAGGTGATATACATTAATTTGGGGGTTAAGCAATTTTGTTTCCTGGGACTAAATCCCACTTGACCATGATGCATTAACCTTTTTATACAGTCCTGGATTCAACCTGATGATATTCCTTTAAGGATTTTTATTTCTGTCTTAGTTTCAGCTGCTATAAAAGTATACCATATGCTGGTGACTTTAAGCAACAAACATTTATTTGTCACAGTTCTGAAACCTGTGAAATCCAAGATCAAGACACCAGCAGATTCAGTGTGCGCCCTCTTCCCTCTTCTTCAAGGTTGCAGATTGCTGACCTCTCTATCATATTAAGGGTTAGGACTTCAACATATTAATTTTGGAGGGACACAAACATTGTCTATTGCAGTGTCTATGATCTCAGGAATATTGATCAGCAATTTTCTTCTTTTTAAGTATTTTTCTCAGGTTTTGGTATCTGGGTAATGCTCGCCTCATAAAATGAGTTAGGAAATGTTCCCTTCTTCTCTATTCTCTGATTTGTTTAACATTTATTACTGCTTACTGTTTGATAGTATTCACCAGAGAGACCATCTGGACCTATAGCTTTCTTCACGGGAAGGTTTTTTATCACAAATTCAAATTTTTAAATATAGGGCTATTCAGATTTTCTATTCCATCCTGTATTAGCTTTAGTAAGTTGTGTTTTAAAGGAATTTGAAAACATCTCATTTCTCCAACTTATTGGCATAAAGTTTCCATAATATTTATTAATCTTTTAATGTCAGTATGATCTATTCCTCTTTCATTCCTAATTATGGTAATTTCTGTTTTCTCTCCTTATCAGTGATGGTAAGAGTTCCTCAATTTTATTTTACTTTCAAAGGACAATCTTTTGGCTTTGTTAATTTTCTCTATTAATTGTCTCTTTTTTATTTTTCTATTTCTGTTTTCTGATCTTTATTAACTTCTTTTGGGTTTAATTGGTCTTCTTTTTCTAATTTCTTCTGAAGGTTTGGAAACAGAGCAGGCTGTGAACAAGATTTATGTACGAAGGACACCAAATTCAAGCCTGGGTATCACTTTCTCTTGAAGTCTTGGAGACAACCTCCAGGTGGTAGACAGACAAACACAATACGTGGGCTCTAATAATGACATAAGTTCTTCATCTTTGGACACAGGTTGAGTGTTTTTGCATACTGCAGTACATCATTTGTAATTAGGACCAATCAGAAGTCCTGAAGGCCCAGGTTCACTGCCTTGAACATGTCTGGACAGTCTACTGGTACATCGTCATGGCCCTAAGATTAACATGAGTATGGACTTTCAGGCAAGCATAAAGTCCTAAACTTTAAGCTTCTTTTTCACGTTTCTAAAGGTTTTCCTAGGAACCCAGGGAAATGAGAGTTGCATCAGCAACACTGTCTAATTTGAGTTCTCATAGGTACCAGAATTATGAAGGTTATCTATTCTGGACTGAGGCCCCAGATATCCATAGCTATAATTTTGCAGGTTTTGACACCTTGATAAACAAGTAATGTCAACCAATTTGAACTAATTAAAAATTCTTAAAAGGTTATCAGAGTTGGTGGGAGAAAAGTTATATAAGAGGGTTGCAGTTGAAAGAAAATAATGAGAGAAGATTACTACAATTTCAAATATAACTGATGATGTATGCAAAAGGTTCAAAAACTGGTAATTAAGAGAATTAGATCTGCTGCTCTCTGGGTTGGAAGTCTGTACAAGCCAGTGAATTCCAAGGAGGCTTCAAACCTAAAAAATAAGTTAAAATAATGAACTTGGGCCCTCTGGATATCTTCTACTTTGCTTAGGTTATTTGCTCCTAGCCCTTTCTAACAGTAAGTAATGTGTCTCCTATGATCTATTTATTTCCTTTCCATTGTGAATTTATGAAATTCCAAAGACCCTGGAAAAATAACCAATCCCATGAGATGGACCTGCCTCCATCCAACCTGGAGATCTTCTCCCAAATTTGTGGGGCATCCATTCAGCTCCTTTACCACCAGAGCTATATTCAGGATAACTGAATAAATCTTGAAGTTGTGGGAGCTCCAATGTGGCAGTGGAGGTGAAGATGGGGCCTGCTCGCTAAGAACAATCCACTCTCATAAAACAATTTAAAGGCAATATTCTTGCACATTTTTCTGTAATTGAGTATCATTAAGATACTGAAGATGCAATGCATTTTTCAAAACCTATTTACTGAATGCCTACTACATGCCAGACATTGTGCAAGAGACAGAGGGATACAACAGTGAGCAAAGAAAGAGAGACAAGAAAGCTACAAGACAGTTGTAAGTGGAAAGAGTAGGAATGGAGAAGGTAGAGTGCTGGTGTGCTCCTTTATTACCAAAGACTTTATATATTCTTGGGTCCTTTAATCAGAAAAAAGTAGCTATGCTGGATCCCTCTCTCTTATGGGGGAGAGAGTTTATGTATGTGTGGTGGGTTTTGGAGAAAATGAGGAAGCATAAGGAGAATACCTCAATTTCTGCCCAATGGAAGTGGGAGGATGGAATCACTGATGTTCCAGAAGCTAAGAAAGGAAAAATGTAAATTATTTTCTTTACGCATGTGGTTTGCACAACATCCTCCAACATAAGACTCCCACTTGGGTCCTAAAGTTGGAAAAATATAGGGAGTGTGGAGATGAACAGAGCAACAGGACTTGACATGGTATCCCAGGTGTCAGCACTAGTAGACCAACCCCTAGAGGGAGATATTTGTAAGATATTCTCCAGGTTCATTACTCATGTACATTATAAATGTGGAATTCGTGTCATTAACCTAAATTACAGAGATGCATTTCTCACATAAGTCCCTATATGCAGGCTGGGTAGCAAAGAAGAGTTCTTAAAGTGGGGGTAATGTGAAGAGCTCTTAAGAACTTCCTACCCTAAAAGGTATTTCCCATGTTGACTGAAATTCTTCATTGGTTCCACTGCTTAGAACCCATCTTTAATCATCCCTCTGTAACCACAAAAGCAGTTACAATAAAGATTCTGAAATCAGATTGCCTTGTTCACCCTGGGCTTCACCACTAACTGCTCATATGACTTTGGAGAATGCTTTTTCAATTTATCTTAATTATTTGGCTGTGCCAGGTCTTAGTTATGGCATGTGGGATCTAATTCCCTGATTGGGGATTGAACCCAGGCCCCTACATTAGGAGCACAGAGTCTTAACTACTGGACCATCAGGGAAGTCCCTGAGGTATGGTTTTTAATAACCAAGAATCACATTTATTGAGTATGTAGTCACTTGGCAACTATAGAGCTAAGCACTTTACATGTATTTGCATGCATGCATGCTTAGGCACCATGTCATGTAGCCCCAGGGACTGTAGCCCACCAGGCTCCTCTGTCCACAGGACTTTCCAAGCAAGAATACTGGAGTGGGTTGCCATTTCCTTCTCCTTCAACTCACGTCTCCTGCACTGCTGGCAGTTTCTTTACCACTGAGCCACCTGGGAAGCCCCATGAGGTAGAGGTAGGTATCATTATTATAGTTATCAGATGAAGAAACTGAGGCAAATGTGTAACTTCCAGGTCCAAAACTAGTAAACTGAGGAGCTGAAATTCAAACCTAAGCCATTTTAACTACTATTCTACAGTCGCCTCACTTAAACACTCTAAGCCACTATACCTACCTTAGACAGTTGCAAAGATTAGGTTAAGATAATGCGTGCAGACTTGATGGAGTGCAAAAAGTGTTCAACTCTATTACTATTTCAGATAAATCAATCCTTTAAATAAAAATGGAGCAATGCCTAGCAAATCCCCACACAAAGCCCCATAACAGAGGCATAAAAGATCCATCAGGACTCTATTCCTTCTTGCCTCTCCAGTCTCATCTCCTACCACTTCCCCCATCCACACTTCAGCCTAATCGAGTTACTTCTCAATTCTTCAAAGGTGCAAGACATTTTGTTATCTCCATGACCTACAACATGCTGTTCAACTCAAATCTGTCTGGAACCCCCATCCCTTGCTAGGTTAGATGCTCCCTGTCTGGGCTCCCACAGAATCCTGAACATACTGGTTGCCCTTCTTATGCTGTACTCAAAGTCCTCTGTTTATCTGCCTCCTCCACTACGCTGTAAGCTTGAGGACAGTCTGCTGCAGTATTCTCCCATCCTAGCTCCCAGAACAACATATGCACAGCAGACATTCAATGAATGTATACAGAATGAAAACATTAATGAATTCTAATTAGTGCTCTAATGGAGTTATAACAAGTTATTGGTAGGATGAGTAAAGACTGACTGGGAGGTTCTGCAACAACTTCTCTGAAGAGGCAGCATCTGACTTGGCTATTTATGGGGAGGTAATGCTTGGATCAGTGAATACATACAAGAGGACCTCCCAAGAAGAAAAGGTTTGAGGAAAGGCTCTAGAAGAAAACTTTGGACTATAATAAGTAAACTTCTATGACTAGAACATAGGAAACAGGGAGGATAAGTCACTGTGACAATAAAATTGGGAACTGCAAAGAACCAAGATCATCAAATCTATTTTCAAACAACTTTCCATTAAAAAAAAAAAAAAAGTTACTGCTGCCCAAGTAATGTTATCCGCTCCCAATTCTTCTATTTGCATTTCTTTTCATTCACTCATAACCAACCAATGATGACCACATCAAAAATACAGCAATGTGTACAAGGAAGGATTGTAGCAAAAGGACAGAAATGGGTAAAGTAAAATAGTATGAAAAGTAGGATGAAATTGCTCTAAAATTAAAATACCAAGCAGATAGGAGAGTCTCACCTGTATCAGAGCAGGGCCCATGTCATCAGCAGTTTGACTGTTCTTACATTTAACTTAGTCCTTTTTTAGCTACATAAATTTCCATAACGAACTCACACTAATTTATGATGCAGAGACAGCGATCACTGAAGGCAACTGCTATCATTTTAGAAAGGAAGCCTTTTGACCTACGTACTTTGCACTCCACCCAGTAAGCCACTGGCATTACTAAAGAGTCAGTGAATGATATAGTGTTAAATACAGGCTACATCATGCAAGAACAAAATTTACAACCACTGTACTGATTGTGTCCCCTGCTTTACATGCCAACTCGATATTTAATGCACACTTGTTAGGGGAAAGACACTCTTCTTTGCATTGACAGTGATACCTGGATGAATTTGGTATGATCCAGACCCTTAAAGAATACACAGAAAAGGCGAGCCAAATGTGTACATGATAATGCAATTCAGACTGTGATAAATGTATGAAAAATGTAGCATGAAAGCAAAAAAGATGTACTCATTAATCTTAACAGGAAAAATGGAGGAAGATTTCATGGCAGGGTTAACTGGGACTCCCAGGAAAAGTTTTCATTGTGTTTATTTTAGTTTTACAATTTTTTTAAATTACAAAGGTGATATATGTTCATTATGAAAAAATACAGATAAGCAAAAAACTACAAATCACTACATTTTGGTATATGCCATTTAAATTTTATTTATTTATAAAAATAATAACACATTTTACATTCTTTTCAGTAAGCAGCTTTTCAGGCAACAATGTATTATAACCATCTTTCCATGTTATTTACTATACTTCTACAACTGACTTTTATATTTTAAAAGGAATATATCACAAAAAGAGTACACAACAAAAGCCTTCTCTCTTCTACCCCTCATTACCTTACACTTTTAAATGGAAGCAACCACTTTTACCAGTTTCTTGTGATCATTCCACGAGTAGTCTATGACTATATAAGCATGTGTGTATATATTTCTCTTTTTAAATAAATGGTAGTAGTGCACGCAGTTTTGTACCTTGCTTCTATCCCCCAGGCAGTACACATATCATTACCTTGTTCCTCTTAGTGGCTGCAGAGTGTTCCATTGTACTTATATACAATACGTTATTCATCCAGTACACTCTGATGGACATTCAGAATATTTCCAATCTCTTGCTAGTACAGTAATGCTAGATATATCCTTAAAATGCAAATACGTACACATTTGTGACTATATCTGCAGAAGTGGAGTTTTAAGGTCAAAGGATATGTACATTTTTGGTTTCATAGACATTACCACAGTATTCTCCATTCAGGTGGTCCTAATTCCTAGTCCTGCCAACTACAAATGAGAACATCTACTTATTTCCCTACCTGTGACTGCCCAGCAAGATACTATTTTCCATTCTCCTCCCCTATCACACACACACACACACACACACCTTACAGACAAGTGAGGTCATTTGTCTGGTCAACAGAATAAGGACATGAACAGACATATGTGTCATATTCAGGCCAAAGAAACTGAGAAGATGGTGCGTATTTTCTACCCTTTCTTTGTTTTTCTACCAGCTGGAAACAGAAGATTTCAAGGCTGGAGGGAAAGGGAGAGCCACATGATGCAAGGAACCTGAGTTTCTGAATCACCTGAGAGAACAACTGTCTAGCAACCAGAAACATCCACATTGACTATTGCATGAGGGAGAAATAAATTTCTACTGTATTAAGCTGCTAAAATGTTAGTGTTTGTTATAGTAACTTGCTTTAGGCTAATGAGTACACCAAGATGCCCTTTTTTATATAAAACACTAGATCCACATTTCAGACGGATACATTTGGGAAATGTTGCTTAAGTAGTTCAATGTTAAGTATGGCAATGGTTATTGAGAAAGTATCCTCCATTTCCTGGATTATCTAGAGCTGTTTTTTGTTTCTCTTTTTAAAATCAAGAATGGGTACTGATTATCCAATACTTTTACAATGTCTGTGGAAATGACCTTATGGTTTTCTCCTTTGATTTACCAACGTGATCTATTACGTTACTATTTCCTCATGGTGGATTCATGTCAATGTATGGCAAGACAAATACAATATTGTAAAGTTAAAAAATAGTTAAATAAACTAATTTAAATAAAAAAATAAAAAAAATTTTTTAAAAGCCAAAAAAAAAAAGAAATAGCTTCACATTTCTAAAATAAATCAGGTATGCGTGGTTACAGTATTTTTATGATATTGAATGCAAAACATAAACAGAACAAAATATGATACCGGGAAATTCTTCAAACATGACTTAAATTGAGGAAGTAAAAAGTAGAAGAGACCTTTCTGAAGAACAAATTTGTTATCTGGAAAAGCAAGTGAAAGTTTAACACACTGTCCAGGGAAAAAATAAAAAGAAATGGAATTCCTGAATGAAAAAAAAAAAAAAGAACCAGAGGGCCATTCTGGAAAGCTTAATTGTAAATAAAAGAAGTTCCAGAGGCAGACCAAAGACCATACTGGAGAAAGCAATAATGAAAACACACTACAAGAAAACTACCCTCAGGAGAAGACTAGAGCTGTTAGATCAGCAGCACTCACTGAGCGCCAGTAGGATAAAAGAAAAAAGGTGTCCATTTAGACATATCCTCATGAAATTTCTGAAGTTTAAGAAAGAAAATACAACCTTTCATAAAGAAAGAACAGGTTACTTACAAATGAGTGAGCATGAGGCTGGCAATGGGCACGGATAAGAACGTAGGCTCTGAAGCAAGACTACCTGGGCTCATATCTTGGTGTGACTTGGTCAAGTACTTAACTTCTTTGTGCTTCTGTAAAACAGGGATGATGATAGTTCTTAGCTTCTAAAAGGTTGGCTGGAAACAGTATATACAACAACACATGGGAAGTCTGGCACATCATTTGAGTCACCCAACTTCTACCTGTTAACACTGAAAGCTATATCAGAGTCTGAACTCTGCACACTATTGAGAGGACAAAAGCCTGCCCTCTTCCCAGAGCTTAATGTGTAGCACTAATGACCTGAAGAACTGGCTGGATTACTACTACTACTAAGTCACTTCAGTCGTGTCCGACTCTGTGCGACTCCATAGACGGCAGCCCACCAGGCTCTGCCGTCCCTGGGATTCTCCAGGCAAGAACACTGGAGTGAGTTGCCATTTCCTTCTCCAATGCATGAAAGTGAAAAGTGAAAGTGAAGTCGCTCAGTCGTGTCCAACTCCTAGCGACCCCATGGACTGCAGCCTACCAGGCTCCTCCATCCATGGGATTTTCCAGGCAAGAGTACTGGAGTGGGGTGCCATTGCTGGCTGGATTAGCCCACCAGAATGCCTCCAGTGGTACCTGAGCTCCATGCAAGTGAGACATGAACTGATGGGTAGAAGCAATCTCACTGATTATTCTTTAATGTGAACAAGGCACTGACAACAGTTTTTTGGCCCAGAGTAAAGATTAACAGAGAAGAAAAGGCTATAGGCTCTGTCAAAAGTAAATGGACTCACAATGGAATCTCTTGCAGTCAGTGAAGACTCTCCTATAATCTTACTGTTATTCAGAGATCTCCACAAAGTGAAACAGTATGGGACTTGAGGCTGCCTGATTTGGATGTCATAAAAAGTTATTTCATTCATTCAGCAAATTCTTTGAGCACACTTATGTATCAGGAACAACAGTGGGGATCTAATTGTGAACAAGACACACCAAGTCCCTTTCCTTAAAGAATCTACATACACAGACCTTGATTTATATGACCCAAATGACCCATGTGATGTAAGGAATCTATCCCATTACCAAAGAATATCTCTTACATTCATTCACACACACATATACACACACACACCTTTTAGTCCAATTGAACATGAAACAAAAAAGGTGACTTTAAATATTGTTAATCATGAATAGTCAGATGTTACTTTAATTTAGTTCCTTTTTCATAGTTCTGCAAATGCAACCCTAGTATAATGATTTGGTGGAATTCTTGGGTTAATTAGTTCAATTCTAGTAACTAAGCATTTAGCACCAAACATAAATATTTTAAATGTGCCTCTATATATACTAGCTAAAAATTCCGTAGCCCATTTGCCCACCTTCAGACAAGATTATTTCTTCAATCCAAAAGGAACATATAGAATTAAACGACACACATTGAATGCAGTGGGTTGAACTGGTGGTCCCTGAAAAAGGTACACATCTTAAGTCCCACTCTTGTCATTTAGTCCCTATGTGCTCTTTAGTAAGTAGGTTAGCCTCTCTGAGCCTCCATGACCTTATTTGTAAGACTGGGATAATCAAACCTGTGCTACTATCCCCCAGAGTTCTGATAAGAATCAATGAGATCATACATGTCAAAATATTAAGAATACTATAAAATCCTTTACAAATATGAATTATTATTCTTAAACTTCATCTGGAATTTCAGATGAGGTTTGAAGTCTGGGTTCTTTATTCAGGCCCACTTACTGCAACTCTTTACACAAATCAGTACTGCCTAATTTTAGCAATGCCAACCTTGCTATCAATTTTTAATATTAAATTTTATTTATAGAATTACGCTATTACTAAAGCACAGAGAACCTCTTTAGTGCTAGGATTTAATGAAGACGGTCTAATTACCAATAGCCTTATCAGCCATTGCTCTTCCCTCCAAATATCTTCTACTACTGTCACACTAATTTAGAAAAGAGACCATCTAATTAGTTTATTGCCCCATATACATTAACAAATCAGTTCTAACTGATTTGCCTTCAAAGATATCTGTGAACTCACTTAACATAATCATAATTCTTTCTCTAGCTGACCTTAATTATTCCATACTGAATTCTTCTGGCTAAGAATGAACCATTAATAACTTCTTCCTCCTATTTTCTGGTTTTCCCCAATACGTGGATCCTGATCTACTGCCAGGCCTAGTTCTTCTTTCCTGAAATCAAGTGTATTTATGAAGTATAATCATAAACTAAGAATATTAATTCTACCTATTGTGCACTAAAGTTTCATAACCCTATAATCTCACTTTATCCAGTATGAGTTTATATTTTCTAGAGAATTCTTCCATTTTTATTTCACAAGAAATATCATCAAACATATTCTAAACTATTGAGAAGCTAGTTCTACTGCAAGCTTCAAATTTCTTTCCTTCAGAGCACAAAGTTTGACATTAAAAATAAAGAAATGGCACTCTGATGATGCAGTCTTTATTTTCTTGTGCCATAATCCTTCTTTTCCATATCACAGTTGAATGATATTCAAATTTTCCTCAGATCTAATACAGAATACCATAAACATTTTATTCTTTGAAATTTTGCCTCTTCAGAGTAACTTGAAAGAATTCCTCCCAAAGAGAAGTTCAAAACAGTAAAAATTTGAATGGGCTCTTGAAATTTGTAGATGCAATAATAATCAATTGCAAGTATTATCATTAGTAACACATCCTTAAGATGAGATGTCCTACAAGAATGCATTAGGTGTCCCTACCAAGCCACTGAATTATAGGCAATAAGTTATTTTAATATATTTAAATTCACTACCTTTCTATAAGTGAAAATTAAATCACTTCTGAGATTAAATTAAACACTTGGCTCTCCCAATGACCACTAAATATTTCAAATCAAAAGTTATCCTTAGGAAATCCACAATCATTATTTTGTATAAAAACAGATGAATACTACTCTATACCATTGTCACAGGCTTTATCCACCTACACATGGGTTTACAGAGTTACCTAATATATCATCTCAGGTCAATAAGAAATTTAGTAACAGTGGTGTCCTAATTCTCTAAATGACCTACATAAAAGTACATAAAAACTGTGAATCTCTTCCAACAACAGGAGCCTCTATATTTTTCAGACAACTGATCCCACGTGAGACTGCCAACATACTATTTATGTCTCAATCCACCTGATCAGGAAAACTGGAAGTAATGATTTTCATTAAGAATTTCAACTCTGGATCCCTTGAGGGTACTTCTTAAGAAACTAAAGACATCCTAAGAAGCCGTCCATTCCCAATCACCCATGTTAGCAAACAAATGTAGAACCTGGCTCCTCGCCACTAGAGGGGGGTGTTTCTTCTATTGGTTTCTCTTTCCCTTAATTTGGCTTACCAGAATTTCTGGTTGAACTAGAAATAAGCCTCAAGATCAACATCCTGACTTTTATTTCCCCTTCATATTGTGTGGCCCTTTCTTTTTATTTCAGGCTGTAATCTACCACTAAAATATCAACTTCAACCCCTGATTACTTGTATAATTATGTCTCACATCATATTTCATTGCCTTTTTATGAACAGACTAACAAGCTACACAGAGTTGACTCTAGAGACTTTGACATTAGCGCATCTGAAAATAAAACAGAAAATCCAACCAAGACTGCTTATTCTTTTTCAAGAAAAAATTCTTTTTTCGTTTGCCATGTTCACATTATTTCATTTGAATCCCAATAAAACTACTGGGAAAAAACTAATAACAAATTCTAATAACTAATAACAACTAATAACAAATTCTAAAGAAGATACTCAGTCTCTTTAAGTGACTTGCCCAAGATTTCAGGTAGCAAATAGTGAAGCCATAATGAAGACTCACAAGTCCCAACCCCTAGACATTTCAGGTGTTACTATGCCATGAGTAAAAGGCACTAGATGAGAAAATGGACTGAGGACTGACCTACTCTTACTATCTGCCATACTACTCTAGCGCAAACAGCTATGTGACTACTTCAGTCAGTTCAGTTCAGTCGCTCAGTCGTGTCCGACTCTGCGACCCCATGGACTGCAGCACACCAGGCATCCCTGTCCATTGCCAGCTCCCAGAGTTAACTCAAACTCATGTCCATTGAGTCAGTGATGCCATCCAGCCATCTCATCCTCTGTCGTCCCCTTCTCCTCCTGCCCTCAATCTTTCCCAGAATCAGGGTCTTTTCAAATGAGTCAGCTCTTCACATCAGGTGGCCAAAGTATTGGAGTTTCAGCTTCAACATCAGTTCTTCCAATGAATATTCAGACTCATTTCCTTTAGGATGGACTGGTTGGATCTCCTTGTAGTCCGACTCTCAAGAGTCTTCTCCAACACCACAGTTCAAAAGCAGCAATTCTTCTGTGCTCAGCTTTCTTTATAGTCCAACTCTCACATCCATACATGACTACTGGAAAAACCAAAGCTTTGACTAGACGGACCTTTGTTGGCAAAGTAATGTCTCTGCTTTTTCATATGCTGTCTAGGTTGGTCATAACTTTTATTCCAAGGAGCAAGCGTCTTTTAATTTCATGGCTGCAGTCACCATCTGCAGTGATTTTGGAGCCCCCAAAAATAAAATCTCTCATTGTTTCCACTGTTTCCCCATCTATTTACCATGAAGTGATGGGACCAGATGCCATGATCTTAAGTTAAGTGTGACTACTTAACTCACTACTATTTCTGGCAAAGATTATATACATCTTAGACTAGTCCCTATCTGCCATGAAGTCACAAAGTGAGACAGGAAGGGATGAGAGAGATAAAGGAAGAGAGTTGCTCAGGGGAGAAGGAAGAGAGGAAAATAAATCTATTAAACAATCTTGAGGTCAGGCATAAGATGCAAAGTACTCAAGAATAGGGACTAAAACATATCAAGAAATCAGAGTCAGGAAAAAGAACAAATGAGTGACAAAAAAGCAGTCACATCACCAGACAGTCAAAGGATCCAAAAGGCTCCAGAAGAGATGTCGGGTGCTGGCGGATTCCCTGCTGCTTTCTGTGAAGAACCCTGGTCTAATGCAGAGCCCCTTAAAGAAGACTGAGGCAAGAGCTGGCTGGTTAAAAGCTGCACCCACCTTCTGAAGCCATTAAGAGGGGGAGGACAGAGTTCCAATAAAAGGAAATCTATCAAAATCAAATCAAAACCAGCTGACGTGAATCTGCTTGGGACAAAGTGAGTATACCACTCATAATGCTTTTGGCTGCAAGTGACAAAATCCCAGATCACGCTGGCTTACACAATAAGGAACTGTATTATCTCACAGAACTGGAAGTTCGGAAGTAAGGCAGACCAAGTACAATACAATCAGCAGTTCAGTTAGGTCATCAAGAGCTCAGGTTTCCTCTCTCTGCTCTGCCATCTTCTAGATCAGCTTCCTGCTAAGCTAGTTTCTTTCACTACCCTAAGATGTCTTGTGCAGTTCTACATAACAGCGTAAGAGGAAGAAAAGGCACTATCTCTTTATCTCTTTTTAGGGTCAAGAAACCATTTTCCAGATGCACCCTGACCCTCCTTCAGACTTCCCATCACATCTCACTGAACAAAATAGGTTACAGACCGACTCTAACTCTTCATTAGCAGATGAAATGGGATTAACCATGACTGCTTAGACTAATCATCTAGAGTAGAATGAAAGCTGGATAGTCAATCACCATGACCATACTATGAGCAAGTTCTGATGATGAGTATTAATTATCATGACACCGTTTTCACTCCATAACAAATCTATTAACTTATTGTGTTGCTTCCAAGATCTTAACAAAGCATGTGCTTTGCCCAAAATTTGAATAATTACTCTTTGCTCACATTCCACACCTGCCATCATAAACTTTTTTAATCAGTTTTAAAACATTTTATTTGATTTTCTTGGTCTATCTACTATTAAAAAAAAAACTTCACTCCCGAGCAATATCTGAAATCGAGGTGTCCTCCCGGAGAGGCAGCAGCCTGAAAGCATGGCTCAAGCACTTGTGAACAGCAAGATCCATCCTGGGAAGGTGGTCATGTTCAGCAAGCCCACCTGCCCCTACTGCAGAAGGACACAGGAGTTCCTCAGCCAACTGCCCTTCAAACAGGGCTTTAGGAATTTGCTGATATCGCAGCCAATGGTAACATCAACGAAATTCAAGATTACTTGTGACAGCTCACAGGAGCCAGAACGGTACCCGGGGTCTTCATCGGTAAAGAGTGCATAGGTGGATGCACTGATCTGGTAAATATGCATGAGAGAGGGGAACTGTTGACACGGCTAAAGCAAATTGGAGCTCTGCAATAATTACAGAGCAGACCCAGGCTGATAACCCCCTTGAGGGATGGATGGCATTGCAGATAACAACAGCAGTTCCTGGAGGATGGACCTGGGGCAACTTCACCCAGCTACAGCAACGGTTTACTTAAAATTCTGAAATATGTTAACCTTAATCAAGGGGGAGGGGCATTTTGGGAGGCAAAAACCAGCTTCTTTTGACTCACTATTAAAAATGGACCAACTTGCCCAAAATAACAGGTCTGAGCAGTCTGATGGATGTCTCGGGTTTCATGTGGATTGGCCCTTTGGGTTCCAAAGGGACATGACGATATGCTTAAGATTCACTCACTGATCAAATCTCTTTGGTACATGTTCTTAGCAAGTGTTCTCCTGTGCTGGGACACCGCTACCTCTAACTCCAGTGTTTCTCAACCAAGTATATCTCAGGTCCCCAAGGATGAAGCTAGAGTTTGTTTTCCACTACTGTCTGAAAATTATTTTGTTGAGTTTGACTCCCTAGAATTTGTATTATGAAATCAATAGGTATTTTGAATGTGCTTTTTCAAAAGGTGTCTCCCAGGCCACCATCCCCACCCCACCTCACCCCCTCCTACTTTGACAGTCACTGCTGTGAACCACTGTCTTGAACCTTGACAACTCACAGATCTCATAGGAAGTGTTCAACAGTTCTGTGAGGGGGCTGAGCACCCAATCTGAGAGATGCCATATGAAAAGTTAGACACTGTTGGTCTACACTCTGTGCTACAGGGATCAGAGGTCTAAATCTAGATGCGGTGATCATATGGCAACACTGTTAGGTCAGATGGTGTCCAGAGAATCCTGAACAAGCATGTATTGTTTAGATTACAAACAAAAGAAAATTATAAAAATTTAAATGTTGTGTGGAAAATTTGTATCCCCCTCCCCCCAAAATATGTCTGTGAAAATAGCCAAATTTGGAAAACACTGTTCTAAATGTTCTCTCTCTCCCCTTTTTCCCCCTCACTCTATGAGAACTTAAGAATTCCTCATTATGAAGGATTCTAGAATTGCAAGATTAAGTTAATTTCCTTCTGTAGTCTCTCAAGTATGAATGGTTAATTTCTTCTCTATTAAAGAAGTAACCATGGATCACACAGTGATTTTTGCCCAATTCTTTTCCACGTTCTCAAGACTTTAAGGAATGTCATCAATGCAAAATATACCAATTTCAAGCATTTTTTCACATTCATCCCTCCTTCCATTATAAATAAAGGCACATGCTACTGTCCCTCAAAAAAAAAAAACAAACTTCAATGCAATGTCTTATAGCAAGAATGGTAAAGAGGTTTGTCACAGCAACTCCAATAGGTACATCTACCAAGAATCCCATTTCAAGAAAGATCCAAAGCTGAGTTTGGATCCAATGAGTAACAGTACTGTGACTAATCAGTGATGTCTATCATGTACTAGAGCTTGGGCACAACACACAACATGTATCTGCCAGCCTTGATTTAGAGAAAATCTATTTAAATAATTTCCCTTCAATGATAATGGATTTCTCTGCCTTATTTTTATTTTAGTTGGGACCCCATCTAATTTCTCTTTATAACTTCCATCTAATTTACATACAGACACATAATATACATCAAGCATGAAGCGTGAACACCAAAAATTATTTTGTAGATGATCAGAGTTCCACAGGGACCCTTTTGTAAATACACAGAAAGGATAGACAGAATCGCTTAATTTATAAACTGTCTCACTTAAAGAAAGCAAGGGGGTCACTGGGGCCCAGGCTAGTGATGGACCTCAGCAGGCTTCAAGAACTGAAGGAAAAAGAGAATGGCAATCTATTTTCAATTAAGGTAGACTGGCCCACAGTTGCAGGTCAAAAGGTAGAAAGGAACCAAAGTCTAAACCTGGACAAAGGTGACGAACCAATAGCTGGAGAATGCTTAAATAATGGCAGATTACAAGCAGCATTCAGAGTTTATGTGTATAAAATGCACTTGAAAAGAGAGGAAAAGACAACAGTGGTTATTCTTTGGTAAATTATAATTTATGTCTTTTTTTTTCCTTTTGTCCTTCTACTCCTTATCTACATTTTTCTGAGTGTCCTGTACTGCATGTGCACTGCCATTTTAATGAGAGGAAAAAAGCAATAAAGGAAACATGTTTTTATCTTATCACTCAATGTTTTGGTTGTTCCAATTAACCTCTTACTGACTTTTAGTTAAGATCAAGTTTGTCCAACTATGCTATTGTTGGGCAGCTAGGTTGTTTTAACCTTTTGGTATCACAAGCAATATAGTGCTCCTGTAGTTGAAAATTAATTTGAAATATAAAAGAAAAATTAGAAAAATCTCTAGAAAAGGGACCAAAAGTGTTTAAACAACTATAACATACTAAAAGTATCACTACTCAAAAATTTGTAACTTAGCATATTCACTTTCTACTAAATAATTGTTTTAACCAAATTTTCCAGTTGACTAGTTTGCTTTCAACTAAGTCGTATTTGGACAAAACTGATTTTGGCCAAAATGATTTTAAGATAAATTGGTATTGGACAGGGTATACTACCAGCATTAGGGGGAAGTCTGAAGGCAGAGATAAGAAATAGGCTCCCCAAAAGGTTCATTAATAAAACAGGCAAGTCTGAAACAGAAACATCACCAAGGGCAATGGTTCAAAGTAGAAGGAAATGTCTATCAAGGAGCTACAAAACTAGCCCAAATAACTTAGAAAGTGCTAGTATATATATCAAGTAAATTCAGTTTCAGCTGCCTGCTTGGACACTCTCCCCTAGGGAGAACAACGCTGGATTTTCCTTAGGTTTCCTAGATGAAAAAAACTTTATAATCTGTTCGGGGTTCAAACTGAGGAGGCGTGTTCCCCAAATCATTCATCCACAGTCACTTTCCCAGTAAATGAGGTTCTGGAGCTGACCACTGCATGATGGAGAATCCAAACCACTTCCTGGGCATATTATGGGTCCCTCTCCCAAATTATAGACAGTAATATCCCAAATTGTCAGAAAAAGCAGAGGTGGCAAATGATGTGAATTTGCACAGAAAGAAGCAACCTGAACTGGACTGCCTCAGGAGTAAAATACCCAGGTAGTGGGTTTCAGCTTCTGGAACAGCTGATTAGCATGGCTAGAGCCCTGTCTGGTTTGAACAATCTTCGAAGGAACCTGATTATAGTTAAGATTTCTTTTTAGTCTGTTATTGCTCAATGGAAAATCCCGGAGAGCTTTCTTAGAAGCCTGTATTCATTCAAGTATTAACTGGCTGCCAAGCTGCTGGTGTAGCTGAGGTAAGTAGAGAGGTAGCGGGGTGGAAGGCAAAGACATCTTTGCCATTAAAGAAGGTGTTCTCTAGGAAGGAAAACAGAGAACTGCATTTATATTCAGTCACAGCAAAGCAGGTGTGAAAAAACAAGGCATATGAATCAATCTGTTTCTAGTAAGAAGCAAAACAACGTAGAGAGGGACTAGTCACAAATGGTATTGGGGCAAGTGAGTAGCCACTTGGAAAAAAAATTAATTTGGACCTATCTCTCACACCATACACTAAGAAAAACACATCACAAAACTTATGTGTAAAACAGAAGCCATAAAAGTAGTAGTAGAAAACAATTATAACCTTGTGAAGGGACAGGCTTTTCTAACTAGGACAGAAAATCCAAAAGTCATAGAAGGTAAGACTGACAAATTCAACTACAGCTTAGGAAAAAAATCTACCTGGCAAAAACATCACAAGCAAAGACAAAAGACCAACAACAAACTGGAGGTAAAGGGGATATTGCAATTCACTTTGCAAACCTCCATATTATAAACATCAACCACAAATTGATGTTCAAATGACTCCCCCCAAAAAAGGCAAAGAATATGAGATACTTCAAAGAAAAGGAAACACAAATATATTTTAAACATATGGAAAAATATTCAAACTCACTCATAAAAAGAAATAAAAATTAAAAGTACACTAAGATAATAATTTTCACCTATGAGATTGGAAAAAAATCCAAAAGTTCAAGAACATATTTTGTTGGCAAGAACATGGGTAGCATGGTGCTCTTAGACTCAGGTGGGGGTATAAACTGCCTCTATGAAGGACAAATTGGCAGTACCTATAAAACTACTATGAGATACACTCTTTGACCAGCAATTCCACTTTCAGTAATTTATCCTACAAAAATACTTGCACAACTGTGAAATAATCTATGTAACACTGCAGCACTGTTTCTAATAGCAAAGACTGAAAATTTCCCAAATGTCCATCAATATGGTACTGATCCTATATCCACACAACAACGTGCAAGAGATCTCTAAGACATATTGTTAAAGTGAAATATACCTCATATATTTCTCCACTGTTATGTAAAGAACACCAAAACACCTTGTTTTGTGAAAAGAGGAGAATAATATGCATTAGCTTCCACTGGTATAAAAAAGAAAAGCAGAATAGAATTTATATTTGTATTGACTTGGATATAAATTTTAAAACTCTGAAAGGATAGGAATTGAGTACGTGGTGGACAGAAGTGGAAGGGAAACTTTTATTTCTAAACATATTGTTGACTCATGTGAATGCATCTCCTTTGCCAAAGTTAAATCTTAACATTTAATATAGTAAATGTTTAGAAAATATAGCTTGAGTTCCTAGATAATATTCTACATTTGCACCCCTCCATTTACGGGTTATAGATGGTAGACAAGTGACTGAGGCCTTGAACTTCAAATTCAAAGCACAGTGCATGTTACAGAAGGAAATCTGATATGGAGAAGAGAAGAACTTAACAACAAACAGGTTATATAAACCAAGGCAGAGACACCAAAGAAAAGAGGGAAGGATACCATCAGTGTGAAAGATCGGAGCAAAAGTGTCACATCAAGATAAAGAGATAAGCCAGAGGTTAACTCTTGAGAGGGTTCAGGATCAAAGGTGATATAATTCCATACGATACTTGAATTTGTTAGTTCAAACACAGATGTCACAGAGTACTGTGACTCAGGGGTGCTGCCCTCAGGTGGGCAGCTACAATGGAGGGAAGGGCAGGGTAGACACAGCAGCACAGTGATGAACAGCAGGCCTTCTTTGCTGCTCACATGCTGAACCTGAGTGAAACCCTCTGAGAAAAGTAAATAAGGCCACAAGGCTGGTTACAATAAAGGAAACAGTATTTTGAATAAAGTTTCTTGAAAACTCCTTTCATTCATTCATCAAATGTTTACAGAACACCTACTCTGTGTCAAGAACTTCTCCACGGGCTCAATAAATTCATCTCCCCAAATAAATATGTCCAAAATAATTTAAACAAAATGGCATTTTAAAAGACTTTTGAGATAAACAGAAGCTTAAAAGTTTAAATATGAAAAAGCCACTAGAAGTTAACTGACAACTATAAAGTGCTACAAAACTATGGTAAATAGATTTCAAAATGTACACAGGTTATCCAATTGTTTTTTTAAAAAGTGAAATCAATGACAACATGTGAATTTAAATAAGACAATCATTTTCAGAAACTATAAATAATGAGGAATTTTACTAAACTTAAAATATGGCTTCATATTCTCATCACTACAATTGATAAAACAAGAAAACACAAAAAGGGAACTAATTCAGAACAGATGTCAGGGAAGAATTTTTCCAGTAGTGAACTATAAACATAAGGAGCAAATAATGAAAAATGTATTATGGTAAAAATTAGAATCAGTTACTAATTACATGATCCAAGTAGTAAATCAGATACCTAAATACATAGAAGAGGCATTTAAAATTAATGGACAAACCATGTTTTTACTATTCAAACCTAACTCAGATAATACATAAACCTGCAATGTGTTAAAATTTGGCTATTTCCCAATGCCTATAAAGTCAGCTCTTATTTATCCATAAGGGAGAAGGAAATGGCAACCCACTCCAGTATTCTTGCCTAGAGAATCCCGTGGACAGGGGAACCTGGTGGGCTGCTGTCCGTGGGGTCGCACAGAGTCGGACACGAATGAAGCGACTTAGCATGCGTGCGTGTATTTATCCACAAAAATGTATCCAACTGCAAATCTAACAAGTTTGCAAACAGAATTTATTGAATTCTTCCTGCCTGATTTGCTAGCATTTTTCCAACTTAATACCTACAGTACTTTACTTTTGACCTGCTTTCTCAATATTTCACTTTATCTATTTACACTCTAAAAGGAAATGTAAAGACTTACAAGCCTACCATCACCAGTCCTTCTCTAGGAAAAAGCAAAAAGGACAGTTTCACCTTAGCTGCTACATTTAAGAAGAAATGATTTATGCTTAGCATGCAGTAAGAATCAGAAAGGAACAGGAGGAGCAAAAAACAGTGTCTCTTCCAATGAAAGTTTATTAATTTGTATGAAGTCAATTTGTGATTCATCCATATTCAAATGAATGAACAAAAACAAATTCCAAAGCTAAATATAAAATGACTTTTGGACTATCTAGGTTTCTGCTTGTTTTCACTTTATGGACAAAACAAGGCTATGAAGCTGGCAGTCCATTAACTCTCTCAGGTCACCAAGATCTCACTCAATGGCTACAGTTATTTACCACATAGACCAAAAAAGTTAGGCACGATAGTACTAATACTACTACTACTATTTATATAGTATACAAAAGAGTTCTGAGCCACCTGACTAGAGCAATCAGGTAGTGACAAGAGGCCAAGTCAGAGCTGACACAAACTCAACCTCAGAAACTGAAAGATCCTTAAAGATCACATGGTAAGCCCAACATTATTATTTTACAGATGATGATACTTAGGTCCCCCCAAAAGATTACTTAACTTACCCAAAGCTGGGCAGTTAGTTTCATGGCAGCAAAACCAGTCCCAGGCCTCTGAGAAGCAATCTAGTGCTCTCTGTAAAATACAGCATCCTACTCTTGGAGAATATGCTGAAAGACTGACCTTGTACATGTGAGGCAATCTTTTTTTTTTTTCGGAGTTGGGTGATAGTAAAGGGCTATGTAGTTACATGTGGGGAGACACTTACTTCATCCATCAACCCAAGATAAAATGCAGATCTTATTTCATAGCCCTAAATAATATCCTGAATTTATTTATCAGACATCAGTAATAACTTTTCTCCCCCAAATTACTGTGGGCTTCCAGAGTTTACCAGCAACTGGTGAAAAACATGACTAAGAAATAAACTATCTTTTCAAACAGACTGCAAGTCTGTCCTATTATTTACTAATGGGGTTTCCCTGGTGGCTCAGACAGTAAAGAATCTGCCAGCAAAGGGGGAGACCTGGGTTCAATCTCTGGGTTGGGAAGAGCCCCTGGAGAAGGGAAATGGCTACCCACTCCAGAATTCTCACCTGGAGAATTACATGGACAGAGAAATGTGGCAGGCTACAGTTCATGGGATCACAAACAGTCAGACATGACTGAGCAACTTTTACTCACTCACTGAGAAAAATATTATTTAATGAGATTAAAAAATAATATTAGCACTTATACTATTAAGTAATCATTCCATCTCTGGCTTTTACTCTTTTCTGAAATTTTCCATAAGAGAAAGTCTACGCTGATTTATTATTTACTTTTTCCTTGTTAAATATTAATATTCAAATTCCCATGAGCCTCTTTCTAAAACTTCTAAGAAACCAAAATTCCAAAATCTCTTTGCCTAGCTTACTTCTACATATATGTAGTGTCATACAAATCTACTTACATATATTTTAGAAAAGATAAGAAATTCAGGAATTGTTATGCTTAACTGGCTATACATAGGTGCCATGGTTCTATTTCCTGAACCTTAAGAAATTTTCCCAAAAGAAGTTGATATTAACATTTCCTCGCCTACAGCAGCCCATTCTTCATTGAGAGGAAGCAGCACAAGAGAAAGTACAAATAGAGGGGAAAATGGTAGAAGAGTCAAACCAAAAGTCTGTCAGGAAAAAAAATCACAGTAAATCTTCCTATACAGATATAACATAAGTCAAGCTGCAATTTCCTTGTATCACCATGCAGCTGTCTGGCCTTGTGGTGGGCATATTGACAAGGTATATTCAATTGAAAGTGTTAAAAGTTAAGGTAAAGAAAAGAACTAATGTATGATATCATTTTGTCCATTCATTCCAAGAATATCCTAATCCATATAATTGGTTACTTATAACTGTTCTCTATTCATATTCAAATTTAGATGGGGGAATATTCTATGGGTATTTAATATCTCTGTTAGACTTAGGAGCCACAGGAATTTCAAAGATATATGAGGCATGCTTTTGAAGCCTACAGTTTGACAGGGGAATAAGCAATGTACACAAGAGTACAAAAAGAAAGCAGTGAAATAAGAACTTTATGAAAGGCTAAAGCACAATCAGAATTCATTTCTTGAGCTAGTTTTAGAGGCAACATAAGATTTCAATAAGCAGAGACGAAGAGGAAGAAGAGAACTCCATAAAAAGGAAAACTATGACCAAATGGGGGAGGATAAAAGGATGTCTGAAGCACAGAGAGGATATCAGTTTGACTAAGACAGGAAAATTACGTGGAAATAAAGAAACCAAGGTGTGCAGGCTTTGGGGGTTTATTTTGGAGACAATACCCAGCTGCTGAAGACTTCTGAACCCAAGGATGATATAACAAAGGCCTATATTTCGTATGTTTGGAAGAGACTATTAAACCTATGGTGTTATTTAGCATGAGCTTAAAAAAAAAAAAGTGATATAACAGAAGCCATACTTGAGGAAGAATAATTTGTCAATAATAGAATTGACAGAGAAGGGATAGTATGCAGGCAGGTCAGATAGAATACTACAATTGTCCCACGTTCATAAGCCGAGTAATTTAAGTGGGTAAGTCAATGTTATGCCAAGCTACCACATTTTATATACATACCTTAAATGCAGTATAGAACTTCTATAGTGATTCAGAAAAACATGGACTTACACACAAGTCTCCTAATTTTCCCTCCTATCTTCACCTTAGTAACAAATTCTGGCTTGGAATTTTTATTTCACTTTACCTCACTCAAGTTTTGTATCAATAAGACTCCTTATCATCTTTATATATTAGCAAAACCAACAAGATGTATGTATCAGTGCTTAATCAGAAGAGCACTTAAAGCAATTTTTAAATCTCATTTTGTTAAAGAATTTTCTTTATATCATACACAATAAATTTCCCTCAAATTTCATATTTTATTTTCCAAGAGAAAGAGCACTTTCTTTCTTGCAGACTACAACCACATAATCAAAACAAACAAAAGGTAATTATCCAGTGAATGTGTAATAGTTACTTCATAGAGTTTTTTAACAGATTGGATGCCACAAGTATCATGAAAGCAGAAACTAACTGCTTTCTTTGCTTTGGGTGTAAACTGGGCAACACATGAATGTCCCTCTTCTAGAAAAAGGACCAAACCAGGTTAAGTTTTCAACATTTCACAGATGAAGATAGTCTTGTTCTATTGGATTTCCCAAAAGAAGGGATTTAATTATAAAGTACCGTTTTATTTAATTAAAAAAAGTCATCAAAAAGGTACACTGAAATGGTCAAGATACATAAGCCTTACAGAAAATTATGCCTGATTTTTAGTAAATCAGACTTTTGAAACAGTACGGAATAGATATTTGAAAAAGAGGACTGAAAAGATTCACTTGGTTTGAGGTCATCTGAAGAAGGCATATGATTAGAGCCCTAGGTTTAAGCAGGGGATGTTGTCCCAGTTTGTAAGAAAGCCTCCTCTCTGCTTCCATGACTTTCCATTCGAGTGCAAAAATGTTGCCACTTATCAGTGACCACTGGAACCTCTCCAACAGTCAGTTGAGCTTCCTACCCAGAGGAGCACCAAGACAGCTGATTGGTTCAGAGCAATCAGACAACAGTCCTCAGTCTCAAAACAGTCAAGGAACAAAGATTGGTGACCAGATACTCAGGGAAAAAAAGGATGTAAAAGGCAGGGGGGTGGGGGAGAGGAGAGAACATAATTAACCAACGTAAACGTTCAGAAAGTCACATCCACTCAACATGTCAAAGAGAAAAATGCCTTACCCGGAGATATTCAGCTAGGGATGGAATTTTTTTTTTTAATTTAAGATAAATAAGAATATGTAAACTGTCACGGAGGAAATCCAAGTCATATGAACAAACTTAACTAGCAACTTTTACATATTAACATTTACAAAACGTAGTTTACTCAACAAATTCACTAAAAGATGTCCTATTTCCTAAAAACTGTACCTAATAGTTGTCCTTCTGAGTGATTCCAGTCCTGCACGCGATTTCAAATTGAAGGGGGAATGGGTGGGGTGCAGAATACATGAAATTTTTACAGCATGGAAATAAAAGTATTTTTAAACCTTCCTGGGGTGAAAAGTTAGGCAAGAGGTAATACGTGGAAACTGTCAAGTGCTTCTCTACACACCCACCCACCAGATACCATCGCAGCCGGCTAGGGGAGTCTCCCTCTTTTTGCCTGACAGCTTCACTTTCTTTGAGGTCTGGAGCTGGTGATCACACTGGCCCGTCATGGTATTTTCAGTTAACAAAGCAGTTACTCAACAGGGGAAAAAGCCACAAAGGAGCCGAGCAGCTGCTGCTGCACCCGTGATGCAAGTGCAGGATGAGCCCCGGGCCGCCACCGCCGCCTCGGCTCCTCCGTGACGTCCGGGAGGGGTATCCCCGGCTCTCAGGAAGTGGTGGCCGCGGGCGGCTCCGCCCCCACGCGACTCTGGGCGCTGGTGAGGACGCCGGGTGGCGGGACGGCCGGGCCCGTGACGGACGGGGATCACCGGCCGACAGCCGAACACGCCCCGCGGGCCGCGCGCCCCGGGCCCTCCCTCGAGTCACCCCTCATGGCGGTCTCCGCGCCCTGACTCGCCCTCCGCTCCCGTCACAGCCCGCGCCCCCACTCTCTCCCACAGCTCACGCCCACTCACCCCGACCCCCTGCGCCGAGCCTGGCCCAGCGTCGCCGGTCACCAGACGGGGTCGAGCCGAGTCCAAGATGGCGACTCCACCCCCGCCCCCTCCGCACTCCCCGCGGGGTCAGGGCGCCCCCTCACGCGGCGCGCTCGCGCCCGAGGCCCGGCTAAAAATAGCCAGGCCCGACTATATTTGGTGCGGCCGGATCCCGGCGCGGCCGCGCGCTCCCGGCCCCGCCCCGCCCCGCGCCGCGCCGCGTGCACCCGGCCCCGCCCCGCCCCGCCCCGCCCCGCCCCGCCCGGGCGCTGCGCTGAATGGAGAAGGGGCGGGGGTGACCGAGGGGAACCTACTCCGCTATCTGAGGCGCGCGCCGGCGGCGGGGCCGGGCCAACCGCCGAATTTAGTAACATCGCCTGCGTCAATCACGCGCCTCGTGTGCGTCAGTGCTGCGCGGCTCCAGGTCCTGCTCCCCCCACCACCCTCCAGTCTTTGAATGGATGCAATGTAGCAGCGCCCTCCTTCCTTCCGAGACTGGATTGGAACCTGTGGCAGTGCAGAGACTCTGTTCCTGTCCTCTAGGTCAACTTTCGTAGCACCCTTCCAGGTCTTCTCCACACTACCCTGTCTGAAGTGGAAGTGGAGGCGAAGAAATATACCCAGATCATATATATAACTTTAGTTTTGTTTTCAAGTTTCTTGTGCTAGCTCGAACCTTCGATTCTGAATTGTGTGCTCCGCCCCACTCCCCCCCAGCATACACACAAAGATTGTGACAGGTCAGAAACATAAATGTCACGTCTGATTCAAGCGGACCACATGGGGACCATGTCTGTCTGCATAGTTTCACTCTAATATTTTCTCTTCCTCAAAAATTCAATTTTAAAAGTGGTTGCTTTGATCCAGCTGCAACTTTTGGAGCCTAGGAGACTTCAACTTGGATAAAATTTTGTTTTTGTTTTCAGCAAGAAATTCACACTTAAATTCATCACTTCCAGGAAGAAACTGCTCTCCGTAACAGAATCTCCCAGGCTTTCAGCTCACCATTTCATAACAAACGCGTCTCAGGAGACCAGAACAAATCCCCTAGCGAAGGACTGACTAATAAATCTGTTGATTGATTTCGAAATGTTTAATTTGGGAGGTGGAGAGGAAGCCCATCTACAACCATCAAAAAGTGAAAGTGCGAGCTGAGAGTTCCATTTCTGACGGGAGGGGGTGATTTGCAACAGTCAGACCCGCTCAGCTGTTCAACACGTGTGTGTTTGTTTTACACACTTTAAGTAGTTGCTGCTACAGCGCGCGCGCGGATGGTGGATGTGCACTAAATTGGGTAATAAGGTCCAGTTAGGAAATTCACACCTTAAATGTAAAGAAAGAAAACCTTATCTTCCCAGAGCCATCGGTAACCCTGTGCAAAACACGCACCCAGCAAATGACCGGAGGAGAGGGATTAAGCCTAGGCACCGAGAGCCAGAGAGACGTAAACAGCTTTAGGCTGTTGCTTGGGGAAAGCGCAACTGCACCTCAGGGAGTCTTCGGACTGGTGCCTGACTCCTGCACTGGCTGCCAGGTCACTCAGAGAAGCTGTTTGGCGGAGCCTTCCCTTTCGGAAGAGCTGTCCTCTCTCTTACCCCCTCGCCCTGGCTCCCTGCCCCGGGGCAGCCTCGGAGGCGTGCCAGTAGCACTCCTCCAACTCTACTCCACCCGAGCCTGACAGCTGGGCGGTCCCGCCTGACCTGCGGGCGGGCCGCTGCACCCTCTTACCGACTCGCGACCGGGCGAGCCGCGCGGTTGCAAAGGGGTTGGCAGCACTAGTCCGAAAGGTCCCCGCGCCAGGACTGGCTGCGCCGCACAGTTTCCATTGTGCTGCCCTGCGAATGGCCGGGGAACGCGCGCGCGCGCGCGTGCTCGCACATGCACACACACGCACACACACACACGCACACACACACACCCTCCCTCGCACACGCGGAACCGGCTGGGCCAGAGGAGGGAGGAGGAGGGTGACGTAGCGTCCCATGGCGTCACATTGACGTCTCGCATTCCAGGCACTCTATGGAGAGGGCGCTAGGGCTCCCGTGGCATAAATGACGTGCCGAGAGAGCGAGCGAACGCGCAGCCGGGAGAGCGGAGTCTCCTGCCTCCCGCCCCCCACCCCTCCAGCTCCTGCTCCTCCTCCGCTCCCCACACAGACAAGCTCACACCCGCTCCCTCACTCGCACACACAGACACACGCGCGCACACACGCTCCTCACACACACTCTACTCTCTCCCGCGCGCTCACACCCCTCTCGCCCTGCGCCCTCGCGGGTGCAGCGCAGCGTCGCAGTCGGACTCCCCTCTCGGGCTCACTTTGCAACGCTGACAGCGCCGGCGGTGGCCGTGGAGGTGGGAACAGAAGCGGCATCCTATCCCCTGGTCGCGGCCGGAGACGGGACGCCCGCGGAACCCCTCGGCGGCGCTCTCCCATGAGTCGGGATCGCAGCATCCCCTGCCAGCAGCTCACTGCCTCTGGGAGCCGCTGGACTTGTACACCGCAGCCCTTCCGGGACAGCAACATTGACTCCCCACCCAGGGCAGATTTCGGGGCAGCTTTCTAGAAACTCGCACTAAAGACGGAACCGCCACAGCATTCAAGTACGTATGAGATTCGCTCAGTTAATAGGGGGACTTGTTAAAAAGTTGGCGCGCTGGGAAGCTCAGCTTCTGAAATTGACAACTTTTTGAGTTGGGGTTCCCCCCCCCCCAGCCTCCTCGCTCCGACTTTGCTCGCGGAGTCGCCGGAGGGTTCTGATCTGAAACTTTTCCCTCCCGGTAGCGGGCCTGCGGGGATCTCTGGAGCTTATGGGATTCCTCTCCTTACCCGAAGAGGCGAAAAGCCTCTAACAAAGACGAGGACCGGGATTTGTGCAGTAGCAGCTCCAGCGATGTAATTCAGGGTATTTCGGCTCTAGTTGTCATGGTAATGATGCTCTAGGCGGCGGCGGCGGCGGCAGCGGCAGGGAGTTGCAGCTCCTGTGATGAACGGCAGTAATTTTCCTGCCTTTTAACTAGGATTGGAAATACGGGCTCCGGTGGGTCCAAATTAATCTACCTAATGGTGACTCCGAGATGGTTGACTGGGAGGAAGCTTGGGAGGGAAGAGGACCTGGCCGGAGTTTGCAGCCGGATTCGGAGGATCTCAGGAAAGAGGGCGTAATTGTAGGAATGTAGCTTATTGTATTGAAATGAGCCTGGGGCTCCATCAGGCACGTCTGCCTGGCGTCGCCGACTTGCCCGTGTACACTTTTCCTTTCGTAGGTAATCGGGTGTAATTGCCGACCCCCGCGCCCCAACATGCGTGGGGACGGTGTCCCCCCCTCCTCTGGGCCTTGACTAGGTATGGGTAAGGCATGTTTTAACTGACAGAATTCGCGCTTTTGGAGAAGTTGCTCGGAGTGTTTTACTCTTGATAGAAATGAAAGTTCTCGGTGGTAAGAGGAGAACGGTCAGGCGAGTGCAGCCTGAGGAGACAGACTTCCAAGGGCACCTCTCAAACTTGTTGGAAGCTTGGGGCAATCATGAGGGAAAAAGCATTTGTCCCTTGATTTTAAAGAACGTTCTTGGAGATTGTCCTTTATCTGTTATGCCCACGGACTGTCTAAATGGAAGAGCTGCAAGGAGTTTGGTAATCAGAAATCTCAGGCTATTATCCCAGAGCCCTAGAGTGCCGGGAGAGAGGTACAGAGCGCCGTTCAGTCATTTCATCGCGAATCCAATCCTGAATCTTCTTTTCCCACGACGGAGATATTTTACAGAACTGAGTTGGGGAAAGGAAACGCTGCCCAACGTGGCTTCTGAGCACAGTCAATGAAGTTTGAGTTTATTCTAGTTCTCTTATCTGAACAAGATGCTCATAATGTGACTATCAAAAACCTCTCGGGCCACAGCAGTCTTCATCCCCGCACCCACCCCACCCTACCCCCTTCCCTCGGACCCTGCGCTCGCAGAAACTCTCCCCCGCGGTTTGCCTCCTCTCCCTCGGTCTTTCTGAGAATCTCTGTCTTTCCCTTTCTGTCGATCTCTCCTCCACTCCTCCTGCCCCCGCCCCACCTCCGCCCCCGCTCCCCAGGGTTGGAAACTCCGTGGAGGAGCCCCGGTCACAATGGTGCGTTTCACGGTTTCCTTCACACACTCCACCACGGGGAGGGGAACACGGGGGTGTTCCTTTCGTCTGCCCACGAGAAAGAAAGGGGCTTTGACAGAGGTAGTTATTTCTTCCTAATTTACAACCCCGAGGCTCCGTGTTCCCGGCCGCGGCGGCCGCGAGCGGGAGCGGAGCAACGTGTTTCCAGGCGCGGAGGCTTTGCCTAGGTAACCGGTCGTTTCGGGGCGGGGGGGGGGGGTGCGGAGAGAGTCGAGGGGCACCAGGCTCGGCTGTAGGAGGTGTGGTGTGGCTTGCCCACCCCACCCCCGCGATCGCTGGGCGCGCGAGGGAAGCCTCCCCTTCCTTGGAGAGATGCTTCCCTCACCCACCCTAGCCAGAGGTCGATCCTTGGAGAACGACTCCGCTTGAAAGACCCCAAAGAAAGGCGGGAACGTAGGGACCTGGAGGAGGTGGTGGGAGGTTGCTGGAGATTCCCACTGAAGATGCGGAGGGACGGGAAGCTCACCTTACAGCCGTGGGAAGATCCTGCGCTAGGGCGAGCGCAAGCTTTCTGTAGTATCAGCTGGGGCTGGGAGTGGGGGTGGCAAGGGAATCCCCCACTTCCTGGCCATCAAGGGCTTCCCGGATCTGGGGGCTCCGATCCCCTTTCTCCTTTCAGGCAAACCGCGGGCGCAGGGGCAGCGGGAGACGAAACTTACTCGACACCTGCGGTCCGCGCACGCCCGAGGTTTTGGGATTTTGGCGGGTTTTTTTCGGGTGCCGGTTCCCATTCTTATAGCTGTGAGTGGGTCCGGGCAAAGGGGGCGCTATAGGCCGGAGAGTCGGAAACGACTGACTGAGTGAACTGAACTGAACTGAGGCCATGGGATCCTTTCCCGAGGCCCGCCGAAATGCGCTTCAAGGTACAAAGTTTCGCTAAGGCTTTGCGCAGAGACACTTGACCCAGAGCCGCTCTCGGCGCCCTCCGGAGTGTGCCCACTCCGAGTCGCCGTATGGCCCGGAGCCTCGAAGTCGCTCACTCTCTGGGATACCGCCCGGGGTGCAGGGGGGCCTCCCTCCGCTGGCACCAGCAGCGGCAAACGCCAATCGCCTTGTGCCGTGCTTCCAGCGCCGGCCTATTTCCACTGCTCCCTTTTGTTTGCTTGACCCCTGGACCCCGAAACTCGCCGCTAATAGAAGCGAAGCCCCATTAGCATTTAGAATGAAAAGCGCAGACTTTCTTAATTCCTCGGGGCATTCATGCATTCGTTCCGGACCCTGTGCATTTCCTACGCAACGTGTAAAATTTGTATTTGAGGAGTGGGGGCGGGTGAAGTTGGAAAATATTTTCCGCTCCTGCACACTCACAGGCTCCGATTCCGGCGGAACTCTTTCCTCAAGTGTTCTCCATTCTTCGGTTTTCCTGACATCGCTAGCTCGGAACCAGTTGGGGGGTCAGGCAGATTAACTTCTGGGCAACAACTGGTTGCACGTTTTCTAGCCTCGGTTCGGGAACCACAAAACCGCCGTGAGCGCGGACAACCTTTCCTCGGCTCCCCCACGGCGCTGTGATGCCTTTTGCCCAGGGACTCCGGTCACCTTAAACACTGCTTTCTTAGCCTTTTAATTCTTTGTCATTTCTAGAGCTCCCTACCACCCCCACCCCTGTACGCCCAGTCCAGGCCTCGGTGACCCAGCATAGTCTCACTGTGACCTTTATCCTTTCTCCTGGTACCCGCCCCGCGTCCCCCTAGAGCCTACTGCGGAAGAGCGCAGCCCGGCAAGCCCCATCGCTGAGACTGGACCCTCAGCGGAGCCGGGCAGCACCGCAGCCAGTTCACCCAGCCGGGCGTCCCCGCCTCCTCCACTCTCAGCCTCTGCTGGAGAGACCCCCAGCCCCACCATTCAGCGCGCAAGATATCCTCCAGGTAGGTCTGAAGGCACGACCCCTTATTCTTCCCGGGCTGGGAGATGTGGGTGGGAGAGCCACACACCCACAAGCAGTCTGGTGGACTTGCCCAGCGCCAGGACAGTGAGTAACTGCTGGCCGCGAATTTCACGGCACAGGTGGCTTCTTTGCACGAAGCTCCTCTGGATACCACACACTGTTGCTACCTAGTGGAGCAGCCAGATTAAATTAAGCGTTGCATTTCTCAAAGATATTTTTCCTAAGAATAATGCAAATACACCAATAGATTGGGATCTTTTTATACATTTTAAAGTCTTCATTTTTGCTTTCCTTTTAATGCTAAGGCATTTAAGAGTTATGGGATCATTTCGAAAAATACAAAGCATTTTTATTTGTATAAAACCCAAATCATTTGAGTGCAGACATTTGGATTATTGAAGCTCAGAGGGAAAGCATTTGAACTGAAAACCAAGGAGTAAATTTTAGTTGGGCAAAAGAAAGGATTGCAGGCTTAGCTTGTAGCACCTCTTTTTGCATTTGGTAAAGGACTCCCTTGGTGGCTCAGTGGTTAAGAATACACCTGCCAATGCAGTAGGCACGGTTCGATCCCTGGATTGGGAGGACCCCTTGGAAGAGGAAATGGCAACCCATTCCAGTATTCTTGCCTGGGAAATGCCATGGACAGAGGAGTCTAGTGGGCTACAGTCCACGGGGTCACAAAAGAATCGGACAGGACTTAGCGATTAAACAACAACAAAGGGATACCAGGTGCCTAGCCAAAGAGATGCAAATAAATAGAACTCAGTCCCAGCAAGCTCATCTTCTATCTAGAAACCTCAGAAAGTCACAAAGAACAACAATAGGTAGGGACTGACTGGTGGAGAATGATAGAAAAGAGTCATAGAGAAATCCAAGGGAAGAGAACAAATGAAACATCAGGCAATGTTCTTTCTTTTAAATGACTAGCCTTTCATTTCACCCCAAAAGCTGGACAGCAGGGTAAGTGCTCTTTTAACTTGAAACTAATGGTCATTTGTAGGGCCTTGCTTGGAAAACAGAGGCTTGAACTGGCCTCTCCTCATCACTGCTTCTTCCAACAGGCCCTCGACACCTTTTTTCAAGTCAAGATTTCATCCCATACATGCATGACTCAATCAGATTTGGAAATGTGGGTAAGAGAAAGATGTCAAAGGAAATGTGAAGTATTCGCTTTTCTGTTAGTCACACCTTTTACACCATGGACTCCAAAGAGACGTTAAGCACATGGTTTTCCTTTGGTTCAGAAAAACCAACCACCAGAAACTGCCCAGTTTACTATTTATATTTAGCCATAAAGAAGAGGAAATAATTAGATACATTATCCACTGGATCCAATATGTCTCAGGGCTTTCTCATTAGTTCAACCTCTCTGAACAATAAATAAGTACTCCAGATATCAGTGCTTTGGGGCTGAGGGAAACTAAATCTATTAAGAAAATGTTTTCTTTTCTAGAGGTGCTAACTTTTCTATCATAAGAAAATACGTAGATAACTCACTTATTATAACCAAACTGTAGTTATTAAGCAGCTCTTGATATATTTATTACTTAGATGGGGGAATATATATATATTTACATTTATACATATACATATATAGTGCTGGAGAAGGGAATGGCAACCCACTCCAGTATTCTTGCCTGGAAAACTCCATGAACAGAGGAGCCTGGAGGTCTATAGTCCGTGGGGTCGCAAAGAGTCGGACACGACTGAGGGACTAACACTTGCTTACATATATGTGCTAAGTCGCTTCAGTCATGTCTGACTCTGTGCAACCCTGTGGACTATAGCCTGCCAGGTTCCTCTGTCCATGGGATTCTCTAGGCAAGAGTACTGGAGTGGGTTGTCATGCCCTCCTTCAGGAGATCTTGCTGACCCAGGGATCAAACCCGCATCTCTTATTGTCTCCTGCATTGGCAGTTGAGTTCTTTACCACTACCACTAGTGCCACCTGGGACCATATATATATATATATAGGTGTATATGGCACAGAGCAGGTTTGGTGGGTGTTTTGTTGCAGCTGCCAATCTTTTTCTTCGCAGGTGGCGCAAACTCCCTCGAGCCCATTTCCTGGGCCTACGTTCCCACCTCACCACCTAGCTGGCTGAAATCATCAACAGGGGTCCAGTTTGAGCAGGCTGTCAGTCCTGTTTGGAGGAGTAGGGAGGGGGTGGGAGAAAGCAACCACAAAGTGTGTGGGTAGCCTCAGCTGGCACTCATAAAATGTTAGAATGTCACTTGGCCAGTAAGTCCCAAGTAGGACACCTTTTTTTCTTTCTTTTACTAACACTCAGGTTTACAAATCAGAAAGTTGACTTGGGGATGTGGGAGTAGTGGTCTCTTTCTCCCAAAATAAGCCAACAGGGCATTCACTGGATGTCTTCTTGTCTTCCTAAATTGATAGCTGAGGTCACTCCATTAAATTTCCAGGGCTCAAAATCACTTTTTAAAACACAATTGGGCTTTTGAGAGAAGACATCAAACTTCCCAGTTCTAATGGAGGACAGGGCAAGTGAAGGAAGGTGGACACAGAGGTCCCCAGGAGGCTAGGTTTTGACAGCCTGTGGCCCCATTGGCAGTTCCTGAGGGATTCAGCTTTCTGCCCATGGAGGAAGGGAGGAAAGTGGGGGAGAGGGAGGAAGGGAGGGAGGGAGGGAAGAAGGAGGAAAGAAAGAAAAAAAGGAATGAAAGAAAGAGAGAGCGAGCACTGGAGGAAGGGAAGGAGGAAAGGAAGGAATCTATGCAGCTAGAAAGGTGGAAAGACTGTCACTTCCTAGTTCCCATAGAGAGCAACGAATCCATTGCCACTCATTAGCTAGGAAGACGCTTCTGAGAGATCCTTTTTCCTCTCCCTGCAGATATGCCCTGCGTGCAAGCCCAGTATAGCCCTTCGCCGCCAGGTTCCAGTTATGCAGCACAAACATATGGCTCGGATTACACCACGGAGATCATGAATCCTGACTACGCCAAGCTGACCATGGACCTTGGCAGCACCGAGATCACCGCCACAGCCACCACGTCCCTGCCCAGCTTCAGCACCTTCATGGAGGGCTACTCCAGCAACTACGAACTCAAGCCCTCCTGCCTGTACCAAATGCAGCCGTCGGGGCCACGGCCGCTGATTAAGATGGAGGAGGGTCGCGCGCACGGTTACCACCATCATCACCACGAGCACCACCACCACCACCAGCCGCAGCCGCAGCAGCAGCAGCCATCCATTCCGCCCCCCTCCGGGCCGGAGGACGAGGTGCTACCCAGCACCTCCATGTACTTTAAGCAGTCCCCGCCGTCCACCCCCACCACGCCGGGCTTCCCCTCGCAGGCGGGGGCGATGTGGGACGACGCGATGTCCTCGGCGCCCAGCTGCATCGCGCCCGGCCCGCTGCTCGACCCGCCGATGAAGGCGGTGCCCACGGTGGCCGGCGCGCGCTTCCCGCTCTTCCACTTCAAGCCCTCGCCGCCGCACCCGCCCGCGCCCGGCCCCGCCGGCGGCCACCACCTGGGCTACGACCCGACGGCCGCCGCTGCGCTCAGCCTTCCGCTGGGAGCCGCCGCCGCCGCAGCCGCCGCCGCCGCCGCCGCGGGCAGCCAGGCCGCCGCGCTCGAGGGCCACCCGTACGGGCTGCCGCTGGCCAAGAGGGCCCCCGCGCTGGCCTTCCCGCCTCTCGGCCTCACGGCCTCCCCCACCGCGTCCAGCCTCCTGGGCGAAAGCCCCAGTTTGCCGTCGCCGCCCAGCAGGAGCTCGGCCTCTGGCGAGGGCACGTGCGCCGTGTGCGGGGACAACGCCGCCTGCCAGCACTACGGGGTGCGCACCTGCGAGGGCTGCAAGGGCTTCTTCAAGGTGAGCCGCTCGCCTCCTCCCGGGTCCCCTCCCCTCCACTGCCGGCCTCCTCAGCCACCGGCTGAGAGCATCTAAGCGGGTCCTTCCGGGTCCTAACCGTTAGAGGTGTGATGTTACACTGTGCGTTCCTGTAGCCTTTACTAGCACCTTCACACCCACTTTCTTGGGGCCTTTTAACTTGATGTCCATCACAGGAGGCTGCCCCAGGTGGGCTTGCGGAGACTCTGAACTTCCCGACTTGGCTTTACCGACTGCAATTTTTTCTGGAGAGAGCTTTCAGAAGATTCGCAAAGGGATCTGTGACCTCAAAAATGCACACACCTCTCTATATTCCTCTTCTATCCATCCCGAGTGTCTGAGGGAATAGTCTTGTGTGCCAGGCCTTGGGTATTTGTATCTCATTTAATCCTCCTAGTGAGAGTTAGGACTCGAGATCAGACAGAACTGAGATTGAATTTTGGCCACCCACTAGCTAGTTTTATGAACAGCATCTTGAGGGTTTAAATTAGTTATCCTTGTTTTATAGATGAGGAAATGGAGGCTCAGAGAAGTTACTCAACTGCCCCTGGACACATACTCAGAAAGTGAGATGGAGACAGGATGCCAACTCGTGTTTGCATGACCCCAAAGTGCATGATTTCTTCACAGCTCAGCAGCTGAGGAAGAGACAGGGGGATCTGGGAGATGCAGCTTGGGGCAGCTCCCCTTGCAGAAAAGAGAAGCTGGAGTCTCATCAATCCGCTCCACTTCTGTGCCACACACAAGGCCAGGTGTGGACACTCTTCATTAGCTCATAGACCCAAAGGAGAAGTTTACAGTGGGAGGGGTCTTAAGCCTCCCCCTTATTTTACCCATGAGGATATCGAAGGTTAGAGAGGTGACTTAGTGGCACATGGGGACAGTTCCAGCCAGTTTCCGCTACTCTGGAGTTCAGTGCTGTTTGCACCACTCAAAGAGAAGAGGCCTTGTTCTTTTGCTGCTCTACTTTTGCTCTTGACCCCCAGACACTTAATTCTGCGCCACCCTCCCTATTCCTCAGTGCCTCGGTCATTGCATCAGGTATTTGCAAACCCAAGAATGTTCTCCCAAAATTTTCACTTCCTAACCTCCAGTGCTGGCCAGGGTGGAGAGAGAGGAAAAGCTGGCTGCTGATTGGGTAATGAGGATTTGGGAGGCCGATAGGCTGGATCTTCTAGCATGCTGGAATTAAGAGTCAGAACACCCAGAAAGAAATCCTTGATCTGTCACCTGTCAATTTTACGATGTTGGGTAGGACATTTCCTTCCAGACCTGTTTCCCTATCAGGTGAATACAATTCAGAGAAGAAGTGTTAGTTTTAAATGAGATAAAACATTTATGTAAATACTTTATAATTTTTAAAGGGTCATAAAAGAATAGTACATTGTAAATGAAAACTACAAAGTATTTATGAAAAACGCACATGTGTACATTGGTATACAGACCAACAAGCAACAGTTATTTTTGATCTGGAGATAGGAATCATGTGATTAAATTCTGCAGACAACTGAGAATATGTTTGTGGAAAGGTTTTACAATATATTAAGCACCATACAAGAGGTATGCTAGATTATGATGTCTTAAATGTAGAACCATCAGTTTAGCCGTTTTTTTCTGTCAAGTAACTGCATTTCTTAAGCAGATTTGATTTTTACAGTGTTTCAGTGGAAGTGCTGAAAGGCAGTGAAACAGGCAGCCAGAAGGGGGGAAAGAAAGAAAAACAATTACGAGAAGTATAAATAATCCATAAATATAACCACCCCTGAATAATTGAGAGTTGACCTAAATGCAGGAGTGATAATACATTCCTGGTCTAGAAATGTCAATTGTGTTCCCCAACAAGCATCCTTTTTCTACAGCAATACCTTGAAAACAAATCTATACTTGAAAGGGTGGGGGTAGGATAGGGGAGAACCACCCCACGGATCTGTTAATTAAGGGAGCAGGAGCAGGTTTTACCCAGTGGCTTTCTACCATTAAATTGAATTCTTTAAAAATGTGACATGAAGTGCAGTTAATGATGGGAATTCAGTGATTGAACCATAACGATCTCTCCCTGTCTTTAAACAGTTGTGCAGGCACACACAAATGTTAGGAAGGTTTCAGGTTATTGGGAAAACATATACCTGAAGTAAAATGCCACCAGCACTCAAATTGGTATATCCTTGAGGATGATAACAAGAAGTATAGTTTTCTAAAATTACTTTAAAGAGAGCTTTTAATTACAATGAAAGAGAGCTTCATTCAGGAAATACAGGTTTCCTACCCTTACAGACTGCTGCAAATTTAAATGCTGGAAACATCAGAAGTATGTTGTATTTTGGAATTTCTCATTTTGAACTAAAATCACCTGCTAAAGCAGGAAAAATGTATCTGGCTTTAAATTTTATATAAGCAATTTAGAAACGATCTCTTAAAATGAAATTAAAAGGTGATAGAGTAAAACCTGATACAAGAGGATTGAGAATTGCTGAAAATTAGAAAAGATAAAAAGTAAATCTAGAATTTTAGATACAAAATAGATCACCAATCTCAGATTACCTAGTTTTTTTTCATGTAGCCCAGGCTTACCAAATACATTCACCTTTCTGCTCTATTTGGAGTTGAATAGATTCAGGTAATTTCTGAATGAGTGGTGAATACACATCCATTTGCACAAGTTATTTTTATTTTTTTAAATCAAGCATTCTCTTGTATCTGGAGCATAAAATATCTTTTATTATTTTATATTTCATTTTTAAATTATATGTGATTCTGAAGAACACAGCAGTATTTTATATCCAGACCCAAGTTTAATGTTACATCTTTTACAATATTGCTATTTTGTTCATGCCAATAGTCATTTATGACATAAGCTATTAATGGGAATTTTCATTGAAAATATATGGCCCTTATATTCCTTCCTTTATCTCTTTCTTTTTTGTTTGTTTGTTTTTTCTTGGATGTGATAGTGGTTTTTAGTATCCAGTTTTAAATCTTTACTTACAAAAGTCAGAAATGGACAGTTGACCATTCTTTTAAAAAAAAATACACTGCAAAGGCTGATTAAGTGATTTGTTTTTGCATTAAAACTTTATTTCCTATATAGCTAGAGAAGTCCTCACTTTTGCTTTTTATGACTTCATCTCTATTGGCAGACAAAGCCAGTTTCTGTGATATTTGACTTACAATAGTGATAGGCAACAAAGTATATCCCAGATAATTTTGATTTTATTTAATAAGGTCAGCAATAATCAGGGGAGTGGACCAAGTAGAAAATTGTTCCCAAAGGGATATTAAAAGTGAAGATAATCTAATCCTCTTAGGTATGATATGTTGACCTGGTAGTTTCAGATATGATTTTATCATTCAGACTTGGATGTCTTCTGAGACTTGCTTCAGAACAATCCAAGATGATTTTCATTGTCAGCAGCTAACACTAATAAAATTGTTTTTCCTGCAGGCTAGTGTGTTAGGAAATTAAATTTATCTAATTATACGAATTGCACTGTCGCTTTTCACATTGTAATTAAAATACATCTTGTCAGGTCCTACCTCTTTCCAGAAACTATTAGTTGACTATCTGTGTATTGTGTTTCCTCAGAGAACAGTGCAGAAAAATGCAAAATATGTTTGCCTGGCAAATAAAAACTGCCCCGTAGACAAGAGACGTCGAAACCGATGTCAGTACTGTCGATTTCAGAAGTGTCTCAGTGTCGGAATGGTTAAAGAAGGTATGGGTATAACACTTTTTATCCAACTTGCTTATAAATATTCTCAGATATCCTTGAAAAAAGTTAATATTTACATTGGGATGGTGAATTTTCCTAGTTTCCCTTTCCTTTCAGCATTTTATTTTTATGGTGTATTTACATTTAAAAATAGCAGAGGTCTGCTTATTCTAATTTCTCAAAATCAATACAGCTTGTGTACATACATCTTTCTTCTATTTGAAAAGGAGACTTTTAGGGCTAATTCATTACCAAATGTACGTATGGGGTGGTTGCTATGCTGCCTATTTCAACTCTCATTAAATCATTGTGGGGATATTACTCCAAACGTTTTCCACTTTTAAATGGTGGGTCTCATTAACGATTTACTCAACTGTAAAGTGTTTTGTTTCCTTTCTGTGATTTATGGCTGTTTATGGATATCTTTGGAGACATTTTTTTCTTTTTTTCTCTTGGTATCAGTTGTCCGTACAGACAGTCTGAAAGGGAGGAGAGGTCGGCTACCTTCCAAACCAAAGAGCCCATTACAGCAGGAAGCCTCTCAGCCCTCTCCACCTTCTCCTCCGATCTGTATGATGAATGCCCTTGTCCGAGCTTTAACAGACTCAACGCCCAGAGATCTTGATTATTCCAGAGTAAGTTTTATGATATTCTGCTTTTGAGTGAATGATCAGGGTCTCTATTCATGATACTAGTAATAAGCCTGGATTGAATGACTTGTGTCTGGCACTGTGCTCAACCATTTTCATACCTTTTCTCTATTTTTTCACTTCACTTAGCAATTCCAGTGCATCCATTGCACCAAATAATTTTTGCCTTATTGAATCTCTAAATGCCTTACCAAATGACCCTGACAGTGTTGCACCTGTCATACCCATTGTTGCAGGATTCCTGATGGTTGTGCCAATGAAAATCTGCACAGGTGAATTACAATTTGTACATTTCTTTCATGCTTTAGACAACATGACTACTGTGTTTTTCATATTGTGACCAAACCAGCTGGGTAAGCCTCAAGTTATCCTTAAACAGTTTACCCAGTTGCACTGGCATTGATTGACCTACTGCTTATGCAGAGGGATTAGACCATTGATGGAGAGGAGCAAACTCTGGCCTTGACATCAGGAGGTGTCAGGAGGACTGGGATGGAATGTTGCCTCTGCTGCTTCCTGCCTGGGTCACCTGGCTCCTGCTCTTGGCTTTCTCATCCTTACAGTGGAGATGATTACAATATTTAACCTCAGAGGGATGTTTTGAACATCAGTCACATAGAACAACGGTTGAGAGAACATTTGAAACTGTAAATGACCGCCAGTGTTGTTAAGTCAACCAAAATATATCAACACTTTTATTTCATATGGGATATAGTGAAATATCATCAGTTTGAAACCTGAAAATTCCCAGAAATTTGGATAACATGAATAAGAACGATTTTCTGAGCAAATGTATAAATATTACTGGAAGACAGTTTTAAAAGAGACTTAGAAAAGCAAACTTCTAGTAAGTCAGGGTCTTACCAGAGAAAAAAAGAAAGGAAAAAGATCATAATTATTCAGCCATTTCTACATGCTAGACATTGTGGTACTTTGTCTCATCTAACAACCATTTAAAGAACCATAAACTGTAAGAATAGTTACTCCCACTCTAAGACAAGAAAACTTAGAAAAACAGTTTGCACATAAAGGAGAGATAAACCAGTCAAGGGATCCCCAGTTGGTTGATGTGGCTTGACAGCAATTACCAGATTGCCTTCTCCAGGTCCAAACAGTATCTTGAACTTCTGCTTGAAGGGTTGGCCAAGAGTGTGAGTGTGTCTGCTGTTGCCCTCTTTTTAGGTTGTAGTGTTGACAAAAATGAAAGGGTGATTGGTATACCTGCTGTGATCTTCCTCCCTTCATCCCCTCCCTCCTTTAGGCTGTGAGGCCTCCTTTGCACTCTGGAGCACAAGACTTCCTATGAGAAGCACGGTAGGTCCTTAGCATCAAAGGTTGAGGACTCTTGTTCTGATTACAAGCAGTATCTCTTGACTGAAGTCAAGTCTCAAATAATAGTTTAACTGAATAATGCAGTGGTTAAAGGGCTAAGGCTTTGGAACCGCGCAGGCCTCGAGTAAAATTCCAATACCATCATGTATTAGAATGACCAATACATTCCAAGCTGGGTGACCTTGAGCAACTGATTAAATCTTTTAATATCTCACCTTCCTCATCTGTGTTATAGAATAATAATAATATCTACTTCCCAGGATTGTTTTTATAAAATTTAAATAAGATACTTGTCAGAGCTTTAGTTCAGTACCCTGTATGTTATCTCCTTGACCATACCTTCTTATTTTGTCATTTGTTGAATGCTTTAATGAGTATAAACACTACATATGTCAGGTGCTGTGTAGCAAAACCACTAAGGTAAGTGTGATGATTGCTATTTCATAGAAGAGGAGATAAAAAGTGAGAAAGGCTAAAGAACTGACTTGCCCAAGGTCACATGAGTGACCGAGTGAAGTTGCTCAGTCATGTCCAACTCTTTGCAACCCTATGGACTGTAGCCTACCAGGCTCCTCAGTCCATGGAATTTTCCAGGTAAGAGTACTGGAGTGGGTTGCCATTTCCTTCTCCAAGGTCACATAGCTAATATGTATCTGAGATAGAATTAGAAGCCAATGGGTCCAATTTGCCCTGCAAAGTCTGTGCTCCTAAGACCAAAATTCCCTGCCTCTCTGGTTTCAGTGAGAATGGGTGATGGAAAAGCATTTGGGAATAAAGACTTTTTCATGAACCAACTCGGGCCTTCCCTTATGCAATCCATCTGAATTAATGAAGCTTCTTGGCACTGCCTCCACTGAGGCTACAGCACACAATCTGATGTTGTTCTAGGGCATTGGAAATGACTGTTTATGGCCAGTCCAGAGAATTTTGTCCACAAAGTGATGATGGCGGGGGTGGGGAGGGGCACAAAGCATCCAATTATTGGTCTACATGGCCTAATTAGTTATTCAGTGGCAAACCCTGTCCCATACTTTGAGTTGTCCCAGCTGGGAACTGTCTCCACACTGAAAAATCAATCCACTGTGTTTGCTTGCTTCTGCACCATTCAGTGTGTTAGACTAGAGTCATCATCCTCATCAACAAACATTTATCCAATTTAATTGTTAGCTTTGTCCAAAATAGCAGATTGACCATGCCAGAGTCTGGGTCACGATGATACTACCTTTGGGGCCTGGCTCAATTTTGCAAAGCATATTTATTTTAATTGCATTGTTTTGGAATCAGATCGAACCTCATAGCTTGGATTCTCCTGCTTTTAGATAGCTTTACAAAATTATCAAAAATTGGACCCAAATCAATTAAATTAAAAGTCTTTTTAAAAAAATACAGTGAGTTTTCATCAAAAACTTGGATGAAGGCATAGAAGGCATGCTGATCACATTTGCAGATGACAGAAAGCTGGGAGGGATCGCTAATATGATGGATGTCAGTATCAACATTCAGAGTGATTTCGACAGGTTGGAACAGGATGGATGAAACCATCATGGAGAAAGTTAACAAAAATAAATGTGAAGCTCAGCATTTAGAATTTTTTTAAATGGGAGAGACTTAGCTTGTCAGTGGTTCAAGTTGAGAAGATCTCAGGAGTTTATTCCCTGTGCTCAGTAAGAACCACCAATGTGTTTAGGTGGTGGAAGGAGGGATGCTAAATGAGCTTCGGTCTCTGCAGAAGAAGGATAGGACCAGGGCCAACTTGGTGGTGCCCCATGGGTTCTGTGCCGTCAGTCCACACTTCAAGGATGGAGTTCAGTTCCAAGCTGGGATTTAAGAGGGCAATGGATACACTGTTTCTGAGAACTTGAAAGGGATAATAGTTGGAGGAAATGGAAGTATGTAGACAGAAAGGGAGTAGATTTAGTGGGACTAGGTCACACTTTTGCCATGTTACCAAGAGGACTGTTCTCCCAAGGGCAGATCTAGAGGGTGAAGGAAGTGGCCTTTCCAGCCCATTCTGAGGACAAGAAAGAGTTCTGTTGGCTCCAAGAACTACTATGGAAGTATGAAGAAACTTAAGGAGAACTCTTTACAGGGTTCCTCACAAGGAGAGAGGTTGTTTGGGCTGAGCTCTAAGATTTCATGATTCTAGGGTCTACCTTATTGTCCCTAAATGCAAGTGAATAGATATACATATACATATAAGAATGTGTATTGTTAAGTAACTTGTTACTTCACAAGATTGAATTTGCTTCATTCTCTTAGCGGAGAAGGCAATGGCACCCCACTCCAGTACTCTTGCCTGGAAAATCCCATGGACGGAGGAGCCTGGTAGGCTGTAGTCTATGGGGTCGCTAAGAGTCAGACATGACTGAGCGACTTCACTTTCACTTTTCCTGTTCATGCACTGGAGAAGAAAATGGCAACCCACTCCAGTATTCTTGCCTGGAGAATCCCAGGGATGGCGGAGCCTGGTGGGCTGCCGTCTATGGGGTCGCACAGAGTCGGACACGACTGAAGCGACTTAGCAGCAGCAGCATTCTCTTAGAAAAAGTTAACATAAAATGAATGAAGCAAAATGAATTTATTGACAGTCTACTCTGAGCCAGGTACCATCACATATATTTAGTTTATGTGGTATAATTTATGGTTTCAGTCATTTTTTAAATATCATTCATTGTATTTCAGTTTTCATATTACCTTCTCTTTGAAGTTTTTATTTAAGAATTCAGAGACCTGGAGGTGATCTTGAGGTAATCTAATCCAACACTCATATTTTCAGAGGAGTAAATAAAAGTTTAAAAAGATTAAGTGGCTTGCCTAAAGTCAGTGGCAAAGGGTTAGACCCCAATCTCATCCCTCATGAGTATGTTTCTCACCATATTGCCATTCTATTTAATGGAAATGTACTAGTTTGTTTTTTTTTCAAATAGAAGTCTTTATTAGATTTTTAAAATTACAATAAGAGTAACATAATACTCATGGTTTGCAAAAGGCAAACCATTTAGAAGTGAATCAAGTGAAAAATGAAAGTGTCTTCTTCATTTATTCCTACTTAAACCATACCATGGGGGTAGACATAATTTATTACATTTTAAAGAAGAATATGCACTGTCGGTTTCGAGTCAGACAGTTGAACTTGACCAAAACAATTTATTAAAGATGCTACCTTCCCCCAGTGAATCGGAGAAATGAGAAAACATTTGCCAGACATGTTCATTCTAATCTTCTTGTCCCAGCCTATGTGCCTTTAAGGTAGTAAGTGAGTATTTTCCTGGTTTGTGGAACAGGGAGGTGGAGGACTTGTTCCAAGTCACAGAGGGAAGGGTGTTTTCAAGGCCAGAAAGATTGCTCCTTGCTCTGTGAAGCGTTCCTGGCGCTGAGACCTTCTCTTCTCCTTTGGGCCAAACTTCTCTCCTTCAAAAGTGAGCTCAGATCATTATATATCAGTGCAGTCAAAACATGTCAGATTTGATTTGTTTCGCCTCGAAATGTTGCGGTTCTCTACCCTACAGTTGCTTTTAATTTAGCATTACAAATATATATAGATACCAGACCTCACTTCAGACCCTGTGTAATTACTAATGAGAAAGTGTACTTCGCATCCTCATTTGTTGGTCATTTTAAGTATTTGCCAGCAAACTAGGATGTTTTCTGGTAAGAGTATCACTTAGCACTGTAACAGACTCCAAAAACAAGATACAGTACAGATACAACCAGGCACCAGCAAGTGGTATTTAAATATGTTAACAAGATAGCCTAAGAAACAACGTAGCTGGCACATGTTAGACCTACAAAGTATAAACTACATGAAGATTCTGCAGAGTCCTTTCTTAAAGCTACTTCAAAGACCCTCTCAAATTGCCACTAACCCACTGGATGATTTCAGGCCAGTTCTGCCCCTCTGTGGGCCTCAGTTTTCTCATCTGAATCATGAGGAGATTGGACTAAATACAGTGCCACAATCCCTTCCAGCCTTCTCATTCCCTAACCCTGTGACCATCATACCTGCTACAATTCCCCTATCAGTACAGGTCTCCATTTCCCAAAGTGTGGTACCCAAACTGCCTGTATCAGAAGGAGCCAAGGTGTTTGCTTAAAATGCAGATTCCCGGGGCCACATGCAGGCCTACTGACTCAGAACTGGGGAACGGGGAAGGCAGGCAGGAATCTATATTTTTAAAAAGGCCTCAGATGGTTCTTTGGCACACTAAGGTTTAAGAACCATCACTATAATTAAATAAGAACAATTCAGTTTTACTCCGAATCTCCTATTTCTCAACTTGCCTGGCATTGAGAAGGAATGAGCAATAGACATGAATTTAACAGAAAGTAATTGACTCACTGAACAGTTCTTCCAGAGCAGTGGACACATTACTGAACAAGATGCAGGTGCTGTCTTCATGGAGCTTACAGGCCAATGAGGGAGACAGAAAGTAAACCCATATGTAACTGCAGTGATGCCATTTGGGGAAGAGAGGAGGGTTTGGGGGTTTTGTTTTGTTTTTGTTTTTTTAGAGAAGGGAGGCAATTAGATCAGAAAAGAAGAAATTTGGAGAAAACTATATTAATTACCTGTTTTTAAAGTGTCACTTTTTAAAGTGTAAGAGCCTAAGACTATGTATACATAGTTTGGCTTATAGAATAATAACATCTGAAATATAAGGACCCAGAGAAAAGTAACATTGTAAGGGAAAATAAATGTTCTTAAGACATTTTACATATTTAGCCTTGACTGACGGTGAGATAGAGTGGGTATCAGATTCCGCTCTGCTATGAAAACATCACATTGCTAAATTTTAGGGCTGGTATTCACCAAAGATCTTGCATAATTTATTTTAGGCCTAGGCTGTGGCTGAAATCTGACTTGTACATATATGGTATTACCATTTGAAATGTGTCAACTCATTTAGTTTAAATAATATTTGTTGCTTGCAGTCCTAGATTCTCAATCTAAGTCCTTCAGAGAAATCTTCATTAGACATTAGCTGTCAGTAAATGCAATTCTGTGTCTTTGACTAGTGGTAAAATCTGATTATTGATGGATCAATTATCCATAAAGGCTGGAATACAGTGTTAGCATAAAGAGGAAAAAAGATTCACTTTTAAGGTCTTTCTCTATTTGGCCTATATCTGATTAGAATGATCAATAAACAAGTTATCCCAGATTTTCTTTGGTGAACCCCAAACTGCTTAGCCCAGAGATGGAGCGATATAGGGAAGTACAGAAGCAGAGCTTGGGGTCTGGTTCTTCCAACTCCATGCTCAGCATTCCACGGTGAGGTGTTTATAAACTGCTAGCCCAGGCAGAGGAGACTCTAATATGTTTTGTTCTGTTTCTTTAAATTTTATATTCAATAGAAGGGACACTTGATTTATTTTTCACCCCCAGAAGTTGATGCTGACCCTCCAGTCACCTCCTAGTTACTGGTGGCTCAGACCTAATCCACTTTGGTTCCAGAATTCTGGAACGTGAACTGGAATCACTGCAGGTGAAGCCGAGAGAATCTGGCTGGAGTCTGGCACACAGGGCCTGCTGGCTTTCCTTCTTGCTGGACTCCATCAGAGAAAACTGCATACACAGGCAGCCACTGCATCTCCCTGTGTTCAGGACGCATGAAATGTGAGCCCAGCAGGGGCGGAGGCCTGCAGAGGACCCTGGGTGAAAGCTAAGTGCTCTGGAAGCTTCTGAGCAAATATTGGAAGCAGGGAGATTATTGAGTTGTGAGCCCTGCTTTCAGGGACAACAGTGCAGGAGGGAACTGTTAGGTCCCATTCCTTGACGTTCTTTAGTCTCTTTCTCTCCATTTAACACCCTACTTTGAAACAATAAGGCTGAATTAGTATCTAATTCTAGGCAATATCATCATACCTGATGTGATTAGCAACATTTAGAATCATTGAATGCAAGAGCCATCATGTGGAACATTCACTGGGATAGATGATGGTCTGGGCTGTAAAAGAATAGAAATCATACAGTGTCTGCCATCAAACCCACCCTGGAATTAAACTAGAAATCAATAACAGAAAGACAACTGAATACAAGAGCCAAAGGAGTCTTAGAGATTGGCTAGTCTAGTCACTTCCTACTTCAGAGGCAGAAACAGACCCAGAGAAGTTAAGTGCCTGATCTAGGGCTTCACAGCAAGTCAATGTCAAAGCCTGGAGGAGGGACCCGAGATTTGCTGTCTGATCCAACATTCTTTCCTCAACTCTCAGTTATCTGAGAGTTTCAATTGTAGTGCTATCAGTTTTCTAAACGTGGTGCTGCCTTGAATTTCATGCTGCCTGTGGGGAGCATTTGGAATCAGATTCATGTAAGAGGAGAAAGTTTAAAAATAAAATCTTTTTCCCCCCACTTTCCTCCAGTTAATAGTACATGTGCTGAAAGAAGGTGACGGGGAGTGGCCATGACACCAGATCATGCTGTCATCCTTGAATATCCATGGAAAGGAGAGAGGACTGCTTCCTTCTACCCTACTTTCCTCGCATTCCAACTGGGAACATCCAGGGCTTCATATTAATAGAATCCTGGCCCTCGGCAGATTATTGGGAACAGAGGAGCCAGGACTTTGAACTGGACCTGATATTATGGGGTCCTAGAAAGTCAGGCTGAAAATTAGAAACTTTCTAGTTGAACCTCATCCCTCATTTTATAATATGGGAGCTGAGGGACAGTGGTAATTCTAAATATCAAAATCATTATCGGTATCATTACTGTCTTCATGTGTTAAATATGTTCTATGTGCCGGGCTTTCCGTATATGTTATCACATTTAATCACTACAACAAAATGTTGAGGAAGATGGTACCACCATTGTACAGAGGAGAAAACTGAGGCTCAGAAAAGCTAAGTAATTTACCCTAGATAACTATAGTAGCAGAGCTACATTATTTCACAAATTAGGGGCCTAGGCAAATCTAGGATTGAATTAACTGGGCTCCTTGTCTGATGTTCCTTTTGTTATTTCATGACGCCTTTTGGGAAAACACAGTGGGATGAGGGGAGACCCAATTCAGACAAGGGCCTTATTTCTTCAGACCTGTGTAATTGTACAGTGAGCACCTGTCTGCTCATTGGCTTTTTGTCCTCCATCCAGGTTAGAGCATTGTGGCAAACCTAGGTACTCCCCTGACTGTTCTTTCATTGAACAATATTCAACAATGGTTTGTTATTGTTATTGTTTAGTCACTGGGAGTCAATTCTGTGCCAATCACTGTGTTGACAAAATATGAGACCAAATGAATATATACATGGAGAGGAAAATACTTTTTTTTTAAATGCCACCTTTATTACAGAGTAAATTCTCATATACACATATACTCTAGTCTTCCATTGATCAAAGCAAAATACTTTTAAAAACTACTCTACAGGCCACCAGCTAGTAATATCAGAACTGTTAATAGCCAGAAGGTGTAGGACTGGAAACCACAGAGGCATGTTTAAGTCTTGGCTGTACCACTGTTGGTTATGTAACTTGGGAAAGTCTGTTAGCCTGTCTGAGCCTCTTTGAGTCTCAGTTTCCTCATCTGTAAAATAAGGGTTAAAATCCATGTCCCTGGAAGATCAACTGAGAAAGGAGACACAAAAGCACCATCAGCTGTGTTTCTGTGAAGGCAATGATGCACATTTACATGAAGGTTTTTGTTTATCTCTTAAGTCTCTGTTGCTGGTTGTCCCTGGATTATTACCTTGCTGTAGCAATCTTTCTACCTGAAGCAGGAAAGATTTTCCTCCAATGATTCAAGCAAAACGCTGACGCCACCAGCATAGCTAAAAGCTGGGTAGAGACTTTAATTCTGCCTGTACCTTCCTTCTCCTGGAGCCCTCTAGGTCAGTGTTGTCCAACAGAACATGTTCTACAGCACATGGTGGCTATTGAGCACTTGAAATATGGCTGGTGTGATGGAGGATTTTCACTTATTTAAGTAGCCACAAGTCCTAGTCTGATGGCACCCTACTGCCTGGGCCATGCCAAGGACACATTCCTCCCCCACCCCTTCCTTTTTTGTTTTATCTCTCAGAAATTCATCTACAGTAAGCACTCATCTTCTCGTATTTGTTAATTCCAAGATTCTCGAACTTCACTGTGCATGAGAATTCATCTGGAGATCTTGATAAAACAGTTTCTTGTAGGTCTGGGGCAGAGCTGGAGATTTTTGCTTCTAACACATTCCCAGGTGTTGCTGATGCTGCTGGTCCAAGGACCACAGTTTGAGAACCAGGGGTTAATTAAGCATCTTGTTTGGAGACAGCTATGCCTTAGGGACTCTGTGGATCCTAGAGGCTCACAAAGACAACCCTCTAGGGTAATGACTCTCAACACTGGCAGCCCTCTGGAATCACCTGGGGAGCTTTTAAAAATTCCTGATGACCAGTCCCCATCCCAGACCAGTTAAATTAGAATCTCTGTGGATATGACCCAGACATGAGTGTTTTTTAAAGCTCCCCAGATGATTGCAGTCAGGACTGAAAACCAGTGCACTCATAGAACTTAAGCAAATTTCATTGCCTATTAAGTGGTAACAGAATCCACTCTATTTATGTCACAAGGCTATAGTGGGAATCTGATGAGACTATGAATGCAAAAAGGTTTTATAATCTGTAGGACCCAAGAGTAAGGATTTAGGCGTTGACGATCTTTTTTTTTTTTTTTTTTTTGAGTGCGAACTGTTTTATTAGAAGGTGCTGGAAATTGGGGGGATGAGAAATAAGACTTGTAAGAGAAGCAAGCAATAAAATGTGCAGCATCACATAAAACACCGTGTGGGCGGCTGACACTTGGTCCCAAAGGAAGACTCTAAGAGACAGTGTAGAACCTGCATTGAACTGTAGTTTCCCCACCCAAGGGGTACACAGCTTGGTTATTTACCCACCAACCCACTGACTGATGTTCTCCAGGAAGGATGCTAATTTCTAGCACTTTCTGCTGTCAACCACAGTAAGAGTGGGCTCTGGTGGTCAAAGAAAGCCCTCCTGAAAAGAGAAGGCATTGACAATCTTGGAAGAGCCAATTAGCAAATGATGCTGTCAGCCCTGTTGGACTGAGATAACGCTGCTCTCTGTGGTTTGCATTCTAGTACTGTCCCACTGAGCAGGCTGCTGCAGGCACGGATGCTGAGCATGTACAACAGTTCTACAACCTTCTAACAGCCTCCATTGATGTATCCAGAAGCTGGGCAGAAAAGATTCCCGGATTTACTGATCTCCCCAAAGAAGATCAGACATTACTTATAGAATCAGCCTTTTTGGAGCTGTTTGTTCTCAGACTTTCCATCAGGTAATTACTATTCCCTTATCTTCCTTTAGTCCACTCCTTCCTTTGAAGAAGTTTGAAAACTGCTGGATTTTTAACTAAGTCTGTGGTGAAAAGTTTGCTCAAGAAGGACATATGTAATATGACCAGGCATTAAAAAGACTGAGCAGTGGATCCAACACTGGGCTGGTAGCCAGGTCTCCTGGGTTCTAGTCTCAGTTTTAACAGACTTGTTGTAAGACCCTAAGCAGGTCACTTGCTTCACCAGAAATTTAGTTTCCTTCTTCATAAGATGAGAAGGTTGGATTTGGCAATTGATGGGCTTCCCTGGTAGCTCAGCTGGTAAAGAATCAGCCTGCGCGGCGGAAGACCTGGGTTTGATCCCTGGGTTAGGAAGGTTTCCTCGGGGATGTATAGCAACCCACTCCAGTATTCTTGCCTTGAGAATCTCCAGGGACAGAAGAGCTTAGCAGGCTAGTCTATGGGATCGCAGAGTCGGACACGACTGAGCGACTAAGCATGACACACAGCAAAGCCTCTTGCAGCACCATCATTCTGTGATTCCAGGAAGATTCTCATGGTGCATAAGGTATTTCCTGGGAGCAAGTGTTTTCAACATTGCATTTACCTCCCAGGTAGTGTTACTTTCTGATACACCAGAGGGGGCGCTAAAGAGTTCCCACAGCTTTGCAGCCTCAGGTATTTACTCCAAGAGAATAGCTTCTGGATCAATAGATTTGGTTCACCTTACTGCACTCAGTGACATCAAACACAGAGAGAAACTGATTTTTCGAAAAGCTAGAACCTGGAATCTAAGCTTCTGCCATAAAGTTCACATGTAGCATTTTAAATTCTTTCTTCCTTGCCTCCTTTCAGTTATATATTTATAGGAGATGGTACCAACATTTTACCAATATTATAGGAAAAACCATCACTTTTCCCCCCTCTTTCTCTTCCCTGCTTCCCACTCCCCGGTTTTACACCATGTTACCAAAAACTCTCATTTAAGATGCAAATTCCCACGCCTCATTCCCAGCTGTTTTGGTTTGGATCTACGTTGAAGCAAATCTAGAAATCTGCATTTTTTTTTTAATGTATTTATTAATTTTTTAAAATGAAACAAAGATGAATATTTTTAATGATGAAATGTACAATTCACAAAGAAGATAGACATCATAAACCATTAGACACCTAACAACAAAGGAACAAATATACATAAAGCAAAAATCAGAAGAAATATGAGGGAAAAGAAAAAATATATATAATCATAGTGTGACATATTAACTTAGAAATCTGCATTTTTAAGTCATATTCTAGCAATTCTGATGCCACTGGTCTGAGGTCCAGGTTTTAAACCCTGAGATTGAATCATTCTGTCCTGTGCATGCAAGCCTCTGGGGAGGGATCTGTGGGAGAGACTGAAATGGAGTTACAACCAGACTGCCAGTAATTAGCATAATTACAGCCAATCCTGCATGTGCAGGAACCAAGCTGAATCAGCAATATGACTACTATCTATTAGGCAGGCAGCAAAGGATTAAGTCAGTGATCAGCTCCATGAGGGCAAACACCATGTAGGCCCTATTCATCAGGTTTTCTCCAGTGTCCAGCTAAGGAATGGCACTGGTTTTGTGCTCAAGAAATACTTAGTGAGTGAATGAATGAATGAAGTTATTTCTCTAAAAAACACAGTTAAAAAGACGTTAACATGTTACTGCAATGGGCCAAGAGAAAGAAATATGTGGGAAGAGATTTGAAAATTAAAGGAGAGTTAAGATTAAGTTAAGGTCCACCTAAAATTCAGAATTAGTTACACCTAACACTGGTTGGGCTCCTCTTGTATTCAGGCGCTGTGCATAGACTTTCAAATTCTTTATTTTATTTAATTCCCACAACATTCTTTGGAGGTAGCAATTAGAATTCCTGTTTTATAGATAAGGATAAGGAAACGCAGAAAGATTAAAGGAGTGCCCAAGGCTCCACAGAGAAGTGGTGCTAACTAGAAGTTCCAGGGTGCCTTTCATGAGAAAAGAATGGGATCACTGCAGACATACTATAAACTATTGGGATGGATTGAGAAATAGCCCTCTACAGCCCTGCTGCTAAAAGTGGAGAATGTAGTACAAAACAAGGACTCTTTTTACTTTAGACCATTATTCAGTTTGTGATTGATTTCTGGCGCTTGAGAGGACTTGGTGTTTTTAGAGTCTGCACGATGGAATTGTAGTGTCTAACCTCGGGCCTTATCAGTTTTCGACATTTAAGAAAATGAAAGAGAAGTCCTGGCGAAGGAGCACTGAAGGGAACAGTCTCATGTTCATGGCACAGACAGACAGGGCACTGGGCTTCACTTCCACCATCCATCCCAGGGCAAGCCAGAAACTGCTTCTAACCAAAAGAGAGCAGATGCCCTACTCCGAGCATCTCCAGGGCTGAGGCTTACCAGGGAAGTCAGCAGACCACTAGCAGTGGTTGTTTATCCCAGGGTTGTTCATTGAGGGTGTCTGGGCGGGTTTTGCAGCACCATGCTGGGTTTTGAAGGCTGCCCAAAGCTGTGTGGGTACCGGTGCATTATGATGTTATCCCACTGGACAGATTGAACAGACCTATTTTTGCGTCTCTATCCTCACCCTCCCTGACGACTTTCTCTCGTAGGTCAAACACTGCTGAAGATAAGTTTGTGTTCTGCAATGGACTTGTCCTGCATCGACTTCAGTGCCTTCGTGGATTTGGGGAGTGGCTCGACTCCATTAAAGACTTTTCCTTAAGTTTGCAGAGCCTGAACCTTGATATCCAAGCCTTAGCCTGCCTGTCAGCACTGAGCATGATCACAGGTAAGCACCACCCTGACATGACGTGAAGGGACTGTGTCTCCCCTTCTCTCTTTTCCTGGCTTATGTTTGATTCTGGCTTTGGCTGTCACACACACACAGGAAATTAGGAAAATGATTGCCCCACTTTGCTGAAATCCACTGATTTCCACTTGCTTAGACGCTAAGTCGTGTCTGACTCTTTGTAACCCCATGGACTGTAGCCCACCAGGCTCCTCTGTTAATAGGCTTTCCCAGGCTAGAATACTGGAGTGGATTGCCATGTCTCTCTCCAGGGGATCCTCCCAACCTAGGGATCAAACCCACGCCTCCTGTATTGGCAGGTGGATTCTTTACTACTGAACCACCAGGGAAATCCCTCACTAGGTTTAACCTAGTTTAAAACAGGAGACACACAGCTGCAACTTATTGTCATGAACTTCCAGGAAAGAGGATTCCCAGTGGGTTTGGTTATTGTCAGTAAAGCCAGTTATATGAAAATCTAAATTTCCACAGGGTCGCTGTGGGCAGTTGGATTCACTGCTTCAGGGTTATTTTTACAGGAGCTTTTGAAGTAAGATTACTTTAACCAGACTGGTCCTGTGGGGCAGAGGGGTGGGTCTTTGCTTCTCCCCAGTCCTTGGCTAGTAACCCAATGTAAAGCAAAGAACTACATAACATAAAACACACATTTGTTTATTTACAGCTTTATTTAGCAGCTTTAATTGGCAGAGGACTGAGGAAAATGGGTATTCATATACAGCAAAAATGGTTCAACTCAACCACTTTAAGGGTTTAAACCAGAAGCTTAGAACATATTCAGCTTCTCTGCTATGCCTTTCTCCCTCTAGATGTCTCTTCCTGTCTATCTTTTGGGAGGTAAACGATTCCAAGGCAGAATGACAAAGAAAAACAAAGGCATAGTGGATAAGAAAGGGAACACCATCACCCTGTAGCTGCTTGAGGCCCCAGCTCCCCTCTGCCCCTTCACACTTTCAGAGTTTCCTGTTCAATCTCATCCTTGTTCAAACTGGGGCCTGGTGAGGTAGTGACAGTAGATGGAGGCTCCAGAAGAGGCTAGCGAGAGTGGGTTTCACCTCCCATCCTTTTCATCAGACTCAAGTACAGGCTAGGTCATTGGACTGAGGATTAAGTTTTGGATTCTTGACAAGCTCTTGGCTGTGGAAAACATGTTTTTTAGGCAGGTGATGCGTTTCACAGAGGGCCAAATGCATCCTGGGGCACACATGGGCCCTTCCTTCTGATGCATCAGAAATATGCGTTGTTTACACAAACCTCCTCGGGACATCTCCTGTTAGCTAAAGTGAGATGTGTCTGAGTACATTAAGAGACTAAGCTGGTTCATCATCTAATGGTTTACATGAAGGCCAGGAAGAGTAAAGGTGTGTGCAACGGGAGGAATAGGACACCAGTGTGTTCCCTCAGTATTCCAAGTGGAAATTGATTCCTCCTGGTCTTTGGTCCTGAATGAGAAGTCTGCCTGCCAAAGGCTTCCAAGGAAACCATTGACAAAACAAAAAGAAACAGTCTTCAAAAGTATGGATTTGATTAAGGGGTCTTTCAAATGGCACACATAAGGGAGCACCTGAAGAAAATACACACATTGAAGGCACAAACGTTTCACTCCAGCAGGACTGGAATGAACCTGGTTCAAAGGCTAGCTTTCAACTGAAGCTCTCCAGTTAAGTTTTAAAATCATTCAGCTCTTCCTAGGACAGTTAAACCTTCAAAACTAGAAAGTATGAAATTTAGTTAATTTAGAAAAACAGACACAAAAACCAGAGCCAGCTAACCTTTGCTTTCAGTAAATAAAGCCAACACATTGCACATCTCTATGGAAATGGGTTTTGAGTCTAGTTCATTGACAAGTATTCCCTGATCTAGGCACTCTGCTTCAATTCAGTGGGTTTTCAGGGATGGTAACACATATCCCTGGAAGAGATAGAGCGTGCAAAAGAATCCATGTGATACAAGAGGCTGAGTGTCAAGGTGGGGATGTGAGAGTGGGTACAAGGTGCTGAGACACCCATGGTGGGGGATGGTCATCTCAAAAGAGGTAGTGTAAAAGAATCTAAAAAAGAGTGAATACATGTATACGTATAACAGAATCATCTTACCGTACACTTAAAACTAACACAACATTACAAATCAACTATACTCCATTAAAAAAAAATTTTTTTAAGATGTAAATATATCCGAACCAGAAAAAACAAAGAGGCAGCATGAGCTGGTCTTTGATAAAAACATAGGATGTCTCCAGGCTAAAATGAAAGGAGTGAGAATTTTAGGCATAAATATAAATTTGCTAAAGGCATTGAAAATGTGGCTGTCATACATTTCAGGTCTAAAACCCAGAGTGATGGGAAGTGAGACAGGTGTGATAGGTTAGGGTGAGGCACGGCATGGAGAACCTTTCACACTTGGATGAGAAGGTTGGGGTTTATCTTGAGAGCAGTGGGGATCCACAGAGAGGAGCATCATGGCCAGGCTTGCATTTTAGAAAGGTCTACCCTGACAGCTGGTTTTGAGCACAGATTTTAGCAGGAAAGAGACTAAGAGGGAAAAAGCCAGTCCAGGTATGAAAGTTTGGTTTAAGAGGAGGTCCTGAGGCTGACATCTTTTTTTGTTTTACCCTTTAAGTAGAAATTAATAGACAACAATGAGGTCACAGCATGTGTGTGCAAGGCAATCCCAACCTGGAGAGACTGGCAGTTCAGGGCGGAGAATACAGACTAGGAATTAGAAGGTGGTGCTAGTCCCATCTCTGCCTGCAGTTTGCTGTGTGTGCGGCAGTTACAGATGCTTTGCTGCAGCAGCTGTTTAGTCAGTAAGTTGTGTCCAACTCTTTGTGACCCCATGGACTGTAACCCGCCCGGCTTCTCTTTGCATGGGATTTCCCAGGCAAGAATACTGGAGTGGGTTGCAATTTCCTTCTCCAGGGGATCTTCCCAACCCAGGGATCGAACTTGCGTCTCCTGCATTGCAGGCAGATCCTTTGCTGCTGAGCCACCTATAGCTGCTCAGCCTCTGCCCATTTATGTGGAGACTTGCTCAGGGAGGAAGCAGGTTCGCATGGCAGAAATTGCAAGGATTTTGGAGACCACCACCCCAGGTTTGAATCTGGGATCACGTATTTAATAAGTGCATGCTACTGAGAAATGCATTTCTCTGAACTGTTTCCCCATCTGTAAAATGGGGATAATAATATCTATTCCCTCTGGTGGCAGCAAGGATGACAGATAACTAGCTTTGTGATATAGCCAAACTGGTTTCAGAACAGGTGCCCTCTCCATTTATCCTCCATCCTGCAGGGATGGTGACAGGGACTCCCTCAAATCAGGCACATGCCTGCCCTTTCCACAAACCCTAGCAGTCCAAAATCAAACTCGGTGGCATGAGGAAACAGGTGGTAGCCTTAGAAGGCAGTGTGTTTGGTGAATGTCTCCTAGGAAGCTGGAGAGAGGCTTGAAGAAAGACAATGATATTAAAGAAATTCGGCTGCACTTACCAGGCACTGACAAAGGGCCCAGTCCTTGATGGGATGTTTCCAGATCCTGCTGTCAGTCCCACAGCCTGTGCAGAGCTGGTTGTTATAGGTGCTGTAGTTATAATACACAAGAAAAACAAGGCCTCTTCTCTCATTTCTGGATCTCTCAGAACTCTTTCTGTGATTTGCTGATTGGGAGGGGGATTGAAATGTGTGAGAACTTCAGGAAATGGCAGAAAAGGCAGTGCCTGAGCTCCAGCAGTGCACATTGTCATGGATATTAATTTTCATTTGAACGTGTGCTCCCCTGAAATCTTGACCTCTGAGAAAGCTCCATTGATCATAAAAGGTGATTGTGGAGTATCAGTTGGACTATTGGCAGGAGAAAATTTGTCCCCAAATTGTCTGCTCCAAACCACAGAGAACTCATCAAGAGGAAATGGGGTTTTAGACATTTAACCAGTCTTGCTTCCAGGAAAGTTATTAAGAATCTGTACCACATTGGTAATTTGTACAAACATGACATTTTTTCCTAATTCTTTTTTTTTTTCTTCCTCCATTTCTGTCTCTGTGCCCTGATAAAAAAAACTAGGTGGTGAGGTGGGGCAGGAAATGGTTTTTTTCAGATCACTCTCCTTTTGCACAGTAAAAGGAAGTTCCCCACAGTTGTGGTTGTCACATGTTTTTAGGTCCTCACTTTATCTACCCTAACCACTCCTATATTCCTGGCATAGGAGTAATGGAAACACTTTGCTTCTGATAGAATACCGATGAGGTGATATCTAGTTGCAGTGAATTATGTGTAATAAATAAGAAGCACCCCCAAATCAAAAGTTAGTATGGAATTACCATTTTATAAGTATTGTTCACTAAATAAATATTGAGGCCCTACTATATGTGGGGCATGGTGACAGTCCCTAGGGATGCAAAGATGAACCATGTGTGAATTCTGCTGTCAGAATTCACAGCAGAAAAGTGTATGGTCTACTAGGAAGTCATATGTGTTGATGTAGTGAACTCAGTGTATGGTAGTGAGTGCTCAGGTCCTTAAAAGGGATAGATTCAGGGCAGGTAAGTTCAGATTACTGCTAGCACTTTGGAGTAAAGGAAAATGGAGGTACTGGTCACGCATGGCTTCCCAAGGAGATGGCATCGAGAAATGAGACCATTTAGAGGAAGGACATTCCGCTATGCAGTGGAGGAAACTACATAACAGGGGCATGGCAGTGGAACTCTTCACATTCTGGGGAAAAGCAAGGAGCTGGAGTTGCATTATGTATTTTTTTTATTTTTTCCTTTTCTTAAAGATTTTATTGGAGCATAGTTGATTTACAATGTTGTGTTAGTTTCAGGTGTACAGCAAAGTGAATCAGTTATGCATATACATATATCCACTGTTTTTCAGATTCTCTTCCCATATAGGCCATTATGCTATACAGTAGGTCTTTTAAATCCTATATTTAATCTCAGTAGAAAGAACAGAAAAACTAAAAGAGTGCAAGCTACTACACTTGATGATGCTGTGTCTTAGAATGAGCATGAAAAAGAAGACATGATTCCACTGTGGGCCAAGGACTCCCTGCTTCTGATGGTGAGAGCTGAGAGCGTGTCCTGTACTTTGGGAAAATTTAAAGAATTTTCAGGGAAAAATATTGAATCTATGTAATATTTATCTTATGGCTTATGATTATGACCTAACCGCAGAGTAAAATACATTTCCCATAGAGTAAAAGGGGCTTCCCTGGTAGCTCAGCTGGTAAAGAATCCACCTGCAATGCAAGAGACCTGGATTCAATTTCTGGATCAGGAAGATCCCCTGGAAAAGGAATAGGCTACCCACTCCAGGATTTGTGGGCTTCCCTGGTGGCTCAGATGGTAAAGAATCCACCTGCAATGCAAGATACCTGGGTTCAATTCCTGGGTTGGGAAGATCCCTTGGAGGAGGGCATGGCAACCCACTCCATTATTCTTGCCTGGAGAATCCCCATGGACAGAGGAGCCTGGCAGGCTACAGTCCATGGGGTCGCAAAGAGTCGGACGCAACTGAGTGACTAAGCACAGCACATAGAGTAAAAAGGGAAGTAAGATTGGAAAGGCAGTTTTAGACCAGATAGTAGAGGGAATCTTGAGTGCCCAAATGCCAGTTTGCAAGACACTACATTAAATCAATGTTCCCCATGGCTTTCATTCCCTACTCATGTCTTCCATCAGGTAGAAAAATACTCTTTTCTTTTCTTTCTATTAGTCTTTCTCTTTTGTCTTATGGGAATGTGAACTCTGAGATTGAGGACGGGGCAGAAAGCAGTGAAACAGTGACATGGCACAACCCGGTAGGTGGCTGATCCTGCCACACCCTCCAGCACCTGTCTTCTCAGAGCTCCCCTGTTCACTCAAAATGGTTACCTGGTTACTCTGTTTTTCTGTCACATATAGCCATCAGCTACATTGCAAGGAAAACTAAATGTAAAACTTGGCAGGGCCATATTTTTTTTAAAAAAATTGGTAGTGGAGAAGGGATGTCATGGGATTTGGAGATTGGAGGACTGGATTCAAGTCTTCACCATGCTTACTTCCTAACTGTGCAATTTTGGGCAAGTTCCTTACCCTCTCTGAATCTCAGTTTTCTCCTTTTTCACAGGGATAATGATGTATACGTGTAGGTTTCTTATAAAGATTGAATGACCTAGTGTGTACTTTACAGAAAAAATAATTAGACAAATCTTTATTATTATTACCCTAAATGGCACAAGTTTTACTTCCAAGAAGAGCTGGCAGTTCTAGAATCCATAAGTCACTTCAATCGTGTTTGGCTCTTTGTGACGCTATGGCCTGTAGCCAGCCAGGCTCCTCTGTCCATGGGTTTTTCCAGGCAAGAATACTGTAGTGGGTTGCCATTTCCTACTCCAGGGGATCTTCCCGACCCAGGAATCGAACCCACATCTCTCATGTCTCCTGCATTGGCAGGTGGATTCTTGACCAGTAGCACCACTTTTGAAGCCCCCCAAAATGTTGGTGCTTCCCTACAGTTATTTGTATACATCACATTAAGCAATTTCTTTGTGTCTTTCTTTTCCAGCTAGACTCAGGATTTCTTAAGGGAAGGGAGAGGTTTATTCATCTTTATAATTACTTTAGCATTGAAAAGTGTCTGGCATAAGGTAAATATTGCTTGAATGAATGGGTTAATTGTGAATAGCAGAAAGTGTCCCAAATTAGGAAAATCTGTGTTATTTATTTTTAGTCCACCACTTTGTTATTAGAAGATAGTCAGAATTCCTGAGAACTACCTTATTTTAATTCAGAGTGACTCTATATTTGTTGAACATCTGCTATGTGCCAGGCATAAAATCCCTTATCCTTAAAGAATCTGTGGTCTCGTTGGGGAGACAGACACCTGCTCTAATAAATCAAAGACAGCCTGAAATGCACCATTACAGCCTGAGCACAGGTTGCTGACCGACTTGTGGTTTCCTGATCAGTGTGAGCTCAGCGTCTATGGGACTGCCCGTCAGGAAAGGATGTTATGGCATGAGAAGTAGCAGTGAGATGACTTCCCAGAGAAAGAAGTAGAACTCCGAGCAGGAAGTCCTATTTGTTAGTGGGTGTCTGAGTTACACACACATCTCTCCCCAGGTGCTCTCTTCTCCTTCCCCTTTGGTTGGACCTATATTATTGTTGTAACTGAGTTGGCCTATGCCAAGACCTGCTCAAAGCCAAAAAAAGTTACTTTTCCTTATTGAGGCTGCTAATGGTACCATCGCTCCTTTCCTTACCCCCTGATTCTTGCCATGAGGAAGAGGATTTGGCATTTTTTCTGTGGGCCTAAGAGGCAGAACTGTAAACTGTAGGAAGGCAAAATTTAGCTCAAGATAAGGAAAGCTTCCTAAAAGACAAAACTATTTGAAATTGGAATAAGCAGCCATGGGGAGTGAGTTCTTGCCTTGAGGAGTGAGATTTACAGAGATTGAATGAACGCTAGTTGTATACTGTATCAAACATCTTATGGGGACTGGGATTGACCGTAACAGCTTCTCCAGCTTTCACATGCATGCAAATTACCAGACATCTTGTTAAACTGCAGATAATAACCATACAATAGTGAGAAAGTGAGCAACAGTCCATGGGGTTTATATTTAATGGAAGCGACAGGCACTAGTCACAAAAATAATCTGATTTCAACCTGTTATATTCTTCAAAGGAAAAAAAATAGAGAAAATGCCATAGAAGAACAAGATCTAGATTGGGAGTAAAAAGGGAAGCTTCCTTGAAGAAATATTTGGTCTGCAATCTACAGGTGAATAGATGTTAACTAGGTGAAGAGGCAAGAACAAGAGCACAGGAGCACAAAGCTAAATAGCTTCATTTTTTCACTCAATCTCTCTCTGTTTCCTATCTTCTCCTTCCCTCCCTCCCGTCCCTTCTTCTCCCCACTGCCTGCCTCCCTGCCTTCCTCTCTCTCCTAGCAGAGATGTCTACTGCATGGCTAGCTAGAATGCACAGGAATCCAGCAGTGTCTTTAGACACTAACACGAGGCAGGTTAGGAGTACAATCTGTTGTTGCTCTGCTTTGTTCACTGTTCACTGTTCTAACCCCAGTGGCTATAACACTGCTTGGCACAGAAAGTGAAAGTTGCTCAGTGGTGTCCAACTCTTTGTGACCCCATGGACTGTAGCCTACCAGCCTCCTCTGTCTGTGGGATTCTCCAGGCAAGAATACTGGAGTGGGTTGCCATTCCCTTCTCAAGGGGATTTTCCTGACTCAGGGATCAAACCCAGGTCTGCCACATTGTAGGCAGATTCTTTACTGTCTGAGCCACCAGGGAAGTTGTTGCTCTGCTTTGTATACTATTCTAACCCCAGTGGCTGGCACAGAACAGATACTCAAATATTTGTTGAAAGAAGCAATTAGTCAATTAGCTAATTAGATACACAGAAATTAGGAGGGAGTTACAGGGAGGCTGAGTTCATTTCAGGAAGAGAAAGGACATTCTAACAGTGTTCAAGGCAACCAGGTATAATAGAAATATCTCTGGACTTGGCATGAAAGAAATTAGCCACTTGTTAATTTTGACCGTGGCAAATCATTTAACTCTCTGTGCCTTAACCTTCTTATTCATTGAATAAAGATTATCTTTGTCCTGCCTAGTTCATAGAATTATGGTGAGGGTGCAATAAAATAAGTTTTTAAAATGTACTATAAAGTACTATTAAATATATTTTTATTATCAGGGTGTAAAAGTGAACTCCCAGTTTGGCTGGTGTCAGGCACTCTCTTTGTGGTATCTTGTAGTGGAGACTCTTGTCTTAGAAGAGAGTTTGAACTAAATGACTCAAATTCTTTCCAATTCATGTATTCTGTGGTTATGACACATAAATCCATATGTGTGGGCATGCATGCTCATTCCGATTCTTTGCAGCCCTAAGGACTGGAGCCTGCCAGGCTCCTCTGTCCATGGAATTCTCCAGGCAAGAATACTAGAGTGGGTTGCCATTTCCTCCTCCAAGGGATTTACCGACCTAGGGATCGAACCCGCATCTCTGGCATCTCCTGCTTTGGCAGGCTGATTCTTTACAGAATCTGTATTTTAAAGTGTTGAATATATGAAGCTGAGTTAAAATACATATTGGATAAAAATGATGTAGATCAAAATGCAAGAAATACTGAGAAGCTTGCTTTATTTAATGGTGGACAAAGATCTTAAACTGAAATCCGTATATAGGAAGGAGGAAAATCCAAATGTCTTATTTCCTCTAGATTTATGAACTCTCTGTATATTAGCTCTGCAGCCATGTTTACCATGTTGCAAGAAGAAAGGGAGTTTCCCTTAAACTAAAATGTCAGCAATTGGGGTTTTAAGGAATTTCAGATTATTGGGAAGGTCTCAGACACTTAGTGACTCCCTAGTGATTTGAAAATCTTGCTGACTGCTGGCAGTAGTTTGCCTGGAGACTGAATTTTATCTCAACCCTTTTGAAAGAGTGAAGAAGCCACAAATCCAGTAGCTGTTCAACACAACAAAGAAGGTGCCTCTGGCTTCTAACAGGAGTGTCTCTGAATTCCTCAAGGAATTCCAGGCCCAGGGTTGATCCAGCTGGCAGGAGGTATCGATCTCCACTTGAATTCACTGAATAAATAATGGTTGCCATAGTTATCTAGCAGTCACAACTGGTTGGAGAGCAGGGAAAACTCTGAGGCACCTTCTGTGAGTTTGGCCATGAGAAAGTCTGGTTACAGGGTTCCGTAATCAACCCCCTCCTGAAATCCAGCCCACACATTGCTCAGTTTCTTTCTTCTGATAATGAATATAGGATCCTGAATATAGTGCAAGACATGAGGCACGGAAGGGAAGGGAAAGCTTAAATCAATAGATTGGTATTTTATTCTGGGAAAAGCATCTCTCCCTGCATTATGAACCTAATTTGATATATCTCAGAATTTAATAGAATTTACTATCTGCAGGATGACTGTTTGATCATGTTACAGCAACGAAAAGGTTTCACAAAGGACCAAATCCCAGTTTGTTCTATTTTAACATTATTTGTTATACCAATACCATTAACCTGGATATTTTAAAAGAAAAGAGTGATCTGACAGTCTCATAAATATTTTCACTTTTCTGTTTCCATTCTTCTCTGTGTGTGTTCAGTTGCTCAGTCGTGTCTGACTCTTTGCAACCCCATGGACTGTAGCCCACCAGGCTCCTCTGTCCATAGAATTTTCCAGGCAAGAATACTGGAGTGGGTTGCCACTTCCTACTCCAATCACCCATCTCTAGATATCAGAATAATTTTTGCATAGATGGTAGCACAGCTTAGATACCATTTTGTATTCCATTCTTTATTTAATGTAATAGTATATATTTCGCCATGTTGCTTCACAGCCTTCATGTCCTTTTTGATGTCTACAGAATCTTCCCTTATGAGGACATACTGTTTTTTACTCAACACTTTCCCTATTTTTCTTCACTTTATCCTTTTCTGTTTTTTTTTTAATTGGAGTATAATTGCTTTACAGTGTTGTATTAGTTTCTGCCGTATAATAAAGTGAATCAGGCATATGTATACATATATCCCTTCCCTCTTGGACCTCCCTTCTTCACCCACATCCCATCCCTCTAATTCATCACAGAGCACCGAGCTGAACTCTCCACTCTATACAGTAGCTTCCTACTAGCTATCCATTTTATATATGGTAATGTATTTATGGAGAAGGAAATGGCAACCCGCTCCAGTGTTCTTGCCTGGAGAATCCCAGGGACGGAGGAGCCTGGTGGGGTGCCGTCTATGGGGTCGCACAGAGTCGGACACGACTGAAGCGACTTAGAAGCAGCAGCAATGTATTTATGTCAAACCTAATCTCCCAGTACATCCCACCGTCCCCTTCCCCATCCTCCACATCCACACGCCAGTTCTCTACATCTGCATTTCTATTCCTGCCCTGCAAATAAGTTCATCTATGCAATTTTTCTAGATTCTAGGTGATGCCACCCCAAGTGTCTTCATGCATACAGTCTTATTCTTCTGTTCAACATTTTCTTCAGATAAATTCCCAAGAGTGGGATTACTTGGTCAGAGACTATGAACATTTTATAACTTTTCAAATTTGCTGCCAAGTTTGCAGCCAGATTTTTTGTTCTTGAAGTAGACAATAGGCAGCACTAGTGGTAAAGAATCTGCCTGCCATGCAAGAGACCTGGGTTTGATCGCTCGGTTAGAAAGATCCAGGAAGATCCTCTGGAAAAGGGGATGGCTACCCACTTCAGTGTTCTTGCCTGGAGAATTCCATGGACAGAGGGGCCTGGTGGGCTACAGTCCATGGGGTCACAAAGAGTCAGACACAACTGAATGACTAAGCACAGCACAGCATACTGAGAGAAAGAGGGCTTCCCAGGTGGCGCTAGTGCTAAAGAACCCGCCTGCCAACGCAGGAGATAAGAGATGTGAGTTTGATCCCTGGGTCAGGAAGATCCTCTGTAGTAGGAAATGGCAACCCACTCCAGTATTCTTGCCTGGAGAATTCCATGGACAAAGGAGCCTGGCGAGCTACAGTCCATAGGGTCTCAAAGAGTCAGACACGACTGAAGCGACTTAGCATGCACATCCTGAGAGATGAAAACTTTGACTGAGATAACAGGGGCCAACGTCTTCTTTCAGAAAAGAGGCTCTGAAATCTACACACTGAGGGAGAGCAACTTGATTGGCACTGGATGTCAGGCTCCTTTTTGTTCACAGGAGATGCAACATTGCTCTGGAGCCAGAGAACAGAGGCTGCCTCAGAAGACTGAGGCAAATCCCAGTTCTTAGCAGTTGTGTGACTTTGGTAAAACCATTTAACCATCTATACAAAATAAGAGATCATACTATTTAACATGGGGATAATTTTATATATTATTTTATAAAATATAAGATTACTGGTGTTCATGTCTTGCCACATTATGAAATGCTTGCATCACCTTCTCGGGTCTTCCTCTTCTTCTCGTTGACTTTTCCATCTCCACAGATGAGAAACATGTGCCAGATATAGGTCAACAGGAGTATGGGAGTGGGGAGGGAGGGGACAAAGAAAAGAAAATCTAGATTCTTCTCAATGCTGGTTAGCATGAAAACACAAGAATGCACTTTGTATCGGGGCAGCTTTTGCATTCACAAATGGAAAATTACAGCCCCCACTACCAAGTGAGTCTGTCAGGATGGCAACATTTTTTCATTTACCTGGATGTGTTTCTGTGTCACTCTGAAGAGAGTTGCTTCCTCATGGAGCTTTGTAAGACCTCAGTCAGATAATGTGTGCAAAATAGTAACCACCCTGTTATTCATTCACTGTGGCTCTGTGCTGGGAACTGTGTGCTTCATCTGTGTTATTTGCCTAAGCTGGTCTTCCTAGAAACTCTGAATTGGGTTTGATTATTATCTTCATTTTGTAAGGAAATCATGGCTCAGAAGTTAAGGGACTCTCGGGGACACCGAGTAAGTGATAGGACTGAGATTCAATCCCTAGTGCTGTTTGATACTGTGTGTGTGCATGCTAAGTCACTTCAGTGGTGTCCAACTCGTTGCGACCCCATGGACTATAACCCTCCAGATTCCTCTGTCCATGGGGATTCTCTAGGCAAGAATACTGGAGTGGGTTGCCATGCCCTCCTCCAGGGCATCTTCCCAACCCAGGGACCGAACCTGTGTCTCTTATGTCTCCTGCGTTGGCAGGCGGGTTCTCTACCACTCGCACCACCTGGGAAGCTGCATTTGATACTAAAGGCCATGAACTACCTCTAAGAGGGAGGGCACTATGACTGTAAAATGCCATCCCAACTGGCAGAACAGGACACAGGCCTCCATTAGGGATTCAGGGTTTTTTAAGATGTAACTGCCTCCTAAATTTTCCTATCCTTTTTCTATCCCTCTGCAGAACGACATGGGTTAAAAGAACCAAAGAGAGTGGAGGAGCTATGCAACAAGATCACAAGCAGCTTAAAAGAGCACCAGAGTAAGGGACAGGCTTTGGAGCCCACTGAACCCAAGGTCCTGCGTGCCCTGGTAGAGCTGCGGAAGATCTGCACCCTGGGCCTCCAGCGCATCTTCTACCTGAAGCTGGAAGACTTGGTGTCCCCACCTTCTATCATCGACAAGCTCTTCCTGGACACCCTGCCTTTCTGAGCAGGAGCAGCCTGAGCAGGGAGCTGCCTCATCTGCTAGCAGCCGCTTGCTAAGTAGCAGAGGGAGGGGGTCTGGACACCTACCATTTTCTGTCCTTCCTTAAGAGAGAAAGCAAGCTCCTGTCGAAAGGAAAGACTTTTTTTTTTTTTTTCCTGGCACTTTTCTTTACATCTGAAAGCCAGAAAACTTGCAGAGTATTGTGTTGGGGTTGTGTTTTATATTTAGGTTTTGGGGTTGGGGTGGGAGGGGGGTATAGTTCATGAGGGTTTTCTAAGAAATTGCTAACAAAGCACTTTTGGACAATGCTATCCCAGCAGGAAAAAAAAAAAAGGATAATATAACTTTTAAAACTCTTTTGGGGGAATACAATTATAGTTGGTTTGTATTTAAAAACAAGAACAGCCGAGGGTTGTTCACCAGGGTAGGATGTGGCTTGAGACTGATCCCTTTAGAATACACTTCTTGTATCAAGGGTATGTATGTGGTGCAAACAAAGCAGAAATTTCCTCTTCTTAGTTTATTTCTTCCTTTATTTTAACAAACAGTGAAAGGAGGATTACCTATACATCAGACATAGCAAAACAATAATGGCTGTTCGCTTCCATATACAAGTGCAATTTTTAAAGTGCTGTCTTACTAAGTCTTGTTTATTAACTCTCCTTTATTTTGTATGGAAATAAAAAGGAGGCAGTCATGTTAGCAAATGACACATACTAATTTCCCTAGCAGAGGCTCTGTCCACCTGCCCTGTAGAACCCTTCTGAGGTATGGTCCATCCAAGATTTTAGGCCATTCTTGATGGATCCAGACCCCTGCCCTAACTGTCCAACTGTCCTAAAGAGGGCTCAGATTATAAGACGGATTGCCACACAGCTTCTTTTTTATCATGTTTTGTAAATCCTGCCACAGTTCCCTAAACTTGCTTCAGTTATAGAAACTGACTGGCATTCATTCAGAAGCCCCAGGAGCATCATTCAATAAGTTTCAAGTATTTGAACCCTTGATGAGAACATGCAAATAAGTAGGAATGGATCATACAGGGTAAGCACCAGGGATAATAAGGTTTTTTAAAGTATATATAATTTAATTTTTGTTATTGGTTAATGAGACAATTTTGGAGAACAGGCAAGTCTTATTATAAAAAAAATAGTGTGAATGTAAGTACTAGAAAGAATTAGTGGGCTGCGTTTCAACATTCCGTGTTCGTACTCCCTTTTGTATGTTTATACTGTTAATGCCATATTATTATGAGATAATTTGTTGCATAGTGTCCTTATTTGTATAAACATTTGTATGCACGTTATATTGTAATAGCTTTGCCTGTATTTATTGCAAGACCACCAGCTCCTGGAAGCTGAGTTACAGAGTACTTAAATGGGGTGTTCACGGTGAATTTGGATACACCACTTAGAAATTAAATAAGCAAATATATATATAAATATAGCAGGTTACATATATATTTATAATGTGTCTTTTTATTAACCATTTGTAAAATAAATGTTACTTTCCATGCGGTTATTTTATGGTTCATTTGCAGTGACTTTTAAGGCAGTACTGTTTAGCACTTTGATATTAAAATTTTGCTTATGTTTTGCTAAATTCAAATAATGTTTGAAGATTTTTAGGTCTAAAAGTAACTTTATATTATATATACTCTGTATCAAGTCAAAATATCTTTGGCCATTTTGCTAAGAAACAAACTTTGAATGTCAAACTGATGTCATAGTAGTTTTTGTTAGCTTTAAATCATTTTTGCTTTAGTCTTTTTAAAGGAAACGTAACAAAACTATGCTGTTTATATTGTCATTAAATTATACAATCAAACAAATGCCAAATGATTGCCTAATTGCTGCAAAGGAGAGCCCAGATAGCAAATCATATATGTTTTCTTCAAGTGTCATTCTGATATGTGATCATGTATTATGTTTGTGTGAGCTTTTGTGAGAGATTATTTTTATATTAATATCAAGATGATAGGATCTGGAATGTTAGGATCTTGGAATGTTAGAAGGGGCCTGACTTGTCAGTTAGTCCACCCCTCCCTGAAATTCATAGAGAAGAGAACTGGGGCCCAGCAAAAGGCAGAGTTATGCAAGATCAAACAGCTGGTAACAAAATCAAGACTAGGACCTAATTCTTCTTTCCATGGTCTTTTTACTTAATTTACTGCATCTACAGGAAAACAGGCTTTTAAAAATAACCACTAATACTTACATTTTACCATGAGTAAAGTAGCACTTTTGCAGTAATTGTTTGAGTTCATATGCAGACATAATAGACGTTACTAAATATCAGGAAGCTAACATTTCATACAAGGTAGCTTCAGACCAAATTCAAGTTGAATTTGAATAAATTAGAAAGGTTGTGCATACATATAACCCTTTTGTGCACCGTTAGTCTTAGAATGTTAATCCTTGGTTTTTGTCATGTCTGTAAAGGAGAAGCAAAACAAAAAACCAGACCCTAGAGAAATGCTGTCACTTTTTATTTTTACACCCATTGGATTTAAGGAAAAAACTTTTTAGTCAATATTGATTGGTTGGAAGGAATGAAGAAGGTTTTTAGTTATAGGTCCAGACACTAGTGCTGAAAATAAAGATTATAGCCAGTGTTCTTCTGTCTTCCATAGTTACTACAACTATGAGAGCGCCCCCAAGCCCCCACCAAGTCATCTATCAATTCAGCTCTCTTTTTTTTTTGATCTTAATGTTGACATACAAGTTTATACAGAGTGGATGACCGAACTAGCTCAGAAGAGGACAGCAAAGAATTAAAGCAGGTGATCTCCCCTTGTGGGAGAGCTCTCTCAGTGCTAATATGCCTTCTGTGGGCAGAAATCAGGAATCCACCAGCTGTTAATGGAGAGTGCCTTGCTTCCATTTCAGACGGCAGAGTTTTCCAAAGTTTCTCTGCTCCTCTAACAGCATTGCTCTTTAGTGGGTGTTAACCTTGTGTTTGAAAGAAATGCTCTTGTACATTAACAATGTAAATTTAAATATTAAATTAAATTACATTTTATCACTGGCTACTGGTCTGTTGAATAAGCACGTTTCATTTAATGGTATTTTCTTAATCATTTATATAATGCTATTTGCTGTGAACTCTTAAAGTGAAGAAAGTGAAAGTGTTAGTAACTCAGTCATGTCCGACTCTTTGCAACCCCATGTGAACTCTTAAACATATCTCAAATGGATATTTTAAAGGCTTACTAGTGCTGAAAAATTAGTAGGCATTCTGAATCAGAAATATATTAAACTTCACTGATTGGGAAGAGGGACATTCCAAATTCAATAACTATCTATTGATTACTTCCTGCAAGCAAAGCACAATTGGGTGCTTTGAGGAGATACAAACATGCAGTGTATGAAGCTTTTGCTTTCAACTGTATATAGTCGAGTTAACAATTTGTTGCCTAAAAGTATCATTTAGGCATGTAAAGGATTTCTTTCTGTTTCACATTAATGGGATATCAGTCATTTGTGAACCAGAATTTATAATAATTGGGGTTAGAGTTCTCAAAGATTGCTACTCTGCCTTTTTGCTGAAGCTATTACTACTACATTGCTTAGAAATGCCCCTGTGGGCAATGCAAATACAATTTTTATTCAACACTGGCCCAAATATATGGGCTTCCCAGGTGGCACTAGTGGTAAAGAACCCAACTGCCAGTGCAGGAGACATAAGAGAAGCGGGTTCAGTCCCTGAGTGGGGAAGATCCCCTGGAGGAGGGCATGGCAACCCACTACATATCCTTGCCTGGAGAATCTGATGAACAGAGGAGCCTGGCAGGCTACAGGGTTGCAAAGAGTCAGACATGACTGAAGTGACTTAGCACATCCCAAACATATATTCAAAGTGAGTACAAATTTTTTTAAATTGGCGTATAATTGCTTTACAATGTCGTATTTCTGCTATACAATGAAGTGAATCAGCTATATGTATACATATATCCCTTCTCTCTTGGCTTTCCCTCCCCACCCCCATCCCACCCCTCTAGGTCATCACAGAGCACCAAGCTGAGCTCCCTGCGCTCCCTTTACAGGAGGTTCCCATTAGCTATCTATTTTACACATGGAAGTGTATTTATGTCAAACCTAATATCACAGTTCCAAATATGGGTTTTTTTCATGCCCTGATAGCTCAAAAACAGAAATGTGGGAGTTCTCATGATTTTCTTTATTAGTTCATACATAAAGTATTTTCTGTGACATCTAGGTGCTGTGTGTAGTCTAGGAGCCAAACACTTCTCTCTGCTTCTTGCCAGTACTTTCATTCCTCAACTATAAAATATTTGAAGAAGAGAATGAGAGATATAGTAAAGCACCATCTTGCATATAAATTCAAACATCAATGCCTGGACCAAAGGGATAAAAGAGAAGGGGAGTGGAGAAGCTCTTTCTTTGGGGACTCTAGGGGCAAAAGTCTGGTTTGAGTGGGGAAGGAGGCAAGAATGATCAGTTTTAGATAAGGGGCATATGCCTATGGATGAATTTCCAAAGGTAAAATGCACAAACATAACACAAGAATTGTTTTTTTTGTGCACAATTTTAACTGGCTTTTTTAAAAACGTGGTAAAACACACATAAAACATAACATTTTAACCATTTTTAAATGTACAGTGATGTTAAGACCACATATCGTTGTTTAAACAAGCTCCGGAACTCGTCTTACAGAGCTGAAGCTCTGTTCCCATTAAACAATAACTCTCTATTCCTCCCTCCCACAGTCCTGGTAACCAATATTCTTCTTCCTGTTTCTATGAATTTGACTACCTAGATACCTCATATGAGTGGACTCATACAGTGTTTGTCCTCTTGTGTCTGGCTTATTTTACCTAATATAATGTTCTCAAGATTCAGCATGTTATAGCATGTGTCAGAGTTTCCTTCTTTCTTAAGGCTAAATAACATTCCATAACAAATAATATATCACATCGTGTCACATGTCAATGGACACTTGATTTGCTTCCTCCTTTTGACTATTGTAATACTGGTGTGAACATGCATGTACAAATATTATCTTTTCAACACTTTGCTTTCAATTCTTTTGACTAAATGTTGACTTTGGGGCTTATAAGAAGCATAACGCAAATTAATTTCAACGATAATCTTGATTATATGTGATTTTTTTGCCTTAGGCACTGATTTCAGACTCTCCCCATTTTTTTCTATCAGGTAGCTTCATGACCAAGCTACTTATAAACTTTTGTTCTAAGACTAGGAGAAAAATGGAAAAGAACAAAATCAAAAAATGGAGAATACTAAAATCTGAGAGTATTAAATAGTCCATCATCTTGTCCAAATATTTGAAAAAGCCTGTACTTTGCCCAATTGGTTGAAAATCTCATCATGCTTCAAAGAGGGTGGTTCTTGTACCATCTGTTATCTGACACCCCTCACCATGAACAAAATTCTTCAAAAGATACTTCAGAAAATTATTCAGTGTCATTCTGAACTGCATTGTGACACTAACATAAACAATACTTTTTGTGTGTTCTATTCAGTTAGTTTTGCAAGCACACTGTCATTTCTGTTTTATTTTTTTTTAAAAATCTCAGCCCATATCATGGCTCTAACAGTGAGGCCAGGGATCACTGGCCCCTTACCTGATCACCTGCCATGATGCTGGTCATCCTCCAGGCTGGAGTTCTAAGAGTATTTGATTCGAGGAGAAGAGGAGACTCAACACTTACTAGGCATCTATTATGTGTGCCAGCTATCCTGATAGAAATGCTCATCCATGACATCACTTAATGCTCACTGTTTCTGAGAAAGTGTCATTATCCCCTGTCTGAAAATAGGGAAGGGAGCTAGGAGAGGTTGAGTACCTTGACTGACATCCCATGAGATTTGAGCGCATGTCTGTATGGCTCCAAAACCTCTGGCAGCCTTCCTGGAGCTTAGTCTTTAGACCCCTGCTTCCTCTCTGAGCACAGAGATCATTTACCCTGAGTTCCCGCTCATCAGCAAGTGGTAAGAAACTCTACCCAAGCACCAGAGCTACTAGCCTGTACTCTGTCACAACCTCATTTTCTCTTTCTGTCAAACTTATCACCTGTCCTACTAATTCTTCAGCCTCCTTGACTCAAGTTATCTACCATTTTGTCTCCAGGAACTTTGTCCCTCATTAGCCTTCGACTGCAGAGCCTTGTAATAAGGAAGCTCTGCTCCACTGTTGGAGTTCCTTTCTTGTGCTTTTCCCCTCTAAATACAAATGTTCTCTGTCTTCAGAGGGGACTTCAATCATTCAACGCTTCACAACTCTTTCCTGCCCCCAGCCAACTTCCCAATTTCCAGTTGATTTAAAATTTACACTCAGGCTCTGTCGTCAACAGCCTCAAAGTTGTCCTCCTTCAGATTCTAGAGTCACCTCTCTGTCGCCTTCTGACCATGTTCACTAAACGCACAAAGAGCAGCCTCCTCATCCCCAGAACCTACTTTCTGTGTCCCTGCAGTGGGGTGCTACAGCAAGTAGAGAACCAGGCAGTCCTTGATAATCTTGGAGTTGTTCTCTTCCCAGTAGCCAGGCCTTCATTTTGCACATTGAATATATGTGTTCCTAACACAATTTCCACCTTTTGTTCCTAAAATCTTAATTTCTTCAACCTGATTATTCCACCCTTACCCATTTTTTCCTGCCAGTTTCTAATCAATTGTTCAGAATTATACAAAGGTGTTTTTAAGTATATATTAAAAAAGACATGTAAGTATAATATCTTAACATAGCTGCTTTCATATGTTTCACTGTCCATATATACATATTTAGGGTTTTTTTCTTATTTAAAAAAATAGAGTACATCCTTATATATTTGCATTTTTGCTTCTTACATTTCCAAAAGAGCCTACATGAAACTAAAGTAATATAAAACTGGAAAAGTAAAACTGATTAAAAAAGTAAAATATTTCATATATACAAAAAATAAGACTAATTTAAAAGAAAAAATAATTGTAAAATGATTTGTACATACAAAACAATAATATAACAAACATGTATTAACTTATCACCCAATTCTAGAACTGTTGGAATCTCTATGACTCTCTAATAACATTCCTCACTTCTCCCCAGCAGCCTGAATTTTGGTTTATCATTGCATATATATGTATTCCTAAAGAACTTATTGTTTAGAGTTAGACTTTCAAAACTCTATATTAGTTGTATCATAATGTATACATTCTTTTGCAACTGGTTTTCTCTTTGCTCAAATTGTATTTTTCCATCTGTCAACAGATGGATAGATAAAGAAGATGTGTATATATATATATATATATATATATATATATATATATACACACACACACACAATGGAATATTATTCAGCCATAAAAAAGAAAGAAACAATGTCATTTGCAACAATATATATAGACCTTGAAATTGTCATACTGAGTAAAGGAAGTCAAATAGAGAAAGACAAATATCATATGATATAACTTATATGTGGATTCTAAAAAATGATAAAAATGAACTTATTTACAAAACAGAAACAGACTCAGAGACATAGAAAAAAGGTTTATGGTTGGTTACCAGAGGGGAAAGTGCTGTCTTGCTATACTGTTGGTATTGAGGCTTATGGTTACCAAAGGGGAAAGTGCTGTCTTGCTATACTTTTGGTAGTGAAGAAGAACATGCATTGACCTTCAGAAAGTATTGTGACTTGAATAGTTTAAATCTGAAAGAGCTGTAAGTATAGTGGCACTGTAACTATCATGTTCAGTACAGCAGGAAGCTTGACTTGGCTTATGAAGCCATTTTGGAGGGTAGTTTTGGTAGAATCATCCTGAGTATCTAGCACAATGCCCGGTTCAGCACAAACCCTTAGAAATGCTTACTGACTGAATTCAAGTTAGATATTCACTGATGGAGGTGGGAGATAGAAACTATATCAAATTCCCAAGAGATAGACTATGTCATGATTTTCAAAGTTGATATCTGGAGCAGAAGTGTCTAGTTTCATATTTTTCTGAATTTTAATGCCCAAGAGAGAGAAAGAAAAGCAAAAATTCAACACAACCCTTAGGAAGGTTTGTTTTTTTTTCCTTTCCCTGTAGAAAGCAGCTGTCAGTTTAACTTATCCCAAAATACTGTCAGTGATGAGCATGACTGAAAATGCGTTTTATCTGTAATTAGAGAGATTACATTAAACACTATTATTTGCAGACACACATTGAATTAACCCTAATCGAGGCTAGCAAATAGTAGAGCCTGCCTATTTTTCGCCTCCAAATTTTTAGAAAATTGTGACAGTTGACACACGAGGGACAATGCTGACAAGATTTCTTTCCATCAAATGCCAGACAGTAATTGTAATTGCCTTTAAAAATGTTTAAAGCAGTTTCGTTAGTAAATCAGAAGTTGTCACAAATCATGCTGATAGTTTCTAAACATGGAGGTTGTTGACTGTGCATTCCAATGTGAGTTTAATGAATTGATTTTCTAAGGAATTTAACTTTGCATCTGTTTTCAGGTGTAATTAATTCACTCTGATTAATGTGATTAGCATAGATATCAGTGGATTACACATGATGCCCTCTATTTATTCACTTATTTTTAATCTGCCACACTCTCCATTGGGAAATTATATAAGTGTTTTTTTTTGGGAAACATCTTGCTCATGGCTCTGATCACATTGGATTTCTGCAAAGCAGAATCCTGGTAGGAATTCATTGATTATTCACAGGCTTGGCAGCAATGTACTTTTGTTTGAGGGACCTATTAAAGTTTACACAGTCCCAGGCTTTAAAGAGCTTATAATCCAGAGGGGAAGATGAGACAAACATTCCGATGCAAGTCACTCACAAAGAAGAATGACTGCCCTCAGAGTCTTCCTTTTTTTGAGCATCTCTTCCCTCTTCTCCTTAAGTAATGCTATTACTTGTGTGTGAGCTCCATTGCTCAGTTGTGTTCGACTCTTCACGACCCCATGGACTGTATTGTAGCCTGCCAGGCTCCTCAGGTCCATGGGATTATCCCAGCAAGAATATTGGAGTGGGTTGCCATTTCCTCCTCCAGGGGATCTTCCTGACCCAGGGACCAAACCCACATCTCCTGAGTCTCCTGCATTGGTAAGCAGATTCTTAACCACTGAGCCACCTGGGGAGCATGCTATTACTTAAGGTATGTCAATAGTTCTTCTCTTCTCCAGTGCTTCCCACTATCCTGGGCACTCTTATTTGTGGCTTCAACCACCACTCTCAAATCTATATCTCTACTCTGTCCTTGCAGATGCCTCCAGATATCTTTACCTGGATAACCCATGGGTACTCCAAATTTAACATACGAAACCCAAATCTGCATCCAAATGTTTCCCTCCTGTCTTCCCAATTTCCGTAAATGGCTTCTCCATCCACCCAATCAGCCAAGCTCTACTATTATTGCAAGTCTCTGGACAGAAAAAATTCATTTATTTCCCATCGTTCTCCAAATTTAACATTCATTGGAATCATCTGGAAAGCTAATTAAAGCACAGTTTCCTGAGACTCATGCCCAGAAATTCTAATTCAACGGTCTGGAACGGGATCTATGAATTTGCAATTCTAACAAGCTCACAGGTGACAGCAAGGCTGTTGGGCCAGTGTCCGCAGTTTGAGAACCATTGCCCTAGATAATGAAAAAAACATAGACACATTTCCGTGAGCTGTCAATTCCCCATTCAGTGAGCAATCATTGCCAAAGAATGAAGGCCTAGGAAGTAAATCTCCTCTGGAGGAAGAATCTCTGCATCAACCAGAGACAGGATGAATTAATGAAGTGGCATGGGATTTAATTATTTCTTCATTCATCAGCCATGTTTTGAGTGCCTACTCTGTGCTCGGCACAGTACAAGGCACTGAGCTATACAATGCTGGATAAAAACACGACACAATCCAAGTTTTAACAAGTGAACTCAGGCACTCTCTTGAGACTTAATTTGTAAAATGGGAATCATAATGCCATTGTGTAAGCTGTATGAGAGATATCAAATAGAGAACTTATAGTAAGTGCCCAGTTCAGTGCCTGGAGCATTGATTCTCAATGAGGATAATGAATAATTGGTAACTAATTCTTTTATTGTAATGTGAAAATTAGCCACTCTAAAATGCTATGCAAATACTAGTTGTAATTATTTTTAGCATTGTTTCATAGACTCCACAATGAGTTTACCTAGGTAATTGGCTAGATTTTAACAATATAAGAAAAGACCCCAAACAATTGAAGACATGGTGGAACTTTGAGGGTTGTAGAGCCCAGCGTCTCTTCCATTCTTTAAGACTATTGAAATTTGGGTGTTAATAATATTTTCCAAACATCCTTCCAAAAAGACATTTTTTACATTATCATACTCTTTGATTAACTGTAATTATTCCAGGTAAATTGGAGTTGGTGTGGAAGCCAAGAGAAACAACAAAATCTGATGATTTTTACTAGATTCTAGGATTTCAAGAGTCACATTGTATGAAAGGAGGTGGATGTGGAGATAAAAAGAAAATACCTACTTCTCATCAAAGACTTATTGTTAATGACTAATTTATCATTAAAGACTAAATGTGTGTTTGCATGCTCTGTCATGTCCGGTTCTTTGCTGCTCCACGGACTGTAGCCCACCAGGTTCCTCTGTCCATGGAATTTTCCAGGCAAGAATACTGGAGTGGGTTCCATTTTCTCCTCCCAACCCCAGGATAGAACCCGCCTCTCTTATGTCTCCTGCATTGGCAGGTGGATTCTTTACTGTAAACGCCACCTGGGAAGCCCCGAAAGACTAAATGAGGTAGTTAAATGCTATAAAGGCTTTGAAAATAGAATTGATTTGAATCTATTGATATGGAAAATGGCAAAGATGGCTATATATATATATGTATATATGCATAATTTTGATTATAAAAGAGTACTGGTTTATTAATTATGTGTATATACATAAATGGAGGAGGGCATGGCAACTCACTCCAGTATTCTTGCCTGGAGAATATCATGGACAGAGGAACCTGGCAGGCTACAGTCCATAAGGTCGCAAAGACTTAGACACAGCTGAAGCGACTGAGCAAAAACACACACACACACATATACATAAACAGTGAAGTTCTGGAAAGATATATAACAAATTGTTAACAGTATTTATTTCTCTGTGGAATGATTATGATTACTCTCCAAAGATTAATCTGTATCGTCTAGATTTTTTTTTACTTCTTTTGCTTTTTCTTGCTTTTTTAAAACTGAAGTATAGTTGACTTACAATATCACGTTAGTTTAGATGTACAACATAGTGATTCAATATTTTTATAGATTATAATTTATAATTATAACTCCACACAAAGTTATTATAAAATATTGGCTATATTCTTTGTTCTGTGCATTACATCTGGTGTCTTATTTATTTTTTACCTAGTAGTTTATACTGCTTAGTCCCCTTCCCATATCTTGCCTTTCCCTCCACACCTCTCACTGCTAGTAACCACTAGTTTGTTCTCTATGAGTTGTTATTCTTTCATTTGTTTTAATTTTTAGGCTTCACATACAAGTGAAAACACAGTATTTGCTTTCTCTGTCTAATTTATTTCACTATGGATCATCCATGTTGCTGTAAATGGCAAAATTTCTTTCCTTTTCATGGCTAATATTCCATCATATATACTGTGGTGGTGGTGGTGGCTTAGTTGCTAAGTCGTGTCTGACTCTTGTGAACCTCATGGACTGTAGCCCACCAGGTTCCTCTGTCCATGGAATTTCCCAGGCTAGAATGCTGGAGAGGGTTGCCATTCCCCTCACCAGGGAATCTTCCTGACCCAGGGATCAAAACCCATGTCTCCTACATTGGCAGGCAGATTCTTTACACTGAGCCACCTGGGAAGCCCTATATATACTGTACACATATTCCATTATATATATATATATAGATATATCCATATATATCCATATATATCATATCTTCTTTGTCTGTTCACTGTTGGTGAAAACTTAACTATTGGAAATAAAGCTGCAGGGTGTATATATCATTTTGAATTTACACTTTTGTTTTCTTCAGATACATATCCAGGAATGGAATTGCTGGGTCATATAATAGTTTTAATTTTAGTTTATTGAGGAACTTCTGTACTGTTTTCCATAGTGGCTATGACGATTTATATTCCCACCAACAGTGTACTAGTGTTCATTTTTCTCCACATTCTCACCAACACTTGTTATTTGTTTTGTTTATTTTTTTATATTAGCCATTCTGACATGTGAGGTGGTAGCTTATTGTGATTTTGAATTGCAATCTCTGATAATTAGTGATGTTGAGCATCTTTTCATGTACCTGTTAGCCATCTGTACATCTTCTTTGGAAAAATGCCTGGTCAGGTCAGGTCCTCTGCCCATTTTTTGATCAGTTTTTTTTTTATATTGAACTGTACAAGCTTGTTATACATTTTAGATATTAACCCCTTATCAGACATATCATTTGGGAACATCTTCTCCCTTCAGTATGTTGTTTTTTATTTTGCCAATGGTTTTCTTTGCTGTGCAACAGCTTTTAAGTTTAATTAAGTCCAATTTGTTTAATTTTGCTTTTTTTTCTCTTGCCTGAGGAGACATATCCAAAAAGATATTGCTAAGACTGATGTCAGACTACAGTCTATGTTTTCTTCTAAAGGTTTTATGGTTTCCAGCCTTACATTTGCATCTTTAGTTCATTTTGAATTTATTTTTGTAGATGGTATGAGAAAATATTCTAACTTCTTTCTGCCCCATGTAGTTGCCCAGTTTTCCCAATACCACTTATTGAAGAGACTATTTTCCCCATTGCATAGTCTTGCCTCATTGTTGTGGATTAATTGACCATAGGTACATGGGTTTATTTCTAGGCTTTCTCTTCTGTTCCAAGGATCCATGTGTCTGTTTTTGTGCCAGCGCTATGCTGTTTTGAATGTTAATGTTAGTATGCTTGATGTCCCAGAGGGACTCATTTTTTAAAATTTGCTTTCCTTTTCACTGTTATGATTGGGCGATTTCCACTAGTCTATCCTCAAGATCAGGATTCCCAGCTGGCCCTAGTGGTAAAGAACTCGCCTGCCAATGCAGGAGACATAAGAGATGCGGGTTCGATCCCTGGGTCAGGAAGATCCCCTGGAGGAGGGCATGGCAATCTATTCCGGTGTTCTTGCCTGGAGAATCCCATGGACAGAGGAGCCTGGTGGGCAACAGTCCAAAGGGTTGCAAAGAGTCAGGCACGACTAAAGCAACTTAGCACGCAGGCATCCTCCAGATACTTATGCATTCTTTTGTATCACCTAATCTGCTTTTAATCCCTTCTAGTATGTTTTTCTTTTCAGTTATTATATTCAGCCTCTGGCTGGTTCTTGTTGATATTTTCTAGTACTTTGCTGAATTCCTCACTGTATCCATACTTTTCCCAAGTTCACTTAGTATTCTTATTACTATTGCTTCGAAGTCTTTATCAGTATTTGTCTCTCTTCCGTTAGAGAATTTTTCAAGGACTTTATCTTGTTTGAAATATATGCCTCTGTTTTCTCATTTTGCTCACCTTTCTTTGTTTGTCTCTATGAAATTAGGTGAAACAGTTACGTATCCTGGGCCTGAAGCATGACCTGGGTGTCCCCAGGTGATCTGTGGGTCCCCAGTGGCTTTAGTGGGAGAGCTGGATCTGAAGTGAGAGTGTGGGCCATGTCTCCCCCCAGGTTGCACCAGCAGTCACCACCTCGGTGGAAGGGAGGGCTGGAGTCACTGGGCTAGAGCCAGAGCCAAGTGTCAGTAGGAGTTTCTCCAGGCTCAGTGGCAGTCCCTGCCCTATGGCTCTATCATGGACAGGGCCAAGGCCTGAGGGGCTGCAGCAGCAGCCAAAAGGAAATCTCCACCTTGGTTGGGAGCCTGGTCAGGGCCCAAGGGCTTGGGGCGGCACTTCTGAGCCAGTGGCTCAGACGGTTAAGAATCTGCCTGTAGTGTGAGAAACGTGAGTTCCATCCCTGGGTTAGGAAGATCCCCTGGAAAAGGGAATGGCTACCCACTCCAGTATTCTTCCCTGGAGAATTTCATGGACAGAGGAGCCTGGCGGGCTACAGTCCATGGAGTCACAAAGAGTCGAACACAACTGAGTGACTAACACTTCTGAGCTGGTTCCACTTTGTCCCCCGTGTTTGGGCATGGTTAGAGGCTGGGTTGAGGTCAGAGGGTTTGGAGCCAAGGTGCTTGCAGTCACACTGCTGAGCTGGTTTTGTTCTCCCTGGTGTAAGGGCAGGCCAGCAGTGGCAGTCTCCAGCCTGTGTAGGGGCAGGGCCGGACTGAGCTGGTTCATCTCCCTCCAAGGGCAGGCACACTCACCAGCTGTGGTGGCCTCAGCCTTAACAGAGAGCTGGAAATGCTGGAGCAGGAAGCAGGAAATGCTGGAGCAGAAGCCTTGGGTTGGGTGAGGGACAGGCTTCAGGAGTCTTGGCCGGCCCTCAGAAGGCCAGGCAGGTTTCATTCAATTTGCTGCCTCCACACTGGGACTGGGAGCAAGCAAGTCTGTGCACATGATGTTTAAGAGTGGAGTCTCAGTTTCTTACAGCCCTCAGGCAGCCCCACTGGTTTCTAAACTGGTTCATCTTCCCAGTGTTGAACCCCAGGGTTGGGCTGCCTAATATGCGGCTTCTAACCCCTCACTCCATAGGGAGGATCCCCAAGCCTGTGATACCCCATCCTGTTCTGCATCACCAGATAGGGGTGTGAGTCCCGACTAGATCACTTCTCCTTCCCTCCTACCAGACTCTGTGGCTTCTTTATAGCCTTGGTCGCAGAAGAGTCATTCTGCCAGTTTTCCTGTCATTTTCAGTAATAGTTGCTCTATACATAGTTGTAGTTTTTATGAGTTCATTATGGAAAGGTGAATCCAGGGTCTTCCTACTCCTCCATCTTGATCCTATCTATTGTAGGTTCTAGATTTTATTCAACAACTATATAAGATTGGTGTAATATGCATTTAGAAAAGAGAGAGAGAGAGAGAATGAGGCCACAGGTCCTGCAGCAAGGAACAGGTAAACCTGTGCAAGCCTTATGGCAATGTTTCCAATCTTGGCTGCATATTAGTATCAACTAGGGAATCTTTTAAACATCTAATGGCTTGACTGTCCACAAGACAAATTAAATATAAATCTCTGGGGCTAGAACCTGGGCTTCAGTAATGTTTAAATATCCCCAGGTGTGTTCAATGTGTAGCCAAAATGGAGAACCACCGCCTCAGGAGAACTCCTGTATTTTCTTGCTCTCAGTAGGTCATGGGAGTCCTGGCTTATGAGGGGCTTCCTGGTCCTCACAACAAGGCTAGTCCCCAGGAAAGACATCAGTGTTCATTGGCTCCCAGTATGAACACAGCTGTATTCAGATTTTAAAATACTTTTGAAATGGATCAGGACTAGAAATGAGTTTGGCCACTGGATGAATATAGGGAGAAATAGTTGAAAGGAGATGAGTTAGAATATCTGGGTTCTTGGTGAGGTCAGTCATCCAACAGCTGTGTGATCTTAGGTTACTTTTCTCTGACCCTCAGGTTCCGCATGGCTCTGCCTCTCTGTGATGCTCTTAGGAATAAATGAACTAAAACACATGGAAAGAGCTTTGTGAAATGTAAGGTACTATATAAATATATATGAATACCAGACCATCTGACCTGTCTCTTGAGAAACCTGTATGCAGGTCAGGAAGCAACAGTTAGAACTGGACATGGAACAACAGACTGGTTCCAAATAGGAAAAGGAGTACATCAAGGCTGTATATTGTCACCCTGCTTATTTAACTTATATGCAGAGTACATCATGAGAAACGCTGGGCTGGAAGAAACACAAGCTGGAATCAAGATTGCCAGGAGAAATATCAATAACCTCAGATATGCGGATGACACCACCCTTATGGCAGAGAGTGAAGAAGAACTAAAGAGCCTCTTGATGAAGGTGAAGGAGGAGAGTGAAAAAGTTGGCTTAAAGCTCAACGTTCAGAAAACTAAGATCATGGCATCTGGTCCCATCACTCCATGGGAAATAGATGGGGAAACAGTGTCAGACTTTATTTTTTTGGGCTCCAGAATCACTGCTGATGGTGACTGCAGCCATGAAATTAAAAGACGCTTACTCCTTGGAAGGAAGGTTATGGCCAACCTAGATAGCATATTTAAAAGCAGAGACATTACTTTGCCAACAAAAGTCCGTCTAGTCAAGGCTATGGTTTTTCCAGTGGTCATGTGTGGATGTGAGAGTTGGATGGTGAAGAAAGCTGAGCGCCGAAGAATTGATGCTTTTGAGCTGTGCTGTTGGAGAAGACTCTTGAGAGTCCCTTGGACTGCAAGGAGATCCAATCAATCCATCCTAAAAGAGATCAATCCTGGGTGTTCATTGGAAGGTCTGATGTTGAGGCTGAGGCTCCAATACTTTGGCCAACTCATGCGAAGGGTTGACTCATTGGAAAAGACCCTAATGCTGGGTAGGATTGGGGGTGGGAGGAGAAGGGGACGAAAGAGGATGAGATGGTTGGATGGCATCACCGACTCAATGAACATGGGTTTGGGTAGACTCCGGGAGTTGGTGATGGAGAGGCCTGGCGTGCTGCAATTCATGGGGTCGCAAAGAGTCGGACACGACTGAGCGACTGAACTGAACTGAACTGATATAAATATCATTATTTTTTGTGACTAATAATATGAAGAATGTGCTCAGAGAAAGATAATATCTGAGGAAGACATAAGAAAAGGTTGAATTACCTTCTCATAGGAGACCCAGGCCTCTGGATGGACAGGGAGAACTAAACATTCAATATTGGGCAAATTCATGGACTGAAATGAAAAGCAATGACATGCTAAACATGAAACACTTCTTTCTCAGAAATCCAGAGAAGAGACTGTGAGAAAGATCTTCCATTTGCTTTTCTGATGGCTTCCAGGAATTTATCCCGAAGTGGTGATGTCCCAGAATAAATAGGTTTTCTTCTCATAATTATGCCAAAGGTTCTGAGAATGGGGTGAGTACAAGGCTGAATTCATTACTGAGACTGCTTGCAGTTTAACTTAGGTCCCAAGGAGGTGGTCTCTATGTTATCAAAAAATAATCCTTGCAGACAGCTTTTTGGGCTTCTCTGGTAGCTCAGCTGGTAAAGAATCCTCTTGCACTGCAGGAGACCTCAGTTCGATTCTGGGTTGGGAAGATCCCTGGAAATGGATAGGCTACCCACTCTAGTAATCTCGGGCTTCCCTGGTGGTTCAGAAGTTAAAGAATCTGTCCACAATGCGGGAGACCTGGGCTCAATCCCTGGGTTGGGAAGATCCCCTGGAAGAGGGCATGGCAACCCACTCTGGTATTCTTGCCTGGAGAACCCCCATGGACAGAGGAGCCTGGTGGGCTACAGTCCATGGGATCACAAAGAATCAGACACAACTTAGCGACTAAGCACACACACATAGCTTTTTAAATCAGTGGTTTTCCAGAATCCTTGCATCTGGACAATAGCTTACTTATGTCTCTAGGTTGACTTTTTATTTTCCTCTGAAATTGATTTATTCTTTGAAAATAATAGGCCCTGGAAAGAATTTTACTGCAGTACTGTCTGTGGGAGGAGCTCAGCATTAGATAGGGCCATCTGAGGTATCATTTGACATGGGTCATGGATGGAGAGAGCTGAGAGCCCTTTAAGCACAGAGACGATGACTTTTTCATCTCTTTGTATGCCCTGCATATGCAGGACCCAGAAAAAGTACACAGTGACTCAATTCCCTGGAAGCATCTCTTGTAGACACAGTTCCTATTTATGGTAGGAAATTCATAAATATTTGTGGAAAGAATAAAATTGTCATCAGGTCTAACACACTGACAACATCCACTATTGTGCAAGTGTGTTTCTCCTCTGTTCATCTTAGCCCATTATCAGCTGCAACTTCTCCCATAACATGGAGATCTACTGCCCACATTCTCAGGGTTAATACAGATCTACATTGAAGATTAACCATAGACTTTTGTGGTACATTATAGTTGTATTATTGAGCTGGATCTTTGGAACTTTAGGAAGAATGAATGCTGTAATGCTGCTGCTGCTGCTGCTAAGTCGTGTCATTCGTGTCCAACTCTGTGCGACCCCATAGATGGCAGCCCACCAGGCTCCCCCGTCCCTAGGATTCTCCAGGCAAGAACACTGGAGTGGGTTGCCATTTCCTTCTCCAATGCAGGAAAGTGAAAAGTGAAAGTGAAGTCGCTCAGTCGTGTCCGACTCTTCGTGATCCCGTGGACTGCAGTCTACCAGGCTCCTCCATCCATGGGATTTTCCAGGCAAGAACACTGGAGTGCAGTGCCATTGCCTTCTCCAGAATGGTGTAATAATCCAGGCAAAATACACAGGAAACCTGAGTAGCAGGTTTCTAGCTTGGTTTCTGAGTTGATGATGCTGCTATTCACTGATACATGAAGGAGATATAGTTTCGAGGGGAAATAAAGAGTATTGGGGCTTCCCAGGTGGTGCTAGTGGTAAAGAACCCACCTGCCAATGCACCTGCCAATCATAAGACACAGGTTCGATCCCTGGGTCAGGAAGATCCTCTGGAGAAGGAATGGCTACCCACTCCACTATTCTTTACTGGACAATTCCACGGATAGAGGAGGCTGGTGGGCTGCAGTCCACAGGGTTGCAAAGAGTCAGACACAACTGAACCAACTTAGCACACACACGCGCGCAAGACATATTTAGTTATGGACATGCTGAGAAACAGTGACAAACTTCATTTTGAGGGGCTCCAAGATCACTGCAGATGGTGACTGCAGCCATGAAATTAAAAGATGCTTGCTCCTTGGAAGAAAAGTTATGACCGACCTAGACAGTATATTAAAAAGCAGAGATATTACTTTACCAGCAAAGGTCCATCTAATCAAAGCTTTGGTTTTTCCAGTAGTCATGTATGGATGTGAGAGTTGGACTATAAAGAAAGCCGAGGGCTGAAGAAATGATGCTTTTTTTTTTTTTTAATTTTATAAATTTATTTATTTTAGTTGGGGGCTAATTACTTTACAATATTGTAATAGTTTTTGCCATACATTGACATGAATCAGCCATGGGTTTACATGTGTTCCCCTTCCTGGACCCCCCACCCACCTCCCTCCCCATCCCATCCCTCTGGGTCATCCCATTGCCCCTGCCCTGAGCCCTTGTCTCATGCATCGAACATGGAATGGTGTTCTGTTTCACATACGATAATATACATGTTTCAATGCTATTCTCCCAGAACGTCCCACCCTCACCTTCTCCCTCAGAGTCCATAAAATTGTTCCATGCATCTGTGTCTCTTATTCTGACTCGCATATAGGGTTATCATTACCATCTTTCAAATTGAATTGATGCTTTTGAACTGTGGTGTTGGAGAAGACTCTTGAGAGTTCCTTGGACAGCAAGGAGACCCAACCAGTCCATCCTAAAGGAAATCAGTACTGAATATTCATTGTAAGGACTGATGTTGAAGCTGAAACTCCAATACTTTGGCCACCTGATGCGAAGAACCAACTCCCTGGAAAAGAACCTGATGCTGGAAATGATTGAAGGCGGGAAGAGAAGGGGATGACAGAGGATGAGATGGTGGGATGACATCACTGACTCAATGAACATGAGTTTGAGTAAGCTCCAGGAGTTGGTGATGGACAGGGAAGCCTGGCATACTAAAGTTCATGGGGTCGCAAAGAGTAGGACACAACTGAGCAACTGAACTGAGCTGAACTGAACGCTGAGTTGTAGCTGCCTGTCTATCATCCAGGTGGCAGTATTGAGTAGATCGTTGGATATGCAGGTATGAAACTCAGGAGACACCTGAATATATTCTTGAGCACTATCAACATACAATTGTGACAGAAATCCAGGAGGGGGAAATGAGTTTAGGGAGAAGAACAATGAGAGAAGTTTTAAGAGGAAGAATGTGACAGGCCTGTTGCAGAGGATTGAGAAGAAAGGTGAAAATGGACATGGCTTTAAAGAGGAGAGAATCGTGTGGAAAGGGACCTGAGGTCAAGAGATAGATTTTTAAAGATCAGAAAAACATGTTTAAATGCTAATGGAAAGGATAAGATGGGCCTGCCAAGCACCTCTGTATCAGTTCATCATCACATCTGATCAAAATAACCCTCAGAAAGGGTTGACTTCAGCCTTTCAAATCTAGCACAAATTCCTCTCTTGGCCAACTCTAACTCATACAAAAAAAAAGGAATTCTAGGAAATGAAGTTCTCAGTTTATCCAAATTGACATATCACAATCCAGTATAGTACATCTCTTGTCAACTTGGTGTCTATGCACACTTCTTAAACTATATGTAATTTTCAAATAAAATCATCAAGACCATGCTTCTGTAAAACATTATTGTTCTTCACACAACTGAAAACATGCTAACCATCTCCTAATCAAAAGATACAGAAAGTCCACTTCATCTAGCGTGAAGAGCAAAATTTTGCCATTCATTAGGGACTATACTGAATCTTCAAAAGGCTACTACATAATTCAATCAGGTGAGCTATTTCCAGGTGATGGGAAAATGACTTGTTCTCTGTAAAATGAGTTCCTTGGTCGGAAATAAGGTTCTGTGGGATATTATGATGACGCAGAGGGCGTTCTGCAAGTCCATACAGAGATGGATGTTTTTGGAAGAATCAGTGAGGAGGGGAAAGCAAATCCATACACAAAATAAGGATCTATTCTAGTAAGAACAATGTACTTCACTATCTATGGTGGAACTGGCTCAATATAATCAGTCTGATGGGATTCCCTGGTGGCTCAGACGGTAAAGCGTCTGCCTGCAGTGTGGGAGATCTGGGTTCGATCCCTTGGTCGGGAAGATCTCCTGGAGAAGGGAATGGCAACCCACTCCAGTACTCTTGCCTAGAAAATTCCATGGATGGAGAAGCCTGGTGGGCTATAGTCCATGGGGTCACAAAGAGTCGGACATGACTGAGTGACTTCACTTTCACTTTTCACTTTTCGATCAGTCTGATGCCAGGTGACCTGAAAAATAGTACCGTATCTTTGATTGGTGTTGGTCTTTGGTGTTGGCAGTCAGAGACCCAGTAGTGGAGGTAACCAGATCAGCAACATGGGCAACCTTTGTCCCTGCAGCCAATGGCCCCTTTATTTATGAGTGCCTTGGGCAAGGACAGGAGTGACTGGGGAAAGAGATGGACTGACATCCACAAAACAGATCTTGCTGTTTGGTTAGCATTCATTTGGGACACAAATATCATATTCTGTACTCTTTCAAAGAGGTTTATCCTCATACTTCTCCAGAACTTACTGCCTCCAATTCTCCAGTCATCTTCCTTCCAAGTCCAAACTCTTAGGGATTTGCTCATGAGTTAATGTAGAGAAATACCTTTGTTCATCCCTTCTTCCAGGCAAATTAACCAACCAGGTGTACTGCTTGGAGTTTTGCCCACTGGGAAAATTTCTCAACACTGTCCTCATAGCCACACCTGAGTGGAGCTTGAGTGCTGCAGGCATCCCATTTCAACTTCTGCCAGTACTTTTGGGCGATGATTTAGAATGAGAGGCTGAAGAGGTGTGTGAGCTTAGAGACTCCCTGGAGGGGGAAGAATTTTGAAGAGAAAAGAAAGCTGCTGTCCACAATGGAACAATGGGGAAAGAACAGAGATATTTAACAGATTTTATTAAGGTTTAAAATACACTTTTGTAATATATATAGAACCTCCTCCCCTAGTCCCACAGGATTTTCAGTAAAACACCTATTTCTCATCCGTGCTGGAAGAGGTGGACCTACAGTGGGAATACATCAAAATGCTGAGTGCCATCTCAACAGTAGGCCTGGAGCAAGAGCTGTAGATGCTCCCAGGAAGCCTGCCATACTCCTGTCATATAGGCAAAAACCAATGCAAAGCACTGTTATTAAGTTGCTGTGAGTAGTTTCTACCCTGCAAGAATATACTTTGAGGCAGATTGCCCTTCATTTCAGAAGGCTAAAGCCCTGGACTGGCCCTTTAGTTACCCAAATATAAAACAAGTTTCCCCCTGTTCTTGAGAAGCTCTGTGATGTAATGGGAATACAGATATTTTAGCCTAAAAACTAACTGACTGTGGTATAATATAAATTGTCCTGGCTAGATTTTAGCAGCCAAAATTGTGCATCTACATATTTTGTTGCTTATTCTGGGGGAAATGTTTATTTCCTCTGTAGAAAGTAAAACTGGATGTTCTTCACCTGGAAGTGGGAGAGATGCATGTGCCCTTATGTGAAGAAATAAGAAGCTGTGAGGAAGAGAAGAGGTACATGTAAGTAAGATCTTCACTCACCCTGGAATAGTCTTTAAAAGCTGGGCTTGGTCTGATGCCTGCCAGCTGTTTAGTGTCCTGTACATGGGGCCTGTGGTTAAGAGCATGGGCTCTGGGCTTAGATCGCCTTCATCTGAATCCCTCTCTATCATTTACAGCCTGTCTTGCCTTGAGCAAATTACCTAACTTCTCTGTTACTCACTTTCCTTATTTTAAAATTGGAGGGATGATCGTTGTTACTCTATAAAGTTGTTGGAAGGATTGAAATGAGTATGTAGAGAGTTTAGCATAATGTTTGGCAAATAGTAATATCTCAACACATTTTAGAATAATCAAGGAAATACTGATATTAGGCTATCAATGCTATAATTCTTTTTGAGGGAACCAGTAGGTGAGGCCACACTCCTTCAGGGAGGTTGGGCTTCCTCATTGCTTGATGGCTGGATTCTAAAAGTGAGCTTCAAAAAATGGGCCAAAGAACTAAACAGACATTTCTCCAAAGAAGACATACAGATGGCTAACAAACACATGAAAAGATGCTCAACATCACTCATTATTAGAGAAATGCAAATCAAAACCACAATGAGGTATCATTTCACACCAGTCAGAATGGCTGCTATCCAAAAGTCTACAAGCAATAAATGCTGGAGAGGGTGTGGAGTAAAGGGAACCCTCTTACCCTGTTGGTGGGAATGCAAACTAGTACAGCCACTATGGAGAACAGTGTGGAGATTCCTTAAAAAACTGGGAATAAAACTGCCATATGACCCAGCAATCCCACTGCTGGGCATATACACCGAGGAAACCAGAATTGAAAGAGACGCGTGTACCCCAATGTTCATCGCAGCACTGTTTACAATAGCCAGGACATGGAAGCAACCTAGATGTCCATCAGCAGACGAATGGATAAGGAAGCTGTGGTACATATACACAATGGAATATTACTCAGCCATTAAAAAAAATACATTTGAATCGGTTCTACTGAGATGGATGAAACTGGAGCCCATTATACAGAGTGAAGTAAGCCAGAAAGAAAAACAACAATACAGTATACTAATGCATATATATGGAATTTGAAAGAAGGTAACGATAACCCTATATGTGAGACAGAATAAGAGACACAGATGCATAGAACAATTTTATGGACTCTGAGGGAGAAGGTGAGGGTGGGACGTTCTGGGAGAATAGCATTGAAACATGTATATTATCATATGTGAAACAGAACACCATTCCATGTTCGATGCATGAGACAAGGGCTCAGGGCCGGGGCAATGGGATGACCCAGAGGGATGGGATGGGGAGGGAGGTGGGTGGGGGGTCCAGGAAGGGGAACACATGTAAACCCATGGCTGATTCATGTCAATGTATGGCAAAAGCTATTACAATATTGTAAAGTAATTAGCCCCCAACTAAAATAAATAAATTTATAAAAAAATAAAGTAAAAAATAAAATAAAAATAAAAGTGAGCTTCATAAGACAGCCAGGCAGAAACTTCATACCTTATTATAATTTAACCTTGGAAGTCACATAGTGTCGCTTCTTTCAACCACAAATCCACCTGTTTCTAGGGCAGGGGACATAGATTCCACTTCTCTATGGGAGGATGGTCAAAGTCACATTTAAGTAAGAGCATGTGGAGTGGAAGTTATTCTTTTGGTCATGTTCTGAAAATATAATCTGCCACAGGTGGATGGCACTACCAAACTGCTCTCTTGCCTGGGTTTGGGGAAATTCTTTTAACATCCCTCCACACCTGGGACTCAAAAGCTAAATGAGCAAAGTTCTACTTGGGAGTCCATTAGGGTAGCATTCCTTTAAAAGGTAGAATTGGAAAAGTTGATTGCACGAAATGTTATCAGCTGGAAGGAAAAAATCTCTTTCAACACAGTGAGTAGAAGAATAGGGACAAACAATTATGGAAAAGTAGGAGCAATAGAGGGCTTCCCAGGTGGCACTAGTGATAAAGAACCTGCCTGCAAATGCAGGAGATATAAGAGATACCAGTTCAATCCCTGGGTCAGGAAAATCACCTGGAGGAGGGCATGGCTATCCACTCCAGTATTCTTGCCTGGAGAACCCCATGCACAGAGGAACCTGGTAGGCTACAGTCCATGGGGTTGCAAAGAGTTGGACATGACTGAAGCAACTTAGCATGCATGCAGGAGCAATAGAGCAATAGAAGCAAATCATGCCTGGAGAAGCAATGGAGAACAGTAGCAGCAGGATGAAAAATGGGGAGAAACAGCAGATGGATGAAGGTCATAAAAGGAAAAAATAGTTTCTGTGAAACATGAATAAATCTTGGAAAAATTTAGCCAATCTTTTTTCCTTTACTTTTAAAAATATTCTATTAAGGTTCATTCTCATTTAAAAATTTTTAAGCAATATAAGAAGGTTAAGATGAGAACATACATCACCTACGATCTTACAACTTCAAAATAATAATCATCAAATTAGGTGAACACCATGCCATATCTTGCTCTCTCTTACCTTCCATATACATACATACACATACACAAAGGACAGCTAGCCAACTAGTTAAAGAGAAAGGCAAAAAATAAAATAAAATTTTATAAATTCAGGATCAAATTATACATGTTTTTTAATAAAGGCTTACATTTTATATTATCTTAATAATTTATATCCCCCTAAATTAAGCCTTGTTAAAAATGCAGGGTGTCAAATACTGAGCAGAAACATCTGTAGCTTTTTACATTATGGATTTAGATACAGGCTGCTTTCTTCTTAATTTTCTAGAACAATTTATTTTATTGATTTATTTTTGGCCACACCGGGTCTTTGTTTGCTGTGCGTGGGCTTTCTCTAGTTGCAGTGAGCAGGGGCTACTCTTCACTGCAATACATAGGCTTCTTGTGGTGGCTTCTCCTGTTATGGAGCACAGGCTCTAGGTGTATGGGCTTTCATATTTGCAGTTCGCAGGCTCAGTAGTTGTGGCACACAGGCTTCGTTGCTCCTTAGTATGTGGAATCTTCTTGGACCAGGGATTGAACCTGTGCCCCCTGCATTGGCAGATGGATTCTTATCCATTGTACCTCCAGGGAAATCCTGGACAATTTTTATATTCACTCACCAGCTAGTGAGCTAGATATTTCTTACCAAACACATTGAACTTCTCATGAAACCTTTCTGGAATAAAAGGATGAAAAAAGAACAAAATCTGAGACTCTTCAAAATTTAGCTGACTTTGACTTACAAAGAGTATAAGTTAAGTGCCCCCTCCCATTTTAATTGAGGGGGCATTAACTGAGAGAAATTATTTGTTGATAATGTGATAACACTAAGTATTCTGTCATATTCAGGAGTGACAGCTCAAATGGGGACCATACTTCTAAGAGGCGGTGACATCTCAGAACTACATAGTAATTTACTATCATTGATTCTTATAAATTTGCTTTAACAGGTATACTACTATATTCATTTCTTAAATGATTGTATGACATTAAATTAGGGATTTTTCAATGTCATATCTTTTATTCATTTTGTTAAGCATCCTGTATCCTAATTTGTGTTATCTCTGAATCTAGGTTATACTTCTGGAGTTTGTCAAACTATTTCGGCACCACTACCCAGAACATTTTAGCACCAGGTGGCAGCAAAATCTGAGAGTTGAGATAAAAGTAAACAATTAAGAATTTGCCTCAAACCTCAGGATAGTTAATAAGGTGTAACAAATGCATTACTTCCCCCACTTCCCTAGTTTCTGTTTAGATCTCTCTCTCTCTCATTTTACTGAGTGATTACCCAAAACGTGCACATACCCACCCACTGCCCTCCATACACTCACATGTACTCTTGAAGACACAGAGAAAGCAGCCAGTAACCCCGCCAAGTGGACTATGCTGGAAACTAGCTTCAGAAATTCAAGAACTAGGATAGTCCAGAGCATAGAAAGCCAGCAGAATAAATCAAATTGGAATCTGTTAGGAAAATCCAGGGTCTAAAGGACCAGAGACCAAGCTCAGACATTAATTCCAAAAAACTAGAAGCAGAACCAAAGTCAGGTAGCTGAATAAAACAAAGAGGAGGTGTAAAGCAAGAGCAGGTAAGAAACTTAACAGCAACTCACCTTTAGAGGTCAGCAAGGGCAAGTGCTTGGTTATTTTGAGCTCACCCAAAGAGACAGAAAAGAAACTAGAGTCGTGCTCTCTTCTTAAGCGTATCTAAGTGTTAACGACATCATCTCTACAAAATTCTCCATTCTTTATGGACTGACCAAAGAGCAGGATTCTGGAATCTCTTTTTGGTTTTACCTTGTACTTACTGGATGGTTCACACTGGCTATTTCCAAGCTCAGGTGACTCCTTCATCAGATGAGAGTTAGTGCTAGTCTAGTCTTGCCAGAAGAGGTGGCAGTGATTTGGGATGGCAGCTCTAATTTGCTCTTATTTAAGAAGCACTGCCTTCGTCACTTCAGATTTTATCTGGCTAGGGTCTGGTACTTAAGCTGTCAAACCAGATAGAAATGCATACTTTTTTTTTTTTGAAATGCAAACTTCTTAAACACAAATACAAGATCATTTTAAAGTCCATTCAAACAGATTTTTTTAGTTGGAGAGTAACCCAAAATTGTCAAGCAACTTTCCTTTCAGATGCTTCCTTAATCACGATAAAGTTCCAAATAGCATTTTTCAATAATTGTATTTTGTGGCTTTTTTTTTAATGGGTGTTAGACCTTTTAGGCATCTTTGATCCTTTTTTCCTACTTGTTGAAAAGGATCACAGTTCAGTCCTTGGAACATGCATCAAACTCATCATCATCTGAAGAATCTCTAAAAGGTTTGCAAGGGACTCTATTGTCATCTTTCTTTATTTCTGAAGCTTCCCACACAACTGCATGGCTGTAAAAACGGATTTTCACATCATATGTCTAAAGAAAAACAAATGTCTTTGTTCCATGGTGCATTTCAGAAGATTAACAGGTGTTAACAGATGGGAGGTGTTTGCTCTTAAGAATAAAAGATCTATCATAGTAATTGTCTCTTAAGAAGTAGCCGTGTTCATTTCTGAACTTGCAAACCAAGACGTGGACTGTCTTTATCGAGCAGGTGTTTGTGACAGCTAGCAACAAGAAGGAATCAAAGTACCCCATGGTAGAGAGTTGCTAGGTACTCGGAGAGGCCTCAAAGTGGCAGTACCTCCATGTTCCAGGGTTACATCTTGGAACCTGATTTTACAACACGGTGAGAGTGGATTTCTCTATGTCTCTCTCTCTCTCTCAGACGAAGACTTACTATTAAACTCTGAAATATAAACCAAGAAACTTCCTTATTAACTTATAATTAGGAACTTGGCTCCTCTGATTTCTATCTGTCCCCTATAAACAGATCTACAAAGAAAGTCAGATTATTATCACAAATCTGTTGTACATTAGCATAGATTCAGAGTAAGGGGAATTGGCAGATGATTCAAATGTTTACTAGCATTAACTTTGATAAAGCCCAGTGCACTCATCTCCTCAAGGAATAAGATAGATCAAATCCCTCACTTGTTTCTTTACCTGAATTTGATCAAATAGATTTTCTAGTTCTGATGTTTTATATTCAATTTCAATATGATTTCCATTTTCTTCTGGTGCGAATGGAAGCATAATAGGAAATCAAGAGTCAAGACAAACCACAGTAGTAGAGAACCTTGGCTCAAGATATATGAGGAGCAAGAAAGAGCTCTCGAAACAGTCTGCATGACTTCAACTCTCTAGATAAATTCTGTTGCATAATGTACAAGAAACATAGACACTGTTTATCATCCTCTGAGCCATTTTGAGACATCACAGAAATGAGAAGAGGTGCTTGAACACTAAAAATAAGTGTATGTTCTGACTTTTTGAAAAAGGAAATTATTTGATCCTGCAAAGACAGGAAAAGTAAGTTTAATGCAAACCTCTGGAAAAATTCAAGCAGATTATTGAGTGTAGAAAAGAATGCAAGGGTGACCAGGAAGCAATATGAGTTTACTACAAATGCATCAGCCATTCAACAAGTTCATCACTTACATTCTAGGCTGCATTATTAGTAGATACATTTATTTGTTGGTTTATCAGATTTAAGATAAACCTAAATTTAAATCATAAAATCAACTGGATGGTATTTAATTTTCTTTCTATGTCCCAAGTCAGTTCATGTATCAGCAATTATTTATTCCTCAGAAGTCTGGGTAAAACTCAGCAGTGAGTCCATCCTGACCAAGTTCCCACTCTAGCTCCTGCAGTCACCCTGAAGGCAATGTTTTCATTCTAATAATATTGCCTTCATATGGAACATCTCTAATTCCACTTTCAGAATTTTCTTCTGAAGTTTACTTTCTGTCTTTACAGGTAGAAAGTTATTGCCCTAGGAGAATGGATTTTTAACTTTTCCATAAATAGTCAAGTCTGTGCTGTGCTGTGCTAATTCACTTGGGTTGTCTCTGACTCGTTGCGACCCTGTGGACTGTAGCCCACCAGGCTCCTGTCTATGGGATTCTCCAGGCAAGAATACTGGGTGGGTTGCTGTGCCCTCTTCCAAGGGATCTTCCCCACCCACAGATCAAACCTGTGCGTCTCTGTACTGGCAGGCGGGTTCTTTACCACTAGCGCCATCTGGGAAGCCCTATAGTCAAGTCTACTAGAAACATAAAACATGAACTTTAATTACCTAGCCAATTGAATTAAGTGAGAAAGCCAAGGAAACTGATTTAGTTGGGGGTCTTATAAATTGGCTCTGAAAGTAATCTCTAAACAGGGATTTATTTTTAATGGAGGAGAATATCCCTAATACTTTCAAATTCTTAAAGATTGTCTTGCTTTCAAATATTTAAAAATGTAACTTTAAAATGATAAGGGATATTGAATACAGGAAGACATACAGACTTTTCTATGTCTTCCTTTCTTCTGATCTAGCAATGTAATTCTAGCATTATAAAAATCTTCTAGTAACAGAACAGGTTACATTCCATTTCAAATGCAGTTTTATATGTATGATTTAAAAAAAAAAACAGGATAACAGATTTTATCTCCTAATGCTCTGATAGGCTGTAAATCAGCTGTTTTATTTAAACTTAAATAGAATTTTTTAAACACACAGAAGCAAAGATTTAGGTAGTCTTAAGTTTGTATCTTTTCTTAAAGTCTTTTGAAAACAAAATTCAAATTTTAAATGCAAAAATATTCAGTTACCAGTAGATTCACATTATGTTCAAGTGCTATGTTATACAGGACTTTAACAAAATTTTTAAAAGTTAGGAGATCAGCAGTATAACCAGAGAGTAACGTCTGTAAAGTTATTTTCCCAATCTGCCTCATCCATGCAAATTTCTTCTGGGGACATTTTAAATACTCTTCACAAGAAGTTGATTAAGTAAGAAATTGAAAATAAGGAATGATCTTCAATTATTTTTATCTTACCCTTATTCCAAAAAGGATTAAAGATGATTTACAAAACTATATATAATTCAACAAAATTTTATTTTTTAAATTTATTTTTTATTGAAGTATAGTTGATTTTCAATGTTGTGCCAATTTCTGCTATACAGCAAAGTGACTCAGTTTTATACATTCTTTTTTGATATTCTTTTCCATTGTGGTTTATCCCATGAGACTGGATATAGTCCCCTGTGCTATACAGTAGGACTTTGTTGTTTTTACATTCTAAATTCAACAAAAAAAATGTAAAAGCAAGGAAAGGGTTAAAAAGAAAATGAATGTGGGAAAAGTAAGAAAGGGCTGAAGTGAATATTCACATTCATGATTTGAAGTCCCATTTATTTGCTAAATTTGGATTGGGCTTTTTAAAAGCCATTGCAAAGAAGGAAACAGTTCCATGATTCATAAAGTTTGGGGAGGAACAAGGTCTGTTTAGAGGGGAACGCTAATCTGGATTCTGAATCCTGAGGGTGGAGGAGCTCAAACATCTGCTAACCTGAAATATTTCATGGTGATTGAAAACTGAGTATTTTGTCAGGGGTGCCTGAAAAGCAATTCAGATCACATCACTCCTCTGCTCTAAAAAGTTCAGGAGCTCTCATTGCCAATAAATTCACTATAAATGTCTTCATCTAATATTTGAGCCCAAATATCAAAACCGAATCAAAGTGACCTGTCTGAAGGCAGACAGCATCTCTTTTTCAATATTGTGTTAACCAACACTATCACAGGATTTTGTGACTGAGTAGGTGTCAACAGACTCTCAAAGATGTTATATAGAGGAATTCTCAATCAGCCAAAATAGTTGGCAGAAACCTTTCCAACCTTCATTTGTTTACTTGTAAGACCTTCTGACAGCTCTTCCTGTTGAATGCTGACCAACAGCTTCAAAGTCAATAATAATAACATCTCCATCACCAGTAGCAGCTCTAATAACACTTTGCATCTGTATAGTGCTCTACAGTTAACAAAGTATATATACAAAAATTTTTAAAGTATCCTCACAACCAGCTTGCCTTTTGGTCTGAGTAGGGATCATGGACCTTCCTACAATGCAGAAACTAAGTCTCATAGAAGATAAGTCTTTATTAAGTGGTGGATGCCATTTTCTCCTGATTTCCACAACAGAGTGTGGTCTCTTCCTCTCCCTCAAACCCTCAGTGACATTTGGTTTACACATCTCTTATGACAGTAATCACTCCATATATTTTATATAGTGTCTTACAGTTGGCAAAACAGTTTCTCATGCTGAATACCTGTTTGTTTGTTTGTTTGTTTTTAATTCTCACAACAGCTTCATTTAAAGAAAAAATAATCTTCTTTACCTTGAGTAACCTGCTGGTCTCTGCACACTCTCTAAAAACATAAAAGGTGAAATCAGTAGATTAACACTGCCTGTTATCACCACCACACTTATGTCATCATCTTCCAATGGAAACTAACATTTTTTCAGCTCCCTATTCTCTGCCAGATGCTGGGATAATTTTTTATAGCTAATACAGTTTGCCTTCCATATCCTCAGGCTCTGCAGCCACAGATTCAACCAACCACAGATTGAAAATATTTGAAAAAAATTCCAGAAAATTCCAAAAAACAAAAGTCATATTTGCTGCACACTGGCAACTATGTACATAGCATTTACATTATATTTTAAACTCTTTGCATAGCATTTGCATTTATGCCATTTTATATAAGGAAGTTGAGCATCCTTGGATTTGAGTATCCATGGGGGTCCTGGAATCAGTACCCCTTGGATTCCAAGGGAGGACTGTACAGCTTCAATGGCTATCTTCTTTGTTCACAGACTGTTCAATTTGATTCTCTACCATCTCCCCACCCCCAAACAAAAAACCCAGCCAAAATCTAGAAATAAAATACGTACTGTCCTTCTCTGTGGATACTCTATTAAGGAAAGTAAGGGTGTGGTAATGCTAAGAAGGAACGAACACGCTTTCTGAAAACTCTGCTGCAGAGACTGATTTAGGGACCAATTCTGGGTAGATTTCAGCAGGATGGCATAGCACATTGAGTGGATCAAAGCTGTTCTTACAAGAGAGGCCACTTAAGGAAATTTCCAATGAAGACATCATCAGGTGGGAAAAGACTCCAGCAGAGATACTTTGGTGAGGAAGCTCTTCCTTCCTCATCTTGGTTCAGAGTAACAGTTCCAAGCCTGAATAAGGTTGGGGAAAAAAAGCAAGATGGAGAACACCACCAGAGGACATCCCCTAGGAGGGCAGGAAAATTCCTGAGTCCAGATGTGGCATTACCCAACTCCAGGGGGCGCTCTTCATATGAAATACAACGTGCATGGTGCCCATGGAGTTGTGTAACGTGGAATCCTCCCCACAGAGTCTGGTTTTGTCTTCCCCATCACACTAACTGAGGTGTATAGAGGGTATCTATGTTGGGGACTGTCAAGAGAACTGGGGACTCTCAAGATTTCTAACTCATGTGATGGTTTGGTGCCTGGCACTTTTATTTCGTTTTATGGCTTTCTATAACTTTGTATTAAAGACGTCTGTGAGGGGGCACGATGAGATTCTGTGGACAAGCTGATCAGGATTGTGAAAGCCAGGTGTCATGTCCAATGTGTGATTCATCCTACAGAAACTCAGGCACCTTGTGGCAAAGATTTCTCTGGGAAAAAAAGGTCAATTTCACTCAAACTGTGTGGCCCCATTCCTTTTTTTTTTTTTTTTTTAAATTTCTGGGAAAAGCATCAGCATATGTGAATTAGAAATTATTCTAGTTCACATATGGGGACTGGTAACTATTTCTCACATGCCCTTTAAGTCTATGATCCTCAAAATCAACCACACTTCAGAATTATCCAGAGAACTTTAAAAAACATATAGATGTCTGGTTCCCACGTCTGCCCAATTAAATCAGAATCTCCAAAGGTGAGACCCAGGAAATTATATTTTTTAAAGATCCCCAAGTGACTTTGTTGTGTGCCTCAGGTGGTGTTCTTATTCTTCCTCTGATCTCACCCTCAGTTACAAACTGAGCTTTAAGAAAATTTGCCCAGCTGGGCAAACTCAGTTGTGAAACTGGAGAAGACCAATGAGATCACAAAGGCGATGAGACAAACATGTTGTGTTTAAAACAAACAATTGTCAAACACCACATTCCAGGGCGTGTGCTGGGAACACACAATTAATGACACAGGTGCCTGCCTTCGGTAAGTTTCTGCTCTAGATGGAAAGACAGATATGTGAGGGACTCTACTGCAGAGTGAAATTAAATCAAGGTACTGTGGGCACAAGAGCGGGGAATAAGAGAAGGTTTCTGGGGCGAGAAGAGATTTGACGTGGGTCTTCAGGAAGAAGTCAGTTTTTGATAAATGGAAAGGAAGCAGAGGGACTTCCCTGGTAGTATAGTGATAGTTCGGGAGTCTGGTATCGACATGTACACACAGCTGTATTTAAAATGGATAACTAACAAGGACCTGTTGTAAAGCACTTGGAACTCTGCTCAATGTTATGTGGTAGTCTAGATGGCAAGGGAATTTGGGGGAGAATGGATACCATGTATATGTATGGCTTAGTTCCTTTGCTGTCCACCAACATTGTTAATCAGCTATACTCCAATATAAAATTAAAAGTTAGAAAAAAACACCCCCCCCCAAAAAAAAAGACTTTGCCTTCCAATGCAGGGGTTGTAGTTTTGACCCCTGGCCAGGGAGCTAGAATTGCACATGTCTTACAGCCAAAAAACCAAAACATAAAACAGAAACAATGTTGTAACAAATTCAATAAAGACTGTAAAAATGGTCCACATCAAAAAAAAAAAAATCTAAGAAAAAAAAGGAAAGAAGCAGAAAACATTTCAAAGAAATGAAGAGCTTGAACAAAGGCATAGAAGCAAGAAAGCGGATGGCATTTTAGGAAATTATAGGAACTTCATGGAACTTCAGGAAATGCTGGGCTATGAAGCTGGAAATTTAAATGAAAACGTGGAGGGCCACAGAAGCTCCCCTAAGAAATCAGCAAGTGTTGTGTGAGTCTGTATGATGTATGTCTCAGAAGGAGGGGCCACAGCAAAGGTTTAAAACTAACTGGTGCCATGAGCAGATCTGAAACAAATACGGACACGATCAACATGAACTTTGGTAAATATATCTGAGGTGGTTACTCATACCACCCTCTGGCAACCTTGTCCCTGCTTCTCTGCCCCTACACTCTGGGGAACTGGACACACCTTTGTTTCATCCTGTGTACCTTTTACATATGTTCTCTCTGTACAGAATGCCCTATCCACTTTTCTTTTTTTTGAAGATCTAATTGTTTTTTTCTGATGATGGATGAATTTGAGCAGCATCACATCCAGTGAACAGAAGGGCTTTCCTAGGGGTTTTACAAAATGGAAGGCTTTTCTAGACAGAAGGAGAGTGGGACCAGTATTTTATTAGCTTGAAAAAAAAAATCATTCCAGGCCAGGTCTTTTTTTTTTTTTTTCTTTTTTGGCACTTCAAGATGAATTTTTGTTTTAATTGGAGTATAACTGTTTTACAATGTTACATTAGTTTCTACTGTACAATAAGATGAATCAGCTATATGTACAAATATATCCCAAACTTCTTATTCTCCTTTCTTTAAAATTTCTATGTATTAACCAAACACTGAAGTTGCCTTCTCTGTGCTTCTTTCTGTAGCACTTGTGTAGGGATAGCTAATAATAGTGCTTGTTAATTGTATTGTATTTATTGACATGTCTGTCTTTCCCTCTGGGTTGTGAGCCCCCAGAAGACAGAAATGAGATATTTTTAAACTTTCAGTCACCAAGACTCAGTGCAGTGGCTGGCATATTGGTTGTGCAGACTAACTGATTGAATGAATGGGAAAGCATTTATCAGATGTTAGAAAGATTCAAACTTACCAATTATGTCTTGTAATGTTTAAGTACAGGGATTCGGGACATTTTTTCCATATTTAAAACCATTTGCTCAGGCTTGAAACATTTATCTTCTGAGGCATTCACTTATACAAGCAAAGTGACAGTTCCTGAACCTATCAATTTATTTCCATGGAGCAAGCAACATTTCTTTCTTTAGTAGTAATCTGCCAAAAAAATATTACAGTTAATGTGTCTTTGGCTAGAGGAAATATAAACACCATTCAAAAAACTCCTGTAATCCATTGAGGCCTACAGAAGGGAAAAATCCCCTAAAGGGTGTGACAATGAGATTTGGGCACTTGGTGAGAAGAGGGAGGGTGGCCTCTTTGTGAATTTTGTGGATTTCCAATCCCTTAAATGTATTTCACTAGTTGGAGGATTAAAAGGTTTACTGGTGAGAGTGTCAGTTGTCAAAGGATTGAGGATAGATTCTATGATCCTGTAAAAGAGAGCCCCAGCAGCTTCTCCAACAGGAATCTAGAAATATTTGGTGTCTTGGAAACCCTTTTGCCCTGTTATATTCTCTTAGTTCTTCTGTGACAATCCTGCTGCCCCTAAAAGATATGGCAACTTTCATGGACTTAATTTTTGCACTGTTGCTCTCATATGCTACTTATAAGGCATTGTATTTTTCCCTGCCTTTCTGTCAGGCTTTTGTCTCATGTATTTTGGTGCTCCATTTTTAGGTGCATACACATTAAGGACTGTAAAGAATTGACCCCTTATCATTAGGTAAAGTGCCTCTTTTTATTCCTGATAATTTTCCTTGTCCTGAGGTCCGCTTTGTCTGAAATTAATATAGCTACTCTTTGTTAGCATTAGTGTGGTGTATCTTTCTCCATTCCCTTGCTTTTAACCTTTCTGCTTCTTTACATTTAAAGCAGGTTTCTTGCAGAAAACATATAGATGGGTCATGTTTTTTTTTGTTTGTTTGTTTACTTGGACAATTATACTGACAGAAAACTGGATGTATTCAGAGCATTCATATTCAAAGTGGTTTCTGGGACTTTGCAGGTGGTCCAGTGGTTAAGACTCCAAACTTCCAATGCAGGGGCCCCAGATTCCATCCTTAGTTAGGGAACTAGATCCTGCATGCCCAACTAAGACCTGGTGCAGGCAAAACCAAAATAAAACAAACAAACAAACAAACAAAAAGAGTAGATTTAAAAGGTAAAGTGGTTAATAAAATAGTTGGTTGACCCTTTACCATGTTTATAACTGTTTTCCCTCTGTACTTGTTCTTTGTTTCTCTACTGCTACCTTTTCACCCTCTCTGGTATATCAATTACATTTTTTTTTAAGCTTTTAAAATAATTTTTCTAGAGTTTATAATACATATTCACAACTATATATTTCCTAAAGGAAATCAACCTTGAATATTCTTTGGAAGGATGATACTGAAGCTCCAGTACTTTGGCCACCTGATGCAAAGAGCTGACTCATTGGAAAAGACCCTGATGCTGGGGAAGGTCGAGGGTAGGAAGAGAAGGGGGCCACAGGGGATGAGGTGGTTGGTTGGATGGCATCATTGACTCAATGGACAAGGGTTTGAGCAGACTCCAGGAGAGAGTGAGGAAAGCCTGGTGCATTGCAGTCCATGGTGTCGCAAAGAGCTGGACACCACTTGGTGACTAACATGTTGCATCAGATATTGTGAACTGAGATGAACAGGCTTTTGGTGTGAGGTTTTACATTAATCTGGCTAGGAGCTGGGCTGCGTTTAATGTTTGCTGTACTGGTGGGTATAAGGCTTCAATTTCCTCCAGGGTCTTTGTTGTCTGAATTTCACTAAAAATTCCTTTAGAAATTGCACTTGCAGTTCTTTCAACTCTAATCTGCTGTTATTATTCTGGAGAACTATAGATGTGGTAGTAAGGCTGGGGGAGTGGAAGCATTCTATAATTATGATTTACCTATAATTGATTTTCAGCCTTTTAGTTGTCTCCAGTACTCTTGCCTGGAAAATCCCATGGACAGAGGAGCCTGGTAGGCTGCAGTCCATGGGGTCGCTAAGAGTTGGATGCAACTGAGTGACTTCACTTTCACTTTTCACTTTCATGCATTGGAGAAGGAAATTGCAACCCACTCCAGTGTTCTTGCTTGGAGAATCCCAGGGACGGGGGAGCCTGGTGGGCTGCCGTCTATGGGGTTGCACAGAGTCGGACACGACTGAAGCGACTTAGCAGCAGCAGTTGTCTTGTGTCCTTGGGCTTTGATCTTCACAAGTTTTTCTCAGCCCCTTCCCCAATTTAGGAGAGACAGGAAGGCTAGAAGACTTGGGAGATGGATAATGCAAACGACCCCGCCCCCAGCCCACCACCACTTTAAGCCTCTGGCTATAGAGAAGGTTTCATATGTTTCAAAATAGTTTATTTTCCCCTCCTCTACCAGAAACAGGAGGATTTTATCTTGGCTTTTCACCATGAGAACCTGATGAGTTTCCTGGAGGTAAAACTCATGAATCTATGTGGCTCCCCCTTAAGACTGCAAGCCCCAACAGTTTCTAACTCTCATTCTAGTCCACACTCCACCTCCAAGGATTTGTCAAAGTTACTATTTAAAGGCTTCCAGCAGCATAAGGCTCCAGGGGCTTCTGTTTCAGGTAAGCTAATCTTAGTTGAGGAGAAGGCAATGGCACCCCACCCTAGTACTCATGCCTGGAAAATCCCATGGACAGAGGAGCCTGGTAGGCTGCAGTACATGGGGTTATGAAGAGTCAGACACAACGGAGCGACTTCACTTTCACTTTTCACTTTCATGCATTGGAGAAGGAAATGGCAACCCACTCCAGCATTCTTACCTGGAGAATCCCAGGGACAGGGGAGCCTGGTGGGCTGCTGTCTATGGGGTTGCACAGAGTAGGACACGACTGAAGCGACTTAGCAGCAGCAGCAGCAGCAATCTTAGTTGTGATTATCTGTATTTTCCTGTCTCTCCAGATTTGGTGGGGGAGGGGCAGTTTGCCCTGAACCTCAATTCTCTTATGAGTCCAAGAAAGGTAATTTACTAAGTTTATTCACCTTTTTTTCTTGTTGTAAGGATGGAAGTAATGACCTTTAAGTTCTTTACATGTCAGAGCTGAAACTGGAAGCCCTCAGAACTCTGTAAAAGAAAATTTACATCTATTCAATTATTCATTCATTACAGGTACGAGGCATTGAACTGGAATCTGTAGGTGGAGACTGTGATAAGCAAACATGGAAACTATCCTCAGGGACCTTATGTTCTAACATGGGACAGTTCAAGACAGCTTTTCAACCCCTGTGCTTGAATATGTCATAGGTGTACAGAAGTATTAACTTTTCCAGCTCCCAGTGCAACTGAGCCAGTGGCAGAGGCTGAGAGTAGCTTTCTCTCTCAGTTTTGCTTTATAAATATCATTTTCTATTTGTGTCATGACAGTGAAAAGGGTGAAAAACACTGGAGGTGGCAACAAGATACCAGATTACTATAATAAAATGAAGACAGTGATGTGTCAAAAAAGGATCAGATTATAAGCTGGATGTTTAGTGGGTAGAGGCCTTAAATCTAGAAGTTCTAGAAAAATTAGGAGAGGTCACATTTGGAGGGACTATAGGAAATGAGTGGATTTCCTTTGGAGGGAAAGGAAATTAGTATAGAATATTTCAGGTGAAAAGCACAGAGTAGGACTGGGAAAAAGACTGGGATGAAGAATTCTAAGGAGTTCATTTTGGTTAGAACAGAGTATGCTTGAAGAGGAATAATGAGAGATAAAGTCAGAAAGCAAGGTTGGGTTCATGTGGAATATCTATCAAGTAATAACTAAAGTACTACAAAATCCAAGGTGCCTTGCAAAATGCCAAATGTTAAGGGGTCTGCCTGTAGACCCTGGTTCAGTCCCTGGGTTGGGAAGATCCCCTGGAGAAGGAAATGGCAACCCACTCCAGTATTCCTGCCTGGAAAATCCAATGGATGGAGGAGCCTGGCAGGCTACAGTCCATGGCATCACAAAGAGTTGGACATGACTGAGTGACTTCACTTCTCCACTTCTAATATGATTTTAATGCTAAGTAAGTTTACTGTGTTTTAGTTGTGAGCATAGTATAAATTTGCATCTTGAAAGTGAGTTGGATGGTAAGGGGTGTGCATATAAGGAATTAAAGTCATTGATAAAGCAAAAATGATGATGTTAAAACTACCCTTGAAATTTGTTTAAATTGCCCCTAAAGTTCCTTAAGCACAGTTTTATAAATACTACCTTGTGCAACAATTGTTGGATGCACTAAGTTCTGCGAATAATTAAGATAGCTAAAAGAACAAAAAAGTAGGGAAGGAGTCTTTAGACAGGTGTCTGGGCATTTAAGCTATTCTACATGTGAAATAATTATCAAATTCCTAAGTAGTTGAACTGTGGTGTTGGAGAAGACTCTTGAGAGTCCCTTGGACTGCAAGGAGATCCAATCAATCCATCCTAAAGGAGATCAATCCTGGGTGTTCATTGGAAGGACTGATGTTGAAGCTGAAACTCAATACTTTGGACACCTCATGCGAAGAGTTGACTCACTGGAAAAGACTCTAATGCTGGGTAGGATTGGGGGCAGGAGGAGAAGGGGACGACAGAGGATGAGATGGTTGGATGGCATCACTGACTCGATGGACATGGGTTTGGGTAGACTCCGGGAGTTGGTGATGGACAGAGAGGCCTGGTGTGCTGCAATTCATGGGGTCGCAAAGAGTCGGACATGACTGAGCGACTGAACTGAACTGAACTGAATAGCTGAAACCTGGAGAATCCTAATGTTGTTCTTTGCCTGCAGAGTTCACTCCTTTTGGTTTGCTGCAAGGTCTCTATTGGGTTTCCCCGGTAGCTCAGTGGTAAAGAATCCGCCTGCCAAGCAGGAGACATGGGTTCGATCCTTGGGTCAGAAAGATCCCCTGGAGAAGGAAATGACAACCCATTCCAATATTGTTGCCTGGGAAATCCCATGGACAGAGGAGCCTGGCTATAGTCTATGGTGTTGCAAAAGAGTTGGACACAACTTAGCGACTTATAACAACAAAAACAAGGTCCCTATAGTCTTAATGTTTATGGACAGATTGTTGGGTGACAGTGTGTGGATGGGGGGCAGGGGGAGATGCTAAAGCAGAAAGTGAAAAGATTTAAGTACTAAAGCTGGTGAACACTGTATATAAGTTTAAGATGATATTATAAGATAATAGAAACAAATGGAATTTTGTGTTTACAACAGAACTCTCTTGTCTGACAGTAGTTCACTTGAGCTAGTTTAAGCAATTAAAGAAAAAAAAAAAAAAAACCAGGCATGAAAGCTGGAGTCTGGCAGGGTATTAGGAGGCTTGGGGGTGTAACCAGACCTAAGTGATGGGGTTAAACTAAGCCTCAGGATTGAGCTGTATGTAACTAGAAATTTGAATGTGCTGCAAACTGTTTCTTTTTTGTGTATCTAATCATTGTCACCCACCTCTCTTTCAATCTCTTTTGTGGCTTTTCATTTTATATTCTAAGGGGTGAAGGTTTCTAAAGAGGGTGAGGATTACTGCTGCTATTTCACCACTATTTCAAAGAGAGATAATAGAAATGATATTAAGGAAGTATCGTTGACTACCTTTTGTTTGTTTTAAATCAAAGATTGGTAGCTCTTTCTATTTTATTGTGGTATAACTCACACAAAATAGACACATCTTTGATGAATTTTCACACATGTAATCACAACAGATCAATATACAGAACCTTGCCAGCACCCCAGAAAGTTACTTATGTTCTCTCCCAGCTAATCTCAGGCTAAGTGAAAGTGAAAGTCGCTCAGTCGTTTCTGACTCTTCGCGACCCCATGGACTATACAGTCCATGGAATTCTCCAGGCCAGAATACTGGAGTGGGTAGCCTTTCCCTTCTCCAGGGTATCTTTTCAACCCAGGGATCGAACCCAGGTCTCCCACATTGCAGCAAGATTCTTTACCAGCTGAGCCGCAAGGGAAGCCCAAGAATACCGGAGTGGGTAGCCTATCCCTTCTCCAGCGGATCTTCCTGACCCAGGAATCAAACCAGGGTCTCCTGGATTGCAGGCCAATTCTTCACCAACTGAGCTGTGAGGGAAGCCCCAATGTAACGCTAAAGGTAGCCACTATTATCACTTTATTTTTAACCTTTTTTCATCTCAGTTCACAAGATGGTTGGAATGTTAGAATGCACCAAGAAGTAGAATACATTTAGAACTGCAGTAGATAGTTCAGTAGTTCATGGCTAGAGAAAAAACTTAGTGAAGGTAATGGCTTCAAATGTTTTTTTGCACATGACCTACAGTTAAAAAAATCTTTTTAAACAACATGACCTAGGATATGCATACAATCATCTCTCCACAATTTTAAATGGACTCTATGAGCAGCATGGCTTCCTCTGATTCAGCAGTCTGTGGAGTCAAAAACACAGCCACCAGGAGCTCCTCTGTGAGCATTTTCTCCGTTCAAGACACAAACCATAGTGAAGCTAGAATCCTAGTCCCAATTCCGGATTCTTATTGTTCCAGTTTGGGTCAGGGGTCTGCTTCTGGGCCAATTTGCTATGGTCAGGAGCATATAGTCACCTGTATAAAGTGACCGCCAGATCTGCTGATGGCCTGCAGACCTGGGGTTGGGGGAGAAGCAGTTCCCAGAAAAGAAATGGGCTAGGAAGATAACCTAGGAGGTCTATATTACTGTGCCAAATCTGAATTTGATTCTCAGTTTCTCCATATACTTGCTCTATGATACTAGAAAAATTATGTGGTGGTGGTTTAGATGCTAAGTCGTGTTAGACTCTTTGTGACCCCACAGACTGTAGCCCCCGAGGCTCCTCTGTCCATGGGATTTTCTAGACAAGAATACTGGAGTGGGTTGCCATTTCCTTCTCCAGGGGATCTTACTTCATATAGTGTATATACATTGTTTCCTTAGTCTGTTTCAAGAAAGGTGCTAGGTTCTAAGTAAATGAAAATACACAACTTGCCTCAAGAAACAGCCTTATTCAGGTATAGTTGACAAGCCGTAAACACACATATAAAGTGGACAATTTGGTAAGTTTCAGCACATGTATACACCCATGCAGCCAGTACCACAAGCAAGGTAATGAACATATCCGTTACCCCCAGAGTTTCCTCAGGCCTTTTGGAAATTCCTCCCTTCTTCACTCTTACCCCATTTAGCCATTATTAATTCTTTAAATAGCTCCTGTAATTTCTTACAAATACAAACTAAATTCTGGTATTTGATCTTTTCTCTCATTACATTTTTAAATAGGTGATTGTTATTTAGGAAAGCTATTTTTCTAGCCACTTTACTTGTTTCAGTTAATTCCTTGGGTTTTCCAAGTAAGCAATCATAATACCTAAAAAGAATATTTTTCTTCTTTTCTGTTTATTTATTGCTGTTTTGTTTTGTTTGTCCTTCCTGGTTAAATTAAGACCTTAGGAAAATGTTGGCTAATAGCAGCAGGCCTGCTCCTAACAATTTCAGGGCCCAGGCAAGAGTACAAAAAGAGGTCCACACACCATATGTCTAAATATTTAAAGATCGTAAATCAAGCTAACAAACCGTTAGATTAAAAAGTTCTATCCAAGAAAAACAAATACTGTATATTAACACATATATATGGAGTCTGGAGAAGACTCCGGAGAGTCACTTGGACAGCAAGGGGATCAAACCAGTCAATCTTAAGGGAAATCAACCCTGAATACTTGTTGGAAGGACTCTTGCTGAAGCTGAAACTCCAGTATTTTGGTCATCTGATGCGAACAGCTGACTCATTGGAAAAGTCCCTGATGCTGGGAAAGATTGAGCGCAGAAGGAGAAGAGGGCATCAGAGGATGAGATGGCTGGATGGCATCACCAATGCAATCGATATGAACTTGGGCAAACTTCAGCAGACAGTGAGGGACAGACAGGCCTGGCGTGCTTCAGTCCATGGGATCGCAAAGAGTTGGACATGACTGGGCGACTGAACAACAACAACATGGAATCTAGAAAGATGTACTGATGAACCTATTTGCAGGGCAGCAGTGGAGACATAGACATAGAGAACAGACTTATGGACACGGGGCAGGGTAGAGGAAGGAGAAGGTGCAATGTATGGAAAGAGTAAAATGGAAACATATACATTACCATATGTAAAATAGCCAATGGGAATTTGCTGTGTGACTCGGGGAATTCAAACCAGTGCTCTGTAACAACCTAGAGGGGTGGATGGAGAGCGAGGTGGGAGGGAAGTTCCAGAGAGGGGACATAGGTATATGTATGGCTGATTCATGTTGATGTTTGACAGAAACTAACACATTATTACAGAGCAATTATCCTTCAATTAAAAATAAATTTAATTATATAAAAATTCTATCCAGCTACTCTGACATACCTGACTTATAGCAAACATATACATAAAAACCTAGAAGGCTAGGTTCAAGTTTACAATCCTTGTGTGTCACACCTCCCTAGCGTGCTTGAGGTAGCTGTTGCAGAACTTAACGCAAATGACCTTTACTTCAGTAGCTCTTGTTTAACTGACCCTTGCATAAAAAACAAATGAAAACATTTTCCCATGGTATTGCCTAAAATACTTTAATTTTTCTCTTTAGAATTAAAATCTTATAAGCACCCCATTCCTAGAGTAAAAACAACAACAACAAAAATCAGCATTCATGATACCCTCAAAGAAAACCTGAAATGCTTAGCAGATTTTCTGCTTTATTTTAGAAATGCCTTTCAAGGCAATTCTTACAGAGCCCTAATAGTCATTGGTCCCCAATTTCTACCTGTATCCTCACTCCACTAGAATATCCTAAAAGCTCTTTCCTAAGCTATGGCTTCTGAGGACGATATAATCAGTGGGTACATTCTGAGCAACTCATTTGAATATTCAAATACATATTGAAAAGGCTCGATCTGGAAGTCAGGAGATCCAGGGAGGAGGACCTGTGACCCGGACAGGGCTTCAAAGCCGACCATCTGCTTGTTCATTGGTAGCAGCTGGTATAACTGGAAGAACTTAAGAAGGAAATTAGGAAACACAGTTGAAGTTCCAACTCTGTCACTAACTGGCTGAACTGGAATGAGTCACTTTGTTGAGTCTCAGTCAACAAACTCTTTGTTGAGCCTCAGTCTCATTATCTATAAAATTGGAACAAGGAGGTTGGCATTAAGGGCCTAACCTATTTGGCAGAAAAAACACGACTAGTCTGAACTTCAGTTTCTGTTCCTTTTACATTTAAACTTGTGCCCTGTCCACCTCAGAGGGTTTGGGGGTTGGGGGTTGGGGGAAGAGCAACAGGGAGAAGGTACAACCTCTCTGAGCTTCAGTTTCTGTATGTGTAAAGAGGTAAAAACATCCGGCCAGCCCACCAGTAAATTCCTGCTGCTGCTGCTGCTAAGTCGCTTCAGTCGTGTCCGACTCTGTGCGACCCCGTAGACGGCAGCCCAACAGGCTCCGCCGCCGTCCCTGGGATTCTCCAGGCAAGAACACTGGAGTGGGTTGCCATTTCCTTCCCCAATGCATGTAAGTAAAAGTGAAAGTGAAGTCGCTCAGTCTTAGCGACCCCATGGACTGCAGCCTACCAGGCTCCTCCGTCCATGGGATTTTCCAGGCTAGAGTACTGGAGTGGGTTGCCATTGCCTAGACGAGCGTTAAAATGGGACAGAAAAAGATTGCAAAATGTAAAAGGCTATACATATGCGACTTGTCTCACACTTAAAACACAACAAACAGACTTAAAAAGCAATTGTGCTTCTCCTTCCTCCTAGCTCCAGTGTTAACAACACCACAACATAAATAAAGACCAGCTTGTAAGACAGTCCAGCTTTGCGACCGCGTTTGTACACTCTGGAGTGCCGGCCACACCCCGCAAGGCAGGACCTGGGCGGGAGGGGGAGTGGCGGAGCCCCTTCCGTCTATCGCGGCGCCCCGCCCCCGTCGCCCCCGCGCCTGCGCCCTGCGTACCTACCAGCCTCCAGCGCCCCGGCGGGAGGTAAGGGGCTCCTGGGAGGCCGCCTCGGGGGTGTCAGGCCGTGACTGAAGTGGTGGGCAGGGTGCCAGCACCGGGCGCGGGAGGGACACCCCGCAGGAAGCGGGTCGGAAGTGCGAGCGCTGTGGGGGCTCTACTCGACTTCTAGAAGTGGCGTTTTCGGTTGTGGAGGCGCTGTTCGAAGCGAGTGTAAGGAGGCGGCCGACCGGGCGAGCTTGACGGCCTCCCGGGTCTCGGGTGGAAAAGTTTCCGTCTTCTGCTCTGCCCGTTGACGCATTGTGGGTCCCAAATCATCAGGGTAGCCGGAGTCTCGGTCCAGAGGCTGGCGCGGGCACCCGTTCCTGGGCAGGGGTGAGGGGAGACGGCGTTTGGTTTCTGTGGCCCAGGTGCGCGGTGGATGTCACTGCGAGGGACGGTATGAGGCTCGAGGGAAGTGAGGCGAGGTCCTGGGGCTCGAGGTGGGAGCCAGCCTCCTGTCAGCCAGACCGGCGAGAGGGCGGTGGATCGCAAAAAGCCCCACATCTAAGTTTACCCCTTTTTAAAATTCGGAATCGGAGGCTCAGAAAACAGACCATATGGGAGGTCGGTCCAAGGGCCTCGACTTTTCTTTCCAAAGTCAGTACCCCTTCCCCCAGTCAGAAACACTAGGCGACGTGCTTGAGGGAATTTGGTGCCACCGGTGTGGGCAAATGTTGGAAGGTGTTCATCACTTTTTTGGAAGGGGGCATTGCCTGCAATTTTGGACTTTTCCTGAGAAACGGGACTTTTCGCTGATAAATAACCTTAAGTAATTTGGTTAATCTCCTAGTACTTTTTCCTTATTGATTAGTATGATACTCAGCTGGTAATAGTTGTAAGCACTCAAGGTTAAGTTTGTAAAGCACCTGGCACCCCCACCTCACCCCCACCGAAGTGTTAAGTGCAGTGAATACGGTTGCAGTTCTTTGACTTCTAGATGTTTGACCTGTCTTATGTGAAACAGTTCACATATTATTTTAAAAGACTTTTTACTTTGAAATAATTTTACAATTACAGAAAAGTTACAAAAGTATCTGAGTTGTCTACAGTTTCCTTTAATGTTAACATCTTATGTAACTATAATACAATTAGTTACCAAAAGGAGGAAATTAATTTTGGTACAACACTGTTAACTAAATCACCAACTTTCTTCAGACTTCATCACTTTTTATACTAAAGGCCTTTTTCTGTTCCAGAATCCAGTCTAAGATCCTGTGTTGCATTTAGTTGGCATGCCTCCTTAGTCGTCTCCAATCTGTGACAACTTGGAAGTCTTTTTCTGTCTTTCATGACCATTGCACTTTTGAAGAGTCCTGGTCAGTTATTTGTAGTGTGTCCTTCGGTTGGGCTTTGTCTTATGTTTTCTCAGAATGAGATTAAGGTTGTATATTTTTGTTGATACCACAGAAGTGTATTTGCCCTTCTCAATAGTTTATCATAAGGGAGTGCATGAAATAATACTGTTGATCACTTGGTTAAGGTGGTATCTGCTGGGATTCTCTAATGTAAAATAACTATTTTCCCCTTTGTATTTAATTAGTATCTTGGGGTAGAACTTTTAAACCATTCAGATATCCTGTTTCCCCTCAAACTTTAATTTGCTGATTTTAGCATCCATTAATGGATCTTGCCTTCAGTAATTATTACTGTGATGTTTTGTTTCCTCCATTCCTTCTCAATTTATTAATTGGAATTTTTTGGTAAGGAAGAGCTGTCACTTTATCCTATTTATTTATTAATTTTTTTTATCAGTATGGACTCATTTATTTTTCTATTGGTTATTTTCCTACACTTTTGTTATTTATTTTATGTCTCAAGTTGTTCCAGCTTCATCCATTGAAAGTTTTTTTCAGATTGCTTCCTGTGCTCTTTAAATAGACCCTCATCCCCTGCCTTTTTTTTTTTGAAAACTGCCTTACTTTTTGGCATCATAAGATGCTCCAGGCTTCTCTTAACGTTTTCCCTATTTGGAATCCACCAGTTCTCCAAAGACCCCTGGTTTCTCTTTTGGAGAGGACTATTTAAACACCAAAGGATCTGGGCTCTAGGCGTGCTCATTGCTACTGGCGTATCATTGCTTCTAGTACCTGGCAGAAGACATCTAGGAAGGGGTGTGTGTGTGTGTTTTATATATATGCACGCTTAGTCCTTCAGTCATGTCCAACATCTTGCAACCCTATAGACTCTAGCCCACCAGACTCCTCTGTCCATGGGATTCTCCGAGCAAGAATAGTGGCCTGGGTTGCCATTTCCTCCTCTAGGGGATCTTCCTGACCCAGGGATTAAACCAGCATTTCCTGTGTCTCTTGCATTGGTAGACATATTCTTTACCACTAGTGCCACCTAACGAAGCCTATTTTATATGTATTAATATATATATTTCTAGCTATCTAAACAATCATCCCTTAGTATCCAAGAGAATGGTTCTAGGACATGCAGCAGATACCAAAATCTGAAGTCACTCAGGTTCCATAGTTGACTTTTTGTATCTGCAGTTCTATATCTGCAGAATCAAGTAACTGTAGATCATGTAGTATTTATTGAAAAAATTCCACTGTGGGTAGATCTTTGCAGTTCAAATCCATATTGTTCAAAGGTCAACTGTATATCTGTATATGTCATGGAGATACAGGCATACACACACACACGCACACACACACCCATGCATCTACAAAGATTTTTATTTTATTTTTGTATTTATATGTGTATATATATATATATACACACACACATGTAATATATATACACACACACATGATATATATATATATATATATGTCTGTATATATGTATGTTTTTAAACTGGAGTTTATTCTGATACTTCTAGCAAAATACCACATTCTTCATTATAGTCTTGCCCCTCATTTGTAACTTCTCTCTTCAACAGTGAGAAATCTGGCTTTTGTGTTCTACAAAATGTTTTTTATTTGTTCAGTCCTAGTAATACACATAATGTATTGTTAGTTTAGAATTCCTAACCCATAGTCCTATGAGAAACATTTACGAACTAGAGAACAGTAGAGTTGTGTGTAGTTTTTTTTTTTTTTTTGTCTTTAACCTTGTGTTATCCAGTTTGTGCTGTGCTGTGCTAAGTCATTTCACTCGTGTCCGACTCTTTGTGACCCTATGGAGTGTAGCCCACCAGGCTCCTCTGTTCATGGGATTCTCCAGGCAAGAATACCGGAGTGGGTTGCCATGCCCTCCTCCAGGGATCTTCTTGACCCAGGTACCGAACCTGTGTCTCTTACATCTTCTGCATTGGCAGGCAGATTCTTTACTACTAGCGCCACCTGGGAAGCCCAGTATCTCATATCTAGACACTAGTGTCCAGCATCTGTTTTCCAAAGTTACCTATATTAGTTATTTTCTTCCACCACTTCTTTCAGTGTGGCTATGCTCATTTGTAATACAGTTTATTTTTTATAGCTTGTATTTCATTGTGGGTTCCCCCACATTTTGTTTTTTTGTTTTCTAATGTACAAAATTTCACCTTTTGTGGTATACACTTCTGTAAGTTTTGATAAATGTATTTAATTGTGTATCCACCATCATTGTCATGATACAATTCTGTTGCCCCACATATTCCATTACACTTGGAAAAAAAATCAAAAGTAATGCAACTCTGCAGAAGTTTGGGAAATTAGTAATTTTTGTGTTCCCACTAGCTTTTTCATAGGCATATTTTAAATATTTGTGATATTAATGTAAATATATTTTGTATCCTGTTTGAATTATACCAGAAATATTTCCCAGTTTTGTGACTGAAAAATCAAGAAATGCTGAAAATATTTTCAACTTGTTATTTAGTCAGACTCTTAAACCACATTTTGTATTGAATTAAGACCTTCCCTTAATAGCTTATAAATATTATTTGAGCTACTTTGTGATTAGAGTCACTGTTGGACAATTTTGTTGCGGTAACACCATACCTTATGCAGTTGTTTGAATGTTATGTTCTCTTCTTAGTTTTATATAGACATTTTATTATACTTTTATAGAAATGGAAATGGTGGAGAGAAGAAAAAAATACTCTCTAGAAGGAAACCAGGAGATAGAAAAGTTTCTTGGGGAGCTCTTGGGCCAGAACGTCTGCCCTGAAAGATGGCCCTTATGAGGCAGCAGGTTTTTCCTTCAGCACAAAATGCTAAGGGGCAAAGTCACGTACTCTGACCTGGAAATAGCACTTTTTGAATTCAAAAAAGAAAGCTGTCATCATAGTGTAGGGGAACAGTGAAAACAAGCCAAATAGTCAATAACTGGGGTTTGTCAAGTACACCGAAAACTGATTAATGGAAGAGAAAGCAGAATCATTTGAGTTGTATCTCAAATGCTACATACAGTTGAGAGGCAGATGGGCTATAAAAGAGTGACTAGACAGAGGGAGCACATTGCAAAGCCAAAAGTAGAGATTGGGTGATATTTCAATAGCGTGGGTGGACTACTTACAAACATTGTATTTTCTTGCTCAGATAATAGGGAACTGTTGGAAGTGTTTGTTCGAAGGAGGAGCATATTGCCTTTGGTGTTTCAGATATATTAATTGGTGGTAATCTATGGGGGGAAATTGGAGAGGGGAAAGAGACTAAAGAAAGGCCAAATAAGACACTTGTAATATGCTATGCATATTGTGACTAGAGTGATAGGATTAGAAGTAGTGTAGAAGAGACATGTGAAGACATGTTTTGGTTCCTTTAGCACTGGAATATCAGTTTGAATACCAGGTACTTTCAAAACCATTTTGATAAGAATAATAGTATATATAAAGATAGCTTCTTAAATAATCTGCATACTGAAAGAAAACACAAGAGGCAATGTGATAAACTAGGAAACGATGTTAGACAAGTAATAGATAATTTATGAGACTATTATGTGTTATATATAATAAGAGAAAGACATTCCTTATAGCACAAGCAGACAGTTGATGAAAGAAGACATGCAAATAGATAGTAAATCAATCTTAGTAATTGAAAGAATGCAAAATAAAACAATAAGGAGACACTATTTTTGTCACCAGTTGAATGTCTAAGAAGAATGATAATATGAGGTATTGGTTGGAGTATGGATAAATGGACATTTAAAATTTTTTTTAATTGAAGTATAGTTGACATAAAATGCTGTATTTGTTTCTGGTGTACAACGTAATGATTTGACAGTTGTATCCATTATGAATTTAACATCATGATAAGTCTAGTAACCATCTGTCATCCTGCAAGGTAGTTACAATATTATTGACTAAATTCTCTGTGCTGTACCTTCATCCCTATGACTTCATAACTGTAAATTTTACCCATTTCACCCACCATACTTCCTGCTTTCTGATGACCACCAATTTGTTTTCTGTATCTGTGTATCTGTCTCTGTTCCGTTTTGTTTTTAAAATTCCAGGTATTTGTGAAGTTGTATGGTGTTTGTCTTTCTCTGACTTATTTCACTTAACAGAATACCCTCTAGGTCCATCCATGTTGTTGCGAGTGGCAAGATTTCATTCTTTTTTTGTGGCTGAGTAATAGTCCATTGTGTGTGTGTGTGTGTGTGTGTGTATCACATCTTCTTTAGCCATTCATTTATCTTCGAACACTTAATGGTTGCTTCAATATCTTGCTAATGTGAATAATGCTCTATGAACATAGGGGTGCATATATCTTTTCAATTACTGTTTTCATTTTCTTCAGATAAACACCCAGAATTAGAATTGCTAAATCATATGACAGTTCTATTTTTAATTTTTTGAGTAACTTCCATGCTGTTTTCTGTAGTGGTTGCACCAATTTATATTCCCACCACAGTGCATAAGGGTTCCCTTTTTTCCACATCCTTGCCAACAACTGGCATTCATTATTTCTTGTCTTTTTTGATGATAGTCATTTTGACAGGAGTGGGGTGGTTTTGACTTACTTTTCCCTGATGATTAGTGATATTGACAATCTTTTCATGTGTCTATTTCCCATCTGCATATCTTTCCTAGAAAAAATGTCTATTTAGATCCTCTACCAATTTTTTAATTGGATTATTTTTTGATATTGAGTTGTGTGAATTCTTTGTATATTTTGAGACTTTCCTGGTGGCTCAGACAGTAAAAGCGTCTGCCTACAATGCGGGAGACCCGGGTTCGTTCCCTGGTTTGGAAAGATCCCCTGGAGAAGGAAATGGCAACCCACTCCAGTACTCTTGCCTGGAAAATCCCATGGACGGAGGAGTCTGGTAGGCTACAGTCCATGGGGTCGCAAAGAGTCGGACACGACTGTGTGACTTCACTTTCACTTTCTTTTCACTTTTGTATATTTTGGATATTAATGCCTTATCAGATATATTATTTGCAAATATCTTTTCTCATTTAGTAGGTACCTTTTTGTTTTGTTGATGGGCTTCTTCACTGAGAAAGCTTTTTAGTTTAATGTACTCCTATTTGTTTGTTTGCTTTTGTTGCCCTTTCCTGAGGAGAAAGATCTAGAAACATTGCCGAGACCAGTGTCAAAGGGTGTATTGTTTGTGTTTTCTTCTAGGAGCTTTATGGCTTCAGGTCTTTCATTTAAGTCTTTAATCCAGATAAATGGATACTTTGATATGTCCTTCTCCAGATATGTTGCTAGTGGGAATGTAAATAGGCACAACTGTTTTTGGGACTTCTAATATTAAAAGCCTTAAAAAAATGTGTCTACCTGTTAATTCTACTTCCAGGTATTTATTTTAAAGAAATAATCATAGATGGTTTTATGGACTTATGTGTAAGGAGGGTAATTACACTGTGGTGTAGTTTATAATAGGGGAAAATTGGAAACATCCTAAATAGCCAACATTAGATGATTAAATCATTGAACATCTATATAATGTGATACTATGCTGCTATAGAAAACATTATGGAAAAATAATTACATGGAAACATTATTATATTTAATCAGGTTGTTCAAAATGAATCTTATTTGTTGTTTTATTCATGCCTTCCTTTGTTCACCCAGTAAAGTATACTTTATTATATTTTTTTGCTCCTTGACATTCCTTTCCTTTGGGTTTATTTTCTTTGTTGTTAAATCATGCCTTTTAGTAGTTCTTTTAATAAAGGGCTTGGTAATAAAATCGGTCTTTGTAGATCTGAAAATGATTATTTTACTCTCACTTCTAAATAATAATTAATCTGGATATATATCACATCACCACTTTGAAGATATTTCTGTCATTTGCTATGTTGCTTTGATGAAAAGTTTGCTGCTTTTGTTGTTTTAGTTTGCATTTTAAAGTAGTTTTTCTTTTTCTATAATGTTCTGAAATTTCCCATCTATGTATTTTGGTAAATTTGTTTTTTTTTAATGCTACTTGGTGCTTATATGCATTTTCAATTTGAAATTTTACATCTTAATTCTCAGCATATTCTCTTTGAATAGTGCCTTTTCAGTTCAGTTCAGTTCACTCAGTCGTGTCTGACTCTTTGTGACCCCATGGTCAGTACGCCAGGCTTCCCTGTCCAACTCCATCACCAACTCCTGGAGCCTACTCAGACTCATGTCCATCGAGTCAGTGATGCCATCCAACCATCTCATCCTCTGTCGTCCCCTTCTCCTCCAGCTTTCAATCTTTCCCAGCATCAGGGTCTTTTCCAGTGAGTTGGTTCTTCGCATCAAGTGGTCAAAGTATTGGAATTTCAGCTTCAGCATCAGTCCTCCCAGTGAATATTCAGGACTGATTTCCTTTAGGATGGACTGGTTGGATCTCCTTGTAGTTCAAGGGACTCTCAAGAGTCTTCTCCAACACCACAGTTCAAAAGCATCAAATCTTTGGTGCTCAGCTTTCTTTATAGTCCAACTCTCACATGCATACATGACCACTGGAATGTGACTTCTACTTGTTATTGAGCTTCTCATTTTATCCTTTATGTTGCTTATTTTCTTTTTCCTTTGTTCTGACTGATAGCTTACAGCTAATGGTTCTCTTTTCAGTTACAAAATTTACTGTTTAACCCACCTTTGGAGGTTTTTATTTGTAAAATTTTCACTTGGTGTAGTTTCAGATTGACCTGTTAGTGTTTCATAATGTTATTGAATTTTTTAAAAAAATTCAGTTTCTTTCTTTATATTTTTATTTTAAAATATACCAATTTTAATTTCTTTTTTAGATTACTTTATTATCTCTAGACCCTGAGCTATGAATTTTCCCATTTTGTTGGGTCTGTTGACCAGCTCTTTCAGCAGTGAACTTCCCTGTGCACTCCAATGTCCACTAATCACTGTAGCTGTTAGACTCTTTATTTGTGGTGGCTCGAGATTTTCCTTTTCTGCTTTCAAGCTTAGATCAAATGTAAAGACCAAGTTTCTGGTGGATAAGATAATTTGTATAACCAACACTTCAAAGAGAGAAACATTATTTAAAGTAATAGTTTTTAATGTTTGTGGAGTGATAGAGTGTTTTGATAATTTCATGAAAGCAATTGACTCTATCTTCTGAAATAATTAAAAAATAGTCCTAGTTTTTTGTTAAGATTCAGTGACCCCTCCAAGTCCTGAATTCTTATCTCTATGCACCCCAGTCTAAGATACCATGACACAATGGGATTAACATAGTCAACTTATTTATTTTTAATACAGGAGAGGTTGTGGCTAATTAGATAGCATGAAAACATGATGTACAGCAGTGGTTTTCAACCTTGCTTAGGCAGTGGAGACCTTTATTTACATGAAATCAAATAAGTTCAAATTTATGGAATTAATGAAACAAAATTTTTTCAAGCTGAAGCAGGTGTGGGGTCCTGGAGCCTGCCCACTTGACAGCTTTTGTCATCACCTACCCTGACCCCAAAGACATAAGCCTAGACTCTGCAACACTGGTAGAAAAACTACTGGTAATTTAGAAAGAGCTTTTGATTGTACTCTCAGGAATACTGGGTTCTTATTCCATCTCTGTCACTGGTTACTTGTATTGATAATAGACAATGTTGATTACTCTGTAAGAAAGGGAAGAGGCAATTTAAAGAACATCAATGAGAAGAGTTCCATTTTATATTTCAAGTGTATAATTAGATATGATATTGGAAATAGAGTTTGATACAGCAGAAATGTTAAGAATAAAATTTTTTCTTCCAGTTTTGCAATTTGACACCTATTTAGAAAACATTATTCGCTGTCAGAGATACATTGGGAGATGAATACTTGAACAGTATGCTTCTGGTTTTCTGAAAAATGTTATTTAAATTTATGCATACATTATATTAAAAAGACCTGGAAAGACATACATCAAAATGGAAAGAATAGGAGGGTGGGAGGGGGAAAAAATGGAAAGAGTAGCTAACTATAAGTGAGATGATTGTTGATTTTGTTTTATTCTCTATTTCCTAGTTTCTAAACATTCTAAAGTGAATATACCTGACTTGTAGGAGGGATGGAGTGGGAGGGGGGTTCAGGAGGGAGGGGACACATGTATGCATATGGCTGAGTCATGTTGATGTATGGCAGAGGCCATCACAATATTGTGAAGTAATTATCCTCTAATTAATATAAATTAATTGAAAAACTTTTTAAAGTTTGTTAACAAGTTACTCAAGTTCAGCATCAAGTTGAGTATGTGTTCAGAATATATTATAAAATTACCTAATTGTTGCTTTTTAAAAATAATGGAAATTAATTTTTAAAATTCTTAAATATTTCCCTTTTAGGTTTTACTACATGACTGGAGAAGATAATTGTTGCAAGTAGGAGAGACACAGCATTTTTTTAGGATGTCTGAAGATGAAGAAAAAGTGAAATTACGGCGTCTTGAACCAGCTATCCAGAAATTTACTAAGATAGTAATTCCAACAGATCTGGAGAGGTTAAGAAAGCACCAGATAAATATCGAGAAGGTGAGTTTTTTCATTTTCTTTCTTTTTTTCCAGTTTTTTCTTTTTCTATTAAAGAAACAGTTACATATTCTGATTTATATTTGTTGTGCATTTCACCTACATTGAAAATACCAGATAAGAGACTTTGCTAAAACATATAGCTCCTGTTGATTTAACAACATTGTTCATTTTTTCTGTTCTACAAATACTCCTCTCATATTATTCCTTTTTTAATGAAAAGATATAAGAATAGAATCTATGCCTTTTTAGTTGTACATAGTGATGAATTAAGCAGCTAATAATTAGAATTTGTTTGATAGTTGACTATAATGTGAAGGTGATGGATTTCTGCTAAAGGGCTTGCCTTAATTTCATTCACCCAGTGGCAAGTTTCAGAGAAGGCAGTGGCAACCCACTGCAGTACTCTTGCCTGGAAAATCCCATGGACGGAGGAGCCTGGTAGGCTGCAGTCCAAGGGGCTGCTAAGAGTCGGATATGACTGAGCGACTTCACTTTCACTTCTCACTTTCACGCATTGGAGAAGGACATGGCAACCCACTCCAGTGTTCTTGCCTGGAGAATCCCAGGGACGGCGGAGCCTGGTGGGCTGCTGTCTATGGGGTCGCACAGAGTCGGACACGACTGAAGCGACTTAGCAGCAGCAGCAGCAGCAGTGGCAAGTTTTCTGAACTGTGAGGGTGTGTTCATCAATAACTCCTATCCTCTTCAAGTGCTGTTGGATTAAAGAGGTAAATCATTGTTTGATATGAGAGAATTTCCCGGCTTCATGGCTTCCCTTTGAGGAAACCCCAAAACCCAAATATTAGCTAGAGGTCAGCTTAGAAGATAGGTAGGGGGAAGTAGGGGGAAGAACTAGTGTTGAGGACTGTGGTGAAGGTTGCATAGAACCTGGCCTGGCTAGGGTCTGATGGAGTGGTTGTGGCATTTATGGGAACATGAAGTTTACTGTGTACTGAGCATGGATTTGGCAGGTTGTGTTGTCTTATTTGCTGTGGGACAAATCAGTGGTATTTGATCTCTCAGGAGAAACTCCCCCAGTACAAATTTTAAGTTGTGAGGTCCTCCATTAAATGTTTTTTGGCTGGGGGTGGGTGGGAGGCGGAAGTGGTCATTAAGCCTTTCAGTATAAACAGTATTTATCACCCTCAACTGTGTACCTTATACAAGTAAGAAGAGTGCCAGCTTTTTCTCCCATGGATACCAACTGTCTTTCTAGTACTTAAGTTTTTTGTAAAAGTTTAGAAAATAAGTGCCAAGAAAAATAAGGTGAAAATTTCAATGCAAATACAAATAGAATTCAAGATTAACATTTCATAATCTTTTAGTTTCTTTCTTCCTTCTCCATGATTAGTACTATGACTTTTAAGGATGAAGGGGTTGTCTGGTAAACTGGTTATTCTTGTCCTGAGCAGAAATAAAGATTCCATGCTTTGATTAATAAGGAAGGCTTGTTCTTTTAGCACTGTAACAATATAGAAATGGAGTTGTTTGCTTTTGATCAATCGTATCTGGGTGGGAGGTTTGATAAGGTGTGTTTCAAAGTCCTGAGCTTATGTTGAAGTGTTCAGTTAACAAGATGATAAGAATTTGGCAAATGAATTGATTCTGAAAGGAAGAAATAAGTGAACTATGGTCTATTAAGACTCTTTCTTTCTTTCATTGTCCTATTTTGCCTTTGACATTTTTCCCTTTGGCAAATTTCCCCTTTCTTGTATTTGTTCTACACAAACATGCCTGCTATCATTACCCTCAGACCCTAGCCACATGTACCATCTAATAATCTATGGAAAGGCCAGAACCCTGGGAAAAAGGTAGGTGGGGATAGAAACAGGTCTATTACTGATTTAATTAGCTATGCCAGACTTCAGGAAAAAATTATTCTAGAGTTATATAGATCTTTTTCTGCCAGAACATTTTTCCTCTAGTATTTTCTGAAAATTTTACTTTTTGAGAAACTTTTAGATGATATCAGAATAATTGTAACTTACTGTATAGGTGACGTCTGAAGCTAAGCTGTTAGACTTATACTGAGCTATGTTTTAGTCCATAATCTTGATCATTCTATCTCTAGGACTTCTAGTTTAGTTTTAAAGGTGATTTTTTTTGTCTATATAGGTTTGAATAGCATATTTTAGTGAATACTTTATGGCAGTGTAAAAACATTAAAAAGCCACTGCCTTTACTGTGGACAATAGAGTTAACTAGAGTCCAGGTGTCTAATAGTGCCCCATTTTCAAAAAGAGATAGTCTTCTTGAGGGAAGGGTGTAGAAAGATAAAATATTTATTATGTTAGCCATCAGTCATCCAATATGAATTTAAAAGAAAGTCAGACTGAAGGGAAATTGAAGGTAAGCCTTAGTACAGTGATTGTGCAACATCTGAAAACAATGGGAGTAGTGTGCTGTGGACACCTGGGACTATATTCCATAGGTCCTTCAGCATTATGTTTTATTACACATGATAGACTTGATTAGAATGTAATCCTGAAATTTGAAATGTTAGCATTTGGGCTTTCTTATCTAATATAGAATAGACTTAAGCTTAGTTAATAGGAACAACAACATAATAAGCTTAGAACATAATTTTCTTTGTTTCATTTTATAGAATTTTTGGGGGAAACTTACTGTGTAACATGCCCCACCATACACATCCTCCTGATTACCTGGTTGTGGTACCTCTAGTTACTGAGTCTTTCTGGAATAGTGCTGTTCCTTTGGCTTACTTCTCACTGCCTTTCTCTCCCACTTCCACCCCTTCTGCAACCCTGGGTTTCAACTTCTCTGCTCTACTAAGTCAGCTGCAACATGTCCATCCTCTTTCCAGCTTCCAAAATGTTGTTAAAGTTTCTCGTCAGTTAATATCTCCTGTTGTATTCTCATTATTCTTGTGGGTTGACACTTTTTAAAGTTCTTTACTGTCATTTTGGTTAAATTTTGAAAAAGGGCAGAGATGAGTATTTGTTCTATCTGCCAGGTTTAATGAGAAGGGAAATTATTACAGGATATAAATATATGTTAGCTTTTCATAAATGTTGGTGTTTGCTGTTTCTTATATTTTTAGCGTTGAAAGTTATGTAAAAACTTAGGTCTCTAATCTGCAAAAAGAGTACCCTCCAGTTAAAGAAATAAGATAGGAAATACTCAGATATGAGGCAACATATAATTAGGTGTGAAAATGAGTGGTATGCACTATTTAGGCAGTATGAAGCCTGAACTATGTGGTACAAAATCAGATATAATCAGTCTTGTTGATTTGTTACTTTTGATTTGGTTTCATTTATTTGTTTTTTTAACTTGTGATTACAACAAAAACTGTTCCCATTTCTCTTTTTAGTATGAGAATGTTTGTTTCAATCTTACAGTCACATTTCCCCCCTCATTGTTTTTTTCTGCTGGACCCCTGATTCAGTTTGCTTTCTCCTGTGTTACAGGATAGGAAAGCCTCAGCACAGATGGTGATGATAATGGGTCTAATGGTGATAATTTCATGCTTGTCAGTGTTTGGTTAGCAATGAAAAATAGACATATCCTGACATATCTGACTAATGAGACTTGAGGGAAAAGCCTGTTTGGGATATGGAACTTCTGGAAAAGACTTTTCTACTGTATAAAGATGTACACAGGAGGAAGCAGTTCTGCTGGTTTTATGTCTCCCTGTAGCGTATGTATCTATAGCCAGGAGAGGATAAGTATGAGAATGAAAACTCTCTGTTCTAATAAAGCAGACAGAACTTGGGTGCTTGACAACCTTGTAAGCTTCTGAACTAAACTACCCTTGAATTTATCATCCCACTTTTAGGGTGCTGTTTATGTGAGGTAATAAATATCTTTATTAGTAAAGACATTTCTTTAAACTTTGAGTTTTCTGTTATTTGCAACCAAAAACATCCTAATTGCATCAAGTTATAGCACAACTTTAACTTATCTATCTAGCGTCACTGTGCAAATAGACAATACAAAAAAATGACATTTTGTAAAACCAGTGCATTTTAGAAATGTTTGTCAGTGGTCCCAACTTAACTAATTCTTTAGGGGGTTATTTCTTGTAATTTCCCCCCCAACACACATTAAACCATTTAAAGCTTTTTCTCCTCTGCAAGTGTTTGGAATGATAGCCTTTAATAATGTAACCAAATTTAGGTTTAACATTGTGTAGCAAACATAGAGTCTGAGCTGTTTTCTTTTTCTTAGAATTTTATTGTGAGACATAAGGTTTCATCTATTCAATCTTCATCCAAGACACTAATCTCTTCTACAACTTACTTGACACGTGAGCAAATAATAATAATAATAGTAAAGACAGTAGCTATTGTGTTTATCTGTTGAATGCTGTATAAAGTTTTTGTATTTATCATATTTAATCTCACAACATCCTTATAGGTTAGCCTTATTATTGTCTTCCTTTTTTATGTGGGGAAGCAGACTTGGAGTGGTTAAATTACTTTCTTGAAATCACCATGCTGCTAAATATATTAATCTTCTAATATTGTGCCTGAAATATAGCATGATTTAAGTTTGTTTTCACTCTTTTTTGGTTTTTGCTTTCCTCTTAGTCTTGTCTATTGTGGACTGTTCTATTTTTAATGCTCATTTTCCAGTGAAGAAGGAAAATGGAAAAAATAGAATTGAATACTCTGGCTTTCCTACATTAATTAGCAGTATCCACTCCATTTGCTCACCTTTCAAACTTTGTTTTTTTGTTCAAATCCCAACTTAGTTACATCCTGTGGAACATTACCTGGTTGACTCCATCCTGGGTCACATACAAATAAACCATCCCCACACAGCACTGTGCAGGAGACGTTCAGGTTCACCACCATTTTAACCATTCATGGGGAACCTGCAGAGGCCCATGATTGATCTCTAGAGAGTTTTAAAGGTAACATTAAAATCTTTCTCATAGTGTTATTCTGAAGATTGAGATATTATATAAAGAATCCCTGAATGCAAGTTTGATACTTGGAAATGAGTTACTTAACAAGTAAGTTATTGTTTTCAGGTACTCAACATTGGTGCTGTCAGTTAATTGTTTATAATCATTAGGAGAGTCACAACATTCCTGAGATCCTTTGTGTTTGTTTTGAGTTTTACATTTTTCATATATGCTAAGATGAATTACTTTTAACCTCACTATAGGGTGGATATTATTTATCTTCATTACATGAGTAATCCTAATTTTATGGCTTACGCTCATTGGACTATCTGTTAATATTATATAGCTTTACTTTTTGAGTCTTTGATTTTTTTCTCTTTTATTGAGTTTAATAATTTATTTGAATTGAATACTTAAAACTTTTCATCATCTACAGTACTATCATCCTACCTGGTTAATCCTCCATAAAGCCATCATCTTCCCTACAAGGGGTTCTGATCATTTTGATCATTGAGATATCCTCTGATATCTGGCAAAAGAAGCTTTCATCTACTTTCTCTGCTGCTTTCTCATCACTCTTACCATCATACATCATACCACAAACACATTGATCTTACGTCAGTCCTTTGGATACCACGTATAATTTTACAACTCCATAGAATTTCTGGGTCTTTTTCTCTCCAACTGAAGCATCTTTTTTTTCCTACTATGTCTGTAAATTTAAATAAATCTTTTAAGTGTCAGCATAAGGTTTAAATTAAAGTGCTTTTATACCCTAAACTCCTAAATCCTGAACATTCTCTCTGTTACGCTGCTGCTAAGTTGCTTCAGTCATGCCCAACTCTGTGTGACCCCATAGACGGCAGCCCACCAGGCTCCTCCGTCCCTGGGATTCTCCAGGCAAGAACACTGGAGTGGGTTGCCATTTCCTTCTTCAATGCAGGAAAGTGAAAAGTGAAAGGGAAGTCGCTCAGTTGTGTCTGACTCTTAGCAACCCCATGGACTGCAGCCTACCAGGCTCCTCCGTCCATGGGATTTTCCAGGCAAGAGTACTGGAGTGGGTTGCCATTGCCTTCTCCATCTCTGTGTTATATCATCATAAAATTTCCCAAACCTATAATAAATAACTTGGGCTTCCCTGGTGATTCAGATGGTAAAGAATCCCTCTGCAATGTGGGAGACTTGGGTTCGATCCCTTGGTCGGGAAGATCCTCTGGAGGAGGGAACGGCTACCCACTCCAGTATTCTTACCTGGAGAATCCCCGTGGACAGAGGAGCTTGGCAGCCTATACAGTCCATGGGGTCGCGAAGAGTCAGATATGACTGAGTGACTGAGCACATAGTGAAAACATTATATAATTTTGGAAAATCGTTTTTAATGATTAAGATTAGCTTTTATGTTTTTATACTCTATGCAGTATGAGGCAGAATTACCATTGTTTTTCAATTTTGAATCAAAATATTCCAGAAGATGAAATGATATAAAATGTGAGCCTACAAATGTATAAAGTTGTTTAAGTAAATGGTGAGGCTTTCTAGAGAGAACTCTTAGCCAGGGTACTACTCTTAGAATATTTGTTCTCCTTGCCCAGCAGGCAAAGCGAAACTGAGAGACCTGGTGTCACTGCCAAAGAGCACAAAGGGATTAATGTTGGGAAGTCTGAAAACACCTGTGCAGAGGCATTCATCACACGGTGGTGTGGGTTCATAATCAGGGTTATCCAAATGATAAACTAGAAGAGAGGGTAAAAGGAGACAAGGTATTCACCAGAATGAGAATGGTGGACATGGCTTTTGTCTCACCAGGATAAGAATGTGCTTTGGTCTCTCTTGGGAAAGTCTAGGGGAAAGGCTGTTTCTGTGAATGTTGGATTCTCTGCTTGTGCCTGTTCCACTGGTATACCGTGAGGCCATAAGACATATGAAGAACAACATGAATGCATGTGGTGAGAGAAAACATCTTCCTGAAATGACTGAAAAACAGTATCTATATTTTTTTTCTGTAGTTGTTTTTCCTCTTTCTTGGTCCAGTTTATTCATAGCATTTAAAGGTATTTATTAGAAGTTGCAGTATCCATCAGAGGAAAATAGCAGAATCTAAATCACATTGGGGATGTCATTCTGAGTTCCACCCACCTTGAAATATTGGGGCAAAGCCTAGTGGCCTGGAAGCCACATAAGAGCAAATAGTGCTGAGACAAATCCTGCCCACTCTGTGAAGATAAAAGTGTATATCCAATAGCATCTAGAAAATATCTCCTTCCAAAGTTGCTATGTTTAAAAACCTTTTAGAGAGAAGCCCTAAGGAGAAGCCCTTGGCAAAGACAAACTGTTTTATCCAATCTCTTGACAGATAATCTCCCCATCATTCCTTTTCCGTATCTTTGAATAGAGTCTTTGATATTTTCTATGTAGACAGTCAGGATGACAGACTGTTTTATTTTTTCCCTTCTAATCTTTGCCTGCCTACTTCCTTCTTTCTTTTCTCTCTTCTGTTTCCTCTCTTTCCCCTCTCCTCCTCCCTTCCTTCCCTCCCTCCTTTGCTTTCTTCTCTCACTTCCTTTCTTACCTTATTGTCCTAGCTATGGCCTCCAGTGCAAGATCAGAACTCCTTACCTTGTTCCCAATATTAGGGAATGATCTTTTACCACCAAGCATGATGTTAACTGTAGAGTTTTTGTAGATGCTTCTATGAGGTTGAGGATGTTAACTTCTCTGTTAAGTTTCTGATAAGTTTTATAATGAATAGATGTTTATCAAATGGTTGTCTTTAAATCTACTGTCTTGCTCTTTTTGTCTATTTGTTCCGTCTATTCTTTCTCCTCTTTTTTTCATGTTTTACTCCCTTTTGGATTAATTGCATATTTTTAAGATTCCATTTTTTTTCTCTTTTATTGGCTTATTAATTTTACCTCTTTGTTTTATTTTTAAATGGTTGCTTTACAGTTCAGAGTATTCATCTTTAACTTATAATAGTCTACCTTCAAGTAATGTGTTTTATATATATCACTTCACATGTGAAAACTTTATGACTATACACTTCAGTTTCCTCTCTCAGAGTCTATGTAGTATTATTGTAATATAATTTTACTTCTGTGTAATAAAAATTATTTTTTATGTTTATATATTTACCATTTTCAGTGCTCTCACTTTTTTGTAGACCCCGGTTTCTGTCTGGTATCGTTTTCTCATCAACCTGAAGGACTTCCTTTAACATTTCTTGTAGTGCAGTTTTGCTGGTGATAATGAATTCTGCTTGCTTTTTTGTTTTTGGAAAAATATCTTATTTTGTCTTCACTTGAAAAAAATATTTTCTCTGGGTATAGAATTCTAGGTTGACTTTTCGATTGTTGTAGTACTTTCAAGATGTTGCTTCATTGTTTTCTGGTTTGCACTGTTTCTCACAAGAAGTCTTCTGTCATTCTTATCTGTGTTCCTCTGCACTTCACATCTTTTTTCCTCTTACTCTTTTTTAGATTTTACTATCACTTATTGTAAGTAATTTTGTGTGATATGCATTAGTATAATTTTCTTCATTTTTCTTATTTTTGGTATTCCTTGAGTTTCTTTTTTTTGAGGATCTGTGGGTTTATAGTTTTTACCAAATTTGGAAAAGATTTGGCCATTCATTTTTCTTTTTTTCCTCCCTTGTTGAGATATAACTGACATGCAGAACTGTATAAGTTTAAGGTGTACAACATAATGATTTGACTTACATACATCCTGAAATGATTATCACAAAGAAATAGTGAATGTCCATCATCTCATACAGAGATAAAATGAAAGGAAAAAAAATAGATTAGGATTTACTCTCTGTTTAACAACTTTTGTATGTAACATACAGCAGTGGTAATTATCTTAATCATGTTATACATTATCTCCCTAGTGCTTATATATCTTATGACTGAAAGTTTCTATCTTTTGTCCATAAACTATATGGTTCCTTCTTTATATCTTTAGTTGTGGAAAATCTCTTCTGGTAGCCTTTAAATTGTTCTCATCCATACTTGCTCTGAAAATAGTTGTAATTTCAGTGCACTTGTGGGAGGAGGTGAGCTCAGGGTCTTCTCACTCTACCATCTCAGCCACTGTCTCATTAATTTTTCACATATTTTTTTCTCTCCTTCAGGGAGTTCAACTGCATACATAACAATGTTGCTTTCAATCGGCCTTTGATTATTGATACTGTATTCATTTATTGGCCATCTTTTTTCTCTGTTTCATTTTGGATCATTTCTGTTTTACATCTTTAAATTTACTAATCTTTTCTTTGCGTGTCTTAACCTTCTGTTCAATCCATGCATTGCATTTTTCATTTCTGCTACCTTTATAATTTTAGGAATTGAATTTTTAAAAGTATCTTTCATATCTCCATATCTTCAGTTTTCTTCAGCTTTCTTAAACATGGAATACATCGTAACTTTTAATATCCTTGTCTATTAATTCTGTTATCTCTATCATATCTAAATCTGTTTCTGTTGATTGGTTTTTCTTATTACAGATCTTATTTTCCTGCTTTTTTTTTTGCATGCATGGTAATTGTTTATTGGATGCCAGACATTCTGAATTTGTCGGATACTGAATATTCCAAAATGTCTTTGAGTACTTTTGAACTTTATTTATTCTGAGACACATTTAAGTTATTTAGGAACAGTTTGATCCTTTTGAGACTCTTTTAAGCTTGCAGAGGATCAGAACAGCCTTTGTTCCAGGCCTAACTTTCCCTCACACAGTATAGTACTTTGGAGTACTCTGCCTGATTCCAGTATGTTGAGAGATTTTTCTGCTCTGACTGGTGGTCACATGAACTGTTTCTGGGCTTGTGTGATTTGGGAGGATGAGCCTACCCGGTATTTTCCAGTGATTCTTTTTCTGACTTCAGGTAGTTTCCTTATGTACTTGTGCTGCTCTGTACTCAGCTGAAGACTCAAAAGCAAAACCCTGCAGATCTCTGGAGCTCTCTCTCTGTATAGTCCTCTCCTCTTAATGTAGTTATATCCTCACATGCAGCTTTTTCTTCTCTGATACTCTGCTTCGTGAATTCTTGCAGCCCTGACTTCTCTGGATTCTCTGTTTCCTTAACATTAATTTTTATTAAAAATATCATGACAGATTAGTATTAAGTAATAAATTTTAAAGTGACTTGTTTTCAGATGTGTATCTTTGGCTTCCATTCCCTTCTTTTTATTAATATAACACTATCTTGCTAAGTTGCTAAGTCACTTCAGTCGTGTCCGACTCTGTGCGACCCCACAGATGGCAGCCCACCAGGCTCCCCCGTCCCTGGGATTCTCCAGGCAAGAACACTGGAGTGGGTTGCCATTTCCTTCTCCAGTGTATGAAAGGGAAAAGTGAAAGTGAAGTCACTCAGTCTTGTCCGACTCTTCGCGACCCCATGGACCACAGCCTACCAGGCTCCTCCGTCCATGAGATTTTCCAGGCAAGAGTACTGGAGTGGGGTGCCATTGCCTTCTCCAATAACACTATCTAAAAGAGCATTTATACTGAATCTGCTGGCATCATTCAATTTTAATTAGAAGTGAAAGTAGTAGATTTTAAATTTATTTGATTGGGTAGTCATTTTAAGTTTATGTTTGGCAAATATATTTTCAATGTAGTCTAGTTATTTTTAAGCTTAATGGCTATTGTTTAGTTCTTAGATGATGTAAAAAAATTCAGGAGTTATCAAGAGATTTTTTTTTTTTTGCTGCGTTGTGAACAATAGAGAATATAAAATACCCTGGAAAATATTTTAGTGCTCTACTTTTATAATCTGTTAGGCCTTCTATATATATATGGGACATTTTCGTGTTTATGTGCTTTCAGAATATTTCTAGGTTGATTTTGTGTGTGTGTGTGTGGGTGATATACCAAAAATATGTTTAATGTCATTATTCACATCTACTGAAATCTTAATTATTTGGATTTTTTTTATTTCAACCAAAAATAATATGTGATGTTTGACATTGTTTATATTTTGTGCAAATATTGTCATGATGTTCCCATATTTTGCTATGGTTCTTGTCAAATGAAAAATTTTCCATTATGCTCATTAAGTTTCTTAGATGAAACTCTGAAAAGTAAACATTATCTAGGTAAAAAGCTAAAATATAAAATGTTCATTCTCATTTTTACATACTTTCTAGTCTGTGATATCAATGTTCCTTTTTCTCAAATGAGGTTTTAGTTTTCAGTACTTGACTCTTTTTTTTTTTTTTTAGTACTTGACTCTTATCATTAACAGACATTTCAAAATCTTCATGTATAGTAAGAATATCTGATGAATGCTGTTAATCTCTTCATTTTTCACATTCTTTTACATTCTCAATCTTTATTTTTTTCACCTCCAAGGAGTATGCATTATAGACAAAATACATACTCTTTTTCAGTAAAAGAAAGTTAATAGTATTTAATGGGTTTTGTTTGTTTTACTGTGTGCCAGAATTTTGTGTGTAATGTTTTTGAAAACTTCCTACCTGTATGGTCTTTGGACAGTTAATTTCCACTACTAAGTCAGTAACTTTTTTAGCTGGCATGTTTAAGTTTGGGTGGGTGAGTGGGGATTTTTGTGGTAAACTGGGAATAATTACTTAGTGATTAAAAAAAAAATTCAGTACCTTTCCTTTTCTTTCGTACAGTATCAGAGGTGCAGAATATGGGACAAGTTGCATGAAGAGCATATCAATGCAGGACGTACAGTTCAGGTAAGTCTATTTTATTGTTTCAGGTAAATCAATATGGAAAAGACAGTCTTAAGGAAATTTTGCTAAAATAAATACTCTTGTAGCTGAATCCTTTTATTATATTTGTAACTATTTCCTTAAAGATGCATTTTTAGCAGGAATTATTGAATCAGATGTCAGACATATTTTTAAGGTTTTGATTAACATTACCAAAATTTTCTCCAGAAATGATATATTAACTTACACTTTCACTATGAATCCATTTTACAACATTAATACTACTCATTCCTCAAATTTTTGCTAATTAGTAGGTTAAAATAATGCTGCTTTGTTGTTTTAATCTGGACTTTTTCTTTCATTGCTTTGAAAGGTGAAACTTTTTATATGTACCTTGGATAGTAAATATTTTTTTAATGAATTGTCTGTTCATGTCCCTTGCATATATTATGTTGCCTTCTGTCCGAGTTCCTTATAATTTTAAGATAATTGATCTTTTTATAAGACTGTAATATAGGGTAATATAGGGTTACAAATATTGTTTGCCAGTTATTGGCTTTTTGATAAATGTTAATTATTTTAAATTAATTTTTGAAATTCATATATTTACATAGTTAAAAGCCAAGTAAAAAGACATAGCACCTACCCTTCTACATCTCCAGGTCCTTCTTTTAAGAAACTACTTTTAATACTTTTGGCCATGTTCCCTGGTATTTAGCTCTTTATTCCTAAATACCATGTGTAGACTGTTACCTCTTAATCAGGTTTAGACATAGTCTCTTCACTTCTTGCTATATGAGGTGCAGATCTAGCTTTCCACCCTACTCTTCTATTTCCTTCCCCCATAATTATATTATTATAATTTTTGGTTAAATTAGTGATTAGTATCTCATTGTTTTGATTACAAAGACATTGTTTCTTGCTAAGCCAAATAGTTATAAACAGTACAGACTTTTGCTTTGTTTTCTTTAAAATGTCGGTTTTACTCTAATGACTTCTAAAATGTGTTTAGTGTTCTTGCCTGGAGAATCCCAGGGATGGGAGAGCCTGGTGGGCTGCCGTCTATGGGGTTGCACAGAGTTGGACACGACTGAAGCGAATTAGCAGCAGCAGCAGTGTTTATTTTTAATTGAGATATAGTTGATATACAGTATTATATGTTATAGGTATATAACATAGTGATTCACATTTTTAAAGGTTATATTCCATTTATAGTTATTATAAAATATTCGCTATATTCCCTGTATTGTACAAGAATATATTTATCCTTGTAGCTTATCTATTTTCTACGTAATAGTTTGTATCTCTTAGTCACCTACCCCTATCTTGCCCCACCTCCTTTCCCTGTCCCTAATGGTAGTCATCAATTTGTTCTCTATATCTGTGAGTCTGCTTAGGTCTTCTGCACATTTTTTAGTTGGGTTGTTTGGTGATTTTGCTGTTGAGGTATACGAGTCGTTTATATATTTTGGGTATAAACCCCTTCTTGGTCATATCATTAGCACATATTTTCTCCCATCCAGTAGGTTGTCTTTTTGTTTTGCCAGTGGTTTCTTTTGCTGTGAAAAAGCTTTTAAGTTTGATTAGGTCCCATTTGTTTATGTTTGCTTCTGTTTCCTTTTCTGTAGAAGACAGGTCCAAAAGAAATATTGCTAAGATTTATGTCAGAGTGTTCTGCCTGTGTTTTCTTCTAGAAGCTTTTTGTTTTCTGGTGTTACATTTAGGTCTTTAATCCATTTTGAGTTTATTTTTGTATATGGTTTTAGAGAATTTTCTAATTGCATTCTTTTACATGTAACTGTCCCGGCACTACTTATTGAAGAGACTGCTTTTTTCCATCGTATATTCTAGCCTCTTTTGTTGTAGATTTATTGACCATGAGAAGGTGGATTTATTTCTCAGCTCTCTATTCTGTTCCACTTATCTATGTGTCTGTTTTTGTGCCAGTACCATACTGTTTTGATTACTGTAGCTTTGTAGTGTAGTCAGAAGTCAGGGAGCATGATTCCTCCAGCTCTGTTATTTCTCAAGATTGTTTTGGCTATTCAGGATCTTTTTTGTTTCCATACAAGTTTTAAAATTATTTGTTCTAGTACTATGAAAAATGCCCTTGGCATATTGGTAGGGTTTGCACTGAATCTATAGATCGCTTTGGGGAGTATGGTCATTTTAAGGATATTAACTCTTCCAATCCATGTACATGGTATATCTTTCCGTCTGTTTGTGTCATCTTCATTTCTTTCATTAGTGTTTTATAGTTTTCCAGGTATAGGTCTTTTACCTCCTTGGGTAGGTTTATTCCTAGATATTTTAATCTTTTTGATGCAGTGGTGAATGGATTATTTACTTAATTTCTGTTTCTGATTACTTGGTTGTAGTATATAGAAATGCAACAGATTTCTGTATATTAATTTTGCATCCTGCAAATTTACCAAATTCATTGAGCTCTAGTAGTTTGCTGGTGGTATGTTTAGGATTTTCTAAGTATCATGTCACCTGCAAACAGTGACAGTTTTTCTTCTTTCTTTTCAGTTTGGATTCCTTTTATTTCCTTTTCTCATCTGATTGCTGTGGCTGGGACTTCCAATACTATGTTGAATAAAAGTGCTAAGAGTGGACATTCTTATCTTGTTCCTGACCTTAGAGGAAATACTTTCTCCTTTTTACCATTAAATATGATGTTAACTGTCCTTTTGCTTCTTTTGAAGTTAATAATCTTTTTATTTAAAAAAATTTCCTATTTTTTTGTATATTTTTAGTTAATTTTTAAAAAATGCTCCACATTTCTGCCACAATGCTGTCAATATTTTTCATATGCTCAAATATGTCACTTCAATTCTCTATACTAAAGACTATCTCCTGAAACCCTTCTTCTGCCATTTCCAATCTGAACTCCTTTTCTAGGTTTGTTGCACAGCTGTTTTTCTGGGACTTCCCTCAGTTGTTCCTGTGTTGGGTTCCTGTTTTTTCTGGATATCATGTCTTCCTCATTTTTGGCTTATTCCATTGTTCTGTTGGAATATATCTTTCAATAGCTCTCAAATAAGGGTACCTTAGAGGTAAAATTTTAATTTATTATGTGTCTGATAAATACCTTTATTCTCCCCTCACATGTGATTGCTAATTTCAGTAGGTGTAGAATTCTCTGTCAATTTTGAAGGCTTTCTAGTTTAGTGTTGCTCTTAAAAAGTAAATATCATCTAGTTTCCCATTCTTTGTATAGGACCAACTTTTTTTTCCTCTTTGGGAACCTTTGTGATCTGTTTACCCTGGTGTTCTGAAATTTGATAATGTGATGTGCTTTGTGTTGGACCCTTTCAATTTAAAAACTCATGATTTTAGTTCTGTGAATTTTTCTTGCCTTTTTGTAAAATATATTTTTTAAAATAATTTACTTATTTTTGGCTGCACTGGGTCTTCATTGCTGCTCTAGGACTTTCTCTAGTTATGGTGAGCAGGGGCTACTCTAGTTGCACTGTGTTGGTTTCTCATTGCAGTGGCTTCTCTTGTTTTGGAGCACGGGCTTCAGGGCATGCAAGCTTCAGTTGTTGCAGCTTGAGGGCTCTAGAGTGCAGGTTCAGTATTTGTGGTGCACGGGCTTAGTTGTCTCATAGCATGTGTAATCTTCCTGGATCGGGGATTAAACCTGTGTGCCCTGAATTGGCAGATGGATTCTTAACCACTGGACCACCAAGGAAGCCCCTGGGAATTTTTCTTACTTATTGATTATTTATTCCTCTGTGTTTTCTCTTGTCCTCTCTTTTAAAAATATCCTTTTACCGCAAGGGTCAGCAATCTATAGCTCACAGGCCAAATTTTGCCTGATGTGGGCCCCATTTGTTTATTACTGTATTTGGCTGCTTTCATACTACAACAGCAGAATTGAATGGTTGCATCAAGAGACCACATGGCCTGCAAAGCCTAACTATTTACTGTCCGATCCTTTGCAGAAAAAGTTTGCTGATTTCTATTCGGTTGAATGGAAGACTCTTGGATTGCTTTTCTAATTTTCTGTTCTGTTTTCTGAGAGATTTCCTCAGCTTTATTTTCAATTCTTTCTGCTGAATTCTTTGTTTCTACTATTATGACATTTATTTCCCAAGAACTTTTTCTTATTATTTTTTATAGCATTTTACCTTTGGACATAATAATTCTTTCTGCTTTTCTGAGACAATAAAGAGCTGATTGCTTGTCTCCTGGTGGACTTCACTTAAATATTCTTTGATAGGCTGGCATTTTCCTTGGAACAACCTCCAAGTATCAGTGTCTAGAGGTTGTTGTGGTTTAGTTTTCTGAAGAAGAATCCTTGTTTTCCTCCTAGGGTAAGTAGGCACTTATTTCCTAATTACAGAAGCAGCATAGGTGTATTCTGCTATGCTTCCATTGTTCAGTCATGTGAGCCCTGCTGCCTCCCTTTTTTAGCCCTGTGCCAAATGTTTCTGAATTTGAAGTCTCACCAAAAAAGGCATCTTTAGTCCTCTTACATTTCAAAAAAGGTTACTATGGCTGCAGTATAGTCAGTAGATTGGGATAGAATATAATCAATGCAAGAGATTATTTAGGGAGTGGTTACAGAGATGGTGAAGGTATAGAAAAAAAGATTGATTTGAGACTTAGGTGGAAATTTAACTTGCCTCTCATATATATGTATTTTATCAGTATTTCTTGCTGCCTAGATTATAGCCCTAATATCAGTGACACTGTCTCCACTAATTATGTATCTCAGAGTGCCAGCTGCTCAGCAAGATTCAGAGTTTATGGAATGGTAGTGTGCATGTTAATGTCAATGAGGTTATTATGACTTTCATTTCTTACCATCTTCACTGTTTAACATGTCATTAAAAATCACTTATGACTTTCTTGAGACAGTGGTAGGGTCAAAGTGTTTGTTTACTGATTTTTTAAAGTATATATATATATTTACATTATCGATCTCCATCTGGCATAGAAGTTTTATGTGTACCATTAAAATAATGAGATTGAAACTGTTTTTGGATAGGTATTGGCTTAGTTTTATTCATATATGCCCTGAATTTTTTGTATAAGCTTATTCTTTGCTAGTTTGTGTAAAACATTTTTAGATAAACAGTTTCATGAACAGTTATTATGAATTTTCAGGATTTATCATTATTAGATTTGTGCAGTAAGAACTATCTTTTTACTTTTGTTACAATGTCTTTGTTGAAAAGGAGCTCTTAATTTAAATGTCAGTCTTTATTTATCAGTCTTTTCTCTTGTCGGTCATGCTTTTGGTATCTTCATCAGGGAATGTTCTGTGTCCTAAGATCAAGAAGATATTCCCCTATATTTTCTATTGAATATTTTAAATATTTTGCTTTTAACATTTAAGTTGTTAATCCACCTGGTATGAGATAGATATAAGTAAAATATTATCCCATTTGGAAAACCAGTTGTCTTTCATTATTAACAGATTTCTGCAGTGTTACTTACATACTGCAGTTCCATATATGCATGAGTCTGCCTCTGGTCTTTCTCTTCTGTTTGTCTATTTCTCCATCAAGGTCCACACTATGTTAAGACAACCTTGTTATAAGGCTTGATATCTAGTAGGACAATACTGTTACCTTATTTTTTCTTCCCATGAGTGTTTTGGCTATACTTGGCCATTTGGTAATGCATATAAAATTTGGAATCTGCTTTTCAAAGTTTATACACAATCTTGTTGGAAATAGGGGAATCACATTAGATTTATTCATCTATTTAGAGAAAATTGACATATTTACAATGTCCAGTTTTCCTACCTATGAATATATGATATTCTTGTACTTGTTTACAACTTCTCTATTATATGTGTATCTTTATAGTTTTATGCATAAGATTGTGGTAGATTGTACAATTTACCAAAATATCTACCAAGGTTTTTATCATCCTACATGGTCTTCTACAGTATGACCTTCTACAGTTACTCCCCATCAACAGGTGGAGTCTCATTCCCCTCCCTTTGAATCCGAACTGAGACAGAAGTAATGTCACTAGACTTCTGAGGCTAGATTAGAAAAAGCCAAATAGCTCCTAGTGGTTCTCTGAGGATGCTTGCACTGGAGGAAGTTAGCCATATGCGAAACATCCAAATATCTGAAGACCTCCATGCAGGAGATATCCACAGCCACAACTGAGCTCTTAGGAATTTCCAGCCTCAAGTGCTAGCCACATGAGTGAGCCATCTTGGACATCAGTGCAGCTGAGCCTTCAAATGAACACAACTTCAGCCAATGCCTGACTCAATCACATGAGTGACCCCAAGGAAGAACTCTTCAGCTGATTTCTTCAATGTCTGGTCTGCAAAATCATTAGCAAAATTAAGTGGTGGTTTTAGGCCTTTAAGTTTTGGAGGAATTTGTTATGCAGCAACAGATGACTGGAATACAGGACTTACACTTAATTTTATCTATTTCAATCTACTTCATTAATTTGTTCTTAAATACTTTATTGTTTTAGGGTGTGTCTTTGTGTTTGAGGGAGGTGTGAAACATTGTCCTTCTTTTAAATTATGTTTTCTAACTTTTGGTGGTATATATAGAAATAGTTAATTTTCATATATAGGTCTTATGGCCAATTATATTAAATAATAACTTAAAGCTTTAGGAAAAGAAGTATCATAAGTCAGTATGTGACTAATAGTCAAATATATTATGGAGACCAGTAAGCGATAGAGTGCCAGCTATTTGGATGCTGGATAAGGGCAGTATTATTCTCATTTTTCAGATTAAAGAAGGTTGAAGAACAGAGAAACTGGTGTTTGTCTAAAGCACAAGGCTGTCATAAGTTGAAGGACAGGGGTCCAATCTGGAATTATTTTTAATATTAACTCAGGTGGATAGACTAATCCAGGAATATTCTCAGAAATTCTGCACTTAATACCTAGATAGTAGGTCTTCATTAGATATTTGTTGAGTAAATGAGTGGAGGCCCTTTTCTCCTTTGGTTTTTATTCCTTTTGGTAGTTCATGTAATATATTTTAAGCTATATGTAATCTTTTTGGTGCCTTTTGATATTGAAATACGTGTGAAGTCATTAACTACTATTAATACCTTAGTGTAATACTTAGGTAATACAAGCAAGGGATAGTCCAGATTTATTTTAATTAAATAGTTATGGCTCTGGGGTCCTTAATAATAAATTGTATGACATCTAGAATGTGTTTACTCTAAGTTGTTTAAATGTTTCCCAGTGGACTTGTGCTTTATGTTTGCAAAGAAATCAGATTAATTATTATGATACCAAATGTTTTCTGCTGTGTACAATTTGCTCTCAAAATTACATGTTGTAAAAACACATTAGAAATCCTTAAATCAATATTTAACAAAGGCAAATATATGCATAGCCTCTCTTGTTTTAATCATTAAATACATAATTAGCCATTTTTCAGAATTTTAATTAACTCAGAATAATTACTTTTTACAATTATCAGTATAGATAAGTATACATTTAAATATATCTTTTAATCTATAGGCAGAAATTTCAGGATATTTCTGGAATAAAGGAAAAAGCCATAACTAGTTACTAAATTTAGATGCAGAACTAGAGAGAGAGGGATGTCACCTTTACTTTACTGAAAATTTGGCCATAGTTTGCAGTTTACTACTTGCTTATGCAAAATGTTTTAATTACTGAGTTGGTATACTTTTTGAAAAACTTATTTCCTTGATTATAGTACCATTTGTCAAACTTGATAGTTTTGCATATTTTCAGAACTTGGCATAATATTATTTATTACATTTTCAGGAGATTGTTGGGAGAACCTGATTATTAGGAGGACAGAAACACTTGAACATTTACTATGTCCTGGATACTGTTCTAGGGCTTCCCTGGTGGCTCAGCAGTAAAGAATCCGCCTGTAATGCAGGAGATGCGGGTTCGATCCCTAGGTTGGAAAGATCCCTTGGAGAAGGAAATGGCAACTCACTCCAATATTCTTGCCTGGGAAATCCCATGGACAGAGGAACCTGGCGGGCTACAGTCCATGCGGTTACAAGACATGACTTAGCCACTAAACCACCACCACAGATACTATTCTAGCCACTAGAGATACAGCTGTGAGCAAAACAGAAGAAACTTCTTTTCTCATTGAACTTATATTTTGGGGGTAGGAATGAAGACATATTTTTAAAATAAATATTTAGATGATTATAAGTACCTTGAAGTAAAAGCAAAATCAGGTTAAAAGGAACAAAGAATTGCTGGAGATGATGAGTGTTCTTTTGTATGAAGGATGGTTGTGGAAGGTTTCTAATGACATTTGAGCTGAGACCTGAAGGAAGTAAAGGCATAAGGGAAACCCAGTGTGAAGACTTTGAGGTGAGAGCATGTGTGGCATATTCAGGGAGTAATAAGGAGGTCAGTGTGATAGATGTGAGCCCAAGAGATGAGGTCAGAGAGATCAGCTGTCTCTAATTAGGGAAGGCCTTGCAGGATGTGGTAACTTAAAGTTGGATAGAAAACCTTTGGAAGGTTCTGAGCATATAATAATGTGATACGATTTAAAAGATCACCTTGACTATTATGAAAAGGATAGATTCTAAGGGAGCAAGGATTGAAGCAAGAATGCCAGATAGGTGGCTAATATAATAATCAGGGTACTATGGGTCTGCTTTTTAGAAAAATGCAGGAACACCCATGTACAGACAATTTGTATAGAACATCAGGGGCCTGGTATGTTAATTTTTACATACTTTCTGTAGCCCTGGGAAGTGGTTCTGGACTTAAAAGCTTGACAGAGGAATAAGGAACTATCCTGACAACAAATTTAACATTGAAGTACCATTTTGAGAAGTTACATACGCTTCAAATATACAAAATATACAAAAATGTAGTAAAGGAAATAATGAAAATATAACATTTATGTACTCATCACTCAACTTCGTCAACTCTTAACATTTTGCCCCAATTTCTTCCCATTTTTTTTTTTGAAAGAAAAATTTAGAAATACCACTGAAGTCAATTGTGTACCCTTCCTTGATTCCATTTGCTTTGTTCCTGTCTGCATCTGAAGGAAGTCTTTTCCCTTGTTTTAAGTATTTGTCATTTTTCTGCATATAACTGTATATAAATACCTGGAGAAGGAAATGGCAACCCACTCCAGTATTCTTGCCTGGGAAAATCCCATGGACAGAGGAGCCTGGAGGGCTGCAGTCCATGGGGTTGCAGAGAGTTGGATACAACTGAGCACTTGTCAGCAGCATATATAAATAATATGATATTGTTTTGCATCTTTGTTTCTGCTTTTTTTGCAAACAGCTTTCTTGAGGTGTAATTGACATATGATAAAGTACACAATTTGATAAGTTTTGATATATATACACACCATGAGACCATCACCACAATCAAGATACCATGAACCCTTCACCACAGTCCAGATAATGAAAATACATCCATTGCTCCCAAAAGTTTCCTTATACCCCCCTTGTAACCCTCTTTCTGACTTCCTCCTTCTCCATCCTCTCACATGTACATATACACTCCTACTACCCAAGCAACCACTGACCTGCTTTCTGTCACTATGCATTAGTTTGAATTTTCTAGAATTTTCTATAAATAGAAGCATATAGTATATACTTCTTTTTCGTGTGGTTTCTTTCACTTTCACTTTGCATGTATATTTTGAAGTTCATCCATGTTTTATTGTGTATCAGTACTTCATCACTTTTTATTTTCAATTATATATCTTTATTAACAAAAGATAAATAAAATACAAAATAGACGCTAATATCAGATTTTATGTTGAACCAGTCTATGTTAAGGTAGTAATATGAAAACATAAAATTTGACATTCTTAAAATAGTTAAGAATTAGATCTGTTTGCATCACTTTTAATTTCATACTGGTCTGAATTTAGATACAATGTATATCCACAGTACTTGACAGTTTGATTTAGTTACTTTCCCATCAGCAGTATTTCTGAGATGTTAACTTAATGCATTATTCTAGTGGGTTTTGGTAGTTTGGAAAAGCCAGTGAACTGTTCAAAGTTAATGTACTTGTGTCAGGGGTTTTAAACAGGCTGTTTTCACTGATCCCATTCTGTCAGTATTATCTTCACAATGTTATTAGAAGAAGCTAAAAAATCATGTCATTCTGAGTTACTAATAGCCCTACAGGCTATACTTGTAATATTTTGAAGAAACCTTCAACTTCAGGTTTCACTTTTTGCAAATTTTACCAAGAGACCCCTGCTGGCTATAAAGATTAGGTACAACAGATACTCTACAATCTTTAAAAAATCTAATATTCATGATTGTTATATAAAGGCAATCACAATTAAAATAGCAATTAGCATCACAAACCATATCCTCTGTGATAAAGGAGAGGATTTCGGTGTCTGAATATCCCTGTCCAGAATTGTAAAAGACCTAGGACTGATCAGTCAACACTGACTCAAGGGTGAAAAACATTTTTTTTCCCCCATTCAAAGGCTAACACATTTAGTTCTGAGTATAAGATACAAGGAAATGTTTTGAAAATCAAACTTTTATAACCAAGTGGAAAACAGAATTGTTACTACACAGATTGACATCAGGGATAAAATTATTCACATGTTCTACAGATTTCCTTCCGGTAACCCAAAGCTCAAGATAGGTTATCAGCTTTAGATCAGAAAAATCTGAGAAGGCAAAAAGAAATGATTATCAAAAACTACAGTTATAGTTACTACTAATTAAAAATAATTAAAAAAAAAACGAAGCCCTTGTTTCAAGAAAGAGTAACTAATTGCCTTCACAATGAGTCCTAACACTAGATAAAGGGCCATAAAAATTGAGGAAATAAAGTTTGAAACAATAAATAAATGTTGAGAAGATATTCATGATAGGTGGAGAACTAAGACCTTTTCCCACATCACTAATATAAAATCTCAAATAAAATCTTAATCTGCACTTAGTGTACCACTTTATTTCTTCTTCTTTGTTCTTCACTGTGTAAAGGAATGAATTTACTATGAGACTCCTGAATGCTTTATTAAAGTCAGGCAGTCTCCTTGCTTCCTGACTTTAACGAGAATAGATATGGATTTTTCCATCGATAATTAACAGCAAGAATCGACAAGAATGTATCAGCAGAGTTTATCTTGGGTCACCGTCAGTGATGAGTTACTACTGTCCAAGGAAGGAGGCCATGGGGTCATCTGGCCTCTGACATTTCATTCTGTAGGCCTCCATTTCCTCTTCAGTGGGTTCCCGAGTTTCATATATGCTGTTGTAAGGTTGCTTCCTCTCATCTATCTGCATAATCTCCTTGACGTAAAGACGGGCCTCCTCTGCATTCACTGCCTTTTTCAACTTTTCATGTTTCTTTTCTTCATCATCACTCTCAGCTGCTCTTTTGATGCTTCCTCTTCTTCTTTTTCTCCTCTTTTAGTTTTTCCTGATGCATCTCCATGAGAGTTTGAGGTTTTTTTCACAGATTCTTCTCCATTTGCATCATTTATAATACATTCCTGTGAATTAGCAATCTCCTTCTCAGCTTCTGCAGTACAATAGGAATACTTGAAAAAAGAGTGACAGCATTTGTATCCCCATTGGCCTTCTTTCCAGTAAGATCTCCGGATATGTGTATGATTGTTGATCTTCACGTCTTCCTCGTACTTGGAGCAGGCGACAGCCCACTCCTGTCCTTTGATGACTGTCCAGTGTCTTGAGTATTCCACATAGTCTTCAGTCTGAGCTAAAAGCAATGCGGCTGGAAGAGCATCCAAGTGTTCTTGACTGCCGTACTTTTCCAGGATGCTTTCTTTCTGCTGTTCTTTGAAGTCTTCTTTCTTGACTTTGAAGGACTCATACAATAGCTCTAGTTTTGTAGGATCTGCTTGTAGATGCACTTCACACCCCTTGTCATAGGCTTCCCAAGGAAACAGTTGTGTCTGAGCCATTGAAATGGTATCACCTGTGTATCTAACGAAGTTTATCCCCTGCATAGCTGACTTCATCTGGATTCTTTCCTGCATTCGCATAGGGATTCTCTCTCATTGCTCCAGTTTTGGGATCATAGTAAGCAGAATTTGGATCTAAATTCCACAAATATTTTGCGATATCTTCTTGAATCCTGAGATTCCGGACAGTAATTCATCTCTTAAAGTCAAAATTCTGTCCAGGCATGTCAATATCATCTGCATATTTATCTTCATCCTCATCTTCACTGTTATGATCTTTTTCCATCTGAGAATTCATTTCTTCTTCTCCCCACTGATGTTTTAGAGAATTAGCCTGTTCCACTAATTTTCCTGAGGCTAATTCTTCTTGGAGTTTTTGGGCTTTCAGCGTTCGCTTTGCTAGGTCAAGTTTGGCATCAGTTCAGTTCAGTTGCTCAGTCATGTCTGATTCTTTGTGACCCCACGAACCGCAGCATGCCAGGCCTCCCTGTCCATCACCAACTGCCAGAGTCCCCATACCCATGTCCACTGAGTTGGTGATGCCATCCAACCATTTCATCCTCTGTCGTCCCCTTCTCCTCCTGTCCTCAATCTTTCCCAGCATCAGGGTCTTTTCCAACAAGTCAGTTCTTCACATCAGGTGGCCGAAGTATTAGAGTCTGAGCTTCAACATTGGTCCTTCCAATGAACACCCAGGACTGATCTCCTTTAGGATGGACTGGTTGGATCTCCTTGCAGTCCAAGGGACTCTCAAGAGTCTTCTCCAACACCACAGTTCAAAAGCATCAATTCCTCGGCGCTCAGCTTTCTTTATGGTCCGACTCTCATATCCATACCTGACTACTGGAAAAACCATAGCCTTGACTAGACAGACCTTTGTTGACAAAGTGATGCCTCTGCTTTTTAATATGCTGTCTAGGTTGGTCATAACTTTCCTTCCAAGGAATAAGTGTCTTTTAATTTCATGGCTGCAGTCACCATCTGCAGTGATTTTGGAGCCTCCCAAAATAAACTTTTCTTAATTTTCGTATGTTCTTCTGGATTATAGCCATTCCACCAATCCCTGTTCCCATCATAGTCAAACATCAGCTGAGGCTGGACATGTTCATCTGGAGCTATATTAGTCTCTGTAAATTTTGCTCCAACTCACCTAGGTCTGTCAAAACAGTCTTTCTTTTTGTGTGTCATGGCTCCACAGTTTTCACATGCTCCTTTTTGGTATTTAGTAGTTATGGAATTCTCTTTTACGCCCCTCTTGTACCATTCTCCAGATGAGCCTATACTACTTTTATTTCTCTGGCTGTGGTCTCTGGTGTTTTAAAGTAGGCATTTTTGATGGATCAACATACCATGACACTGAAGAAATATACTGAGGAATATGAGGATTGATGTCTTTTCCTTCTTCATCAACTTCTGCAGGGGCATTACCCATTTTTCACTGTTCTTCTAGATCCTTCTTCTTTCTCCAGTCCTCTCTAGTCATCTTTGGTTTCTCCAAACTCATTTCTTTGGACCCTGACAAGGGGGCCACATTGGATCCACAGCTACAGCTGACATGGTTATCTGGCCTCCTGGTCCCAATGCTGCTGACCCTAGGACAGTTCGACATGAATAAACTTCACCACTTTTTATTGTTGAGTAGATACTATATTGTATGGATCTACCACAGTCTGTTTATCTATTCATCTGTTGATGAACATTTGGGTATTTGTAGTTTTTGGCTACTACAAATAAGTCTACTATGAGTGTTTGAATATAAGACTTTGTATGTACAAAGAATTTCATTTCTCTTGGATAAATACTTATGAATGGAATGACTGGGTCATATACTTTACCTTTTTAAGAACCACCAAAGTGTTTTCAAAAATAATTGTAGCATTTTATACTCCTACCAGTTCCTTCATATGCTTGCCAATACTTGATATGGTTAACCTTTTTAATTTTAGCCACTTTTTATAGGTCTGTAGTGGAATCTCATTGTCATTTTAATTTCATTTGACTAATGATGTTTACATTGTAAATTTCTTAAGTAGTAGAATCTTACTTGAAGATAAACTATAATAAGCAGTATACTATAAACCCTAAAATAACAGACTTATAGCTAGCAAGACAAGAAAGAAGATAAATGGAATGAAAAATACTGAGTTAATTCAATACAAAACAGAAACAGAATCTCCGTACTGTTCTCCATAGTGGCTGCACCAATTTACATTCCCACTAACAGTGTAGGCAAGTTCTCTTTTCTCCACATCCTCTCCAGCATTTAATGTTTGTAGATTTTTTAATGATGGCCTCCCCTCCCTGTCTTTATGCTACTGTTGTCATATATTTTACTTATACTGATACATGTGTTATATATTTGTTTAAATAGTTATCTTTTTCAAGTGATTTAGATATTAAGCAGGGGTGGTAAATCTTATCTATTTACTTCTGTTTTTTCCATTTTTGGTGTGCTTAATGCCTTTATGTAAACCCATATTTTTATATGATGTAATTTTCCTTTTGCCTGAAAGGCTTCCTTTAACATTTTTTAGAGTGCAGTTTTGCTGTTGTTAAATTCCTTTGTGTATATATCTGAAGAGTCTTCATCTGGCCTTTGTTTTCAGAAGGAATTTTGCTGTATATAGAATTCTGCACTGTGTTTTTCCTTCAGTACTTCAAAGATGTTCAACTGTCTTTTCAGTTGCATTGTTTCCAATGAGAAATCTGTTTTATTTTTATCTTTATTCCTCTATATGTAATATGTGTCTTTTCTCTCAATACTTTTACAACATTCATTTTATCAGTGGTTTTGAGCACTTTGATTATAATGAGCCTTGGTGGAGTTTTCTTCATGTTTCTTGTGCTTCAAATTTGTTGACCTACTTGCATCTCCTAGTTTATAGTTTACATCAAATTTGGAAATTTTTTGGCCATTATGTCTTAAAATAGTTTTCTGTCCCCTCCTATCTCTGTTCTCCTTCAGGGACTCTAATTACATATATACCATGTTACTTGAAGTTAGCTCACAGCTCACTGATGCTCTTTTAAATTTTTTGCATCCTGTTTTCTCTGTGTGTTTCATTTTATATATTTTCTATTTCTATGCCTTCATGTTCACTAGTATTAGCAGCAGCCATGTCTAATCTACTGTTAATCCATTCAGTGTATTTTTCATCTCATTATAATTTTCTACTCTAGAATTTTGATTTGGGTTTAATATCTTCCACGTCTCTACTTAACTTTTTGAACATATGGAATACAATTATAATAACTTTCTATATACTTCTCTGCTAATTGTCATGTCTGTGTCAATTCTGGGTCAGTTTCACCTGATTATTATCTTCTTTATTGGCCATATTTTTCTTCCTCTTTGTATGTATAGTGATCTTTGCTTGGGTTACCTTTGCATGACTGGATGCTAGATATTTTTATATTCCTGTAACTCCTCTGAGCTTTGTTATGGCACATAGTTAGGTTACTTGGAAAGAGTTTGATCCTTTTGGATCAAAAGGATCCTCACTTGGTGATTTATTATAAACTTGATTGGAACAATGCTTGGTCTAGGGGTACTTATTTCCCCATGACTGAAGTAAAAACTTTTCTGAGTATTCTACCCAATGCCCTATGAATTAAGAGTTCTTCCAGTTTATCTGGTGGGACACTTTCCAGCTTTGAAATGAGTGCTGAGCACTGTTCCTTCTAATCTTTTTAGATAGTATTTTTCTCCAACCTTGGGTAGTTTCCCCACATACATGTTCTAATTAGTTCTTTGCCAAATGCTTGAGGGTTACCCTTCTTCATATCTCCAGCATTCTTTTTCTGTACAGCTCTCTCCTCTTTAGTACTCTGTTTGACAAACTCTGCAGGGACAGAAGTCTGTCTGTTATTATGTTTTGAAACTGCAGGTATTGGGGTTGGCCAAACCAATAGAATAGGTTTAACAGTTTCATTCTTTGGAATAAGAAATCATTAAGAATAAGAAAGATTTTGTGATCAAATTTTGAAACTAAGTGAAAAGTTGAAATTGTTACTACTCTAATAATTCAATGAAGAACATTAACTTGGCTTTTATAGAAACTTGGTCAGCAGTGATGATGCAGAGCTTTTTGAGAACACAGATTTCTGAGACTCACCTTAAAAATTCTGATTCAGTAGATGTCAGACCACATTTGGAAAGAAACTGCTCTACGGAGAATCTGTCCCAGTTCCATAGGTAGCATAAATACAAAGAAAGTCAGGCATGGAACTGGTAGAAGTAAAATATGGCTTTCATGATTTTATTAATACTAGGAGAAATACAGGATACTTGAGCTACTTTTTAATTTTTTTAAGGCAAAATTACAAGGGAAAAGCAGTAGAAGAGAGAGGGAATGAGGAAGATATAGGGAGAAATGAGGATAGTAGATAAAAGCTAGGAAAAAAAAAAAAGATTAGGCAGAAGCAAGGCCAGGTATGTTAAGGGAGAGAAAGAAGTGTAGACTCCAAAATGAATGCGATTAGGAGGTAAATTCTTTTTAGGTTATTATGAGTTTAGAGGAATTTAAACTTAAATTTTGACTTGAAATATTTGTGAGCTGATTAGTCAGGATTTAGGATTCCTGCCCACTCCACCCTCCCCCCCCTTTTTTTTTTTAATACGTTTGGTACCTATGCTTCTACTCTGATTGGAATAGGTACTGTAGAACCTTAGGGAGGAAATTAAATCTAAGGCACCATTGCTTGTAAGATACACCAGTATTTTCCTCTAAGAGGGATAAAGTGCTGCCAGTTAAATACGCTTTCTTTTTTTAAAACCATCTGTTTTTAAGATATATTCCAGTTTCAGAGATGTTGGAAAGATGTGCCCTAAAAGTGATGAAATACAGTATTTCCACTCCACCTTTATCTTTTTCTGATTTATTCTGTTTTATTTTATTTTATTTTTTATTCTGTTTTTTAATATTAGTTATCAAGAATGGCGCAAATCTCACCTCTGTCATGAAGCCTGTGTAGATCCTTACAGTGAGATGTTTCAAGTTTCCTTTGAGCATGTTTCTTATGCCCCTTTCAGTTTTGAATATTTTTCTTAATGGAGAATCAAAAGCAAAATAGGAGTTAAGTAGTTCTGCTTTCTCTGTATCATCTGCTAACATGATACCATCTGCCCCAAGCAGTAGGCCTAAACCTTCTTTCTTGTTCCTCTTACTCTACATGTTTTTTAAATCTTTTTTATCATTCTTAACATTTTTCACCAGCCTCCGCTCATTCTGGGCTCTTACATACATGGTTCTTCTCTTTTCGCATCACTCTTGTGTTCATCCTTATTCACATGCCTTTCTTTTCATTCTTTTTTTTTTTAAAACAACTATCTTAAAATTCTGAACTTACAGCACACCTTACGCAGTCATATTGGATTTTTAAAGATGTCTCCCTTAACGTTTTCCCTTCACCCATAGTAATAGAATTCTTAAAGTCTGGCACTGTATTTTTGGCTGGGGATGTAACATCGTACAAGTTCTATAGAAGAGGGAGAAGTCACAGGCAAATGTTCATTAGCTGCAGAAACTTCTTAAAGCTTCTCCAAACTAATATTACCTAAAATACTTCTGTGAACCATGTAGCTGGTATGTAACCAAGCTTTGTTACTGTAGTGTAGAAAAAAATCACACAGCCAAGAGATGGTGTGTAGTGAACAATATTGTTCCAGGGTTTGAGAATTCTGCCTAATTCTAATTCTGCCTAATTCCAATTCTAATTAGAGTCCTAATTCTGCCACTGTGTTCAGCTGGACTCTGGTTTCCCTACTGTAAAATTGTGAGGTTGAATGAATGATATTATAAGCCCCTTAGAGTTCTATGATTTTTACATATAAAATGCTTAATATCATATACCTTTACTTTTTCCAGTTCATATTGGAATGGTAAGAGTGGACATCAAAGAAATATAAAGTCATGATAGGATAGAGGTACAACTTTTTGATTCACCCACAAAATCTTACAAGATGCTTTAGTGTAGCTAAACTGTTTTTTTTCCAGGATTGGCTTTAATTTTAATATAGTGCAATAGATACTTTAGATTGTATTAAGGTGCCATATAGCTAGGAATTATGTGTACAGTTTAATGGAAAGGTTGCTGACCTATAAGAATACCTGAGCTTTAACCTCAGCTATACATGAACCGTGAACTTCCAGATGTTCAAGCTGGTTTTAGAGAAGGCAGAGGAACCAGAGATCAAATTGCCAATATCCGCTGGATCATCGAAAAAGCAAGAGAGTTCCAGAAAAATATCTATTTCTGCTTTATTGACTATGCCAAAGCCTTTGACTGTGTGGATCACAATAAACTGTGGAAAATTCTGAAAGAGATGGGAATACCAGACCATCTGACCTGTCTCTTGAGAAACCTGTATGCAGGTCAGGAAGCAACAGTTAGAACTGGACATGGAACAACAGACTGGTTCCAAATAGGAAAAGGAGTATGTCAAGGCTGTATATTGTCACCCTGCTTATTTAACTTATATGCAGAGTACATCATGAGAAACGCTGGGCTGGAAGAAACACAAGCTGGAATCAAGATTGCCGGGAGAAATATCAATAACCTCAGATGTGCAGATGACACCACCCTTATGGCAGAAAGTGACGAAGAACTAAAGAGCCTCTTGATGAAGGTGAAAGAGGAGAGTGAAAAAGTGGCTTAAAGCTCAACATTCAGAAAACTAAGATCATGGCATCTGGTCCCATCACTTCATGGGAAATAGATGGGGAAACAGTGGAAACAGTGTCAGACTTTGTTTTTTTGGGCTCCAGAATCACTGCTGATGGTGACTGCAGCCATGAAATTAAAAGACGCTTACTCCTTGGAAGGAAGGTTATGGCCAACCTAAATAGCATTTTTAAAAGCAGAGACATTACTTTGCCAACAAAAGTCCATCTAGTCAAGGCTATGGTTTTTCCAGTGGTCATGTGTGGAAGTGAGAGTTGGATGGTGAAGAAAGCTGAGCGCCGAAGAATTGATGCTTTTGAACTGTGCTGTTGGAGAAGACTCTTGAGAGTCCCTTGGACTGCAAGGAGATCCAATCAATCCATCCTAAAGGAGATCAATCCTGGGTGTTCATTGGAAGGTCTGATGTTGAAGCTGAAACTCCAATACTTTGGCCACCTCATTGGTTGACTCATTGGAAAAGACCCTAATGCTGGGTAGGATTGGCGGCAGGAGAAGGGGACGACAGAGGATGAGATGGTTGGATGGCATCACCGACTCGATGGACATGGGTTTGGGTGGACTCCGGGAGTTGGTGATGGACAGAGAGGCTTGGCGTGCTGCAATTCATGGAGTCGCAAAGAGTCGGACATGACTGAGCGACTGAACTGAACTGAACTGATGCTGGTAGATAATTAAGTAAATCCTGAACAAATTTTATTTTGATTTCTCTGTGTGTAATAATGTGAAATGTAATTATATGGACTATATCACCTCACTGAAAGTAGGCACTTGGAACATTAAAAGAATCAATATGTTTTGTTCTGTCTACTGTGCAGGATTTGCATTAGTGTCTGTCAAAGTACATTAGGGGAAAATAATTTAAAATATATGAATAGAGATCTGCAGTTTTAAAATAAGCATCATATATAGATCATTCCAGTATTCTTGCCTGGGAAATTCCATGGACAGAGGAGCCTGCCAGACTATAGTCCATGGGGTTGCAAAGAGTCAGACACAATTGAGCTGTTGAGCACACATGCACAAATAGATCATTCTTACAAGTTCTGTTTAATTGTAAAAGAAAAATTGGATTTTATGTTTTCTAAGTATAGACCATTGAAAAAGATTAAAAGCTCCCTAGTTTACTTTATGAAGGTAGCACTTACCTGTTAGAGTAAGTTTAAACCTAGTGAAGTTAGTATAGACAAACACACTGGTCATGTATGCATCTGTGGACACATATACACATTCACATACTCAACACATACTAAAAATCCAAATACAGTATTAGCAAATAGAATCCTACAGTGTATTAAAAAATTGTATGTATTGACCAGGGAGGGTCTATCTCAGAAATATTCAAATGGCTCTATACCATGAAATTTGCCCATAATTCATTATATCAACACATTAGAGAAAAATTTATGATTATGCCAATAGGCGATTTTTAAAAGAGAGAAAAGCATTTCATAAAAATCCAGCAACTTCACTCAGAAATTCAAATAAAACAGCAACATAACACATAGTACTTGCAGTATATGGCGAAATGGAAACGCAGACATTAGTGGTAGTGTGAATTGTTAAGCCTTCCAGGGAAAAAGTGGTAATAGCTTTTGAAATAAAAGTGCATATTATCCTTTGAATAAGTAGTCTAACTTTGGGGAATCATTCCTAAAAAATATAGTATAATAGTATATACTAGAATACTAATATATACTGTTACTGTTTATTAGGATTTATGTGCATGCATCCGCAGTCACGTCTGACTCTGCGACCCCATGGACTGTGCCTGCCAGGCTCCTCCGTCCATGGGATTATCCTGGCAAGGATACTGGTTCAGTTCGGTTCAGTTCAGTCTCTCAGTCGTGTCCAAAACTTTGCGACGCCATGAACCACAGCACACCAGGCCTCCCTGTCCATCACCAACTCCCGGAGTCCACCCAAACCCATGTCCATCGAGTCGGTGATGCCATCCAACCATCTCATCCTCTGTCGTCCCCTTCTCCTCCTTCCCTCAATCTTTCCCAGCATCAGGGTCTTTTCCAATGAGTCAGCTCTTCACATCAGGTGGCCAAAGTATTAGAGTTGGAGCTTCAACATCAGTCCTTCCAATGAACACCCAGGACTGATCTCCTTTAGGATGGACTGGTTGGGTCTCCTTGCAGTCCAAGGGACTCTCAAGAGTCTTCTCCAACACCACAGTTCAAAAGCATCAATTCTTCGGCACTCAGCTTTTTTTATAGTCCAACTCTCACATCCATACATGACTAATGGAAAAACTATAGCCTTGACTAGACAGACCTTTGTTGACAAAGTAATGTCTCTGCTTTTTAATATGCTGTCTAGGTTGGTCATAACTTTCCTTCCAAGGAGGAAGTGTCTTTTAATTTCATGGCTGCAGTCACCATCTGCAGTGGTTTTGGAGCCCAGAAAAATAGTCAGCCACTGTTTCCACTGTTTCCCCATCTATTTCCCATGAAGTGATGGGACCAGATGCCATGATTTTAGTTTTCTGAATGTTGAGCTTTAAGCCAGCTTTTCACTCTCCTCTTTCACTTTCATCAAGGGGCCCTTTAGTTCTTCTTCGCTTTCTGCCATAAGGGTGGTATCATCTGCATATCTGAGGTTATTGATATTTCTCCCGGCAATCTTGATTCCAGCTTGTGCTTCTTCCAGCCCAGCATTTCTCATGATGTACTCTGCATATAAGTTAAATAAGCAGGGTGACAATATAAGCCTTGACGTACTCCTTTTCCTATTTGGAACCAGTCTGTTGTTCCATGTCCAGTTCTAACTGTTGCTTCCTGACCTGCATACAGGTTTCTCAAGAGGCAGGTCAGATGGTCTGGTATTCCCATCTCTTTAAGAATTTTCCAGAGTTTATTGTGATCCACACAGTCAAAGGCTTTGGCATAGTCAATAAAGCAGAAATAGATGTTTTTCTGGAACTCTCTTGCTTTTTTGATGATCCAGCAGATGTTGGCAATTTGATCTCTGCTTCCTCTGCCTTTTCTAAATCCAGCTTGAACATCTAGAAGTTCACCGTTCACATATTGCTGAAGCCTGGCTTGGAGAATTTTGAGCGTGACTTTACTAGTGTGTGAGATGAGTGCAATTGTGCAGTAGTTTGAGCATTCTTTGGCATTGCCTTTCTTTGGGATTGGAATGAAAACTGACCTTTTTTCAGTCCTGTCGCCACTGCTGAGTTTCCAAATTTGCTGACATATTGAGTGCAGCACTTTCACAGCATCATCTGGAGTGGGTATCCATTCCCTTCTTGAGGGGATCTTCCCGACCCAGGAATCAAAGTCATGTCTCCTGCGATCAGGATTTATAGTCTAGTACATTTGTTTCATAGTTTGTAATAGCTAAAAACTGGAAACAACATGAAAGACTGTTGATCACTGGAAGAGTGACTGAGTAAATTATATTCTATCAGTACTATGGAATATGGTATGACCAGGAAGGATATCCATTATAATATTGTTAAGTTGGGGTGTGAAAGTTTGTCAGTTATAGATTATTCTGCATAATCTACAATTCATTTTTTTGTGAAAAGAAGGTCTATATATGCTAATATTTGTATGAGCAGAGAGAAGTATGCAGAAGGACTGGGTTAAGAGAAGTTGTAGGCTTGATGAAGTGAGGAAATCATTGTTTTTCTTGATGTGTTTCTGCAGTGTTTCTTTTTTTTATGAAGACCATTTGTTACCTTTGTAATAATCACATTTAATGAAGGAAAAATGCTAAATTCAGAATATGAGGATGTGAGTTCTAAAGAAGCTGGATTTGGCCAGAGATATAGAAAAGTACTAATGCATACTGTCTGCTCTAGAGAATACTTGTAATCATTTCCATTCAAAGCCATTATCACAGGTTGGCTCTGAATGTAAAGATATTTTATATTAAGAGATGGTAGCTTTAACGATTTTTTTTTTCTTTTACAGCAACTCCGCTCCAATATCCGAGAAATGGAGAAGCTTTGCTTGAAAGTGCGAAAGGATGACCTAGGACTTCTGAAGAGAATGATAGATCCTGTTAAAGAAGAAGCATCAGAGGCAACAGCAGAATTTCTCCAACTCCATCTGGAATCTGTAGAAGAACTAAAGAAACAATTTAATGATGAAGAAACTTTTTTACAGCCTTCTTTGACCAGATCCATGACTGTTGGCGGTAATGTACTAAGTGTTACTCTTGATCATAGTATTGTAATGCAGCTAATTAAGTTCACTTCCTTTTACTGATATTGCAGATTTTCAAATTATATATAAATCTCCAGGGATACCTCCTAGTTCAGAATGCTGAATTCTTGGACCCTAAGTGTGACTGGAAATGCATACCCTAAACATTTCATGTGTATTAGTTGCTCAGTCGTGTCCGACTCTTTGTGACCCCGTAGACTGTAGCCCGTCAGGCTCCTCTGTCCATGGAATTCTCCAGACAAGAATACTGGAGTGGGTTGCTTTTCTCTTCTCCAAAACATTTTGTAGGATTAAAAAAAATAGAGGCTATGCTGTATAGTGTGAAACATAAAGGCTTCAAGTACCTCCTTGTTCATATATTAAAAATACGTTTTAAAATATTTCCTAAGGAGAATGTCGTCCTGGTGTGCAGAGTACTTCTCCCTCATCTCCAGGTGCAGGGGCAGCCTAGCCAGGCGTGCTTCTTGCTGAGGCATTCTAGTTTTCAGAGGGCATGTCAGGTCTATCTCCCATAAAAATCTGCATTGGGGAGTCACACCATTAATTGTTATGAAGTGATACTCTTAAGGAAGAGGCCAGTAAAACCTGTAATTATAGCTCCTCTAAGGATGTAATTGATAATTGTTGATTACATTAAACAATGTATGTATAAGGAAACCTGAAAAAAATTCTCGGTTTAATTAGTAGTACTTCAAAGCAGTTAATCTTTTTTATTCTTAGAGATACTGAATGGCATAACTAACAAAATTTCTCTGCTTGAGTTGTTTACTAGAATGTGAAAGTTGCTGTTGTGTCTGACTCTTGGTGACCCCATGGACTATAGCCTGCCAGGCTCCTCTGTCTGTGGAATTCTCCAGGCCAGAACACTGGAGTGCGTAGCCGTTCCCTTCTCCAAGGGATCTTCCTGACCCAGGGATAGAACCCAGGCCTCCCGCATTGCAGGTGGATTCTTTACTGACTGAGCCATCAGGGAAACCCAAGAATACTGGAGTGGGTAGCCTATCCCTCTCCAGTGGATCTTCCTGATGCAGGAATCGAAATGGGGTCTCTTGCATTGCAGGCGGATTCTTTATCAGCTGCACTACCAGGAAAGTTTACTAGAATACTTAAATATAAATTTTTTAACTGCCAAAAGCCTAAATTTTGAACTTTCCCGCTTGATTTTGTAGTTACTGCCCTTGTTTTTCCTTTGAATTTCTCTTTTTAATTTATGCATCCTGTTATATTTTATATATGTTCTAAGCCACCTTAAAACTTTATGGAAAAGATGGGGTATAAATTAATTGCTGTTGTTCAGTTGCTAAGTAATGTCCAACTCTTTGCAACCCCAGGGACTTCAGCAGCCCAGGCTCCTCTGTCTTCCACTATCTCCTGGAATTTGTTCAAATTGATGTCCTTTGAGTCAGTGATGCTTTCTAACCATCTCATCCTCTTCCACCCTCTTCTCCTTTTGTCTTCTATCTTTCCCAGCATCAGGGTCTTTTCCAGTGAGTGGGTCTTTTCCAGTGAGTGGGTCTTTTCCATTGAGTTGGCTCTTTGCATCAGGTGGCCAAAGTATTGGATCTTTAACTTCAGCATCAGTCCTCTCAATGATATTCAGGGTTGATGTCCTTTAAGACTGACTGGTTTGATCTCTTTGCAGTCCAAGAGTCTCTCAAGAGTCTTCTACAGCACCATAGTTCGAAAGCATCAATTTTTCATTGTTCAGCCTTCTCTATGGTCCAACTCTCACATTTGTATATAACTACTGGAAAAAGTGATGTCACTGCTTTTTAATATGCTGTCTAGGTTTGTCATATATATATATATGTTAGTCACTTAGTTGTGTCTGACTCTGCAACCCCGTGGACTGTGGTCTACCAGGCTCCTCTGTCCATGGAATTCTCTAGGCAAGAATACTAGAGTGGGTTGTCATTCCCTTCTCCAGGGGATGTTCCCAACCCAGGGATTGAACCCAGGTTTCCCACATAGCAGGCAGAATCTTAACCATCTGAGCCATCAGGGAAGCCCCGGTTTGTCATAGCTTTCCTTCTAAGGAGCAAGCATCATAATTTCATGGCTCCGATCACCATTTGCAGTGATTTTTGAGCCCAAGAAAATAAAATCTGTCACTGCTTCCACTTTTTCCCCCTTCTATTTGCCAGGAAGTGATGGGACTGGATGCCATGATATTAGTTTTTCTAATGTTGAGTTTCCCAGGTGGCTTTAGTAGTAAAGAATCCACCTGCCAATGCAGGAGATGTAAGAGATGTGGGTTCAGACCCTGGGTTGGGAAGATCCTCTGCAGGCGGGCATGGCAACCCAAACTAGTATTCTTGCCTGGAGAATACCATGGACATAGGAGCCTGGCCGTTTATAGTTCATAGGGTCGCAAAGAGTCAGACATGACTGAAGCAACTTAACATGCAGGCATGTCAGTATTCTTGCCGGGAGAATCTTATGGGCAGTGGAGCCTGGCAATCTGCAATCCATGGTGTTGCAAAGCATCTGAGGACAACAATAAATAAATTACAAATTAGAATACAATCCGAGAGATGTTACATCTGACCAGTTTTCCTCTTTTTATTTACCTAGAAGGTAGGAGGCTCCTGTATCACTCCCTGGCTCCAAAACCTGATTGTTTTAATGCTATATTTTCAGTGCTAATGATCCAATTTTACAGGACTTTTTTTTTTTTTTTAAGTAGAAGAAACATTTAGGCAATCATCCAGAGTTTCTGGATAATCTTACTTTTATTGTCTCCTCAGTACTTAAGCATATAGTACATAGAACTTGGCACATAGTGGACCATTAATAAATGTGTTATAAGTATGAATGAATAAAAATCTTTTTAGAGACAATTTTGTAATTTCAGATGTGCTCTAGTCACTTCACTGTGTAGATAAACCACTGTCTAAGAACACTACCCAAAGTATTGTTTTGGGTAGAAAGAAATCTTAGCACTCAACTTTGGTTGAAGAGTATTTAGGAAGAATTCTTTTTACTGTTTATATCATTGTGTTCATATCGAATTATCACCTCCATAATGATGTGGCTAAATGCTGTTCTAACACTGAGGTACAAAGCTATGCTTTCTGTTTATGTATAGAGAAACTGGACATTATGAGTTCCATGAGATTAAGGAGTCATCTTATTTACCAGACCCTGTGAGACAGTTGTGATTGTAGTAATAACAGTGAAGATGCTGGATTTTCTGGAAAGAATCACTGATATCAGTCTCTTCTGTTATTTAGTTTTCAATTCCCATCACCAGGAATTCCCTCACAAACAAAAATTTTGAGTTCTATTTAAGTATTTTAGCCTTAATTTGCATTTTAGTATTGCATTGTTTGTGTTTTTACTAGTAGAATTGTTTGGGCTCAACAAATTTGGTTTTACATGTCATCAGAGGAATTGGGTGATTATTAGAAAAAGGCAGTTTACCCAGTTTGCTGGCAATTAACTTTCTCTGTAGGTAGCTGACTGGTACTAAAAAAAAAAAAGTGATGGGAAAATTTGAGGAAGCATGTATATCTAGAAAGTGAGGAAGACTGAAGCAGAGCCAGAGAGTGAGGGAGAGGAAATAGCAGGTGAAATTTGTTTTCCAACTCGGTTGATTCTCAAACTTCTCAATTCATGGAGCACCAGATTAGCTAAAGAACTAATCACTTGCCACTGAGAGAAACTATGAAATTAAATCTCTGCGTCTAGTCCAGATTTGATTGAAGCAGTCATTCCATTTATGAGATCAGATACCTGAATGTCATAATGTAAAACATCTAAAAAAACTCATAATCTAAAACTGTGTAGAGTTTCAAATTCTGAACAATCTGCTGGTCGGATTGTGCTTTGACTTTGTATCCATTGCCAACATTAAGCAGTTAAAATTAACTGTCTCACTCAGTGCCTGAGTATTTCACCAAACATGAAGTTTCTACTAGGTTGTGTTAAATCCATAAATATTAACAAGTAATTGAGAGGGTGGGAAAGGAGAAGAATAATGAAAAGGAAATAACTAATTTACATAAGACTTGAATAGTGGGGAAAGAACTGGGTTTGCTTTATGTGTGGTCTTCTGCTGTAGACTCTTTTCTGTCATCTTACATGTTTTTATCCTGTGCTCTCTGGGTTTTTTTTTTCTTTTTTCCTATTTTTGCTTTTGGTATTCATAACACTAGTGACAGCTTATACAGAAAAAAAAAGTGATTTGCACAGAAATTTAAGTGCCTTAAAATGCTTTTTCCTTTAAAAATTCAATCCTATTATAAATAAATTGGTTGGAAACATGAGAGCAGAAATTCAGGAGCAATGCCACATTTCCATGACTGAGATCAAAATACAAAAATAGTTTTTCATTTACAGATAGAAATAACAAGTAGAATAGAATGTTATATGTTCTCTGGAGAATGAAAGAAGCCTATTACGTTTAGGGGGAAGCTGTGATGATTTTGCTGTATCTTTTGTCCAGATTCTGAGAGTTTCTAAAGCACATCTTCTCTGCCAATCTTGCTTGATCTGAGAAACTCCCTTCTGTCTCAGTTGTGTATCTAGTTTCATTTTTAGCATATTGCTTCCCACCAAGAGAAGTGATGAGCCTTCAAATTTGATTTGTATTTAGCAAGGTGTATCAAGTCATATAGAGCAAATCAGTGCTTCTCTCTGTCTTTGTCTTTCTTACTTCCCATCCAGCTGACACACTTCACCAGTGCAATAGGAACAGAATCTTATTACATTTTAAACAATATTCAACAAATAACAAATACTTATTACATTTTAAACATAAGAAAAGAGTCCAACATTAAAATTGCTGGGAACTTCAGACCAGCATTGAATTTGATGAAATACTAGATTTTATCACAAGTATATGTACACTTGTATTGAACACGTTGTGAATCATGTAGATGTTTTTATATATTATTTAGAAGGTGTCTTTTGAATTGGCTTTAATTTTCTTAAAAATGCTCCTTTGCAGCTAAGTTAAGCTGTGACTCCAAAGTCACTTTATCTTGATAGGTAGGTTTATGTAGATGATCAGTAAAATAATTTCACTATGATAAAGCTGTTAGAACATGAAAGAATTCAGGAAATGCTTTTGAATTAGATTTAAAATGGAAATTTTCCTAATGTAAAGTGTAGTGGAAGTTCCTTAAATATTGTGTTGTAATTCTTACTGGAATCGTTGCCCTTCCTGATATGTGGAGAAAGATGGGGGAGGGTACAGAGAGAATAGTTTAGACGCATAGAAGGAAAAAGTCTTATGTCCATGTTACTAAGCTTATTTTTCACATCAACTAAAAATATCTTAATGTTTGAGTTTATAGTCAATAATGTTTTAAAAAAATAGAATCTGAATAACATTGCTAAGTGATAACCATATTCCGCATGCACTTTACACTTTCATTTGTTTGCAAGTGAGTGAAACTGAGATTGTTATACAACGATAGCAGTTTTGACTTCAGTGGATAGGGTAAGAATTCTTTGGCCGTCTTTCCTGCAGCTGTAATCTCTCTGTGTTTTGCCTCATTATGTCTGTAGTAGTTTGTAAAAGTTCAAAGTCAGTGGATGAACACTGAGGTAGTGATTTTTAATACAAGCTGGAATAAATGAATTATGGAAGTTGTAGAAATTAAGAGGTTCCTTTCTTAATTGTTAGTCATGCCTTGAATTGATTAGCAATGTTCTGAGTTGTAAGTTTACAGCAGGATTTTCCATGGAAGAGAACAGATTTCTTTGTTCTAAGACTCCATTTGAACTAAGATGCATACGCAGTTTGGTTTCAAGTGAAACGTAAATGACTTAAACATTTAATTATTTTTTTCATTGAGGGAAATCTTTTATGTTTGCTTAAAATGTCAAACATTTCCCATCCCTTCATTTTTAGATCAAGAATTTTTGTATGATAATCTCTCCTCATTTTGTTATACATCCTGGCATACTGCATTGGAATCTTCTCTAATAGTACAATAATTATGGCTTTAAAAAGTCTTTTGAGTGATATTTACAAAGTTTTGCTTTACATTTGATCTGTTAATGAAAAGAGATATCATTATTTATCATCCTATTAAGGAAGTTGGAGTTCTTATTACAAATGGAATATTAAGTAGAAGAAAGACCTTAGAGTAATTAATTACTTTGACTGAAGTAAAAAGTTTTTTTATGTGATAACTTAGGACATGGAGTAAATAACTCTCCTAAACATTTGTAAAAATCAGAGCTTTTAATATGTTGGATATTTGCCATATGTTGTATGTGTTGTTTTTGCTCTTCCTTTAAGGTTGGGAAATATATTCATTTCAGTTAAGATTCAAAATTAAAAGAACACTGTCAATTCTGATAAACCTACAAATTAACTTTTTATCAACTGACTGCCCTTCCTAAACAATTCAAATAGGTTTTATTTCTTAAGAGGTAAAACATTCACAAACTTTGAAAGTAAAATAGTAATGCAGTTTTATAAAATACCATTCAGAGGGGGTTCCCTGATAGCTCAGATGGTAAAGAGTCCATCAGCAATCCAGGAGACCTGGGTTCAATTCCTGGGTCAGTAAGACTCCCTGGAGAAGGGAATGGCAACCCACTCCAGCATTCTTGCCTGGAGAATCCCATGGACAGAGGAGCCTGGTGGGCTACCGCCCATGGGATCGCAAATAGTTGAACATGACTGAGCGACTAACACAACCACATAGGCTTAGATGAAAAGAGAAATTGATAGAAAAGATGAACTTAAGAGTCATAATGACTTACTTTTAGGAATATATCGGGTCACATCACTATGTCACTTTCCTGCTTACAACCTTGAGTAGATTTCCACGGTCTTCCAAATAAAGTCCAAAGCCTTTAACTGGGCTGCAAGGTCTCTCCTAACCATCTGTAATGTCTTATACTTGTAGCTGTATGTTTTCAACTTTATGATTTGGCAAGACCGGACTGCTGATTTTATGTTAAGCTATTTTGGGTATTTTTTGAGGACATTTTTCATGTTGGTCTCTCTATTTAGAATTTATATTCCTGTCTTCCTAGCCTAGTAAGAAAAAATTAACCTCTTTTAGTAAGTTGTTCCATAAATTGCACACCACACCAAACTGGGTCAGATGCCATGCCCGGCTTGAAACTCCCATAAACACTGTAGATATCTGTATCTATTTATCTAGATATCAGTGCAGTCTATTATTGTTTTAGGATTGTGTGTTTGTATGTTTACTTTTTCTAGAATGTAAGTTCTTTGAGAACAGCTACTTTGTACTGTTCACTTTTTTATCCTTGATGCTCAACCCAATACATAATAGATGCTCAAAAATATTAAAGTGCTAGATGTTTTGAGCTTTCAGTAGGGAAGACAAAGGGAAGTAGACCTTCAGATCTCATCTTTCCATTTCCACTGCCACTTTTCTAGAGCACACCGTCATCATTTAGCACTAGACACATTGAAAAGCCTCCCAACTGGTTTTCACTCTCTAATTTTTTGCCTTTCAATTCCATCCTTAATCTGTTCTTCACACTACAGCTGTGGTTACCTTTCTAAATCTGAAATCTGATTATGGCACCCTCAATTTCCCAGTAGTCTCCAAATCCTTTTAAAAGTTCCATATTGATCTTAAGAGAAAGACAAAACTCTTTAATTTACAGTGCCATAAATGATGTCACCTTAGATTTCTAGTCTCAACTGTTGCTTTCTCTTGTCATAGTCTGTGCTTCAGCTATACTGACTGGTTTCAGTTCCTAAACTTATGCATGTTAGTCTTTCTGACCTGAATATTCTCTCCTTCCCCCTTCACGCTTGCCCCGGTTCAGCACTATAATTTCTGTTCATCCCCAGGCTTTAGCTTCACAACCTTGTCAGATCACTCTTTCTCTACAAGTCTCAGTTAAATACCTCTCTTCTGTGCTCACATAGCATACCATACTTACCCATATCATAGTTCTTTTCAGACTGTACTGAACTTGCCTGTAAACATGTCTATATCACACATTATATAGTAAACTCCATTAACAGTAACAGCAGTGACAGTATTCTTAATAGATAAGCCAGGCACCATATAAAATACACATCACCTTATTTTACAAATGAGGGAAATAAGCCAAAGAAACCAAAGAGCTAGTAAATAGGCAAACAAGGATTCTAACCCAGGTCTTTCTAACTAGGCCCATACTCCTAACCACTATGACTTCTTGGAATTGATTTACTTTAGCACATTAATTGGCATATAGTAGGCATTTTATAAATATCAGTTTAATGACATTGGTAAAACCAAAGAGGGAGGTAATAAGAAAGACTTGAAGGTCGAGTTTGGAGTATAAATTCATCTTTATAGCAGTGTTAATGAGGAAAAGCTTAAAGGGTTGATGAGTTTTTAAAATTCAGAAAAGACATAGAAGAATGAAGGCACAGGCCAGAAAAATTACTCTGAGGAGAAGGATGACAGTATGTGTAAAAAGATACATATGGTAAGAGATGTTTGATAACAAATTTACTATTACCAAAAATGATTGATTTTTCATTGCTAAAAATGCATCATTTCCCTACTTTTAAAATCTTGTGAATCTGATGTTTATTACTAAAATAGCCAAAGAAAATGTTAATGATTTAGCAATGAAAAATGTTATTTCTACTAGGTTATCTCTTCACAGAACATTGGCCAAATAGAATAGTTCTACTTTATGCTACTTCAGCATCTAGCCCTAGTTGTTCAGATTGGGTAAGTAGTATTTGTAGTAATTTTCTTAGATAATTTTGTAGAATAATTAAAGAAGTAGTGTTTGTTAACTAACCTCCCCATAGATAATCAATTTACTTTTAGCCTGAACTTAATTAGTAAGCATTTCACATGGTAATTGTTTCATGGAATTGATTCATGCTACCATCTTTCTAACAAAGCAGATATACTCTAAACATGAGGCTATGTTCATCCAGGAACATTTCACAGTACTGAAGATGAAGCTGATCCTCAGAGTATGACTCAGATATATGCATTGCCTGAAATTCCTCGAGATCAAAATGCTGCAGAATCATGGGAGACCTTAGAAGCGGTATGTTAGAAATGATTTTCCTTTTGGCAGCTGTGAGGAGTGAAAGTTAGTAACTTCCTCTTTCTCTCTCTTTTTAAGGACTTAATTGAGCTTAGCCAACTGGTCACTGATTTCTCTCTCCTAGTGAATGTAAGTATATAATTGTTTTTGACTCAGAGATGTTGGATTAATAGAATAAGAGGCTTTTATCAATTACTAGACTTCTGATTAGAATTTTAATAGAATTTACAATTTCTAAGACTGATATTGAGCCATGGACCGAAGGCTTAATTGTCCTCAAATCTCACTTCAATTTAAAAAAATTTATTAAGTGTTTTTTATATAGAATATACTGGGTATTGGGGTTCTGACAAGATTGGATATAGAAATAAATGAATCCTGCTCTCTGCCTTCAGGGATTTACAGTGGGTGGCCATAAACTTGGACCCCACCAAAACTGAAATTTCAAGAATTATTGTTAAATGCAAAAATAAGGTATGAAAAGTATTATTGGCTCCAAAGAGAAGTGTTTAATTCCAAGGGAAAGTTGCAGGTGTCGTGGCATATTAAGAATAGCGTAATAAGATAGGTAGCATTTGCTTGAGCCTTGGAAACTGAGTAAAATTTCCACAAGCAGGAATGAGGGGTGCAGTTGAAGATATCTAAACAAAAACATAGATTAGAAAAGTGTATGGGCTTCCTGGGTGGCTCAGCTGGTAAAGAATCCGTCTGCAATGCAGGAGACCTGGGTTTGATCCCTGGGTTGAGAAGATCCCCTGGAGGGAGGGCATGGCAACCCACTCTAGTATTCTTGCCTGGAGAATCCCCATGGACAGAGGAGCCTGGCGGGCTGCAGTCCATGGGGTCACAAAGAGTTGGACACAACTGTCCTTTCAGGAATAACAAGTGTTAACAATGTGACTAATGCATAAGGTACCATGGGCAAACTAAGCAAGGAGATTGAGATGCCATTGAAAGCCATACTGGAGAATTTGAACTTTACTTTGTAGATATTAAAGAGCCAGTAGATTTTTGAGCAGATAGAGCGATGTGATAGTCTGTGCTTCAGAAAGATCACTATTAGCAGTGTGAATAATTGCCCTGGGTGGGAGGAGATTATAGATGGAAGGACCTTTGGAATCAACTACAAGAGTTTCACTGAGTGCATGGCAATACAAATATTAATACAAAGGTAAAAGGCAGCCTAGAGGCATTTCTGGGGTTGACTTATGAGAAATTGAAGAAAGGTGGAAGAGTCAAAATAAATTAAGGCTTCATTCTATATAATTGGGTGGCCAGTGATACTGTTAACAAAGATTGGGAAACAAAAGTAGATTTGGTGGGAAAGATAGAACAGATTTTCTGTCATTATTTTTGTAAGTTACTCTAATTTTTCCTTCCCAGGAATTATGGGAAGGGGTGTGTGTGTGTGTACACAGGTGCATGTCTGTTTCTGCATATGCTACTGTCTGGGTTTAGTTCATTGTTCTTGATCAAACCATGAGTTAGGGGTTGTACATCTTTGAGTTACTGTTTCCCTGACATCTGGCTTTAAATTATAGGAAGTTCTAGGTCACACAATCTCAGGTTTGGAATTGGAAAGGACTTATGAGGCCTATTAATCTGATGCTTCTACTCTTGCTCCAGCTTCTCAAATAGATGATCTTTTGCCTCCTTTTGAACAATCACAAGAAAAACATCTATTTCTGCTTTATTGACTATGCCAAAGCCTTTGACTGTGTGGATCACAATAAACTGTGGAAAATTCCGAAAGAGATGGGAGTACCAGACCATCTGACCTGTCTCTTGAGAAACCTGTATTCAGGTCAGGAAGCAACAGTTAGAACTGGACATGGAACAACAGACTGGTTCCAAATAGGAAAAGGAGTACGTCAAGGCTGTATATTGTCACCCTGCTTGTTTAACTTATATGCAGAGTACATCATGAGAAATGCTGGGCTGGAAGAAACACAAGCTGGAATCAAGATTGCTGGGAGAAATATCAATAACCTCAGATATGCGGATGACACCACCCTTATGGCAGAGAGTGAAGAAGAACTAAAGAGCCTCTTGATGAAGGTGAAGGAGGAGAGTGAAAAAGTTGGCTTAAAGCTCAACGTTCAGAAAACTAAGATCATGGCATCTGGTCCCATCACTTCATGGGAAATAGATGGGGAAACAGTGTCAAACTTTATTTTTTTGGGCTCCAGAATCACTGCTGATGGTGACTGCAGCCATGAAATTAAAAGACGCTTACTCCTTGGAAGGAAGGTTATGGCCAACCTAGATAGCATATTTAAAAGCAGAGACATTACTTTGCCAACAAAAGTCCGTCTAGTCAAGGCTATGGTTTTTCCAGTGGTCATGTATGGATGTGAGAGTTGGACGGTGAAGAAAGCTGAGCGCCGCAGAATTGATGCTTTTGAGCTGTGCTGTTGGAGAAGACTCTTGAGAGTCCCTTGGACTGCAAGGAGATCCAGTCAATCCATCCTAAAAGAGATCAATCCTGGGTGTTCATTGGAAGGTCTGATGTTGAAGCTGAAATTCCAATACTTTGGCCACCTCATGCGAAGGGTTGACTCATTGGAAAAGACCCTAATGCTGGGTAGGATTGGGGGCGGGAGGAGAAGGGGACGACAGAGGATGAGATGGTTGTATGGCATCACTGACTCGATGGACATGGGTTTGGGTAGACTCCGGGAGTTGGTGATGGACAGGGAGGCCTGGCGTGCTGCAATTCATGGGGTCGCAAAGAGTCGGACACGACTGAGCGACTGAACTGGAACTGGAACAATCACAGTGCAGAGATACACTCATTCCACTTGGAGGCTCTAACCTGTAGAAGTTTTTTTCTTATGTAAAGTAAACTTTGCGCTTAATAACTTCCCTCTGGTACTTTTGCCCTCTGAAACCCTGTCCTGAAAAAGTCTTTTTTCCTTATAAAAGTTTTTCACCACAACCAACATAATACTCAACAGTGAAAAGCTGAAAGACTTCCCACTAAAATCTGGAGCAAGACAGGGAGGCCCACTCTCACCACTTCTATTCACCACAGAATTGGAAGTCCCAACCATGGGAATCAGACAAGAAAAAGAAAGGTATCCAAATTGGAAGAGAAGAGGTAAAATTGTCAGTGTATGTAAATGACATAATTCTGTGTTGATGGACATTTAGGGTGCTCGCATGTCTTGGCTATTGTAAAGAGTGCTGCTATGAACATTGGGGTGAATGTGTCTTTTCAAATTATAGTTTTCTCCAGATATATGCCCAGGAGTGGTATTGTTGGATCATATGGGAACTCTGTTTTTAGTGTTTTGAGGAACTTCCATACTGTTTTCCAGAATGACTGTACTAATTTACATTCTCATCAACAGTGTAGGAGGATTCCCTTTTCTCTACACCCCCTCTAGCATTTGTTATTTGTAGACCTTTTAATGATGGCCATTCTGACTGGTGGGAGGTGGTACCCCATAATAGTTTTGATTTGCATTTCTCTAATAATTAGAGATATTGAGCATCTTTTCGCATGCCTATTGGCTATCTGTATGTTTATTTCAGTCTTCTGCCCATTTTTAGATTGGATTGTTTGTCTTTTTTGTTACTGAGTTGTATGCACTGTTTGTATATATTGGAAATTAATCTCTTGTTGGTCACATCATTTGCAGATATTTTCTCCCAGTCTGTAGGTTTTCTTTTTTTTTTAAGTGATTTTCTTTGCTGTGCAAAAACATATAGGTTTGATTAGACCCCACTTGTTTATTTTTGCTTCTATTTCTATTACCTTGGGAGCCTGATCTAAGGAAACATTGCTGTAATTTATGTCAGAGAATGTTTTGCCTATGTTCACTTTATGGTGTCTGTCTTACATTTAAGTCTTTATGCCATTTTGAGTTTATGTTCGTGCGTGGTGAGAGAATGTGTTCTAACTTCATTGATTTACATATGGCTCTCCACCACCACTTGCTGAAGAGACTGTCTTTTTCTCATTGTGTATTCTTGCCTCCTTTGTGTGAGTTTATTTCTGGGCTCTCTAATCTGTGCCATTGATCCATGTGTCTGTTTTTGTGCCAATAGGTGCTGTTTTTGTTACTGTAGCTTTGTAGTATTGTCTGAAGTCTGGGAGAGTTGTGCCTCCTGCTTTGTTCTTTTTTTTTCGGCCCTGCTAGGTCTTCTTTGTAGCAAACAGTCTTTCTCTAGTTGCAGCCAGCAGAGGCTATTCTCTAGCTGTGGTGTGTGGGCTTCTCATTGTGGTGGCTTCTCTTGTTGAGGAGCATAGGCTCTAGGGTGCTCAGGCTTCAGTAGTTGTGGCACCAGGCTTAGTTGCCCCACTGCATTTGGGATCTTCTCAGAACAGGGATCGAACCTGCACTGCAAGCCAAATTCTTAACCACTGGACCACCAGAGAAGCCCTCTTGCTTTGTTCTTTTTCTTCTGGATTGTTTTGGCAATTCTGGGTCTTTTATGGTTCCATATAAATTTTAGGATTATTTGTTGTAGTTCTGTGAAAAATGTTATGGGTAGTTTGATAGCATTAAATCTGTAGATTGGTTTGGGTAGAATGACCATTTTAACAATATTAATTCCTTCAATCCAAGAGCATGAGATATCTTTCTGTTTCTTTGAATCATCTTTCCTTTACCAATGTTTTATAGTTCTCATCTCCTTGGTCAAGTCTATGCCTAAGTATTTTTTAATATGATTAAAAGGAATTTTTAAATTTTAATCTTATATCCTGCTACCTTCATGAATTCATTTGTCAATTCTAGTAGTTTTTATGTGGAGTTATTAGGGTTTTCTATATACTACTCAGCTATAAAGAAGAATGAAATAATGCCATTTGCAGCTACATATATGAACCTCGAGATTATACTAAGTGAAGTCAGAAGGAGAAAGACAAATACCATATGATATCCCTTATACTTGAAACTAAAATATAACACAAATGAACTTATTTACAGAATAGAAGCAGACTCACAGACATAGAGAACAGACTTGTGGTTGCCACAGGGGCAGGGGGTGAGGAAGGGATAGACTGGGAATTTGTGATGAGCAGATGCAAATAATATTATGTATAGAATAAATAAACAATAAAGTCTTACCCAATCACACAGGGAAATATTCAATATTCTTGTAATTGAAATATTCAATATTCTTGTAATAAAACATAATGAAAAGGGAAAAAATTGTTCAGCTTTTTGAGATCAATATTATCCTTCCTCACCCAACCACACCTCAGCATATTTTCTTCTCTTAAGAACCCTTGATTCTCTAATGTTTTTTCTAGAGTCTAATTTCTCAGCTTTTCAGTACTAGTTATTTACTCTAGTTTGTGAATTTATTTCTCGAAATGTGACATCTAAAATTGAGTACAGTAAATTGTTCGAAGCATTTTCCTTTTTTATGCTTCTGAATCAGAAGCAGCAAAATGCTTGAAATTTCTGAGGTATCTGTACAATCTGTTAATATAGTTGTGTATGAAAGAGAATTATAAAAATCCAAAAATATTTGTTTTTATAATCATGATTTATTCAATTTTTATAACTCATAATCTGATCTAATGCAGTTTGTAAAATCTGTACATGTCTGGTTATACAAATATTTACATTTGCTGAAAATCATCAATATTTACACAATAAAATGGATGAGTTACAATGTATGTAAGTTATACCTCAAAGTTGATATAAAAAGAAAACTAAACATGTGCAAGTTCTCATTCAAAATGAATGCATTTCTCTTCCACTGAGATAGGCACATGAAAGGGAAATTAAGGGTGTGTGGCCATTTAACAAGTTATATTTCCTATTAGGTTATGTAAGCAGCTCCTAACCCCTAATCTAAGGAAAATTTGTACAAGAAAACTTTGGGTATAGCCATGGCTCTATACAAATGTCCTATTTATTAATAGTCTGTGTAAGGACATGAGACGAATGCTATTAGGCGAAAGCTCAAAGGAGAACCCCTGATTACTGTTCCCAGGGTGACTGAGTTCTCATGACCACATGGTCAAGGACTCAACAGAAACTCCATTTAGACACGATATGATTTGGAAACATAACTAGAGTGACCACATCCTTTCATTATCATCACATGGACATGATAGTATTTAGGCTAATTAACCATGTATTTATGGAATGCTTTCTGTGTGCATAGTATTGTGCTAACCTCAGTACAATGAAGAATAGAGAATAATATTAAAAAAGAACCTATAGGACAGTCAAGATAGTTACACAAAATTGTGAAGGTGCTAATACCATAGAATTATACACTTAAAAATTCTAGATTTTATATATACTTTTACCATAATAAATAAGTACTTGCAAAGCCATTAAGAGATCCATGTATATTTCAGTAAATGTTAATTAATATCTACTAGGCACCCTGTTTTTTTTTCTTCAGCCTTATTTCTCAAGTGCCTTCTTCTGTTCCTGTAACTGTGGAACCAGCCCTGTTTCTAGTCAAGAGGAATTAGGAATACTCTGGGCCATTTGCTCAATAGCTTGTCACTATTGCTGCTCATCCAGTTTTGTCTCTACCTTTTGCCATATCCTGTATGGCTTTTATACTTAAGTTTTACTCCCAATGCATAAAAACTGAGTTGTAATTGATTAGATCAGATTCTTCCATTTATTTTTTATGTGACCTTCGTAATGTTAACAACACTTAGCTTTGTAAATTGATGGGAGGACTCCATGAGATATTGTCTTATTTCCCACTCCCTTCCCTACCCTTGGAGTAGGAAATGCCAACCCCCTCCAGTATTCTTGCCTGGAGAATTCCATGGACAGAGGAACCTGGAAGGCTATAGTTCATGGGGTCGCAAAGAGTTGGACACGACTGTGAAGTCAAGTGGGCCTTAGAAAGCATCACTACGAACAAAGCTAGTGGAGGTGATGGAATTCCAGTTGAGCTATTTCAAATCCTGAAAGATGATGCTGTGAAAGTGCTGCACTCAATATGCCAGCAAATCTGGAAAACTCAGCAGTGGCCACAGGACTGGAAAAGGTCAGTTTTCATTCCAATCCCAAAGAAAGGCAATGCCAAAGAATGCTCAAACTACTGCACAGTTGCACTCATCTCACATACTAGTAAAGTAATGCTCAAAATTCTCCAAGCCAGGCTTCAGCAATACGTGAACCATGAACTTCCAGATGTTCAAGCTGGTTTTAGAAAAGGCAGAGGAACCAGAGATCAAATTGCCAACATCCACTGGATCATCGAAAAAGCAAGAGAGTTCCAGAAAAACATCTATTTCTGCTTTATTGACTATGCCAAAGCCTTTGACTGTGTGGATCACCATAAACTATGGAAAATTCTGAAAGAGATGGGAATACCAGACCTCTTGAGAAACCTGTATGCAGGTCAGGAAGCAACAGTTAGAACTGGACATGGAACAACAGACTTTTTCCAAATAGGAAAGGGAGTACGTCAAGGCTGTATATTGTCACCCTGCTTATTTAACTTATATGCAGAGTACATCATGAGAAATGCTGGGCTGGAAGAAGCACAAGCTGGAATCAAGATTGCCAGGAGAAGTATCAATAACCTCAGATATGCAGATGACACCATCCTTATGGCAGAAAGCGAAGAAGAACCAAAGAGCCTCTTGATGAAAGTGAAAGGGGGGAGAGAAAAAATTGGCTTAAAGCTCAACATTCAGAAAACTAAGATCATGGCATCTGGTCCCATCACTTCATGGGAAATAGATGGGGAAACAGTGGAAACAGTGTCAGACTTTATTTTTTTGGGCTCCAAAATCACTGCTGATGGTGATTGCAGCCATGAAGTTAAAAGACGCTTACTCCTTGGAAGGAAAGTTATGACCAACCTAGATAGCATATTTAAAAGCAGAGACATTACTTTGCCAACAAAGGTCCGTCTAGTCAAGGCTATGGTTTTTCCAGTGGTCATGTATGGATGTGAGAGTTAGACAGTGAAGAAAGCTGAGCACTGAAGAATTGATGCTTTTGAACTGTGGTGTTGGAGAAGGCTCTTGAGAGTCCCTTGGACTGCAAGAAGATCCAACCAATCCACCCTAAAGGAGATCAGTCCTGGGTGTTCATTGGAAGGACTGATGTTTAGGCTGAAACTCCAATACTTTGGCCACCTCATGCGAAAAGTTGACTCATTGGAAAAGACCCTGATGCTGGGAAGGATTGGGATGCAGGAGGAGAAGGGGACGACAGAGGATGAGATGGTTGGATGGCATCACTGACTCGATGGACATGGGTTTGGGTAAACTCCAGGAGTTGGTGATGGACAGGGACGCCTGGCGTGCTGTGATTCATGGGGTCGCAAAGAGTCAGACATGACTGAGCGACTGAACTGAAGTGAACTGAAGCGACTAACACATACACACCATTCCCTACCCTGACCCACTGCATTCTTGCCTTTGTCCCTCCCTGTTTGATTCCCTCTTTGCTTAGAATTCTACTTTTGCCACCACAAATACCTTTAGACATTTTAGTACTATAGTTCCTATAGTCCCTTTCCTATTACTGGAATCCCCTAATGTCAACACCATTCTTACCCACCCTGCTTATTGCCTGCTCTAGGCCAGTAGAGTCTGCCTGTGTATCATAGCGTTTGTGTGTTTGTTTCTGGGCTTTTCTGTGTATATGAGTGCATATAATTAAGGTGAATATATTATCTATCTTTGGAGCTCAGAACCAAGATAGCTTCGTTGGTTGGGATCTAAGACTAAAGCTGGCCTTGAAAGCTGGCTGGAATTTAGAGAGAGAAGAATAGAGGAACATACTTGGAATTTTGGCATTAGTTTCTTAAACCTGTATCTTTCCAGGCACATTAATAAAACTGTACAACTACCAACAAGGGGAAAACAGTTCTTCATCGTTTTGACTTCAGATGCCCAAATTGCATTCTATTTGACAAATACTAACTTAATAAATCACATTTTCCCCCAGAATCTTAGGTGCTCTTATAACTGCTTATTAAGATTCTGTTATTTTTTTCAGGCAGGTAAGGAAACCTAAGTCAGTGTTAAATCCATAAACCTATTCTTAGATTCTTTGGAGAATTGTTTTCCTTTAAAAAGGAAAAGTCTATTCATTACTCTAGTTTGAGAAAACTACAGTGATCCTCATAAATGATTTAAATCATTGTTAAAGGGATGCTGAGAACAATATGAAGTGCCAGTGTTAAGTTGATGGTTGTCAGATTTGGGAGGCCTAGATCAATGAAAGCAAACATAAGTAAATCAGAAGCAAAAGGGAAGGTTGGTAGATAGAGATGAGGAGGCTTTCTTGTTTGGGGCTTGGTGTCCTGTAGTAGAATAAAGTTGTGTATGTATGTTTGGCCCAGCATAAAGAGCCAAGGTCACAGTGGACAAATAGGGTCCAGATTGAGCTCTGAATGGAGTCTTAGTTTGGCATTTAGCTGGGTTTGAAGAGGGATTCTCTTCTTTTTTCTGTGAATTAAAAAAAAACCGTCCAAACTAAACAGTATATATGTTGATGTGATCGTGCTTACATAGGTTTATACATGCGTGAGAACTAATCAAAGGATATGCCCTAAGAATTGGTTGTATATTATATGTAAATTCCATATAAATAAAGTTTTCTAAAAATGGGAATATGTTCCTCTGTCAAGTTGTTAGTTCTTGTCACTGGAGATGTTTGAGCTGAGATTCAGTGGCCACTTGTCAGAAGTGGTATAGTGGGGCTTCACACAGCCGAGGGGAAAATTGCACTTCCACCCAGAGATTCCGTGTTTCTGTTGTGTCAGCACAGGTGTTGCCATTTTATGTAGAAGGCTTTATTAATATGTTTGATCTGAAACATTTTAACTTGTCATGATTTTTAAATGTATTAAAGTGTACAGGTGTAAAACATGGGACAATAAATTCACTCACTGCTCCCTAGTGCATATCACAAATGGAACAATTTTATGGCAGATCAAGTCATATTATATTTTTATTCCCAAAACATAATAACTTGTGTTTATTGGATCAAGGGCATTTAACTCCTGAGACAGATTTGTCTGTTTTAAACTGAATCTTCAAAGAAGGTAAGTTAGAAAGGCTTTTTGGTTTGATTTTGTTTTTTTCCATCAAACATCACATGACATGTAAATGCAAATAAGCATTTGTTTATGTTTTTCCTCCTGGAAAGTAGATTCATTTGGAGAATAATATGTTTGTATGTTAGAATGGATTTTAGTGTGAGATGCTTTTTCCTATAAAGGTGTCACCCTTTTCTTGTCTAATAATTAAGTCACCCTCTTTTTTTCATACAAGTGAATTTGTACTTTCAACATGGTTTATCAGATGCTATTAATGAACCGCTATTAAGACGGCAAGGCTGCAGTACCCAGGGCTCTGATTACAGGAATTAAAATAGTGTGTATTGGCTGACTGCTGCTCCCCAGCAGGAACGTTCACTCATAATTCCTTTGCATCTAGTCTCAGCAGGAGAAGATTGACAGCATTGAAGACCATGTCAACAGTGCTGCTGTGAATGTTGAAGAGGGAACCAAAAACTTGGGGAAGGTAAGATTCTGCTCCTGCTGACAAATCAATGGTACTCTGGCTCTCAGGAATCCCTAGTATTAACCCAATTGATCTGCTCTCTTTAATGTTGAGGGAACCAGCAATTAAGAAAATCAGGAAGAAATGACACATAGGTAGTGCAGGAAATCAATGGCTGTTGTAATATTCTACTCTAAGATTTGTTCTGTTGGGAGAGAAATTTTTTCAGAGAGAGAGTAAACTGAAGCCCTGCTATATGGCACTTGGTGTTACAAGAGAATATTTTCAGGGGTTCAGGGAGAGGAGTAGAGAGGGTTGCCAGAATCCAGTAGGGGCCACAGTGTAGGGACATGACAGCACACATGGTGTGGGTCCATCTATTTCCCATAGAACGTGGCGTTTAACCCCAGGTACATAGCATGGAATAATCCGTGTGCAGCATAAAAGCTTTGGGAGTATCTGTGGCTACTGAAACTATTTAAATAATCAAGCTAGATAGTTAGTGGATTGACTGTTTTGCAAGTACAATCAATCTATAGCAGTCCACTCTTTGTAGCTCATTTCTCTAAGTTCTGAGATCTGGAGCAATTAGAGTACCTGTGGAATACTTTCTCTCCTCCCCCGACCCCAGAACAATCTCTAAGGTTAATTATGTACCACGAGTTAAAGAGGCATTGCCAGGAGTAATGAGAGGAAAATGCACATCACCACAGGGAGATATTCTCAACTCAGTTTCTAAATTGAATTTTTTTTTTTTTTACAGGCTGCAAAATACAAGCTGGCAGCTCTGCCTGTGGCAGGTGCACTCATCGGAGGAGTGGTGGGGGGTCCGATTGGCCTCCTTGCAGGCTTCAAAGTGGCAGGAATTGCAGCTGCACTTGGTGGTGGGGTGTTGGGCTTCACAGGTGGAAAATTGATACAAAGAAGGAAACAGAAAATGATGGAGAAGCTCACTTCCAGCTGTCCACATCTCCCCAGCCAAACTGACAAAAAATGTAGTTAAAAACCAAACTTCAGTATTATTGGCGCCAACATGTCTATCCTAATGACGACCTTTGCTGCTGTTGGACACCCAGTCAGCTTTCAGAATGTGATTATATCAAAATACTGGCTGTAGATGCTCAAGTGGGATTGAACTGTGATAAGAGGATATATTTTGTTGTTTGCTGGGGTATTAATGGGGATGTGAGAAATTGAGGAGCCTGGACTGAGGGTGTACAATATTTGTCAGGTAAAGTTTAAGAACTACCAGGGAGCAGATTTTCTACTTGGAAATGTGAAAACCGAACCTGTAACTTTGATCAGGACTTGTGACCTGTGGACATGTTGGGTTACGGAAGGACCGTTTTCAGAATAGTTTCTTCCATGACCCTGACCTGGAGACTCCAAGGCTAAGCATATTGTAAATATGCTGCTTTAACTCCTAAATATACATTAGACAGTTTAGCAGAGAAAAGAATGGAAGTTCAGGAGCTTTTCATACCAAATAGGGAAATCAGGATCTAGCAAGGGGCCCAAGTGAACTACACAATGGAGTCCATTTGGTGAGCCCTATTGCCGTTTGGTCTAACAATATTTTCCAGTAAAGGAAATAAATATTGTAAGAAAATGGAAAAAGAGGCCCAATTTCTCCTTCAGATATCTTAATCTGTGACACTAGCTTCTTCTCTGAACTCTTTCTTCTGCCTCTCTGTAAATAAAGAACACAGAGTCTCAAGTCAGCCTATCTCTTAACACCTCAGATATCTAGTCCCCTCTATCTTCCCACCTTCGTAATTTTGAAAAGTTCTTTGACTTATGGGATGAATTCTACCCATGTGTAATGAAGACTTTTCTCATAGTCGGTTTTTTTTTTTTTTTTTGTATTGTTTCCTATCTCTATTCATCCTCTCCTGTAACCTCTAGATAAAAAAGAGAGAGAGGTGTCAATCTCCAAACATTGTTAGAGTTTGAGCTAAAAAGTAAGCAAGGGGGGAATAACCAGATCATTTCTTGGGGCATCTTACAATTTCAAGGGGCTCATGTACTTGCCATGCAGCGAGTCTTTGACCCTATTTCTTTTGTCTTTTCAGCTGGCAATTGGAGGAGCTAAGAACTAGCTTTCTACCTCACTTTCATTACTACCATCCTTTTCCCTAGGTTTTACTATCTCCTGTGCTTTCCTTCACTTTGCACAGCTGCATTTCTTCCTGAGAATAGCATTCATGCTTGCCTTTTCTCACATTCAAGATTGATGATGGACAAGGCCTGGCACCAAGACTCAGTCCTGGTGGAGGATTTGTGGTGCTAATTTCAACATTTGACATTGATAGCAAGCATGACCCAGCCCAACCCAATGTCTGTCTCAAATAGCAGGGAAATTTTAAATTTAGGGAAAAAGAATTTAAGATTATGGGCAGCCTCATCCTGTGCCCTCAACTCATCTGAAGTAGGAAGGAACCACCTTTTGCCTTGTTCTTTATTCTTTTCTGAGGACAGAGGAAAGAGCACCTATACCACAAAAGAAGTGAGCTCTCTGCTCAGGAACCAGATGGATTCATCAGGTGGTTGAATGGTTTATCACTTCTCTCTTGCTGAGTTTAGTCTTAATAACTTTCAGTGATTGCTGCCTTTTACTTGTATGTCTAATCTAAAGAGACCTTTCTCTTTCATACTTTTTGCTTCTCACCAATGAATTCCAATGAGGCAACACACCATTTATTATCGTTATTGAATAACTGGAAAACATATTGCTCCCTGCTGACTTGTATCTTTAGTATAATACCAAGAAGGGAGTACTTTGAATAAGCGTCAGATTCTGATCCAGTATTTGATATTAGATACCTGTGAGGTTGGGATAATTACTTTTGAGCTCCACCTTTTTATGTTTTCTGATCATTGCTGTCCCTTTAACACAGGATGTTCAAGCCAGAATGAGGATCAGAATTGCCCAGGGTGCTAATTTAAAACAATTCCTATACTTCAATCCCATGAGTTCTAATAATAGCCATTCTGACCCTGTCAGCTAAAATTATAAATTTAAGATATAGTTACATCAAGATTCAGCTGAACTGCTGAATTCTGTAATTCAGCATAATTCTACCCTTCAGCGCAGCCCAGTCTTCATCACTGCATATTATTCCTATTCTGCCAATCTAAAATTGGTTAGCTCACCATCTTAACAGCACTAGGGATTCATTAACTGTCAGGCTGGTTTTACTCAAGACCTAGTGGAGGAGAGAAGCCTATTGTTGACCCTCACATTTTGTTTTGGGATCTTTCCTTTTCACTGAGCCAGTGTGGGACATCAATGTATGTGCTCATATAGGCCTTGATTTTTTTTTTTTTTTTGCTGCTCATCAGGATGGGAATATTACTCTAGCTAGAGTAATATTTTATGCTTAGGTAAGTTACAGTCCTTTTTTAAAGTTTTATAATTTAAAATTATTTAGAAATTATATCTAATTTCCTCATTAAGAGAGCCTAATAGCCAACTTTTTGTGGAAATTTCTATAAGTGTTTAATCAACTATGAATGATATACCCATAAACTGTAATGTGTTAGAAGTATAAATTAGTCAGTATGACATAGAAACCAGTCTTAAAATTGAATTTAATGCCCTGTAGTATCAGATTAAATTTATCTTCTATATGATTCATGTATTATTTTTACTGCAGCAAGTTAGAAGTAAGGAACATTTTAAGTTCTTAAAATTTACAGAGGCTTTTTTGGATACAGGCAGCATTCCTAAAGCCTTTTTAATATAATAATCTGAGAATTTCTCTGTAAAGCAGAGACTGACTTTTTGGTTGTAATCCATAGTTAAAAAAATGCATTTATATGAAAACTCAGCATATGCATTATGGAACAATACTTTATGTGCAGTGTACTTTGTTTTTTATTGTTTTGGTTTTTAAAATATGCTAGTTGTAACCTATGAAATTGATTTCATAATCTACCATAGGTGTTGACATTTAGTTTCTAAAAAGAAAAAAAAAAACCCTTATAGAGGAACTGATACTTATGGAATATTTTCTGTTGGTCAGGCACTTCACTAGGCATTTTATAGGTAAGGTAACTGGATCTTAGAGAAACTAAATAATTTGCAGACGGTTATTCAACTGCAAAAAGTTGAAGCCAGGATGTAAACTAGGTCTGTTGAACTGCAAAAACTTCTGTACTCTCATACTGTGCTGCTTCTGTATATAAAATTGTGATGGGCTAGTCACTCTACTTTACCCAAACACCCATATATTCTGTAAGATAGGCTTGGTTTGAAATTACATGTGCCATTCATTTACACTTTTCTTAAAATCTTCTTTTTCCTCACCAAGTGTCCAGCAACCTCAGAGTTTTTAATGGTTCAGACAGTAAAGAATCTGCCTTCAGTGTAGGAGACCATGGTTCGATTCCTGGGTTGTGAAGATCCCCTGGAGAAGGGAATGGCTACCCACTCCAGTATTCTTGCTTGGAGAATTCCGTGGATAGAGGAGCCAGGTGAGGCTGCTGTCCTTAGGGTCGCAAAGAGTTGGACACAACTGAGCGATTAACACACACACACACACACACACACACACACACACACATGTAATGCAGAAGTACATGGTGCTGAATCTGGTCCTTAGACTATAAAGTGTTTCCATCCCACACGTATCCTACATATTTCCTTATCTTTGTGGGTCATAGTCATCACTTAGTGTTTTTTATATTGAATTTTTAAATAAACTCTGAAGTAATATTTTAAAACAATTATAACTCATAGAGTCAAGTTATTATCCTTTACCATGGTACCCTTGGGAGGCCATGTACTTACTGTAGTGATACTAGTATTACTTAGAATATTTTTGAAACTTTTCTTTTGGAATTGGCTTTAAAGACATTTTACAAATCACGTAAAAAAGCCACCTCAGTGTTTATTAGTCACAGATTATGCTCCTTTATGCTTATGATGTCTTCTTTCCTTAGTTTTGCTTTTCTTCTGCTGATTTAGCTCTTCTACCCACCTGTGCAGGAGCCAATAACCTAAGAAACCCCAGAAGATGAGTGTGTTGGCTAGAGTTCCAGGAGCAAGAATTTTAGGTTATACAGAAACTGAGTGCTGTATAGGAAGAATTCTGTGAATCCAAAAACCATGCTCTGTTTGCTGCATGAGTGCCATAAGTAATTTGCACAGAAGTAAGGACTGAAGTATCTATGAATCACAAGAGGCTGTGGAAACTTAAATATAAACAATAGTGTACAACATTTTTCTCCGGTGAAAGTCACAGAAGCCAAACCAAGCCATTCTTTGTTCTCAGGGTCCCCTTTGCCCTTCATTGCTGCCACTCAAAATCTCTGGGAAGAAGGATGAAAAAGAACTTGGGGAAATGGTCCTCCTGTAAAACAGGGCATTTTCTTCTCTTGTGGTGAAGTATGACATGGTGGTGGCTATCAGTGCTCGAAACTTTAATTAGTGAGAGGCCTAATAAAAAATAGGGATGCTTCCCCACTAGCCTAAATTAATGTAAACAGGTTTTGTTTGTGTTTTTATCAACATGTCATGTTTCTAACAGGAGTTTCTTACTATTTATACTGGTTAGTTTGACACCATTTTACAAAGACACTTCTTGGGTATTATAAACAGTCAATGGTAAAAGATCCATATATTATCTATATTACTGCCCTCAGAAAGTATTGGTATAGACAAGAAAAACATATATGCAATATTAACAAAAATAAGTTTATTTAAAAACAAGAAAGGTGTCAAAGGCAAGTGATTTCACCAAGGTTAAAGCTAGTTAACACAAAAGTTAGAATTATAACCATGGTCCAAGAAAAAAAAATCCTCAAATAATTTAACTGAGTTTCTGTTATGCCATATCAACTTGCTTGCTGAAGTTTGTGGTGTTTCAGACCAACATTAACATTCCAAATCAGTCTACAGCTCTAGTGGAAAGCGAATTTGCTGGGGAATCAGGTCAGAGTTCTAGTTTTGTCTTTGTCTATTGTAGTAAGCTTTTTACTCAGGGTGGCTGCTTTCTCCCATTCTCTAGCCAGGGATTCCCCCAACCTGACATTCTCCATTCTTTGTATTTAGCCTCCTCCTGGGTCTTGTCAACTGTTTGAATGTTAGTTTTTTTTCATTTCTTAGATCTATTCATAGCCATCACTCTAGTAAAAGACTATATTACCTCACATCCCCTACCTCATCCTCCCCAACTTTAGACCATTCCTCACATCACCACCACAAAAGTCATCTTTTATTTTTCTGCTGAAATATTTTCAGCAGCTCCTATTGAATACCCGATCAAGTTTTTGCCTGCCGTATTTTGGCCCCAGCTTGTCTCTTCAGACTCACTACTCACCATATGACAGTGCCACTGAAAACCAGACATTCTATAAGAATGATTTTAAGGTTTTTCTATGGTGAAGGGACAAAATGGTTATAAACTATGTTTACATTTTTTCCAGACTAATTTCTGTAACATTACATTTTACAAAACTAGCCAGCTGAGTTTTGTTTAAGCTCTTGAACAAGCCTAAAAGTTGTTTCCTAAGGAGAAGAAATCTTTTGTCCACCCTCCTCCCTAAGAAGAAAGTATATTCAATTTCTTAACCTTCAAACAATGTCAGTCTTGCCACCTGTGCATTGGATAGCCAAAGCCGTGAGGATTTTAATTTAGCAGTATAGATACTCCAGACTGGAATTGACTATTGTCAAGCTCTTGTGAGAAACTTGACTGATCAATATTTGAGGAAAGCACTCAAGAGTACATTTCTCAAGTACTAGAGATTGGTTAATCACTAAAAAAGATGTTTACCTGGGTTTCATTAATTAACCCCCCAATGATGTCTTCCATTTTATTATTAAAACTTTTGGTGTTAGCAAGGGTCAGCACAAGAAAAGGCCCAACAGTAAGAATTTCTACAATTCTGTAAAGCCTCCTGAATTCACTTATTATGTTGCTGAGTGGTGCTTATATAAGGAAACATGCAATAAATTTACTTATTCAACAAACATTTAACTGAACGCCTGTTGTATGTTGGGTGCCAGTGCCATATGTAGAAAAACATTAGACCTATAGAATCTACCCTCGTAAACCATTCAGGCTAATGAATTTGGACACTCAAAGCAAGTAAATCACCGTAAAACATGGTAAGTACCCTAAAAGAGGAGAGCCAAGTATGAAGATACAGAGAATGGAGTGACTTGTTCTGCCTGGAAAAGAAGGGGAAGACTTTGTAGAGCATGTGGTATTTGAGCAGTGCTCCGAAGAAGAATATGCCTGACTGAAGACCGGATTTGTAAGCTTTCAAATGGCGAAGGAATTGCAGGTACAAAGGGTTCAAAACATGAACAAGTATAGTGTGCTTAGAGAAAATGAAGGAGTTAAATGTGAGTGATGAAGCTGGTTAGATAAGTATACAGACCAGGGTAGTTTTTATATGTGTGTGTGTGTATGTATTTAATATATACATTTAATAATTATTTGTTTAAATGGATTCTTTGTATCAGAGAAGACTGTTACAACCCTCTAAGTTCTTTGTTTTGCCTTTGTTGCCAGAGAAGTTAGTAATAAAACTCACATTTGCCTGGGCTCTTGGTACATTCAGCATATTTGCTTTTCTTCCCCACATGTAAAATGATTTGTGCTTTCTTGCCTGTGTTGTGAGATCCCCTGCTTGACACACAATGCCTGCTTTCTTCCTATCCTGTTATTCATTCCGTAAATATTTATTGAAAACCCACTGAGAAAATAGTCATGAAATTTACTTTTGCCTTTTAGTGTCCAAGACCTTCATGTTCCAGTTTCCCTTCTCTATGTGAATATTTCTTGACAACTGCAATTCATTTGGCTTTCATTTTCACTTGGGGCTAATTCTGTAGTGTTTTATACTTAATAGGTATAAAATTCTTTCATTTGTGGTAGTGTGATCTCTCCAACTAGAATGCTAGCTTCTTACAGGGCAGGGACTGTATCATCTGCTTCTTAAGAGTATTTTACAACACAAAGTACAGTGATGAGAAGGGGAAAAGAAGCTATACCCTTGTTAGTGACTTCTTGATGATGAGTAATGAGGTCATGGCATGTGTGTTTTGCTGTTTACAGAGATGTGTATTGAAATGTTAAAAAGCTTTCTAAGACATACCAAGCCTTTGCTCAGCCCTCACTTTTGTATATTAACATAGGAATGAATGATGAAACAGAAGAAATCTGGAAAACATCTCTGGGACTTGGATATCATGAACTGAAAATTTCAGAATTTGGAGGTAAAGGTATTTCTCTTTTTCCAATTAAAAGTCATGAGTTGGAAGAGAGAAGATAGAAATCACTGAAGGAATGATGTGGAAGAATTCGGTTATTTTCTGTCTTACCATAGCATTAGTGGTGTCAGAATAGTAGAAACCCAAGAATTTATAATCTGATGGTCTAGTATTGAAACAGAATAGTGGCAGGAATTTAATTGCTCTCTCCAGCAAGCAGAAATTGGAATTAGGTAAGGGCAAGGTTCAAGTTAGGAAATAGGCATTTGACAGTATTTGAACCAAGGTTTCTAGTACTGAGTCATGCCTCTCAGTTAACAGGAATGAAGAGGAATGAAGTGCTCCTCACTTACTAATTCTCCATAGGTCTTAGTTCCTTTTCTTTCCTCTCTAGGTTTTATTGTTTGTAACAGATTGCTGCCTCTTTTCTGGGTTACGGTGGGGGTCAACAATTCAGGACTTCCTTAGTGATCCTCTCCTTGCATCCCCAACTCCCCATTGGTAACTTAACCACCTTACAGTGTGGTTATGAAGATTTTAACATTTATACATATCGAGTGCCTAAATGGAGCCTGGCTCATAGTAACTACAAATGTTAGTTGCTACTGTTATTGTTGTAACTATTATTATTTTTCCCTGAAGTTTAAAAGAAAGGCAAATTAATGAAAAATTAATGTGAATAGTGTTAGGGAGACACCTAAAATGAGTGGAAAGTGGAAATGTTAGTCACTCAGTCGTGTCCGACTCTTTATGATCCTGCCAGGCTCCTCTGTCAATGGAATTCTCTAGACAAGAATACTGAGTGGGTAGCCATTTCTTTCTCCAGGGGATGAATTCTTAAAATAACTTTTTTAAAGGGCTTAGTTATTAAGAAGTGGTATAATGATGACAGATGCTTGATAGAAAGTAAATCTTAATCTCAATTAAGAATGATACCCAAACATGAAAAGGTGTGGCTCAGACGGTAAAGAACCTGCCTCCTATGTGGGAGGCCCAGGTTTGATCCTGGGGTCAGGCAGATCCCCTGGAGAAGGAAATGGTAACCCACTCTAGTATTCTTGCCTGGGAAATCCCACGGACAGAGGAGCCTGGCAGGCTGCAATCCATGCGTCACAAAGAGTCGGACTGAGCAACTGACACACACTTAGTAACCGGGTAATCATCTATTCCAATTTGTCTGGGACAGTCTTGATTTACATTGCTTGTCGTGGTGAAATTATTGCTTAATGCTCCCTTTCACTCTCAGATGATCTCAGTTGGATAAAAACATTACACTGTCAACCTAGTTACACCGGCAGTGGAAATAAGTGTGAGGTTACCAACAACAACAACAACAACAGCAACAACTGTGTTTTGAAAGAATTTATAGTTTATAGGCTCAGATTTAAAAAAATAAAAGGCATCCTAAGGTTAGTGGGAACCTGTATATGTGATCGTGAAGTACTACCAGCAGTCTGAGGAACTAGGAAATAAAACATGCCAGAACACTGAGCTTGGGCAAGTCTAAAATTTAAGGCATAAAACTGGATTCCAGAGAGCAGGGAATTTACCTCCTAATCCTAGGAAATTTCTGAAGTGGACTATTCAGCATTGTTTTAAATCAGAAAGCCATGCTCATCATGAAAGCATGAAGAATTATGAAGAACTGATTAAGTCAGAATAGAGGCCTTGTTTTTTTCCCTATGTACATAGCCAGGGATGCCCTGCGCTATCCCTCTTCTTGGGCAATGGTTAGGGCAAGATAACAATCACAGTGTCAGGCTTCCAAGACTGATCTGATCTTACTTAGGCAAGTATACACGTAGCGTCAGGAGAATGGGCATACAGCTTTCTGCCTGGAACTTATCCCAATAAGTAAAACACATGAGACACAGCACAGATGGGCTGTTATCTCTTACCTGAGTGGCCGAGTTGGGAAGGAAACAACAGGGCAGTAATTACTAGTAATACTTTGCTACTGAAGTAAGATACTAATAGAAAATAACAGCAGCCTCTATTAATGTAATGGGGCTTCCCAGGTGGCACAAAGAATCCTCCTGCCAATGCAGGAGACTTAAGAGATATAAGTTTGATCCGTGGGTTGGGAAGATCCCCTGGAGTAGGAAATCGCAACCCATTCCAGTATTCTTGCTTGGAGAATCCCATGGACAGTCCATGGGGTTGCAAAGAGTTGGACACCATTGAGCATGCACGTACATATTAATGTAATTCTCCTAGAGGGGAGAAGTTTAGGAAAGTATAGTTCTTTCTGTTCCTAGGCAAGAAAACCACTTCTTGTGGGAAGACTCCCTTGACCCCCAAGGCTGCACACACACCTCCAAGCACCGTGGTTAACTCAGAACAGCACCTAAAACATTCTAATTTTTACTTATCTGTTTTGCTCCTTCATTCAACTTGGAAGTCTGTGACAGTAGGGGCAGTCTCTTATTCACTGTTGTATCCTTATCCTGGCAACAGTAGATTCAGTTCAGTTCAGTTGCTCAGTCGTACCTGACTCTTTGCGACCCTATGAATCGCAGCACGCCAGGCCTCCCTGTCCATCACCAACTCCAGGAGTTTACCCAAACTCATGTCCATTGAGTCGGTGATGCCATCCAGCCATCTCATCCTCTGTTGTCCCCTTCTCCTCCTGCCCCCAATCCTTCCCAGCACCAGGGTCTTTTCCAATGAGTCAACTCTTTGCATCAGGTGGCGAAAGTATTGGAGTTTCAGCTTCAACATCAGTCCTTCCAGTGAACACGCAGGACTGATCTCCTTTAGGATGGACTGGTTGGATCTCCTTGCAGTCCAAGGGACTCTCAAGAGTCTTCTCCAACACCACAGTTCAAAAGCATCAATTCTTCGGTGCTCAGCTTTCTTCACAGTCCAACTCTCAAAACCATAGCCTTGACTAGATGGACCTTTGTTGACCAAGTAATGTCGCTGCTTTTTAATTTGCTGTCTAGGTTGGTTATAACTTTCCTTCCAAGGAGTAAGCGTCTTTTAATTTCATGGCTGCAATCACCACCTGCAGTGATTTTGGAGCCCCCAAAAATAAAGTCAGCCAGTTTCCACTGTTTCCCCATCTATTTCCCATGAAGTGATGGGACCAGATGCCATGATTTTAGTTTTCTGAATGTTGAGCTTTAAGCCAACTTTTTCACTCTCCTCTTTCACTTTCATCAAGAGGCTTTTTAGTTCGTCTTCACTTTCTGCCATAAGGGTGGGTCATATGCCTATCTGAGGTTATTGATATTTCTCCCGGCAATCTTGATTCCAGCTTGTGCTTCTTCCAGCCCAGCGTTTCTCATGATGTACTCTGCATATAAGTTAAATAAGCAGGGTGACAATATACAGCCTTGACGTACTCCTTTTCCTATTTGGAACCAGTCTGTTGTTCCATTAATGCTTGCCAAGTCGTATATCTATGTTTTGTAAACCACATGTGGTATTTCGTCAATTCATTCTAGTCTGTCCTTCCACAAGGCTGAGTGACTGAGCTAGGGGTCAAATCCACCTCACAGAACATTTGTCATGTTCATGGAAAAGTTTCCAGCACTTCTGCACGACTCTACACTGCCGAAATGGGCACTCCAGTGTCATTCTGAAAGTTATGTATCTGTGGGTTGGTGTAAGATTTTAATCTCTTCTAGAATGAAACTCTTAAGACTCCATAATCAATTTAGGATATAGGATGAAATGTGACTAGGTATCAGATAATTGGGATTCACAGATGATGCAACCAAGTCCATTCCAGTTATGGGGATGCTTTCTTGTCCCTTATTCATTCATTTATTATGTAATTTGACTTTTTTTTCCCCCATCACATAGTAATCACTTAACAGAGCTCTAGGGTGCTGGGAATCAAAGATGGAGCAGTTTGTGCTTCCAGAGCCTTCACATGGTGATCAGGAAAATGGATACATATACTTCCAACTTCTTTTATACTGGGTATTCTAAAACACGTAAGGGCTGTGGGACCACAACAGGTGGTAATGGTCCTGGGCATTGAAGGATGGATAGAAGGATTTACTAGGTGAGGTGGGGAAAGGGAGGGAGGGAGTAAAGGGAGCACTTTTGGGGCACAATTTGCAAGCTGCACTCTTCCTCCTCCAGTGTCTCCAAAACCTATTCTCTGAAGACAGGCTGGCCCTTCCCCAGTGTGCCCTGCAAGTGGGAGCTTTGACACTTTAGCTAAAGGCTAGGTCTGTTACCAGCACATGGATTCATACAGCTTCCCATGCTGAGTCAGGTACAATTAAATAATCTAAAAAATAACTGTAAAACTGGACCATCTTGTGACTCTGGTCATCTGAATTTTGAGTCAAATATTCATGACAAATTAGAAGTCTCAAACAGAAATATTTTAGAAATATAGTTTTATTACTTGGAAATACATACAAAAATTCAAACACAGCTAAAAAACAGTTGCCAAGCAGCAGTCCTATCCAACCTGTTTTAATGAACACATAAAACAGTTACAATCAGCATAAGACAATTTAAGTTCTAAAACAACTTACTGTCTTCAGGGTCTTTAAATATTGGGCTTAAAACTGATTATTCTTTACAGCTATTTAATTATTCCCCCAACTATAAACTACTAAGTGTAATGGTTTTGAAAACTGGAATATTGTTTGTCCATTTCTAGTCTTCTGTTACCTTATGATCTCCACTGTGTCTCAAAAATTCCCAGCAGTTGCTGACAGAAAGCATTTGCAACATCCAGCAGCTTTCTGTGATGCTGGAGTTGGGGCCTAAGAGCCCTAAAACTATTCAAGGTGGCAAAATTTTTACTTCCTATTTTTGCAGTTTTGCTTATGTCACTTTATTTTTTGTCCAAGCAGACTAGGTCTCTTTGTCAGAGAAAAAAAAAAAAGTGAGTTACTCTGTTTTTCCTGATTGTTGATCCAGTATACTCCTTTATCTATTTTTCTTTTTGCCATGATTCAGGTTTTAAAATCTTTTTTGGCAGTGTTAGCATTTTCTGCAAATTTAAGCTCATTCTGAGCTTTAACATATCTAACACTTTTTTATATTTCACTTTGCGCTTTTTGGGCCTTATCATGCCGATTTTTCCTTCTTTTATATGTAATCTTTGACAAGTTGACTTCATCAGAGAGCTCTCCATGAGATGCTTTAGTTGCCCATTCTCTGCCTTCTTCTCTAGGTTCATTTAACTTTTAAAACATGTTCAGAATTTCATCTAAATTAAGTTCACCCTTAAGTAAGTTCACCCTTTTATGGTTCCCCTCACTACTGTAACTATTAAAAAAAACAACCAAAACTGGAAAAGGTAGTGGGCTGACAAGCAGTAGGGCCTGCTTTTAATTTTGGTTTTACAACTTGACTGTGTTCTTCAGTCTAGTCTAGCATCCTTTCTTTCACAGCTGAGGAGCCTGAGGCCTGGAGTAGACTGGATATCCTCTGATTCACTGAGATTCAGAGGGGAAGAAGTCTAAATTTTAAGTTCTAGATGCCTGAAGTTCTCTCTCTACATCCAGCTGGTGACAAATCCCTATGGGACCTCTTGTATTTGTTCCTCTCCATGTCTGCTGTCCCTGTCTTAGCTCTGCCTTTCTCCTCCACTGAACTCGTTTAATTATCTTGAGACCTCTGCTACAGTGTTATGAACATACTGACTTGCTTAAATTTGTTGATGGCTCTCTACTGGCTGGAAGATACAGTAAAAACCTCTTCCTTAGCTTGGCATACAAGGCCCTACACAATCAGCTTCAACTTACTTTTCCATTGTCCTAGCCACAGGCCGCCTCCCCACCCCAACCCTGCACTATCCCTGTGGCAAGAACTTACTTTCTCTAATGCATTTCTGCTATTTTGCACTTGAGCTTGTTAGTGACTTTATAAAACTGGGCACCAAATCCTGATGAGTGCTGAGCATTTCAGGTATAAAAATTACCCAATGTCACTGCATATCTCATTTGTTCAGTAAACATTTATTGATGTTTATTGTCCGGATACAGGCATAAAATTTAGTATCCTTGCATGCCCTCAGTGGCTTCACACTCTGCAGAAGACAGTGACAGTGGCAGGGCTACAGTCTAATAAGCCCCCATATGCATAAATGCTAAATAAAGCCTCAAATCCACTTTAACAAGCCACTTAGATCACATTGTGTTATCTTAGATCACATTGAACATGTGTTCTTCGGGCCTTTATCATGACTACTCTCAAACCAATTCTATGCAACCCAATTCTTAAGTGTTATCTTCTGTTGACTGTTTTTTAAAAGCCAATTACAGGATTACAAATTTATCCCAGTCAATTGCAGATGCTGCTTTTGGTTTTGTATGCTTGCTTGTTTAATGTTTCTGAATTTTCATTCTGACCACCTCACATTTGGTCCATCTTCTGACCTGAAGGCTAGCTCTGATTTCAAAGTTACTGATTAAAAGCAATGGAGAGAACAGAACTAAGGCCCAAACTTTAGGAAGCTCTGTCCTGCTTTTCTAGCATTTTCTATTAAACATGCCCCATACTACCTTATTAACATTTATTAATCTAAATGAAATGATGGGTAAGTCATGCATAACAAAGAATTTTAGACTGATTTTTAAAAATAACAATCATTAAATATCTATTATAAATATTTATTTTAAAAGAATTGAAAGATGTTACATATATTACATACTACATATAATGGCACATGTCAGCCTTTTAAGCTTAAAAATAATCTTTCCCCAAACTGGGATTGACTTAGACTCCAAGTATAAAATGACTCTTGGCCTATAGCACCAACCCAGGCTCAGAGGAAAGCCAATTTTGAACCTATCCTCTGGCATTGGGCTTCCTGATATGACACCGAGGGTCTTCTCCCTCTGGTTTTGCTCCCTGGCAGTATTGAGGCCTGGCACAGGGACCCATTTGACTGAACGCTGCAGGCCTAGGAAATCAGGGAATCTAGAGGACGTAGGGTCCTCCTTAACAATTTTGCAATGAAAAAACAATGTGCCTTATTGTCTTTGCTTTTGATCTATACAACTAGAACAAGACTACATGATGGAAGAAGGTTAGAATTACTGAAATACATTTTCCTTGCTGGTTTTTCTCTTTGGAAATTTAAGTGTCATGATAGGAGGAGCCTTAAAAGTCATCAAGTTCAATACTGGTAATCTGTTCCACTAGTATCTCCTTTTCCTCAGATTTAGGTATAATTCAAAGTTTTAAATGCCATCCATATGCCACTTTGTTAGACAAACACACAGAAATTTAATAACACTTTTCATTTTTTTTCTTAATTCATAAGGACAATTCCTGCCAAATGTTCTGGCTTATGGCTCTCCTCCTCTTCATAGTATGTTTAAGTTGCACATTGAGAATCCAAAAAATACCACTATGGAATTTTCATAAGCAATATCCAACTAATCAGTAAAACACAGTACACAGTGTGAAAATTTTAATTTATTCCCCCTCCCCCCCGCCATCCAGAATATATACCCCTTTAGCTTTGAGAAATGTGAGAACTAAAAATACCAACAGAGTTGATCATATATAGAGAAAAGAATGAAAAACACATACTACACAGGAAACATCCCTAAGTCCTCCCTAGCCTAGTAGTGCAAGTTAATGGTATATATCTGGCAATCTCACCTTTCACTTGATTTATAAAAATTTTACAGGACAGATTTAAAGTAAAGATAGGCCTCTGATTTTTACTTTATTTTTTTAACCCTAGCAGGTTTTTTAAAAGAGGCTATATTAAATGACAATACATTTTGAGTCGGGGAGAAAAAAAATTTAAAAACCCAAAACTTCTTTCAGTTTATTCAAAATAAAAATACACATAGAATTATGAAAATATAGGTTTACTATTTCCACCATGTAAGTTGATGCTGCTGTTTGAAAGGCTTGCAAATTGTTTTTCCAAGTTTTTAAAGCTCATCTCGATCCCTCAATAGAGTATACCTATATTCACTGGGTGCTAGTTTCTGGAAGGAGCTCTCAGGTGGACTGCTTGCTACATCCTGGACTTCCTACATGGGAAAGAATGAAACATTTTTATATCAATATATTTTATAGTTATATTTTAATAGGAGTATTAGATGCATGGTAATTGCCCTATAATTATTTATTAGTAATAAACTATAGCTACTATGTGCCAAAGACAAAAGTTGAGTTTGAAATCTTGCTTTCCCTGTTTCAAATGTCCTTACTCAGATTCTCCAAGGCAGGGATGCCACAGAGCCATTAACCATTGATCTGATGACAGTTACTGAGGTGTGGTGGAGAAGCAAAACATCTGACACCTGGGTGCTTTCCTAGAATATTCTGTAGAGGCAGTAAAATCTTGAGTTGGCCAAAATCCATTTTACAAACGGCCTCTAAGATTATTAAAGGTACCTGCAGCCTGGCAGGCAACAGTCCATGGCATTGCAAAAGAGTTGGACACAACTTAGCAACTAAACAACAACAATTCTGCAGATAGAGATCTGGACGTCAGCAATTACAAAAACCTAGTTGACGTAATGAAGAAAACCACTTCAATACTGTTAAGAAATTTCTTTAGTATTTTACTTGTATACCAACGGTGCGTAAAAATATCCAGTGGAAATATAAGAGTGACGCCCAAGAATTTCAAAAGGACAGTGCAGTCTATCCTTTACATTGTGAGCTCCTCAAGAGTAAACATGATTATTATTGTTTTAATATTCCCTGTAGTTTACACAGGCACATAGTACATGTAGTACATGGGAAGCAGGCACATGGGAAGCAGTGTATCCACAGACTTCACTTTTTATGCTTAGTCACATTCCCCTTCCCCAATACATTTGTTATTTTTTGCTGAGATATGTTTGGTTTAATTAATCTGAAGCTATATTACTATGAAATGAACATGTATTTGGTGCCTACTATGTATTAGTATGCAAAGATAAATAAATACAAGAAGCTGAATGTCTAATATTGAAACAAATCAGGATAATACAATAATGGCAAGCCACATCTTTTCTTAATCTGATAAAATACTAAGCAGGCCTACTTTGGGTTACAGCCAACAAAGTTTTCCTGCATCTATAGTTGCTTAATTATCAAAGAAAATCTGATCTCAGATTGCAAGGAAAAATGCATGTTGTTAGATTCCTAAAAGTAACTTGTAACTCTGAACTTAATTTGACTCTTAAAAATTCACTTAGTTTTTATTTTTCTTCAATACTTGGTGGTTTTTCAGCAAAAACAGTGGATTGAAGTTCTGGGCATATGCAGTAAGTGTTTTGGTGTATATCATCTTCCCTCTCAATATAATGGTAACAGACATGATATAAATCAATAATGCATCAAAATGCAAATTAGAGGCGTTTAACAAAGCAGGTACTTATACAGAATTTACAAGGTAACTTGGAACAGAAGAAAATTCTCAGGTTAAAAATATGTATCTGTATATCAAGCAAATATAAAATTGTATTGGTAAATAGTTGTCAAGCATTCTACATCTCAAACAGAAAAGCTGCATTAAACTGTAAGTTTTGAGCATTATGAATACCATGGTGATGAAGGCTCTTAAGATATCAAATCATTATTTTCTTTATTAGTGTGGTGGTCACTCTCTCAGCCACAGAGTAAGGCTTAAGCAATTAATGCAAGCCACTGATTTCTTTGCTAGTCTACCTGCTTCTAATTCCTACCTCCTACTTCTATATGAAGCTAACTGTATTTAACTCTTTTATGGCTATTTCCCACCAAGGACTTACCAGACAACCTTTGTTTATATGATCAAGGAACTATATTGTAATGTTCTTGCAACTTTTCTGAAGGTTTAAAATTTTTAAATGAACATAATTTGTATATTATCTAGTTTGTTCAGAATTTCTTTACAAAAATATTCAGGCAGGACTGGAAACTCAAGCTTATACAAGAGCTTCAGAGTCTTTTCAAGACTAATTGAAAAAGAAAGAGTTCCCACTGGGAAACAAACAAGAGTCCTACCTGTCCTGGGGCTGTATCAGTTGGGTCAGGACCATGATGGAATTCTCTGTGTAGTTTTCCAGAATGTAAGTCAAATACAAACTGCTTGAGTTTTCCAGGAATTCTAAAACCAAAGTAAAACAAAAATTTAGCTTAAACTATTTAGATGGACTTATTTCTATTTTACCAACTGCACAACAATTTTTAAAAAATCTTACCTACAATCCCACCAACCCACCATAACTAGTAACACACAGGCTAGGTGCATCTCAAACACTTTTATACAGTTGTAAATCGTGATGTCTAGTACTCAATTTTGTGTTCCAATGCTTGCACTTGTTTTACAGAAATTTTTCTACACTTACTGGAACACATGCTTCAGAATCTTATCAAGATGGTGTCCTAAGACTTATTCCCTTATGTTGGGCATTTATAAATTTTCCTTAATATATATAACTGCAAAATCTTATGTTCTGCAAAATTACACTAAAAATAATAGAAGCTCAAGGGAAAAATAATGTTAGGGACTAATCACTTAAAACTATGTAGGTCTGTCCTGATTTAACTGAAGGAAGATTATATCACAAAGCTCCACATCCATTTGGCAAAGTATTTGGAAGGCAGAATTTTAAGCCATGGGAAATACAGAGAATCACACAGAAAACAGAGACTGATGTGAGCACTTCAGAATGACATGGTGCTTCCAAATATGTAAGGCTTCTCCACCATTCTACACGTTCATGACAAAGGAAATGAGACAAAGACTACGAAATAGAAAAAAATAAATTGGTTACAAGTCATAGCTGTGTAGGTTTGTAACCAGATTACTACTAAGAGCCTAGAACAAAAATATTAGCGCCCTTCAGCCTCCTCCGGCATTTGATCCCTGTGTCATTTGATCCCTGTGTCATTTGATCCCTGTGTCGGCCAGATGACGCCTTAACCTGGAGCTTAGCAGTCTTTTTTTTTTTTTTTGAGATGCAGGGCATTCACTGCCAGCATAACAAATTTTATCAAAATAATCTAAACCAGGGTGTAGCTCTTTCATGTTCTTAAACAGAGGGGGAACTTTCTTCACAACTTAAACCACACAGGCAGTTTCACTGGCTACCTTAACATTGTGAAAAGCAAAGCACTTCCCAAGGCCATCAAAGTGGCCTTTTTTTTTTTAAATGTCCTCATACATCACAAAGACAAAGACATTGTCTTTTATGGTGAAAAAGCTTTCCTTAGTGGCTTCAAACTATTCTGAGGAAAATAACATGAACCAACATCAGTTCAGTTCAGTCGCTCAGTTGTGTCCGACTCTTAGTGACCCCATGGACAGCAGCAGGCCAGGCTTCCCTGTCCATCACCAACTCCCAGAGCTTGCTCAAACTCATGTCCATTGAGTCGGTGATGCCCTCCATCCATATAACTCACTGTATATTTGACATCATTCCTGTAATTACCAATTATGGTATGAGCACATCTGCAGGACAGAAACATGCACTGTAGCAAAACAGACCAGTATAAAGCTAAGCAGATTTACACAGTACCAGCCTTTTCCTTCACAGTTATTTCCCTGAGATGTATCTGATAAAGAAGGAGTGATGAGTTAATGTGTAAGAACTTTAAACAAAGTGGGCAAATTATGGTTATAGAACATCAGTATTGACTACTGCTTGTCTACCTGTTTGTTCTCTGAGGTCTTGCCAGCACTTTTGTCTTTAATATTAAAATCTGTTTTGCTAATTGGATAAGTAAAAGACATCGGCATTTTGATTTCCATCTCTTCAGAAATTAAGCATTTTTTCCATTGTTTTAATTTCTATTTCTGCTCATATGAATTGTTTGTCCTCTGCTGAGATCCTGGTAGAGATCTGGCCTCTACTGAGATCAATTAAAATTCATTATATTTTTAAATAGAAACCTGTTTCTCCCCCTCCCCTCAATCCATTGCATTAATTAAAATGCAGGTCTACAAACATTTTATTTCCTTCAGTAGAACTGATTTTTTAAATCACTGTTTTGGTAGCATACCTGGCTTGTGTTAATATTACCAGTTTTTCTTTTTATCCTCTCCTGAGGTCCTGCAAGTGCTGTTTCTTCTCTTCAATAACTCCCACTGAGATTAACAGCCAATAACTTCATTGTACACCCATTTTGGCTCCCCACTAGCTCCAATGCAACAGAGGCCAGCAGGTGCCAAATGCACAGTTTAAAAATACAAATGGCTGTCAGGTAGCTGTATTGACAGAATGCCTCTGAAAGGGTCTCTGGTACAGAAGAAATTGCACATGCACCAGACACAAACATTGAGAGGCTATCAATTTAATCTGACACCATCTATTGTCACCCAGAGCAAAGTGCTCAAATATATTCAAAGAATTACAAATCTATAATGTTTAAGATAAAGCCCTTGCTAGTTTGTTATTTAAAAATGTTCAGATGGTCACACCAATACAATGTGAATTGCTTCTGCTAGTCAAGAAATAATTTATAATTAAATCTTAAGTGTAACAGATTCATAGAGGACACTCAAAGCAGATTTTTCCCCTACTTGATTTTTTCCCCTTTGTCAACATATGAGAGAACTGTGAGCAAAAGCAAAGACGAGAGAGAGGATGAATCTGAATTGATGTGGTAGAAAAACAGATGACAAAGAGCTCTTATCTAGCTTGTGGCTAGAAATTATCCAGTTATTAGGTAACAATCAGTGAATCAACAATACATTGTCAAGAAAACAGACTACACAGTTATCTGCTAAAAAGGAAGATAAATAGACCCTTACTATAATAAATTCAATTAAATTTTCATACTTAGGGTATACTTTTTCTAATTAGAACCCCTAAGTGTTTCTCTCTCATCCTCCACTTTTTTGTTTGCTTACAGTATTTATTTTTAGGTGATGCAAAATTTAGACATGGTGAAATGTACAAAACATAAGTGTATCATTTAAATAAGCTTTGACAAATGCATATGAGGTGAGAAGTATTTTTATTAAAAAATCTACATACAACAGAATTCATTTTTTAGGCTTAAGTTATATGAGTTTTAACATAAGCATGTAGCATCTTGTTACCATCTACACAAACAAGGAATAGAACAATTCCAACACTCACTCCTATCTTCCTCTTCCCTTTAACTTGCTGATCTGATCTATTCCCACAATTTGTCTTTTCCAGAATGTCATGGATATGAAATCGTGAGACTAGCTTCTTTTACTTAACACCCTGCATTTGAGATTCATCCACTCTGCTGCATGCATAAAAATGTCTGTTCTTTTATTCACTGAATAGCATTCAATTGAGTGGATGTACCACAACTGGTTTATCCATTCACCCACTGAAAGACACTGGTTCTTTCAAGACTTTGGTGATTGTAAACGATGCTACCACAAATGTCTGGGCATAGGTTTTTGTGTGAACATAAGTTTATTTCTCTAGGTAAAATACTAGGTTATATGCATGGTGTATGTTTGCATTTTTAAGAAACTGCCAAATTGTCTTCCAGAGTAGCTGTATCATTTTGCAGTCCCACCAGCAATGTATGAGAGTTCCATTTGCTCCATATGTCAATTATACCTCAAGCTGGAAAAAAATGGGGGGACATATAATTTGGAGTGGAGAGGGAATCGATTTATGTGGGTTGAGCCAATCAGATGTCTAGAGAATGTAGGCCAAGGGGTTTAAGGAATGCAATCAGATGATTTGATGAGAGTTAAAAAGTCATAGAGAGTTCAGGCTAAGTCCTGTCATGGTACATCAGAACCACGTCCAGGCAGAAGTTACAGCAGGGCAGAGGAAAACCTGCTCTCCAGAGAGGAGGATGGAGAAGATGTGAAGTGAGCCCAGAGAAGAGCTTCTGGGCCCCAGAGTAAGGGAAGAAGAGAGCAGCTGCCCAGCACTCGCAGTGGTGCAGCCTAGCTCCCTTCAAGCAGTTCCATTCCTTGTCATTTTCTTAATAGTTTTTCAGCATAAACCCCTTGGTTTTGAGCTTTGCGGGGTGAGTTTTTTGTTCCTTGAAACTGCAAATACTTAACAGCAGAACTATCCAACAGAACTTGTGTGATGACCAAAAAATACTGTATATCTATGCTGTCAAATACAGGAACCACTACCTGCATGTGGCCACTGAGTACTTGAAATGGGTTTAGAGTACCTGAGAAACTAAATTTTAAATTTATATCATTTAAATTAATGTAAACTTCAGTATCCATATAGGGCTATTAACTATCATATTGGATAGCACAGCACTATGACTTTTGACAAAGGGTCAAGAACAAGAAGCACAATCAGTAAAAGACAATGAAAGAGCCATTTCCCCCCTACCAACAAAGGGAAAGTCACGATGGGGAAAGTGTCCCATAGCACCGAAACTACAAGGATGCTAATGAGGATGAATCAAGTAAAGTCCCGTTAGTAGCAGTGTTATTTTTTCGTGGGAAAAACCTGGACTTCAAACAACAGAAGTTATTTAGACAAATCATGAAACAATCCATTCAAAGGCAAGCTATCTGGCCACTAGAAATAATGGAAAAATACTGATGAATAGGAAGATGTTTATAATGTGTGGATAAGTTAAAAAGAAAATTTATAAAATAGCATGGTTCCAATTTTATAACACATACATATATCTAGATCTCTTTTGTGGATTTATAGGTGATTTTTATTCTTTGGTATTTTATCAACTTTAAGAATTATCCACAAAGAAAATATTTTTATAATCAGAAATAAGGGACAAATTATATGCTTAACAGATACATAGAGAGCAGACATCTTTGCCTGGTTCTTGATGTTAAGAGGAAAGCATTCAGTCTTTTACCATTAAATATGGTATTAACTGTAGGTTCTCTGTAAATGTCCTTTATGAGATTGAGGAAGTTTCCATATATTCCTAGTTTCTTAAGCATTTTTGTCGTGATGGATATTGAATTTTGTCAAATGCTTCTTGCGTATGTTGATGTAATCAGTATATGCCTAATTACTTATTGATTTTTGAAGGCTGCACCAGCCTTACATACTTGGGATAAAGCCCACTTGGTTGTGATATATTATTCTTTTTTCACTAATTGCTGGATTCAATTTCCTAATATTGTTTACTACTTTTTAACTCTACTTATACAATAGTTAGAACTCATTCAATGTATTACAGTGTAAAAACACTGTATCTTGTCATTTAAGTTACTTAACTTCCTTGAGCTTCAGCTTTCTGATATGTGAAGTGAGAACAACTGCTTTATTTATCTAACTGTATTGTTTATAGTCACAGACTTGGATTTAAATCCAAATATATTAGTGCCTCGGAGAAGGCAATGGCATCCCACTCCAGTACTCTTGCCTGGAAAATCCCATGGACGGAGGAGCCTGGTAGGCTACAGTCCATGGGGTCGCTAGGAGTCGGATACGACTGAGCGACTTCACTTTCACTTTTCCCTTTCATGCACTGGAGAAGGAAATGGCAACCCACTCCAGTATTCTTGCCTGGAGAATCCCAGGGACGGGGGAGCCTGGTGGGCTGCCGTCTATGGGGTCGCACAGAGTCGGACACGACTGAAGCGACTTAGCAGCAGCAGCAGCATATTAGTGCCTATAATAATCATAGCTAGCCTTCTAAACACTAGCCATGTATCAGACACTGTTCTGAGAGTTATACACATTCATTTAATACTCACAACAACACTGTTAACTAGGTAAAATTATTATCATTCCTGTTTCACAGAGGCATAAAGGTCTTAGGAAACTGCCCAGGGTGATATAACTAATAGATAACTGACTGGGTCCAGAGTCTGTGCACGTAACCACTGTACTCCACTGCCTCTTTAGTGACTCCACTTTAGTGAAGTTTCTAAATCTTTCAGAGCTTAACTTCTTGATTGTAAAGTAGAAATAATATCTACCTTCTAAGCTTGTTATAGATTAACTGAAAACACATATAAAAGTATAAAGTAGGGCTGGTACAGTGCCTGGCTCTGTCAGTGCTTGATGTCTGTTTTGCTGGCAAAACCAAATAAGGTAAGAATATTTTGGAATGATCTGTAAAATAAAAAGTACTTACAAATACTACATATCAAGATCAGTTGTACAAAAAGTTTGTTACAGGAATATAAAAATGGTATTTAGGGACCTGGACCACTGTATATGTATCAGCCCAGTGGCTGATAAGAGAGACACATTCAGAGAATTAAAACTACAGAGATGAACAGGAGAGGTAGAGAACAGGGCAGATGAGTAACTGATAAATATTAGGATATATTCCAGATATATACATTCAGAATAGTCAAACTCAATCTTATAACAAGTGATGAAACTAAAAGCAAATTAAAAGCATTTAATGAACATCTACTAATGCCACCACAAAGCACTTACTTAGTATAGCAAAAGATAATGAAAACTAAATATTTGTCTTTTAAAATAAAAAAACTACACACACACGTATATATATATGTGTATATATATATACATATATATATATATATACACACATACATATATAAATACACATAAAAGATTTCGCAGCACCATTTTTTTTTCAATCAAGAAAAGCCTGATTTGGGTTAAAAAAAAAAGAACCCCTAGATAATGAAGAATGAAACCAGGTTGTCAGGGTTACAAGGGTAAACATTTATTTTACCTATCCCTCCAAGTTCTTTATCATCTCATTCAATTCCTGGTTTGTTCCCTCTAAGTTGAAGGAGACAGGCTAGTTCATCATAGTAGCAACCAAACTGCTAAATTAGGGAGATACCCACCCCTGTAGTTTTAGTTTCACATTGCCTCTCTCATCTCCTCACAACCATGCCCCCTGAGTAGTTTAAGGAATTATGATTATAATTTTCAGTGATGCAGTGATTTGGAATAAACGACCTAGATCCCAGAGTTGGGGAACTCCTTAGCCTTAGAGTAGCTTATTCATTTCCCTAGGAGTGATCTGACATCTGTCCTGCTGCTTTTTCCCGTCACTGGGGCTCTGGCAAGAGCTTACATAAGAACCCCTGAGCAAAGGAACAGATGGTGGGGATTTGCAGGCCACAATTTTTAGAAGGTAAGTTTCTCCTGAAAGCCCTTCAACAGTCTTGACGCTAGACCCCATCATTTATTCTCTTCTCTCAGGGCTGGCTAACATTTCCTAGACCTACCCCTATGTGCTTAGGCTTCAAAACTTCCCCCGATTCCACCTCCATATAAAATCTTTTCCTTTACGTTTGGCAAGAAATGAATCTGGTCAAACTACATATATATATGTGTGTGTGTGTATATATATATATATATACATACAACTAAGGATTCAGAGATGTGTGATTCAGTTTCAGGTATTAACAGTGCCTCTTCAAAGATCTTTCACATTCATGCTCACTGCTTTTGTATGTACTGAAAATGTAACTGTTTTGGTATCAAGTGTTATGAGCTTGAGGTTTGGGGGTTCAATATACTCTGACATGACTTCTAGCCCTGGCAGTGATTAGTGGTGTGGCCCTTCTGGTTATGTTACATCCCTAAACCTCAGTTTCTCTGAAATAAGACACGAACAGAACACTGGATAGCAGCTCCCCGCACCACTCTGCGATGCCTGCCTTTAGCATGGGAGGAGACTGTGCATCATATATCTGCTTTCCCTCTCCTTACCACCACATACTTCCACCAGTTGACTCCAGAACTGCTGAGTTATTAAGTAAAAGTAATAGTAATTACAGTAATTTATGGAAACGGCTTATCATTTAAGCGTTAATTACCATGCAGCACAATAACAATTACACAAGCCATTAAATGTGTCAGATTCACTTTGCTGCATGTCTTTTATTTTTTAACACTAACATCTATTCACATAGGCTCAGTTTGTAGCTCACACAGCATGTGCCTTCTTATAATTAAAAAAATATTAGAGGAAACAGTGCCCAGGAGGGGAAATCAGGCACCTAAGGGAGAAATTAAAAGTAGTTTGTTTCAGAGCTTCAAATATAATCACTTCTCTTATCTCCCTCCCTGCTCACAGGACTCAACACTTTCAGGATGGGAAAGTATCATTTCCCATTTCCATGTTTCTTTGAGGAATTTTACTGACTCAGTATCTTTTTGCACCAGGGCACAAGCAGAGAGAGTGCTGCCAGCTGAGAAATTAGCTTTCCTTGGTAACATGCCCATCTCTTGGTCCAGTGAACTATGGCTGGAGGATAGGGGGACTGGGTCATGTGATAAATAATATGACCATGGATCTTAGTTTGGGTACTCTAACAGACACCAAGATGGGATTGGAAAGGCTAGAGTGTTTTTAATCTGACTTCAGAACTGGAGGAGAAAACTTACAAGACAGCCAAGGTGAAATTTGTCACAGGTTTCCCTTCATGTGTAACAACGTTCCTGGGAATAAAAGCCAAAGCTGGGCATAGTTTGGTTTCTGACTAGTAAACCTAACCTGAGTCAGCATCCTCTTGACTTCAGCTAACTTGAGACTTCATAATTAGGGCTGTAAATTTACAGTGAAAGGAAGAAGTAAATAATCAACCCAAGATTTGCCCACTACCAGAGGTAGGGAAATATAAAACTTCATGCAAATAACCCATGAAAAGGGCAGCATTTTAATACCAAACATTGTCACTGCCTGGAAGCTCTTGAAGTGAACTCAGCCACTACGACAGCTGCCACCTCTCCTAAAAGGTCTGTACTTTTAGCTAGAGTTTACAGCCTCTGGAGGCAAGCCAATGAAGTAAGAGGAAGAGGATACGCAACCAGCTAAGACATTTCTGTCTAGCACAACAGTCAATGCTCACACAGTGCTCAGCCATTTCGATGTTTTCACTTTACCTACACTCGGAAGAATACTACTTAGCATATTAACTCACTGAATATTTATCTGGGTCTTCTATATGACAGTTGTATAATATAAACCATTGGTTTATATATAAAATAAACCAATGGTTTATATATAATATAAAAAGTTTACTAAGACTGGATCCCCGTCCTCCAAGAACTCACAACCAGGTAGAAAAAGGAGATAAGCTGGGAATAGGCAATTGGGTTTTATAATGTGGTTAAGTGCTCTGATAGGGTTCAGCAGAGGGGCACTGATTCAAGATTTCTGGAGATGTTAACACCTAAGGTAGGACCTAATGTTCTGGAGAAGTTTTTCATGGAGGAGAGGACACGGGGCTTGGAAAAAGGCGATGTTGGCAGGAACAAGTACAGATACTGTGGGCTGAATATAAGTGGACAGGAGGGGGATTGCTGAGGTAAAATAAAAACAACTAATATTTTTAAGTACTTAATGGTTCATAACACAACCATCATCTCTCATTCATTTTTATAACAATCTCATTAGGAAGGTTGTATCACCAACCACATGTTAAGTGTAAAGGAACAAGTAAAGAGAAGTGACCTGCCTGAAAGTGAAAGTGAAAGTCGCTCAGTCGTGTCCGACTCTTTGCGACCCCATGACTTGCCTGAGGGAGGACCCCAAATGGAGACCTCCTCTATGTGAAGACTGAGAATCTTCTATCAAACAACTATATCTCTATTAAAATATTTAGAAGTGAGTGAGGTAATTCATTCTGCAATAGGACTTCAAATCACCCTCAAACTGTGAAATTTAATCTTTAAACATTAAAATGGGGGATATTTAAATTAATTTTGAAAAGAAAAGGTCTATTTTGAATCAATCCCTGTATTGCTTAAATTTTTCATACATGAAGAAACATTTCCACTTTAACTGTTGTATCTAACATCTCAGAAAGCTGATATAAATAGTAATATCTGTGGTAGTTACTAGGTTTATGTTTATTAACACTATGGACTGGTGAGAACAGAGTCAGAAAGCATATCTGTTCTTGGAAAGGTTCTTAGCTGTATGCTTTTATAAATGCCTTGTCATAGCCATCTTATGGTCTTAAATACCAGTGACATTCTTGATACACAGTCACAAATGAGCACCAATATTATTCATTTTCTTTAACCTACCTACTCCCTTGATGTGCTGACAAAGACCAAACTCAATTCAAAACAAATTTCTCATAGGTCAAAAATTTTCTTTCGGAAATTAATTCCCAAGCATTTAAGATTACCTAATGCTGGCATTTTCTATAGGGATATATTATAATTCTCATTGTCATTTAACATTTTCTTTTTTTTATCCTTGGCTATGCTGGGACCTTAGTTCCCTGACCAGGAATTGAACCCAGGGCCACAGCAGTGAAAGCACCAAGTCCTAACCACGGAACCACCAGGGAAATTCCCCACAGTCATTCATACTACAGTCTGGAGTTCAAAACAAAACAAAACTCTTCCTTCCAAACAACAAAGCGTTACTGTTTCAACATAGGATTATTTAAAATATCCAGTCATTTTAAGTTCATTTTTGAGACACATATCAGTAATTTTAAAAAACCAAAATGAATACTTACAATACATCCCTGAAGTCTCCAAACACATACATATGCCTAAAGCTGTCGATAGCTATTACAGGACAATCTGCTGGAGTTTTCTGTATGTGCAGAAGAGGATGTCTAAATTTGTCACAGTCAGCATGTAAAAAGTTTATTGTACCTTAAAAAGAAATAGAATTTGGAGAGGTAGATTAGAATATTCTTGGTTATATTTTCATAAGTTTGCAAGTTCATAAACAGTGATATACTAAAAACTTCCCAACATGCTTTAGAGTAATATAGACCACAAACACTAAAACCTAAATATTACAACACTTCAAAGAGGTAGGATTTTAATTCTTAAGGCAGAGAGTATAATTTCTTTAGAAATGCAATAGTGAATTTTAAATTTTTCTGGGCAATCATTTGCCCTGCAGATTATCCTGGTCTGTTCTCATGGGAACATCTTCATTTCATCAAGGATGCCCTTCCAGTCCCTACAGATAGATTTTTAATCTAATGCAGCCCCCAAAATATTTACAGAGACTGATATGGGCATGGCTCTATACAAAGCCTTCAGTCTATTTTGTTTGACTTTCTTCTCCAACTATAGAGGGAAAGCTGGTGATAACTCAAATTCCCTTTTGATGCTTTGGAGAAGTTTGCCAAGAACTACTCAACTTACTTTCATTCAGAAATACAGTAAATGAAAAAAAAAAAAGAAATACAGTAAATGTTAATCAGGCTGTCTAAGTCCTCTCAGCAATATCTCTGGAACTATTAGAAAAGGACTAGACAAGCATCAAAGGTGCTGGAAGAAAGTGCCTAAAACACACTGTCCACCCATGACCCCACTTTTCATGCTACTTGATTTTAAAGAGCTAAGAAAATCGTGTTTTTTTTTGTTTTTTAAAGCTACTGCTTTGCATTATCTCTACTCATACCTCCCTTCCCCATATTTTCATGTAATTTTAGGAGTTGTGTTAAAATAACTTACGTTTTTAATCCAAATATGCTTATGTCAATATTAATGTAATGGAAAGGGGGGAAAGTAAACAGAGAAAAGAAGGATATAAACACCTTAATCTGTCTACCTTTTTCACTTATTAATTGTCGGGCTACTTCATTCTGGAATATTTCTAAACTTTCTGTATCTTCTTTCATGTGGAAGAGTATGAGAAAAGGCAGTCCTTCTTCTGTCAGTTCCTGTATAGAGAAGTATTCAATGAGAATTATCAGGCCTCTCCATTCAGCTCTAGCTATTTTCTAGGTAGGAACAATTTTAACTTCAGCCCATGCAACATAAAGCAGCTGCAACATTCCAGGAAAAAGAGACCAACAGTGTAAATAAATGCCTCAGTGGAAGAAGGAAGCACTGAGGATGGTCCCATGTGTCCTGCTGTACCTCGGGAACTGACCTACCTTAAGGTAACCACTGGGCTGACCTGTGACCTAGTACTGGATGAAGCCATGATATTTAAAAAATGAGCTGACCAAAGGAAGAACTGTGCTGTTCTTTTTCAAGATGTTGATTTTTATAAGGATAAACACTCTTCACAGATAACACTGGAAAACTGAGTGTGCAGCAATAAATAAATCTAACTGATTTGCAAACTTACGTTTATTCTAAGGTTTATTGCAAAAACCACTCCACTTACATGAGACCTACCAACAGCCGAAAAGTGTGATATAGAGCAAAAGACAAAAACCTCATAATATAGCCAGTTTTTAATCAATATACAATTTATCAACATTATTAACAAATACTTCCACTATATGTGTGTTTATATATATACCTTGTGCATACACACACACAAAATACCTTGAATCTGTTCTGAATTCTCAGAACATTTTCTCAGTGCCTCACATGTGGCATGGTACTTTTTAGAAAATTTAAGAGCTAAAAAGTTAAAAGTAGAAACAAATACATTACTTTATTAGTAATAAACAAAATTGCTAATTTTGTAACTAAACAAAATTTTTTGTTTAAACAAAACAAAAAACCCCCCTACAAATATAGATGAACTAACAACTGTTAAGAGAGAAGTAATAAATTATTAGTTTGAAAATATCTATGTGAATTAGTTTGCTAAACTAATTTACATACATTAACATAGTAGTTGGTAGTTTAATCTACTAGAGCCTCCAATGTACCCATGTCCAGATCTGTACCACTATATTCTTTACAAGTGGGTAGTCAAGAATTCAGGAGAAAGCAAGACAACCAGATTTACAGGTTAACAAATCTTTCCTCATATTTTAAAGGATTTGTGGGTAATTGGTTATGAAATGTAACAAGTCTAAAGAATTTCATTAAATGTGTCAACTACTACAGGACAAGAGGCAGGGTTGGGGGAGGAAGGCCAGACCTCTGTTTAACTGTTTAATATTTTCCAGGTCTATACCTTTAAATTCTTTTGAAACTAACCCTGTAAGAACTGCCAAAGCAGGTGAATAATCGTGACAGGTTACTAGATCTTTCTGAGTCTCTAAGGTCTAAATGAGCTGCTACCATAAAAATATTAATTAATTCAGATAAACATACCTGAAGCCCAGGGAACTGAGAAAGTAGAAAGGATGTTCACTTGATAAAAACTATGACAATAACCAAGCAAGCAAGCTTTACTGCAACACAACCACACTTATTTATGTACTGTCTAAGGCTGCAAGTTGAATAGTTGCAACACAGACTGTGTGAGCTGCAAAGCCTTAAAATACTGACTTTTTACAGAATTGCCAACTTCTGACTTGGTGGGAATTATATGAGAGTGTTTACTCTGTGATAATTTCTTGAGTTGTATATTTAATACCTGAGCTATGCACCTATAATTCCTTTGAAGCATATATACATATTGAAAGTTTTAACTTAAAAAATATTTTTTTTAAATTACATTCTTAGGCTGTGGGTTTTGAAAATGAAGGAGTAAAATGAAATGAAAGCCATGTTTCAAATACAGTAAAAAAACAGAGATGTTTTTTAAAAACAGAGATGTCTATTTAAAAACAGACACAGCTCTTTGTATTTGCTCCTCCAGCCTCCTAGGTTTTTATGGGAGTTGTTAAGAATTGGAGATGGGCTTTATTTCAGGCACATGGGATCACTGAGGATAGTTACATGGTAATAATAATTGCTTTCATTATTTACAATGGAAAGAGAACACAGTTTCATTCTTTTAGGAGAGAAATCAGAAAAACCTTTCAAAGCAAAGGATTATTCACTGTATATAATTAATTGTAACTAAAATCTGAAGAACATTGCTTCTAAAGGAATCTCCTTAAATAAGAATCTTCAACCAAGGGAGGGATAGGAATCACCTTCAAACTCATTTCCAAGGTGGTCATGAAACACTGCTGTTGCAGGAAATAAGACAGTGGGGTTCTGGGACAGCAGAAGTGGAGAACCACTGGCCTGTATTATGGAAATAGCTATGATGTGTTCACTGTAACAATAAGTTCTGTGTTAAAACAGTAAGATGGGTAGAAGAAGCTTGCTCTTTCGGAAATCTTAATTAAAAATAACAACATACACTAGAAAGCCCATACCTCTCCATTTTCAAATGTTATTTCTCTGACAAGAGGAACGCATTTATCTTGAATCCAATTGTAAGTCCCATCAAAATTTGTCATAGATCCCAAGTACACCATATCTGGAGCAGAATGCTGTTACAAAAACAAAGAAAAAAGTAAACATCTAACCTGTGCTAGCAAAACTGCATTCTTAAAGCCATCTATGAGCTCAGAAAATCTACACGGGATATAAAAGAAGCAAAAAATCGTGGAACTTCTGAGAAAGAGGACTACTGATGATAATAAGCTGCTAACTTTGATTATGAGGGACCTGATTATCCAATCTGTGATGCCTAAGCCTTCCGCTTTCCCTTGGATTTGCATCAAGTAAATGCTTATCAGTATCTTCATCAATAGCCGGCAGGTGTTGGGAAAAGAATTATCCTAATGATTTAATTGAGCTATCTCACCCTTCAAAAATGTCAGAAGAAAATTTGGAGACTTCCGGTGAAAGAGCCTTGAAAAATACAGGATACTATATAAATCTAAGGTATGGCTATCTCTAAAATTAACTGCTGTTATCTGTTTCCACATTCACTCAAAACAAGTACCTATGAAGTGCCTAAAATGATGATAAATTGCTAACATTACCTAAGCCAACTACTGTGACCAAGCATTGTTTTATCACCTGGTATGTGTTTTAAGCACCTTGTATGTGTTGACTCAATTAATCCTCCAAACATCCCCATAAAGCAGGTACTAGTATTATCATGGCTATTTTTACTAATGAACAAACTAAAGCACAGAGAAGCTCATGAACTTTCCCAGAGTTTTACATCTAGGAAGGTAGCTGATTGTATTATTTTAGTGAAGTATAGTTGATTTATGGGCTTCCCTGCTAACTGGAGACCCTGGTTCGATTCCTGGGTTGGGAAGATCCACTGGAGAAGGGATAGGCTACCCACTCTAGTATTCTGGCCTGGAGAATTCTATGGACTGTATAGTCCATGGGGTCACAAAGAGTTGGACATGACTGAGTGACTTTCACACACAGTTGATTTACAATGTTGTGTTAATTTTTTCTGTATAGTAAAATAACTCAGTTATACATACATACATATCTATATAAACGTATATAGATATGTATGTATGTATTTTGTTGTTGTTGTTGTTCAGTCACTAAGTCGTGTCCATCTTTTTGTGACCCCCGTGGACTGCAGCATGCCAGACATCCCTGTCCTTCACCATCTCTCAGAGTTCACTCAAGTTCATGTCCAGTGAGTCAGTGATGCTATCAAACCATTTCATCCTCTGTCATGCCCTTCTCCTCCTATCCTCAATCTTTCCCAGCATCAGGGTCTTTTTCAATGAGTCAGCTCATTGCATCAGGTGGCCAAAGCATTGGAGCTTCGCTTCAGCATCAGTACTTCTAATAAGTAGTCAGAACTGATTTCCTTTAGGATTGAGTGGTTTGATCTCCTTGCTGTCCAAGGGACTCTCAAGGGTCGTCTCTAGCACCACAATTCAAAACATTAGTTCTTCAGCACTCAGACTTCTTTATGGTCCAAATCTCACACCCATATATGACTACTGGAAAAGCCACAGCTCTGACTATATGGACCTTTGTTGGCAAAATGATGTCTCTGCTTTTTAATACATTTTCTAGGTTTGTCACAGTTTTTCTTCCAAGGAGGAAGCGTCTTTTAATTTCATGGCTACAGTCACTGACCACAGTGATTTTGGAGCCCAAGAAAGGAAAATCTGTCACTGCCTCCAGCTTTCCCCCATCTATTTGCCACGAAGTGGTGGGACCAGATGCCATGATCTTAGCTTTTTGAATGCTGAGTTTTAAGCCAGCTTTTTCAGACTGTTAGGTCAATTTGGGGTAATAATAACTGTGAGTTTTGCCATTCTTATTTGTGGTTACCATCACCTGGGCCTAAACAGCTACTTCTAAGTTCAGATACACTTAACTTCTTAGCCAAGGGTTAAAAGCAACCTAGCGCTCCTTAGTAGCTGGCAAGTACCAGATGAACGTGTATCCCAGGAGACGTAAGAGTTTGGCTAGAGTGATGACCACAGACCTCTGAAACATTGTTTTGAATATGAGTCCCAGACTGAAGATGAAATAGAAGTGGGAAAGGCCTGGGGATCAGGGGGGTCTCTAGTCCCAGCTCTGCCACTAAATGCCTATGTGACTTTAAGCTTGTGTCTTCATCTTTACTTTGAAAGGTTTGGATTAGCACAAAATGATGTTTTCAGGTTCCTTTCCATGCAAAAACTTTATGAATCTGTGAATATTAACGTACAAAACTACAAATTATAGTATACATATATTTACATTTTAAATTATCCACACTAAGAAATAGCAACTTACCCCTGGTGGCTTATAGATTATGTTGTCTCCACTGTATCTTTCTGGTTTTGAAACAACCCTAACAGAAAGAGCGAAACAGTGATAATTTTTTTTAAGAAAAATAATAGCAGTAATATGCCTAAAGTATCCCAGGTGGCACAGTGGTAAAGAATCTGCCTGCCAAGGAGATGCAAGAGATGCGGGTTTGATCCCTGGGTTGGGAAGATCCCCTGGAATAAGAAATGGCAACCTACTCCAGTATTCTTGCCTGGGAAATCCCATGGACAGAGGAGCCTGGCTAGCTCCATGGAGTCATAAAGATTTAGACATGACTGAGCATGGATGCATAGGAAATATGCTAGTTGTTCTGCAACAGATGAACTATAACTTGAAATACATACTTTTCCATCTTTCCTACTTATAAGATTATGCAACACCAATAAAAGCATACATTTGAAGGAAAAGTTTAGTACAAGGCAGATTTTTTTTAAGGGACATTTTAGTTAGCTGTTTTTGTGACTCAGTATGTTATCTTTGGATTAGAAGTTTTGGCAGTAAATGGCTGTTTTTGACCCCAGACTGTTTCTAGTAACTGAGGTGATATCTGGACAAAGCCCTTTGGATAGAGGCAGTAAGGATAAATGCTCTGCTCTGAAGTGTGATTGCAGTGTTAGAGGAATAGTGAGGGGCCTGCATGGCTAGAAACAGGAATGCAAAAAGCATAAAGGAGAAGTTCCTTCATTATTTTCTCTGTACAACTATCCTCATAAAACACTGATAATGTTTACAATAGAACACACATACAAACCTACAGAAGCATTTAAAATAAGGGAAAAGGTCACAAACTGGAGAGGAAATACTATGCGTGAAATCTGGGCTTTACTCAAGACTACAATTGTACTAGTCAAGGTACTACAATTGAATCTTATCAGTTGCAGGTCAAAGAAAACAGATAATATTGCAAAACATCAAAGGATGGTGGAGATAATTTTCAGTGAGAAGAGACTCAAGGACAGAACCATAAGAATGATTCCATTTTGAAAGAGAAAGAAAAAAAAAAAAGAAGATAAAGCCAGGGAAATCAGAAATATAAGGATCAAACCAGGGAAATTCAATGTGAAGTACAGACATAGCAGAAGGAGAGGGTAGTTCAGGGTCACATCCTTCAGAGAAACTGTAGAGAACTAAGACTGGAAAAAAGACCACTGGATTTGCTAATTAAGAAGTCACTTTGTGACTGCAGAGAGAAATTTCTTTAGGATAATGGAGGTAAAAGTTTTCAGGAGGTTAACATATTTGAACCGTTAGAGTATGAGAAATTCAGGGTAGTCAAGCATAACTAATCTTTGAAAAAAATTTAAGAATGAAAAGAAAGAGATGAGTTAATAGTTCAAGAGACAGAAGAGACAGATTAGGAATGAGAGAATCATGATTTTGGAAAAGGAAAACAGTTCATGAAAAGGGTCAGACTGAAAACATGAGAAAGCAAGGATAACTGATGGATCAAAGCCCCAGAGGATTTTGAAGGGACAATTGTAAGGCCACTAGTAGAGAGGTTAGCTGTGGAATGGAGCATTGTTCCTCTGAGGCAGGGAAAAGACAGAAGAAAAGTTGGTCCATCCTTTTCCTCTTACATACATTTTGAAAAATATAGTACAGAAAGAATAATTAACAGACTTTTAAACTCCTAAAAAGAGAGGTCAGAGATAGGCATAAAAACTTGTCAGTGACTTTAAGAGGACTGAGATAATCTTTATGAGAGGTCATCTTCAAAAAACCACCACACACAACAAGAATTTAACATGGCAGCTGAGCTGACCCAACCACCAACACACTATACCAATTAGGCTACTTACCCAAATGCAGCTAGGAAGGCACAATCATCATGCAAAATATTTGCTACTCTTTCAAAAACTCTATAGTTTTCTGAATCCTTCTGCTCAAAATATCCAATGATATTTCTTTTGCTGCGCTGTAAAATAAAGTAATGTAATTACTTTATAAACATATGTAGTTCTTTAAAAAACATTTTATTTCATTTACCTAGCTGCTGTTGAGTTATCTCCAAATGAAGTGCAACCGGCTTTTAACACCTAATCCAAAACTATTAAAGATTACATTAGGTTGAAAATAGTCCTAACTATCATCTAATGTAATAATTTCCTAATAACATTTTAAAATTTCAAGAAATAATAACTGTTTAATCGGTGACAGCTTTTTCTTAAATAAGATGACTAATTCTAAGGTGTGTTAAAATAATACATCAATTTGTAATGTGTGGCTGTTGGCAGAGACTCCATCATGGGTCTCTCACACTTCTACACATTTAGGTATACCCAAGATCCAAGAGTCTGACCATTCTCCATCCAGGTCTTCTCTCAAGATTGTGCTTATAGGGAGCGAGGCTCAAGTATGAGGTGATGTCTCCCTCCAGGACAGAGAGCAGGCTTACTGCTGGCTCTGAGACAGATATTTCCCAAGCCCAGAGTTCTCCTGTCACAACCCCCTGAGTGAGCAGAGATCCATCTGGGCCCTCTTTCACCTCCAGAGGACTTGGGGGACAAGGAAACAAATGCAATCATGCTCACACTGTTCGCTCTGATGTGAGCAAGAAAACCGTTGTCTCTGACCCAGGAGCCTTATGTCTTCTAACACCATCCATGAAATGAACTGGCTAACCTGTTCATTTGTAAGCAGAGTAAGAATTAAGTTGCAATGACAATTTAGCAATAACAATCTGAAGCCCAAATTCAATTGTTCTCGTTTGCTTTTAAAACACTTCTTGGTGTACAACGAAAAAGACCTGTTAATGTATCATTAAGGGCGGTTAGGTCAGAGGATACTAAAATTTATACAAATTGCTGCTACAGGAGTAATGAGAGGAGAGACCCTGAGGGTTACCACTAAGCAGAAAAAGGAAACTATGGTTGTGTGTGCCTGACATTAACTTCTATTTCTTTGTAATTCAGGCTACCCTTTGCCCTCAATTAAATTGAATTAGTGCAACTTTACTGTATTGCTTTATACATTTTATTCAAAGGTTCAGTAAAACATTAGCATTTCCCTTGAGAATTAATTCAAGAAAAATTCAACTTGTTATGTATATGTACACATCAAAATCCACTGCAGTGAACTTTAAGAAAATGTCTAGATTTTTTGATTTCCTAAGAATCTGTTTACATGAATCAAGCAGGCAATGCTCATTTGATCCAGCAAAAGTCAATGTCTTACGTCAAGAGTGGTGATTTCTGCCAAGTCATGAAGTTCTTGAATGGGGTCACTTTTTTGTTGCCTGATGTAATCTGCAAGTGCTTTCACTGATCGCTGACCCCTGTATTCTCTCTTCATCATCATCCCATTACGAAACAACTTGAGGGTTGGGTATTTGCTTATCCTATATCTCTGGGCTATATCAGCTAAAAGAACGAAAACAACAATTAAATTTACCTTCAAACTTAGTCTCAATGGGCCCTTTACCCCAGCTGTAAAAATCTTACAATTATTTAGGGAGAACATTTTGGTTCATGTAATACTTTTCCAGCATTAGAAACAAGAAACTAATCATGACAAGGTTCATATTGGTTAAGAGGCTAGGTTCCAGATGTATACTGCCTGGTTTAAACCCCAAAGCTATTTTACTGGGTGTTGAATTCGCAAGGTGCATCAACTCCTCATGCCTTATTTCTTATCTGTTATATAGGGATAATAATTTCTACCACACAGAATTATTTTAAGGACTATGTGAGACAATTCAAATGCATAAAAGAGTAAACTCTTAATAAATGTCAGTATTATTGTAGATGCAATCTAGAAAAAAAATTGGAATATGCAAAATTCCAATTTTGAAAATAGTCATTCAAGTTACTTTATATTATAAGGATCTTATAGTATTTAGTAAAAGAAAATTAAATTTAAATCACTCTCAAAGGCTAAAACTATTAGATTCATGGCTAGTAGGAGAACTTATAATCCCACATATGAAAATTTTGTGTAAGCTAATGCAATTAAAAGCAAAACTCAGAGTATACACCCCCAAAAAAAAAATCCCTTTACTATGACCTAAGGGTATATTCTCACACAAATCACTAAAATTAGTATTCAGTTTCAAAAGAAGAAACTGAGTAAAAATGTATGCTGATCTCACTTTTAGGAATCACAATACTAAGATACAGACTCAATCAGAATGGAAAAGCCTTTAAATTTTTCTGCTGTTACTTCTAAGAGGTAGCAAATAGGAGAAATCAATGGTTTCTAGACACTTGTTTTAATTCCTAAGTCGTCTCCAACTCTTTCTGTGACCCCCATGGACTACTACTTGCCATGGTTTCTCTGTCCATGGGATTTCTCAGGCAAGAATAATGGAGTGCGTTGCCATTTCCTTCTCCAGGGGATCTTCCTGACCCAGGGATCAAACCCACATCTCCTGTATTCGCATGGGGATTCTTCACTGCTGAGCCACCAGGGAAGTGCTAGTAAAGCTCAAATGCCATACTAGTCACATGTATGAGAATGTTAAAAGATGCACTACATTTTTAGACTGACGGACCTGAGAGAGCATAAGTGGCTTAGTTCAGTTCAGTCGCTCAGTCGTGTCCGACTCTTAGCGACCCCATGAATTGCAGCACGCCAGGCCTCTCTGTCCATCACCAACTCCTGGAGTCTACCCAAACCCATGTCCATCGAGTCAGTGATGCCATCCAATCATCTCATCCTCTGTCGTCCCCTTCTCCTCCTGCCCCCAATACTTCCCAGCATTAGGGTCTTTCCCAATTAGTCAACTCCTCGCATGAGGTGGCCAAAGTACTGGAGTTTCAGCTTCAACATCAGTCCTTCCAATGAACACCCAAGATTGATCTCCTTTAGGATGGATTGATTGGATCTCCTTGCAGTCCAAGGAACTCTCAAGAGTCTTCTCCAACACCACAGTTCAAAAGCATCAATTCTGTGGCACTCAGCTTTCTTCACTGTCCAACTCTCACATCCATACATGACCACTGGAAAAACCATAGCCTTGACTAGACGGACTTTTGTTGGCAAAGTAATGTCTCTGCTTTTAAATACACTATCTAGGTTAGCCATAAACTTCCTTCCAAGGAGTAAGCGTCTTTTAATTTCATGGCTGCAATCACCATCCACAGTGATTTTGGAGCCCAAAAAAATAAAGTCTGACACTGCTTCCACTGTTTCCCCATCTATTTCCCATGAAGTGATGGGACCAGATGCCATGATCTTAGTTTTCTGAACGTTGAGCTTTAAGCCAACTTTTTCACTCTCCTCTTTCACTTTCATCAAGAGGCGCTTTAGTTCTTCTTCACTCTCTGCCATAAAGGTGGTGTCATCCGCGTATCTGAGGTTATTGATATTTCTCCCAGCAATCTTGATTCCAGCTTGTGTTTCTTCCAGCCCAGTGTTTCTCATGATGTACTCTGCATATAAGTTAAATAAGCAGGGTGGCAATATACAGCCTTGACGTACTCCTTTTCCTATTTGGAACCAGTCTGTTGTTCCATGTCCAGTTCTAACTGTTGCTTCCTGACCTGCATACAGGTTTCTCAAGAGACAGGTCAGATGGTCTGGTATTCCCATCTCTTTCAGAATTTTCCACAGTTTATTGTGATCCACACAGTCAAAGGCTTTAAGACAGGTGGAAAAAAATTTTTTTAACTGAGTTCTAAAATTAAAGAATTTTAAAATAGCACAAAAACCATGAAAATTCTCTAGCACTACCTCCATTCCTAGCAATTACAAAACAAAACAGAATTGCAATAAACTGTTAACTATCTTAATTTTCTAGGAGATTAGATGGTAGAAACAACAGCACCAGAGGATATATACACGGATGAGTGCTGACAGTTTCATGCGTGTACACATAGGGCAAAACTTAATTTGTATGTTTTAGATATGTGCAGTTAAGTCATACCTCCATAAAATTTTTTAAAAATTAAAATGACCATTGACTTTACAAAACAACAATTATGCCTTGTGGAGTATGACATAAAATACATAAAATAAAAACAGCAACATATAAACTGGGGGGAGGGGAGGTAAGCAGAAGGTTAATGACTCTATATAAGCATTCTAATGTCTTTGCACTGCCTTGGAAGAGGTAAAAATACACTATTTTGGTAAGTCAAAGTTGCATTTTTTTTCTAAGATCAGTTCAGTTCAGCTCAGTCGTGTCCGACTCTTTGCGACCCCATGAAATTGCAGCACGCCAGGCCTCCCTGTCCATCACCAACTCCCGGAGTCCACCCAAACCCATGTCCATCAAGTTGGTGATGCCATCCAACCATCTCATCCTCTGTCGTCCCCTTCTCCTCCCACCCCCAATCCTACCCAGCATTAGGGTCTTTTCCAATGTTTCTAAGATCAAAGAATGTTAAAATGGTGTATTAGAAGTTAAGGATGGAATATAGGTTCTCAGAAGTAGGTTTGGAGAAGAGATTATGTAATTAAGATCATAAAACACTTCGTTAAACTCCATGGAGGATTTATAAAGGAGTAAATATGCTTGACTATTATTAATATAGACATCCCTTGTGGCTCAGCTGGTAAAGAATCTGCCTGCAATGCAGGAGACCTGGGTTCAATCCCTGGATTGGGAAGATCCCCTGAAGAAGGGAACCGCTTACCCACTCCAGTGTTCTGGCCTAGAGAATTCTCACGAAGAGTCGGACATGACTGAGCAGCTTTCACTTATTATTAATATAATTCTGAAAAAAGAAGACAAATATGAGCAAACAGAACCACTGGTTATATAAGACTGAGAAGAATATTTTATTCACCAAATCACAGATATTTGAAATAATATTAAGATATCTTAACATGCACATCTTTACTAGACATTAATCTGTTTGGCTTAGGAGTCAATACTTTCTGAAGCAGAATACTACAGGATGTATCAGCCATAAGCCCTTTATCAACCTGATAAATTAATGAGAAAACATGTCTTTAAGGTGTTATAAAAATGGTGGGTTTTACTACCTGATCAAAGAATTAATTAGACTAAATTAGTACTATAAATTGAGGGGTAAGTTCAGCTCAGTCGCTCAGTTATATCCGACTCTTTGCAACCCCATAGACTGCAGCATGCCAGGCTTCCCTGTCCATCATCAACTCCCAGAGCTTGCTCAAACTCATGTCCATCAACTCAGTGATGGCATCCAACCATCTATTCTCTGTTCTCCCCTTCTCCTCCTGGCTTCTATCTTTCCCAGCATCAGGGTCTTTTCCAATGAGTCAGTTCTTTGCATCAGGTGGCCAAAGTATTGGAGTTTCAGCTTCAGCATCAGTCCTTTCAATGAATATTCAGGACTGATTTCCTTTAGGATTGACTGATTTGATCTTCTTGCAGTCCAAGGGACTCTCAAGAGTCTTCTCTAGCACCACAGTTCAAAAGCATCAATTCTTCAGCACTCAGCTTTCTTTATGGTCCAACTCTCACATCCACACATTACTACTGGAAAAACCATAGCTCTGACTAGATGGACATTTGCTGGCAAAGTAATGTCTCTGCTTTTTAATATTATGCTGTCTAGGTTGGTCATAGATTTTCTTCCAAGGAGCAAGCATCTTTTAATTTCATGGCTGCAGTCACCATCTGCAGTGATTCTGGAACACCAAAAAATAACTGTTTTCTGTCACTGTTTCCATTGTTTCTGCAAGTATTTGCCATGAAGTGATGGAATTGGATGCCATGATCTTAGTTTTCTGAATGTTGAGCTTTAAGCCAACTTTTTCACTTTCCTCTTTCACTTTCATCAAGAGCTCTTTGCTTTCTGCCATAACGGTGGTGTCATCTGTGTATCTAAGGTTATTGATATTTCTCCCGGCAATCTTGATTACAGCTTGTGCTTCCTCCAGCCCAGCGTTTCTCATGATGTACTCTGCATAGAAGTTAAATAAGCAGGGTGACAATATACAGCCTTGACGTATTCCTTTCCCAATTTGGAACCAGTTTGTTGTTCCATGTCCAGATCTAACTGTTGCTTCTTAACCTGGATACAGATTTCTCAGGATGCAGGTTAGGTGGTCTGGTATTCCCATCTCTTTCAGAATTTTCTGCAGTTTGTTTTGATCCACAAAGTCAAAGGCTTTGGCGTAGTCAATAAAGCAAAAGTAAATTTTTTCTGGCACTCTCTTGCTTTTTTGATGATCCAATGGATGCTGGCAATCTGATATCTGGTTCCTCTGGCTTTTCTAAATCCAACTTGAACATCTGGAAGTTCACAGTTCACGTACTGTTGAAGCCTGGCTTGGAGAATTTTGAGCATTAACTTTGCTAGTGGTTGAAATGAGTGCAATTGTGCGGTAGTTTGAGCATTCTTTGGAATTGCCTTTCTTTGGGACTGGAATGAAAACTGACCTTTTCCAGTCCTGTGGCCACTGCTGAGTTTTCCAAATTTGCTGGCATATTGAGTGCCGCATTTTTATGGCATCATATTTTAGGACTGAAATAGCTCAACTGGAATTCCATCACCTCCACTAGCTTTGTTCGTAGTGATGCTTCCTAAAGCCCATTTGACTTTGCATTCCAGGAAGTCTGGCTCTAGGTGAGTGATCATACCATCACTCACCTAGATGAGGGGTAAGAGTGGTTGTATAAGAAAGAAGAAGTCTTTTAAGATAAACAGAAGCATTTGCTATAAGGAAAAGGCTACAGAGTCTTACGCTTACCCTAATACAAGAAAACCAGTCCAAAGAAATAATAAAAAGTACAGAACTTTACCTTTCCTAACTAAAAAACTCATTCAGTTCTCATCATACCACACAGTAAACCTAGCATACTGTAAAATGAATTTTTGCAGTAATACATAAATGAACAAGTTTTTAATAAAACTGCTGTTAAAATTAGGCTAAATAGTTCTACTACTCAATGCTACAATGCAGTGGACTGGAATGTGGAAAACACCTTTTTAAAAGTTACTGTTTTTCCTGAATATCCATCAGTAGGAGATTGGTTAAATAAAGTATTGTTATCACCCATACAACAAAGTACTAGGCTGTTATATAAAAGAATGAAAAAGATTCCTTTGTGCTTCTGAGGAACAATCTCTAAGACACACTGTTCAGTGAAAAAAGCCAGGTGCAGAGAAGATGAAAGAAATATGGAGAAGAAACTTAGAAAGTAAGTAGGACTAGATATATATATGTATCTTTGCCCCCTTACCTCCTCCAAAAAACAACATCAAAGAACAAAGATGCAAGGTGAGGTCAGGAATGGAATTTATAGTTCCCTGACTTTACCGTGGTTTTATAGTTTTGATTTGGGATCAAGAAAATATTTAATAGTAAAACAATTATATTAAGATGTTGAATACTGTAATTATTATTTTGAACTAAACATACACACACATTATAGATAAAGCCATGAGTAATCATGCTAATGCTATTAAAAATCAAGATTTTCAGCATAAGATACAATATAAAATTGAGGAAATTAAATAAAAATCCTATATTATTTAGTTGGAGTTGAAACCACTACCAAAAATTCATGTGTTTTTTCCCTTTCAAAAATATGTACTTCTAAGCACTTTCCACTGATAGCTTCATTGGCTAATTCTACCAAATATTTAAAGAAGAAATAATTCTATTTCCACACAAACTTTTCCCAAAAATTGAAGAGATTACTTTCCAATTATGATTACTTGCAGTAATTACTTTCCAATTACTTTCCACCATTATCCTTATATCAAAGCCAGATAATATTTGGGCATTTCTTATAATACCCAAACATCATTAAAAAAGTTACAGATCAATATACCCAATAAACAAAATTAGAGGACCTACACTAGTGGACTTTAACACTTAATGTAGGCCTCCAGTAATTTAGACATTGTGATACTGACATAAAGATAGATGAAAAGATCAATGGAAGAGTCCAGAATCAGACCCATATAGCCATGTAGAACTGACATTTGGCAAAGATACAATAGTAAAGTCTAACTAGACACTACTTACAAAATACATATCTAAACATAAGGATGCAAAAACCTTGAAATTAAAAGGATGAGGAAAAATATACCATATAACACTAATCAAAAGAAATCTCATATAGCTATAGTAATAGTAAATATGTATACATTAAAGCAAAAACCAAGAAGGACCCTTCATACTAATAAAAAGTTCAGTTTCCCAGGTAGATGTAACAATTCTGAATTTGTACGTGTCAAATAAAAACCTAAACATACATAAAGTAAAAAATGACAGAACTACAAAGACAAACCTGTAATTGTGGTGGGACACCATTATCACCTATTGTAGCAACTAATATAATAAAATCAATAAAATACAGAGAATTTGAACAACACAACTAAGAAACCTGAATTATTTGACACACAAACATTATTTACTATCCCAAAACTGCAACATACATATTTTTTTGCAGATACATGTATCATATAAAAAGCAAACATATAATGAATCACAGAAAAAGTCTCAACAACTTTCAAATGATTCAACTCATAATGAGAATAAAGTAACTTCTAAATGCCATGGATTAAAGATGAAATTGCAAAGGGAAACTGGAAATATTTTGAAATGAATGATAATGAAAATACATATCAGAACTTGCCGCATGCAGCCTAAGCAATACTTAGAATGAAATCTATAATACTAAAATGGATATGTTGGGGGAAATTCTACCAAACATTAAGGACACAATAATACTATTTATACAACCATTCCAGAAAAAAAAAACAACAAAAAAGGGACATTTCCCAAGTAATTTTACAAAACAAATTATTCATATTCAGAATATATAAAGAGCAGTAACAAAAGGACCATCAAAAAAGATAAGTGGGCTAAGATATCAATTTATGAAAGCAACCAATTTCTTTCATAAAGAAAGAATGACCAATAAAAATATGCTCAGTTGTAATCAAGAAGTAACAAATTAAAACTACCAGAGAATACATTTCGTCTATCCTATCAGCAAAATAGCAGTAACAAAAAAACCTTTTTAATCAATAATATCAAGTCCTAGGAAGGGAAAATATATCCTACTAGGATCAATTTAGGTGCACATTCAATGTTAAGCCTAATGTGCCAAGAAATTAAATCCCCAAAGGATTTGGCAAAAAGGATATGAGACAGATTCAGAAAGAAATGAACTAGTCTAATACAAAACATCTATTTTAAAAAAAAAAAAAACATCTATTTTCTATTTGTGGCCTAATGATCAGTATGAAGATGGATAGCAAGAGGCACTGCTTGAGATAGTATAATGCTTTCAACTTCCTTAACTTGGTGAATTAGTGGGCATAATGGGAAAAGAGTGTTTTGATAGCAAATACACATATACTAGAAGTAAAATAAATAAGGCTAGAGATGGACTCCAGAGTGTATTAAGTGCTAAATTAATGGAATTTGAATTTTATCCTACTTGTGATAAGCAGTCACTGAGCAGCAGAGCTGGGCTTTGAAAATATTCACCTGACAGTGTAGAGAACCAGGAAGATTAGTAAGGAAGCCACTACAGCAATCCCAGCAGAAATAAAGAGTGTTTTTACCAACTTAAACAGTACAACCTTTAGGCTGCCTTAAAATCCTAGTTACATATTTAAAAAAAAAGATTCAACAACACTTAAAGACAATTAGAGGGATAGACACTTGCTTGCTTAATTCTCAAACAACATCATGGCAGCAGGTATACAACATAACGAGGTGGCGTTTAATTATTAATAAGTAATAACCTTAAAATTGCATTGATCAATAATCTCAGACAAAAAGGTGACTTTTTACAAGCTTTGGTCAAAAGTGATTTTAGGATAATTACAAGGTGACATCTGACAGTACAATAAAGAATGACTTAAGGGGTATAATAAATAGAGGGTTTCAAAAAAAATTATTATTAACTGGATGGATCAAATGTTAAAATGGATGTCAAAGGAATTATAAACTTAAGAAGGTTAACAGCTTGCTGATTGGAAAATTAGCACATACTTCTGCTTCAATGGTCACTTACTGCTCCTTGATGTGTTCTGCCTGCCAGCCTCATGCCCAGCAAGGTTCCAAAAGGGGAAGTGCTCTTTGCTCTCGTCTAAGCAATGTCCCTGCCTGCTATGATTATCCATGTCAGAGAGTAAAAGAGGCAAATGATTTCAATAGAAAGGTCTTACTGTTCTGGTTCCAGGATAAGGAGCACTGCTGCCTGTGTGTTTTTCTATTCCCAAACTACGCCCTCCCACGATGTGGTAAAAAAATCCAAAACAAAACAGAACAAAACCACAACAATAAAATAAAACCCTAAACGTAAAAATCAGAAACAGCCTATAAGCTTACTCGGGATTTGGACTAAACCTGCTCATACAAGTTCTATTTTATGCACATGAATCCTTCACTGTATATCTTTTTTTCAGAACTGAAATACAGCTGACATATGACATGTTGACTTGATTCATTTCTGTACTGCAATATTACAGCATGATCCTCCTCACTGTAGTGTTAGCTAGTATTCCTAAATTTACATAATTATGATTCCTTTTTTGTGGTGGGAATAATTAAGATCCAGTCTCTTAGCAAGTTTGATGTTAATACAATATTGTTGTCTATAATTATTTTCCTATTCTTAATGTCTGACTTGTTTATAGCTCTTATAAAAACTTCTCAATTTCTTATGTGGAAGGTTCAAGTTGCACTGGAAGGCACACAGGTGGCAGTGACCCTGGTATTTGGGAGAGAGTGCTGCCTACTTCAAAAACAATCACAAAGCACTTTCCTAAAAGTGCTAGTGGGAATCTGAATGATCTGCACTGACCAGCAAATAATACACTCAACAAGACTATCTCTTGCTTGGAGAAGGAAATGGCAGCCCAATCCACTATTCTTGCTTGGAGAATCCCATGGGCAGAGGAGCCTGGTGAGTTATAGTCCATGGGGTAGCAAAGAGTCGGACATGACTAAGCTACTGACCCATCTCTTGCTCAGTGCCATACAGCCTACAGCCACTGGAGGTCAGCAGAGAACCTGGTCCCATCAGGGGCAGATGAACGAACTTCCTACATCTTAAGGCAGCATGACCACCAGGGAAAGTGATTCATTTTATCCCCAGTCTCCCCAAAAGAGGTTGAATAAGATGAGACCAAGTGATATCATGATCTGTAATTGAAGAAAAGGCAAGTTTTAATTGTGCATGTATATACAAATTTTGGAAGACAGACAATTACAAACAAAAGCATATGAGAATATTTTGTAATCCAGCTACCACTGGGGAAAATCACTATTAACATTTTGATTATATCTTGCTGAATTTGAATGAAAGTTGCTTAACTAGCAGTGACATGTTTCAACTGAGAAAAAAACAAAAAACAAAACTCTGAGGTTAGTCAAACAATAAACTGCCAGCATCAGTACTTACAGAACTGAGAATTAACAGATTGGAAGAAAATCCTAGAAACACTCAAAGTGGCACAGAAGTCGACATTGTGTGGAAAAACACAAGAATCAATGACAGAATTGGAAAGTGATTGCACAGGAGTCAGATTCTGAATGTGAAACTGTTTCAGGATTACTTGAATAAATTTGTTTCCCTTTTTAGGTACATAAATAAACGATGTGACAAATCTGGAAGTAATTCTAAAATAGCTCCTAGGATAGACATAAAAATCCTAAGTGGTAAGAAAACACTGTGCTATAGTTCTATTTTTGTTTTTCTGGTTTTTTTTCAGTTACAGATAGAAGTGTGCTTTATAATCAGTGACAAGTAAACTTGATAAAATACAGAAAAAAATACATTATCATATTGTTGAGAGGTAATGAGAGAACCTATCTGAAGTATTTAACAAAGTACCTACAAAGGAACAGTTCATAAATGCTGGCTATTATTTATCCATCCATCTATTCAGCAACTATAAATAAACACTGGCTGTGTGCTAGGTGTCAATCCAGTGCTAGACATACAAGGGTTTAGACAAGATACTTGCTCTTATAGAGCTTCCACTTTACCATTACTATTGTTGTAATTAATATTACTACTGCTGCTACTATTTCTCCCCACTCCAGTACTCTTGCCTGGAAAATCCCATGGATGGAGGAGACTGGTGGGCTACAGTCCATGGGGTCGCTAAGAGTCAGACACGACTGAGTGACTTCACTTTCACTTTTCCCGTTCGTGCACTGGAGAAGGAAATGGCAACCCACTCCAGTATTCTTGCCTGGAGAATCCCAGGGACGGCAGAGCCTGGTGGGCTGCCGTCTATGGGGTCGCACAGAGTCGGACACGACTGAAGCGACTTAGCAGCAGCAGCAGCAGCTACTATTTCTAATTGTTTCCACCCACTAGAATCTTTTTTTTTTTCCTAACATTTATTTATTCATTTGGCTATGCCAGGTCTTAGTTGCAGCCTGGGATCTTTGATCTTCGTTGCAGCATGTGGAATCTTTAGTTGTAGCATGTGGGATTTATTTCCCTGACCAGGGATTGAACCCGGGCCCTCTGCACTGGGAGCTCAGAGTCCTAGCGACTGGACAACCAGGGAAGTCCCCAGACTAGAACCCTAAATGAAATTCTTAAAACTCTTCATATATAACACAGGTAACAAAAAGATGTACCAGTCTGAACTTTCTAAGATCAGTATAAAAGAAATCCTCTAATAAGTCAATAATAAATATATCTTCACCAGAGATGTAGCAACCAGATGGGAGAAATTAAAAGGCAATTGTCAGATCTGTGAGAAATATGAACCCAGTCTCCCAGTCCTCTGCAGGACGAGTGAGGACACAGTGACCATCACAAGACATCAATGCCCTCTGGGTTGTGGGAAGAGATTGTTTCTCTATCTGTATCTTCCATCTCTCTTCAATTGCCCTGACGTCCTTTTCCTTTTCCTCTACTTCTATTCTACTTAAATACAACAAATGGAGAAGTTAGGGGATTAGCAGGAGAACTAAATTCTACCACTAGATGAGGGTTTTTCAAGCTACAAGCTTTACATTGGGATTTCAAAAAAAATATAGCTAAGCTTAAACAAAGTTGGAAGCTTCCTGATGTCACCCCAGCATCACTCTGAGTTTAAAATTCTCTAACAGTTGCAGGAAGAAAGTAGAGTCGGGAAGGGAAATCAAAGTTGCTATATCCAGCTTATACACAGGAACAAAAGGGAAGACGGAGTGAAATTAGCCTGTTACATCACTCTTGCCTTGTCTCCTTCTCTAGTTTCAGATTCTCAACCTATTTACCTGATCCTTTCAACCTTCAAATTAAGTCCTAAAAGGGCATACAAAGAGGTGAGATAAAGGTAAGAGAGAAAGCACTCCATGGGATGCTGCTAGGTGGAAAAGACAGACATAGAAAGAAATGTGGGCAGCAGACCTATAATTATGCCCTGAGATGGGTTTTCCTGACCAACTAGTAAACCGGAGTAGAGGACAACTCCAAACTAAGGGCGTCCACCAGGTTCTAAGGAATGAGTATGTGCACTGCCTCCCATAGGGACTACTTTGAAAATACTCACTTGGCATGTTTTTTGAAAATTAGTGCCATTACATTTTTGTATTATTATATAATTATGTTGTTTCTTAACTTTACGGTATCTCTTGTCCTCAGCTCTTAAGCAGGGCTGATAAAGAAAAAATACGTAACACCACATTGGCAGAAATTCCCAAATGCAAGACAATATACAAGATTTGTGGTTAAGATAAATAGGTAAGTTTTGACATGCCACACCTCAATTTAAGCTTGCAAAAATGTTACGAAGCAATACACAGTCCCTAAGATTTTAAAAATTCAATGCAAGCAAAGCGTGGCTCATTCATTTTGCCACATTAATTTCTTCCAATAATCTATCTTGAGTTTTATCAAGTCTTTCAGCATTTATTGATAGGATAAGTTGGCTTTCCCCATTTTAGATATTGATGGGATTTATTCTATTTCCTAACATTAAGCCATCTTTGTGTCACTGGCATAAACTCTTTTTTTTTTTTTTTTTGGCCGCATAGCACATGGGATCTTGGTTCCCTAACCAGGGACTGAACCTGCACTCTCTGTATTGGAAGCACAGAGTCTTAATCACTGGAATGCCAGGGAAGTCCACATAAGCTCTACTTGGTAATGGAAGAATGTTCACAAAGGGCACATCAACCTTCCACTGTACCTGGTGGTAACGCAGAGATGCTACCATCCAGGAGAAGGCAGTTCATGACCCACAAAATACCTTCAACTACCATCCCTGCACACAGGTTTTCACTGAGAAAGAGACAGCTACTAAGAGAACTTGGGCTTGGATTCCAAAAGCCATCGAGTGGCTCTAAGTATTCCTCGAAATGCCAGTAAATGTCTATTCAAGGACATCCTTTTTAAATTCAATCATCATGTTGAAAGTTACTTATCACAGTGAAAATAAACAGAAATTACAATTAACAGTATCACAGAACACCTGTAGAGTGCAGATTTCAAGCTGCTTTTACACATATTTTCTCAAAAAGTCTAAATCAACAAGGCTCTCCTCTCTCTTTTCTAAACTAGACAAATTATAGGTTCAGTGACTTTTTATAACCGCTTTCTATCTTGAAAATTTTCAAACTTCTAGAAAAGATGAGAAAGTAATATAGTGAGTACCTGTACTCCCTCACCTGGATTTAACATTTAACCTCACCCACCCCTCCTCACCCCTACACACACTTTTTATGGCAGCTCCTGAATCAAGTTCAGTGATTTTTTTGTTTTTTAAAGATAACTTGCCCAACTATATATGACTTAGTAAGTAGCAGGCCACTGGTACCACAACAAAGGCTTCTACCTTAGTAGAGGGTTGGGCCACATAGTACAGAAACAATAATAGAAACAATATCATATGTAAGTAAATACATTTTTATGTACACACTGACCAGCATAGATTATTTAAACAGACTATTGCATTATTCATAACAAACATTTTAAGTCATTTTAATATAGGAACTGGGTGAATTCTCAGTTTCTTTGAGAAATCTCAATTTAAATTACTTTACTTTGATTTTCAAAATCGAATAGTTACCTGATAAAAGCTGTATACTCCTGGGGACAGTCTGGCTCCCTCCATATACCATGTAACCTCGGTAAATCACTCACTCTCTCTAAGTCCTTCAGTGTCTTTATCTATATAGTAATATACTCCAGCTCTCTGGAAGTCCAATGTTCATTACCACCTCAGAAACTTCACACTTACTGCTCCTCTTGTCTGAAACACTCTTCTTCCTCTATTTCCCTTAAAAACTCCTACTCTTCCTTCTTTCCTTTTCCAAGGGGACCTCTGTATACCCTTAGACTAAGTTGGACTTATTATCTCATAGTACCTAAAACCTTCCCTTCAAAACAGTTATCCTGATGAGCAAATGTGTGTGTATTGCTCTTGCCTTTCTGGGTGTATCTGGCTCATTGCTGTATCTCTAGAACCTCCCACACTGCACTACAAAGGGCAGGCATATAGAAAAAAATGCTGAATAAGTAAACAACACTATCTAACTCAACGGGCTGTGGTGAAGATAACTGAAATAATACATGCAAAAAGCACGCCTAACTCCAAGTAGGTTTTTCCTAACAATTTGACTAGAATTTTTTACAAGATTTTTTTCCAAGAAATAACACTATTATTTTGAATGGAAGTTCTGGGTGACACACTGAGCCAGAAGCAAGACAGACTTAAGTATCCGAAGGTAGGACAGAGCAGGCTGCCACAGCACCAGACAGGTGATTAATAAGAACACCTATGTGGACAGGATGGTATTTTGATTCTGAGGTCACCTTCTGGTTTTGATAGGAAACTTTACATCCAACGTCTGCCTGACAGAAACTAATCCGAAAGCACCAAGTAGGTACACTTGGCTGGAAAAACTACTGTAAGGAAACAAAGACTGTAAGAAGTAAAACTTTTTATTTGCATACAGCATAACTGTCTAAGTAAAAACTCCTAAGGGATCTACATAAGACTTATTAGAACTAATAAGTACCAGTATACAAGATCATTATACAAAAATCAATTGCATTTCTATATACCAGCAACAAACATCAGAAATTAAATTTTAGTTTTGACAAACGTACCATGGAAAGGTAAAATATCAATCAACATTAGGACAAACTGGGTAAGGGGTAGAAGGAAGGTCACTGTATTATCTTCACAATTTTTCTACAATATATCTCTACATTTGTTCCAAAAATAAAGAGGTTATTTGAAAAATATCATTTACAATAGCATCAAAAAATAAATACTTATTGATAAATCTGACAGAGATGAGAAAGACATGTAGACTAAAACATTGCTGAAAACTGCAAAATACTAAGAGAAACAGAAAAAACCTAAATAAATGGGAAGGTATACAATGTTCATGGATTAAAAGATTCAATATCGTCAAAATGACAATTCTCCACAAAGTGGTCTGAGGATTCAAAGCCATCCTAGTCAAAACCCCAGTGCCTCCTTCAAGTGCCCTTTGGCTGAAAATTAACAAGTTGATTCTAAAAGTCTTACAGAAGTCCAAAGCAACTAGAGTAACCTAACCACTGTGAAAAACATTACAAACTTAGAAGATTTACACTACTTACTTTGAGACTTACTACAAATCTAAAGTAATCTAGAAAGTGAGGTATTGATATTAAGATAAACAGACAAATATATCCAGTACAGAATAGAGACTAGAAATAAATCCATATATATATGGTCAGAGGATTCTACCGCTGCTGCTGCTAAGTCACTTCAGTCGTGTCCGACTCTGTGCGACCCCATAGACAGCAGCCCACCAGGCTCCCCCGTCCCTGGGATTCTCCAGGCAAGAACACTGGAGTGGGTTGCCATTTCCTTCTCCAATGCATGAAAGTGAAAAGTGAAAGTGAAGCTGCTCAGTTGTGTCCAACTCGTAGCGACCCCCTGGACTGCAGCCTACCAGGCTCCTCCATCCATGGGATTTTCTAGGCAAGAGTACTGGAGTGGGTTGCCATTGCCTTCTCCTCACATGATTCTGACAAAGATGCAAAGTTAGTGAAGAAAGGATTGTCTTTTCAACAAATAATGTCAGAACAACTTGGCAACTATTTGTAAAAAAAAAAAAAAAAAAGGCATTCTAATCCAAACATTGTGCCACATATAAAAATTAAGTCTAAATGCATCACAGACTTAAATGTAAACTTCATACATAAAATTTATGAAAGAAAAAATAGCAGAAAATCTCTGTGATCATGGGTGAGGCAAAGATTTCTTAGATTGAGAATTAAAAAGTATAGTCCATTTTTTAAAAGGATAAATTAGACTCCATCAAAATTAAGAGTCTATATGCCTTTCAGAAGATACTCTCAAACAAAATTGGAGATCTCATACTCCTAACTTCAAACCTTATTACAATGCTACAATAATTTAAAAAACACCGTGTGATACTGACATAAACACAGACATATTGACCAATGGAACACAACAGATTATCCAAAAATAAACCCTCATATATATGGTCAAATGATTTTTGACAAGGGTGTCAAGATCATTCAACAGGGAAAAGATAGTCTCATCAACAAATGGTGTTAGAAAAGCTGAATGTCTACCTGCAAAAGAATGAAACTGGATCCTTACCTTGAATCATACACAAATTAATTCAAAATGAGTAAAAACCTAAACTTACCACCTAAATGATAATACTCTAAAAAGAAAATATAGGAGAAAAGATTCATGACATTGGATTTGCAATAATTTCTTGGCTATAACACCAAAGAAATTATTGCAAATCCAAATGTTGGCAGTTCCATGGTCACCTGAGGAAGGACAGGAGGAGAGACACATGACAAAGGAGCACAAGCAAAATTTGGGGGATGACAGTTATGTTGATATCTTGACTATGATCATAGTTTCACAGCTGTACATGTGTCAAAATATTAAATTTTTATAATTTAAGCTTGTGCAGTTTACTATATGTCAATTATACTTCAATAAATCTTATAAAAAAAAAAAGGCAAATCCTACCAAGGAATAATCTGCCTAACAGGCATTTTTCTCCAGACTACAGGACTCTTAAGGTCCTTGCAGATGAAAACCTCTGCAATTCAACTAGCATGTGAGGGATTACCCAAAGTACAGTCTATTGTACAATCGCTAAAGAGAGAGTGGAAAATATGAACAAATCATTAATAAGGATTTCATGATGTCACTTTAAAAAGGGAAGAATTGGGCTTCCCTGGTGACACAGTGGATAAGAATCCACCAGCCACTGCAGGAGACACAGGTTTGTTTTCTGGTCTGGGAAGATTCCAAATGCTGTGGAGCAACAAAGCCTGTGAGCTGCAACTACTGAGCCTGAGCTTGTGTGCTGCAAATACTGAAGCCCATGCACCCTAGAGCCTACATGCTACAACTACTGAGGCCCACAAGCTGCAACCACTGAGCCCACATGCTGCAGCTACTGAAGCCCAGGCACCTAGACTGTGCTCAGCAACAGAAACGATTGCAATGAGGAGCCTGCAAACTGCAACGAAGAGTATCCCTCCGCTCACTCCAACTACAGAAAGCCTGTGTAAAGCAATGAAGACCCAGCGCAGCCAAAAAAGGGGGAAGAGCTACACAGAAGGAAAAAAAATACTTAAATAAAACATACAATGTCTCGCACTAGTAAGAAACTAATTCTGTAGATGTCTCTGGTGGATCAAAAAAAATCTTAATTATGGCTATTTACTCCCATAAAAAGATTACTAGCAATGATGTTAATCTATGTTCACTAATCTGTTAGAATTAATGATATGTATTGCTCAACAAGTTAATTTTTCTTTCTAATGACTGTAAGCTTGAGAGCAGAATTTCAGATCTTATAGTCCAAATTCAATCAAAGTAGGGACTGTTGTCTGTTCTAATTAAATACATAAAGAATAGAAAATTCTGAAATGAGAGCCCACACCAAAAACCTCATGTTCTGTCAGGGAAAGGTAGGAGGAAAGATCCAAAAAGCAGTGTGGGAATGCAGGCCATGCTTGCACTCACAACCTTTTATTGCTCCCTTCCTCCTATACAGTTATGAACCTCAGCAGACAGATATGTGGGGCATGGTTTAGGAGATTTTGAAATACTTTGCTGTCAGCTGTTTCTGCCTAGCACAGGGCTTTACCAGAAAATCCCCAAACTGTTTGTTGAACTGAACGGAAAAGAAGTAAATGGGTCTGGGAAGGCATTTGGTCAGGAGATCTGGATTTGAATTCTGCCCTGACTAGACAGTAAGCTATATGACATTGGTTAAGTCACTTTTTAATTTCCATTTCCTCATCAGCAAAGTGAAAAGTTAGTGTATACAAACATGTGCACAGACACACACACACACACACACACACACACACACACACACACACACACACACACACACACACACACACACACAAAGTCTTGTCAGGTGAAATGTAAAGGATAGGAAATTTGCAGAATGGGAATGTTCTGTAATTCAGGCCAACTTACCAATAGCTCAACGCAACAAGCTTTTTTTAATGAGCTATCTTTGTCACCCAAAAACACTCAGATGCTTGAGATTCAAAGAATTAGTTTGGTCTCCACTTATTAACAAAAGGGAGATTTAAAAACAAAGCAAATAGTTCCTGCCTTTTAAGAACTGATATTACAATTGGTGAAACAACCAAGACACAGTGAAGCAGAACTATAAAGCACAATGACTTTGGCACTATGAGAGAGTTAAATTCACGGATAATGGGAGCACTCAGGACGAAACCTTAAAGTAAGCTCACTGGCTCACATTGGAGAAATCTGTCATGTATACAGAAAATTATAAGGATTTTTACAAAGAAAGCACCAGTGAGACAAATGAAATCCAAGAGGTTTGGTTCTAAGTAGGACTAACCTAAGTTTCTCAAAATTAATCAGTAACTAGAGCAAATTACACCTCAAAGATAGTTTAAGACATCTTAGTAGAATCTTTTATATAAGAGAAACCACACAAATACCTGAGACTGTTTTATTTGAAATGACTACAAATGGTATTTTTGCATGATTCTAAAACTAACAGAAATCATTTTCCTTCCTAAACCTATATATCAATTTTATTTATTGGTTTTGGTACTTGCTTTGGTAGAAAACCACAATGATTTACTACCTGCATGCTTGCCCTACTATAGTTTAATGAAAAAAAAATTTTTTTAATCCTTCACACAGGCAAATGGAAAGTAGTGTTGTATCAATACATAAAGATTAAATATTAATATTTTAACCAAAGTCAAGAGCATTTTTGGCTTGTTCTCTACTTAAAACAGAGCATTAAAAAAATAGTGCATGCCTGTGTGTGTGTGTGTAGGAGAGGTGGGGACAGAACAGTTTCTTCCAGACTTCCTATGAGGTACTTACAGTGCTGATCACAATCAACTCTGGCAAAGACTACTTGATTTGCATTTGGGTATTCTTCCTTAATGACATTGGAAGCTTCCTCAAAAATTGGGTGCAACATCTGGCTGAAACGACACCTACGCACAGAAAAGGATACCAATTAAAACTAAAAAGTAGAAGCAATGAAATTTTATTTTTGTTGTTATCTGTTTATATTTAGTATTTACTGTATGTACAATATACAGAGTTAACAATCACACTGTTAATTCAGGATTCCTGATGTCATTCACTGGAGATGAAAACAATTTGGAATTCAAAGACTATTCTATTTCAGACTGTACAAATAATTTAAAGATGGATCTCTCAGAGGCAAGGAAACAAGTGTGAAATAAGTCCTCTAAAATGTATCTACTTGGATCTGTAATTACTAAGTCTCAGGCATTTATAAAGGAAATTAGGTCCTCTAAATAATGAACATATTTTCAGACTACAAAATCTTTAAAATGATGTTTATTGCAAATATTAGACTGATTCACCTGACAAGTTCAAGCAAATCTCATAGGCAAGTTAATATGAAAATGGCATATGGTGTAGACTGAACTGCTTCCTCTCACAATTTAACCTCTTGTTCAAACAGGCTTTTGTATGTATAAGCTATTAAACATACTAAGTTCAGGAGCAAAATTTTTTAATTCTCAAAGGTGACTTCCTGTCCATGTTTCCTCTGTCTGTAGTTTTTTGCTCTGCTTTTACTTTTAAAAGGGGCCACAAACCCCACAATATTTTAGAAACATGAGACTTCTAATTCTGATTGCCCCTTGATCAAGCCAACTACTTTACAAATGTATTCTTTGAGTCATTAAAGGCACCTGATGAGAAAGAGAAGAATCAGAATCAGCACACAAGCAGCTGGGCTAGAATGGTCATTTTCATATGAAAAAGGTATTGAACATTTGTTAACAACAACAACAACAAGAACACAACTACAATTCCTACTATTGCTTCCAGAGCCCTTTTCCATCAAGAAATGTACCTAAATGAAGCCTGTGAACTCTAATCCACATGTAATTAGGTCAAAGAAAGAAAATGTTAGTCACTCAGTCATGTCTGCCTCTTTGTGACCCCATGGACTGTAGCCTACCAGGCTCCTCTGTCCATGGAATTCTCCAGGCAAGAATACTGGAGTGAGTAACCATTCCCTTCTCCAGGGGATCTTCCCAACCCAGGGATTGAACCCACATCTCCTGCACTGCAAGCAGATTCTTTACTGTCTGAGCCAGGGAAGCCCAATTAGGTCATACATATTAATTATAATTTAAGAAAAGTATAAAGTCTATGACAGGATACAAACTTTATACTTCCTCCCTATTTCTCTTTGTATGTAACTCTTCTAGCCCACTCACCTGACTTCCTAAGGAGATGTCCTAGAAAATACCAAGGAGACACAATCTGTATCTTCAATCTCTCGCTTTCAAGTGGCTCTTTCCTCTTTTAGCATTCTTAAATCTCTCCCATCTGGGATAGGTGGGTGGGGTCTGCGGACATCAGGGACCGTGTCTTATTCTTAGACTACATATTCTAATAAGCATTTCAGTAGATTTCTGTTAAATGAATAAACTGGTAGAATGGAGGAACTGGACAGGCTAGGGTCACAGGTTTCTGGGTTCCCACAGCTTGCTAAAGATAAGGGTTCTAGAGGGCCAGGGAGGTAAGGGGTAAGGATTGAATGATGATTTCTTGAAGAAATTAGGATATGGCTTAGTAAAGAATCCTGACTTAAGGGCAAGAAAAGAGAGATATTAAGGGCTCCTTTCTGGATTGTCCAGTTTGCTGCTCAATAAGCACTTATGCACAGATTCATGTTTAAAACAGGATCAGTTATAATACCAAAAGGTGAAAGGGGAAGATAAAATAAAACTTCAATTGCAATATAAAGTTACATTTATAAAAGTGACACAATCAAAGCAAACAGATCTATTAACAGGGCCTTAAGAGTCATCTGAACCCAATCTCCATATCTAGTACTTGAAATCAACCCTTTACAAATCAACCAAATGGGGCAAAAGTCTTTGAGGGGACAATTTAAGGACACTTACTGGTATAACCTAGTGGGGAAAAAAAATAAGCTTCAGAGTCAGACATACCTGAGGTTAAATCCCAGTTCCACCACTTACTAGCCGTATGACCTTTCTGAGCCTCAATTTCCTCAACCTAAAATGGAAATTATAATACCTACCTGGAGGGTAGTTCTGAGCATTAAAAACAATATATGTAAAGAACCTGGCACATAACAGCATTATTAAGTTCTACTGTGGTTTACTGTCCTTTCAGGTATATTTTTAGGCAACTCTATCAGAGAATTCTTCCTTAAACTGTGCCACATCCATAACTCCCAGAGGGAACTCAGAATCCTGACTTTGAGGCCACACAGTGTAAGTCTAAGTCCTATGTCAAGTTATCCATGTTTTTTTCCATTGAATAAAACAGCATTAATTTATGTACAACTCCAAGTATTCTTTGGTAATATGTTTCTCAAATAACTGCAGTTAGTCCACATTTCCAATCTGCTTTTTCTCAACAAGGTTGGTGGCATGTTCTATTATTTCTCTTTCTTACAACACACAAAACCCCTCCATCAAGGCAATTGCATTCTACTGGGTTAGCCAAAAAGTTAATTCGGGTTTTTCTGCAACATCTTATGGAAAAAACCCGAATGAACTTTTTGGCCAACCCAACAGTTTTAACTTTGCCACAGTCTAGTCATGTAAGTATGGCAAAATATTCCTCTGGATCTGTTTACTTTTAAAATGGACTGAATTCAATAATTTTCTACCACATTCTGTGGCTAATGTTACATCTGGACAATCCTAATTTACTTTGGAAACTGCTATCTTCTGTTGTACATTTTATAAATGGTATTTTTCTCTGTATATCTTCAACATTCTACTGAAGTTCTTCAAATGTGGATACTACACATTGTTGATCCGGTAAATATTTATCATGCACTTATCTATCAACTGTCATGCAAAGTGCTTGGTGATTCATGTTGAAAAAAAAGATAGATATGGTAACTTTTCACAAAGCTAATGATATAGGAGGGAGGCACCAACTAAACCATGGCACACAAGTGTTATGATTGGATAAGTATGCAGGGTTATGAGCAGATATAGAAAGGGTTCCTAACTGTACTTGAGAGTAGGGGTAGGGGTATGATGTAGGAAGGTGGCCTGGAGAAAATGGCATCTAATTTAAGACTTGAAGGATGGTTCAGACTTAATGAAGTAAATAAACAAGTGGGTGAGAGAAGAGAGATCCATTCAGACAGAGAAATACCATGATTAAAGGTCAGTGATGAAAGAATATAGAATATTACAGAAGCATAACAGAACAGAGTGTGGGAATGGAGAGAGGCAAGAGATAGAGCGGCAGAGGTAGGAAGGAACCGGGTCACCAGGGGCCTTCCAGGTCAAGGTAAGGGAGTTACCCAAAAGTAATGGAAAGCATTTAAGGTTTTTAAGATGAGGTGTAAACTAATCTAATCTGCACTTTAGGAAAGACTACTCTGGCTTACTTTGTAGAGAAAAGAATGGAGACATATAAGACCAGAAGCAGAGGAAATAAACTAAGACTGTTAGTAGATATCTAGGTAAACTGCAGAACTATGTGTGGCCTGAAGTAGGGGTAGAGGCACCTGCTAGGTGGTAAGCCTAAAAGGGTCATAGAAGATACAGACTGTCTAGGAATAAGGATGATGTGAGTTGTTTCAAACTTCTCTCCAGCTGAAGCGCCCCTCTTCCTATCCCCATGCCACATTCTTTAACATCTGCAATATACTGTGCCCTTGTGCTCAATGCTGGGAAAACTAAGAAAAACTTTATCTCTGCCCTCAAAATTGGTTTGCTGGAACAGAGATTGAAGACAAAACAATGTAGTAAGAAAAGAAATGTGGGGCATAGGGAACTATATGAACACACAAGACAGAATCCGATTCAGACAGGGAAAGGAGTAAATGGCTTCCTAGAAGTAGTAGTAGATGGTATGTGTTATAAAATATCAACATTATTTTTCCTTCTAAATCTGCCACACCCATATCCTCACCTCCAAACACTGCCCTACTTCCTCAGTAAGGAAAAATAGAGAACTGCAATATGTATGTGTGTGTGTGCATGTGTGAGTGAGAGACTGAGAGACAAAGAGAGACAGACAGACTGAGTAAGAGAGAAATCTGAGTTATTCTGTAACCTGCTTTTATTTTAAAATGTGGGATGATGGAATCAGGTATATTTTCTCTCTTAAAACAAATGCTCACCAAATTAAGTTGCTTCATCTGTGAATGAATGAACCTGAATTATGATTTTGTTTATGGAGCATTGTCTCACAGAAGAAAGAGGCTTCCCTACTTAGTCCTTTCTAGCAAAGAAAGATAACCTCTAGAAAGTTAAAAGCAAAAAACAAAATAACCCCAAAACCCTTAATGATGCACCCCTCCCCCCCAAAATAAGATACTACTTACCAATCAGCATAAAAATTTACTAAAGCAACATCAGCATTGTCTGAAATTGAAAAACAAAACCAAACAACCTAAGTTACTTGTGTCTACATAATTATGACATAATTCAAGATAATGGTTTTCATCATAACCTTTTCTATTTTAAAGGCTCACTAAAAATACACAGTAACTATTAAGTTATCTCTCACTTAGAAACCTGTACATAGCATCAAAAATGGCTTACATAATTTGTGGGAGACCCTATTCCTTTTCTCTACATCCTCCATCTTAATACTGTCACTGAATGAATATAAAATAAACAGAGAATCAAGCCCAGATCAGGCAAGTAAGCTACTAAATAGCCTACTCTCATAAAAAGTGACGTGGAGTGATCTGGATTTTATTAACCCATTTTTTGACCTTCCATATTCATGAATAACTGGGAATTAGCTCTGCAAATATTGCATTGGCCAAAAAGTTCATTTGGTTTTTCCTTAAGATGTTACCGAAAAACCCAAACAAACTTTTTCGCCAACCAATAAAATCCTATTTTAGAGAACAGACTTGTATAACTAAGCTATTTCTAAAACTCAGATGCCACCTAGTAGCAACAAGTAATCTACAAATAACAGTGTTGCATAAGATGTACCTTTTCTGGTTCCTACCCGTTTAACATGTATTCTCTGGTGCAAAATATAACTCGGTATTATTTGCATATCCAGATGTGAAGACAGAAGAAAGATATCTGTTCCTTTTGCCTAAATCTAGCAAAAACTCAGTACTCAGTAAACTGCACGCACACAAACACACACACACAAATCATACCCACAAATATATTCTAGAATGTGAAAGATGAAAGGAGTGAAGATGATTTGTGAGTTTCAATTCTCTTTTTCCTTTCTTATTTAATATCTTTGAAGCACTTTTTATCCACGTACTATTCACTAATGCAGTGTGATTCTTGAACTGTGATTCCTGGGACCAGAAGCACCAGCATCACACAGGAACTTGTAGAAATGCAAATTCTTAGGTTGGGTCTAGCGATTTCTATCAGAAACTGGGGGCAGGCCTATCAATACTGATATTAATAAGTCCTCCATGTGACACTGATACAGGCTAAAGTTTCCCCCAAGAAATCCCACAATGTGGGAATAGACTTTCTAGCGTTTAAAACCAGTTCCAAGGACACAAAACAACATATGATGGTCAGTGAATAACCCTTTTATCTCTCATTATTTTTAGTTTTGCTCAAACCAGTGAGTGAAATGCTTAAAAAAAAAAAAAAGACACCATTTATCCACAGTACATTTTCTTAAATCTCCTAAGTTGTGATTTTCCTATTAACCACGTCTTCACCTTCTCTCTACTTCTTTTAAAAACAAGAAGAAATGTCTTCCCCCAAATTAATTGACTCTACAATCACATTGTCAGCAAACAAGCAAAAACACTAAACTTAATTGGATCAATGACAAAAAAGAGCTCAGAGTATGTGATATAGTTAAAAACTAAAAAAGACACATACAAAAAAACTGTAGACTGTGTCCTAAGGTCATTAACATAATACTGCACAGTGGAAACTGTTGGTCTTTAAGCAACAAAATACACTAAGAGTGGTATTTTATGAAAAGGCAAAGAAACAAAACAAGACTAAAAGTTTACCTGTAACACAGGAAAGCAGACTTAAACATTTTAAGAAATTTTACTAAAAACTAAAATGAAAAGTGCTTAGTTAAATACATATGCACACACACACATACACACACACACAGAGACACCATGGAATTAATCAGAATGCTGGCTCCTCAACTGTTTTAGGTAACTGAGATATTATTTTGTTTTTGTATATAAAATAATTCTTAATAGAAAAGAAAGTATACTTTAAAAATATCAAGGTACTTACTTAAAATGTCATCTATATTCTCTGTATCAAGACTTGTTATTTCGGCTGTTACAGGAGTAAAAACCCAAGTTACCTGGAAATTTAAAAAACGTGAAATTAATAAATGTTTCTACAAAAGGCAAATGATGCTAAAAGTCTAAAAAGAAAATTTACGAACTAAGCTGGTTCCACTAGTTACAAAATTACCAGTTGGTTTTAATCTTCATTATCTACTCTTAACTCTTCATGGGTCACTGAAATAGGAGCAGTACAACTTCTCAAGCCTGGAAACAGGGTTTAACAGATTTCCTATACTTCTTTCTAAATACATAAAAGAAACTGTTTCTAAACAATTTTCAAAATTAAAAATGTACTCACTCTTTTAAATTAATATTCTCAACAACTTTATCTCTGCTGCCACTAGAAAAATTTTGCCAGATTATTAACAGTCTTGAAAGAATATAAAACCAAGGCTAAGTTTCCCGATTCTAACCCACATGCTTCTAAGATAGAACAAAATACTGAAAAGAAGAATTCAAGAAAGACTTTTCAAATTGTTAACCAAAAGCCCTTCTTGCCTGGTCTTCACATGCAGATGGTAACAATGTGAAGGTGAGAGGCTAATACAGAAGAGAGTAACAGTAGGTAAAATAAGTGTGTCCACTTTCACGTGTCTAAGACACTAAATTCAAAGAAAATTTCAGATTGCCATCTACAAAACAAAGAAAAGGCATGATTTTAAACTAAACTAACAACTGCTTACTTATTTTAAAAAGTTGTATTATTTAAAAAGTAATGTTTAGTGTACTTCATTTTTAGGTTCCATCTTTAATACACTATGTGTTTTTTTCTTTGTTTCTGCACTCAGAAAATTTACTGTCTAATGGAGAAACAAGCATTAAGTAACAAAGACAAAATCAAATAAATCAGGTATGGTCTCAAATGCAATAAGTAATTTGATAATATACAATGAGTGAAAGAGAGATGTTTCAGCATCATATTTGGTGGGATTGGTGAACAAGGCCATGAAAAATAAACTCAACCAAGGAATGAATACATATAAACATCAGCATAGAGGATAAAGGGAGAAACTGAGTATTTGATTTCAAAAAGAGACACACATCTACTTTGGCAGCAAGCTGTAAGAAAAAGTTTGAAACATTACATACGGCCCAAAAGTACAAACAGAGGACTGTGCATGTTGATGTGCATCAGTCTTTCCAATGAGTATTCAGGACTGATTTCCTTTAGGATTGACCAGTTTGATCTCCTTGCAGTCCAAGGGACTCTCAGGAGTCTTCTCCAGCACCACAATTTTTTTTTAAATTGATTTATTTATTTTAGTTGGAGGCTAATTACTTTACAATATTGTAGTGGTTTTTGCCATACATTGACATGATCAGCCATGGGTTTCCATGTGTTCCCCGTCCTGAACCCCCCTCCCACCCCCCTCCCCCCTCCCTCCCCATCCCATCCCTCTGGGTCATCCCAGTGCACCAGCCCTGGGCACCTGTCTCATGCATCGAACCTGGACTGGTGATCTGTTTCACATATGATAATATACATATTTCAGTGCTATTCTCTCAGATCATCCCACCCTCGCCTTCTCCCACAGAGTCCAAAAGACTGTTTTATACATCTCTGTCTCTTTTTCTGTGTCACATATAGGGTTATTGTTATTATCCTTCTAAATTCCATATATATGCGTTAGTATACTGTATTGGTCCAGCACCACAATTTGAAAGCATCAATTTTTTGGCACTTCGCCTTCTTTATCTCACAAACATACATAACTACTGGAAAAACCACAGTTTTGACTATATGGAACTTTGTTGGCAAAGTGATGTCTCTGTTTTTTAATATACTGTCTAGGTTTGTAATAGTTTTCTTTTCAAGGAGAAAGTGTCTTTTAATTTCATGGCTGCCGTAACCATCCACAATGATTCTGGAGCCCAAAATAATTAAATCTGTCACTGCTTTCATTTTTTCCCCCATCTATTTGGCATGAAGTGATGGGACCAGATGCGACAATCTTAGTTTTCTGAATGTTGAGTTTTAAGCCAGCTTTTTCACTCTCTTCTTTCACTCTCATCAAGAGGCCCTTTAGTTCCTCTTCACTTTCTGCCTTTAGAGTGATACCATCTGCATATTTGAGGTTGTTGATATTCCTCCCGACAGTCTTAATTCCAGCTTAAGCTTCATCCACCCTAGCATTTTGCATGATGTACTCTGCATATAAGTTAAATAAGCAGGATTGACAATAAATAGTCTTGACATACTCCTTTCCCAATTTTGAACCAGTCTGTTGTTCCATGTCTGGTTCTAACTGTTGCTTCTTGACCTGCATACAGGTTTCTTAGGAGGCAGGGAAGGTGGTCTGGTATTTCCACCTCTTTAATAATTTTCCACAGTTTGTTGTGATCCACACAGTCAAAGACTTTAGTGTAGTCAATGAAGCAGATGTAGATGTTTTTCTGGAACTTCCTGGCTTTCTCCATGATCCAACGAATTGTTGGCAATTTGATTTCTGGTTCCTCTGCCTCCTTGAAATCAGCTTATACATCTGGAAGTTCTTGGTGCACGTACTGCAAAAACCTAGCTTGAAGGATCTTGAGCATAACCTTGCTAGCATGTGAATGCTCATTTCACATGCTCTGAACATTCTTCAGCATTGGAATGTAAACTGCCTTTTTCCAGTCCTGTGGCTACTGCTGAATTTTCCAAATTTGCTGATGTACTGAGGGTAACACTGTAACAGCATCATCTTTTAGGATTTGAAATAGCTCAGCTTGAATTCCATCACCTCCACTAGCTTTGTTCGTAGTAATGCTTCCTAAGGCCCACTTGACTTCATACTCCAGGATGTCTGGCTCAAGGTGAGTGACCACACCATCATGGTTATCCAGTTATCATTAAGACCTTTTTTGCATAGTTCTTCTGTGTATTCTTATCATTTTTTCTTAATCTCTTTTGCTTCTGTTAGGTCCTTAACATTTCTCTTCTTTACCATGCCTATCCTTGCATGAATTATTTATTACCTTGATATCTCCAATTTTCTTGAAGAGATCTCTAGTCTTTCCCTGTTTCAGATTCTTTTTCCATATAAGCCATTACAGAGTATTGAGTAGAGTTCCCTGTGCTATGCATTAGGTACTTATTTGTTATCTATTTTTTTTTTTTTCCAATTCTTTTTTGGTTTTTTTGGCCATGCAGTGTGGCATGTGGGATTCTTAGTTTCCTCATCAGAGATCAAACCCATGTCCCCTGCAGTGGAAGTGGAGCATCCTAACCACTGTACCAGCAGGAAATTCCCTTAGTTATCTATTTTACATATATAGTAATAATGACAAAGAAAGGCAATGCCAAAGAATGCTCAAACTACCGCACAATTGCACTCATATCACACGCTAGTAAAGTAATGCTCAAAATTCTCCAAGCCAGGCTTCAACAATACATGAACGGTGAACTTCCAGATGTTCAAGATGGTTTTAGAAAAGGCAGAGGAACCAGAGATCAAATTGCCACTATCCGCTGGATCATCGAAAAAGCAAGAGAGTTCCAGAAAAACATCTATTTCTGCTTTATTGACTATGACAAAGCCTTTGACTGTGTGATCACAATAAACTGTGGAAAATTCTGAAAGAGAGGGGAATACCAGACCATCTGACCTGTCTCTTGAGAAACCTGTATGCAGGTCAGGAAGCAACAGTTAGAACTGGACACGGAACAACAGACTGGTTCCAAATAGGAAAAGGAGTACGTCAAGGCTGTATATTGTCACCTTGCTTATTTAACTTATATGCAGAGTACATCACGAGAAATGCTGGGCTGGAAGAAACACAAGCGGGAATCAAGATTGCCGGGAGAAATATCAATAACCTCAGATATGCAGATGACACCACCCTTTTGGCAGAAAATGAAGAACTAAAGCGCCTCTTGATGAAAGTGAAAGAGGAGAGTGAAAAAGTTGGCTTAAAGCTCAACATTCAGAAAACTAAGATCATGGCATCTGGTCCCATCACTTCATGGCAAATAGATGGGAAAACAGTGCAAACAGTGTCAGACTTTATTTTTTGGGGCTCCAAAATCACTGCAGATGGTGATTGCAGCCATGAAATTAAAAGACGCTTACTCCTTGGAAGGAAGGTTATGACCAACCTCGATAGCATATTTAAAAGCAGAGACATTACTCTGCCAACAAAGGTCCGTCTAGTCAAGGTATGGTTTTTCTAGTAGTCATGTATGGATGTGAGAGTTGGACGGTGAAGAAAGCTGAGTGCCGAAAAATTGATGCTTTTGAGCTGTGGTGTTGGAGAAGACTCTTGAGAGTCTCTTGGACTGCAAGGAGATCCAACAATCCATCCTAAAGGAGATCAGTCCTGGATGTTCATTGGAAGGACTGATGTTGAAGCTGAAACTCCAATACTTTGGCCACCTCATGCGAAGAGCTGACTCATGGGAAAAGACCCTGATGCTGGGAAGGATTGGGGGCAGGAGGAGAAGGGGATGACAGAGGATGAGATGGCTGGATGGCATCACCGACTCGATAGATATGGGTTTGGGCAGACTCCAGGAGTTGGTGATGGACAGGGAGGCCTGGCGTGCTGTGATTCATGGGGTCGCAACAAGTCAGACACGACTGAGCGACTGAACTGAACTGAACTGAGTATGTATATGTCAACCCCAATCTCCCAATTATCTTCCCCCACCCTCCTGGTAACCATAAGTTTGTTTTCTACATCTGTGACTCTATTTCTGTTTTGTAAATAAGTTCCATTTGTACCATTTTAGGTTTCACATATAAGTGATACCATATGATCTTCATCTTTCTCTGTCTGACTTACTTTACTTAGTGTGACAATCTCTAGGTCCATCCATGTTGCTGCAATTGGCACTGCTTCATTCTTTTTCATGGCTGAGTAATATTCCATTGTATACATGTACCACATCTTTATCCATTCCTCTGTCAATGGATATTTAAATTGCTTCCATTTGATATCTGGACAGCTTTTTGTTCAATCCTGTTTATGTATGGAAATCCATTCACTGAACCACTGCTCTTTATCAAATGACAACTAACATTAGACCCTGATCAAGGTACCAAAGACATTCTTCTCCCCACTCATTTCATGGATGCTTTTGGTACTCACAACAGTTACAATTTAAAATTTTATAACTCACCAACAACTCAATTTCTAAGTAATATAAAGATACATATTGATGTAGCTAAATAAGCCCATAATTATTTGAAATACTTCTATAAATTCTACATATTCTTTCCTTAGAAAAGCCTGAGGATAACACTAGTCTTATTTTCAAGTTACCATAACAGTAGTCAATAGCTGACATGACTTCTGTTAGCAACCAATAAATTAACCCTCCTGAAAGCAAGCCAGATAATTTAAATTCCCCGAATATTTTATTTTTATACTAATTTCACTATTTTCAATACCTTGAAAATCAACTGGAAAGCTCAGATTTCCCTCACTATTCGTTGCTTACTACCCATACCCCAATTAACAAATCTTTTCCCACATCAATGTATGACTAGCTCTAGACAACTATATGAACTTTCTCAAGATAAACTGAGGCACATTAAAATGTTTAAGGGTTTATTTTAGCAGAAATAAATTTGAATCATATAGCATCCAATCTAGCAGACAGAAAAGAGCTTCAAGGAGCTGTACAAAATGAAAGACTTTTATAGGCAGAGGGGAGAAGGCACAAGGACATTATACTAGGCAAAGGGAAAAAAAGTTGGGTTGGTTATTGCAAATTTACTTTCCTTTAGAGGATGGCAGGGGGTCTATCTGGCAGATCACCTAACAATTGCTGATCAGGTGACTCCTGATTGACTGGTTTAGAGTTCATTTCTGGAAGAGCCTCAACTGCAATTAAGTGAAGCCATGGTTTGGTGATGTGGAGCTTAGCATAAGTAACTCTACTTGGGATCTGTTGTCTTGTTTCTAACAACAGTATTGATACAGCAAGATTTTAGAATGGATTGTATGTTGAAAAAAATTAAAAATCACATAAAAATATCATAAAGCAACAAAGCTGGTCATTATCAAAGTCAAGTCATTAAATAACTCAACAGTCATTGACAGTGTCTGCTAGGTACTGAGGGCACAAAAGCATAAGGCATAGCATGCATGCTGTATCTCAGGAGCTCTCAAACTAGTGGTGGTGGTAAGGAGTGGAGAAAAAAGTGATTCATACAGATATGATCATGATCTTCAGCTGTATAAGCCAAGGAAGCCCATTTTTGAAGTTAGTCATTGCCTATCAAAACACATGTTTACAAAGAAGCATATTCTAAACTTAATTGCTTTTACAAGCTAGACAGTGACAAAAATTAGGCACTATCAATTTGGCTGTATTAAATAGATAACTATTACATAAGAAACATAGTGCTAATGAGCATGCAACTGCTAAGACAGATTCCGCTAACAGCTGTGTTTAAGGGAGCCCAAAGCAAAAACACTGTCTCTGACCCAGTAATCTTTCCTCACTGCAGGGTGTAAAGGAGGCAATTTATCATTAACATTTCTATTAATTAATACACAGTATGAAGGGAAAGACAGGTTGTTTATTTGAATTGTTAGCAAGCACCACTAGTCCTACAAATTGTTTCTTTTCATGTCAGCCATGGGCAGAAACAAGATTCTCTTGGGGAAACATCTTTATGTGTCAAATGCTATAGTGCTTAAGTAAAATATAAACTAGTAGCTCTAAATCAGGAAGGAAGGAGGGAAATCACTTTTTAAAATTTACACTTGAAGTTAACTTTTAATTTTTTCTTAAAGAAGCAACAAAAGCCTACATAGAAATCTTCACTAGATCTTAATAGTCTGGAGAATTTAGCCTCTGATGATGAAATATTACAACATATGTAAATATACAGACACAAATTTCTGAAATATTTTACAAATTCGTCATTCTCTCCAGTTCATTAGCTCATTTTCTTGCCAAGAAAATTAAGAAGCATTGCCAATCATCTTATATTGGTTGTAAGCTCAAGCTTAAGCAAGTTCAAGGACATATTGTACAACACAGGAAACACAGCCAGTATTTTGCAGTAACTGTAAATGGAAAGTAACCTCTCAAACTGTCTAAAATTTTTTTAAATTAATAAATAGGAGATTCTTCTTCAGCAAGTAAAGAATATTTTCTTCATTAGATGGTTTTTAAATACTGAGATATCTTTGGGAACTAAAAAAGCTAAAATCTTGCCTTTCCTTTAATGTCTCTGTACTCTTTATGACCACCTAACTGGCTGGTAAAACCAGTGCACCAGCTGTATTTCCAAAGCAATTTTTAAGCCACTCAGTAGCCAGTTACTTTTCTCTTTTCCACTACTGCATAATCAGTCCTTCAAAGATTAATTCCTTCTTCCATATTGCTTTGGCTGGTTTTCCTGGCAGAAAATGTCTTTTTTTCCCCCTGCAAAGCCAAACCTGCTCTGCAAGCACAGAAAAAGGAAAAATGTAGGTTAGGGAAATGGAAGTTACTGCAAAATTAAAATTCTGTGTAGATTAGATATCAATTTTTAAAAAGATACAACGAAAAGTTAGTTACATGATTTTAAAAAAGTATTTTAGAAATAAATCTTGGGAAGATTTATTATTTACCTTCTCTCAATGTGAGGTCAAACTTACTGTTACAGTGTTAACATGTAAACATGCTATAATACTAACACGTATAAAATGCTCTGGCACTCACTGCTAAGCCCCAATGCAATTCCTCTTTCGAAAAAAACATAAACTGAACAAGATGTCAACCCTACAGGATCTTCTTTAGAAGTACAACTAACATCAATAATAACACATGTTGGAAGTGAATTATTAAAATTCTCAGCGTAATTTTTAAAATAAATAAATACATTTTCCTAGTACATTAAGACCACTTGAGTGGTTACCATTTGAAAAGAGCCTTAAATGACACTTCCTGAATCAATATCTCCCTTCAATCCAACCTACCACAGAGTCCAGACTAATCTTTGTGCATTCTGCTTTGCATATATCGATTCCTCTGCCCCTAAAAAAAAAAATCTCCAATGTTTTTTCACTGTCTACAGCATAAAAGCCTAACTCCTTAGCTTGCATTTAGGACCATTCACAAAGTACCCACACTAGCATTCCTAAATCACATCGTACTGCTTCCTATTCATATTCTATACTCCAGGTAACATGAAGTATAGTTAACAGTGACCACACGTTCTAGTTGGTCATATACTCTAGGTTGCTTGAGACAAACCCAGTATATGCTTTTTGCCCTGGAATATTATTAATAGCACCACTCTCTTTCAGAAGGGTCCCAGTTTGGGCAATAAATTATATATTATATATGGTCAGCCTATTTGTAGTAGACTCTTGGTAATTGGGAGCACCTGTAACTATCTCTTCACAAATCCTAAACTATTAATAAGCATTAATAATGTCCTCCCATATAACATGTGGTAAAATGAGAGTGGAATGAGAGATGAATAGGGAAAAATAAAGATGGACCAAGATATGAATGCTAAGCTAAACCAATCACTAGCCTTAGGCACTGACTTGAAACACTGGGTTCTTAGGAAGGGAGTAAAATTAATAACTTAGAAAAATTATTATATTACTGTTCAAGGATCATTCACAAATGGTCCAAATCCTCTAAGCTACAAATCCAAGAATGCAAAGGGTCTTCAGTATTTGCAACTCCTAAAATGTGACATCTTAGTCTCTTGCTTCCATCCTTTGCACATGTAGTTTCCTCTGCTTGAAACAGCTAGGAAAGCATTTAGTTTTCAAGACCCAGTGCAAATGCTATCTTTTCTATGAAGACTTTGCTGATGATCCCAGACAAGAGTAATTAATTTCTCTCTCCTCTGAAGCTCCAGAGCACTTTCTTAGGGTGTTAACATATTAATTTTTCACACAGATTTGTCCTACCTTACCTCCTGTTAGGAGGCTTTCAGTACCTTGAAAGTAGAGATTGTACCTTATTCCATTTTGTACCCCACACATCACCTACTACAGTACCTACCAGTACATAATGATTACTCATATATGTACTAAGTGAATGAATGGGCAGATCGTGGTAATAAACTGAGAATTCAGAGGTAGGGTGTTAGAAGTGAGAACCAAGGAAAAGGGGTTCACAAATGGGAATAGTCAATAAATATTTTTAACATGTTGAAGGAAAACAAGGTTATCAAATAAGTCTATTTTAAAATTTGTTTTTAATAATGTAATGATGAAAAGCACAACACTAGGTGATGACACACACACTCAGATTTAGAAGAACGCTCAGAAGTGATCTTTCTAGTCACTACAGAAACCCCTCGCTATTGCTGTCTTCGAGCTGCACAAATCCCTAGTAATACCTTCTTCCAGTTCCCTCAGCTATTCCCTGGCATGACTTCCAGACACTTCAGCACAGAGAATGCTCACACTTACGAACAGCTCTGCTACAATAGTGGATAAAAATCCAGTATGTCTTGTATTTTAATTTTAAGGCTGTAAATTCAGTCATGAAAATAAATGATTTGGGACTTTCAGAACCAGAAGCTAATACAGTTTAATACCAGGAAGAAGAGGTTATTAAATATTATTTCTGTTGGCAAGATTTACAGTCACAAAAGCATTTCCTCGGCCTTACTGTGTTTTATTAGAATATTTTAGTAAATGAGTTTAGAAAACAGAAAGTATTTCCAGTGAGTGAGTTTGTCTTATAGCCCAGTGACTTCAAACTTTGCATTCAAATAGTGGTCCCTGAACCAACAGCAGTGGCATCATGGAAGAGCTAGGGAGAAATGCAGGCCCCATCCCACCTACTGAAGCATAATCTCCATTTTTATAAGATCTCCAAGTGACTCCTGTTCATATAAAAGTTGAAGTACCATGGCCTTAGAGAACAAAAGTTTTGACTCTGCAAACAAGCATGTAAATTCATTTTAAACTGTACAACATTTTTTGGCCCTCAAATATGAATACAGTAAGCTCATTCATGAGAATTTTGTATTCACATGCAAATTACCAATTTTAGAGAAACGGGGAACTAAAATCTCATTAGAAATCTACATTGATGTTAATTTTTAAAAGTATGTTCTGCTTGAATAGATACTTCTACACAAAAAATTGAAGCTTCAGTAGAGGATGTATCTTCTCTATGGCATTACTGTTCTCAACTGCCATTACATGTGCAAGGAGTTCTGCAGTAACAGCTTCTTGTATTTTTGCTGAATCTTTCATTTACCCGCCTTTCTTTTGGGAGATTCTCAAAGCCCTTCACAAACTACGTGTCTCCTATGCGTGCTAAGTCGCTTCAGTCATGTCCAACTCTGTGTGACCCCATGGACTGTAGCCCACCAGGTTCCTCTGTCCATAGGATTCTCAAGGCAAGAATACTGGAATGGGTTGCCATTTCCTCCTCCAGGGGATCTTCCCGAACCAGGGATCGAACCCGCGTCTCTTAAGTCTCCTGCTTTGGCAGGCAGGTTCTTTACTACTGGCACCACCAAGGACACCTGTGTGTCTCCTATTACAAGAAACAAGTAATGTACCAGGCACAAGGTTCCTTCCATTTATGATCCAGATTGACAAATCAGCCTCCCACCCGAAGTCCCAATGCCACGGGAGCAGAGTGCTTCTCCTCCCTGGGGCCAGTGCTCTCACTCTCAGTTTTGCATTAAGCTGGCAGGCAACAGAAACACAGAGGTCTGCAGTTAGCTGCCAGGAGCTAAGAGATATGAAAGATCCCCAGAGAAAATAAGCTGAGGCTGACAGGCACTGTAAGAGCCTTGAAGCTGAGTATCAATCAAGGCACATCTCACTGTTAGTATTCCCAGAAGCATTATAATGAACCACAAGTTCAAAGAGAGGGGAAAAACAGGCCTAAGTATAGAATAGCACTGGGAAGCTACTAACCCCTAACTCGCTCAGATACAACCTTCCTATAACATCAGTGCAACCCATTTTGGACAAGCCAGAACCAATCCGCTTTTATAAAGAAACACTAAAACAGTCACAACCTTCTTCATTAAATAACTCACAATATGGTGGGTGCAGACATGTTTGAGAAAACAAATTCTATGCAAAAACAAAGAATTCAAATATAAATAATACAATCCCTTAAATCAAATTGTCAGTAAAAACAACCAAAGAAGATAAAAAGAAAAAAAATGCTGTAATTCATACTTTTTCTTACATATTAGTTATTTGATCATGCAAGAATTTCCATTAAAAATTGATGTCATCTGTGTTTTGTTCTTCACTGTATCCTAAAAATGGATAAATCAATTTACCTGGAATAGACAATGCACTTCTCTGACCTTCAGAGAATACTCTTATTACAAACAATTCTTCAGGACTGAGAATGAGCTTATCTTTGTGTGGAAAGGGTTTTTTGATAAAACCACCACCTCTCTAAAACCCAGATTTCCAGAAATGAAAGTACCAACAGAGGATAGGAACTGGAAGAAAATTCAAAATGAGAATTGTTTTCTTCCTTTTCTGTACACCCTCTGGGACCAGGGGCAGGGGGAAATGTGTGAGAGAACGTTCCATTCATCACCATCTCCTGATTAGTACCTAGCACTGGATCTGGCAAGTAACAGTCCAGAACAAATATTCATACATATATGCCCAGAGAAAATTATGACTGCCCTCCCTGTGCTAAACTGTAATTCTTCCCCAGGATGTCTTATGAAAGAATATGCCCTTAAGAGAGTCTACAAACATGCGGTCCAAACATTCTTTTGTTAGGTCACTCATTCAATCCACAAATGTTTCACTGAGTCATTTATTACATGCTAGGCACTGTCCGAGGTGCTGGGGAAAGAGATGTGAATAACACTATATTGATATTTATATTATATCTGGCAAGATCAAACTTAACAATTTCACTTTCATATTTAAAAAGAGAAAGAGAATATTTTCTCTTAAGTATTTTAAGAGTCACCATAATTCCTGCAAAAAAAAAGTGTTAGTCGTTAAGTTGTGTCTGACTCTTTGCCACCCCATGGACTGTAACCCACCAGGCTCCTCTGTCCATGGAATCCTCCAAGCAAGAATACTGGAGTGGGTAGCAATTCCCTTCTCCAGGGGATCTTCTTGACCCAGGGATCAAACCCATGTCTCTTGCATTGCAGGTGGATTCTTTACTGTCTTAGCCATCAAGGAAGCCTAGATAACTGCTGGGCACTGAGCAATGAGTATTACACAGTAAGTCATAGTCCCTTTTTGCCTAGGCTATCCGGAAGCTTTGAATTAATCTTAATGTGAAACAACTGCATTGACACTGTTACTGAACAATCTTAACATCTCTACAAGTGGGACAACCACATATTGCTTTTTTCTACCTGTTTTCTTGGGGTATAATTGACACATAGCACCATATAAGTGTAACGGGTAAGCATAATCACTCAATGTATACACTCATGAAATGATCATCAAAGTTTAATAAACATCCATGATCTCATGTAGAAACAAAATGAACAAAATATGTATTTTCCCTGTGATGCGAACTCTTAGGATTCCCCCTCACAACAACTCTCATCTATAGCATACAGCAGCGTTAACTATATACTAATGTTTCTTGAAAGAATGCAATAGGAAATAAAAAGCAGCACTTATGAAGTAATCTTAATCCCCTAAAACTGAACCTGATTTCAATCTAATCAAGCCCAAGAACTCGTGTACAGGAAACAATTGTAGTTCAGTCACTCAATCATGTCTAACTCTTTGTGACCCCACGGACTGTAGCCCACCAGGCTCCTGTGTCCAAGGGATTTCCCAGGCAGGAATAACGGAGTGGGTTGCCATTTCCTTCTCCAGGGGATACTCCTGACCCAGAGATTGAACCTGCATCAGCAGGCAGATTCTTGACCACTGAGTTGCCCGAGAAGCCCACATAGGAAACAATGAATACACGTAATATGATACCATGAGGATGCAAGCAGTTATGTCAAAATAAAGGAAATTTTAGAGGAAAATGATAGCTTATCTGCATTTGGGCTCCTGCCAAAAGTAGATCCCTGAGACAAGCAGTTTATTTGGGAGAAAAAGTTAAGAACCCATAGATAAGTGGGGAATTAAGATGGGAAAGACAGACAGTACACAATATAATATAGTGAACTAAACACCAATGTTTTCACTTACATAATCTAAAGTTTTTAATTCTCTTATTTACAAGGTTCTTCTGGTAGCCCATGTATTCCTACAATGCAGAATATGAATATGAAGCAAATATCTCCTACATGTCAAAAAATGACTTTATTTCACTATTAAACATGTGAACTTGACTTTTTTTTGACAAGTCAACAGCCTTCAATGAAAAACTGTTCTTCAGTGAAACTTTTGGTTTCCTATTTTCTACCTTCACTCAGTTTTAGAATGAAATCAGGTTTTCTAGCTTCTTATTCTTCAGTACTATGTTTTAAGGTAAAAATATTTTTATTACCAAATCCAAGCATGATTCCATTATTATACAAGCCTAACATATTAATCCACTACTAACTTAAAAAATCTGTTACCTTCATAACGTCCTGTTACCTTCATAACGTCCTGTTACTTCTAACCAAACCAATTCTAGATGTCAGTCACATCCTTGAAAGGCCATATACTAGCTAAGATATCTAACCTAATTAAATAATCATTAGAAGAGAGACTCTTTAATGCTGCCTCATATGCTCCATAATATTTTAATTAACTTTTGTAAAGCAAATGGGTTTGTCTTTCTCTTATTTGGTCTAAAAGCCCCCCCAGAGATGGTCTCAAAGCTCTCATATATATTAAGGGTTATTATCTTATAACCTCCATCACCACCATGTAGTTTTTGTTTACTAAAATATTAATCAGGAAATGACTGTGGTTTGCTAAAAGGAAATTTGAATTTAAGAATCTATCTCCTTTGTACATTTTTGTCTCCTTTTTCTTAACTGCCATGAGATAGAGGTAAAGAAAGAAGGATAAAAGAATTGGCATAATTAGGAATTACTAACATCAGAAGTGAATGAGGGCACATCACTACAGATCTCACGGACATTAAAAGGATAATCAGGGAATACTAAGAACAACCCTATGCTCAGTTCAGTTCAGTTCAGATGCTCAGTCGCATCCGACTCTTTGCGACCCCATGAACTGCAGCACGCCAGGCCTCTCTCTCCATCACCAACTCCCTGAGTCCACCCAAACCCATGTCCATCGAGTTGGTGATGTCATCCAGCCATTTCATCCTCCGTCATCCCTTCTCCTCCTGCCCTCAATCTTTCCCAGCATCAGGGTCTTTTCCAGTGATTCAGCTCTTCACATCAGGTGGCCAAAATACTGGAGTTTCAGCGTCAGCATCAGTCCTTCCAATGAACACCCAGGACTGATCTCCTTTAGGATGGACTGGTTGGATCTCTTTGCAGTCCAAGGGACTCTCAAGAGTCTTCTCCAACACCACAGTTCAAAACCATCAATTCTTCAGTGCTCAGCTTTCTTTACAGTCCAACTCTCACATCCATACATGACTGCTGGTAAAACCATAGCCTTGACTAGACGGACTTCTGTTGGCAAAGTAATGTCTCTGCTTTTTAATATGCTGTCTAGGTTGGTCATAACTTTCCTTCCAAGGAGTAAGCGTCTTTTAATTTCATGACCCTATGCTCACCTAGATGAAACAGACCAATTCCTCAAATGATACAATCTACCAAAACTCACACACAAAGAAACAGACTATCTAAACAGACTGGTACCTATTAAAGAAACTGAATCAATAACTAATAACCTTCCAAAACAGAAAGCACCAGGCTCAGATGGGTTCACTGGTGAATTTAACCAAACATTTAATAAAGGAAAAAAAAACTATATCTATTCTCTACAATCTCAGAAGACAGAAGCAAAGGAAATATTTCCTAACACATTCTATGAAGCCAGCATTACCTTAATACCAAAGCAGACAAGTCATCACAAGAAAATACAAACCAATATCTTTCATGAAGACAGATGCATAAGTCCTCCAAAAGATATCAGTGAACCGAATCTAACAGTAAATAGAAAGAATTATACACAATGACCAAGTGGGATTTATTACAGGTATGCAAGACCAGTTCAACATTTGAAAATCATTTAAGGTAATCCATCACAACAACAGGCTAGAGAAGAAAAGTCATAAGATTATATAAATACATGCAGAAAATGCAATTTGACAAAATCTAACACCTACTCATGTAAATGAGGAACAGGGGAAGTTCTACAACTTGTTAATGAACATTTTGAAAAGTCTACAGCAAACATCATACTTAACGGTGAAAAACTTGAGCATTACCACTAAGATCAGTTTTAAGGCAAGGATGTCTCCTCACACCATTGTTTTTTAAGATCACACTGGACATCCTAGCTAATACAATAAGACAAGAAACGGAAATAAAACATATGCAGATTGGGAAGGAAAAAATAAAACTGTCTTTGTTTACAGACAACTTGATAATCCATGCAGAAATTCAAAACAAATGACAAAAAGCTGCTAGAACTAATAAACGATTACAGCAATACTGCAGAATACAATGTTAATACACAAAAGTCAATTGCTTTCCTAAATAAACAATAAACAAGTTAAACATGAAATTCAAAATACACCATCCAAAATAAAAATACTTAGTATAAATCTAACAAAACGTATACAAGATCTATATGAGGAAAACTACAAAATTTTGATGCATGAAATCAAAGAAGAACTAAGTACATATTCATGTACCAGAAAACTCAAAAAATTGTCTAGAGGTGAATTCTTGCCAACCTGATCTATACAGTTAATGCAAACCCAGTCAAATTCCCAGCAAGTTCTTATCTGGATATTAAGAAACTAATTCTAAAGTTTACGTAGAAAGACAAACGATACAGACTAGCCAACACAACACTGAGAACAAGAACAAAATTGGAGGACTGACACCACCGACTTCAAGACTAACTATAAAGTCACAATAATCAAGACAGTGTGGTACTGGTAAAAGATCAGTGGAAATACAGAAACAGATCAGTGGAAAAGAATAGACAGTCCAGAGACAGACCAAGAAAAACAGAACCAACTGACTGATCCTTGATGAAGGAATAAAGGCAATACAATGGAGCAAAGACAGTCTTTTCCAATAATGGTGCTGTAACAAACTGCACATGCAAAAACATGAATGTAGATATAGACCATGCACCTTTCACAAAAACTAACTCAAAATAGATCACTGACCTAAACGTAAAACACAAAACTATAAAATTCCTAGAAGATAACACAGGAGAAAATCAAGATGGTCTTAAGTTGATGACTTTTTAGATATAGCACCCAAGGCATGATCCATGAAAGAATGAATTGACAGGTTGGATATAATTAAAAATAAAATGTTCTGCTCTAAAAAATTTTACTTTTTTTTAGTAAAATTTTACTTTTGCCAATGAAGCGTAGCTTTTATACTGTTTTGTTCATTTATTTCCTTAGTACTTAGTATGTGCTTGACACGTGGTAGAGACTCCACAATATTTGCTTAATGAGCAAAGAGATCAACCAAATAACTTTAAAATTCTTCCATGTTTAGACATTCTACAATTCTTTGAGACCTCAAAAGAAGCCCATCTACTTAAAAGCTGGAAGAGGACATGAATGACATTTACCTGACTGTTAAAACAGAAGGCATTTTCTGAAACGTTTGCTTGGGGACTAGAACTCAAATTATGACAGTGAAAGGATCACTTTTAAGTAGGAAAAAGAAACATAATTCATCATACAGCAATAATTCTAGAGACCTCCCACTCACAAAAAGACTTGAGAAGAATATCTGGCCTGCCTTAGGACAAGCAGCAAGTAAAAAAGTGACAAGTCAATTCACAATCAAATGAAGAGAATGAATTTTAAAAATACTGTACTCACCACTGGATTTTATTTTAAAAGAGAGAGGAAAGCAAGTTTCAATCAGCTGAAGTTCACATTCTCTAGCCTTGTGGGGAGGAGTATAATTTTTCTATTTATCATAAACAAAATTAACATAGCAATTCCAATGAACATTTTGTTTTTAGTAATTCAAAACAAAGTTTTTGGATAAAGAGTAGGCTAAATAGTCTTCTAAATGGAAGTCTCTCAGTTGAGACTTCATAAGTTGAGACTTATAAGTTGAACAAATAATCAAATGTGAAGGTCACAAAAACGTATATGTAATTTTGAATTTTGTTTTCAACATCATGAGATGTAAACAGAACACTGAAAAACAGGTCCAAAACCTACAAAGATTACTCAGCTATAAATTATTAGTATTACTGTTTAACATCTTATTACCTTTGTCAATTCCTAAATTCCCATCAGTCTCCCTGGCCTCTTCTTTATTAGGTCAAAACAGTACTTATTTAGAATTACAAAGCTGAAGGGGACATTAATTTATCTGATTGAATAATACCCTCCCCTCCTAGGTCATGCACAACTCTGCTTAACAGCATCCTTGGCAGAATGGCCATTTAGCCTCCAACTGGAACACTAGATATGACAGAGAACTCACAGGATGAACCAATACACTTTAGAGTACAAAGTTTTACCCTACCAGGCTGAACATCTCCTCACCTTTTCCTTCCACACATTTATCAGACAACTCTATTATGTACAGCTCACCAAGAACATATCCGCCTGCTCTCCCACAAGCTCACTGAAGTTCTTCGATTATAGTCTATGGGGATGGAAGCACTGAACCGGTAGGGCCTACAGGGAATTCAATTAAAGGCACATTCTGTCCTTCAAGAGATTCATGATCATGCATGAAAGGTTAGCACACAAGACATACGATACCAAGTACTGTAAGGCTTACAGAAAAATTTAGGAGAAGGCAGAGAGCACAGGATGGGTAAAATGAGCAGAACAGTTTCCATGGATGAAGTAAGTGAAGAGAAAGCCTGGCTATGGAAGTTCACATAGTGCAGTACTGGGAGATGAACCTGGAAGCTAGAATGTCAAGGAAAAAAAAACCCACCAAGGTGTTAGGAGAGTAAGTATGTGCTGTGCTGTGTGATAAGCCGCTTCAATTGTGTCCGACCTCTTTGCAACCCTATGGACCAAAGCCTGCCAGGCTCCTCTGTCCATGGGATTCTCCAGGCAATACTGGAGTGAGTTGCCATACCTTCCTCCAGGAGATCTTCCCAACCCAGGGATCGAACTCGCTTCTCTTAAGTCTTCTTCACTTGCAGGGGAATTCCTTACCACCAGTGCCAACTGGGAAGCCCAGAGTATAATACTCTTGAAAGCTTGACAGAGGGACTGATATTCACTACAGCAGAAGTAAGAAGTCATGGTAGACTTCTCAGTAAGGAAGGAGCCCTAATCTTTACGTTCTGAAATCACTGTGCTCCTCTCTTTACTGGAGAGAAGTAAGATAATACAGCTAATTGAGTGAAATGGTAATACAAAGAAGAAAGGGAAATGAGGGCCTGGACTGGGGTGGGGGAGATTTGTAGAACTTTCAAAAGAAAGACAAACAGGTCATGGTGACAAACTAAAGGGATGCAAAAGTCAATGTGGCAAAGCTATAAATCCAAGTAGCTAGAGGTAATGAAAGTAAGACTATTTTAGAAAAGCAATTACTATGCAATCACTGATTTACTTCAATTTCACTAGGTATATGTCTTGCCTAGTCAATGAGGAAAACAGCTGACAGAAGATGAAGTGCCTTCTACCAACTAGCAGGAAGAGTCTGGAAACTGAATTTGACTACTTTTCACACCAGGACTAAAACACCAAGAAACTAACTGAGTCCAAGGCACTAACAAAACACTAATAGACGCCCAAGTCCCTCCAATCTTTAGAAGCAATAGGTAAAGCTGTGAGTTAGAATCACTGGATAACAAGATCTGATGAGAAGGGAGAAAAGCAGCTCTTCAACAGTACATTTATCTCCTTACTGTTCTCCTGTAACTTATATGAAGGCCTTTTCCCTTTCCCCAACCAGTGAGGTGGAGGGGGAGACAGAAAGAGGGACAGAGAGAGAAAACAGAGTGAACCACTGGAGCATAAAAAAAGCAGGGGAAACAGACTATGATTTCAGTACCTTCAACCATGAAATTTTTGCACCTAGTCTTATGTCCTTGGATACGTTCCATTGTCTCTTAGTTTACAGTCTATGGGAAGCTGAATAGAAGTCGTATTCTACTGTTATGTGAAACCTGTATAAATCTTAATTATGTTGAATTGGTTCATAGTGCTTTCAGGTCTACTATATCCTTCTACTTCTCTGTATAGTCATTCTGTCAATTTTTGAGAGTTCGATATTGAAACTCCAACTAAAAAACCTTAGTTTATCTACTTAAAAAGATAATTGTAATATATCATGGAACTATATATGTAACTTTGTTCTGTATTTTCCAAGTCTCCTGTAAATGTGATACCATATTTTCATAATTTGAAAAAAAATAAAGATGTAGGAGGAGAAAAGAGAAAAAAAGAAGTAAGGGGCATACTACTTCAAGAAGAAACAGGGTAGCTGACAGAATAAAATGTTATCAGGGTATGAGTGATAGGCTTACTAAAGGGTAGTCTAAAAACATCACAATTATCTTTTTTAAAAAGTTAAACCATGTCTGGTGCCACTAGTAAGGCAGACACAAACTCCTCTACTTATATACTTTCAGTCTATAAGCTTAAAATTTGTTTACACGGACGCAAATCAACAGAACCATACAGACTCTGCCTGCCACCAACAGATAATATTAGCCAACCGTTGTATGAGGTGTCACTGTAGACTTAGAAAGAAGTGAAGTGAAGTGAAAGTCGCTCAGTCGTGTCCGACTCTTTGCAACCCCATGGACTATACAGTCCATAGAATTCTCCAGATCAGAATACTGGAGTAGGTAGCCTTTCCCTTCTCCAGGGAATCTTCCCAGCCCAGGGATCGAACCCAGGTCTCCCACATTGTGGGCAGGTTCTTTACCAGTTGAGCCACAAGGAAAGCCCTAGACTTAGGAACTAAGGCATTAACAATATCATTTCAAAAGCCAAACAGAAATAGAAATGCTTCTTTATATTTTTTAATGATTTGCAGAAAAAAAGGAAAAACAAAGACACACTCGCACATATTTGGCTTGTGTGCATGGAATTGACTTAAATTACCTAAAACAACTTACTGATAGGAAATACGTCAGTCCTGACAAAGGGATGATAAACTTTGATAGTAATACTAGTATCATGCATTTCTCTTAGAAGAAAATGTGCCCAGAAGATACCCTTGTTCGTTCCTTAAACTAAAGACCATTTAAACAACCTGAATAAAAGTGCATTTTAAGCCATTAAGAAAATATCTTCTATCCCATTTTTAGACTATTCAGGGATATTTATTAACTTAGTCTTCAAAGTAATATTCCAGAATAAATAGTATACTCTTAGAAAATCAATTCATGTTGGAATATATACAACTTTCTGGTAATGTCTTCATATATCACCGCCTATTTTGTATAAGAAATAACAGCTGAAGATGATCAAGGGAAGTCAGTACCACTGTACATGTAAGTATTCCCCAAATAAGGTAAGCTAAGAATGACTTCTACTTAGGCATCCAACACTACACTGTAAGTACAGTTAACTACTTCCTGGATGGTTTCCCTTGCTCATGGGCCAAATGAGAAAAAGAAGACTTAAAATCTGATTATTCTGCTACAGAATATTGAATATTTCGCAGAATTAAAAGCTATTTCTTGAAGGCTCATCTTATATACCTTAAACCACCCTTTTGTTCAAGACAATGACCAGTGTATATTAAGGAGGTCTTTACAACTTAGTGTTGTGAACTGGGAAACATAATTTACCCTTCTCTTCTGACCAAGTACCCATCTTCCCAACTGGAAGGGTTTGAAGATGTATTCATGAGATTAGAAAAGGAAAACCATATGATGAGTTTTTCTTGATCCAACTTGAAATACTCTTTATAAACTATCTTAAATGCCAATAGGTTCTTACCGAGTACCTTCCTCACAGTTTCTAAACTCAAAAAGATCTGTTATATCCTCAGTTTTCATCAAATCTATAAGCAGATCTAGCTTAATGGCCAAAACTTACTAAAAGTGGTATATATTATACATGCTTATGTGTAAATAACTTCACATGGTGCTGGAAGCAATGTTTAAGGGATAACTACGGCATATGCAAGATAAGCTTATGGGAACATATGAAACTGTATAACCAGCAATTTGAAATCTTCCACACTTACACAAATAGGATTTTTATATTTATATCTTTTCAGTGACCAAAATATGCTGCAATAATCTTCTATTCTCTAGATTCTACTAGAGAAAGATTATATATTTCTAAGGAATCATCATCATTTTCCAAATATCTCATCAACTACAACAGTCAGGGATGTATTTTTTGAATGATTTTGAGAGTACAAAGTACTAGAAACGATGCCTTTCTGTGTGGAGCAAATGATACCTTTCTAACAGCAAAGCGTAAAGCATGTTTCCCACTTTCATTTAAACCACTTAAGGAATTTATTTGCTTTGTAGTAAAAGCAGAAATGCATATCAAGTGAGATTTTTATTTCTATCAATCATAGTTACATTTGTCAGGGGAAAGAGACAAGTTGATAAGCACTTTGAGAAACCAGTGTTTAGAATCAGACTTTTGAAATAAAAAGCCTCAGCCATTTGCTCATTTCAGAAGGTTGGAAAGGTAGCACAAGCACCGAAAGTTTATCAGGACAGGCACAATCCTGCTCCAAGGTACTTCCTCCATTTCATAAGCACGACTCTATCTTCCTCCTCCATTCATTACCTTACAGAACAAAAATCTCTTCTATATGCCAGACATGATGCAAAGTACTTTATATACACTATACCTTAAACACACAACCTTGGAAAATAATTATCCTCATTTTCAAAATATGAAACTTGAGGGTCAGAAAGATAAAGAAATTTGCTTAATTTCACACAACTACAAAGAGGGGTAGAGCTGAGAATGAACTAGGACTTTCAGTTATCCTGGAATTTCAGATCTTAGAACTACTTCCATAATGCATCAGCGCTCCTTGAAAGGGATGTACCACACTGTATACCTAGGCAGGAGGGGAAAATATAAGTAACAAATATATGTTTGAAGCACACAAGAATATTTCAATGTTACAACATGTAGATTTACTATTTACAAACACACAGCTCTTTTACATCATAGCAACTCCTGAAGTAGGAATTATCTCTGGTTTATAAAAGGAAAATGAAAGTTTGCAGTATATGACATACAATAAGTGCAAATAGCTGCTGAAGGATTAAGACTCAAATAGACTAAGTGACTTGTGCAAACTAGTGGTGGGACAGGGTTCAAACCCAAGTCTCTTTTAATTCTAAAACCAGTGGTCTGTGCAACAAAATACCACTTTTAATCCTAAAACCAGCAGTCTGTACAACAAAATACCACTGTTTCCACAAACTGTTTTCATCATTATATACTGAATTTAAGTACAAATCTAAGTATAGTTATAAAACAGAACTAGGCAATAATTTATTCACTGTATGGTCACATTTTTAAGTTTTTTTTTTTAGTATAATACTGACAGTGCAATCAGCATCAGAAGACCACAGGGGCTGGAAGCTTGTCATGCCAGCTCATTACTTCAATGCACACAATTGTAATACCACAGGACGGACAACTTGAAAGTTACCCAAAAGAGAAAATATACTCAATCATTCATTCATTCATTCACTGATTCCTTAAACTAAACAACATTTGTGGAGCACTTACAACATGACAGAAATCAAAAAATTTAAATGCCTACGATGTACCATGGACACACTCATAAACAGTCTCATTTTGCCTTCCCAGAACTCTTCAAAAGAGAGGACTGTATTCTATTTGATAGGCAAGAAAAAGGAAGCTCTTAAAAGCTAACTAACTTTCTAAAGTTAAGTGGTCAAGCTCAATGCCGTTTCCAAGTTCCATGGGCAGAAACGCATGTACACACGTGGGCAGCTTCTGTTCTCAGGTAGCCAGTAATGGTGACTACAGCAGGACCAAACAAGAGCAAGAGCCCAACACTACATTGTTCAAAACACACATTTCACTGTTAAAAAGTCCTTTCAAATATGCACACAAAAAAACTGGAAGGATGGGTATACACTAAAATGTTTTAGTGGTAGGAGTATGTACTTTTTTCCTTCATTATGCTTTTCTGTACTGTGAAAGTATATTGCATTTAGGAATCAAAAAAAAATATGTCAGGAAATCTTTTGTCTTAACAGCTTGAATTATTACAACTTCAAGTTGTGACCTGTTCTGTTACACACAGAGAATCTTTTCAATTTAGCAAACTGGGGGAACACTGGGGTAAACAGCCAAGGCTACTCCCAGCAGAGCCACCTGGGCCATGGGTGAGATCAATATTACCAGCAAGCCTGTTAGGGAGTTCTACCTTCTTGGGTCATGTCAGCAATTTTTAAAAAAATAAAGCACAGAATAGAAAATAAGAAAAAAGAAAATGTCAGCAATAAAGACAGCTTTGCAAAACGTGTTTAGGTACATGATTTAATCTTCTAATGCACTGCACCTTCTTCACAGCATGACACACACACTGTCCTTCTTGCTGCTCCTTCAATATGCCTGTGACACTCTCACATTAGGGACTGCTCTGGCTAATGCCCTTGCCTGGAAGGCTCTTCCCCTCAAGAAATTGCAAAGACTAACTCCCTCACCCAGTTCAAAGCTCACCTTCTTGGTGATGCTTACAAACTCCTACTCCTCTGGGCATTCCTATCCTCCTTACCCTAGACCTACCTTTTCTTTGTATCATACACTCAACAAAATTATTATTGAGCACTTAATCTGTGTAAGGTATTGTACCAGAAACTGATATCTGAGAATAAAAAAGTATGATACCTTTTTAGCACTTTTCCTTCCACAGAATCGTAGAACCATGCAAATAACACCTCCTATGACTCAGACACAAAACCTGTATTATTCCTCAGAAGTTAATAGGCAAGATAACAAAAGGTGAAAAGCAGCAGATCCAAGATTTGAGACCAAATCTCTGACTCCTGAATCAAATATTCTCCTAGAAATTTTCTCTTTAGTTGATATACTTTCAAGTTATTATTAAGGAAAAAATACTTCACTTTGCTTCTGGAAGATACTCAAGATCAGAGTGCAGGCACAATTAAATAATAAACAAACTGGACAGTTTCTGAAACAAATAAATAGAATGTGTTTAAAATGCAGCACAATTTTTACAGTTCTAAAGCAAAATTAGGGTACCTGAAACTGTTCATTCAAAGATTAAATTAAGAACCAAATATTCTGCAACACTGTGGTACTTGTGTTAATTGTGAACAAATCACAAGACTTCCTATGAGAATCAGAATCCATTTTAATAGTAAAAACTGGTGCTAGAAAAATTGAGGAATGAGTCAATTTGAGTAGCTGTTTTCAAAGAATTATTTTGACTACCAAAAAAAGTGTAGCTCTTCTTTATCTCAGCTCTTTCAGAATGTGAAGTCATTACAGAAATATGAGCTTTTACCAGCTAGCTGGGGTTTTACTGCAATTGGGTCAGATTCTCTCCTAGGGAATCCTCTACTGGTTATACTAGGGAATCTACTGGTTAGGGCTCTTCCACTGCAGGGGGCACAGGTTTGATCCCTGGTCAGTGAACTAAGATCCTGCATGCTGTCTGGCACAGCCAAAAAAAAAAAAAAAAAACCTGTCTCTTAGATCACACACACAATTGAAACCACTCTTCACTCACAAATAGACTTCCATATTGTTTCAGTAATATTTCAACAGTTGGCATTTTCCCCTACAAAACTTCAAAAAAAAAAAACCGGCTAAACAGCAGGCATGTAAATATGAGAGTATCTTGTCCAAAGGACCAAGAAATTTTAACTCCATTTACTATTTCACTTTATAAAGTTATTCATGATCTCTACTCCATCACTGGGCTCCCCTGGTGGCTCAGATGGTAAAGAATTCACCTGCAATGCAGGAAGACACAGGAGATGCTGGTTCGATCCCTGGGTTGGAAAGATCCCCTGGAGAAGGCAGATGGTAACCCACTCCAGTATTCTTGCCTGAAAAATCCCAAGGACAGAGAAGTCTGGCAGGCTACAGTCCAAAGGTTCGCAAGGAGTCAGACACACTGAGTGACTGAGCACACACACACGTGACCACTGTGCCCTTGAGAAACGGCTACTGTCACTGAGGAATGGAATTTTATATTTTATTCCATTTTAATGAATTTATGGTAGTTATAGATAATTAAACCTTCAGTCATTCTACTGCATGTGACCTACCTACTGAACTGAGCAAAACACTAATGGTAGAGTCCCACAGAAACTCCTTTTTTCCAGTGTTAAAAATTCTTCTGATGCCTAAAGAGCCTTTTCTAAAATCTCTTAAGTCCAATTACAACAGCTTCCTTCCACTAATAGACTCTTCTAATCTTAAGGAAGAAATGGGAAAAGTATTGGCACTCTACCTAACTTGACAGTTTTCTTTAGCTCCAATAAGCAAATATTTTTCGGAGATGATTTCTTCCTTCTTTTCCCCTTTTTTCTATTATTTTAGTAATGTTCATGTCTACAAATTCAGGTGACTAAAAATTAGATACATTAAAATATAATGTTCAAGGTTCTACATAATGAGAAAATCACACAAGTAGAGGAATCAGAGATCTTGATCACAACATCACTGAGGGAACCAAAGCAGTTAGAATCTGATTGCAGTCTACAAGAACAGAACCAAGACCTGAGATCCATGGCATTACATAAGAAATTTCTCCAAAGTCACGTTTTTGTCCTTCTCCTCCTGAGTGGAGTAATTGGAATGCTACTGAGAATCCACTAAAGACCATGATTTTTATTTTGGCTAAGATAATAATGAGCTGTTCTAATGGAAAGTGGCCAAAGCGTTTGCTAGCTTCTTTAGGGCCAATTCTGACATCTGGCCATGTCAGTGAGCCACACAGCAAGACTCCTTAAAAAAAGAAAAGGAAAGAAAACCCCCAAAACAGGTATCCAATTCATGATGCAGATTTATTAAGTCATTGAAGGATATAAGCTTTCTTCTTCATTCCACTCAAGACTGAAAATTAACTCATCAATTTAACCTTTTAGGCTCTGTTCTCATCTTCCTTCAAGTCTTCTGATTCTGCCAATGAGAAGAAATTTGCTTCTTTTTAGATGTCTACAGCTGTACTTCTCATACTTAATGGGCATATATGAATCAGCAAGGTACACTATTAAAGTACAGATTCTGAATCAGTATGCCTGGGGTGAAGACACTGGAAGAAGCAAGATCTACAACTCACTTTAACAAATACCTTAAGGGCACCTAACATTCTCATTTTGAAATTCTAATTATTTACATATAGGTTTTCTCTCCCTCACTGAACTATAAATTCCTTGAAAGCATGATATGAATTTCAATTATCTTTCTTTTCCATAGCAGACAGTAAACAGGCTCTCAAACGACAGGATGAAAGGAAAGAATAATACCAAGGAAATAAATTTGCTGCAGCCTGAAACCCAGGTAGATCCTCTCTATGGGATCAAAGGTAGGCTAACGAGCACTGAATGCTGTAAAAAGCCGAACTGTGTTTTTTCATTTAGTTAGTTAAGTGACACCGAGTACAGTAATATAAGAAAAGCTGTGACCAAAGTGTGCTCTTCCTCCCACTGTATAGCAGAGTGAGGGGGCCATAGACCTGCAAAGCCAGCAGATTTTTTTAGGAACTACCCAGTCAAATAAGAAATTTACTAATTAGAGAAGTCAGAGGAATATCCTTTTAAAAAACAAGATAGCCTACCAAAGAATCACTGAATTATCAAATCTGGAGTGCTTACCTTAGAGACTAAAAAATTTAGTTAGGTGATTTATCCAAGGATACAGTGTTAAGGATATGGAAGAGGTGGAACTTGGACATAGAGGCCCTGACAGCTAACCCTGTATTTTTTGCACTCTGCTACCTTGAGAAACCTGTATGCAGGTCAGGAAGCAACAGTTAGAACTGGACATGGTACAACAGACTGGTTCCAAATAGGAAAAGGAGTACGTCAAGGCTGTATATTGTCACCCTGCTTATTTAACTTATATGCAGAGTACATGATGAGAAACACTGGGCTGGAAGAAACACAAGCTGGAATCAAGATTGCCAGGAGAAATATCAATAACCTCAGATATGCGGATAACACCACCCTTATGGCAGAAAGTAAAGAAGAACTAAAAAGCCTCTTGATGAAGGTGAAGGAGGAGAGTGAAAAAGTTGGCTTAAAGCTCAACATTCAGAAAACTAAGATCGTGGCATCTGGTCCCATCACTTCATGGGAAATAGATGGGGAAACAGTGGAAACAGTGTCAGACTTTATTTTTTTGGGCTCCAGAATCACTGCTGATGGTGACTGCAGCCATGAAATTAAAAGACGCTTACTCCTTGGAAGGAAGGTTATGGCCAACCTAGATAGCATATTTAAAAGCAGAGACATTACTTTGCCAAGAGAAGTCCGTCTAGTCAAGGCTATGGTTTTTCCAGTGGTCATGTATGGATGTGAGAGTTGGACGGTGAAGAAAGCTGAGCGCCGAAGAATTGATGCTTTTGAACTGTGGTGTTGGAGAAGACTCTTGAGAGTCCCTTGGACTGCAAGGAGATCCAATCAATCCATCCTAAAAGAGATCAATCCTGGGTGTTCATTGGAAGGTCTGATGTTGAAGCTGAAACTCCAATACTTTGGCCACGTCATGCGAAGGGTTGACTCATTGGAAAAGACCCTGATGCTGAGTAGGATTGGGGGCGGGAGGAGAAGGGGACGACAGAGGATGAGATGGTTGGATGGCATCACCGACTCGATGGACATGGGTTTGGGTAGAATCCGGGAGTTGGTGATGAACAGAGAGGCCTGGCGTGCTGCAATTCATGGGGTCGCAGAGAGTCGGACGCGACTGAGCGACTGAACTGAACTGACCTTGTGAATGGATGCTAAATGAAGAAAGAACACTTTCTGTCATTCTTAAACTGTATCTTGTGAGCACATCTATTCTGAATTACTGCAATGAGTAAACAAGGTTTTGAAAAGGGGTAAATAACAAACACATAAAAACATATTCAATCAGGACTATAAATAGTCATTAATTATGAAGAAAACAAACCTTTGGTTGTAATCAAATAAATGTACATTTAAACCACATAATATTGTTGGTCTACTAAATTGGCACAGACTACAAAAACACCCATTGTAACTAGAGTGTGAGGAAGTAGGTATACTCATACACTGTTCACAGAAATAAACATCTGTACAACTTTACAGTAGGACAAATCTATACAATGTATCTGAAATCCTAAATAAAAGACATACCATAAAAGAAAAAAAAAAAGGATCTAAGATATACAATTCTAGAGAATTAACCTGAGAATATATTTGCAGATCTATAGTGAATATCACTGAATGTGAATCATCTGCACATTTTTTAAACAACTGTGGAAAACTGGAGATGACCAATAATCATATTTTATATTAAAAATATCATTTATATTAAAATAGTAATATTTTAACAAATGATGAAGTAAAATATAGTGCATCTAAAAGTTGAGTTATTACAAAGCTATTAAAAGTCAGAGTCTACAGAGTGGAACATGTTGTCAGTAATTGTGAGAATTAGACATTTTTTACAAGGCTTTTACAAGTTTTAACCCATCCAAAATATTACTGAGTTGAATAGTATGCTCCAGTGCTTCTCAATCTGACTGTATTCGAGAATCAACTAAGGTGATAAAGAGTTAAAAATCCCATGGCAAAGAATGCAAATATGAGAAAAGTCTGTTACCTTGTTGGTGAGAACTCAAAATGGAAAAACTCCTGTGGAACTTCCACTATTTAGCAACATCTACAAAGTTACAAATACATTTTTATTTGCCTGAGCAACTTCAATTACAGGAATCTGTTAATATCTCAAAGATACACTAGCAAAAGTAGTTCTGAAAGTAGTTTAACATATTTGTTAAAGCAAAAGAATGGGAACAATAGTAGCCACATCTACCCAGAGGAAAAATAAACAGTTTAAAAGAAATAAGGAATATTTCTATCCTGAGTACACTTTACACTCTAGGATACACTTTATAGAGTTTAAGAGGGGAGAGGGTGAGGTGGGCAGAGAAAGTATGAATAATATGCCAGAGTTTACGAAGGGGATGGAGAAACAGATACACAGATACAAGTAGGCTGCTTACATTTCTTTTTAAAAGAAAGAATTAAAAATTAAAAATTTTTTTAAAGGTTTCTTATATTAGGAGGAAGTTAAGAGAATAGAATAGACCAGGGATAGAAGTTAGCCTTCTTCCAGAGGGATGGGAGGGGGAGGGAGGTGGGTGGGGGGTTCGGGAAGGGGAACACATGTAAACCCATGGCTGATTCTTGTCAATGTATGGCAAAAACTATTACAATATTGTAAAGTAATTAGCCCCCAAGTAAAATAAATAAATTTATAAAAAAAAAAAAAAAAAAAAAAAAGAATTCCTTGAGTCAGATGTAAAGTTAAAAAAAAAAAAAAAAAAAAAAAGAAGTTAGCCTTCTGTAAATACAGTTTGTTTTATAGATTGCTTTGGAAGCAGGAAACCTTATATATCGATAATTATATATTAGAAAATAACTTTTTAAAAACTGAAAAACAAATGAACCTAACCTCTGAATTGGTGGTTAAGCCCACATAAAGTTAACTACAAATGTATAGGGAATAAATGGAACAGAGAAACATGAAAGCACACCACAAGGACACAATCAGCAATATTCAGAAAGTAAGAAATAATATAGGACAGAGGACCCAGTTTTCTCAACAATAAATTACAAGGGGAAAAAAAAATTGAGATTGAGAGAGAAGCCATAGATTTACAAGTTTTACAAGAGATGTATAATCCAACTGGGATGTATGGACCTTACACAGTTCCTGCTTTGAACATTCAATTTGTTAAAAAATTTTTTTCTCTTTGAAACAGGAAAATCTTAACACTAAGTGTTTGATGATATAAAGAAATTTCTGTTACTTTTTCTACTTGTGACAATGGTATTCTGTTTTTTGCTTTGTTGTTTAATTCTTATCTTTTAGAGAGACATACTAAAGAAAAAACAAGTGACCTGGGAATTAAAAACAAAGCAAACAAACAAAAAGCAATGTTTGGGTCCCCCAGATATAACTATCCTGGTAGAGGGCTTACACAGAATTGTATTAAAATTGGCCCAGATGGTTCTAACGAGCAACCAGGTTTTGTAAACCAGTGATCTGGAGCAAGCCATATCAATAGGATAAATAACCCACAAAGTTATAAATGGAACCACATGTATCCAGAAGTACTCTTTTTGATGACAGGAATCAGTATTTATAATAGCCACAAATGGCTAAAACTGACATCTCTGAATTCTACTGTACTTATTTTTTAAGGTACTTAAAGAGTTTAGTTAAATAAATATTTAATAATACTTGGCTCTCTGATTTACTTAGCTCCCTAAGCAAACACTTCTTGGCTTCTTATACATATTGAACAAACCAGGAGAACAATAATGTCAAAACCTTAATGTCCAGGCACAAAGCAATTAGGGCTAGTAACAACTTATGATCTATAAACATAACCATCAAGAGATTAATGAGAAAGCCTTTTCCATATGGTAACTGGAGCAGAATGTTATAAACCTGTGAACCACAGAAAAGGTGGTTTAGGCTATATCAGACAACTTCATTCCAACTTAGTCTTATTTCACTTATCTCACATTCTCAAAACTCACGTACAAAACCAATGCAGGAAGAACTATTAAGAAATAAATAATTTAAGGGGAAAATGATCACTTTTAATCCTGAGTAAACCCGTCTCAGAAAGATAAGCAGCAAAGAGCTAATTGATAAGTAACCGATTCTTTGGTTAGTGATAAATGAAACATCCCCTTAACTTAGCCTATGAGCTGCCAAGTAAAGATTGTCACATAGCAAAATGAAAAGATACTGCCATGATACATCTGGCCAGATGCCTTTTCTCTGCTTCAGGTAGCTCTCCTTAAAAGCACACACAACTGAGAAGGAATTTCCCAATCCAGACATTATATACATGGAGCTTTAGTAGAGAAATGTAGCTTCAGCATTCAAATCATCCACAAAATACGATAAACAGTTATAGAGGCAGAGATTATACAGTTTAGGACCTAAAGTTGTAATCGCACATCTAATGGATCAATTCAAACCATAACAGTAATAATATAATGAGGTACAGTAAAGGTATCAGGAGGATTATGCCTTTTTTGCATTTGCCAGGTGACTCAAATACTTTTCTGATTTACCCAAAATCAGTGTGCCTATAATACCTGACTTTGCCTAAGACATGTGGCAAATTCGGTGGAGTTTAAAAATAGTTTAAAGGCAAAGGGTGTGTTTCAAAAAGCAAGCCCAAAATAAAAGAACTCATTGTTTAAGACCCTGACTTTAAAGCTATCTATACATAAAAGCTCAGGGAAGAAAAAGTTGTCACATTGAACTTTTACGTTTAGTTACCCATCCCAGAAGGGCTTTTAAGGCATAGAATGATATATCCCAAAATGATTTTGAGATGGAGGTGGGGGTGAACTACCTGCCTACAGAAGTTTAGGATTTTATGTTTTAGCTGTTATCTCATGACCACCACTAAACAGATCTAGTTCTTTAGGGTTGAGGTATAGTTTGCCTGAAAAAATAATCATTGTGGTAAGAGAATATATAGCTTTTTAGAGCATGCCATTTAAGGGAGAGAAAAAAATGACCTCAGCTAAGTGAGAACTTGAGATATTCAATGGCTGAACGTGGGAGGGAATAAACTTGAAGTCTGAGAGGGGAAGTTGGAAGGAGGAGGAAGAAAGTACACTAGAGAAGATAAAGGATATATTTTTAGACAGGTGGGTTTCTGAGTAAGCAGGTTCCATCACAAGAACAGAACTGCCAATTAGATAAGTAATTCAAATTGTGATCAGACAGATGTTCTATAAATATTTGCTAACTGGCATATGATTATTAAAACTACTTTGGCAAACACTGTGTTCGAACTGAATTTAGCTCTACTTGTAACTCTGGCTTACTAAACCTTTTCTTGGGTTTTATTTTCCAGCCTATTAATCTTTACAGGTATTCTCTAAAATACCTTCTATTCTGCTACATTTATTTAGACAGATAAGCATACAAAATGTTAACTAGATTTTAAAAGTATTAGAAAAAAATGTTTTATGCTTAACAAGGTTTGTAGGCTTTCTGTAAAAAGCGTTGAGTTATTTCAAAACAAATTCTTTTTTCTTAAATTTAGCTCTACAGCCAAACAGTGAATCTGATACAGTTTCCCTAATCAGTATTTCACCTGTTCTTTCCAATCTCTTATGATTTTTGCCCTTCATATTTTTTGTAACCTAGAAGTAATTTCTGGCAAACAACTCATAATTCTGGCCATTTTTATGGATATGGAAAGATTAGTATCTATTACCCTTAAAGACAGAGTGGTCTTTGAGTATTATTCCAGTACTCCAGAAAAAAACAGACCCACAGGGTATGATGCAATTACCAAGAAACAGTTCTCTACAGAATATTTTCCTCTATAGAGAAGCCACTTGTTACTCTATGATTATAAGAAGTGACAACAGGACACTTCATCATGTAACATTACCATGTTTATGCAACTTTTAGTTCTCAAAAGTATTTTGACATACCCTTTAGTTTTTTAATAGCAGTTTTCCTCTGAAAAAGTCCAAGTACTGGGTATGGCCTTTGAATATGACTTGAAAATCACAGAGAAAAGAGGGAGGAGAGAGGAAGGAGAGGGGAGAGAAGAGAAAACAGGAAGAGAGGGGACAGGCAGAGAGAAACTATTTCAAACACAAACATTAAAAACTTAACATGATATGGCAGAATAAGCACTGTGAGTCAAGAGACCTGTTTCAAATCCCAGTTCTGCCAACAACTAGCTATATGACTTCCTGTGAGCCACTGAATTATATTTCTCACATTGTCAAGAGTGATTTTAACTTAATGTTCAACTTAAATTTAGCTTTATAAAAATCTACTACAATTAAAGTACTTTCAAATATCGTGTTATAACAACAGTTCAGTTAAAAATACATCCTTTTGCCACATGGAGTTACTCCTTCACTTTTGTCTCAATTTGACCTGCAGCCTGGATTACTCAGGTTGCACACTCAAGATGTACTTTGGAGGAAGACGGAGTGGGGAAGATTCCTTTGCAAGATGGGATGGTGCTGAGCCGGTGAGGGAGTTAAGGAATAAGTGCATATGTATGCAGAAAACCTGGTCATTCACCAATCAGGAGCCTGAAGAACTCTGCTTAAATTTCGGGGTGGAGAGGGGCAGTATAACCAGATGTGAGGGAGGCTCTGAGCTGAGGCTTTCTGGTAATCACAGCCTCCACCCTTCAAACCTTTCCTCCCCCAGTGGACACCAAACCAGCTTCCAGTTCCGGGTTCCCAACCAATCGTATCAAGCCACAACAGAGGGCTCCGCCGACCCGGGCACCGTTTCAGGGCTCAAGAGCGAGATTCACAAGACCCCAGCACCTGTCGGCCTCACACTGTTTCCAAAAGAAGGGGGTGGGAGGGAACAGAAGGTCTACGCCCCGACCTTGTGGACACAGACTACCACCAAGTTCATGAGCCCTCTGGACCGAAACAACCTCCGAAAGCCGGGGGAAGGGGCGCTGCTCGCCGTGACTCTCCCACAGACTCTTCTCCCAGGGCTAATTCTCGGGTTTACAGGTCTCACTCTCCGTCCGTGGTTTCTCAGGCCTCAGGAACCCGGGGCCTGGGAAGAGGACAGACGGATGCCGAGAATGAAGGCAGCGGGGGAGGGTACACTCCTCGCCACCAGGAGAAAAAATAGGAAAGCAAGGGTAGGAGCAGCTCTGTCCCCCGCGGCAAGGGCGGGAGCCCGACAGACCATCTATCGAAGGGTCTGTCATTCTTTCACTCACTCACCAGGAGCAGCAGGGAGCATCTGAGGTCGGGTAAGGATAGGAAGATGGCAGGAATCATGGTAACGCCGGAGTCCGCGGCAGGGACAGGAGCTGGCGGCTGGGACTGGAGAAGGTTGGGTTAGGATAGGAAAGGGCTGGGCTCCGGGCGCCTGCGGCAGTGGAGGATTCTCCCGGCAGCGGCACCTCGTCCTCTCGACCCGGAGCTCCAGCGGCGAACACCCGGGACAACTTCCAGAGAGGCCTCGCACACCCTCACTTCCGGGTCCTGCCTCTCTCAGAGCACGTCGGAAAATGTAGTCCTGCGCCATTCTCAAAGAGCACGTCATCAAGCTCACGGAACTCTTTTCCCATCAAGCTCTCGGGCCTGGTCCACCAAGTCGGCCGCGCGCGGGGCCTTGTGGGATAGAAAGGGCGTGGGCAGAGTTACTAGAGGACGCGAACTACAATTCCCAGAAAGCTGTGCCGTCAAGAGCCTCGCTCAGCCTTCCGAGGGGTTCCACTAGTTTTCAGCTCGGTGGGCTCTGTCCCAGTCGGATGTAGTGGCCTGGCCTGGCAGGAGGGGCGGCCCAGCGGGGGTCGTGCCTCCTGGAGCCGCCCCCAGGACTTGAGTCCTGGAGGAGGCGACGGTGAGTAAGAGGGGGCCTGGCTGGGGAGGCTCCTATCGGTCTGCAGTGCTTAGCCCCTGCCTCAAACTCTCGGCCCTCCTGGCCTGAGCTCTGGCCTGAACCTCCAAGCACTGGCCTCCTTGCCTACTTGCTCTTCTCTCTGCGTTAGTTCTAGCATTATAAAGTCAGAGCCACCCCCTTGGTGGGTTTCAGTAGAAGGTGTTAATGACTTACCCGTAATTGTCACTTTGGACTCCTGTAAGGAATAGTTATGGGATAGACTGGGGAAGCCCGCTGTAAACTGAAAAGCTCAGTGCGAGAGTGATTGCTACTGATGCATGGATCACTCCTACTGGATAATTACAACACTTGCTAGCCAAGCAGTTAAGGAACTTAACCTGGGCGCGGTTAAGCTCTCCAGATTCATTTACGAACACCTAGCCAGATCGCCGTGCCCCCAATTGTAGCCAAGCAATCTCAGCTGAGCTTGCCTGGTAGCTCAGCTGCTAAAGAATCTACCTGCAATGCAGGAGACCCCGGTTTGATGTCAGTCACCATCTCTGAGAACTTCCCAAACAACCAATCCTTTGGTCCTTATCACAATTACTCTTCCTTTGCTTGTGACTACAGCACCACTTTGGGCTTCCCTGGTGTCTCAAATGGTAGAGAATTCGCCTGCAATGCAGGAGACCTGGGTTCTATCTCTGAGTCGGGAAGAACCCCTGAAGAAGGGAATGGCTACCCACTCCAGTATTCTTGCCTGGAGAATTCCATAGACGGAGGAGCCTGGCGTGCTATAGGCCATAGAGTTGCAAAGAGTCAGTCATGGCTGAGCCACTAACAGTACTACTACTACAGCACCGCTAGTTTTCTGTAGTTGTTATTAGAGCGTTTATTACACTGGCTTGTTTTATAGTTAATGATGATGATACCTTTGCGTTTTATAGAATTTCATAACTAAGAGGTTTTGATCTATAAAAATTTATGAAAAACATTAGCGCTAAAAATTTTTTGTATACATTCGAGTTTTTGTTTTTTTTTTAAGATTTCTTAGACTGACAAAATTAAATACTGATGGAGTCAAGATTTTTATTTAGGTCTCCTCTCTCCTAGTTTGGTGTTCTGATCTCTTTACCACTCATCGATCTCTCTGGTAAATAGAAATGAGTTAATTACTCCAAGAAACTAAACTTTGACCCTGGTCACCCTCTGGACTTAGTACTCAGCCTATCACTGATTTTTCATTCAACAAGCATTCACTGAAAACCACCTATCTACCTGTTTCTGTACTAAGTTGCTAAGAATTATGAGATGAGATATATATAAATATATATAACTGAGATAAAATTTTTAGTTTATTTTCCAAAAGTTTTTTTGTGATTCTGATGTGTCCAAAACTCTGATCACCTGGAGTGATCTAAAGTGCAGAACAATGTCTAGAGTTCAGAACAGTGCCTAGCACATAGTTGGCACTCAACCTGTTGAATGAATCAGCACGGTGTACTGATTTCATGTTTCATATTTTACGGGAAGGCAGAGCTGAGGTAGCCTGCGTTTACACTGCATATTATTAAAGAACTGGACCTTGAGCCCAAGTACAATTACTCTTCTGTGTTTTAACCTCCAACCCTGTTTTGCAGCTTCTGTAAGTCACTTTAATTTAATCCTGCATATAACTGGTTTTTCTGACATGACAGACTTGCTCAGACATGACAGAAGTCTCTCAAAAGGCCCATAATTTCTGCCAACACGTTAGCTGAAATTGTCAGCAAAATAAAGCCATGAAGAGCTAAACTTTACAAAATTAAGAAAATACTTTCACTTTAAAATAACCAATAATCCTTGTCAACGACAGTCAAGCTCATGAACTGTAATAAATTTATTTTACAAAAGAGAGTCACAGGGATTGGAGTTTCACTTTTTGTTAAAATCTGAAGAGGCCTACTTACCCTTATGGTAGATATTAGCTGTAGCTAATTAACAGCTGCTCCCTTTAGATAGGTACACATGCTCCAGTTTGCCGTGTTACTTACCACTCCCCATGTTTCTTGTACTCATTATCTCCCTTATCCTTGTAGGTTCAAGTTTGAAACTTTGATAGGACATCTTAAGTTTAGGATGCAAGTTTATGATCATTGATGAAACTACTCCTCTTTCTTTCCATCTGGTGCTTGAATTCTTTCTGCTCCTTTTCTGATATAATCCAGTCTCTGCTTAAGCACTCTTATGATAGGGAATGTACTATTTTCCTATGCAGGTAATGCATTTCTAGAAGAGTCTATCAAACCATGTCAAATGACCAGTCAGCAAAATTTTCCTTAATGAAACACGGTTTATCCTAATGGTGTGATTTCCAAGTTAAGTTCCTGACGTCAAGATCTTTAACTAGGTATATTTCCCTGGTGGACACAAGAAGAGAACAAATAAAAATGCCTCCTTTTGTGGGCAAGAAAGAATGAGGTACCTTCTAATTTAGCACTTAAATCTAGGTAATTCTAACCTGACAAGTTTATATCATTATCTATTTTGTGACTTGGTCGTCACCTTTAGTCCCAATATCAGTTCTAATATTTAGTATTACGTGGAATCAAATCACTTGTATTAACTTAGCCAGTCACTGTGCCCTTTGAATCCTGGGTCTAATGTTAAATACTCAGCCTTTTTTTTTTTCCCCCTCACCCCCTGATAAGTGTCTTAGAAGCATCTAATCCTTTTATTTTACAGATGAGCAACTTGTACAGAAGTTCAGCTGATTTGCTCCTTATGTCTCTTCTAAAACTAGGACTGTAGATATTTTGAATCCTGGTGAAGTGTTTCTAGTAAGCCATATTTATAACATACCCATTTAGAACTGGTGAGATGGATTTCAAAAGTGTTTCCTACAGATATTTATTGGTTGCATCATCATTTCAGGTTGTTTCAGTTGTTGAGAAGACTATGAACAGGTCAGAGAACTTGTCCTTTCCTGGTTCTTCATTAGCATCCCAAGTTCATGCTGCTGCTATTAATGGAGATAAGGGTGCTCTTCACAAGCTTATTGTAGGTAAGCTCCAAGCTCCTCTTTAAGTACAGAAACTTTAAAAAATAACTCTTTTGTCCTAAGGAAATTTGTTCATTTTAGTTTTAATTTGCAGTTTACTTACACATTTTAGTGGAAATACATTGTTGTTTATATTTGGTTTCAAGACTTGGACAAGAAAGAAATTAAGTGCTGAAACTTAAAACTGTGGTTAAGATTAGATGAAGAGTACTTGAGAAATATCTGTGTATTTGGCATTGAATCTAGATAGGTACTCTAAGGTGCTAAAATAATTAATTTGTCTTTTAATAATTCATCTGTTATTAGAGATCTCTGTAAGTACAGAGATCTGGAATGAGATATTAGATAATGATCTATAACATGTAATATATTCCCAAAGTAATGTTTACAAATGATTTAAACTTCAGTGATTTTAAATTGATTAAGTGTTCTTATCATTGATTCAGCTGATTGAAGTTGATAGTGTTCACCCTGTCTTATATAGAGAGAAAGGTCCAACGTGGAGGTTCCAGAAGAACTTCTAGAGAAGTTCTAGAGAATAAAGTGAACAGGAAAAAGACAGTGGCTGAGAATTTTCCAGGACTGCAAAAACCACAAATCTACATAGTCACAAGTCATTAGTCCCAAAGAAAATAAATAATATAAAAATCTCTGTTATTTGTAATCTCGATACATACCACTAAATGTCTAGTGACATCATGATTGACAACCTAGTCTTTAAAGTCAACACTACTTGAACCTCCATACCTATTCCTTTAGAATTTATTTTCACTCTAAATGTCTTGTTTTTCTAGGAATTTCTACCCATGCACCCTAACTGATGACTAGGCTTTCTGTTCCTCAATATGACATAAATTTTGTCTTTGTTTCCTCTATACATCTATTCCCTCTGCCCTTTTTTACCTTCTACCCCATTACCTTTGCTAAGCAAACTCCAACTCATGTTCAAAGACAAAGTTCTTTTTACCACATTCTCTGTAAAGATTTCTCTTCTCTGTCAGAGATGTGATCCTCACTTCACCTCAGCTATCTACATTCAGTTTCTCTTCGAATTTGACGTCTTCCACCACTTCTGAATCTCTCACTCAGACACCCACCATTCAACTAAAACTCTTAGTTCCAGCTCATTTACTAATGAGAATGATAGTTTTTCAGTGTCACTGAGTCCTCCAATCTATCATCTTTTCCACTTTTGACTGTCATCCTTCTGTTATTACTTGCCTTTCTACTCAGCCCTGATTCCACAGTCTATTATTAAAATCCTTCTCTTGGAAAAGCTCCCTTTTCTTCTCACCTGTGACACCTGGCTGTTGCAATCCCAACTCTGGATGAACCTAATCCATCTACCTCTGTCAAGCCCTTGAACAATTTAACCTGTCTGGAAGATTGGTAACACCTTAAATTCATGCCTACCCACTTCAGAAAGGCACTCAAAACTCTCTGCTCATCATATTTCTCCATATGACTGTCCCATACCCTTTTACTCCACTGAAACTGACTACTGCCATATCTCCCTCCCTCCCTTTCTCAGCTAATGCGTTATGCTTCTTACTGAAAGTGAAAACACTAAATAGGAACTCTCCCAACTTTCAGCCCAATAACTACGTCAGCCTACAACTTCGCCCATCTTCTTCTCTCTTCCTGCTAAAACAGAGCAAATATCCCTTTCTGTCAAAGATAGTTTCTTCCTATGTCCTGTCTTCTCAGGGATCTTGTTTCATTTTTTTAACCTCCGATTACTGCATCATCAACCTTTTCTTCTATTCTAAGTTCTTTTATCAACATTGAAGATAAACATGCTCTGTTAGCTCCATTATTTAAAAATCCCTTCTCTGTTCCTTCTAGGTATCCCCCTCTAGGTATTGCCATATCTGTCAGCCTTCCTTTAGTAAATGTATGAGTACATGGGCTAAACTGCTTTAACAATGACTTAAATAAGATAGAGGTATATTTCATTCTCATAATAGAACAAAGGTTAAGTGGGCAGTCTAGGGTGGAGAGACATCTCTGCTTTACAAAATCATCATCCAGGGATGTTGCTAGGGCTTTACTTTGCCATTCTCAACACGTGGCTTCCATCTTTGGGTCAAAGGCAGATTCTTTCGCTGTTGTCAGAGCCCAGCCAGCAGGAAGAGGGAAGGAGAGAGTGCAGGGTAGCAATTTGTCATCCTGGAAGTGGGTGGAGTTAGAGCCACACCTAGGACAAAGAGGCTAAAAAAATTTCTCTCTCCCTGAATGGCATCACACCTAGCTAAAACTCAGGGTGCTCAGTTTCTAGAAAGAAAGAATGAGAGAGTGGTATGGGGGCAATTATCAACCCCTGTCACCAAAACCAAGCTTCTTGAGCCATCTGCACTCTTTATCCCCACTTCTTTATCTCCATCTATATTTTACTGAAAGGAAAGAAAATATACTTTCTTATTTTGAAATATATGTATAGAGAAGTCCATAGAACTTAAGTGTTCAATTTAACGAATAAATATGAAGCAAAAGTGCATGTAGTCAACATTAAGTCAGAGAACAGGACATTGTTCTTCCAGAAGCCCCAGTTCATCCTTCCTTCCCTCTTGGTGTAATATGCTGTCTTGACGTTTATGTGATAATTATATTGTGGTTTTGCCACCTAGTCATATGTCTTATACTCTATAGTTTAGTTTTGCCTTTTTTGAACTTTTCTCCTAAATGTTCCATGTTTACTTGTACTAAAAATTGTATATTCAGTTATGTCACTTTCGAGCTCAAAACACTTGAATTGCTTCCCATTGTATTTGGAACAAAATTTTGAAACTATACCTCTTTATCTCTCCAACCTCACATTTCACCACTCTCTTCCTAGAAAAACCTGCTTTATTTTCATTTCTCAAATCTGTAAGCCCTTTTCCATCTCAAAGCTTTTGCCTAAAATACTATTCTCCTCATTCTCTGTCTGGCTGACCTTTACTCATCCTTCAGATCTCATCATTGAGGTCACTTCTTCATAAAAGCCTGCTCTGCCCATTGAATCTCAGTGAAGTCTGTTCACTGTGTCTGCTCTTGGAATTCTTCAGTTTTCTTCATAGAATTTATCTCAGGTCATAACTATGTATGTGTATGTTTGACTATTTTAATGTCTCTCTCCTCTCTAATTTAATAGCCTCCATGAGTATAGACTAGGTCTGTTGAAGTCATCATTATACACACAAAATCCAGCAAAGTGCTTGGCACATAGTAGGCACATAAGAAATGTTTGTTGAAGAAGTGAATGAAAATTATTATCATTGTTTTAAGTATCTTTCCTGCCAATAAGTCTATAATCATTTAGAGGGCTGAGATTAAATCTGAATTGTGTTAAATTGAATTAAGAGACAAGTTAGGGCTAAATTTCACTGGAAAAAAAATTTTAAATCAGAATTCCTCAAGAAAACTTATTTTATAACTCATTATTTTAACATGAAATATAATTATCAAGGGGAACAAAGTGTGCAGTATGTTGTAAATTAAAAACACTTAAATAGGCTCAATCGTATAAATTAATGTGTAATGTAATAAAACTTGAAATATTTCTATAATTTTATATCTCCAAAGGAAAAAATTCCTTAAAGAAGCAATCATGATATGAAACAAATACAGAACTGATAAATGTAGTTATAAGTCGGTTCTATGTATTTGATCGTGTTGTCTAAGGAATCCCTTACTTATTACTGACTTTGAGCTGTAATATTGTTCACCTTTTAAGAATTCTGCCATTTTTGTCTTCTGTTCAAAGACAATAATACCTTTGCTATGTGGTATTTCCTAACATTTGTATATTCCCACCAAATAATATGTTATTTTTTAGTATTAAGATACATATTACATTTCAGTGTATCTTATATGTTCTTTTATATAGCATGAATGATGATCTCTTAAGTATATGCTGTTTCTCTTTTCTAAACTAGTAACATGAATTATTAACAGATGAATTATTTTTTTCCTTCAATCTTTGCTCACCAACTGCTTGGTGAATTCATTCACTTTAGCATTTTCTGTTTTCCCTTCTCTGTTTCCATGGAGAAGTGTGTCGTGATGTATTTGACTCCATGGAAACAGATGAGCATCTCTTTCTACATACACAGCTAATTAAATCGAACACTTTCTGTGCTGCCCATTGTCCTGGAGGAGGAGTGAAGAGGCTTTCCCTGAATGAGACATCATTTTAGTAGCGATTCTTAGTGTTTAACCTAATACAGTGGATTAATGTTTTAACATAGCTTATTACGTCCTAGATTCAGATGAATTATGACTCAGTACTGGGGCCTAAAAACATAAACATACATAGTAAAATCTTTTCATGCTATGACTATCATTTATAGATGTGTAGATTTTTCTATTAACATTAAGCTCAAATAATTTAATACCAGAGGTATTGTGGATAATGTATTTTAGTCGATTCATTTTAATACTGTACAGTGCAATATAGTAAAAAGGATACAGATTTTAGAGTCAGATAAACCTGGGATTTTAATTCTGGTCTTGTCTTTTTTTTAAATTAAGTAATCTGTTTATTTGGCTGCACTGGGTCGTAGTTGCAGCCGCAGGACTTTGATCTTTGTTGAGGCATGTGGGGTCTTTCAGTTGCCCAATTCTCATTGCAGCATGTGGGATCTAGTTCCTTGACCAAGGATGGAACCCGGACCCCCTGCACTGGAAACATGGAGTCTTAGCCACTGACGCACCAAAGAAGGCCCTGGCTTTGTTATTTATTAATTATATTACCTTGGCTTAAACCACTTAACCTTTTTGAGCCTCTTTCCTCATCTATAAACTGTAGATTATAATACTGTGCCTGTGGGACAGTTAAATTAGATAAGGAATGTAAAATATCTAGCATCACACATGGCAGACAATAGATATAAACTTGTTCTTGTTATATCAGGTTGAGCTTACAGTAAAATGATCAAATCTTGTGTAGTCTCAGAAATGTCTCAAAATGAAAAATCTCTAAATGCTAACAAAGAATGATCCTGCTTTCTTTGTAAAAACCAAACAAAATAATTTGTAAATACTCGCTGTGTGTAATGATGGATGCTGGCATCATTGCTAAAAGTGTTTAGGGTATTTGCAGTGGTAAGGTAGCCAGGCAGCACCATTTCTGATTCTTCTATAACTTTTGTTGACCTGTCCATGCTCTGAACTTACATAAATCTCTTTGAATCGTTGTTTCTCTTTGTTTATAACATCTCCCAACACAGTAGTTAGGTGTGGCAGGGAGCCTCATAAGTCGTAGAGCAGTGACATTATTTCAGGTTACTTCTTCCTTTACCCTGACTCTAAATGTTATGGTCATTAAAGGTTTTATAAATGGTTGCTTACATACATGAAAGTGAAAATGTTAGTCGCTCAGTCATGTCTGACTCTTTGCGACCCCATGGACTGTAACCTGCCAGGCTTCTCTGTCAATAGGATTCTCCAGGCAAGAATACTGGAGTGGGTAACCGTTCCCTTCTCCAGGGGATCTTCCCAACTCAGGGATCAAACCTGCGCCTCCTACGTTGCAGGCAGATTCTTTACCGTCCGAGCCACCAGGGAAGCCTACACACATATGTATTTACAAATGTACTTATAGGCATATGCATCTATACTAATAATGATAATAAAATTAGCCATCATTCATAAAGTTATGTTATATAAGCACCGTCTTAAATGTTTTGTAACACGTGAACTCATTTAATAGCAAAACACCACGAAGAGTTTGGGGTATTCTTACTTCCCTCATTTTATAGGTCAGGATACTGAGATGTGGAGAGATTAAGTAACTTGTCTAATAAAGAACTGAGATTGAAGCCTGCAAGACTGATTGTAAAGTCCATGCCTTTAAATACTAAACTATAGGGCCTCCATATATAGGTAGATATATCTACGTATACATGCACATTCTTGTGTATGAGAACGTAGAGAAAGACAAGCATAAGAGGAAGACAAGAAAGTTGATTAGTTCTAAACCTTGACTCATGAAATTAATGGTTATCTAGTTCAGACTTTTCTGAACATTTTTGTGCTATGAGCTCTTTTGGCAATCTGGTGAACTTTGTGAACCCCCTTCTCAGAAACATGTATTTTAAGAGCTTAAATATTATGTAATAAGAATTGAAAGAAAATAAGCTGTATCAAAATACAGTTATCAAAAAATTATGATGTAGCAATATACTTACATTCATTTTTTAACCAAATAGCAAGATCTAGTGGCAGATGTAGCAATTATGATAATTTGAAAATAGCAATGAGTGTAAATAATATTTTAAGATAGCTCAACAATGATAATGAGATCATATGTAAAAATATTTTATAAAATCTCAAGTGCCCTCAAAATATATGTCCCTCCCATATTGTTATTCTCATTTTATATCAGGACACTCAGACTCAGCAGTTAAGCAGTTTAGTTGCATAGCTAATAACTACAAAGTTGAAACTCAAACTAAGTCATTGGATTATGGATCCTATCTTTTTTCCATTGTTCCCATGTGGCCTCTATAAAAATAAGCAGATAGTTTTTAAATCACCACAAATGTCTTCCCAAGATTGTGACAATCTGAAAGGTATGAAGTAAGAAGAAGGTGAATAGAGATAAATACATCTTTGATGCCACACAAAGGTAATATTTTAGAACAAGCAAATAAGATATCTATAGAGAATGCTGAAGTCACTTGTGTTGGACAGTATGGCGCCATAGCTGTTGTGTAGAGTGGCACGACTGTCACTATGTGTAACAGTCATTGCCTCCAAATGCTGGAGTTGGAGCTCTGGCTTCTGCACGTACCAGTCTATACAGAGACTCTCCTGTTTCAGCTAGCCTTAAAATAACCGACTGCAGCAGAGCAGTGGGTTTCCAATCATGGTTCCGGCTCAGCTTCCTGAACTGTGTATAGACTGAGCACATGCAGAATGCCAGCCGCAGTTGGTGGTGGATTAGAGGCTACCTCCACAGTTGCCAGAATAATTAAAACAACACAGCACACTAGCCAGCTGCATCCTATATTAGCTGTCCCTGATAGGAATGCAAATTTAAGTGACTGCTGTCCATTGAATACTAGTTTACATCATAAGCCCTACATTTGTACAACATGTTGCAGTTACCAAACACTTCCAAACAATGAATCATCTCAATTGTTCATCAGAAGAAGCTGTGGTGGAGACTGGACAGGTATTAGCTGAATGTTGTAACTGAGGAAATGAAGGAAAGGAGTAGGGTAGCTAGATAAAGGAACAGGCCCTTTCTCAGCTACTCTTATTTAGCAGGAAGCTCAGAACCTAATGGGCTGCTCACCACTTGGAAACTAGCCATAGAGCCTCTATCCCCTTAAAGCAACTCAAAACAGGACCCAGGTGAGGAGGCTAAGAGCTGCTTTTTCTAGTCATACTAAGGGATACATGCTTTCAGCTGTCTCAGATGCAGAAATGTTCCTTATAGGCACAGCATATTGGATGGTGGTGACACAACCAAATTAAATCTTCCCTGTTGGGAAGTATAAATATCAACGACACAAAACCAAAGTATGTCAGGGGTTGAAGAGAAGGCTTGAAGTTTCCCTGTATCTTACAGCTGACTTTCTAAGAGCAAAGAGGCTGCCCTGGGATGCAGAGTGGCCTGTTAACCCTGTGGTTCTAACTCTACTTTGGCCCCGTGAAATCTAATCAGTCAGGATTACCCCGATGTGTGCCGATTGCCTCCATTTCTCACGTTCATTCTTATGACCACTGGTCCTGAATCCTCTCCCTCATTCAAACTTCTGAGGAAGGATGCTACTCTAGGAGGAAATTATTACATGAATTACCATTATCTGGCTAACAGTAAGTACTACTGTCTTTGCTTAATACTAACAAATAAGATGCAGATTGAGAGTGTCGGTCAATTATGAAAGACAATAAGCTAGAGACTAGCATTTTTTCTAGTAGTCATGTATGGATGTGAGAGTTGGACTATTTGAGCAGTGAAGAATTGATGCTTTTGAACTGTGGTATTGGAGAAGACTCTTGAGAGTCCCTTGGACTGCAAGGAGATCCAACCAGTCCATCCTAAAGGAAATCAGTCCTGAATATTCATTGAAAGGACTGATGGTGAAGCTGAAACTCCAATACTTTGGCCACTTGATGCAAAGAACTGACTCATTTGAAAAGACCCTGATGCTGGGAAAGATTGAAGGCGGGAGGAGAAGGGGAAAACAGAGGATGAGATGGTTGGATAGCATCACCAACTCAATGGACATGAGTTTGAGTAAGCTCCGAGAGTTGGTGATGGACAGGGAGGCCTGGCGTGCTGCAGTCCATGGGGTCGCATAGAGTCAGACATGACTGAGCAACTGAACTGAACTGATTCTCTGTAAGTGTCATTTTTCACTCTAGAGGGACTCAAATGATAAAAGGAACATGCTCTACCTGTAATACATTTCAGTTCTGTTAATGAATTTGGGTTTAAATGAGTCACAAGGAGATCCATCCAGTCCATCCTAAAGGAGATCAGTCCTGGGTGTTCATTGGAAGGACTGATGTTGAAGCTGAAACTCCAGTACTTTGGCCACCTGATGCGAAGAGCTGACTCATTGGAAAAGACCCTTATGATGGGAAAGATTGAGGGCAGGAGAAGAAGGGGACGACAGAGGATGAGATGGCTGGATGGTATCACCGACTCAGTGGACATGGGTTTGGGTGGACTCTAGGAGTTGGTGATGGACAAGGAGGCCTGGTGTGCTGCGGTTCATGGGGTCACAGAGAGTCGGACACAGCTGAGCAACTGAACTGAACTGGTATCTGTAAATGCAGTGATATAATCTCTGGAATCTTCTGGATTAGATATTGGAGGTCTTTGTATAGAGAATAATACCTAGCACTCCGTGACCACTCAGAAGACTTTTGCATAGAGGCTTCTATTATCAGATATGTTGAGTCAAATTCAAAACTTACCTCCATCTTCAAAACCAAGATTCTAAAACAGAACAAAAACCTGCCTCTTCCCGGAGTTGAGCTTCCCTGGTGGCTCAGCTGGTAAAGAATCTGCCTGTAATGTGGGACACCTGGGTTCAATCCCTGAATTGGGAAGATCCCCACTCCAGCATCCTGGCCTGGAGAAGTCCATGGACTGTATAGTCCATGGGATCGCAAAGAGTCAGACATGACTGAGCGACTTACACTTCACTTCTAGGAGTTACTGTACATGACCTGAGTATTTTGTAGTGAGTGAAGTGAAGTCACTCAGTCGTGTCCAACTCTTTGAGACCCCATGGACTGTAGCCTAACAGGCTCCTCCGTCCATGGGATTTTCCAGGCAAGAGTACTGAAGTGGGTTGCCATTTCCTTCTCCAGGGGATCTTCCCGACCCAGGGATTGAACCTGGGTCTCCCAGGATTAACCCTGGGTCTCCTGGGTCTCTCCCCTATTATTGTAGGCAGACGCTTTACCATCTGAACCACCAGGAAAGACGAGTATTTTGTAAGGCTCTTTCAAATTGCAAGAGCAGTTACTTTTCTTGCTTTATTAGCAGCATACGTGGAAACATGGTTCAACAAAATGAGTTATCAGAGAAGGTGTGAAGTACTTCTGGGTCCCAATACCTCCAAGATTCAAATATATATTGAAATATTTAGAGCTCAAACAGGTTAGTTTCAGGCAAAAATAACTCAGACCAAAGCATGACATGTTCTCTTTCTTCATTTAGCAATTGTATTTCCCCAAAGCAAATATTTCATGTGGTCATTTTTCTTGCTCCGTTAGCAGTTCATGCTAAAACACCTGAAAAATAACTGCCTTCCCTCATGCTCAACTCATATATGATTACCCTCAGCCAGTACGTGGATATCTGATTGTTTGTCATTAAAGTAAATTTTTTTCACTTAAAGGGTTTTGGTATCTTTTTTTGTTATTTTAAAGTAAAGTTTATGGAGTTTTAATACAGTAAATACAGTCAATTTTATGCTTTTTCACTCTGTAGTTACTTAATTTTAGCAAACATGAAATTACCACCACAGTCAAAATGTAGAACAGGTCCATCACACCCCAAAATTTCCCATGTCCCTTCGTCATTAATCCCTCCCCACATCTCAGCCCCTGGATGCCCCTGTATACCACTAGTCTGTCTTCTGTCCCATAGTTTTACCTTTTCTAGAAACCCATGTAAATGAATCATACACTATGTACCCTTTGAGACTGTTTTCTTTAACTTAGCATAATACATTTGAGGTTTTTCCATGTTATTGAGTAGATTAGTACTTCATTCCTTTTTATTGCTGAGCAGTATTCTGTTGTATAGGTGTACTTCAATTTCTTTTGTCATTTTCCAGTTGAAGGACAATTCAGATATTTCCAGTTTTTAGTTCTAATAAATGAAGCTTTCATAAACATCCACATGCAGGTTTTTATGTGAACATAAGCCTTCATGCTTTTATGTCTTCTGTGTACTAAACACTTGATGAAATTATTGGGCCATGTAGTAAGTGTATATTTAACTTACTATGCAACTGGCAAACAGTTTTCCATAGTGGCTGTACCGTTTATGGTTCCAATCTTACCAACAAAATCTGAGTTCTAGTTTTTCCACATCCTCACCAAGAATTTGGTATTGAGAGATTTGTTTTGGTTTTGGTTTAGCGTTTCTAATAGATGCGTAGTAGTATCACATTGTGGTTTGAATGTGTTATTTTCCTGTGTATTAATGATGTCGAGCATCTTTTCATATGCTTAATTGGTGAAATGTCTATTCAGACCGTTTGGCCATCTTATAATTTCATTATCAGCTTTATTATTCACTCATAAGAGTTCTTTATTCTGGATAGAAGACTTTATCAGATATGTGTTTTACAAATATTTTCTCCAACCTTTTGTGACTCGTGTTTTTATTAACAGTGTCTTTCAAATAGAATTTTAAGTTTGGGTGAAATTCAATCTATCGATTTTGTAAAGGACTATTCTTTGGTATCATCTCTAAGAAATTTTCGCCTACTCAAGGTTGCAAATATCTTCTTTCACCTTTGTTTGCTTCTAAAAGTTTTATGTAGTTACAGAGATTTTACATTTACATTTATTATTGATTTTTAGATAATTTTTGTATATGGTAAAAAGTATAGGTCGGGAGGTTTTGTGGGTTTTTTTTGTTTTTATATGTGGATGTCCAGTATTTTTAGTACCATTTGTTTAAAAAATTATCTATTGATTTGCCTTCACACCTTTATCGAAAACCAGTTGATCAGGGAGGGATAAATTAGGAGTTTGGGATTAAAATATACACAGTACTATATATAAAATAAATAACCCACAAGCATATAGTTAAGTCCTCTTTCTTTTTTTAAAAATCTTTTTATTGGTGTGCTTATACCATTTACCTATGTGTATGTATATGTGTTCAGTCACTGAGGCATGTCCAACTCTTTTCGACCTTATGGACTGTAGCCTGCCAGGCTCCTCTGTCCATGGAATGTTCCCAGCAAGAATACTATTTCCTCCTCCTGGGGATTTTCCCAATCCAGGGATTGAACCTGGATCTCCTGCATTGCAGGCAGATTCTTTATTACTGCATCACTGGGGAAGCCCCATTTACCTATTAGGTAATCATTAGAATTCTAATGTTAGAATTTAAGATTTCCAACTTATTATGTATTGTTTTCTGTTTTTCATTCCTCTTTTTTCCCATTCCTATCTTCCTCTACATTTCCTGAATGTTTTTAACCTTCATTTTAATGTGTATGTAGTGGAAAGTATTTATTGAGATCCACCATATCAGCATACATACCAATTTAAAATGTGCAATTCAGTAGTTTTTTTTCATATTCACAGAGTTGTATTGTACAAACATCACAACAATTGACTTTAGAACAATTTCATCGTACCCCCTGTATCCCCTATATCCTTTAGCTGGCCTCAAACACTTCTCTTTCTTTTTACTCCCAGTGTATGCAAGCACTTGATGTAGAATTCTGGGTTGACATTCTTTCACCTCCCCCTCAACACTTAGAAAATGTTGTGCCATTGCCTTCTGGCCTCCATGGTTTCTTATGAGAAATACACTATAATTTGAATTTAGTCTTCAGAAATTTGATTTTGACTGACTCAGTATGGATTTCTTTGGGTTTATTTTGTTGAGCTTTGCTCAACTATTTAAATTTGTAAGTCTGTGTCTTTCACCAGATTTGGGCCATTTCTAGTCATTATTCCTTCAAATATGTTTTTAGCTTCTCTTTTTCCTCTCTTTCTGGGGCTCTGATGATATGAATGGTAGAAATTTTGTTATTGTCCCACAGAGCCCCGAGACTCTGTTGATTCTTTCTCTATCTTTTCTATCAGTTGTTCAGACTGAATAATTTCTGTTGGTCTGTCATCAAGTTCTGTGATTCTTTTTCTTCTGTCATTTCCATTCTGCTATTGTGCCTATTTAATGTGATTTTTTATTTTGGTTATTTTATTTGGTTTTTTACTTATTTTAAAAATATTATTGTGATATTTTCATTGGGTTCATCTCTTTTTTATTTTTAGTTCTTTCTTTTTTTTTTTTTGGCTGCACTGGGGCTTTGTTGCTGCATGTAGGTTTTCTCTAGCTGTGGTGCACAGGCTTCTTATTACAGTGGCTTTTCTTGTTGCACAGCATGGGCTCCATGGCACACGGGCTCTAGTAGTTGCAGCATGCTGGCTCTAGAGTGTAGGCTTAGTAGTTGTGGTACACGGGCTTAGTTGCCCCACAACCTGTGGGATTTTCCTGGACCAGGTGTTGAACCTGTGTTCCCTGCATTGGCAGATGGATTCTTAACCACTGAACCACCAGAGAAGTCCCACTGGGTTCATCTTTATGTTTTCTCTCATTGCTGAGGCTTTGGATTTTTCCATTTGCTTCAAGAGCATTCATAGTTGCTTATCAGACTTTTTATGACAGCTGCTTTAAAATCTTTGTCAGCTAATTCTAATACCTGTACCATCACAATTTTGGTGCCTGTTTATTATCTTATTTAATATTTTCCTGATGTTTGGTTTGTCTAGTAATTTTGGATTATATCTTGAACATTTTGTGTATTATGGTAAAGACTCTGAATCCTATTTAAATCTCCTATTTTAGTAAACTGATAATCTGTTTAGGTTAGAATGAACATTTTGTTCCAATTTTGTGGACTGTGGTTCAAATGTCAAACTTTTTCAAAGCTCTTGCAAGTTATTTTCTGATCTGCCCCACTTTTGTAATACCCTGGCCAATTTAGAACCTGGGCAGTATTCCACCAAGAGTTCAATTCTCAAAGCTTTTTCTATTTTAACTTTGGTCTGTTCCATACATGGTCTGCTAAAAGTTATCCATGGCATTATGCATTGATATAAAGAATTGCTTTTTCTAGCTTCCTCCTTCCTTTTCTTCACTGTCTGTCTAGTTGAGAAGGGATAAGGTAACACCTCATTGCTATCCTTTGCCTAATTCAGGGCATAATACTTCATAGGGCTCCTCCCCCAGAGTCTCTGCAGTATCAGATGGAAAGGAAAAGAGGTTCAGTTTGTTGTCACATGTGCTTTGAATAGAGGCTGCTGCTGCTGCTGCTAAGTCGCTTCAGTCGTGTCCGACTCTGCGCGACTCCATAGATGGCAGCCCACCAGGCTCCCCCGTCCCTGGGATTCTCCAGGCAAGAACACTGGAGTGGGTTGCCATTTCCTTCTCCAATGCATGAAAGTGAAGTCGCTCAGTCGTGTCCGAATCTTTGCGACCCCATGGACTGCAGCCTACCAGGCTCCTCTGTCCATGGGATTTTCTAGGCAAGAGTACTGGAGTGGGTTCCCATTGCCTTCTCCGTTAAATGGAGGAAGTTAGTTAAAAGATTTCAGTGCTGCAGAGCTACTGTCGTCCTGATGTTTTGACTGGAGAGAACAGGCTTCTTGGGAAATTTTGTGAATGTGCCTCTTGGTGTTTCTGGTGTTCTGGCTACTTTAGCACCCAGGCTGTCTATATATATAGGAGGCAAAAAAACCCCAAATCTGAGAACTCAACACTAGGTTGTTCCTGGAGTTTCATTGTTCTCTAACCAATTTGCCTTCCTTTCACCACCTTTCATTTATTTTTCCTGGGGTGTTTAGTTTTAATTAGCAGGAGGATCATGGTATTATGTGCTTGTTCCTTATTGTCTAGAACAGGAAGTCAATCATGATTCATTTTTGTAGTTCTTAGAAACATACCACAATGCCTAGTGTATGGTCTACATTAAATAAATTTTTTTTTTTTTGACAAAGAGTAAGGGAGGAAAAAATAACCTCATATCTCAAAATGTTAATTTAGTAAATAACATAGTAGTTAAGAACATACTGCTTAAAGTCAACAATCAGTTTGAATTTTAGCTTCACCATTTACTTTCAGTGTAAGGTGAAAAAGTGACCCAACTCCTCTGAGTCTCAATTTCCTGTAATATAGGTGTGGTACTATCTCTCTCATAGGGTGAGTAAAATTGAGGTAGTATATTTAATGCATTTACCCCAGTACTTGATAAGAAACAGCTAGTAAATATAGTTCCTAGTTATATTAGTGATAACAACAATAATTATCAAATATCACTATTTGTTTCTTATCCTCACAGGGAACTCTGCACTTAAAGACAAAGAAGATCAATTTGGGAGAACACCACTTATGTATTGTGTGTTGGCTGACAGACTGGATTGTGCAGATACCCTGCTGAAGGCAGGAGCAGATGTTAATAAAACTGACCATAGCCAGAGAACTGCCCTCCATCTTGCAGCTCAAAAGGTGAGAAGTCAAATTACTGTGAAGAATAAACCTTTTTTGTGGTATTTGTAAATTGATTAGTGGAACTGTGTGATGAACAGATGGTAAAGAAATCTCAGGTTTATAACTTTATTTTCATATGTTTTCTCAAAAACTGCAGTCTTTAAACTTCAGAGAGTAAGCACAGATAACCATCACTTATTCAAGTTCCTCAAGCAATGAAGTTTATTTTCTTATCTAAGATAAAGCTGGGGAAAAGGAAATAAAATTATATGGATAGTATGATTGAACTATATTAAACTATATTACAAGTCAGTTTATGCATTGGAAAAGGCAAAGAAAGAAAGAAAACTACCACACACTGAATTGTCAGTAGTGGTTGGGTTTGGGAATTTCCTGGTGGTTCAGTGGCTAGGACTCTGAGCTTCCATTGCAGGGAGCATGGGTTTGATCCTTGGTCAGGAGCTAAGATCCCAGAAGCCATACACATGAAGCACAGCCAAAAATAATAATCGTCACTAGTGGTTGGATTGAAATAATGGGAATATATATGAATTTTAATACTTCTCATTGTTTAAAATGTTTTCCTTAGTGTTACTTTTACAATAAAAAGCTGTAATCTTGTAAAATATGTGGCATTAGAAGCATAAAAGAAATTTATTTTCTGAAATGTATTTTCAAACTTTTTAAAATCTAAAACTATATTGCTAGTATAAATTATTTCAAATTTTTAAAGGCTTGTTAAGAGCTCAGTTTTTTTAGGATTAAACATATCAAAAATTTTTTAAATGGGAAGCTTCTAAACTTATTTGAAGATTTTATTTACCTGAAAACAGGTTTTCTCACCATGAAATTTTGGTCTATAAAATGTATTTCTGGTGCCTGGTATTTTTCTCTTTGTTATTTTAGATACGTATTTTTGGAACAAAAAGCAATGAAAATTAGTTAGATCCAGCAGAAACTATTAGTTATTTCCCATTAAAAAAAAATGTGAACCAGATATAGCTGATTAATTGAGGGGTTAGAAAAATACCTTTTCATTAGTTGAAAGCATAAAAAGAGATTGACATTAAGATGTACTTCTGAATATGCTAGTTATATGCTCTTATCAATTGGGTCTGTCAGGTTATTTCCAAAGTTATTGCTCTTGAATTTGCTTTTCATTACAGTAATTTAAAAGAATTCTCCCTCATTTTCAATCTCTCTTTTAACTACTGCTAAGGTATCTATAACCTTTCACCTAAGCTTGTCAGCTGTTAAAAGTATTCAGTCAGAAAGGGTAACTCTATTTAACTTGTTATCATAAAAAAGTAAACATTTCGGAATGGGAATAGCCCCAGTATTAAGAATTTAATACACTTTAGATTTTTTTTCATTGTGATTCATTTAGGTTTAAAACTCAACTTCAAAAATGTAAGTTGGGGGAAACTAATTGCACATCAAATGGATCATGCGAGAAAAAAAGAGAGTTTAAGTTGATGATCCGCTCATAAGACATTTTTGTAGAGGTATAATGTAAAAAAAGTTGAAAGGGGAGTGCACAACCAGACGTGTGAATTGTTAAGTCTCTCAGTGAGATGCAGTACATTGTTTCCATTTGCTTTTTGTTTCTCCTTTATTTTTTTTAAGTAGTGATTTCTTTAGTGTCAAAGAATAAATAGAACTGTGATTTACATGTCACAGTTTACATAACTGATTTTATGAATAACAACTTTCACGGTCTCGTAGCTATCTCATAAGTATGCATTTCCCCCGTCTCTGTGTTGCTGTGTGTTTTTGTGTGTTTGCCAAAAGCCGTAAATCATCTTTGTTATACTAGTTTTAGTAGAATACTAGTTAAGTTACACTAGTATTAGTAGAATTTCCAGAACAAGGGTGATAATCATTCTTTAATACTCTACTCTGCCCACATTAAACCTGGGTATTGTGTTTGGTTTTGTGTGTCATGCAAAAGCACCGTTATTTAGAATCAGAGATAGTATAGTTCAAGCAGGAATAAGATGGTGGAGGATCTAGAAATAATTTTTCAAAAATGGCTGGAGATGTCCCAGGTCTGTAGCCCACCCTGCCTTTCAGCAGACACAGACACAAATTCTCTTTAGAGAAAATAGCTTCACCTTAAACTTCCCATATATATTCAGTTCAGTTCAGTCGCTCAGTCATGTCCGACTCTTTGTGACTCCGTGGACTGCAGCACGCCAGGCCTCCCTGTGCATCACCAACTCCCAGAGTTGACTCAAACTCATGTCCATTGAGTCGGTGGTGCCATCCAACCATCTCGTCCTCTGTCATCCCCTTCTCCTCCTGCCTTCAATCTTTCCGAGCTTGAGGGTCTTTTCTAATGAATCAGATCTTTGCATCAGGTGGCCAAAGTATTGGAGCTTCAGCTTCAGCATCAGTCCTTCCAATGAATATTCAGGACTGATTTCCTTTAGGATTGGCTGGTTTTATCTTGCAGTTCAAGGGACTCTCAAGAGTCTTCTCCAACACCACAGTTCAAAATCATCAATTCTTTGATTCTCAGCCTTCTTTATGATCCAACTCTCACATCCAAACATGACTACTGGAAAAACCATAGTTTTGACTATACGGACCTTTGTGGGCAAAGAAATGTCTCTGTTTTTTAATATGCTGTCTAGGTTGGCCATAGCTTTTCTTCCAAGGAGTAAGTGTCTTTTAATTTCATGGCTGCAGTCACCATCTGCAGTGATTTTGGAGCTCAAGAAAAGAAAGTCTGTCACTGTTTCCATTGTTTCCCCATCTATTTGCCATGAAGTCATGGGACCAGTTGCCATGATCTTAGTTTTTTGAATGTTGAGTTTTAAGCCAGTTTTTCACTCTCCTCTTTCACCTTCATCAAGAGACTCTAGTTCCTCTTCGCTTTGTGACATTAAGGTGTTGTCATCTACATATCTGAAGTTATTGATATTTTTCCCGGCAATCTTGATTCCAGCTTGTGCTTCATCCAGCCTGGCATTTCTCATGATGTACTCTGCATAGAAGTTAAATGAGCAGGGTGACAATATACAGCCTTGATGTACTCCTTTCCCAGTTTGGAACCAGTCCCTTGTTCCATGTCTGGTTCTAACTGTTGCTTCTTGACCTGCATATAGATTTCTCAGGAGGCAGGTCAGGTGGTCTGGTATCCCCATCTTTTTAAGAATGTTCCACAGTTTGTTGCGATCCACACAAGTCAAAGGCTTTAGCGTAGTCAATGAAGCAGAAGTAGATATTTTCCTGGAATTCTCTTACTTTTTCTGTGATCCAGCAAGTGTTGGCAATTTGATATCTGGTTCCTTTGCCTTTTCTAAGTCTATCTTGAACATCTGGAAGTTCTCAGTTCACGTACTGTTTGAAGCCTACCTTGGAGAATTTTGAGCACTACTGTGCTAGCATGTGAAATGATGGCAATCGTATGGTAGTTTGAACATTCTTTGGCATTGTCTTTCTTTGGGATTGGAATGAAAACTGACCTTTTCCAGTCCTGTGGCCACTGCATGTGAGATGAGTGCAATTGTATGGTAGTTTGAACATTCTTTGACATTGCCTTTCTTTGGGATTGGAATGAAAACTGACCTTTTCCAGTCCTGTGGCCACTGCTGAGTTTTTCAAATTTGCTGGAATTTTGAGTGCAGCGTTCTAACAGCATCATCTAGGGAGAATATTAAACAATGAATAATATGTCTGCTATAAATAAGTATTGTCAATACTGAGCCCTGTTAAACTTCACATCCCTTTGTTTAGTGAAGTTCTCTGATATTTTGGATACTAAATATTCTTTTCAACTATTGTCTGTCTTACTTAATTCTGTTATCTGTGAACTCAAAAGTGCTACTTATGTAACATTGATATTCATATATATGTGCATGCATGCATATGTTCAACATATGTTAAAAACTTACTGTGTAACAGGTACTGTGCTAGGCCTTGGAATGCAAAGATGAAAGACATGATTCCTGCTCTTAAATTGCTCACAAACACCATGGATAAAGATATTAAATAACAAAAAAAAAGATATTAAGTAACAAAGTTGGCCTATCTACTGTAAAGTACATATACTTACATGTGATGTTAATTTACCTAAGTGTTCTGTAAATCTCAACAACCATAACATGTAAGTGGTCATTGCTATTATCACTGATCCGAAGATTAACCATTTTCATATATTATTTATTATGGTTTTGGGTTTTTTGTGATAATGAACTATGTTATGGTATCTTAGGTTGATTAATAGGAAAAACTCATGTTTGCATAGCATTTCGTTCATATCTCTGTTGGAGCCCCACTGTCTCATATGTATGATAATTACTACTTACTTGCATCTTTCCCCCCAGATTGGAGTTCCAGATGAGAGACTTGTTTTATTTATTTTTGAATACCCCAGAATCTAGCACAGTGTCTGATTTGTCTAGGTTGAATGAATGAATACATTTTGTGTTACTTATATAGAAAGTCATTATTAATACAAATGCTAGCCGTTTTATTAGAAACATTTATCCAATTTCAAAATACATATATGGGAAAAGCTTTTGAACGGTGTTGATTGACTTAGTTATTCTGACACATACTCACTTCTTGGAAACAAATTACTATTAGTCCAAGCAGCTAAGGAAATGATACACATAAGAATAAAATTAATCTCAATATACTGTATGTCTGAACCTAGTTTGTTTTTCATTTAGCACACTCAGTTTAATCCAAGAAAGAAATCAATCATACCTTTTCTGGATTTCTCACAAAAGATATCTAACTGTTAGAAATGTTTTGCTTCAGGGAAGCTACTGTTTCTCTGATTTCAACAGATACATTTGTTTGTTGATAAGGATAAAAAAAACTTTAGCAATCTCACTAAATGTCAATAATTATGCATTTTTAATCTTCCAGGAGGTTATTAATTTGGCTTCAAGAAGATGAAGATTACCCACCCATTTTGAAAAATTACATCATGTTAAATACACAAATTAAAGACGCCTCAGGTTGTGGTTGAGTGTTCCTTTTTTATTCACAAAGAGAATTCTCAATTCATCTATGCAAACTAAATATTAATTTTCAGTTTTAAAAATATGTTTGCATGTTAATGATTTAAAAAGTAAAGGAGAAGAGTAGAATACCTCTGAAACTTTTCTGGAAAACTTAACACCAACCAACAGCATTTGGTTTCCTTATCTTACACTCATATACACATGTCTCTGTATACTTGAGACGTATGCACTATATGTGTTTTACCTCAATAAAAATCTTATTTTTAGTTCCTTAAGGAATCTCCATACTGTTCTCCATAGCAACTGTACCAATTCACATTCCCACCAATGGTGTAGGAGGGTTCCATTTTCTTCATACCCTCTCTATCATTTATTGTTTGTAGACTTTTTGATGATGGCCATTCTGCTCAATGTGAGGTGATTATCTCATTGTAGTTTTGATTTGCATGTCTCTAATAATTAGTGATGTTGAGCATCTTCTCATGTGCCTCTTGGCCATATGTATGTCTTCCCTGGAGAAGTATCTGTTTAGATGTTCTGTCCATTTGTTGACTGGGTTATTTGTTTCTGGCCTAGGCTTTTAAGCACTCAGGTCACATTTCCCCAGCCTTCACCTCAGGAACTATTTGGAAGCCTTGTATCTATGCTGTAATCCAGTGGTTCTTTAATTTGAGCACACATCAAGATGACCTGGAGTGTTGAGTGGGTACTTCCAGACATCTCTGTGGCTGTATTCACTCAGTCTGTTTAAAACCAATTTAGTAAGTGCTCACTCTCCCACAAACTGTAGCCAGTGGATATCTGAAGTGTAAGCAAATGGGGTTTTAGCTCTTGGTGTGCTTCAGGTGGCTCAGTGGTAAAAGAATCCGCCTGCCAGTGCAGGAGACACAGGTTCAATCTCTGGGTCAGGAAGATCCCCTGGAGGAGGAAATGGCAGCCCACTCCAGTATTCTTGCCTGGAAAAATTCCATGGAGAGAGGAATCTAGTGGGCTCCAGTCCATAGGGTTGCACAGAGTCGGACACTGCTGAGCCACTAAGTACATGCTTCTAAAAGAAGGCACCAAAAGACATTTGCAATGCCCACATTACCTAGAAAGTCTGAGCTTATAAAACCCTTATATTTTAATGAATTTTAATGATCGCTCAAGACTACCTCTGGACTGAGATGGGCTACGTTAACAACCTTTACGTTTTATTCCATTTGACTTCAGCCTTAGCTAAGCTGCCTTTTTTGGGCAGAGAGTCTTAACCTGAAAAATCTTTGCTTCATTACATTCTAACTTCTTAGGTTTCCAAGCCAGTATCAAGTTTGTCCTCTTCTGAGTATTTAGAAACTATATTTAAACCTGTCTGCTGGTTTTCCAGTTTAGAACGTTATTTCAAATAATTAGGGTCTTTGAATTGAGTTTTCCAACCAAATGATGTTTCAACCAAAACCAAGATTGGTCTATTTTTAAACAAATCTGAGAATTGAAATAAAAACCTATACATTCTTTAATACTTTGACTATAGTTAATGTATTTCTACTTTTATAGTTAAAAGGAACAAAATGTCAGCAAATCTTGATACATATCACTACTTCTGAGTTGTTCTAACATAGTACAGCTCCAATACTTTGGCCACCTGATGTGAAGAGCTGACTCATTGGAAAAGACCCTGACGCTGGGAAAGATTGAGGGCAGGAAGAAAAGGGGGTGACAGAGGATGAGATGGTTGGATGGCATCATCGACTCAGTGGATGTGACTTTGAGCAAGTTCCAGGAAATAGTGAAGGACAGGGAAGCTTGGCATGCTGCAGTTCATGGGGTTGCAAAGAGTTGGACAGGACTTAGCAACTGAACAACCATAACAACATAGTTCTAGTAAGAAAAAAAAAATTTGTAGTAGCTTCTTAGCAATTAGAATAGTTGAATATTAACTGTTTTCTATAGAAGTAAACTGAGGTCTGGTTTGAGCTCTTCAAGGTCACTTTTCACTTGCAGATTCAGGAATTATCTTGTTTTTCTGACTCCCAGCTCAGTGCTCCTGGTAATGCACCACTGAAGGAGAACTCACTCTTCTGCAGCTTACACTCTTCTGCAGCTTACTTTCTCAGACCTCTGGTTCTTCTGTCACAGAGAAATTCTAAAATCCAGCTTCACAGTCAACTCCCCCCAAAAGTACCTAAGTCTTTCCGTCTCTCTTCCTTCCTTCCTTTCTTTCTCGTGTCACAAAGCAAAAGACTTTATTGGAAAGGAGTGCTCAAGCAGAGAACCATGAAGTAAGGAAACCCAGGAGAACTGCTCTCCAACGGGCTTCTTTCTTATGGGCCAGATTCAGAATTTAAACCCAGAGCTAATGCCTGTACATTAATGTTTTTATTTTCTTCTTCTTTATGTTGTAATACCTCTCAAACACAGAACGGCCTTACAGATTGTGTTTTGAAAACTATGTCTCTTGTAGCATTTTGTTTTGAACATGATCGTGTTTCCTACGACCATATTCATTTTCTAATCATCTTTATCTCTTCACTGACCTCCACTTTTACTAAGCCATAAAAATTCAGGCATCTGCTTTCCACGACTAGATTAGAGATCCCCACAAACCTAGATTCCCATGGAAACCAATCAGAAACTAAAAGGAAAAGAAAGAGTATATATTGAATTTCCCTGAGACCTACAGCTTGTTTTTCATTAGACTCATGCTGATTTCTTTTAAACTCTGGGCACGGGGCCAGTGAATATTTTTACAGCTGATAAAAAGGAACTTCAGATCCATTTACTTTCATTTAAACTTCTAAAAATTAATTTTGTGTATAACATCGATTCCAAAGAAAATGTGATCATTAATTTGCTAATTACCTTCTTGTGTCATAGAACTGTATTTGTTCATATAATTTCCTCTTCTTGTTTTTTGTACATTTTACTGTTCAGAATTGAAATGAGAAGGAATCAGGGGGCTCATTATTCCCATAATATGAATATTCTCAGCCCCTGGACACAGCATTTTCCTTGTGACCAATCATAGACCTCTTTATAGCTCTTCTGACTATGAAGCTTTTCCAAAGCCCATATGATCATTTACTAATATAATAAGAGAAATATAACCAAAATGCTAAACTAAGGGGTATCAAGAAAACCAGGGAAGAGGCACCTGGGGAGAGCAAATTAGAACTGTAAATAAGGCAGTCAGAATAGTCTTCACTGAGGTGAAAGCAGTCACATTGGAAGCAAGACTTGTAGAAGGTGAGGAAGTAAGCCTTGTAAATGACTGAGGGAAGAACTTTCTTTCATTCCAGGCTGGAGGAACGGTCAGAACAAAGACTTAAAGTGGGAGCATGCCTGGAATACTGGAGGAGTAACAAAGAGGCTAGTGTGGTGATAATGAGTGAGCAAGGGGAGAGCAAGTCCGTCATGAGGACAAGACAGAAATGAGTGCTGGATCCACTAGGCCTTTCGACCATTGTCGGGAATATGTTTTTATTCTGAACCAGATGAAGGAGGCGTTGGAGGGTTTTGAGGAAGGAAGTGATATGATCCAACACGTCTTAAAAATAATCATTATGGTACTTCCTCTAGCGACCTAGTGGTTAAAACTCACTTCTTCCACTGCAAGGGACACAGGTTCAATCCTTGATCGGGGAACTAAGATCCCGCATGCCACGGGGCATGGCCAGCAACGTAATAATAATAATTATGATGGCCAAGTGAAGAAATTTTCCTCCAGTTTTGCTGTTCCTTCACTCCTTCTTCATAGAATGTTTTCAAGTCTCTGTTCCATCCTGAATCTTTCACCATATATGTATTTGGAGACCACAATCTAAAGGCTAGGGGTGCTTACTGTTACTGGGTTGATTGTTTCTAAGCCATAGCAGTAGACACTACTTGGAAATATTTTTTAAATAAAAATACAGTTTTATCATTTCCTGTTCTAATTCAGGACTGAGTTTGGTTGTTTGTGTGTGTGTGTGTGGTTTTTTTAGACTTACCTGCTTTTATCTTACACTTCTACTCCTTTTTCTTATCCAGCTGAGAATGATGGAATATCACATCATAAACACACACACACACACATACATACATACACACAGACATGTTTTATTTTTTACCTTGTTTATTGTCTTATACTCTACTGCAATGTAAACTCCATAAAGTTATGGCTTCTTTTGGTCTGTTTTATTCACCATTTTCTTCCTATTGCCTAGAACAGTGCCTGGTACATTGTTCATGCTCAAAAAATGTTCATTAAATGAATGAGTGTGTTTCTAAAGTTACAGCTTCATTAGCTTTCCAGCATTCCCTACATTATGTATGCATTCTCAACTAAAAACATGTACTGACTTTCCAGTTGTCTAACTTTAGAATATTTTTTAAAGGAACAATAGATCTGCTATCTTTCTTTTTCTCATGCAACCCTCCAACCCCACCCCAATGATTCTTGCTTGTTCTTCATAGAATACTTCCTCTCTTGAGACTGTACTTCTTTTTTCTTTTTTTTCCCTCTTCTGGTTAAATAGCCATAGACTGTCCATTTGAGCTGACTATCGTTGGAAAGTGAGTCAGTGTAGCCTAGTAGAGAGCGGAGGACTGAGTATTTGCATCTCCAGAATGTTTGTATTGACAAATGGTAGTCAGTTATTGACATTTATGTCCCTTGGTGATACTTCAATTGGCTTATCTTTGCTGGTCAAATGCCTTAATTGTTCTGGCCTTTAATTCAGTCAACGTTGGAGTTAGAGCAGAGGGGAAAGAGAAGGAGCAAGCCTAACAGAACATCAAGCTTGAGCTAGGAGGCTGCTGGCAACGATCAGCCTGTCATAATGTTATGATTTGTTCATTTTTATACCATTTATTAGCCTTTACTTGTTGTGCCATTTGGCCTCCAGGGCAGATAAAGTGCTGTCTAATTTGGTAGGTTTGCTTCTGTCAGAGCAGCCTCGACAGGGAAGGTGTTAGCTGCAGTGACAAGTAATCAATAGCTGTCGTTGTCATGAGGAACGTGAGCAGTTGGGCCTTTCATCTGGAGGATTAGAGGTCTAATTGGATTGAGAATAGGGAGGGTGGGCTGTTGGGTAACCCTGTCAGCCTTGTGAAGCTGTCAAATGTCGGCCTTATTCATGGTGAAGGGAATAAGGAACGTGTGCTTTCAGAATTGAGGGGGAAGGCATGTGAAAGCCCTTTATACAAAGGAACGGATCTTGAAGTCGACTTAGCTAACATAGGCTCCCTTTTTTATTTAATTAGAGATCCCTTTGGATAATAAATCTATGTAACTTTAAACGATATCTTCAAGCCTGGATGTGCAAACACACACACATACACACAATACAAATCTACATTGATTCTTTTTGTCTTTGATCACACTAGAAGGTAAACTGCTTAAGTGGAGATTAGAAATGAAACTATATTTACAATGCATAAATTGTCATCACATTGTCAGAACTAACAAGTGATAAAGATTTTAAAGTGTTATTAAAAGAAAATGACAGAGACATTAAAGGATAGATGAGTTAATAATGAAGTATGGATATTTGATAATATTTTTCTCCCATACTCATTTAGAAATATTGTTCCTTGTAAAACAAAATCTTTCATTTGCTCCTACATGAACTAACCCAAAAAATGAAGTTATGAATTAGCTAAATTGTTCCTTTCAAATAATATACAATTTTTTATTTCTTAGTGAATTAGAACAGGTGCTAGAATTGGATTTAAATGATACCAATGCTATCGTGTCAAATCAGGCTCAAAATCACTTCTCTTCTATATCTCTATATACTTATGCTATTCTTCTATATGTATCATACATTTGTAGTATGAATGGAGAAGGTATTTAGAAAAAATGAGTTTATTCTCTAATGTAGAGAGATCGTATTACCACCTCTTCAAGGCCAAGTGAATGATTTTAAATTTCAATAACGAACTATGAAATGCACTTAACAGTGATAAATGGTAAACATTTATGTTTCCTTATATGTACACTACGTACAAATTAAAGTCAATGCATTTTTGTCATTCAAAAGCATATATAATTTTTAAAAATGCTTTTGTAGTATACTAAGTACTGAGAGCATTTGTAAGCGTCATTTATACAGTATATCTTCATGAAAGCTTGAATAAAGGTGTGTTGACAGTAATGTCAAGAGTGTGTGAATAAGCATTTGTAAGTTATGGAATATGTCCTCAGCCCATCCCTATAGCTCCATGGTCTCTTTGCTATAGTCATTCAAAGCTCTGCTAACTAATTTGAAATGACTCAAAAAAGTATGCCAAAAGAACTGAATGATGTACAAACTAGACACCGGATAGATGAACCCAGTGACCCCACTGAGCCCTTCAAACTCTGAGAGTCATTATCATCATAAATATTTTGTTAAGTTTTTCCTGTGTAAGTGCTATCTTGAAGAGTCTGTTATAGTCCATAAAGATTCTATTCTTTATAGTCCATAATGAATATTAGCAAAATTCTCAATACTGTTGACTAAGCATTTAGAATTATTATCAAAAGTACTTGTTTTGTTTGATGTAAGTTAGGAAAATTTTTAAGTTTCAAAGCAACTCTCCAAAGGTTGCAGAAATCTCTCAGATTTCATGCAATTCTTCTATAGTTACATCTGTGAGAGTATAATTGTGACCACATTTTCTTAAGCGAAATTGGTCACAGGAAATGGTAGAAGCAAACTTGATGTCCTTGCAAAAGAAGTGTAACATTTAAGTAGCTAGATTCACATTAGGGTGTTTGATCAAAACACACTGTCTGTGACTTATAAGTGGCGTCTTTGCTGTTGAAGTCACATTAGATTACTTTGTTGCCTTGTAACTCCTTATGATCTTATTGATTCTTTCATTTAACAAGTGTTTATGCAAAAGCCTCTATGCTAAGTTTCAGAAATAAACCATGAACAGGACATGATCCTGCCCTCAAAGACTTCATAGTTTAATGGGAAAAACAGACAAGGTAAATAAATGGTACTTAGACTATATAATATGCTCAAAATTCTCCAAACTAAGCTTCAACAGTACATGAACCGAGAAATTCCAGATCATCAAGTTGGACTTAGAAAAGGCAGAGGAAAGTGAAAGTGAAAAGTGAAAGTGAAAGTCGCTCAGTCCTGTCTGACTCTTTGTGACCCCATGGATGGAATTCTCTAGGCCAGAATACTGGAGTGGGTAGCCATTCCCTTCTCCAGGGGATCTTCCCAACCCAGAGATGGAACCCAGGTCTCCCGCATCGCAGGCAGATTCTTTCCAGCTGAGCCACAAGGGAAGCCCAAGAACACTGGAGTGGGTAGCCTTTCCCTTCTCCAGGGGATCTTCCCAACCCAGGGATGGAACTCTCCTGCATTGCAGGCGGAGTCTTTCCAGCTGAGCCACAGGGGAAGCCCAAGGATGCTGGAGTGGGTAGCCTATCCCTTCTCCAGTGGATGTTCCCGACCCAGGAATCAAACTGGGATCTCTTGCATTGCAGGCGGATTCTTTACCAACTGAGCTATAAGGGAAGCCCTTAAAGGCAGAGGAACCAGAGATCAAATTGCCAACATCCATTGAATCATAGATAAAGCAAGAGAATTCCAGAAAAATATGTACTTCTGCTTTATTGACTACGCTAAAGCCTTTGACTGTGTGGATCACAACAAACTGTGGAAGATTCTTAAAGAGATGGGAATATCAGACCACCTGACCTGCCTCCTGGGAAATCTATATGCAGGTCAAGAAGCAAGTTAGAACCAGACATGGAACAACAGACTGGTTCCAAATTGGGAAAGGAGTATGTCAAGGCTGTATATTATCACCTTGCTTATTTAACTTCTATGCAGAGTACATCATGTGAAATGCTGGGCTGGATGAAGCACAAGCTGGAATCAAGATTGCTGGGAGAAATATCAATAACCTCAGATATGCAGATGACACCACCCTAATGTCACAAAGCAAAGAGGAACTAAAGAGTCTTGTGATGAAGGTGAAAGAGGAGAGTGAAAAAACTGGCTTAAAACTCAACATTCAAAAAACTAAAATCATGGCATCCGGTCCCATGACTTCATGGCAAATAGATGGGAAACAATGGAAACAGAGACTTTCTTTTCTTGAGCTCCAAAATCACTGCAGATGGTGACTGCAACCATGAAATTAAAAGACGCTTGCTCCTTGGAAGAAAAGCTATGACCAACCTAGACAGCATATTATAAAGCAGAGACATTACTTTGCCCACAAAGGTCCATCTAGTCAAAGCTATGGTTTTTCTAGTAGTCATGTATGGATGTGAGAGTTGGACCATAAAGAAGGCTGAGCATTGAAGAATTGATGCTTTTGAACTGTGGTGTTGGAGAAGACTCTTGAGAGTCCCTTGAACTGCAAGATCAAACCAGCCAATCCTAAAGGAGATCAGTCCTGGGTGTTCATTGGAAGGAGTGATGCTGAAGCTGAATACTTTGGCCACCTGATGAGAAGAACTGACTCATTGGAAATGACCCTGATGTTGAGAAAGATTGAAGGCAGGAGGAAAAGGGGACAACAGAGGATAACATGGTTGGATGGCATTACCGACTTGATGGACATGAGTTTGAGCAAGTTCTTGGAATTGGTAATGGACAGGAAGGCCTGGTGTACTGCAGTCCATGGGGTCGCAAACACTCAGACACGACTGAGCGACTGAACTGAATTGAGACTATAATATTCTTGCATTAAATGCTAGAAGAGGAATAAGCTTAGGGATATTGTGGAGAAAAGTGAGGGCACCTAAGCCCCCATGGTGTGTAAACAAATAGCAACTGTGCTAAGTGGAGAGAGAAAAGAGGTAGGGAGACCACTTCAAGAATATCTTGGAGTGTTCTTATAATACTCTCAAGGAGAGAAAGAATATATAGTCTAATGTATATAGATCATTGACTATGAGGTATAAAATATGGACAGATGATATTGGGCAAGTAAAATGGAGTGACCCTACATGGAGAACTGTGAAAGGACTTGAAATTTTATTGAAGGGTTACATTTAAAACTCAAACGTTGATTATATTGGGCTGAAGGAAATGGATTTGCGGCTAACTCACCAATGCCTTTCTAATCACCAAATTCAAATACCTTTCCTAAGTCCTCATCTTCTTTGACTTCACTGGTACATTTCACCTTCTTCATAACCCTCTCCATGAATTCCTTTCCTTTCCCTGAGTTGTATTACCTGCAACAGTGGCAAAAATATTGCACTAGACTCAGAAGTCAGAAAACCTAGATTTGTGACTAAGGTTCTACTCCTTTATAACTAAGTGATTTGGGGCAAGTTTTAAGCATGAACGCTCTGGGCTTCTGTTTCATATTCTGTAAATTTGTGATAATACTAATCTCAAATGATTCTGCTACTGCTAAATCACTTCAGTCGTGTCCGACTCTGTGCGACCCCATAGATGGCAGCTCACCAGGCTCCGCCATCCCTAGGATTCTCCAGGCAAGAATACTGGAGTGGGTTGCCATTTCCCTCTCCAGTACATGAAAGGGAAAAGTGAAAGTGAAGTCGCTCAGTCGTGTCCGACTCTTAGCGACCCCATGGACTGTAGCCTACAAGGCTCTTCCATCCATGGGATTTTCCAGGCAAGAGTACTGGAGTGGGGTGCCATTGCCTTCTCCCAAATTGTTCTAATGCGGGTTAAATCATGAATTTGAAAGGACCCTTTGTTTCTGTTAAGGGATATATAGTCTGAAGAGACCTGACTTGAATCCCAAAATGATAAGCCTGTTGAGTTAAGAAAAGCATGTATTCAAGCACATTAAATGAGTCACTTCGAAGCTAAAATTAAGAAACAACAACCAGAATAATCAGGTAACAGTTCTGAGAATCTTTTATTAGATCTTCCCTTATGAACCTTAGCACTTTTTATCCTGTATTGTGATTATTTATGAACAAATCATGTTCTGGACTACTCTCAAAGTTATCTTTGTATCCCCTTGCAATCATTTCACTAAATAAATAAGTATTAAATATTTGTGTATTGGGAGGAATGAAACAAAGAATTATTGTGTTAGTATAATAAGAATTCATTCTGGATACAGTATCATATTCAAATCCTTGAATCTATTTGTTCTTTAATTTTCAGTTTTGCAGACATATTTAAAATAGCATTTACTCTGTACAACCTTTTATTACCCAAACTTTAGGATTTGTTAACAGAATATAGCATACCCCCTTTGGCAGCACATATATGAAACAAAATGTAGCATTTGACTTACAGTGAGAGAGGAAAGGACAGAACCATGATACTGACCTCACCTGCTTGGTCAAGGAAAACTAAGAGAAGTTGTGTTACCCAGTTTGTTGTAAGGGTTCAGCATGAGGGGATGTTGTATTGTGTAGAGATTATAATTGATCTTTAATCAAGGATAGCTATTGTCTGCACAAGATCCAAAATAAAATAGTTAAGTGGTACTTATGTGAATGGTCAAGACTACCTAAATGTGTCTTCCATCATCAGGTTGGTACAGTGTCTGTCAACCATCTAGAGAGCTTTTTAAACGTACCAACGCCTTTGCCATTTGCAGCAACATGGATTATCGTACTAAGCAAAGTAAGTCAGAAGAAGAAAGACAAATACCATATGATATCATTTATATTGGAATCTAAAATATGACACAAATTAGCATATCTCCAAAACAGAAACAGACTTACAGAGATAAAGAACAGACTTATGGTTGCCAAGTGGGAGGAAGGGAGATTAGCACATGGATGAATAAACAACAAAATCCTACTGTATAGCACAGGAAACTAATATATTCAATATCCGGTGATAAACCATAATGGAAAAGAATATGAAAAAGAATATATATGTATATATAACTGAATCACTTTACTGTATATCAGAAATTAACACTTTACTGTACAGCAGAAATTAACATTATAAATTATACTTCAATAAAAATATTTTTAAAAAGGAAATGAAAAATAACAACACCTTCTGTTAATGATGGTATAGCTCATTTTGGATCATCCTTCCCACAAAATTAATTTTAATACTCTGGACAAAATTTAAAAACAACTACCTAGAGGAAGTGAAGAGTGAACAGAAGCAGGCTGAAGTTGGAGAGGAATAAACTCTTGGAATAAGAAAAGACAAGGAGGCTTTGAATGGGTTTCCGCTTTTATCACTGGGCCTAGTCAGTTCTTTAAGGAAGAGGAAAATTGAATACAAGTCTGCACTGCTACTTGTGAGGAATCACAGGACAACATTTATGATGATGGCTCCAAATCAAGAAAGGTATTACAGAATAAAGCGTTCGTTGCTCAGTCATGTCCGACTCTTTGTGACTCCACAGACCATAGCCCACCAGGCCTCTCCACCCGTGGAATTCTCCAGGCAAGAATATTGGAGTGGGTTGCAATTTCCTTCTCCAATTAGAGAATAAAGGTACCCACAGAAGTGGGGCTCTGAATTCTACATATAAGCTGCCAAAATCTTCAGCTGACCTGTTATCAAAACATATGTGGGGAAAACTTCAGGCACTCAAGTTAAGGCTAAAATAACTCATCAGAGATTTTTAATTGCTACCTGCCTATGCAAGAGAAATAGTTTAGAGTTTGAATTCAGACAAGTTAACTGCCTGCTTAAAAAAGAAATCAGAAAAAAAAAAAAAAAAAGAAATCAGTACAGGTGTACCTTGAAGATATTGCAGGTTCAAAGACCACTGAAATAAAGTGAATATCATAATAAAGCAAATCATGTGTATATTTTGATTTCCCAGTGCATACAAAAATTATGTTTACACTATACTATAATCTGTTAAGTGTTCAGTAGCATTGTATCTTAAAAAAAAAGTATATACCTTAATTAAAAAACAATTTATTGCTGAAAGATGCTAACCATCTTCTGACAACACAGAATTGCCACAAACCTTTTCTTTTTTAAAACACACAATATCTGATAAGCACAAAAAAGTGAAGTGCAATAAAATGTTATGTCTATAATATTTCACTAGTGGTAAAGAACCTGCCTGCCAGTGTAGGAGATGTAAGAGATGTGGGTTTGATCCCTGCATTGGGAAGATCCCCTGGGGGAGGATATGGCAACCCACTCGAGTATTCTTGCCTGGAGAATCCCATGGACAGAGGAGCCTGGTGGGCTGTAGTCCATAGGGTCACAAAGAGTCGATCATGACTGAAACGACTTAGCATGCACACACAGAATCCAGAGTTTCATTTACAGTGTGTAAAATGTTATCTAAAATTATTAGACATGTGGACAAATGAAAACTGTGATCCATACTCAGGAGAAAAGGAAATCTTTGAGAGCAACCAAAGATGATCCAGGTGTTGTAATTAGCAGATGAGGATTTTTAAAGCAGCTATTTTAACTCTGTTTATAAAAAATATACTCATAATTAATAAGCACAGAAAGTAGAAGCTGTAAAAAAAAAAAAGAACTAAATGGAAATTCTAGAACTGAAAAATATATAAATAAAAATTTTATTGTAAGAAATTATTGGTAGGTCAGAGATGACAGAGAGTCAGTGGGCTTGAAGATAGATCAATATAAATTTTATAAGCTAGAATAAGGAATATATTAAGGAAAAAGTTGTGTCTCAATGATTTGTTGGGCAATATTAAAAGATGTAACATACTTGTAATGAGATTACAAGTGTAATTATAAGAGGTGAGAGAAGAGGAAATGGGGCAGAGAAATAAAATTTTCTCAATGATGACCAAAACTTGCCCAAACTTGGTGAAAGACATGAATTTAAAGATTCAAGAGGCCTGGTGAACCCCAAAGATAAATACACAGAAAACCTTGCCTATAAATACTATAGTCAGTCTACTAAAAACCAAAGATAAAGAGAAAATCTTGAAAGCATCCAGAGAAAAAGACACAACCCAATAGAGGAAACCATGAATACAAATGACAGCATACATCTCAGAAGCAATAGACATAAGAGGACATTAGAATGATAGCATTAAAATGCTTGGGGGAAGAAACTGTCAACCTAGAATTCTATATGTAGTGAAACTATCTTAACATACTAAAAATAAGGACAAACAAAAACTAAGAATTTATCTTAAACAAACCCACATTATAAGAAATACTAGAGGAAGTTCTTTGAGCTGAAAGGAAATGGTATCAGATAGGAACTTACAGTGTTCCTGCTGCACCATCTACTGTTAAAGCCAAATTTTATGGCAGCTGGCAAAGGAGAAATGGTTATAAAGTCTAGCTCCAGTATCACTGTGTTTGTTCAGTCACTCAGTCATGTCTGACACTGCGAGCCCATGGACTGCAGCACACCAGGCTTCCCTGTCCTTCACCATCTCCCGGAGTTTGCTCAAACTCATATCCATTGAGTCAGTGATGCCACCCAACCATTTCACCCTCTGTTGTCCCCTTCTCCTCCTGCCTTCAGTCTTTCCCAGTATCAGAGTCTTTTCTAATGAATCAGTGCTTTGCATCAGGTGGCCAAAGTATTAGAGCTTCAGCATTGGTCCCAGTCCTTCCAGTGAATATTCAGGATTGATTTCCTTTAGGATTGGCTGGTTTAACAAGATAAAGAAGAGTTTATTTGGAGTTATAAGGCAAATAATTGGCAACTGCTACAATGATTGAGGAAATTTGTTTTGATTCTAGTTTGCTGAGAATGTGTACCAAGAGTGGGTGTTGAATATTGTCAGATGTCTTTCCCTCATCTTTTTGTTCAATATGACCATTTTTTCTGTTGTTACTGTTGTTGTTTAGATGCTAAATTGTGTCCAACTCTTTTGCAACCCTAGAGTAGCCCACCAAGCTCCTCTATCCAAGAGATTTTTCCGGACAAGAATATGGGAGTGGGTTGCCTTCTCCTTCTCCAGGGGATCTTCCTGATACAGGGATCAAACCTACCTCTCCTGCATTGGCCTTTACCCCTGAGGCACCAGGGAAACCCATTTTTTTTCTGTTAGGCTGTTATAATAGCTGCTCTAAAGTCCTTGTGTGTTAATTCCAACATCTGAGTCTTCTTGTTCAGTTCAGTTTAGTCACTCAGTCATGTCCAACTCTTTGCAACTCCATGGACTGTAGCACACCAAACTTTCCAGTCCATCATCAAATCCTGGAACTTACTCAAACTCATGTCCATCGAGTCGGTGATGCCATCCAACCATCTCATCCTCTGTCGTCCCCTTCTCCTCCTGCCTTCAATCATTCCCAGCATCAAGGTCTTTTCCAATGAGTTAGTTCTTTGCATCAGGTGGCCAAAGAGTCATCTTGAGGTCTGTATTAATTGTTTTTTTTCTATTTTATCCCAAATTTTTTTGTTTCTTTGCATGTGTAGTAATTTTTTATCATGTCCTCAGAGTTTTAGGTAGTATGTTATAGGGACTCCTCATTCTGTTGTCTTCCTCTAGAGAGTGTTGATTTTTTTGTTTTATCAGGTAGTTAAAACTGGTTAATCACACTGAACTTAAATGTTTTACTTTTTCCTATAGTCTTTTGTTGAATCTTTCAGACCTGATCCATAGCCCTGGTACATAATCTATGCTTTTAAGGCATGGCTCTTCGGCGATTTCAGTGGAAACCCTGAGAAGTGTATCAAGCCCTCTAACTAAGTGAGACTCAAAACTCCAAATTCCATCTCTGTGCTGGGTAGTAGCTGAAATCTCTGATCAACTTTTTCAGCCTTCAGTTTATTAGTTTCTGCAGACTTCTTGGAGTTTCTCCATGCATTTGCATTTCAGGGGTCAGCCAAGGATTTTAGATGAATCTGTGTGCATATCTGAGGTCTCCCCACTTTGGCTCTTTTTTCCATTCCTGTTATTCCATCATTGAATCCCATCCATCGTAATTTAATGTCTAAAGAACTAAAGTAGCCCATCAGCATTCTGGATTCAGTTCTTCCTTCTCAAACCATTCTCCATGCTGCAACCAGTTTTTGTTCATTCATTAACTCATTTGTCAAATAATTCATGAGCACACACTCGAAAGACAGTACAGTCAAGCAGGCAAGCTATTGCAGCTATAAGGTTGGCTTGCCTCATAAATTCAGCAGGTGAAGAGACCATAAGATCAAATTTATTTAGATAGTTTTTTATTTATGATACAGCAGGCAGCGTTGATTGTTCTTGCCCCCAAGTTCTGCGGTGATGCAGAAGCAAGTCCAGGTAGATGCTGCACAGGCAGTGGGACTGTGTCACATTTGAGGAAGCTTGAGCTTAGAAATCTTACATCAGGAATGTGAGCACACCTGCCCAAACTTTTCCCTCAAACAAGACGTTATCTTTGTTGTCCTTGGGCAGCAAGCAGATTCATCCTCATGCCTGAAGGGAGACACTATCTCTAGATTCCAAGGCCACTTACTGTGCAGACATCTTTGAAAAGACAGTCTAAGTAACCAGACAGGTAGAAAGACTATGAAGAGTCACCTCCAAACAAGTCCAGAAGCAAACCAAACTTACCTTAGGTTGAACTTTCAGAGTGATTTCAGAGATGATAGAAATGTGTCCATCTGTTCCCCTAAGTCCTTCCTCCTTCTTTTCATCTGCAAAGGAAAAAAGAAATCTCAGGGAGGTGATAGGTTTAAATTTACACAATATATATATATTTTTTAATAAATTTATTTATTTTAGTTGGGGGCTAATTACTTTACAATATTGTAGTGGTTTTTGCCATACATTGACATGAATCATCCATGGGTTTACATGTGTTCCCCATCCTGAACCCCCCTCCCACCTCCCTCCCCATACCATCCCTCTGGGTCATCCCATTGCCCCAGCCCTGAGCCTTTTTCTCATGCATTGAACCTGGAATGGTGTTTGTTTCATATATGATAATATACATGTTTCCATGCTATTTTCCCAGAACGTCCCACCCTCACCTTCTCCCTCAGAGTCCATAAGACTGTTCTATGCATCTGTGTCTCTTATTCTGTCTCACATATAGGGTTATCGTTACCATCTTTCAAATTCCATATATATGCATTAGTATACTGTAGTGGTGTTTTTCTTTCTGGCTTACTTCACTCTGTATAATGGGCTCCAGTTTCATCCATCTCAATAGAACCGATTCAAATGTATTTTTTTTTTAATGGCTGAGTAATATTCCATTGTGTATATGTACCACAGCTTCCTTATCCATTCGTCTGCTGATGGACATCTAGGTTGCTTCCATGTCCTGGCTATTGTAAACAGTGCTGCAATGAACATTGGGGTACACGCGTCTCTTTCAATTCTGGTTTCCTCGGTGTGTATGCCCAGCATCCACAATATATTTTAAATCTTTTATCCCACCACAAAATATAAGGCTGAAAATTTTAATTACCTTGGAAGTCTTAGACTTATTTTCTTTTACACTAAATTGGAAAGGTGTCTGCAAAGGCAGAATTTGTTTATAATTAGCAATTTATTAATCCTTTGAACAACTATATAAAGGAATTGGGTTAGATTTTATTGAAGAAGAAAGAATATATGTTGTGATTCTACCTGCAAGAGCCCTTTACCCAAGATGAGGAGAATGGGCCTATACTTGAAGAGGGTATCTTTCTTATAAGACAGTGTCAGTATACTGAGCGTCCCTTCTAAAGAACCCAGGCCATAAGGGTTTCTCGGATGGTAACAACTATCAAGGGAAGCTTCTGTGGCACATTCCAGTTTCCAGTGTTCTTCCTGCTAGGTACTGAGAGGCAGTTATTGGAGCAGTCCCCCCCTCCACCCCGCACCACCACTTCCTGATGTACGTACAGACTTGCATTGAACTTAATACTGTCGTCACAATGGCAACTTTGCATTGTTCGAGGAATCATTACTTGAAGCCTAGTTAGAGTCCTTCTGATTATTTTATAAGTATATAAATCCCTGTATGAAAAATTCTTCCTGCCTAAAATGACTAAAGGCAGTGGCACCCCACTCCAGTACTCCTGCCTGGAAAATCCCATGGACGGAGGAGCCTGGTAGGCTTCAGTCCATGGGGTCGCTACGAGTGAGACATGACTGAGCGATTTCACTTTCACTTTTCACTTTCACGCATTAGAGAAGGAAATGGCAACCCACTCCGGTGTTCTTGCCTGGAGAATCCCAGGGACGGCGGAGCCTGGTGGGCTGCTGTCTATGGGGTCGCACAGAGTCAGACACGACTGAAGCTACTTAGCAGCAGCAGCAGCAAAATAACTAAAATAGCTGTTTCCTATACTGGATAAACCTAATATATGGAGGGCCTGAAATTTCAGGTGGGCCTAGTGAAATGGTCAAACTTAGATAAAGATCAGAAATGAGGGATAGAATTTCAGATAGAAGGAATTGAGTGAGCCAAGACTGAACAGCAGAAATGGCCTTAGCATTTTTTTTTTTAAAGAAACACTAAGGAAGTTAATTATAGAAGAGAATGAGAGATGGATTCGTTTCCTGTAAGTTTCTTTCTTATTTAATCCTAATTCTTTTTGTATTTCACTTCCTTTCTGTCTGGTTTCCCCATACTTTTTTCCCCTATTTTACTTGTCTATAGCATAAACCTTTCAGTTTCATACATCTATAGGCATTATTTACTTATTTTGGGTGGCCTCCAGAATTAAAGTTGCCACACGTCCAGAGCTTGTCCTTTCCATTGAATATTCTACTCTTAAGTCATCAGAGTCATTCTTGAACTTGGCTGTATTACTGAGCAGACTCATTCATAAATTTAGTCTCCTTGGACTAACTAGATTTATTGTGGGCTACCAGAAATCCCCTTCAGATGTGCATGACTGCACTTGGAAGCTCTGAGCTTTACAGCCCTCTTTACTGCCATCTCTTCTAACCAGAGCAATATCTCTTATCCACTGGCCGAGGAGAGTTAAGGATGTGATTGGGAGTTTGAGCATGAAAGTAACGTGATGGGCTTGGAGAGCGTGAATGCAAGGTGTGTTGGAGGTAATAAGATAAGTACTTCAACACAGCTATAGGCAAATTCTGTCTCCCAAGGTATTAATACAAAACATAAAGCCCAATATATAGTTAATGTTTAGCATCTATTGCATTTGCTGAAGCATTATGAAGAACATATTGGTTACTCTGATAAATTAGGGTGAAAGGAGACTTGATTGGAAACACTCTCTGCTTCAAGTATTTTGTGGTTTGGGTGATTTTTATTTCTTGCTGCATTTCCTGGCATTTATTCCCAATGTTTTACATTACCCAGTAGCTTGATTTTTATTGTTGACAATTACAGTCTCAAGTGACTTTCTCCTTGACTTTGTGAGAGTTTTTTTCCCCCCAAGCATATTTCCCAGGTTTATTCTATCCAAGAAAAATGAGTGTAGTTAATAACCTGCTCTATGTTTCTTATTAAAAAAAACAATAAAAATTATAAAAGCTTAAAAAGGACCTTGAAAATCATTATGTACAGCATTTCCCAAAGCTCTTTCCTTAGGACAGGTAGTCTCATGAAATGTTGTGTGAAAAATGCATCCCATCGTCAGAGAAGTTTGGGAAATACTGAATGTTCTTTCTTGGAAATTCACAATACACACTAGCATCTTAAAGGCTCTGAAAAATGATACAGTAAAGAAACCTGTGTATTTTTTTTGAATCCAGGATTTTTCAAAATCATTTGATCTCAACAATTTTTAAGGCATAAACTGATAGCATCTTAACTGAAAGTGAAAGTCACTCAGTCGATTACTGACTCTTTGTGATCCCATGGACTATATAATCCATGGAATTTTGTAGGCCAGAATACTGGAGTGGATAGCCTTTCCCTTCTCCAGGGGATCTTCCCAACCCAGGGGATCAAACCCAGGTCTCCCACATTGCAGGTGGATTCTTTCCAGCTGAGCCACAAGGGAAACCCAAGAATGCTGGAGTGGGTAGCCTATCCCTTCTCCAGCAGATCTTCCTGACCAGGAATTGAACCTTGGTCTCCTGCATTGCAGGCGAATTCTTTACCAACTGAGCTGTCAGGGAAGCAACTTAAGGAATTGGTCAAAGACTTGGTAAATACAAGTTTATAACTTAATTGAATATCTTTATTTCAGAGCTGACGAAACGTGGGCCCTGTCTTAATCATCACATCTAAAAATAATATAAAAAGGCAAACTAAAAAGTGAATATTTTGCTGATGTTTGAAATAGTTTTAGACTATTGCTCTCTGTCTCTAGTCTATAACAATGTCAAATGTTGGTCCCTTGAAATTGGTTAGAGTGCTCTGGGTTTTGAAAAAACAGTTCAAGTCTGTTTAAAGCCATCTGAAAGGGGAATTTTCTGAAGCTTTTTCTATTCCCATGATTCTCACAAAATTCTCCAGTTCTTCCTAGTATAGAAAGTAATGGATCTTCCCTTAAAGAAGTGCTAATCCCAGAGTGATCATGTAAGACAGATTTTCCCACCTCTGATCAGGTTTTTTTTTTTTTTTTGCTATATGTGTGTGTGTGTGTATATATATATATATATATATATATTTTAGCATGCTTGGTGTTTTATACTCAAGGTGTTTCTTTTTCATGAAAATAGTGTACTGTATATAGGAAACACTCTTGGAATTTTTATTTTTCAGGACTCTATTTTGGTATATTTTTTGATCATTACCATACTTAGCTAAGTCAGATTTCACTATCATCAAAGAATATATCTTAGAATTAAAATCTCAAATTGCACTTGACCTTCCTGATTTGCAGTCAGTTTAAATTCGATAGTATCTCCCATCGTCTTAAAACAAGTGACCTCTTAGAATGCTACCATTTGTGGAGAAAGCAACTATAACAATAGGAAAAGGATGTGAAGTGAAGTAAAAGCCTGTATCATTTGTTTTAGCATCAAAAAAATCTATGAATAGTTTTTAATGCTAGAAATAAACAGGTATCGTAAATGGTGTATGGGGGTTCACATTAGTGTATCAGAAGTTTTTATGGGCACTCTTGCTGATTACTTGATGCAACCCTGTATATATTGTGCTGTGTTTTCTCAACTGCCTTTGTAAACACTGTGGCCTTAATAGATCATTTTGAAAGAAGCTACCATCCCACTGTATCTGTTGGTAGCCTTCTTTCAGGTTTCTGACATATCCTTAATCTGATGCTCAGCCTTGTCATTTGGATCAATAGTAAACCAGATAAGATGTCTTCTACTTGCAAGACTATGGCTATAAAAGGTATCTGAAAAATAAATTCACTTTTTATGTCCATGCCACAAACCTTGGGGGTACTAATTTGTCATTTGTCTCTCCATCTATCTGTAAACAGTCAGTTAAATTGGTTATTGATGAGAATAAGGTGAATTATACTTGAAACGAGTAATATAGAAATAAACTTCATAGTAAATTTCTTAGATTCCTACAAAAAGGTGACATCTTTTTAAGAGGTGGCATATCTTAACTTTAATCTCTATTTTAGAATGAGCAATTTGTTTTCTATATTGTTTTCTATTGTACATCAGCAATAATAATAATTATAATAATGTTGTACTTTGTAAAGCACTTTTAAATACATGATCTTATCTTCATAACCTCATAATGTATTACCAATTTTATAATTTGTAATGCATTTGTCAGTCATTCAGAAATTTTTATCTAGTACCTATTAATGCTATATGTATAATATATATATTATATGGCACCATGCTAGGCACTGCACATTCTGTATACAAAAAAATGTTGGTGATAATAGAAGAAATTACAATTGTAACGTTTTAGTATTAGAAGGAATTCCCCAAATCATCTCGAAACTTATTGCTTTACAGGAAGCTAACTTGCAGCTGGTTTGTGAATCATAGTCAACCAGCCATCCAGTAGCACTGGTTTTTTTCCTGTTATGTAAACTAATAATCTTTCTAAAGTCAACCCATAGTTTAAGTTTTTGAATCTGTGTTTCTTCGTCTATGAACTGACAATGATTCTGGCCTTCATGAAAGGGATATTATGAATATTAATAAAGGTATGATTATGGAGCATTTCAAAATGTAAATGCTCATTTGAGGATAAGAAACATGTCCCTTAGGGAAGAGACAGGGAGCGAGTGAATCAAAATGTAAGCCATGGTTCCCTCATGTTTGTGACGTGCAGGCTGCTCATTGTTTTTCTTTATATTTTTCTTCATCTTTGAAGTTTCTTTAATGAACATCTTGCTACTTTTATAATAAAATTAAGTTTTTTTCACTTGCTTCCCCTTCTAACTTTATATTTTGGAATAATTTCAGATTTACAGAAGAATTGCAAGAATACTGCAAAGAATTCTCATGTACCCTTCACCCAAATTCCCCAGATGTGCACATTTAACCACACGCACAGTGGTTTACTCTCAGTGTATATGAGTGTGAGACATTGTCTTCTCAACCATCTGGAGTAGGTTGTAGACACGAGCCTCCTTTGCTCTCACATCTTTAGTGCATATTTCCTATTAACAAGGACATCCTCTTAAATAACCACAGTTCAATTATTAAAACCAAGCAACTAACATAAATACTATTATCAAATCTTATTTAGATTTTTCCAGTGATCCAAATAATATCATCTATCTAAGAGAAAATCCAGGATTAGGCATTTCATTTGATTATTATATCTTTTTAATTTTCATTAATCTGAAACAGTTCCCTAATCTTCTCTCTGTGTGTTTGTGAGTGTGTATGTGTGACCACATATGACATTACATTCTAAGTGTACAGACCAATTATATTGTCTTTCATTTTGAATTTGTCTGATGTTTCCTCATAATCTAGATTATACATTTTTGGTAAAAATGTCACAGAAATGATGTATGGTATTCTTAGTGCACCATAGCAGAAACGCATTATGTTATTTGTCCCATTACTGGTGAAGACTTTGATCATTTGGATAAAGTGACATCTGCCAGGTTGCTCCAGTGTAACCTTACTTGCTTTCTTTTTGTGATTAATATGTATTTTGTGGAGAGCTCATTTGAAACTGTAAATATCTTCTTACTCCTCAAACTTTCACCCACAAGTATTAGCCTCCTCTGGCCACTCCACCTGAGTCAGTTATTATTATGATAGCTGCCAATAATAGTTTTTTTTCCATAGGCAAGAAGTGGATTTATTTAGAGAGAAACACACTCTGCAGACAGAGAGGAGCCCCTAAAATGTTATTTTTAATCAGTCACTGCTTGTTTCACATATGAAATTAGGTGTATAGTCTGATGGAAACTATAAAATGACCTCTCACGTTAAACAAAAAAGCTAAAAATAAGTGGAAGAGATTGTACCAAGAGGCTAAAAAAAAGCTTATATTAGACTTAGGGTAATGGAATTGTAGGTGATCTTTTTTCTTATTTTCCAAATTTTTAATAATTTTCCAAAGTTTTCAATACATATGCAATATGTAATTCATAATTTTTGAATTGCTTTCTAAAATGTGTATTTGTTTATATCTAATTGGTCCACAAAGAGCTTGACTGCTGCTGCTGCTGCTGCTGCTAAGTCGCTTCAGTTGTGTCCAACTCTGTGCGACCCCATAGACAGCAGCCCACCAGGCTCCGCCATTCATGGGATTCTCCAGGCAAGAATACTGGAGTGGGTTGCCATTTCCTTCTCCAGTGCGTGAAAGGGAAAAGTGAAAGTGAAGTCGCTCAGTCGTGTCCGACTCTTAGCGACCCCATGGACTATAGCCTACCAGGCTCCTCCGTCCATGGGATTTTCCAGGCAAGAGTACTGGAGTGGGGTGCCATTGCCTTCTCCGAGGGCAGTACTAAAATGTTGATTTAAGAATTGTGATGTGCTTGAATTTAGAAGGACTGTTAAACTAGAATTAAAACATAGCTGTGGCAAACAGGACACTTATCCTGGGATAAGTTATCAAATGGAACAATGAAAATAGTCTTTGATCTGCTGATGTTTCTTCCCCACTCTAACTGCTAAACTGCAGTATTATTTTTTTTTTTACCAACTCAGTTGCCTCTTTCTTAGTTTCAAGAGAAAAGGTCCCAGAACAGTGGAAGAAAGGTGAGGAACAGTACAGAGTTCAGGGGTTGATCTGTAGATGGAGGTGGTGTGTGATACGATATTTTGAAGATGGCTTAGATTTGAGACTAGAAGGCACATGTTTGAATTCAGGTATCACCATTCATTGTTGGAACCTTGGCTACTATTTTGAAGATGGGTCATAGTTATGAAGTCAGATAACTACTTAGTGCTCAGCATTTAATGAAACCCTTTAATGTGAAGCCTGAATGAGGTTCATTAAGGATTTCTGAGTGTAATTGAATTTATTTACATATTTATCTGTCATTTGTCTTTCCCACTATCTAAGAAATGCATCCATAGTGTGGGACTGAAGTAGAGAAGGCAACAGATGGATTCAATCAGTTGTTTGAAACAGTTTCCCCAAAGGAACATATCTTAGCCAAATAGATGAATTGATTTTTTTTTCAAACTGCATGTTAGGATCAATAGAAGGTATGTTGTTGAAAAACTAAAGATGGAGCCTACTACAAGACTTGGGGTGCTTCAAAGGAACCAGACTTAAGCAAGATTTGTTTGGATTTAGCTTCTAAATTTTGTACTAAAACAAGATTTTTTAAAAGTAACTGCTTTCAGTGCAACTCAGAAGACTGGTCAGGGTCAGTGAGAACAGACTAGGCAGATTATAGTGTTCATCAAACAATGAGAACACTAGGAGTAAATTCTTTCCTCCTTTGAAGGTTGTCATCCAACCTTCCTGGTATATTTTTGTATTTTTTATGCACTTGCCCCTCCTTGCTTGTACTACATTGTAATGTATAATGACTGTGCATATGTATTTTAAGTATTTTTAAAGCTTCCAAACCCCTTAGCAGAGTGTCTGATTCATAGTAATTACATAGTAAGGAACTGTTGAGTATCGAATGAATTATTGAATTAGCAAGTCTCACTCTTGATACCATTTTCAAATCACCTGCAGAGCATTTAGGAAATACTAATCCCAGAGTCTCAAATTCTGACTTCATTGACCTAGAATGAGACAGGCATTCTTTTTTGGTGGTTGTGGGTGCTTTTTTAAGTTCTTCATGGTTGAGAACTCTGATAATTAGGTTATTTGTTTAAACAATGATTCTCAAAGTGTGAACTCCTGGACCTAGCAGCACTGGTATCTCCCATAAACTTGTTGGAAATGTAAATTCTTACACCTCACACCAGAGCTAGTGAATGAAAAACTCTGAGGAAAGTCCCCAAGCAGTCTGTTTTCCAGCCCTTCAGAGATCCTGATGCATGCTAGAGTTTGAGAACTACTGATTTAAGATGAAATCAATATTTTCCTGTAAATAAAATGTCAACTATGAGAAACAAAATACATTTTATAATCAGCCCAAAAGGTTGTGCCAACTTAAAGCACCACTCTAAACAAATGAGGGTAGCTCACAAGCATGAGGGAATTGTACTTGTGGAAATAAGCATCACAGCATTTTACAGTTTTTTAATATTCATGTTTTTGTATGAAATGCTGTATACTGAAGGGACTAACTTTCACACTAATCTTAAAAAATTGTCCCTATCAAGCAGAAAAATCACATGAAAAATCCAGCATTGTATAAGGAAGCCTCAGAGTCAAGGATACCTTTCTATAGTTTCTTTTCTTAGAGAAAAGTCTGTCAACTTTTTTCTTGACAGTAACATTTTTTCTGTTGTGCTGTTTGACTATGTGCCACTTGATAGTTCTGTCTATTCCTATGGAAACCAAGTTAGTGGATGGAGCCAAGGCTTGGAGGAGGCATTGAAGAGAAATATTAGTAGAGTTCAGCCACAGAGCAACTAAAGATGTTGCCTTTCCTTCAGTCAAATCCTTCTTGAGAGCCAGAATCTGTTTTAAGCCAGAGAGATGTTCTTGGCTGATGTATTGTCTAGCTGCTCTGCCAGATGGATGAACATCTTAAACTTGAAAAGCGACAAATAGAGCTCCCATTCTGCCTTTGAAGTGCCATTCTTAGCCTTTGCTTAGAGGATTGTCAAATAGCTTTTTTTTAAAAAAAAATCAAGATTTGCTTAAGTTGACAGGTTAGTGATGTGGTTACCATCATAGGTGTTGAGTAATTAGAGATTTTATCTGTAAAACACTGTATTTAGGCTTGAAATCAGAAATTTAAAGAAAGAAGGAGAATGTCTGTGACTGGAAAAAGCAACACGGATTTCATTTCATTTCTGTAGCTCAGTAATTCCTGTAATCATTTCTGTAGCTCAGTCATTCAAAAACTTGGTTTTTAAAACTGTTTCCTGTAAGGATTCACATTAAATTAAAAAAAAAAAATGCATGAAACCAGAGTACAGTGAGACACCTAACTGGAGCCAAAAAATTATCCAAGCAGGCAATAATAATAAGGAAAGGCCCATCTTTTTTCCAGTTCACTTACACCCTGTATTTGATATGGTAGCAGTATCTCCTGGTCTAGGAAAAAGAACAGTATGGATCGCATTATACTAAGCTAAGCTATTTATATGGATACTTAAATTATGTTTATATTTTAGTTAGGATGTATAGATTGATTTTTCCAGTTTTATGTGCTTTCATTTGTGTGAGAAATTATGTTGATAAAACAGTTGACATAGCTATTAATATAGATGATTTATAACCTTGTATCTTGAATCCTAGCTGTCTCTTCCAATCTTCAGATGCGTATAGATTCTTTTCTTTTTCTACTTTTCTTTTTTGTTAGACGTCTCTGTATAGATTTCCCTCAGACACCCTAAACGCCACATGTTAAAAAAACAGAACTCAAAATCTACATCCTGAATCCTACTGTTCCTTCTGTCTTTTTAGTTGTTGACACCACTCTCCATTGGACCCATTCAGGAGTCCTCTTACATATCTCACAGCCCATCCTCTAATTTCCGCTTAGCTGCCAACATTTCTATTCTGATCGCTGCTGTAACCCCCTAACCAGTTGCACTGCCAAAGATTTGTTTGCCTCAAATCAATGCTTCACACTGCCTCCAGGGCATTTTCTAAAAACATAAATTTACTCACATCATTTCCTTAAACTCTTCATTGGTGCCCCATTACCTATATGATAAGTTTTAGACTCCATGTTGCTGTATTAGACTGTCCATTTTCTAGCCCCTACTCACCTCTCTAATCACATTTCACTTCTTATACTTCATTCATGTTGCAATAATATAGAACTATTTTCAAGGCCTAAGGTTTTATTTTACCCTATATACAAGATAAGAAGTTAGTCTGTTACTGCTTCATGGATGTTGACAATAGACACAAGCCTCCAGGTCAGGGACAAAGAAACTTATTATTCACGGCGTAGGAAAAAAGCAAGAGCACCCATCTGTTTGCACTGATTTCCCTTTCCCCAAAGAACCATGAGGGGGTTGCTGAAGGCCCAGATTGGTGCTGTACATGCAGTAGGTTTCCATCACAGTACAGAGGAACACTGAACTTCAGGAATCTACACTTTTGCAATGAGCAGTTAGTAAACCCAGAGGAAGAGAAGTCCTGTCCTTCAAATTGATTGCAGCAGACACAGCCCAGAGAAGCTGCCTAGGCCAAGAATGGTCAAGTCTCTGCATTTTGGGCATAAGAACATGCACGGCTGATTAGGACCCATGGTAAATTGCTTCTTCCAACAACCCACCACTTGGCCCGTCATGTTCTTCACGTGAGCATGCCATTCCATCAGCTACTGTGATTAATCTGACCAACAGAGACTAGGAACAAATCTGATTAATATGTCTCATAGCATTTAAGTGATAGAATTCTAAGCTGCAGGATGAGAACAACCTGCAGTATTGACTTCAGTGTCCTGGATTAAGTCCACTGTGACTAAGTACCAGGGGAGACAGCAGGTCTTACTTTGCACAGCCAAGATATACTCTAAGGCCTTTCTGTTATCTATTATGATACATGCAAGAGAGTTTGGCTGACCTGCTGATCTCTGTGTTATTGCCAGTAATTATAGGAGGCACTAGATGGGCTGAAAAACAACCCCTAAGCCCAGTGGAGAAATATTTCCTTCTCTCCTCCAGATATAACATAAAACCTGAAGAGGCACAAGTCACTTTAGTTCAGAGTTTGTTGTTAAACATGGATCACCATTGGCTTTCCAGGTGGTGCAGTGGTGAAGAACCTGCCTGCCAATGCAGGAGACGCAGGTTCGATCCCTGGGCCAGGAAGATCCCCTGGAGTAGGAAATGGCAACCCACTCCAGGATTCTTGCCTGGAGAATCCCATGGACAGAGGAGCCTGGTGAGCTACAGTCCATAGCGTCACAAAGAGTTGGACATGACTTAGCGACTGAGCATGTACACACACATGCCACCCAGCGGGTGTACCCACGAGGCCAGCCTGGGATTACTCTTAGGGTATGAATCTTACATTTTCAAAATAGGTGTGTATAATCCCCCACTCCTTTTGTCCTGATTATTTCCCAGGAGGCTGCCATGAGGACATGAACTCTTTCTGAGGGTGGCCATGTACAGTAACCAAACTACCTCTCTCTTAAGTGTGTGGATCAGGAAGAGGTAACAGAAGTAGAGTTAGAAATCTTTGTGAATTTGTTTTTGAGGAAGCCATGCCTGCTCCTGATTATTTCAGATTCCTGGAAAGAGTATGGGGCATAGAATGTCCATCAAATATCTTAACTATTGGCCCATTTTTGGATGGTCTTTGTGACAAAGGACACATCGTAGTCAGATGGTATGGAAACCCAAAACATGAAAAACACTTTAGGTTCATGGGCCTCAATGCTGTGGCTAGTATAGGCTAATCAGACTGGAACAGTGACATTGTAACCTGAAACATGTCTGCAATGATGAGGCATAAGGTGTCCCTGAAAGGGGTTGGTTAAAATCTCTGTCAAGAATGGGCAGGAGTGATACTCTTTTAAAGTGGCCTCCTTTATTTTAAGAGAAATTGGCCAACTTAGAAGAACAAGCAAGTCTGGTTTGCAGTGGTAGCTTCTACATCAAACATGTACCTTTTACTGTGGGTCCAATCTGTGATGATGGATTCATTACCATGTTTAGTGCAATGATGAACCCAGGAGGCAAATGGCCAATGACCTTGGCAATATAGGCTTATTCAGCAGCCTGATGCCAGCTGGTCTCATAAGAGAATAGGCCCTTACTGTGGGCATCTACATGACTGACCGAGACTGTTCAATTGGCAGCTGGAGTTTATCTCCATAGTTTGAAGCCCCATAGAGGGATGTCTTTAAACTATCATCTATAGTCTTCCAAGTGCCAGATCAGATGACTTGAACATTGACAACATTCCATGAGTTAAAAAAAGCATGTCCCATCCTTAAGAGTAGTGTCTAAGTTAAGGACAGTGGCTTTCACTTCAGCCCAGTGGGCTGACCCATCGTTAGCATAGTCAGTCTTCCAGAGTTGTCATTGAGATTGGACTGCCTCCCAGTTGTGGTTGGACTGCCTCCCAGTGGATGCCATCAAGTTTTAACTTAGCCAGATCATCAGAAAATCAGGCCAAGGCATTCAGGGGAACCTCTATGTATTGAGGGCACCAATAAACAAGCGGCTTTGCTTTAAACAGTGGCCACCTCTACACCCATTGCTTTGTTCTCATTACCAGACAAAGCAGACTATAGCAGGGATTGGGTACATGGCGCAGTTGGCTCTGCATTATTACAAAAGGCATTGCATTCATTTTCACTTTTGAGCCATTGCTCACTCAAATCTCAACCAAGGGAACGTCTACTGTTTTAAGTCCACCCAAAGTTTTATATCAAATAGCAGGGTCTCATTGCTTTCAGCATTTATTTCCACTTTGGAGATTCCTTGGCTCAGCAACCACAGCCACACTGCCTTTCAGCTTGCTGCCTCATTGTCATGCTGTCATCTCTTTCTCTGATTGCCCAGAGGAAGGTGAGCCAAAACCAAGGCATCATTTGGGCAGATTCTTTTAATCCTACTCCTCATCACTGCGTCAATAGACAGGTCAGCGTGGTCCCTTACCTCCCCAACCCTGCCCACCATGTGGGTGTGTGAAGATTCCGCATGGAATCTTCTCATCCCTGAACCTGACCTGCAGGGCCCTTGTCCTTACTCTTTGAGAAGACTATGTCTCTGTCAGCATCCCCTCCTCATTTCCTGTGATGTCAGGTGTTGGATTTAATTTATCCTGCTTCCCTGCTTTTTTCTTTGTATGTACCAACTTACTACAAGGTAATGAATTAGCTGTGAGTACTGGCAGAAGATATATGAATACCATCAGAGACAAAAGAGCTTACTACTGGAAACACAGTAGAAAGCATAATCACTTGGCATCTTTGCATCAGTTCCTTTAATGCCAAGAACCAGGAGGCATTGCCAAGGCCCCAGATGGACACAGAGCACACAGTGGGTTCACATGGCATCTGAGGGATGCTGAATTGGGGCATATCACTAGCTTTACTACTTACGTTAGTAAATACTAAGCAAGACTGCTCTTGATCTAATGTTCAAGGAGACATGAATGTCCCACAAGTTTGCTTGGTACAAAACCAACTCCAAGAAATGGCCCAGGTAGAGAAGTCAAGGCTTTGCATTCTTGGCACACTTAATAAGAACATGCAGGGACACTCCAGCCCCATGGCAGAGTGCCTCTCCTGACACTACTGTGGTATTTCTAAGACTGATTTGTGTCTGCAGCCATTACAGGAAAGCTTGATATAAAGAGGTTATTGATATTTGTGGCCTATATACTTCCTGCTGCTACTAAGTCACTTTAGTCGTGTCTGGCTCTGTGCAACCCCATAGACCGCAGCCCACCAAGCTGCTCTGTCCCTGGGATTTTCCAGGCAAGAATACTGGAGTGGGTTGCCATTTCCTTCTCCAATGCATGTTAAGTTGCTTCAGTCGTGTCTGACTCTGTGTGACCCCATGGACAGCAGCCCACCAGGCTCCTCTGTCTATGGGGTTCTCCAAGCAAGAATACTGGAGTGGGTTGCCATTTCCTTCTCCATATAATTCCTAGGGATAGTGATTTTTATTAAAAATTAATATTGTAAATGCCTTGAGAGTTTATAAATATGTAACTATATAGATATCATTAGAATTAATAATAACAAATCATGTTCATATTACTTCCATTTCAGTTTTAAATAATGTATCTTTTGGCGGTACAGAATGATTAGGATTTAGAATAAAATATGGCAGAATGCCTACCTTACGTTTATTTGTGCTATTTTATATAAATAGATAGATAGATATAATTGCAGTTATAATATTTCCAGGACAAAATTATACACAAACCTATAAATGAAAACAAAATATAATGAACATTTGGTGGACAGTTGTTTTCTCCCTCAACTACCATGAGAGTAAATATAAATGCTGAGGACATAGAACAAGAGTACATAAGGAAACATACAGGTTTGGGGAAAATATCTGGTCTCTTCAGTGTCCCAGTGGGGAAAAGGGCTGCTATATGCAGTCCTGTATTCACACTAAAGCAAAAAAGTTACTTAGAATTTGGGGATATTCTTTGTCTTGACATGAGGCTATAACTTTAGAGGAAGCTGTTTTAGAGAAGTGGCAGGAGCAGGACAAAGATCAAGTCTTGGGAGCAGGAAGCTATCCACTAGCTCAGTGACAGTACCTGTGGTACCCCTAATATCACTAGACGTGGGGTTGCAAAACATCATCATAAATACAGATTCTTAAATGGACCAGGAGCTGGGTGTTAGCAGCTATAAAGGTGAGCAGAGAGAAAAAAAGGAGAACAAAACAAATAAAAAATAACAGCAAACAATCTTCTCTGCAAAATGAACCTGCAAACAAAATATATGAAGAAATCTAATGCTGAGACAGCAAACAATATCATTATTTCAGATAATGAATTTACTCCTAGCAGAAGTGTGTCAACAAAGCAAAAAGAACAGCCACACAAAGAGAGAAAATATTTGCTAAATAAGTCAAGAATTAATATCCAGAAAACTCCTACAGATCAGTAGGGAAAAAACAAATAGCTCAGCTGTGAAATGAGTAAACAACACAAAAAGGCTGTTCAAGAAGAAGAAACAAATAGCCAACAAAGACATTCCATCTCAGGAAGGGAAGTGAAAATTAAATCCATCTCAGGAAGGGAAGTGAAAATTAAATCCATGATAAGACACAATTATGTACCCATCATATTGGCAAAAGTTAGCAAGTCTGACAAAACCAAGTGTGGAGAAGATGTGGGGAAACAAAATTTCTCAAACATAACTGGTGTGAAATCTGACAAAACCAAGTGTGGAGAAGATGTGGGGAAACAAAATTTCTCAAACATAACTGGTGTGAATGTAAATTGGAGTACCTACTTGAGAGAACAGTTTCAGCCCAGCAGTTTCAGAAATTCTGGTACATGTACCAAGAGATATATACGAGAAAATTCATTCCAATATTGTTTGTAATAGTGAAAAATGAGAAACCAGCTAAATATTCCCTTAGAGATAAATAAATATACTATTTTCATATGACAGAATGCTTTCTCCAGTGAAAAATGTATGAACCAAAGCAATATGGATATATCTCAAAAATATTGCTTTGAGTAAAAGGTGGCAAGTGATTCCTGGAGGGCTACTTATATAAAGATTGAAAACATACAAAATAATGCTGTGTAGTTCATGAATACATGTATTTGTAAGAAATAAAATATATCAAAACATTCATGGGAATAATAATCACCAATTTCTCCAAAGATAAAAAGGGAATAGAACTGGGGAAGGGCATAAAGGGAGTATTAACCATATATGTTATATATTTCTTAAAAATGAAAAATTAAAATATCAAAGTATTTCACTCAAAACATCCATATCTTTGTTATTTAGATTAAATGACTTTTCCTAAAAAAAGGAGTTCATCTTAGCAAATTGGACAGACAAAAATATGAACTTAAGTGGCATTTTGAGTTGATTTGTTTCTCAGATTCATTTCAAGTGCTGTTCTCCAGGTCAGAGAGCTTTTTCATTCTCTTTTACCCTTTCAGATGTTATACTCCTTTTCATGTATCTGAGGAAAATCCAAATGTCATAATCATTTACATGACAGACAAAAGAAGATCATCATGTTAATAATTATAGAAAGATTAAGATGAAGATTATTAGTACCTAACAATAACAGGAACAACAGAAAACCCCAAACCGAGAAACGACATCTTATTCAGTGTTTCAGAGCCATTAGGAAATATTTTCACATTTGCGTGGCATAATAGACCTCATCATATCAGAGTTAATATCATTTTACTGCTGAAATAGGACTTTTTTGTAACTTGAGTTCTCATTTCTGCTTACTTGCCTGCAGAATTTTCTAAAGAATATATACACTTTTGATCTATTATCTGCTTCACTCTTATACTATCTCCTACCCAGTCAGAAATTATAATAGTAGATCCCCTGTCTTCACCTCAGGATCGTGTCATGTGGCCCTAAGAGATGATACTAAATTCTTAGTATCAAAACAAAAGTCATTGTGTCATAATAAACCTGAAAACGAAAGAAGTCCTGATTTGGAGCAATAGTGAGGAAATGTTTAGACATTTTGTTTGTTTGCACTTGTATTGAGGGGGCTTTATGGGAAACAGAGTAACCTATAACATGGGTCCCCAAAGGCATACAGTCTTCAGGGGCTTATCCAAATAGCTTGCTGCCTGAAACTAGTATTTTCCTCTTTTCCACTGGTACTAGAAATACTCTCCTGATTTTAGCTCAAAGAGTTGTCTGTCCCCTCTGTTCATTCACCAGGCTTCCCTGGTGGCTCAGATGGTAAAGCGTCTGCCTACAATGCGGGAGACCTGGGTTCGATCCCTGGATCAGGAAGATCCTCTGGAGAAGGAAATGGCAACCCACTCCAGTACTCTTGCCTGGAAAATCCCATGGACGGAGGAGCCTGGTAGGCTACAGTCTATGGGGTCGCAAAGAGTTGGACATGACTGAGCAACTTCACTTTCACTTTCTGTTCATTCTCAGAATTGAGTTTGTATACACTGAGCATTTAACAGATGCTTGTTCATAAAACCAAGGAGGTTGATCTTGGTCCAGTGGATTATATTGTTTCTAGTCCCAGCATTTATCAATAGTATCTCAGTTGGTCTTATGTCCTTTGGAATAGGAGAAGCTAGCCTGATCATGCAGGAGACCCCGGTTCAATTCCTGGGTCAGGAAGATCTCTTGGAGAAGGGATAGGCTACCCACTTCAGAATTCATGGACTTCTCTGGTGGCTCAGCTGGTAAAGAATCCTCCTGCAATGTGGAAGACCTGGGTTTGATCCCTGAGTTTTATCTCTTGGTTGGGAAGATCCCCTGGAGGAGAGCATGGCAACCCACTCCAGTATTCTTGCCTGGAGAATCCCCATGGACAGAGGAGCCTGGGGGCCTACAGTCCATGGGGTTGCCAAGAGTCGGACATGACTGAGCGACTAAGTACAGCACAGCAACACTCCCCACTAAATTCCTATTGGGTGTGTTCTTTTTGGTTCTGTATCACCTTTATTTGAAGGTATAGACATTTTTCTCAATGTAAAAAAAAAAAATCAGAAAAGTCATTATATAGAACATTCCATCTGTTTTTATTTTCATCTGTTCCTAACCTTGGTTGTCTCCTTAATCACTAGCTGAGCTATGTATACTGTGTTCAGTCGGATCTTTCTATCTACTTGCCCTCAGTCATGGGCTATTCTTGGTTCTACTTGACCATCTGTGTTTTGTTGCCTCCTCCACATTGGAAAACTGTTTGTAATAAAATTAGCAAACACCACTGAGCATTTCCTTTGTGTACTGTTCTAAGTACAAATATTACCTTTATCATTTATGCATGATAATCTCAGGTACTGTTATTCCTCTTTTACAGATGAGGAAATTAGAAGCACAGGAAGATACTTTATTTGATATGTAAAAATTTCCCATGATACTTCTGTGAGGAACAAAGATGAAATCTATGTCAAAGTAAAGTACATTTTACTTTTGTCAGCTTTGTAACAAGGCTCCAAGAATGTTTGTTTAATGATTGAGTAATTATTACTGAAGTGTACCATGTTTTGTGTAAGTAGAACCCCCAGAATAATGTGGAGTGTAAATATAATAAGCACTGTGTCTATAACTCAGTAGCCACTCCCTAACATATTCTAGTTTCTTTCTTCTCCTTCCGTTTTCCCCTTAATTTCAAAATCACAGTGATTGTCTGATTGACTATCTTTAAAAGGTCATGATGAATTATTCTGTAATATTTGAAATGTTATGCTCAGAAAGGTCAAACCTTATTTTTTTGGTATGAAGTACCACATAGGTTTGTTTTTCTTGGGCATTTTCTTTTTTCAAAGAAAGATGGCAAGAGATTTAGAGCAGGGTGCCCTCTTGAGGAAATTTTAGTACCTTCTCAAAAACTGGAACTGGCATTGGGTGAAATGAAAAAATCCAGATAAATGATGTTCACTATGAATGAAGCTCTGATAAATATTTAAAAATAAGAGTAACCAAATACCACATATTTGAGAATTAATATTCTTAACTGTTATGCGCTAATTTAGCAGCTGTCAATAAGTTTTAAATAAAAACAAAAAGCTCTAGAAGATATTTTACTTCCTTTCATTCAATCCTTCAAGTAACATTTATTAAGCACCTAGTCTGTGCTAGGAACCATGCTGAGCACAGTGATCAATAAAACATAGCCTCTGCCTTCCTGATGCTTACTACTTGTGAGGAAGATCTCAGTAAAGAGAAATTAACATATATGTGTAACTATAAACTGGGGAAAGTGCTGTGAAGGAAATGAAAAGATTCTGCAATAAAGAAGAATAAAATTAAGTTCTCCGTAGGGTGGTCAAGGAAAACCGCTCTGAATGGAAATAACTGAGCGGCATCCATGTTTTTCAGTCCATTCCAGGTTTGCCCATCTAGTGTAGACAGCTTTATGGACCCTTTTCCTAGTTTTGTTCTCCCTTATTTCAGCCTCTACCCTGGAGCTGAGTTGAATCCTGCCTCTGCCCCTGTAGGCAAGCAGACAAGTCTCATTCTTCCTTCCTCACTTCCCTGTTGCCTTAGAGCCTCACATTCGTTACAGCGGGAGTGGGGTTGGGAGTGCTCAATTAAAAAGTGTCTTCCTTATTAATACTGATAGCCCCTGATAGTAGAACATGAAAGCATTATAATTATATTACTTAAAAGCCACATTTACAACAATGCTAAGGATGTAGAGGGTGTCAGTTCAGTTCAGTCGCTCAGTCGTGTCTGACTCTTTGTGACCCCTTGGACTGCAGCACTCCAGGCTTCCCTGTCCATCACCAACTCCTGGAACTTGCTCAGGATCATGTCCATTGAGTCGGTGATGGCATCCATTCATCTGTCATCTCCTTCTCCTCCCACCTTCAATCTTTCCCAGCATCAGGGTCTTTTCAGATGAGTCAGTTCCTCACATCAGGTGGCCCAAGTATTAGAGTTTTAGCTTCAGCATCAGCCCTTCCAATGAATATTCAGGAATGATTTCTTTAGGATGGACTGGTTGGATCTCCTTGCAGTCCAAGGGACTCTCAAGAGTCTTCTTCAACACCACAGTTTCAAAATCATCAATTCTTTGATGCTCAGTTTTCTTTATAGTCCACATCTCACATCCATACATGACTACTGGAAAAACCACTGCTTTGACTAGACGGACCTTTGTTGGCAAAGTAATGTCTCTGCTTTTCAGTATGCTGTCTAGGTTTGTCATAGCTTTTCTTCCAAGGAGCAAGCGTGTTTTAATTTCATGGCTGCAGTCACTATCTGCAATGATTTGGAGCCTAAAAAAATAAAGTCTGTCACTGTTTCCATTGTTTCCCCATCTATTTGCCATGAAATGATGGGACCGGTTGCCATGATCTTAGTTCTCTGAATCTGAGTTTAAGCCTACTTTTTCACTCTTCTCTTTCACTTTCATCAAGAGGCTCTTTAGTTCTTCTTCACTTTCTGCCATAAGGGTGGTGTCATCTGCATATCTGAGGTTATTGATATTTTTCCCAGTGATCTTTATTCCAGCTTGTGTTTCATCCAGCCCGTCATTTCGCATGATGTACACTGCATATAAATTTAATAAGCAGGGTGACAATATACAGCCTTGACGTACTCCTTTCCCAATTTGGAACCAGTCTGTTATTCCGTGTCCAGTTCTAACTGTTGCTTCTTGACCTGCATACAGATTTCTTGAGAGGAAAGTCAGGTGGTCTGGTATTCCCATCTCTTGAAGAATTTTCCACAGTCTGTTGTGATCCACACAGTCAAAGGCTTTGGCCTAGTTAATAAAGCATAAGGAGAGGTTTTTCTGGAACTCTCTTGCTTTTTTGATGATGCAAGGGATGTTGGCAGTTTGATCTCTGGTTCCTCCGCCTTTTCTAAATTCAACTTGAACATCTGGAAGTTCACGGTTCAAGTACTGTTGAAGCCTGGCTTGGAGAATTTTGAGCATTACTTTGCTAGCGTGTGAAATGAGTGCAATTGTGCAGTAGTTTGAACATTCTTTGGCATCTTCACATCTTGGAATGTGAAGTCAAGTGGGCCTTGGGAAGTATCACTACGAACAAAGCTGGTGGAGGTGATGGAATTCCAGTTGAGCTATTTCAAATCCTAAAAGATGATGCTGTGAAAGTGTTGCACTCAATATGCAAGCAAATTTGGAAAACTCAGCAGTGGCCACAGGACTGGAAAAGGTCAGTTTTCATTCCAATCCTAAAGAAAGACAATGCCAAAGAGGGTCTCAGAAGATGAAAAAGACAGGCTGCCCTGCCTGCCACTATGCTTTGAGTAGAGAAAGAGAAATAGGCATGAGGACAGCAGAGAATTTGACCATGGAATATAGTTTGTTCATGTTGACTGTGAAATATACATGGAATCTACAAAATGGTACCGATGAACCTCTTTGCAGGGCAGGAATAAAGACATGGACATAGAGAACACACTTGTGGACATGGAGAAGGGAAGGAGAGGGTGGGACAAATTGAGAGAGTAGCACTGACATATATACACTACCAAGTGTAAAATAGATAGCAAATGGGAAGCTGCTGTATAGCACAGATTGCTCCGCTCAGTGCTCTGTGATGACCTAGATGGGTGGGAGGGGGGAGGAGGAGCTCGAGAGTGAGGGGAAATATGTATACTTATAACTGATTCATGTTGTTGTCCAGCAGAAACAAACACAACATTGCAAAGCAATTATACTCCAATAGAAATGAAAGAAATAGAATTATCTGTGGTACCAAGCATATTGAAGTCTCCAATCAGAATTCGAAATATGGAAGTAGATCTCAGGGAAGAGTTCAAAAGCACTACTCTTCAAGGGTTTCAAAGCTCACACAGGCATACTGTATAATGGTTGACCTAAGTACCATTATGTGTTAGTGGTTCAGTCGTGTCTGACTTTTTGTGACCCTATGGACTATAGCCCACCAAGCCCAACCTGGGTTTCTTGCATTGCAAGCAGATTCTTTGCTGCCTGAGCCAGAAGGGAAGCCCAAGTACAATTACAGTCAGTCCATCTGGAGAAAGAAGTTTAGCTAGAACTTCTTTCTCCAGATGGATTGATTGTGCCAGATTGGAGGGTTTAACCCATGTGGACAGCACTGCCTGCAACTGGGTGGCCCACAGTGACTTCTGGGTTGGTGTTTATGTGACCATATGAGTCTGGGACCTGAACTGTGAGGAAGTTCCTTATACCTTAGTTGTAACTATAAATAGCTCTCTTCAAGAACACTAACCACCTTCTTATTAACCAGTTGCTATGGAAAAAATATTTAACCCCTTTGAATCTCACTTCTCTCACCTCTAAGTTGGGGCTAAGAATCTATTTACTTCACAAAGTTATTATACTTTGAATATAAATAATATATGCTGTGCTGGTCAGATTGTGCTGAAACTAATACATTCATACTTTGTTGCTACTAGGTAGCAATTTGAAAGATATACCCAAAACCATAAAATGCACAAACTCCTTTGACCCAGTAATTTTGTTCCTGGTAATTTATTCTATGAAAAAAAAAAAAAACTATGTGAAAAATCATATACATTGTAGCATTTTCTATTCAAAAAGTTATAAACAATAATAGAATGATTAAATAAAATATCTTGCCTTAACACAATGAAATATTGACCAACCCCTAAGGAAACTATAGGTATGTGGAAAACAGTTGGAAAAAAACATGAACAAAATAAAACAACTGATAGTATAGTAGAATTTTAAGTATTTTTCCTTTTATTAATTTATCTGAATGTTATTACTCTAGCAGAATAATTAAAATGCTTAAAGCATTTTAAAATTAAAAAAAAAATTTTTGGCTCCAAACTAAATTTCTTCTTACTGTCTCTTATTTTTCATTTAGGGAAATTATCGTTTCATGAAACTCTTACTTACACGCAGAGCAAACTGGATGCAGAAGGATCTGGAAGAAATGACTCCTTTACACTTGACTACTCGGCACAAGAGCCCTAAATGTTTGGCACTTCTGCTGAAGTTTATGGCACCAGGAGAAGTGGATACACAGGATAAAAACAAGGTAACAGACTATCAGAATCGAAGACAAGTAGAACAGAAAGCAAACACTTTATTTTATGATGTGAAGCCTCAAGGAAGAAGGCCTCAATTACCACTGGTACATGTAGAACAATTCCAAATCTCCACATGCCCCAGTAAAGGATTTCACTTAAACTGTGTCCTGCCAGCAACTGTAGTGTAGTGGGTAGTATCATCTTTTCACATATGGGGAAACTGAAGCTCAAGAAGATCAAAATTCTACCAAAGATCCAAGTGCCAGGACTAGAATGTGAACCCAGGCCTGTCTAACTCCAACTTGTTATTTGACTGCTAGTCATGATAGTTGCAATTTGTTGTGAAATTTGTGGTGACCAAATGCCCCCAAATAATGTACTTAGTGCATAATTGCTTTAATGTCCTGGGCTTTAGCATACTTCTTCTTGGGTTTCAGTGTAGAAGCCACTACTTGTTCTGTGCCCATCAACTTACTTAACCTCTGTACACCTCAATTTTCCCATATGCGAAAAGGGGATAACAGGGTTGTTGAAGATAAAATGAGATAATATATATCAAGTGTTTAACACAATGCCCAGTGCATAGTATGCTCTCAATAAATATTAGCTGTAAGATTATTATTAATTTCATTTTGATTATAGTATTTGCTCTGACATTGTTATTGGGATTCATTATCTTCCCTGCTCTTGAATTTGAACATGTTGTATACATTGGTCATTGTTTTGATAAACACTCTGATTATTCTTTACAGGAAAAAAATGTGGTCTTTAGTTAGACAAAGGCAGTCATCCTCTTCCTTTTCATCAGGCACTTAATCATAGAGTCTTGCAAACTCCTGTGCTCTCATGTAATTAAAACTCTTATAATGAAGTCCCTGGGTTGATACTCAATAATCTTTTCACCCCCATAGTATTCTTAATGTGATTTTTAAATTTTGTTTAGTAGTCACTCACATAACCTGAAGTTCTGAGATCAATTTTTTAATTTTACAACTACTGTAAATTGATGTTATTCCTAACTCCCAGCATTTGTAGTGCTAATATTTCACTGAGAATTCTCTGGGCATCCAGTGGTTGGGACTCTGATTTTCACTGCTGAGAGCACGGGTTCAGTCCCTGGGTTGGAGAACTATGATCCTGCAAGCCATGTGCTATGGCCAGAAAATAAATATTTCACTGAAAAAAGCACTTTTTTCAATCCACAAAGACCCATTAATCACTTGAGTAAAAGTCCTTTACTACCTTATGCCATTGAGCAGATTGCTTATCCTCCTCATTCTCAGTTTCCACATCAGTCACGTGCAAATTCAAGAGTACTCATCTCCCAGAGTTGTCCTGACATAGACTACAGGAGAGAAAATATCCAAAAGTCTTACAGCAGTACCTGTCATGCAGTAAGAATTTGGGAAAAGTTTGTTGTGTTGTCACTGTTCTGTTGTCAGTGTCGTTTTGAGAATCTCTCCATTTTGCAGCAAACAGCTCTGCATTGGAGTGCCTACTACAATAACCCTGAGCATGTGAAGCTGCTCATCAAGCATGATTCTAACATTGGAATTCCTGATGTCGAAGGCAAGATCCCACTTCACTGGGCAGCCAACCACAAAGATCCTAGTGCTGTTCACACAGTGCGATGCATTCTGGTAGGTATAATGGATGGCCTTACCCCCAAAAAGAAATTATGTTATGAATTATCCACTGTATGCAAAAGCATTTTATAGCACACAAGCAAATTATGATGCAAGAGTACAACAAAAAACGTGTGAGCTCATCAACAAGAAATAGAGCATTTTAATACTGTGATTTAAGACCACGTAGAAATTTTCTATGTGCCTGCTTCCAAAGGCGTTCTCTCTCCCTATGCCATGCTCATTTCTGTCCCCCATCAGCTATTTTTCTGAGTTCATATTTATCATCCCTGACTTTGTTTTATACTTGTTCTTATCAAATAGTAACTAGATGTAAGTGAATAAATACATTTAAGATATAAGGAATAAGGAAACAACAAATACTTTTGTACTCATCACTGAGTGGAGGAGCCAAGTAAATCACTGTTTAAGCTCCCTGGGTACCTCCAAGTAGCATTCTTTTCTTTCCTTTCGCAGAGGCAGCCACTACTGTCAATTTTGTGTTTATTATTCTACTGGTTTTCATTATAGTTTTGCCACATATGTTTGCATTCCTAAACAATGTACTGTTTCATTTTTAACATTTTTGCATTTTATAGTCATAGAATCATACTGTATGTATCCTGGAACATCCTTTTCTCTTGCTCAGTGTTAAGTTGTTGGTTTTAATCTGTGTTGGTATGTGTAGCTGTAATATATTAATTACTTTTTACTGTTATATGCTGAATAGTATTCCATTTTTTGAAGATTAAATGACACACATTTTTCATTCTGTTATTGACAGACATTTGGAACTGTTTCCAATTTTTTTGCTATTTACAACAGTGCTGCTTTGAACCTTTTTTAAAAAGTCTATCTAGGGTATGAATTTAACTGGTTGTTGCAAGTGTATAGAAATGCAGTTGATACTTTTGGCCATTAATTATATATCTAACCAACTTTCTATACTTAAGAATTTTGAATGTTTATCAGTAGATTCTTTGAGGTTTTTTAATCATTTCTTCTCAGATTACAACTTACATGCTGTGGTAGTCTAGTGTTTGGTCCTATTTGCTTATAACACACAAATTAGACTTTTGAAGATATTATTGTTTTATTTATACAATGATTAATTTATTTCTACTTGTATGTTAACTGACTCCTTTGCTGTGCATTTCTCCTTGGATCTCAAATTTTCCTTCTAGAGTTATTACCTTTTCCCCTGAAATACAATTCTTAGAACTCCTATTAGTATAGATGTATGGTGGTTAACTCCCTGATTAATTCAACTGTTAAGAATTAACAGTTTCTGCGTTTCTACAATGCTCTTGAATATGTAGTTTTTCTGTATACACAATTCTAGGTAGTTACTTTTATCAGCTCTTTCAGACTGTTATTTTGCTGCTTTCTGCCTTTCATTGTTCCTCTTAAATAGTCTGTTATTTGTCTAATTGTAATCCCTTTATAGATTATCTTTTCGCTCAGCGTGGTTTTTAAAAATTTTCTATATAGTATTCTACAGTTTTACCACAGTGTGTCTAGCATGCCTTTTTTTTTTCTTTTTTTTGTGTTTAGTATACATTCTGATTATTGCACCTCAATTCTGGAAAATATATATCCATTATCTCAGTATTGCTTCTCTTTCTTTCTCTCTACTCCTGCCTATGGGGTCTCCAATAATACATATTTTAGACCTTTCCATCTTACTTTCCACGTCTCTTAACTTTTCTTTTACATTTCTATCATCTTGTCCCATCTTGCTACATCTGGGTAATTACATCAGATCTGCCTTCCAGTTTACCAAGTCTTTCTTCAGCTGCATCCATTCTTGTTTACACTATTTGTTTAGTCTTCAATCTTAGTGATTGTGTTTTCACTTCTAAAAGTTCTCCTCGGTTCTTTTTCAGATCTGCCTGATCATTTTGAGAGCTTTTCCCTTGCTTACTTTTTAATTTTTTAACTGTGCTGTGTGGCTTCTGGAATCTTAGTTCCCCCACCAAGGATCAAACCCATACCCCCTGCATTGGAAGCACAGATTCTTAACCACTGGACTGCCAAGGAAGTCCCCATTTTTTATTTTCTTACATGTTTTATCATTAATTATTTTATATTCTTTATGTGTTAATTCCAAAATCTGAGGTCTATGAAGGGTGATTCTCACTTATAATATCTTCCTTACAGATTTGGCTTTTTTTCCTCTCCTTTATAAGTGCATTTAAGTCCTTGGGAGACTCAAGGTCCTAGAATGCCACCATGGTAATATTCTACTTCTTTTTTGAAGTGTTTTGTAATACCTTTCATACTCTTCTTTTGTAAAATAGGCTGACTGTATAGAGAGCTCTAAACCTGGAATGGCCCTTCAGAGAGTTCTTAAATTGGGACAGGCGGGCTTGACTTTGGGTATGACCTGATCTGTGAAGGGACCTGAGGTGGGTGAGGGAACTCTCTTGAGCTAAAGCAGTTCCAAAAAGCTGACAGTAGAAGATCGTCTGCTGGCAGCACTTTCAGCAGCTGTGGAGGTAGGGAAAGAGGGCCTAAGCAGTGCATCATATCTCCACCAAGATCCAGTAGAAAAACAAATAAATGTTGTGAACTGTCAGTTTAAACCAAAAATCTAATGACCATGTGATAAAAAATTTCAACCTCATTCATAAAAGAAATATAATTTAAAGCATCAGTGAAATGCTTTTCATACCTATAAGGGGAAAAATGTTTTAAGTTTGACAATATCAAGTGGTTAATTTGTGTCAGCATGTGGGGAAATAAAAGCTTTTACACATTGTCACGGATGTGTTAATTAGTACAGCCATTTAGAAAGCAGTTTGGCGGTACCTAACTGAAGATGCAGATATCTTTCAACCCAGCAGTTTCCCTTCAAAGTATCTGGGCTAGAGAAAAATCTCACATATATGCCACAAGGAGATATGTAAAGGAAGTGTGTTCATTGCAGTATTTTTGTTAATAGTGGAAAACAGTGTAAGTAACCTAAATATCCTTCAGTAAGGCCTTCCCTGGTGGCTCAGAAGGTAAAGAATCCGCCTGCAATGCGGGAGACCTGGGTTCCATCCCTGGGTTGGGAAGATCCCCTGGAGAAAGGAAAGGCTACCCAATCCAGTAATCTGGCCTGGAGAATCTCCATGAACAGAGGAGACTGGTAGGCTACAGTCCATGGGGTTGCAAAGAATTGGACATGACTGAGCGACTTCCAAGAGAATGGATAACTAAATTGTGGTTTAACAAATAGACTAGTATCATTACAAATACCCAAATGTATTGTGTTGAAATAAAAAAATTCAAAAATATAATTTTGAAAGAAAAAATTCAAGGATATACATGGTATAATGCCTAAGTATAAATATTGAAAACACATACAAAATTTATCTATTGTTTATGGACGTATACACATGAAGCAAAAATAAAAAACATATGGCTTTAGCTGAATCCATAACACATTAAAAAAGTGCATTAGGAAAAGTGTTGATTCCTATTTAATCTTGATAGTACAAGTATATTTATTTTTCTGTACTTTTTATAGTTAAATATGAAATTAAATTTTTTAAGATTTAGACTGTATACTTTTTTCTAAATTTTATCACTTCTGCTGAGAGAGAATATACAGGTTTCAAAAATTGCTCAGTTAATACTTACATCAATTGTGGCTTTTTTTGAGGATTCTATGTATGTCTGAAGTCTCTGGTTCCTTAAAAATAGGATGCTGCTCCAACAGAGTCTTTACTGAACTGGCAAGACTACGAGGGTCGAACACCTCTTCACTTTGCAGTCGCTGATGGGAATGTGACAGTGGTTGATGTCTTGACCTCATACGAAAGCTGCAATATAACATCTTATGATAACTTATTTCGAACGCCGCTTCACTGGGCAGCTTTGCTAGGTGAGTTGAACTACTTGAGTACAGGAAATTTTCCATGGCTTCTCCTCGCCCTGTCAACTCCCACCTCCTATTTAATTGTTTTAATTTTTAATTAATATGTAGTACTTTGTACCTAAATTCCTCTGTTGTATGCTTAAATTTTAACAATATAAATGTATTCTCTGTTATATGTTAATTTCAACGTCATGTCTTTTTAAATTTTTATTATAAAACCAATGTGCATTTGTTAACAAATGTAAATATAAAATAATCTTCACATTTAATGCCTTTGCTTTTTTTGGAGAAGGGCTTTAATTTTATGTTTCAGCTAATACTATGATATTTGATTTTCTTTTCTTCATATTTGCTGATGTGCCTTTTACTTAACATTTTTGGGGATCACTTTTTTATATGGGAGACTATATATGTGTATCTGTCTGAATTTTGGCAATCTGGGAGTCTTTCTCTTTTAGTGAAGGAGTTTTGCCCACTGACAGTCATTGTTACACATTGTACAATTTGATCTTTTTTCTGTTATTCTGATTTTTGAGGATTAGGTTTTTTTCCCCCTTAATTTGGGGTTTTTTCCTGATTTCTTTTGTTTTCTGCTTTGTGGTATATGGATTACATTGTAGCTATCTGGTTTTGAATTTCCTGATGTTTTAGGAGGGTTTCTAGGTTTTACTAGTAGTTACTTTTTAATTTATTAAAAACTTTCTTAAGCCTAAGCCTGAGTCAAGAGCAAAACTGCATTTACTGATTCCCTTCTATTTAAAATGAGGAATTTGGCATACTTTCACTTATACTCTTTGGGTGTTTGTTAATATGATCTGACAGTTATTATTAATATTAATGATTATAAAAAGATTATTATTATAGACTTAGTTTTTAAATTACATGTTATCTCTTTTTAAAATGATTCTTATGTTTTCATTTGCTTTTATAGTCAGATTTATAATTATTATTCAGTCTTCAGTGTTTAGTTTCATCCCTTTTCCTCTGCATTTTTGCAAATTTGTCTGCATAGCACTAAACTGAATTTTCTTTTCATGAATTCTGCTTTCTTTCTGCCTCTTATGATTATATTTTAGGCTATATTTTGATTTCCTTCTATCATCCATATTCCTTTTTATCTCAGCTTTTTGTATTTTTACCTCCTTCCATTACCCTTTCATTTTAGATTATCTTCTTCTTAGGATACTGTTTCACTTCATAGAGACCATCTCTTTGTAAAAGTCAAGAATGCCAAACTGTTGCCTGAAATTTTCTTCTGGATCCTTCTCTAGATCATTTTCTGAGGTATGCTCTTGTTCCTTCTGATGGTGTTCCTTTCCCCCTGTCTTAGAGTGTTCCATAAAGCCTTTTCTGAATTTTCCTCCTTATCTCTCAAACAAGATGAGAGGTATTTAGATTGAGTGTGTGGCATAAATTGCCCTTGGACCCTACTTTTGCCCATTTGTGTTATGGAGCACTCGATCTCAAACTGCAGCTGGAGAGCAGGCAGAGGAGCCCAACTCCCGTGCAAATTCCTGTTTTTCTGCCTGGCGTTCATGCAGTGTATTCTTGCTCTGCTAATGTGGCTTCTGTGTCATTGCCTCGCTTCCTGTACACTGAAGCAATGGCATGTATGAAATTCAGTTTTCCTAAATATACTGTTACCAGGTCTGTTCATTCTTTGATCCTTTCTACAGTCCTTCACTTGGGGAGACCTCCTCCACATCCTCCAAAATGGACTGCAGAGCACTCTTTTCTACCACCACCTCACTATTCCTGCCCACTTCTGGGGTTTGAAATTACTGCCTAGCTGTTCAAACATTGGGGGAAGGAGGTACGAAGTGATAGACAGAAGGCCTCACAGGTCACAAGAGACTGTCTTATAGCTGGTCCACCTGAATTGCAGAAGAGAACAACCATACAGCTCTGATCGGTTGTGCAGTAGAACCTGGAGACTAGAGATAGAGAGGGCCTGGGTTCTGACACCTTCCCTCCCTCTTGATGGGCAGTTTTATAAGGTGAACCAGGGGATGCAGTGAGCTGGTACCAAATACAGTTTTTTCTCAGTCTGGCAATTATAATAGTCATTTCCTTGTTTATCAAAGCGTTGAGTTTTTAGTATTTAAATTTTTGCCTTTGTGCTACCTAATCATAGTATTTTGATAAGAAGTTAGAAGAGGTTGCACTAGGGACTGCTCTTCGGAAACCCTTGTGAGTACTGGTTTATATACTAGTGATTTTTCTTACCCTTTTGCTTTAAATAGACTATAAATGAATCAGTCCTTTTGTGTGATAACTACCTTGTGTCTGCTTTCAGGCCATGCACAGATTGTCCATCTCCTTTTAGAAAGAAATAAGTCTGGAACCATCCCATCCGACAGCCAAGGAGCAACACCCTTGCACTATGCAGCCCAGAGTAACTTTGCTGTAAGTAAACCATGACAGTTATCTCCTTTTAAATTAAAATGTTATCAACACAGTATAATTCCATCTTCCTCACCTCCCCTAATGCACCATTGAATAGTACACTGAATACTCAGATTGCTAAAATACCTTAATTTCCCACTTTTCTTTCTCTCTGGTATCCACAGCAAATATAGCTATAGTTCTCTGTCCTGGCACTCCTAAAAATCTATTCTACTTACCACCTACAGTTTCGGTAAACCTTTATCTTTTATTATCTCCCAAGATCTCAGAAAAATACTAAGTATTTTGAGGTGGGGTTCATTCTTATTATGAATAGATAAGAAATTCAGTTGGCCCACTATAGTCAATCTATGGAAATCAGAATTCAATCCATAGTTCAACACAGGCCTATGTAAAAACATGTTATCCCTATTTAGAGATGAAGAAACCAAAGTTCCAAGAGATTAAATGATTTGCCCACGATGTTCTTTTTTAAATATACTTTTGTGTTTTTATAATTTTATTTATTTATTTATTTTTGGCTGTGCTGGGTCTTCATTGCCGTGTGGGCTTTTCTCTAGTTGGAGCAAGTGGGGGCTACTCTCTAGCTGTGGTGTGTGAACTTCTCACTGCCGTGGCTCCTCTTATTGTGGAGCACAGGCCCTGGGGCACGCAGGCTTCAGTAGTTGTGGTGTGTAGGCTCAGTAGTTGCAGCTAGTGGGCTCTGGAGCACATGCATGGGCTTAGTTGCTCCATGGCATGTGGGATCTTCCCAGATCAGGGATCGAATCCATGTCTCATGCATTGGCAGGTGGACTCTTTACCACTGAGCCATTGGGGAAGCCCTGTCTAAGATCTTGAACCCAACTCTTAGATTCCAAATTTAACTATGTACAGAAACTAGTAGTTAAGTAACTGTGCTAATGAAAGAAAGAAAGAATACTAGTACATTATAGACATTTTTTCAAAGAAACAGTTGCTTTAGATAATTTGCCAATTACAGAAATAGTTTTTTAATAATGATGCAAAATCTAAGCTCAGTTTCAAGTCCCTTGATCTCCTTTAGACTCTATTAACTTGCAAGAGGTTGTAATTCCCTTTTTAAAAAACACTGCCACCAACATCAAAACCCCATTAAAACCCTTGTAAGCATTCATCACTTAGAAGGCATACTCAACAAAAGAAATGTTTGCAAACCCCCAAAATCACCAACATTAAAAAAAATTTATTTTTTTATTCAAATCTACTTAATAAGCACCTACACTAGCTCCTGGGAGCTAAGCTATAATACCACAGTAGCTCAACAACTAGTTTTAAGACTAGGAATCAGTGTGTGTTGCAGTAAAAAGAGTGTGGTGATTTAACCCTGGATTCTACTTGTGTGTTTGCTACCAATGTTTATGTGGCCTTGAGCCTTAATCTCATCTGTAAAGTGAGGAGCTGGAATAGATGAACCCTTACATTTTTTCTTGCTCTAAAGTATTGAGCATCAACATTTTATACATTTTTAACCAACTCATAGCTTCCAGAAATTGTTTTTTCTGAAACTATTTTATCTCCATTCAAGCAAAAGTGTCTATGATCTTCCTAAAAGTTTGTAAGCATCTGAGTTTTGAGGAAAGATGCAATTTTAAATGCTATGAATATTGTTGTTATTTAGTCTCTTAAGTCATGCCTATCTCTTTTCAACCCCATGGACTGTAGCCTCCCAGGCACCTCTATCCATGGGATTTCCCAGGTAAGAGTACTGGAGTGGGTTGCCGTTTCCTTCTCCAGGGGATTTTCCTGAGCCAGAGATCGAACCCACATTTCCTGCATTGGCAGGTGGATTCTTTACCACTGAGCCACCAGGGAAGTAGCTATGAATATTAACTGCCATTAAAATTGTCAAGCACTATAAGAATTATTAAGGGTCCTCATTTTTGTATGATTCTATAGAGGAAGGACCTAGAATGCAGGAATTACCAAATAAATACTTGTTAGATGAATTGAACACTGTGCTTCTCAGTAGCCACTGCTCATCATTTGATAAATCCATTAACTATTTAAAAAAATAGTAACAAAGTACATAGTTTCTTCTCTGCAATTAAGTTTTTAAATTTAATTGAGAATAATTATTCTCAATTAGAATATTGAATGAGGGAATTAAGTTATATTTTGAAATGCTGTGAAAACTAAAACCAATACATAAGGACAGCAGATTGTTATTTTCAATGGAAATTATAATTTTATTATTCATAAAAAGATAATTTCATTTGATTCAAAAGTAGACAAAAAAATACTTTGCTTCTTAGTGGAAGTCACATATAACACAGGTTTTATTGCCATAGAAAATGCCACTCTCATGTCTCAAATTTTTAAATGTTTTCTTATAGGAAACAGTTAAAGTGTTTCTAAAACATCCATCAGTAAAAGATGATTCAGACCTTGAAGGAAGAACATCCTTTATGTGGGCTGCTGGGAAAGGCAGTGATGACGTCCTTAGGACTATGCTGAGCTTAAAATCTGACATTGACATTAATATGGCAGACAAATATGGAGGTACAGGTAAGAACTGGCAGACATATTCAGCTTTCATTCAGGCTTCAGAGTATAGATGGTGCTATAATACTTGCAAAATAGTAAGTTGAAACCATTGTTTCTAATCTAATATTATTTGACATTGATCTTTACTTTTTAAGTTTAGGTTGCCAGGATATCACTCCAACAGCTTTATTTTTCTAAATATTACAGCTAAAATTAGCCTATGTTTTTATCAAGGGAATTTTGGCATTTGATTTACAAGCCTTGTTGCTCCTTAGACGTAATTGCAGGAACTCTTCTGATCATTTATCTTTGCATAAAAAAGCATGAACTTGTGCTTTAAAAACTATGCATACTTAGCAGTTATTAACTAAATTTTCAAAAATTTAGAAGTATATTTTAAAGAATGTATACATCTATGTATGTTCTCACCAGTCTCATTTAATATGCTCTTTTCTCAGTTTTGAACAGCATTACTGTATCCTGAATCTCCCATTTCATAGTTAACCTCCCATGGCTCTAGAAGCTTCAAAGCTTCGAAAGCTCTTACTATATGCTTCCTTTAATCTCTTTTTCTAAGAAGAGAGCCCTCAAACGATGTGTTGATTACTAAGAGAAGTACTTGTTTTTTTAACACCCATTGTCACCTTGGGTGACACAGCTCTTCCTTGTGTACTGCAGTCAGCCCTCCATATCCAAGGGTTTTGCATCTGTGGCTTTGGAAGGCTGACTTGTACTGTACCATCTCATAGAAGGGTCTTGAGCATCTTCAGATTTTAGTATCTGTAGAGACTCCTGGACCCAATCCCACATGGATAACAAAGGACACCTGTATATACAAATTACAAGTCAGAAAGAAAAAGCACAGCGCAGAAACACGGAATGGAATAAAACCTCAGCTGCGAGCTTCTCAATGTTATGTTTTCTTATACATGAAAACATTCTAGAGCCATTTGCACCTACCTATCATCCTAGATAAGATCTTTCTATCTTTCTTGATCACCAAAAACAGTTCATATAGCAATTGGGGGACAGAGGGGAATGTGGTTGCTACACCTAATATCTCCCTCCCTATACCTAGACCATCACACCTTCTGATTTTTTAAAAAGAGTTTTTAGGTAATATCAATTTTGATAAAGGCTTCAACTTGTAAAAGTATTTGTTTATCAAAGTTTTGCCATAGACCTTAAGCTTCTTAAGGAGTATTATACAGACACATAAGGCATTGAGTTTATAAATGATCTGAGTATTTAATTTTTTTATCAGACTTTTATTATTATGCAGTCTTTATCACTGGCGTCGGTCTTTGTTTAACTTTTCATGTATTTTAATAAAGTATGGGCTAGGATACTTGCATTCTTAACCAAAGTTGTCTTTCTGATGTGCATCTTAGTTGGGGTTGAGACCTAAATTTTCATATTCATTCATTCCCTGGGCTCTTTCTCTTAAGGAGATTCTATTATATGTCAGTGATACATACCTTCCTGACATTTCTATGCCAGTGAGTTCCTTTCCATCATCCCTTTAGAGAGCTGTTTTTCCTTAATTAAAAATGAGTTCTTATCAATAGCGATCTCTAAGTATTATTTGGATCAAATAAATCAATTATAAAAAAATTTACAAAGCTATCAGGAAAATGTGAACACTCTCTGGGGTATATCTGATGTTACAAAACTTGTGTTAACACCTTTTAGATATGAAAATGAGCCTATATTTTCTTTGCATTGCTGGGGCTGGGGTTCTGCAAACCACATTTGCTTTTTGCCAGCAGGGGAGTCAGCCCACAGTGGGCAGTACAGGGAGACTGGAAAGCCAGAAGAGGAGCTTGGGATTACAGCTTCCTGTTTGCTTCCTATTCTTGTATTTGTTTTTGGTTCCTGTCAGCATATCCTAGTCAGTCTTACTCAGCAGAGCACTGATCGCTTATTCTAGTGGCAACTGTTAATTCACTTTGTGGTTTTTCCAGCACTTACAGGACCTGCCAAGCAGAGCCCCTCCTCAGAGGTCTGAGTCTCAGCTCTGCAGGGCGCCTCCTCTAAGCCTTTAAAGTTGTAATAATTCCATCCTCTTCTTTTTGTTCCCTCAGTCTTAGAATTGCTAGCCTCTGTGATACCTTAGTGTTTCCTTTTTGCTTTTTTAGCTCTTCAGTACAAGGCTGGCAATCCTTCATATTTAATTTTGTTAAAATATCTGAGAGATACTGTGATTGATACAGTGGCTGTGTTTTAAAAAAGAACCCTTGTCTTTCAGCCATACTTACTAAAATATTCGCAAACAGAAGGATGTGACTCTAGACTTTTCTTCAAAACAGTCAGAAGTGGGGGAATGGATAGCAGTTAAATGAAACAAGATTAGCCAACAAGATCACTGTTGAAGCTGGGTGACGGCAGTATTGAGTACACTAGACTCTTGGCTTTATTTATCTTTTTTTGTAGTCTTCCAAAAAGATACAAGCATCCCTTGTTCATCACAGCACTATTCACAATAGCCATACAGGGAAACAACCTAAATGTCCATTGACCAATGAGTTGATAAAGAAGATGTGCCTTTACATTTGAATAACAGTTGAAATTCTTCATAACATAAAGTTATTGAAAAGAATTTTTTAAGTTGCTATATAAACGTGTTTTTTTCAAAGAAGGAACGATGATTGTAGTCTAAAATTGTTTTAAAATAAATGAAAATAATCAGAATGGGAAATTTCCTTTAACAAGATCCTTAATTCTATCTTTTGCTCAATTGAAATTTTGTCTTTAAAAAAAAAAAAACTTGACATTGATATTTATCTGAAGAGTATCTGTTGCATACTTGATGCCACATTACACAATTATAGAATTTTAGAATTAAAAAGTACCTTAAAATTACATCTAATCCAGGGTTTTCTAAGCTGTGTTCTTCAGACCAGTACCTTCCCATATCTGTTGCATACTTGATGCCACATTACACAATTATAGAATTTTAGAATTAAAAAGTACCTTAAAATTACATCTAGTCCAGGGTTTTCTAAGCTGTGTTCTTCAGACCAGTACCTTCCCATAGAGGTACCTAAAGTGTTGCTGAGGGAGTGGGTGCTTGAATGGGTAACCCCTACACCTACACTAGCCAGAACCACTCACCTCTTAACTATTTTTTATGTTGGATGTTTTATAAAATTTCATTTGGGAGGGAGAAAAATAACATTCTTATGGTCTTAAATGTGAAAATCACTGAACTATCACAGATGTATCATGTGCCTTAATCTGCCTTATAACATTCTCACCAACATTTTTCACCAAAGACATCTCCTCACTGTCTTTCAACCTCCATTTGAACGGCTCCAATACAGAGAACTCATTACCAAAACTTCTGTCTTTTATTTTGGCTGTGCCATGTGGTTTTTATGATCTTAGCTCCCCAACCACAGATGGAACCTGGCTGGGCCCTTGGCAGTAAAAGTGCCGAGTCTTAACCACTCAACCACCAGGGAATTCACCCATTACTTCCATCTTAATCTCACTCTATTAGGATGTGCTGCCTTATACTGAGCCAATATTTTTCAAATTGAATGTTGCTTTCTGTGTTGTCTTCCACACGACATGCTTCAGATACTTGAAGGCTTTCACACCCATCTTGTCTAGGCCAATCTATCTTTCAGGCATTTAGGTCAGGCTTTTCAAACTCACGCATGCATAACAATTACTAGAGATATTGCCAGACTAAACAGAGATCCTACATCAACTCCTGTCAATAAGTCCTGTTGATTCCGCATCCAAAACATATTCTAAACTTTTTATGGTTCTCTCCATCTCCACTCCTATCACCCTAGTTCAAGCCACCACTATTTTCACCCAGTCTACTGTACTAGTGTTAACTGGTCTCCATGCTTACATTCTAATTTGCTTGAATGCATTCTCAAAATGGCTAGTGTGATCCATTTAGAACATAAATCAAACATCGCTCACCTACATAAAGCCCTTCAGTGTCTTCCATCACTCTGACCTGATGGCCATTTATGATCTAGCCTTTTCTACCTTTCTGATTTACTGCACTCTCACTCATTTGCTGCAGCTTCTTTGCCTTCCTTAAACACATACATTCATCCCTATCCTTGTTCTCGTTATTCTTTTTTGCCTGAACTAATCTCCCTTGAGAGCTCTGCTTTGCCTCTTTTTTTATGATTTAGTCTGAGCTTATATGTCAGCACCTTGACAAGGCTTTCTCTAACCACCAGTCAAAAGTAATCCCCAGGTCACTTCACGTATCAAAATAGTTTTTACTTCTTTAATTATACCATCTATCACCATCTAACACTTAAACATTAATCCAGTGTTTTTGTTTTGTTCTGTTTTGCTTCTTCTATGAAAATGTAACCTTAGCTATTTTGTTCCCTACTGAATTCACAGCATTATATTGTGTACCCAGCCCATAGTGGCATCTCAACAAATCCCCAGGAATCTGCATTTTATAGGCACCCCAGGTTTGGTCCATGGATCACACTTTATGATAAAAAAGAAAATAAACTAATTAAAAAAAAAACAAAACATTGTCCTAGACAGTATAGAGCCATAATTCTTAGATAGAACTGGCCTGGACCTCTAGACAGATACTCTGAAACATTGAGAAGAATTTAGAGAGTGATGACTTAAATAGAATTTAAAGAGTAATCTAAAGAGTGATGACATAAGCACCAGAGGGGAATAACATTGGCAGGAATCAGTGCAACGTGAAACTCACACATAGTCAAAACTGCTCTTTCAACCCCTTACCAGAGAGGAGACCACATTCCACTCGTTTTTTTCCTCCAATCTTGAAATGAATTGCTCTTTTTAAAATTGGGCCCTGAGGAAATAGCTGACTTGCATTTGGAATCGAGTTCTATGAATAATGCTCTCAAGGCAGTAAGATGCACACACTTTCAGTACCAGGTGGGTACACAGACCAACTGCAAGAGTACCACAGGTAACCAACTGAAGAACCAGTAGATTGATGGCTCCCATCACACAACCTCTCAGAGGCATATACTGATTGTGAGTGGGTTGGTGGGCAGAATTGCCTGCATCATTTAAATCATTTCTCTTTGTCATTTTTTGTTCTCTTGCTCTCTTAGAAAGAGGAAAAGATAATAAACTAGGAACTGAGGAGACCGTTTCAGACCAACAGGGTAGAAAGGAAGAAAATAGTGAGATGAGAAAGGTAAAAGGAAAGGAAAAGTGGGAGTAATAATACATACCAATAGAAAGGAAGATATAAAGAAGTGTATACAAGTGAAAAATAGAGAATCTTGAAGATTAAATTGCGTTTGGCCAAAATGATGGGAAAATCAAAAGAGGAAGACATACATAGTTAGGATAATAAAAAGGTAAAGTTGTTATTTAAAAGTTCTTCACTCTCTTTTGCTCCCTTTTTAGCTTTACATGCTGCTGCACTTTCTGGCCATGTCAGCACCGTGAAGTTATTATTGGAAAATAACGCTCAAGTAGATGCTACTGATGTCATGAAACATACTCCACTTTTCCGAGCCTGTGAGATGGGGCACAAAGATGTGATTCAGACACTCATCAAAGGTTAGTTATTAAGAGGGCTCATAACAAGTCAGTCTCAAAATGTAGGATTTCTTACATTCACCTTTTGAAATACAGCTTTACCTGGCAGAGAGCTGCCTGGGTGGAAGCATGGAGGGAAGAGCTTGGCATCAGGAAACTCAAAATTCACTCCTAGCTCCACCTATTAGTAGCTGTTTGATTTGGGGAAAGTCACTGTATCTGCCTGATCCTCAGTTTCACTTCATATAAAAGGGGAATGATTTCTATCCTGACCAACTCCCAGGCTTATTGTAAAAATCTGAAATAGATGATATACATGAAAGCTTTTTGCTAAAAGTAAAGCATTTAAAGGACTGTTATATTCTTTAAACTTTTCTTTTTTTTGATAAATTCTCTCTATATTAGACATTTTCACTATATTTTTGCTTTTTCAGGTGGAGCAAGGGTGGATCTAGTTGATCAAGATGGACATTCTCTTCTACATTGGGCCGCGCTGGGAGGAAATGCAGATGTTTGCCAGATCCTGATAGAAAATAAGATCAACCCAAATGTGCAGGATTATGCAGGGAGAACCCCACTGCAGTGTGCTGCATATGGGGGCTATATCAACTGCATGGCAGTGCTCATGGAGAACAACGCAGACCCTAACATTCAAGACAAAGAGGTAAAAGTTCTAGGTCTTTTCTCTATCGTTTGCTCCGAAGTGTTTGCAGCATTGCCTCTTTGTTAACTAAAATTAAGTAAAACAGTTTGTCAAGTGAAGAGATATCTCACAAATCTGTTAGTTAAAAGTGATTTTTATTTGTCCATGTTCTCTTCTAGTCCTTGTGCATATGTGTATATAATTTTTAAAAGTCATAGAATGGGGATAATTTTATAACTTTCATAAAATATATAGATACATGGCATATGTATATAGGTATATAAATATGTATATATGATATGATTTTACAAACCACATTTTGTTTTGCTTGCTTAAAATGATCACCAATATTTTTTCATTTGGTATAGAATCTTCTTCATAATCATGGATGCTTAATATTTCAAAGTTCTAAGAGCTTTTTGTTTTACAACTCATTCAGTTCTCACAGCAAGTCTATAAAATTGCCTTTATTTTCTATATTTGAAATTTTTCACTATTTCATTGGTATTTATTCTCATCTTTATTATTGCCTACCATCCACTTTTATAGGTTTGATTTAATATTCTTTAAAACATTCTTTTGATGAATTTTAAATCACTGGTTTTTTTCAATATATATATTTAAGCATGTTTGTTACTCTAAATGCTGCTTTAGCTGCATCTTACAAATTTGGATAAACTGTACCATCACTATCATTCAACGCAAACATTTTCTGATTTCCATTTTGATTTATTATTTGATTTATGAATTAGTTAAGTGTATTGTTCAATTTACAGGCAGTTGGGCATTTTCTCATTATCTTTTTGTTAATGATTATATTGGTGTTCTATTGCTGCTGTAACAATTACCACAAACTTAGTGTTTTAAAACAAAACAAATTTGTCATATTACTAATCTGAGTGTTAGAATTCCAAACTGTCCTAAAGATCAAGGTGTTGCCAGGACTTCATTCTCTTTGGGGGCTCTAGGAGAGAATCTGTTTCCTTGACTTTTCTAGCTTCTGGATGGTGCCCACATTCTGTGGCTTGTGGCTCCATTTCTCCAGCTTCAAATCTAGCAGTGACTGGTTGACTTTTTCACACTGCATCACTCTGACATTCACCTTCTGCCTCTCTCTTTAACTTACTCTAAGGACCTTTGTGATTACACTTGGCCCAACTGGATAATGCAACTCAAAGTCAACTGACTAACAACCTTAATTCCATCTACAACCTTAATTCCCCCTTTCCATTTAATATAACATAGTTACAGATTCCAGAAGTTATAAAGTGGACATCTTTGCAACAGATTGCCTTATTCTGCCTATTGCACTGATCTGTAGCTTAAATTTTACTTTAGTTTAAAAAAGTATTCTGCATTATTTTAATCTTTGAAAAGCTTTTGAAGCTTTCTTTATGTTCCAGCATGTGGTTGATTTTGGTAAATGTTCTGTGTACACTTGAAAAGAATATTAATCTTGTCATTGTCCAATACAGTGTTTTATATACATTTTACATTGTATTGTTCATGCTGTCTATACCTTTCCTACTTTTAATCTATTTCTGCTATCAACTATTGTATGATGTGGGTTAAAAACGTCCCACTGTAATTATAGATATGACTGTTTCCTCTCTTAATTTTGTCAGTTTTTATCCTGTATATTTGGAGGCTCTGCTGTTAGTGGCATTCAGATTTAGGATTGTGAGATCTTCCTCTTTGACTTATTTAACACTATGAAATATTCCTTTTTATCTCTAGCAGTGCTTTTTGACTTTTTTATCTTTCATGACAGTGAAATTTTTAAAGAGTACAGGCCATTTATTTTCTAGAATTTCACTCAATTTGTTGTTGCCTAATGATTCATCATAATTTGATTCAAAATTTATATTTGGGATGGAATATTACATAGATGACATTGAATCCTCAGAGTATCACTTTTGGAGACATGTGATACTTCTTAACATAGTATTTTTTATAATTTTGTTTATTTTTGGCTGCAATGAGTCTTTGTTGCTTTGCATGAGCTTTTTCTAGTTGCGACAAGAGAAAGCTCATGCAAAGCAACAAAGACTCATTGCTGCATATAAGTTAAATAAGCAGGGTGACAATATACAGCCTTGACGTACTCCTTTTCCTATTTGGAACCAATCTGTTGTTCCATGTCCACTTCTAACTGTTGCTTCTTGACCTGAATACAGATTTCTCAAGAGGCAAGTCAGGTGGTCTGGTATTCCCATCTTGTTAAGAATTTTCCACAGTTTATTGTGATCCACACAGTCAAAGGCTTTGGCATAGTCAATAAAGCAGAAATAGATGTTTTTCTGGAACTCTCTTGCTTTTTGATGGTCCAGCGGATGTTGGCAATTTGATCTCTGGTTCCTCTGCCTTTTCTAAAACCAGCTTGAACATCTGGAAGTTCACGGTTCACGTATTGCTGAAGCCTGGCTTGGAGAATTTTAAGCATTACTTTACTAGCATGTGAGATGAGTGCAATTGTGCAGTAGTTTGAGCATTCTTTGGTATTGCCTTTCTTTGGGATTGGAATGAAAACTGACCTTTTCCAGTCCTGTGGCCACTGCTGAGTTTTCCAAGTTTGCTGGCATATTGAGTGCAGCACCTTCACAGCACCATCTTTCAGGATTTGAAATAGCTCAACTGGAATTCCATCACCTCCACTCACTTTGTTCATAGTGATGCTTCCTAAGGCCCACTTGACTTCACATTCCAGGATGTCTGGCTCTAGGTGAGCGATCACACCATCGTGATTATCTGGGTCACAAAGATCTTTTTTGTACAGTTCTTCTGTTTATATATTTGAGTTAGCATAAATAACTATGTGTCCCAAAATACTGACACCAGATGTATTTGATTTCTATTTATGCTTGTAGGGAAGAACAGCTTTGCACTGGTCCTGTAACAATGGATACCTTGATGCCATTAAATTACTGCTAGACTTTGCTGCTTTCCCTAATCAGATGGAAAACAATGAAGAGAGGTAAGCCACTGGCAAAAAGAATGCATCATTGTTCATCTCATATCCTTTCTGTCATATTTTAAAATTCTCAAGTTTAGATGCTTGTTCAGAAATAGTATTTCATCAGGAAACACTACGCTAAGAAATCCTGAACCAGAAGAAAACAAAAGTTCCAGGTAGTGTTGATTTAGAATCATGGGATTTTAAAGTTACTGGAAACTTCAGGCATTACTTAGGGCAAGCTCACACTTTCCAGATGAAGAAACATAGGTCTTCTTTTGATGTGTGTCTAGCATCAAATCAGGGGAGTCCTGACTGACCAGGACTAAGAATTCAGTTAGGCCAGTGAGATGTGTTATATGTTCAAGAAGTTTCTCTTGATGAAGAGGATATTATCAGTTAATGGACAGAGATGCCAATGTAGCATGAAAAAATAAGGAGAAACTGAGGCTAAAGCTCAGGATTTTAATCTTAATACAGATTTCTTAAATAATATGAGATTCACAGAGTTAGGCTGGGGTTGCTATCCAGTGACCCAGACCCAATAAAAAGGACTCAACATAGTGTAAAGTCTAAGCAGGAGACATTCTTGATGGTCTTGGATCTAGGAAGACTCTAGTAATTTGCAGGTAACAACTAAGATGGTAATCAGATTTCCATATCTGCCCCCTGCCCCCTACCCAGATCTGAGCTTTAGTTTTCATTGTTCATGGATACTGTCACTAAAATGGCCCTGCAGTGGCACCATCCCTATGCTGTCAGCCACCACCAGCTTTTTCTTTCTATCAGGAGGTGGAACGCTATGTAGAAAAAGAGGGGTTTTCTCTAAGCCCACTGTCTCAGAGGAAACATGGGGCCAACCCCTTCATCTTTCCCACTTCTTTCAGAACCTTTCCCCATTATTTGTACCTTCCATCTGTTATTTTCCGAGTCTATTTTTTCTGAGGTTTGTCTTCTTTGCCCTCTCTCACACTGTCTTCACTGCCTCCATTTCTTCATTCTCACCATTCATGCCTTTGCAGTTTGGCATCCACCCTCCCATTTATACTGAAATCTGCATCTGAATGGTTCCTGACAGATTCCTAGTTGATAAAGCATATGATGTCTTCTCTGCCCCCCTCATTGGCCCTTCTGCATCTCCTCTCTATTGACTCCTCTTCTTCACCTTCTTGAGCCTGTATGTTCTCTAAGCTTCTGTGATAGTATGTTTTCCCAATTATCTTAGAATTAGGATTCTCTTCTAATCATGCTCCTTCTCTATTTTTTTTGGATTCTGTTGCATTTTTTCTGTTTTAAATATAAACAGTCTTCAAGGAGTGGATCTATTCTCTCAGCCTACCTCCTTTGGCAACCTGACCAACCACTGAGGCTTCAGCACTCACCTGGGTGCTGGTACGTTCTCATCTGTAGTTCAGACTCACACCCCTCCTTGGTTCACACTGTCATCTCCACTTCATCACTAGCATCAGTCTTGCCCTCTCTCACTCTTTCTGAAACCATTGCACTGCCTCCTCACTTGTTTTCCTTCCTTTGATCTTTCCCTCATTTAATTCATTACCTTCCAAAGTAACCTTTCTTAATTAGATCACTAATATAGTTGTTAACCTTGTCATTCCACTGTTCAAATGCAGTCTCATCTAAGAAGATTGTCCTAGTCCTGCAGTCATGTGTCCCAAACTGTGTTCTCCTCCCCACTGTGAATCTTTTTAACGCTTGGCACATTTCACTTTTTATTATGATTTTATAGAATTTGTCTTCCTTTTAGCAGAGAACTCATGGACATCTCTGAATTGTTCACAGTGCTTTTCATGAAGTAGATGCTCAGTAAATAACTGGTGAATTGTCAAATCAGTGTTTTGAGGCTCCTAGTAGCATCACGCTGATTCATACTTTCATTAGAAACTTATGTGGAATTCTTAGACCACAGGCAAACTTAAATAAAGCAGATTAGTATGCCTTACTTTGAGAGTGATTATATAAAGAACTCCACATCTCTATTATAGTCAAATGACAACTGCAAAACCAAAAAGATGAAGATAGGCATTTGGACATTTAAGGAAACTGGAAAGCCAGAAGAATCCTCAAAGCTGAGGATTTGACCTTAAAACAGGTATATGAGGGTGCCAGAGGCTTCTCCCTTTGAAACCCTGAGGAAGCAAAAAGATTAAGAATTCTAAGAATTAGGAATGATATATTTCTATAAAGGATATTTTCTATAAAACCACTTACTGCCTGAGTGCTATTTTTTAGAAAACAATCAAAAAAATAATTTTTTTGTAATTCAATTTCCATTTAAATGCTGAATTTTGAATTTCAGACCTAAGTAAGCTTATGAATTAAGGTACTTACCACGTCCTGGAGTAAGCATATGTTAATTACAGACCGAAAGACCAAAGGAAAAACCCTCCACAGTGTACTTGCCAGTCTATGGATGAAAAGAGACAGTGGCAATATCCCAGTCTGTTTTAATGTTTCATCAGCAATGCACCTTGATGTACAAATGTCAGAACTTGGCACTGCCTTTTATATTTATTGACATTCCAGTTTAGGCATTCTGCTTGTTCCATCAGACCATTCCCACATGGCAAGTCCAATTGTATCTTGTCTCTTGTCTTTATCTGCATTGTTTCTTGACTGGTTACCATCAATGTACTGTTAATTTTTGCTTCACATGCATTGACACAAACCACTTGATGTTCTCTGTATAGACATAATTTTTGCCACCTACTGCTGGCTTTCAGTCAATAACTATCTGACAGCCATACTCTGACATAGATGGGAATATTCACAGTGCTCGAATGTGTCTCAATCGAGTTTGGGATGAAGAAAGATTCAATAGTAATAATCACAATGTGGTCAGTTGGCTAAACACTAAGTATAGACTTTAGTCTTAAAGCTTTGCTAGATATTTAGTTTGTATCTCCTTGAATCAAAAATTGACCGAGAAGTAATTTGAAGAAACTAATTGTAAAAAAAAGGAAAAAGACATTTTTTTAAAGAAAATCAGGAAAATGTGTGTTTAGAGTAGGCATTAGATCTTGCTCAGGAATTCCTGTTAATTTTGTTAATACAATGGCATTGTAATTATGTTCACCTTATTATAGATGAATCTAAAATGCAGAGATTAAATGATCAGAATCTGGGATTTGTTTTATGATTGATTGATGGCTTGTGGGATCTTTCCCTACCAGGGTTTGAACCTGGGCCCACGGCATTGAAATCTCTGAGTGCCAACCACTGGATCCACCAGGGAATTCCTCTGGGATTTGCTTTTAAAATACTTGAGCAAAAATAAAAAAGAAAGGAGTAGATGAAGTGAATGTGGTAAAAATTTTGCTAATTATTCAATTTGGGTAATGAGTGTATAAAGCATTAGTGTGCTGTTCTCTCTGCTTTTGTTTATGCTTGAAGTTTCTAATAATAAAAATATGATTTTTTTAATAATAAAAATATTTAACATATTTGAAATGCAACTTTCCATCCACAAGCAGCCTGAGAAATCTAGTTCTTCTCCCCTTCCTTTCAACTTTTACAGATGAGGAAACAGAAACTCAGAGAAGTGAAGAGAATGCCCAGGGTCACACAGGTCTGCTGACCTCCAGTTCAGCATTCTTTAGGGAATATTATGCCCATGTCATTTCTTTTTGTCATATTTGTAAGTAAACACATAACTTGGGCCTCACTTTCATAAGCCATATTTTGATTATCCTTCTTGTATACTATGTGAAAGATACTACGTATTAATAATTATAGAAAAAAATTATCAGGCTTAATAAAAATACATATGTCATTTGCACATTGATTTAGAAGCAGTTTCATTCCATAGGAGACATATATTCAATGACTGAGAGATGAATTATGGAAGGATTACTGTGCTGAACAGGGTGTCGTGTGGTTACAGTCCCATCTAGGTTTTGCAGGTAACTAGTTACATAGACTTCAGCATGTTGCTTAATCTTTCCAGGACTGTTTGTTCATTTATACAATGAGGATGTTAAACTAAATCTGTTAAATTCACTGCAGTGGTTCTCTGACTCTGATGATTTTTTCTGTTGGGGAAAGTACAGTCACAAAAGGCATTTTACAATATATAGTGGATTTTGTAAAAGTTCTTCTGAATTTACAAAACGCTGTTTACATGTAAATAATGTTTTAAAGTTTATTCAGGCACCTCTACTTTATGGCCTTCTGGTTTCTGAACAGTATTGGCAGATCAAGCTGTTCTAAAACGGGGGTTCATTCATTTTAGCATTCAAGAACTTCCTTCTGAATTTAGAGTCTCCTAACTAAAGTGACCAAACTACCCTTTGCATTTACGGAAAACCTCTTCCTTTTGTATCTTACTGTGACTGTTATGTGAGTTTTGAAGAGTTTCTTTTCTATAATCATCAGCTGATTTTCTGAGTCTAATCATGTACCCATATAATCATCATTTTTCAGCTCATCAATCAGCTGATTATTTCCTCCCAACACCTGTGACTGCACTGACTCAGTGACAGTCATCCAGAGGAAGCTGATCCAGCAGTTGTTCAGCAGTCATAAATGCTAGTTTGGGTCTCGTGCAAATAATATTAGTGATAAGTGCTATCACCAACATATAAGTGCTGCAATGTGTTTCCTGTAATAGCACTAATTACTCTAACTTTTATGAGCTGCTTCCCTCCTGCCAGGTCCACTGCTGTCTTCTTCACACTGATTATTTTATTCTCTCATCATACCAAATCTGTAAGAGGATAGGTGGGGCATAAGTTGGTCAGGAAGTGACAACCATTGTTATTACCATGGTTGGATGGTAGAATTGGGGGTATTTTCTTTACTTCAAATTTTAGTACTTTTGGCATCATTTGAATTCTTAAACTGTGTGTCATCTTTACAAAGTAATTATTTTTCTTTAAAAAAGGAAACATACTTCCCAAGATATTAATATTAACAGTGGTTAACTCTGAGAGTGAGAGTATAGATGACTGTTATTTTCTTCTGTATATTTATCTGGTTTGTTTTATACTCCAAAAATAGAGAAGATATATTTTTTAAAAGAATCTGCCTAAAATCACAGATCTAGAAAGTAGTCAGTTGAAATTCTAATATATAACTCTATGACAATAATAATACCCATCTTTTCTAAATAATATACTTATCAACAAGGTATCTACACTGTACAATATTTAAAAAGCATAAAAGGGCATTTAGTAAAACTAAATATCCCTACTACCCCTGTCTCTGAGACAGCTAGCTTCCTCCCCAGAGACATCACTGTCACATTTTCTTGAGAAACTTCTAGAGAGTTATATCAATATTTTACATAGGTGAGCACATAAGGATATATTCTTTTTATATCAGTGAAGCACATCATAATACTGTTCTGGTTTCTTACTTTTTCTTTTTTCCTTCACTGAACCAGTCATGCTGGTGATTGTTCCTTATTTATTCATGTGCACGATAATGGCTGCTTTATGCAGATGGCTTTATGATGGGATGGCCTGTACTTTATTTAACCAGTCCTACGTTGATGGAGGGCTTCCCTGGTAGCTCAGGTGGTAAAGAATTCGCCTCAGTGCAGGAGACCCCAGTTTGATTCCTGGGTCGGAAAGATCTGCTGGAGAAGGGATAGGCTACCCACGCCAGTTTTCTTGGGCTTCCCTGGTGGCTCAACTGGTAAAGAATCTGCTGCCTGCCATGAGGGAGACCTGGGTTCAATCCCTGGGTTGGGAAGATCCCCTGGAGAAGGGAACAGCTACCCACTCCAGTATTCTGGCCTGGAGAATTCCATGGACTGTATAGTCCATGGGGTCACAAAGGGTCGGACATAACTGAACGACTTTCACTTTCACTGTTGATGGAATTGAGGTTATCTGCATTGTTTTGCTATTTCAAACTGTGCTTCTGTGAATATCCTTATACTTAAAGCACTTCACAGGAGAGCAGATCTATTGGATGAATGCCTATAAGTGAAAAGGCTATGGCAGAGGCCAGATACGTGAATAATTGTGGAATATATTGCCAGATTGCCTCCCTACTATGTAGAGAGCCTGTCTCCCTCCATCCTCGCAAGCACAGTGTGTTATTAAACTTTCTGATCTTTGCTAAATTAATCTTTAGATTGAAGTGCTCACTCATATTAGTCTTAAATTGTATTTCTCTTAAATGAGTGACATTGAACATATTTTTATATGCTAGTAGCCCCTAGTATTTCCTGTTTGAAGAACTATCTTTTATCTTTGTTATTGGTGTTTTTGCCCTATAAATATTTGTTATTTTTATGTACTTGGATTTATCAATCTTAAGGTTTCTGCATTCTGTATCTTTCTTTGGAAAAAACTTCCTACTCAATATTTTTAAAAATCATCCATGATTTTTTCTTCTACTTTCATGGGTTTTTTTTGGGGGGGGGGCCACACCATGCAGCTTGTGGGATCTTAATTCCCCAAGTAGGGATTGAACGTTGGCCCTCAGCAGTGAGAACACAGAGTCCTAACCACTAGACCACCAGGGAATTCCCTTTAAAAAAAAAAATTTAGATCATTACTTCATCCAGCATTCATTTTGGAGTGAAAATGATGTAAGAATCTTTTTTCTTTTCCCAGATGACCGTACAGTTGTCCCAACTCTGATTAATAATCTATCATTTCTGCAGGGGTTTAAAGGGCTATTCTTCTCACAGACTAACTCTCTCCATTTGGAGATATATTTTTCATTTCATAAACATTAACTATCAGTAATCATGGGCTCAAACTTAGGAACCTCACAGAATATTATTTGCAGCGTTTTAGTAAGGAATTACTTAGAACGTGGGGAGGAAGAAAAGTGATCATGTATTCTCAAAGCCCCTAATTTGTGAACAAGTGAGCAAAACTGAAGAGTAGACATGGTCAGCAGCGCAAAACCCCTGACGCCAGCTCTACCCTGGTTCTGTGCTCCTCAGAGAAAAAAGGAACAGCCCTGGAGGACAGAAGACAGCTATGCCTGAGGAGTATTCCACATTTTAGAATGAGGTTTCCTCCTACTGCCTAATGTCACCAGTTTAACTGTGCTCTGAATTACCTTTCAACACTTAAAAAAAAATCTCCCTACTTCAGGTACACCCCCCTGGATTATGCTCTGCTTGGGGAGCGTCATGAAGTGATCCAGTTCATGTTGGAGCATGGTGCCCTGTCCATTGCAGCTATACAGGACATCGCTGCCTTCAAGATCCAGGCCGTCTACAAAGGGTACAAGGTCAGAAAAGCTTTCCGAGACAGGAAAAATCTCCTCATGAAGCATGAACAGTTGAGAAAGGATGCTGCTGCCAAGTAAGTATGAGCTCTAGAGACGGTGTTCTCACAACTCAAGAGTCAGCGTGGAAGGGGGCATGGTGGTGGGAGTGGGCAGGAGAGAGAACCAGGAGGGAATCTGAAGTAATTGTGATCCCTACAGCCACGTCACCTCCCCACTTCTGCTCACCAGTCCTTCAGGGGACTGAGGCCAACAGGAAGGACAGCAGCCTCATCTCCACTTGGTGGCTGTTCCTCTAGGTTAGTCCTCAGGGTTCTAACTCTGGGACACATCACTGCCATACCCACCCATGCCGAGGAGCTGAGGGTGAGGGCACCGCCTGCAGTAAGCCACAAAGGAATATCTGGTCCTCTCACCCTTCCTACCTTTTCAAAAGAAACTCACACCAATATCTAACCTGCTTCTACTAGAAGAATATAGGTCTAGTTTTATTTGATTAAACCAACCACTTGTATAAATAACTTTCTCTCCCCCTACCTATTCCTTAAAAAAGTCCCTACTAACTAATGCAATTTATTCAAGAAATACTGATGGAATTGTTACTGCACATACAACACTCTTGACTTGAGCCTAAGGAGAAAATAGTGCTTGCTTCGAGGACCTGATACTTGTTTGGGTAATGATATAGTGTGTGAAATAGTCATTTGTGCCTATTATAAATCTGAAACTGTTAGTTGCTCAGCTGTGTCCTACTGTTTGAGACCCTATGGACTATAGCTCACCATAATTCTCTGTCCATGGGATTTTCCCAGAAAGGATAGTGGAGTGGGTTGCCATTTCCTTCTCCAGGGGATCTTCCCTGACCCAGGGATCAAACCTGGGTCTCCTGCATTGCAGGCAGATGCTTTACCATCCGAGCCACCCAGGAAGTTTATTATACATTGTGATTGTTTTTACTGTGAGTGATTGATTTTAGATTATGCTTTGGTTTGCCTTTTCTATTATACATGTGTTGGGTATTTTAAATAGCAAGAGAGTATTGCATTAGCAGGTATAAAACCAAAACCTCTGATGATAAAGATCACAGGAAGATTCTTTGTGTGTGTGTGTGTGTGTGTATGTGGCTATGCTGGGTCTTCCTTGCTATGAGGCTTTTTCTCTAGTTGCAGGGAGGTGGGCTACTCTTTTTGTGGTGCACAGACTTCTTATTAAGATGGCTTCTCTTGTTGCAGAGCAGAGGCTTAAGGATGCATGGGCTTCAGTAGTTGTGGCTCCTGGGTGCTAGAGCTCAAGCTCAATAGTTGTGGCACACAGGCTTAGTTGCCCCACAGCACGTGGGATCTTCCCAGAACAAGGATCAAGCCCGTTGGCAGGCAGATTCTTTACCATTGAGCCACCAGCGAAGCTCTGTTCTTAATTCTTAGTTTCTGAAATTGATTGTTAAAAAAATTGTACATGGGAGCTGTGCTTACTGTGATAATCATTGAAATTACCAAAACTGAAAAATTTTAGCTTCCTTTACCTTTTCTCAGTCACAGTCTTCCCTTTATGGGTCCTCATTATTGGAAGTAAATGAGTTTCTTACACTTCTCAACCATCACCTCCTATAGTCATTGTAGCATAGATCTCCAAGAGAAATGTTTGAATCAAGAATTACTGATTTAATATCTGTTCATTTTATTTCTCAAAAGTTATTCCTGAAAATGTGAGTGTTTGATTTTGGTTTTAAATTTGGTTTTAAGGAACAGAAATCAGAATGTTAAATTTAGTCTTTGCTACTGCCACCTCATTGACTAAGGTGGCCCAGGCACATCATGTTGCCTCAACATACCTGCCTCAGTTTCTCATGTTAGGATGGCAGAAATCACCTTCCTTAAAATAAGGGTGTCAAAGAAACTGATTAAACTTAAAGTGATTTCTATTTTGCTGGTAGAGAAATTGAAAGAGAGAGAAGTTTTAGTCATATTTTCTAAGGCTTTTTTTTTTTTTTAAGGAAATACCTATAATCCATTTAAAAAGCACTTTATAACTCATACTACACCTCCAGTGTGTTGCCAGAATGAACACTACTGTAATCTACCTGCCAAAGCACAGAGCTGAATGCACATGAAAATAAGACTGTATTTATGTTGATCGCTCTTTTTCCCTGAAGCTTCCTTTTTGCTGGCTTTTTATTCACTCTTTGAGCTCAGATCCCCTCTAACTTTCTGAACTGTTCCTTTGTACATCTTTTCAACTATACTGTCTCTACGTTGAAGTCAGCGCTACAGGCTAACCCCGTAGACTTCTTTTCTTGCCATACTTTTTACATTGAAAATATATCTACTCTTAAAACTTAAATTACTCTATCTTTGTAGATAACCCCTTCATCTCTCTGACATCTTTATCTCTTGGAACTCTAATCTTAGATCATCAGCTCTCTACCAGGCATTTCCACTTTGCTGTCCTTTTGTTACTTGCCAACATGTCAGATCATTGGACATTTCCATTTGCATGCCCTGTTGTCACTGTCACTTCAGGCTCACTGTGTGAACCATACAACTCATCACCACAACTGTCTCTCTTCTCACCTCCTGATCTCCCTGCTAGTGCTGCCATCACCACTTGTGCTAATTCCTCTTTCTGAAATGTCCTTTTGTTTCAATTCTTCTGTCCCACCACTCTATACAGGCATCATTCTTGAATAGCATTCGTGATGCTATGTCAGACCCTGTAACATTTTACTTCCGCTTATATCTCCAAGTCTCACCTTTCTCTACACTAATTCTACCCTCCTACCCTGACACTTGACGTCTCAACCACCTTGAACTTTCTTCACTTCCTCACTTACAGCTTTCCTTACATCCCACGCTCTTGGGAGACCTGAGCTTCTTTCTGAGTAGTGTATGAGACTGTTGTCTCTTAGAGTTATGTAATCAATCCAGTTTGGGTCACCCAGTTCAAACTCTCGTGATGCTCGAGTTCCTTCAATGGGACGTTGTTCTGTGTCCTCAAAAAGTCAAGTGACGAGGAGTTCTGTGCCTCTAAGGCAGCACCTTTCATTAGTGGGCAGTTCTGTTGCCAGTGTTCTTGCCTGGAGAATCCCATGGACAGAGAAGCCTGGTGGGCTATAGTCTGTGGCGTCACAAAGAGTCAGGCACGACTGAGTGACTAACACACACACTGTTGGCAGAGGTTCTTTTCTCCCTTTTGATCTAGAGCTGCCCCTTAAAGCAAAAGAGAAAAGTCTAAATCCTCTTCCATAAACCACCTTTCAGATAGTTAAAGAAGGTGCTCCTAATACTCGCACTCTGACCCCAGCTCTCCTTCTCACTTTGTAATAGATCCCCTTGCAGCCTGCTCCCCGAACATCTTCCATTTGTCAATGCCTTTCTTCAGGGTTGACCCTTAGGTCTGAATCTTCTGCTCATCTGCGGTCTGATGTGTGAGAACACTTCCATCATTCCACTCCATGCTATTCCACTTCTCTGAGCCTCAGTTTCTCATCAGTAAAATGAAAGAAAATTTCTTAGTTCGGGACAGGTTTTAGGGCTCCATGAATGCCCTGAAACTGTAGGCAGTATTTTGTATGTTATGAGCTCATGTACATTTGGTGGGAGGAGAGGATCTATAGATTTTTCTCACATTCTCTAAGATGGTTCATGAATCACAGAAGGATTTTTTTAAAAATTGGACTAAATGATATCTAAGGTTCCTTCCAGCTATAACATTCTATAAGTCAAAGGTCCTAAAATGCATGACATTTCTTATTCCCTTGAGAGGAAGTCAAAGACCAAATATTACTAAGCCTGTGCTTCAGCAACAATGAAGCGATAGAATCTGACAGACCCCTTCCACATCCAATGCAGTACCAACCGAAAAGATTAGAGCCAAACCTTTTCTGTCTTCTGAGGTAATCAGTTTCCTCTCACTGGAAATGTTCCAGGAGAAATTGAATTATCATCCCTCCAGGATAAATAGATAAGGAATTTTAAAAACTATATAAAAGAGCTGAGCTCTCAGATCTCTTCTGTGTCAAAGATTCTATGAGAGTTGTGCCCTCTGTCTATCTGAAATAACCTTCTCTCACTTCCCTCCTTTCTCACTTTGACATTATTTCTATGTAACCTTTTTTTTCTCTTCCAGTTTAATTAGTCTCCCACATCTCCAACCCCCAGCTCTGGGTTTATACTTCTGTTTTAGCATGCATCATATCTAGCATTCAGCATCTGCAGGAGGTATGGGTCTGATTTCCCAATTAGATTGTCAGTTCCTGGAGAGCAGGGATTGTGTTAGGTACCTCCATACTTCTGATGACTTAAAGCCCTTGATATGTTTCTTGTTGTTCAGTCACTAAGTCCTGTCTGACTCTTTGCGACCCCATGGACTATAGCACACCAGGCTCCTCTGTCCTCCACCATCTCTCAGAGTTCACTCAAATTCATGTCCATTGCATTGGTGATAACATCCAACCATCTCATCCTCTGTCACCATCTTCTCCTCCTGCCCTCAGTCTTTCCCAGCATCAGTCTTTTCCAATGAGTTGGCTCTTCGCATCAGGTAACCAAAGTATTGGAGCTTCAGCCTTAGTCCTTCCAGTGAATATTCAGTGTTTATTTCCTTTAGGATTGACTGGTTTGATCTCTTTGTTGTCCAGTGGATTCTCAAGAGGCTTCTGTAGCACCACAATTGGAAGGCATCAATTCTTTGGTGCTCAGCCTTCTTTATGGTCCAACTCTCATATCCCTATGTTGTTACTTGGTCAGTGATGTCTGACTCTTTGTGACCCCTTAGACTGTAACCCACCAGGCTCCTCTGTCCATGGGATTTTCCAGGCAAGAATATCAGAGTGAGTGTCCATTTCCTTCTCCAATATCCCTGTGTGACTATGGAAAAACCATAGCATTCACTATATGGACCTTTGTCAGCAAAATAATGTCCCTGCTTTTTAATAGCAAGCATGTAATAATAAAGAATCTGCCTGCAAAGCAGGAGACCCAGGTTCGATCCCTGGGTTGGGAAGATCCCCTGGAGGAGGAAATGGAAACCCACTCCAGTATTCTTGCCCAGAGAATCACATGGACAGTGGAGCCTGGCAAGCTACAGTCCATAGCATCATAAAGACTTGGACATGAGTGAAGTGACTTAGCATGCATGCAAGAGAGGCTTGAGAGATGTGATTAATATGGCTTCTACAGAAAAAGGGGTTGTGTGGTTTCAACAATGAGCATTTCTTGAGAATATCATCAGGCCCAACCCTGTAACTCCTAGATGGTGAGGCACTCATGCCACACCCACACTTCTTCACTTCCAACCAGAACCAGTGACAGCTTAATAGCTTTACCTGTCAATAAAATAATAATGATTACTTATATTGATATAGTGCTTTACAGCTTACAAAATTCTTGTACATTAAACCCTTACAATAACTCAGTAAAGTAAACAAGGCAACTGTCCTTAAACTCATTTCATGCAGGGGATGATAACATAGATTAACTTGCCTGAAATCACTCAGCTAGTAAGGGAGGAGGATGGCACATGGCTGTCAGTCTTACCCTAAGCCAGGGTTCCTACCATGGCTTGGTTCCGGGGAACATCCCCCAGCCATGCTCATGCTGGAGGCTCTCCAGATCCAGGCACTATCTGGTAGGCCAGCATGGAAGGGCCCTGCTTCTTTTTTCTGACTTATATGCAATATGTAACTGTTGGTGCCAAAGGGGGCTCAAAAGTCACCAGGCCCCTAAGTCAGCTTTAGTCTTAACCCAGCACTTCATTGTGCCTTGTTGTTTCCAGTGACTGTTAAGAGAGGGGTACCAAGCCACCACCATCAATTCTGCAACATAGTTCAGTAAAAATCTTATGACTCAGAGCTAACCTAGCAGAGCATACCAGTATCCTCCTAAATCCTTGAGAAAGTTAAGAAAACTAGTTGGCCCCAAGCCTACACCAGGACTATGACCAAGAAAGTCACCAGGGCAAATCCAGGTGTAATCAGTGCAACAGCAGGACACACTAACTTAACCTTCCTTTTCTGTGGAAACCATTTTAATCACATCTCTCAAACCTCTCTTAGTCCTGTATTCATGGTACTGGCAACTCATTAATGAAAATGAGCCTGCTTTATTTCTGTGGTGTCTGGCAGAATTATTTTCTTTTTGATAAAACTGGACAACTATTAATACAACTCTCTGTGGAAGCCACACAGTGGGGTAGGGAAAAAAAACTTCATCAACTTCCAGGACTTAAACTTTCCAGACCCAGAGGCAAGAATGTGCCATGTTGTGCAAACAGATGCATCCAGTGCTGAGATGCTAAAGCCATGGAACATTCAAGTAGTTGAAGTTACTGCCCTTGACCTAGTTCTCTACACGACAAGCAGTCTTTTGATCATTTGGTTTCTTTTTTCCTTCTTCTTTTTTTTTATTGAGGATAATTGCTTTACAGTGTTGTGTTGGCCTCTGCCACACAATAAGGCGAACTAGTCACAACTACACATTTTTCCTCTCCCTCTTGAGCCTCCCTCTCCTCTCCCATCCCACCCCTCTAGGTCATCACAGAGAGCCAGGCTGTGCTCCTTGTGTTATATGGCAGCTTCCCAATAACTCTATTTTACACATGATAGTCTATATATGTCACTGCTACTTTCTCAATTCTACCCTACCCTCTCTTTTCCCCACTATATCCACAAGTCTGTTCTCTGTATCTGCCTCTCCATTTCTTCCTTATAAATAGGTTCATCAGTATTGTTTTTCTAGATTTCATATATATGCGTTCATATACAGTATTTGTTTTTCTCTTTCTGACTTCACTCTGTATAACAGGCTCTAGGTCCATCCACGAGCTACAACTGACCCACATTCGTTCCTTGGAAAAGTTTTCAATTAGCAATAACTGCACCTTGGATGAACCTCATTGGCCATGATAACTGCCACAGTGCAGAGCTCACTTGGTTTCTTACTGGCCTTTTTTTTTCTGCAGTTGTCATCTAGGCTACTCATTTGTCAAGTCCCATCCTTGGGTCTTAGATCTGTCTTGGGAGAGCTCCAGGGTATATCTCTGCCCCACCACAGCCCTTCAGAGATTTGTACCAGCAAAGTGTGCCTCTGGTCTTTTTTCCTCTGGGTGAAACAACCCCTGTTCCTCTAGCCCATCCTTTGGAGACCCTCTTCACCCTGTGGTGGACAGGACCTGAAGCAGATATTGTCAGAGATCTGATCCCTGGTTGACTTTCTCACATTTTTATACTGTGAGCCTCTAGGGAGCTGTTCAAATTGCTCTAGAAAGACAGTACAAGCCAGACTAATTGGTGGCCCATCAGCTGTTGTCTGGCTGATTTCCCTTAGAGAAAAAGGGGAGGAAAATGTGGGACTGGTTTATACAATTAAGATTCTGCCATCTTAATAAATTTCTAGCTAAAATGTTGCTTGCTGTGTCATGGCCAGGATTTTTTTTTCTCTTTAAATTTTCATGTAAAGTAGAATAACTTTAGTTCATCCTCTTTTATTTGTTTTCTGAACTTTACAAAAATACGTCAAGTGTACAGCACAGCCCACCCTGAAGATTAAAGATCTTTGACATTCTGCAATAAATTAGAGAAAACACACTGAAATTTTAGGATAATTATTGAGTCTAAGAGTTTAGGACTAAAAGCTAAACTAGAAGCTAGCTTGAAATGCTGTTAATGGTTTCTTTGATGTGATGTTGCCACTTTCTTCTTATGACGCAATTCATGTTTTACATGATAGAAGAAGGTTGAAATTTTTAAAAATGACTTTGTGAGGTGAATTTTACAGGATGAAGTAAAGCTGCCAAGTCCAGCTCAGCTCTGTATATAGTTTAGCAGGTAACATTGGGCAAGTCACTAAGCTCTCTGCCTCAGTTTCCTTTTCTGCCAAATAAGAGCCTGGCCTTAGTAAACTGAGATTCTTTCAGCATCTTAGACTCTGAGCAGTGGTTCTGGACCTTTGTTTCCCAGGGAAACTAACACACACACACACACACACACACACACACACACACACAGGATCATGTTCTGTTCTCAGGAACTGTTTCCTCTGTGTGTGTCTCTATGGTGGTGGTTGTTGCTTTTTGTTTCAAGGTGGCAATATAGATAAAATAGGATGCAGGTCAGGCATAATTCCCAGTTCTAATCCCCCCTCCTTCTCAGTGATCACAACTTTTACATCAAGAACCACAGCTCTCGTGAAATGCACATTTGTGGAATGTGTGCATTGAAAGATTTTTTTTTAGTGCAAAATGCGTCAGTTTTTGAAAAACATTAATTATATATATATGAACAGCTATATTAATTATAGCTGTTCATCAGCTGAGGGTGTAATTATATATTCTCCTGGTTACATTCTTTCTCCCGGCTTACTGAATTCTAACACAATGAAAAACCAACCCCTTTGAAAACCTCCTCCTCTAGGGGAGTCTTAAAAAGGCAGAGCTCCCCACTTGCTGGCCAGCCTGATCACTCTGAAAGGCTGGGTCCCCTGTTTGTCCCATGGCTGCCCTCTTGGGAGGCCCAGAAAGGTCTGCAGTGACAAAGTTTGCCCCCCAGGGCTGATTGTACGGCGGCTTCTTGGAATTGAAAAAGAGAGCTGTTTGGTCTCCTAAAATGAAGAGAAATAAATGACTGCTCAAATAACAAAGTCTAGGTTATCACCTCAAAGCCCCGCTTGATGGCAGTGATATATTCATGCAGGTGCCAAGCTGGGCCACCCCGCACACCTGTCTGTCTGCAGGACCAACATTCTCGTAAATCAGTTCTATGCATCCAGCCTCGTAAAGAGAGCAGCTCCCCACCTCCCTGCCAGGAGCAAGGCTGTTAGATCAATTAGCAGCACCTCTGCCACCCAGATTCTTCCACCTTGTTCTGAAAGCAGGCTTCTCCCAGACGAATCACACTGAAATGGCACATGCTAGCGTCCATATGAATCCCAGGCACTGAGGATGACAGGCTATCCAGCTCGCCTGTCGATTGCAGCGCAGCATATGCTAGTGTCAGTGCTTGGAGAGGCCTGTAACAAGACTACAGTTGAATGAGAATGTTCGAGCTGTGCTGGAGTCAGCATGACCCACCAGACCACTTTCTCTGGGATGGCACTCAGTGGGAACCTGTCAGGAGGGCTTCACAACACAGGCCAAGAGACCTTCAGAAGGGGAGTTGAGTTGACCAGGCTTTATATTCAAGTGTGACTCAGATATCTGTCATCTGGTCTTCCCTGTCCCTTGAGATATAAATAAGCTTTACTTCGAATTGCACAGTCTGTGGAAATCTGAATTCTATGACTTCCTGAGGGGTTGGGGTCTCTGTCTCAGCTCTTGCTTCTGTGTCTGGGACCTTAGCCCCGCAACTTTCAGTTTGCTTATAAAAAGGCATGTATGAGCATGGAAGGCCTTCCAGAAAACTGGTGTCATCAAGAAGACTCCCATTTCATATCCCGTAATGGTATAATTAACAGTGCACCTGAGTATAGTTAACAGTCCACATGAGTATCAGTTCAGTTCAATCGCTCAGTCGTGTCCGACTCTTTGCGACCCTATGAATTGCAGCACACCAGGCCTCTGTCCATCACCAACTCCCGGAGTCTACCCAAACCCATGTTCATCGAGTCGGTGATGCCATACAACCATCTCATCCTCTGTCGTCCCCTTCTCCTCCCGCCCCCGATCCTACCTAGCATTAGGGTCTTTTCCAATGAGTCAACCCTTCGCATGAGGTGGCCAAAGTATTGGAGTTTCAGCTTCATCAGACCTTCCAATGAACACCCAGGATTGATCTCTTTTAGGATGGATTGATTGGATCTCCTTGCAGTCCAAGGGACTCTCAAGAGTCTTCTCCAACACCACAGTTCAAAAGCATCAATTCTGCGGAGCTCAGCTTTCTTCACAGTCCAACTCTCACATCCATACATGACCACTGGAAAAACCATAGCCTTGACTAGACGGACTTTTCTTGGCAAAGTAATGTCTCTGCTTTTAAATATGCTATCTAGGTTGGCCATAACCTTCCTTCCAAGGAGTTAAGCGTCTTTTAATTTCATGGCTGCAGTCACCATCAGCAGTGATTCTGGAGCCCAAAAAAATAAAGTCTGACACTGTTTCCACTGTTTCCCCATCTATTTCCCATGGAGTGATGGGACCAGATGCCATGATCTTAGTTTTCTGAACGTTGAGCTTTAAGCCAACTTTTTCACTCTCCTCCTTCACCTTCATCAAGAGGCTCTTTAGTTCTTCTTCACTCTCTGCCATAAAGGTGGTGTCATCCGCATATCTGAGGTTATTGATATTTCTCCCGGCAATCTTGATTCCCGCTTGTGTTTCTTCCAGCCCAGCGTTTCTCATGATGTACTCTGCATATAAGTTAAATAAGCCGGGTGACAATATACAGCCTTGACGTACTCCTTTTCCTATTTGGAACCAGTCTGTTGTTCCATGTCCAGTTCTAACTGTTGCTTCCTGACCTGCATACAGGTTTCTCAAGAGACAGGTCAGATGGTCTGGTATTCCCATCTCTTTCATAATTTTCCACAGTTTATTGTGATCCACACAGTCAAAGGCTTTGGCATAGTCAGTAAAGCAGAAATAGATGTTTTTCTGGAACTCTCTTGCTTTTTCGATGATCCAGCGGATATTGGCAATTTGATCTCTGGTTCCTCTGCCTTTTCTAAAACCAGCTTGAACATCTGGAAGTTCATGGTTCGTGTATTGCTGAAGCCTGGCTTGGAGAATTTTGAGCATTACTTTACTAGTGTGTGAGATGAGTGCAATTGTGCAGTAGTTTGAGCATTCTTCGGCATTGCCTTTCTTTGGGATTGGAATGAAAACTGACCTTTTCCAGTCCTGTGGCCACTGCTGAGTTTTCCAAATTTGCTGGCGTATCGAGTGCAACGGCTCGGCGCAGAAGCGTGGCCGAGAGGAGCTAGGCCACATGAGTATAGTTAATGGTATAGTTCACTTTCATGCATTGGAGAAGGAAATGGCAACCCACTTCAGTGTTCTTGCCTGGAAAATCCCAGGGACCGGGAGCCTGGTGAGCTGCCGTCTATGGGGTCGCACAGAGTTGGACACAACTAAAGTGACTTAGCAGCAGCAGCAGGAGCAGCAGCAGTCCACATGAGACTTGCCTGCTCTCTTAAGCTTTGCTTCTCAGGGTGTGGTCAGAGGCCCGATAGTACCTGTATGACCTGGGTGCTTGATAGAGATACAATATCTTGAGCCCAACCCCAGGCTTGGCAAGTCAGCATCTAGGTTTTACCAAGATCCCAGGAGATTCTGTTCCTTAAAGTATGTGAATCACGGATCTAAAGTCCTTATTTGTCCCCTCACCCTGGGCAGATTCTCTGTCCCACCCTTGCTCCACACGGTACCCAGTCTTTCACCTCCTCTTCCCGCTCCATTCTCTCTCTTGTTCTTTCATCTCTTCCCTCCCTGTCAGGAACTACAAATAGATTCTTTGTATCCTGACAGAGCAGGCCTCTTCTCTGGAGCCTCAAAGTCAGTCATCACCGAGGCCCTAAGGGTCTCACCTTCTACCAGCCCTCAATCCTGTCCTCAAGCTTATTAAAGTATTTGTCTAAACAAGGTCCCCAACTAAGAGGGACCCTGATACCAGATACTCTGATAAAAGAAATCTCTCCATCTCATTATAAAACATCCCCCTGATTTTATCAAGACATTCCAAAAGTGAGAAGTAAAAAACTATTGGTCACTCAGTCATGTCTGGCTCTTTGTGACCCCATGGACTGCAACCTGCCAGGCTCCTCTGTCCATGGCATTCTCTAGGAAAGAATACTTCCTTCTCCAAGGGATCTTTTCGACCCAGGGATCAAACGTTGGTCTCCTGCTTTGCACGCAGATTCTTTACCGTTTGAGCCACTGGGGCTTTCACAAGACATCCAAGCAGACTCTTAATTCAGTTCAGGATTATTAGCTATCATATAAGTGCTTCTCAGGTGGCGCTAATGGTAAAGAATCCACCTGCCGATGCAGGAGATGCAGGAGACTTAGGCTCATTCCCTAGCTCAGGAAGATCCCCTGGGGCAGGAAATGACAACCCACTCCAGTATTCTTGTCTGGAGAATTCCATGACAGAGGAGTCTGGTGGGCTACAGTCCATGGGATTGCAAAAGAGTCAGACACAACTGAGCACACACACACACACAGAGCTATCATACAAACCTTAGACCTGGAGAAACTGAGTCTTTGACAGGAAAGTGACTTATTCAAGGTCTTTTTGTGTAATTTTTTCATGTAATCGTTAAGGTTTGCCAGTGGTCTTTTTAATGAATAGAGAAGATTAAAGGTTATCCCTATGCTTGTCATTCTCAGTTGCATTCTGATGTACTTTCTTGAACAGGAGAAAAGAGTGTAGTTACAGCTCCAGGGATCACAAGCTTGGAGCACACACACCATGGGATCCTATTGTATCTCACCAAACAGTTTCATGTCATGTGTGTCCCAACCGGGCACAGGTTGATCTGTAAGGTTCTTTCCAGCTCCATCATCCTTTCAGATACAAAAGTCAGGAATCTGTGAAACTGTGAATTACCAAATCCCTCCTGTGTTGTGGTAGCTCCTTTTAAAAATCAAATCTCACTCAGGAATGCTTGAATAGGTAACGCTCTGAATGTTTTCCTCTTTGCCCTTGGTTTTGTTCCCAGGAAACGAGAAGAAGAAAACAAGCGAAGAGAGGCAGAACAGCAGAAAGGAAGGCTAAGCCCAGATTCCTGCAGACCCCATGCTCCTCTCTGTCTGCCCAGCACCCAAGCTGAGCCCCATAGACAGAGCCAGGCCCCCAGCAAACAGCCCCCCTGCAGCGATAAGGCCCAGGGCCCTGAGCGGAAAGCCTGCAGACGGTCTCCAGGTGGAGGGTCTCCAAGCAGAGCCCCCCAGAAGGAGCAGCAGCTCTCCCCAGACTTGCAGAGAACAGAACCCAGAAAACCAAATGGTAAGTGTATTGCCTTGTGATTTAGTGCTAACCCATGGACGGTGGGCTCTTTTGTTTCATGTATTTAGACCATTTACATTTAAGGTAATTATGTCAGCACTTAAGTCTGCCACTGTATCGTTTATTTTGTTTATTTCTTCTGTTTCTCTTTTCTTCCCTTCCTGTTGTATTTCCTCAAATTCTTTCTTAGCTTGGGATTTTTATAGCAGTCCCTTTACCCATGTTAATTAAAAATGCCTCTTATTTTTTAGCTCTCAGAGTGAATGCTCCTTCCTCTGACACTCATGCATTCCCACCAAATGAAGCTTTTTTTTCCTTCTATATGCTCCCACAGCTTTCCTGTGCATCCCTATTATAAAGATCACCACCTTGCACTGTTAATGGATTACTGGCTTACTTGTCTGTTTTTTCCACTAGAGAATACAGCCTGTAAAATCAGGATTGCTTCAGTTATCTAATGCTGTGTAACAAACTACCCTCAAACTAAGTGATTTACAATAACAGTTTACTATTTCTTGTGATTCTGTGGGTTGGTCTCGCAATTCCTCTTCAGGCATCATCTACACTCACTCATGTGGCTACATTCAGGTCGAGGTCAATTGAATTGGTTGGTCTAAGATGGACTGTCTTGAATATCTGGCACTTGATGGTGGCTGTCAGCTGGGATTCCTAGACTCTTTTACATGGCCTTTCATCCTCCCATAGGCTAGACTGGCTTCCTTACACTGTGGTCTTGGACATCATTCTAACAAAGCACAGGAAAAAGCTATCAGACTTCTTGAGGAATAGGGTCAAGAATGTGCACACCACATGTTGTTGATCAAAGCAAGTTGTATGACCATCTCAGACTAAATAATATAAAGAAATAGAATCCATCTTTGCGTACAAGATGGGAGTAACTTTTGGCTATTAAACAATCTATCACAGTTCCTTTTTGGTCACAGATTATTCACATTTCTCCCACATGTAAAATGTTTCACCCCTTATCTTAGGACCCAAAAATCTCATCCCAATTATCAAGTTTGAAGTCTGGGATCTTGAGACCTGTGTGAGATTCCCCACGTATGAATCTTTCTGATTTAGAGAGCAGTCAACAAAAACATACATTGGCCCACACATGCATCCAACAAGCAATGATGAGATAGGAACAGAATCCCAGGTGGCTCAGTGATAAAGAATCCACCTACTAGTGCAAGAGACTTGGACTCGATCCCTGGGTTGGGAAGATCCTCTATAAAAGGAAGTGGCAACCCACTCCAGTATTCTTGCCTGGAAAATTTCATGGACTGAGGAGCCTGGCAGGCTACAGTCCATGGGGTCACAAAGAGTCAGACACTACTGAACAACCGTGGATGCACACAAACCACAATAGATACTCCTGTTTCAAAAGAGGAGAAATTGGTACATAGCAGTCACTGCTGCTGCTAAGTCACTTCAGTCGTGTCCGACTCTGTGTGACCCCATAGACGGCAGCCCACCAGGCTCCGCCGTCCCTGGGATTCTCCAGGCAAGAATACTGGAGTGGGTTGCCATTTCCTTCTCCAGTGCATGAAAGGGAAAAGTGAAAGTGAAGTCGCTCAGTCGTGTCCGACTCTTCGCGACCCCGTGGACTGTAGCCTACCAGGCTCCTCTGTCCATGGGATTTTCCAGGCAAGAGTACTGGAGTGGGGTGCCATTGCCTTCTCAAAGCCAGCTGGTTATACATTAGCAAGGCCCCTATCTGAGGTATGAAATATGCCTTGATTAAGGTCTGGTTTCACTCCTCTCTGTGTTTTCTATTCCATGTTCATCTTGGCTCTGGGCTGTGCCACCTGGGTTCTTGGTCCTGCTGAGAAGTCTTCCTTTTCAATGAGACGTAGCCCATGTTTGCAACTGAGTAGCTTTCTTAGCCTGTTTCCAGCATAAGAGAAATTGAGGCCCCAGAGGCTCCTTTGTGTTTGAAACTGCCTCGATAGTTCAAGCTGGTGGTACTCTCAGTGATACAATTATTTCAGAAAATTCATGGGTCTCCTATGAATCTGATTGAGTTCACTTCATGTTCCAAAACCACATCAATGATTATTTTTCAAATAGGCCTTTCTCTACTTTAGGTGGCTCAGGCTAGTATGGAAAAATGCTCTTGAGATTCTTAGAAGTTCTTTTGTCTAGCTGAAAGGCCCACAATGTACCATCTTTAATATTTATGAGATCTAAATAAAGGGTTGCACAGCCATACTCTTGATTTGATCTTTATCTCTAGGTCATATTTTACTGTGAGACTTTTTGGTGGCTGGAAAAAAGGAAAATTTAAAACAGTTTTCTTTTTTAACCCAGCACTGGGCTTATATAGTTACTGTAAATTCTTCTTATAACCTGAGAAGTTCTTTCTTTATCTTATTTCTTTCTCTATGTGTGTGTGCTAAGTTGCTTTAGTCATATCCAGCTCTATGCGACCCTATGAACTGTAGCCTGCCAGACTTCTCTGTCCATGAGTATTTTCCAGGCAAGAATACTAGAGTGGGTTGCCGTGCCCTCCTCCAGGGATCGAACCTGAGTCTCTTATATCTCCTGCACTGCCAGGTAGGTTCTTTACCACTAGCACCACCTGGGAAGCCCTCTTTCTCTCCATACCTTAATCATATGCAGTTAAAAAATCCAGTTGATATTTTCTTCAACATTCCTCCTGGAAAGCTCCTAAGCCATATCTGTAAGTTCATTAGGTGTATTTTCTGCCTTCCAAGTTACTGCAGGTGACAGTTTTGCCAATTATCATACCACTGAACTACATGGTTCACTTTTTTCCAGACTCCTGTAGCAACTCCTATAGCAACTTCCTATAGCACTTCTCTTGTCTTCACTAACAGTTTCTTCATTGTCTTTCTAACCTCTGCTCACCAGCCAGTCCCAAAGATAGTGCTTTGGGTTTTTGCTAAGCCAGCAAGCCTCTTTTTTAGGTATCAGTTTCTGTGTTTATTCCCGTCCAAACTAAGTGGCTTAAAACAATGCTTTATTATTTCTCACAGTTCTGTGGGTTGGTTAGGCAGTTCCTCTCCTGGATCAGCTGGGCTTGCTTTTGTAGCTGCTAGAAGGATGGTCAGGCTGGAAAGTCCCAATGTCTTCCTTCACATTTCTGGTAATTGGTGCTGGCTATTGGCTATATATATGATATATGTGTGTCTCAGTTCTCTTCTATATGCCCTTTCATCCTCCAGTAAGTTAGATCATCTTACTTGCATACTGTTCTCAGGGAAAGCAGAAGCTACAAGCCCTTTTGAGGCCTGGGCTCCAGAACTATCACATCCCTTCTACCATATTCTGTGGATTAGAGCAATTCACAAGGCCAGCCCAGTTCAAGAGAGTGGAGACATAGACATATTGCAAAATCACATTTGAACGGTGAGTGGATCCTTGGATGGGAAGAATACTTGGCCATTAAACAGTCTATCAGAAGGACCAATATGTCTCTTACTTCTGTATCCCAGCAGGGTGTTGGGCACATAAGAGATATAATAAGCATTTGTTGAATATATATCTGTATGGTACTAGCTAAGTGCTTGAGATTCAGTGGGTATGACTGGTGGGAGTATCACTGGCCCTTACATTTGGAACATGCACAGTGACTAAGGCAGCAAATTCTGTTTGCTTACCTCTTTCCTTACCCCTCCATCCATGGGATTTTCCAGGCAAGAATACTGAAGTGGGTTGCCATTTACTGCACTTTCACTTTCACTTTTCCTTACCCCAGTTATGTATATTCAGTTATTTACTATGTCATCATTTAGATATCCCCAAGGCATCTCAGACTCAACCTGTCCAAGACAGAACTGATCATGATTTCATGTAAACCTGTTCCTGATATTGGTTAATGACATATTCATCCATCTGTATGTCCATCTCAGGAGTAAAATCTGATCATTATCTTCTTTTCCTTTACCACTCAAAATCCAGTCTGTCACCAGGTCTTGTCACCTTTACTTCCTAAATATCTTCCAGATCCGTTCTCCGTTTCTCATCTACTACCACCATATGGTCTACCTAACATTTGTTTACCTTCATCTCTGTCTTGGACTATTGCAGTAACTTCCCAACCGGTCTTACTTATCTACTCTGATTCCTCTAATCCATTTTTTTCTCAATATGTGAGCATGTCAGTTCCTTCAAATGTGAAATCTCATCAAATTACTTCCCTATCCAAAGCCTTGGAATCAACACTTCTCCAAGGAACCTGGTTCCTTTTGTTGGAAATGGTAATAGAAACCAAGATCTGAGTGCTAGGTGTGTATACCACTATTGGACTGTCATTGCTCCTAAGCCCTCTCAACAGAGAGAACTGAGAAATATTTTTATCTATTTGGCATCTCTTTGTGTATGTGTGTGTCACACACACACTGATTTCATACCAATACCTACAATTGCATTTGACACCACAGGTTTTATTCTAGCTTTTATCTTTTTTATTTGAGATTTTTTTTCTCCAGCTGACAGATCTGGCTTCAATTATCTGTGATATATATGCTTTTTTGTTCAATCCCATTATACACATACAGTAATTTTAAAATTGCCATCCCATACCCTTTTGAGAAGTAAATTTACTAACTAGAGCTCAGTATTTTCATACATTCCTTAGTCTTACAGTACTCAGCCAAAATATGATTTTACAAAGTTACTTTGGTAAGTTCCTTTCTCCACCTTTTAGTGTGGTTACCTCATCTATTTTTAATAGTGTTAGGTTTATTTGTTATTATTTTTATTCCATTTTGGGTTCTTTTCCAGATCCTGGCTGATTCTAATTGCTGGGTTTTGTTTTTGGTAGTGGGGTACTTTTTATTTAAACAGAAAATGACACTTTCTCATAATTATAAAATTAGTTAATGTATGTTACAAAAAAATTTAAATCAGAGAAAAGAACAAAGAAGAACAAATAAAAATCCTAAAAATAAACAAAAATCTTTTTAAATCTTAAAAGTAAACAATTATACAAACCCTTCTAATTTTTTTAAAATCAGAAAATTGTAGACATCCTGTTCTCAGGTATTCTTATATCATTTCTTTGTTTTCAACAAAAGCGTTAATAGCTTATTATTATATCAGATTATGAATACAGCATGCTTTGTTTAATCATGCCTGTGTTGCAGGAGATGTAAATCAAACAGCTTTTCATATAAAGTTTTGTGTTTATCTCTAATATTTATAGCTCTTTAAACTTGCTGCCAAACTTCTTACCAAGAAGGTTGAAGAAGTTTGTTCCACCCTTTCAAAAGCAAAAACCAAAAAACTCTCTCCAAACACTTAGGCAAATAATGGTTTTACTAAATCCTAGTTAGTAAATTTTGTCATATTTTTATTGGCTTTGTGTATTTATTTTCTGGATTATTCACTAGCATCCTCTGTCAATTTTTATATTGGTTTTTCATTTTCTTAATAGTTCTAAAATCTTTTTATATAATAAGGATAGTAACCTTTCTCTCTCATATATAATAAACTTTTTTGCATATCCTATAATTCTGTTTCATTTTTTCTTCTGAGATTTTCTCTTTGTGGTTTTATGCCAAGAAAACATTTTTCTCACTTTAAAATAAACACATATATTTTCTAATTTTTAATATCTCATATTTAATTTGTTGTATAGTGAGTTTGTAATTGAATGGTTTCTTTTTAGAGAATAAGTGGTCATGCTAGCCATAAACATTGAGCCGTCTGGAGCTACTGTGCTGGCAGTAGGCTTGTGAACAATGGCTTCTGGAGTGCATAGCGTTGCTCTCTGGGGTCATGCCCAGGGCCTGTGGGCACCTCATCTAATTCAAAATGCCATCTTTATTTTCGTAAATGGGAGTATTTTTAGCTTTCTGTTCTTTCTCACTGATCTGTCTCTGCCGCTGCTGCTGCTGCTAAGTCGCTTCAGTCGTGTCCGACTCTGTGCGACCCCATAGACGGCAGCCCACCAGGCTCCGCCGTCCCTGGGATTCTCCAGGCAAGAATACTGGAGTGGGTTGCTGTTTCCTTCTCCAGTGCATGAAAGGGAAAAGTGAAAGTGAAGTCGCTCAGTCGTCCGACTCTTAGCGACCCCATGGACTGTAGCCTACCAGGCTCCTCCGTCCATGGGATTTTCCAGGCAAGAGTACTGGAGTGGGGTGCCATTTGGGTATTAGTAGAGATCTGTCTCTACTAATACCCAAATCACATTATTTTTATCATTACTAGTTATTAGTGTGTAATAATATCTATTGATAATAGTCTCTTCATTATTTGTCTCTTTATGATAGTTTGCTTTTTTAAAAAGATTTTAAAATTGTACTTATTTATTTTTGGCTGTGCTGGGTCTCCATTGCTGTGTGGGCTTTTCTCTAGTTGGCGGCAAGTGGGGCGACTCTCTAGTTGTGGTGTGTGGCCTTCTCATTGCAGTGAGAGATGCACTGCAGTAGGCCATTGCAATGGCTTCTCTTGTTGTGGAGCACAGCTCTAGGGAGTGCAGGCTTCAGTAGTTGCAGCCCTCGAGCTCAGTAGTTGTGGCTTCCAGGCTTGAGAGTGCTGGCTCAATAGCTGTGGCACAAGGGTTTATTTGGCCCGCAGCATGTGGGATCTTCCCAGATCAGGGATTGAATTCTGTGTCTCTTGTATTGACAGGCAAATTCTTTACCACTGAGCCACCAGGGAAGCCCTAGAGTTTGCTTTTTAGAGCAGTTTTAAGTTCACAGCAAAATAGAGCAGGAAGTACAGAGAGCTCCCATATACTCCTACTCACAAATGCATATACTCCTCCATCATCAACACCCTACACCAGAATAGCACATTTGTTAACAATTGATGAACCTACACTGACACACCTACTTCTGCTTCATTGACTACACTGAAGCCTTTTACTGTGTGGATCACAACAATCTGTGGAACATTCTTAAAGAGATGGGAATACCAGACCACCTTACCTGCCTCCTGAGAAACCTGTATGCAGGTCAAGAAGCAACAGTTAGAACCAGACATGGAACAACAGACTGGTTCCAAATAGGGAAAGGAGTACGTCAAGGCTGTATATTATCACCCTGCTTATTTAACTTATATGCAGAGTACATCATGCAAAATGCCGGACTGGATGAAGCACAAGCTGGAATCAAGATTGCCAGGAGAAATATCAATAACCTGAGATATGCAGATGAAACCACCCTTATGGCATAAATCAAAGAGTAACTAAAGAGCCTCTTGATGAAGGTGAAAGAGGAGAGTGAAAAAGCTGGTTTAAAACTCAACATTCAGAAAACGAAGATCATGGCATCCGGTCCCATCACTTCATGGCAAATAGATGGGGACACAATGGAAACAGTGACAGAGTATTTTCTTGGGCTCCAAAATCACTGCAGATGGTGACTGCAGCCATGAAATTAAAAGACGCTTGCTCTTTGGAAGAAAAGCTCTGAAAAACCTAGACAGCATATTAAAAAGCGGAGACATCACTTTGCTGACAAAGGTCCATCTAGTCAAAGCAATGGTTTTTCCAGTAGTCATGTATGGATGAAAGAGTTGGACCATAAAGAAAGTTTAGCACTAGAGAATCGATGCTTTTGAACTGTGGTGTTGGAGAAGACTCTTGAGAGTCCTTGGACTGCAAGGAGATCAAACCAGTCAATCCTAAAGGAAATCAGTCCTGGATATTCATTGGAAGGACTGATGCTGAAGCTGAAGCTCCAATACTTTGGCCACCTGATGTGAAGAGCTGACTCATTGGAAAAGACCCTGATGCTGGGAAAGATTGAAGGCAGAAGGAGAAGGGGACGACAGAGGATGAGATGGTTGGATGGCGTCACCGACTTGATGGACATGAATTTGAACAAGCTCTGGGAGTTGGTGAAGGATAGGGAAGCCTGGAGTGCTGTAGTCCATGGGGTCGCAAAGAGTCAGACACGACTGAGCAACTGAACTGAACTGAACTGACTGACACATCATTATCATGCAAGTCCAGTTTACAACAGCATTCACACCACATTCACCCACATTCTGTGGGTTTTCACAAATGTATAATAACTTGTGTCCTATATTGTTGCCATACAGAATAGTTTTACTGCTTTTATCAGGGGTCTCCAGAGAAACAGAACCAATAAGATAGAAAAATAGACATATAGATAGGCAGGCAAGCAGGCAGACATAAAAGGAGATTTGGTATAGATTGCTTGTTTGGTTATGAAGGCTGAGAAGACCCACAGTCTGGCATCTGGAAGCTGGAGACCCAGGAAAGCTGGCAGTGTGACTCAGTGAGTCTGAAAGCTTAAAAACAAGGGAACAGATGCTCTGAGTCTGAGTCCAAAGTTTTGGAAATCGAAGGACTGATGGTTTAAGTCGTCTTGCTCAGTCATGTCTGACTCTTTGTGACCCCATGGACTGTCACCCGCCAGGCTCCTCTATCCATGGAATTTTCCAGGCAAGAATACTGGAGTGGGTTGCCATTTCCTACTCTAGAGGACCTTCCTGACCCAGGTGTTGAACCTGTGCCTCTCCTGCATCTCCTGCATTGGTAAGTGGATTCTTTACCACTGAGCCACCCAGGAAGTCTGGTACAAGTCCTGGTCCAAGTCCAAAAGCCTGATAAACAGGAACAACTGTGTCCAAGGGCAGGAGAAAATGGATGTCCGAGCTCTAGCAAAAAGAGGAAAATCACGCTTCCTCCACCATTTTTTTCTGTTTAGGCCCTAAATAGATTGGACTATGCCGACCTGCCTTGGTGAGGGTGGTCTTCTTTACTCAGGTTACCAATTCAAATCCTGATCTCTTCCAGAGACACCCTCATAGACACACCCAGAAATAATGTTTTACCAACTATCTGGGCATCTCTTGTACCAGTCAAGTTGACATTAAATTTAACTGTCATACTGCCTTAAAAATCCACTGTACTCTGCCTGTGCATCTCTTTCCTGAACCCCTGGTAACTGGTGAGCCATTTAGTGTCTCCATAATTTTGCCTTTTTCCAGAATGTCATATAGTTGGAATCATACAGTGTATGGCCTTTTCATAGTGACCTCCTTCACTTGTTAATATGTATTAGTACTATTCATGCAAGGATAGTAATATTTCACTTCATAATATTCTATGTGGCTGGGTAGCTCATTTCTTTTTGGTACACATTCATTTCTTTTAAAACTCATTTCCTTTTAGTTCACTGCTTTTTATTGCTGTATAATATTCCATTGTCTGGATATAGCACAGTTTATATGTTCACCTACTGAAGGACATCTTGGCTGCTTCAAGTTTGGGCAGTTATGAATAAAGCTACTATAAACACCCATGTGCAGGATGTTGGGTAGACATAAGGTTTTAATTCATCTGGCAAGATACCAAAGAGCAGGATTGCTGGATTGTATAATGAGAATATGTTCTGTTTCGTAAGAAACTGCCAAACGGTCTTCCAAAGCGGCTGTACCATTTTGCATCCCACCAGCAATGAAGGAAAACTCCTGTTGTTTCTCACCCTCATCAGCATTTGATGTTGTCAGTATTTTTGATTTTTACCATGTGTTGTGGTATCTCATTGTTATTTTAATTCATTGTGGTTTTTTTTAAATTTTGTTTTGGTGCATGTGAAACATTATAATGATTCTAAAAGAGTGGTACAGGAAGTTTTACTCAGGAAAGCATTTCTCCCTCTTCATCCTACTACTCAGTTTCCATTTCCCTCATCTCTGTATCCCTTTCCCACTCCATCCTTGTAGGGATCTAGTCTCTTCAGTTTCCAGATTATCCTTCTATATTTGTTTTGTACAAATGATCAGATGCAAGTCTGTTTTCTTATATACCTTTCCTTCATACATGAAGAGTATACATATTCTTCCACATGTAAGAATAGTTATTTTAAAGTCTGTTTCTGAAAACACGTTATCTGGATAACCTGTGTGTCTGTTTTATTGTCTATTCTCTCTCCCTCCCTCCTCTTCTCAATTTTGTCTTGTATCATTTCCCTGTATATTTTTCACTAAGTACTGGACCATTGAGTATAAAAAATTAGAGAAATAACTTAAAGCCTAGCATGGTATGATTAATAATTCCTCCAAGGCGGATTTACATTGACTTCTGTCAGGCATTCAGGAGAAAGAGCAATCCAAGGTTACCTTAATGCAGTCCCAGAACTGAGATGATGCAGAGTTGGGCTTTCAGTACCGACAAGGGTCAGTCCACTGCCAGTTCACCTTTTCTACCTGGAACAGCCACCCAGGGGCCCAATCCAAAACAATGCTCCTTGGCAGAATCTGGACTCCCAAGTTTTGTCCTCCAAACCTCAAGGATCTTATTTCCTTAGGGATATGTAGCCCCAAATGCCTTGTTCATCTCCTGGTCACCCGATTTTCTTGGATCTTGGCCTTGTTTTGTTTTGTTGTTTCTGCCTTGTTAGCTCTTCAGTGCCTCAGACAGGTGCATGCATGCTAAGTAACTGCAGGTGTATCTGACTTTTTGCAACTGCATGGACTGTGGCCCACCAGGCTTCTCTGTCCATGGGATTCTCCAGGCAAGAATACTGGAGTGGGTTGCCATTTCCTTTTCCAGGAGATCTTCCCAACCCAGGGATTGAAGCCATGTCTCGTACGTCTCTTGCATTGGCAGGCAGGTTCTTTACCACTAGCGCCACCTGGCAAACAGGTTGTTGTAATATTTTTGCTTTTTGATTGTCCTTATTGGTGAGTATGTGTCAATTCTGCCATTATAGAAGCAGAAGTTCCTTCACTGTTTATTACCTCAAGACTAACATTTTCATTTTAGATAATTGTATTTAGTTATTTAAAATTTTTTTCTCCAATTTTGTACTTCTTTTGTGTGTTTAATGAGTATGTTTTGTGCACATGTATGTGCACGTACACATTGTTCTATTAGTTGACATTTTTGTTGATCTAATCTTGTTATTTTTCTCTGTTAACTTTCCCTCATAGTAGGCTGTTTCCTTGTGTATTTTGTAATTTTGGATTGCAAAGTTATTTTTAGGAGGTCCCCTCTGTGCGGCCTGAAGCAGTACTGTGTTTGCTTCTATGAGGCCCCCTGCAATACCACCATCCTGAGACTAATTTTTATATTATTTTTTCCTCTGGGTTGAGAATAAATGAATACCAAACCTATGTGTGGCACCGACTTTGGTTTCAAACTCTCATGGATGACCCTTTACCCTATCTGGAACCTAGGCTGAGACAAATTTCTTTATCATCTTCTAGTGCTGGGAAGATATTTTTATCTGGATTATCATTTCCCAAGTGTTTACTGCCTCAAGAGTCCTGACTTCATGCAATGTCCTGTTTCCAGTTAACTTTCTGCCTGCAAGGCTTGTCTTCTGTTCTTATCTGGATGTTAAAACAATCCATTATTTAATAAGACCAGCCATTGCCCACTTCACCACTACCACCTGCCTGACAGTTGCTGGATCCGCTCACAAGCTTATTGTTAGAGTTCTCAGTTTTCTCTTTGTTTTTGGCCCGCAGGGATTTCTTTTATTTTTCTTGAAGGCACTATGGTGCTTTTAAAATAATGTTTATTATATTTTAGTCAGAATTTCTAGGTTTCTATAGGGGGGAAGGCTTTCAGGTTGTCTAACCTACCATTACTAGAAAAAGAAGTTAAATAATTTTTCCTAATCATACTATCACTATCATGGTGACACGAAAGGAAAAGTCTGAATATTTTTTTGGTGAACAAGTGAGCAGAACTGCCCTACCCTGCAAGTTTTGGACAATAATGGTTCCTCCCCTTCTTCCTTGTCTCCCCAAGAAACAGCCGGAGAACATTCTAAAGGCCGATCTGCCTGTGTCCACTTCAGCCCCAGCGAAGGCAGTAATGGGAACAGGTGTCCGGGAGTCTCCCCTGCCGAGAAGCCCAGAGGTGAGACAGCTGGTGAGCAGCACTGTGACAAGGGGAAAGGCTCCTCCAAGCAGCCCTCCCACGTCAAGGGGGCCGGGCCCAATGTGGAAGGCGAGGAGCCCAGCCAGGCAGCTGCAAGCCTTCCACAACAGGATGGCCACCGGAAGGCCAGCCGGCGGCAGGACACAGCACCCAAGGCCACACGTGCCTCCTCGAAGAGGCGCAGCCAGGAGCTCAGAGGAGGGAGGCGCTCCCCGGCCGGGTCCAGCCGGCCTGGCAGTGCCAAGGGGGAGGCAGTCCACGCTGGGCAGAGTCCTCTCCACCACCGGACGCCAAGGAACACAGTGACACAGGACAAGCTCGCAGGAGGGACCTCCTCAGATTTGCCACCAAGCACAGAGGTGTTGAGATCAGGAGTCAGGAAGCTGGGGACATCGGCCCGGTCTGAGGACACTCGGCTACCCAAGGAGACTGATCCGGCTCCTGGTCCCCTCCCTGGGCAGACTGTGAACATTGACCTTCTCCCCGTAGAGCTGCGGCTGCAGATCATCCAGAGAGAAAGAAGCAGGAAGGAGCTGTTCCGCAGAAAGAACAAGGCAGCGGCAGTCATCCAGCGGGTCTGGAGGAGGTATGAAGGCAGGCGCCACTGTAGCTCTGGCTCTGGCTGTCCTCCACCTGACGTGACACTCCCTCTGCTCTGGGACACTTTCTTTATATATGCAGTTTTATTTATTTATGGCTTCTTTGGGTCTTCATAGCCGCATGGGCTTTTTTCTGGTTGAGGTGAGCGGAGGCTACTCTTTAATTGTGGTGGGCAGGCTTCTCACTGCGGTGGCTTCTCTTGTTGCAGAGCCTGTGCTCTAGAGCACAGACTCAGTAGTGGTGGCGCACAGGCTCAGTTGCTCTGAGGCATGTGGGATCTTCCCAGACCAGGGATTGAACCTGTGTCTCCTGCATTGTCAGGTGGATTTTTTACCACGGAGCCATCAGGAAAGCCCTCTGTGATACTTTCTAGTGAATTGCATGTGCTGGCCTGACAAGGCCAATTTTACTGAGCCTACCTATGAGATTCACACATGTTTGCTGCTGCTGCTAAGTCGCTTCAGTCGTAGCCGACTCTGTGCGACCCCATAGACGGAAGCCCACCAGGCTCCTCCGTCCCTGGGATTCTCCAGGCAAGAACACTGGAGTGGGCTGCCATTTCCTTCTCCAACGCGTGAAAGTGAAGTTGCTCAGTCATGTCCGACTCTCAGCGACCCCATGGACTGCCGCCTACCAGGCCTCTCCGTCCATGGGATTTTCCAGGCAAGAGTACTGGAGTGGGGTGCCATTGCCTTCTCACACATGTTTAGATCTTAATAATTTATATTAAGCTATTTGGGAGGTGTTCTTACCCAGAAAGACAGGAAAGCACCCAAGATAGTGGGGTGTAAATGAAAATCCTGGAAGCCTGAGTTTCAGGTGAAGCTCTAACATGTTATCTGACCTTGAGCAATGGCCTCCTTGACCCTCGGTTTCCTCCTCTGTTAGGTGGTGTTTAACAATCGCTGCAACCTGTCCTGCTTATGTGACAGGTTGCTGGAATGAGATAATGTGTGCTTTGTAAGTTCTAAAGCACTGCACATGTAAGATAATTTTCCCTCTTTACTACTCAGGAATTAGATACAGTGCATTGAGTGATTGAAACTTATCATAGAAACCTGTGTGAGCTCAGAATGTGGAGTGGGTGCTGGGAGTGGTGGAGGGGGCTTCCTGAAGTCCTGAGATGAATATACCAGGGTGTAGTGTAAGTCTGGGACGACTGCAGAAGTCCTTTGCTTCAGGTTTTCACATCTCTCATAATCCCTTTCACACCGCAGGCCCTCCTAGGACCCCAGTCCAGATTAGGCCTTCCAGTGATGACCATACCCAGGGGGAGGGCCAGACCTGTCATGGAAAGGTGGGAGCCATGCGGTCTCCATCTTGGGAGAGAGGAAGCTTGATGGGGGAACAAAGCAAGCAGATCAGTGCGAGCACAGGTGTGCCACGTATCAACGCCCTTGTTGGGAGATAAAAGTGCCAGAGACCCTAACGCTGGCAGAGAGTGAGCTGAGTGTCTAAGGAGGTCCAGGGAGAGGCCTCAGGGATCTTCGTGCCGAAGTCTCCTAACCCAGAGCCCAGCGACCTGCCTGGGGCCTGCACAGTCATCACTGTAGGTCATCCTCACATCTGCTTAGGCTCGTGGCTGTTTACAGTCGCCTCATGCCTCATCTCCTTAGCTCTCCCAACCATGCCACAAGCTGACATGACAGGGATTCATATCCCTGTTTTTCAGACAAGCAGATGTTCTCAGGAAACAAGGCTGGTCCTAATGGTCAGATGCAGCACTCGAAGTTCTGTCTGACTTAAGTCCAGGTACCTTTCCCTTAGGTTTTCTGTGAAGGTAGTGTGTGCCGTGGTCAAAATAATGGAGGCACAGGCCGACCTCACGCTGTTCACCTCAGAACAGGCTGGAGGAGAACAGGCTGCCTGGATGGTCTCACCGCATCAACATGTCTTTATGATGTTATGCAGTTTGTTGTTATCACTGTTACTAACACCAGTAGTTGCATTCATCTGGCACTCCTGCCAGACACTGCCGTTAAGTAGTTGTACATGTATTAACTCATGTAATCCTCACAGTAACCCTGTGAGGAATACCAGGGACACTGTTCTTCCCCCAATTCCATGGTGGAGGCGATAAGCACAGAGAGGTTCATCAGCCAGCCCTGCTTACAGAGCTGGTATGTGCCAGTACCGGCCTCCTACTCAGACTGGTGGCCTCTGAAGCCACAGATAGGGAGGGTCCTTGCTCCCCCATCTTGGGTGTTCTGCCAGGACGCGCACTGGCTACCATCCCAGAGGAACTTCTTGTTAAGTATCTCAGCTGAAACCTGGGATGCAAACAAGCCTGTGAGGCTTGCCACGTCGGGCCCCACAGCTGCTCCCCAGCTGCAGGGCCTCCCCGTCAGACTGTCCTCTGGCTCCTTTGAAGAGTCAGCAGCTGACAGATCCTGTCAGCCAGTGTCCGCAGCAGCAAATGAGCCTTCAGTCATTCTCCTCAAGAACAGTGGACTCACAGTCTTTGCGCCCACCTGGGGAGGCATTTACACAGGCCCCTCTGGTTGCTCCCTGTGCATTTCTGAGTCCTGGGACATCAGCTCCCACAGGGCTTCTGGGAAGCCGCACACTGTGGCAAGTCCCATGACAAGCGACAGTTAAAACCCCTTTATTGATTCTGTTACAGCCATGTCTGTCTTCTGTTTGAAGCCCAGGAGCCCTCAGTGCCATCCAGGATGCCGTGGGGTGTCCGAAGTGTCGGCAGGGGTGGGGAGCAGGGCTTAGCACATGAGCGCCCATAAACTCAGGTCACCGTCCTAGGACATATGCCCAGGGAAGCAGGTGGGCCAGCTGAAAACACGCCGGACGGGGTGAGCAGATTGAACCTGGGGCCCAGAGAAAATGAAACTTCGTCTTAGAATGTGAGTTTTATTACCAGTCAAGACTTGACTATTTTAAAGGTTGAAACTGGATACTGGACAAGCTAGGCTGGGCTGGAAAGTTGCTGTGGTAAAGAGGAGTTGCTCTATAAGGCACTTCCCATCAGCTCCTCTCCAGCATTCTGAAGTAAATAAGCAAGGAGCGGCTGGTCCATAACAAAAGCCCTGCACCCAGGCCAAAAGGGACCGCTGGAGTGTGTTTGGATTCTCAGCAAACCAGTTCACACTCTCCTTGAGAACATGAGACCATCAGACAGACTCGGTCTCCACACCAGAGTCAATGAGGTGGCAACTTGTTACAGCTTCAGCCAACCCCTTGGTGCCCAGCCTCCACTCACAAAGCAGGGGATATGGAAGAATTGAACTGGGGAGCCATGTTGTCCCATAACTCTTACTTCTCTCTATAATTGGCTTTTTGGAAACAAGGTACATTCTTGTAAAGGGGTGCCGTGGTTTGTCATGCTCTGGGGAAAGAAAGGAAGAATTATGTAGTCCTACTGAAATCAGCCTTTAGGTCAGGAGGGAGGGGCTGCACCAAGCACTGCACAGAGCTTCGAGCACTTGGGAAGAAGGTTCTGTCCCATCTGGTGTATTTTAAGACTGGGCATGCAGCTCCCTGTGGGTGCACCAGGAGGAGTTAATCAGCTGCGGTTAATGAACCCTGGTGCAGCTTCCCTGGGAGGCAGCATAGTAGCCAAGGGCTCAATAACAGCTTTGGGAGTGCACATGGGATAAACACTGGAAGAAAAACACCAGAGGTAAATACGGCCATCATCCTGGTACCCCTCCCCTCTCTCCCACCCCAGGCTCCACCCTCCAGCAGAATGATCTTGGTAAAACTCAGCTCTTAACCTTTGCCACTGTTCTTAGAAATCTCTGAGCATCCCCACCAAGAACAGAGTAGAGACCAAGTCATTAGCAGTGTTTGGCTGCTGGACTAGACAAGCACTGATTTGAATGTTGGCTTCTCCTGGCTCTGTTAGCCTTTTCCCTCCAATTTTTATTGTGATATAATTGATATGTGGCACTGCGTTAAGTTTAACGTGTACAGCATAATGACTTGGTTTACATATGTTATAAAACCATTACCACATAAGTTTAGTGAACACCATCATCTCACATAGGTAAAAGGTTTTTTCCCTTATGATGAGAACTCTTAGGATTTACTCTTTAAAAACTTTCACTATAGTGTTAACTATAGTCATCACATTGTACATTGTATCCCCAGTACTTATTTGTCTTATAACTGGAAGTTTGTACCTTTTGATCACGTTCATCCAATTCCCCTCCCCAAATCTCCGATGACCACAAATCTGATTTCTCTATGAATTTGTTTTTTGTTTTTGAAGATTGCACATGTAAGTGAAATAATACAATATTTATCTGAAATAAGGTCTTCAGGGTGCGTCCATGTTGCTGCAAATGGCAGCATTTCTTTTTATTTTATGACTGAATAATATTCTATTGTGTATATATATAATACATATATATATTGGGAGAAACGCTATGACCAACCTAGGCAGCATATTAAAAAGCAGAGACATTACCAACAAAGGTCCGTTTAGTCAAAGCTATGGTTTTTCCAGTAGTCATATATGGATGTGAGAGTTGTACTGTAAAGAAAGCTGAGTGCTGAAGAATTGATGCTTTTGAACTGTGGTTTTGAAAAGACTCTTGAGAGTCCCTTGGACCGCAAGGAGATCAAACCAGTCAATCCTAAAGAAAATCAGTCCTGAATATTCATTAGAAGGACTGATGCTGAAGCTGAAACTCCTATACTTTGGCCACCTGATGCGAAGAACTGACTCACTGGAAAAGACCCTGATGCTGGGAAAGATTGAAGGTGGGAGAAGGGGACAACAGAGGATGAGATGGTTGGATTGCATCACTGATGCGATGGACGTGAGTTTGATGGCGATGGAGAGGGAGGGAAGCGTGGCGAGCTGCAGTCCACGGGGTCTCAGAGTCGGACACGAATGAGCAACTGAACTGATAATACATATATAATATACAGTATTCTATTGTGTGTATATGTATATATATATATATATAAAACAACTTCTTTATTCATTCATCCATCAGTGGACACTTACGTTGTTTCCATGTCCTAGCTATTGTAAAATAATGCTGCTATGTATATAGGGATCTCTTCAATGTACTGCTTTCATCTCCTTCAGTTATATACTCAGAAGTGGGACTGCTGGATCATATGGTAGTTCTGTTTTAAATTTTCTACATTTAAAGTAATTATTGGTACGTGTATGCTAAGTTGCTTCAGTCATGTCCGAGTCTGTGTTACCCTATGGACTGTAGCCCACCAGGCTCCTCTGTTCCTGGGATACTGCAGGCAAGAATACGGAAGTGGGTTGCCATGCCCTCCACCAGGGGCTTTTCCCAACCCAGGGGTCGAACCCACGTCTCTCACGTCTCCTGTATTGGCAGGTGGGTTCTTTACCACCAGTGCCACCTCAGCCCAATTATTAGTAGGTAAGGATATACTGTTGCCATTTTGTTGTCTTCTGTTTTATTGATCCATTGTTCCATCTTATCCTACTGCCTTTTTTTGTGTTTTGATGCCTTCTGGTATCAATCTGCGTTGACTTCTTTATCATGTTCCTTGGTATAATTAGTATAGGCTTTAACCCTGTGATTACCATGAAGCTTATATAAAGTATCTTAAAATATCATTATTTCCTTTGGTATCATATTTACCTGTGATTTTTCTTTTTCTTTTTTTTTTTTGGCAGGGGGCAGTTGTATCCTGGGTTCCTTATGTTGGCATCTATGCATTTGAATAAGCAGTCTCCTCTCCCAAGTTTGCTTTGGCAGAGATAGTTCTTCAACACTGAGCTCAGTTTGGGTTTCTGGGTGTGTCTGCTGATAATGTACTTGGGCAGGTGGGACTTGCTTTCTCTTTTGGGGCAAGGCCACTGCCTAGGCTCTAAGATTGTGTGGCGGGGGGTGTTGCCATTGCCAACCGAGAACAATTGGACAGGACTGCTGCTTTGGTTCCCTGCTCAAGTGAGGCTGTAGGTTGGGCTCTGCAAGTTGCCTGACTTCTCTGGTCAGGCTTACTTAGTCAAGACTGGCAGTAGGCAGAGCTAGGATTTACCTTCCTGCTCTGGTTGGATAGGAGGATGCCCCAGCAGCGGCACTGAATTCCCTGGCCAGACATGGCCGCTAGTTTTATTCTGTAGAGGGGGAAAGCCACGGGCAGCCCTCTCTTCAAGTGCTACTCTAGGGACTATGGGATGGGTTTCAAGGCTTGAGTGTACTCTGGTGAGTCCCGTGGTTGGATGGGCTGAAGGCTGTATTCAGCCATGGTGGGGCTTGGAATTACTTTCCCTACCCAGGCAGAGTGGCGGAACTGGTTCCAAAGGTGGCTTCTTTGTGATCTTGATTCAAGCTGCCCTGCTTCCCAAGGTCCCTGGCTGAACAATGCTGTTGGCTTTGTGGGTGATCAGCTCTGCCTGCTTTGCACTATTCTTGAGCATTGCTGGGCTACACAGCTTCCAGGTGGTCTGGCCAGGCTTTCTGGTCAGGAAGCGACCAGAAACTACACTCAGCCATTAGCTGGGCTATGACTCAGCTCTCCTGCCAGGGCAGGGTCAGACTAGGCTCCAAGGCCAGCAAGGTTTTTTGTAAGAAACTGGATCAGGGAAACTTGAACACCAGTGGGCTCCCTGGTCAGACTGTGCTGCCATCTTGTTTCTACAGAGTCCAAACAGAGCTACTGGTTTGAACTACTACTTGGACTCTACAGGTAGGCTCTGCCAAGATCCCCATGCTGGCTGTTACAGGCCCCTCATTCTTTCTCTGTCATCACTGGATTCCCAGTGGTTAAGCTCCCGAGTCCCCTGCAGTCCCCATGGAGTAAGACTGGAGTTGCTCCCAAGAAGCAACCTATGATGCTGGGGGAGCTGGATGTCCACCCTGGAAGAATAGCAGGCTCAGGGCAGACCTCTCCGTGTGGTGCTGTGCCAGCAATGCTGTCAGCATGGAGCTGCTTACACGGTTACCCTTCTCAATTTATCTCGGTCTCTAGAGCAGGGGGTGCTTTAGCCTCGTCCCCATGTTCCAGGATTTTCTCACTGGTGTCTTATCCATGAATAACTATTAGCTGCTGTTCTTGTGATGGGGAGCAGTCAAAATGGACTTATGTCACCATCTTGGTGATGTTCCCCTCTACTCAGCCTTTGTCAGCTTCATAATGTCTGCTTCACAGGTTTACTTTCAGACTTAACCATAGGGGAGGTGCCTGGTATACAGGAGGCCCTGACCAAATGCCGGTTCCTTCCACAGTGGGGCCCAGCCTCCAATCCTCCTTGCCTTACCAAATACGTAATCCTTTGCACACATCTCACTCCACTAGTAAAGATTCATGCACAAATGCCCACATCTCTAATATGCCAATTCATGCACAAATGCCCACATCTCTAATATGCCAATTCTGCTACCCAGAATGCCCTTCCCTGCCTCGCAAGCTTTCACTCATCCTTTAAAACCCAGCACAAACACCAGCCATCTAGCTCCTAGCTTTCACATAGTACTTCTCATACTTCATTTGTTTACACATTGGCCTGTCCCACATTGGCAAGGACCCATCTAAGTGATTCCTCGTTCAGGAAATACTGATGGACAGGGGCAGAACTCAGTATACAACATACTGCCACTGAAGTTAGGAATGGGAGTTTGAATGAATCTCACAAGAGTTCAGCAACTACTATTCCTATAGCTTCTAGGAACGTCAAGGGACACTGGTTTTCTCAGTACTATGACCTTAAATTCCCTGCCCTCCTCTGACTCCCCAGCTACCAGCTCAGGAAGCACCTGTCGCACCTCCTGCACTTGAAGCAGCTTGGAGCCAGAGATATGGACAGATGGAACCGAGAGTGCCTGGCTTTGATCCTCCAGGTTTGGAGGAAGGAACTGGAACTGAAACCCCCAAAGACCATGGCAGTGAGCAAGACCACCAAGAGTCCACCCAAGGGCAGCTCAGGCACCAAGCCCACCAGGCACTCGGTGCTCAAACAGATCTACGGTAACTGTCCTTCTGTGTACTTTATGGTCGCATCCCCGAAGTGTGTCGCCTCAGATTTTGAAACAGGATTTAATTACATTGGGCAAACCTCCATTTAGGTAGGAACTTCATTAAACAGCCAGGTACCAAGAGAATTCTCATCATATTTATGCCTCCCTTGCAGCATCTCTGGGTTGGAATTGGTTTCTGGGTTGGAATTGGTTTCACAAAGCATTCTGATCCCAACCAAGAGAGCCTTACTGCTAGGAGATCGTCTGCTGGGCTTCCTGACGGAAGCCTCACCACAGCAAGCTATCTAGACTGCTGCCTGTTTTCCCCTTAAATTCTCCAGTTAGAGGATCCCAGGTGCAGGCTGACCCTGCCTGCCTCATGCTGACCTTCTCTGCTCTTAGATAGCACAGAGCTGACTGTCTGTGGGAACACCCCAGATCCAAGCACTACAGTACATGCTTGTTTGGCAAATAAACTGCTGCATACTGAAACCCTTTCAGCTCTGGAAAAGTGCCTGACTTGCTCCTCAATGGTGGGAACAAAAGTTAAGGCACCTTCACAAACAGATCTGTGGCCCTGGCAGCAAAATCTCCAGACTTAACCCTGGACCTATGTGGTTCTCCACATCATACCTAATTTATCTTGGTGGACCTGCAAGCTCAAGCCTTCACCTCAAGTAAGAAATTCAGCACTTGGTCAGGCTACAGCTGTCATTGGTCAAAAATAGATAACTGTTGGTTGATTTCAGGTTCTCAAGAAGGGAAAGTACGTCAGCCCACAAGATCTTCAAAAGCCCACTCTGTGCTGGGTCTCAACTCAGGTAAGGCAGCCCCTACATGGGCAAAGCAGACAGGGGAGACCATGTGGGAAACACTTCCATTTTCTGTTTCATCCCCAAAGGTGGAGACATTAGAGCAGACTGCCAGGGGGTTCCAGTGGCCAGTTGATTTCAGGACTGCATGTTTTTCATCCCCCTTTCATGGCATTATCACAATAAACATCTCTTCTTCAGAAGAGACAAGTTATTTTTATAACCCAAAACTATTAACATTACCTCCAGTAGAAATAATAGATGGCACCTATTACTGATCACTTTACCATACTTGTTTACATACAGAAGGGCTAAATACAAATACTGTCATTCTTCAAAGTAATATCCTGGGAGTTCTTGTTCTGTTTTGGTTTCCCATTAAGATCCACCATCTCCTCCTCAAAGATGGGAAAAAGTCCCTTTACTACAAATTCTGGCTTTTGCCTTTTAGGGCCACCTTAAGAGGACATTTCGTATCTAATAGCAGGTCCAGCTCTGGTTCAACTGTCCACACTTTCACTGACACAGGAGCAGTTCAGGGAACTTTCTTTTTAGCCACAAAACAAGTGTCTTACTCAGGGCCCCTCCATTCATGCCAGCATTAAATGTGGGTGATAAGTTCAGTGCTGTCAGCAGTTAATGCCAGGTCTAGTGTTTCTCATAGGTGGCTATGGCAACACACTCCCCCCAGTCCCTGATCCACAGTCATCCGGCAGGAACAGGGTGCAGCTGGGGAGGTGAACAATGACTGTCAGCATGAACTTTAACATTCATTTAGTTTTTGATGGGGGAAAATCTGGAGATGGGGGGACAGTAATTACTACCAAAGCTTTAATAAGAGTTGGGCAGTTCATCTAACATAGGCAGGCTGATCAGGGCAATTAGAAACTCAAAGGAATCAGGCCCATAGTTCTAGGTTTAAAAGAAAGAAAAAAACACACACCTCTAGTTATCTTGAGTAAACTGAAGAATAGTTTCAAAAACAACTGTTAGACAAAATTACTTTAAGATGTAGCATTTTTGGTATTTTGGTATTTTACTCTCTCAAGAGAAAAGTCCAGGACTATCAAATCTTTAAAAATGAAGGTGTTTAACAGCATAAGAGGTTTTAAGTTAAAGGAATCACAGTTAAAGACAGAATAAACAAAATAAATAGCCAGTAGTTTCTTAGAACTTTATATGAATTATCAGCTTTATTCTACACTGGCTTGAAAATGGATGAGGACGGAAGAGAATCTTTTCCTGAAACCAACCTTGGGGGACAAAGGTTTTATGAGGCCCACCTACCTACCCACATTAATCATTAACCTGTGAATAAGGCTGATGGGCAGAGCAGCAAGCTAGTTAGCTGCAGCCCATGTTTTATTCAGAATACATGTCTATAAACTTCCATGAAATGGGCATGACTTGGACAGACATATTTGTTTCTGCAACATGGCATCACAGATGGCCAACTGAACCAAGGAAGACAGGCCATTTGTTTTAGTCTTTACCCTGAGTAGAAATTTTTGCTTTGAGGGACTTCCCTGGCAGTCTGCACTTCCATTGCAGGGGGCGTGGGTTCCATTCCCAGGTCAGGGATCTAAGATCCCACATTCCTTGAGGCACAGCCAAAAAGTTTAAAAATTTTTTAATTTTTTCTGCTTTGAGAATTCCATCGAGTTAAGGATGTCTGGCTTTTGTTCACTGTTTACTTAGCTCTAGTGCATTGTTGGACACATTGTAGGTGCTCAGATCTGAGTTAAGATTGTGGCTCCTAACCTTCAACTCAGGGAGAGATGTTAGTAGTGCTTTTCTCTCTTAAAAGGAATAGAAAGTTAGCTGGATAAAGCAAAGAAACAAACTCCTTGGACTGTTTCTTTACATGCATCCAGGAAACAAACAATTGCATTCTCCCTAGTCTTCCCACCCACCTGCAAACCACCTACACCCACACAGAGCAGCAGCATAGTAATGGATCAGAGAACATATATAGAGAGAGTGAGCGAGCGAGAGAAATGTCCCAAATTTGGGGGCCCATCTCATTAAAATAAAAACTTCCTCTAAAAAAATCCCATTCCAATGAATGGAATAACCAAGGCTTAGTAAAAATGGTACCCCCAGTATGAATGCAGAATATCCCTGCCCACCTATAGAGGGGTATGCAGATAAGAAGATGACTTGATATACAGCAAAGCAGCCAGAAAACATCAGAGTTCCAGAACAGTTCACTTCAGCTTTATTAACAGTAATAAAAACAGAAGAGAACTATTATCTTTGTAACTTTTTAAAACAACTACTCACCTTTCATGCTTGCTTCTTTGCTTCACAGCAAGTTAGGAGCAACACTCAGCAATACAGCCTCCGCAGGGTCTCTTAACTCCTTGGGGCCTCAGCATCCTCATTTGTTAAGTGAGAGGATTGAGCGCACCACGAGTTGTCCAACTGTAGCATCCTGTAACTCTGAGTTTAAAGTCATAAAAAGACCTATGGCTGATTCTTTTTGATGTACGACAGAAAGCCACAAAATCCTGTAAAGCAGTTATCCTTCAATTAAAAAAATAAAGTGGCAAAAAAAAAAATCCACTTGAAGTTTGATATGCATATTATTCTGACACATGAATTGTTTTCAAAGGAACCTGTTTTCTAGAATGGACTGTAGCCAAGTGTGTGGCACAGGGCAGGTTAGAAGAAAACAGGTATATATGTGTCATGTTAAGAGGAGATGCAAAGAAAGCAGCATCATAGTGGTTATTCCAAGCAAACTGAAGACCTACGTTCCAGTCCTAGCTCCTCAGGCACCTGCCCCCTCACAGTCAAGGTTCTTCCTTAAAAAGATGTCAGATATCTTTGAGAGGATGGAAAAGGAGGGGCTGATGTCATCCTGTCTCTGTACCATAAACCAGCCAGCACCTTATTAGGGCCCCATGGATAGTCCAAACCTAAACCCCTTTTCCTCCTCACCAATGAACTCTGCCCTTCGGCATTAATAATTTGAGTATCTATCTGTTATTTAACAGTGAGCAACTTGCAGTGTATTCACCTTCTTGAGAACAGTGGAAGATCACAGAATTTTTCTTACAACCTGCAATCAGCTAACCCATCAAGAAACAAACTAAAGCTTCGACTGCCTGAGGAGGAAGGCTGTGCCCAGAGGGCTCGAATAGCTAGTGCAGACTTCAAGTTCTCGGATTAGCTTTTACACTTTAGGCAACTTTACTATCCCAAAGCCTTATTAGCCTGAAAATGTGGTAACAACTGAAAGGAAATGTGTTTTCCTTCTGCTCTCACATAGCACTGTTTTGTAAATTCTTCACCTGCACTGAAAGGACCAGGGTACTCCATACCTGTGCAGAACTGCCCGTCTGCCTCCACCTCAGTAGGGCTGGAAAAGAAGACTTTATAGTAACAATGAATCTACGTAGAACCAAGAAAAGGGAGCACTGAAGATGCTGCTGGGTTGGGATTTCTCCTGCCAGCTGGTCCAAGCCTGGCTTTGTTGACTTCAGTCTGAAGAACCTAAATGAGATGGGGAGGACCCTGGCCCACAGCAACTGCCTTCAGCTCACTACTTTTCTGCAATCAAATGCAATGGACTTCATTACAGACACATCCTGTTACTCTAATATCATGTTTTAATTTTTAGACCAGAGTCATGACCCAGTGTTTGCTTTTAGAAATTGTAAGACTGTACTAGGTATACTGTTGATGGCTTACATTTTACAGTGTCCGTGTCAACCTCTGAAGGCCACAGGTTGCTGCCGTGTCGTCTCTGAACGGCGTTCCTTCTGCTGAGCACCAGCGGCTGCACCTCAGCACCAAGGCCTCAGTCAGCAGGCCTACAGACCAGGTCATTCACACACAGGGTGCCAGTTCGGGCCTTAACCTACTTCTATTTTCTGCCTGACCTGCAGAGGTGAGCCGTCGTGTCAAATTGCCATTCCTCTGGCACTGTGCGAACTATGCGTTCCAGCTCTTGAAGAACATCTGGTTTAAATAAAATCAGTGATTATGGGCTTCTTCATATCTTTTAAGGGCAAAGCTACTAGGAATGTGGACAGGCAGAAACAATGACATATTAGCTCACAAGTATTTCTAGGACTGCTTCTGTTTTAAGATTACTGCCACCCCTGTCCTGACAGTAAGAGATCAGAAACAATAAAGTGTTAAACTCTTGGATTTTTTTTTTTTTTACAGTTGGCTATCATTATTGTGAAAATGATTATAAGAAAAATTATAATCACTAGTAGAGAAATCATTTTTTAAGAGTTTTGCAGCTCAGACCAAATACCACTTAGGTATAGGAACATTCACAACAATGGGAGTACTGTCTTGAAATCCTGCTAGAAATCCTCTGTAAACAACACAACTCCATAGTGAGAAGCAACCACTCCCAAATCAAACCAAACCAAAAACTAGTCTGTTGCTGTCTGAATGAACTGGGACTGAAAACACAGAGAATGAAGTCTGCCTAGATGAAGCCACAAAGATTCAGCTGGTTTCTGAAGACTATAACAGAAGGTACCATATTATTGCTCTGTATTTTATATATACTTAGCTATGAACTGTGGTGTTGGAGAAGACTCTTGAGAGTCCCATGGACTGCAAGGAGATCCAACCAGTCCATCCTAAAGGAGATCAGCCCTGGGTATTCACTGGAAGGACTGATGTTGAAGCTGAAACTCCAATACTTTTTACTTTGGCCACCGCATGCAAAGAGTTGACTCATTGGAAAAGACCCTGATGCTGGGAAAGATTGAAGGTGGGAGGAGAAGGGGACGACAAAGGATGAGATGGTTGGATGGCATCACCGACTCAATGGACATGAGCTTGAGTAAGTTCCGCGAGTTGGTGATGGACAGGGAGGCCTGGCGTGCTGCAATTCATGGGGTCACAAAGAGTCGGACACGACTGAGTGACTGAACTGACTGACTGACTGATGAGGATGTATACACTTAACCACACATCACACACTAGTCCAAGAAGCCAGCCTGTGCATCAGTGGCAACTCCCAAGCATTCTCTTCCTGTTTCAGTGCAAAGGAATGTTCATAAACAGCTTCTTTAAAAGCTCAGCTTTAATGACAAACATTTATTACATCAGTCTCTCTTCAAAATTAGATGTGAATAAACAGTTTCGAACAGAGGTGCTGCAGTGCCTCTTCAATACACTGTACTCAATGCGTTGGGGCCCTGGGGATGCCCAGTTATGTACACATTGAAGCAATAATGTAAGTCCGTGAGCCACTGCTCCTGCACACCTCCACTCTTCAATGTCTGCAAAGAAAACAAGAATAATGTGAGACTGGTACCAAAACTGCTTCCTGATGCTTTTTATCACACCCAAACAAGATCTCAAGAGTCCCTTGCAGTAGTATCATCATCTATAAATCACCACAGGAAATCTCACTGAGAAGGGAACCTATTACTGGGGAATTACCACAGGGAGTTAAAACTCCTAGTTTCACCCTCAAGCACAAGTGCTACCAGTTTCTTGTTGGGTCTCTTCCCTCCCACCTCTGCTAGGCACTAATGAAACTGCACCGTTAACCACCCCTCGCTCGCTCTCTGCCCTTCGGCATCCTAGAACCTCATGATCTCTGCATTAACATCCACTGAGAATAATAATTCTACAGGACTCAATTTGTCACTCTCATACAGATGGGCTGACTCTCCCAATTCTTGACTTCCTTCTATTTCTGAATTCTGCTTCATCTTCCATTGCTGACGAGATTCAGAATACATCCTATGTTTATGCATGTATAAGCTCTATTACTCTGAAGTATTATTACATATACCAATTAATAACTTCCTCCAATCAAAAAACCTCATTTCAACTCTCCAAACCAAAACACCCAAATGAATCCTTAAGAAACAGAGCTGCCTGCCCCAGGTCAACAGAGAACCAACTGTTAGACAAAGCTGAAGCCTACAACTTCCAGCTTCTTCCCCCTCTCCAGTGATCTAAGTGACTAGAAATGGGTCTGCAGTTTATTCCTGCTAAATTTCCTTAATGACAGCTAACATTCGTTGGGTACTTAATAAATGTCAGTTACAGTATAAACTTTACTTGGATGATTTCATTTAATGGTCAACAAAACCCAACAAAGTTGCTACAGCTAGGGAAACAAGCTCAGATAGGTTAAAAAAAAAAAACTTGCCAAATCATCACAGTCAATCAATACAATCTGTATCACAATCCAAGTAGGACTGACTTTGATGCCTGTACCTTTTCCAACTAAGCTGCCTGCCACCTTAATTTAGTTGGAGTATTTTAAGGCATTTAGTGCTGATTCTGGAATCAGTGACAGTTACCAGACGCCAGGGGAAGTCCTAAGAAACCACCGCACTGGGCTTAATCCCAGGAGTCTGTCAAGGTGCAGGAGCCCTGGCCTCCCACAACCACTTCCGTGCCCATGAATCTGGTACGAGCAGTAGACAGTCCTGTACGTGCTTCTTACTGTGATATTCTTGATGATCTGCTGCACCAAGATGGCGTTGGTCAACATGTGAGTCCTGAGGGGTGCGTGCTGCAGCAACAGGCGGAGCAGCTGGCCCACCACAGGCAGCTCCTCAGGCCCAGCTCTGTTCACCCGCAGGCTCTGCAGCATCAACCTGAGGACTCGAGGCAAGAGGGCCAGCACGGAGACACAGACCCCCCAGAGCTTGTCCCTGCAAAATAAAGAAACATGTCAGTGAAAGGACACATACAGGAGAGGGGCCCTTTCCATACTTCCCAAGAATGAAAAATGTCCTTTTAATGAGAAAGTGTTTTCTGATAAAACCCCACAAACCAAAACTAGGAAGAGCTGAGTTTCATGAGAGCTAAGTAAGCAAATGCAGTGAAGAATTAGCTGCCTTCCCCTATTTTAGGGGTTTCAGAAAGCCTAGCAAGCAGCATTTTCCTAGGCAAGACATTCTTGAAGCCCTAGTGATCATTTTTAACACAGAATTCACCAGAAAACAGAAAGACCTGTACATACATATTATTCTCTACCAGTAGCATTATTCAACTGTTGTACAATACCAAAGGTCAAAGGGGAAAGAATATCCCACTGGTAAAAGAGAAAAGAAGCTCATGAAACTCTAAGCCTCTGACCTGGATTCTGAGCTTCTTCAATGTGTTAGAACAGGGCAAATTTGCAGAGAAATGTGTGCTCACAAGGAACCAAAAGGGATCTGAGAAAACAGCCTGTCAGGGAACTATCATGGGCCAGAGACAGTAAATCTAAATTTCAGTGAGCATCATTCTTTTGATAACTTTATAGAACAGGAACAAAAATGTTTTATGAGAGCAGTAAATGGTCTAACCACAGTCTAGAAAAGTGTCAATTAAATGGAGGGAAAGTCCACGGGCTGCTAAAGGCTCTGATCTTAGTCTGTTATGGTTTCAAGAGTGCATATCAAGAGTGCATAACTGTCCCAGTCCCAAGACTTTCTAAGAAAACCTGACTACCTCTAGACACAGAAGCAGCAACCCTTTCACCATATGACCTCCCTCCCAAGTCCACATACAACAACTGCATCAAAGGTGGATACTGAATCCATCCTAAGGCAACCAGATCCTCTCACTGGAGACTTTATTCAGCCTGTGGACTCATGTACAGCCAGGTCAGGACAGCCATGTGCAAGAAGAAAAGAGAAAGTCAGACTGAAAGACACAGTTAATGATGAGGCAAAGGCACAGAGATGATAACTACACAATCTAGAAGAGAAAAGACTAGAGAAAGCCACTTTGGTTCTTGTTGGGTTTCAAATTCCTACCTGCACAATTCCTACCCTTTAGGGTTTTGTGGGGGTTTTTGTTTTTTTAAAAAACAAGTCACTACTGTAATGACCCAATATAGTCATTTTCTACTTGAACTTGAGTGGATTTCAAATAACTGTGGGTCAAAACTTCTAAAAGGACTCATGGATTCTACATCATACCAAATTAAGTATACTGAAGGGATGAGTAGTTTAGAATTTCACCTTCATACACCACAATTAAAGAAAACTGTCAGGTCAAAAAGAAGATGACCTGGGGAACCACAAACGTTGGAAGCAATACCATTTGAAGAGTCATTCTTAGGTTTTAATGTCATGTACAAAAATAACTGTACTTAACCATAAATTTAAAGGACAGAACCGGGACCAATGAAGTTGAGATTTTAGCTCAACAGAGAACAATGGTTCTAAACCACTCTAAAGGAACTGATGAAAGTCCAATATTTCATATATAATTTTCAGGAGTTCCACTAACTGCAAACTTCTGATATATTCTTGTCAGATAATACCAACCAATCCTCCACCCCCTAAACACAGAGAAATATGGATAATATACTTAAAAAAAAAAAATACAGCCAAGCTCAAAAGCTAGAATGGTGAACTCTCTAGGTGCCAGAAACTGACAGAACTCCTATAGATACACAGGGGCACAGAACTGGATGTGGGCTTTTAGGACTCGTTTTCAACAGCCAATAGCGTTGGAAGATAAGGCTTCAGCCCCGGGTATAGAAGGTCGGGAGCTAGAACTGGCCTCCCTGCAGAGAGCTGGAAGCCAGGAAAAGGCAAATATGAAACTGCCCCATAGGGAGGTCTCCACAGACTCTCACAACAGATGAATTCAGAGAAAGTTACACAACCTCAAACATGAGGCTGTTTCTTCATCCCCACGAGACAATTTCTAGAGCCTGACCTGCTCCCCAAAACAAGGGAGAATTCCCACACCAGACAAACAGTGAACAAAACAGACAAGAAACTTAACACCAATGAATGAAGAATAAGCAAGAATGACAAAGAGCCAAGTAAAAACTCAAAACGGATCAAAGAGAAAATAATAGCTGACAAAATAAAAACTCGACAGAAGGGTTAAAGAATTAGCAAAATGGAAGATGTTAAGAGAGGACAGAATCAGATGCTCCCTGTGTTTAAAAGGAGTTTTTAGGAGAGAACAGAAACAGTGGGTGAGATAATAGAAATAAAAACAGTACTTCCCATACCTGAAAGAAAAAAAACAACAACACTGTCTTCAGATTAAAGGAGTGAAGTAAGTCTCAAGCAGGGTAAATAATAACAAACCTACACTAGGATATAACCGGACTTTCAAGACAACAAAGAGAAAAGAGTCAAAAACCATAGAAAAGAACAGACTACTATCTGCAAGACAAGAGGGCTCAGCTGAACAGCAGATCTTTCATTTATTAACAGAGTCCAGGAAACAATACAACAGTTTCTTCAGAGCACTGTGGCCACAGTTTTGAATACCTCAATTGGTCGAGCCCGATTTTTTGGTTAGCACTTGTGAAATCAAAAGTTCCCAGTAGTTTGACTGGCACTCTCATTATCTGTAATCTCACAATTACCTTGTGTAAGAGGGTAGGAGCAGCCCAAAAGGGAAACTTAAGTACCTAAGGCTCTGGCTGCCAGCCCTTTCTTGTGCCTAAGTAATGTCATCTGGAGATGCACATGGTCCTGGTAGTATCAAACTTTCCAATACCCAGCACAAAACACTTTTAAAACAGAATTTTTAAACAGGCAAAGTGTATTAAATACACTGAGTTTTGTTCAGTACAACCACATACAATCAAAGCAGAATGTTCTGTAAGAAACTAAGAAGACCTCTGAAACATCTTATAAGTGTATCACAAAGGGTCTATATTTCAAGTGACAGGAAATGACAAATAGCAAAATACCTATTTCATAAATGAGGATGCTCATTATAAAATTTTTATAACCCTGAGAAGTTCCTTGCTATTTACAAAGGCTTTTCTTGAGCTATGAGACCTAAAGTTTGATGATGTGTAAGAAAAGTACCATCAGATCTATTTATGTGTAAATTTTACAGGATATTAACAGTGAGATCTACCAAGTTTTAAAAACACACAACACTTTGTGGGAAAAATCCCAATCAGTAAGTTATAGTACATTCATAAAACGGAATACTACAGAGCAAGGGTACCAGACCACAGCCAATCCTGCTTGCAGCCTGTATTTGTAAATAAAATTTTATTGGAACACAGCCACACCTATTCATTTATGTATCATCTGATGCTGCTTTCATAGGATCAGGGAGTGCTGAGTAGTTGTGACAAGACTTTATGGTTTGAAAAACCTAAAATATTCACCATCTGACTTTACATAGAAAGAAGTTTGCTGACTCCTGGTAGAGAGAAACAAAATGAATTACATCCTTAAATCAACATGAGTAACTCTCACAATGATGATGAAAATCAAGTCACAAAAAATACACTATGATTCCTTTTATATCAAACTCTTAAAACATGCAAAACAAAAATGAATTGTTTATAAATGCACTTAAAATTTTTAAATAAAAAGGCAGGGAAGTGACTTACACAGAAGTGATCTCTGGAGGTGTAAAAGAGAAATGTAACTATAGAAAGGACATGGATAGAGTGCATGCTGACGATGTTCTATTCCTAAACCTCGAATTTGGCTAAATGGATGTTCAGTTTATACTCTTTAAGCTATTTTAATGTTTTATACAATCATATGTATGACATATTTCTATGACAATTAAAAGCTCAAAAAAGACTTGAAAAGCAAATGTCAAAATGTGACAGAATGATTTTTATTTTCTTGTATGTGCTCATCTCTTAAGACTGTTTAAAAACCTTCTTGCAATCAACTGTTAATAGCATACCAAAAAGAACGTAAGCATGAGAACACTTTTTGAAAATGAAAGGGAAATCTTCCATATTATCCTAGAAGCTTTAGTCTAAAACTTATATAGGAGCAAAAGTAATTAAAAACACCAGCATCTTAGAACAATTTCCTTAAACCCATGAATTTAAAATTTGACTCTGGCTAGTTCTAATGAAGCCCAAACAAAATACAAAGGCTCGTATTAATAAGTCCATCCTTCTAAAACATAGAATTTTTTTCTTGCCAGATCTATAGCAAAGTTAGGGAAAGCTCCCAAGAAACTCTGTAATACCATTTAACTTTTCAAATTTGTAGCTTACAAGAAAAAACAAAAACTAAGACTGCTATACCACATCACAAAGGGGATTCACAAAAGAACAAAGAAGCAGCTAGCTAGGGATATACAAACTCTAAAAGAGAATTAGATTCTGGAAATATCTTCAATGGATTGACTGACTGAAGGGAGTTGAACAAGTAGGAAAAAAATTAAAGCTTAAGAGTACAAAACTGTTACCTTTTTCTTAGATGTTCTGCTTCTCCTTTCTCTAAAGTAAGCAGAAAATAAAGAAGACTGTAGCAACAAGAAGCCAGAAACGGCAGCAGAGTTTCACTAAGCACACATGTATGATCCAGGAGCTTACAGATAACACCCAAAACACAGCCAGCTGTGCTGTCAGGAATTACAGTCAATCCAACCTAGGCAAAGAAAATGAGGTTAATGACCTCTTCACAACAGCCCTTCTCCCCAGAATAAAAACAAATACCATCACATGGACAGTTAACCTCCCATCACTACTAGTGGCTCAGATGGTAAAGAATCTGCCTGCAATGTGGGAGACCCAGGTTTAATCCCTGGTTTGGGAAGATCCCCCAGAGAAGGGAATGGCAACCTACTCCAATATCCTTGCTGGAGAATCCCATGGACACAGGAGCCTGGCAGGCTACAGTCCATGGGGTCACACAGTTGGAGATGACTTAATAACTACACTACTACTACTACTGGTGGAAATTAGTATAACCACAATACATGCCATGCCACCTACCACATCTTAAGGTCCTGTTTTCCTTTGACAACTTAACTGCTACCTGAAATGACTTTGAAAATATTTAAACTCAAGAAATACTATCAATCCAATCCCCCGCATCCCCTTCAAGACAAAGTCTCTTAAATTTTCTAGGTGTTACAATTTCTACTGTTGGTCAGAAATATTATTTAAAAAGATTATTTCATGAATCCAAAGAAAATCTTGATACTAACAATCACATTTACATGATCCTGAGTATTCAGACTAGAAAACGCTAATCTGGTACCACCCCCATCCCAGGAGATTAAATGCACAAGCCAGAGTTCATTTTACAATTATCCTTTCCCTGCCCTTGATTTAACCGGTCATTCAGATATAACCAAAGAAAATCATCTGCACTGGAGTAAGGTAATACTATACTTACTCTTGCCTGCCTCACTGCCCCAAACCCAGACACGGGACATCATGGTACACTAGCTCACCTGGACTCTACTGTATAAACAGTCATTAAGGTGGACTCTAACTTGTAACTGTAAGTATACATAGTTAAAATCTCCTGCAAGCAACTGTTGAGTAATCATAGTCTGCAGGCTCGGAGGTCTTAACCTTTCTACCAGGCTGTCTGAAGAAAGTGACCAAGACTGAATGGAATATGCTGATCTTGGAACAGTGAATGTAATCAAAGGAGGGCATACATTTCTAGAGTGGAAGTTAAAAAAAAAAAAAAAGATGGGGATCTTTGGAGATACAATGTATATAGATTGGAAGTTTGATAGCAGGAAGAAAAGGGTCCTGAGAATTCAAAGTGGTAGTCTTCCAACTCGAGGGAAGTAAAGAAAAGGGGGTACGAATGTGCCTATAAAATTATCCAAACAAGTGACAGTCCCTTGAAGAAAACCTTGGGGGCTCTCCCTTGCACTGTAATATATCATTATACTAAAAAGTCAAAGATCAAAGTGTAAAGGTTGGAAGAAGTTAAAAGCAAAACCCAGGCATACCTAATAAGAATTCAATAACAATGGGAACTAGAGACACCCACAGGCCAAAAGACAAGTCAGTTTCATGGCTAAGCTCACTGTTTCCAGTGACCAGGCCTTAAGCCTGTGAGGTGACAGGCCTACTCCACACCTCACCCCTTCTAGGTATGACACTAGGCACATGTTCATGAAAGCATTTCAAGTCAGAAAGACCCAAGGTATCATTTTAAGGTCTTTCATTGCTCATATGTAGAGTAAGGTCCTGGGAAAAGCAGGGGATTTCCCTAAGGTCACAGAATTAATTAGCAATAGCCAGCAAACAAACCAAGATTTCTCAGTTCTCACCACAGATGAGAGGCCGTGAAATTGTTAAGCTTAGATTTCTGTACACTCACTCTCTCCCCGATTATGGCAAACCAAATCTTAAAACAGTGAATCTCTATGCTTTTTGTGTAACAGAAAAAAATTTTAAGTATATTTACCAAATGCTTACTGATGGCACTCTGCAGGACGTCAAAGCTTTGGCTTCGGACAGGGACAACCAATAAATTGTGACAAACTGTCTGTCAGAAAGGAGAAAATCAGAACCAAATCAGTACCAAATCAGAACATTGTAGGTCAGAAACAAGTCCAATAGTTTTTTTTAAACCTATTTGCTATACATATTAAAAAGAAACTCAACAAAAAGTGACTCTAAAGATGCAAACATCAAACAATCAATCTTCATATATATGGGCTAATTTTCCAAATAATTCATTTATTAAATACTTACTGAGCACTGTGGAGAAGGAAATGGCAACTCACTCTGGTATTCTTGCATGGAGAATTCCATGGACAGAGGAGTCTGACAAGCTACCGAATATGGGGTCACAAAGAGTTGGACACGACTGAGTGACTACCACACAAACTGAGCTAGTCTTATCAGGCGCTACACATAGGAATGAAAGAATGAGAAACCTGTCTTACAGCCCTCGGGTAGCTTACAATCTATCAAGGTAGAGCCTACATTCCCATTAAGAAAGTGCTACAATAGGGAGGTCTCAGTGATGTAAACAAAGAGCTGACAAAAGCCTTTCTCCCATTTGGTAGAAAAATACATCATTGAAAAAAACATGATCCAGAAAACAGAAATACCATGTGCAAATTATGCTGCCTCTTATTCCCTAAAGGTAAAAGAACAGTCTATAAGGAAGAAAAATATGAATGAGATGGGAATCAAATCTCTAGTATTTTTAATTTTCTAAGATCTCAAGAAAACAAGAAGCAGAATGACAGCAACAAGTCCTTCGGAGAATCACAACACAACTCCAGAAGCTGATGGAATGCAGTACCAAAAATGAAGTATGTAGAAAAACCCCATGGGGAGACAAAGATAAGGCTAGTGGAAAGAAAAATATGACTCTAGGAAGAAAAGGAATAGTCAAGATAAATTCAAGAGAACTGTCAATCTCAAAAATCAACAGTATCTGCATTATGTCTCTGTAAAACCTCTTGCAGAGTGATACTAGAGTTGTCACAGGGCAATTGTCTTCTCTTTTAAACCTGTAGGTAACAATGTAAACAGGATATTTTCAATGCCATATTCCTACTTCAAAATGAGCACAGTGAATATTATCATTCATAAAAGGTAAATCATATTTGAAAGGCCCATTCAATAATAAATGATCACTCAATCCCCTCCTTTTTCCCTTCCGCCTCCCCTCCCCTCCTGAACGAATCAGTTCTAAAGCTACTGCGTGAGGCCAAGCTAGACATCAGCACTAGAGTCAATGGGAGAGCTTCAGTGGCCCAGAGTCAGTTATCTGTTAACAAATACAGGTGCTCTGTCCCCAAGAATTGGAGTTCAAATGTGATAAGAAAGATGTCCACAGGGGAAAAGGGTGGCACCGAAAGGAGACAATCACAGACAGAGGAAGTGACCAAGTAGGTAAATATATTAAGTAAATGGAAGTCGGGTGTCTCACCATCAGAAAAAGCAGGTACAAGAGGGAAAGGAGAAAACCACAATGAACCCCATGGTGCTGAATTCCTGATTTCTGTTCACTGATAAGGTCTGGGAACAGCAACATCAAATAGCAATGAACACGCTTATAAGAAGCCAGAATTGTTTCCTAAAATGCATTCTCCACCTAAAGGAAAACTGGGCTTCTTAAAGAAATACCTGATTGCTGGGCTGGGACAGGGAAAATACAACATGAATCTGAAACAATCTGTGATACAATAAAGGCAGTATAGCTAACCCTTGAATATCATGGGGAGGGGATTAGAGGTGTAGACCCTCCGTGCAGGTGAAAATCTGCACGTAACTTAATTGTGGGCCCTCCACATCTAAGGTTGTTCGTATCTGCAGATTCAACCATGGGTCCATGTAATGTAGTATTTACTACTGAGATAAACTGCATGTAAGTGGGCCTGCAGCACGGTTCAAACCTGTGTTGTTCAAGGTCAACAGTACTCAGAGAAACATGAGGACATGTCAAAAGAACAAAGACATTTGCTTCCAGGAGATGACCATGGCAAACATGAATATCAAAATTAATAAAGATAGTAAGGAATTTTAACCCACTGGAAAATATAAGAAACCATACTAACAAAAATAAATACATGAATAAAAGACCAAAAAGAAATGATATTTACACTGTTTCAAAACATCATAAAATATTACTAAAGGGGAAAAAATAGAGTGGAGAAAGTAACCAGATACCACTTACTCAAGTGGGCAAAATGAACATCTAATGGGACACATCAAAACCCTGCACCATCTGACAAGTTGCAATCAGAAACCCACAGCACCACTTGTGTCATATTCCTGCCACACCTGTATAACCTGATTTAACCATGCAGAAATAAACCCGAATTGAGAGAAATTTTACAAAATAACTGTCCTGCAAAAAAAGATGCTTATTCCTTGGAAGAAAAGTTATGACCAACCTAGACAGCATATTAAAAAGCAGAGACATTACTTTGCCAACAAAGGTCCATCTAGTGAAGGCTATGGTTTTTCCAGTGGTCATGTATGGATATGAGAGCTGGTCTATAAAGAAAGCTGAGTGCTGAAGAATTGATGCTTTTGAACTGTGGTGTTGGAGAAGACTCTTGAGAGTCCCTTGGACTGCAAGGAGATCCAACCAGTCCATCCTAAAGGAAATCAGTCCTGAACATTCATTGGAAGGACTGATGCTGAAGCTCCAATACTTTGGCCACCTGATGTGAAGAACCGACTCATTTGAAAAGACCCTGATGCTGGGAAAGATTGAAGGTGGGGGAGAAGGGGACGACAAGAGAATGAGATGGTTGGATAGCATCACCTACTCAACGGACGTGAGTTTGAGTAAACTCCGGGAGTTGGTGATGGACAGGGAGGCCTGGCATGCTGCAGTCCATGGGGTCGCAGACAGTCAGACACAACTGAGTGACTGAACTGAGTCTTCAAAAATGTCAGGGTCAGTGAATGACACTGCTTTATCAGCAAAGTTTATGTACTATTCTAAATCCTTTGTTGTCATTTCAACAATCTTTACAACATCTTACCAGGAGTAGATTCCTTTGCTCATTCTTTGCTTATTCATTAGAAGCAACTTTTCATCCGTTCAAAGTTTTATCATGAGATATCTGCAATCCAGTCACATCTTCAAGCTCCATTTCTAATTCTAATTCTCTTGCTATTTCCGCATCTGCAGTTACTTTCTCCACTGAAGCCTTGAACTCCTCATGAAGGTTGTAATCAACCTCTTCCAGAGTCATGTTAATATCGATATTTTGACCTCTCGCCATGAATCACAAATGATCTTAATGGCATCTACAAGGTGAACTCTTTTCCACAGTTTCCAATTTACTTTGCTCAGATCCATCAGAAGAATCACTAATCATGGCAGCTATAGCTTTAGAAAATGTATTTCTTAAATAATAAAACTTGAAGGTCTAAATGACTCCTTAATCCATGGATTGCAGAATGGATGCTGTGCTAGCAAGCATGAAAAAAACATTAATCTCATTGTGTATCTCCATCAGGGTTCCAGAATGACAAGTGTTTTGTCAATGAGTAGTAATACTTTGAAAGGAAGCTTTTCTTCTGTGCAGAAGATATCAACAGTGGACTTAAAATAATCAGTAAACCATGGTGTAAACAGATGTGCTGTCATCCAGGCTTTTTCCTTTATAGGGCACAGGCAGAGTAGACTTAGCATAATTAAGGGTCCTAGAATTTTCAGAATGGTAAATGAGCACTGGCTTCAACTTAAAGTCACCAACTGCACCAGCCCCTAGCAAGAGTCAACCTGTCCTCTGAAGCTTTGAAACCAGCCACTCACTTCTCTCTAGCTAAGACAAGTCCTAGATGGCATCATCTTCCAGTATAAAGCTGTTTTGTCTATATTGAAAGTCTGTTATTTAGTGTTGTCACCATTTTAATAATCATCTAGCTGGATCTTCTGGATAATTTGCTGAAACTGCACCATCAGCTTTTTCACCTTACACTTTCATGTCATGGAGATGGCTTCTTCCCTTATGCCTCATGAAACAGTCTCTGCTACCTTCAAACTCTTCTGTAGCTTCCTTACCTCTCTCAGCCTTCAGAGAACTGAAGAGACTTATTAGAGTTTTAGCGCTTCCCTTGTAGCTCAGTCGGTTAATCTGCCTGCAATGCAGGAGATTCGGGTTCAATCCCTGGGTCAGGAAGATCCCCTGGAGAAGGAAATGGCAACCACTTCCAGTGTTCTTGCCTGGAGAATCCCACAGACAGAGGAGCCTGGCGGGCAACAGTCTATGGGGTAGCAAAGAGTCAGACACGACTTAGCGACTAAATCATCATCAGGGTTTTGCTCGAGATTTGGCTTTGGCTTAAGGGAATGTTGTGGTGGTTTGATCTTCTATCCAGATCATTGAAACTTTCTCCATGTCATCAATAACGTTTCAATTTCTTATTATTCCTGGGTTCATGGAATAGCACTTTTAGTTTCAAGAACTTTTCTTTTGCATTCACAACTTGGCTAACCGGCACAGAGGTCTAGTTTTCAGCCTATCTTGGCTATCAACATACTTTCCTCACTAAGCTAATAATCATTTCTAGCTTTTGATTTAAAGTAAGAGATATGCAACTCTTCCTTTCACTTGAACACCTGGTGGCTCAGACAGTAAAGAATCTGCCTGCAATGCAGTAGGCTGGGGTTCAATCCCTGGGTCAGGAGGATCCCCCAGAGAGGGAAATGGCAACCCACTCCAGTATTCTTACCTGGAGAATTCCATGGACAGAGGAGCCTGGCGAGCTACAGTACATAGGATCGCAAAGAGTTGGATACAACTGAGCGACTAACACACACACACACACACACACTCACAGAAGCCACTGTAGGGTTATTAACTGCCCTAATTTCAATATTGTTGAGTCTCAGGGAATAGGGAGACCTGAGGAGAGGGAGAGAGATAGGGAATGGCTGGCTGGTGGGGCAGTCAGAACACACATATTTATTAAGTTCACTGCACTATCTCATGTGGGCACGGTTCATGATTACAATTAATTACAAACCCTGAAACAATTACAACAGTATTATCAAAGATCGCCAATCACAGCTCACTGTAAGAAATAACAATGAAAAAGTGTGAAATATTGCAGGAATTACCAAACTGTGACACAGAGACACAAAGGGTACAAATGCTATTGGAAAGATGACAGACATCCTCAATGCATGGTTGCCACAAAACTTCAGTTTGTAAAAACTGAATCTGCAAGTACAATAAAACATGGTCTACTTGTATGCTAAAGTATGGACTATAGGCATTTCGTCAAATAGTCTAAGAAAACAGTTCTTTGTACTGCAGTTGTAATTTTTCTCTAAGTTTGAAATTGTTTCAAAATAAAAGTGAACAAACATACAAACACAGAGACACACAAACATACACATATACAGGCAATCTTTACTTTTGCAACTACAGTATTAACCGAAACTTGCATACATAAAAATCCTGACCTCACAGTGCACAATTACAGAACAGGCATGGCAATTTGCTAGTGTGGAAATTAAGAGTTTTTTAAAAATATAAAACTTTATTTTTCTTAAAAAGATTTTGTATGTTTAATTTCTACATTGAAGTATTTTCTAAGCAAAACAACTAAGCAAACCCACTCCACTGACTAGTAACTTTTTCAAATGAAATAATAATAAATCAATTTTTACACTAAGGCTGTCAAAAACTACATATATTTCAAATAATTTCATATGAAAAGGCCAACTTAAAGGCAAATTTTATACAAAATTGAACTGGAATCTTCACTTAACTTCAAAAACTAGCAATGAAACTTTCAGATTTTTCCTAATTTATGTCTTAACATTTCAAAGACAGCATCCTTGAAGTTTAATACATGTCCTTGCCAATGTACACTCAGAAATATAACCGATCACATTTTCATGATATCTGTGTCTTCACATAGATGATGTGATTCTGAAAAATTAAAACTGTCAGAGCATGATTATTGGAGTTGTCCAAGATATCAAACTAGACACTTAACAAGTCTATGTCTGGAATCTGGGGCCCACTAATCAATCCCCATACCATGCTTTCCCCAAACCATAATGATGTAGTTTAAAAACATTAGAAACAATCTTACAAAACAACTACTAATACTAAACGCAATCCTTCCAATCTAGTAGTATGCAAGGCCTCAATCTCTTCATGTACTATATATTAAGATAAAATGCCAGATATTAAACATGCAGGTTGGCTACCCAACTCATTATAGTTTTCACTGTTTAAAATCCACTATTTTTTGAAAGCCTATATATGAACATGGTTAGGCACCAGGCAATAGAGAGAAGAAAGTGTCCCTGGCATGACTTAAGTATTGTGATCAGAGTCAAACAAAACCATGAGAGAAATGTGTTAAATGTCTATAAAAGGTGTAGCCCTAAGATACAGGAAGAATGTAAAGATTATTCTGGAAAAGAATGAAAGAAATAGTAAATAGATCAGCTGAATAAAATCAACCGGTATAGCAATAAAACAGATTTAGGTTCTAGAGACTACCCTGTTGAGAACACTGACAAAGGTTGTTTTTTGTTTGAAAAGGCTATGGCCTAACAGTTATAAGTTACAAGAAAAGAATATACAGTCAGTACCCTAACCAAAAACCTTATGAATCATTTAAAAAAAAAAAAAAGTTAGCTAGCACAGAACACAACCTCAGAATTTGCAAGAAAGGTTCCAACCAACATTATTTGGGAGGACACAATTGCAATCCTACTGGGCAAGTACCTTTCAATGCAAGGAAAGAAACTGAAGAAATAAAGAAATTAACTAATATATAAATATCTTACAGACTCAAATCCTTAGTACTAGTATTTATGATGCTTTTACATATTTATATATTTGTAACATAAAACAATTTTGATTATTAGCATAAAAGATCAGCCCTATAATTCCAATTTAAAACACAATTAACAGCTAACCTAGACTTGTAGTTTTAATTTGAATTTCACTATAAACAGTACTGAAACTTAAGATATTAAGATGTACCATGCTTGTAAGTTTATTAAATGTTTTAAGACTTACCATAACATTTGTGAAGGTTTGTCTGAAAACTGAACTACTTACCAAATAGAGAATATATTAAGTTATTTAAACTGTTTTTTAAAGTTTTAAATATGTTTGTAAGAGGGATAAAATATAATTAAAGTCTCCTTTTAAAATGAGTACCTAAACTTACTATATTTACCTAAAAAGATTTGTTAAGTTGAACTTTAAAATTTAAGGGAAATTTGGGGTTTAAAATGTAACTTTGATGAACTACATACTAATTCTTTAAAACCAAAGGAACTTCCAAATAATTTTTTCTGTTTAGAAAAACCCACCTTCAAGGATACAAAATCCTACTTAACTCTTATTCATCCTTCAATATCTACGTAAAATTCTTCCTTTTCCATGAAGCCTTTCCTCTTTTCTATAAATGGTTTTATCCTTTTTACCCTATACTAGCAAAAAGAAAATAAATGTGTATCATTCAAACGGCTAATTTATTCTATTCTAGTGGCATAACTTTTATGAACACTCTTCTTTTAGGCATCCACATTGCTTATCCAAGGATCAGATGCACTTTCAGATCAGGGACTGTGTTTTATACTACTCTAAATCTCTAAAAATATCTTACACAAGGCAACGCTAACACACAGTAACTACTGGTGGCTGATGAACTGAATTCTAACAATTTTGCTTGCCTTTTCAAATGGACCATTACCTCTGTTACGTCCCAATGGTGTAAAAACTGATCCAAGTCAGTGAGGTAAAGTAGCACAGGGGAAAGCTGCGTCTGGATGACATGAGGCACTCCTCGAAGGCTCTGAAGCCAAGTCAGTTCCTCTTTTGAAAACCCTAATTTGAGTATATAAAGAAAGCCAATTTAAAATAAATCACAAAGCAACTAACATTCTTAAGTAATTTTTAAAAAATAGACGACATGTATCTTCAAGTTAAATTCTTCTTCAAGCTGTTTTCTCTGAATTTCTGTACTTCATGTATTATTTTAAAAAATGAAATGCCAGCAATGTAATAAAATTCATCTAATTATGTACACAAAGATGTACCTGAATCAAATGTGTAATACATCAAGAAACAATATTATACCCCTTATACTGAGGGCTTTACCACCTTTATACTTAAATAAATGTGAAAGACATAATCATTCTAATTAATGTCAGGTTTAAAAAAGCAAATGAACAAGAAAAACAATATGCTCCTTCATACATATATCAAACTCTGTATTCTTACATAATAGCTTTTCAAATTTTTTAAAACTATTCCATCCCTCCTAAGTCTATCTCTTCAACAATTACTGTGTACTTCCTTCTACCTATCCTATAACAGTAAGATTTCTGATTATCTTACCACCTCTATTATACCTAGTCTGACCTATACAAACAACTTGCCAAAGTCCTTCCTGAAAGACAGCTCTTTGAATTATCAGAATAGCAGCACAATGTGGTCTGACCCTAGCTACCTGCTTTGATGTTTTCAGATCACTGTACTTTCATGAACATGCCCTAAAGAGGCATCATCTGGTTTGGAAGCCATATCACATTCCTGATTGATTCCTCTTGAGTTTCCTAAAACCACTAAACCCTTTGACAGGTACTACTAATTAAAACATAAAGCCCTCATATCCATCTCAAATCTATCCAAAACTATCAAACAAACACATACAAGTCTACTTGTTTCTTTTATACAATATTTATCTTGCTACATTCAGCTCCTTATCAGAAACTTTCAAGCTATTTTTGGATTCTGACTTAACATTAAATAAGTCTCTTAATTTTAAGTCTTCTGAAAATTTCAAACACTGTCATCTTTATCATCCAATTACAAAACAAAACTACTGAAGACAGTACAATCATTTAAAACAACAGTAATAATACTTAGCAATCTAACACATCAAGACTCATTTTACTAATTTTTCTTTGAAATCAATGGAAAGCAAAATATGGCTAATTAAAATCTGATGTTTTTCCTAACACATTGAACATTTTAAACATGTTTAAAATGAATATTCTGTTCACCATCTTATTCAACTATGCAGTGAGGTTCAAAACTTAGACCCAAACAGGTAAAACAGTAAATCTCAGGAGAATTTTCATACTAGGTTCTTTTCCTTTCCTTAATTTGACAGATCAGTGTAGTTACCTGTAAGTGTTGAAAATAAGAAGCTGAAATAGTCTGCATTACTGATGTTTAACTGAACACTTCCATTCCGTTCTTTCACTGAAGATTTCCATCCAGAAAATGATGATCTATAATAAACAATGGAGACCTAGTACTAGAAGTGACCAACTTGAAGACTCAGGAATAAAGCACAGAACATATGACTATTTTTCTTTATTGAAAACAAGTCTAATTTAAGAGCTCAGACAAAAATCCATAGTATGTATCATCTTTACATATAAGGGTTCAAGTACTATAATATGGAAAACATAACTTCTAACATATATTTATGTAAAGTTTTCCTGAAAAGCATAACTGGTCCACATATATGGTACAACTTAAAAAATTTTCCACACCACTCAAAACTCAGATTCAAGGAGCCAAGATGAAGTTCTGCTTTTCAGTAGTAGGTTCAGCTGCTATGTATTTACTACCTCATCTTTATTAAAAAAAAAAAAAAGTCTTACCGTGCTTATATAAATGAGCTAAGTTTAAACAAGCTCCTGCTTCCTACCTAAGCAAAAGCATCTTAACTAGGTAAAAATACTTCAATTTAAAGCCACTCTGCAATAACTATGCGTTCCTATACTTCGCAAAGCTTTATACTAGTCTACTTCACAATACTGCAGGCTAAAGTACTGGTAGGGGACTTAAGTGAATAGCTAAACATAAAGCAGCTTCTCATTAAATGAAGATTATCTGGTTCCTGCTATGAGATCAGTTTTCAGTGATACCTTTAAAAACTCTCTTCAAGGTAAGACTAAGAAGGAATACAGCAAATGTCAACCATGAATACAGCAAAAAAAAGAAAAAGCTGAGAATAATCAGATCCAAAAAGACTACAGTTTTTATCACAGAAATCTGAATAAATGTCAAGACAAAATTAGGAGTTTCTAATTCAACGAGAAGCACTTAAATTTTTTTTACCACTGAAATAACTATTTATTAACATTCTTAAAAGTTGGGGAATTAAAAATAATGGAAACATTCTTCTGAATCATTCCCACTTAAAGGACTTCTCTTTGCTTAAAGGGCCATGGAGAGAATATCACAAACTAAGAGGTTATAAAAAGTCAGAGATGCTCAACGGAAATGAGTACAAAATGGTGATCAGAAAACAAACCAACACCCTCTTGAACCCAGTGAAAACTGTGCCGTCCAGTAGCTAAAAGGGGGTAGCAAATCCATTTAAAAATCTAGTTTGGACAAAACTACAATGTCCTTAAAACTACAATGACCATATATACTGGCCACACCAGAACACTTCTGAGAATAGAAAGGATGCTGAGAATAGAAGGGATGCTAGTATCAATTATGCTTGGACAACAGAAGTAAACCAGACCTGCTCCTGGCAGCCCACCTCATATATTCACCCTGCTTCAAAACCAGGCTGAATTTCTCAGTAACTTCTCCCTTCTCTGATATTTTTATCTAACAGCGTAGATTACGTTTCCACATCCATGTCTTATGTTCCCCAAACCAGCTGTAAATAAACTAGGGGCAGAGCGGATAAGGCAAGAGTAAAGGTCAGCAGAATAACACAGGTAGATGGAGGGGGAAAAAAACCTCAAACTCAAAAAAGCTCTAAAGTGGATGTTAAAAAAGGTAGGAGCAGCAATTCCAAGTACAGTTTTTAAAAGATATACTAAACACCAACAGTTTTAAGTTGATGCGTTTTTCACACACTGAACAAACTTAGATGATCTGGTGGTAACCTGTTCTTAGATAAACTCCCTCTGCTAGAGACAACAGAGTGTTAGAACTATAGTACCCAAAGTGAACTAGATTGTAGAGCCCAATTAATATAACAGATGAAAATCAGGAATTATTAAAGGAATATTTCAGGAAAATTAACCTGGCAACAGTGCGTGAAATAGATGGAGCGAGAAGCAAGACTACTTGCTGTAATAGTACAGGTGGGAGATAGTGAAAAAGCTGGCTAGTTTACAGTCATGATCAAGGACAGAAGGGGATATTGTGAAGAGAAAACCAAAGATATGAAATAACCCAGGTGACTTCTAAGGAACCAAACATTATTCTTCAATTCTAAATCTAGAAAAAGTGACGCAATAATAATACCACTGGCCTGGGAAAGTTGAAAAGCCCCCATTTTGTTTTAATTTTTAAAGAGATTAGTTTGAATAGGGACAATACATCTACAGAAGGAGAGGTCTACTAAGACTCTGTGCAAATGCTAAAAGGCAAAATTTAACTTAGTAGACTTTTAACTACATGACAATTTGCTTTTGATGATTATAAACTTCTATCACCATTACTTGTAAATTAATATTTTCTCAGTACTCGCCACAAGCCCACAAAAAAAGGTAAAAAGAGACTTGTGAAAAAATCCTTGACAAAAGTTATTGAGCATAAGTCAATCATAACTGATGCCAATAAAGATACTAAATACAAGTTCTAAAGAGAATTAATTTTAAGGGGTGTTCAAAAGTTGCTTTTAAATGAATGTTAAAACAGATCCTCTACTAGTTCTATCATGGGAAAAGAGTGCCCTCTACTGGAAGTTAACAGACATGAAACCACTTAAGTTAAATTGTATTTCTTAAAGACCTGGCATTAAGTACTGAACTAAGCAAAGAGGGGTTTCACATATAGCCAACACATTGCAAACAGCTCTCTTTTGCTAAAAGGAAAAAGTTATTATCAATTGCGAAGCATATTTTGGGTGACAACATTCAAACACATGTCCTATCCTGGTATGAAGAGACTGGCAAACAAAGCTAAAGAAAATCTATGAATAAAGTAAGCTACTCCTGTTTAACTGGGGCAGAGGATCTGCACAAGAAGCCACAAAGAAGCTAGTTTTTAAATTTTTCAGCTACAGCCTAGATTCAATTCCCGCCTAAAACTGTATCAGACCCTGGCCTTCAGCCACAATCAGTAACAAATGGCTGAATACCAAAGTACTATACCTGATACAAACATTAAATTTTAAAGGATACTTTGAACACTCACAACATGAAACACTATTAGTTTTAAGACCTTTGAGGGTAAAACGGTACAGTCACATTCTGGAAAGTAGTTCCTCAAAAAATTAAACAGAATATTAATATATGATCCAGCAATTCCACTTCTGGGTATACAGCCAAAAGAATTAAAAGGATTCAAACAGGTATCTGTACACCAATGTTTATAGCTGCATTATTCATAATAGCCAAAAGGCAGAACAACCAAGTATCCATTAACAGATGAATACATCAAAATCATGAAGACAAAATAGTGGTAAACAGGGCTTGGAGAAGGGGAAATAACCAGTACCGAGTTTCAGTTTGGAATGCTGACAAGTACTGGAAATGAACAGTGGTAGTAGTTGCACAACAGTGTGAATGTACTTAATGCCCCCAACAGTTCTAACTGTATAACTAAAACTGGTTAAAATGGTAAGTTTATGTTATGTATATTTTGCCACACACACACACACACACCCACCCACAGATATTTCAACAATTCCTTGTCTGAGTGTGCAAGCTTTTATTTCACCACCTACATTAATCTGAACACCCTTCCAAAGAGGAAGACCTGTATTACAATTTCATAACACCAAAAGTTTTAAAGCACAGCACTCTCATCTGCCACTGAATCCTTACTATGGCTACGTACTTCTAATAATTTTAACCCTTGTTGCAATCCACCTACACAAATCACTGTATATTTCTACCTGATGGCTCAGCGGTAAAGAATCCACCTGCGGTGCAGGGGAACAAGGGTACAATCCCTAAGTCAGGAAGATCCCCTGGAGAAAGAAATGGCAACCCACTCCAGTATTCTTGCCTGGAAAATCCCATGGACAGAGGAGCCTGGTGGGCTACAGCCCATGAACTTAGTGACTAAAACCATGACAATGCAAACCACTGAACAAACAACCTGGAACAGTCGTCCTCTAGTGAACTTCCTCTATCTAGTAATAACATCAACAATTTTAACTGCTGTTTCAAGAGCAAATGAAGGGAGGGGGCAGTTACTTTAAAAAAAGTCAGTTCATAAACTGCCAGGGACAGGGGAAGGGTGCGGGAGAAGATTATACACTTGAAATACAGCTCACTTCAGCATGCTACCTCATGTGCAGTATCCCGATAAGCATGGCAGCCAAATTTGCACTGAGTCTTCCCATAATACAGCAGCGACTTAACCGAGAAAGCAAATCAGCAGGCAGACTGGGTAGAAAATACACAAGCTGGACCAAAAGCTGCTGAGACTCTGCTGGGAGAACCACCACAGTGCCTTCTTGTGGATCTAGTGAGGTAGGAAGACAAGTAAAATTTTAAAAGATATACAAACGAGAATAAAGCAGACTGATCATTTTCACTGTGCTATGTTGAATTCTAACATATCAATTACATGGAAAAAAGTTTTATCACAAAGCATATATGTAAGGCTTAAGGTACTGCCTAGAGTAAAAGACTAAATACAATCATTATTTAAAGATAACATTTAACACTCAATTTCATAAGATTCAAATATGTTAGTTGAAATAAAAACTGACGGAGTTAAAGGAATCAGAAACAAAGCAAAACAGTAAAAAAAAAAAAAAAACAACCACTTTTGCCAAACAGGGACAATTGCAATATCAACCTAATTTAAAACCAAAGACTTAAATTTGAGTATACACACACGCCCCTACATAAAAGCAATACCAAAAAATACAGATTTTAAAATACCACACACAAAAGGTAGACACAAACCAATGTTTGTCACCTAATAAATGGATAAATATAAAGTGGTGTATCTTCAACAATGGAATGTTATTCAGCATTAAAAAGAAATACAGTACTCATATATGCTATGACATGAATGAATCCTAAAAATAGTATGCTAAGTGAAATAAGCCAGACTGAAAAGATCCACATTATACAATTTCATCTATAAGAAATGACCAAAATAGGCAAATACAAAGAGACAGAAGTGGTGAGCAGTGGCTGCCAGGAGCTGAGGAAGGAAGAAATAAGGAAATAGGGACAGACTACTAATGGTAGAGTTTCTTTTTGAGGTGATAAAAATATTCTGGAATAAGATAATAGTGACTATTGCACAATCTTGGGAATAAGTTAAAAATTAATGAATTGCAGTGTAAAATGGCCAATTTTATGGCATATGAATTGTGTCCCAATAATAAATACTAATTATACATATGTATATATGTCAGTATGTTTTTACTGATATTTTTGCTTAAAAGAATGAAAAGGTGGGGAGGGTGGGCAGGGGTACTCAGGGACAGGGCGTCATAGGGGATTCGGCACAAAATGCAGCATTAAAGGTAACTCCTGTCCCCTAAAAAAAAAAACAAAAAAAGAATGAAAAGGTTTCAGGAGTGAATAAAAAATTAATATATGAAAGCCATACAAGATGTCAATAATGAGTAAATAAGTAAAATTTGTCATCAAAGTTTCAAAAGAATTCTGTAAGAATACCTGATCAGTTTTGAATTTGTGAATTTTGTGGCTTAAAAGACAATTTAAGATCTGAAGAAACATCTACAACCTTTAATTTTCTAAAACTATTGTATTAAGTAATACTATTGAAAATGAATTTACTGTTTGATATTGTTCATTTTACCATGGTATAATTAATGTATAATTTGAAGGAAAAGTAAAACCTAAAGGTCTCCCCTTTGAAACATTGTTCCTAAATTGGGGTAGACCGATTACGACTTACATAGGTAAACAAAACTCTTACCATAGATTCGAAGAGCAGTAATTTGTAAACTTTTGAGTAGCTCTTTATTTGCTCGGGCTGCAGCAGTATGGATGATGTCAATAAGCTGTGTTGAAAGCTCAGGGTTTCGGGAGCCGAGATGAGCAAGCTGCAGTGGTAAACTAGCCAACCAACGCGATAACACTTTACTGCGGTATCTAAGGCCATCAAAGACAAGGGAAATACACATTTATTTAAACATTTGAGAGCCTATAAGATGGCTGGCACCATTTATTCAGCTATAGCATTCTCTAAGGATTTTACCCACTGTATTTTAAAAGTTTATGTAATTTGGGGCACTATGTAAATTGTAATTTTATCTTAAAGGACACCGACTCAACTTAACTTCTTGTGAACTATTTACATTAATTCGTAATAATTATTTTACTATATTAAGTCATTGATGCACTCAGTATAGGGTGCACCCACATTAAGTGGCTTCAAACTTGTGTTATTTCAGTTCTTTCATATACTTGCTAATAACTCTCTCATGTCTCATCTAGGACACAGCAATCACTTTTGCTGTCCCCCAAGAGCTTAGTGATTTAAGCATGACCTTTGGAGTCTAAACTTCCCTGGTGGCTCAGATGGTAAAGCATCTGCTTACAATGTGGGAGACCCGGGTTCGATCCCTGGGTTGGGACAATCCCCTGGAGAAGGAAATGGCAACCCACTCCAGTACTCTTGCTTGGAAAATCCCATGGACGGAGGAGCGTGGTAGCTTACATACAGTCCATGGGGTTGCAAAGAGTCGGACACGACTGAGCGACTTCATTTCATTTTTGGAGTCTAAGAGACCTGAACTTAAGTCTCAGTCTGGCTGCTCTTTAGCAGCATGACACTCACCAACTTATTTAACCTAAGCTTCCTTCCATAAGGCAGAAACCAACAGTACATCAAAGTATGAGAATTACTGAAAAATTAAGAAAAGCACCTGACTCACAGTGAAGACTTGAACATGTTCTAATAACTACCTATGTATGCTGAGGTATCCCAAATCTCTTATCTTTCACCCAAACATCTCTTCCAGACTATCCCAAATAACCTCATACTCACCATATCTAAAGACTGATTCCTTAGTTCTACTCTTTGTGTTGTCTGTGTCACCAGACAGCACAAGACTAAGCCAGGAATTTTTTCACTTTAAAATGCTCCCATTTTTAAATAACTTATTGAAACATTTTTGACACACAGTATTATGTTAGTTTCAGGTATATATCACATAATAATCTGACATCTGTACACGTTACAAATGGTCACCACAAGTTTAGTAACCACCTGTCCTAATAAAAGTTACTGTAGTATTACTGGTCATATTCTTTATGCTGTATATTACATCCCCATGGCTTATTTACTTTATAACTAAGTTTGTGCCTTTTAATGTCCTTCACCTATTGTACACCTCTCCTCTTCTACTGCCCTCATTCTTATACCATATGTCCCAATATGTCACTAAGGACCAGAGGTTAAACCTCCGTAAGTTTTATGGGAAGCAAAAGAAAAAGCTGAAGCTGCTACAGGTGGTTCCAACTGTCCTTTAGCTATTAAGCAGCAGACAAGTGGCAATATATGCTCAAAGAGACTTTCACCTTCTCAGTTATGTGTATAAAGGTTTACTAGAACTATTATGTACGCCTCTTTATAAAAAAATTTTTTTAAATGAAACCAAAAAGGATAAAAAGAGAGAATTTCTCTGAAGATTTAATCACTCTATCATTTTACACAGATTTCAAAGTAACCTGGTAAGAAAAGCAAAATAACAAAAGGAACTGTACCGGATTCTATAAGATCTCAGTTCTTCTTTTTGATAGATTTTACTGAAAAACTTCAGTAACAAAGTCCGAACTGGAACGAGAAGGCCTCTCTGCTGATACAATGTATACACTGCCTTTATGAGAGATTCTGTAGCCACTAAAAACAAGAGAAAACAACTGCATATGAGTCAAAATGTTTCTTCACCGGCACTAATTCTTCTAAAAAGCACAGAAGCACCTTGTTCCTATGACAAAGCAGATTTTAGCCATGAACTGACGACTACCATCAAAATCCTACATCAGTGGCCTAATACAAGTCAAACCAACCAGAGATTACAGTACAAATTTTCCTAAGAGACAACAAACCTAGGAAAGGACAGCAAAAAGCAGAATACTAGAAAGGTGGATAAGCCAGGAACCAAACAGGAAAGTTCTGTTTTGAATGAAAAGAATTAGTAAGATACACTAAAAATTGACTTAATGCAACATAACTTCAAGTTACAAGAAAGGTAAAGAGATAAGGATCCATCAATTTCTAGTCAGATTAGATCAGAAAAGAGTATTTCTTCATCCTTAGGCTCAATGTCATTTCCTCTTAACAAAACCTACCTCCTTTCACTCCAACTATGTAATCTAGTAGAAAACCTACCCATCAGCTTCAGAGTGGACCTACCCACTGAAAAAGGGATGTTCTCAGCCATCAGGGTTCAAGTAGATATTCCTTCATGACTATGCTGCCTTTTATGGCTTGAACGTAAATGACTATGTGAAATGTTTGACAGTTATGAACTCAAAGTTAGACTCTAAATATTTATAGCATGCATAAGAGCTCCTCTATTAAATAAGGACAAAGCATTAACACCTACCTCTGTTTGGCTGTATCTGCATTAACCTCCAGGAGACTCCAAGCAATCTGTTCAGCTGCTTACTATTTAGCCTAGAGCCATCTTCAAGGGTCTCTGTTACAAATTTCCTTATCATTTCTATCCAACTGGAATCCTTCTGCAAAGTTGAGGCATTTGCCAGGGAGACCATGATATCAGACAGTGTTAAATTCAGTAAAAGATGATCTACATTATTCGAGAGAATCGTGCAATGCTTGATGCTAAAAACAAAGACACACATTAACTGTTAAGTGTTGTATCTACCATGCAGCCTTCACTTAAATACTTAACTATTCCTCCCAGAATGAACTGCCAAGAAAGTAGGTATATAAAAGTGACTGTAAGTAAACCATTCATTACAGAATCAGGGTTGTTAAGGCATAAATTAAGAATGCATACTGCTCAGTTCATTACCCAAGTTGCTCTTCACACAAAAAATACAGGCCCTTGAAACACTGCTTGGTAATCCTAGATGTAATGTAGGGATAAGAACACTTGAAAACTTCAACACACTTGAAGATTTTCTTTAAGCAGATCTTTATATTATGATGAAACTCACAATAAACCTTGATTCTTCTTCTAACTAATTTTGACTTAACAGAATCATTAATTTCTCCTGGCCACAACTTCCTTATGTGTGAAACAGGAGACTGGTCTAGATAAGCCCAATTCTTAAACAACTTAATTTTATGACTCACATATTAAAACCACTTTTCCTAGCCATATAAAACACATTTCTTTCAAAGCTTGAAAGAAATTTCAAAAAATGGTTCAAATAGATTATCTTAACAAAAACAAAATTTGCAACTTAGGATATAAACCACTAGATATATAAACAGTGCAGATTTCAGGCTACACTGCATTCAACAGCAAAGCCTATTTATTTTCATGTTCAGAAACATGTAAAGTTGATTAAACTAAAAAAATACCTGAAACTAACTTATTTTAAAAGAAAAAGTTAACCCTGGATTAGGCATGAGAAAGGACACAGTAGTAAGGAACCACAAATACAAGGGAAGGGAAACTTTTAATATTTGGTGTTATCAGGGTATCAAATATAGGGTTAGGAATGACAAATGGGACCAGATCACAAAGAGTTGAAAGCTAAGGGCACTAAAATCAATTCTGCAAGCACAGGAGTTAACATAGTTGAAAAGTTCTTTCATTTCTGCTGATGAAAAAGAAAAAATCAGTTACAAGACTCTAAACAAAGAAGTAGTTGTATGTCTATTTGAGCAATACAGGCCAGATGTGACAAGCGCAAGAAACAATGCTGGTACAGACTAGGAGAAAGGGGTATGTATACGAAGAATAAAAATGAGCTGGATTTGAAGTCTGCTTAAATGCATACAAGATACATATGTCCAAGAGACAGGAATCAAGAAAATCCCCATGGAAAAGAAATGCAAAACAGCAAAATGGCTGTCTGAGGAGGCCTTACAGATAGCTGGGAAGAGAAGAGAAGCGAAAAGCAAACGAGAAAAGGAAAGACATTCTCATCTGAATGCAGAGTTCCAAAGAATAGCAAGGAGAGATAAGAAAGCCTTCCTCAGCGATCAGTGCAAAGAAATAGAGGAAAACAACAGATTGGGAAAGACTAGAGATCTCTTCAAGAAAATTAGAGATACCAAAGGAACATTTCATGCAAAGATGGGCTCGATAAAGGACAGAAATGGTATGGACCTAACAGAAGCAGAAGATATTAAGAAGAGGTGGCAAGAATACACAGAAGAACTGTACAAAAAAGATCTTCATGACCCAGATAATCACGATGGTGTGATCACTCACCTAGAGCCAGACATCCTGGAATGTGAAGTCAAGTGGGCCTTAGAAAGCATCACTATGAACAAAGCTAGTGGAGGTGATGGAATTCCAGTTGAGCTATTTCAAATCCTCAAAGGTGATGCTGTGAAAGTGCTACACTCGATATGCCAGCAAATTTGGAAAACTCAGCAGTGGCCACAGGACTGGAAAAGGTCAGTTTTCGTTCCAATCCCAAAGAAAGGCAATGCCAAAGAATGCTCAAACTACTGCACAATTGCACTCATCTCACATGCTAGTAGAGTAATGCTCAAAATTCTCCAAGCCAGGCTTCAGCAATACGTGAACCGTGAAATTCCAGATGTTCAAGCTGGTTTTAGAGAAGGCAGAGAGTGAAGAAGAACTAAAGAGCCTCTTGATGAAGGTGAAGGAGGAGAGTGAAAAAGTTGGCTTAAAGCTCAACATTCAGAAAACTAAGATCATGGCATCTGGTCCCATCACTCCATGGGAAATAGATGGGGAAACAGTGGGAACAGTGTCAGACTTTATTTTTTGGGGCTCCAGAATCACTGCTGATGGTGACTGCAGCCATGAAATTAAAAGACGCTTACTCCTTGGAAGGAAGGTTATGGCCAACCTAGATAGCATATTTAAAAGCAGAGACATTACTTTGCCAAGAAAAGTCCGTCTAGTCAAGGCTATGGTTTTTCCAGTGGTCATGTATGGATGTGAGAGTTGGACGGTGAAGAAAGCTGAGCACCGCAGAATTGATGCTTTTGAACTGTGGTGTTGGAGAAGACTCTTGAGAGTCCCTTGGGCTGCAAGGAGATCCAATCAATCCATCCTAAAAGAGATCAATCCTGGGTGTTCATTGGAAGGTCTGATGTTGAAGCTGAAACTCCAATACTTTGGCCACCTCATGCGAAGGGTTGACTCATTGGAAAAGACCCTAATGCTGGGTAGGATTGGGGGCGGGAGGAGAAGGGGACGACAGAGGATGAGATGGTTGGATGGCACCACCGACTCGATGAACATGGGTTTGGGTAGACTCCAGGAGTTGGTGATGGACAGAGAGGCCTGGCGTGCTGCAGTTCATGGGGTCGCAAAGAGTCGGACATGACTGAGCGACTGAACTGAACTGAACTAAATGCATACATGTATGTGAGCTTTTAGCTCAGCTAGTAAAGAATCCACCTGCAATGCAGGAGACCCCAGTTCGATTTCTGGGTTGGGAAGATCCCTTGGAGAAGGGATAGGCCACCCACTCCAGTATTCTTGGGCTTCCCTGGTGCCTCAGTCGGTAAACTTGCAATGTGGGAGACCTGGGTTCCATCCCTTGGTTGGGAAGATCCCCTGGAGAAGGGCATGGCAACTCACTCCAGTATTCTTGCCTGGAGAATCCCCATGGACAGAGGAGCCTGGCCAATTACAGTCTACGGGGTCACAAAGAGTCGGGACATGACTGAGTGAGTAAGCACAGCACAACACATGCCCAGCAGAAAACTGGGAATTCTATCACAAAGAGAGAGATTGAATGAAAACTGGGACAGACGACTAGCAATCTATACTACAAACCCAAAACTACTGGTAGGTTCTTTGCCCAACTGTTCACTGCCCCAAACCAAGGCACATTTTTTACTAACCAGACCACGCAAAAACTCAACTCCAAGATTTCTTCACCACAGGTAGAGCTTTTGAAGATCTACTTAAGTTTATCTTAAGCAGTATAACCTATTACTGTCTGGAAGGTGTCAATAGACATTCAAAAGTTGGGAGAATTCATCCTGCTCCTCCAAGAATTTACATAAAATTTTAAAGTCTAAATACACTGACCACCAATTCTATGAGGGAGGCAGGAAACTGGGGAAACTCATCTTCAGCAATGATAGAGGAGGAAATTAGAACTGATTCGCTTCCTGAAAATAACTTTAAAAGCTGGATGAAATACTTTTTAACAACTCAAAAGCATTCAAGAGGTAACAAGATGATGAACAATTGCTGGGTCCCCAAATAAAGCAAGACCATAGCACTCAAGTTCCAAGGGCTGCTGCCAATTCCAACAAAAAGGCAGGAAAACGGAAACCTTTCAGAGGCCTCACAGGGAAAAGTCAAACCCCAGAGCCAGACAAACATGGGAACTCTGGTATATTATCCCTACTTCAAGCTGGACCCTTAGGGCTTTCCCTTCCAGAGTAAGGATGAACTGGAAGTAAAAAGAGCTCTTACATAAAACAATCCCAGTTATGCATCATCTCAGTAGTTAACGCAACAATTTTTCCAAACTAAATCTATAGATTCAACACAATTCCAATCAAAACCCCAGCCAGTTACTTTACAGTTATCAACAAAATGATTTCTGAAGTTTATACACAAAGGCAAACACTATACTACCCAACACAAGACCAAAGTGGAACAATGTTGGAGGACTAACGCCACTCAATTTCAAGACTTACTGTACTACAGTAATCAAGACAGCATGGTACTGGTGAACGAATAGACAAACATAGGTTAATGGAAGAGCCCCAAGACAGGCCTACAAGTACAGTCAACTGATGATTTTGACAAAGGAGCAGAAGCAATCCAAAAGAAAAACAATAGTCTTTTCCATAAACAGTGCTGGAATAACTGGACAGAAACTCTAGAACTGAAAAATAAAAACAAAACAAATTCAACATATGTATGTTTGAATGAGCTAAAGACAAACAGAAAATTCAGTAAGTGGGTCTTATATACATTCAATTAGTCTTTAAAGGGAAGGAGGAAAATGGCACTAATTTTTTTTTTAAAGATGAGAATTTTTCAGATGTGTTTAGACACTTCATTCAAGATCTCAGATTTAAGAAGCTCACTGAATTCCAAGGAAAATCAATAAAAAAGAAAACCACACCTGGATACATCACTGTCAAACTGCAGAAAATAAAAGACAAGGAGAAAAGTCTTATGGGGGCGGGGGAGGGAAGTAACTTTTATAAAGTAGCAACAGTTCAGACTCACAGCAGTGGAATCCAAGAGAGAGCGAAGTGTTCCTGTCAGTATGCTCAAACAAGGAAACTGCCAAACCCAACTACTGTGCTCTGTTAAAACAGTCCTTGGAGGTAAAGGAGAATACATACATTCTCCTTCATTATATATATAAGTATGTGTGTGTGTGTGTAAACCCTCTAGCAGCTTCTAAATAAGCCTAATGAGGAGAGATGAAAAAAATGAAGAGCAAAAAAGCAGGATATACAGATAAAACTCAGACGGTGGATATAAGTTCAAAAATATTCATTTTTGCTTGAAAGTTCAAATTTTATCTCTGGCACAGACACAATTTTCCTGGAACTGATAGGCCACTTTATTCATTTCTGAGAAAACATCTACAAATACCCAAGTCTGAATAATCATAGTCATTCAAATTAAAATCATGTCCATCAAAGAAAATACAAACAGAATGACAAATCAATTTCCTCGAGACAACCATCATTCTCTGGTATGCAGCCAAAATACTTCAGGCACACTTCCCATTTCACCACGCAGAATATTAAAAATATGTGTTTTCAAGGATTGTGACTTAGTAAGATTAGTAATTTTTACTTCATTATGACCAATTTTAAGTGAAACTGGCATGTTCTTTTAAACTGTGAATGCATGGTGGTGAAGAATACTGTTAGCCCTCCATACCGTTCTGCATCCACGTATTCAACCAACTGCAGATGGTGTATCATGCTTATGAATTGTGGTTTTCTGAGTCCGCAGATGCAGAACTTGCATATTTGGAAGGGAACTTGCTTCTAGGACAGTGAAAATACCACATATGACACCATGTCTTTACACAAAACTCAGACTGTACAACACCAAGAGTGAACCCTAACATAAACCAAAGACTTCGAGTATAAATGATATGTCACTTAAGTTTGTATTTTACAACAAATATACAACTCTGGTGTGGGATGCTGACAGTGAGGGAGGCTATGCATCCATGGGGGCAGAAGTACAGTATATGAGGACTCCATACTTTCTGTTCAATTTTACTATGAATTTAAAATTGCTCTAAAAAATAAACTCCATTAAAAAAACAGGAATGAAATGCTAGCAGTGCCACAACATGACTAAACCTTAAAGATATCATGCTAAGTGAAGTTAAGCCAGACACAAAACAATATTGTAAGTTTCTACTGATAAGTGGTACGTAAAACAGTCAAATTAATAAAGGAAGAAAAGTGCAAGAGTGGTTCCCAGTACGTGGAGGGAGGAGAGCATAGGAAGTTATTATTTAATGTGTACTGAGTTTCAGTTTGGTAACATGAAAAATGTGAAAATGTGAATGTACTTAATGCCACCGATCAGTACACTTTAAAAGTGGTTAAAATGCTAAATTTTATGCTATGGACATTTTATCACAACGAAAATAATATCTTTTGTAACTCCACAGTTCAACCCAAGATTAAAAAAATCTAGACATCAGGTCAAAATTGAAGACCACTGGCCTAGGCCACATTGGCTCCTCTAACTTGAACTTGTGAATTTAGCAGATAGCCTCCAAAGACTATCTGCGAAATATTCAACGCACTTCCTTATGGAAGTACAAGAGCAGCCTGCGGACCCTCAAAACAAATCACTAGGGAAATTTATGATAATACTGTCAATCCACTTTTGTTAAAAATCCCACAATTTCACCACCTCAGTCTCTTCATAGTTGATTCCTTTTTCATCTTTTATATCTCGGCACAAATCACTCCCTAAGCAGGCAGCCCTCCCTGGGACCTATGCCCCCCATGAAAGAGCAGGACCAGCTCCTTACTATATTGATATACTCCTATTTCCTACACTCTTTCCTAAGTGCCTTCAACGTATTAAGTGTGCAAGAAAGTGAATAATGACAGTACACCCATATGCTCGAGTAGTTTACTTACATTTAACAGTCTACCAAATTCCAAACATCCTTTTATTTAATCTCATTTTGATGAAAATTATATCTGAAACCTCTTGACAACATAAAAAACACATATAATTATATTCACATGTTGAAGGATATTCTGAAGTTTATCCATGACCTGATTAAAAACTTCTGTGTTAATAAGAAAACTGTATCTGGAGAAAACAAACCCTAATAACTTACTTGCTCAAGAAAGTATCTCCCTATCTGATTATCTGTCACCTCCAACTCCAGAAACTCTAACTTAATGGTCCTAAAACATGGTTTTGATCCAACCAATAGTCTTCCATGCCAAAAGGATCAAGGATGAAAGAGAAATGAGGGTCAGAGACAAAAAATGACTTTCAGCATTAAGGTTACTCATCAGTAGAAACCGACTTGATCCAGGTCTGTCCTGTGTTCCCCAATACGCAATTCTATGGCTTTCTCATACCCTATAATATCTCCTTCCATTACTGCAATCATCCCCCACTTCACTTCTGCCTGCTAAAATCACATTCATGTTAAAACACTACTCTCCAACATTGCTTTGTCTGTTTATCCTAACAAGGATGTCTCTTCCTATGAATTCCTATAGCATTTCTTAATTATAAAGTTCTAATGACACTTAAATATGCCTTGTGTTAAATATGTAGATTCATTTTTCTTCCTGCAAGTTATTGAGCTTTTGTTTCTCAGCCTTAAAACCACCCTTCCACACTCTTACTTTGTGATCCTGGGAGTGAGCCACATTTTTCCCTTTACAGTTTGCTTCTTGTTAGGCTCTGCCAATAAAGTACTTGTTATTGTTTAGTCACAAAGCTGTGTCAGACTCTTTTGCAACCCCGTGGACTGTAGCCCGCCAGGCTCCTCTGTCCATGGGATTTCCCAGGCAAGAATACTGCAGTGGGTAGCCATTTCCTTCTCCAGCAGATCTTACCAACTCAGGGATCGAATCTGTCCCCTGAATTGGCAGGATTCTCTACCACTGAGCCACCTGGGAAGCAAAGGGGTACTTGAGACAGGAAAGCTGTAGGAGGAAAATGTGGCACTTTCTGTTTGCTTCCTAGTCCTATTTTTTGCTTTCTTTTGCCACCAGTGCAACCCAACCACTCTTCTTCAGGCCAGCAGCAGTTCATTCTAGTAGCTAGAGTTGGTTCTGGTCTGTATTTTCCTGACACAGAACCAGCATCATCATGACCCTACAACACCAGCACCAGCCAGCCAGCCAGAACCCCCTGTGCTGAATCCTCTACCCCTATCCCACTGGGCCCCTCTCCTGATCTCAAAGACATTAGTCCCAGCTGAGTGCAAACCCCTTCCTAGAGGTCTGAGTTTGGGCTCCAGACAGCCTTTCCTTCAAGCTACTTGCCCTCTTCTCTTTGTTCTCCCAGTCAAGAGGCAGTGGCCGCTTCCTGTAGGTCTACCTCTACAATACCTTACTGTTCCCTTTTGTCTTTCCACTATTAAATGGAAATACCGTTTCCATTTTCCATTAAACTAGGAAATACCTAGTTTAATACCTAGTTAACAACTGTTTGTATTAAATTCTCTGTGAAAAGCACTGGTATGATTTCCATCTCATGACTAGAGTCTGATACACATTTTTATCAATTTTAAGATTTTGTATTGACTTTTACAATTTATGAAATCACTTAAGAGATCAGAGTATACCTTAGGACATCTAATTATCTGTCATAATACTTTACTTACAGTGAGAGACCAAAAAACTTTAGTGAATGAATGAAGTTTATCTGCCTACAACATACTTACCACTTCTGAGCACATCCTCTGAACTCTGCCCAAAGAGCCTCACTGATTCTCCAAGTAGTTTCTTCCTTTTGATAAATTTAAGACCCTTCTGACAGACTTTAAAATCTGTTCAAGTGTTTGCTCATTTGGGGAACTGCACCTTGAGTTTTCTAACTTGTATCTGCTTGTCAAATTTTATTGGGCAATTTGTTTTTACTTTTATCTGCTCTTACTTCACGTAAACATTTCAAATAACTTCCAGGCTTACACTTTTCCAGTGAAACTTCATCCATAATTCGTTCTTTCCACTTATTTTAAAAAAGAGAACTGCTGCTGCTGCTGAGTCGCTTCAGTCGTGTCCGACTCTGTGCGACCCCATAGACGGCAGCCCAGCAGGCTCCGCCGTCCCTGGGATTCTCCAGGCAAGAATACTAGAGTGGGTTGCCAGTTCCTTCTCCAGTGCATGAAAGGGAAAAGTGAAAGTGAAGTCGCTCAGTCGTGTCCGACTCTTAGCGACCCCATGGACTGTAGCCTACCAGGCTCCTCCGTTTATGGGATTTTCCAGGCAAGAGTACTGGAGTGGGGTGCCATTGCCTTCTCCGAAAAAAGAGAACTACTTTTCTCCAATTATCCCTCTTCCATCAGGATACTGATAATAGTTACATTACGCTTCCTTGAGTATATAAATGAGAGCAGAAACTAGTGATGCTATGCTCTCAAAGATTCAGTAATTACACAGTGCCTCTCACAAATAAACTATCCACTCTCAGCAAATTTTTATTAAATTCTTATCTATACAATTTGATAGCTGACACTCATTTAGCACAAAACATTCACTTTACAGATTAAAACTAAAAATAAAAGTTAAGTAAAATTCGAAGTCCAGGGCTTAAAGTGACTTGTTTAAGATCATATACTACAGCTTTTATCTTTACTTCACAAAGTCTAGATAAAAACACCTCACAGTGTACAAAGTTCAGTTTAAGACTGTTTTCTGAAAATGTCAGGTTAAACAGTGGAAGAGAATGGCAATACCTTTTATTGGTCTCCTTCCTTTTTTGCTTGGTTATTTCTTTTAAGGCATATGGAAAACTACTCATAAAATGGTGTTTGAAATCAATAAGGTAATTCTTTCGAAGCCATGACTCCTAGTAAAATAAGCACAGATTAGAAAATCTGTAAGAAACAATAACTTAAAATAGCAAATAAGACTTTAAGCAGAACTTAACAACTTGTCAATATTCACTTACAAATTTACCCTTATAATACACCTTCTGCTAATGATATAATATGTAAATAAATCTTAAAATCTGAATAAACTGTTAGGCCATCCAATTTTCACCCACAGTTCTTTTTGGTGCTTTTATTTTTACATACATTTCATCTACTTAAAAGGAGAAAAAAAGGGAGAAAGTAAGTAAGATTTAATAAAATTCTGAATTACAACTACTAATATGATATTTATAAAATATACAAGAAAATCTTATACCTAGTGTTCCATTTAAGTGTAACTACATTCTCTAGAAATTCTATTGCTCTTTCAAGGCATTTAACATCTTCACAAATCAATGTACTTGTCTAAAATTCTTCAGCAGTATTCTTCAATGTATCATGTTCTCCTACCTGAAACACTTATTTCCTACTATCCAGAGGACCAATCGTTCCAGTCTGCCAATGACTGAGGGGTTGCTTGGGATATGGGACATGAAATGCTACAATAGCTAGCTCCAGCTCTAGCAAAACTGGAGGCCAAACTCAGACCATAGATCAATAGCTAGCTATTGCAGCACATCTCCTCAGTTACCTTCACTGGGTTCTTCTCTTTTTCTTGACCTAAAAACGTGTACTTGACAACTCCTGGACTTCTAACAGGCATCTTAAATTTAACATAAATAAACTGAACTCTCCTATGGGTAATCACACCATCATTTGGACTGTAATATAGGCATCACCCCTGCTCCTCTTTTCTTAACTACATACACCAGCATTCCTGCTGGTTTCACCAGAATCTAGCTGGTTCTCATCACTTCAACCACTAGCTACCGTTCGACTCCAAGCACCATTACCTCTCACTTAAGATTACTGTTTTAGTGTCCCAATGGTCCTCATGTTTTTCCTCTTGCCCCCCTAAACTTAATTCTCTACACAGCAGCCAGGGTGATGTCTTAAAACATAAATCACATTTCAAAATATCACTGGAAAGGATAAAAGAGATACTGTATATAAAGGGAAGGACAGGTCATCCATGGGATCAATGATCGCAGTTGGGCCCCAGTTTTGCTAGAGCTGGAGAATGAGGACATCGGAGTTTGTTACTGTTTTATTTGTAAATCTGACATATTAAAGTCAAATAAACATAATTTAGATCATGCCACTCCTCTGCTCAAAACCCTCCAATGTCTTTTCACCACACTCAGGTTAAAATTCTAACTCTTTACCACAGACCACAAGGTACCGCATGATGTGGCTACTGTCACTTCCCTCCTCATCATCCACCATTCTCTCAGCACCTCACTTGCATAGGCCTTGCTGCCATTCCTCAAATACGTCAAATCTGTTCTCACTTCAGGGTTTTGCACTTGCTGTTCCCTGTGCCTAGAAGGTTCTTCCTACAGGTCTTCACAAGACTTGGTCTTTCTCTTCATTCAGTGACATGCAAATGTTAAGAAGGCACTTCCTGACCACCTATGTAACAGTTCCCTCCCTGCACACAGTTTCATTACATGGTCTCTCTTATCCCACTTTCATCTTTCTTCCTAATGATGACATGATGGACATCATCTATTTGTTTACCATCTCTCAACCCCACCAGGAGCCAAGTATTTACCTTGTCAGTCATGTTTATCTCTGTATTCCCAGAGTCTAGCACAGAACCTAACTCACTGCAAAGCAGTGCTATTCAAAAGACCTTTCTGCAGTGACAGAGCTATTTTATATTTGTGCTGTCCAATACAGTAGCCACTGCTACCTGAAGCTACTGAGCATCTGAAATGTGACTACTGTTTACTGAGGAACTGAATTTTAATTAAACAGCCAAATTTATAGATGCTCAATTAACCTTTGTACCTAATTCTTTCTCACAAATTGTGATCTTCATGGTAAAAACGAAACAATAAAGAAACATTTAGACTGAAAGTAGCAAGCATTAAAATACAAAGCTAAGACACAACAAAATCTCTATAGTGTATAAAACTATAATACTGACCTGAAGCTATTAATACAGGACTCCAAAAACTGAAGTTAATTAAAAAGTTAATGTTACATTGTATTTTAAAACACTGTGTGTTTTAAAAATATTAAACACAGTATACTTTAAATTAAGGATACTAAGGATACAAAGAGTGTATTAGAAATAAACCACCTCAGTCAGGATCTGAGTACTCAAGTACTGTGAATAAGATTTAGCGTTAACTTGAGATTTCTTTCCAAAGATGAAAAATTTCAAATTCCTAAAAAGGTTTTTTAAAAAAATATTTGGACAAAAATGAAACTTCTCAATTATGCAGCAAAATACAAACACACTATATGCATTTAGCAAAACTTTAAAGTAAGCAGTCAGTTACCCTAAGGTTGCACCCTAATACAGATGCCAATTTATCAACAGAAAACCTACAAGTTTTCTGAGAGAAAAGAGCTACAATTCGGCCTGTTGTGCATAATTAGAATTTAAGACCAAGGAACGTTATTTCATTCCTCCTAAAGTATGAACTTTGACCACTCAATACCTTAAGTACTAAGCTATAACTAAAGGTGAATGAGAAAGAGGAACTAACAGCAGGAATGGTGATGAAAAATAAACTAACAGGTATTTTAATGTCATCTGGAGTAACATACATATTTATACTTTGTCTGCAAGGTAACAGATTTACCTTATTCAGTTATTATAGTTCAAATCTGCCATGGTAAATTAGAGAATTCTACCAACGGATGCTTTTAAATACTATTTCTATTTGAATTAACCACTCTCAGTTTATTTCAATTTTATACAGTATCCCAATTTACTATTCTACACAACCTTGAACAGTCTGTGCAAAACAGTCTTCTGAATTTAGTATCCTATTTTAATGAACTGCTAATAAATAATTTTAGTTGTAATAGCAAAGAATATTTCTAAAACATATTATTTTAAATATTCATAAAACTAAGGCAGTGTTTAGATTCTGTTGGTGTTATCTGAATGATTGTAGATGATCCAAAACTAGCACAATTAATGAATCTGCATTTAGTCCTACCATTCTGCTGCTGCTGCTGCTAAGTCGCTTCAGTTGTGTCCGACTCGGTGCGACCCCAGAGATGGCAGCCTACCAGGCTCCCCCGTCCCTGGGATCCTCCAGGCAAGAACACTGGAGTGGGTTGCCATTTCCTTCTCCAGTGCATGAAAGTGAAAAGTGAAAGTGAAGCCACTCAGTCTATCTAATTACAAATACTATTACTAAAGCAATAATAAATATTAAGGTGCCCATGAATAATCAAACACCAAAATGCCTGAAATAAAAGAACAAAACTAAAAAACTGCCTTATCCATCCTGTACATATGTAAACAACTTCAAAGATTCACAACTTCCTAGTCAAGTCATTGCAGAAATTCTCCTATAAAACGATGCTCCAAGCTTTAAGGTATTGTTCCAGCAGCTGCCTTTTTTAAGATTAACCACATTAATCCAGCATCATTTAAGCATGTTCTTCCTTACTTGTGCCATGGACTATGTATTATATTCCCTATAACATAACATTTTTAAAAAGCCCACCAATACTCAAAATCTCCCCAAAGAGGAGGTAAATTCACTCATCTAGAAACATGTCTGCTAGCAGGAAACTGTTCTATGACTTGGAATTACTTAGGTTAACTTCACTCGCACCATACCTACAACTGTAGCTTACCTACAGTAAAGGTAACTTTAAGAAATGTTTTCCAATTTATATCCTTTATCAAGAAAAAAACAAAACAGCATACACCGAGCAAATTTAAATGTAGTTTCTTCCCTGAAATGTAGTAGTTTAAAAACAACTCATGGTTAGATATAGGAGCTTCAGTTTTGTCCATTTCTTGGCATAAACTCAGTAACGTGGCCCAAACTGGAAGAAACTACTTAATAACCAACTTTTTAAACCATTTAAGAGGTCTCTAGATACTAGAATCAGAGAAGGCAATGGCACCCCACTCCAGTACTCTTGCCTGGAAAATCCCATGGATGGAGGAGCCTGGTAGGCTACAGTCCATAGGGTCGCTAGGAGTCGGACACGACTGAGCGACTTCACTTTCACTTTTCCCTTTCATGCACTGGAGAAGGAAATGGCAACCCACTCCAGTATTCTTGCTTGGAGAATCCCAGGGACAGGGGAGCCTGCTGGGCTGCCGTCTATGGGGTCGCACAGAGTCGGACACGACTGAAGCGACTTAGCAGCAGCAGCAGCAGATACTAGAATGTTCCTACGTAATCAATCTGCCATAAATAATACAATGTAACATTATTACACCTTGTTATACATTTCACTTAAAAATTAAAACATACAGATAATAAACTCACAGAATTATTTTAATTTGCAGTTTTGAGCAAATGTAAGAAGTTAAGTTTATAGCTAAATCTTGGGAATTTTTTGGAAAATGCATAACCAGTTAGTAGTAATACAATGATTTCTAATCTGTCCAGTTATGATAAAAGGCATTACTCAGAAAATAACCCAGTAGTTCTCACCAATTTATGTGTTTCATCATGCTGTTTAGAGAGTTTCCACAAAAGGGAAATAATATTAAGAACTTGCTGCATGACCTGCAGAGGTTCTCGTTCTATACCATTTCCAACAGAAGCCACTAGTTGCGGAGGCACAGCTTCAATCCAGCATTCAATTAGCAATGGAATTATTATCTCAATAAATCCTTTCAGGTTTTCAGTAGATGACAGGCCTTCATCCACAGTGCCTAGTCCTCCAACCAGATACCTGGCAAGGAAAGGTAAGAATGAAAAAATTTTAATTTAATTAAAAATATTACTCCTTGCTTAATTTAAATCTTAATTAAGTACCAGCAAAATGAAGCACCATGAATTGATAATTACATTGATCAACACTAGCAAGAAAAACAGAATTCTAAGATGACAAAGCCAAAAGACTATCAATTTTTACTTTCCATTAGGCTTTGCTAGAAATGAGTAAATTAATATACTTTGAAATGACTCCTCCCATCAGTAAATAAAATCAAATTATGAGTAACTATATGAAACTGTGGAAGACAACTGCATGTCTCCCACCATTAGCCATCAATGGTCAGCAGTTATAATTCAATATAGGAAAACTGAGTGTGGACATAACTGAAATCCTTCTTACCGTAGCCTGAACTGTGAACTGACATTTGGCTGTGAACCCCCATTTTCATAAACCTGGATGTGTTGCTGGTCGTTGGCATGTTCCTTCCAGTTGATAAAAATAGTGGCATGGGGATTTTCTTTTTGTTCCTGAAGTCCTTCACTTTCTCTCAACCTACTGGATCCATCTGTCAAGGCCTGAAGGAATTTACTGAGTCTCACTAAGACTTTCAGCCTCCACTGCTGAGAAGTGAGTCTCCGATTAGGATTTACAGAAAGTATCCAGGACTGGGATCTGTCTCTATTTACCAGTCCTTTGGACGGCTGCTGATGAGAAATAAGTTCTACAAAATTCTTAAGCAATATACTGCTACGGTCAGTAATCAGAGCTGGGTACTGTTCCAGCAGAATGTCCAAAACTTTTAAAGAGTCCTCCTGAATTCCTTCAGTAATGTGAGTCATGGCACTAGAGAGATGGGCACTTACCAAAGGAAAAAATGGAGAAATTTGTTCAGCTCGTATTTTGGGGGCCAGGAATTGAAGAAGTTGAACTGCTGCTAATCGTACATTAGCATCTTTATCTGTAAACACAGCAGTCACTTCACTTAATATGTTTGAAAGGTGTGCATCAATTATATATGGGTATTGAGACAAAAGGTCTTTAAGTCCAAGAAGAGCACTTTGTTTAACCCCAGCATTGTAGTGATGCATCTGTGATAGCAAATCCTATAAATAAAAATACAGGTTTTAGGCATACACATATACATACACATTATATCATTTTCAAATAAACAGTGCTAACTGAAACTATGCTAATAAACTGACGCTTCAGTGGGTGTCCGGGGCTGCTTCAGAAGGTATTTTTCAAGTGTTACTTTGAGAAAAATATAGCTTTTGTTAAGATCAGAAACAGTTTTAGCTTTAACATAGCTTTGGCTTCAGAAAAGAATTATATAACTTTCAGTCAGTATTTTCTCATTTTGAAATTACACAGGATTAGGCACACTGTCATTTAAACTGCGAGCAATCATCATCACCACTTAAAGACCTACTATGTGCCATATACATATTTACACTATTTTCTGCCTATTTTAAGTGGTCTTTCAGGGTGTCTGTGTATTTTATTCAGAGTGTAACATATGGCAATTTTATTTGTAGAATAATTTATATAATCTGTAAAGAAATCATAACTTTAAATCTTTTTGATATTATTTAACCTGCAGAGATTAGGAAGCAAAACTAGAAAATGTGTATCTTCACAAAGATTTGTTCACAAATGTTTCTAACAGCATTATTCATAAGAGTCAAAAAGTGACAGTAAGCAAATCCCCATCAACTGTTGAGTGAAAAAATACAACATAGCTCTGCACTGGAATACTATTTGACAATACAAAGGTACGAAGTTGTTCTGATATGTGCTGTAATATGGATGAACCTCAAAAACATGCTAAGTGAAAGACCAGTAACAACAAACCACATTTCATATGATTCCATTTATATGAAGAGTCCAGAATAAGCAAATCTTTACTGACAGCTTAGTGGCTGTCTAGTGGGGGGAAAGAAATGGGGGCAACTTCTAATAGGTATAAGGTTTCTTTCTAAAGTGACAAAAATGTTTTAAAACTAGATTACTGTGATAGCAGCCTAACAATGTAAATATATTAAAAACCACTGAATTGTCTACTTTAAATAATAAATTTTATTATGTGCAAATTACATTTCAATAAAGCTGTTACATTTTTAAGCAAAACTACTGCTTAAATTTCAATTAATTTCACACATTTACTATGAATCTGGAATAGCTATGCATTGTAAAGGTTCAAAAATGGGTAAGACAGGGTCTTATCTTAATGAGCTATAAAAACAGCTGAAGACCTGTCACATCAAAAACTTGACACATCAAAAAGACATAAAAGTTACTTCCAGATGACATATTAAATTATCAAATGAATATACAAGGGAGAAATCACTTTGACTTTAGCTGAGCAAGTCTTTCTGGAGGAAGTGGGAAATAGTGGCAGCATCACCTCTGAAAAACAGATAAATTCCAATCTTCAGCCATTAATAAACCCTGAGTTAAAACAACTTTTCATAAAAGTACAGCATTCTAGATGACTTCAAGGAAAATCCTACCTTATCAAAAAAATGTTTATGATTTACCTTTATGTTAAGTTTTCTGTTGTTTGTTGGAAGTGTTACATCCTCTTTGAGCTGCTCAGGCAGATGTATAGTCTTCGTTTTAAAGTTTGTAAGAGTAGCATTTTCTGACCTGGGCTTCTTCTTACCAACTCTTAGTTTTACTTTTTGAAAATCATCTTGGCGTTTTCTTTTTTTGGTCATTCTTGAGTACTATGATGAAAGAATTAATTTAAAAACAATGAATACAGACCAAAGATAAATTATAAAAGAATAAAGAAGGTATTTTCTAACCTTTACATTACTATAACATTGTCAAGATCAACAATAACCATGCCAATGCATCAAGATATTAAATGGAAAATACCTTTATAAAGTAAAAAAAAGAAAACAGTTTACTCAAGATATTTTTGCTATGGAACCTTTTGTCAAGCAATGTTCTAAACAGGAATCTTGGGTCGAGCGATGTGCTAAGCAGAAAACTTGTGTATACTTCAATAAAAAAGGAAAAAAACTTCTGAAAATTTTTTGTTTTCACAGGACAAGAGGGAGGTAGCACAGAGTTGCTACAGGTATACCTTGCATCTACTGGGAAACTCCTGGCCCCCAGAAACCCCCAAGAAACTCTAGCGAAAAAAAGTCTAAACCAATATTATTATTGAATGTAGCCTGTAATAGCTAGGAAAAGTTTCATGAATCTAAGCTGGATGCCTGAAAATGGGGACGATTCAGATATGCAGCAAGGACAGTCACTGGGCATTTGATGAGCAAGGAAAACAGTAAAGATGAAGAATAGGGGATAAGCTTGGTATAGGCAAAAATGAAAGTATTAGCATTCTGAACACCAGGAAAAGTTCAGACTAGATATAAATCGGAAACAAAAAAAGGAGGAGAAAAAGCAATATAAAAGGAAATACAGTGTAACTAACAGAGGACTAAGGAACAAAGACCAGCTAGGCCACTATTATAATAAATAACTCAGGTATAACACTGTCATCCTGCACTTCTCTTTCTCCATCACATTCTTTCAATTTACACACAGATTATCCCACTTACACACAAAATCTTTGATTTGTGCCTTCTACCCATTCCCAGGCCCCTGCTTAAATCCTTTATTTCAACCCAAGACTGTTCAAGTTTCCCCACCAGTATTCCTGCCTTGTCACCAGTGTCCACGTCATGGTCCATTTGGTAATCACCAGAGGGCTCTTTCTAAACACAGATCTGATTAAGGCTCGCAAACTTTCAGCTGCTCCTTTTACTTGCTTACAGTAAAAACACCTGGGTTTGACAGATCAGCGATCCTTCCTAACTTCCTCTACAGCTTTATCTTCCCATCAACTAACCTCTATCTAAAAAAATAGCTTTCTATACCTGGAACTAGCTCAGCCCTTCTTGAAGCCTTTTCCACACAAAAATAATGAACCCTGCCTTGCACTGTATACCCACCGGAATAGGTGTCTCTGGAATAAATAAAACTTCTCCTGATCTATCATAATTATCCTATGCCTAGCTACTTTTTTAAAGTCACAATGCTATACGTGGGAGTTCAAGAAATTTGAGCAAAATGAAGGTTTGCATTATTTTAAGATTAATAAAATGGCTGGTACAAGACCTGAAAGTTGAAGTTTCAGGAATCCAGAAGCCAATCACCTACGACATTACATTCAAATTCACACGGTTACAAGGTTTTAACACATTAGAGCCCTATCACCTAGGGTTTGGCTACACAGGTTAAGAGCAGACACAAGAGAGCAACTAGTTCTTTTCCAGACTCTCGCACTTTGTAGCCAGAGTTAAATCACCATGTCTCAGTTTTTATCTACAAAATGGGGCTAATAATAATGCTTACCTCATACAATTGTTACTAGGTAAGATGAATGAGGAGCAAATGAGCTCATGTGTAAAATACTCAGAACTGTGCCTGGCACAGTAAACAGATATGCTATAAGCACAAACATGTATATTTTCTTAGTCTCATGACCAGTACATACCAAGCATAATAGTAGATGTACAAAAACATTCAATTCTCACAAGACCACGCAAGGAAGGTGATGCTAAAACCATTTTAAAGATGTGTCAGTCCTTTACTAAGGACTTGAAGAGGGATTCGTAAATAAGACTGAACTCCTCAAAACCAACTTTATGTTATATATACTGCAATCCTGGTGAGAATTAAGGGAAAAGTGGCAAAACAGCTTGCCTTATTTCATTTATCCCAATACCAAATTTTCAGCCCACCCACACCTCTAGTCGTTCTGGTCTAAAATATGAGTAAGTAAAAACTACAAAGAAGGCCCTAACACTCACTTGGCCTCTCTGAATTAAGCAAGCACAGTTTGAGAGCTTTCGCTACAATTACTCGGATAAGGCAATTACAACCCACTCCAGTACTCTTGCCTGGAAAATCCCATAAACGGAGGAGCCTGGTAGGCTGCAGTCCATGGGGTCGCTAGCTGTCGGACACGACTGAGCGACTTCACTTTCACGCACTGGAGAAGGAAATGGCAACCCACTCCAATATTCTTTCCTGGAGAATCCCAGGGACGGGGGAGCCTGGTGGGCTGCCGTCTATGGGGTAGCACAGAGTCGGACACGACTGAAGCGACTTAGCAGCAGCAGCAGCTACAATTAGTATCTAGTACCAGAGATGAAAACAAGTAGAACAAGATATTCAGAAAAATCGAATCAATTAACCCCCTACCCCCTAATTCTCTGCGCTATCTTTAGCCACTAACTAGCTGATCAGGGTCCAACACACAGTCAAGTTTGTACAAGCATTACCCATCTCTTAGTATTAATCACTGTTTTCCCTCTGTTAGGAAAGCTAACAGGACTGACCGCCCCTCCTTGACTTTTCAAGCTAGTAATACGATGCTGGGAAAGATTGAGGGCAGGAGGAGAAGGGGATGACAGAGGATGAGATGGCTGGATGGCATCACCGACTCGATGGACATGAGTTTGGGTAGGCTCCGGGAGTTGGTGTTGGACAGGGAGGCCTGGCGTGCTGCAGCTCGCAAAGAGTCAGACACGACTGACCAACTGTACTGATTATTATGGTACACAGGGAACATTTTTATACTAGGAACTCAAAGTTCTATAGCAATAGTTATTTTCGCTTAAAATCAAGATTTTCATAATACAGCAAACCACATGGCTTCCCTGGTGGCTCAGAGAGTAAATCTGCCTGTAATGCAGGAGACCCGGTTCGATCCCTGGGTCAGCAAGATCCCTGGAGAAGGAAATAGCAACCCACTCCAGTATTCTTGCCTGGAAAATCCCTTGGACAGCGTACGCTAAAGTCCATGGGGTCACAGAGTCGGACACGACTGAGAAACTAACACAAGTCACTTTTATAGTGCCTGGTATCGAATAGATGGCAGGAACACCACCCTCAGGGACTGAGCTCTCACATCACTTGAAGCAGGTGAGCCTCAAAAGTTTTCAAGCTGAATTTCACATGCTCCAACTACAGGCTTTCTAATTTCAACAAAAGGGAGAGTCTAGTCTATCAGGATTTCGACCGACTGAATTTGAGCTCGTTTGTCTGCCACCTCATTGCCCTCCAATTTCCAACTTCTTTCCACCCGCCAAAAAAAAAAGTCAAGAAGTCACATTGTACTCGGCCTTTGGTAATTTCCTCTCCAACCCTTCACGCTCACGAGTTCCTCCAAACTCTACCTAGGGGCCAATCGGAGACACCTGACTTTCCAAAGAACAAATAACCCAGACCAGGACCACTCGAGACGGCCGATGGTCCCAACCTGCTCGGTTGGTTACTCCACACCTGGAATGCGAGGGCTGACTAAGAGACAACTGCGCATCCTCAACCCCAGACTTCGGTCCCGCATCCCAGAAGTGAAGACGCCGCGGTTTTCAAGAAACTATCGTTCCTTCTTCCACCGGGGACGGCGGTCTGGACCACAGTCCAGGAAGCGGGGCCCAATCAACGCACACCGGCCTAAAAGTCTCCTAGACCCGAAACCGCGCGAACCCGCCCAGTCACTTGAAACGCTTCAAATGCCCGCGGGGCGCCCCGCCCCCGCGCTGCCCCTCTTCGCCCCCAGGCCCTGCTCCGCCGGAGCGCCAAGACCCAGCCCCGGGGGGACGCAGACTGGCCCCAGCCCGCCCAGCCCGCCTGGGCCGCGGACCGAGGGGCAACGGCCCCGCGCGCCGTCCCGCGCCCCGGGAGGGCCCGGCCCGAACAGCGGCGGCCGCTCACCTGCGGGCCCGGTCGGGACCCGGGCGCGGAGGCAGAGGGGAAGAACGTGCGAGGAAGAGCCCAGTGGGCAACGGCGTATGCCACCGGCCTCAGCCTTTCGCTCCCGGAGCGTGTTTTCAAATCGCCTAGACCTCACGCGGCCGCGTCTCCTTCCGCCGCCCGGAAATCAGGGCCCCTCCTCCGCCGCGCCGCGCTCACGTGACCACGGCCCGCAGCCGCGCGCAGCCGGGGAGGCGGGAGCGAGAGCGGCAGGCTCCGCCCCCAGGAGGAGGGGGCCCGCGCCGGAAGCCCCCCGCGCTCCGGGAATCCGAGATCGTAGAGCGCAGGATCCAAGGACAAAGCTTGGCCCTAGGTCCGTCCCTGAACTTCCCTGGCGTGCATTTACTGAGGGGATGTCGCCCTGGGCACAGCTAGTTGAGGGCTGGCGTCTTCTCTCCCTGCTAGAGCACTGTTCTTCAGACCTGGAGCCACATTCAAATAAGAGTATAAGTTGAACTGAATTGAGAAAGAGGAAAAGTTTGGAACTGCAAAAACCCTAGAATTCCTGGGAACTTTAACCTGGATGGAGCAATTAAGAATTAGTTGACAAGAGGGCAAAATACACCTACCTCCTGGAGTCCGAAAGTCTTGGTTGAGGATTTTCTCTAATATTTAGTTTCTCAGCACTAGCTAGGGTTCCTGCTACTGAAATCAAGTGGGCCCGAAGAATTTAAGAGAGAAATTTGAATGCCTAGAAAGGAAGTGGGAAAGCGAAGACAATGCGTGTTTGAAAGATAGCCTTGCCAAAGATTTGCGGGAGGCGTGGAGCCACAGATATGGATTTTAGAACTTGATTTAAATTTGTTTCTACTGTTTACCAGGTTATAAGACTTAGTAAAGCGAATAAGGAGTGAGCCTCAGTATGCTGGATAGGGATTAAGGGCAGTGACGTCTGGGAGCTCAGTGGAAGAAGCTGGTCCATGCCTCTCTCCAAGCTTAAGCTTTACATGTTTCTTCGCTTGTAGATGGCATTCTCTCTGTCTTCACATTGTCTTGCTTTCCTGTGTGTCTGTGTCCAGATTTCCTGTTTATAAGGACACATGTCATTTAGGGCGTACCCTAATGGCCTCATTTTAACTTGATTACCTCTGTGAAGACTCTTATTTCCAAATAAAGTCACCTGAGGTAGTAAGGGTTAGGACTCTAACAAGTCTTGTCAGAGGGACACAATTCAACCTTTAACAGTCAGCAAAATCTGTGTCCAGAAATGGCTTATATTTCTGAACATCTTTGCTTTCTCTATGCTCAGAAGCATCACAAAATTCTAACCTATTACCACAACATCTACCTAAACTTTGCATCTTCTCTGTTCTGTATACTGGGCTTCCAGTTAATATTTGCTTTGGAAATAGTGTACCACTGCTTAAAAGAAAATTAAAGCTCTATTAATCTAATAAACTTGATTTTACAATGTCATGTTAATTGTTCAGTTGTGTCCAACTAATTGTGACCCCATGGGCTGTAGCCTGCCAGGCTCCTCTGTCCACAGAATTCCCCAGGCAAGAATACTGGAATGGGTAAGCGATTCCCTTCTCCAGGGGATCTTCCCAACCCAGGGATTGTACCCAGGTGTCTTGCACTGCAAACAGATTCTTTATGATCTGAGCCACCAGGGAAGCATTTATAACGTCAAGACAAATAATAAAAGCGTAAACATGTTAACCTGGCTCTTACATTTCAGTCTACAACTAACATAAAACCAGAGACTCTCTGAAGAAATGTGAAAAGGACAAGTTCAAATTTGCTACAATGATTAGGAACTAGAGTGCATTCTCTAGGAATTAATCTATACACTATACGCAAATGACTTGGTACACTGCCTGGCACACAGCAAGCCTTCAATAAATGGCAACAGATAGTCCTGTTGATGATGTGTCATTGGACAGTGTTTGTGCAAAATGAAAACTTTTAGTCAAGTTTCTTAGATAAAGCAACCAGTTCTGACTTTAAATTAAAAGTAATTTATTCAGAGAATATTGACTAACACAGGTGAGAAAGGCTGCTGATCCAGGTTTGGATAAAAGGAAGGAGGGAAAATACTCAGGAGCCAGGAGTACAACCATTGTTACACTACAAAATCTGTCCAAGACACAAGAATTGAAAATGAAGAAGTAAAAGTATCTACATTTCTAGATATAATTGTATGACTAAAAAATAACTGAAAACTACTAAAAATAATAAGAATTAAAACAGGGTGAGGCAATATAAAATTAACACTCAGAAATCAATAGACTTCACCTACACTAATAATAACCAATTAGATAACAGGATAGAAAAGGAGGCACCTTTTGCAATAGCAATCAAAACCTATAAAATTCCAAGAACTGAATACAAAATTTGATTAGAATATTTAACTTCCTAAATATACCAGTTGCCCCTAAATTAATTGGTAAATTGAATGAGATCTCAATAAATACATCACCAGGGTTTTTTCCTAGACCTACACAAACTGATTAAAATTTGTATATGAAAAATTAAACAAGTAAGGATAGCCAACAAATTTTTTTAAAAGGAAAGCAACGAGGAGGACCAACCTTATTGGATATGGAAATATAAAACCTCAGTGATTCAAACATGGTTTTGGCATATGAATAAACAAATAAGTGGTGCAAAATACAAAATCTAGAAATAGAACCAAATAAACATGAGAATTTATAAGTTAAAAAAATTTATCTTTATATGTACATTATAAAGATAACACCTCATATCAATAGTATAAAGATAATCGGTTTGCACAATAGGGAGCCAGCCACTTAATAAAGATAAAGTTGGGCTCATATTTCATGTATTACATTCAAAGATGTAAATTTAAAAAACAAATCCATAAAAGTCCCAGCAAACAAAATGAGTGTATCATTTTACAGCTTTGGATTTCTTCTAGAACTTAAAACTTAAATACCAGGGGAAAGCTTTTAAATTGATTAGGGGCTTTTCCCAAAACCTTTAGAAATCTTCTTTATGACCAAAAAAAAAAGAGAGAGAGAGAGAAAGAAATCAAAAGAGAAGACAAATTCCGGAAAAAAAAAAAACTGCAACTCATATCATAGGTAAATAATTAATTTTCCTAATATACAAAGAATTCCTAGAAACAAGGGGTGAAAAATCAAGTACTCGATAGAAAAATATTTATTTTCAGCCAGTTTACAGAAAAAGAAATAAATATCATCCTTACATAAAAGATATTCAGCCTAATTCACAAAAATAGAAATATAAGTTAAAAGTAAGATTTTTTTCCCCTCGCTTTTAAGCTTTTCAAAATCTAAACTTCTTTTAAAATTATTTTTTTTTTTTAAATTGTTGGCTGTGCTGAGTCTTCGTTGCTGTGTGGGCTTTTCTTTAGTTGTGGTGAGCAGGGATTACTCTCTAGTTGCAGTGTGTGGGCTTCTCATTGCAGTGGCTTCTCTTGCTGGCTTAAAACTCAAAATTCAGAAAACTAAGATCATGATATCCAGTCCCATCACTTCATGGCAAATAGATGAGGAAACAATGGAAACAGTGACAGACTTTCTTTTCTTCGGCTCCAAAATCACTGCAGATGGTGACTGCAGCCATGAAATTAAAAGATTCTTACTCCTTGGAAGAAAAGCTATGACCACCCTAGACAGCATATTAAAAAGCAGAGACATTACTTTGCCAACAAAGATCCATCTAGTCAAAGCTATACTTTTTCCAGTAGTCATGTGTGAATGTGTAGTTGAACCATAAAGAAAGCTGAGCACCAAAGAATTGATGCTTTTGAACTGTGGTGTTGGAGAAGATTTTTGAGAGTCCCTTGGACTGCAAGGAGATCCAACCAGTCCATCCTAAAGGAAATCAGTCCTGACTATTCATTGGAAGGACTGATGTTAAAGCTGAAACTTCAACACTTTGGCCACCTGATGCGAAGAACTGACTCATTTGAAAAGATCTTGATGCTGGGAAAGACTGAAGGCAGGTGGAGAAGGGGACGACAGAGGATGAGATGGTTGGATGGCATCACCGACTCCATGGACATGAGTTTGAGTAAACTCTGGGAGTTGATAATGGACAGGGAGGCCCAGCATGCTTCAGTCCATAGGGTCGCAAAGAGTTGGACACGACTGAGCAATTGAACTGAACTGAACTGAGTATCTAGAAGTACAAAGTAGAGCAGAGAGGGATTGGTTTGAAGCCAAGGGATGGTAGCTTAGTAATCAAGCACTTCAACCCCATGGAAACTGTAAATCATTAAACAAAATAATGAAAGTTTAAGAAAAAATTTTATACAAGTATAATTTAAGGATTGGACGTTTTCATTAAGAAGACAGGAAACAGAAGTCACTGAAGAAAAATATAGATCTATTTCACAACGTTAGAAAAAATTAAATGTAGTATGGCAAATGATGCCATAAATACAAACCAAAAGTAACTTAGGAGAAAGATTTTCTATATATATATACACATGAAAGGTAAATTATTAGTATCTGCAATATACAAGGAGCTCTGACAAATTATCAAGAAAATGACAAAAAGAATTCAATTGAAAACAAGGCAAAAACTAGTAACAATTCACTCACCAAAAATCCAAATGATCAATAAACTTTGCAAGCCTGCTCAATCTTATTGTCAGAGAAAGGTAAAATTAATATAACAGTGGAATATAACACCTCATTTATCAAATTTGCAAAATTATAAGATAAAATAATGCCTACTGCTGGTAGGAATGAAGGGAGAAGTGTATTCTCATGCCCTGCTTTGTTTTTCATTCTTTGTTGGAAATATATAATACCGCAACCATTTTGGGAAGGAGTCTGGAAATATATTTTTAAAAGGTTTTAAATTCTTACTCTTTCAACCTAGTAATTATATCCCCTGAGAATTTATCCCATAGATACAAAAGCACCAGTCTGAAGTATATACTTATGAGGTATTTATTACAACAAAATTTGAGTAACAAAGCACTAGGGAAAAATGAACATGCGATCAAAAGGAGAATAATTGAATGAACTGTGATAACTGATCTTTTTGGCGCCATTGAAAAGGTTCAGTTCCATCAAGGGACTTCTCTGGTAGACTAGTGGCTAAGACTCTGAGCTCTCAATGCAGGGGCCCTGGGTTCCATGCCTAGTCAGGAACTAGATCCCACATGCTTCAACTAAAGATCACTTGTATGGCAACTAAGACCAGCACGGGCAAATAAGTAAATAAATATTTTTTAAAAGATTCAGTTCCATCTATACCAGTTAATTTGAAGAGTTTTTTTTCACAATGTATTTTCAAGTAAGAAAATGTGTATAATCTAATCACATTGTTATGAAATAAACCAAAAATATAAACATCAATATATGTCCATATTTGTATGTGACCACATAAACATGGAGAAAAATATGAAAAAAAATTCAGAATGTTATTAATTACCTGGGAGAACCAGAGGGAAAGAGGATATGGAAATAGCATAAATAGATGACTGAAAGGATGGCTATCAAAAAGTTAAATAAAGTAATATTTAACACCATAACGTCAAGCACTGTTCTGTTTTTTATTTTAACATAGTACATGGTTGAAACCAGGAAACTGGTATAATACTATCAACTCAGGTACAGCTTTTATTTGGACCTCAGCAGTTTTTACTACAAGTATTGATAATTTTTTTTCAGTTTTATTAAGGTATTGGGCTTCCCTGATAGCTCAGCTGGTAAAGAATCTGCCTGCAATGCAGGAGACCCTGGTTCAATTCCTGGGTTGGGAAGATCCACAGGAGAAGGGATAGGCTACCTACTCCAGTATTCTGGCCTGGAGAATTTCATGGACTGTATAGTCCATGGGGTCGCAAAGAGTCAGACACGACTGAGTGATTTTTACTTTCACTTTCTCTTAAGGTATAATTGAGATACAAAAAACTACAGATATGTAATGTATGCAATACAATGTGTTTGGATATATGCATGTACCCAAACATAACAATCAAGGTTATAAACATGTTCATCACTTTCAAAAGTTTCCTTTTTTCCCTTTACTTCTTTTTCAAGTTAAGAAAATACTATGATGAGGACATTTAACATGAGATCTACCCTCTCAGCCACTTTTTAAATGCACAACAGCAAATTGCTAACTATAGGCATTATGTTGTATAGCAGATCTGTAAGACTCACCTTGCATAATTGTAACTTTATACTCACTGACATCACTGACCATTTCTTACTCTCCTCATCCCCTGACAACCACCATTCAATTTTCTGCTTTTCTAAGTTTGACTGTTTCAGAGACCTCATGTATGTGGAATCATGCATTATTTGTCCAAGCATTGATTTTTAAATGCTTACTTAACCATATCCCCAAACTTGAGACATTAACATACGCTGTAATAACACATTTGTAAGTCCCATTACAAAGTTCTGGAGAAGATTCACCTTAATCAAAATTTTGTCTCTTAAAATGCCTGAAGAAGGAAATGTCAACCCACTCCAGTATTCTTGCCTGGAAAATCCCGTGGACAGAGAGGAACCTGACGGGCTGCAGTCCATGGGGTTACGAAGAGTCGGACACGACTTAGTGACTAAACCACTGCAACTAAGACCTGATGCAGCCAAATAAATAAATTAATAATAATAATAATCAAGCTAGAAAGCAAACAGACCACTTACATAAGAAAGTACATTCTTTAACAAAACTTTTTGAAAAAATCATGGAGTCATTATAGAGGTTAAAGTGTTACCTTGCAGATCCTACACCTCTTCATAGTCTCTGTAAATATTTTTCCACATCTGGATGTCACTTTTGCCCCTCTCACTACTTCTGCTAAACAGGAAAAGTTTGCAGTTTCCACAGCTAGAGAGTAAATAAAGAGCTCTGTGGGATATTCTTACCGGGAGAATCCCACGTACTGAGGAACCTGGCGGGCTATGATGCACAAGCTTGCACAGAGTTAGACACAACTGAGCAACTAAAACACACACACACAGCTAGAGAGTAAATAAAGGGCTCTGTAGGTATCCTTGATCCCATGTTGAAAGTCAGAAGGTACAAGTACCAGGTTAACGTTCTTATTCCCAAGGATGATAGAATGGTAGCTCACAAGTTTTAACAAAAGATACAGCTCAACACCAAACAATCCACACAGAGGCCAGCTCAAGACATCCATTCTAGTGCCATCCCAGTGCCATCCCAAGTGAACATCAACCCTGAGGAAATTAAGACACAAGGCTGTGCATGTAACTATAGGTAACTATAAACTCTGAATCCGGATATCAAAACCCCTACATTTACAGGGAAAGAAATGAGACCGTCTTCCTTATTATCCTCAACTAAAGAAAATGTTGAAATTAACAAATGGCTGTTACAGAGCCTGGGGCATTATTTCCAAAATATTATCCCTTAAAACAGCATTTTGCAGTTAACATACTATAGTCAGAAGTTTACTTTTTTAAAACTTTATTTCCATAACTTTAGAATGATTACACACACACACACACACACACACACACACACACAGCTATTCTATATTTGCCATTAGTTTCTGAAAACAATAGGTGAGAAGGCATGAGTGTCACCAGCAATATTTCAACAGTTCTCCATGGTTTTGAAACTGTACAGGTTAATTTTTTATTTTTTATAATGTGAGCAATTGTTTTTTCTTACTTCTGTGCATTCTATAAAATAAAATAACAAGCCTTGATTGCTCCTACTGTGCTTATAGTAAATATGTGTGAGAATGGTTAGGATATAGAGGAAAATCGGCCCTCTCATCTGTGGAGACAAAAAGCTGGTGCTTTTCACTATGCAACAAGAAACTACAAGACTTTTAGCTCTAAGACTTCCACTGCTAAGACTCCATTCTGAAAGAAAAACCAGATACATAAATGAAGGTTTATGTATAAGATATGTACAGGAATGTTTACAGAGTTGAAAATCAGAAACAGTCTAAAAGTGCAGCAGTTAGGGAATGGTTATACAAAGTATGGTAAATCCTTAGGAAGGAATACACTGAAGCCTTTTTTTGAAGTATTTTTGGGATTTCCCAGGTGTTCCAGTGGCTAAGACTCCACTCTCCCTGTGCAGGAGAGCACGTTCAATCCCATGTGCTGCAATTAACATCTGGCACAGCCAAATAAATAAGTAAATAAAAATTAAAAATACTTTTAAGAATATTTAGGGGTGTGGGGAAATCTTCAGTGGAAGGATCAGACCAAAAAATTGATCAGAGAACTTTTTTTGGTAGAAATATTCCAGCTAATAAATGAAGAAGGAATGAAAGGATTAAAACATCGCCATTTTCAAAAGCCCTTAGTAAACAAATGGCAGTGATCATAAACAGCTGCTTAAATCACAGAGGGTAAAACAAACATTACATACCTTATTAAAGAATGCAATACTATCTTTTAAAAAGACTTACCAAAAAATTCAAAGTTGAATCTGATCAAGCCTAGACCTATGGAATTTATGTAAATTAAGGGCAGAAACTACACCACGGCAATGTAATCAGCCCTCCTGGATGTAGGAAACAAGACAAACCACCTGGTTTCTTCTGGGGAAAAGCTGATTTGAAGGAATAAAAAGAGACTGAATAACTCTCTTAGTAAATGTCACATTGCACTTGAAAAGATGTGGGTTATTTTCAAATATCTTTTTATATTGGTTTCCAGCATAATTCCACAGTGATAAGAGAACAGACCCTGTGTGATTTCAATACCTTCAAGACCATGAAATTTTTGCACCTTGTTTTATGTCCCTGGATAAGTTCCAGTGTCTCCTAGTTTATAGTCTATGGGAACTTGAATAGAATTTGTGTCCTACTGTTGTGTAAAAATTGTATAAATCTTAATTATGTTGAATTGGTTCATAGTGTTTTTCAGGTCTAGTATATCCTTCTATTTCTCTATATATTCATTCTATTAATTATTGAGGGTTTGATACTAAAACTCCAACTAAAAATCTTAATTTATCTTCTTAAAAAATAATTGTAATATACAGTGTAGCTATATGTAATCTTGTTCTGTATTTTTCAAGTCTCCTGTAAATGTGTTATCGTACTTTCATAATTTATAAAATTAAAATTAAAAAACTACTATGTATAAAATAAATAAGCCCCAAAGATATATTACACAGCACAGAGAATATAGTCATTATTTCATAATAACTTTAAATGGAGTATAATCTATAAAAATATTGATTCATTATATTGTATAACTGAAACAAATATAATATTGTAAATCAGCTATGTGCTTGTGCGTGCTCAGTCGCTTTAGTCGTGTCTGACTCTTTGCTACACTATGGACTATAGAACACCAGGTTCTTCTGTCCATAGGATTCTCCAGGCAAGAATACTGGAGTAGGTTGCCCTGCCCTCCTCCAGGGGATCTTCCCGACCCAGGGATTGAACCCAAGTCTCCTGTGTCTCCTGCATTGCAGGCAATTCTTTACCGCTGAGCCACCAAGGCAGTAAATCACCTATATTTCAATATAAACACCCTCCTCAAAAAAGAGATTGAGTAGGAAGCTAAAGATCAGAGAATCTTAAGGATACATCACCCAAGAACCCTGATTTAAACAAAGAAACTAAATTATATATTATGGCAATCAAGGAAATATGAACACTAGATCTTTGATAATATTAAGGAATCATGGATAATGATAAAGGAATTTTAATTATTTTTTTTAAAAGACTTACTGTCTTTTAAGAAAACATGCTGAAACATTTATGGATGAAATGATGATATAAGATGATTTGCTTTGCTTTGGTTTAGGATTTGCTTCAACCATCTGTACGAGGGGTTGAGGGGTGAGGTGGGTTGAGCAGAAATAGAAAAAGTTTGTCCATGAGCTGAAAACTGTTGAAGCTGGAGGATAAGAGAATATGGAGATTTGTGTTCTATTTTTTGTGTGTGAAATTTTCTATACTATAATCTTTAAAAAAAAAAAGAAAAAACTAGTAGACCCATTGTTTTTTTTAAAAAAGCAAGTAGATCATAAGAGAGTAAGAAGATTTCCAATAATGAATAAACAACCTACACATAGCTATATATAATGGTTATCCTACTGGAGATTTTAATATAAATAAATTCACTTATTTGGGAAAGTTTCTTTCAGGTTTTATGTTGTATTTAGAAAATATAACAGTCATACCCAGGGGCAAGTGACAAGACTCGTCTGTGCACCTGGGTCTTCACTGCCAATGCCTGTGACACTTAACTACTTTACCATTCTCAGAATATAAGGCAAATCTTGCCTAAATCACTGTCACCAACCCCAGAGGGTCCTAGTCCAGAGCCTTCAAGAAGGTCTTCCTCCAGTAATTAGACACGGTCCTTGTGTAGTTCTGTCCTCTAGAATCTTTCTCCCAAGTAACATCAGAACAAGAGGAGAAAGGCAGAGATGGTCTGGGTTTTTTAAGAATCATCTGGGTGGATCAAGTTGTTTATTTCTTTCTTCAGTGCACATTTACAAAGTCCCTCACCTGTGACAAGCTTCATTGTTAGGTTTTGGTGACACAGTCCCTACTCAGAGACTGTCTACTGGGGGAGATAGAGAAGTAAGGAGACAGGTAGTAGTAAACAGCTTCTAAACCTGAAGAAGATCAATTTAATTTGAAAGAGAAAGTAGGTTTACAGCAATCCCTTTTCTCATCATTGCCAGATTACCTCATTGCTTTAAAAGAAAATGAACTCCTCCTCCTCAAGTGTTTGGCAAACAATAATCAGCAGATTTTCGTAAAAAAAAAAAAAAAAAAGTATACATAGTCAATTAGGGATGGGTTACAAATTCCTATTTGGGGAGTCTCCAAATTGGGAACTTGGGAGTAGGGTGGAAAGGAGATTTTTCCCTTTGAATACTTTATGCTTTAAAAATTTTGAGCCACGTGAATGTATTGCTTTATGTAATTAATTAGTTAACTTATTAAAAATAAAGATTAAATAAATAAATAAAAATAAAGATCAAAATGGAGACCATAATGCCTAAAAAGGGATAAAGAGATTAATATCACAGGGCCATTTGCTCCTAATGTCAAAACTAATACAAATCACTCTATTAAGAATCAAAAGGGCTATTATAATTAAATGACACATAATATCAGATTTTCTTTTGCAAAATAGGCCCTTATGGGCAAAGTTGGTGAATTCTGAATAAAATTTCTAAGTTAGATAACAGTATTGTATCAATATTAACTTCCTGACTTTATTATTGTGGTTATATAAAAGTCTTTTTTAAGAAACACACATCAAAACATTAGGGGTAAAGAGGTGTCATATCTGCAACTTTCTCTGAAAGAGTGGGGATGAGGTATATAGAGAAAGACAGAGAGAAAATAATAATAATAAAGTAGACTCGATAAAAAGTTAAAACTTACTGGCAAAGAGGGGGAGCGCCTGTCATACACTAACAGTAGAAGTAAAAAATTATGACTATTTTTGACTCCAGGCACTGCTTTAATAATGTTAAACATAGACTTATCATACGACCTAGCAATTACACTCCTAGGTATTTACCCAAGAGAAATTAAAACATAGAGATCCAAAACATGTGTATAAGAATGTTCATATCAACTTTATTCATAATAGCCCAAAGTGCAAACAATCTCCATGTTCATCAATAGGAGACTGAATCACGTTCATCAATAGGAGATGAATAAACAAATGTTTATCAATAGGAGAGTGAATAAACAAATATATTCCCACACAAATGTTTCACAAACATTACATTCCCAAACAAACGTTATCTACCTGCAAAGCGGGAGACCTGGGTTCCATACGATCCCTTGGCTGGGAGAAGGGAAAGGCTACCCACTCCAGTATTCTGGCCTGGAGAATTCCATGGACTGTATAGACCATGAGGTGACAAAGGGTCAGACACGACTGAGTAACTTTCACTTCACTTCATTCACACACTGCTGATGCTAAGTCGCTTCAGTCATGTCTGACTCTGTGCGACCCCAGAGACAGCAGCCCACCAGGCTCCCCCGTCCCTGGGATTCTCCAGGCAAGAACACTGGAGTGGGTTGCCATTTCCTTCTCCAATGCATGAAAGTGGAAAGTGAAAGTGAAGATGCTCAGTCGTGTCCGACTCGTAGCGACCCCATGGACTGCAGCCCACCAGGCTCCTCCGTCCATGGGATTTTCTAGGCAAGAGTACTGGAGTGGGGTGCCATTGCCTTCTCCACACTAGACACTGGGAAACAGTTCTCCATGGGTCCCTTGTGTTTCCACATGTCTTATGAACAGAGGCACTGACGGTTTTGCTTCAGATATTCTTCTTAAAAAAAACACTTGCATAGCAGATACCCTTGGAAGATACAGTTTCTCCATCTGGAGCAGAGGGCAAGTTTTTTGGAGTCCAGTATGATAAAGATAATGTCTCCTTCCGGGAACAAAGGTTGGGCAGATTTTCTTGCAGCCTCTTATTAAAGACTGAGGTTTTCTAATCTTAGGGTTCCTCAGCTATGACTCAAGATTTACTATGTGTGGACATTTAGGTTGTTTTTACCTGTATAAGTTTATTGAGGCATAATTTACATGCAACAAAATCACATTTGATCTGGTATAAGCATGACCCTGAGGCAGCCTAACTTTTTAGCTTGCAAGTAGGATAAAATCTCAGATTCTTCACAGTCCTTGACAGTGGAATGCTGCTCAGCAATAAAAAGGAATGAATCACTGAGACACACAGCAGTACAAATGAATCTTGAAAACATTATGCTGAGTGAAAAAGCCGAGCCCAAATCAAATATAATACTGTCTGACTTTATTTATTAAAATTCTCCATCAAGCAAAATAAATCTGTATTAATAGAAATCACATTAGCAATTGCCTGAGACAGGATTTGAGGCATGTTGACTACAGAGGTAAAGGATGAAGGATTTTCCTAATAGCCCAGTGGTTAAGAATTCTTGCAATGGATGGGACACAGGCTCAGCGAACTAAGATTCTACGTGCTGTGGTGCAACTAAGCCCATGCACTGCAAATACTAGGTGAGGAAGAGCCTGCATGATGCAACTAAGACCCGATGCAGGCAAATAACTAAGTATTAAAAAAAGAGGTGAGGGATGAAACTTTATAGCATGGTGGGAGTGGTGGAACTATTCTGTATCCTTGTTGTGTTTGCATGGATATATACATTTTTCAAAGTGTATCAAACAGTATGCCCTAAAATGTATAATTTTGTTACATGTGAATTATGCCTCAGTAAAGTTGCATAGATAGTCTAAATGTCTATCAACATATGAACAGATATGCAAAATATGGTATATACATAAAATGGAATATTATTCAGCCTTGAAAAGGAAAGAAATTCTGAAACATGCTACAACATGGGTGATCCTTGAAATCATTACACTAAGTGAGAGAAGTCAGGCATGAGAAGACAATTACTGTATAATTCCTCTTCTCTGAGGTACCTGGAATAGACAAATTCATAGAGACAGGAAGTAGAACAGTGGTTATCCAGGGCTGGGGAGTTGTGGTCTAGTGGGTACAAGGTTTCAGTTTGGAAGGATGAAATAATTCTGGAGATGGAGGTGATGGTATTGTACAACAGTGTGACCATACTTAGTGCCACTTAACTGTACACTTAAAATGTTTAAAATGATAAATGTTATATCTAATATATTTATATGTATTACAGTAGTGGTATGAAAAAATACTCTCTCTCTCCAGCAGTGTGCTGCAAAATGTATAACAACCAGCTCTGAGAGGGAGGCATATATTGGTAGCACTCACTTTGATAGAAACACTCCCGCAATGATCCAGTTCAAGCAACAGTGTGATATCACTGAATGTCGAGTTTGGAAAAGATGCTAACAACTGACTTTACAGAGTCAATAAGAGCTGGCTCAAGGACACTACTGTCTCTATCCAACTAACCAATCGTTAGTACACAGCAAGTCCGATAAAGAAAATACAACATGAAAGTTATAAAGAAAAAGGGGAAAAAATCACCCCACTGCTATTTATATGCAGTTGTCTATATGCCAGCCAGGGACGTTGATTGTTATTTGTGGGCTGATAACGTACAGGAACAAGAAGGTGCCAGTTCACTGATCCTTCAAGCTGGAAGGCATCAATTCTGGTTGGTTGGTGCCCATTGCCATATCATTTATTAAGTCTTGTGGCTCTTATTCCTGGTGGCAACATCCAGGAAAGGAAAACTGTGGGACCTTCTTGAATCATGTAAGTTTAGCTACCAGTAGGTAACCCTTTAAAATTTTTATAGATCTTCACTGTCATCATATTCCCTTTGTTTTGGCTTAAAATGGCTCCAAAAGTAGAGGGGATACAAAATTTTGAAGCCATTTCCAGAAGATTTAGGCTGTATTCTCAGTGCCAGTGACTCTCAGATTACTGTAATTACTTGGAGTAATCTTCAAAGAGAACTACAGGTGATTCTAATGCAGTTGGTTCATAGACCACATTTGGCAACATTGTTTGATGATGTAGCTATTTCCCTTCTCCCCTTTCATAATTTCACCCCACAACCACATTGCGCTAAGATACAAATTAGGGTAACTGATGTTATACAACATGTCCCAATGTGTGTATAACGATGTCTGAAATGATTTTAAGATAATTCGGCATAGACAAGGTGACATAAAAGTGTGCTAATTGATTTTACTGTCATTGGTGAAACAAGTGTTATTCAAACCTTTTGATGTGGCAGAAATAGTTTAAGACAATCCCTTCTATTCTTTGAACAGGAAATGAAATCTAGCAAACCGTGTAGCCAGTAACCTTAGGGATGGTACTTGAGGCTTGATCTCTAAAAGATCTTGAGTCCAAAAGTTGAACTTGACTCTGCCTGTGTTGTTAGTTCTGCCTTGAGTGACTCTTTCATGCAGGCTGTGATCAGTGCATTTAAAAGAGCAGAGATCTGAATTTTATTGATTTACTTTATGCTTTATTATTGTGGGCTTCCCAGGTGGCACTAGTGGTAAAGAACCCACCTACCAATGCAGGAGACATAAGAAATGCTGATTGGATTCTTGGGTCAGGAAGATTGAGGAGGGCATGGCAACCCACTCCAGTATTCTTGCCTGGAGAATCCTATAAACAGAGGAACCTGGCAGGCTACAGTCCACAGAGTCGCAAAGAGTTGGACACAACTGAAGCAACTTAGCATGCATGTACGTTTTATTAATAATGAATTTCTGTTTAATGAATGTTTAATAATTATGTGCCAGACTTGCTTTCCTTATAACCTGGTGGCAAGGTTAAGGAGGCATAGTTAATCTTCATCCACTCTAACTAATAAATGCTACATGAATCTACCAAAAAGAACCTTATAACTGTGCTTGAAAATTTGGCTTAGGGCAGCTCTTAACAGGGTGTTTGGGGGAACACTAAACCCCAAGATGCTCATTTGAAGAAAGAAGACTTGCATGATTAAATAAACATAGGAAATGTTGCATAGTTCAATATTTTATTTTTTCATTTAGTCCACCATTCACCAAAGTTATTGATTAAAGATTTTAAAATTTCATGAGAATAACATTTTGTGGAATACAAATTTAGAAAAGAATTCCCCAGTGCTCTGGTGAAAATCTTAGCTGTGAAGGGGAACATAGGGATAAAGAGGCAAATTAATTTGGCATTCCTGACTTCAAACTTACTTTAACCACATTTATTTGTATTACTAAATGTAAAGAATTTGAATGGATTTACCAGCAGTCATCAAAGATAGTCAGAAGGTAGCCTCCCTGGGTCTGGTGCAGACAAAAATTTTTACAAAAGGATAGTCAGAAGATATTCAAGTTCCTTCTTGAAATTGTATCTGCACTTGACAGCTCAGTGAACAATTCTTTACCTAGACTTCTCTTACATAACACAAACAAAACCTACCTTCAAAAGGCTGCATTTTCAAGTAAGCATCAGTTCTCTGGGACATACTGATGGTGAGAAGAAGCTCTGGAGTTAAGCTCTGTAGGTGAGAATCCTGGTCCATCACTTTTTAGCATTATGGGCAGCTTAACCTTTCCAGGTCCTTGGTGTCTCACATTATGTCAGTAAGGACTGTTGGAAGACCAAATTTCTAAGACAAATAAAGAAAGGGAGCATTATTTTTTTTTATTCTTTAAACTTTTTGTTTTGTATTGATATATAGCCAATGAAAAAGCAATGCTGTGACAATTCCAGCTGAACAGTGAAGGTACTCAGCCATACATATCCATTCTCCCAAACTCCCCTCCCATCCAGGCTGCCACATGATATTGAGCCGAGTTCCCTGTGCTATATAGTAGGTTCTTATTGGCTATCCAGGTGTGCATGTCCATTGAAAGGGTGCATTAATTTTAAATGTTAATTCACATTATTACTACTTCTTTCATTTTACCATTATGGTAAAATAGTAAAATTACCATTGCACTTCCACATAACTTCTGACAAATTTACTTTTTATCCAATGAACAGACCTATTATTCTCACGCAGAGTACAATTTATTATAAAAGATTCAGATTTTAATATTAGCCATTGGGATACATATAGAATATATTTAAAATAATCTTAAATTTTCTATATAGCAATTGCAAAATAATTTGATTTTGCTATTGCTCATCTGTTTGTTTCAAAACATTTAAATGCTTTTCAAAATCTTACCTCCCAAATAATTGATTTCTCTGTGGGGTTTCCATAGTTCTCATGAGTTTGAATATTTCATCAATTTTATCTTCATCTAATTTTTAAAACTATTTTAGGAATACAGTTTCTCTTTCCATCTTAGAGGTCACTTTATCTGAAGGACAGAAAAATATTTTAAAAGAGCAAAAGAAAATTATTTGAGTTCCTATTATTTTGATTCTGTAAAGTAATAAATGGAAACCTTAAGAGAAAAAGCTTTCCATAAATATCACTGTACTATATTTCAGTGGATTCATGAGATGAGCAACAACTGCACTGTTTTGAAAGGAAACTATGATGCAGAGGTCTTTGGAGGGAAAAATGCAGGTATTTTGTGGCATTACCTTGATAACTTTACTAAGGTGCCTGCAGGGTCTGATTCATCCCCTCTGAACGCTTAAAGGTTAGCTTAGCCAGGCTTAGAGTAAGCCTATACTAACCACACTCAAAGGAGCTAATGACCAAAGACTGAGTGTCAATGTTTGGATTTATAAAAGAAAAAAAAATAGACCTGCTGCAGAGCCCAGAACACTCAAGGCAATAAACCTAGCATAGTCTTATCCAATAGGCACAATTCCATGGGAAGAAAGAAAAACTATGACCACAAGGCTGAATAGTGGACATGGAAATAAAATAAAAGGAATAAGTTAACTTGAGCGATTACTGGTAAGTCACTTTCAAAATTGGGTCAGATTTGTCTCTAGGAAAGTGATTTCTGAAATTTTCCAAGTAAGTTTCTTCCCCTGAGCAGTGTTAAATGAGCAGACCAAATTTTTCTTTAGGAAGTTTCCATTTCTTTTGTTTAAAAGGCGCATTAATTCCTCTCTGATTGACACATTTTTTAGCTATAAAATAAATTCAGTTTAGCTTCAGTCTTGCAATCCAGAAGCCTGTCTTTCTTTTTAAGTGACACATCCCTAACTAAAAACTTATAGATATTGTGATTGTACTTTAATTCTAAAAAATTAAATTTTACTTCCTTTATTTATAATTTCTATTTGGGCCTCCCCATCACCACCACCTCCCCCACACATATAAATCTGCCCTTCTAATATGATCATCATCATTAATTATACAATTGTACAAAACCAGAATTAGGAATTAAAAAGTCTCCTTTTTAATACTCAAGAAAAACAAATTAATTTATTGTGAGACACACAATATGCTTGGAAATGTTGAGACCTTATAAAAATATCATCTTTTAATTTTGGTATCATTAAATCTAAATTCTAATTTTGATTCTGTTTTCAGTGTGGAACTCAGATAATAGAAAACACAAAGGCTGTTACTTGCCTTTTTGGAGTATAGGAAAGGAAAAAGAAAATATTCAAACAAATATAAATTTTTAGGTTAAAAGATAGATAAATACATTCATATGCTCACAAATTATGCATATTTCAATTTAAAATCAGAAAAATATTTCAAATTAAAATTTTTCCTTTTCTGTACTACTTAGTCTTTATATTATGAAATATTGTTACAGGGACTGATAATCACAAAATAAGAAAGCTAGCTTGTCTTTAATATCAGCCAAAACAAAGCAAAATGCAGAAGCCTACAAATAAGAAAAGAGTTTATGGCTCAATAGGGAAGGGATATAAATACATAGTTATGACTGATTCCAGTTGTTGTAAAGCAGAAACCAACACAATATTGTAAAGCAATTATCCTCCAATTAAAAAAAAAGAAGAGAGTTTATTTGGGGTCTTAATAAATGCAGTTTGGGAGACAAAGATTCAGGTAAAATCAAGAGTGTTTGGGGGCAGAGAAAGAGTCAGGGGCTTATGTAAGCAAAAGGCATGAGGCTGGACTCTGATACAAGAAAGGAAATATTTGTCCTTAGGGGGTGGCTGTCACCAGTCACCAGTCTTCCACCAGTCATTTTAGGGTAAAGGTCCAGTAAGTAGATAGGCTGTCACAAGTTATTCTAGGGTGAATGCACCATAAGTGTGCTGAGACTCTGACAAATGTTCTAGATGCCTTCGTTAGGACAGTAAGTAGTTAAAAGGTCAGATTCCATCCAGGTTGAGATTGCATAAGTTACACTATCTCAATGGGTTCCTGATTCCATTTTAGCAAGGTCTCTTAGCGATACTAACTCCATTTAAATTTTCCTCCCACATTAGCAAATGGTTCACAGATATTTCCTATTTGTACAGCAGTCAGTTTCTTCATAAAGCAGTAAATCATGTTTGGAGTTAGAAAAGATCTGACAGTGTTGTCACTTTACCCTAACACAACAGCTCTTCTTCAGTTCTCCCTTAATTCAACTGTGCTGTACTTAGTCACTCAGCTGTGTCAGACTCTTCGCGATCCCATCGACTGTAGCCCACCAAGTTCCTCTGTCCGTGGGGATTTTCCAGGCAAGAATACTGGAGTGGGTTGCCATGCCCTCCTCCAGGGGATCTTCCCAACCCAGGGATCAAACCCAGGTCTCCCGCATTGCAGGTGGATTCTTTACTGTCTGAGCCACCAGGGAAGCCTTTATAAAACACCTAAGCATCTAAAACTTTGAAAAATTATCAGGAAGTTTAGGAACAGCAAAGGGAACACCTGCCAAATTCACAAGATCATCTCTTGAGGCTTATTCTTTCCATTTGTACATAAGACTGAAGTACTAGATTATATCAAATATACATGTGTACACTATGATATCATATATGGTAAGGATATTTACTACAATTCTCTATATAAGCTATATCCGGAGAAGGCAGTATGTAGTGAGTGAGCCCAATGCTGAGGGCAGGCTACCAGATAAAATTTGCTGCACCACCATTTGAAAGTTGTACAACTTTGAGCAAGCCGTTTTATGTTTAAGTACTTTAGTTTCCTCATCTATAAAATGTGGGTAATGTTATACCTATTTTATTACATCATTGTGAGGACAAAATGGGTATATATAGACAGAAAGAGAAAGAGGGAGAATTGGACATAGTCCCTATTGTAAAAGAGGCAGAACCTGACACATCTTAGTTTTCAAGTGGGACTCTTAACAAAAAGACGGATTAACAAGAGAAAACCAGTTTACTAACACCTACAGGCACACATTACACATCATGTGTTAGAAATCTAAACAAAAAATAACTCAAAATGACAGCTTAGAATTCCTGCTTACAGAGCATCATCAGCAAAGAACAATAAATTTGTAGAGAGATGACAGGATAAAGGAAAGCAGTGTAGGCTTCCAAGGTCAGCCAACTGTGGGGAAGTATTGTATATACAGGAGGAAACAAATGGAGCAAGATTTGCAGTTTCCTCTGGGCTGATAAAAAAGGCTTCTTTCCTCCTGGCACAGGGAGGGACCCTTTCACGTGGGAGTTTTGTCTTCTACTTCCACAAAGTAAAAGGAGGGTCAGAGCATCCTACTTGCATCTGCTGTTTCTTAAGTGCCTTTAATCAACATGACAAAGGGGTATATTTTGGGGTGACTTATTCTGGTTTCCTTCACTGTTATGTAACATGACAATGCCAAATGGTAGTAGGAAGCAGAGTGACAGAAATTCTCATATTTTGCTGGGAGCTCTATAAAATGGTATAACCACTTTTGAAAACCATTCTTCATTTTTAAAAATTGAGTTTAATGTATACTTACTGTATGATGAAGTAATTTCACTTCTAGGTATTTCCAATTCTAGGTACTTACGCAGGAGAAATGAAAACTTACATTCATGAGAAATTTTGCTCAGGAATGCTCATCACAGCTTTATTCATAACTGGAAATAACCCAAATGTCCCTCAACAAAAGATCAAATAAACAAATTGTGATATGTTCATACTCAGCAATAAAAAGGAACAGTTGAAACACACAGCAACATGGATAATTCTCACAAACATTATTTTGATCAAAAGCAGCTACATACTACAGAGTACATATTGTATAGTTCAATTTTTATGAATTTCAACAATGGACTAAACTAATTTTTAAAAATTGAGTAGTGACTACCTCTTATAGGGTTAGAAGGAGTAACCCGAAAGATACACAAGGAAACTTCTGAAGTGACAGAAAATCTATACTTTGATAGGGATGTGAGTGGCACAGAGATGTACATTTGTCAAAGTTCATCAAACTATATTCTTAAGATGTGTGCAAGTCACTGTTTTAAAAGCTAAGAATTCTATATTTATGGAATAAGCAGCTAATTCATCTCTTTTATTTTAAGAAAATATTTATTTACTTAACATTTATTGATCATTTACTGTATGCTAAACAGTTCTTTGTTATACTATACACCGTATATATACTATCTATCTATCTATCTATCTATATATATATATATATAGACACAAACAATATGCTGTCCTGTGCTGTGCTTAGTTGCTCAGTCGTGTCCAACTCTTTGCTACCCCATGGACTGTAGCATGCCAGGCTCCTCTGTCCATGGGGAGTCTCCAGGTAAGAATACTGGAGGGGTTGCCATGCCCTCCTCCAGGGGATTTTCCCAACCCAGGGATCAAACCCAGGTCGCCTGCATTGCAGATGGATTCTTTACCATGGAAGCCCATATATATATATATACATATATACACTATACACTTTGTATATACATCTCAGATATGCAGATGACACCACTCTTATGGCAGAAAGTGAAGAAGAACTAAAGAGTCTCTTGATGAAAGAGGAGAGTAAAAAAGTTGGCTTAAAGCTCAACATTCAGAAAACCGAGATCATGGCATCTGGTCCCATCGCTTCATGGGAAATAGATGGGGAAACAGTGGAAACAGTGGCTGACTTTATTTTTCTGGGCTCCAAAATCACTGCAGTTGGTGACTGCAGCCATGAAATTAAAAGACTCTTGCTCTTTGGAAGAAAAGTTATGACCAAACCAGACAGCATATTAAAAAGCAGAGACATTACTTTGCCAACAAAGGCCCATATAGTTGAAGCTATGGTTTTTCCAGCAGTCATGCATTGATGTGCGAGTTTGACTATAAAGAAAGCTCAGTGCTGAAGAACTGATGCTTTTGAACTGTGGTGTTGGAGAAGACTCTTCAGAGTCCCTTAGACTGCAAGGAGATCCAACCAATCTATCCTAAAGGAAATCAGTCCTGAATATTCATTGGAAGGACTGATGCTGAAGCTGAAACTCCAATACTTTGGCCACCTGATGCGAAGAGCTGACTCATTTGAAGAGACCCTGATGCTGGGAAAGATTGAGGGCAGGAGGAGAAGGGGATGACAGAGGATGAGATGGCTGGATGGCATCACCGACTCAATGGACATGAGTTTGAGTAAGCTCCGGGAGTTGGTGATGATGGACAGGGAAGCCTGGTGTGCTGCAGCCCATGGGATCGCAAAGAGTCAGACACAACTGAGCAACTAAACTGAACTGAACTGAACTGATACATTTTGTTATAAGCACTCTCATATAATTTATAACTAGTCAATGGTTTAGGTGTTCACATTATCATTATTATATAGCAATGTGTAATAAGATAAATTAAAAATGAATTATTATAATAATATGTTGGTTTATAACAAGTTAAATAACTTAACCAAGTCTACACTACCAGTGAGAAGTATTGCTGGGGTTAGAAGTCTTATTGCTTGCAATGCTATCCTGTCTTCCTTACTTCAAAATGAATTTTTGATGTAATCTTATAACTAGATCAAACCACGTTAACTGTAGTTCAGTTCAGTTCAGGCTCTCAGTCGTGTCTGACTCTTTGCAACCCCATGAACCTCAGCATGCCAGGCCTCCCTGTCCATCACCAACTCCATGAGACCACCCAAACCCATGTCCATTGAGTTGGTGATGCCATCCAGTGATCTCATTCTCTGTCATCCCCTTCTGCTCCTGGACTCAATCTTTCCCAGCATCAGAGTCTTCTCCACTGAGTCAGTTCTTCCAATCAGGTGGCCAAAGTATTGGAGTTTCAGCTTCAACATCAGTCCTTCCAATGAACACCCAGGACTGATCTCCTTTAGGAAGGACTGGTTGGATCTCCTTGCTGTCCAAGGGACTCTCAAGAGTCTTCTCCAACACCACAGTTCAAAAGCATCAATTCTTTGGCACTCAGCTTTCTTTATAGTCCAACTCTCACACCCATACATAACCACTGGAAAAACTATAGCCTTGACTAGATGGACATTTGTTGGCAAAGTAATGTCTCTGCTTTTTATTTATTTATTTATTTTATTTTTTTAAATTATTTTCTTTTCTATTTTTTAACTTTACAATATCGTATTTGTTTTGCCATACATTGACAGGAATCCACCTTGGGTGCACATGATTTCCCCTTTCAAAAACCCCTTCCACCTCCCTCCCCATCCCATCACTGGTCCTTCTTCTATGCTGCCAGTTTGTTATATGACATCAGACCCACCATGAAGGACCTGTCAGTGGGTGGATACTCAGATCGTAAAGAACACCTGTGCGGTGTGTGCCTGGGAGGTCTCACGGAGAGGTCTCTGAGGGATGCTCTGAGCGGTTCTGGGTGAGATCTCTCAGAGTGGGTGTGTGGGAGGTCTCTGTGTGGAGACTCTTAGTGAGGGGACCTCCATTGCTGACTGTTCTGCCCCCTTACAGCAAGAGAAGGGCACAGGGATTTTCCCTTTCTGGTTTCTTGCTGTTCTGTTGATGTCTCTCTGTGTCGCTTTTCCTCACAGGTGTCTTCAGGGTCAGCTCCCCCAACCCTCAGCACTCACCTCTGGATGCCTCTGAGAGGACCAGGCAGCACCCAGGCTCAGAGTTTCTGCTTGGTGCCGTCCTTTCCTCCGAGCTCTGGAGGCCACTTTGTGCCCTGGGTCCCAGCCACTCCCTTAGACCCTGTCTGAGCCCCCACTGCTGTGCCCACTTTGAGGGATGGGGCCCAGAGGCAAGACCCGGCTCCGGGTAGACCCCTCAGCACAAGCAGACCTGTGCACGGTGCAATGCAGACCTGGACCTGGTCCCGTATGTCAGGGTCCTAACAGGGCTGGGGGCAGGGCCATTGGAGCTGTCACCTGGATCAGAGGCCCCTCCTGGAGCTGGTCTCTCCACCACTGTAGTGACTATGACACAGCCCTGAATAGTTCTAGAGAACTGCTCTTGTCTCTGTTGAGACCCTCCAGGTGGCCTCCCTCTGTCTGGGCTCAGGGAACTAGAGCAGAGCGGAGACTCTGGAGTGAGGCAACCATGAGCCACCAGGCCCCTAACTTCTTTCCTCTGGTCCTGTAGACGGTGGTGGGACACCAATGCTCCTTGGTAAATGCACCGTCTATGGGTGCCTCTGCCACTAACATCCTTCCCCTGCATCCCATCCTAGGGGCACATCGTCCCACCCTCAGACCATGAGGTGCCTACAAACACAGTCACGACCATGCTCATTCACTGGGGGAGGTGGGCGCTGTGAGCAGGGCTGTCCTCTCCTCAAGGGCAGGGTGGGACCAGCCCTCAGAGGCCTCCATGCGCCACACTGCACACTCTCAGAGCTGGGAGTGTGTGGTCCTCATTCTTGCTGCTGCTTCAGAGCACGAGAAAGGCAGAGGGAGGGTGACAAACCTGGCCTATCTTGTTCCAGCTACATCTGGGAGAGAAAGGGCCTTCCAGGGCAGCGTCGTCTATCCCACTGTGACATGGGGATGAGGTTTGTCCCACCTCTGGACTCGCCTCCTCATTCTGACATGTGAGTTTGTCCCTGACACTTCCTGAGCCTGAGGGAAATTTCAGCTTCTGAGCACACATCCCCTACCAGCTGCACAATGTCCAGGTGGAGAGAGAGTAGGATAGAACTGAGCAAGATCCTGAGAAGGGGGAGGTCTTTAGGTTTAGTTCACTGTGTCATGTTCTAAATGCTGTTGCTTGTTTGTGTCATGCTGTTATTAGGGAAATTGAAGGTGCAGTTAGGGAATTGGGGTGAGGCTGAGTACGCATGCTGGGGTCAACCTCCCTCCATGGCCCCATCCCATCTGGAAGTCAAAGCAGGCACTGGAAGAGTGGACCCTGATCCCTTCCATCCCCCTCAGGTACAGACAGGCTACTGCCCCTGCTCATGAGAAAAAACCATTTATTTTCTGAAAGAAAATTTCTGGTAGGAAGAAGCCTTTAGCACACAGAAGATGTGCTAACATGACAGAAAAATGTATTTATCTGCACGGTATGCATTTTTTTCTTGGAGAAGAGTTTTCCTCTCTGAAATGCTGTGAAAAGCATGTTCCACTTCGCCAGAAGAGGTGTATTTCTGAAGGAGACCGTGCCTTAGACAGCGGAGGGAATGGCCTGGGACCCTTGTCACTCTTGATCCATGTTGGCAGGCTCTGCCTGGAGGGGAACCTGACTCTCTGGGTGAGAAGGCCCACTTGCTGTTCCTGGGACTTGTCCACTTACTCTTATTTGGAGAGCTATGGCCCATCGGGGCAGCTTGGTGATAAGGGGGTGTATCTCTCCGCATTCTCCTTTGTTCTTGGTAGGAGAGAATTCTATGGTGGCAGTAATGTGGACCTAATGGGTCCTGTAATTCTGCTTTGTACCAATTTAACTCCGAGGCATGAGGTCCATAGTGAAGCACCATCTTCTCCTTTAGGATCTGGGAAACAGCTGTCATGAGAATCTGAGCCTCAATAGCACTGCTGTCCGTGGTCAATTTGCTTTTGATTGATTCTGGGCTCTGGATAGTGGCAGTTTCAGGCTTGCCTTTTTGCAGGAGCTCTTCTGGTTCTTTGTATTTATTGGGGAAAATCCACTGCAGAAAGAGCTTAATCCTTTTTTTGAAGTGGCTTTCTGAGGGAACCTGTCCCTTCTTTAGGATTAAATGTCGAAAGTTGCTTCTTAGGGATTCTGTTGATTCTTTTGTCTGGCCAGGATGGCTCATCCCTTGGGCTTGGTAAGCCCTCTGTTCTGCCAGTCCTTGATTAATCTGTCTTAATTTGGGCCTTGTATATTTCTCTCTCCCATCTTTGGGGACAGACTTCTTGCCCTGCCTCTTATATTTGAGCTGTCGCCTTATGCCCACCTTCTGCCCCTGGCTGCTCCCTTCACTTGATGTAGAATCATAGAATTTTTGGGAATTGGATGTGTCTCCACGGGATAACATCTGAGAATAGGACAGAGATTCCTGAGAAGCCAAGATGTTTGCGACAAGAAACATATTCGAGTGACAGTCTTTGAGGAGCGTATCAGTGGCACAGTCTTGAAGAAGTACACCAGTTTCACAGTCTTGAAGGAGCACACTGGTGACTCGGCCTTGAGCCTGATGCTGCTGGTCACTGAACCCTTGCAACGCAAGCTTATGAAACTGTGTCTCAAAGAGTAGATCTTCTGTATTTGAGGCAACAGATTTTGTATCCAGTGAGGGGCTTTTATTGGACCCTGGAGACCGTGATCTCCTGAAATCCATATTAATGGGTAGGGATTTGACCTGCTCACTAGGTTCCCTGGTGCCTTTCCCAGCAGAGTCTCCCTCCACAACCTCTTGGGCCCTGGAAGATGGGGAACATTCATCAAGGTCCACAACTATCACATTAGAGCAAGATTCTGGGGAGGCCTGCCCCCCAGTTCCCTTCTGTGGCTCATTCCAGGCCATTGTTGGACTTGGACTTGTCTCCAGGCTGCCTTGCTCAGTCTCCCGAACAGACTCACTGTGCCACATTCTGCCCACAGACTTGTATGTGGGGGCCTGAGAAGATAGCTTGTCTTCCTGTCCAGTCAGAGGGACATCTGAGGCCTTATGGGTGTCATCAGGTGTGGGTCCTCCCAGATCCCCCCGGGTTTCTTCAGTCGCCTCTGAGGGGACAGGGAGGGGACTCTCCAGTGGGGCAACTGCCTCTGTTGTTATCAGTTTCTCCCCTGCATGGGGCTGGGGAGGTTTTCCCAAACCCTGGGCTAATAGGGCTGTTGAACGGTCCCCAAACTCACAGGTGTCTTTCAATGTGGGCACTCGAGCCTTTTTCAACTTCAAGCAAAATATGAACTTGAGGACCTTGAAGAGTAGGCTCCACCTGTGCCTCACCCGAAACCTTGTTATAGCTGCTTCCAGCTCCTGCTTGGTATACGGACTGAGGACAAGAGACTCATGGGAGGTGATCATGGAGGCTTTCCCATCCTGAGAGGACTGTGGATTTTCTGTCTTCATGGGAGCATTTGTCTCTCCCAGAATGTCTAAAACAAGGCTGTCAGCAAGCCGCGAATGATAGACATTCACAGGGATTTCACTTTCATGGATTTGCTCTGCCTTCCTCTCTATAAGGACTCTTGAGACTACTGGATGCTTCCTGTCTGGGCTCCACTCGCTTTCTGACTCAGGTTTTGCTCTTGGATCCTCCACTGGAGGGTTGGCTGAGAACATGTGCAGATCTTTTAGGATCCTCCCCATATTCTGCCCCACATCATGGCACAAGTGTGTCCCTGGTAGGATTTGTGCTGGGAACTTGGACCTCATCTTCTGTGCATCCTGGCTGCTTTGGCCTAGGCCTGCAGAGGATCCGAAGGGCTCCTCCCTGCCCTGTGCCTGACTAGGCTTTGGGTATTGATCCTGAGGCTGCATCAGTTTCTGAGATACTTGGATTCTGCAGGGCAGGCCCCCCTGTTGCTGCATGAACCTTTCGGAAATGTGGTGCTCCAGTTTCTCCCGAACCTCAGGGCTGATCAAATACTCAGGAAGGATGGAGACAGCACTGTGGGTCTGGGACGACCTGTGGGCCTGGGAAGGCCTGGTCTCCTGGGGGAGGTTGGGAGTGACCTGGCTAAAGACTTGCTGACAATTTTTAACCAAAGAGGGTAGAGTTATCCCTCTTTCTAGTTGTTTTTTCCAAAAGTGACATTCGAGGTTTTCAATTGCTTTTGAACTGAAAGATGGTGCGTTATTTTGGACTGTAGGGCAAGATGTTTCAAAGGAGCCAATCCGGTATTGAGAAGATGATGACTGGACTAGGAGAGAGGGTAATAGATGGACAGTGGTTTTTAACTGAGCCTGAGGTCGTGGATGATATCGGGGTATGATTGGAGTCAAGGATTGGGGTTGGGCCTGGATCTCCACGTGAGCCCGAGGAGGTGGTTGAAACTGGGGCATGGTTGGAGTTGAGGGTTGTTGGTGGTCCTGGACCTCCATGGAAATCTCAGATGGTGGTGGACATTGAGGCATGGTTGCCCAACCTCTGTCCCTCCGGGGTAGGGGTCGGGCCTGGGTCTCCATGTGAGCCCGAACAGGTGGTTGAAACTGGGGCATGTTTGGAGTCCAGCGTAGGTGTTGGACCTGGGTCTCCACGTGAGCTTGAGAGTGTGGCGGTTGACACTGGGACATGGATGGAGTCCGGAGTAGGGGTGGAACCTGGGTCTCCATGTGAGCCCGAAGCGGTACTTGAAAGTGAGGCATAGTTTGAGCCAAGAGTTGGAATTGGACCTGGGTCTCCATGTGAGCTTGAGGTTGTGGTGGTTGATACTGAAGCATGGATGGAGTCCAGAGTAGGGGTGGAACCTGGGTCTCCCTATGGGCCCAAAATGGTGCTTGAAAGTGAGGCCTGGTTTGAGCCAAGAGTTGGGATTGGACCTGGGTCTCCATGTGAGTTCGAGGTGGTGGTTGAAACTGGGGCATGGTTGGAGTTGAGGGTTGTTGGTTATCCTGGATCTCCATGGAAACCTCAGATGGTGGTGGACATTGAGGCATGGTTGCAGTCCAGGGTAGGGGTCGGGCCTGGGTCTCCATGTGAACCCAAACAGGTGGTTGAAACTGGGGCATATTTGGAGTCCAAGGTAGGGGTTGGTTCTGAGTCTCCATGTGAGCTCGAGATTGTGGTGGTTGACACTGGGACCTGGATGGAGTCTGGAGTAGGGTTGGAACCTGGGTCTCCATGTGAGCCCGCGGTGGTGGTTGAAAATGAGGCATGGTTTGAGCCAAGGGTTGAGATCGGACCTGGGTCTCCACGTGAGCTCGAGGTGGTGGTTGACGTTGGGGCGTGGTTGGAGTCCAGGGTTGGGGGCGGGCCTGGTTCTCCATGTGAGTCTGAGGTGGTGGCTGAAAGTGAGGTATGGTTGGAGCCAAGAATTGCGGTCGGGCCTGGGACTCCATGTGAGCCCGAGCTGCTTGTTGAGAGTGTGGCATGGTTGAAGCCAAGCTTTTGGAGCTGGGCTGGGTCTCCATGGAAACATCAGATGATGGTTGACATTGGGGCATGGTTGGAGTCAAGGCTAGGGGTCGGGCATGTATCTCCACGCGAGCTCGAGGGGGTGTTTGAGAGTGATGCATGGTTGAAGCCAAGATTTTGGAGCTGGCCTGGGTCTCCATGGAAGCCTCAGATGATGGTTGACATTGGGGCATGGTTGGAGTCAAGGCTAGGGGTCGGGTCTGTGTCTCCATGCGAGCCCGAGGTGGTGTTTGAGAATGAAGCATGGTTGAAGCCAAGATTTTGGAGCTGGGCTGGGTCTCCATGGAAGCCTCAGATGATGGTTGACATTGGGGCATCATTGAAGTCAAAGGGAGGGGTTGGGCCTGCATCTCCATGTGACCCAGAGGTGATGGCTGCAACTGGGGCATGGTTGGAGTCAAGGATTGAGGTTGAGCCTGGGCTACAGGGTGGGTCAAGTGCTTGGCCAATGACAGTGGTGAAGTTACTTTAGGTGGAATTTGGAATGGTTTGGCTTTAGAGCGTTGATTAAATAAGACAGGGCATAACTCTAGAGCTGACCCAGGTACTGTGACAGCAGCTACGAGAGACTCACTGTGCAGAAAGGGGAGACCCCAGAAGAGCTGGCTGCTTGTCTTCAGTAGATGGTCCCCCAAAGAGTCAGGATATCGGGGCTTCTCAGCACCAAAGAGCTGTTCAAGTTTGCCTTTTATGCGCCAGAAGTGTTGGTGACCCAAGCTGTCCTGTTTGTGACTCAGTGATTCGATCCTCTTCCCCAAAGAATTCAGGTGGTAGCCTGTCTCCTCCTCTTCTTTCTCCTTTGAAAACTTCAGTACCACTCTCTTGGTGATTAGTATCTCCAGCAGCTCCTTGACATCAGGGTTGACAAAAGCGAGGCTACCAGCCTCTACCTGCCTGTTTCTGGGATTTCCCCAGAATGAGGCCTCTGGTGGGTAGAGGGGAAGACTTTCTTTCTGAGACTCTAAGTGTGTCAAGGTGGAGAAGCTCCAGGCTTTGTCTGCTTCCTGCCACCAGGCCAGGGCTGATCCAGGACTGTTTGAATGGACAAGCCCAGAGTTGGCTGGTCTCCAAGGGGAGTGTGGAGATGACCTGTGTCGGATGGTGCCCAGTGTGAGTGCCGTGGAGTCACCCTGAGTGGGACTCATCATGGAGCCTGATGGTGGTGGGGCAGAGCAGGGTGCTGGAGGTAGAGAGCAGGCTCTCGCATGAGGGGGGCTTGGTGGGGAAGGGGAAGGAGCCAGTGGCCAGGGTGAAAGGCTGTCCAGGGGAAATAAAGGCTCTGGTGTTGGAGAGGCACTCAGGGATGACTCTGAGTAAGTGGAAACTGAGCCTGGAGAAATGGTAGAAGCCCAAGGTAGAGGCTGCTTGGTCAGAGGAGCTGGGAAAGTGGTGGGAGCTGCCTCTTCCCTGCATGGTTGGTGGGCTCCAGCAGGCACTGCTTTGCAAATCTCACCAGGCGAATCTTGACATGAGACCTGATGAAAGCTGCCCTTGCCAGGGAACCTCCCCAGATGTCTGTAGGAGACATGAAGAACAAGCTTCAGCCAGGAGCCAGGAGGACCAGACAGGCCAGGCAGGGGTGGACATCTGCACCCCATAGCCCTGCAAGGCCCCAGTGCTGACTTCACAGTACTCCTGCTGCTCCTCACCCCAGGATGTTAGCCATACCCCGGCCCCGGGACTCCTCCTCCCAGCTCAGCCCCAGGCTGCCAGTATCCCTGGGTTCACACCATAGGCTCTAGGAGGAAGAATCACCTAGAAAGAAAGGGTAGATTCTCTACCTTTGCAGAAGTGAAGTCAGGTCCCACACCTCTTCCAGTGCGTCCAAGCAATCTCTGCAAGCTGGAAATCAGCAGACTGGGTCATGGTGGTGAAGATAGGAGCCTAGGGGTCTTATAGGAAGTTGAGTGCACTCTCTTTATGGGGACACCATTGGCATAGTGGAGCCCAAGCACCAGTGTCCAACACCACATGATCCCTGAGTGTGATGGTGAAGCTCGTGAAATGGTTTATCACTTAAAACTTTTTCCATATCCTTTACTCCTTGCTGCCCTCACAACCTACCTGTAGGCGAAATGTGCAGGCATCACTTTGCAGTTGAATGTGAGCCAAGTTAAACCATGTGTCCTACGTTTCCTGGAAGGCTCACTTCCCAGTCCAGGTGCTATTAGTCCAATGCACCCCACATGCCCTTTTGGTACAGAGTCTTTTCCAGGCCCCTCATAGCTTCACTCTACACATTGGTTCTGGGAAGTATCTGGATTCTGCTCTACTTCCCACAAGCCTCCCTGGGGGTTCTGTTTCTCAAGGGAGGAGTCCTGCCACTGGCCCCCCTCAGAATCCGTTCAACTGAGCCCCATGGCCAAAGAGATAGAGACTAGCACTTTAGGCCCTCATAGCTGGATGTCAGGACTCACCTTTCAAAGCTTTATTTCTCTTGCTGATCCTGCCTCTTTGCCTTCGTTCCATTCGAAGCTGAGAGAGAGAGAAAATGAGGACTTAAGACACAAATCTCAGTCCCCTCTCGCTAGACAAGCATCAGCCACTAGTGTCCATACATAATATGACTATCTACATTTCAGTGACAGAGCTCTGTGATTTTTCTTTCCTTTCACTCATTCTTAAAGTGGATAAAATATTTTCTGTTTTCCTTCTTTGAAGAACAAAAGATGACTTTCAATGTGAGATGCACTCTGTACTTCTTTCGTCACTGTTCCTCTGCTCAAGAAATTCACAGATTCTCAGACTGTGGGTGAATCTGAGTTCCATCAGGTAGATTTCTGCTTCCTGATACCAGCCCTGTCCCCCAGCCCCTGTTCTGAGGCTCTCAGGCTCTCAGCACTGCCAGCAGATCAGTCCTGAGACGCTGTTCATAGCTGCTGAACTAGGGCTCAGAGTCCTGCGCTCTGGCTGAGGTTGAACTAAGTATCCAGTCCTCAGCTTTTGTCGCTTTGTTTGGACATGCCCTGGAGCCCCTACCACACCTGGACAACTGATCTGAGATCTTTGGGTAGAAATCCTAGTGTTCACTCTATCTTCTGCCCAGCGTGGTTTGTGCCTAAAGGCATAATGTTCTATTCTTCCTTGAAAATAGATGTCCTGTTCTTTCCCACCTTAAGAATCTCTGGTTGATTTCACACCAGTCAGAATGGCTGCTATCCAAAAGTCTACAAGCAATAAATGCTGGAGAGGGTGTGGAGAAAAGGGAACCCTCTTACACTGTTGGTGGGAATGCAAACTAGTACAGCCACTATGGAGAACAGTGTGGAGATTCCTTAAAAAACTGGGAATAGAACTGCCATATGACCCAGCAATCCCACTGCTGGGCATATACACCGAGGAAACCAGAATTGAAAGAGACGCGTGTACCCCAATGTTCATCGCAGCACTGTTTACAATAGCCAGGACATGGAAGCAACCTAGATGTCCATCAGCAGACGAATGGATAAGGAAGCTGTGGTACATATACACAATGGAATATTACTCAGCCATTAAAAAGAATACATTTGAATCGGTTCTACTGAGATGAATGAAACTGGAGCCCATTATACAGAGTGAAGTAAGTCAGAAAGAAAAACAACAATACAGTATACTAATGCATATATATGGAATTTGAAAGATGGTAACGATAACCCTATATGCGAGACAGAATAAGAGACACAGATGCACGGAACAATTTTATGGACTCTGAGGCAGAAGGTGAGGGTGGGACGTTCTGGGAGAATAGCATTGAAACATGTATATTATCATATGTGAAACAGAACACCATTCCATGTTCGATGCATGTGACAAGGGCTCAGGGCCGGGGCAATGGGATGATCCAGAAGGATGGGATGGGGAGGGAGGTGGGTGGGGGGTCCAGGAAGGGGAACACATGTAAACCCATGGCTGATTCATGTCAATGTATGGCAAAAACTATTACAATATTGTAAAGTAATTAGCCCCCAACTAAAATAAATAAATTTATAAAAAAAAAAAAAAAAGAATCTCTGGTTGATTTAGAAAAGTAGAAATAATAATAAAAAAGATTCTATATGCTTGTGAGTCTGGATCAAGGGTTCCTTACCTTCCTGATGTTTCCATGTTTCCTAGGCGGAGGAAAGAATGGGTTATTCTCGAAGTAGGGAAGGATCAGGAAAAAAAGCCCCAGTCCACACAGAAAGGCGAGGATGGTATCGATCGCCCAGAAAGGGGAGCTGGAGTTCAGCCAGCTATCAAAAATGCTTTTCAGAGAAAAGAGAGGATTCTCCTTCATCTGAATCATACTGTTACCCTCAGGCAACTGAGCACAGGGTGTGCACTTGGGGACTAAAGTACTATGCTCACATCATAGAGATGTGGTCTGGTCACAAAGGGCCTTTGGGGTAAAAGGGAGTAGCAGAGGAGGAGGATAGACTATAGCCCCTCCCTAACCATCTGGCCCCACAGCTTCATTCATTTCCCTTCCTCTGAGCCTTCCCCTCCTACCTTCTCATCCTGTTAGGGACATTAGTCAAGTGTTGCTTCTTTCCACCTAGAGCTCAGAGAATTCCTCATGCCTTTGATATCATTGCTTGAGTCCCATCAATACTTTAAAAAAACTGGAGTTCTCCCTGTTCAGTTCAGTTCAGTTGCTCAGTCGTGTCCGACTCTTGCGACCCCATGAATCGCAGCACGCCAGGCCTCCCTGTCCATCACCAACTCCCCGAGTTTACCCAAACCCATGTCCATCGAGTCGGTGATGCCATCCAGCCATCTCATCCTCTGTCGTCCTCTTCTCCTCCTGCCCCCAATCCTTCCCAGCATCAGGGTCTTTTCCAATGAGTCAACTCTTTGCATGAGGTGGTCAAAGTATTGGAGTTTCAGCTTCAACATCAGTCCTTCCAATGAACACCCAGGACTGATCTCCTTTAGGATGGAATGGTTGGATCTTCTTGCAGTCCAAGGGACTCTCAAGAGTCTTCTCCAACACCACAGTTCAAAAGCGTCAATTCTTTGGCACTCAGCTTTCTTTATAGTCCAACTCTCACGTCCATACATGACCACTGGAAGAACCATAGGCTTGACTAGATGGACATTTGTTGGCAAAGTAATGTCTCTGCTTTTTATTTATGTATTTTTTAAATTTTTTAAAATTATTTTATTTTCTATTTTTTATCTTTACAATATTGTATTTGTTCTGCCATACACTGACGTGAATCCACCATGGGTATACATGTTTTCCCCTTCCAGAATCCCCCTTCCACCTCCCTCCCCATCCCATCCCTGCGGGCCTTCCCGGTGCACCAGCCCCGAGCACCCTGTATCATGCATTGAACCTGGACTCGCGATTCGTTTCACATATTTTAATTTACATGCTTCCATGTCATTCTCCCATATCGTCCTGCCCTTGCCCTCTCCCATACAGTCCATAATACTGTTCTATTTTTCTGTGACTCTTTTGATGTCTCTCATACAGGGTTATCTTCACCAATTGACTAAATACCATACATGTGTGTTAGTATACTGTATTGGTGTTTTTCTTTCTGGCTTACTTCACTCTATATAATAGGCTCCAGTTTCATCCACCTCATTAGAACTGATTCAAATGTATTCTTTTTAATGGCTGAGTTGTCTCTGCTTTTTAATATGCTGTCTAGGTTGGTCATAACCTTCCTTCCAAGGAGTAAGCATTTTTTAATTTCATGGCTGCAGTCACCATCTGCAGTGATTTTGGAGCCCAGGAAAATAAAGTCAGCCATTGTTGCCACTGTTTCCCCATCTATTTCCCATGAAGCGATGGGTCCAGATGCCATGATCTCTGATTTCTGAATGTTGAGCTTTAAGCCAACTTTTTCACTTTCCTCTTTCACTTTCATCGAGAGACTCTTTAGTTCTTCCTCACTTTCTGCCATAAGAGTGGTGTCATCTGCATATCTGAGGTTATTGATATTTCTCCTGGCAATCTTGATTCCAGCTTGTGCTTCCTCAGTTACATGTATTTTTAAAAATTAGAGACACCTGTTCCCCAATGTTCATTGCACTGTTTACAATAGCTAGGGCTTGGAAGCAACCTAGATGTCCATTGGCAGATGAATGGATAAGCAAGCTGTGGTACATATACACAATGGAATATTACTCAGCTATTAAAAAGAATGCATTTGAATTAGTGCTAATGAGGTGGATGAAACTGGAGTCGATTATACAGAGTGAAGTAAGTCAGAAATAAAAACACCAATGCAGTATATTAACACATATATATGGAATTTAGAAAGATGGTAATGATGACCCTATATGCAAGACAGCAAAAGAGACACAGATGTAAAGAACAGACTTTTGGACTCTGTGGGAAAAGGTGAGGGTGGGATAATTTGAGAGAATAGCATTGAAAAATGTATATTACCATATGTGAAATAGATCGCCAGTCCAGGTTCAATGCATGAGACAGGGCACTCAGGGCCGGTGCACTGGGACGACCCTGAGGGATGGGATGGGGAGGGAGGTGGGAGGAGGGTTCTGGATGGGGGGCGCATATGTACCCATGGCTGATTCATGTCAATGTATGGCAAAAACCACTACAATATTGTAAAGTCAGCAGCTTCCAATGAAAATAAATTAATTTACAAAAAAAATTATTGTTTTAACAATAGGTGAGGCATGGAAAAAACCTAAGTGTCCACTGATGGATGAATGGATAAAGAAGTTATGGCATATATATTAAACAAAATATTATTCAGCCATAAAAAAATGAGGAAAGCCTACTATTTGTGACAGTGTGGATAGAATTTGAAGACATTATGCTAAGTGAAATAAATCAGATAGAGACGGCAAAGACTATACAATCTCACCTTTTTGTGAGATCTAAAAGAAATATGAACAAAAACACCCAAACTCATAGAAAAAGAGATCTGACTCATGGTTAGCAACGGTGGAGTTTCGAGGGGGAAGCAATTGTAGAAAGGTAGTGAAAAGGTACGAGCTTTCAGTTATAAGATAAACAAGTACTAGAGATGTAACATACAACATGATGACTATAGCTCACCCTGCTGTATGATACATAAGAAACTTCTTAAGATGGTAGACCCTAAGAATTCTTATCACTAGGAGAAGCTCTTTTTCTCAATTCTTTTCTTTTTATTGTATGTGAGAATGGAAGTCAGTTGAACCAATTGCAGTAGTCATTTCACAACATACGTAAATAAAGTCATCATTCTGTATGCCTTAAACATATACAGTGATGTATATTAATTATTTTTCAATAAAACAGGAAATTAAAAGAAAAATCTGACACAATTGCAGACTTCCGACTTACAGAACCGAGATTACAAATGGATGTTTTTATAAGCCACTATGCTGTTCTCAGTTGCTAAGTTGTGTCAGACTCTTTGCGACCCTATGGACTGTAGACTGCCAGGCTCCTCTGTCCATGGGATTTTCCAGGCAAGAATACTGGAGTGGGTTGCCATTTCCTCCGCCAGGGGATCTTCCCAACTCAGGGATCAAACCCATGTCTCCTGCGTTGGCAGGCAGATTCTTTACCACTGAGCTACCTGGGAAGCCATAAGCCCCTATATATTTGTTGTAATTCCTTACAACAGCAATAGAAAAATACCTTATTTTAAGTAAAAATGAGAAGGCACGGGGGTAATGAGCAGGGAACTGGCATGACTCCTGCTTTAAAGCAAATACTCAGACAGCTATATGGAGAGTAACATAGAGCATATGAGGTGGGAGCTGAGATCAGTCTGGAGGTCTAGGGAAGAAGGACCAGGGGGTAGTAGTGGGAAACCTACCAGGTGCCAGGCCCAGCCAGGGGCATGGCCTGGGAAGTTAAAACAAGAAAGACAGGGTCCCTGTTCTCAAGGAGGAACTAGTCTGTGTGTGTGTGTGTGTGTGTGTGTGTGTGTGCGCACACACATGTGTGTGTCTGTGTGTGAACTGTGGTATACATTTGTTGTGTGTGTGTGTGTGTATGCATGTGAAGTTTGGTATACATGTGTTATGTGTGTGTGGTGTGAGAATTCTGGGGACCTAGTTGTTTGTCTTTGATTATTGAGTGTTAACTGATACACTAATAGGCAAGGAACAGGGATACTGGAACAACCCCTCCAATGAAGCAGCGTCTATTCAAAATGCCTGTAGCACCTCTGTAGAGAAATACCATACCAAATTACGACCCTACAAATAATTACAAATAAATATTCTTTCCCTCCCGAATTTGGCATCATAAGCATTTCACCAAGTCGTAAACTCTCCTTTCTTTAGTGAGGACTCTTCGCTCATAAGTTTTGGTCTATTTTTCTCCTCTTTCAATCTTAAGAAATACAATTTTTCCCTGTTACTCAGCTTGCCGAATAAGCCTACAAATTAGATAGATGACCTGAGCCGGGAGAAACCCAAAGTGAGCTCCGGAGAGTGAAACCCTCTAAAGTTGTAATCATTCTAAACTGATCGGGCAGACTCAGAGGTCAGAGGTCATATGTGAGTTTTCTTTCCACTTTTCCCAAGCGCCTCCTGTGGCACTGGGAAATCAGAGAGTTTGTCAGTGACCTGGAAGGAGCTGGGCCCAATCTTGACCTTTGAGTTGCATCAAGTCATCTCAGATCTATGGTTGATTTAAATCTTGGAATCAAGAACCAGAAAGACTTCAAGAACTGATTCTTGATTCCAAAGTCAAAGATTCCCAGACTTCAGAGCTTTACACTTAGGGAACACCAAAGCTTTAGAATCATACACTTTCAGAACTAGAACTAGAGTGGTCCAGCCCTCTGGAAATGAAGTATAGTGGGACCCCTCAGGTGGAGACACACCTCCCTTCTTTGCTCCTCTGTCCTTCTCCCCTTCCTCCTCCTCCCCATTCTCATCGCCCTCAACTCCCCCATACTTCCTCACTTTCCTCGTTGAGCATCCCCCAGCCAGTTATCCAGCAGGATGAGTTACTGGGGAGCTTCATGCCAGGGACTGGAAGGCAGGCAGGGATGATGTAGGGGGTGAAGTTCACAGGAAAGAGCAGCTGCAACATGGCAATATCACTCCCGAAGGGATGTAACTTCTCGAAGTCTGGGTGTGTGATAATCCGGCTCACGGATACCACCCGGGTCTGAGGGGTGTGCTGGTACAGCCTGGTGCTTCCTGACAGAACCCGGTAATTCCCCGGGGCTTTGGATTCCCTGGAGAAGGAAAGGCGCTCTGTCACCATCATCTCCAAGTGGGGACTAGCTCCTTCCCTGCATCCTCATCTAACTGCCCACACCCCTCTGGACCCCTCCACCCCACATGACACCAGACAGCCTTTGTCTCCCCATTTCTAATGTTCAGGAGCCCTTCTTTCTTGAGGCTAATTGATACCCTACTTACAGTTTCAGACATATGGCTGGCTTCTCCATGACACACTAGAATTGCAGAAGCACTGCCTTGTTCTGGAAAGGTCCTCGGTGGGGTCATCAAATGAAGGCCTTTTGATTGTACACAGCAGGCATTCTGGCTCAGTCCCAGCTCTAACATTACCCTTCCTGAGACTCCATACAACCTACCTTCTGGCCCCATACTCTTGCTAACCATCCCTTTTCTTTAAACTTATCCATGCCCAAGGCCTGCTTCTCCACTTAGTTCCAAGGACAAAAGATTTGTTAAATCAATGAGCAAATGGGTGCAGGAAACGGAACCTTGCCTGGTTCCTCCACCACAGGTGCTGAAACTTCCCACCTCCTTGACTGTCTTCATGGCTCATCTACTTGGAGACCCTCTCTCATGTTCCCCTCACCCAACACTTCCCCTCCAGCAAGCCCTCCCTCTCCACAGCCCTTCTCCTGAACCCCCCACCCCATTTGCTCTGCCCTTCTCATCCATGCTGGGCTTTCTCTTCCGACAGGATGGAGACATGGTGAGGTGGGATTTGCCATCCCTGATGCCACCAAGGGGCTTGCACGGAGCATGGCACAGAGTGGGCGCCAATAGACTCTGAGCTCTCAAAGCTCCAGTGCCCACACATGTGCTATGATGCCTGAACTCCCTGGTGACCCCTCATCTGTTCAGAAGCCTGGCACTGAGCCAGCCCCACAGGGCAAGGTAAATTGGACTCCTGAGCGGCCTTGTCACGCTCCCAGGGAGCCCACCTCCTCCTTATGCAGCCTGGCACCACGGCTGCCTGCATGCACGCCAGTGACCATGACTCCTCCCGTGCACACAGTTTCTCAGGACTAATAAGAAGAATCGCCCAGCTGCTGGTCACACATGAGGTCCCAGGCCCCTGCCGAGAGTTTGACACCTGGAAATAAGGGGACACTGAGAAGAAGCTGTGATCTGAGATGGGTCCACACCACAGGGCAGTGAGGATGGACACTGTCAGTCTCCTGAGGCACACCTGTGTTGCGGAACAGATACAGGGGCCAAGGGCGGAGCATGAGGAGGATCTGGGCAGGTGAGCGGGGAGGACAGTCCAGGTGGAGGGTACACAGGCCAAAGGCTGGAGTGAAACACCTCTGAAGGCCACACAGTGCCCAGAGGAAAGCCCAGAGGAGCTAACGTGGGACAACCATCATTCCTTTTCTCGTCTTCCCCTGCATCGCCCTCCCCTGCCAGAGCCTGTGCTGGCAGCCTAGGAAGGAGACTCACTTGACAAAGCAGTGGGCGGTGGTAAGGAGCCAGCTGGAGTTAATGAGGACAGCTCCACAGACGTGCGAGCCCTGGGACTGCAGGCTGGCCTGCCACGGCCATTGGCCAGCCTCCACGTCCCGGCCACCGTAGATCCTCCCCATCACCTTGGATTTCCCACACACTGTGGAAACTCCTCTGCCACCTACAATAGAGACACTGTTGGCGCCCCAAAAGTCACAACCAGGAAGGCCTCCCCGCTTCATAGATGGGAAACCAAGGCCAGGCGTCCAGTGGCCTAGCCAAAATGACAGGACTCTGCCTTCACTGGCCGCCACTGAGGAATGGAGAGCAGAGCACAACAGAGAAAGCCCTGTGGGGATGAGGACCCAGGGGTCTGGTGGGGTGGGGCAAGGAGGGACCAGCTCACAGGAGCATCTCCAGGCAGATGGACATCCTTGAGCAACGCTGCCAAGGGCTGGCTGCACACATCACAGACCTTATTTCTGTCAACTAGCTGCCTCAATGCCTTGTCTTGTAGATCAAAGAACTAAAGGTCTCAGAAGTTGCCAACATTACTTTCTCAAGATCATGGCTTGTAAGGGCCTGTGCTCCCTCCACTTTACCCCATGTCTTAGGGAGGGAGATTTGCAGGCTGATGTCTGTTGTGCTGTGTGATCTGGGGCAAGTCACACCCTTCTTTGACTCTGCAGGAGTCTCCATTTCTAAAAGAAGGAATGGGTTAATGAGGACAGCCCTGGTTCTAGGACTCACACCTGGGAGGGCAGGGGTTGCCCAGGCCCTCTGAGACCGGGCATCCTGGTCTAGGGCCTGGGCTCCCAGGGCCTCAGTGAGCGGAATGAGACCCCTGATCCCTGGACTCAGGCCCATTCACTCAGTAGTCCTAGTGCTTCCCTCCACCCAGCCTCCAACCTCAGGGCCAGACCCTGTTAGTCCCCACTCCCAGAGACCCACAAAGGGCCTGGGTCTTTTCCCACCCAGAGGCCTCAGAGTGGAGGGCCTGAGCCACCTGTGTGGAGGGGATCTCTGGGCTGCCTGGTTGGAAGGAAGGGCAAAGAAACGATGAGACTTACTGGCTCAGGACACCCAGGCCCTGGTCACAGCCGGCCACCCTCAGGCCCTGTAGCCTAGGGGATCTTGGCCCGAATGGAGGCCCCAACGAACCCGTAGCTTCCGGGGCCAACCGCTGCGCTCGCCAAGTCCGAACGCCGCCCCTCAACGCTCGCCCTTCGTCTGCAGTTGGGCCAGGGGCGGCCGTGGCTGGGGACCCTCGCAGCTCCGGGGCGGCCACGTTCAGCAGCAGCAGCCACAGAAGAGACGCAGACTTGCCAAGCACTTGGGTGAGTCCCGCCTCCCTGCCCATTGCCAGGGTTACTGAACCCACCCTGACCCCACCCTGCTCTGGCCCCGCCCCAGACCAACCCCAATCCCACCCTGATCTTCTTAATAACTTGATAAACAACTCTACTTCAACATAATTTTTAAACCATGAAGTTCATTTATACAAAGGACAAGTCAATGATTTTCACTAAATGTTTTAAAAACTTATTGATTTATACTTAAATAAACCTTTTATTTTAGAATAGTTTTAGATGTATGGAAAAACTGCGATGATAATACAAGGAGTTCCAATATTCCCCCTCACCCTGTTTCCCCTAATGATAAGATCTTTGTATTACTCTGGCACATTTGTCACAACTACTGAGCCAATACTGATACATTAATATTAACCTAAGTCCATTCTTTCTTTATTTTTTTTCAATCTTTTAAGTTTAAGGTGCATAGCATAGTGACTTGGAGAAGGAAATGGCAACCCACTCCAGTATTCTTGCCTGGAGAATCCCAGGGACAGAGGAGCCTGGTGGGCTGCTGTCTATGGGGTCTCACAGAGTCAGACATGACTGAAGTGACTTAGCAGCAGCAGCGGCATAGGTACAAAATTTAAGAAATAGGAAAAAAAAATGTGTTTCCCAGTGATGACAAGTCAGGAATTACTCTAACAAGTTTCCTGTATAATATAGAGCAGTGTTAATTATATTCATCATGTTGTGTATTACATTCCTAGTATTTATCTTATAACTGGAAGTTTGCTTCTTTGACTATAGCTATAATTCCTACCTCCCCATTCTTGGCTTCTCGTAACCACAAATTTGACATCTCTTTTTCTGTGAATTTGCTTGTTTTTGAAGTATAATTGACCTACAATGCTGTTAGTTGCTGGTACACAACATAGTGATTGGATATTTCTACGCATTTCAAAATAATAGGTATAGTTACGATATGTCACATATTCCCCACAGTGTAAATTGCTTACCCATTTCATACTCATTTATTGGCAATTGGAACTTCAAAAAAATACGTTTATTTATTTATTCTTTTTGGCTGTGCTGGGTCTTTGTTTCTCCACAAGGGATTTGTCTAGTTGTGGAGAGCAGGGGGTACTCTTTGTTGGGGTGGGCAGGCTTCTCATTGTGGTGGCTTCTCTTGTGGAGCACATTTTCTAGGGCGTAGAAGCTTCAGTAATTGAGGCGCACTGTCTTAGTTGCCCCATAGCATGTGTTATCTTCCTAGACCAGGGAGCGAACACATGTCTGCTGCATTGGCAGGCAGATTCTTAATCACTGGCCACCACGGAACTCTGGGAACTGGAACTTTGTACCTCTTAATCTCCCTCAGCTTTTGCTTTCTTCCTCCCATCCCTCTCCCTTCTGGTAAGCACGTGTTTGTGTCTACAACTCTGTTTATGTTTTGTTATGTTTGTTCATTTATCTTTTAGATTCCACAAGAAGTGTAATCATACAGTACTTGTCTTTGTCTGACTTATATCACTTAGCATAATAGTTTCTTGGCTTCCCAGGTGACACTAGTGGTGAAGAACCCACCTGCCAATGCAGGAGACACAAAAGAAGCAAGTTCTAACTTTGGGTAGTGACGATCCCCTGGAGGAGGGCATGGCAATTTACCCCCAGCTGCCCCAGCCCAGTGTTCTTGCCTTGAGAATCCCATGGACAGAGGAGGCTGATATGCTTTGGCACTCAGCTTTCTTTATAGTCCAACTCTCACATCCATACATGACTACTGGAAAAAGCATAGCTTTGACTAGATGGACCTTTGTTGACAAAGCAATGTATCTGCTTTTGAATGTGCTGTCTAGACTGGTCATAGCTTTTCTTCCAAGGAGCAAGTGTCTTTTAATTTCATGGCTGCAGTCACCATCTGCAGTGATTTTGGAGCCCCAAATAAATAAAATCTCTCACTGTTTCCATTGTTTCCCCATCTATTTGCCATGAAGCAATGGGACTGGATGCCATGACTTTAGTTTTCTGAATGTTGAGTTTTAGCCAGCTCTTTCACTCTCCTCTTTCACTTTCATCAAGAGGCTCTTTAGTTCTTCACTTTCTGCCATAAGGGTGGTGTCATCTGCATATCTGAGGTTATTGATATTTCCCTTGGCAATCTTGATTCCGGCTTGTGCTTCATCCAGCCCGGCATTTCGCATGATGTACACTGCATATAAGTTAAATAAGCAATATATGTGGACGGACCCTCATCATTCTGAATCATTGCATTGTTCCTACCAGGTGGGTCAAAGAATTCCCATCAAGGTTGGGGATTCTCAGCAGAAATCATGTGTATGGATAGAGGAGTGTGTGCACCTTAGGCTAGTGGGCACTCCTTCAGCATTTGTGTGGTCCTAGCATTTGGGCCCCTGGAAGGGTGGGTCTGGTGGACAGATGGCATGCAGAGGAGAACGTTTAGAGGTGTGTTGTTGGTGTAGCAGGCAGCAGTCAAAAGTCATGGTGCTTCCTGGATAAGAGGTCAGATAACCAAGTGCTCTCTCAGGAAAAAGCCCTGAGAGTCGGTTGGACAGCTCCAGGTTTTGCTGGCTATTCTATGGCACAGCTGATGGGCAAGGACAACTCCACATTGGGTCCAGGTGGTGAAAGTCTACACAGTCTTGTGTTCCCGAACCCAACTGCCCCAGGAGACGTGGGGGCTATTGAGTATCAATCTGGTCAGCTGTATCGCTAGGTCTCAACAAACCAGTGTATGTGTGCTCAGTCATGTCTGACTCTTTGAGACCTCATGGACTGCAGCCTGCCAGGCTCCTCTGTCCACGGGATTTCCCAGGCAAGAATACTGGAGTGCATTTCCATTTCCTCCTTCAGGGGATCTTCCTCACCCAGGGACCGAACTCAGGGATCCAGGGATCAATCTGCACGGCAGGTGGATTTTTTCTGGTAAGGTACCAGGAAAGGCCCTCAACTAGCCTAGCTCCATGGAAACCTAACTTCTCAGGACCTCTGGGGATCAGTGAACTGACAAGGACGAAGGTGGGTGTTTTGCAGAAAGTTTTCACTTTCGTCTCAGGTTCAAAGAATTTGTTAACAAAATAAGCCACTTGTTATACACGAAGAAACAATAACAAAATTTATTAGAGAATTATCTAGCTTTCTTTCAATATACTAATGTTACAAGAAAAGAGAAATAGAAACAGCAGAGGATATATCACCAAACTGGATTTTGACCAACATCCAGAATTAAACAGTACTGGGAAGTCCCTTGACATAGCACATCTGGAGTCCCCGTTAGGAAAAGTTCCCAGGCAATGCATCTGCTCCGAGTGAGACTTCAAAGATTGCACTTTGGGATTCCAGTTTATAATCCCAGGATGCAAACTGATACCGTCATCAATCTGTGAGCAATTGCAGCTAAATTTCATGTTAATGCTATTTGTTTGTCGTGTAAAACTTGGAATATTGTTAGGCCTGGGGCTTGGTTGACCTGTGTCCCTCGGGGGCTCAACAACTTCAAGACTTGTCTCCTATCTTGTCTATGGTTCTGCAATGCTTGCACTCACAATAGACAATCAGGGCACTCACAGTCAGGGCAGTGTCCAGGCAAGTTAGAAGCAAGGTCAGAGGCCTGATCTGCTTTGTCTCTGAAGCCTGAACAAGACTATTTATTTAATTTCCCTAGTAGTGAGGAGGCTTTGTCCCTGAGAGAGAGCATTGAGGACTAAGAATTGGGGAGCCTGGGGAGTCCCACTCTGAGGAAATACGGCTCTGATGTTCCCAAATCCTTTAGACATGTTCTTTGTTCTTTTGTGAAGGCTTAGGATTCTTCTAGCAGAGGGAAGCTCATCTCAGTTTCATGTTTCTTTGATAGGATGAAATGACCCCTCCCCCCTTTTTTTAACTATTCAACAGGAAGCTGCCACACCATCAGATGGAGCCATGTGATCAGTGTGGACACCAGCTGACCCAACAGCTACCTTCTGCCTCCCCTGGATTCACCCAAGAATTTCTGAACCATCTTAACGGTGAGTCTTCTGGCCTTTTCTCCCTCACTGTGAATCCTCCTGCTAACAAAACATGCTGTGAAAATTAAGAAAAGCAAACCTTCATAATTGGAGCCTGGAAGGTCTACAGAGGGAGCTCTCAGGCCCTGTCATTCATCCTTAATTACTGCAACAGGAAGAAGGCATTTACAGATCCCAACAGGAAGAAATATACCTTGTATTCGCAAACAAGTGCAGCCACATTACCACTCAAGGAGGAGGGAGGGAAGACTTCCCTTTTGGCCAGCAACAAACCCAGCTAATAGAAAATTCTGCAGTTTAGCAAATGAGAAGCCATTGTCACCTGAATGCTTCCTTTCCTCCACTGAAGTTACACTTGTTCCCGTGCTGATGACTTACCTCCTTGTCCTGCCCTCCTTACCTGAGAAGCCCTCCATGATGTGTAACTCCTTGAAGTATCTCCCTGTCTTCTGAATGAAATGCTGCCTGGTTTCATGAATCATTTACTAGAGTCAATTTATTTTAAATTTGAAGTAAATCTTCAAATTTACTTAGTCAACTTTTGTTTTTTAATGTACTGGTGGCAGCGGTGGGATCTCAAGGGAATTTCTGATGACATTTGGAGACAAGGAGAAACAACTGTGGTGCCCACACATCCTCTGAGTTCACTGTCTTTCTTGCCATTCGTGGAGGTTGTTAGTAAGCTCCTCTTGGTTTGGGTTCCATTCTCTTTGTATTTGTGCCCCTAATCTAGTTGGCTTTCTTTTCAGGGTAGATAGGCTCGGCTGGCAGATCATTCTGCCTGAGGCCAAACCTGTAGCTTATTAAATCAAATTTCCAGTGCACAGTAACATTTCTTGGTGGTTGCCAATCTATTTTTGAGTGGTAAACCCTAGCCCCTAATTTTGTTTGCTAGATTCCAAGTTGGGAACTGCTGACGATGCAGTCTCTATTTCCCCGTGTGTTTGGAATCTGTATCAGCCCAGATTCTGTGCTCAGAACTGTCGGTGGCAGCTATAGTTCCCCATTTTGATGGAGTCATTTTGTAGTCCCGTTTCTAGAGATTTGCTGGTTCTATCCTTTTACCTGATACAAGGTTCTCCGAGAATTGGTGGTTGTGCAGCCAGGACTCATTTTGGCCAGGTCATAGTAGCATCTCTCATGTAGTGCTGATACATTATGGCGCAGGTTTGTTTGTCTTGTTTTTGGGTGACAAACGCTAGCTAAGGAAATGGGAGCCTTACTCCACTGAGCATGCCACCTTTTGGCACACCTGCTTATTTTATATTTTATATGTAAGAACTGTAGACCTCGAGGCTATAGATATTTAGAAAGATGGCAAAATTTTACTAATACTGATCTAGAATGATAGTAGTCATTGTGGGGAGTGTTCCAGTTAGACAAGATTGTTCATTTAAGGAAAACCCTAGAGAGCATAGAATCCCAAATTGGACAAGGTAAATGAGATGCCTACTTTAATTGATATGTTAAAGCTTATAGAAGGTTTCAAGATTCCAAAATAGCTTCATTTAAGGACTCAGTACAAAAAGCTAATGAATGCATTGAAACATATGCATTATCATATGTAAAATAGTTAGCTAGTGAGAAGTTGCTATATAACACAGGGAGTTCAACCTGGTGCTCTTTGTCAACCTAGAGAAGTGGGATGAGTTGGGGAGGGAGGGAGGTTCAAGAAGGGGTGGAGATATATATATACACACACTCATGGCTGGTTCACATTGTAAAACTGTAGAAACCAACACAAGATTGGAAAGCATTTATTCTCCAATTAAAAATAAGTTTATAAAAAATTAAAGAGACAAAATGTACCTAAAACAAAAGACTATAAAGATTTAAATCCTACTGCCCACCCTACCCTGTCTTTTTTCACCTGAGTATGGGAACCCACTTGAGTGTTCTTGCCTGGAGAATCCCAGGGACGGTGGAGCCTGGTGGGCTACTGTCTAATGGGGTAGCACAGAGTTGGATATGACTGAGGCGACTTAGCAGCAGCAGCAGCAGCAGCATTCATGTTTTACTAATTCTCTGTCTGAACTACTTTTCTAATCTAAAGGGTATGTTTAATAATTATCGTTTAAAATAACTGTACCTGAGGTTGCAGGTGAGCCCCCTCAGGTGTTCGTTACTCCTTGGTCAAAACTGAACTGAGCGCTCTAGTCAAAGAATCCTTTAAACCTAAGAAGGAGCCCCCAAAATTCTTTGAAGAGCTAAGAGTCATTGTCAGGGCCTTGACCCCAAACTGCTAGATCTTTCTCAGCTTGTACACATGTTGGCAGGACCAGGGGAGGCCCCCAAAAGGATGGAGCAAGCAAAACAGCAAAATCCTAGGATAATATTCAGGGGTTGGGAAGAATTCCCTGGAGAAGGGCTTGGCAACCCACTCCAGGATTCGTGCCTGAAGAATCCCAAGAGACAGAGGAGAACCGTACTAAAAAGGTGGTGAGCTGCAGTTCATGGGGGCAAAGAGCTGAACACGACTGAGCGACCTAAGCACAGCACAGCAACCTTAAAAGGCTTGCAAAATAACAACTGACTTTTACAAGCCCTCTCTCAAATCTTCCCTGCTCACCATGATCAATGATCGACCTGTTATTCGAGCATACAAACAAAAGAGGGAAGCATCTGTGGCCGTTCGTCAGCTAGTTTGGAAGCTCTCTTTTTACAGCATTTGGGGTTCCGTGTAATAAAAAGGACACTCAGCCAACTTTAGCTGCCCTCTTTGTAAACATATTATCTTCTGAGATTGCTGTTGTTCAGTCACTAAATTCTGTCTAATTCTTTGCGACTTCATGGACTGCAGCACGCCAGGCCTGCCTGTCCTTCACTGTCTCCCTGAGTTTGCTCAAACTCATGTCCATTGAGTCAGTGATGCCATCCAACCATCTCATCCTCTGTTGCCCACGTCTCCTCTTTCCCCCAATCTTTCCTAGCATCAAGGTCTTTTCCAATGAGTTGGCTCTTCAAATTAGGTGGCCAAAGTATTGGAGCTTCAGCACCAATCCTTCCAATGAATATTCAGGGTTGATTTCTTTTAGGATTGACTGGTTTGATCTCCTTGCAGTCCAGGGGACTCTCAAGAGTCTTCTCCAGCACCTCAGTTTAAAACATTAATTCTTTGGCATTCAACCTTCTTTATGGTCCAACTCTCACATCTGCAGAAGACTACTGGAAGAAGTATAGCTTTGACTATAAGGACCTTTGTCAGCAAAATGATGTCTCTGCTTTGTAATACACTCTCTAGATTTGTCATAACTTTTCTTCCAAGGAGCAAGCATCTTTTAATTTCATGGCTTCAGTCACCATTCGCATTGATCTTGGAGCCCAAGAAATGAAATCCGAACCGTATTCACTTTTCCCCCATCTATTTGCCATGAAGTGATAGGACCAGATGACATGATCTTTGTTTTTGAATGTTGAGTTTTAAGCTAGCTTTTCCACTCTCCTCTTTCACTTTCATTAAGAGGAGCTTTAGTTCCTCTTCACTTTCTGCCATTAAAGTGGTGTCGTTTGCATATCTGAGGTTATTGATATTTTCCGAGCAATCTTGATTCCAGCTTTGAGTCATCCAGCCTAACATTTTGTCTGATGTACTTTGCATATAAGTTAAATAAGCAAGGTGACAATATACAGCCTTGACGTACACCTTGCCCAATTTGGAACCAGTCTGTTGTTTCATGTCCAGTTCTAACTCTTGCTTCTTATCTTACATACAGGTTTCTCAGGAAGCAAGTAAGGTGGTCTGGTATTCCCATCTCTTTATGAATTTTCCTCAGTTTGTTGTGATCCACACAGTCAAAGGCTTTAGTGTAGTCAATGAAGCAAAAGTAGATGTTTTTCTGAAATTCTCTTGCTTTTTCGATGATCCAACGGATGTTGGCCATGTGATCTCTGGTTCTTCTGCTTTCTCTAAATCCAGCTTGTACATCTGGAAGTTCTCAGTTCATGGACTGCTGAAGCCTAGCTTGCAGGATTTTGAGCATATTTTGCTGGCATGTGAAATGAGTGCAATTGTACAGTAATTTGAAAAATCTTTGGCATTGCCTTTCTTTGGGATTGGAATGAAGACTGACTTTTTCCAGTCCTGTGGCCACTAGTGCATTTTCCAAATTTGCTGGCATACTGAGTGCAACACTTTAACCGCATCATCTTTTAGGGTTTTAAATCATTCAGCTGAAAATCCATCACCTCCACCTGCTTTATTCATAGTAATTCATCCTGAGGCCCAATTGACTTCACACTCCAGGATGTCTGAATCTAGGTGAGTGACCACACCATCGTGGTTTTCTGGGTCACTGAGAGCTTTTGTGTATAGTTCCCTTCTGTTCACGGGGCTTCTCAAGGCAAGAATACTGGAGTGGGTTGCCATAACTTCCTCCAGGGGATCTTCCCAACCCAGGGATGGAACCCACATCTCTTATGTCTCCTGCATTGGCAGGCAGGTTCTTTACCACTAATGCCACCTGATCGAAATAAATAGGCCATATGAGCCCTCATATCAACCCTGCTTCTCTTTGAGGAAAGATGGTCATCATGCAGATAATTTGACTTAATGATAAATGCATGACAGCTATCATTAAGTCGATTTTAACAAAGCAGGGAAACTAGTTGGGTATGAGCAATGAGAAGTATGTCTGTGATATCAGAAGTCCCCCTTTGGAAAGGGCTGGATATACAATGTGGGATTTTGATGATTGCTGTACACTTGGTGTATGTTAATGCGCACTGATTATTTATGTAAACTTTTTTCGATTCAGATGTGAAGTCCCTTCTGGCCATTTTATTAGACCATGTGTATATATCAAGCATAGATTAAATTATATCTTTTGTAAGATTCCACAGTATTTGAGGCAGTGTATCCTTTTTTAGCCCTATAATGAACATAAAATGGAGCCTTTTGAATTTTGGAAATTGTACATTTTAAAAGAGTTATTTAAACACTGGATCTTCTTAAATAGTTAATCAGTTTAAGCTATGTTACTTAGACATTAAGATTATATCATATGTTGGAAATATGCATAATATCATTTAAGGGCATTACCGCATTTTGAGAAAAAGTAAGTATTTTTTGCAGGGGACCAATAAGGAATAATGCCAGATATAGGATTCATTCGCAAAGCCTACACATAATTTAAGGCTGTTTCATCTGAACATAAAACCCAGGCCTGTCGCAAGCTGTTATGTACAAAATGCTGTGTTAGTTGCACAGCCCCCTGAGAGGTGAGTGAAACTCCACACACCTTGCTGATGGTTTATTTTATTCCTAGAGCCCATTTGCTGCCATCCTTTACCTTGTTTCCAAAGGAAAGAAAGCTGAATCATGAGTTCAGATGATGAAAAGAAAAGAAAAAGAAAAGAAAAAAGTATGATATTGGCACCCTCTGACAGGAAGATGAATAAATGGGACAAATAAGACGCTTTCACTGGAGGTTGGCAGCATTTAACTCATGTTTGGAATTTGTGATTCTCGAAGCCATGGGACAGAGCTCAAGCTAATGAAGATCTGTGGAGGAAAGACTTTGCAGGTCTTCACGTGGAACACTGTGACTCTTCTGTTCAGAGGCAATGGTTACAAAGGACAGAAGGCATGAGCATTTCCCCAAGCAGAGAACACCATTTAGGATAATGCTGACAATGTCTGGATGTCTTCTGGGAGCAGGGGTCAGGGCTGGGCACCATCACTGGTCCTTCTCCTGTGCTGCCAGTTTGGTATCTGACATCAGACCCACCATGAAGGACCTGTCAGTGGGTGGATACTCAGATCCTAAAGAACACCTGTGAGGTGTGTGCTTGGGAGGTCTCACAGAGAGGTCTCTGTGGCATGCTCTGAGCGGTTCTGGGTGAGATTTCTCCGAGTGCGTGTGTGGGAGGTCTCTGTGTGGAGACTCTTAGTGAGGGGACCTCCATTGCTGACTGCTCTGCCCCCTTACAGCAAGAGAAGGGCACAGGGATTTTCCCTTTGTAGTTTCTTGCTGTTCTGTTGGTGTCTCTCTGTGTCGCTTTTCCTCACAGGTGTCTTCAGGGTGAGCTCCCCCTACCCTCAGCACTCACCTCTGGATGCCTCTGAGAGGACCAGGCAGCACCCAGGCTCAGAGTTTCTGCTTGGTGCCTCCCTTTCCTCCGAGCTCTGGAGGCTACTCTGTGCCCTGGGTCCCAGCCGCTCCCTTAGACCCTGTCTGAGCCCGCAATGCTGTGCACACCCTGAGGGATGGGGCCCAGAGGCAAGACCTGGCTCCAGGTAGACCCCTCAGCACAAGCAGACCTGTGCACGGTGCAATGCAGACCTGGACCTGGTCCCGTGTGTGGGGGTCCTAACAGGGCTGGGGGCAGGGCCATTGGAGCTGTCACCTGGATCAGAGGCCCCTCCTGGAGCTGGTCTCTCCACTGCTGTAGTGACTATGACACAGCCCTGAATAGTTCTAGAGAACTGCTCTTGTCTCTGTTGAGAGCCTCCAGGTGCCCTCCCTCCGTCTGGGCTCAGGGAACTAGAGCAGAGCGGAGACTCTGGAGTGAGGCAACCATGAGCCACCAGGCCCCTAACTTCTTTCCTCTGGTCCTGTAGACGGTGGTGGGACACCAATGCTCCTTGGTAAATGCACCGTCTATGGGTGCCTCTGCCACTAACATCCTTCCCCTGCATCCCATCCTAGGGGCACAGCGTCCCCCCCTCAGACCATGAGGTGCCTACAAACACAGTCACGACCATGCTCATTCACTGGGGGAGGTGGGCGCTGTGAGCAGGGCTGTCCTCTCCTCAAGGGCAGGGTGGGACCAGCCCTCAGAGGCCTCCATGCGCCACACTGCACACTCTCAGAGCTGGGAGTGTGTGGTCCTCATTCTTGCTGCTGCTTCAGAGCACGAGAAAGGCAGAGGGAGGGTGACAAACCTGGCCTATCTTGTTCCAGCTACATCTGGGAGAGAAAGGGCCTTCCAGGGCAGCGTCGTCTATCCCACTGTGACATGGGGATGAGGTTTGTCCCACCTCTGGACTCGCCTCCTCATTCTGACATGTGAGTTTGTCCCTGACACTTCCTGAGCCTGAGGGAAATTTCAGCTTCTGAGCACACATCCCCTACCAGCTGCACAATGTCCAGGTGGAGAGAGAGTAGGATAGAACTGAGCAAGATCCTGAGAAGGGGGAGGTCTTTAGGTTTAGTTCACTGTGACATGTTCTAAATGCTGTTGCTTGTTTCTGTCATGCTGGTATCAGGGAAACTGAAGGTGCAGTTAGGGAATTGGGGTGAGGCTGAGTACGCATGCTGGGGTCAACCTCCCTCCATGGCCCCATCCCATCTGGAAGTCAAAGCAGGCACTGGAAGAGCGGACCCTGATCCCTTCCATCCCCCTCAGGTACAGACAGGCTACTACCCCTGCTCATGGGAAAAAACCATTTATTTTCTGAAAGAAAATTTCTGGTAGGAAGAAGCCTTTAGCACACAGAAGATGTGCTAACATGACAGAAAAATGTATTTATCTGCACGGTATGCATTTTTTTCTTGTAGAAGAGTTTTCCTCTCTGAAATGCTGTGAAAAGCATGTTCCACTTCACCAGAAGAGGTGTATTTCTGAAGGAGACCGTGCCTTAGACAGCGGAGGGAATGGCCTGGGACCCTTGTCACTCTTGATCCATGTTGGCAGGCTCTGCCTGGAGGGGAACCTGACTCTCTGGGTGAGAAGGCCCACTTGCTGTTCCTGGGACTTGTCCACTTACTCTTATTTGGAGAGCTATGGCCCATCGGGGCAGCTTGGTGATAAGGGGGTGTATCTCTCCGCATTCTCCTTTGTTCTTGGTAGGAGAGGATTCTATGGTGGCAGTAATGTGGACCTAATGGGTCCTGTAATTCTGCTTTGTACCAATTTAACTCCGAGGCATGAGGTCCATAGTGAAGCACCATCTTCTTTAGGATCTGTCCAACAGCTGTCATGAGAATCTGAGCCTCAATAGCACTGCTGTCCATGGTCAATTTGCTTTTGATTGATTCTGGGCTCTGGACAGTAGCTGTTTCAGGCTTGCCTTTTTGCAGGGGCTCTTCTGGTTCTTTGTATTTATTGGGGAAAATCCACTGCAGAAAGAGCTTAATCCTTTTTTTGAAGTGGCTTTCTGAGGGAACCTGTCCCTTCTTTAGGATTAAATGTCGAAACTTGCTTCTTAGGGATTCTGTTGATTCTTTTGTCTGGCCAGGTTGGCTCATCCCTTGGGGTTGGTAAGCCCTCTGTTCTGCCAGTCCTTTTTTAATCTGTCTTAATTTGGGCCTTGTATATTTCTCTCTCCCATCTTTGGGGACAGACTTCTTGCCCTGCCTCTTATATTTGAGCTGTCGCCTTATGCCCACCTTCTGCCCCTGGCTGCTCCCTTCACTTGGTGTAGAATCATAGAATTTTTGGGAATTGGATGTGTCTCCACGGGATAACATCTGAGAATAGGACAGAGATTCCTGAGAAGCCAAGATGTTTGCGACAAGAAACATATTCGAGTGACAGTCTTTGAGGAGCGTATCAGTGGCACAGTCTTGAAGAAGTACACCAGTTTCACAGTCTTGAAGGAGCACACTGGTGACTCGGCCTTGAGCCTGATGCTGCTGGTCAGTGAACCCTTGGAATTCAAGCTTATGAAACTGTGTCTCAAAGAGTAGATCTGTATTTGAGGCAACAGATTTTGTATCCAGTGAGGGGCTTTTATTGGACCCTGGAGATCGTGATCTCCTGAAATCCATATTAATCGGTAGGGATTTGACCTGCTGACTAGGTTCCCTGGTGCCTTTCCCAGCAGAGTCTCCCTCCACAACCTCTTGGGCCCCGGAAGATGGGGAACATTCATCAAGGTCCACAACTATCACATTAGAGCAAGATTCTGGGGAGGCCTGCCCCCCAGTTCCCTTCTGTGGCTCATTCCAGGCCATTGCTGGACTTGGACTTGTCTCCAGGCTGCCTTGCTCAGTCTCCCGAACAGACTCACTGTGCCACATTCTGCCCACAGACTTGTATGTGGGGGCCTGAGAAGATGGCTTGTCTTCCTGTCCAGTCAGAGGGACATCTGAGGGCTTATGGGTGTCATCAGGTGTGGGTCCTCCCAGATCCCCCCGGGTTTCTTCAGTCGCCTCTGAGGGGACAGGGAGGGGACTCTCCAGTGGGGCAACTGCCTCTGTTGTTATCAGTTTCTCCCCTGCATGGGGCTGGGGAGGTTTTCCCAAGCCCTGGGCTAATAGGGCTGTTGAACGGTCCCCAAACTCACAGGTTTCCTTCAATGTGGGCCCTCGAGCCTTTTTCAACTTCAAGCAAAATATGAACTTGAGGACCTTGAAGAGTAGGCTCCACCTGTGCCTCACCCGAAACCTTGTTATAGCTGCTTCCAGCTCTTGCTCGGTATACGGACTGAGGACAAGAGACTCATGGGAGGTGATCGTGGAGGCTTTCCCATCCTGAGAGGACTGTGGATTTTCTGTCTTCATGGGAGCATTTGTCTCTCCCAGAATGTCTAAAACAAGGCTGTCAGCAAGCCTCGAATGATAGACATTCACAGGGATTTCACTTTCATGGATTTGCTCTGCCTTCCTCTCTATAAGGACTCTTGAGACTTCTGGATGCTTCTTGTCTGGGCTCAACTCGCTTTCTGACTCAGGTTTTGCTCTTGGATCCTCCACTGGAGGGTTGGCTGAGAACATGTGCAGATCTTTTAGGATCCTCCCCATATTCTGCCCCACATCATGGCACAAGTGTGTCCCTGGTAGGATTTGTGCTGGGAACTTGGACCTCATCTTCTGTGCATCCTGGCTGCTTTGGCCTAGGCCTGCAGAGGATCCGAAGGGCTCCTCCCTGCCCTGTGCCTGACTAGGCTTTGGGTATTGATCCTGAGGCTGCATCAGTTTCTGAGATACTTGGATTCTGCAGGGCAGGCCCCCCTGTTGCTGCATGAACCTTTCGGAAATGTGGTGCTCCAGTTTCTCCCGAACCTCAGGGCTGATCAAATACTCAGGAAGGATGGAGACAGCACTGTGGGTCTGGGACGACCTGTGGGCCTGGGAAGGCCTGGTCTCCTGGGGGAGGTTGGGAGTGACCTGGCTAAAGACTTGCTGACAATTTTTAACCAAAGAGGGTAGAGTTATCCCTCTTTCTAGTTGTTTTTTCCAAAAGTGACATTCGAGGTTTTCAATTGCTTTTGAACTGAAAGATGGTGCGTTATTTTGGACTGTAGGGCAAGATGTTTCAAAGGAGCCAATCCGGTATTGAGAAGATGATGACTGGACTAGGAGAGAGGGTAATAGATGGACAGTGGTTTTTAACTGAGCCTGAGGTCGTGGATGATATCGGGGTATGATTGGAGTCAAGGATTGGGGTTGGGCCTGGATCTCCACGTGAGCCCAAGGAGGTTGTTGAAACTGGGGCATGGTTGGAGTTGAGGGTTGTTGGTTATCCTGGATCTCCATGGAAACCTCAGATGGTGGTGGACATTGAGGCATGGTTGCAGTCCATGGTACCAGTCGGGCCTGGGTCTCCATGTGAACCCAAACAGGTGGTTGAAACTGGGGCATATTTGGAGTCCAAGGTAGGGGTTGGTTCTGAGTCTCCATGTGAGCTCGAGATTGTGGTGGTTGACACTGGGACCTGGATGGAGTCTGGAGTAGGGTTGGAACCTGGGTCTCCATGTGAGCCCGCGGTGGTGGTTGAAAATGAGGCATGGTTTGAGCCAAGGGTTGAGATCGGACCTGGGTCTCCACGTGAGCTCGAGGCGGTGGTTGACGTTGGGGCGTGGTTGGAGTCCAGGGTTGGGGGCGGGCCTGGTTCTCCATGTGAGTCTGAGGTGGTGGCTGAAAGTGAGGTATGGTTGGAGCCAAGAATTGCGGTCGGGCCTGGGACTCCATGTGAGCCCGAGCTGCTTGTTGCGAGTGTGGCATGGTTGAAGCCAAGCTTTTGGAGCTGGGCTGGGTCTCCATGGAAACATCAGATGATGGTTGACATTGGGGCATGGTTGGAGTCAAGGCTAGGGGTCGGGCATGTGTCTCCATGCGAGCCCGAGGTGGTGTTTGAGAATGAAGCATGGTTGAAGCCAAGATTTTGGAGCTGGGCTGGGTCTCCATGGAAGCCTCAGATGATGGTTGACATTGGGGCATCATTGAAGTCAAAGGGAGGGGTTGGGCCTGCATCTCCATGTGACCCAGAGGTGATGGCTGCAACTGGGGCATGGTTGGAGTCAAGGATTGAGGTTGAGCCTGGGCTACAGTGTGGGTCAAGTGCTTGGCCAATGACAGTGGTGAAGTTACTTTAGGTGGAATTTGGAATGGTTTGGCTTTAGAGCAATGATTAAATAAGACAGGGCATAACTCTAGAGCTGACCCAGGTACTGTGACAGCAGCTACGAGAGACTCACTGTGCAGAAAGGGGAGACCCCAGAAGAGCTGGCTGCTTGTCTTCAGTAGATGGTCCCCCAAAGAGTCAGGATATCGGGGCTTCTCGGCACCAAAGAGCTGTTCAAGTTTGCCTTTTATGTGCCAGAAGTGTTGGTGACCCAAGCTGTCCTGTTTGTGACTCAGTGATTCGATCCTCTTCCCCAAAGAATTCAGGTGGTAGCCTGTCTCCTCCTCTTCTTTCTCCTTCGAAAACTTCAGTACCACTCTCTTGGTGATTAGTATCTCCAGCAGCTCCTTGACATCAGGGTTGACAAAAGCGAGGCTACCAGCCTCTACCTGCCTGTTTCTGGGATTTCCCCAGAATGAGGCCTCTGGTGGGTAGAGGGGAAGTCTTTCTTTCTGAGACTCTAAGTGTGTCGAGGTGGAGAAGCTCCAGGCTTTGTCTGCTTCCTGCCACCAGGCCAGGGCTGATCCAGGACTGTTTGAATGGACAAGCCCAGAGTTGGCTGGTCTCCAAGGGGAGTGTGGAGATGACCTGTGTCGGATGGTGCCCAGTGTGAGTGCCGTGGAGTCACCCTGAGTGGGACTCATCATGGAGCCTGATGGTGGTGGGGCAGAGCAGGGTGCTGGAGGTAGAGAGCAGGCTCTCGCATGAGGGGGGCTTGGTGGGAAAGGGGAAGGAGCCAGTGGCCAGGGTGAGAGGCTGTCCAGGGGAAATAAAGGCTCTGGTGTTGGAGAGGCACTCAGGGATGACTCTGAGTAAGTGGAAACTGAGCCTGGAGAAATGGTAGAAGCCCAAGGTAGAGGCTGCTTGGTCAGAGGAGCTGGGAAAGTGGTGGGAGCTGCCTCTTCCCTGCATGGTTGGTGGGCTCCAGCAGGCACTGCTTTGCAAATCTCACCAGGTGAATCTTGACATGAGACCTGATGAAAGCTGCCCTTGCCAGGGAACCTCCCCAGATGTCTGTAGGAGACATGAAGAACAAGCTTCAGCCAGGAGCCAGGAGGACCAGACAGGCCAGGCAGGGGTGGACATCTGCACCCCATAGCCCTGCAAGGCCCCAGTGCTGACTTCACAGTACTCCTGCTGCTCCTCACCCCAGGATGTTAGCCATACCCCGGCCCCGGGACTCCTCCTCCCAGCTCAGCCCCAGGCTGCCAGTATCCCTGGGTTCACACCATAGGCTCTAGGAGGAAGAATCACCTAGAAAGAAAGGGTAGATTCTCTACCTTTGCAGAAGTGAAGTCAGGTCCCACACCTCTTCCAGTGCGTCCAAGCAATCTCTGCAAGCTGGAAATCAGCAGACTGGGTCATGGTGGTGAAGATAGGAGCCTAGGGGTCTTATAGGAAGTTGAGTGCACTCTCTTTATGGGGACACCATTGGCATAGTGGAGCCCAAGCACCAGTGTCCAACACCACATGATCCCTGAGTGTGATGGTGAAGCTCGTGAAATGGTTTATCACTTAAAACTTTTTCCATATCCTTTACTCCTTGCTGCCCTCACAACCTACCTGTAGGCGAAATGTGCAGGCATCACTTTGCAGTTGAATGTGAGCCAAGTTAAACCATGTGTCCTACGTTTCCTGGAAGGCTCACTTCCCAGTCCAGGTGCTATTAGTCCAATGCACCCCACATTCCCTTTTGGTACAGAGTCTTTTCCAGGCCCCTCATAGCTTCACTCTACACATTGGTTCTGGGAAGTATCTGGATTCTTCTCTACTTCCCACAAGCCTCCCTGGGGGTTCTGTTTCTCAAGGGAGGAGTCCTGCCACTGGCCCCCCTCAGAATCCGTTCAACTGAGCCCCATGGCCAAAGAGATAGAGACTAGCACTTTAGGCCCTCATAGCTGGATGTCAGGACTCACCTTTCAAAGCTTTATTTCTCTTGCTGATCCTGCCTCTTCGCCTTCGTTCCATTCGAAGCTGAGAGAGAGAGAAAATGAGGACTTAAGACACAAATCTCAGTCCCCTCTCGCTAGACAAGCATCAGCCACTAGTGTCCATACATAATATGACTATCTACATTTCAGTGACAGAGCTCTGTGATTTTTCTTTCCTTTCACTCATTCTTAAAGTGGATAAAATATTTTCTGTTTTCCTTCTTTGAAGAACAAAAGATGACTTTCAATGTGAGATGCACTCTGTACTTCTTTCGTCACTGTTCCTCTGCTCAAGAAATTCACAGATTCTCAGACTGTGGGTGAATCTGAGTTCCATCAGGTAGATTTCTGCTTCCTGATACCAGCCCTGTCCCCCAGCCCCTGTTCTGAGGCTCTCAGGCTCTCAGCACTGCCAGCAGATCAGTCCTGAGACGCTGTTCATAGCTGCTGAACTAGGGCTCAGAGTCCTGCGCTCTGGCTGAGGTTGAACTAAGTATCCAGTCCTCAGCTTTTGTCGCTTTGTTTGGACATGCCCTGGAGCCCCTACCACACCTGGACAACTGATCTGAGATCTTTGGGTAGAAATCCTAGTGTTCACTCTATCTTCTGCCCAGCGTGGTTTGTGCCTAAAGGCATAATGTTCTATTCTTCCTTGAAAATAGATGTCCTGTTCTTTCCCACCTTAAGAATCTCTGGTTGATTTCACACCAGTCAGAATGGCTGCTATCCAAAAGTCTACAAGCAATAAATGCTGGAGAGGGTGTGGAGAAAAGGGAACCCTCTTACACTGTTGGTGGGAATGCAAACTAGTACAGCCACTATGGAGAACAGTGTGGAGATTCCTTAAAAAACTGGGAATAGAACTGCCATATGACCCAGCAATCCCACTGCTGGGCATATACACCGAGGAAACCAGAATTGAAAGAGACGCGTGTACCCCAATGTTCATCGCAGCACTGTTTACAATAGCCAGGACATGGAAGCAACCTAGATGTCCATCAGCAGACGAATGGATAAGGAAGCTGTGGTACATATACACAATGGAATATTACTCAGCCATTAAAAAGAATACATTTGAATCGGTTCTACTGAGATGAATGAAACTGGAGCCCATTATACAGAGTGAAGTAAGTCAGAAAGAAAAACAACAATACAGTATACTAATGCATATATATGGAATTTGAAAGATGGTAACGATAACCCTATATGCGAGACAGAATAAGAGACACAGATGCACGGAACAATTTTATGGACTCTGAGGCAGAAGGTGAGGGTGGGACGTTCTGGGAGAATAGCATTGAAACATGTATATTATCATATGTGAAACAGAACACCATTCCATGTTCGATGCATGTGACAAGGGCTCAGGGCCGGGGCAATGGGATGATCCAGAAGGATGGGATGGGGAGGGAGGTGGGTGGGGGGTCCAGGAAGGGGAACACATGTAAACCCATGGCTGATTCATGTCAATGTATGGCAAAAACTATTACAATATTGTAAAGTAATTAGCCCCCAACTAAAATAAATAAATTTATAAAAAAAAAAAAAAAAGAATCTCTGGTTGATTTAGAAAAGTAGAAATAATAATAAAAAAGATTCTATATGCTTGTGAGTCTGGATCAAGGGTTCCTTACCTTCCTGATGTTTCCATGTTTCCTAGGCGGAGGAAAGAATGGGTTATTCTCGAAGTAGGGAAGGATCAGGAAAAAAAGCCCCAGTCCACACAGAAAGGCGAGGATGGTATCGATCGCCCAGAAAGGGGAGCTGGAGTTCAGCCAGCTATCAAAAATGCTTTTCAGAGAAAAGAGAGGATTCTCCTTCATCTGAATCATACTGTTACCCTCAGGCAACTGAGCACAGGGTGTGCACTTGGGGACTAAAGTACTATGCTCACATCATAGAGATGTGGTCTGGTCACAAAGGGCCTTTGGGGTAAAAGGGAGTAGCAGAGGAGGAGGATAGACTATAGCCCCTCCCTAACCATCTGGCCCCACAGCTTCATTCATTTCCCTTCCTCTGAGCCTTCCCCTCCTACCTTCTCATCCTGTTAGGGACATTAGTCAAGTGTTGCTTCTTTCCACCTAGAGCTCAGAGAATTCCTCATGCCTTTGATATCATTGCTTGAGTCCCATCAATACTTTAAAAAAACTGGAGTTCTCCCTGTTCAGTTCAGTTCAGTTGCTCAGTCGTGTCCGACTCTTGCGACCCCATGAATCGCAGCACGCCAGGCCTCCCTGTCCATCACCAACTCCCCGAGTTTACCCAAACCCATGTCCATCGAGTCGGTGATGCCATCCAGCCATCTCATCCTCTGTCGTCCTCTTCTCCTCCTGCCCCCAATCCTTCCCAGCATCAGGGTCTTTTCCAATGAGTCAACTCTTTGCATGAGGTGGTCAAAGTATTGGAGTTTCAGCTTCAACATCAGTCCTTCCAATGAACACCCAGGACTGATCTCCTTTAGGATGGAATGGTTGGATCTTCTTGCAGTCCAAGGGACTCTCAAGAGTCTTCTCCAACACCACAGTTCAAAAGCGTCAATTCTTTGGCACTCAGCTTTCTTTATAGTCCAACTCTCACGTCCATACATGACCACTGGAAGAACCATAGGCTTGACTAGATGGACATTTGTTGGCAAAGTAATGTCTCTGCTTTTTATTTATGTATTTTTTAAATTTTTTAAAATTATTTTATTTTCTATTTTTTATCTTTACAATATTGTATTTGTTCTGCCATACACTGACGTGAATCCACCATGGGTATACATGTTTTCCCCTTCCAGAATCCCCCTTCCACCTCCCTCCCCATCCCATCCCTGCGGGCCTTCCCGGTGCACCAGCCCCGAGCACCCTGTATCATGCATTGAACCTGGACTCGCGATTCGTTTCACATATTTTAATTTACATGCTTCCATGTCATTCTCCCATATCGTCCTGCCCTTGCCCTCTCCCATACAGTCCATAATACTGTTCTATTTTTCTGTGACTCTTTTGATGTCTCTCATACAGGGTTATCTTCACCAATTGACTAAATACCATACATGTGTGTTAGTATACTGTATTGGTGTTTTTCTTTCTGGCTTACTTCACTCTATATAATAGGCTCCAGTTTCATCCACCTCATTAGAACTGATTCAAATGTATTCTTTTTAATGGCTGAGTTGTCTCTGCTTTTTAATATGCTGTCTAGGTTGGTCATAACCTTCCTTCCAAGGAGTAAGCATTTTTTAATTTCATGGCTGCAGTCACCATCTGCAGTGATTTTGGAGCCCAGGAAAATAAAGTCAGCCATTGTTGCCACTGTTTCCCCATCTATTTCCCATGAAGCGATGGGTCCAGATGCCATGATCTCTGATTTCTGAATGTTGAGCTTTAAGCCAACTTTTTCACTTTCCTCTTTCACTTTCATCGAGAGACTCTTTAGTTCTTCCTCACTTTCTGCCATAAGAGTGGTGTCATCTGCATATCTGAGGTTATTGATATTTCTCCTGGCAATCTTGATTCCAGCTTGTGCTTCCTCAGTTACATGTATTTTTAAAAATTAGAGACACCTGTTCCCCAATGTTCATTGCACTGTTTACAATAGCTAGGGCTTGGAAGCAACCTAGATGTCCATTGGCAGATGAATGGATAAGCAAGCTGTGGTACATATACACAATGGAATATTACTCAGCTATTAAAAAGAATGCATTTGAATTAGTGCTAATGAGGTGGATGAAACTGGAGTCGATTATACAGAGTGAAGTAAGTCAGAAATAAAAACACCAATGCAGTATATTAACACATATATATGGAATTTAGAAAGATGGTAATGATGACCCTATATGCAAGACAGCAAAAGAGACACAGATGTAAAGAACAGACTTTTGGACTCTGTGGGAAAAGGTGAGGGTGGGATAATTTGAGAGAATAGCATTGAAAAATGTATATTACCATATGTGAAATAGATCGCCAGTCCAGGTTCAATGCATGAGACAGGGCACTCAGGGCCGGTGCACTGGGACGACCCTGAGGGATGGGATGGGGAGGGAGGTGGGAGGAGGGTTCTGGATGGGGGGCGCATATGTACCCATGGCTGATTCATGTCAATGTATGGCAAAAACCACTACAATATTGTAAAGTCAGCAGCTTCCAATGAAAATAAATTAATTTACAAAAAAAATTATTGTTTTAACAATAGGTGAGGCATGGAAAAAACCTAAGTGTCCACTGATGGATGAATGGATAAAGAAGTTATGGCATATATATTAAACAAAATATTATTCAGCCATAAAAAAATGAGGAAAGCCTACTATTTGTGACAGTGTGGATAGAATTTGAAGACATTATGCTAAGTGAAATAAATCAGATAGAGACGGCAAAGACTATACAATCTCACCTTTTTGTGAGATCTAAAAGAAATATGAACAAAAACACCCAAACTCATAGAAAAAGAGATCTGACTCATGGTTAGCAACGGTGGAGTTTCGAGGGGGAAGCAATTGTAGAAAGGTAGTGAAAAGGTACGAGCTTTCAGTTATAAGATAAACAAGTACTAGAGATGTAACATACAACATGATGACTATAGCTCACCCTGCTGTATGATACATAAGAAACTTCTTAAGATGGTAGACCCTAAGAATTCTTATCACTAGGAGAAGCTCTTTTTCTCAATTCTTTTCTTTTTATTGTATGTGAGAATGGAAGTCAGTTGAACCAATTGCAGTAGTCATTTCACAACATACGTAAATAAAGTCATCATTCTGTATGCCTTAAACATATACAGTGATGTATATTAATTATTTTTCAATAAAACAGGAAATTAAAAGAAAAATCTGACACAATTGCAGACTTCCGACTTACAGAACCGAGATTACAAATGGATGTTTTTATAAGCCACTATGCTGTTCTCAGTTGCTAAGTTGTGTCAGACTCTTTGCGACCCTATGGACTGTAGACTGCCAGGCTCCTCTGTCCATGGGATTTTCCAGGCAAGAATACTGGAGTGGGTTGCCATTTCCTCCGCCAGGGGATCTTCCCAACTCAGGGATCAAACCCATGTCTCCTGCGTTGGCAGGCAGATTCTTTACCACTGAGCTACCTGGGAAGCCATAAGCCCCTATATATTTGTTGTAATTCCTTACAACAGCAATAGAAAAATACCTTATTTTAAGTAAAAATGAGAAGGCACGGGGGTAATGAGCAGGGAACTGGCATGACTCCTGCTTTAAAGCAAATACTCAGACAGCTATATGGAGAGTAACATAGAGCATATGAGGTGGGAGCTGAGATCAGTCTGGAGGTCTAGGGAAGAAGGACCAGGGGGTAGTAGTGGGAAACCTACCAGGTGCCAGGCCCAGCCAGGGGCATGGCCTGGGAAGTTAAAACAAGAAAGACAGGGTCCCTGTTCTCAAGGAGGAACTAGTCTGTGTGTGTGTGTGTGTGTGTGTGTGTGTGTGTGTGCGCACACACATGTGTGTGTCTGTGTGTGAACTGTGGTATACATTTGTTGTGTGTGTGTGTGTGTATGCATGTGAAGTTTGGTATACATGTGTTATGTGTGTGTGGTGTGAGAATTCTGGGGACCTAGTTGTTTGTCTTTGATTATTGAGTGTTAACTGATACACTAATAGGCAAGGAACAGGGATACTGGAACAACCCCTCCAATGAAGCAGCGTCTATTCAAAATGCCTGTAGCACCTCTGTAGAGAAATACCATACCAAATTACGACCCTACAAATAATTACAAATAAATATTCTTTCCCTCCCGAATTTGGCATCATAAGCATTTCACCAAGTCGTAAACTCTCCTTTCTTTAGTGAGGACTCTTCGCTCATAAGTTTTGGTCTATTTTTCTCCTCTTTCAATCTTAAGAAATACAATTTTTCCCTGTTACTCAGCTTGCCGAATAAGCCTACAAATTAGATAGATGACCTGAGCCGGGAGAAACCCAAAGTGAGCTCCGGAGAGTGAAACCCTCTAAAGTTGTAATCATTCTAAACTGATCGGGCAGACTCAGAGGTCAGAGGTCATATGTGAGTTTTCTTTCCACTTTTCCCAAGCGCCTCCTGTGGCACTGGGAAATCAGAGAGTTTGTCAGTGACCTGGAAGGAGCTGGGCCCAATCTTGACCTTTGAGTTGCATCAAGTCATCTCAGATCTATGGTTGATTTAAATCTTGGAATCAAGAACCAGAAAGACTTCAAGAACTGATTCTTGATTCCAAAGTCAAAGATTCCCAGACTTCAGAGCTTTACACTTAGGGAACACCAAAGCTTTAGAATCATACACTTTCAGAACTAGAACTAGAGTGGTCCAGCCCTCTGGAAATGAAGTATAGTGGGACCCCTCAGGTGGAGACACACCTCCCTTCTTTGCTCCTCTGTCCTTCTCCCCTTCCTCCTCCTCCCCATTCTCATCGCCCTCAACTCCCCCATACTTCCTCACTTTCCTCGTTGAGCATCCCCCAGCCAGTTATCCAGCAGGATGAGTTACTGGGGAGCTTCATGCCAGGGACTGGAAGGCAGGCAGGGATGATGTAGGGGGTGAAGTTCACAGGAAAGAGCAGCTGCAACATGGCAATATCACTCCCGAAGGGATGTAACTTCTCGAAGTCTGGGTGTGTGATAATCCGGCTCACGGATACCACCCGGGTCTGAGGGGTGTGCTGGTACAGCCTGGTGCTTCCTGACAGAACCCGGTAATTCCCCGGGGCTTTGGATTCCCTGGAGAAGGAAAGGCGCTCTGTCACCATCATCTCCAAGTGGGGACTAGCTCCTTCCCTGCATCCTCATCTAACTGCCCACACCCCTCTGGACCCCTCCACCCCACATGACACCAGACAGCCTTTGTCTCCCCATTTCTAATGTTCAGGAGCCCTTCTTTCTTGAGGCTAATTGATACCCTACTTACAGTTTCAGACATATGGCTGGCTTCTCCATGACACACTAGAATTGCAGAAGCACTGCCTTGTTCTGGAAAGGTCCTCGGTGGGGTCATCAAATGAAGGCCTTTTGATTGTACACAGCAGGCATTCTGGCTCAGTCCCAGCTCTAACATTACCCTTCCTGAGACTCCATACAACCTACCTTCTGGCCCCATACTCTTGCTAACCATCCCTTTTCTTTAAACTTATCCATGCCCAAGGCCTGCTTCTCCACTTAGTTCCAAGGACAAAAGATTTGTTAAATCAATGAGCAAATGGGTGCAGGAAACGGAACCTTGCCTGGTTCCTCCACCACAGGTGCTGAAACTTCCCACCTCCTTGACTGTCTTCATGGCTCATCTACTTGGAGACCCTCTCTCATGTTCCCCTCACCCAACACTTCCCCTCCAGCAAGCCCTCCCTCTCCACAGCCCTTCTCCTGAACCCCCCACCCCATTTGCTCTGCCCTTCTCATCCATGCTGGGCTTTCTCTTCCGACAGGATGGAGACATGGTGAGGTGGGATTTGCCATCCCTGATGCCACCAAGGGGCTTGCACGGAGCATGGCACAGAGTGGGCGCCAATAGACTCTGAGCTCTCAAAGCTCCAGTGCCCACACATGTGCTATGATGCCTGAACTCCCTGGTGACCCCTCATCTGTTCAGAAGCCTGGCACTGAGCCAGCCCCACAGGGCAAGGTAAATTGGACTCCTGAGCGGCCTTGTCACGCTCCCAGGGAGCCCACCTCCTCCTTATGCAGCCTGGCACCACGGCTGCCTGCATGCACGCCAGTGACCATGACTCCTCCCGTGCACACAGTTTCTCAGGACTAATAAGAAGAATCGCCCAGCTGCTGGTCACACATGAGGTCCCAGGCCCCTGCCGAGAGTTTGACACCTGGAAATAAGGGGACACTGAGAAGAAGCTGTGATCTGAGATGGGTCCACACCACAGGGCAGTGAGGATGGACACTGTCAGTCTCCTGAGGCACACCTGTGTTGCGGAACAGATACAGGGGCCAAGGGCGGAGCATGAGGAGGATCTGGGCAGGTGAGCGGGGAGGACAGTCCAGGTGGAGGGTACACAGGCCAAAGGCTGGAGTGAAACACCTCTGAAGGCCACACAGTGCCCAGAGGAAAGCCCAGAGGAGCTAACGTGGGACAACCATCATTCCTTTTCTCGTCTTCCCCTGCATCGCCCTCCCCTGCCAGAGCCTGTGCTGGCAGCCTAGGAAGGAGACTCACTTGACAAAGCAGTGGGCGGTGGTAAGGAGCCAGCTGGAGTTAATGAGGACAGCTCCACAGACGTGCGAGCCCTGGGACTGCAGGCTGGCCTGCCACGGCCATTGGCCAGCCTCCACGTCCCGTCCACTGTAGATCCTCCCCATCACCTTGGATTTCCCACACACTGTGGAAACTCCTCTGCCACCTACAATAGAGACACTGTTGGCGCCCCAAAAGTCACAACCAGGAAGGCCTCCCCGCTTCATAGATGGGAAACCAAGGCCAGGCGTCCAGTGGCCTAGCCAAAATGACAGGACTCTGCCTTCACTGGCCGCCACTGAGGAATGGAGAGCAGAGCACAACAGAGAAAGCCCTGTGGGGATGAGGACCCAGGGGTCTGGTGGGGTGGGGCAAGGAGGGACCAGCTCACAGGAGCATCTCCAGGCAGATGGACATCCTTGAGCAACGCTGCCAAGGGCTGGCTGCACACATCACAGACCTTATTTCTGTCAACTAGCTGCCTCAATGCCTTGTCTTGTAGATCAAAGAACTAAAGGTCTCAGAAGTTGCCAACATTACTTTCTCAAGATCATGGCTTGTAAGGGCCTGTGCTCCCTCCACTTTACCCCATGTCTTAGGGAGGGAGATTTGCAGGCTGATGTCTGTTGTGCTGTGTGATCTGGGGCAAGTCACACCCTTCTTTGACTCTGCAGGAGTCTCCATTTCTAAAAGAAGGAATGGGTTAATGAGGACAGCCCTGGTTCTAGGACTCACACCTGGGAGGGCAGGGGTTGCCCAGGCCCTCTGAGACCGGGCATCCTGGTCTAGGGCCTGGGCTCCCAGGGCCTCAGTGAGCGGAATGAGACCCCTGATCCCTGGACTCAGGCCCATTCACTCAGTAGTCCTAGTGCTTCCCTCCACCCAGCCTCCAACCTCAGGGCCAGACCCTGTTAGTCCCCACTCCCAGAGACCCACAAAGGGCCTGGGTCTTTTCCCACCCAGAGGCCTCAGAGTGGAGGGCCTGAGCCACCTGTGTGGAGGGGATCTCTGGGCTGCCTGGTTGGAAGGAAGGGCAAAGAAACGATGAGACTTACTGGCTCAGGACACCCAGGCCCTGGTCACAGCCGGCCACCCTCAGGCCCTGTAGCCTAGGGGATCTTGGCCCGAATGGAGGCCCCAACGAACCCGTAGCTTCCGGGGCCAACCGCTGCGCTCGCCAAGTCCGAACGCCGCCCCTCAACGCTCGCCCTTCGTCTGCAGTTGGGCCAGGGGCGGCCGTGGCTGGGGACCCTCGCAGCTCCGGGGCGGCCACGTTCAGCAGCAGCAGCCACAGAAGAGACGCAGACTTGCCAAGCACTTGGGTGAGTCCCGCCTCCCTGCCCATTGCCAGGGTTACTGAACCCACCCTGACCCCACCCTGCTCTGGCCCCGCCCCAGACCAACCCCAATCCCACCCTGATCTTCTTAATAACTTGATAAACAACTCTACTTCAACATAATTTTTAAACCATGAAGTTCATTTATACAAAGGACAAGTCAATGATTTTCACTAAATGTTTTAAAAACTTATTGATTTATACTTAAATAAACCTTTTATTTTAGAATAGTTTTAGATGTATGGAAAAACTGCGATGATAATACAAGGAGTTCCAATATTCCCCCTCACCCTGTTTCCCCTAATGATAAGATCTTTGTATTACTCTGGCACATTTGTCACAACTACTGAGCCAATACTGATACATTAATATTAACCTAAGTCCATTCTTTCTTTATTTTTTTTCAATCTTTTAAGTTTAAGGTGCATAGCATAGTGACTTGGAGAAGGAAATGGCAACCCACTCCAGTATTCTTGCCTGGAGAATCCCAGGGACAGAGGAGCCTGGTGGGCTGCTGTCTATGGGGTCTCACAGAGTCAGACATGACTGAAGTGACTTAGCAGCAGCAGCGGCATAGGTACAAAATTTAAGAAATAGGAAAAAAAAATGTGTTTCCCAGTGATGACAAGTCAGGAATTACTCTAACAAGTTTCCTGTATAATATAGAGCAGTGTTAATTATATTCATCATGTTGTGTATTACATTCCTAGTATTTATCTTATAACTGGAAGTTTGCTTCTTTGACTATAGCTATAATTCCTACCTCCCCATTCTTGGCTTCTCGTAACCACAAATTTGACATCTCTTTTTCTGTGAATTTGCTTGTTTTTGAAGTATAATTGACCTACAATGCTGTTAGTTGCTGGTACACAACATAGTGATTGGATATTTCTACGCATTTCAAAATAATAGGTATAGTTACGATATGTCACATATTCCCCACAGTGTAAATTGCTTACCCATTTCATACTCATTTATTGGCAATTGGAACTTCAAAAAAATACGTTTATTTATTTATTCTTTTTGGCTGTGCTGGGTCTTTGTTTCTCCACAAGGGATTTGTCTAGTTGTGGAGAGCAGGGGGTACTCTTTGTTGGGGTGGGCAGGCTTCTCATTGTGGTGGCTTCTCTTGTGGAGCACATTTTCTAGGGCGTAGAAGCTTCAGTAATTGAGGCGCACTGTCTTAGTTGCCCCATAGCATGTGTTATCTTCCTAGACCAGGGAGCGAACACATGTCTGCTGCATTGGCAGGCAGATTCTTAATCACTGGCCACCACGGAACTCTGGGAACTGGAACTTTGTACCTCTTAATCTCCCTCAGCTTTTGCTTTCTTCCTCCCATCCCTCTCCCTTCTGGTAAGCACGTGTTTGTGTCTACAACTCTGTTTATGTTTTGTTATGTTTGTTCATTTATCTTTTAGATTCCACAAGAAGTGTAATCATACAGTACTTGTCTTTGTCTGACTTATATCACTTAGCATAATAGTTTCTTGGCTTCCCAGGTGACACTAGTGGTGAAGAACCCACCTGCCAATGCAGGAGACACAAAAGAAGCAAGTTCTAACTTTGGGTAGTGACGATCCCCTGGAGGAGGGCATGGCAATTTACCCCCAGCTGCCCCAGCCCAGTGTTCTTGCCTTGAGAATCCCATGGACAGAGGAGGCTGATATGCTTTGGCACTCAGCTTTCTTTATAGTCCAACTCTCACATCCATACATGACTACTGGAAAAAGCATAGCTTTGACTAGATGGACCTTTGTTGACAAAGCAATGTATCTGCTTTTGAATGTGCTGTCTAGACTGGTCATAGCTTTTCTTCCAAGGAGCAAGTGTCTTTTAATTTCATGGCTGCAGTCACCATCTGCAGTGATTTTGGAGCCCCAAATAAATAAAATCTCTCACTGTTTCCATTGTTTCCCCATCTATTTGCCATGAAGCAATGGGACTGGATGCCATGACTTTAGTTTTCTGAATGTTGAGTTTTAGCCAGCTCTTTCACTCTCCTCTTTCACTTTCATCAAGAGGCTCTTTAGTTCTTCACTTTCTGCCATAAGGGTGGTGTCATCTGCATATCTGAGGTTATTGATATTTCCCTTGGCAATCTTGATTCCGGCTTGTGCTTCATCCAGCCCGGCATTTCGCATGATGTACACTGCATATAAGTTAAATAAGCAATATATGTGGACGGACCCTCATCATTCTGAATCATTGCATTGTTCCTACCAGGTGGGTCAAAGAATTCCCATCAAGGTTGGGGATTCTCAGCAGAAATCATGTGTATGGATAGAGGAGTGTGTGCACCTTAGGCTAGTGGGCACTCCTTCAGCATTTGTGTGGTCCTAGCATTTGGGCCCCTGGAAGGGTGGGTCTGGTGGACAGATGGCATGCAGAGGAGAACGTTTAGAGGTGTGTTGTTGGTGTAGCAGGCAGCAGTCAAAAGTCATGGTGCTTCCTGGATAAGAGGTCAGATAACCAAGTGCTCTCTCAGGAAAAAGCCCTGAGAGTCGGTTGGACAGCTCCAGGTTTTGCTGGCTATTCTATGGCACAGCTGATGGGCAAGGACAACTCCACATTGGGTCCAGGTGGTGAAAGTCTACACAGTCTTGTGTTCCCGAACCCAACTGCCCCAGGAGACGTGGGGGCTATTGAGTATCAATCTGGTCAGCTGTATCGCTAGGTCTCAACAAACCAGTGTATGTGTGCTCAGTCATGTCTGACTCTTTGAGACCTCATGGACTGCAGCCTGCCAGGCTCCTCTGTCCACGGGATTTCCCAGGCAAGAATACTGGAGTGCATTTCCATTTCCTCCTTCAGGGGATCTTCCTCACCCAGGGACCGAACTCAGGGATCCAGGGATCAATCTGCACGGCAGGTGGATTTTTTCTGGTAAGGTACCAGGAAAGGCCCTCAACTAGCCTAGCTCCATGGAAACCTAACTTCTCAGGACCTCTGGGGATCAGTGAACTGACAAGGACGAAGGTGGGTGTTTTGCAGAAAGTTTTCACTTTCGTCTCAGGTTCAAAGAATTTGTTAACAAAATAAGCCACTTGTTATACACGAAGAAACAATAACAAAATTTATTAGAGAATTATCTAGCTTTCTTTCAATATACTAATGTTACAAGAAAAGAGAAATAGAAACAGCAGAGGATATATCACCAAACTGGATTTTGACCAACATCCAGAATTAAACAGTACTGGGAAGTCCCTTGACATAGCACATCTGGAGTCCCCGTTAGGAAAAGTTCCCAGGCAATGCATCTGCTCCGAGTGAGACTTCAAAGATTGCACTTTGGGATTCCAGTTTATAATCCCAGGATGCAAACTGATACCGTCATCAATCTGTGAGCAATTGCAGCTAAATTTCATGTTAATGCTATTTGTTTGTCGTGTAAAACTTGGAATATTGTTAGGCCTGGGGCTTGGTTGACCTGTGTCCCTCGGGGGCTCAACAACTTCAAGACTTGTCTCCTATCTTGTCTATGGTTCTGCAATGCTTGCACTCACAATAGACAATCAGGGCACTCACAGTCAGGGCAGTGTCCAGGCAAGTTAGAAGCAAGGTCAGAGGCCTGATCTGCTTTGTCTCTGAAGCCTGAACAAGACTATTTATTTAATTTCCCTAGTAGTGAGGAGGCTTTGTCCCTGAGAGAGAGCATTGAGGACTAAGAATTGGGGAGCCTGGGGAGTCCCACTCTGAGGAAATACGGCTCTGATGTTCCCAAATCCTTTAGACATGTTCTTTGTTCTTTTGTGAAGGCTTAGGATTCTTCTAGCAGAGGGAAGCTCATCTCAGTTTCATGTTTCTTTGATAGGATGAAATGACCCCTCCCCCCTTTTTTTAACTATTCAACAGGAAGCTGCCACACCATCAGATGGAGCCATGTGATCAGTGTGGACACCAGCTGACCCAACAGCTACCTTCTGCCTCCCCTGGATTCACCCAAGAATTTCTGAACCATCTTAACGGTGAGTCTTCTGGCCTTTTCTCCCTCACTGTGAATCCTCCTGCTAACAAAACATGCTGTGAAAATTAAGAAAAGCAAACCTTCATAATTGGAGCCTGGAAGGTCTACAGAGGGAGCTCTCAGGCCCTGTCATTCATCCTTAATTACTGCAACAGGAAGAAGGCATTTACAGATCCCAACAGGAAGAAATATACCTTGTATTCGCAAACAAGTGCAGCCACATTACCACTCAAGGAGGAGGGAGGGAAGACTTCCCTTTTGGCCAGCAACAAACCCAGCTAATAGAAAATTCTGCAGTTTAGCAAATGAGAAGCCATTGTCACCTGAATGCTTCCTTTCCTCCACTGAAGTTACACTTGTTCCCGTGCTGATGACTTACCTCCTTGTCCTGCCCTCCTTACCTGAGAAGCCCTCCATGATGTGTAACTCCTTGAAGTATCTCCCTGTCTTCTGAATGAAATGCTGCCTGGTTTCATGAATCATTTACTAGAGTCAATTTATTTTAAATTTGAAGTAAATCTTCAAATTTACTTAGTCAACTTTTGTTTTTTAATGTACTGGTGGCAGCGGTGGGATCTCAAGGGAATTTCTGATGACATTTGGAGACAAGGAGAAACAACTGTGGTGCCCACACATCCTCTGAGTTCACTGTCTTTCTTGCCATTCGTGGAGGTTGTTAGTAAGCTCCTCTTGGTTTGGGTTCCATTCTCTTTGTATTTGTGCCCCTAATCTAGTTGGCTTTCTTTTCAGGGTAGATAGGCTCGGCTGGCAGATCATTCTGCCTGAGGCCAAACCTGTAGCTTATTAAATCAAATTTCCAGTGCACAGTAACATTTCTTGGTGGTTGCCAATCTATTTTTGAGTGGTAAACCCTAGCCCCTAATTTTGTTTGCTAGATTCCAAGTTGGGAACTGCTGACGATGCAGTCTCTATTTCCCCGTGTGTTTGGAATCTGTATCAGCCCAGATTCTGTGCTCAGAACTGTCGGTGGCAGCTATAGTTCCCCATTTTGATGGAGTCATTTTGTAGTCCCGTTTCTAGAGATTTGCTGGTTCTATCCTTTTACCTGATACAAGGTTCTCCGAGAATTGGTGGTTGTGCAGCCAGGACTCATTTTGGCCAGGTCATAGTAGCATCTCTCATGTAGTGCTGATACATTATGGCGCAGGTTTGTTTGTCTTGTTTTTGGGTGACAAACGCTAGCTAAGGAAATGGGAGCCTTACTCCACTGAGCATGCCACCTTTTGGCACACCTGCTTATTTTATATTTTATATGTAAGAACTGTAGACCTCGAGGCTATAGATATTTAGAAAGATGGCAAAATTTTACTAATACTGATCTAGAATGATAGTAGTCATTGTGGGGAGTGTTCCAGTTAGACAAGATTGTTCATTTAAGGAAAACCCTAGAGAGCATAGAATCCCAAATTGGACAAGGTAAATGAGATGCCTACTTTAATTGATATGTTAAAGCTTATAGAAGGTTTCAAGATTCCAAAATAGCTTCATTTAAGGACTCAGTACAAAAAGCTAATGAATGCATTGAAACATATGCATTATCATATGTAAAATAGTTAGCTAGTGAGAAGTTGCTATATAACACAGGGAGTTCAACCTGGTGCTCTTTGTCAACCTAGAGAAGTGGGATGAGTTGGGGAGGGAGGGAGGTTCAAGAAGGGGTGGAGATATATATATACACACACTCATGGCTGGTTCACATTGTAAAACTGTAGAAACCAACACAAGATTGGAAAGCATTTATTCTCCAATTAAAAATAAGTTTATAAAAAATTAAAGAGACAAAATGTACCTAAAACAAAAGACTATAAAGATTTAAATCCTACTGCCCACCCTACCCTGTCTTTTTTCACCTGAGTATGGGAACCCACTTGAGTGTTCTTGCCTGGAGAATCCCAGGGACGGTGGAGCCTGGTGGGCTACTGTCTAATGGGGTAGCACAGAGTTGGATATGACTGAGGCGACTTAGCAGCAGCAGCAGCAGCAGCATTCATGTTTTACTAATTCTCTGTCTGAACTACTTTTCTAATCTAAAGGGTATGTTTAATAATTATCGTTTAAAATAACTGTACCTGAGGTTGCAGGTGAGCCCCCTCAGGTGTTCGTTACTCCTTGGTCAAAACTGAACTGAGCGCTCTAGTCAAAGAATCCTTTAAACCTAAGAAGGAGCCCCCAAAATTCTTTGAAGAGCTAAGAGTCATTGTCAGGGCCTTGACCCCAAACTGCTAGATCTTTCTCAGCTTGTACACATGTTGGCAGGACCAGGGGAGGCCCCCAAAAGGATGGAGCAAGCAAAACAGCAAAATCCTAGGATAATATTCAGGGGTTGGGAAGAATTCCCTGGAGAAGGGCTTGGCAACCCACTCCAGGATTCGTGCCTGAAGAATCCCAAGAGACAGAGGAGAACCGTACTAAAAAGGTGGTGAGCTGCAGTTCATGGGGGCAAAGAGCTGAACACGACTGAGCGACCTAAGCACAGCACAGCAACCTTAAAAGGCTTGCAAAATAACAACTGACTTTTACAAGCCCTCTCTCAAATCTTCCCTGCTCACCATGATCAATGATCGACCTGTTATTCGAGCATACAAACAAAAGAGGGAAGCATCTGTGGCCGTTCGTCAGCTAGTTTGGAAGCTCTCTTTTTACAGCATTTGGGGTTCCGTGTAATAAAAAGGACACTCAGCCAACTTTAGCTGCCCTCTTTGTAAACATATTATCTTCTGAGATTGCTGTTGTTCAGTCACTAAATTCTGTCTAATTCTTTGCGACTTCATGGACTGCAGCACGCCAGGCCTGCCTGTCCTTCACTGTCTCCCTGAGTTTGCTCAAACTCATGTCCATTGAGTCAGTGATGCCATCCAACCATCTCATCCTCTGTTGCCCACGTCTCCTCTTTCCCCCAATCTTTCCTAGCATCAAGGTCTTTTCCAATGAGTTGGCTCTTCAAATTAGGTGGCCAAAGTATTGGAGCTTCAGCACCAATCCTTCCAATGAATATTCAGGGTTGATTTCTTTTAGGATTGACTGGTTTGATCTCCTTGCAGTCCAGGGGACTCTCAAGAGTCTTCTCCAGCACCTCAGTTTAAAACATTAATTCTTTGGCATTCAACCTTCTTTATGGTCCAACTCTCACATCTGCAGAAGACTACTGGAAGAAGTATAGCTTTGACTATAAGGACCTTTGTCAGCAAAATGATGTCTCTGCTTTGTAATACACTCTCTAGATTTGTCATAACTTTTCTTCCAAGGAGCAAGCATCTTTTAATTTCATGGCTTCAGTCACCATTCGCATTGATCTTGGAGCCCAAGAAATGAAATCCGAACCGTATTCACTTTTCCCCCATCTATTTGCCATGAAGTGATAGGACCAGATGACATGATCTTTGTTTTTGAATGTTGAGTTTTAAGCTAGCTTTTCCACTCTCCTCTTTCACTTTCATTAAGAGGAGCTTTAGTTCCTCTTCACTTTCTGCCATTAAAGTGGTGTCGTTTGCATATCTGAGGTTATTGATATTTTCCGAGCAATCTTGATTCCAGCTTTGAGTCATCCAGCCTAACATTTTGTCTGATGTACTTTGCATATAAGTTAAATAAGCAAGGTGACAATATACAGCCTTGACGTACACCTTGCCCAATTTGGAACCAGTCTGTTGTTTCATGTCCAGTTCTAACTCTTGCTTCTTATCTTACATACAGGTTTCTCAGGAAGCAAGTAAGGTGGTCTGGTATTCCCATCTCTTTATGAATTTTCCTCAGTTTGTTGTGATCCACACAGTCAAAGGCTTTAGTGTAGTCAATGAAGCAAAAGTAGATGTTTTTCTGAAATTCTCTTGCTTTTTCGATGATCCAACGGATGTTGGCCATGTGATCTCTGGTTCTTCTGCTTTCTCTAAATCCAGCTTGTACATCTGGAAGTTCTCAGTTCATGGACTGCTGAAGCCTAGCTTGCAGGATTTTGAGCATATTTTGCTGGCATGTGAAATGAGTGCAATTGTACAGTAATTTGAAAAATCTTTGGCATTGCCTTTCTTTGGGATTGGAATGAAGACTGACTTTTTCCAGTCCTGTGGCCACTAGTGCATTTTCCAAATTTGCTGGCATACTGAGTGCAACACTTTAACCGCATCATCTTTTAGGGTTTTAAATCATTCAGCTGAAAATCCATCACCTCCACCTGCTTTATTCATAGTAATTCATCCTGAGGCCCAATTGACTTCACACTCCAGGATGTCTGAATCTAGGTGAGTGACCACACCATCGTGGTTTTCTGGGTCACTGAGAGCTTTTGTGTATAGTTCCCTTCTGTTCACGGGGCTTCTCAAGGCAAGAATACTGGAGTGGGTTGCCATAACTTCCTCCAGGGGATCTTCCCAACCCAGGGATGGAACCCACATCTCTTATGTCTCCTGCATTGGCAGGCAGGTTCTTTACCACTAATGCCACCTGATCGAAATAAATAGGCCATATGAGCCCTCATATCAACCCTGCTTCTCTTTGAGGAAAGATGGTCATCATGCAGATAATTTGACTTAATGATAAATGCATGACAGCTATCATTAAGTCGATTTTAACAAAGCAGGGAAACTAGTTGGGTATGAGCAATGAGAAGTATGTCTGTGATATCAGAAGTCCCCCTTTGGAAAGGGCTGGATATACAATGTGGGATTTTGATGATTGCTGTACACTTGGTGTATGTTAATGCGCACTGATTATTTATGTAAACTTTTTTCGATTCAGATGTGAAGTCCCTTCTGGCCATTTTATTAGACCATGTGTATATATCAAGCATAGATTAAATTATATCTTTTGTAAGATTCCACAGTATTTGAGGCAGTGTATCCTTTTTTAGCCCTATAATGAACATAAAATGGAGCCTTTTGAATTTTGGAAATTGTACATTTTAAAAGAGTTATTTAAACACTGGATCTTCTTAAATAGTTAATCAGTTTAAGCTATGTTACTTAGACATTAAGATTATATCATATGTTGGAAATATGCATAATATCATTTAAGGGCATTACCGCATTTTGAGAAAAAGTAAGTATTTTTTGCAGGGGACCAATAAGGAATAATGCCAGATATAGGATTCATTCGCAAAGCCTACACATAATTTAAGGCTGTTTCATCTGAACATAAAACCCAGGCCTGTCGCAAGCTGTTATGTACAAAATGCTGTGTTAGTTGCACAGCCCCCTGAGAGGTGAGTGAAACTCCACACACCTTGCTGATGGTTTATTTTATTCCTAGAGCCCATTTGCTGCCATCCTTTACCTTGTTTCCAAAGGAAAGAAAGCTGAATCATGAGTTCAGATGATGAAAAGAAAAGAAAAAGAAAAGAAAAAAGTATGATATTGGCACCCTCTGACAGGAAGATGAATAAATGGGACAAATAAGACGCTTTCACTGGAGGTTGGCAGCATTTAACTCATGTTTGGAATTTGTGATTCTCGAAGCCATGGGACAGAGCTCAAGCTAATGAAGATCTGTGGAGGAAAGACTTTGCAGGTCTTCACGTGGAACACTGTGACTCTTCTGTTCAGAGGCAATGGTTACAAAGGACAGAAGGCATGAGCATTTCCCCAAGCAGAGAACACCATTTAGGATAATGCTGACAATGTCTGGATGTCTTCTGGGAGCAGGGGTCAGGGCTGGGCACCATCACTGGTCCTTCTCCTGTGCTGCCAGTTTGGTATCTGACATCAGACCCACCATGAAGGACCTGTCAGTGGGTGGATACTCAGATCCTAAAGAACACCTGTGAGGTGTGTGCTTGGGAGGTCTCACAGAGAGGTCTCTGTGGCATGCTCTGAGCGGTTCTGGGTGAGATTTCTCCGAGTGCGTGTGTGGGAGGTCTCTGTGTGGAGACTCTTAGTGAGGGGACCTCCATTGCTGACTGCTCTGCCCCCTTACAGCAAGAGAAGGGCACAGGGATTTTCCCTTTGTAGTTTCTTGCTGTTCTGTTGGTGTCTCTCTGTGTCGCTTTTCCTCACAGGTGTCTTCAGGGTGAGCTCCCCCTACCCTCAGCACTCACCTCTGGATGCCTCTGAGAGGACCAGGCAGCACCCAGGCTCAGAGTTTCTGCTTGGTGCCTCCCTTTCCTCCGAGCTCTGGAGGCTACTCTGTGCCCTGGGTCCCAGCCGCTCCCTTAGACCCTGTCTGAGCCCGCAATGCTGTGCACACCCTGAGGGATGGGGCCCAGAGGCAAGACCTGGCTCCAGGTAGACCCCTCAGCACAAGCAGACCTGTGCACGGTGCAATGCAGACCTGGACCTGGTCCCGTGTGTGGGGGTCCTAACAGGGCTGGGGGCAGGGCCATTGGAGCTGTCACCTGGATCAGAGGCCCCTCCTGGAGCTGGTCTCTCCACTGCTGTAGTGACTATGACACAGCCCTGAATAGTTCTAGAGAACTGCTCTTGTCTCTGTTGAGAGCCTCCAGGTGCCCTCCCTCCGTCTGGGCTCAGGGAACTAGAGCAGAGCGGAGACTCTGGAGTGAGGCAACCATGAGCCACCAGGCCCCTAACTTCTTTCCTCTGGTCCTGTAGACGGTGGTGGGACACCAATGCTCCTTGGTAAATGCACCGTCTATGGGTGCCTCTGCCACTAACATCCTTCCCCTGCATCCCATCCTAGGGGCACAGCGTCCCCCCCTCAGACCATGAGGTGCCTACAAACACAGTCACGACCATGCTCATTCACTGGGGGAGGTGGGCGCTGTGAGCAGGGCTGTCCTCTCCTCAAGGGCAGGGTGGGACCAGCCCTCAGAGGCCTCCATGCGCCACACTGCACACTCTCAGAGCTGGGAGTGTGTGGTCCTCATTCTTGCTGCTGCTTCAGAGCACGAGAAAGGCAGAGGGAGGGTGACAAACCTGGCCTATCTTGTTCCAGCTACATCTGGGAGAGAAAGGGCCTTCCAGGGCAGCGTCGTCTATCCCACTGTGACATGGGGATGAGGTTTGTCCCACCTCTGGACTCGCCTCCTCATTCTGACATGTGAGTTTGTCCCTGACACTTCCTGAGCCTGAGGGAAATTTCAGCTTCTGAGCACACATCCCCTACCAGCTGCACAATGTCCAGGTGGAGAGAGAGTAGGATAGAACTGAGCAAGATCCTGAGAAGGGGGAGGTCTTTAGGTTTAGTTCACTGTGACATGTTCTAAATGCTGTTGCTTGTTTCTGTCATGCTGGTATCAGGGAAACTGAAGGTGCAGTTAGGGAATTGGGGTGAGGCTGAGTACGCATGCTGGGGTCAACCTCCCTCCATGGCCCCATCCCATCTGGAAGTCAAAGCAGGCACTGGAAGAGCGGACCCTGATCCCTTCCATCCCCCTCAGGTACAGACAGGCTACTACCCCTGCTCATGGGAAAAAACCATTTATTTTCTGAAAGAAAATTTCTGGTAGGAAGAAGCCTTTAGCACACAGAAGATGTGCTAACATGACAGAAAAATGTATTTATCTGCACGGTATGCATTTTTTTCTTGTAGAAGAGTTTTCCTCTCTGAAATGCTGTGAAAAGCATGTTCCACTTCACCAGAAGAGGTGTATTTCTGAAGGAGACCGTGCCTTAGACAGCGGAGGGAATGGCCTGGGACCCTTGTCACTCTTGATCCATGTTGGCAGGCTCTGCCTGGAGGGGAACCTGACTCTCTGGGTGAGAAGGCCCACTTGCTGTTCCTGGGACTTGTCCACTTACTCTTATTTGGAGAGCTATGGCCCATCGGGGCAGCTTGGTGATAAGGGGGTGTATCTCTCCGCATTCTCCTTTGTTCTTGGTAGGAGAGGATTCTATGGTGGCAGTAATGTGGACCTAATGGGTCCTGTAATTCTGCTTTGTACCAATTTAACTCCGAGGCATGAGGTCCATAGTGAAGCACCATCTTCTTTAGGATCTGTCCAACAGCTGTCATGAGAATCTGAGCCTCAATAGCACTGCTGTCCATGGTCAATTTGCTTTTGATTGATTCTGGGCTCTGGACAGTAGCTGTTTCAGGCTTGCCTTTTTGCAGGGGCTCTTCTGGTTCTTTGTATTTATTGGGGAAAATCCACTGCAGAAAGAGCTTAATCCTTTTTTTGAAGTGGCTTTCTGAGGGAACCTGTCCCTTCTTTAGGATTAAATGTCGAAACTTGCTTCTTAGGGATTCTGTTGATTCTTTTGTCTGGCCAGGTTGGCTCATCCCTTGGGGTTGGTAAGCCCTCTGTTCTGCCAGTCCTTTTTTAATCTGTCTTAATTTGGGCCTTGTATATTTCTCTCTCCCATCTTTGGGGACAGACTTCTTGCCCTGCCTCTTATATTTGAGCTGTCGCCTTATGCCCACCTTCTGCCCCTGGCTGCTCCCTTCACTTGGTGTAGAATCATAGAATTTTTGGGAATTGGATGTGTCCCCACGGGATAACATCTGAGAATAGGACAGAGATTCCTGAGAAGCCAAGATGTTTGCGACAAGAAACATATTCGAGTGACAGTCTTTGAGGAGCGTATCAGTGGCACAGTCTTGAAGAAGTACACCAGTTTCACAGTCTTGAAGGAGCACACTGGTGACTCGGCCTTGAGCCTGATGCTGCTGGTCAGTGAACCCTTGGAATTCAAGCTTATGAAACTGTGTCTCAAAGAGTAGATCTGTATTTGAGGCAACAGATTTTGTATCCAGTGAGGGGCTTTTATTGGACCCTGGAGATCGTGATCTCCTGAAATCCATATTAATCGGTAGGGATTTGACCTGCTGACTAGGTTCCCTGGTGCCTTTCCCAGCAGAGTCTCCCTCCACAACCTCTTGGGCCCCGGAAGATGGGGAACATTCATCAAGGTCCACAACTATCACATTAGAGCAAGATTCTGGGGAGGCCTGCCCCCCAGTTCCCTTCTGTGGCTCATTCCAGGCCATTGCTGGACTTGGACTTGTCTCCAGGCTGCCTTGCTCAGTCTCCCGAACAGACTCACTGTGCCACATTCTGCCCACAGACTTGTATGTGGGGGCCTGAGAAGATGGCTTGTCTTCCTGTCCAGTCAGAGGGACATCTGAGGGCTTATGGGTGTCATCAGGTGTGGGTCCTCCCAGATCCCCCCGGGTTTCTTCAGTCGCCTCTGAGGGGACAGGGAGGGGACTCTCCAGTGGGGCAACTGCCTCTGTTGTTATCAGTTTCTCCCCTGCATGGGGCTGGGGAGGTTTTCCCAAGCCCTGGGCTAATAGGGCTGTTGAACGGTCCCCAAACTCACAGGTTTCCTTCAATGTGGGCCCTCGAGCCTTTTTCAACTTCAAGCAAAATATGAACTTGAGGACCTTGAAGAGTAGGCTCCACCTGTGCCTCACCCGAAACCTTGTTATAGCTGCTTCCAGCTCTTGCTCGGTATACGGACTGAGGACAAGAGACTCATGGGAGGTGATCGTGGAGGCTTTCCCATCCTGAGAGGACTGTGGATTTTCTGTCTTCATGGGAGCATTTGTCTCTCCCAGAATGTCTAAAACAAGGCTGTCAGCAAGCCTCGAATGATAGACATTCACAGGGATTTCACTTTCATGGATTTGCTCTGCCTTCCTCTCTATAAGGACTCTTGAGACTTCTGGATGCTTCTTGTCTGGGCTCAACTCGCTTTCTGACTCAGGTTTTGCTCTTGGATCCTCCACTGGAGGGTTGGCTGAGAACATGTGCAGATCTTTTAGGATCCTCCCCATATTCTGCCCCACATCATGGCACAAGTGTGTCCCTGGTAGGATTTGTGCTGGGAACTTGGACCTCATCTTCTGTGCATCCTGGCTGCTTTGGCCTAGGCCTGCAGAGGATCCGAAGGGCTCCTCCCTGCCCTGTGCCTGACTAGGCTTTGGGTATTGATCCTGAGGCTGCATCAGTTTCTGAGATACTTGGATTCTGCAGGGCAGGCCCCCCTGTTGCTGCATGAACCTTTCGGAAATGTGGTGCTCCAGTTTCTCCCGAACCTCAGGGCTGATCAAATACTCAGGAAGGATGGAGACAGCACTGTGGGTCTGGGACGACCTGTGGGCCTGGGAAGGCCTGGTCTCCTGGGGGAGGTTGGGAGTGACCTGGCTAAAGACTTGCTGACAATTTTTAACCAAAGAGGGTAGAGTTATCCCTCTTTCTAGTTGTTTTTTCCAAAAGTGACATTCGAGGTTTTCAATTGCTTTTGAACTGAAAGATGGTGCGTTATTTTGGACTGTAGGGCAAGATGTTTCAAAGGAGCCAATCCGGTATTGAGAAGATGATGACTGGACTAGGAGAGAGGGTAATAGATGGACAGTGGTTTTTAACTGAGCCTGAGGTCGTGGATGATATCGGGGTATGATTGGAGTCAAGGATTGGGGTTGGGCCTGGATCTCCACGTGAGCCCAAGGAGGTTGTTGAAACTGGGGCATGGTTGGAGTTGAGGGTTGTTGGTTATCCTGGATCTCCATGGAAACCTCAGATGGTGGTGGACATTGAGGCATGGTTGCAGTCCATGGTACCAGTCGGGCCTGGGTCTCCATGTGAACCCAAACAGGTGGTTGAAACTGGGGCATATTTGGAGTCCAAGGTAGGGGTTGGTTCTGAGTCTCCATGTGAGCTCGAGATTGTGGTGGTTGACACTGGGACCTGGATGGAGTCTGGAGTAGGGTTGGAACCTGGGTCTCCATGTGAGCCCGCGGTGGTGGTTGAAAATGAGGCATGGTTTGAGCCAAGGGTTGAGATCGGACCTGGGTCTCCACGTGAGCTCGAGGCGGTGGTTGACGTTGGGGCGTGGTTGGAGTCCAGGGTTGGGGGCGGGCCTGGTTCTCCATGTGAGTCTGAGGTGGTGGCTGAAAGTGAGGTATGGTTGGAGCCAAGAATTGCGGTCGGGCCTGGGACTCCATGTGAGCCCGAGCTGCTTGTTGCGAGTGTGGCATGGTTGAAGCCAAGCTTTTGGAGCTGGGCTGGGTCTCCATGGAAACATCAGATGATGGTTGACATTGGGGCATGGTTGGAGTCAAGGCTAGGGGTCGGGCATGTGTCTCCATGCGAGCCCGAGGTGGTGTTTGAGAATGAAGCATGGTTGAAGCCAAGATTTTGGAGCTGGGCTGGGTCTCCATGGAAGCCTCAGATGATGGTTGACATTGGGGCATCATTGAAGTCAAAGGGAGGGGTTGGGCCTGCATCTCCATGTGACCCAGAGGTGATGGCTGCAACTGGGGCATGGTTGGAGTCAAGGATTGAGGTTGAGCCTGGGCTACAGTGTGGGTCAAGTGCTTGGCCAATGACAGTGGTGAAGTTACTTTAGGTGGAATTTGGAATGGTTTGGCTTTAGAGCAATGATTAAATAAGACAGGGCATAACTCTAGAGCTGACCCAGGTACTGTGACAGCAGCTACGAGAGACTCACTGTGCAGAAAGGGGAGACCCCAGAAGAGCTGGCTGCTTGTCTTCAGTAGATGGTCCCCCAAAGAGTCAGGATATCGGGGCTTCTCGGCACCAAAGAGCTGTTCAAGTTTGCCTTTTATGCGCCAGAAGTGTTGGTGACCCAAGCTGTCCTGTTTGTGACTCAGTGATTCGATCCTCTTCCCCAAAGAATTCAGGTGGTAGCCTGTCTCCTCCTCTTCTTTCTCCTTCGAAAACTTCAGTACCACTCTCTTGGTGATTAGTATCTCCAGCAGCTCCTTGACATCAGGGTTGACAAAAGCGAGGCTACCAGCCTCTACCTGCCTGTTTCTGGGATTTCCCCAGAATGAGGCCTCTGGTGGGTAGAGGGGAAGTCTTTCTTTCTGAGACTCTAAGTGTGTCGAGGTGGAGAAGCTCCAGGCTTTGTCTGCTTCCTGCCACCAGGCCAGGGCTGATCCAGGACTGTTTGAATGGACAAGCCCAGAGTTGGCTGGTCTCCAAGGGGAGTGTGGAGATGACCTGTGTCGGATGGTGCCCAGTGTGAGTGCCGTGGAGTCACCCTGAGTGGGACTCATCATGGAGCCTGATGGTGGTGGGGCAGAGCAGGGTGCTGGAGGTAGAGAGCAGGCTCTCGCATGAGGGGGGCTTGGTGGGAAAGGGGAAGGAGCCAGTGGCCAGGGTGAGAGGCTGTCCAGGGGAAATAAAGGCTCTGGTGTTGGAGAGGCACTCAGGGATGACTCTGAGTAAGTGGAAACTGAGCCTGGAGAAATGGTAGAAGCCCAAGGTAGAGGCTGCTTGGTCAGAGGAGCTGGGAAAGTGGTGGGAGCTGCCTCTTCCCTGCATGGTTGGTGGGCTCCAGCAGGCACTGCTTTGTAAATCTCACCAGGTGAATCTTGACATGAGACCTGATGAAAGCTGCCCTTGCCAGGGAACCTCCCCAGATGTCTGTAGGAGACATGAAGAACAAGCTTCAGCCAGGAGCCAGGAGGACCAGACAGGCCAGGCAGGGGTGGACATCTGCACCCCATAGCCCTGCAAGGCCCCAGTGCTGACTTCACAGTACTCCTGCTGCTCCTCACCCCAGGATGTTAGCCATACCCCGGCCCCGGGACTCCTCCTCCCAGCTCAGCCCCAGGCTGCCAGTATCCCTGGGTTCACACCATAGGCTCTAGGAGGAAGAATCACCTAGAAAGAAAGGGTAGATTCTCTACCTTTGCAGAAGTGAAGTCAGGTCCCACACCTCTTCCAGTGCGTCCAAGCAATCTCTGCAAGCTGGAAATCAGCAGACTGGGTCATGGTGGTGAAGATAGGAGCCTAGGGGTCTTATAGGAAGTTGAGTGCACTCTCTTTATGGGGACACCATTGGCATAGTGGAGCCCAAGCACCAGTGTCCAACACCACATGATCCCTGAGTGTGATGGTGAAGCTCGTGAAATGGTTTATCACTTAAAACTTTTTCCATATCCTTTACTCCTTGCTGCCCTCACAACCTACCTGTAGGCGAAATGTGCAGGCATCACTTTGCAGTTGAATGTGAGCCAAGTTAAACCATGTGTCCTACGTTTCCTGGAAGGCTCACTTCCCAGTCCAGGTGCTATTAGTCCAATGCACCCCACATGCCCTTTTGGTACAGAGTCTTTTCCAGGCCCCTCATAGCTTCACTCTACACATTGGTTCTGGGAAGTATCTGGATTCTGCTCTACTTCCCACAAGCCTCCCTGGGGGTTCTGTTTCTCAAGGGAGGAGTCCTGCCACTGGCCCCCCTCAGAATCCGTTCAACTGAGCCCCATGGCCAAAGAGATAGAGACTAGCACTTTAGGCCCTCATAGCTGGATGTCAGGACTCACCTTTCAAAGCTTTATTTCTCTTGCTGATCCTGCCTCTTCGCCTTCGTTCCATTCGAAGCTGAGAGAGAGAGAAAATGAGGACTTAAGACCCAAATCTCAGTCCCCTCTCGCTAGACAAGCATCAGCCACTAGTGTCCATACATAATATGACTATCTACATTTCAGTGACAGAGCTCTGTGATTTTTCTTTCCTTTCACTCATTCTTAAAGTGGATAAAATATTTTCTGTTTTCCTTCTTTGAAGAACAAAAGATGACTTTCAATGTGAGATGCACTCTGTACTTCTTTCGTCACTGTTCCTCTGCTCAAGAAATTCACAGATTCTCAGACTGTGGGTGAATCTGAGTTCCATCAGGTAGATTTCTGCTTCCTGATACCAGCCCTGTCCCCCAGCCCCTGTTCTGAGGCTCTCAGGCTCTCAGCACTGCCAGCAGATCAGTCCTGAGACGCTGTTCATAGCTGCTGAACTAGGGCTCAGAGTCCTGCGCTCTGGCTGAGGTTGAACTAAGTATCCAGTCCTCAGCCTTTGTCGCTTTGTTTGGACATGCCCTGGAGCCCCTACCACACCTGGACAACTGATCTGAGATCTTTGGGTAGAAATCCTAGTGTTCACTCTATCTTCTGCCCAGCGTGGTTTGTGCCTAAAGGCATAATGTTCTATTCTTCCTTGAAAATAGATGTCCTGTTCTTTCCCACCTTAAGAATCTCTGGTTGATTTCACACCAGTCAGAATGGCTGCTATCCAAAAGTCTACAAGCAATAAATGCTGGAGAGGGTGTGGAGAAAAGGGAACCCTCTTACACTGTTGGTGGGAATGCAAACTAGTACAGCCACTATGGAGAACAGTGTGGAGATTCCTTAAAAAACTGGGAATAGAACTGCCATATGACCCAGCAATCCCACTGCTGGGCATATACACCGAGGAAACCAGAATTGAAAGAGACGCGTGTACCCCAATGTTCATCGCAGCACTGTTTACAATAGCCAGGACATGGAAGCAACCTAGATGTCCATCAGCAGACGAATGGATAAGGAAGCTGTGGTACATATACACAATGGAATATTACTCAGCCATTAAAAAGAATACATTTGAATCGGTTCTACTGAGATGAATGAAACTGGAGCCCATTATACAGAGTGAAGTAAGTCAGAAAGAAAAACAACAATACAGTATACTAATGCATATATATGGAATTTGAAAGATGGTAACGATAACCCTATATGCGAGACAGAATAAGAGACACAGATGCACGGAACAATTTTATGGACTCTGAGGCAGAAGGTGAGGGTGGGACGTTCTGGGAGAATAGCATTGAAACATGTATATTATCATATGTGAAACAGAACACCATTCCATGTTCGATGCATGTGACAAGGGCTCAGGGCCGGGGCAATGGGATGATCCAGAAGGATGGGATGGGGAGGGAGGTGGGTGGGGGGTCCAGGAAGGGGAACACATGTAAACCCATGGCTGATTCATGTCAATGTATGGCAAAAACTATTACAATATTGTAAAGTAATTAGCCCCCAACTAAAATAAATAAATTTATAAAAAAAAAAAAAAAAGAATCTCTGGTTGATTTAGAAAAGTAGAAATAATAATAAAAAAGATTCTATATGCTTGTGAGTCTGGATCAAGGGTTCCTTACCTTCCTGATGTTTCCATGTTTCCTAGGCGGAGGAAAGAATGGGTTATTCTCGAAGTAGGGAAGGATCAGGAAAAAAAGCCCCAGTCCACACAGAAAGGCGAGGATGGTATCGATCGCCCAGAAAGGGGAGCTGGAGTTCAGCCAGCTATCAAAAATGCTTTTCAGAGAAAAGAGAGGATTCTCCTTCATCTGAATCATACTGTTACCCTCAGGCAACTGAGCACAGGGTGTGCACTTGGGGACTAAAGTACTATGCTCACATCATAGAGATGTGGTCTGGTCACAAAGGGCCTTTGGGGTAAAAGGGAGTAGCAGAGGAGGAGGATAGACTATAGCCCCTCCCTAACCATCTGGCCCCACAGCTTCATTCATTTCCCTTCCTCTGAGCCTTCCCCTCCTACCTTCCCATCCTGTTAGGGACATTAGTCAAGTGTTGCTTCTTTCCACCTAGAGCTCAGAGAATTCCTCATGCCTTTGATATCATTGCTTGAGTCCCATCAATACTTTAAAAAAACTGGAGTTCTCCCTGTTCAGTTCAGTTCAGTTGCTCAGTCGTGTCCGACTCTTGCGACCCCATGAATCGCAGCACGCCAGGCCTCCCTGTCCATCACCAACTCCCCGAGTTTACCCAAACCCATGTCCATCGAGTCGGTGATGCCATCCAGCCATCTCATCCTCTGTCGTCCTCTTCTCCTCCTGCCCCCAATCCTTCCCAGCATCAGGGTCTTTTCCAATGAGTCAACTCTTTGCATGAGGTGGTCAAAGTATTGGAGTTTCAGCTTCAACATCAGTCCTTCCAATGAACACCCAGGACTGATCTCCTTTAGGATGGAATGGTTGGATCTTCTTGCAGTCCAAGGGACTCTCAAGAGTCTTCTCCAACACCACAGTTCAAAAGCGTCAATTCTTTGGCACTCAGCTTTCTTTATAGTCCAACTCTCACATCCATACATGACCACTGGAAGAACCATAGGCTTGACTAGATGGACATTTGTTGGCAAAGTAATGTCTCTGCTTTTTATTTATGTATTTTTTAAATTTTTTAAAATTATTTTATTTTCTATTTTTTATCTTTACAATATTGTATTTGTTCTGCCATACATTGACGTGAATCCACCATGGGTATACATGTTTTCCCCTTCCAGAATCCCCCTTCCACCTCCCTCCCCATCCCATCCCTGCGGGCCTTCCCGGTGCACCAGCCCCGAGCACCCTGTATCATGCATTGAACCTGGACTCGCGATTCGTTTCACATATTTTAATTTACATGCTTCCATGTCATTCTCCCATATCGTCCTGCCCTTGCCCTCTCCCATACAGTCCATAATACTGTTCTATTTTTCTGTGACTCTTTTGATGTCTCTCATACAGGGTTATCTTCACCAATTGACTAAATACCATACATGTGTGTTAGTATACTGTATTGGTGTTTTTCTTTCTGGCTTACTTCACTCTATATAATAGGCTCCAGTTTCATCCACCTCATTAGAACTGATTCAAATGTATTCTTTTTAATGGCTGAGTTGTCTCTGCTTTTTAATATGCTGTCTAGGTTGGTCATAACCTTCCTTCCAAGGAGTAAGCATTTTTTAATTTCATGGCTGCAGTCACCATCTGCAGTGATTTTGGAGCCCAGGAAAATAAAGTCAGCCATTGTTGCCACTGTTTCCCCATCTATTTCCCATGAAGCGATGGGTCCAGATGCCATGATCTCTGATTTCTGAATGTTGAGCTTTAAGCCAACTTTTTCACTTTCCTCTTTCACTTTCATCGAGAGACTCTTTAGTTCTTCCTCACTTTCTGCCATAAGAGTGGTGTCATCTGCATATCTGAGGTTATTGATATTTCTCCTGGCAATCTTGATTCCAGCTTGTGCTTCCTCAGTTACATGTATTTTTAAAAATTAGAGACACCTGTTCCCCAATGTTCATTGCACTGTTTACAATAGCTAGGGCTTGGAAGCAACCTAGATGTCCATTGGCAGATGAATGGATAAGCAAGCTGTGGTACATATACACAATGGAATATTACTCAGCTATTAAAAAGAATGCATTTGAATTAGTGCTAATGAGGTGGATGAAACTGGAGTCGATTATACAGAGTGAAGTAAGTCAGAAATAAAAACACCAATGCAGTATATTAACACATATATATGGAATTTAGAAAGATGGTAATGATGACCCTATATGCAAGACAGCAAAAGAGACACAGATGTAAAGAACAGACTTTTGGACTCTGTGGGAAAAGGTGAGGGTGGGATAATTTGAGAGAATAGCATTGAAAAATGTATATTACCATATGTGAAATAGATCGCCAGTCCAGGTTCAATGCATGAGACAGGGCACTCAGGGCCGGTGCACTGGGACGACCCTGAGGGATGGGATGGGGAGGGAGGTGGGAGGAGGGTTCTGGATGGGGGGCGCATATGTACCCATGGCTGATTCATGTCAATGTATGGCAAAAACCACTACAATATTGTAAAGTCAGCAGCTTCCAATGAAAATAAATTAATTTACAAAAAAAATTATTGTTTTAACAATAGGTGAGGCATGGAAAAAACCTAAGTGTCCACTGATGGATGAATGGATAAAGAAGTTATGGCATATATATTAAACAAAATATTATTCAGCCATAAAAAAATGAGGAAAGCCTACTATTTGTGACAGTGTGGATAGAATTTGAAGACATTATGCTAAGTGAAATAAATCAGATAGAGACGGCAAAGACTATACAATCTCACCTTTTTGTGAGATCTAAAAGAAATATGAACAAAAACACCCAAACTCATAGAAAAAGAGATCTGACTCATGGTTAGCAACGGTGGAGTTTCGAGGGGGAAGCAATTGTAGAAAGGTAGTGAAAAGGTACGAGCTTTCAGTTATAAGATAAACAAGTACTAGAGATGTAACATACAACATGATGACTATAGCTCACCCTGCTGTATGATACATAAGAAACTTCTTAAGATGGTAGACCCTAAGAATTCTTATCACTAGGAGAAGCTCTTTTTCTCAATTCTTTTCTTTTTATTGTATGTGAGAATGGAAGTCAGTTGAACCAATTGCAGTAGTCATTTCACAACATACGTAAATAAAGTCATCATTCTGTATGCCTTAAACATATACAGTGATGTATATTAATTATTTTTCAATAAAACAGGAAATTAAAAGAAAAATCTGACACAATTGCAGACTTCCGACTTACAGAACCGAGATTACAAATGGATGTTTTTATAAGCCACTATGCTGTTCTCAGTTGCTAAGTTGTGTCAGACTCTTTGCGACCCTATGGACTGTAGACTGCCAGGCTCCTCTGTCCATGGGATTTTCCAGGCAAGAATACTGGAGTGGGTTGCCATTTCCTCCGCCAGGGGATCTTCCCAACTCAGGGATCAAACCCATGTCTCCTGCGTTGGCAGGCAGATTCTTTACCACTGAGCTACCTGGGAAGCCATAAGCCCCTATATATTTGTTGTAATTCCTTACAACAGCAATAGAAAAATACCTTATTTTAAGTAAAAATGAGAAGGCACGGGGGTAATGAGCAGGGAACTGGCATGACTCCTGCTTTAAAGCAAATACTCAGACAGCTATATGGAGAGTAACATAGAGCATATGAGGTGGGAGCTGAGATCAGTCTGGAGGTCTAGGGAAGAAGGACCAAGGGGTAGTAGTGGGAAACCTACCAGGTGCCAGGCCCAGCCAGGGGCATGGCCTGGGAAGTTAAAACAAGAAAGACAGGGTCCCTGTTCTCAAGGAGGAACTAGTCTGTGTGTGTGTGTGTGTGTGTGTGTGTGTGCGCACACACATGTGTGTGTCTGTGTGTGAACTGTGGTATACATTTGTTGTGTGTGTGTGTGTGTATGCATGTGAAGTTTGGTATACATGTGTTATGTGTGTGTGGTGTGAGAATTCTGGGGACCTAGTTGTTTGTCTTTGATTATTGAGTGTTAACTGATACACTAATAGGCAAGGAACAGGGATACTGGAACAACCCCTCCAATGAAGCAGCGTCTATTCAAAATGCCTGTAGCACCTCTGTAGAGAAATACCATACCAAATTACGACCCTACAAATAATTACAAATAAATATTCTTTCCCTCCCGAATTTGGCATCATAAGCATTTCACCAAGTCGTAAACTCTCCTTTCTTTAGTGAGGACTCTTCGCTCATAAGTTTTGGTCTATTTTTCTCCTCTTTCAATCTTAAGAAATACAATTTTTCCCTGTTACTCAGCTTGCCGAATAAGCCTACAAATTAGATAGATGACCTGAGCCGGGAGAAACCCAAAGTGAGCTCCGGAGAGTGAAACCCTCTAAAGTTGTAATCATTCTAAACTGATCGGGCAGACTCAGAGGTCAGAGGTCATATGTGAGTTTTCTTTCCACTTTTCCCAAGCGCCTCCTGTGGCACTGGGAAATCAGAGAGTTTGTCAGTGACCTGGAAGGAGCTGGGCCCAATCTTGACCTTTGAGTTGCATCAAGTCATCTCAGATCTATGGTTGATTTAAATCTTGGAATCAAGAACCAGAAAGACTTCAAGAACTGATTCTTGATTCCAAAGTCAAAGATTCCCAGACTTCAGAGCTTTACACTTAGGGAACACCAAAGCTTTAGAATCATACACTTTCAGAACTAGAACTAGAGTGGTCCAGCCCTCTGGAAATGAAGTATAGTGGGACCCCTCAGGTGGAGACACACCTCCCTTCTTTGCTCCTCTGTCCTTCTCCCCTTCCTCCTCCTCCCCATTCTCATCGCCCTCAACTCCCCCATACTTCCTCACTTTCCTCGTTGAGCATCCCCCAGCCAGTTATCCAGCAGGATGAGTTACTGGGGAGCTTCATGCCAGGGACTGGAAGGCAGGCAGGGATGATGTAGGGGGTGAAGTTCACAGGAAAGAGCAGCTGCAACATGGCAATATCACTCCCGAAGGGATGTAACTTCTCGAAGTCTGGGTGTGTGATAATCCGGCTCACGGATACCACCCGGGTCTGAGGGGTGTGCTGGTACAGCCTGGTGCTTCCTGACAGAACCCGGTAATTCCCCGGGGCTTTGGATTCCCTGGAGAAGGAAAGGCGCTCTGTCACCATCATCTCCAAGTGGGGACTAGCTCCTTCCCTGCATCCTCATCTAACTGCCCACACCCCTCTGGACCCCTCCACCCCACATGACACCAGACAGCCTTTGTCTCCCCATTTCTAATGTTCAGGAGCCCTTCTTTCTTGAGGCTAATTGATACCCTACTTACAGTTTCAGACATATGGCTGGCTTCTCCATGACACACTAGAATTGCAGAAGCACTGCCTTGTTCTGGAAAGGTCCTCGGTGGGGTCATCAAATGAAGGCCTTTTGATTGTACACAGCAGGCATTCTGGCTCAGTCCCAGCTCTAACATTACCCTTCCTGAGACTCCATACAACCTACCTTCTGGCCCCATACTCTTGCTAACCATCCCTTTTCTTTAAACTTATCCATGCCCAAGGCCTGCTTCTCCACTTAGTTCCAAGGACAAAAGATTTGTTAAATCAATGAGCAAATGGGTGCAGGAAATGGAACCTTGCCTGGTTCCTCCACCACAGGTGCTGAAACTTCCCACCTCCTTGACTGTCCTCATGGCTCATCTACTTGGAGACCCGCTCTCATGTTCCCCTCACCCAACCCTTCCCCTCCAGCAAGCCCTCCCTCTCCACAGCCCTTCTCCTGAACCCCCCACCCCATTTGCTCTGCCCTTCTCATCCATGCTGGGCTTTCTCTTCCGACAGGATGGAGACATGGTGAGGTGGGATTTGCCATCCCTGATGCCACCAAGGGGCTTGCACGGAGCATGGCACAGAGTGGGCGCCAATAGACTCTGAGCTCTCAAAGCTCCAGTGCCCACACATGTGCTATGATGCCTGAACTCCCTGGTGACCCCTCATCTGTTCAGAAGCCTGGCACTGAGCCAGCCCCACAGGGCTAGGTGAATTGGACTCCTGAGCGGCCTTGTCACGCTCCCAGGGAGCCCACCTCCCCCTTATGCAGCCTGGCACCACGGCTGCCTGCATGCACGCCAGTGACCATGACTCCTCCCGTGCACACAGTTTCTCAGGACAAATAAGAAGAATCGCCCAGCTGCTGGTCACACATGAGGTCCCAGGCCCCTGCCGAGAGTTTGACACCTGGAAATAAGGGGACACTGAGAAGAAGCTGTGATCTGAGATGGGTCCACACCACAGGGCAGTGAGGATGGACACTGTCAGTCTCCTGAGGCACACCTGTGTTGCGGAACAGATACAGGGGCCAAGGGCGGAGCATGAGGAGGATCTGGGCAGGTGAGCGGGGAGGACAGTCCAGGTGGAGGGTACACAGGCCAAAGGCTGGAGTGAAACACCTCTGAAGGCCACACAGTGCCCAGAGGAAAGCCCAGAGGAGCTAACGTGGGACAACCATCATTCCTTTTCTCGTCTTCCCCTGCATCGCCCTCCCCTGCCAGAGCCTGTGCTGGCAGCCTAGGAAGGAGACTCACTTGACAAAGCAGTGGGCGGTGGTAAGGAGCCAGCTGGAGTTAATGAGGACAGCTCCACAGACGTGCGAGCCCTGGGACTGCAGGCTGGCCTGCCACGGCCATTGGCCAGCCTCCACGTCCCGGCCACCGTAGATCCTCCCCATCACCTTGGATTTCCCACACACTGTGGAAACTCCTCTGCCACCTACAATAGAGACACTGTTGGCGCCCCAAAAGTCACAACCAGGAAGGCCTCCCCGCTTCATAGATGGGAAACCAAGGCCAGGCGTCCAGTGGCCTAGCCAAAATGACAGGACTCTGCCTTCACTGGCTGCCACTGAGGAATGGAGAGCAGAGCACAACAGAGAAAGCCCTGTGGGGATGAGGACCCAGGGGTCTGGTGGGGTGGGGCAAGGAGGGACCAGCTCACAGGAGCATCTCCAGGCAGATGGACATCCTTGAGCAACGCTGCCAAGGGCTGGCTGCACACATCACAGACCTTATTTCTGTCAACTAGCTGCCTCAATGCCTTGTCTTGTAGATCAAAGAACTAAAGGTCTCAGAAGTTGCCAACATTACTTTCTCAAGATCATGGCTTGTAAGGGCCTGTGCTCCCTCCACGTTACCCCATGTCTTAGGGAGGGAGATTTGCAGGCTGATGTCTGTTGTGCTGTGTGATCTGGGGCAAGTCACACCCTTCTTTGACTCTGCAGGAGTCTCCATTTCTAAAAGAAGGAATGGGTTAATGAGGACAGCCCTGGTTCTAGGACTCACACCTGGGAGGGCAGGGGTTGCCCAGGCCCTCTGAGACCGGGCATCCTGGTCTAGGGCCTGGGCTCCCAGGGCCTCAGTGAGCGGAATGAGACCCCTGATCCCTGGACTCAGGCCCATTCACTCAGTAGTCCTAGTGCTTCCCTCCACCCAGCCTCCAACCTCAGGGCCAGACCCTGTTAGTCCCCACTCCCAGAGACCCACAAAGGGCCTGGGTCTTTTCCCACCCAGAGGCCTCAGAGTGGAGGGCCTGAGCCACCTGTGTGGAGGGGATCTCTGGGCTGCCTGGTTGGAGGGAAGGGCAGAGAAACGATGAGACTTATTGGCTCAGGACACCCAGGCCCTGGTCACAGCCGGCCACCCTCAGGCCCTGTAGCCTAGGGGATCTTGGCCCGAATGGAGGCCCCAACGAACCCGTAGCTTCCGGGGCCAACCGCTGCGCTCGCCAAGTCCGAACGCCGCCCCTCAACGCTCGCCCTTCGTCTGCAGTTGGGCCAGGGGCGGCCGTGGCTGGGGACCCTCGCAGCTCCGGGGTGGCCACGTTCAGCAGCAGCAGCCACAGAAGAGACGCAGACTTGCCAAGCACTTGGGTGAGTCCCGCCTCCCTGCCCATTGCCGGGGTTACTGAACCCACCCTGACCCCACCCTGCTCTGGCCCCGCCCCAGACCAACCCCAATCCCACCCTGATCTTCTTAATAACTTGATAAACAACTCTACTTCAACATAATTTTTAAACCATGAAGTTCATTTATACAAAGGACAAGTCAATGATTTTCACTAAATGTTTTAAAAACTTATTGATTTATACTTAAATAAACCTTTTATTTTAGAATAGTTTTAGATGTATGGAAAAACTGCGATGATAATACAAGGAGTTCCAATATTCCCCCTCACCCTGTTTCCCCTAATGATAAGATCTTTGTATTACTCTGGCACATTTGTCACAACTACTGAGCCAATACTGATACATTAATATTAACCTAAGTCCATTCTTTCTTTATTTTTTTTCAATCTTTTAAGTTTAAGGTGCATAGCATAGTGACTTGGAGAAGGAAATGGCAACCCACTCCAGTATTCTTGCCTGGAGAATCCCAGGGACAGAGGAGCCTGGTGGGCTGCTGTCTATGGGGTCTCACAGAGTCAGACATGACTGAAGTGACTTAGCAGCAGCAGCGGCATAGGTACAAAATTTAAGAAATAGGAAAAAAAAATGTGTTTCCCAGTGATGACAAGTCAGGAATTACTCTAACAAGTTTCCTGTATAATATAGAGCAGTGTTAATTATATTCATCATGTTGTGTATTACATTCCTAGTATTTATCTTATAACTGGAAGTTTGCTTCTTTGACTATAGCTATAATTCCTACCTCCCCATTCTTGGCTTCTCGTAACCACAAATTTGACATCTCTTTTTCTGTGAATTTGCTTGTTTTTGAAGTATAATTGACCTACAATGCTGTTAGTTGCTGGTACACAACATAGTGATTGGATATTTCTACACATTTCAAAATAATAGGTATAGTTATGATATGTCACCATATTCCCCACAGTGTACATTGCTTACCCATTTCATACTCATTTATTGGCAATTGGAACTTCAAAAAAATACGTTTATTTATTTATTCTTTTTGGCTGTGCTGGGTCTTTGTTTCTCCACAAGGGATTGTCTAGTTGTGGAGAGCAGGGGGTACTCTTTGTTGGGGTGGGCAGGCTTCTCATTGTGGTGGCTTCTCTTGTGGAGCACATTTTCTAGGGCGTAGAAGCTTCAGTAATTGAGGCGCACTGTCTTAGTTACCCCATAGCATGTGTTATCTTCCTAGACCAGGGAGCGAACACACGTCTGCTGCATTGGCAGGCAGATTCTTAATCACTGGCCACCACGGAACTCTGGGAACTGGAACTTTGTACCTCTTAATCTCCCTCAGCTTTTGCTTTCTTCCTCCCATCCCTCTCCCTTCTGGTAAGCACGTGTTTGTGTCTATAACTCTGTTTATGTTTTGTTATGTTTGTTCATTTATCTTTTAGATTCCACAAGAAGTGTAATCATACAGTACTTGTCTTTGTCTGACTTATATCACTTAGCATAATAGTTTCTTGGCTTCCCAGGTGACACTAGTGGTGAAGAACCCACCTGCCAATGCAGGAGACACAAAAGAAGCAAGTTCTAACTTTGGGTAGTGACGATCCCCTGGAGGAGGGCATGGCAATTTACCCCCAGCTGCCCCAGCCCAGTGTTCTTGCCTTGAGAATCCCATGGACAGAGGAGGCTGGTATGCTTTGGCACTCAGCTTTCTTTATAGTCCAACTCTCACATCCATACATGACTACTGGAAAAAGCATAGCTTTGACTAGATGGACCTTTGTTGACAAAGCAATGTATCTGCTTTTGAATGTGCTGTCTAGACTGGTCATAGCTTTTCTTCCAAGGAGCAAGTGTCTTTTAATTTCATGGCTGCAGTCACCATCTGCAGTGATTTTGGAGCCCCAAATAAATAAAATCTCTCACTGTTTCCATTGTTTCCCCATCTATTTGCCATGAAGCAATGGGACTGGATGCCATGACTTTAGTTTTCTGAATGTTGAGTTTTAGCCAGCTCTTTCACTCTCCTCTTTCACTTTCATCAAGAGGCTCTTTAGTTCTTCACTTTCTGCCATAAGGGTGGTGTCATCTGCATATCTGAGGTTATTGATATTTCCCTTGGCAATCTTGATTCCGGCTTGTGCTTCATCCAGCCCGGCATTTCGCATGATGTACACTGCATATAAGTTAAATAAGCAATATATGTGGACGGACCCTCATCATTCTGAATCATTGCATTGTTCCTACCAGGTGGGTCAAAGAATTCCCATCAAGGTTGGGGATTCTCAGCAGAAATCATGTGTATGGATAGAGGAGTGTGTGCACCTTAGGCTAGTGGGCACTCCTTCAGCATTTGTGTGGTCCTAGCATTTGGGCCCCTGGAAGGGTGGGTCTGGTGGACAGATGGCATGCAGAGGAGAACGTTTAGAGGTGTGTTGTTGGTGTAGCAGGCAGCAGTCAAAAGTCATGGTGCTCCCTGGATAAGAGGTCAGATAACCAAGTGCTCTCTCAGGAAAAAGCCCTGAGAGTCGGTTGGACAGCTCCAGGTTTTGCTGGCTATTCTATGGCACAGCTGATGGGCAAGGACAACTCCACATTGGGTCCAGGTGGTGAAAGTCTACACAGTCTTGTGTTCCCGAACCCAACTGCCCCAGGAGACGTGGGGGCTATTGAGTATCAATCTGGTCAGCTGTATCGCTAGGTCTCAACAAACCAGTGTATGTGTGCTCAGTCATGTCTGACTCTTTGAGACCTCATGGACTGCAGCCTGCCAGGCTCCTCTGTCCACGGGATTTCCCAGGCAAGAATACTGGAGTGCATTTCCATTTCCTCCTTCAGGGGATCTTCCTCACCCAGGGACCGAACTCAGGGATCCAGGGATCAATCTGCACGGCAGGTGGATTTTTTCTGGTAAGGTACCAGGAAAGGCCCTCAACTAGCCTAGCTCCATGGAAACCTAACTTCTCAGGACCTCTGGGGATCAGTGAACTGACAAGGACGAAGGTGGGTGTTTTGCAGAAAGTTTTCACTTTCGTCTCAGGTTCAAAGAATTTGTTAACAAAATAAGCCACTTGTTATACACGAAGAAACAATAACAAAATTTATTAGAGAATTATCTAGCTTTCTTTCAATATACTAATGTTACAAGAAAAGAGAAATAGAAACAGCAGAGGATATATCACCAAACTGGATTTTGACCAACATCCAGAATTAAACAGTACTGGGAAGTCCCTTGACATAGCACATCTGGAGTCCCCGTTAGGAAAAGTTCCCAGGCAATGCATCTGCTCCGAGTGAGACTTCAAATATTGCACTTTGGGATTCCAGTTTATAATCCCAGGATGCAAACTGATACCGTCATCAATCTGTGAGCAATTGCAGCTAAATTTCATGTTAATGCTATTTGTTTGTCGTGTAAAACTTGGAATATTGTTAGGCCTGGGGCTTGGTTGACCTGTGTCCCTCGGGGGCTCAACAACTTCAAGACTTGTCTCCTATCTTGTCTATGGTTCTGCAATGCTTGCACTCACAATAGACAATCAGGGCACTCACAGTCAGGGCAGTGTCCAGGCAAGTTAGAAGCAAGGTCAGAGGCCTGATCTGCTTTGTCTCTGAAGCCTGAACAAGACTATTTATTTAATTTCCCTAGTAGTGAGGAGGCTTTGTCCCTGAGAGAGAGCATTGAGGACTAAGAATTGGGGAGCCTGGGGAGTCCCACTCTGAGGAAATATGGCTCTGATGTTCCCAAATCCTTTAGACATGTTCTTTGTTCTTTTGTGAAGGCTTAGGATTCTTCTAGCAGAGGGAAGCTCATCTCAGTTTCATGTTTCTTTGATAGGATGAAATGACCCCTCCCCCCTTTTTTTAACTATTCAACAGGAAGCTGCCACACCATCAGATGGAGCCATGTGATCAGTGTGGACACCAGCTGACCCAACAGCTACCTTCTGCCTCCCCTGGATTCACCCAAGAATTTCTGAACCATCTTAACGGTGAGTCTTCTGGCCTTTTCTCCCTCACTGTGAATCCTCCTGCTAACAAAACATGCTGTGAAAATTAAGAAAAGCAAACCTTCATAATTGGAGCCTGGAAGGTCTACAGAGGGAGCTCTCAGGCCCTGTCATTCATCCTTAATTACTGCAACAGGAAGAAGGCATTTACAGATCCCAATAGGAAGAAATATACCTTGTATTCGCAAACAAGTGCAGCCACATTACCACTCAAGGAGGAGGGAGGGAAGACTTCCCTTTTGGCCAGCAACAAACCCAGCTAATAGAAAATTCTGCAGTTTAGCAAATGAGAAGCCATTGTCACCTGAATGCTTCCTTTCCTCCACTGAAGTTACACTTGTTCCCGTGCTGATGACTTACCTCCTTGTCCTGCCCTCCTTACCTGAGAAGCCCTCCATGATGTGTAACTCCTTGAAGTATCTCCCTGTCTTCTGAATGAAATGCTGCCTGGTTTCATGAATCATTTACTAGAGTCAATTTATTTTAAATTTGAAGTAAATCTTCAAATTTACTTAGTCAACTTTTGTTTTTTAATGTACTGGTGGCAGCGGTGGGATCTCAAGGGAATTTCTGATGACATTTGGAGACAAGGAGAAACAACTGTGGTGCCCACACATCCTCTGAGTTCACTGTCTTTCTTGCCATTCGTGGAGGTTGTTAGTAAGCTCCTCTTGGTTTGGGTTCCATTCTCTTTGTATTTGTGCCCCTAATCTAGTTGGCTTTCTTTTCAGGGTAGATAGGCTCGGCTGGCAGATCATTCTGCCTGAGGCCAAACCTGTAGCTTATTAAATCAAATTTCCAGTGCACAGTAACATTTCTTGGTGGTTGCCAATCTATTTTTGAGTGGTAAACCCTAGCCCCTAATTTTGTTTGCTAGATTCCAAGTTGGGAACTGCTGACGATGCAGTCTCTATTTCCCCGTGTGTTTGGAATCTGTATCAGCCCAGATTCTGTGCTCAGAACTGTCGGTGGCAGCTATAGTTCCCCATTTTGATGGAGTCATTTTGTAGTCCCGTTTCTAGAGATTTGCTGGTTCTATCCTTTTACCTGATACAAGGTTCTCCGAGAATTGGTGGTTGTGCAGCCAGGACTCATTTTGGCCAGGTCATAGTAGCATCTCTCATGTAGTGCTGATACATTATGGCGCAGGTTTGTTTGTCTTGTTTTTGGGTGACAAACGCTAGCTAAGGAAATGGGAGCCTTACTCCACTGAGCATGCCACCTTTTGGCACACCTGCTTATTTTATATTTTATATGTAAGAACTGTAGACCTCGAGGCTATAGATATTTAGAAAGATGGCAAAATTTTACTAATACTGATCTAGAATGATAGTAGTCATTGTGGGGAGTGTTCCAGTTAGACAAGATTGTTCATTTAAGGAAAACCCTAGAGAGCATAGAATCCCAAATTGGACAAGGTAAATGAGATGCCTACTTTAATTGATATGTTAAAGCTTATAGAAGGTTTCAAGATTCCAAAATAGCTTCATTTAAGGACTCAGTACAAAAAGCTAATGAATGCATTGAAACATATGCATTATCATATGTAAAATAGTTAGCTAGTGAGAAGTTGCTATATAACACAGGGAGTTCAACCTGGTGCTCTTTGTCAACCTAGAGAAGTGGGATGAGTTGGGGAGGGAGGGAGGTTCAAGAAGGGGTGGAGATATATATATACACACACTCATGGCTGGTTCACATTGTAAAACTGTAGAAACCAACACAAGATTGGAAAGCATTTATTCTCCAATTAAAAATAAGTTTATAAAAAATTAAAGAGACAAAATGTACCTAAAACAAAAGACTATAAAGATTTAAATCCTACTGCCCACCCTACCCTGTCTTTTTTCACCTGAGTATGGGAACCCACTTGAGTGTTCTTGCCTGGAGAATCCCAGGGACGGTGGAGCCTGGTGGGCTACTGTCTAATGGGGTAGCACAGAGTTGGATATGACTGAGGCGACTTAGCAGCAGCAGCAGCAGCAGCATTCATGTTTTACTAATTCTCTGTCTGAACTACTTTTCTAATCTAAAGGGTGTGTTTAATAATTATCGTTTAAAATAACTGTACCTGAGGTTGCAGGTGAGCCCCCTCAGGTGTTCGTTACTCCTTGGTCAAAACTGAACTGAGAGCTCTAGTCAAAGAATCCTTTAAACCTAAGAAGGAGCCCCCAAAATTCTTTGAAGAGCTAAGAGTCATTGTCAGGGCCTTGACCCCAAACTGCTAGATCTTTCTCAGCTTGTACACATGTTGGCAGGACCAGGGGAGGCCCCCAAAAGGATGGAGCAAGCAAAACAGCAAAATCCTAGGATAATATTCAGGGGTTGGGAAGAATTCCCTGGAGGAGGGCTTGGCAACCCACTCCAGGATTCGTGCCTGAAGAATCCCAAGAGACAGAGGAGAACCGTACTAAAAAGGTGGTGAGCTGCAGTTCATGGGGGCAAAGAGCTGAACACGACTGAGCGACCTAAGCACAGCACAGCAACCTTAAAAGGCTTGCAAAATAACAACTGACTTTTACAAGCCGTTTCTCAAATCTTCCCTGCTCACCATGATCAATGATCGACCTGTTATTCGAGCATACAAACAAAAGAGGGAAGAATCTGTGGCCGTTCGTCAGCTAGTTTGGAAGCTCTCTTTTTACAGCATTTGGGGTTCCGTGTAATAAAAAGGACACTCAGCCAACTTTAGCTGCCCTCTTTGTAAACATATTATCTTCTGAGATTGCTGTTGTTCAGTCACTAAATTCTGTCTAATTCTTTGCGACTTCATGGACTGCAGCACGCCAGGCCTGCCTGTCCTTCACTGTCTCCCTGAGTTTGCTCAAACTCATGTCCATTGAGTCAGTGATGCCATCCAACCATCTCATCCTCTGTTGCCCACGTCTCCTCTTTCCCCCAATCTTTCCTAGCATCAAGGTCTTTTCCAATGAGTTGGCTCTTCAAATTAGGTGGCCAAAGTATTGGAGCTTCAGCACCAATCCTTCCAATGAATATTCAGGGTTGATTTCTTTTAGGATTGACTGGTTTGATCTCCTTGCAGTCCAGGGGACTCTCAAGAGTCTTCTCCAGCACCTCAGTTTAAAACATTAATTCTTTGGCATTCAACCTTCTTTATGGTCCAACTCTCACATCTGCAGAAGACTACTGGAAGAAGTATAGCTTTGACTATAAGGACCTTTGTCAGCAAAATGATGTCTCTGCTTTGTAATACACTCTCTAGATTTGTCATAACTTTTCTTCCAAGGAGCAAGCATCTTTTAATTTCATGGCTTCAGTCACCATTCGCATTGATCTTGGAGCCCAAGAAATGAAATCCGAACCGTATTCACTTTTCCCCCATCTATTTGCCATGAAGTGATAGGACCAGATGACATGATCTTTGTTTTTGAATGTTGAGTTTTAAGCTAGCTTTTCCACTCTCCTCTTTCACTTTCATTAAGAGGAGCTTTAGTTCCTCTTCACTTTCTGCCATTAAAGTGGTGTCATTTGCATATCTGAGGTTATTGATATTTTCCGAGCAATCTTGATTCCAGCTTTGAGTCATCCAGCCTAACATTTTGTCTGATGTACTTTGCATATAAGTTAAATAAGCAAGGTGACAATATACAGCCTTGACGTACACCTTGCCCAATTTGGAACCAGTCTGTTGTTTCATGTCCAGTTCTAACTCTTGCTTCTTATCTTACATACAGGTTTCTCAGGAGGCAAGTAAGGTGGTCTGGTATTCCCATCTCTTTATGAATTTTCCTCAGTTTGTTGTGATCCACACAGTCAAAGGCTTTAGTGTAGTCAATGAAGCAAAAGTAGATGTTTTTCTGAAATTCTCTTGCTTTTTCGATGATCCAACGGATGTTGGCCATGTGATCTCTGGTTCTTCTGCTTTCTCTAAATCCAGCTTGTACATCTGGAAGTTCTCAGTTCATGGACTGCTGAAGCCTAGCTTGCAGGATTTTGAGCATATTTTGCTGGCATGTGAAATGAGTGCAATTGTACAGTAATTTGAAAAATCTTTGGCATTGCCTTTCTTTGGGATTGGAATGAAGACTGACTTTTTCCAGTCCTGTGGCCACTAGTGCATTTTCCAAATTTGCTGGCATACTGAGTGCAACACTTTAACTGCATCATCTTTTAGGGTTTTAAATCATTCAGCTGAAAATCCATCACCTCCACCTGCTTTATTCATAGTAATTCATCCTGAGGCCCAATTGACTTCACACTCCAGGATGTCTGAATCTAGGTGAGTGACCACACCATCGTGGTTTTCTGGGTCACTGAGAGCTTTTGTGTATAGTTCCCTTCTGTTCACGGGGCTTCTCAAGGCAAGAATACTGGAGTGGGTTGCCATAACTTCCTCCAGGGGATCTTCCCAACCCAGGGATGGAACCCACATCTCTTATGTCTCCTGCATTGGCAGGCAGGTTCTTTACCACTAATGCCACCTGATCGAAATAAATAGGCCATATGAGCCCTCATATCAACCCTGCTTCTCTTTGAGGAAAGATGGTCATCATGCAGATAATTTGACTTAATGATAAATGCATGACAGCTATCATTAAGTCGATTTTAACAAAGCAGGGAAACTAGTTGGGTATGAGCAATGAGAAGTATGTCTGTGATATCAGAAGTCCCCCTTTGGAAAGGGCTGGATATACAATGTGGGATTTTGATGATTGCTGTACACTTGGTGTATGTTAATGCGCACTGATTATTTATGTAAACGTTTTTCGATTCAGATGTGAAGTCCCTTCTGGCCATTTTATTAGACCATGTGTATATATCAAGCATAGATTAAATTATATCTTTTGTAAGATTCCACAGTATTTGAGGCAGTGTATCCTTTTTTAGCCCTATAATGAACATAAAATGGAGCCTTTTGAATTTTGGAAATTGTACATTTTAAAAGAATTATTTAAACACTGGATCTTCTTAAATAGTTAATCAGTTTAAGCTATGTTACTTAGATATTAAGATTATATCATACGTTGTAAATATGCATAATATCATTTAAGGGCATTACCGCATTTTGAGAAAAAGTAAGTATTTTTTGCAGGGGACCAATAAGGAATAATGCCAGATATAGGATTCATTCGCAAAGCCTACACATAATTTAAGGCTGTTTCATCTGAACATAAAACCCAGGCCTGTCGCAAGCTGTTATGTACAAAATGCTGTGTTAGTTGCACAGCCCCCTGAGAGGTGAGTGAAACTCCACACACCTTGCTGATGGTTTCTTTTATTCCTAGAGCCCATTTGCTGCCATCCTTTACCTTGTTTCCAAAGGAAAGAAAGCTGAATCATGAGTTCAGATGATGAAAAGAAAAGAAAAAGAAAAGAAAAAAGTATGATATTGGCACCCTCTGACAGGAAGATGAATAAATGGGACAAATAAGACGCTTTCACTGGAGGTTGGCAGCATTTAACTCATGTTTGGAATTTGTGATTCTCGAAGCCATGGGACAGAGCTCAAGCTAATGAAGATCTGTGGAGGAAAGACTTTTGCAGGTCTTCACGTGGAACACTGTGACTCTTCTGTTCAGAGGCAATGGTTACAAAGGACAGAAGGCATGAGCATTTCCCCAAGCAGAGAACACCACTTAGGATAATGCTGACAATGACTGGATGTCTTCTGGGAGCAGGGGTCAGGGCTGGGCACCATCACTGGTCCTTCTCCTGTGCTGCCAGTTTGGTATCTGACATCAGACCCACCATGAAGGACCTGTCAGTGGGTGGATACTCAGATCCTAAAGAACACCTGTGAGGTGTGTGCTTGGGAGGTCTCACAGAGAGGTCTCTGTGGCATGCTCTGAGCGGTTCTGGGTGAGATTTCTCCGAGTGCGTGTGTGGGAGGTCTCTGTGTGGAGACTCTTAGTGAGGGGACCTCCATTGCTGACTGCTCTGCCCCCTTACAGCAAGAGAAGGGCACAGGGATTTTCCCTTTGTAGTTTCTTGCTGTTCTGTTGGTGTCTCTCTGTGTCGCTTTTCCTCACAGGTGACTTCAGGATGAGCTCCCTCTACCCTCAGCACTCACCTCTGGATGCCTCTGAGAGGACCAGGCAGCACCCAGGCTCAGAGTTTCTGCTTGGTGCCTCCCTTTCCTCTGAGCTCTGGAGGCCACTCTGTGCCCTGGGTCCCAGCCGTTCCCTTAGACCCTGTCTGAGCCTGCAATGCTGTGCCCACCCTGAGGGATGGGGCCCAGAGGCAAGACCTGGCTCCAGGTAGACCCCTCAGCACAAGCAGACCTGTGCACGGTGCAATGCAGACCTGGACCTGGTCCCGTGTGTGGGGGTCCTAACAGGGCTGGGGGCAGGGCCATTGGAGCTGTCACCTGGATCAGAGGCCCCTCCTGGAGCTGGTCTCTCCACTGCTGTAGTGACTATGACACAGCCCTGAATAGTTCTAGAGAACTGCTCTTGTCTCTGTTGAGAGCCTCCAGGTGGCCTCCCTCTGTCTGGGCTCAGGGAACTAGAGCAGAGCGGAGACTCTGGAGTGAGGCAACCATGAGCCACCAGGCCCCTAACTTCTTTCCTCTGGTCCTGTAGACGGTGGTGGGACACCAATGCTCCTTGGTAAATGCACCGTCTATGGGTGCCTCTGCCAGTAACATCCTTCCCCTGCATCCCATCCTAGGGGCACATCGTCCCCCCCTCAGACCATGAGGTGCCTACAAACATAGTCACGACCATGCTCATTCACTGGGGGAGGTGGGCGCTGTGAGCAGGGCTGTCCTCTCCTCAAGGGCAGGGTGGGACCAGCCCTCAGAGGCCTCCATGCTCCACACTGCACACTCTCAGAGCTGGGAGTGTGTGGTCCTCATTCTTGCTGCTGCTTCAGAGCACGAGAAAGGCAGAGGGAGGGTGACAAACCTGGCCTATCTTGTTCCAGCTACATCTGGGAGAGAAAGGGCCTTCCAGGGCAGCGTCGTCTATCCCACTGTGACATGGGGATGAGGTTTGTCCCACCTCTGGCCTCGTCTCCTTATTCTGACATGTGAGTTTGTCCCTGACACTTCCTGAGCCTGAGGGAAATTTCAGCTTCTGAGCACACATCCCCTACCAGCTGCACAATGTCCAGGTGGAGAGAGAGTAGGATAGAACTGAGCAAGATCCTGAGAAGGGGGAGGTCTTTAGGTTTAGTTCACTGTGTCATGTTCTAAATGCTGTTGCTTGTTTGTGTCATGCTGGTAATAGGGAAATTGAAGGTGCAGTTAGGGAATTGGGGTGAAGGTGAGTACTCATGCTGGGGTCAACCTCCCTCCATGGCCGCATCCCATCTGGAAGTCAAAGCAGGCACTGGAAGAGCGGACCCTGATCCCTTCCATCCCCCTCAGGCACAGACAGGCTAGTGCCCCTGCTCATGAGAAAAAACCATTTATTTTCTGAAAGAAAATTTCTCGTAGGAAGAAGCCTTTAGCACGCAGAAGATGTGCTAACATGACAGAAAAATGTATTTATCTGCATGGTATGCATTTTTTTCTTGGAGAAGAGTTTTCCTCTCTGAAATGCTGTGAAAAGCATGTTCCACTTCGCCAGAAGAGGTATATTTCTGAAGGAGACCGTGCCTTAGACAGCGGAGGGAATGGCCTGGGACCCTTGTCACTCTTGATCCATGTTGGCAGGCTCTGCCTGGAGGGGAACCTGACTCTCTGGGTGAGAAGGCCCACTTGATGTTCCTGGGACTTGTCCACTTACTCTTATTTGGAGAGCTATGGCCCATCGGGGCAGCGTGGTGATAACGGGGTGTATCTCTCCGCATTCTCCTTTGTTCTTGGTAGGAGAGAATTCTATGGTGGCAGTAATGTGGACCTAATGGGTCCTGTAATTCTGCTTTGTACCAATTTAACTCCGAGGCATGAGGTCCATAGTGATGCACCATCTTCTCCTTTAGGATCTGGGAAACAGCTGTCATGAGAATCTGAGCCTCAATAGCACTGCTGTCCATGGTCAATTTGCTTGTGATTGATTCTGGGCTCTGGATAGTGGCAGTTTCAGGCTTGCCTTTTTGCAGGGGCTCTTCTGGTTTTTTGTATTTATTGGGGAAAATCCACTGCAGAAAGAGCTTAATCCTTTTTTTGAAGTGGCTTTCTGAGGGAACCTGTCCCTTCTTTAGGATTAAATGTCGAAACTTGCTTCTTAGGGATTCTGTTGATTCTTTTGTCTGGCCAGGATGGCTCATCCCTTGAGCTTGGTAAGCCCTCTGTTCTGCCAGTCCTTTTTTAATCTGTCTTAATTTGGGCCTTGTATATTTCTCTCTCCCATCTTTGGGGACAGACTTCTTGCCCTGCCTCTTATATTTGAGCTGTCGCCTTATGCCCACCTTCTGCCCTTGGCTGCTCCCTTCACTTGATGTAGAATCATAGAATTTTGGGGAATTGGATGTGTCTCCATGGGATAACATCTGAGAATAGGAAAGAGATTCCTGAGAAGCCAGGATGTCTGCGGCAAGAAACATATTCGAGTGACAGTCTTTGAGGAGCGTATCAGTGGCACAGTCTTGAAGAAGTACACCAGTTTCACAGTCTTGAAGGAGCACACTGGTGACTCGGCCTTGAGCCTGATGCTGCTGGTCAGTGAACCCTTGGAACTCAAGCTTATGAAACTGTGTCTCAAAGAGTAGATCTTCTGTATTTGAGGCAACAGATTTTGTATACAGTGAGGGGCTTTTATTGGACCCTGGAGATCGCGATCTCCTGAAATCCATATTAATGGGTAGGGATTTGACCTGCTCACTAGGTTCCCTGGTGCCTTTCCCAGCAGAGTCTCCCTCCACAACCTCATGGGCCCTGAAAGATGGGGAACATTCATCAAGGCCCACAACTATCACATAAGAGCAAGATTTTGGGGAGGCCTGTGCCCCAGTTTCCTTCTGTGGCTCATTCCAGGCCATTGCTGGACTTGGACTTGTCTCCAGGCTGCCTTGCTCAGTCTCCCCAACAGACTCACTGTGCCACATTCTGCCCACAGACTTGTATGTGGGGGCCTGAGAAGATGGCTTGTCTTCCTGTCCAGTCAGAGGGACATCTGAGGGCTTATGGGTGTCATCAGGTGTGGGTCCTCCCAGATCCCCCCGGGTTTCTTCAGTCGCCTCTGAGGGGACAGGGAGGGGACTCTCCAGTGGGGCAAGTGCCTCTGTTGTTATCAGTTTCTCTCCTTCATGGGGCTGGGGAGGTTTTTCCAAGCCCTTGGTTAACAGGGCTGTTGAGTGGTCCCCAGATTCACAGGTTTCCTTCAATGTGGGCCCTCGAGCCTTTTTCAACTTCAAGCAAAATATGAACTTGAGGACCTTGAAGAGTAGGCTCCACCTGTGCCTCACTCGAAAACTTGTTATAGCTGCTTCCAGCTCCTGCTCGGTATTCGGACTGAAGACAAGAGACTCATGGGAGGTGATCGTGGAGGCTTTCCCATCCTGAGAGGACTGTGGATTTTCTGTCTTCATGGGAGCATTTGTCTCTCCCAGAATGTCTAAAACAAGGCTGTCAGCAAGCCTCGAATGATAGACATTCACAGGGATTTCACTTTCATGGATTTGCTCTGCCTTCCTCTCTATAAGGACTCTTGAGACTTCTGGATGCTTCTTGTCTGGGCTCAACTCGCTTTCTGACTCAGGTTTTGCTCTTGGATCCTCCACTGGAGGGTTGGCTGAGAACATGTACAGATCTTTTAGGATCCTCCCCACACTCTGCCCCACATCATGGCACAAGTGTGTCCCTTGTAGGATTTGTGCTGGGAACTTGGACCTCATCTTCTGTGCATCCTGGCTGCTTTTGCCTAGGCCTGCAGAGGATCCTAAGGACCCCTCCCTGCCCTGTGCCTGACTAGGCTTTGGGTACTGATCCTGAGGCTGCATCAGTTTCTGAGATACTTGGATTCTGCAGGGCAGGCCCCCCTGTTGCTGCATGAACCTTTCGGAAATGTGGTGCTCCAGTTTCTCCCGAACCTCAGGGCTGATCAAATACTCAGGAAGGGTGGAGACAGAACTGTGGGCCTGGGAAGACCTGTGGGCCTGGGAAGACCTGGTCTCCTGGGGGAGGTTGGGAGTGACCTGGCTAAAGACTTGCTGACAATTTTTAACCAAAGAGGTCAGAGTTCTCCCTCTTTCTAGTTGGTTTTTCAAAAGTGACATTCCAGGTTTTCAGTTGCTTCTGAACTGAAAGATGGTGCCTTACTTTGGACTGTAGGGCAAGATGTTTCAAAGGAGCCAATCTGGTATTGAGAAGATGATGACTGGACTAGGAGAGAGGGTAATAGATGGACAGTGGTTTCTAACTGAGCCTGAGGTCGTGGATGATATCGGGGTATGATTGGAGTCAAGGATTGGGGTTGGGCCTGGATCTCCACGTGAGCCCGAGGAGGTGGTTGAAACTGGGGCATGGTTGGAGTTGAGGGCTGTTGGTGGTCCTGGACCTCCATGGAAACCTCAAATGGTGGTGGACATTGAGGCATGGTTGCCCGACATCTGTCCCTCCAGGGTAGGGGTCGGGCCTGGGTCTCCATGTGAGCCCGAACAGGTGGTTGAAACTCGGGCATGTTTGGGGTCTAGCGTAGGTGTTGGACCTGGGTCTCTATGTGAGCCTGAGGATGTGGTGGTTGACACTGAGATACGGATGGAGTCCGGAGTAAGGGTGGAACCTGGGTCTCCTTGTGAGCCCGAAGTGGTGCTTGAAAGTGAGGCATAGTTTGAGCCAAGAGTTGGGATTGGACCTGGGTCTCCATGTGAGCTTGAGGTTGTGGTGGTTGATACTGAAACATGGATGGAGTCCAGAGTAGGGGTGGAACCTGGGTCTCCCTATGGGCCCAAAGTGGTGCTTGAAAGTGAGGCCTGGTTTGAGCCAAGAGTTGGGACTGGACTTGGGTCTCCATGTGAGTTCGAAGTGGTGGTTGAAACTGGGGCATGTTTGGAGTTGAGGGTTGTTGGTTATCCTGGATCTCCATGGAAACCTCAGATGGTGGTGGGCATTGAGGCATGGTTGCAGTCCACGGTAGGGGTCGGGCCTGGGTCTCCATGTGAACCCAAACAGGTGGTTGAAACTGGGGCATATTTGGAGTCCAAGGTAGGGGTTGGTTCTGAGTTTCCATGTGAGCTCGAGGTTGTGGTGGTTGACACTGGGACCTGGATGGAGTCTGGAGTAGGGTTGGAACATGAATCTCCATGTGAGCCCGCAGTGATGGTTGAAAATGAGGTATGGTTTGAGCCAAGGGTTGAGATTGGACCTGGGTCTCCATGTGAGCTCGAGGTGGTGGTGGTTGACACTGGGACCTGGATGGAGTCTGGAGTAGGGTTGGAACCTGGGTCTCCATGTGAGCCCACAGTGGTGGTTGAAAATGAGGCATGGTTTGAGCCAAGAGTTGAGATCGGAACAGGGTATCCATGTGAGCTCGAGGCGGTGGTTGACGTTGGGGCATGGTTGGAGTCCAGGGTTGGGGGCGGGCCTGGGTCTCCATGTGAGTCCGAGGTGGCGGCTGAAAGTGAGGGATGGTTGGAGCCAAGAATTGGGGTCGGACCTGTGTCTCCATGTGAGCTTGAGTTGCTGGTTGAGAGTGAGGCATGAATGAAGCCAAGATTTTGGAGCTGGACTGGGTCTCCATGGAAACTTCAAATGATGGTTGACCTAGGGGCATGTTTGGAGTCAAGGCTAGTGGTCGGGCCTGTGTCTCCATGCGAGCCCGAGGTGGTGTTTGAAGGTTAGGCATGGTTGAAGCCAAGATTTTGGAGCTGGGCTGGGTCTCCACGGAAACTTCAGATGATGCTTGACGTTGGGGCATGGTTGGAGTCAAAGGTAGGGGTTGGGCCTGCATCTCCATGTGACCCAGAGGTGATGGCTGCAACTGGGGCATGGTTGGAGTCAAGGATTGAGGTTGAGCCTGGGCTACAGGGTGGGTCAAGTGCTTGGCCAATGACAGTGGTGAAGTTACTTTAGGTGGAATTTGGAATGGTTTGGCTTTAGAGCGTTCATTAAATAAGACAGGGCATAACTCTAGAGCTGACCCAGGTACTGTGACAGCTGCTACGAGAGACTCACTGTGCAGAAAGGGGAGACCCCAGAAGAGCTGGCTGCTTGTCTTCAGTAGATGGTCCCCCAAAGAGTCAGGATATTGGGGCTTCTCGGCACCAAAGAGCTGTTCATGTTTGCCTTTTATGCGCCAGAAATGTTGGTGACCCAAGCTGTCCTGTTTGTGACTCAGTGATTCGATCCTCTTCCCCAAAGAATTCAGGTGGTAGCCTGTCTCCTCCTCTTCTTTCTCCTTCGAAAACTTCAGTACCACTCTCTTGGTGATTAGTATCTCCAGCAGCTCCTTGACATCAGGGTTGACAAAAGCGAGGCTACCAGCCTCTACCTGCCTGTTTCTGGGATTTCCCCAGAATGAGGCCTCTGGTGGGTAGAGGGGAAGTCTTTCTTTCTGAGACTCTAAGTGTGTCGAGGTGGAGAAGCTCCAGGCTTTGTCTGCTTCCTGCCACCAGGCCAGGGCTGATCCAGGACTGTTTGAATGGACAAGCCCAGAGTTGGCTGGTCTCCAAGGGGAGTGTGGAGATGACCTGTGTCGGATGGTGCCCAGTGTGAGTGCCGTGGAGTCACCCTGAGTGGGACTCATCATGGAGCCTGATGGTGGTGGGGCAGAGCAGGGTGCTGGAGGTAGAGAGCAGGCTCTCGCATGAGGGGGGCTTGGTGGGAAAGGGGAAGGAGCCAGTGGCCAGGGTGAGAGGCTGTCCAGGGGAAATAAAGGCTCTGGTGTTGGAGAGGCACTCAGGGATGACTCTGAGTAAGTGGAAACTGAGCCTGGAGAAATGGTAGAGGCCAAGGTAGAGGCTGCTTGGTCAGAGGAGCTGGGAAAGTGGTGGGAGCTGCCTCTTCCCTGCATGGTTGGTGGGCTCCAGCAGGCACTGCTTTGCAAATCTCACCAGGTGAATCTTGACATGAGACCTGATGAAAGCTGCCCTTGCCAGGGAACCTCCCCAGATGTCTGTAGGAGACATGAAGAACAAGCTTCAGCCAGGAGCCAGGAGGACCAGACAGGCCAGGCAGGGGTGGACATCTGCACCCCATAGCCCTGCAAGGCCCCAGTGCTGACTTCACAGTACTCCTGCTGCTCCTCACCCCAGGATGTTAGCCATACCCCGGCCCCGGGACTCCTCCTCCCAGCTCAGCCCCAGGCTGCCAGTATCCCTGGGTTCACACCATAGGCTCTAGGAGGAAGAATCACCTAGAAAGAAAGGGTAGATTCTCTACCTTTGCAGAAGTGAAGTCAGGTCCCACACCTCTTCCAGTGCGTCCAAGCAATCTCTGCAAGCTGGAAATCAGCAGACTGGGTCATGGTGGTGAAGATAGGAGCCTAGGGGTCTTATAGGAAGTTGAGTGCACTCTCTTTATGGGGACACCATTGGCATAGTGGAGCCCAAGCACCAGTGTCCAACACCACATGATCCCTGAGTGTGATGGTGAAGCTCGTGAAATGGTTTATCACTTAAAACTTTTTCCATATCCTTTACTCCTTGCTGCCCTCACAACCTACCTGTAGGCGAAATGTGCAGGCATCACTTTGCAGTTGAATGTGAGCCAAGTTAAACCATGTGTCCTACGTTTCCTGGAAGGCTCACTTCCCAGTCCAGGTGCTATTAGTCCAATGCACCCCACATGCCCTTTTGGTACAGAGTCTTTTCCAGGCCCCTCATAGCTTCACTCTACACATTGGTTCTGGGAAGTATCTGGATTCTGCTCTACTTCCCACAAGCCTCCCTGGGGTTGCGGTTTCTCAAAGGGAGGAATCCTGCCACTGGACCCCCTCAGAATCCGTTCAACTGAGCCCCATGGCCAAAGAGATAGAGACTAGCACTTTAGGCCCTCATAGCTGGATGTCAGGACTCACCTTTCAAAGCTTTATTTCTCTTGCTGATCCTGCCTCTTCGCCTTCGTTCCATTCGAAGCTGAGAGAGAGAGAAAATGAGGACTTAAGACCCAAATCTCAGTCTCCTCTCTCTAGACAAGCATCAGCCACTAGTGTCCATACATAATATGACTATCTACATTTCAGTGACAGAGCTCTGTGATTTTTCTTTCCTTTCACTCATTTTTAAAGTGGATAAAATATTTTCTGTTTTCCTTCTTTGAAGAACAAAGGATGATTTTCAATGTGAGATGCACTCTGTACTTCTTTCGTCACTGTTCCTCTGCTCAAGAAACACACAGATTCTCAGACTGTGGGTGAATCTGAGTTCCATCAGGTAGATTTCTGCTTCCTGATACCAGCCCTGTCCCCCAGCCCCTGTTCTGAGGCTCTCAGGCTCTCAGCACTGCCAGCAGATCAGTCCTGAGACGCTGTTCACAGCTGCTGTACTAGGGCTCAGAGTCCTGCGCTCTGGCTGAGGTTGAACTAAGTATCCAGTCCTAAGCCTTTGTCGCTTTGTTTGGACATGCCCTGGAGCCCCTACCACACCTGGACAACTGATCTGAGATCTTTGGGTAGAAATCCTAGTGTTCACTCTATCTTCTGCCCAGCGTGGTTTGTGCCTAAAGGCATAATGTTCTATTCTTCCTTGAAAATAGATGTCCTGTTCTTTCCCACCTTAAGAATCTCTGGTTGACTTAGAAAAGTAGAAATAATAATAAAAAAGATTCTATATGCTTGTGAGTCTGGATCAAGGGTTCCTTACCTTCCTGATGTTTCCATGTTTCCTAGGGGGAGGAAAGAATGGGTTATTCTTGAGGTAGGGAAGGATCAGGAAAAAAAAGCCCCAGTCCACACAGAAAGGCGAGGATGGTATCGATCGCCCAGAAAGGGGAGCTGGAATTCAACCAGCTATCAAAAATGCTTTTCAGAGAAAAGAGAGGATTCTCCTTCATCTGAATCATACTGTTACCCTCCGGCAACTGAGCACAGGGTGTGCACTTGGGGACTAAAGTACTATGCTCACATCGTAGAGATGTGGTCTGGTCACAAAGGGCCTTTGGGGTAAAAGGGAGTAGCAGAGGAGGAGGATAGACTATAGCCCCTCCCTAATTATCTGGCCCCACAGCTGCATTCATCTCCCTTCCTCTGAGCCTTCCCCTCCTACCTTCTCATCCTGTTAGAGACATTAGTCAAGCGTTGCTTCTTTCCACCTAGAGCTCAGAGAATTCCTCATGCCTTTGATATCATTGCTTGTGTCCCATCAATACTTTAAAAAATCTGGAGTTCTCCCTGTTCAGTTCAGTTCAGTCGCTCAGTCGTTTCCGACTCTTTGTGACCCCATGAATCGCAGCACGCCAGGCCTCCCTGTCCATCACCAACTCCCCGAGTTTATCAAACCCATGTCCATCGAGTCGGTGATGCCATCCAACAATCTCATCCTCTGTCGTCCCCTTCTCCTCCTGCCCCCAATCCTTCCCAGCATCAGGGTCTTTTTCCAATGAGTCAACTCTTTGCATGAGGTGGTCAAAGTATTGGAGTTTCAGCTTCAACATCAGTCCTTCCAATGAACACCCAGGACTGATCTCCTTTAGGATGGAATGGTTGGATCTTCTTGCAGTCCAAGGGACTCTCAAGAGTCTTCTCCAACACCACAGTTCAAAAGCATCAATACTTTGGCACTCAGCTTTCTTTATAGTCCAACTCTCACATCCATACATGACCACTGGAAAAACCATAGCCTTGACTCGATAGACATTTTTTAGCAAAGTAATGTCTCTGCTTTCTATTTATTTATTTTTTTAAATTATTTTATTTTCTATTTTTTAACTTTACAATGTTGTATTTGTTTTGCCATACGTTGACATGAATTCACCATGTGTACATGTTTTCCCCTTCCAGAACCCGCCTTCCACCTCCCTTCCCATCCCATCCCTCCGGGTCATCCCGGTGCACCAGCCCCGAGCACCCCGTATCATGCATTGAACCTGGACTGGCGATTCGTTTCACATATGATAATTTACATGCTTCCATGTCATTCTCCCATATCATCCTGCCCTCGCCCTCTCCCATAGAATCCATAATACTGTTCTATTTATCTGTGTCTCTTTTGATGTCTTGTATACAGGGTTATCTTTACCAATTGACTAAACACCATACATGTGTGTTAGTATACTGTATTGGTGTTTTTCTTTCTGGCTTACTTCACTCTATATAATAGGCTCCAGTTTCATCCACCTCATTAGAACTGATTCAAATGTATTCTTTTTAATGGCTGAGTTGTCTCTGCTTTTTAATATGCTGTCTAGGTTGGTCATAACCTTCCTTCCAAGGAGTAAACATTTTTTAATTTCATGGCTGCAGTCACCATCTGCAGTGATTTTGGAGCCCAGAAATATAAAGTCAGCCACTGTTTCCACTGTTTCCCCATCTATTTCCCATGAAGCGATGGGTCCAGATGCCATGATCTCTGATTTCTGAATGTTGAGCTTTAAGCCAACTTTTTCACTTTCCTCTTTCACTTTCATCGAGAGACTCTTTAGTTCTTCCTCACTTTCTGCCATAAGAGTGGAGTCATCTGCATACCTGAGGTTATTGATATTTCTCCTGGCAATCTTGATTCCAGCTTGTGCTTCCTCAGTTACATGTATTTTTAAAAATTAGAGACACCTGTACCCCAATGTTCATTGCAGCACTGTTTACAATAGCTAGGGCTTGCAAGCAACCTAGATGTCCATTGGCAGATGAATGGATAAGCAAGCTGTGGTACATATACACAATGGAATATTACTCAGCTATTAAAAAGAATGCATTTGAATCAGTGCTAATGAGGTGGATGAAACTGGAGTCGATTATACAGAGTGAAGTAAGTCAGAAAGAAAAATACCAGTGTAGTATATTAACACATATATATGGAATTTAGAAAGATGGTAATGATGACCCTATATGCGAGACAGCAAAAGAGACACAGATGTAAAGAACAGACTTTTGGACTCTGTGGGAAAAGGTGAGGGTGGGATAATTTGAGAGAATAGCATTGAAACATGTATATTACCATATGTGAAATAGATCGCCAGTCCAGGTTCAATGCATGAGACAGGGCGCTCAGGGCCGGTGCACTGGGACCACCCTGAGGGATGGGATGGGGAGAGAGGTGGGAGGAGGGTTCTGGATGGGGGGCACATATGTACCCATGACTGATTCATGTCAATGTATGGCGAAAACCACTACAATATTGTAAAGTCATCAGCTTCCAATGAAAATAAATTAATTTACATAAAAAATTATTGTTTTAACAATAAGTGAGGCATGGAAAAAACCTAAGTGTCCACTGATGGATGAATGGATAAAGAAGTTTTGGCATATATATTAAACAAAATATTATTCAGCCATAAAAAATGAGGAAAGCCTACTATTTGTGACAGTATGGATAGAACTTGAAGACATTATGCTAAGTGAAATAAATCAGATAGAGACGGCAAGTACTATACAATCTCACCATTTTGTGAGATCTAAAAGAAATATGAACAAAAACACCCAAACTCATAGAAAAAGAGATCTGACTCGTGGTTAGCAGCAGTGGAGTTTCGAGGGGGAAGCAATTGTAGAAAGGTAGTGAAAAGGTACGAGCTTTCAGTTATAAGATAAACAAGTACTAGAGATGTAACATACAACATGATGACTATAGCTCACCCTGCTGTATGATACATAAGAAACTTCTTAAGATGGTAGACCCTAAGAATTCTTATCACAAGGAGAAGCTCTTTTTCTCAATTCTTTTCTTTTTATTGTATGTGAGAATGGAAGTCAGTTAAACCAATTGTGGTAATCATTTCACAACATATGTAAATCAAGTCATCATTCTGTATGCCTTGAACATATACAGTGATGTATGTTAATTATTTTTCAATAAAACCGGAAATTAAAAGAAAAATCTGACACAATTGCAGACTTCTGACTTATAGAACGGAGATGACAAATGGATATTTTTATAAGCCACTATGCTGTTCTCAGTTGCTAAGTTGTGTCAGACTCTTTGTGACCCTATGGACTGTAGCCTACCAGGCTCCTCCGTCCATGGGATTCTCCAGGCAAGAATACTGGAGTGGGTTGCCATTTCCTCCTCCAGGGGATCTTCCCAACTCAGGGATCAAACCCATGTCTCCTGCATTGGCAGGCAGATTCTTTACCACCGAGCTACCTGGGAAGCCATAAGCCCCTATATATTTGTGGTAATTCCTTACAACAGCAATAGAAAAATAATACAGAAGTCTTGCTTTTCTTTCCACTGGGCACCAGCCACCGCCAAAGAACTTTCCAAGCAAGATGATATGATAACCCTCAAACGTTTAGTACCATTTGATACCCACATTAGATATTAAGTACACTTTCCAAAAAATAAAAAAACAATTTACTGATGGATCTTTTGATGACTAGGAGCAGGAAGCTAGTCAAGCTACTCAAATGAAAGGGAGTTTGTTGTAAGAAAAGGAGAGGAAATTTCCTGGGCCACCAGCACAGCTAACGAACCTAATCATTCCACAAAAGAAAAAGAATCCAGTAAGTACTCCTGGAGAAGGTTTTCTTCACATCTTCAAGCCAGAGCACAGTCAGAATAAACACAAAAATAGATCACTGTCTACAAATTAGTTCAAATTAAATGCTTCATCTCCATGCACACTCTGCACATTTATGGTTCATTTGATAAAGCCCTCTATGTGTTGTGTGCTGTGCTAAGTTGCTTCAGTCGTGTAGCCCGCCAGGTTCCTCTGTCCATGGGATTTTCCTGGCAAGAATACTAGAGTGGGTTACTAGGCCCTCCTCCAGGGGGTCTTGCTGGCCCAGGGATCAAACCTGCATCTCCTATATCTCTTGCATTGGCCAGTGAGTTCTTTACCGCTAGCGCCACCTGAGAGGCCTAAAGCCCTCTGTGTGCCTGACTATATAGGAGCTGTGTAACTTAGGATTTAAACAAGTATCTACAGCAGTGGCAATGGTGGGAAACAGAGGAGGTGGGGTGCAGAGAGTTCATAAGTAGTAGAATTCCTGGGTCTCCATGATGGATTGGGTGTAGAGGGATAGAGAAGGAAGAACTGCATGATTCTCAGGATTTTAGCTCCTCTGTAAACTCCAGGAGGACTGCCAAAGTCCAGTCTCCTTTCCGTCTTTAGCCTACAACCAGACTACATTTCCCAGCCTCTGCTGGGTTTGGTATGGCCATGTGAGGATGTTCTACTTTATCATATGATTCCACTTATATGAGGTACCTAGAGCAGTCAAATCCATAGAGACAGAAAGTAGAATGGTGGTTGCTGGGGGTGGGGGGTGGTGTGGAGAGAAGGGAATGAGGAGTTATTTAATGGGTATAGAGTTTCAGTTTTGCAAGACAAAAATCATTCTGGAGATTGATTGCACAACAATGTAAATGTATTTAGCACGACTGAACTGTACACTTTAAAATGATTAAGATGCTTTGTGTATTTTACCAAATTAAAAAAAGTTAATTGAAAATAAACCCAAATGCAGGAGTTCTTCAAAGGAGAGTGAGCATAGGAGAAAATGACTCACAGCTAACATTTCAGGAAATTTTCCTGACCAAGCCAGCTCAGCTGTGATTGTTCTTCTCTGTACCTTAATCTATTTATTTTGTGTTTAATCACATTGATCTTTTGGATAAATAACTGATTTCTGTCATGATTTTGCATGAATTTAGATTATGTGCTGTGTGTTCAGCCACTCAGTCCTGTCCAACTCTTTGTGGCCCTGTGAAATGTAGCCTGCCAGGCTACTCTGTCCATGGAATTTTCCAGGCAAGAATACTGGAGTGGAGTGCCATTTCCTCCTTCAGGGGACTCTTCCCAACCCAGTGATTGACCTCTCTCTCTTGCATTTCGTGCATTAGCAGATGCTTTACCACTAGCACCACCTGGAAAGCCCCATTTATTAATAGATTATAAGCCCTTTCAGAATAGACATTCTTTTCTATTTCTCTGTAAATAGTAAATGTTTAACTTTACTTTAGAACTACACAGATTTAGGAAATTCAAGTTTTCATTGTGAATTACTCGTAAGAATGATTAAAAACAAAACTAGTGGATGCACTGACTGCAAGTTCTGTATTTTTACAATGTCTAGTTCAAGACATTCTTTCAAGGTCTTCTCAGCTGTTATTCAGGATCACGGTAAACAGAACAAAAGATATAATTCACACACAAAAAATCTCAGCTCTCCCTCACACAATCAACTAGTGTGATGAATAAAATTACTTCAGGATGGTCTTGGAGAGCAGGTTTGTTTTCTCTGGCTGCAGCACACAGCACGTGGGATCTTAGCTCTCTGACCAGGGGTCAAACCTGCACCCCCTGCATTGAAAGTGCAGAGTCTTAACCACTGAACTGCCAGGGAAATCCCTGGAGAATGGGCTTACATTCCTTGACTTTTGCCTGCAGCTTGCCTGAGGCTTGGTTGAAACAAGTGCTTGACCTTCTACAGTTCACTTCCCCTCCTTGCTCAGACATCAAATTGTGTTTCCTTCAACTGGGGTCATCAAGGAGTGTTCAAAGACTGGGTAAGAATCATATGGGTACTCAATGCTGGCTGAAATTTTACTTCTTTAAATAAACAAAAAAATACCGTATTTAATAAGAAAAATTCAATATAGAAAAGCAGGGAGGAAGGAAATTGACATTTGCTGAATGTGTACTCTGTGCCAAATTTCATGTAATAGTCCGCTTCAGTGACAAGTTATTGTTCTGTAACTTTTAACCTTAAGATTAGAATGCCTGTTTTTTTGTTTGATGTAGGAAATTTTATCTGTTCATTCTATATGTATGAAGGGAAATTAAATTTGTTCATAAAATTTGTATTATTTAACTAGCTACTATGACTTCACAGATCCTGGTTATAATTAACATAATCAATATAAGACTATTTAGACTATCTCTCATTGAGGAAAGAGGCACTTATATTTCTTTTAGAATCAATTATGGTTCACATAAAAATAAATGATGATTATAAGAGAAATATCTTTAAAACACATTTTAGAACTAGACTTCTGTGACTCTTTCCTGAACCCCAACCCTTCCTAATGCAATAAACTTATCTATTAACCCTTATTTGAAATTTGTTTAATTATTTCATCACAGAATTCTTGTAGCAAGTATTTTAATGAAGTGGGAATATTGCCTTTCAGTGAAATTTATGTGCCAATTAGGTGTTATGGGGTATGCTAATGCAAATGCAACTTATTTTTTGTTACAACTAAATCTTCACCATAATGGAAATTTAAAATGTAACTTGGAGAAAAAAAAAACTCCTAAGTGGAAACTATTTGTGCAACAATTTTCTAGAACTTCCCTCCTCAGACTAGTAATCGCCACATTAGCGCACATCTAGAACAGCAGCATCTCAAGTTCTTTCTGGTGCCTTTTGGGAATCACACAGCTGCATTTTTCACTTAGAAATCCCATTAACCCAACTATCCTAAAGGATTTTTACATTGTCCCATTTCAAGTCCCTTGTACATTGTACAAACATTCACAAAATGAACAGAGGATATCTGTCTTAAATCTTACGCATTTGATCTTCACAAAGCAATCATATGTGGTATATTTACTAATACCTGATAAGGCATTTAACTTTTCTTTTTAAATATTTATTTACTTGGCTGCACCAGGTCTTAGTTGCAGCACGCAGAGTCTTTAGCTGGAGCATGTGGGATCTTTTAGTTGTGAAACGTGGGCTTTTAGTTGCAGCATGTGGCGTCTAGTTCCCCATTCAGGGATTGAACCCAGGTCCCCTGCACTGGGAGGATGGAGCCTTAGCCACTGGACCACCAGGGAAGTCCCTAAAAAGTATTGTTTGATTATTAGATATTGTAGCGAATCACTCATGGAACATATTTATAGACCAGGCTTGCATGAGGTGTACATTAATTCTGAATACCTATGAGTAAATACAAATCTAAAATATTTAAAAATTGATTTAATTAAAATTCCTCTTGTGCCCAAAGGGAAAAAGAAAATTTCCCATCTTCCTTCACTTTAGCATTTCATTTTAGAAAACTTGAAGCTGTAATTGCTTTCTCTGTCTCCTGGAGATGTATGTAAATCTTTTTTAGAACTAAGTGAGCATCTTGCCAGTTCAGCATCTCAAGAATCTCTTTTTTGGAGCTACCTTTTTGAAACTGAACCCCCAGAAGCACGGTTTCCTAGCTACCTGGTCTGACCAGGGATGCTTGGCTACAAGATGGGACTCCTCGCTTGTTGAAAAGATATGAGAAAAGAAAAGGTATTTTTCCCCTTTGGTAAAGATAGTGTGTATATATAAAAGTGTGAGATTTCTTTTTGATTTTACATCTTTTTAGTCATTAACTGTGATAGGCATGGTGTAATGCTTATTCAATAATAAAACTTTTTTCTATTTTGAGTATCTTTGTGGAAATGTTTCCTGGGTTGTCAGTAAATTTATTTAAAATTATTTCCTCAACACTCATGTTCCATTGACTAGTGCTCAGTTACAGGGCCACAGCTACAGAGGGAATACAGAGAATATAGCTAAAGCGTGTGTCCAGGTAAATAAGGGAAGGAAAACTTCAACAATTGAGGTCAAACTGATCACAGGTTGTCGGGGATGGGGGGTGGGGTGGGGGGAGTGGGGGAGAAGCTGCAAATTAACTAACAATAGATTAACAAAGAATAATTTATTACGCTCAAAAGAGTACTCAGTAGTGAGTAATTCCCTGAATAGTCAGAGATAAATGTTCATATACCAGCTTAAAAAAAGGAGGATGATTTAGGGCTTCAAAGGGAAAGTATGTTTCCCATTGAAAGGAAGGTTCTATTGAGTTTTTTTATACTAATGTCAGCTGAGTTTGGGCTTCCCTGGAATCTGCCTGCAGATGCAGGAGACCCAGGTTTGATCCCTGGGTCGGTAATATCTGCTAGAGATGGAAATGGCAACCCACCCCAGTATTCTTACCCAGAGAATCCCATGGACAGAGGAGCCTGGTGGGCTACGGTCCATGGGGTTGCAAAGAATTGGACATGACTGAGCAACTTCACTTTCACTTTTCACTTTCAGGCATTGGAGAAGGAAATGGCAACCCACTCCAGTGTTCTTGCCTGGAGAATCCCCAGGACGGGGAAGCCTGGTGGGCTGCCGTCTGTGGGGTCGCACAGAGTCGGACACGACTGAAGCGACTTAGCAGCAGCAGCAGCAGCAGCAGAGCGACTAACACACCTAAACGCAGCCGAGTTTATACTTTCTTGTGCTGAGGGTCAGTCTTCTTCCAAGAAGGAAAATTTCTTGGAGGAGGGGAAATGGCAGCTGTATTTTCTAGAGGTTCTGCTTACGTTCACATAACAATTTTTTTCTGTGGCTGCTGACTGCTGAGATGTTTCCAGTGTAAAATAATTTCCAGACCACTTTCATACCACTTTGGTGAGCTGTTAATGCCTTCAGTTTGATAACAACTAGCTAGCTTTTGCTTCTGCAGAAGATCAGATTCACATGTCTTCCCCAACACAGAACACGTTCAACACTTACCCAATGAAGAAATTCTAATGTTCCATCCTGTCAATGCATTCAGGAGGAGAGTGACTTAGTGCATAGCTCCTGTTGAAGATCTTGTCTCCTCTCAGCGACAGAGAAACCAGCGCAGGTGTTGGATTTTTACTTACCCTTAGGTAAGCAGAAGTACTGGAGAAGGCAATGGCACCCCACTCCAGTACTCTTGCCTGGAAAATCCCATGGATGGAGGAGCCTGATAGGCTGCAGTCCATGGGTTCGCTAAGAGTCGGACACGACTGAGCGACTTCACTTTCACTTTTCCCTTTCATGCATTGGAGAAGGAAATGGCAACCCATTCCAGTGTTCTTGCCTGGAGAATCCCAGGGACGGGGGAGCCTGGTGGGCTGCCGTCTATGGGGTCGCACGGAGTCGGACACGACTGAAGCGACTTAGCAGCAGCAGCAGCAGCAAGCAGAAGTAATGTATGCCTCCTTCAGGCCTGGCCCATAAAAATGTTCCACGGGTGATTCTCTATATGTTTTCTCCATCTCATATCTTGAGATAGCGAAACTAGATGCCACACTTATATGGCTTTTCCAGTTTTTCATTGCTAACATATAGAACACATGCTGGTTCGAATAGGTTAATATGCAAGTGGACAAAATTTTTCACACACTCAGATATCTAGGCTGGAAGGATTCCCTGGTGGCTCACATGGTAAAGCGTCTGCCTGCGATGCGGGAGACCCAGGTTCAATCCCCGGACCGGGAAGATGCCCTAGAGAAGAAAATGGCAACCCACTCCAGTACTCTTGCCTAGAAAATTCCATGGATGGAGGAGCCTGGTAGGCTACAGTCCGTGGGGTTGCAAAGAGTTGGACACAACTGAGCGACTTCACTTCCACTTTCATCTGCTGGTCTTGGAGAGCCTCCCACAGATGAGGGAGGCAACTGGTACTCCACTGGGGACATAGACTCTGGAAGCAGCCATTCTGGTGGGTTTGTTCCACCATGAGGATGCTGATGCTGTCAAAAGCCATTTTGGAATCCTCACTCTTGTTTATTAGTGCTGACGCGGCCCTGCCCATCAGGCAGTTGGCACCAGTGCTGGGATACCCCAGACCAAGCAGCTAGCCAGGCAGGGCTGTACCATCACCTATCAGCAGACCAGTTGCCATAGGAACCCCTCAGCCCCCAACCAGCTGGGGACAAAACCCACACACTAGTGGGCCAAAGTCAACTCCAGGAACCCTAGAACTCTGCAGCCAGAGACCCCAGTACCCAGCTCCACCCACCCCTGGGGAAACGCCAGCCCTAGGGCTATCCCAACCCATTTTAGCTAGCCAAGACCAGGCCCCACTCACTAGCCAGTCAACACCAGCCTCAGGACACCTTCAGCCCCTCACCTAACTTGCTTCAGGGTCTAGCCTCTCCTACCAGGGGGCTGACACCAGCTTTTCCCTGGTGGCTCAGATGGTAAAGCATCTCCCTGCAATGTAGGAGACCCTGGTTCCATCCCTGGGTTGGGAAGATCCCTGGAGAAGGGAATGGCTACCCTCTCCCGTGTTCTTGCCTGGAGAATTCTATGCACAGAGGAGCCTGGTGGGCTACAGCTATGGGATGGCAAAGAGGCCAACACAACTGAGTGATTAACACACACACACTTGGAACACCTCAGAGTCCACAGCCAGCTGTGTCAGGAACCAACCTCACCTATCAGCAGGCTGACACCAGCCCCAGGGACCCCATGGGCCAGGTCTTGCCCACCAGAGGGCTGACACTGGCTCTGAAATGCCCTACCTTGCAGCCAGCCATCTGGCTTCACCCACAGTGAACCAGCAATAGCCCAGGGACCCACCTGAGGGAGGCTGCTTTGTGACCCAACCACCTCACCCACAGGCTAATATTTTATTAGTCTCAGGTACATAACATAGTGCTGGGTGGGGTTGATACTGGCACATAGGTCAATGGAGCAGAATAGAGAGCCCCAAAATGAACCCACACGTACATGGGCAATTAACCTATGACAAGGGAGGCAAGACTATATACAATGGAAAAAAGATAGCCTTTCAATAAATGGCATTGGGAGGACAACCCTTGTGGTCCAGTGGCTAAGACTCCTTGCTACCAGTGCAGGCGGCCTGGGTTTGATCCCTGCTCAGGGAACTGGATCCCACATGCACACCACAATAAAGAGTTCACATGCTGCAACTAAAGATTCCGCATGATGCAATGAAGATTGGAGATCCCATGTGCTGCAACCTAGACCTGTGCAGCCAAATAAACAAACATTTTAAAAAATAAAAATAAATGGTGTTGGGAAAACTGGACAGATACATGCAAAAGAAACAAACTGGACTACTTTCTCACACCATAGACAAAAACAAACTTAAAATGGATTAAAGACCTAAATGTTAAGAACTGACATCATAAAACTAGAAGAAAACATAGGCAGTACACTCTTTGACATGTCTTAGCAACATTATTTTAGATCTATCTCCTCAGGGAAGGGGAAAAAAAGCAAAACAAGCAAATGAAACTACATCAAACTAAAAAGATTTTGTACAGCAAAGAAAACAATAAACAGAATGAAAAGGCTGCTACTGAATGGGAGAGGATATTTGTAAATGATATATCTGGTAAGGGGTTAATACCCAAAATATACAAAGAACTCATACAACTCAACATCAACAAAATAAAAAACAATCCAATCAAAAAATGGGTGAAGAAACTGAATAGACATGCTTCCAAAGACATACAAATGGCCAAAGGGCACATGAAAAGATGCTCAACATTATTAATCATCAGGAAAATGCAAATCAAAACCACAGTGAAATATCACCTCAAGAATACTGGAGTGGGTAGCCATTCCCTTCTCCAGGGGATCTCCCGGACCCAGGGAATGAACCTGGGTCTCCTGCATTGCAGGCAGACTCTTTACTCTCTGAGCCATCAGGGAAGCCCTTTTTAAAAAGAGTAAATCCTAAATCACAAGGAAAAAATATTTTTTCCTTTTTATTTTGTGTCTGTGTGAGATAATGGATGTTCACTAAAATTATTGTGGTTATCGTTAAAAAAGAAGAACAAGCAAAGAAAACAAAAACTCAGGAAAAAGTCGAAGCAAAAGTGCAAGACCTATATTTACAAAAACTGTAAAAGCTGACCAGTGGACATAAATTTTTTTCCTTCTAACTAAATGGAAAATCACTGTACACGGACTGGTTTGGAAGACCCAAATATAGTGGTGTTTCTTTTGCCCAAATTAAATCTATAAATTTCAAGGCAAGTCCACTTAAAATCCAGTTGGATTAAAAAAAAAAAGAACTTGACAAGATGATTCTAAAGTTCCTTTGATTCATGGTAGCATTCTTTGTTATAGCAAGGGACTGGGAACTACTTAATATGCATTGGGAGGGAACAATAGGATGCTAAATAGTTATTAAAAAGAATGAAGCTGAACTATAAATATTGACATTGAAAGCTTTCCAAGATCTATTGTTAATGAAAAAGCAAAGTACAGAACAGAGTGCATGCTACACTACAATCAGGGCCAAGAAGGAAGGAATGTATGCATGTATACATATGCACACATGCTTGTGTATATCTAGAATACTTGTGGAACAATACAGAAAAATCGAATAAAGATAGTTTCCTCGGAGAAGGGAATTTCTGGAAATGAGGGTTACAGATGGGAGGGGAAACTTACTTTTCACATCGCCATTGGTTATCATGTACATGCATTAATTAAAAAGAAAAAAACATTTATCAAGCAAGTTCAGTTGGAGGCATATGCATAAGAATAGGCAGATTCTGACAAAGAAGACAATGTAGGGGATTTATTCAACTGAATTTCCAAATATACACAAAGTTGTAGGAATTAAAATTCTGTGATAGCAGACCTAGAATAGACAGATTGATGAAACAAGGAAAGCCAGGTATACTGTGTTAGTCCAGATCCTCTGAGAACCAAATTATGAGATATTGCTGCATTGTTGGTGGGAATGTAAATTGGTACAGTCACTGTGAAGAACGGTATGGAAGTTCCTTAAAAAACTAAAAATAAAACTACCATATGACCAGTAATCCCACTACTGGGCATATACCCCGAGGAAACCATAATTCAAAAGGACACATATACCCCAATGTTCATAGCAGTACTATTTACAATAGCTAGGGCATGGAAGCAACCTAAATGTCCAACAGAGGAATGGATAAAGAATATACACATATACAATGGAATATTACTCAGCCACTAAAAAGAATGAAACAGGGCCATTTGTAGAGATGTGGATAGACATGGAGTTTGAAGTAAGTCAGAAGGAGAAAAACAAATACAGCATATTAACCTTTATATGTGAAATCTAGAAAAATGATACAGGTGAACCTATTTCTAGGGCAGGAATAGAGATTCAAGTGTAGAGAATGGACATGTGGACGCAGAGGGGGAAGGGGAAGGTAGGACTGATGGGGTATTAGGACTGATGTGTATACACTACTATGTGTAAAATAGATAGTTAGTGGGAACCTGCTATTAAGCACAGAAAGCTCAACCTGGTGCTCTGTGATGACCTAGATGGCTGGGATGGTGGGGAGAAGGATAGAGGGAGGCTGAAAAGGGAGTAGATATATATGTACACATATAACTGATTCACTTCATTGTACAGCAGAAACTAACACAACATTGTAAAGCAATTATATTCCAACTTTAAAAAAAAAAAGAGCTCTTATGTCACCACTAAAGATCTTGTATGCCCCAACGAAGATCAAAGATCCCAAGTGCTGCTGCAACTAAGACCCGCCACAGACAAATAAATAAAAACAAATATCAAAAAAGGAGAATATTAAAGGAACATCAGAGGATGTAAGTGACTGTGATTATATACAATGTATTCCATATAGAGTAAATGGTTGTGCTTTTGTACAATATATTGTTTTATGCAAAATTGTGAATCCATTAAAAAGAAAAGAATACTATAACTTGACATAAAACTAGTATGTGAAGGTCTCTAAGATCTCTTTCACTATTACGTGAAAAATCAATGTTCATAATGACTTCTTTTGTGTTAACTTTTAAAACAAAAGAAAAATCTATATGGATAGTATATGTTAATAAATGCAATTTTTTCTAGGAAGAATCACATGCTATCATGTTTTTCTTTTCTGAACTGTTTCTATTCTCTAGCCATGAATGATTATTGCTTTTATTATTTAAAAATATCCATAGATGGAGAGTGAGATTATGGTCTCCTCTGTCTTTTGCTCTGAATTTGAAAAAAACAGCAAGCATTATTTTTAATTTACTTTTAAAATTTAGGCCGCAATGCAAGGATGTGAAATCTTAGTTCCCTGATCAGGGATCAAACCTATGCCTCCTGCAGTGAAAGCAGGGAGACTTTCCCAGACTGCCAGGGATGTTCCAGGAATATTATTTTTAAATAACATTAAAAAAAAGAAAAACTTTACAATAAAAACGTTGAATCTGATGCCTATGGTTTTTTGTGGCATGAAAAGAGAAAGTTGTACAGCAAATGTATTATAAGATCCTCTTTATTAATTAAAAACAAACATATGGAACTATATAATATACTTGTATAAATATGGATAAATAGTATAATAGATATTGATACACTAAGGATATAGATGTACACCCATACACTAAGCAGTTAATAGGGCTAATAGGTGGAGAGGGAAGTGATATTGAGGGTATAGATGAAGGAGATCTTCAACTGCATATACTTTTTACTTCTGTATTGTAGTCTGTAAAGTTTTTCTTATTCCTTATACTTTTACAGAGTCACTAGGCTGTATCTAGGACTTTCTCTCTGAGAACTTAGATTTTTTTTTAAGTTCTAGACAATTATCAGTTGCTGTCTCTTCACTAACACTTCACTAGCATACTTTCTATTCTCTTCTGGAAGTCCTATATATCTAGATCTAGATCTCTCTTTGAATTTATTTTTAGGCACCTTTACCGAGATAGAATTCACATAACACATAATCATTCACATTTGAAATGACTTAAAGTGTCTTCCATGTTTCTCAACTGCTTTTTCAGATTTTGGAAACAAGCCTTTTGACTGTGGGTACTCTGGATGAACTTATCCATACTATTTCCCAAGTCCTTGGGAACATTGCTTCTTTCCTCATCCCTTGTCCTAATCATCTCTACCACCTAGCTGTGTCTAAGTTACATCCTTTTGCAGTAAACCAGTAATATATTAAGAATCAGTAAAACAGAACAAATGTCACTACACAAGTATCAACGAATGAAATAAATTTTTATCATATATGTCAGGATGAAGAAAACTGAAATAACCAATGAAAGAGAAAATAACTTAGGTAAAAAGAATTAGTGTAAAACAAGAAAAAAGGGAATTCAAAATTAAGATCTCTAGAAAAGAAAGTGGGAGAGAAAGATTTATGGACTCAAAACATTGCTTAGTGCCCTGAGTGTCATGTCATTTCCCGAACACGTGGACCCTGATCTATACCACCTTAGTCTTCCCTGATGGCTCAGCAGGTAAAGAGTCCGCCTGCAATGCAGGCGACACAGGAGATTCAGGTTCAACCCCTGGGTTGGAAAGAGCCCCTGGAGGAGAAAATGGCAACCCACTCCAGTATTCTTGCCTGGGAAATCCCATGCGCAGAGAAGCCTGGTGGGTTACAGTCCATGGGGTCGCAGAGAGTCAGACACGACTGGACGCACTAGCACCTACACCATCTCATCATGTAAACAGCTCCTTGCTGGATACCGCCTTCAGCAGAAAGCCTCTGTCCTTGCTACTTTAGCAAGGCTGTATGGTACCTAACCTTCAACCAGGCACTCAGGCCAGAGCACACCTTTCAGATCTTTTAATCACGCAATCCCTTGCCTAACTTGTCAGTATGGCAAAGAAGTTAGAATCTAAGAATAAATAATTAACAGATGACCAGATTTCTTTCCTAGATTCCCCTTCACTAATTCCGTAAACAAACTGTGTGAACAAGATAAGGACTAGAGGAAGATCACAAGAAGTCCTGGAGCCTGCATGCATCTCAAGGATTAACTGAGATTACTTCTCTCCTTTCCCTAGTAGTTCAGCTGGTAGAGAATTTGACTGCACTGAAGGAGACCCCGGTTCGATTCCTGGGTCAGGAAGATCTGCTGGAGAAGGGAATGGCTACACCCTTCAGTATTCTGGCCTGGAGAATTCCATGGACTGTATAATCCATGGGGTCGCAAAGAGTTGGACACAACTGAGCGACTTTCACTTTTCCTTTAAAATTTTCATGATTGAGCAGAATTTCCAGAAGTAGTTTTTTGGGGGACATTAAGTTTACCATCTTCCCAGATTGCTGGCACTCTGATTAAAGACAACTTTCCTTTCTATCAGTGTTTATAAATTTGATTCTGTAAGTGGTAAGCAGTGGGCCTTGATTCAACAATTCTGTAATCCCCCTTCTCTATCTCTCACCCTCACCCTGACATCCCCCCCAACTCAAGATTTTACTCTTTTGTTGTAACTCAGTTCAGTGTACTATGTCCCTTCTTCACCTACAAATGAAAACAGGGACTGCAGCTCTCTTGCGTGTTGGGGGCCTGCATATGGTAGACATGAATGCATATTTCTTTTAAAAAAATATTTATTTATTTGACTGCATTGCATCTTAGTTGCAGCATGCAAGACCTTTAATTGCAGCATGGTAACTCTTAGTTGTGTCATGTGGGATCTAGCTCCCTGCCCAGGCATCAAACCCAGGAATCTGGGGCAGTGAGTTTAGGACCATGGGGGTGGGTGGGGGGACGTGGGGGTGGTGAGGGATCGTGGGGGTGGGTGGGGGGACCTGAGGGTGGGTGAGGGACCATGGGGGTGGTGAGGGATCATGGGGGTGGGTGAGGGGACATTGGGGTGGGTGAGGACCATGGGGGTGGGTGAAGGGACATGGGGGAGGGGGAGGGAACATGGGGGTGAGTGAGGGACCATGGGGATGGGTGAAGAAGATTCTGGGAATTACTCTAGGATCAGAGATGTGAGGACTGCCAGATTGGACCTCAGCTCACAGCCTGACACGGGCCTCTTCATTCTGTCTCCAGCTCAGTCTCCTAGATCCCCTACATTCAAGAGCCTTTTGTGCTACAGGCTGGAACTCCCTTCTTCATGGCCTGGGTCATATACTCCAGTTCAACTCAATTGTCCTGGACACTGGGAACCTTCCTTTACCTCCATCGGGAGGAGGTCCTCCCTCCTCCAAACCTGGAGAGTGACGCTTCATTACTTTGAGAAAGATCGTTCCTCCTCTGCACTACAGACACCTGACAAAATGTCTTACTTCCTATTATGGGCTGCATTGTGTACCCCAAATTCTTACGTTGAGTCCTAACCTCCAGCACCTCAGAATGTGACTTTCTTTTGGCTGCTCTGTCCAGCAAGTTGGATCTTGGCTCTCCACCCAGGGACTGAACCCATGCCCCCTGCAGTGGAAGCCTGGAGTCTTAACCACTGGACAACCCCCAGAATGTGACTTTATTTGGAGTAGAGCTTTTAAAGAGATAATTGAGTTAAAATAAGGTCACTAGGTTGGGTCCTAATCCAGTATAACTGGTGCCCTTATAAGAAGGGGAAATTTGGACAAATACACAGAGGGAAGACAATGTGAGGACACAGGGAGAAGATGGCCGTCTATAAGCCAAGGTGAGAAGCCTCAGACTTCTGGCCTCCAGAGCCGTGAGATGACAAATTCCTGTTGTCTAAGCCACATTGCTTGAGATATTTGTTATTGCAGCTGGAGCTGACTGATATACTTCCTCCCAAGTCTATGCACTCCCATAGCAGGAGTGGTGTCTGCAAGAGAAGACACCCTTCTCTCCCCCCAGCGGGACCCCTTCAGTGTCCCCACCCCTGCCCTCCTCCTGCTGTAATGTTCCTGCCAGTTCCTATTTCCTTGTCCGGGAAATCAGATGACAGACCTCAAGTGAAGGGGTGAGTGCTGAGGATCAGGAGGAGCAATAGGGCCCCAAGACAGAATCAGGATGAGTCTTTCATTTGTTTTTATTTGGTTTTTCAAGCTTGGATTGTGGGGGTCGCAGCTGGTGGACAGGAAAGCCAAGAAGGGACCACTGAGAGCTGATGGGGCTGGGGGAGGGGAGGGGGGAGGTTCCAGTAAGGAGGCTGGAGCCTGAGGCCCAGAGCAGCAGCTGAGGGACTTGGCGGATCACCACATGGCTTGCCTCGGGGAACCAAGCAGGAACAGCAGCAGGGGCCAGGCCTGTGGAGGCACAAAGGCTGTGCCCGACATGGATGAGGCGGCAGCCTGCAGAGACTGGTGTGGAAACTGGGTCTGTGGAGGAGTGGACGTGGGCTCAGGGAGCGGTGTAAGAGCAGAGGTGGGCTCAGGGTGGGGTGTGAGTCTCTGGATCTCATCGATCCAGTCGGTGAAATAGGTGACGTTGGTGAAGATGCTGGGGTAGACGGGATGTCGGCAGTCAAAACCCCAGCTGGCCAGCCCCATCAGAACCCAGGAACTGGTGAAGTCACAGACCAGGGGGCCCCCGGAATCGCCCTAGGAAAGAAGTGGGAGTTCAGGTGGGTGACTGAGCCAGTTCTGAGAAGGTCAGGTAGCAGGGTGGGGCTTATGAGTCTCTGCCCTCCGGCCTCATTCTGTGAAATTCCAAACACCAACTTCCCACTGCAGATTAGCCCAATTAAGCCATGCAGGCAGGCACTGGAATTATGTTTCAGGAAGTCCTGATTGACCCTCAGAACAATCACAGATCTAAACCCATCAATATATGGATCCTATGCCCAGGGAGGGTGTGGTGGCCCAGGACAAAGCACTGTCCAAGGCTGAGAAGGGACAGACAGCTGCAGGATTTGAGCTCAAGAGGGTTGGTCTGAGAGTGGAACCTAGCCAGCTGAAGCTGCTGCAGACCTGGCTCTTACAAACTCTGAGCTGCAGCAGCACATTCCCACCCAGGTTCTCCTCCTTTTTCATTCATTTAGTCAGTCCTTTAGTTTTCTCTCAAATTCTTGGTTGAGCATCTTCAGAAAGTGCCCATACTGGGGTGGCAGCCTGTATTGGTCAGGGAGCAGCTGAGAGTCCCCTGAAAGCTGCTAGGAGTTATTGGAGTCCTGAAATGCTGTCAGGGTAGGACCACTTGGGTGGAAATCCTCTCACTTCTTCACCTAAAGGGAAGGTGTCATCCTTGGAGGCAGGGTGAGAGGAGCAGAATAGCTGTGCTTGCTGCCTTCCACATACGCGTCCAACAAGCCGCATCCAGGGCAGCTTCTGCCCTCAGGCATAGGGGTGAAATGTCAAGGTTCCTCTTTCATGGAGTTATTGTAAATAAGGCAACCAGCCTGCCACTGTCAGATGTGATGTGTGGAAACAACGCATGGAAGGGACAGGACAGGAAGGGAAGGACATTTCATAGGGTGGAAACACGGAGCTTTCCCGAGCTGAGATGCCAATTAGGACAACCCAACATTCTGATGCTGGAGCAGAGGGAGCAGTGAGTGCAGATGAGGAAAGGAGGGATGGCCAGGTGGGTGGGAGGAAGAGCAATGACATGTGGGAAGCAAGGGGGGTAGACAGGATTCAGGTTCCCAGGGCCTTATGGTGGGGGTTGGAGTTGACTCCCATGGAGAACTGCTAGGTCATGTCTAGCGCCTGGATCACTCTGGTGTTGTGATCTGATGTTGTATGGAGAAGGAACCTGTTTGGAGGCAGCTATAGGAGAGAAGGTGAGAGATTATGGATGGGAGGGGCCAGGGTGGTAAGAAACAGTCAGATTGGGGACAAGACGTTGAAGGAGGCAACAGGAACTGTCAAAGATGAGCCTGTCTCAGGGAGGCTGTGCAGAGGGCTAAGCATGGAGCCCTGGGGTCTCCAGCATTTAGAGGTGGGAGGTGAGGGGACCAGGTGCAGAATGGAGTAGCTGGCTGGTCCTGGTGCCCAGGAAATGGCAGTGAGACTTGCTCAAGTGCTGAATGAGAGGAGGACTTGGGGCCACGGGTATCTCTGACAAGACAGGTTCCTGGGGACGTTGGCCATGTGGCTCTGGTGGTACTGGGGACACTCCTGGGCAGAGTGAGTTAGATTCAGGGCTGTTAGAAGGAGTCTTTGGGGGAAAGGAGGCAGAGAAACTAGGCAGTAGCAGGAGGGAGATTGCTACTGCACATTTATACAAGAGCTGTGAAAGCGGAGACAAGACACGGAGCAAGGGAGCTTCTGGACACCTCGAGCCCCAGGAGGAACTGGCTACAATGGACCAGGAGGCTCAGGAGAGATGGAAGATGCCTGCTGGACTGGGAAGACGAACGGTATCTAGTCTGTTTGAATGCTTTGACATTCTCAGTGAAATAGAAAGCAAGCTCTCCAGCTGAGAGGGAGGGGTGGGGGAAGGGTGACTTGAAGGAAAGAGAAGGGTACATGGTGTGGCTAGCCAAAAGTAACCCTCAAAGACGGCCATCCTCATCAGTAGAACCTGGGGTTATGTCACCTTATGTGGCAAAAGGGACTCTGCAGCTGTGATGGAGTTGAGGATCAGGAAATAGGAAGATTATCCTGGATTATCTGGTTGGACCCAACATAAACACAAAGGTACTCAAGAGGAAAGAGGGAAGCAGGAGGTCAGAGTCAGAGGAGGAGATGTGATGACAGGAGCAGAGGGAGGAGCAATGTGATTTGGTGACATAGGAAGGGGACATGAGCCACGGAATGCAGGACCTCTAAAAAGATAGAAAAAGCAAGAAAACATTTTCTCTTAGAGCCTCCAGAAGGAAGCAGCCAGGCCAACACATTGACTTTAGACTGTGACATCCAGAAATGTAACATAATACATTTCTGTTGTCTGAGCTACTAATTTAAGGTGATGTCACCAAAGCATCAAGAAAGTCATACCAGGGGCTTCTTGGACATTGGGAATGTGCCATCATCACCTCAGATCTTCCCCTCTGGGGTCCCCACCTGGGGTGCCCTTGGTCCTCCCCACAGTGTACCCACCCTGAGCTGTTCAAGGCCAGGGGAAGGGCTGGTCCCTGTCTACCACAGGCCTCCAGGATTCGTGCAGATGAGCCTCGTGGTTGCTGATATTATGGTAGAATCTGGGCCAGTCTGAGGGAGATGGGAAGGGCTCCAGTAGCCTCCTGCCCCCTGGAGAGCTCTCAGAAGGCAGAGGAAGCCCCAACACTAGTGTATCCCATGGAAAGTGAGCTGTGGTTTGCACTATTGAAGAGACAGAGCAAACCAAGGCAGTGTGTGTGTGTGTGTGTGTGTGTGTGTGTGTGTGTGTGTGTGTGTGTGTGTGTGTGTGTGTGTGTGTGTATATGTGTTGGATGGGGCCAGGGCAGTGAATTCTACCTTTGGTGAGAGGACAGGTCTAAGACAGGCCCAGAAGAACAGGTACAATCCTGGTAGAAGGAGAGAGACCAGGCCAGGAGATTGAAAGCCAAGACTTGCTAAGTACCTACTGAATGTCAGGCACAGTATTAAACTTTCTATAGGGACCTTATTAAGAGGAGGCTGTTAGCAATCCCATTTCATGGGTGAGGAAACTTAGCTAAGGTCACAATCCTAGTAAATGACAGATTGAACACTGAAACCAGGGCTCTCCTGCCCCCCAGTCTGAGCACTGAATGCCTCTGTGGTCTGTCTCTCCTCAGACCCGTTTCTGGGTGCCCTGTGCAGGGGGAGGGGTACTTCCAGGGAGAGAAGAGGGACCTGGGTTTCAGGGTGGCAGATGTGGCAGCAGGTGATGTGGCAGAAGATGAGTCTAGATGGAGTGTCTCAGGTCGGCTGTGGTGACTGAAAGGGTCAGAGAGGGAGGAGGGGGGTCATCTGATGCCTTGGCTCTTGGGGGTCCATCTCAGTGCTGTCCTCAGCCTGGGAAGAAACGAGAGGAGGAGTGGGCTGAAGGGCCACTATGGATGTCCGGCAGGCAAGGAGACAAAGGGTTCCAGCCCTGAGCTCCGCGGGCATGACCTCTGGAGGCTGGAAGGGAGGTCTAGGGTGACAGCAGATGAGGACTCAGGGGACTGAGCCCTTTGTTTCACCTTCAGGTGCAGCTGACTCTGTGAGAAGGACAGGCCAGGCCAGACAGCCAGACAGTTCATACCGCTGGCTGTGGACCGGGAACCAAGAAACCTGGGTCTACCTCCTACAAGGAGGGCAAGGGGCCAAGCTTCTCCCCTCTGGCTCAGCAGTTCACTGGGCTGCGATGAAAACAGCTGTCTGTGAGGACTTCCTGTGGGCCAGGTGCATCTCATCCCTTCTGTGTGCATTTTCTGGTGTGCCAAAGCGTATTACCACAGACTGGGTAACTTGGAAAACAACAGAAATTGATCTCAGTTCTGGAAGTCAGAAGTCTGAAACCAACTATCTGTGTCTCTCCCTCTTTCTATAAGAAAACAAGTCATTGGATTTAGAGCCCACTTCAAATTCAGCAAGGTCTCATCTTGAGATTCTTAACAATCGTATCTGCAAAGACCTATTTCCAAATAAGGTTATGTTCTGAGATTTAGAGGACACGAATTTAGGAGACACTATCCAACCCACTACACCATCCTTGCAACAATCCCATGACAGAGGCCTCAAGACCCTACACTATGAATGAGGACACAGGCTCAGAAGGTGACAAGACCACCCAAGGTCACATGGTAGCGCAGCGTCTCTAACTCCAGAACTCTTAACCCTTCCCCTCCACTCCACGACACCATCTGTGGAAGAATCAGCACATGATGCCAGCTTGGGAGCCTGGGCCCTGAGGGGGATGTGGTGGAGGTCAGGTTAGGCTTGGAGTCAGAATACAGGGGCCCAAGTCGTGGTGCCTCACTTTAGGGTAGCCACTTTCCCTCTCCAGGCTTGTTTTCTCACCTATAAAAAGGCACCACAGAGAGTGGTAAAAAAAAGCTTCACAATCAAATGTCCAACAGTGGGACTTCCTTGGTGGTCCAGTGGTTATGAATCTGCCTTCCAGTGCAGAGGATGCAGGTTCAATCCCTGGTCAGAGAACTAAGATCCCACATACCACGAGGCAACTAAGTCCACGTGCTGCAACTGCTGAGCCCATGCACTCTGAAGCTCGCATGCTGCAACTAAAGAGAGGTCCACACGCTGCAATGAAGAGCCTGCCTGTCACAACTAACACCCAGCCAACACAGCCAAAACAAAACAAACAAAGCAAAACCAAAAACCCCAAAAAACAAATATCCAGCAGTAGACTGATATCTGGAATATGTAAAATACACAAAGAGCCCCTAAAGGAAGAGACAGGCAAACCAACAGAAAAATAAGATGGGGGGAAAATCCTGAAAGGAAACGTTATAGAAAAATATGTCCAAAGATAATAAATATGTGAAAGTACATTTAATTCGTCACTGGAAAAGTGCAAACCACAGTAAGTTATTAAAATGAGAAACGATGGAAAGTGCTGAGTCCTGGTGAGAACATGAACTCTCATCCACTGCTCGAATGAATGGAAATGGTGAACCACTTTGGAGATGTTTGGTAACATCTGCCAAAGTTTAATATACACATACCTTTTAATCCAACAAGTCTACTCAAGGGTTTCTGTGAAATAGAAGATAAACCATTTGGAAGTGAAATGAAATGAAAAATTTGGAAAGTACTAGGATACGCATTAAAGTGTAACTGATCATAGGATTCAATGCACACAGGAGAGTCCTATAGAGTAAGGAGACTGAACACAGTACAACTACAGGTAATAGTATGGATGAATCTCACAAATACGACGTTAAGACAAGAAAGATTGACAACTGGAAATAAATCTAATCTAATCTAAGGTGTTAAAGGTGAAGACGGTGGTTTCTATTGGGTGTTGGTGAAAGGAAGGAGGTGTGATTGGGGCCTCTGGGGGTATTGATCACATGTTGCCTCACTATGTGAAAATTCATCCAACTTACGAAAAGAGCATGGATATATTCTTTTGTATGTATGTTACACTTCAATAAAAACTTTAATTTATCCCTCAAGAATAGATGCTGTAGATGCCTTCATGTGCAAGGGGCTTAGGAAGGGGGTGGCCTGGGGGACACTGCCAAGGGATGGAGCCCAGGAAGACGCACAGAGGAGGAAACGGGAAGTCCCGGGGGCTCCACAAAGAGAGCAGAGGCAACACAGTCCTTCCCCCAGAGAAACTGAGGCCCTGAAAACAGCAGGGGAAAACAGAAAGGGCCTTACTTACTAGGCAGATGGACTTTCCTGTGGAGAAGTCCCCAGCACACAGCATGTCCTCGTGCACAGAGAAGTTTTTGCCTTTCGCAAGTCCGTATAACATATTACAGAACTTGTTCTCAAAGAAGCTCACCTTACCCTCCTGGAGATGGAAGGGTTCAAGCAGAGGTGCTGCGAGGATAAGGAGGAAATCAGGGAAGGGTGCTGTAGCCTAGTTACAGAGCTCTGCCTTAGCGGTCAGCACTGCCCCTCAACATGGGGTTTTCTCTGCACAGCTGAGTGTTCACCCTTGTTTCAGTCTTCTACTTAACGTCTAATAAGCCCTCTCCTGTTTCTCAAACTTTTCCAAACTCATCCTATTCCCTCCACCTCTTTCATAGCAACAAACAACACTCCTCCTATTCCACAAAGGAAAAAGGCAAATCCCTCCAACACATGCCACTCACTGGTGCTTAGCAACCATCCATCAACCTATCTACCCTTTCACAAACCATCCCATCCACTCACCTTTTGTCTATCATTAACCTTGCTTTCCATCCACTTGTTCCTCCATCCATCTACCTAGCTTTCCTCATGCCCCATTCACCCACTCATCCTTCCATTCCTTTGCCTATACACTCATCTTTTGATACATCTCTCCATTCTCCTCTCCATCAATAGACCACTCACTACATCTCTCCGCCCACCATCCTTTCACCTACCCGCCCAACCATCTTCTCTTCCACCCACTCATCCTCCCACCTTCTCCCATCCATCCTCTCATCCAATCACTCATTTATTCATCATTCAATTACTCATTTATTCCTCTATCCTTGTGTTAAGTATCTTGTAACTAATGATACCGGGGAACATTTTAGTTGGGCAGACAGGGTAAGTGAAGTAAATAAGTAGCATTACTTTAGATCTAATAAGTGGTATAAAGGAAATAAAACAGGAAGATGTGCTATTGGGGGTTGCCTGTTTTAGCTCACATGATCAAGTAAAACTCCTCAGAGGAGTAGCTGAGTTGCATATGTAAAAAAATGAGTCATGAAAAGTTAGCGGGAAAGCAAATGAGTCCAGGGAGACAGCCACGGTGCAGACCTGAGGTGGGAATGGCCTTGGCATAGTCAAGGCAGGAAGGAGGCCTGCTGGCTGGGGTGGTGTGGGTGAGGGGTGCAGTAGGAGATGAGAGAGAGGAATGGGGCCGGAGAGCCAAGGCAGGGAGTTTCGACCTTATTTTAAGTAAAAATGAGAAGGCACAGGGGTAATGAGCAGGGAACTGGCATGACTCCTGCTTTAAAGCAAATACTCAGACAGCTATATGGAGAGTAACATAGAGCATATGAGGTGGGAGCTGAGATCAGTCTGGAGGTCTAGGGAAGAAGGACCAGGGGGTAGTAGTGTGAAACCTACCAGGTGCCAGGCCCTGCCAAGGGCACGGCCTGGGAAGTTAAAACAAGAAAGACAGGGTCCCTGTCCTCAAGGAGGAACCAGTCTGTGTGTGTGTGTGTGTGTGTGTGTGTGTGTGTGTGTGTGTGTGCACGCATGTGTATGTGTCTGTGTGTGAAATGTGGTATACATTTGTTGTGTGTGTGTGTGTATGCATGTGAAGTTTGGTATACATGTGTTATGTGTGTGTGGTGTGAGAATTCTGGGGACCTAGTTGTTTGTCCTATGATTATTGAGTGTTAACTGACACACTAATAGGCAAGGACCAGGGATGCTGGAACAACCCCCCCAATGAAGCAGCGTTTATTCAAAATGCCTGTAGCACCTCTTTAGAGGAATACCATACCAAATTATGATCCTACAAATAATTACAAATAAATATTCTTTCCCTCCCGAATTTGGCATCATAAGCATTTCACCAAGTCGTAAACACTCCTTTCTTTAGTGAAGACTCTTTGCTCATAAGTTTTGGTCTACTTTTCTCTTCTTTCAATCTTAAAAAATACGATTTTTCCCTGTTACTCAGTTTGCCTAATAAGCCTACAAATTAGACAGATGACCTGAGCTGGAAGAAAACCAAAGTGAGGTCCGGAGAGTGAAACCCTCTAAAGTTGTAATCATTCTAAACTGATCGGGCAGACTCAGAGGTCAGAGGTCATATGTGAGTTTTCTTTCCACTTTTCCCAAGCGCATCCTGTGGCACTGGGAAATCAGAGAGTTTGTCAGTGACCTGGAAGGAGTCGGGCCCAATCATGACCTTTGAGTTGGATCAAGTCATCTCAGATCTATGGTTGATTTAAATCTTGGAATCAAAAACCAGAAAGACTTCAAGAACTCAGATTCTTGATTCCAAAGTCAAAGATTCCCAGACTTCAGAGATTTACACTTAGGGAACACCAAAGCTTTAGAATCACACACTTTCAGAACTAGAACTAGAGTGGTCCAGCCCTCTGGAAATGAAGTATTGTGGGCCAAGGGGACTTTTGCCTGGGGACCCCTCAGGTGGAGACACACCTCCCTTCTTTGCTCCTCTGTCCTTCTCCCCTTCCTCCTCCTCCCCATTCTCATCGCCCCCAACTCCCCCATACTTCCTCACTTTCCTCGTTGAGCATTCCCCAGCCAGTTATCCAGCAGGATGAGTTACTGGGGAGCTTCATGCCAGGGACTGGAAGGCAGGCAGGGATGATGTAGGGGGTGAAGTTCACAGGAAAGAGCAGCTGCAACATGGCAATATCACTCCCGAAGGGATGTAACTTCTCGAAGTCTGGGTGTGTGATAATCCGGCTCACGGATACCACCCGGGTCTGAGGGGTGTGCTGGTACAGCCTGGTGCTTCCTAACAGAACCCGGTAATTCTCCGGGGCTTTGGATTCCCTGGAGAAGGAAAGGCGCTCTGTCACCATCATCTCCAAGTGGGGACTAGCTCCTTCCCTGCATCCTCATCTAACTGCCCACACCCCTCTGGACCCCTCCACCCCACATGACACCAGACAGCCTTTGTCTCCCCATTTCTAATGTTCAGGAGCCCTTCTTTCTTGAGGCTAACTGATACCCTACTTACAGTTTCAGACATATGGCTGGCTTCTCCATGACACACTAGAATTGCAGAAGCACTGCCTTGTTCTGGAAAGGTCCTCGGTGGGGTCATCAAATGAAGGCCTTTTGATTGTACACAGCAGGCATTCTGGCTCAGTCCCAGCTCTAACATTACCCTTCCTGAGACTCCATACAACCTACCTTCTGGCCCCATACTCTTGCTAACCATCCCTTTTCTTTAAACTTATCCATGCCCAAGGCCTGCTTCTCCACTTAGTTCCAAGGACAAAAGATTTGTTAAATCAATGAGCAAATGGGTGCAGGAAACGGAACCTTGCCTGGTTCCTCCACCACAGGTGCTGAAACTTCCCACCTCCTTGACTGTCTTCATGGCTCATCTACTTGGAGACCCTCTCTCATGTTCCCCTCACCCAACCCTTCCCCTCCAGCAAGCCCTCCCTCTCCACAGCCCTTCTCCTGAACCCCCCACCCCATTTGCTCTGCCCTTCTCATCCATGCTGGGCTTTCTCTTCTGACAGGATGGAGACATGGTGAGGTGGGATTTGCCATCCCTGATGCCACCAAGGGGCTTGCACGGAGCATGGCACAGAGTGGGCGCCAATAGACTCTGAGCTCTCAAAGCTCCAGTGCCCACACATGTGCTATGATGCCTGATCTCCCTGGTGACCCCTCATCTGTTCAGAAGCCTGGCACTGAGCCAGCCCCACAGGGCTAGGTGAATTGGACTCCTGAGCGGCCTTGTCACGCTCCCAGGGAGCCCACCTCCCCCTTATGCAGCCTGGCACCACGGCTGCCTGCATGCACGCCAGTGACCATGACTCCTCCCGTGCACACAGTTTCTCAGGACAAATAAGAAGAATCGCCCAGCTGCTGGTCACACATGAGGTCCCAGGCCCCTGCCGAGAGTTTGACACCTGGAAATAAGGGGACACTGAGAAGAAGCTGTGATCTGAGATGGGTCCACACCACAGGGCAGTGAGGATGGACACTGTCAGTCTCCTGAGGCACACCTGTGTTGCGGAACAGATACAGGGGCCAAGGGCGGAGCATGAGGAGGATCTGGGCAGGTGAGCGGGGAGGACAGTCCAGGTGGAGGGTACACAGGCCAAAGGCTGGAGTGAAACACCTCTGAAGGCCACACAGTGCCCAGAGGAAAGCCCAGAGGAGCTAACGTGGGACAACCATCATTCCTTTTCTCGTCTTCCCCTGCATCGCCCTCCCCTGCCAGAGCCTGTGCTGGCAGCCTAGGAAGGAGACTCACTTGACAAAGCAGTGGGCGGTGGTAAGGAGCCAGCTGGAGTTAATGAGGACAGCTCCACAGACGTGCGAGCCCTGGGACTGCAGGCTGGCCTGCCACGGCCATTGGCCAGCCTCCACGTCCCGGCCACCGTAGATCCTCCCCATCACCTTGGATTTCCCACACACTGTGGAAACTCCTCTGCCACCTACAATAGAGACACTGCTGGCGCCCCAAATGTCACAACCAGGAAGGCCTCCCTGCTTCATAGATGGGAAACCAAGGCCAGGTGTTCAGTGGCCTAGCCAAAATGACAGGACTCTGCCTTCACCGGCTGCCACTGAGGAATGGAGAGCAGAGCACAACAGAGAAAGCCCTGTGGGGATGAGGACCCAGGGGTCTGGTGGGGTGGGGCAAGGAGGGACCAGCTCACAGGATCATCTCCAGGCAGATGGACATTCTTGAGCAAGACTGACAAGGGCTGGCTGCACACATCACAGACCTTATTTCCGTCAACTAGCTGCCTCAATGCCTTGTCTTGTAGATCAAAGAACTAAAGGTCTCAGAAGTTGCCAACATTACTTTCTCAAGATCATGGCTTGTAAGGGCCTGTGCTCCCTCCACTTTACCCCATGTCTTAGGGAGGGAGATTTGCAGGCTGATGTCTGTTGTGCTGTGTGATCTGGGGCAAGTCACACCCTTCTTTGACTCTGCAGGAGTCTCCATTTCTAAAAGAAGGAGTGGGTTAATGAGGACAGCCCTGGTTCTAGGACTCACACCTGGGAGGGCAGGGGTTGCCCAGGCCCTCTGAGACCGGGCATCCTGCTCTAGGGCCTGGGCTCCCAGGGCCTCAGTGAGCGGAATGAGACCCCTGATCCCTGGACTCAGGCCCATTCACTCAGTAGTCCTAGTGCTTCCCTCCACCCAGCCTCCAACCTCAGGGCCAGACCCTGTTAGTCCCCACTCCCAGAGACCCACAAAGGGCCTGGGTCTTTTCCCACCCAGAGGCCTCAGAGTGGAGGGCCTGAGCCACCTGTGTGGAGGGGATCTCTGGGCTGCCTGGTTGGAAGGAAGGGCAAAGAAACGATGAGACTTACTGGCTCAGGACACCCAGGCCCTGGTCACAGCCGGCCACCCTCAGGCCCTGTAGCCTAGGGGATCTTGGCCCGAATGGAGGCCCCAACGAACCCGTAGCTTCCGGGGCCAACCGCTGCGCTCGCCAAGTCCGAGCGCCGCCCCTCAACGCTCGCCCTTCGTCTGCAGTTGGGCCAGGGGCGGCCGTGGCTGGGGACCCTCGCAGCTCCGGGGTGGCCACGTTCAGCAGCAGCAGCCACAGAAGAGACGCAGACTTGCCAAGCACTTGGGTGAGTCCCGCCTCCCTGCCCATTGCCAGGGTTACTGAACCCACCCTGACCCCACCCTGCTCTGGCCCCGCCCCAGACCAACCCCAATCCCACCCTGATCTTCTCAATAACTTGATAAACAACTCTACTTCAACATAATTTTTAAACCATGAAGTTCATTTATACAAAGGACAAGTCAATGATTTTCACTAAATGTTTTAAAAACTTATTGATTTATACTTAAATAAACCTTTTATTTTAGAATAGTTTTAGATGTATGGGAAAACTGCGATGATAATACAAGGAGTTCCAATATTCCCCCTCACCCTGTTTCCCCTAATGATAAGATCTTTGTATTACTCTGGCACATTTGTCACAACTACTGAGCCAATATTGATACATTAATATTAACCTAAGTCCATTCTTTCTTTCTTTTATTTTTTTTCAATCTTTTAAGTTTAAGGTGCATAGCATAGTGACTTGGAGAAGGAAATGGCAACCCACTCCAGTATTCTTGCCTGGAGAATCCCAGGGACAGAGGAGCCTGGTGGGCTGATGTCTATGGGGTCTCACAGAGTCAGACATGACTGAAGTGACTTAGCAGCAGCAGCGGCATAGGTACAAAATTTAAGAAATAGGAAAAAAAAATGTGTTTCCCAGTGATGACAAGTCAGGAATTACTCTAACAAGTTTCCTGTATAATATAGAGCAGTGTTAATTATATTCATCATGTTGTGTATTACATTCCTAGTATTTATCTTATAACTGGAAGTTTGCTTCTTTGACTATAGCTATAATTCCTACCTCCCCATTCTTGGCTTCTCGTAACCACAAATTTGATATCTCTTTTTCTGTGAATTTGCTTGTTTTTGAAGTATAATTGACCTACAATGCTGTTAGTTGCTGGTACACAACATAGTGATTGGATATTTCTACACATTTCAAAATAATAGGTATAGTTACGATATGTCACCATATTCCCCACAGTGTACATTGCTTACCCATTTCATACTCATTTATTGGCAATTGGAACTTCAAAAAAATACATTTATTTATTTATTCATTTTGGCTGCGCTGGGTCTTTGTTTCTCCACAAGGGATTTGTCTAGTTGTGGACAGCAGGGGGTACTCTTTGTTGGGGTGGGCAGGCTTCTCATTGTGGTGGCTTCTCTTGTGGAGCACATTTTCTAGGGCGTAGAAGCTTCAGTAATTGAGGCGCACTGTCTTAGTTACCCCATAGCATGTGTTATCTTCCTAGACCAGGGAGCGAACACACGTCTGCTGCATTGGCAGGCAGATTCTTAATCACTGGCCACCACGGAACTCTGGGAACCTGGAACTTTATACCTCTTAATCTCCCTCAGCTTTTGCTTTCTTCCTTCCATCCCTCTCCCTTCTGGTAAGCACGTGTTTGTGTCTATAACTCTGTTTATGTTTTGTTATGTTTGTTCATTTATCTTTTAGATTCCACAAGAAGTGTAATCATACATTACTTGTCTTTGTCTGACTTATATCACTTAGCATAATAGTTTCTTGGCTTCCCAGGTGACACTAGTGGTGAAGAACCCACCTGCCAATGCAGGAGACACAAAAGAAGCAAGTTCTAACTTTGGGTAGTGACGATCCCCTGGAGGAGGGCATGGCAATTTACCCCCAGCTGCCCCAGCCCAGTATTCTTGCCTTGAGAATCCCATGGACAGAGGAGGCTGGTATGCTTTGGCACTCAGCTTTCTTTATAGTCCAACTCTCACATCCATACATGACTACTGGAAAAAGCATAGCTTTGACTAGATGGACCTTTGTTGACAAAGCAATGTATCTGCTTTTGAATGTGCTGTCTAGACTGGTCATAGCTTTTCTTCCAAGGAGCAAGTGTCTTTTAATTTCATGGCTGCAGTCACCATCTGCAGTGATTTTGGAGCCCGAAATAAATGAAATCTCTCACTGTATCCATTGTTTCCCCATCTATTTGCCATGAAGCAATGGGACTGGATGCCATGACTTTAGTTTTCTGAATGTTGAGTTTTAGCCAGCTCTTTCACTCTCCTCTTTCACTTTCATCAAGAGGCTCTTTAGTTCTTCACTTTCTGCCATAAGGGTGGTGTCATCTGCATATCTGAGGTTATTGATATTTCCCTTGGCAATCTTGATTCCGGCTTGTGCTTCATCCAGCCCGGCATTTCGCATGATGTACACTGCATATAAGTTAAATAAGCAATATATGTGGACGGACCCTCATCATTCTGAATCATTGCATTGTTCCTACCAGGTGGGTCAAAGAATTCCCATCAAGGTTGGGGATTCTCAGCAGAAATCATGTGTATGGATAGAGGAGTGTGTGCACCTTAGGCTAGTGGGCACTCCTTCAGCATTTGTGTGGTCCTAGCATTTGGGCCCCTGGAAGGGTGGGTCTGGTGGACAGATGGCATGCAGAGGAGAACGTTTAGAGGTGTGTTGTTGGTGTAGCAGGCAGCAGTCAAAAGTCATGGTGCTTCCTGGATAAGAGGTCAGATAACCAAGTGCTCTCTCAGGAAAAAGCCCTGAGAGTCGGTTGGACAGCTCCAGGTTTTGCTGGCTATTCTATGGCACAGCTGATGGGCAAGGACAACTCCACATTGGGTCCAGGTGGTGAAAGTCTACACAGTCTTGTGTTCCCGAACCCAACTGCCCCAGGAGACGTGGGGGCTATTGAGTATCAATCTGGTCAGCTGTATCGCTAGGTCTCAACAAACCAGTGTATGTGTGCTCAGTCATGTCTGACTCTTTGAGACCTCATGGACTGCAGCCTGCCAGGCTCCTCTGTCCACGGGATTTCCCAGGCAAGAATACTGGAGTGCATTTCCATTTCCTCCTTCAGGGGATCTTCCTCACCCAGGGACCGAACTCAGGGATCCAGGGATCAATCTGCACGGCAGGTGGATTTTTTCTGGTAAGGTACCAGGAAAGGCCCTCAACTAGCCTAGCTCCATGGAAACCTAACTTCTCAGGACCTCTGGGGATCAGTGAACTGACAAGGACGAAGGTGGGTGTTTTGCAGAAAGTTTTCACTTTCGTCTCAGGTTCAAAGAATTTGTTAACAAAATAAGCCACTTGTTATACATGAAGAAACAATAACAAAATTTATTAGAGAATTATCTAGCTTTCTTTCAATATACTAATGTTACAAGAAAAGAGAAATAGAAACAGCAGAGGATATATCACCAAACTGGATTTTGACCAACATCCAGAATTAAACAGTACTGGGAAGTCCCTTGACATAGCACATCTGGAGTCCCCGTTAGGAAAAGTTCCCAGGCAATGCATCTGCTCCGAGTGAGACTTCAAATATTGCACTTTGGGATTCCAGTTTATAATCCCAGGATGCAAACTGATACCGTCATCAATCTGTGAGCAATTGCAGCTAAATTTCATGTTAATGCTATTTGTTTGTCATGTAAAACTTGGAATATTGTTAGGCCTGGGGCTTGGTTGACCTGTGTCCCTCGGGGGCTCAACAACTTCAAGACTTGTCTCCTATCTTGTCTATGGTTCTGCAATGCTTGCACTCACAATAGACAATCAGGGCACTCACAGTCAGGGCAGTGTCCAGGCAAGTTAGAAGCAAGGTCAGAGGCCTGATCTGCTTTGTCTCTGAAGCCTGAACAAGACTATTTATTTAATTTCCCTAGTAGTGAGGAGGCTTTGTCCCTGAGAGAGAGCATTGAGGACTAAGAATTGGGGAGCCTGGGGAGTCCCACTCTGAGGAAATATGGCTCTGATGTTCCCAAATCCTTTAGACATGTTCTTTGTTCTTTTGTGAAGGCTTAGGATTCTTCTAGCAGAGGGAAGCTCATCTCAGTTTCATGTTTCTTTGATAGGATGAAATGACCCCTCCCCCCTTTTTTTAACTATTCAACAGGAAGCTGCCACACCATCAGATGGAGCCATGTGATCAGTGTGGACACCAGCTGACCCAACAGCTACCTTCTGCCTCCCCTGGATTCACCCAAGAATTTCTGAACCATCTTAACGGTGAGTCTTCTGGCCTTTTCTCCCTCACTGTGAATCCTCCTGCTAACAAAACATGCTGTGAAAATTAAGAAAAGCAAACCTTCATAATTGGAGCCTGGAAGGTCTACAGAGGGAGCTCTCAGGCCCTGTCATTCATCCTTAATTACTGCAACAGGAAGAAGGCATTTACAGATCCCAATAGGAAGAAATATACCTTGTATTCGCAAACAAGTGCAGCCACATTACCACTCAAGGAGGAGGGAGGGAAGACTTCCCTTTTGGCCAGCAACAAACCCAGCTAATAGAAAATTCTGCAGTTTAGCAAATGAGAAGCCATTGTCACCTGAATGCTTCCTTTCCTCCACTGAAGTTACACTTGTTCCCGTGCTGATGACTTACCTCCTTGTCCTGCCCTCCTTACCTGAGAAGCCCTCCATGATGTGTAACTCCTTGAAGTATCTCCCTGTCTTCTGAATGAAATGCTGCCTGGTTTCATGAATCATTTACTAGAGTCAATTTATTTTAAATTTGAAGTAAATCTTCAAATTTACTTAGTCAACTTTTGTTTTTTAATGTACTGGTGGCAGCGGTGGGATCTCAAGGGAATTTCTGATGACATTTGGAGACAAGGAGAAACAACTGTGGTGCCCACACATCCTCTGAGTTCACTGTCTTTCTTGCCATTCGTGGAGGTTGTTAGTAAGCTCCTCTTGGTTTGGGTTCCATTCTCTTTGTATTTGTGCCCCTAATCTAGTTGGCTTTCTTTTCAGGGTAGATAGGCTCGGCTGGCAGATCATTCTGCCTGAGGCCAAACCTGTAGCTTATTAAATCAAATTTCCAGTGCACAGTAACATTTCTTGGTGGTTGCCAATCTATTTTTGAGTGGTAAACCCTAGCCCCTAATTTTGTTTGCTAGATTCCAAGTTGGGAACTGCTGACGATGCAGTCTCTATTTCCCCGTGTGTTTGGAATCTGTATCAGCCCAGATTCTGTGCTCAGAACTGTCGGTGGCAGCTATAGTTCCCCATTTTGATGGAGTCATTTTGTAGTCCCGTTTCTAGAGATTTGCTGGTTCTATCCTTTTACCTGATACAAGGTTCTCCGAGAATTGGTGGTTGTGCAGCCAGGACTCATTTTGGCCAGGTCATAGTAGCATCTCTCATGTAGTGCTGATACATTATGGCGCAGGTTTGTTTGTCTTGTTTTTGGGTGACAAACGCTAGCTAAGGAAATGGGAGCCTTACTCCACTGAGCATGCCACCTTTTGGCACACCTGCTTATTTTATATTTTATATGTAAGAACTGTAGACCTCGAGGCTATAGATATTTAGAAAGATGGCAAAATTTTACTAATACTGATCTAGAATTATAGTAGTCATTGTGGGGAGTGTTCCAGTTAGACAAGATTGTTCATTTAAGGAAAACCCTAGAGAGCATAGAATCCCAAATTGGACAAGGTAAATGAGATGCCTACTTTAATTGATATGTTAAAGCTTATAGAAGGTTTCAAGATTCCAAAATAGCTTCATTTAAGGACTCAGTACAAAAAGCTAATGAATGCATTGAAACATATGCATTATCATATGTAAAATAGTTAGCTAGTGAGAAGTTGCTATATAACACAGGGAGTTCAACCTGGTGCTCTTTGTCAACCTAGAGAAGTGGGATGAGTTGGGGAGGGAGGGAGGTTCAAGAAGGGGTGGAGATATATATATACACACACTCATGGCTGGTTCACATTGTAAAACTGTAGAAACCAACACAAGATTGGAAAGCATTTATTCTCCAATTAAAAATAAGTTTATAAAAAATTAAAGAGACAAAATGTACCTAAAACAAAAGACTATAAAGATTTAAATCCTACTGCCCACCCTACCCTGTCTTTTTTCACCTGAGTATGGGAACCCACTTGAGTGTTCTTGCCTGGAGAATCCCAGGGACGGTGGAGCCTGGTGGGCTACTGTCTAATGGGGTAGCACAGAGTTGGATATGACTGAGGCGACTTAGCAGCAGCAGCAGCAGCAGCATTCATGTTTTACTAATTCTCTGTCTGAACTACTTTTCTAATCTAAAGGGTGTGTTTAATAATTATCGTTTAAAATAACTGTACCTGAGGTTGCAGGTGAGCCCCCTCAGGTGTTCGTTACTCCTTGGTCAAAACTGAACTGAGCGCTCTAGTCAAAGAATCCTTTAAACCTAAGAAGGAGCCCCCAAAATTCTTTGAAGAGCTAAGAGTCATTGTCAGGGCCTTGACCCCAAACTGCTAGATCTTTCTCAGCTTGTACACATGTTGGCAGGACCAGGGGAGGCCCCCAAAAGGATGGAGCAAGCAAAACAGCAAAATCCTAGGATAATATTCAGGGGTTGGGAAGAATTCCCTGGAGGAGGGCTTGGCAACCCACTCCAGGATTCGTGCCTGAAGAATCCCAAGAGACAGAGGAGAACCGTACTAAAAAGGTGGTGAGCTGCAGTTCATGGGGGCAAAGAGCTGAACACGACTGAGCGACCTAAGCACAGCACAGCAACCTTAAAAGGCTTGCAAAATAACAACTGACTTTTACAAGCCCTCTCTCAAATCTTCCCTGCTCACCATGATCAATGATCGACCTGTTATTCGAGCATACAAACAAAAGAGGGAAGCATCTGTGGCCGTTCGTCAGCTAGTTTGGAAGCTCTCTTTTTACAGCATTTGGGGTTCCGTGTAATAAAAAGGACACTCAGCCAACTTTAGCTGCCCTCTTTGTAAACATATTATCTTCTGAGATTGCTGTTGTTCAGTCACTAAATTCTGTCTAATTCTTTGCGACTTCATGGACTGCAGCACGCCAGGCCTGCCTGTCCTTCACTGTCTCCCTGAGTTTGCTCAAACTCATGTCCATTGAGTCAGTGATGCCATCCAACCATCTCATCCTCTGTTGCCCACGTCTCCTCTTTCCCCCAATCTTTCCTAGCATCAAGGTCTTTTCCAATGAGTTGGCTCTTCAAATTAGGTGGCCAAAGTATTGGAGCTTCAGCACCAATCCTTCCAATGAATATTCAGGGTTGATTTCTTTTAGGATTGACTGGTTTGATCTCCTTGCAGTCCAGGGGACTCTCAAGAGTCTTCTCCAGCACCTCAGTTTAAAACATTAATTCTTTGGCATTCAACCTTCTTTATGGTCCAACTCTCACATCTGCAGAAGACTACTGGAAGAAGTATAGCTTTGACTATAAGGACCTTTGTCAGCAAAATGATGTCTCTGCTTTGTAATACACTCTCTAGATTTGTCATAACTTTTCTTCCAAGGAGCAAGCATCTTTTAATTTCATGGCTTCAGTCACCATTCGCATTGATCTTGGAGCCCAAGAAATGAAATCCGAACCGTATTCACTTTTCCCCCATCTATTTGCCATGAAGTGATAGGACCAGATGACATGATCTTTGTTTTTGAATGTTGAGTTTTAAGCTAGCTTTTCCACTCTCCTCTTTCACTTTCATTAAGAGGAGCTTTAGTTCCTCTTCACTTTCTGCCATTAAAGTGGTGTCGTTTGCATATCTGAGGTTATTGATATTTTCCGAGCAATCTTGATTCCAGCTTTGAGTCATCCAGCCTAACATTTTGTCTGATGTACTTTGCATATAAGTTAAATAAGCAAGGTGACAATATACAGCCTTGACGTACACCTTGCCCAATTTGGAACCAGTCTGTTGTTTCATGTCCAGTTCTAACTCTTGCTTCTTATCTTACATACAGGTTTCTCAGGAGGCAAGTAAGGTGGTCTGGTATTCCCATCTCTTTATGAATTTTCCTCAGTTTGTTGTGATCCACACAGTCAAAGGCTTTAGTGTAGTCAATGAAGCAAAAGTAGATGTTTTTCTGAAATTCTCTTGCTTTTTCGATGATCCAACGGATGTTGGCCATGTGATCTCTGGTTCTTCTGCTTTCTCTAAATCCAGCTTGTACATCTGGAAGTTCTCAGTTCATGGACTGCTGAAGCCTAGCTTGCAGGATTTTGAGCATATTTTGCTGGCATGTGAAATGAGTGCAATTGTACAGTAATTTGAAAAATCTTTGGCATTGCCTTTCTTTGGGATTGGAATGAAGACTGACTTTTTCCAGTCCTGTGGCCACTAGTGCATTTTCCAAATTTGCTGGCATACTGAGTGCAACACTTTAACCGCATCATCTTTTAGGGTTTTAAATCATTCAGCTGAAAATCCATCACCTCCACCTGCTTTATTCATAGTAATTCATCCTGAGGCCCAATTGACTTCACACTCCAGGATGTCTGAATCTAGGTGAGTGACCACACCATCGTGGTTTTCTGGGTCACTGAGAGCTTTTGTGTATAGTTCCCTTCTGTTCACGGGGCTTCTCAAGGCAAGAATACTGGAGTGGGTTGCCATAACTTCCTCCAGGGGATCTTCCCAACCCAGGGATGGAACCCACATCTCTTATGTCTCCTGCATTGGCAGGCAGGTTCTTTACCACTAATGCCACCTGATCGAAATAAATAGGCCATATGAGCCCTCATATCAACCCTGCTTCTCTTTGAGGAAAGATGGTCATCATGCAGATAATTTGACTTAATGATAAATGCATGACAGCTATCATTAAGTCGATTTTAACAAAGCAGGGAAACTAGTTGGGTATGAGCAATGAGAAGTATGTCTGTGATATCAGAAGTCCCCCTTTGGAAAGGGCTGGATATACAATGTGGGATTTTGATGATTGCTGTACACTTGGTGTATGTTAATGCGCACAGATTATTTCTGTAAACTTTTTTCGATTCAGATGTGAAGTCCCTTCTGGCCATTTTATTAGACCATGTGTATATATCAAGCATAGATTAAATTATATCTTTTGTAAGATTCCACAGTATTTGAGGCAGTGTATCCTTTTTTAGCCCTATAATGAACATAAAATGGAGCCTTTTGAATTTTGGAAATTGTACATTTTAAAAGAGTTATTTAAACACTGGATCTTCTTAAATAGTTAATCAGTTTAAGCTATGTTACTTAGACATTAAGATTATATCATATGTTGGAAATATGCATAATATCATTTAAGGGCATTACCGCATTTTGAGAAAAAGTAAGTATTTTTTGCAGGGGACCAATAAGGAATAATGCCAGATATAGGATTCATTCGCAAAGCCTACACATAATTTAAGGCTGTTTCATCTGAACATAAAACCCAGGCCTGTCGCAAGCTGTTATGTACAAAATGCTGTGTTAGTTGCACAGCCCCCTGAGAGGTGAGTGAAACTCCACACACCTTGCTGATGGTTTATTTTATTCCTAGATCCCATTTGCTGCCATCCTTTACCTTGTTTCCAAAGGAAAGAAAGCTGAATCATGAGTTCAGATGATGAAAAGAAAAGAAAAAGAAAAGAAAAAAGTATGATATTGGCACCCTCTGACAGGAAGATGAATAAATGGGACAAATAAGACGCTTTCACTGGAGGTTGGCAGCATTTAACTCATGTTTGGAATTTGTGATTCTCGAAGCCATGGGACAGAGCTCAAGCTAATGAAGATCTGTGGAGGAAAGACTTTTGCAGGTCTTCACGTGGAACACTGTGACTCTTCTGTTCAGAGGCAATGGTTACAAAGGACAGAAGGCATGAGCATTTCCCCAAGCAGAGAACACCATTTAGGATAATGCTGACAATGTCTGGATGTCTTCTGGGAGCAGGGGTCAGGGCTGGGCACCATCACTGGTCCTTCTCCTGTGCTGCCAGTTTGGTATCTGACATCAGACCCACCATGAAGGACCTGTCAGTGGGTGGATACTCAGATCCTAAAGAACACCTGTGAGGTGTGTGCTTGGGAGGTCTCACAGAGAGGTCTCTGTGGCATGCTCTGAGCGGTTCTGGGTGAGATTTCTCCGAGTGCGTGTGTGGGAGGTCTCTGTGTGGAGACTCTTAGTGAGGGGACCTCCATTGCTGACTGCTCTGCCCCCTTACAGCAAGAGAAGGGCACAGGGATTTTCCCTTTGTAGTTTCTTGCTGTTCTGTTGGTGTCTCTCTGTGTCGCTTTTCCTCACAGGTGTCTTCAGGGTGAGCTCCCCCTACCCTCAGCACTCACCTCTGGATGCCTCTGAGAGGACCAGGCAGCACCCAGGCTCAGAGTTTCTGCTTGGTGCCTCCCTTTCCTCCGAGCTCTGGAGGCTACTCTGTGCCCTGGGTCCCAGCCGCTCCCTTAGACCCTGTCTGAGCCCGCAATGCTGTGCACACCCTGAGGGATGGGGCCCAGAGGCAAGACCTGGCTCCAGGTAGACCCCTCAGCACAAGCAGACCTGTGCACGGTGCAATGCAGACCTGGACCTGGTCCCGTGTGTGGGGGTCCTAACAGGGCTGGGGGCAGGGCCATTGGAGCTGTCACCTGGATCAGAGGCCCCTCCTGGAGCTGGTCTCTCCACTGCTGTAGTGACTATGACACAGCCCTGAATAGTTCTAGAGAACTGCTCTTGTCTCTGTTGAGAGCCTCCAGGTGCCCTCCCTCCGTCTGGGCTCAGGGAACTAGAGCAGAGCGGAGACTCTGGAGTGAGGCAACCATGAGCCACCAGGCCCCTAACTTCTTTCCTCTGGTCCTGTAGACGGTGGTGGGACACCAATGCTCCTTGGTAAATGCACCGTCTATGGGTGCCTCTGCCACTAACATCCTTCCCCTGCATCCCATCCTAGGGGCACAGCGTCCCCCCCTCAGACCATGAGGTGCCTACAAACACAGTCACGACCATGCTCATTCACTGGGGGAGGTGGGCGCTGTGAGCAGGGCTGTCCTCTCCTCAAGGGCAGGGTGGGACCAGCCCTCAGAGGCCTCCATGCGCCACACTGCACACTCTCAGAGCTGGGAGTGTGTGGTCCTCATTCTTGCTGCTGCTTCAGAGCACGAGAAAGGCAGAGGGAGGGTGACAAACCTGGCCTATCTTGTTCCAGCTACATCTGGGAGAGAAAGGGCCTTCCAGGGCAGCGTCGTCTATCCCACTGTGACATGGGGATGAGGTTTGTCCCACCTCTGGACTCGCCTCCTCATTCTGACATGTGAGTTTGTCCCTGACACTTCCTGAGCCTGAGGGAAATTTCAGCTTCTGAGCACACATCCCCTACCAGCTGCACAATGTCCAGGTGGAGAGAGAGTAGGATAGAACTGAGCAAGATCCTGAGAAGGGGGAGGTCTTTAGGTTTAGTTCACTGTGACATGTTCTAAATGCTGTTGCTTGTTTCTGTCATGCTGGTATCAGGGAAACTGAAGGTGCAGTTAGGGAATTGGGGTGAGGCTGAGTACGCATGCTGGGGTCAACCTCCCTCCATGGCCCCATCCCATCTGGAAGTCAAAGCAGGCACTGGAAGAGCGGACCCTGATCCCTTCCATCCCCCTCAGGTACAGACAGGCTACTACCCCTGCTCATGGGAAAAAACCATTTATTTTCTGAAAGAAAATTTCTGGTAGGAAGAAGCCTTTAGCACACAGAAGATGTGCTAACATGACAGAAAAATGTATTTATCTGCACGGTATGCATTTTTTTCTTGTAGAAGAGTTTTCCTCTCTGAAATGCTGTGAAAAGCATGTTCCACTTCACCAGAAGAGGTGTATTTCTGAAGGAGACCGTGCCTTAGACAGCGGAGGGAATGGCCTGGGACCCTTGTCACTCTTGATCCATGTTGGCAGGCTCTGCCTGGAGGGGAACCTGACTCTCTGGGTGAGAAGGCCCACTTGCTGTTCCTGGGACTTGTCCACTTACTCTTATTTGGAGAGCTATGGCCCATCGGGGCAGCTTGGTGATAAGGGGGTGTATCTCTCCGCATTCTCCTTTGTTCTTGGTAGGAGAGGATTCTATGGTGGCAGTAATGTGGACCTAATGGGTCCTGTAATTCTGCTTTGTACCAATTTAACTCCGAGGCATGAGGTCCATAGTGAAGCACCATCTTCTTTAGGATCTGTCCAACAGCTGTCATGAGAATCTGAGCCTCAATAGCACTGCTGTCCATGGTCAATTTGCTTTTGATTGATTCTGGGCTCTGGACAGTAGCTGTTTCAGGCTTGCCTTTTTGCAGGGGCTCTTCTGGTTCTTTGTATTTATTGGGGAAAATCCACTGCAGAAAGAGCTTAATCCTTTTTTTGAAGTGGCTTTCTGAGGGAACCTGTCCCTTCTTTAGGATTAAATGTCGAAACTTGCTTCTTAGGGATTCTGTTGATTCTTTTGTCTGGCCAGGTTGGCTCATCCCTTGGGGTTGGTAAGCCCTCTGTTCTGCCAGTCCTTTTTTAATCTGTCTTAATTTGGGCCTTGTATATTTCTCTCTCCCATCTTTGGGGACAGACTTCTTGCCCTGCCTCTTATATTTGAGCTGTCGCCTTATGCCCACCTTCTGCCCCTGGCTGCTCCCTTCACTTGGTGTAGAATCATAGAATTTTTGGGAATTGGATGTGTCCCCACGGGATAACATCTGAGAATAGGACAGAGATTCCTGAGAAGCCAAGATGTTTGCGACAAGAAACATATTCGAGTGACAGTCTTTGAGGAGCGTATCAGTGGCACAGTCTTGAAGAAGTACACCAGTTTCACAGTCTTGAAGGAGCACACTGGTGACTCGGCCTTGAGCCTGATGCTGCTGGTCAGTGAACCCTTGGAATTCAAGCTTATGAAACTGTGTCTCAAAGAGTAGATCTGTATTTGAGGCAACAGATTTTGTATCCAGTGAGGGGCTTTTATTGGACCCTGGAGATCGTGATCTCCTGAAATCCATATTAATCGGTAGGGATTTGACCTGCTGACTAGGTTCCCTGGTGCCTTTCCCAGCAGAGTCTCCCTCCACAACCTCTTGGGCCCCGGAAGATGGGGAACATTCATCAAGGTCCACAACTATCACATTAGAGCAAGATTCTGGGGAGGCCTGCCCCCCAGTTCCCTTCTGTGGCTCATTCCAGGCCATTGCTGGACTTGGACTTGTCTCCAGGCTGCCTTGCTCAGTCTCCCCAACAGACTCACTGTGCCACATTCTGCCCACAGACTTGTATGTGGGGGCCTGAGAAGATGGCTTGTCTTCCTGTCCAGTCAGAGGGACATCTGAGGGCTTATGGGTGTCATCAGGTGTGGGTCCTCCCAGATCCCCCCGGGTTTCTTCAGTCGCCTCTGAGGGGACAGGGAGGGGACTCTCCAGTGGGGCAACTGCCTCTGTTGTTATCAGTTTCTCCCCTGCATGGGACTGGGGAGGTTTTCCCAAGCCCTGGGCTAATAGGGCTGTTGAACGGTCCCCAAACTCACAGGTTTCCTTCAATGTGGGCCCTCGAGCCTTTTTCAACTTCAAGCAAAATATGAACTTGAGGACCTTGAAGAGTAGGCTCCACCTGTGCCTCACCCGAAACCTTGTTATAGCTGCTTCCAGCTCTTGCTCGGTATACGGACTGAGGACAAGAGACTCATGGGAGGTGATCGTGGAGGCTTTCCCATCCTGAGAGGACTGTGGATTTTCTGTCTTCATGGGAGCATTTGTCTCTCCCAGAATGTCTAAAACAAGGCTGTCAGCAAGCCTCGAATGATAGACATTCACAGGGATTTCACTTTCATGGATTTGCTCTGCCTTCCTCTCTATAAGGACTCTTGAGACTTCTGGATGCTTCTTGTCTGGGCTCAACTCGCTTTCTGACTCAGGTTTTGCTCTTGGATCCTCCACTGGAGGGTTGGCTGAGAACATGTGCAGATCTTTTAGGATCCTCCCCATATTCTGCCCCACATCATGGCACAAGTGTGTCCCTGGTAGGATTTGTGCTGGGAACTTGGACCTCATCTTCTGTGCATCCTGGCTGCTTTGGCCTAGGCCTGCAGAGGATCCGAAGGGCTCCTCCCTGCCCTGTGCCTGACTAGGCTTTGGGTATTGATCCTGAGGCTGCATCAGTTTCTGAGATACTTGGATTCTGCAGGGCAGGCCCCCCTGTTGCTGCATGAACCTTTCGGAAATGTGGTGCTCCAGTTTCTCCCGAACCTCAGGGCTGATCAAATACTCAGGAAGGATGGAGACAGCACTGTGGGTCTGGGACGACCTGTGGGCCTGGGAAGGCCTGGTCTCCTGGGGGAGGTTGGGAGTGACCTGGCTAAAGACTTGCTGACAATTTTTAACCAAAGAGGGTAGAGTTATCCCTCTTTCTAGTTGTTTTTTCCAAAAGTGACATTCGAGGTTTTCAATTGCTTTTGAACTGAAAGATGGTGCGTTATTTTGGACTGTAGGGCAAGATGTTTCAAAGGAGCCAATCCGGTATTGAGAAGATGATGACTGGACTAGGAGAGAGGGTAATAGATGGACAGTGGTTTTTAACTGAGCCTGAGGTCGTGGATGATATCGGGGTATGATTGGAGTCAAGGATTGGGGTTGGGCCTGGATCTCCACGTGAGCCCAAGGAGGTTGTTGAAACTGGGGCATGGTTGGAGTTGAGGGTTGTTGGTTATCCTGGATCTCCATGGAAACCTCAGATGGTGGTGGACATTGAGGCATGGTTGCAGTCCATGGTACCAGTCGGGCCTGGGTCTCCATGTGAACCCAAACAGGTGGTTGAAACTGGGGCATATTTGGAGTCCAAGGTAGGGGTTGGTTCTGAGTCTCCATGTGAGCTTGAGATTGTGGTGGTTGACACTGGGACCTGGATGGAGTCTGGAGTAGGGTTGGAACCTGGGTCTCCATGTGAGCCCGCGGTGGTGGTTGAAAATGAGGCATGGTTTGAGCCAAGGGTTGAGATCGGACCTGGGTCTCCACGTGAGCTCGAGGCGGTGGTTGACGTTGGGGCGTGGTTGGAGTCCAGGGTTGGGGGCGGGCCTGGTTCTCCATGTGAGTCTGAGGTGGTGGCTGAAAGTGAGGTATGGTTGGAGCCAAGAATTGCGGTCGGGCCTGGGACTCCATGTGAGCCCGAGCTGCTTGTTGCGAGTGTGGCATGGTTGAAGCCAAGCTTTTGGAGCTGGCCTGGGTCTCCATGGAAACATCAGATGATGGTTGACATTGGGGCATGGTTGGAGTCAAGGCTAGGGGTCGGGCATGTGTCTCCATGCGAGCCCGAGGTGGTGTTTGAGAATGAAGCATGGTTGAAGCCAAGATTTTGGAGCTGGGCTGGGTCTCCATGGAAGCCTCAGATGATGGTTGACATTGGGGCATCATTGAAGTCAAAGGGAGGGGTTGGGCCTGCATCTCCATGTGACCCAGAGGTGATGGCTGCAACTGGGGCATGGTTGGAGTCAAGGATTGAGGTTGAGCCTGGGCTACAGTGTGGGTCAAGTGCTTGGCCAATGACAGTGGTGAAGTTACTTTAGGTGGAATTTGGAATGGTTTGGCTTTAGAGCAATGATTAAATAAGACAGGGCATAACTCTAGAGCTGACCCAGGTACTGTGACAGCAGCTACGAGAGACTCACTGTGCAGAAAGGGGAGACCCCAGAAGAGCTGGCTGCTTGTCTTCAGTAGATGGTCCCCCAAAGAGTCAGGATATCGGGGCTTCTCGGCACCAAAGAGCTGTTCAAGTTTGCCTTTTATGCGCCAGAAGTGTTGGTGACCCAAGCTGTCCTGTTTGTGACTCAGTGATTCGATCCTCTTCCCCAAAGAATTCAGGTGGTAGCCTGTCTCCTCCTCTTCTTTCTCCTTCGAAAACTTCAGTACCACTCTCTTGGTGATTAATATCTCCAGCAGCTCCTTGACATCAGGGTTGACAAAAGCGAGGCTACCAGCCTCTACCTGCCTGTTTCTGGGATTTCCCCAGAATGAGGCCTCTGGTGGGTAGAGGGGAAGTCTTTCTTTCTGAGACTCTAAGTGTGTCGAGGTGGAGAAGCTCCAGGCTTTGTCTGCTTCCTGCCACCAGGCCAGGGCTGATCCAGGACTGTTTGAATGGACAAGCCCAGAGTTGGCTGGTCTCCAAGGGGAGTGTGGAGATGATCTGTGTCGGATGGTGCCCAGTGTGAGTGCCGTGGAGTCACCCTGAGTGGGACTCATCATGGAGCCTGATGGTGGTGGGGCAGAGCAGGGTGCTGGAGGTAGAGAGCAGGCTCTCGCATGAGGGGGGCTTGGTGGGAAAGGGGAAGGAGCCAGTGGCCAGGGTGAGAGGCTGTCCAGGGGAAATAAAGGCTCTGGTGTTGGAGAGGCACTCAGGGATGACTCTGAGTAAGTGGAAACTGAGCCTGGAGAAATGGTAGAAGCCCAAGGTAGAGGCTGCTTGGTCAGAGGAGCTGGGAAAGTGGTGGGAGCTGCCTCTTCCCTGCATGGTTGGTGGGCTCCAGCAGGCACTGCTTTGCAAATCTCACCAGGTGAATCTTGACATGAGACCTGATGAAAGCTGCCCTTGCCAGGGAACCTCCCCAGATGTCTGTAGGAGACATGAAGAACAAGCTTCAGCCAGGAGCCAGGAGGACCAGACAGGCCAGGCAGGGGTGGACATCTGCACCCCATAGCCCTGCAAGGCCCCAGTGCTGACTTCACAGTACTCCTGCTGCTCCTCACCCCAGGATGTTAGCCATACCCTGGCCCCGGGACTCCTCCTCCCAGCTCAGCCCCAGGCTGCCAGTATCCCTGGGATCACACCATAGGCTCTAGGAGGAAGAATCACCTAGAAAGAAAGGGTAGATTCTCTACCTTTGCAGAAGTGAAGTCAGGTCCCACACCTCTTCCAGTGCGTCCAAGCAATCTCTGCAAGCTGGAAATCAGCAGACTGGGTCATGGTGGTGAAGATAGGAGCCTAGGGGTCTTATAGGAACTTGAGTGCACTCTCTTTATGGGGACACCATTGGCATAGTGGAGCCCAAGCACCAGTGTCCAACACCACATGATCCCTGAGTGTGATGTTGAAGCTCGTGAAATGGTTTATCACTTAAAACTTTTTCCATATCCTTTACTCCTTGCTGCCCTCACAACCTACCTGTAGGCGAAATGTGCAGGCATCACTTTGCAGTTGAATGTGAGCCAAGTTAAACCATGTGTCCTACGTTTCCTGGAAGGCTCACTTCCCAGTCCAGGTGCTATTAGTCCAATGCACCCCACATGCCCTTTTGGCGAAATGTGCAGGCATCACTTTGCAGTTGAATGTGAGCCAAGTTAAACCATGTGTCCTACGTTTCCTGGAAGGCTCACTTCCCAGTCCAGGTGCTATTAGTCCAATGCACCCCACATGCCCTTTTGGTACAGAGTCTTTTCCAGGCCCCTCATAGCTTCACTCTACACATTGGTTCTGGGAAGTATCTGGATTCTGCTCTACTTCCCACAAGCCTCCCTGTGGGTTCTGTTTCTCAAGGGAGGAGTCCTGCCACTGGCCCCCCTCAGAATCCGTTCAACTGAGCCCCATGGCCAAAGAGATAGAGACTAGCACTTTAGGCCCTCATAGCTGGATGTCAGGACTCACCTTTCAAAGCTTTATTTCTCTTGCTGATCCTGCCTCTTCGCCTTCGTTCCATTCGAAGCTGAGAGAGAGAGAAAATGAGGACTTAAGACCCAAATCTCAGTCTCCTCTCGCTAGACAAGCATCAGCCACTAGTGTCCATACATAATATGACTATCTACATTTCAGTGACAGAGCTCTGTGATTTTTCTTTCCTTTCACTCATTCTTAAAGTGGATAAAATATTTTCTGTTTTCCTTCTTTGAAGAACAAAAGATGACTTTCAATGTGAGATGCACTCTGTACTTCTTTCGTCACTGTTCCTCTGCTCAAGAAACTCACAGATTCTCAGACTGTGGGTGAATCTGAGTTCCATCAGGTAGATTTCTGCTTCCTGATACCAGCCCTGTCCCCCAGCCCCTGTTCTGAGGCTCTCAGGCTCTCAGCACTGCCAGCAGATCAGTCCTGAGACGCTGTTCACAGCTGCTGAACTAGGGCTCAGAGTCCTGCGCTCTGGCTGAGGTTGAACTAAGTATCCAGTCCTCAGCCTTTGTCGCTTTGTTTGGACATGCCCTGGAGCCCCTACCACACCTGGACAACTGATCTGAGATCTTTGGGTAGAAATCCTAGTGTTCACTCTATCTTCTGCCCAGCGTGGTTTGTGCCTAAAGGCATAATGTTCTATTCTTCCTTGAAAATAGATGTCCTGTTCTTTCCCACCTTAAGAATCTCTGGTTGATTTCACACCAGTCAGAATGGCTGCTATCCAAAAGTCTACAAGCAATAAATGCTGGAGAGGGTGTGGAGAAAAGGGAACCCTCTTACACTGTTGGTGGGAATGCAAACTAGTACAGCCACTATGGAGAACAGTGTGGAGATTCCTTAAAAAACTGGGAATAGAACTGCCATATGACCCAGCAATCCCACTGCTGGGCATATACACCGAGGAAACCAGAATTGAAAGAGACGCGTGTACCCCAATGTTCATCGCAGCACTGTTTACAATAGCCAGGACATGGAAGCAACCTAGATGTCCATCAGCAGACGAATGGATAAGGAAGCTGTGGTACATATACACAATGGAATATTACTCAGCCATTAAAAAGAATACATTTGAATCGGTTCTACTGAGATGAATGAAACTGGAGCCCATTATACAGAGTGAAGTAAGTCAGAAAGAAAAACAACAATACAGTATACTAATGCATATATATGGAATTTGAAAGATGGTAACGATAACCCTATATGCGAGACAGAATAAGAGACACAGATGCACGGAACAATTTTATGGACTCTGAGGGAGAAGGTGAGGGTGGGACGTTCTGGGAGAATAGCATTGAAACATGTATATTATCATATGTGAAACAGAACACCATTCCATGTTCGATGCATGTGACAAGGGCTCAGGGCCGGGGCAATGGGATGATCCAGAAGGATGGGATGGGGAGGGAGGTGGGTGGGGGGTCCAGGAAGGGGAACACATGTAAACCCATGGCTGATTCATGTCAATGTATGGCAAAAACTATTACAATATTGTAAAGTAATTAGCCCCCAACTAAAATAAATAAATTTATAAAAAAAAAAAAAAAGAATCTCTGGTTGATTTAGAAAAGTAGAAATAATAATAAAAAAGATTCTATATGCTTGTGAGTCTGGATCAAGGGTTCCTTACCTTCCTGATGTTTCCATGTTTCCTAGGCGGAGGAAAGAATGGGTTATTCTCGAAGTAGGGAAGGATCAGGAAAAAAAGCCCCAGTCCACACAGAAAGGCGAGGATGGTATCGATCGCCCAGAAAGGGGAGCTGGAGTTCAGCCAGCTATCAAAAATGCTTTTCAGAGAAAAGAGAGGATTCTCCTTCATCTGAATCATACTGTTACCCTCAGGCAACTGAGCACAGGGTGTGCACTTGGGGACTAAAGTACTATGCTCACATCATAGAGATGTGGTCTGGTCACAAAGGGCCTTTGGGGTAAAAGGGAGTAGCAGAGGAGGAAGATAGACTATAGCCCCTCCCTAACCATCTGGCCCCACAGCTTCATTCATTTCCCTTCCTCTGAGCCTTCCCCTCCTACCTTCTCATCCTGTTAGGGACATTAGTCAAGTGTTGCTTCTTTCCACCTAGAGCTCAGAGAATTCCTCATGCCTTTGATATCATTGCTTGAGTCCCATCAATACTTTAAAAAAACTGGAGTTCTCCCTGTTCAGTTCAGTTCAGTTGCTCAGTCGTGTCCGACTCTTGCGACCCCATGAATCGCAGCACGCCAGGCCTCCCTGTCCATCACCAACTCCCCGAGTTTACCCAAACCCATGTCCATCGAGTCGGTGATGCCATCCAGCCATCTCATCCTCTGTCGTCCTCTTCTCCTCCTGCCCCCAATCCTTCCCAGCATCAGGGTCTTTTCCAATGAGTCAACTCTTTGCATGAGGTGGTCAAAGTATTGGAGTTTCAGCTTCAACATCAGTCCTTCCAATGAACACCCAGGACTGATCTCCTTTAGGATGGAATGGTTGGATCTTCTTGCAGTCCAAGGGACTCTCAAGAGTCTTCTCCAACACCACAGTTCAAAAGCGTCAATTCTTTGGCACTCAGCTTTCTTTATAGTCCAACTCTCACATCCATACATGACCACTGGAAGAACCATAGGCTTGACTAGATGGACATTTGTTGGCAAAGTAATGTCTCTGCTTTTTATTTATGTATTTTTTAAATTTTTTAAAATTATTTTATTTTCTATTTTTTATCTTTACAATATTGTATTTGTTCTGCCATACATTGACGTGAATCCACCATGGGTATACATGTTTTCCCCTTCCAGAATCCCCCTTCCACCTCCCTCCCCATCCCATCCCTGCGGGCCTTCCCGGTGCACCAGCCCCGAGCACCCTGTATCATGCATTGAACCTGGACTCGCGATTCGTTTCACATATTTTAATTTACATGCTTCCATGTCATTCTCCCATATCGTCCTGCCCTTGCCCTCTCCCATACAGTCCATAATACTGTTCTATTTTTCTGTGACTCTTTTGATGTCTCTCATACAGGGTTATCTTCACCAATTGACTAAATACCATACATGTGTGTTAGTATACTGTATTGGTGTTTTTCTTTCTGGCTTACTTCACTCTATATAATAGGCTCCAGTTTCATCCACCTCATTAGAACTGATTCAAATGTATTCTTTTTAATGGCTGAGTTGTCTCTGCTTTTTAATATGCTGTCTAGGTTGGTCATAACCTTCCTTCCAAGGAGTAAGCATTTTTTAATTTCATGGCTGCAGTCACCATCTGCAGTGATTTTGGAGCCCAGGAAAATAAAGTCAGCCATTGTTGCCACTGTTTCCCCATCTATTTCCCATGAAGCGATGGGTCCAGATGCCATGATCTCTGATTTCTGAATGTTGAGCTTTAAGCCAACTTTTTCACTTTCCTCTTTCACTTTCATCGAGAGACTCTTTAGTTCTTCCTCACTTTCTGCCATAAGAGTGGTGTCATCTGCATATCTGAGGTTATTGATATTTCTCCTGGCAATCTTGATTCCAGCTTGTGCTTCCTCAGTTACATGTATTTTTAAAAATTAGAGACACCTGTTCCCCAATGTTCATTGCACTGTTTACAATAGCTAGGGCTTGGAAGCAACCTAGATGTCCATTGGCAGATGAATGGATAAGCAAGCTGTGGTACATATACACAATGGAATATTACTCAGCTATTAAAAAGAATGCATTTGAATCAGTGCTAATGAGGTGGATGAAACTGGAGTCGATTATACAGAGTGAAGTAAGTCAGAAATAAAAACACCAATGCAGTATATTAACACATATATATGGAATTTAGAAAGATGGTAATGATGACCCTATATGCGAGACAGCAAAAGAGACACAGATGTAAAGAATAGACTTTTGGACTCTGTGGGAAAAGGTGAGGGTGGGATAATTTGAGAGAATAGCATTGAAAAATGTATGTTACCATATGTGAAATAGATCGCCAGTCCAGGTTCAATGCATGAGACAGGGCACTCAGGGCCGGTGCACTGGGACGACCCTGAGGGATGGGATGGGGAGGGAGGTGGGAGGAGGGTTCTGGATGGGGGGCGCATATGTACCCATGGCTGATTCATGTCAATGTATGGCAAAAACCACTACATATACTGTAAAGTCAGCAGCTTCCAATGAAAATAAATTAATTTACAAAAAAAATTACTGTTTTAACAATAGGTGAGGCATGGAAAAAACCTAAGTGTCCACTGATGGATGAATGGATAAAGAAGTTATGGCATATATATTAAACAAAATATTATTCAGCCATAAAAAAATGAGGAAAGTCTACTATTTGTGACAGTGTGGATAGAATTTGAAGACATTATGCTAAGTGAAATAAATCAGATAGAGACGGCAAAGACTATACAATCTCACCTTTTTGTGAGATCTAAAAGAAATATGAACAAAAACACCCAAACTCATAGAAAAAGAGATCTGACTCATGGTTAGCAGCGGTGGAGTTTCGAGGGGGAAGCAATTGTAGAAAGGTAGTGAAAAGGTACGAGCTTTCAGTTATAAGATAAACAAGTACTAGAGATGTAACATACAACATGATGACTATAGCTCACCCTGCTGTATGATACATAAGAAACTTCTTAAGATGGTAGACCCTAAGAATTCTTATCACAAGGAGAAGCTCTTTTCCTCAATTCTTTTCTTTTTATTGTATGTGAGAATGGAAGTCAGTTGAACCAATTGCGGTAGTCATTTCACAACATATGTAAATCAAGTCATCATTCTGTATGCCTTGAACATATACAGTGATGTATATTAATTATTTTTCAATAAAACAGGAAATTAAAAGAAAAATCTGACACAATTGCAGACTTCCGACTTACAGAACCGAGATTACAAATGGATGTTTTTATAAGCCACTATGCTGTTCTCAGTTGCTAAGTTGTGTCAGACTCTTTGCGACCCTATGGACTGTAGACTGCCAGGCTCCTCTGTCCATGGGATTTTCCAGGCAAGAATACTGGAGTGGGTTGCCATTTCCTCCGCCAGGGGATCTTCCCAACTCAGGGATCAAACCCATGTCTCCTGCGTTGGCAGGCAGATTCTTTACCACTGAACTACCTGGGAAGCCATAAGCCCCTATATATTTGTTGTAATTCCTTACAACAGCAATAGAAAAATACCTTATTTTAAGTAAAAATGAGAAGGCACGGGGGTAATGAGCAGGGAACTGGCATGACTCCTGCTTTAAAGCAAATACTCAGACAGCTATATGGAGAGTAACATAGAGCATATGAGGTGGGAGCTGAGATCAGTCTGGAGGTCTAGGGAAGAAGGACCAGGGGGTAGTAGTGGGAAACCTACCAGGTGCCAGGCCCAGCCAGGGGCATGGCCTGGGAAGTTAAAACAAGAAAGACAGGGTCCCTGTTCTCAAGGAGGAACTAGTCTGTGTGTGTGTGTGTGTGTGTGTGTGTGCGCACACACATGTGTGTGTCTGTGTGTGAACTGTGGTATACATTTGTTGTGTGTGTGTGTGTGTATGCATGTGAAGTTTGGTATACATGTGTTATGTGTGTGTGGTGTGAGAATTCTGGGGACCTAGTTGTTTGTCTTTGATTATTGAGTGTTAACTGATACACTAATAGGCAAGGAACAGGGATACTGGAACAACCCCTCCAATGAAGCAGCGTCTATTCAAAATGCCTGTAGCACCTCTGTAGAGAAATACCATACCAAATTACGACCCTACAAATAATTACAAATAAATATTCTTTCCCTCCCGAATTTGGCATCATAAGCATTTCACCAAGTCGTAAACTCTCCTTTCTTTAGTGAGGACTCTTCGCTCATAAGTTTTGGTCTATTTTTCTCCTCTTTCAATCTTAAGAAATACAATTTTTCCCTGTTACTCAGCTTGCCGAATAAGCCTACAAATTAGATAGATGACCTGAGCCGGGAGAAACGCAAAGTGAGCTCCGGAGAGTGAAACCCTCTAAAGTTGTAATCATTCTAAACTGATCGGGCAGACTCAGAGGTCAGAGGTCATATGTGAGTTTTCTTTCCACTTTTCCCAAGCGCCTCCTGTGGCACTGGGAAATCAGAGAGTTTGTCAGTGACCTGGAAGGAGCTGGGCCCAATCTTGACCTTTGAGTTGCATCAAGTCATCTCAGATCTATGGTTGATTTAAATCTTGGAATCAAGAACCAGAAAGACTTCAAGAACTGATTCTTGATTCCAAAGTCAAAGATTCCCAGACTTCAGAGCTTTACACTTAGGGAACACCAAAGCTTTAGAATCATACACTTTCAGAACTAGAACTAGAGTGGTCCAGCCCTCTGGAAATGAAGTATAGTGGGACCCCTCAGGTGGAGACACACCTCCCTTCTTTGCTCCTCTGTCCTTCTCCCCTTCCTCCTCCTCCCCATTCTCATCGCCCTCAACTCCCCCATACTTCCTCACTTTCCTCGTTGAGCATCCCCCAGCCAGTTATCCAGCAGGATGAGTTACTGGGGAGCTTCATGCCAGGGACTGGAAGGCAGGCAGGGATGATGTAGGGGGTGAAGTTCACAGGAAAGAGCAGCTGCAACATGGCAATATCACTCCCGAAGGGATGTAACTTCTCGAAGTCTGGGTGTGTGATAATCCGGCTCACGGATACCACCCGGGTCTGAGGGGTGTGCTGGTACAGCCTTGTGCTTCCTGACAGAACCTGGTAATTCCCCGGGGCTTTGGATTCCCTGGAGAAGGAAAGGCGCTCTGTCACCATCATCTCCAAGTGGGGACTAGCTCCTTCCCTGCATCCTCATCTAACTGCCCACACCCCTCTGGACCCCTCCACCCCACATGACACCAGACAGCCTTTGTCTCCCCATTTCTAATGTTCAGGAGCCCTTCTTTCTTGAGGCTAATTGATACCCTATTTACAGTTTCAGACATATGGCTGGCTTCTCCATGACACACTAGAATTGCAGAAGCACTGCCTTGTTCTGGAAAGGTCCTCGGTGGGGTCATCAAATGAAGGCCTTTTGATTGTACACAGCAGGCATTCTGGCTCAGTCCCAGCTCTAACATTACCCTTCCTGAGACTCCATACAACCTACCTTCTGGCCCCATACTCTTGCTAACCATCCCTTTTCTTTAAACTTATCCATGCCCAAGGCCTGCTTCTCCACTTAGTTCCAAGGACAAAAGATTTGTTAAATCAATGAGCAAATGGGTGCAGGAAATGGAACCTTGCCTGGTTCCTCCACCACAGGTGCTGAAACTTCCCACCTCCTTGACTGTCCTCATGGCTCATCTACTTGGAGACCCGCTCTCATGTTCCCCTCACCCAACCCTTCCCCTCCAGCAAGCCCTCCCTCTCCACAGCCCTTCTCCTGAACCCCCCACCCCATTTGCTCTGCCCTTCTCATCCATGCTGGGCTTTCTCTTCCGACAGGATGGAGACATGGTGAGGTGGGATTTGCCATCCCTGATGCCACCAAGGGGCTTGCACGGAGCATGGCACAGAGTGGGCGCCAATAGACTCTGAGCTCTCAAAGCTCCAGTGCCCACACATGTGCTATGATGCCTGAACTCCCTGGTGACCCCTCATCTGTTCAGAAGCCTGGCACTGAGCCAGCCCCACAGGGCTAGGTGAATTGGACTCCTGAGCGGCCTTGTCACGCTCCCAGGGAGCCCACCTCCCCCTTATGCAGCCTGGCACCACGGCTGCCTGCATGCACGCCAGTGACCATGACTCCTCCCGTGCACACAGTTTCTCAGGACAAATAAGAAGAATCGCCCAGCTGCTGGTCACACATGAGGTCCCAGGCCCCTGCCGAGAGTTTGACACCTGGAAATAAGGGGACACTGAGAAGAAGCTGTGATCTGAGATGGGTCCACACCACAGGGCAGTGAGGATGGACACTGTCAGTCTCCTGAGGCACACCTGTGTTGCGGAACAGATACAGGGGCCAAGGGCGGAGCATGAGGAGGATCTGGGCAGGTGAGCGGGGAGGACAGTCCAGGTGGAGGGTACACAGGCCAAAGGCTGGAGTGAAACACCTCTGAAGGCCACACAGTGCCCAGAGGAAAGCCCAGAGGAGCTAACGTGGGACAACCATCATTCCTTTTCTCGTCTTCCCCTGCATCGCCCTCCCCTGCCAGAGCCTGTGCTGGCAGCCTAGGAAGGAGACTCACTTGACAAAGCAGTGGGCGGTGGTAAGGAGCCAGCTGGAGTTAATGAGGACAGTTCCACAGACGTGCGAGCCCTGGGACTGCAGGCTGGCCTGCCACGGCCATTGGCCAGCCTCCACGTCCCGGCCACCGTAGATCCTCCCCATCACCTTGGATTTCCCACACACTGTGGAAACTCCTCTGCCACCTACAATAGAGACACTGTTGGTGCCCCAAAAGTCACAACCAGGAAGGCCTCCCCGCTTCATAGATGGGAAACCAAGGCCAGGCGTCCAGTGGCCTAGCCAAAATGACAGGACTCTGCCTTCACTGGCTGCCACTGAGGAATGGAGAGCAGAGCACAACAGAGAAAGCCCTGTGGGGATGAGGACCCAGGGGTCTGGTGGGGTGGGGCAAGGAGGGACCAGCTCACAGGAGCATCTCCAGGCAGATGGACATCCTTGAGCAACGCTGCCAAGGGCTGGCTGCACACATCACAGACCTTATTTCTGTCAACTAGCTGCCTCAATGCCTTGTCTTGTAGATCAAAGAACTAAAGGTCTCAGAAGTTGCCAACATTACTTTCTCAAGATCATGGCTTGTAAGGGCCTGTGCTCCCTCCACTTTACCCCATGTCTTAGGGAGGGAGATTTGCAGGCTGATGTCTGTTGTGCTGTGTGATCTGGGGCAAGTCACACCCTTCTTTGACTCTGCAGGAGTCTCCATTTCTAAAAGAAGGAATGGGTTAATGAGGACAGCCCTGGTTCTAGGACTCACACCTGGGAGGGCAGGGGTTGCCCAGGCCCTCTGAGACCGGGCATCCTGGTCTAGGGCCTGGGCTCCCAGGGCCTCAGTGAGCGGAATGAGACCCCTGATCCCTGGACTCAGGCCCATTCACTCAGTAGTCCTAGTGCTTCCCTCCACCCAGCCTCCAACCTCAGGGCCAGACCCTGTTAGTCCCCACTCCCAGAGACCCACAAAGGGCCTGGGTCTTTTCCCACCCAGAGGCCTCAGAGTGGAGGGCCTGAGCCACCTGTGTGGAGGGGATCTCTGGGCTGCCTGGTTGGAGGGAAGGGCAGAGAAACGATGAGACTTATTGGCTCAGGACACCCAGGCCCTGGTCACAGCCGGCCACCCTCAGGCCCTGTAGCCTAGGGGATCTTGGCCCGAATGGAGGCCCCAACGAACCCGTAGCTTCCGGGGCCAACCGCTGCGCTCGCCAAGTCCGAACGCCGCCCCTCAACGCTCGCCCTTCGTCTGCAGTTGGGCCAGGGGCGGCCGTGGCTGGGGACCCTCGCAGCTCCGGGGTGGCCACGTTCAGCAGCAGCAGCCACAGAAGAGACGCAGACTTGCCAAGCACTTGGGTGAGTCCCGCCTCCCTGCCCATTGCCAGGGTTACTGAACCCACCCTGACCCCACCCTGCTCTGGCCCCGCCCCAGACCAACCCCAATCCCACCCTGATCTTCTTAATAACTTGATAAACAACTCTACTTCAACATAATTTTTAAACCATGAAGTTCATTTATACAAAGGACAAGTCAATGATTTTCACTAAATGTTTTAAAAACTTATTGATTTATACTTAAATAAACCTTTTATTTTAGAATAGTTTTAGATGTATGGAAAAACTGCGATGATAATACAAGGAGTTCCAATATTCCCCCTCACCCTGTTTCCCCTAATGATAAGATCTTTGTATTACTCTGGCACATTTGTCACAACTACTGAGCCAATACTGATACATTAATATTAACCTAAGTCCATTCTTTCTTTATTTTTTTTCAATCTTTTAAGTTTAAGGTGCATAGCATAGTGACTTGGAGAAGGAAATGGCAACCCACTCCAGTATTCTTGCCTGGAGAATCCCAGGGACAGAGGAGCCTGGTGGGCTGCTGTCTATGGGGTCTCACAGAGTCAGACATGACTGAAGTGACTTAGCAGCAGCAGCGGCATAGGTACAAAATTTAAGAAATAGGAAAAAAAAATGTGTTTCCCAGTGATGACAAGTCAGGAATTACTCTAACAAGTTTCCTGTATAATATAGAGCAGTGTTAATTATATTCATCATGTTGTGTATTACATTCCTAGTATTTATCTTATAACTGGAAGTTTGCTTCTTTGACTATAGCTATAATTCCTACCTCCCCATTCTTGGCTTCTCGTAACCACAAATTTGACATCTCTTTTTCTGTGAATTTGCTTGTTTTTGAAGTATAATTGACCTACAATGCTGTTAGTTGCTGGTACACAACATAGTGATTGGATATTTCTACACATTTCAAAATAATAGGTATAGTTATGATATGTCACCATATTCCCCACAGTGTACATTGCTTACCCATTTCATACTCATTTATTGGCAATTGGAACTTCAAAAAAATACGTTTATTTATTTATTCTTTTTGGCTGTGCTGGGTCTTTGTTTCTCCACAAGGGATTGTCTAGTTGTGGAGAGCAGGGGGTACTCTTTGTTGGGGTGGGCAGGCTTCTCATTGTGGTGGCTTCTCTTGTGGAGCACATTTTCTAGGGCGTAGAAGCTTCAGTAATTGAGGCGCACTGTCTTAGTTACCCCATAGCATGTGTTATCTTCCTAGACCAGGGAGCGAACACACGTCTGCTGCATTGGCAGGCAGATTCTTAATCACTGGCCACCACGGAACTCTGGGAACTGGAACTTTGTACCTCTTAATCTCCCTCAGCTTTTGCTTTCTTCCTCCCATCCCTCTCCCTTCTGGTAAGCACGTGTTTGTGTCTATAACTCTGTTTATGTTTTGTTATGTTTGTTCATTTATCTTTTAGATTCCACAAGAAGTGTAATCATACAGTACTTGTCTTTGTCTGACTTATATCACTTAGCATAATAGTTTCTTGGCTTCCCAGGTGACACTAGTGGTGAAGAACCCACCTGCCAATGCAGGAGACACAAAAGAAGCAAGTTCTAACTTTGGGTAGTGACGATCCCCTGGAGGAGGGCATGGCAATTTACCCCCAGCTGCCCCAGCCCAGTGTTCTTGCCTTGAGAATCCCATGGACAGAGGAGGCTGGTATGCTTTGGCACTCAGCTTTCTTTATAGTCCAACTCTCACATCCATACATGACTACTGGAAAAAGCATAGCTTTGACTAGATGGACCTTTGTTGACAAAGCAATGTATCTGCTTTTGAATGTGCTGTCTAGACTGGTCATAGCTTTTCTTCCAAGGAGCAAGTGTCTTTTAATTTCATGGCTGCAGTCACCATCTGCAGTGATTTTGGAGCCCCAAATAAATAAAATCTCTCACTGTTTCCATTGTTTCCCCATCTATTTGCCATGAAGCAATGGGACTGGATGCCATGACTTTAGTTTTCTGAATGTTGAGTTTTAGCCAGCTCTTTCACTCTCCTCTTTCACTTTCATCAAGAGGCTCTTTAGTTCTTCACTTTCTGCCATAAGGGTGGTGTCATCTGCATATCTGAGGTTATTGATATTTCCCTTGGCAATCTTGATTCCGGCTTGTGCTTCATCCAGCCCGGCATTTCGCATGATGTACACTGCATATAAGTTAAATAAGCAATATATGTGGACGGACCCTCATCATTCTGAATCATTGCATTGTTCCTACCAGGTGGGTCAAAGAATTCCCATCAAGGTTGGGGATTCTCAGCAGAAATCATGTGTATGGATAGAGGAGTGTGTGCACCTTAGGCTAGTGGGCACTCCTTCAGCATTTGTGTGGTCCTAGCATTTGGGCCCCTGGAAGGGTGGGTCTGGTGGACAGATGGCATGCAGAGGAGAACGTTTAGAGGTGTGTTGTTGGTGTAGCAGGCAGCAGTCAAAAGTCATGGTGCTTCCTGGATAAGAGGTCAGATAACCAAGTGCTCTCTCAGGAAAAAGCCCTGAGAGTCGGTTGGACAGCTCCAGGTTTTGCTGGCTATTCTATGGCACAGCTGATGGGCAAGGACAACTCCACATTGGGTCCAGGTGGTGAAAGTCTACACAGTCTTGTGTTCCCGAACCCAACTGCCCCAGGAGACGTGGGGGCTATTGAGTATCAATCTGGTCAGCTGTATCGCTAGGTCTCAACAAACCAGTGTATGTGTGCTCAGTCATGTCTGACTCTTTGAGACCTCATGGACTGCAGCCTGCCAGGCTCCTCTGTCCACGGGATTTCCCAGGCAAGAATACTGGAGTGCATTTCCATTTCCTCCTTCAGGGGATCTTCCTCACCCAGGGACCGAACTCAGGGATCCAGGGATCAATCTGCACGGCAGGTGGATTTTTTCTGGTAAGGTACCAGGAAAGGCCCTCAACTAGCCTAGCTCCATGGAAACCTAACTTCTCAGGACCTCTGGGGATCAGTGAACTGACAAGGACGAAGGTGGGTGTTTTGCAGAAAGTTTTCACTTTCGTCTCAGGTTCAAAGAATTTGTTAACAAAATAAGCCACTTGTTATACACGAAGAAACAATAACAAAATTTATTAGAGAATTATCTAGCTTTCTTTCAATATACTAATGTTACAAGAAAAGAGAAATAGAAACAGCAGAGGATATATCACCAAACTGGATTTTGACCAACATCCAGAATTAAACAGTACTGGGAAGTCCCTTGACATAGCACATCTGGAGTCCCCGTTAGGAAAAGTTCCCAGGCAATGCATCTGCTCCGAGTGAGACTTCAAATATTGCACTTTGGGATTCCAGTTTATAATCCCAGGATGCAAACTGATACCGTCATCAATCTGTGAGCAATTGCAGCTAAATTTCATGTTAATGCTATTTGTTTGTCATGTAAAACTTGGAATATTGTTAGGCCTGGGGCTTGGTTGACCTGTGTCCCTCGGGGGCTCAACAACTTCAAGACTTGTCTCCTATCTTGTCTATGGTTCTGCAATGCTTGCACTCACAATAGACCATCAGGGCACTCACAGTCAGGGCAGTGTCCAGGCAAGTTAGAAGCAAGGTCAGAGGCCTGATCTGCTTTGTCTCTGAAGCCTGAACAAGACTATTTATTTAATTTCCCTAGTAGTGAGGAGGCTTTGTCCCTGAGAGAGAGCATTGAGGACTAAGAATTGGGGAGCCTGGGGAGTCCCACTCTGAGGAAATATGGCTCTGATGTTCCCAAATCCTTTAGACATGTTCTTTGTTCTTTTGTGAAGGCTTAGGATTCTTCTAGCAGAGGGAAGCTCATCTCAGTTTCATGTTTCTTTGATAGGATGAAATGACCCCTCCCCCCTTTTTTTAACTATTCAACAGGAAGCTGCCACACCATCAGATGGAGCCATGTGATCAGTGTGGACACCAGCTGACCCAACAGCTACCTTCTGCCTCCCCTGGATTCACCCAAGAATTTCTGAACCATCTTAACGGTGAGTCTTCTGGCCTTTTCTCCCTCACTGTGAATCCTCCTGCTAACAAAACATGCTGTGAAAATTAAGAAAAGCAAACCTTCATAATTGGAGCCTGGAAGGTCTACAGAGGGAGCTCTCAGGCCCTGTCATTCATCCTTAATTACTGCAACAGGAAGAAGGCATTTACAGATCCCAATAGGAAGAAATATACCTTGTATTCGCAAACAAGTGCAGCCACATTACCACTCAAGGAGGAGGGAGGGAAGACTTCCCTTTTGGCCAGCAACAAACCCAGCTAATAGAAAATTCTGCAGTTTAGCAAATGAGAAGCCATTGTCACCTGAATGCTTCCTTTCCTCCACTGAAGTTACACTTGTTCCCGTGCTGATGACTTACCTCCTTGTCCTGCCCTCCTTACCTGAGAAGCCCTCCATGATGTGTAACTCCTTGAAGTATCTCCCTGTCTTCTGAATGAAATGCTGCCTGGTTTCATGAATCATTTACTAGAGTCAATTTATTTTAAATTTGAAGTAAATCTTCAAATTTACTTAGTCAACTTTTGTTTTTTAATGTACTGGTGGCAGCGGTGGGATCTCAAGGGAATTTCTGATGACATTTGGAGACAAGGAGAAACAACTGTGGTGCCCACACATCCTCTGAGTTCACTGTCTTTCTTGCCATTCGTGGAGGTTGTTAGTAAGCTCCTCTTGGTTTGGGTTCCATTCTCTTTGTATTTGTGCCCCTAATCTAGTTGGCTTTCTTTTCAGGGTAGATAGGCTCGGCTGGCAGATCATTCTGCCTGAGGCCAAACCTGTAGCTTATTAAATCAAATTTCCAGTGCACAGTAACATTTCTTGGTGGTTGCCAATCTATTTTTGAGTGGTAAACCCTAGCCCCTAATTTTGTTTGCTAGATTCCAAGTTGGGAACTGCTGACGATGCAGTCTCTATTTCCCCGTGTGTTTGGAATCTGTATCAGCCCAGATTCTGTGCTCAGAACTGTCGGTGGCAGCTATAGTTCCCCATTTTGATGGAGTCATTTTGTAGTCCCGTTTCTAGAGATTTGCTGGTTCTATCCTTTTACCTGATACAAGGTTCTCCGAGAATTGGTGGTTGTGCAGCCAGGACTCATTTTGGCCAGGTCATAGTAGCATCTCTCATGTAGTGCTGATACATTATGGCGCAGGTTTGTTTGTCTTGTTTTTGGGTGACAAACGCTAGCTAAGGAAATGGGAGCCTTACTCCACTGAGCATGCCACCTTTTGGCACACCTGCTTATTTTATATTTTATATGTAAGAACTGTAGACCTCGAGGCTATAGATATTTAGAAAGATGGCAAAATTTTACTAATACTGATCTAGAATGATAGTAGTCATTGTGGGGAGTGTTCCAGTTAGACAAGATTGTTCATTTAAGGAAAACCCTAGAGAGCATAGAATCCCAAATTGGACAAGGTAAATGAGATGCCTACTTTAATTGATATGTTAAAGCTTATAGAAGGTTTCAAGATTCCAAAATAGCTTCATTTAAGGACTCAGTACAAAAAGCTAATGAATGCATTGAAACATATGCATTATCATATGTAAAATAGTTAGCTAGTGAGAAGTTGCTATATAACACAGGGAGTTCAACCTGGTGCTCTTTGTCAACCTAGAGAAGTGGGATGAGTTGGGGAGGGAGGGAGGTTCAAGAAGGGGTGGAGATATATATATACACACACTCATGGCTGGTTCACATTGTAAAACTGTAGAAACCAACACAAGATTGGAAAGCATTTATTCTCCAATTAAAAATAAGTTTATAAAAAATTAAAGAGACAAAATGTACCTAAAACAAAAGACTATAAAGATTTAAATCCTACTGCCCACCCTACCCTGTCTTTTTTCACCTGAGTATGGGAACCCACTTGAGTGTTCTTGCCTGGAGAATCCCAGGGACGGTGGAGCCTGGTGGGCTACTGTCTAATGGGGTAGCACAGAGTTGGATATGACTGAGGCGACTTAGCAGCAGCAGCAGCAGCAGCATTCATGTTTTACTAATTCTCTGTCTGAACTACTTTTCTAATCTAAAGGGTGTGTTTAATAATTATCGTTTAAAATAACTGTACCTGAGGTTGCAGGTGAGCCCCCTCAGGTGTTCGTTACTCCTTGGTCAAAACTGAACTGAGAGCTCTAGTCAAAGAATCCTTTAAACCTAAGAAGGAGCCCCCAAAATTCTTTGAAGAGCTAAGAGTCATTGTCAGGGCCTTGACCCCAAACTGCTAGATCTTTCTCAGCTTGTACACATGTTGGCAGGACCAGGGGAGGCCCCCAAAAGGATGGAGCAAGCAAAACAGCAAAATCCTAGGATAATATTCAGGGGTTGGGAAGAATTCCCTGGAGGAGGGCTTGGCAACCCACTCCAGGATTCGTGCCTGAAGAATCCCAAGAGACAGAGGAGAACCGTACTAAAAAGGTGGTGAGCTGCAGTTCATGGGGGCAAAGAGCTGAACACGACTGAGCGACCTAAGCACAGCACAGCAACCTTAAAAGGCTTGCAAAATAACAACTGACTTTTACAAGCCGTTTCTCAAATCTTCCCTGCTCACCATGATCAATGATCGACCTGTTATTCGAGCATACAAACAAAAGAGGGAAGAATCTGTGGCCGTTCGTCAGCTAGTTTGGAAGCTCTCTTTTTACAGCATTTGGGGTTCCGTGTAATAAAAAGGACACTCAGCCAACTTTAGCTGCCCTCTTTGTAAACATATTATCTTCTGAGATTGCTGTTGTTCAGTCACTAAATTCTGTCTAATTCTTTGCGACTTCATGGACTGCAGCACGCCAGGCCTGCCTGTCCTTCACTGTCTCCCTGAGTTTGCTCAAACTCATGTCCATTGAGTCAGTGATGCCATCCAACCATCTCATCCTCTGTTGCCCACGTCTCCTCTTTCCCCCAATCTTTCCTAGCATCAAGGTCTTTTCCAATGAGTTGGCTCTTCAAATTAGGTGGCCAAAGTATTGGAGCTTCAGCACCAATCCTTCCAATGAATATTCAGGGTTGATTTCTTTTAGGATTGACTGGTTTGATCTCCTTGCAGTCCAGGGGACTCTCAAGAGTCTTCTCCAGCACCTCAGTTTAAAACATTAATTCTTTGGCATTCAACCTTCTTTATGGTCCAACTCTCACATCTGCAGAAGACTACTGGAAGAAGTATAGCTTTGACTATAAGGACCTTTGTCAGCAAAATGATGTCTCTGCTTTGTAATACACTCTCTAGATTTGTCATAACTTTTCTTCCAAGGAGCAAGCATCTTTTAATTTCATGGCTTCAGTCACCATTCGCATTGATCTTGGAGCCCAAGAAATGAAATCCGAACCGTATTCACTTTTCCCCCATCTATTTGCCATGAAGTGATAGGACCAGATGACATGATCTTTGTTTTTGAATGTTGAGTTTTAAGCTAGCTTTTCCACTCTCCTCTTTCACTTTCATTAAGAGGAGCTTTAGTTCCTCTTCACTTTCTGCCATTAAAGTGGTGTCGTTTGCATATCTGAGGTTATTGATATTTTCCGAGCAATCTTGATTCCAGCTTTGAGTCATCCAGCCTAACATTTTGTCTGATGTACTTTGCATATAAGTTAAATAAGCAAGGTGACAATATACAGCCTTGACGTACACCTTGCCCAATTTGGAACCAGTCTGTTGTTTCATGTCCAGTTCTAACTCTTGCTTCTTATCTTACATACAGGTTTCTCAGGAGGCAAGTAAGGTGGTCTGGTATTCCCATCTCTTTATGAATTTTCCTCAGTTTGTTGTGATCCACACAGTCAAAGGCTTTAGTGTAGTCAATGAAGCAAAAGTAGATGTTTTTCTGAAATTCTCTTGCTTTTTCGATGATCCAACGGATGTTGGCCATGTGATCTCTGGTTCTTCTGCTTTCTCTAAATCCAGCTTGTACATCTGGAAGTTCTCAGTTCATGGACTGCTGAAGCCTAGCTTGCAGGATTTTGAGCATATTTTGCTGGCATGTGAAATGAGTGCAATTGTACAGTAATTTGAAAAATCTTTGGCATTGCCTTTCTTTGGGATTGGAATGAAGACTGACTTTTTCCAGTCCTGTGGCCACTAGTGCATTTTCCAAATTTGCTGGCATACTGAGTGCAACACTTTAACCGAATCATCTTTTAGGGTTTTAAATCATTCAGCTGAAAATCCATCACCTCCACCTGCTTTATTCATAGTAATTCATCCTGAGGCCCAATTGACTTCACACTCCAGGATGTCTGAATCTAGGTGAGTGACCACACCATCGTGGTTTTCTGGGTCACTGAGAGCTTTTGTGTATAGTTCCCTTCTGTTCATGGGGCTTCTCAAGGCAAGAATACTGGAGTGGGTTGCCACAACTTCCTCCAGGGGATCTTCCCAACCCAGGGATGGAACCCACATCTCTTATGTCTCCTGCATTGGCAGGCAGGTTCTTTACCACTAATGCCACCTGATCGAAATAAATAGGCCATATGAGCCCTCATATCAACCCTGCTTCTCTTTGAGGAAAGATGGTCATCATGCAGATAATTTGACTTAATGATTAATGCATGACAGCTATCATTAAGTCGATTTTAACAAAGCAGGGAAACTAGTTGGATATGAGCAATGAGAAGTATGTCTGTGATATCAAAAGTCCCCCTTTGGAAAGGGCTGGATATACAATGTGGGATTTTGATGATTGCTGTACACTTGGTGTATGTTAATGCGCACTGATTATTTATGTAAACTTTTTTCGATTCAGATGTGAAGTCCATTCTGGCCATTTTATTAGACCATGTGTATATATCAAGCATAGATTAAATTATATCTTTTGTAAGATTCCACAGTATTTGAGGCAGTGTATCCTTTTTTAGCCCTATAATGAACATAAAATGGAGCCTTTTGAATTTTGGAAATTGTACATTTTAAAAGAGTTATTTAAACACTGGATCTTCTTAAATAGTTAATCAGTTTAAGCTATGTTACTTAGATATTAAGATTATATCATATGTTGGAAATATGCATAATATCATTTAAGGGCATTACCGCATTTTGAGAAAAAGTAAGTATTTTTTGCAGGGGACCAATAAGGAATAATGCCAGATATACGATTCATTTGCAAAGCCTACACATAATTTAAGGCTGTTTCATTTGAACATAAAACCCAGGCCTGTCACAAGCTGTTATGTACAAAATGCTGTGTTAGTTGCACAGCCCCCTGAGAGGTGAGTGAAACTCCACACACCTTGCTGATGGTTTATTTTATTCCTAGAGCCCATTTGCTGCCATCCTTTACCTTGTTTCCAAAGGAAAGAAAGCTGAATCATGAGTTCAGATGATGAAACGAAAAGAATAAGAAAAGAAAAAAGTATGATATTGGCACCCTCTGACAGGAAGATGAATAAATGGGACAAATAAGACGCTTTCACTGGAGGTTGGTAGCATTTAACTCATGTTTGGAATTTGTGATTCTCGAAGCCATGGGACAGAGCTCAAGCTAATGAAGATCTGTGGAGGAAAGACTTTTGCAGGTCTTCACGTGGAACACTGTGACTCTTCTGTTCAGAGGCAATGGTTACAAAGGACAGAAGGCATGAGCATTTCCCCAAGCAGAGAACACCATTTAGGGTAATGGTGACAATGTCTGGATGTCTTCTGGGAGCAGGGGTCAGGGCTGGGCACCATCACTGGTCCTTCTCCTGTGCTGCCAGTTTGGTATCTGACATCAGACCCACCATGAAGGACCTGTCAGTGGGTGGATACTCAGATCCTAAAGAACACCTGTGAGGTGTGTGCTTGGGAGGTCTCACAGAGAGGTCTCTGTGGCATGCTCTGAGCGGTTCTGGGTGAGATTTCTCCGAGTGCGTGTGTGGGAGGTCTCTGTGTGGAGACTCTTAGTGAGGGGACCTCCATTGCTGACTGTTCTGCCCCCTTACAGCAAGAGAAGGGCACAGGGATTTTCCCTTTGTAGTTTCTTGCTGTTCTGTTGGTGTCTCTCTGTGTCGCTTTTCCTCACAGGTGTCTTCAGGGTGAGCTCCCCCTACCCTCAGCACTCACCTCTGGATGCCTCTGAGAGGACCAGGCAGCACCCAGGCTCAGAGTTTCTGCTTGGTGCCTCCCTTTCCTCCGAGTTCTGGAGGCCACTCTGTGCCCTGGGTCCCAGCTGCTCCCTTAGACCCTGTCTGAGCCCGCAATGCTGTGCCCACCCTGAGGGATGGGGCCCAGAGGCAAGACCTGGCTCCAGGTAGACCCCTCAGCACAAGCAGACCTGTGCACGGTGCAATGCAGACCTGGACCTGGTCCCGTGTGTGAGGGTCCTAACAGGGCTGGGGGCAGGGCCATTGGAGCTGTCACCTGGATCAGAGGCCCCTCCTGGAGCTGGTCTCTCCACTGCTGTAGTGACTATGACAGAGCCCTGAATAGTTCTAGAGAACTGCTCTTGTCTCTGTTGAGAGCCTCCAGGTGGCCTCCCTCTGTCTGGGCTCAGGGAACTAGAGCAGAGCGGAGACTCTGGAGTGAGGCAACCATGAGCCACCAGGCCCCTAACTTCTTTCCTCTGGTCCTGTAGACGGTGGTGGGACACCAATGCTCCTTGGTAAATGCACCGTCTATGGGTGCCTCTGCCACAAACATCCTTCCCCTGCATCCCATCCTAGGGGCACAGCGTCCCCCCCTCAGACCATGAGGTGCCTACAAACACAGTCACGACCATGCTCATTCACTGGGGGAGGTGGGCGCTGTGAGCAGGGCTGTCCTCTCCTCAAGGGCAGGGTGGGACCAGCCCTCAGAGGCCTCCATGCGCCACACTGCACACTCTCAGAGCTGGGAGTGTGTGGTCCTCATTCTTGCTGCTGCTTCAGAGCACGAGAAAGGCAGAGGGAGGGTGACAAACCTGGCCTATCTTGTTCCAGCTACATCTGGGAGAGAAAGGGCATTCCAGGGCAGCGTCGTCTATCCCACTGTGACATGGGGATGAGGTTTGTCCCACCTCTGGCCTCGCCTCCTCATTCTGACATGTGAGTTTGTCCCTGACACTTCCTGAGCCTGAGGGAAATTTCAGCTTCTGAGCACACATCCCCTACCAGCTGCACAATGTCCAGGTGGAGAGAGAGTAGGTTAGAACTGAGCAAGATCCTGAGAAGGGGGAGGTCTTTAGGTTTAGTTCACTGTGTCATGTTCTAAATGCTGTTGCTTGTTTCTGTCATGCGGGTATTAGGGAAACTGAAGGTGCAGTTAGGGAATTGGGGTGAAGGTGAGTACCCATGCTGGGGTCAACCTCCCTCCATGGCCCCATCCCATCTGGAAGTCAAAGCAGGCACTGGAAGAGTGGACCCTGATCCCTTCCATCCCCCTCAGGCACAGACAGGCTACTGCCCCTGCTCATGAGAAAAAACCATTTATTTTCTGAAAGAAAATTTCTGGTAGGAAGAAGCCTTTAGCACACAGAAGATGTGCTAACATGACAGAAAAATGTATTTATCTGCATGGTATGCATTTTTTTCTTGTAGAAGAGTTTTCCTCTCTAGAATGCTGTGAAAAATATGTTCCACTTCGCCAGAAGAGGTATATTTCTGAAGGAGACCATGGCTTAGACAGCGGAGGGAATGGCCTGGGACCCTTGTCACTCTTGATCCATGTTGGCAGGCTCTTCCTGGAGGGGAACCTGACTCCCTGGGTGAGAAGGCCCACTTGCTGTTCCTGGGACTTGTCCACTTACTCTTATTTGGAGAGCTATGGCCCATCGGGTTAGCTTGGTGATAACGGGGTGTATCTCTCCGCATTCTCCTTTGTTCTTGGTAGGAGAGAATTCTATGGTGGCAGTAATGTAGACCTAATGGGCCCTGTAATTCTGCTTTGTACCAATTTAACTCCGAGGCATGAGGTCCATAGTGAAGCACCATCTTCTCTTTTAGGATCTGTCCAACAGCTGTCATGAGACTCTGAGCCTCAATAGTACTGCTGTCCATGGTCAATTTGCTTTTGATTGATTCTGGGCTCTGGACAGTAGCTGTTTCAGGCTTGCCTTTTTGCAAGGGCTCTTCTGGTTCTTTGTATTTATTGGGGAAAATCCACTGCAGAAAGAGCTTAATCCTTTTTTTGAAGTGGCTTTCTGAGGGAACCTGTCCCTTCTTTAGGATTAAATGTCGAAACTTGCTTCTTAGGGATTCTGTTGATATTTTTGTCTGGCCAGGATGGCTCATCTCTTGGGCTTGGTAAGCCCTCTGTCCTGCCAGTCCTTTTTTAATCTGTCTTAATTTGGGCCATGTATATTTCTCTCTCCCATCTTTGGGGACAGACTTCTTGCCCTGCCTCTTATATTTGAGCTGTCGCCTTATGCCCACCTTCTGCCCCTGGCTGCTCCCTTCACTTGATGTAGAATCATAGAATTTTTGGGAATTGGATGTGTCTCCATGGGATAAGACCTGAGAATAAGACAGAGATTCCTGAGAAACCAAGATGTTTGCAGCAAGAAACATATTCGAGTAACAGTCTTTGAGGAGCATATCAGTGGCACAGTCTTGAAGAAGTACACCAGTTTCACAGTCTTGAAGGAGCACACTGGTGACTCGGCCTTGAGCCTGATGCTGCTGGTCAGTGAACCCTTGGAACTCAAGCTTATGAAACTGTGTCTCAAAGAGTAGATCTTCTGTATTTGAGGCAACAGATTTTGTATCCAGTGAGGTGCTTTTATTGGACCCTGGAGACCGTGATCTCCTGAAATCCATACTAATGTGTAGGGATTTGACCTGCTGACTAGGTTCCCTGGTGCCTTTCCCAGCAGAGTCTCCCTCCACAACCTCTTGGGCCCTGGAAGATGTGGAACATTCATCAAGGTCCACAACTATCACATTAGAGCAAGATTCTGGGGAGGCCTGCCCCCCAGTTTCCTTCTGTGGCTCATTCCAGGCCATTGCTGGACTTGGACTTGTCTCCAGGCTGCCTTGCTCAGTCTCCCCAACAGACTCACTGTGCCACATTCTGCCCACAGACTTGTATGTGGGGGCCTGAGAAGATGGCTTGTCTTCCTGTCCAGTCAGAGGGACATCTGAGGGCTTATGGGTGTCATCAGGTGTGGGTCCTCCCAGATCCCCCCGGGTTTCTTCAGTCGCCTCTGAGGGGACAGGGAGGGGACTCTCCAGTGGGGCAAGTGCCTCTATTGTTATCAGTTTCTCTCCTTCATGGGGCTGGGGAGGTTTTTCCAAGCCCTTGGTTAATAGGGCTGTTGAACGGTCCGCAAACTCACAGGTGTCCTTCAATGTGAGCCCTCGAGCCTTTTTCAACTTCAAGCAAAATATGAACTGGAGGACCTTGAAGAGTAGGCTCCACCTGTGCCTCACCCGAAACCTTGTTATAGGTGCTTCCAGCTCCTGCTCAGTATACGGACTGAGGACAAGAGACTCATGGGAGGTGATCATGGACGCTTTCCCATCCTGAGAGGACTGTGGATTTTCTGTCTTCATGGGACTATTTGTCTCTCCCAGAATGTCTAAAACAAGGGTGTCAGCACGCCTCGAATGATAGACATTCACAGGGATTTCACTTTCATGGATTTGCTCTGCCTTCCTCTCTATAAGGACTCTTGAGACTTCTGGATGCTTCTTGTCTGGGCTCAACTCTCTTTCTGACTCAGGTTTTGCTCTTGGATCCTCCACTGGAGGGTTCGCTGAGAACATGTGCAGATCTTTTAGGATCCTCCCCATATTCTGCCCCACATCATGGCACAAGTGTGTCCCTGGTAGGATTTGTGCTGGGAACTTGGACCTCATCTTCTGTGCATCCTGGCTGCTTTGGCCTAGGCCTGCAGAGGATCCTAAGGGCCCCTTCCTGCCCTGTGCCTGACAAGGGTTTGGGTATTGATCCTGAGGCTGCATCAGTTTCTGAGACACTTGGATTCTGCAGGGAAGGCCCTCCTGTTGTGGCACGAATCTTGCGGAAATGTGGTGCTCCAGTTTCTCCCGAACCTCAGGGCTGATCAAATACTCAGGAAGGGTGGAGACAGCACTGTGGGTCTGGGAAGACACTTGGATTCTGCAGGGAAGGCCCTCCTGTTGTGGCACGAATCTTGCGGAAATGTGGTGCTCCAGTTTCTCCCGAACCTCAGGGCTGATCAAATACTCAGGAAGGGTGGAGACAGCACTGTGGGTCTGGGACGACCTGTAGGTCTGGGAAGACCTGGTCTCCTGGGGGAGGTTGGGAGTGACCTGGCTAAAGACTTGCTGACAATTTTTAACCAAAGAGGGTAGAGTTATCCCTCTTTCTAGTTGTTTTTTCCAAAAGTGATATTCGAGGTTTTCAATTGTTTTTGAACTGAAAGATGGTGCCTTACTTTGGACTGTAGGGCAAGATGTTTCAAAGGAGCCAATCTGGTATTGAGAAGATGATGACTGGACTAGGAGAGAGGGTAATAGATGGACAGTGGTTTCTAACTGAGCCTGAGGTTGTGGATGATATCGGAGTATGATTGGAGTCAAGGATTGGGGTTGGGCCTGGATCTCCACGTGAGCCCGAGGAGGTGGTTGAAACTGGGCCATGGTTGGAGATGAGGGTTGTTGGTGGTCCTGGACCTCCATGGAAATCTCAGATGGTGGTGGACATTGAGGCATAGTTGCCCGACCTCTGTCCCTCCAGGGTAGGGGTCGGGCCTGGGTCTCCATGTGAGCTCGAACAGGTGGTTGAAACTGGGGCATGTTTGGGGTCCAGCGTAGGTGTTGGACCTGGGTCTCCATGTGAGCTTGACGTTGTGGTGGTTGATACTGAAGCATGGATGGAGTCCAGAGTAGGGGTGGAACCTGGGTCTCCCTATGGGCCCAAAATGGTGCTTGAAAGTGAGGCCTGGTTTGAGCCAAGAGTTGGGATTGGACTTGGGTCTCCATGTGAGTTCGAGGTGGTGGTTGAAACTGGGGCATGGTTGGAGTTGAGGGTTGTTGGTTATCCTGGATCTCCATGGAAACCTCAGATGGTGGTGGGCATTGAGGCATGGTTGCAGTCCACGGTAGGGGTCGGGCCTGGGTCTCCATGTGAACCCAAACAGGTGGTTGAAACTGGGGCATATTTGGAGTCCAAGGTAGGGGTTGGTTCTGAGTCTCCATGTGAGCTCGAGATTGTGGTGGTTGACACTGGGACCTGGATGGAGTCTGGAGTAGGGTTGGAACCTGGGTCTCCATGTGAGTCCGCAGTGGTGGTTGAAAATCAGGCCTGATTTGAGCCAAGAGTTGAGATCGGAACAGGGTCTCCATGTGAGCTCGAGGCGGTGGTTGACGTTGGGGCATGGTTGGAGTCCAGGGTTGAGGGCGGGCATGGGTCTCCATGTGAGTCCGAGGTGGTGGCTGAAAGTGAGGGATGGTTGGAGCCAAGAATTGGGGTCGGGCCTGTGTCTCCATGTGAGCTTGAGTTGCTGGTTGAGAGTGAGGCATGAATGAAGCCAAGATTTTGGAGCTGGACTGGGTCTCCATGGAAACTTCAAAGGATGGTTGACATTGGGGCATGTTTGGAGTCAAGGCTAGGGGTCGGGCCTGTGTCTCCATGCGAGCCCGAGGTGGTGTTTGAAGGTTAGGCATGGTTGAAGCCAAGATTTTGGAGCTTGGCTGGGTCTCCACGGAAACTTCAGATGATGCTTGACATTGGGGCATGGTTGGAGTCAAAGGTAGGGGTTGGGCCTGCATCTCCATGTGACCCAGAGGTGATGGCTGCAACTGGGGCATGGTTGGAGTCAAGGATTGAGGTTGAGCCTGGGCTACAGGGTGGGTCAAGTGCTTGGCCAATGACAGTGGTGAAGTTACTTTAGGGAGAATTTGGAATGGTTTGGCTTTAGAGCGTTGATTAAATAAGACAGGGCATAACTCTAGAGCTGACCCAGGTACTGTGACAGCAGCTACGAGAGACTCACTGTGCAGAAAGGGGAGACCCCAGAAGAGCTGGCTGCTTGTCTTCAGTAGATGGTCCCCCAAAGAGTCAGGATATCGGGGCTTCTCGGCACCAAAGAGCTGTTCAAGTTTGCCTTTTATGCGCCAGAAGTGTTGGTGACCCAAGCTGTCCTGTTTGTGACTTAGTGATTCGGTCCTCTTCCCCAAAGAATTCAGGTGGTAGCCTGTCTCCTCCTCCTTTTCTTTCTCCTTCGAAAACTTCAGTACCACTCTCTTGGTGATTAGTATCTCCAGCAGCTCCTTGACATCAGGGTTGACAAAAGCGAGGCTACCAGCCTCTACCTGCCTGTTTCTGGGATTTCCCCAGAATGAGGCCTCTGGTGGGTAGAGGGGAAGTCTTTCTTTCTGAGACTCTAAGTGTGTCAAGGTGGAGAAGCTCCAGGCTTTGTCTGCTTCCTGCCACCAGGCCAGGGCTGATCCAGGACTGTTTGAATGGACAAGCCCAGAGTTGGCTGGTCTCCAAGGGGAGTGTGGAGATGACCTGTGTTGGATGGTGCCCAGTGTGAGTGCCGTGGAGTCACCCTGAGTGGGACTCATCATGGAGCCTGATGGTGGTGGGGCAGAGCAGGGTGCTAGAGGTAGAGAGCAGGCTCTCGCATGAGGGGGGCTTGGTGGGGAAGGGGAAGCAGCCAGTGGCCAGGGTGAGAGGCTGTCCAGGGGAAATAAAGGCTCTGGTGTTGGAGAGGCACTCAGGGATGACTCTGAGTAAGTGGAAACTGAGCCTGGAGAAATGGTAGAAGCCCAAGGTAGAGGCTGCTTGGTCAGAGGAGCTGGGAAAGTGGTGGGAGCTGCCTCTTCCCTGCATGGTTGGTGGGCTCCAGCAGGCACTGCTTTGCAAATCTCACCAGGTGAATCTTGACATGAGACCTGATGAAAGCTGCCCTTGCCAGGGAACCTCCCCAGATGTCTGTAGGAGACATGAAGAACAAGCTTCAGCCAGGAGCCAGGAGGACCAGACAGGCCAGGCAGGGGTGGACATCTGCACCCCATAGCCCTGCAAGGCCCCAGTGCTGACTTCACAGTACTCCTGCTGCTCCTCACCCCAGGATGTTAGCCATACCCCGGCCCCGGGACTCCTCCTCCCAGCTCAGCCCCAGGCTGCCAGTATCCCTGGGTTCACACCATAGGCTCTAGGAGGAAGAATCACCTAGAAAGAAAGGGTAGATTCTCTACCTTTGCAGAAGTGAAGTCAGGTCCCACACCTCTTCCAGTGCGTCCAAGAAATCTCTGCAAGCTGGAAATCAGCAGACTGGGTCATGGTGGTGAAGATAGGAGCCTAGGGGTCTTATAGGAACTTGAGTGCACTCTCTTTATGGGGACACCATTGGCATAGTGGAGCCCAAGCACCAGTGTCCAACACCACATGATCCCTGAGTGTGATGGTGAAGCTCGTGAAATGGTTTATCACTTAAAACTTTTTCCATATCCTTTACTCCTTGCTGCCCTCACAACCTACCTGTAGGCGAAATGTGCAGGCATCACTTTGCAGTTGAATGTGAGCCAAGTTAAACCATGTGTCCTACGTTTCCTGGAAGGCTCACTTCCCAGTCCAGGTGCTATTAGTCCAATGCACCCCACATTCCCTTTTGGTACAGAGTCTTTTCCAGGCCCCTCATAGCTTCACTCTACACATGGAATCTGGGAAGTATCTGGATTCTGCTGTCTTCCCAGAATCCTCCCTGTGGGTTCTGTTTCTCAAGGGAGGAGTCCTGCTACTGGCCCCCCTCAGAATCCGTTCAACTGAGCCCCATGGCCAAAGAGATAGAGACTAGCACTTTAGGCCCTCATAGCTGGATGTCAGGACTCACCTTTCAAAGCTTTATTTCTCTTGCTGATCCTGTCTCTTCGCCTTCGTTCCATTCGAAGCTGAGAGAGAGAGAAAATGAGGACTTAAGACCCAAATCTCAGTCTCCTCTCTCTAGACAAGCATCAGCCACTAGTGTCCATACATAATATGACTATCTACATTTCAGTGACAGAGCTCTGTGATTTTTCTTTCCTTTCACTCATTCTTAAAGTGGATAAAATATTTTCTGTTTTCCTTCTTTGAAGAACAAAGGATGATTTTCAATGTGAGATGTACTCTGTACTTCTTTCGTCACTGTTCCTCTGCTCAAGAAACACACAGATTCTCAGATTGTGGGTGAATCTGAGCTCCATCAGGTAGATTTCTGCTTCCTGATACCAGCCCTGTCCCCCAGCCCCTATTCTGAGGCTCTCAGGCTCTCAGCACTGCCAGCAGTTCAGTCCTGAGACACTGTTCATAGCTGCTGAACTAGGGCTCAGAGTCCTGCCCTTTGCCTGAGGTTGTACTAAATATCCAGTCCTAAGCCTTTGTCGCTTTGTTTGGACATGCCCTGGAGCCCCTACCACACCTGGACAACTGATCTGAGATCTTTGGGTAGAAATCCTAGTGTTCACTCTATCTTCTGCCCAGCGTGGTTTGTCCCTAGAGGCATAATGTTCTATTTTTCGTTGAAAATAGACGTCCTGTTCTTTCCCACCTTAAGAATCTCTGGTTGATTTAGAAAAGTAGAAATAATAATAAAAAAGATTCTATATGCTTGTGAGTCTGGATCAAGGGTTCCTTACCTTCCTGATGTTTCCATGTTTCCTAGGGGGAGGAAAGAATGGGTTATTCTTGAGGTAGGGAAGGATCAGGAAAAAAAGCCCCAGTCCACACAGAAAGGCGAGGATGGTATCGATCGCCCAGAAAGGGGAGCTGGAGTTCAACCAGCTATCAAAAATGCTTTTCAGAGAAAAGAGAGGATTCTCCTTCATCTGAATCATACTGTTACCCTCAGGCAACTGAGCACAGGGTGTGCACTTGGGGACTAAAGTACTATGCTCACATCATAGAGATGTGGTCTGGTCACAAAGGGCCTTTGGGGTGAAAGGGAGTAGCAGAGGAGGAGGATAGACTATAGCCCCTCCCTAAGCATCTGGCCCCACAGCTGCATTCATCTCCCTTCCTCTGAGCCTTCCCCTCCTACCTTCTCATCCTGTTAGAGACATTAGTCAAGTGTTGCTTCTTTCCACCTAGAGCTCAGAGAATTCCTCATGCCTTTGATATCATTGCTTGAGTCCCATCAATACTTTAAAAAATCTGGAGTTCTCCCTGTTCAGTTCAGTTCAGTCGCTCAGTCGTTTCCGACTCTTTGTGACCCCATGAATCGCAGCACGCCCGGCCTCCCTGTCCATCACCAACTCCCCGAGTTTACCCAAACCCATGTCCATCGAGTCGGTGATGCCATCCAACCATCTCATCCTCTGTCGTCCCCTTCTCCTCCTGCCCCCAATCCTTCCCAGCATCAGGGTCTTTTCCAGTGAGTCAACTCTTTGCATGAGGTGGCCAAAGTATTGGAGTTTCAGCTTCAACATCAGTCCTTCCAATGAACACCCAGGACTGATCTCCTTTAGGATGGACTGGTTGGATCTTTTTGCAGTCCAAGGGACTCTCAAGAGTCTTCTCCAACACCACACTTCAAAGGCATCAATTCTTAGGCTCTCAGCTTTCTTCACCGTCCAACTCTCACATCCATACATGACCACTGGAAAAACCGTAGCCTTGACTAGACGGACCTTTGTTGGCAAAGTAATGTCTCTGCTTTTAAATATGCTATCTAGGTTGGCCATAACCTTCCTTCCAAGGAGTAAGTGTCTTTTAATTTCACGGCTGCAATCTCCATCAGCAGTGATTTTGCAGCCCAAAAAAATAAAGTCTGACACTGTTTCCACTGTTTCCCCATCTATTTGCCATGAAGTTTTGGGACCAAATGCCATGATCTTAGTTTTCTGAACGTTGAGCTTTAATTGAACTTTTTCATTCTCCTCTTTCACTTTCATCAAGAGGCTCTTTAGTTCTTCTTCACTTTCTGCCATAAGGGTGGTGTCATCTGCATATTTGAAGTTATTGATATTTCTCCCGGCAATCTTGATTTCAGCTTGTGTTTCTTCCAGCTCAGTGTTTCTCATGATGTACTCTGCATATAAGTTAAATAAGCAGGGTCACAATATACAGCCTTGACATACACCTTTTCCCATTTGTAACCAGTCTGTTGTTCCATGTCCAGTTCTAACTGTTGCTTCCTGACCTGCATACAGGTTTCTCAAGATACAGGTCAGATGGTCTGGTATTCCCATCTCTTTCAGAATTTTCCACAGTTTATTGTGATCCAGGTATTTTTACTTTTATGTTATATATATATTTTTAATTTCAGTTAAGTTTTACTATATTCAACTCCTGGGAATTAAAAATTAGTTAAAAATTATTTGAAATTTACAAGGCTATGAAATATAAAGCAAATTGAAATAAACCTTCAGAGTAAGTTTTTCATAATTTCCCAGCTTCCTTGATTTCTGAACTGAATACACTGAACAAAAAGTTTTGGAACACTCTGTACAGATACACACACACATCCTTTATTTTTTTTCTTTTAAATTAGTTTATTTATCTATTTTTTAACTTTACAATATTGTATTTGTTTTGCCATACCTTGATATCCTTTAAACAGATCAGCCCAGTGTTTTCAAATCTAAGAACCAAGGTGTTTTTTTTTTTTTTTTTTTCAGTTCAAACGTTATCTTTCAATATTTGTTATAAGTTAGACTGCTAGCAGTAAATTCTCCTAGTCTCTGTTTATCTGGGAATATTTTTATTTTGCTTTCTTTTTTGAAGCATAGATTTTATAGACATCGAATCCTTAGGTGACAATTTTTTCTTTCAGTTCTTTTCATATGGCATCTCACAGTTTTCCCTCTGCTGTTTCTGACTGGAAGTCAGTGATTAATCTTATTGTGGTCTCCTCATATATGGAAAGGAGAAGGAAATGGCAACCCACTCCAGTATGCTTGCCTGGAGAATCTCATGGACACAGGAGCCTGGTGGGCTGCCATCTATGGGGTCACACAGAGTCGGACACAACTGAAGCGACTTAGCAGAAGCAGCAGCAGCATATATGGAGAACGGTTTTTCTCTGGCTACTTTTAAGATTTTTCCTTGATTTTTCCACAGTTTGACCATGATGTGTGGATCTGTTTGCTTTCATTTTTCATTTTTCTAGAGGTGAACTTTGAATCTGCAGATTGTTTTCCATCAAAATTTTATAAACTTTCAGCCATTATGTCTACATGTAATTTTATTCTGTCCCCTTTCTCTCCCTTCTTTCGGAGTCTCTTTCCTTCCACATTTGATGGTGTGCTGAATGGATGCCATAGATTGTTTTCCCTCAACATCTTTTCTCTTTGTTTGTTACACTGATTTCCTGAATTCATCTTCAAGTTTATGGATACTTTCTGCTACCATCTCAAGTGTGCTATTGAACCTATTTTTCATTTTAACAATTATAGTTTTCAATTCTAGAATTTATATTGGTTTCCTTTTAAAAATAATTTCTAGCTATTTATTAAGTGTCTCTTTTGACTTAGTATCATATTTTCATCTAATTCTTCAAACATGGCTCCTTTAGTCCATCTTGCAGTTATCATTATTTTGATATTTTTGTGTTTTGACTTTTGTACTGAATTTATAAGTGATATATGAGTTATATGTGATATAGTATATAAATGCTTTACTCACCACCATTTCAACACTATAGAGTTTTCTGATTTTAACTTTGTACTCATCTGTCCCAGGGAGTTTTATACTTTGATATATTTTCCTTTTCCTAATTATCATCTTTTCATTTCAGCTTGTAGAACTCCTTTTAACATTTCCTATTAGACTGATCTAATGGTGATGAACCCCTTCTTCTTTCGCTTGTCTGGAAAATTCAATGTCTCCTTCAGTTCAGAATGACAGTTTTGGTAGGTATTGTTTCTTTGAATTAACTTTCTGCCCTTTGCTCTGTCTCTTGTCCTTTCTCCCTTATAATTCATATCATAGGTCCACTTGATGGTGTCCTTTAATTTAGTGTCCTTAACTTCACTATTTTTATTCTTTTTTTCTTTTTCTCTGATGAGGTGAATTCCACAGTGTTGTCCTTAAGTTTACTGATTCTTTCTTCCACTAGTTTACTGTTGAATCCCTCTATTGAATTTTTCAGTCCAGTTGCTGTATCCTTCAGATTTGTGGCTTCTGTTTGGTATTAAAAAAAATTTTTTTTTTCTATCTCTTCATTGAAATTCCTGCTTTGTTCGTGTATTGTTTTCCTGATCTTGGTGAACATCTTTTTAACAGTTATTTCAAACTCTGTATCAGGTAAATCACTTCTCTTCATATGAATAAGGACTGTTTCTGATCTTTATTTTATTTTTTTCATTTGGAACGTTGTCCTCTGTTTATTTAATTTCCCTCACTCTCTTTGTTGGTTTTGTACATTAGATAAGAAAGCCATCTCTCCCAGTTTTGACAGAGTAGTTTCACATTGAAGGTGAGACTCACCAATCAGCTCAGCCTGGGTTCTTGATTGTTCCTCAAATTTTGTGAGGTTTTTTCAGCCACACTCTTTGTTCTTGGTACCTCGCAGTAGTTGAGGATGTTCAAGGGCCCATCAGTGTCCCAAAGGGGAGAATCACAGTCAGCACATGGAGGTAGAATGACTGGAAGCGAGGAAAGTATGCAGTCAGACCCCTTTCAAAGACAAGTTTCTTATTGGGAGACCTAGCAGCTTGGTGTAGGTTTGAGGAAGAAGGTAGAGGGACACAGGCTTCTCAGGTTTCTGGTGAGGCTCTCAGTCAGCTCATGTGCGTGTGTACTCAGTCACTAGGTCATGTCTGACTCTGAGACCCCATAGATTTAACTCTCCAGACTCCTCTGTCCATGAGATTTCCAGGCAAGAATATTGAAGTGGGTTTCCATCTCTTTCTCCAAGGGATCTTTCTGACCCAGGGATTGAACCTGTGTGTCCTGCCTAGGTAGCTGGATTCTTTACCACTTGAGCCACCTGGGAACCCCTCAGTCAGCCCATAGAAAGATGTGAAATTAGAAGCTTGACACTTGCAGTGAATTTTAAAGTATGCAAATAGAGCCCTTTCAAGAAAAGTCCAAAAGATGGTATTTCTGTTTACACCCTCTGTTCTGAGACCCAGGAAGTTAGCCAGTTAAACACTGCTTTGTTTGCTGCTGGTCTGTGGAACTGGTGAGTGCAAACCTGGTGGATATCAGAGCCAGTTAATCCAAGGACCTATCTATCAGTTAGGAACCACTGAAGCAAGGACATAGACATGTGCACAAGCTTCTTCCAGGAAGATAACTGGTGATTGTTGTCGTTTAGAGGAGGAGGCCAACTTTAGTTCTTTAATTATAGTTGAAATGGCTGTTTCGATTCTTCATTTGAAAAATACAATATCTAAGAATACTGAAAAAGTATCAATTTTTATTGATTTTTTTCCACCCTCATATGAATAAATTTTCATGTTTCTTTTTATGTCTTGTAACTTACTTCTGGACACCAGACATTTTAGATAATACACCAAAGATATCTCTGCCCAAATATTTTGCTTGTTTTATTTTTATTCGTTGATTTCCAAGCATAACTCCTCTTTCTTTTTTTATATTTTTAATATTTACCCATAGTTTTCTTTTTTTTCTTTCACTTTTATTGGGATATAATTGACATATAGCACTGTATTAGTTTAATGTGTACAGCATAATATGACTAACATTCATCATGGAATGATTTACCATAAGGTTTAGCAACATCCATCATATCATATATTATAGATAATAACTAATGAAATAGAAAAAAATTTTTCATTGTACTTAGAGTTCTTAATATTTACTCTCTTAATAACTTTCATATATAACATGTGTGTTAGTCACTCAGCCATGTCCAACTCCTTGCAGTCCTTTGGACTGTAGCCCACCAGGTTCCTCTGTCTATGGAATTCTCCAAGCAAGAATATTAGAGTGGATAGCCTTTCCCTTCTTTAGGGGATCTTTCCAACCCAGGGATTGAACCCAGGTCTCCTGCATTATGGTCAGATTCTTTATCATCTGAGCCACCAGGGAAGTAGTGTTCAGTATAGTTATCATATTGTACATTACATCCAGAGTTTGTATTTACCTTGAAACTGAAAATTTGCACCTTTTGACTGCCTATGTCTAATTCCCCCTCCACTTACTCTCCACCTCTGGTAAGTACAAATCTGTTCTCTTTTTCTATGAGATTTTGTTTGTTTTTGAAGTATAATTGACCTGAACACTGTACTAGTTTCTGTTATACAAAACAGTGATTCAATATATCTAGACATTTCAAAATGATCACAATGTTAACTTCATTACAATCAGTAATACAGAGATATTACCTAATTATTGATTACATTCCCCACATTGTACAATTTTCACACATATGACTCCAACCAGAATAAATGTCCATATGTATGACATTTATTTTCCAACTAGAAATTTGTACCCTCACCATTTCTCTTCTTTGAACCTCTTCTCCTCTGGAAATCACTTATTTGTTCTTTGTATATATAAATGTGTTTTTGTTTTGTTATGTTTGTCTCTATTTTTGTTTTTGGATTCCTCATGTAAATGAACTAATAAAATAATTATCTTTCTCTGACTTTTGTCTCTTAGCATAATACCCTCTGGTCCATCCAGGTTGTCACAAATGGCAAGATTTCATTTTTTTATGACTGATTATATATATATGTGTGTGTGTGTGTGTGTGTGTGTACACACACACACACACACACACACATACACACAGATACCATATCTTTCTCCAGTCATCTATTGGTTGGAACTTAGGTTGCTTGCATATATCAACTACTACAAATAATACTGTAAATATCAGCTACAATGAACACAGCAGTGCATATATATTTTTGAATTAGTGTTTTCATTTTCTTCAGATAAATGCCCAGAAATGAAATTGCTGAATCGTATCGTAGTTCTATTTTAAATTTTTTGAGGAATATCCATACTATTGTCCATAGTGACTTCACCAGTTTACATTACAATTTACATTATATGGTACAGTGTACATTGTTTGGTTGAATTCTCCTTTGAAGTTGTCAGTCCTGGATTTTTATTTGCTGGGATTGTTTCGTTTACTATTTCAATTATACTATACTACTAGTGATCAGTCTTCTCAGATTGTCTATTTCTTCCTGATTCAGTGTTGGATGATCATGTTTCTAGAAATTGATTCATTTCTTCTCACTGTTCAATTTGTTTACACATAAATGTTTATGGTATTGTCTATGATTTTTTAAGTTCTATGGTATCAGTTATAATTTCTCCTCTTTCATTTCTTATTTTGTTCAGTCATGTTCTATGATTTTCTTTATGAAACTGGTTTTGAATTATGTTTATCTTTTCAAAAACCTAGCTCTTGGTTTCATTAATCTTTTCTATGAAGATTTTGGATTTTCTCATTATTGCCTCTCTGATTTTTATTATTTTCTTCTTTCCTCCCAATTCCTGTAGATAGTAGGTTAGGTTTTCATTTAAGATTTGTCTTGTTTCTTAAGATAGGCCTGTATTGCTCTACTCTAAAAACTTCTTTTGTTGCATCCCATAGATTTAGGGAAGTTGTACCTTTATTTTCACTTGCTTCAAGTTAGTTTCTGATTTCTTCTTTGATTTCTTCATTGACCCATTGGTTTCTTATTAGCGTGTTGTTTACTCTCCATATGTTTTGTTTTTTCTAACTTTTCTTCTTATGATTAATTTCTAGTTTTATACTGTTGTTGTAAAAAAGCTTGACATCATTTCTATCCTCCTCAACCTGTTGACATGTGTTTTGCAGCCTAGCACTTGATCTGTTCCATGTGCACTAGAAAAGAATGTACATGCTGCTGTTTTTTCATTCAGTGTCCTACATCTGTCTATTAAGTCCAACTTGTGTGTGCATGCGTGTGTGTTAAGTTGCTTCAGTCATGTTCAACTCTTTGAGACCCTATGAACTGTAGCCTGCTAGGTTCCTCAGTCCACAGGGCTCGCCAGGCAAGAAAATTTGATGAGGGCAGGTATGACCTCTTTGTATGTTTGATAGAAATCACATGTGAAATTGTCTATTCCTGGACTTGTGTTGCTTAGAGGTTTTCTTCTTTTTATTACAAATTCAGTACCATTACTAGTGATTGATCTGTTCAAGATATGTGTTTTATTTTGATAGTCTTGGGAGGTTCTATGTTCTAGAAATTCATCCCTTTCTTCTAGGTTGTCTAATATGTTGGCATAGAGCTGTTCATATTATGCTTTTATGATATTTTGTATCTCTGTGCAATTGGTTGTTATTTACCTTCTTTCATTTCTTAATTTTGTTTATGTGACTTACCTCTTTTCTTCATGGTGAGCCTGGCTATAGGCTTATCAATTTTATTATCTTAAAAAAATCTTGATTTCATTGATCTTTTCTATTATTTCCATCCTTTATTTCCTGCCTTCTGTTAGCTTTGGGCTTTTATATTTCTTATTTTTACAACTACTTTAGGAGATAGGTTATTTTTCTGAGAGTTTTCTTGTTTTTTGAGGAAGCTTTTTATCATTATAAACTTTTCAAACTGATTTTGCTGCATCCCATATAGTTTAGAGTAATGCATTTCCATTTTCATTAGTCTCAAGGTATTTTCCAATTTTCTCTCTGAGACCTTCATTGACCAATTTTTTTTGGTAGCATTTAGTCCCTCATGCTTTTTCCCATTTTCTTTCTGCAATTTACTTTTAGTTTCATACTGTTGTGATCAGAGAAAAAAGCTTTCTATAATTTCTGGCCTCTCAAATTTGTAGGGATTTGTTTTGTGGCCTAGCATGTGATCTATCCAGATAAATATTCCATGTATACTTAAAAAGAATGTATATTCTGCTACTTTGGGATGCATTGTCCTATACAGTATATGGAGTTTAGTTGGTCTACTGAACCAATGAAGGCCATTGATGTAATTGAGGTGTTAAAGCCCCATACTCTTATTGTATTAGGTTGGGGCCAAGTTGGCTCTGTTTCCTCCAAGTGTATTTTCTTCTCTTCACCAGGTCCCTTGCCCAAGAGGGGGTAAAGCGCTGAAGCAAGCTGAGGCCTTTGGTATCTCTTTACTTACAGCTTCTGCAGACAGAGGCTGCAGGTGCTCTGCATGGGCAGGCACCCTGATCACTTCTTTCACTTTGCACAGACTCAGCCTGTTCCAGACCGTCTTTGATCTTCACAGCTGATCACTGCCCCTAGTTTCTGCCATTCCTGTACAGTTGTGGAGCCGCAGGGCCTTTGTGATCTCTTTGCATGTACTGAGCGGCAAGATGTCATGGAGTGGCTGCTATCAGAGATCTGGGCTGCTTCTGATGCCCTGTTGAGTAAGCACCAAGCATAGCTGCTCTTTCTGCCCCACCCAAGCTCTACCCCAAGAGCAGGTTACTTCTGCCTTCCACAGTCAAGTCTTATCTCTGGTTGTCATTGCTCCAGGTTCAATGCCACACCTTGACATGGAGTGAGCAGTACCAGAATATGCTAGGTATAGGGCATGTTCTGAGGTGATCATGAGAACATCAGCAGCTGGTAGAATAGGATTCTCTACACCCTGACTCAGGAACAAGCCAGCACATACTGTCCTCATGAGCAAAGTCCAAGCTTCCCACTGCCTGTCTGTTCGTCCCAATAGTCCATCCACCAGCAGAGGGCTTTGTCTCCCCTGCATCAGACCCCACGAGTAGGAATCCAATCTTTGGGTCTTAGGAATCCCTCCCCAGGGTGGGTGTCCTGCTGTGTATTTCTAACCCTAACCCTTTTCTTCTGAGTGTCCTTTCAAAGCACTAATGTCAGCAAGAGTGTTTTTCTTCACTTCCTGCCTGATTACCTGTGCTTCTTTCTGATAGTCTTGGTTGTATTGGAAACTTTCACCCAATTTCCTGTTACATTCATTGAGAATTATTCTGCATGTAGATGTATTTTTGATGTTTTTATGGTGAGCTCCACATTTTCTTACGGTCATTTTGAATGATCCTTCCTTAAGGTATTCAGTCAATAATATTACGTTATCTGAAAATAGTGACAATTTTGCTTTTTTATTTTTAATGGGATGATTTTAATATTTCTTTTTCTTTCCTAATTTCTCTGGCTAGAACTTCCAACACTGTATTGAATAAACTGGCAGAAGTGGGCATTTTTGTCTTGTTCCTCATATTAGAGGAAAAGCTTTAGTTATTCACTATAACTGTGAGCTTGTCATAAATGGCTTTATTTCATCTTGTTATTTTCCCACCATGCTCACTTTATTGGATTTTTAAATCATAAATGCATACAGAATTTTGTCAAATGTTTTTTCTACATTTGTTGAGATGATCATATGTTTTTACCCTACATTTACAATGTATGTACATCACATACACTGATTTTTTGAGGTTGTACCATTCTTGCATTCCTGAAATAAATCTCAGCTGATCATGGTGTATAAGCCTTTAATTGTATTGTTGAATTTACTTTGTGACTATCTTGTTGAGGAGTTTTACATCTATGTTTATCAGTGATATTCATCTGTATTTTTTCTTTTCATGTTCTTGCCTCTTTTTGGTAACAGGGTGATGCTAGCCTCATAATATAAGTTTGGAAGTTATCCCTTTTCTGTTTTTTAATAAGTTTAAGAAGGATTGGTATTAATTCTTTTGTGAATATTTGATAGAATTCACTAGGTAAAGTTGCCTGGTTCAGAACTGTTGTTTTTAGATTCCTGATTCAGTTTCATTAGTAGTAATGAGTCTGTTTAGGTTTTCTGTTTCTTTATGATTTAATATTGGTAAAATGTATGTTTCTAGGGATTATTCAGTTTCTCTAGGTTGTCAAATTTGTAGACATATAATCTATCATAATAGTTTCATGATCCTTTGTATTTCAGTGGCATTAGGTATTATATTGCTTTTTTAATTCTTGATTTTGTCTATTACAGTCCTTTTTAAAGGAGTCTAACTAAAGATTTGTCAATTTTGTTTATCTTTTCAAAAACAAGCTCTTAATTTCACTGATCTTTTTATTGTATTCTTAAGTCTCTATTTTATTTCTGTTCTGATCTTTCTTATTTCCCTCTTTCTACTAACCTTGGATTTCATTTATTATTATTTTTCTAATTCCTTGTGATGTAATGTTAAGCGGTTGATTTCAGTTATGTATAATTTTTAGAAGGCCATTTTGCTAGGAATTTTCTCCTTATATCCTTGTTTTTTTTTTTTTAAACAACTAGAATTTCAGTTCAGTTCAGTTCAGTCGCTCAGTCGTGTCCAACTCTTTGCGACCCCATGAACCGCTGCACGTCAGGCCTCTCTGTCCATCACCAACTCCCGGAGTCTACCCAAACCCATGTCCATCGAGTCGGTGATGCCATCCAACCATCTCATCCTCTGTCGTCCCCTTCTCCTCCTGCCCCCAATCCTTCCCAGCATCAGGGTCTTTTCCAATGAGTCAACTCTTCGCATGAGGTGGCCAAAGTATTGGAGTTTCAGCTTCAACGGCAGTCCTTCCAATGAACTCCGAGGACTGATCTCCTTTAGGATGGACTGGTTGGATCTCCTTGCAGTCCAAGGGACTCTCAAGAGTCTTCTCCAACATCACAGTTCAAAAGCCTCAATTCTTCAGCGCTCAGCTTTCTTCACCGTCCAACTCTCACATCCATATGTGACCACTGGAAAAACCATAGCCTTGACTAGACGGACCTTTGTTGGCAGAGTGATGTCTCTGCTTTTAAATATGCTATCTAGGTTGATCATAACCTTCCTTCCAAGGAGTAAGCGTCTTTTAATTTCATGGCTGCAATCACCATCAGCAGTGATTTTGGAGCCCAAAAAAATAAAGTCAGCCACTGTTTCCACTGTTTCCCCATCTATTTCCCATGAAGTGATGGGAGTTATTGTGTATCAGGAACATTGTGTATTAAGTACATCATGTATAATCCCATTTATTTTTTGTAGCAAAGAGGGAGGTATTAATATGCCCTGTTGGTGCTAAGAAAACTGAGACATGGAAAGTTAGTAACTTGCCCAATTTACAAAAACAGTAAGGCATGGGGTAGTTATTTCAAGTCTAGAATTTGAACTTTTATGCTGTACTTTATTTGTGGCTATACGGAGGTGTCTGTATTACAGTTGAGCCAAAATAAGAGACCCAAATAGCCAAAGCAATCTTGAGAAAGAAGAACAAAGCTGGAGACATCACATTCACTGATTTCAAATTATACTACAAAGCTACAGTAATCAAAAAAGCATGGTGCTGGAACAAAAACAGAGATGTAGATCAGTGGAACAGAATAAAGAGCCCAGAAGTGAACCCATTTTTGTATGGTCAATCAATTATGAAAAAGGAGGGAAGAACATACAAATGGGAAAAGATTCCCACTTCAATGAACATAGTTGAGAAAATTGGACAGTTACATCTATAAGAAAAGAACTGTACTACTTTCTCACTGCTGCTGCTGCTGCTGCTAAGTCGCTTCAGTCGTGTCTGACTCTTGCGACCTCATAGACAGCAGCGCACCAGGCTCCCCCGTCCCTGGGATTCTCCAGGCAAGAACACTGGAGTGGGTTGCCGTTTCCTTCTCCAATGCACGAAAGTGAGAAGTGAAAGTGAAGTCGCTCAGTCGTGTCCGACTCTTCGCGACCCCATGGACTGCAGCCCACCAGGCTCTTCCGTCCATGGGATTTTCCAGGCAAGAGTACTGGAGTGGAGTGCCATTGTCTTCTCTGCTACTTTCTCACACTATATAGAAAAATAAACTCAAAATGGATTAAAGACTTTAATAAAATACCTGAAACCACAGTGACATTTACACCATAAAGAAAACTATGAGAAAAATGAAAAGCCCAATTATTGACTGGGGGAAGATATGCCCACATACTGTATCTCATAAGGGATTACCATCCAAAATATACAAAAAAGTTCTACAACTTAAGATCAGAAAGCGAACAACCCAAATAAAAAGTGGACAGAGAACCTGAATAGACATTTTCCCCAAGAAGACATACAGTTGGCCAAAAGGCATATGAAAAGATGCTCAACATCACTATATCAAAAAGTCACAAAGAGATGTCACCTCACAACTGTCAAAATGGATTTATCAAAAAGACAACATATAGCATGTTGGCAAAGATATAGAGAAGAGGGAACACTTGTGCACTGTTGGTGGGAATGGAAATTCATGGGGCCACTGTGGAAAATAGTATGGAGATTCCTCAAAAAATTAAAAATAGAAGTACCATATAATCTAGACTGTGTATTAAAATGCAGAGACATCACTTTGTCGACAAAGGTCCATATAGTCAAAGCTATGGTTTTTCCAGTAGTAATGTATGGATGTGAGTGTTGGACCATAAAGAAGGCTGAGCACTGAAGAATTGATGCTTTCAAACTGTCGTGCTTGAAAAGACTCTTGAGAGCCCCTTGGACAGCAAGCAGATCATTCCAATCAATCCTAAAGGAAATCAACCTTTAATATTCATTGGAAGGGCTGATGCTGAAGCTGAAGCTCCCCCTAATGTGATGTGCCAACTCATTGGAAAAGGTCATGATGTTGGGAAACAGTGAGGGCAAGAGGAGAAAGTGCAACAGAGGATGAGATGGTTGGGTGGCATCACTGACTCAATGGACATGAGTTTGAACAAACTCAGGAAGATAGTAAAGGACAGGCAAGCCTGGTGTGCTGCAGTTCATGGTGTCACAAAGAGTTGGACACGGATTAGTTACTGAACAACAACAATAACAACATATAATCCAGGGATTCCACATCTGTATATTTTTCCAAAGGAAACAAAACACTATTTCAAAAAGATATATGTACCCTTATTCATTGCAGAATTATTTACAATAGCCGAGATATGGAAACAATCTGTGTGTCCATTGATATATGAATAGATGAGTAGTATATAGAGAGAATGGAACACTACTCAGTCATAAACAAATGACATCATGCCATTTGCAACAATAGGGATGGACCCAGAGGCTATTAGGCTGAGTGAAGTAAGTCATACAGAAAAACACAAACATCCCACGATTTTACTTATGTTTGGAGTCTAAAAAACAAAACAGAAGAACACACAGAACAAAACAAGAAACACAGTTACAGATCAGAGAATAAATAGGTAGTTGCCAGAGGGTAGAAGGGAAGAGTGAAATTGTTGAGGGAGATTAAAAGGTACAAACTTCCAGTTAAAAAATAAAAGAGTCTTGGGGATGAAAGTATAACATGGGGAATATACGTGATTATATTGTAATATCTTTGTGTGGTGACAGATGGTAACCAGACTTATTGTGCTGATCATTTTGTAATGTGTAGAAATATCAAATCACTATGTCCTGAATCTGAAATTGACATTATGTTAAAGATCAGTTACACTTCAATAAAAAACAAACAAACACCCTATAACACCTAGAGATTTAGTACATAATTCTATATTAATGAGATGTGTACAGAAATATTATAGACTATTTTTTAAACTCATATGGTTGAATTATTCATGCAGCCAACAAACCTTTATTAAAGAATCAATGTCACCATTTGTCTATGGAAACAGGGTTCGATATCTGTGTCTGTGTATTTCTATAGAATATCTTTGTTGTGTGTTCTGTAGATGAACACAGTCCATACTGAATGAAGGTATATGCACATATATGTGCAATCACAGATTTTGATTTGTCATGGCTGTCCCCAGGAATCACAATGCTAGGTTAGCATCATAAACTCTTTGACATTCTGCCTTAAAGTTATAAAAGGAAATTTCATAGATATTACTTGGTTTCATCTGGTCAAAAACACTTTTCATTCACTGCCTGAATTTTAAATACATGTTTAATCATACAAGTAACATATAAAGATATTTTCTTTGTAAAAACGCCAGGTGTTAATGTTAGACAGAAGCTCCCCCTTAGACTATCCTTGATTCCAATTCCCTCCCCAGGGGGCGATCACTGTTTTCAATTTGATGTGTAGAATAGTAAATCAGTGCTGCTGGTTATATTGTCCCATTTATTGGCGAGAAAATAGGGAATCAGCAGTGTCATTTGTTTAACGCAATTTGCAACCAATTAAACATGGGGAATCCTTGTTTTGGTTCCAGGCCTCTGAGTTGCAAATATATAGTTCTTTCTCCTTCTCCCTGATCTTCTCTAGAGAGGTAGACCACAGTCCACCCAGATCAGCTCTTCAAATGTGGGGAAGCTGCTTGCTTTCTCCACTTTCCTCACATGGTGCAATTCCCAAATCCCACCACTGCAGGCCAAGTGCTCTAGTGTGTGGCTGGCTGCCTGTGCACACTGACCAGATCTACATATAGTTCTCCAGCTGGTTTCCTTAAGGTGCAGAGGCACCCTTGCTTCATTAGCTAGTACCCCACACCTTTGTCAGTGCAGCCAAAGTCAGCATTAGGATAATCCTCCATTTCTTACTGATCAGCACTTGAGACACACAAAACTTGGAGGCTTCTCTATTTACCATCCTATGTCTTCATTCAAGTCCCTGATAAAATATGCACTCCAGGGCCAGCTGGAAGCTCTGGTTTTGGTGAATGTGCTAAATCGAAGAGGGTCCCTTGTTCAGCACTCCTGCTTAGGCTGTTATAAGTTAGTCACCCCACCAGCACTTAGCCAGGAGTCCTTCATCTTTTTATATAGTTATGAAATACCTAACGAATGCCTTGATGACAGGAAGATGTATTTTTCCATCATTTCTCTAGATATCTAGTCTGGTAAACCAGACAAAAAAAATTAGGAAATAAATGTAGATTGGAAAATATTGTTCCTATGAATCATGTGAATCTTGGGGCTACTTCTTAATTCTCTGTAGCCCTGTTAAGAGCCAGTTGGTGCTCATCCCCCCCACCCCACCCCCATCCATATGTTGAAGCCCAGCTCCCAACATGACTGTATTTGGAGACAGGGCCTTTAAAGAGGTAATTAGGGTTAAATGAGGTCATAAGAGTAGAGTCCTCATTAGTATGGTTTGTGTTCAAGGGGAAGAGACGTCAGGGATGCAAACCCAGAGGAGAGACCATTATAACCCCAGGAGAGAGGCCTTAGAACCAACCCTGCAACACCCTGATCTTGGGCTTCCAGTCTTCTGAACTGTGAGGAAATGAATGTCTATTGTTTAAGGTCCCAGAATGTGCTATTTTGTTATGTTAGCCCTAGCAAATTAATATAGGCCTAAAAGTTTATACCGTATGCTTTAATCTCACCCCAGTCATCTTGAAACCAAGTGAGACACTTTGGCGCTCCTGGGCATGGAAGCATCTCTGTCCCCCATGTCTTGTTTGTAGGAAATGGACCACAGCCTCCATGACCTTCCCTGAGTCCTGAAGGACAGATTCAAACAGTTGCTAATCAGGGAAGGGAGTGGGTGCAGAGACAAGGGAGGAGCAGCCAAGAAACAATAGTGCAGCCTTCCGCCTCAAGGGATACACATAACAGAATCTTTGAGCTCTTCTGCAGAACTGAAACCCCTAACCAAAGGAAGATGTTAGCATTCTTCATTCCAGAGAAGACTACCTGAGGCCAGATTAAAGGAACCAGAGAAACTCAGCAAGTTTAGGAGACCACCTGAGGTCAGATTAAAGGAGTGAAGGTGCTGCACACACGCTAATCCCTATCACAACCCTGCCCTTGAACCATTGCTGTAAAACTCCTCACTAAATCCTCCCAGGTTGGGCCACACAGTTTTGAGGGGCACAAGGCCACTGTGTCCTCCTTTGCCTGGCAAAGCAATAAAGCTCTTCTTTGCTACTTCACCCAAAACTCTTGTCTTCAAATTCAATTTGGCACCAGTGCAGAGATGCTGAAGTTTTGGGCATCCACCCTATATTTAATTTTCATTACCTATACTATTCTTAAACCTTGGTCTGTTCTATCAGTGATCACTTTCCTTGGGGTGACCTTGATTTCTTCACAGGCTGATGGGAACCACAGTGTCATGGCTTCATCCCACATCTGGGTTACTGCACATGGTCCAGCTCACAATGGCAGGTACCAGCAAAGGACTATTAGGTTGTTTCCTCCAAATATGTGGAAGGAATAGCATCTGGCATGGAGACCTTGAGCACTTTCCTTTTGCTCTCATTAATTAAGTTCATTCACCTATTGGTAATGAGATTTTGATGAAGGTCTGCAGTGACAACTGGGCTTCCCAGATGATACAGAGGTAAAGAATCTGTCAATGCAGGAGACAGGAGATGTGGGTTTGATCCCCAGGGCAGGAAGATGATCTGGATGAGGGCATGGCAACCCACTCAAGTATTCTTACCTGGAGAATCTCATGGACAGAGGAGCCTGCCATGCTTCAGTCCATAGGGTCGCACAGAGTCGGACATGACTAAATAGATTTACCATGCACGCACGCACTGCAGTGATAACTGTGCACATGGCTGTCAGCCCGAGGTTCTAGGGTTGGCCCATCCCACCATCCCTCTTCCCTGGAAGGACAGCTAACTCCTCAGAGGACTGTCTTGGAAATGGGCACAGACATCTCTTGGGAAGTGATTCAGTGTTCTCAAGACTTGAACCTCAGCTAAGGGAAGTGTACAGGCTCATTTAATTATAGTATAAAAGTCCTGTATATAACATTGGCCATAATCACATAGACACACTAGTAATAATAATCACACAGTAATCAGATAACAATCCATAGTGATGTGTCTCTCTCTGTAATTTTCATACGCACATGCATATGCACACCCATGCATATGCAACAAACTTTTTTTTTTTTTAAATCATTCTATTCAGCAAGATGTAGAAAATAAAAGTCACTTGAAATCTGAATGGTTTCATGTTGTTGTATGGCAGAAACCAACACAATACTGTAAAGCGATTGTTCTCCAATTAAAAATTTTAAAAATAAAAAAAAATCATGAACAAATTGAAAAAAAATCAGACTTGATTAAAAATATACTTGTTTTCAAAGTATGTTTCAGAGGACATGCCACTGGGGTCTCTCCTATTTAAGTTGCTTTATAATGAAGACTTAGATAAGCATTTTGATTAAAGATCCCCTGGATCCACCTTAAACTGGTGAGAATATACTGTTCTCTGGTGAACTGTTAAGGTAGACATCTCATCCTGAAAAATTAAAAATCCAAGACAGACTTGTGTGTACAGAAATTATGACAGGAAGGAAGTGATGTACTTTTACAAAATGGGATAAGATGCTATCCAGAAATTAATTTGGATTAATATTTACATTTAACTGATGATTTGGACAGGATGACATGGCCCTAAACATGTGATGTTGTGTTTAATTTTCCTTATCATACAGTTGTCTTTCCATTTTAAAAAGTCTCTCATCTTCCTTGTGCAGGTCCTGGGTTTGTATTTAGGGATGTGTACATTGAAAAGGCACAATAAAGAGATAAGCATGCCTCAGACTGGGACACATTTCCACCACTGAGTCTGCACTTTCCCTTAAGTTGAATGAGGTAAATATAGAATGTCTTAGTTTTTTTTTTTAACCTCAAGACAATACAAGTTTATTTCTGCTGATACTGTATATCTAATGTGGGTGAGGTGGAGGGTCCCTTTGGGCAGAAGCTTCCACAGTCATGGTGGCAGAGAGAGAGAGAGAAGTAGCAATTCGTACCTGGGCTCTTTTTTAAAATATACATAGTTTAATTTTATGCTCAGAGCTGGTGCACTGGGATGACCCTGAGGGATGGGATGGGGAAGGAGGTGGGAGGGGGGGTTCAGGATTGGGAACCACAGGTACATCCATGGCTGATTCAAGTCAATGTATGGCAAAACCCACTACAATATTGTAAAGTAATTAGCCTCCAATTAAAATAAATTAAAAAAATTAATTAAAAACATACAAAAAATAAATAGTTTAATTTTATCGGAATAGCTGAATCATAAAGAAGGCAGAATGCCAAAGAATTGATGCCTTCGAACTGTGGTGCTGGAGAAGACTCCTGAAAGTTTCTTGGACAGGAAGGAGATCAAACCAATCTTAAGGGAGATCAAACCTGAATATTCACTGGAAGGACTGATGCTGAAGTGGAAGTTCCAGTATCTTGGTCATCTGATGCAAACAGACAACTCATTGGAAAAGTCCCTGATGCTGGGAAGGATCAAGGGCAGAGGGAGAAGAGGACGTCAGAGGATGAGATGGTTGGATGGCTTCACTGATGTAATGAACATGAACTTGAGCAAACTCTGGGAGATGGTGAGGGACAGCGAGGCCTAGCGTGTTGCAGTCCATGGGGTCACAGAGTCGGACATGACTGGGCAATTGAACAACAATAATTGATTTATTAATATGATACCATATTGGTTTCAGGCATACAGCAGTGATTCAGTTATGCATATACATATATTCAGAATATCTTAGAACTGAAGTGTTTGAGCTGTACTTCAGAAACAGTTTGGGGATGTTAGGAAAATGAGTGCCAGCGAGAAACACTTCAGTTCATTCTATTGCTGATTGCCTTCAACTCGGTGCTGTCAACTACAAATTGGCACTTACCAAGGGCATTGCCAACAACTGAACAACAAAGGCATTTGCCATCTGCCGCTATGGAGGTTGAACCCCACGCTGCTATAGCTGTTGACCTTCAACAACCCCTGAGGGAGTTCAGGGTGGAGTGAGGCACTCTGTGCTCCAGGGAATCTGGTGGGACAGGTCTTTAAATAGTTGGATGCTTTTAGGAAGAGATTTTATGATCTCAATCCTTGCATCTCCTCATATCTAAGTGAAAATGAAAGTCGCTCAGTCGTGTCTGACTCTTTGCGACCCCATGGAATGTACAGCCCATGGAATTCTCCAGGCCAGAATACTGGAGTGGTTATCCTTTCCTTTCTCCAGGGGATTTTTCCCAACCCAGGGATCGAACCCAGGTCTCCTGCATTGCAGGCGTATTCTTTACCAGCTGAGCCACAAGGGAAGCCCTTATATCTAGAGAAGCACTAAATCCCTTCATGATGACATCAGATCCTCATGACTAACAAAACCCTTTTGTAAAATGAGTGCTTCATGGCATTGAACTCCCCCTTCACCAAAACGTTATATATTGACTTTCCCCCATTGCTGCTTAAGAGCAGCCTCTCAGAGCTATCTGAGATGCTGCCTCCCAGGCTGCAGTCCTCATTGTACCCCAAGTAAAACTTAACTTGCAAGTCTCAAGTTGTACATCTTTTTTATTTAGTCGACAGTGCCCAGCCTGTGATGGCCAACAGACAATAGAAACTATCTTTCTACTTTATTCCTGTACATTCAGAATTCCAGCAGGCTGAAATGACTGTGTTTTCTCTGAGTTCACTCTGATGTTAGCCACACTGACCTGACAGTGAGTTACTGATGAGAACAGTGAACTTCCTGTGGTGAGACTTCAAGTGAAGATGCCGTGTGGGCAGGACTACAGCTCTGACCGCACATCTGTCTAAGTCAGGGGTGACTGGAGCCGTATGGATTCTTAGTCTTGTCCCTGGGCCTGCCACCCTCCCCCTAATCTTCAGGCCAGGCTTTCGGAACCAGTGCACACATATAATAACCAGCCCCCTCGGCTTTCAGTCCCCGCTCTGGGCTTGGCCTGTGGCCTGTTTGCACAGATGTGTCTGGTCACTGGAGCCATGTGATGAGGGTCACAGTCCAGCATCAAGAGAGAGGTGCTCTTTCACTCTTGACCTTCTGCTGTTAGGATCTGAAAGCTGCAGAGCCTGGAGTCCAGCTAATGACTAACTCTCTCAGTTTAGGAACCTGGGATCTCTAAAGGAGTAGATTCATCCAAGGTCCTGCTCCTCTAACTGGCAGAATCTGGAAGGGCACTAAAGTTCCCCTGACCCTCAGGTCAGAATTCTAGCAGAAACACCCAGGGCACTCACTTCCCACCACTTGCCCATGGTCTTGTCATTAAGGTGGGCATCCAAAACTGGTGTTGCCTTGTGCTCGGGCCTTGGGAAGCCCCTGAATGACTTCAGTAATGATGGGCACAGTATGGCCATGGGGGCCTTGCTGGGGAAAGACAATGACAAAAGACCCATCCTCTGTACAGTATAGGGGTGGGGGAGAGAGATAGAAACAGAAAAACAGTGAGAGCGAAGGAGAGAGAGACCAATTGAGGCAGAGGTTTTATTATAGAGCAAGCATGAATTGATTGCAAAGTGGAGTGAGACTTTCATGCAAACGCGTACAGGAAAGGGGAACAATTAAAGCTTTTGTTATCTCCTTGAGAGACAAGTGGCTGCCTTTGGGATGTCTCTGGCACACCTTAGGAGTTAATTTTGGAGGTGCATGTGTTTACAGTTCCAGGGGTCACAAGCCTTTGACCTTGGAGCTGTACCATTGAGATGTCAGTTTCTTACTGAGCCTCCTGCTTACAAGGAGATACCCTGAGGAGGGGAGAAGGGAAGACAGCTGCCTTCCTCCCCTCACTGAAGAGCGTCCATCATTTAACCCTTTCATGCCCGTGTTAGTTTCTGATTGCTGCTGTAACAAATTACCACAAGTCCAGTGGCTTAAAACCATACAAACGTATTGTCTTACAGTGTGGAGGTCCGAGCCTAAAATGGGCCGGCAGGGCTGTGCTCCCTCTGGAGGCTGCAGGGGGCAACCTGTGCCTTGCCCTCTCCAGTCACCAGAGCCCACCCACATTCTTTGCCCATGACCCCCCTTCCCCCTTCAAGGTCAGCAGCACAGCATCTTCAAATCTCTTTCTCCCTGTTGCTTGCCTTCTGTCATGTCACTTCCTCTGTCTGTAGTCAGCTCCTGCTCTGTTTCCTCGTATAAGGACCCTGATGACTGCATGGGGCTAATCCAGGTACTGCACCGTCAAGTCCCTACAAGATCCTTACCTTAATCATGCCTGCCCCCTGAGAGAACAAAGCCTCATGTCCCAGGGATTACGATGCCTTTGGGTCATGACTCAGCCTTCCACATTCCCCGGGCTTAGTGCTCCGATGGATTCCACTGGGGCCTGATATGGGCATCACCCCAGGGTCACTGCCCCAATAGAGGTGATAGTTTGGGCTGTGTGAACACTTGTGAGGACAGGTATTTTTTGTCTCCTTGTAGGCAAAGAGGAAACGTGGCTATGAGGTTTCAAATTTGGGGCTGGAGCTTAATAGCATGATAATAATTAGAAAGATTGTTTTAAAAATGTTTTAATCTCTTGCTGGAGTGCATGTATGCTAAGTTGCTTCGGTCATGTTCAACTCTTTGCAACCCTCTGGACTGTAGCCTGCCAGGCTCCTCTGTCCATGGGATTCTCCAGAAAAGAATACTGGAATGGGTTGCCAGGCACTCCTCCTGGGGATCTTCCCAACCCAAGGATGGATCTTAAATCTCTTATGTCTCCTGCACTGGCAGACAACTTCCTGCACAGGTTTTTTACCACTAGTGCCACCTGGGAAGCTCGTTGGAGTAGCATTGGAAAGTTCTCTGAACCTCTATGGAGAGAAGGATGCAGCCAAAAGAAACAGTCTGCACTACAGGGACTCGGACTTCTATTTCATGGAGTTTGTCTCTTGGAGAATTAAGATTCATTTCTAAGGGTATCATAACCAGAACTGCCATGAATTATTCAGGGTTTGATTTTGGCCTCTGTATAACAGAAACGCGAATCTGGCTTTCACCGAGGGAAATGGTTGCTGTGCAGAGATTGTCCAGCAGAGGGAGCCAAAGGCTTTCAAATGTGCCAGGAGCCCTGCGCTGATTCTAGGGAACAAGATGCAGCAGCCCCACAAGGGATCAAGGGTCGCCTCGCTACTTGCTATGGGTGCCTGCTGCTCTCATACTGCGTGCTCAGCTTGGCCCCATGTGCTTCCTTGCGAATCAGTCATGCAGGACCTGGGACACCTAGGCCCCACCTTCTTCCTACTTCAGGATCCTTGCTTCGGTTCATCAGGATAATATAAATTATGAATACTTACTTTAAAAAATTGTAAAAGAAATATACACATTGAAAATTCAAAATAGCAGTTAGTAGTGCTGAAAGCCCTACTGTAGCCTGCCAGGCTCCTCCGTGGAATTCTCCAAGTAAGAACACTGAAATGGGTAGCCATTCCCTTTTCCAGGGAATCTTCCCAACCCAGGGATCGAACCCAGGTCTCCTGCCTTGCAGGCAGATTCTTTACCATTTGAGCCACCTGGGAAGCCCTTAAAAAATTTGTGAAAGAAATATACACACTGAAAATTCAAAACAGCAATTAGTAGTGCTGAAAGCTAACGATCTTATTATCTTCCCATAGACATAAATACTATTATCAATTTGGTCAATAGACTTCCAAACATTACATATTTACATTCTTTATTTGAATTGCTCACACTCACCATTTGTTTGGAACTCACAGCCTGTGTTGACTCATCAGGGTATGTTTGTGTGTTGCCCTCTCCCAGCATCGTCTTTGCAGGTTGGCTTCTTTGATTATGGAGTTTTGGTTGTGGGATGTGGAGAGGTGCAAAAAAGGTAAGAATTATAAGAGTGGACCTAGACACTGATGAGGAAGAGAAGAAAACAGTGCATCCCAGTTCAGGGAAACACGGGGCTCCTCTCTGTTCTTGTTTTATTCCCGAAAGCCAACCCAAACTGTAATAGAAACCACCTTCTTCTCAAGGACCCCTGTGATCAAAATACCAGATGACCTTGTGTGTGGAGGGTTGGCAGAACCCTCTCCTTTGAGGGCACATTTGACCTCAGGCTGACCTTGTAATTTTGTTCCCCTGAACCCTGAGAAAGGGGGCTGGCAGCGGAGCCACCAGGCAGCACCGACTGTGGTGAAATAACCCTGACCATGTAAATTGCATCTGACTTTGGGGCTCCGAGAATGTATGGGCATGTCTGGCGGGAAGCTGTGGTTCTCCAACTGAGGTGACTCATTCCTGGGACTGTTCCTTTTAGGAAGCGAGGAGCCAGGTCTGTGGCGACAGTAGGAGAGAGCTGGACTCCTGTGGGGTTGGGGCTTCTGAGCACACAGGTGGACCTGCTGTCACCTCATTCACCTGCGCTGTGTCTGGGGCACTGGACTGCAGCAAGGACTGACCCTGAAAGAGGTCCTGGGTGCTACCCTGCCTGCTTGTGACACTTCCTGGCCCAGGTCCTTCTCCATGAGTCTAGTGCCAAATGGGACCCAGATTATCCTGTAAGTAATAAGATCTCGAGACAGTGAAAAGGCTGCTAGAAAGTGGGTGGTAAGTTCAGGGTTCCCCGAAGTAGTGGCTGCTGCTTTTCCCCAAAGTGGTGGCTGTAGGGGTGTCTGCTCTCCAGATAGCCACAGGAGAGTGGGCTGTCTGGCCAGTTGTTGGGACATGAGCCAAGTGGATTAGAGAGGATGGAGGGATTTGATTCCCCAAACAAAAGCTGTGGAAAAACCAGAGATCCAGGGCATTACCTCTCCTTTAGATGTGTGAAAGGATTTTAATGTGAAATGGAACTGGAGGATATGAAATGGAGAATTGCATGAATGTACCCTCAGAAGAATAGAGAGACTGATTTCCTGTAAATGCCTGATTTACAGAACACCTAGAGATATCTCTTGATCAATGAACATTCACCAAGAACCTCTTCCCATCCTCAAGCCAAGGAACTTACTGCTTGGATTCTACATGGACGTACCACTTTTTGCACTTCAGGCTCATAAATACAGCTGACCCCAAGCCCTCAGTGAATTCACCTGTAGCACTAATGCATGCATTTCCTGAATTATAATTCTTCTGCTAAACCAGAAAAAAACTGCCTCAATTTACCTCTTTACTCAGGTTGACACTCTTCATCTCATCTCACAAGCTTATATTAATCTTTCTTTCCTCTGAAGTCTCTACCCAAGGACTCAACCTTAGTCTGGGCAATACTGTCATGACCTCTAATAGGGTCAGAACATATTATCTTTTAAAGGTTTAAAAGACTTTCTGCACACTACTATATTTAAAATAGATAATCAATAAGGACTTACTGTATAGCACAGGGAATTCTGCTCAATATTTTGTAATAAACAAAATGGGGCAAGATTTTGAAAAATAATGGATACGTGTGTATGTATAACTGAATCACTTGCTGTACACCTGAAACTAACACAACATTGTTAATCAACTATGCCCCAATATAAAATAAAAAAAGAAAAAGACTTTTTGCACAATTTTAGCATCCAGTAAATGGTTAATTGATGCTTAAAATGATTAGTCTTTTGCAGTTTATGCTTTTGTTTTGTTTTGTTTCTCCAGACAGCCCACTTCACCCTGGCTTGCCAGCTGGCATTGTGGTAACTAAGATTTCAGGAGTAGGCATCCCAGCTTCCCTTTCTATTACTGCTTTCAGATTTTGTTTCCATGAATGGTTTTACTTTTCATGAACGTGTTTTCTCAGGGAGAGATTACTTTCTGAAATGATACCTACATTCTGGGACAATGAAACTCCATGTCTATTCAACAAAGCATCTCCTATTTCTTTTCTAAAACTCCACTCTTGTGCCAAGAACCCATTAATCAACAAACAAGTAGTACAGAAAGTCCTGGTTGAACACCTGTCATCTAATCCTTCCCAAAAGTGAACTGGGAGACACCAAATCGTGTGGTAAGATGAATCAAGTTTTTTGTTCTGAATGAATTGGCAGGCCTTTTAAAAATGATTTTGTTTTCAACTGGTAACATTGGAGAAATGTGTTAGGATTTTTTTTGTTTTTGCATCCACTGGGTAAAAATTTTGATTTTTGAGGTGACATTTTATTTTTGTTTTGCAACCAAATAATTTATAATAACTCTATAATATTTCTTAAAATTGCATATTATTTTCTCCAAGTGGTTTTGGAAATGAGCCCTATATTATTATTATTGCTATCCATATAAAATACAGGAAAACTAGATAACTATAAATGGGATTTCCAGTCATGCCATCTTCATTAAAAGTACAGCTATCTATTTATCAGACCTGATCCACCCAACACATTTCTAATCTCTATTGTTCCCTTTTGTTCCATTTATTACTGGCCTAGGAAAGCATAAGGCTCAATAATTTGTAAACACAGTAGAAATCCCTAAAAGAGAAAAGCTCAGAACTAATTTTAGAATAAGAAGAAAACCGCCATGTGCTTACTCTTAGGTCCCTAGATTGCATGGCTGACTTAATTCCATAAATAAACAGCCTGCCCACATTTTCAGATAATATTATCAACTGAATTCAGTTCAGCACAATACTCATGTCCTGAGTTGGTGAATTTAGGGGAGGGCATTTGCTATGGTGGCCTGAGATGATGAGTCAGGCTGCAGAGCCCAGCTGCCTGTAGCCTTGCTGTCACATCAATTCATTCTCCAGTGCCCAGTTTCTTCACATGTAAAGTGGAGATAGTAATATTTATTGTGTTATAGGTTTATTAAGAGGATCAAACCATGTCTATAAAGTTCCTGCCTCTTTGGGAACCCGTTATAAAGGTTAGTCAGGCTGATGATCATTACTACCCTGGCCAAGTTTCCAAGCTTCCCGACAATGTTGGAAATTTAAGAGCTCCTACAATAAAACAATTCATTATTGACAAAAACACAGACCCAAGAAAGGACTAGGTGGTCACAAAAAGGGTGAACCTGAAAGATGTAACAATCAGTGGGACAGTCAGCCCCAAATTATTTCTGATCACTGAAGCTGTAGCATCTTCCATTCAGAAAATTAAATGTACATCAGAGACACCAATCAAGGCTTCATAAAAAAATGAATAAACAGAAACCTCAATTAAATAGAATTGGGAGACCAGAAGGGCAAGTTCTCATGTCCTGGGAAGCTAGCAGACCTTACCAGGAAGAAGAAAGACTCCTCTTTGTTCCTGGCAAAGAGTTAGCCAATGAAAGCCATGGACTCTTTGCTTATATACCTTTTCCTCTCTGTAAAATTGTTATCCTTCTTTTGCTGCTTAGGTATTTGTACATGGTTTACCATAGTTGCAGAACTAGAATTGCAATTTTCTGTTGACCCCAAATCCATCTTTGCTAAAAAAAAAAAATCTGTCATTCTATTTGTTTCAAGTCAACAGCCTGGAGACTTTTTACTGAGTGTTGCAAGTCACAAGCTCTCATGGCTTCCCAAAGCTGCCGGGGTTTTATTGGACAGAACATTTACATATAAACCAGTGAGCCAACGTGGCTACATCAAAGGTTAATGCAACCTCACACTCCAGCCAATGAAAGTGTTCCAGTTAAGGTTAAGTTCTGGCCCCTGCAGTCTGAACCAGTCCATTGACAGGGGAAGATGGCCATAAGAACCATCTAAAAGTGATGCTCCCAGATGCTCCTTGCACCATGATGCTGGAGGTCTGTATGCTTTCCATAAAAAGTTGGAGAAGAAGAAAAAGATACTGGGGCAAGGAGGGGAAGAGAAAATACAGAACTATCTGCTGTAATTCTGTGAAGAGTAGCAAGGAGGGGGATGGGTTTGGCTGCTATAAGGGAAATCTCACCAGGGACTGAGAAAAGAAGGCCAGAAAATGTGCTGCCTCCACAATCACCGAGTGTTCTGTCCCCACGAGGACTGAGGTCACATTTGATGGCCCTTTTCATAGAGAGTGCAAGGGAATTCCTATTCTGGGTATCAGGCTGGGACGACAGCGTCTCAAGTCAATTCCTTTTCTACTCCGAGGCTATCTTTCTAAATTACCTAGGCTAGACATAATGCACCTTATTGTTTCTTTCTACCCAGGAGTCGTTTGTATGACAGCCATACTGCCACACCCTGCCTAACAAGGGCCTAACTAGGAAACAGAAACCAACTCAGCTTTAAGGAGTAACTTTAAGTTGTATGGGAAAGTATTGTACATAATTGCAGAACAAGAAGAAAAACAAAGCAAAAGCCCAACATATAGCACAACATCGATAAAATAAATTTTGTCAACATGCCAAGGGAAAAAGGGGAAGAGATGTCATTGCAGAGGTAGGGTATACATGGAACTGACAAGCCAGATGGAACACTGAGGCCACCCAGAGGTGTAACTGGGAATTACTAACCGCAGATCACAGGGCCCAGGTCGGAAGGAGTGTCCCTGATGACCAGGACCGCTGCTGGGAGCTGGCACCACAGGTGGGCCTCTTCACCAGGACCTGCGGCAGTGGAGGAGCAGCCAGAGGGCACTGGCATCTCCTTTCTTCATGCTTCTCAGTCTCCCAACAATGTCTTCACTGTCAGACTCATCCAGAAGCCAAACCTGGGTGCCTGGGAAATGCAGCCTGCAGGAGCCAGCCCCCCTGTAATGCAGAGGAAGCGCAAAGAAAATATGAGGATGAATCTGAGAGCAATCTGGGTGAAGACTGGCACAATCCACCCTAGATCAGTTTGTTGGTCAAAAAATAATGCAGGGGATCATTTTTTTTTTTTTTTTTGAAGGATCAGTCTCAGAACAGATAAGAAACATGCCTGTCCTCTATGCCAGAAGATTTTCCAGAGGTCTGCCCATTTAGGTCAGGCTTAACTCTGCTTGACAACTTTCGGGGTTGCATTAGGGCCTCCTCCAATAATCTGACTTCTTACTCTGATTGGGAGGCTGGTCTGGGCACGCTCTGCACCTGGCAATTGCAGAAACACAAGAGGGCAAGCAGAAAATGGGGATCGCTTGAGTCTGGACCTAGAAGGAATAAAAGCAAGTCACCAGCTGAGTCCACCATCAACAAATGGGGAAATGCACTCCATCTTTTATGGGAGGAATTGCAAAATTGAATGAGAAAGGACATGACCATAGAGAGAGTTGAGTATTAAGGTCAACAATTTCATCTGTAGCTCAGCCTCTCAGTGTATATGTATGTGTGTGTTTTCCACACCACCAAACAATTCCCTGACACCAGTTGGGTGTCCTTGATTCTATTCCATTTGATAATATTAACCCAGAAGTTTCAGCTCCCACAGGTTAAGGGCTCAGTCCCATGAGACTCCTTCATGTTTCTTCTTAGGAGGAAGGGAGGATTGATTTTGAAACTATTGAATATGTGTGTCATTTTCATATTATGTTTTACCTGGTTGGTATACCTATTATGCCCTTATTTACTCATTTGCAGCTTTAACCCGTTTTTTGCTGTTTTTGTGGGGACTGACGATCAAGATTGGCTGGGTTCAAGTAGAGATTGAGAGGGACATCATTGTAAGATAAATAATAAGATACAAAAGTCTAGTAGGTTGGATGGCATCACCTACTTGATGGACTTGAGTTTGAGAAAGCTCCGGGAGTTGGTGATGGACAGGGAAGCCTGGTGTGCTGCAGTCCATGGGGTCACAAAGAATCAGACATGACTGAGTGACTGAACGGACTGAGGAAGCCCTTCCCTGATGGCTCAGACGGTGAAGAATCTGCCTGGAATGCAGGAGACTGAAGTTCGATCCCTGGGTCAGGAAGATCCCCTGGAGAAGGGAATGGCTGCCCACTCCAGTATTCTTGCCTGGAGAATTCCACGGCCAGAGGAGCCTGTGAGCTACAATCTATGAGATCACAAAGAGCTGGACATGACTGAGTGACTAACACTTTCAGGGGATTTCAGTAGAAGTAGCAAACATATTTACACTATTCATAAAGTTAAAAATTGAACTAGCACTATCAAAGTACAGTAATAAATTCACACGCAAAGTAGAGGAGCTGTAGTGTTCAGGCTTACAACACTCAGGCTCCACACTTAGGTCAAAGCAGCAATGCACCAGCCACTGTCCTAAACTGCCTATCATGGTGGCGACATCAGCCAGTGGTCAGGCAGATAATCTTTGCCATGACCATTTGACACCAAACATGGAGTTACTTTCAACCCTTCTTTTCTGAGCTTTCCCTACAACCTCCACAACCACCCATCACTGAAATTAGCACTTTCACATCCCAAGGAAGGATGCAAAGCTTTCCATGCCAAGACCAGGACAGTCACAGGAACGTAGACCCATGGTGCCTGACATGTTCACCAATAAGGACACTTCCACCTCAAGAAGTTTGGGACTGCCATGAGTTTTAACCATAAAGCCAGCAAGTGTTAGTTACAACTTGGAATTAAAAAGGAAAGAATTAGCTGAGGGATATTAAGAGGCACAAATTTCCAGCTGCAAAGCAAATGAGTCCTGGGTATGAAACGTACAGTGTAGGGAATATTGTCATTAACTAATGATGTCAAGCTTATTGTGGTGATTAGTTCGGGATATAAAGAAATAACTAATCACTATGTTGTATGATAGGAAATAATTATACTTCAAAAGCAAACAAATTCAAAGAAAAAGTGAGCAGATTTGTGGTTACCAGAGATGGGGGTCAGGAGAAGGCCAAATCGATGAAGGCAGTCAAAAGGTACAAACTTCCAGTTATGAGATAAATAAGTACTATGGATGTAATGTACGACCTGATAAATTAACACTACTCTATATATGTAAAAGTTAAGAGAGTAAATCCTAAGAGTTCTCATCACAAAGAAAAAAATTTGTTTCTTTAATTATGTATCTATATGAGATCATTGATGTTCACTAAACTTACTGTGCTAATCACTTCATGATGTGCATAACTCAAATCATTGTGCTGTATACCTTAAACTTATACAGTGCTGTGTGTAAATTATATTTTGATAAAGCTGGTGGAATGGAGAAGGCAATGGCTACCCACTCCAGTACTCTTGCCTGGAAAATCCCATGGACGGAGGAGCCTGGTAGGCTAGTCCATGGGGTCGCTAGGAGTCGGACACAACTTCATTTTCACTTTTCACTTTCATGCATTGGGGAAGGAAATGGCAACCCACTCCAGTGTTCTTGCCTGGAGAATCCCAGGGACAGAGGAGCCTGGTGGGCTGCCGTCTATGGGATCGGACAGAGTCGGACACGACTAAAGTGACTTAGCAGCAGCAAAGCTGGTGGAAAAAAAGACTCAAAGAAAGGGGGAGAAATAAGTCAGGATGGCTGGTGATTCTATTCCACAGGCATAGCCTAGAGAGGGAAAAACATACTTGTGAAAATATGAGTGAAAAAGGCCATTCTTGGAAGATCTCAAACACTTCCCACATGTAAAGTTGGAGCACTCATGAACATTCATTGGTTCTGACCTTCATTCTTTTGAAACTGTGAGGCTTTGTATCAAGGTGAAGGAAATTAATCACTTAATCAACATAAGTGATGTTGAGCATCTTTTCATGGGAATAGTATATTCAACGAGAATTCAAATATTTTTGTCTTTTAGAAGCAGTCAGCACATATAGATATGTTAATTTTGCCCATTCTTAATTCTTAATTATTCTTTAAAGAGTGCACTTCCTTGGGAAGTTGACTTGCTCAGTGAGTGTCTGAAATAAACCATTTCTTCGAAGACATTTCTGGATTCAGACTGTCCGTCCATTCATGTTAGGTTCCCGTAGGCCAGGCTGGTCAGAGGGCTCTCCCCAGTTAGCCTCAGAGGTAATGGGTATTCACCCCTATCATGTGTTTATAGAGCCTTGGTGACCTCTGCCCCATGTTGGGGAAGTGATGTGACTAAACGCCACAGTGCTGCTCTTGAAGTCTCATGGACAGGAGGCATCTAAGTGTCTTTATCATTATAGATTCTGAATTTCCTCATCATCACTCAATTTCTGCATTTTATGGGGGAGGATATACAAGTCAATACACTTTTCTGGCTCCCCACCACCAGTAATTGATGTGTTGAGGATTTTCAAATCTGAGGCTTTAAAAAAATGATTCCTTTTTCTTCATATTATGAATACTTGATCATACATTAAAATTTCAAAAAGATGGGAACAAGAAATAAAGAAAAATTCACTTTTCTTTTACCAAGTGTCATCCATACATGATAACTTTAAAATGAACTTTGTATTTTGGAATAATTTGAGATTCATTGAAATGTATTAATAGCAAAGATGGTACACGAAGTTCCTGTGTGACCCTTCACCCAGTTTCCCATGATGTTAATAACTTACATATTTCTGTTATGTCTGTTATAACTAGGAAATTAACATCAGTAAATTATACCATTTAAAAATATTTACTTCAAGCTTTATTTTCTATTTTTGAAGTTGATATTTGCTTTATTTACAATTTTATTCTTTTTAACATTCTGCCATAGTAATTTCTCATGTAATTGAAATGCTTTATGCAAACATTAAACATCTTAAATATTTCATCTTATTAGTGTTTTCATAATTTACTTAGCATTTTCCTATTTTGCACAAGATTGTTTACAGTTTTTTTTTTATCATAACTCATGCATCATTCAAAGTTCTCACTATTCTTTTATTATACTCTCCTAGAAGAAGAATTGGGCTCCCCTGGTGGCTCAGACAGTAAAGAATCCACCTGCAATGAGAGAGACCTGGGTTCGATCCCTGGATTGGGAAGATCCCTTGGAGGAGGGCGTGGCAACACACTCCAATATTCTTGCCTGGAAAATCTGCATGGACAGAGGAGCCTGGCAGGCTGCAGTCCATGGGGTCACACAGAGCTGGACACAACTGAGCGACTAAGCACAGCACACACAGAAGCAGAACTATCTAAACATGCTTAGAACTCTTCAAGTACATGACCAACTTCCTTTCAGCAGAGTTACACTTTTCAGTTTATTCCTTTTTACTACAATGTTCTTGAGCACTTCGTCACCAGTACTGAATCCTGTGGGTGTCTTGTGTCTTTTCACTGTTATTGATTAAAGAAAAAATACACTTGTTTTATAGTTTTAATTTTATTTACCCTTTTGAGGCAATTTTTTAAACATATTTGCCATTTTTAGTGCAGATTTTGTAATTTGTCATTTTTTTTTGCTGATTTATGTATTAGGATCATTATAACTTTTAATTGATTGGAATGGTCTTTTTATACATCCCTCTCTTGGCTGTTACAAATACTGCCCCATATGTTATAATTTAACTTCGTGTATTATATTTCCTCACTTATAAAATTTATTAAATTTCATGTAATCAGATAGATCCATCTTTTTTCCTTCTCCTCTCCTTTGTTTTAATGCCAAGAATGCTCTCACTTTGAAAAGTTGGTTGTAGTTCTTAACTTACTTGAATTTGACTTTTAAAATGTGCTCTACTTGTGGAAAAAGTCCGAGTGTATGTTGGTCCTTGTTCCTTTGTTAGAAAGTGTGCTGTCTTTCACTCACCTAGAGCCAGACATCCTGGAATGTGAAGTCAAGTGGGCCTTAGAAAGCATCACTACGAACAAAGCTAGTGGAGGTGATGGAATTCTAGTTGAGCTATTTCAAGTCCTAAAAGATGATGAAAGTGCTGCAGTCAATATGCCAGCAAATCTGGAAAACTCAGCAGTGGCCACAGGACTGGAAAAGGTCAGTTTTCATTCCAATCCCAAAGAAATGCAATGCCAAAGAATGCTCAAACTATCGCACAATTGCATTCATCTCACATGCTAGTAAAGTCATGCTCAACATTCTCCAAGCCAGGCTTAGCAATACGTGAACTGTGAACTTCCAAATGTTCAAGCTGGATTTAGAAAATGCAGAGGAACCAGAGATCAAATTGCCAACATCCGCTGGATATTTAAAAAAGCAAGAGAGTTCCAGAAAAACATCTATTTCTGCTTTATTGACTATACCAAAGCCTTTGACTGTGTGGATCACAATAAACTGTGGAAAATTCTGAAAGAGATGGGTATACCAGACCACCTGACCTGCCTCTTGAGAAACCTGTATGCAGGTCAGGAAGCAACCATTCAAACAGGACATGGAACAACAGACTGGTTCCAAATAGGAAAAGGAGTACCTCAAGGCTGTATATTGTCACCCTGCTTATTTAACTTATACACAGGGTACATCATGAGAAACGGTACATCATGAGAAACGCTGGGCTGGAGGAAGCATAAGATAGAATCAAGATTGCCAGGAGAAGTATCAATAACCTCAGATACACAGATGACACCACACTTTTGGCAGAAAGTGAAGAAGAACTAAAGAGCCTCTTGATGAAAGTGAAAGAGGAGAGTGAAAAGTTGGCTTAAAGCTCAACATTCAGAAAACTAAGATCATGGCATCCAGTCCCATCACTTCATGGCAGATAGATGGGGAAACAGTGGAAACAGTGGCTGACTTTATTTTGGGGGGCTCCAAAGTCACTGCAGATGGTGATTGCAGCCATGAAATTAAAATATGCTTACTCCTTGGAAGGAAAGTTATGACCAGCCTAGACAGCATATTAGAAAGCAGAGACATTACTTTGCCAACAAAGGTCCATCTAGTCAAGGCTAGGGTTTTTCCAGTGCTCATGTATGCATTTGATAGTTGGACTATAAAGAAAGCTGAGGGTCGAAGAATTGATGCTTTTGAGCTGTGGTGTTGGAGAAGACTATTGAGAGTCCCTTGGGCTGCAAGGAGATCCAACCAGTCCATCCTAAAGGAGATCAGTCCTGGGTGTTCATTGGAAGGACTGAGGTTGAAGCTGAAACTCCAATACTTTGGCCACCTGATGCAAGGAGCTGACTCATTTGAAAAGACCCTGAGGCTGGGAAAGATTGAGGGCAGGAGGAGAAGGGGATGACAGAGGATGAGATGGCTGGATGGTATCATTGACTCGATGGACGTGGGTTTGGGTGGACTCTAGGGGTTGGTGATGGACAGAGAGGCCTGGCGTGCTGTGGTTCACGGGGTCGCAACGAGTCGGACACAACTGAGCGACTGAACTGAACTAGGTTGGTCACAACTTTCCTTCTAAGAAGTAAGTGTTTTTTAATTTCATGGCTGTAATCGCCATCTGCAGTGATTTTGTAGCCCCCCAAAATAAAGTCAGCCACTGTTTCCCCATTTATTTACCATGAAGTGATGGGACCGGATGCCATGATCTTAGTTGTCTGACTTTATCCTACACTAAAATAAACCCCCTTTCCCTAAAAATTGCATTTCTTCTTCATACATTTCCTCTTCTCTCATCTTGGCATTCCTATAGGACACCAGTTCCTTGTTCCTGGAGCTTAGGAAGGGACCAACTGACAAGAGGGAGTAATGGAACAAATGATACAGTAAGTTGTTTTTAGTTGGAAAACACATTGACTTTGTTGTGTTTTGCAAAACTTGGGACCTGAAGCTGTGATTTTAGTGTGTGTGCTAAATGCTCATGTACTGTGCACACACCTTGACAATAAACACAACTCAAGGCTATTTCAGAGGCAGGGAGCTAGCCCATGAACACTTGAAGGGCTTTCTCTTCTGGTAGATACACCAAAAAAAGTGTGGATGAAATCCTCCATCACTCTCCCTATTTCTTCAAACTGGCCACAGTATACTTATGTCTTGCATGCTTTAGTCTGATTGTCCTTCTATAAGATTTTTAAAAAGTAATTTTCATCTATATTCTCTTCTCCACCTTAACCAATAAAGACTGATCCCCCCACCCTCCTGCATTTCCAGTGACTCACAGTTTAGCAAAAGGATCCCACAGGCTTGAGGGTGAATTGTACTGTGAAACACAATGAGTGGTAAACACAGTAGGGAGGACACATGTTCTTGTTAAACCTCCACTATATAGAGAAAGAATCAGTGGGGGAAATCATTGTCTGTAAATAATATCCATAGAACCTGATGTGGCTGAAGTGTTTGGGTGTTTAGATATGAATGGGGCTTCCCAGGTGGTGCTAGTGGTGAGGAATTTGCCTGCCAATGCAGGAGACTAAGAGACAAATGGAACTGACCTGGGAAATATTCTTTCTCAGCTTGTAACCCAGACTGAAATTGAGGAAGGGAAGAGCATGGAACTATCTAGGCTGATGGGGCCATCCAAGATGACAGGACATGCTATGCATCCCTGTGCTGTACAGTAGGACCTTGTTGCTTATCCACTCTCTATATAATAGCTTACATCCACTAACCCAAACTTTCACTCCAGCCCCTCCCCACCCCCCTTGGCAACCAAAAATCTGATCTCCATGTCTTTGAGTCTGTTTCTGTTTTGTTACACTTCACTCCAGTATTGGCTTCCCTGGTGGCTCAGATGGTAAAGCGTCTGCCTGCAAAGCGGGAGACCCGGGTTCGATCCCTGGGTTGGGAAGATCCCCTGGAGAAGGAAATGGCAACCCACTCCAGTATTCTTGCCTGGAGAATCCCAGGGACGGGGGAGCCTGGTGGGCTGCCATCTATGGGGTCGCACAGAGTCGGACACGACTGAAGCGACTTAGCAGCAGCAGCAGCTGTCTTGTTAAAGTGAAAGTGTTGGTCTCTTGGTTGTATCTGACTTTTTGCAACCCAATGGACTGTATAGCCCACCAGGCTCCTCTGTCCATGAGATTTTCCAGGCAAGAATACTGGAGTGGTTTGCCATTTCAGATAGGTTCATTTGTGCCATATTTTATATTCCACGTAGAAGGGACATTGTATGGTATTTGTCTTCCTCCCTTCTTTGTGAGGACACAACGAGAAAATGGCTGTCTATGCACAAGGCCTAACCAAACTGATCACGTGGATCACAGCCTTGTCTAACTCAGTGAAAGTATGAGCCATGCCGTGTAGGGCCACCCAAGATGCACAGGTCATGGTGAAGAGTTCTGACAAAACATGGTCAGCTGGAGAAGAGAATGGCAAACGACTTCAGTATTCTTATCTTAAGAACCCCATGAACAGTATGAAAAGGCAAAAAGATATGACACTGAAAGATGATTGAAGGTAGGGGAAGAGAATGACAGAGGATGAGATGGTTGGATGGCATCATCAACTTGATGGACATGAGTTTGAGCAAGCTCTGGGAGTTGGTGTTGGACAGGGAAGCCTGGTGTGTTGCAGTCTATGGGGTCGCAAAGTTGGACACAACTGAGCGACTGAATTGAACTGATGCACAAGGAAGTGGGCTCTTTCACCAAACACCAGATCTGTTTTAATCTGAGACTTCTCACTCTCTAGAACTGTGAGGAAAAAATTTGTTGTCTAAGCCACTCGACTAGGATATTTTGTTATACTTGCTCAGGACAGCAGGTATTTTTGTGTCCACTTAGACATTTTGCCCCAAGTTTTCATATATTGTTCCCGGGGAGTGGTGCTCCTTTCTTAACGGCCATTCCTGTTACTAACAGGTTACTAACCCTGCAATGAGGTTAGCAGAGAAGCCATTGGCATATACCTCCTACCCCAATTAAACACTTCTTTTCCAAAATAAGTGAATGATGCCTCTCTACAAGAATATAAAGTGTGGTACTTTGTGGTTGCATTAATAATGATTATTTACTTTTTCTCCCTGGTGTCTGTGTGGCAGTGGTGGTAGAAGAGAGAGTTCAGGGCCCAACCCTCAGGGGATTCTGTCCCAATGTGCGGTCTCTCTCTCTTCCTTTTGAGTTGAGAGGTTTCTATTTTAAAGAAAAACACTATGTTGAGCTCCACAAGTTCAGTAGTGAAATGTACAGGGCAAAAGAGCACAACACAACAGTAACACACACTGAAAATGCTTCTGATAACGAGACGGAAGGGCTGGGGCTTATTTTTCAGTTAGTTAATGAACTTGTGAATAAATGCCACTCACTGCTAGATTGAGACAGGGTTCAGGATTGACTTTCTTCTTGTTTTTCAGTCTAATACCTGTAAGTGAAGTGAAAAGTGAAAGTGTTGGTCTCTCAGTCTTGTCTGACTCTTTGCGACCTCATGGACTGTATAGCCTGCCAGGCTTCTCTGTCCATGAAATTCTCCAGGCAAGAATACTGGAGTGGGTAGCCATTCCTTTCTCCAGGGGATCTTCCTGACCCAGTGATCAAACCCACATCTCCCACATTGCAGGCAGATTCTTTACTATCTGAGCCACCAGGGAAGCCCAAGTACAGTGAACTCTGACTCAAAGAACTTGAAGACAGCACGATTTTGTTATGGAAACTTCCTTCATTGTTTTTAACTCCTCCAAGTTTTCATGTTGAAAATCATGGCATTATCTAAATCAAAGATATTTTAAATGATCTATCAGCTGACATGTGGTTAAAATTAAAAAAATTGGGAGCAGCTTGACTTGGGAGAGTAATACTCAATCACTAAAGTTATAAACGTTTTTAATTTCTGGGAAGTTCACCAACATGCCAATGAATTATACCTTTTTGTCTCCCACACAGGTTTCTTGATGATCCAATAAACTCAGAATTAAATATATTATAAATTGCAATATATTTAACATATTCACATAATATAAAATAGTGCATTCTTAGGGGAAGCAGGGACTTTCTCTCTAGTTCCATCATGAGAAATTCCATCTAGATGAAGAGAAAAATCTATTTATTTCAGAAACAAGTTTGGGCATTTCAGATGAATGTTATTTAAATGCTATATAGATTTTACCAAGAAAGATCACACTGTGCTATTCAAGTTCATAGGGCACTAATTATTCACCATAATATCCCAGATGATAATGCTATTTCATCATTATTTTACTACAAGTAAACTTTTATGAAATGAACTCTAATCTAGTATTTGAGTAATCAAAATGAAAACAAACCAGCTGACTGCCAGGCTGGGGAATATAGCTTCAGCAGAAAGCTGGTTTTAGCCCTGTGGCATTTCAACTCATAATCTAACTGACAAAATATTCCGATGAACTTTAAGATTTTCTCATGACCAGAATGAACAAAGAGGAAAAAAAAAAGTGTGCTCACAGGTTTTAAGCTTCCTGCATTATTAGTTCTTCAATGGTAATCAGCCCTTTAAAAGAAAACGACTCTTGCTTATGGAAATCAGCAAGCCCACAGAAATCCACGGAATCATTCACTCAGCTCCAGGGTTACTGGGCTCACAAAGGCAGCCTGGATGGTTGGATAAGCAGATGTTTAAACCACAAATGCACGCGTGGACTCAAAGGCTTCTCCCAAGCAGCATTTTTCTTCTCACTTGCTTCCTTATATGTTTCCTTTTAAGGGCGTCAAAGGAGCCTGTAGTGTAGGGGGCTCTTGTGGGACTTTGAGTGCTTTCTGGAATATTTAACACTTCTTCAAACAATGATATTATAAGGCAACACTAAGTCACAGGATGAGTGAATAGTTGCATGTGTGGTAAGTTGCTTCAGTTGTGTCCATCTCTTTGAGACCCCATGGACCATAGTCTGTCAGGCTCCTCTGTCCATGGAATTCTCCAAGCTAGATACTGGATTGGGTAGCCCTTCCCTTCGCCAGGGGGTCTTCTCAACCCAGGGATTGAACTCCACTCTTATGTCTCCTGCATTGGCGGGTGGGTTCTTTATCACTGGTGCCAGTTCTTCAAATAATGATATAATATGGTGATACTAAATCACAGGAAACCATTTTAAAATAAATTATGCTGCTTTTTTTTTGTTTGTTTACTCTTTAGTAGACTTTCTACTGGTCATAGCAAATACTCTCTTCCAACAAAAGAAGACTCTACACACAGACATCACCAGATGGCCGACACTGAAATCAGATTGATTATATTCTTTGCAGCCAAAGATGGAGAAACTCTATACAGTCAGCAAAAACAAGACCGGGAGCGGATTGTGGCTCAGATCATGAACACCTTATTGCCAAATTCAGACTTAAACTGAAGAAAGTGGGGAAAACCACTAAACCATTCAGTTCAGTTCAGTTCAGTTGCTCAGTCATGTCCGACTCTTTGCGACCCCATGAACCACAGCATGCCAGGCCTCCCTGTCCATCACCAACCCCCAGAGTCCACCCAAACCCATGTCCATTGAGTCGGTGATACTATTCGATCATTTCATCCTCTGTCGTCCCCTTCTCCTCCTACCCTCAATCTTTCCCAGCATCAGGTTCTTTTCCAGTGAGTCAGCTCTTCGCATCAGGTGGCCAACGTGTTGGAGTTTCAGCTTCAACATCAGTCCTTCCAATGAACACCCAGCACTGATCTACTTCAGGATGGACTGGTTGGATCTCCTTGCAGTCCAAGGGACTCTCAAGAGTCTTCTCCAACATCACAGTTCAAAAGCATCAATTCTTCGGCACTCAGCTTTCTTTATAGTCCAACTCTCACATCCATACATGACCACTGGAAAAACCCTAGCCTTGACTAGACGGATCTTGTTGAAAAGTAATGTCTCTGTTTTTTAATATGCTGTCTAGGTTGGTCATAACTTTCCTTCCAAAGAGTAAGCGTCTTTTAATTTCATGGCTGCAATCACCATCAGCAGTGATTTTGGAGTCCTCCAAAATAAAGCCAGCCACTGTTTCCACTGTTTCCCCATCTATTTGCCATGAAGTGATGGGACCGGATGCCATGATCTTAGTTTTCTGAATGTTGAGCTTTAAGCCAACTTTTTCACTCTCCTCTTTCACTTTCATCAAGAGGCTCTTTAGTTCTTCTTCACTTTCTGCCATAAGGGTGGTGTCATCTGCATATCTGAGGTTATTGATATTTCTCTTGGCAACCTTGATTCCAGCTTGTGCTTCCTCCAGTCCAGCGTTTCTCATGATGTACCCTGTGTATAAATTAAATAAGCAGGGTGACAATGTACAGCCTTGACGTACCCCTTTTCCTATTTGGAACCAGACTGTTGTTCCATGTCCAGTTCTAACCGTTGCTTCCTGACCTGCATACAGGTTTCTCAAGAGGCAGGTCAGGTGGTCTGGTATTCCCATCTCTTTAAGAATGTTCCACAGTTTATTGTGATCCACATAGTCAAAGGCTTTGGCATAGTCAATAAAGCAGAAATAGATGTTTTCTTGGAATTCTTGCTTTTTTGATGATCCAGAGGATGTTTGCAATTTGATCTCTGGTTTCTCTGCCTTTTCTAAAACCAGCTTTAACATCTGGAAGTTCACGGTTCATGTATTGCTGAAGCCTGGCTTGAAGAATTTTGAGCATTATTTTACTAGCATGTGAGATAAGTGCAACTGTGCTGTAGTTTGAGCACGTACTTCAATAACATAATTAGTTCCCCCAAAATTATTGGGAGCAAATATCACAGATTTCTTGCTAGCCCAGTGATAAACCCAGGCACCTTTGAGCATATCATTTTTGAAGAAGATGCAAGAATACACAATGGAGAAAAGATGGTCTCTTAAATAAATGGTGCTCAGAAAACTGGACAGCTACATGTAAAAGAATGAAATTGGAACATTTCCTAACACCATGCACAAAAGTAAACTCAAAACAGATTGAGAACCTAAACATAAGGCCAGATACTATAAACTCTTAGAGGAAAACATAGGCAGAACACTCTATGACATAATTTGCAGCAAGATCCTCTTTGACCCACCTCCTAGAGTAATTGAAAATAAAAACAAAAATAAACAAATAGGACCTAATGAAATTTAAAAGCTTTTGCATAGCAAAGGAAATCATAAACCCATAAACAAGATGAAAAGACAAACTTCAGACAGAGAAAATTGCAAACAAAGCAACTAACTAAGGATTAATCCCAAAATATACAAGAAGCTCATGCACTTCAATATAAAAACAAACAATTCGATCAAAAAATGGGCAGAAGATCTAAACAGACATTTCTCCAAAGAAGACAAACAGATAGCCAACAAACACATGAAAAGATGCATAACGTTGCTCATTAGTAGAGAAATGCAAATCAAAATTACATTGAGGTAACACCTCGCACTAGCAGAATGGCCCTCATCAAAAAATCTACAAACAATAAATTCTGTAGAGAATGTGGAGATATGGGAACTTTCTTGCACTGTTGGTGGGAATATAAATTGATACAACCATTATGGAAAACAGCATGGAGATTCCTTTAAAAACTAGGAGTAAAACTACCATGTGACCCAGAAATCCCACTTCTGGGCATATACCCTAAGAAAACCATAGTTCAAAAAACACACATACTCCAATGTTCATTGAAACACTATTTACAATAACCAGGACATGGAAGCAAACTAGATGTCCATTGACAGTTGAATGGATAAAGAAGTTGTGGTACTTATATACAATGGAATATTACTTAGCCATGGGCTTCCCAGGTGGCATAGTGGCAAAGAATCTGCCTGCCAATGCAGGAGATGCAAGAGACATGGTTTCAATTCCTAGGTTGGGAAGATTTCCTGGAGTAGGAAATGGCAACCCAGTCCTGTGTACTTGTCTGGAAAATTACATGGACAGAGGAGCCTGGTGGGCTACAGTCCATGGTATCCCAGGGTCAAGGTTGGACACGACTGAGCAACTAAGCACACACATTACTCAGCCATAGAAAGTAACAAAATTGGGTCATTTGTAGTGACGTCAATGAATCTAGAGTTGACTGTATACAATGACGTAAGTCAGAAAGAGAAAAATATCATATTAATGCAAATATATGGAATATAGAAAAATGGTACTGATGAACATATTTGCAAGGCAGGAATAGAGACACAGACATAGAGAATGAACTTCCTGACACAGAAGGGGAAGGAAAGGTGGGAGGAATTGAGGAAGTAGCACTGACATACATACACTGCTACTGCTGAGTCACCTCAGTCGTGTCCGACCCTGTGCGACCCCACCAGGCTTTCAGTTCAGTTCAGTTCAGTTGCTCAGTCATGTCTGACTCTTTGCGACCCCATGAATCGCAGCACGCCAGGCCTCCCTGTCCATCACCAACTCCCGGAGTCTACCCAAACCCATGTCCATCGAGTTGGTGATGCCATCCAACCATCTCGTCCTCTGTCATCCCCTTCTCCTCCTGCCCCCAATCCTTCCCAGCATTAGGGTCTTTTCCAATGAGTCAACTCTTCACATGAGGTGGCCAAAGTATTGGAGTTTCAGCTTCAACATCAGTCCTTCCAATGAACACCCAGGACTGATCTCCTTTAGGATGGACTGGTTGGATCTTTTTGCAGTCCAAGGGACTCTCAAGAGTCTTCTCCAACACCACACTTCAAAGGCATCAATTCTTAGGCTCTCAGCTTTCTTCACCGTCCAACTCTCACATCCATACATGACCACTGGAAAAACCATAGCCTTGACTAGATGGACCTTTGTTGGCAAAGTAATGTCTCTGCTTTTAAATATGCTATCTAGGTTGGCCATAACCTTCCTTCCAAGGAGTAAGCGTCTTTTAATTTCATGGCTGCAATCACCATCAGCAGTGATTTTGGAGCCCCCCAAAATAAAGTCTGACACTGTTTCCACTGTTTCCCCATCTATTTCCCATGAAGTGATGGGACCAGATGCCATGATCTTAGTTTTCTGAACGTTGAGCTTTAAGCCACCTTTTTCACTCTCCTCTTTCACTTTCATCAAGAGGCCCTTTAGTTCTTCTTCACTTTTTGCCATAAGGGTGGTGTCATCTGCATATCTGAGGTTATTGATATTTCTCCCGGCAATCTTGATACCATTTGTAAAATAAATAGTTAGTGGGAAGCTGCTGTATAGCACAGATGCTCAGCCTGACCCTCTGTGATGACCTAGAGGTTTGGGATGGGGGAGTGGTGGGAGGGAGGCTCAAGAGTGAGGGGATATATGTATATATATAGCTGACCCACATTGTTGTACAGCAGAAACTAACACAATATTGTAAAGCAACTATACGTCACTCAAAAAATAAATTAAAAGAAACCGAAACATGATACTGGTAAAAAAAAAAAAAATGAGGAAATGTGTTTTCAATCATTGCATGTGTTTAAATGAAGGTTCTTTACTCCGTGTATAGGATTTTTGCTTTAGTTGCAAAGTAAAGCTACTATTTTCCAAGTTTCGTTTCTGTTCTGGCAGTCTGTGATCTGCTGTGGGTCTAATCCTAAAACGTACTCTGTGGCAGAAGTCTGAGAAAGGCCCTTGGGTTCCATGTTAAGCCCCGGAAATTGTGAGCGTGATGGGATGGCAGCCCGGTGAGCATGCTGCTGTGAGGCAGTTATCCTTAAAATAGAGAGGGTATCTGGGTCACCCTGATATAATCACATGAGCCTTTAAAAGCAGAAAACATCTATAGTTGGTCGCAGAAGACAGAGGCAAAAGGAGAAATCAGAAATTTCTGGAGGGATTTGAACATGGACTTGGCTATGTGAGAAGGAATATGGGTGACCTCTAGGAGTAGAGCATGATTTCCAGGTGACAACCTGCAGGGTATTGGGAACCTCAGACCTAAATCGCTAAGAAGTCAATTCTGCCAATAATCTGAATAAGCCTGGAAGCCTGCTGGTTCCCCAGAATCTCCCCATAAGCACCCACCCACCCTAAATCTTGATTTTAGCTCATGACACTGGGAGAAGAGTCCAGTCAAGTCCTCCTGAACCTCTGACCTACAAAACTGAGCTTACAAATGAATGTCATTTTAGCCACTAATTTTGTAGTACTTGACAATAGAAAACGAAACAGTCTGTGATACTTATTCAATTCCTAAGGGAATTAACTCCATTTGAGTGAACTGTCAGTTCCAATACATGGGTTACATATACATCTTATGTATTATCTCTTATATTATTTAGGCATTTTGTGCTTTTGCTGTTGTATTTTTTGTTGAAAGAAAATTCATACATATATATATATGTTTAAAAGTAAAATGCAGTAATCATGTTAACTGGATTTTTTTTCTCTAACTTGTTATGAACTAAGAGTATATTATTTTCATTGTTAGTAGAACAAAACTAGAACCATGGCATTGCAAAATCCTATTTGGTTTAGTTCATTCTCTCTAAAATTGCAAAGGACTATTATTTCTTCAGAAAGTTCAGACATAGTCAAGCACAGTGAAATAATATTTCACATCACAATATTTCACTTTGGACATTTTGGGTTGAAATGTCTTATCAAATTTCTCATACCTTTGGCTCACTGAGTCTTGATTTGTTCATGCTGGTTGTAGAGTGACTCTGTTGTGGATACCACAGTCTTCCAAAAATAAATAAATAAATAAATAAACCTGTTTTAAGGTTTATCTTGCTTTGAAAAATTTAGCTTTTACAGTGTTCTTGTAAAGTTCCAGCCCTGGTTGTGCTTTAAAGTCAGACTTTCAGGACCATCAAAGAGTTATTACTGAATGACAAAGACATGGCTATTCTGAACAGAGGATTTAAAGCACTCCTCAGGGTCTTTGATGCAGATTAAAAGTTAGATCAAAGATGTGTTGAGCAGGGAACCTACCTTGTTTCACTGTGATAGAAGAGATGTAAAAGAGATATTTTGATTGACCACAAAAACTATGATTTTAGGAGTGATCATGATATCATTTAAGTGTTCATTTCTTCTTTTATTGATTCATTTAGTACATTTAATGAATGTCTCCCATTTGCTTGACCCATGTTATGTGCTGAGGTGAAGAGAAGTGGTAATGAAGGTAAACTGGGGTATGGGAAACCGAAAATGTGCTGAGGGCTGAAGCTTAGCCTTTCACAGAGTCCTGAGGACCCTGGAAAGAAGTGACCACTTACTCTGAAGGGGCTGGAGAGAGCATCTCAGGTAAGATAAGATGCTTAGTCATGAAGATGCAGTGGGAGAGCCCAGGTAAGGAAGGGCATTTCTGGAAAAAAGACATAAAGAAATGGATCAAGTGAGCAAGCAAAATAGAACACAGAGAACCTACTGTGTCCAGAGCAGCTTGAAGCTACGTATAAGATTTATGGGAACAGTGATAGACAGAGGGACCAGAGAAAGAGGTGGGGCCAGATTTTTCAAACTTCTGATGACATTTTAAGAAATGTGGACAAGAAGTTGTCCTTGAAAGATCTGAAACAAATAATAAGATCCACATGGTATAGTTACCTTCCCAGCCTTTTTGGAAGCTGAGGTCCTTCCTGCTCCATAATTCATGAAGAAAATGTGAGTGTCATTAAGAATGAAAATGAAATGTTCAGAGTCGATAAAGAATCTCTGGATGGAAGGGAAAAAATGTAGAGGCCTGTCTCCAGTGACATATCACCTCCCTTCTCTGTCCCCTGTCTCCCTTTCCTTCTACTGGATGATTAATATTCACATTTCCCCCTTGTACCTATTGTCCTAGAAACAGCAAAATTATTTCAAGCCAAGACTTAAAAGGCCATGAGAAGGCAAGGCCAAGAACAGACATGACATGCAAGTTTTCAAAAACTGGGCATTAGGGAACTAAGCAATGAAACAATTGAGAAATAACTTCAGCTTGTAGAGGTCATTTTTGTGGCCACTACAATACTCTAGTAGATGACCTGCAGAGCACCAAGGGTACTCAGACCCTGGGTCCCACCACCTGTGTTTTTATCCTATGAGCCCCCCCACCCCCTACCATTTAGCATGTAACTGATTGAGAAATTAACTCAGGCCCTTCTCAGTTCTCCATTCACAGTCATGTGTTTAGTCTGTGATGTTTTCTAATACAAACCTTTTTTTCATTTTTGTCATTGGAGCCTATGCATTGTTCCTCTAAGCTGATTGCCTTTAATGTGTCTTTCCTCTCTACTTCTTCGCTCTTGATGTGCAATGTTTTTCCTACTGGTTGTGCTGCAGGAATAGCCCAAGCTGATGCATTCCCAGCAAAATGATACTGACAAAAACTGAGCTCAGCAAATTCCCTTGACCCTCTTTCAGCCTTTTGAACCCCCGAGCTCTCCCACATGTAAGTAGAAGGTATTTGCACATCATCCAGCAGTGTTAGGAAAGCAATCCTTGCAAACTTTGATAATTTTCTTTTTGTTGTGATTCTGATTCAGTAGATTTTGGTCTGGTTGTCTTGTGATGATGATAATGAGGCCACAGAGAAACCTCTAAGTAATGTATGAATTGCAGGCAACAAGAAGTGTATTTTGTAAATGTTAAAGAACAAATGCAGCATTAGATACTTTTCAGATGCATAAACATCTTAGTACATTTCAGAGGAGGTACAATAAGTTTAAGGAAATTTGACCTAACCTGAAGTCAAGTAGAAGTAAAAGAGAAGGTTGTGTCATAACCAGTCCCAGTGAATTATCAGGGCATGAAACTGAGCTTCAGCAACTGAGACAGCACTTTGGATTGTCGCTATTGGTTACCTGGATCTATGATTTCTTTTGCTCAGGAGGTAAGTTGGATTGTCCTCTCCTTCTTTGTCTGCTGGTACAACTGCTGTTTAGAGATATTGTGGCTGATAAATGTGCCCCAATATTATCATTTGCAGAGCTCTACAGTGTGCTCCTGTTGTAGATCTGGACACATGGAGAGCAGGGTTGGGGAAAAGAAAGCAGCAAAAAGAGGCAGATGTACTGCATGCATTGCAGACTCTAGGGGATCTCTTCTCAAAATGTCCACCTATGGTTTGGATCCATTTCTGATGCATCTCCCTGGCATCTCTTACCTCATGACATGGTCCCTCTTCCTCCTAACACCTAGAGGGATATCTTGATTTAAAGTCTTTCTAGGTAACTAGATTCTATTTACCTGCATTTAAATGTCTAAAGCCAAATGCCTACTTCCAAATGAGTCTCTTCCTTCAACGGCTTGTAACTTTCAGCTGCTATGAACACTTAACCTGGTTGCCAAGGCAGAGTGGTCATGTCTTCACTCATAAGATCGAGGTGTGACTCAATGGAGATCCTTATTTCTGGGAGTGAAGCTCTCTGATCATAATCCTAGAGCAACAAAACTCAGTCCACCAGCAGTAGATAAAAAATTTTAAGAAAATTATTGAACAATTATTCAATTTTAGAGAAGAAACTGATAATGAAACATAAATTTGTCAGGGAATAAGGAAAAACAGTGTTCTCATAAACAGAAATTTGCAAGAATTTTGGTGACTATTAAAAACATTTTTGAAAGTTCAGTCTAAAACTGGCAACATTTAAGCAAAGGTAGAAAGTCGTTGATGCAGTTTCCCTTTAGCAGCCTGGAGACTTTGGATAAAATCCAGCACTCATCTCTCAGTTCAGTTCAGTTCAGTTGCTCAGTCATGTCTGACTCTTCGTAACCCCATGAACCGCAGCACGCCAGGCCTTCCTGTCCATCACCAACTCCTGGAGTCCACCCAAACCCATGTCCATTGAGTCGGTGATGCCATCCAACCATCTCATCCTCTGTCGTCCTCTTCTCCTCCTGCCTTCAGTCTTTCCCAGCATCAGGGTCTTTTCCAATGAGTCAGCTCTTCACATCAGGTGGCCAAAGTACTGGAGTTTCAGCTTCAGCATCAGTCCTTCCAATGAACACTCAAAACTGATCTCTTTTAGGATGGACTGGTTGGGTCTCCTTGCAGTCCAAGGGTCTCTCAAGAATCTTCTCGAACACCACAGTTCAAAAGCCTCAATTCTTCGGTGCTCAGCGTTCTTTATAGTCCAACTCTCACATCCATACATGACCACTGGAAAAACCATAGCCTTGACTAGATGGACCTTTGTTGGCAAAGTAATGTCTCTGTTTTCTAATATGCTGTCTAGGTTGGTCATAACTTTCCTTCCAAAGAGTAAGCGTCTTTTAATTTCATGGCTGCAATCACCATCTGCAGTGATTTTGGAGCCCAGAAAAATAAAATCAGTCACTGTTTCCACTGTTTCCCCATCTATTTCCCATGAAGTGATGGGACCAGATGCCATGATCTTAGTTGTCTGAATGTTGAGCTTTAAGCCAACTTGTTCACTCTCCTCTTTCATTTTCATTAAGAGACTCTTTAGTTCTTCACTTTCTGCCATAAGGGTGGTGTCATCTGCATATCTGAGGTTATTGATATTTCTCCCAGCAATCTTGCTTCCAGCTTGTGCTTCCTCCAGCCCAGCCTTTCTCATGATGTACTCTGCATATAAGTTAAATAAGTAGGGTGACAATATACAGCCTTGACGTACTCCTTTTCCTATTTGGAACCAGTCTGTTGTTCCATGTCCAGTTCGAACTGTTGCTTCCTGACCTGCACTCATCTCTAGTATACCACTAAAAGCATCAACAGGATAAAGGAATCTCATTGATGACATAAGTGAGACTCCCTAATGATCATGGGAAAAGAAACCGTCAAGGATCAGAGTTGACTGGAGACAGGTGATCTGGGGTGGAGTCTGAAACCCTCTCTAGGTAGTGCTGGGCTGAGACTCTGAGCTGGCTGGTTGTGGCCAATGTGGTCAGACCCTGGGTTCCTCTATCTACCCATGGACACTGGGTTTCTTCAACTGCCACACTTGTGTGTCCATCTAGTCTCCTTATCTAGCTATCCCTTGTACTCCACGTGTAACCAGTCTCATTGATAATATCTATTTTGTATTAGGAGAGGTACAGAGATGTATGCTGTGACCTCCTCCTTCAGAGACCATCTCTAGTGATCTGACAAAAATAACAATGACACAGTGTTACTGAGCTCAAGTTCTTTTTGCTCTATGAACACTCTCTCATAACTCTAGGGGCATCTGTTTTTGTTTTAAACTTCTGGGTTTCCCTGGCAGCTCAGCTGGTAAAAGAATTCACTTGCAATGCAAGAGACCTGGGTTCGACCCCAGGGTTGGTAAGATCCCCTGGAGAATGGAACGGTTATCCGCTGAAGTTTCAAGATGGCAGAGTAGAAGGACATGAGCTCATCTTCTCCTGTAAGAACTCCAAAATTACAACTCTCTGCTGAACAACCATTGACAGGAGAATGTTGGATCCCACCAAGAAAAGATACCCCACATCCAAGGGAAAAGGAGAAGTCCCAGCAAGATGGTAGGAGGAGCGAAATCGAGTTTAGAATCAAACTCCATACCCACCAGAGATGCTTGGGGAGCTCAAACAAACCTTGTGTGCACCAGGACCCAGAGATCCCAGAGACTGAGCCAGAACTGTGTTTGAGTGTCTCCTGTAGAGGTACGGGTCAGCAGTGCCCTGCTGCAGGGGCAGGGGCTCTGGGTGCAGCAGTCCTGGTTATGGCATAAGCCCTTTTGGAGGAGGTCGCCATTAACTCCACAACAGAGCTGCCAGAACTTACAGAGGACTGAGGAAACAGACTCTTGGAGGGCGCAAACAAAACCTTGTGCACACCAGGACCCAGGAGAAAGGAACAATGACCCCACAAGAGACTGACCCAGACTTGCCTGTGATTGTCCAGGAGTCTCTGGCAGAGGTGTGGGTTGGCAGTGGCCTGCTGCAGGGTCAGAGGCACTGAGTGCGGTGGTGCATGCATGGGACATTTTGAAGGAGGTCACCATTATCTTCATTACCTCCACCATAGTTTGGCCTCAGGTCAAACACAGGGAGGGAACACAGCCCCACCCATCAACAGAAAATTGGATTAAAGATTTACTGAGCATGGCCCTGCCCATCAGAACAAGACCCAGTTTCCCCCTCTGTCAGTCTCTCCTATCAGGAACCTTCCATAAGCCTCTTATCCTTCTCCACCAGAGGGTAGACAGAATGAAAACCATAATCACAGAAACTAACCAAACTGGTACATGGACCACAGCCTTGTCTAACTCAATGAAACTAAGCCATGCTGTGTAGGCCCACCCAAGATGGAGGGGTCATGGTGGAGACTTCTGACAAAACATGGTCCACTGGAGAAGGTAATGGCAAATCACTTCAGTATTCTTGGCTTGAGAACTCCATGAACAGTATGAAAAGGCAAAAAGATAGGACACTGAAAGATGAATTCCCCAGGTCGGTAGGTGCCCAATATGCTACTGGAGATCAGTGGAGAAATAACTCCAGAAAGACTGAAGAGACGGAGCCAAAGCAAAAACAACACCCAGTTGTAGATGTGACTGGTGATGGAAGTAAAGCATGACGCTGTAAAGAGCAATATCGCACAGAAACCTGGAAAGTTAGGTCCATGAATCAAGGCAAATTGGAAGTGGTCAAACAGGAGATAGCAAGAGTGAACATTGACATTTTAGGAATCAGCGAACTAAAATGGACTGGAATGGGTGAATTTAACTCAGAAGACCATTATATCTACTACTGTGGGCAAGAATATCTTAGAAGAAATGGAGTAGCCATCATAGTCAACAAAAGAGTCCAAAATGCAGTACTTGGATGCAATCTCAAAAATGACACAATGATCTCTGTTTGTTTCCAAGGCAAATTATTCAATATCACAGTAATCCAAGTCTATGCCCTGACCAGTAATGCTGAAGAAGCTGAAGTTGAATGGTTCTATGAAGACCTACAAGACTTTCTAGAACTAACACCCCCAAAAGATGTCCTTTTCATTATAGGGGACTGGAATGCTAAAAGGAAGTCAAGAGATAACTGGAGTAACAGGCAAATTTGGCCTTGGAGTACAAAATGAAGTAGGGCAAAAGCTAACAGAGTATTGCCAAGAGAACGAACAAGTCATAGCAAACACCCTCTTCCAGCAACACAAGAGAAGACTCTACATATGGATATCATCAGATGGTCAATACCAAAATCAGATTGATTATATTCTTTCCAGCCAGAGATGGAGCAGCTCTATAGAGTCAGCAAAAACAAGACCAGAAGCTGACTGTGCGAAATTCAGAATTAAATTGAAGAAAGTAGGGAAAACCAACAGACTATTCAGATATGACCTAAATCAAATCCCTTATGATTATACAGTGGAAGTGAGAAATAGATTTAAGGGACTAGATCTGATGGATAGAGTGCCTGATGAACTATGGATGGAGGTTCGTGACATTGTACAGGAGACAGTGATAAAGACCATGTCCAAGTAAAGGAAATGCAAAAAGGCAAAATGGTTGTCTGAGGAGGCCTTACAAACAGCTATGCAAAGAAGAGAAGAGAAAGGCAAAGGAGAAAAGGAAAGATATACCCATTTGAATGCAGAGTTCCAAAGAATAGCAAGGAGAAATAAGAAAGCCTTTCTCAGTGATCAGTGCAAAGAAATACAGGAAAACAATAGAATGGGAAAGACTAGAAATCTCTTCAAGAAAATTAGAGACACCCAGCATTTCATGCAAAGATGGGCACAATTAAGGACAGAAATGGTATGGACCTAACAGAAACAGAAGATATTAAAAGGAGGTGGCAAGAATACACAGAAGAACTATACAAAAAATATCTTCATGACCCAGATACCCACGATGGTGTGATCACTCATCTAGAGCCAGACATCCTGGAAAGCAAAGTCAAGTGGGCCTTAGGAAGCATCACTACAAACAAAGCTAATGGAGGTGATGGAATTCCAATTGAACTGTTTCTAATCCTAAAAGATGATGCTGTGAAAGTGCTGCACTCAATATGCCAGCAAATATGGAAAATTCAGCAGTGGCCACAGGACTGGAAAAGGTCAGTTTTCATTCTAATCCCTAAGAAAGGCAATGTCAATGAATGTACAAACTACCACACAATTGCACTTATCTCACATGCTAGCAAAGTAATGCTCAAAATTCTCCAAGCCAGGCTTCAATAGTACATGAACCACGAACTTCCAGATGTTCAAGCTGGATTTAGAAAAGGCAGAGGAACCAGAGATCAAATTGCTAACATTTGTTGGATCATTGAAAAAGCAAGAGAGTTCCAGAAAAACATCTATTTCTGCTTTATTGACTACGCCAAAGCCTTTGACTGTGTGGATCACAACAAACTGTGGAACATTCTTAAAGATATGGGAATACCAGACCACCTGACCTGCCTCCTGAGAAATCTGTATGCAGGTCAGGAAGCAACAGTTAGAACTGGACATGGAACAACAGACTTGTTCCAAATAGGAAAAGGAGTATGTCAAAGCTGCATATTGTCACCCTGCTTATTTAACTTCTATGCAGAGTACATCGTGAGAAACGCTGGACTGAAGGAAGCACAAGCTGGAATCAAGATTGCTGGAAGAAATATCAATAACCTCAGACATGCAGATGACACCACCCTTATGGCAGAAAGCGAAGAAGAACTAAAGAGCCTCTTGATGAAAGTGAAAGAGGAGAGTGAAAAAGTTGATTTAAAACTCAACATTCAGAAAACTAAGGTCATGGCATCCGGTCCAATCACTTCATGGTGAATAGTTGGGGAAACAATGGAAACAGTGGCTGACACTATTTTTTTGGGCTCCAAAATCACTGCAGATGGTGATTGCAGTCCATGGGGTCACAAAATGTTGGACACGACTGAGTGACTGAACTGAACAGACCCACTCCAATATTCTGGCCTGGAGAATTCCATGGACTGCATAGTCCATGGTGTTTCAAAGAGTCGGACACGACTGAATGACTTTCACTTCACTCTGGAGTGGTTTCTGACTTTTCTGTAAACAACATTATTTTGTATTTATTGCACAAATAGCATCTTAGCTCTAAGGTGATAAGAACCACATTTTATACTCTATGTTTCCCTGAATCATCTTTACTACTATTGAGAGGCAAGCATTGATAAGAAAAGTATATGCTGGGTTAGAAGTAGAAAAATGTTTTCAGGATGGATTAGTAGGAAAAAAACATGTAATTCGATGAGTTCAAGGGACATATGCAGGTTAGAGGTGCAAGTCCTAAGAGGAGCTGGGAGATCAGCTGTTGCTGAGATTTAGAGCATGCTTCTGGGTCACATGTCTGATGTGGTCAGAAAACAAAAACGTTTTGTCCTTCTGCACTGTTCTCCTCTTTATAATTGTGATTTTCTGAAAGATCCTCCTGAACTGCACATGTGCTTTGATTGTGCTGATTTCTTATGATCAATTATCACCAAGTGATCTGGGTATTTTTTTTGTTCCTAAGCAATGCTTCCCACTCAACAATTATTTGGGAGACAATGGAGCCAATTACCGTACTTCAAATATGCTTAAAATAATTAGCAATTTTAGACAGTATATTTGACATTTTTTTCAAAGTAAGATTTATCATTGAACTTTGTAACTTTTAATTTCATTGGTAAGATCTATTATTCCAGCTTTTGTTCTTTTAAAAGTAGGCTGTAGGTTTAAACTTTCTGAAAGTGAGAAACTCTCAGAAGTAAGCCATTTGCTTTATTTGAAGCAGTCAGTACATGGTAGGATATTTTGGGCAGGGATGGGAATTTTTTTTCATCTCTTTTTTAAATCTGATTGACTCATTGTGACTGCTTAAAGCCTCATCTCAACTCAGAGAAGAAGAATGCAATGATTGGTTAGTTATGTCTGCCAAAACAACAGGTGAAAAGAATGCTAGCACTTAAGAAAGAACAGTGGACACTGAGTCTTTTCTAACAATATCTGAGCATGTGGCTGAAATCTGTTTATACTATGATCCATTGCTTATAGATTTAGAAGAATATCCTAGTAATTAGTGGGAAAAAGAAAAGGAGTGATATGAATTCAAATCTTAACTTTTTAATACTGTTTCTGGATAATAGAAAATCTATCTAAAATGTTTAAGTAGCAGTTCAGTTTCATCATGCACAAAATAAAAACAATGATTTACAGCTAATAGAGAGGGTTTAAAAATTAAATAATGGAATGTAGCATTTGGCTAGATGTGAAAACAGCAATAGCCACTAACATCAATAGACTGATCACTATGTACCAGAAATTGTTCTAGATGTTTTCCTCTCTAGCCATGTGTTAAATATACTCAAAAGATTTAATTGTCTTAAATACTTTTCTAGAACATGAGAAACACAAAAAGTCTAGAGGAGTTTCTTGAAAAATAAAAATATGGAAGCCCTTTTACATCATTATATGCAATGTAGTCTTTGTATTCAAAACAGCAGAGATTCACTGAGAGTTTTAAGCAAGGTTATAATTGTAACTATGTATATTTTTAGACAATTTAGAGGAAATTCCAGTAAAAATGATTCAATAGATTACCACATAGATGCAACTTCTTTGCTCCCAACACCAATACACATTTGCTTTCAATAACATTTTTATTATTGAACAAAAAAACTTAATGCTAAGAAAAATAGCAAAATTCATATGGAAAATTAACTCAGGGCACGTAAGTTCAATTTATAGAACAGTTTGACAAAGATTTTAAACTTAGAATGTATTTGAGCCTCAAGAAGATAAATAAAGCAGTAATATCTATTAAAATGAAAAAATATGAAACATAAAGAGGCAGATGAGAAATAAAAATAGGCTAACATAGCAAGTACCAGTTAGAAAGATAACATGTTTAAAAGGTACAAGATTTGAAATAAAACCATAAAATAAGTTCAATATTCAACACAATAAAAAATCTGGAAGAAATACACTGAGAGAAAAATATTAAGATAGGAAGATATGTTAAAATATATAAAAATAGCTTGAGAAATTCAAATATATAGAGTTATTGAAAAAGATATTGGAAGGAGTTACAGAGAAGTTACATTAAAAAAGATAACAACTTCCATTTATTGGCTATTGTAAACAGTGCTGCAATGAACATTGGGGTACATGTATACTTTTGGACTACGTTTTTCTCCAGATATATGTCCAAGAGTGGGATTGCAGGGTCATAAGGTAGCTCTATTTGTAGTATTTAAAGAACCTCCATACTGTTCTCCATAGTGGCTCCACGAATTTATATTCCCACCAACAGTGTAGGAGGGTTCCCTTCTCTCCACACCCTCTCCAGCATTTATTGTTGGTGGATTTTTTGATGGTAGCTATCTAGACTGGTAGGGCTTCCCTGGTAGCTTAGTTGGTAAAGAATCTGCCTGCAACGCAGGAGACCCTGGTTTGATTCCTGGGTCGGGAAGATCCCCTGGCAAAGGGATAGGCTACCCACTCCAGTATTCTTGGGCTTCCCTGGTGGCTCAGCTGGTAAAGAATCTGCCTGTAATGTGGGAGACCTGGGTTTGATCCCTGGGTTGGGAAGATCTCCTGGAGAAGGTAACAGTTACCCATTCCAATATTTTGACTAGTATGAGGTGATATCTTACTGCAGTTTTAATTCGCATTTCTCTAATAATTAGTGATGATGAGCATCTTTCATGTGCCTCTTGGCCATCTGTATGTCTTCTGAGGAGAAATGTCTATAGTCTTCTGCCCAGTTTTTGCTTGGATTTTTTGCTTTTATGAAGTTAAGCTTCATGAGCTGTGTGTAGATTTTGGAGACTAATCCATTGTCAGTCATGTCATCTGCAAATATTTTCCCCCAATCTGTGGGGTTTTTTTTTTTTTTCATGTTGTTTATTGTTACCTTTGCTATGCAAAAGCTTTTGAGTTTAAGTAGGTCCCATTTGTTTATTTTTGTTTTTATTTCCATTACTCTAGGAGTTGGGTCAAAGAGGATCTTGCTGCGATTTATGTCAAAGAGTGTTCTGCCTATGTTTTCCTCTAAGAGCTTTATATTTTCTGGCCTTACATTTAAGTCTTTAATCCATTTTGAGTTTATTTTTGTGCATGGTGTTAGGAAGTGTTCTAATTTTATTCTTTTACATGTAGCTCTCCAGCTTTCCCAATACCACTAATGGAAGAGGTATGCCTCAGAGAACAATAAAGGTAAAACACATATCTTAAAAGTATCCAGAGAGATGACACAGGTTAATTTTAAAGAAAATAAATTGATGATGGGCATCTCATAAGCAACAATGGAGGCCAGAATGCAGTAGAGAATATTGAAAACTTGGAAATGTACCAACAGCAAATACTTTAGTGGAAAAAATAAATTTCATTGCCAAAAAGCTTGCTTAAAACTCAGCATTGAAAAAACAAAGATCATGGCATCCATCCTATCACTTCATGGCAAATAGATGGAGAAAAAGTGGGAACAGTGTCAGATTTCATTTTCTTGGGCTCCAAAATCAATGTGGGCAGTGACTGCAACCACGTTATTAAAAGATGCTTGCTCCTTAGAAGAAAAGCTATGACAAACCTAGACAGTGTATTAAAAAGCAGAAACATCACTTTGCCAGTAAAAGTCTGTATAGTCAAAGCTGTGGTTTTTCCAGTAGTCATGTATGGATGTGAGAGTTGTACCATTAAGAAGGCTGAGTGCTAAAGAATTGAAGCTTTCGAACCGTGGTGCTGGAGTAGACTCTTGAGAGTCCCTTGGACTGTAGGAGATCAAATCAGTCAATCCTAAAGGAAATAAACCCTGAATATTTATTGGAAGGACTGATGCTGAAGCTGAAGCTCCAATACTTTGGTGACCTGATGTGAAGAGCTGACTCATTGGAAAAGAACCTGATGCTGGAAAAGTTTGAGGACAAGAGAAGAAGGGGGCACAGAGGATGAGGTGGTTGGGTGGCATCATCGAATTAATGGACATGAGTTTGAGCAAACTCCAGGAGATAGTGAAGCACAGGAAAGCCCGGGGTGCTGCAGTTCACGAGGTCGCCAATAGACAGACTCGACTTAGTAACTGACAATAACGAACAACAAACCATAATTAAAGTTATTTCTAAAGGAAGTACTTAGAAGAAGAAGAAAAGATTCCTAAAGGAAGAGATGAGACAGGAAAGAATTCTGAAAAATAAATATAGTTAAGGAAATCCAAATGAAAATTGACAATTTAGAAAAATGGAACATTTAGGTTTAAAAAGACAGAACTAAAATCTTGAGCTTTTATAAATATATAAAAGGAAAGGAACTATGTTCAGCATTTTACAGTTTCAAGGAGAGTGTATAAATATGTTAAACTTTGGATTTTCAAGTATGCATTTTTAAGTATGAGTATTAAAATCCTCTCATAATCAATAATAGAGTGAAATTAGAAGACATGGATTTCAATGTAATAGAGGAGAAACTGGAATTAAACACAGCAATTCATTCAAAAAGAATGTAGAAAAATAAACAAAGCAATATAGGAAAATCATAAGGAAGAAAGTCCAAAATATTCTGTTCAAAGAAGGCCAATGGATGTTTAACAGTAATTTCTAGGCAATCTCAGATGTCACAGTTTCCCACAGCAAGATCCTGGACACTGAGGCATGGTGAAGTGATTTATTCTCACATTTTAACTACAACAGCCAGAAAATATAAGACAACTAGAATATTCCAGCAACAGCCTTGGACATAATTTATCTATAGATTTCCTGGAAAGGGACAATGGGGGACTATACACTCCATGGTCTCACAACCAGCTGCCCCAGGAAAAGGCTTGGATCCACCCCCACATGTGTTAATACTACTTCTGCTGTTCATGCTTAGTATTTCATCTTGAGGTGATTTGGTCAGGCATCCACTTGTGATGTTTTTCTTTATGAAATGCTCCTCTATCTCATGACTGGTTTTTACCTAGCCTTATTATTATTTTCATCTGTTTATTTTTATTTTGTTTTTTTGTTTGTTATCTATTTGTCATAGTCTTCCCTGGTGGCTCAGTAGTAAAGCATCTGCCTGCAATGCAGAGACAGGGAATTGATCACTAAGTTGGGAAGATCCCCTGAAGAAGGAAATGGCAACCCACTCCAGTATTTTTGCCTGGGAAATCCCATGGACAGAGGAGTGTGGCGGGCTACAGTCCATGGGGTTGGAAAGAGTTGAACACAACTTAGTGACTAAACAATAAAATCTATTTGTCACCATTTACCTCCATCTGGTATACCATTTCCCATTTTTACCTTTGGCTTCCTCCAACTCACATAGTTTTTAGATCGTTTCATACAAGTGTGTTGGATTGATTTATGATCTCTTTTGAGAAATGTTTCACTTAAAGCAAATTTAACTCATATTATTTACTAATATAAGGCTTCCCAGGTTGTGCTAGTGGGAAAGAACCCACCTGCCAATGCAGGAAACATAAAAGACGCAGATTTGATTCCTGGGTTGGGAAGGTAACATGGAAGAGGGCATGGCAACCCACTCCAGTATTCTTGCCTGGAGATATTCCCATGGATAGAAGATCATGGTGGGCTACAGTTCATTGGATCACAAAGAGTTGTACTTGACTGAAGCAACTTAGCACTCACACATGCATGCATTTACTAATATGACACATGCATTAGTTTGATTCCTGTTATATTTTTGATGGTTTCTGTTTAAAGTCTTCATTTGTTTACTATATATCTATATTTTCCTTCTTTGTTTTTATAATTAATTCTAATAATTTTAAGGTTTAGTGAACATATTTTTTAGCTATTCTGGAATTGATTTTTAAATTTTTATTATTTATCATTTTTATTTTTATTGAAGTATAGTTGATTTACAATGTTGTGTTAGTTTCTGCTGTACAGCAAAGTGAATCAGTTATATGTATACATATATCCACCTTTTTTAGATTCCTTTCCCATATAGGTCATTACAGAGCATTGAGTAGAGCTCCATGTGCTATATAGTAGGTCCTTATTAGTTATATATTTTATAGGTAGTAGTGTGCATATGTCAATCCCAATCTCCCATTTTATCCCTCCCCCACTTCCTGGTTTAACTTTTATAAGGTTTAAGTATCTACATTTCAAGTATGTGTGGTAGATATGGACATAAAACTGTATTTGCTGGTTTCTTGACTTCTGTGCTTCCCTGAAGAGAAAATGGCATTAATGACATGGTATTTGATTGGCAACTATGAAAAGTAATAGACTGTGAAAAGAATATTGTGTTTGAAGTAGACTGACCACCAGCAGAGCTAATGGCAGATGGCCCTCTTTCTGCATGTATATTCTGTACCGGTGTAGTAAACTTTTATGATTACTTTTTGAAGCATGCAAAGTCAAGCATGTTTGATTTTCTTGATAATTTTAATTTCTACAGCATGAATTTGAAATTAGACAGATTAGTCATTTTTAAATTAATAGCAGTTTTTAAATGCTCAGTAAACACCTGCTAACCTAAAGGAAAATGACTTGTACAAACAAAAGACAATTTATTGTATTTGTCTTGTAAAAGTTACTCTCAGATTCTAAATTAGAATATTGAAAAGTCTAATTTGACTTTAGAAGCCACTACAGTAGTATTTAACTCATAGGCAATTGTAAAAAAAAATACCATAAATATGAAAGTACAAGAGAACACAACTGCAATAAAATAGTATAACAAGTGGCTTTGGAGATAAGGTAGGGAGGATACTAAAATGATAGCTCATCAAACATGTTTAGATATTGACCATGAGAAGCTGAAATTAGTTTTAAATCCATATGTAAATATGTAATCAGGTATAAATTTTAATATATGACTCATGATAATTTAGATGCAATCAAGTACATATTTTCAGAGGAAGATATTTATTACAAATGGAACACTGTGATCAAAAGGATACAAAATATTTAGATGATGAAAAGTACCTAATGTACCCAAGAAATTGGGTCCAAAGTAAACATAGAGAGCGAAACTTCTTGAATTTTGAAAGACTGTTATTTCCAAATTTTGTGAGAAAGCTCTTCATTTTCTTATTTTCAATAGTGTTCCACATTCCACAGTGTATAATAATCTATGCACATTAAGTTCATAGTTTTCTCTAATGCAGGAAAAATGTGCTTGGTGTTCCTTATAATTTAATTGAGAGGATAAATCTACAAAATAATGATGTACTTTCCTACTGCTATTCAGCTCCTGTTAGGTATTACATTTTAAATGCATTGTTGATAACGATGGTGGGAAATTGTGGCTAATGAAGAAGAGATGCTTGCACAGGTCTTTGGATCAAAGAGGTCCTGCATCTATGTCTGATTCTCCAGCTCAGCGCAAGAATATTTTGCTTGGCTGTGAGCTTCTCTGCTGAATGGTATGGTTTCCATTCTACACACTTTGCTGTGAACAGACAGATACATAGAGCCTGATGTTCATCCTCAAGGAATATGTAGGAAAGACAAAACATGCAAAAAGCTAGCTGTATTAATAGGTGGAATGTTCTATGAACCATAAGAAAGTCATCATAATGATGTCAAGTAAACTCCCTTGAAAATGTTCACATCCTGATGTGTTACCTTACATATCAAAAGAGATTTTGCATCTATGATTAATTAAGGACATTCAAAGGAGAAGATTATCCAAGATTATTTGCATGGGCTCAATGTGATCATAAAAGTCCTTAAAAGTGAAAGAGAGAGAAATATGCTGGCAATTTCTGGGAAGCTTTGAGCAGTGAGAGGATGGGGGTTGAAGCACAGCTATGAGGAGAAAGAGAGTGAGGGAAGGGCCATAGGCCTAGAAAGGCAGGAAAGATGCACAAGTAGGAGGCCTGATAATGGATAGTTAATTCATTTATTCCTTATAGAAAAATATTTATGAAGTGTTTTCAGATACCAGGCACCTAGCAGAAGTTGATACATTAGAACATAATGGGGAGACTGATACAAGTCAAATATCACTCACGTGTGCCTGAAGTTGCTTTAGTCATGTCTGACTCTTTGTGACCCGATGGACTGTACCCTGCCAGGTTCCTCCGTCCATGGAATCTTCCAGGCAAGAATACGGGAGTGGGTTACCGTCCCTCCTCCAGGGATCTTCCCAACCCAGGGATTGAACCCGTGTCTCTTACATCTCCTGTATTGGCAGGTGGGTACTTTACCACTAGTGCCACATCCGTGGAAAATCACAACAGTGAGAGATGCCAGGAAGGAGGGTCTTGTGCTGAGCATAACAATGATGGCAAGGCTGTCGACTCTGGTTGAGGTCTTAACTAGTTGGAAGTTGATTGAAAAAACTAGTCAAGACCCAGATGATGCCACTTTGAAGAGTTTATCCCTATTAACCATCTTTGATAACTCTTATATGCTTATATGCTTCCATCCCTTCTTTCTAGAGACTGGATGCTTCAGTCTGCATCTCTGAATCTCTTCTCCAGAGTGGAAATGGGGTTTATGTTCATCCTGCTAGTTTTCTTCTTTTAAGCCCTCCTTGATGAAGCATCTGTGTAATTCTTCTTCCAGATGGGCTTAGAAACAACTAGTAAATAAACCAAATTGTCCTCTGAACCTGCCCACCCTACCTCAGAGTATTTGATCTTACTTAAGTTCACTTCTCCTAGGCTGATAATAAGTTCATTTGACCAGTTGCACTTAAGAGAGGGAGAAATAAGTAAATGGCAAAGAGACATTGAGAAATGTATGCTTTAAAAATGTTTTCATAACTTTAAAAAATTTTTGAAATTAATTACTTTAATTGAAGGATAACTGCTGTACAGAATTGTGTCTATTACTGCCAAACATCAACGTGAACCATAGACATACATATGTCCCCTCCCTCTTGAACCTCCCTCTCACCTTCCTCCCCATCCCATCCTTCTAGGTTGTTAGAGTTCTGGTTTGAGCCCTGGTTTGAGTTCCCTGAGTCATACAGCAAATTCCCATTGGCTATCTATTTTACATATGGTAATGTAAGTTTCCAAGTTACTCTCTCCATGCATCCCATCCTCTCCTTCCTCTCTCATCCCATGTCCATAAATTTGTTCTCTATGTCTATGTCTCCATTGCTGCCCTGCAAATAATTTCACCAGTACCATGTTTCTAGATTCCATATATATGCATTAGTATACAATATTTGTTTTTCTCTGACTTACCTCACTCTGTATAATAGGCTCTGGATTCATCCACCTTATTAGAACTGACTCAAATGCATTCGTTTTTTTGTTTTCATAAATTTTGTTGTTGTTGTTGTTCAGTCACTAAGACGTCTCCGACTCTTTCTGACCCCATGGACTCCAGCACACCAAGCTCCTCTGTCCTCCACTATCTCCCAGAGTTTGCTCAAATTCATGTCCTATCAGTCAGAGATGCTATCTAACCGTCTTATCCTCTGCCACACCCTTTTCCTTTTGCCTTCAATCTTTCCCAGCATCAGGGTCTTTTCCAATGAGTTGGCTCTTCCAAACAGGTGGTCAAATCATTGGAACTTCTGCTTCAGTGTCAGTCCTTCCAATGAATTTTCAGGGTTGATTTCCTTTAGGATTGACTGGTTTAATCTCCTTGCAATCCAAGAGACTGTCAAGAATCTTCTTCAGCACCACAATCTGAAAGCATCAGTTCTTCAGCATTCAGCCTTCTTTATGGTCCAACTCTTGCATCCATACATGACTACTGGAAAAACCATAGCTTTGACTATAGGCACGTTTGTTGGCAAAGTGATGTCTCTGCTTTTTAAAATGCTGTCTAGGTTTGTCATAGCTTTCTTTTCAAGGAGCAAGCGTCTTTTAATTTCATGGCTGCAGTCACCATCCACAGTAATTTTGGAGCCCATCATGACTTTCAGGAAGCTGCTATTGAATACATTTATTATGTTAACAATTCTCTATTGCTCGGTCTATGTAAAAACTTTTCCTTTAAATTTCTAGACAAAGAAAATGCTTATTTAATATATTTTGTGATTTTCCTTTTGTAAAATAATAATGTGGCTTTTTCTATGTGTATTTAAAAAAAGCCAAGGGAATAATTTCATGATAAAGTATAATTATGATTTTAAACATATTTTCTTCCTTGTATTAGACCACCAGAACTACTTTCTTAAATATATTGTGTGCACATCCCATTTGGTTAGAGGGCATTTTCATTGACTGAAACTTCCCACTGCTTAAGCATTTTCTCTTGTCTGACCCTGAGGTGACCTAAATAGTCCAGACTTCTTTCTACTATTTGGGCATGCGAAGTAGCTTAAGTGTATGACCTCTGTTCATGAGGTCGGACTTCAGTTATGTTCTGACTGTTCACATTTACTGTTGAAGAAATGAATGTCTTCTGGAAACAAGGAATTTAGAGAAAGAGTTTTTTGGAGATCATCACCAGAGTTGAAAGCGACTATGTAAATCTACCTTTCAGTAGGAATGACATTAGATTGCATAGCTAATCAGGAGGTGTTCAGAATGCACATAAGTGCCTTAACTTGCCAAGTTATGTGCTCCGCAGAATATAATATTTTGTAGGAAATCCTCTAGAAAATAATAAAACTTCTAGTGGAAGTTTTATGTGAATAAATAAGATCCTGTGGATAGCAGGATTTTCTGGAGCCTACAAACATCAACAGTGGATTTATTGTGTGGTGAAATGAGCAAGGAATGACACCCATGCATCAGTGGGAACATTTATGGAGCTGTGAGCAAGAACCAGCTTCTAAAAAACATACTTTTCAGAGAAAGTGAAATTGTGTCTGGAAATCCAGGCTCTAGGGAAAGGATGGTGACCTTTGGGAACACTAGCTAACACAGACACAAGAGTCCTGTTGTGGGTTTTTGGGGTTTCAGCAGAGCCTCACATGTATCAACTGTGTGGTAATCAACTCGCTAGGTTCCAAGTTCCTCATCTATAACATTAGAGTGTCAGAGGAGCTGTCTTCAATGTCCCCTTTGCCCCCAGCTGCCCCTCTGACCTGCAGAGAGGCACTTAGGAAATCCACTTGCAATGGGAGAGTCAAACATCCCTTTTTGTAACCTGCAGCCCTTGTTCTGGACCCGTGTCCTTAAGCAAGTTTTATCTCTCTTCCATGTGACACCCAGTTCTCATGCTTTCAGCTAATCACATCTATTCTCTCTGATTATCCTAAGAACATGAATTTCAGATTCTTCTCTCTATATTTTCTTTCCTCTGGAGCTACATGTATTCAGCAATGTTCTAAAACTGTGCTGCTTACTCTGATTATGGGGCTACTAAAATAATTCAGTATGTTAAGCCTATTACCATAGGGCTTCAACGGCTAAACATAACTTTTATACTATGGTCAGCATGAGTTTGAAAATTGAAGGATATATTTACTTAATGTTTCTTTCCTTCAACCCTGTTATAAGATTGATTGTGTCTTAAAATTGAAAACGTCTTAGAATTGAGGAAGTAGAGTACGCTCCTCTGATATTTTCTCTATATTTTTTCGTGTGTGGGAAATATTTTCCCTGTGACACTCTTGCCAGGGTTAGTTCTAAGAAATTTGTGTCTGTTCCACAGGATTTCCTAATCAAGAGTTACTGGAGAACAACTGTGATGATCACTAAGCACCTAGACGAGAACATCATCCCATGAGTAAGGAAGAGTAAAGATGTTTTAAGGCTACCAGTGCTGGAAGAAAAATGGGATACTCCACCCAAGAGATGCAGTAATGATGACTTCTTCAAACCCAACTGAGTTTGAGAGAAGAAAATGATGGTGAGATGCACAGGGTTCCTGTCCTTTGGTGACATTTCTGTCTTCTCTGCAAGGCTGTCTCATTCACAAGCACTGGAGTGCAGCCACTAGGGATTAGGATGAGGAGCCCCTTCTTCTAGGAACTGAGAGTGAGAATCGGAATGTGATCTTGAGTGTGATGGTTAATTTTATGTGTCAGTTTGGAGGGTGTTTTCAAATGATATTAACATTTAAATCAGTGAACTGTGAGTAAAGCAGATTGCTCTCCATAATGTCATGGGCCTCATTCAATCAGGTGCAGGTCTGAATAGAACAAAATGACTGGTGCCCTCAGGCCTGAGGAAATTCTCCAGTAGCTTGCCTTCAGAGTTTATCTGCATCATTGGCTCTCCTGGGTTTACAGCAGATTGCCTTTGGACTGGAACTGAAACACTAGATTTCTTGACTCTCAAGCCTGTAGTTTTGAACTTATGATCTTCCATGACTACATGAGCCAATTCCTTATAGTAAATTATTTTCTTTATTTATATACATATATCACATCCTATTGGTTCTGTTTCTCTGAAGGACTCTATTACACTGGGTCACAAGGTGGTTTCTGCCCAGAGCTATGGCTGCCAGAGACACAGTGAAGATACCAGCTGGCCAGGAAATGGGCAATGCTGACCCCAGATGTGACCGATGGAGATTACTGCCAGCATCAGCAAAGCAGAGACAGCAATGGAGGATCTACATGGACCAAGGATTGGCTCAAGCTGTGTTGATAGAGTTGGAAGAAGGATAAACACCAGGAAGGATGCGCAACTTCAGGGGCCATGTGCTATGCGACTCTGCACATCATACTCCCCTCATTTGCATAATTAATAAGTCTTTGTGAATTGCCACTGAACCAGTTGAGCCAGACTAACAATTTTTCAGTTGCTGGAACTTGTTATTCTTAGCACCGTCTGGGGAGAGCCCACTCCATCCATCCCTCCTGCTCCTCCACATCTCCTCTCACCTGTTGCATCTTCAGGACATTTCCTGACACCCTTCCCTCCAACTGGCTGGATCAGGTACTCCTCTTCTCAGTTCTTACCAATCTGCTGTGTTTCCTCTATCACACTGATCCTGGTTGGCTTCTGTGTGCTTGATCAGCTGTCTGATCCCTCTCTGCTTCCCTCCCTAGACAAAGGCCTTTGGAGGGGAGAAGGGAACTGAGTCTATTTTGATAGCTCTAGTATTCCCATCATTGAACACAGTGTCTTGCATAAAGTAGGCATTCAATAAATATTGGACAGATTAAAGAAAGGGTGAGTATGGGAAGATTGCTGCTGTGCATTGAGAAGGGTCTATAGGAGGCAAAATAATTAACTAATAAAATGTAAGAGCAGAGAGGACTAGAAGCTCCTTTTCACCATCTCATCCAACAGGGAGCTGAGTGTTGGGGGGCTCTGACAGCAGCTGCAGAGGAGAGCACTTCAGAATCCCAGTGAAGACAGCTGAGTCACCAAATCTCCCCAGACTTTCCCAGGTCCTCACCTGACTTCAGTGAGCATTGAGCATGGAGGCTTCTTCTGACCATGTGCCACAAACTAATGATAGAAGATTTAGTGTGTGGTAGATGTCATTTTTTTTGTGTGGTGAAAATTTGTTTTCACCACAAAGGTAGTAAACACAAAACCATAGTTATGTTCAGAATTGCCATGTGAACTTATTTTCCCTCATAAATTAGTAAATGAGAACATAAGAAGGGTAGCTGAAACAGGGAGAGAAGAGAAGGGGGGGGCATTTTTAAATTTAATAAGACCCTTAACACAAGTTCTAGTATTTCTAGGTCATTCAGGGAGTGAATGAATTACCTTGAAGTATCTGCTCTGTCCTAGCTCCAAGAGGGGTTTTTATTAAGCCCATCACAATGGAGTCATCACAAGTTAGGACTTGTCAGTATTTTACTTATCCAGTCACAGTGATTTCTTAGACCCAAAAAGTATTTATGCATATGGATGAGAGCAATATTTTAACATGTTTTTATCTTTTATTTAAAAATTTGTTTCAGTTTTATTGAGATATAATTGACATATAGCACTATATAAGTTTGTGTGCAATATAAGGACTTGATTTATATATTTCAAAATGATTACCACATATGTTAACATTCATAATCTCATATAGAACATTTAGGATCTATTCTTCTAGCAACTTTTAAAAATACCATGCAGAAGAGTTAACTATAGCCACCATGTTGTACATTGTATCTCCAGCACTTATCAGTACTTATTATTGTTCTTTTAAATTTTATTTTTATTTTGGCTGTACTGAGTCTTCGTTGTGGTATGCAGGTTTTTCATTGTGATACTTGGGCTTTTTCTAGTTGTGTCAAGAAAGGGCTTCTCCCTAGTTGCAGTGTGGGCTTCTCTTGTTGTGGAGCATGGGCTCTAGAACGTGTGAGGGCTCAGCAGTTGTTGTGTGTGGGCTCAGTTGCCTCCTGGCTTGTAGAATCTTAGTTCCTCAACCAGGGATCTAACCAACGTCCTCTGAATTGGAAGGCAGATTCTTAACCACTGGACTGCCAGGAAAGTCCTAGGCTTCTCTGGTAGCTCAGCTGGTAAAGAATCCACCTGTAATGCAGGAGATCCCTGTTTGATTTCTAGGTCAGGAAGATCCCCTGGAGAAGGGATCAGTTCAGTTCAGTCACTCAGTCATGTCCGATTCTTTGCGACCCCAGGAACTGCAGCATGCCAGGCCTCCCTGTCCATCACCAACTCCTTGAGTTTACCCAAACTCATGTCCATTGAGTTGGTGATGCCATCCAACATCTTATCCTCTGTCGTCCCCTTCTCCTCCTGCCCTCAATCTTTCCCAGCATCAGGGTCTTTTCCAATGAGTCAGCTCTTCGTATCAGGTGGCCAAAGTATTGGAGTTTCAGCTTCAACACCAGTCCTTCCAACGAACACCCAGGATTGATCTCCTTTAGGATGGACTGGTTAGATCTCCTTGCAGTCCAAGGGACTCTCAAGAGTCTTCTCCAACACCACCATTCAAAAGCATCAATTCTTCAGCACTCAGCTTTCTTTATAATCCAACTCTCACATCCATACATGACCACTGGAAAAATCATAGCCTTGACTAGATGGACCTTTGTTGGCAAAGTAACGTCTCTGCTTTCTAATATATTGTCTAGGTTGGTCATAACTTTCCTTCCAAGGAGTAAGCGTCTTTCAATTTCATGGCTGCAATCACCATCCGCAGTGATTTTGGAATCCAGAAAAATAAAGTCTGACACTGTTTCCACTGTTTCCCCATCTATTTCCCATGAAGTGATGGGACCAGATGCCATGATCTTAGTTTTCTGAATGTTGAGCTTTAAGCCACCTTTTTCACTCTCCTCTTTCACTTTCATCAAGAGACTCTTTAGTTCTTCTTCACTTCACCACATAAGGGTGGTGTCATCTGCATATCTGAGGTTATTGATATTTCTCCCGGCAATCTTGATTCCAGCTTGGGCTTCCTCCAGCCCAGCGTTTCTCATGATGTACTCTGCATATACGTTAAATAAGCAGGGTGACAATATACAGCCTTGACGTACTCCTTTCCCTATTTGGAACAAGTCTGTTGTTCCATGTCCAGTTCTAACTGTTGCTTCCTGACCTGCATACAGGTTTCTCAAGAGACAGGTCAGGTGGTCTGGTATTCTCATCTCTATCAGAATTTTCCACAGTTTATTGTGATCCACACAGTCAAAGGCTTTGGCATAGTCAATAAAGCAGAAATAGATGTTTTTCTGGTACTCTCTCGCTTTTTTGATGATCCAGCGGATGTTGGCAATTTGATCTCTGGTTCCTCTGCCTTTTCTAAAACCAGCTTGAACATCTGGAATTTTGTGGTTCATGTACTATTGAAGCCTGGCTTGGAGAATTTTGAGCATTACTTTACTAGCGTGTGAGATGAGTGCAATTGTGCGATAGTTTGAGCATTCTTTGACATTGCATTTCTTAAGGACTGGAATGAAAACTGAACTTTTCCAGTCCTGTGGCCACTGCTGAGTTTTCCATATTTGCTGGCATATTGAGTGCAGCACTTTCACAGCATCATCTTTTAGGATTTAAAATAGCTCAACTGGAATTCCATCACCTCCACTAGCTTTGTTCACAGTAATGCTTCCTAAGGCCCACTTGACTTCACATTTCAGGATGTCTGGCTCTAGGTGAGTGATCACACCATTGTGATTATCTGGGTCATGAAGATCTTTTTTGTATAGTTCTTCTGTGTATTCTTGCCACCTCTTCTTAATATCTTCTGGTTATGTTAAGTCCATAGATTTAAGGGACTAGATCTGATAGACAGAGTGCCTGATGAACTATGGATGGAGGTTTGATACAGTGTACAGGAGACAGGGATCAAGACCATCCCCAAGAAAAAGAAATGCAAAAAAGCAAAATGGCTGTCTGAGGAGGCCTACAAATAGCTGTGAAAAGAAAAGAAGCCAAAAGGAAAGCAGAAAAGGGAAGAAACACCCATTTGAATGCAGAGTTCCAAAGAATAGCAAGGAGAGATAAGAAAGCCTTCCTCAAAAAAAAAAAAAAAGAAAGAAAGAAAGCCTTCCTCAGTGATCAATGCAAAGAAATAAAGGAAAACAATAGAATGGGAAAGACTAGAGATCTTGTCAAGAAAATTAGAGATTCCAAGGGAACATTTCATGCAAAGATGGGCTCAGTAAAGGACAAAAATGGTATGGAGATTGGATAGACTCCAATATTCTTGGACTTCCCTGGTGGCTCAGACAGTAAAGAATCTGTCTGCAATGCAAGAGACTTGGGTTTGATCCCTGGGTCAGGAAGATCCCCTGGAGGAGGGCATGGCAACCCACTCCAGTATTCTTGCGTGGAGAATCCCCATGTACAGAGGAGCCAGGTCGGCTGCAGTCCATGGGGTCGCAAAGAATCGGACACGGCTGAACAACTAAGCACAGCACAGCACGTTATCTTATAAATGAAAGTTTGTATCTTTTGACCACCTTCATCTAATTCTCCAACCCTTGAGTCTGGTAACAAGCTGATCTCTTTTTCTATGAGTTCGTTTAAAATTATTTTAGGTTCCAAACATATATAAGTGAAGTCATACAGTATTTGTCTTTCTTTCTTTGATTTATTGTTGCAGATATCTTCCTTGACATGTTTTTATTTCCTTAAAACATACCCAGAAGTGGAATTGCTGGATAACATGATGCTCTATTTTTAACACTTTGAAGACCCTCCATACTGTTTTCCATAGTGGTGCACAGCAATTACATTCTCCTCAGTGGTGCACAAGGATTCTCTCTCTCCACACCTTTGCCAGCCTTTGTCATCTCTTGTCTTTTTGCTGACAGCCATTCATTTGCTGACAGTAGTGTCTGCACATGAGTGGTTTACAGGAGCTTTGTCCAGACAGGCACTCATGGAAGTTAAGGATTAGTGGAAATAAATGAGGTAAAGAATTTGAAGTGAGTCTTCCTTAGAAATCCTTCTCTAATAAGCAAACAGTTTGTCAGATGAACAAGCTATTGCCCTAAAGTGAGAGTTATTTCCCCTGCCCCCATACTGCATGCCTCCCTCTGCTCTTTAGCTGACCAAGACATCCCCCACTGTCCACTTTCATTCATTCAATCTAGCCTTTCTGCATCCTATTTTTACTGAGTACTTCTCATTTCTGTAGGGCTTCCCTGGTGTCTCAACTGGTAAAGAATCTGCCTGCAATGCAGGAGACATGGGTTTGATCCCTGGGTTGGGAAGATCCCCTGAAGAAGGGAATGGCAACCCACTCCAGTGTTCTTGCCTGGAGAATTCCATGGAGAGAGAATCCTGGTAGGCTACAGTCCATGGGATCTCAAAGAGTTGGAGATGACTGAGCGACTAACACAACACTCACATTTCTGTGGTGCTACCAGAGCCACTTTAAAAACTGAAAGCTTCCTTAAAATTACAATAGTTATGCTAAAATAAATCCCATTAATACACTGAGAAGAATTATTTTTCTCCTCTTGATAATGAAAAATGAGAGTCTATTAACACTGATTATTTCCATGACTCCAATTTATTACCTTTCTTAAAAAATCAAATAAAAATTCATCATATGAAGTAACTATTCTTTTTCTTATAGCAAAGATCCATTTTTCTTACTAATTAGTGTCTTAATTCTCTCAAGGCCACAATGAACTTATCGGAGTATCTTTTACAAAATCTTGCCCATGCAAATTTTAAATTAGAAAGCACATGTATACTTATGAAGCAGGAAAATGGAGCTCATTTTAAAGTCAAAGTAGACAGTAGCAGGGAAGCATATGGGAGGGCTGTTTTCCTGTTTGACTGCGCCCCATAGCCCTTCTAACTTCTTACCTCTTTTTCTTTATAGTCCCTTTAAAAACTGTGTGGCTGTACCTAACTGTGTTCAGACTCATATTTTACTATATGAGTTTGTCACAGATACTGAGTGCCATACTAAGTGTGTTTAAATTTATTGCTGTCATTTAAAGAATTGTAAATGTTTATAACAAGTTTATTCATAATCGTTAAAAATTGAAAAAATTACAAATGTCTTTCTGTGGTGAATGTGCAAACAAACTATGGTACCTCCATACTCTACAGTGCTATTCAGGCAAAAAGGAACAGATTTGATTCACATGAACTACATGGTTGAATTTTAAAAGCATTTGCTAAGCAAAAGAAGCCAAACCCCAAAACTACACACTATAGAATTTTATTTCTATAAAATTCTGAAGAACTATTGGGTTTGAGAACTGAATGGTTGGCAGGAGTGGGGAGTGGTAAAAGGGGAGTATATGAAGGGCAACAGAAGGAAATATGTGGGTGAAAAAACTGTTTTCTATGATAATTTTGATGTTAAGTATATGACTGTATTTGTCAAAATGCTTAGACTTCAACACCACAAAGATTCAGTTATACTTTTGCTTCTTCATGCTTCTTTTCTGCATTCTTTGCTTTCTGTCTTTGCTATCAGGCTGGATTCTTGGGTAGCAACATTAATCAGCAAAGTAGCACGATTCTTTAGATGGAAATTTCTTGCAATACTTCCCAGGCACTAAACATCCTGTTTGTTGCCATAATATAAAATTAATTTTTTGAGAAAGGTAGACCAGTACATTGTTATGTCTCACTTGAGAAAAATAATTTTTCTGGTGTAGATACTTAAGGATACAATTGCTGGAGAGTAAGATATACATATTTTCAGTTTTAATAGGCATTGTTCAATTGACTTCCAAAGGGATAGTATATAAAATTTTTGTTTCTCTATGGTCTAAACCAAATCCTGATATTATCAGACTTTTGAAATCTTACTCACTTTCTGAATAAGACATCATATCATATAGTTTTAGTTTGAATTTTTCTGATTAATAGTAAGATAGAACATATGTACCATTTATTAATTGACATTATTTTCTGTTCTCTATTATTTTTCTATTACTATTTGCTTTTTCTTCCCCTCACAATGACTTGTAGTTTGAAGTATATATCCTGGACATTGTCCTCAATTTTTTTTAAATTAATTGATTTATTTTAATTGGAGTCTTTACAATACTTTACAATATTGTGGTGGTTCTTGCCATACATCGACATGAATCAGCCACAGGTGTACCTGTGTTGCACCATCCTGAACCCTCCCTCCCCACCCTATCCCTCTGGGTTGTCCCAGAGCACCAGCTTAGAGAGAACTTCTTCATGCATCGAACTTGCTATTTAACAGATGAAGGAAATACAACTAGTGTGGTTTTAATTACAGTGCTCAAAGTTACAGGAAAAATAATTTCTGAAGCATTGTTTATAGCCAAATGTTCTGCACATAAGAGTTTACTATGGTGGAGATCAGGTCATGAATAGCTCTTTTAAAAACAATATCTGCTTCATTCATTTTACACACTATTGGTATGATTACATTATAGTGTGATAATTTTACTTCCTCTTTTTCTACTAGACTTTTTCACGAGAGTTGTGTATTTTTACCTCTAACTAACACCAAGATTACATGCACACTACTATCAAAACATATTGTATAAAGTCTGCCCAGAAATTGAATACAAAGGTTTAATCAGGAAGTATTTCACCAGTGCTGAATTATCTATATGTTTATAAAAGGAAAAAGTCATACTAATAAAAATAATATAAACATGATAAAATAACAAATGGCATGCTCTTCAAAAGGATCACTTTATTCAAGTTTCTAATTTACTGTCTTTCCTACCATTTCTTGTTTATTAATGCATTGATGAAGCTGATACCTTGATCCAAGGTAATTTTCCTTTACATGGTTTTATTTTTCTAGTAGTCATGTATGGATGTGAGAATTTGACCATAAAGAAAGCTGAGTGCTGAATAATTGATGCTTTTGAAATGTGATGTTGGAGAAGACTCTTGAGAGTCCCTTGGACAGCAAGGAGATCCAACCAGTCAATCCTAAAGGAAATCCTTCTTGAATATTCACTGGGAGGACTGATGCTGAAGCTGAAGCTCCAATACTTTGGCCACCTGATGTGAAGAACTGACTCATTGGAAAAGACTCTGATGCTGGGAAAGATTGAAGACGGGAGGAAAAGGGGATGACAGAGGATGAGATGGTTGAATGGCATCAACCAACTTGATGGACATGAGATTGAGCAAGCTCTGGGAGTTGGTGATGGACAGAGAGGCCTGGCGTGCTACAGTCCATGGGATTGCAAAGAGTCAAACACGACTGAGCAACTGAACTGAACTGAACTGGTTTTATATCTGAGGGCAAGTTTTGATATTTTCATGCCTTCCCCGAGTCTTCTCCTGACATCCAGCTTCACCTTGAAAGGTTTACATGACCCCATTCCTCATTGTGTTAATGATCACAAAGTATATGAAATAATGACACGTCTGTTGCAAAAGATTATCGGATGGTGCAAAGAGTTAGCACTAGTCTCTTATGTCAAACCATTATCTATGTTCAAAGAGAAGGATTTTCGCATCAAAATTAAGTTAGTGTTTTGTCTTGAATAGTTCTTCACATATCATCCTTCATTGTGGCAAGTGCTGACAGCCGAAGATGCTCCTTTCCCCAATAACTTGACTATTGAGTGAACACCTCTCTCTTGGATGTCTTACAACTTTACCTGCAGAGCAACAGGATGGCTGAAAAGTTGTCTCAGATCTACCAATGCTTCAGTAGCCAAGGAGTGTCATTTCACCTGCTATCTGTGACTATTTTCCAGTAAAGGCAGAGAATTAATTTGCCAGGGCTGCTGTAACAAGAGACTACAAACTAAGTGGCTTAAGCCACAGAAATTCATTGTCTCACAGTTCTGGAGGTTGGAAGCCTGAGATCCAGATGTCAGTAGAGCTCGGTCCTTTCAGGGATGTGAGGGAGAATCTGTTCCAGACTTCTCTCCTAGCTCCTGCTCATTTGCTGGAGATCTGTGCATTGCTTGACTTGTAGATACCTCACTCTGATATCTACCTTCATTTTCATGTGTGGGTTTCTGTGTCCGAATTTACTCTTTTTATAAGGACACAGTCATATTGGATTAGAGCTTATCTTAATGACTGTCAACTGGATCATTAGCAAAGACCCCATTTCCAAATAAGGTCACTTTACAGGTGCCGAATTAGGATTTCAACATCTTTAAGGCAACATGGTTCAACCATTATAAGCAGTTCATTGACCTAATGTTCAATCTTGTCATATATTGGAAAGCGCCTTCCTTGTTATGGTCTCATTACTGTATCTACTGACTTCGTCAATAAAAATCTGTTTATCTTTTCCTGTCTTTTTTCTTCTTTAAAAATTCTCATCAGTGACTTTATATAATTCTAAGAAACAGTTCTCTGTCTTAATCTTTATGGCAGCCTACTCTGGTATTCTTGCCTGGAAAATCCCATGGACAGGAGCCTGGTGGGCTACAGTCAATGGGGTTGCAAAGAGTCAGACACAACTGAGGGAAAGAGCACACAGACAGATTTGTTTCTTTTGATGCATAATTTTCTGGCCTCTTTTTATGACATTTCATTTTCATAAACTTTCCATGCCTCCACATCAGATGCTGCCTCTTGTCCTTGGTGGTTTGTTGTTTTTTGGTCATCTCTTGGGCTCAACAATTATTTGAGTTTGGTAACATTCTAAACACAAAAAAGCATTATAAATGAAGGAAAACTGGCAAAGGTTTGTACTACAGAAAGAGTTCCCATCAGAGTTGCTAAGTGCTTTCCTTACTGATATATACTGCAGTTTTGTTGGCTAAATGGAAAGCATTTTAAAGTCAAGAGAAGATTAATGTATGAACACATATGACATTCAGTACTCTCTGACATTTCTCCAGGAGAAGTTCGACTGACTATTCTCTGTGCTCCACCCCTCAGCCATCCCACATGCAGCTTCAGCCAATGAGAGATGCCATTGGGAACAAGAGGACAGAAGCAGGGAGAGCCCAGGGTTTACTCTTTGTCTTCCATCACCCTCCTTAGATGCAACCTTGGCAGTGAATGGGTTCTTCTATAGTCACAACTTCAGCTGGGCAAGGGTCTTTCACAGCAGGCTATGGTCAAGCCGCGGGACCTCCCCTACCAGGCCCCTGCAGATCTCGGGTAGAACTGTCTTCTAGTTTTCACTGTCCCCAGGTCCCTGGGTGCCCACATCCCTCAGGGATTCCCTTAAACCTGTCTCTACCCACCATGAGCCCTTTGTTAAAAGTCTCTCAGTAAACACTTGGTATGTATACTCTGTCTCCACACGGATATGATAATCATTTAAATTTTAATAATCTTTCTTTTTCTATGAACCTTGGAAAGGCACCAAATAACAGTCTCTGAGGAAACACTGGCCTTTCTTTCAGACATGGACCATTGTACACTTTCCTGGAACTTTTAAGTTCAATCATGAAGTTTTATCACTACAGAATGAAATGAGTGAGGCTTGCACTCAACATTTTTTATTATGTTCTCCAATTCAATTACATTTATGATGCTATTTCTGCTTCAGAAAAATTTTCTTTGTCAATTAATAAAAATTCCTCTAGGATTCACTTATTCGAAATATTGATGCAATTTTCTCTGACTTTGTAAGAAAGTGAAATCACTATTCTTTGAAGTGTTACCTAATACCAGCATTAATTACGTCCCTGGGGGCTGGAGGTGGGGTGGTTTCAAAAAAGACGTCCATTTTGCAGTATTATACATTATGTGCAAACATCAAGAAGAGGTTAGACTGTTTAATATGTCACTCTACAGTTTTCCCTACTCTTTTTTAAATCACTGATGCATTCAGATGACTCTGGACAATTCAGTTCTCTGTGTGCAACCAGTCAAAAGAAACTGCAAAAAAGCTCTATCTCATTCAAATTGTTTAAAGGAGTTTCCAAATAGTGGAATGTGACATTGTCACTTTGATGACTCTGATATGTTACTATATACCTCATACTCTACTCTGTGCCTGGTTCACTCAGGTAAATTGAAAGATATTATATTTGGATATCTGGATATTTGGAGGAAAATTCTGTACTATGAAATAAAGAGAGCAGTGCAGGTATACAGAGGTGATCGATCACTCAATGGTAACTGCTTTTATGGCCGGGACTATTTTTTGTTGTTCAGTCCCTCAGTCGTGTCTGACTGCGACTCCTTGGACTGTAGCCCACCAGGCTCCTCTGTCCATGGAATTCTCCAGGCAAGAATCCTGGAGTGGGTTGCTATTTCCTTCTCCAGCTGTGTCTATTGCTCTACTCACTTGGTCCCTGCAGCCTAATGTACCACCCACAGCTCCCACACACTACTTAATTCCCGTCCACACTACTTAAGCCTGGAGATTTCATGGATCGCTAGTGTTTTATCCCCTCAGGGTTGTCTATTTCTCAACCAGCTGTCAAAGGCTCCCTGAAGGCCCTGGAGGGACCTCAGGACAGAGAGTATGAGGGATGTGACATAGGACACACTCACAGCCAGCTCTTGGCCATGCTGGCTGCACTGTCTACCCAGTGGCTCCCAGATGCCAGTCCCAGTGCAGCGCAGGTCCAGGTCCCCTGGGAAATGAGAACAGGAAGGAGGATGTGATAGGTATTTTACAAAACCAAATTTGCTCAATTAAAAGGGCTCAGCCTTAATTCTAGGGTTAAGCCCTTCTTACACCTTGCATTAAAATTTACCTTCCTTTAGAAAATCAAAGTCATAAAGAGAGTTTAATGTGCTATATTTTGCTTTTATTTTAAATATTTTTATGTCTTTATTTGGCCAACAACAAGACTGTATCACAGCTTAATTTTGGAACACCAAGTGTTTTGTTTGTTTACTGGTCTAATAAATAGAAAACCTGAGGTCATTCCCCAGGCTGGCTGGGGGCAGAGTGTTAGAATTTGTCTCTGTGCATTCAACAGAGGTGGCATCACTAACTTTTCTCACTGTTAGTGGGCAGAATGGCAGTGGTCCCTTCCCGTGGCCCTTGGCATACCAGTTCCATGTGGCTCACCAGGGTCCCTGGGGACGGTGAGTGCCCCCCAACACAGAGGAGCCGACAGCGGGGTCTCCTTCACTATCCCCTCAGCATGTGGTGACCAGTCTCGGGTGCCTGTCCACATGGACTTACAGATGACACTGTCTGGTTATAACCAAAGGGCTCTCGCAGAATGGACAAGGGGCTTAAATTTCCTGCCAAGAACCAGCTGGCTGAAAAGGCCAATGAAGTACACATAGGGGAAGGGGTGGCAACAAGGGGATGGCAGTGCAGGTAGTGTTTGCTCCCCTACAAGTATTTCAAGTTACCGGTGAAATCAGTGGGTGACGAGGGTTGGCAAAAATTAGACATTGCCAAGAACACCTCTGAAATATGGATTTACAAATAATCCAGAAACTACAAACGTGGCCAAGGGACTGTTGTGCAGCAGGTACACAGCCAGAGTGGTTAGCAGCAGATCCTTTTCATCTGTATCTAGCAAGTACTTAGCATCTCTTTTAGTACATTTTACTGTGGATTACATAACATATACCTCAATAGATGTGCATCTATGAGAGTGTCTTTTGTTTCTGAGATGATAAGCAATCACAGTTTTGGAGATCCCTTCCGGAGAGAAGCCCACAGATCTACTGACTCTCTGGTTCTGGTGATGAGAGAGATGCTTGTGCTCAGTTGCGTTGGACTCTTTGTGACCCCATGGACTAGCCCTCCAGGCTCTTCTCTCCATGGAATTTTCCAGGCAAGAATAGTGGAGTGGGGATCTTCTCCAGGGGATCTTCCTTGGATCTTCCTGACCCAAGGATTGAACCCAGGGCTCTTGTGTCTCCTGCTTTGGAAGGTAGATTCTTTACCACTAGTGCCAAGAATTTATTATTGGTTCTGGAAAAGCCCCTAAAAGGAGTACCATTTCCAGCCCACAGGGGCTGTTATAGTGCAGATCCCATTGCTGCCCTTAGAAGCATCACTGGAATCTTCCTGTTCCATGACCTTTACTATGGGGCATACACACTACTCTGTACATTGAGGTTGGGAGCATCATAGATGGAAACTAAATTCTAAAATCCACTGATGTGCCATCTCAGGCGGTGACACTTGGGATTTTTCCCCCTAACACACCTGGTGTTGGTGTGGGTCTAATTCACACCATCAGTGACAGTAATTTGCTGACTGTGAGCCAGGGGCTGAGGTAATAACAAAGCTAAAAAGCCAGACACTGTCCTGAGTACTGCACGTGAACTAAGTGAATATCTGTGTGCCCAGGACACAGATGTGGAAACTGTCAGGCAAGGTGGGTGAGTGACTTGCTCTGCATTACCTGCCTTGGTGGCCACAGGATTCAAACCTGTCTGACTGCTTGATTCCAGACCCTCTCTTGATTTGTGAGCCCTGGGTAGGTGTGTGTGCGTGAAAGGCCTCCTGGTCCTGCAACCACTACCCCACTCCCAGCTCTTCTTAGTGCCCTACTTCATTCATACACAGCAGAGCCCATTATGTTCCTGGGGACTCCAGGAGCCGAACCTACCCTGATCAGCTGAGCTGCTATCGTCACCCGCTAACAGGTGCTGTCCAGGCCTTTCTGCAGGAGCTGCCCAGGGAAAATTACCAGTCCCCAAGTGTCTTCCCAGGTAATCCCAAGTTCTCTGTTGGAAATGCTGAGGTTTTGTTATTATGGGGAGCACTTTAGCTTCAAATCTGAAAGAAACTCAATTTTCTATTCCTCAAAACAAAAAATCTCCAGTTGTATTCGTCAAATACATTAGTGAACAAAGAGGAATAAGAGATGCATTTCAACAGAACTCTTTGATCAACTGTTAATGCCATCCATGAGAAAAGCCCTCATGTGCAAATGAGAACAGTGTTAAATGATGCCTTACCTCCTCTCCAGAAGAGAGTCGTGAACATCCATGCATGTGCCAATTTCAGGAAGTTGTTCCAAGTGAATGAAGGTTGAGAAGTTCCTTCTTGGAAAGGAAAAAGAGACACTTTTCAATAAATCTGAAATCTGTAGCTTCACTTTAAAAAGGGACAGGGCATAGAGCAAAGTTTCTCAAACATGTTTTCTGAACATTGCAATCAGTTGAAATCGATTTCTGTGGAGGAGATCCAGTTGTTATATTGTTGACTTTACACAGTTCCCCTCCTTTGGTTTGCTTTTATTGCCTTTTTAAACTATTTTAAATAAGTGACCTCCGACTTTACTTCAAGGATCTTCCTTCTGCTCTCCCCTTTCTTATACCTGCACATCTTTCTCTAGGATCAAAGTTGGAAAGGATTTTTGATTTGCAAACAAAAATATTATATGCTTTATAGTCTTTAATACTTCTCATTACATCCTTTGGACAAACTTGAGAGAAAGAGATAAGAACTCTTTGGAATTTATGTTTGAGAAATAAAGAATTAGGCAGAATTTATTATGTGTTCATATATCTTATATTTATATATATTTATATATATTTATTTATATATTATTGTATATATATTATATATATCATATATATTATATATATTGTTATTTCCTATTTATGTCTGTGTTATTCATTTTATTTTTGTAGTTACATTTAGTGTTGATGACCAATTTTTATCAATAGAGAAAAATTGAGCAAACTGATTAGATTTTTAAAAAGCAAGTCTCATTTTATTGTCATTTGAAATATATTAAGTATATAATAGAAAATTAGAAAAAGTTTCTATAATTCAAAGGACTAAGGCTACATGGTAATTACAGAACATGAGGTCCATAGCTGACCATTAATTGGTTGTATAATGTATGTTCACATTCAATGTTAATAAGCTTATTTTTACCTTTGACGAACTAAAATTAATTTTTATTATTCAAGATCTGCTTTCATAAATCTGAATATGAGAATTCAACCTAACTCTAATGAGTGATTTGTAGAAACTACTAAGAATATCTTCTCCATTGCATATATAAAGATGGCAATGAATTATTAGTGTTAAAAGAAAATAAGATGGAGACCAAGACTGAAAATTCCTCAAGTAGTCAAAACCACTTAAGGAATGTTAGTGACTAAATGTAGCTTATTTTGTGAACATAATTGAAACTTAGGTTTTTTGTTGTTAAATGCCTATTATAATCACGAAAGAAACTTAGTCCATCATCCTGAAAATGATAATCAGTTTTAACCAGTCTTTTGCCTTTTAGAAACCCCCAATGTAATAACAGTCATTGTAAAGGTTAAACAGCTTCCTCATTTTCACTTAATAAGTCATCCTGTAATGCCAGGCCATTGAGCTCCATATCAGTTTTGAATTTGAGAGCTCTCAGTTTACTGGTATAGCTTTAGTTTTACAATTTTTGATTTTTGACAGCAATAACTTTTTAGGGAATATTTTGGAAAAATGTATAGTAAGTAGGAGCCAAGATTTGAATTCCATTGACATTTACAGGTAAATATCAATAAAATGGGGTCAAAATATATTTAGACTGTATTTTTCATATTTTCATTTTATTCATGACTTTTTTGGTATGGTTGACAACGAAAGACATCAGAATTTATACTTTGCTCATATTGTTGGTTACGACCATAGCTCAGTAAGTTATAGAATTTTGATAAATATTTTGATTAGTTATGAAAGCATCAGTTAGGTTGTATTATTATCAGACATTAGAAGACATTGTATTTCAGAAAATATTTTCAAAGCTTATTAAAGGTTACTTCAATAGTTTAGTTCTGCTTTTTTCTATTCCAATCAGTTCTTTATGATTACCTAAACTTCATTCTAATTGTTAGCAATTCCATGGAAATTGACTTTACTGTCCTTCATAGTAAGAAATATTGGTATAGCAATTATTTGTGATATTAAATATAAAGACATTGCTCATATCTTTGGATGTCTTTATAATTAATAATCATTGATATTAAACTGTACGTACAGTTTTGGTTCCTAAAAACCAAAAGAATAACCTGCAGAATCACATAATAGGTATACTCAATACCAGTAAAGCTGTTGGACTGATTTTTAAAGTCTTTATCCAGTTAGTCTATCACATAACTAACTTCAAATGGTCACTGCCTTCCTTTGATATTCATTTACTTTGAAGATCAGCATATGTTGTGCCACAACTTTGAAACTCTTTCCGCAATAATACCATAATACTTCTTTTAATGGAGAAGGAAATAGGAAACACATGGTTTTAGTTGAGCACAAACTTCTGATGGTAGTTGTTTTTGTTTTTAATTTTAGTGTGTTGTTTTGAACTATTTGAAGCCTCTGAAATACGCAACCCTGACAAAAGATCAGTGGCCTTTGCACCTGGGGCCTGAGGAGTTCCTTTCTTAGAAATCCCACTCAGCACAGTGGCAAGACAGAACCAGCAGAACCCCTGGGCCTAAGTTACACACTCAGGACACCCAAGTGCCCACATCACTGACCATAGTCTAGGAGCCAAGGACAGAGCTGGGGGAGGACACTGAGAAAATTATGGAGAAAACAATGATTGAAAGAGGTGAGCATTTCTTTAGAAAATGTTAGCAGGCGTCTTTGAGGATGAATCTTTGAAGACATCAGGTTTCTATAGTCACAAAAGTAATTGAGAACTGAATTAGTGTGAAATGATAATAATGAATAGGATTAATAAAAACTCTCAACTAGTATAGATTAAAACAGTATATCAAAAACCCCTTCAGAAGCCAGGAACTCTGTAGGGTAAACTAGGAAAAACCCCAATAAAAACAAACCTTTGCCTACAGGGTTACAAACAAGTATCTGTCTAGCTGTAGTGCCAGTGAGGATGATACAACAGAAAGGCATCACCTTCTGGGGTTGGCCAATCTGCATTCACACTTGTTGTGTGCCTAATTCTCCAGCTGAATAGTAAAGTGGTCCCTCATCTTGAGGAAAAGAATATGGCCAGAAACTGAGCCACTTGTACATATTGTGTCTGAGAACCGAGCTTGCCTTGTAACAAGGGGACAAAGCCTGTGCTGGGACCCTGGAATGTTGAAGAAATAATTACTCATGATACTTGTAAGGCTGAGTTTACTCAAGAAGTGTGGGCTGATACAATGAGGTTTTGTAGTTGGGGAGAGAGACTGGGCTTGACTTCAAATACAACAAGGAAAAGTGGAAATTTATAGGCAAGGAACAAGGTGGGAATCTGTGGATAGAAAACCAGTAAGCAGTAAAGTCAAGAGTGGGGAGTTCTTGCTAAATGAACCTAACAAGTGTCTGCTGAAGGTGAGCCAGGGTGATCAGACATCACCTAGGAGACGGTGGAGAATGAGGAACTCAATCAGATATCACAGGTGATCAGATTTCAAGGATGGGGATTCTGACTAAACTGGCTTAGCAGGATTCTTGCTAGAATTGGACTCTGCAGGGAAGGATGTTGGAGCTCAAGTTTGGGCCTACGTTTTGTCAAGGAACCACAGAGGGTCTGTGGTCCCATTCACTGACCTTGACTGGAGCAGTTCCTAGGATATGCAGGAAGGAAGGAACCAGGGCTGGGCTGGGTCTCTCAGTGTGGCCCTGCCTGGATCTTTGGGGCCCTGGCCTAAGTGCCACCAAAACTGCATACTCCTGGGATATGCATATGATTTCAGAGCAGAGGCCAACCCCTTGGGATGATTTGGGCTCTGAAAGACTCTAGGCTTCCCAAAGGCTCCTCACCTTCATCCCTACTCAGTCAGTCATGTTTCCCTTCTCCCACTCATGCCCCAGGTGTTTGCCCAGCCAGCTACTACATCTGCAAGGGTAGCTTCCAGCCAGAAACCCCCATCCAGTGGCCAGAAGCCCACTGGAAATTCTAGGCTCTACCCTGGGCTCCCTAGACACAAAAAAATCAACTGATGGTCCCAGGAACCTCCACAGACCCAGATGTGGGAAAAGAGGTGATGTAGACGGGGTGGGCTTGTGGGTGGTGGAGTGTCAGCCTGGAGCAGCTGGACCTCATGAGAAAGGACACACTAAGAACACATAGATACTGTATCTAGTGTTGTGTCAGTCGAAGATGAGGGCCAGGAAGGATAATAGAGACAGCCCCCTGGCGGCCACAGGAAGCAATTTTAGAGGTGCACTCAGGAGATCCCACTGAGGTAGGCAATGGAGGCATATGCTGCAGGTGGGAAGAACATTCCAAGTACAGTCTTTTAAGGCAAGGGTAGGATCAGGGGTGTTTGAGGAAAAGCACAGAGCCCAGCATTGATAGAATGGAGTGAGCAAAGGTATGTGGAGGTGCGAGAGAGAGACTAAAAGAGGTCTGGGGCCAGACCATGCAAGACTCCGCAAGGGACACATGCAATACTTTTGGATTTATTATGTAATCAGATGGGATGCCCTAATTTGAGGAGGAGTGACATAGTCAGACTCACATTTGAAAGGATCTCTTTGGCAGCTCTGTGAACAGGCCAGGGAATGGGGATGGACACACAGCAGTTGGTTAAGTTATTGGAGCAGAGAGAGAGAGAGACTGGTGGGTTGAGGGTCTGGATGGGTTGTCTCCCTAACTTTGTTCTTGACATTCCAAAAACTGCACAACTTCAGATGTAGGAGACTCAACGATATCCTCTGTCTCCCCAGCAGACTAAAATTTGTTCCCAGGACTTTCCCTGTAACACACTTTTCTGAGGATTGAGAGAGAACAAATGTATATCTCACTGGGAAGTTATCTGACAATAGCTTCATTTTTTCCATAGTTATAGCCACTAGTTGTGGTTGCAATTTTATAGCTGTGAGGTTATTTGTTGTGTGTATGGTTTTTGTCTTGGACTATATGTTTCACGGAAGTAAAAGAATTAGAGTGGGGTTACCACTGTAACCCCAGTTTTAGCACAGTGCCTGACACACCAGTTCCTCAAATTGCAATGGGTTCCTATATGTGTGGTAGTGAGAGAGAGAACACCACAAAGAGAAAGACATTGAATACATTCTATAAGTAGAAACTTTGTTGTATTATCCCCATTTTTCCCTTTAGACTTTTGATTTTCTTATTTCTTTTTATCTACTCTGTAGTGATCTTTTCCTTACATCCAAAAGAATGAGAAAAGATTTCTAACTAGCATCAATTCAAGTTCTAAAGAGCCTCTTGATGAAGGTGAAAGAGGAGAGTGAAAAAGCTGGCTTAAAACTCAACATTTAAAAAACTAAGATCATGGCAAATAGATGGTGACAAAATGGAAACAGTGGCAGAATTGATGGTGAACTGTAGTGTTGGAGAAGACTCTTGAAAGTCCCTTGGATAGCAAGGAGATCAAACCAGTCAATCCTAAAGGAAATCAACCCTGAATATTCATTGGAAGGACCGATGCTGATGCTGAAGCTCCAATACTTTGGCCACCTGATGTGAAAGCCAACTCACTGTAAAAAACCCTGATGCTGGGAAAGATTGAGGGCAGGAGAAGAAAAGGGCTATGGAGGATGAGATGGTTGGGTGGCATCACCGACTCAATGGATATGAGTTTGAGCAAACTCAGGGAGATAGTGAAGGACAGGGCAGTCTGGCATGCTGCAGTCCATGGGGTCACAAAATCAGACAGGACTTAGTGACTGAACAACAACAACAAACTCAATACCCTGGTGGGGAATTGATAGTGAGGGAGGCTATGTGTGTGTGTGTGTGTGCAATGGGTGTATGGGTGTCTTCTTAATTTTGCTCTGAATCTTAGACTTCTCCTAAAAGATAAAAAATATTTAATCACAATTTATTCCTGAGAACATACTAGATACTTTCTCCTTCACAAAAACATGAGACTGACACTAGGGCAGGGACACGACTTTTTCTGAGTGTCTCCAAGTAAAGGTCAATCACTTACATCTAGTTACTGAGTAGAAAACTATTTTACACTTGTTAAAATGCAAATTTACTTTGGTGTAATTTATGTCACCAAAAGACATTGGAAGATTCTTTAATTTTGGATTAAACCTTATTCAGTTTAGTAAACATAGCTAGTATGTGTGGTCTTCTTTAGAAACTTTCAAGCATTTCTTACACAGTGACCCCAAAGTTCCTGAAGTTTTTCTATGAAAAAGCAAAGAAAAATAAGTGTTGTAATTTAGATAGATCTTGGATATAGTCTGACTCTCCTATGTCTTCCTTTGCATATGGTGGTAAAGTCACTGAGAAGTGACAGCCCCCCACACCCCCTCTCCACACACACAAATTGAAAGGATGACAACTCTTTTTTGTTTGACCCAAATTTCCAACTTCTTTGGCCACAGAATCTTTTTATAAATCAGGATTCTTTATCGTCTACTTTGAGAGCTTTTGCTCTACCATATATAACACAGCATTGCTGAATTACTGCAGCCTCCCCAGTAGAAGGTGATTCTAAAATGGAAGATTCACAGGAAAGTGAAGAGTGAATGACATTATAAGAATTGTTTTTTTTTCTTTTTGCATTAGAAATGGTTTTCAAATTATATTAGACCTAAATAAGCATATTTGACCTTCTTACTGCTTTAGTAGAACAATTGCACTTTGAAGTCATTTTGGATGAGATATTTGTTACTAAGAAGATGTCATCAAAGGACATGAGCACTACTAGTGTGTGGCTGCCAACCTTCCCCCCTCAGCTCACTCCTTTCAGGGCTCTTCCAGCCTGGACAAGATGATCTTTAGTTCTGTGACTCTACGAGATTACGTGAATCTATGGAGAGTGACTTCTGCATGTTACCAACTCTCAGAGGCTTTGGTCCTTAAGATAAAATGGTATCTAATACCGTCATTGCTTCATCTTGGGTCCCTGGGACCTCTGGTCAGATTGAGTTGGCTATAAAACTAAGACCAAAGTTACAGAAAAAAAAATTAATGTACTTTGTTATTTGAGCAAGATGATTTTCACATTGGTTATCTACTTCTATGCTGAGATTGTAAGAGGCACTGATAAATATGACTTCAGCATGTGTGTACTGTGTCCTATCAAACAGAGCTGGTTCACAATATAAAACCCCTCAGTTAGAGATGATGTCATGTGTCTATCTGGATAGCACGAGACAGCAGCTCCCCACATTGTCCTGAGCCTGAGAAAGAGATCCATGGCTTGAGGGCCTACATGGCAGAAACACACAAGGCTGGGGGACCCACAACAAAATACGAAGGAGGAATACTACTCATCAGGCCCAGATGCATTGTGTCCTTCATTCACTGTTCGTTAGTGAAAATTCTTTTAGACAAATACAAATTGTTGTTCCAAAATAAATATAGTGTTGGACCCTCTCCGTACTAGAAAGTTAGCAGGACCAATATTTTTCTGGCATCTCTGTTGGATGAAATTTTATCATTGAAAAGTCTCAGAAAAGAATTTCTTGTGCCAATGCCTTCCCTGAACTAGTCAAAATGTCATCTGGTCCCCAATATTGAAGAACTCACCGGCAGGTAAACAGGTGGTTGAATGTGATTTAATACCCATGTAAATAAAACTGATCATATTTATTATCTGAAGGAAAATACAGCTAAGCCTCACAGCAGTGATAACAGACATTGTTGTCTCTCTGTGAGATCCCGTCTCCTCTCAGCCTTAAAGCACCTTAGTGGAAAGGTGGGGTGTGTGGGGTGTGTTAGTCACTCAGTTGTGCCTGACTCTTTGCAACTCCATGTACTGTAGCCCACAAGGTTCCTCTGTCTGGGGAATTCTCCAGGCAAGAATACTGGAGCGGGCAGTCATTCCCTTCTCAGGGCATCTTCCCGACCCAGGGATTGAACCAGGGTCTCCTGCATTGCAGGCAGATTCTTTACCATCTGAACCACCGGAAGGACAAAAGTCTCAATTCTGGGAATGTCCTGTGCTTCTGCTGCTTCTTCTCTGAAGTACCCAAAGCCTTGCTCTCCACACAGAAACAGTTTCCACTTATCAGAGGTATAGGAGGGAATCATGATCTTGTCAGATGACTCTTAATTCCAATGATGTGGCTTTTAATTTTCAACATTCTTTCTGTTCCTAAGGTTTTAGAGCTTTTCACTAACCCATGAGGAACATCTAGAAAAGGTCAGGTGACTTTGAATGGTGATCCTGAAATATAAATACTTCAGCTAAGTATGTCCTTAAGGCTGATTTTTTTTTTTCCTTAAGGAACTTTCTCTCTCCTTTGTGATATCAAAATAGAGAGCTTAACTTAAAAATACACAAGCGAAGTCCTTTCTAAATATTGGCATTTTCACAGCTGATTCTTAATATTTTCTGGTTTTTGTAAAGAAGGAAGAAAAAGTGGTAAATATCCTTTTAGGTAAGTGCCAATATTACATAAATAAATAGAGCCAAGCCTAAGTCTCTAAATTTCCAAGTTATATAAAATTTTATAAGCTTGTATCATAACTCTTTCTCCTGGGGATGAGAAATTATCTTTCAAATGAACTGATAAAAGTTGGTATTAAACTTAGCTGCAAATTAAAAGAAAAATCGTAAATTCAAATGACTTTGTTGTTGTTGTTCAGTCACTAGGTCACATCCGACTCTTTGCAACCCCATGGACTGCAGCACATCAGGCCTCCCTGTCTCTCACTATCTCCCGGAGTTTACTCTAACTCATGTTCATTGAGTCAGTGACGCTACCCAACCATCTCATCCTCTGCCACCTTCTTCTCCTTTTGTCTTCAATCTTTTCCAGCCTTAGGGTTTTTTTTCCAGTGAGTCAACTCTTTATATCAGGTGGCCAAAGTGTTGGAGCTTCAGCTTCAGCATCAGTCCTTCCAATGAGTATTCAGGATTTCCTTCCGATGCCTTTACCATAACTCAAAGGCCTATCACCAACCCTAGGAGGTGAGGGATCCTAATAAGAGAAAAAAGTCTTCACTCACCCAAGCAGCACCTGGAAAGAGGGACCTGTAGAATGTGCCACTCAGTTGACCATCCTCTCCTTCAGCCCCTGCAAACTTATAGGAACCTGAGGAAGTTTCAGAGAGGTGGAGATGGAGTAGGAGTTTTAGAGAGTGCTTTCAAGGTTCTGTAAGTGCACCTCCAACAGGGAGCATCTAGGAACCAACTTTGAGAACCTGACTGAGTCTTCTCAGCATTTGAGGAACCCAAGGCATGACTGTCTGACTATCCTGGAGATGTGGGGGAGAAGCTGGCTGAAGTGCCAGGAGAAACCATGTAATAAGGAAATCTGACTCCACATTAAACCTGCATCTTTAACCTTTGTATTCTGTGGTTTTTGCTTCAGGTTAAGAATGTTGCCTATAGCCTGAAATATACAGGATAGCCCATCCTCAAGACTCTGACCCTTAAAGGGTGTAACACTTTCCCATTTATATAGAGATAACATGTTGCAGAATAGAAAATAACATTTGTGTTGTTTATTGAAACAAATGAAAATAACATTTGGAGGTTTACAAGAACATCAGTAACCTGACAGTAAAGAATTCCAACATCAAGAAGTTTGCAACCCCCAGCCATACTCCCTCCCCCTTTTTAGTATACAAGAAACCTGAATTCTGACTGGAGGAAGATGGTTCTCTAGCACAGTAGTCTGCGATCTTCTTGGTCTGCTAGCCTTCCAGATAAAGCCTTTATTCCTTGCCGCAACAACTCTTCTCTCAATTGATCAGCTTGTCACCTGGCGAGCAGCACGAGCTTAGACTTGGTAACAAGTGCTCGCCCAGTCTTGGGACTGAAGGTGTTTCCCTGCTGACTTAACGTGGCCCAGCTCGAGAGAGAGGAGGAGAGGGCAACCACACGAGTGCTGCCCAGTGATGGGGAACTGTGGGGATCGACCAGAGGAGATGCTTCCCCAGGACAATGCCCTGTGAGTATGAGGCCCCTGGAAATGACGTAAAAGGCTCACAAGAGAAAGTCCACTCTCAACCTCTGACAAGTGCAGGTGGTACAATGGTGGGCTTCCAGCAGAGCACTGCAGGTAACATGAGCCTTTCTTGCTCGTTTACTCTTCCTTCCTTCCCTCCCTCCCATTTCTGGATGAAGAGAGGTCAGAATTCAGGATGAGTAATCTAGGGAGCAGCTGAGCCTAGCGGACAGGGCTGGGAAGAAGAGGAAGCAACTGCAAGTGCAAAAGGAGAAGTTCAGGTGCTCCTGGCCCAGCTCTGCACTGCAGCATCTCCACCTAAGGTGGGCTCTTCTCCTGGAGGACAGGCTCTGCCTTGCACTGAAATGCAGCGTGGCATTTTGACTGTTACTCTGGCCTGTGAGATTTAATTGCTGAAATTAGACTTCCTCTTGTTACTGAAAATAACTAGAGGACCCCTGGATTTTACCTGAGACCTGGGGGTTCAGCACCAAGGAGCATGTATGAACAGGTAGAGAGAACAGAGTTGGCTTTGAAGCACCCAGTGCGTACAGCTTGTTCAAAGTGAAAGAAGCAATGGCTTTGGGGTTGCAGAAAGAGACATTTAAAATTAACCTACTTAATATTTAGTATTTGGAAATCTACTAAATACTGTGTGGCAAAAAAATGATTTGAAAATTATTTGAAAGAATATTCAGTTTATTTTCTCAGACAGGATTTTTAATTTTTAATACATATAAGACAGTAGGCTTTTGTGATAGAAAATTTTCATTGCTTAATTCTATAAAAATAGTTAATCGTGTATACTTTAACAAATAACAAGCAACTTGGTAATAATAATATGAAAAAATAAAAACAACAAAAGTAACAAAATGATTCAATATTAGCCATACAGTATTTTAATATTCTAACTCATTTTCCCTTCGCTGCAACTCTGTTAACTTCGAGCCCCATTTTCCAAAGAAAGGAAATGAAATTTGGAGGCTCTGAGTGACTTGCCCAAGTCGTAGAACTGGTAGGTGAAAAGTTTATCTAACTCCAGGGACCATTCTCTGCAAAATAAATTTGCACACTCTATGAAATATTTATTGACACTGGAAATAGGCATGTGATGTGTCACCAGCATAAAACTGTGGCAGGAATGAAAAGAAAAGATGGTGGTCTTACTTCTGAAGTTTAAGGGCAATATGTGAGCTGGGAGAGGTCTGTTTGGTTGCAGTGTTCATTGGAAACAAAGAGCAGAAATTGTGAAGCCACATGGAGCAGGTTGTACTGAGTGCAATTTCAGGATTCAGGGGAGAAAAGAAGAGCTGCAGACATCGTTACAGGGAGTGAGGGTGAGAAACTGGAAAGCAAAAAAATGCTTCAAGTCAGAGAGCTGTGTCACCCATGTTTGCTATGAAAGAGAGGGCATGTTCTACATCTTCATCTAATGGGTCTGGCACAGCATGATATTGTAGCTACCTGAAAGTTATTTTCTTAGGTGCCACTTGCCTATCTGTGGTACAGTGTGGTGGTGGAGAGCACAGATTGCTTATCCCTGGAGAAATTGCTCTACTGGTCATCACGGTGTGTGGACACAGCCTGACTACAGGATGAGGGAGGGTGCCACAGTAAACCTGGGTGATGGAGACGTGCTGTGCTAAGTCACTTCAGCCGGGTCCGACTCCATGCAACCCTATGGACTGTAGCCTGCCAGGCTGCTCTGTCCATGGGACAGTGGGTTTCCATGCCCTCCTCCAGGGGATCTTTCAGAGTAATACGACCTTATGCCTTCTTGGGAAATGGAACCATTCACATGGATAGAGACCAGAGGCATAATGATAAAGAAGAATCCTGTTCCAGGAATAATTATGAATCTAACTGATCTCAGAAAGGCAGTGTCAGTTATGAAGATGTTGGATCATTCAGACCTTGATGTTCCCTGCTCAGTCCGTGGTGTTAGTATGGCAGAAAGTGTAACTGTATATATGCGGGAACACTGCCAACACACTTCCTGTGGGAGCTCCTTATAAAGTAAAAGTGAACACAGCATTTTAACCTATCGAGGGGAGCTCTTCAGAATTAACATTGTAGATGACTTTTTGTATTTCTTTTCTTGTTTATTCATTTGGAAAAAAAAGTTACCCCCTGGAGTATTAAGAAGTCATCACATAATTGCACCCTCTGCTTTTTTTTTTTTCCCTAGAATGCCTGGTTCATTATAATCAGTGTGAGAACTATTTTAAATATACATCGATTCAAACCAAACTGACAATAGATCCTGAATATCATGGAGACAATCTTTTATCTGTAGATTAAAAACCACTTCATTTTCAGTAAAATGTTTTCATGTGAAAAATGCCAAAAGAAAAGGATTTCCTTTTGTTACTTTCTCCATTATCTTATTTTTTCTATTTGGTATATATACATGGTAAAAAGTTTACAGATTTTCTGTAGGTGAATCTTGTTAACAATAAACAAGTGACCATAAAGCCTGACAATACTGACAATGTTTTTATAATAGAATCCCCTTGATTGTTTCATCCAGGGTAAAGGTGCAAGTTTATGCCATGAAAATTGGACACACAACTCATTTGAGGTAACATGTGATAGATGCAGGTGCAATGATGGATGAGAATGTTGCTTTAATGTACATTATTCATTGCAGTTTTGCACAGTTTATTAAACTATGCATTGCTTCTGAGGGACAATCACATACACATGTTATCACAATAAACTATGATGGACATTTGTCTATGTTTTCAGTTTTAAGTTTGTTCAACTTAAATTCAAAGGACTGAACAATAATCAATATAATACCGTTAAGACAGTCAACTTGAAAAGCACATTTGGTACTCGCTAGGGTTATTTCTCTGGTAATATAAGGTCTTGGAGTCAGTGCTCCCACTCCAAAAGCTTAGGGCTTGAGCTCTTTATCTAGGACTGATGAGATGAAAACAACCACTTTGTTTTTCAGAACTCCTGTTGTAGTTATTTCCAAAATCTGGTGGACTACATCTTCAGTTTCTCTGCATCCAGCGTGCCTCGGGAGCCACAGTTCCTCTATATTGGCCTTATTTGTCATTTTGATGGATGTGAAGTGTAGCTCATTGTTGTTGCTATTCTTGCATTTGCTTTATTTAACATTTTCCCTTTTTAAACTGTAGATTCAGATCTGACTATAAGATTGCAGAGTTTTAGGTATTTTTTTCTCTGCAGAATTATAAATCCTTCATCAGGTGTAGGTATGAAATATAAATTGCAAAAAAGTAAATTATTCCATTTTCATTGCAAATTTAACTTTAATCCTGTTTCTATCACAGAATGACTTTCATGAACATAAACTATTATATAAAAGGTTAATTTGGTCCTCTTGCTTTAGAAGTTGGTGAACCCTCCACAAAATTTTAGTCAATAGAAAATTATATAGCAAGCTTGTGTTTTTAGTATAAAGCTAAACTGGGGCTTTCCTGGTGACTCAGTGGTGAAGAATCCGCCTGCCAATGTAGAAGACCAGATTCGATCCCTGAGTTGGGAAGATCCCCTGGAAAAGGAAATGGCTACTTATTTCAGTATTCTTGCCTGGAGAATCACATGGAGAGAGGAGCCTGGAGGGCCACAGTCCACGGGGTCATAAGAGTCAGACACAACCTAGCAACTAAACAACAGCAATGATTTTAATTATTATTTGGGAATTCTACTTTGACTAGAGTCTATATAAAAGGACAAGAAGTAAAAAAGCATAAGAAAATAGACCCTTTTTCTGCTTAAATTAACAGATTCACAGTGAGCTGGAATAGAAACAGTAGTGCTCCTCAGAAACTCCAGAGTTTTGGATTGAGATCACTGGGTGTTCTTCCACAAGCCATTCATCAGTGCCCCAAATCCTGAGCTGAAGGATCAGGGTGAGCCAGTGTGGCATTTCTCATGCCTGTTCAACTTTCTGATGATTAAGCTCTCTGTAAAGGCTAAAAGCATTCATATTTCATAAAATCCTTGAGTGAGACCTCTCATTCTCTGTGGTTCCTTCTGTTCTAGGTAGGATGATGTCATCTTTGAAGTTGTTCCTAAAGACAGAAGGTGGATGACCAGGACTAGAACATGAGCCACAACAGATTTGTGTGAAGAGAATGTACATAAGATATGTAAGGCAGAGGCTTTCTACCTCTGGGGCAGGGGGCATCAAAAACACCTGTGCAACTTTCTAAAGGGCTTAGACCCCTTTCCCTTCCTCCAAAGATGGTGTTGCCGGCAAGTGTGTCTGGGCAAAATTTCATTGGCTTTCAGATGTGTGCTGGAGAACAAATTATAGGTATAAAGTTTTTGCCAGAAGCATTCGCAGCCTGTATTTTGCAGAGCTGGAGATGACTGACCAGTGGTGCATTTTACAAGACTGCTGTTTTAAGAATTACTTCTTTGGCCATCCTGGGGGAAGACTGCACAGAAAACGGTATGCATAGAATGTTAGTTCTCTTCATCACTGAAGTTAGGATCTTAAATGCGCCCTTGCTTGTCACTCTGCTTCTCTTATGTGGTAAAGCCAGGATGTTCATTTTGAATTCTTTTTGTAGTTAGTTTGATGAAATATTCTTCTGGTTTTAGTGCTGCTGATCCCTTGTTTTAAAGCTAAAGCAATAGTAATCACTTTGTAATATATAAAAGTACTGAATCATTGTATTGTGTACAGTGTTGTGGGTCAATTAGACTTCAAAAACCAAACAGAAAAATTCCTAGAAAAAGAGATCAGATTTGAGGTTACCAGAGATGGGGGAATTGGATGAAGGGAATCAAAGGGTACAAACTTCCAGTTATAAGATAAAAAGTACAAGGGTTGTAATACGACAGGATCGATATAATTAACACTGCTGTGTGTTATATATGACAGTTGCTAAGAGAGTAATTCCTAGAGTTCACATCACAAGGAAACATTTTTTTTTCTATTTTTTTTTTGTATCTATATGAGAAAATGATGCTCACTAAACTTTTTGCGGTAATTGTTTCATGACACATTTAAATTAAATAACTATACTGTAAGCTTAGGCAGTGCTACATGTCAATTATATCTCAACAAAGCTGGAAAGACAAAAATAAAGATAAAAGGATTTGTACGTCCTGAAAAAGAGAGACCATATTGAAAACATTCACCTTAGCAACTACTGATAGAGAGACAAAACTGATTTTAATTTACTACTGATTTTTATCAAACTTTTAAGTTTTAGTTTAACAGGATCACAATTCCTTTCCCCAGTTACTAACACTTTGATTGTCTCAAATTCCCAAAAAGAAGTCCAAAATATCATGCTGTAGAATTTTTTATGACTTAGAATCTGCACTGTTTTTCTGCAAAGAAGACAGTATCACCCCAAAATGCCTCTCTTCACTCTTGGAGTCATAAATATTATGCTTTTCAGTATACTCTTGGACAAGATCTAGTACCAAGTAGTGAAGGCTCTAACTCCTTCTGAGGGCTTGCTGTGTCTTTGTGAATAAGTTGTCATTGGTGATCCATTCATTCACCAGAAGAATGTTGTTCTGATGTTTTCACAGAACATCTGATTCACAGATGAATTTCTGAACAACAGTTCCAGCCTGGGTAATACCTATGAGCTCATACTTTCTTACAATTTGGGTGAAATCCTCATTCTTCCAAAGGTTGGGATCACTGAAGGACCGCAATAAATCTGCCCTACACAGCAATGCTACCTTTGGCACACCTTTTGCTTCTGACCCCACGGATTTCTTTTGACCAAAATCTTGACTTTGTTCGGCCAACTTCCTCCTCCATTCAGGTCTGGCATAGGTGAGTCCTTCTGGTGATCACAGCTACTAGCCTCCAATTTCTCTCGATGGTGTCTGAGCACTTTAGCAGTCTCTAGCCACTCCTTCTGAAGGCTTTCCCATGCACCCACTTCCACCTACTTTGAATTCTTGGTGGCAAGATATGCAATGACAACTCGGCAATGGTCAAGGAAGAGTTTGGTGCTTCTTATATACCTTGCTGATGGGATAAATTGTGCCTTGTCTAACTATATTTTCCTATTGCATTGATGTAGTCCTTGACCAGTTCAAACAACCTGAGGAGCATGTTGATGACTGGAATAAAAAACCACAAGCAAGGAGAACCACAGCTGTCTTCTCAGAATTTTCTAGGCTAACAATGTTAAGTTGTTGGTCTAAGTGGAAAACCTTGACACGTCCTTTGTCATTCTTACGAAGGAAATTCTGTCATTCTGAAGCGTTTTTCAAGGTTGGCTATCGGAATCATTCCAACTTGTGTGTTAAAAGTCTTCTCCAAGTTGAGCTAGAACAGAGGATCTGCATCCATATTGTAACTCACACCCTCAAGGTTGACTGACGAGAATTCTTGTATCTCATTGCTTTAATTTACTTATCTTAGTTTATCAAATGGAATTTTAAAGTTGTTTTCTGGCAGTTGCCCATCCATATCCTTTGTTGATTTTTTAAAATAGGAGCTCCTTAACTTTATTGCTTTTGTGTTGTTATTTGTTGTCATCTTGTTGTTGTTGTCATCATCTTAGTAGTTCATTTGTAAGAATTTTTGGATATGCTAGACTTCGATTTATTGTCTTTTACATATGTCTCAAAAACTTACAGTGTGCTTCATATATGTTGTTCCCTGTCTGTTAAAGTGTTTTAAAACGCACTGTGGGTATCAACTGTTGTTTAAAAATGTTAATTGTCTTTAATGTTTTTGGTGTATTTATATTGTTTTCCCTATCCTTAGGTTAGCTTTGTATTTTTTTCTTACTTTTACTTTTCAGTCTATTTAGAGTTCAATTCTGTCTCCAATAACTAAATAAATAAAGAAGTGAAAAGGGAAAAAGCTTCCTTACCAGAAGACTTCCAATTAATAAATGTGGGCAGAATGAGGAAAACAGAAAATTACCATTAGAACATCACAGTTACATTGTTGCAAGCAATATCCATGGATGAATGCCAAATATTTATTAATTACTATGGTGATTGTAACATATGTCTGCAAGTTCCTTGTTATTTCTCTCCAGGAGGTGAAGGTTAATTCCCTTCTGCTAAGTGTGGGCTGGACTGTGACTGTCTTCTAATAAATAGAGAACAGAAAGGAAAAAATAATAACTTTATAGCAGAAAATGTGGGCAGACACCAATTAACCTAGTGACCTAATTAAGGTTACCAGTAATAAGTCATTTTGACATCATACATCTTCTGATAAAATGTGATGAGACAGGCAAATCACCCTTACGGTATTTTTATAAAAATAGATTCTCCCTCTAATTTTTCTAAACTCCATCTAATCAAGGGAAAACAATAGACAAACCCAAACTGAAGGACGTTTTACAAGATACCTGACCAGTATTCTTCAAAAGCATCAGGAGAAATAGGACAGATTGATAAACTGTCTGATTAAAGAAAATTTGGAAATGTGATGACTAAATGCAGTGTGTGGTCTTGAGAAATCGTGGAAAAATGGGTTACATTCATATAAACTTTAGTTGATAGTAGTGTATCAATGTTAATTTCTTAGTATTGATAAATGTCCAATGGTTATGTAAGGTAACACTAGGGGAATCTGAATGAAGGATATAAAGAAACTCTTTGTGCTCCTGGAAACTCTTCTGCAAATCTAAGTGAAATTTGTCCAAATAAAAATGTATTTCCAATTAAAAAAAATTGTTTTATAAAACCTTGCAAGTAGTATAAAAATCTCAGGGAACTTTTCATAGCATTGTGGTGTGGGAGGCATTTTGGAGACTGACAAACTTGACGAAAAAATGGTCTTTCAGTAAAAACAACAGGGCAAAGAGACATACTTTACTTAAAACCAATAGTTAATAAAACAAACAGGAGATTGTACAATACCATGCATAGAAAGGGATCTTGGATTCATAGTATCCTGGACACTCGGGATCCTGGGCACTTCCATAGGTAGAAAGGTGCTTTCAATGAGCTTGAAACAACTTCATTTCAAAGTTGTTGTGAGCATGTCTCACAGCTTTGTGCTGTCCCTGAGTGCTGGGGGTGCAAGTCAGAGTGACTCTAGTCATTGTCCACGTCTTGTCTTGAATCCTTGATTCTAAGACAATGGTCATGAAGACTGAATAGACAGCAAAGTGGCACATTAGTTTTCAGAATTTTGAGTGTTGCTGATTCCTGTATCTGTGGTGTTGCCTGTTTCCCTTTCCGGCAGCTGGGGTACTCAGAGCAGAGAAAACCACTTGAAGACAAAGTGTTGCACCTCACTTGGTTCTAAAGACCTTGTGATTCTCTGAGAGGGATGAGAAGACTAGGCAGGTGCTGTTCTGATGAAGTCAGAGGAGTATGCAGGGAGGAAGAGCTACTCTCCACCATTGTGTTCAGGCCTTACCCATCCCTCCCAATCCTGTCACAAAGGTGTTTGGGACCTTCCAGAGGGAAAGACCAGATGAGCCTTATCCCTCAGTGAAAGAGCAGGAAAATGGAACTTAGGTCACCTCTACCACACCGAAGATTGTGTGTCCCAGGTATACACTTTCTGTCTAGCTTCTACTGGGTTCTCTCCTTCTGTTGGCAGTAAACACTGCAAATGTTTTTGGAGTAAAAATCATTGTCATTTCTGAAAGCAACTGCCCCTGCAGGCTTCTTTCTCCTATTTTCTCAATCTCTAAACTGTAGGGTCATTCTTCAGATGCCTTTCAGTTATTGCAGACTTTGAGTACTCCCTTGTTAATCTATTTCCTCATAAATCCTTCTTGTAAAATCAATTTCTTCTTTTGCCCTCCTACTGTCTGCTCATATTCTTTAATTCAAACACTCATAATAATTTATTAATTCATCATACTACTTTTAGCTTCTTCAGCGTATCCTAGAAATAGCTGAAAAAAACAATTTTTTTGTATAAGCTATGGCTTGATAGGCATATTTTTCTGGTCAAATATGTGCACTCTTTATTATCTACAAGTACCCTCCTAAAAGTCTTAGTCTAGATGTCCAGCCTTGCTGTCCATTGTCTATAATATTTTTCAATATGATGTCCATTGTTTCTCAGCCTGCTTTTTATGGTTACCTGCAGGATTCACAGTAGGTAGTAAGGAGGCATAATTACCACAAACTGTATTTGTTGTTCAGTTACTAAGTCATGTCTGACTCTTTGCAACTCCATGGACTGAAGCACGGGCTTCCCTGTCCTTCACTATCCCCAAAAGTTTGCTCAAACTCATGTCCATTGAGTGAGTGATGCCATCCAAACATCTCATCCTCTGTCACCCCTTCTTCTCTTGCCCTCAGTCTTTCCCAGCATCAGGGTCTTTTCCAAAGAGTCAGCTCTTCAAATCATGTGGCCAAAATACTGGAGCTTCAGCTTCAGCATCAGTTCTTCCAATGAATATTCAGGGTTGACTTCCTTCAGGATTGACTGGTATGATCTCCTTGCTGTCCAAGGGACTCTTAACAGTCTTCTCCAGCACCACAGTTCAAAAACATCAATTCTTCAACCTTCTTCATGGCCCAGCTCTCACATCCATACATGGCTACAGGGGAAAACCATAGCTTTCACTATATGGGCCTTTATAGGTAAAGTGATGTCTCTGCTTTTTGATATGTTTGTCATAGCTTTTCTTCCAGGGAGCTAGTATCTTTTGATTTCACGACTGGAGTCACTATCCAGAGTGATTTTGGAGCCCGAAAAAGTAAAGTCTGTCACTGTTTCCATTTTTTCACTGTCTGTTTGCCATGAAGTAAGGGGACTGGATGCTATGATCTTAGTTTTTTGAATGTTGGTTTTAGGCCAGCTTTTTCATTCTCTTCTTTCACCTTCATCAAGAGGCTCTTTAGTTCCTCTTTGCTTTCTGCCATTAGAGTGGTATCATCTGCAAATCTGAGATTGCTGATATTTCTCCAAGCTGTCTTGATTCCAGCAGCTTGTGACTCATCCAGTCTGTTTCACATGATATTCTCTGCATATAAGTTAAATAAACAGGGTGACAATATACAGCCGTGATGTATTCCTTTCCCAATTTGGAACCAGTCTGTTGTTCCAAGTCCGGTTCTAACTGTTGCTACTTGACCCACATATAGGTTTCTGAAGAGACAGGTAAGGTGGTCTGGTAGTGCCATCCGTTTAAGAATTTTCCAAAATTGTTGTGATCCACGCAGTCAAAGACTTTAACATAATCAGTGAAGCAGAAGTAGGCATTTTTCTGGAATTCCCTTGCTTTCTCTATGATCCAATGAATGTTGGCAATTTGCCCCTGGTTCCTCTGCCTTTTCTAAACTCCCCTTGTATGTTTGGAAGTTCTCAGTTCATATACTGCTAACACTTAACTTGAAGGATTTTGAGCAAAACCTTACCAGCCTGTGAAATGAGTGCAACTGTTTGGTAATCGGAGCATTCTTTGACATTGCCCTTCTTTAGGACTGGAATACTGACCTTTTCCAGTCCTGTGGCCACTCTTGCGTTTCCCAAATTTGCTGACATATTGAGTGCAGCACTTTAACTGCATAAATCTTTCAGGATTTGAAATAATTCAACTGGAATTCCATCACCTCCCAGCAATCTTAGTAGTAAAATGCATTAAACTTTATCCATTTATTTTATCTATGTTGTCACATGAAGCAATGGTTTGTTCCTTTTGTTAAAGAATAGTACTCTACTGTATGGAGGTACCATACTTTGTTAATCCACTCACCTGTTGAAGTACTTCTGGATTGTTTCCACTTTTGGGTGGTTGTGAAAGAAGCTAGGTTGGAACCAATGAAGGTTGGTTATCCCTGCACATTCACCTTCCCTACTGGCCCTCCTGGCCACCAGCTGTATCTGAAGGACGAAAGATAAAGGGAAATACGGTTTTACCCTATCTGCTTCCTTGCCCCTGAGGGGAAAAGCAAATGGGCTGGGAAAAAAAAACCTTAGAGGATAGCATCAAAATCATTTACTGCTCATATAATGAAAGCCATGGCAAAATGTGAAGGTTGAATTCTCCTTCATAAGGTGAGAAAAATCAGTCAGAAAATAGAGACATATTGTAAATTAAGACTTAGAGATTATTGACTGAGGTATATTGGAGGAATGCCTCGGTCATACTTTGCTGTATTTCTATCCTTTGGAAAAATTCTCATTAAAAATGTCCCTCAAGTCCTCAAATTCTCACAAACTGTCCAAGAAGTTAGTTCTGGTTATATTTCCTTGAGTTAAGTGTGGATACAGGGTAATGAGAAATAAAACGTTAAAGTTAAGAAATAGCATAGGTAAAAAAGCAATAATGTAGGACAACAGAGGATAGTTACATATAGGTCTTGAACTAGAAAGTAATCCAAGTTCTTAACTCATTTATTCTGATGCAATTTAATAAAGGACTGAGAACTCTTCAAAAAGTTATAGAGAAATGAGATACTGCAAATTAAATTTACATTGGAAATGTTAGCACATTTATCCAATATATATCCACAGGATATTCTGCACTGAGTAAATCTTAAGGATGGATTTTTGATTTTGTAAATTAAAACACTGATTCCCACTTAAACTGGATAGTTGGCCTTAAAAGTTGAAATCTGTGACTCAAATGAAATTGTCTCCAAATCTCCTCCTCCTCCTTGTCTTCTAGTGTCCACTATATATTCCCCAGTGCCACCTCTGATCTTTGTTTTCTCTCATATGTTGACCTTGCCTTCTATCTCTCCCGTTCATTCACAACACATCAGTTATTATTACAGTGGGCAGTTAGATGTATGGTTCTTGGCCCATAATTCTATCATGTCTTCATTCATTTTGAAAACCTCCACTGACTCCCTTTTACCTGGGCAATGAACCTGGATGTACTTGACATGCAAGGCCCTCTACACTCCAATCCCAGATATTTCCTAAATGCACATTGTACCCCACACTCCAAGCAAATCAGTTATTGAACTCGACCAGCAGTCATCAAAAGTCACTGCAGGAAGCACTCTGCCACTGTTTCTATGACTGGTTATAACATCTGCTTAGAATGGCTCTTTCCTACCTGTACATATTCAAATCCTCTATATATTTCAAAATGCAGTTTGCCATAAAGGCTATTGTTATGGACTGTAGGAAATAAAACTGTACAATATGAGCCAAAGCAGTAGTTCTTATACATGTACCACCTTGTGAACTCCATCTCCAGAATCAGATCATGCACATCTGTGTCTTTTAAATATCTTTCTTAAGCGATCCTATTAACCCCAAATTCAGCCCTGTGCAGGCTCTGTCGGTGTTTGGGAGGCACTGGGTTAAAAATAAGAGGATTTGATCGATGGCACAGGTGTTCACATCAAAACTTTTGGGACTGAGTACTTTCATGAGTATATAGGGAACAGAGTAAGCTGACTTATTTACTTTGTATTGAAGCTCCAATACTTCGGTAACCTGATGAGAAGAGCTGACTCATTGGAAAAGACCCTGATGCTGGGAAAGATTGAGGGTAAGAAGAGAAGGGGACGACAAAGGATGAGATGGTTGGATGGCATCACTGACTCAATGGACATGAGTTTGAGTAAACTCCAGGAGATGGTGAAGGACAGGGAAGCCTGGCAGGCTGCAGTCCATGGTGTTACAAAAAGTTGGACATGACTTGGCGACTGAACAACAGCAAGTAAATTTCATATCAAAGTAGGAATATAAAAGCGCTGATAAAGGTAACAAGAAAACCCTGCAGCTTAAACTGTACTTAATAATGAAAAACTGAAAGGTAAGGAAACAGGCAAGGATACCTGCCCTCCTGATTCTTATTCCATATTGTACTGGAAGTTTAGCAGTTTCAATAAGTCAAGGAAAAAATTTTTGAAAAAGGAGGAAATAAAATATTCTGTTTGTGGACAACATGATTGTCTATGTAGAAAATTATTATTGTTTAGTTGCTGAGTCATGTCTGATTCTTTTGTGACCCCATGGACTGTAGCCCACAAGACTCTTCTGTTAATGAGATTTTCCAGGCAGGAATACTGGAGTGGGTTGCTGTTTTCTTCTCCAAGGGATCTTCCCAACCTTAGGATTGAATCCACATCTCTTGCACTGGCAGGCAAATTCCTCACCACTGAGCCACCAGGGAAGACAGAAAGTTCCTAGGACTCTACAAAAAAGTTCCTAGAATGCAAAAATGAGTGAGCAATATTGCAAGTTAAAAGTCAACTTGAAAAAATGAATTATGCTTCTATATTTGAAAGAGTATTATTTAAAGTATTATATATATAATATAGTATTATATTATATTAAAGTATTATATTATATATATAAGTGATTTATATATATATATATATAATTCTTAACCAGAGGTTCATAATGTCTGAAGGCATTTTTGATTGTCACAATTGGGGGTATGCATACTGCTGCTGCTGCTGCTGCTGCTGCTAAGTATGCATACTACTGACACCTAATAGGTAATGCCAAGGATGACACTAAGCATTTTGTAATGCTACAGGGTAAGCACTCATAACATAGAATTATCAAGCCCAAAATGTCAATTGTGTTGGGGCTGACTAACCATAGCAAAAACCTAATGAAATATGCATAGGATCTATATGCTAAAAACTGTAAACACAGATGAAAGCAATCAAAGAAGGTCTATAAATAGAGACACATACTGTGTTCATGTATTGGAATATTCAATACAGTTAAGATGTCATTTATCCTCAAATTCATCAATAGGTTTAATGCAATCCCAAACAAAATAGTGACATAAATTTTTATAGATAAGACAAGTTGATTCTAAAATCCGTGTGAAAATTTAAAGCAGGGGTCACCACACTACAGCCCTCCAGTCTAATTGGCCCTGCAATCTGTTCTTATATGGCACATAAATGAAGAATAGATTTTATGTTTTACAATGTTAGGAAAAAATCAAAAGGAGTATATTTTATAAGTTAAAATTATTTGATATTCATATTTCAATGATCATAAACAAACTTTTATTTGAACACAATCAATCATACTCATTTATTATGAATTGTCTATGGCTATGCCAGGCAGCTATGCCCTGATAGCTGCACTAGGTTTTGGCCTCACCTTTTGAAACTGAAGTCAAGTGGACCTGTTCCCCCACCCCATCCCTGCTCTCTGGTCCTTGGGTGGGTATGGCAGCCCTGATGATCTCTGAAGTATCTTCAGAGTCCTTCCTCCCTTGTCTTAAAGAGTTATGCGTATTCATAGCTGAATATGGTCAACCATGTAGGGTCTAAGAAGCCTGGCAGTTTTCCTTCATTTTGTCTTATTTCCCCAGCTTGCAGTACTTCCATTGGCATAATTCCGTATCTACTCCTGGTTTTTATTAAGATGATTAAGTCCCTGGTTCTCACCCACTCTATTCTCCTTATCAAAAAGTTGGTTTGCCACATTGTTAGTGTCCCTTCCCAAACAAAAATTTTTGTGATATGAACAGACTGATAATTTCTGGTTCCTTTTTGCTTAACAATTCCATCTGCAATTTATCTGTCTCCTATCCATTTTACTATAAGCAGCCAGAAAGACCCAAATGACTCATTCAACACTTCGCTTAAAAATCTTTTCAGCTAAACATCCAAGTTCATTGCTTGAAAGTTCTACTTTCTACAAAATGCTAGAGCACAAACACAGTTCAACCAATTTATTTGCCATTTTATAACAGGGATAAAAGTTGTAATCATTGTCCAATAACATGTTTCTCACATCCATCTGAGACTTCATCAGAATGGCCTTTACTGTCATGTTTCTACCAATATTCTATTCACAGTAATTTAGGCATTTGATTGGATGGCATCACTGACTCAATGGTCATAAGTTTGGGTGAACTCTGGGAGTTGGTGATGGACAGGGAGGCCTGGCATGCTGCGGTTCATGGGATCTCAACGAGTTGGACACGACTGAGCGACTGAACTGAACTGAAGAAGATGAAAACTTTCTCTACAGCTCTCTTTTATTTCTGAGCTTTTACCAGAATCATCTTTGGAAGTCTGTTCCCAGCAATCTTGACTTTGCTAGCATGCACTTCAAAAGTCTTCCAGTCTCCACCCATTCTCCAGTTCCAAAGTCATTTCTACATTTTTTACGGTATTTTGTTACAGCAAGACCCTTACCTCTTGGTAAACAATTTCTGTCTTATACAATTTAGGCTGCTATAGTGGAATACCGTAGAGTGAGAAACTTATAAGAAACACACATCTTTCATTGCTCTCTGTAGTCTCAGTACATGGGCATAATCTCTGTGCTCCAAGAGTGTGTCTTTGACCCAGATGCTCAGGTCAGGCAAGATTGGGATGGATGGTCTCCTGAGACCCCTTAGTTTCTTTAGTGAACACAGAGACCCATCTACAAAAAATTAAATCACCAATTCCCACTTTCCAAATGCTGTCATATTCAGACATTGGCACTGTTGATTATGAGTATGCCAAATGCAGAAAGCTGTGCTAAAATGGTAAAGAAATGAACTGGAAGCATTTTGGAAGTAAACATACCAAAATAACTCATCTACTTTAAGAGGGTTAGAATGTCAAAGGACTTATATTTTCTCCTACACACATTTTTAAAATTCCATAATTTTTATAACATACATTACTTTTGAAAATAAAAAAGTTAATTTAAAAAATTAACAGTGGATTCCTATACAAAATCAGACTTCCAATGTTCAACATACTTTTTGTTTGAGTATGTAATTGTCATTTTCATGTGGGTTGTGGCCCATGCTCTATTACAAGATTTGATTTATCCCATGGGGTCAAAGAGAAAATAGAAATTCCATCTGTGGGCAGCCAAGAATCCTAGGAATGTCCCTTTTCTTTTGGAGCCTCTGCCATGCACAATGTCATACCCACGTCATCATTCTCTTATTAACTAACATTTGTGCAATGTTGCACAGATCTTGACAGCACTTTCTGTGACTCACTCATGCCAAAACAAACCTGGTTCTGCACTAATTCTACAAAAGGCTGTCCTGTTGGCAAGCACATTCATATTATTAATTCATTCAACATCAGTGGTTATCTAATTTAGGCAATAAATAAATGAGAAAAGATAAAACCAATTTCTTGGCTCAGGGCAAGGAATGAGAAACATACTCCATTAGAGTAAGCATAAATATAAATATGGATACATATTTGTTATATTTATGCTGCATACCAATAAATAATACTCTGCATCTGCAGTGGTTAATGACTCCTAATTTGTAGTATCACTGTTGGTTTCTCTCCACTGAGAAACCAGAAAAGACCTTCCTCACAGTGGTTTTAAGATTCATTTTTGTTCTAGAGTTCACACTCGCTCTGCTGTACCACTCACCCTTGTGTGTAGAAGGTGTTGTTGGCACCTGCATTTCCATAATGCTAAGGGTTTATTGCTACAACTCCCAGGGCTCTGAAACTTTCTCTGCCTATGAAAGAGCCTGTCTAGCTTATATATATATGGAAGATCAGAAGTGCCAGGAAATTAATGTCCCTGGGTTGCTGTCTCATTTCTCAGTCAATGACACAACTAGTGGTGCAATACTCCAGCTACTTCATCCTTCAGCTGGGACAACTCAGGTGTGTTGTCCTTCAGGGACCCCTGTGTGACCGAGCCATTTCTCATAGTAGCCACCTGCTCATCTGTGCATCCTGAGTTGCCTTCCTTTCTTCCCTCTCAATTCGTTACATCCCCTTCTCATGCTTCTTTGGAACTATCTCCCTAATATTCCACCCACCCTCATATGCTGATCTCGTACTGCTTGGGAGAACATAGGCCTCTCTGGTCCCAAGCAGGTCTGGTTACTGTGGCTGCCATGGGTATTCAAGACTTTAACACCCATTTCAGAGATGGCTTTGTCTCTGTTTCTGTGGATCCTCAAAGTTTAGTCTTTAGCTTTAGCCACCTGATGTGAAGAGCTGACTCATTGGCAAAGACCCCGAAGCTGTGGAAGACTGGAGGCAAAAGGATAAAGGGGCAGTAGAGGATGGAGATGATTAGATAGCATCACTGACTCAGTGAACATGAATTTCAGCAAACTCCAGGAGATAGAGGAGGATAGAGGAGCCAGGTGTGCTACAGTCCATGAGGTCACAAAGAGTCAGACATAACTTAGTGACTGAAAAACAACAACAACAACAAGAGAACTTTATTTTATTGACATTTAAAACTCCATTTTGCCGCTATATCTAAAATAGATAAGCAAGAGGGACCTACTGTATGGCACAAGGAACTTTGCTCAATGTTATGTGGCAACTCGGACGGTAGTGAATTTGGGGGTGAATGGATACCTGTATAGGTGTGGCTGGGTCCCTTCGCTATTCACCTGAAACTATCACAACATTGTTAATCAGCCATACTCTAATAAAAAAAAAAGTTTAATAAAAAATTAAAAATAAATAAACTCTGATTTACTCAATAAAGTTTCAAAATACCTGTTGGTGGTCTTAGTCCAGCAGCGGAATCCTTGGTGGTCAAGCATGCAGTGTTTTCTTTCACTCCCTCAACTTCCCCTGAGTCCATAGTTCAGTGGTGGAACTTCTAGCACAAAGAGATGGCCAGATTAGGTCCACATGACCAAGCTCCCACCCAGGATTGAACTGGAGGTGTGTTTTGATGTTTGCAGTAGTTTGCTATCAATAGTTCCCCAAGTGAATGCTGTTCAGTATCTAGAATTTGATAGAGGAACCCCAGATCTTCTGACTCCTTAATCCTATTTGGTGGACATGGTTTTAAAAGTCTTTCTGGAGTTAATGTTTGAATCATGACCCAAATATATATCACTCATATGCAGGAATAGGCTGAATAAGACTGCTGCTATTGATGGGACTTTGTTATCACCTAGCAACACGCAAGTATCTGTGACCACAGGCATTATCGAGTCAGGAATAACTGAAAGTCAGGTGATGCTGGTGTTATATGAAGAATATAAGGATGTAAGGAAATTACTCTGTATTGGTTGCATCTTGGGGAGACACAGCCTGCTTCACTACTTCAAATCTCATTCACATTTACTGTTGCTAAAACAAGACTCCAGTTCATTAATGCCCTACTGTTTGCTAGATTTCTTCTAACCAAGGACTATTCAAACATCTCACAGGCAGGACTCCCCGCTGCTGCAGTTTTAAATAATGAACACACAAATGGTTTTATCTTCCCATTTGCTAAAGATTTTATAGTCTTTTCCATGGTAAATAAAAAGACTTCTAATTTTTTCATACTTTATAGCATAAAAATACATCACTATGGAGTTGACAGCAAGAGATTGGTATTATTGACCAAAATTTCTGTTATTTATACTATTTTCTTTTAACTGAACAGTCCTTTACTAATCAATGTCTATGATACATGAAGGGGATAAACTATTTTTGGCCCATATCAATTTTTTGTTAGCACTTTAGTGAAGATACTTGGGAGTTTTGAACATCTCATATTTTGCTGTTCATATCCTCTTTTGGTAATCTTTTAATATCTCCCTTGATATCTAATTTTCCAGCACTTTAATCAATGTCTGTCATCTTCCAAATCCATTTACAAGTGATTAATCACTTTCTTTACCAGCTAGAATTCTAAACAGCCACCAGTCAGTGGTCACTGAAGCTTTTAATAAAGGACTTGATCAATATTTGTTGTATCAATGAATAAGTCAATTGATAACTCAGAGCACTACTTTTCTCTAAAGTGACCTCTGACTCATTAAGGACATATTATTTTCTTTATTCTTCAGGGTGAATATTTCTTGCATTGTACTCTTCATTTAATCTGTGCATGCATGCATGCTAAGTTGCTTCAGTCATGTCTGACTCTTTGCCGCCCCATGGACTGTAGCCCATCAGACTCCTCTCTCCATGGAATTCTCTATGCAAGAATACTGGAGTGGGTAGCCATCCCCTTCTCCAGGGATCTTCCTAACCTGGGGATCAAACCCGAATCTCCTGCATTGCAGTCAGGTTCTTTACCATCTGAGCTACCAGGGAAGCTGTGCGTATAATTTAACTATTAAATTTTCTAAGTCATTATAGATAATGTACTGAACTTGCACTCTACTCTAAAATAACTATGCAAACATAACAAGCCAATTAATGAGTTATTCAGTTCAGTTCAGTTCAGTTGCTCAGTCGTGTCCGACTCTTTGCGACCCCATGAATCACAGCACGCCAGGCCTCCCTGTCCATCACCAACTCCTGGAGTTTATCCAAACCCATGTCCATCGAGTCGGTGATGCCATCCAGCCATCTCATCCTCTGTCGTCCCCTTCTCCTCCTGCCCCCAATCCTTCCCAGCATCAGGGTCTTTTCCAATGAGTCAGCTCTTCGCATGAGGTGGCCAAAGTATTGGAGTTTCAGCTTCAACATCAGTCCTTCAAATGAACACCCAGGATTGATTTCCTTTAGGATGGACTGGTTGGATCTCCTTGCAGTCCAAGGGACTCTCAAGTGTCTTCTCCAACACCACACTTCAAAAGCATCAACTCTTCAGCGCTCAGCTTTCTTCACAGTCCAACTCTCACATCCATACATGACCACTGGAAAAACCATAGCCTTGACTAGATGGACCTTTGTTGGCAAAGTAATGTCTCTGCTTTTAAATATGCTATCTAGATTGGTCATAACCTTCCTTCCAAGGAGTAAGCGTTTTTAATTTCATGGCTGCAATCACCATCAGCAGTGATTTTGGAGCCCAGAAAAATAAAGTCTGACACTGTTTCCACTGTTTCCCCATCTACTTCCCATGAAGTGATGGGACCAGATGCCATGACCTTAGTTTTCTGAACGTTGAGCTTTAAGCTGCTTTTTCACTCTCCTTTTCACCTTCATCAAGAGGCTCTTTAGTTCTTCTTCACTTTCTGCCATAAGGGTGGTGTCATCTGCATATCTGAGGTTATTGATACTTCTCCCGGCAATCTTGATTCCAGCTTGTGTTTCTTTCAGCCCAGAGTTTCTCATGATGTACTCTGCATATAGGTTAAATAAGCAGGGTGACAATATACAGCCTTGATGTACTCCTTTTCCTATTTGGAACCAGTCTATTGTTCCATGTCCAGTTCTAACTGTTGCTTCCTGACCTGCATACAGGTTTATCAAGAGACAGGTCAAATGGTTTGGTATTCCCATCTCTTTCAGAATTTTCCAGTTTATTGTGATCCACACAGTCAAAGGCTTTGGCATAGTCAAGAAAGCAGAAATAGATGATTTTCTGGAACTCTCTTGCTTTTTTGATGATCCAGCGGATGTTGGCAATTTGATCTCTGGTTCCTCTGCCTTTTCTAAAACCAGCTTGAACATCTGGAAGTTCACGGTTCACGTATTGCTGAAGCCTGGCTTGGAGAATTTTGAGCATTACTTTACTAGCGTGTGAGATGAGTGCAATTGTGCGATAGTTTATTCACATTAAAATATTCCTCTATTTTGCTAAGCAAATGAAAGCAATCCTGCTTTGTTTATAGCTCATAGAAACAAATTAATAGTTTATTTTTAAACCAGTTAGATGTCAGATTACAAAGATGAGAGAAAGATGGTGTAGAGGGACTTTTGCAATAATGTGTCTGTGCCTAGGGTGGAAGTACTACGATTTAAAAAAAATGTGAGAGGTCAAGAAAAAGAAACAAAACAGGAAGTGATTCATTACAGGGACAGAGGCATTTGAAAAACTCGAATGTTATTTGTTTAACTTGTGCTTTGGGAGAATTAATAGTTACAAATTATTGGGAAAATGTAGATGATATCGTTATTTAAATTTTTTCCATTTTTATTGAGATATAATTAACATATAGCACTGTATAACTTAAGGTGTATAGCATGTAGATTTCATTTACATACATCATGAAGTGACTATCACACTGAGTTTAGTGAACATCCGTTATCTCATATAGATAGAAAAATTTTTCTTGTGCTGGGAATTCTTCAGATTTACTCTCTTAACAACTTTTATATATAACATATAGCAGTCTCAATTATATCTATCATGTTGTATATAATGTTCCTAGTATTTAAATATCTTATAACTGGAAGTTTGTACCTTTTGAACACCTGTTTCAATCCTTCTCCCCCACCAACTCTGGTAATCATAAATCTTATCTCTTTTTCTAGGAGTTGGTGTGTTTGTTTATTTGTTTGAAGTATAATTGACCTATGACACTATGTTAGTTCCTGTTATACAACATAGTTATTCAATATTCCTATATACATTTCAATAAGCCTAGCTACAATATGTCACACTAAAAAGATATTACATAGTTTTATTGACTTTATTGACTATACTCCCATACATACATTTCATATTTGTGAATCATCTATTTTGCACCTGGAATTTTGTACCTCATAATTCTCTCATCTATTTCCTTCCTCTCTCATCCCTCTCTGGTCTGTAACCTCCTGTTTGTTCTCTGTATTTAAAACTCTGGATTTTATTACTTCTTGGTTTTTTTTTTTTTGGTTCCATACATAATTGAAACCATACCTTATTTGTTTTTCTTTGACTTATTTCACTTAGCATAATACCTTCTAGGTCCATCCATGTTGTCACACATGGCAAGATTTCATTCTTTTTATGGATGAGTAATATTCCACTGTGTGTATGTACACCACGTATTCTTTATCTACTCATCTCCTGGTGGGCACTTAGGTTGCTCCCATATCTTGGCTATTGTAAATAATGCTGTAATGAACATAAGGGTGCACATATTTTTTCTAATTTGTGTTTTTGTTTTCTTCAGACAAACACCCAGTGGGCTTCCCCAGTGGCTCAGCAGTAAAGAATCCACCTGCAATGCATGAGCACAGGAGATACAGGTTCAATCCCTGCGTCAGGAAGATGCCCTGGAGAAGAGCATGGCAACCCTCTCCAGTATTTTCGCCTGGAAAATCCCATGGACAGAGGAGCCTGGCAGGCTACAGTCCATGGGGTCACAAAGAGTTGGACACGACTGATGCGACTTAGCACCCACAGGCAAATACCAAGGAGAGGAGTTGCTGGATTATATGGTAGTTCTATTTTTCTATTTTTATTTTTTTAAGGTATCACCACACTGTTCTCCATTGTAGCTGCACTAATTTACATTCTTACCCTTAGTGCATGAGTGTTCCCTTTCTTCCACATCTTGACTAACATTTGTTATTTATTGTTATTTATAACAGCCATTCTGACAGGTATGAGGTGATATTCCACTGTGGTTTTGATTTGCATTTCTCTGATGATTGATGGTGTTGAACATCTGTTTAATGCACCTATTGGCCATATGTACATCTTCTTTGGAAAAATGTACATTCAGATACTCTGCTCAATTTTTTTAATTGGGTTGTTTAGTTTTTTAATGTTCAGTTTTATGAGTTCTTTGTAGGTTTTGGATATTATTTTAATTAGGAAACAAGGGTCAGTGTTTTGTCCTTAGAGTGAAACCTCAAGGAATAACATGAGAACATTCTAATCTTCCAATATAGACCAATATGCACCATCAATCTTGCTAACAATACCTAGAAAAATACAAAGATTTTATTTTTAATGACATTGGAGCGCTATAGAAAGCATGAGAACCAGGTGAAGTACAATTGTCAAGAAAGGATGACAATTCCAGGCAAGCTGAGAGTTTCCCTACCCCTAAGGGGTATTTGCTAGTTCTGGGCATTGGCTGAGAAACCGGGCTTGGCCAAAGTCAAGGACTACCTCTGGGAAAAAGAGAAAGTGGCAAAGCTCTTGGCAGTTACATGGAGTCATACAATGGGAGTCTTCAAGGGTTTTAAGCACATTCTGGCTTTCCTCAGAAGACATTACCTGAATTTTCCATGCAAGGTGAAAGAGCTATGCCAAAACTTCTGAGAAACAGAGTAGGACTTCTGTAGCCTCAGGGTCTTTAGGAAACAAAGACCTATAGTAGTCAGGGCCTGGAAATAAGATATCCTGAGATGAGACCTCTAGGGGGAGGAGTGAGTTGACCCTGAGGCTCTATCCTTGCTTCTAGCCTGAGACTCTGTGCTACATTTGGCAGAAGACTTTGCTGGGGGACAGTTGCAGGGACTAAAGTGACAGAGTTGGGGACTTGAGGGACCTGTAACATATAGTGGGTTCTTCACTCAAGACATTTGTGAGATTTTGAAGCTGTTGTCTGGCTGGCTCAAGAGTAAGCTGTAAAGAGGATATGGATCTTCTGCAACCACTAGATACATTGGACTCTCAATTGAAAGGAACTGAGGTAAACTGAACAAAAGTAGAAAGCTCACTAAAACTGCTACCCAATCCTGATGGAGTACAACTCTGACATGTGTACAGGTGACCATCATTTAAAAAAAAGGTAAGTTTAAAATTTACCTTGCTGTCCAAGATCAAAATAACTTCATCTTCCTCACTCCTCTTTTGCATTTTCTTTAGAAAATTTGAAATTGTAAGTGCTTTTTCTACCTCTATGAGATGTATACACATTTTTTAACTTTATTTTTTAATTGGAGGAAAATTGCTTTACAGTGTTGTGTTGGTTTCTGCCATGTAGCGTTAGTCACTCAGTTATGTCCGACTTTTTGCAACCCCATGGACTGTAGCCCACCAGGCTTCTCTGTCCATGGGATTCTCCAGGCAAGAATACTGGAGTGGGTTGCCATTTCCTCTGCAGGGGATCATCCTGACTCAGGGATTGAACCCAGGTATTCCACATTGCAGGCAGCTCTAATTATATGCGTATCACCTCTTTCTAAAGCCTCACTCCTCCTGGCTACCCACCCTTTTAGGTCATCACAGAGCACTAAGCTGGGCTCCCTGTGTATACACATCTTTTTGAAAGTTAAATGAGACTCTTGCTGTTCTTACATGCTAGAAATGCCTTTCTTGGAGATTTTGGAGCTATCTCTTTGAAATACAAATAACAAGAAGCAAGTCCTCCTTGTTGTTTGTATTTCAAAGAGATGTCCTCCTCTCTTGTCCTCCTGTCTCTGGGATCTCAGGCTTAGACACTTAGCTTCAAGTTGTGACTTCTTGCTTATTGAAAAGATGACAGAAGTTCATTTTTCTTTTTGATAGATAAAGACAATTTACATGTATGCAATGGGTAGTGTCTGCCTGGTTATATAAAAGGCCTCTTTTACATATACCTCTGTGGAGCTGTTTTCTGGGTTGGCAGATTTTATTTTTAAGTATTTTTCCAGAACCTGACATAGGGAATCAACCCTCATGCTTTGTGTATAGCAAAGGAAAGCATCTTCAATAGTGGAAGATGTCACTGGGTCCTCCAATGATGGGCCAGGCACACTCTCAAATTCCAGACATGTAAAGAAGCAAGATGGTGTAACTGGTAATCATGAGAAAAAAGCAACAATAGAAACGGAATCACAGATAGTCCAGCTCTTACCTGTGGTTGACAAGGACTTTAAAATAACTAATTGAATTATGGATTTCTCTAGATATATGCCCAGGAGGAAGATTGAGATCATATTCAAAAAGATACATGTACTCCAGTGTTCACTGGAGCACTATTTACAATAGCCAAGACCTGGAAACAACCTAAATGTCCACAGGCAGATGAATGGATAAAAAGGATGTGGTACATATGTACAATAGAATATTACTCAGCCATATAGAGGAACAAAATTGGGTCATTCATAGAGATATGGGTGGACCTAGAGTCTGTCATACAAAGTGAAATAAGTCAGAAATAGAAAGACAAATATTGCATATTAATGCATATATGTGGAGCCTAGAAAAATGGTACAGATGAGCATTTTTGCAGGGTAGGAATAGAGAAGCAGAGGTAGAGAAGGCACATGTGGACATGGAGGGATGGTGAAGGTGGGACGAATTGAGAGAATATATACTGCCATGTGTAAGATAGATAGCTAATGGGAAGATGCTGTGTAGCATAGGGAGCTCAGCTTGGTGCTCTGGTGATCTAGATGGGTGATTGGCGGGGATGATGGGAGGCACATCTGTTTTGCCAAAAGTTTTCACTTTCATCTCAGATTCAAAGGATTTGTTAACAAACTAAGCCGTTTGTTATATACAGATAAACAATACAAATATTTATCAGAGAACTATCTAGTCTACTTTCAACACACTAACGTTAAAAGCAAAAAGAGAAATAAAAACAGCAGAGGAGAGCAATAGTACATAGATCATCAAATTGGATTTGCCAACATCCAGACTTAAACAGCGCTTTGAAGCTCTGGTAATAACAGTCCAGAGTTCCGACTGGGAAAACGTCCCAGGCAGTGCGTCCACTCCATGGGTGAGACTTCAGATTGCTGTCTCTCAGGCCCTTGCTTATAATCCCCATGTCACAAACCTATATCATTATTAGTTTGTGAGCAAAACTGCAGCTCTGGTATTATGTTAATTTTTTACAATCCTGTTTGCTTTGTCCTGCAAATCTTGGAATGTTGCTAAGTCCAGGGAGTAGTTGGCCAGACCTCCTTTAGGCACTTAACAAATTCCAAGATCCTCTCCTTATCTATCATGTTTTTCTTAGGACACTCACAGCAGGTATGGCTGACACCCACAACAGTATTCTGCTCTTTTGCCTCTGAAGCCTGAATAAGACAATTTAATTTTACTGACAACATCCAAGAGGGAGGGGATATATATATATATATATATACATATAACTGATTCACTTCATTGTACAGAAGAAACTAAAGTAGAATTGTTAAGCAATTATACTCAAATAAAAAAGAATAAGTATATTCATATATATGTTTAACTGAGTCACTTTGCTGTATACCGGAAACTAAAACAACACTGTAAATCAATTATATTTCAATTAAAAAATAAAAAGTGAAGTAACTGATTCATTTAAGAAATAAATGAAGAAGAGAAAAATGGAAGGTTTCTCAGAAAATTTCAGTCTATAAAAAAATCAAATGGTCATTCTAGAACTGAAAAATACAGTATCTGAAATTATGACAATGGTGAGCTTAAGAGCAGTTTGAACAGGATTGTTGAACTAGAAAGCAAATCAATAGAAAATGTCTAAAATGGATAAGAGAGTGTTGGGGCCAGTGTGAGGAAAGCAGGAGAGACTCCATCTTGAAGCCTGTCATCCATCTTAAAGACAGGATGATGTGAACTGGGCCTGAACCCTGCCCAAGAGTGAGGAAACTGTTGCTAGTGAAAACCAGGTCTCTTGGAGACTTCCCTCCCTACAGATGACAAACGGAGATTGTAGTTGAGGTCAGGCTGCCCCTGTTAGATTAACCATGGAGACATCCCCCTTGATGTATAATCATTGTCGTCCCCCCGCCCCCCCTGCCTTTAACCTTAATTGTTTGTTATCTTGGCACCTATTTGTTGTAAAACTCAATCATATACAACAAAGAGGTTGCTCACATGTAACCAGTAATGGAGTTAAGGGTATAGAACTAGGCCTCTCAGAAACATCAGAGTCCTTGTTGGGAACTGATTCCCCTTGGACCCGCTGGTGTAATAAACTGTACTCCAATGTCTTGAGCGTCCTCCTCCGAGGTGTGTTTTGAGACTCCAGATTCCACAAGAGAAAATAGGAATCAAGGAAAATAAAATCATAAGAGACATTTAAGACAGTCTCAAAATTTATAAGATGTGTATAGAACTAGGCCTCTCAGAAACATCAGAGTCCTTGTTGGGAACTGATTCCCCTTGGACCCGCTGGTGTAATAAACTGTACTCCAATGTCTTGAGGGTCCTCCTCCGAGGTGTGTTTTGAGACTCCAGATTCCACAAGAGAAAATAGGAATCAAGGAAAATAAAATCATAAGAGACATTTAAGACAGTCTCAAAATTTCTAAGATGTGTGTAATTGGTCTCAACAGAAGAAAAAATAATAAAACAAAGGCAAAATTCAAAGTATTTAAAGAGATACTAGCTGAGAATTTTCTATGATGAAAAATTTTAATACAGAGATTTTTGTTAAGTCTTAAACAGGATAAGGAAAACAATACATTGGTACTTCCTAGTCAAACTATTAAAAGTTAGTGACAAGGAGAAAATATTATATGCAGCTAGAAAATAGTCAAAGCATTGAAACATGCCTTCCATTTCTGATTGCTTTACCAAATCATTTAAAATATAATTACAAATGAAACTGCCACATAAAGAATAATCAATATTCTATTTGAAAATCATAAATATAGACTTTTAGAGGTATTTGTTCCTAATGAGTAAGATTTTTAAATTAAATTTTGAGTTTATTTTGCTCATGTAAGTATGGCTCTGAGTGCAGGATCTACAACAAAAATGGTTCCTTTGAACAAGAAGGTAAGAATCATAAAGCACAGATATTGTCAGGTGGAAAATCATAAATATGAACCTCCAAATGGAAATGTTCAGCATAAAAAGAAATATGATGCAAAATCAAAAGTGGAGGTAGAAACTGGGACTCCAGATGAATTGGAGAGTTGGAGCTATACATTTTATTTCTCTGATTTATTGTGCAAGGCATTGCTGTGATTTAAGCATTTAAAAATTTCACTGAAAAAATATATATCTCCTTAAATTGAGTTATTTATGGATGTGAATACACTTTCAAGGAAAAGCATACTATATGGCAAGAAAGGATGTGTCAATTGAATTTATGCAAATACTAATATCCTGAAGTTCATTGACTGATGTCTTTCGTATATCAGGTGTCCTCTCAAGTGATGACTACATAGGAAAACCGATGCCATTGATTCTGCCACCATCTTCCATAAAACCAAAAAGTAGGCTTCATAATGTATGGCAATTCCTCATTATTGTATTGCAACAGACACTCCCTGTAGATCAGAAAAACAGGCTGAGAAGGCTCAAGTTGGAAAGTGACCTAAATGGTGATATTGGAGAGAATTGTAACCAGGCATGTGGACTGTTTTCATCATTTCTATTGGACTGAATCTCAGGAACTTGAATGACGGAGGCATTGTTACACAAAGATCCTCAGGACCTTGTAATATCAAAGCTTCATTTCAATGCTCCCCAAAGTATTAGTGCATATATTTAAAATTTTCATTTATCACAGGGAAATTTAAAATTGATTCATAAAAAATCACAATTTTCAAGATTTCAAAGGATATGTAAAATTTGAAGTATAACATTTTACTTCTTAAATGCTGTTTTTCCTCCTCCGATTCTGCCACCTCTGTCTATGTTATCTACTATTAATGAAGTTTGTGCACATCCTGTTGGGTTTATTGATCAGTTAATACTCAAGGCATTTTGGGGGATCTGTATACACTAGCTACAGATTTTTCTATGCAGTAAACATTGTTTATATATAAATTGTAAATTTATCCAACTAATTTGTTGAAATAATTCCAATGAAACTGTGAAGGCTAAGGATACCCAAAATTTATAGTTTCGAGTCCAAAGTAAAATAGATTTTCTCCTATTATAGAGATAGGGTTTCATCAATCTTACCTACAGGTGTTTCAGTTCAGTTCAGTCACTCAGTCGTGTCCGACTCTTTGTGACCCCATGAATTGCAGCAAGCCAGGCCTCTCTGTCCATCACCAACTCCCGGAGTCTACCCAAACCCATGTCCATCGAGTCAGTGATGCCATCCAACCATCTCATCCTCTGTCGTCCCCTTCTCCTCACGCCCCCAATCCTACCCAGCAACAGGGTATTTTCCAATAAGTCAACTCTTCGCATGAGCTGGCCAAAGTATTGGAGTTTCAGCTTCAACATCAGACCTTCCAATGAACACCCAGGATTGATCTCTTCTAGGATGGACTGGCTGGATCTTCTTGCAGTCCAAGGGACTCTCAAGAGTCTTCTCCAACACCACACTTCAAAAGCATCAATTCTTCAGCGCTCAGCTTTCTTCACAGTCCAACTCTCACATCCATACATGACCACTGGAAAAACCATAGCCTTGACTAGATGGACCTTTGTTGGCAAAGTAATGTCTCTGCTTTTAAATATGCTATCTAGATTGGTCATAACCTTCCTTCCAAGGAGTAAGCGTCTTTTAATTTCATGGCTGCAGTCACCATCAGCAATGATTCTGGAGCCCAAAAAAAATAAAGTCTGACACTGTTTCCACTGTTTCCCCATCTATTTCCCACGAAGTGATGGGACCAGATGCCATGATCTTAGTTTTCTGAACGTTGAGCTTTAAGCCTTAGGAAGCATCACTACGAACAAAGCTAGTGGAGGCGATGGAATTCCAGTTGAGCTATTTCACATCCTCAAAGATGATGCTGTGAAAGTGCTGCACTCGATATGCCAGCAAATTTGGAAAACTCAGCAGTGGCCACAGGACTGGAAAAGGTCAGTTTTCGTTCCAATCCCAAAGAAAGGCAATGCCAAAGAATGCTCAAACTACCGCACAATTACACTCATCTCACATGCTAGTAAAGTAATGCTCAAAATTCTCTAAGCCAGGCCTCAGCAATACGTGAACTGTGAACTTCCAGATGTTCAAGCTGGTTTTAGAAAAGGCAGAGGAAACAGAGATCAAATTGCCAATATCTGCTGGATCATTGAAAAAGCAAGAAAGTTCCAGAAAAACCTCTATTTCTGCTTTCTTGACTATGCCAAAGCCTTTGACTGTGTGGATCACAATAAACTGTGGAAATTCTACAGGTGTTTATGAGGATATATTTCCTAAAACTGTATAAACGTTACATTTTTATTCTTTGGCAATATGATGTTACAAAGAAATTGCATTTTCTTCTGTTACTGTTCAATTCTGTCATCTTTATATATGCTTAGTCCTTACCAGTCTCTTGCATTATTTCATTTTGCTCTTTTTTTTCTTTCATTTTCCTTGATATATCAAAGTCTTAGTGTAGTGTAAATGAAATACCATATTTTACTGCTGTCAATTTACTGTGGTGTTTTGTATTTTGGTTGTGTATATTAATTACTCAGATTCAACTGCACCTCCCTTTTCATTCTTTTACAATTTGGCATCAACATTTTAAAAACTTTTTTCTACATTAAATTTTTTTTCACAAAAATGTGATTTGACACAATTCAATTTAAATCACTTTTATGAGTCACATATATTCTCACCAAGTTGGTCTAATATACATTTTTTTAAAAAAATCAATAGACTATACTAATTTAGCTAAAACAATATGATAACTCAAGTCTTTGTGGTCAATTCTGAGCCTCCTGATAAAAACTGATCAAAAAAGAAGGATACTCAATGTATTCTTCTTCTATCACTGAAGACAGAAAACATTACAACTCTCCTTTGTCTTGCTTATTGATAACTTTGTAATTTCTTTCTGGCTCATCTTCTCTGGCTCTGGTCAGTGGGAGAGCTGGATACATGAGTTCTAATGAGAACAACACTATACACAGATCTAGTGAAGGCTCAGGATTCTGCCCAGCTAAGCCTGCAGTTCATGGTGATAGAAACACTGAATCTAAAGGCAATACATAGAATCAATAAAAATATTTATGGTGGATGTAAATATCATATTTTATTATAGGAAATCTTTGAAAAGTAATACAAATAATCATATCATTTGACTATGAAGATACAGTCTCCATGTCCATGGAAACCTGGTATAGTAGAAAGAATATAAAACCAACAGGAATTCAAAACCAGTTCATTTCTTCCTGGGTGTGTTATCCCTGCAAAGATGGGTCAGATTTTCCAAGTATTAATTTTGTTGTAAATAAAATCAATTGAATAATATTTACTTCCAGGGGATGCTCTGAGAACTAATAAAGAGAAATAATGAGAAATCTTTTAATACAACACCTGACACATAGGTTATAACCAAATGTCATTCATTCTTTTATTCCCCATCCTGCCTCATTCGTAAAGATACACATACATAGAAAATAAAGTCATCACTGGAGAAAGGTAGCATTAAGACAAATGATCATATTTATATTGTTTATTAACTAAAAGATCTGAGAAGCACAGAGGTAAACTTCTCCCTTAGTTTGAGTTTTATTCCTAAATCTTGTCCTCTTGTCAGAAGACCTGCTTGGATTTCAGTTCAGTTCAGTTCATTTCAGTTGCTCAGTCATGTTCGACTCTTTGCAACCCCATGAATTGCAGCATGCCAGGCCTCCCTGTCCATCACCAACTCCCAGAGTTTACCCAAACCCATGTCCATCGAGTTGGTGATGCCATCCATCCATCTCATCCTCTGTCGTCCCCTTCTCCTCCTGCCCCCAATCCTACCCAGCATTAGGGTCTTTTCCAATGAGTCAACTCTTCGCATGAGGTGCCCCAAGTATTGGAGTTTCAGCTTCAACATTAATCCTTCCAATGAACACCCAGGACTGATCTCTTTTAGGATGGACTGGTTGGATCTTCTTGCAGTCCAAGGGACTCTCAAGAGTCTTCTCCAGCACCACAGTTCAGAAGCATCAATTCTTTGGTGCTCAGCTTTCTTTATAGTCCAACTCTCACATCCATACACGACTACTGGAAAAACCATAGCTTTGACTAGATGGACCTTTGCTGGCAAAGTAATGTCTCTGCTTTTAAATATGCTGTCTAGGTTGGTCATAACCTTCCTCCCAAGGAGTAAGTGTCTTTTAATTTCATGACTGCAATCACCATCAGTGGTGATTTTGGAGCCCAAAGAAATAAAGTCTGACACTGTTTCCACTGTTTCCCCATCTATTTCCCATGAAAGACCTGCTTAGGATTTAGGTAACTGGAAAAGAGAAAAATATCTATTGATAGAATTCAATAGAAAAAATTCAGTCCAGAGTTGAGCTCTTACTTTTAAATTTAGGCTTTCCTCATGGAAAAAAGCTAAGTCACTAACAGCTACTGTGTATAGATGATTTAATTTGTTGTTGTTATTTAGTCGCTAAGTTGTGTCAGACTCTTTTGCGACCCCATGGACTGTAGCCCGCCAGGCTCCTCTCTCCATGGGATTTCCCAGGCAAAAATACTGGGTGGGTTGCCATTTCCTTCTCCAGGGGATCTTTCCAACCCAGGGATTGAACCCATGTGCCCTGTGTCTCCTGCATTGGAAAGTGGATTCTTTATCACTGAGCCACCAGGGAAGCCCAGTGGTGATGATCTAATATATGCCAGTAACTCTGAGTGTGAATGCAGACTCATTAGTTCATTTAGTCTGCACACAGTTCTGTGATAAATGTATCATCAACTTCATTTTACAGGTGAGGAAACTAAAGCCTAGTGTGATTAGATAAATGTGTTAAAATCACATTGTCAGCCTTAACCTTTTGAATTACAGAGCTTGATTTTTTTTTTACAGCGTTTTTTTGATAGAGAACACAAAAATACCAATATGTGGTTCAAAGGTTTCATAATTAAAAATTATAGTCAAGGAAATACTTTCATTAGAAAGGAAGAAAGGAAGGAAGGAGGGAAGAAAGGAATGAAGAAACGTTTTTTTTTGAAGAAGAAGAAATTTTTTTTTATGGCTTAGAATTTTTTGGTTTTGATTTAATGATTTTCAATTTATAGATATTTCTTAGATTCTCAAAAATATAGGACATTCCTTCTACTAAATCCAAGGCAAAATTAATATTATGCTTATTTAACTGAACAGTCTTGTGTGGCAGGTCAAATAAAGCTGGAGTCTTGTCATTATTGTCAAGTAAGCAGGGGAGGATACCCCTGCTGCAGGATCCCACCACCAGGAGCAATAGTCCCAGGGTGTCAGCCCCTTGCAGGGCTTACAGATGTTGGGGTTGCCAGAAAAGGAACAATTTATACAATCACGGGATGGAACAATGTTTTACTCACCTGAAGAAGAGACAGATCAAGATTTGCCTCAACAGTGAATGATCTCTATGGCCATTGGGTCTCATCCACAGCCCATGTAAGGTGATGCTGTGCACACACCCCTCTTGATTTCAGGGGAACCACTTCCTCCCTGGTGGGAACAGATAAAGCAGTGGGGCTGGCCAGATGACATGTGATGTACACGTTTAAACAGAACAAAGAAGAACATGCTAAATTTAGAACAGGTGAAGATATTCACAAACCAAGTAATAAGTCCAATACAGGCTATAAGGAAGGAAATCTTCCAAGCTTGAGGACACGCTTATTAGATTATACAAGAGATGGCAGGTTATGCACTATCATCTTTCCCAACAATACTATTTATTGAAATAATACCTCTATTTTGGTATTTTATAGGATGAAAAAGATTATATTTTTCCTCTGAAGAGTATATGTAGGGTGATTTTTTATTGGGTCAAGTAATCATTTATAAACAGTTTAAAATATATATCATAAAAACATGATGGTAGGCACATCTAAAACTACCTAATTTGTAGTGATTTGTCTGGTAAAAGGAATCAAGATAAATTAGAGTTGACAATACTAATTGATTGCAGGTAAAAATATTGCTGAATCACATAGTTTGACAGTATTGAAAATGGCAATATAAACATGCAAAATTTTATAATTGGTAGAAATAACTGGTCCAAAGTAATACTGACAAAAGATAAAACTGCACATGGTAAAACATTTTGGGTAAAAGTTGACAAATTTTAAATCTGTAAGACCTTGGATAATTGCAACTGATTAACTAAAGTAATGTCCACACACACAAAAATGCACTATGAGAAAAACTAGATGAGTAAAATATTATATGATGTTACAAAAGGAAGAATTAATAAATCAATGATTTCTCTACAATTAACATAGAAAGAAAGGAATGGAAATTATTGAAACAGAATGAAATAAAAATAGTAATTAAAAAAATTCAAAACTGCACTGCAAAATCTTTGATCAAAGAATTAATAGGCTATAAACAAAATTTTATTGGGAAAATAATCTTTTGAGATCATTGCAATTGAACATTCTGTTTACAGTATCCTCAGAGAGGAAATAGCAAGGTCAAAACCTGAATTAAATGAAAATGGCAGGGACTAAAAAGTGAAATCAAGGCAGCTTGTAACAGCAGGTTTCCTACCCTTTGCCTTACATTTTAGAGGCTTTCATCTTTCCCTGATAAAGTAAACAAACTTCAAAAGAACCAGAGCCCTTGACTTGTCTCTGAAGATATGGAGATGACTTTTTTTTCCTACCAAACCCAACACACTGTAATTTCTTCTCTTTTAAAATGACTTTCAAATTTTGACATCCTTTTAAAAGATTTTTTCCATATTCAACTTGTTACTGTGAATTGGCCTCAATTCCTAACTCCTGAATATTTTTCAAAAACATCTGAGGAAACCTAGAAGTATAAATTTACATTTTGAAAATGGCAAGGATAAGTCAGACTTGATTGAAAATCTGGCTGTACATCTTGCTAGCTATATGACTTTAGAGAATTATTTTCATTTCTTGATCCTCAATTTCTAAATTTGTAATAAGGAGACCACTCGACATATGTGATAAGGATTAAGTAAGACAGTTCTTATAAAATGCTTTATGTGCAATTAATATTCAATGAATGAGCATTTTTTCTTTCTTCCCATAAGACCAATTGTGAAGCAGACCCCATTCATTAGTTCTTTACTTAAACATACCTTCATCCATCTTTACATTCCAAATGGCTTGCTATTCATATTATAGTTTCAATATTTTAACTTACAAATCTCATTGTTAAATTCATGAACTCTTTTACATGTGTGACTCTGGGTTCCATGCACTCTTTGGATTAAGAGTATCATTATTTCAATGAATATTTGTTGTAGAGAGGTGTATGCTTTAATAGATTTTATTACTATTTAATTTGGGGAAGGCCAATAGATCAGCAGATGATGGTCATTGAAAAGATAGTTTATTATATTCACAGATTACAACAGGAGGGAACATGCCACACCATGGAGAGCCACATGAGAATCACCAGAATGAGGGCAGGAGGCAGAGTGAGTGAATGGAAATTATGGACAAGAGATTTTATTGTGGTTTCCTTGGGAAAGAGCAGGCATTTCATGGTAAGCAGGCTTAGGACTGGCTGCTTGAAATAATTCCAGTGGGCTCTGAGGCAGAGGAGTTGTTCTTAATTTTCAGCTACCAGGCCCTGGAGCAATTAAGGCAGGGGACTAATGGGCAAACATGTGAAAGCCCTGTAAGGGAAATGATTGGATGTGGAGTTAATAAGCTGTTCAAGAATGGGAACTGATTGGCCTCTAGCTAGAGCTGTCTATGCTGGATCAAGATAGCATTTTAAAAAGTACATCACAGTGTGATGGCATCATTGACTCAATGGACACGAGTTTGAGTAAACTCTGGGAGATACGAACAAAGCTAGTGGAGATGATGGAATTCCAGTTGAGCTATTTCAAATCCTCAAAGGTGATGCTGTGAAAGTGCTGCACTCGATATGCCAGCAAATTTGGAAAACTCAGCAGTGGCCACAGGACTGGAAAAGGTCAGTTTTCGTTCCAATCCCAAAGAAAGGCAATGCCAAAGAACGCTCAAACTACTGCACAATTGCACTCATCTCACATGCTCGTAAAGTAATGCTCAAAATTCTCCAAGCCAGGCTTCAGCAATACGTGAACCGTGAACTTCCAGATGTTCAAGCCGGTTTTAGAAAAGGCAGAGGAACCAGAGATCAAATTGCCAACATCTGCTGGATCATCGAAAAAGCAAGAGAGTTCCAGAAAAACATCTATTTCTGCTTTATTGACTATGCCAAAGCCTTTGACTGTGTGGATCACAATAAACTGTGGAAAATTCTGAAAGAGATGGGAATACCAGACCATCTGACCCGTCTCTTGAGAAACCTGTATGCAGGTCAGGAAGCAACAGTTAGAACTGGACATGGAACAAAAGACTGGTTCCAAATAGGAAAAGGAGTACGTCAAGGCTGTATATTGTCACCCTGCTTATTTAACTTCTATGCAGAGTACATCATGAGAAATACTGGGCTGGAAGAAGCACAAGCTGGAATCAAGATTGCTGGGGGGAAATATCAATAACCTCAGATATGCAGATGACACCACCCTTATGGCAGAAAGTGAAGAAGAACTAAAGAGCCTCTTGATGAAAGTGAAAGAGGAGAGTGAAAAAGTTGGCTTAAAGCTCAACATTCAGAAAACTAAGGTCATGGCATCTGGTCCCATCACTTCATGGGAAGTAGATGGGGAAACAGTGGAAACAGTGTCAGACTATTTTTTTGGGCTCCAAAATCACTGCTGATGGTGATTGCAGCCATGAAATTAAAAGACACTTACTCCTTGGAAGAAAGGTTATGGCCAACCTAGATAGCATATTTAAAAGCAGAGACATTACTTTGCCAACAAAAGTCCATCTAGTCAAGGCTATGGTTTTTCCAGTGGTCATGTATGGAAGTGAGAGTTGGACGGTGAAGAAAGCCGAGTGCCGAAGAATTGATGCTTTTGAACTGTGGTGTCGGAGAAGACTCTTGAGAGTCCTTGGACTGCAAGGAGATCCTATCAATCCATCCTAAAAGAGATCAGTCCTGGGTGTTCATTTGAAGGACTGATGTTGAAGCTGAAACTCCAATACTTTGGCCACCTTACGCGAAGAGTTGACTCATTGGAAAAGACCCTGTTGCTGGGTAGGATTGGGGGCAGGAGGAGAAGGGAACGACAGAGGATGAGATGGTTGGATGGCATCACTGACTCGATGGACATGGGTTTGGGTAGACTCCGGGAGTTGGTGATGGACAGAGAGGCCTGGCATGCTGCAATTCATGGGGTGGCAAAGAGTCGGACATGACTGAGCGACTGAACTGTACTGAACTTGGAGATAGTGGAGGGCAGGGAAGCCTGGCGTACTGCAGTCCATGGGGTTGTAGAGTCAGACATGACTGAGTAACTGAACAACAGTGTAGTAATCATGAAGACAAGACTCTCATGCTTTCAGAATTATAGCTTGTCCCCATGGAGGCTGGTTCTTAAATCAAGGAGCTCAGATGACTTTAGGCTGTACTGCAAAGCTGCAGTAATCAAAACAGTATGGTACTGACACAACAGCAGACAGATAGATCACTAGAACAGAATACAAAGCCCAGAACTGAACTCACACACCTTGGTCATTTAATCTATAATGAAGGAGGAAAGAATGTACAATTGAGAGTCTCTTCAATAAGTGGTGCTGGGTAAAATGGAAAGCTACATGTAAAAGAATGAAATTAGAACATTTTCTAACACTGCAGATAACAATAAATACAAAATTGATTAAAGACCTAAATGTAAAACTGGATATCATAAAACTGCTAGGTGAAATACAGGCAGAATACATTTTGATATAAATAAAAGCATTATTTTTTGGATTCGTCTTCTAAGGCAAAAAAATAAAAATAAAAACAAAAGTAAATAGAATTTAATTAAACTTAAAAGTTTTTGCACAGTAAAGGAATCCATAAGCAAAATGAAAAGACTATGTATAGAATAAGAGAAAATAGTTTCAAGTAGTATGACCAATAAGGGATTAATAGCTAACATAAACAGGTCATACAATTCAGTATTTTCAAAAAAAGAAAACCAAGTAACTTGATTAGAAAATGGGCGGAAGAACTGAATAGACATTTTTTTTCAAAAAAGAGATGCCTATGACCAATAGGCACATGGAAAGATCCTCAACATTGCTAATCATCAGGGAAATGCAAATCAAAACCACAGCGAGATATCATCTCACACCTGTCAGAATGGCCAAAAGAGACCTCTGTACACTGTTGGTGGGAATATCGATTGGTGCAGCCCTATGGGAAATAGTATGGAGGTATCTCAAAAAATTAAAAACAGAACTACACTATGACTCAACAATTCTACTTCTAGCTATATATCTGATAAAAACAAGAAGAGTAATTTGAAAAGGTACACGCACCCCAGTGTTCATAGTTGCATTGTTTTTAATAGCCAGACATGAGAACATCCTAGGTGTCCATCAACACATGAATGAATAAAGAAGTGATTTATATATATATATATATATATATATATATATATACACACATACATACACAATGAACTACTACTCAGTCATAAGAAAGGAAGAAATTTTTGCCATTTTCAGCAACATTGATGGACTTGGAGGGCATTATGTTAAATGAAATAAGTCAGAAAAAGATAAATATTTTATGTTATCACTTATATGTGGAATCTAAAAACACAGTAAACCCTAGTGAATAGAACAATAAAGAAGCAGACTCACAGATATAGAAAACAAACCAGTGGTTATGGGAGACAGGGGCAAGAGGTGTGCAGGAGTGGAAAGTACAAACTATTGGGTGGAAGAGGAGTTCAAGGATATAGTCTGCAACATGGGAAACATAGATAATATTTTGTAATAATTGTAAAAGGAAAGGAAATTTTAAACATTGTATAATTAAGGAAAAAAAAACCCAGAAACTAAATCAGGGAGCTCAGGAGACCCAGTGCAACCTGAGAATTTGGGCTGTCTTATTGCCCCTTCACTGGAGAAAGATACTGACACCAATGTGCCATTCTTAATAGTTGAAAAGTCACAGAATAAATCGTCAACTCTTCTTTCATGCCATGTGCTAAAGACTGCACCAACAATTTGGAGAAGGAACGTAGGTAGATTTGTACTTCAGAGGAAAATACATTTCTTCCTGGATCTTTGACTAAGCTAGAATGCACGAAAGAATATGGGATGCAGGAAATTAAGTAGTGCACCTCTTGGGAAAAGCATTTTCTGCTGAGAAAAGAATTATGTAGCTGTGATGTCTGTCTTTCCCGTGTGGCTGCTGGATTTTGTCTAAAACAGTCTAATGACAACAGGCATTGGCCAAAACATTGTATTGCTCAGTGAACACTTGAATCAAGTTAAAGGTAGCCATAAGTGGTAGCACATTTCAAAACAGTGTGCAATTAACAACAGTTTCATCTGAAACTCCAAATTAGGCCTGAAATTTTAGTGTAAAGATGAAGAAAATGAAAATTCACAAACCTGTGTTGCATTTTTACCTTTTTCATCCAGGGCCTACTTATCTATGAGGTATGACAGGCCATTGAACTGGTTTAATTTTCATTTCTTTTAAAATTAGGAGAAAGCATGAATATAATAATAATGTGTTTCATAAAAAGTTGAACCTATATTATATTTGTCTTTAGACTAAGACAGTCGTACAGTGTATCTGTTAATACTTTGCAATGGAGGAAGTAGCCCACCAGACAAAAGTGCTCACTATGTTAGAGAGAACAATGACCCTAAAGATGCCCACAGCCTAATCCCTAGAACCTGTGAGTGTGTTACCTCCAACGGCAAAAGGGACCTTGCACATTAAGGATCCTGAGATGGTAAGAAAATCCTGGACTACCCCAGGGGCCTCAGTGTGATCACCAGGGTACTTACAAGACAGAGCAGATGTAAGAGAAAGAGGGAGGAGATATGATGACAGGAGTAGAGGTGGGAGCAATGTGTTTCATAGTTTGAGGATGTGGCCATGAGCCAAGGAATGTGGGCTTTCACTAAAAGCTGGAAAAAGCAAGAGAATAGATTCTCCCAGAGCCTCCTGCTGACAGCTTGAATTTAGTTCAGAAGACTCGCTTCAGACATCTGAACTCCAAAACTCTAAGATAATTGTTTTCTGTTGTTTTAAGGTACTAAATTTGTGGGAATTAGTGATAGCAGTCATAGGAAAGGAGTAAACCAATGAAAGTCATAAAATAGTCCTACTATCAGGATTTAGGCAAATCCCTCAAACAATCTGGTTTTAATTTTCTCTTTTGTCAAATAAGAGGACTGAAGCAAAGCTCATTTCAAACTCAGATTATTTCAGGGGCCAGACATGCAGCATAAATTGGTAACATTAGACCTATATTAGGAGAATAAATTTGTGGGCCTCTGGCAACACTGTACTTGCCTGGCCAAAAGACACTCAGAAAAATATGTGGAAAAGAATAATATAGAGTTCCTCTTAAATCCTTACAGACTTTTAAAGGGGACAGGTCAAACCCTCAAAACTGTAAATAAACTTGGAGCATTTTCACATTGTGTGTGTGCTCAGTCACTCGGTTGTGTCTGAATTTTTGCAACCCTTTGGACTGTAGCCCAACAGGCTCCTCTGTCCATGGGATTTTTCGGGCAAGAATACTGAAGTGGGTTGCCATTTCCTTCTCCAGGGAATCTTCCTGACCCAGATTGAACCTGCATCTCCTGCATTGCAGGTAGCTTCTTTACACCTGAGCCATAAGGGAAGCCCTTTTTCACATCATATTAAATAATAATGTATACCAATGCAAGATTTTACAGTGTAATTGTTATCTATATATAGAAAGTGAGTTCTGAGATCCGGCAGAATATTTGGCATAATGTGTGTACTACTGAAGAAATTGCTTTGAAAAGAGAAAACTGTCTTTAGATTAAAGTCCTGATTTACCACAAAATTAGACCCCTTCCCATGTGCATTTGCAGCCCATCTAGTTTCATTTTGTAAAATGAGAAGTGCTTGCTTTATTTGCTTTTACAAATGATTGGAATCAACATATATATATATATATGTGTGTGTGTATATATATACATATTTTTTTTTTTTTTTCTTCCTTTAGGGAGAAGTAAGGATTCACTCAGCCCAATTTTTTTCTGGACTCTCCCTTTCTTCTCAGAATCAAGGTTGTATTCAAATTTGCATCCTGATACCACCAAAAATGACCCAGTCAGTATTGGCAAGTTGTGCTTCCTGCAAAATGGGAGGTCTGCATTGCAGATGAATGCAGCTTTTTTCATCTGAGTGTAGTACATTTGATGAGGAATTTAAATTTCACTTCATAACAGTTAAATGAAATAAAACACATAATTGTTGCCTAAAATCAAGCAATCTTCTACGTCAAAATAATTCTGAAGTTGTGTAGTTCACCATTTTGAAAAAATTTTTTTTCATTTTAAGGATTTACTCTCTTCAGAAAAATCAGCAAAAAACTTATATGGCTATCAGAGCTAAAAAAGAATTAATACAGGTGACTTATTAAGTACCTACAAAATATTTTCTCATGAATTAAATTGTGTTAAATGTGTAATTTTGAATCCCTATCCTCCTAACCTAGTTGCACTTAAATTATAACAATAATAACAATAGACATTTAAGCCAAGTTGACTTTTCAGAAATATATAAAAAAGTTGATTTCTAGTATACATTAACACCTAAAATTAAATAAATTTAATAATTATAGAAATATTTTGTTAAGAACAATACCACAGTTAAACCAGAAGATTTCTTCTTAAATTTTAAAGCTTCAATTGCAATTGTTTTCATTGATTTGAGAATTTCTTTACTAAGGCTTTCAGCACTAAGTCTTTTTTATCAGTTTCAGAAAAAAGGGGAACATGTATTATTAGTGTTTAATATCAAAATAACTTTGGGAAAAAATAGTTCTGCACTTATCAAAATTATTTCAACACATGATACTGAAAAATCAGTAGTAGATGAGTGGAAAACCAACAGAACCTAACATATAAAATTAGACTTTCAGCCAATTATTATTGGTGATGGTGGTGGTTTAGTCACTAAGTCGTGTCCAACTCTTGTGACCCCATGGACAAAGGAGCCTTACAAGCTACAGTCCATGGGATTCTCCAGGCAAGAATACTGGAGTGGGTTGCCATTTCCTTCTCCGGGGAAGAAAGCAGAACACAAATAACACAAATTATTATTGAACACAAATCCATAAATATGCTGCTGTTATAAATCAAACAGTAGAGAGCAATAGTTGATAGAGGTGCAATAGTTGATGGAGGCAGACTTCTAATCAGTGATCAGCTCAAAGATCGATATTTAAACAGATATTCCCAAATATTTTCTTAACCAAAACATGAAGGATCAGTGGTAAGGAAAAAATTAGAGTTTCTGTCCCCATGTAGTCACCAACTCCTAGGTAAGGTAGCCTCAGAAAGCAAAACTTTAAATAACACATCAGCAAGTTTTTTTTTTTAATAAATTTATTTATTTTAGTTGGGGTAATTACTTTACAATATTATAGTGGTTTTGCCATACATTGACATAAATCAGCCATGGTTTACATGTATTCCCCATCCTGAACCCCCCTCCCATCTCCCTCCCCATCCCATCCCTCCGAGTCATCCCATTGCCCCGGCCCTGAGCATTTGTCTCATGCATCGAACCTGGAATGGTGTTCTGTTTCACATATGATAATATACATGTTTCAATGCTATTCTCCCAGAACGTCCCACCCTCACCTTCTCCCTCAGAGTCCATAAGACTGTTCTATGCATCTGTGTCTCTTATTCTGTCTCGCACATAGGGTTATCATTACCATCTTTCAAATTCCATATATATGCATTAGTATACTGTATTGGTGTTTTTCTTTCTGGCTTACTTCACTCTGTATAATGGGCTCCAGTTTCATCCATCTCAATAGAACTGATTCAAATGTATTCTTTTTAATGGCTGAGTAATATTCCATTGTGTATATGTACCACAGCTTCCTTATCCATTAGTCTGCTGATGGACATCTAGGTTGCTTCCATGTCCTGGCTATTGTAAACAGTGCTGCGATGAAGCAAGTTTTTTTTTTAATCACAAATGATTTGAAGGTAAGAAGCAAGTTTAGGAGAAAATTAGGGAATCTTATTTGCATAAGGAAAAGTGCTGTTCCTGTTCAGAGTTGAATACCATTTTGGAGCCAGTCAAGCCAGGCTGAGGAAGCACATTCTAGGTGGAGGGAATAAATACTGTATCATTCTATCTATTTGATAATTAAAATCCTCCTCTGCTGAGATCACCCTTTGAGGAACATTCACACAAGACACAAATATCTTCATGTCTTTCAACTATTCAAAGAAGTCTGTCCACATACCTCTTCCCCGATTTTCTTTGTGACCAATTTACCAATCATGACTTTTTCAAGTCCTTGATCATTCGGCATGTCTGACCATTTCTCCTCCCAAGTGTTTTTCCCTCAGCCAAGCTCACTGCCTCAAGTTCTGTCCCCAGGGAGGATTTCCCTTCACCATTGTCCTTCAGAGATGTCCCAAACATAGGCTGAGGGCAGCAGCTGTCCACTTTTAGGTAGTGCCTGCATATTGTGCAGAACCATTCATAAACCAGGCTTGCCTGAGTCTTCCCCTGTCAGTTCTCCACCATAGTGGGGAAGACCCCCATGGTCACAGGTACAGGATGGGAGAGAAAAGGTAGTGTAGCAGAAATGAGGACTGTGGGCTTTTGAGCTACTTCCTCATGTAACTAATTGTGCCTTTTGGACCTGCTCTGGCCTGATCACATACATACCACTTCCATTTAATGCTGGAGTGTTGTTATGCAAATCCTGTATTGCAGCTAGGTGGTTAAGATACCACTTATTTCTTGATGGGCAGCTCAGGTCACATGGTAACTTGATGGCCCAAGGTTAAGCATTCAGTTTCTACAAAGGTTGCAGATGTTTTATTTCTCTAAAGCAGACTGGTTACCTAGATGATAGAGGGACCTTGCTCCATAATTCTTAAGTCCTGTGCATCAATTCACTTTTAAGGGCCTTCGGAAGGCTCCAAAGGACGTCCATAGCTGCCTCAGACACATCAAGCACCATTGGATCTTCTGAATCTTATGGACCAAAGCAGCCAGCATGGCAACCTGGACCTATTACACAGTCCTCTCTTGTTCTGAGTTCCATTCTAAACTAGCAGCTTTTGGAGTCACTTCATAAAAAAGCACCCCACTCCAGTACTCTTGCCTGGAGAATCCCATGGACGAAGGAGCCTGGTGGGCTACAGTCCATGGGGTCGCTAAGAGTCGGACACGACTGAGCGACTTCACTTTCACTTTTCACTCTCATGCACTGGAGAAGGAAATGGCAACCCACTCCAGTATTCTTGCCTGGAGAATCCCAGGGACGGTGGAGCCTGGTGGGCTGCCGTCTATGGGGTCGCACAGAGTCGGACACGACTGACACGACTTAGCAGCAGCAGCAGCATAAAAAAGCCTGGAATTATACATCCAAAATGAGGAATATGCTGCTTCCAAAACCCAAAGAAGTCACTAGGTGCTGTGCCAGTTTCTTGGTTGGGGCCAGATGTCACAACTTATCCTTTACATTAGAAGGGAGATCTTGACATGGCTCACACCACTGGGCCCCTGGAAATCTCACCGATATAGAAGGCCACTGCCTTTTGTATGATCTATTTTCCATCCTTTGACACATAAATGCCTTACCAAAAATCTAGAGCAGTTGCTATTTCTTGTTTGCTAGAGCCAACCAGCATAGAGACAGCAGTGTAACAGACTTGTGTGATATCTTCTGAAAGGGAGAGTCAATCAATTTTAGACCAAAGTAAACTATGGTGTCAGGCTGGAAAGTTGATATACCCATGAGGTAGAGCAGTGAAAGTATATTACTGACCTTTTCAGCTGAAAACAAACTGCTTCTAGTGGGCCTATGGACAAGGATAGATAAAAAGGTGTTTTTCAGATTAAATACATAAACTCACATACCATTTACCAGGGTGAGTGTTCACTTGCTCAAGCAATGAAACCACATCTGGAACAGCAGCTACAACTGGAGTCACCAGCTGGTTAAGATTATGATAATTCACTGTCATTCTCCAAGATCCATCTGTCTTCTGCACAGGCCAAACAGGATGTGGTAGGAATTGCCACCCCTGCATCTTTCAAGTCCTTGGTGGTGGAAGTAAACTCTGCAATCCCTCCATGAATGTGTTGTTAAATTTTATTTACTATTTTTCTAGGTAGTTCTCATAGCTTTTACTTGGCCCTCCCCTCCATAATAACCCTCCCTCCACAGGTCAAGGAACAAATGTGAAGAATCTGATGCTGTGAAATATGTCTATTCCAAGTATACCTTCCAGAACTGCAGAGATAGCCACATGACTGGTTCGGAGACCCCCTGGGCTCACTGTGAGGCAGAACAGAGCTATAACTCCATTGATCAGTTGACTTCCATAAGGCTCTATGCTGACTTTAGGGCCACTGCAACATTTTAGGTCTGCTAGAATTAGTATTAGTTCAAAGCCAGTCAGTAGTTCCCAAAAGGTCTAATATTTCCTTTTCCCCAATGCATAGTTACCCTGGTAAAAGGCCAAAAGTCATCTTGGGGAAGGCTGAGATAAGGATTGATAGTACAAACTTTAAATAGTGCACGAGGGTCCTTCCTCAAGCAGACCCAGCCTCACCTTCATTCCAGGAATTCTGGGTGCATAAACTGGCTTGTTTTGGGGAATGGATTGAAGGGATGTAATGATCTGTTTTTATGATTTAGGCTAGACTTTTTCTCCCTTGACCTGGAACTCTTCTGCTCATACACATAAATATAAATTTAGTAGGCTCCCCATCTATTTCACTTCCAGGAACACTGTGATCAACATTCTGATTGCTGCTTTGACCCTACTGTTCATTAAGGTAACCAGACCCACTTTGCTTTTGATAATTGAATATTGCCACTTGGCTTCTATCACCCCAGGATTCAATTACCTTCATTGCATTTAGGTTTCCCAATGCAATGATGGAGTGAAGCAACAACCGAGTCTTCAAGGTGTCAACTGAAAAAAAAAGCACAACCTAAAAGTGCAGAATTATGTCTTATTTGGAATATCACTGAGGACTTCCTGGGCTACATCTTCTCTGAGGATTGTTTCAAAGAGAAATAGGATATATAGGGGTTTCTGAAAAAAGAAAAAAAAAAGAAAACAAAAAACCCAGGTAGTAAAATAACAAATGCCAATAAAAAGAAAACAAACAAGCAATAAAACAAATATCTCAAGTTAATGAATTTAGCACTTTTCTATGTATGAGAAGCTGTAAGAGTCTGGGCTTAATAAAATTATTCCTTTGATATACATCTTAACCATCTAGGGCCAGGGCTTCCCAGGTGGCGGTAGTGGTAAAGAACCCATATGCCAATGCAGGAGACATAAGAGATGCAGTTTCCATCCCTAGGTCAGAAAGATCCCCTGGAGGAGGGCATGGCAACCCACTCCAGTGTTCTTGTCTGGAGGATCCCCTGAACAAAGGAGGCTGGTGGGCTATAGTCCATAGGGTCACAGAGTCAGACACAGCTGAAACTACTTAGCACAGATGACCATCTAAGGTCAATATCCTGTTTTTCTACGTCTTGAATCCCCTCAGTGTACACTATCAGTGGTGGCTCCAGTGGCTGATGGCTTGATAGCTGCAACATCCTTTGTCTAATGGTATGGCAGGGGACATTCTTTGTCTACAAAGGATATTGATGGTCTTCTCATAAATTTATTCCTCATAGTATTGGTGGAAGGTAAAACTTCTGGATTCCACTCTCCCCCCACCACCGTCAGGTGTGTATGTCTTAAATGATAAATCCACTCTAACATTCCTCTCTCATTAAGCTTTTGCAGTTCTTCTCTCCATTAAAACAATGCAAGTCCAGCATTTCCAGTGTATTTATGCTGGTAGGGGGTGGGGGGTGGGTGGCCAAGAGGCCACCTTTTGGCCTATTGTATCAGCTAACCAACCAGCCAAATTTTATAGAGTGCTTTCTAAGCTGCAAATTAAATGCAGTCTTATTTAGTGAACCCATAAATTCAGCCTCATCCAATCTTATAAGGCATTCTTTCTTCCATCATCCCACACCTTTAGTACCTATTTCCACACATTTCCCAATATTTTTTCTGTGTAACATAGAAAGTCATTATTTTGGAATTTAGCACACTTCCTCATGAGTCAGAGTGTGTATTCCACCTTTTGGGACCTGCTGGAGCTAAGTCTAGTAAAAGTTCTGCAAGTAAAGAGATGTGGATGGGATGGGTCCTGAGGAGAATAAGCATTGTCTTACATGACACTTGTGTCAGGGGAGGCTACTTCGATTAGGGTTGAAGAGGCCATCTACATTGGGGATGGGGCCACTGGTAAGAAATATTTATTACAATTTAGGGGCTCAGTGTCCCCAGCTTCATCAGGATGTTCCCACAGATCCCCATCCTAACTTAGAGGGTCCAGTTCTTTCTCAATCAAAGTCCTCATGTTAATTCAACATGAGATGCCCTTTCAGGCAGCAAGTTCAACTTGCATTGCAATTCAACTAGATGTGTGTTGAGGTTCTGTGCTTGATTTTCAACCCTGTACTGCAGGAAATAGTAGTGTCCTTTAGGGCACACATAGAAGCTCTCACGTCATTTATGTGGCACTTGAGCTGGGAATTCAGGTTCATCCATTTCTTTCAGTGACATAAGGAGCAACAGAACAACATAACTACATACATTAGTTTCCCAAAAATGTTCAAAAATGTCATTACATTCATCCCAGAGAAACTAAATCTATGTCCATGAAAACATTGTACATGATTGTTTCTAGCAACTTCATTTGTAATAGCTCCAAGCTAGAAACAACAAAAATGTTCTAGAATAAGTGAATGGTTAAACAAATTGTGGTGCATGAATACCATGAAACACTGCTGCTGCTACTGCTGCTGCTAAATCGCTTCAGTCGTGTCCAACTCTGTGCAACCCTGGAGACGGTAGCCCACCAGGCTCCCCCATCCCTGGGATTCTCCAGGCAAGAACATTGGAGTGGGCTGCCATTTCCTTCTCCAATGCATGAAAGTGAAAAGTGAAAGTGAAGTCGCTCAGTCATGTCCGACCCTTAGCTACCCCATGGACTGCAGCCTACTGGGCTCCTCTGTACATGGGAGCTTCCAGGCAAGAGTACTGGAGTGGGTTGCCATTTCCTTCTCCACCATGAAACCCTGCTTAACAATAAAAAAGACTAACTACTAATATATGAGAGTAACTGGATGGCTCTTGTAAAACACTGTGCCAACCTTAGAGATTGGTATTTGAAGGCTATATATTATATGAATACAATATATAACATTCTCAAGAAGACAAAAAAGGAGATTGATAAGTGGATGCCAAAAGTTTAGGGATGGTGCATGGGGGCCAGGGTGGGAGGATGGTAAATGTACCTATATAAGAGCAACAGGAAGACCTTTGTGGTGATGGAACAGGTGTGTATCTTGATTGTGGTGGTGCCAACACATGTGATAAAATGATACCTCTACATTGTAGCAATGTCCATTTCCCAGCTTTGATAGAGTCCTATTTTTATACAAAATGTAAGCAATTAGGAAAACTGGACCAAGATTCCTTGAAGTCTCTGTCCTACTTTTGCACATTCCTGTCAGTCTATAATTATTGCAAAACAAATCACTAAAAAAAGGTAATGTGCTCAAATAAGAAAAAAAATCTATATAAAAGTTTTTTCTTGAGGATGCTAAACTGTTCAAGACAACTTCACCTCTGAGGCAGTCATTTTATCATTGGTAACATAATAAAAGAAGAAAAAATTGTATTAGGGGATTATATTTGGAAATTTTAATGTAATTTTTGACACACTATATTAGAAACATTACTTTCTGCTGAATAATATTTTCCAACTTTTGAGGTAGGTTAACCACAGGTAGATAAATCTAGTAATCAATGAACAACATTAGGATAGAAAGGCAGTCTCTTAAGATAAATGATATCATGCTATATGGAATTTTTCATTAATTTAAGCAACTCTGTAGATCTCTGATGTTAAGATAAGTGACAAGTCCAAAGTTGCTGAAAACTAATGACGATTACAAGAGGGTTACATGGTAAATTGTGGCAAGCTGATTAATTGATGAAAACAAAGATTTACAGAGCTGGTACAGAATTTAAAGGCTTCATGTATAGCTTGAGAAACTCTGAAATTATATTTCCAAGTTTGCTCAGGACTGGGGACCAGGCCAAATCCAGACTATTTGGCCCCTAAAATGTGATTGTCCCCGAGATCCATACTCTGTTGCATTCCTGCACATGCCTCTCTCCTCACAAGTTGCCTTCATAGAACTGTGTAGCTTTGGCCAGATTTCAGGGTACAGAGGGGCCTTCACAAGTGGCTCAGTGGTAAAGAATCTGCCTGCCAACGCAGGAGACATTGTTGTGGCCCTTTAAATGGGCCGGAACTTGGGGGTACAGAGTCGACCAATAAGAAAGTGAAAGAAGGAAGAAAAGAGGCTGAGCCGCATGAAGGGGACAGAGAGAGAGAGAGAGAGAGAGAGAGAGACACAGGGACCAGTACCCTGATGAAACAAAGGCATTTATTTAACATATTGTGGGCATATATATACTCTCTTACGAGATAGCCTTTTTTAGCAGAGACAGGGATCAAAAATCTAACAAGTCATCCAGAAAGCCAGAGGCTAGAATCATTCTCAATAGAAGGGGTTGTAAAAGTTATTTTGCATATCAGAAAGGAAGAGAGTTGTAAATGGCTGCTGTTCACCGTATGGAATTTCCATACGAATGAGATACATGAATTTCTATTATCCCCCGAAAGCTGGCTTGCCAGCTCTCTGGGACCAGTATTCAGGTGCTGTTAAGGAACATACAATTTATGCAAGGCTGAAAACAGCACACAGGAAGCCTCCTGTTAAATGTATCCTGACACATAGCACTGTGCTGCTTTGGCCAGATTTCAGGGTACAGAGGAGCCTTCGCAGGTGGCTCAGTGGTAAAGAGATATCTGCCTGCCAGTGCAGGAGACATGTTAAGACATGGGTTTGATTCCAGGGTCGGAAAAGATCCCCTGGAGGAAGGACTGGCAACCCAATACTCTTGCTTGAAAATCTCATATGCAGAAGAGCCTGGCAGGCTACAGTTCATGGGATCACAAAGAGTTGGACACGACTGACCACACACGCACAGGGCCCAGAGAGTCTGCCTTGAACTGAGAGCATCTCTCGCACACAGGCACCTGAGGGCTGGCAGGGCTCTGCTTATCTCTAAAGAATCCATCTTCAATGAGCTCTATTACAGTTAACGAGCTTCTCTGTAGCTTAAAATACCTTAGAAAGAAAATTATTTTAGAAAGTATCTAATTGGAACTATCCCAATCACATAGTTTTCATCATCAGCCTTTGTGATTCCAGGCTTTTATAAGCCCAATTATTCTGACATATTTTTAGGGAGAAAGGAGAGTGGGTTTTTTTCCTACTTTAATTATACTCCTTAAGTCATCATAGTTTCATATCATTGAGTGTACAGACAAAAAACATCCACACATTCACATTTGGAAAGATTTACTTTAGAAATGCTCTTTGAATGCATTTTCACTACCAAAAGCACAAAAATATCTTCTGTAATAGGGAGGAAAATGTGACTTGTTTCTCTGTAAAACCAAATATGATATTGACCAAGTGGTAGGCACTCAATGAACATGACCCCTGAGACCATGTATGGTGGGGACAAAGACCTGGGATAGGAGTGCTGGACAGGTCCTTGGTCTCTGATTGAGTTCCCTTCAGCTTTTCCATTGCCCTTCATGGATTATAGCATTGTCATGGTGAAGGGCCTTGCATAACTCAATAAAGCCATGAACCATGCCTTGCAGGATCCCCAAGATGGATGGGTCATAGTGAAGAGTTCTGACAAAATGTGGTCCCCTGGAGGAGGGAATGGCAAACCTCTTCAGTATTCTTGCTGAGAAAACACCATGAACGGTATGAAAAGGCAAAAAGATATGACACCAGAAGATGAGCCCCTCAGGTTGGAAGGAGTCCAATATGCTACCGGGGAAGAGCAGAGAGCAATTACTAATAGCTCCAAAAAGAATGAAGCAACTGGGCCAAAGCAAAAACAACACTCAGTTGTGGCTGTGTCTGTGGTGAAAGTAAAGTCTGTCTGGTGTAGAAGTTAAAGTTCAATGCTGTAAAGAACAATATTGCATAGGAACCTGGAATGTTAGGTCCATGAATCAAGGCAAATTAGATGTGGTCAGGCACAAGATGACCAGAGTGAATATAGACATTTAAGGAATCAGTGGACTAAAATGGACAGGAATGGGCAGATTTAATTCAGATGACCAGTATACCTACCACTGTGGGCAAGAACTTCTTAAAAGAAATGGAGTACCCTTCATAGTCAACAAAAGAATCTGAAATGCAGTACTTGGGTGCAATCTCAAAAACAACAGAATGATCTTGGTTTGTTCCAAGGAAAATCATTCAACATCATAGTAATCTTAGTCTATGCCCCAATCACTCATGCCAAAGAAGCCAAAGTTGACCAGTTCTATGAAGATCTATAATAACTTCTAGAACTAGCACCAAAAAAAGATATCCTTTTCATTATAGTGGATTGGAATGCAAAAGTAGGAAGTCAAGAGATTCCTGGAGTAATAGGCAAGTTTGGCTGTGGAGTACAAAATGAAACAGGGAAAAGGCTAACCGAGTTTTTCCAGAGAACACATTGGTTATAGCAAACACCCTCTTCCAACAACACAAGAGACAACTCCATACACGGATATCACCAGATGGCCAATTCTGAAATCAGATTAATTATATTCTTTGCAGCAGAAGATGGAGAAGTTCTATACGGTCTGCAAAAACAAGACTTGGAACTGACTGGCTCAGATCATGAGTTCCTTATTGTAAAAATCAGGCTTAAATTGAAGGAAGTAGGGAAAACCACTAGGCCACTCAGGTATAACCTAAATCAAATCCCTTATGATTTTTTTTTTATTCTTTTTCTTTCAAATTTTAAATTAGGAAATCACTTATGATTATACAGTGGAAGTAATGAATAGATTCAAGGGATTAGATTTGGTAGACAGAGTGCCTGAAGAACTAGGGATAGAGAGAGGTTCATAACACTGTGTAGGAGGCAGTGACCAGAATCGTCCCCAAGAAGAAGAAATGCAAGAAGGCAAAGTGGTTGTCTGAGGAGTCTTTACATATAGCTGAGAAAAGAAGAGAAGTGAAAGGCAAGGGGGAAAGGGAAAGGTTAAACCCAACTCAATGCAGAGTTCCAGAGAATAAAAAGGAGAGATAAGAAAGCCTTCTTAAATGAATAATGCAAAGAGGAAAACAATAGAATAGGAAAGACTAGAGATCTCTTCAATAAATTGGAGATATCAAGGGAATATTTCGTGCAAATATGGATTTGATAAAGGACAAAAACAGTAAGGACTTAACAGAAGCAGAAGATATTAAGAAGAGGTGACAAGAATACACAGATGTACAAAAAGTCTTAATGACCCAGATAACCATGGTTGTGTGGTTATTCACCCAGAGCCAGACATTCTAGAATGTGAAGTCAAGTGGGCCTTAGGAAGCACTACTAGGAATGAAGCTAGTGGAGGTGATGCAATTCCAGCTGAGCTATTTCACATCCTAAATAATGCTGTGAAAGTGCTGCACTCAATATGTCAGCAAATTTGGAAAACTCAACTGTGGCTATAGGACTGGATAAGGTCAATTTTCATTCCAATCCCACAGAAGCTTAATATATTAGAAAGTGTGAGGATTCTGTCATTCAGTAAAAAAATATTTGGAGCTTACTTTGTGACAGTCACAATGAATGTATAAGGCTTGGATGGTGTTCCTAGGTAGCTCAATATTTAGTGTGGCATCTTCATTCTAGTTCTGCTATTAATTAACCATGTGAGCACTTGGAGTCTGTTTCATTGGCACTAAAAAGGAAAATGAGAGCACACGGTCTGATTCCCTCAATAAATGTGTTATTTATTTATTTAACTTAATTTTTTAAATTTGATTCTTCAATTACATTCTAATTCTAATAGAGTTTGTTTACAGTAGGCAGTCCTGTAGACAGCTCTCTTCTGGGAAGACATGAAAATACAGCAAGAGTAACATTAGCCCCAAGCCAGGCATTATTTCAAAAGCTTTAAATATATCATTTCATTCAGCCCGATGATGAATGAAGGAGGCAGATTTTCTTTCTTGGTGTTCCTTGCAGCCAATGTGAGGGCATGAACCTTCAGCTCTGCCAATGGGATCCTGCAACCCAAGACTAGAGTTGGGAACAAATGGAGCAAAGCTAAAGGAGCATGGGATTTTGCTGTGGTGATGGAGGTTATGGAGTCCTTTGAGGGGGCAGGGTGCAGCCAGCAGGAGCCATGGCCTATTCAGGTATACAGATAAATCCAGGAATCAGACTCGTGTCTCCTGCTTTGCAGGTGGATTCTTTACCCACTGAGCCACTGGAGAAGAAAAGTGTGTATATGAATAGATGTAAATTTGGGAAAACTGTGCTTATTATTTTTTGACTGTCTGACACCCACCGTCCTCTGGCTCCGGGGAATTTCCCCAGATATTATTTTCTATTGAGAGGCAATATGCTTCCTGCTACTATGGAAACCACTTCATTCTCCTTGGAGATAAGAGTAGGGTTGTGACCTGCCCTCTGTGTTAAGCAGGTTGTTGGCTTTTTCTTCCACCATTATTACTTGGGGATAAGAACACAATATAAGATCTATCTCCTTAGCAAATTTTTAACAGCACAACACGGTGTCATTAAAACTAAAAAGCACTATGCTGTACAGATGACACCACCCTAATGGCAGAAAGTGCGGAGGAACTAAAGAGCCTCTGGATGAAGGTGAAAAAGGAGAGTGAAAAAGCTAGCTTAAAACTCAATATTCAAAAAACTAAGATCATGGCATCTGGTCCCATCACTTCATGGCAAATAGATGGGGAAACAGTGACAGACTTTATTTTCTTGGACTCCAAAATCACTGCAGACTGTGACTGTAGCCATGAAATTAAAAAGTGCTTGCTCCTTGGAAGAATAGCTATGACAAACCTAGACAACGTATTAAAAAGCCAAGACATCACTTTACCAACAAAAGTCCGTAGAGTCAAAGCTATGGTTTTTCCAGTAGTCATATACAGATGTGAGAGTTGGACCATAAAGAAAGCTGAGCACCAAAGAATTGATGCTGTCAAGCTGTGGTGTTGGAGAAGACTCTTGAGAGTCCCTTGGACTGCAAGGAGATCCAACCAGTCAATCCTCAAGGAAATCAGTCCTGAATATTCATTGGAAGGACTGATGGTGAAGCTGATGCTCCAGTACTTTGGCCACCTGATGCGAAGAGCTGATTCAAGGGAGAAGACCCTGATGCTGGGAAAGATTAAGGGCAGGTGAACGAGACAGAGGATGACATGGTTGGATGGCATCATGAACTCAGTGGATATGAGTTTGAGCAAACTCTGGGAAATACTGAAGGACAGGGAAGCCTGGCATGTTGCAGTCCATGGAGTCACAAAGAGTTGGACATGACTGAACAACTGAACAACAACAATGCTGTGCAGAAGATCTCTAGGACTTATCCATCTTGCATAACTGAAACTTCCTTCCCTTTAACTAACACTTTGACTTTTCTGCCTCCCTTCAGCCCCTGGCAATCACTATTCTACTCTATGCTTCTGTGAGTTTGACTATTTTTAGAATTCTCACATAGGCAATATCATGCATTATTTGTCTTTCTGTGTCTAACTTATTTCATTGAGCTTAATGTTTATCACCAACTCAATGGACATGAATTTGAGCAAGTTTCAGAAGTTGATGATGGACAGGGAAGCCTGGCATGCTGCAGTCCTTGGGGTTGCAAAGAGTCGAACATGACTGAGCAACTGAACTGATTGAATGTCCTCCAGGTTCATTCATATTGTCACGAATGGCAGAATTTTCTTCCTTTAAAAGACTGAATAATACCCCACTGTGTATACCTCACATCTCTTTTATTCATTCATCTGTTGATGGACATTTAGGTTACTTCCATATCTTGGCTATTGTGAATAATCTTGTTGCAGTGAATATAGGTGTGGAAATGTCTTTATGAGATTCTTATTTCGACTCCTTTAAGTATATGCCCCGAAGCAGGGGAGGTTCCTCAAAAAACTAAAAAGAAGAGGATTGTTGGCTTTTGGTTGGTTCCAAACAGACAAAAATAAAGAGTGCAGCAGAGTCCCACCAAAAGGCAAATATGCTTCTGCCCCTGTACCCACTCCCACCTTTTATCCAGGGTGTTTGGTTTCTACTTATTTCCCAAATTCAGTCCTTCAGCCTCTCGTTGATTCTGCAAACTCATATTTTGATAAATTCTCCTTTTCTTAAGAAAAATTGTCAAATTATGTTGCTCCCAACAAAGAATTGTATTGCTCCTTACTGTCAAAAGGAATTATAACATTTATAATTGAGTTTACTGAACTGCAGTATAGTACAGTCAGGCCTTGTAGTTTCACTATTAAGGAAATCCTGGTTTAGTCCTTTAAAAACTTGTGACCTAAAGTAGGAGTTGATTCAAATAATTATTAGCAACAAAGATGAGTTTTTTTTCTGTGAAGTTTTGATAAATGCCTTAAGAAACTTAAGGATATCAAAGTGATTTAGAGAATTTCAGTAAATTCCCCAAACACATTTATAATGGTATTCATATTCTAAATTGAGAGATGTGTAATACAGTTGTATTATTCTGTGTTGAAATTAGTAACATAGAGAGGTTTGTCCCATATTTTTTGATCATGAAACTCCATCCCCAGGAATTCTGGTCTCTCAATGAAACCAAAATATCCCATAAAAAAAAAGCCTTGGGGTGGGACCTGGGGATCCCATTCCAGTGTATGTCTTTATTTGATATTGTTACTTGTGTTGTCCTCCATGCCTTTAGTTGCCTACAATAAAAAACTTCAAATGTTCCTTATGAGACTGAAATTCCAATTATTTAAATCAGATGAGAATTTCAGTCTATTATGAGTCTTTATGCATAGGCAATTATGCCACATGGTATTTCCATGCAAACTAGAGCAAAGCATAAGCATATAAGTGATGACAAAAACTGAAACTATGACTTACCTTTATAAAATACCTTTTGAGATAGAAAGATATATGTATAAATCCAGTTGTAAATTCAGGATGAATTCTGAAAGGTGGTTATTATTCAGACATTAAAAGTAGTTTTTTTTCCCTTAATTTATTTGCTTATAATTGATTTACAATGTTGTGTTAATTTCTGTTGTACAGCTAAGTAATTCAGTTATACATGTACATGCTTTCTTTTTCATATTCTTTTCCATTATAGTTTATCACAGGATATTGAATATAGTTCCCTGTGTGATATAGTAAGACCTTGTTGTCTATCCATTCTGTATATAATAGTTTGCATCTGCTAATCCCAAACTCTCAGTCCATCTCTCTCTCACCTTCTTTCACCCTTGGCAACCACAAGTCTATTCTCTACATTGAAAATGTTTTGAATATTTTGGATTAAATAAACAGAAAAACAAGAATTCCATACTCTATCAATAAGAATCAGAAAAAGGAATCATGTAGATGTGTTCCAAATTTTGAAATTTTAACTTCAATCAAATGTGAATACATATCCTGAGCTTCCCCTCTAACAGATTTACTTTTAATTGAGAGTAGGAACAAAAAGTATGTTCCAAAAGAGACAGTTTATGGAAATTGAAGTGATTACTTCTGAGGGTGAGAACAGTATTTACAATAGATGAATGCATTAGGATTCTGCCATGACCAGGCATTGTATTAAGTCTTTTATATATATTGATTCATTTAATGCTCACAGCATCTCTGTGAATCAGGTATATTATTATCCCCATTTTACAAATGAGGAAACTGAAGCACAGACAGGTAAATGACTTGCCAAAAGTTGCATGGCTGCTATGAAAAGCTAATTTTCAAAGTAAACATTTTAGTGCTATTTGACTTTTTTAAACCATGTGCCTCTATTATTTTTAACTAAAATTTAAAAATTCCAGTTGAATAGAGATTTCTTGCTTCCATTATATTTTTTTATGGAAAAAATACTATTAACTTTGCCTGCAAATATCACTGAATTGTAAAGTTGTTTTTTTACTTATACATTCAATACTTAATGCAACACTGAGATCTAAAAAGAATAGGCAATATTTTATTTATTTTTTAAAATTTATTTATTTAATTGGAGGATAATTACTTTACAATATTATAATGTTTTTTGCTATACATCAACATGAATTGGCCATAGGCATACATGTGTCCTCTCCTTCCTAAACACCTCTCCCACCTCCCTTCCCATTTCATCCCTCCAGGTTGTTACAGAACACCAGCTTTGGGTTTCCTGTGTCATACATCAAACTCCCGCTAGCTATCTATTTTACATCTGGTAATGTATGTGTCACAATGCTATTCTCTCAAATCATCCCACCCTCTCTTTCTCCCACTGAGTCCAGAAGTTTGTTCTTTATGTCTGTATCTCCTTTGCTGTCTTGCATGCAGTATTGTTGATACCATCTTTCTAGATCCCATATATATGAGTTAATATAAGATATTTGTCCTTCTCTTTCTGACTTGCTTCACTTCTGTATAATAGGCTCTAGATTCACCCACCTAATTAGAATGAATTCAAATGTGTTCCTTTTTATAGCTGAGAAATATTCCATGTGTATACATACCACTATCTCCTCATCCATTCATCTACTGATGGACATCTAGGAAAATAGGAAATATTTTATATTGGTATTTGTAATATCAAGGTGCAAACTTTTAGAAGTTAACTTTTTGTTACCCAGTCATCCTTTAAGTAAATTCTATTCTGAAATCTCCTGTACAGTGTCACGAACCTCCATCCATAGTTCATCAGACACTCTGTCTATCAGATATAGCCCCTTAAATCTATTTCTCACTTCTACTGTATAGTCACAAGGGATTTGATTTAGGTCACACCTGAATGGTCTAGTGGTTTTCCCAACTTTCTTCAATTTCAGTCTGAATTTGCTGACGAAGTTTCCTGACATTGTACAGGAAACAGGAATCAAGACCATCTCCATGGAAAAGAAATGCAAAAAAGAAAAATGGCTGTCTGAGGAGACCTTACAAATAGCTGTGAAAAGAAGAGAAGCCAAAAGCAAAGGAGAAAAGGAAAGATATATACCCATTTGAATGCAGACTTCCAAAGAATAGCAAGGAGAGAGAAGAAAGCTTTCCTCAGTGATCAATGCAAAGAAATCTCTATTTCCCAATAGAATGGGAAAGACTAGAGATCTCTTCAAGAAAAGTAGAGATATCAAGGGAACATTTCATGCAAAGATGGGCTCAATAAAGGACAAAAATGGTATGGACCTAACAGAAGCAGAAGATATTAAGAAGAGGTGGCAAGAATACACAGAAAAACTGTACAAAAAAGATCTTCACGAACAAGATAATCATGATGGTGTGATCACTCACCTAGAGCCAGACATCCTGGAATGTGAAGTCAAGTGGGCCTTAGAAAGCATCACTACGAACAAAACTAGTGGAGGTGATGGAATTCCAGTTGAGCTATTTCAAATCCTGAAAGATGACGCTGTGAAAGTGCTGACCTCAATATGTCAGCAAATTTGGAAAACTCAGCAGTGGCCACAGGACTGGAAAAGGTCAGTCTTCATTCCAACCACAAAGAAAGGCAATGCCAAAGATTGTTCAAACTACTGCACAATGGCACTCATCTCACACGCCAGCAAAGTCATGCTCAAAATTCTCCAAGCCAATTTTCAGCAATACGTGAATGGTGAACTTCCAGATATTCAAGCTGGTTTTAGAAAAGGCAGAGGAACCAGAGATCAAATTGCCAACATCCTCTGGATTATCCAAAAAGCAAGAGAGTTCCAGAAAAACATCTATTTCTGCTTTATTGACTATGCCAAAGCCTTTGACTGTGTGGATCACAATAAACTGTGGACAATTCTGAAAGAGATGGGAATACCAGACCATCTGGCCTGTCTCTTGAGAAACCTGTATGCAGGTCAGGAAGCAACAATTAGAACTGGGCATGGAACAACAGAATGGTTCCAAATAGGAAAAGGAGTACGTCAAGGCTGTATATTGTCACCCTGCTTATTTAACTTATATGCAGAGTACATCATGAGAAACGCTGGGCTGGAGGAAGCACAAGCTGGAATCAAGATTGCCAACAGAAATATCCTCAGATATCCTCAGATATGCAGATGACACCACTCTTATGGCAGAAAGTGAAGAAGAACTAGAGAGTCTCTTGATGAAAGTGAAAGGGAAGAGTGAAAAATTTGGCTTTAAGCTCAACATACAGTAAACTAAGATCATGTCATGCGGTCCCATCACTTCATGGCAAATAGATGGGGAAACAGTGGAAACAGTGGCTGACTTTATTTTTCTGGGCTCCAAAATCACTGCAGATAGTGATTGCAGCCATGAAATTAAAAGACGCTTACTCCTTGGAAGGAAAGTTATGACCAACCTAGACAGCATATTAAACAGCAGAGACAGCACTTTGCCAACAAAGGTCCGTCTAGTCAAGGCTAGGGTTTTTCCTGTGGTCATGTATGGGTGTGAGAGTTGGAGTATAAAGAAAGAGCGCCGAAGAATTGATGCTTTTGAACTGTGGTGTTGGAGAAGACTCTTGAGAGTCCCTTTGGCTGCAAGAAGATCCAACCAGTCCATCCTAACGGAGATCAGCCCTGGGTGTTCTTTGGAAGGACTGATGTTGACGCTGAAACTCCAATACTTTGGCCACCTGATGCGAAGAGCTGACTCATTTGCAAAGACCCTGATGCTGGGAAAGATTGAGGGCAGGAGGAGAAGGGGACGACAGAGGATGAGATGGTTGGATGGCATCACCGACTCGATGGACATGGGTTTGAGTAAGCTCCGGGAGTTAGTGATGGACAGGGAGTACTGACGTGCTGCGCTTCATGGGGTCACAAAGAGTTGGATACCCCTGAGTGACTGAACTGAACTGATTCTGAAATCTCAGCCTATTATCTTAATGCATCTTTAAAATGAATTACCAGTTTGCCTGGACACATTTATACTTAAAACAGTTTGCTGAATTGCTTCTACTTAAGTAAATATTTCATGTTAGCACAGCCTTGAAATTGATTTTCAATTTAATAATATCTAGTACAAGAAATGGAGAAGGCAATGGCACCTCACTCCAGTACTCTTGCCTGGGAAACCCTTTGGACGGAGGAGCCTGGTAGGTTGCAGCCCATGGAGTTGCGAAGAGTCGGACCCAACTGAGCGACTTCACTTTCACTTTTCACTTTCATGCACTGGAGGAGGAAATGGCAACCCACTCCAGTATGCTTGCCTGGAGAATCCCAGGGATGGAGGAGCCTGGTGGGCTGCCGTCTAGGGGGTCGCACAGAGTTGGACACGACTGACGTGACTTAGCAGCAGCAGCAGCAGTATAAGAAAACAAGGAGTAACATAAACTGAATTAGCTTGCCCCTTATTTTTGTTGTTTTGTTTTTTCTTTTTTCCTTCAAGGAATTTCTTCAAGGAAAATCAGAAAATTATATACATGTTTAGAAAAAGTTTTATCCATATCATAAGACCCAGGATTTCATATGAAAAAGGTTTTATAGATAATCTTCCTCCTCTTGAAATATTTATAATAATTGAGGACATACTTTCTGGTCAATAATATCATCTAGATAAATAATAATTTTAGTTTTCATTACTTATTTAGTACCTATGGAGTATTATATAATGTAATTCAGTCCAATTTATAGGATGAAATACAAATTTAAATAATTGAATTTGGTTTATAGTGCATCTTTATTTCTTTTAAACATAGACATATACTTTACAAATTAAGCTTTATTAACTTTACATGGACATATCTTTTTGGAAGTAGAATATTAACTTAATAGAATAAAGGTTTAGAAATGGATATTGGCTAATATATATATGCATATGTTATAAAAATAATTTTGCTTTGTTCGCTAAAACATCATGTCTATGATTTCGCCCTGGAAATCATTCCAATGTAAGTCAGTGCTTTAAAATGTATATGCTAATAAACAATGCTCAATGTTCTACAAAAATAATTTAGTTATTTTTTTTATGAATTTCCCTTCTAGTTACCTCATTTCAGTATTTATAGATCATAGGAATGAAGTACAGGAAACTCTGAATTTTACCTTATGGAGACCTTGCACGCAGGAGCACTGTATACCATAGCCTGCAGTGATTGCCTAAGTATGATTAAGAAAAAATGTATGAACTTACTTGCAGAAATTCTTCCATCTTACAGCTTACAGAACATTAAAGTTGATCTATATGCATATATAACAAGAAAGTTTTTAATCCCACTTCTGGACATACATGTGGAGAAAACCATGATTTGAAAAGATTCATGCACCGCAATGCTCATTGCAGCACTATTTACAATAACCAGGATATGGGAGCAACCTAACTGTCCATCAACAGAGAACAGATAAAGAAGATGTACATACATTCGATGGAATATTATTCAGCCATTAAAACAAGTGAAATGATGCCATTTGCAGAGCATGGATGGGCCTAGAGATTCTCATACTGAGGAAAGTCAGGCAGAGAAAGACAAATATCATATGATGTATGTGGAATCTTGAAAAAAGGGTACAAATGAACTTATCTACAAAACAGAGAGTTATAGATGTAAAAAGCACAATTATCAAGGGGTAAGAAGGTGGGGAGGGATAAACTGGGAGAATGGGATTGACATATACACACAACTATACATAAAATGGATAACTAAAAAGGACCTACTGTAGTCTACTCAGTAATCCTATGGCCTACATGGGAAAAGAATCTTAAAAAGACTGGGTATATGTATATGTAACTATTTCACTTTGCTATACACTTGAAACTGACACAACATTGTAAATCAACTATACTCCAATAAAAATTAAAAAATAAATTATAAAAGCTTAAAACTAAGAAAGCTTTATAGAATGTGCCTTTGAAATTCAGTTGTTTTATACAAATGTTTTTAGAAGAGTAAGTTTGAAGAATATGACAAGAATTTAGAGTACCAGAGTTTTTTTTTTAATTGTCAGATGGGTAAACATCTTTGTGATAAAGCTACAGTAAGGCACTTATGTGAAATGTACATGTATGTACATGTTTGAGGTAAGAAGGGGGTCTCCTCTTCTGGTTACATACTGCCAATGGTTATTTCAGTCTTATGAATTCAAATAGATAATTGGTTGACGTTCTAAGCTTAGAGTTCAAAACCACCCATGTGTCATTTTTCAAGTTTAGATTAAATCTCGCAGGATCATAGGTAATACTAGAAGGAGGTTGGGAAGATGTTACATAGAGCACAAATGGAGCACAAGTACAATGAAATGCAATTTTTCATTTGATGAAATGAAGTTGATCTAGAAATTATGGAAGAGAGAGTACAAAATCATCCCAAATATCAGCGATCTAAAGTCCCTGTTAAAAGTTAGGTTTTCATAGGATATTGAAAAAGAATTAAAGACATATATCCACTACCACGTGTAAAATGGATAGCTAGTTGACTCATTGGAAAAGAGCCTGATGCTGGAAAGGATTGAGGGAAGGAGGAGAAGGAGACGACAGAGGATGAGATGGCTGGATGGCATCACCGACTCGATGGACATGAGTTTGGGTAAATTCTGGGAGCTGGTGATGGACAGAGAGGCCTGGTGTGTTGTGATTCATGGGGTCGCAAAGAGTTGGACATGACTGAGCGACTGAACTGAACTGAACTGAGTGGGAAGCTGCTATATAGCACAGGGAGCTCAGCTCAGTGCTCTGTGATGACCTAGAGGGGTGGGGTGGGATGCAGGGATGGGAGGGAGGCTCAAAGGGGAGAGAATATATATATAGCTGATTCACTTTGTTGTACAGCAGAAACCACCATAACATTGTATAGCAATTAGACTCCAGTTAAATAGTAATCATTTTATCAGTCTTAGTTCTTTAGGTTTTTTTTTTTTTAAATAAGATAGCCTCAATTTAAAATAATTGCACTAATTCAATTTCACTCACGTAAGAGAAGGCAGTTCTGTGCAATCAATCTGTCAAACACACACCACAAAGTAAAACAACCAAAGAAAGTAATTAGATTCTCCAAAGCTTCTTCCTTTCTGTTGCTCTCATGTTTCTTCCAACACCTGATTTCTTTCTAGAGGCAAGCCTTCCACTTAGGGCGATGCTTATTGTAGGTGTCCCTATAATCCAGATGTGCATCTGTTCTTTATTTCTCTCAATTCCTTCTGATGATAAAGCTACTCATCTCTTACTGAGGTGATGACAGGAATGGATATTTGTAATGCACTCCGCTTTTTGTGTCCTTCATTAAAAGCAGCTGAGTTGGTAGCTTCATGAAGGAGGATGCATTCTTCCACATTTGTGTGTGTGCATGTGTGTGTTTGGGGAAGAGGGTTTTGTAATTGTTTTCATTCAAAAGTAAATACTGAAAGCTTCACTCCAAATTAACGTTGTCATAAGTAGTGACGTATGAAAACCTTGCTCATTAGTCTATGATCTGGAGGGAAAGTATTTTAATGACTCTCGGTCAATGCATTTGTGATTCTTGTAACTATCATTGAAAAATTTTTTAAAAATTGATGTTTACTCTGGAATTTTATGTTTTTAAACATTATTGACTTCCAAGAAGGAAGTCAGATGTTAGAATTTCAGGAATAGAAAAACTACTAAGTGTTACTTAATTAAATAACACAGATTTAGGACATTTACTTTTTAGCCAAATGTATTCAGGTATAATTGGCATAGGACTACAACTCACCCATTTAGAGTGTACAGTTCAGTAATTTTTAATATACTCACAGATATGTGCAGTCATCATTATGGTTAACTTTAAAATAATTTTGTCACTGCTAGAAGAAACCCCATGCCCTCCCAACCCTAAGCTATCACTTACTGTATTTTTGTTAAATCTTTAAAACCTTCATGAATCAGCACTTTGTTATGAATCTCCAACTCTCTCTGCTATTATTTGTAAATCAAAAAACTTTATTTGTTGAGCAATGTTAGGTTTACAGAAATATTAAGCAGATATGCATAGAGATACCATATATTTTATTGACAATACTCCTTCCCCCTTTCCCCTGTTACCAACACCTTGCATTAGAGGTACATTTTTACAGTTGATGAGCCAATACTGATATATTGTGATTAATTAAATTTTACGTTAGTTCACTATTTGTGTTGTTTGTTCTATGGTTTTGAATAAATGTATAATGACAGGTATTGGCCACTACAATCTCATACAGAATATTTTCACTGTCCTACCCTAGAAATTCCTATGATCTACCTGTTCATCACTGCATCTCTTTCCCTAATTCCTGACAACTCCTAATCTTTTTACTGTCTCCATGGTTTTGCCTTTCCCAGAATGTTGCAGAGTTGGAGGATTTTCTCTTACATTATCTTCCAGAAGTTTTATAGCTTTGTGTTTCATATTTGTGTGCGTGCATGCATGCTAAGTCACTTCAGTCGTGTCTGACTCTTTGTGACCCTATGGACTGTAGCCAGTCAGGCTCCTCTGTCCATAGGAGTCTCCAGGCAAGAATACTGGAGTGGGTTGCCATGTCCTCCTCCAGAGGATCTTCCCATCCAGGGATGGAACATATCTCTTAGGTATCCTGCATTGGCAGTCAGGTTCTTTATCACTAGGGCCACCTGGGAAGCCCATTTTATATTTAGATCTGTGCTTTATATTTAGAGCTTCCCTTGTGGCTCAGCTGGTAAAGAATCAACCTGCTATGGGGGAGACCTGGGTTCGATCCCTGGGTTGGGAAGATCCCCTGGAGAAGGAAAAGGCTACTCACTCCAGTATTCTGGCCTGGAGAATTCCATGAACTGCATAGCCCATGGGGTTGCAAAGAGTCGGACACGACCGGGCGACTTTCACTTTTACTTTTATTTTAAGTAAAGTCTTCCCTGGTGGCTCAGACGGCAAATCAACCGCCTGCAATGCAGGAGACGGAGGTTTGATCCCTGGATTGGGAAGATCCCCTGGAGAAGGAAATGGCAACCCATTCCAGGACCCTTGCTTGGAAAAATCCCATGGATGGAGGAGCCTGGGAGGACTGTAGTCCATGCAGATGCAAAGAGTCGGAGACGACTGAGCGACTTCATTTTTATTTTTAACGTTTCTAAAAGGTGTAAGGTTTATCTATAAATTCACTTTTTTTGTTCTTTCTGCATGTGGATGTCTAGTTATTCCAGGACCACTTGTTGAAAAGACAATCTTTGTTCTTCATATTGCTACTGTTCCTTTGTCAGAATCAGTTTACTGTATATGTTTGGGTCTATTTCTGGGCTGTCTATTCAGTTCCATTGATATATGTGTCTATTCTCAAGCCCATACTGGAGAAAGCAATGGCAACCCACTCCAGTACTCTTGCCTGGAAAATTCCATGGATGGAGGAGCCTGGAGGGCTATAGTCCATGGGGTTGCTAGGAGTCAGACAACACTGAGCAACTTTACTTTCACTTTTCACTTTCATGCATTGGAGAAGGAAATGGCAACCCACTCCAGTGTTCTTGACTGGAGAATCCCAGGGACGGGGGAGCCTGGTGGGCTGCCGTCTATGGGGTCGCATAGAGTCAGACACGACTGAAGCGACTTAGCAGCATCAGTATGCCCATACTACACTGTCCTGATTACTATCACTTTATAGTAAGTCTTGATGTTGTTGTCTCCAACTTTGTTCTTCCTCTTCAATATTTTGTCAGCCATTCTGGGTTTTTATAAACTCTGGAATCAATTTTTCAATATCCGCAAAATAACTTTTGATTTTGATTGGGATTAATTAAATCTATGGGCTTCCTAGGTGACTCAGTGGTAAAGAATCTACCTGCCAATGCAGGAGATGCAGGAATTGTGGGTTTGATCCCTGTGTCGGAAAAATTTCTTGGAGAAAGAAATGGCCATCCACTCCAATATTCTTGCCTGGAAGATTCCATGGACAAGAAGCCTGGCAGACTACAGTCCAGGGGATTGCAAAGAGTTGGGCGTGACTTAGCGACTGAGCACACACATATTAAATCTGTAGCTCAAATTGGGAAGAACTGGCATCATAACACTTTTTGTTATCCTATACATGAACAAGGAGTATCCTTTCATTTATTTAAATTATTTGATTTCTTTTCTCAGAGGTTTGTAGTTTTTCCTCATATAGGTATGGTACATATTTATATCTAAGTATTTCATTTTGGGTGCTAATGTAGATGATACTTTTAAAAAAAAATTTCAAAACCCAATTGTTCATTGCTCATATGCAGGGAAGCAATTAGCTTTTATATGTGAATATGTATCCTGCAACCTTGCTATAATTGCTATAGTTCCCAAAGTTTTTTTGTTGATTCTGCAAGATTTTCTACGTAGCTGATCATGCCAGCTACAAAGACAGCTTTATATCTTCCTTTTCGATTTATATATTTTTAATTTATTTTTAGTCTAATTATATTAGCTGTGAATTCTAAGACAATGTCAAAAAATGTGTAGAGAAGGGATACCCTTGCCTTGTTCTTAATCTTAGTCAGAAAGCATCTAGGTTCTCACTAATAAATATTGTATTATCTGTAGGCGTATTATAAATTCTCAATATCAAGTTGCAATAGCTCCCTTGTGTTTCTAGTTTACTGGAAGCTTTTGTCATGAATAAACGTTGGATTTGTCAAATCCTTTTTCTATTTCTACTAGTATCACTTTATAGTTTTTTTTCTTTAACCTGTTTATATGATGGATTCCACAAACTTGTTTTCTTGTGTTAAACCAGCTTTGTATACCTGGAATAGGCCCCACTTGTTCATGGTGTATGATTCTCTTCATACATAATTGGATTTGATTGACTAGTATTTTGTTCAAGATTTTTGCAACTATATTCATTTGTCTGAATTTTTCTTTTTTTTTATACTGCTTTGTATGCTTTTGATATTAGGATAATGCTGGCCTCCTAAAATGAGTTAGAAAGTATTCATTCTAGTTCTATTTTTAGAGAATAAGCATGCATTTTTCCTAAAATGTTTTGCTAAACTTCACCAGTGAACCCATCTGGCCCTAGTGCTTTTTTTTTTTTTGGCAGGTTATTAATTATAGTTTCAAATCTTTTAGTATATATAGGCTGATTGAGATTGTCTATTTCTCTTTATGTTATTTTGGTGCTGGAACAACTGAATATCTGCACACCAAAAAAGTGAATCTAGACAAAGACCTTACAGTTTTAGTATACATTAAATGGATCTCAAAATGGATCATGGAATTCAATGTAAAATGCAATAGGTCTTAATTAAAATAAAATACTTCTGCTCTACAAAAGACACTGTTAATAGAATGAAAAGTCAAGCCACAGACTGGGGAAAATATTTGTAAAAAGATATCTGATAAAAGACTGATTTCTATAATATACAAAGAATTCTTATAACTGAACAATAGGAAAACAATTAAAAATGGACAAAGATCTTAAGAGATACTTCACCAAGGAGATATACAGATAGTAAGTAAGTGTATGAAAAAATGCTTAACATCATATGCCATTAGGAAATCATAAATTAGATAGGCCATGATGTACTACTGCATACACTTTAGAAAGATGTAAAATCCAAGTACTGCCAACACTAAATACTGATGAGGATGTGGAGCAACATAAATGCTTATTCCTCACTTGTGAGAATACAAGATGGCACAGTCACTTTGGAAGACAATTTGATAGTTTCTTACAAAATATTCATACTCTTAACATATAATCCAGCAATTATACTCCTTCATATGTACACAAAGGAGTCGAAAACTCATGTTCACAGGAAAGCCTGAACATGCATGTTTATAGAGACTTTATTCATAATTGTTGAAACTTGGAAGCAATTAAGATGTCCTCAATAGGTAAATTAACTATGTTATATCTGGACAATAAAATAATAGTAGCCATTGAAAGAAACAAGCTATTGAACCACAAAAAAATATTGAAGGACCTTAAAAGCACATTGTAAAGTAAGAAACCATCTTAAAAGATTGCATACTACATGATTTCAACTATATGACATTCTAGAAAAGTCAAAATTATGGAGACAGTTTAAAGATCGGTGGTTGCCGGGGGTTAGAGGTGAAGAAGGGATGAATAGGTGAAGCAAAGGGGGTTTTAAGTGAATAGAACTACTTCTTATATATAGGGGTGGATTATATCATTATACTTTTGTTAAACCTATAGAATGTGCAGCACAAAGAGTGAACTCTATGTAAAGTACGGACTTTAGTTAATAATAATGTATTAATATTAGTTCATCAATTGCAACGTATCATATATATATATATACATATATATGCAAAAGTAACTGTAGTTTCAGACTGTGAATTTAAAAAATCATTGTAACTGAGCTCAAAAACATCTTATTAATCAAAATAGGAACCATTACAATCAGAACATATTTGCCAATGAAAAATAAGTTCGTTTATTCCTGTAGCATAAAAATCTGTGCTTCAGGATTCTACAAAACTCTTGGAAAGCATTTTCTGCATCCTGTGGAAGGGTTTTCCCTGCAAAAAGTTGTCTAGATGCTTGAAGAAGTGCTAGTCAGTTGTCTAGATGCTTGAAGAAGTTGTAGTCAGTTGGTGAGAGGTCAGGTGAATGTGGCTAATGAGGCAAACCCAATTTGTTCAACCTTCGAAGCATCGGTTGTGCAATGTGCAGTCGGGTGATGTTGTGGAGAAGAATTAGGCCCTTTGTGTTGACCAATGCCAGCTGCAAGTGTTGCAGTTTTCAGTGCATCTCATTGATTTGCTGAGCATACTTCTCAGATATAATGGTTTCGCCAGGATTCAGAAAACTAGTGAGTCAGATGGACAGCAGACCACCAAACAGTGACCATAGAATTTTTTGATGCAAATTTGCTTTGAGAAGTGCTTTGGAGCTTCTTTTTGGTCCAACCACTGAGCTGGTCATTGCTGGTTGCCATATACAATCCACTTTTCATCACACGTCACAATCCGATTGAGAAATGGTTCATTGTTGTGCAGAATAAGAGAAAATGACACTTCAAAATGACAATTTTTTATATTTTCGATCAGCTCGTGAGACTTTTTCACCTTTCCAGTTTGCTTCAAATGCCCAACGACCATAGAATGGTTGATGTTGAGCTCTTTGGCAACTTCTTATGTAGTTGTAAGAGGATCAGCTTCAGTGATGGCTCTCAACTGGTTGTTGTCAACTTCCAATGGCCAGCCACTATGCTCCTCACCTTCAAGATTCTTGCCTCCTTTGAAAAACTTCCTGAACCACCACTGCATTGCACATCCGTTAGAAGTTCCTGGGACAAATGAGTCATTGATGTTGTCAGTTGTCTCCACTGCTTCATGACCCAGTTTGACTTAAAATAAGAAAATCGCTTGAATTTGCTTTCTGTCAAATATCATGTCCATAGTCTAAAATAATATAAAATAAACAGCAAGTAATAAGTAATTAGCAAAAAAATATAAAGAGTGATATGTGCATTAAAATGATGTATAACATAACCACATTTACTTAAGAATGTATTCCAATATCAACTGACAAATTTCAACAATGCAAAACTGCAATTATGTTTGAACCAACTTAAATATATAGTATTTTCTGTATATATGTTTTCTTTATAGAAAAACAGAGAAAGAAAACAAACTAAGGACTTCATTTTGAGAAGGAAAATGGTGACAAAAAGAGCTACAAAGAAGTGTTTTACTGCCTTTCACATTGGGAAATGAGTTAACTGCCCTGAATGGTAAAATCTTAGAGGAGTGAACTCTATTTCAAGCTGGTATTTATAATTAAATTTTGAATGCAGTGTAAAAAGCTATTCTTTGACTCATTTTCATATAAAGCCAAAACACTGGATTTTTGTTTGTTTGTTTGTTTGAAAAGATCAGTATCTATGAAAATTCTGTTTATGTAGCTTAAAATGTTTTAACATTATTAGCTTTGAAAGTCAACCAGTTACATATTAACTTTCATTAATTTCAATGATACTGATTCTTAATACAATACTCATAAAAAGATAAACAATTAACATTTTCAAAGATTAGCAAAGCCTTTCCTAGAGAAGAAACTCTGATAACCATCATACTTGATTGAATCTTAATCAACAAAATAATTCATGTTTAGCAATAATTTATAATTAACTGCTATGTTGAGGACATTGAAATTTTAATCAATAAAACTTTAGCTGTAAGAACTGTTTGAAAAGATGAAAAGTCTGTATTCTGGTCTTCAGTATACATGTGATACATTAGACAAGTTTGGGGGTGTAACTTCTAAAAACTTGTTCTCTTACTCTGTCACATAACTCACTTTTACTTTTATTCTCACGTCCAGCTGTATATGATTTCTTTGTAAGAAACCTGATATTAAAAAAAAAGGAAAAAAAATTGCTATTGAGTTAAAGGTGTTATGCTTTTATTATTGTTATCATTCTTTGGTTTTGAAAAGTCTGTAATATCAAAGATAACAACTTTTCATCTATAAAATCACTTGATTTTTTGATTTGTGTGTCTTATGTGTGAAAAAAAGTGGCAAAACAGACTGTAAATTTCTGAAATAGTCGATCTTATACTCATTGCATGCAAATGTGTATGGAAGAATGCATCAAGTCATGCTGGCCTGCTGGGTTGGGAGAAAGGTGTTTCAGTGAAATTAGTGCAGATTGGTGAGTGGTTACTCTCACAGGGTCAGTTCATTTGGTGAAATCCAAAACATATTACCCAAGGACAAAGACTTCTGCAGTTCAGCCAGTCTTTCAGGGTATAAGGTTCGTAAGTAAAAGGACACACAATTTTTGCTATTTTTTATTGTCTTGGAAAAAGCAATACTTAATTGAAGCAACTTCCGGAGTCCTGGATTCCTAAATTCATTCAGTACCAACCAAGGGACATGTATTTGAACAAAGGAAAAGCAGTACAAACCAAGAATTGATGATACAGTACACTTAAAAAGCCAGACAGTTTGCATAAGATTTCCTCATTTTAAATTCATAATAGCTATGTGCAATAGGTTATTTCACAGTTGAAAATATTAACAGTAAAAAAACAGAGTTTATAAAAATGGCAAGGCATGTGGTTAATACATACACAAGTAGCATTCCTATACAATAGCAACAATGAGAATACATAGTTTTAAATAACACATCCTTTCTGTGCAATCCCTGAATGTGGAAGACTGTAAAAAGTTTAATGAAATACATATAAAAGAACTTAATGACGACGTTTTAGCCCATGATCATGGGTATAAAGGCTTAAGGTCTTTAAGACGTCAGATCTCCTAAACTCATCTGTAGATTTGAAGAAATTCAATAAAGATTCTATAGGGTTTTTCAAAGAACTTGGTAATATTATTGTAAAATACATATCAAAATAAAAAGGCCAAAGTGAAGAAGCCTCTGGAGAAAAAGAATAATGAATATATAAGCAACAAAAGTAAAAATCAGCAGGTGGGACTACATCAAACTAAAAAGCTTCTACACAGAAAAAGAAACAGCAAAATGAAAAGGCAATTTATGAGCTAGGAGAAAATCCTCAATGAATGTGCTAAATGAATCTCCTTGCAGGAGGATGTCAACAGTGTGATGACATAATTGTGCTCTCTGAGAAAGTTGGATACAGTTAAGATCTTGTTTGTAAAGATGGTACACAATGGCAGAGCAAGTGAGGTACCCCTGGGTAGCTGGATAAAGCTGGATGAAGCCAGTGTCCCTATGGAGATAAAAGCAAAGGGGCTGTTGAAAGAGACAGAGACTAAAACATATTAGCCAAAACTGTATTAGCAAATATTATCAGTTTCTGATATGATTAGTTTGTGATTTCAATAATATTGGGCACAGGGGATTTAATGGATGTGGTCAGATCTCCTAAACTCATGTTCCCCAAGGTTAGAAATGGAGCCTTTTTTAAATTTGGTGGGAACACAAGGTATAACTGTAGTCTTAGACCCAGTATTGATTAAGGCTATGAAGCTGTATTTCAGAAGATATTAAAGTTAATTCAGAGCCTATTTTGCAGAAGCACAGAAGTCAATCAACAACTTTTTATCTGTTTGTTGCTTAAGTTCTTTGAATAAACTTTGCATTTTTGAGTGGGTCAAATTGTGAACTTCTCTTTCAGTTTTTTTGGTTCTTCCCTCTGTATTCAGATTTCCTTGTTTCTGTTACTTCCTCTTTTTCTCACTTTTTGTTTCTTTCTTCTTTTACTCTTCTTCCCTCCCTTACTACTTCCTCTTTCTTTTTTCCTTCTTCTATAGTTACTGGGTATGCTTCAGGTCATGCTGCTGCTGCTGCTGCTGCTAAGTCGCTTCAGTCGTGTCCTAGATCCTGCTAATAGTGATACATTTCTTCCTTCAGAGACTCTCCTATCACTATCATCACAGTAATGTTGTCAAACACAGATTTATATGCCTAATGCCCCATGAGGCTAAACAAACTGAAACATCTGAGTTTGGAGCAGAGAAATATTTATTGTGAAGATGAAGCAAGAAGAACTGATGGTTTGTGATCAAAAGATCTGAACTTCCCAACGGTTTTCAGGGAAGAGTTTTTAAAGGCAAAATTTGGGGTGAGGGCTGCAGGGTATGACTTCCTTCCAAATGGCTGGTAATAAGGTAACAGGATGATGTCTTTGGAATCTCAAGTTTCTGGTTTCAACTAGTCTGGGTTCTACTTATTGTGATCAGCTTATAGTCACCATCCTCCATCCACGATGTGTGTGTGGGGGTATCTTAGTTTCTGTAGAATAATTTGAAGATAAGCGTCATATAATGTTATCATATCCCTTTAGGAGGAACTAGGAACCCTATGAATCTATTGTCTTATTAATTGCTTGAGCCTATTCTTCGGACTCAGGGAAGGCTTAGGAAACTAATGCCTTTTCTCCTATTTTAAAACAAGAAGCAAGGGACACAGAGGGACTTCTGTACCCAGGAGGGACCTGCAGTTCCTGCTAGGTTTCAGCTGTGGCCTCTGCCATAAAGATGGTTGATTAACTCCCACATTGTGCCACAGGGATGCTGTACATTCTATAAACCTGAGGATCTATAACCTCAGGTTCTATAAACCTGAGGACCATGAACATTTCTGTGATAGAGCCACAGGCTGCAGAAACAGTAGCAGCAAAATGTATTTGGTGAGGTCCTAGTGTGTCTCTTGCTTTTAGAAATGCTGCCATCAAGATACATGGTCCTAGGCCAAGACACATGACTCCTTTCCCTCAATGTTGATGATAACTCCTGTTCCTGGTGAGTTAAAGGTTCTTTCTTTATCAAGAAAGAGTTCAGAGATGAAGCAAGGAAGCTAAGAAAGTAAAGTGAAAGTTTATTTGAGCAAGAATATGCTCTGAGACGGAAAGTAGGCAGACAGGTGAGGAGCCGCTGCCCTGGGTTTCTTTAGCAAGCCAGTTATGAGGGGCATACAAATGAAGGGGTGGAATATTCACTGGGGAAGGAGGAATTTGGATGTTGTGTTCCCTGATTTTCATCCCAGCTCAATCTCCCCAAGGGGAGGAGGGAATTTTGACCTTATTTAGCTTAGATCAGAAATGTCATGGTGTCATTGCATGAAGGGGAACTTCTTATCTACAAGGCTAATTTTATTGGAGATAGTGAAGGACAGGGAAACCTGGTGTGCTGCAGTTCATGGGGTTGCAAGTAGGTGGACATGACTTAGTGACTGAACAAAAACAAATTTCATTGTAATAATAGCATAATGAGCAACATGTTATATTTGGATGCAGGAGATTCCTATCTTTCTTTACCTTTATTTTTGTCTACTTTCCAACACGTATAATTGCCAGTCAGTCTGGAGAGTGATGCATGTCTGCCCGTGCACCCCTGCTGTTTACAAGATGTGTGATTTCCTGCTATCTGACCTGTGCCCCCTGTCCTTTCTCTGCTCATATCCAGCTCCTCTTTGCTCTAATATCCTGACTCAGTTCAGTTCTGTCTTAGTCACGTCCAACTCTTTGTGATCCCATGAACTGCTGCACGCTAGGCTTTCCTGTCCATCACAAACTCCCGGAGCTTACTCAAACTCATGTGATTGAGTCAGTGATGCCATCCAACCACCTCATCCTCTGTTGTCCCCTTCTCCTCCCACCTTCAGTCTGTCCCAGAATCAGGGTCTTTTCAAAGAGTCAATTCTTCACATCAGGTGGCCAAAGTATTAGAGTTTCAGCTTCAGCATCAGTCTTCCAGTGAATATTCAGGACTGATTTCCTTTAGGATAGACTGGTTGGATCTCCTTGCAGTCCAAGGGACTCTCAAGAATGAGAGTCAGGAGATAAATGGGCCCCTGGGGCAAACAGTTGGAGTCCCTTCTCTGTTGACAAATACACCAATTATCTGGACAATCGAGGGTAGAGGCTGAGCCCTGCCCAGATAGAAGATAAGAGACCACTTATTTCCTATTCTTGAAGTCAGGAGACCTCCCTGACTACACAAGCACAGAAAAGCTCCTTGGAGGTCAAAAGGGGAGTGATACTAACTACCCATAGACCTCTTAGAAGGATTCTGAAATACACCAAAATTGGACTCTGAACCAGGCAAACCAAAATGATTGGACAAAGGAAACTAGAAGAAATGCTCTATATAAGAGATTTAAACTTCCATGAGGGTGTGAATCTGAGTTCGAGTATGTCTATCCACGGGCACTGTACCCTTTTCCTCGTGATAAACACTTTCTTTATTTCACTACTTTCTGTCTTTGTGGGAATGCTTTTCTGAAAAGCTGAAGAGCCTGGGCCTTGTCATTGACCACTGGTTTAGTGGTTAGGATTTGATGCCCTCACTGCTACCACCCAACCTCAATCTCTGGCTGGGAAACTAAAGTCCTGCTTCAAGTAACTGCAGGCCAAGGCCACCAGAGATCACGTTGGTATAGGTGTGAAATTCAAGCCACACATGAAAATATGTTTTCCAACTCTAATTCCTAATAGTCACAAAAACCCTAGGTCATCTTTTTTCCTTGCTCTTTCAAGCAGTTTTTGGACCAGCTGGAGAAGGCTTCTTTGCTTTTTTTTTGGAAAATCTCACTACATATCACTTCATAACCTCCTGTTGTGTGTATGTGTTTGTATGTGTGCATGTGTTTGGGAAGAAGGGTCATCATTTTGGGCATACAAACCAAAGTTTGGGTGGAAGTTCATCCTGTCTCTGCAATTTGTTGGAAACAAATGGTGTTGGAACATGCTGTCTAGATGATAACCGCCACCACTCCAGGTCCGTATCTTCTTACTTGGCCTGCTAACTTGCTCTGTGCCTGCTAGTGCTTCATTGCACTTTGTTGCTGGCTGCTGGGAAGTTTCTATGTTTAAAGCTGTGCTGTCTTGTCCTGCATTTTCTTAGTCTTACTGAGTCTCTGTTACCAATATATTTAACTGATCTGAGTCATGGAAGTAAAGTCCGATGCTGTAAAGAACAATACTGCATAGGAACCTCGAATGTTAGGTCCATGGATCAAGGCAAATTGGAAGAGGTTAAACAGGAGATGGCAAGAGCAAACATCTACATTTTAGGAATCAGTGAACTAAAATGGACTGAAATGGGTGAATTTAACTCAGATGACCACTATATCTACTACTGTGGGCAAGAATCCCTTAGAAGAAATGGAGTAGCCATCAAAGTTAACCAACGAGTCTAAAATGCAAAACTTGGATGCAGTCTCAAAAATGACAGAATGATCTCTGTTCGTTTCCAAGGCAAAACATTCAATAGCACAGTAATCCAAGTCTCTGCTCTGACCAATAATGCTGAAGAAGTTGAAGTTGGATGGTTCTATGAAGACCTACAAGACCTTCTAGAACTAACATCCAAAAAAGATATCCTTTTCATTATAGGGGACTGAAATGCAAAAGTAGAAAGTCAAGAGATACCTGGAGTTACAGGCAAATTTGGCCTTGGAGTACAGAATGAAGCAGGGCAAAGGCTAATAGAGTTTTGCCAAGAGAACACACAGGTCGTAGCAAACACCCTCTTCTAACAACACAAGAGAAGACTCTACACATGGACATCACCAGATGGTCAATACTGAAATCAGATTGATTACATTCTTTGCAGCCAAAGATGAAGAAGCTCTATACAATCAGCAAGAACAAGACAGGGAGCTGACTGTGACTCAGATCATGAACTCCTTATTGCCAAATTCAGATGTAAATCGAAGAAAGTAGGGAAAACCACTAGACAATTCAGGTATGACCTAAATCAAATCCCTTACAATTATACAGTTTAAGTGACAAATAGATTCAAGGGATTAGATCTGATAGACAGAGTGCCTGAAGAACTATGGACGGAGGTTCATGACATTGTACAAGTGTCAGTGATCAAGACCATCCTCAAGAAAAAGAAATGCAAAAAAGACAAATAGGTTGTCTGAGGAGGCCTTACAAATAGCTCAGAAAAGAAGAGAAATGAAAAGCAAAGGAGAAAAGGAAAGATATGCCCATTTGAATGCAGAGTTCCAAAGAATAGCAAGGAGAGATAAGAAAGCCTTCCTCAGTGATCAATGCAAAGAAATAGAGGAAAACAATAGAATGGGAAAGACTAGAGATCTCTTCAAGAAAATTAGAGATACCAAGGGAACATTTCAAGCAAGTTGGGTACAATTAAGGACAGAAATGGTATGGACCTAACAGAAACAGAAGATATTAAAAAGAAGTGGCAAGAATACATAGGAGAACTATACAAAAAATATCTTCATGACCCAGATAACCATGACGGTGTGGTCACTCACCTAGAGCCAGATATCCTGGAATGTGAAGTCAAGTGGGCCTTAGGAAGCATCACTATGAACAAAGCTAGTGGTGGCGATGGAATTCCAGCTGAGCTATTTTGAATCCTAAAAGATGATGCTGTGAAAGTGCTGCACTCAATATGTCAGCAATTTGGAAAACTCAGCAGTGGCCACAGGACTGGAAAATGTCAGTCTTCATTCCAATCCCAAAGAAAGGCAATGCCAAAGACTGTTCAAACTACTGCACAATTGCACTCATCTCACACGCTAGCAAAGGAATGCTCAAAATTCTCCAAGCCAGACTGCAGCAGTATGTGAACCGTGAACTTCCAGATGTTCCAGCTGGATTTAGAAAAGTTAGAGGAACCAGAGAATAGATTGCCAACATCTGTTGGATCATCAAAAAAGCAAGAGAGTTCCAGAAAAACATCTACTTCTGCTTTATTGACTATGCCAAAGACTTTGACTATATGGATCATAACAAACTGTGAAAAATTCTGAAGGAGATGGGAATACCAGACCACCTGACCTGCCTCCTGAGAAATCTGTACGCAGGTCAAGAAGATACAGTTAGAACTGGACATGGAATAACAGACTGGTTCCAAATTGGGAAAGGAGCACGTCAAAGCTGTATATTGTCACTCTGCTTATTTAACTTATATGCAGAGTACATAATGAGAAATATTGGACTGGATGAAGCACAAGCTGGAATCAAGATTACAGGGAAAAATATCAATAACCTTAGATATGCAGATGGCACCACCCTTATGGCCGAAAGTGAAGAAGAACTAAAGAGCCTCTTGATGAAAGTGAAAGAGGAGAGTAAAAAAGTTGGCTTAAAACTCAACATTCCAAAAACTAAGATCATGGCATCTGGTCCCATCACATCACAGCAAATAGGTGGGGAAACAATGGAAACAGTGACAGACTTTATTTTTTTGGGCTCCAAAATCACTGCAGATGGTGACTGCAGCCTTGAAATTAAAAGACACTTGCTCCTTGGAAGAAAAATTATGACCAATCTAGACAGCATATGAAAAAACAGAGATGTTACTTTGCCAACAAAGGTTTGCCTAGTCAAAGCTTTGGGTTTTTCCAGTAGTCATGTATTGATGTGAGAGTTGGACTATAAGGAAAGCTGAGCACTAAATAATTGATGCTTTGGAATTGTGGTGTGGAGAAGACTCTTGAGAGTAGTCCCTTGAACTGCAAGGAGATCCAACCAGACCAGTCCATCCTAAAGGAAATCAGTCCTGAATATTCATTGGAAAGACTGATGTTGAAGCTGAAACTCCAATACTTTGGCCACCTGATGCGAAGAACTGGCTCATTGGAAAAGACCCTGATGCTGGGGATGATTGAAGGCAGGAGGAAAAGGGGAAGATAGAGGATGATATGGTTAGATGATATCACCAAGTCAATGGACATGAGTTTGAGTAAGCTCCGGGAGTTTGTGATGGACAGGAAAGCCTGGAGAACTGCAGTCTATGGGGTCACAAAGCATGGAACATGACTGTGAAACTGAACAGAACTGAACTGATCTTCCATTATCTTTGAGCTCTTCTGCTGAACTAAAACCCCCACCCAATGAAAGATGGTAACTACCTGACAAACAATCTCCATTCCAGAGAGGTTGCAGTTTGCCATCATGAGCTGATGCAAAATACATTTAGGACTGAAGGAATGTGGCCCCTGCAGACACCTTGATCTTTATCAGCAATCCTTCCTCTTGACTATAAAACTTCCCACAACCACCATGCGCCCAACCCAGGTTTGGGCACCAGTTTTGAGGGCATTAGTCCACTGTGCCCCCCTTTTCCTGGCAAACTAATAAAGCTATTCTTTTCTACTTCATCCAAAACTCTGTCTCCAAGGTTTAATTTGGTGTCAGGATACAGAGGCTGGATTCAGCTTTAAAATCATGTCGATGTATGGCAAAAACCACCACAATATTGCAAAGTAATTAGCCTGCAATTAAAATAATTTAATGTTTTTTGAAAAGTGCTACAGTTCTGCAGAACAAAGTGAGCATATCATGCAAAAACACTGTTGAGTGGAAAAAGACATTTATTGTAGTATCCTTTTAAAAAATTCCAAGAACAATCAAACTCAAATAATATGCTATTTAGACACACTCATGTATTAACAACAGGGAACATTATGAGGAAAAAACACATTGAGGATGTTTTACTTCTTGTACTCCAGGGTAGCCTCAAAATATTTGCTATTTATATTATTTTCTGTTATTTTAATAGAAATATTTTGATATTTATTAAAATATTATATTTGTTAATAAATTTATTAAAATAAGTCAAATTAAGTTAACAAAATTAAATTCAGGCAACATATGAACCAATTACTACTAGGATTAGAGTGGTAAACACTAATTATCTATTCAGTCAAAGGACAATCTGAATTGCTTTGTAGGCTCAAGATTTTAATAAAAAGGAAAGCTAAGATTCTGGGATCTTCAGTTACCAGTTCTGTAAGGTTCAAACTCATTGTCACAACTCCTCACTGCCTCCGGGGCCTCTGTAGCCCCTTATGTATCCTTCTAGAGAGTTCTTTCTACTTCACCATATTCATTTTTACTATATTTACTTTTATTTTAAAGGATCGTGTGACAGAGTTTTTAAACCTCTCAGTTACACTGTTTATCTGTCATGATCTTGGCAGTGTAATATGCCACAAATTCTCCTGGAGTCCCTGTCATGCCCCACCCACCATCTCCTACAGTAGAGCATATGCAGTGTCAGAATTCCCCACATCACTCAGGAAGGCTAGGGGGCGCCATTCAGATTGAACCAGAAGAGCCACATGCTTACAGAGGTGCAGTCAACAATGAAATACTGATGGTGTACTTTTTATTTACATTTTTAGAGTTCAATTCTTTCTAAAGGACAGATAAGAATGATTTAACCCCAGGAAGCTACAAAGAAAGGTCAGGGGAAGCTGGATACCTCCTGAGAATGAATTTCTTTTTCTTCAGTTTCTAGCTTTGATGGGTTTTTATTTGGTCATTTTCAATACCAGGAATATAGATTTTGTTTTTTTAATTATAACTCCTTCCTTTGTGGGGAGCTTCCTTTGATTGAATGGATATATTGTAATTATCTTAACTCCTAAAGTTGAATGCAAGCTTAAAGTAAAAGGCATTTCTGTTTTGTTTTCTTCTGTTAATTTGTCAGTAGGAAGGAAAATTACTCTCTAATGACTTTTGGACTAAAAATAATGAACAAAAAATAAATAATAATGTTTGATTATGTAGCCATTATGTGCTTAGATTTTTGTACAGGCACTTGAAAAGCCATAATGAGACTTCAAAATCTCTTATTCACTTATATGAACAGAAGCCAATTTACATTTTAGAGCATGCTTACTGTATTCAGAATATACCACATATATTCACCAACACCAAGACTATGCTAATTTTGTCAGAACAATTTATGGAAACATTAAATCCTGTTTCTTCTCCTGCATTTTCCCTTCCTCTCTCATTTATTCTGGTAACCCAGTTTTCTAATTCCTTGCTTGGGGCTCTCTGCAGGGCCTAATGCAAGAGAAGACAGTCTTTAGGAGGAAGTCTGGTGTCTGAGAGGGTCAGGGAGAAAGAGGAGAGAGGGACGGGAAATCCAAGAAGGCAGCAAGATTTCAAAAGGTGAGCAATGTGTATACCTGCAGAGGCTGTGTACTAGGAGAGGAGATCCCTTGGAACTCATTGCAGGGGCAGCTGGAACCTTGATGTGACTCTGGTTGAAGGGAGGGAGGGACAAGAATGATGGGGTGTTACTTTCTCTCACCTAGGTCATTGAAACCTGAAATCTCAGCTGAGTGGATTTAAGGAATATAAATATTATAAATGTTGCAACATTTCCTTAACTCCTCAGTTTTGGAACTGAGAACATTATTTGTTATACAACCTATAGTATTTTAAATTATGACACCAGGGATCTATATCTATACTACTTCCCTGTCCTTTAATTTCTTTACCTCTTCCATCAGTTTCCACTGCATCACACCCTTAGAACTGTGACAATCACTAGAATCTGTGCCATTTCCAAAATATATTTATTAAGTAGTTCAAATTTCAACCACATGTTCTATCCTTCTAGTGCAATAGCTTCAGAATCTCTACCCCCAGATTTCTATCTCCCTGGGAAGCTGGACCGAGCACTATGTGATTGTTTTTCAACAATACTTGATTTTATTTCCCCCCTTGTTCAGGTTAGACTCCATCATACAACATTATGATCTGTTCCTCATAAATACTCTTAACTCTTTAAATCCTTTCTGCCTCCATACATTTGCCTCCCCCTAAACCCAATCCTACCTAACAACAATGTGAGTCTTTCTGCACGTGGGGAGAAGGTGGAACAGATCTCATCATCAAACTGACTTTAAATTTTTGATCACTAATCAGAAACAGTTAATTGTGCTACGCAATCCTACTATACTTTCCAGTAAGTTGCTTTCTAAACATCTATGAAAAAGTCCTACCAACTAGCTTCTCTTTCATTCTCAGCTAATAGCTTTAGTTCACACTTAATTAAGAAAACGGAAGAATTTTTCTCTCATCAGGTCCTTCATTCTTACTGGCAACTGCAGTAGAATAGACACAACTGAGCGACTGAACAACAAAAACAAGCAAACAACAAAAAAATCCCTGTATTTTTCAATCCTTTACTGTCCAAATTATCTTTCTTCTTCTGGGTGAAATGTTCATGAAATATTTGCCTGTGTTTGTTGTGTCAGTTTTCTTAACCTTTATTAACTGTTCAACTGACTCACATATGGCTTTTGTCCCAGGACTCACATGAAATGACAAGGTCACCAAGGTCACCCATGACCTCCATGTTGCCAAGCACAAGGGACACATTCATTTCTTTCTCATCTTACTCAGCCCATCAATACTCTTGCCTTCTGGAAACATTTAACTGTCGTGTGTGGAAACAGATGCAGACCAACCAAATTAAAACAAACTATTGATTCATTATAGCAAGGGAGTCAGCCACTATCACTTGTGTTTGGTGGAGATGCAAAGGCAGACAGAAGGGCAAGTGGAAAGTAAAGCGAAGGCTTAGATGGCCCTGAGTGGAAGCTCTTGGTGTGGATAAGTTGCAGATAGCTACCTAGAAGGGTGGCATTCCAGGTGATTAGTTAGGGGAACATATTTGGTTTTCTCTGGTGGGTCTGAAGATGGAAGTAAGACACAATTTTTAGGGAAGCTGCCAAGTCTTGAGCATTTTGAGCTGATTATTGCAGAAGTTATTGTTTGGCTTCCTGTATTGCTTATAGAGTTAAAAATCTGACTTATAGCAGAATGCCTTGTTGGGGTGGGTGTTACACAGAAGTGGGGTTTCCTGGTCAGGTCACTGCAGATAGTGGGTCAGAGTTCTAGTTTTATATATAATCTGGCCAGTTTTCCATTTGTATATTCAGTCTCAGTGTTTTATCCTGCATTCTTCTGATTTCCTTTACCAACTGCCCTTCTCAAGAGTCTTGCTGCCATTCTCCCTCATCTACTCCTCCTTCTTTTCATGGTGAAATATCTTATGAATGAGTTCAGTGTCCTGGGTTCTGGTCTTTTCTCTTTACACACCCTTTTATTGTTGATCACCTATAATCCTGCACATTTTCATGGAGTTCAATAGGTTTCCTATAATCCTGCATTCTCAGACAGGTTCCAGTTTTATTTCTACAGCACCAGCTTCTCCCCAGAGCTTCCAATCCAGGTATGTATTCATCGAATCCATCTCCCCCAGTCTCATCCCATTAGTTAAACTCCCAAGTTTAGAGAGTCTATTTGTCAAACTGGGACTCAAAACCATTTCTTCTGGTTTTTAGTCTCCATGGTTCCATGTGACCTTGAGAATTTTCACTGTTTATATTAACAGAAGATGGGTGACTTTGGAAGCAATTTGAGAAATGAAAGAAAATGTCAAATATTCCACTTGGTTCTGAAGGTTGTACACATGCTCATGCTGCTTCCACTTGGCATATTCTTGGAGACACACAGCTGTGCCTCCTGCTCTAGTCCTTGGCTGTTCTTGGGATAACATTTCTCATCCTGCAGTGGGTGTGGAAGGAGGCTGCAGAGGGGAGATAAAGCTGTTTTGAAATTAGGGAAATCATAGTTTTTATGGTATGCCTTTAAAGAGGCACACATTTGGAAATACTTTTTAAAAAAAATTTATTAAAGCATAGTTGATTTATAATGTTGTGCTAATTTCTGCTGTATATCATGGTGATTCAATTATATATATAATACAAATATATATTCTTTTTCATATTTTTTTCTGTTATGGTTTCTCACAGGGTATTGAATATAATTCCCTCCCTATGCTACACAGAAGGATCTTGTTGGAAGTGTTTCTTTTAATCAAAATAAAAAAGTGATGATATTTTGGAGGATATCTAATTTACACACAGACTCAGTCTATTCTAATATTTTGTTTATAAAAATGTCTTTTGAATAATAACACATCTAAGAAATGACTATCACTGAAGGTTGCATTTTTATGAGACCTGGAAAAGAAACAGGCTTTCAGTTCTTTAACAGGATGCTTTTACATCTGGATGTCATTTCTCCCTACTCAGATTTTAACTCACCAAATTCCAGGTGATTGCTGGGCAATTATAATGCCCCCTATAAACCTTCCTAGATTCTTTCAGTGATGTGTTTCTCCCTAATTATGCCTTAATTTTACCTGGTTTTAACCTCTATAATATTTATAAAATAAATCTTGTGTGCTGTGTGTATATGTCTATCAACTCAGTTGAAATGTGACCTGGTTGAGGGATGCTGAGATGGCTTATTCATCTTTGGTCCTAGTTCAACATTTGTTCTGGTGCAGGATAGTAAGTGGAACGTATTCTTTGAATTGAATAATGCAGAGTCTGTGTTAGTTTAAAATTCAGTTTCATAGGCATACAATTGCTAAATGGTATAGGGATGCAAAACTCTTCATAACCAAAAAATTCACAAGTACATTCATGGAAGCAGCCTTCTCTCAGCTCTTCTTAGCTCATAAGAGTGGAATAAATCCCCACTCATCAGGTTTGATGTTTGATTAATTCTTTTTGATAGGAGGATGCTACCAATATTCATCAATCAAAGTAATTGCAATGAAGTTGACTGCAAGGGAAATAGCTCCATCAAAGGAGGATGTTTAGACTTGTTAAAAGAGGGGCAAAATGAAGGGGAAAGGAGAAGCAGTAGTGTACAAGCAATCTCCCTAAGAAAGGGGAAAGACCAAAAAGAAGGAAGAGTGGGTCACTGGTAGAGGTTCTCCCTAAGCTAACAGTGGGAACAACCATGCCACGGAAGTGCTGGTGAGTAAGGACATCTCAGCATTGAGGAAGTGTGGATTTGTAGGCTGAAACTTTCCAGAACAAATCTCAGCCTTGGTTGGGAGCCTGTTATCAGACACACTTCAAGGCACTAGGCATTAATTCTTTTATAGAAAAGGGCAGAGTCCAAAATCTCAATCAAAAAATATACGAGTGTAAAACAGATCTGAGCCTGCACAGTTTTAACAGAGAAACTCCACGTATCTACTAGATATTGCAAAGTCTTGGCTCTTATGAACCAAAATAAAAGCAGGGAAAAGATGGCAGAGATACTGTTTGAAATGACCAGTTTCCCAGTGTATGTGTCCATGCATGTGGCTCTTTCTTTGTATGCCCATGGGTTTATTGACTGGTACACCTGGTGCTACTCACAAGGGCTCTTTGTCAAGATACCATTTTCATGAATTAAACTCATGACTCTCATGAAAATGTAAATGAGATTTAATGAACTCATTAATAAGAGACACGGCATGATGGTAGTGCTGATTCAAAAGAGCCGGATGGGGTAGAAGCATTTATAGTAGCTAGAGGAGAGAATTCTTAAATAGGATTACTGCTTTTAGATAAAAAATAGCTAATATTCTATAGGGAAAATCAGCTAAATTTTTGATTCAGATCAAAAATCATTCTGAATTTTGGAGATTATCTCTTCTATCAGACAGGAATCATTTGTATCCAAACTGGACAGAGTTTATTTGAATTTCCATCTGACAGAAAGCAAGGTAACCCCTTCAGAATTACAACATACTTTTTATCAATAGTGAATAGCAAGTTCTCTAAACAAAGGTACATGCCTAGAGATTCAGATAATCCACAGGCAGGCCTGATAATAAAGTCCTTGCATAATATAGAAAGAGTAGGCAGAAGTTCCTTTAGTTTTTTTTTTTTTTTCCCCTGGCTTTTGGGTAAGTTTTCTTAGCACCGTTTTACAAAGGTTTTTCTCTTCCTTATCTTACTGACATCAAGGAGACTAGAATTACCGGGAAGAGTATTCCCAGATAAATTATCAAGCTGCCCTATTGTAAAAAACAAAACAAAAAAGCAACAACAACAAAATCCTATTGAAGCTATCTGTATGATTAAAGAAAATCCATGCCATGTGGGGGATAATTTTGAGTGAGAGCAGAAACTTCTTTTAGAAAGCACAGTATCAGTGAATTCTTACAGGCTCCCAAGTAGCTGTGCTTAGTCTTTCAGTTGTGTCTGAGTAGCAGCAGCAGAAGTATTTTACCCTTGTTTGGTGAATATGAGGGAGTGCAGAATTGCTTTTGGTGCAGTTGAGAGGCTGACATTGATACCGTGTCTGAGATCCAGAAGCATGTGGTGCTTTATCAAAACTCTGCAATGTGAGCTGTACTGCCTTAGAGCTTAAAACAAGAATTTAATGACTTTAGCTTGAATAAGATTAAAGGGAGGTATGGAAATAGTTTCCAAAATAATACCAGCATACAGGTCTGGTGCTGGAAAAGACTCTTGAGAGTCTCTTGGACTGCAAGGAGATCAAACCAGTCAATCTTTTTTTTTTTTTAATAACTTTATTTTAGTTGGGGGCTAATTACTTTACAATATTGTAGTGGTTTTTGCCATACATTGACATGAATCAGCCATGGGTTTACATGTGTTCCTCATCCTGAACCCCCCTCCCACCTCCCTCCCCATCCCATCCCTCTGGGTCATCCCATTGCCCCGGCCCTGAGCATTTGTCTCATGCATTGAACCTGGAATGGTGTTCTGTTTCACATATGATAATATACATGTTTCAATGCTATTCTCCCAGAACGTCCCACCCTCACCTTCTCCCTCAGAGTCCATAAGACTGTTCTATACATCTGTGTCTCTTATTCTGTCTCGCATATAGGGTTATCGTTACCATCTTTCAAATTCCATATATATGCATTAGTATACTGTATTGGTGTTTTTCTTTCTGGCTTACTTCACTCTGTATAATGGGCTCCAGTTTCATCCATCTCAATAGAACTGATTCAAATGTATTCTTTTTAATGGCTGAGTAATATTCCATTGTGTATATGTACCACAGCTTCCTTATCCATTAGTCTGCTGATGGACATCTAGGTTGCTTCCATGTCCTGGCTATTGTAAACAGTGCTGCGATGAACATTGGGGTACACGCGTCTCTTTCAATTTTGCAAACCAGTCAATCTTAAAGGAAATCAACTCTGAATACACGCTGGAAGGACTGATGTTGAAGCTGAAGCTCTAATGCTTTGACCACTCGATGCAAACAGCTGACTCATTGGAGAGCTTCCCTTGTGGCTCAGCTGGTAAAGAATCTGTCTGCAATGCAGGAGACCTGGGTTCGATCCCTGGATTGGGAAGATCCCCTGGAGAAGGGAAAGGCTACCCATTGGAAAAGACCCTGACTCTTGGAAAGACTGAAGGCAGAAGGAGAAGAGGATGACAGAGGATGAGATGGTTGGGTGGCATCACTGATTCAATGGATGTGAACTTGGGCAAACTCCAGAAGATGGTGAGAGACAAAGAAGTCAGGCATGTTGCAGTCCACAGGTTTGTGAAGAGTAGGACATGGCCTGGAGACTGAACAACGAGAACAACAAAGATCTCACATTGGAGAGAGCAGGTTGCATTTCTGGACACCGCAGTGCTACCAGATATCATGAGAAATAGCATCAGAACAAGAATACCAAGGGAGAGTTGCTCAGAATACAAGACTGATGTGACCATTGAGGTGATTTAATCAACTCCAAAGTTTATCCCCACGTCACTACTAAAACATTTTTCCCCCTTTATTGCTAATGTCTGAGAGGAAATTTCTTGCCTCAACCCTCTTAGGCTTATCTAAGAGGCTTGCAAATTAAATTATCAGAAGACAGAATAATGGGAGAAAAAACCATAACATTTTATTATTTATTCATATTTCATATGTAGGAGAGTCCAAAAGAAAGGAAGTGAAACTAAAGGAAGCAGTTAATCTCAAGGACTTATATTCCATGTTTAGCAAGAAACAGGGATTTTGGGCTTTGAGGTTTGACAAATTACAGGAAAGTGAGTAGGAAATACATGGGGGAAACTGATGGGAGATAAATGTTAATTTCACAAGATTTGCTTATGTAGACTCATCTCAGCACCCATTCTCCACCTCTGGTAACAAGAGTCACTCTCTTCTTTCTGGTTTGGAAGAGGAGAGCACTGTCATAGGGGAAATTCATGCCCTGCCTTTAGGCAGAAAAGGAGAAGTAAGAGGTCTTCCTGCATCTGTTGATTCTCAGTTTCTTATAGTTCAAAACCATCCTTATGCCAAAGTGGCATATTTTGAGATGGCATGTCCTGGTCTCCTTCACTAATCTTTCAAGTATGTGAGAAGGACATTCTACCCTAAGGCAGGAAGGATGGATTTTGTTCTGTCTTCAGGAAGATCTGTTGAATGTTTATTAGTGAAATTATATTTTTTTTATCCCACTATTTCCCTACAAAGAGGAAAGTTTCCTGGATGCTGTCCTGCTCTTTCTCAACAGGCATTTGGCTAGTTCCCATGAGCTTCCTGTTTCCATTTTCCTGATTCTGCAAGCCTTTTTCCTTAGCAAACTAGATGGTTTTGTTTTTCTTAGTGTAAGACACACTTTCACAGAGTGGAGAGGGTTATCTGACCCTTTGAAATGAGACTTAGGAGCTTATGTTTTTTTAAGACCAAGGACGACTTGCTGGAAAGTTTCACTGAGAAGTACCATTTGACAAAGTGTCTTTGGGGATTCAAACTCAGGAAAAATAATAATGCTAATTACCTAATATTTTAACTTTTTTTTGCAAGGAGATATTTCCTTTTTTAACAATTTTTTTGAAGGTATAATCAATTTTAAATAAACTGCACATATTTGAAGCATACAATTTGATGCTTTGAAATCAAAGCATGGCACCATGGCACCATCTTCCCAATCAAGATAAAAAACCTATCCATCTCTCCAAAGATTTTTATTGTTCCTTCATAAACTTTTTCTTCCACCCCTCTTTGCTCTTCCCATCAACTGACCACCAAGGATGCCAGTTTAATTTGCACATAGAATTTTATAGAAATAGAGTTATATGTACAGTTTTTTTTTGCCTCATTTCTTCCATTATAGTTATTGTGTAAATAATCAACGTTGTATAACTTACCTACAATGTGTTTATCCTTATTATTGAATATTCTAGTATATGGATATACCACAATTTGTCTATCTTTTTAACAAATAATAAATATTTGTGTCATTTCCAAGTTAGGCACTATAAATGAAACTTTTGCTATCACAAGTCTTTTTAATCTTAACCGAATAGATATATGTAGAATACAATTGGGAATTTCATTTTCATTTCTCTAATGAGTATGATATAGAAAAGCCTCTTATGTGCTAATTTGGATCCCATATAACTTTGGTAAAATGCTTATTCCAAATTTTTGAACACTTTTCCAAAAGATGTGTTGTTTTGCTTTTACTAACATTTTAAAGAATTGAGGTAAAATTGGCATCAGTTCAGTTCAGTTCAGTCGCTCAGTCGTGTCCGACTCTTTGCGACCCCGTGAACCGCAGCACGCCAGGCCTCCCTGTCCATCACCAAATCCCTGAGTACTCCCAAACCAATGTTCATCGAGTTAGTGATGACATCCAGCCATCTCATCCTCTGTTGTCCCCTTCTTCTCCTGCCCTCAATCTTTCCCAACATCAGGGTCTTTGCAAATGAGTCAGCTCTTTGCATTAGATGGCCAAAGTATTGGAGTTTCAGCTTCAACACCAGTCCTTCCAATGAAGACCCAGGGCTGATCTCCTTTAGGATGGACTGGTTGGATCTCCTTGCAGTCCAAGGGACTCTCAAGAGTCTTCTCCAACACCACAGTTCAAAAGCATCAATTCTTCTGCACTCAGCTTTCTTTATACTCCAACTCTCACACCCATACACCACAGGAAAAACCATAGCCTTGACTAGATGGACCTTTGTTGACAAAGTAATGTCTCTGCTTTTTAATATGCTGTCTAGGTTGGTCATAACCTTCCTTCCAAGGAGTAAGAGACTTTTAAGTTCATGGCTGCAATCACCATCTGCAGTGATTTTGGAGCCCAGAAAAATAAAGTCAGCCACTGTTTCCACTGTTTCCCCATCTATCTGCCATGAAGTGATGGGACTGAATGCCATGATCTTAGTTTTCTGAATGTTGAGCTTTATGCTAACGTTTTCACTCTCCTCTTTCACTTTCATCAAGAGACTCTTTAGTTCTTCAATTTCTGCCATCAGGGTGGTGTCATCTGCATATCTAAGGTTGTTGATATTTTCCCCAGCAATCTTGATTTCAACTTGTGCTTCATCAAGTTCAATATTTCTCATGATGTACTCTGCATATAAGTTAAATAAGCAGGGTGACAATATATAGCTTTGACGTACTCCTTTCCCAATTTGAAACCAGTCTGTTATTCCATGTCCAGTTCTGCTGCTTCTTGACCTGCATACAGATTTCTCAGGAGGCAGGTCAGGTGGTCTGGTATTCCCATCTCTTTCAGAATTTTCCACAGTTTGTTGTGATCCACATGGTCAAAGGCTTTGGCATAGTCAATAAAGTAGAAATAGATGTTTTTCTGGAACTCTCTTGCTTTTTCAGTGATCCAGCGAATGTTGGCAATTTGATCTCTGGTTCCTCTGCTTTTTCTAAATCCAGCTTGAACACCTGGAAGTTCATGGTTCATGTACTGTTGAAGTCTGGCTTGGAGAATTTTGAGCATTACTTTACTAGCGTGTGAGATGAGTGAAATTATGCAGTAGTTTGAACATTCTTTGGCATTGCCTTTCTTTGGGACTGGAATGAAAACAGACCTTTTCCAGTCCTGTGGCCACTGCTGAGTTTTCCTAATTTGCTGGTATATTGAGGTCAGCACTTTCACAGCATCATGTTTTAAGATTTGAAATAGCTCAACTGAAATTCCATCACCTCCACTAGCTTTGTTCATAGTGATACTTCCTAAGGCCCACTTGACTTCACATTCCAGGATGTCTGGCTAGGTGAGTGATCATACCATCGTGGTTATCTGGGTCATAGAGATCTTTTTTGTGTAGTTCTCCTGTGTATTCTTGCCACCTCTTCTTAATATCTTCTGCTTCTGTTAGGTCCATATCATTTCTGCCCTTAATTGTGCCCATCTTTAGAAGACTCTACACATGGACATCACCAGATGATCAACACTGAAATTAGATTGATTATATTCTTTGCAGCCAAAGATGGAGAAGCTCTATATGGTCAAAAAAAACAAGACTGGGAGTTGACTGTGGGGTCAGATCATGAACTTCTTATTGCCAAATTCAGACAGAAATTGAAGAAATTGGGAAAACCACTAGATCATTCAAGTATGACCTAATCAAATCCCTTATGATTATACAGTGGGAGTGAGAAATAGATTTAAGGAACTAGATCTGATAGAGTGCCTGATGAACTATGGACGGAGGTTTGAGACATTGTACAAGAGACAGGGATCAAGACCATCCCCAAGAAAAAGAAATGCAAAAAAGCAAAATGGCTCTCTGAGGAGGCCTTTCAAATAGCTGTGAAAAGACGGGGAGCGGAAAGCAAAGGAGAAAAGGAAGGATACACGCATTTGAATGCAGAATTCCAAAGAATAGCAAGGAGAGAGAAGTAAGCCTTCCTCAACAATCAATGCAAAGAAATAGAGGAAAACAACAGAATAGGAAAGACTAGAGATCTTGTCAAGAAAATTAGAGATACCAAGGGAACATTTCATGCAAAGATGGGCTCAGTGAAGGTCAGAAATATTATGGACCTGACAGAAGCAGAAGATTATAAGACGAGGTGGCAAGAATACACAGAAAAACTATACAAAAAAAATCTTCACGACCCAGATAATCACGATGGTGTGATCACTCACCTAGAGCCAGGCATCCTGGAATGTGAAGTCAAGTGGGCCTTAGGAAGCATCACTAGGAACAAAGGTAGTGGAGGTGATGGAATTCCAGTTGAGCTATTTTGAATCTTAAAAGATGATGCTGTGAAAATGCTGCACTAGATATGCCAGCAATTTTGAAAGCTCAGCAGTGGCCACAGGACTGGAAAATGTCAATTTTCATTCCAACCCCAAAGAAAGGCAATGCCAAAGAATGTTCAAACTACCCCCTAATTGCACTCATCTCACACGCTAGTAAAGTAATGCTTAAAATTCTCTAAGACAGCCTTAGCAGTACTTGAACCATGAACTTCCAGATATTCAAGCTGGTTTTAGAAAAGGCAGAGGAACCACAGATCAAATTGCCAATATTCACTGGATCACTGAAAAAGCAAGAGATCCAGAAAAACATCTGTTTCTAATTTTTGACTATGCCAAAGCCTTTGACCATGTGGGTCACAACAAACTGTGGAAAATTCTGAAAGAGATGGGAATACCAGACCACTTGACCTGCCTCTTGAGAAACCTGTATGCAGGTCAGGAAGCAACAGTTAGAACTGGACATGGAACAACAGACTGGTTCAAATAGGAAAAAGAGTACATCAAGGCTGTATATTATCACCCTGCTTATTTAACTTATATGCAGAGTACATCATGAGAAACTTTGGGTTGCAAGAAGCACAAGCTGGAATCAAGATTGCCGGGAGAAATATCAATAACCTCAGATATGCGGATGACACCACCCTTATGGCAGAGAGTGAAGAAGAACTAAAGAGCCTGTTGATGAAAGTGAAAGAGGAGAGTGAAAACGTTAGCTTAAAGCTCAACATTCAGAAAACTAAGATCATGGCATCTGGTCCCATCACTTCATGGCAAATAGATGGGGAAATAGTGGAAACAGTGGCTGACTTTATTTTTCTGGGCTCCGAAATCACTGCAGATGGTGATTGCAGCCATGAAATTAAAAGACGCTTACTCCTTGGAAGGAAAGTTATGACCAACCTAGACAGCATATTAAAAAGCAGAGACATTACTTTGCCAACAAAGGTCCGTCTAGTCAAGGCTATGGTTTTTCCAGTGGTCATATATGGGTGTGAGAATTGGAGTATAAAGAAAGCTGTGTGCCGAAGAATTGATGCTTTTGAACTCTGGTGTCGGAGAAGACTCTTGAGAGTCCCTTGGACTGCAAGGAGATCCAACCAGTCCATCTAAAGGAAATCAGTTCTCGGTGTTCATTGGAAGGACTGGTGTTGAAGCTGAAACTCCAATATTCTGGCCACCTGATGCGAAGGGCTGACTCATTTGAAAAGATCCTGATGCTGGGAAAGATTGAAGGTAGAAAGAGAGGGGAACGACAGAGGATGAGATGGTTAGATGACATCACCTACTCAATGGACATGAGTTTGTGTAGACTCCGTGAGTTGGTGATGGACAGGGAGGTCTGGTATGCTGTGTTTCATGGGGTCGCAAAGAGTAGAACATGAGTGAGTGATTGAACTGAACTGAACTCACATGAAATGTTCCCTTGGTAGCTTTAATTTTTTGAAGAGATCTCGAGTCTTTTCCATTCTATAATTTTCCTCCATTTTTTGCATTGATCACTGAGGAAATCTTTCTTATCTTTCCTTGCTATTCTTTGGAACTCCGCATTCAAATGGGTATATCTTTCCTTTTCTCCTTTGCCTTTAGCTTCTCTTCTGTTCATTTTTAAATTGGATTATTTGATTTTTCTGGTATTAAGTTGTATGAGTTCCTTATATATTTTGGATATTAATTATTAGTCAGATGTGAGGTTTGCAAATATCTTTTTCCCATTCCATAGGTTGCCTTTTCTTATAGTTTACTATTTCCTTTGCTGCTCAGAAGCTTTTCATTTGATATAGACTCACTTGTTTTTCATTTTGTTTCTTGTGCTTTAGGTGTCATACCCAAAATATCATTGTCAAGACCCAGGAGAAGAAGTATTTTTTTTTCTGTTTTTTTTTTTAATGGAGTTTTATGGTTTCATGGCTTGCATTCAAGTTTTTAATCCATTTTGAGTTAATTTCTGTGTATAGTGGAAGATAGTAGCCCAGCTTCATTCGTTTACATGTGGTCGTCCAGGTTCTCCAGCACAATTTATTAAAAAGACTGTTTTTCCCCATTGTATATTCTAGGTTTCTTTGTCACACATTAATTTACCTTATACTTGTGGGTTTATTTCTGGGGTCTCTGTTTTTTTCCATTCTCGTCAGGTGAGTTCTTTACCACTAGCGCCACCTGGAAAGCCTGTGTTTATTGTTCAACAGTGATTAAATCTTTGGGATAGAAATGGGTGACCCCAAGTGCATTAGGTTATAAAACATGTTCTTATTAGATTCTTGGATTTATTTGTATTAGTATTTCTATGAGCCATTTTATTTTATTTATTTATTTATTGGAGTACTTGTCTGGTCTTGGTATCAAAGTAACGCTGCCCTCATAAAATGAGTCTGAAAGTAGTCCCGTGTCTTCTATTTTTTAGAAAAGTTTGAAAAGGATTGGCATTAATTCTCCTTTGGATGTTTGGTAGAATTTACCAGTTAAGTTGTCTGGTTCTGGACCTTTATGTTTGGATGTTTTTGATCATTAATTCAATCTCCTCTTAGCCTATTCAAATATTATTATTGAGTTTTATTAATAAGAGTTCTTTAAATGTTCTGTATAGATACAAGTTCTTTATTAAGTATGTTACTTATACATATCATCTCCAGTCCATAGCTCCTAAATTTTCTTAACTGTGAATACTTCTTTCGAAGAGCAGATATTTTTATCATGATGAAGTCCCTTTTATGATTTTTTCTTTTATGTATTGTTATTTGGTGTCATAGCTAAGAAATAATTGCCTACTCCAAGGTCACAAAAGATTTTCTTTTATCTTTTCTTCTAAAAGTTATATTATTTTCAGTTCTGCATTTAGGTCTACAGTCCATTTTGAACTAATTTTGGTATAAAATGTGAATGAGTGAAAGTTTACCTTTTATTTGCATAAGGATTAAATTGTCCCATAATTGTTGAACGGACTATCTTTTATCTACTGAGTTGCCTTTATACCTCAAAATCAAAACTATTGTGTCATGAATTTTGCCTAAAACCAGTCACATTCCCATTTTGAAAAGTCCACCTTAAACTGTTTCTGTTTAGACCCCAAGTCTTGTAAACATGTTTCCACAACTCCTGCTTCTGACTACTACTAAGATTCTGCCAAGGTGGTGTTCTTACTCACTGTTGGAGATCTCATAAATTTAGTGGTGCTTCATAGAAAGATAATCGACAGACCAATTCCATTTCCACTCAATAATTTCCTTATTTTAAATTGAAATAATTATTTAAGAATATGTTTAGATGGGAGATGTCATGCTTAAAGTTCATTTTGTCAGGTGTTATTTCATAAGAAAATTTTAAATCATAACTTATGATTTACTGTTGTGAAGAAGTTTTGACAGTAGCTTTTGAAAAGCACAATGAATCAATTTTGCACTTAAAATTATAATTCTTTTATTTTTAAACTAGAACTGCTTATGCTTTAATATTTAATAAAGGCTCCATATGAGTGCTTCTCACTTTTATTTGTTTATCCATAGAAAAATTACTCTTGGGAAACATCAGTCTGTAATATTGCAACTGGAAACTACAGGAACTATAGGACCAAAAACACTAACATTTCATCATAGCAGCTATTGGAAAACATACAATTTAGGGACCACAATGGATAGATTAAGTCTCTGAGATAGAAGCGAGTTAGGTGACAAAACATGTTTTTATTAGATTATTGTATCTATTTCTGTTAGTAAATATATAAGTAATTATATTTATTGAATCTCATGATATTTCTGACCCTCACCATTTTCCATGAAGGATTTTTATAAAATCCAGAGATGATTTTATTCTCATATCAAAAATATTAAAACAAATGGAATCTAATTTAACCTAAACGCTTTTGCACAGCAATGGAAACCATAAATAAAATGAAAAGACAACTCTCAGAATGAGAGAAAATATTCACAAAGAAAGCAACTGACAAGGGATTAATATCCAAAATATGCAAATAACTCAATATCAAAGAGCAACTCAATCAAAAAAATGAACAGAAGATCTAAATAGACATTTCTCCAAAGAAGACATGGAGATACATGTGAAAAGATGCTCAACATCACTAATTATTAGAGAAACGCAAATCAAAGCTACATGAGGTATCTATCACCTCACATCAGTCAAAATGGCCATCATCAAAAAATCTACAAACAATAGATGCTTGAGAAGGCATGGGGGAAAAAAGGAAGCCCTCCTATACTGCTGGTAGGCATGTAAATGTGTATAGCCACTATGGAGAACAGTATGGAGATTCCTTCAAAAACTAAAAATAGAGCTACCATATGATTCACCAACCCCAAGTCTAGACACATATCTGGGAAAAACTATTATTCAAAAAGATACATACACCCCAAAGTTCACTGCAGCATTATTCACAATAGCCAAGACATGGAAGCAACCTAAATGTCCACTAACAGAGGAATGGATAAAGAAGATGTGGTACACATATACAATGAAATGTTACTTAGCCATAGAGCAGAATAAAATAATGCCATTTGCAGCAACATGGATGGACCTAGAGATTGTCACATTGAGTGAAGTAAGTCAGACAGAGAAAAGACAGACACCATATGATATTGCTTATACGTGGAATCTATAAATGGCTGCAAATGAACCTAGCTACAAAACTGAAGTAAAGTTACATTTGTAGAAAATAAACGTGGAGTTCCATGGGAGTAAGAGGGGGAGGGCTAAATTGGAAGATTGGGATTGAAACACATACACTGCTACATAAAATAGATAACTAATAAGGACCTACTGTATAGCACAGGGAACTCTACTCAATACGCTAATGACCTATATGGGAAAAGAATCTAAAAAGGAAAAAGTGAATCTGTTATACAGGGTGAATCTGTTACACAACATATGTATTTGTATTACAGATTCACTTTGCTGTATATCTGAAACTAACACGACATTGTAAATAGGTTATACCCCAATAAAAAAATTTTTTTTAAAGTGTGGAGACAAATTTAGTGCACTCTGGTGAGGAGCAGAGCTCCAACGCATTTGTCTGCTAGCCTGTTGGACTATGTACCGTCTTCTTCCCTAAGTCCATGGAACCTCAAGTCTACTGAACCCGATTTGGTCCTCTCATCTCAATATCAACCATCCTGTTTTCTTATGTGTTCTAATACACGATCCAGGTCAAGGCTTGGAAGATTTGTATGCAGGGTTATTTCCCACACATATTTAGGAAACCCATCCATGTGTCTTCTTTGGTCTCTGGTCGTGGTGTTGGCGGTAGGCTGGGTTCACTCCAACACTGCCGCTGTGCCTCTGAGTCAGAGTCCCGGCGGCTGAGGCACTGTCACTCAGGACTGCCTTTCTCCTTCAATACTTCCTAGTCTGAAAATTAAATCCACACCTTTTACAGGTAGATTAGAAATAGAATTTTCTTCTCTATACTTTTTTGCTGGCAGACTAGGTTTTAAAGCCTCTAGTCACTGTGTGAACAGTCTCTGCCAGCTGTCTGCTTCAGCAGTATGGGGTGACTTTGATTGTCAGACCTGTCTCATACCATCCACCCACCAAATGGCTTCAGTCCAGGGTCCCAGGAGTGTGTTGGTTTCCTGAGGAATGAATCCTACCTTCCAATAGAAAGGTTACTTCCGGCTAATCACTGGCACATTACAGAGTCTGCATACCTTGCTTTTCGTCTTACTACTTACTCTTACTGCTGCTGCTGCTGCTGCTAAGTCTCTTCAGTCGTGTCCGACTCTGTGCGACCCCATAGATGGCAGCCCACCAGGCTCCCCCGTCCCTGGGATTCTCCAGGCAAGAACACTGGAGTGGGTTGCCATTTCCTTCTCCAATGCAGGAAAGTGAAAAGTGAAAGTGAAGTCGCTCAGTCGAGTCCGACTCTTCGCGGCCCCATGAACTGCAGCCCACCAGGCTCCTCTGTCCATGGGATTTTCCAGGCAAGAGTACTGGAGTGGGATGCCATTGCCTTCTCCAACTTACTCTTACTACTAGAGATTAATTCAACAATGCCCTCATTCTTCCAGAACCATAGTTTTCCACATAAGTTTAAACAAATGCCCCTTTATGCCATATTGAGCCACATCTGGTAGGAAATGTTGTACTGAAGACTGGAAGATCTAGTTGGTGGATGGATTTGATTTCCCTGAATCTTTTAAAAATATTCTTTGGTTTATTGTGCTAAAAAATGAAAGTTTACCTTAGGCTGTCTGGAGTTGTGAAACACAAATGTTGACATATGGAAACATTTCTCAAAGCTCTTTTTATTTTTCTTAAAGTGACAAAATTGCCTTATGTTTAAACTCATTGAGTAAAATAATATTGCTTATTTAATAGCCTACATATTTTCAGTTTTATAATATCCAGCATGACTATGGAAAGAAGTCTTTCATTAGAGATGGGAAAGAGTGAGTATTTAGAATGACAGTGTCATTTTAGGAGTTCAACTGGGACAAGAGATTGGTTTTTGTTTTTTTTTTTTGCTGTTGTTAAAGGGCCAGATAGTAAATATTTGGCCTGCAACTACTGAACTCTGCCATTGTAGAGTGAAAGCAGCCTTAGACTGTACCTATCAAATGGGTGTGGTGGTGTTTCAATAAAACTTTAGATAGGAACAAAGCAGATTTGATCCCATGCCAGAGTTTGTTGACCCTTGCCCTAGAAAAAACTTTGCAATTTCGCATTCATTTTTTATATTCCCTCTCCATGACCCTCCTTTTTAAAAGCATCTTTCATCTGTGTGGTGCAGTCAAATATTGAATTACCAGATTTATATTTATGTGTGTGTGTGCTCAGTCATGTCTGACTCTTTGTGACTCCATGAACTGTTGCCTGCCAGGCTCCACTGTACATGGAGTTTTCCAGGCAAGAATATTGGAGTGGGTAGCAAATTCCTACTCTAGGAGATCTTCCCAGCTCAAGGATTGAACCCGTGTCTCTTGTGTCTCCTGCATTGACAGGCAGACCCTGGTGGCTCAGATGGTAAAGGATTTGCCTGCAATGCAGGAGACCTGGATTCAACCTCTGGGTTGGGAAGATTTCCTAGAGAAGGGAATGGCAACCCACTCCAGTATTCTTGCCTGGAGAATCCCATGGGCAGAGGAACCTTGTGGGCTACAGTCCATTGGATTGCATCGAGTCAGACATGACTGAGCGACTAACACTTTAGTGCCACCTTTATATATTTATATGTTGATCATGTTTCCCAAACTACATATTTATATGAAATTCAAGCTTATCTGGGTATGGTGTATTTATTTGGCAACCCCATCCCAATGGTCATGTTTCCCCATATCCCACCTTAATCTGGAGTTTGATGTCCTTTTCTAGCTCACAGTCTTCTCTGGAAAATGGAAGTTCTTAGAGAACGGATGAGGGGAAATTTAGGACCACATTGCCTTTCCTACAATTGTCTTTGTCACAGGTTGGAACATTAATGAGGAAAAGGAACAAAGTTTTTGTCTCAGGCTAAATACAAGCACATTTGAACTTGGCAAGAGAAGTTTGGTGGAGTCTGAACTTTATTTCCATTCCCTGAACATCTTCCCTGTTCATAGGTTACCTATTGTTTCTAGGTAAGGTGAATCCTGATGGAGTCTACATGGAGGACAATATTCAGAGAAGAGTAGTCATAAAGGACACCTATAGATTGTTTTAAATTTTAGCGTTTGGCGGCATTATGATATGATACAAAAGAGAACCTACCTAGTACAGGGTAAATGATTTAGTGCATATATGTTCCTTGGGCTTCCCAGGCAGTACTAGTGGTAAAGAACCCACCTGCCAATGCAGGAAACATAAGAGGCCCAGGTTCAGTCCCTGGGTCTGGAATATCCCCTGGATGAGGGCATGGCAGTCCACTCCAGTATTCTTGCCTGGAGAATCCTCATGGACTCTGGAGCCTGGTGGGCTACAGTCATAGGGTTGCAAAGAGTCAGACATGACTGAAGCAACTTAGCATGCATGCATATATGTTCATTACTATTCTCTCATTCTTTAATATCCCAGTTATTTCAATTCATTCAGCATAAAAAATTCAATGAAAAATTCTGCTTGTATACTTTGTGCTTGGTTGATTAATAAACACAGTTAAAGCTAAAATTTAGAAAAATGTGACTCTACAAAGTAGTTTGCTGATCTCACAAGAGTAAGGTATTATTTCAGACATTCTAAATGATATTGGTATTCGAGTTCAAATTACATTCCAGGCTGGCTCTGAAACAGGCAAAATTGTTTTCCAGAAAACATTGGTAAAAGTTTGCTAGACTGTGAGAAGTCAGTTCTCATGTTCTCTGGGGTGTGAGAGAACACTGTGTCTTTCCCCATAAACATGGAGGGAAGGCTAATGGGCTCTGGAGACTTCCTGACAGGGAAGATAATGAAAGGTGCCTTCATACCTGGGCTGTTCAGCTCCATTAACCTTCCCTGTAATTGAAACACAGGAAAGGGAGTGGTAAGTGAGAGGCAAGGCTCTGGTCTATTTCCTGGCAGGTACAGTTACTTAAGCCTCCAAATAAAGGAGTGACTTTAGATTCCCACTTCAAGGTACTGCTTTTAAATCATTCTTTACAAAAAAATCAACTAGAGCTACCACTTTTTGTTTTTTAACTCTAATAATATAATAATTTCTTTCTTTTGATTTGTGTTTGTGGATTAAAAGCATGTCCACCTCAATAAGGCGGGTGATGGCTACTTAATTAATGTAATGAATACAATCTACAATGTAGAAAATGTTACCAGAAAAAAAGAAGTCTTAAAGGTTTACCATAGTAGACCAATATAAGATTCAAAGTAGTTTTAGACTGACAGGCAAAAAGAGTATTTCATTTCCCACACATGAAATCACTTTATGGAAATGAAAAATGGAAATGCAAAATTTTAACCTAGTTTAAACTGAGGAATAACATCATTTTGTAATCACAATACAAGGAAAATGAACCTAATCCTATAAATGTGTGTATGGACATGAAGAAAGACAGTTATCATCATTATGTCAATGACAAAACAAAAGAGCAATGGAATTGTGTGTGTGTGTATGTGTGTGTGTGTGTGTGTAAGGAGTTGTTATTAACATTTCTCTATGCCAATTATACTTGTACATACCAGCATGTATTTCTGTGATAAGACAAAAACATCCAGAAAAGCATTTTAAAAAGTAGTTATATTTGCAAAAGCTACAAGTTCCTGCAATTAAAAAGTCATCCAGCTCATGTCACATACTCAGAGTATCATCTAGTGGCATTTATATCAGAACTTGCTATTATAAGTTAGAGTCTATTTGCTTTTGAATCTACTTGAATTATGCAGCAATTATTTGAACTAAATTAGAAAAATGTTAAACATTTCTATTATCTAAATCAAGATGAAACTGAAAGAAAGCAAGATCTTTCAAAGTTTCTGGTACAATTTTAAGGGAAAATGGAGAGTAAGTGAAGTTACCAGGTGGGAAATAGATGGGATATAAAACAATAAAGGCCCTGTATGATAAGCCCTTTACTTACATTATGCTCAATGAAAGCTTTTCCTCTGATATCAGGAACAAGAGAGGGATGTGCACAGATGCCACTTTTATTCAATATAGTATTAGAAGTCCTACTCAGAGTAACTCGGCAAGAAATCAAAGGCATCCAGTTAGAAAGGAAAAAGTAGCATTCTCAATATTTGCAGATGATGTTATTAAATACTCCACCAAAAAGTTCTTAGAACTAATAAACAACTCTAGCTGCAGATTACAAAATCAATATACAAAAACTGGTTGCATTCCTATACACTAATACTGAACTATTAGGAAAAAAAATTAAGCATTGCATCAAAAAAATAAAATACCATGAATAAATTTAACCATGGAGGTGAAAGACCAGTACTCTGAAATACATGACATTGATGAAAGCAATCGAAGAACACAGAAATAAATGAAACAATATTCTGTGGCTCATAGATCAGAAGAATTATTGTTAAAATGTTCATACTACCCAAAGCAATCTACAGATTCAATTCAGTTCCTATCAAAATTCCAATGGTAATTTTCACAGAAATAGAGCAAAAAAAAAAAAAAAAAATCCTAAAATATGTAAGGAGCCACAAAAGACCCAAATAACCAAAGCAATCTTAAGAGAGAACAAATCTTGAGGTATCATGCTTCCTGATTTTAAATTGTATTACAAAACTCTGGTATGGTATTGGTATAAAAACAGGCACATTGATTAAGGGAACAGAATTGAGAGCCCCAAAACATATCCACGCAGATATAGTCAATTTATTTATCACAAAGGAGCCAAGAATATGCAGTGGGAAAGGACAATCTTTTCAATAAATGATGTTGGGAGAACTGGACAGCCACACCCAAAAGAATACAACTGGGCTACTATCTTACACCATACACAAAAAATAACTCAATGGGATAAAAACTGGAATGTAAGACCTGAAATCATTAGATTCCTAGAATAAAACATACACAGCAAGCTCCTGCACATTAGTCTTGGCCATGATTTTTTATATATGATGCCAAAAGCAAAGGCAATAAAAGTACAAATAAACAAGTGACACTACATCAGACTAAGAAGCTTTTGTACAGTGAAGGAAGCCATCAACACAATGAAAAGGCAGCCAGCTGAATGGGGGGAATATTTGCAAATAATGTATCTGATAATGGGCTAATATCTAATATACAGTAAGATCTCACACAACTCAATAACAAACAGACAATCTAATTAAAAATGGGCAGAGGATCTAGATAGACATTTTTCCAAAGAACACATACAGATGACCAACATGTATAGAAAAAGATACTCAACATCACTAATCATCAGGCAGATACAAATCAAAACCACAATGAGCTATCACCTCACACCTGTTAGTATGATCATCTTCCAAAGGTAAGAAATAACAAGTGTTGACAAGGATGAGAGAAGGGAACACTCGTGCACTCTTGGTGGGAACACAGATTGGTGCAACCACTATGGAAACTCATATTAAGTTTCCTCAAGACATTAAAACTGAGAATACCAAATGAAACAGCAATTTCACTTCTGTGTATTTATACAGGAAAAAAGAGGAAAACACTAACTCCAAAGGACATGTGGTAGAGGTTGGGATGTGGGGGTGGGAAGTAGGTGACATGAGTAAAGGGGGTTCAAAAGGTATGCATTTCCAGTTATGAATAAATAAGACATGGGGCTGTAATGTATAGCATGGTGAATATAGTTAACAATACTGTATTGCATATTTAAAAGTTGCTGAGAGTAAATCTTAAAAGTTCTCATCACAAGAAAAACATCTATGACTGTGTATGGTGGTGGGTGTTAACTAGACTTACTGTGATGATTATTTTGCAATATATACAAATATGAAATGATTGAATTGTATGTCTGAAACTAATATAGTGTTCTATGTCAATTATACCTCAATAGAAAAATTCTTATATCAAGATCAGATGTTTATTTTGGTTTTAAATTAGAAAAGAACTTTGAAGGATACACTTAACTCTGCCTCCCTCTTCCTTCCCAATAGAAGTAAAGAAAAACTGTTACCCTTATGACTTTCATAAAATTAGAAATTTTGTTTAAAGAGTATATCTTAATTTTTAAAACAATGAATAAAAAGGATATTTTTCTCTGGGCACTCATGTTGTTGATTCTGTGAATTTATCCTTCTTTGTGATGTGATAAAGGAAGTTCTAGAACCTCCCTTTTCTTTACATGTTTGCACCTTAGCTACTGCCATCAGTGGGCATGTGTGCAAGATGATATTGGAGACTGTGGTAATTGACTTGGGTGGAATGCTGACTAGCTGACTCTGTATTTCATTTTAATTTTATGTTTTTCTGATTCTATTTGTGCCAGAATGTCAGGAAAAGTATCTGTGTTGTTTATCTGTGTGCAATCATATGAAATGTTTATTAAGCAGTTTTGGAAATACCAAGAAGTATTGCTTTTACACTTTAAGATCTTAGCTATGATTTTCCTATCTTAGACACCAGTATCTATTTTAGATGTGCTAGTCGTTTCAGCCATGTCCGACTCTTTGTAACCCCATGGACTGTAGCCCGCCAGGCTCCTCTTGTCCATGGGATTCTCCAGGCAAGAATCCTGGAGTGGATTGCCATGCCCTTCTCCAGGGGAATCTTCCCCACCCAGGGATCGAATCCACATCTCCTGCGGCTACAAGATTCTTTACTGCTGAGCCACCAGAGAAGCCGGTATCTATCTTAGATACCAGTGTTAGTCCCCCAAAGTCTTACTAGATTGAAGAGGGCTGAACTGGAAAGAAATATTGTAAGCAGATAAGGTAGGAGGGTTCATGATAGCATAGCTTTCTTGACATAAGAGAAGCCATTTTTGGTCCAAGTCATTTTCGAATCAAAGTCTGGCCACAATACTTGCCCTTGAACAGGTCTCAGTAATTAAGGATCTTAAGTGGAAAAAAGAATTCAGACTGTTATCAGGTAAGACAAGTAACAATAGCAAAAATAATATCAGTTTTAAAGACTTCCAGTTCTGTTTCAGTGGTAAAGATTAGCCTGAAGTGCTCAGCTACCTGGTCAAGTGGAACCTAAGGGATGATAGTGTTGACTTTTTCTGACCCTTGGGATTTCAGTCAACTAAAGGCTGGACTCTGCCTACCTCCCAAGCCTCTTTACGAATACACACATACCCTTAATAGAAAACTTTCCCAGTTTTGCTGTTCAGGGAGACATTGCTTTGGGACCTGTTGCTGGTGTTCTACTTACTTGTTGCAAGTAATAAATCTTTCTTTCTTCCACTCTTTCCCTTGGTTGTGTTTTTTAAGCTCAACATCCACCAACAGGCAGCCCCAGTTTTTCGGGTAACAATATGAGGTTGACAATTCCTGTAGCTGAGATTTACATAATTAGAAGCATTATCCTTTGGTTGTTAAAACCCAGGCTTCCAAGGACTAATTATAGAGAACACAGCTCATTGGAGAGAACCTGCAAAGATGCTGTGCACTGTGTGTTTTATACCGTGCAAGTGATGTTTATTCTCACTGGAGTCTGTCTCTCCATTATTGTTCTTCAGGATTTGTTGCCTGGGGGTTTATGGGAAAAATTATTCCTAGTAGAAATACTATTATATTTTATTCACAGTATTCTAACTTTCAGAGGGTTTGATGACAAAAGTGTTCCCATTACCAGAGTAAAGCTAAACATATTTTCAGATTTAAATAAAACATGCAGAAATAACTTATAGGGAGAAAACTATTGAATGAAGAAGAAAAATGAATGGAGTCATGTTTGATCTATGGAGAGCACTGAGAAAGAAATTCATTCAGGTGGGGCAAGCTGATCTTTCCTCCTCTCAGCGTAGGGAATCCTGAGTGCAGAGACTGCTCCCAGTGAGCAGGAAACAGGAAACCAGAAGACGTTAGTCAGGAATTGCTACCGGTGTAGTTTCAGTTAAAATATACTTTCCTAGGCAGCCTGTCTGCTTTTATACATATGAGAGTCCACTCACTTCTGAACATCTGCAGTTGATTTCTTGTCTTCTATTTTGTGACTCTTGCCAATTTCAAGGCCTCTTTTTTGTTTGGTGTGAACTCTGCAGTCACACATACACACACATCCATGATTTTTAGAGTTTGAATCATCACTTATAGAAATGTGCAAGATTCTGTCTACATGTTTTCTTCATCCTTTTTTTTTTCAATTTTTTTAAAGCATTTAATTTAATTTTATATTGGAGTCGTGTTAGTTTCAGGTGTACAGGAAAGTGATTCAGTTATATATACATATATTCATTTTTTTCAGATTCTTTACCCATATAGGTTATTACAGAATGTTGAGTAGAGTTCCCTGTGCTATACAGTAGGTCCTTGTTGATTATCTATCAACCTTCTTATATAAAAGAACAAAGTGCTGTGGAAAATGGTCAGGGAATGTGGCAGCCTATCCCTGACCTGTGGGGATTTAGCTTGGAGAACTTGGTGGTTCTGTTAGGCATCCTTTCTCGTCTGTGCCCAGAGCTCTACCTGATCCAGGTGCCTGTGAATGCACATGATGTTAAGTACTTGACATTCCATTTTCTCCTGTAACCCTTGGATCAGTCCTCTGTTGGTAAGACTTCTATTATCTTATGAAACAGACAACGAAGCTGAGGATCACAGGTGTTGAGCAGCTATGAGGGTCTCACAGGAGGGTATCAAGTCCCAGGGCAGCTGTGTGGCTTGTATATGGATGGAATGCTCATAGGCTGCAGTACTTTGTGGGGGTTTCACATCTGTAATTTCACAATGGTTCTATGATTGGTTATCATCACCATTTTACAAACAAGAAAGGTGAAGCCACAAAGTCTCCAGCTAAAGAAAGTGTTAGTTGCTTAGTCATGTACCACTCTTTGGGACCCCATAGACTGTAGCTCGCCAGGATCCTCTGCCTGTGGGATTCTCTAGGCAAGAACACTGGAGTAGGTTGCCATTCCCTTCTCCAGTGGATCGTCCTGACCCAGGAATCAAAGCCGAGTCTCCTGCATTGCAGACAGATTCTTTATGTTTGAACCACTGGGGAAACCCAACTAAAGAAGGCAGCTCTAAAAGGTAAAACCAGGAATTTTACCTCAGCTGTCTGCTAGTAAGTCCCTGCTTTGGGCACTGTTTCAACCTTCCTCATTTAGGGCTGCCCTTGTCTTAGAAGGTCATGCAATGGCTCCAGTGCTGATGTCTGTCCAAAGATCAATGTTGTACACTGCACAAGGGCATCTGCCTGCAAGTCTCAATCTCTTGTATGTTGTGTTTCATCTCTTTATTTGTGAAACTCCATCCTGAATGTCTGCTCAAGTAATTCAGCAGCATTGCCCTTTTTGGTTTTAATTTACATCAATTATTGAGGTGCCTACTACCCATTTTAAATGGATTTCCTGTTAAAGATTAAACAGTTTTCATGGGTGACAACTTTTCTGTTTCAGACACCTTAGGGCCCATGAGAAGGGGTTTCAGAGCTCAGCTGATCTGGTTTCTAAGTCTGGCTTGCTTTGTGACACATCCTTTAAATTCTCTGAAGTTAGTCTGCCTATCCATTAAATGGGCTTATTATAATACTTACTTCAAAGGTATGCTATGACCATCTATTTAGATCACACACACACACACAAACACACAGACTAGTACATAGGCTTTAAAAAATAATGAACATTTAATGTAAATCATTACTTTATTTTAAAATTGGAAATAAAATATTCAGGTCCTGGGATATGTAGTAGGTACTGAAAATATGTGTGTTTAATGAATGCAGGTCATTCTACTGCTTGTGGCTTTTTTCAAGGTTCTAAATGCACCCTTCAAGCAAGATTTTCTGTCAGTGTTTCCCCAGGCCTGTTGATTAATGGGGTGGCTGGATGGGTGGGAAGAGTTCATGATTCCCAGGGGTTCTGAATAGGAATGGAAAATCTAGAAAGTTGAGATCAGAATCTCCATAACTGGGCAAATTCTCAGCAGTTTTACTTGTAAACTCTTGTGTCCTTGCCAAGTTATTTTCATTTTCTATTCCTGTTTTTGTTTTTTACTCAGGTTGCAGAATAGAAATAATAGAAACATCTTCTCTGCTTTGTGTTCAGGCATATAATGCCCTGCTCAAAGCTAAAGTTCCTTTCACTTCAGATGGCGCAAGAATGCCTGGAGCCTGTTCATAAGTCTCAGCACATTGCTACGAGTCTTGTCACAGTTTTAGGAGAGTATTGACCCTAGTGATACTATGCTCACACTGCCTTCATTTACACTTGCTGGCAGCCTCTTCAGAAAATAGAGGAGGCCGCCAGGCTTATTTCAAAGTCATGGATCTTGAAATTTTCTGACTCCATGGAACAACAGGCCTCTATCTGTATACTCTGAAATCTTTATTTGTGATGCCTTTTATATTGCTTTATTTTTCAGTATGATGCTTTTGGGAATTGTTATTGAAGAATTTGAGTGAAAGGCAATACACACACAGTATACAGAAGTTGATACAAAACTCTTCATTCATCAATTAAGTGTATTCAATTTACCTCCTTAATGTAAGGTCACTTCCATGATGATGTTTGGAATAAGATTCCTTCTCCCAGGGTGCCAGTTTTTAGTTTTCTGTGTCTGCAGACCATAACTCTCAAATCTCCAAGTAGGAATACACATAATAAAATGATGACATTATAGTAGAAGTGGGGTAGTTTTTAAAATTATTTATTTAATTTTTATTTCCCCTTTATTGAAATGTGTTTTGACATATAACACTGTATATATAACTCTACATATTTTGAAATGATTACTATAATAAGGTTTTTAAAAATACGAATCATTAAATGAGTTGAGAAAACAAAAACAGTATTTTTTGCAACAGTTCTCAATACATGTAAATATTTCCTTCAAACCTGATTACTTGTCCTACCTTCTTTTCAACTAAAAAAAAACAAAAACAAAAACAAACTCTTTTCCTAGCATCGGTGTTCGTGCTCAAGCATCATCACCATGGTGAAGCTCAGTCTCCTTAGACTGAAGCCCATTGAACCACTCAGCTGCTCAGAGTGGGAAACCTGCAGGTGAAGGAGCTAGGACTCCGGATCCAGAGAATCCTCCCCAGCGTCATCTGTACAGAGTTCAGGTTGAAGACCTTCAACGATCTGACTCGTACTTCCGCCCGCCACCGCCAGGGGCGCCCGGGCCTCGCGGAGCTCGCAGCGCGCCAGGAGCCGGTCGGCGGGGGAGGTTTGGGGTGGGGGTGTGGCCGCAGGTTGGGGCTCCCGCCCCGCCGGCTGCGCGGGTTCGCAGTGCGCTGAGGAGGAAGCGCTGGAGACCCCGAAAGGGAGGGAGCAGGCAGACCCCAGCTCAGAGCACCTGCCTGGACACCTTGGGTTTTTGGGGTGGAGGAGCCCCGGCGACTTTGAGCATGGACCCCGTCGCGGGAACCTTTCTCAGGATGCTCTTTCTTTTGTCTGCCCAGCCCTGGAGTACATTAGCAGCAGGGAATACTTGTGAGTACAGCACATCTTTTAAAACTTATGCTGACAACTTAGAATTCGTGTTATTAAAAAAAAAAATTTTGAATTTTACAAATGGACTAGCTGGCCTGTTTCTGAAAATGAGGCATTTAAAAAGCTCGCAAAGTCCCAACGCTTGGATAGGACGGTTTACAATGATTTTCCCACTTGTCAGGTCTATGAAACACAAAGCCTGTTTGACTTTTTGTCTGTGAGCTGAATTTTGTCTGTGTGCTGTTGTTTTGAATATTCATTGAGGAAGCTCAAGTTCTAGTAAAACCTAAAATTAGCATGAGGATGTTGAGGCGGGCAGAGACCAGAGAGAGAAAGAAGGAGAGAAGATCATGCCAATGTGGTCATTTATTTTCTTTTTAATACCAATGCATTTTGTTGGATTTATGTAAGAAAGAAAATCGCTGGCCGACCTGACCGGGTCCTGTATTAGCATAGATGGTTGCTGCTGGGGCTCTGCGGAATTGGGTACCAAGAACTGGGGCGCTGCACAGGCGGGCGGGCTCCGCAGCAGAGCTCAGATGGCAAACCTGGATAGTCAGAATTCAGGTAAGGATAGACCCTTTAAAGGTAGAAGGCTTTTGCTGAAAGGAAAAATGAAACCTGCCATCCAGGTTCATTTGCAAGTGTACATGGTTGTATATTGTGATGTTGTATTTCTGATTTTGTTGGTTCCGAGAAGATGTATTAACCCCTCAGTTCTGAACTAGCACCGTGAGGGATCTGAACATGCTAGCCAAATTGATTCAGCTGACCTCAGGGCATTTTAATCTGAAAATCAGAAAAAGTTTTCCAAGTGTTATTCAGATTAAAATCTCCATCACAGGGCTTTTCTTTCCTTGAGGGATTGTAAGAAAGCCCCCATGTCCTCCTTCCACACCATATTGAAGAATTTTTAAAAAATCAAGTTGTAGGGAGTAAAGGTAAGCTAGTATGCATTTCAAGAAAGTGCTAGTAGGCATGTTTAGAAACTGACCTTGTTTCTCGGTATGCAGATTTAGCTGGAGTGGGGGAGGGGAAACAACTCTGCCCTCACAGTGAAGTTTGCACTAAAGTGAAAAGCATTTTGTACAAATACAGTTACCCTTCCAGCATTCATCCATATATGTCCAGTCTGTGATACTTTTGTGCTGTCATCATTTAGTATTAGCTCATTTAATGCCATATTATGTGTGTGAGTCACTCCTAAAAATGAGCATTAGCAGATACTGCCCTGTGTTTCAGACACAATTTTAATTATCTTTGTGTACAACTTCCATGAGTTAATTAAAATGGGGGCATTTACATGAAATCCTTAGGTCCTGCAGTCACTTTGTCACTTTGCTGAGAACTTAAAAATGACTAGTACTGAATGATTTGCTAGTATGAAAGAATTATAGAATAATTGAATGCAGTACCCTGAGGTGCAATTAAAAAGTCACTGGAGGTCACTCTTACTTAAAGGAAGCAGCTTCAACAGTCCTTACCTTGTAAGATAAGCAGAGTTCTGTGCTGCCTTTCTTGTTTCTTTAGTTGTGGTTACAAGATACTGGCAAGATCAGTTGTTTGTATATTTCTTTTTTTCTGTTTGTGTTTTGTCCCCTGAAATCCACAGAGGTATAATGTTCTTCATACTGAGCATCTTTTTAACAGTCACATGCTCTGAAGTGCTCTGTGTCTGAATACCCAGGCAGATATCCCTTTCTGAGTTGGATGTGTCTCCCAGCTCAGTCCACCTGGATCTCTGGCTGACTCTTCAAATATCATTGCTAGTTTTAACTTTTCAGCCTCTGTTTTATTTAGATGTATTTAGTAGTCTTGTTTAAAGTTCAGTGAATTAGAAGTACCTATGTAAATTTGCATTGTTAAGAACATTTGAGATTCTATAGTTAAAATCCTTGATCACCACACAGATGGCTGTTACAGTTGATCAAGTGTGAAGTATATATTTAAATAACTTTGCAGACTTAAAGGTTCATAGAGACTACACAAAGTGATAATTTCTTGGTAATCGCATTTAACGGTATCCTTTGTAACCATAGCTTCAAAGGCCAGTGCATCTCATTAAAATCCATATTAGCTAACTAATCCATATTAGTTAAGGGTTTTTCCTTAACTCTAGAATGTTTGGGAGGTGTTTGTTTGTATATGTAGATTTATATACAAGCAAGGTGTTTCAAACATGTATTTGAAATTTGTTACTACTGAAGCAAGGTAGAGGGTTTTTTTTTGTTGTTGTTTGTTTGTTTGTTTGTTTCATTTTTCAGTCCTGTTCCATCATTTGAGAAATTCTAAAAAGGAGTTTTCCACCAGGATGGGATTTAGGCTTATGAAGAAGAAATCATAAACATCAGCATTGCTCAAGGCTTTTGATGGCTAACCTTTTTATTCCTAAGAAGTATTTTAAGAACTCAAGTAATCCTTTCAGACAAGATTTTAAAGCTAACAAAAATGAAATATTCTTGAGCCCTAATAAGAAAATAATGATAACTGTATGTAAATTTTAAAAAGGTACAGATCTTTCCCCCCAAAGGATCCAGAGACATTTTTACTCTGTTTACAACTTGTTCTCAGTAGTAAATCATACGGAGGGGTCAGCCTGGGTGAGGTTCTGGCATAAGACATCCTCTCAAGATATAAGACTTGCTTGAAACATTTGGCATCTCAGAAATTACCCATGTTTTGAAATGAATCTTTACAATTAATGGGAAGTTTTAAGTCAGGAAAAGTCTGCATGGAGAGAGTAATGTTTTTAAAGAGCCAACACCATGGACTTTATGTGTGTATATATATATATATACATATATATATATATATACACATATATGTGTGTGTATATATATATCTCTCTATATATCTGTTCTCTGCCTTTTTGAAGATAAAACAAGTTGAATGGGCAGCATCTCCAAATTTTGACCTAGGGCTTGATATTTAAAAATCATGTACCTCTACTTGGTTTGCCTTCTAGAACTCTCTGTACTTAGTCAAGATGAAAGTGTTATTCTAGTGGAGCTCTCCTCTTAAATGGAACTGAAGAGGAAAGTTAGAATATAGATCCCAAGTTAGAGTCCTGTTTGTGAGAAGATGTGAAGACAGTGGTTGGTTCACTTCCCACTGTGAGCCACAAGTGGAAGAAGGCAGTAGCTCTCTGCTTTAGGATTAGCCCTGTGAATCTACTATTTCTTTGTGAATTTCCAGATCTTTGGGGAAAGGGGGAGGAGAAGAAGAAGAGGTATAATCTGAATAAGAAAATTTTAATATTTTGATTGCATATTTAGTGTTGTAAATCTGTCTCCTGGATCACATATCACTTTGGGGAGTAATGGTCAGTCTTTCCCATTAAGGAACAACACAGTTGGAAGTTAATTTACAGCTGAATTATTTTCCTAGAAGTTGCTGTCCTCCCTAACCCTACTTCCCCACTGAAAAGAAAAAGGACTGAAGCCCATGTTAGACATTTCAACTGCTGTTGATGGTGATTATTTAACATGAATGATGACATTTATAGAAGAAGGGATTCAATTTAATGAGTATGACCCACTCGACTCCACCTTGTAATTTTCTCTAGAATCTTCATTTTGTTTTCTTCCCCTGTCAAAAGTGTCCTTGTTATGAGGGGGAAAAAAAGATATATTCTGGCCCATGACAGGTGGGGCATACAATTTGAATGACTGTTTTAGGAGTGATAATCAGGATTTGTTTTTATCCATCAATATCTCTTCTCTTAACTCCTGCATATGTGTGAGAGGTCTCTGCCCCTGATGGAGGGTTGCTGGCCAACATGGAAAACAAACCTGTGATCTTCATGTGATACCTAACGCTTGATCTAAGCAACAAATGTATTAGCACCTCAGTTTGAAGATTTGTATCAGATTTGAATCCTTTCTTCATGGAGGGTTGGCTTCCTTATGTGCTAAAGCGTTATTGTATCATCTTTAATGAAAATTTATTATTATATTCCTCTAACAGATATTATCACACAATATTATTATTTTGAAATAAAAATAATATAGATAGTATAATAGTGAGACACATCTTTTGAATTATCCTAACCCAATAATATGACTAACTTGAAGAATTTGGTATAAAGATAAATGCAAGCAGAATGGAGGAAATGAACATAATGCTACAACTGTTAAGAAGTATAAAATCATGAGAATTTAGGTGAATGTCTAATAGTGTTTTTATCACATGTGCCTTCTTGAGGATATTGTTTTCAGAACTCTTTGTCATTTCAGTGGGCACAGATTCTGTGTAATTATTTGCTAAGTGTCATTTACATACTTTACTGCTAAGTTAGCACCATCAATCTCAAGTAATGCCATGTGTACTATGGGTCTATAGTCCATAAAGAAGTTTTCACCTTGGATAATATGGACTAAAATCCTGCTAATGTTTCAATTGGTGCAGACTTCTTTTTGTCTCATAGTGTGCTTAATGTTTATCTGAAGTAAGTCTGCTCCTCCAAATTAATCAGGATTATCCCTGTGAATCTACTCTTTCTTTATGAATTTCCTTATCTTTGGGGAGGAAGAAGAGATATAATCTGAATAGGAAAATATCAGTATTTTGGTTGCATATTTAGATTGAATTATTTATGACTGCCCATTTCTGAAAGGCATTAGACCATATGTAATATGTTCCTTGATTTAGGAAGCGAGCCTATCAGAGGACGTGCCCCTGAAACAAGTGAACAGGGAATATCCATTCGTGTTTAGTGAAACGTGTTGAGGAAAATGAGCATGCAATATGGACAGAAGCATAGTAAGCAACGGAGCTCAGTCTTTTTGGAAAGAATCAAAAAACTAGTAAACAGACTTTAAAAAAAAATCATATTTGAATAAACTTCCCAGAAATACTGAGGTCAGGATATTTTTAAAATTTAGGGAAAACAGCGGCAATTTCTTCCTCAAAAAAACAAAACAAAACAAAACTTACTGAGTCCATGTGACTATCAACGTGGAGTGACAGGCAAGGCTAGAGCTGTGCGTTGGGGGGCCTGAAGCTTGTGCAGTTTGGGGAGACTCTTTAAGCAAACGAACATAATGACTCTAAGGACAGATTATCAGTGACCCTACCACACCTGAAAACCTGTTTTGGGGAGAAGACTGGAGCTCAAGAAAATCTGCTCCTTTGAGTAAATCAACCAAATCAAGAAGGAAGGAAGGAAGGGAAGTCGCTTAGTCGTGGCCAACTCTTTGTGACCCCATGGACTATACAGTCCATGGAATTCTCCAGGCCAGAATACTGGAGTGGGTAGCCTTTCCCTTCTCCAGGGAGTCTTCCCAGCCCAGGGATCGAACCCAGGTCTCCCGCATTGCAGGTAGATTCTTTACCAACAGAGCCACAAGGGAAGCCCACCAAATCAGGAATCCATTCTTAAAAAAAAAAAAAAAACGTTCAAAAGTACTAAATAAAGGACATTCTCAGTAACAAAAATCTCATTAACTAAGCAAGTTTTAACTTGAATTTTTCCCTTTAAACCAAAATCAGAATTTCAGTATGTAAGTATACTTATAAAAGTTTAAAAGAGCTCAAACAATTTGGAATTAATAGAGCCAGGGTTTACCTGTAATTCTGATTTAAATCCTGAAAAGCAAGTATTAAATTAACCTCTAGATCTTCTCCCTACTTGCACTTTAGAGGCCTTAAAGGTTTGGCTTCAACATCTAGAGTTCTTTAGAGTAACTTCTGAAGTGTTCCCACTCCATTTGCCACCTGTGGCCCGCTGTAGCGCTGATTGCTTTCAGTGTCTGTTGCATAATATTGGATAACTTTAAAAAACTGAATTACTTGTGTCTGCCCATTTCTGAACAGCAATAGACCATGTGTAATACATTCTTTCAAAATATCATACTTGTTTTTCCCAGTTTGAGTTCTATGGCATAATTTTAAAGTCAATATGCTAAGAACAATTATACACAACTTTTAAGTTAAGAAAAAATTAATCCATTGCAAATCAACTGTACTCCAATACAAAATAAAAAAAAAATTAAAGATAATATGATAACATGATCTTTTGCTATTATGCAGGAAAATTGTTTAATAGACCCACATGATTGTTTAAGTATCTAGAAGAATGCATCCATGTCTGACTTGGTCATTTAGTATTTCATTAGAGTTTGAACACTACAATGATGATTTCTTTTTCCATCAGGTACACATGATAACTACAAAGGTTGCATTGCCCTGTAGAGCATTGATCAGCTTTTATGTAACCTAGCAATCTCATTCTAACCTTCCTCTAGAAATGCTTGTAAATTCCTAGTTTCTCAAAATACTCTTTTACTGGAGTAGGCATTAATGAGCTTATAAATCTTTAGCATATGTTTGTTCTATATTTGTATGTGTTGTGTTTTTAACTTTTTGAAAATATTGCTTTGATATAGAGATTGCGCATATCTAGCAGGTAAAATTATAATCTTGTGTGATAATAAATATGCTTAGTTTGGTTGTTGCTTTAAAACAAATTTTCTTTCTGGTTCATTGGAAACTTCCCTTTTTAATAATAAAATAGGGAGTCTGGCTCACAATAAACAGTAAAAATATTCTCCTTAGTTTCCAGGTAATGGGTATTTTCAATGTACTGATTTGAAATAGAATTGAAACATAAAGTACTTGACATTTTAAGCAGTTTAAAGTTAAAAGCTTTATAATTAAAAATATATATATATAATTTAAACTAAATAATTTTTATTTAAAAATATATACCCATTTCACGGGCAAATTTTTTAAAAAAATTCCTCCATGGCTGTTAATCACAAATGAAAAAAAAAGGTATATCCTACCAGAATATGGATTTTATTAAGTTTTTACTCAGTAGTATGCCAGGATACGATACTCATGGAGGATGTGTTAGTTATACCTAACTTATGGAGAGAAACATGAAAAATCTTTGCTCTTTTAACTAGCAAATATAATATTTTCAGATGTGTCACTTTAGTGATATGATAAATGGTATATCAGATATTTAAATTTACCTGTTCCTAAGTTTTATTGAGGGCTTCCCAGGTGGCACAGTGGTAAAGAATCTGCCTCCCATTGCAGGAGACTCAGGAGACACGAGTTCGATCCCAGGGTCGGGAAGATCCCCCGGAGGATGAAATGGCAACCCATTCCAATATTCTTGCCTGGAGAATTCCATGGATAGAGGAGCCTGGTGGGCTACAGTCCACGGGGTCACAACGAGTCAGACATGACTGAGCAACTGAGCACATATGCACACCCACGTTTTATTGAGATGTGGCTTTGATAACGTATTACTTGTGGTTCCATCACTCGCCTTAATTGCTCTCACCTGAAGAGAAGGGATTTTTATGCTGCTTTTCACTGGATCACTGTGGGAGGAAGAGGCTTATTCCAAATAAGATTCCACCTTATTTTGAATCTGTGGCAGTTTAAATAACCTCAGTAGCCATAGAACACTGTGGCTTAGACCTTGTGTTCCCACATCCTCATTTCAGCATCATCTCACTACTTACAGTGTTCAAGACTCAATAGAAAGTTTCTCTGGACTTTAGAAGCGAGGATGATATTGCTGTTTAGATGAATACAGGAGTGATCTGCTGCCTTGAGACACAGATCAGGTGCCACCTGTACCTCTCAAGGTTGTAATTAGTTTTTTTATTTTAACATTTTTAAATTCTCAGGCAACCAAAGAGCTTGGTAAGGTTAAGCTGAATGAATACATAAGGAATGGTGAATTGGTGGGGAAGTGGCAGAATGATACTTATGTGTGCAGATATGTCTGTGTGTCTTAGGGGACAGGCACGCAGTTCTCTCTGGTAGGGCAGAGAGAACTGCTGATGGAATTAAAAACTGTCAATAGTTATACGAGAGGCACAGATTGGATTAGGTGACAATGCAGTTATGTGGAATTGAACTATTTCTTATTTACTACGATGCAAAAGTAAATATTATTTACTTAGGATTTCTGAGTATGTGAGCAATCAAGAAATGTAATGACATCTGTCCTGACCCAGTTGAACCCAGTTGAATGTATTGCCTCCATGTGTCTGAGGTATTTTGTGTTCTAGGATATTGGTATGCAGTCACCCTTAGAACCAGCAGCACTTAACCTGCCTCTGAGGCCTTCCCAGGTCTTGGTTCCTGTTAATATAGTCCTAAGGGATGGCTGGTAGGATTTTCACTTAAAGGCCAGCAGATATGATAAAGGGAATCCAATTAGCATTAGAAAATAATTCAATAATTTGATTCAAGTCAGAGAAAGTCATTTTAATCAAAACTATTACAGAAGAAAATATTTTAACGACTGTTACTATTTAAATGTCTCAGATTTGGCTGATTTAAGAAAAATAATATGTATCTATTGACATCTATTTGAATGTTTGGAGATTATAAAAATTAAAGATTTGTCATGTAGCTTTACTTTTGCTGTGCTTTTGATACTTAAAAACTTGAGAATAAGGACATTGCTACACTAAAAGCAATACCACATAAAAAAGAAAAAATTAATAGCGGTGTAACGTCATCAAGCTAGCCAGCTGCTCTGTGTGAGTAATTCTTAGGCTTCCATGCAATGTTGTCCTGACTCATGGACGTCCTGATAAGAAAACCTGTGAGCCTGACATTTCAAGCATATCCTTCTCTATGTGTGAACTGTGCCATCATTGTGAGGGGTTAAAAAAATTAGGGGGCTGAAGAGGATATGAAGAGTTTAGTTAAGATATATTTAAGAGAGTTTAAGGGAGCAAACACCAATTACTTTTTGCACTCTTAAATTTACAGGGAACATTTCTGAAAAAAAAATTGGGGGGCATAGAACACAGTAGAATTGACAAATCTCAGAGTCAGTTACCAATTAGAAAAAAGTTGAATGATTTATTTTGAACTCTGGTACAAGGTTAAGAAACATAATATCGATTTTCCAGATTATAAGAATAAATGTTTCATCATCATAATGTACTATTCTTTGTCATGATGAGCTACTGATCTCTTTTAAGAAACCTGAAAATCTGATCTTTGGGAGATTTGCATTGCTATTGACTGATTTCACTTGTTCTTCTTATAGGTGATATTAATAGGATTCAGTTTTTGGAAGAGAGGCTGCATGTTTGTCTAGAAAAAGATGCTTTTCCTCATGAATTTTGTTGTAAGATGAGGCAGGAGTGGGAAGATACATCCTGCAGACTATTGTGCACTTGAACAGGAAAAGGACATATGTTGTATATTAATCACCATCCCAGTTTCCTAGGAATAAGACTGGGTTACCCACCTTCCTTTACCCTCCCTCCCAACCCCCAGCATCCACATGCCAGAGCCTCCCATTTTCTTAGATGAGGTGATGCTGAGTGACTGCCTGGGCCGACTTGCATGGATTTTGTGGTCCTTCCTTTTTCACTACTTCCTCTGGGATCCGTCCTGAGGCCTTCTGCTGTTACTCCATTTTACAGGTGTAAGAAGGACTGAAGTGGGAGGATGGCAGTGAGAATGAAAAAGTGACACCACATAAAGAACACTTTCAGAACTTAATGGTTGTTTGATTATATGTGGAGTAGTAAGAAATGGGAGTGTCAAGGATTGGGGTATTGGCAAGTGACTTAAACAAAATGGGGAATTGTTCACATAATTTCATTTCAGGCAAGATTAGATCCAGGTGAGGTGATGCCATCAGTGTCAGCCTCTCTTCATCTTTCAACCCTGTCTTTCCAGTGTTGGCTTGATGCTCAGGCAACAATCTGCTTGGTAGCTCCATATCCAAGTTCAACCTTACTAGCCACAGTGATAGAACGCTTTCTTCTATTTGGACTTTGGTCCTTATCACTCTGAAGCATTAAGCATGCACTTATTTATTTATCCCTTCAACCCAGGCTCCAAGAAAGCAGAGACTTCCTTTTTCTTTTTTGTTGTTTCCACTTCATGGTCCCCAGAGCACAGGGATAAGTCCTGGAAGAGAGTGAGTTCTCAATATATATTTTTGGGTAAATAAAAGTGTGAATGATTCTCTTTCGCAAAACATCCAGCAAGATTCCCAGGTCTATTATAACTTTCACTGTTTTGACAGTGTTGTGATTGCTCTTTTCCAGCTACTATGACAGGAATGGGTGGCTTTCTTGTGACCAAGGGAGGAGCCAGGAAGTGACTGCAACTTGATCCTTGACCAGGTGCTTTGACTGCATCACTTTGAAAAGAAAGCAAAATGCACCATCCATTTAAGTAATTAGTTTAACACCTATTAGGAAAAGTATTAGCTTTCAGGCTCTTATCTGCTTCACAGAACAGATGGTTGGATAAGTGTCTTCCTCCTTAATCAGATTTTAAATTTTCTAAAAACAGAATCTTCTTTCTTTGTCCCTACATTGCTCTGCTGTTGGTACTCAGTAAGTGCCAAATAAATGGAGAAATTAATATGTTTTAAACATGCTACCTTGAAAGTATATGGAAGATCTGCAAAATCTCCCTGTGTATTTTATAATTTTTTTTAAATTTTAGGTGACCTAATAAAAATGAATTTTCATGTGACTCTCCCTGAGCTCTCTACTAGCCACTGATTTGTTCATGGAAGCATCCGTTGGCTCATTTTGAGTGTCTTATTTTCTTTCAGTAGCAAAATTTCTGACATAATTTCTAGCCCATGGCTTTGCTAAAAAGCATGTTACGTGCTCTAAGAGTTGCTGTGAAGTCCTAAGGGAAAGCTTGAAAAGGCCAAGTGTCAAGAGAGCTACCAAGGACCAACAAGCAGCAAAGAAAAGACCTTCCAGCAAGTGTTATTAGACAAGATGACTGTATCTAAGGAGATCTTGATCTCAGTCAGGCTCCATGTTCAGGAGGAGCCTAAAACAGAGGTGTCTGGAAGCAGTGTGAAATTGGTGTTCTCCACAAGTCAGTTGATAGGGTCTACCTAATACTTGAAGCAGTATCTAATCCAGGTGGGAAAGGCTCGCTGAACATCAGGGCAAAGGACATGCAGGTGGCCAGGTGGCCGTTGCACTTCAGTGAGGTGTCCAGTTATCTTCTTGACACCCACGAGGCTAAATTTCTTTGAGCCATACCTGCCTCTGGGAGTAGGAGCCATGGACTCTGTGTCCAGTAACTTGTGACATCAGGAGGAAGTTCCCACTGGGCTTCCAGACTTGACCCCCACCCCCGCGCCCAGTCTGGGCTGAGGGATTTCTGAGTCTGGTTATTATTGTCAACAAAGTCTGTTATTATCTTTGAAAGTTTTTATGACTAGCTAGCTCAAGGGAGTGACAATATGCACATGCTGTCACATAGAGAATATCTGTAATTTCAGATGAAGATTGTTTCTATTTTGAGAATTACACAGAAGGGCACAGTGGAGGTAATATAAATGAAGATGATTCCAGCAGCGCTCTTTCAGACAGCATAAAGCTACAAAATTCAACAAAACATACTAATGTAATGAATCACACTTTTAGATAGGCAGTAGAGTTGGAGTGGTTATGAGAAGAATGTTTGGATTGGAATTCTGACTTCACAGGTTAATGACAGCTGTATGACCTTGGGTAATGGACTTATCCTTTCTGTAACTCAGTTTTCTTGTCTCTAAAAATGTAAGTAACAATTATAACCCATCTCATAGGATTGAAGATTAAATTGGGCTTCCCAGGTGGCACTAGTGGAAAATAACCCACCTGCTAATGCAGGAGACGTTAGAGAGGCAGGTTCAGTTCCTGGGTTGGGAAGATCCTCTGGAGGAGGGCATGGAAATCCACTCCAGTATTCTTGCCTAGAGAATCCCATGGAGCCTAGTGGGCTACAGTCCATAGAGTCACAAAAGTTGGACACAACTGAAGAGACTTAGTATGCATACATGAAGGTTAAATTAATTAATATATGTAAATATTGTCTGGAACATATTAAGCCCTCAGTGAATTTTAGCTATTATTATTATTGCTCCTGTTGATCTCAAGTGTAAAGTCAGAAATGTGACTTTGGTTCATGACTTTGGGTAGAATAATTAGACAAGCAATTTTAGGGAAAGATGTAAACATCTTTGGGTATTTCTGTTATCCAAAATGTTGTCACTAATAGTGCAGATTAAGATATTATTACAAAAGGATAATATTAAAAAGAAGTTTATGTTACAGAATTAGAAACTCTAACAGTATGCTGAAATGTTTCAGCTTTCTGTAATATCATATCCCAAAACAATAAAACTTTTCTGATTTGGCTATTTGGATTAATTTGGCATTAGCAACTTTAATCTCTAAAACTTCTTTCAAGTTTTTATATTTTTTTCATTAGCTGAGAACAACTCCCCAGATCAAGGCAGTATACCCCTGAAATATTAACTTCTTGTTATCTGGCTGTTTTCTTAAAGTCTTCTAAGACATGTAGTATATGACCATCAATACAAATAGTCTAACATTTATGATTGTGAAATGAGTGTTAGTCTCCCAAGTCAAAAATACTTTGGATGCTTCAGAATGTCATCTCTATTAGAATGGGTATGAAAAGACTGGTGTGGATCTTTGGAAAGAGAGCATCACTGCTTGATTTTTAAAAGGTTAAGTTTAGCTCTGTGTCTTGAATTTTCTGATGTCCCCTTTTCTTCAGTTATCCCATCACTGGTTTGCTCAAGCTCTCCATGTCTCTGGCATTTACTACTGTTTTCTCCATGATTCCCTGTCTCTACCTTACCTCCTTCTAATCCATTTGCCATCCTGCTGCCAGAGTAATCTACCTAAAGATGACTTACCTGATGGTCTTGCTTTTTTGGTAGAGCTTTGTAAGTCTTCCCTCATATCACACACTCATTCACTCATTTATTCCTTGAAAGGTGACTTCTCTTCACTTATTGCTCCCAACCCCTCTTTTAACTGACCCTAAACTACAACCACCTACCTACACTGGCATTCTTACATCAGGACTTTCACTTTCCCCTCCCTCTACTTATGGCACTTTCTCTTCATGTCTTTCTGTTGAATGCAGTCATCTAGGCTTACAGATCCATTTCCAGGAAACATATGCTCACAATAAGATGAAAACATAAAATGCATGAGGAAACAAGTCACCATGAGTAAAAATCAGCAGAAATAACAGACTGCTGAATCAAACCAAAGTAAATGTAGATATTGAAATAGATTTAGGATACAAAATGTTTTATATGTATAAAGAAATAAAAGATTAAAAGAATGGAAAGAATAAGAGACTATCAAAATGATCAAGTAGAACTGAAAAAGAGAGAGAGTAAAGAGAGAGTCAGCAAATTAGAAGACAAAGTTGAGATAAATAACCAGTGTAAACTACAGTCAGATAAAGAGATGGAAAATAGGAAAGCCAAGTTAAGAGACAGGGTATAAATATTCTACATGATAAGTCTGCAGACTTTTTAATTACTAATGGAATATTTGTATTTTTACTTAACAATAAACTAGTTTCAATAATTTAAAAATTAGTAGCAAAAAATAAAATTTCTTAAAACTAAAAAGAAAAATGTGTCTCAATTATAAAAGCTCATATTATGCTGAGTTAGATGAATGGAAAACAATAATTAAAACACACACACACACACACACACACACACACACACCTAGAAACATGGTCACATTTTAAACCACTAAAAATAATGATATAAACTGATTTTCTATAAAAGAATGAGAGCTAGTTTGACCTCAGCAAAGCAGTAATACCAGAAGCAGAGAGAAATATAGAAATAAACATGAGTTCTGAGGAAAATAACTTTTTAACTAGAAACTATTGTTTAAACCATTGTAAAACATGAGCAGAGAACATAAAGAGGGAGTCTAAATTCTTGCTAATATTCTTGGAGAAATAGGTCAAATTTAACTTTAAAAATTGAGATTAAAATTGTGTTATAAATAGAAGGATGGATCAGTAGAAATAAATTAAATGTGATAATTTCTGTGCTTTTCAAAATCATGAAACTGATTTAACTCTTTAGACAAATGTCATGTTTTCTATTTCATGTTTTAATATGATTGCATGCTTTTTAATGAAAAAAAGTTCTTCCTTTCATCTGCTAGCAAGAGCATTCATAGTTTAAAAAGGGATGTTTGTATTTTAGAATGAGTGAAAGAGTTTATTTAAGCATGTGAGGTTTTTGTTTGTTTGTTTGTTTTACTCAACTTAGTTTTTTTCTGGACCTCTGTTGGCTTGTGGGAGCTTACCCATGAAAACCATAAAGGTTGATGAGTAGCACCTCTGGGAGGATTTGGTTGACACAATTTAATTCACACCTTTACCATCATACTAGTATACTTAGAAACGATCACCAGTTATTATTGCTGAGAACTAATTGAAGCATTTTTCTGTGAGTGATTAAAATATTTGGCTATTTCTCAGATTTTTAAATAGAATGAATTTGGATCTTATTATGCATTTTCTGTAAAAATCTGGAGTTCTCTGAGGTTAACAGATTTATAAAAGACATTTTTTATAAACTAATTTTAAGTACTATAGTCTTATATGATGCTTATATGTAGTCTTATATATAAACTATAGTCAGGTTTATGAAAGAAAAGGCCATTTTCATACCTGGTATAATTCAACAAATCCTGTGAATCTTTAACTTCTACTTACTGCTGAATTAAAACATTTTACCTTCTAGCTCACATGAGTGCTGCACACCAGCACAGTTTGGAAGGTTAGTAAAAAACACACTCTTCAGGCACATTTTTAAAGAAATGTTTACTGTACCTGGTGAAAATAATACCAAATAGGTATTTTATCTTTATACGTGAATCTAATGAGATATAAGAATGCACTTCTTTATTCAATAATAATCTGATTTTGTATTTACTTAAACATATGTGCTCATGGGCATGCACACACACATACACAATTCCTAAAATGATTGGATTTTTCACTTTCATAGCAGCAGTGCCCTATACTTTTGAATAAACATGAATGATTAAACAAAATGATTGTTTTATGGAAATTTTTTGGGCAGAGACCCAAGTTTTCAATGAACTGTTACTATTACTATTTAAATATTTTTTAGGTAAACATTGCATTAAACAGTAATGCTATAATAATAGTGTACCTCAGTGAATTAAACCAGAAAATATTTACCAGGAATTAGTTGTATTAAAACTTTAAGTATCATTTGAATCCAAATTCATAATATAAAATTTTTCTTTATCTCCTATATGATTTGTATACATTCTTGGAACTCTACAAAGAAATTACTATCTTGCTTTTTCTTTCCTCCAATAAAATGAGAAAAACAGCATTTTATGGAAGGTCAATAACAAATATTTGTGCTTTGAATGAATTGATTGTACTTCCTGCCATTAGCTATGGACATCATTTTGTCAACTGTCCCCTATTAAATCTCATGGAGAAAAGAAAGAAGAGAGGAAAGGGGAAGACAAGGAAGAAGGAGCAGGTGGGAGGAACAAAAGGAAAGTATATCCAGATTATAAGACAGCATGTGAATAGACTTTTATCTGTAGTTGGACAAGTTTTCTGAAAGTCCCAGTTGATTATTTAAAGCACCAAATACACATTTCTTTGCAATGATGTATATTCTGTTTTCTTATTCTACAACGAAGCAGTAAATCTTTACTTTGGAATATGTTAGTTATTTTATTTTAATTTTTTCCAATGAAAATGTCCAAATTACCAAATAGAGTATAAAAAAGTTTCTTGTGTAATCTACGTCTTGTCCTAAAAATGTAACAATGGCTATTTATGAATCAAGTATTATAGCACCAGGTGTTATATTTTTGTTAAATTTTGTAAGTTTTTAAAGTCACATGGGATTTTAGAAGAAACATTCCTATAAACATAAATGAACATCTAAGCTCTTTATTTTCTTGGGCTCCAAAATCACTGCAGATGGTGACTGCAGCCATGAAATTAAAAGATGCATACACCTTGGAAGAAAAGCTATGATCAACCTAGACAGTATATTAAAAGGCAGAGACATTACTTTGCCAACAAAAGTTCATCTAGTCAAAGCTATGGTTTTTCCAGTGGTCATGTATGGATGTGAGAGTTGAACCATAAAGAAAGCTGAGTGCCGAAGAATTGATACTTTTGAACTGTGATGTTGTAGAAGACTCTTGAGAGTCCCTCGGACTGCAAGGAGATCCAACCAGTCCATCCTAAAGGAGATCAGTCCTGAATATTCATTGGAAGGACTGATGCTGAAGCTGAAACTTCAATACTTTGGCCACTTGATGTGAAGAACAGACTCACTGGATGCTGGGAAAAATTGGAGGCAGGAGGAAAAGGGGATGACAGAAGATAAGATGTTTGGATGGCATCATCGACTTGATAGACATGAGTCTGAGCAAACTGTGGGAGTTGGTGATGGACAGAGAAGCCTGGTGTGCTGCAGTCCATGGGGTTGCAAAGAGTCAGACATGACTGAGCGACTGAACTGAACTGAACTGAAACTTTTCATGTTCATCACAGGGTTTTAAAAAATTTGTGGAGCAGTTTTTAATTGTTGTACAGCTGTATAGTACAGAGGGAAATACGTAATTTTGTCTCCAATTTTTCAGTGAAGAAAATTGAGAAATTTGCAGGATGAAAGATGTGTCTAAATTTTAAAAATAAATTATTCACTGAAGAAATATTTATTAGGTACTTACTCCATGAAGCTGCTTATATAGACACAACATTTATAGAAGGAAACTATATAATTTATGACAATTATAGTAATTTGATAATTCACATGAACAGTGTATGAACAGAAAAAGAGAAAACTGCATGCTTACTTTATTGAATAAATTTAACATGTAACATTGTATATGCTTAAGGTGTACGTATATGTGTACAATGTGTTCCTTCAATACATTTACATATTGTAATATGATTGCTAAAGTAGTGATATTATCATGTTATGAATTATATAGATAGTCCCTTGCACTGCAAGGAGATCCAACCAGTCCATCCTAAAGGAAATAAATCCTGAATATTCATTGGAAGGACTGATGCTGAAGCTGAAACTCCAATACTTTGGCCACCTGATGCAAAGAACTGGCTCATTGGAAAAGACCCTGATGTTGGGAAAGATTGAAGGTGGGAAGAGAAGGGGATGACAGAGGATGAGATGGTTGAATGCTATCACTTACTTAATGGACAAGAGTTTGAGTAAACTCAGGAAGTTGGTGATGGACAGGGCAGCCTGGTGTGCTGCAGTCCATGGGGTCACAAAGAGTTGGACACGACTGAGTGACTGAACTGAATGAACTGATAATTGTACTACAATACTATGATCTATATTCATTATACTGTTAATTAGACCTCTATGGCTTATTTGTGCCTTGAAACAAGTTTGTACTCTTAAGCACCTTCATTCTTATCTCTGCCCATCCCCTAGTAACCATCTTATTTATTTTTTACAGGTTTCACTTTTTTAGATTCCACATATAATGACATCATACAGTACTTGTCTTTCTCTATCTGACTTTCTCTCTTAGAATTGAAAAAAGTGAAAGTGTTAGTCACTTAGTCATGTCCTACTGTTTGTGACCCCATGGACTGTAGCCTGCCAGGCTCCTCTAACCATGGAATTCTCCAGGTAAGAATACTGGAATGAGTAGCCATTCCCTTCTCCAGGGAATCTTCCCGACCCAGGAATTGAACCCGGGTCTCTCGTGCTGCAGGCAGATTCTTTACCATCTGAGCCACCAGGGAAGCCCCTCTCTAAGCACTGAAAGTGAAAGTCATTCAGTTGTATCTGACTCTTTGTGACCCCATGAACTATACAGTCCATGGAATTCTCCAGGCCAGAATACTGGAGTGGGTAGCCGTTCCCATCTCCAGGGGATCTTCCCGACCCAAGGATCAAACCCAAGTCTCCCCCATTGTGGGTGGATTCTTTACCAGTTGAGCAACGAGGGAAGCCCAAAAATACTGGAGTGGGTAGCCTGCCCCTTCTCCAGGGGATCTTCCTGACCCAGGAATTGAACCAGGGTCTCCTGCATTGCAGGTGGATTCTTTAGCAGCTGAGCTACCAGGAAGCACCTTAGCATTATGTTGTAGCAAATAGAAGGATATCTTCCCTTCTCATGGTTGAATAGCATTCCATTGTGCATGAATACCACTTTATCTATTCATCCATTGATGGTCTTTTGGGTTGTTTCCATATCTTGACTATTGTGAGTAATGCTGTGATAAACATAAGGGTGCATATATTTTGTCAAAAACTTTTCTTTTTTTTTGGTCAGGCAAGAAAAGGAAACCTATTAAAAGGGAAATGAGAGGGTGACTGACCCTTGAGAAGTCACTCCTCTTTTGATAGAGTCAAAAGTCCTCCCTTTTGATGGGGTCTTTCTTATACCCTGCCAATGGAAAATTCTCTGAGGGAGTGATTTTTTTTTTTAATTTAATTATTTTAACGTGTTCTTGAATTTGTTTTGCTAACATTTGGTTGAAAATTTTTATATGTATGTTCATCAGAGATAATAATTTAATTATTATTTAATTTTCTTTTCTTGTAATATCCTTGTCAGATGTTATCTCTTTTTATGCTGTAATTTCATTACCAAGTTGCAGTATCCATGAAAAAGTGAAAGTGTTAATCTCTCAGTCGCGTTCAACTCTTTGTGACCTCATGGACTGTCCATGGGATTCTGCAGGCAAGAATACTGGAGTTGGTTGCCATTTCCTTCTCCAATCTCAACCCATGGGTTGAACTCAGTTCTCCTGCATTGTAGGCAGGTTCTTTACTGCCTCAGCCACAAACGAATTATTTTTAACACTCCTCTCCTTTAACACTTATCATTAAGAGTTTAACATACTATTCTAAAATAATTTGCAGCATTCTATTTCTTATCTTAATCAAAATTTTGTATACTTTGATCTTTTTGTTTCAGTTTGAAGAGTTCCTTTCAGCATTCCTTGTAAGGCAGGACTGCTGGTGTGGTGAATTCTCTCAGCTTTACTTTGTCTGGGAAAGGCTTTATTTCTCCTTCATTCTGAAGAATAACCTTACTGGATAGGGTATCTTGCATGGAAGTTTTTAATATGTCTTTTTTTCCCCCTGGATGCCTTGAAAATTGTTTATTTATGATTGATTTTTGACTTTTGAGAGCTTCATTAAAGTATGTCTTGGATGAGGACTTTTTGTGGTGAGATAATAAGATATTCTGATAGCTTCCTGGATTTGTATATTGAGCTGTACCCTAGGTTTGGGAATTTCTCAACGATTATTTCTTTAAATAAACTCTGCTCTTTCTCCCCTTTCTTCTCTTTCTGGGATAAACATTATTCTTATGTTGGCCTTTCCAGTGGAATCAGATGGTTCTCTTAGGGTACACTTCTTAAAAACCATAGTTCTCTTTCCTCTTCCACTTGAATTATTTCTATATTTCTATCTTTAAGCTTGCCTGTTCTCTCTGATCTGCTCTATTTCTAATGCATTGTAATGCACTCTTTATCTCATTCATTGAGTTCCTCAGCTCTAGAAATCTGATTCCTTTTTATAATTTTAATCTCTTTGGTAAAGTATTCCTTCTGCTTGTTGTTTTTACTTCTCATATCACTGAATTGCCTTTGTGAGTTTTCTTGTAGTTCACTGAATTACATCATAGCAGCTCTTTAAAATTTTTTATAAGTTAGATGACAATATTCCATACCTTTGGGTTTGGTTGCTGGAAAATTGTCATTTTCTCTTTTGTGATATTGCGTTACCATGATTCCCTAAGTTAAAAAGGGAACATGTTTTTTTTTTAAATTTAGGTAAGACTCTTTAATCCTAAGAATTCAGCAGGTTGGTAGTTAGGAGATTTCCTTTTGTTTTCCAGAAGGTGGTGTTATGGCACAAATTTTTGGTTTATCTTAACCAGAGATGATGCTGTGAAAGTGCTGCACTCAATATGCCAGCAAATCTGGAAAACTCAGCAGTGGCCACAGGACTGGAAAAGGTCAGTTTTCATTCCAATCCCAAAGAAGGCAATGCCACAGAATATTCCAACTACCTCACAGTTGCTCTCATTTCACATGCTAGTAGGGTTATGCTTAAAATACTTCAAGCTAGGCTTCAGCAGTTCTTGAACTGAGAACTTCCAGATGTACAAGCTTGAGTCTGGAAGAGGCAGAGGAACCAGAGATCAAGTTGCCAACGTCTGTTCGATTGTGGAGAAAGCAAGGAAGTTTCAGAAAAACGCCTATTTCTGCTTTGTTGACTACACTAAAGCCTTTGGCTGTGTAGATCACAACAAACTGGAAAATACTTAAATACATGGGAGTACTAGACCACCTTACCTGTCTCGTTGGAAATCTGTATGCAGGTCAAGAAGCAATAGTTAGAACTGGACCTGGAACAACAGACTGGTTCAAAATTGGGAAAGGAGTATGGCAAGGCTGTATATTGTCAGCTTGCTTATTTAACTTCTATGCAGAGTACATCATGTGAGATGCTGGGCTGAATGAATCACAACCAAAGTTAACCAGCAGTTTCTAAGATTGGGAATTCACACAGTTAAGAAAACAACAACAAAAGGAAGTTTGCTGGGAAAAATAGCAACAACCTCAGAAATGCAGATGATCCTACTCTAATGGCAGAATGTGAAGAGGAACTGAAGAGCCTCTTGAAGAGGATGAAAGAGGAGAGTGAAGAAACTGGCTTGAAACTCAACATTCAAAAAACTAAGATCATGGAATCCTGTCCTATCACTTCATGGCAAATAGAAGGGGAAGAAGTGGAAGAAGTGATAGATTTTGTTTTCTTGGGCTCCAAAATCACTGTGGACAGTGACTACAGCCATGAAATTAAAAGACACTTGCTCCTCGGAAGGAAAACTATGACAAATCTAGACAGTGTATTAAAAGTCAGAGACATCACTTTGCTGACAAAAATCCATATAGTCAAAACTTTGGTTTTCCAGTAATTGTGTACAGATGTGAATGTTGGATCATAAAGGCTGAGTGCTGAAGAATGGATGCTTTCAAATTGTGGTGCTGGAGAAGACTCTTGAGAGTCCCTTGGGCAACAGGGAGATCAAACCAGTCAATCTCAAAGGAAATCAACTCTGAGTAGTCACTGGAAGGACTGATGCTGAAGCTGAAGCTCCAGTACTTTGGCCACCTGAGGCAAAGAGCTGATTCATTGGAAAAGACCCTGATGCTGGGAAAGATTGAAGTCAAAAGAAATGGTTAAATAGCATCACAGACTCAATGGACATGAATCTGAGCAAACTCTGAGAGGTAGTGGAGGGCAGAGGAGCCTGGCGTGCTGCAGTCCATGGGGTCACAAAGAGTCAGACACGACTGAGAGACTTAACAACAACAATCAAAATTAACCAGCAGCTTCTAAGATTAGGAATTCACACAGTTAAAAACCAACAAAAACAACAACAAAAGCAAAGCATGGTGGCAAATGGGGAGGGAGTGAGATGTGAATAGTTAGCACAGGGCTTTGTGAATGCCCATGGTCTGGTAGAGATAGCCTCAATTTGGGGGGAGCCCCAGATGCCCTTGGGTGATCCTCTTGCCTCCAAGGGCAGACAGCAGGAGAAACTTTCCTTCAGCTGTCTATTCACTTACCGTTCTTTCTGCATTCACTGGAGTCTTTCCTTAAAGAGAGCAACTGGTCCCTCCAACTGGGACACACGTGGCTGGGCAGATTTCCATTTACTGCCTTCACCCTCCATCTTCTGGCAGAAAGGTTGTGCTTGCTCTGTGCCAGAATAGCCACCTCCTTTTCTACTGTCACTACCTCCTGCCACTAGCTCCTCTGCTACTTCCCTCATTCAGCTACCTACTTCACGGTCCAGCCCACCCACTTTGGGTGCACAGGTGGTTGGAGCTCTTGGATGTCCATGCATGCTGTGCAAAGGTATTTTTCCCCCCATTTATGAATGTCCTATTCACTGTAAATCAAAGGAGAGAGGAAAAAATTAAAAAAAAGGAATGATTCAGTATCAGTGCCATGATACTGTTGTTGTTGTTTAGTTGCTAAGTCGACTCTTTTGCAACCCCATGGACTGTAGCCTTCCAGGCTTCTCTGTCCATGGATTTTCCAGTCAAGAATACTGTAGTGTGTTGCCATTTGCTTCTCCATGATACTGACATCACTCCAGAATTGCATGTTTTATTGCTCTGTGAATATTTCAATAATTTGAACAAAGTTTGTGAAATATTAGACTTTGACCCTTAAGTGGACATTTCAGGTTTTATGCAAGCAAGGAAGTTCTCCAGTTAATGAGCTATGGATCGTTAACATCTTTTTAAACTACATATTTAATGTAATATCAATACTAACGTGAGTCAACAGCCGAGTTTCCCAAGTGCATCCTTCTAGACAGTATCTTGATAGGGTTTCCGGTTTCTGAATGTGTGTCTTTTACATTGCCCAAGTCTCCAATTTTAGTTTAATATCCACAAAACACAATACAGATGCCAGGGCTACTCATATGAAAACTGCAATATAATCCTGGTGGTCACGATGATGGTCTTTTCAGGAACTGTTGAGGTTTTCATCCACTGCAGAGATTTCCCAGCTTCTGCCCCCAAGCAGTGTACATTCCCTTCTCTGAAGAACAGAGTGTATTTGCCTTAAGTATATAAGTATCATAAATTGTATCTCAGATACTCTGGTTTGGTGGAACTCAGATGAAATCCTCTCACAAATCAGAATCTCAGGGGCAGAAGTGGGGAATTACCCCTTGGGCAGTTTCAGTGTCTGAAAAACTACTATGTGTGTTTCTCCCCTGAATTTTATTGCACGGAATTTTACAATCTTGATAAATCTAGAGATGTGACTTCTAATGCAGACATGTTCTAATCTTTCCATTTGTGAATTCTTTCTGAAAAATATCTGAGTGTGGTGGACTGTTAAATTTTACCTACATGGCCTATTTAAGCAGGAACAAGAATGTCTTCTGAAATAAACGCTTTGTTGGCAGTCTCTTCGTATTAGTGAGATCTCACTTCTCTATCTATATTTTCCTGGGTCCCACTGTCACACAGCTGCCATGGACATTAAGGCCGCATGAATTTTCTGTTAGGATAAGCTTGGCTGTTTCAATGTTTTAAGCTCAATATATGTCAGGGTTGAAATATAACTTAGATATGGAGATTTAAGAAAGTTCTCTCAGACTTGTGATCAATTTAATTCAGCAAACATTTATCAAATGCCTACCATGTACCAGGCATTGTGATAGCAGCTGAAGAAATAAATAGTGGTTCTTTTTTTTAATTGCTGATCCTGTACAAGAAAAAGGTTGATTCATTAAACTGGCACCAGTTGTAATTTTAGAACCACTCCTATCATTGGGAATCTGTTCTTTTTGTCGAATATAATTTTTCAGTGGCCATGGGTGAATAATAATTGAGATAATTAAAATTGACCTTTCAAACAGGTTTAAATCTTTGCCTGCTTAGGGTGCTGAAGATGACAGTCCATGAAAACTGGAACCATTCTCTCTCCATGTATTTGATTCATCTGAAGGTTGATAGAGTCACACCATCTTGCATAATTTTAAAACCGTGAAGGGATATACTGGATTCTTTCAGTTGCCAGGCTAAGAGCAAGAACTAAGTTTTATAAAAAGGCTCCTGGATATATAACATAGAAAAAAAAAAAGCAGTGGAAATGTTATCTCTTTTCTCAATGAGTTATTTAAATATAGACTTTATTTTTAAATTAAATTTATTTTTAATTGGAGGATAATTGCTTTACAATAGTGTTGACATTTTGCCATATAGCAACATGAATCAGCCATAGATATAAATATGTTCCCTCTCTCTTGAACCACCCACCCACTTGATGGATGAATGGATAAAGAGCTATGGTGTATGCACACAATGGGATATTAGCCATAAAAAGGAACACATTTGACTCAGTCCTAATGAGGTGGATGAACCTAGAGCCTGTTATACAGAGTAAAGTAAGTCAGAAACAGAAAGACAAATGTCATATATTAGTGAGTATATATGGACTCTAGAGAGATGGTACTAATGAACTGCAGAGCAGCAATGGCGATGGAAACATAGAGAACAGACTTGAGGGATAAGGAGAGGGTGGGCCAAATAGGTCAATCATAACTTTTATTTTTAAGTGAATTCTCAGTGTTCTTAATAAAGAGAAAGCTCCCCTGTCCTTTTAAAAAAACAAACTTTATTTTTTAGAGCAATTTTAGGCTTATGTAAAACTGAACAGAAAATACAGAGATTTCCCAAATAGCCCGTTCCCTCACACATGCTTAGCCCCATTGGCGTCTTTCTCAGAGTGGTACATTTTTTATAACTGATGGACCTACACTAACATGTGATAATCTCCCCAAGTCCATACTCTATGGCTTATTCTTATTGTTGTACATTCTGTGGAACAAATGTATAATTTCATGTATTCAGTGTTACATTCAGAGAAGGCTATGGCAACCCACCCCAGTACTCTTGCCTGGAAAATCCCATGGATGGAGGAGCCTTGTAGGCTGCAGTCCATGGGGTTGCTAGGAGTCAGACACGACTTAGTGACTTCACTTTCACTTTCCACTTTCATGCATTGGAGAAGGAAATGGCAACCCACTCAAGTATTCTTGCCTGGAGAGTCCCAGGGATGGGGGAGCCTGGTGGGCTGCCATCTATAGGGTCGCACAGAGTCGGACACGACTGAAGTGACTTAGCAGCAGCAGCAGCAGCAGCAGCAGTGTTACATTATTGTAAGCATAGTTTTACTGCTCTAGAAAAAATCCTTCATGCTCCTGTTCATTTCTCTTCCCATCCAAACACTGGCAGCCACTCATCATTTTAGTAGCTCCATACTGTTGGTTTTTCTAGGATATCATGTAGCTAGACTCTTACATTTCTCATGCTTTCAAGACTGGTTTCTTTCACTTAGTAATATGCATTTAAGTTTCTCCTGTGTCCTTTCATGGATTGATGGATCATTTCTTTTTGTTACTAATATTTCACTGTATGGATGTACTACAGTATGTTTATCCATTCCCTACGAAAGGATGTCTTGGTTACTTCCAAATGTTAGAGATGAATGGCTAAAGCTGCTATAAACTTTTTTGTGCAAGTTTTAGTGTAGACATGAGTGTTCAACCATTTTGAGTAAATACCAAGGAGGAGGTTTTATATTGCATGATAGGAATATGTTGAGTATTGTAAAAACTTGGCCAGATGGTCTTCCAAAAAGGCTGCACCATTTTGCATCCCCACCAGCAATAAATGAGAGTTTCTATTGCTCTGCATCCTCACCACCATTTGGTGTCATTAGTGTTCCAAATTTTGACCATTTTCATAGGAGTGCAGTGGTATCTTATTGTTGTTTTAATTTGCATTTCTCTGAAGACATATAACATGGAGCATCTCTTCATATGCTTCTTTGTCATCTGTGTGTCTTCTTTGGTGAAATGTCTGTTAAAGTCACCTTTGGACCATTTTTAAATGGATTTGTTTGTTTTCTTATTGTTGAGTTTGAGTTCTTTGCATAATTTGGATAACAGTCCTTTGTCAGTTGTATCTTTTGCAAATGTTTTCTCCCATCTTTTGGCTTATGTTTTATTTCTGTTGACAGTGTCTTTTGCAGAGCAGGCATTTTTAATTTTAATAAAGTCCATCTTATCAATTTTTTTTTCATGGATGGTGCCTTTGTATTTGCAAAATCTTTGCAGAACACACTTTCATCTAGATTTTCTCCTATGTTACCTTCAAGGAGTTTTACAGCTTTGTACTTTACAGTTATATCTGTGATCTCTTTTGAATTAATTTTTTAAAGGTGAAAAGTCTGTGTCTGGATTCATGTTTTTGCTTACGGAAGCCCATTTGTTCCAGTACCATTTGTTGAAAGACTATCTATACTCTGTCGTGTTGCCTTTGCTCCTTTAGCAAAGGTCCATTGATTATATTTCTCTAAGTCTACTTCTGGGCTCTCTATTCTGTTTCTATTTGTCAGTTCTTTTAACAGTAACCTGTCTTGACTACCATAACTTGATGGTTAGTCTTAAAATCAGGTAGTGTCATTCATACAACTTCATGTTCTTCTTCAATATTGTGTTGACTATTCTGTGTCTTTTGCCACATCATACAAAGTTTGAATAGATTTGGTGATATCCACAAAATAATTTGCTAGAATTATGACTGAGATTGCCTTGAATCTATGATCAAATTGGAAAAAATTATAATCTTGAAAAGATTGAGTATTATTGCCCATGAACATGGAGTATCTCTCCATTTATTGATATTTAGCTTTTCTTTGATTTTATTCATCAGAGTCTTATAGTTTTTGTCAAATTGTGTTGTTCTTTTAGTCATTCAAGTCATGTGTGACTGTATGTGACCTAGGGACTGTAGCCAACCAGGCTTCTCTGTCCATGGAATTCTGCAGGCAAGAATACTGGAGTGGGTAGCTATTTCCTTCTCCAGGGGACTTCATGACCCAGGGGTTGAACCCAGGTCTTCTGCATTGCAGGTGGATTCTTTACCATCTGAGCCACTAAGGGAACCCTTCCTCAAATAGATCTAATACATATTTTGATAGATTTATACCTGAGTATTTTTTATTTTTAGGTGCTAATATAAATGGCAATAAGGAGTTCATGATCTGAGCCACAGTCAGCTCCCAGTCTTGTTTTGCTGATTGTATAGAGCTTCTCCATCTTTGGCTGCAAAGAGTATAATCAATCTGATTTTGGTGTTGGCCATCTGGTGATGTCCATGTGTAGAGTTTTCTCTTGTGTTGTTGGAAGAGGGTGTTTGCTATGACCAGTGCATTCTCCTGGAAAAACTCTATTAGCCTTTGCCCTGCTTCATTCTGTACTCCAAGGCCAAATTTGCCTGTTACTCCAGTTGTTTCTTGACTTCCTACTTTTGAATTCCAGTCCCCTATAATGAAAAGAACATCTTGTTTGGGTGTTAGTTCTAGAAGGTCTTGTAGGTCTTCATAGAACCATTCAACTTCAGCTTCTTCAGCATTACTGGTTGGGGCATAGACTTGGATTACCGTGATATTCAGTGGTTTGCCTTGGAAACGAACAGAGATCATTCTGTCATTTTTGAGATTCATTCTAAGTACTGCATTTTGGACTCTTCTGTTGACTATGATGGCTACTCCATTTCTTCTAAGGGATTCTTGCCCACAGTAGTAGATATAATGGTCATCTGAGTTAAATTCATCCATTCCAGTCCATTTTAGTTTATGGATTCCTAAAATGTTGACATTCACTCTTACCATCTCCTGTTTGACCACTTCCAATTTGCCTTCATTCACAGATCTAACATTCCAGGTTCTTATGCATTATTGCTCTTTACAGCATCAGACCTTGCTACTATCACCAGTCACATCTACAACTGGGTGTTGTTTTTGCTTTGGCTGCATCTCTTCATTCTTTCTGGAGTTATTTCTCCACTGATCTCCAGTAGCATATTGGGCACCTAATGACCTGGGGAGTTCATCTTTCAGTGTCCTATCTTTTTGCCTTTTCATACTGTTCATGGAGTTCTCAAGGCAAGAATACTGAAGTGGTTTGCCATTCCCTTCTCCAGTGGACCACATTTTGTCAGACCTCTCCACCATGACCTGTCCATCTAGGGTGCCCCTACATGGCATGGCTTAGTTTCAATGAGTTAGACAAGGCTGTGGTCCATGTGATTAGATTGGTTAGTTTTCTGGGATTGTGGTTTCAGTCTGTCCGCCCTCTGATGCCCTCTCTCAGTGCCTACAGTCTTACTGGGGTTTCTCTCACCTTGGACGTGGGGTATCTCTTCATGACTGCTCCAGCAAAGCTCAGTCACTGCTCCTTATATTGGTAGTCGGGCATCACCTGTCGCCTACTCTGCCGCTCGTCAATCAAACTCCTTATTGCCAAGTTCAGACTGAAATTGAAGAAAGTAGGGAAAACCACTAGACCATTCAGGTATGACCTAAATCAAATCCCTTGATTATACAATGGAAGTGAGAAATAGATTTAAGGGGCTAGATCTGATAGACAGAACGTCTGATGAACTATGGATGGAGGTTCATGACATTGTACAGGACACAGGGATGAAGACCATCCCCAAGAAAAAGAAATGCAAAAAAGCAAAATGTCTGTCTGAGGAGGCCTTACAAATAGCTATGAAAAGAAGAGAAGCCAAAAGCAAAGGAGAAAATGAAAGATATACCCATTTGAATGCAGAGTTCCAAAGAATAGCAAGGAGAGAGAAGAAAGCCTTCCTCAGCAATCAATGCAAAGAAATAGAGGAAAACAACAGAATGGGAAAGACTAGAGATCACTTTTAAAAAATTAGAGGCATCAAGGGAACATTTCAGGCAAAGATGGGCCCAAAAAGGACAGAAATAGTATGGACCTAACAGAAGCAGAAGATATTAAAAAGAGGTGGCAAGAATACACAGAAGAACAGTACTAAAAAGATCTTCATGACCCAGATAATCATGATGGTGTGATCACTCACCTAGAGCCAGACATCCTGGAATGTGAAGTCAAGTGGGCCTTAGAAAGCATCACTATGAACAAAGCTAGTGGAGGCGATGGAATTCCAGTTGAGCTGTTTCAAATCCTAAAAGATGATGCTGTGAAAGTGCTGACCCCAATATGTCAGCAAATTTGGAAAACTCAGCAGTGGCCACAGGACTGGAAAAGTTCAGTCTTCATTCCGATCCCAAAGAAAGGCAATGCCAAAGAATGCTCAAACTACCGCACAATTGCACTCATCTCACATGTTAGTAAAGTAATGCTCAAAATTCTCCAAGCCAGGATTCAGCAATACGTGAACCATGAACATCCAGATATTCAAGCTGGTTTTAGAAAAGACAGAGGAACCAGAGATCAAATTACTAACACTGGATCATTGAAAAAGCAAGAGAGTTCCAGAAATACATCTTTTTCTGGTCTTTATTGACTATGCCAAAATCTTTGACTGTGTGGATCACAATAAACTGTGGAAAATTCTGAAAGAGATGGAAATACCAGACCACCTGACCTGCCGCTTGAGAAACCTGTATGAAGGTCAGAAAGCACCAGTTCAAACTGGACGTGGAACAACAGACTGGTTCCAAATAGGAAAAGGAGTACATCAAGGCTGTATATTGTCACCCTGCTTATTTAACTTATATGCAGAGTACATCATGAGAAACACTGGGCTGGATAAAGCACAAGCTGGAATCAAGATTGCCGGGAGAAATATCAATAACCTCAGATATGCAGATGACACCATCCTTATGGCAGAAAGTGAAGAACTAAAGAGCCTCCCAATGAAAGTGAAAAGGAGAGTGAAAAAGGTGGCTTAAAACTCAACATTCAGAAAACTAAGATCATGGCATCCAGTCCCATCACTTCATGGCAAATAGATGGGGAAACAGTGGAAACAGTGAGAGACTATTCTTTTGGGCTGCAAAATCACTGGAGATGGTGATTGCAGCCATGAAATTAAAAGACGCTTACTCCTTGGAAAGAAAGCTATGACCAACCTAGACAGTATATTAAAAAGCAGAGACATTACTTTGGGGACAAAGGTCTGTCTAGTCAAGGCTATGGTTTTTCCAGTAGTCTTGTATAGATGTGAGAGGTGGACTGTAAAGAAAGCTGAGTGCTGAAGAATTGATGCTTTTGAACTGTGGTATTGGAGAAGACTCTTGAGAGTCCCTCGGATCACAAGGAGATCCAACCAGTCCATCCTAAAGGAGATCAGTCCTGGATGTTCATTGGAAGGACTGATGTTGAAGCTGAAACTCCAATACTTTGGCGACCTGATGCGAATAGTTGATTCATTGGAAAAGATCCTGATGCTGGGAAAGATTGAAGGCAGGAGGAGAAGGGGATGACAGAAGATGAGATGGCTGGATGGCATCACTGACTCAATAGACATGAGTTTGAGTAGACTCCGGGAGTTAGTGATGATCAGCGAGACCTGGCGTGATGGTCCATGGGTGGCAAAGAGTCAGACATGACTGAGTAACTGAACTGAATTGAACTGAATATAAATGACATTGTGTTTCAGATCCTTAATTCCATTCGTAAATTGGTGGCATATAGAAAGGCAATTGATTTTGCATATTAACCTTGTATCCTTTGACTTTGTTATAACCACTTCTTCGTTCCAGAAGTTCTTTTTTTCTACTCTTTCAGATTTTTTAATAGAGATGATCCTGTCATCCATGAACAAAGACAGATTTTTCCTTCCTAATCTTTATCTTTTTTATTTCCTTTTCTTGTTTAATTGTATTAAATAAGCTTCCAGTAGGATGTGGAAAAGGAGTTGTAAGAGGGAAAATCATTGCCTAATTCTTGATCTTACTGGGAAAGCTTTGAATTTTTCACAAGTAAGTGTAGTGTTAGCTGTAAGTTTTTTGTGTATATTCTTTATCAAGTTGAGGAAGTTCACCTTTATTCCTAGTTTACCAAGAGTTTTTGACATTGATAGGTGTTGGATTTTATCAGATGCTTTTCTACATCTATGCTTGTTGATATGAAGGATTGTATAAATGGATTTTTGAAGGTTAAACCAGCCCTGCATACCTGGGTCAAATTCCACTTGTTTGCAGTATGTAATTATTCTTGTACATTGTTGGATTTGATTGCTAATGTTTTGTTGAGGATTTTGCATTGGTGTTCATGAGAAATATTGGTCTGTAACTTTCTTTCCTTGTAGTATCTGTGACTGTTTTTTATATTGTGGTAATATTGGGCTCATGGAATAGGCATAAATTATTCCCTTGGCTTTTATTTTCTAAAAGGGATTATGGAGACGTGGCATGATTTCTTCCTTAAATGTTTCACAGAATTCACCAGTGAGGCCATCTGGACTTGGTGCTTTCTGCTTTGGAAGGTTACTATTATATTTTTTAAAAAATTATTTGAATTATTGTTCCAAATTCTTTATTAGATATAGACTGTGTTTTCAAGGAATTGGTCCATTTCATCTAGATGATCAAGTTTATGGACACAGAATTTCTCATACTATTCCTTTATTATCCTTTTAATGTCCATGGAATCTGTATTTATGTCCTTTATTTCATTTCAGATGTTCATAAGTTGTGGCTTTTTTTTTTTAATCTAAATTAGTCTGGCCAAAGGCTTTTCAGTTCTATTAATCTTTTGAAGAGTTAGTTGTTGGTTTCATTGACTTTTCTCCATGACTTCCTATTTTCAAATTCATTGATTCCAGCTCTAAGAGGAAGGGTTTTCAAAACTGACTTTTTGTATTAGAGCTGCTGATTTTCTGGAAGTTCAAAATCAGATCACTAGGCAGGAAGTACTTTTTATTAAAAGTACTTACTTAGCTAAATATTCTCTGCCATTTGGATATCAGACTTTGGAATGCACTATTTTATAATTTAAACTTTTCTCAAAAAATATGCAAGGTATTTCATAGATGCAGTGATCTGAAAAAGAAAACTCTACCAGTATGAAACCACTGTGGGGAACATGAGGTATAATTTAATTATAATAGCAATGATTGTTTTGGATTTATACCACAGGCAGCCTAGTAATAGTTTTAATTAATGGGTATTAATTTGCTATGTTGCAGCACTAAAATTAATGACAGGCTGTTCTTGTAGTGTTGCTATTTGATTTACAGTGAAAAGTGAAAATTTCAACCCTGTAGAATAATTTTACATGCAACTTTGAAGTCTAGATTTATTTGTTAAAAGGATCCTAAAGAAGTAAAAGAAGGCTGAACGCTGAAGAACTGACGGTTTTGAAAACTAAGATCATGGCATCCGGTCCCATCGCTTCATGGCAAATAGATGGGGAAACAATGGAAATGGTGAGAGACTTTATTTTTTTGGGCTCCAAAATCACTTCAGATGGTGACTACAGCCATGAAATTAAAAGACACTTACTCCTTGGCATTTTCCAGTAGTCATGTGTGGATGTGAGAATTGAACTATAAAGAAAGCTGAGCGCTGAAGAATTGATGCTTTTGAACTGTGGTGTTGGAGAAGACTCTTGAGAGTCCCTTGGACTGCAAGGAGATCCAACAAGTCCATCCTAAATGAAATCAGTCCTGAATATTCGTTGGAAGGACTGATGTTGAAGCTGAAACTCCAATACTTTGGCCACCTGATGTGAAGAACTGACTCACTGGAAAAGACCCTAATGCTGGGAAAGATTGAGGGTGGGAGGAGAAGGGAACAACAGAGGATGAGATGGTTGGATGGCATCACTGACCCAATGGACATGAGTTTGAGTAGGCTTCAGGAGTTGGTGATGGACAGGTAGGCCTGGGGTGCTGCAGTCCATAGGGTCGCAAAGAGTCGGACATGACTGAACTAAACTGAACTGACAAGCAAGAATCTTCATTAAAGAAAGGAGTGTTTATGACTTGATGAAATGATTATGATGCAAAATTAGGGAGGGAAAGAATATTTATTTGTAAATGAAGGACCAATACTGAAGCTGAAGCTCCAATACTTTGGCTACCTGATGCGAAGAGCTGACTCATTAGAAAAGACCCTGATGCTGGGAAAGGTTGGAAGCAGGAGAAGGGTGAGGCAGAGGACGAAATGGTTGGATGGCATCACTGACTCAATGGACATGAGTTTGAGCAAGCTTCAGGAGATAGTGAAGGACAGGGCAATCTGGTATGCTGCAGTCCATGGGGTCACAGACATGACTGAGGGACTGGACAACAACAAAGAAGTAAAAATAAAAGTGCTTATCTTTGGACTCTGCTAATGGCTAGGCATAACACATATGCATGTGTGAATTAAATAAATTAACCAGGAACATGGTCTAAGGCTCCCTTTCTGACTTTGTTCTGGCAAAGATATAAATATGTTCTACTATTAGAAAAGTAAAAGTGTTAGTTGCTCAGTTGTTTCTGACTCATTGTGACCCCATGAACTGTAGCCCACCATGCTCCTCTGTCTGTGGAATTCTCCAGGCAAGAATACTGGAGTGGGTGACCATTCCCTTCTCCAGAGGATCGTCCCAGCCCAGAGATGGAACCCGGGTCTTCTTCATTGCAAGCATATTCTTTACTGTCTGAGTCACCAAGGATGCTTTACTATGAAAATGCATAACTTATTGGAAAAAGCAAGAAATTAGAAATCACCTCTGCTGTCCTCCACCCTATTTCCTATCAGAGTGGGCATTGAGGGTCATGAAATTAAACAACTGGATCTAGTGTAGTTAGGCAAGCTCATGGCATGCAGAGAGGTGCCAAAGGTGGACCCACATTGGGTAGCTGCAGATATGAACACACTGAGACCTGCTGCAGCACATATTTTTGGGAGCAAGTGGGGGTGGTGGCAGATGAACTGAAGCTGGAAAATTATGCAAGGGTCCCTTGAGTGTCCTGCATGTCAGTCTTATAAGCTTAGAATGTCCTGTAGATTCCAAGGGGTCATCAACTCCTCTGCACTGTGTGTGTAGCTCAGGGCTGGAAATTGGCCAGTGCCCCCAGAACAGTTGGCTAAGTTCAGAACTGGAGTCCAAAGTAGTGAAGACATGGATGGTGAATCTGCATGAAAATGGAACCCCAGTTACGTGGATTAAGCACACCACACTGTCCTTTTCATTCCAGGGAGTAGACTCCATTATGCCATGTTGAGGGGTGAAAAACAAACAACAAACAAACATGCATTTTCTGTGTTGAGGAATTTTTAATCCAGTTCAGAACATAATACACACTGAAAAGATGCCATTAAAATATAGTTGTATATAAACTGGATTTGAAAGTTCTCAGGAAACTAAGAGCATGTATTACTAATGAGCTGTAGTAATCCTAAGAGATCTGTCTGGAACTGTTTTTTTATTTGTGGAGAAGGGTAGATTTAAATAGTTTTAAGAAGTCAATGGCCTGGAAAACACTGGTAAATAGTGGGGGATTAAGCCACTATCCTGGCTATCTGGCTATCCCAGTTGTGCTAAGTTCCAAATTTCTAAGATTTTACCTGGAGAAAAAAATATATGTATAATTTTTAAAAACAGAAGCTGAAATATTGTTTTATAATTTCAGCATAATGCTGTTTTGTTGGCAGAACAAACAATAAGCTATTGATTAAAATGTTACAGTCGATACAAATACTAAGGTAAGGTTTGAGCATTTCATAAGCATTAATTTTTTATATAAGCATAAATGGAGAGAGTAGCATGGATGCATATACAATAACATATGGAAATAGATAGCCAATGGGGATTTGCTGTGAGACTCAGGGAATTCGAAGTGGGGCTCTATAATAATCTAGAGGTTTGGGAATGGGTGGGAGATGGGAGGGAGGTTCAAGAGGGAGGGGACATATGTACACCTATGGTTAATTCATGTTGATATATGACAGAAATCAAACCAATATTATAAACCAATCATCAGTCAATTAAAAATAAATATTGGAAAAAATAAATTAAAATAAAAATAAATTAAAAATAAATATTGGAAAGAAAAATCTAAGTTGAAAAAAAAAAATGTTCCTAGCACTCTGAATCATACATAAATCATGAACAATTATGGTGTGTTCATGTTTTCTGTAAAACACATTACACTGGATCATAATTTCCTTTTGGAGTTCCTAAGCTTTTCTGAGAACCTAACCCTCAGTACAATTGAACTTGAAGGAATAAGTGCGTTTCAAAGTTGAGATTATTTCATAGAATGACTAGCACCACCTGGGAAGCCCTTTCTTATTAACATGAGTGGTTATTACAAAGAGAAATAAACTTACTTTAGCCTATTTAACTGTAATATTATCTATTTTCACTTGTTAATTCCTATAAGTTTATTACTTGTACTCACTTCTTTTTCCTGCCTAGGTGGTAAATAGTTGTGCTTATCAATTGTTTTGCTATTTCATTTGTTAAAAACAATTGTTTATGAATAATTCTTGTAGCTTTGAAGCATTTCAGGATTCACCCTTATTGTGGGATAGTAACAGTATTTATCAGAATATTGATAAGAATGATATTCAGTGGAAATCAAATATTTTTTAATAATTCCAGAAAAAAATTAAATTGGGTCTTTAAAATTTTGTCTCCAGGAATTATAGTATAAAATATAGACATTTCAGATAGAAAACAATAGTTAGAGAGATTTTGGATGGCATCTGAACCTTCACATTGCTTGAATGTAATTTACTTAGAAACACAGTGAATGCACAGAAAGCATATACAGAGTTGCTCTTCTATGTAATGGGACATGGTCATGTTTTTTGATCATGTGCATTCTCAGATTTGACTGTGTGAAATTGAATTGGAACAATTAGGGTTGTAAAGAAAGCTATTACTTTTAAAATTATTTCTCAAAAACAAATATTGCATCACGATAGTGATTACATCTCACTCTTTTTTAAAAAGACTAAGATTCATATGGTTTCTTTTGAAGAAATAATAAAAAATGAAAATATGACTTGGAACTCTGACTGCTGCCTTCTATATCTCTCTACGGAGAAAATGTCCTTATAGACTATTTTGAAGAAGTTTATTCGATGACTTGTGTTACCATACTGAAAGTAATAAAAACAAATACTTTAGTCCTCATAGAAACTCTATAGTTGTGTGATTTCCTTTTGTCCAGTTGTGTGATTCAGTTGTGTAACATCCTCATTGTACAGATGAGATAACTGAGGCTTAGGGAAGGCCACTGACATCCCAATAGTAGGCAGCTTGGTAAATGCCAAACCCACACCCCATCTGGCTCCAGAATCCACACTTGGTCCTCGTTAAGTTTTCAATCCAGTAAGGACAGATCCCAAAATGGTGAGATGAGAAAGATGGGCCTAAGTGGGGAGCATCTGGCCAGACTTAGAAAGAAAGCTGTGCTGGGGTGGGGTGGAAGCTGGGAAAGGAGCAGGCTTGCACAGTTGATGGAAAGAATCCTCACTTAGCCTCAAGCAGCTTTGTGACTTTCAGGAGGTTACTTAGATCCCAGGAACCCCTTTTTTTAAAGGGGAAAATTATGCAGGCTCCATCTCCTCAACAGGCTGTCACCCATGAGAAACTGTTGTGTTAACATTTGAGTTAGCACAGCTGACTATGGATTGTGGATGATCCCCATCTTCTGGAATTCTCTGGAAAATGTCCCAGTAATAATAATGTCCCAGTAATATCTCAACAGCTTTGTACCTATAATGTACACACTCACTATGGGAGATTCTTTGCTCTTCTTTGTGCCATGGATCCTTCTGGCACTTTGCTGAAGCTGTGACCTCTTTTCAGAGCAGTGCTTGTAAATGCATAAAATGTATACATCTGGTTACAAAGTAAATAGTTATATTGAGATGCTGATATCAACATATTAGAAATTATAATATGTCTTCTTAATTATTGGAGCATTAAATAACAAGATCTAGTGGTGATTTTAATAAATACTTTTATTTTGAAGTAAGGAGGACCATAAACAATATTTCTAGGTACCTGTAACTTATGTTGGTAACAAATGCATGGCACTAGTGAATACAGTCTCTTTTGTCTACATTTGTGATTGAAGAATATGCTAAAATTGAGCTAGAGGTTAGTGCAAATAAAGATGTAATTTTTTCTATTCATCTTAACAGATCTGCTAAATCATATCTGTACTGCATGTTCTTAAGAACCCTTGAACTGTGCTGTTCAGTGTTTCAAGTTCTATGAAAAACCCTCCTAGGATTTTGATTGAACTTCTAATGAATCTTCAGTTCAAACAAGGGAAAACCGATATCTTAGAAATACTGTCTTCCTAAATGTGATCATTGTAGTCTGAGCTTATGTAGTTATTCTTTAATATCTTTCAGTACAATTTTTATCATAATCTCCATAAATGTCTTGCAAAGTCTGTAAGATTCATTCTTAGGTATTTTATGTGTTTTGCTACCATTTGCTATTCTATTTAATTTATTTTCTAACTATGAATAAGTTTAGAAATGTAATCAGCTTTTTTTTTTGATTTATTTATTTTAGTTGGGGACTGATTACTTTACAATATTGTAGTGGGTTTTGCCATATATTGACATGAATCAGCCATGGGTTTACATGTGTTCCCCATCCTGAACCCCCCTCCCACCTCCCTCCCCATCCCATCCCTCTGGGTCATCCCATTGCCCCAGCCCTGAGCGTTTGTCTCATGCATCGAACCTGGAATGGTGTTCTGTTTCACATATGATACTATACATGTTTCAATGTTATTCTCTCAGAACGTCCCACCCTCACCTTCTCCCTCAGAGTCCATAAGACTGTTAATCAGCTATTGTATAAGGAAATATGAAGCTAGCCCATGACTTTCAGAATTTCTACCTGTATAATTATAACATCTAGAAATGATAACAGTTCCTTTTTTCCCACCAATTGTGTGCTTTTATTTAAAAAATTTTTTTTTATGTCCTAATAGGACTTTTAGTGTAGTGTTCAATAGAAACTGTGGTTAAGGTGTTCTTTCTGACTTTCAGGAAGTCCTTTTAATATTTTCCCATTGAGGAGTATTGTGTCAGAGCCAATTTTTAACAGCTATCAAGACCTAATCATTAATTTTCAGTGAATTTTGTATGAAAATGCAATCATTATAAAATTAAATTACTTATTAACTTAATAATTAATTAAATTAGCATAATAAAGTAAATCACATAAAAACAATACATTCTGAAATTTTGACACTTCTTACTTTATTTTATGGCACCTTTATTTCAGTTCAGTTCAGTCACTCAGTCATGTCCAACTCTTTGTGACCCCATGGACTGCAGCACGCCAGGCCTCCCTCTCTATCACCAACTCCTGGAGCCTACTCAAACTCATGTCCATTGAGTCAGTGATGCCATCCAACAATCTCATCCCCAGTCATCCCCTTCTCATCCTGCCTTCAATCTTTCCCAACATCAGGGTCTTTTCAAATGAGTCAGTTCTTTGCATCAGGTGGCCAAAGTATTGGAGTTTCAGCTTCAGCATCAGTCCTTCCAATGAATATTCAGGACTGATTTCCTTTAGGATGGACTGGTTGGATCTCCTTGCAGTCCAAGGGACTCTCAAGAGTCTTCTCCAACACCAAAGTTCAAAAGCATCAATTCTTCAGCACTCAGCTTTCTTTATAGTCCAACTCTCACATCCATACGTGACTACTGGAAAAACCATAGCCTTGACTAGACAGACATTTGTTGGCAAAGTAATGTCTCTACTTTTTAATATACTGTCTAGGTTGGTCATAGCTTTCCTTCCAATGAGTAAGCCTCTTTTAATTTCATGGCTGCAATCACCATCTCCAGTGATTTTGGAGCCCCAAAAAATAAATCCTCTCACTGTTTCCATTGTTACCCCATCTATTTGGCATGAAGTGATGGGACCAGATGCCATGTTCTTAGTTTTCTGAATGTTGAGTTTTAAGCCACCTTTTTCACTCTCCTTTTCACTTTCATCAAGAGGCTCTTTAGTTCTTCTTCACTTTCTGCCATAAGGATGGTGTCATCTGCATATCTGAGGTTATTGATATTTCTCCCGGCAATCTGGATTCCAGCTTGTGCTTCCTCCAGCCCAGTGTTTCTCATGATGTACTCTGCATATAAGTTAAATAAGCAGGGTGACAATATACAGCCTTGACGTACTCCTTTTCCTATTTGGAACCAGTCTGTTGTTCCATGTCCAGTTCTAACTATTGCTTCTTGACCTGCATACAGGTTTCTCAAGAGACAGGTCAGATGGTCTGGTATTCCCATCTCTTTCAGAATTTTCCACAGTTTATTGTGATCCACACAGTCAAGGCTTTGGCATAGTCAATAAAGCAGAAATAGATGTTTCTCTGGAACTCTCTTGCTTTTTTGATGATCCAGAGGATGTTGGCAATTTGATCTCTGGTTCCTCTAACTTTTCTAAATCCAGCTTAAACATCTGGAAGTTCATGGTTCACGTATTGCTGAAGCCTGGCTCAGAGAATTTTGAGCATTACTTCACTAGTGTGTGAGTTGAGTGCAATTGTGCAGTAGTTTGAGCGTTCTTTGGCATTTCCTTTCTTTGGGATTGGAATGAAGACTGATCTTTTCCAGTCCTGTGGCCACTGCTGAGTTTTCCAGATTTGCTTGCATATCGAGTGCAGCACTTTCACAGCATCATCTTTGAGGATTTGAAATAGCTCAACTGGAATGCCATCACCTCCACTAGCTTTGTTTGTAGTGATGCTTCCTAAGGCCCACTTGACTTCACACTCCAGGATGTCTGGCTCTAGGTGAGTGATCACACCATCGTGATTATCTGGGTCATGAAAATCTTTTTTGTACAGTTCTTCTGTGTATTCTTGCCACCTCTTAATATCTTCTGCTTCTGTTAGGTCCATACCATTTCTGTCCTTTTTGAGCCCATCTTTGCATGAAATGTTCCCTTGGTATCTCTAATTTTCTTGAAGAGATCTCTAGTCTTTCCCATTCTATTGTTTTCCTCTATTTCTTTGCACTGATCACTGAGGAAGCCTTTCTTCTCTTTCCTTGCTATTCTTTGGAACTCTGCATTCAAGTGGGTATATCTTCCCTTTTCTCCTTTGCTTTTGGCTTCTCTTCTTTTCACAGCTATTTGTAAGGCCTCCTCAGACAGCCATTTTGCTTTTTTGCATTTCTTTTCCTTGGGGATGGTCTCCATCCCCGTGTCCTATACAATGTCATGAACCTCCATCCATAGTTCATCAGGCACTCTGTGTATCAGATCTAGTCCTTTAAATCTATTTCTCACTTCCACTGTATAATCATAAGTGATTTGATTTAGGTCATACCTGAATGGTCTAGTGGTTTTCCCTACTTTCTTCAATTTAAGTCTGAATTTGGCAATAAAGGGTTCATGATCTGAGCCACAGTCAGCTCCCAGTCTTGTTTTTGCTGATTGTATAGAGCTTCTCCATCTTTGGCTGCAAAGAATATAATCAATCTGATTTCAGTGTTGACCATCTGATGATTTCCATGTGTAGAGTCTTCTCTTGTGTTTTTGGAAGAGGGTGTTTGCTGCTTTATTTTATGGCATCTTACTGTTATCTAATCTCTTGAGGTTATTTACAAACCTTGAATCTGCATGGTGAAAATGCTATATAATGAGGTAATACATGCATTCTCTTTCCATCTTCATGATTACTGACATCACATTGATAGCCTTGAATTGGCCACAGTATAAGTATTTACACCAGTGTTTTTGTTTTCTAGTTGGTGAATTGTATCTGACTCTTTAGTGACTCCATATATTGTAACTCCTCTGTCTGTGGGATTTGCCAGGCCAGAATACTGCAGTGGGTTGCCATTTCCTCCTCCAGGGAATCTTCCTGACCGAGAGATCGAACCCAAGTCTCTTGCTTGGCAGTAGGAACAATATACACCATGCAGAAGTGACAAATGCTACCCCTCAGCCTGATGTTCAACATTTACTACTAAACCTCTGATCAAGACTAATGTTTACTACAGGCTCTAGCGCTTTCCTAGCCTGTTGATTAAAGGAAAGGAAATTAAGGATGAAAAATGGAGAGTGGGAGGGGAATGCGAAGGAAATGAAAGTAAAAGGGAAGGAAGAAGACAGGAAGAGAAGACAGAAAAGCGTCAATCAATGTGTTAACCAGAATGTGGTGTTTTTCCCCCCAGATAACTGTGATGCTCCTCTGGCGTCCTCCTTGCCCCGGGCTTCCTTCAGCAGTTCCTCAGAGCTGTCTAGTAGCCATGGCCCTGGCTTTGCAAGTCTTAATCGCAGGGATGGTGAGTCTGAAACTGTTTGCTTGTTCATCTACCTTTTTAGTTTTAGAGCAGGTTATAGAAGGGTGACTAATCAAGTGTGCTGGTCAGGAATAACTAAAACAACACATGAAGAGCCAGAGTCACAGCCACTGGGGAAAACTGAATAGGCCACTGCACATGTCTGTGAGATGTGAAGCTGCCATAGGATATGATGGGAAAATGACTTCATCCCAGGATTTGGCCTGAGGAGACCAGGTGAAGGCTGCTACTGAAAATAAAGATCCCCTTCCTATTAGTGGGAAAGGAGTTAGTGACTTATTTTTTGGAGAGATATTCATCCACTTTTGCTACTTGAACGTTGTTGAGTAAATTACTTTTTCTGTTGCACAAATATTAATTCAGTGGATTAAATACATGAATACATACACGTAAAGCTCAAATGTTTTGATATTATTTTAAGAGATAGATTTTTTAAGTGAAAGATTTATCCAGAAAGTAAAAGTTAAAATTAACTGTCTCATGTAAACACACTGCTGTAAACTCTGGAAATACTACTAGGGGATTGACTGTGTTTCTCCCTCTTTGACATTTTCTAAGATCAGCGTTTAAGTCTAGCTTGAATTTACTGTGTCCTTAAGAATCAAATTCCGAAATCTAGTAAGTGATCAATAAATGGGCAGGGAAAAGTAAGAAAACAGGTGAAGAAATTCATTGAGCTCATGGTGGGAAGGCATGTCTGTTAATTGCCCACCTTCATGAACTTTGCCCAGGAAAAGGCATTTTATGGGCAGATATTTACTCCTCAAAGCATTATTCATAAACTAGATTTCAATGAGATCAGTTAAATTATCAAATTACCCATTTTTGGTCTAATGGTTACTCTAATATCAGCTTATCATATAAACTTTCCAGTGGTTGCCCTAAAATTGTGAAACCTAAATAAGCCATATTTAATTAGTTTAAAGAAGCTCAAGTTTTAAGAAGCTCAAGCTTGCGTGTTGTGTTTCAAATTTGCATATGTAGAATATCTTTATGATTCAGGACTCTACTACTGTCAGTATGGTAGCACTGGAAAGTTTATAAATATTAGAAGGGAAAATCCTGAAGTTTAAGATGAACTTATTTCTATTATATTTTATTAAAAAATTAGTAATTCAGAGTATGATAAGCCATCATTATAAAATGCTAAGTACAAAGCTTATCTTCTATATTTAAACTACTCTCTTTGCAAATTTAAAATTAATTAAAGAGAGTGGCAATCAGCTAATGAGGTTTTTTTTTTCCAATGGTTGTTGCTACTCTGATTGCATATAGTGTAGATTTCTCTAAATATTTCTAGATGCTACCACCTGATTTCAGACCCGTTTCTAAAGCATGCTTTAGATAGCACAATTTATCAATATTCCTTTTAAAGGATTATTTATGTGTGTTTTCTTTTAAAAGTCAGCATCTTGGAGTTTTTTTTTTTTTTGGCATTTCCTTTGTCTTGGTGAATGCTGGAGAACATATTAGTTCACTTTAGATTATTGTGATGTAAAATATGGATAGTATAAAATGTGGATGAGCAGAATGAGCATAATGATGATGATTCTTCATATACAGTAGTTTTAGCTTTTTAAAAATATTTTGTGTATGATCTAGCAATGAAAATCATGTTGGACTCCCTGATATATGGTTAAAATTCCCTTGGTCTATGTTATGATATTCGCAGGTTTTAAAAAAGGTGGCCTGTCTTACATTCCTAGCTTCTTATATTGCCCAGAAGTCACTGAACTTTTAGAATGTTCATTAGAATTAGAAATGCCTCCAATATTACAGCTTCCACCAAGAGCTTTATACATAATAACCCATCACTTCATATACCTGATATATAAGGGTGATAAGAGAATAATCTATGTATAACTTTTGATTGTGTGTGTGTATCTATATATCTATAAATTTGACCCCCTGTATAAACCAAAGTCAAAAAACTTCAAAATTGAAGGTATCTGATGATTTTAAAGTACATCACTGATTCAACACATAATAGTACTGATTTATTAGAATTTATTGCACATTTAATGCTTTTCATTTTATATATTTTTTGCTTTCACATTTTATTTATGTATTTATTTCATTTTCTATTAATTTATGAAAAGGAGTAAACTATTTATTAGAGAAGACTTTACAATAAATAGAAAAAAGAGGTCTGTGAAGGATATTAAGAGAGATGAGCAGAGAAGTCAGGGTAGATCCACATGTTTCCAGGGACAGACAGAATCCAAGCAGAGAGTCTAATCATATTGGCTGCTTTTGTTTCCATTAAGTTGATATTTCCTAGAATTATGTTACCAAATATTTTTCATAAAAATATTGCTGAAATCTGTATATCCTAAATAAGAATGTTGTAATATGACTTCCTTTTTTTTCTTCTAAAAAATCTCCTAAGGAAACTTTATCCAGTTCATCCAAGTTTTTCCAGACGAAAGTTAAAAAAACAAAACCCAAACCAAAGACTATATTAGGGTAAACCATGCTGGACTTCCATTCTGTATCTTGCATATACAAATAGCCTTTTGTTTTTACAATTATTGTTACTCCTCAGACTGGCTCTGTAGCATTTCAGATGTTGCTTTCCAGCATTGCTGTGTTCTCTTTAGTCATGTGATCTGTAAACACAGGTGTGATGGTGAAATGTGTGGTTCTGACCAGAAGCTAAATGAAGTTGATTAGAAAGAAGTGTACACACATTTGGGCTTCCCTGGTGGCTCAGCAGATAAAGAATTCACCTGCAGTGCAGGAGATCCCAGTTCAATTCCTGGGTTGGAAAGATCCCCTGGAGAAGAGGATAGGCTACCCATTCCAGTATTCTTGAGCTTCCCTGGTGGCTCAGATGGTAAAGAATCTGCCTGCAATGCAGGAGACCTGGATTCGATCCCTGGGATGTGAAGATTCCCCTGGAGGAGGGCATGGCAACCTACTCCAGCATTCTTGTTGCAAGAAGGGGGACTCCTTCCAGGGCCCGAAAGTGGGCTCTTGTCTAACACTCAGAATTAAATTGTCCAAGGAGACACATGTGCTGATAAAGCAAGAGATTTTATTGGGAAGGGGTGCCCGGGTAGAGAGCAGTAGGATAAGGGAACCTGGGAGAACTGCTGTCACATGGCTTGCAGCCTCGGGTTTTATGGTGATGGGATTAGTTTCCGGGTTGTCTTTGGCCAATCATTTTGACTCAGAGTCCTTCCTGGTGGCACATACATTGCTCAGCCAAGATGGATGCCAGCAAGAAGGATTCCGGGAGGTGGCTGGACACGTGCTGTCACCTTTTGACCTTTCCCGAACTCTTCCTGTTGGTGGTGGCTTATTAGTTCTGTGTTCCTTACCAGGACCTCCTGTTGTAAAACAACTTATGCAAATATCTACTGTGGTGCCTGGCCAGGGTGGGCAGTTTCAGGCAGTGTGCTTCCCCTATCATTCTTGTCTGGAGAATCCCCATGGACAAAAGAGCCTGGCAGGCTATAGTCCATGAGATCCCAAAGAGTCGGACACAACTGAGCAACCAAGCACAGCAGCATACACACATTTTGTTTGAGGCCGATAGCTCGGTTTCTCTGTACACTGGTGCTGAATTGAATCTAAGAGACAGAGTTTGGGGTGAAGTGGTAAAGGATAGCTTTATTACTTGCCAGGCAAAGTGGGCCACAGTGGGATTAATGCTTTTAAAATCATGTGTCCACACTTTGGAAAGATAATGAGAGTTTTTATAGCAATTTTTCAAAGAGGATGTGATCAGCTCATGGACGTTCTTCTGATGGTTTGGTGATGAGGTAAATAGGAGTCAACCTTCAGGTCCAACTGGCCTGGGGTCTCCAGGGTTGTGGGCAGCATACTGTCATTAATCGTTAACTTCTCCCAACTCAAGGCAGCTTCAATATCTGCAAAATAGCTCAAAGATATTGTTGTGTATATCCATTGATGGGGAAAGAGGACCTTGTCCAAAGGCTGCTCTTGACTGTTTCTTCCTGGTCTCACATCCCTCCGTTCCCTAATTAACAACTGCATGAATCTGCCCATTGGAACTCAGGGGAGGTCATAGAGGCTGAATGAAGGCTGTTTCCTGTAATCAAAGAAATGAGGGACATAAAAAGTTGTGCCCAGGAGCCCCATAGGGCCCTGCATGGTATCATGTTCTTTTTTGTTTCTCCAAAATGCTTGCATAAACCATCATTCCCAGAAAGAGGAACCACTCTATTCATGGCCCAGATGCTGAAATTCATGCACTCTACTGCGGCAAGCCGCTTGTCAGTGACAGCGCAAATGAGATTGCTTCAAATTTAACTTGATCAAAAATGACATTTCAGATTGCTATATTGTGTATTGCCAACAGAAAGTAGATGGAAACAAGCTGAAATGACTGGATGTTTTCTTTTCTCTTTGTAATTCTTCACCTTTCTCATATTGAGACATTGATCCTGTTTCCTCAAAATAGACATGTATTTTGGTGGAGCCAAGAAAGATTTTTGTCTAAAGTTCCAATACAGTGAATGACTAAGCATTTTAGAACTATTCTCAGTTTTAAGATGCTTATTTTTCAAGTTAGGAAGTACATTTACTAGTACAACTTAATGCTGTAGGTTTTAGCAGAAAATAAAGACGTATGATTACATTAGGAGAAAATGCTTAGACCTGGGCATTAGATAGTGAACATTTTATTATAACCTGCAATGTCTGATTATTTGGATTCTGCAGTATCCCAAATAAGATATGATACAAAATTCACTCTTTGTTACAACAAAGTTTAAAAGAAATGGAAAGCGTGAATAATAATTTAAAATGTCTAAAAGTATGTCAATTCCTGATATAAATCAGAATATTACATCAAAAATTTCTGATGCAAATCTTATAATAACTTTCCCCTTATATTTTTACATAGAATCATAGTTCTCAAATATTCCTATCTTTTATTCACTGACTAGAAGCCTGGTAGAACTGGACAGTATTCCCAAATACTAGTCTGATCAAATTGCCATAAAAGAGCTTGTGAATCAAATTTTTATAGATATAGGAATGTACTGGGAAATTTTTGCCTCTGGATGTCAGATTTTGCATTCTGTTTGTCTGTGCTTCTAAAAGTTTTTAGACCGATTAGGGCCAATAAACATTTTTTCTTGAAGCCACCATTTTTTTCTGTTGTTATTATTATTTTTTAAACAAGTGATCCTGCAGATGCACTGTGGTTGTTGAGTGCAAGGAATAAGCCAAGTGTAATAGCATCTGTGAAATACATCCGCATACTAAAGCCTGGGCAGCACTGTCCTGAAAACCATGTAACTTTATTAAATCACAGCTCCTCTAAATGCATGATTGTAGGGACTTCCTTGGGATCCAATGATTTACTCATGCTTCTAATACAGGAGACTTAGGTTCGGTCCCTGGTCAGGGAACCAAGATCTCGCATGCTATGGAGCGAGGCCAAATAAATAAATAAATAAATAAAATAATAAAATGCATGTTAGTAGCATAAGGGAGGAGAAACCATCAAATCCCAGGGTTCATACAGACTGGGCCATAGAGTTGTCACATGGAATTGCACAGAACTCATCTTTTCTGATTCTTCCATGGTCCTTTTCAAGATCTAGAGTCTTCAGTTTACCCCCACAGAACCTAAGACACTAAATGACACAAACCAGAACAAACCAAGCATGCTTTCAGTGTTGTCAGCAACCTTCAGGGAGACAGTGTTGTCATTTCTGTCTAGCACGCAGCCCAAATTATAGAACTACCCCTCAAATAAGGCAACCTTCAGTTTCTTTTGGATTCATAGCCCGTTTTGAACAGAAGAACATCTTCCAGTGATGCTCAGATTTCTTTGCTCCTTCTTCTTTCCAAGGTAGTATTTGGGTTTACAGACGGGATCCTGCCCTCATGGAGCTGAACAGTGGGAGGGGTGCCCCATGTTGGGGTCGCAGCTCCTTGTTATCTGCTGAGGGACGTTTGTCTGCTCTTAACTCTGGGGATTACTGGGTACCCATTCCTGAAACCTGTAGCAAATATACCTCTTGGTAAGACCATGTTCCCAGGGAATAAGTCACTGTCCCTTTAGGAATCTGTCTGGTGTCGCTCCTTGCCTCCCTGAAGCCTGACCTTGAGTCTCATTTGGTTTCCAGCCTGAGTTACCTTGATTACAAGTTTAATTTGTCTTTGTCAGTTAACCTTCTGTTCAGATCCAGTCAGACTCTCATTTAACTTCTATGCCCCCTTTTGATGGCCTGTGGGGAATTCTGGGTCACTATGTGGGGGATGGGGTGGGGTGGGGAATCCTCTGAATGGTTTTGTCCTGTCCAGAAGTGACCTATCACTTCCACTCAGCTTGTTGGCCAGAGGTGGTCGCGTAGCCCCTCTCAACCACCAGGGGGCATGGAAGTGCAATCCTCCCTGTGCCTGAAAGGGAGAAAACCAAATTATTGGAAACTGTTAGTAATGACTGCAAAGCCCCTACAAGGTGATCTCCCCAAATTCCAAATGGGCCCCAAGAAAGCCTCTCCTCTCCTTGTTTATTCCTCACACTTTCTTTATCCCCATGGGACTTCATTCCTGAACAAGGTGTCTGAATCATTTTTCCCACCACCTTTTACCCTTCCTCTATTTCCCCTCTTTCCCACAATCTTCTGGGCTTCCATCTCTTCTTCCTGACAAAGAGGGAGACACCACACGTACTGTTTCCTATTTTCTGAGTTGGTCTTTGTCCTCCTTGGCTTCTCTAGGGCTTAAGGGGATAGTGATCACTGACTAACAGGATTTGCTGGAGAGAGGAGTGAAAAACATAATGCATTATCTTTGCAAAATTATATCTGTGTTTATAATATGCACAGTAAGTATCTCAAGGTGGCAACAATTTTGCCATAGTATTTTTCCAAGAGTAAATACTACCTATGATGTACTTGGCAACTTCCCCAAAGGTATGTAGAAGCCCTTCTAAGCACTATCCAAATTCTAAAATAGTTGTCTAGCAAATTCAGCTGTTTTTTTTTCCCCAAAGTAATTCACTTTTATGTTGTACGTAATATACAGAAACGTTCATGAAAGTTATTTACTTAACAGTATGTATCCTTGACATGAATGAGGGCTAGTGGCTTAGTCAGTAAAGAATCTGCCTGAAATGCAGGAGACCCAGGTTCAATCCCTGGATCAGGAAGATCCCCTGGAGAAGGGAATGGCAACCCACTCCCGTATTCTTGCCTGCGAAATCCCATGGACAGAGGAGCCTGGTGGGCTACAGTTCATGTAGTTGCAAGAGTCAGACATGGCTTAGTGAGTAAACCATCACCATCCTGACATATGTCATGATGTCATTGTTTACTCTACTTTTAATATTGGCATCCCTATGGAGATATGTTTTGCCCCATCACGTCATACTGCTTTACTCATACAATGTAATTCCATTGCTTCTTGTGGAGATATTCCTTTTAACTTTTTTGGAGTCATGAGGAAAGACATCCCAATTGATGTGATCTTCAATCCTGCCAAAGGGGTGAGGTTCAATTAGCAACCGTTCATGAGACATCTGGTATCGCTCAAGATACAAGAGTCCCATGTTAAAGCACAGAGGTACCCTGAATCGCTAGTTTACCTGGTGACATAGAAACTGGTCCAGGAAGACCAGAGCCAGGGACTAAGGCTGATGGAATATCTCAGTGGAACCTTTTGTCATCTGCTCCTGTCTTTGCTCTGAACATAATGAGGCACTTCTGGACCAGTTTCTGACTGGAAGATGGTATTTCAGGGGTTCCCTGTTCTTGCTACAGTGTGATTTTTGCAGTGGATGCCTCCCTTGTTGCTGTGTTTCCTTCAAGGAAATTCAGTGGAGGGGATTCGCCCTGACAGATAATGGTTCCATACTTTACTGGGGATGAATGCCAACTCCCTGAAAAAAAAATGCTCCTTTGTCAGTTGTATTTGCATTTTGTGATGCTTAGATATCATCCTTTTTGCAGTCTCATTTTACTACTCTATTTAATATAACATGTTGTCGGTACATACTCTTTTTATCCAAGGCTTTCACAGTGTGCTTACAAAGTGTAATGAATTCAGCTAAATAACATCACTAAAGAAAATGTAACTTTTACCATCAATGGAACTTTTTCCAGAGGCTTCTGGCTGAGTGAGCAGTCAAGTATGGATGGATAATTTAGTTCTCATGGTTATTTCCCTGACATGATTCTATACTGTATTTAATTGAAAAAGGAGCCATTGACTTAATAAGTGTAATGGCGTGTCCATGGTAAGTGGTGGGGGCCTTGGAGTAGAGTGCCTGGCCTCCTGGCCTTCTAGGCATTCTGGATTCCCCACTGTTCTCTACACATCAGAGGGAAATGATGCTTATTCTGAGTGACCTCACGAATGATCCGGACTCATATCTGTTCTGAGTATCTCAGGGGCTCTCTGAAAGATGCACAATGATGCTTTTATAGAATTAGACCAGATCTCAGAGCCGCACCTTTGGTAAACATGAAGATTTCACAGGAGATGAACAAATAAGCTTGGTCATACATGTTATTTAGTCATAATGAAGTACTACATGTTTGGATGGTTTATAGCTTTGCTGGGCAATTCTCATTTCATTTCTAAGATGAGAAATTAGCAAAATCATCTTATAGTCTTGTCAGTACAGAACTTCAAACAAATAAGAACTGAAAAGCCAAAAATCAACTCAACTCTGATTGCCTCTCTACTGTATGTTTTCTAACACTTGGTTAGGAGTGTCAGGTTGGTTTATAAAGATTTGGAAGGATGGACTAATTACAGCTCATGCAGGCAGGATATCTCAGGCCCCTGTCTTGTGGCAGAATTTGGAACAACAGACTAGTTTACAGCTCAGTTACAGCTCAAGCAGACAGATCTTTTATTAAACAATGAATAGTGCATTCCTGAGAGGAGGGAGTACCTGACCCTGAAGGAGTGGCCAGAATCCCTCTTGACTTTCCCCTTTTAATCTTCCCATCTCCTCTTGGTTCTCCCCTGTACGAGGCAGGGCTTGTACCAGCCACCAATCAAGAAAAGGAATGCAAATAGATGAATGCTCAAGGCTGGCTGACAGTTGCAAGTTACATAACAGTAGGCTTTATTGCACATGTCTTTCCCATAATTTAGTCTGTTATAATCAGGTGGATAGATGTATAGAATATTTATGAACCCTTAGTGGGCCCCTGGCTGCCTAAGGTCACTTGAGGACACATCTGTACATCAAGGGCACTGTGTGCTGGAGTTGGAGAAGCTCCTGTGGTTAGGTTGTATCCATTATGTGCCTAGAGTGCTTGTGCAGCAGTTGGAAAAGTCTCTGTGGTTATTTTTGTAGCATATCTGTGAGCTTTCCTGGGCATGTCTGGGGTGAGATTTAGAGATCAGCTTGCATCCCCTTAGGCTAGGCCATCCCTTGTTGCTAATGCCTAACTCCCTACCTAACATTAGTGTATATGAAAAGCAAAACGAAACACACAGTAGCAATGAATTTTTCTTTATTTTATGCAGAAAGAGCTGCAGCAGCGAATGTTAAATGCCACAGGCATTGAAAGTTGTCCCTTGGGATGCTTCAGACAGAACTTCAGGGAGTCACAGGTGAACAGTCACACTGTGTTTTTTTCCCCTTAATACTATTGGCATTTAACTGAAATCACAAATTAATCAATATACACTTTTTTATTTTATTTTGAATTGTCTTCTTACAAAGCCATTACAGGCTGTGTTTGCATTTAGTACAGGAGCGTGTTTTACTAGGCTGGTGTGTGATTTATTTTTTTTCCCCCTAATGGATGCACTTTTTGGAAAACGGTCTGTTCTCTCCTGCTCAGGCTGCTAGCAGATTGCTGGGAGTGCAGCGGAAAGGGGATCAGAAGTTACCTAGACAAGTCCCAGAGGCCAAGTTTCTGTGTTTTCTCTACATCTTGATAGTCAGAAATGGTATATGTAGCTAGTTGAAACTGCTTCTTAAGGAATCAGAGCTGGAGCAAATGCTTAAATTTTCCTCAGCACTGTAGGTGGGGTTGTGACAAAAACATCAGTATTTAGAGCTCAGAGATCTCTGAGCAGGCAGGTCAGAGAGCATCCCCAGGGCCTGCCCACCCGTCAGCCCCTCTTTTCTGGAACATCTGTCATTCCTGCTTCTCTCATCCTCTCCCTACTCACCCAGCCCCTCCTGGAATCAGTAATGTGTCTTCTGTGAATTTGCTGTTGTTGTTCATTTGTTAAATTGTGTCTGACTCTTTTGATCCCATGGACTGCAGTACGCCAGGCTTTCTTGTCCTTCACTATCTCCCGGAGTTTGCTCAGATTCGTGTCCATTGAATCAGTAATGCTATCCAACCATCTCATACTCTGCTTTCCCCTTATCCTTTTAACTTCAATCTTTCCCAGCATCAGGCTCTTCTCCAGTGAGTTGGCTTTTCACATCAGGTGACCAAAGTATTGGAGCTTCAGCTTCAGCATCAGTCCTTCCAATGACTATTCAGGCTTGATTTCCTTTAGGATGGACTGGTTTGATCTCCTTGCAGTCCAAGGGACTCTCAAGAGTCTTCTCCAGCACCACAATTCAGAGGCATCAATTCTTTGGCACTCAGCCTTCTTTATGGTCCAGTTCTCACATCCATACATGACTACTGGAAAAACCATCTCCCACAAGTCTCCTGTGTCCATGGAATTCTCCAGGTAAGAACCATGAAGTGGGTAGCCATTCCCTTCTCCAGGGAATCTTCATGACCCAGAGATCGAGCCCAGGTCAATCTGAGCCACCAGGGAAGTCTCTTCTGTGAATTAAGATGCATTTAAGTGAGGAAAAAAACATACATAGCTTGATAAGATCCATTTGAGAAAATGTAATGGAGATCTTGAAGGGAAACTTCCCTTGGTGACAGTTTCAATTTAGCCATTTACTTACTTGACATATAGATGCCCTGAAGATGGGTGGATCTCTTCACTTCAAATTAACCCATTTGACATTGGTCCCTTGGGTATCTCTCCACTCTGAATCTTGTTGAAAGTTGAGGAAGGCATGAAATTATTTTTCTTTTCAGCTCTGGGTAATTTCCCTCTCAGCACAAAGCTGACAATCTTTATGACAGTTCATGCCCGGTGGTCACCAGGAGCAGGGGTCATTGTCTTTGTGGTCAGTGACCAGGATAATTAAGGCCCCAGCTGAGAGTTTCCTGTTCAACCTTTCCTCTCCTCCAAAGACACAAGTCACTGCCTGTATCTGAGCTGACCAAAGGTGGGGGAAGCAGTCACACAGGAATAAGTAGAGACAAATCTGCCAATATATCTGCCAATTGTTTGCTGTTTTAGTCCCTGAGTCTTGTTCAACTCTTTGGGACCCCGTGGACTATAGCCTGCCAGGCTTCTCTGTCCACGGGATTTCCCAGGCAAGAATACTGGAGTGGTTTGCCATTTCCTTCTCCAGAGGATCTTCCAGATCCAGGGATTGAACCTGTGTCTCCTGCATTGGCAGGTGGATTCTTCACCACTGAACCACCTGGGAAGTCCATGTCTGCCAGTATAGCAATATTAAATACAGTCTGGCTATCAACAAACACAAACAATACTGAACAACTGATAAATCACAGAGATATGTTCTTAGAAGGGATAGAGAATGAAAAGGGAGCTAAGCTTTAATAAAACACCCTCATCAGAACCTAAAATGGTTGTTTCTTCTTTGCAGAGACTGTAACACCTGTCTTACTTGCAGGGTATGTGTCAAGTAACACTTGGAGCATCTGGGAGGGTCCTTAGCACATCCTGTGCTTGTGAGAATTTTTGGCTACCTCATTTTCTCTCATTTATCTCGTTTATTGCAGAACAGTGGTTCAGCTCTACTGGTCAGTAAGACTGCTCGGTGCTCCCTAACAGTGTTCAGGTTATATTTGTGTATTTCCCACTTTTTCTAGTCGTTAGAAAAAGAGGCAGTCACCTCGGTGGACTATGTGAATGAGCAAATGCACAGTAACTCACATCATCACCCAGCAGGTGTCTGGGGATTACCCCGTGGCTGTGTTATCTAACTGAAATGAATTGCCCCACGGCACAGGGGATTCTGCAGTTTCATTACTTTAGCAGAGTTCCTACTTAATCAAATAGCTTAATTTGCATACCAGTAGCACCTCCTCACCACAGGTAAGAGATATGAAGTGTTCAAGGTTGATTACCTGCAGATGTTGAAGACTGGTTGACAGAGATGTAGATGTATCTGTGAGAGAGGCTGGTCCCAAGGCAACATGCTGGAAACATGCTGATACTTTTTAGTCTGTTGTGCTTCTGTACATGTGGTACTCATAACATGTTAATGATACTTCCTGACTTCAAAAGAGATTAAAAATGACACAGAAAGATTGTGAAATGTTTTTTAAAAAGGTGTATCATCAGCACATCCTTTGATACTAACTAATATAAGTCAGAATACAGGACATTTAATAGTTTCTCAGAGATTTAAAAGAATTCATATAAAATTTTGTAAGTAGAACCTCTAAGTTAAAATGACAGCTAAATGCCAACACCTAATATTTGACTTATCTTGGTTACAAAATTACAGGCAATTGCCGAGTAATGTTACTTGGGACTATTAGTTAACCCTCAGCTAGAACTCAGAGGGACTTCTCATTCATCAGATATTAGTTGGGACCTTTGCACAAATGAATAGAAGTAGCAGGAATGTGTTGGGTGATGGTCATTCCTGTAATTAAAGACAAAGAAAGATTGAGAAACTTTCACAGGTTGTAGAACACTAAGGAGACAGTGACTAAATGCAACACGGGATCCTGGAACAGAAAAAGGGAGTTAGTAGAAAAACCAGAGACATCAAAATAAAGTTTATCATTTCTTATACCTTGTACCAGTGTTAATAGCTTAGTTTTGATCAAAGTGCCATGGTGATGTCAGAAATTAACATTAGGAGACATTAGGTAAAAAGTAGACAGAAATTCCCTATCCATCTTTGCAACTCTTTTGTAAATCTGAAACTATTTCAAAATAGAAAGTTAAAAAATGTATTACAGAACAACCAGAAGTATGGCATATTTAAGATTCTGGATCAAAGGAAAAGATATTGTGCTTGTGACACAGTGAGAAGAAAATTTATAATATTGGAATGAAGATTTACTATAGGAAATGAGGAAGTCACAGAAAGAATCTGTAAGCTTTAGATTTTACTAAGGGTTATACACGCAGTGCAATTAACAGAGGACATAGTGAAGCGATAGATGTGCCCACTTGCTGGTGACTTGCTGGTGACAGCTCCACACACTGATGTAAGTACCCCACTTCCATTTCCCTTTTTTTGTAACCATGTCACACATCTCCTGATGTGTATTTAGTCATAACAGTTTTAGTAAACAGGGTGTGAATGTTAATAATTGCCCTTAATAAGAAGGTAATAAATGTTGCCTACAGTATCAGGCCTTATTATGAGAGTCTCAAATTAGGTGTAAGAATAATGGGAAAAATTTTTTAAAGCTTCTTTTTTCATGTTAGGGATTGTTTACATGACACTGTGTTTTCTAGACATGGATAATTAGCAAAATATCAGTTCTAGAATGCATTTCAAATCTATTTCCAAATTTTATATTGCATAATAATTTAAATTAACAAAACATATTATAATATGATATCTAAATCCAAATTCAAAACACATGTTTCTAATAAATGGAAAAACAAAATATACCAATAATACATTCTCAGAAATCTGTAATTCTTTGGTTGCCTCCTGGCACTGGAAAAAACAAAGCCCAGTGATTTCTACTCTGCACCTGTTTTCATCAATATGCAAGAAACTCCTTATCATTAGCCTCCTCTGGATTCTCATTCATCCTACCTCCTGCCTGTGCAGAACTCTCGCTCCCTGCACAGAAATTAATTTCATCTTCACCACTCCCATGTTGCCTTTCAAGTTATTCTTTGAATTGTTCTCAAGTTATTCTCTCTATTGTGAGTCTGTGAACACCTTGAGTGCAGGTCTATGCCATAACCATCTTTGTTATCCCAGTACTCAAAACTGTAGTTCCTCAAGTTAGGAATCCAGAATGAAGGTTTTCTAGTTTTACCATGGTCTGGGTATTTTCCTTATGGCCACCAGAGGGCAAGTGATGCATTAAAGCCAATAGAGACACTAGTTCCAAGCACTGATGTGATGGCCTGTTGTCCACCTGTTACATTAAGCACTTTCACTTAGTGGGACCTCCAGACTTCAAAGAGTCAGGGGTTCCGGACAATCCAGAATATAAGCTTCATTCATTTACACTTAACTTGTGTTTTTATTTTTTGTTTGAAAAGTGTGTGTAATTATGAGGCATTATATAAGGAAGAATTTGAAACCATGATTTTTATAAATTTCATTTATGATACTATTCTTCCAGGTTAATAAAAATTTAAAAGATTTCTCCATCTTTATCATGTTTCTTTTTTCTATTCCCCACAAAAAGGAGCTGGTGGCTGGTCTCCTCTTGTGTCAAATAAATACCAGTGGCTGCAGATTGACCTTGGAGAGAGAATGGAGGTCACAGCTGTGGCCACCCAGGGAGGATACGGGAGCTCCGACTGGGTGACGAGCTACCTCCTGATGTTCAGTGATGGCGGGAGGAACTGGAAGCAATATCGACGAGAGGAAAGCATCTGGGTAAGTGCATCTATTGAAAAGCAGTCTGTCCGAGTATGAACTATGCCGGTTACAACATTTTGTTGCCCATCTGTCAGGTCAAGTACAGAAACACAGTCTCCTAAATTACTCTGAAATATTCCCACTGAATGTAAGGCACGTGTGACATCCCAGAATACACTGTCTATGTATAATTTATGAAATAAGTAAAAAGTAAAACAACGTAGGGGAAATGTCTTTCCATTATTTCTTTAAACAGCGTATAGTCTAAGGTTTAAATAAGTCACATACAACTCACTTTATTTTTGTTTAATATCAGGCACAGTAGTTTGTATTGCCTGAGCATTTTTGAATTAAAGCATATTCATTTTTTGCTGTGCCCTCTGATACATCGAAATTTCTAAAAGACTCAAAACATTTAAAAATTGATGTAACGGAGAGTCTCTCTGTGGAGGACTTCTTGAGGCATGTGTTTAATTCCTGTTCCAACAAAAACTTGAGCACCGTGTGGCTCCTTGTAATTTATGGACAATATATGGTTAGGATTCTCTGAATCATAACTACTTCAATTTACATCAGTGACATAGTCTCTATTTCTGATCACATATTCATGCTCCTTTTAGAAGAATTAAGTTTTGTTTGCTTAACTTTTGGAATTTTAAAATATATGTAATCGACTACATAGTTAGGGTTTCATATCTTTAAATCACAGTCTGCTCCAAGTGAAAAGCTTCAAAAGTAGAGTGTTGTAAAGATCTGCCCAGGATTTGCAATTGGGTGATGGAGCAACCAATGAGGGGGGTGTAGCCTGAAGAAGATTTGTCAAATGGAGACAAAATTACTTTTTTCTTTTCATTAAAAATGTAATTTAGGAATTCGGAGGAGCAAGGAATGAACTGTTAGTGTTTAATGGGGACAGGGTTTCAGTTTGAGAAGATGAAAAGTTCTGGAAGTGGGTGGTGGTCATGGTTGCATAGCAGTGTGAATGTTAATGTCTAGAATTGTGCATTTCAAAATGTCTAAAGAGCTCAACGTTGCATTTTATATATTTTACCAATAAAAAACATACAGTGTGTCTTCCATTTAACTTAGTCTAAGGATGTTGTGTAACTTAAATTTTTTTTTTTTCTGAATTGTCATGGTAAGAGGAAAAATGTCAGCTAAAAACCCATTATCAATAAGGCTAATAGGGAACAAAATGATAATATTTGTTGGGTAACAAATTGCCCTCGTTTGAATTTCCTTAGACTCTAATGTTATGTTAAGACCTAATAGATTGTGGTCTACTTAATTTTTTTGTCTCTGGAGCGCTTATTATTAAATTTGGCAGTAAATGTTGATGTAAATTGAATCAAGAAGAACTAGTTAATTATCTAACACTAATTAAAAGAATAAAATGGGAAGGAATTTGTGGGTGTTTTTAGGGCTGCTTGACAAAGATTCCAAACAAGCAGTTGCCATGTATATGATTGGAAGCAGTTATTAGTGTTGTGCTAATTCTAAGAGCACCAAGTGCAAACCGAGTTAGTTCAGTTCAGTCACTCAGTCGTATCCAACTCTATGCGACCCCATTGACTGCAGAGCACCAGGCCTCCCTGTCCATCACCAACTTCTGGAGTTTACTCAAACTTGTGTCCATTTAATTGGTGATGGCATCCAACCATCTCACCCTCTGTCGTCCCCTTGTCCTCCCACCTTCAATCTTTCCCAGCATCAGGGTCTTTTCAAGTGAGTCAGTTCCTCGTATCAGTTCAGTTCAGTCAGTTCAGTCGCTCAGTCGTGTCCGACTCTCTGCGACCCCATGAATTGCAGCACGCCAGGCCTCTCTGTCCATCACCAACTCCCGGAGCCTACCCAAACCCATGTTCATCGAGTCGGTGATGCCATCCAACCATCTCATCCTCTGTCGTCCCCTTCTCCTCCCGCCCCCAATCCTACCCAGCATTAGGGTCTTTTCCAATGAGTCAACCCTTCGCATGAGGTGGCCAAAGTATTGGAGCTTCAGCTTCAACATCAGACCTTCCAATGAACACCCAGGATTGATCTCCTTTAGGATGGATTGATTGGATCTCCTTGCAGTCCAAGGGACTCTCAAGAGTCTTCTCCAACACCACAGTTCAAAAGTATCAGTTCTTCGGCACTCAGCTTTCTTCACCGTCCAACTCTCACATCCATACATGACCACTGGAAAAACCATAGCCTTGACTAGACGGACCTTTGTTGGCAAAGTAACGTCTCTGCTTTTAAATATGCTATCTAGGTTAGTCATAACCTTCCTTCCAAGGAGTAAGCGTCTTTTAATTTCATGGCTGCAATGACCATCAGCAGTGATTTTGGAGCCCCCAAAATAAAGTCTGACACTGTTTCCACTGTTTCCCCATCTATTTCCCATGAAGTGATGGGTCCATATGCCATGATCTTAGTTTTCTGAATGTTGAACTTTAAGCCAACTTTTTCACTCTCCTCTTTCACTTTCATCAAGAGGATCTTTAGTTCTTCACTGTCTGCCATAAGGGTGGTGTCATCTGCATATCTGAGGTTAGTGGTATTTCTCCCAGCAATCTTGATTCCAGCTTATGCTTCATCCAGCCCAGCTTTTCTCATGATGTACTCTGCATAGAAGTTAACTAAGCAGGGTGACAATATACAGCCTTGACGTACACCTTTTTCTATTTGGAACCAGTCTGTTGGTCCATGTCCAGCTCTAACTGTTGCTTCCTGACCTACTTACTGCTTTCTCAGGAGGCAGGTCAGGTGGTCTAAGATCAGTATTATTTAAGAGTAAGCAGGTTTAACTGTATAGCACAGGGAACTTTGCTCAATGTTATGTGGCAGCCCGGATGGGAGGGCAGTTTAGGGGAGAAAGGATGTGTGTATATCTATGGCTGAGTTCCTTTGCTGTCCACCTAAAACTATCACAACATGCTAATTGGCTATACTCCAATATGAAATAAAAAGTTTTTTTTTTTAAGAATAAGTTAAAGTTAAATGAAGCATCTACTTATAAAGAGAAACTTTGTTCAAAATTGCATATTATTTTTCAAAATTAGGTAACTAATGATTGTGCTTATTCTCTCAGTCACGTCCAACTCTTTGAAGCCCATGGACTGTAGCCTGCCAAGCTCCTCTGTCCATGGGATTTCTCAGGCAAGAATACTGGAGTGGGTAGCCATTCCTTTCTCCAGAGGATCTTCCTGACCCAGGGATCAAACCCTTGTCTCCTACATTGCAGGCAGATTCTTTACTGTCTGAACCTTCACGGTGCCTGCTTATTCTTAGTTGTATGAATTAAGGTTTATGTTTTTGCCACCTTCAACTCCATTTGATTGAGAAAGTGTAAAAATTCTTATTTTTCAGTTAATCAGGTTCTAGGTGAGCCACATCTAAGCATCACCTTCTGTCAGTCTGTTTAATGATCAAGTGCCCTGTGGAAGTAGGGTCAAGAATCGTGGTGTTGTTAATCCTAGACCATACAGGTGAGGACAGAAGGATCCCCCAGACCTATGCATCGTATCACACAGAAAAGACTGGTGAAGTAGCCTGCCTCCCACTCCTGAACATGTGTAAATGGAGACCTGGCCTACCCTGCCTGTGTCCCCAGCACTTCATGGTGCCTGGGTCTGAGCAGAAAGTTGGTCAATGTTTGCTGAATTATTGAATGAGTGAACTCTATCTTCTGGCAGGTTGCCTTTCTTGAGCTCTCTGCCCTGTGCTTCTCTGTAGCCCTTTGTCCCAGCTTGTAGCCCTTGGTCCTTGAAGGTCTAGTGTAGGTGTTTCTCCTCTCTTAGCATTTTTAGTTCCTTTAGGAAAGGGGCTCATCCTTGCATTTTCAGCATTCATTATCATGGGTTAAGTGAATTCACCTCTTACTCTGGGCCCATTGTGCACAATTGGCATTGACAGCAGTAAGTCTTACTATTTGATAATTATGAATTATACTTTCAGTTACTTTAAAAACATTACACACTCTTATCATGAGTCTTGGGAATGGGCCAGCCTTGCAAGCAGTCCTTTCAGATGGTAGCAGTCAGAACTTCCCTGCTGACTCTTCTGTGTACATGCTCACTTACTTCCTTGTGGGTGTAAGACTGCAGCTCTGCAAGCTGTTAGCTGGGGGCTGGTCTTTGCTCCTAGAGGTCTCCTGCCTCCCTTATGCTTTCTGTGTGGCCTGCTCTTGCAGCAGCAGGTCAAGTCCCTTTCACTTTTAAATCTCTTTGTGTTCTTGTTCTCTTTTTGCTTCATCTCTCTGATTTCCTCTTCTTCTGGCTGGAGAAAGTTCTCTACTTTAAGGGCTCCTGTGGTTAGACTGGGTCAACTTGGGTAATCCAGGACAGTCTTCCTAACCTTAATCCCATCTGCAGAGTCCCTTTTGTCATGCAAAATCGTATGTTCACAGTTCCAGATGTTAGGGTCTGGACATCTTTGGGGCCATTCTGCCCACACTAATGTATTTGCACATCTCTGGTTTTTTTCTTCCTGCATTTGGTATCCTTTCTTATCAAACACGTTTCTCATTGGATCTGAAGATGTTTTCCAGAGTCATATGGAGTCTCGCTGCTGGGGTATCTGAGCATGAGCTCACAGTTAGTGTTTCATGGATGGTCCATAAGAAGCTACTGCCACGTCCTCACTGATGCGGTTCCCATTCACAGCAGAGTCCCCAGCTTGTGACCTCTCTGAGGCAACCTTGACCCCTCGGAAGGAAGACCATGGTTAGGCTTTCTTCTTAGGCCTCCTTCTACGTGTTAAAAAGAAGTCCAAATCAAACATTCCTTCTCTGGTCGTAAAAGTTTTGTGGATGTTCTCTCTGCCTTAATTTTTTAAGGGGCTTTTCTTCTTATTCTGCATCTATTACTGTCTGTGCAAACTTTGTCCACTAACACAGGTTAACTGTTTCATTTATAATTCCAAATTCCAAAAACTCTGGGAAAAGTTTTATCCTAATTCCTTATTGAAAATGGAGTTTAGATGATAGTAAGACAAAAAGTCTTTACTTATGTTGCTTTGGGCAAGCTGTCCATATGCTTTCCATATGTTTGCCATGGGATATTAATTAATATGTGAAATGCAATGTATACCTCCCTAAATTCTCCAAATTATAAAACTGAGATATAGCTGGCCGTGAAATCTTTGACAAAGGAATTTAAGGACTTCAACTCCAATCACTGAAGGTTAGTTATCCAAATTTATTGATTTTTTTTAAAAAAAATTATATTCTTTACTGGTGATGTATTTCACATTAATATTTATTGATGAGTGACTGCTTCTATGGCTAAATTAAATTTCTGTGTGAAAATAACCAAATAAGTTAAGTACTCAGAACTGTAAAATACACTCTAAAAGGATTTTATTTAAATGAAATATAGGACTGTGTCTTAAATGAAGGTAAAATTATTGCCATCTCTTGCCAAGTGGTGCCCTACTTCTCAGGACACACACACTCTTTTGATGTGCAGAGTAAATGCCCTCATTTGAAATGCAATGGAAGAGATGTCATTGAAAAAAAAAAAGGTGAGAAAAAGGGATTCATCTCCTATAAGATGTGAACAAACATGGTTTACATCAGTCCGTTGCGAAACCAGGTGGCTTGACAAGGCTTGATACTGAACATTCATAGGACTTAGAAGATGTGTTTGCAAGTTCAGTCCAACTAAATCAGAAAATAGCCAGATCTTAGGATGCATAGAACAGCACTGAAGTGAGCAATACAACAGATCGGTGATCACTGGCAAAGTTCAGTAATGTTTGTTTTATTTTTTATAATTAACTTATTTTATTTATTAATGTTTGGCTGCACTGGGTCTTCATCGCTGCATGGGCTTTCTCTGGTTGCTATGAGCAGAGGCTACTCTTCCTTGCAAAGCATGGTGCTAGGGCTTTCGTAAGTGGTGGCGTATGGGCTCAGTAGTTGTGGCACACATGGGCTTAGTTGATCCCTGGCATGTGGGATCTTCCCAGACAAGGGATCAAGCCCTTGTCCCCTACATTGGCAGGCAGATTCTTAACCACTGGGCCACCAGGGAATTCCCAATAATGTTTATTTTCTACACTTCCCTGAGAATAAATCAACTAACACTTAGCAATCTACTGTGATTCTTGGATTCAGACAAGAATTTTGTGAGGCAGTCCTTGTGAATCAGGATTCTTATCTATAGGCTAATTTGAGCTCTGAGTTCCCTGGGGGCTTCTGGACCAGGTTGGGGAGAGGTGTGGGCTCCATCCACTCTCCTGCTCTGAGGTTGTGGTCTGTGAGCATGCCTGGTGGGCAGGAAAGGTCTGTGGGTGGGCAGTCTAAAGCTCTGATGGTATTCCAGGTGGATGTCAGGGCTCCAGCTCCACCACTGCCTACCTGGACATCTATTAGGTTTTCCTGGGGCTCTGTCACAGACTTTGACCAGTTATCTTTCTCAGGCTACCAGCCTGCCCTGACTTTGTCTCTGCTCCCTCTCAGTTCCAGTTGATGGGAACAGTGGGCTGACTCTATGAAAGCCAGACTGATGCACCCTCTCCTGTCAGATGACCATGGCTAATAGTTTCCTCTGCAATGGTGTCCTTTGCCAAGGCTCATCTGGCCCATGACCACTGGGTCCCTGCTCAGCTGTGGGCACCTTTCCTCCTGGAGGGTGTTTTTTCTTCTATCTTACTTTGGCTTCATTCTCATCTCCTATTTCTCCCTCTTTTCTTCTACCCTTCTGTTCTTTATTTTTTCATCTATCATTAAATATTTTTCTCCTCATTTCTCTCTTCTCTCTCCATTTCCCCCAATATTCTCCCTCCTTTCTGTATTGCTGCAAACTCTAGAAAATCAATTCAAGTCAGTCTAGGTACTTGGGAATCTAATGACACTGAGAAGGGGAGGATTTAGCTGGGTCCCTGGCATGGTTGTAACTAAGAATGAGCCCGGCCTTGTGCCTTCTGTGAACTGGCTTCTGGTATTCATTTTTCCTGTACTGGCTCAGAAATCTGAGGAAACACGCTGACTTACATGGTTCTGACTGAGGGTCATCTCAGATCTCATGACCTGTGGTCAGAGAAAGAGCTGGTCTGATCAGGACAGCTCTCAGACTACCCTGCACCAAGCACCGAAGCCCCTGGGTTGGTAGGTGGGGCCATATAAGGACTTCATGTCCACCCTAATGGGGGCACTTAGGAGGGAGAGATGTTGGGAGGGCCACATTATCACATTTCCTGGGTTTTTTTTTTTGGTTTTTTTTGGTCTCTCTTTCACTCTCTCCCCATGACCTTTTGCTTTCTTTTCTATTTCTCTAGTTTCCTCTTCTCACATATCTTATCTTTCTACTCTCTTTCCCATTTTCTCTACAAAAGAAAAGACCTAGACTGCTATGGGTCCTGCTACTCAGCAGGTGGCCAATGGAGCAGCAGCATCACTTGATAGATTTTGATAGAAATATGGACTTTCAGCCCCCACCCAAATATATTGAATACAATCTGCATTTTAACAAGATGACCAAGTGATTCCAGTGCAGTTTAGACTGTGAGAAGAACAGACTGGAATGACCCAAGTCCCATCTGTGGGGAAAATTGTTTTGCACCTTAACCTAACCTCCAGCTTCCCGGATCAGAGGGGACTGTGCTCCCTGCTTGAGGACGTAGCTCATCCCACCCATGTGTTAGCCTGGGCAGGTGATGCTTTCTGTAACAAGACCTCAGGAACCTTGCTTCAGTGTCCTTTGGCTACAGGACATCCTTTTTATCCCTGATAGTCGCCAACCTCATGGGGTGAAGCCTAGGTATTTTTTCATCGTTATCAATAAATAACAAATGCTTAAAGTTAGTCCTACATTTGAAAACTATAATATATCCTGAATCTCTACACTCTGCATTTGTTAGGGGTTTATTCTACATATTAAAAACTCATCAGAACTCTAGTTCAGAAGTTACACTCTATGAATTTAAGATGGAAGTTGTTATTCATAAGGCAGTGAACTTAGATTTTTAAGTGGATTTTTCTTCCTATGAAGGCCCTTTGTGTGAAAAAGGCATTCTTCTAAGAAAGGACTGGCAAAATGTATTTGAGAAAGAAAAGAAAAGAAATTATTTGAAATAAACATAAGTTCTAGTATAAATAATTCCATTTAATAGATTTCTTTTGCCTTGAAAAAATAAGTAGCAGTAGGTCCTTAAATGAATATAAAATAGACAGAGCAAATCATTTGAAACTTTGTTCTTCTTTGGATAATTTCCAACCTAAAACACCAAGTAAACTAATAATGAGATTAATTAATATTGAATTGAAAGATTCACAACAATCTCACAGTGTTCTATGAGAGCAACAAAGGTGAGCCCAAGGATGTAGGGTAGAAAAAAGACAGGGAAATATTGGAAGCATGAGGGTTAGGTTGGAGGCCATTTGTTGGTTATATATGCACCAACTTATTTATTTAAGAGAAAGAGCTGATGCACACATGGCAAAATATTTACCTTGTTAAAATAGATCTTGATTGTTGGTACACGTATATCTGTTTCAGCAGGGATTTTTGAAATGTTGCATAATCAAATTAATAAATCATATTGGATTCAAGTTTAATGAATTATGTTTACTTGGTATAAGCAGAAAGATCACATGACTGTGTGTAGTTTCAAAATAAAGAGGGATAAGAGCAGTGTTGAATCAGAATAAGAAAAACTGGACTCAGAGACAAGGAGGAGGGTTTGTATGTAAGGAAGTAGGTACTATGCTACATGTGAAGCTCTGTTGGGAGATAGAAGGAGCAGAAATTCTCTTGATAGAGATTTCTGCTAATTCAGTCATTACATATATGTTGGGTTATTTCAGATCTAGGTTAATACATTTATTGCTAATGAGTTGATGACTCAACAGAGCCAATCCCTGCATCACGTAGGAGGTTGCTCAGAAGGGTCTGCCGAGTGTGCCTTGGCTGTCTGAGGCTTGTGCTAGTTCTGGACTCTCTGATTTCAAGTTTGGCTTTGAGACTGGATGGTTTCGAGCACAACAGGAGCAACACTTCAGTGACTCTGTATTGATCTCTTCCACGTCCTTGGCTTTGGTGGAGACACGGCCCTCCGCTTCCTAACCGTCCACCTCAGAAACGTGGAGTGCATTGACTCCTAAGGCAGTGACTGTGTACCGTGGTCAGTCTTGTTGATTGCATTTACCATCACGGACCACAGCTGAATTTTCTGTACATGTCTCCCCTTCCTGGGCTCTGAGACCCATTCGGTCAGGGATTGATTGCCCCAGAAGGCCAGGCCTATTACAATTTCTCAATAAGGAGTTGTTAGATTGAGTTAAGGAAAAGTTGCTGTTCTCAAACGGACTTCAACCCAGATGGTTAGTTAGGTTAAAACTTAGCCAACCGTGTGATGCTGCTTATGTGATGGGAGGCTTTCAGTACCAGGTCTAACAAGAGGCTTGACACTTTTCTCCCACAAAATTGTACCAGGATGATGCCCTATTGAACCAAAGACAGAGGTAGTCCCGTTTGCCCTTCACTGCAGGTCTCAGTGACAATAGAGATGAACACTGGATTTGGTCTGTCAAACCTGTTCAAAGTTGGAAAGTTTGAGGCAGAGAAGTGAATGAATCTGATCTGTGACCACAAAGTAATTGATGGGTCCCCAGAAGCCTGGGATCCAATATAACAACTGCTTCTTGCCAGGCTGACTGCATTCAGTGGGTATGGAGCATCCTTCCTTCCATTAGTCGATTACAATCTGAAAACCTTCGCTCACATCCCTTTCTCTTTGTATGAAAATTGCTTAGACCCTCCCTTCTTTTTCTACTCCTAGGAATTTTTGTTTTTATTTCTTAAGTATCACTATTCTTTTACCATATTTATTCATCTCATGTCTATTTCACATCAATTCTGGCATCAAGGACTATAGTTTGTTTATAACTATATCCTTTGTACAGACTTTATTGCTTTGCAAAAGTAACGATTTAGCTTATCTGAATTGCCATGTGTTGTCAGGTTGGGAGGAAGGGATGTGGTGGCAAGTAGAATTTTAAATATGTAGCAGGATAAATAGCAACTCTTGAGACATCTTACAAATTACAATTTTACCTTTCATAGATTGAAGTTGTTGCAGAAGTGGTGTTATTGGAGATCTATGTAAATTAGGGTATATTTTATGAAAAAGGTAAATCTTAAACAGTAATATGAACAGAGTATGGCAGAGTTGTGGGGGAAATAGGTTTATAAGTAGAATTTTTTTACCCATTTGGGAGAGGACATTGTTTTTAAGCAAGAATATTGTTTTTAAGCAGGAAAAGTATATGATGGAAGAAGTAAATTTTTACCGAGAAAGGTACTCTGGCAGCACACTCATTGAAAGGAAATGTTGCTGAGCTGACTTTTAGGAAGGTAGAAGAAAGGGCAGCTCAGGGAGCATCCTACCAGGATTTCATGGAAATTCTTCCTACTGACTGCAGTTCTGGCACTTAGCTTCATAAAATGTGTTAATACTGGGTTTCATAGGGAATGACTGCTAAAGTCTATAAAGTCTACAACTTGCACACATAATATAAACATACAGAATGCACAGACATGTTGTGTACTTCATGAGTGATTTCCTGGGTCTGTAGTTTTGACATAAAAGACTCAGGTAGTTTGGTGCCAGGCTAACTGGGTTCTTGAGAAAATGGCACACAGTAGAGGTGGAGTGATTAGAGCACTGCCAAGTTCACGGCCCTCTGTGGTTTCTGCACTTCCAGTTAGAACAATTTTCTGCCTTTGAAGCGGACCACATTTTATAAATTTGTACAAAAAAGGCACTAATGGAATTTTTAAATTATTATTTTTGGTCGCACTGGTTCTTCGTTGCTGTGTGCAGGCTTTCTCTAGTTGCAGTGCAAGGGCTTGTCTTTGCTGTGGCTTCTCTTGTTGCGGAGCACAGGCTCTAGGCACATGGGTTTCAGTAGCTGCAGCATGTGGTCTCAGTAGTTCTGACTTACAGGTGCTAGAGCTCATAGGTTTCAGTAATGGTGGCTTGTGGACTTAATCCTGGACCAGGGATGGAATCCATGTCTCCTGTGTTGGCAGGTGGATTCTTATCCACTGTGCCACCAGTCTGGGACACAATAATGAAATTTTTAAATTTTGCAAAAAGAAAGACAGGCTTTGAGGATTTTTTTTTAAATATTAATATCACAGTCTCAAAATTCTGAGAAAATAAGAATTTCTGATGAGTAAACCTCAGACTTTCAGAGCAGTTATGGTTAGGGCAGCAGTTGAGAAGCTGGATGCTGTTCAGTCATGTTTAAAGGTCTCAGACAGAAAGAAATATTGGTTCAACCAGGGGCCAGACAGCTTCCCCTGTGAACGGACAGATAATAAATATTTTTGGCTTTGTAGACCATGTGGTCTCTCTTGTGACTGCTCAACTGTGCTGTCCTGTGAAAGTAGCCACAGGTAACATGTACGAATAAATGAAGAAGTGTGGCAGTGTTCCAGCAAAACTTTATTTACAAAGCCACACAGCCAGCTGGTTCTAGGTTTAGGTTGTTTACCCTTGGTCTAGTCCATTTTTTAAAATCTACTTAAGGTGTAATGTAGGGATCCAGTATGAGAAATGAAAATTATAGCATCAATGTGACACAGTATAACCTCTCAGACTTGAACTCCATAGAACTTTTGCAATGCTCCTGCTTAGGACAGTACTTTTCAAATTGTATCTTAGAAAAACTTTCTTTTCATTGTAAATGTATGCATGTAATTTGATGTCTTTCAGGATAAGATATAAATACTACACATCTGACCTATGATATAATTACATAGCACTTAGCATAAAACTAAGTTTAAAAAAAAGAATCAGTTTAAAGAAAAATGTTAAAACAATAAGAAGTGCTAACCCACACTGAATACTTAGCAAGTGCCTGACACTACTTCATGTGTTTTATACATATTTATTAAATATATCCTCACAACAGCCCTCTAATGCCCAGTTTACAGAAAAGGACACTGAGGTATGAAAAGTTCAAGTTCGGTATCCTCAAATCACAGAGCTTGTTTGTGATGTCACAATGGTTTGAACTCCAGCTCTCTGGCCACAGGGCCCACATTCAAACCACCTCACCACAGTACAGAGGGTTCATGTTGGAGGTGGATAAAATGATGGTGCAGAGTGGGGATCCTCTTCCTTAGAACATGGGAAGCAGGCACTCTCAGACAGTGCTGGCAGCATAAAATGGCATAAAATGGGCTTATGTTCAATTCATGTCTCCTGCATTGGCGGGTAGATTTCTTTACTACTGAGCCACTAGGGAAGCCAATATGCCCAAAATGTATACCCAAAGCAGGATCTTGAAGAGATGTTTGCACACCTGTGTTTATCACAGCATTGTACACATCCTTAGAAGATGATTTCTGTAAACTTAAGTGTTCAAAAGCACCCACAAAAATACACCCACTATTTAGAGTTCTGAAGATGACAATCCAAAAGGAGTGGTGCTATTAAATTCCATCAATATATTGTCTACCCCAAGTAACAGTTCTACTACTAGGAGTTAGTCCCACCAGAGTACTAAGAGATGAACAGAAAGTGCCTTTGAGAAAATTAAGTACATTGTTTATACTCATGATCCAGTTGTATGTCAATTGGTGAATACATAAATACTTCATTTTATGGAATGATATAATATATGAAATTCTTTCCTTTCAAAACAAAGAAGTTACTTAATCAATCTGTCTATTTATTTATTTGAAGTAACATTGGTTTAAAACATTATATAATTTTCATGTATACAACATTATCAAATACATTTACTGATAAAAAGCTTTAAGAAATATTTTTTTACACCAAGGAAAGAGTACGTATTTATTATGCTTCCATTAGAAATTTCCAAGATGAACATATACATACATGTGCATGCAAATATATATAGACTATTTCTGGAAGCACACAAGATAAATTATGAATATCATTTCTCATTTTGGGTAGATATGCAATGAGTAGGAAATGAATGCTATTTTTAAACTACATGCATGTATTGCTGCTCAATTAGATACAGATTTTGAAAGGATTAAAGGAAAAAACAAAGGAAATACAAAGTAGTTTCTTAATTCTAGTGAAGAATTGTTGTTCAGTTGCTAAGTCATGTCTGACTGTTTATGATCCCATGAACTGCAGCATGCCAGGCTTCCCTGTCCTTCACTATTTCCCTGAGTTTGCTCAAACTCATGTCCACTGAGTCAGTGATGCCATCCAACCATCTCATCCTCTGTCACCCCCTTCTCCTCCTGCCCTCAATCTTTCCCGGCATCATGGTCTTTTCCAGTGAGTCAGCTCTTCGCATCATGTTGCCAAAATATTGGAGCTTCAGCCTCAGTATCAGTCCCTCCAATGAATATTCAGGTTTGATTTCCTTTAGGATTGACTGATTTGATCATTTTGCAGTCCAGGAGACTCTTAAGAGTCTTCTCCAACTCCACAGTTCAAAGCATCAATTCTTTGGCACTCAGCCTTCTTTATGGTCCAACTCACATCCATACATAACTGTTGGAAAAACCATAGCTTTAACTATAAGAACCTTTGTCGGCAAAGTGATGTCTCTGCTTTTTAATACTGTCTTTAGTGCTGTCCAGGTTTGTCACCAACATTCGATGGATTATAGAGAAAGTAAGGGAATTTCAGAAAAACATCTATCTCTGTTTCATCAACTACACTAAAGCCTTTGACTGTGTGGATCATGACAAACCATGAAAAGCTCTTAGAGAGATGGAAATACCAGACCATCTCTCCTATCTCCTGAGAAACCTGTATGCATATCAAGAAGCAACAGTTAGAACCCTGTATGGAACAACTGATTGGTTCAAGATCAAGAAAGGGGTACGACAGTGCTGTCTGCTGTCACCCTGTTTGTCTAACCTATACACTGAGCACTGAGAAATGCTGAGCTAGATGAGTTGCAAGCCAGAATCGAGATAGGCAGGAGAAACATCAACAACCTCAGATATGTGGATGATACCACTCTAATTGCAGAAAGTTAAGACGAACTAAAGAGCCTCTTGATGAGGGTGAAGGAGCAGAGTGAAAAAGCTGGCTTAAGACTAAATATTAAAAAAATACCATGGCATCCAGCCCCATTAATTCATACAGATGGAAAGGGAAAAGGTGGAAGTAGTGACAGATATCCTTTTCTTGGGCTCCAAGATCACTGTGGATGGTGACTGCAGCCGTGAAATCAGAAGATAATTGCTTCTTGGCAGAAAAGCCATGACAAACCTAGCTGGTGTGTGAAAAGCAGAGACATTACTCTGCTGACAAAGATCTGTATAGTCAAGGCTATGGTCTTTCCAGTGGTCATGTAAGGTTGTGAGAGCTGGACCGTAAAGAAAGCAGAGCACCAAAGAATTGATGCCTGTGAACTGTGGTGCTGGAGAAGACTCCTGAAAGTCCCTTGGAGAGCAAACAAGTGGAAAAGCTCGTTTGATCAGCAAACAGATCAAACGAGTCAATCTTAAGGGAGATTAACCCTGAATATTCACTGGAAGGAATGATGCTGAAGTTGAAACTCCAGTATTGTGGTCATCTGATGCAAAAAGACGACTCATTGGAAAAGACCCTGATGCTGGGAAAGATCGAGGACAGAAGGAAAAGAGGGTGTTAGAGGATGAGATGGCTGGACAGCACCACTGATGGAATGAACATGAACTTGAGCAGACTCTGGGAGATGGTGAGGGACAGGGAGGCCCAGCATGCTGCAGTCCATGAGGTGGCAAAGAGCTGGACATGACTGGCAGACTGAACAACAACAACAACTAGTTTTGTCATAGCTATTCTTCCAAGGAGCAAGTGTCTTTTAATCTCCTGGCTGCAGTTACCATCTGCGGTGATTTAGGAGTCCAAGAAAATGAAATCTGACACTGTTTCCACTTTTTCCCCATCTATTTGCCATGAAGTGATAGGACCAGATGCCATGATCTTTGTTTTTTGAATGTGGAATTTTAAGCCAGCTTTTCGACTCTCCTGTTTCACCTTCACTAAGAGGCTCTTTAGTTCCTCTTCACATACCAGCCATTAAAGTGCATGGCATCTGCATATCTTGCTGTTATTGTTCAGTCTCCCAGTCGACTATTCTCTGCATTCAGTTGGGTATATCTTTCCCTTGCTCCTTTTCCTTTCATGGTAAAGACTATAACATTAAATTTACCATTCTTACCATTTTTAAGTGTACAATTCAGTAGTGTTAAGTATAGTCATAGTGTTGTGAAATAGATCTGTACAACTTTCTCATCCTGTAAAACAAACTGAGTAAACACAAAGTTCCCTCCCTGCCCCTAGCCATTGGCAATCCCCTTTCTACTATCTGTTTCAGTCGTTTTTGGTGCCTTAGATTCTTCATATTAGTGGAATCCTACAGTATTTGCCCTTTTGTGATGATTTATTTCACATAGCATAATGTTCTTTTGGTTTATCCATATTATGTGAAAGTGAAAGTTGCTCAGCCGTGTCCAACTCTTTGTGACCCCAAGGACTGTAGCCTGCCAGGCTCCTCTGTCCGTGGAATTCTCCAGGCCAGAATACTGGAGTGGGTAGCTGTTCCCTTCTCCAGGGGATCTTCCCAATCCAGGTACTGAACTGGGGTCTCCTGCATTGCAGGTGGATTGTTTACCAGCTGAGCCACCAGGGAAGCCCGAATGTATGTAAATAGATTCTGTATCATTTTAACAGTGAATATATTCCTAATACAGGCTTTTAGATGGTATGGATAAGAAAAAGTACTATTTGAACTTAGAGAAAACATTTTAGGTGACTTTCTCTTTTTTTAACGTGTGTTATTGAAATGTAGTTGATTTATAATATGTTAATTTCTACTGTATAACAAAATGATTCAGTTATATATAAGTATATATGTATGCATGTATATGTGTGTGTGTGTGTGTGTGTGTGTGTATACACACACATATGATGGTGATTGCAGCCATGAAATTAAAAGACTTTTACTCCTTGGAAGGAAGGTTATGGCCAATCTAGATAGCATATTTAAAAGCAGAGACATTACTTTGCCAACAAAAGTCCGTCTAGTTAAGGCTACGGTTTTTCCAGTGGTCATGTATGGATGTGAGAGGTGGACGGTGAAGAAAGCTGAGTGCCGAAGAATTGATGCTTTTTAACTGTGGTGTTGGAGAAGACTCTTGAGAGTCCCTTGGACTGAAAGAAGATCCAATCAATCCATCCTAAAGGAGATCAATCCTGGGTGTTCATTGGAAGGACTGATGTTGAAGTTGAAACTCCAATACTTTGGCCACCTCATGCGAAGAGTTGACTCACTGGAAAAGACCCTAATGCTGGGTAGGACTGGGGGCAGGAGAAGGGGACGACAGAGGATGAGATGGTTGGATGGCATCACTGACTCGATGGACATGGGTTTGGGTAGACTCCGGGAGTTGGTGATGGACAGAGAGGCCTGGCGTGCTGCAATTCATGGGGTCTCAAAGAGTCGGACACGACTGAGTGACTGAACTGAACTGAACTGAAGTGATACATATGTACATATCCCTGGGAATGGTTACCTACTCCAGTATTCTTGCCTGGAGTATTCCATGGACAGAGGAACCTGGCAAGCTACAGTCCATGGTATTGCAAAGGGCTAGACACAACTAAGTGACTAACACACACACTCACACACATACACACACACACACACACACACAAAATATATATATAGATATATATATATTGTTTTAGTTTTCAAGTGATGCTCAACTCTTTTGTGACCCCATGAACTGTAGCTCACCAGGCTCCTCTGTCCATGGGGATTTCCTGGACAAGAATACTGGAGTGGGTTGCCATTTCCTTTTCCAAGGGATCTTCCCCAAACAAGGATCAAACCCGAGTCTCCTGCATTGCAGGCAGATTCTTTCCTGCTGAGCCACCAGGAAATATATATATATATATTTCATATTCTTTTTCATTATTGTTTATCACAGAATATTGAATATAGTTATCTGTGCTATGCAGTAGGACCTTGCCATTTATCCATTCTATATATAATAGTTTGTATCTGCTAATCTCAAATTCCGACTCCATCCCTCACCTACCTGCCCTCCACTTTGGCAACCACTGTCTGTTCTCTATGTTTGTGAGTCTGTTTCTGTTTCATAGATAAATTCATCATTTGTGTCATACTTTAGATTCTGCATATAAGGGTTGTCATATGATATTTGTCTTTCTCTGTCTTACTTCACTTAGTAGGTCCATCCATGTTGCTGCAAATGACATTATTTTATTTGTTTTTCTTTATGACTGAGTAGCATTCTATTGTATATATGTACCATTATCTTTATCCATTCATTTCTTGATGATCATTTATGTTGTTTCCATGTCTTTTGGCTATTGTAAATAGTATGCAATGAACATTTTGGTGTCCGACCCTGACAATGTTAAAAAAGAACATTGTCTTTTTTAATTATAGTGTCCTCCAGATATATGCCCAAGAGTGAGAGTGAAGGATGATATAGCAACTTGATTTTTAGTTTTTTGAGAAACTTCCATACTGTTTTCCATAGTGACTGTACCAGTTTACATTCTCACCAACTGTGTAGGAGGTTTCCCTTTTCTCCGCACCCTCTCATTTGCTATTTGTACTTTTTGATGATGGCCATTTTGACTGGTGTGAGGTGGTACCTCATTGTAGTTTCTTTTGTAGTTTTGATTTGCATTTCTCTAATAATTAGCAATGTTGAGCATCTGTGTTGACCATTTGTTTGTCTTCTTTGGAGAGATGTCTGTTTAGGTCTTCTGGCCATTTTCAACTTGTTGTTTGTTTGATTTTCTGTTACCCATTTTCAACTTGTTGTGTTGTTTGTTTTTTGTCATTGAGTTGTATGAACTGTTTGTGTGTTTTGGAAATTAAGCCCTTGTTGGTTGCATAGTTTGCAAATATCCTCCTCACTTCCATATGTTTTCTTTTCATTTTGTTTATGGTTCCCTTTGCTGTACAAAAGCTTGTAAGCTTGATTAGATCTCATTTGTTTATTTTTACATTTGTTTCTATTGTCTTGGGAGACTGACCTAAGAAAACATTGATGTGATTTATGTCAGAGAATATTTTGCTTATGTTCTCTTCTAAGAGTTTTTTGATGAGGTGATTTTCTTCTTGCATATAAAAGAGCAAGCTGTCTCTGGGATTATATTACAGAGATTTGTGTGTGTGGACAGAAGTGCGCTTGTCTGCCATGTGTATAAGTATCTATAGGGTGCAGCTCCAGCCATGAAGCGCATGACTCATCTTCCATCCATATTCTCAATTACTCTTTTGCTATGCTGGGAATTCTGTGCTTATTTCTTTAGGAGGGATCAGTTAAGAGCTAAGGAAGAGAAGTTTTGAAAAAGAGTTGAAGGTCAGGGCATTTTTCTTGAAGGGGCTATGAGCAAGAAAGAAGAAGGGCAGGCAGTGGAAATACGAGAACTTAGCCTCATACTGTATCTGTGACCCAGAGAGAGAAGTTCAAAATAAATCAGTCTTGATGCATATTAGGCAAGTGGAGTTTATTTGGATTTGAACTCCTGTCTTCTCTTTTGTGTTTTTTTTTAATGATTCTTAATCATTCAGCCAGAGTGGCTTATCTTTCTTTTAAAGCTTTGAACATTTTAATGATTCAATATCCTTTTTTAAAAAAGAGAGAAGAGAAAAATTATGTGAGCAGTAAAAGAGCTCCCTGGGGAGCTCTTGTGTATGCTGCAGCAAAAGCTTTATTAGCTAAAGTTCTCACTGATGGAAAATTCAGACATAGGAAAAGCTCTTGCATATTGTAAGCAAATTTGAGAGCTACCAAAAATATTTTCAGAATGCAATGCCAAAATTACTGTGGCAACAGGTTTTCATCCTCATATCCCCAAGTAATAAAAAGTGAAAAGGTCAGTGAATTATGTCACCAATAAGCTTTCTATCCTTCAGTTCAGTTCAGTCACTCAGTCATGTCCAATTCTTTGCGACCCCATGGACTGCAGCACACCAGGCCTCCCTGTCCTTAGGTTAAATAAATAAATAAATAGATGAATCAATTATTTGAGGAACCTGACAGTGATATCCAGGGTCTTTTGTAAAAATGCCTGTCAAACACTCTGTCTGTATGTGTGTGTGCTCAGTTGCTTCAATTGTGTCCGAATCTTTGTGACCGTATGGACTGTAGCCCACCAGGCTCCTCTGTCCATGGGGATTCTCCAGGCAGGAATACTGGAGTGGGCTCCCATTCCCTCCTCTAGGGGATCTTCCAGACCCATGGATTGAACTCACATCTCATGTCTCCTGCATTGGCAGGCGGGTTCTTTACCACTAGTGCCACCTGGGAAGTCCTGTCAAATACTCTAGGGCACCTTTAAATGGAAAGGGATTAAATCTATCCCTGTATTAGTTTCCTAGGGCTGCTGTCACAAAGTACCAGAAAGTGGGGGGCTTAAAACAACAGAAATTCGTTGTTTTAAGTCCCCTCCTCTCATAATTCTGGAGGCTAGAAGTTAAAAATCAATGTCTTGGCAGGGCATGGTCAGGATAAAGGTCTCTGGAGAACCTCTTCCAGGTTGTTCTCTTAACTTATGATGTTAATAGTAGTTCTTGGAGTTCCTTGGCTTGTAGATCATCATTGCAATCTCTGCCTCCATTGTCATGTGGCTTTCTTCCTCTGTACCTTTATCTCATCTTCCCTCTTTGTGTGTCTCTCCTCTTCTTTAGACTTTCCTGGTGGCTCATATGGTAAAGTGTCTGCAGGAGACCCAGCTTTGATCCCTGGGTTGGGAAGATCCACTGGAGAAGGAAATGGCAACCCACTCCAGTACTCTTGCCTGGAAAATCCCATGGATGGAGGATCCTGGTAGGCTACAGTCCACAAGGTCACCAAGAGTCATACACAAATGAGCAACTTCACTTCACTTCACTTCACTTCCTCTTCTTATAAGGACTCAGGTCATATTGGATTAGGGCCCTCTGTCATGACCCCATCTGAAACTGATGACATCTGCAAAGGCAAAATTTCCAAAGAAGTTCACATTCACAGGTTCTGTAGTTAGGATTCCAATATATCTCATCATGGCAATTGTCTAGAAGGACAGAGGTATGCATGCATGCTAAGTTGCTTCAGTCATGTCTGACTCTTTGCAACCCTATGGACTATAGTCCGCTAGCCTCCTCTGTCCATTGCGATTGTCCAGGCAAGAATATTGGAGTGGGTTGCCATGCCCTTCACCAGGGTATCTTCCCCACCCAGGAATCAAACCAGCATTTCTTATGACTCCTGCATTGGCAGGAGGGTTCTTTACCACTAGTCCCACCTGGAGGGTGAAAGTGAATGTGAAGTCGCTCAGTTTTGTCTGACTCTTTTCGACCCCATGGACTATAACCTACCACACTCCTCTGTCCCTGGGATTTTCCAGGCAAGGGTACTGGAGTGGGTTGCCATTTGCTTCTCCAGAGAATCTTCCCGACCCAGGGATCAAACCCAGGTCTCCTGCATTGTAGGCAGACGCTTTACCGTCTGAGCCACCAGGGAAACCACCTGGGGGGTAGCTGTAATCAAATTACGCTTATTGAAAAGAAAATGAAGCACTTTCTCATGTTGCTTGTTGTGCCCACTCTTTGTTAGAGGAAGAAGAGGATTAATGTGGAATTGAGAAGAAATGCTTCTGAACCTCATAGCAAATAGAATCTGAGAAAATGAGCAAACAGCACCCTGGAGTGCTACAGGGAGTAGGATCTAGAAAGGGAGACTGGAATTTGAGTCAATGTGAAGATCAGTGGTTGGTATCTAACATTTACTGAGTGTTCACTGTGAGCCAGGCATGGTTTTAAGCATTTCAGGGGCATCATATCATTTAATCTTTCTCCATGAGTGTCTTCATTTTACAAAGAAACTCTGAAGCTCAGAGTTACACAATGGTCAATTTCTATGTTACTATGGAATATTCTAAGGTATGATTGAAGTAGCCCTTTATTTTTCTATTATTATTATTTATTTTTTATAATCTTCAATGAGATAAATTCCCAGAGCTCACAGAAGAAAGAGAAGATGGAAGGGAGGAAGACTTTACAACATCATCGTGTTCGTGGTGAGGCAGAGGCAAGTCTGAGTCACCTGAGGGCTAGGTTTAGGCGGTAAGAGTGTGCCCAAGGATACTGTTCAGAAATGGTATGGAGAATTGCCGACCTCAGGATACTGAATGAAAGTCTATGGGCTGTGGTTTTGTGTCTATCCCAGCTCTGACTGTGCCTCTGTACTTAGGGGTCTACCATCTTTGTTCAAGATTCCAGACAGAAACAAAGATGCCGAATTTTTGGTGCCTTTGTAAATTCTGTCTCTCTACTGGGAGTGAGATGGAGACTAGACCCAGATGTTCCTGCCAGGTTTGGAGGGAGTTCAGTGTTGAACAAAACACATTCCCTGCTTCATAAAAGGGTGCTCAGCTCAAGACTTGAGGCATCTTGGTACACGGAAATGAGAAACGAGCAATTTTAGGTCAGGCTTTGCTTTTATGCACTTTTGTCTGGGCACAACATCTCTGAGCATCAGTTTTTTCAGTCTCTGTCCTTTATTGGTCCTTTGCTCAGTCATAGAAAGCCCTCAAGATGCATCCAGATGTATGAGTGAGTGAGTGCTCAGTCGTGTCCAACTGTTTACGACCCCATGGACTGTAGCCCACCAGGCTCCTCTGTCCATGGAATTCTCCAGGCAAGAATACTGAGTGGGCTGCTGTTTCCTTTTCCAGGGGACCTTCCTGATCCAGGAATTGAGCCGATATCTCTTGTGTCTCCTGCACTGGCAGGTGGAATCTTTGCCAGAGTCACCTCAGAAGCCCATCCAGATGTATATTATTCCCTAAATCAATCTGAACCCCAAACCTGGTCCTCAAGTACTTCCATAGGCCAAAAATCAACCAGGAAAGGGAAGGAAGGATGAAAGTAGGATGCAGGTGGGAGGCGTACAGGTAAGGGTCCTGGCTCAGCTGTCACCTGCAGAACAGAAGCAAATTGTCACACCTTACTTTCCCTGCCTTCAGGTTGGAGCCTGGAGAGCTTGACTGAATTCAGTTCTCTCTATTAAAAAGTTGCTAGGTCATTTTCAAATTTCATTTTATTTTCTCATTTACACTTAGTTTGCAGTTGAGCTTGTTTGGGTTTTGCTGTCTCCTTTTTTTCTCCTGATTTTAGCTTTGTTACATTCAAGTAATACTTTTCTTTCAATCACCATTTTCTTCTTATTAGTGCTATTTTACATTGCTTGCTGAGGGCTGATTTTGTTACTCTCACTGCTGTTTTGTCTTCTTGGCAGCCCCCTGAGACATCTATTTACTACACTGTGTTCTCCAAGAAACTGTGCAGAGGCTGCCTAACAGACAATCTCCTGAGAGATTTTCTGTTACCCATTTTCAATGGGAAGCAGTTTCAGCCAGAACTGGGTAATTACCCAGTTTCATCGTAGCTGGGTAATACAAGCATCCAAATCATAAGGGGTGGGAGGATGTGAATTCTGAGCATTTATTTTGATCGAATCATGGGTATAACTTTCCCTCTTTCGGCTCCTGATGTGGATTAATGATTCAGAGGTCGTTGTGTGTGTGCTAAGTTGTTTCAGTCGTGCTGACTCTGTGCAACCATATGGACTGTAGCCTGCCAGGCTCCTCTGTCCATGGGCTTCTCCAAGCAGGAATGCTGGAGTGTGTTGCCATGTCCTTCTCCAGGGGATTTTCCCATCCCAGGGGTTGAACCTGGCTCTCTTATGTCTCCTGCATTGGCAGTCAGGTTCTTTACCACTAGCACCACCTGGGAAATACTCAGAGGTCATTACCTTAATATAAAAAGGTGTTCACGCTGGCAAGAGCTAGATAAGCTAGTAAGCATTTTGTGACTCTCACTGTGTGAAGTTGATGATCAATATATTCCCTGGTAAAGAATGAGAAATGATGCCATGTGTCCTGCCACTGTGTGACACCAAATGAGGTGCAATGTCAGTGGGCTTCATGTGACATGAAGCTGAGAATGGGTGTGTTGGCAGCCACCCAGAGTGCCTAGGAAATCTACAACCGTGGCTGGGATGAGTGGTTGCTCGTTACCACAGGGGGTTCATATGCAGGAAACTTGGTGTTTCTCTTTGTATCAGTCTGGGTCATAGTGATACCATTCACATAAATGAAAATGCTCCTTTTCTTTGTTTAAATTTTTGTTATTATAAAATATGCATAACATACAATTTACCATTTTAAGTATTTTAAGTGGCATTAAGTACACTTACTTGTGTTTCTGTCACCCCACTATTCATCTTCAGAATCTTTGAGAGATAAAATAACTGATATTTATTGAATGTGTGTATTTTTATATAATTTTAAAGGTTACACTCCATTTACAGTTATTACAAAATATTGGCTATATTCTTTGTGGCATATATCCTTGTAGCCTGTCTTACATCAATAGTTTATACCTCCCATTCCCCACTCCTATTTTGCCCCCCTGCCCTGGTATCTGTGAGTTTGATTCTTTTTTTGTTATATTTACTAGTTTCTTGTAAGTTTTAGATTCCACATGTAAGTGAGAAAGAGAAAGACAAGAGTTCCAGAGAATAGCAAGGAGAGATAAGAAGGTCTTCTTAAGTGAACAATGCAGAGAAGCAGAGGAAAACAAGAATGAGAAAAGGTAGAGATCTCTTTAAGAAAATTAGAGATACTCTAACCCTAAAAAGTAAGCCTAACCCCTAATCCCAACCCTAACTGTAACCCTTTAACCTTTGTCCATGCAAAGATAGACACAATAAAGGAAAGAAATAGCAAGACTTCAGAAGCATAAGAGATTAAGAAGAGGTGGCAAGAATACACAGAAGAACTATACAGAAAAGGTTGTAATGATCCAGATAACCACGATGGTGTGGTCATTCACATAGAACCAGACATTCTGAAGTGTGAACTCCAGTGGGCCTTAGGAAGCATTACTACTATGAACAAAGTTAGTGGAGGTGATGGAATTCCAGTTGAGCTATTTCAAATCCTAAACGATGATGCTGTGAAAGTGCTGACCTCAATATGTCCACAAATTTGGAAAACTCAGCAGTGGCCACAGGACTGGAAAAGGTCAGTTTTCATTCCAATCCAAAAGAAAGGCAATGCCAAAGAATGTTCAAACTGCCATACAATTGCACTCATTTCACATGCTAGCAAGGTAATGCTCAAAATCCTTCAAGCTAGACTTTAGTAGCACATGAACTGAGAACTTCCAGATGTACAAGCTACATGTAGAAAAGGCAGAGAAACCAGAGATCAAATTTCCAACATCCACTGTGTCATAGAAAACCAAGGGAATTAAAAAAAAAAATCTGCTTTTACTTCATTGACTAAGCTAAAATGTTTGACTGTGTGCTTTCCTGTGCTTAGTTGCTCAGTCATGTCCAAGTCTTTGTGACCCCATAGTCCATGGGGATTCTCTAGGCAAGAATACTGGAGTGGGTTGCCATGTCCTCCTCTAGAGAATCTTCCCAATCCAGTGATTGAACCAGGTCTCCCGCACTGCAGGCGGATTCTTTACCATCTTAGCCACCTGGGAAGCCTTTGACTGTGTGGCTCACAACAAAATGTGGAAAATTCTTAAAGAGATGTAAATATCAGATCACCTTATCTGTCTCCTGAGAAACCTGTATGCAGGCCAAGAAGCAACTGGACATGAAATGATGGACTGGTTAAAAATTGGGAAAGGAGCACATCAAGGCTGTATATTGTCACCCTTCTTATTTAACTTATATGCAGAGTACATCATGCGAAATGCTGGCTGGATGAATTACAAGCTGGAATTAATATTGCCGAGAGAAATATAAACAACCTCAGATATGCAGATGATAACACGTTAATGGCAGAAAGCGAAGAGGAACTAAAGAGCCTCTTGATGAGGGTGAAAGAAGAGAATGAAAAAGCATGCTTAAAACTCAACATCCGAAGAGCTAAGATCACCGCATCTGGTCCCATCTCTTCATGGCAAATTGAAGGGGAAAAAGTAGAAGCAGTGACAGATTTTATTTTCTTGGGCTCCAAAATCACCGCAGACACTGCCTGTAGCCACGAAATTAAAAGATGCTTGCTCCTTGGAAGAAAAACTATGACAAACCTAGCAGCATATTAAAAACCAGAGACATCACCTTGCTGACAAATGTCCATATAGTCCAAGCTATGGTTTTTCCAGTAGTCATGTATGGATGTGAGAACTGGACTATAAAGAAAGCTGAACACTGAAAGATTGATGCTTTTTTTTTTATATAAATTTATTTATTTTAGTTGGGGACTAATTACTTTACAATATTGTAATAGTTTTTGCCATACAATGACATGAATCAGCCATGGGTTTACATGTGTTCCCCTTCCTGGACCCCCCACCCACCTCCCTCCCCATCCCATCCCTCTGGGTCATCCCATTGCCCCGGCCCTGAGCCCTTGTCTCATGCATCAAACATGGAATGGTGTTCTGTTTCACATATGATAATATACATGTTTCAATGCTATTCTCCCAGAACGTCCCACCGTCACCTTCTCCCTCAGAGTCCATAAAATTGTTCTATGCATCTGTGTCTCTTATTCTGTCTCGCATATAGGGTTATCGTTACCATCTTTCAAATTCCATATATATGCATTAGTATACTGTATTGTTGTTTTTCTTTCTGGCTTACTTCACTCTGTATAATGGGCTCCAGTTTCATCCATCTCAGTAGAACCGATTCAAATGTATTTTTTTAATGGCTGAGTAATATTCCATTGTGTATATGTACCACAGCTTCCTTATCCATTCGTCTGCTGATGGACATCTAGGTTGCTTCCATGTCCTGGCTATTGTAAACAGTGCTGCGATGAACATTGGGGTACACACGTCTCTTTCAATTCTGGTTTCCTCGGTGTATATGCCCAGCAGTGGGATTGCTGGGTCATATGGCAGTTCTATTCCCAGTTTTTTAAGGAATCTCCACACTGTTCTCCATAGTGGCTGTACTAGTTTGCATTCCCACCAACAGTGTAAGAGGGTTCCCTTTTCTCCACACCCTCTCCAGCATTTATTGCTTGTAGACTTTTGGATAGCAGCCATTCTGACTGGTGTGAAATGATACCTCATTGTGGTTTTGATTTGAAACTATAAAACTCCTAGAGGAAAACATAGGCAAAACACTCTCCGACATAAATCACAGCAGGATCCTTCATGACCCACCTCCCAGAATATTGGAAATAAAAGCAAAAATAAACAAATGGGACCTAATTAAAATTAAAAGCTTTTGCACAACAAAGGAAACTATAAGCAAGGTGAAAAGACAGCCTTCAGAATGGGAGAAAATAATAGCAAACGAAGCAACAGGCAAACAATTAATCTCAAAAATATACAAGCAACTTCTGCAGCTGAATTCCAGAAAAATAAACGACCCAATCAAAAAATGGGCCAAAGAACTAAACAGACATTTCTCCAAAGAAGAAATACAGATGGCTAACAAACACATGAAAAGATGCTCAACATCACTCATTATTAGAGAAATGCAAATCAAAACCACAATGAGGTATCATTTCACACCAGATTGATGCTTTCAAATTGTGGTGCTGAAGAAGACTTGAGAGTCCCTTGGAGTGCAAGGAAAATCAACCTGTCAATCATAAAGGAAATCAACTCTGAATATTCATTGGAAAGCTTGATGTTGCAGCTGATTCTCCAATACTTTGGCTACCTGATGGGAAGAGTCAACTTATTGGCAAAGACTCTGATGCTGGAAAAGATTGAGAGCAGGAGGAGAAGGGGGTGACAGACAACGAGATGGTTAAATGCACCACAGACTCAATGGACATGAGTTTGAACAAACGCCAGGAGAGAGTGAAAGATAGGGAAGCCTGGTGTGCGGCAGTCCATTGGGTCACAAATGGTTGGACAGGGCTTAGTCACTGAACTGCAACATTAATGTAATGCTGTTTTAGTCTGCTTCTTGTAGTTTACTTAATGCTTCTATGGAGAAATGAGGCCTTCAGCTTCTTTGTCTGTTGCCTAGCTCACATCACTCACCTTTATTTTTAAAATATCACATCTTTTTCAATATGTGCTGAGGTGTACATTTTCACATTTTATAATTGTTGCCTGCCTTTTCCCATATTTTTAAAATGAAAATAAAAACAGGAACAATCCTAGTCACTGCTGGAATAAAAAGAAGCTTGACTCTACCAGAATACCTTGTGCAGTGTCTATAAGGGCCTTTTAAACTACATGTATCAGTTTTTCAGAGAACCAATTGACCTTGTATGACTGGAGATGCTTCCCCTCAAACACAGGTCTGCTCCTTCTGTTGAAGGTGGTGTTGGTCTTTCCAGATGTTGCTATAAATGGGACCCAGCATGCTTGCACACCCCACAAAAATTCAAGGGCACTGACAATGCTCCCAAGCCAGTACTTGTTCGGGAGGTGACAGAAGTACTATAAATATAAAAACATGCCAGTTTCTAAGGCAGCCTTCATTCCACATAGGAAGTATGTGGCCAGAATTTGATTTGATAAAAAATGAGTATCAGTTAGAAGCCAGCATTGACTCCTTGCTCCTTTAATGACTTCATCTAACATCTTCTTGTTGACCCACCCAGACGTGTCTTATCCTGTGTCCAGCTATCATTGGCTCTGCAAGTCCCCTAAGACTTTCCCTGCTCCAGTGTCTGCTCCCTTCAGGTGACCTACACTTGACCATTTTCTATCAGACGTTTCCTGAGGGCCATCCTGATGTGACTCTAACAGCCTGGGCTGAGCACTGCCACTTCATGAACTCCCTAAAGGACACACTCCTGTGGGTCATGTCCTCGCAGCCCAATGACTCTAAGAAGCTCCAGCACAGAGGCTGCCAGCAAATGCTGGGAGGAGCCCTTAGTGCCACAGGGAGGTACCCATGACCCCCAATCCAGGGCTTCTTCCAAGAGAGACTCCCCAGGAGGGAAGGGTGGGTGTCTCCCCATGTGTACAGAGGGATAGCTCACCTCTCCGACCTCAGGCTGGAGAAGGCAGAGGGCTCAGGACTGTGGAAGTCTCTGTAGGGCACTTGCCTCCTTCCTGAGAGTCTGTGTGATCCACATACAGGCAAGGAGGTGAGATCCTGCTCATGTCTCTCCCTCGAGAGTGGAGTCACTGTTACTGGGAAATCTACCCTCACCCTGATTTCACTGTGGCTGGTTAGAAAGCAGGGAAAACAAGCAAAACCAAAACCTGACTGTGCTCCAGAAGATACATGAAGCTTCATCTGTAGGTAGCACCTTCTAAAACCAGAAAAGTGGAAGTGTTAGTCACTCAGTTGTGTCTGACTCTTTGAGACTCCATGGACTGTAGCCCACCAGGCTCCTCCGTGGGCTTTCCCAAGCAAGAATACTGAAGTGGGTTTCCATTTCCTTCTTCAGGGGATCTTCCCGACCCTGGGATCAAACCCAGATATCCTGCATTGCAGGCAGATTCCTTACCATCTGAGCCACCAGGCTTATTATAGCACCTTCTAGGGATTGGAATTCTAATTCCAAATGAAATGGTCTCTATTTTAACTCATTACTGATGACTAACTTTCTTCATTTCAGACACAGTCTATAACAATAGATCCCTGCTCTGTGTTCTGAAGCAAATCCCCTAGCCTTTCCTCCCAACCCTGTGGGGCCAGGAGAGGCATTTTCCCCTAGAAAAGTGGGAGTATTCTGTCCCACTCTGTGCTTTCCTGAGTGCCCTCTCTTCTGGTCTGTTCTTGGGACTGCGATTTCCCTTCCTTACTCTGATCCTTACTCTGACACTCTGGGGCCTCACAGTGTGGCCCTGACCCAGACTCTTCTTTCCTCACCATCTTGTTTCCTACGCTTCAGCTGGGGAGAAGCAGGAAGTTCTACCCAGATTCCCGCTTGTCCTGAGAGTGCTCTGCCTCATTCCAAGTCTTGGCCTTTGCGTGGAGGTTCCCTTTACCGGAAATGCTCCTGTTTTCCTGGTGACAGTTTAAATTCCTCCTCGTGATTAAAGTCAGAAATCTGTGGCCTCTTTCTCCTCTGAGCATTGCCTGAGTTCCCAGCAAACGCATCTGTTGTGGTTCCCTCAAGTGTCAAGTCAGCGGCCATGTGATGCTAGTTTTGGTTCCTGCATCACTAGCCTGCATGTCCCTGAGCACACAGCTCTGTCTCATTGGTCTCTGCCTTGCGTGTTTCCTCACCAGTTACTCTTTGTAAATGTTGTGAGTGAAGTATTTACCACATTTCTGGCTGTACGCTGCTGCTATCTCATAAGATAACTTTCTTAAGTGATTCATAGAGTACAGAGATTATTGTAGCTTAACCAATGGTGGGGGACAGGGTTGATACAAATTTATTCTTGTTTTTAGTGCCAAATCACCGTGATGCTTAAAGGCAAGAACAGTCCCGCTAATCTTTGCAGAATGATTTTTTAGTTCACAAAAATGATTCATTCTAAGCCTAAAAAGTAGTATGTGAGATAAGCATATGGTTAATACATCCACAAGCAAATTTTTACAGCCCCTGGACATTGTGATGCACTTGAATCCTCTTGGAACAGGTTGAAATTTAAACTGCATTGATGATTTCTGAATTGCTGATATAGTAATATACCATAGTTCTATAGTTCACCTAATTTAATAGAATGAGATTTCAAAATCACATTCAAAATGGAGCAAAAGTCAAACTGACTTTTTTCATATTAATTAAATGATAACAGTGGGGAGTATGATTGTCCTTTTCATGAAACATACTAAAATTATACGTTATATTACATTCACCTAGCACAAAATGTCTTTAAAAAATAAATTGTAAGCACAAAACAACCTGAGGCATACACTTGCACAGCTTTAGTTGCATGTCTGCCTGTGCATGAGTGACGTCCTCGACAGCTTGCAATTCATGTTTACGAAATTATTCACTGTTTTAAAAGAATATAGCAGAAGGATGACTTCTTATGCCTAAATCACTTGTGCATGGTCCCCATTCTAGTGCGTTTTACACAACAGGATTTTATTAGTCGTAAACCATGGCTGATGGTCATGAGCACTGGGGTTAATGGGGGAAATAAAAATGAAGATGGGGCCTGAGAAGCTGAGCTATTGTGAGTGAATGTCCAGGAAACAGACACTCTAATAGCTTATTAGGTATCTAGGAGCCAACCGAACCTTCTAGATAGTCTGTGTAGAAAAGAATGTAGCTTTCCCAAACTGCATATATTTGGAATTAAAATTCCATTTGCTGCCAGTACCATTGTAAATGAAGGAGTAAATCTCCCGTGTAGGGTCTTAAAGGACCACTGCAATATTTCTACAAAAGAAATTAAAGGGTTTATTATACTCTCAGATGCTTGAGAGGGAGGCAGGGCATACCTCACTACACAGCAGCTACCTAGCTGTGGGGAGTGGAGAGAGAGAGGACCTCAGGCAAGTCTGGAGGAGAAAGGAAGGCTTGAGGGGATTTCATTGTTTCCTGGAATGTCTAAGTCACAGTCAGTGTGTGTGTGCGCTCAGTCACTAAATTGTGTTCAACTCTTTTGCGACTCCATGGACTGTAGCCTACCAGTCTCCTCTGTCTATGGGATTCTCTAAGCAAGAATCCTGGAATAAGTTGCCATTTCCTCCTCCAGGGAATCTTCCTGACCCAGGGATCCAACCTGCATCTCTTGCACCTCCTATATTAGCAGGCACATTCTTTACCACTACATCACCTGGGAAGCCCGAGGTTCCAGTCAGAGGAGGGCGAAAAGGAAATATTGTAGCAGGAACCAGCCTGAACATGCTGGCACACCGGTTTCCCTGGGTGGATACTCCAAGCCTGTTAGTGTTGAGACAGCAGAGAACTGGACATTTAAAACAATTTACAATCCAATCATCTTCACTCTTTATTCTCATTTTCAACCTTATTTTCCTTCCTCAAGGTGAGAGAAGCAAGACTTTGCTGTTACTCAGAAAAGTTCCAAAATGTTGAATCCTTAGTCTTCTGAAAGTTAGGGAGAGGAAACTGATTTCCTATTAGTTAATGATGATGCAGCACTGAAACACCAGACATCCAGCTGAGGTTTCTGTGGTGCTCACTGGGCTCATCAACACCCAGCTACGGGCATTTTTCAAACTCCTCAGTGCATTCATTATAGTTCAAGTGAAAAGAACACCATGTCTTTCTGTTTTTGTTCCTTCGGTCACCGTTTTTATTCTTGTTGTTGTCTTTAAGTCGCTAAGTTGTGTCCAACTCTTTGCGATCCTGTAGACTGCAGTATGCCAGGCTTCCCTGTCCTTCACTATCTCTTAGAGTTGGCTCAGAATTTTATTCTACCTTGCCTCGTTCTACAGACCGTTGGCCATGGAACCCTGGTGTAGTTTTTCATTATATATATAGCACCAATACATCTTCCCTCCTTGGCAGGGGTAGTCAGGGAGTCACTGTTAACCTCTGTTTTGTGCAAGAAACTGGAAGTTCATGGAGATTAAGAGATTTACCCAAGTCGGAATCACAAGAGGTCAGGAATTCTTAGCTCTTGTGACTTAAAAAAAAAAAAATTGTCCTCTCCATAAATTCATCGCTGCCTCACTAAGTTTATATGAATGGCAAACACGGGCAGAAAAAGCTCTTAGAGCCTCAGTACCTGGTCATCCATCCTACCTCCAGGGAGGGAGTCCAGGGGCAGCAGTGCTGAGGGTACTCACTGCCCTCAGTCTCCCTCTTTACTCTCCTGGGCTGAGGTAGGACTCTGTGGGCAGCTCATGTGGTCCCCCAGGGCTCTCCTAATGGGTGCAGCTTTGAAGCCGAGACACAGACCCCATGGGGCCTGTAAACCGCCTGCCAGTTTGCACAAGGATGACGGGCACTCAGTGATGGGACAGGCAGAGCTTGCACAGAAGCAACGAGACAGTGAGCTGCTCCTCTGTGCTTACTTGAACCTTCGAGAAACACATAGGGAACTGAAAATGCCATCCTTCTATCAGGACATCTACCACACTTGTATTACTTTTAATACATAGCATACTCAAAAACACAAACTAAAAGCTTCTTCAAGGCAGAAGAACGGGAGAGTTCTGTTTTTGAATATTCCTACAATATATGAGGTTAGTATTTAAAATGAGAAAAAAAAATTAGTTGAAGTATTGTTCTTAAAATCACCCTGTAAGCAGCTATAAAATTCTTTAAGAAAAATAGCTCAGGACAGAAATACAATAGAGACTGCACACATTCATGAATTTATCTGCCTCCTAACAAGCCCAACCTGTGAAGTGTGGAGCATTTTATATGTTAGAGGCGTAATTATAAATCGCTGAAATACTCACTTGATCATGCTGCAGTACATTTTTATTGCTTTACTTGAATGCTCACTTAAGATTTTTCTCTGAAATGTACTCAGAGCAGAGACAGTTATACAATAAAAGTGAGAAATTGGAAGAGCATAACACTGTCTTAGAAATAGTCCATATAGAAACCACTTACTCAGGCACAGCCTTTCCACATGTTTTATGTTCTGTGTCCACGGAGCTAGCCCAGGGCAGAACAGTAAGGCAGTCAAAGAAAGTGCCCTGTCATTTTCCTCTTACCAACTCAGACATCAACATTTTCTTCCACTCTTTCAGTGCCAGTTGCTCTCAGGTGAGAATAAAGGAGGTGAGACTGTAATCACTCCTAGGAAAACTCTTTCTCTGTCTCCCCCATCCTTTGCAGAGCCTTGCACGATGCCTGCTGGCAACTGTGGCCCAATAATATTGTTGGATGGATAAACGGATGAGAGACCCCGACTTAGAAGAATGCCACAACGGGTATTCCATTTCAGAAAGATTCTTCTTAAGATTGAAAAGTACTTGAGATTCACAGTAAATCAATATTTCAATGCCATGGTGGCTCCTTAGAAGGAATAGAACAGTTATTTTGAGAGACAGTGGCCATTTCTGGTATATTTCACCTCACACCTCATAGTTTGCTCTATGTTTATAAATTTCATGCCATTCATCATATCGTCCTTTTTTATAGTTTGTCTTCTATAGACCTTTAATCATTTGCACTACCTGTAGTAGTCAGGTGTCAGGTTTGAATCGTTAATTTTGTTATCTTGGGTTTTTTTTTTTTTTAGCATATTCATGAATGAGATAAATCTTTGCTTTTATTTGTTTGTAAAGAATATATTATACTACATTATACTATATTTGCATTTCTGAAATTTTTATAGCTAAGACATGATAAAAATAAAGGAATATCTCCTAACCTAAAACGGGGCATTTTCTTCTAACACTTTAGTCTAATGTCTGCGAAATAATCCAGAAGAAAAGTAATAATAAGCAATTTTCTTTACAAACTAGGAAACATCAGTGAATTCCTCCTTGCATTTCAGACAGTCAGACTGATTAAATTCATATTTAGGTGAGAAAGACTATGTCACTGAGACAATTAGGTGAGGTTATATAAGCACTGTATGGATGTGAGAGTTGGACTACAAAGAAAGCTGAGCACTGAAGAATTGATGCTTTTGAACTGTGGTGTTGGAGAAGACTCTTGAGAGTCCCTTGGACTGCAAGGAGATCCAACCAGTCCATCCTAAAGGAGATCAGTCCTGGGTGTTCATTGGAAGGACTGATGTTGGAGCTGAAACTCCAGTACTTTGGTCACCTGGTGTGAAGAGCTGACTCATTTGAAAAGACCCTGATGCTGGGGAGGATTAGGGGCAGGAGGAGAAGGCGATGACAGAGGATGAGATGGCTGGATGGTATCACCGACTCAATGGACGTGGGTTTAGGTAGACTCTGGCAGCTGGTGATGGACAGGGAGGCCTGGTGTCCTGAGGTTCATGGGGTCTCAAAGAGTCGGACACGACTGAGCAACTGAACTGAACTGATATAAGCACTTGTGCTTGGCTCAGGGCTTCATTTATGGGAAGCACTCCACAAGGGCACAGTGAGATGGTTACTTCTCTTGGTAGCTCCTATATATATGAATAAACTTTTTCCCTTGTTAATCGGTCTTTTGTCATTTTAATTTGCAGGCCCCTAATTACTAAACCTAAGCTGGCAGAGGAAAAGTCTGCTTCCTGACACTCGCAGTTGTTTGAAGAATAATGCCATCATTTCCTGTGACTATGAAATCGCAAGGTCACAGATTAACCTGCATACTTAGCAAGTATAAAACATACTCTGAGTTTAAAAATAAGATCATCAGAGCATACTGAAGTATTGATATAAACATTTTGAAATGATAAAGATCTGACTGTACAAATACCATAGTATGCCACACCATGCTCAGTTGCTTCAGTCATGTCTGACTCTTTAAGACCCCATGGACTGTAGCCTGCCAGGCTCCTCTGTCCATGGGATTCTCCAGGCAAGAATACTGGAGTGGGTTGCCATGTCCTCCTGCAGGGACCATCCTGACTCGGGGATCGAAACTGAGTCTCCGGCAATGCAGGCAGATTCTTTACTGCTGAGCCACCGGGGAAGCCCATAATAAACTAGAAAAAATGGTTAAATTTAGTGCTGGATGAAAGAGTGGCTTCTTCATTCTTTAAGCTTTTCTGTATTATTTGAATTTTCTAGCCAGTCACATCAGTGTCTATTACTTATTTTATATGTCACCAGGGATTTTCTGACTAGTGAGATCATAGACTATTTTTACTGTTATTTTCTATCAAAAAGCAATGTAATACATACTATTTTTTAAAAGGAAGCAAAGGAGAATTTCTAATCATGCATCAATAAAAAAAGAAAAGAGCAGAAATGTATAAAATAGCAGATCAATATGTTAAAATATATAAACATTGCCATAGTGACTTGAACTAAATAGATTATTTAGTTGCAGACATTTTCATACACATTCTCTAGTAAGTCTTCTGGGAGATAAACTTTAATCTTTCTATCCAGAACTTTGGAGTGTCTGACCCTTTGCCCTATTTGCTACATATTAACCTGCCATTTTCGTGGATGCCATAGAAGACAAGAGACTTCTGGGTCAGAGACAAAGTTCTCTATTTCCTACTTGGTTACTGATCAAGCACCGCAGGCAGCACGAGTGTCAGAATATCTGCCTTGGTTCTCCTTCACCCTGAGTCACACAGAGGCCATGTGTGTAAGCCCAGATGGATGTCGGCATGCGCAATGGGTTATATTGCAAGATCTCAGGGAATCAGAATCTTTTGGGAGATAAGCGTGCTTGCCCTTTGCTTTGGAAGAAGACATTATCTTACAAGGCTGTTTTCTATATAAACATCCTTGGAAAGAGACCTGGGAATAAATGGCAGTTGGTGCTTCTCTTTGTAGGATGTGCAGAAATGTGAGAAACCCGTGGCAAATTATCTTACCTCTGCTCTGACGCACTCACAGACTTTTACTTTTCTTATAAAATCGCAGTTATACATTGCAAATGACTTATTTTACATTTGCTTTAACTTAGTTTTCAAATATATGTTTCTTTATCCTGTTTTAAAATTAACTCCTCTTGTGTAAGAGTTAATTTTGCACTTATAGTATGAATCAATATGACCCTAATCATTCTGGTTTAACTGTATTGCTGACTCAGAATTAAAATGCTGAGAAAAAAAGCACCTCTATTTTATTATTAAAACTACCAAAACAGCTTTAAATGCACAATTAGTTTAAATACAGCTGTTTGATCTTGACATATTTTTAAACATATTTGGCTAAATCCTACTTAAGTTAACACTTCCTTTGAAAACAGAATTGTGACAAGCACTTTGAATGCATTATTATTTTTCTGCAGAAATAATAGCAAAATCTTGTGACAGTAGTATGTTTCTCATATAAACACAGTGTAGGATAAATCTAAATATTCTGATTTGAGAAGAAAATTTTGAATGGAGGAAATTTTTATTCCACTGCTGCAGGATTGTTTGTATGTTGAATGTTTAGTTGCTCAGCCGTGTCCAACTCTTTGCAATCCCATGGGCTGTAGCCCACCAGGCTCCTCTGTCCATGGGATTCTCCAGGCAAGAATACTGGAGTGGATGGCCATTTCCTACTCCACGGGGTCTTCTGGACTCAGGGATCAAACTCCTGTCTCTTGAGTCTCCTTAACTGGCAAGTGGATTCTTTGATTACTAGCGCCACCTTGGGACTCTTTTTCTTTTCTTTCTTTTTTTTCTGTTTTTGGACACAATATATAGCCATTTATTGTTTCAGGTCTATTTCTAAAATTTCATAAACAAAGGATAGATATAAAGTCATGAATTTTGAAGAAGCATAATTATAATAATAGAACATAAAGTACTTATCATTTTGAAAATAATTCATAGACAAGATTACCATCATTATCTATCTATCTGGCTCATTAACCCAAATAACATTGTTCCATTTTTAAGCCATCCATTAATAAAGGAAGAGAGAGGAAGAGAGAAAGGGAGAGAAAGAGGGAAAAGGAGGGAGGGAGAAAAGAGGAGAGAGAGAGAACCCTAACAGTATGTACATTCTTGTGACAGTAAGTATCGTAACTTTTCATGGACTGATTTTGAAAGACAGCTAAGGAGTGTCATATATATGTTAAAGGTTTGTAGAAATGTGATGGTTTTGAAATGCTGAAATTTCTAGCTTTACTTGTTAAAGATTTTCAGTATTTCTTGCAACTAAAGTAAAATTTGATAAAGAATAAGCTTTTAGGAAGTTTAAGAGATTTGTTTTAGAAAGTACTGATTTACAAATATGGTAGAGAAGAAAAATATTTCTTCAAGATATTCCAGTGGGAGAAGAATTCATAAATGATATTAATATCTCTGTGCCTCAGTATCATCTGTATAGCATATGGCATAGAACTGAACAATCTCAAGTTTCTTACATCTTTTTCATGCTCCTGTAGAAATAAGGAGTCCATAAGGGACTCCCTGATCCAAGTCACTCAGCAAGACCACCAGAGCCCAGTCCAGAAGCTAAGAGTATTATTTTGCTTCACCTACGGTCACAAAATACCACATTCAGATGGTTTAAACAGAAATCAGTGTTTTCACGCTTATAGTGGCTAGAAGTCCCAGACTAAGGTGTTGACAGGGTTGGTTTATTCTGAAATCTCTCTGCATGGCTAACAAATGGCTGCCTTCTTGTGTGCTCACAACCGTTTGTCTTTCTACTGCATGCAGGCTTCCCTGATCCCTCTCTGTGTTCAGACTTCCTCTTCTAGTAAGGACACAAGTCAGGTTGGATTAGGACTGATGCTAATGGCCTCATTTTACTGTTAGTCACATCTTTAATGACCCTTTATTCAAATACATTCACAGTCTGTGATACTGGGGGTTAGGATTTCAACCTATAAATTTGGGGGTGGCATGCAATTGGGCCCATTCCCTACCATTTGAAGTATTTTAATGTTGAACTAGACTCATGTTGGTATCACTTTAAGTCAACAGAACTTCTTAATGGAAATCTTCCTAAATTCTACACAAATCACCCAATTTACATATTACTATTTTCAATGTATACAGCAGGCCACTGGGTTAGTGCTATTATCCCAATAGTCTCAAAATGATCTACACTCAGAGTTAAATACTTCAATTCCTTTAATTTTACTTTGGTTTACTTTATTTAATTCCTTGAAGCTGCCAGTAGAATATGCACACCATCCAATACTCATTTGAGGCATTCCTTATAACACTAACTATATTTTATTCTTATAGGTTACTCTTGAAATATTGGAAGCTAGTTTATTTGTCAAAACTAAATTTGTGCCCATCTATCAAATAACATGTAGTTTTATTTGCAGTGTTCTGGCACTGTTTTCAATAACAATACATTGATTTTAAAAATACGGTCTTGATGTCACAGGAAATAATTTTTCCTGGCTTTTTTAAAATCTCTTTTCAACCTCTTTGTCCCCCTCCCAAACATGTTTCCAAATGTCTTCTAAAATGTTTTCTTCCTGATCATTTAGAAAGATTGGGAAAGAAAGAATATTGAGAAACTTGGCCTGTGCTTTTGCTGCACAGGAAGGGTGACTTGTCTTTCATCCTGGTGGTTTAGTTGCTAAATCATGTCCGAGTCTTGCGGTCCCATGGACTGTAGCCCATTAGGCTTCTCTGTCCATGTAATTTCCCAGGCAAGAATACTGAAGTGGGTTGCCATTTCCTTCTCTAAGGGATCTTCCTGACCCAGGGATTGAACCCACATTTCTTGTGCCTCCTGCATTGACAGGTGGGTTCTTTGGCACCCACTGGGAAGTCCATCTTTCATCCTAGATTAATATTTCAAACGTGAGAGAAAAAAACAGTAAAAACCTGTAACTTTAGCAATGTGTTTGAAAAATACTTGATTTCAGTGATATTTCTTTAATTCTTACATTGCAGTTTAAACAATACAGTGGTTAACAAAAACATGTCAATTAAAAGTAACATTTAGGACTTCATTTCACATACCTGCTTTGGCCCTGGTCTTTGGATTATTCCAGGCCCAGATGCTGTGGATTTCTGTGTGGTATAGCTGTGCTCTGCTATGGGGCAGCTAGGTTCCCTCTTGCTGCAGGAGAAGGTGGTGGGACCCATGGAGATGGCTGTCTCTTTTTGCTTTGTTCTTGTTTTGTTTTTTTCCTTGGTGACTTGCTTCTGCCAAGAGGCTGTAAACCAAAACTGAAAATATGGATTAAGTGTATACTTTTCCTGGACTTCCCAGGTGACTCAGTGGATAAAAGAATCCACCTGTAATGCAGGAGATGCGGGAGGTGCAGGTTTGATCCCTGGGTCAGGAAGATCCCCTGGAGAGGACATGGCAACCCACTCTAATATTCTTGTGTGGAAAATCTCATGGACAGAAGAGAGTGGAGGGCTACAATTCATGGGATCACAAAGAGTCAGACGTGCTGAAGCAACTGAACACACACACACACACATATTTTTCCCAACACATTGACCACAACCTGACATTTTCACGGCAGAATATATTATAGAAATGTCTGGAAAGAAAATGTTTTAAGTGTACTTTAGGTATCAGATGTTTGCTTAATCAAGCAGAAGCAGAGATTATTTTCTTATTTTCTGGAACATGTTGAGGTAAACGTATCTACACAAGGGAAAACTTTAGAGGTCCTCTGGTACAAAGCACCCTTCTTTGGATGAACTGAAGTCTCAATAATCAGTCCAGGTCACATATTTGACATCATGAACCATGTTACTGAATTTTCAGCTCACTTGATAAAACTAAAGTGAAAGGAGGATACTTTCCTCAATGTTATTCATGTATAAATAATGTAGTATTTTGCAGTTCATGAAGATACTAAAAATAATTAACAAGAACATTTGCTTTAAAGCTATTGAGTACAACTATTTCATGGTCCAATTATAGGAAATCATTTGAGTATACTTTCTTTTGTGGTCTGTGAGCGTCTGGAAATAACATGGACAAAGTATTATTATTTTGAACAATAATACTTATTGCTATTCCCACATTACTCATGAAGAAGCTGAGAGTTGGGAATGTAAAATGTTTTGTCTAAGACCTTCATAGTCCAGCAACTACAAAGGTCAGAATTAGAACTTGGGGATTCCTGTGCACCCTCTTAATCCCAACAACATCCCACCCTTTACCTCAGGGATGGCAAAATACAATTAACAGTGTGCTTGAATTATGGATGCCTGAATTCCTAGTGGCACAGAGTAGAGACAGTCTTCATTTATTTCTAATGCATTGAGACTTATTTCTATAAACAGTGCCTCTCACATCTTGAAATAAAGAATTGATAAAAATCTTTCTTAAGACACAAATACTTCAAACTTAAAATGATGAATGCATTATAGGCATCTTGAAGGTCATTCAACACAGAATTGTGATGACTCACATTACACCAGAGTCCTTGGCCCTGCAGGAGCCTCTTACCAATTCTTTTTCATGATTGTTTAGATGCCACTGACGTGATTGCTAAGCAAACTAAATGGGTACTTAGAAGCTTTTCAGAAATGTCATCAATTTCTAAATAAATTATTTTGGAAACACTATTATAGCATGTGAGTGGACCCCAAGCCACAGATTTCAGTCACTTTCATGCATAGTGAAAGAACATGCTTGTGGAAACCGAAAACTTTATCAAACAATGTTTGTTCTTAATTGTTGTTGCTGTTCAGTTGTTCAGTTGTGTCCTACTCTTTGCAACCCCATGGACTGCAGCACGCCAGGCTTCCCTGTCCTTTACCAACTCCTGGAGCTTGCTCAAACTCATGTCCATCAAATCAGTGATGCCATCCAACCATCTCATCCTCTGTCACCCCCTTCTTCTCCTGCCTTCAGTCTTTCCCAGCATCAGGGTCTTTTCTAATGAGTTGGCTCTTGGCATTAGGTTGCCAGAGTATTGGAGCTTCAGCATCAGTCCTTCCAATGAATATTCAGGACTGATTTCCTTTAGGATTAACTGGTTTGATCTCCTTGCAGTCCAAGAGACTCTCAAGAGTCTTATCCAAACCACAATTCAAAAGCATCAGTTCTTCAACACTCAGTCTTCTTTATGGTCCAACTCTCACATCTATACATGACCACTGGAAAAACCATAGCCTTGACTAGACAGACCTTTGTTGGTGAAGTGATGTCTCTGCTTTTTAATATGCTGTCTAGTTTTGTTATAGCTTTTCTTCCAAGGAGCAAGAGTCTTAACTTTATGGTTGCAGTCACCATCTGCAGTGATTTTGGAGCCCAAGAAAATAAAGTCTGTCATTGTTTCCACTGTTTCCCTCTCTATTTGCCATGAAGTGATGGGTCTGGATGCCATGATCTTCATTTTTTGAATGTTGAATTTTCAGCCAGCTTTTTAATTTTCCTCTTTCACATTCATCAAGAGGCTCTTTAGCTCCTCTTCATTTTCTGCCATAAGGGTAGTGTCATCTTCATATCTGAGGCCATTGATATTTCTCCCGGCAATCTTGATTCCAGCTTATGCTTAATCCAGTCAGCATTTCTCATTAGGTACTCTGCATATAAGTTAAATAAGCAGGGTGACAATATACAGCCTAGACGTACTCCTTTCCCAGTTTGGAACCAGTCCTTTGTTCCATGGCTGGTTCTAACTGTTGCTTCTTAACCTGCATACAGGTTTCTCAGGAGGCAAGTAAAGTGGTCTGGTATTCCCATCTCTTTAAGAATTTTTCAAAGTTTGTTGTGATCCATACAGTCAAAGGCTTTAGGGTAGTCAATGAAGCTGAATTAGATGTTTTTCTGGAATTATCTTGCTTTTTCTATGATCCAGCAGATGTGGGCAATTTGATCTCTGGTTCTTCTGTCTTCTCCAAATCCAACTTAAACATCTGGAAGTTCTCAGTTCACATACTGTTGAAGCCTAGCTTGGAGAATGTTGAGCATTACTTTGCTAGAGTGTGAAATGAGTGTAATTGTGCGATAATTTAAACATTCTTTGTCTTTGCCGTTCTTTGGGATTGGAATGAAAACTGACCTTTTCCAGTCCTGTGGCCACTGCTGAATTTTCCAAATTTGGTGGCATATTGACTGCAGCACTTTAATAGCATCATCTTTTAGGATTTGAAATAGCCCAGCTGGAATTCCATCACCTCAATAAAATATTTAATTGGAATGCCCTTAAGTTATTGAATATTGAGTCTATATCAAACTGAAGAGGTTCTGGTGATCAATATGGAAAACATTGTGCTGGCTTTTTAAAAAATTCTATGATAACTAACAGGATAATGCTATTAAGAAAATGGTTAGATGATAAACCTTTAAAATTCCTTACACTGACTCATAAAAATTCCAGGAGAGATAGTCTTGTTCCTACTGTACACATGGAAATACTGACTCCCTCAAGGTCACACAGGTAACAAGATGGAGAAGAGGTTTTGTTGAAGTCTGTTGCCACATGTTCACTCCACATAGCGTTGACTCACACACTATCAAATCTCTGAACCTACAGTAGGACTTCTGAGGAAGCACCAGTGGCTGATTTCTCTATGAGGATTTTCATCCTATTCCTTCAGTTCAGTTCAGTTCAGTCGCTCAGTCATGTCCGACCCTTTGTGACACCATGGACTGTATCAGGCCAGGCCTCCCTCTCCATCATTAACTCCTGGAGTTAACTCAAACTCATATCCAGTGAGTCGGTGATGCCATCCAACCGTCTCATCCTCTATCATCCCCTTCTCCTTCCACCTTCAATCTTTCCCAGCATCAAGGTCTTTTCCAGTGAGTCAGTTCTTTGTATCAGGTGGCCAAAGTATGAGTTTCAGTTTCAGTATCAGTCCTTCCAATGAATATTCAGGACTGATTTCCTTTAGGATGGACTGGTTGGATCTCCTTGCAGTCCAAGGAACTCTCAAGAGTCTTCTCCAACACCACAGTTCAAAAGCATCAATTCTTCGGCGCTCAGCTTTCTTCATAGTCCAACTCTCACATCCACACATGACCACTGGAAAATCCATAGCCTTGGCTAGATGGACCTTTGTTGACAAAGTGATGTCTCTCCTTTTCAATATGCAGTGTAGGTTGGTTATAACTTTTCTTCCAAGGAGCAAGCGTCTTTTAATTTCATGGCTGTAGTCACCATCTGCAGTGATTTTGGAGCCCTCCCAAATAAAGTCTGACACTGTTTCCACTGTTTCCCCATCTATTTGCCATGAGGTGATGGGACTGGCGGCCATGATCTTAGTTTTCTGAATGTTGAGTTATAAGGCAACTTTTTCAACTCCTCTTTCACTTTCATCAGGGGGCTCTTTAGTTCTTCTTCACTTTCTGCCGTAAGGGTGGTGTCATTTGCATATCTGAGGCTATTGCTATTTCTCCCGGCAATCTTGATTCCAGCTTATGCTTCATCCAGTCCAGCATTTCTCATTAGGTACTCTGCATATAAGTTAAATAAGCAGGGTGACAATATACAGCTCTGACGTACTCCTTTCATGATTTGGAATCAGTCTGTTATTCCATGTCTAGTTCTAACTGTTGCTTCTTGACCTGCATGCAGGTCAGATGGTCTGGTACTCCCATCTCTTGAAGGATTCTCCCGAGTTTGTTGTGGTTCACACAGTCAAAGGCTTTGGCATAGTCAATAAAGTAGAAGTATATTTTTTTTCTGGAACTCTCTTGGTTTTTTGATGATCCAGTGGATGTTGGCAATTTGATCTCTGGTTCCTCTGCCTTTTCTAAATCCAGCTTGAACATCTGGAAGTTCATGGTTCACGTACTGTTGAAGCCTGGCTTGGAGAATTTTGAGCATTACTTTACTAGCATGTGACGAGTGCAATTGTGAGGTAGTTTAAGCCTTCTTTGCAATTGGGATTGGAATGAAAACTGACCTTTTCCAGTCCTGTGGCCACTGCTGAGTTTTCCAAATTTGCTGGCATTTTGAGTGCAGCACTTTCACAGCATCATCGTTTAGGATTTGAAATAGCTCAACTGGAATTCCATCACCTCCACTAGCTTTGTTCATAGTGATACCTCCTAAGGCCCACTTGACTTCGCATTCCAGGGTGTCTCACTCTAGGTCAGTGAACATACCATCGTGATTATCTGGGTCATGAAGATATTTTTTGTATAGTTCTTCTGTGTATTCTTGCCACTTCTTCTTAAGATCTTCTGCTTCTGTTAGGTCCATACCATTTCTGTCCTTTATTGTGCTCATCTTTGCATGAAATGTTCCCTTGGTATCTCTAATTTTCTTGAAGAGATCTCTAGTCTTTCCCATTCTATTGTTTTCCTCTATTTCTTTGCATTAATTGCAGAAGAAGGCTTTCTTATCTCTCCTTGCTTTTCTTTGGAACTCTGCATTCAAATGGGTATATCTTTCCTTTTCTCCGTTGCCTTTCGCTTCTCTTCTTTTCATAGCTGTTTGTAAGGCCTACTCAGACAACCATTTTTCCTTTCTGCGTTTCTTTTCCTGGGGATGGTCTTGGTCACTGCCTCCTATACAGTGTCATGAACCTCCATCCATAGTTCTTCAGCACTCTGTCTATCAGATCTGATCCCTTGAAACTATTTGTCACATCCACTGTATAGTCGTAAGGGATTTGAGTTTGGTCATACCTGAATGGTCTAGTGGTTTTCCCTACTTTCTTCAATTTAAGCCTGAATTTGGCAATAAGGAGTTCATGTTCTGAGCCACAGTCAGCTCCCAGTCTTGTTTTTGCTGACTGAATAGAGCTTCTCCATCTTTGGCTGTAAAGAATATAATAAGTCTGATTTCAGTATTGACCATCTGGTGATGTCCATGTGTAGAGTCTTCTCTTGTGTTGTTGGAAGAGGGTGTTTGCTATGACCAGTGCGTTCTCTTGGCAAAACTCTGTTAGTCTTTGCCCTGCTTCATTCTGTACTCCAAGGCCAAATTTGCCTGTTACTCCAGGTATCTCTTGACTTCCTACTTTTGCATTCTAGTCCCTTATAATGAAAAGGACATCTTTTTTGGATGTTAGTACTAGAAGGTCTTGTAGGTCTTCATAGAACCATTCAACTTCAGTTCCTCAGCATTATTGGTCAGGGCATAGACTTGGATTACTGTGATATTGAATGGTGTGCCTTGGAAATGAACAGAGATCATTCTGTCGTTTCTGATATTGCATCCAAGTACTGCCTTTTGGACTCTTTTGTTGACTATGATGGCTACTCTATTTCTTCTAAGGGATTCTTCCCCACAGTAGTAGATATAATGGTCATCTGAGTTAAATTCACCTGTTCCTGTCCATTTTAGTTCACTGATTCTTAAAATGTCAATGTTCACTCTTGCCATCTCCTGTTTGACCACTTCCAATTTGCCTTAATTCATGGACTTAACATTCCAGGTTCTTATGCAATATTGCTCTTTACAGCATCAGACTTTACTACCATCACCAGTCACATCCACAACTGGATGTTGTTTTTGCTTTGGCTCCATCTTTTTATTCTTTCTGGAGTTATTTCTCCACTGATCTCCAGTAGCATATTGGGCACCTAATGACCTGGGGAGTTCATCTTTCAGTGTCCTATCTTTTTGCCTTTTCATACTATTCATGGGGTTTTCAAGGCAAGAATACTGAAGTGGTTTGCCACTGCCTTCTCCAGTGGACCACATTTTGTCAGAACTGTCCACTATGACCCATCCATCTTAGGTGGCCCTATATGGCATGGCTCATAGTTTCACTGAGTTAGACAAGGCTGTGGGCCATGTGATCAGATTGGTTAGTTTTCTGTGATTGTGGTTTTAAGTCTGTCTGCCCTCTGATGGAGAAGGATAAGAGGCTTATGGAAGCTTCCTGATGGGAGAGACTGACTGAAGGGGAAACTGGGTCTTGTTCTATTGCGCAGGGTTATGCTGAGTAAATCTTTAATCCAATTTTCTGTTGAAGGTTGGGGCTGTGTCCCCTCCCTGTTATTTGACCTGAGGCCAAACCATGGTGGAGGTAATGAAGATAATGGCGATGAATGCTACACTCAGTGCCCCCAACCCTACAGCCACTGCCAACACACGCTCTGCCAGAGACTCCTGGACACTCATGGGCAAGTCTGGGTCAGTCTCTTGTGGGGTCACTGCTCCTTTCTCCTGGGTCCTGGTGCACACAAGGTTCTGTTTGTGCCCACCCAGAGTCTGTTTCCCCAGTCCTATGTAAGTTCTGGCAGCTCTGTGGTGGGTTAATAGCGACCTACTTCAAGAGGGCTTATGCCATACCCAGGTCTACTGCACCCAGAGCCCCTGCCCCTGCAGCAGTCTGCTGCTGACCCATACCTCCACAGGAGACACTCAAACACAGTTCTGTCTCAGTCTCTGTGGGGTCTCTGGGTCCTGGTGTGCACAAGGTATGTTTGTGCCCTCTGAGCGTCTCTGGTGGTTATGGGGTTTGATTCTAAATGTAATTTCACCCCTCCTACTGTCTTGCTGGGGCTTCTCTTTTGTCTTGGGACATGGGATGTCTCCTCAAAGTTGCTCCAGGACTGCACGGCCACCGCTCCAGTGGCTGGTAGCTCAGCCTGTAAAGAATCTTATTCTTAGAAGCTTCATTTTTTTTACTTGTTAGAACAAGGCAAGAGTAGGCCTTTGTTCCTGACATTCTGTGCTCAGCCTGTACATTTATGTCTGTTCTGGAAACACACAAGCAAAATTATATATAGATTATGCCACATTTAAAAAAGAATAAATGTCAGCTTAGTAAGAAATATGAGATCATTTCAGTAATAAACCCCAGATGTCAGAGTAGGGTGTTACTAGAGATACGTTCTACTCCAAATTAATTTCACTTAAATTTCTGTATCTTAAAGAAATGTATCATTTATTTATTTGCAAAGGAACTATTGGTAGTTCTATATAAGACAAAATAATGTAACTTCCTAAAATTAGAATGATTTAAGATAATCACATGGGTAGAGTTATGTATGTGCTGTGCTTAGTCACTCAGTCATGTCTGACTCTTTGTGACCATAGCTCACCAGGCTCCTTTGTCCATAAAATTCTTCAGGCAAGAATATTGGAGTGGGTTGCCATGCCCTCCTCCTGGGGATCTTCCCAAACCAGGGATTGAACCCACGTCTCCTGCGTTGCAGGCAGATTCTTTACCATCTGAGCCACCAGGGAAGCCCATGAATACTGGAGTGTGTAGCCTATCCCTTCTCCGGGGGATCTTCCAGACCCAGGAATCGAATCAAGGTCTCCTGCATTGGAGGCAGATTCTTTACCAGCTGAGCTACCAGGGAAGCCCACATGTATGTATACATACATACATACAATCCAAATGTTGATTAAGATTAAAATCACGTATAGTGAATGTTTTGTATGCAGATCTCAGAAATTGTAAACAGTAAGTTCTTAAGCTCCTCTATTCATAGAGTATTAGCATTGATTATTCTCACTTGAAGTATTTCTCAAAGAGTATTCTGTCTTAAATTTCAATAAAACAAAAAGAGAAATCCCTTTTATTGTAGAGTATTATCATCATACCAATGTGAAATACAGTTTGTATTCAATAAACAGAGTACTTCAGAAAGAATTAATAATTATAAGAAAAATTTTAAAAAATTAAATACCATTCCTAGGAAATAATTTCATTTCCTAGCTATGCTAAAATAAATATCAACTTTACTTCTTAGCAACTTTACTTTCACTTTTCACTTGCGTGCATTGGAGAAGGAAATGGCAACCCACTCCAGTCTTCTTGCCTGGAGAATCCCAGGGATGGGGGAGCCCGGTGGGCTGCCGTCTATGGGGTCGCACAGAGTCGTACACGACTGAAGCAACTTAGCTTTACTTCTTAGCTTGAATTATACTGTTGGAATTACAGTGAATGTAGAAAGTGATGTTCCTTTCCAGTTTACCTGGATGTCATAGATATTATGGAGTAGGAAATGGCAACCTACTCCAGGATTCTTGCCTGGAAAATTTTATGGACTGAAGAGCCTGGTGGGCTACAGTCCATGGAGTCACAAAGAGTTGTACACGACTGAGCACACACATGCAAGTGCTTGGATATTGAACCTCAGATAAAATATTAAGAATAGCTTGCAGAGTCTGACAGATGAGCTGTCTCTGCCAGATGCAACAATAATAACCCAATATCAGCCATGGCCATAGTCCTCACAACCATGATTTCTGGAGCGCTTACCTATAGGTAGGCAGTGAGTGGCTTACATTTCAGACATTTTTCTCAATTAGTACTCCAAACTTTTGAGTACATTTTATCAAACTGGTTTTGTAGACAAAAGAACTGAGACTTGCAACAGACAATATCAGCTTAGTACCTCATCCCAGGCAGTGGTGAAGCTGAGAAAATGCTGCTTCTACACATATCAGCCTGGGGTCCAGTATAAAGTTGGGGAGTGGATGTTCTTGAGTTCTTCTTTGGAGTAGAGAGGTGGTAAAAAGGGTTTACCTGATCTTGGCGTAGCAGTTGTTAACATTTGAAAGAAAAGATGATATAGGTCAAAGATTTTACTTTCATTGAACAAGATAAATAATCAAGTGACCTTATGGTGGCATTTCATTCATTAGCCAAGAAGCAGCACCACAACCTCTGGAATGAGCATTTCATTACATTTGAGTCTTCTCTGTTCTTATTTCCATTTGTTTATACCAAGGAAATCTCCCTGGTGGTGACAGTTCACAAACTTGATTACCAGTTTGGCTTGGTTTGATCTGGTTGTTAAACCTGACCCAGCATTTTGCAAAGCTAAATAACTAGGCAGACACCATTCCTGGTTGATTTAAGGAGTCTTGCTTTTTGGTGGCATGAATATATCTGGCTGTTTGTATTAACTGCATGGCAGGTTAGGTGGGTTTGTCCCTCTACTTCAAGTGAGCATGAGAAAGCATCAACCTCTTTTTGTTCCCTGAGTTTATTATTATTAAATGGAGGTCTGTTGCGTGACATCTTTGATTTCTGAATAATGAAATTTTGTGAGATCAAAGAGTGCAGAATTTGAAGATAGCCCACGCCAAAATAACTCTACGTTTTATGTTTTGACTATGGGTTCCAAAAAATTGGTGGAATTTAGATAGCTTTAACATTTGACAGTAGATTTCAAAAGAGACACATATACCTAAGAGACCTTACTCTTTGTTTTCAGAGCTTAAACTGGTCAGGTCCTTAGATGGGACAGCGTTTTCTGTTAAGATGCTGTGTTATGCTTAGGAGTGCCTTAGGTGGTTATGGCTTTCCTGGAGCATAGACTACCTGGGAAAATTGGTTAAGAATATCATGAAGAATCAATTTTAAAAAGAGATATAGAGTTTTAAGCACAGAAACTGGGCCTTGTGACTCTAAAATGCTCAAGGTGGAAAGAGCTGGTAAAAGTCCTGGTTCATAGGAGGCTATAGCAGGTCCCAGGGCTCAGGTGGAGAGAAAGAGGAACCCTGCAATTGGATAACCAAACCAAACTTGGGTCCACTTGCCCACATGCAGTAAAGCCAATCTACTGACATTGAGTTGTGGTGAACGAAAGTAAAGCATTAATTGCAGTGTGCCAAGCAAGGAGTCCCAGTAGGTAATGCTTAAGGAGTGATTAATATTATATATATGGAGTCTAGAAAGATGGTACTGATGAAATTATTTGCAGGGCAGCAGTGGAGACAGACATAGAGAACAGACTTATGGACACAGTGGAGATGGAAGGAAGGAGAGGGTGGGATGCTTGGAGAGAGTAACATGCAAACATATATTAACACATATAAAATAGATAGACAATGAGAATTTGCTGCATGACTCAGAGAACTCAAACCATGTTGATGTTTGGCAGAAACCAACACAATACTGTAAACCAATTATACTTCAATTGAAAATAAATATATATGTATTTTTTAAAAGACCCAAACTCCCCAGTGGCTTTCAGGGGAAGATTTTTAAAGACAGGTAAGGAAAGGGAGTTGTGAAGTAAGTGATAAGCTCATGGACATTCTTCTGACTGGTTGGTGATGAGATAATCAGGAGTCAACATCATCAACCTTCTGATTCCAACCACTCTGGGGTCTATGTGCTTATGGGCAGCATACAGTTAACTTCTTCCACCTGGTGGAGGTTTTTGTATTTTCAAAACAGCTCAAAGGACACGGCTCAAAATAATATCTATAGCCCTTGAGCAGGTACTAAAGGTCTTTAACTTTAATGGCTAAACTTATTATTTTGCTTTATTTAACGGTTTTTCTTTTTTTCTTTTTTTTTGCATTTTCTCACTTCTATGATTAAATTTACTCTTTGGAATTTGGGGAAGGCCTAGGAAGCTAAAGTTTTTCTATAGATAGGAGACAAGTGGAGGGCATGGTGCAGGGGAGTCTCTTCCAGGAAGGTCCGATGTGATCCTGCTTGATTTCACATGATTTCTCCTTGAAGGCAGAGACAAAAGGAATTCTTTACAGATGACTTGTGATGGTCTTTCAGATTGTCATGAAACTTCAGGGCAGAGATTGATGTACAGTTGTTAATGTACCAAGATTGGCAAGATGGCAGAGGCGAGAGGGAAGTAGATTCTATAATAGGAGGCAGCTAGATTCATTTCATCTGAACCCCACCCATCCTTTTTTAAAGTACAGTAAACTCTGGGGCTTCCCTGGGGGCTTAGTGGTAAAGAATTCTCTTGCAATCCAGGAGCCGCAGGAAATGCAGGTTTGATCTCTGGGTTGGGAAGATCCTTTGGAGAAGGAAATGACAACCCACTCCAGTATTCTTGTCTGTAGAGTCACATGGACAGAGGAGCCTATAGGGGCTACAGTCCCTGGGGTCGCAAAGAGTCAGACACCACTGAAGCGACTTAGCATGAGCTCACGCACAGTAAACTCTGGGCTTCCCAGGTGGGAAGCCTAGGAAGTGGTAAAGAATCCACGTGCCAAGCAGGAGAAGTGGATTTACTCCCTGGGTCAGGAAGATCCCCTGAAGAAGGAAATGGCAACCCACTTCAGTATTCTTGCCTGGGAAATCCCATGGACAGAGGAGCCTGGCGGACTACAGTCCATGGCGTTGCAAAGAGCCAAATACAACTAAGTGACTAAACAGCAGAACAGTAAACACTATTAAAGAGAGGTTTGCCGGGATGACTGGAGAAGTTGCATTGGAATGCACTTCCTGTGTGTTGGAGTTTGTGCTGTGTTTATGCAAGCTTTCTCGCCTACATGTAAGTCTTTTTAAAATGAATAAGTTATTAGTAATGTATCTATAATTGATGTATATGTATATAACAACATCATCCATGTTTTGGTTTCCCTACTTTCTGATATTTACACTAAAAAGAACACCAAGAAAAACAAGTCATACTCCTTATAACAAGTTTCTTTGCTCTCATGCTGACCTCTTCGATCATGAAGCCAGATGCCCACGGTTGAGAAGTCACACTTCTTATCTTGTGGCAGGTGGTGTTGGTGTGTTTCCCCAAGCACCTCCCAAATGCTGATAACCTGGGGCAGCCTGACAAAGCACAGTGAACACAGATCAAAATTTGAATCCCCACGATCTTGTCCTGGCCACAGTGGAGAATAGCTGTCCTGCCTGCACAGACTTTTCATTTTCTTAGGCTTGAGTTTTGCATTGGCGGTTCAGCAGTAAAGAATCTGCCTACATTGCAGGAGATGCAGGTTTAATCCCTGGGTTGGGAAGATCCCCTGGAGGAGGGCATGGCAACCCACTCCAGTATTCTTGCTTGGGAAATCCCATGGATAGAGGAGCCTGGCAGGCTATAGTCCCTGGGGTTGCAAAGAGTCGGAAATGTCTAAGTAACTAACATTTTTGCATTTATAAGTTAAGGGTTTTGAACTAGAACACTGGTCAGATCCACACCCCCCACCCCCACCTCTCAAGTTTTAGGGTCTAGGATTCTTTTTGTACATCCTGCAAGCTGGCATTGTGCTTGTTTGTCCTGGAAGTGAGGTTGTGTGTCTTGACTACTTGGAGATTAAGAAATGATTTAGGTGGGGGCTGAGCAACTTTCTGAAAGCAAGTCTTCGAAAGCAGCAGGTTTATAGCCAGTTTAATGGTGCCATTGAAGCTTAAACTACCCTACAAATAAGGAAAGTTTAGATGATGATGACTAATCCAGGCATTGAAGAGAGATTGTCACATGCCTCAAATGTTAGCAGAGCTGCTCTAAAGCAGCCATGAATTTGCATACTAACAAAGGGAAGAATTGTTTGCAAATTATTAGCCTGTGAGGTGAGAGCAGGAAGATGGTATTATGCAGACACATTGATTCCTTTCCCCGTTTTCTCTCAGGGTTTTCCAGGAAACACAAATGCAGACAGCGTGGTACACTACAGACTCCAACCTACCTTCGAAGCCAGGTTCCTGCGCTTCCTCCCCTTAACCTGGAACCCCAAAGGCAGGATTGGGATGCGGATTGAAGTGTATGGATGTGCCTACAGTAAGTGGTGTTTATTCCTCAAATGAAGTTTTTGATGGATGTTGTGCTCTAAACACCAAATTGAAAACGGAACTTGACTTTTTCAGCCTTTTAAATATTTGTGCAGGCAGAACTGGTTTTATGGAAAGTCTTGATAATATTTTAAGGTTGAATTCAGAGGAGGACCCGAAATGAGCCTTAAACTCTTAGATTCTCCGAGGTTAGCCAATGTTATATAGTGGGCACTTCATGAAATGAACAAAGCTCAAATCAAGAACAATTATATTTATTGTGATTGATGGTTCTGTCTTCTGACGCTGAAATGATCCTCCTGTGGGAACACAGGTGAGAACAGATGTCCCTGTGTTCCCTGGTCCCCATGGTGACTCACTTTTCTCTCTACGTGCGTCGCTGTGGAAACTTCTTTTGAACATCATTTATATTTTATGTCTTCCGGCTTTTCCCCACTAACAATAAAAGTAAAGATGCTGGCAGTCAATCTGAGCATAAAGACAAGCATAAAAGCATTCCATGAAATACATGGGGGATCAAATCTACAGCTGCCATTTTGAAGGTCTAGAATATACTGGTATTTCGTAAGTGAACACAAAAATGAAAAAAATAATTTAAAATATAATCTAGAAAACTGGAAGAGGGACCCGAAGAATAAGTTGGCTGGGAACATCTTGGGGTTTTTGTCACACTTCTTTCTGTCCCTGATCAAAGGATTAACTTTGTAGAGAAGTGTAACCATAAGATATACCATACACAGGATATTTAATATGTCAGATCCTACCTCCTGCAGACATTTTCTCATTCAATTTGCACTCTAACCAAATGAATTCAGTATAGTAGTAACCTCACTGCTTCAGAAAAGAAAGAAATCAAACCTTTGAGAAATTAGATATTTGCGAGAGCTATTACATATTGGATCTAAGATTTAAAACTTTTTTCCTCATTTTGTATTCACGACTACCATACTATTCAGACATTGATTTCTTTATTCCCTCACTTGTCATATATGAATTTATTTATCTGCAGAGAACTGGATTATACATGGAGGATGCTTCTGAGATTATTTATTTCTTTGTCAGGAGTTTATGAGAAGTCATAAAACTGTACAAAGCAAATATAATATATTGTAACATGATCATGGGGCATGGGGAATAGAGGGGTTGGGTTGGAAAAGGAACTTTTTGACATTCGGTTTTTAAAGTAAAGGTCGTGGGCAGTGAGACGGGGGTGGGGATGGTGCTTGTAAGAGAAAATGACATACATAAACTGGGGGAGCAGGAATTTAGTGTTCTTGTGGTGTAGGGATGGACGTGGGCATGAGTTGTTGAACAGCGGAGATATCAGTTCCACTTTGATAACCCCCCACAGACAATGGGTGGTTCTGGAGCTGAGGCTCACCCAAACCACCCATCCCACATTCAAGGGTCACCTTCAGCCTCTGTTTCATACCCCTTCCTAATGGCAAGTTCTACTCCGGCTCTGCTTCCTAACCCCGCCTTAGCTCTCTAGTGTTTATGCGTCCATGGACCATTCAGCATAGATGGTGCTGGGTTGCCATCAACCTATTTTCCCTCTTTCTGTTGATGATTTCCTTCCATCCTTTTGGTTGTGGGGTCTGTCAGTGTGCTCACTGCTGTGATGTCTAAGATGCCTGATCTTTAGAGTTTCTCTTTGATCCCATGAAATTAATGTCTCCTTCTCCCATTACTCTGGAAGCAGCTTCAGGTTTACTGACTTCAAAGCATAAAATGCTCTTTGATGGGGATTTGCCATTAGCTAGATGTTCTTGGTGAGGAGATACTACTCCAGTTTCTTGGGTTACCGGTCAGTACCAGGAATATCAAAGCTGCGTGTCTGGTGCCTGGAAGGGCCAGTTGACTGTACAGCTGTCATGGAACCTGCGTGCATCCTAAATTCAGCAAATATGAACTGCTGGGCACAAGGGACTCCTAGCATAAAAATGCAAACAGGAAATAATCATCACTTATAAAACAATACAAAATATATTTCTCATATTAGTGGCTCCATTTTGTCTTCATTCTTATTATTAATAATGATTCAAGTGTAGCACTTTGCATTTTTATTTTTGGGAGTAATTTAATGTGATTTGGTTTATAGCTCAGAGTGATAATTATTATCTTTTTTTCATGTATACTTCCTCTGCCCTGTTGTTAGTGAGAGAATGTCCAGATTGCTTATCTCTTTTCAGTTTCATCTTTTTACATTCCATTTACAATGATATTTACTATTCCTATAAACACTGCATATTTTCGTGGCTTCTTGGCTTGGCATATATATTTTCACTAACTGAAAAGCCCTTCCCCCATTTCTAGAGTAAAAGTGGAACGTGTCAGGTCTTCTTAGAGTCCCTACTGACCTACACACCAAGACCAGGGTCTGGCACGGGATTCTTCATTTTCCCCTGCCCCTCCCCTCTCTAGCATTCCCATCCATTCAAAATTAACATTTCCTATGTACTTGTTCTAAGCTCTATATTCTACCCAAAATTGGTCTCTGTGCTTTCATTATAAGTTTTCAGCAACAGTCATAAGTTTTCAACAACGTTTACATACAGTCTGATCAATTCCAAGTTGATATCCTTCACACAGGTCTCTGAAGCCCCAGATATCTGGATAATTCTCTGCAGTTTCACCATCATTTCTGTAATGAGGCTGTTAGTCATCTTTTGAGTCTTTTCTGTCAGTTACTTTGACTCCACATGTTCATATTCAGAGTCATTCTCAAGTGTTCCCTTGTCATATTGCGTTGTATTGGCCCCACAGTTGTAATGTAATTTTATATTCATCACTGTGTTTATTGTTGGAGTGAGAGAGAGAAGAAAGGAAGAGAGGAAAGAAAGGGAAAAGAAATGAGGTACATAGTTCATGAATTCAGAAATGTAGACTAGATAGGCACAGAATGGGGACCACCATTGGGGTCTACAGTCATCCATGTGGCACTTCCGTCCTGTGTCAAATCATACATTGAAAATCAAATGGGTTAAGAGGGAAGAGAAGAAGGGGCGAGAACATGTACTTGCCTGTTTTAAAACCTTGTGTTTATTTTACTTAAAAAAAATATGTTGATTGTTGCAGTGAAAAATGTTCTATGTAACATCCGCACCATGTGTCAATGTTTATAAACCTATTCTTAATGTTTTATAAAAATAAAGAATGTCTATTTTGTAATGTTTAGGGAGAATGTTGAGAGAAAAGTCTGCATATGGAACCTCCTTCTGTTAAGCACTGGTTCTACTCGAAGTAGATTTCAGTTTAGAAAATACACTAATAGGAACAGAGGAACATAGGATGAAAGGATAAGTAGTCACCGTGACAAATAAAAACTCTGGAAGTTAATAATGATCTTTAGTCATGTGAGAGAATGCTGATCTGTATTATCTGTTACAATTATGGAACAAGTAGAAAATATTCAAACTAGATTAGAAAAAGTATGAGTTCAATACATGTTTACGAAACTTTTACCCCATGCAAGCCATCCTGCTGAATAAAGTGAATAAGGCACAATCTCTGTCCGTCAGATACTAAGGAGTGAGTAGAGATGAAGGGAAATGCCTATTCTTTGTAGATCAACTAAATTAGGGCATGAATTTCTCATTATCAATTTATGTCCAAGTATAAAGATTCCCTGGAGAAGGGAAAGGCTACCCATTCCAGTATTCTGGCCTAGAGAACTCCATGGACTGTATAGCCCATGGGATCTCAAAGAGTCGGACATGACTGAGTGACTTTCACTTCACATAAATAGAAGATGGGGCTTCCCTATTGGCTTAGTGGTAAAGAATCTGCCTGCAATGCCAGAGATGCAGGTTTGATCTTTGAATCAGGAATGGCCCCTGGAGAAGGAAATGGCAACCTGCTCTAGTATTCTTGCCTGGAGAATCCCATGGACAGAGGAACCAGGACAGCTACAGTCCACTGGGTGGCAAAGAGTCAGACACAGCTGAAGTGACTTGCCGCTTACCACTAACAATAATGATGTAGCCCATGCCCATTGTGGACTAGACATGTTTCAGACATTGCTGTACACACTGTATAGATATTAAGTTTTTTAGTAACAATATAATTAGTGTTGTGTGGGAGAGACTTCTTTATCCTTTTACAGGTGAGGAAACTGAGGCACAGAGAGGTTGAGTAAATTTTCCACTATGGAACCAATATTCAAATCCTTACAGGACAACTTCACAGATTCTTTCTCTGAGCAACTGTTCTGTGTTATGAAGGGCTGTTTGTGGGACCAGATCAAGAGGCTCTAAATATATCAGCACTAACTTATTCTCCCTACTGATAAAATGGCAAGCATGTGTAGGGTTTTCTTTAATAATATTGTTACTGAGGCATTTATCAAAATATAGCCTCAGTTAATAAAGCAAATGTTTATCACATGTGACATTGGAAAAACACTTCCTATTTTCAGCTAAATATCACGTTTCTCCTACTCTTTTTGGAATGTAGGTTCTGTACTCTTACAATGGAGGAAACTATTGCTCCCTATTTCAACACATAATGAGTGACTTCTGTGTCAAGTACCCCAATTGTTTAAATAATTGAATTACATACAAAAGCATTTTATAAATGTGAGGATTTCTTGTTAAAGTTAAGTATGATGCTAAGTGGTAATTTAATGCATTATTTTGGTGTTTTCATTCAAATAAATATAGTGGATTATTTGTATTAGTTGTAGGCATATAACATTTGATTTGCTCTTATAGGAATACAATAGCAAAAATTTTATGCTTAGTGGACTGGTGGAAACAAGTTCATCTTAGCATTCATTACTAGTAAGCCCTGAGACATGAAAGTTGGCTTCTGCAGGTCATGGCATGATTGGTGATTTGAAGCTCAAGGGAGCCTCTATTTAGTGGAGATTAAACTCAAGGAGGACCACCTAGGGGTCTCCGCCATTCATACTTGGAGAGCTCATTGCTGCTGACTTACTGAACAAAATACTCTCTATCCCCAAATATGACTATCTTTTAAATTTTTACATTTTTTAATCTATAGCTTTTACAAATCATGTTTCAGTATTTAGTGCTAAATTTTAAAATATACATATATATTGACTTGCCAATTTGTTTTCAAATATTCAGATTAGCTTATGAACACTTGGTAGTGAATGATATTTTATAAAATAGATTCTGTTCGATGAGGCTTGTTATAACTGAGTTTCCAATCTAAATATCTATGTGATCATGTGTATTATTATTTGTTTTGTGGGCTTACCTGGAGGGCTTCTTGGTTAACACTGCTGCCCAGTTTTTGAACCATGGTTGGAGACTTTCCAATGCCTATGTGTAAATTTTGTATAAAAAGTATTTATTGTGTGATAGTTTGACACCTAGATGACCTTGATTCTTTGCATTCTTTCTTTCCAAACACTTTCACCAGAGAAGAGTCTTTGTTTCTCCTATCTCCATACTGAGCTCTAAGACATTTTCTTGTCACTGTAGTTTCCTAGCAACCCACAGTAAGACATTAGGTATTATAGGTGCAATCTGTTTTTTCATGATAGTAGAAATGAGAAAGTGAGGGAAGAACTGTCAGTTCCAGGAGGGCTGGGCCATATCTGTCCTCTCCTGTTTTGTCCCAGCATCCAGAAGAGTTTGTGATACTTGCATCAATATCAACTGAAAATAAAGCTGTGCTTGTGGAATGGATGGAAATTAGTTTGGGGTTGGGGGAGAGGGAAGATGGAAAGAAGTGGTCTTTTAATAAGAAAATTTCATTATACCAAAGCAAAATCCTTGCCAAAGTAGAATTTGGAGCTATGAAAGACTGTGTATAGAAACCAGTCTTTTATATTATACACAGAAATATATAGCCAGGAGCAGAAATACTGACCTATTCTTTACCTCATAAAATATATATTCGAGAATAGAGTATATTGAATTATGTAATGGAAAGTCAACAAAAATAATGACATTTGTGATTTCCTATATAAAATAGAATTTTTGATTTTTCAATCATAGGAAAGTCACAAAATGTCTAGTTGTGAGTTCATTCTTACTGCTTAACCATCAGGAGCCAGGTCCAGGAATAATCGCTACCTGGTTCTGCTGAGTGGGGGATGGCAAACTTCTGTAAAGGATCAGCCAGCAAATGTTTTTGGCTTTGCAGATCCTTGTACTCTCTGCCACCTCTTCTTTGTTTTCAAGCTTGATTCTTTTTAAACAAGTCTTGAAAAATTAGCTCATGGGACTGTACAATAACAGGCTGCAGTGTGATGTGGATGGTTTCAGATGAAGGGAAGCTTAAAAGTCTGGATTTCTAAAAGCAATTTTTCAATTTTATCTCTTTAGTAACCTCTTCAATTGAGCTCAAGTTATTATCATTTAAGATTTTAGTTAAACTGTTACAAGATACATGATTTTTAAGTGGTTACATATCTGTATTATAATTTAGTCACTTTAGGCTTAAAAAAGTCTGTCAAAATACATGTTGAATCTGTCTCATAAAATATAATTTGATGACTCACATGTGGTTAATTGTTCTAGAAACTAATGTTAGTGATCACATTAGAAAGAGAGTCAAAACATTAGGATAAAAGAATTTTTTAAAGCCATGTTTTTGTGTTTCTATCACATAATACAGTTTTCATGGCTCCATTTTGCCTGAGGAGAATATTCCAGGAAATATAATTTAGGTGCTTTAGAGCAGTGATTCTCAAAATATAGGCGCAGATCAGCAGCGTCAACATCACAGGGGACTTTTTAGAAACCCAGATACTCAGGGCCGCCCGCCCCCCCCCCCCCTTCGCCACACACACCTGGTCAGTCAGAAATCCTGAGATGGGACACAGCAGTCTGTGTTTAACAAACACTCCGAGAGATTCTGAGGCCTAGAAGATGAGTATAACTATTACAAGGCAATACAGCAAGAGGGAAGATGAGGACAAAACATAATTCAAACAAAATAATCCTGAGAAAATCACTTACAGAAAAAATTTATTAGCTGACTGCAAAAATAAGCCTTAATTATTAACATTGCCTTTCAGTGACACATAAACTGTATGCAAAAATGTGAAAGCATTTAAATTCTTTACTATCAAATTTTCATTAGTTTATTATTATCTAATACTCTTGGGGACACATTTGAATTTGACAGAATTATGTTTTTATTAATCATGTTTATTTAATTATGCAACAAAGAATAATTGTTTGATTATATGGCTTAGAGACAGAGTTCAGTGTTTATATATTTTACACTTTGTATGTGAATCAAAGAAAAGAGATGGTAAGAATACACAGTAGAACTATACAAAAAGATCTTTATGACCCAGATAACCATGGTGGTGTGATCACTCACCTAAGCCAGACATCCTGGAATGTGAAGTCAAGTGGGCCTTAGAAAGCATCACTATGAACAAAGCTAGTGGAGGTGATGGAATTCCAGTTGAGCTATTTCAAATCCTGAAGGATGATGCTCTGAAAGTGCTGCACTCAATATGCCAGCAAAATTGGAAAACCCAATAGTGGCCACAGGACTGGAAAAGGTCAGTTTTCATTCCAATCCCAAAGAAAGGCAATGCCAAAGAATGCTCAAACTTCCACACAATTGCACTCATCTCACACGCTAGCAAAGTAATGCTCAAAATTCACCAAGCTAGGCTTTAACAGTACATGAACTGTGAACTTCCAGATGTTCAAACTGGATTTAGAAAAGGCAGAGGAACCAGAGATCAAATTGCCCACATCCTCTGGATCATTGAAAAAGCAAGAGAGTTCCAGAAAAACAGCTACTTCTGCTTTATTGACTACGCCAAAGCCTTTGACTGCATGGATCACAACAAACTGGAAAATTCTGAAAGGGATGGGAATACCAGACTACCTGACCTGCCTCCAGAGAAATCTGCACGCAGGTCAGGAAGCAACAATTAGAACTGGACATGGAACAACAGTTTGGTTCCAAATTGGGATAGGAGTACATCAAGGCTGTATATTGTCACCCTGCTTATTTAACTTATATGCAGAACATCATACGAAAAGCCAGACTGGATAAAGCACAAGCTGGAATCAAGATTGCCGGGAGAAATATCAATAGCCTTAGATACGCAAATGACACCACCCTTATGGCAGAAATTGAAGAAGAACTAAAGAGCCTCTTGACAAAAGTGAAAGAGGAGAGTGAAAAAGTTGCCTTAAAACTCAACATTCAGATAACTAAGATCATAGCATCTGGTCCCATCACTTCATGGCAAATATTTGGGGAAACAATGGTAATGGTGAGAGACTTTATTATTTTGGGCTCCAAAATCACTGCAGGTGGTGATTGCAGCCATGAAATTAAAAGACACTTGCTCCTTGGAAGAAAAGCTATGACCAACCTAGATATCTCATTAAAAAGCAGACCTTTGCAACAAAGGTCTGTCTAGTCAAGGCTTTGTTTTTTCCAGTAGTCATGTATCGATGTGAGAGTTGGACTATAAAGAAAGCTGAGTGCCGAAGAATTGATGCTTTGTATTGTGTTGGAGAAGACTCTTGAGAGTCCCTTGGACTGCAAGGAGATCCAACCAGTGCATCCTAAATGAAATCAGTCCTGAATATTCATTGGAAGGACTGATGCTGAAGCTAAAACTCCAATACTTTGGCCACCTGATACGAAGAACTGACTCATCTGAAAAGACCCTGATGCTGGGAAAGACTGAAGGTGGGAGGAGAAGGGGATGACAGAGGGTGAGATAGTTGGATGGCATCCCCGACTCGGTGGACATGAGTTTTGAGTAAGCTCCGGGAGTTGGTGATGGACAGGGAAGCCTGGTGTGCTGCAGTCCATGGGGTTGAAAAAGGTCGGTTCAGTTCCGTCGACTGAGCGACTGAAGTGAATTGACTGATGTGAATCAAACTTCCACATTTCCAAAAGGTAGCTGCATAAAATGGATGATTCTTTTTAAGTTGTGAATATAAAGGGTTTTCTGGAAATAGTTAAAGTGAAGTGAAGTCACTCAGTCATGTCTGACTCTTGGCGACCCCATGCACTGTAGCCCATCAGACTCCTCCATCCATGGAATTTTCCAGGCAAGAGTACTGGAGTGGGTTGCCATTTGCTTCTCCAGGGGCTCTTCCTTACCCAGGGATCGAACCTGGGTCTCCTGTGTTGCAGGCAGACGCTTTACTGTCTGAGCCACCAGGGAAGCCCAAAGATTGAAAGAAATGAAAGTTGCTCATTCCTGTATGTCCAGGAATTCTCTAGGCCAGAATACTGGAGTGGGTAGCCTCTCCCTTCTCCCAAGCCAAGGATCGAACCCAGGTCTGCAATCAAGGCAGATTCTTTTCCAGCTGAGCCACAAGGGAAGCCCTGGTAATAGTTAACCTGAATGAAATGTAGGTCCATGTACACAAGGGAAGCCCTGGAAGTAGTTAACCTGAATGAAATGCAGGTCCATGTACACAGTTAGACACCAGTGTATATGGCACCAGTGTAGCAATGGCTGGCTGTAGCAGAACAATCTTGGTAGCGTGCTTAAGGTACAACACAACATAGGTATGCCCTATTGTGCTGTCACTGGACCAAAATGTTGGAATAAAAATACATCCCTGTTTACTGAGAACCCTTTAGTATGGTCTGCAGTAGTATTTAGTATATCCGATGTCTTTATGTGTGTCTTTTATGGCCAGACAAAAATATATTAAAGTGACTGCTTATGTGAGAATTGTTAAAAGTCAGAGTTTCTGGTTCAGAAATAATTAAGTCATTTACATTGAGTGATACTGATATTTAATTTCTTACCAGTCTGTGAGAACTAGTATAGCTTTTCAGAAAAACAGAAATGTTGAATGATGGTTAAATGTACAGGGAGATTTTATTCAAGGAAAATTGACTTTAACTTTTTTCCTGATCTTTGTTACATATAGGATGGAAATAGGCCAGTAAAAGATAGGAGAATTGAAATTAATCAACATTTCTAGATGATGCATTTTGGGGAAGATGTGAGAAAAGGCAAACAGTGGAGTTTAGATATGTTAAACAAGCCAGAGATATGCTATGTATGTATATGTGTGTGTTGACTTACACATTTTAATGCACTGATAAGACTATATTGTAATTATACCACGTTTTAATGTCTTCCATTGTAGGATCTGAGATGGTTCATTTTGATGGGAAGAGTTCTTTGCTGTACACATTTAATCATGAATCCATGAATCCAATCAAAGAAGTTATTTCTCTGAAATTTAAAACCAGAGAGAACAATGGGATTCTACTCCACAGAGAAGGACCAAATGACAAACACTTCATCCTGGAGTTAGTTAAAGGAAAACTCATCTTATTTCTTAATTCAGGTAAAAAAAAAAAAAAGGTGTTTCAGGAAATACTATTTAGATGAAAGTATCTTTTATGATGAATTTTTCTTCACAGTTAAGTAGTTAATTTAAAACCAGAGTACTTTTGGATGTGAGGGTGATCTGGCTTGACTAGAAAGGTGTTCCCTTCCTCCCTCACCGCTCCACGTGTGTCCCTCCCAAAGCCGTGCGCTTGGTTGAAGAGGACCACCTTCTCCTCTAGAGGAGGGCCATTCTTCGGTCAAGGGTATATGCGTAGCTTTGCTTCTCTGCTAGAACCTCCAAACAAGCTCTCAAGGTCCATTTGCAGGAGAACGTAGGGTCGTCAAGCTCCCAAGACTCCAGACACATCCAAATGAGGCATTCCATGTGGCAGTCTGCCTTTCTTTAAAAAACAAAACAAACATACAACAAAAAAGAACACTTTCGTGAAAGAAAGCAGACCCTATAAATAATTATTCTGAAGACCAGAACTGTCCAGGCAAATGGACACGTGGTCACCTACAGTTGAGCTATACTAAGAACAACATGTGTGATCTTCAGTATGCTTTTATGTAAAAAGCTTTATTACTTGATAATCATGTAAGATCAGTAGTAGATGCTCAATAAATAACCGGATAATATCATGATGACAAGGGTAGCTTATCATAAACTTTTGAAGTAGTCCTATGAATGAGGACCTAGGAAGAAAATATTTTCAAGAAAAATGATAATTCAGTACATAATAATAACAAAACAAGTTAGATAGAAGATGTTACTCAATATCAGAGAAGATTGTATTTAAGATTGAGGTAAAAGCAGCTTGCCAGTTCTTGGGATAAAAGAACGTAAGGAAAGTGTAACTGATGTGAGAAATGCTAAACCTGAAAACATTGATAGAAATCATGGTACTGAGCTAGATGGAACGGTCCATTTACACTTTCTTTCTTTTCAGGCCATGCTAACTTGCCCTCGCCTGATGCTCTCATGCTGGGCAGTTTGCTGGATGATGAGCACTGGCATTCTGTTCTCATTGAGCTCCTCAATACAGATGTCAACTTCACTGTGGACACGCACACTCATCATTTTCGGGCCAAAGGAGAGTCCAACCATGTGGATCTCGATTATAAGGTGTGAAATGACTTTTTAAGTATTACAGATTTTATCATTTGATTGCAGCATAATCTTCGAGAGAAAATACTGCTACGTTGAAAAATTCCCTTTCCTACTAATTCAGAATTCTGACAAAATATTTCCTGTGTGTGGTAACTTCACACTGGAAAATACATGCTCGAGCTATTGAGACATTTCATTCCTTACAGATGTTAGTCTTCACATGAGAGTAAATAGTTGTTAAATTTAGGAAATCCATACATGAAGAGCTACCAGTTCAATAAAGAATATTTTTAAATGCATTTGTTCACACAGTTCTTCTGTATTCTATCTGGTGTTTGGCTGCGAATATTACCTTGGAGATTTCTTTGTTTTCGGGCAATCCTAAACAGAATTAGCTACCTAGGATAATTTAGAGAAGTAATCCACATATATTCTAATCTGAATTTTTTAAGTAACAAGAAAGCCAAATGCACACGTCTCAGAATACTATTTCTTGGGGTTTTTAAACACCTGATGATATTTGAAGTGTGCTGCCCATGTGTGTCTAACATACACTGAAATCCATTGTTTGTTCTGCCAGAGCACATCTGTCAGCAAACCAGGTTTCAACATTCACTTGGTATGAGTGGCCTCAGCAGCAGGGACCAGCTGGAGATTCTGGTCTGGAATGATATTATTAGTGGCTTTGTAATTCTAATCTATCAGAGTCGTGGCAAAGAGCAGGATCCCACAGTCTAGTTTATAGTGTAGAATATCGTCACAGTAGGCTGCCTTGTCACACAAATCGAGATTTACTGTGGGCATAAAGATGCAATATTCCCCATCAACAAAAATGACAGAACTATATGAGTAGCAGCAAATTGTAAGAAGGATATTTAATATATTTATCTCAATGTAATAAATAAAGCATTGGCAAATACATATAAAACCTCCTTTGAAATTAGCATGGTAATATAAAATAATGCCAAGCAGATTTGAGACAATTACCACTATACCTGCTAATCATATATATTTAGGCAGATAATCAGAAAATCATTAAACAATGTTATTTATGTTATTTTTTTCTTTCTAAGATCAGCTTCGGAGGGATTCCTGGACACGGAAAATCAGTGGCATTCCCACATAAAAACTTTCATGGCTGCTTTGAAAATCTCTATTATAATGGAGTGGATATTATTGATTTGTCCAAGAAACACAAGCCACAGGTCCTCATCATGGTAAGAAAGTTTATACGCAAGTTCAAGAGAAAAGGGAACTGCAGTTTGATTGATTCAGCTCTAAAATATACCTCTTCTGAAGGCAGGGAAGGTGTATAGTTATCCCTAGATACCCTTGGGGAACTGGTTCCAGGACCCCCGAGTTGGAGCAATCCAAGGATGCTCAAGTCCCCTGTATACAATGGCACAGTATTTGCATATAACCTAGTCATATCCTCCCATATACTTTAAATCGACTCTAGATTATGTATAGTACCTAACACGATGTAAATGATATGTAAATAGTTGTAAACACAATGCAATTGTTATGTGAGTAGTTGATGGTGCCAGTCAAGTTCAAGTTTTGCTTTTTGGAACTTTCTGAAATTTTTCTTTCTAAATATTTTCCTGGTTGGTTGGTTGTATATGAGGATGCAGAACCTGGGTATACAGAAAGTCTACTATATGTTTTTAGTTTACGTGTGGTTTCATTTTCATGTGTTTGTGGAAATAGATGAATATTTTCACAAAAATGTTAAAGTGCAATCATACTAAGGGATTTTAATGCAGTGTTTTTCTTTTCAATTGGTTTCTTCCTTCTTTCTCCATATTCTCCACATGGCTACAGTCCCTCTGTCAAGCTGGGATGTTACTAAGCTAACATTTGTCCTTCCTTGTTTGGTCCATAGTAATGGAATCCTCTGCAGATAGATAGACTCATACTCAAATATGTATTTATGAATCTGTATGCTTCCACATTTGACATTGTTTACAAAAAAATCATTTTATAAAAGTTTTTCTCCATCTAGGTTTTTTGATTCAACAATACCTTGTAGGAATTCTTTTCCATTATCAGGAATAGTTCTACGTTAGAATGTCTACATCACTATCCATTAGGAAAACGCACCATTATTTATCTAGTCATTTCCTACTCAGGGCATTTATTTTATCTCGACTTTTTTACCACTATAAGCTGACAGTTGCATATGCCTACTCAGTACAGGGGCTTCCCTTTCGATGGGGTAAAATTCTAGAAGTAGAATTTCTTGGTCACAAGTTTTATACAGCTTTACATTTTAATAAACTTTATTGGATTGCTTTCCAAAAAACTATAACATGACATTTTCCACCAGCAATGTATGTTAGAGCGTTCCATCACATCTCAGCCAGCCTCATATACCCCTGCCAGCTCAAGGAACATGAACTAATATCTCTCTGTTACTTTGTGTTTATGGGACTACTGGTGAATTAAATAATCTTCTCACCTATTTTTTGTCCATTTGGACTTGTTTTTCTGATCATTGTTCACTCTTATTCTTTTGCCTAATTTTTTTTATTTCTTTAATTTTTGGTCAATTTACAAGATAGTTTTATATTTGATAGATAACCCTCTGTCATTCATGGTCCATATATTTTTTCAGATTTATCAATCTTATATTAAATATTACATGATATGTTGAGTATATAAATATTTTTACTTATATGTGGTCATTAGGCCTGTATATTTCTTTATAGCTTTGGAAAGTCTCTAAACCCCTATAATCTATACATGGTCTCATTTTCCTGTAAGAACTTTTAATTGGTTTTATTTATTTTTTAAGTTAAAAAAACTAAATCTTTGAAATGTATTCTTTATGTGATATAGGATTAATTTTTGTATTCTACCTGATAGATATCCATTTGGTCCTACACTATTTAATAACTAACCCACTCTTTATCCCACATAGTTGAATTTCCTTACCTACTAAGTTTTACCAGGTGGCTCAGTGGTAAAGAATCCACTTGCCAATGCAGGAAATGTAGGGGATGAAGGTTTGATAGCTGGGTTGGGAAGATACCCTGGCAGGAGGAAATGGCAATATACTCCAGTATTCTTGCCTAAAAAATCCCATGGACAGAGGAGCCTGGCCAGCTGAGTTCATGGGGTTGAGAAGAATTAGACATGACTGAGCACACTTACATGCTAGCTTTATTAATATGTAACTATATAATGTATGGAGAAGGCAATGGCAACCCACTCTAGTATTCTTGCCTGGAAAAATCCCATGGACAGAGGAGCCTGGTAGGCTGCAGTCCATGGGGTCGCTACGAGTCGGGCATGACTGAACAACTTCACTTTCACTTTTCACTTTTCTGCATTGGAGAAGGAAATGGCAACCCACTCCAGTGTTCTTGCCTGGAGAATCCCAGGGACAGAGGAGCCTGGTGGGCTGCTGTCTATGGGGTCACATAGAGTCGGACACGACTGAAGCGACTTAGTGGCAGCAGCAGCATATAATGTATACTGTATATTATATATATGTATTATAGCTATATATTATATATTAATATATAACTAATATATTCTCAGATCTTTTTGCGAGTTCCTTATTCTGTCCCACTGCTATGTCTATTCCTATACACTGATTTACTTACAGTAACTTCATAATATGCTTTGCTATCTGGTAAGTTAAGTTCTGTCTCACTGGTTTTTTATTTGCATTATTTTTTTTTGGAGAGGAAGAGTAATGTTTAGGTATGTATTCTGCTATCTGAAATTTATGGGAAAGTTTTTAATTTCAGACAAAATTCTTGTAGAGGGTTTAATTGGAATTATATTGAGCCCGTCCCGTTCAAGCCCTATGATTAAAAATGGTTTGTTCCTGGAGCAGTAGACATATCGTAAGGATTGAAAATATCTTTAAAAACAGAATTATATACAAATAAAAACAGCCTGCTAGACAGATCAGATCTTAGGCTGGGTGATAGCCGTGGGTGATTTGGTTTGTAAGAACTTCAGAGAAGAGACCAGCTTACCTGTGGCAGGACCAGCCTGGCCACATTCTTTTCTTCAGACGTGCAAAAGCACATGTCCTGCCTATAGTAAGACATAGCTATCACCTGAGTGACACACTTATAATCACATTTACATGATCAAGACAAGTACAAGAAAGTTCTTGGAGTAAGTTATCCTTGGTGCTAGCCTTCACATTGGAGAAAAACATCTAGCACCTCAAGAGAGGAAAACTGTCTCTTTTATGTCGTATCCCACACCCAGCATTGTTGCTATTTTTGTTCAGTCACTCAGTCGAGTCTCTTTACGACCCCATGGACTGCAGCATGCCAGGCTTCCCTGTCCTTCACTATCTCCCACAGTTTGCTCAGATTCATGTCCATTGAGTCTATAATGCCATCCAGCCATCTCCCATCCTCTGCCACCCACTTCTCCTCCTGCCCTCAGCATCAGGGTCTTTTCCAGTGAGTCAGCTCTCACATCAGGGGGCCAAAGTATAGGTGTTTCATCATAAGTCCTTCTAATGAATATTCAGGGTTGATTTCCTTTAGGATTGACTGGTTTGATCTCCCTGCTGTCCAAGGGACTTTTTAGAGTCTTCTCAAGCCCTATTCAAAAGCATCAATTCTTTGGTGCTCAGCCTTCTTTATGTTCCAGCTCTCACACTGGTACATGACTATTGGAAAGACCGTAGCTTGGACACCCAGCATTAAGTCTGGGAAAGATGTGGCTCAGGATTCCTTTGCAAATGCTTAGTAATGGAGATGGACAGTTCCTCAGAGACTCAGAAATAGGTTTGCCCAGCTGAACAGCACTTTTTCTTTTCATTTTTATATTTGTTTATTTTTGGCTGCACTAGATCTTCATTGCCCTTTCGTTGCTGTGCATGCACGGTCTTTCTCTAGTTGTGGTGAGTAGGGGCGACTCTAATTGCATTGCATGGGCTTCTCATTGTGGTGGCATCTCTTGTTGCAGAGTGTGGGCTCTAGGGCTCACAGATTTCAGTTGTGGTGCATGGGCTTAGTTGCCCCGCGGGATGTGGGATCTTAGTTCCTGGACCAAGAGTTGAACCCATGTCCCCTGCATTGACAGGCAGATTCTTAACTACTGGGCTACCAGGGAAGTCCTTGAACAGTGCTTTAAGGGACCTACAAGGTAAATCTGGAATTAAGTTTGATGGGGAAGCCTCATTTTAAAAATCCTAGATTGCTGAATTGTTGATAAGAAATTCAGTAAGTCTTGGAAAATCTGTTGTCTGTGAAATGGAAGCATTCCAACTGTGCTTTCCTAAAGTCTGTTTCACTGTGTTCACAGGGAAATGTGTCCTTCTCCTGCTCACACACGCAAACTGTCCCCGTGACTTTTCTGAGCTCCAGGAGCTACTTGGTGCTGCCAGGCACTTCCGGAGAGGACAAAGTGTCTGTGATCTTCCAATTTCGAACATGGAACAGAGCAGGATTGTTGCTGACCAGTCAGTTTCAGCATAGGTCAGGAGCTCTTATCCTTGTTCTTAGTGATGGAAAACTCAAGCTGAGTCTTTCCCAGCCTGGACATCCAGCCAGGGACATCACAGCAGGTAATAAACATCCTCCCTGAGATAACGCATAGGTATTTGTTGTGACTGTATCTTCTTGCATGTAAACCTAAGATGGGTAATCTTTAAAATAAATGAATGGCTGAATACATAAGATATTCATAATCCTACTAGAGAGAACTAGATTGCTTTTTCCTTTGAAATAGGTAACTCCAGGCTGTTGGTGTGTCAGTCAATGTAACATAGCATAATTATCAAAAAGTTTAAAAATAAATGATCATAAACTTGTGGTTACCAAAGGGGAAAGAGGGAGAGGGATAAATTAGGAGTTTGGGATTGACAGATATTCACTACTATTAATAAAAATGGATAACCATCAAGGACCTACTGTTATAGCACAGGGAAGTTTACTCGGTATTTTGTAATAACCTATAAGGGAAAAGAATATGAAAATGAATATGTATATTTATACATATATGTATATATATATACATATGTATATATACACGTGTGTGTATATGAATCACTTTGCTGGACACTTGAAGCTAACACAACATTGTAAACCAGCTATACTTTAATAAAAAATTAATAAAAGAAAAAAATGTATTTATAAGTTTGAGTTAGAACCTAGAAGTAAACTTGAATTACTAGAAGGCATTAGACTATCCTAAGGAGTCTTAAGAAAATAGATTTCTTTGAATTGTTTTTTAAACCTATGTACACATTGATTTTCAAAATATTATAAGTTACTTTTCTTTCTTATGTCTGAGCCATTGCTTCCTTTGTTCCCACTTGTTTTTGGTGAGGCTGCTTCTAAGTGGGTGAATGTTCTATAGTTTTCTGAGAAGAACCGGTTTATTTCTAGACTCACTTCTGAGTCGTGTTATTTTTGAACTTTGGGGACTGCTTTACATTTAAAACTGATAAAATTTAAACCTAGGTGGACTCATGGCATGTCTTTCCATGAAGGTTTAATGCAGAAGGCCTGTCTTGTCTGATGTATCTTTATCAGTTTGGGACTGAAAAGCTAGGAATGAAGACTAAATTTTCCTTTCTTTTTATAAATAAAAAAAATATGATGATCAGCATGTAAATGAACCGAGTTGACAGTGTCAATTCAGATTCAGTCAATTGCTTAATTCTTGGCTCAGCGGTAAACTATCTGCCTGCAATGCAGGAGCCACAGGTGACGTGGGTTCAGTTCCTGGTCAGGAAGATACCCTGGGGGAAGAAATGATAACCCACTCCAGTATTCTTGCCTGGAGAATCCTATGAACACAGGAGTCTGGCAGGCTTCAGTCCATAGGGTTGCAAAGAGTCAGACATGACTTATGCACGCATAATTTACATGTGTTGCTGCTGCTGCTGCTGGTAAGTCGCTTCAGTCGTGTCTGACTCTGTGCGACCCCATGGACTGCAGCCCACCAGGCCCCTCAGTCCCTGGGATTCTCCAGGCAAGAACACTAGAGTAGGTTGCCATTTCCTTCTTCAATGCATGAAAGTGAAAAGTGAAAGTGAAGTCGCTCAGTCGTGTCCGACTCTTCACGACCCCATGGACTGTAGCCTACCAGGCTCCTCCGTCCATGGGATTTTCCAGGCAAGAGTACTGGAGTGGGGTGCCATTGCCTTTTCCGTAATTTACATATAATACGAACTAAAAGAGATAACTTTTTAGAGTTGTTCATGTGGGTGCACACTGCCCTTCCCCCAACACACATATATATGTCAGGTATTGAATTTTTTGTAAGCTGGCACTGACACAACACATAAATATTTTATTGCACCAATTGTAAAGGTTTTACAGTGTAATGTGCCATTTTTCAGAAGCAAACCGAAGGTGAATTTCTCGTGATGCTTGCTTTTTGCTATAGCAGCATTTGAAGGGGAATCTTTTATGCAGTTGAAGTAGATGGAAAATAAGACAGGCTGCAAAATTTTTTCACTTTAAATAATGTTGTATCAAGTACCCAAATGTGTACCAAATTGAAACTTAAATTTCATTAAATGATATTGAAAAGGCATCTTGTATCCTATTTCTAGGTTGTAGATAATTTTTCCTAATAGTTATCTCAAGGTAGTTCTGAAGAACTGGAGAAATGGACCAAAAGTGTAGCTTCTGGTACATGTGTGTTCCTGGGGCAGAGCTAAGGAAGTGGGTCATAGAAACAGAGGAAAAGTGGGAGTAACAAAGGAAGAGGAAAAGATGAATGTCTATATTCACCTTTATAAGAAAAGCCACAATCCTACCCTTTACAAGCTGTGTGTGGTGCTGTGGGCATTATCCTCTGTTATTAGAATAAATTACTTGATTTATGAGGTGCTGTGTGAGATGACTCCCCTCCCATGCATGTTTCCAGGCCTGCCTTTGATAAGCAGCCCACTTGTTCTCATGAAGCCTTAGGGTCTTCATTTTTAAAATGACACTAATAGGTGTTATGGTGAGAATGCAGGGATATAACATATCTAAACCCTTGGCACCATAGTGTCAATCAGTAATAACACAACAACCATTAGTTATCAATATTTCAACACTAGCACTACAACCATGGCATCACCCCCAATATTGAGGCCTGTAGAGGGACTGGAAGAGTGTGGTAGAATTAGCATATTTATAGTTGCACAAATCAAAAGTCCAAAATCTATTTTCTGGTCTCCATCCATCCTTTGACAATCATGTTGCCTTGGAAACAGACTGTCCTTTCATCAGAAGTGGGCCAACGTGAAATCATACTGAAGAAAAACAAAGGATGAGATTTATAATGGAGAGAAGGAGACAATGAATATAAATGCCTGCATTTTATTTTTAAATTAGAAGGGCCAATTTTTACCAAGAACAGTCTTGTATCACATAGACAGATAACATCTACTACAAATTCAAGATATTTTGGAGTGCTTTCTGCAAATTCTCCTGTGAAATACCTCAATATGCTAGATCAGCGGTCCTAGCCTTTTTTGGCACCAGGGACTGGTTTTGTGTAACACAATTTTTCCACAGACCTGGTGCGGAGGATGGTTTCAAGATGATTCAAGTGCATTACATTTATTGTGCACTTTATTTCTACTGTTATTACATCAACTCCACCTCAGATCATCAAGCATTAGATCCTAGAGGTTGGGGACCCCTGTGCTAGATAGAGAAAGAGAGAGAGAGAGAGTGAGACAGAGAGAGAGGGAAGGAAAAGGTGGTCGGGTGACAGAGAGAAAGGAAATATTTCACAAAATCAAACTAGGTTTTAATGACAGATTTTAAGTGAATATAGTTATTATACTGACAGGTATACAATATAACAATTGAGAGAAACCCCAAATGATAAGGCTGAAAAGAACATGTAGAGATTTTTTTTTTTCTGGTTCATCCTTTTTGGCTCTAAGATTACAGAACTTCTTTAAAACTTTATTTCAGATTCAGTTTCATAATATATGTTTTAAGTGTCTAACTGAATCCTCCATATTCTAGTTTTCAACTTTTCTCATGATTTTTCATGAACGAGTGTTGAATCTTTGAAAATGTTTCTGACTTCACCAATAAAAAACAAAAAGCAAGAGTGCAGCATTTTTACTGTCTGCACATGGTAGTAGTAACTAGTGACTTTAAAGCTATCCCCTTCCTGAAAATGAAAACATTTTGGGATGCATTACAACTAATATTTAACAGTATGAAAAAAACAAAAATTTAGCTGCTTCACAGCAGGATCTTTGACCTTCTGGGTTATGCTGGAAACATTTCCAGCTCAAGTGGATTTTACATGTGTGCTAAGTCGTGTCCGACTCCTTGTGACCCTCTGGACTCTAGCCCACCAGGCTCCTCTGTGCTTGGGATTCTCCAGGCAAAGATACTGGAGTGAGTTTCCATTTCCTTCTCCAGGAAACAGAGTGGTTTGGAGTGAATTAGATTGGAGTGGATATTGGAATGGATTGCCATTACTTGCTCCAGGTGATCTTTCTGACCCAGGGATCGAACCTGTGTCACCTAAGCTCCTACATTCCCGGCAGACTCTTTATTGCTGAGCCACAGGGGAAGCCCCAAGTAGATCTGGGTGGTGGTAGTTTAGTTCCTAAGTTGTGTCCAACTCTTGCGACCCCATGGACTGTAACCTGCCAGGATCCTCTGTCCATGGGATTTTCCAGGCAGCAATACTGGAGTGGGTTGCCATTTCCTTCCCCCAGGGATCTTACCCACCCAGGAATCGAACCCAAGTCTCCTGCATTGCAGGCAGATTCTTTATCAACTGAGCTATGAGGGAAGCCCCAAGTTAATCTTGAGTCCAAGTCATTAATCAGAGATCCAACAGGAAAAAAAAAAAAAAGCTGGTTTGAAGAGCATTTGAAGGACATGGATTTACATGGTCACATGGGTTGTAAATACCAAAATGTGATATGAATTAGATAGGACTGATTAACTTTCTACCAGAAATATGCACTTATTTTTTGGGGGTAGACTAAAATCCCCACTATTCTCTAACATAACTTCTAATTCATAAGATTAACTTCTAAACTTATAGAGCTGTAAAGAGTCTGTACTTTTAACATTCGTAAAATGTGTTAGTTAAATATATTGGGACATACGAGAAGATGCTCAAATTGGAGTCATTCAAGCTCACCAGTACGCTCAGTCAGTCAGATCAGCTGCTCAGTCGTGTCTGACTCTGCGACCCCATGGACTGCAGTACACCAGGCTTTTCTGTCCATCACCAACTCCTGGAGCCTACTCAAACTCATGTCCATCGCATCGGTAATGCCGTCCAACCATCTCATCCTGTCTTCCCCTTCGCCTCCTGCCTTCAATCTTTCCCAGCATCAGGGTCTTTTCCAATGAGTCAGTTCTTTGCTTCAGGTAGTCAAAGTATTGGAGTTTCAGGTTCAACATCAGTCTTTCCAATGAATATTCAGGACTGATTTCCTTTAGGATGGACTGGTTGGATCTCCTGGCAGTCCAAGGGACTCTCAAGAGTCTTCTCCAACACCACAGTTCAAAAGTATCAATTCTTTGGCTCTCAGTTTTCTTTATAGTCCAACTCTCACATCCATATATGACTACTGGAAAAATCATAGCTTTGACTAGAAGGACCTTTGTTGGTAAAGTAATGTCTCTGCTTCTTAATACGCTGTCTAGGTTTGTCATAGCTTTTATTCCAAGGAGAAAACATCTTTTAATTTCATGGCTGCAGTTACCATCTACAGTGATTTTGGAGCCCCCCAAAATAAAATCTCTCCCTGTTTCCATTGTTTCCCCATATATTGGCCATGAAGTGATGGGACCAGATGCCATGATCGTAGTTTTCTGAATCTTGAGTTTTAAGCCAAGTTTTTCACTCTCTCTTTCACTTTCATCAAGAGGCTCTTTAGTTCTTCTTCACTTTCTGCCATAAGGGTGATGTCATCTGCATATCTGAGGCCATTGATATTTCTCCCGGCAATCTTGATTCCAGCTTGTGCTTTATCCAGTCTGGCTTTTTGTATAATGTTCTGCATATAAGTTAAATAAGCAGAGTGACAATATACAGCCTTGACATACTCCTTTCCTGATTTGGAACCAGTTTGTTGTTCCATGTCCAGTTCTAACTGTTGCTTCCTGACCTGCATACATATTTCTCAGGAGGCAGGTCAGGGGGTCTGGTATTCCCATCTCTTTAAGAATTTTCCACAGTTGTGATTCACATAGTCAAAGGCTTTGGCGTAGTCAATAAAGCAAAAGTAGATGTTTTTCTGGAACTCTATTGTTTTTTCAATGATCCAACAGATGGATGTTGGCAATCTGATCTCTGGTTCCTCTGCCTTTTCTAAATCCAGCTTGAACATCTGGAAGTTCATGGTTCATGTACTGTTGAAGCCTGGCTTGGAGAATTTTTAGCATTACTTTACTGAAGCGTGAGATGAGTGCAGTTGTCCAGTAATTTGAGCATTCTTTGGCATTGCCTTTCTTTGGGATTGGAATGAAAACTGACTTTTCCCAGTCCTGTGGCCACTGGTGAGTTTTCCAAATTTGCTGGCATATTGAGTGCAGCACTTTCACAGCATCATTTTTCAGGATTTGAAATAGCTCAACTGGAATTCCATCACCGCCACTAGCTTTGTTCATAGTGATACTTCCTAAGGCCCACTTGACTTCGCATTCCAGGGTGTCTTACTCTAGGTGAGTGACCACACCATCATGGTTATCTGGGTCATGAAGATTTTTTTTATATATTTCTTCTGTGTATTCTTGCTACCTCTTCTTAATATCTTCTGCTTCTGTTAGGTCCATACCATTTCTGTCCTTTATTGTGCTCATCTTTGCATGAAATGTTCCCTTGGTATCTCTCATTTTCTTGAAGAGATCTCTAGTCTTTCCCTTTCTATTGTTTTCCTCTATTTCTTTACATTAATTGCAGAGGAAGACTTTCTTCTCTCTCCTTGCTCTGCTTTGGAACTCTGCATTCAAATGGGTATATCTTTCCTTTTCTCCTTTGCCTTTAGCTTCTCTTTTCTCTTCCTTTGTAAGGCCTCGTATGACAACCATTTTGCCTTTTTGTATTTCTTTTTCTTGAGCATGGCGTCAAAAAAATCAACCTGTCATATCACTGTTGCTTTTCAATGAATGAAATTTTTTTTTTTTTTATGACTTCGGTCCCTGTTGAACAAAACAATTTCTAAAGATTTCAGTTATTCCCGCCCCCACCCGGTCAATTGAAGTATTCATGTCTGGGGCCTGCTGTGCAAGCTGCAGCGACCTCCTGTGGAGGGGACAAATCCCTTGTTCTTGGCCAAATAACTCATTTTGGACACTAGCATATGAGCAGAAGGGGCTTATGCCACATCTGAGTAGAAGCTGCCAACACCATAGCAAGATTCTGCCAAATGCTGTTCTCTCTCTGCAGGGAGGCAGGGGGTAGGGCTGTGTTTTAGCCTTGGTGCTGCTTGAATGAATGTGTGGAGCACAAAGGATAGAGAGCCAGATGGCCCAGGGCCAGATCAAGAAACAAACCCGAGTTGTTACTCATTGAAACTTGGCTGTTGTTTATGTCCACAAAATAACCTAGTAGAAGCTAACACACACACACTGTGTGGGTGAGTGTACTGGGACACCTAAGGCTTATTGATGTATTTACATGACACAGCACTGGGTTTTCATTCAGTAGAAGACCCTACAAGTTAGTCTGTAGTAGATGTTAGAGTCACGCACAGTTGGTCGACAGTCAGTGATTCAACTAATTTATCATTCCAGCTCCATCACTTGAAGAAAATATAGATATTTCATCTCATAGATTCAAGAGACAATGACTACTTTGAAGGAATTGATAATAGTTTTAAAAATGGATAGGCTTCCTTGGTGACTCAGTGGTAAAGAATCCATCTGCCAACGCAGGAGACACAGGTTCAATCCCTGGGTCAGGAAGATCCCCTGGAGTGGGCAATCCACTCCAATGTTCTTGCCTGGAAAATCCCATGGACAGAGGATCCTGGAAGGCTGCAGTTAATCGGGTCACAAAGAGTTGAACACAAACATGACTGAGCATGCATGCATGTCATGTGACGATAGCTGGAATACGTTGTATCTCATTTGGAAAGAAAAACAGAAAATGTAAAAATGACATAAAATGAAAAACACAATTCCCTCAACCAAAAATAAAGGTTAATATTTAAGAATATTTCTTGCCACTCTTTTCCATCTTTATCCAATATTTGAATATGTACAGACACACTTTAATGTAATGCTTTTATAAACTTTTATTCTATTGTATGAATTTTCATGTTTTATTAGTACCTAAATTGTTATTTTTAAAGACTGTCAGTATATTTTTTTAAATAGTCTGTCAAGAATATTATAGATAATGACAATATATGAAAGTGAGAATAAGTTTTTATTTTTATAACTTGCATCTTCGGAAAATAGCTGTACTTCTCAGCATCACAAACTATCAGTGGGCTAGATGAGGCTAAAATATGTCCAATGCCATGTAATTGGAAATACTTTATGATTTCATGATTGCTCAGGGTCATTCATAGAAATTTTATTCTCTTAAGGACTTCAGTTCAGTTCAGTCACTAAGTTGTGTCCGACTCTTTGCAACCCCATGAACTGCAGCACACCAGGCCTCCCTGTCCATCACCAACTCCCTGAGTCTACCCAAACCCATGTCCATCGAGTCTATGATGCCATCCAACCATCTCATCCTCTGTTGTCCCCTTCTCCTCCTGCCCTCAATCTTTCCTAGCATCAGAGTCTTTTCAAATGAGTCAGCTCTTCTCATCAGGTGGCCAAGTATTGGAGTTTCAGCTTCAACATCAGTCCTTCCAATGAACACCCAGGACTGATCTCCTTTAGGATAGACTGGTTGGATCTCCTTGCAGTCCAAGGGACTCTCAAGAGTCTTCTCCAACACCACAGTTCAAAAGCATCAATTCTTCAGCACTCAGCTTTCTTTACAGTCCAACTCTCACATCCATACATGACCACTGGAAAAACCATAGCCTTGACTAGACGGACCTTTGTTGACAAAGTAATGTCTCTGCTTTTTAATATGCTATCTAGGTTGGTCATAACATTCCTTCCAAGGAGTAAGCCTTCTTAAGGCCCTAGGACTGAAACAAACCAATGCTGTGTTTTTCAAAGCAGGATGAGTGATCCACTCTTGTTTTCACTTTACCTTCCCCCACTTTTTTTCTATTTGCACCTTTTTGACTAAACTGAGTGATGAGAAAGTGAAGTATATCCCTGGCACTGTACATAGAGGCCATAGTAATCCTAACTGAACATAATCATTTTTGTTATTACATAAACAAATACCAGACAGGCCAGTCCATGACTGATGGATCAGACACAAGGATCCTCTGCAACCACAAAATTTACTCCACAAGACCCTCTTCCAACTGACATCGGTAGTACCTTCTTCTAGATAAGCATGACCAACATACCAGATAACCTAATTGCCTTCTTAGAAGCCCCCAGACAAGTCCACATCTATCCTTCACCTCTCTCTGTCTCTCTGTGTCTCCTGTGGTGCATTCTTCATTGGTCAACTAACTAAGTGACCTAGGTGGGCTTCAGGTGAGTTCTTGGTGGTCTGTGGAAGGTGGCTCAAGGTATGCATCATATTGTTTTCAAGTACTTGCTCTGTTGAGGTATCAACAAGGTTTATAGGAATTTATTTTAACCCATTTTGTTTACTTCCAGGTGCTGGATTAAATGATGGGCAGTGGCATTCTGTGTCCTTATCTGCAAGAGGGAATCACCTGAGTATAATGGTGGATGGTGAGGCAGCCTCCATGGCTCATTCCTTGCGTGGCCAGATTGAGTCAGGTGACACCTACTATTTGGGGGGTAAGTGAAAGGAACTGGGTTGCATTGGCAATCAAGCCATCTTTATCTTTTCTGCTCCTGCCTTCTAAGGCAACTCATATTTTTACATGAAAATTAATAGCGAAGAATGATTTTTCTCTTTTAGTTATAGTCATTGGGAATTTTGAGTGATCAAAGATGATAAATTGTGGTCTAAAAATGAAAGTCAGATAGATGGCCTTGTTTAAAAGTGCACATCATAAGCTGGTTTTAAATTTGGCATTTGTTTTCAACTACGGTTGCACATTGCAATCACCTAGAAGGATTCAAAATGCTGATGCCTGGCTGCATCCCCAGAAATTTTGATTTAACTGGTTCCATGCTGTGTGCTTATGCTTAGTTGCTCAGGTGGATTCTTTACCTGCAATGTGGTCTGAGCCACCAGGGAAGCCCAAGAATACTGGAGTGGGTAGCCTATCCCTTCTCCCGGGGAACTTCTTAACCAAGGACTTGAACTGGGGTCTCCTGCATTGCAGGTGAATTCTTTACCAGCTGAGCTACTAAGGAAGCCTGACCTGGACAAGAGGTTTTTGAATACTCTCTGGGTGATTCTATGTGAAGACAATACTGAGGGTCATTGCTCTCTATTTCTTACCTTTAATACCTTGCCATCAGGAATTTTCCTAATGCCAAATGACACTTAAAATCTTTCCTTCAGCTTTTATGTGCCAGGTTTTTTGCTGCATGTGGGTGTTCTTCTGTCTATTTGCTTCTTTTCTGCCTGGAGCCTGGCTACTCCAAGTGTGGTCCATGGGCCAACAATATCAGCATCACCCGGAAGCTCTTAGAAATGCACATGCACCATCCGGACTTCTTGAACCAGAATCTACATTTCACCAAGATCTCCAGGAGGTCTGCTGCATTTTAAAATTTAAGAAACTTGGACTTACCTGGTAGTCAAGTGGTTGGGATTCTGCCAATGCAGGGGACACGGGTTTAATCCCTGGAATGGGAAGATTCCACATGCTAAGGCAGCTAAGCCCATGCACCATAACTGCTGAAGCCCAAGTCCCTAGAGCCCATGCTCCCCAACCAGAGAAGCCATCCCAATGAAAAGCCTGCACACCACAACTAGAGGACAGCCCCTGCTCATTGCAACTAGCAAAACCCATGTGCTGCAATGAAGACCCAGCACAGCCAAAAATAAATAAGTAAATAAATAATTTTTTAAAAAGATGTCTATTCCCACTGCCTAATACAGAAGGGCATCATTATATACAACAGAGGAAGAGATTAATTCAATGGCTGTTAATATGTCATGCGTGTTCAGTCATGTCTGACTCTTTGCGACCTCATGGACCATAACCCCCATTCTCCTCTGTCCATGGGATTTCCCAGGCAAGAGTACTGGAGTGGCTTGCCATGCCCTCCTCCAGGGGATCTTCCTGACCCAGGGATTGAACCCGTGTTTCCTGCATCTCCTGCACTGCAGATGGATTCTTTACTGCTGAGCTACAGGAGAAGCCCATTAACATGTCACTCATTGCTTAGTGATGGATTTTACCAAGACATCGCCAGTCCATCTCCCTGGGATGTAGTCAGTGGGTGTTTTGCCTGCTTAGTGAACCTTGATTGAGTCCATCCAGGATCTTTTCCACTAGGGAGGGGGAAATTCTGAGGGTAATAAATCTCCATCCCTGGAGCATTCAAGTGAAAAATCCTCAGCCACTGGAAGCTTAGAACTGTCAATAGTAAGACTTATTTTTAATCTTGGCTTGAAGCCCTCTCTGACATTATTGCTGTTTTGCATTTTATACTTTTTTTTTTTTCCTAAAATAAGTTTGGAATCATGGTGGAGATAGCTTGATAGGCCAACAAGAAAGTATAAAATTCTCCCTTGAGAATTGACAATAAGTACATCAACCATGAATTGGGTTGTTTAATCTTTGAATTCCCCTAAAGCAAACTTCATGAGGAAAGGTGGAATTGTGCCAGCAACTTTAAAAGTTAAGATTGCTTGCTTTTCTTGTTTGCTAAATATGATGCATTTCTGACCCAGATACTCTTTTAAATCTTTACATTTAAATGATGGGTTTTAAGCTCAGGAGAGGAACAGATTCCTTCAAAACTAAATAAAGAATTTATCCAAGAACTGTAATTTAAAAGATAAAATATTTTGAGGCACTGAAAGATACAGAAAGAACAATCTGTGTCTACTGTTTAATGACACAAAATAAAATACCTTTAACATTTTGTATTAAGGAGTAAAAGAAAAATACTTTTCAAATCAGCTTTCATATTGAACATACTGCATACTCAGAATGCACAGCTACTTGAGAGTAGGTACTTTCCATAAATATTTACATACTGATGCGACCTGAGTCAGTTGTTACTGTGAAATAGATCATATGCACACACTTTAAAAAGACTATAATATTTCATAAAAAGAATATATATGGGTGCATCCTCTTGTCTACAAAATTAACCACTACAACACTTGAGGCTTTTGTTGCTCCTCTAGACTTTCATTCCCCTAGTTAAGTATGACTCTGCTTTTTAAAAGCCAGTCTTTGTATATTGCTTTTTTAATAATCTATCATCTATGTAGGTAACTTTAAACAATAAATTGTCTTGTGTTGCCTTGCTTTTAACTTTTCGAAGAGGATAAACCTGCATTCCTTCTTCTGTGACTTGCTTTTTCTGTTCTACATTAGTTTTTGAAATCCAGCCATGTGGCTATGAATAGCTGAATTTAATTAATTTTCATGGATGTGTGGCTCTTTGATGCATATTGTACCGTATTTTACTCATCCATTTTACCATTTTATGTTGATGGACATTTTGATCATGCCCATTTTTATTTTAAAAATGCTATAAATATCAGTGCAGCTGCTAAAAGACATCTTGCCAGTGATTTTTAAGTTTTTCCTTATGCATAAACTGTCTGATTCCTGATAAGTACAGTTAATTTAGTGAAACAACATTAATTACTGTGGTTTTAGTGGCATGCTCCAATGGTTAAGATGAATGAATGCTCAAGAACCCACAGTTGTCACACTGGTTGTGCACGTACACCTGGCCTTTGGCTTCATTACTATCTATTTAAGGATCCTAGAGAGCTAGAGGAAATGTGTTGAAAAGGGTATAATAAGCCTTTCTTATGTATTTTCATAAAATTGTGTTGATATACAGAGAACTGCCTTGTTAATATGGTTTCCAAGAAGAAACAATGTCCCTAAGATGAGTGGAATTGCGAAGTTTAAACATCCCACGAGATGGCATAATGACTTTTCTTCATTACAACTTTCCCATTTTTCTAATGTAATTCTATGTTGGCACTGAGTGGCAAAAATAGAACTTGCAACCACAGCACTTTCTTCCTAACTAATGTATAAATTTAGAGTAGCCTCTATAAGCATAGCTATAAATATCTAGTTGATTCCTACAGAGCAGTTTCAGACACTGATTCAAATGAAGTCAGTTCACTTCAGTTCAGTTCAGTCACTCAGTCGTAACCGACTTTTTGCAACCCCATGAATTGCACCATGCCAGGCCTCCCTGTCCATCATCAACTCCCAGAGTTTACCCAAACCCATATCCATCGAGTCGGTGATGCCATCCAACCATCTCATCCTCTGTCGTCCCCTTCTCCTCCTGCCCCCAATCCTTCCCAGCATCAGGGTCTTTTCCAATGAGTCAATTCTTCGCACGAGGTGTCCAAAGTATTGGAGTTTCAGCTTCAACATCAGTCCTTCCAATGAACAACCAGGACTGATCTCCTTTAGGATGGATGGTTGGATCTCCTTGCAGAGTAAGGGACTCTCAAGAGTCTTCTCCAACACCACAGTTCAAAAGCATCAATTCTTCGGCACTCAGCTTTCTTCACCGTCCAACTCTCACATCCATACATGACCACTGGAAAAACCATAGCCTTGACTAGACGGACCTTTGTTGGCAAAGTAATGTCTCTGCTTTTAAATATGCTATCTAGGTTGGTCATAACCTTCCTTCCAAGGAGTAAGCGTCTTTTAATTTCATGGCTGCAATCACCATCAGCAGTGATTTTGAAGCCCCCCAAAATAAAGTCTGACACTGTTTCCACTGTTTCCCCATCTATTTCCCATGAAGTGATGGGACCAGATGCCATGATCTTAGTTTCCTGAATGTTGAGCTTTAAGCCAACTTTTTCACTCTCCTCTTTCACTTTCATCAAGAGGCTCTTTAGTTCTTCACTTTCTGCCATAAGAGTGGTGTCATCTGCATATCTGAGGTTATTGATATTTCTCCTGGCAATCTTGACTCCAGCTTGTGCTTCTTCCAGCCCAGCATTTCTCATGATGTGCTTTGCATGTAAGTTAAATAAGCAGGGTGACAATATACAGCCTTGACATACTCCTTTTCCTATTTGGAACCAGTCTGTTATTCCATGTCCAGTTCTAACTGTTGCTTCCTGACCTGCATACAGGTTTCTCAAGAGACAGGTCAGATGGTCTGGTATTCCCATCTCTTTCAGAATTTTCCACAGTTTATTGTGATCCACACAGTCAAAGGCTTTGGCATAGTCAATAAAGCAGAAATAGATGTTTTTCTGGGACTCTCTTGCTTTTTCAGTGATCCAGCGGATGTTGGCAATTTGATCTCTGGTTCCTCTGCCTTTTCTAAAACCAGCTTGAACGTCTGGAAGTTCATGGTTCATGTATTGCTGAAGCCTGGCTTGGAGAATTTTGAGCATTGCTTCACTAACGTGTGAGATGAGTACAATTGTGAGGTAGTTTGAGCATTCTGTGGCATTGCCTTTCTTTGGGATGGAAATGAAAACTGACCTTTTCCAGTCCTGTGGCCACTGCTGAGTTTTCCAGATTTGCTGGCATATCGAGTGCAGCACTTTCACAGCATCATCTTTGAGGATTTAAAATAGCTCAACTGGAGTTCCATCACCTCCACTAGCTTTGTTCGTAGTGATGCTTTCTAAGGCCCACTTGACTTCACATTCCAGGATGTCTGGCTCTAGGTGAGTGATCACACCATCGTGATTATCTGGGTTGTGAAGATCTTTTTTGTACAGTTCTTCTGTGTATTCTTGCCACCTCTTCTTAATATCTTCTGCTTCTGTGAGGTCCATACCATTTCTATCCTTTATCGAGCCCATCTTTGCATGAAATGTTTCCTTGGTATCTCTAATTTTCTTGAGGAGATCTCGAGTCTTTCCCATTCTGTTGTTTTCCTCTATTTCTTTTGCATTGATCGTTAACTGTATATCTTACACCAACATAACAGCATCTTTTTTCCTAGAGAACGAATATATACTACTTTTAAAATTCAAGTAAATCCTTTGCCAGATTAAAACAAACAAGTAAAACCAAAATGGTCTAATTTACTGATGTTAAGTAAAAAGATAGTATTTTTACTCAAGGAAAACCAGGAGAGGCAGGTCTAGGTCCAATGAGCATAGAGTTCTGATTCTCAGTCGATTTATTATGTTCACAATTTTTATGCACATGTAGAACCTTTTGCTCAAGGTTTCCATATTTGTCTCCATGATATGTTGGACTTTCTAATGCTCTTCTGGGTAAAGTAGGGTAGGCCAGCTACAGCTTGAGCTCTACTCCTGAAAACTCTAATGTCCAAAGAGTAGCTTCTGTCAGTATCTGTTTACTTATCTTCTTGCTCAGTGTCTGTCAGTACCAGAATATGTATGCTGTTGACAAAGAAGTGAAGTTCATCCAATCTATGCTCTGTAGCAATATTGGGACTAATAAAGTCAGTGTTCCTGGGTTATCTAGGTGAAAACCAGTTAATGATATTTAATTTTGCAAGGAAAACAATACTCCCTGTTCTGAAATACTACTTGACCAGGTTTCCTTCCCATTACTGTTTTTTCTGATGGACAGTCAACTGCAAATTTCCAATTATCATTATATGGTCAGTTCAATTTTGTTGTGATGGGTCCCCATGAAAGCAGACTAGTATGGCTTGCTATTACAGTTTTTTTTTTTTTCTAATTGAAGGGTAATTGCTTTACAGTATTGTGTCGGTTTCAGCCAAACATCAACATTTTTTGTGTTGTTCAGTCACTAAGTCATGTCCGACTCTTTGTGACCTCCTGGACTGCAACATGCTAGGCTTCCCTGTCCTCCATTATCTCCCAGAGCCTGCTCAAACTCATGTCCATTGATTTGGTGATGTCACCCAACCATCCTGTCCTCTCAAGAGTCTTCTCCAGTACTACAATTTAAAGGCATCAATTCTTCAGGGCTCAGACTTCTTTGTGGTCCAACTCTCACATCCATATATGACTACTGGAAAAATCATAGCTTTGACTATATGGATCTTTGCTGGCAAAGTGATGTCTCTCCTTTATAATACACTATATCAGTTTGTCATAGCTTTTCTTCCAAGGAGCAAGCATCTTTTAATTTCATGGCTGCAGTCACTGTCCACAGTGATTTTGGAACCCAAGAAAATAAAATTAATAAAATCTGTCACTGTTTCCATTTTTTTCCCCCATCTATTTACCATTAAGTGATGGGACCAGATGCCATGATCTTAGTTTTTGCAATGTTGAATTTTAGCCAGCTTTTTTACTCTCCTCCTTATAGTTAGGGTGACCATATAATTTCAAGACAATTTAGTAATGAAAGAGGTGATCTCAGTGATTATTGCAGGACAGCAGCTTAAACCAAGGCTCTCTGGCCACCTGGAAGTCTCTATTCCATCTTGGCCTGGAAATCTCAGAGCACACTTACAGTAAAAAGGGTCATCTATAAAATATCAATATTTCTAAAAGTCCCATCAGAACTCGGTGATCTAGGTATCGCTTTTTAACTTTTATAAACCCTCCTGGGTGTCTTTTCGGGGCTGTGCTGGGTCTTTGTTGAGGCTTCCAGACTTTCTCTAGCTGTGGCACACAGGCTTAGTTGCCCCGTCACGTGTTCTCTGGCCAGAGATCGAACCCACATCCCCTGGACTGGAAGGCAAATTTTTAATCACTGGACCACCAGGGAAGTCACAAGGTATCCCTTTTTACTTTTTGCCTTTTCTTAGTCTGAACTTTTTTTGTAATTTTCCTCCAACAGGAGTTTCACTAATAGTCCATTGTGCATAGATTTTTGGTGCCTGCTATTAGGGGTAGTGGAAAGTAAAGCTTTAATAAATTCCCTTCTATTGAATCTTTCTACTGCTCAATAGCATACTTGTACTACAGAGTTGGGGAATATAAAGTTATGTTCAAAATCCCCCAAGTGTCCTTCTGTGAAACGTTAGCAGGCCAGTGAGCCTATGACAAGTCTAATGAGGTCTCATCTGAGGACCCATTCTGGTGTATTGACATAAATGACAATTTATCTGTCATCCTCAGAGGTACTTAAACTTCTGAGTACCTCAATCGTGATGGATATCTTTCATTAATTTAGCAGTAACTACTCATTGTCCACTTCACTGTCATCCCAAATCAGGTCATTGATGAATGGCCCGCTAGGGCTTTGGGGCAATCATCTGTATGGAAAAATGTCTCCTGCCCCGAGCTTCTCATGGGCTGTGGTACCCTTACTTCTTGACTTTTATATCATACCTGGAGAATAGAACACTCATTGGTTTGACCTTTCCTTCTTTGAAGTTTCACTTTCAGAAAGTTTTCCTTGTGACTACTGGATATGGTTTTTCTTTGTCCTAACAAGTATAGTTAGATACTGCGATGTGTTCTGGATGAGTTTGAGGATGGCAATCTGGAGAAAAGGAAGAAAAGAGAAAAGGATTAACAGGGATTCCACAAAATTATTTATTGACTTCATGTTTCCTATGTTTTATTCTAACATCTTAGTTACTAAGTACAGTAAGTAGAAGTCACCTAGAAGATACAAGGGCTTCCTAGGTGGCTTAGCAGTAAAGAACCTGTCTGCCAGTGCAGGAGTTGTAAGAGACATGAATTCGATTCCTGGATCAGGACGATCCCCTGGAGGAGGACATGGCAGCCCACTCCAGTATTCTTGCCTGGAGAATCCCACAGACAGAGGATCCTGGCAGGCTATGGTCCGTGGGGTCGCAAAGAGTTGGATATGACTGAAGTGACTTAGCACAGCACGCAGCACAGCATATAACATATGAAGATGTACCAAGTTTCTTCCAAATATATCCAATCCTTCAGAAATTCTATTATATACGAAAATGTGTGTGTTTTCACATAAGACAAGAAAATGGTAAAGGAAAGCTGCAGAGTTAAACAGTTCTTTATGATATAATGTTAAAATTGAAATGTCAAAGTCCCTTTGAGGTTAATTTCTGAGGTTTCATTGTGCCTTCAATGGTTTCAACCTGATGCAGTTCTTGGTTTGTTTTGAATTCTATTTGTCAGAAATACAAACCATTAAAGCCTCAATCACTGAAAGAAAAGTATGGAAAAACTGTGTATTTTATGAAAATTCATAGGTAGAAAGCTAGCATCCATTATGCAGGAACAAGAAGAGGCTCTGTCTTCAGTTCTTGCTCTTTGAAAATACACCAGCAATTTCAAGACACAAGTACAAAGAGAGATGAATGAAAAACACATAAGTACAATGAGCAAAATCTTTACTTTATAAAACTACTTATTCCATTTGATTTAAAAAATAAGAATCTTATAAAATAACCCAAAACTGTAAATATTAACATAAGAATTTCTGAATATTAAAATTATTGGAAAATACAAAGCAAAATAGTTAAAATAGTTCTATAAGTAATGTAAATGAAACATTGTAAGGCAAAGCATAAATAAAATAGGTAAATTTCATGTCAAGTGTAAAATTTGCTTGACAATTTTTGGGAATTATTACAACGTTAATCATTTAGAATATTGTCCTTGTTTCATATTTGCTGATGAAAATAAAGTGTTCAATTCAGTAACCACTCTGAGCTTTTTTCCTATGTAGAGTTGTAGCTTTCATTCCGTAGGAAGCTGCCTCTGCATGGGAGATTTGCATGTGGGTGGGTTAGTAGGGATAATTCTTTGAAACAACACCTGGAAGGTTGAAAGAGTAACTATGATGGGCAGAGAGACAAGTTGAACTGCAGTGCAGTTGCAGCAGAAGCCTCTGAATATCCCAAGGGGTTCTCTGAAGCAGGCATGCACGTTAAGGAGGTCCCAGTTGAGAAAATGGTGTGCAGCTGCTGTGTTGCGTCACTCCATTGCATCCTCGGGCACTGTTGTTCTTGAGGACAGACACAGCCTTATGAGAGCTAGCTCCCTGCAGCCCAGCTGTTCCTGGGGAGGGGCTCAGTCTTGATTAGAGAGGAGTAATGGGACCTGGGCTCTGTACAGCAGGTTTCTCCAAAGTGTTGCCTTTTACAGAAGCATTTCACAGTGACAGCATCCTCTTAGCCTAACTTTCCCCATCCTCTCCTACATTGTCAGTCTTGCAGCAGGCAAATCTAAGAACCTGTGATTTCTTTAGCAGACAATTCAGGGAAGGGTGAGAGGGCACTCAAAACCCTGCTGGCCTTACAAGTGGAGAAGAAGGTGGCTCTGGACCCCACTTGCTTTGATTTTGATTTTAAAGTCTTGTCCTTGTTCATAATCATTATAAGAACATTATCTCTTGGGAGACCCAGGAGGATAAAACATAACTATTCTGTAGGAATTGTGGTTGGTAAGTGTACAGCAAACCAATTAATGGCTGTGACAGAACTTGTAAATTTGACTCTCATTATTGAAATTAATCAAAGGTCATTTCTTTTTTCCATAGAACATTGTGTTGCTTGTTTTCTCCATTACTCACAATGCTATATAGTTATGAGATATTGTTAATTTGTTTGTGTATTCATGTTGAAATATATTTGACTAAAATGCCTAATTAAAAAAAGAAAAGTAAGTATAAATTGCTATTAGACTTCTTAGACCAGTTATTATCAAAAGTGTTTTAAAATATGCCTATGAATGCATACATGTGGATATTTAACAATATTTAGATGAATGGAGGGTATCCAGGTCAATTCTCAATTTAAGATTATTTTCAAACATTTAAAATTTATTAAGTCCTCTTATGCCTATATTTTTTTTTTCCTGATCATGCTCTCACATGCCTTTAGTTCATCTAGTTTAACATCATACTAAAAGGTGTGATGTCTTAAATGTTCTTCCAAAAAAGAAATCAGATTGCTTAAATTAAAAGTGTGGTAAGTGTATTTGTCAGATTTCACATCTTCCCTTCCTCTCATCTCTCTGTAAGCCTGACTTTAGTCATTATTTTTACACTTTACCAATACCAACACATTTTGTTCTTGTCAGCTCCCCACCACCCTATCCATGGGTGATGTGAGCTTCTCAAATGGTGTTGTTCAGTAACTAAAGAGTGTCTGAGTCTTTGTGACTCCATGGATTCCAGCATGCCAGGCTTCCCTGTCCTTCACTATGTCCCAGAGTTTGCTCAAACTCATGTACATTGAGTCGGCGATAACATACAACCATCTCATCCTCTGTTGTCCTCCTCTCCTCTTGCCCTCAATCTTTCCCAGAATCAGGATCTTTTCCAATGAGTCAGCTCTTCAGATCAAGTGGCCTAAGTATTGGCGCTTCAGCATCAGTCCTTCCAATGAATATTCAGGGTTGATTTCCTCTAGGATTGACTGGTTTGATCTCCTTGCTGCCCAAGGAACTCTAAAGAGTCTTCTCCAGCACGACAATTTGAAAGCACCAGCTCTTCGGCTCTTGGCCTTTTTTATGGTCCAACTCTCACATCTGTACATGACTACTGGACTACTTTGACTAAACGGACCTTTACTGCCAAAGTGATGTGTCTGCTTTTTAATATGCTGTCTAGGTTTGCTATAGCTTTTCTTGCTTCAGGTGTCTGCTAGCACATGGGGATAGCAATTTTTGCTAATGAGAAATACTGTACAGTATTTTTTCATAACTGTTAGTTTTCTCCTGTGTCTCCGTGTTCATTCAGGCTGTCCTGACAACAGCTCTAACCCTGGATGCTCTAATTCCCTGGGTGGATTTCAGGGCTGCCTGAGGCTCATTTCCATTGGCGACGAAGCGGTGGATCCCATCTCCGTACAGCAGGGGGCGGTAGGGAGTTTCCGTGACCTCCAGATAGACACCTGTGGCCTCACAGATAGGTAGGCAATCTCATGTCAGCATGCCTGTCTTCGGGGTGGTTTTTTTTTTTTTAATTTTTTAATTGGAGGATATTTGTTTTACAATGTTGTGTTGGTTTCTGCCGTACAACAATGTGAACCAGCCATAAGTACACGTGTCCTCTCCCTCTTGAACCTCCCTCCTTCCCCCTCCCCATCCCACCCCTCAAGGTTGTTATTGAGCACCAGCTTGAGCTCCCTGCATCTATGGCAAATTCCCACTGGCTACCTCTTAATATTTTATATATGGTAATGTATATGTTTCAATGCTACTCTCCCAGTTCGTCCCACCCCCTGCTGTTTTCCATTTTTGATAGTAGATTAGAAACAAATGAACTGGTGAGAAAGATCATCTTCTTTCCCTTTCTCCATTCCCAATATTCCATTCCACAGGGGAAAATTATATTTACACAAAAAAGAAACTTTAAGTAATCCTTTCTTTCCAATGATACTTTTTTAGAAGACACGTTGTCATGAATTTTCCTTGTATATGACTCCAGGCTACTTAATTCATACAGAATACTATTGATGCTGTTATAATTATTGATGACTATATACTTTAAAAATTTCTTAACACTTCAGAGAACAGATTAGAATATTTAAAGAGATCATGGAGGGCCCAGAAATCAAAATTCTATGTGATTAGCTGCATTCACCTTACATTCTCTATTCTACAGGAAAAATGAAAAGTAACTCTTTCTTTGATAAAAGTTGAAGCTTTAGGGATTTCTAGTGATGTTGTAAGCACAGCAAAGAGTGGAGAGGATTCAGTTGCCACATACTGAGCATAGTGCCATTTTACTGGAGAAGATAAGAAAGGCAAAGCTTTAAAACAATAGCATATTAAAATTTTTAAGCATTGCAACTTTGCCAAAGTTATTTGTTAGCCATACTATCAGACTTTTAAGCAATTTTGGCTAAAAGGGATGGCTTAACCATCACACATGCACCTTTTTTTCTGTGCCTAGTATGTCTGACTTCTCTGCAATAGCAGTGCATTGTTTGTGTTGAACAAATGTACACACCCCAGACATCACCACACATCCACACACAGGGCACTTTTCAAAAGTTCACACTGCACAGAATCCTTTGTGGAGTAAATCTAATCCAAATTTAACATGAATTGAAATTCCCTGTCATTGCCAATTAACTACAAGTTACCGCGCAATTTAGCAATGTATGAAAAGATCACAAATTCCCAGTATGTAAAATGCTGACTCACAAGAACTTGATACTTTAATGCAAATGCCCATGGGTATATGTTCACATTCTATTCATTCGTAGTGGAAAAAATGATTTAAATAACTTAGACAAAATTCTCAATACTAATTTTCAGATTATAAAAAAAAATGGCGTAGAAACTATATCATCATCTGTAAGTTTTAATTGCAGTCATCTCTGGAATCTCAAGTCTTGGGAGAGGGTTAGAACTGTTCTTTTGGGTGTAGAGTGGTGCCCTCACCCGTGGGAATGACTTAGTAGGGCAAGAGGGTGAGAGGTCAAGTTCACAGGCAGTAGCAGGGTTGTCACTTCAGTCAGGAAGCTCAAAGAAAGTTATTTTAGTGCCTGGAGAATGCCATCCCAGCATACATTGCAATCACAATATTTTTCTCACATATTTGTGGTCCCTTTGTGCATAAAAATTTCTTGTCCAAAAATAAAAAAGCAAACAAGCAAACATATTTATGTGTGTGTGACAAAAATAGAAACATTTTCCACATCACATTTTAAGAAGATTTTCAGATATATGTACTAACCTATGGAGACTTCTCTAGTGTTCAGCTATCTTCTATAAAATTCAGGTTCATGGCAACTCTGTAAGTGGGTATAAAAATAGCTGTTGGCACTTTGGATGGCCTATATAGTCACTAATTGTGATTTTTTTATGGTTCAACATCTAAAGACATGTCCTTACTCTCCATTCTTCTTATTACTAAAAATGTTCATTTTCCTCAGCCCTTTAGTCCATACCTACTAACTGCATGTCCAATGTACCATGAAATAGATTCACTTAAAAGCGGAGCAAAGCAGACACCCACGCCTGGGCTGTCTTTGGGCGCTGTGCACTCTGCCTGGCCATCTGCCTAGCCCACCGCTCTGCCTGCCCCGAGCAAGTCCTAATGTGCTCAAGTGAAGCTGAGCTTTATTATTAAAATGCAGCTAGTTTTGTAACTTCTATCCATCAGGCACAAGAATTAATAATTCATAGTGGCATTCCTCCTCACACTGCAAATACTGCAAAGATGTTTGAAATCCAAGGGGTGCTTAGAAAACCTTCCTGAGCCACAGAAGGACTTGTGCTCATGACACTCTGCCTTCCTGTGGCTCTGATGTCATTTTACAGGGAAGGGCTCCCCATCCTTTGGGACGAGGCTGTGGGGTGAGGATAGCAGTGAGAAGAGATCGTGTCTTACACTCTTTGGGTTTTGGACGTTAGGATTTCATGTGGTGTAACTCAGGCTACATAGCCCTTTTCAGGCTCAAGTATTTGCCATCCCCAGCCATGGACGGTGTTGATGGGGTCACTTTTTCCAGTTCCACTGCTTTTGACCTAACGTTAACCTTCTAGATCCTAAATGCAAAATTGTGGAACATACATCTTGTTTTTTTTTTTAATAAATAATACATTTAAAAGAAAATTAATTACCACAAACTCAAACATTTTGCTTTTGAGAAAATCTTATACCCAAACAATTTTAAGTAAACCTATAATAATATTTATCATAGAAGAGTCATCTTCATCCTATTAAAAAGTATGGAATCCATTTAAGCAAGATTTTAGAGAGTTTCAACTTGTCGAAAAAAAAAAAAGGCAAGAAGCTGCTTTGTTCAAATGAGGGGCAAAGGGGATGGGCTGTGCTTGGGCCAGGCCACCTCTTCAGCCCCAAGAGGATCTGCAGAACACCATCTGAAATACCACCACTCCAGATACTTGATGACTTTGCTCTTGACTGTCCATTTCTTTAACTATTATTGTAATTTGCTGACTGTCAAGTTATGGATAAGGGCTTCCCTGGTGGCTCAGTGGTAAAGAATCCACCTGCAATGCAAGATACCCAGATTGGATCCCAGGGTTCGGGAAGATCCCCTGGAGAAGGAAATGGCAACCCATTTCCAGTATTCTTGCCTGAAAAATTCCATGGACAGCAGAGTCTGGCAGGCTACAGTCCATGGGGTCACAAAAGAGTCAGACACAATTTAGCAACTAAACAACAACAACAACTAAGGTATGGATACCCCATCCTATGCATTCAACTAGTAGACCTCTTCAGAAAGATAAATAAGGTGGATACCATTTATTCTACATGTGAATCCCACTGGTATAAACTGATTTTGAAGCTCACAATCTTAAAGTTGACAGACTGTTCTGAAATTTGCCAGTAATTAACAATAAGCATGTCCAGGAAATATTTCAAAAATCTAATATTTATCCTTTTATTTTTTTAAGTAAAAATTAGTTTGCCTATTTCTAGTTCTTACAGACAGCTGAGATTTTTTTCTATACTTTTCCAAAGAAAGCCAAAGTAGTTGTTTGTTTACATCTGCTAGAATTTCAGTGTTTGGGTGCATAATTTGTACAGTATTAGAGGAGAAAATAATTATAAAATAGCCAGATGTTCCCTTTCATCTTTTGTTTTTCCTACTTTCTTCCTAATGATGTTTGTTTTGCCTTTTCTGATTTTCAGATAAGTGTCTGTAGGGGAGCAGAGTGGGATGAAATAGGGGGTGTATATTGCTCTCTGTGCATTTCTACATGTTCACACTGTACTGTCTTCCAAGCAAAGTTCCTTTCATTACAATAAATCTCTCTTGTTCTTAGTACAATTTGTAGTAATTTGTTATGGCACTAACAGAAAAATAATACAATATTTATGTAAAATTATTTATAAATTTATACACACATATTTTGGAGAAGGAAATGATAACCCATTCCAGTATTCTTGCCTGGGAAATCCCATGGACAGAGAAGCCTGGTGGGCTACAGTCCATGGGGTTGCAAAGAGTCAGACATGACTGAGTGACTAAGCATACACGCACATATATTTTTTTTTTTTTTGAGTAAATTTCATATACTTGCCTGTATTAAGTCCCTTACAATGAACATTTTAAATTAATACACCTCATTTTTTTAGAGCAGTTTTAGGCTTGCAGAAAGTATAGAGAGTTCTCCTCTATCTCTTCTTTTTCCAGTCTCCCCACACACAGTTTCTGTATTTTTAACATCTTGCATCAGTGTTGTACACTTATTAGAATTGATGAACCGATATTGATACATTCTTGTTAACCAAAGTCCCTGCTTTACATGGGCTTCCCAGGTGGTAAAGAATCCACCTGCAATGCGGGAGACCTGGGTTCGATTCCTGGATTGGAAAGATCCCCTGGAGAAGGGAAAGGCTACTGTTCCAGTATTCTGGCCTGGAAAATTCCATGGACTATAGTCCATGGAGTCACAAAGGGTCAGACACGACTGAGTGACTTTCACATACACACTGATTTACATTATAGTTCATTCTTTGTGTTAGACAGTTCTATGGGGTTTTACAAATGCATACTCTTATGTCTTCACCATTATGGTATCATGTATAGTAGTTTCACTGCCCTAAAAATCTTACATGCATCACCTATTCAATCATCCCTCCCTTTTCCCAACCTCTGGCCTGGAAATCACTAATCATTTTACTCTCTTCATAGTTGTGCCAATTCCAGGATGTCGTGCATAGGAATCATGTGCTACATACATAGCCTTTCATTTAATAACATCATGTGCTACATACATAGCCTTCCATGTGTTTTGTGACTGGACAGCTCATTTGTTTTTAGTGCTAAACAATATTATATATCACAAGTTTATCCATTCATCTGAAGGACATCTTGGTTCCTTCCAGGTTTTCACAATTAGCAAAGCTACTATAAAAATTTACATGCAGGTTTTTGTATGGAAGTACGTTTTCAGCTCATCTGAGTAAATACCAGGGAGCACAATTACTGGATCATGTAGTAAGAAGATGTTGAGTTTTGTGAAATATTGCCAAACTGCCTTACAGAGTGTCTGTGTCATTTTGCATTCCCACCAGCGATGAATAAGAGCTCCTGTTGTCCTCATCCCTGCCGGTATTTGGTGTTGTCAGTCTTTTGGATTTGTGCTATCCTATCAAGTCTGTAGTGTTATCTCATTGCTTTAATTTGCATTTCTCTACTGACATATGATGCTGGAGATCTTTCTGTATTTTTATTTGCAGTCTTGGTGCCTTCTTTAGTCAGGTATCTATTCAGAACTTTTGCCCAAGTTTTTAACTGGTTATGTTCTTATTGTTGAATTTTAAGTGTGTGCATGCGTGCTCAGGTGCTGTCGTGTCAGATTCTTACAAACCCATGGAGTGTAGCCTGCCAGACTCCTCTGTCCATGGGATTTTCAAGACAAGAATATTGTAGTGGGTTGCCATTTCTTTCTCCAGTTCTTCCTGTATTTTATACCCCAGTCTTTGTTAGATACATGTTTTACAAAAGTTACCTATTAGTCTATAGCTAATCTTTTCATTCTCTTGGTGTGATTCATAGAAAAGATTTTTTAAATTTTACTGAAATGCAAGGTACCATTTTTCTCTTTTGTGAACTGTATCTGAAAAGTCATTGCCAAACCAAGGTCACCTAGATTTTCTCCTATGTTATATTCTGAGAGCTTAACTGTTTGGCATTTTACATTTAAAAATTCTGAGATCTAGTCTGAGTTCATTGCCATGAAAGATGTAAAACCTGTGTTTATAACATTATTTTTTTGCATGTGGAGACCCGGTTGTTTCAGCAGTATTTGTTGAAAAAATTGTCTTTTCTTCAGTGAATTGCCTTTGCATCTTTGTTAAAGATGAGTTGATTATATTTGTGTAAACCTGTTTCTGGACCTTCTATGCTGTGCCATGAGCCTGTTTGTTCTTTCGCCAGTGCCACATGGCCTTGATTTCTATAGCTTTATAACAAGTCTTGAAGTTGGGTAATGTTAGTTCTTTGATCTTTTTCATTTTTGATATTCTCTTGGATCTTTTTTTACATATAAACTTTAGAATCAGTTTGTTGACATCCACAAAATTACATGCAGTGATTTTGATTAAGATTCTTTGCCTCTATAGATCAAATTGGGAATAACTGAAATCTTGACAATTTTGAATCTTACTATCCATGAACATGGAATATCCCCACTTATTTAGATTATTTTTGTTCATCAGAATCTTATAATTTTTCTCATATAGATCTTGCGTATGTCTTGTTATATTTGTATCTAAGTAGTCTATTTTTTGATGGTGCTAATGTAAGCGCTGTGTTTTTTATTTTATTTTATTTTATTTATTTTTTTTTTTTTTATAAATTTATTTATTTTACTTGGGGGCTAATTACTTTACAATATTGTAATAGTTTTTGCCATACATTGACAAGAATCAGCCATGGGTTTACATGTGTTCCCCTTCCCGAACCCCCCACCCACCTCCCTCCCCCTCCCATCCCTCTGGATCATCCCACTGCCCCGGCCCCGAGCCCTTGTCACATGCATCGAACATGGAATGGTGCTCTGTTTCACATATGACAATACACATGTCTCAATGCCATTCTCCCAGAACGTCCCACCCTCACCTTCTCCCTCAGAGTCCATAAAATTGTTCCATGCATCTGTGTCTCTCATTCTGTCCCGCATATAGGGTTATCGTTACCATCTTTCAGATTCCATATATATGCATTAGTATACTGTATTGTTGTTTTTCTTTCTGGCTTACTTCACTCTGTATAATGGGCTCCAGTTTCATCCATCTCAGTAGAACCGGTTCAAATGTATTTTTTTTAATGGCTGAGTAATATTCCATTGTGTATATGTACCACAGCTTCCTTATCCATTCATCTGCTGATGGACATCTAGGTTGCTTCCATGTCCTGGCTATTGTAAACAGTGCTGCGATGAACATTGGGGTACACGCGTCTCTTTCAATTCTGGTTTCCTCGGTGTATATGCCCAGCAGTGGGATTGCTGGGTCATATGGCAGTTCTATTCCCAGTTTTTTAAGGAATCTCCACACTGTTCTCCATAGTGGCTGTACTAGTTTGCATTCCCACCAACAGTGTAAGAGGGTTCCCTTTTCTCCACACCCTCTCCAGCATTTATTGCTTGTAGACTTTTGGATAGCAGCCATTCTGACTGGTGTGAAATGATACCTCATTGTGGTTTTGATTTGCATTTCTCTAATAATGAGTGATGTTGAGCATCTTTTCATGTGTTTGTTAGCCATCTGTATGTCTTCTTTGGAGAAATGTCTGTTTAGTTCTTTGGCCCATTTTTTGATTGGGTCATTTATTTTTCGGGAATTCAGCTGCAGAAGTTGCTTGTATATTTTTGAGATTAATTGTTTGTCTGTTGCTTCATTTGCTATTATTTTCTCCCATTCTGAAGGCTGTCTTTTCACCTTGCTTATAGTTTCCTTTGTTGTGCAAAAGCTTTTAATTTTAATTAGGTCCCATTTGTTTATTTTTGCTTTTATTTCCAATATTCTGGGAGGTGGGTCATGGAGGATCCTGCTGTGATTTATGTCGGAGAGTGTTTTGCCTATGTTTTCCTCTAGGAGTTTTATTGTTTCTGGTCTTACGTTTAGATCTTTAATCCATTTTGAGTTTATTTTTGTGTACGGTGTTAGGAAGTGTTCTAGTTTCATTCTTTTACAAGTGGTTGACCAGTTTTCCCAGCACCACTTGTTAAAGAGGTTGTCTTTTCTCCATTGTATATTCTTGCCTCCTTTGTCGAAGATAAGGTGTCCATATGTGCGTGGGTTTATCTCTGGGCTTTCTATTTTGTTCCATTGATCTATATTTCTATCTTTGTGCCAGTACCATACTGTCTTGATGACTGTGGCTTTGTAGTAGAGTCTGAAGTCAGGCTCTACTACAAAGCCACAGTCATCAAGACAGTATGTGTTTTTTATTTTAGATTTCAGTTCTTCATTGGTCATTTATAAGAAATAATCCTGTAGCATTGCTCTCATCACTTATTAGTTTCAGAAGTTTTTTTGTTTATTATTTCAGAATTTCTACATAAAGAATAATGTCATCTGTGAACAAAGATGGTTTGATTTCTTCCTTCCCAGTCTACATAGCTTTTATTCCTTTTTTTGTCTAATTGCATTAGCTAAGACTTCTAGTATGATGTTTGAATAAGAGTGGTGAGAGCAAATCTTTGCTTTGCTTCTACACTTAGAAGAAAGCATCCTTACTCCTACACTTAGAAAAAAGCATCTTGTTTCTCTCCAATAATATGATGTTGCTCTAGGGTTTTGAAAGGTTTTTTTTAATCAAGTTGATGAAATTGCTATTACTAGTTTCCCTAGGTGTTTTGTTGTTACTGTTTTTGTTTTGTGTTTTTTTTATCATGAATTGGTGTTAGTTTGTCAAATACTTTTTCTGCATCTATTGATGTGAACTTACAGTTTTTCTTCTTTAGCTTATTTGTGTAATAGATTGCATTAATTTTCAAATTATTTTTTTCAGATTTTGGAGCAGACTTTATACTTGCAATAAATTCTGCTTGATTATGTTGTATATATTTTTATACATTTTTAAATTCAATTTGCTATTACTTTGAGGATAGTATTTATTTTCGATAATGAAAAATTAAATAACCTTCTTACAATTAAAATTTTAATCTTATAAACAAACATTAAATCTCACCTTTGATTTTGATAAGTGAGATATAACAGTGTCCATGAGACGTAAGTGGTTATTTGGTTTACCTGAGTGATTTTGTGGTTTACTCAATTATACGGAGAAAAATAAAAATAAAGCCCTCAGTCATAAGTGCTCTCTAATTCCTGAGGGCATCCTCAGTCTGACTAAAGTAGATGACATTCAGAATCCCTGGTACTGTGATACTACATGGATAAAAAAGTGTCTCCATTTTCCTGCCTTCTTTCCTTCTCTTTAAAATGATTTTCTTATGTACTAACTCAACATGGCAATATATTACAGTGTGGTATATATAATACATCAGCTAGCTTTGGCTGCACAATAGATTACCTTTAAAACTTACTAGCCCAAAACAGCAGCTGTTTGTTTATCTCACAATTCTGTATTTGCTGCTGGGCTGTCTCGTACATCTGTGGTTGCCTGAGGGTTCAGCTGACAGCTGCAAGACTTATAATCTTCCCATTCACTTGTCCTATGGTTTTGAACCCACCGGAGTGACTGGACCACATGAACCAGCCCAGGTTTCTTCATGTGGTTGTGCTTTCAGGGTTCAAAACTCAGGGAGAGAGAAAGCCCACTGCCCAAGCACTTTTCTAGCCTCTGCTGTGTCAGTTTGCTGATGCCTCATTGATCCAAGCAGGTCACATGCCCAACCCTGATTCAAGATGGAGAAGTAAGCTATACCTTTTGATGGAAGTATCTGTAGGTCACACTGCAAGGACATGGAAGCAAGGACAGAAAATGTGCTATTTGTGGCCACTGCAGGCAATTTATATCCTTAGTCATGTATGAAATTAATCTTGCCTTATTTGTGAAAAAGCAAACATGTTTTCTGATGTAATGAGATGTGTAGAAAATTTGCCTGTCACAAATACATGACAGTTGGTAGCATCTAATGGATTTTTTAGTCTGTAATTGATATTACATTTGGAAATTTCGATGATAGACCCAGCAAGTGTTGTCCATGTTAAGTTTTTCTGGTCAATTCACTGTTGTTATCTATCTTTCATTAAAACATTTTAAGATACAATTTATCATGACCAAATGTGAGAAATAGTGCTGTGTCTGCTTTCTCCTAGGTGTTTGCCCAGCTACTGTGAACATGGGGGCGAATGCTCCCAGTCCTGGAACACCTTCTCCTGTGACTGTGCACACACTGGTTACACGGGTGCAACCTGCCATTCCTGTAAGCCTCACACTCCTTTGTCCTGATTTCCATGTAGCTTTGTTTTTCTTTCCATTATTTTGTGTATATGTGCATGTCTGTGCAACTCTGTGCTAGAAAGCAACAACAAAAATAATTACTTTGGACATTAATTTTTGTCTGATTTATTTAATTTACTTTTTACCTTTTATACTTTTTATTTTGCATTATTTCATATGAGTGGTAAGGCAGCTTACAGAAATACATGTATCCTAGGACAGAAAAAAATAGTAGATGAAAGAAAATAAGGATAAGAAAATAAAATATAGTCAAAGGTAAAAATAAAATCTAGAATTCATGTTTTATAAACAATGTTTATAAAATTAAGCAGGAAGAATCTCAGAAGTGCAGGGTGGAAGCTAACCTGGTTGGGTTTCTCAATATCAGTGAGAAGCCAGGTGAACACTCAGGTCCCTTTGCAATCTTGATATTCTTTGGTGATGCTGGTGGTGGTGTTGGTGGTGATGATGATGATGGTTAATATACTGGAACTTACCATGTACTTGCATAATTCTAGCTCTCTGCTTATTTCAACTCCTTTAATCCTTGAAACAACTCTAGGAGATAAATGTCCAATTATCTATGTTTTGCACTTGAGAAGCTGAGTTGTTTACCCAATGTCACACTCTCGATCACCTCTCATTGGTGTTTCTTTTGTTTAGAACATCAGTCTCTTTTCTGAAGAATTATTCTTTCATCTTTAAAGCTAACAAATCTTTATGGACGACTAATCCATTATCTACAAAAAACTTATGGCAGAAAGCCCTGACATGTCCTTGGTTTTCTAATTATTGGCTGTTGTTTAAGCTTTTGTTTTATTGTTTTCCATGTTTCTTTTTCATTACTGAAACCCTTCTCTCAAAGCACCCCTCCCTCTTGGTCTTTAGAGAGAGACAGCATGATATGAAAATTCACTCACCACGTTTAGTCCCTCCTACTGGGAGAATACATTGCACTGTTAAGAACTCTTCCTTGTGAATTATTTAATTTTATTTCCACATATAGGAGAAAGGCAGAAATTGGATTGACATAAATTTGTCCTTTTGGGAAGTGAATCCCAGGGAGGCAGACAATGGGGTGAGAACCCTGAGTCCCTACCACTGAGGGTTCTGCAGAAGAACTCAAAGTCTCTTGGAAGACAAAGAGAGATGATTCATGCCCTAAATAGCCCCTAAACAAGTTCAGCCAGAGCAATCCTACCTGTGACTCAATTTGCTATACTAGTGCCAAGTAAGAATTTGCCAGGGTAACTCTTTATTTGAAAGGACCTAGACATCTGGGACCTTTCTTGGCAAAGTAATGTCTCTGCTTTTAAATATGCTATCTAGGTTGGTAATAATCTTCCTTCCAAGGAGCACTTGTCTTTTAATTTCATGGCTGCAATCACCATCAGCAGTGATTTTGGACCCCCCAAAAATAAAGTCTGACACTGTTTCCACTGTTTCCCCATCTATTTCCCATGAAGTGATGGGACCAGATGCCATGATCTTAGTTTTCTGAATGTTGAGCTTTAAGCCACCTTTTTCACTCTCCTCTTTCACTTTCATCAAGAGGCTCTCATCAAGAGGTTCTTCTTCACTTTCTGCCATAAGGGTGGTGTCATCTGCATATATGAGGTTATTGATATTTCTCCTGGCAATCTTGATTCCACCTTGTGCTTCTTCCAGCTCAGCGTTTCTGATGTACTCTGTGTATAAGTTAAATAAGCAGGGTGACAATATGCAGCCTTGACATACTCCTTTTCCTATTTGGAACCAGTCTGTTGTTCCATGTCCAGTTCTAACTGTTGCTTCCTGACCTGCATACAGGTTTCTCAAGAGACAGGTCAGATGGTCTGGTATGCCCATCTCTTTCAGAATTTTCCACAGTTTATTGTGATCCACACAGTCAAAGGCTTTGGCATAGGCAATAAAGCAGAAAGAGATGTTTTTCCGGAACTCTATTGCTTTTTCGATGATCCAGCGGATGTTGGCATTTTGATCTCTGGTTCCTCTGCCTTTTCTAAAACCAGCTTGAACGTCTGGAAGTTCACGGTTCACGTATTGCTGAAGCTGGGCTTGGAGAATTTTGAGCATTACTTTACTAGCGTGTGAGATGAGTGCAATTGTGCGGTAGTTTGAGCATTCTTTGGCATTGCCTTTCTTTGGGATTGGAATGAAAACTGACCTTTTCCAGTCCTGTGGCCACTGCTGAGTTTTCCAGATTTGCTGGCATATCGAGTGCAGCACTTTCACAGCATCATCTTTGAGGATTTGAAATAGTTCAACTGGAATTCCATCACCTCCACTAGCTTTGTTCATAGTGATGCTTTCTAAGGCCCACTTGACTTCACATTCCAGGATGTCTGGCTCTAGGTGAGTGATCACACCATCGTGATTATCTGGGTCGTGAAGATCTTTTTTGTACAGTTCTTCTGTGTATTCTTGCCCCCTCTTCTTAATATCTTCTGCTTCTGTTAGGTCCATACCATTTCTGTCCTTTATCGAGCCCATCTTTGCATGAAACCTAGATAGCATATTTGAAAGCAGAGACATTACTTTGCCAACAAAGGTCCGTCTAGTCAAGGCTATGGTTTTTCCAGTGGTCACGTATGGACGCGAGAGTTGGACGGTGAAGAAAGCTGAGTGCTGAAGAATTGATGCTTTTGAACTGTGGTGTTGGAGAAGACTCATGAGAGTCTCTTTGACTGCAAGGAGATCCATCCTAAAGGAGATCAGTCCTGGTTGTTCATTGGAAGGACTGATGTTGAAGCTGAAACTCCAATACTTTGGCCACCTCATGTGAAGAGTTGACTCATTGGAAAAGACCCTGATGCTGGGAAGCACTGGGGGCAGGAGGAGAAGGGGACGACAGAGGATGAGATGGTTGGATGGCATCACCGACTTGATGGACATGGGTTTGGGTAAACTCCGGGAGTTGGTGATGGACAGGGAGGCCTGGCTGCTGCAGTTCATGGGGTTGCAAACAGTCGGACACGGCTAAGCGACTGAACTGAACTGAGACATCTGAGAAACCTGAAGCTATGTGATTTGGCTGAGTCACAGTTTGGAATAGGGTAATCTCTTTCTTAGAGTGTTCTCCATCATACTTATACGAAGCAGATACCAACTGAATATTAATGATTAAGGAGTGATGGCTAAATGCTATCAGTAACTGTGATCTAAACATCATTCCAAACAACTTTATAGTATAAAGATTTAAAACTAACAGATATATATTATGTATTTTATATATATTATACATCCTGTTACACATATGTAACATTTTTTGCGTGTGGCCCATGATTTGGTCTAATAATTTAATTGACTTTCTTGGAATTTTGTAATTGATCAGTCACATGAAAATGAGATATTACCAAATCAATGTAAGTGATCATAAGACCATTATTTTGGAGTCTAAGTACACAATTAGTACATGTGTATGTTCTTGTTTAAAGCAAATTTTCTCCTAAGTCATTCCTCCACTACTCTTGTTTTTCTAGGCAATTCCAGCCTCAACACAACACAGACACTGTTATCAATTTGTGTGTATCCCTCTGGACACTTTCCTAGGTGGTTATGACCATGTTTATATATGATAGAAATGTCGACGTGAGTGGCCAAAATGCAAGCATGGTGGAAAAGCAATCCGTATTGCTTTTCCATCAGTGTCTCTGTGTCCATCAGTGTAAAAGATAGTAACCATGCCGTTGATTTGGGGGCAATCTAACTTGATGCATTTGATACTTGACCATATTTAATAAAAGGATTTTTTCCTTTATAGAATCTCTGGACAAAAAGCATTCCCTTCATGTTCTTGTTCTTTGAGATGAGAGAACAGCAACCCCTAAACTTCTCTCGGTATTTTTCTTGATTATTTGAAATAGGCAAAGTTAGAAATGTAGATAATCCAGTCATTATAGCATGGCACAAAGCCATACCCTACTAGGATCACTCTAGTTGGTGGATCTTGTCTAACTACCACCTGAGTCTCTCTGTGTGGATGCCAGATTTGATCCTCAGAGCTAACTTAAAGATCCAGTCCAACTCTGTGCCAGAATCAGTGCCACACTTCCCTCCCAGCAGCCATAGCAGCTTTTCAGGTTTTCAAAGGGTTTTTCCTGTCAAGGCAAAAGGGTGATGTGCAAGAGAGCTGTTACTCAATTGATCATTCATTTAAATGCATGCTGAATATTAATTGAGTTCATCACCTGCAGATGCTAATCACTTGCCTTGTAAAACATTCATTGTATACATAGAAAATTCATTTATGAATTAGGATAAAATGAAACTACAAAGACACTTTTCATATATATTATATATATTTCTTTGAATTTTGATTTTCTTGAATAATTATTTCCAAGCATTTTAGGAGGTTTCTTTTTAAAATGAACTTTAAAAACGGAATGAAGTAGAGCTGCTGATTTGTGAAATCCACCTCACTGAAAAAAATGCATTTCATGCGGAAATTGTCTTAAGTAAACAAAGAGTATAATTACTGAGTAATTTTTTAAAAATAGCATGATTATTAGATAATAACAGATCATTTAGGGAGATTAAGCCAATGCATTTCAGATGCTTAGATATTCTGAAACAGCAAAGAATTAGACTAGAGTAAATCCAGTTACCCTGATTTTGACAGGAATTCTGTGTTTCTAGAGCATAAGGTATTCAGATCCACATGTCCCATATTGATACTTCCTAAAATCTTTCACTCTGTGCCTGAGAATCTTTATGCTACCTGAGTGAAACAGGGAACACTCCTCTAGAGAAAATGTCCCTGAGAGCAAGGCAGAATGAGTGTCACTGGGGAAAGCATCACTTAATTAACACCATGGGGGGATTCATTCCATTGTCGTTCCTGTCTGAGACCTCTGTCCTCTGCAGCTCTCTACGAGCAGTCATGTGAAGCCCACTGGCACAGAGGAAACTCTTCAGGGCTCTATTACATCGACTCAGATGGAAGTGGCCCTCTGGAACCATCCCTGGTATATTGCAACATGACAGGTATGCTAATAAGCTTTTTTAATGACAAACTCATGTAAATACTTGCTGTGTATGAAAAATCCAGATGCAATAAAGTGAAGTGAAGTCGCTCAGTCGTGTCCGACTCTTTGCGACCCCATGGACTGCAGCCTACCAGGCTTCTCTGTCCATGGGATTTTCCTGGCAAGGGTACTGGAGTGGGGTGCCATTTCCTTCTCCAGGGGATCTTCCCAACCCAGGAATTGAACCCAGGTCTTCAACATTGCAGGCAGATGCTTTATCCTCTGAGCCCCAGATGCAATAAGCAGAGTTTACCTAGTGGCAGCTTTACTTAGATGTGCATTTTGATTGTAATTGTAATGTGATTGCTAAGAAGTATTAAATGTAATGTTCTAAAATAGTTAAGAAGTGGTAATTAAAAGTTATGTCATTATTTTCCTGGAAATGTTTTTTCTTTATGTAAAAATTAGCAGTAAATCGCTGTTTATTAATCTACAACATAAAAAGGTAAACTTTATTTCTTAGTTCATGTCAATAAGTGCCAAAGTCTTAGGAGAATGTTCACTTCTTAAATTTATGAAAATATCCATTTATATTCTTTTGAATCTGTAATCAGGTGAGTTTATCTGCGTGCATGTGCTAAGTCGCTTCAGACATGTCTGACTCCTTGTGACTCTTATGGACTGTAGCCCACCAGGCTCCTTTGTCCATGGGATTCTCTAGGCAAGAATCCTGGAATGAGTTGTCATGTCCTCCTCCGAGGGATCTCCTGGACCCAGGGGTTGAACCTGCATCTCTTATGTCTCTGGGTTGGCAGACAGATTCTTTACCACTATCACCACCTGGGAAGCCCTGAGTTTATCTAGGGAATAATAAATGTTTCTAAAGTGTATATGGACTTGCCAGGTGGCACAGTGGTGAAGAATCCACCTGCCAATGCAGGAGGCACAAGAGACCTGGGTTCAGTCCCTGGGTCAGGAAGATCCCCTGGATTAGGAAATGGCAACCTACTCCAGTCTTCTTGCCTGGAAAATTCCTTGGGCAGAGGAGCCTGATGGGCTACAAGTCCATGGGGTCACAAAGAGTCAGACATGACTGAGTGACTAACACACAGACCAAGTGTATATACTTCATCAAATAACATTATTCATGTGCAACTATATAAATAATATTTCATCTTCCCTAAAAACCTGATTATTAATATGTGTTAAAGGACTTGTGTATTACATAGTGTTTATGACACCTTTAATTCTTTAAAACTTTTTAATTTAAACTCTCTGCTAAATGTATAGGAGCGCAAAGGACCAAAACTTCCACTGCAATGAATGACAACTGCCCTGATAGAACTGATACAAATTTTTTATACCTCTTCTCTACCTGTATCTATATGTGTCTATAAATTTTTCTCCATGCTCATATAAGGTTTGCCCAATAAAGAGGACAAACCTCCTTTAGAAAACTTTCTGTTACGCTAGCAGTGTAGCCCTAACAGATATTTCAACAACCACAGAATTTGAGTGCAAATTCCGAGATAATTATCAGAAAAAAATCAACTATAGATGGTTCTTAGGTAACTATAAATTAGTTATAATTTGGTTTCTCTGTTGTTATGGCTCCACATCACTCAGGAAGGGTTGCATATCTCACAAGGAGGAAATTATTTATGGGTAAACTTATAATGATGGTTTGTGAATAGCTTACAATCCTGATGTGGTTTTTATATCAATACCTATTATCATTTCATACATGAAAAAAAATCTAAGCATTTTTGGCAGTGGTTAATATGTGATCTGATCTAAATTCAATCAAATATGTATTCCAGTCCCAAAACCACCCCCAAAGTTGTTACAGAAGATGCAGGAACTCCCAGGGCATTGCACTGGATATGAGTATGGCTGTTTGGGGCTTTTGGGCAAACATTTTATCATAAATACTGACCAGAATATTGCAGTGTGATGACAGAGTTAAATACAACAACTTACTTTTACTGAAATGTATGTGATCAGTGAAATATGTGAAGAAATGGCCCAGAGGATCTTTCTAGATATACTGGATTCCAGTATTTTATAACCTTCAAGTGATTCAATTTCTGCTTTGATTTGGTTTCATTACTATGACTCAAGTGAATGCCAAGAACAAAGAAAGCTAAATAAAGAAGCTACCATCCCAATAATACATTTCCTTTATATCAATTAGGTTCTTAATTATCACAAAAGTCTAGGGCATGTTAAAGATTTTCATATATATTATCTTGGGTTAATCCTATGAGCAGAGTTCCATATAAATTGAAAAATTCCAAGAATCATAGAAAGGTAGAAATAATCCCTAATAGCATGTCCCAAGATGAGTAAAGTTTCAATGACCAAAGGCATTTTGTTGATAATTAACTGTTGGCAGGTTTGGTAAGGCTGAGGTCAAGCTTGTAAGTCTGCCAAGGGGAATAACCGAGAGCTGATTGCCTGATCTTCTCCAGTTTATGGTTGTAATAAAAGAAAAACATTTTAATCATCATAGTGAACACATGATCTAAGCTTTGCCATGAAGCTTTAGTTGTGCATATTTCTAAAGCCCATTTGAAATGTGTAACTATCTCAAAGGTGTTCTGTTTTGATACTGATTGCTGCAATAGCTGATACATTTTGATTCCCTGCAATTGCTATTATCTCTTCAGAGTGAACCTAGGTCCCTACCTAGACAAGAATAGTTATCAAAATGCAAAGGGACAGTAAAAACAGATGCTCAGCTTTTGATTTCAATTAACTTAGGATAATACTTGATGATATATAAGCATGTGTTTCTTACCCTAGAGATAAGAAAAAACCTCTGAATAAGGGAGGGAAAAGGTAAAATCTACTGATTACCCATCCTGATTAATTTATACACACGATGGCCTTGAAAACTGTCTGCCAAGGACATGAATCATTCCCTTTCCCAGGGTGACGTGAAGAAATGTCCAAGTTAATGCACAAAACTGAAGAGTTGCAAGGAAATTTCTGACAACATCGAACACGTGTACTCAGCGCCTGACCTGAGCCGACACAGCTGGGGTCATAACAGACTGTGAATCTGAACACCTCCCTCCCATGGTCGGGGGCGCTTTTTCGGGTGGGGAACCAAACCGTTGACAGAAGCGAATCAAATACGTAGCATGTTATAAGGCAGTGGGTGCTGTAAAGCAGAACAAAGCAGGGAATGGGGCACAGACTGCAGAAGGATGGGTTACAGTTTTAAATAGAGGGATCAGGAAAAGACTCAGTTGGAAAGTTGACATTTGCACCTATCACATCAAAGCAGCAGCTGAGACAAGAGAAGGTAGAGCCTTCAGCGGGAGGGAGGAGACAAGGGCAGAAGGCCTACAGCCACAGGGAGCCTGGCCTGTTGGACAGACCCAGGTGGAAGGACCAGGAGGTGGCCTTTCCTCAAGTCATGTGGCTGGAAAGGGGCTGGTCCAGATCTCACACAGTTAGGACCTTTAAGCATCATGGTGCACCAAGGGGAGGCAAGAAGACCAGTTAGGACTTTGCTTTAGTAATTTAGCCAAGATGGTGGTGATGGTGGGGAGCAGGGGAGGAGAGAGGAGAAGGGGAGAAAGATTGCTTTAGAACCACTGGACTGGATATGGACAGAGAGAAAGAGAGGCATCAAGCAGGCCTCCCATGTTTGGATCTGACCCCTGGAAGGAAGGTGCAGTTATTGTTTATGGAGATGGAGAATTCTTGGGAAGGACCATGTTTTAATGGAAGACCAGGATTCCAGTTGTGAGCATGTGAAGTTTGGTTTGCGTGTTGGTCATTTAATTAGATAGTAGGGATCTCTTGTTTATAAAAACAAATGTAATGTATCTTCTTAAAGCCTACTGGGTGGTTATAATATCCTTGGCAATACAAACTTTTAAAAATATAATTTGGACTGTGACTTTACAAATTAACCTGACCAGCAGGCTGTCATTTGCTTTACCGTCCCTGGTGGACACTGTCCAGCAGGATGAGGCTTTTCCAGGTCCCTACATGTTTGTCCCCTTAGGGAAGCTCTGCTTTCTACAGAAGGATCCTTTGGCAGCATCCAGGAAAGGCTGTATTATTATTATTAAGCTTCTCTACAGATGCTTAGGGCTTTCCAGGTGGTGCTAAGGTAAAGAACTGGCCTGCCAAGGCAGGAGACATAAGCTATGTGGGTTTGATCCCTGGGTCAGGAAGATGCCCTAGAGGAGGGCATGGCAATTCACTCCAGTATTCTTGGCTGGAGAATTCCATGGATAGAGGAGCCTGGGAGGCTACAGTCCATGGGGTCACAAAGAGTCAGACATGACTGAACACAGCACAGCCCAGAGATGCTTATTTGTACACGGGTTTAGAAACAACTGTTGTGAAGCTGAGGAGCTTTGTTCAGTGAATACAGCCTCCTCTATCTTCAAAAAATTAAAATGGAAAGGGAGTAAAGGGCACTGCACAATGGAGAAATAAAACTAATGGAGATGTAAAATTTTGGTGCTGCTATTCATTTCACAGTCCAAGCAATTATTCTGTTGTTCCTATTAATGTAGGTTGCTGTGGGTGAGGTTGCATGATCTATCACTGAATCCTTGTGGCTATGATTTGTCCACAATGCAACAAGAATTGTTCACATGTATTAAGATAAAGTCTAAGACATTAATTCTCTAAAGTAAATATTTTCTAAACACTCTAACTTAATCTTGGGAAGTTTTAAGAGCACTAAGGTATATGTGTATGTGTGTGTGTGTTCATGAAAATCATTGCTATTCCTTCATTGTAAATCCATTTAATGATTTACATTGATATGTAAATGTATATTATTAAAGCATACTTAGTAACTATGCCTTTATATTACATTGCAAATGAACAAACATTAAGTCCAGATTATTGTATCACTATGACTTCTGCATAATTAAGTTTTTTAGAGAAGTTTGTGGTTGTCTAACTCTCATCTAAAACTCCTGAAATTAGTATAGTCTTTCTATGTGAAAAGATTAATGTTCTAAGAGTTCTATAATTGCAATTAAGATGGAGCATCAAATGGATCATGGAGATGGAGTGCAGGAATTAAATATTTCAGTGAAGATTTCCAAATAATATTAAATGCCAAGGATTTTTATAAAACTCAAAGCCATAAAGAAAGCAGTATGCTGAAGACATATAGGCCAAATGACCAATGACTACCTCCAACAGCTGGGCAACAAAATATTTAACTGAAAAATTTAAAAATCCAGATTGTTCCTGGAGAAAATCCAAGGAATGAGCCAGGGTTATAGCTCAGTGATAAAGAATCTGCCTGCCAATCCAGGAGACTTGGGTTAGATCCCTGGGTCTGGAAAATTCCCTGGAGTAGAAAATGGCAACCCACTCCAGTATTCTTGCCTGGAGAATCCCTTGGACAGAGGAGCCTGGTGGGCTGCAGTCCATGGGGTCACAAAGAATTGGACACGACTGACCACACACACACACACACACACAGCTACATAGTTCTTACTGATCCAGGGGTCACATGAGTCGCCCTCAAAGTCTTTGTATTCTTAGAGGAATGATCTTAGGGTCCTGATTCTGTTCTTCCAACCTGGAAATATTTACACTATAATAATTTCTCCTTCTCCATAAGGCTGCAGTGCCTGTGGACAATTAAATATTCTTTAATTATTAAAAAAAAACAAGTACTAACACTTGGAAAAATATACCCCAAACAAAATTCTAAACCAATGTAAAATCAAATCCTTGGTAATAGCCTTCAGAAATGTAGTCCTCTGACCTACAAAAAGTCCTACAAAAAGACACTCTGCAAGTCTTTTTTAGTACCTTTAGTACTGAGACATCCAAAACAAGACAGAAAATGAAACTATTTTGAATGGACAGCTTGTAAAATTTTTTGATGGGTCTATTCCCTTTCTAAACTAAGGAACAGAACATAATTTCTTTGATGACAAGATGAGGAAGGTCAATATCTCTCCCCACTGAGACAGAGATGTTTGTGTCCACACTATACCCAGGATGTTAGTATTAGTCACTCAGTCAGTCTAACTCACTGTGACCTTATGGACCCTTCCGGCTCCTCTGTCCATAGAATTCTCCAGACAAGAACACTGGAGTGGGTAGCCATTCCTTCTCCAGGGGTTCTTCCCAATGCAGGGATCGAACTTGTATCTCACGCAATGCAGGCAGGTTCTTTGCGAACTAAGCCACCAGAGAAGCCCCAGGGTAGTTGTTTGCTATTATAACATCATAATCATGAGGTTCAGAAACTGGGTCTCAGACACTGCACTGTGAGAATGATTGTTGCTGGAAGAAAATGGGTTGCGGTCAGAGCAGTGACTCAACTTCTGGTCCATAAGAATCCCTGGAGGCTTAAAGAACAAGCTGAGGACTGGGTCTGTTGCCTCCCTGACCTCACCCACAGCAACCTACGTTAATAGGAACGACAGAATAATTGCTTGAACTGTGAAATGAATAGCAGCACCAAAATTTTACATCTCCATTAGTTTTATTTCTCCATTGTGTGGTGCCCTTTACTCCCTTTCCATTTTAATTTTTTGATCTTCAGATCTTAATTTATTGACTAGCCAGTTAATAATGCAGCACTTTTTACTCATTATTATTGCTGAGTCACTCGCCTTCATGCAAACCAAGCAGTTGTGTTTCTTTTCTTATTGAGGCACAGTTGATTTATAAGGCTATGTTAATTTCAGGTGTACAACAAAATGATTTAGTAGTACAGACATATATATCTATTTTTTTCATATTTTTTCCCCTTATAGATTATTACAAAATATTGAATATAGTTCCCTGTGTTATATAGTAGGTCCTTGTTGATTATCTATTTTATATATAGTAGTGTGTATTTTGTTGTTGGTTCAGTTGCTCAGTCGTGTCCGACTCTCTGCAACCCCATGGACTGCAGTATGCCAGGCCTCCCTGTCCTTCACTCTCTCCCAGAGTTTGCTCAAACTCATGTCCGCTGAGTCGGTGATGCCATCCAACCATCTCATCCTCTGTCACCCCCTTCTCCTCCTGCCCTCAATCTTTCCCAGCATCAGAGTCTTTTCCAATGAGTTGGTTCTTCGCTTTAGGTGGCCAGCGTATTGGAGCTTCAGCATCAGTCTTTCCAATGAATATTCAGGGTTGATTTCCTTTAGGATTGACTGGTTTGATCTTGCTGTCCAAAGGACGCTCAAGAGTCTTCTCCAGCACCACAGTTCGAAAGCATCACTTCTTCAGTGCTCAGCCTTCTTTATGGTCCAACTCTCACATCCGTACATGACTACTGGAAAAACCATAGCTTTGACTGCCCAGACCTTTGTTGGAAAAGTAATGTCTCTGCTTTTTAATACACTATCTAGTGGTATTATGTATATTTTGAATCTAGAAAATGATACAAGTGAACTTATGTACAAAATATGAATAGACTCACAGACATGGGAAAGAAAATTGTGGTTACCAAAGGTGAAAGGAGGATATAAATTAGGAGTTTGAGATGAAAATATCTGCAGTTGTGTTTCTTCAACAGCCATTTTCCTGTGTCAGAAATTGTGTCAGGTCTCCAGCACTGTGGTTTAGCAAAGGGCAGTCAGTCCAGCTGTCTTACACACAACACAAGCTACTTTTGGGGAGGTGAGAAGTAGATTTGTTAATATAAGAATGCTTATAAGAGATGTAAGCAGTAAAGAGAGGGGGTTCTGTCAAGCTATTTTCTTAAGTCCTCTATAGACTGGGTGCTGATAGCCCCACACTGCTATGTGTTTAACTATTAGTATACATTTTCTTCCTTTCTTCTCTCTTTGCTAGAATTCCTGTCTCGGCTTAACCAAACAGCTGCCTTTTCAGTTATCCATTCAGTTCATGCATTAATTCAATCATACACACTTTATACTACGAACTTGTAGACACTAAGCTATATGTGAGGAATGAAAGGGAAATTAACTGTTCTCATAGACCTTCAGATGAGTGAGATAGACAGATGTTAATTCAACTAACTAACAATGTTATGAATATCATAAGTTCTACATTTGCTATTTTAAGTAGATATGAGCCCTTGTTGGAAATTTGTCAAAAAGAGGTGGTAAGTATAGACTGGGGAGTTCTTTCATGAGTAAATGCATAGTTGCTGCAACATGTATTTTCTTTGCTTATAAAAAGTTGGGATTTCATTGTTCTCTGCTCTGCTCTTGAAAATTGAGAGTGGCAGGAAGCATAGCATTATTGTGCATTCATTACATGTGGCAAGTTTTGTTTGGAACTAGTGTTTCTTACAAATTTTTTTTTAAAGTTGAAATGTTGGAATTTTTAAGGAAAATGAAAGAAGAGCTGCACTTTGATGATTATCGTACATAGTGAACCTACATTTCTTTTATACTGGCTTTTGCCTGGAAAGAACTCTTTTCCACCTTCACTGGGGAGACATTATTCTGACTTGCCTCTTGACACTTCTAAAGGTAGTTCATAAAACATTCAGCGTGGTGTGGTTGGAGATGCAGAATTTCTGGGGCAGGTCCAGTCATTGTGTCCAAAGGGTAAAAAAACAAATGCTTCAGGAAAGCTTATTTTCCTGCTTTTCTGTCAGCCACGCAGTCTGCCCCAACCTTGTGGGTGGACATAGTGAACGGTCTGGATGAACACTAAAAATATAGATGCTCAGAGAGCAGCTAGGCCAGAAACATGCCTGGTTCACGGCCTTAGAATTCAAAGGTGGCTAGAACGATAGCATTTGGTCTTCAGCATTTACTAAATATGGAATTGGAGGCTCAGAGATTTTTTTTTTACTTTTCTAAGACCATTCTTCCCCTGCGCCTCAGCAGTAAAGAATCCTCCTGCAATGCAAGAGATGCAGCAGGAGCTGCAAGTTCAATCCCTGGGTCAAGAAGATTCCCTGGAAAAGAAAATAGCAACCTACTCCAGTATTCTTGCCTGGAAAATCCCCCGGACAGAGGAGGCTGGTGGGCTACAGTCCATGGGGTTGCAAACAGTCGGACATGACTTAGTGACTAAACAAGACCATAGATTATAACCCGTATCTCTTATTGACCATGATCCTGTACTCTGTCTGTATCTAATTTTATGAATGAATTATATAATGTACTCTCTGAGAAAATTATTTTGCTCTGGAGCTGTATGACGGGCTGACACACAAGGGGAGGGACTAATATCTTCCAATAACTGAGTTCCTAGGAGGTTCCGGATACAGGGCCAGGCACATATGTGTATTGCCTGAAGACAATGTAAGTCATGTTGAGTAAATGTCCATTCTTGTTAAATAGCAGGTGTCTGCCCTTATGAATGAGCAGACACACATTCAGCGTGACCTAGTAAGTGAAAGCATCATCCTCTGAAATCCCAAGAAAGAAGGCTGTGAAGTAGCTACATTCCCTTGAAGCTATCAAGTTGTATCCTATAACATTTTCTTGTGTTCAAAATATTAAAGTAAGTCAGAAAAGCCTTAAGGCCCCAGAATTATGGCAGGAAGGGCAACCCTATAAATATTTATCAGGAGGGACCCGAGATGTGGGGCCAGGATGAATGCCGTCTCTGGGCCCCCCAGGGCCTGGCAGCTGTTTCCTTAGAGCTGTTATCCCTTCCCTTCAGTAAAATGCACACACCAGTCATCCTCAGCTTTGACAAACAAATGACATGGCAGGGACCAGGGCCTCTGCAATCTAGGGCAGCACCAGGTGAGAGCTGACCATCATCTTCCTCAGGACACCCTCCGAACATCTGGAGCAGTGGGCTTGGCCTTTACTGGCCCTATGAGCACGTAAATGACCAGGATCCAGTTCTATTTTCACTGGAAATATAGGAGAGGGCTCAGGTGAGTAAGACTGTCTGGGAAAATTACAGACCTTAGCACTCTTTGAGAAGTTTACTCAGAAAGCTCAGTGACTTACACTGTATTACTTAGAAATGTGTGGCTAAGTTACATAGTTTCATGAATTTAGTTCTGCAAGTGAGTCTTTCTAGACTTCCATTTCCTTATCTGTGTGGCAAAAGGGTTGAGGTGAATAAAAAGTGAAAGCTAGTTGTAATGATATTTCTCTCTGTAAAGTAACACAATTTCTAAGAAGGCTGTCTTGGGTCTCTATTGTTGTTGTTGTTCAGTCGCTAAGTCGTGTCTGACTCTTTGCAACCCCGTAGACTGCAGCATGCCCAGGCTTCCCTGTGCTTCACGATGCAATGCGGGAGACCCGGCTTCAATCCCTGGGTCAGGAAGATCCCTTGGAGAAGGAAATGGCAACCCACTCCAGTATTCTTGCCTGGAGAATCCCACGGACAGAGGAGCCTGGCAAGCTACAGTCCACTGGGTCACAAGAGTCGGACACGCCTTAGTGACTAAACCACCACCACCACCAAAATTAATTACTTCAGATCCAAAATTGTGCTTCAGACTACGTTGAATAACAGCTTAGTTGAACAAACTCCAGGAGATAGTGGTGGACAGAGGAACCTGGCATGCTGCAGTCCTTGGGGTCGAAAAGAGTTGTACACAACTTAGCGACTGAACAACAATTTTTGCATCATGCTGGTCACTTTAATTCATTAGTCTGTCTCCTTGTGCTTGAAAATTAAGGTTATGTGGCATGTCAAAGGTTCATGGTTTTGAAATCTATGAAAATAATATGTTGTGAAATATTAGAGAAATATAATGTGTTGTTGTTTGGGTCTTTTAAATAATATTTCTAGAAAGAGCAGTCACTTAAAGTATTTTTCAGAAGAGCAGTTTTGAGGTTCTTTTCAACTGTTCCCTTCTTTCCACTCAAAAAGATTTCTGTTATTATACCTTAACCATGCAAGACCATAAATCTATCATACTGACCACTAGCCTATATGAACCATTCAGGCACATCATTTTTCTTTGTGCCCTAAGCCATGAAAATAAATGACACAGTGGCACTGGAATTGATGAATTCCCAAGCCTAACATAGTCTTCTGCATAACTCCCTCTACCTTCATTTCATTTGATGAAGGAAACCCTGGGGGTGAATGAGAGTAGGTAATTACCAAAAATAATACCAGACCCATTTAAGTAATTTTCCAGGAAAATGTTGAAATGTAAAATGTCTAGTGAAAACGTGATTAAGGAGGAAACAAAATCTATGGATTTCAAGTTGCCATGGGAACACTCACAGCCCTCTCTAGTGAGCAGATAGGTGGGTGATCCATTAAGTCTTTTTTTAATTGAATACAAGACTGCATTGGTCATGTTGACTCACAGTTTGTTCCTGTTCTCGCTAATCTTTGCATATGTTATGATGCTTTGAATCAGAGTTTTTTCCATGGCCCTTGGGGTTCTTTTCCCTGAGTCTCTTGATGTATTTCATGTGTTAAGGGTTTGTGAGCACCAGCACAGCTGTTAGGTTTTTCCCAGACCCACATCCCCAGGGTAGGAAAGGAATAGGGACCTGTGGGGACCCCTAAGTGAATTCCTTGTGTTATTGTTTTGGTTTTTTGCTCTTTTGCTCATATACTAATTATTAAGAAATAATATAAACTCAATAAGACTGCTTCCTGCTCTGTAATATAGAAAGTTTGTGTGCAGACTGATCATTTTATCAAATACATATTATAAGGAAAGTTAAATGACGTTGTAGAGATAGTTGAATTAAGGTAGCTTGAACTCAGCCTTTTAGCCACTGAGCCATGGCCTTATATACTGTGGGAGCTTCTATACTTTTATAGTAGGAGGTATATTTGGGGGAGGTGTTTATGGTGGGATGTATATTGAGGAGAAGATAAAAGAAGTCAAGTTGTTTTTCTTCTGGTATAAACGTTATGGAGTGTGTATTGTTTTTAAAATCTCTTTGAAAAATATAGGTAATCAGTGTAACAGAAATATGAATTTTCCAACAGACATTCATGTAGCTATGGTTACTGCTGGGATAGTCATATTCCTAGGCACTGTGTTTTTTTTAGTGCTGGCCATTGAACAGGTTGCTGACACACTATTAGTTAATTTTTGTCAAAAGTACTTAGTTTCTGTTATTTGCATGATCATGTTTGCAGCTTATTCCTCAAATATGTCTTTTACACGTTTCTTTGATTATCAGAGGAAAAGATGCTCAGATGAGAAATATACTTGTAAAAAGATAAATATACGCACAGTAGCCTTTGGCTTTCTCCTTATAGTAATAGAAAGAAAAATATTAGGTCCATAAAGTTCTATTTATAACTTTGAGTATTTTAATGCGGAATTTTAAAAATTGGCCACCTGACAATGTTGCCTATAATTTCAATAAAGAGAATCCCTCCTGTTAAACATTTTGAGAATTCCACTCATTGATTCTAATTGCAAAGAGATCTGATGACTACAAAAAAAATAAAAGAAAACTTAGTTCAGATGCTCTGCTTTCCATATTTACATTTAATGATTCCATCCTCATTATGGTCTACTTTCTTTCTCCCAACCCCTCTTCCGCCCACCAGACACTGCGTGGACCTCAGTGCAGCATAACGGCTCCCACTTGGTAAAGGTCAAAAGTCTGAACGGAGAAAGCCCCCATCCAGTATTTTTCAAGTACATAGCGAGCATGGACCAGCTCCAGACCATCATTGACTATGCGGACAACTGCCAACAGGAGCTGACTTTCCACTGCAAGAAGTCAAGGCTTTCAACTCCCCAAGGTGAGTAATCAGAGTAATTAGACATTATGAGCTATTGTCCGCACAGGTCACAATGGCTTGCCACAGATGCATGAGAATATGTGCCCATAGTACCCAAGTCACAATCTGAGATACATTTTCTTGGAGAAAAGATCAAAATCTTTGCCCAAAGCCATAAATGGTCTGAGGTTCCCTCCCATCCCCAGACTCAACTGGGCAACAGGGCAGTAAAAGCCTCTTAAAGAGGCCTCTGGAGGGCTCAGTACTCATCTGCCATAAAGGGCAGAGACATCTCAATTCTGTGGTATCTTGGGAAGCATTGCTAACAACAACATGGCTTAGTTATTTGGAGGTGATTATTTGGTGAGATCCTTTTTCCTGGGCTGAATGTGATTAGTGTCTTGGCTAATTATTCAGTAGGGAACAATGTTGGTATCACCAATTCTTTCCTACATTAATTGCTAGTAGTTTATTTTCCACATCTTTTCTTCTTTTGAAAATTTTTATTTTTGATTTTCTATTTTCTTCCTTTGAAATACCTCATTGTGTTGGGATGTGCAACCTGCCTGCATGAAGCATGAAACTACTTGGTTTTCTGGAGGCTGGCCTGCCGCTCCTCTGATCAGGCATCTGGGGGTTGGAATGAGCAGAGAGTGCTAGGCAGGTCCTCAGAGTTCAGGCTTGTCCCTCAGCAGCTATGGGACTTAGGAAATAATTTTTTCTGAGTCTTCAGGGCTAAGGCACTAACTCTTCTAGAACCTAATTGCACCATACCTATAAATGGCATGAAGTAAATGCTACTTATTTGCATCTCTCTGGTTAATTGAATTTATAGTTAGTGCTAGTGAGTTTAGTGCTTACTGTTAGTTGATTGCTAACTAGATTGCTAATTAGATCTATTGCCAAATAGATCACTGGACTAAAATTCTATGTTCCCAGAAGAATGAGAAAGCTGCCTCCGGGAGAGTATTGTTCATGGGTTCTCTAACCAGGGAAAACAAGGCAAAGACAAAGTAGCATTGGAACCAACCATGAACAAAGCCATAAAACAAAGCCACCCAGTGAGTCAGGGAGCAAACTCATACACAGAAGCAGATGGTCTATTCCAGAACCTGGACATGACCCAGATCACCAAAGAATTCCCACCTGGAAGGCCAGTGTCTGCCTGTTGATTTGCATGTGGTTACCTAATTGTTATCCCTTTGATATAAATACATAAAATAGTGCTACCACCACCAACAACAGGTATTTAAATGCGTATTTAATTGAGGCTAGGGGAAAAGATGGAAAGAGAAAAGACTTATAAACTTGACAAACACCTACTAAAGAAGCAAAATAAAGGACTTCATTAAATATACATGCTCAAGTTATTTGCATTTCTTATATCCTGCTGCTGAAGAATTTTTAGTACAAACTTAATTTAAACAAATTCACTGCAGACCTACATATTTCCAGATGTGCTTAATTAAGGTTGAGATGTGGCAGGCAAATAGTGTAGTCTGATACACCTTAAAATTGTTGCACTAATTTGCTTGGTACTATCGATAAACACAAATGAGCATGCAGAGCTTTGATGTTACACTTGTGTGGAAGAAATGAAAACAACAAAGCCTGGGTCCCTCGTTGTTGCTGTTTAGTTGCTAAGTCTTGTCTGACTCTGCAATTCCACAGACTGTAGCTCCCCAGGCTCCTCTGTCCATGGGATTTCCCAGACAAGAAGACTGGAATGGGTTACCATTTCCTTCTCCAGGGGATCTTCCCAACCCAGGGATTGAACCCACATCTCCTGCATTGCAAGCGGATTCTTTACACTGAACCTGGGTCCCTCCTTCGATGGCTGCAATGTGAAAACAGCACAAGGGGACTGCAGTATGGGAAGCAAGTAGCTTAGGAATTTTATAGGACAGATTGGGGACCATCAGTCAAAATTCAGCCTTATCTCAAGAATTTTCCACCCTCATATTCTCAGAAGTTATCAGGAGACTGAGTGGTGGTGGTAATCTCAAAAAGAGATTTAACAAGCCTGGGTTCTCAGTGCAGCAGCCCTTGTGTTGGTTTTGATTTCCAAGAGAGCTGGGGAGGAGCAGTGGGCCTAGGATCTTGCTCAGGTCCTGGAACATTTTTCCTTCAGCATCTTTAAGGTCTCTGTGTTACAGATCGTTTTGGGGATATGATTACAGGTGGCTAAAGAGGAAGTTGTGTGACCATATTGACTTTAGGAAACCATTCCATCACCATGCTATGAATGCTTAAGGTCATTGAGGATGGTAGGTAGCAGTGGCTGGCGAGGACAGTGACCCATGGGCTAAAATAATTGAGAAAGTGGAGCCGTGAACCTTGGTCATTTCTATCTTTCCTGTTCCTTTTCATTTCAGCCTCTAATTCTTCTTCATGTTATTCCTAATGCTTTCTTATGCAAATTCTTTAGGTTACTGAAAGGAATTTTGAATGGAGCCACGTACATTTTGTACCTTTAAGAACCCTTAATGGTTCTTATTTTAGAGAGAAAAATGTAAACACAGTTGTGCATTTACATATAATGATTTCTTTGCTCTTCAATCAATGAAAGAAGATGTTGAATAATTACATTTTTAAGATGGAATTTTGAAAAATACCTATTAAATATTTATTAAATATTAAGCTGAAAAGATCTTCTACCCCCTAGAGATGTTTTCAACACATTTAAAAAAATGATGGTTGATATTGATTTCTTGGCTCACATCGCACCCACTGGGCCTGCAGTGCGTGGTAATGAATGCAGTCTATGTGTTTACAAGCTGGGAGGTTGTCAGCAGAAGCAAAAGTCTTATTGAATAGGGAGCCATAATGAGCAGTGGCAATTTTAAGTTAGGAAGAAGCTGCTACAGATTCTTGGTGGGGGCCTGATGGGAACAACTTAAGAGTGTGAAAAACACAGGCATCTTTACAGATTTAATGTCACTTCCATTTCCTGCACCCCCCTGCCCTGAATCTCTGTTTACCAGGGACCGTTTCCTCTCCACCTTCCTGTGTGCTCCACCTTTTCTGAACATCCTCCTCCAGGTGCTCTATAATCTCACACTGGGACTTCGGCAGCATCTTCAGCATAAATAAGCAATCTTGCAGAGCTGAAGCAGCCTCTGCTCCTGTCACTTATGCATTGCACTGAGGAGTGGGTTTTGCTGAAAATCCACTCTGTAGTTGTCTCGGATTTGTCCAAACCGAAGACTCACTTCAGGCATGAAGAAGGCTGATTAGTGCCATTTCTTTAGTTTCCAAACAGAGTAACCCATTTAGTATAAGTACGTATCCCCCAAAAACTTTAAAGATATGCTAGGAAGTGCCAGTGTTTTTAGCTAATACATAAAGTGAAAGAATTCTATATTTTGCATAACATGAAACATTTTAATGGCATTTTATTAATAGGATCACAAACAGATTTTAGATTCAATGTATAAATTACTCTGGTTTCAATTTTGATGACAATTCTTTCTTGAACATTATTTCTGAAGAAATGATGTAATTGGAGTCCTCAAGAGAAATATGTTAACGTCATGCTTGAATGAGTTAGGGACAATTTGCTCATTTTCTGATAAAAGAAAAAGTCCTCAAGAGAAATATGTTAACGTCATGCTTGAATGAGTTAGGGACAATTTGCTCATTTTCTGATAAAAGAAAAAAAATGGTTAACGATGATATAAGACTTGACATTAAAGTATATATTTTTAGATAGTTGGGAGTCCTCCTAAAAATGATCCTATTGCAGAGTTAAAATATAAAATATACTTCTAGAAGAGTCTCTCTATGCTTTAAATATAGAGGAGTAAAGGAACTATTTTGGGGAGGCAGGTAGTGGGGGTCAAAGTAGGTGTCACCTTTCTCATACTTGTCTTTCAGATGGAACCCCAGTGAGCTGGTGGGTTGGAAGAACCAATGAAACACACACTTACTGGGGAGGTTCTCAGCCTGATGCTCAAAAATGTACTTGTGGATTAGAGGGGAACTGCATTGATTCTCAATATTACTGCAACTGTGATGCTGACCGGAATGAATGGTGATTTCCATATAATTTCCCTGTGCAAACTGTAATTTTTTTGTTGCTTAAGCTATGTACCTTAGGCAGACATTGGACATGACAGTACAATAAAGAGGATAAATTAAAGTATGCCCTAGCAACTTAAAAGTATAAGCTGTGATGTGTATAGTGTCATTAATCAGAAGCTTAAAATATTAGGTAGCTATTTTTGTTTACTGGTTAATAACTAAGCATGTCTGTTTTATTTTTCTACTAAGACAAAATTGGAGTGAATGTTTCCTATTCACTGAAAGTGAAATATAAGACTTCTTAAAGTTGATTCAGTTAATAAGATGACCACCCCATGACTCACCTGGGATTATTTACTGACTTTCCTAAACTTCCAGCTGATTTCTTGAATGCCCACATAGGGGAAACCAGACAAGGCCTTGAGTCCATGAAAGAGAATACAAAGAACACAAAATTCTCCATGCAGCTGAAGGTCTCAGAAGGCTACAAACCCCCAAAAAGTGAATGAGGATAGATCTTCTAGTTAGCACTCTGAGTAGAAAAAAAAATTCTCCCTGAAAACTCATGTCTACAGACGTGCTCTCACACAGATTTAGTGCCCAAATTTACATAACTTGGATGGTCCTTAAATTGGTTAACATGGCCACAGGTTGGCAGCACCAATGGCTCATCCTAAGATTACATGATATTCTCACTGGAGACCTGCCCTCCCCCCTCACACAGGTCTCATGAGATTCCCACAGATAAAATGCTGCCAAACATGAACTCACAATCCAGGGCTATACAACACCAGAGGACGCAAGTGAGAGGCAGAAGAAACCCCAAAGAGTAGATCCAATGCCTACAAATCTCAGATCATGGATACATTAAAAACATAAGATAAAATAAATATGCGAGCTGCTCAAAAAATTAAAGCTGGAATCAAAACATGAGAATCTTCCTATTAACAAAGAAGACTGTGATTTACAAAAGAAGCAAATGAATGCTTAGAAATGAATATATTAGCATATATATCAATATATATTAGAAATGAATATATTGTCATTAGTAATGACAATATTACTCAGTTTAAAACTTTTGGATCAGATATTAGTGGAAAAGATATGTAAATTAAATGACACACAAAATGAACGGAGAAAAACAAAATGGCACCTAGGAAAGTGGTGACATTGAAGAGTCATGTGAAGAAGATCGAACATGTGTATGATTAAAGTTTCAGAAGAAAAGATTTGAGATATAATAATTAAAAAGAGGCAGTACTCAAATAGCTGAGAAATTTCCAGATTGAGAAAATATTAAAATACCAAGCTGAAAGTAAATAAATAAAAGTAAGTCCATATCTAGACACCCATGGTGAAATCAAAGAACACTAAAGAGAATGTTTAAAGGAGGAGAAAGGAAAGGAAGACTCTTTAAGGGAAAGACAGCCAGACAGCTGACCTTCCCTGACCAGTCCAGAGCCCAGCCCACAGAGGGTGGAGCATGCCCCTTACAGGGCAGAAGTGAAATACCTGTCAAACTCCCAGTGTTTACCAAGCTGATATTATAAGAAATGGGATAAAATTAAGATCTAGACAAACAACACTGGAGAAATTTACCAGCAGCAGACTCCCCAAAAGGGATTTTTTTTTTTAAGCAAGCCATATTTTTTTAATCACAGGCAGCTAATAAGGTCTGTAGCATCTGTGAGATTTATTTAAACAGTTGCTAGGAAGAATTTGCTTTCTCAGTAAACACAGCAAACCTTAGACAAAGTTTTTTTAATCGAGTCTTTGACGGTGTTAACATTAACACATGAGACCATTTGCTTCGTTGTGATGGTCTCTAAGTTGACTGATTATACCAGCAACTCATCAACCCATTAAGTATTGCAATGTTACCACACTTAAGCATTTTAAAACTTCATGATCCTGTTTCTGCTATTTTTTGAGATTAAGACTTCAAAAACAAAACAAAACAAACAAAAAAAACCCTCATGTAACCAGGACTATTTTTGACAAAACAAAATAATGTAGAAATCTAAATGTTCTGCCCCTACAGCTTTTAAGATGAAATTACACAAAAGGGATTTTTAAGAATGGTTTTCAGAATGAAAGAAAGTGATATTACAAGGAAGGTTTCAGAAACAGGAAGAAATATTGAGGAAAAAAATTATAAACATAGAGGTGGAAAACATGTACTGATAAGATATGCCTATATGTATGAAGTTGAAACATAAGAAAGCAGTCAGATCCTATTAACAAAGATGATTGTGGTTTACAAAGGAACTAAACGACTGCTTAGAAATGAAAATATTTTTGAAATTTAAACTTGTTTTGTAAATATTTATTAGAATTAAATTGCTTAAAGTGTATATATTGAAATTTATGTAAACCTTAAAGAATTATTTCAATTTAGTAGAGGGAAGAAAGAAAAAATGAGATTTTAAAAACTTAGTTAATACATAAGAAGATAGAAAGTGAGATTGAAAAAGAAGAGAAAACAACAAGTCTGAGATAAAAATGTGTGAACAATCATGCACAATAAATGTGACAAAAATAACCATTTAGATCCAGATCTCATATTACATCTTGTTTGTACAAGTGGAAATATTGAAAGCAAAGAATTACCAGCTAAATATCACAAAGTCAGTAAATTTTAAAGGTTTTTTAGATGGACTAAGATCATTGTTACTATGTAATGATACTTCTTAATTTCACCAGAGAAAATTAACCATCCTAAACATGTATGCTTCCAATAAAAATGACTAGAAATATATATAGAAAAAATTTGACAGAACTGAAAGAAGAAATTCACAAAACAACCATGATAAGAATATCTGTTTGTAATTGGTCATCAAATGAACAAAAATTAGTAAGAACATAAAATATTTTCAAATTAAGTTAACAGCTTGATTTGTTGGGAACATAAAATTATAGAACACATAATTTTCTCAAGCATATGTGGTGCCTTTCTGCAAACTGATTTTCCCAATGTTCCATAAAGCAAAACTCAAAAACTTTTAGTGTAGTTATTATCCTATGGACAGTTTCTCTGATAGCAATGCAATTAGGTCAGAAATGAATAATAGAAAGCTAAAAAAAATATATGAGTTAATTCAAAACCGCAATTGGAAAGATTGGAAACAAGGAAACAAAGGTTATATTACTCATAGAAAATATGGTTGTCAACAAAGAAAACCTAAGAGAACGAACAGAAATATTATTGAAATTAATGAGAGCTTGGTAAGACTACTTACTGAGTCACAGAATAACTGAATTCTTATCAAGAATGTGTTATGAGAAAGTCCTATAAAAACCAGTTGCAAAAGCAACAAAATAGTATTGTATCTTGAAATAAAGATAGCAAAAATATGCAAGACTTTGATTAAAAAAGACTTTATAAAACTTTATTATGAAAATACAAGAAGACCTGAATAAATGGAGACATCACACCACTACTATGAATAGGAAAACTAAGTATCTCTCCTCCAAATAAATTTCTTGATTCCATTTAATTCCAAATAAATGCTAGACATTTGTTTATTATTTTTAAATAGTGACAAAATGGTTCTAAAACTCATTTTGGAAAATAATGGTGCATAAATAGCTAAGACAACTATGAAGATGAAAACAAGGTGAGGAGACCAGCCCTACCAGACATGCTGCTGCTGCTGCTAAGTCGCTTCAGTCGTGTCTGACTCTGTGCGACCCCGTAGACAGCAGCCCACCAGGCTCCCCCGTCCCTGGGATTCTCCAGGCAAGAATACTGGAGTGGGTTGCCATTTCCTTCTGCAATGCATGAAAGTGAAAATTGAAAGTGAAGTCGTTCAGTTGCATCCAACTCATTCCGACCCCATGGACTGCAGCCTACCAGGCTCCTCCATCCATGAGATTTTCCAGGCAAGAGTACTGGAGTAGGTTGCCATTGCCTTCTCCATACCAGACATGAAGACGTCTTAATGATAACTCAGTAATTAATACAGCATGACTTTGCCAAAGGGGTGAGCCAGTAGAACAGCAAAACCCAATAAAGAGCTTGGAACTTTCAAAATATGTAATTCTGGGTGATGAAAACTATACTGTCACCAGTCCCTCTTTCTCCCCAATTATTATAACACTTAAAGTTGACACAGTATTTGTCCCTTGCAACTTTCCCAACAACTCAAAGTTCTTAAAGATCTATTATACCTCAAAAATATCTAATGACAAACAACAAACAGAATTTCTAAAGCATTAGACTCTCTGAAAAAAGTGAATTTGGAAATTCTCCTACTGAATGTTTAAAACTGTTGTGAGAAATTGTTATGCCTAGAAATGCAATCTTTACAAATTTGGGGAAAAATTGAAAAGCAAGAAGAAAAGTGGGATATAATCATAAATTAGGCAGTTTTGAATGAATCTGGTGACCATAGCATTGCAGAGTCGAGCACAACTGTGCGACTGAGCATGAGTATGATCTGTTGACCATGGGTTACAATATTTTGCATAAAGCATGGGCAATTGGAAATGATCTATACTAATAAAGAATTTTGAAGTAAGAATTGTTTAAAATTTTCTCAGATTCAGGAAGGTACTTTATGATATTATCTACCTTAATACACACTATTTACATTATGATTTTTTAAAGTTTTTTTAGGTTTGTGAATGCATTGTCAGTGTTAAAAACAGAACTACAGTGTAGCTTTTTCCTATATTAGAAAGTGTAGCTTTTAAATGTTTCCTTAAAATTCAAAGTTTCTCAATGAAGAACTAATACACTTACAGTTTTCCTCTAAGATATCTGCCAAAATAGCAGTCATAAGAATTAAAATACTTATTTGTAATGCTTACTGATACTTAATACTAGGAATTAATTTGGTGTGCTAGTCCTGTGTTTATAACAAAATAACTTTCCATACTGATCGCCCTGCAATTTAGCGGCACCTTCTAGCTTGTGATCCCAACAAAGTCAGGTGTTCTGTGTTTGGGATGAAGCCTGTGTGCTTTTATCGGTAGCAGTCGCAGGGGCTTCCCCAGATAAAACCATGTTGCTTAAGTCAGTCTGATTTTTTTAAGCAATTTCATTTTTAATACTTGTTTCTTCAATTTTAGGGTATTTATTTCCTATTTTTCATATCTTACACATGCACTGCCAGTCACTGTGCTCAAATTTTTAAATAAAATAAAAATCTTAATAATTTTTCATTTTCCAACTTACAAGAATATTTTGATGCCTAACAGCACTGGAATGATTAGCTATTAGGAAGTTAGGTGTTAGCTATTAGCTAGTTAGGAAGATTCTTTTTTTTTGCAGCAAAGCTCTGAGGTGACCGGCACTATTTTTGATAATGCTTCAACTTATATAAATATGTATATAATTTGGAACAATTACTATATATATATATATATATATGAGTGACTGATGATTTTGTAATTGTTAAAAATGAAAACTTGCTAGGTTCTGCGCATAACAATAGACAAAATAGTATTTGTCCATAAATCAGAAGTACATATGTAATTGAAATATGCAATGAAAAATATGAACAGCTTACAGAAACCTTTCTACTTTGTCCAGAGAGGACACTGGCAGTGCAACCAGCTTACCAACCAGGTCCTCTGGCTTTTGTTCCAGTCATTAAACTGTATTGAACCATAGATTTTAACATGTCCCAAAATAGTCACTTACATGATGATATTATTGTTATTTTTATTATTTATAACATCCACTAGGTTTCTAGGGGACATTAACAATGGATTTTCTGTTCACTTCCCCAACATACAGGGCATGACTAATAGAGGATGTGCAATACGTGTTTGCTGAATGAATAGATGGTGAAAATTATTGGCAAAGCACTTTCCCATGCATTAGCCCATTTATTGGTTTTAAGAATACATTGTATCATATCTTCATCATGGTTTAGAATCAGTATTTTGTTTTGATTTTGTTTTTAAATTTATGGCTTCGACAAATAAGGAAATGCCTCATAACCACAGTAGGAATTTCTGAAACTTTTAGTAAAAAAAAAAAAAGAAAGGTCCAAAAATTGAAAACGTGTTTCTTGTCAGTCAGATGGTTTTGGTTTTTGTCTTTTGCCTTTTTTTTTTTTTTAATTTAAATCAAGGCAGACTGCTTTTGCCTCTGTAAATTTTACATTCTAGTATGACACACTGGCTGAATTGCAAACAGCAATAAGCTGCTTAATTGCATTGAAATGTAATTTCATGTCTGTTCCTATGACCACAATTTTGGACCTGCCTGCTTTTTTCTCTATGGTCCTGTAGATGAACAAAGTCTCTGGCCCTCAGAAGATTTCATTCAGTACATTAGTATGTTTGTAAGTGTTCGGATGAGCTGTTTGATTTCCCTATTGTTATATGTTTACAAATTTAGCTTAATACCCCTTGAACTGCAATAAAATGCTTTTACTTTTCTGTACATTATTGAGAATGATGTTAAGGTGGTTATGTTTATTTTCTAGGACCAACAACACAGTAGTCCTTTCCCATAAGAAGCACCTGCCAGTTACTCAGGTTGTGATGAAAGACAGAGGGCAACCACATTATGAAGCGGCTTATTCACTGGGTCCTCTGCTCTGCTCGGGGGACAGTAAGTAGTGGCAAGGGGAACTGCCTTGACCCACGCTAATGTATTTCAGTATTTTATGAGAAATCTAGCTGCCTGGGTTCATAGAATCACTGTCTATACTGATAATCTGTACTTTGTTAGGAATGTATTAACCTATAAAATAAGTGTATATTGCTAATATAATTGCAAAAAAATACTGCCTCTGGATTATGCATTTTTATAACATGTAGGGCTTCCCAGGTGGCACTAGCAGTAAAAATCTCGCCTGCCAATGCAGGAGACGCAGGTTTGATCCTTGGGTTGGAAAGATCCCCTGGAAAAGGGCATGACAACCCACTCCAGTACTCTTGCCTGGAGAATTTTAATCCTGTGGACAGAGGAGCCTGGCGGCCTACAGTCCATAGGGTTGCAGAGAGCTGGACATGACTGAAGTGACGTAGTACACAGGCACACATATAGCATTTACATCAGACTCTGCTGAAACACTCATGGAATTATTTGATATATCATGTAACTTGTTCAGCAAACATCTAATATGGACCTACTAAGTATAAGACATTTTGCTGAGGGCTGAGATGCCTGAGATTGGTAAAATAATGAGAAAATGAGAGGACAGAATCCATCAAGTATCAGTTCAGTCCAGTCGCTCAGTCGTGTCTGACTCTTTGCAACAAAAGCATGCCAGGCCTCACTGTCCATCACCAACTCCTGGAGTTTACCCAAACTCATGTCCATTGAGTCGGTGATGCCATCAAACCATCTCATCCTCTGTCATCCCCTTCTTCTCCTGCCCTCAATCTTTCCTAGCATCAGGGTCTTTTCAAATGAGTCAGTGCTTCACATCAGGTGGCCAAAGTATTGGAGTTTCAGCTTCAGCATCAGTCCGTCTAATGAACACCCAGGACTGATCTCCTTTAGGACGGACTGGTTGGATCTCCTTGCAGTCCAAGGGACTCTCAAGAGTCTTCTCCAACACCACAGTTCAAAAGCATCAATTCTTCAGCGCTCAGCTTTCTTTATAGTTCAACTCTCACATCCATACATGACAGCCTTGAATATGTCAGCAAATTTGGAAAACTCAGCAGTGGCTGCAGAACTGGAAAAGGTCAGTTTTCATTCCAGTCCTAAAGAAAGGAAATGCCAAAGAATGCTCAAACTATAGCACAATTGCAGTCATCTCACACGCCAGTAAAGTAATGCCCAAAATTCTCCAAGCCAGGCTTCAGCAATACATGAACCATGGACTTCCAGATGTTCAAGCTGGTTTTAGAAAAGGCAGAGGAACCAGAGATCAAATTGCCAACATCCGCTGGATCATGGAAAAAACAATAGAGTTCCAAAAAACATCTATTCTGCTTTATTCACTATGCCAAAACATTTGACTGTGTAGATCACAATAAACTGTGGAAAATTCTGAAAGAGATGGGAATACCAGACCACCTGACCTGCCTCTTGAGAAACCTGTATGCAGGTCAGGAAGCAACAGTTAGAACTGGACATGGAACAACAGATTGGCTCCAAATAGGAAAAGGAGTACGTCAAGGCTGTATATGGTCACCCTGCTTATGTAACTTATATGCAGAGTACATCATGAGAAAGGCTGGGCTGGAGGAAGCACGAGCTGAAATCAAGATTGTCAGGAGAAATATCAATAGCCTCAGATATGCAGATGACACCATCCTTATGACAGAAAGTGAAGAAGAACTAAAGAGCCTCTTGATGAAAGTGAAAGAGGAGACTGAAAAAGTTGGCTTAAAGCTCAACATTCAGAAAACTAAGATCATGGCATCCGGTCCCATCACTTCAGAGCAAATAGATGGGGAAACAGTGGAAACAGTGGCTGACTTTATTTTTGGGGGCTCCAAAATCACTGCAGATGGTGATTGCAGCCATGAAATTAAAAGACGCTTACTCCTTGGAAGGAAAGTTATGACCAACCTAGACAGCATATTGAAAAGCAGAGACATTTCTTTGTCAACAAAGGTCCGTCTAGTCAAGGCTATGGTTTTTCCAGTGGTCATGTATGGATGTGAGAGTTGGACTGTAAAGAAGGCTGAGTGCCGAAGAATTGATGCTTTTGAACTATGGTGTTGAATAAGACTCTTGAGAGTCCCTGGGACTGCAAGGAGATCCAACCAGTCCATCCTAAAGGAGATCTGTCCTGGGTGTTCATTGGAAGGGCTGATGCTGAAGCAGAAACTCCAATACTTTGGCCACCTGATGCAAAGTACTGACTCATTGGAAAAGACCCTGATGCTGGGAAATATTGAGGGCAGGAGGAGAAGGGGACGACAGAGGATGAGATGGTTTGATGGCATCACCAACTCAATGGACACGGATTTGGTTGGACTCGGGGAATTGGTAATGGACAGGGAGGCCTGGCGTGCTGTGATTCATGGGGTTGCAAAATGTTGGACATGACTGAGTGACTGAAGTGAACTGACTAGATGGACTTTTGTTGGCAAAGTAAGGTCTCTGCTTTTTAATATGCTGTCTCAGTTGGTCATAACTTTCCTTCCAAGGAGTAAGCATCTTTTAATTTCATGGCTGCAATCACCATCTGCAGTGATTTTGTGCCCAGAAAAATGAAGTCAGCCACTGTTTCCACTATTTCCCCATCTATTTGCCATGAAGTGATGGGACCAGATGCCATTATCTTAGTTTTCTGAACATTGAGCTTTAAGCCAACTTTTTCACTCTCCTCTTTCAGTTTCATCAAGAGGCTCTTTAGTTCTTCACTTTCTACCATAAGGGTGGTGTCATCTGCATATCTGAGGCTATTGATATTTCTCCCAGCAATCTTGATTCCAGCTTGTGCTTCTTCCAGCCCAGCATTTCTCATGATGTACTCTGTGTAAAAGTTAAATAAGCAGGGTGACAATATACAACCTTGACATACTCCTTTTCCTATTTGGAACCAGTCTGTTGTTCCATTTCCAGTTCTAACTGTTGCTTCTTGACCTACATACAGAGTTCTCAGGAGGCAGGTCAGGTGGTATGGCATTCCCATCTCTTTCAGAATTTTCCAGTTTATTGTGATCCACACAGTCGAAGGCTTTTGCATAGTCAATAAAGCAGAAATAGATGTTTTTCTGGAACTTTCTTGCTTTTTTGATGATCCATCCGATGTTGGCAATTTGATCTCTGGTTCCTATCTATGCATTAATGCCTTTTAGTAGTTGTGAATATTTACACTGGAAGCCTTGATGCTCTTAATTCCACTTACCCCTCCAACTGTAACTTAATTTCTTTCATATCGTTCAGTGCCTCCAAATAACTGAAGTAAAGTAAGAGTTCTATCTTTAATTTCCCTACTTCTAGTCTCTCTTCAATACAAGACAGAGATTCTCCTTCGTCACTCCTCAGAAACTGAGGTCACCAATGAGAACTCGACATTGCTAAGTCCAATTCTTATTCTCTGATAAATATCTGAATTTGCTTGTCAGTAGCTTTGGAGTTCCCCCATGATTCCCTCTTCTTGAAGTCACTTTCTTTACTTGGTAGCCATCTTACCACAAAATTCTGGTTTTTCTTCCCTTCTCTCCCTAACCTTTCTTCATCTCGCCAGTGGGATAATATTAGGGTTCCCCAAGGCTCCACTCTGTCCGCTTTCCTGTCTATTCTCCACTGGTGATCTTTTTCCATCATTTCATGGTTTTAAATACTGCACAGACAGTGATTCATGAAGCAGTTATCTCAGGACTCTGAAAAGCGAACAGTAGCAGGGAACAGAAAGCAGAATTCACCATGTACTTTCCTCCAATATCTCTTAGCCATGGGATCACAAATGGAGAGAGTTCCAGGAGAAGTCCTCTAGTAGTGATTGGAGGAGGGGACAAGGCGCTTCAGTCAGTGAGTACAGGAATCTCATCCCTCTCCCCCTTATCTCTGTTTTCCGAGGTTCCAGTTCCCAGGGAACCCCATGGTAACAGTGGCAGAAACTGCCTCAAGAATGTGCAAGAGCCAGAGCTCTGAAAAAGGAATCTTCTGCTCTGGACAGGACAGCCCTGACTTCCAAACAGTGGCAGACTCATGTTACTTTTGTTTTCTTTCTCTGTTCACCCATCACTTGGCAACGGATGTAGGTACAGGAACAGAAGTAAATAGGAAAGCACAATAAAGCAGGCTAAATAGAGCCCAAGTTTTCTGGCTATGTGAATGAAAAGAGAGCCCCAGGGAACTGGAAAGTATTGGAAGAGCACAGAGAGGAAAGAGTTCACGAAAGTGATGTTATAAGTTGCTTACGAAATCGTGGGTTCACCTCCAAGCTACAGATGCCTCAAAGTGGTCCTAATTATAGACCAAGAAGTTGAGAATGAGCGAAGAAGCTACCACCCAGGACTCAGACTGGCCACTGTGTGGTGCAAAGGTGAGGCAGATCTGAAAAGTACTGCAAAAACTTTGAAAACTGGACTGCCGTAAGAGCCATGGACCAAGAGGGAAGGTTGAAATGTGTGGGCAGATCAAAACCAGGCCAACAGGCCTGAAAAATAAAAATATCAACATACTCCTTGCATTTAAACAAAGCTCCCAGTTTGTTAACATAATATTGTAAATATCTATTAAATAATCCAAAATTACTTAACATACAAAGAACCAGAAAAATCAAAGTTTGCATAAGAAAATGTAATCAATAGATAACCAATAACACAGAGGTTAAAATTAACTGATAAAGACTCTAAAACAACTGTTACACAAAAACTGTAATGAATAATAATAAATGCTTTTGAAACAAATGAAAAAGTGAATGTTTCAACAAAGAAATAGGCTATGTAAAGGAGAGCTAAAAGGAAACTTTAGAACTGAGAAGTATAGCAATGGAACTAAAAGATGCACTGGATGGGCTAAGTATAAGATTTGAGATGAAACAGCCAAGATAGATAGATAGAAATCTTGAAGATAGATAAATAGAAATTATCCAATCTAAAAAAGAGAAAGAAAAAAAGATTGAAAAAAATGAATAGGGTCTCAGGGACCTGTGAGTTAATAATAAAAACATATATAATATTCATGTAATTGAATTTCCAGAAGAAGAGAGGAAAAGTGTTGGTCCTGAAAAAATATTTAAAAAGATAATGGCTGAAAACTTTCCAAGTTTGCCAAAAGAGAAACTGGGAAGTTGAATGAATTTGAAACAGGATACACTCCAAGAAATTCACATCTAGACATATTGTAAGCAAACTGATGAAAACTAAAGACAATGAGAAGAATTTTTTGAAAGCAGCCGGAGAGAATAATGATGCTTTGCCTATAGGAAAACACCAATTCAGATGACAGCAAGTTTCTCATCAGAAATATGGAGGCCAGAAGGAAATGGAAAAATATTTCTATTTTGAAAGTATTGTCAGTTGAGAATTCTGTGTTCGGCAAAAATATCCTTTAGGAATGTAGGTAAAGGTTTTAAATATCTCCAATGAAAGAAAACTAAAAGCATTCATTGCCAGAAAGCATCCTTTAAAAGAATTTCTAAAGGAAGGTTCTTAGAAAAGAAGTGGTATCAGAAGGAAATTTGGAACTTCAGGGATAAAACAATCAGCATCAGAAATGGTAAATACCTGGGTAATTTGATAGGTTATTTTCCTGTTGAGTTATTTTAAATGTATCTGAGGACTGAAAGCACAACACTCTTTCACAGGGCTTTTATTTCATGTAGATGTAATACAAGTAGCAACAACATCAACAAGAGTAGATAAGGGTCAAAATTGTTTCCGAGGTTTTTACAAATCACCTAAAGTGGTTAAAACATAGATTTTAAGCAGACTGAGAAAGTAAGTATATATATTTTAATCCCTAAAAGAACCAATTAAGAATCTTCTACAGGCAAATACAAATAGAATACTGCAAAGTATTTAAATAACCCAAAAGAAGGCAGAAAGGGGGAAACAGAAGAATGAAAATTAGGACAAATAGGAAAAAATAATGAAATGAAGCACTAACATATCAACATTTATATTTAATGTAAGTAGTCTAAATAACCTCATAAAAGACACTGTTAGGACTCAACTGTATACTGTCTATAGGAAATTCAATTCAAATATAATGACATAATAAAAGAAAATGATGGAGAAAGATACACTACACGAACACTGGAGTTTCTATATTAAAATCTTTACTTGAAAGCAAAGTAAATTAATAGATATAAAAAAGAACTAGAAGACCTAAGAATCTTAAATATGTGTGCAAATGACTGAGCTTCAAAATACATAAAGCAAAATTTGACAGGATGGAAAAGAAAAATAGAGAAATGCACAATTATAATTAGAGTCTAATACTCCTTTCTCATTAATATATGGAACTAATAGAGGGAAAATTAGCAAGGATATGGAAAACCTGAATGACATCAGAATCCAACTGACATTTATAGAATACTCTACCAACAGTAGAATACACATTCTTTTCAAATGCACGTGAATCTTTAACCCAGACACAGCATATTCTGTGTCATAAAGCAAACATTAGCAAATATTAAATAATTTAAATCATACAAAATGCATTCACTGATACAATCAAATTAAATTAGAAATAAATACAAAAGATAGGAAGAAAATCTCCAAACACTTAGAAATTAAACTTTAGATCCTTAAATAATACCCAAGTCAAGGACAAGTTCTCAATAGATCTGTTAATATATTTTGAACTGAATGAAAATTAAAATACAGAATACCAAAATTTGTAGTATTAAATTTTGACACAGCAGTGGTCAGAGGGATGTTTGTAGCAATAAGTACTTATATTATGAAATAAAAAAGATCTCAGTTCAATAATGTAAGCTTTCACCAAAATAAACTAGAAATAGAAGGGAAAAATAAACCTAAAACAAGCAGAAAGAAGGAACTAATAAAGACAAAAATAGAAATCAATTAAATTAAAAGCAGAATATATACTGATCTATAAAAATTAAAGTGATTCTTTTAATACTATTCTAAAATACTAACAAAATAGTTAAGCCTCTAACAAAACTATCCAAAAAAAGATAGAAATTACCGATATGGAAATTGAGTGTTGGGATAACACTGCAGACACCACAGGCATCAAGAGTATAAAAAAGTACACTACAAACAACTGTACAAGTATTAAATCTATTCTATAGGTGAAGTGGACCAGTTCCTTGAAAACCACTAACAACCAAAACTCACTGAAAATGAATGAGACAACTGGAATAGACCTAATAGTATTAATGGAATTGAGTTTGTAATTAAAAACCTTCAAAAAAATCCAGACCAAGCTTGACTCACTGATGAATTCTACCCAAGAAATAGTACCATATCTATAAAATCTCTTTCAGACAGTAGAAAAGGAAATTCTTTTTAGCATTTAAAGCAGAATGTTGCTCTGATATTGAAACTAGACAAACACAGTAAAAAAAAAAGATAACTACTAACAATGTTATTACTAACACAGATGCAAAAAATATCAACAAAACATTAACAAATAACCCAGGGATACATATTTTTTTAAATGCACCACCACCAACTGCAGTTTATCCTGGATGCAAGGCTGACTCAGTATTTGGAAGTTGATCAATGTAATCTACCACGTTAACATGGTTAAAGGAAGAAAAATTATGCCAGATGCTTTTTCTGTATCAATTAATATGAACATTATAATATCAATTACTAAAATAACAAATTAAAAATTATAATTTATATCATAATAGCATTTATAATGAAGTTCTTAGCAAAGTAGGTGCAAAAGAAAATTCTTCAGCCTAATAAGACAGTGTCTGTACAAAAGTATCATAATTATTGGCAAAAAACTGAATGCTTTTCCCCTCAGGATGGGAACAAGATTAGCATATCCAATCTCACCACTTTTATTCAACAATATTTATCATTGTCTTAGCCAGGGCAATAATGTAAGAAAGAAAATAAGTGCATAAAGACTGGAAAGCAAGAAAGAAAACTCTATTTGCATATGCACACTTGATTGGTTGATTGGTTGTTTAGTCACTAAGTTGTATCCAACTCTTCTGCCACTCCATGAACTGTACCTGCCAGTTCCCTCTGTCTATGGGATGTTCCAGGCAAGCATACTGGAGTGGGTTGCCATTTCCTGCTCTAGGGGATCTTCTCATCTCAGCGACTGAATCCACATCTTCTGTATTGCAGGCAGATTCTTTACCACTGAGCCACCAGGGAAGCCTGCACACATGATTGCCTACATAGAAAATCTCAAGGAATGTACTACCCAAAACAGAAACAAAAACCTTACTAGGTCTTATAAGTGAGCTCAACAAGATCTCAAAATGCAATGTCAACAACAGGCAAATCAGTTATATATGCTAGCAATGTAAACTGGAAACCAAAATCTATAAGAGAATATCATTTTCAGTATCTCCAAAGAACATGTAATACTCAGGTATATGTTTAACAAAAACATATATAAAATCTGTAAACCAAATAAATGACTAAATACTGAAGAATCAAAAAATCTGAATAAAGGAAGAGATATACTGTGTTAATGGATTGGAAGACTCAACATAAGAAAGATGTCAGTTCCCCCCAAGCTAAACACACTCTTCACCAAAGAGGACATAAGGTGGCAAATAAGCGCATGAGAAGATGCCCGATATCATTATCTATTAGAGAAGGAAAATTAAAACCACAATGAAATACTACTTTACATCAATTTGAATTACTAGGATAAAAAAATATGTATACTAACAATGTAAAATGCTGGTAAAGATATAAAACAACTATATCTCTTACACACTGATCATGGGAATTAAAAGTGGTATGATCACTCTGGAAAACTGTTTGGCAGTATCTTATAAAGTTAAACATATACTTACCATATGACCCAGGAATCATGCTCCTGGGAATTTACCCTAGAGAAATGAAAATATACGCTCACACAAAATCTTTTCACAAATGTTTGTTCTTGTGGTTGTGCTCAGTTGCCCAGTCGTGTCTGCCTCTTTGCAACTCAAGGCTCCTCTGTCCATGGAATTTTCCAGGCAAGAATACTGGAGTGGGCTGCCATTTCCTACTTCAAGGGGTCAAACCTCTGTCTCCTGCATTGACAGGAAGATTCTTTAGCACTGTGCCACACAAATTTTTAGAGCATTTCTATTTGTAGTTGACCAAATTTGGGAACAACTTTAGTGTTCTTAAATATGGATAAATAAACAATGGCACATTCATGTGATAGAATACTGCAGAGCAGTAAAAAAAGAACAGATGTTGACATGCAACATCTCAAATGAATCTCAAAGGCTTTATGTTGTTGCATACTGCTTGACTCCATTTATATGTTATTTGGGAAAGGTAAAACTGTAATACAGAGACTAGTTCATGACTGCCAGGCTGAGGGGTGGGTAGAGGATGTGACTATAAAGATATAGCAAGAGAGAGTTCTTTGGGGGTGATGGAACTGTTCTTTATTCTGATTTTGATGATGGTTACATAAATCCATGCATGTGTTAAAATTCATGTAACTGCAAAAGTCTGTAAACTTTATATAACTGTAAAACCCTAAAAAGTCAATTTTACTCTATGATAATTTAGTTAAAAAAAAAAGAACAAAAAAACCAGGCCTTTACCAAAGTGATTATCCATCCACTTACCTGCAACCATGTCCAGATTCTTAATCCTCAAAAGAATCACTATTTAGACATTCATCTCATGGCCACATGTTCAGAAGAACTCGCATAAGAAGGCTTGTATGGATGAATAATGCGTTGAATAGATAAATAATGCATTGAACGGTAAAAATGCTAGAAATATAAAAGGCAATTGTTACTTGTATTTTACTGCTATTGTTATTGTCTTTTTTTTTCTTTTTGTAAACAGATTCATTTTGGAATTCAGCTTCCTTCAATACTGAGACTTCGTACCTTCATTTCCCCACGTTCCGAGGAGAGCTTAGTGCTGATGTGTCTTTCTTTTTTAAGACCACAGCCTCTTCAGGGGTGTTTTTAGAGAACCTGGGAATCACAGACTTCATCAGGCTAGAGCTGCGAGGTGAGTTGTCCACCCTGCACAAAGCCACTGGGGTACTCAGTAATTAACAATAACCTTGCTGGTAACCTAACTCCTGATACACTGACATGCTTCCTTTGTCGGTTATATTTTTTCTTAAATACTAAGTGGAAAGTGAAACAGTGATTCCTGCAACACACAACAGTCTGTACAATTCCTTGCTGTCTTAATTCTGTGTGCAAAAAGGGTATTAAACCAAACTGGTCAAACAACTTCTTACTAAATCACAACATTATGTGATTTAATTGACTAAACACATTGTTTATATGTATGCAGACAAAACTTAATGTCTTGCTATCTGAAATTCACCTAATGCTTTTAAAACTACATAAAGGTTTAGGGTTATCGTTACCATCTTTCAAATTCCATATATATGCATTAGTATACTGTATTGTTGTTTTTCTTTCTGGCTTACTTCACTCTGTATAATGGGCTCCAGTTTCATCCATCTCAGTAGAACCGATTCAAATGTATTTTTTTTATGCATAGAACAATTTTATGGACTCTGAGGGAGAAGGTGAGGGTGGGACGTTCTGGGAGAATAGCATTGAAACATGTATATTATCATATGTGAAACAGAACACCATTCCATGTTCGATGCATGAGACAAGGGCTCAGGGCAGGGGGAATGGGATGACCCAGAGGGATGGGATGGGGAGGGAGGTGGGTGGGGGGTCCAGGAAGGGGAACACATGTAAACCCATGGCTGATTCATGTCAATGTATGGCAAAAACTATTACAATATTGTAAAGTAATTAGCCCCCAACTAAAATAAATAAATTTATATAAAAAAAAAAAACTACATAAAGGTTTAAACCACCTTTAAATAAAATCACTTCTATGTGTAAAGTCAGATAAAATATTAGTTTTGTTTCTCTAGGTAAATATCTCTATTGCTTGGGGCTTAGCAGGATGAACAGTAAACTCTGGGGAGAAATATGTTAAAATCAGCTTCACCTTTCTCTCTCCAGGATACAGGTTTATTCTCCACCCCAACCCCTCCCCAACCAACTCAGACTGACATATGTCTGCATCCCTAACATGTCTTCTTTCATAAGGAGCGTGTCATAGTGCTTTTTTCAGATCTACTCAAGACTAAATTTTCTCTCCTGTGAATGAACTCGGGCATCTCTCATGTTTTTATTTCCAGCCCCAACAGAAGTAACCTTTTCCTTTGATGTGGGGAATGGGCCTTGTGAGGTCACGGTGCAGTCTCCCACTGCCTTTAATGACAATCGGTGGCACCACGTGAGGGCAGATCGGAACATTAAAGAAGCGTCCCTTCAAGTGGGTCAGCACCCTCGCAAGACCCAACCTGCCCCAGCTGACGGGCACGCCCGCTTGCAGCTCAACAGCCAGCTTTTCGTGGGTGAGTGCTGTTGGCGGCTTCTAACTGTACCGTGCTCAGAGTGCGAAGACACACCAAGAGGAGATCGCAGCTACAACAGTAGGGATGGTAACAGCTGCCACGACTACCATAGGCACTGGTGGGAGAAGGAGATGCTGAATGAAACCCTCTTTAACTCTCTCCTTCTCCCACTGTGTCCATAAGTTCGTTCTCTACATCTGCGTCTCCATCTTTTCCCTCAGATAGGTTCATCAACACTATTTGTCTAGATTCCGTACATATGCATTAATATACGATACTTGTTTGAGCCCAGCCTGGTGCTCTGTGATTCTGTGATTACCTAGAGGGGTGGGATGAGGGGTGGGAGGGAGTCTCAAGAGTGAGGGGAGATATATATATATATATATGTGTGTGTGTGTAAATATATATATAATTATGACTGATTCACACTGCTGTGCAGCAGAAATCAACACATTATAAAGAAATTATCCTCCAATTAAAAGGTAAATTAAAAAGAAAAAATGTTCTGAACTGAAAAGGAACTTTGAGACTGAAACTCACTGCAGGCAACTCCATAAAGTACAGTTCTGATGTTTGCTGTGGGTAACTTACATCCAGGGGATGGTGAACCAGAGACATTCACAGTGGCACCTCGTGCCATGGAAAGGGGTCCTGGGGGAATCTGAAGGAGCAAAGCTGAAAGTAGAATCTGACTACCAAGTGAGAAGGACACATGGCCCAGTCCCAGGATTTTTCTGCCCCTATGGAGGTCTCATGACCACCTGCATCAGCAAAAGACACTTTCCCAGTTTTCATATCAAGTGAAGGCAAGCGTAAAGGTTGATAGGGAAATATCTGGCTGGGATGCAGTCCTTGTGAGTAGGCTCAAGATCAGTCATCCAAAAAGAGTGGGGCGGGGTGGGATTGCAGGGCTAAGATGGAGCTGATAAAAAAAAAAAAAGAGTCAGTGTGGTTCAGCCACACAGACACTGTGTACCAAGAACTCATTTAATATGAGTATCTCTGCTGTAGATTATGTGACTCAATGGCTCAGTTGTGTCCGATTCTTTACAACCCCATGGACTGTAACCCACCAGGCTCCTCTGTCCATGGGATCCTACAGGCAAGAATACTGAAGTGGGTTGCCATTTTCTACTCCAAGGGATCTTCCTGACCCAGAAACTGAACTCACATCTCTTGCATCTCCTGCAATGGCAAGTGGATTCTTTACCACTGGACCACAGATTGTTATACCCAATTTACAGCTGAGATCATGGAGGTTCAGAGAGATCAAGGGACTTGATCATAGAAACCCAACTATGGCGGATTCATGTCAATGCAAAATAATTTTTAAAAAAAGAAAAAGAAACCCAACTGGAAGGGAAATCAAAACCCCTGTTGGACTGATTCCCAGGCTTGCACTCAATATCATAGATGATTTATGTTTGTTTCAGTTACCTCTTATTGCTACTGTTTATTTAAAAAATTAGCATTTTTTAATCCATTTCTCTCATTTCACTTCTCAGTGAAGTTAAAGAATCAGACTTGTAATTGGGACAAAATCCTCCAAAGTCCCCCCGAAATCAGACAGTAGGAGGCCAGGTCGACAGAAGCAGCCTCGTGTGACTCTGCACAGCAGTATTTAATCCAGCCCAGCGCCCGGTTCCTCTCCACCCTGCTTCCTCTCTGCTGCTCTCATTCGAGCATCATGTTTAGAACCAGAGTGGACTCATTATTCTCTTGTCCTTCTTTAAAGATAAACACTCTGGGTAGTGGAAGCCTTCCCTCTAATTTACTTGCTTCGTCTTTAGTATTGTTTGTTTTTCCCAAAGGGAGAAATAAGTTTTGCTACATTGCTTTTTAGACAACTCTATTCTAATTTGGAAACTAAGCAGATTAACAAAGTAGCTCTCACTTGGTCTGTTCTCACGTATTTTAAAGTAAATAAGGACACAGTCCAATTAAAAATTGACGTAAATCACAAATTAGCACAGAGTCTGCTTTGCCAGAAGTCACCTACTACAATGTTCAGGAACTGATCCTATTGAATGAATTTGTGTGTGTGTGTGTGTGTGTGTGGTGCAGCCCATAGCACCATTAAACTCAGCTTCAAGCACAGTTGGTTCTCACTGAGTCGAGGAGGCTTTCCTGAAAGTTATCAAATTGCGAATCAAACTAAACAGTTCTATTTTCTGATTTAAATTCTGACGATTAACTAACAGAATTTCTAGGAACAAAGTTTGAATGGAAACACTACCTAGAGGTAGTGTTTCCATTAAGGCAATGTTTCTAAATCCTGAGGTGTTAGTTGAAAATTCAATGAATCAGGATCTTTGGAAATAAATCCAAAATCTGTTTTTAGCAGGTACTTCAGGTGACTTCTGTGCTACCATATTAATTATGTTCACATGATGAATGATATAAAAATAGGGAGATATATATTATTTGGTTAATGTTATACCACCTAACTAGGGCTTCCCTGGTAGCTCAGACAGTAAAGCGTCTGCCTACAATGCGGGAGACCCAGGTTCGATCCCTGGGTCGGGAAGATCCACTGGAGAAGGAAATGGCAATCCACTCTAGTATTCATGCCTGGAAAATCCCATGGACTGAGGAGCCTGGTAGGCTACAGTCCGTGGGGTCGCAAAGAGTCGGACACGACTGAGCGACTTCACTTTCACTATACCACCTAACCTCAGAGCTGCTAGGATGGAGTGTGAAAGGCCTGAGGTCCTAAATTTTGATTTTACCTCTTCTGCTTTCTCTTTCTTTGGTCTCTTCTCAGTTCCTTTTCACAGCTTTATTATTCAGAGCTCATCTAAGTAAGAATTAGCATTATATAACACACACAGAATATATAGGGTTGGCCAAAAGGTTCATTTGGCTTTTTCTATAAGATGTTACAATAAATCTTGAATGAACTTTTTGGTCAATCGAATACATAAATTTGTAATACATCTGTTATACAAAAATATATATGCACAAAAATTTTAATATATATAAAATACATGTACAAATTTATGTACCACACATTTATAATATATATTACATTGCAAAGATTTTAAACTATATAACCTTTATTATACATGTCATTGTTTATAAATTTAAGCTTTAAAAAGGATCAGTGGTCTTCATTTTGTCCTTTGAGGAACAAATGTAAAAATGTAAGTCTTTCTAAATATTTTAGAATAAATATTACCAAGTTCACCTTAAAAAATATTTTCATTAATGCTTTAACTCAGTGTCATTTGATGATTCTTAACATTTGATCACAGACTATGTTTTCGGAATTATATTTGTTCATAAAACTTTGAGCAATGACTTTTTTGTCATTATCTATATGGGGCTTCCCTGGTGGCTCACCAGTAAAGAATCCACCTGCAAGTCACGGGGCACAGGAGATACAAGTTTGATCCCTGGATCGGGAAGATCCCCTGAAGGAGAGCATGGCAACCCACTCCAGTATTCTTTCCTGGAGAATCCCATGGACATGGGTAGAAGAGCCTGGTGGGCTACAGTCCATGGGGTACTGTCCATGGGGTCGCAGAGTCGGACATGACGACTGAGCAGAGAGCAGAGATATGGCCTCAGTGCAGCATGAAGGTGAAGTCCTGAATAAGACAGAGAGGAGCGCGTTTGCATTTGCAGTGTTTCCCTTGTAGGTGGAACCGCGAGCCGACAGAGAGGCTTCTTGGGGTGCATTCGGTCTCTGCGATTGAACGGGCTGGCCCTGGATCTGGAAGAAAGAGCCGCGATGACCCCAGGAGTGGAGCCAGGGTGTCCAGGACACTGCAGCACCTACGGCCATCTGTGTCACAATGGAGGGAGGTGTAGAGAAAAGCGCAGAGGGATCACATGTGACTGCACCTTCTCTGCGTATGACGGGCCATTCTGCGAGAACGGTGAGTGTGCCCAAGGAACAGCTTACAGGCAAAGGATGGAGCACGAGAAGTCCCTGAAGATGCTTCTGGCATTTGACTCTGTAATGAAAAGATAAGGCAGTTCTCTGTGATGAGCTGAAATAGAATTGTTTCTATCCCAAATGCCTCCATTTCCCTTGGGAGGAGGTATTCTTGACAAGGCTATGACTGCTTCTGTTAGATCAGAGAGGCATCAATGAGGTCTCCTTGAGGAGAGCAGTAAACTTTAACTATACATTTACACTGGACATTTAATTTTGTATTTTTGAGGCAATAATAAAATATTGTTACTCAATTCTGGGTTATGGGAATATGGAGGGGCTATCTCTTTACTTAAGCTTTATTATTTTTCATCTTAAGTTTTTTTAAGTTAAAAAACAGCAAAGGAGGAGGTCCCTGGTGGCCTAGTGGTTAGGATTTGGTGCTTTCACTGCTATGGCCCGGGTCCAATCTCTGATCAGAGAACTGAGATACTGCAAGCCGTGTGTCACAGCCAAAATAAAAACAAATAATACTAAACTAAAAAATACCCAGCAGCGCATGACATTATTATTTTTCTCTTTTGAGATATTTGAGGATTAGAGATATTCTTTGCACATACAGAAATATACATAATAAGACACGTGCACTTACATATTGCTAATACAACCAAAATTGCTTGCCATTCCAGATATTTCTGCCTATTTTGGAGCTGGCTCCTCAGTGATCTACAATTTTCAAGAACATTACAATGACACCTTTAGCAAGAACTCCAGCTCCTTCGCGGCTTTATTTCATGAGGAGCTGACATTGACAGGAGAAATGGCCACACTGAGCTTCCGGACCATGGGGACACCCAGCTTACTGCTCTATGTGAGCTCATTCTATGAGGAATACCTTTCAGTTATCCTTGCCCCAAACGGTGAGTGTCTTTACTGTAAGAACAAGAAGACTGACTTGGGTGGCGTCCATGTCCTGGCTATTGTAGATAGTGCTGCTGTGAACATTGGGATACACATACCTTTTTGAATTATGGTCCATCAACAGAGGAGTGGATAAAGAAGATGCAGAACAGATATGCCAAAAAATATTACTCAGCCATAAAAAGCAACAAAATTGGGTCATTTGTGGAGATGTGGATGGACCTAGAGAGTGTCATACAGAGTGAAATAAGTCAGAAAGAGAAAAACAAATACTGTACATTAATACATATATGTGGAATCTAGAAAAGCATGTAGATGATCTTATTTGCAAATAGACCACAAACATGGAGAACAATTGCATGGTTACCAAGGGGGAGAGGGTGGGGGTGGGAAAAATTGGGAGGTTGAAATTGACTTATATACACGGTTGATACTATATATGAAATAGAGAACTAATGAAAACATACTGTATAGCGTGGCAGTGGGGGTGAGGGAGTCTTGCCTTCTGAAATGAAATAATTAGTGTCACTGTACGGATATGCAGCAACACAAGAGATGACTCTATACACGGACATCACCAGACGGTCAATACCACAATCAGATTGACTATATTCTTTGCAGCCAAAGATGGAGAAGCTCTATACAGTCAGAAAAAACAAGACTGGGAGCTGACTGTGGCTCAGATCATGAACTCCTTATTGCCAAATTCACACTTAAATTGAAGAAAGTAGGGAAAACCCTTAGGCCATTAAATTATGACCTAAATCAAATCCCTTATGAGTATACAGTGAAAGTGAAAAATAGATTTAAGGCATTAGATCTGATAGACAGAGTGCCTGAAGAACTATGGACGAAGGTTCATAATATTGTACAGGGGGTGGTGATCAAAACCATCTTCAAAAAAAGAAATGCAAAAATGCAAAATGGTTGTCTGAGGAGGCCTTACAAATAGCTGAGAAAAGAAGAGAAGTGAAAGGCAAAGGAGAAAAGGAAAGATATACCCATCTGAATGCAGTGTTCCAAAGAATTTCAAGGAGAGAGAAGAAAGCTTTTCTAAGTGAACAATGCGAAGAAATAGAGGAAAACAATAGAATGGAAAGACTAGAGACCTCATCAAGAAAATTAGAGATACCAAGGGAACATTTCATGCGAAGATGGGCACAATAAAAGACAGAAATGGTATGGACCTATCAGAAGCAGAAGAGATTAATTAAGAGGTGGCAAGAATACACAGAAGAACTATACAAAAAAGATCTTAATGACCCAGAAAACCATGATGTGATCACTCACCTAGAGCCAGAAATCCAGGAGTGCGAAGTCAAGTGGGCCTTAGAAAGCATCACTATGAACAAAGTTAGTGGAGGTGATGAAATTCCAGCTGAGTTATTTCAAGTCCTAAAAGATGATGCTGTTAAAATGCTGCACTCAGTATGCCAGCAAATATGGGAAACTCAGCAGCGGCCACAGGACTGGAAAAGGTCAGTTTTCATTCCAATCCCAAAGAAAGGCAATGCCAAATAATGTTCAAACTACCACACAATTGCACTTATTTCATGTTCTAGCAAAGTAATGCTCAAAATTCTTCAAGCAAGGCTTTAGCAGCACATGAACCATGAACTTCCAGATATTCAAGCTGGATTTAGAAAAGGCAGAGGAAGCAGAGATCAAATTGCCAACATCCATTGGATCATAGAAAAAGCAAGAAAGTTCCAGAAAAACATCTACTTTTGCTTCATTGACTACACTAAAGCCTTTGTCTGTGTGGATCACAACAAACTGTGGAAAATTCTTAAAGAGATGGGAATGCCAGACCACTTTACCTGCCTCCTGAGTAATCTGTATGCAGGCCAAGAAACAACAGTTAGAACCAAACTTGGAACGATAGACTGGTTCAAAATTGGGCAAAGGAGTATGTCAAGGCTGTATATTGTCACCCTGCTTGTTTCACTTATATGCAGAGTACATCGTGTGAAATGCTGGGCTGGATGAAGCAAAAGCTGGAATCAAGATAGCTGGAAGAAATATCAATAACCTCAGATATGCAGATGACACCACCCTTATGGCAGAAAGTGAAGAGGAACTAAAGCGCTTCTTGATGAAAGTGAAAAAGGAGAGTGAAAAAGCTGGCTTAAAGGTCAACATTCAGAAAACTAAGATCATGGCATCTGGTCCCATTATGTCATGGCAAATAGATGTGGAAACAATGGAAACAGTCACAGACTTTATTTTCCTGGGCTCCAAAATCACTGCAGATGGTGACTGCATCCATGAAATTAAAATACACTTGCTCCTTGGAAGAAAAGCTATGACAAACCTAGACAGCATATTAAAAAGCAGAGACATTACTTTGTTGACAAAGGTCAGTATTGTCAAAGCTATGGTTTTTCAGTAGTCATGAATGTATGTGAGAGTTGTACCATGAAGAAGGCTGAATGCCAAACAATTGATGTTTTGAACTGTGGTATTCAAGAAGACTCTTGAGAATCCCTTTGGCAGCAAGGAGATCAAACCAGTCAATCCTAAAAGAAATCAACCCTGAATATTCATTGAAAGGACTCATTCTGAAGTTGAAGTTCCAATACTTTGGCCACCTGATGTGAAGAGCTGACTCATTGGAAATGACCCCGGTGCTGGGAAAGATTGAGGGCAAGAGGAGAAGGGGATGACAGAGGATGAGATGATTAGATGGCATCACCAACTCAATGGACATGAGTTAGAGCAAACTCCAGATATAGTGAAGGACAGTGAAGCCTGGCGTGCTGGTGACCATGGGGGTCGAAAGAGTCGGCCATGACTGAGTGACTGAACAACAACAACGTATGTAAGAATTGTATCATAAGAAGGCTGACAGCCAAAGAATTGATGTTTTCATACTGTGGTGCCGGAGAAAACTCTTTGAGAGTCCCTTGGACAGCAAAAAGATCAAACCAGTCAGTCCTAAAGGAAATCAAGCCTGAATATTCATTGGAAGGACTAATGCTGAAACTGAAGCTCCAATACTTTGGCCACCTGATGCAAAGAGCTGACTCGTTGGGAAAGACACTGATGCTGGGAAAGATTGAAAGCAGGAGGAGAAGGGGATGGCAGAGTACGAGATGGTTGGATGGCATCACCTATTCAGTGGACCTGAGTTTGAGCAAACTCTGAGAGATGGTGATGGATAGGGAAGCTTGGCATGCTGCAGTCCATGGTGTCGCAAAGAGTCAGACACGATTGAGTGACTGAACAGCAACAACACTGTTCATTTTGAAAGACAGTATCTCATTTTATATGTGGAAAATATTTCCTCCTCCTTGGAAGTGAAATCATGAAGTGTATTAAATCATATCAAACCCAATTTCCTTGAGCATCAGATAAATGTGACTGCTCTTTACCCATCAGTGGTTGCGCAGTCAGTCATGTCCTGTTGCGTGCGTGTGTGCTGAGTTACTTCAGTCGTGTCCGACTCTGCGACCTTGTGGATTCCAGCCCTCCAGGCGTCTCTGTCCATGGGATTCTCCAGGCAAGAATACTTGAGTGGGTTGCCATGCCGTCCTCCAGAGGATTTTCCCAACCCAGAGATTGAACAAGAGTCTCTCATTTCTCTTGCATTGGCAGGTGGGTTCTTTACCACTTGTGCCACCTGGAAAGCCCCCATGCCCCATCTACATATAAAGAAAAGTGGAATGATTGTTCCCTAACCCATGATCACCAGGAAAAGAGCAGAAGTAACACTCTCCCATTAGAGAACAAAACTAAGCTTTAACCCTTTCTCATGGAGAATAAAGGGAGAAACTTCTGGAAAAAGATTTCTACAATCACTGACTAATAGGATCTATTACAGGTGATACCATAGTGCCAGGTGGAAAGTGCATCTGTGAAGAAGAGCAGTGTGTGGCTGGGAGTTTTGGATATTGTAGCAAATCACTCACTTTTCTCTTTTTGCTATTTCTTGATTATGGTAGAAACATTAGAAAATATTTCTGGTTGTGAAAAAAAAATAATGTGAATGTCAGTGATACATTAAAATGCATTAAAGTAAGTCACATTAAAAGAAGTTATGCTTGTAGAAACTAAAAGTTAATACAAAATTGCTTGAGGTTTTACCATTTAATAATATGAATACCACATGAATAATTAACTTCAAGCCTCACTTGGTGTTTTCATATGCTTAACTTGGACTTTTTCCTCTGGTTCAGGAAAATGCAAGAACTTGGAAAAAGACTGTTTGGTCTTGACTTTTAAGACTGTGTAATTGGATTCTGAATTTGGCCCCAGAACGGCACATAAATAATTGCTAGTCTGGGAAAAGTGACTGTATGCACTCAAGTAAAGGCTCCATAGATTCAAATTGTATTAATTTTTTTTAATGTGCTTTAGGACCTGCATTGCCAGTTTTTATAAAATTCTATTTTAGTTAAAATGTCATTTTTCTCTTCTTTAGGAAGTTTGCAGATCAGGTATAAGCTAGACAGACACCAAGAACCTGATGTTTTTAACTTTGGTTTTAAAAACCTGGCTGATGGGCAGCTTCACCATGTGAGGATTAACAGAGAAGCAGCAGTGATGTTTGTAGAGGTAAGGTCGTAAATTCAACAACAGCAACAGTAATCAAAATCATGATGCTCAGAATGTGTGACTTAAAGCCAAAATTTGATAATAAATCCTAATAAAATAAATATGCATTCGGCACTGCCCTTCCATAAGTCTAGGATAGGAAATGTAGTCAAGGTGTTTTATTTCATTTAGCAATGTTAGTTTATTAACCGACTATCAAAGTTTTTATTAATATTTGACCATTTAAAATACTATGCTCTCCTCACTGGTTTCACCTTATTTGATTGGGAAATATTGCCTAGTTTTTCATAGGGACTACTGGAGATATTCCAATGGGAACCTATTCCCACTGAGTTACAAAAGAACAAATGCTACCAAAATTTAAACACCTAAGGAGAAGCAAGATCTCGCTTAAAGTGGAAATACATTTTGAAAAACATCAGAGTCTTTAAATTATGCATTGTCACTGGGTTTTGAAGAGTAATCTTTTATATTGAATCTGTATGAATAATACATTTTTTTCTGTTCATGTTATAAATTTCCTCTAAATAAGTAAAAACTTTGGAAAAAAAAAAAAAACTTTGAGGTTCAAAGTAGCTCTTGCATTTCTTTGTGAACTGTACCAATTATGATACTTAAACCATGAAGACAAACGTAGGGGAAAAGGATGAGATGGAGTGCAATTTGAGGTGCTATAGAAGTTGTTTATAAAATACTTTTCTCTTTTAACCTTTGTGATAGCTTGAACATATGGATTATTTTTATCATTTTTCTTGGTCTTCCTTTGACTCCCATCCTTTTATCAAAATTGCTTGCCGTTTTGACGTTTACATCTTGTGGAACATTTAATAGGTTAACCAGAACGCAAGGAGACAAGTCATCCTGTCTTCAGGGACAGAATTCAATGCTGTCAAGTCCCTTATGTTGGGGGCAATTTTAGGTAAGTGGAAGAAAGAGGGCCCCTCTCTCCCTACCAGCCTATGATTGAGATCAGAAGTGTTAAGTTGCAAATATGGGAAGCATTCATCGTGCTGAAAGAAGCTCCTTGACATATTCATGATTTCCCAGTGAGTGGCGATCAAGGTAGAAGCTTGCACTCTTGTTTGAGTGCACATATAATCATGACGAAGTACTGCTTGCGAGTTAAACAGGGGCGCTCCTTGAAAACTGCCTCCGCACCTACCCTCTCACTTAGCAGTCAAGCATAACGAAACTGCATCTTTCTAACAATTCAGGAAAGACAAAATCAAAGCAGATAGCAAGTTCACAAGCTCTTCAGTAATCAGGGGTCAAATGCAGAAATCATTTTAATGATAAATCTAGACGTATGCTTAAGAAAAAGCTGCTCTTAGCAAACAAATAAGCTTTGAACTGTGGCCTGGGCCCTGCCTTGCCTGTGCGCTGAGGTGAAATGTTTTCATTACTCCCAGCTACTCTTGAAAAATCACACTCTAAATAACCCCCAGACGTCCTGTCCTTTATGGCTGCTATTCATTCTCCATAAAAATGCCAAAGTAAAAGCAAACTTTTACTATTTAAATGTCAAAATCTTGATGCCTTTTTTCCCCCTTTTCACTGAGAATTACATTGAAATAAAAACAAATATTGAAAGGTATTTCTTTTCTTTTTGATTATTTATAAACTATATGTTTTATTGATATTTAAACATTATCTAGGGGAAATTCTCCATGACATATTTATTATTCCTTCTCTAGTACTTGTTATTCATATAATTTTGTTTTGTCCTAAATAATCGATGGAAACTTATTAGGTGTTTGGCCATTTATGCATTGATTCTTTTGGTCATTTCTTCTACCTTACATATATGTATAGGACATCACAAACTTGAGAATGTTAGAGAAGGCACATGAATGGATGTTCCAAATATGTCGAGAAGCATAGTAACTATTAAAACTAACACATCTTTCAAACAGATGGACAATACAACAATGACTTCTTATTTTTCAGACAGAGGAAATGTTATGAATCCTAGTGCTCTCCAAGGGTGCTCTTGTAAATGGTAATAACAAAAGTGTAAGTTTTAGATGCTACAGCCTAACTGTTAAAAAGCCCAGCTGTTAATATGGCTGATTAAGTCAGTGAAGAAGGGTAAAAATATAGTTTTAACTTGGTATGGTGAATAATAACTTTATGCTGAAGCAGTGACGGTCCTGCACTGTAATCATGCCTTAAAGGTGGATATAGAATCTGTCTGGCCTTGATAATGTATTTGATAGACAGGCAGCTTATGCTGAATGTCTTTTCCTGTGGTTCATTGTTCTTCACACTCCCCACATGTGGGATAGTGGTGATACAATTAACACGGAAATAAAAATGAAAATATTTGTTTCCCATTGAGTGCTGGGAGATGTTTATACCTATCATAGCCTATTGTAGAGGTGAGTATTCCAGTCTCTAATGTGTCATTTGGATGTTTACCAGACACTTCTGACATCTCTGTTTTCATGATATTAGTAGATTTTTTATTCTGTTTAAATAATGGCATAATTTTAAAAGAATGGGAAAGCAAACAAAAACAAACCAAAAAAAAAAGAGTTGGAAAAACAATTCCAAAGAATAACTGCTCTCCCAACTTTCACCCATGAGAATAACAGTATATGTTTAAATAGAGATTATGAAATTCCTAAAATCTCAAAAACCACCTTGAGTTTTAGAGAACAGGGAGATAAAACCCTATCTTTGGTTGTCAGCCTAACTTATAATTGTTTTTACTCTCCAAATGAAGAACAATTTGCTCCCTTTTTATCTGATTTTGAGCTCTACTCTCTGGCCCTACTGATCCTTGGTTTGAGAAAAGTAATTGATCACCTAAAATGTATGCAAGGGGCTTCACTGGAAGCTCAGCTGGTAAGAATCTGCCTGCAGTATGGGAAACCTCCGTTCGATCCCTGGGTCAGGAAAATCCCCTAGAGAAAGGAATGCCTACCCACTCCAGTATTCTTGCCTGGAGAATTCCATGGACAGAGGAGCCTGGCTACAGTCCTAAAGTCACAGAGTCAGACACAACTGATGAACTAACACTTTCACTTCAATTTCAAAGGGTATGCAAGCCTCATAGCTGCATTTCTGTCAAGTGGGTGCAAGCTGTGGGTGGAATGATTGTCCTGTCTGCACCCAGATCTGATCCCTTCTCCACTGTAGAGGAGAAGTCTGTGTGCACTCTTTTCCCAGCCCAAAGGACAGATATGGTCAAAACAAACACATCACACACGACTCCAGGCCCTCAGTGACTCCAGCATCCAACAGGAGAAATAAGGCATGTTCAGAAATGTCCATGTCCCTAAGTAGAAAGTTGCCATCAGTAAGTATGAAATTGACAAAGGAGTGTTTTAAAGGCAAATTAGGTTCAAATGTATGATCTATAAAGAAATAGGCAATAGATTATGGAAATCAACTTAATTACTAAATTATATTATATGAAAAAGATCATTTTAATTAAAAAGCAGAATAATAGGTTTTGTTATATGAATTTGTATTTTCCTGTAATTTAATATATAGAGAACAGTACCATGGAATTGAAAGTGTTAATGTTTTTATTCAAGGATGATATATTCAAATGCATCTCCCTCAGGCCATAAAAATTAAAGTTGAAACTTAGCAATGAAGTTTATAGCCTGAAGCAATTGAATCTAATAAAATTATAAATATTCATTTCATCTGTACCTAGAGGTATGTATCTTGATCAAAGGCTAATAAAACTTTTCATGTTTTGGATAACTTTATTTTCCGATGGCTTCTATTCTGCTACCACTCTCAAAATCAGTTACTGAGTATAAGACTACAGTTTTGTGTTCAGATGTGGCAAGTAGGCAGAACTTCACTTCACTAACATAGTAAAACAGACCAACAGATTGGTTAATAAGGAGCTATTAATTTCTCTGAGAAAGTTGTCCCAAACTATGATGAGCTATCCAGTACTTACTTTTTTTTTTTTTGTGGAGGTATTTTTATAATCTTGTAGAGGAGAAAGTCATTCCAAACATGTTAAAAAAATCAAGAATTATCAAATTAAAGAGTTTAAAATTACAGCATGAGATTTAATAACATCTATAAAGAAAAATATAAATAAGGTTAAGGGGTCAAAAATAATAAAGTGGTCAAAATTTTGTAATACAAATTAATAATTAAAATTTTGTAGCACAAGATAATAAAATGTCCTTAACATACATAATTCTCAAAATCATAAAGATTCTGTCTAATGCAAAAGTATATAGCTATTAAAAATGATAGAAAACTATATTTATTGTCATGTACAACATTGACATTAAGTAAAAGAAGCAACGTAGAAAGCCCTACATAGAGTGTGACCTCAGTATTTCTTGTTAGCTATTTTGACTCATGGAGGTATCCATTCTGAAATGTTTGGTGGTTCCTAGTATGTGCTTATATTTCACTTGACATTTTGAATGCCTCATAGCAAAACACATACTGTACCTGCCCTCAAAGCACTTGTGATATAATACAAAAATACAAAATATAAACAATAAAATAGTGTTCTAATGATTAACTAATCTAGTTAGTTATTATTATTGTTTTCCCTAGTGAGTTTTGGAAAATGCTTTGAAATCGACTTCTGATTAACAACACCTTTGTTCTTTCCATTCTTCAATGATTGTATTAGTGATGACCAATCAGGTTAAGTTTTCCCAGTTACTATAAAATAATTCTGGTATAATCCTTCTTTAAATGTAAATCTTTAGATTTCTAGTGTTCTGTGTAGTTTTGACTCTGATAGGACTTACAATCCCAAAGTATGAGAACTTTAAAATACCGAGTAAGGTACCCTAGCATTTTTGCTATGTTTTATTTCTCCAAAGACTTTTGTATAATTAGTATTCTATTCATTTTGGGTTTTGAACATTAAAAAAAAACAACCAAAATAGCAAACCTCAAATATCAAAACAAAACAAAAATCTGTTCTTGAAGTGTGCAAACTAAAGGTATATCTTCCTTAGGGGAAAATACAGTTCAAATCAATATAGTCATGTGAATAAACTTTAGTAGGCCAATTATCTGAGTGGGAAAAGAAATCCACTGAAGGACTGTATGTGGAAATGGAACTCCACATATGATAATTGGGTAATAAATAATTCATGGAAATTACCTACTGAGATCTGCATGGAGAAACTAGAGTTTAGATATTAAAATTCCCTTGACTTATGTGACATGTATTCATCTTTCCTATACTCTCCCTAAAAATTTATCTCATTTAGAAGAAATTTACATAGAAAGACACGAAGAGTTTATAAAATTTCAGGAATATGAATGTAAATGCAAAAATTCTCAGCAAAGTATTAGCAAGTCTAATGTAATAATATATAAACATTATTATATGCCATGACCAAGGAAGAATTCTTCCAGGAATTTAAGGTTGGCTCAACAGATAAAAATCAATGTAATGCACTATGTTAATAGAGCTAAGGGCAAAAAACACATGATCACCTCAGTAGACACAGAAAAAGCATTTGAAAAAAATCCAGCATGCTTTCATAGTAAAAACACTGAACAAATTAGGAATGAAAGGAACTTCCTCATGTGTAAAAAAGGCATCTGCAAAACCCACACAGCTATGGTGAAATAATGGAAGTCTTCCCCTAAGATCAGTAATGAGATAAAGATGTCCACTCTTACCATTTTTGTTCAAGACTGTAGTGCAGATTTCAATGAGGGCTACTAGGCAAGGAAAAGAACAAAAAATATCTAGATAAAAAAGGAAGTAAAATTATCTGTATTTGTAAAGGACATGATCTCGTAGGGAAAAAGCTATGATCTTCTTCTATAAAATTATCTGTATTTGTAAAGGACATGATCTCCATGGAAAAAGCTATTAGAACTAATAAATAGTTTTGGCAAAGGTGCAAGAGCAACACAAAAGAATTTATTGTATTTCTATATACTAGCAATGAATAACACAAGGATAAAATGAATGAAATATAAATGCTATTTACAATAGCATTAAAAAGAAGCAAATACTTTGAAATAACTTTAACAAAAGAAGTACAAGACATGTACACTGAAAACCATAAAATATTGTTGGAAGGAATTATGCAAGAGTTACATAAATAGAAATACATCTGTGTTCGTGGATTTAAAGACTTAGTGTTGCTAAGATGGCAGTGCTCCCCAAGTTTATCTACAGACTCTTATCCAAATCCAATTGGCCTTTTCTACAGAAATTGAAAAGTTGATTCCAGAATTCATGTAGAAATGCAAGGGTTCCAAGTAGCCAAAACAATCTTGAGAGGAAGGATGAAGATGGAGGTCTCATCTTTCATGACTTCAAAACTTAGTACAAGGCCACAGTAATCAAAACTATGTGGTATTGGCATAAGAGATACATAATGGTTAGTGGACTAGATCAACAGTCAAGAAGTAAAGCTATGTATTTATGGTCCACTGACTTTTAACACTGGCGCCAAGGCCATTCAGTAGAAGAAAAAAAAAAGTCTCTTTGACAAATAGTGCTGGCCCACCTGGATATCTACAAGTTTAAATAGTAAGGTAGGACCCCTACCTAACACCATACACAAAAATTAATTCAAAATGGATGATAGACCTAACTTTGTAGCTAAAATTATAAAATTCTTAGAGCGAAACATAACTGTAAGTCTTTGTAACCTTGGATTAGGCAATGATTTCTTAGAGAAGTTTTTTCAGGAGCCTTGGGTTAGATCAAAGTTTCTCAATAGCATAAGGCGCAAAGAAAAATATATAAATTGGACCTCATTAAAATTAAAACTTTTTTGATTCAAAGGACACTATCAAGAAAGTAGAAAGACAACCCACAAAATGAGGAAAAATATTTGCCAGTCATGTATCTGATAAGAGACTTTTATAGAGCATATATAAAGAACTCCTATAACTAACCAATAAAAAGATAGGTAAACTAACTTGAAAATGACCAAAGGGTCTGGGTAGACATTTTTTAAAAGAAGATACACAAATGATGAACAAAAAATGATGTTCAGAATGACTAGTCATCAACAAAATGCAAGTCAAAACCACAAGACACCATTTCACGGCCTTCCCTGGTGGCTCAGCAGTAAAGAATCCATCTGTAATGCAGGAGACACAGGAGACATGGGTTCTGTCCCTGGGTTGGGAAGATCCCCTGGAGGAGGGCTGGTAACCCACTCCAGTATTCTTGCATGGAGAATCCCATGGACAGAGGAGCCTGGTGAGCTACAGTCCACAGGGTCACAAAGAATCAGACACAACTGAAATGACTAAGAACACACACACCATTTCACACCCAATAAGATGGCTATGATCATAAAGACACAGTAACAAGTGTCATAGAAGATATGGAGAAATTGGAACTCTTGTGCATTGCTGATAAGAATGTAAAATTGTGCAGCTGCTGGGGAAAAACAGTTTGGCAGTTCCCTAAAACGTTAAACATAGTTACCAAGTGACCCAGAAATTCCACTCACAGGTAAATACCCAAAGAAATTGAAAATATATATCCACATACAAAAAGTTTAGATTTACCAGGGACTGCGGGCAGGTAGGAGTGAGAAATGACCACTAATATGTACAGGATTTCTTTGGGGGTGATAGATTCTGCAGTTACATACTGGGAACAATTTTACAATTGTAAAAAACCCACTGAACTGAACACTTTAAAAGGGTGAATTTTATGAGATGTGAATTATATCCAAATAATAAAAAATCCATTAGAGATTTATTTCTTTTGCTAATAATGCATTTTCTGCACATGTCCCTGGGAGAGTTGGAACACTGAGTCATAACTGGACATTTCTTCTATTGTATGAATGAGTTTATTCAAGAATAGGATTTGATGGAAAATAGAGAGGGAAGAACCTGGACCTCTGAGTTGGAGTGAGGGTATATCAAGGAGAGGCTACGTGAGCCTAATCACAAGTTAGAGAAGGACTGATGAGCTGAAAGCAGCAAACATGTAGAATTCTGACAGTTTCTTTGTTATGTGAAAGACTACTCAAATGTTATTATAGGAAGAGTCTTTATAGTTTACTAAAGACTATTCTTCCAATTGGGCTTCCCAGGTGGCTCAGTGGTAAAGAATCCACCTGTCAAACAGGAGATGAGGGTTGTATCCCTGTGTTGGGAAGATCCCCTGGAGGAGGAAATGACAACCCACTGCAGTATTCTTGCTAGGAAAATCCCATGGACAGAGGAGCCTGGTGGGCTGCAGTCCATGGTGTTGCAAAGAGTCAGACACCAGTTAGTGACAATAAACAACCATTATTCCAGGAAATACCTTCTGGGAGTGCTTGTTAAAGTGCTCAGAGTTCCAAATCACCCCTGATTTCTTCACAGGTATTGGTTGCAAGTGCCAGAGATAGTTTGGTGTGGTGGAAGTGGGGTACAGGGAAGGGAGAATAAGTCACTTCTTGCTGACTCTGAAAATCAGGTCTCTCCAATGATGAATTGTTCAAAAGACAGACAGAAAATTCTACTTAGCATCATTTTCTAATCATGTCATTTATTTAGAATAAAGGATGTTCACTGTTGCTTCATCAAGTCCAAAATAAATAGCAGGTTGATATTTATATTCAGTCTAGCCAATTCCATTTGCCAAAATGTTTTTTAACATTTGTTGCGTGTAGTCATGGTTCACTAACTTTCTTTGCTTGATAGTCTTTTATTGCATGAATATACCAGTTTGTTTATTCTCAAGTTAACATGCAGCTGAATTATTTCCAGTTTGGGACTATTAATCTTCTGTATCAGCTTTATAGCTGTACCTCTTTATTTGTTTAGCAGTTACTCCAAAGATTACTCATACTTGATTTATTACATTCTACTTTGAATGTACACTTCCCAAACTACATAAAAACCTTATTTTTATTCCCATTTTACTTCCTCTTCCACCCTTTTTGCCATTGTTGTCATGTACTTCACTTATGCATATTATTTTTTCCACAAGACATTATTACTGCTGTTGTTTCAACAGTCACCATTCACTTAACTACTTCTTTACACTTTCTGATGCTCTTCATTGCTTCCTGCAATTCCATGGACAACTCACTTTTCCTGATACTTGCTTGCAAATGAGAGCCTTAGGGAATCTTGGAAATACTCTTTTTGCTAGTCCACTGTTTACTGCCAGTGCCTTTCAGAAGCACTGCTCGTTGTGGGTAGCAGAAAGCTCTTCACACACACTTTAATTCTTTGTTCCTTCCCTTTCCTTGTGGACCTTTCGTTAGCATGCTTGTTCCTCACAAAACCAGAAATCATCTCTTGTGTTAGAATGCATGGCCTTGGCAATATATTTTAAAGGCAACACTACCAACACCTGAGACAGTTGAGAATGTTTATGTCCTGAATTGTTGGAAATCTGATACTGCTCTCAAGATTTTGTACCAAATACATTTTTTAAGAGAAAAATAGATTAAATCTGTTTTCATCCAAAGTAACTTAAGGGAGTCTACTCAAAATTACAGTGGAAATGAACTTTATTCTCAGCCCTTAGCTCACTCTTTCCTAAAGGTGACTTTGCTTCACATTCACACTCAAACCACTTTCCTGCCCCTTCCTTACCCTACCTTGAAAGTGCACCTGATTTGCCCTTACTTCTTGTTCATGCCTGTGTTGTCAAGCTAAGGGTTGAGCAAACATTTTCATCCTAATACGTAAATTTTTAATATGCATTAAGTTTTACCTAAAGTTTCCCCCACCTTTTTTTTTTCTTTGCACTTTAAAGGGAAGATTTTTGAGCCAAAAGGAAGGATCCTTAAGGATGGGATTTCAGGAGTCAGCTAATAGGGAAGACATATTCACATTGTGTTTCTAAGCACAGTTCTGTTAATTTGAATGCTGACTTTGTGTGGACCTAGGTCTGGGAAATGGCACCTTGGACCATAAGACTTGTTTCTACTCCCAATTCAACTTACTTGTACCCCTAAACCCAGAAACTGTAGGGCCAGCCCAGTAGGCAGAAGAGGGCAGGGAAGTGTGAATGAGAGAGCAGAGGTGAGGATTTGCCCACTGGACTGGAGGAGGACATTGGAGAAGGAAATGGCAACCCACTCCAGTACTCTTGCCTAGAGAATTCCGTGGACAGAGGAGCCTGGTGGGCTGCTGTCATGGGGTCGCACAGGGTCGGACACGACTGAAGCGACTTAGTATGCATGCATGCATTGGAGAAGGAAATGGCAACCCACTCCAGTATTCTTGCCTGGAGAATCCCAGGGACAGAGGGGCCTGGTGGGCTGCTGTCCATGGCATCGTGCAGAGTCAGACATGACTGAAGTGACTTAGCAGCAGCAGCTGGAGGAGGACATAGCAGAGTCTTGGGTGGTGTGTGAAGCCTGTGGATCCTGGGGAAAGCTTGCCTTTCAGAGAACTCACGACTTCCATAGGGAAGGTCACCATTGCTCCACATGATGATCCCCATTCTCCCTGTTCCTTCTGAAGCTGATAAAGTGCTGGATTATCGGGTCATACCCTTTCTACCATGGTGAAGGCAAGGGTGAGAGACCTCTTCCTATGCTTCATAGAAGTCAAACAGTCTGCCTGCAGGTCTGCTGCTGACTGCAGCGGCAGAGAAGTGGCACTGTCCAGAGTGTCAGGACTTGTATATCATATAACATCTCCAACCATAGAGTTCCAAAAAGCCACCCCAATAAATATATAAGTAAATAATGATGCCACCACTAAGAGAATATAACAGTAAGAGTGGGGCTGGGGCAAGAAGAAAAAACAACAAATAAAATTGCCACATCAATTTAGAGCTATTGAAGAAGACAGAAAACTAGGATAAAACTTGGCACTCAAGGAGATTTTAATAAAATCACACATACAGATACAAACATAAACTCTGGGAGTTAATATGACTTTTCAAAATGTCACTGGATGATCTAAAGAAGAGAATCATCCTGATTTTCCTTAAAAGTGACATGGAGTATCATGCCATAAGCAAAAAGATTAAGAAGCAGAAATTAGGAGGGAAAATAAGAGACTTGGAAGTTAGATCTAGAACACTTAATATGAATAATGGGAGATTCAAAAAGAGAATTAAAAGCAAAGACAAAAATTATGTATTAAAAAATTTCTCTTAACTAAAGGAAAACCTGAGTTGCAGATTGAAAGGACTTATTGATCCTAATAAGAATAGACACATATCTGCAGAAATTCTGGGAAAATCCCTGAATTACAAAACCATATATAAAAGTCTTCCAAACTTTTCAGACAGAAGTTGCTACAATAAAAATAATAGTATTGGTATCAGCATCCAATTTTTCATTTGTAACAACAGAATAAAAATGATATAATGATATAGCTATACTGCAAGAAAAATGATCGAAGCTCAAGCATCTAATATATAATTTATCTGACAAGGTTATAAAAGATATTTTGGATAACAGGGAAAGATTGAGACTAAATATTAATCAAGCATCCCATCTGAAGAATATACTAGAGAATTACTCCAATCAAAAAAAAAATGAATCAAAACCATGACCTCAGGTTGGGAAAATGACAGAAAGTTATGAACACCAAATCTTTCAATGTAGATTTATACCCATACATACATGCGTAACATAATTAAAGCTACATGATTAATGATAGGCTATTCATATACATATAAATCCCCCCATACACATTCACAGTCACAAATCCACACACATACATATAAATAAAGTAACTTGGAATATGGGAAAATATAATGCAATATAATATACTACTGATGTTTCTTTCTTTAGTAATAACACTATCTACAGACATGAAGCCAGGTTATCTTTAAAAGAATAAATTCCACAAAATTGATCTAACTCATTATGATGTATTTCTGCCCTGGGTTCCTTCTGTTACCCTTGCTGGTAGTGCTCAGGTCAAAACTTTGACCAGAAAAGCTAGTAGTGTCTAGTTGCTCTTTTTGCCCAACAGCTAAAACTTTTATTTTACCTATAATTTTTTCTCCAGTATTTTAGCCTTGCAAAAGTCCTGGGTTACACAAGCAAGGGTGTCTTCCTTTAAGAAACAGGTACTGTCTGAATGCAAAATTTAAAAAATAAAGTCATCTTTCAAGTACCCTTTTAATTGATAATCCTTTAGTGGATTGTGCCAAGCTCATTTTTCTTCAGTGTACTTAGGAATCTACCTAAAATTCCACATGCATAAAGCTATTTGCTATTTCATATAATCAACTTGGCCAATATAGCTATGTGTGTCAGAGAGATGTTTATGATGATTATAACAATGTAAATGCATGCCCCTTGAGTTTAGGTCTTTTTAGAGGTCTTTTCCATAGCAAACATTACTTTTGCAACTTTAAACTCATGAACAAAATTTTGTAAGCCCAAATAGCTCCCCGTGCATTTGCTGAAAATCTCCAAGTTAGACCATTTTTCTTCAAGGTACAGCTCTTTGTCAAGCCAGGAGAAATAAAGATACAAAATTTATCTCATTATGAAATGAAGTTTAATAGGAGAAAAAGTAACAACCTGTAATAAGATTCAAGAAATCCACACCATGAGTTTGTAGGGGAGACAATGCTTGACCTCTTTTCTCTTAAGATCTATGACTGGGCCTGAGAATTAAATTTACTTAAGACATATTAACAGGAGAAAAACATAAAGATTTGTAAATGTACATGTGGCCCCCATAGGAAGCTGAAGACCCAAAAAGCAGGTAGGCGCAAGTATTTATATACTAATTTGAACAAAGAGTGGGGATTGTGAAAAAGTAACTAAAATGCATGAGGAGAGTGAAGGAAGGTCTTGTTTGAACAATCTGTTAGCAATGTTTGTAGGTATAGATTTCTCTGGGCTGGACTGCTTATCTCTGGTCATAAGAATGCATTTTCCCTCCTGGTACAGAGAGGGCAGCTTTTCCATGGGAGTTTTATCTGCTGCTTTCAAGAAGAAAAATGGACATCAGTGTCCTTCTACCTGCTGTTTTCAAGTAAATAATCTTTATGCCAAAGTGGCATATTTGGGAGTGGCGTATTTTTTCACCCTTCAAAAGAAGCTTCAGAGTATGTTGGTTACCTTTAATGACAATAAGGACCTGTTTAGTTACCATGACATTTGATAAAACACAGTGGTGTAAGATGTCAGCCAACTATGGACATGCATCCTTAGCTGAAGCCAGTGCAAGTCATCTTTTATCACAAGGTGTTGTTGTTCAATTGCTCAATTTGTCTGACTCTCTGTGACCCTGTGGGCTGCAGCACGAGAGGATTCTATGTCCTTCACCATCTCCCAGAGTTTGCTCAAACTCATGTCCATTGAGTCGGTGATGCCATCCAACCATCTCATCTGCTGTTGTCCCCTTCTCCTGATTTCAGTCTTTCCCAGAATCACAAGGAGGGATCTCTGAATTTCTCAGACCACACCTTGAGAGGGCCACATTTAAAAAATTTCAACAGCCAGACTGTCCACAGAAGGGTGGTAATAGGACTAAATGTATTCTTCGATTATAAAATATATATTGCATGTGTCCTATGTAACAGACACTAAGCTAAGTGCAGGGGAAGACAAGAATAAAACACACCGTCCACCAGGAGCTTCCACATGTTGCATGAGAGAGATGGATGAGCTAAGGACAGTGACCTCCTTTAACTGATGCACCAGATAAAGCTAGATGACAAAGCTCGCTGACAGCGAGGTTACACTCCTGGCTTCAGAGTTCAAACGCTCCTATTCAACAGTTCTCTCTAACTGCTTACTAGTGGTATAGCACAAGGCAAGTCATTAAGTTCAGTTCAGTTGCTCATTCGTGTCCGACTCTTTGCGACCCCATGAATCGCAGCACGCCAGGTCTCCCTGTCCATCACCAACTCCCGGAGTTTACCCAAACTCATGTCCATTGAGTCGGTGATGCCATCCAACCATCTCATCCTCTGTCGTCCCCTTCTCCTCCTGCCCCTAATCCTTCCCAGCATTAGGGTCTTTTCCAATGAGTCAACTCTTTGCATGAGGTGGCCAAAGTATGGAAGTTTCAGCTTCAACATCAGTCCTTCCAATGAGCACCCAGGACTGATCTCCTTTAGGATGGACTGGTTGGATCTTCTTGCAGTCCAAGGGACTCTCAAGAGTCTTCTCCAACACCACAGTTCAAAAGCATCAATTCTTCGACACTCAGTTTTCTTCACGTCCAACTCTCACATCCATATTTTATAGCCCTTGATTTTTCACAGTGTCTAGCATGTATGTACTGGATGATACATGTCGCATAAAAGCTATTTATTATTATTTATATTCATCAGGAAATGGAGACAAAAGAGCAGTGCTCCTCAAAAACTCAAACTCAACAGAAATAAAGGTTTTCCTTTGAGAGTTTATCTACAACATCATGATAGATTGGATCAGAGCTCAGATTCTCAGGGTGAACTTAAAGGCTGACTATTATGCCAGCCCCCTGGAGGAGGGCACGACAACTAGCTCCAGTATTCTTGCCTGGAGAATCCTATGGACAGAGGAGCCTGGTGAGCTACAGTCCATGGGGTCACAAAGAGTAGGACAAGACTGAAGTGACTTAGCATGCATGCATTATGCCAGCCAAAAACCTTACAGAATATATACACATATTCTATGGCAGGTACATGCATTCATTAAAGAAGAAAGAGTAATATAATGACCCCCACTTACTTGTCCCTTAATTTAACTTCAAATAGGAATAAAAGTACTCAGGGTGGTTTGAGCTTTAAAAAATAACCTCTATAAATCGCTTAACACAATGCCCAGACTATGGGAGTCATTTGGTAAATTCTTTTTTTTTGTTTTGCAAAACATTACACAATTTTTTTATTATTAAATGAGAAACTCTCATTTGTTACATCGTCACGTTGCTAGTCAGAGAAATGCTGCAGTGATGAAGAAAGTCTATGTTGGATCAACCAAAGTCCTCATGGTAAATTCTTGGTAACTGTTTATGATTGTTTGAAAAAGAAGATAGTATGAGCCTTTCTACACATGATGAAGCAGGAAGGAGTTTGACAGCAGATGCCAAAGTTGCCTGATACTGATATTGTTTCCTCTGTGGGAGGCGCAGACTCTTCCTTCCCTGACTGACACATTTAAACTTGAAGTCTACAACCAAGGGGCCTTGGGTCAGATTTCGTGCCCACTGGGCAAGTGCACTGCGGGATGCAGGCATCACTGAAATGAAGGAATTGATGCTCTGCTCTCCTGTGTCAATTGCAGCTCTTCTTTAGGTCTTAATAACCAACCTCTGTCAGTATGAGGTGAGAACTGGGATCAGGATGGGGTTGGTGAGGGCAAGCCTTTATTTATAGAGTAGAGACAGAGATCACCCTTGTGGAGAGGAGAAAAGAAAGTGGGATGCGGAGTTCCCAGGACAGCAGCTGTGGGTAAGGAGGTGCCCTCACTGTGAGGCTCAGAACAGTCAGCAAGACTAAAATATTAATTAAGAGCTAACTTCAGAAAGAGTTCCCAGCACTCTGCCGTCCCCCAACTCATGAGACCTAGGTTACCAACCATCTAGAATACTGGTCACAAATCCCGTTCAAAATATTTTGAAAACTGCATAGGTGGAGGAGGATTTCATTCACCCGTAACAATGACTGCATCCAAGGAAGCTTTAATTTTTTCCCACGGGGAGTGAACAACCGCAGGGCATCAACCAAGGCCTCTCTGGTACGGGCTGTGGATCTTTTCCTAAGGAAGAAAGGACGAAGGGCTTGGAGGGAGGCTCAGTTCATCACTGCTGCGCAGAGGCAGGCTGGTCCGGCGTCCCCGCCAGATGCCCCTGAGCCCTAACGACGTGTCTTGCTTCTTTGTCCGCAGAACCCCTCGGCGCGGACCCGGACACGCTGCGGGCCGGAGCGCGCGGCTTCACGGGCTGCCTTTCTGCGGTGCGCTTCGGGCCCGCAGTCCCTCTGAAGGCGGCGCTGCGCTCTGGAGGCCACTCCCAGGTCACCGTCCGCGGACACGTGGCCACCGCATCCCGCTGCGCGGATGGGGCGGGGCCCGGAGCCCCAGCGAGGGAGGCGACCCGCCCTCTAGCAGGCGGCGCAGGTGTGTGGCTCGCTCCCTGCGGTCTTCCACTCCATCTCCACCCCCGAACAACTGCACTCGTTTCACATGCCGGCAAGGTTAGGCTCAGAATCTCCATCCCAGAGGTTTCCCAAAGTCCTCAATTCATCTTCTCACTTCTCTGGTCTTTCCATTCTTGCTTCTTCGTTGCAAATCCATTCCTGTCACTGCATTATCTGCTCCTCTTTCAGATGTTTGTGGATTTCTCAAAACTCCTCCTTTCCACTCTCTGTCATTCTCCCTTTTTCTACTGTAGGTCGTTCTGGACCAACGGATGAGGGGAGGCCCTTAGTTAATGCGGACAGAAGTGACTCCGCGGTCATCGGAGGTAATGGGGCTGCGAATGACCTCATCCTTGGTTCTGTTGTCACTGTTAGCAAAGTCCAAAAAATATCTGAGAACCCGTGATGATTGTGAGGTCAATGGCAGACCACATACATTTGCTGATGTTCTTGATGTAACTGTACCGAACTCAGCTCCTTTGAAAAAGCTTTGCAGAAGGAACTGATGGCTCCTCTTTTTTAAAGGATGGTTGCCAAACTATAATAATAAGAGGTTTTTCACTTGAAAATAGTCATTAGTTTCTCTCAGAATGTATGCATATTTAAGACATATTTACTTATACTTCTTTGATTTAAAATAGCCATAGGTCAGCCCCTTAGCCCAGAACAATTAAAAATAAGATTAAAAATAAAACATACAGTAGCATTGACATATATACACAACTGTGTGTAAAATAGCTAGTGGAAAGCTGCTGATTCACCTTGTTGTATAATAGAAACTAACACAACATTGCAAAACAATTATTCTCTAAATTTAAAAGGAAAATAAAATTTATTTTAAATAAAAAATGCAATGTTTATTGGGACAAGCACATAAATTATACAAATTGTCATTTACCTAAACATAAAGATATAAAGTCAAGTGGGCCTTAGAAAGCATCACTACGAACAAAGCAAGTGGAGGTGATGGAATTCCAGTTGAGATATTTCAAATCCTCAAAGATGATGCTGTGAAAGTGCTGCACTCAACATGCCAGCAAATCTGGATAACTCAGCAGTGGCCACAGGAACGGAAAAGGTCAGTTTTCATTCCAATCCCAAAGAAAGGCAATGCCAAGGAATGCTCAAACTACCGCACAATTGCACTCATCTCACACGCTAGTAAAGTAATGCTCAAAATTCTCCAAGCCAGGCTTCAGCAATACATGAACCGTGAACTTCCAGATGTTCAAGCTGGTTTTAGAAAAGGGAGAGGAACCAGAAATCAAATTGCCAATATCCGCTGGATCATTGAAAAAGCAAGAGAGTTCCAGAAAAACATCTATTTCTGCTTTATTGACTATGCCAAAGCCTTTGACTGTGTGGGTCACCACAAACTCTGGAAAAGTCTTAAAGAAATGGGCATACCAGACCATCTGACCTGTCTCTTGAGAAACCTGTATGCAGGTCAGGAAGCAACAGTTAGAACTGGACATGGAACAACAGACTGGTTCCAAATAGGAAAAGGAATACGTCAAGGCTTATATTGTCACCCTGCTTATTTAACTTATATGCAGAGTACATCATGAGAAATGCTGGGCTGGAAGAAGCACAAGCTGGAATCAAGATTGCCAGGGGAAATATCAATAACCTCAGATATGCAGATGACACCACTCTTATGGCAGAAAGCGAAGAAGAACTAAAGAACCTCTTGATGAAAGTGAAAGAGGAGAGTGAAAAAGTTGACTTAAAACTCAACATTCAGAAAACTAAGATGATGGCATTTGGTCCTATCACTTCATGGCAAATAGATGGGGAAACAGTGGAAACAGTGTCAGACTTTATTTTTTTGGTCTCCAAAATCACTGCAGATGGTGATTGCAGCCATGAAATTAAAAGACGCTTACTCCTTGGAAGGAAGGTTATGACCAACCTAGATAGCATATTTAAAAGCAGAGACTTTCCTTTGCCAACAAAGGTCCATCTAGTCAAGGCTACGGTTTTTCCAGTGGTCATGTGTGAATGTGAGTTGGACGGTGAGGAAAGCTGAGCACCAAAGAATAGATGCTTTTGAACAGTGGTGTTGGAGAAGACTCTTGAGAGTCCCTTGGACTGCAAGAAGATCCAACCAGTCCATCCTAAAGGAGATCAGTCCTGGGTGTTCACTGGAAGGACTGATGTTGAAGTTGAAACTTCCATACTTTGGCCACCTCATGTGAAGAGTTGACTCACTGGAAAAGATCCTAATGCTGGGAAGGACTGGGAGCAGGAGGAGAAGGGGACGACAGAGGATGAGATGGTTGGATGGCATCACCGACTTGATGGACATGGGTTTGGGTAGACTCAGGGAGTTGGTGATGGACAGGGAGGCCTGGCATGCTGTGATTCATGGGGTCGCAAAGAGTCGGACATGACTGAGCGACTGAACTGAAAGATATAAAACTGTATCTAGCATCAAGCTTATCTTTGGACAGAGAGATAGGTAGCTAGCTAGCTATCTAGATAGATAGATATCCATTAAATAAATCCATTCATATATATATATATTTGAAGAAGTAAAAGTAATTGCACTCTAAATATCTTCTATTTTATCCCCTGTAACAAAATTTATCCAGGTAGAACTCAAAATTAATATTCAATTCTCCCTCCTTATCATTCAAATAACCATTTAATTTGTTTAATTAAATTGTGGAAATGTGAGTCAGTTGCAAACTCTTCTTGGTGAGTATAAGTAAACTACTCTCCATTCTTTGCTACCTCAAAGTGAGGTGATTGGACTGGGGGTCCACTGTTCAGGCCAGCTACACACCTGCTCAGATTGGATCTGCCTGCATTTATTAAGACACCAGGTTTCTCCAGACAACTAGTGAAGTATTCAGACATTTTAAAGTGCTGATCAAATCTATGTAAGAATGTCATTATTTCCATTTCTGTATCAATTACTTTTATTTTTGTAATGAATGAGGAATATGACCTCCATCTTATAACTCCAAAAACAAATAAAACCCATAAATATTATTTATAATGCATATCCAGAAGGAATAACTTTCTTGTTAAAATTTAAATTAACCCTTAATCCTAAATCATTCTGATTTATTTTTAATGAGAAAACTTCACTATAATGTCAAAGCTAAGTGAAAATAAATCAACTTAAATGCGATTAATATTTACAAAGTAGGAACCAAAGTTCAAAATTTTGCAGATTATCATAGTTGGTGCCCTTTTATTAGAGAGAACAAAGATAAAGGTCAAACTGATGACAGAACGAAGATGTGGTCCTTAGAGTTTTATCACCTGCGTGTGTGTGTTCTCAGTCATTCAGTCATGTCCAACTTGTTGGGACCCCATGAACTGTAGCTGGTCAGGCTCTTCTGTCCATGGGATTTTCCCGGCAAGAATACTGGAGGTGGTTGCCATTCCCAGGAATTGAACTCATGTTTCCTGCATCTCCACCATTGGCAGGCAGATTCTTAACACTGAACAGAGTTGTATTGCTCTTGCTGAACATCACTGGCAAGATGTACAAAGTAAGTTTCTCTAGTGTCACTCCCCTGAGAAATCCTTTTTGGCTCCTGATACATGGGAGCCAAGCACAGAAGGTCTTAGGGACAGAAGGGTTCCGTTTACTGGACCCTACAATGTACTTGAACCTGCCTTCCATCAGTGTGGCGGCTGGTGGCTGTGTGGTTTGTCAGTTACTGAGTACATAGACCTCCAGTGTATTGTTCCTGAAAGAACTATCAGACTTTTAAAAAACTGATCACAGACTGTACCATTGTGTGAAATATTTGATCTGTTTAAAGGATTATCCCAATAGATGGATTTCTCCATATTCTGCAGTTTGCATTTTTATTTTCTCCCCTGTAAACAAAGGAAGCACTAGGAAAGGAGTATTAACCTAATCGATATTCAAACCTGGTAAACCAGAGATCACAGAGGATTTCTTGCCAAGCGATCTATGCTATGGATGGGCAGATGGATGGATAGAGAAAGATACAGATGTGTAGATAGACAGGGACACAGACAGACATAAGCACTTGTCAAAAACACATTTACACTGGAGTTACTGATAGGAAGATTATGGAAGCCATCAGATGCATTCTTCAAATTATCTCAATCTCTTCAGATAGAGGGTAGAGATGCAAGTTATTCTAGGATCCCACCAAATCTCACAAAACAAAAACAAGGTAGAGTTAGAGGTGATCAGTCACATACAGAAAATCCTGAATGTACAGGTGGGTCAGTGTAATGGTGACAGTCATCATATAATCAAGTGGTTTGATCACTGTTACTGAGTTAGTGGTCCCTGACACTAAAATTGGATATAATATAGCTCTTAAAACAAAGCTCTATGACTAAACATAAAAACAATTAAAGTAACTCTGTTATTAGTTCTCACATGAGATGGAAAATATATTGAAAGTAATGAATATTCTACTTATGAATAAATATTTAAGAATATTCAGAGAGTAATAAATATGCTACCTCTTCTCAGCTAAGGAGTCTGAGTTCCTGATAGCACGTGCTCAGGAATCTTTGTGACCAATTGCACCCAACCAAGCTTCAAGTTTGTTGGGCTCCATCACACTTGCTTAAGTCTGTCCTAGAGTATAATAAAGAAACTTCATTTTGCAATACAAATTTTAATTTATATAACTAAACACTAACATGTGTTTGCTTACATTTGTTAATTGGAAATACTAATTAATGCCTGTGCCAATCATCTTAAAAATATATTGACTAGTGAATGTTCGTTTTTGCCTGTTTCAGAATGAATTGGATATTTATTCTTCACTAATGTGATGTAGCTTGACTTAACATCCCTATGGCTTAGCTTGATGGTGCATTAAAATAATCTGTGAAACTTTCGAAATAATGCTGATACCCTAGCCTCCCACCAAAAATTCTGAGTTATCCTCTTCTATGTAGCCAAGATTGAGAACCACTGGCAAAGTTGATGTCTTCAATACTTAAAACATTTCCAACATGAGAAATGTTTTACTTTCCATATAACTGAATGTTATTAATATTTATACAAATTTTTATAATATAGTATATTAGTTATCAATTGCTGCATGACAAATTATCATCTATTTAGCAACTTAACAAAATCCACATGTATTATTCCTCAGTTTATATGGGTCAGGAGTTTGGACACATCTCAGTTAGGTCCTCTGCCTAGGGTCTCACAATCCTGAAATGAGTATGTGTCCTTTGGGATCTTGGGCTGGGGTCACATTTGAAGGGGATGGAGCCTTTTTCACTTGCATAGATTGTTGGCTGCGTTCAGTTTCTTGCAGCTGTAGTGCTGAGAGCTTCTGAATTTTCCCTGGTCCATAGACAGAGTTCCTTGTCATGTGGTGGTTTCCAGCATGGCTCTTGCCACCTCATAGCCAGCAGGAAGAAGGAGACTCCACCAGTACAGGTGCTACAGTCTTATGTAATATAATCATGTAATCGTGTACAAATAATCAGGTACAGACCATCACCTTTGTTATATTGTATTGCTTAGAAGCAAGTCACAGGGCGATCACACAAGAGTGTAGACCTCTAGAGGCAACAATCACTTAAGTAAGACTCTCTTGGCCTCACAGACATAGATGAAATATACACCACATTATTATAGTTCAACTGTATATGAGCATAACAGTTTAATCAAATTTTCATTAAAACACGTAAAAATTTGGCCACTTGATGTAAAAAGCTGACTCATTGCAAGAGATTCTGATGCTTGGAAAGATTGAGGTGAAAAGAAAAATGGGGCAGCAGAGGATGAGACTGTTAGATAGCATCATCAACTCAATGGACATAAATTTGAGCTCCCTGGTGACTCAGACGGTAAAGAAGCTGCCTGCAATGCAGGAGACCTGGGTTAGATCCCTGGGTTGGGAAGATCCCCTGGAAGAGGGTATGGCAACCCACTCCAGTATTGTTGTCTGGAGAATCTCCATGAACAGAGGAGCCTGGCAGGCTATACAGTCCATAGGGTCGCAAAGAGTTGGACACGACTGAGTAACTAAGCACACTAGGAGATAGATAAGCGCACTAGGAGGATAGAGGAATCTGGCACACTGCAGTCCATGCTGTCACAAAGAGTCGGTCACAACTTAGCAATTGCACAACAATGAAGCATTTAATCACTCTATAATGGGGCTACACAGTCTATACCTTTTAAAAATAAAAGTTCTGGGAGAATAGCATTGAAACATGTATATTATCATATGTGAAACAGAACACCATTCCATGTTCGATGCATGAGACAAGGGCTCAGGGCTGGGGCAATGGGATGACCCAGAGGGATGGGATGGGGAGGGAGGTGGGTGGGGGGTCCAGGAAGGGGAACACATGTAAACCCATGGCTGATTCATGTCAATGTATGGCAAAAACTATTACAATATTGTAAAGTAATTAGCCCCCAACTAAAATAAATAAATTTATAAAAAACAAACAAACAAAAAAAAAAAATAAAAATAAAAACCTGCTTACTCAGTTAGCCATGCATGCATGACCTAAGAGGCCTACGGTGTTTCTTTAGTGTGAAGGCATTAACTGGAATCCAATCAGATATGTCTTTGGAATTAAGGCATAAAACCTCTGTGTCTAAAGTTTGCATGGACTTAGAAGTAACCTTAATGTTATAATATTACTTGGTTTCAAATTTTCTGATGATAAATGGTGCTGAGGTAGATTCTAGTTAGGCTGACATTTACGGTTTATAATCTGACTTTGTATTTTCCCTTCTCTCTAGGTGTGATAGCGGTTGTGATATTTATTTTGATCTGCATCACTGCCATTGCTATACGCGTTTATCAACAGAGATGGCTATACCAAAAAAATGAAACAAATATTCCAAAAACTGGAGACAATGCTGAAACTGCTCTGAAAAGTGAGCTCAACACGCAATGTTCAGTCAATGAAAGCCAGAAGGAGTATTTCTTCTGATCTGCTGTTGTGATTTACTGATTACTATGATGATGTGACTTTCTTGCTAAGCCAGGGGCTCCCAGTGGATGAAACCCACCTGTTGTCCTTCTGGGACAGGCAGTGGGGGGCTACCGCCATCAGATTGCTCACCATCAGTCCCTGGAGGCTCTGCTCAGTGCTCCTTCTTGATCCATTTATGTAACAGTGACTTTGGTGTGCTCATCAATCACTGATTGGCAGTTTCTGACTGTTCTGACTTGATCTTCTAAAAGGCAAATGTATTTTACATAATTACTTCAGGTTTTAAGTGAGAAGAAGGATTCAAGCTGTGGCCATACTCTTAAAAATACAACATGGAAGTTTATCAACGTTGGACTCTAATGTTTTGTGTTACATGGAAACCTACAGTAAGCTTCCTTTATCAATCACTTGCTGACATTTATAAACCAGGAAATGCTTCTCAGATGGCCTTCAGCTGCAATTCCATATTCCTGTGAACTACAGCCCATTGGCCAAACACCTGAGAAAACATTTTTTTGGCTGATTGTTTTTCCTTTTGTCTCTTTTAAATCAGTTTTGATACACTTTAATAATGAAATGAGTGTTGAATGTCAGCTATGAGATTCTACTATTAAGTTCAGATGTAGAACAGAGAATTCATGGGTAGAAAAATGTGTAAAGGATTTTAATCTGTGATAATTTGCTTATTTTTCTTTGTGATTTGTCATTATATTCTTTGTAAGTTGTAATAAGGATCCCCTAGTAATCTCACAGAAATGTTTATTTTATAACTGAATTTGTGTCCATGTATAAATTCCATATTTAACACTGGAAATGTATCCATCCACATCTGAATGAAATATAATCCTAAATTTGTTTCCTTTATATATGGGGTGGTTAGGTCACTTTTCTTTGCAGTCCTGTGATTTTTTTTTTTTTCTGGAGATTATAACAACTCTTTGCTTTCCTGTGACTGTATGTTCATTTATTAGGGAATAAGTCACATTTTAAACTAAATCTCTCCATTTCCCTTTCTAAATTTTGAGCTTATCTAGGCAAAACATTCCTTGAGTTACCTTCTCACCTAGCTACTATTTGGAATATTAGTGGAGGAATGCTTATGCTAAGGGAAAATGCAAGCTATATGATCTGAACTAAATCTGTCATTTCAGGCAAAATTCTAGGATCTTGGGATCTATTTCCAATAGCGCACCCCAAATCGACTAGTTCATTTTAAGTAGGGCATATTTGAATATTAGGAGAGCAAAAATTTCATATTAACTATGAGAATTGATCCAGTAACTACTTTTGTGGCAGTGGTCATTAGATACTCACATGACGTCACCATTTGCATTGAAAAGCCAGTTATAATAAAAATGCACTGCCCTCTCTGTATCCCACCTGCCATGTGCCTGCCAGGTACTAACTTTGACCACAAAAAGATCACTTGGAATTAGATGCATTTTGCCTTGCTATTACCTTTTGTGTGTATACCTACTTTTCTGTGTTCTTTTTAATGAATGGGAAAAGATATCCTCTATATTGTTTTTTCTCAAACATTGTTTCTTATATTTTCTTATATTAATTTTCTATAAGGTGTAAAAAGCTACCACAAATTTAACACAATACACATTTATTATATCACAGTTTCTGTGAGTTAGGAGCTAGGCATGAGTTTACTAAGACTTTTGCAAGGTTGCAGTCAAGTGTCTGCCAGGGCTGTGTTCTCATATGGAAAGTCAGTCAGGAAGGGAGCTGCCTCCTTGCTCCTATGATTATTGACAGCATTTCATTCCTTACTGCTGGAGGACTTATGAAAGCTTGCTTCTTCAAGACTAGTAGAGGAGAGACTCTAGAGCAAGTATGCTAGCAAGAGGGAGTCTTATTTAAGGTAAATGTGATCATAGAAATGACATCCCCCAATTTGCCATATTCTGTTGGTTAGAAGGGCTTCCCTGGTAGCTCAGCTGGTTAAGAATCTGCCTCCAAAGCAGGAGACTCAGGTTCGATTCCTGGGTTGAGAAGATAACCCGGAGAAGGGATAGGCTGCCCACTCCAGTATTCATGGGCTTCCCTGGTGACTTAGATTGTAAAGAATCTGCCTGCAATGTGGGGACCTGGGTTCAATCCCTGGGTTGGGAAGACCTCCTGGAGGAGGGGATGGCAACCCACTCTAGTATTCTTGCCTAGAAAATCCCCAAGGACAGAGGAGCCTGCTGGGCTACAGTCCATGGGGTCACAAAGAGTTGGACATGACTGAGCAACTAAGCACACACATTGGTTAGAACAAGTCACAGGTCCCACACATACTAAGGGGAGAAATTATATCAAGACTTAACAGGCTGAGATCATGGAGACCACTTTAAAGTCTATCTGCCATAATACTGTATCTATACTGATGTTTATTTAAATGATGAAAGAAGTTTAGGATCTCAATATAGCAATATATAAAGGACTACTTTGGTAAATTTTGTGTGTAGGCTTTTCCCAAAGATCTGTGTAGTTTGGGGAAGGATTCAACATAAAAATTATAGGTTCCATTAAACACATAGCTGAGTGTGAACATCATTAAATTACTGCAACTTTAACAAGTGATCACCTTATGTTCCAAAAGAATGCATCACTTTGGTACCTGAAATTTTACAGATTTATAGATAGTGAAATCCACTGCACTCTGATCTCTTTTCTAAAGGGGAAACTTTAAAATATTTTTACTGAATTTCGGTGATGCACCATCCACATTCCCTGACTGATTTGTAAACTTTTCCTGCTTATTTCTTAATAAAAAAAAAAAAAAACACTTTTGAATTAAATTAGAAAAATATTTTTAAGAGTTGAATGAAATTTGAATTATGAAATTATATTGTTTCTCCCCTAAAATATTAAAAAATGTGTAAATGTATGCATTCTGTACTGGTGTGTATATTCCTTTATCTCTACTGTATATATAGGGAAGAGTGTGATCTGTTAACATTATTTATGGTGGTATTTAACTTGCCATATGAAAAGTGAAACACAAAGTAGTTGATACTTACTGACTGCTACAAATGGGGGCTTCCCAGGTGGCACTAGTGGTAGAGAGCCCACCTGCCAATACAGGAGACTTAAGAGGTGCGGGTTTGATCCCTGGGCTAGGAAGATGCCCTGGATGAGGGCATGGCAATCCATTCTAGTATTCTTGCCCAGGGCCATGGACAGAGGAGCCTGGTGGTCTACAGTCCCTAGTGTTACAAAAAGTTGGACATAAGTGAATCGACTTAGTACTCACGCACAAATTAAAATACCTATAAATGTAGATATTTAAAACTTTGCCAGAGAACCACAATTTAACAGTCAGTAAGCTATTTGTTGAATGTTTGTACTCAAAACTGGTTAAATGTGATTTTCCCCAGACAGTTAGTTTCTAGAGCACTAATTATATATACAGATGTCAGTTGCAAACAGTTCAAAGTTAATAAGTCCTCCAGTTTTATTTTCAAATAGAAAAGGAAAATAGCATATAACTAACACTCATTATTAGGACTAGAACTTAGGAATTCTTGTTTACCTCATTATGAAGTGAACCCCTTTCCCCTATTACCTCCCCAGTATTATTTAGTAACTTAGACAAACATAATGGTGCATTTATATTCTATTTGTCTAAGTAAACACTACTTTTGAAATTTTTTCACTTGCTTTCATATAGAACATTTGATAGACAATAGCTTTCAATGGATTTTTGAAAAGTAAAAAATGATAATCACGGTCCTTATCTTGAAAGAAGACAAATATGATAGAAGCACTTTCCATCTAATATATATTAAATCCAACTATGCAGTTGTATTGTCAAACCATGCTTTAAACAAAGAGGATGAAATGGATATATGTTAAATAAAAACATATTTAGTGAGTTACTTAATCTATTGTTTTGCAATCCACGTACAACAATGTTTGAGTCCCTCCATGCCTTGAATAGATCCTGGCTGTCTTTTTCCCTTTTTAAGTGTAGCTTATGGTAAATGGCAACATGGAGGAAAGAATAAAAAAGAAAGTGGTAGACATGAAATGGCCTTCACACAAAGTGAAGGGGGACATGGATTTGGGGTTTATGTGTACCAACAGCCAAACTGGAACCCATGGGCATGTTTACAGGTTGAGGGAGATTGATAGATTTTATGCACATTGAAAATAACTTACTACTTCAGTTGAATAAAAGTATTATTAATGGGATAGATCTATGGACTACCTAAACATACATGCAACTACTACCACTTTCTGAGAGGATGAAAGTATTCATAAACACTGGTTTAGCAAATTTAAATTCAGAGAAAGAATTGAGCTTTTATAAGAAAAAAAGATTCTTATTCTCAGAATCATAGAGATTGTCTATCGGCAGGAAAATCATCAAATATCCTTCCATCTGATCCTTACCTCTCCCTTTGCAGGCTTTCTAAGTGAGTCTAAGTTGCTTCTTCCAAAGTAACATCACTAACTTGTAGTTAAGTCTGGTTACCTGAGCCTTGCTTTGCTATACAAGTTTTCATGGGTGCAGCTTCTGCTAGTTTCTGCTGCAAGTTTCATAAGAACATCAGCCTTGTGGTATAATTCAGAATAGCACAAGTATGGGTTTTGTTTTAGGAAGATAGGTATGTGTGACTGAGGTGTATGGCAGGATTTATCATACATAGATCACATTGCTGGGAAAATAAGCTGAATTGCTACTTACTATGAAACTTCTGTTTCAAAATTACTAGTAATGCAATACATTTGCCAACCTTTGATTATGACTGAAAAATGATGCATATTCCATTTATTTTATCATTATTTGTGTTGTGTGCTGTGCTGTGCTTAGTCGCTCAGTCATGCCTGACTCTTTGTTACCCCATGGACTGTAGCCTGCCAGGCTTCTCTGTCCATGAGATTCTCCAGGCAAGAACACTGGAGTGGGTTGCCATGCCCTCCTCCAGGGGTCTTTCCCGACCCAGTGTTAAATATTACCAAATAGAAGTTTGTGTGTCCAATGCCCAGTAAGACCAAACAAACCAAAGTTCTGGAGCAGAGCGAGGTTTATTACAAGGTCATGCAAGGAGATGGGTGGCTCGTTCCCACCCCCCACCCCACCCCCCATCCCCCTCAAAAAACACAGCTCCCTGAAGGGTTTCAGGAAAGCATTTTTAAAGGCAAGTTAAAGGAGGGGCATGGTTAGTTATTGCAAACGTCTTGGTGTCAGAATCCTTTGTTCTTGAAACTCTCCATGTAGGTCAGGTCATGATGTTCCTTTAAACCTCTAGCAATACAAATGTTATTCTCTATTCTGCAACTTTTTATCTCTCTATAAATGGATAAGTGTTATATTCTTTAAGATCAGAGCCATGAGAATATATGCTATCCTGTATATTTCAGGCTATAGGTAGCATCTTTTTAGCCAGAGTGACTAAGCACAGCCAACAGAGCACAAAGGAGCAGATCTAATACAGAGCTGGATTTGTTTTTCTCTATTACAAGAGGATGAGATGCTGGATTCAGAGTTTACCATTGACTTTGTAAACACAAATGCTCAGATCTAAACCTGCCTTTAGATTTGAAAAATGAAATCTTATAATCGACTAAGACTTAAGGAATTTCTTAACATGGAACATCTATAACTGAGTGTAGTACTTTGTATCACTACTCTTTGACTTTAATTCTTAAAACCAATCAATGGTGTACAATATTTATAATTGTCTTCTTCTTTACAGATCAGAAACCTGCAGCACAAGGGCTTTCATTGCTTAGATAAGTGTCACACAGATAATAAATTACTGACAGACAGTGGAATGCAGATTTTGACACTTCAGCAGTTGACTTGCTCTCATTTTCTGCGGCAAGTAAATATAATCCATGGCTAGATTTCTCTTTTGTTTGAAGATATGATTTATATGTCTAAAAATATGAAATTCAAACTATTCTGCCTAAGAGCACACTTGCACAGTCACACCACACACACACACACACACACACATGACTTACTGGTGTCAGATTTGTGCTTTTAATGTTTCCTAGAATGTTTTACGTGTATAGAGAAATACTGGTGTTTTCTTTAATTCTCAATATTTTAACCACATATGAATCCATCAAATAGAACTTTTCTGAACATCATATATACCTCCACAATACACAAATTAGTTTGTAAATATTAGTTTTATAAATAAAATTACTTTAAAAATTGCTTCATAAGTAAAATCATGTTTACTAAAGCCATCATCAAATTACCTTAAGTATTTTATTAGTTAGAATGTTTAATTTATCAGTTTCTCCTAAATTTTTCAATTAACCTTAAAACCAGAAAACAAAAGAATACTCAAATTAAGAAGTGATTCAAAAATTTTGGTAACATTTATGCCCAATCCATTACAAAACCATTGATAATGGGGTTTATATTCATTTGTATTGTTTTCAATGTATCTGCTTTGCTGAAGTTTATAGCAATATGTATGCTCATACCTTCTAGGGGATTTAACAATTTGCTTCACCTAAAATAAAAATACATTCTCTCAAACAAGCCAGGGTGGAAGCTTTCAGCTGCCAGCCAAGGATTCTTGGCCAGGATGTGCACAGGCTGCATCTTTCAGGATCTGTGAAGAGACTGTGATTAATTATCTTGCCATGATGTTTGACCGGATATCTATTTAGTTAATTTATGTGAATTTCAGAACCTCTGTTTTGGGGGCAGAAATTACTTTTTAAGAAAACTTATAATTCCATTTATTCAGCCTTTCCTACTGTAACACATAAGCCTATAAAAATTTCTTAAATACAGATATCAACTGAATTAAGGAGAAAATTTATTTATTTTTATTCTAATTCTTATTAGAATTATTTGTACAATAATTTTAGAAAAACAGCTATATTTTATCTCCATAATATCAAACTTTCATTTAATGGCTCTTACAGTCTCAACTTGTTTCAAAGACCTGTAATTACTATGATAATTGGTATTCTCTCTTGGCTGACCCAATTGTATGGAGTCCCTTGGCTCCATTGTTCTTCCAGAATTATTCCAGACATTTTTTTTAAACAATCCTTACTTTCTGTCAGCAACATGATGTTCCATCATGTCTTGCTTGTCTCTAAGACATGAAATTAGCTACCCTCAAGGAGTTCTCTTTCTATTTAGTAAATTATTGGAAACCCAAATAAAAACAATCAGGTATATATGAAAATGTTTCTCATGTATACTGTGGGAAGGTAGGATTGTCAGAGCACTTTGGAGACAAAATTGGAAAGAATATTTTAAGGTAATCTATTTAAAACAATTATCTCAGTTTTATTAGTGGATGTGGAGAGAGTGAAGTTTGAAGGGTTCTTCCCTTGTGGACCTTGGTTCTTGGTAAGGATACAAAGATGAATCTGAGGTCTTACTTGTAGGAAAAACAAGTTTATTGAGGCAGGAACAGAAGGAACACCTCAAGGGAGAGGTGGGCCAAGCCAAGAGAGGCACTGGCACTGGAATGGTGAGGCAAGAGGCCTTTCAAGACAGGGTTTTTACATATTCATCTAGCCAGGTGTGGACTGACAGTTTTGATTGACAGTTGCAAGTTACATAACAACAGGTTCTATTGTGCATGTCTTTCCCATAATCCAGTCTATTATAATAATCAGATGCATGTATGTATAGAATATTTATGAACCCTTAATGGGCTCCAGGCTCCCTAAATTCACTTGAGGACACAGCTGTGCATCAAGAATGTATGTGCCTGAGTTGGAGAAGCCCTCCTGGTTAGTTTGTATCCACTGTGTGCCTAGGGTGCATGTTCTGGTAAAAGTCTCTGTGGTTGTTTTGTAGCATGTCTATGAACTCTCCTGGGCCCCACTGGGGTATACCTGGGTTGAGATTTTAGAGATCAGCTTGCATCCTTTTCAGCTAGGCCACCCCTGTTTGCTCATGCCTAACTTCCTACCTAACAGCTTCAGGCTAATTATGGGCTAACAAAAAGCTAACTAACCCATGTGAAATGCACACAGTAGGTGCTGTTATAATTTATTGCTTTGGCTGCTTCGATTGTTAGTTTGAGCATTATATATATATATATATATATATATATATATATATATGTATATATATCCATATATATGGATATATATATGGATATATATATCAGGGAGGTTGAAATGGAAATTTAAATCATTATTTGGATATTTTTTCAATATGAGCTGTTGATTCAAAGATTTTAGGCCCTGTGGGAAAACTGCATCAACTGAAAGTAAACAGTTATTTGCCATTTTCCATGCTGGAAACATTTGGGCCATTATACCTCCTAAGTCTGAGCTTCTGAGGTGGATTATTGAGGACACTGAATCCACCATCTCCCCAGATTGCTGGCACTCTGATCAAAGACAACTTTTCTTTCTACCAAAAATATTTATGAGTTTGACTTTTGACTTTATAAGAGGTAAGTAGCAGGACCTGATTCATCTGAAAACACTCTGACTTAGGAATTAAATTTTAATTTTGTTTAATGCTAAATATTGTTAATTTAAATAACCACATGTGGCTGATGTCAGGTGGCCTCAGCCTACAGTGGCTTGAAGCATGGCTTTGGTTCTCAGGCAGAGATTGAGGCCGGGCCATGGTGGTGAGAGCCCCAAATCCTAGCCACTAGACTAGTGGTCAGTGACAAGGCCCTGGCCCTTTGACTTTGCAGAAAAAGAATTCCTACATAGAAAGCAGTGAAACAAGTGAAGTATTTATTAGGAGGCAAAAAGAGTAGAGTACATGTGGACAAACATATGGGCAGACTCAGAGAGAGAGAGAGTTGAGCCCTCATAGTAGTTTAAATCACTGTTATGGGGAATTTCTTCTGAGTTTCCTTTAGCCAATCATTTTGATTTGTCTGTTCCTGAGGCCATATTTGGTTTATCTCAGGAACCTCTTGTATGTGCTCATCTCTTAGCCAAGAGGGATTCTAGGGAGGACACTTAAGAGTAGTTGACATCATTTACTATGAGGTGATGCCCCTTCCCTTTTGGGCGTCCAAGGAGCCTTTCTGTACATGTATAGTCAAGGAGATGTCCTTGAGTTTGAAAATGAGGACTATATGGTCTTCTATCTGTGGAGGACTCAGCCTCCTCCATCATTCTGCTTTTGTGGAGTTTCTGCTATTATGGAGTTTTTGTCCACAGGGGAGAAACTGTTTAGCCTGGGGCCCATCTGTCTCCTGCCTCCTGGCCATTGGCTACCATACTGAAGGGCAACAAAGGATGTAAAACAAGCATGAAGAAGGCATTCCTAGGAACTGTAAGGTGTGAGATTCAAGAAGGAAGGAAGTGCATGAAGAGTTAAATGTGTAACTAAAACAGTATAAGAATTGAATATATGAAGTAGTGATGATGATGAAGTTCTTGTGGGATTTTTAAAAAGAATGAATAACGTATGTCAATAAGATGGTGAATCTGTTAATATTCCGATGAACTGTTAATATTACTAACATGGTAATTACATATGATTCAACTTAATTCATTCTAGGTTCTTACATTGTTAGGGAAGAGGATAAGGGTATGATTGAAAAGAGAGACTGCTTTAAAAGACTGGTAGTGAACCAAAAAGGCACAGCTGGGAGAAAATTATCTCGGTATTCTGGGTTGAGCCCTTTGTATTTAGGTGCAGACAGCTGGACACTGGCAACTCATTCCAGTAGCACTTTTTTAAGGGATTAGGAGGGTTCAGGGAACAGAGTCACATGAGGCATTTATACAAAAGTTATTCTTTGTATTTGATTCTTTCTTCCCACCTGAGCAGTGTGGTGTTACAAAGTGTTTGGGCTGTGTGTCCCTTTCCTCTAAATGTGTCCCAGGTGTGAAGAGAATCCCAGACATGAGCAGTCAAAATCTTTTCACAAAAATTCTAAGTCCTGGTGGACTCAAGTTCTACACTTATTCAAAGAACATGTACTTCCAATGTACTTGTAGTTCTAATGTACCTTTGAAAGAATATTTCAGGTTAAAGAAGCATATTTGTGATGGTAAAGCCAGACAAAGATAATATAAATGATACCTTTAAATGGTGGTTTATTGAAGGCTGTATCCAAGGAAAGGATGTTGAATCTTGTCAATTCTTTCTTGGTAACAACTGACCGGATTATGTGGTTTTTGTCCTTCATTTTGATAGTGTTGTGTATTATACTGATTGATTTTCATATGTTAAGTCATTCTTGTATTCCAAGAATAAACCTTCCTTGGTCAAGCTGTGTAATCTTTTGAACATGCTGTTGAATTCAGGTTACTAGCAGTTTGTTAAGGTTTTTTGCATTGACATTCATCAGGGTTATTGGTCTATAATTTTCTTTTCTTGTAGTTTTCTTTATCTGGCTTTGGTATGGTAATTCTGGCCTCATGGATTGAACTTGGAATTGTTCTCTCCTGCTCAATTTTTTTGAAAGAATTTCAGAAGATTAGTGGTAATTCTTTAATTGTTTGGTGGAATTCTCCAGTGAAGCCATCTGGTCTTGAACTTTTCATTGTTGAGAGGTTTTTGATTAATGATTTAATCTCCTTACTAGTTATTGGTATGTGTAAAATTTCTAGTTTTGAATGACTCAGTCTTGGTAAATTGTGAACTTCTAGAAATTTTTCCATTTTTTCTAGGTTATCCAATTTGTTAGCATACTACTTTTCATAGTATTTCATAATATTCATCCCTTTTTATTTCTGCAGCATTGGTTGTAATGTTCCCTTTTTCATTTCCAATTATATTTGTTTGAGTATTCTCTGTTCTTTCTTACATAATCTAGTTAAAACTTGATCTTTTAAAAAAATTAATATCATTGAAAAATGTCATATATTACAAGATGGATGAATCTTGAGGACATGATGCTAAGAGATATAAGCTGGTCACAAAAAATAACTTCTGTATGTTTCCATGTATGTGAGATAACAAAAGTATTTAAATTGGTAGAAACAGAAATTATAATGGTGGTTACCATGCACTGAGGGAAAGGGGAACAGGGAATTGTTTCATGGGTAAAAAGTTTCAGTTTTATAAGATATAAATGTTCTGAGATCTGTTTTACAAGGCAGATATACTTAAAACTACTGAATCTGAATTACAGGGCACTTTATATTGTGCTTTTTATTACCACAATTAAAACATACCCACACCCAAATGTCCTCTCTCTAGCCACAGGACACAGGAAGGGGCAGCCTACAAGACAGAAAAAGTTTAGGCAGGAGCTTCTCTACTTCAGGCAACACCACTGAAAAACTTGTAGTCTCATTTTCTTTTTTTGTTTGTTTTTCTTCTCTTTTTTTTTTTATTAATTTATTTATTTTAGTTGGAGGCTAATTACTTTACAATATTGTAGTGGTTTTTGCCATACATTGATATGAATCAGCCATGGGTTTACATGTGTAGTCTCATTTTCAAACTACTGAAAGTCAAGTGGAGATCCTAGACTTCTACCCTTGCAAAGCCATAATGAATTACCTTAGTTCATGCTCCCCACCAGCTTAGTGTCAGAAAAGTTTGACTATACAGTCAGCACTTCCTTTCCCAAACAGACGGTATCATGGAAAACATAAAGGAGAGCGTACTTTTACCTCCACCCTGCAGTCATAAGGTGCCCCTACAGGGGTGATAGCACAAGAGGCCTGGTGGATACTCAGTACTTTCCCTATCTGCCTTTGTCAACAGGATACTGTCTGCTCCCAGCAGTGTTGTTGAGGCCATAAGGAGAGAAGTCACAAGATACATCTACCTGTCCAAGCAAGGGAAGTATCTTAGAGACCCAACTGGAGAGTCAAAACCCCTACCCCTGCCTAGGAGTAACAAGGATCCCTTATGGGGGTCAAGCAGGCAGAGTGGAAGGACTCCTACTCGACCTGGCAGAATTAAGCTGGTATTCTCCACTTCCTATACAGGACCAGTGTCAAAATAAGTGAGCTAAAACAGGAGATTTAAAGATGCAGATTCTCATAAATATAATACCCCAAATGTTCCATTTCAGTAGAAAATCACTCATCATATCAAGAATGAGGGAAGATCCCAAACTGAATGAAAAAAAGCAATCAGTAAATCCCAAGACCAAGGCAGCAGAGATGTCAGAATTATCTGACAAAGACATTGTCAGCTATCGTTAAAAAGCTTCAATAAACAATGATGGACAAATAAATTTGACTAGTCTAGGTCGATGTGTAAAACTTTTTGAATTTATTCTGTTTGGAGGTTATTTAGTTTCTTGCATGTGTAGATATTTTAGATCATATCTGATGTGTTTTTTTAGCCATTATTTCTTCAACAATTTTTTTCTGTACCTTTTTCTTTCTTTTCTCTTGCTGGAATTCTTATTATGCATGTGTTGGTATACTTAAGAGTATGCCCACATCTCTTTGAGGCTCATTTCATTTTTATTAATTCTTGCTTCTTCTCAGTTCCTTAAATCGAATAATCTCACTTAATCTATCTTCATGTTTAATTATTCTTTCTTCTTCTAGTTCAAATTGATTATCAAACTTTTCTGGTGAATTTGTAACTGTACAGAGAATTTCTATTAGTTCTTATTTATAATTTCTATGTCCTTACTGATTTCTCAATTTGGTGAGATATTATTGTCATACTTTCAATTATTTAGATGCAGTTTGCTTGGTTTACAGTTTTTGGATGTATTTGTAATAGCTGATTGTATATTTTTGTCTGCTAATTCCAACAACTAGGTCATATCAGAAGATTTTTCTCTTGTACTTTTCCACTTTCTTTGCATGTTTTATAATTTTTTGTTAAAACTGAACCTTACAGATAATATATTGTAACAAGTCTGTAATCAGATCCTTTATTCTTCCATGAATTTCTTATTGTCAAAAGATTTCTGTTGTTGTTGTTTCTCTCATTGTTGCTTATTTATCTAGGTACTTTTCTGAACTAATTATACTGATTCTATATTCCCAGGAGTGTGTGCCCACTGAGTTCACTTCTCAGTTTTTTTAAAAGAAGTTTTTGTTTTTATATGAAGCCTGAATTCCTAGGAGCCACTGATGGTTAGTGTAATTTATTGGTTAGCCAAAGATCTATAAGACTTCCTTAAATTCTGTATTTGTATGTCTTCCATTCTTTGCCAAGGATATCTACATGAGAAGGATTACCTTCAAACTTCAAGTGGTTTACAAGGCAGCCTTAGCTTTCACTTCTTGCTTGTGCAGGGTCTCAAGGTTGAATGATTGGTTTCTTCTTCTTTCCCAGATCTCTGCTGGGCATGAACACAGTATTGTACATTTACTCAGCTTTTTAGATACTCAGAAATATATGAAGATTTTAATAGTCCTTATGATTATCTTCTTTTCCAGATCTTCCTTTGAAAATCCCAGCTAGGATTTTGTTTGTCCCAACTGAAATAATAGACTTAGGCAGCTGCAATGTCCCTAAAAAATGGCTATGCTTTTGGAAAAATACTAGGGATAGGACATAGCCTCTGCTTCCCTCTCTCTTTTGATTTAAGCTGTGTTTTAGAAAATAGTTGCAAAAGCCTGGAAATAGACATGTCCTACAAAGCTGGACATTTAGAGAAAATTTTGACAGTGTAGTTGAAGACGAAGTGTAGTTTTAAATGAAGCTCAAAAATAAGTCTGTCCTCACCACTGGCTGAGAGACTGTCAATGACTATTATGCCACTGAGCTGGGGCTTGGTGGGGGAGGAGGGGAGTTGTTTTTGTTTTAGTCTCTAAGTCATGTTTGACTCTTTTGCAACCCCATGGACTATAGTCCACCAGGCTCCTCTGTCCATGGGATTTCCCAGGCAAGAATACTGGACTGGGTTGCTATTTCCTTCTCCAGGGGATCTTCCTGACCTACGGACTGAACCTGCATCTCCTGCATTGACAGGCAGATTCTTTACCACTGAGCCACCAAACACTCCAAACACAGGCATGGTACAAAGGTTTAGTAGTTTCTGTTGCATAGGTGATTGTTCTGTGGCTTGATTAACTTTCAGAGCTCAAAAATAGTTCAATTCAAATGTCTGGTTGGTACTTTGCTTTTTTTTTTTTTCGAGAAGAGCAGTTCATCAGAGTCCTCACACTACCATTTAGGAAACATGCATTCTAGTGTGTTTTGTGGTTGGACTAGGTCAGTGGTCCTCCTGCAAACAAGCTGCTCTGTTTCTCCTGGTTTCTGACAGTTGGTGATATTGACAAAAGTGCTCTGCTACTAACATTGAAGAATGGTATTTTCCTATGAATTATGAATTAGGAAAATACATTTCCTCTGTTAGGTTTAATTTTGTTATATTTCTGGTTTTTAACATCACCTGTTATTTAAGATCAGCTGGCATCTGATCTAGCACAAATTATGTATTAGAGTTATTCCTGGTTTATTCTATCAATTCGTGTGCTCTTTGAAGAATATGTTTAGAGGTGGATGAGCAGGGCATATGCCATAGAATTCATTATTTTATACCCTCAAGCACATATCTTAATAATTTGTATTTTGTGGAAATTTAGTTTGTAAAGAACTGTACATAGACACAGAAAGAGGCAATTATAATTCATTGTAGTAGGTAGAATCAATAGATGCTTTCCAACTGAGCTAAGTATGCAGACGAAATAGAGTGAGACATAGTTTGAATTCAAGGCATCACAGCAGTATAGTTTTTAAAATTAATAATAATTCTATGCATTCATATATGTATTGGCCCAGGTCATTGATTGTAAAGACTCCAGGAAGCTGAGTGATTCCTGAAATGTCCAATATGGGGATGCCAGGGCATGATTTGGAAGGATCCTTTTCTCAAGTTCTCATGCTACTGAGAATCCACATGATAATAACATCACTAAAGAGACAGGGAAATCACCTGAAATGATGGCAAATGCAGCACAGCAGGATGGACAGAAACGTGGGGGAAGAACCAGAAGGCAGACCAAAAAGGCAGAGAAACTCTGATGATTATTTCCATCTTCTTTCATCTACTTCTTTCAAAATATCTGGCATCATTTTCTTACTGTCACCTGTTCTGCAAAGAGTCTTCAGAACTTTGTGTTGCTGTTGATTTTGAAGGTTCATGTCTCCTCTGAAGGAGAAAGGTTATCTCCCTTCTGGACTACCTGCATCTTTTTGATAGATCAATGATTGTATAAGCCAGAGAATTAGAGGCCGTGCACAGCGGGTGCTTGGTAATGCTAAGCTGCCCATCCACAAAATACTGTAAAGGCATTTCCTGCCCTTTGTTTCCTGACTTACGCCAATTCATTCTTTTTTCTTCTCATAAACAGGTGAAAGCTGCTTTGTTTCCTTTCCCCCGGGCTCAGTCTCACAATTACTGGTAGGGAATTTACAGTTTAAATTTGGTCTGTAAAATAGGGTTCATAATAACCATTTTCTCTTGCAAACAGAATTGTGTCCATGTGGCTGTGACTCTGACCACCATCAAGGGAATGGTCATGTTACATTTCTAGACCTTATGTTATTGACTTAGGTTTATTTACATGATTGAGTTTAAAAATCATTTAAACATAGGTTTGTGTAATCAACTTCCTCATCACAAGGCACTGCTTATTTAGAACAAAGCCTTTCTGTTGGAATGCTTTCTGATATTTTCCTAGCCATCAGCAAAACATATAATTTTATTTTCTTCCAGAAACACTATAGGTATCCAGATAAAGGCATTCTCTCATGAATCCCCTTTATTTCTTGGTTTTAACATTATTAACAGAATGATTAGCAACTCAGTACTGAAGAGGGTAAGTAAAGCACAATTTTAACACTGATGCCCCCATCACCCCCAGAACATATGTGTTAATAATTCTGAGTTTTTAAAAAAATCCTATAATATGTCTTCTGAACACATGACCTAGACATTGGTGATAAAACCTTGGGGAATGAAGGACTCCTCATTCTGAGGCCATTGTGTGATCTGCATGCATATGAATACTTTATACATCATCATTTGCAGTTTATAGCTGTATCATGCATTTGCATTGGTATATTGCTGCTAATATTCTCTGCACACTGAAGTCCAATCTGTAGTTTTCTTTATTCAGCATGAGGATGTTATGCTGGGAGAAACTGCATGGTGCTTTCTTTTGAGAGATTGATATCTGAAAGAATTAGAATTTTCTTCCATAGCAATGACTAGACCTACAAGCAGAAAATCTTCTGATGTGCCATCTGGAATTGTTCAAACATCTGTCATGTGAAGGGACCCCAGGAGCTTCTCATAGATTTTGGAGGATCTCTGTGGAGGGATTCATACCCTGCAGGCACCAGCCTGTCTTCTTTAGAGCATGGTGGGCAGGCAGACAAGACCTACTCAATATCACACCTGCTCACTGCTGCGCTGGCCACCTGCGGATACCTCAGCCAAGGGATACAGGAGGAGAGGCAGGGCAGCAGATTCCACATGGCATCCTAATTAGGTTCACTCCTGAGCATTTCTGAGGTGTGGGCTGTGTAGGGAAAATGTGTGCCTCAGTGGAAAGTGTTCATTGTCTGCATAGGACAACTTTCTGGGTAATCTAAAGCTGACTCTATAGGGGCTATTTTACAACTCTGCAAGTTGTAGATAAATGTCACCAATGCAGAATAATTCTTGCCTCTAGACATGCAAATAGAATGTCTGAAGGGACAGCCCCCTTATTTAAAAAACAAAACTGTTCTGTCTTTATTTGTGTATTCTACTTGATTCCTTCATTTAACTAATGAGTTAAACAACCTTCAAGTATTTATTTCAAATGTTTATGAGAGCCATGATTTTCTCCTTTTTGGAAAATTATCTTTAATAACTTCCAGGAATGACATCACCAAGATGGAGATATAGGTTGTTCCTGACTCCTCTCCCTGTTGCAAGAAGAGCAATTAACAACTATTTATGAACAAGATAAGACTGAGAGAATCCTAGAACACAAGAAAGAGGCTGAACTGCCCCCTGTACCACAGAGACCAAGACAGATAGTGTTAGAAAGTTAAGAGGAACACTGACTGCATTGCCCTCCTCACAGAACAGGGCAGCACCACACATGGAGGTCTACCCTGAACCTATTGTTCCTCTAGTGGGAAAAGAGAGCCCCGAGAGACAACCAGCACCCCCAACACTGTGGGTTGCTTTGTGGGACTCCCTACCCTGAGTTTCCCTGGTGGCTCCATTGGTAAAGAGCCTGCCTGCCAGTGCAGGAGATGCAATGGATGCAGGTTCAATCCCCGGGTAGGGAAGATCCCCTGGATAAGGGAATGACAACCCACTCCAGTATTCTTGCCTGGAGAATTCCATGGATAGAGGAGACTGGTAGGCTACAGCCCACGGAGTCACAAAGAGTCACACAACTGAGCAACTACTTTAGTTGTCTTTCATTTTCTTTCTACTCTGGTCTTGCCCCATAGGGATTATAGGGGTCTACAGAGCTCAACCACTGGGAGTTTGACTGTGACAGAAAAGAGAAGTAGAGGCTTGCAACAACTAGCACATGGATCTTGGCAGACTGAATCTATACCTGTGTTGCCCAAATAGTAATCCCAACAAGTGGATTTGCTCATGTGCAGAACCAACTTGGTGGTAGACTCTGATCAGAGAGCTCATTAGGATGCAGATCTGCTTGCTTCAAATCTTCAAAGGAGGAATTTTGCCAAGTGTGGAACCTAGTTTGCCCATACACTGGCATGGAGCTGAGTCATTGCCCCACCCACTGAGTAGACTGTCTCTGGCTGCATCTGGCCAGAAGGACTGGTAAAAGCCTCTGGAAGCTGTGTAACCAGCAATGCAAAAGCCAAGAAATGAGTACACAGTGTTGATCAACCCCAGAGCAAAACTAGTACTAGACATGGAGGGTTCTGCGGCTATAATCAGGAAGGAAGATCAATTCATAGCCAAGGCTAAGAGTAGCTCTTGGCCCTTCCCAAATGGTAGAGGTATGGGTGGCCCTTCTCCATCTGGCCCAGGGAAGGAAACAGATACAACTCCACTTGCTGTGGAGAGTGTCTTCTGGATCCTTCTGATGAGAAGGGCAGGTGATAACACCTGAAAGTTAAGCCCAGAGACATGCAGGCATAGTTGATAATGGGCAGACCAAAGCCAGTGTCCCTGTTCCCTCAGGCAACTTGGGGGGACATGGACTGGCTTGCAGAGTTTTTGCTTATAAGTCAGTTGATAATCTAATGGGAGTTCCCTTGTATGTAGCTTGTGACTTCCCTTACTGCTTTTTTTTTTTAATTAAAGAGATTTTTATTGATGATAATTGATTTATAACATCATGTTCCCTTTCTGCTTTTAATATTTTGTCTTTATCTTTAATTTTTGCCATTTTAATTAAAATGTATCTTGGTGTAACTCTCTTTGGCTTGATCATGTTTCCAGATTTCTGTGTTTACTGGATTCAGGTGTCAGTTTACTTAATGTTTTTAGCTAGTGTGTCTTCAAAAATATTCTTTGTTTCTTTCTCTCTGTTTTCTCCTTCTGGGATCCCTAATATGAATATTAGCAGACTCAGTGTTGTCTCAGAGTTCTCTTAACCAATCATAATTTTTGAAAAAAATTCTTTTTTCACTTCAGTTTGAGTGATTTCTCCTCTTACCCATTTCATTGTAGCTTTTCTTTACATCATTTATTTCTGCTAGTCTTCAGATTGTTCTCATTGAGAGGTTCTGTGTAAATAGTTTTCATTTTGGGGTGTTCATGGGAGGAGATAAGCTCATGGCCTTCCTGCTGTGTCATCTTGGCCTCTCCTTTCCTTCTGCAATATCTTGTTTGATGGCAGAAATAAAATATATTTTTTGCTGTTGATACACTCATTCTTTATGTAAATATAACAAAATTTAATGTATTTCCATTTTAGTCAGGCTTCAAAAATTTTGGGAATTTATCATTTAAAATAAGCAGATTATAGTATTTATTTAGTGCTATTCTCTACTTAAAATTTGCATTATTTGGTCAGGGAGAGCAGTATCTAAACAATAAACTAAGATTTAAAAGTAAAGATTACATACACGTTTCTAAATAGCATAACTGCCCTGGTTAGCTATTGGACTAGGTCATTAGTTATGGAATATATTCAATTGGCTGTGTTAATTACAGCTTGGCCTACTTTATTTCTTAATGAATGATTTGTATTCCAACATCTTAAATTCTTTCTCTGCTCCTGGAGTGTGCATTGTAAAGGACTATAATTTCTAATTAAGCTCTCAAATGTTAGCCATTCTTATAAATTATTTATAGTATGCCTGTTGGATGCAATCTGGATTAATGAGATTTTAGGAAAAATCTTGACACACTTGAATAATATTATTACCCGTCATCTGAAATCTGGGTTAGGCCCACAGAGTTGCTAAACTCTATGTGATAATTCTCAAATCATCTGGACTCAGCAAGTCCAAAACAACTTGCTCACCAGATTCTGGTTTTCATCTTAGATTCTTGCTGTTCCTTCTAAGTTTTCTTGGGTGAGTCCTCTTCGCGTAACTGTGAAATGTCAGAGGCCCTCAATGTCACTTGTGAATCTTTTGATGTAGCTATACTCTGTCTGCATGTAATTCCAGTGCCTCTCAATAAATTCAGTTTGAACTTCTCCAGACAAATGTGTTCATTTGTATGTCAAATAGATAACCTGAAATATAAAAGCAACCAAATGGAACTCTTAGCTTTCCCTTCCCCTTGTCCTGACTTCCTCAATATTTTCTACAATCAGTGAATACCAGTGCTATCTACAGAGCTACTGCAATACAAGACTTACATCGTTCTTCTTTTGCCTCAAGTGTCTGGTTCACTGTTTCTCTCAGGTCCTAGAAAGTTCGTGGCACATGAGTGATGCTCAACGCTCTGTCACTGAGCACTGAATAGGACGTATTCCCTGAAAAGTCAGGAGAGATTAGCATCATGCACTCGGTGGTAGAATTTAATAGGACTGTGCTTTGACTTGAGATTAATTTTTTTTAATATTAACAAAAGTTGGAAAAAGGGAGAGGACGGTAATGATCTCTGCAGTTGGGCAGTCTTGAAAAGAGATCTTACTTAGTTCCCTGCCCAGGGATTAAACTTGGGTAACCTGGATGAAAACTAGGAATCCCTAGTGACCAGACCACCAGGGGCTAGAGGCTAGAAGCAAAGTGGCCCTGGCTCTTGCCCCTTTCTGAAAGCAAGACTGTTTCAAGGAGGCAAAAACTGTAAAAACAGGTACGAAGTTTATTATTAGAGACATGGCACAAAGTATGGGAGAGCACACAGGAAAAGAGTTTGTTTATTTAACTCAGAAGCAGGGCAGAGACGCATACCCAGAGAGAAAGGATACAAGCATCTTCTATAAGGAGGAGGAGTGCAGTAAGTCAGAAGCTAGGCAGAGATACACACCTGCAGAAGAGTGCAGACATCCTGAATGAGAACACAATAAGGAAGTGATTTAAATCACATGACTTCCCTGGTGGCTCAGACAGTAAAGCATCTGCCTACGATGTGGGAGACCAGGATTCAATCCCTGGGTCAGGAAGATCTCTGGAGAGGGAAATGGCAACCCATTCCAGTATTCTTGCCTGCAAAACCCCATGGACGGAGGAGCCTGGTGGGCTGCAGTCCATGGGGTTGCAAAAAGTCAGACACGACTGAGCCACTTCACTTTCACTTTTAAATCACTTATATAGGACAGTCCTTCAGGGTCTTTGTTTCCCTTTGGCCAGTTATCTTGTTGCTTTCTTCACACCTGATTGGTCCATGGACCCTCCCCAAGATGTGCCAGCAACTTTTTGCTAAGACGAGTCCCACCCCAGAGGCCTATGGGTGCATGTCCATAATTATTATGGGGGCCCCTCCCTTTTTGACTCCCAAGAAGCCTTCCTGCACGTGTGCAGACAAGGAGTCTTACTTTGCCTCAGGAGTGTGCACCTTATCTCTTTGCTTTAGCAGAGCTTAGCTTTTGACGCTAGCTTTGTTCTTGGAATGTTTGGGTGAGAACAAAGCTTATGAATTTTATGCCACTTAGCAAAGTGGCTCAGATGGTAAAGAATCTGTTTGCAATGCAGGAGAGCGTGGGTTTGATCCCTGGCTCAGGGAGGTCCCCTAGAGAAGGGAATGGCTAGCCACTCCAGTATTCTTGCCTGGAAAATCCCATGGAGAGAGGAGCCTAGCAGGCTACAGTCCATGGGGTTGCAATCAGACACAACTGAGTGACTAACAGTTTCACTTTGACAAACACCATGTATCCAGCCCAGAGTCTCACTATTTCCTACCTCAGCAAGAGCACACATAGATGGAAAGATGACGAAGTTCCTAATGTCTTTTCTCATAAAGTATGGACCAAGGACAGCTCATGTAGGTAAAAGTGACACTGAGTTGGGCTAGTTGAAAAAATTAGACAATATATCAAAGTGTCTTCTCTACCAATAGGAGATAGAGTTTACTAGAGCAACATATAGGATTTCTGGGCACTTCTGAGTGCTCATTTGAGATGATGCTGAATTAATTATAGTGATGTCACTCAGCTCTTCTAATTTTATCCAGTAAAACTCAGCTACTTAGAGCTGGCATGAGGTAGCTGGTTAAGTTCATTTGCATAAAAACTTGGAGAGTGAGTTTGAAGGAAGAATGAGGGGTGAGGAGCAAACCTACTCTTTGCTGATTTTACTGTTGACCAGTCAGTCTTACTGTAACTGAGTAGAGGTCTATATTTTCATTAATTTAAATCATACTTCACATGTTTTTATTTTCCTCTGCAGAGTGCTGTGTCTTCCATAAATGCCTATTATAGACTAACATATTAATATATAGGTCTTAGAATTATCAATAATAATTGACAAGGGATCATATTAGGTACATGCTGATCATCAGGGCTTTAGCAATGAACCCTTTAAGCACAGGCCTTTGCTTGTCTGCCGCTGCTGCTAGAGTAAGAGAATATGGCATATTAATGTGTACTAATCAGCATTGCTGTGGCAATAAACCACTCACAAACCTCAGGTTTTATAAGAATAAGCATGTATTTCTTGCTGCCTATTTGGCAGTGATTGTGGGTCTGCTGTTCACATGTATTTTTCCTCTGACTCACTCATTCTCTCACCTCTAGATCTCACTGGTACTCAAAACCACCATCCATAGCGTGGGAAGATTTCATGACCCCACTTGTTGTCTGTTCACCTGTGTATAGACTTGGAAAATCTTTTTCCAAGGCCTGTTTCCCACACACGGAACAGGAGGTAGACCTAGACCAGCCCTTCCCCATTCACAACAACTCTACCATGTGCAGGGGTAAGGGAGGGGATTTGGGGATAGTGCATAAAAACCTTGCAACTCCCCGGGAGCTGTGCCAAGTCAATATTCAACAAGGCAGTATCATACCAAATGGACATTTCTTTGATCTTGCCTGGTCTTTCTGCTGCATTTAATAATTAGGCATCTATTTCATTCTCAAAATTTTCATTTATGACATCATTTTCTATGACATCACTCTCCAAATTTCCTCTTCTTTTCTGGTCTCTACTTTTAAGGAGCCCTACAGCCTTCTTTGTCCTCCATTTTCTATCTTCAGCTTGCACAGATACTCTGAGTCACCAGATTTATAGCTGAACTTTCAATTACCATTTCTTTGCTGATAACAATAAATTTATCTATCTATCATCTATCTGTCTATCTAAGATCTCGTTCCTAAGCTCCAAAGTCGCATCCATTATTCTTTTATTGAACAGGTACTTTTGAAGTAGTAACCAATGTGAACTGTAGTGAGAACTGTAGATAGAAAAAGAAAACCTCTCACCTTGTGAGGCTTACATTTCAGCAAGGGGAATAATAAAGCTGAAATAAACACATGTATAATATGTCAGATAGCTGTAAATTCTTTGAGGAAAAATTAAACAGTATATGATGAGGGCTGACAGAATATCCTGGGATGGAAAATGAGGCTTGTGGTTCAATTTGGGGTGGTCAGCAGAGACCTGATCCTTGTAGAGATATGATGGTAAGGAGCACCTTAAGAATTCTAATTGCTCTCGCCTTTGTTAGACAGTTCAGAATCCCAGATCCTGAGTATGGAAATTTTATGACAGTGAGGGAATAAAATCACAAAATGGCAACAATTCATTCTGTGATTCAGCAGACATAGTACAAGTGATAAGATCTTTGTTTCAATATTAAGATACTTAGGGAATTATTATTTTATCATATAATAATAAATGCATTAGTCTAGCATTGATATGTACACCAAAGTTGAATAAATATAAAAATATGGTATTATTTACTGATGTGTAGAGCAAAAACATCATAATTATTTAACAAATAAATTATAAACATTACACAGCTAGTCCCAGTGGTATGACTTTCCATTGTGTGGATAAACAGTATTTTTTATTTCAGACTAAGCTCCTGTATTAGTCAGATAAGCAACAGGAAACAGATGTCACACACCATGGAAGATTTTTCAAGGAGTGTTTACCTGAAATTATCACAACATTGTTAATCAGTTATACACCCAACACAAAATAAAAGGTTTAAAATAAAATAGTTTATCAAGGGAAAAAAAAAACCCGCAAAGAACCTAACTGCAAAGTGTGGGCAGGCCTCAGGGAAGCCAGAAATGATAGTGCAGGGACCCAAGACTGGCAGCAGTAAAACTGCCACGACCCCTAGAGAGAAGGCATAAGGGGAGAGATTACCAGAACCTGAAAAGAGGAAAAGTCCATTGAACAGGCGACCTTGAGAACAACAGTGACCTTTTGTCTTGAGACACAGCTCGAGACAACCACACAGAGAGAGAACTAGGAAAATGACACCGAGACCTCTCCTTCTCTCTCTGTTCTCCTGACAGAGCTCCTCACTGGCCAGAAGGCACAGGCACTCATTTGCTATCATCCACTCTGGTTATTCTCAAACAGATGGCAGAGTGCAAAGTAGTAGAGAAAAGACACACAGGTCCAAGAGACTCCAGGATGAATCAGTGAGATGGAACTACGTAAAAGTTATATGATCACTTTTTAACATATAGGCTTTGGAAATTGTAAACTTGGAAATTTATGTTTAGAAAAATGGCATCTTTAAACAGAAGTTTATCTTTTTAAAATACAAGTAAAATTTAGCTTATGGAAAATTTTTGAATTCTGGAGCCATCACTTCTAGTGTGATGGAAAATGGCAGAATGAACACCTATGTGTGTCTTCTCTTTCTGCCATGAACATATGCCCATGAAAATGTATTCAAAGAGGAATTTACCTTTTACAGTGGTGATCGTGTAATTGGGGCTCAGCAGTTGAGTTTCTGTAGCATAAACATCAACATGATGAGGGATGCAATCTAATGGGATACCTCCATCCAGAATTTGCAGGATGACTGTAGTGAATCAGTGGGTCATTCAAAGAAGCTCTTGGAATTCAATATAAAATTCACTGCAAATTTTATCACCCTGATCAAAGGTTTCTTGGAACTGTGTTGATGAAGACCCTGGAATAATGAAGTCACATTAATGTGGACAATAAGATAGGCTAGGTAAATAGTCTTGGTTTTCAGAAGCAGTATTTCCAAAGAGGTGATACTTCAATCAGAGAAATTAAGGCAAGCCTTATCATTTTTATGTCCAGCCTCTATCAAGAGGGTTTCCAAGCAGACTTATAACTTGGAGAAAGGATTCTGGAGGAAAATTCTCCCTTTAGCCCAGCAAAGGAAACTCAGGTCACACCACTTATAATTACTCGGTGGCAAGTCTGATGGGGGACTTGGGGACCATATCTCTTCATTATCTTCATTAGCCCTCTTCTGCATTTCAATCTTGTGATGCGCTGGGCAAGTATAACTCCAGTCCCTCTCTTCTCAATTTGATTTCCAATCCTTGACTAAAAAATAAGTTAATGTACAACCAGAGATTAGATATATGCAGAAAGATGAAAGAGAAATACAAAGGTAGGGAAAATTAAAAAAACAATCCCCTAAGGAAAGATCAATTATTCAGGCAACAGAAAGAACTGTGCTATTTAAAATTCTAATTAGTATCCTTGAAGTGATTCAAGGAAATATTTCATATATAAAAATACTTTCCCAAACAAGATACTAAGAAAATGAAAATGATTAGAAATTAAAATTGCACTGGAAAAATATATTTAAACATGACTTTACAGGTTGAGCTGGAAGATAAAGTTGAGTCACTTGCCCAGTATCTCTCATTGTGAACAAAAACAATAAAAGGCCCAAACTGGAAAACATGAGATTGATTTAAGAGGTACCGACTAAAGAGTGACACTTGCCATCAAGCTCGACAAGGATTGAGTCATTAGCTACTGCAGTTGCTGACTTTCACACCTTGAAAGGAGTTCAAGGTGAAGATCAAGAAAAAGGCACTCTGTGCTCTGGGAAAACAGGCAGAACAGGTCTTCAGATAGATACTTTCAGGAGAAAATTTTATGAATCCAATTTCTTTCACCTTCCTATACTTAGGGCTTCCCTGGTGGCTCAGATGGTAAAGAATCTGCCTGCCATGTGGGAGACCTGGGTTCGATCCCTGGGTCCGATCCCTGGGTCAGGAAGAATGCCTGGAGAAGGGAATGGCAATCCACTTCAATCCACTACGAATTCTTGCCTAGAGAATTCCACGGACTGAGGAGCCTGGTGGGCTACAGTCCATGGGGTTGCACAGAGTTGGATAAGACTGAGCGACTAACACTTTCACTTTCATACTTTAGAAAACACTAAAATCATTAACTAAGGTACCTGTGCCTTGTACCTAGCAGCAACCTTCTACAGAGATTTGTGTTTGATTGCACATACACCTTCTCAAAAATCAAATATATGTTGATCTCTCCCCCTACCTCTTTGGAGCAGTTCCTCAGAGCTATCTGAGAGGCTGTCCCTGGGCTGTAATATTCAGTAAGTGCCTAAGCAAAACTGAAACTCACAGCTCTTATGTTGTATGTTTTTATTTCAGTCAACAGAAGTGATAATGTTGAACCTATCTAAGCCAGAGAAGCCTGGTGTGCTGCAGTCTATGGGGTCACAAAGAGTTGGACATGATTTAGTGACTGAAAAACAAAAATAAGCCTTGTATTCTAGATACCATTTATAGGTAAGAAATTCCCACTCTTTTTGTGTACTGAGAAAAGACTAGCACATCACAAATAATATCCTAACCTTCTCTATCTTCTCTGAGAAGAATGAATGAAAAAACTCCGATATTACTGTTGTTGTTTCAAAATCTCAACATTCTCATAAAATTTTGAGATAACAAAGTTACATGAGGATAAGATGGGCCCTCCCTGGAAAGACCATCTTTAGAAATCAAGTGGTTAATATATATAATAGAAACAGATTGAGAGGCAAAGTGATTTTGTGATGTGTTGAAATCATAGTAATTTTTGTCAACAAGAGAAAAGGAGTAACAATTAGAAGCTCCAGAAGGAAAAAGATCTGAGAAAGAAAATAGTGCTTCAAATGTGATGCAAATTAAAATGAAGCGTAATTTTGAGTAAGTAGTAGAAAATGAGAAAATCTAATTTACCTTGGTGCTAGAAGCATTTTTCTCTGAGTAGCCCAGGATTCACGACCTTGGATTGACATAGGAATATTTGATGAGACTATATAGCAAAGAATATTCACATGCAGTTGTAATACTAATAAGTTGGTTTGGATCAGAAAAAAAGTTACCATATGCTTATAAAATATATTTTAAAGACTTTGACTAAGTAAAGTCTAAGCTATAGCTGAAAGAAGTTGGAATGTGTGGAGAGAGAAAAAAGGAGAAAGGGATAATAAGGGCACTTGTGTTTTTTCTCATCTCAACTTCTGGGATTCCAAGGGGATTAAAGATGAGAAAAACAAGTATGTTTATATCTTAAAGTTATAAAAATAAACAGCATAAATGTGTGGTAAGGAATTTGGCTTTTCTTAAAGAGAGGTCTGACCTTTATGCCCTTCTAAAAATAACTTCTAATAATTTTCTGAGTGATGAGAGCAATTTTTTCATTCATGGTGGCCTCCTGGAGTCATATTTGATGGTTTTTGCTAACAAGGTGATTTAGGGTGAGTTCTTTGGGCCCTGTGATAAGCATGACCTCCAGAGAAGGGAAAGGGGAATGAAGATTTAATTCAGTCCCATGGAAAATGAATAAATCAGTTATGCCAGCATAATGAAGCCTCAATAGAAACTCTGGGCTCAAAATTTAGGAGGGCTTCCCTGGTTGGCAATAGTTTGTGTATATTGTTACCACTGTGAATGGGAGGGAGTGCTGTTGTCCACAACTCCATGGGGAGTTACGGTGTCATGACATTCTGGGAAGCTCTGCACTTGGACACCTTCAACTTTCCTAACAGAAAATCCAGAGGTTCTCCAAACAAACCAAGTTGAGTGACCTCAGCGAGCATGCCTGGGGACTTATCGAAAGGCTGGCAGAGGTATTGTGACATCCAGAACACCACTTTCCTGCTTCCCCAAAATAATTCCTCAGTGTAGGATGTCCGGAGTGGTCCAAGCAGGAGAGAGAGAGGATTGTCCTCAAGAAAAAGACAGCCTTGGCAACTGTTAGGGCAGTCTCTCTTCTGCAGTCTACTCCACCTCAGAGTTCCAGGTGCTGGAATGGTGGGCAGGTTATAATTGGGGCTCAGCCTTTCCAGCAAGGATTCCAGGTAATCTTATCTCTAAAGGAATTCTCCAATCCTTGAGAAGGAGAAGGCAATGGCACCCCACTCCAGTACTCTTGCCTGGAAAATCCCATGGATGGAGGAGCCTGGTAGGTTACAGTCCATGGGGTTGCTCAGAGTCGGACACGACTGAGCGACTTCACTCACTTTCCTCTCTCAAAAGAGGCTGTAATGGAGAAGTCCTCAGAGCATCTAAATAAGCCAAGGGACATCCCTCCTGGGTGCATCCCTGTGTTGGTCCCATGTTGGGGGCCAAAACTGATGCCGAAAGCTCAACTTCTCTGCACACCAGTGACAGATCAAATCTCAGAAACAGAGCTTTGGGTGAAGTAGAAAAGACCAGCTTTATTACTTTTCCAGGCAAAGGGGGAGACAGTGGACTCCTGCCTTGAAAAACTATGTGCCCCAACTTGGAGAAGATAGTGAGAAGCGTTACAGTAATGGTTCAAAGAGAGTGTGATCAGCTCATTCTTCTGATTGGTGACAAAGCAAGTAGGAGTCAGCATGATCAACCTTCAGGTTTCAACTTCTCAGGATCTACACGCTTGTGAGCAGAATACCATCATTAATGATTAACATCTTCTACTTGGAGGGGGTTTCAGCATCTGCATGCCTGTGTGTGTGTGCTCAGTTATGTCTAACTCTTTTCAATCCCATGTGATCCTGCCAGGCTTCTCTGTCCATGGGCTTTTCCAGGCAACAATATTGGAGTGGGTTGCCATTCTCTTCTCCAGGGGATCCTCCTGACCTAGAGATCGAACCCACGTCTTCTGCATCTCCTGAATTGGCAGGTCGTTATTTTATCATTTCACCACCAGGGAAGCCCTTCACTATCTGCAAAACAGCTCCAGGATAGAGTGTGTGTATCCCTTCAAGGGGAAAAAAGGATCTTGCCCCAAGGTTTTACTATTGTTTCTCTTGACTGTTTCTCCCTGGTCTTGCATCCCCTCGATTCCCTAATTACAATTTCTTACATCTGCTCATTGGAATTCAGAGAAGTTCATGGAGGCTGAATGAAGGCTATTTCTGGTAATCAAAGAAATGGGGGACACAGAATTTGTGCTAGGAGACCCACAGGGCCCCGCTTAGTATCAGCATCTGGCTGGAAGAATTCAGAGAAGAAATTTATGAGCTTGGGGAATTTCTCTTCATTATAAGCATAGCTGTTCTAATTTATTTATTTTTTTTACATGTCATTGTGAAAAAAAAATTGGCATGAAAATCCTAAATGCAAAATATATGAAATAAAGGAAACATCTCAGACTTTGCAGCTAAAAGTTCAGTGCAGAATCAGGTAAACTTAATTTCTATAAGCCCCCTAGACTGTATTTTTCATAACTATTCCTTGAACAATTATGAGTAGAGGTAAAATCCTAAACAAAACAAGGCATTTAAAAATTTCTTTTTCTTGTGTGCCCTTGCTTCATGCGCATCTCTTTATCATACCCAAAAATTGTGTTTATGAGATATACCTAAGTAATTAGACAACTCAGTTGATACAAAGAAGAAAACAACCCCCCCCCCCAAACAGTGGCAACCTTGCAGCTGAGCTCTGGAACTGTCACAGTGAAGAAGCAATGAAAAGAATGGCTAGAAAAATTACAAGTTAGGAATTGGGATTTATAGGAGCTTAATTCAATTTCCCAATGCCTTTTTCTATTCTAATACTTCTCTTTAGACCACAGATGAATATTCTGTATGTGAGATAACACAAGGACAGTTTTGAATATTGCCTGGCAAGACATTTTGTAAAGTATAATGAGTAGTTTCCAGATGATAAAAAATAAAAATGAAAAATACAAAGAGCTCTGGGACCTTAACTCTAAATATAGCACTGGAATTGGAGTCCAGTGAGCTCAACAAATTATTTATTGAGGTCTGCTCGGGGTATGGCTGTTCCTTTTGTCCCCTAAGAGATTTTTTAGCAGGATCCCAGATTGCAGCTCAGTGTTCTGTTAAAAACAAAACAAACTCAAAATGGAGTTGCTGTGTTAAGCCCCATCTCATTAAACCAAGAGTTAATTACAGTTTCAACTCTCCCAGAAATGGAATGTTAAACTGGTCAGTCTGGAACTGCCTAGTCAGCACTAGGAGTAATCTACTTGATAACCTTCTTGCAATAACAAATCTTCTTTTTTTCTTTCTATGACTTCCTTGTTTCTGCTTCCTTCTGCCTAAAAAAGTCTTTCGTTTTGTATAGCTCCTAGGGGCTCCTTTCTATCTGCTAGACTAAACGCTGCCCAAATCAAATCGATTTTTACTCAAAGTCTTAATAATTTTAATATGCTTCCATTAAGCTAAAGCTTAACTCAAGTTAAAAGTTTTAGCAGTTCCTAACACTGAAGTTGTCAGCTGTGAGGGCCATGCTACAGTTTCACAACTCACCTTTGCCATCAACAGATCCAAAGACAGATTCACCTGGATGCTAAGGAAGCTTCAGCTTGAGACTGTCACGTGTGTCAGCCTGTTCCAAGGCATGTACCTAGATCTCTATTGTTTGCCTCACAGAGGGCCCCAAAACACTTTATCAAACCTGTACCTGCAGTGTACATAATAGAAAAAGTCACATTAATTTCCCTCTCCTATTTATTATGATTCCAAGCAGAGCCCTGTGGGCTCCTGGGTACAAAAGATTTCCTGTGTCCCTCATTTCTTTGATTACAGGGAATAGGCTTCCTTCAGCTTCCATGACCTTCCCTGAGTTGTAACAAGAAGGTTCAAGCAGTTGCTAATTAGAGAAGGGAGGGATGCTGAGGCAAGGAAGGAGCAGTCGAGAGAAACCATAGAGCAACCTTGGGGCAGGGTCTTGGTTTCCCACCAAGGGATATACAAAACACTACCTTCTGGCTGTTTTGATGATACTGAAACCCCCACCAGGTGGGAGAAGTTAACATTAATGATGGTATATGCTGCCCACAAGCACATAGACCCCAGACCAGTTGGAACCAGAAGGTTGATGATGCTAACTCCCATTTACCTCACCACCAACCTATCAGGAAAATGTCTATGAGATGATTTCACTTTTTGAACCATTACTATAAAACTTCTCTTACTCCCTCCAGGTTTTGAGGGCATTAGCCGTCTGCCCCCTTTGCCTGGCAAATAAAACTATTCTTTTCTACTTTACCCAAAACTCTGTCTCCAAGAATTAACTTGATGTCATGGCAGAGAGGCCAAATCCATCTCCAGAAAAAATGGTTTACTTCTATACTTCCTACTTCTTCTTAATCTTCTTTTACCTCTTTTAGGTAAAACAGGACAATGAAAATTGTTTCCTTACTCTTAGTTCAGGAACCAAAAGATTTAAGAATGCAGATTTCTGTCTTCTCAATCATGTGTGTATTCAATCACTCAACAAAATTTATTTAGCGCTGCTTTGACATGTACTTTGGTCACCTGATGCAAAGAACTGACTCATTGGAAAATACCCTGTTGCTGGGAAAGATTAAAGGCAGGAGGAAAAGGGGATGACAGAGGATAAGATGGTTGGATGGCATCACCAAATCAAAGGACATGGGGTTGAGCAAGCTCCAGGTGTTGGTGATGGACAGGGAAGCCGGAAGTGCTACAGTCCATGGGGTCACAAAAAGTCAGACATGACTGAGTGACTGAACTGAACTGGCATGTGGTAAGCCTTAACAATACCCAGGTAAGTTAGACATGGCCCTAGATAGCAAAGGATCAAGCCCTCTGATCAAGAGAAACAGACACACAAACACATCTCCTAAACTCCTCTAAGATTCATCAACCCAATGAGAACAACCAAAGGCTATTTACTCAGTGCTTGCTGGAGCAAGGAGGTCGGCCACCACCACTTGAGTTTGGCAAAGACTCAAAATTAGAGATCAAAAGGGAGAGTTCTCACACTCTGCAAGGATAGCAGAGCCCACCAGTAAGAAATACTTCTTTTTGCCCTGCGAGAGCTTAGCCAATGAGAGACTGTCACACCTCAGCCTATGAAAAGCCCCTGTACTCCAACTCTCAGTTCCTCAAAGGCACTCTATTGACTATAGTCCTCTGTCTTGCTGTGTCCTACAAACTATGCCAATTGTCTTGCTGTATCTAATTGTTCACTGAACCCAGGGTAGGCAAGGTGGGAAGAAGATGTGGGGAGCCTTAGGAAATGCAGACATTATTCACTGTGGCAAGGCAGAGATGATTTACTCTCTAATGGCTGATACAGCAGCACCAATGACTAGGCAATTCAACACGACTGGACTTGATGCTCCTAGGGCTTTTCAGGTGATGCTTATATAGGACCATAACACAATCCGCATGCACAGTGCCACAAATGATCCCAGCTATAGGACTAGAGTGGCGTGGGGCAAGAGAGCCTAACAGCCTCCACCTCGCCAATTGCTCTCTCCCTACAGCCTTCCAACTTCCTTTTCCCCTCTATATGAATTTCCTCCCATTTTTTCTGGGGGACTTGCACATGGTTTGCTGTGGTTGTAATCCTAAATTGCAGTTCTTAGTGATCCCAAATAAACTTTTTTTTTTTTTTCTGGAAAAATAACTTGCAGTCTGTTGTATTTCAACATTCTGATGGCCCATACTAGAATCCAGAGAAGACTCCCAAACACTCCAAGGCTGGTGAGCAACCAGGTGCAGTATTCACAGTGAGCACATTGTTGCTCATTGCTTTTCTTGTCAACCCTAGGGTTTGAGGATAAATCTTTTTCCTGGATCCAAGCCTCTGCCCTCATTGCATTTTGAAGCATTTCAGGTTTTATTTGAGATCTATTTTAAGGTTTATTCCTCTCTGGTCTTGTTCTGTATGTGAGTACTCATTTGGAACTTTGACCTGATTTTGAAATCAGATTGCTCCAACTGGACCTGGCTAATCTTTGGCCGATTCCTTTGGGAACAGGGGCTATTTCATTGAACTGTGCCAGTTCAGCCTTAGGCCAAATTCCCTTTGGAATAGGGGCTGTTTTATTGGAACTGTGCTCAGCAGTTTCAGCCTAGTTCCTCTGAGATCGATCAGACTGTTCCTTGTACACTGACCGGTATCAGGCCTTGAGGCTATTTTTGAGCTATTTGAGTTGTTTAGGCAGTTTGAAAATTATTCTTTTACTCTAGAGAAAAACTTATGAGAAGTTAGATTCTAGTTATATACATATTTGAGGGTGACCCCCCTCCCTCAGGGACCATGACCAATTTTTATGTTTGAAAAACCATAGTCCTTCCTCATGTTCATTTAAACTAAATGGACTGACCTGACCAAAGGCAATTTAGAATATCAATGACCATTATGAGGAACTTTTGAAATCCTTAAGTTTGTTTTTTAAAATAAATTGAATAAGTATAGCTTTAAAAACCAGCTTCTAAATGTTACTGAGCCTAAAATTGTCTCTGCAAAATAAGATTCTAAGATTAACTGAGGCAAACAATTTAAGAAAGATAAAATGGCTTCTAAAGGCTCATGCTCCCTTTCCTTGGCTTCTTTGTCTAAAGCTCACCATCATCTTCTTCCTTCTCTTCTCTGCTGCTGCCACCTCATCTATACCCTCAGTTCCCTCATACTAATTCTTTTATCAAACTTTCCTTTTGCTCTGAGATTCTCTGCACTCCCTTTTCTTCTGAACATATCCAAACACGTCTCTTTAACATTAAGCCTTCTGAGGACCAAGAGGCTAAACCCTTAATTTCTTTTATTTTCTCAGAATAATTGAAGATCCTCACAGACTTGCTGGGGAATTTAATATAGTCATTCACACTTATTAGCCTAGTTTCCTTGACTTATATCAGCTGGTTCATAAGTTTGTCAGTGGAGCTCAGGTCCAGCATTCAATCAAAATTGATTGTCAGAAAATTTTGAAAGGTCTCTAGAGTTATAACTTGGAGACCGGCATGATTATATGATTAGGCTTGCACAGTGCCAGTCAACTTAATCAGGCAAATCCAAGGGCTTTCCAGAGCCTGATAACTGGAACAAAATTCAGAAAAGATAGGCTACCCACTCATCTCACACGCTAGTAAAGTAATGCTCAAAATTCTCCAAGCCAGGATTCAGCAATACGTGAACCGTGAACTTCCAGATGTTCAAGCTGGATTTAGAAAAGGCAGAGGAACCAGACATCAAATTGCCAACATCCAATGGATCATTGAAAAAGCAGTAGAGTACCAGAAAAACATCTATTCCTGCTTTATTGACTATGCCAAAGCCTTTGACTGTGTGGATCACAATAAATTGTGGAAAATTCTGAAAGAGATGGGAATACCAGACCATCTGACCTGTCTCTTGAGAAACCTGTATGCAGGTCAGGAAGCAACAGTTAGAACTGGACATGGAACAACAGACTGGTTCCAAATAGGAAAAGGAGTACGTCAAGGCTGTATATTGTCACCCTGCTTATTTAACTTATATGCAGAGTACATCATAAGAAACACTGGGCTGGAAGAAACCCAAGCTGGAATCAAGATTGCTGGGAGAAATATCAATAACCTCAGATATGCAGATGACACCACCCTTATGGCAGAAAGTGAAGAACTAAAGAGCCTCTTGATGAAAGTGAAAGAGTAGAATGAAAAAGTTGGCTTAAAGCTCAATGTTCAGAAAACTAAGATCATGGCATCTGGTCCCATCACTTCATAGGAAATAGATGGGGAAACAGTGGAAACAGTGTCAGACTATTTTTTTGGGCTCCAAAATCACTGCTGATGGTGATTGCAGCCATGAAATTAAAAGACGCTTACTCCTTGGAAGGAAGGTTATGGCCAACCTAGATAGCATATTTAAAAGCAGAGACATTACTTTGCCAACAAAGGTCCGTCCAGTCAAGGCTATGGTTTTTCCAGTAGTCATGTATGGATGTGAGAGTTGGACAGTGAAGAAAGCTGAGTGCCACAGAATTGATGCTTTTGAACTGTGGTGTTGGAGAAGACTCTTGAGAGTCCCTTGGACTGCAAGGAGATCCTACCAGTCCATCCTAAAGGGGACCAGTCCTGGGTGTTCATTGGAAGGACTGATGTTGAAGCTGAAACTCCAATACTTTGGCCACCTGATGTGAAGAGTTGACTCATTGGAAAAGACCCTAATGCTGGGAAGGATTGGGGGCAGGAGGAGAAGGGGACGACAGAAGATGAGATGGTTGGATGGTATCACTGACTCGATGGACTTGGGTTTGGGTAAACTCCGCGAGTTGGTGATGGACAGGGAGGCCTGGCGTGCTGCGATTCATGGAGTTGCAAAGAGTCGGACACGACTGAGCAACTGAACTGAACTGAACCCACTCCAGTATTCTTGGCCTTCTCTTCTGGCTCAGCTGGTAAAGAATCTGCCTGCAATGCAGGAGACCTGGGTTTGATACCTGGGTTGGGAAGATCACCTGGAGAAGGGAAAGGCTATCCACTCCAGTATTCTGGCCTGGAGAATTCCATGTATTGTATAGTCCATGGGGTCACAAAGAATTGGACATGACTGAGCAACTTTCACACACACACACAATGTCTATAATTGTGATAACAAATGGACTTTAGAAAATAAGTACCTAAGAGTTTTCTCTCCCACCTTGCCTTGTTCCTCTAATGTAACCCCAGTAGGATTCCAACCTGTGAACTTTCCCTCCAAAATAGGATGCTACACTGAGGAAAGTTTCTTAATGACATTAATTGACACAAAAGCTGTTGAAATCAGAAAACCTGTGGAAACTGCCAATCTGTCCTCTATGTCTTTGAGTTCCCTCTCTTTATTTTTTCCAAGGGCTCCTCATGTTGTCACACATAGCAAGATTTCCTTCTTTTTTATGCCTGAATAATATTCCAATTAATATATTTATATGATACATGTATCACATTTTCTTTGTCCATTCATCATTGATGAACACATAGGCTATTTACATATCTTGGCTATTGGAAATAAACCTGAAATTAATATAAGAGCCTCAATATCATTTTGAAATAGTGTTTTCATTTTGAAAAACCAAATATCCAGAAGTAAAATTGCTAGATCACATGGTAGTTCTACTTTTAATCTTTGAGAAACTTCCAAACTCCTTTCCATAGTGGCTGATTCAAATCTATATTCCCATCAACAGTAAACATAAGTTCTCTTTTCTCCACATCCTCACCAACACTTACTATCTCTTGTCTTTTGATAATGGCCATTCTAACAAGTGTGAGGTTCCATCTCACTGTGGTTGTGATTTGCATTTCCCTGATGACCCATGATGTTGAACATCTTTTCATGGACCTGTTGACCATTTATTTGTCTTTTTTGGAAGAATGCCTATTCATTCTTCCCATTTATCTGCCCATTTTTTAATCAGATTGTTTGGGTATTTTTCTATTGAGTTGTATGAGTGAATGTGCATTTCTTAAAAGGAAATTTATATTTGAATTTCTGACAGGGATTTTAAAAAAATACATTTATTTAAGTGATATTTTTCTTAGAAATTGAATCACCTCTTTAAGCAGCCAAACAATGTGATTCATTTATGCTAACATGATGATAAATAGTTACAAGAGCAGTGCCATGAAAATTTTAAATGGCTTTGAATTGGGTGTCCTGACAGCACCTCCTTTTCAGTTACCTCCTTCCTTCATTCTTCTGCGTTATTACACATTCTGTAAGTTATAGATATCTTTAGCAATGCAAATGATCCTTGTTCATAGACACACATGAATTGTCTGGTGAAATGCAATTGATTTTCCTCCCCTTCCTGTGGAGGAAGCCAGTTTTACATCTATTAAGTATATTCCTTTCAGCATTCTTAATATTTTTTATATTGTCCACTTTTTGGATTCTTTTTCAAGTTGCTTATTACATTCTGCTGACTCCCTAATTAATGAACTAAATAAATCTCTGCAATGTGTTCCTTTTGTATTCCTTTAAGAACAATTAGAAAGTGAAATTGTTAGTCTCTCAATGGTGTCTTTGTGACCCCATGGATTGTAGCCTGCCAGTTTCCTCTGTCCATGGAATTCTCCAGGGAAGAATACTGGAGTGGGTTGCCATGCCCTTCTCCAGGGGATCTTCCCGACCCAAGGATTGAATGTGGGTCTCCTGCATTGCAGGCGGATTCTTTACCATATGAGCCACCTGGGAAGCCCTCTGAGAACAATAATTTTGCCTTAAAAAAAAAAAATTCTGTAAGAAAGGGAATATCATAGATAGGAAGATAAAGTACTTCCTTTTAAATAGAATTAATTACTTTCTAAGTAGCTGCATTCTCTTGATGGGAACACTAGATGTGAGTCTTGATAATTACAGGTAAATGAAAATGGCTATAGTCATCAATCAATGAGTAAAAATATAGTTGCGAAGTGCCCCCCACCCCCGACATCTTTAAGGCAAGAAGATAAAGAGCATGATTTTCACATCAATGCAGCCTATGTGGTGTAGAAATATTGAAATGGCCAAGAGAAAATCTACACACAGATGCCTTTCGAGAGCTGAACAACACTATATACTTTCTGCTTTTAGCACAGTTGTTTCATTTAATGCAGTTCAGATTAAACTTCAGGATATGCCTCTAGCTTTTAATAGTCTTTAGGAATTGAAGACAAGGGAAATACATTTTGTTCTTTTTTTAGTGCCACCCATAAAGCTTAATTTTTTATTTTATTTTTTTTTATTTTTATTTTTTTCTAGTTTTCACCTGTCACTTTATTGTTCTTTTTTTTTTTTATATATATAAATTTATTTATTTTAGTTGGGGGCTAATTACTTTACAATATTGTAATAGTTTTTGCCATACATTGACATGAATCAGCCATGGGTTTACATGTGTTCCCCCTCCTGGACCCCCCACCCACCTCCCTCCCCATCCCATCCCTCTGGGTCATCCCATTGCCCCGGCCCTGAGCCCTTGTCACATGCATCGAACATGGAATGGTGTTCTGTTTCACATATGATAATATACATGTTTCAATGCTATTCTCCCAGAACGTCCCACCCTCACCTTCTCCCAAAGCTTAATTTTTATTTTAAATTGAAATGACATTGTTTTAAACAGATACTAAGTGCGTGTAACTATACATTGCTTTATGCAGTTGGTATAAATACTGACGCATATTCTAAATTATGAAATAATGAAGAAGACAATAGTTTTAAATTTTTGAACAGAAACTAATTAATAACCATTTTTCTATGAATGATGTAAAAGTAAATATTCCAGAGGTTAAGATGTTTTTCTATGCAGAGTATTTCTTGCTGCATAATATGTCTGATATTGTATAACTCTTAAAAATAGCATAGCAATTGTTGAATGTAACATACGTAGGAATATATTTCAAATGAACCTAACTAAATGTAAGTTATGTTGAATATATTTAAGAATTCAGATTTAAATAAGAGTTAGTTGATTCTACCCTTGAACAAAGAAGAATAGGTGGTGCAAAAAAGTATTGAACAGTTACTATTGGTTGATGTGACAAAGGAAAGATACATACAGAATCAGTCTTGTCGCCATATTCTACTGACCTCTTTCATTACTGTTATATCTACCATAGTTTATCAGCATGGAACTGATTAGTAGTGAAAATGATAATGTTGATGTACAATTATATTTTTCAATAAAGCATTGATTATAGGTTGGGCCACTAATTGCCTAACAATTGTATGGTAATGTGCACATTTCCTCAAAAAGTTGACATGATGATAGTTGTAGAAAAGCGCAGCGTGAGAGTACATGATATCCCCTTAATTATTTTTATATGTTTCTGTATGCTTTTTCAAAACATCTTCATAGCTTAATTGTAGTACAATAAAGATAAATAATACTTTTTCAAAACATTGTTTTCAAATTCCAAGAAGCATCCAGGCAAAGAAAACAAGCAAAAGAGAAAATATCAATGTCAGTCATTTTTTTTTTTTTAAATGTTTCTCCTTTTTTATGACTACCTGTGAGATGGAAAAGAGTTATATGCTTCCAGCTCAACAGGTAGTACAAATGAAAACTATTTAATATAAGTAAATCATCTCAGTCAGTTCAGTCACTTGGTCTTGTCTGACTCTTTGCGACCCCATGTATTGCAGCACACAAGGCTTCTCTGTCCATCACCAACTTCTGGAACTTGTTCAAACTAATATCGAATGAGTCAGTGATGCCATCCAACCATCTCATCCTCTGTCGTCACCTTCTCCTCCTGCCTTCAATCTGTCCCAGCAACAAGGTCTTTTCCAATGAGTCAGTTCTTCGCATCAGGTGGCCAAAGTATTAGAGTTTCAGCTTCAGCATCAGTTCAGTTCAGTTCAGTCGCTCAGTCGTGTCTGATCTTGCGACGCCATGAACCGCAGCACGCCAAGCTTCCCTGTCCATCTCTAACTCCCTAAGTCCACCCAAACCCATGTCCATCGAGTCGGTGATGCCATCCAGCCATCTCATCCTCTGTCGTCCCCTTCTCCTCCTGCCCTCAATCTTTCCCAGAATCAGGGTGTTTTCCAATGAGTCAGCTCTTCGCATCAGGTGGCCAAAGTATTGGAGTTTCAGCTTCAGCATCAATCCTTCCAATGAACACCCAGGACTGATCTCCTTTAGGATGCACTGGTAGGATTTCCTTGCAGTCCAAGGGACTCTCAAGAGTCTTCTCCAACACCACAGTTCAAAAGCATCAATTCTTCGGTGCTCAGCTTTCTTTATAGTCCAATTCTCACTTCCATACATGACTACTGAAAAAACCATAACCTTAACTAGACGGACCTTTGCTGGCAAAGTAATGTCTCTGCTTTTTAATATGCTGTCTAGGTTGGTCATAACTTTCCTTCCAAACAGTAAGTGTCTTTTAATTTCATGGCTGCAGTTACCATCTGCAGTGATTTTGGAGCCCAGAAAAATAAGTCAGCCACAGTTTCCACTGTTTCCCCATCTATCTGCCATAAAGTGATGGGACCAGATGCCATGATCTTGGTTTTCCGAATGTTGAGCTTTAAGCCAATTTTTTTACTTTCCACTTTCACTTTCATCAAGAGGCTCTTTAGTTCTTCTTCACTTTCTGCCATAAGAGTGGTGTCATCTGCATATCTGAGGTTGTTGATATTTCTCCCGGCAATCTTGATTCCAGCTTGTGCTTCCTCCAGCCCAGTGTTTCTCATCAGGTACTCTGCATATAAGGTAAATAAGCAGGGTGACAATACACAGCCTTGATATACTCTTTTTCCTATTTGGAACCAGGCTGCTGTTCCATGTCCAGTTCTAACTGTTGCTTCCTGACCTGCATACAGGTTTCTCAAGAGACAGGTCAGATGGTCTGGTATTCCCATCTCTTTCAGAATTTTCCACAGTTTATTGTGATCCACACAGTCAAAGGCTTTGGCATAGTCAATAAAGCAGAAATAGATGTTTTTCTGGTACTCTCTTGCTTTTTCGATGATCCAGCAGATATTGGCAATTTGATGTCTGGTTCCTCTGCCTTTTCTGAATCCAGCTTGAACATCTGGAAGTTCACGGTTCACGTATTGCTGAAGCCTGGCTTGGAGAATTTTCAGCATTACTTTACTAGCGTGTGAGATGAGTGCAATTGTGCGGTAGTTTGAGCACTCTTTGGCATTGCCTTTCTTTGGGATTGGAATGAAAACTGACCTTTTCCAGTCCTCTGGCCACTGCTGAGTTTTCCCTATTTGCTGGTGTATTGAGTGCAGCACTTTCACAGCGTCATCTTTTAGGATTTGAAATAGCTCAACTGCAAATTCATCACCTCCACTAGCTTTGCTTGTAGTGATGCTTCCTAAGACCCACTTGACTTCACATTCCAGGATGTCTGGGTTCAGGTGAGTGATCACACCATCTTGATTGTCTGGGTCATGAAGAACTTTTTTGTACAATTCTTCTGTGTATTCTTGCCCCTTCTTAATATCTTCTGCTTCTGTTAGGTCCCTACCATTTCTGTCCTTTATTGAGCCCATCTTTGCATGAAATGTTCCCTTGGTATCTCTAATTTGCTTGAAAAGATCTCTAGTCTTTCCCATCCTATTGTTTTCCTCTATTTCTTTGCATTGTTCGCTGAGGAAGGCTTTCTTATCTCTCCTTGTTATTCTTTGGAACTCTGCATTCAAATGGGTATATCTTTCCTTTTCTCCTTTGCTTTTCACTTCCTGTCTTTTCACAGCTATTTATAAGGCCTCCTCAGACAGCCATTTTGCTTTTTTGTATTTCTTTTTCTTGGGGATGGTCTTGACTCCTGTCTCCTGTACAATGTCATGAACCTCCATCCATAGTTCATCAGGTATTCTGTCTATCAGACCTAGTCCGTTAAATCTTTTCTCACTCTGCTATATAGTCATAAGGGATTTGATATAGGTCATACTTGAATGGTCTAGTGGTTTTCTCCACTTTCTTCAATTTCAGTCTGAATTTGGCAATAAGGAGTTCATAATCTGAGCCACAGTCAGCTCCTGGTCTTGTTTTTGCTGACTATATAGAGCTTCTCCATCTTTGGCTGCAAAGAATATAATCAATCTGATTTCGATGTTGACCATCTGATGATGTCCATGTGTAGAGTCTTCTCTTGTGTTGTTGGAAGAGGGTGTTTGCTATGACCAGTGTGTTCTCTTGGCAAAACACTATTAGCCTTTGCCCTGCTTCATTCTGTACTCCAGGGCCAAATTTGTCTGTTACTCCAGGTGTTTTTTGACTTCCTACTTTTGCATTCCAGTCCCCTATAATGAAAAGGACATCTTTTTGGGGTGTTAGTTCTAAAAGGTCTTGTAGGTCTTCATAGAACTGTTCAACTTCAGCTTCTTCAGCATTACTGGGCAGGGCATAGACTTGAATTACCTTGATATTGAATGGTTTGCCTTGAAAACGAACAGAGATCATTCTGTCATTTTTGAGATTGCATCCAAGTACTGCATTTCGGATTCTTTTTTGACTGTGATGGTTACTCCATTTCTTCTAAGGGATTCCTGCCCACAGTGTGGATATAATGGTCATCTGAGTTAAATTCACCCATTCCAGTCCATCTTAGTTCACTGATTCCTAGAATGTGGATGTTCACTCTTGTCATCTCCTGATGCATAGGAACCTGGAATGTTAGATCCATGAATCAGCATCAGTCCTTCCAATAAATATTCATGACTGATTTCCTTTAGGATTGACTGGCTTGATCTCCGTGCAGTCCAGACTCTCTAGAGTCTTCTTCAACACCACATTTCAAAAGCATCAGTTCTTTGGCACTCGGCATTCTTTCTAGTCCAACTCTCACATCCATATGTGACTACTGGAAAAACCATAGCTTTGACTAGACGGACCTTTGTTGGCAAAATAATGTCTCTGCTTTTAATATGCTGTCTAGGTTGGTCATAGCTTTTCTTCCAAGGAGCAAGTGTCTTAATTTAATGGCTGCAGTCACTATCTGCAGTGATTCTGGAGCCCTCAAAAATAAAGTCTGTCACTTTTTCCATTGTTTCACCATCTATTTGCCATGAAGTGATGGGACCAGATGCCATGATCTTGGTTTTCTGAATTTTGAGTTTTAGGCCAATTGTTTCACTCTCCTCTTTCACTTTCATCAAGAAGCTCTTTAGTTCTTCACTTTCTACCATAAGGGTGGTGTCATCTGCATATCTGAGGTTATTGATATTTCTCCCAGCAATCTTGATTCCAGCTTGTGTTTCTTCCAGCCCAGTGTTTCGCAGGATGTGCTCTGCCTATAAGTTAAATAAGCAGGGTAGCAATATACAGCCTTGATGTACTCCTTTTCCTATTTGGAACCAGTCTGTTGTTCCATGTCCAGTTCTAACTGTTGCTTTTTGACCTACATACAGATTTCTCAGAAGACAGGTAAGGTGCTCTGGTATTCCCATCTCTTTAAGAATTTTCCACAGTTTGTTGTGATCCACACAGTCAAAGGCTTTGGCGTAGTCAATAAAGACAAAGTAGCTCTATTTCCGGAACTTTTTTGCTTTTTCTATGAGCCAATGGATGTTCTCTGGTTCCTCTGCCTTTTCTAAATCCAGTTTCACAACTGAAGTTCACGATTCGCATACTGTTGAAGCCTGGCTTGGAGAATTTTGAGCATTACTTTGCTAGCATGTGAGATTAGTGTAATTGTGCAGTAGTTTAATTGATTTAAGTAATCATAGCCTAGACTTGGATGGAAATGGGGAATTCTAAAATTACACAATGAACCTCCATTGAAAGCACTAATTCGGATTTTACTTTAAGAATCTTTTCTCATGTTTAGAGGAATATGTGGCATCTTAGGGGCATCAGAATGATATACAGGTGATCTTGTGCAGTGGGTTAACTAGTAGAACTCATATTACTTTATTTGTCTAATATTGATTTGTCGTCTTAGTCTCCATGAATTAGGTAGGGAGAAAATCCAAAATTAATAACTTGGGACAGTCCAATCAAAGTTAGTAACTAAATGGCGTATACAATCCATCTCTAGCCTGCTCTGATTACAAAGTGCTTTAGGCAGTGAGATAATGTTCAGACTCAAGGCAGTGTTCCTTCCCTCTACACTTATGCGAATGTTTGAAGCAGGAATATAGATCTTCCATGGTTTATTGGGGTTGTGGACATGAGTAGGAGCCTCCAGTTTCACTATGTCCTGGAATGTCTCCTGGGACATATCCTGGTCACTCGTTGCTCTGGTAGCTTCCAGCATCCAAGATTTCACCATATTTTGTTGCTTGATCTTGGACTGTGTACTGAAGAACTGGTGCTTTCGAATTGTGATGCTAGAGAAGACTTTTGAGAGTCCCTTGGACATGCAAGGACCTCAAACCAGTCAATCTCAAAGGAAATCAACCCTGAATAGTCATTGGAAGGACTGACGTTTAAGCCGAAGCTCCTATACTTTTGGCCACCTGATGTGATGAGTCAACTCATTGGGAAAGACCCCGATGCTAGGGAAGGTTGAAGGCAAAAGGAGACAAGGGTGGCAGAAGATGAGATGGTTAGATTGCATCACTGACTTAATGGAAATTAATTTGAGCAAACTCCAGGAGTTAGTGAAGGACAGGGGAGCCTGGTATGCTATAGTCCATGAGGTCTCAAAGACTCAGACACCACCTAGCGAAAGAACAACAGCAACACCTGGGTGGTGGCAACCATAGTTCAGTCTTGACTCAGCTTGCCTTACCTTCTTGCGGACTTCATACACTTAAGACGTTGCCATTTCCCCATCTAGCCAACTATCCCTAGTTTTTGCTTTGAAGTCATCTCTCTCTTCCATGACAGGTCCTGAAGAAGCAGTTCCCACACCCTCATATCTGGGCTACAAGGCAAAGCCAGTTTATTAAGTGGTCAATCTGTTTAAAACTCATTTGCCCAATGTGTTCCTTTCCACTGTTTGAAGTTGACTCATTTTCATGTTTTCTTCATATGAGTATGAAGCATGTTATACTTCTTCATATTCATGTATAGAATGATAGACTTCTACATATGTGTTAAAGAATGTCCAATTTATTTGCAACTGTTCCCTATAGCTACAGCTGAAAGCTAAAAAAGTGAGAGGCAAGCTAGTGGGACATAAGAAAAATCTGTCTGTATGAATGTGCTGGTGAATGAGAGTATTTTTTCTCAATAAAGTTTTTCCATGAATATATTTTCTCACTACTGAATGCTTATTATGTCTATTCTTAAATATATACACTAGCAATATATTCCTAAAGAATGTACTTTTTAAAATACATATGTATCCTTGAGTATGTTCTTGAATAGAAAGAATATTGTATGAATGCAAACTGATGAAAAAGAATATAGTAATAAAAAGACATTCTTCACCATTCATCCTATTCAACAATCCTATGAATATATTTCTCTTCTTTAGCTCTTTTTCTATTCAAAAGTCTCCAGAATCAGGGAGACAGTGATAAATCAGATGTTCCTTAAAATGCTGCTGAAGAGGAAAAATGAAAACTAGCCAAACTAAAACTAAAGTGAAAAGACCTTAGTAAAGTTGGGGCCGTGCTCATTTGATGAAGGGCCTATAAGACTCTGACCTTCCTAGGTGGTACCAGTGGTGAAGAATCCACCTAAATGCAGGAGACACAAGAGACATGGTTCAATCCCTGGATCAGAAGATCTCCTGGAGTAGGAAATGGCAACCCAGTCCAGGTCAACAACGTCATGACCTGAACAGTCACTGGCAGTGGTCGCCAGGCAACACTGCCTCCTGGGAGGCTGAGTCATGATGCACATGGAGAAAGGTGATGCTGAGGTTCATGACTGCCTGCATCCAAGGAGGTACCTGTGGACTAAGAATGGTGCCACCTCTCTGCCAGCTGGACCACTGGACTGTGGCCCACAGAGGATCCAGAGGAAAATAGGACCACAGAGGAAAATGGAGGACATCTGTCCTTACTGCAATCCCTTTAAAGGTAGGGAGCACTGGCCAAGAAAAAAGGGAGTTAGATCACCCGAAAGAAAGACAGAACTATAGCAACACACCAGTGAGAAGACTCGGAGGCTCGGTGTAAGCGTCTTTCAGCTGTGAGTCGTGCTAAGCAGAGGCTTTGCTATGAACAGCTTCTCAGGGGCACCAGAGATGACCTCCTTGTCCCTTTTGTGTTGCCTTGAATTGGTCACTTTGTTGATAGGAGAATGACATAGGCCACCAGGATGTTGACCATGGCTCAAGGTGGCATTGACCCAGGGATTTTCATCTTTACCTCCAAAGGAGATGACTATGTACTTCTGAAAGGAATCTCTATGTGTCCATCACCTACTATCTATCTACATATCTACCTATCATCCCCTTATCTATCTAATAGAAATTGCAGAAATTTCAGTGGTTCCTTATTAAGCAACTTCATGAGAATCACAGGAAAAAATTAATATTTCTTTATTACTTTGTATTCCTTTCTAATCTCTCAAAATCCAAATAATCAAAACCCCAAATATAAATATATTTCTATTAACTCTTTGGTATAAATATAAGGCATATAATGAAATTTACGTGTCTTTTATTACCCTGCCATTCAGTTTTTCATGTGTTTTTTAAGACATTTGTGCCTTTTTGAAATATTTCTATAGTTACATTTACACAAAACATTCTCTTTGCTTTCCTACCTAGGACTCTATCTCATTCACACTAATGAAAGAAATATGCTGGGAAAAATGTCTGCTTACTAATGTTTCAGGTGTTCTTTTTGTATTAACATTTTAGGTATGTTTTTTACTCTCTGATAATAGTTCCTTGAGAATTAATACCTAATTAATCTTTTTGTTGAATAAGCAAAAATAAAGAATTGTCATGGATAAAAGTACTTTTTCTATTCAGATCTGGATTGACTTCTTCTGAAGATATAATAACTCATAAGCAATTATTTCTAATCTAGGTTATATATTTTAGTTAAAAGAATAACTTGATACATTGGAAACTGAGTTCAAGAAAAATGGAAATGTGGAAAATTCAGAGATGTCAAATACCAACTTACCAACATATGTTGCCTTAAATTTATATTCCTGTACCTGGAGACAGTTGTGGAATAGAGTCAATTCTGTGTGTCAACACTTATAATACATTTAATATCAGGATTTGATATTAAAGCTAAATCTTCACTTTCTTTTTATTCAAGAGTTGTGTAAGTAAAGAACCTGGGCTTTCATATGGGATAAATAGACAACTGTTGTGTTCAGTTTGAGATAAATATCTTTAGTGTCCTATAACACACATTTTGTATCAAGTTTTTCAACTTTGTGAAAAATAAATAATCTTAGAAAGCTATTACCATGATGTGCTTAGTGTCCCCTGAAGGCATGCTCTGATTTTCTAGCTTGGCAGTGATGTCTAAAGGAATTGCATTAACATGGACCAGGCGGGTTGCCTGGAGAAAAGGATTTAGACGTGCTGTGAAAAATGGACTTTGCATGATGAATTTTCTGGTTTGATAAGCAAAGCGGTAAGAGTATATCACTCTAATATAAAACTTAGTGATTTGAAATAAAGCAAACATATCACTTAATTTACCAGTGTAATGATAACTCATACATTGTATAAACAGATATCAGAACCCTGGCTTCCTGCCTGGTGCCTGATGGGCAGGATTTGGAATAGATAGACAATTTCCTTCTTCTTATTAGTGAAGCTCTTGCTTTCTCAGATTTCCTCTTTCATCAAGTCTTATGGATAACACCAAGTTCAGCTAAACTCTCACCTGTTAGGACACATGCCCTAACTGAGAGGCACCTCCACAAACTGCAGCCAGTGGGTCACCAGTTTCTTTGTGCTCTGGGGCCAAGTTTTGTGGCTCTCCAGACCCCTCAGTTGTATCAGTCTCATGGGCTACCTTCCAGTCTTCAGTCATTTCCTGCCCCTTCCTCTACAAGGACTATGTTCTGCTAACTTTTCTGTTTAAAATTCTCTACTGACTGCCTTCCATCCATTTCTCTGTGTTGATTAAAACCTCATTATTCTTCAGATCTTGGCTTAGTAGTCAAATCTCAGAGTGGCCTTCCCTTACCCTTCAGCCCTGTGCTTTATAAAACCATCTCACAGAAACTTGCTCTTTTCCATCAGAATGAGGGTTTCAGTTGCCTATAACTGTGTCTTACATCACCCTGTATAAATGCAAATGCAAGAATCAATGAACAAATAGATTCTCTAGATTTCTGCCAGCATGAAAGAGAAACGTGAAGGCCAATATGAAAGTGAAGTGAAAGTGTTAGTCGCTCAGTCGTATCTGATTCTTTGCAACCCCATGGACTGTAGATAACCAGGCTCCTCTGTCCATGGAATTCTCCAGGCAGTGCAGGTTCAATGCATGAAGCAGGGCACTCAAAGCCAGTGCTTTGGGACAACCCAGAGGGATGGAGTAAGGAGGCGGGGTGGAAAGGGGATTCAGGATGGGAGGGACACAGGTACACCCATGACTGATTCATGTCTATGTATGGGAAAAACCATCACATTATTGTAAAGTAATTAGCCTCCAAAAAAAAAAAAGAAAATGTACTGGAGTGGGTAGTCATTCCCTTCTCCAGGGGATCTTCTTGACCCAGATCTTCTGTACTGAGGCAGGTTCTTTACCATCTGAGCTACCAAGGAAGCCTGAAGGCCAACATGGTCGGCTTCTATTTTGGGGGCAGATATAATTGGAATTATAATAATGAACCCTGATATGTTACTTAAAATATCCCAGATGTTGTTCTAAACACATGAGGTATTTCCATTTGCTTATCTTATACAATGATTCTATGATGTGGGCTATTATTATTTTCCATTTTATACATGAGGACCCTGAGGCAGAGTAAGGTTAAATGCCTTGTCCAAGGTCAGTCATTTTAAATAGGCACTGAATCTTTTTAGGGATGATCAAACTTTTCACTGGGGAAGTATTTTATTTGTTATTATTAAAAAACCATGACTGGTAACATGGTATTTGCTGCTTTGATCTTTTGGCTCAGAATAAATTGTGGAAACAGATAGTAAAATGGGGCAACAGTGGGCTTATCCATGGAAACTGACTGGTTCCTGCTCTTCTGTCTAATCCTGTCAGGAGCGGTAAGAATAGGACTTTGGGATGGACTCACATGTTGGACAGCCACCAAGAACAGATGCTCTGGGAGAGAACTGTTCATGAGCTTTAAAAGAATAAGAACGCAGGCAATTTCACGTTTCTATCTTTCTGTTCTCACCTGCACCCTCCATTTTCTAACTGGTTTGTCTTTTTTAATGCCAGTTTCTCTCTGTGTTTTTCACTTCAAAGGGTTTACAGCACTTGGTGGGAGGAGGAAACTGTCTATCATGATATGAGTTGGAAGAAATGTGGACACCGCAATGAGATTTAACCCCTTTTTTTTGTCCAGTTACAAAGTAAATATCTCTGCTAAGAAGGTTATGCCTTCTTTTTACAGTATTTTAAACTATAGTCAACATGTTGCATATCACACTTCATGATATATGTATCCTATAACTGGAAATTTGTTTTTTATTTTTGACTGCCTTCATGCATTTTTCCTACCACTCTAACCCCTGCTTCTGGATACCACCAATCTGTTCTCTGTGTCGATGAGTTCATTTTTGTAGTTGTTGTTGTTTTGTTTATTTTCAGATTCCACAAGTAAGTGAGAAAATAAGGTATTTGTCTTTCTCTGTCTGGTTATTTAACTTAACATAATGACCTCAAGGTCCAACTATACTGTTGCAAATGGCAAAATTTTATTTTTATTATGGCTGAACAGTATTTGATTATAAATATACATTGTATATACAAACATATATATGTATATATACATATATAAGTGGCTCAGTGGTAAATAATCTGCTTGCCAATGCAGAAGATGGAGGTTTGATCCCTGGGTCAGGAAGATCCCCTGGAGAAGGAAATGGCAACTTATTCCAGTATTCTTGCCTGGGAATCCCATGGCCAGAGTAGCCTGGTGAGCTATAGTCCATGGGGTTGCAAAGAGTTGGACATGACTTAGCGACTAATAATATATATATATGTGTGTATATGTGTATATATATATATACACACACACACACACACTACATCTTCCACATCTTTAGCCCTTTATCCATGGACAGACAGGTTGTTTTCATATCTCAGCTGGTGTAAATAATGCTACTATTAACATGGAGGTGCAGATATCTTTTTGAGTTTGTGTTTTTGTTTTCGTCAGATAAATACCCAGAAGTAAAATTGCTGGATCATATGGTGGATCACTATCTAATTTTAATAGTCTGATTATATAATCCTTTTATTTTTGAGATGAAGAGACTGTAATTCAGAGGTGATGGTGACTTTGGCAAAGACCTAGAATCAAAGAGCCCTGGGGACTCAGAACCCTGAGTTGCTGATGGATGGGGCTCATAGCCCACAGCTTCTGGTCTCAGGGTGGGATTTTTTTTTTTTTTTTCAGTATGATAGGCATTAGAAAATGGTGGTGTGAGGGTTAAATTCTGACCAGAGACAAGTTTTACATTTTTTTTAATTAAATATTTTCAGGCTTAGCATAAAAGCTGAAGCTGTCTGCATTTTTTGAGTATGTGTTGATCTCTAAATATGAAGAATAACATCCCCCACTTGGTTCATCTCTTTACTCAAAGGTTATCCTACTATAAAGGATTTCCTCAACTGTCTCATGAAACAACAGCAAGCTCACCCCCACTGCTGTCGTGCCCCGTGGCCCTCCCCTGTGTACCTATAGCATTGGACATCTGACAGTTCTTTGTGTGTTTGCTTACCACAATAAACTGTGGAAAATCCTGAAAGAGATGGGAACACAAGACCCCCTGACCTGCCTCTTGAGAAACCTGTATGCAGGTCAGGAAGCAACAGTTAGAACTGGACATGGAACAAAAGACTGGTTCCAAATAGGAAAAGGAGTACGACAAAGCTTTATATTGTCACCCTGCTTATTTACCTTCTATGCAGAGTACATCATGAGAAACGCTGGGCTGGAGGAAGCACAAGCTGGAATCAAGATTGCCAGGAGAAATATCAATAACCTCAGATATGCAGATGACACCACCATTATGGCAGAAAGTGAAGAAGAACTAAAGAGCCTCTTGATGAAAGTGAAAGAGGAGAGTGAAAACATTGGCTTAAAGCTCAACATTCAGAAAACTAAGATCATGGCATCCAGTCCCATCACTTCATGGCAGATAGATGGAGAAACAGTGGAAACAGTGGCTGACTTTATTTTTCTGGGCTCCAAAATCACTGCAGATTGTGATGCAGTCATGAAATTAAAAGATGCTTACTCCTTGGAAGGAAAGTTATGACCAACCTAGATAGCATATTTAAAAGCACAGACATTACTTTGTCAACAAAGATCCGTCTAGTCAAGGTTATGGTTTTTCCAGTGGTCATGTATGGATGTGAGAGTTGGACTATGAAGAAAGCTGAGTGCCAAAGAATTGATGCTTTTGAACTGTGGTGTTGGAGAAGACTCTTGAGAGTCCCTTGGACTGCAAGGAGATCCAACCAGTCCATCCCAAAGGAGATCAGTCCTGGGTGTTCATTGGAAGGACTGATGTTGAAGCTGAAACTCCAATACTTTTGCTATCTGATGCGAAGAGCTGACTCATTGGAAAAGACCCTGATGCTGGGAAGGATTGGGGGCAGGAGAAGGGGACGACAGAGGATGAGATGGCTAGATGGCATCATAGACTCAATGGACATGAATTTGGGTGGACTCAGGGAGTTGGTGATGGACAGAGAGGCCTGGCATGCTGCGGTTCATGGGGTCGCAAAGAGTTGGACACGACTGAGCGACTGAACTGAATTGAACATCTTCCTTCACTGGAGCTTTCACTCTAAGGCAGAAAGAATTTTATTTGATCACTGTTTACCCAACATCTAGAAAGTGACAGACTTATGATATTGATGAAGTAAATACCAAATTCATTTGGTGAATAAATATGGCTTCTTTTTATTATTTTATATTGATTATTAAATACACTCATATTTATTTGAAGAATAAGTGAACATTTCCCAAGGCAAACGTGCACTGTTGTTCAGCAGTGGTTTCCCTCTCTGTGAAAAACAGAGCATTGTGTTTGCCACAGTTCCTGTGAACCTTATGATGTCTCCAAAGCTGAGGCCAAGTAGATTCAAATGCCAAGTTATTTTATTACTAATTTGTAATATGTTATGAAAGTTCCCCAGGAGATAGCGTTGGCAAAGTAACAAAGTCAGGATGACCATGACTTAGTTTTCCAGGCTGGTGCCAAGGAAAATATAACAAAATGCTTTATACTCATTACAGCTGGGTAACTGTGACTGGAGAAAAGACAACACTCTGGCTAAATTTTGGATGAGGTTTTCTGAACCCGAGACCACTATGCTGCTGCTGCTGCTGTTTAGTTGCTAAGTCATGTTTGACTTTTTGAGACCAGGCATAATTTCTTTCTTATATATTTTTTCTGCTTTTTGCAAAACTGTCTTCAAGCAAATACATATTCTATCATTTTGCCCCAGACAGAAGTAAGGTTGCCACGGGGTCAGTGTACAGTGTCAGAAACACACCAGCAAACCAAGACACCTAGAATAGCATCACCTTGTGGGGACTGAGAGCAACTGGTATGGCCGCCAAGGAAATCCCAGTACCCATTTGCCTGGATCATGGAAGATGTCCAGTTGCTGGAGCTAAGAGGATTTTGGGTCATAGCCACCTGTAAAGCTGGCTGTTGAATCACCTGCACAGTAGCTGTTTCTGTTTATTCTCTTACCAGCATCATAGGAGAGCTCTTTTATCTCTACTTCAGCCATGCTTAATTCTCTACAGCTCTTTCATTTTTGCAAGTACAGATAGAGAAAATTGCAATCTCATTATTGCTCTTACGTGCACTTCTCTAATTACTAATGAATCTGAGAATCTTTAAATATATTCTTAATTTTTCTGTTTGTTAAACTGATACTTTTGCCCTTTTTGTCTTCTTGTCCTTTCCTTTCCTACCTTTCATTCCACCAGACTTTCCCCCTTCAAGTCCCTTCTTTCTCTGTCTTCTTCGTTATTTAAAAGAAAAAAAATCCTTATTGAAGTTTAGGAAGTCTTTATTTTGGATGTCTATATCTTTTCCTTTATGCCGCAAACATAATTTTCCACCAAGTTTTAAGAACGTTATTTATTTTGCAATAACTGTAGAGTCACAGGTGTCGAAAAGCAAAATCAAAGGACAGATTCCAGGTACACTTCACCCAGATAATCCCAGTGGTAACATCTTGCATAATTCTAATGCACTATCACACCAGGAAATTGACATTGTTGCAATCCAGGCAACATATTTGTATTTCATCAGTGTTATCTGCACTCATTGGTGTATCTGTGAACATAGGTCTATGAAATTTTATAATTAATTGATTTTTATCTTACTCATTTCTATGCTGTACAGAAATTTTTATTTTGATATAGTCAAATTTCCTTTCCTTTATGATATGTGGGACCAGATGCCATGATCTTAGTTTTCTGAACGTTGAGTTTTAAGCCAACTTTTTCACTCTCCTTTTTCACTTTCAAGAGACTCTTTAGTTCTTCACTTTCAGCCATAAAGGTGGTGTCATCTGCATATCTGAGGTTATTGATATTCTCCTGGCAATCTTGATTCCAGCTTGTGTTTCTTCCAGCCCAGCGTTTCCTCCAGCCCAGCGTTTCTCGTGATGTACTCTGCATATAAGTTAAATAAGCAGGGTGACAATATACAGCCTTGACATACTCCTTTTCCTATTTGGAACCATTCTGTTGTTCCATGTCCAGTTCTAACTGCTGCTTCCTGACCTGCATACAGGTTTCTCAATAGGCAGGTCAGATGGTCTTGTGTTCCCATCTCTTTAAGAATTTTCCACAGTTTATTGTGATCCACACAGTCAAGGGTTTTGGCATAGTCAATAAAGCAGAAATAGATGTTTTTCGGGAACTCTCTTGCTTTTTCGATGATCCAGTGGATGTTGGCAATTTGATCTCTGGTTCCTCTGCCTTTTCTGAATCCAGCTTGAACATCTGGAAGTTCACGGTTCACGTATTGCTGAAGCCTGGCTTGGAGAATTTTGAGCATCACTTTACTAGCATGTGAGATGAGTGCAATTGCGCGGTAGTTTGAGCATTCTTTGGCACTGCCTTTTTTTGGGATTGGAACGAAAACTGACCTTTTCCAGTCCGGTGGCCACTGCTGAGTTTTCCAGATTTGCTGGCATATCGAGTGCAGCACTTTCACAGCATCATCTTTCAGGATTTGAAATAGCTCAACTGGAATTCCATCACTTCCACTAGCTTTGTTCGTAGTGATGCTTTCTAAGGCCCACTTGACTTCACATTCCAGGATGTCTGGCTCTAGGTGAGTGATCACACCATCGTGGTTATCTGGGTCGTGAAGATCTATTTTGTACAGTTCTTCTGCGTATTCTTGCCACCTCTTCTTAATATCTTCTGCTTCTGTTAGGTCCATACCATTTCTGTCCTTTATCGAGCCTATCTTTGAATGAAATGTTCCTTTGGTATCTCTAATTTTCTTGAAGAGATCTCTAGTCTTTCCTAATCTGTTGTTTTCCTCTATTTCTTTGCATTGATCTCTGAGGAAGGCTTTCTTATCTCTCCTTGCTATTCTTTGGAACTCTGCATTCAGGTGGGAATATCTTTCCTTTTCTCCTTTGCTTTTCGCTTCTCTTCTCTTCCCAGCTATCTGTAAGGCCTCCTCAGACAGCCATTTTGCTTTTTTGCATTTCTTTTCCATGGGGATTGTCTTGATCCCTGTCTCCTGTACAATAGCACGAACCTCTGTCCATAGTTCATCAGGCACTCTGTCTATCAGATCTAGCCCCTTAAATCTATTTTTCACTTCTACTGTATATTCATAAGGGATTTGATTTAGGTCATACCTGAATGGACTAGTGGTTTTCCCTACTTTCTTCAATTTAAGTCTGAATTTGGCAATAAACAGTTCATGATCTGAGCCACAGTCTACTCCCGGTCTTGTTTTTGCTGACTGTATAGAACTTCTCCATCTTTGGCTGCAAAGAATATAATCAATCTGATTTCGGTGTTGATCATCTGGTGATGTCCATGTGTAGAGTCTTCCCTTGTGTTGTTGGAAGAGGGTGTTTGCTATTACCAGTGAGTTCTCTTGGCAAAACTCTATTAGCCTTTGCCCTGCTTCATTCTGTACTCCCAGGCCAAATTTGCCTGTTACGCCAGGTGTTTCCTGACTTTCTACTTTTGCATTCCAGTCCCCTATAATGATAGATGGGGAAATAGTGGAAATAGTGTCAGACTTTATTTTTTTGGGCTCCAAAATCATTGCTGATGGTGATTGCAGCCATGAAATTAAAAGACGCTTACTCCTTGGAAGGAAGGTTATGGCCAACCTAGATAGCATATTTAAAAGCAGAGACATTACTTTGCCAAAAAAAGTCCGTCTAGTCAAGGCTATGGTTTTTCCAGTGGTTATGTATGGATGTGAGAGTTGGATGGTGAAGAAAGCTGAGCACCGCAGAATTGATGCTTTTGAACTGTGGTGTTGGAGAAGACTCTTGAGAGTCCCTTGGACTGCAAGGAGATCCAATCAATCCATCCTAAAGGGGATCAATCCTGGGTTTTCATTGGAAGGACTGATGTTGAAGCTGAAACTCCAATACTTTGGCCACCTCATGCGAAGAGTTGACTCATTGGAAAAGACTCTAATGCTGGGTAGGATTGGGGGCAGGAGGAGAAGGGGACGAGAGAGGATGAGATGGTTGGATGGTATCACTGACTCGATGGACATGAGTTTGGGTATACTCCAGGAGTTGGTGATGAACAGAGAGGCCTGGTTGCTGCAGTTCATGGGGTTGCAAAGAGTTGGACACGACTGAGCAACTGAACTGAACTATGATATGTGATTTTTTGGGGCCTTGTTTAAAGAAAAAAAAATCTCTTTCTATTCAAAGCCAAGAGAATATTCTCTTTTTTCTTTATCATTTTGAAGTTTTATGGTTAATGTTTATTTCTGTTGGCCACCTGACACTTATTGTTTAAGATAGCTTGAAGTTGAGCTACAATTTTTTTCCATATGGAAAATGAGTTGCTCTAGCATCATATACTATAAATTCCATCCATCTTTTCTTCTTTGACTTTCTATGTAATCTGTATCTTATATCAGTTATCATATAGAAATGTAGCTGCTTCTGGACTCTATAGTTTGTTCCACTGGCATATTTTTCTAAGCTCTGTAGAAAGTGAAAGTGAAGTTGCTCAGTTGTGTCAATTCTTTGTGACCCCATGAACTGTAGCCTGCCAGGTTCCTCTGTCCATGGGATTTTCTAAGCAAGAATACTGGAGTGGGTTGCCATTTCCTTCTTCAGGGGATCTTCTTGACCCAGGGATTGACCCTGGGTTTCCTGCACTACAGGCAGATTCTTTACCATCTGAGCTACCAGGGAAGCCCTTTAACTGCTATAATAAGATCAAATTCTTTTAATTATTTTTAATGATAACAAATATGTATGTGAGATAAGTGTGTATATATATATTCAGAATTTTCTGAATTTTGCTAATAACTTTGTTAAATATAATCTTGAAATTTTGATTGGAATTATATTAGATCTATAGATTGATATGGAGTTTTATTATGTCTTTATGTCTTTGAATCTTTCATTTCATAGTATCTTATGATAATTCACTCTGCTTATTCAGTTTTTTCTTTATGATTTTCTTATATTAAATCCTGGCCACAAATATATAATGTCTGTTTTGAAAAGATTCTTTTATAGTTTTCTATAGTTTCTATATAATTTCTCAAGTTTCTATATTGTTCTATAGTTTGTATAGTTTCATAGTTTCTATAATTGCTATCACTGTAACTGGGAAGGATTAATTTTGAATTTACACTGGATCTGCTTCTGTGACTTTAACCCTTATTTTGCCGCTTCAGGGAGAATAACCTGACCCAGCCTACCTGTGAAGGGTTGTGACATTCTTTATTTTTTGTGTTGCAAATGGCACAGTGCCCAAAGCTCATCTGCTGCTTACCTACGAGGCCCAGAAATTCACATTTGGGGAGGCCGGAATCACAAATAGATATGACATCTTTGTTGATATGACAGGAGATACTCCATTTCACGCCACCCATGAAATGACTGTAAGGAAGTGAAACTAACACATCCCCCTACCTGAGGTTTGCCATTCTAGGAGATATTTTCAGGAATTAAATGGTCTTTTTCCTTTGTTTCATCACGTCTCCCCATCTCTAATCCATAAAAGAATCTGATATCCCATCCGCAACAAGATGGTTAATTTGAAGGGCTAACCTGCCATCTTCTTGGTCAGCCAGCTGCCGAATAAAGTCCCTTCCTAGTTCCAACATCTTGTCTCAGAATCATTGATTTATCTTGCAGCAAGCAGAGCAAGCTTGGACTTGGTAACATAACTAGTGACAGTAATGCTGTTGATACCTATGCAATGAACTTACAGCTAGCAAATTTGGAGAATTCTTATATTCTAATGTCTTAATTCTTTGGATTTATGTGTAGACAAATAATGGAGTTAAAATTCTTTGATAATTTCTTCTGAAACTTTTATCATCCTTTGTTTTTTTTATGCTGTAACTTCTTGTCCCTGGTAGCTCAGTTGGTAAAGAATCCACCTGCAAAACAGGAGACCCAGGTCAGGAAGATCTGCTGGAGAACAGATAGGTTACCCACTCAAGTTTTCTTGGGCTTCCCTGGTGGCTCAGCTGGTAAAGAATCTGCCTGCAATGTGGGAGACCTGGGTTTGATCCCTGAGTTGGGAAGGTATCCTGGAGAAGGGAACAGCTACCCACTCCAGTATTCTTGCCGGGAGAATTCCATGGACAGAGGAGCCTGGTAGGCTACAGTCTGTGGGGTCACAAAGAATCAGACTTGACTGAAAAACTTTCACTTCAACTTCTTGTACAGTTCTGAGGGAAAATGCTGCTGAGTAACTTTATCTTTTTCCAAGTTTGATGTTCACAATGTACCTTTATCAGTGTACATTATACTTAGTACTGGCTAAGTATATTTCATGGTCATTACTGCTGCTCATTGTTTTCTATTATGAATTAATATAAATTATATAAAATACTTTTCCTGTATAGCTTTGTATATCATATTTTTTGCTTTAACTTGTTAATATTGTTAGGCTTTCTAATGTAAAAAACTCCTGATCTTCTTGGCTAAAACCTGTTTAAGGACAATTATTATTGTTTTAATATATTTTTGAATCTGATTTGCCAATATTTTATTTAGCATTTTATCTCTATCTTTAAAATATGGAAAGTTCTTAATTTTTTTTAAAAGAGTTTCTTAAAAATAATTACTTAATTCGCTTATTTTTTGCTGCACTTGTACTTTGTTTCTGTGGGCAGGCTTTCTCAAGTTGCAGTAAGCAGGGCTTCGTTGAGGGGCATGCTTCTTATTGTGGTGGTTTCTCTTGTTGCAGAGCACGGACTCTAGGTGCTCAGGCTTCAGTATTTGCGGCACTTAGGCTCAGTAGTTGTGGCTCGTGGACTCTAGAGCATGGGCTCAGTAATTGTGGCACATGGGCTTAGTTGCCCCAAGGCATGTGGAATCTTCCCGGACCAGAGATTGAACCTATGTCCCCTGCATTGGCAGGTGGATTCTTTACCACTGAGCCATCAGGGAAGTCCAGTTCTTAATTTTTTCTACCATGTTTTCTAGTATTGGTATCAAATAAAGGGAGAAAGGTACATATAAATCTAGTTGAAACATATTCATTTATTCAGTATTGAACAAATGAATATGGAACACTAAGTGTTTCAAAATTTGGGGCAATTATTTTGAATAAAATGATATTAGCAGTATATACATATATTCTGTGTGTATATTTATTAGAATATATAATACAGAAAATATATATTATAAAACATATAGTAAAATCAAACTATCATCCTTTCAACTTTGATTATTATAGTATCAGCTTATCAATGTAAATTAGTTTCCATACAATGCCTCAATTGAATTATATTTGCTAACTGTATCCATCAATAGAAATATATTTGTTAACAATAGATCTGTCACCATATAACTTACTGGTTAATTTGAATCAGATGAAACATGTTGCCATTGTATCACTTAATATTTAGCCTGTAGTCAACTCTAGTGATTTTTATAGTTGATTTAACCCAATGAGCATTTGTTCTGCAAAATGAATAGTCTTACATATATTCTGTTTTTAGCCAAACATAAGGTACACATTTGTATCACAATAGCTTCTAAGGCTAAAAGCACAAACCATGGACAATTGTTAAGTTTCTCTGATACACTTTTTTCTAGATGTTTTATAGGTGATAGAATAAGGAGCTCATTAAATGTATGTGATTCTTCAAATCCCTGTCAAAAAAGTGACACAACACATTAGCCTTTTCCCCCTTTTCCTTGATAGCAGAGCTCCTTTGCCAATATTTTTCTTAAATTATCTTTCGAGCAAGTTTCCTCTTATACTTTGCTTTACAGTCTTTTATGAGGTATGTCAAGGCAAGTGAATATTTGAGAGATAAATATTCATTGTGGATTTTTTTTAACGACTGGATTATGATTCTCACCCTTTACACTGTCATTAATCAAACAATAAGCTTTTTATCTTGTGCGTACAACCCATCACAAACTTCACTCTAGTTATGGGAAATAGCTCAGTTTATTTAAGGGAAACCTCGACAATATGTTTAGTTGAGTCTGTGTGGTGGTTCTGCCGTATACTTGCACAGTTAGTATTATTTCATGCACTCGAGTTGCAATACTGCCAAAAATTCTACATAACACATTTGGAAATGAAGCAACTGACAGCTGTTACAGTGCAGATACTCTCTGAGAAGAGTATAAATTTAAGCTATTAGTTACCACCAACTTATTAATTCAGTTTTATTTTGTGTCATTAACATTTTAATTATCTTCTAATGGTCCAAGAAAACAAGACACAGAAATTTTGAGATAAGTGGAAAGAATGGCTCCTGTGACTGGAAGTAGATCCAAGTAGAGCCCTCCACTTGGGGCCCAAGGCTCCAATGAGCCATGGCATTGGAAGCTGGCCTTTGGTGTAAGAGGTTGAACCCCAGTATACTGAAGAGTAGAAAGAGTGAAAGGAAGAGTAAGAGAGAGGCTCCAATAATCCTCACATTTATATTTGGAAAGACCTTTAGTGTATCTAACACATAAATATACACAATCACACATCATACTGGACAGTTAGCAAAGTGTTTGTTTGATAGTAGAAATTGTGTTAACACACATCCTCATTCTTCACTTGAGTCTGAAACAGCAAGTGTTACATATGTGACACAATTAGATTATATAATTGACCTGGAAAATTCCTCCACAGTAAATTCATAAGAGTCAATGATATCACTAAACCTCTCCAATTTATGCATGTTCTATTGCTGCATGTGAAGTAAGTAGAACTTTCAGGATTAGGGGATGGAATCCTGTCTACTCAGCACCAGTACTTACCCCGCTAGAAGAGCAGTACATGTGAAGTCCCTAGAAGAGTGGAGATGAGTGGTCAAGATGAAGGAGGCCTCAGAACTGAGTCAGATGAAGGTGGTTGCCAAGCAAGCAGGAGGGACAAATGGATGGAGCCAATGATCACCAGGTCCAAAGGTAAAACAGTGGCCATTAAGAAAATGAACTGCACTCATTTACATGAGTTGCAAGTAATATATAAACAATGCAAGTTACTTTATGATTAAAAATATAAAATGTTGGGGGCTTCCCTGGTGGCTCAGTGGTAAAGAATCTGTCTCCCAATGCAGGAGACTCAAGTTTAATCTCTGATTCAGGAAGATCCCATACGCCACAGAGCAACTCAGTCCACTGGGCACAACTATTGAGCCTGTGCTCTAGAGCCTGGGATCTGCAACTATTGAGCCCAGGTGCTGCAACTACTGAAGCTCGGTGCCCTTGAGCCTGTGCTTCACAACACTACAAAAGAAGTCACTGAAATAAGAAGCCTGCACAATGCAATGAAGAGTAGCCCCTGCTCTCTGCAACTGGATAAAAGCCTGTGAAGCAACAAAGATGTAGCACAGCCAAAAATAAATAATATAAATGAATAACTGCTATCAAAAAGTCTACAAATAATAAATGCTGGAGAGGGTGTGGAGAAAAGGGAACCCTCTTACACTGTTGGTGGGAATGCAAACTAGTACAGCCACTATGGAGAACAGTGTGGAGCTTCTTTAAAAAAACTCAAAGCCAGTGCACTGGGACAACCCTGAGGGATAGGATGGGGAGGGAGGTGGGAGGGGGCTTCGGGATGGGGGACGCATGTACACCCATGGCTAATTCATGTCAGTGTATGCCAAAAACCACTACAATATTGTAAAGTAATTAGCTTCCAATTAAAATAAATACATTAATTTAAAAAAACGCAAACAACAACAAAAAAACCAGGAAATAGAACTGCCATATGACCCAGCAACCCCACTGCTGGTCATACACATCGAGGAAACCAGAATTGAAAGAGACACATGTACCCCAATGTTCATTGCAGTACTTTTTGCAGTAGCTAGGACACTGAAGCAACCTAGATGTCCATCAGCAGATGAATGGATAAAAAAGTTGTGGTACATAAACACAATGGAGTATTACTTAGCTATTAAAAAGAACATATTTGAATCAGTTCTAAAGAGGTGGATGAAACTGAAGCCTATTATACAGAGAAAAGTAAGTCAGAAAGAAAAACACCAATATAGTATATTAACGCATATATATGGAATTTAAAAAGATGGTGACGACGACCCTATATGTGAGACAGCAGAAGAGACACAGATATAAAGAATAGAGTTATGGACTCTGTGGGAGAAGGTGAGGGTGGGATGATTTGAGAGAATAGCATTGAAACATGTATATTACCATATGTGAAATAGATGACTGATCCAAGTTTGATGCATGAAACAGGACACTCAAAGCCAGTGCACTGGGACAACCCTAAGGGATTGGGATGGGGAGGGAGATGGGAGGGGGGTTCAGGATGGGGGCACATGTACACCCATGGCTAATTTATGTCAATGTATGGCAAAACCCACAACAATATTGTAAAGTAATTAGCCTCCAATTAAAATAAATAAATCAATTTTAAAAAGATCATTTAAAAAATATGAAGTGTTGCTTCCATTTGACTTTAAACCATTCACAGTCACAAAAAAATAAAATTTGTTCACAGCACTTCCATTTAAAATTATAAGGTTAAAAATATGTTTGTGTAATATACTGAGTTGAGTAGTATCCCCGCAATGTTCATGTCTACCCAAAACCTCAGAATGTGACTTCATTTGGGAATAGAATCTTTGCTAATGTAATCAAGGTAAGGACCAAGATGAGATTATACTGAGTTAAGTTGGGGGTCTAAATCCAGTGAAAATGTCCTTATAAGAAACAAGAAAACAGCACATAGAGAGAAAAGTTGGCCACATGAAGACTGAGGCAGAGATTGGAGTGAGGCTGCCATAAATCAAGGAAAAACAGAAGCGGGAAGACACAACAAAAGATCTTTTCCTAAAGCCTTTGGAGAAAGCATCGTCTTACCAGCAACTTGATTTTGAACTTCTGGCCTCTAAAAATATGATAATAAATTTCTGTTGTAAAACAACAGAACCGTCCGTTTTGTGATTATTTGTCATAGCAGCCCTAGAAAACTGATATTGATAACTTCTTTGGATAATTGACAATAAGTAGATATTCAAGAAAAATAAAAATAATCCAGCCTGTATTGTTTTAATTCTTATATACTTATAAGAATTACTTATATACTTTATAAGAATATTATATATTCTTATATATATTATATATATATATAAGAATATATTTTATATATATATATAATATTATTTATATTCTTATATACTTTATAAGAATTCTTATAAACTGTACACTTTGTAGTTTTTTCCTGGAGTAAAAGTACCACAAAAGCAAAAGTTCAAAGGGTCCATACAAGTCATAAAAAGGTCCCATAGATAATAAGGATAAAAATCTCCTACAAACCAGAAACGTATAGATGTTTGTACTAAATACCACAAGTGTTGCTTAATGCTATTTGTTTTTTTTCCCTCTTCCTATCATTTTTGCCTTCTGGAACTGAGCTTGTTTAAAGTAGACAGCAGCAAGCTATTTACTTTTTCCATAAAATGTAATGCCAGTACCAACAATCTTTTATCCTTGAAAGAATCTGAGTTCTGTCATTATGTTCTCTTTCATCCCCTTACTGGACAGATCAAGGGCTAAAAAAAAAAAAAAAGCCCGAGTAGCAATCTTAAGCTGTTGATCTCTTTGCATCTTTACTGAGATTATTTAAACACATATATGTGCCTCACTCCTATTTCTTTTTGTTTTAAATTTGACTTCATAGGGAATGCACATCTAACAGGAGGAAGGACATATCTAATTGGAGTACAGATATATCATATTGCAAGGCACACAAATCTAATAGAAGTGCTAATATTTATAATTAGAAAGCAGATATATCTAAATGAAGAGATGTATTTCTAACAGGAGGTTATGATGGTCTAGTGGAAGAATATGCATATTTAATAGGTAGAAACAGCTACCTAATTGGAGGGCACACAACTGTAATTGAAGGCCATCAAAATCTAATAAATTGACTGTATTTCTAATTGCAAAATAATGGATTAAGACAATTAATACTTGGATATTGAGTATGAAGGACTTCCTTGGTGGTTCAGTGGTAAAGAATCTGCCTGCCAATGCAGAAGACGGGGGTTCGATCCCTGGGTCAGGAAGATCCCCTGGCAAAGGAAATGGCAACTCACTCCAGTATTTTTGCCTGGGAAATTCCATAAACAGAAGAGCCTGGAGGGCTATAGTCCATGGGGTTGCAAAGAGTTGGACACGGTTTAGCAACTAAACTACAACAGCAACAACACTGAGTATGAAAGTTTCTATGGAAATGAAGATTTTGTGGTATAGGGGAGAAAATGTTCTCAAAGACCTATTCTGGATGAACTTTCTCACCCAGAATAGTGTGATAACTAAAGCTATGAAAATCAGCAAGTTCATATTCATTAATATCTCTTGTTCAATGTATTTATTATTTTGCTATATATGTTATATAGAATGAACATTCCATTAGCTTTTAGTTTGTTTTTTTTTTAACTTATGACTTGATCAATGTTACAATAGGCACAATTGTTTTGACTTTAGTACATTAACTTATCATCACATCAGCTGATGGATAAAATAATAAATAGCTACAAAATTCTTCACAGTCAAGACATTTCTGACTTATTTATTTATTTATGGCTGTACTGGATCTTAATTGCTGCATGGACTTTTCTCTAATTGCAACAAGCAAGAGCTATGCTCTAGTTACAATGTGCAGGCTTCTTATTGTGGTTGTTTCTCTTGTTGTGGAGCACGGGCTCTAGGAACTTGGACTCAGTGGTTGAGGCACATGGGGCTTAGTTGCTCTGTGGCATCTGGAATCTTCCCAGGCCAGGGATCAAACCCACGTCTCCTCCATTGGCAAGCAGATTCTTTATCACTGAGCTACCAGGGCATTTCTGATATATCATTTATGCATACTTGCATCTGTATTCTGGAATGGTTTTTACAATACCTCAAAATTATATCTCAGTTCATAATAAAAATACCTCATGTCTAAAAACATTTAAAAATAATTAAGTTGATAATATCCTTTGGAATAGTCCTGGTAATTACGTAAATATGAGCAGTTAAGCAGCCAATATGCTTTGTAAGATTGCCAGTAGAAATATGAATTTGAAGGTAGTGACATTATGGATAAATTTGAAGATTGACATGCATTGAATTCATTAGATGTTCAAGCTTTGAGAAACTTGGCTCTCTTCAGGTGTTAATGTTGTTTTTGTTTATTTCTTGGCTTATTTTCATTTTATTTTGGTTCTTCTCGTTTATAATAAGATCAACATTGAAAATGAGCTTTAACTACTCCATTTGGGCAAGTTGCAGCAACCCTTTAAAAACACCTTGGAAAATATCATCCCATGTGCTGGACAGGTATACCTAGGAAACTGAAAAGACCACAGAAAAAAGGAATTTTATTTTGTTACATTTTGTTAACTTGCATCATATTCTTTTATTAAAAAAGTTGATTTTCAAGTGTATTTAATTATTACTAGAATGTACCTATTATGTGCTGGTGTGTCCTGAACACCTACTATAGAATCTGGTGTATAGAAAACCTTGAATACATATTTTGTAGGGGTGGAGGGAAGAAGGCAAAGAGAAAAGAAGTAAGGGAAGGAGAAAGGGAGACAGAGGAGCCTGGCCTTGGAGGAGGAGAGTCAGAAACAACTTAGTGACCAAACAACAACAACAATAAATATTGACATTTATTGCAGTCTTGCAGAGGGCAGGCTAGGCTGTGCTCAGATTCCTGACCTACAGAAACTGTGAGATAATACATGTGTGGTTGTTTGAAGCCTGTAAGTTTGTGGTAATTTGTTTCTCAGCAATATATAACTAATACAAATGTGCTTCAATACACAAATTTAGGTGACAAATCTTTAGTGTGATAAATCTTGTAATGATTATTGCTATGGCTTGTGTTAACACACATGATTAATTACTAACAGATATATTTTCTGTAAGTCTATTAGTTCTGTCAGGTCTTTGTATTTTTTTGCCTGTGCACTTGGAAAGGGGTGAGTTTGTAAACTTGCATTCTGATGTTGCAGCTTTTGACAAAGTAACTGTCAGCCTTGGCTTAGCTGAAGCCAATAAAGGCACACTCCAGTCACACCTCCTTGTTGCTGTTGTCATTCTGTGTTCTCTGTGCCTGTTAGTTTGGAGCAATTTCAAAACCCACTTGAAAAGATATCAAGTCAGCTGAGCCTTTTTAACAGAACTATAACTGAAATAAAAGGAGTAAGGATGTTTTCTTGCAAGCACTATCCAAACCAATTGTGATTTAAAAAGTGATAAGCCAGACTATTGGAAAACAACTTCATATTAACATGAAAGAGGTTTCAAAGATTCTTATTCCTTATTTAATCAAATAGCTTTTTTTGAAATTTATAAATATAATCCATTTAATCTTTAAAAAAATCATTCATGTTCATTATTTGTGTTCTTGTCACTAAATTTCAGTCAATAATTCAGTTTTTAAACAACTCAGTTTTTAAACTGAACTATCAAAGCAGTGTTCAGTGAAAGTAATAGTCCCTCAATCGTGTCTGATTCCTTGTGACCCCATGGATTGTAGCCTGCCAGGCTCCTCTGTTGATGTGATTATTCAGGCAAGAATACTGGAGTGGGTTGTCATGCCATCCTCCAGGGCACCTTCCAACCCAGGGATCGAACCCATGTCTCCTGTGCCTTCTGCAGTGCAGGCGGATTCTTTACCGCTGAGCCACCGGGTATTATTTAAAGATTATTATGAAGGAGCAATGCAGTTTCGGAATTCTATACAGAGCAGTATTAGAAATTCATTCATTAAGGCTCAGAAGCTCAGCTACCTGGTTATGAAGCACTTTGTTATTTTCAATTATCATTAATTATTGGTAACTTCAGTTAATTAAAAACATGTCTTGAAATGATGACTGTGTATACTTAGTGGTACAAACAAGTAGCAATTTAAAGCAGATGAAACTATAACCACTTGTTCGTACAATGCACATGCCTCTTAAATTGAGAAGAAAAGAATGATAGGATTTTAGAGACAATCTAGTGATCATTTTTAACCAAGAATCACCATTCTTCTAGATCAGGATCTGCTCTCCTATCTCCTGAAATTCCCCAAGACCCTTTACATCAAACTTTTGCCAAAGAGCTTTCTTTCCCAGACATGTTCTTCTCTGGCTGCCTGAATAATTTAGGCTGATTCACCTTCAGAGAAAGTTCTTTGAGTATTGAGACTTTTTTCCTTGATAGTGTTTGTCATAATTTGTACACTATTGTGATTATATAACTACATTTTAAATTAAAACTTACTTTTTAGAGCAATTTTATATTCACAGCAAAATCGAGAGGTAGGTCCAGACATTTCCCACAACTCACCTGCCCTAACATGCATAGCCTATGCAATTATCAACATCCCCCACCACACTGGTACATTTATAGCAATCAATGACCCTACTTTGACACATCATAATCACCCAAAGTCCATAATTTATATGGCAGTTCACTATTAGTGTTGTATGTTTTATTGATTTAGACAAATGTGTAATGACAACATCATCATTATGGTGTCACACAGAGTGGTTTCACTAAACCTAAAAATCATCTGTGCCCCACCTATTCATCTAAAATCCCTGCCAACCACTGATCATCTTACTATCTGCACATTTTTTCCTTTTCCAGATTGTCTTATAGTTGAATTATACATATGTAACCTTTTCAGATTGGCTTCTTTCACTAGGCAATAAGATTCTTCCATGTCATTTCATGGTTGGACAGCTTATTTATTTTTAGAGCTGAGTATTATTCCATTGTCTGAAAATGCCACAGTTTATTTATCCATTTACCTACTGAAAAATATTTTGGTTGCCTTCAGATTTGGAAAATGATGAATAAAGTTGCATAAATAACTCTGTGCAGGTTTTTTGTGTGGACATAAGCTTTTAAATCCTTTGGGTAAATACCAAGAGGTATGATGGCTGAATCATATGGAAAGAATATATTTATTAAAAAAAAACCAAACACTGAACTGCTGTCCAAAGTGGCCATGCTATTTTGCATTCTCACCAACCATAAATGAGAATTCTTACTGCTGTAACAGCCTCTTGTCAGTATTCCAGATTTCAGTCATTTTAATAAGTGTGTAATGACATTTCATGTTGTTTTAATTTGCACTTCTCGAATGACATATGGATGTAGAGCATCTTTTCATTTCTTGTTTGCCACCTGTATTTTATTTGATATCAGTTTCAAATTGGATTATTTTCTTATTGTTGAGTTTTAAGACTTCTTTGTATATTTTTGATAACATTTCTTTATTGAATGTGTATTCTGCAAATATTTTCTCCTATTTGTGTCTTCTTAGTTTCTCGACATATTTTGCACAGCAGAAGTTTTTAACTTAATGAAGTCCAGCTTATAAATGATTTCTTCCCTGAATCACGTCTTTGATGTGTTATCTAAAAACGCATCCTCATACCAAAGGTCATCTGGATTTTCTATGTGATCTTACGTCATCTTTCTTAGTTTTACATTTTATATTTATGTCTGTGATACATTTTAAGTTAATTTTGTGAGATCTGTGTCTAGAGTGGATATCCAGTTGCTCTAACAGCATTTGTTGAAGAGACTTCTATACTCCATTGTAATACTGACTTTGCTCCTTTGTCAAAGGTCAGTTGACTATATGTATAAGGATCTGTTTCTGGGCTCTTTATTCTTTTTCATTGATACACTTGTCTATTCTTTTGCTGGTATGACACTCTCTTGCTTTCAGTAGATTTATATTAATAGTAAGTCTTGAAGTTGGTTAGCATTAGTCCTCCAACTTTGTCCTTCGATATTGTATTGTTCAATCTGAATCTTTTGCTTCTCCATATAAACATTAGAATCAGTTTGTTGATATCCATGAAAAAACTTGCCATGATTTTAATTGGAATTGCATTGAATTTATAGATTAGCTTGGGAATAATTGGAATCTTGATAAAACTGACTTTTTCTGTCTATGAACATGGAATATCTTTCTATTTTGTTCTTTGATTTAATTCATTAGACTTTTGTTGTTCTCCTTATATAGAATCTTGTACATATTTTGTTAGATATAAACCAAAGTATTTCATATTTTGGGGTGCTAGCACAATGGTTAACACAAGCCAGGCTTCAACAGTATGTGAACCATGAACTTGCAGATGTTCAAGCTGGATTTAGAAAAGGCAGAGGAACCAGAGATCAAATTGCCAACATCCACTGGATCACTGAAAAAGCAAGAGAGTTCCAGAAAAACATCTACTTCTGCTTTATTGACTATGCCAAAGCCTTTGACTGTGTGGACCACCACAAACTCTGGAAAATTCTTAAAGAGATGGGCATACCAGACCACCTGACCTGCCTCTTGATAAACCTATATGCAGATCAGGAAGCAACAGTTAGAACCGGACATGGAACAACAGACTGGTTCCAAATAGGAAAAGGAGTCCGTCAAGGCTGTATATTGTCACCCTGCTTATTTAACTTCTATGTAGAGTACATCATGAGAAGTGCTGGACTGGATAAAGCACAAGCTGGAATCAAGATTGCCATGAGAAATATCAATAACCTCAGATATGCAGATGACACCACCCTTATGGCAGAAAGTGAGGAAGAACTAAAGAGCCTCTTGGAGAAAGTGAAAGAGGAGAGTGAAAAAATGGCTTAAAACTCAAAATTCAGAAAACTAAGATCATGGCATCTGGTCCCATCACTTCATGGCAAATAGATGGAGAAACAGTGGAAACAGTGACAGACTTTACATTTTTGGGGGTCCAAAATCACTGCAGGTGGTGATGGCAGCCATGAAATTAAAAGATGCTTGCTCCTTGGAAGAAAAGTTATCACTAACCTAGACAGATTATTAAAAAGCAGAGACATTACTTTGACAACAAAGGTCTGTTTAGTCAAAGTTGTGGTTTTTCCAGTAGTCATGTATGGATGTGAGAGTTGGACTATAAAGAAAGCTGAGCGCGTGCTGAAGAATTCATGCTTTTGAATTGTGGTGCTGGAGAAGACTCTTGAGAGTCCCTTGGGCTCTCAACCAGACCATCCTTAAGGAAATCAGTCCTGAGCGTTCACTGGAAGGACTGATGCTGAAACTGAAACTCCAATACTTTGGCTACGTGATGTGAAGAACTGACTCATTTGAAAAGACCCTGATGCTGGGAAAGATTGAAGGCAGGATGAGAAAGGGATGACAGTGGATGAGATGGCTGGATGGCATCATCGACTCAATGGACATGAGTTTGAGTAAACTCTGGGAGTTGGCTATGGACAGGGAGGCCTGGCATGCTGCAGTCCATGGGGTCACAAAGAGTTGGACATGACTGAGCGACTGAACTGAACTGAACACAATGATATTGTTTTAATATCAAATTCCTTTCATTCATTAATAGCACATAGGAAAGTGACTGACTTTCATCTATTAACTTTGTATTCTACAAACTTGCTGTAATCACTTTAGTTCCAGGAAGTTTTGGTCAGTTCTTTTAGATTTTTCACATAAATAATATGCTATCTGTGAACAAAGACAGTTTATTTCTCCCTTCTTTATCTTTATACTTCTTATGTAGTCTTTTATATTAGCCAGGATTTTCTGTACAATGCTGTAAAGGAGTGATGGAAAGGAAATCCTTGCTCTGTGCTTGATCTTAGTGGGAAAGCTTTGAGTTTTTTCATCATTAACCTAAATACTCCTGCATTGCAGGCAGATTCTTTACTATCTGAGCCATCAGGGAAGTCAAGTATGATCTTAGCTGGAGGGTTTTTGCAAATATACTTTAGTAGGTTGAAGAAGGTCACCTCTGTTCCTACTTTACTGAGGGCTTTTATCATGAGTGAGTGTTGGACTTTGTCAAACATCTTTTTCTACAACTATTCATATCATCATGTGATTTTTCTTTTATTATGTTGGTGTGATGGATTACATTAATTAGTTACCAAATATTGAGTCATCCTTGCATATCTGGGGTAAGTCTTACTTATGTTGTATAATTCTTTTTATACATTGTTGAATTTCATTTGCCAATATTTTCTGGGGGATTTTGTTGTTGTTGTTGACGATCTATGTTTATGAGAGATATTGGTCATTTTTTTGGTGGCTGAATCTGTCCATTCCTGAGGAAGGGATGTAGAAATCTCCAACTACGATGGTGAATTCATCTCTTTGCAGTTCTATCAGTTTTTGCCTCCTGCAATTTGTTCCGTTGTTAAGCACACACAAGATGAGAATTGTTCTCTTCTTGGAGAACTGACCCATTTATCAATATGTAATGCCCTTCTTTATCCTGAATAAATTTTCTTGCTTTAAAGCCTACTTTGTTGAAATTATGTAGTTACTCCTTTCTTTTAATTAGTGTTTGCATGGTACATTTTTCTATATATATTTAGATTTATTCTATACGTGTCTTTATATATAAAGTGAGAGTTTTTTATTGGCAAAATATAATTGGGTTCTGCTTTTTGAGCCACTCTTAATTGATGTATTAGACTATTGACGTTCAAAGTGGTTACTGATATAGTTGAATTTGTATTTACCACATTTAGTACTGTTTTTTCTTTGTTGCCCTTGTTTGTTCTTATTTTTGTCTTTTACCCTTATTCTTCCTTTTAAGGTTTTAATTGTACATTTTATGATTCCATTTTCTCCCCTTAGCATATGGGTTTCTGTTTACTCTTTTAAGTGAGTATACAAGAATTTACAATATGCATTTGTAGTTAATCCAGATCGATTTTCAAATAACACTTACATATCATGCATGGTTCGGGTACCTTATAACAACAAAGTAATTCTAATTCCTGGCTCTTATCCCTTGTATTCTTCCTTTATTTTATTTCACACACACATATAAAACCATAAACATACATATTTTAATACACTGTTGGTGTTATTTTTTGAATTCTTGCCTGTTCAATCAATTAGAAAAGAGAAAAATATCTTTTAACCTTCACTATTCCTATTTTTCAATGATCTTCCCTTCTCATGTAAATCTATATTTGTTTGGATTTTTTATAGACTTTAAAATGTAAGTCCACATTTCTGATACATATCATTTTTTATTCTTTCTAAAGAACCTCTTGTAACTTTTTTTTTTTTTTAATCGAGGCAGGTCTTCTCACAACTAATTCCCTCAATTCTTGCTTGCCTGGAAAAATTCTTTATATTTCCTTCATTTTAAAGGATAATTTCACAGGATAAGGAGTTCTAGGTTAGTGATTTTATTCCCTCAAAACTAAATATTTCAATCCATTCTCTTGTCATTTTCATGGTTTCTGAAACGTTGGATATTTCTTACCTTCATTCCTCTATAGGTAACATGGTTTTGTTCCATCTAGCTTTTTTCAGGATTTTTACTTTATCTTTTATTTTTTGTAGTAGTTTGAAAACAATACATGTAGGTGTATGGGGAGCTTGGGGGCATATATCCTGCTGAATGTTACTAAAATCTTGGGGTCAGCAGTTTGCCCTATGTCCTACTCTCTCTTCCAGTTCCCTGAAGAGTTGTTGGTTTTTTCAGTCTATCCAGTTTTTTTACTAGTTATTAAGATGGAGTTGTGATTTCTAAACATTTTAGATGTGGACCAATGTAATTATGTTTTAGTACTTGAATTATGTAGGAGAACAGGGAGGTTATCTCTTTTCAGTCCTGTATCTGTAGCCTCTTGTCTTTAACTGCTGTTTGTTAAATATTTTTTAGATGAGTAACCAACTGCTAACCAGTTATTCTAGTCAACTAGTGAAAGTCACCCCGAGCCTTGGTGGTGGATCTATGTTTATGAGAGATATTGGTCACGTTATTAGAGATATTGGAGAGATACTGGAACTACAGTTCCAAGGAATGAAACAATCTGATTCTGCTCAGAATTTGGAGAATGTTTCTTTTTGTATAACAGTATTGATTTTGAAATATTAACTAGTTTAAATACCTAAAATTTTAAACATAAAATATTTTAATGCTACCAAAACACTTTGATGATATGGTGATATTTACTGACTCCAGCACAAAAAGTTTAAAACGCTTCCTCATTGAATTTTGAGGATAAAAGAATAGTCTCATGTTTAGAAACAATTCTGGTAACCATAGTTTGAAATACATAAAGTTTTTATCAAGTCACAATATGTTACAGTTTTTCTAACATATGAACAAGAACATTATCTATTCAGAAATGTTATGACCTTTTCATGAACCCCAATTCTACAGGTAATTTAATAAGACAAAGATTAGTTTCTGACAGTTTTATTGGGGTTTAGTTGGCATATAATACACTGCACATATTTAAAATGTACAACTTGATCAGTTTTGGCATGTGTATCATCCTGAAATTACAACCATGAGCAAGATAGGTCTTGATTGGTAATAATGGCTTTCTTTTTAGTCCAATTTATCCTAGGTTCTAATAAAGTTACAATTCTTTATTGTGTTGCAGTGTGTAGACCAATTTCCCTTTTAAGGAGGCAGGAATTTTCCTTTGATGCCCCATCAGCTTTAAAGTGGGCAGACATAGTCTCTGCTCTCCAAGGGCACAGTATCCATCACTGTTCCTTCCTCAGCTGTATATAATTACATGTATGAGGGGGCACTGGGCAGTCTCCAGAGTACTCTGCATGTCACTTACAGTTGGTTGCTTATGAGATCATAGACTGGTGATCACTTGGAATGACAGCATAGCACAACCTCTGGATGCAGTATCAGCTTCCACTCAGCCCCTGAAATTTGTCTGTGGAAGCATCTTAACCACAGCCCTGTACCCAGGTGACTCTGGTCAAACCTCTCCCATGAGGCTCCCAGTATCCTTTGGGAGCCCACCTCCTGATTATCTGTGGTCACTCACTTTAAGAACTGGAGTCAGAGAGACACAGGCCATAGTTTTCTTCACTGCTCAGAACATAGTTTCACTGACCATGGAAATGTTACTTTTTTTTTTTTTAACACTAATATGTCTTTTTGTTATTCTCTTTTAAAATTTTATCTTTTTAGGTGGTTCCAACCCTAAAGACAATATTCAGTACAGAGCAGGTGCCTAATAATTAATTGTTTGAGAAAATCATGAATGGATTGATGAGTCTTTCTAGTATCCAAATCTCTTAAAATACAGCAAAATTTTTCTTTTATACTTTTTCATTAGACTTCTGGTGATGTTTTATGTGTTATCATGCAAATTTACAACCAATAACTACTAGTAGTGATTGATTCATCTCCTGGGCCCAGCTTTGTCTGGATCACTTGATGTGAATTTCTTCATCTAATTTTATTTTCACAACTCCTCTGTGAGGCAAGTAATATGACAATCACCAAGGGGTAGAGATTAAGTGACTTGCCAAGGCCACATGTCTAACAAACAATGGAGTGAAATAAGTTTCATATTCAAGCAGTTTGATGTAGGAGATTAAATTTTTAGGCTCTAGGTTAGAGGACCTCTGGCCTTTTAACTTACAGACTTTTAAGATAGTGAAAGATAATTTTCCTTAGTAAATATCAAATATTCTTCAATTCAAGAACTAAAATTTTCACATATTGGCTTGTAAAAATTGTCTCTTAGGACATTTAACTATTAGTATACGAAAATATTTTTTCTGTAAATGTTTACACCTAATGCAAGGAAGCACTCACAATTAGCGAAAACAATATTAAGAGCTAATGAAAAGGATATACTTCCTGGGATGTCAAAAATATGAAAAGAATTATTGATATGATTAAGCCTCATCCTTTAAACCAAAGAGCATATTGACCTCAGAGATGTTTAGAGGAAAAGAGATGGATTCCTAGCTGTGGGTACTACCAGCCTGACCTCTACCACAATCCCCCAAGGTCTTTCATCTCTAGAGCTAGGACCAGAAAAAAGGTCATTATAAGTACAACGATGATAAAACAAACATTACCTTTCAGCACCCTGCAAACAGGACAGTGGGCCGAACACTGAGCCCTAATGCCATTGTATAGTTGTCATTGTGCACGATTCAAGTCTATCTATGGGAAGGATCAAGGCACTCTAGGAGAAAAGCTACATGGATGGGGGCAGTGATTGAGAGCGTAGCATGGTCTTCTGGGTGGGAATCAGGATGCCCTTCAATCTGGGATGATTGAAAGACAAAATAATGTATGCCATTTTTTTAATCTATAATTTGTTTTTGGACATGTGAATCTAATACTTATTGGAAATTTATTTAAGTTTTCTGTTGATTTAAATTAATATTAATTTAATATTTAAATCTAAAATTTATTGGAAATTATTCATTTTTATCAAAAATGATGAACATTATGTAAACTGAAAGTCACATTTCTGAAAGTGAATGAAGAGAAACTTCACAGAACTGAAAGTCCTGAAAGTCACATTTAAAAACAGTTTGTGTGAAAGCTGCAAAATTATTTTGAACAATGGAGATTCCAGTTTCTCCCATAAAGTCAGATTAATTGGCACACTGCTGGACTTAGCATGTCAATAGAGGTCATAGTCATGTGATAGCCTTTATATACATGATTTGGGTTTATTTGTATCAGAGAGCCTGTTTCTTCCTGTGTTTGGCCAGTTAATTCATGTTTGAAAGTATGTTTGCAACTTAGAGTCATTTGCACTCATAAAACTAAGAGGACTTCATGGCCCAAATAGACAACAATGTCTGTTGACTAGCAAGTACAAATTTACAAGTTATCATACTTTTTTGAGAGAAATGATTACATTTAGTAGCTTATGTTTGTGTCTGAACAGAATAGCTAAATTTTATTAGAGCCCTCCATAAAGCTTTGATCAGTTTGTTGTAGCTCTTGGCATGAAATGATGACTTTCACAGACACAATAGATTTCCTGATGGAGTTGATTATCTGTGGGAGAAATAGCAATTTGGGGGAAGCCAAGATCTTATTCATGAGCCACAAATATGTCAAGGTCTCATTTTACTTGAGCCACAGATGAACCTAAAGACTGTTGTTGAAATAGGTAAAGCAGTTGGGATGGAAAGAAAGCAGTGGGGAAAGTGCTTGGAGGGAGCCCCATAGAACAGGTGCCTGCTGCTTCTACAACTGTGAGGAATGACAAATTACTGTTGCTCACCTGCAAATGCCAGCAAAAGATGCAACTTTGTTTTCAAAATTTTCAAATTATAGACCCGTCACTTAAATTCAACTTTCCAATTTGAGATTCTATGAAAATTAAAATAATTCCTCAACTTTTTGGATTTCAGTTAGCTTCTGAACTTCAAGAATGGCTTATTTTACCCAAACATGGTAGGCAATAGAAAATTTTCAGGCTTTTATTTTATCAGAAATAAAATATCCTTTCAAAATGGTTTTAATTGAAATGAAACACTAAAATCTATCATCGCACACATGCATGACCTCACTTCAGTTGCGTCTGACTCTTTGCAACCCTACGGATTGTAGCCCACCAAGCTCCTCTATCAATGGGATTCTCCAGGCAAGAATATTGGAGTAGGTTGCCATAGCCTCCTCTAAGGAATCTTCCCACCGCGAGGATTGAATCCACATCTCCTGTAGCTCCTGCATTGCAGGCAGATTCTTTACTGTTGAACTAAGAGGGAAGCCCGAAATCAAACATTATATAATCATAAATCTGATGTCTTTAGTTTAATTAAGCATAAGTTTTTGTGAAATCTTTGTATAAAATTGCGTGTTGATCAGAGGCACTTAACTGACCTAACTGACCTTCCCTAGGGCTTATCACTTCCCAATGAAAGTGACAAAATGAGGATCAAAGTACGGATAAACTTAAACTGTCCTTAGAAAAATGAGAAAAATAAAGACAGTTTCACAAAGTGATTTTTTCCCTTAATTTTAAAGACTCCTTTTTTACTGTTAGGTCTATTTTATCTTTTAAGTCCATTGATGACTTTTTCACTTTGAGGTAGTAGTAATAATAGATACAAAAGGCATAGGCCTGGAGATGAGATCGTGATGGCAGAGGAGGAAGCTCTGACCTAACACCCAAAATTATAGGTATATATAGAACAGCTCTGAGAATGACCTGAACTACCAGAATGGTTGTTCTACAACTAAGAATGTAAAGAAAAACACATGCGCACACACTCCACACACATTGAGATTAGTAGGAGAGAGAGACACACAATCTAATCAGGACCCACATCCCTCGTGGAGCAACCCACACGCGGGAGGGGATGTCACACACATGGGGGTCTGTCCTAAGGAGTGAAGTTCTGGGTCCCACACTGGGCACCCCAGCCCTGGAGACATGCACTGGGAAGATGAGCACTCATAACATCTGGCTTCAAAAATCAGCCGGGCTTAAATATGGGACATCTTGAGGAGTTTAGAAAACTAGATTTTGCTCTTGAAGATCTTGAGCACAAACTCACTCACTCTGAGCCCCAGCACAGAGGCAGCAGTCTGACAAGCACCTGGGGCTCTAGCCAGCCTGTCAAGGTGATTCCAGCATGCTCTCTGATTTCACACTATAGTACAAAGCTATAGTAATCAAAAGTGTATCATATTGATACAAAAACAGGCACATAGATCAGTGGAACAGAATAGAGAGCCAATGAATAACCCCAGACTTATATGGTCAATTAATCTATGAAAAAGAAGTCAAGAATACACAAAGATAGTCTCTTCAATAAATGCTGTAGTGAAAACTGGACAGCCACATATAAAAGAATGAAAACCGACAATTTCTTATACCCTATGAAAAAAGAAACTCTAGATGGATTAAAAAACTTGAACATGTAAGACATGAAACTGTAAAATTCCTAAAAGAAAACATAAGCATTATGCTCCATGGCAGCAGTCTTAGCAATATTCTTTTTGGATTTATTTCCTCAGATAAGGGCAACAAAGGCAAAAATAAATAAATGGGACTATATCAAACTATATGAAAGCTTTTACATAGCAAAGAAAGTCATCAACAAAACAGAAAGACAGCCTACTGAATGAGAGAAGATATTTGCAAATTCAATGAGATGAACATTCCAAAATATGTAATAAACTTATACAACTCAAATAACAACAACAACAACAGCAACAATCTAACAATCAGATTTTTAAAATGGGCAGAGAAGCTGCACAGACGTTCTTTCCAAAGAAGATGTTACAGCTTGGCAATAGGCACGAGAAAAGATGTTCAACATTACCGATTATCATAGAAACGCTAATCAAAACCATAATGAAATATGACCTGACACTTGTTAGATTGACTGTTGTCAAACAGACAAGAAATAACAAATGTTAAGGTATGAAGAAAAGAAAATCCTGTGTACTGTTGGTGGGAATATAAGTTGGTACAGCCAGTACGGAAAACAATAAGGAGTTTCCTCAAAAAAATCAAAAGAATTATCATATAATCCAGCAATTCTACATCTGGATATTTCTCTTAAGAAAATAAAAACACTATTTAAAAAAGATTTATGTTTCCCAATGTTCACTGCAGCCTTATTTACAACAGTCAAGATATGGTGAAATCATAAGTGAAATAAGTGAAATCATATGGTATTTTTGTTTGCCTAACTTCTTTCACTTAGCATAGTACCCTCAAGATTCATCCACATTGACATGAATGTATATATATATACATATATATTTTTCTTTATCCATTCATCTACTGATGGACATTTAGTCAAGATATGGAGGCAACTTAAATGTCCATCAGTAGATGAATGGATAAAGGAAAAATATATAAATATATATTCAAGTCAATGTGGATGAATCTTGAGGGTCCTATGCTAAGTGAAAGAAGTCAGACAAACAAAAATACCATATGATTTCACTTATATGTGGAATCTGAAAAACAAAACATGGAAGCTCAACAAAATCAAAACAGACTAGTAGATACAGTGAACAAAGGAGTGGTTGTCAGAGCAATGGGGGTGGTGGTGTAATTCCCTAGCACAGGGAATACAGTCAATAATACTGTAATAATCTTGTATGGTAACAGATGGTAACTAGACTTATTGTGGTGATCATTCCATAATGTATAAAAAGATCATATCACTATGTTGTATACCAAAACAAATATTATATTGTACATCAATTATAAGTCAATAAAATTAAAATTTAAAAATAAAGAGACATATGCTTATGTTAACAGGTCTTCTACGGCCTTATTTGGCCAGAAAATTTGGCAACACTATGTTTCTCCAGTGTGTGTGTACTCTAGTTCTCTGTATGTGAGCGTGAGTTTTATGATCTGTGAAATTTTTAGTCTGATCTTGATAATGATTCTATCCTTTTAATTCTGAATAAATCAGGAAGTTTCACTGATCCTATAAAGTTTTATGGAAAATTCTCATGTCTGATCGTACATTTGTTTGCTTTCCCTCACACACATCTCGTTGGGCTGATACTAGCAACTATGTTCTATGGTACATAACTTACTTGTCTCAATCATGTAATCCTGCTCTGAAGCAGCTCTGTGATTACTGCTTTGCAGAAAATCTGGATTCTGCTCACAGGTCCTCAGCAGTCTCCGTGCACAGAGCTGAATCCTTGTCTGGTATTCTCTTCTTATTAGAGCTCCAGTATTTTCCTGAGCTCAGCCACCTGATGAGTCATAGGGGTCCCCTCTCCCACTGCAGGGCAGAGTACCATCATATCAGGTTCTGTTCAGGACACTTGATATGAATTTACTTCTGTTGTTTTTGAATGAAATTAAATCTGTTGGAACAATAATTGTTAAGGATGCTCTATAGGAATGTTAATTCCTAGATTTCTCTTGATCCCCTAATTTAATTTTCAATGAAGCAGGATAAAGTGTGAGCTTAATGCCACTTTCATCAGGATGAAATAATATGTGAAGCATGCTTTGGCCCCAGCAGAGAGCAGTTTTTTCTGAAACACACTTTTGTATTATTACCATCATATAACTTTGAAAGATTTTTAAAGGAGCAACCCCATGAATATACTGTTCTGTTTAAAATGTTGCTTAGTGTCATACTCAGGGTTCACTCTGTGAGGTCCTCATGGAGTGCATTTATCTGAGAACAGGCCAAGAGCTTGGTACCACATCTGGGGATCTGGTCACATCACAGGTCACCCTTGTGGCTAGGACTCATTGCTCTTCACACTAAATCCTAGAAAACTGAAAGACAAATTAATTGGCTATCCTAGACCAGGTTTATACACCAGCAGCTGTCCTAGACCAGGTTTATATACCTGCTTTACCTTTGTCAGATTTTTACCACTTAGGTAGGATTTGCTGTCACTGATGTTTAAAGGGAATTCTCCAGGAAAGAATACTGAAGTGGGTTGCCATTCTCTTCTCTAGAAGATCTTCCTGACCCAGGGATCAAACTTAGGTCTCCTGCATTGCAGGTGGATTCTTTACCTTCTGAGCCACCAGGGAAGCCGAACACTTACCTTTGTCAGATTTTCACCACTTAGGTGGGGTTTGCTGTCACTGTTTTTTAAATTTAAGGCAAAGTATACATCAGAAAACATTTAAAAGATGCCTGTCTGTGACTCAGGCACATAGAACCTTATAAAAGAGCGGGGAATATAAATGCTGAGACAAGAAAGAAAATGGCTCAGAGTCTTGATTAAGTACAGACAGATTTGTAAGGAATTGAATACATAAAAATCAAATAATTTCAATACAGGGCATGATAAATTTTTGTAAAGCATAACGGTATTAGAGAGATGAAATATAAGAATTTTACTAGAATATCTTTTATGCTTCTGTTCCTATAATTTACCTAGTGAGCAGAAATTTTATTGAAAGATGTTATTGGAGTGTTTTTAGAAATGTACTTAATGGACCCTTCTCTTCAGGCAAGTAACTTTTAAAACCTCCTCCTGACTCCTCCCCCAGACCTTCCACTTCATTATCAGAGGCTGTAGAGTGGCAAAGTCTAGGGGCCAGCCATGTCGTGGAAGCAAGTCACCACATGACTCCGATTCCCTGGACCCTCAGAACAAATGACTTCTGGATTGGAAAGAGAAACTAGGAAGGTTACATATCCCTCATTTGAGTGGAATACAGGACTCTCCTGAGAACTAATCTATTCTCTCAGGAAAAAAAGGGCTTTTGGATTCATATTGTCTTGAAGAAGTACTACCATGGAGAACTATCGTCTATGAAGAGTACTCTGAAAAATGCCTCCTACCCTGTGACTATGACCAGTTCCATGAGCTGGACTGGTCTGGGGAGCAGCAGTGCTGCCCCTTGCTTCAGGACTGGACACTTCCAACCCAGAATTTCCTAAAAGTATAGCTACAGCCATGAAATTAAAAGTCCCTTGCTCCTTGGAAGAAAAGCTTTGACAAACCTAGACAGAATATTAAAAAGCAGAGACATCACTTTGCTGACAAAGGTCCAGATAGTCAAAGCTATTGTTTTTACAACAGTCATGTACAGATGTGAGAGCTGGACCATAATTCTTTGGCTGAGCACCAAAGAATTGCTGCTTTTGAACTGTGGTGCTGGAGAAGACTCTTCGGAGTCCCTTGGAAAGCAAAGTCAATCCTAAAGGAAATCAACTCTGAATATTCATTGGAAGGACTGATGCTGAAGCTGAAGCTCCAATACTTTGGCCAGCTGATACAAAGAGCCGACTCATTAGAAAAGACCCTGATGCTGGGAAAGATCCAGGGCAGGAGGAGAAGGGGCTGCAGAGGATGAGATGGTTAGATAGCACAACTAATTCAATGGACATGAATTTGAGCAAACTCAGGGGATAGTGAATGACAGGAAAGCCTGGCATGCTGCAGTCCATTGGGGTTGCAAGGAGTTGGACATGACTTAGCAACAATAATAGCTGTGGATATTTTTCATAGGAAATTTCGAGCTACTCTTAAGTTTTATACTGTAAATGTACAGTAATTTTCCATAGTGATGTGGTAGAAATATTTTTGAGTCTTTAATTAGTTTCAAATAAGATTGTCTATATTTTGCCTTTACTGAAACTGACAGCATGGAAATAAAGCTCAAATGAATTGAATTATTTTACCATGGCTAGATGCACAGAGCCATCCTTTATTTTTAGCTCCTATAAGATATTTAATATAAAATACAGATATAAATATATGTAATTTGGATGGATTTAATAAAGCCTTATAAAATACTTGGACTTTATATTAGCAAAAATGTCAGTCATGAAAGATTAAAAAATTTCATGGCCAAGGGAAATATTATAGTTTATGAAAACTTAGCTTGAGCCATAAACATGAGTCCCCAGATGTAAATGTCAAGACAGTCGAAACTTAATTAACATGAGATAGAGGAAGGAAAGTTTTGAACATGTGTTTGTGCCCCATTCTTGGCCATATAATGCAAATAAAATGCTTGCTTAGAGCAGTTGTCATACTGAATGATTTGATCCTTAAATTAAGAATTGCTTTATTTGTTCTCTTGAATCATAAACTTTATAAGTAAAGTCTGTAATTTTGGCATGAAATAAATGCTAGAAATAAAAGTTCATTTGAGATTGAATAGTCATTGGTCTTATTTTTAACAGTCTGATATTGGCCTGTTGTCAATGCATCTTTTCAGGCAACTGAGTTGGATGTTTCATATGAATCTGTTTATTTCAGTGGATTCAGTTTGCTAGTTGTGTCTTCCTTGTATGCCCTCGGGTGCTGTAACACCAACATCAGCCCATTCCAAACACAGAATGCAAGGTGCTTAATTGCACACATCTCATATTTCTAGAAAGTCAAGAGTAGCAAATGTCCCTGAGGTCAGGCTATGCTGCCTCTGGGATCACTGATTTTAATAAGATCAAGCGGGCTCTACAAACTTACAAATTTTATGTCTCTTAGCTATTGCTACAACAATAAACTACCCCAAAGCTCAATGGCTTAAAACAGTACTCCTTACTGTGTCCTGAACTTTGAGGCTGGGGATTAACTGATCTCATCTGGGCTTGGCTCATTTCTGAGGGACTCACTCTAATTGACTTGTTTTCTGGTTTATCCTCTTGTAAATACCTCTGTGGTCAGTTATTTCCATGTTGAAGGAAGTGAAGGTGGTGCTGTCATGGCAGATTCTTAAACAGTCTTTTAATACCTCCATGGTTTCTTCCATCCCCATTAGCACAATCCGCCTGTTAGGCATGAGGTGTGTGTTGGGGTGTGGGGGTTGGGGTCCCTTGCCTATTTCAACTGTGTCATCTGCACTTTCTGGCTACAACTTCTAGTGTGTACCAGGGATTCATCAATATTTCAGCTGACAGAACAATTACAGGTTTGATCCCTCTGTCCATTTTTACTCTAATTTCAATAGGACTTTGGGAGGAAAATGAGAAAAGAAACAAACATTTGTACATACATCTTTAATTCACCATTTTAAATTAGAAAGCCTAGATTGAATTTCAAAAAATAAGTTCATTATTAATCATTGGCATTTAATAAGTTTAAAGTTATGACAATCAGTACTTTTGTATCTAAGCTTTCAAGCAATGTTTTTATTAGGTCACATCTGTTATTTCTGTTTTCAAATTAATTTTATCAAAAATGACTTTAAATTATGTATATTTAGTCACCGCATTTCTTACTTGAGCACATTATAAATTTAATTTATTTCTCATACAAAGACTTCTGTTAATGGATTTTGTATATGTGTACAAAACAATAGAGAGAATAGACTGAATTAAAGAAAGAGAGCTTCCAATTCATAAAAGCACATGGGAGAAAATAGATCCCTATGTAGCATTTAGAGTGTTGCCTCCATGCTTCTACCTTTGTAATATCTTCTTACATCCATTTGGAAACGTACCAAGATTTAACATCTCTGTAAGTCTGTGGCTGGGCTTTCCAGGTGGCTCAGTGGTAAAGAATTCTCCTGCCAAGTAGGAGATGCATGTTCAAACCCTGGGTCAAGAAGGATCCCGTGGAGAAGGAAATGGCAACTCACTTCAGTATTCTTGCATGGGAAATCTCATGGACAGAGGAGCCTGGTGGGCTACAGTCCATGGGATCACAAAAGAGTTGAACATGACTTAGCGACTAAACGGCAACAACAACGAAGGCTGTTGCCAAGATAACATCCTCACAATGAAATCACATAGCCTATTGCAGCATCTCTTCATGGAATTAATAATTCCTTGGAGATATTCAGGACACTTTACCCAGTTTTAGAATATGGTTTTCATGTGTACATCCACACACACACACACACATACACACTCATACAGTTTTAAAGGAGTAATAATACATTATTCAGCAATTTGCTGAAATCACATACAATATAGTTGACAGCTATCTTTATGAAAATATAGCTCTACTGAACATCAATACTGTTTTACAATTAGCAAAACAATTATGCTATGAACATATTCTATTGGGGCTTCCTTGGTGGCTCAGATGGCAAAGAACCTGGCTGTGATGCAGGAGACCTGGGTTTGATCTCCGGGTCAGGAAGACTTCCTGGAGAAGGAAATGGCTGCCCACTCTAGTATTCTTGCATGAACATACTCCATTACACATAAAAAATAAATTTCTAGTAGAGAATTGATGGGACTTTGTTTAGTATTTTAATTCTTTATTTCAAAACTATTCTCAAATTCACCCTCTGTTTCTCTTTCTAGGATATTAACTGCTATTAGCTGCTTCCAATGGTGGTCTTATTCCAGAAATGCATTTTTATTTGGTTAATTATAATCATTTAGCTGTCTATGTATCTGTTTAACGGAGAGATATCCTGGATTGAAGGAAATATAAGATCAAATTTCAAATACCCAGGGGAAATTGAATTAGATGAACATCTTCTATTCTCAAGACTTCCCTGTTGGCTCAGATGGTAAAGCATCTGTCTACAATGCAGGAGACCTGGGTTCGATCCCTGGGTCAGGAAGATCCTGTAGAGAAGAAAATGGCGGCACACTCCAGTACTATTGCCTGGAAAATCCCATGGATGGAGGAGCCTGGTAGGCTACAGTCCATGGGGTCACAAAGAGTCAGACATGACTGAGTGACTTCACTTTCACTTCTATTCTCAAGGACCAGAGTAGAAATCACGAGTACATTCACCTGTCTTCTCAGATGGGGAGGGTGACAGTTGTGATATGTTGTGATATGTTATGATATGTTGTAACCAGTCCTTTTGCTAAGTATTCATCACACAGGGACTTCTTTTTGAAGATCTCTTTGGTTTTATTCATCAATTTTTGACTAGGGCCATCTAGCAACTAGAAGGGCCCTGTAAGAGGTTACACAAAATGGAAAGGTTTTATAGGAGGAAGAGTGGGGTCCAGGAGCAATTAGCAAGAGAGAAGAAGGGATTATTTTTAGGCCAGGACATCTTTTGGGGGATTTGGACCCTGAGGAGACTCACTGCAGGATATTCATAAGGTAAAGTGGGATGGGCTCTCCCAGCCTAGTAGTATTGTGTTCTAGCCTGCTTTTTGGTTTCAGTTTGATTGATTTGTTCTACTAGTTAGAACAACGATTCTTGACATTTTCTGCCTGTTAAAACCACTTGGGGGAACTTTCAAAAAGTATTGACAGGGTCCACATCCCAAACAAATTAAGCTAGATTTCTTGTGGGTGGGGCATAATGTCATTGTGTGTTTGTGAGTAAAACTGTATCCTTGAGAGGCCGCTTAACTTTGTTCAGGCCAGACTTTATCACTCTTCAACTGTTTCAAAAATGCACCCCAGTGATCATAACAGACTGAGACCAAGAGTCAGTTTATGTTTGTATGTACTGCTAAAAAGAAAGCTGTGTGTGCTCAGTCGCTCAGTCATATTCAAATCTTTGTGACCCCACAGGCTGTAGCCTGCCAGGCTCCTCTGTCCATGGGATTTTCCAGGCAAGAATACTGGAGTGGGTTGCCATTTCCTCCTCCACTGAGCCACCTGGGAAGTCCCCCAAGAGAAAGCTACAGGCCCAAAATGGTCTCACCTGTGCTAAAGCCCATGATACTAAACATGGGGTCTTAGTTATTTTTCATGAGGATGCTCTAGGGAGAACAGACTGTCCCTCAGTAGATAATGGGAAAGCTTAGAGAGCTAAGCCATTTTAAGCTGTGAAGCTGAAAGGCGCTAAAGTGGCTTTAAAACCCATGCTTGTCTGACTCAAATGCTAGTATCTTCTAAAAATCATCTTTTGCGGTAGCAGGTGTTCCAAAAGCAAACTTTCTAAGTCTACATGTTACTTCTCACTTTCTTTGTGGGCATGCAATTCTCACAGGTACAATATTGACATCTTTTCTTGATATTCACTTTTGATCAAGAGAATTACAAATATCGTGTGTGAGTGAATACCTCCTCTCTCCTTTTAAAGATTGCTAGAACCATGACAGGGTCTGAGCCTAAGCCCAGAGAGTAGGTTAATGTGAAAATGGGGTCCTTTTGGTATTTGAAGTTAGAAGGTATTTCCTAAATCCTTTCTTCTCCTCCAAGAGACTGACTTACAAAATTCAGTTATATTGGTGTGTGGGTTGAGTTAAGGTCCTTTCTCTTCTCATGACTGTCTTAGGGGAACCTCAGAAAATACTTCAGTTGCTGAGCTGAGCTGAACTTGCAGTAAAAACATCAAGATGCCTAGAAGAGGTTGTTCCTCTCCTAGATAGATAGATAGTCATGATAGGTAGTCATGGATGTTAGATTACAGGTGCTCAGAGAGAAAGAGTGTCTCACAGAAGATTTTGTCTGAGTCTGATCTAGACCCTGGTAATTCCTTGGTATCCCTGAGCCAGAGTGTTGGAGAGAATATTTTTCTTACACTAACTTGAGCTCAAAGAAGGCTGAGTGCTGAAAAATTGATGCTTTCAAACTTTGGTGCTGTAGAAGACACTTGAGATTCCTTTGGACAGCAAGGAGATCAAACTAGTCAATCCTAAAGGATAACAATCCTGAATATTCATTGGAAGGACTGATGCTGAAGCTGAAGCTCCAATACTTTGGCCATCCTATGCAAAGAGCTGACTTATTGGAAAAGACCCTGATGCTGGAAAGATTGAAAGCAGGAGGAGAAGGGAATGACAGAGGATGAGATGGTTGAATGTCATCACTGACTCAATGGACATGTTTGAATAAACTCTGGGAGATAATGGACAGGGAATCCTGGCATGCTGCAGTCCATGGGGTGGCAAAGAGTCAGACAAGACTAAGAGACTGAACAACAACAACAGAGTTGAGTTACTCTCTTGGCTTCTAATAGGACTGAAAAGAAGATAATAGAAGAAGTCTGTGGATTTGCTGTTGTTTCCTCTTCCTAACCACCTAGGAGGTATGTCTTCAGCTTTCCTGATCCCAGATGGGCTTCCCAGGTGGGCTTCCCAGGTAGTGCTAGTGATAAAGAATCGGCCTGCCAATGTAGGAGATACAAGGGATGCAGATTCAATCCCTGGGTCAGGAAGAACCCCTAGTGTAAGAAATGGCACCCCACTCCAGTATTCTTGCCTGGAAAATTTCTTGGGCAGAGGGCCCTGGTGAGCTACCATCAGTGGGGCTGCAAAGAGTCAGACACGACTGAGCACACACACACCCTACTATCCGGCACCCAGATAAGCAACTATCAATAATGGTCTCCTTAACTTTCCCTTCATATTTCCAGTTATATAATTTTCACTCAACATTTATGTGTTAAATTACTTGTGGGATTATTGATCAATACTTGTTTGGGAAAAGAACAGCAGTAGTGTTTATTTCTCACCACTAATTGCTGATGCTGTTGAGGATTTCTTTCTTATGGAGGTTTTTCTTCATAGTCATTGACTGTTGGAGAAAGCACCTCCATGCTTTCGCAATGTTTTCCTTCTGCAAGGAAAATAAATTCTTCAAGTTCTTCGCTCAAGTTGAGAACTAAGTTATCCTATAAAACCACTGTTATCTGGTAAAATACTTGAGAGGAATATATTCAAACTTTAACCCTCTATTTCTCCATTTAAGAGAAATGGCTGGCAGTTCAGAGACTAAACTCCAGAAGCTGCTCAGCCTATTGTGTGTTAAACTCTGAGATCTCTCTCTCTCTTTTTTTTTTTTTTAAGGAACATGTCACAGGGGACAATTACCTGGAAAGAATGATATAGTCATGGAAATTCTTCTGGAGGGTTAGGTTTGGGGATTGGCAGAGGGGTGTACAGCACTCTGACTTCTGAGGTGGTGCTCAGTGTTCTGACAAAGCCTCTGGAAGGAAGAGGGAGGTGCTGAGGGAGGGACTGTGGGCAAGAAATGAGTCATGGAGATAGTAAAGCTGTTCACACTGCCTGAGAGATGTCTTTGATTGACAGCTGAAGAAAATGTACGCCACAGAAACCAGCTCAAGTAAAGAATTTGCTGTTTAAAAGGGACAGAGTATGGAAATGGGGATCTTGAAGAGGCAGATTGGTAACCAAAAGTTCTAGTGGTGTCTTTAGAAGTTTGGACAAGAAACTAAGATCCAGATTGCAAATAACATTAATACATTTACATATATTATGAATGTTATTCTCACAGAGATAACATTTGTGAGGAATGTGTAAAGTTAAGCTATATCTAATGTTATAAAAATATATAAGTACCATTTATTTAAACATAAAACCTGAGCTAATTATAAAGAAGTATAATTAATTTCTTTGGAAATTTAGGGAAGAAATGACAAACCACATTGGTCAAGAGAAAGGAATGCAGTTGAATTTTAGATTAACAGGGATGTGACTATGTATCGTTAACATGAAAGTTTAAACAAAAGTTGTTAGTGTACATTGTGAAAACAATAAAAAATAGAAAAGAAATACCAAATGTCAGAAGAATACAATACCATCTTGAGTTCAATTAGTTGATGCTATTTGTGTTAAATTAACCAATATTGTCATCTGATTTTAAAGACAGGTAAAGTTTAGTTGTAAGAACTGAAATCAAGCTTGAGATAGGTCTTATTTTGAGATTCATAGACAGCAGGATTCTCAGGGCTGATTCTATATAATTGACTTGATTGGCATTAAACAACCTGAATGAGCCCAAAAAAGGAGGATGCCTGTGAGATCATTCAATGCAGAAATGCAGAGACTCACGTTCCCTGTAGGTTATTGTGATGCAGTTTGACCTGACCTGAGACCAGAGCCATGCTCTTGGGGCTCAGATGAGATGGCTAGAAGACACACATGAAGATAAGAGAAGACCACACATATAATGTGGATACTAGTACATGGCTGAATACTGCAGGATTGAAAATACAACTCAGTCTTTCCACTAGTTCTTTTTTTAAAACTTAAGTTTTATTTTATAAGGAAATGGTAACCCACTTCAGTATTCTTGCCTGGAAAATGCCATGAACAGAGGAATCTGGCAGGCTACAGTTCATGGGGTCACAGAGTTAGACACAACTGAGCAAGTGAGCACAGCACAGCACATAGTTGATTTACAATATCGTTTTAGTTTCAGGTGTGCAGGAAAGTGATTCAATTATGCATATGTAAATACCCATTCTTTTCCGGATTCTTTTCCCATATGGTGGCTCAGATGGTAAAGAATCTGCCTGCAATGTGGGAGACCTGGGTTCAATCCCTGGGTTGGGAAGATCCCCTAGAGAAGGGAATGGCAATCCACTCCAGTATTCTTGTCTGGAGAATTCCATGGAGAGAGGATAGGGTCGCAAAGGGTTGAGCACGACTGAAGTGACTTAGCATGCACGCACAGTGTGTTCTTTACATGACTTTATTTCACCTGGATCTTCATGATTGACACGAGTGATCATCTGCATTCAGGTCTAGTCAGAACATGATGATTACTTGTTGAACCTCTTATGTATGCCATGTTTTCCTACTTCTTTCATTTCGTATTTTATATATGATTTCAAAAGATGTTTTTAACTTTAGAGCCTAAAATTTGCCTGCAAAACTTTAAAATATACTCAGAATACTCTATACCCTAGAGAAGGAAAGGGCAATCCACTCTAGTATTCTTACCTGGAGAATCCCAAGGACAGAGGAGTCTGGTGTGCTACAGTCCATGCAGTCAAAAAGAGCCAGACACGACTAAAGCGACTTACCACCACAACCGCAAAAATATACTATGATGAATTTCTTTAACTATGTCAAACATCAATGTATAGGAATAGTTTACAACCTGGAAATATCTTTTGACTGTATGGTTTAGGAAATTTCTATAGCATCACGCTGAAATCCATCCCTGTGTGTTAGAGAGGTTTGAACTCACATTTATCAGTCATGAGAAAGTCCTTTGTTACACGGTAACTTCTTTCCCTCGTCACTGGGTAATAAACTTCAGCCACTCTAGTTACAGGGACCACAGGCTGGTTTGGTATTATGTGTGTTTGCGTGTGGGTGTAAAAGTGGGGCCACTGATGTTAGTTTTCTTTTCTAGTAATTTTCACAGCAGCATGAAATCCACTATCTATTATTTCCAAATCTCCTGGCTAGGAGGAGGTGACTTTGCTTGGTTATTATTTATTTCTCAACCTCCCAACGAGTCACAGTTAGGGCATAAAATCTATAAGAAAGTTTCCAGTTAACAGCTTTGTCTGCTTTTACCAAACTCTTCTGTCTTTATGTGCTCCATCCCTATTAGTTTTTTGAGTCCTTGTGAATCTTCAGGATATTGATTTCAAATATGTGAATGGGGCCATTGACCCAGACATCACCATGGGAGGATTTTGATGAGGTAATCTCGCTGTGAAAATGTCTTTCTTTAGTTGTCTTCCAGTGTAACTTGGTGGAGCATTTATATGAATGATATGAATAAACTTACCAATGAGCAGAACTACCTTCCATGAGAAAGGGGGTGAATTTTGCAGTGGGTCAATTTGCTTTCCAGCAATCACGCTGTTCAAAGACCTGCCTCAAGACCTCTTTGCTTTGCTGGCACATCTTCCTTCAACATCATTTTCTGAGTCCTGACTGATGGCTGGGAGGATGCAGGTGGCAATTTTAAAAATACATTTGTGTGGGTGTGGGTGCTCAGTTATGTCCAACTCTTTGTGACCCCATGGGCTGCAGCCCACCAGGCTCCTCTGTCCATGGGATTTCCCATGCAAGAATACTGGAGTGGGTTGCCATTTCTTCCTCCAGGGGATCTTCCCAACCCAGGGATTGAACTCACGTTTCCTGTGTCTCCTGCATTGGCAGGCAGATTCTTTACACTTTGTGTCACCTGGGAAGTCCCTTAAAATACATGTAAGATGACAAAACCCACCTGCTGCCTACTGAGGGTGACTGGTGTGGAGGGAAGTTGAGGCTCTCACACCACGCTGCAGCTCAGCATTGCTGAGCATGATCTGAGCCTGCTCATCCAGGCTCCTTCATAAGCCCAGGCAAAGAGGAGGTGGCAAGGAAGCAGGGTTAATTTATCTTCTTAACCTTGTCATTGAGTTGGCCAAAAAGTTCATTTGGGTTTTCCATAATATCTTAGGGAAAAACCTGAACAAACATTTTGGCCAACCCTACACAACGCAAAACAATATGCCACCAGCAGCACTGTGTTTGTCACAGATGAGGCTGTCAGGAAGCTCATAAGCTTGTGGACAGAGGACAGATTCTCATTGTCTGGCAGCTGCAGGCCCCTGTGGAAATGAAGCCCTGTAACAGCCTAAGGCATCCCTATAGGAACCCTGGGTATACAATGGAAAATCAGCCCTTACCCTCAAGCTAGGCTCATCAGGGGGTGGAGCCAGTGCAAAGATGACCCACCATACTAACCTGATGAGTCAGGGGAGACAGCCCAGACAGTCAGAGTACACAGGAGGGAGGAGAGTGTGTGGATCAAAGGGCACTCTTCTCGCTGTTCTTGCTGGACAAGAGTCACACCTGGAAGACAAGAATCAGGAGCAGATGATCAGACCCCTGGTCATGCCATCTCCTCTGTGATTCCTGAAGTGAGGACACTTCATGTAGGAATGGACTTAGCCCACCTCTAAGTTTGCTTACAGCTTCTAAAGATCTATAAATAAGTGCCAAATAAAGTGGGAAAGTCTTTGGTATTTAGAATGTTCAATGCATTCTGATTTTGCTCTTTATCTCAACGGCCCTACAATGGTGAAGCCCCCCACCACACACCCTGGGCAAAGCCTGTCAAGTCATGTTCCTGAAGCAATGCCGTGCCCTCATCCTGAGCACACCTGCTCCCAATCATCCCTTGTAGCCTCATCAGAACATTTCCAAATATGCAGTAATTTTGAAAAAACCCATATACCTATCACTTTGATCCTACTGCTAACATTTTACTATATGTACTTTGCCCTATTCAAATATTCATTTTTCTATTCATCACAGCATCTTACTTTTGATGCCTTTAAAAGTAAATTGCAAACATATATTTACATGTCCTTCTAAAGATTTCAACACACATATAATCAACCAGATTTCAGTATTTGCTTATGAATTTTCTTTTAATAGAAAATCTATATTTTGCCTTTAACCCCTGTGTCTATGTCGGTCCTCTGAGAAGAAACACTAAGATGAAACAAAATGTGTAAGAGATACTGGGAGAATGTCTGTGAAGGAAGGACGAGAGGAGGCAAGGAGAGACACCAAACCCTAGTGGAAGTCTGGCACTAGGAAAGGGAAAGGAAGGAAGGGTGATTGTAAAACTCTCAAAGTCCACTTCAGTTCTGGGAAATTTTTTGCTGGGCCAATGGGGAGTCATGAAGCCAAAGACACATTGTAGGAGGTCTGCATGGGACAGGAATGGGCATGCATTAGCGCCTCACTGCTGAGTCATGGGTCATGAGCAGCCTGCAGAAATGTGGTCTCTATGCATCTAGTAGGTTGCTTATGACATTTTAAGTTTGAATTTTCCAAGTAATAGATATACATAATCTTTCCCATTCTTCTATAGGGAGAAGACTCTTGAGAGTCCCTTAGACAGCAAGGAGATCAAACCAGTCAATCCTAAAGGAAATCAACACTGAATATTCACTGGAAGGACTGATGCTGAAGCTGAAGCCCCAGTACTTTGGCTACCTGATGTGAAGAGCCGACTCACTGGCAAAGACCATGATACTGGGAAAGATTAAAGGCATGAGGAGAAGGGGACAACAGAGGATGAAATGATTGAATGGTATCATCAACTCAATGGACTTGAGTCTGAACAATCTCTAGAAGATGGTGAAGGACAAAGAATCCTGGCGTGCTGCAGTCCATGGGGTCACAAAGAGTCAGACATGACTGAGCAAGTGAACAACAAAATATAGTGCTTGCCTGGAACAGCCTAGGCAGCATAAGGGAAAACTTGGGGAGTGTGTCCTGTTCATGAACAAAATTGTGGACACTTTTCGACTCCACACAATTTTATATTGATTGCCTTTGACTCTCAAGTTATCACAGCTTGAATGTCCCAAATAACGTTTAATTAGCATCCAACACTTTTCCATCCTAAGATCTTTCACAATGATAGTTAAATAGTGACTGGCACTCATTGAGTTGTGGTTATCTTCATGGCTAGAATGGAAGTTCCACATGGGTAGGGCCATTTCATTCTGGTTTATCATCACATTTTCAAGATCAATACAAGATTGGATACAGAGTAGGGGGTCTGTACATATTTGTTGAATGAATGAATGAAATTGAGTGATAATATCTAAATGATGGGATTAAACAGTTTGATGAATCGAAGAGTACAGAAACACAATGACTTCTTTTTTAAAAAAATATTTTATATTAGAGTTTAGTTGATTAACAATCTTGTGTTAGTTTCAGGTGTACAACAAAGTGATTCAGTTATATATATACATATACCTATTTTTTTCCAGATTCTTTTCCCATTTAGGTTCACAATGACTGTGATCAGCCCACTTTTGTTTGGAGAATTTCTTGGCAAAGTATTGAGTTCACGGAGCATGAAGTAGCAATAAATAAATGGCCGGTGCTATCACTGTTGACCAAATACAACTGTGGTGGCTCCGCAATGTGTGAATGGATTATTGCAGGGCCTTCCTGTGGAGAAGTAATAGGAGCCAAGAATTGGGAATAGACAAATGGATCGGTCCCTGGTCCCTTCACTGACTGTGTGAGTGTTCTTGCTGGATTCCTTAACCCTCAGGCTTTGGCTTAGCCATCTGTGAAATGGGATAACAGCAGTCTTCGTGTTACAGTGTATAGTGATATTTGGGAGACTCAGGATGGTGAGTGCATAAGGAGGGGTTCACCTGTGTAAACTGAGCTTCAAGTTATTTTTGGAAGATGATTCCAGAGATATTGAAGAGCTATTGTGTCTGGGAGGGGCCTGGAATTTGCAATTACAGGTATAATTCAAAATACACACAGGAAACACCAAATTTGTTTGATTCCATTAGTTGTCTAACTCTTTTTTAAAAATTTCCAAAACTATATATTTTTTCATAAAAATCTAGAATACATGACTAAAGTCAATATTCTTGACATAAGTTTCATCAGATTCTTCCAGAGGACCAATTGTCACACATTTTAATGTTTAAAACCACTCAGTGCTTTTGAGTCACCAGAATGTTCTTTTTCACGCTTGAACAAAACTTCATCAAATTTCTCTCAAGTGCTTTAAGAAGCTTACAATCTAAGGACTAGATTCATGTTTTCATTCTAGATTCCCCTCCCATAATTGACTCAAAACCTTAATTTTGTGTGTCAAATTGTAGTGGTTGTTTTAGAGGTAAAATTTGCAGTGTCAGTCCCAATCTTTTAAGATGATGCACCTGTTTATGCTTTTAAATAGGCTACCAGTTCAGTTCAGTTCAATCGCTCAGTCATGTCCGACTCTTTGCGACCCCATGAATCGCAGCACGCCAGGCCTCCCTGTCCATCACCAACTCCCGGAGTCCACCCAAACCCATGTCCATCGAGTAGGTGATGCCATCCAACCATCTCTTCCTCTGTTGTCCCTTTCTTCTCCTGCCCTCAATCTTTCTCAGCATCAGGGTCTTTCCAATGAGTCAGGTCTTCCATCAGATGGCCAAAGTTTTGGAGTCTCAGCTTCAACATCAGTCCTTCCAATGAACACCCAGGACTGATCTCTTTTAGGATGGACTGGTTGGATCTCCTTGCAGTCCAAGGGACTCTCAAGAGTCTTCTCCAACACCACTGTTCAAAAGCATCAATTCTTGTGCACTCTGCTTTCTTTATAGTCCAACTCTCACATCCATACATGACCATTGGAGAAACCATAGCCTTGACTAGATGGACCTTTGTTGGCAAAGTAATGTCTCTGTTTTTAATATGCTGTCTAAGCTGGTCATAACTTCCCTTCCAATATTAAGGACTCATATTAATGTATAGTTTTTGAAAGTCTCAGACATCTATTATTCACATCTATTTTTAGAAACTAAAAATTAAGCCATAGTCTGTATTTAATTCAACAGGTAGTTTTTTCCAATATTTTTTGTTGCAACTATCTGACATCCTAAAGAGAGCATAGTACTCTATATTGAATTATAACAGCTGTAGAGAAGGGAATGGACACAAACATGCAGTTTGTATGTGTTTTTTTAAGGGTTAGAAATGAACAACATAAATATTAAGGAAGGATTCCCAAATATCTGAATAAAATGGCAATAAAGATCGGTGTGAAACATTGCTCAAAAACATTTCTAGAGAATATGAAATTGACACCCATATATGTATTATTGTTCAAATCAATTCTGGCTTTCTTTTTAGTGTTATTTTCTAAGTATTAATAGTTGCCTTTTCCCAGTGATGGATTAAAGTCATAGTGTGACTTTGAATAAACTTGTTATTTCTATAAATTAATAAATCTATGCATTAGGCAATTGACTAAATAATTCTAAGTCAGAGCTAAAGAGAGGAAAATAAATGCTATGAAGCATCATTTATAAATTGTCAAATATATGAAACTAATACTTTTTGATAAGACATGCTCTAAGAACAATCAGGACATTTGCAAGGGTCCCTGAGGAGTTGACTCCATACTACTCTTGCATGCAGGTTGTCAAGAGAACCGTACATTTAAAGGAAAGCAGTTTCAACTTCAAAAAAGGGCTTATTTATTTATTATGAGAATTTGTGTGACCTGAGGGGCACAAATGTCCTCACACTCCTATGAGGGGTGATGATGGCAGATCATTTCCTTGAATTGAAACTAGCATGGAGGAAAATTGAAACTAGCATGTACCCCATGGCCACTGGGGTACATGCAGGGGCAAATCAGAATTCAGGAAGCCTCTTCAAATGTGAAAATAGAGGTTGTGCAAGCAATAAATGTGATTGTGAGACAGAGGGAAAAAACCTGGAGGATAGAGAGAACATGTTGACATTTAAGTTAAGAGAAATCTATAATAGTTCTTGAAATTATTAATAAAATTGCAGATGCTTCTGAGTTGGCAGATGAATGAAAGAAAGAAGCTGTACCTTTACAATGCAAGTGCTTGGCGCCCACTTCAATTCTACAGTTTTTGCTTGCCTCAAAAGTGATGGATTTTATATTCTTTTTCCTAATGCATATAACCTCAGAAAACAACAGAGTGTTCATTTTGTTTTGTTTTGTTCTGTTTATTTAACTTCCAGAACAAAAACGAAATTCAACTGTGTATATTAGGCACATATGTTCTAGCTATATCTTGACTTGGAACCTCTATATATTTTCCCCATGGCTTCTGTTTTATAGCTGTCTCTGCATAACTCAATTTTCTCTGAGGCACATACATTTGTTTTAATTTTCTGTCCTGGCCTGTGTATAAAATTTTAATCTTCAATAAAAGGTTCTTATCCTCAAAAGGTAGATTTCACTGTGGTGAAGTGGTACAATATTTCTCAAAGCGAGGGAAAGTCTGAGGTAGAGCTGCTAACTGTGTTTTAATTTCCGTGTTCGTTCGTTATTGCTGCATAATAAATTACCCCCAAATTTAGTGGCTTAAAGCAATAAGCATTGATTAGCTCACGGTTCTGCAGGTCAGGAATCTGGGCATGTCTTAACTGAATGCCTTAGGCTCAGGGACACAAGTGCTTCAGTCAAGATGTTGGCCGTGTTGTGAAACAATGGAAACAGTGACAGACTTTATTTTCTTGGGCTCCATAATCACTGTACATGGTGGCTGCAGCCATGAAATTAAAAGATGCTTTCTCCTTGGGAGAAAAGCTATGACAAACCTAGACAGCATATTAAAAAGCAGAGACATTACTTAGCTGACAAAGGTCTATATAGTGAAAGATATGGTTTTTCCAGTAGTCAGGTATGGATATGAGAGTTGGACCATAAAGAAGGCTGAACACTGAAGAATTGATGCTTTTGAACTGTGGTATTGGAGAAGACTCTTGAGAGTCCCTTGGATTGCAAAGAGATCAAACCAGTCAATCCTAAAGGAAATCAATCCTGAATATTCACTGGAAGGACTAATGCTGAAGCTGAAGCTCCAATACTTTGGCCACCTGATGTGAAGCACTAACTCATTAGAAAAGACCCTGATGCTGGGAAAGATTGAAGGCAGGAGAAGAAGGGGATGACAGAGGACAAGATGGTTGGATGGCATCACCAACTTGATGGACATGAGTTTGAGCAAACTCCGGGAGATGGTGATGGACAGGGAAGTCTGGTGTGCTGCAGTCCATGAGTTCACAAATAGTCGGACATGATTGAGGGACTGAACAACAGCAACAAAAGAAAGAGTAAAATAAAAGCTTATCGGTCCATCATGTCTGTTTGTTTTTTTTATGCTTGGTTTTGTGTGTGTTTTTGCTTATTTTTTGTTCAGAAGGAAATTGGTTCTATTTCTTAACTACTTCCACATTCACATTAGCTAGAAAACCATCCACATATCTTTAAATTATATATTTTGTCCTTTCTATGGACGGTTAAGCACATACAGTTTTGGCTGAAAGACAGTGTGGAAAATTGGGCTTCTATAGATTATTTTTATTTGGGCTTCCCTGGTGGCTCAGACAGAAAAATTTAAAACTATACTATAAAGAGAGAATAAGATAAATCTTATTACATTTTCCCCACAACAATCATTTTTGTGCTAGCAAATTTAGAGAAAGATTTGAGATTTGAAGTTGGAAGACCCAAGTCTAAACCTTGGTTCTCACACTTCTTACATAACTGTCTTTGAACAAGACATATTCAACTCAGTCAGGGTTCATTTGCCATAATGCCTGTCCAAAACTCAAAGTATAAAATTAGAGAATAACTGTGGCTGACCCAAAAGATGAAATCACCTTAACTACAGACTATATTTGAAAAAACATGATTTCTTAATATGAACAAGAGAAACTGTCTCCAGCAACACAAGAAAGTAATTGTAATGCTATTAGACAACTCACAAGGTCAATGGGAAGGCTAGGGATGAGGTGTAGGAAAAAGGCAGGAACCAGGAACACTGAGTTTCTGGGACCACAGCCAAGGTCATCCTTTCCATGGACAACCTAATTATATAGTAAGCTAGGCATGGGGTGCAACAGGGGGCACTGTACTAGTCTTGCTGCCTGCTGGACATGTAACCCCCATGCCCCTGACCCCTGTATGAATTCTATAAAATTTTTTTTTTGGTTTTACTTTGGAGCATAATTTATTAACAATGCTGTGTTAGCTTTAGGTGTACAACCAGGTGATTCAGTTATACATATACACTCTTTTTCAAATTCTTTCCCTGTTAAGTTATTTCAGAATATTGAGCAGAGTTCCCTGTGTTATACAGTAGGTCCTTGTCGGTTATCTATTTTAAATATAATAGTGTGCATACCCACGCTGGTAACCGTAAGTTCATTCTCTAAGTCTATGAGTCTGTTTCTGTTTTGTAAATAAGTTCATTTTTATTATTATTTTTTTTAATTCCACATGTAAGTGATATCATGTGATATTTGTCTTCCTCTTTCTTTCTTAGTTCATTGAGTGTGACAATCTCCATGTCCATCCAAGTTGCTGCAAATGGCATTATTTAATTCTTTTTAATGACTGAATAATATTTCATTGTATATATGTCCCACATCTTCTTTATCCATTCCTCTCTTGATGGACATTTAGGTTGCTTCCAGGTCTTGGCTATTGTAGACAGCGCTACAGTGAACACTGAGGTCCATGTGTCCTTCCAAACCATGTCTTTCTCTGGCTATATGCCCAGGAGTGGGATTGCCAGCTCATATGGTAGCTCTATTTTTAATTTGTTAAAGGAAACTCCATAGTGTTCCCTATAATGGCTGCACCAATTTCATTCCCACCACCAGTGTAGGAGGGCTCCCTTTCCACTACACCCTCTCCAGTGTTAACTGTTTGTAGATTTTTTGATGATGGCCATATTGACTGGTGTGAGATGATATCTCATTGTAGTTTTGATTTGCATTTCTCTAAAAATTATTAGCAATGTTGAGCATCTTTTTATGTGACCTGCATGAATTCTAAGTGATCTGAGATCTTCTTGCTTCAGAAGCATCCAATTGACAGAGCTCAGGGGTCAGGAGTCAGGAAGAGCTCAGGTCTCCTTTTGGGGTTCCAGGGTTCACACAGCTTTGGGGTCAGTGAGCAAAGGAGGGCAGCTCAGATACCTCACAGCAAGAAAACATAAAATTCTACCCCATTAACCAGGAAAAAAAATAAGGAGCGATGTTTATTTCTTTTAATATTTATTTTTCTGGTTGTGTCATGTCTTAGTTGCAGTATGTGGGATCTAGTTCCCTTACCAGGGATCAAACCTGGGCCCGCTGCATTGGGAGTGTGAAGTCTTAGCCACTGGAGCACTAGAGAAGTCCCAGGAGCAACACTTTAAATCTAGATAAATTATAAAAAGAACATAGTTTAGTTAACAGTCTTCATATGCCTGAAAGATGTATAAATGGAGAGATCTTGTTAGTACAGAAAAAAAAAAGAGTCTAAAGGTGCCCTTGAAGGTGCTTTGAGACCACTGGTAAAAACTACCCAAACCATCCCCTCCATCTGTGTCTGTGCCCGCCAAGCAAGCTTGCAAGGATAACACAGTGTCTAAATCAGACTTGTACACTGTGAAGGATTATGGTGATGGAGTAACTGAAGTGCCCAATGGTCTTTGTCTTACTTTTCACTGAAAATGGCTAAGTTGGATTTCTGTGGGTGGAGTTAATTAATACGGTCTCCTGAATCTGACAGGATGCAGGCACTAAATTTTAAAATAATTAGAAATGCCTGCAGTAACTCCAAAGGAGCTGGGATATTTGGACTTGAAAAAATAGGGCAGAGAAGAAATTATATGTTTATTCCAAACTGTCTACCAAAAAGTTAACAAATTAGATGATAATAAAAACTTGGGCTTAGTTTCATGCAAAATCAGTTCAGTTCAGTTCAGTCACTCAGTCGTGTCCGACTCTCTGCGACCCCATGAATTGCAGCACGCCAGGCCTCTCTGTCCATCACCAACTCCCGGAGTCTACCCAAACCCATGTTCATCGAGTCGGTGATGCCATCCAATCATCTCATCCTCTGTCGTCCCCTTCTCCTCCCGCCCCCAATCCTACCCAGCATTAGGGTCTTTTCCAATGAGTCAACCCTTAGCATGAGGTGGCCAAAGTATTGGAGCTTCAGCTTCAACATCAGACCTTCCAATGAACACCCAGGATTGATCTCTTTTAGGATGGGTTGATTGGATCTCCTTGCAGTCCAAGAAACTCTCAAGAGTCTTCTCCAACACCACAGTTCAAAAGCATCAATTCTGTGGCGCTCAGCTTTCTTCACCGTCCAACTCTCACATCCATACATGACCACTGGAAAAACCATAGTCTTGACTAGACGGACTTTTGTTGGCAAAGTAATATCTCTGCTTTTAAACATGCTATCTAGGTTGGCCATAACCTTCCTTCCAAGGAGTAAGCGTCTTTTAATTTCATGGCTGCAGTCACCATCAGCAGTGATTCTGGAGCCCAAAAAAGTAAAGTCTGACACTGTTTCCACTGTTTCCCCATCTATTTCCCATGGAGTGATGGGACCAGATGCCATGATCTTAGTTTTCTGAACGTTGAGCCTTAAGCCAACTTTTTCACTCTCCTCCTTCACCTTCATCAAGAGGCTCTTTAATTCTTCTTCACTTTCTGCCATAAGGGTGGTGTCATCCGCATATCTGAGGTTATTGATATTTCTCCCGGCAATCTTGATTCCAGCCTGTGTTTCTTCCAGCCCAGCGTTTCTCATCAGGTACTCTGCATATAAGTTAAATAAGCAGGGTGACAATATACAGCCTTGACGTACTCCTTTTCCTATTTGGAACCAGTCTGTTGTTCCATGTCCAGTTCTAACGGTTGCTTCCTGACCTGCATACAGGTTTATCAAGAGACAGGTCAGATGGTCTGGTATTCCCATCTCTTTCAGAATTTTCCACAGTTTATTGTGATCCACACAGTCAAAGGCTTTGGCATAGTCAATAAAGCAGAAATAGATGTTTTTCTGGAACTCTCTTGCTTTTTCGATGATCCAGCGGATATTGGCAATTTGATCTCTGGTTCCTCTGCCTTTTCTAAAACCAGCTTGAACATCTGGAAGTTCACGGTTCACGTATTGCTGAAGCCTGGCTTGGAGAATTTTGAGCATTACTTTACTAGCATGTGAGATGAGTGCAATTGTGCGGTAGTTTGAGCATTCTTTGTCGTTGCCTTTCTTTGGGATTGGAACGAAGACTGACCTCTTCCAGTCCTGTGGCCACTGCTGAGTTTTCCAAATTTGCTGGCATATCGAGTGCAGCACTTTCACAGCATCACCTTTGAGGATTTGAAATAGCTCAACTGGAATTCCATCACCTCCACTAGCTTTGTTCATAGTGATGCTTTCTAAGGCCCACTTGACTTTTTCAGACTTAAACATATTCTTTAGTTCTATCTTCAGCCCCATTCTCCCCCACCCCCATTACTACACACACAACACACACAAACTACACACACACACACGATACACAGCATACACACAAACACACACACTACACATTCCATACACACTCATCCTCTATTCCCTCCTTGACTTTTCAGACATATTTACAGTGAATTGGTTTGACCTTTCTGAACTGACCCTAGGATCCATAACTTACACTGTTTTCTGTTTACTTTGGTTGAAAGGAATCCTGTCAGTCTGTCCCCTGAGGAGAAAGAGGGCTTGTGGAGATAACGGGGCAAATGTGTCTAGCCCTGCATATACCCAGGAGCCCATACAGTTCCTGGCCCATTGGAGGTATATGTAAGGGTCTGCTCAAAAGATTACTGAGCAAATGATGTGTGTGCCTTCTTGGGGAGCCATAGCTGCCTCTTCAACTGGCTTCTCTAATAAGGTTGCAGGAGTCATTTTCCATGGGTGACACTCAGCCTTGACATAGGGGACAATTTTCCTGGAAATTGAATTTCAGGGTCTGAACAGATGACTAATTTCAGTGAGCTCATTTCATCAGCTCCTCTGTTGCCAGGGTCCTTCCTTAACTGATCCAGAGATGGCTTTTGTCTAGAAAAAATATATATATATATTTTTTACTTTTCTTTTTTTTTTTAAATAAATTTATTTATTTTAGTTGGGGGCTAATTACTTTACAATATTGTAGTAGTTTTTGCCATAAATTGACATGAATCAGCCATGGGTTTACATGAGTTCCCCTTCCTGGACCCCCCTCCCACCTCCCTCCCCATCCCATCCCTCTGGGTCATCCCATTGCCCCAGCCCTGAGCATTTGTCTCATGCATCGAACATGGAATGGTGTTCTGTTTCACATATGATAATATACATGTTTCAATGCTATTCTCCCAGAACGTCCCGCCCTCACCTTCTCCCTCAGAGTCCATAAGACTGTTCTATGTATCTGTGTCTCTTATCCTGTCTCGCATATAGGGTTATCATAACCATCTTTCAAATTCCATATATATGCATTAGTATACTGTATTGGTGTTTTTTTCTGGCTTACTTCACTCTGTATAATGGGCTCCAGTTTTATCCATCTCAATAGAACCGATTCAAATGTATTTTTTTTAATGGCTGAGTAATATTCCATTGTGTATATGTACCACAGCTTCCTTATCCATTCGTCTGCTGATGGACATCTAGGTTGCTTCCATGTCCTGGCTATTGTAAACAGTGCTGCGATGAACATTGGGGAACACGCGTCTCCTTCAATTCTGGTTTCCTCGGTGTGTACGCCCAGCAGTGGGATTGCTGAAAATATTTATAAGCTCCTCCTAGTATTAAAAAAAAAATCATCAAGGCCAGGGATTGACTGACTCTCTCTCTTTCTCTCGATATTGCTGTAATTGTTTTAGCAGATGAGCAGCTTGTCAAAAAAATCTAGACTGTTAGGCCAGATGACCTGTGTAACTAACCTAAATTCTTCCCTCCTCCTGTACCACTTTATTCCTAAGGAAGAGAAAATATTAAGACACCAGATGCAATGGTTGCATCCATCCAATGTAAAATTTATGAACTGTGATGGCCACAGGAATTGGGAGGTAGGGGACCAAGGGAAAAGAATGGCAGGAGTAACTTGGGGCAACTCCTTAACCTAGAATACAGACCTGAAACAAGACGATGGGATCACTACATGATTGAAAAAGCCCACTTAGTTATAACATTTGTCATTCTCTGTAAAAGTCATTGTATTCTTTAGACTAGTATATATTCAATCAATTAAGAAGAAGAAAAATCCAACCTTTAAAACCACAAGAAACTTTGCCCAGGATATGTTATACTGTATTTGCACCAGCAGAGTGATCAAGAGGCATGGCTGATTTTAATTAAAATACATATGTATGAAATAAATATGTATGTATTTATGCTCCTTTAGGTTGGCAAACTAAAATTTCACTGCAACTCTAGTCTTTTTAGTATTATCTGAATAATGCTGTACTAAATAAAGCATTGGAAAACTTTTGAACCTCATATTCCTTGCTTTATAAGACAATGTTTCTCAAAATAATTATTTCTAAAATATTTATGAATGTGATTTATATGCAATTAATGAGAAGTGCATTATACCTGATAGCATAAAGAAAATGTTTTCTCTTATGACTCTAGTAAAATATTTATTGTATATATTAAAAACTTGTTTGCAAAAAATTTCAGAAAAGATGACTGATATGTGGGTATATAAAATCCAGTTCAAAATTGTTTTCAAAATGCTAGACATTAAATTTAGTAAAACTGTATCAGTTAAAAACTATCTGTACCAGTTAGGTGATGTTAACTAGTTATAAATTCTGAACAGAGATCATGTATCTGATTAAATCAGAAATTTATTCCCATAACCACCTGAAAGCTAGATTCAATTAATATTCACTTTTAGGTATGTCATATATAACATCCTGTGAGTTGGCTCCTAATCACTATTTGCATAAAATTTTACAACTGCCTAGTTCTTTAATATGCTCAAAATGTTATATTGGAAAGCTAATTTTATTATTCTACACATTATTGGAAGCAAAATATATTTGACTATTTTAAATTAATGTTTTATAAAAATAGAAAAATCTGCTGCATTGGACTTTCATGATGAAATCATTGTCTTACATTATACATATTGACTAAATACTCGTTGCTTCTCAGATCAAGTCACAGTGAAATAGATCATCTTAAATCAAAGCTAATACAACCACTATTTGTCCTTGCAAAGTAAATGTAGTGCAATCAACAGAACTTAAGAAGTGTTTTTAAAAACATAACTTCAGAACAATCAGCAATACATTACAATACATTTATATTGCAATTGATTTGCACATATATATATAGGCAACGAGTGGCACTGTTAATTTATAGTTGTATTTTAAGAACATTTTACTTTGAAAAAATAGCTATAAAGCAAAAAAGACTGAGAGATTAAAAGGGACAGGAAGGAAGAAAGGAAGGAAATACGGAAGGATACATGTAAATAAAGGAAAGACTCCAGCTTTGTAAAAGAAAAAAATTCTGATTATACTAAAAAATAATCTCACTTACTCTATGGTTATCTTTTTAAATTTTTATTGGAGTATAGTTGATTTATAATGTTGTGTTATTTCAGGTGTACAGAAATATAAATCTATTACACATATACATATACCCACTCTACTTTAGATTCTTTTCCCATATTAATCTATGATTCACATTCTCCACAGTGGTAGTGGCAAAGTGTTAGTTGCTCAGTCATGTCTGACTCTTTGCAACCCCATGGACTGTAGCCCACAAGGCTCCTCTGTCCATGGAATTCTCCAGAAAAGTAATAAATTGACTTCTTTTGTATATTATATACTTACCAAATGCCAATTTTGGTGTCAAGGGATCACTTTTTGTTTCTGATGAACATGATTAATCATGAAATTTTAAAACTTTTTCTATTTTATACATGAAACAAATAAGAGTTGTTTTATCCTAAGCAAGTACTCAATAACAGAACAAACTGGAATCATGTGCCTCCTGATAATGAAGTACTGGAGCAGGACACAGCATCATTTTTTTTTTTAATGTATAACATGAATCTAGTTATAAAGAAACATCAGCCAATCACCCAATGAGGGACATTCTACAGAATGATTGGCCTGTAATCATTACTAATGGTAAGATCAAGAAAGAAAAACAAAGGCTGAGGAACTGTTCTCATTGAAAAGAAAGTAAATGGGTAATGGGGCTTCCCCAGTTGTTCAGTGGTAAAGCATCTGCCTGCCAATATAGGAGATGAGGGTTCAGTCCTTGGGCCAGGAAGATCCCCTGGTGAAGGAAATGGAAACCATTCCAGTATTCTTCTTGCCTGGAAATCCAATAGACAGAGGAGCTGGGTGGGCTACAGCCCACAGGGTTGCAAAGAGTTGGACATGACTTATTGACTAAACAACAAAAAAAGGTAATGACAATCTGATATCCTGAGTTTGGTCATGAAACAGGAAGATAAATATGTGTGAAGGGTGTTGTTGGCACAACTGATAACATTTAAATAAGGACTGTGAATTAGAGGACAGTACTGTATCCATGTTAAATATCCTGATTTTGAACATTGTGTAAGAGATTGTCCATGTACTTCAGAAATACAGAATAAAGTATTTCAGAGGAAAGGGTCCAACAATTTCAGAATTTAGAAAACAAGTAAAGAATAGCAATAATAATATAGAAAGGAGGCATTCTTTGTTTTACTCTATAAGTTTAAAACCAAATTAAAATGAAAAATAGCCAAACACTATATTTGAATTGCTTTTGCACGTGCAGGCTCAGTCATGCCCATCAGGCTCCTCTGTCCATGGGATTTTCTAAGCAAAAATACTGAAGTGGGTTACCATTTCCTACTCTGGGGTATCTTCCTGACTCAGGGATAGAGCCTGTGTCCTTCATTAGCAGTCAGATTCTTGACCACTGTACCACCTGGGAAGCCCAAGGACACCTGTTAGCCCTATTATGGCCCTATAAGTGAGATCCCTTCCCTGAGAAGAGACTTGGGAAAGCAGCTCTGTGAGCCAGGAGCCCAGAGGTTCCCCAGTGCATTTAGTTATAGCAGAGGGAAAGGACTTTACTGGGAGCCAGCACATCTGAGTTAGCTTCTTCCTTTGAATTAATTTATGCGGTGATACCAAATAACGAATGACTCAGATTTTAAATGTCAGGCTAATATAGTTTGACAAGACAGTTGTCGCTTCCTAAGAACCAACTTCTTCTTCCCCTGTACCTCACTTATTGATTCTTAGACATTTATTTCTGAGAACTAAAACTCGTTCCAAATTGGGAAAGGAGTTAAGGCTGTATACTGTCACCTTGCTTATTTAACTTATATGCAGAATACGTCATGGGAAATGCTAGACTGGATGAAGCACAAACTGGAATCAAAATTGCTGGGAGAAATATCAATGACCTCAGATACGCAGATGACACCAGCCTTACAGCAGAAAGTGAAGAGGAACTGAAGAGCCTCTTGATGAAAGTAAAAAAAGAGAGTGAAAAACCTGGCTTAAAACTCAACATTCAAAAAACAAAAATCATGGCATCCGGTTCCATCACTCTACGGCAAATAGATGGAGAAACAATGGAAACTGTAACAGACATATTCTTGGGCTCCAAAATCACTGCAGATGGTGACTGTAGCCATGAAATTAAAAGACGCTTGCTCCTTGGAAGAAAAGCTATGACCAACCTAGACAGCATATTAAAAAGCAGAGACATCACTTTGCTGACAAAGGTCTGTATAGTCAAACCTGTGGTTTTTCCAGCAGTCATGTATGGATGTGAGAGTTGGACTGTAAAGCGAGCTGAGTCCCCAAGAATTGATGCTTTTGAACTGTGGTGTTGGAGAAGACTCTTTAGAGTCCCCTGGACTGCAAGGAGATCCAACGAGTCCATCCTAAAGGAAATCAGTCCTGAATATTCATTGGAAGGACTGATGCTGAAGCTGAAACTCCAATACTTTGGCCACCTGATGCGAAGAACTGACTCCTTGGAAAAGACCCTGATGTAGGGCAAGATTAAAGGCAGGAGGAGAAGGGTCGACAGAAGATGAGATTGTTGGTTGGCATTACCAACTTGATGGACATGAGTTTGAGCAAGCTCCCAGAGATGGTGATGGACAGGGAAGCCTGGTGTGCTTCAGTCCATTGGGTCTCAAAGAGTCGGACACTACTGAGCAACTGAACTGACTGACTGACTGAAATCTCTTTTTAAAACACCAAATAGAAACAAGTTTTCTGATAGATCACATGTTAATGTTTTCTCATACAAGTATAATTTAAATTCAAATCAGAAAGTTGTATCATACAATTTTAATTACAAAGGTAATGCTTTAATATTGTTAGCTGTGCTAAAAGCTACCCTTTTAAAAACAGTTATTGCAAAATATTGGCTATATTCTGTATAACTGTAAGTGGGGTATAGCCATTAAAATTGTGTAAAAAAGTGATACTCTTACAAAAAGAAAGAGGCAAATCATGATTCTCATATAAATACGAAATAAACATGTGTTAAAGATTTTATTTAGCACAAGGGAGCAAGTAAAGTGTTACAAGTAGTTAAAAGAAAAATTCAAACACATATATTTGTAGACCATCAGGAATGCTAAAATGATGTACAAAATAGATGCAAAGTTGCTCAATATCCACATGATAATACTCAATCACATTTCTAGGGACCAATTTTGTTTTCTAAGGATGATAAAACTTGCTTTCCTATTAAAATTCTACAACTTGTAGAGCTGTAAAATAGATCCGACAGTGAAAGATGAAGATAACCCAAAATGTGCTAGACAGGACACCCAGTAACCTTTTTTATTTCAAAGACATCCTCAAATTTTCCTGATAGTTGCTTTAAGGTACTGCTACATCATGAAATAATTATTCCTTGAACCATTCATAGATCAGCTCTTGGCTTTGTCCAATGCAGATCTTTGTTCAAAAGAGGCAAAACAATTTTGGAAATAAAACACCTTACTCTGGAAATCTTTTCAACTCAACAGGCAAGGACAGTTTTTCTGTGTTTTCTTTATTTATTTGTATTTGTAACATTTAAAAAAATTGTGTTACCACTTAACACTAAAGAAGCTATAAAAATGTTCCTTCACTTTCATTACTGGGTATCAGTGAGGGCCCTGGCCCTGGAACCAGACTCATGCGGCTATGTCTAGCTGTATGATTGTAGTTAAATCTCTTCCCTTCTCAGAATCTCAGTTTTCCCATCTGTAAAATAGGCATAAGAACAGGACTACTTCATAGAAGTGTTATGAATGTGAAATAGTCAATATGTCTGTGAGGGAATAGGTCTAAAATTATTATTATCAACTGAATGTAAAACTAAGAGGATTTTGCATGGTCTTACCACAGTTCCCCTCCATACTCTGTTCCTGTGGACAAAGTTCCCTAGTCAAAATCCCTCCTTTCCTAACAGACAAGGTGTGATGCCTGCTTGGCCCTGAGGCCCAGGCTTCAGCTCCTTGCTAGCTCGCAGGATTATTCCAACTAGCTAGTGACATCCTCCTATAGGAACTGGGGACAGCCCACCCTCTTGATACTATAAAGCCTGCCACTCACAGCCTGGTTGTTCACTCTGTTATAGGGAAGAACTGACTCCTTGCTATATCTGTTTCTTTTACTTTAACCTTTGCTTGCCATTGCTTTTTTTCACTAAAAGGATACTGTTTATACAGAATAGCCTGCCTTTAGGAACCCTGTCCCTCTGCCTGAATATTAAACCAAAGTGCTTTTGCTCAACACCCTGTCCACCTGTGGATGGCAGGAAGGAAGAAATTTACACGTCGCCTCCCCAAGGCCTACCATTCTAGGAGGTGTTTGCAAGATTAATGGGCATTTTATTTTGCTTCTTTAGCTCCCCACATCTCTATTCTAGTAAAGAACCTGGTGTCCAGACTCCAATAAGATAGCTATCTTGAGATATTAGTCTGCCACCTTCTTGGTCAGCTGGATTTCCACATAAAGTCGTATTCCTTGCCTCAATACCTGGTCTCTCAGAATTACTGGCCTGTCCTGCGGCAAGCGGAGCAAGCTTGGACATGTTCCCAAGTACACTCCCCACGTGGTCCTGAATGGCGTGGCGTGTGCAGTGTCCTCCTCACCAAGGCTGTGCATCTGTGACTAATAAAATGCTGTCATCTGTATCTGTCTACTCTCCTGTGTTTAGCATTCTCGTAACCCTGGGACAGAAAACTCTCCCTCCACAAAGGAGTGAAGAGATTATTAAAACAGCATGGGACACACCAAGTGCTCAATAAATGATCATTTTACTAGTATCTAGAAATGTCATCGTCCCTGGTGCTGTACAATGTAGATTTTAGCCCTAATAATTACCTCATTAACACTAAATAAGTTCACTTTGAAATAACAGTAGGATGATACTTCAATATTTTAATCTTCACTCCAGCTGACTGCTGCCAAATAGTTTGAATTTTCTGAGATGCAGAAAGACTGGATATCATGGGCAATCTTCTGATATTTAAATTCCGGCAGCAAACTTAAGAATGATTAAGTTTTTAATCATAGGGCAAAGAAAACATGCTTGGGTATTCTTAGGGCCTGGAAATGTCCTGTTACAACTGAAGTACAACTTCACGTGGGGTTTCAGGTGCTACAAGGGCAAAAACAAATTTTTAAAAAATTAGTTGTTCTTGGTGCAAAAAAAGGGAAAATCAATCCTCCCACCCCCACTATTTTAGAGCATTTACTTTAGAAAACTTCTAATTGTAAATTCTTTCTCTGTCCTTCTGAGATGTATGTAAACCCTTTTAAAACTTCAACAAGCCTCTTGCTGCTTTTACACTCCGGAGTTTTTCTCAATGACCCAGAAGCCAGCTCTTTGAAATGTAATTATAAAGGAAGATTATGCCCCTAGATCGCAGTCTCAGCAGGACGGCAAGAACCTAACTGCCTGGCTGCAAGTTTTAAACTACTTCTTGTCATAAAGACGTGAGAAGTTTATTTTTCCTTTGGATAAAGGCAATTAGCTAACGAAGATGGACACCCTAATTATCAAGTGAATTTAAGATGAACTACATGTGACAAATGGTGCTGTCCAGCCCAATAACTTGAGGGCAAATTATCATCTATCTTGAGATCATGTACATAATGGGTCTTAGCTGCCCAGTTGTATGAAAGGGTTAGATTTTCTTTCATTTCTTTCACAATGTCCATTGTTGTTAGCAGATTGCCTGCGATGTGTGGTTCAATGCTTATTCAATAATACGACTGTCTTCTTTTGCTTTTGATTTTGTACCGAGGTTTTCTAGGATGACAAAAGATTGTGTTTCTAATGTTTCTCTCACAGTGCCTCCTTCCTGCACAATTTTCAATAACAGCAGTAAGCAGGGTGTTCCAAAGTAAAGCAAATGCCTCTCCATGGTCTGTATCACTTGATGGCTTACTTTTCATAGCACTGTTGTAAAATGATGTATCCCACTGAGATCTGTACACTTGTGCCTTTGACATTATTTACTTGTTTTTTGTTTCAGGTCTTTGAGCTGTTCCCTAAGCCTGATGTCACTGTAGATGGGCCAGTTGAGGAGAAGACACAGCTTGCAAGCATGGTGTCCTTCTGACCTGAAAGTGATTCTCACACATTCAGTCTTAGACAGAAATCATTGTTAAAAACATGCATTGATACATATACACTAACATATGTAAAATAGGCAGCCAGTGGGAATTTGGGAGCTTAAACCCAGTTCTCTATGACTACCTAGAGGGGTGGGGTGCGGTAGGAGAAGGGAAAGGAGGTTTGGGAGGGTGGGGACATATTTATACCTATGACAGATTCATGCTGATGTATGGCAGAAACCAACACAATATTGTAAAGCAATTATCCTCCAATTAAAAATTAATAAATTTTAAAAAACTTGCAGAATGTCTCCTCATTGACCCTCTACTCTCTTCCAATAAGCCAGGGAATCCCTTAGCCAATCACTCCCTCTGGACATGGGGGTGGCATAGGAGTTGGGGAGGAAGGTTTCCTCCTCCTTCCCTCTCTTCATGAATTTATCTCTCTTCCTGGATCCCGACATTTAACCTTCATATTTTCAAGATCCTTCCCTGTCTGGATGGTTTCATGTCCCAAAAGATCTGAAGTCTCTTCTTTTAAATATGTCAACATCTATCACAGAGTTTAAAACTCAGTGATCATGCAACTGTATGTCCTGACTTTTATCAGCCAGTTCTCAGTTGAAACAATCTGCCTTCCACAGCAGGGACAGCCACAGCTTTGTAGCATTGCCCACATTTATCCCCACATCTCTTTCTTCAGTTAAAAATACTAGACTTACTTCTTTTCCCATTCTCATCCCCCAATGATTCTTTTTATTATTAAACATCACATTCACAGATATTGTTTTCTTATTTTCCCCACTCATTCCCCAAAATAAATGTTTGCTATTGAGGCCAGAAAAAAGTCTTGGATCTTCATATTTTCTAGATTCCATAATACCATCAAATAGAAGATATAGCATAGAATATAAAACTGTTTAGTAAAAATTTAAAAATATATATATTGTTTCCAGAAGGGGCCCTCCTTCCAGGGCCTGAGAGTGGTCTCTTGTTTGATACTTGGAAATGAACTGCCCAACGAGACACACATACTGACAAAGCAAAAGACTTTATGGGAAAGGGGTTCCTGAGTGGAGAACAGCAGGATAAGGGAACCCCAGAGAACTGCTCTGTCATGTGGCTCACAGTGTTAGGTTTTACGGGAGTGTGGGGTTAGCTTCCATGTTATCTCTGGCATTCATTTTGCTTGTACCCATATTCTGTCTAATTCAGTGTCCTTCCTGGTGGCATGTGCATCTCTCAGTAAAGACTGATTCCAGTGCAAAGGTTTCTGGGATGTTGGCAGGACATATTACAGGCTGGTGTCTCCTCCCTCCTTTTGGCCACTCCTGAATTCTTCTGGCTGGTGGTAGCTTATTAGTTATGTGTTCCTTATCAGGACCTCCTGTTGTGAGATAACTTATGCAAGCGGTTGTTATCTTGCCTGGCCGTGGTAGGCAGTTTAAGTCAATGGTTCCCCAACATTACCACTTTGAAAAGTAAGCATTATTTGAAAGATGAATCCTATTTTCTGAAATAGTAAGTGATGAATTTGTATTTTATCATCAAGAAAATATGGTATTTTCTTTTACCCACAAATCAGTTAGACAAAAATCTACATTAGATATATTTCAAACCAGTCCTCATATAACTTATCCACCTCTTCATCCTGTCTGTCCCCTGGGTTGTGGCCAGTGGAGGGCAGGAACGATTCCTCATTCCACCCTGTTTACTACATACCCAGACAATGCAGGACTGCAGTTTCAACTCAGCTGGTCTGCTATAGAGTGAATCATTGGCATTTTAAATATTCTTCTGGCTGTGGGCAGATGTGCAGGACAGAACAGACAGTGAGAAGGGTTAGCCCTGAAGGCTAGCTTTGCCTATTTTCTTCTTCCCCTTTGCAGACTAAAATCTGTTGCCTGCCATTTCATCAGTCAAGAATGAATACCACGAAAAGGAACAAAAATGGGTAATTTCTAAAGACCTGGATGGACCCAGAGACTGTCATACAGAGTGAAATAAGTCAGAAGGCGAAAAACCAGTATCATATATTAGTGCCTATAGGTGGAATCTAGAAAAAAGGTGCAAACGAACCTGTTTCCAGAGCAGGAATAGAGACACAGACATAAAGAACAAACATGTGGACACAGAGTGGACAGGGGATGAATTAAGAGAATGAAACTGACATATATATATACTGCTATGTGTGAAATAGCTAGTGGGAACCTGTTGTATAGCACAGGGAGCTCAACTCAATGCTCTGTGGTGACCTAGATGGGCTGGATTGAAGGTGGGTAAGAGGGAGGTCCAAGAGGGAGGGTATAATATATATATGTTATATATATATATTTATATTATATATTATACATATTATATTATATATTATATATATATATATATAACAGTTATATATACATAATATACATATATATATATAACTGATTTACTTTGTTGTACAGAGGAAAATAACACAATATTATAAAACACCTATGCTGCAATAAAAGTTTAAATTGTTTTTTAAAAAGAATGAATGTTGCCCACCATCAAAACATTAGCCACTGCAGTTCCCCTCTGTCAGTGCCCCCTGAGGGACATTCAGGTTAGAGAGCTAAGATGCCTGTCAAGGAGTAGTTTCAATGAGCCCAGACTCTTGCATCTTCCATACATAGAAAAGCACTAAAATCATCGACTTGAGCTTTCTGTTTTTTTCTGATTAGCTTTAATCTTTTGACGTTTGACTGCATTATTTCAGTGATGTGCTAAGTCACTTCAGTCGTGTCTGACTCTTTGCTACCCTATGGACTGTAGCCCGCCAGGGGCTCCTCTATCTGTGGGATTATCCAGGCAAGAATATTAGAGTGGGTTGCCATTTCCTCCCCAGGAGATCTTCCCAAGTAGGGATCAAAAGCACGTCTCTTACGTCTCCTGCATACGCAGGCACGTTCTTTACCCCATGTGCCCAAAACCCCCATATATCCTGGCTCCCCCCTTACCTCAGGGGAGCAGTTCCTCAGAGTTATTTGAGAGGCTGATTCCAGGTCATGTCTTCAGTAAGGTCCTGGATAAAACATAATTTACAGCTTTTAGGTTGGGCGTTTTCCTCAATCAATACCTCTAAAGCTGTGAGTGCAATTTTTTTTCTTTGATTCTAAGTCAATTAGAAAATTAGTGCATTTTCAAAAAAGTGCTAAAGAAAATTCAGTGATCAGAGCATTAGGTTAATGTTTTTAAACACAAATGGGCCTTCTTGCCTCTGGTTCCAGTGACTTCTACGGAAACTTCTTATGTTGTGTTCTTTACATTTGGATCACACCTGCGCTTGCCATGATCACCCAGGGTATTACATACTAACGCTGTTGTATAAACCACTGCTGCACACTTTCTCTATTTAAATTGCAAAGCTCCTCCTCCATCAAGGTGCTTAAGATGGGCATGTGGGCACAGGAACAGTAGTGCTTTGCTCTCCCTACGCTTTGGGTCTCCCTGCCCTGTAAGGAGGTGCTGACCATGACTCCTCCCCCCACCATTCTGCCACTTCCCATCACTTTCCTTCCTTTCCCCCATCCCATTCTCTCCCTATTTTTCTTTCAATACTCTCTTATCCTCCTTTCCTAATTTCTCTCTTTTTTTTTTTTTTTGCAAAGTACTAAGCACTTCAGGAAGCACTTCCTGACTACAGGAAGAAGGTAGCATTCCTTTGTCATTCAGTAATCTTCACTCCATTCAAAATGCTTCTGGATATACACACCTCATATTACTGATAAAACAATGATTCTACTCCATCTCTGGTCTCTATTCTATTTAATAAATTAGCTAATTTCTTTTTAAAATGTATTTATTTTTAATTGGAGGATAATAGCTAATTTCATCTAACACAATATATGGGTTTTCACGATTAAGATCCAGCAGAGACAGTAGCAGGCTCCGTGGTGCTCTTTAAAACTGAGCATCATTTGTTTTATGTGGACATTAATTATAACTTGGAGTCTGTATCATTCACTTAGCACCATCTTCTAGCTCTGTGGGTTCTCCAGGGAGGAAACTAAGGGTCACAATGAAGAAAGGGCCAATCTTCATTTCCCAATCTGATGAGAGGCAAAACTAAGCCATCCATGGTCTAGGGGCTCTAGGGCTTTGGGCTTGGCCATTTGCTTAGCTGATTTGAGAACAGCGTCAGATGTTCTAAGAGCCAGTGACCCAACTTGTGTGAGTGTGTACACCAGTTGTCCTTCCTTCAGTTTAGGCTCTATCTCTGAACACTGCTAAGCAGCATAACTAGAATGCATCCCTAATGTAGATTCATTGATGTCCAGCACAAAATACACACACACACACACACACACACACAGCACTTTCTACAAATTCTGTTGCTAATTATTTTTGAGTGCTAGTCCTAAAAATCAAACTGATATTTTCATATTTTTAAAAAATTGACCTCATTATTATTTACCAGAGAAGAGACCCATTAGGACCTATTGATTATAAGTATTATATAGAAATATATGGAGAGAAAATAATTAAATCTTATCTACCCATTTAACCAAAGAAAGGCAATGCCAAAGAATGCTCAAACTACCACACAATTGCACTCATCTCACACGCTAGTAAAGTAATGCTTAAAATTCTCCAAGCCAGGCTTCAGCAATATGTGAACCGTGAACTTCCAGATGTTCAAGCTGGCCTTAGAAAAGGGAGGAACCAGATATCAAGTTGCCAACATCCGCTGGATCATCGAAAAAGCAAGAGAGTTCCAGAAAAAATGTCTATTTCTGCTTTCTTGACTATGCTAAAGCCTTTGACTGTGTGGATCACAATAAACTGTGGAAAATTCTGAAAGGGATGGGAATACCAGACCACCTGACCCATCACTTGAGAAACCTGTATGGAGGTCAGGAAGAAACAGTTAGAACTGGACATGGACTAACAGACTGGCTCCAAATAGGAAAAGGAGTACATCAAGGCTGTATATTGTCACCCTGCTTATTTAACTTATGTGCAGAGTACATCATGAGAAACACTGGGCTGGAGGAAGCACAAGCTGGAATCAAGATTGCTGGGAGAAATATCAGTAACCTCAGATATGCAGATGACACCACCCTTATGGCAGAAGTGAAGATGAACTAAAAAGCCTCTTGATGAAAGTGAAAGAGGAGAGTGAGAAAATTGGCTTAAAGCTCAACATTCATGGCTCAACTAAAATTAAAGCTCAACTAAGATCATGGCATCTGGTCCCATCACTTCATGGGAAATAGATGGGGAAACAGTGGAAAAATGTCAGACTTTATTTTTGGGGGCTCCAAAATCACTGCAGACGGTGATTGCAGCCATGAAATTAAAAGATGCTTACTCCTTGGAAGGAAAGTTATAGCCAACCTAGACAGCATATTAAAAAGCAGAGACATTACTTTGCCAACAAAGGTCCATCTAGTCAAGGCTATGGTTTTTCCAGTAGTCATGTATGGATGTGAGATTTGGACTGTTAAGAAAGCTGAGCACCAAAGAATTGATGCTTTTGAACTGTGGTGTTGGAGAAGACTCTTGAGAGTCCCTTGGACTGCAAGGAGATCCAACGAGTCCATCCTAAAGGAGATCAGTCCTGGGTGTTCATTGGAAGGACTGATGTTGAAGCTGAAACTCTAATACTTTGGCCACCTCATGAGAAGAGTTGACTCATTGGAAAAGACCCTGATTCTGGGAAGGATTGGGGGCAGGAGGAGAAGGCGACAACAGAGGATGAGATGGCTTGATGACATCACCGACTCTATGGACATGAGTTTGGGTAGACTCCGGGAGTTGGTGATGGACAGGGAGGCCTGGCGTGCTGCAATTCATGGGGTCACAAAGAATCGGACACAACTGAGCGACTGAACTTACTGACTGACCCATTTAACCAAAGCATCTTCATGAGGAACAGTAAAATAAATAATTATACAGATATATTACTTAAAATATAGGCAAGAAACACAATTACTTCAGAAAATACTTAACATTAACATCTTATATATGAGATACAGAGTATCTGAAAACATGTATATGCATTCAGAATTTTATAAGGACCTTTAAGATGCTGTTAGAATTGACAACAATTGTATGATACAGCTGACTTTTAATGCAGTTTACTTTTTTTTCCTTACAATAGAAGTTGTTTTCTTCAAACAAAACTGTATAAAATTCTCACTGAATAAATTAACCAGGGTAAATAAATCAAAATCAAATTTAGTTCTGCTTGATGAAAACAGACATGATTATGTTGAAGTTAAAATTATTTTCTTCAATTACATATCTTTCCCTAAAACTATGACATTTTTCTAGAGTCACAATCAATGATAAATTTTACGTAATGCTTAGAGACATAATGATTTTTTCTCTTGAATAGCGTGTGATAATATTGTAACCCTCATAATTAAGCAACACATGAAAAATCAAGGCTGTTAATCAACTCACCAACCTCAGTACAATGATATTTGCTATTACCGGAGACATGGCAAATGAAAACAATTAAATGATGTCAACATATGTCAAGTGAATATGAGGCCAGACAGAGTTTGTAAAATCTCAAAGTTTTATCTATAACTCTTAAAATAGCTGTTCAGGAGTCTGGGAATCCGAAAGTCAGTCCATTGATCTGAGAGGAAGAAATCAGTCAGGTGAATAACAACTACCTATACTGCAAGGTTTTCATAACATCTTCATTTTTTGCATGAATGCATTTTTCTATTATTTTCTTCAGTCTCCATCTCTGACAAAGGTCTGAAAACTACATTTAACGCTTTTCATTTCCAAGGATGACTTCACTTAATTCTCACTGAAGATGATCTTTTCTTACATGGACTCTCTCTTAGGGAGGTGATACTAATGGAGGTGGGCAGCTTCTCAGAAAGCCACCGATGATTCTGTCTCCTGGTCTACCCGCCCTGTGTAATACCCTTCCTTTCACTGTGGGCTGGACAAAGAGAAAATGGCAAAAGTGATGAGGTGGCACTTCTGAGTTTAATTAACCCAAACCTATAAGCACATTCCCTGGTGTGGGCATCACTGCAGGGTGAATTGACCTAAACTTCCTGAGGCATAGGTTGTTACTAATTCCTGAGGCTCTGGGAGTTCTGCAGTGCACATTTAGGTGTTCTAAGCTCCCCCTCTGCCAGTCTAACATTGGCTTCTTTGAGTTTGTTTTCTAGCTTGTGTCACTGTTTTCTTTTCCATTTTACTGTAGCTTCAAAAGTGCATGTATTTCTTAAAATTCACTTACCAATCTTTTGGAAAGATTTGGTAAATAATTAGAGGTAAACATTACATTCCACTGAACTCAACTTGAAGCCCTTGATAATTTCTTTTTCTCCTTTCTTCCACCTGATGTATAGATCAAGGAACTCAGACCCACTCTTAGTAGAAACACAAGATCCAAAATACAGGCACTCCTTACTGGGATTCTATCAGGAAAGCAAAATGTCAAAGTAATATATTTCTCATAGAATTTTATCACATTTCTTATGTCTAAGTTATCTTCTAAATTCTGCATTCATAATATGATACTTCTGACCTTATCCATATGTTTTTAGAGCCTCACATTATTCTTTATTCAACTCAGTTCTTTTAAGGTGAGATAGTCTCTTGAATTTGCAATTCAGATAAAATATGAACTTTACTTCTACTTCAGAGAACTTTCATTTCTGCTATACCATTTCAATTTAAAGAAGAAATTCTATAAGTGTCAGTTTATTAAATAATTAATCAACTAAATAGAATAGTCTTTGGTTATCTTATTTAACTCTGTTATGGCTCAAAATCTCTCAAAATGTACATATTGATATTCATTGAAAATGCTTGCAGAAGTTTTGGTTTGGTATTAATTCTAGTATCTTGTAAATATAACCCAAATGTATGAGGGGCAGGAAAAGTCTAAATACTGTGATTTTAGTCCTCTGTGGGTATGAATGTGACACTGAGACATAGCAGGGAGAAGAGCATCCACCTGTATATCCTACAAATATTTGACTACCTTCTATAGAATATATTACATCACTTAAAGTTGTGGAGTAGATAAGTGCATATTATCTCTCAATTATCATGTAAGCAGTAATCATGGTATATGTCTTCACATTAGGATCAAAAATCATTCTCTAGGCAGATTGTAAATTTTTAGGGAAGTCTATGTTCATTTCCCTGAACTTCTCTGACAATATCTCTTTTTATTCATTCCTTTTTTCTTACCTGGTTTTTCCCTCTCACTGGGAATTTAGATAAGATGATGTGGCATATTACTCTGGGCTACATACTGGCTGCTCAGCACCACTGGACACACAAGTACACATGACTGCTTTGCAGCTCTCCTTGCCAGTAGACACAGGGATCCATGGGATGCTGCTATAGAACTCCCCTGTGCATTTAATTAAAATAAAGATGAAGCATTCTTTGTACTTCTTCATAGAGAATGAAACCCCAGCCATGGTTCCAATATGAGAGATCTTATCCCTGTGGGAACAACATCAAATTCCTATACAGACCTATAAAGGGCCTCCTTCTTCCCTAAGGGTGTCTCACCACAGCCCAGGCCAAAGCCTATTTTCAGCACTGATTTTTCTGGCTGTCTCTGAACATTTTGACACTTTCAGACTCTCTCATCCCTGGTCTTTGGAAACCCTTTTCCCTGGCTTCCCCCTTTCCTTGACTCTCTTGTTCAGTCTCCAGGATGGCATAAATCAAATAAAAGTAAGATTGAATTGTAATATTACTTTTAACATTTGTGTTTTTTAAATGTGTTGTTTATTTTAATGCTTTTCCTCTCATTTTATGAGAAACTTAGATTAGGTTATAAATAGTATATTTAAGAATAAAATGTTGAGAATTTTTTCTAAAGTAGAAAGATTACTATGTGACACCATCACTTTTTGTTAAAAAGTTATAAATATCTTTAAAATACCTCAGAACACTTAAAGTTTTGGTGCTCAATCAGTCATAGAGTTGTGTTCATATATCTCATAATTGTCTAACTTCCTATATATCAGCCTGTTGTTTCTTCATTTATGCTGTTTGTAGATGAATTTTTTGGTTGTAAACATTTTATGGAGTAAAAATGATTTTAGAAAGCATTGTATTTTACAGCATGATAATTTATCGTGCATAAAAACTGGATTTAGTTATAACTAAATACTTAACCAGAAAGAAATTAGTCCCTTGTGAAGTTTTCCTTAAGATATATGTCACCAATTTCCTAGTTTGGGTAGTTCTTAAATGAATGATTTGTGGTTCCTTCAGTTTGTTGGGTTAAAATGTTTTACTGTTTTGCTTTTCTTTGAATGACAGTCAGCTTTATTTATCAGTCTCACACACAAACATGTAAGGTTGTGTTTTCTTTTTTCCTTTTTGCATCTCTTTCTTTAGCTCTCATTTCCCTAAACTTTACTTTACTTCTTTGCAAAAACATACAATTGCTGATGCTGATACTATCCTTATCTTCACATATTGATTTAGCTTCTGAGCATTGGGAACTTTGTATGTTGTGAATATCTGTTAGATTCCTTTTAAAGATTAAAATGCGATGTGTTTTTTAATGTTCACAGTGGTTTTCTTTTTTAGTTTATTTTATATTAGACTATAGCTGATTTACAAGGTTTTGTTAGTTTCAAGTGGACAGCAAAATGATTCAGTTATACATGTACCTGTGTCTATTATTTTTCAAATTCTTATCCTACTTAGATTATTACAGAATACTGAGCAGAGTTCCCTGTGTTATACAATAGAACCTTGTTGGTTATCTATTTTAACTATAGTAGTTTGTATATGTCAATATATCCCAATTTATCCCTGTTTTAATAAGTAATTCTTTGAGCCTTCACTTTTTAAGATAAGAAAGGAGAAAGGTGAGGTCGCTCAGTTGTGTCTAACTTTTTGCGACCCCCTGGACTGTAGCCTACCATGCTCCTTGTCCATGGGATTTTCCAGGCAAGAGTACTGGAGTGGGTTGCCATTTCCTTCTCCAGGAGATCTTCCCAACCCAGGGATCAAACCCAGGTTTCCCACATTGTAGGCAGATGCTTTACCATTTGCGCCACCAGGGAAGTCTTTTAAGATAAGAAATTTAATCAAATAGTTATCTTTATCTTCTAATCATAAGTCTTATGATTTATGATTCTTTGAACAGTGGGCATAAAATTATATAGACTCCTGGGCTTTATCTATCTCATTGGAGATTATCATTCAGAAAGCTGGACCTGAGGCTGGGGAATCCTCACTTGAGTTGACAATTACAGTAAGGCAGACTCTTCAAAAAGAAAACTCTGGGGACATATGCACGTTTGTCATCTCTTACAGAATGGGCTTGCCCATTCCTGTTAGATGACAGGTGGAAGCAGACACTATATTCTTTTGAGGATGAGTTGAAATTTGGGCAAGAAAACTCCTCTGACCACTTCAAGCTTGTTTTCCCCATCTCCCTTCTTGATTGATGTGCTGTAGGTGAGGCTCAAGTCACAGCCTGTGATGCCCCTAGAGGTGCTGGCTGGTCCTAAGCCCTAAGCCTTATCTCAGTAACCTGACTGGGCTGCCAAAATCTTCCCCAAAGACCACCATGTGGCTTTGTTAACTCCTGTTCATACAGCTTCTAAGTGAACTTTGGCTTGGACTTCCAGTTGATTTATTAGTGAAACATTTACTAAGTTCAGCCAGTTTGGAACATTCAACCATATTATTTATAAGTTCTTGGTGTACTCTAATTTTCTAAAACTTACATGAAAAGTTTGGCCAGGTCTTGTCACCTCTGCATAGAGTTGTCATTCTACTAGAATCATGCAACAGATCTGTCTAATAACCATCTGGCTGTTTACTGTCAGCACTTACCCTTCAGCAGCTGTTAAGTAGGAGATTCACTTGTACAGATGTCATTCCAAAGCTCACTTTTCTAAGGCAAGAGGCATTAGGAATGGGAGTTGTTTAGTTAAGTTGATGAAAGATGGACCCCATTATGCTGCCATCTGTGTCACAGGGCTTGATGCAATTCTTCTGTGCTCATCTGTTGATTTACAGACATTAATATTGTTTGACAACTGCTTAGTGTCAGAAATAAATTATTGGCTCATTTTTTAACTTAAGTGTTGTTGATTCAAACATGCAAACATATTCGTACATCTCTTATATGTTTAAAAAAAGTGACCACTTTAACTGAACATCTGCTTGGAAAAGACCCTATCACCTGCACAGTTAATGCTCATTCCTACTGATCATCTCAAGTGTCACTTCCTTTGGTGCTTGGAACCATACAGAGATTAGCAGGGTCCCTGTGCAAAAATGGCATGCAAATTCATGAAGCATTCCATATTTTATCACAGATTAAGAGAACAAACTTATGGTTACCAGAGGGAAGGGTGTGGGGAAGAGGGATAGATTGGAACTGACATGTATACACTACCATATTTAAAATGGATGACCATCAAGGACCTACGATAGAGCACAGGAAACTCTGCTCAACACTCTGTAATAACCTAAATGAGAAGAGACTTTGCAAAAGAAGAGATATATGTATATGTATATGTATAACTGAAACACTTTGCTGTGCACCTGAAACTAATACAACACTGTAAAATAACTACAGTCCAATATAAAATAAAAAAAATTTAAAGTATCACTTCCTTTGGGAAGCCCTTCCTGCCTCTACTGGCTAGATTTGAATTCCTCTGTAAAATCTCAGAGAATTGAACTTCTTTCCTTCAGACCATTTACTTTAGAATAAGACAAGTTGCTCATAATTGTCTTTATTTAATTATGTCCTCTTTACTATACTTTGTCTTCATTAAAAAAAATAGACTGATATATTTTCCCTCTCTATGAAGTTTTCCATTTTTATTACAGGGATGCTAATAGAGTGGGTACTCAATAAAATAAAAAAATACATATGTATATATGTGCGTGTGTGCGTGTGTGCTCAGTTGCTCAGTTGTATTCAACTCTGCAACCCCATGGACAGTAGCCTTCCAGGCTCCTCTGTCCATGGCTACTGTCTATGGGATTTCCCAGGGAAGAATACTGGAGTGGGTTACCATTCCTTCTCCAGGGGATCTTCCTGACCCAGGGATCAAACCTGGGTCCCCTGCATTGCAGGCAGATTCTTTACTATCTGATTCACCAGGAATATGTGTGTGTGTGTGTGTGTGTCTTTATTGAATTTGTTACAGTATTGGATCTGTTTTATGCTTTGATTCTTTGGCCACAAGACATGTAGGATCTTAGTTCCCCAACCAGGGATCGAACCCACACTCTGTGCATTGGAAGGCAGAGTTTTCAAACTATATTTTGAATGAATGAATAAAATACTGAAATACTACATTTTAAAATAACTTTCATACTTAGCATGAAGCTAGAATCATACACCCAGACTAACTGATAGTCTTAAACATGCAAAAAATCAAAGGGTATTTTTCCTGTGAATACTACTTGAAGAAACTCTTGGAGAATAAATTTCTTCTAATCAAGACTTCCTAGCAAAATAAAGTGAAAACATTGGCAATGAAATTTGTATATATTAATTTTGATACTAAAACACATATAGAGGCTTGAACCTGGACATAAGGAAAATATGACTTGACAGCATAGAATTGACATATTCAGTGAAAACTCAAAGGGAGAGGTGAAAGAGTATGAAAGGAAGAACAGTTTTATTGATTCTCTCATCTGAACAAGATGACCTGGGTAAAGGCAGAGGCATGTAGTAATTTCAAAATTCACTTTGAAATTAGATTCTATTTTTGAATCAGGAAAATGAAATTAAGTAATTCCCCTCTCTTCACCATTATACTTCTGGAACTTCACTAATTTTTATTTGGTCCATCTCAACTGACATTCTCAATCTCTCTTAACGTCTCTTTCATGTACTTTTTCATTTCATAATGTCACTGTACTGTGTTCAGAGAGTAGCTTTCACTCCAGCCAAAGTAAGTAAAATTTCATTTCAGAACAAATTATAAAATTAGAAATTATACTATAAATTGCTTCTACTAATCTTCTGTTTATCTCATAATTTGAGGTTTATCTGTTTATCTATATTTTTATTTTAATGTTATTTTGCACTTCCAAGATGTTTAGTTGGTTATTTTCATATTTTATAGCCCTATCTTTAAATAAAAGCATTATTATTTCCTCATTTGCTGACTAATTGTATTTATATGGTTATTGAAATTAAGGAAGGAAATCGGTTTTATTAATGAGTTAATCTATGTGGATTATCAATATAAAGTAATCTATGAAGAAAAGCAGAAGTTCTTAGTCAAAAAGGCCATGCGATCTTAATTCATCTGGGAAATTTCACAACTTTTGAGGAAGGTGTTGGAATTCCATAGGACTTGGATTTGAGTGTTTCATTAGATTTCATCAAACTCTCAAGAGAAAAGAGAAGGTCCAAATTAATAGCTGCATTGTATTATGATTTAACTCATTATTCCAGGCTTTGCTTTTCATGTGGGTAAGTGATAACAGTAGCAATCACAAAAATGCCAGCCCTGTAGGAACAATAGTTAATGCTAGACCTAAAAATAAAAGCCATTCAATTAGTTTGGAACAACCTAAGAGCTACAGGTAGGCTCTTCATGAGGCTCTTGAGGTCTGCAGGTGAAGGATGTGTGAATCATCCATAATAATTTGATTTCTTGCCAGACAGTTCTCTGCCTTGTCAAGCTGCTGCACATTTAAAGCAAGAAGCTTTGAATTCACACAAGTGAGCTTTAATTCCATATCTCCTGCAACATATACCTCTCAGATTCCAATATGATAGAGTCTGAGCATATCGCTTAGTATCAGAAATTGCCAAGCCTATCTTGAATTGGATAATAAACCTTTCTAAGCCAACCAGCAAGTCAGTCTTTTGACTGATATTATAATTTTTATCTATGTTGAGAAATGCATTCTTTTGAGGGTCCATTGTCAATGGCACATATAGAAAGGATTAAAGGAGTTATTTCTTACCTGACTGGAGAATAATGTCCTGGCAGATGCAGTCCCACATAGACCAGTGAAGTGAGAGCTCTGCAATGATCATATTAAGTGTGAATAAGTGTTCTGTTTTTTTCAAATGAAATATAGGCATTAATTCTTCAGGAATTGTCCTTGAAAAATAATTTTTAGTATATAAATTTTTAGATTTATCTTTTGAGCTTCTTCATTATCCATTTAAGAATAATGATATCCATTCAATTTCAGGTGACTTGTATAAAGTGGAAAGGAGGAAACTAAGGCTCATTTTCTCATGTTTTAAGTTTCAGTTTTGTTGAGTGCAGATGGACTTCCCTGGTGGCTCAGATGGTAAATCATCTGCCTACAATACAGGAGACCCAGCTTCAATCCCTGGGTTGGGAAAAGCTTCTGGAGAAGGAAATGGCAACCCACTCCAGTATTCTTTCTTGGAAAATCTCATGGACAGAGAAGCCTGGTAGGCCATGGGATCGCAAAGAGTCAGACAAGACTGAGCGACTTCACTTTCTTTCACTTTCACTTTTATTTAGTGCAGATATTTACTGAAAAAATGGATAAGTGTCACTGGTTATTATATTTCTATTTTGAACCTATGTAACAGAAAAGCTAAAAAAGCAAAAGCCACCTATTTTGTGAACTAGTAATGAACAAGTGGAATTTGAAATTAAACACGTAATACATTTATATTATAACCTCAAAAATGAAATACTTAGGTATGAATCTAACAAATACGTACAAGATCTATACTGGGGGAACTTTAAAATACTGATGAGTGAAAACAAAGGACTAGGTTAATGGAGAGATAGTCCATGGATAGAAAAGCTCAATGTTGTCAAGATATCAGTTCTTCCAAACTTGATCTCTGGGCTCAGCAAAATTCTGGTCAAAATTCCAGCAATTTGTTTTGTATACATTGATATGCTGATTCTAAAGTTTATATGAAACAAAGAATAGCTAACACACTATCGAAGGAGAAACACAGTGTAGTAAAACAATACAGAGTTAAAGACTTACTATAAAGCTACAGTAAGGATAGCATGATATTGATTAAAAAACAAAAGATTGATCAATTGATGAAACACAGTAAAGAGCCCAAGTATAATAGATCCACATAAATATAGTCAGCTAGGTCGATATAGGTTCATTGGTTATAGCAAATATACCACTTAGGGGTAGGCTGTTGATAGTAGGGGAGACTTTGCATTTGTGAGGATAAGGGTATATAAGAATTCTCTGTACTTTCTGCTCAATTTTCTGTGACTTGAAACTGCTCTAAAAATATTCCATTTTCAAAAAACACATACATTTTTATTTCATGCTATAAGAATGATCACAAAAGAAAACAGGAAATAGTAATTCATGAACTATAATATATTATAATTAAAGTAGTTTAAAGCTTTGCAACAAGAAAAACAGAATTATAATCATGAATACTTATTTTGAAAATAAAAAAGATTAGATAAGCAAGAATTATAGAAACAAGTCATTGAAAAAATAAGATGTTAAGGCACATGATTGTGCCTCATTTTACCTATTGGGTTTTTACCACCCTCAGATATGGCCTTCCATGACCCTGACTTACACAGAATCCACACATGGAGGGCGGTGGCCCATGGTTTAGCCCCCAGCACAATAACCTGCATCTGTGGAATCAGTAAACTATAGACATTAACTCTGAAGAAATCACAGGAATTGGTTTCATGGATTTAAGAACACATAAAATGGTTTATCTAGTGTATAACATGAACATGAAAATATTAATTGACAAGAATAAAAATTGCCTCTGACACATGAAAAGATGCTCAACATCACTAATTATTAGAGAAATGCAAATCGAAACTACAATGAAGTACCCCCCTTACATCAGTCAGAAAGGTCATCGTTAAAATGTCTTACAAACAACAAATACTGGAGAGGTATGGGAAAAAAAGGAATCCTCCTACACTGTTGGTGGGAATGTAGATTGGTGCAGTCACTATGGAAAACAGTATGGCTGTTCCTCAAAAAACTAAAAATAGAGTTGCCATATAACCTTGCAATCTCACCCCTGGGCATGTATCCAGACAAAACTATAATTTGAAAAGATACATGCACCCTGATGTTCATTGCAGCACTATTTACAATAGCCAAGATATGGAAGGAATGCAAATGTCCACTGATATTTGGATGGATAGATAAAGAAGATGTGGTACATATATACAATGAAATACTACTCATCCATAAAAAGAATGAAATATAATATCATTTGCAGCTAGTTGATGGACCTATGGGGCTTTCCAGGTGGCTCAGTGGTAAAGAATCCATCTACCGATGCAAGAGACTCAGGTTTGATCCCTGGATTGGGAAGCTCCCCTGGAAGAGGAAATGGCAACCCACTCCAGTATTCTTGCTGGAGAAATCCCATGAACAGAGGAGTCTGGCAGCCTACAGTCCATGATGTCGAAAATAGTTGGACATGACTTAGCAACTGAACATGCATGCATGGATGGACCGAGAGATTATCATACTAAGTGATGTAAATCAAAATGAGAAAGAGGAAAAACTATATAATATTGAAGGGGAAAAGTTAAAATTTCACATAACCTCCTGCTCGTTCTGCCTCTGTAACTCAGCTTGCTCCTTGCAAAGTCTGGATCACATAGGTCACGTAGTCTCAGAAAGTGGGGACTTATAATACCAGGAACTGGAGCTTATCTCACTCACCCTTGTTGGGCTTTTTGCAATTGCCCAGCCCCTGCAAACCTGCTTAATCATGATTGTCCGTGTAAAGGTCAGGCATCCCCCGCCCATCTTGATTGCTGTTCCCACACGCGAAACCCCCTAGTTGAAACCAGTCTATTAGCAATTAGTGTTGCCTACTATAGTCTGTCTATAAAAACTCTATAACCCCTTTGTTCAGGGTTCAGAGCTTGGAGTGTTAACTCCTCTGGGCCCACTGGTGTAATAAACCTGAGTTCTACAACTCTCTGAGTATGGTGCTTGGTTTCTTGATTATTGATTTCTACAACAATATCATCTATATGTAAAATCTCAAATATGACATAAATGAACTTATCTATGAAACAGAAAGAGACTCATAGACATAAAGAATGGACTGTTGGTTGCCAAGGGAAAGAGATGGTGGGGAAAGATGGATTGGAAGTTTGGGATTAGGAGTTGCAATATAAAACAGAATCAGTTTGTTATGCAGTAGAAATTAACACAACCTTATAAATCAACTATACTTCAGCAAATAAATTTTAAAAAAAGAATACATATCTTTGGAGAGAGTTCCAAGCTAAAGATGTAGTTAATGGGGTCAACAACATTTCAATAGTTGAAGTCCGGGGGCAAATCATACTTCTCAGGAATAACTACTGTACAATGGGAAGAGAACCAAGATCCAAATCTCTGAATTAAGCTGTATGCATTTGAAGCTAGACCATGAAGGAGAAAAGGAAAGGAAGCGGAAAGATACAACAAAGCAGAAAAAAAAAAAAAGGAAAAAATCTGGTGGAAATGTTTTAAACTTTTTTCTGCAGAAAAAAAGCAATATTAGGGTTGTTGTTATTGTTCAGCTGCCAAGTAATGTCTGATGGTCCTTTACCCCATGGATTGCATCATGCCAGGCTTCCCTGTCCTTCACTATCTCCCAGGGTTTGCTCAAACTCATGTCCATTGAGTCAGTGATGACATCCACCCATCCCATCCTCTGTCATCCCCTTATCTCCCTGCCTTCAATCTTTCCCAGCATCAGGGTCTTTTCCAATGAGTTGGCTCTTTGCATCACGTGGTCAAAGTATTGGAGTGTCAGCTTCAGCATCAGTCCTTCCAATGAATATTCAGGGTTGATTTCCTTTAGGATTGACTGGTTTGATCTCCTTGTTATTCAAGTGACTCTCAAGAGTATTCTCCAGCATCACAATTCGAAAGCATCCATTCTTCAGTGCTCAGCTTTCCTTATGGTTCAGCTCTCATACTGGTACATGACTACTAGAAAAACCATAGTTGGCTGGATGAAAATTAGGTTGGAAGAGAGTGAAGAGTAAGTGAAAGAGAAATAAGTGGGGACAAACAGCGACTATTCTTTCATGGTGCAGAGGAAAGATGTTTATGAGAAAATATAGCCGGAAGAGTATTTACTTATTTTTAGAAGAGTAATAATTAAATAAGTTTAGAAGTTGATGGTGAGAAACTGGTAGAAAGTGAAAAAAGTTTCCAAAGGAAAGTGGGCTAATTCAAAAGAGGTGAGAGGAGTAGACAGGTTTGACTTTTCTGAAAGGAGGCCTAACTGAATTGGAAGGAAAAGCAATCAAGAATGTCTGGGATGCAGATACAATTTAGGGGCACAATGTATCTCAATCTGAAGGCAGTTGTCTCTCAGGACTCTGCAGAAATGAATCTGCCTTTGTGTCTACATAATATCTCCTTGTGGAATATGCTTTCCCATCTTACATCAACCCCAACAAATTTAAATTCCAAGGTTTAAACCAATGAGGAATCAATCCAGAGCTCTAACAGATGTCTCTTTAATGCAAGGAGAGCAAATTCTATAATGTGATCAATCTTTGAAAACAAACAGCAGTCAGTCTTTATTACTTCAATAAACATTTGCAAGCAAACCTTTTCATCTAGATCAATAACATTACCAAGGGGGGTTAATGTGATATTTTGAGACAGGTCTATTATTTATCTTATTTTTCTTTTCTCACAAATGTCTTTGCTTAGGAACCAACATTTGTTTCTTAAAGCATTTCTCTGCTTCTGTAGCAATTTCCATTTGAAAACACAATAGGTTCTACAAACAATATAATTAGCTGCCCAGTGAAAGAGTGAACTTGCAAATGGACATGGACAGACCACATATGACGATAGAACTCTACACATAACTTCTGCAACCATCAGCCAGAGAAGTCAGAGATAGGTCAGTGAATGTCAACTTCCTTATTTTGTGTTCCTGCTTCCAATTTGAGAGCAATCAAAGGAAGACAAACGTGGTTACAAAACAAATAACTTAACATACTCCATTTCTGGTTTGTCCACCTTTCAGTTCAGTTCAGTCACTCAGTCATGTCCGACTCTTTGCAACCCCATGGACTGCAGCACACTAGGCCTCCCTGTCCATCACCAACTCCCGGAGTTTACTCAAACTCATGTCTAATGAGTCTGTGATGCCATCCAGCAATCTCATCCTCTGTCATTCCCTTCTCCTCCAGCCCTCAATCTTTCCCAATGTCAGGGTCTTTTCAAATGAGTCAGTTCTTTGCATCACCTGGCCAAAGTATTGGAGTTTCAGCCTCAGCATCAGTTCTTCCAATGAATATTCAGGACTGATTTCCTTTAGGGTGGACTTGTGGGATCTCTTTGCAGCCCAAGGAACTCTCAAGAGTCTTCTCCAACACCACAGTTCAAAAGCATCAATTCTTCAGCACTCAGCTTTCTTTATAGTCCAAATCTCACATCCATACATGACTACTGGAAAAACCATAGCTTTGACTAGATGGAACTTTGTTGACAGAGTAATGTCTCTGCTTTTTAATATGCTATCTAGTTTGGCCATAGCTTTTCTTCCAAGGAGGAAGCGTCTTTTAATTTCATGGCTGCAGTCACCATCTGCAGTGATTTTGAAGCCCCAAAGCATAAAATCTGACACTGTTTCCACTGTTTCCCCATCTATTTCCCATGAAGTGATGGGACCAGATGCCATGATCTTAGTTTTCTGAATGTTGAGCTTTAAGCCAACTTTTTCACTCTCCTCTTTCACTTTCATCAAGAGGCTCTTTAGTTCTTCTTTGCTTTCTGCCATAAGGGTGATGTCATCTGCATATCTGAGGTTATTGATATTTCTCTCAGCAATCTTGATTCAAGTTTGTGCTTTTTCCAGCCCAGCATTTCTCATGATGTACTCTGCATATAAGTTGAATAAGCAAGGTGACAATATACAGCCTTGATGTACTGCTTTCCTGATTTGGAATCAGTCTGTTGTTCCATGTCCAGTTCTAACTGTTGCTTCCTGACCTGCATACAGATTTCTCAGAAGGCAGGTCAGGTGGTATGATATTCCCATCTCTTTAAGAATTTTTCACAGTTTGTTGTGATCCACACAGTGAAAGACTTCGGCATAGTCAATAAAGCAGAAGTAGACGATTTTCTGGAACTCTCTTGCTTTTTCGATGATCCAGTGGATGTTGGCAATTTGATCTCTGCCTTTTCTAAATCCAGCTTGAACATCTGGAAGTTCACGGTTCATATACTGTTGAAGCCTGTCTTGGAGAACTTGGGCATTACTTTGCTAGAGTGTGAAATGAGTGCAATTGTGCAGTAGTTTGAGCATTCTTTGGCATTGCCTTTCTTCGGGATTGGAATGAAAACTGACCTTTTCCAGTCCTGTGGCCACTGCTGAGTTTTCCAAATTTGCTGGCATATTGAGTGCAGCACTTTCACAGCATCATCTTTGAGGATTTGAAATAGCTCAACTGGAATTCCATCATCTCCACTAGCTTTGTTCATAGTGATGCTTCCTAAGACCCACTTGACTTCTCATTCCAGGATGTCTGGCTCTAGGTGAGTGATCACACCATTGTGATTATCTGGGTCATAACGATCTTTTTTGTATAGTTCTTCTGTGTATTCTTGCCACCTCTTCTTAATATCTTCTGCTTCTTTTAGGTCCATATCATTTCTTTCCTTTATTGAGCCCATCTTTGCATGAAATATTCCCTTGCTGCTGCTACTAAGTCGCTTCAGTCGTGTCCGACTCTCTGCAACTGTAGCCCGCCAGTCTCCTCTGTCCATGGGATTCTCCAGGCAAGAATACTGGAGCGGGTTGCCATTTCCTTCTCCAGTGCAAGAAAGGGAAAAGTGAAAGTGAAGTCGCTCAGTCGTGTCCGACTCTTAGCGACCCCATGGACTGCAGCTTACCAGGCTCCTCTGTCCATGGGATTTTCCAGGCAAGAGTAGTGGAGTGGGGTGCCATTGCCTTCTCCGAAATGTCCCCTTGGTATCTCAAATTTTCTTGAAGAGATCTGTCGTCTTTCCCATTCTATTGTTTTCCTCTATTTCTTTGCATTGATCACAGAGGAAGATATTGTTATCCCTCCTTGCTATTCTTTGAAACTCTGCATTCAGATGGGTATATCTTTCCTTTTCTCCATTGTCTTTTGCTTCTCTTCTTTTCTCAGCTGTTTGTAAGACTCCTCAGACAACCATTTTGCATTTTTGCATTTCTTTTTCTTGGGGATGGTTTTGTTTACTGCCTCCTGTACAATGTCACGAACCTCCGTCCATAGTTCTTCAGGCACTCTGTCTATCAGATCTACTTCCCTGAATCTATTCATCACTTCCACTGTATAATTGGCAGGGATTTGATTTAGGTCATACCTGAATAGTCTAGTGGTTTTCCCTACTTTCTTCAATTTAAGTCTGATTTTTGCCTTGGAATGGGCCAAATAGGATTCCCCAACACTTGGCTTTAATTATATAGGTGTTGTAGGAATATCATTTGCTCTTCTCAGTCATTTTAGTAATAATGTAGTATTGCAACTTTCTTAAATCACTTCAGGAAAAGTATAGGACAGCCACCACCATAATGCAATAGATTGTGTGTGTGTGTGTGTGTGTGCGCGCGTGAGTGCTTTCTCAGTGGCTTAGCAGTAAAAAATCTGCCTGCAGTGCAGGAGATACAGGTTTGATCCCTGGTTCAGGAAGAGGCCCTGAGGAGGGTATGGCAATCCACTCTAGTATTCTTGCCTGGAGGATGCTGTGGACAGAGGAGCCTGGTGGGTTACAATCCATAGGGTCACAAAGCAAAGAGATGGACACTACTGAAGCAATGATCATGCACGCATGCATGACTATGTGTGTGGGGGATAAACTTAATGCCTTTCCTCCTCTATGTTAATCTATGTTAAATTCTTGGCCTGCCTTTCTCATTAATTCTCTCAGCATTTTGTACAGAGTCCTACCTTATCTTTATTTTATAAAGATGAAATTAAAACTTAAGGGGGGTTCTCATGGCCCTTCTCAGCGTCCATTCTCAAGACCATTACATTTCATGACTATGTAAATGAATTAAGGCAGCATTTTCTCATCACAATAATTTGCCTTAGAGAAGATTTAGTGCACTAATTCCATCTTACTAGAAGTTGGAATCTTGCTCAGAATAAAAACTCTATTTCAAAAATTGTTTTTTAGTATGATACTTTTGTCACATATTTCCCACTTGGGACAGTCCTGGTTTACTAATTAAGCAATTAGGTCATGGACTTCACCCTTCCACTAACTAAAAGATGTGAGGGGGTTTGTTTCTGTTGCTGTTTTTGGTTTTGTTTTTATTGTGGTTTTACCACATTGTGGTAAGCTGGAAATTAATCTATAGAATATCTATGATTTCTACATATTTGCCTCATTATTGGCTGTCCTAAGGTGAACATAAAAAGATAAGCCATCAAAACAAGATTCACCTGTAGTACCTATGAATTTGGGTGAACTTTTCTTTTCTTGGGATACTCAAATATTACCTGTCCTTACAGAGTCCTTACCTGTCACGTAGGGATTCTCTTTACTAACTTGTAAGCTGAACCCTGTAAGCCAAGTACCAAGTCAGCTTTCCCAAGAGATCTTTGAAAGCAGTAATTTCCTAGAGTCAACTTTAGTTCCTTGAAAGTTGCTAGTCATACCTGATTAAGCAAACATTATTCTCAAATATGACATTCTGGGCAAGGTTTTGATTGCATAATCAATTTTTCCAATTATATTCTGCTAAAAAGGAGAACAACTTCTTACTGAACTTATATAAATCTTATACCTCTATGCAAAGTAAGAAGAGTGGATAGAAGTTTATGAATTATGAGGTTTCCATGTTTTGATGCAAATCGTTATATTGTCATGCAAAATAAGAAGACTGAACAGAAATTTCTGAATTGTGAGGTTTCCATGTTTTGGGGGAAGAATCGGTAAGAATAATATCATGTAAAGTGTTTCATTACAGTTTACAAAAGAAGATTCTAGTAAATTGTTATTCATTGTTATGAATCTGTAGATGACAGAGACTTAAAATGATTGTACTTAATTTATTACCCATAATTTTCAAATGTGAGGATTCTGATAAGTGTCCATATCAAGAATAATCAACTGACTTGAAATTTGGCGTTTCTGGGGCATGCAAAATATAATAAAGTTAGATGGAAGGAAAAGCTTTAGACAAAATACCTATAAGTACATTAATTAAGCATATTTTTGAAAAAGTTATAGAAGGATACATCTCATATATAAAAATGAATGAACATAATCTATAAGGGAAGAATCTTGACAAGTAACATATAATAATTGTGAGACATTATATACATACTACACCACAGATAAACCAATAGTATCAAATAAAGAGATGCAGTGAATTTGGGGCAAGTCCTAGATATCTGTATAGTTATAAAATTCCATAGGTAAATCTGATGTACATACCCACCTGAGAGCCACTGCTCTAAGATGCTAGATTCAAAATTAAAGAGAAAAGTGTGGTCAAGCAAGCATTTTATAGAATAATTTAAATTATGACTAATGATATTAATTCTACACTGTCATTGCCTAATATAAGGCAAAGCACCACCAGGACTTCAAAAATAAAGGAAAACTCAATGAAACTATTTCATAGCATTTCAGTGTTTTTCCTAATGTTATAACATGTGGAAAGTGAGGGCATTAACAAACTCCTAGGCACTTCTCATGTAGTATATACTTTCTAAAATGGTTATGTTAAAAGACATTTGACTTAAACAAATTCAACTTGGATATGGCTGAGAATTTCTGCTGATTTGCAACTCTTCCCACAAAATGCATCAATACTGCTAAGTTAAAAAAAAAAAAAACAACCCACTAAGGACTTCCCTAGTTGGGCAGTGGTTAAGACTCTGTGTTTCCACTGCAGGGGACTTGGTTTAAATCCCTGGCCAGGAAACTAAAATCTCACATGCTGCAAGGCCAAAACACAAAAAACTAATTACTCTTAGCACTCCTCTCTTTATAAGATGAAGCAACAAATCTCTATAAATTATCAGGTATCTTCTGGAGAATCTCTTGAGTTTTAGGTGCAAAAGATACCCTAAAATTTTTCATTTATTTTTTATTATACTTAGGATCTGATTTTATAAACCTGAAAGTTAAAAAAAAAAAAAGTTGTTGTCAGAGGAAATTTGGAAACTTAGTTTCCAAATCAGAATCATGGGTGCCTGAGGGAAGAAAATCTGGTTACATATTTAATCAAAGTGAAAATAAATATCTATAAGTAAAAAAAGAAGGTAATATGATTGTTTAAAAAAGACCCTTAGATATTTCATAAATGAAACATTGTTTTCTTAAATAATAAAAAGGAATAATATTCAGGATGGGGAATACATGTAAACCCATGGCAGATTCATGTCAATGTATGGCAAAAACCACTAAAATATTGTAAAGTAATTAGCCCCCAACTAAAATAAATAAATTTATTTAAAAAAAAGGAATAATAGTGACAATATAAAGCAGAAAAAAATTATTTTAGTTTATCACAGAGTGTTTGCACTCCAGAGAGTTTATATAGGAAAGTAAAATAATTCTTTGTAGTAGGTGGAATTCTAAAACAACAATCTAGGTACTACTATAAAGGGACTTTTCAGATGTAATTAAGGTTACTAATCAGCTGATTTTAAAATAGGAGATTTTTCTGGGTTATCTGGGGAATGTCAGTGTAGTCTCACAAGCTCTGAAAAGGAGAGGAGGAAAGAAAAGAAGAAATGGGGTAGAAGTGGAGGCAGAGAGAAGAAAAAAGAGATGCTGACCAGCCATTGCTGGCTTTGAAGCTAGACCAGGGAGTCCTGAATTAAAGAATGTGGGTGACCTCTGGGAACCAAGAAAAACTTTCAGTTCACTTCCAAGAAGGAAACAGAACTTGCTTCACAGCTGTGAGGAACTGATTTGAACCAATAACCCATCAATAATAAGCTTAAAAGCTGTGAAAAGACAACCTTCAGAAGGGAGAAAATAATAGCAAACGAAGCAACGGACAAACAATTAATCTCAAAAATATATAAGCAACTCCTGCAGTTCAATTCCAGAAAAATAAACGACCTAATCAAAAAGTGGGCCAAAGAACTAAACAGACACTTCTCCAAAGAAGACATACAGATGGCTAACAAACACATGAAAAAATTCTCAACATCACTCATTATCAGAGAAATGCAAATCAAAACCACAATGAGGTATCATTTCACACCAGTCGGAATGGCTGCTATCCAAAAGTCTATAAGCAATAAATGCTGGAGAGGGTGTGGAGAAAAGGGAACCCTCTTGCACTGTTGGTAGGAATGCAACCTAGTACAGCCACTATGGAGAACAGTGTGGAGATTCCTCAAAAAACTGGAAATAGAACTGCCATATGACCCAGCAATCCTACTGCTGGGCATACACACTGAGGAAACCAGAATTGAAAGAGACACATGTATCCCAATGTTCATCGCAGCACTGTTTATAATAGCCAGGACATGGAAGCAACCTAGTGCCCGTCAGCAGACGAATGGGTAAGGAAGCTGTGGTACATATACACAATGTAATATTACTCAGCCATTAAAAAGAATACATTCGAATCAGTTCTAATGAGGTGGATGAAACTGGAGCCTATTATACAGAGTGAAGTAAGCCAGAAAGAAAAACACCAATACAGTATACTAACACATATATATGGTATTTAGTCAATTGGTAAAGATAACCCTGTGTGCGAGACATCAAAAGAGACAGATAAATAGAACAGTATTATGGACTCCATGGGAGAGGGCGAGGGCGGGTTGATATGGGAGAATGGCATAGAAGCATGTAAATTATCATATGTGAAACGAATCACCAGTCCAGGTTCGACACATGATACAGGGTGCTCGGGGCTGGTGCACCAGGATGACCTGGAGGGATGGGATGGGGAGGGAGGTGGGAGGGGGGTTCTGGAAGGGGAAAACATGTACACCCATGGTGGATTCATGTCAATGTATGGCAAAACAAATACAATATTGTAAAGTTAAAAAATAGATAAATAAACTATTAAAAACAAAAAAAAGCTGATTCTTTCCCAGGTTCTCTGGAATGAAAGGCAGCCCTGCCAACACCTTGACTTGCTTGTAAGAATCTAAGACAACTGGATTCAAGCCACGCTGTACCTGGTCTTCTGATTTACAGAACTGTGAGGTAGTAAATGAGTGTTTCTTACCTCAAGACTCCAAGTCTGTGGGACTTCCTTGGTGGTCCAGTGGCTAAGATTCCATGCTCCCAGTGCAGGAACCTTGGGTTCGACCCTTGGTGGGGGAACGAGAACCCACAAGCCCCAACTAAGAGTTTGCATGCTGCAGCTAAAGATCTTGTATACTGCAATGGAGATTGAAGCTCCCATGTGCCGCACTAAGACTCAGGGTAGCCCAATAAATAAATAAAAATATTTTTAAAAAATTAGTTGCCCACATATCCATTTTGAAAGCTGGAAGCCTGGCGTGCTGCAGTCCATGGGGTCACAAAGGGCTGGACGAGACTTAGCGACTGAACTGAACTGATTAAAAAGTTTGTGGTAATTTGCTATGGCGTGCATAGAAAATTAGTGCACCACTCATATTGTAGGCAAGGCAATAAACAATATCGGAATTCAACACACTTGGCTAAATGTTAACGTATTTCATGATTATTCAAGCTATGGTAAATAAGCCAAGGCAAATAAATTTACTTTCCAAATTTTGTCTTTCATTATGCTCTTTCCTGTTCCAAAAATCACTGATACTTAATGTCTGATATCAACAGTGCTGTGTGTGTGTGCTCAGTTGCTCAGTCGTGTCCGACTCGCTGCAACTGTAGCCCGCCAGTCTCCTCTGTCCATGGGATTCTCCAGGCAAGAATACTGGAGTGGGTTGCCATTTCCTTTCCCAGAGGAACTTCCCAACACAGGAATTGAAACTATGTCTCCTGTATCTCCTTCATTGCAGGCAGATTATTTAAAATTGTGTCACCAGGGAAGCCTCAGGTGTCCTGTGAGATCAGGATTAATTTCATGGTAATATCAAGATATTATTAACATAAAATGTATTCATTGTTGCTATTTTTAAATGAACCAATACATTAAATTTTATAATTTCTCAATTTCAGTTCCAGACCACTTCTATTATCAATTTTAACCAAAGTAACTAATTTCTATTTTATAATAGAATAGAAAACTGTGAACTCGGCATCTTGCACCAGCATTTTAAGAGATACTTTAAAAAATACTGCAGTACTTTTCAGTATTTATAACAACTGTGTAAAACCTTAAACATCCCTTATACAACTTCTCAAAGTGGCAACAATGAATACATTTATTAACATGTATCAAAGATACAGCTTCTCTGTATCATATAAATTAAAAAGTAAAAGTATGTGAACATAAAATTATGCTAATAGTCAAGCTTCTTAGAAATCACCTAAACAGCCAATGATTCCTCATTAAATATTTCAATTTATTATCAGTACCAGTTACTGACAAGTTACTCAAAGATATTAAAAAGTACATTCAAGCCTTGCAGTAGAACTTAGCTACCGTATCAAAGATACATATGAAGAAGCGAGGAAAAGAAGGCTGCAGCCCATGGGTAAGGGAAAGACATTAGAACTGACTTCTTCAGCTTCCATCAGGATTTTAGATTACTGAACCCCTTTTAAACATCTCAACTGAAGTCTCATGAGAAACCCTGAGCTAGAAACACCTGGTGAAGCTACTCCTAGATTCCTAATCTCAGAGACTATATGAGCCATTATGCATTTGTTTTTTAGGCTGCTGTGTGTTTTGGGACAATTTATATGCAGCAATAGCAATAGCTATTATGCACATGGGCAACAAGTGGCATCATGATTGTTGAATGATCTCAGTAATACACAATTCATGATAATGTTCAGCTTGGCTGGTAAATCATTTGCCCTTTTTTAATATTTTAATTTCTCAACAGCACTAAAAAATCTATACTTTCATCCTTTGTTCATTTTCATCTTTACAATCTTTAAGAAATGTCAATTCAAGTGCTGTTAAGCTAAAAATCATTTAAATCAATTTTCATGGTGTAATTCCTTCCCAAAGAAACAATTTTTTTTTTTTTTAAATGGAAAGTAGAAAATGTGATTTCTATTCAGTGAACACATCACTGAAATGTACTCCTATCTGATACTGACAGTTTATTGACAGGTGATCTGACAAAACAGCTTATCTTTTTTATGGGCCAAACCTAATTACATATAAAGAAAATCCATACACATATTTGTCATTTCTAAATGCTTCAACAAATAGCAATAAAAGTCTTCCTTTTTCCCTTCTCTTTTTGCTTGCTTTTAATTAGATTTTGTTTATAGCAACTTTTGACAGTGTAAAGAATGTGAGAATGAGGATTTAGAAATTATCAAGTAATTCCATAATCCTTGCACACTGCACATGATACAAAGTGAAGATAATGTATACTGTAATAATCTACTTATTTCTTTCTGTTGTTTATACTTCAAGTAACAATTTACTTTGTGAGAAGTATTAATTAAAAATGAGAACTCACACATGTTGGGCCTTAGGAGAATCATAGATTTTAAAAAAATTTTGCCGTATTTTTTGGAAAGACCCTGCTTGTGAAATAAAACCCTAGATATTTGTTTTCAGTTTAATTTTGACAGTTTTACAACCAAATAAAGAAATGGCCTCTCCTTAATTCTCTATCATTGTTTTCAAGATAAATGGAGTCATCCACAATCAGACTGGACATTTCACTGGAAAAAGTAGCATTCCATTATTCAAGCTGGCATTACCTATGAACAGAATGTGAAAGTATTAGTCACTCAGTCGTGTACAATTCTTTGTGACTGCATGGACTCTAGGCCCCCAGATTCTTCTGTCCATGGAATTCTCCAGGCAAGAATTCTGGAGCGGGTTGCCATTCCCTTCTCCAGGGGACCTTCCCAACCCAGGGATTGAACCTGGGTCTCCTGTATTACAGGCAGATTCTTTACCTTCTGAGCCACCAGGGAAACTCAGAATAATCAAATTTTAAGACTTTTAAGTCATATATATATAGAAATATTCCATCACTTTTTGCTATAGAAACAAGTTGTACCAGGATTTAATGAGAACTCTATATTAAATCTAGAAAAGACAAAAACACTAAATCTGAACAAACAAAAATTATGAAACAACTTAAGTCTTACCATTTTTTGTCACTTATTAAATTTATCACCTTAAATAAGAATAACTTCTCTGTAAATTACTTTCTTTAAATGTTCAGAGGAAATCCTGATTCTTGTCCTATTTACTTCAAAAAGGTTTATGTCAGCCAAGGGAAATAGCATCAGATTTGGGAAATGTTGAGCAACATACATATTTAATAATAGCTGTATTGATATACTCAACCTGAGTGAGGGAAGTCCTACATCTTGAGGACAATATCTCTCCATGTATATTCTATACATTAACTGAAAGATATTCTTGTGAATTTTGATAATAATTTTACTTGTTAAAATGCAATATTATCTGATTATTTTGTCTTGGCTTATCTAAATTTCAAAATATCCCAATATATGAAAAAAATTGCAACCACATTTTGAATATGTAAAATGTACCTGGCACTGTCTTAAGTATATTTCCTAAGATATTTCATTTAATATTTTTACATATGAAACTGACAAATGCACTGATAGCAAAAATTGATGTCAAGACGCCTCTGCAACTGATCCAAATGTTACATTTTTTTCCCTAACTTGTGCCCTTCACTCCATTTGACATGTTTCATCATTGCTCTGTGACTATGTTTACTTCAATTCTATTCTCTTCCTTCATGCGTTAACACCTCTTAACTGTTATCCTCCATCCCTTTTACCTGTTCAACTCCTACCATTTTTTAATAGGATTTTAAAATGGCCTTTATTTTCTCTACTATCCTCAAACCATTTCCCACAAATATTTCTCTTTGGGATCAGCTCTAAATAAGTGTGCTTTTGTGAACAGCCTGCTTCCTGGAAATATTTTTCCAAATTGAAAATAAGCCCTCCACCACTTTTAGAGTATCTACTAGCAAACCTTCTCAGAGGCCCTTCAGGATAAAACGATCATTCAGTCCTCAGCATATGAGGCAAGTCACATTAGTGGCTTTAGAAACCTAGAGCTAATATGTCTGAAGAAAGAATAATGTGCTCTGATTTAAAAAAACAAAATTTTTTTTCTACTCATTATCTCTTTCTTTCCCCATCGCTATTTTGTCTTTGGTTGTAGTTCTGTCTCTTTGTCGCTTTCTTGGTATTAGGGTTTGTATTTCTTTCTATTTGGGTCTCTTTATGACCTCCTCTGACAGTCTGTCCATTTACTTTCCCTCATGTCCATCTCATCCAACACTCCTTCTCTGCTAGCTCTCTCTCCCTTCTCTTAAATTTCTCTCAGGTTACAATGAAGCCTCTTGAAACCAAATAAGAGGTGGTGAAGAATTTCTGCAAAGAGTAACTTGCATTAAAAAGCAAGATTCGGGAACTGTTATTAATAAGTTAAGGCAGTGCTCTAGGGTCAGCCGATGCTACTGGAGCAGCATATTTAAGTACTTTTCCTCATTTATAAACCCAGATGGAACTCCAACACTGATTTCTTCTTTAATTTCTTTCTCAGTTTCCAAGATTGAATGGGACCAGTTACCTCACTTGGTGCTGTTTTCATTCTCTCAATGAGACCTCACAAACTGAGCCACTCAGAGAAGATCAATCTCTGATAGATGGTGATGCAATTTAATTTTTTTTTTTTTTTTTGGTCTTTTTGGGCACTTATAAGAGGATTTCTCTTTAAGTACCTTCATCTTTTTAGTAGGAAGAGCTGACTTCTCATGGAAGACTAGCATTTTCCTGGTTTCCTATCGATAATAAGAATAAAGAACTAAAACTATACTTTTCAATTAAAATATAAGTGGATTCTTTAGTATCTAACAGTTTATACCTTTATTTTTTCATTGCTTTCTAGTTTTGGGTGCTATGTATAAAATTGGAAAATCAATACCAATCTCAGATCAGTTCAGCTAAAAAACATTAGGCACCCATTGTGTAGACGAAGGTCCTGATGAAGGTGCTGGGATCCTGGGGTGAGGAGGACTTCTCCAAGAGTTTACAGTCTTCATGCGTCTTTGCATACCACACAAGGACTTTTTTGAGGAGAAGATTCAGCACTTAGTGTGGAATAAACACCACTATTGCTTATTACAAGCATTCCTATTCTCATCTTCTTTCTAAACAGGGGAGCAAGCACACATTAAAATCCTTTCTTGGCTTAGGTTAACTTTCTGCCTACCGATTTGGTGTCTTTGGCAGAATTGGTACTGTCTGTCCTCTCATATAATTTTGCATATATTGTTTTCTTAACAGTTTTATTGGGACATAATTGAATATGATACCATTTGCATTGAGGGTATTCAATAGCTTTTTTATATTTACAGAGTTGTTCAACCTAGACACAATCTAATTTTAAACCCTCTTGGCCATCCCTTCAATTAAACTCAATTAATTGGAATTGGGTTTAGTTAATTTAATTAAGCAACCACAAATCTCTTTGTGTCTCTGGATTTGCATCTTTTGGATATTTCACATGAAATAAATCGTGCAGTTGTGCCTCTCTGTGTGTGGCTTCTTTCACTTGGCATAATATTTTCAAATTTACCCATGTTATAGCCTGTATCAGTACTTCACTCCTTCTTAGAATAACCAAAGTATAGTCCATTCTATGGATATGCCACATCTTCTTTGTCTATTCATCAGTTTATCATCATTTGGAGTCTTTTGACTTTTGGCTATTATGAATAATGCTTCTGTAAAATTTTCTGCACTAGTTTTTGTGTGGACATAAGTTTCCATTTCTTTGGAGAAGTTTATATCCAAGTTGGAAGAGGTGAAAATGTCTTTTGCTCCTGACTATACAAAATGGTACAACAGTATACTAGGATACAATAGTATTTCATTAGTTTACAAAATGTACTTATTTATTAAAACTTACTCCTAAAAATATATCTTAAGCATTAATTTAAAAAATATATTTTGGAAAACATTAATCATACTTTAATATCTTGTTTGAAATAAATGAAAAATTCCTAAATATCTAATAATAATATAATATAAGTTAAAAGACCCACAAAACATACAACAATAAACTTGACCACAAATTCGGTATCTATAAAGATTCTTTAAAAGTATAATAAATGATAAATATGTGAAATGCATATAAATTACAGTTTTCCTTTCTTTAGGCTTGTACATGTGGATCAATCAAAACTAAAGGCAGGGGTTTCATTAGGATAGGGAATGTACCAATTATTTTTTTCAGCTTTTAAACATATTAATTTATTGATTTTATGGGTATGAAGTTTCAGTTACGCAAGATGAGTAAGTTTCAGAGATCTGCTGTACAAACATAGTGCCTAGAATTAACAATAGGGTATTGTACATTTTAAAATTTGTTGAGAGGGTAGACATCATATTAAGTGCACTTACCACAACAAAAACACAAAATGATGGAAAGTAGGACAAATGGAACCCTATCAAATTTTTCAAATAATGGAATTGTATGCATATGATTGTATTTGTGTGTGTGTGTGTGTGTTTACTTTTGTTTACTTCACCAGAGAGAGATTCTGATTCTGTAGTGGTTATGGGTTGAATAGTTTAACTACCTAATGCAAAGAGCCAATCATTGGAAAAAACCCTGGTGCTGGGAAAAATTGAGTACAGGAAAATGGGATGAAAGAGGATGAGACGGTTAGATAACATTACCAACTCAATGGACATGAGTTTGAGCAAGCTCCAGGAGATAGTGAAGGACAGGAAAGCCTGGCATGCTGCAGTCCATTGGGTCACAAAGACTGAAAAACATGGTTTGAGCTGTGCCCCCACAAAGATATGTTGAAGTCCTAACCGTCAATACCTCAGAATGTCTCCTTTGGAAATTGGGTTGTTGCAAATGTATTTGGCTGAGTTAAGGTGAGACTATGTGGCTTCCCTGATAGCTCAGTTGGTAAAGAATCCACTTGCAATGCAAGAGATGCTGGTTCGATTCCTGGTTTGGGAAGATCCCCTGAAGAAGGGAAACTCTACCTGCTCCAATATACTGGCCTGGAGAATTCCATGGACTGTATAGTCCATGGGGTTGCAAAGAATCAGACCTGACTGAGTGACTCACTTTTCACTTTCAAGGTGAGGCCATACTGGAGTAGCATGGGCTCCTATCCCAATCTGATTGATTTGCTTGGTGTCTTTATACGAAGAAGGAGAAAGACACACAGAAGGGTAATAGCAACATGAAAATGGAAACAGAGATTGGAGCTATGCTACCACAAGACGAAGAATGCTTGGGGCTAACCGAAACAAAGAGGAAAGGCAGGACCTTCTCCTCGAGGCTTCAGAGGCATCATGGCCCTGCTGAGACCTTAATTTCAGAATTCTGCCCTCCAGAACTGGGAGGCAATAAATATCTGTTATTTTAAACAGATTTTCAGGGTACATTTTTACAGCAGCTTGGGAAAAGAATTTAGTAGTCTTAAGGGCTGTGGTATCACTTACCAGACAGACAGCCATTGCCCAGGTATGGCATAACATAACTGTTAAGAGCACAAGCATGGCTGTATCAGGGTTGCTACATGGTAAACTTAGGAAGCCAGATTCTGGGGTTCAAATGGCAACTCTGCCACTTTTTGCATGTCTGCTCTTATTGTTGTATTGTTGTTCAGTTGTTAAGTCATGTCCGACTCTTTGTGACCCTTTGGACTGCAGAACACCAGACTTCCCTGTCCTTCACTATCACCCAGAGTTTGCTCAAATTCATGTCCATTGTGTCAGTGATGCTATCTAACCATTTCATCCTCTACTGCCCCCTTTTCCTTTTGCATTCTATCTTTCCCAGCATCGGCATCTCTTCCAATGAATTGGGTCTTTGCCTCAGGTGGCCAAACTATTGAGGCTTCAGCTTCAGCGTCAGTCCTTCCAATGAATATTCAGGGTTGATTTCCTTTAGGATTGACTGGTTTGATCTCCTTGCAGTCCAAAGGACTCTCAACAATCTTCTCCAGCACCACAATTCGAAAGCATCAGCTCTTTGACACCCAGCCTTCTTTATGGTCCAACTCTCACATCCATACATGACTACTGGAAAAACAATAACATTGACTTATATGGACCTTTGCTGGCAAAATAATGTCTCTGCTTTTTAATAAGCTCTCTAGATTTGTCATAGCTTTCCTTCCAAGGAGCAAGCGTCTTTTAATTTCATGGCTGCTCTTATACAGATTATGTAATTTATCTGTGATTTAGTTCCTCATCTGTTTAATGCAAACAAGAATAGCAAAATAACAAGACTTACCTCAGAACTTTATTATGAAGACTAAATGAATACTTATAGTAGTTGTTGTTTAGTTGCTAAGTTGAATCTGATTCCTGTGACCCCATGGACTGCAGTCTGCCAGCCTCCTCTCTCCATGGGATTTCCCAGGCAAGAATACTGGAGTGGGTTGCCATTTCCTTCTCCAGGGGGTCTTCCTGACCTAGGGGTTGAACCTGAGTCTCTTACAGTGGCAGGCGGATTCTTTACCACTGAGCCACCAGGGAAGCCAACTTACAGTTGTTCCTGGCCTAAATTAGTGCTACATGATGCTGTTACTATTAACCTCTTGGTGGTTTGGTTCTCCCATTTAAACTGAGATTATAAGAGTACCTGTTATATGTTAGAGGGTACAGAGTGCTTAAAACAGTATTCAAAAATTAGTAAAAGCTCAAATATTAACTGTTATTTTTTGTAAGTTACAAATACATAGTAGGTGTTCAGAAAGTTTTTGCTAAATGAATAAATAGATGAAGTAAGTCTAATGCGAAGTGTATTTTAATATTATTGTTGCCTTATTTCATAAATGACTTTCTATTTTTATGCTAACAATTTGTGTATGTGCAGTAGCTCCTAGTGTATTATACGTTGGAATGATCATCTCATTTTATTTATGACTGATGAACATAAGTTTAGTCTCTGAAATTTCTCAGCTGTATCATTCTTAGATAAAGAAATCACTGTCTTTTATTTCCTATCTTTATTTCCTTATTTCTTTATATATAAAATGGGGATATTGTCTTAAATAATCTCTCAGGTCCTTTCATACTATGAATATTCCATAATTCTGATATTCTGAAGATTAAAGTCTGGGGCTGAATCTTCTTTGCAGGCCAATAGTTTGAAGCAGTCTATCTAGAAAATTGTTGTTGTTTAGTCGCTAAGTTGTATTCACCTCTTTTGCAACCCTTGGAGTGTAGCCCACCAGGCTCCTCTGTCCATGGAATTTTCCAGTCAAGCATACTGGAGTGGATTGCCATTTCCTTCTCCAATTAGCAAAACATAATAAAACAAAAACAATTAAACAAAAACATCTCTATAAGGGCTCAACAAAGAGGTTGAGCTGCTAGGAAAAAAAAACAACAAAAAACATGCATTAGTTCAGTTCAGTTCAGTTGCTCAGTCGTGTCCGACTCTTTGCGACCCCATGAATCGCAGCACGCCAGGCCTCCCTGTCCATCACCAACTCCCAGAGTTTACCCAAACCCATGTCCATTGAGTTGGTGATGCCATCCAGCCATCTCATCCTCTGTCGTCCCCTTCTCCTTCCGCCCCCAATCCTACCCAGCATCAGGGTCTTTTCCAATGAGTCAACCCTTCGCATGAGGTGGCCAAAGTATTGGAGTTTCAGCTTCAACATCAGACCTTCCAATGAACACCCAGGATTGATCTCTTTTAGGATGGGTTGATTGGATCTCCTTGCAGTCCAAGGGACTCTCAAGAGTCTTCTCCAACACCACAGTTCAAAACCATGCATTAGGATCAATCAATAGAGATTACCTAATCAATAGAATGGAAAGAAAAAATTAAGGAAAGTGAACAGAGTCTTAAAGAAGCATGGAGTACCATTAAAGTACACCAGTGTAAAGAATGAAAAATCCAGAAGAGGAGAGAGAGAAAAAGAGAAAATTTATTTGAAGAAATTATGACTGGAATCTTTCCAGATTTGATGGAAAACATTAATTTTCAACTCCTCCAACACAACAAAATTGTCCCCAACACAACAAAATCTTCATCTAGACATATCATACTCAAATTATAGAAAGCCAAAGACAGAGAAAATTTTGAAAGAAGAAAGAAAAAAATGGCTTTTAATGTACAAGAGAATCTCAAGATTAACAATGGACTTTTTATTAGAAGCATTGAAGGTCAGAAGACTCTGCAATGACATATTCAAAGTGCAGTGACATATTCAAAGTGCTAAAAGAAAAACCTGTGGATCAAGAAACCTGTACCTAACAAAACTTTAAAAAGTGAAGGGAAAATAAGACATTTCCAGATAATCCAGGCTCCTTAATGGGATTTCCCAGGTTCTTTCTCTCTACACTGGACATGCTTTGACCCACATTAATATCTTAGGTCTTAGCAGAGGTGTGTGGTTATGTCATTTACACAGAAAATGCCATTTAGGTCGTAAATCATCCCCATTTTATACTTTAAAAAGTGCAAAGCTTATACCACATTTTCCAGACAACTGTACCCAAGAAGTCCAGAGGTTTTAGTTGTTTGTTTGTTTGTTATATCAGGAGCAATTTTAAACAACATTGCATATTGTACTGAAAGTAACTGATAGAAAAGGAATCTACTGTCTGTCAGTAGCAAGTTTATAAGATGGTAAGATTGAATCACCTGCCTTCTTTCTTTCCCCTGGGCTTTCCTCAAAATGGGAAAAAGCACCTATATCTCGGAACTTTCCTTTCATATTGCTGTAATGTTGATGTCAAATTATCCACAAAATGACCCATCAGAATCCTTTGGACAGAAAGTGTACATGCTGCAAATGTCTGGAGAAAAAGAGCTGAACCATTAATGCTGGTAATTGTCCATCTATATTCTTCTCACATCAGTGGAAGAATAGATTTCTTTGCACTTGCCAAGTATAAGCATATTATAGATTCATACTATAAGTGATTAAATTAAAACATTTTCATTTCACTGAAAACTCAAACAATGCAAGACCTTTGCAAAATTAAATAAAATTTTGCTTCTCTTGGTCACTGTAATTATCTTATTCTGGAACACTATGTGTAATTGAGTTTTGAATTGAAGTCAGTAGAGTAAGTCTGTCAAAATCAGTTCAACTGATTTTCATTTATGCAGATGCATTGAGTTCTGCAGCAGTTGAAGTTCTTTATTGAATGGATTAGATTCTAGATGAAGACCAGTTTTTCATATTCCAAATCTTTCACACCCCAAAACTTTCCATAGATATTTTGAAAACTTTCCTGAACAAATAATAAGGCAAGTATGCTTACAGTAGGCTAAACAATTACTTCTAAAATTAAAAATATTCAGTTAACTTTTTAAAATGGAATTACTAAGAATGTAAAATACAAATAAATCTAATAGGAATTTTCCAAAAATATAGAATATTTACGTAACATAGAATAGGGATAGACCAAAATGTTAACCACCAATTGGCTGTGGTCTGGAGTTGCCAGGGATCATCCTGAGGCCAAATAAAGACAAGCAAAATGGAGAGATCAATTTTCTTTTTAATTAAGCAGAAGTTGCCAAATTTTATCTTTATAAAAGTAAAAGCTTTTGGAAAAAAGTTTTTCGAACTTGTTTTTGGAAAAAAAATAGCTATTCAGATGAAATTACTTAGTTTACAGTATTCCAATGCATTGATTTAACATCTATTAAATTAACCACTAATGATTTAGCATAAAATCTTAAATTATCTGAGATGGAATGAAGGGGCAATAGAAAGCAATTTTTAAAATACCTTACATTGATTCAACTAGACACAATTATTTTTATGTGCCATCTCATATAGAGTAATTGGAGCATAGTGTTACCTCATTTATTATCACTTACATGAATAAGGAGTTCCATATCCAATGAAGTATGTATCCAGAATTTTATGATGCTATTTAACAAACTTTACTGTTGTTTTATTCATAGCCTCAATATGATTGCAATTTGTTAAAGTGCAATAACACTTTAAAATAATTGTCTCCAAATTTATTGCTAGATGGCATAATTAATTTTTCATTAGAGTTGCAACCATTCATATTATACTTGATGTTGTGATATTTCATAGGCTGATTGCAGTATTTTAATTTAAAGTACCAATGGTACTTTTTTTGAGTATTTTCTTTGGGTCACTCATGTATAAACTCTAACATAGGTGTCTTAAGGAGAAAAAAGCTACTTTCACTTAGATAGTCATGGGGTTCTCTGTGATATTGGAGAGCTGTTATCAAGGACATACTGTTTCCCCACCAGAAAGAAAGTGATTAGTTGGGAGGCTAACAATGATCTTTTTCATAAAACTACGTCACTTAGCTCCTTTTAAACAAACTAGAATTATTTCAGTTAAGATATTAGGGGAAAACTCTAGGGTCATTTTACATTTTCGTATACCAAATCTTGAATTACAACTTCAGATACAAATTGCCTCTCCTAGAAGTGGTTTCACGTAATTTACTAAAGGCAGCTTGGATTTTCTAGTTGTGCTATTTAGGATAGCACCCATAGAATCAAGTGATCAAAATGACAGAGTTCTATACCACATATAAAATTCTTTCAAAGTTCAAAATATGAAAAGAATATGCATTTGTAAACTATTTTCAAATTGCCACTCACGATCACATGAAAGCATGTTGAAAATTGCTTCACGTATAGGCAACTAATCCTCTGATTTAAAGAAAAATTGAAGAAACTTCAATTGTTCTTATTTCTGTAGGTGAGAAATGTTGAGTGACTTGCTCACAATGATCAATGTAGTTCCTAGAATTAGGGTTAATGGAGTTTAAAAAAAAAATCCAACAAATTTTAAGTAAAAATGAGATCAAGAGGGCAAAGGTGCAGCTCATTGAACCTAAAAGCCCTTCCTGGAATAGTTGCCATGGATCAAAATAGCAGTCTTCCTAAATATTAAATAGATTTTCTGAGTTTGGGAGACTGAGAACTACACTCAGACATATCATTCTCAAGATATTGAAAACCAGACACAAAGAGAATATCTTGAAATCAGCAAGAGAAAAATGACTCACCACATATAATGGAAACGCAATAAGGCTAACAGTTAACTTCTTAACAACAACAGTGAAGAGCAGAAGGCAATAGAATAGCATATTTGAGTAACTGAAAGAGAAAGAATTTCATGTAAGAATCTTACATCATGTAAAATATTTTTCAAAAATTAAAGGGAGATAAAGTCATTTCCAGATATATGTGGGAAGAACTTGTTATCAGCCAATCTATTTTATACAAAACACTGAAGGAAATTCTTCAGGTTGAAAGCAGAAGAAACCCGACAGTAATTTAAATCCACAGGGCGAGAAAACATAAAGAGCATTGGTAAAGGTAATTATGTACATAATTATAAAAGGCAATATAATTGTATATTTCTTTTTCTCTCTTTTCTTAGATGATTTTAAAAGTTTATATATCTATCTAGTATTATTGGTCCTATAACATATAAACTGTATACTGTAATATATTTGGCAAAATATTAAAAAGCAAGAAGATGAGAACAAAGCTACATTGAAAATATATAGAAAATAATACTAGATAACTCAGATCCATTAGAAGAAAAAAAGAGAACCAGAAATAGCAAATAAGAAGATTAATATAAGAAAACTTAAAAATATATACTTGCTTTCTTTTTTGTCTCAGCTTCAATAAATTATATAAAATTGTAAGTAATAACTATCAAAATATGTTTTTGAAGCATAATATATGTAGACATAATACTCACAGATGCAAGAACTATACAAGAGTGAATTATCTATGTGCTGAGTCACTTAAGTTGTGTCCTACTCTTTGCAACACTGTAGGCTGTAGCCCAGATGTGAACTTCCAGATGTTCAAGCTAGATTTAGAAAAGGCAGAGGAACCAGAGATCAAATTGCCAACATGCATTGGATCATAGGAAAACACAAGAGACTACCATAAAAACATCAACTTCTGCTTTATTGATTACACCAAAGCTTTAGACTGTGAACATCACAACAAACTGAAAAATTCTTCAAGAGATGAGAATATCAGACCACCTGACCTGCCTCTTGAGAAATCTCTATGTAGGTCAAGAAGCAACAGTTAGAACCAGACCTGGAACAAAAGACAGGTTCCAAATTGGGAAAGGAGTACGTCAAGGCTGTATATTGTCACCTCGTTTATTTAACTTACATGCAGAGTACATCATGAGAAATGCTGGGCTGGAAGAAGCACAAGTTGGAATCAAGATTGCTGGGAGAAATATCAATAACCTCAGATATGCAGATGATACCACCCTTATGGCAGAAAGTGAAGAAGAACTAAACAGCCTCATGGTGAAAGTGAAAGAAGAGAGAGGAAAACGTTGGCTTAAAACTCAACATTCAAAAAATGAAGATCATGGCGTTTGGTCCCATCACTTCATGGCACATATATGAGGAAACAATGGAGACAGTGACGGACTATTTTGGGGGGCTCCAAAATCACTACAGATAGTGACTGCAGCCATGAAATTAAAAGATGCTTGCTCCTTGGAAGAAAAGCTATGACCAACTTAGACAGCATATTAAAAAGCAGAGACATTACTTTGCCAACAAAGGTCCATCTAGTCAAAGCTATTGTTTTTCCAGTAGCCATGTATGGATGTGAGAGTTGGACTATAAAGAAAGCTGAGCACCGAAGAATTGATGCTTTTGAACTGTGGTGTTGGAGAAGACTCTTGAGAGTCCCTTGGACAGTAAGGAGATCCCACCAGTCCATCCTAAAGGAAATCAGTCCTAAATATTCATTGGAAGGACTGATGCTGAAGCTGAAACTCCAATACTTTGGCCACCTGATGCGAAGAACTGACTTATTTGAAAAGACCCTGATGCTGGGAAAGATTGAAGGCAGGAGAAGAAGGGAATGACAGAGGATGAGATGGTTGGATGGCATCACCGACTCAATGGACATGAGTTTAATCAAGCTCCGGGAGTTGGTGATGGACAGGGAAGCCTGGCACGCTGCAGTTTGTGGGGCCGCAGAGTAAGACACGACTGAGCGACTGAACTGAACTGGGACTGTAGCCCAACAGGCTCCTCTGTCCATGGCATTCTCCAGGCAAGATACTGGAGCAGGTTGCCGTGCCCTCCTCCAGGGTATCTTCCTGACCCATGAATTGAATTGTTGTCTCTTATGTCTCCTGCATTGGCAGGTGGGTTCTTTATCACTGAGCCACATGGGAAGCCCAAAGTATCTGTACCTAGAATTAATTCAGTATAAATTTGAAGTTGACTATCATAAATTATGTGTAGATGGCAACCCTTAGAATAACAACTAAGAAAAACTTTAAAATATATAGTCAAAAATTATTTTAATCATTAACAGTTTAAAGCATAAACATCCACCCAATGCAAAAGAAGCTAGTAAATGAGCCCAGAGAACAAAAAGATACAGTATGTATGGGGAAGCAGAGCAAAATGAAGAATGCATTATAATATTTTAAAAGTCAATATTTCAGGGAGATATAACAATTTAAAGGTATATGTACCTAAGATGAGAAACTCGAAATATATAAAGAAAAAATCTGAAAAAATTTAAGGGAGAAATGAACAAGTCAGTAATATTAGTTGGGGACATCAACGCCCCACTTTCAGTAATGGATATGACAACTTAACAGAAGATCAACAAGGAAATTAAAATTTTGAACAGCACTATAAACCAAAGAGACCTAACAGATATCTATGGAACACTGAATTAAACAACAGCAGGATACATATTCTTCTGACATGCACATGAAACACTTTCCAAGATAGACCATATGGTTGACCATAAAACCAGTTTCAATAAATTTAAAACGACTGAAATCATACAAAGTATGCTCTATACGACAACAATGGAACTAAATTAAAAGTCAGTAACAAAGGAAGTGTGGCAAATTCACAAATAAGTGCAAATTAAACAAAATAGTCTTGAACAGCAAAAGGAGCAAATTAAAAATCCTGAAAAAATTAGGAAATACTTTGAGATGCACAAAAATAAAAATACAACATATCCAAACATATAGGATACAGATAAAGCAGTGCTCAGAGAAAAACTGACATTTACAAATGCTCATGTTAAAAAACAGAAAAAGTAATTTATATCAGTAACCTAAATTTCCACCTTAAGGAAAAGAAGTAAATTAAACACAAAATTAGAAGAATGAAAAAATTAATGAAGAACAGTATAGATTTATTCCAAGATATTTCATTCTTCTTGATGCAATTGTAAATGAGATTTTTTTCCTCTTTCTGATAGTTTGTTGTTATTGTATGGAAACACAACAGATTTGTGTGTATTTATTTTGATCTTGCAACTTTATTGAATTCATTGATGAGTTTTAATAGTTTTTTCTTTTTGGTGGTATATTTGGATTTTTGATATATAGTATTATGCCATCTATAATCATTGACAGATTTACTTATTCTTTCCCAGTATGGATTCCTTTTATTTACTTTTTTCTTGTCACACTGCTGTGACTAGGACTTCCAACACTATGTTCAACAAAAATGGCAAGAGTGGGTATCCTTGTTTTGTTACAGACCTACTCTTCATCACTGAGTATGTTAGTTGCCAGCTTGTCATATATGGTCTTCATTATCTTGAGGTATGTTCTTTCAATCCACTTTCTGGAGATTTTTGTCATAAATGGTGTTGAACTTTTTCACAAGATTTTTCTGTATCTATTTAGATGACTGTATCTTTTTATTCTTCAGTTTGTTAATGTAGTATACTGATTTGTGAATATTGAATCATGATTTTATCACTGTGATAAATCTCACTTGTTCATGGTGTATAATCTTTTTAATGTATTGTTGAAATCAGCATGATAATATTTTGTTGAGGATTTTTTACATTTTTATCCATCAGTTATTGACCTGTGGTTTTCTTTTTTGTGATATCTTTTCTGGTTTTGTATCAAAGTGGTGCTGGCCTTGTAGAATGAGTTCAAGAGTGTTTCTTCCTCAATAATTTTTTGGAATAGTTTAAGAAAGATAGATGTTAACTTTTCTTTAAATTTTTTGTAGAATTCACCTGTGAATATATCTGGCCCTGGAACTATTAGGAATTGTTTTTGTTTTTGTTTTAGTATTTATTCAATTTCATTACTGGTAACTGGTCTGTTAATAGTTTTTTATTTTTTTCTGATTCATTCTTGAGAGAGTATACATTTCTAGAAATTTGACCACTTTTTCTAGGTTATATTTTATTGCCATATATGATTCTTCTTTGTAGTTCTGTGAAATCAGTTATAACAAATTATAATTTCTCATTATCTATTAATTTTTATATTCTAATTTTTATTTATTTTGGCTTTTCATCTTGATCTTGATGTGTGACTAAAGGTTTATTAATTTTATCTTTTTAAAGAACCAACTCTTAGTTTCACTGACCTTTTCTATTTTTCAAGGCTCTATTTTATTTCTGCTTTGATATTTATTATTTTTTTCTTCTATTAACTTTGGAAGTAAAAGACCTATACTCACGAAACTATAAGAGACCGATAAAAGAAGTTGGGGGCTTCTTCATAGCTCATTTGGTAAAGAATCTGCCTGCAATGCAGGAGACCCTGGTTTGATTCCTGGGTCAGGAAGATCCATTGGAGAAGGGATAGGCTACCCACTCCAGTATTCTTGGGCTTCCCTTGTGGCTCAGCTGCTAAAGAATCTGCCTGCAGTGCGGGAGACCTGGGTTCCATCCCTAGGTTGGGAAGATCCCCTGGAGAAAGGAAGCGCTGCCCACTCCAGTATTCTGGCCTGGAGAATTCCAGGGACTATACAGTCCACGGGGTCGCAAAGAGTCAGACATGACTGAGTGACTTTTACTTCACTTTACTTCACTAAAAGAAATCGGAGAGAACACAAACAAATGGAAAGATACATTGTGTTCATAAATTGAAAGAGTTAATATTGTTAAAATAACCATACTATACAAGGCACTCTATATTAATGCAAGCTCAATCAAAATATGGATGGTATTTTTTAAAGAACTAAAATAAAAATTTCCAAAGTTTGTGTGGAAACACAAAAAACCTCAAAGAACCAAAACAATCTTGAGAAAGAAGAATGAATACTGGGGGTATTATGGCTCCTGATTTCAAACTTACATTACAAAGTTATAATACTCAAAAGAGTATGGTACTGGCACAAAAACAGACACATACATGGATGGAACAGAATAGAAGGCCCAGAAACAAACACATACTTATACATTCAATTAATATAGGACAAAGGAGGCAAGAATATACAAGGAGTGGGAAGACAACTTCTTCAATAAATAGTGTTGGGAAAACTTGAAAGCTGCATGCTACTTTCTTGCACCCTATACAAAAATAAACTAAAATGGATAAGACCTGAATCCATAAAAATTCTAGAGTAAACATAGGAAGTACACTTTCTTACAACTGTCTTAGCAATATTTCTTTGGATATGTCTACTTAGGCAAAGAAAGTAAAAGAAGAAAATAAACAAATGGGACTACATCAAACTAAAAAGGTTTTAAGAAGAAAAGAAAATTATCAACAAAATGAAAAGACTGCCCACTGAATGAGAGAAGATGCTTGTAAACAATATATCTGATAGGTTAACTTGCAAAATGTACAAACAATGCATATAACTCAACATCAAAACAAACAATCTAATTAAGAAATGACAGGACTTGAATAGACATTTTTCCAAAGAAGACATACAGATGGCCAACAGGGACTTGAAAAATAATGCTCAACATCACTTATCATTAGAGAAATGTAAATCAAAACAGTAAGATATCACCTCACACCTGTCACAATGACTATTGCCAAAATGACAAGAAATAGCAAGTGTTTACAAGGATGTGCATAAAAGAGAACCTTCATGAACTGTTGATGAGAATGTAAACTGATTCTTCCATGCAAAACTGCATTTTGGATCCGTAAAATGGGATGTTCACCCTTTTGGATTGGGAAGTTCAGTGAGGCAGCTGCCACAGTGCAAGATTTTCTCCACCCTGCTTGTTAGCATGTCATGATCATGCATTCCTCATGAATAGAGTCTAAGCTTCTTCTGACCTCTTATCTGTCTCAGACCTTCTCTCTGCCTCATGTGGCCTGCTCAGACCCAAGGGCTGCGAGGTCCAGATTATACCTCGATCTGCTCACTAGAGGTTCACTTGTATAGACCTTCTCTTCCTTAAGATTCCTTCCAGGGTTCAGATCCTGACACAATGTCTTTTTTCTGGTCGTATTTGGTTTTTATGACACCTTTCTTGCATCTTTCGTTGTGTAAGAATTCTTATATCAGTATTTAGTTCATTTTCTGTGACAATTGTTTCACAAGTAGATGCATTTTTGATGGTTTGTGGGACTTAGTGAACTCTATGTACTCCCACTCCCCCATATTTGTCTTCTTTTATTTACTTTTTTTTTGAGTCTTCAGTGGACTAGCATATCAAAAGGAATATCACTTTTGGTTGATATGAAGCAACATTTCCCTCTATGACTTTCTTCTATGAGGCCTTCTCCACCTATAGGGCATCACTGATCTTCAGATTACCATATGAAATCAAAAGTAAAAGTAACTCATCCTGGAGAAAATAGTACTTTTTCCTGAGATATACCCTGAGGAAGAAGTTATTTTTCTTAAAATTTTATTAAAATGTTTCTTTAAAAATTTATAAATAACCAAAAATTTGTCAATAACCAAAAATATTTCAGTAGGCAAACATTTTCATGTTGCAACTGCAAGATAGTTAATTCTGTCACAGTCAATTAAAAAAGAGTGGATATAATTATGAATAAAAATACAGCAATTAGAAAACAGTGAACATTCAAAAGCATAAATAAATCATGCATAAAAATATAGGGGTGGAGATATATATACATATCTACACACATCTATATATCTACATATATCCCTATACACCCATACACACGTAAATAATACATATATACATATACACTTAAAGTTGATCACAGTTAATGACTTTCTTAGGCAAAGTTTAAGAGATAAATTTCAAGTATAAATTTTTTTGTTCACTTTATTAAGTATTGTAGGGACCTTCCTGATGGTCCAGTGGTTAAAAATCTGCCTGCCAATGCAGGGGACAGGGGATCAACTAAGTCCAGGTGTCACAGCTATTAAGCCTGTGCTCCAGAACCCAGGAGCACAGAGTTCCAGAGATGCAACTACTGAAGCCTGCACACCACAACTAGAGAGAGCCCATGCACAGCAACGAAAACTCAACATTGCCTAAAAAAAAAAGAAAGAATTGTATGGCTGGGGTTTTAATTCAGGATTCATATTCAAGAGACTTTTTATCCGAAACATCATTGTCACCATATGTGCTACCACATGTGCTCTGACTATTTTCCAAGGAGCACCGCTACATCTGCAAAAAATCTGCCCACTTGTACCCAGTCTCCTGGTGGCTCAGGACAGGTACACATGAAGTTACTGACAAAGCTCAGTGGTGCATTGTGTCATAAAAGTGACATATGGTAAATAGTGTATGTTGAATTATGTCCCCCCAACCAACATAAGACATGTTGAAGTCCTAACACCTGATACTGCAGAAAGTGACCTCATTTATAAATAAGACAGTGCAGACATAGTTAAGATGAGGTCACAGGGGAGCAGGATGGGGGCCCTGTATCAATATGTTGCTGTTGTGCTGTGCTCAGTCACGTCCAACTCTTTGCGACCCCATGGATTGTAACCTGCCAGACTCCTATGTCCATGGGATTCCCCGGCAAGAATACTGGAGTGGGTTGCCATATCCTTTTGGCAACTGGAGTTGCCAAATACGCCAACTCCAGTATGGAATACTGAAGTGGGATCCCATTTCTCAGGGATCAAACCTGAGACTCCTGCATCTCCAGAATTGGCAGGCAGGTTTTTTCTTTTCTTTTCTGTTTTTTAACACTGAGTCACCTGGGAAGCCTGAATCAATATGACTGGTTTCTTAATAAAAAAGGAGAATTGGCAAAGAGACAGAGACAGACATGCACAGAAAGAGAATGCCATGCGAATAGGAAGGCAGAGATATGGCTGATGTGTCAACAAGCCAAGGAATATCAAAAACTGCTATTAAATCACCAAGAGCTCTCTCCCCTGGTAGTTCAGGGTAAAGAATTAGCCTGCAATGCAGGAGACCTGGGTTTGACCCCTGGGTCAGAAGCTACCCACTCCAGTATTCTTGCCTGGAGAATTCCATGGACAGAGGAGCCTGCTGGGCTATAGTCCATGGGATCCCAAAGAGTTGGACATGGGTGAGTGACTAACACACAGCAAGAGCTAGGAGAGAGGCCTGGAACAAACTTCTCCTCACAGCATCATAAGGAGCTAACCCTGCCCACACCTTGAACTCACACTTCTAGCCTCTGGGGTTGTTAGAGAATTAATTTCTATTGTTCAAGCTAAATAAATAAATAAGTAAAATATACATAAATAAATAAAGGTGAAGGATGTGTCAATATAATTCTCTTGATGTGTGAGTGGATGTGGTGGTTTATATAGGGGTATATCAGTGAGAAATGGCTGCATTACTGACTTATCTCCATGATGAGGTTGGGTGTAGGGAAATATTAGAAGAGACACTTCAGATGTAACTTCTTCTCTACAGTGAGTCCATATTCTCAATATTGTATTTCGTATTCCATTATATTTTCATAATGTAAAATTATCATATTTTTACAGTAAAACTCATAAAATCTATTGAAAATGGCTGCATGAAAGTAAAATGAGGAAATCTATCATTTGCCATTTCTATATCCTTAAATTGATAAATATATTTGAAGAAAATTATTTCCTCCTTATTGAAAGAATTTTGTTATGAAATATTCAGAATTCTTTCTGCCTTAGTACCAATGTGTGTTAGATTTGGACCATTCATAATCCTTTCTAACTCAAAAAAGTGTCTGATTTAATAAATATGTAAAGAACTCATTATTATTAATGAATGCAGAAGGAGAAAATAAATCCATGCCTCTGCTTCATAAATAGTGTGAAACAGGTGGAAAGAGTGATGGGCTCTGAGAGAAGCAGACCAAGTACAGCACCACTAGCAAGAACAGCCAGGGGGTGGGTCAGGAGGGCCTGGCCGCTATCTGCCAGGGGAAGTTCACTTTGCCAGAGTCCAGCTGAGACCTGGACACCAAACCCAAGAGGGGAAGTCAGCAGTCAAAGCCATATAAGTGGCATCTCACTGCTTTACTCACTATTGGTGAAAAGAGAAATCCTTCACCATTTCACACTCCACATTCACGGAGGTTGAGTATTGCCTTCATCTGACTTTCATGCTTTATGGACTTTGCAGATGGTGACTAAAGTCATGTGAGGGAAGTCAGCCCCAAATGACCAGTGTACTCCCCCCGGGCTCTTCTCTAATAAACCAGTACTTTCCTCTTTTGGAGGAACTCCTCCTCCTCCTTTTAAGAGTTTTGCAAATTATATAAAAGAGCAAGATTGAAATTTGTTTCACAAATTATCCAGAAGGGGGTACTCGGTCCCAAAGTAATTCAGGTAATTGTGGTGGTTGCACCCATCAGCCAATCAGTGAATGTTGCTTTTGTCTCTACGCCTCAGGTGAGAAATCTCTCCAGGGTCCTTTCTGTACTGGATGCCCAGGTTGCTGGGCTCTGCTAGGCACTTCCTGTGTTCTAAGCTGGGTCTTGGTTCTGTGCTTCACCCTTCACTCAGAAAATCTGGGGGTAGGTTTGATGGTAAAGCATGCACACACAGAAACACATTACACACACACACACATACATGTATTCCTTTTTTAAATTTATTTATTGAAGCATAGTTCATTTACAATGCTGTGTTAGTTCCACGTGTATAGTGAAGTGATTCAATTATACACACATATATATCCATTTTTTTAATGTATTTTAAAATACTGAGTATAGTTCCCTGTGCTCTCCAGTAAGTCTTTGTTGGTTATGCATACATGTCTTACAGAATACTGCAAATGTAATCTGAACACAAATTCTGTAGGTTGTAGAGATTCATTTTAATTTATCAATTTAAAATTAGAATTATTTGAACAGCTTTTCATTTTTTTAAAAAGGAAACCCTCTTACACTGTTGGTGGAAATGTAAACTGATGTAGCTATTATGGAGGACGATATGGGGATGTTTTACAAATAGGAATAAATCTACTGCATGACCCAGCAATCTTACTACTGGGCATATACCCTGAGGAAACCAAAATTCTAAAAGACATATGTACCACAGTGTTCTTGCAGCACTGTTGACAATAGCCAGAACATAGAAGCAACCCAGATGTCCACCAACAGATGAATGGATAAAGAAGATATGGCACATGTATACAATGGAATGTTATTCAGCCATAAGAAAAGAATGAATATCAGCCAGTTTTAGTGAGGTGAATGAAGCTAGAGCCTGCTGCACAGAGTGAAGTAAGTCAGAAGGAGAAAAACAAATATCGTATATTAATGCATATATGTAGAATCTAGAAAGACAGTATTGATGAACCTATTTGCAAGGAAGGAATGGAAACACAGATGTAGAGCGTGGACTTGTGGATACAGTGAGGGAGGGAGAAAGTGAGATGAACGGAGAAAGTAGCATCAACGTATATACACTATCATGTGTAAAATGGATCGCTGGTGAGAAACTGCTGTATAAAACAGAGAGCCCAGCCCTCTGTTGGGCTCTGTGATGACCTGGAGGGGGAGACTGGGGGAGGGAAGGGAAGCTCAAGAGGGAAGGGATATATGTATAATTATGGCTGACTCGCATTACTGTATGGCAGAAACCAGCACAACATTGTAGAGCAATTTTCCTCTTAAAAAAAAGAAAGAAAAATTCATCCTTAGATTTTTTATATTGAAAAAATATAGAAAATCTCATGGATTCCATGCCACTCAATTCTTACTCAGATTTGGGAATTGTTACAGCTACCTAGAAAATTGTTCAATCCTTAGGAAAAGGTTTATACTGAAAACATAGGGTGGGGACTGACTCTAATCTTAAATGCTTCCTTCATTGGCTTTTTATTCTATAGTAAAATCTCTACAGTAAAAATGTACTATCACTGAAATAAAGAGAACATGGAGTAGTTCTCCTGCATTTGATAATGAAATACAGAAAGAATATTAAAAAAAAAGACAGCTTTCCACTTAACTAAGGCAATTTGAATAATGGGATTGCAAGAGAAAAAGAAAGTGAAAAGAAAAATCAGAATTGCTAGTTAAAAACAGAAATGTTTTAAGGGGAATATCACTCATCAGTCTGCATTCCAGTCAATAAATTCATATTAGATGATCTGAAAGTAACCTAAGAAATGAATTTTTATGAGTTAAAAAAGTTCTGTGCTGTTCTTAGTCACTCAGTCATGTCTGACTCTTTGTGACCCCATGGACTGTAGCCCACCAGGATCCTCTGTCCATGGGGATTCTCCAGGCAAAAATACTGGAGTGGGTTGCCATGCCCTCTTCCAGGGGATCTTCCCAACCCAGGGATTGAACCCAGGTCTCCCGCATTGCAGGTAGATTATTTACCAAGTAAGCCACCAGGGAAATCCCAAAAAAAGTTCAGCATTCAGTCAGTTCAGTTCAGTCACACAGTTGTGTCCAACTCTTTGCAACCCCATGGACTGCAGCATGCCAGGCCTCCCTGGCCATCACCACCTCCCGGAGTTTAACCAAACTCATGTCCATTGCGTCGGTGATGCCATCCAACCATCTCATCCTCTGTCATCCCCTTCTCCTCCCACCTTCAATTTTTCCCAGCATCAAGGTCTTTTCAAATGAGTCAGTTCTTCACATCAGGTGGCCAAAGTATTGGAGTTTCAGCTTCAACATCAGTCCTTCCAATGAACACCCAGGACCGATCTCCTTTAGGATGGACTGGTTGGATCTCCTTGCAGTCCAAGGGACTCTCAAGAGTCTTCTCCAACACCACAGTTCAAAAGCATCAATTCTTCAGCACTCAGCTTTCTTTATAGTCCAACTCTCACTTCCATACATGACTACTGGAAAAACCATAGCTTTGACTAGAGGGACCTTTGTTGGCAAAGTAATGTCTCTGATTTTTAATATGCTGTCTAAGTTGGTCATAGCTTTTCTTCCAAGGAGCACACATCTTTTAATTTCATGGGTGCAATCACCATCTGTAGTGATTTTGGAGCCCCCAAAAATAAAGTCTGTCACTGTTTCCACTGTATGTATGACCATTACTACATAAAACTAAGTAAAATTTTATTAAATTAACTAACAGAATATATAGCTTGTACTTTTGAAACAGCAAGCGATATTTTTGAAATGGCAAGTGAAAATGAATGTCATATATCATTCAGTGATAGTCAACTTCACAGCCCAAATAATACAAACTTTATAAATTTTTATTAAAGTTGAATATCTGTTGCAAATTTATATCTTCCAAGGATAACTAAGGATGTTTTCTCTTATCCTTATGATTAACTGAGAGTCATATTAATCATACATGGATTATCAATTTTCAATTTCATATAATAATATTAAGACTGTCTACAAATCTTATTAAAGGCAATAAAGCCTAAAACTCTTCTACTTTTTTGAATTGGACATAAAGTATCATTTTCTGGTAGTAGATATCTGCGGGAGGAGAAGGGGGCAACAGAGGATGAGATGGACACATCAACTCAATGGACATGAGTTTAAGCAAATGCCGGAAGATAGTGAAGGACAGGGAAACCTGGCCTGCTGCAGTCCATGGGGCTGCAAAGAGTCAGACATGACTAAGCAACTGAACAACAACAACGCTTGTGTTGTACAAGCAAGTGATTTGTTTCAAGGCTGAGTACAATCAGTCAACAGAGAAAGAGGGAGGTAACATGCATATTATTTGGGGAAATGGGTGGAACAAAGTTTTTAAAGTTGACAGAAGGAAACAGGGTGAAGAGAACTGTGGAAAATAGTAAGCATTATTGGGGATCATCCTCAAGAAAAGGAGTTATAAACAATAAATATGTAATAGTTCTGAAGCTGGGAGAGTGGTATTTGAGCAAACTCATGTTCAGGTCTGAGTTCATCTTAGGAATTCTCCTGAGAGCCAGGAAAAGTGACCATGAATTGAAGGATATGAGGAAAATGAGATTGGAATTAAACGGAAAATGTGATAGGGAATTCAGAGAAGGAGGTTGACTTATATATATGCTGAGCAACAGCGTGGAGGGAGTCAAATGATACTGGAAATGATAAATTAGAGGACCTAATTTGCTACAGTTTGTTCACATAGTTGGCTTTTTATGTTTGTTTTAGTTTGGTTTTTTACCAGAACCATGAAGAGGGTTTCTCAGGTGGTGCTAGGGATGAAGAACCCACCTGCCAATGCAGGAGACATAAGAGACACAAGTGTGCTCCCTGGGTCAGGAAGATCCCTTAGAGTAGGGAGTGGCAACCCACTCCAGTATTCTTATATGGAGAATCCCATGGACGAAGGAGCCTGGTGGGCTACGGTCCATAGGGTCACAAAGAGTCAGACATGACTAAAACGACTTAGCCTAGCATAGCACATGGAGAGGAGAGCAAACGAGGTCCACTCAGGACTGGGGACAGTGACAATAGAAGTGCCTTGACATCAACATGAGTGGTTCTCAGTTGAGACAAGGCTTGGTTGCCATGGTCCAAGCTGGCAAAGATCACAGTGAGTGTAAGAGCCTGGAAGAACAGAGAGATCTCCAAGGGGCCAGGGTACAAAGAGGTTGGAGGCTGATTAGTGACAAAACACCAAGAGGAACAGGAAGTTTCAGCCCATAGGAGCCTCTGCAAGTGGTGATGAGATTAGGGTGATCCAGCCTGAGGTTGAACCTACGTGGAAATTGAGGCTATTGAATTGTAAAAAGGATGATGCTGTTTTAACTGACAGTACTCCCCTAAAGGATTTGACTTAGCTCTATGGCTTAGACTTGGGTTTTGAAACTTTTTGTTGATATTTTTGTCTTTTTAATATGCTTCAAAGCTCACAGAGAAGACAGATGTTCCTCTGATAATGTCCCTTGGTCAAGTGAAAGCTAGTGTGCTGTTCTGGTTTCACCCTACTTGCTAATATAAGTCTTGAGACTGGGCTTTGGGGGTTGGGCTTTCTCTCCTGGGGAGAGATTGTCACACAGTGTCAGGGGCTTGGCCTGCGTCCAGAGAGCACAGAGCAAGACACAAATTTCTCCGGTACGAGCTGCATTAATGTGATAGGGGCTCCATTTGTGACTGCAAAGGCCATCTTTTCAAAAGATTCTCTAATTGTTGATGATATCTGCCCTCCTGCTTTTCTCCAAACCAATTCTATTTATGAATTATCCGTAAGAGTAACTGTGCCTACCACAACAGATACCAATCTTTCACATGAATCCTTCTGACACCTCACTCTGCTGACATTTGTGAGCAGAGTGTGTGAGCAAGCTATTTTGGGAGGTGACATTGCTATTTGAATTCTGATCATTCTGTCGTGTTAGTAAAGTTTGACAAGTCACATTTCGATAAAGAAAAATATTAATACCAGGTATTTATTACTAGGATGGCTACTGGTATTAGGTGCCAGCAACGGCAGCCTAGTCATTTCAGGTGTCTGCTCCTGGGTGCCCCTCAAAGCTGAGGTAAGTCAACGACAGCTAATCAGAAAGCAGCTCCTTCGCTAGTAGTCATAACTCTTACACTCCCTTATCCATTAATACATTTACTTAAACAGTTTCTGGCTCCACTCCCTGCCCAAAGGTACAAAACAGTCCATCAGACAGTTTAACACATAATCCTTCACTGATATTCAAAACTACTAAGAACAGAGCGTGGAGTCCTGCCAGCCTCTGCAACATTGGCATGCAGTTTAGTTCTATCTATATAAAAAAGTAAGCAGCCTTTTAAAAAATGCAACGTGGTGCTGCAGTGCCCCTCTGTAATGCCTTGTTTCCTTTTCCTGAGGAGGTTTCAAGCAAAATCCGATAGATGAGAAGTTTAACAGGCCAAATGAATATAGCATTAGTGTTGTATCATTTTAATGATCCCAGATATTCAAAGAGATCCTCCTTTTCTCCAAGGAAGCCCCTTAAACACAGAGGAATGCTTTGCTATCTGTCGGTAGCTTGAATACCAGGGCTTTCCTTGGGTGAACTTGGGTTCATTAATAGAATAACTTTTTTTTTTTTCCAGCAAATCATATTATGTGAGGAAGGAGTTTAACCATTTCAACTAGATTTTCAAATTCATTTTTGTAAAAGTCTGCAAAGTACTCTCTGGTGATTATTTTTCAATGGTGATGTACTTATCATTTTATATTTTGTATATTTGAGTTTTCTCCCTATCTTAATCAAGCTAGATAGTAACTTGTATGTTTTTAAATATTTTGAAAATACAGAATTTGTCTCTTTTAGTTAAAGCTGCTGTTTATATTCCCCATGTCATTAATTTTTGGTTTTACTTTTATCTCCTTCTTCATGTTTTCTTTGATTTATTTTATTGTCTTCCGTTCTTTAAACTGGAAATTTATTATTTTAATTATTTAAAATTTAATGTTAAAAGTATTTTAGTGTTACTGATTTCCCCCTGATCATTGCTTTCTGGTATGTGGTGTTCTCATTTTAATTTTTAGAAAACTCTGTAATTTCAGTTTGCATTTTTCCTTTTGTTTAAGGTTTGTTCAACATGAGGGATATTAATTTCCAAGTGGAAAGACTTTTTTGTGTTCTATTTGTAATTTCTAGTTTTATTGAAATCAGAATTTGCTGATGTTTTCCATATGACCTAATAAATGTTTTTTAATGTTTCACCTGCTTGTGAAAAATAAGAGTATGCTTCATTATCAAGGTGTAGAATTCTACATGTTTCAATAAGATCCACCATACTGAGGATGTGGTTTAGGCTCTCTATTCCTTCATGTTGTTTGCTCACTTGGTCTGTCTTGTACTGAGTGGTGTAATAAAGTCTTCTCTTAGCAGTGTTTCTATACATTTCCCTACTATTCCTAAAGTTTTTGCTTTATGATGATGTTTGTTATCTTATTTGATACATAATATTCATTAGTATTATATTTTGCAAATTGTGGCTTTGATATGAATTCATGTGCTTCTTTATTACATCCAGTGATTTTTGGCTTAAGTGCTACATTGTCTGACATCAAGTTAACTGCTCTTAAGTTTCCTTTTGTTTTCCATAATTTTGTCCATTGTTTTGTTTGTAGTCTCTTTGAATTACTTCTTTTAGTTGTATCTCTTGCATAAAGCATGTAATTGAGTCTTTCTTTTTTTTTCTTTTTTATGTATTTATTTTAATTGGAGGCTAATTACTTTACTATATTGTAGTAGTTTTTGCCATAGATTGACAAGAATCAGCCATGGGTGTACAAATTGAAAATACTTTTCCTTCTAATGATTAAGTTCATTCATATTTATTGACATTTATATAAATCTCAACTTTGTCATAATATTTTATCATTTTTTTATTTTGTTGTAATTTCTATTGTTTTGTCTATTAAATGTAGTTAACGTTGTATTTCACTTCATTTCTTTTTATGATTTTTATCAACATTCTTTTTATTGTTTCTTCATTTTTTTTATTATTTTCTGTTTGTTCTTAAATTTCTAATACACACTTTTTGTAACACAGGCCAATGATCGTTTACATATTCATCTATTTCCATGTGTAGCGCTATCTTAAAATTTTATTCTGCCCTATTTTGTTTCGGTGAGGGAGGGGTTTTCCTCTGTTGATTTGTGCTGAATTTTATCTTATAATTACTTTGCAGTAATTCTATGGATTGGTTAATCTTTTCCTTGTTATTTCTATGACTTTGGGAAGTTTTACAAGATTCTTAGTTTAAAGGCTCCCCCATCTATGAGTTTAGCCAAGTTCAGATACTTTAGTGGATTATGTTTTGTTTTTGACTGGAGCAATATTGTATGTCCTCAATTCCTTTGGTATTATTTTGTTTTGCAAAACTCTAAATGTCTCCCTTTTGCTGTTTTCCCCTTCTTCCACTTTATTGCCAAGCCATACCTCTTCCTTCCTTTTAGCCTTTTTTTCCCCAAAGGTGTCTCTGTTCTTGAAGTATGTCTCTTCAAATAATGTGTGCTTTTAAGTCTCTTCCCAGAGACCCATGTGTTGATTTACACAGATACATTTTTAATATTTCTGTACATAAAATGGACTTAGTCTTTTTGGCAGTGGTTTTAAATCAAACTTAGTCTTCATTGTCAGCTAACTTCTTTATTTTTCACAGCTTTTCTTAGTCTGATTTTGCTCATCAAAAAACATTGTTAAATTCATGGGTACAGTGAGTTAAAATGCAAATTGAAGTGCATTAACATTTTAGAAATTTACTTGAGTAAAAACTGATTTGAATTGGGCAGCATTAACCAAAAATGATTAGAACTTCTCTGTTGACAGGAGCTGAGGGAAAACTCTTCAGAGAAAAGGCAGAAGCAAAATCAGGAAATAATTGTTATTCTTCAGTCGCTAAGTCTCTGCAACACCATGGACTGCCACAAGACCAGGCTTCCCTGTCATTCACTATCCCCAGAGTTTGCTCAAACTCATGTCCATTGAGTCGGTGATGCCATCCAATCATTTCATCCCTTGTCACCTTCTTCTCCTCCTGCTTTCAATCTTTCCCAGCATCAGGATCTTTTCCAATGAGTTGGTTCTTTGCATCAGGTGGCCAAAGTACTGGAGTTTCAGCTTCAGCATCAGTCCTTCCAATGAATATTCAGGGTTGATTTCCCTTAGGGTTGACCGGTTTGATCTTTTTGCAGTCCAAGGGATTCTCAAGAGTCTTAAATCCCTTGGACTGCAAAGAGATCAAACCAGTCAATCCTAAGGGAAATCAACCCTGAACATTGGTGAGGGTGGGACGTTCTGAGAGAATAGCATTGAAACATGTATATTATCATATGTGAAACAAAACACCATTCCAGGTTCGATGTGTGAGACAAATGCTCAGGGCTGGGGCAATGCGATGACCCAGAGGGATGGGATGGGGAGGGAGGTGGGAGGGGAGTTAAGGATGGGGAACACATGTAAACCCATGGCTGATTCATGTCAGTGTATGGCAAAAACCACTACAATATTGTAAAGTAATTAGCCCCCAACTAAAATTAAAAAAAAAAAAAAAGAGTCTTCTCCAGCACCATAATTTCAAAGCATCAATTCTTTGGTGCTCAATCTTCATTATGGTCCAACTCTCATATCCCTACATGACTACTGGAAAAACTATAGCTTTAACTATACCAACCTTTGTTGGCAAAATGATGTCTTTGTTTTTAATACATTATCTAGGTGTGTCATAGCTTTCCTTTCAAGAAGCAAGTGCCTTTTAATTTTGTGGCTGCAGTCACCATCTGCAGTGATTTTGGAGCCTAAGAAAATAAAATCTGTCGCTGTTTCCACTTTTTCCCCTTTTATTTGCCATGAAGTGATGGGTCTGAAGCCATGATCTTAGTTTATTTGAATGTTGAGTTTTAAGCCAGCTTTTTTACTCTTCTTTTTAACCCTCATCAAGAGGCTTTTTTTCCTCTTTGCTTTCTGCCATTAGAGTGTTATCATCTGCATATCTGAAAGTGAAAGTGGAAGTCACTCAGTCATGATCAACTCTTTGAGACCCCATGGACTACACAGTCCATGGATTTCTCCAAGCCAGAATACTGGAGTGGGTAGCCGTTCCCTTCTCCAGGGGATCTTTCCAACCCAGGGTGTGAACCCAGGTCTCTCTCCCACATTGCAGGTGGATTCTTTACAAGCTGAGATATCAGGGAATCCCAAGAATACTGGAGTGGGTAGCCTATCCCTTCTCCAGTGGATCTTCCTGACCCAGGAATTGAACCAGAGTCTCTTGCATTGCAGGTGGATTCTTTACCAGCTGAGCTACCAGGGAAGCATATCTGAAGTTGTTGATATTTCTTCTTCTGACAGTCTTAGAAATTACTGATTGTTAATGATTGCTTGTCCTTAGGTTTTTCTTTTGTAACCTTAGGATATTTACAAGCTTGAATTTTGGTTTGTTGATGCAAGCACCCTAGGCATTAGAGTCATGTCAGTCAAATGCCTTACTAAAAAAAATTATTTTAACAATTCCTCCTTTTTCATACATGAGAGATTGACCAAATTTTTATATTAACACCACTCTTAGTGATCATCAGATTTAAATTGTTCCTGTCTCATCGTGAAGCTCATAGGTTTTGATGTCAGATCTGTGGAAGAATTGCTTTTGCTTTTTATCCCATTGTTCATCTTGCTTTTGTTTCTCTAAGCACAGTGAAACCATCTGGTGTGTTGCTAATGGCTGCAAACACACATTTAAGGTCTTTGAGAGAACACAGCACACCAGGGAGACTACAATGATGACTATCAGGAGGAGAATACCAAGAGACTAAAGTATATAAGTCCTTGGCCAGAATCTTCGTGAATCAAACCAGTCCCTATCAAATAAATCAAAGAATGTGCCTGATAGAGTAGCAACCTGTTTAGCTAAATAGCTTGTTTGCTTCTCTGGTGGATCAGATGGTAAAGTATCTGCCTGCAATGCCGGATACCTGGGTTCAGTCTCTGTGGTGGGAAGATCCCCTAGGGAAGGGAGTGACTACCCACTCCAGTATTCTTTCCTGGAGAATTCCATGGACAGAGGAGCCTTGCTGGCTACAGTCCATGGGGTTGCAGAGTCAACAAGACTGATTGAGTAACATTTTCACTTTCAGAGGCTTAACCAAGATACAGTAGGAGGTATTTGTTATGGCACAGACACCTTCTTATTTAGTCAACAAGTAATCTAAAGGAATTCTGTTATCTAAAACCATATTATTATCTAAAATAATGCCGTTTTTAAAAAAACACACCAGACTTCTCTGGTGGCTCAGTTGGTAAAGAGTCTGCCTGCAATGCTGGAGAATCGGGTTCAGTCATGGATCAGGATGATCCCCTGGAAAAGGAAATGGCAACTCCAGTATTCTTGCCTGGAGAATTGTATGGACAGAGGAGCCTTGTGGGCTACAGTCCATGGGATCACAAAGAGTCTGACATGACTGAGTGACTAACACTTCACTTTCAAAAACACAATAGCAAGAGAGCCTAGGCCTTTTGCTGTGCAACTATTACCTTATCAGTAGACTCAGTGGTGGGGCCTTTTGCTGTGCAACTATTACCTTATCAGTAGACTCAGTGGTGGTTGTAAGAGTTAAGAAGAACTTTCTATTTGTTTGTATTAACTTCAAATCATGGGAAAAGGGCCTATCAAATGACATTCATGTAGGGGGTTAACATCTGCTGGTAAACTTTTTTTGGTTGACAGTATAAATTCAAAGAAGTGGACCAATGTTGAGTTTCTGAAGTATGAGGAAGAGACAAGGGGAAGTGGATACAGAAAGAACACATTGTTTTTTTTGTTTTTTTTTTAGGTATCAGGTTTTAATATGATTTAATCTAATGTAATTTAAAATGTGTTTTTTTTAATCTTCCAATTTTTTAAAAAATCTTCCAACTCTCAAGACAATGAGTTTCTGAAGCTTAGGGGCCATTATCAAAATTTCCACGTATAAATGCGATGTAGTCCTACTCCAGTATTATTGCCTGGAGAACTCCATGGACAGAGGAGTCTGGCAGGCTACAATCCATGGGTCACAAAAGAGTTGGACATGACTTGGTAACTAAACAACAACAAATATTATATATATATATATATATATATATATATGCATGCAATAGATCCTGCTTTTTATTTCCAGGGTGGAATTAAATTGAGGCAAGAAATAGGGATATATGGATTTAGTATTTTAATTCATAAAAGAGATCTCTGGAAAAGTTTAGGCATACAGTGGCATTGGGATTCCAGTGAAATTACTTAGAGTCATGCCACCAATACTTTTTCATAATTTGGATCATTTTATTTGGGCCATGATTAGTCCCAGAATGTAAAGCTTCAAGTAATGACATTTTTAAGGACTCAAGCAAAACCAGGCTGTTGTCCAAGCCCTCAGTGAGACCGCATTTAATATTAAATTTGCAACCCTATTGGTGCCAGCATTATTGTTCTAGCTCAGAAGTCTGGTTTTGTCTTTTATATAAATTATCATAAGTAATTTGGTTAGAATCAATCTTATGGAGTTTATTCAAATTGTGTATTGGAACAGTTCTACTGCTGGCTGATTTAGCATGGAAGTCTGCTAGAGCATTTCCCTGATATTCAGGTTCTGTTTTTCCAGTATGAACTTCAATTTCAATCATTTTAATTTGGTTAGGCAATAGAAAGGCAGAAGGCAAATCCTTTACTTGGAGTCCTGCTAGAAGTGAAGATCCCTGTCTGTTTCCATAACATAACAAAATCATAGAACACCCTAAAGGCATATTTTCTATGGTTGTTAATGTTTATTGATTTTCTTTTGGATAGATGACAAGCCCAAAGGTAGACATGTAATTCTACTGGTCAAGCATATTAAAACTGGGGAAAGATTTTCTTTACTAATCATTCTTATTGATTTGTTACAGCATATTCTGCTTGATATTTCCCTTCTTCATTCTTAGCATAAGATTCATGGACAAAGAGTATCAAAGCTTGGTTTTCTAAAGGTGTGTCTTGTTAGTCTATGTCAGAGGTCAAGAACCTTGATACCACATCTATAGGGTTACTGTGATGTGTAGTACCACCAGAGAAGGGTAGAAGGGTTAGCAGGGTTGAGAAAGTTGCAGGACTCAAGATGGGGGTTACAAAATGAAAGGAGAAAGAACTCATATAATTCAACTTGCTGAAAAATGTTGAGTTTGTTGAAATTTAGTAGACTCTCAATGACATGAGGTACTTGTAAGTATAAGTCATATCCTAATAATTCAGCTGAAGCTTCTACTAATTTAGCTGCTGTAGCTACTGCTTTCAAACAGCTTGAATATGTTTGGGCTACAGGATCTAATTGAAACTAAGCTATAGGTCTATGTTTTCCTCCATAATCTTGTGTTATAATTCCTAGAGGCTAGTTTTCATGCTTGTGGATAAATAAGGTAAAAGGTTTTGTATTATTTGGAACCCCTAGGGCCAAAGTGTTTTGTAGGGCTAGACTAAAGACTTGCTTATGATTTTGTTCCCAGGGTAAAGGCTCTGGAACTGAGTTTCTTATCAGTTTATACAGGGGAGTGAAAATCAGATAAAAATTTGGAACCCAAAATCTATAATATCCTTAGGCTTTTTAGTTAAAAAATTTCTTAGTTAGTTATAAGTCTAGAGAAGTATTAGATAGTCTTTATTCTTTCATGTGAGAGGGGAATGCCTTTTACAGGCAAATTATGTCCGAGGTAGTGGACCTTATCTTTTGAGAATTGAAGATTTTCCTTGGAGGCCTTATGGCCTTTACAAGCTAATTGCTGTAATAAATAAACTGAATCTATTTCTGAGTCCTCTCTTGTAGGGGAACATAGCAATAAGTCATCTACATATTGAATGAGCATATAGTTCTTAGGGAACTATAAAGTTGCCAAGTCTTGATATAAAGCCTATGGAAAATAGAATGGGGTTTCAATGAACGCTTGTATTATTACAGCCCATGTATACTGTTGGTTTTATTGATTCTCTTTGTCAACTGGGATGCTAAAGAAAGCAAATCTTAATAAAGAAAGCAGAGTGAACCATTTTGAGTCTGTAGTTACATTAGATAACTATGTAGTGGGGTTTGGAACTTTGGTATCATGATTTTATTAATTGCAGGCAGATGGTAGACAAATGTTCAGTCTTGTCAATTTAGTTTTTTAATGGTAAGATCAGAGTGTTACAGGAAATAGTGCATGGAATTATAAATCCTTGCTTAATTAAGTCTTCTACAATTGGTGAGAGCCCTCAGATAAATTCTGGTTTTAGTGGATGTTGAGGAAATTTAGGCAAGAGCTTGTAATGATCTGTTAGGATTTTTATGGGTTCCACACTCTTAATTTTGCCTATGTGGGTTGAAGAAGAATTCACAGGCATTTGGGTACTTCAGGGAGATTGAAGATACCGTATTTCAGAGCCTCAGTTGCATCAATTTCTGCTTCCAGAGAGCCAAGTACAGGTACAGGTATAGGCGAGTTAGGAAATTTGGAGATCATTTCTTCTTCTGAGTTAAATCTTATATGACTCCTTATTTAGAAAGCAAATCTTGAGTAAGTCAGACAGAGAAAAACAAATATCATATGATATCACTTATATGTGGAATCTAAAAATATGATAAAATAAACTTATCTATAAAACAGATTCATACTTAGAAAACAAACCGTGGTTACCAAAAGGGAAAGGTAGGGGTTCGGGATAAATTAGGAGGTTGGGATTAACATATATACACTATGATATATAAAATAGGTAATTAACAAGGGCCTTCTGTATAGCACAGGGAACTACACTCAATAATTTATAATAACTTATGTGTGAAAAATCTGAAAACATATGTATATGTGTAACTTAATCACTTTGATGTGCACCTGAAACTAACACAACACTGTAAATCAACTGTACTCCAATATAAAATTTAAAAAACTTGTTTAAACAGAAAAGAAAGCAAATCTCATCCTAACCATTTACTGGGGCAGTGTCATGCATAAGAAACTCCCCAGTGTTATCTGGACTAGTTTAGGCACAGGAATCCTTTGAATTTTGTTATAAACCGCCACTGTGAAAATATTCTCTTTACTCCAGGTCTTCTCTAATTTAAAAAAAAAAGTTATTTTATACTGGATTATAGCCAATTAACAATGCTGTGATAGTTTCTGATGAACAGGGAAGGGACTCAGGCACACATATACATGTATCCATTCTCCCTCAAACCCCCCTCCCATTCAGGCTGCCACAAAACACTGAGCAGAGTTCCCTGTGTCATACGCTAGGTTCTTATTGATTATCCACTTCATTTTTTGACAGATAATTGCTTTACAATGTTGTGGTGGTCTCTGCTATACATCAATATGGATCAGCCGTAATTTATATATGTACTTCCTCCCTCTTGAGCCTCCCTCCCCCCATTCCATCCCTCTAGGCCATCACGGAGCTTTGCTCTTTTATGAAAGTGAAGTTTTAGGCAGATAAAGTGGCTCTGGTATCCACCAGTACCATATAGGACTCTCCATTAATTTTATCTTAGTTCCCCCTTCTTCATTTAGAAGAATAATGGGAAGCAGTTTACTGAGGGCTGCTCAGAGCCCCATCTAGGTTTATTAGTATTTCGGTAATCAAAGTTGTTAAGGTCTCTCCTAATGGAAAAACAGCTTGAATTAACAGGTGAAAGTGAAAGTCGCCTAGTCATGTACGACTCTGCGACCCCTATAGACTGGAGCCCATCAGGCTCCTCTGTCCATGGAATTCTCCAGCATGAATACTGGAGTGGGTAGCCATTCCCTTCTTCAGGGGATCTTCCCAACCCAGGAATGGAACCCAGGTCTCCCACATTGCAGGCGGATTCTTTACTGTCTGAGCCACCAGGGAAGCCTGAATTAATAGATGAAGGTCTACCAAAGGGTGGATTCAGCAGAGGGTGCTGCTTTTTCTAGGGCCTTGGTTGTTTATCATCAAGGCACACACTTGGGGCACTGTATTGCTGAGTGGAAGAGCTCTAGGTCCTGGCTGGAAATGTGTACGTGAAGTTCCTTCCAACTCTTGGAGCTGTTGTAATTTCAGGGCCATAAGAGTACTGGCTTTTTGAATTTTATCTTGTTCCAAGGTTTTTACAAACTCAGTTAAGGCTGTTAATTTACTAAGAAGGGTAGCTTCCTTAAGTGGGAGGGGACATATGTATATCTGTGGCTGATTCATGTGGATGTATGGCAGAAACCAACAGGATATTGTAAAGTAATTATCTTTCAATTTAAAATAACTTTTAAACATAAATATAGAAAAAAAAAAAAAGAAGGGAAGCTCCCCAGCCTGGATTGTATCTCTTTTTTTAGACTACTTGGTTAATGCTGGAACCTGCTAATGAATAAGAAAATTGGGATATAAGTGTGTCTGCATTTATTAAAGAATATCCAGAATGTTTCACAAAAAGAACTTCCAGTTTTGTCTTGCAGTCTGAGACTAATTCATCCTTTTTTTTTCACAAGGTTGAATGATAGACTAGTCAATGTTTTGAGGAAATACCTTACCAACACTTCCAAGTAGGTCCTAGGATGTTTTTTGTGCACATTTTGGGTTCACCCTGGCAGAGTCATTAGTATTTTGCTCTTTTATATCACCCTTGGGATCTTTCCATTTGGCTTCAGCCATCCATTTTCAGGTGTTGCCAGGTCCTAACATCACATGAATTAATTGGGAAAAATCTAGGAGCCCCAGATTAAAAGCATCAATTGAAATTATAAGTTCTTCATAAAATTTTAGGAGAGTCTCTTTAGGGTTTGCAAAATCTTTGATGGTGGCCCTCCATTTGGCTTTTGACCAGGAAAAAAGAGAGTTACATTTGATATTCCAGGCTCAGTGGAAGGCTTCTCTTTAAAAGGGATTTGTTTATTGTATATTAATGTATATATGTGGAATCTAGAAAAATGGCCCAGATGAACCTGTTTCCGGGGAAGGAACAGAGACACAGATGTCAAGAATAGACATGTGGACACAGAGCAGGAAGGGGAGGGTGGGACGAATTGAGAGAGTAGGACTGACATATATAAACTGTCAGGGGTAAAATAGATGGCTAGTGAGAACCTGCTATAAGACACAGAAATCTCAGCTCCATGCTCTGTGATTACCTAGAGGGGTGAGATGGGGGAGTAGGGAGTCAGTGGGAGGGAGGCTCAAGAAGAAGGGGATATATGTATACATATAGCTGATTCACTCCATTGTACCACAGAAACTAACAAAACATTGTAAAGCAACTATGTCCCAATTGAAAAAAAACAGTGTGTGTGCATGAGGTGGAGACATTTGTTTAACCTTTGTCTCATCATCGGAGAAGGCAATGGCACCCCACTCCAGTACTCTTGCCTGGAAAATCCCATGGACGGAGGAGCCTGATAGGTTGCAGTCCATGGGGTCGCTAGGAGTCGGAGACGACTGAGCGACTTCACTTTCACTTTTTACTTTCCTGCATTGGAGAAGGAAATGGCAACCCACTCCAGTGTTCTTGCCTGGAGAATCCCAGGGAGGGAGAGCCTGTTGGGCTGCCATCTATGGGGTCGCACAGAGTTGGACACGACTGAAGTGACTTAGAAGCAGCATCATCATAGTGAAAAGGCAATTGAGTAAGGGAATTAGTAGGCTCAGGGTATTTAGGGAGAGGATGGTAAAGAGAAGGAGCAGTTGGAGCAGTCAAGAGTCAAGTTAGTGTATGTTTCCTTACAGATTCACAGTCAGCTTGTTGCCTAAGCTTTTACCTTTTGTAAAGAATCTTTTAAAGAGGGAATTTTCATTTATTTAGGTTCTTAGAAGCTTCTGCATTCCAGTTAAAGATGTATCTCATTGTTGGGGGAAATTTGGGACTGTTTATTCTCTAGAATACCTCATAAATGGTTAAACTTATCTAGGTTGGTAGTTTTCCTCTTTGGTCACTGTTCAGTTCAGTTCAGTTCAGTCGCTCAGTCCTGTCCAACTCTTTGCAACCCCATGGACCACAGCATGCCAAGCTTCCCTGTCCATCACCAACCCTTGGAGTTTACTCAAACTCATGTCCATCGAGTTGGTGATGCCATCTAACCATCTCATCCTCTGGCGTCCCCTTCTCCTCCTGCCCTCAATCTTTCCCAGCATCAGGGTCTTTTCAAATGAATCAGCTCTTCTCATCAGGTGGCCAAAGTATTGGAGTTTCAGCTTCAATATCCGTCCTTCCAATGAACACCCAGGACTGATCTCCTTTAGGATGGACTGGCTGGACCTCGTTGCAGTCCAAGGGATTCTCAAGAGTCTTCTCCAACACCACAGTTCAAAAGCATCAATTCTTTGGTGCTCAGCTTTCTTTATAGTCCAACTCTCACATCCATGCATGACTATTGGAAAAACCATAGCTTTGACTAGATGGACTTTTGTTGGCAAGGTAATGTCTCTGCTTTTTAATATGCTGTCTAGGTTGGTCATAACTTTCCTTCCAAGGTGAATACATCTTTTAATTTTACAGCTGTAGTCACCATCTGCAGTGATTTTGGAGCCCAAAAAAATAATGTCAGGCTCTATTTCCCTTGTTTCCCCATCTATTTTCCATGAAGTGATGGAACTGGATGCCATGATCTTAGTTTTCTGAATGTTGAGCTTTAAGCCAACTTTTTCACTCTCTTCTTTCACTTTCATCAAGAGGCTCTTTAGTTCTTCTTCGCTTTCTGCCATAAGGGTGGTGTCATCTGCATATCTGAGGTTATTGATATTTCTCCCAGCAATCTTGATTCCAGCTTGTGCTTCATCCAGCCCAGCATTGCTCATGATGTACTCTGCATATAAGTTAAATAAGCAGGGTAGTTCAAGATTACCTTTGGTAAGGTTAATCCACTGGTTCAGAGAAATACAAGTTGTTTATCCTTATGATTAGCCAGGGTTTTGGATGAAAGAGTCCCAGATTGTGTGGACTCAGAAGAGCTCATTTTTCTTTTCTTTTCATTTTTCCTTCTTGCCTGAGGCCTTACACTGGACCTAGTCCAACTTAAGTCAGACACAGTCCAGTTTCTAACACAGACACAATCTGACCTGAACTGAGTCAGTTTTTATTCATTTAAGTCAGCTGACTCTGAACTCAGACTAGAGAAAGAAATGCTTAAATAAATTTGGTGCTCCTTCAAATGCAAAAACAGTGGAGCTCAGACCGCAGAGAGAGTTACAACAGCCTCCAGAAGCAGCAAGAATGTAGTGAGCTCAGCAGGGTCAGTGTATGGTTACAGTGTATGGTCATTTGCATAGTTACTCAATGCTTCTGGAGGCTATTGATAGGAGTCCTGTTTGGGTCCTATTTCTGACACCAGAACCGTTAAAGGGTAAACCGAGGCATGTTAAAATTTTTAGGAATTTGAGGGAAAGATGTTTTGAATGAGGCAGCACCAACCCAGAAGTGATTAGAGGCATTCTAAGGAAACTGAGGGAAAACTTGTAGAAAAGAGGCAGAAGCGGAGCAAGAAAATTATTGATTCACTATAGCTTAATACAACCATAAACAGTATTTATTTTAAAACGTTAGACATAATAGATTAATAAAATATACAGTGAAATTATTTAAAGTCTTCGGTTAAACCCTGAGAGAATAGAAAAAGAGCAGGAAAAAAAAAAAGAACAAATGGAACAAATAGAAAATATTTAGCAAGGTTAAATGTTTTATTCATAGTATATCAACTACACTCTGTTCATAGGGAATTTGAAGGCTAGATTTACAATACTGAGATTATCACATCGTATAAAATCTACTATATGCCACCTTCAAGAGCTACTTTGACTATAACAACATAGGTTAACTAAATCGATGACAAAGGATATACAATGCAAACACAAAACAAAGAAAACTGGAATGGCTATATTAGTTTCAGACAAAATATATTTCAGAGCAAGGAATATTATCAGAGATAAAGAGGGACATTGTATAATCCTAAAGGAGTCAATTCTCTAAGAAAATAAAAGCTCTAAATGTATATGCTACTTGTAAAAAAGCTTAAAAATACAAGAGCCCTACACTGACAAATCTAAAAGGAAAAATAAAGAAATCTACAGTTATATTTGGAGATTCCAACATTCCTCTGTTAGTAATTCATATAACAAGGAGCCAAAAATCAGTAAGGATATAGATGACATAAACCATATTGTCAAGTAACATTGGCTGCCCTGTAAATAAATCCTTTCTCTGCTGCAAACCTCTGAGTTTCGGCGTTTAACTTGCAGCATGTAACCTGACTCAGTAACAGATTCCACCAAACATCTGAAGTACAAATAATACTAATTCTACAAAATCTCTTCCAGAAAATAAAAAAAGCAGTAAAATATTAAAAAAATATATTTGTGAAACCAGAATTACCCTAGTACCAAAGACAAGAACAGACACCTACAGATCACTCATAAACACAGAGGCAAAAATCCTCAACAAAATGAAAGCAAATTCAGCAAAATATAAAAAAGGATAAGGACGTCATGATCAAGTGGAATTCATCTCAGGAATTTAAGAATAGTTCTACATTTGAAAAACAGTCAATATAACTTATCATATAAAAGGATTAAATAAGAAAAATAAAACATGATTAGTTCACTAGATACAGAAAACTATTCAGCAATTTTCAACATCCATTTATGACTTTTAAAAAACAAAACTCTCAGCAAACCCAGCCTTATAAAGGGCATCTTAGTCTAATAAAAAGTGTCTGTGAAAAAAACCTGCAGCTATTATCATACTTAATGGTGAGGTATTGAATGCTTTCCCCTACAGTCAAGAGCAAGAAAGAATGCTCATTCTCATTGCTTTGATTTAATGTCATTGCTGGACCCAGTGTCCACACCATTCCCAGTGCTCATGTGAGACCCAATCTCCACCTCAGTCGCATATGACATCACAACTGGTTCTTGGGATTCTCCAGAGAGGAGATGTCTCTTAGGAGGATTGACCAAATATATGCAGAGGATCCCATCATGAAAGTCATTGTAGAAAAGCTGCCGCATCCCATGCTATCCTGGGAGGAGAAAAGGATCTTTCAAGAATCTTTTCTCATGGCAGGAATATCTCCCTGCTCTCTCCAGTGCTGCCTGTGATCTCTGTTGGAACCTCAGGTACGATGCATATTCAGGTTCTATTCTAGAAAAAAGAAAAAAAGACCTGGAAGAAGGTCTAACTTGCAGGATGATCCTAGGGTGACTGAAGAACTTAACAACAACAAAATAACCATATTAAAAACTTGGATAAACTGTAGTAAAACTCAATAAGACTTCCAACACTCCATCAACGTGTTTTACTTTTTCCCTGTTAAACCAAGCATTGGCCTCATCTTATTACTGAATCTGGAATAAACAGTGATCTGATAAAGACCTAGATCATAGGCAGGGGTAGAGATGTGACTTTCTGTCAATACCGCAGTTTAGATCTGATGCATGAAAAGCATGATGTTTGTCTATAATTTTATCTATTCATGAAGGAGTCCATGGTTTGGGTAAAACATGGCCCAAACCACAGGTGCTTTGATCTTCAGGCTTTTTAATCATCCACAACACATAATACTTCTGTTGGATGCAAGATGATTTAAAGGTTGGTTATTTAACTATGTAACTACAGGAAGATAAATTGTCACTCTATATGTTTTTTTCTCTTTTTTATAAGAATAATTATCCAACCAAACTGAGCTCACAGCCGGAGAAAGACAGTGCAATGAACCACACTCTTGAGGAATGTTGAGAGGAAGCTCCTGTGATAAAGTAATACTCACTAAAGTCCTCTGACATTGATCCTTGATCTCCACCCATCACCATTTTGAGATGGGGAAGTAAGATGAGGCCAGGGCTTCACCTGTTCTTCAACCAGGGTAACCCTTCACTATCTGCTTTATTTTTCTACACCCTGGAAGAATTTTATTCAGATTTATGTGCCCTGCAAAAAAGTTTAACCTTACTGAATGAGATGTAAGTTCTTTCTAACTTTTGAAGTCTCTGATACCACATTAAATGAGTATAATCTTCCAAAATAGTACTATTGATGTTGTTAAATTAAAAAGAATACTTCTAGCTGCTGCTGCTGCTGCTAAGTTGCTTCAGTTGTGTCGGACTCTGTGCGACCCCATAGATGGCAGCCCACCAGGCTCCCCCCTCCCTGGGATTCTCTAGGAAAGAACACTAGAGTGGGTTGCCATTTCCTTCTCCAATGCAGGAAAGTGAAAAGTGAAAAGTGAAGTTGCTCCGTCGTGTTCGACATTTTCGAGACCCCATGGACTGCAGCCTACCAGGCTCCTCCGTCCATGGGATTTTCCAGGCAAGAGTACTGGAGTGGGGTGTCATCACCTTCTCCTATACTTTTAGCTAATTCTCACAAACTTAGATATTTAGAAGAGTTTGTGGTTTTTCTTAATCATCCTACAATAACATTTACCTTTTTTTTTTTTTTTTAGTTTTCCCATATAGAATGCTAAGCACTTCCCTGGTAGCTTAATGTTAAAGAATCCACTTGCCAGTGAAGGAGACATGGGTTCGATCTGTGGGTCAAGAAGATCTCCTGGAGAAAGGAATGGCTAACCTCCCATATTCTTGTCTGGAAAATTCTATGGATAGAGGAGTCTGGCAGGCTACAATCCACGGGGGCCCCAGAAGGGTCAGACATGACTTTGTGACTGAACAACAACATAGAATGCTATATTAGCATTAAGTAAAGAAATGGCAATAGTGCAAATTTAGTGAGGCTTTTAAAATTTAATTTTTTAAAGATTGAGGCATGGTTGATTTACAGCATTATATTAGTTTCAGGTGTACAACATAGTGATTCAAATTTTTTACAGATTATACTTCATTTAAAGGTATTATATTGGGGACTGCCATGGCGATCCAGTTGTTAAGACTTTATCTTCCAATGCAAGGGTTGTAGATTCGATCCCTGGTCAGGGAGCTAAGATTCCATATGTTTCATGTCCAAAAAAAGAAAAAAATGAACCAGAAGCAATATTGTAATAAATTCAGTAAAGACTTTTAAAATGATTTACATCAAAAAAACTTAAAGAAATAAAGTTATTATAAAATATTGCCTATATTCCCTGTATGGTACAGTATATCTTTGTAGCTTATTTATTTTATACTGCAATTTTGGTATCAGAAACTAAGAATGTAGGGGCACCTTATAGCTGTGAACAGATCATCAACACACTATTTATACACACACACATACGTTTTCCCTTTCACAATTAAAATAAAACTGAACCTTGCTCCCAAAAAGTCACTTTAAAATAAAACACTATTATTTAATACCTGCTTTAACATATTTTGTCTCTTAGTAGCCCCATAAAATCATTTACAATCCAATAAAAATATAGATACTGCATGTTAGTATTTATGCAATTTTCCAAAAGGATGCAATTTTATGTGAAGATGTCTAAACAGTTTGGCAAAACTCTTATGCTTAATGTGGTAGGAAGACCCGATGACTGTTCAATAGTGCAACCCATGGTCAGGGAAAACAAATGGCTATGGGACACTAAGAGAATACCTGGGGTCTCCCACTAGTTTCCTTACAATTCTATTTAGGATGAGAGTTAAAATAATTCAGACTTTTCTGAAATTCAGAAGGTTGTGCTACTTTCTGAAAACCTGATTAGATTTTAGTGATGTGTAACATTCCCAGAGTGGATGAGCAATATTTTATTTCCACATGGATCAACACCAAGGGAAAAGCTAAGAGACTAAAGAAGTTAGCCATATGGGAGTTATTTCCAGTGTCCCTGACTTAATTGGTCCTACACTCGTACACCAGACATTCAACTATCACTGTTCGGGACACAAACAAGATACAAGTCCCCAGGCATGGCCTATTAAAGCTATCGAAGCCCATAAAAGGCATCATGGAACCAATGGGTTAACTGTCCAGGAGAGAACAGAGACTTCCTCCCAAGGATGGAAATTTTAAAGTGTCTGTCTCAAAAGATCTGAAATCACTTTCTGTTTATTGTCTCATTAATCTCCCAACATCCTTGTGACATGAGAGGACCAATTACCAGCTAAGTATTAGAGCTATAAAGTTGAGTGGCAAGGTGTGAACACTGGGTCCCTCACACTGACTTCCTGGGAGGACTATTTAGTTAGAGGAGTAGTGGGTCCTCCCTGGCCATCTAACATCAAAATACCATGGAAAGTGCTCCATTCTATCTGATACTCATTTAGCCCTCTGCTCGGCCTCACATCCGCCTACTGCTTCTTTTCCTTGGAAAATATCACTTAACTATGTCATATACAGCTCAAAAACAACTAGACTGCAAAGGTCTCATGGCTCTGGCTCATGGCTTTGTGTAATAAGGACCATATAAATGAATGTCTGGGGCTTCCCAGGTGGTGTAATGGTAAAGAATCTGCCTGCAACACAGGAGACACAAGATATGTGGGTTTGATCCCTGGATTGGGAAGATCCCCTGGAGGAGGAAATGGCAACCCATTCCAGTATGCTTGCCTGCAAAATCCCATGGACAGAGGAGCCTGGTGGGCTTACAGTCCATGGGATCACAAAGAGTCACACACAACTGAGCGACTGGGTATTCATGCACAAATGACTGTCGAGGTTTAGACTTAAAAGATATCAGAAGTTTGTTCCCAGTAAGGGAAAAGAAATAAATTTAGATTGCTTAATGTCTCCAAGAAATCATGCATTGGCTAAATCTCCATACAAAATCAGAGCAAAATGTCTAACAATTGATTGCTGAATTTGAGCAATGGGGACAACCTAAACAACCAGAGTAACTGTATCCAGAAAAACTTCCCCATTGTATCCCCATCACCTGAGGTCATGTGTAGACTGCTAACTACAGTACATCATGCAGCTTATTTCACTTAATGTAGTTATTTACTGCTTTTACTTAGGAATAATGTCTCTTGACGTCTGTGAGTAATTTTAGAGTAGTTTTCATCTGAGGGGAATTGTCTCTCCCTGGTGCCAGCTTGCTATGTGAATCAGGCCAGCATACACATTTTAAAAATTTGATTATCTTAACAAAAATGATGTAAGCAGTTAAAAAAATCTCAGGAAACTACAAATACTTATACTATTGGAGAATCATTTATTAAAGGTTTTGACATAATTTTGAATTATATTAGGTTTGGTTTAGAAGCATTATATTTGTAGGAAGAGATACCTATGTCTATTAATTAATCATGTTTTACATTTTCTCTATGCATTGCCTAGTTGGAAAGCATTGCATTTTTCCACTAAAGATGCTTGGAATATATTACATTTTTTTAGCCTAGCTCTTGCCTACAAGATAAAATGCTGTTTAGAGTGCAATTAACTTTGGCTCTTGTAAGCAGAGCAGAGTCTCTAAGGAAGGATAGTGGGTGGACATGAAATCTTCCAGGAGTCTATGCATTATTGCCAGGGATTCTGACAGGGTCACATTACCCTCAAGCTTCTGTATATCAGATTTAGAACAGCCACCATCACCCCAGAGGACAGAGCAAGGTGAGTGGATGTAGGCCTGGGTCTCTCTTGGTTGCAAACATGAGGTATCCAGGAGGTACTGAAGTTGGAAGAAGTTTTACAATAAGAGGTCACAGTCCTTCGAGGATGAGCAGAAAATCTAAAGTGTGTGTATGTGTGCGGTGCTGGGGCCTGCAGAGCCAAATTAGGAGGCAGAGAGAAGCAGGTATGGGGCATGGCAAATGCTGTGATATTGAACCTGCTGTATCTTAAAGTGCTTCAGGCCTCTGCCTGCTGAGATCCAAAGAGTAATATCCTCGTTTGTGCAGCTCTCTGCTCTATAAAATCACAGACTCAGAATAATTGGGAGGCATTAAAAAGCCACAGACTATTTTTAAAGAAGTTCAGCCTTATTATTTGTGAGAAAATGCAGTAATGAAGGAGCAGGTGACCAATTACTGGAGGAAAAGGTCCTTAGGAGACCAACCTTCATTACCCAACGGGAAAGACTTTGCTCTTCTCTATCAACCACTTGTATACAAATACAAGATTCTCAAGAATTTAAAGGTCTTGCAAAATTGCGTGTCTTTGTCATTAAAATATTCCTTCTCCTCATCTCTCTTATCGAGACTAGATTTTTACCAATCCCCAAATTCCTTTTTTATTCATTGAAAGGTTAAATTTAGCCAACTTTCTTGTAAATTCTTAGAGCATAATTGTTTGTTTGTTTGCTTTGTTTTGTCTTATTCCTTGTACCTCAGAAAGAAGATGAAAGCCGGAGCAGAAAGAGAAGCAGAATTCTTCCAGGAGATCCTTAATGTAAATAAAGTGATGGACATCACAGTCCCAACAAAACCTTACCACGTGTCCTTGGAAGGACAGTCACAGGTGTGCAAAGTTCTGGATGGGGTCTATATTGAACTTGCCAAGGAAGAGCCGTCTTTCTTTAGTGACATTCGGTTTCTAGTTTTTCTGCTGATCATCAAGAGTGTGACACAAGTTTATGATATTTGGGCAGAAATCATGAAATCCAGCAACAAAAAGTGACTTCCGCAGAAGGAAACTTCTGGGGTCATGAGGGGGATGGAAATCAAGGAGATCACCCACAGTTATAGGGAAATGCCACTGGGGCCAGAGTGTTGTCAAGTCAACTTCCCACCCAACCTGGGGAGTCCGATGAATACAGACAGCTCCAGCCAGGGCTCCAGGTGTCTGAGCTAAACCAGAGCCCCGACCACAGAGCTGCAAGGCAGGAGAGAAAATCCAGACCATTGTAGTTTTCTACCTTTGTCAAGAATGGAATAATGTCTAATATGTTCTGCTTTGGTGAGCCATAGAAAGTGTTAGTCATTCAGTTGTATCTGACTTTTTGGGACCCCATGGACTGTAGCCTGCCAGGCTCCTCTGTCCATGGAATTTTCCAGGCAAGAATATTGGAGTGGGTGTCCATACCCTTCTCCGAGGAGATCTTCCCAACCCAGGGATCAAACCCAGGTCTCCCTCATTACAGGCAGATTCTTTACCATCTGAGCCACCAGGGAAGCCCAGCTGTAGAAGTCTCTCCTAAAATTCAGCCTTGATCTGTAATCACACTGTCCCTGGATGCTTCCATGTGGAGTTCTCACTCATCAATCCAGTGAAGCCAGAGTTTCCCTTCAAAGATGTCCAATTTGAAATTTCCCTCCCTGCAGCTTGACCTTGGTGTTAATATGCTTCTTCTCACTGCATCACTACCCTAGATAGTGCTTCGGTTCTCCTTTGTCCAGATTTCCAACAGATTCATAACTGAATCACGGGGCTCATGCCTCTTCTCTCTGGTCCGTTATCTGCATACTCCTGAGAATCTCCTTAAAAAGTTAAGCAGATTGTCTTGCTGCCCTGTGAGAACTCTTCTTTGATTCTACTACAATTATAATAACATCAGATCTGGCATTCCCAGTGGGCCCCAGCTTAACCTGACCCACCTCCCTGTTGCCCATCTCTTTCACCTCACTCTCATCATGCTCCCCTTTACCATCGCACTAGAATTTGTTGTTTTAGTTGCTAAGTCATATCCAACTCTTTTGGTACTTCATGGACTGTAGCCCACCAGGATCCTCTGTCCATGGGACTTCCCAGACAAGAGTACTGGAGTGGGTTGCCATTTCCTTTTCCAGGTATCTTCCCAACCCAAGGATAGAATCTTCATCTCCTGCATTGGCAGGTGGATTCTTTACCACTGAGCCACCAGGGAAGCCCTCACAGTGGCCTTTTCTCCATAATTTCCTGGCAATGCCTGGCTCCTCTCACCTCTAGGGCTCCCCACCTCTCAGGCTGGTTAAGTCTTTGCCAGTCTGCATGTGGCTCTCACTTTGTACAAGCCTGGGGAATTAAGATCGTACTTGCCACTGGGTATGGCCAAAAACCCAAACAAAACAAGCAAACAAAAATAAAAAACAACAGCAGAAAAACTTCCATTCCTGGTATTATTACCCAGTGTATCTCCTTCCTGTTACTTAACACAATTGGAGCTGTTTTATTTCATACATTTCTGTCCCTGAGTTATGTGTCTCTGGGTCTCTAGATGGTGATTTCCAGGAAGGGTGGACCACACCAGTCTTGTCCAGAGTTATAAGCATAGTGCCTGGCCCATGATCTGACCCCAAGGAGGTGTTCTGTCTTTACTGGAAGATTATGTTAACACACACACTTAACTGTATATCTTCACACAGGTTATCACAGTCTGAGCATGTGTTTTTTTTTCCTCCCAAGCTGTTTAAAAAAGATTAAGAAGAACTTATTGCATTGTATTAAAAAGTTTGTAGAAAGACCTCATCCATTAAGAATTCTTACTCTCTATATTATAAATGTCTGTTTTGCTTTTAGTTGTGAACTTTAAAAATAAGATTTTATGTTTCTTTTATTTTTTGAATATTTGAAATATAGACACATTATTTTTCTGTCAACTTTCCAAAATCTGACACAAGTACTGAAATAAAAAATATTTGTTTAGTGGACACTTCTATTAATAGCTTCTTATTTCCTCTTTGTTTTATTCTGCTTCTTAGTTCAAAAAATGCCTGACTTTCCTTCCCCCAACATGCAATCCCAGGGTGCCTCCTGGGAGGAGCAGTTCTCATCCATCAGCTCAACTGGGTGAACATGAGTGGACCCCCTTGGAACAGCTGTCCTGAGGCTGCTCACAGTGTCCTGGGGCACTGAGCACTGCCACAACTGGTGGAGCACTTGAAAGCACTTTAGTTACATAATTTTTTCCCAAAGAAGTCCTCTCTCAGGCTACCTGCTCTAGACTTAGGAAAAGAATGACTGTCCTTCCATGGCCAGAGCAGTGACCTGGGACCTCAGACCCGGCTCACTGCTAAGCCCATCACTTTGGTTGGAATCTCTGGAAATTTCTAGACTCATAGAAAGTACAGGTGGAGGCTCCTTGCTCTTCCCCTGCTTTTTAGATCCTCATTCCTCATCTGGAGCTCAGGACCAGCAGACCTGCCTGGCACCTCAGTGAGCTCTGAGTCTGCAGTTGGGCTCTGGATCCTGCTCTGCAGTTCCATTTACACACTTTTTTAAAGTTAGGCAGCCAAGAGTCTGAGACTGTGGTTGGCTTGCTTCAAATGGGACCTCTTCACCTGCTCCTGCCATGGGACCAGGAAAAGGTCCAAAAGGGCAATAATGATGTTTATTGCATAGGCAAGTCGGGAGGGTCAGAGAGTTGGTTGATGTGAAATGCCCATTCGTCACCTGATACCCGATGAATGCTCAAAGGAACCCAAGCTCTTCAAAGAAAAGAAAATTAAGTCAGATTCAGTGATACCTACTATTAAGATAAAATCGAGCTAGAAGATCCATGGTTTGCTGTGACTCCTCCATGCGGGGGGGGGGGGGGCAGGTGGAGATGGGCAGAGAGGGTGAGCTGCAGTATGTCTTTGTCCAGCAGAAGTCACTCATGCTGCTGGGTTGTCCATTTCACAGGGCTGTATTTCATACAGGACAGATCATTTTCCTCTGAGCCAAAATCAATCTTTCTCCCAAACCAGGGGTCATAAAACAATCTTCAGAAGGAGAGAATCAACCTTCAGATGCCCATCGTCCCTTCTGAGACAGTAAACAAAACATGAAAAAGGATCCAAGACCAACAGGACTGCAACTGGTCCCAGGGGATTTTTTTTTCATCATAGGCTTTGATTGAAGTAGCCTTTTAGCCAGGTAGGGAAATTCTACAGCCCTAGGGATGTTCAGTGATCCAGTGGCACTCTGTGCAAATAACACAGGTCTTCATCCTTCTTCCAACTTAGTTCCAGCTCTTAACTTTGAAAAATGTGACATCATCAAGTATGTTTTATATTAATAATAGTTAACCCTGAAGTGAATTCCTAGCAGGCAGACTCACAGGAGTTTACTGTGTACAGGCTGAAGGCTCAGTCATGTCTGACTCCTTGTGACCCCATAGACTGTAGCCTACCAGGCTCCTCTGTCCATAGGATTTTTCAGGCAAGAGTACTGGAGTGGGTTGCCATTTTCCTCCTCCAGGGAGTCCTCCCAACCCAGGGATCCTACCAATGTTTCCTGTGTCTCCTGCATTGCAGGCAGATTCTTTACCTGCTGAGCCATCAGGGAAGCTTGTGGAAGGGCTGGGGCTGGGAACTGTGTAAATAACTATGGTGGCTTTAAACCCTCAAAGCAACTGTGCCCATTACCTGGAACATCCCATCTGTCTTTTGTTTCTTTCTGTTCCTATTCATATGCTTCTCATAGCATTTTAGGGAAACAGCCCTGAATCACACACTTTGCTTTCTCATGGAATGAAGCCCTGATCTCTCAACACTGGCAGAGCTGCCACCATGAAGACCAGGGGAGCCTGCAGCCCAGGGTCTGCTATGCAACTCCGTCAGGGAACCAGGGACGTTTATGTCTGCAGCAGCAACAGAAAACCGAGATCCAGGAGGCCTGAGCTCCCTCTATCATTTCTGGGCTGTGACACTTGTAAGTGATAGCACACTCTGTGGCCCTAAGTAGGCAGGTGTGTTGGCAAAGATGGGTTCCAGAGACTTGCCCACATTTAGTCTCATTAGATAGGGAGAAGAGTTGGACCAATGATGGCACATTGCCTGCCGTCTTGCCTTCTCTGGCTGGGTCTTAGGAGGAGCACCGTGTGAGTGGTGTTTAGGACCTTATGTCTGAGGAGGGGTCGAGGGCGAGAGGTGGAGGCTCTCTGAGGATGGAGATGACTGGGGATGCGGGAGCTGCGCCAGATTGCATGGCCCTCCTACTGGGCTGAAGTCTTGTGGGCTTCCCCTTCTCCTCTTGCAGCTTTGACAGGAACCCAAACTCAAGTCCCTGCCTAAGCTGGGATCATCATCACAGCCCTTTCAACAGTATTAGGTTGGACTGTGAGAGTGTCCTGTCCTGGAGATGGGGAATGAGTAATTAATTGCAGTTCTCTCCATCCTCAAATAAGTGACTTGTTTTACTTTTTACAGGGCTTACTGTTTGAGGGCTGCCCTGAGCTGATGCATGCAGCCTGTTGGGGGATTAGCAGCTCTGATTAGTTTCCATGCTTCTCTGCCTCCCTGAGAGGCTGAGCTGGCTCCCAACCCATGTCATCTGACCCTAAGACAGATTCATTGGCTTTAAGCCACACAACTGCTTGCACATGCTTTTCTTTTGTTTGTTTGTTTCCTCACTTTATGCTTATTTCACTTTGTTACCTCCTTAAGGAGGAGATCATTCTCTTTCCACCCTTAAGAGTCCTTGGTTGAGAGCCTCTTGTAACAAAAGACTGATTAACAGGAGAAAACAAACAGAAGTTTAGTAACATGTAAGCCTCCCATATTCATGGGAAATACTCAGGAAAAGTGAATAACTCCTTAACGGCCCAAGCCACCACCTTAAATAACTTTTGTTTTTGTTGTTTAGTTGCTAAGTTGTGTCAGACTGTTTGTGACCCCATAGACTGTAGCCCACCAGAATGCTCTGTCCATGGGATTTCCCAGGCAAGAATACTAGAGTGAGTTGCCATCTCCTTCTCCAGGGGATCTCAACCCAGGGATTGAACCCTCCCTCATCTCTTACATTGGCAGGCATATATTTTACCACTGAGCCACCAAATACAGACCAAAGAAGATGATGTGTGTGAAGGGGACTAATTATGGGAGATAATCAGTAAAAGCACAGTAAACAAGGTAAAGGTTGTTAAACAGAGTTAAATCCTTGTCTACTCCATTGATGAGAGTTTCTAGAGTTTTAGTCATCCTCCTCTTTCTAGTACAGAGGAGACACCCTTGCAAATGTCTCTTACAAAGGGTCACTACTACTGTTTTTCAGAGCTTTTCCTCTGTCTGGTGTTTCTTAAAAATAATCAGCCCCCCAAAATCCCCATGCCAAAGGGGCGTAACTGGGGGTAGCATATTCTGCTCCCCTACTCTCCCAAATTTGCAAATCCAAAGTCCATGGTGATCCCCTGAGATGACCATGAGAGCCAGAATCTATTAGCTAGCTGATAAAATCCCATTTGAACAAACTTAATACAGGATTAAAATTGCTTCATTAAAAAGCAATTACAGTTTAAAAAAAAAAAAAAACAGTGTCAAGGGAGAATTATTTTTACTTGGCTGAAATTTTTGTAAAATTCGATCAGTCCTTGCTCTTCACCAAACCTTAGGACCTGGCCTCTTCCCAATGCCCCACCTGTTTTCTTCTCAGCATTTTAAGTCCCTTCTGTGTGTTTCAGTCTCTCTTCCTCTGCTTGCTGGTCCACGGCCCAGCTCCAGCTCATTCTAGCTCATCCCTTCCCCAGATTTATGCCAAGAAATTTCTCCAAGAAAATCTGCATAAAATGCAAATACTGCCCAAACAACAGATTGACATAAAAGCAAAAAAAAAAAATATATCCTACAGGATATTTATTCTGAGCTACTTTCTTTTGTTTAGGAATTAATTAGAATGAGATCAGCTGCAAGGGACCTTCTCTAATTTAGGCTAAGCATTGGCCATGAAGGTGGGGCGTGAGGTCCCAGAAGGACCCAGTCTGTTCATCCCCCATTCCAGGTGCTGTGATCAAAGCCTGCAAAAGAAAGAAAGCAAATCGGAGTCTTATGAGCAGCCCATGCTGGAACTTGTTTTAGTACCATGCATGTATACTCAATTGTGTCCAACCAACCCTTAGGGACCCCATGGATTGTAGCCCTCCAGGCTCCTCTGTCCATGGAATTTACCAGGCAAGCATACTGGAGTGGGTTGTCATTTCTTCCTCCAGGGAATCTTTCTGAGCCAGAAATCAAACTCTTGTCGCCTGTGTCTCCTGCATTGGCAGGCAGATTCTTCACCATTGCACTTCCTGGGAATCCATATTTTTTATATTAGCTATTGCTTTCAATCTTAATGACTCATTTGCTTTTTTAGAGAGCAGCACAATCAGTGGCTCTTTCCTGCCTTCATTGCTCATTAAGTGTTTTTTAATTTAGGTCTCAGGGATAAAAATACACACGATGTGCAGTTGGGTTTAGAAACAAAATATTCCAAAACTGACAGTCTTTTCTGTGGGATAACACACTGTCACCCCCTGGACCACTGCTGCCTGCCTGGGCCTCTTGTCCCAGTACTGTTGCTTCAGTTCTGTGACCTCTACTCTGTGTTTCCCATTCCTACCTTTGGGCAACTGGCCTTGTCAGTGCCCATAGGGAGCCTTGGCATAGCTTTCTCTGTCATCTGCATGGCATGACCCAGAGTCTTCAGTCCAACATCACAGAGGATGGCTATTCTCATTGTCTGTGGACCCAGGATCTGCCCACTGACCCTTAGCTGCAAACAGTAGTCACCGTAGAGGCTCAGCTGCTGCATTTAAGGAATTCCTACCTGACAGACTGACGGAAGACAGAGATTCATAAACAGATCAGTTGCAGTGTAAGATAGTCAAGAGCTACATAAGAAAATAAATAAGCAACTTTTTGCAATGTGGGGAATTTATTAGAATTTTTATTTGAACAAATTGTAATTTTTATAAAGTGTTAGGTATTTTTTCAGAAAACCTCAGTGATTTTTTTTTATGGTTATTAAGTAATGAATACCTCTTTCAACAACACAAGAGAAGACTCTACACATGGATATCACCAGATGGTCAATGCCAAAATCACATTGATAATATTCTTTGCAGCCGAAGACGGAGGAGCTCTATACCATCAACAAAAACAATTCTGAGAGCTGACTGTGGCACAGATCATGAACTCCTTATTGCCAAATTCACCCTTAAATTAAAGAAAGTAGGGAAAACAATAGACCATTCAAGTACGACCTAAAGCAAATCTGTTACAATAATACAGTGGAAGTGGTGAACAGACTTAAGGGATTAGATCTGATAGACAGAGTGCCTGAAGAACTACGGACAGAGGTTTGTAACACCGTACAGGAGACAGGGATCAAGACCATCCCCAAGAAAAAGAAATGCAAAAAGGCAAAATGGTTGCCTGAGGAGGCCTTACAAATAGCTGAGTAAAGAAGAGGAGCTAAAGGCAAAAGAGAAAAGGAAAGATATACCCACCTAAATGCAGAGTTCCAAAGAATAGCAAGGAGAGATAAGAAAGCCTGCCTAAGTGATCAATGCAAATAAATAGAGGAAAACAATAAAAAGGGAAAGACTAGAGATCTCTTCAAGAAAATTAGAGATACCAATGGAACATTTCATGCAAAGATGGGCACAATAAAGGACAGAAACTGTATGGACCTAACAGAAGCAAAAGATATTAAGAAGAGGTAGGAAGAATACACAGAACTATACAAAAAAGATCTTCAAGACCCAGATAACCACGATGGTGCGATCACTCACCTAGAGCCAGATATCCTGGAGTGTGAAGTCAAATGGGCCTTAGGAAGCATCATGACAAACAAAGCTAGAGGAAGTGATGGAATTCCAACTGAACTATTTCAAATCTTAAAAGATGATGCTGTGAAAGTGCACTCAATATGCCAGCAAATTTGGAAAATTCAGCAATGGCCACAGGACTGGAAAAGGTCAATTTTCATTCCAATCCCAAAGAAAGGCAATGCCAAAGAATGTTTGAACTACTGCACAGTAGCACTCATTAATGCTTGTAATTGCAAATTAATGCTCAAAATTCTCCAAGCCAGGATTCAACAGTATGTGAAATGCGAAATTCAAGATCTTCAAGCTGGATTTAGGAAAGGAAGAAGAACTAGAGACCAAATTGCCAACATCTGTTGGATCATCCATCGAAAAAGCAAGCAAGTTCCAGAAAAACATCTATTTTTGCTTTATTGATTATGCCAAAACCTTTGACTGTGTGAATCACCACAAACTGTGGAAAATTCTAAAAGAGATGGGAATACCAGACCACCTGACCTGCCTCCTGAGAAATCTGTGTGCAGGTCAAGAAGCAACAGTTAGAACCGGACATGGAACAGCAGACTGGTTCCAAATTGGGAAAGGAGTATATCAAGGCTGTATATTGTCACCTGCTTATTTAACTTATATGCAGAGTACATCATACGAAATGCTGGGCTGTATGAAGCACAAACTGGAATTAAGATTGCTGGGAGAAATATCAATGACCTCAGATACGCAGATGACACCATCCTTATGGCAGAAAGCAAAGAACTAAAGAGCCTGTTGATGAACGTGAAAGAGAAGAGTGAAAAGGCTGACTTAAAACTCAACATTCAGAAAACTAAGATCACAGCATCAGGTCCCATCAATTCATGGCAAGTAGATGGGGAAACAATGGAAACAGTGACAGACTTTATTTTCCTGGGCTCCAAAATCACTGCAAATGGTGACTGCAACCATGGAATTAAAAGATGTGCGCTCCTTGGAAAAAGGCTATGACCAACCTAGACAGCATATTAAAAAGCAGAGACATTACTTTGCCAACAAAGGTCCGTCTAGTCAAAGCTATGTATGGTTTTTCCAGTAGTCATGTATGAAGTGAGAGTTGGACTGTAAAGAAAGCTGAGCGCCAAAGAATTGATGCTTTTGACCTGGGGTGTTGGCAAAGACTCTTGAGAGTCCCTTGGACTGCAAGGAGATACAGCCAGTCCATCCTAAAGGAAATCAGTCTTGAATATTCATGGAACGACTGATACTGAAGCTGAAACTCCAATACTTTGGCCACCTGATGCGAAGAACTGACTCATAGTAAAAGACTCTGATCCTGGGAAAGATTGAAGGCAGGAGGAGAAGGGAATGACAGAGGATGAGATGGTTGGATGGCATCACTGACCCAATGGACATGAGTTTGAGCAAGTTCTGGGAGATGGTGGAGGACAGGGAAGCTGGGTGTGCTGCAGTCCATGGGGTCGCAAAGAGTCAGATTTGACTGAGCAACTGAATAACAACAAAATAATGAGCATGATTTTATTCTCAAATATTTTTCATGGTTCAGTTTTCAAAAGTTATATTTGATGGCTTTATTGTTTAGAGTGTCATCTTATTTTGCCCCTCATCAACAGTACTTTCCTCCCTTATAATGGAAGTGTCTTTCACAAACAACTATTAATTAGAGATGTTTGTAATCTCAAGGTGGTTGAAGTAATCTATTTTTTAAATTTTGAGGGGAGTATGGTTGTTTTACAATATTATGTTAGTTTCTGATGTACAGCAAAGTGAGTCAGCTCTATGTACACATATATCCCCTCTTTTTTGGATTTCCTTCCCATTTAGATCACCACAGAGCACCGAGTAGAGTTCCCTGTGCTATACAGTAGCTTCCCATTAGTTATCTATTTTTTACGTAGAAGGGTATATATGTCAAACCCAATCTCCCATTTCATCTGACCTCACCTTTCCCCGCTTGGTTTTGGAAAGACAAAATTTAAAAGTTTGATTAACAAAGTTGGGGAAAGAGAGACAGGTGGTATATAATAAGACAGGCTTCCCAGAGAAGATGAAATCAAGAAAGACCCCCGTGGGACAGTCCCAGGAACAAAAGCCCCTTGTCTCCTGTTTGTTGCAAAGCTTTAGCATCCCAGGCCTCCCCCACTCACAAAAGAGCAGGCTCAAGCAGTTACTGATTAGGACAATAGAGTCACAGAATGTTTAGTTCTTCCCTGAAGGACATCAATAACAGTGTCTGATACATATTCTTGAGTTGTTATAACCACTACCAGAGGGAAAATGTTAACTGCATTATGGCCACATAACTTTGACATAAGCTGCTTCATCTCAAGCAGTACTGAATCTACAACTTGCATAAATTCAATAACTGGCCTCAAGGGAAAGGAAAAAACTAACACTCAGTTGAAGATTAACTGCACTTAAAATAATCAAGATGATACCGATCAGGCCCTACATGATCAGTTTCAAGATGATCATCAGAGCTAATTGTGCTGTTCTGCACACAGGCCCTACCTGCTGCTCTTAGACAGCAGACCACCTGACATCAACCGACTTTAGATCACCATACTCCCCTATTTCACCATCACTCCCACTCCCCTGTGAATGGGATTAGTTTGCTGACCTATTTTCTTAGATCCCCTCTGAGATTAAGATAAGGCTTAAAGGAATCCTTCAGTTGGAATGAACTCTTTTACTAATTATTGTGGGGTTTGTCTTCTAGCCATGTGTGTGTGCTCAGTGGTGTCTGAGTCTTTGTGACCTCATGCACTGTAGCTCACCAGGCTCTTCTGTCCGTGGAATTTTTCCAGGCAGGAATACTGGAGTGGGTCACCATTTCCTTCTCCAGGGCATTTTTCCCAACCCAGGGATCAAACCCAAGTCTCTTGCATCCTGGCATTGGCAGGTGGATTCTTTCCCACTGAGCCAAAGGGGGTCATGATTAGCATGACAATCCTTTGCAAAAATAACTAAAAAGGTTAGTAATGAGAAGCCTCTTCTGGAATCCAAAGCAGCACATTGTAGAACCAAAGAAAATTTCTTATACCACGTCAGATTCTTTCATTCTAAAAATCCTTTGTCACCCATGTTTAGCTTGAAAAACTTACAGAGAACAAATCTTTATCCCATTTCTGTAAAATTGGAAGGGAAATCTGGCAATGAGGAGTGTTACAGAGGCAGTGAGATTATAACTAGGAATTCTCAGTAATTTGTTCTTTGTTCCTTTTTTCTTGCTTTTCAGGACTAGCTACCCAGAGATTTATGACTTAGATAACATTCCAGCTGCAAGCAAGGCTTGATGGCTATGTGGAATCACATGACCAAGACCATCATCTCTGAAAATAGAAGATTGCCTCTTCCCCAACATATAGCTTTTCCTCTTTTCCCTATATAATCTTGGAGCAACAACTCTCCCAGGAGGTTGAGAGGGCCTGACAGAGAGCCAGCAGAGCAGTTCCACATAAATGGGTAGCATGTGAAGACAGAGGAACAGGGCTATAAGATCAGGTGCTGTCATTTTGCCATAGAAGAATCCTAAATTCTAATGCCCTCTCTGAATTCAAGACTCCTCTTGGGACTCACCCAGTTGACATCTTCCTCCCAGTCCCACCATGCTCTAATCTGTCTCTCATGTCTCTTGGCATGTTCCCAAGACAATGCCTCCAAAGACTCCAAAATAGTCAGGGATAATCAGCTAAAATGTCTCTGGCCTCACTTGGTGTCACTGCCTCTCAAATCTTCCTGGTATCACTGTTGATGCCAACATTGTAACATGCTTCCTATTGTATATATGTGACAACACATGTCTATAAAATGTTACATGAAGCATGCTTCTGCAGAAGAGGTCACCAAATCTTTCTTTTCATCTTAATCATATGGCAAGTAAAATATTTCTGTAGAAAAAAATGTGAAAATGGCAAAGTATTCCTATCTGCTTCTGAAGATAAGAACAGCACAATGAACTGGAAAGTATGCTAAGAGCATTACCATCAGATGACCTGTTGTTGCGTCCCATCTCTGCCCAGTTATTCTGTGATCTCCAAAGCGTCTCTTTGACACAGATGGTTTTCCCATGCACTTCAGCCTTTTTTACATAAACATGAGGCATTTACATGAACATGAAACATTCACACAAACATTAAATGTTTACATTTATGTATTTTAACTATTAAAGAAAATACGCTTGGTATCTAAGTTTGAGTAATCACCCCACAGATGGTGATAAAGTTTGGGAGGAAAGATGCAAGGGTGGCAAATAAAGATACTGTGATTAAAAACCACTTCCTATTGGCAAATCACAATCCTACTGTGATATTAACAAACATATTTCAAAAATTAATGACAAAGTATGTTCTCTCTGCACAAATTCTAGCCCTTGACTTAAACTTGTTTGCTGTCTCGCTTGTAAAATATTTACCAACACTGAAAATGAACAAAATAAACAATAAAGGTCTATGAATACGAAACAGTTCTTGAGAGTATGCCAACAAAGACAGAATAATCTTTAGGTTGCAGATGGATTTTGTGACAACTGAGGGAAAAGACCCAGGGGATGGCTGTTAAGCTATTGTTTGGTGAGTCTGTTATCTAGAATCCAGATGCTGCCTAGCTGATTCTGGAAATGGAAACCATGGAGGCAGTTCAGCAGGATGGCCTGAACCTGGACCCCCACGAAGGTAGGAATGGGAAGAAGTAGCAAAGAGGCCAGCATAACAGATGGGCCGCAGGAGAGTTCTCCAGGGAGTTGATGAGCTTTTATTAGTGGCTTAATGTTGACAAGAAAAAGATTCTGTAAGTATGACCTAACACTGGGACTGAAGTGGCCTGGGTGCTGATTCACACTGGGAAAATCAGTACCCCGCACGAGAGGGCTCCCTTTCCCTGGAGTTCTCCATCAGGCTGTCTTCTCAAAGTCCCCTTGCTATTATACTCTACAAGTCTTGTCCCTTCCTCACAAAGCAAAAATTGGAAGAATCCTTCCAATGCTAACTTCAAGGCTAAAGCACAAGAGGTGGGAGGACAGTTTTTTTTTTTTTTTTTTTGCTTCAAAGTCCATGTGTCCAAATTCAGACCTTAATCACAGTGGGAATGCTGACCTGGGGACCCTGCACAGCAAAATAAGGAATCTTTGATCTTTGGGAATGTAAGGGTCTCTTGTATTAAGATTAAATGACTATCTCTCCACCCAATAGAAAGGGTCCTCAGGCATGTTGAGTATCAAAGAGATTCTAGAAGACAGAATTTTGATGAGGAATAAAAAAGAAATGCATAATATGCATCTATTCTGTATCATTATTCTGTCAGTTTCAAAAATAATAAGTACAAAATTTGGTAATTCATGTTTCTTGTGGCTTAGGAGGCATTTAAGTTTTCAGAAAAAATAAATCTTTGCATCTTTTGTCATTTCCAAGTTACCCCTGGGTCCAGTGATCTCAAAATTGGAGGGTAATAGATGTGTTAAATTGAATGAAATCAGTGGCTTGGCAAGTAGCATTTCTCATCACATGGTAAAACTCTTGGGTGTCAGATCACTCACACTGGGGGAGAATGAAAGAGTCCTCTTTCATTCTGTAATAGACAACTCTGACTCAGAGGAAGGAAGGTACAAATGGCCATGTCTAAGTCCAAGAGGTAATTTTAGGAGGATGCAAAAGGAGTTTATGACTTCACATGAAGGAAAACTTAGATGAAAGCAGGCACCCCCATACCAGTTGGAGAAATGACCATGTTTAAAATTATTAACTCTGAAGGACATATAATTGAAAAAACACCTACTAACAGGAATTTTTGTAAAACAAACCAAAACAGAAAGAAGAAAGTATTTTTAATTGAATGAAAATAAAATGCAGTATCAGAATTTGTGGGATGCTGCTAAAGCTGTATTTAAGGAGAATTTATATCATAAGTCACCTATATTCTAAGAAAAGAAGAGTCTCAATCAATGATCTCAGACTCAACCTTAAGAAATTAAAAAAAAAAAAAAGGAAAATTAAATATAAAGTAACCAGGTGGCACAGTGGTAAAGAATCTGCCTGCCATTAAGGGGAGACACAGGAGACCTGGGTTCAATCACTGGGTCCAGAAGATCCCTTGGAGGAGGAAATGGCAACCCACAGTTGCATGGACAGAGGAGCCTGGTGGGCTACAGTCCATGGGGTCTCAAAGAGTCAGACATGACTTGGCATGCACGCTCAAGTCCCAAAAAAGAGAATAGTTAAAATCAGTGCAGAAATCAAAGCAAGAAATACAAAGTGGAAAACAATATAGAAAATCTTTAAAACTAAGATTTGATTTGTTGGAAAAATCAGTAATATTGACAAACCTTAGGAAAGAAGAGAGAAGCAAAAAATTAACAATATCAGAAACGAGAGAGGTAACATTACCACGTGTGCATGTGCTGTTCCTGTGTGCTAGGTTGCTTCAGTCGTGGTGTCCAACTCTTTGCAACCCCATGGGCTGTAGCCCCCCAAACTCCTCTGTCCATGGGATTTCCCAGGCCAGAATACTGGAGTGAGTAGCCATTCCCTTCTCCAGGGGATCTTCTAGACCCAGGGATGGAATCCCTGTCTCTTGTTGTCTCCTGCATTGGCAGGTGGGTTTGGTTACCGCTAGCACCACATGGGGAGAAGGCAATGGCACCCCACTCCGGTACTCTTGCCTGGAGTACAGTCTGTGAGCTAAGAATTATTTTTACATTTCTGTTCTCAATAAAGCCATCATATTTACTAATTTTAAGGTCTATTTCCATGAAAGGTCTTCATAATTTTCTTTGTTTTTACATTTTATTTATTTATTGCCCAGGCCACAGGGCTTGCAGGATCTTAGTTCCCTGATGAGGGCTCACACCTCGGCCCCAGTGGTGAAAGCTCCAAGTCCTAACCACTGGACCACCAGAGAACTCCATTTTTACATTTTAAAAGTTCTTTAAAACAAAGAATATGGAACATCTGCCTATGGTGCACATTTACAAATTGCCTCTACCAAGAAAAATATCAGAAAAGCAACACCAACCACTTTCTATATAAAAGCAGCTAGCATTCAAAAATTGAAGTTTTAAAACTGATTTATAGTAACATCAAAAATATGAAATATTTTGGGATAAATCTGACACAAGAAGTACCACTTCTGTACGTGAAAAACTGAAAAATTATTGCTAAGAGAAATTAAGGAACACTTAGATAAATGGAGAAATACAGCTTGTTCATGAGTTGAAAGGTTTAGTATTGTAAAGTTGTCGTTCTCCTCAAATTGATCTACAGATTCAATACACTCCCCATCAAAACTACAGTAGATCTGTTTTTGTTGTTGTTGTTGTTGTGTGTGTGTGTGTGTGAAAAACTGATTCTAAAAGTCATATGGAAATACATAGGACTCAGAACAACAGAAAAAATTCTGAAAAATAACAAAGTTAGAGGGTTCAAAACTCCTGATTTCAAGATTAATTATAAAATTCTAGTAATCAAGAGAGTGTGGTATTGGCATTAAGATGACAAATAGAGCAGTGTAACTGAATAGAGTTCAATAATAGACCCAACTGCTGCTGCTAAGTCACTTCGGTCGTGTCCAACTCTGTGCGACCCCATAGACGGCAGCCCACCAGGCTCCCCCATCCCTGGGATTCTCCAGGCAAGAACACTGGAGTGAGTTGCCATTGCCTTCTCCAATGCATAAAAGTGAAAAGTGAAAGTGAAGTCGCTCAGTCGTGTCCGACTCTTTGCAGCCCCGTGGACTGCAGCCTACCAGGCTCCTCCGTCCATGGGATTTGCCAGGCAAGACACATATATAGACAAATGATTTTTTACAAAAGTGCAAAAACAATCCAGTGGAAAAATAGCTGTCTCTTCAAAAAATTGTGCTGGAACAAATAGAGAACCACAAACAAAAAATAACCTCTGATCTATGCTTTGAGCCATATTAAAAAAATAGCTCAAAATGATCATAGACCAAAATGAAAAACTTGCAAGTATCTATTTCCTAGAAGAGAAGTCCTTGTGGTTTTGAGTTAGGCAAAGGTTTCTTAGATATGAAATGAATCAAAAAGTGTGAGTCACATAAAAAATTCAATACACCGAACTTGATCAAAATTAAAAACTTCTGCACTTCAGTAGACACTGTTAGCCACAGACTGAGAGAAAATATTTGCAATCATATTAATATATCTGAAAAAGTCTCATGCCCTAAAAACAACAACTCAATTAAAAATAGGCGAAAGTTTAAGAAGACATTGTACTAAAGAAGATAAAAAATTTATAAACATATTGAAAAATATCACATATTATTCATCATTAAATAAATATAAGTTGAAACCACAATGCCTATATCACTATACTCATAAGAACGCCTAAAGTTAAAAAGATGGACTAGACCAAGTTTTGGCTTTGATGTGAAGTAAGTAGAATTCTTAGAAGCTGCTGATAAAAATGTTAAATGGTATAATCACTTTGGAAAATAGTATCTTAATAGTTAACATATTTTTCCTTATCATATGATGACACCCTTTCCTCTTAGATATGTACTCAAGTGGAAAAAAACCTTAAGTTCATACAAGGATTTATACACAAATGTTCATAACAGGTTTATTTATAATGGCCTAAAACTGGAAACAACCAAATGCCCATCAACACATGAACAGATAAACAAATTATGGCATAGCCATACCATGGAATACTGTATGGCAATAAAAATTAATAATGATGCATGTAAAATCTCAAAATAATTGTTAGGTGAAGGAAAAAAAGACAAAAAGGAGTATGTATATTACAGGAAAACAAACAAAAATCTTGGATGGCCTTTTTGGTAAGGAGGCAGGAAACCCCCACTGACTTAGATCTGAGGTATCTGTGGCTCCATATATGGTTTCCGACAATGGCACCAGGAAAGTCTTTTGTAGAAGACACTGGCATCCAATATATCAATTGCAAAAGTTAAGTTCTCTTTCTTCATTTATAACAAATGACTTAAAGTGATAGTTTAGCTATAAACTATTACTTATAAATTATAAATAATAATTATTCTTCCCTGCTTCTAGGCATCTTCCAGAGCCCATAGCACCTGTATTAGGAAATGCAAACCAGTCTGGAAAGGAAGCATTTTGGACATGTGCAGCTTGCATTGATTTAAGATGGTCTGGAATTAAAGCACAGTGAGCTTGTAGCTCCAGGATGACACATGTTGGAATTAAAAAATCTCTGCCAAGTACAACCAAGCATTTTCTAGGAAAAGCCATTGAACTGTGCTGAAGCTATTGGGGTACCTGTTTTTGTCTGTTTATTAGTAATTGAACAGAATTCCTTTCCAGATGTCTTTACTAATCAGAATTTTAGGCTACTTGGAAATGTTACCAGTTTTTCCTTTAAGAAAAATGGCTAGGTTGAAAAAAGAAATGCACTTTTGTGCTTTTTCCTTTTGGTTTAAAAAAAATCTCCCCCTTAGAGAGTACTAGACTCTTAAGATCAACTGAATTTCAGACTCATATCTTCCAGGAATATGAATCTCCAGTGAATAATGAAAGACAAATTAAAACAGTCATAAGCATATTCCACTAATGTAATACTCAGGAGTTCTTTGTGCATATGAAATCCCCAATTTTATTCTTTGAATCTATTTATTATACTCTTTGAAACAGAATCATACAAGTGAAGGTACAATTTAGATGTCTATTTGATATGAGAACTTAAGAAAAATAAAATGTAGTTAAGCAAAAAAAGTTTAGAGTGGATTTCTGAGCAAAATTAGATTGCTTTATATTCCACTTCAAATGTACTCTCAACTATCATTTGGAGTACATATTAATGAAAAGAATATTGGTTTAGCGGATTAATCTTAGCCATAATCAAATATTAATATCATGAGAATCAAGGTGAAAAAAAACAAAAGATAATAAGTATGCAATCTTTTTATGAATATGTTTACATTCTTAATATTTGAAGAAATATTCCTAAGAGCTCTCATTTTCCTGTCTCTACCTAGAGACCAGTTCACTTTAGTTCAGTCACTCAGTCATGTTCAACTCTTAGCGACCCCACGTACTGCGGCACACCAGGTCTCCTGTCCATCACCAACTCCCGGAGTTTACCCAAACTTATGACCATTGAGTCGGTGATGCCATCCAACCATCTCATCCTCTGTCGTCTCCTTCTCCCACCCTCAATCTTCCCCAGCATCAGGGTCTTTTCCAATGAGTCAGTTCTTTGCATCAGGTGGCCAAAGTACTGGAGTTTCAGCATCAGCATCACTCGTTCCAATGAATATTCAGGACTGATTTCCTTTAGGATGGACTGGTTGGATCGCCTTGCAGTCCAAGGGACTCTCAAGAGCCTTCTCCAATACCACAGTTCAAACGCATCAATTCTTTGGCACTCAGTTTTCTTTATAGTCCAATTCTCACATTTATATATGATTACTGGAAAAACCATAGCTTTGACTAGACAGACCTTTGTTGGCAAAGTAATATCTCTGCTTTTTAATATGCTGTCTAGGCTGTCTAGGTTGGTCATAGCTTTTCTTCCAAGGAGTAAGCATCTTTTAATTTCATGGTTGCAGTCACCATCTGCAGTGATTTTTGAGCCCTCAGAAATAAAGTCTGTCACTGTTTCCATTGTTTCCTCATTTATTTGCCATGAAGTTATGGGACCAGATGCCATGATCTTAGTTTTCTGAATGTTGAGTTTTAAGCCAACTTTTTCACTCTCCTCTTTCACCTTCATCAAGAGGCTCTTTAGTTCTTCTTCACTTTCTGCCAAAAGGATGGTGTTATCTGCATATCTGAGGTTATTGATATTTCTCCCAGCAATCTTGATTCCAGCTTGGGCTTTATCCAGCCCAGCCTAGAGAACAGAGGTCAGAAAATCTTTTGTGTAAAGATCAAATAGTGAATAGTTTAAGTTTTACAGACCTTACAGGGTTTTTCAGGATGACTCCACTCTGTCGTTTTAATACAAAAGCAACCACAGACAATGCACAAACAAGTAACAATGGGTATGTTCCAATATCATTTTCTTTACAAATAAGCTGTGGATCACATTGGGCCCATGAGCCATAGTTTTCTGACCCCTGGTCTAAACTTGTACCCCTATTGTCTGCCTTGACTGTTGCTACTGTCTTTTATACTGGTGAGGAGCCTGGCCTACTATAAGGGCATGAGTGTAGAGTACCTGTTTGGAAGTTGTAGGTTTCAGCAGAGATGGAGCTGCAACTATCCCAAGACTGTCTGCAGGAAACTTTCAAGCTCTGTCAGAATCACAATGGTTATATAAATGCATCTTGACATAAAAACAACTGGAATTCTTATTGAAAATAATTTGAGGATTTATTTCTGTTCTCTTTCAATGGACTATATATCTGTTTTTATGTCAGGGCCACACTGTTTTGATTATGGTAGCTTTATATTAAATTTTAAAATCAGGAAGTGTGTCTTCCAACTTTGTTCTTCCTTTCCGAGATTGTTCTGATGAATTCCACATGAATTTAATGGGGAAAGAACCATCTTTTCCACCAGTGATACTGTTTGGTGGAAAAGATTGTACTCTGATGCTGTGAAATTGGATACTCATTTGCAAAAGAATACAGTTGGACCTTTATCTTACACTGTATATAAAAATTAACTCAAATGGATCAAATCTTACATTTACATCTAAATGTAAGAGATTAAAATCTAAAACTCTTGGCAGACAAACTTGTGTACATCAGAGGACACTATGAAGAATGTAAAATGCATCATACAGAGTTGAAGAAAATACTTGTAAAACATATACCTAATAAGTTAATATCCATAATATATAAAGAACTGCTACATCTCAATAACAACAACAAAAAAAAACCCTAAACAATAAACCCATTTGAAAAATAGGTGTTCCTCCAAAGAAGATAAACAAAAGGCCAATAGTACATGAAAAGAAATGCAAAAAAAGCAAAATGGCTGTCTGAGGAGGCCTTACAAATAGCTGGGAAAAGCAGAGAAGCGAAAAGCAAAGGAAAAAAGGAAAGATATTCCCATCTGAATGCAGAGTTCCAAAGAATAGCAAGGAGAGATTAAGAAAGCCTTCTTCAGCGATCAATGCAAAGAAATAGAGGAAAACAACAGAATGGGAAAGACTAGAGATCTCTTCAAGAAAATTAGAGATACCCAGGGAACATTTCATGCAAAGATGGGCTCAATAAAGGACGGAAATGGTATGGACCTAACAGAAGCAGAAGATATTAAGATGAGGTGGCAAGAATACACAGAAGAACTGTACAAAAAAGATCTTCACAACCCAGATAATCATGATGGTGTGATCATTCACCTAGAGCCAGACATCCTGGAATGTGAAGTCAAGTGGGCCTTAGAAAGCATCACTATGAACAAAGCTAGTGGAGGTGATGGAATTCCAGTTGAGCTATTTCAAATTCTCAAAGATGATGCTGTGAAAGTGCTGCACTCGATATGCCAGCAAATTTCGAAAACTCAGCAGTGGCCACAGGACTGGAAAAGGTCAGTTTTCATTCCAATCCCAAAGAAAGGCAATGCCAAAGAAAGCTCAAACTACCACACAATTGCGCTCATCTCCCATGCTAGTAAAGTAATGCTCAAAATTCTCCAAGCCAGGCTTCAGCAATATGGGAACCATGAACTTCCAGATGTTCAAGATGGTTTTAGAAAAGGCAGAGGAACCTGAGATCAAATTGCCAACATCTGCTGGATGATTGAAAAAGCAAGAGAGTTCCAGAAAAACATCTATTTCTGCTTTATTGACTATGCCAAAGCCTTTGACTGTGTGGATCACAATAAACTGTGGAAAATTCTGAAAGAGATGGGAATACCAGACCATCTGACCTGTCTCTTGAGAAACCTGTATGCAGGTCAGGAAGCAACAGTTAGAACAGGACATGGAGCAACAGACTGGTTCCAAATAGGAAAAGGAGTACGTCAAGGCTGTATATTGTCACCCTGCTTGTTTAATTTCTATTCAGAGTACATCATGAGAAACGCTGGGCTGGAAGAAACACAAGTTGGAATCAAGATTGCCGGGAGAAATATCAATAACTTCAGATAAGCAGATGACACCACTCTTATGGCAGAAAGTGAAGAAGAACTAAAGAGCCTCTTGATTAAAGTAAAAGAGGAGAGTGTAAAAGTTGGCTTAAAGCTCAACGTTCAGAAAACTAAGATCATGGCATCTGGTCCCATCACTTCATGGGAAGTAGATGGGGAAACAGTGGAAACAGTGTCAGACTTTATTTTTTTGGGCTCCAAAATCACTGCTGATGGTGATTGCAGCCATGAAATTAAAAGACGCTTACTCCTCGGAAGGAAGGTTATGGCCAACCTAGATAGCATATTTCAAAGCAGAGACATTACTTTGCCAACAAAGGTCCATCTAGTCAAGGCTATGGTTTTTCCAGTGGTCATGTATGGATGTGAGAGTTGGACAGTGAAGAAAGCCGAAGAATTGATGCTTTTGAACTGTGGTGTTGGAGAAGACTCTTGAGAGTCCCTTGGACTGCAAGGAGATCCAACCAGTCCATCCTAAAGGAGATCCGTCCTGGGTGTTCATTGGAAAGTCTGATGTTGAAGCTGAAACTCCAATACTTTGGCCACCTGATGTGAAGAGTTGAGTCATTGGAAAAGACCTTAATGCTGGGAAGGATTGAGAGCAGGAGGAGAAGGGGACGACAGCAGATGAGATGGTTGGATGGCATCACCGACTCGATGGACATGGGTTTGGGTAAACTCCGGGAGTTGGTGATGGACAGGGAGGCCTGGCGTGCTGCAATTGATGGGGTCAGAAAGAGTTGGACACAGCTGAGTGACTGAACTGAACTGAACTGAACTGACATGAAAAGATGCTCAAATTCACTAGTCATTAGGATGCAAATCAAAACCGCAATGAAATGTCACTTCACACTCAGGAATGCTATTAGGATGGCTATTATCCAAAACAAACAAGCAGGCAAACAAACAAAAAAAAACAAAACTGGCAAGTATTGGTGAAAACGTGCAAAAGTTGGAAAACTTATGCAGTGCTGATAGGAATGTAAAATGACACAGCCCCTGTGGAATAGAGTTTGATGGTTTCCCAGAGAGTTTAAACATAGGCTTGCCATATAATCTAACAACTAAAAAAAAAAAATTAGTCACAACCTGTAAACAGAGAGTTGTTTTACTTGGTAGGAACGTTTAGGACACGGAGTGTGGGAGTCAGCGTCTCAGTAGCTCTGAGAAAACTGCCTCAAAGAGGAGAGAGGGGGGACTCAGGCTACATACAAGTTTGTAACAAAGGGAGCAAGCAGTCTGAACATCAAAGATTACTGTGAGGTAAGGAAAATCAGATATCAAGTTAAGGAATTTAGTGTTCTACGTATGGGAAGATGCAAGACTCTAGGCTAACTGAATGTATTCCTTTCATATGCACCTCAGTTCTCTAGGACCAAATCCTGTTCCCTAGTTCACCTTAATGAATGCCAGATGGGGTAGATGCATGCTCCTTGCATCTAAACCTCAACTCCTCAGCAATCACAGTGGAGGGTAGTGGTGGTATCTGCTGGATCACAGGTGTTGTGTTCCATTTAGGGAGACGTCATTCACATTTGAAGGCCTGAAATTGTTGATGGATGTGACATTTCTTGTTTATTGATATGGCAGGAGATATTTCATTTTACAAATCCAACAATTTCATTTCTGGGTATGTATCCAGAATAACTGAAACCAAGGACTCAAACAGATACTTGTATACCAATGTTCTGAGCAACATTATTCGCAATAGCCAAAGAGTGGAAACAACTCAATATTCATCAATGGATAAATGAGTAAGCAAATGTAGTATACACATACAATAGAGTATTATTCAGTCTTAAAAAAAATGAAATTCTGATACGTGCTACAATATGAATGAACCTTAGAAACATTATGCTATGTGGAATAAACTAGACACAAAAGGAAAAATTGTAGATTCTATCTCTATGAGGTACCTAGAATAGTCACATTCATAGAGACAAAAAGTAGAATAGAGACCAAAAGAGATTATGAGGAGTGGAAAATAGGGAGCTATTGATTAATGATTGCAGAGCTTCTGTTTGGGAGGATGAAAAAATTCTGGTAGTGAACAGTGGTGGTGGTTGTACAATGTTGTGAATGCAGTTGATACCACTGAATTGTACATTTAAAAATTAAGATGCTAAATTTTATTGCATATATTTTATTATAAAAAGTCTGAGAAGAAGCAAGTTTACACATCCAGGCTTCAAATGCTAAGGTTGCCAGTTTTCTAGGGTGAAGTAAATAGTTATAGACATTTAGAGCTGAAAGGAATAGAAGAGATCATCTGTGTCAGCCACTGAACCTTGGAGTATCATTTTATTTTAATAATATAATGAGAACTCTTGAATCCTCAAAAAATTGGCAGTTTAAGAAATGCTACATGGAGACCCTGTGGGATAGAAACCTGGTTGGTCAATATCCCTTGAAATTGTGTTTGCTTAGAAAAAGCACTGTTTTTACTTAGAATGTCTGTTAAATGGCAATAAAAAGCAGTTTTTAAAGATGTTTTAGTTATCACTTCAGATAAGATTCTGGAAACAATACATCAATCAGCTATCTTAAGAAAGAATATTATCATTGTTGTTTTAACAGGCTATAGAATTTGCATAACTATGGAGGACAAATTATTTCACTCCTAGTAATAGGCAGGGCCCTCAGGTACCGCTCCACCCCCAATTCATTAGCCTTCTTTTTCAAGGCTTACTGAGAATCCCTCTTTTGGCCTGTCATCTCTTCCCAGCTGTCACTTTCCATTTTGCCCTGATAATCTTTTCTCTAAAAAGTTAAAGTCAGAATAGAGCTCTGGCTTTCTATCTTCTCTTTTCCTACCTGGTTCACCAAAGAGGCCAACCAAAGTTTTTCATCTTAAGGAGTTTAATCAGTAGGCACTCTAGATGGATGAAAAGGGAATAATAAAAACTACACATTGGAAGGAAATTTCAAGACAGGTCAATAGAGTTTGACTTTGGTGTTTATTAAAATAAATGGTGGTCAGCCTGTGTAATCTACCTTATTACTCTATCTATCTGTGATTCCTTATTAAGATTTCCATGAAAACTGCTTACCTACCTTCTTCCATTTTCCTTTTATTCTTATTGCTGGAAATAACTCCAGCATCTAGTGGAAAAACCCCTTTCCTTAGGTCTTAGTGTTACACATACCCGGCAAACAACCTCTTTGAGATGTTTTTAAGGTAGAATATGGCATTCAAACATTTAAATCTTCCAGCAGTGGGCAAAATTCAAGAGTGTCACTGACATGTGGGTGGGAGAGTCTTAACAGCACGGTTGTGGATAATCACTAATACAGATAAAGAGCAACCACTCCCGATTTTTGTGGCTACCATTGCCTGATTTTTTTTTTTTTTAGGGAAAATGTCTCTTCCCTCTGAACCCATCTGAGTGGCAAGGAAGGGCACGTGATTCACATATTAGTACTTTTCATCATTCTGGTGCCAGTGATTGGGTAATGACATCTTGGCTGATACAGAATCCCCAATATTTTCAAGAAGGAAGGGATCATCTACTATCCCTTGCCATGGATTCTCTGGGACAAAGAAAGTGTCAAGAAGTTGTGCCCCAATTTCTAAGGAAGCCTTGGAATTGCCAGAAAGAAAGTGAAGTCACTCAGTTGTGTCTGACTCTTTGTGACCCCATGGACTGTAGCCCACCAGGCTCCTCCATCCATGGAATTTTCTAGGCAAGAGTACTGGAGTGGGTTGCCGTTTCCTTCTCCAGGGGATCTTCCCGACCCAAGGATCGAACCCGAGTCTCCTCCATTGCAATCAGACGCTTTACCGTCTAAGCCACCAGGGATTCCCTGTGGCTCAGACGAATCAGGGAATCTTCTGGAATTGCCAGAAAAGGGTAAGAAAATCTTGCTGGGTTAAGCATGACATGTCAGTAATTGGAGAGAGTCTTTGACAGTGCCCGTTACATATGCTCTCAGGTGAACACCCCTGGCAGGGCACTGCATCATTGGTCCATCTAGACATCAACCACTCTAGCCTACAGGACAGTCCACTCTTCCGAAGAACAAGCTCCATCTCAGAATTTCTCCTCCAACAAAAGCACCAGATTCTTGCTGGAGAGCTAGGCTCTGACCACCATCTTTATAAGTCTTCATGCTTTCAAATCATATGACCTTTCCCTACAAAGGCAGATGATGGTAGATGAAGGTTGATTTTTTTATCATGAAAAGAAAGAAATAAGGTTACCTCAGTAGGTCAATTGAAGGCAACCTTTTTTGTGTGGTCCTATAACCATAAGCAATCAATCAATTATAGGTACTTGAACACTTTTTTTGTGTGCTTATCATTGTGCTTGGCTCAATACCAGCTCTCAGAGGGTTTACTTAATTTAGGAATTAAATCAATCATACTGGACCAAATTGAGACCAATTCATTCTTAAAGTTCACAGTTTTTACTGTCAGTAAGGGCAGCGAGGGCAGGCTTTTTCATCATATAAAGGTCATTCTAATCACACAGGCTTGGCAAGGATGGTTGATGTGGGTACCAGAATCTGCACAAAGTCCTGGTGTGATGAGTTTTGAGAAACTCCATTTTAAAGATAGATTATTCTACACATATTCTGGTATACTTTCATTTCAGTAAGACTTTATATTTTACAAAGCATTTTCACATTTATTGTCTCATTTAATTTGCTCAGTGACCTCATGGAGTCTATTCTATTGTCTCATTTTTAGATGGAAAACATGTGTCAGAAATGGATGAGCAACTTTCCCAAGTCCACTCTGCTGACTGGTGATCATACCAGGAAAAAAATTTCCATCTTCACCCAAATCTCAGAGCTCTTTTTCATGCCACACCACAGCTGGACACATGCAGTCCATTTGATAATGAAATTCCCATTTTTTTGGTTACTCATCTTTGATTATTCCACTGCAACTTCCTTTCTAATGACTAACAATTTAAAAGGAGACCTACCTTTCACTGAAATAATGTATTTTCAGAATAGCCCAACAATTTGAGAATTCAGTGTGAAGAAGAAAGAAAAGAAGCTGCTCCATTATATTTAATACCATATCTAAAATATTCCATAGATGAAGATAGGACTAATTATACCGTCATATTTTAGTCAATTGTTTTCTGACTCCCTCCCCCACAAAAAGATTTCCAGTATTTTTGATAAGTCATTTTGCATTCTAAAATTGTCCTTGTATAACAATCACTAATGGAGGAACAAAGTAAGTTCACCACATTCTCTACCACTAGCTAATTTAATGACCATTTCAGGAGAATGACTTCATACCTGTTTCAAAATGTCATGGGATTATGATTCTCTTATCCTAAGGGATGCTAAGGGAACTTAGCATGCTAAGGGAAAGGAGAAAGGTGATTTGTTTCATTTGCTTTGCTTTAAGAATTTGTACTAAAACAAGCTGCTGCTCAAACAGATCTAGGTGTTAGCTAGCAGGAAAACCAGCATCTCAGAGTTGGTAGTGGCACATATTTCACCTGCTAGAGTATTCTTGGCATTTAAATCTGGAGTCACAGCACAGTCCTCTCTGTAATTCCTGTCTTTTAAAGATATTGGCTTAGAGAAATATTTCTGGGGAATGCAAAGATGACTGTCAATGGTAACTGGCATGAGACAAAGAGGGTCCATGAGGCTCTGTACGGTGCTGTGCTTTGTTGCTCAGTCATGTCCGACTCTTTGGAACCCCATGGACTGTATAGCCTGCTAGACTCCTCTGTCCATGGAGATTCTCTAGGCAAGAATACTGGAGTGGGTTACCATGCTCTCCTCCAGGGGATCTTCCCAACCCAGGGATCGGACTCAGGTCTCCCACATTGCAGGCAGATTCTTTAACCATCTGAGCTACTGGGGAAGCCCAAGAATACTGGAGTGGGTAGCTTATCCCTTCTCCAGGGGATCTTCTTGACCCAGGAATCAAACCGGCGTCTCCTGAACTGCAGGGGAATTCTTTACCAGCTGAGCCACCTAGGAAGCTCCTCATGAGGCTCCACAAACCATTAAACACATGCCCTTCCCAAAAACCACACTTTTCCAGACCTAGATATGCTACAGACCAGCCACTCTTTTTAAGAAATTTAGCATCTTGGATTTTCTTCAAAATCACATGATTTTTTAATACTGTCCAGCTAAACAAAACACGTTGCCTAGACATGTTATCACCATGTCATCAATGCTTGTCCCTTCTACTTTCACTGCCCAGGAAAGCCAGGCACTATTCCCATTATCCTAACCATCACCTAAGCAGAGCAAATGGTCCAGAATGAACCATGAGGACAGTGGAGCAGCTGAAAAAAGCTAGACTCTCAGAATCACTTTTGAGGCCAAAATGTCCATGGGACTTCCTTGGTAATCCAGTGGTTAAGACTCCATGCTCTCCCCGCAGGGGGCACAGATTCCATCCCTGGGCAGGGAACTAAGATTCCCAGGTTGCACAGCCAAGAAAAAAAAAAAAAAGCCTTAAAGATTCTGGGCTATAAATGAGTTTAAAGAGAGCTTACTTGAAACCTGGGGAAATCAATGTGAATTACCTCTATTTAAGCTAGAGGGAAAACAAAGTTTCAAATAAGGGATCAAAAAACAAAAATCTTAGTTTCCTGAGTAATGGACCTAATCATTTTTTCAATTTCCATGTTTCTTTAATATTTAGTAAAAATCTATGCCTTATAAGAACTGTTTGATATTTATGTTTATATTCTATATTTATCTAAGCATTCTGTTGAGAGAAATTGTTTGGTTATCTCTGATTGAATATTTTAAAATCTTTTAAGTACTTTTAGAGATACTTGTTCCCTTTTCAGCTAAGCAGGGCAAAAATTACTCATTTGTTCAATTAATACATATTTTGGTTGTTTCTTTGCTTTTTAAAACATTTATGTATTTATTTACTTATTTCTGGTTGTGTTGCATCTTTGTTGCTGTGCACGGGCTTTCTCTAGTTGCAGCAAGTGGGGACTGCTCTTTGTTGCGGGGCAAGGACTTACTGTGATGACTTCTCTTGTTGTGCATCATGGGTTCTAGGCATGCCGGTTTAGTAGTTGTGAGGCACGGGCTTAGTTGTTCCTCAGCATGTGGAATCTTCCTGGACCTGGGATCGAATCTGTGTCCCCTGCATTGGTGGGTGGATTCTCATCCACTGTACTACCAGGGAAGTCCAACACATCATTTCTGAAGGCCAGTGATATACTACCCAAGAGAAAGACACCATACTACAAGGTGTGTCTGTACATGGAAAAGGTTTCATGAGCATCGGGGTAGAGAAGAGGAAATTCACAAAGGTGGTTGAACTAAACCTTAGGCCTATATGGGATGAGGGGCTAAGTTAGGAGGACTGCTGTTTTAATGCATGACAAAAATGCAAGACTCTTTTTTGAAAAGTGTCAAGAATTTCAAAATAGCAACAGAACATTAAACCAAATGCAGGCTCTTTTGCACATGGGGACCATGGAGCTGCTCTGGCTGTAGTCCTTCCAGCTTATGAAACCAAGTTTGTAGGTACAGAGAGATGGAGGACAAGGACATTTTTAGGGAGCAGGGAGAAGCAGATGTCCTGAATGTGGCGTGTGTGTCATATCTAACTCTTTGTGACCCCATGGACTGTAGCCCACCGGGCTCCTCTGTCCATGGGATTTTCCAGGCAAGAATGCTGGAGTGGGTTGCCATTTCCTTCTCCCCTGAATGTAGCCTTGTGTGGGAACTCAGAGCCTTGAGGCCTTGCTGGGAAATTTGGTCTTCACTTTGTAGGCAATGGGACGTTATGGAAAGTTCCCAGGAGAACCAGACATCTTTAGAACTATTCACGTGGCAGCAGTAAGAATGAGATGGAGAGCAGGGGCAAGACTAGAGGAGGGAGACCCATGAAGCAGCTCAGGTAGGCTCAGGTGGCAGATCGTCACGAAGGCTGGAAGACACACTGTGCAAATTACAAAGAGACTGGATATTGCTATGAGGTTTCAGTCCAGAAGAACTGGACTTGGCATAAGCCCTTGCTAAAGCATCTGCAAGGCCCACATCCTGTCAGGGCAGGAGGAACACTGATGCATGGTGCTGCTGTGAAACCAGGGCCCCAGCAGCAATTTCTCAGCAAGGTTTGTTGTAGGAGTGGCATTGATGATTTATATCCAGTGTCAACTACAAACTGGCACTTGCCAAGTACCTCTACAAGGATTATATCATGTGATGCTGCAGCTGCTGATTTTCAACACACCACTGAATGGAGTTCAGGGTGGAGATGAGAAATGAAGCATTCTGTGCTCTGGAAAGCAGCTTCCCAGGTGGCGCTAGTGGTAAAGAACCCACTTGCCAGTGCAGGAGATATGAGAGATATGTATTTGATTCTTGGGTCAGGAAGATCCCCTGGAGGAGGGCATGACAACCCACTCCAGCATTCTTGCCTGGAGAATCCCATAGTGGGCTATAGCTCATGGGGTTGCAAAGAGTCAGACACGACTGAACTGACTTAGCATGAATGCACGTGCTCTAGAAAACGGGCAGAACAGGTCTTTAGATAGATATTTTCAGGAGCTGATTTTGTAAGACCATTTCTTGTATCTCCTCATATCTAGAAAAGCACTAAAATCCTTCACAGTGACAGCTGCTCTCTGTGACTAGCAGAAAACCTTCTGCAAAAAAATAGTGGTTGATTTCACGTACTCTCTCTTCACCAAAATCACGTATATATTGACCTCCCCCCCATTTCTCAGTGCTATCTGAGGTGCTGTCTCCTGGGCTGCAGTCCTCATTTTGCCCCCAAATAAAATTTAACTTGCAACTCTCATGTTGTGCATTTTTTTAAGTTGACACCAGTCTTGGTGAGACCTCCAGAGGCCTCTGTCTTTGGGCTCAATTTGGCCCTGAGCCAGCATTTTGTGTCCACTCTATAATGCAAAGCACCCTCAGACATCAGTAACAGGAGGGAGTGCACAGGCATCTCGATAGAACCCGAGTTTACACTCTCTCTAAGATGTCAAAATGCCCCATTTGATTTGCATTGTATCCAGCGTGTCTCCAATGGCCCATGTGAATATGTGTCTTTCCATTTCTCCACGGGTTTCCTCAGCTACACCTGGTGCAGAAATAATGAGGAGGAGGATTGTCTCATTTCTACAATTGACAAGGAATGAGTCACATGTCAACCCACTCAACTAGGAAAATATTTGACAAGAAATAGAACTGAAGAATTTTAAAGCACTTATCCCAAAGCCTATAAGATAGGCAGAAAATATAACACTGAAGACCCCAAACCAATAATTTCTTAAATATCATAACTTCTCTTTATCAATGTCCAAAGTGTAAATGATAAATGAAAGAACAGAATGAGTTCTTTACATTTAGATGTTTTATCTGGCATAAATGTCTTCCTATTTTTCATATCGGGGAAATTCAAGAACGACTTTCTAACTTACCTTTTAAAATGGGATAACTCCTGTGAGTTAAAAACGTTGCCTGCAATGTCAGTAAACAAAGGATGTTGCAGCCAAGGAGCCACTACACGATGAGCCCTGGGGGTATTCAACATGGAGAAAACAGGATACTGGCTCTAGACAGCTAAGGTGCATATCAAAGAAATGGTATCAATGAGCCCACGCTCTTGCTCTTGCATCTTCCCATACCCAGAAAGGAAAAGTACTCAATTCATTAACTCATCATTAACTCACCATATCTGGTTTTCTTTCATTTCTTTAACTTTTTGATGTTTCCACTACCTGGACTTGAATGCAAAAACCCATCTACATCCTGACTCTTCTCCTGCCTCTTTGCAGCAGTCTCTCAGAACTACCCAAAAGGCTGCAGCCATGGCTTGAATTCTTCAGAAAATCCACCAAATAAAACATAATTCTCAACTATTAGGTTGTGCTTTTTTTTTTTTTTTTGGTGGACACTTCAAAGCTTATCCTAGTTTTTCAAACAGACATCTGGAATAGCTCAGAGAGACTCCCCTTGGGAAGACAGCATGTTTTTGGCCTCCCACTAATGATTTTGAGACCCCCATGGGTTATTTAAAAATTTGGGCTCTACTGTGGCTCAGACAGTAAAGAATCTGCCTGTAATGTGGGAGGCCCAGGTTCTATCCCTGGGTCAGTACAACCCCTGGAGAAGGAAATGACAACCCACTCCAGTATGCTTGCCTGTAGAATTCTATTGATAGAGGAGCCCAGTGAGCTCTAGTCCATTGGGTCACAAAGAGTTGGACATGACTGAGCAACTAACACTCAGTTAGTTCACATACTAGAGCTTGGGTTTTCCAGAAGGTAACCCTTGCCTGAAGGACATCCATAATCCCATCTGACAGTTTGTTAAAATAAACCATCTTTTTCTTCCTGTGCACAGATCAATTCAAGATCTTTCTATTCATGAACTAGAATCTCAGGAGTTCATGGGCAAGAACATGGGCTCTTAAGGTTTTGAGCCAAGTGTATGTGAATATGTGTGATGGAATGTCAGACACAGGCAGACATCAGCTTAGTCTTCCTCGAGGGTGACTCTTTGGGAAAACCTCAAAGATTTAGGGCTAAATCAGCATAATTGAATCTGAATTTGATTCCTTCCTCCAAATCTAGGAATAAAGACTGAAGAATTATAGATGCCCTTGAGACTTGGAGAAATAGAGCTGCGAAGAGCCTCCTTGTACTGGGGAAGCTTAGCAGTACTTTATTATTTTTTTTTTTTATCATGGTAAAAGTCACATAATATAAAACATACTATTTTAACCATATTCAACTGTACAGTTCAATGGCAGCAAGTACATTCACATTGGTGTGCAGGACTCACCATCTGTCTCCTGAATTTTTCACTTTCCTAAACTGCATCTCTGTCCTCATTAAACACTCAGTCCCCCTTCTCCCTCTCCACCCCACCCCTAACCCCTGGCTGCAGTATTTATTGATAACTGGGACAGTTTGCTGATGAGAAAAGATGGGATGCACAATGTCAAACTGTTCCAACCTAGAGAACCAAGTATACAATAAAAGAATGTGTCACCTTGAGTCAAAGATCTCTTTGGGGGTAGATCATTTTTAATATGTATTTGTTTATTTTGAGGGGTGTTGGGTCTTCACTGCTGAGCATGGGTTTTCTCTAGTTGCAGCAAGCAGGGGTTATTCTTTGTTGCAGTGTTTGGGCTTTTCATTGCAGTGGCTTCCTTCTCTTGTTGGGGAGCAAGGGCTCCCTAGACATGTGGGCTTCAGTAGTTGTGACTCTGGGGCTTGAGTTTTTTATTTTTAACAGAGCATCAGGTGACTTTTTTCTTAAGCTTAAAATATTGCCATCAGATTTCTTTTTTGTTTTTACCAGAAACCAAAAGGTCTTACTTAAAAATACAACCATTGAGTTATCAATTCATTTAGGTGGCCTTTTTTCTCCAAATATATATATTATTGTATTTTATTTTAATATAATATATATAAATTATATATTCATGTTATATTTTATATAATTATATACTTATATTTATATACAAATTATATTATAATAGGTGTTTGTGCTTAGTTGCTCAGTTGTGTCTGACTGCTTTCGACCCCATAGGCTATAGCCCACCAGGCTCCTCTGTCCACAGGGATTCTCCAGGCAAGATCACTGGATTGGGTTGCCATGTCCTCCTCCAGGGGATCTTCCTGACCCAGGGATCTAATCCAGGTCTCCCGCACTGCAGGCACAATCCTTACCATCTGAGCTACCAGGGATTTTTAATTGTGGTAAAAAAATACATAACATTAAATTTGCTATCTTAGCCAATTTTAAGTATACAGTTCACTGCTGTTAACTATATTTAAATTGTACTGCAACATATCTCTAGAATTCTTTGTCTTGGAAAACTGAATCTCTATAGTTAACAAAAAGCAACTTTCCACTTCCTTCCCCCAGGCCTGGCAACCAATTTTTTTCTATGAGTTTGGATACTTTAGATTCTTCATGTAAGTGGTATTTTTACCCAATGCAAATTCATGTTCCCAATGCACAGTGTGGCCAAACAAACCTAATCATCATAGACTGGAGCAAAGAAAGGTTTATTGCTGGGCTGAGTAAGGAGAATGGGTGACTTCTGCTCAAAATGCCCCAAACTCCCCAAAGAGTTTCAGCAAAGCATTTTTAAAGCCAGATGAGGGAAGAGGGGGTCACAAGGCAAGTCTCCAACTTGTGCACAATTCTCTGATTGATTAATGGTGAGGTAACAGGACGGTGTCACAGGGGCTAACATTATCAATCCTTAAGAAATCTGGAGGCCATGTGTTCATGACCATCAGAGAGTTGATTTCCTCCATTTGGTGGTAGTTTTAGCATCTGGAAAAACTCAGGAAATACTCACTAGAGATTATTATTTAGGTATTTCAGGGAGGAGCTAAAGCAGAGGATATGGGGGAGGGGTCTGGCCCTGGAAGCTGCCATGGGATCCTACTCAATTATGAGGCTGGTTTATTTTGCTAAGTATAATGCTCTTTGGAGGGCTTCCCTGAAAGATCAGTTGATAGAATCCACCTGCAATGCGTGAGACCCCAGTTTGATTCCTGGATCGGGAAGATCTGCTGGAGAAGGGATAGGCTACCCATTCCAGTCAGTATTCTTGGGCTTCCCTTGTAGCTCAGCTGGTAAAGAATCCACCTGCAACACAGGAGCCCTGGGTTTGATCCCTGGGTTGGGAAGATCCCCTGGAGAAGGAAAAGGCTACCCACTCCAGTATTTAAGCCTAGAGAATTTCTTGGACTGTATATAGTCCATGGGGTCCCAAAGAGTTGGCATAACTGTTCGACTTTCACTTTCAAAGCTCTTTGGTTCTGTAACATGCCACGTGCTGCCTTTGTTCTCACTGGCCCTTAACCTGCCATTCCCGTTAGTGCCCTGAGTCATCCAGACCAGTCCCTGGGGAAGCCAGAACTTCCAACACATGCCCCATCCTCCTTTTTCCCTCATGGAGGAGCAGCCAGGAGTTGGGAATTAGACCAGGGTGCAGTGGTAAGGAGGAGAAACTACAGAAGTCAAATACAAAGAATTTTCTTACTCACCCTTTCCTTCTTGGCTTTGTCCTTACCTGGGGTGCTGCTATCTCTTAACTGGTTGTGCAATTATCTCAAAGGTAGATAGTCCTCTATATTACTTTTAAGGGTGTGTCTCCATGGCGGGCGGGGGTGGGGTGGAATGAGACTTTCTAGTCTACCATGTTGCTGATGTTATTCTTGTTTATTTTTTTTTAATTCAATTAAATTTCATTAAATACCTTGCCTTTTATATCCCAAACTTCCTGGTATCCCTTTAGAGAAGTTTAGTAGATCTAGAAACAGCAGTGCATAAAATTCAGAAATAAGGTAAACAAACACTCCACAGAGACCTGAGCCCTGTATGCAGGGGCATCCAGCCACTGACCCATACGACCAGGTCATGTGCTACTTCAAAGAAGGACAGAGTTTTATGCATTGTAATTCTATAATACCTGGTACTTTTAGGCTTCTCCTTGAATAAAGTCTGCAATTTTAATTTGTTCCCTTTTTATTTGTTCCCTTTCTTTAAAGATAATTTTCAGTGTAAATTTTAATTTTACTCAGTAATTTGTGCCTTATAAGAGATGTTAGAAGGACATCTGTGGTAGTCCAGTGGTTAAGAATTTGCCTTTTAATTCATGAGACTTGGATTCTATCCCTGGTCTGGGAAGATCCCCCATGCCCAGGGCAACTAAGCCCATGGGCCACGACTAGAGAACCCACACTGCAACTAAGACCGGATGCAGCCAAATAAATATAAAGAAAAAAAACAGTTTTAAAGAGAGATGCTAGAGGCCTCAGTTAGCCATTGGTACATTTAGAGTAACAGATTCCCTTGACAGCTGTTTTCTGCTATCTTTTCCCTGAAGCCAGTGAAATTAAATTAAAAAGAAACAACAATTTAATACCAAATTTAAAAAAAAATAAAGAGAAATAATGTCAAAAATATTTTAAAGTAGATATGTAAATATGGTTTTTTGGTGTAGATCTGAATGTTAAAATTGAGGGAATGTTAAACACTTCTGGAACCTAATTAACAATTACCCTTAGATAAAGTTTTAATAGAATAAAAATCTGCAAATCAGAGGATCTGTACAGTATCTAATTCAAATATCTTAATTACTGCTTTAGTTGGCAAAGAAAAGCAATGCAAACATCCACTCTGTAAAAAAATCAGACATGATTGGAATTAAGAAATAGAAAGCACCCACATTTGCTGAGCTGCTCTGCGCCAGTTACTGCACCAGAAAGAAGGCAATTCAGCTTCATCCACTGTTATCAGGGTTGTTTCATGTAATTGCCAAAAAGTCTAGAAATTTCCTATTTAGCTGGTTAGAAAAAACATATCCTTTTTGATCAGAATACTTACAAATTGTCTCATGTGCAAATTAGCCTCACAGTCTTATAGAGTGACTGAAAAACCCTCACGTCTCAACTGAGCCACAGTTAGAAATAGCTGTTAAAATGTTATGAAATCAGGGTCGATTGGACAAATATAAAGTGCTACCAACATGTAAAGTAATAACAAGCATCAACATTTAAGACTGTTTAGCTCCACGTAAAACTCAAACCCAGCAGCAAAATGGCTTTATTGAGATACAAACAAAAATACCTTTTATTAGAGTCTTTTTTTCATTTTTGTAATCAGAAAAGTGAATGTTAAGATATTGAACAGTGGATAACAGGCTTACAGAGATTAATTGGGTAGTTATAATTCAGCTAAAATCTCAGTATTTCCAAGATCTCTGAGGCCATTTGAAATCTGGAGACAATTATATTTCAGTTACTAGATATTTTTCTTTCTTTATTCTTATTTGTGCAACAGATGTCAATAAAAATACATGTTTTTGAGACTACAAATAAATTCATTGAGGACTTCTGTAGGAAATTATTAGGATTTTTATGTAGGACAGAATCAAGGAGATCACAGTGACATTGCTTGGGAAGAAAAGAAATGATTGGTAGATGTAAGGGTCACTTTCCCATTTCCTTATTGAGGAAGCAGGGAAGGCATGGTTCATTCATAAACACTTGACAAATATTTCTGGTTGAGTCAAAGCTGGTTCTTGTTACAGATATGAAGCTCTTGTTTTGGTAAGCAGAACACTTACGGTTCCAAATTCTCTAAGAATTTTCCACAGTCGTCATTATTTCCAGATTTCCTGAATATTTCTTTTCTTCCACAATCTCCTTTGGATTTTTGTGCTATCCTTTATTTTCTATACATAAGTAGGATCATTCAACCATTTTGTATCCAAAGCAATTTTTACTTAATGAGAGGAAAATTCTAGCATACGTGAGTCTTCTTTTGGTGAAGATAAAATTTTTGTGTTTTTGTACTTTGGCTTATACACATAGGATGATTACAATTAGCCAAATATTAAATCATATAACAAAAAAATGCTTATATTTATAGAAGATTTCATGATGGTTTACAGTTCTATGTATCATACTTAAGAAATATTTCATCATATTTTTCCACTTATGCTACAGGGAAATAGAGACAAACAGGGACATGAACAGGGGTGACTGCAACTGGTGCATGGTGTTGTTTGGTGGGTCAGTTACAACTCAGGTCCATTTCTCTAAAGAACTAATCACTGGAACCACCCTTCCAGGCTGAATACATGCCATATGCAGAGAAGTGTCTGATTAAATGAACTTATATTCAATTCTAAAATTCCTACATATTTCAGGTGACTCTTCTTTATTTAACTTAATACAGATCATTCACAATGGCACACATTATGTATTCTCTAAATTCTGTATTAGCACATTATGCAAAAGCATTGCTTAGAATTTTATTTTCCAGATACCGTGACCCTCAACTTTACTGCTATGACTCACCACTCTTTCCACCGAGACACCTGAACTGCTTCGTTTTCCACCATGATGTGGCCCACAAATGTTCTCTCTCTACTCTTCTCTTCTTATCCCAAATTATAGAATTCTCAACCTGACATCTGAGGACCCACCACCTTCTCCAACCAGTTTCACACTCTTCCCCAACTTCCAGAGGCCAGCGTCATGATTTTCCCTCCAAACTGAACATGTCTTCAACTTATTTAAAGTAAAATACCTTTACTCCTCTCTTCTTCCTGACCACATCCTTCCTGCTTCAAGGTCCACTGCAAGCTGTACCACCTCTAAGGAGCCCTCCCTAACTACATCACATTAATTTTCCCCATGACACTCCTATTGCACCTGTTGTTTGTCTCATTTATTTTCATCCTTAGTCATGTATTACTTTGCGCTCTAATGCCTTTCCAAAACAGCTTTATCAAAGTATAATTGACATAGAGTGCAGGACATATTTTAGGCATACTCTTTGATGCATTTTGACACGTGCATACACCTGTGAAGTCATCACCAGAGTCAAGATAATAAACATATCCATCAATCTCCAAAGTCTCCTCATTTCTCTTCCTGATGGCTACCTCCCAACCCTGCATCCCCCAGAAATCACAAATGTTTTCTATCCCTCTAAGGTTAGTTTGAATTTTCTAGAATTTTGTATAAATGAAAATATAGAGTACATGCTCTTTTTTTCTGATCTCTCTTATTATTTTGAGATCCAAATTGTTATTGTTGTAGCAGAGAAGTGTAGTATGGCTATTTCATTATTTGTTTGCCCTGGCCCACACGCTTAGTCGCGATGCTGGAAAGAAGGACCCTCTTCAACACAATTCCCGTAAAGGGATATCTGAGGGATGTTTATTGGCCTTCAGCCCAAAGGCAGTTAACAGTGTAATCAGGTATTTTAACAACATGAAACCAATCTGTGCAATGATAAGTTGCATTAATGGGTCCACTGCAAGCATTGCATTCCAGTCTGTGTGCCATGTTTTAATATCTGTTCATATAGTAAAATGATATGAGAGGTCCAGAACGATGTCACCTGGAGGTACGCTAGGGGAATCATTATCACTCTTAGATAAGACATGGGAGAATACGACTGATTACTTCAGCTCTCTGTGGTGCTCAAAAGTAGGTGAGGAATGATCAGATTCCTCATTATTGCTCCAGGCATGGATATAGGACTATGGATGACCTGGCAGGAAGATTGATTTTGGTTCAAGTAATATATTCTAATATTTAGAAATTTCCACATGAAAAAAGAGCCCTGACAGCATCTGAGTAGAGGTGGACATCCAGTGTAGGAGGGTGTTGGAGGGATTCTGACCCCAGAAGGAAGGCTGCACTGGAGAATCTTTAAATAACTGTGATAAAGACAAATGGAAACATTAAGACTGAAGAAGGGTGAAGGCATTTTCCCTTGAGGATGTGACCTCTGTCTTGGTATCTGAGGTTTGTACTCATTTTCAGGATGGCTCTCATCGGCACCCTATTGACCTCCTTTTACCCTCAAACACTCCTTTAGCCTATGAGATGTTCTTGATGTACACTACCACAGGAAATGGCAATTTATTAAAGAGATGTGGATAAAAGGATGAAGCCATAAATAACGTCTTTACCCTTGCAGGTTTTCTGCTTTTGCAACCTTATACACTCTTCAGTGTCTATGTCATGTCTCTCTTTGGGCCAGTGTTTAATATAAGCATCAGGTCAGTTTTGTCCTGAACTAACTAGAGACAGGCAATTGTTAATTTTGGGCACATGAAATCTATAGTAGGATTTGCTAAGGGAAAATAATAAACAAATAGCAACATCAACAGTGGCCACAACAATGATAAAAAAAGAAGCTACTGAAAAGAATTTCTTGAAACTTCTCAACACAGTATTCATATCTGCCTCAACCATAACTGTTTCAGGATCTAGCACACAGCTGGGTGTGTGTGTGTGTGTGTGTGTGTGTTGGGTGTGGGTGGGTGTGGGTGAGTGAGAATGTGTGTATGCATAACAGATGATCAATGAATTCTACATCCTCTCATGTTTAAAACAACAAAATAATTAGAAAATAACAGCTTACATTGACTGAGCCTGCCATATGACAAAGTATTGCAGGCTAGTTATCTGGGAAGCTGATATTGAGACGGAGTTAGAAGTTCAGATGGTAACACTTAAAAGAGAAAGAAAGAACTGGGCAGGGAGAGCCATTAGGCCATGACTCACTATTGATAAATTGTCTCCCTAACTAACAATGGCCTCCGGAGCACAGCTTCCCAGCTAGATAAGTCCCTGTATGTTGAAAATATCTAGGCCTTGCTATCCCTGCTTTGCTGAAGAAAACCACAACCTTGGCTATCAATTCCTTCCTGAAGCAAGAAGAGTGCAACTTCAGCTCAAAGCTAAGGTGGACCCTCAATAAGCCAACTTTCTTGAGAAGGTCTCAGCAGGGCATCTGGATATCTGCCACTGGAGATGACTGACTGCTCTGATCTTCCTAGGGCTGTCCTGGATTTGGCAGTAAAATCTCCGTGTCCTGGGAATGCTCTCAGCCAGGAAATCAGAATATTGGCCAGCCAGAGGCCACAGTTAGGAGCCAGGCTACTTGCTTTACATTTATTAATTCAGTCTTAATCTAGAATATGATTCCATTTTAAGAACGATGAGACTAAGCCTCAGAGTGGTGGGTGACTTGCCTGGGACCCACACAGGTTAAACTAAATTGACATAAAACAGATTAGGATCCAGTGGAGATCAGATAGGGCTACAGATTGAATGTGATTCAAACCTTTTATAGGCAAGTTTGTCCATTTTTTTGGACAGGCGTGCAGGTTCTAAAGTCTTCAGTATATTATAAGTCATCTTGCATTTCATGCTAAGTCACTTCAGTCATGTCTGACTCTTCGCAACCCTATGGACTGTAGCCCGCCAGGCTCCTCTGTCCATGGGATGCTCCAGGCAAAAAATACTGGAGTGGGTTGCCATGCTCTCCTCCAGGGAATACCTATGGTACATGGAACTCTATTTTACCCACACAAAGAACTCCAAGCTGCGTCCCTTCAACTTTTTTTTAGATAAGGTATAATCAGACAGGACTATGACCCTGTGATTTCAGGGCTTACTAAATTTATAAAGATGAAAAAAGTTGAAAAAGAGCAAATGCTGGCAAGGGTGGCTGAGATGTGAATTCAATGTACTGCTGGTGGGTATGGAAACTCTGCAGCGTTCTGGAAGACAAGCTAAGGTTAAGTTCTGTGTGCCGATTGGCTCTCAAATCCCATTTCTGGGAGGAGGGTACAGTAAAAAGTAGATCTGCAAGGGGACTAGTCCACAGATGATGTGCAAGTGGTGGGGCATATGGTAGTGGGGAATCTAGGATCATCTGTGTACCTGTCACGAGAGGGTTAGGTAAATAAAGTGTGACGGATGGATGTGGTGGAATGTCATGTAGCAGCTGGAAACAGAAAGCTAGAACCTTAGCCATAGGATAAAGCTTAAAGGTACAGTGTTGAAAAAGGCTATATAAGGTGGAAGTAAAAAGTAGAAGGAAACAATAATTGCAGTGAATATCTATGCAAATTCAACAATCATACACAAAAATAACCTACTTAACAGAGATACATTCATATTTGAGAACATTTATAATATGAATTTGTTGCTCTGGTTGGGAGGAATAGAACAGAGATAGAAAATGAATAAGATAGATAACTGGTCAGACTATTGTTCAGTTGCTAAGTCAAGTCCAACTCTTTGTGACCCTCATGGACTGCAGCACGCCAGGCTTCACTGTCCTTCACTATCGCTCAGAGTTTGCTCAAACTCATGTCCATTTAGTCAACGATGCTATACAACCACCTCATCCTCTGTCATTCCTTTCTCCTGCTGCCTTCAATCTTTCCCAGCATCAGGGTTTTTTCCAATGAGTCTGATCTTTGCATCAGGTGGCCAAAGTATTGGAGTTTCAGCTTCAGCATCAGTCCTTCCAATGAATATTCAAGATCAAGTGCCTTTAGGGTTGGCCAGTTTGATCTCCTTACTGTCCAAGGATCTCTCAAGAGTCTTACCCAGCACCACAGTTGAAAGCATCAATTCTTCGGCACCCAGCCTTCTTTATGGTACAACTCTCACATCTGTACAACAACCATAGCTTTGACTAGATGGACTTTTGTCAGTAAACTGATGTCTCTGTTTTTTAATACACTGTCTAGGTTTGTCATAACTTTTCTTCCAAAAAGCAAGTCTTAATTTCATGGCTGCCATCACTGTCTGCAGTGATTTTGGAGCCCAAGAAAATAAAGTCTGTCCCTGTTTCTACTTTTTTTTGCCCCATTTATTTGCTATGAAGTGATGGGACTGGATGTCATGATTTTAGCTTTTTGAATGCTGTTGTTTTAAGCCAGATTTTTCACTCTCCTCTTTCACCTTCATCAAGAGTCAGACTGAGAGACTGGCAGATAGACTGAAAGATGGGCAGCCTGATGATATTAGCAAGCTGATAACTGACTTACATGGTTAACCAAGCCTGCATCTAGGAGCAGAATAAAAGTGGAGGAAGAAAGAGATGTAATACTTGAATGCAAATGAATATTTATGAATACAATTAGGTTCAGTGTAATACTTTACCAGAATCTGAGAAGTGAATTGATAGCTGTATATAAAAGGTTGTTGTAAAGAATAACTTCTACAGAATACAGAGCCTGGAGTTTATAGGAAGAGAATGAACACAGATCAGATCCAGTGAAAGATCTATCAATCAAGTATAGGTTACCCAAGGGGGTTAGGGGCTCTCGGAGAACAAAAGAACGAGCATAAGTGCAAAAGTTTAGAGTTTAGTTTACCGTACTTATAAACAAGCAGGAATTTATATACATTTATTTTCTATAAATAGCACTTAGAATTTAAAATTTGTGAAGTATCATTTTTCTTTCCCCTGAGAATCTTTAAGAACAGAACATTAATCTAGCTCTCTCAACAGGGCAGGAAGGTTTTTTGCAACACCAGTGAATGATGGAGACTCTGTTCTTTTAATTTTAAAATGCAAAATTGAGATGCAGTATCCCAAGTAATATGGGCATAAACTTTACAAAACATCATAAATATCCCTAATGAGGTTTTAGCTCCTAGTCATGGTTTCTCACTGGTGGCTGAGTTCTCTGTCTTCATATGTTTGTGAATTCTGATGGATTGAGTGAGCATGTGAGTATATTAGATGAAAGAACTGGGGCTGGGGGTTTGAAAAACTTGATAAATTAATCATCAATAATTTCCCAGTGTAGAATGTCTGTCTGGAGGATAAATTAATGGATAAATTAATTTTGCAAATTGAATGTTGCAAATATTCCATGATATCATTACAAGAGAGTGAGCATAATTTTGCAGACCCCACAGGAAGAGAATGTGAAATCCTGGCTGTTTTGCTGACTGGAATATTCACAGTGTTGGGTTGTTGTTATTTTCATAGACTTTATTCCATAAAGCTAAGGTCTATAAGGTTATGTAACATCACCTAGTTAATTAAAATATATAACTTACACTCCTATTTTTTTCCAAACTATTCTGTTTTTAATGGAAAAGGCAGAAAATGTAGGGACTAGGAGACGAGTTTTCCCAAATTAACGATTAAACTTCAAATACAAAGTGAACACTTGGTCTCTGCCCTTCTGAAAATAATGATCTCAGCTTAGCTCTAAAGTCCTTAGATTAAGGGTTTCATTTGTATGAAAAAGGTTTCCCAGATGGTATGAGCACCTGCAGATGCAGGAGACAAATCTATGTATTGGCTTTACAAAATTATATGATCAACTCTAATAAAAAATAGAAATGCAATATATGAGATAGACACTTATAAACTTTAACATTGATTATTGATGAGCTCTAACGGAAAGTTACAGTTTCCATTTGAATCATATTTTCATTGTAGTTAAAATTATCTAACAGTTTATGTCTTAAGCTCATTAAGTTCCTGTATCTTGTTATGTCAAATCCATTTTTCCCTCAGTTAATCTTGATACTTCCAGTTATGAAAGAATTAGTTATTAAGTTAATTCCAATATTTGTAAAATCAAGATTTGCTTTATTAATTTTTTTGAGTGATTTCTTTTACTAAGGTAAATGTATTTCTTTATCATTTATTGTCTCAGAGATACTAAAAAATTTTAAAGTCTGCTTGTTATAAACAAAAAGTAAAAACCAGTGAGTCGCTACATGTATAATCAGTTGCACATGAAGATAATCAAGGTCAGTTGATTATCTATTTTTATTGTTATAAGCTGGCATCATGATAATAAAATGTTGAAATACATATTAACAGTTCTGCTGACTGGGAATATGAGTGATGCTTTGTTTTCTTGTAGATTACTGTTATGTTGCCATTTATTTTGTACGCACATCTTACATAAACGGGATTCTGAGGATGAAAAACTCAAATTTCTGACCATTCCAAGTATTCTGAGGATGACATTCATGAACATAACATTTTTCTGATAGTTTCTTTCTCATAAGGTTTATAGTTTTTCAAACATCATTGTTTTCCCATTTTATACTAACAGCAATTTTTAAAAATCTCGACAAAATTTTGGCTTTATAATTCTATACTCTGGCTTATTTCTTATTAAAGGTATGCAAAATATAGTGAATGTGGTAAAAACATTTAATCTATACCCAGAAATATTGTTTATTTCCTTCCTAAGTGATCAATTGATTGAGTAGAGCCAGCAATTAAAAACTCCAGCTTTGTGGGAACAGGATGCAAAATTACTTTTAGTTTTAAAAATGGAAAACGTTTAAAGAAAACAACTCTGACTCTGCAGATTAAGCCAGACCTGGGTCAGTACCACAGATGGGGAGCAAAAGCGCTCACCCTTACAGAGCATGCAATTAAGGTATGCACAGTATGCTTGCAAGACATTGTTACATTAATAAATGTTACAAGATCAGTTTGAAAAAGTCTTTGGAATGGTCAAATCAAGGAACTATCAAGGAAGATTTGGAAGGAAAAACCCTCTGAGCTTCACTTGGAAGGGCTGTGTGTTGGAGGTCAGTGCAGAAAAGATGAGTGAAGCTGCAGATAGAGTCTGAGGCAGTGTAGGGAGATGCTGAGAGCCCTCTCAGTCATGGTCCACTCATCTGTCACTGCATTGCAAATCTTTCTGAGACTTGAAACAACAGCAGGTATTTTACCATCTTTCATGGTTTCTTTGGGTCAAAAATTTGGTGAGGGATTGGTTGAGCACTTCAGGTGTGGATCTTTCCTGTATTTGCAGTAAGAAACCTGTGGAAGGGAATCTGCAGGGCTGGATTAGCTGGGGCTGGCTGGGCACCAGGTCAGTCTCTTCATGCAGTCTCAGAGCATCTCCTTGTACTCTCTCCACACTGTCTAGGTGTGGCTTCCTCAGTATCCATGTGGCAGTTTGACTCCTTGCTTTACATGGTAGCTCCAGCTTTCAGAATGAGTGTTCCAGTGAGTCTGATGAAAGTTGCCTTGGAAGTTGTAGCCTTGGAATTCATGCAGTGCAGCCTCCTGTGATTCAATAAAGAGACACAGACTCATCCAGATTCTAGAGGAAAGTTATCAGGCTTTACCTTGATGGGGAAATGGTGGGGTTCTAGAAGAGTACATGATATGAAGGATATTGTTTCAGCCATCTCTGGCAAGTAAAATCTGCAGTCTTTAGGCCCCAATTCTTACACTTCTCACATACAAAACACATTCACCTTCACTTAAGAATAGTCCCTCAAAGTTTTATCCCCTCATGACATCACTCTTAAGATGTTGCAAATCTATAACAAGTCCATGTACAGCTGAATCTTTTCAAGTGTGGTTCTTCAGGTGCAACTTGATTTGTGAATCAATGAGGCAAGTTATGTGCCATCCCCCCACATCCTATAGATGATCTTGAGATAGGAATAGGCTAATCACTATAGGTATTCCTGTTCAAAACAGGGAATGGACGGGAGACTTACAACCATCATTGGTGGTGGTTTAGTCATTAAGTCGTGTCCGACTCTTGTGACTCCAGGGACTGTAGCCTGCCAAGCTCCTCTGTCCATAGAATTATCAAGGCAAGAATACTGGAATGGGTTGCCATTTCTAAAATCCACCTAAGAACATTTTTCAAGTTTGTTGATTAAGGCTCAATCCTACTCTCTGGGAGTTATTTCCTGTGGCTCTTGGCCCTGCATCCTGGCCACTGGGCACCACCCTCCGAGTCCTCTTTCCTTTTCTATAGAAAGGGGACCATATTTGCAACCCGAAAGTTTTCTCAGCCTGCTTCCTGGTTATAAAAGTTTGAGTCCAGGGGGGAGGGGGCTAAGATGGCGGAGGAATAGGACGGGGAGACCACTCTCTCCTCCACAAATTTATAGAAAGAACATCTGAACGCTGAGCAAACTTCACAAAACTACTTCTGAACGCTGGCAGAGGACGTCAGGCATCCAGAAAGACAGCGCATTATCTTCGAAAGCAGGTAGGAGAAATTATAAAAGATAAAAAGAGAGACAAGAGTTAGGGATGGAGACCCGACCCGGGGAGGGAGTCGTAAAAGAGGATAAATTTCCAAGCCCAGGAAACCCTCTCACTGGCGGGTTTGGGGGAAGATTTCGAATCTCGGAGGGCAACATAACTGGGAGAAAAAATAAATAAAACCCACAGATTATGTGCCTAAAGGCAACTCCCAGCAAAGAACCCCAGACGCTCGCATCTGCCACCAGCAAGTGGGGGCTGAACGGAGAGGAGCGGGCGGCACTGCTTAGGGTAAGGACTGGGCCTGCACGCCCTGAGGGCAATCTGAGGGAGCTAACGTGAGATAGTAACCTAAACTGTGGGACAGCCAGAGAGAGAGAACTATCCCGCGAAAAGCCCAAATCTAAGGCACTGCTGGCCCGCTCACAGAACAAAGGACTGAGCGATACCAGAGGAGAGCTAGCCGGCTGCGGACCGCCCCATCCCCCCGCCGGACACAGCAGGCCGGCGGGGCCAGCCAGAGCCGGAAAGGGGCAAACTCGGCCCCAGAGAGGGCACCCCCTACCAATCTGCAAACAGGCTCCCAGTTTCTAAGCAAAGACTGCCTGAGACCCCAGAGGGTCGACAGCCGCCGGGAGGGTCGCAGCCAGAGACCAGCTCCCCAGAACCGACACAAAGCACACCAGAGCCGGGCGCGCCCGTAAACCGAGGCGGGGACCAGGGAGGTGATAAGCCGCACCGCCCCAACAGGGGAGAGTGCGTTCGCCGAACTCCTGGCCGCCTGAGCAGCTCCGACCGGGAACGGCACAAACCGCGGGCACAACCGAGTCTGCGCCTTTGTGGAGTACCCGGGAACCTGAACCTGAGCGGCTTAGACCCGGGAAGTGAACGCATCTCAGGGCCCACTCCCCGGCCGAGTAACCTGAAGCCTGAGCAGGGTAGACGGGGAAAGCACACACGCCGTGAGCGGGGGCGAACCCAGTGCGGCCGAGACACTGCGAGTTCTCCACACACACGCCAGTGATATAGGTTTGCAGTGTTCCTCCCTCCCCACAGCACGACTGAACAAGTGAACCTAAAGAGACCACCTCCGCCCCTTTGTGGCAGGGAGGAAATTAGATACTGAAGAGACCTCCAAACAGAAGCCAAATAAACAGAGGGAAGCGCGTTGGAAGTGACAGGCCAACAGATTAAAATCCCTGTAGTTAATACCGACTGCATTGAAAGGGGCCTATAGATCTTGAAAAGTATAAGCAGGAACAATGATCTATCTGAAACTGAACAGACCCCGCACTGCTCACAACAGCTCCAGAGAAAGTACAGGATATCTATTTTTACTATTATCATTGTTTTTTTTTTTTAATTTTTTTTCTTTCTTTTTTCTTTAAGTCCTCTATTACACCCTTAATTTTCATTTTCATAACCCACTATTACCTTGCCAAAAAAAAAAAACCCTATTTTTAAAGCAAACTGCATACATATATCTTATACCTTTTGTGTTTTCTTTTTTTTTTTTTACTGTTTCTTTCCTGTTTTAGTTTTTTTTTTACTGTTTCTTTTTTTACTGTTTTACTGTTTTTTTTTCTTTTTACACTGCTTTCTTTTTTTTATATTGTATGTTTTATAAGAGTCTAACCTCTACTCTAGATTTTTAATCTTTGTTTTACATATTTGATATCAATTTTGTACATTTAAGAATCCAATCTTTAGTACCCATTTTTACTCAGGAGTGTGATTACTAGCTGGATTACTCTCTCCCCCTATTGACGCTCTTTCTTCTCCCCCAGGGAACCTCTATCTCCCACCCTCCTCCTCCTCTTCTCAACCCAATTCTGTGAATCTCTGAGGGTGTTCTGGGTACCGGAGAACACTTTGGGAACAGAATATTGCCCAGATCTCTCTTTCCCCTCTTGATTCCTCCCTTTCTACTCATGCTCACCTCTATTACCTTCCTCCCCCCTCTCTTTGTATCTCTGTGAACCGCTCTGAGGGTTCCAGACTGTGGAGAGCACAGAGGGAAATGCTTACTGGCTAGACTGCTCTCTCCACGTTTGAGTCCCCCTCTTCTCCTCCTGGTCACCTCAACCCCCCCTCCCCCTCTTCACCTTTCCATGTAACTCAGTGAACCTCTCTGGGTATCCCTCACTGTGGAGAATCTTTTCACCATTAACCTAAAAGTTTTATTATTGATGCTGTATGGATGGAGAAGTCTTGAGGCTACTGCAAGAATAAGACTGAAAGCCAGGGGAAACATTAATTAATAAGAGACCATCCAATAGCCTCCACATATACACTGAAACCAAGCTCCACCCAAGAGCCAATAAGTTCCAGAGCAAGACATACCACACAAATTCTCCAACAACGCAGGAATATAGCCCTGAGCATCAATATACAGGCTGCCCAGAGGCACACCAAATCCATAGACATCTCAAAACTCAATACTGGACATTCCATTGCATTCTAGAGAGAAGAAATCCAGCTCCACCCACCAGAACACCGACACAAGCTCCCTCATCCAGGAAACCTTGACAAGCCACCCGTCCAACCCCACCCACAGTGAGGAACCTCCACAATAAAGAGGAACTTCAAACTACCAGAATACAGAAAGGCCACGCCTAACACAGCAATCTAAACAAGATGAAAAGGCAGAGAAATACTCAGCAAGTAAAGGAAAATGAGTAATGCCCACCAAACCAAACAAAAGAGGAGGAGATAGGGAATCTATCTGAAAAAGAATTTAGAATAATGATAATAAAAATGATCCAAAATCTTGAAAGCAAAATGGAGTTACAGATAAATAGCCTGGAGACAAGGATTGAGAAGATGCAAGAAATGTTTATCAAGGACCTAGAAGAAATAAAAAGGAGTCAATATAGAATGAATAATGAAATAAAGGAGATAAAAGACACTCTGGAGGGAACCAACAGTAGAATAACGGAGGCAGAAGATAGGATAAGTGAGGTAGAAGATAGAATGGTGGAAATAAATGAAGCAGAGAGGAAAAAAGAATCAAAAGAAATGAGGAAAACCTCAAGGACCTCTGGGACAATATGAAACGCCCCAACATTTGAATCATAGGAGTCTCAGAAGAAGAAGATAAAAGGAAAGGCCATGAAAAAATACTCGAGGAGATAATAGTTGAAAATTTCCCTAAAATGAGGAAGGAAATAGTCACAGAAGTCCAAGAAACCCAGAGAGTCCCAAACAGGATAAACCCAAGGCAAAACACCCCAAGACACATATTAATCAAATTAACAAAGATCAAACACAAAGAACAAATATTAAAAGCAGCAAGGGAAAAACAACAAATAACACACAAGGGGATCCCCATAAGGATAACAGCTGATTTTTCAATAGAAACTCTTCAGGCTAGAAGGGAATGGCAGGACATACTTAAAGTAATGAAAGAGAATAATCTACAACTCAGATTACTGTACCCAGCAAGGATCTCATTCAGATATGAAGGAAAATTCAAAAGCTTTACAGACAAGCAAGAGCTGAGGGAATTCAGCACCACCAAACCAGCTCTTCAACAAATGCTAAAGGATCTTCTCTAAACAGGAAACACAGAAAGGATGTTTAAACATGAACTCAAAACAACAAAGTAAATGGCAATGGGATCATACTTATCGATAATTACCTTAAATGTAAATGGGTTGAATGCCCCAACCAAAAGACAAAGGCTTGCTGAATGGATACAAAAACAAGACCCCTATATATGCTATCTACAAGAGACCCACCTCAAAGCTAGGGACACATACAGACTGAAAGTGAAGGGATGGAAAAACATATTTCATGCAAACGGAGACCAAAAGAAAGCAGGAGTCGCAATACTCAGTTCAGATAAAATAGACTTTAAAATAAAGGCTGTGAAAAGGGACAAAGAAGGACACTACATAATGATCAAAGGGTGAATCCAAGAAGAAGATGTAACAATTATAAATATATATGCACCCAACATAGGAGCACCACAATATATAAGGCAAATACTAACAACTATGAAAGGGGAAATTAACAATAATACAGTAATAGTGGGAGACTTTAATACTCCACTCACACATATAGATAGATCAACTAAACAGAAAATTAACAAGGAAACACAAACTTTAAATGATACAATAGACAAATTAGATTTAATTGATATTTACAGGACTTTCCACCCCAAAACAACCAATTTCACCTTTTTCTCAAGTGCACACGGAACTTTCTCCAGGATAGATCACATCCTGGGCCATAAATCTAGCCTTGGTAAATTCCGAAAAATTGAAATCATCCCAGCCATCTTCTCTGACCACAATGCAGTAAGATTAGACCTCAATTACAGGAAAAATACTATTAAAAATTCCAACATATGGAGGCTAAACAACACGCTTCTGAATAACCAACAAATCACAGAAGAAATCAAAAAAGAAATCAAATTATGCATAGAAACGAATGAAAATGAAAACACAACAACCCAAAACCTATGGGACACTGTAAAAGCAATGCTAAGGGGAAGGTTCATAGCAATACAGGCGTACCTCAAGAAACAAGAAAAAAATCAAAAAAATCAACTAACTCTACACCTAAAGCAACTAGAGAAGGAAGAAATGAAGAACCCCAGGGTCAGTAGAAGGAAAGAAATCTTAAAAATTAGGGCAGAAATAAATGCAAAAGAAACAAAAGAGACCATAGCAAAAATCAACAAAACTAAAAGCTGGTTTTTTGAGAAGATAAACAAAATTGACAAGCCATTAGCCAGACTCATCAAGAAACAAAGGGAGAAGAATCAGATCAACAAAATTAGAAATGAAAATGGAGAGATCACAACAGACTCCACAGAAATACAAAGGATCATAAGAGACTACTACCAACAGCTATATGCCAATAAAATGGACAACTTGGAAGAAATGGACAAATTCTTAGAAAAGTATAACTATCCAAAACTGAACCAGGAAGAAATAGAAGATCTTAACAGACCCATCACAAGCACGGAAATCGAAACTGTAATCAGAAATCTTCCAGCAAACAAAAGCCCAGGACCAGACGGCTTCACAGCAGAATTCTACCAAAAATTTAGAGAAGAGCTAACACCTATCCTACTCAAACTCTTCCAGAAAATTGCAGAAGATGGTAAAATTCCAAACTCATTCTATGAGGCCACCATCACCCTAATTTCAAAACCAGACAAAGATGTCACAAAAAAAGAAAACTACAGGCCAATATCACTGATGAACATAGATGCAAAAATCCTTAATAAAATTCTAGCAAACAGAATCCAACATCATATTAAAAAGATCATACATCATGACCAAGTGGGCTTTATCCCAGGAATGCAAGGTTTCTTTAACATCCGCAAATCAGTCAATGTAATACACCACATTAACAAATTGAAAGATAAAAACATATGATTATCTCAATAGATGCAGAAAAAGCCTTTGACAAAATTCAGCATCCATTTGTGATAAAAACCCTCCAGAAAGCAGGAATAGAAGGAACATACCTCAACATAATAAAAGCTATATATGACAAACCCACAGCAAACATTATTCTCAGTGGTGAAAAATTGAAAGCATTTCCCCTAAAGTCAGGAACAAGGCAAGGATGCCCACTTTCGCCACTACTATTCAACATAGTTTTGGAAGTTTTGGCCACAGCAATCAGAGCGGAAAAAGAAATAAAAGGAATACAGATAGGAAAAGAAGAAGTAAAACTCTCACTGTTTGCAGATGACATGATCCTCTACATAGAAAACCCTGAAGATTCTACCAGAAAATTACTAGAGCTAATCAGTGAATATAGTAAAGTTGCAGGATATAAAATTAACACACAGAAATCCCTTGCATTCCTATACTCCAATAATGAGAAAACAGAAAGAGAAATTAAGGAAACAATACCATTCACCATTGCAACAAAAACAATAAAATACTTAGGAATATATCTACCTAAAGAAACAAATGACTTATATATAGAAAACTATAAAACACTGCTGAAAGAAATCAAAGAGGATACAAACAGATGGAGATATATACCGTGTTCATGGATTGGAAGAATTAATATAGTGAAAATGAGTATACTACCCAAAGCAATCTATAGATTCAATGCAATCCCTATCAAGCTACCAATGGTATTTTTCACAGAACTAGAACAAATCATTTCACAATTTGTATGGAAATATAAGAAACCTCGAATAGCCAAAGCAATCTTGAGAAAGAAGAATGGAACTGGAGGAATCAACCTGCCTGACTTCAGGCTCTACTGCAAAGCCACAGTCATCAAGACAGTATGGTACTGGCACAAAGATAGAAATATAGATCAATGGAACAAAATAGAAAGCCCAGAGATAAACCCACGCACCTATGGACACCTTATCTTCGACAAAGGAGGCAAGAATATACAATGGAGAAAAGACAATCTCTTTAACAAGTGGTGCTGGGAAAACTGGTCAATCACTTGTAAAAGAATGAAACTAGAACACTCCCTAACACCATACACCAAAATAAACTCAAGATGGATTAAAGATCTAAATGTAAGACCAGAAACTATAAAACTCCTAGAGGAAAACATAGGCAAAACACTCTCCGACATAAATCACAGCAGGATCCTCCATGACCCACCTCCCAGAATATTGGAAATAAAAGCAAAAATAAACAAATGGGACCTAATTAAAATTAAAAGCTTTTGCACAACAAAGGAAACTATAAGCAAGGTGAAAAGACAGCCTTCAGAATGGGAGAAAATAATAGCAAACGAAGCAACAGACAAACAATTAATCTCAAAAATATACAAGCAACTCCTACAGCTGAATTCCAGAAAAATAAACGACCCAATCAAAAAATGGGCCAAAGAACTAAACAGACATTTCTCCAAAGAAGACATACAGATGGCTAACAAACACATGAAAAGATGCTCAACATCACTCGTTATTAGAAAAATGCAAATCAAAACCACAATGAGGTACCATTTCACACCAGTCAGAATGGCTGCTATCCAAAAGTCTACAAGCAATAAATGCTGGAGAGGGTGTAGAGAAAAGGGAACCCTCTTACACTGTTGGTGGGAATGCAAACGAGTACAGCCACTATGGAGAACAGTGTGGAGATTCCTTAAAAAACTGGGAATAGAACTGCCATATGACCCAGCAATCCCACTGCTGGGAAACCAGAATTGAAAGAGACAATGTACCCCAATGTTTATTGCAGCACTGTTTACAATAGCCAGGACATGGAAGCAACCTAGATGTCCATCAGCAGACGAATGGATAAGGAAGCTGTGGTACATATACACAATGGAATATTACTCAGCCATTAAAAAAATACATTTGAAGCAGTTCTATTGAGATGGATGAAACTGGAGCCCATAATACAGAGTGAAGTAAGCCAGAAAGAAAAACACCAATACAGTATACTAATGCATATATATGGAATTTGAAAAATGGTAACAATAACCCTATGTGCAAGAAAGAATAAGAGACACAGATGCATTGAACAGTCTTATGGACTCTGAGGGAGAAGGTGAGGGTGGGACGTTCTGGGAAAATAGCACTGAAACATGTATATTATCATATGTGAAACAGAACACCATTCCATGTTCGATGCATGAGACAAATGCTCAGGGCTGGGACAATGGGATGACCCGGAAGGATGGGATGGGGAGGGTGGTGGGAGGGGGGTCCAGGATGGGGAGCACGTGTGGACCCATGGCTGATTCATGTCAATGTATGGCAAAAACTACTGCAATATTGTAAAGTAAAAAATAAATAAATAAATAGTACAGGAAATATTATATAGTTGACATTAGGTCATACTGAATGATTGAGGTTCTCTGTCTCTGTGTGCTTGAATAAGTTAATTTCATTTGTTTTTCCTGAAAAAGTTTTTTTGTGTGTGTTGTTTTACATCATTATCATAATACATCTATGAAACAGATTTTATTTTCTCCATTTACAAATAAAGCAACTGATGCTTAAGAAGATTGCCAAAAAAAAAAAAAAAGTTTGAGTCCAGAAATCTTTTTTCCTATTTCATTGTCTCTGTCCCCTGGAGTCCAAGATAGCAGTGCTTCCTCCAAAACAATTCTCTTAAAAACTTTGTGGATTGTTTACGAATCATATTTGGGTTCATAAATCATATTTGAGCCATAGCATAAATCTCTTTGAGATAAGCCTTTTCCTAATTGAGCTTTTTACTGAATGTCAATGTCCTTCAAGTTTAGAAGCTCCACTGTTTAATGAACAGAATCTGTGTAGTTTACCCTTAAAGTTCTTAGGGGAGCCTACTGTCTGTCTGAAAGCATCTATGAATCACTGCATTATATTTTAGTGAGGTCTTAATGAAGTATTTAATTGTTCCACTATAGATTTGATCATTGGCTAAAGGCTTTTTTTCTCTTTGAAGTTTTTAATTGAAGGATAATTGCTTTACAGAATTGTGTGGTTTTCTGTCATACATCAACAAGAATCAGTCATAGGTACGTACACCCATGTCCCCTCCCTCCAAGACTTCCCTCCCATCTCTATCCCCATCCCACCCTTCAGACTGTCACAGAGTCCCTGTTTGAGTTCCCTGAGTCATACAGCAAATTCCCATTGGCTATCTATTTTACACATGGTATTGTAAATTTCTATGTTACTCTCTCCATACATCTCATCTCCCCTTCTCCCTCCTCTCCTCCCACATGGACCATAGGTCTGTTTGCTATGTCTGTTTCTCCATTGCTACCCTGAAAATAAATTCATCAGTGCCATCTCTTCAGATTGTGTGTATATATATATATATATATATATATATATATATATACAATATTTGTATTTTTATTTCTGACTTACTTCACTCTGTATAATGGGCTCTAGTTTCATCCACCTCATTAGAACAGATTCAAATGTGTTCTGTTTTATGGCTGAGTAGTATTACATTGTGTATATGTACCACAGCTTATCCAGTCATCTGTCAATGGACATCTAGGTTGCTTCCACATTCTAGGTATTATAAATAGTGCTGCAATGAACAATAGGATACATGTGCCTTTTTCAGTTTTGATTTCCTCAGGGTATATGCCTAGGAGTGGGATTTCTGGGTCATATGGTGGTTTTGTTCCTAGCTTTTTAAGGAGTCTCCATACCATTTTCCATAGTGGCTATATCAGTTAACAGTCCCACCAGCAATGCAAGAGTGTTCCCTGTTATCCACACCCTCTCCAGCATTTATTATTTGTAGACTTTTTGATGATGGCCATTCTGACTGTTGTGAGGTGGTATCTCATTGTGGTTTTGCTTTGCATTTCTCCAATAATGAGTGATGTTGAGCATCTTTCATGAGCTTGTTAGCCATCTGTATGTCTTTTTTGGAGAAGTGTCTCTTCAGGTCCCTTTCCCACATTTGATTGGGTTGTTTGCTTTTCTGGTATTGAATTGTATAAGGTGCTTGTATATTTTGCAAGTGAATTCTTTATCACTTTATCACTTTTATCACTGTTTCTTCCTGGTTCAGTCTTGGGAGGCTGATCTTTTCTAAGTATCCATTTCCTCTAGGTTGTCCATTTTATTAGCATATAGTTGCTCATAATATTTTCTTATGATCCTTTGTATTTCTGTGTTGTCTGTTGTAACCTCTCCTTTTTCATTTCTAATTTTATTGATTTGATTTTTCTCCCTTTTTTTCTTGATGAGTCTGGCTAGTGGTTTGTCAGTTTTGTTTATCTTCTCAAAGAACCAGCTTTTAGTTTTATTAATCTTTGTTATTGTTTTCTTCATTTCTTTTTCAGTTATTTCTGCTCTGATTTTTATGATCTCCTTCCTTCTGCTGACTTTGGGGGTTTCTTGTCCTTCTTTTCCCGGATGCTTTAGACTTGTGTGAGCTTCCCTCAGCCTCCTAAGCTCACCCTCTGCGTCGAGGGGCTTGTGCGCCCTTGTTTCAGCTCCCCTGACTGGCCTCTGCGTCGTGGGGCTAGTGTGGACTTGTTTCGGCTCACTGCCTGCACTGTTGGTCGCAGGGGTTATTTGTTCTTCTTTTGGCTGTGCAGGGAGTGTTGTGTCCGCTGCCCAAGTTTCTATGCCTCCCCTCTATGGGCACCCTTGTCCTGCCCTTTGCGCCGGCTGTGTTTGTCTGCCGTGTCACACTCGGCTACCTGGGCCCGCCCTCTGTACTGCAAAGGCTGTGTGCGCTGGCAGGGTTTGGATGCCGCACCATTCTCGGTTCTGGGAGCCCGCAGTCTGTTTGGGGCCACAGTCCATGAGCTGTTAATGGACTGAGAGGTGCAGTTTTCTCTGCTTACTGCCCTCCAATTCCCTGCTTTGCCTGGTTTTCCAAGACTTCGCAGCTCCCCTTTGGGCCCGCCTGTGAAGGAGTTTCCCTGTGCACGGGAACTCCTGTTTCAGGGCTCCCTCCCTCCCTTAGGGAACAAGCTCCTGCCCAGAAGTTTTCCATCTTTTCCCTTTTGATGTCTCCCTCCTCTCTGCTACCTCATTTCAGGGAGCTTAGCCTGTCCCCTTGAAGGCCTGGGGTCTTCTGCTGTCTCCTTGAGGTTGCTTTGTAGGAGTTCCACATCTTGATGAGTTTTTAATGTATTTGGGGGGAGGTTGGCGATCTCCCCATCTTACTCCTCCACCTTCTTCTTCTGTCTCTAGGGCTTACTTTTATTTTGAAATTTCTTTGATTTCTGAGAGAAGAAAAAAAAAATCTGTTTTTAGTCTCTTAAATTTCCTCTAAATTCCATTCAGAATTAAATAATTGTTCTTTAGTTTATATCTCCTCTGTCTCATTTTATCCTTGGCAGAAAGGATAAAAAAGACTACACTTTAATTATTCTGTCTAGGAATTTGCTTAGCTAGATGACTAAGTTTGTAAAATATATTTCCTATATCATCCTTGCTACCTCAGTTAACAGTTTTGTCAAATTCTCTGCTAGTATAGAATGAGAATCTCTTTTCTTCCAGCTTCCAGAAATATTTTCTTTACTTTCCTTCAAGCCCTTACTGACAGTTTCATGGAGGCTTATTAGGTTGCAACATCCATCTCCTCAAGGCTCTTCTAGCATCTGTCTGCCTTCCTTTCTCAAAGGTTTAGTTTTTTGTCACAGCAATGACCCACTTTCATATACCAAAATTTGTTCTTGTTATCTATCGCCATGTAAAAAAAAAAAAAAGAAATTACCCCAAAACTTCACAGCTGTTGTGGCTTTAAATAATAATGATGTAGTTGTCTTGCATGGTTTCTGCGGTTATAAGTTTGGAAAGGGCTAGATCTGGTGGCATTGGCCTTGAGTCTCATTGTGCACCTTCACAACATAGTGGCCTCTAGGCAGGAGAACTATTTACATGGCTCTTGTTGGAGTGTCCTACCAACCACGAAGTAAGTAATACCTCTGTTTCTGATCTAGTCTTGGAAATCACACAGCAATGTTTTGGGCTTGAAGTGAAAGGACATTGGAGTCCACTTCTTGATGAAGAGTTAGCATGTTTCCAGGAGAATATATGGAATGGGACATAGTTTTGCAATCATCCTCGGAAACTGCAATCTGTAACAAATCATTTATGAAGTTATTTTTAGATCTAAATGTGATGGGGTGCAATAGGAGTTGGAAAGAGGCTGAGAAAAAGTACTGTGTTGACTGTGACAGAACACATTAAACATTTTGTAAGCTATTTCAAAACTTGGGAAGATTTTGGGAAACAAAATGCTCCTCTCACACTCCTCTTTTATTCTTATTTCCTTTTTTCTTGTATATTTGAACAAATTATTTTAAAATTTGTATCCTTACAAAACAACCTCACAGAAGAAGCACAAGTAAATAATGCTCTTTTACATATCCGAGACTACAACAGATAGTCTTCCTCAGTTTTTGCTGTCATCCAAAAAGTTTTTGTCACATTTTCTGTTAGCTTTTTTTCATCTATTTTGGGACTCTGTTGTTAGAAGCATATAATTATAATTGTTACATCTTTTGATGGACTGATCTCTTATCATTATAAAACATCCCTCCTTGCTCTTGTAACAATTTTTGTCTTAAAATCTGGTATTAGTGTAAACACTCCAGATCTTCTTGGATTCATGTTTTCATACTATTTCTGCTTTTATCCTTTAACTTTTCACCTATTTGTTGAATCTAGATGGTGTTTCTGTAAGTAACATATAATTGAATTTTTAGAGAAAATTCAATTTGACGATTTACACACTTGACTGGATTGTTTAATCCATTCACATTCAATGTGGTAGTGATATAGGTAAGGGGTAAGAGAGATAGAGCCATGCTTATTAATTGGGATAATGATTACCAAGATTATAATCTTGATATTAAACTACTGTCTAGTTATGTCCCAGAAAAATGTAGGTGATGTATACTCAGATGAGGACACTGGGCAAGGAGATAGACATGATATATAATCAAATAGGCTTTTGATTTCAACAATTTATATTGAACCTCAGTCACAGTGAGAGTGGAGGTACCTCCTTTGAAGGAGGGTGTCTTTGAATTCACTTGATCCATCTTGTGTTTGGCTTTTCCAGGGCAATGGCCATGTAGCTTGGGGGCAAAATCTAGGGCTCTTTTATCCTATCAGATTTATTGAACTCTATGAGACATCCCAGAACAGACATGAACCAGACCTCCAAAGAGGGACAAACCTAAAAGACCATGCCCTATGGAAATGAGGATTTTTTCTTTATTTCTCTTCACAGCAGCTTAATGATATCCCCCCAGTTTTATTGAGATGTAATAAACATGCAGTTCTGTGTAAGTTTATACAATGTGATGACTTGATATACTTTTTAAAAGTCTACTCTCTTACCAACTTCTACACATATACAGTATTGTTAACTATAATCACAGTGCTGCAGATAAGATACAAAAACAGTCATCTATAATTGAAAGTTTGTGTTCTTTGATATTTCCCTATTTCCCCCTCTCCAACCCATGGCAACCATTATACCACTATTTCTATTAGGTGAGGTCTTTTAGAGTTCACATATAAATGATATCTGAGCCACCAGGTACTTCCCTGGTGGCTCAGATGGTAAAGAATCTGCCTGTAATGCAGGAGACCCAGGTTCAATCCCTGGATTGGGAAGATCCCCTAGAGAAAGGAATGGCTACCCATTCCAGTATTCTTGTCTGGAGAATTCCATGGACAGAGGAGCCTGGCAGGATATAGTCCATGGGATCACAAAGAATTATACATGACTGAGTGACTAACACTTTCTCTTTTACTATAAGTGATATCATATAGTAATGTCTTTGTCTATTTCACTTAGGATAATGCCCTCAAATCCATCTATGCTGTTGCAACTGGCAGGATTTCCTTCTTTCTATGGCTGAATAAGAGTCTATTCTCATCCATTCATCTATGATGAGCATATCTTAGTTGCTGTGAATAATGCTGCAATAAACATAGAAGTATGGATATGATGTAAAGATCTGAATTGTATTCCTTTGGACATATTCTCAGAAGTGAGATTATTGTATCATATGATCATTATTTTTTTTGAGAAAGCTCCATTCTGTTTATCATAATGGCTGTACCTATTTACATTCCAATCAACAGTGCATAAGGGTTCCCTTTTTTCTACATTTCCACCAACACTTGATATCTCTTTTTGGTGGTAGCTATTCTAAACAGGTGTGAAGTAATATCTCATTTAGGTTTTGATTTGCATTTTGATTAATGATGCTGAGCATATTTTCATGTACCTATTGGCCATTTATATGTCCTCTTTGGAAAAATATGTATTCAGGTTTTCTGCCCATTTTTTAATTGGATTGTTTTATTAATAGCTGTTGTGTTATATCAGTTCCTTATATATTGTTGACATTAATCCTTTATCAGATATATGGTTTGCAAATATTTTCACCCATTCAGTAGGCTGTCTTTTCATTTTATTGTTTCTTTTGCTGCTCAGAAGTTTTTTTTAATTTGAAAACTTTTTTATTTTTTCTCTTGCTGCTTGTGCATTTGGTGTGCACAGATGTATGCTGTTGCAGCTTATGTTGCCAAGATGAAAATCAAGGAGCTTTTAACCAAAGTTTTCCTCTAGGAGTTTTATTGTTTCAGGTCTTATGTTCAAACGTTTAATCCATTTAGAATTATTTTTTGTGAGTGGTGTAAGATGTGCTGTGCTAGAACTCAATCATGTCCAACTCTTTGTGACACCATGGACTGTAGTCTGCCAGGCTCCTCTGTCCATGGGAATTCTCCAGGCGGGAACACTGGAGTGGATTGGCATCCCCTTCTCCAGGGGATCTTCCGAACCCAGGAATCAAACCCAGGTTTCCCCATTGTGGACAGATTCTTTACTGTCTAAGCCAGCAGGGAAGCCTTACTAGAGTGGGTAGCCTATCCCTTCTCCAGGGTATCTTCCCAGCCCAGGAATTGAACCTGGGTCTCCTTTACGAACTGAACTACCAGGGAAGTGTAAAATAGGGGTTCAGTTTTATTTCTATGATTATCTAGCTTTCCCAACACCATTTGTTGAAGAGACTATGTATTCCCCATTCTTGGCTCCCTTGTCAAATATTAGTTGATGGTATAGGCAAGAACTTATTTCTGTGCTCTGCATTCTGTACCATTGGTCTACATGTATATTTTTATGTTTTGATTACTATCACTATAATGTAGTTTGAAATTAGAAATGTGATTTTCAGCTTTATTATTTGTCAGGACTGCTTTGGCTAGTTGGGAACTTTTGTGATTGCATACAAATAGTAGGATTCTTTGAAAAATACCATTGGAATTTTGATAGGGATATCATGTAATCTATAGATGGCTTTGAGTAATATGGACATTTTCACAATATTAATTCTCTGGATCCATAACCATGAAATATCTTTCCATTTCTTTGTATTTCCTTCAATTTTTTTTCATCAGAACCTTGTAGTTTTTAGTGTCAGATCTTTCATCTCCTTTGTTAAATTTATTCATAAGTATTATATTGTTTTGTATGCTGTTGTGAATGGAATTGTTTTTCATAGTTCCCTGGGACATTTCATTGTTAGTGTATAGAAATGTAACAGATTTTTGTATGCTGATTTTGTATCTTGCAACATTAGTGAATTCACTGATTGGTTCTATGAGTTTTTGGTGGTGTCTTTGCATGTGTGCATGCTAAGTCACTTCAGTCATGTTCAGAGTTCAGTCAACTCTGCAACCCTTTGGACTGTAGCCCATCAGGCTCCTCTGTCCATAGAATTTTCCACACACGAATACTAGAGTGGGTTGCCATGCCCTCTAGGAGATCTTCCCAACCCAAGGATTGAACCCATGTCTCTTGTGTCTCCTGCATTGGCAAATAGGTTCTTTACCACTAGTGCCACCTCGGAAGCCCAGTGACATCTTTATGATTTTATTGTTTGTGTATCTTCTATAGGTTTTTGCTTTGTGGTTATCCTGAGGCTTATATAAAATATTTTATAGATGCAAAAATTTATTTTATGTTGATAACAACCTGACCTTGATTGCATACAAAAAGCTCTTTGTACTCCCTCGCCTTTTTTCATTTTGATGTAACAGATTGCCTCATATTTCTACTGTTGTGCTTTAGCAAATCATAGCTATAGTATTTTTAAAAAATACTTTTGTCCTTTAATCTTTGTAGTAAACACTCCATCATATTACAGTATTAGAGTAATCTGAATTTGACTATGAACTTATTTTTCCCTTGTGCTTTATATTTTCAGATGTGTTCATGTCACTAATTGGCATCCTATTTTTTCAGCCTGAAGAACTCATTTTGGCATTTCTTGTAAGGGAGGTGTTCTGCTGATGAACTGTCTCAGCTTCTATTTATCTGGAAAATTATTTATCTCTTCTTCATTTCTGAAGAGCAACTTTGTTAGATAGAATATTTTTGGTTTGTATTTCTTTTATTTCCATTTACTTTGAATAGATCATCACAGTCTCGTGGCTTGTATGGTTTCTGCTAATAAATTGGCATATAGTCTAATCAGGTTTTCTTGTAAGTTAAAAGGTTTTCTATTGTGGCTCTTAAGCTTTAGTTTTTGTCTTTGAAAAAGAGAGTTTTGTTACAAAGTGTCTTGGAGAAGATCTTTTTTAAGTTGAGTTTGTTTGGCGAACTATGACTTCATGAACTAGGATTTACAAATCTGTTTCTATATTTGGGAAGCTTTCAGCCATTATTTATCTAAATAAGTTTTCTGTCTCCTGCTCCATCTCTTTTCCTTTGGTTCACCAATAATTTTCAGATTGTTTTTCTTTTGATGATATGCCATTAGTTCACATAAGCTTCCTTCTCTCTTTTTTACTGTTTTCCCTTGGTTTTCTTCTCATTGGATAATTTCAGAGTTCCTATCTTCTAAATCAATACTACTCCTTTCTTTTTCTTGATCCATTTAAGATTTTGAGGTTCTTTTTTGCATTTTATTTTATTTATAGTATTCCTTGCTCTCAACTGCTTAGTAGTGTCCAAACCTTTGCAACCTCATAGACTGTAGCCTGCCACGCTCCTCTGTCCATGGAACTTTCCAGGCAGGCATACAGGAGTAGGTTGCCATTTCCTTCCCCAGGGGATCTTCCCGACACAGGGATTGAACCTGCATCTCCTGCGTCTGCTGCATTGGCAGGGAGATTCTTTACTACTGTGCCACCTGGGAAGATATAGCATTCTTTAGCTCTAGAATTTCTGTTTATATCTCTGTTAAACTTTTCATTTTGCTCATTTACTTTGTTCCTGATTTTATTGAATTTTCTTTCTCTGTTTTCTTATAGCTCATTGAGCTTCCTTAAAGCAGCTATTAATATTTTGAATTCTCTATTGAGTAATACACAGATTTTATTTTCTTGGGCTCCAAAAGGACTGAGGATAGTAATTGCAGTTATGAAATTAAATGACGGTTGCTTATTGGAAGGAAAGCTATGACAAACCTAGACAGTGTATTAAAAAGCAGAGTAATCACTTTGGCAACAAAGATTCATATAGTCCAGTATGGTTTTTCCAGTAGTCATACATGGATGTGAGAGTTGGACCATAAAGAAGGCTGAGCACTGAAGAATTGATGGTGCTGTGGTGCTGGAGAAGACTCTTAAAAGTCCCTTGGACTGCAAGGAGTTCAAACCAGTCAATCCTAAAGGAAACCAACCCTGAATATTCATTGGAAAGACTGATGCTAAAGCTTAAGTTCCAATACTTTAGCCACCTGATGTGAATAGCTGACTCATTGGAAAAGACCTAATGCTGGGAAATATTGAAGGCAAAAGGAGAAGGAGGCAACAGAGGATGAGACGGCCAGATAGCATCACTAATTCAATAGACATGAATTTGAGCAAACTCTAGAAGACAGTGGAGGACAGAGGAGACTGATGTGCTACAGTCTATGGGCTCTTACAGAGTCAGACCTGACTTAGGGACTGAACGACAACAATTGGGTAATTCACATACCTGCATGTCTTTGTGGTTGGTTACTGGACAATTACCGCAATCTTTTGTTGATGTCATGTTGCCTTGTTGTTGTTTTTTTTTTTTTTTTTGAAAAATTTCCTCAAAGTCCTGCACTGCTGTCTTTGCATTTACAATAGCACTCATTTCAATCAGTCTTTAGTAACTGACTTCTGGAAAGAAATATCTACCATCTTCCCTCTCAGTGATTCTGAGACTTTCTCAGGACTTCTATGAATATACTTGCTTCATGCCTTTGCTCCCTCTTGTGGCAGAATTATCAGGCTTATATGCTTTTTCTTGATTCTACAATGCACCAGGCTGAGAGCTGGCAGCCTCCCCTTTGCTTTTTGAATGATGGCACTAAAGCTCATTCAGGCTAGCTTACTATAGAAGGTCACTAGCTATTTGCCAAATCTCATTCTTTCTACTGTCAGGAGAACACACAGAGATCCATCCACATAGTGAAAGGGTGTGTGGATGAAGCATGTGGTGCTGTGACACTGCCCGAGAGGCAGATGGGCGTATCTATGGAAAAAGGATCCCAAGCAATTCATACATGAACCTCTTGATAGAATCTGTGATGCAGTTAGTTGGGTCCACATCCCTGTGATGCCCTACCAGGGTCCTACGCCCCACTCTCTCAGCCTTGTCCTAATTCGGAGTCACACACCTTGCAACTCAGTACTCTGGATAGAAGAAGAGAGAATTGAGACTTTTTGCTTCTTTGGCATCATCTCACATAGTTGGGGAGCTGGGCAGTCACTGACACATTCTTACTTCCTCCACATAACAAAATCACATGCCAAGAAATTCTCACTAGTCACAGAATCATGCCACTTTGTGCGGGCTGATGTCAGTAAAGTAAAACTGTCTTACCCTCTCCAGTGCATCAGTACTCATATATTGCTCTAATAGTGTGCTGGAACTTTTCCATTGGAAACCTGGACTCCTATAAAATGTTGCTCATCCAAGATAATTGTCAAAGACACTGTTCTACAGGGCTCCTGGACTGTGACTGAGAGAGACTACAGTCTGCCCTTGGACCACTGAAGGATCCACAGCCAGGGCTAAGATCTGTGTGCCTATTACCTGGTGAATGTATAGGCAAGATTCTTCCATGGTCTCTTGTATGGTGTTGGGTACTACAGCTCCCAAAAAAGCACTTTTGTTGGTGAAATGATGCTAAACTGTTATTGTTGAGTAGGAGATACCACAAGGGACATCTTATTCAGCCATGTTTCTGATGTTACTCCTTTGGAGTTTCAGTTTTTGATGTGAGAACAGTCTTGGTGTACTTTGAGTGAAGCGAAGGTGTATAGAGTGACCCCATTCCCAGTGGTTAGTTTTAAAGTACACTAGGGCAGCTCACTTGGGCTTCCTGATGGTCCAGTGGTAAAGAATCTGCCTGCAATGCAGGAACCACAGGAGATGTGGGTTTGATCCCTGGATCAGGAAGATTTCCTGAAGGAGGGCAGGGCGATCCAATCCAGTATTCTTTCCTGGAGAATCCCATGGACAGAGGAGCCTGGTGGGCTACAGTCCACGGGGTCACAAAGAGTCGGTCGGATATGACTGAAGCAACTTAGATGCATGCACACAGAGCAGCCCATTGCAGATAGTAGCATGGTACTTACCTGCAAAAGTGAATTAAACCATGTGATCTATTTCAAATAAGAAAATGGTGGAAGACACATAAAGAGAGAAGGGAATTATTATGCATTTGGGCTAACCATGAACCAGCCACTGGGCATAAAATTACAAAGGAGGAAATGATTCTGCAGAGCACCATCTCAATTTTCTCTGCTATTAACCAATTTAATCCTTCGCTATTTTTGCATGGTTCTGCGCTTGTGTAAAGTAGAGAGTGTCTTTACAGGCAAAGAATGTGGAATACCATAGGGAACTATTATGCTACTTTGATAGTTGCTGATTGTGGCCTCCCTAAATTGGTTCATTTGTGACCAAATACACTTTTGACTCCCTCATTCTCTATATTATTTTTTTTTTGGTGTGTGCTGACATTGGCATATATTAACAGCAAAGCACTAAAAATTGTTTCTTTTTTATGAAGCATAGAATGATGGGAGAGTTAACCTATTAACAAAGGTAAAAATCCAAGTTAGACTTCTCTTTTCCTTCATCTGATGGTTATGGGAATGAAAGTCTTGCTGTAACCTCGTCTTCAATTTCTATTTTTGGTCTGTACTGTAAGGACTTGTGGAGCCAAACATATCTTCATCTTGTAGAGGACCTGGCGTGCATGCATGCTCACTCATGACTGACTCTTTGCAGCCATATGGACCATAGCCCACCAGGCTCCTCTGTCCATGGGATTTCCAAGGCAAGAATACTGGAGTTGGATGCCATTTTTCTGCATAGAAGACTTGGGTTCCTTATAAATAGAAAATTCTATAAACTGAATTCCCATGGGCCTGATGAATATACAGCCAAAAGCTGATTTATTTGCCTTACTGCTGTGCACTGAACTGGACATCTTGCTTTGATTTAATTATATGTGTATTTTCTTGCTGTTTTCACACTCTTCTATGAGTTTGAAGGGAAGATATTATAACAGTAAATAGGAAAGTTACAAATCAATATGAATAAATGTAAATGTGGCCATTTTTCTCTTCATCTACATGCATGCTATAGCTAAGTTAAGCATAAAAAAGTTTCCTAGTTGAAGTCACTTCCCTGCATTTAGCTCAACTGAAGTAGGTCAGTGTTCTGCATAAAATATTTATAACTACATCATTTTAAAACAAACAAAACAAAATTCAAATTCTTTGAATTAAAACACTGTAAGTTTGTATGGAAGGATCATTTTAATTGTTCATGCATGTCTCAATTATTCACTTTCACTCTTGCAATTTTGGCACAGGCTTTTTTTTTTTTTTTGGAACCAGTGTAGACTGTGCTACTGAATCTCCTTGCCTGGGTTGTATAATTTCTATCAATAAAACTAATTGCTGATATTATCTATTATGCTTTATATTCCAAATGGAATGTTTATTTTAATGAAAATTAATTATCTGTTTTGCAACAGTGGTATTTAAAAGGGATAATACGCTTAGGACCACCATGAAGACACAGACAGAAAATGCCTTTGCTGTCTATCTTTGGTTTCTCTTCAAAAAAAATGAAATAAGACTCTCTTTAAAGGCTCCAAATTTTCATCACAGCTCAGTACTGAAGATTGAAAATGAATAATCATTTGCTCCGAATGGAAGAGAAGCATTTGCTTCAAATGAAAGTTGTTTTATCTCCCAATCTTCAGAGTAATCATCTTAATCTTGCAATATGATGATGAAATACACCCATGGACTATTATTTGTAAAGCAAGTTCATCAAATTGCTGTTCACTCTGCTCTGAGCACCAGAGCATTTCAGAACAAATTAACACAGGCTACTAAACACACTCAAAGCAATAACTTGGATTGTTTTTTGTACTGGCACACAGGAGATAAAATACTGAATAAATAATAATGTTTAGTTACTCAAATTCTAACCAACATTAAGCTTAGAGTGGCACTTAAAATACAGTGGAATCCTAGGAGGATTCAAAGTGACCATAATATACCCATTTCCAAAACACTTTGGGTTTCTTGGAGCTAAGCAATAATGTTTAAGTCCTTAACCAGGCTAAGGTCTTCAGGATGCTGGAGGCCCCACACCTTTTTATCTATGGGCTCACTGACCCCTTATCTGGAAGGGCTTTTCTCTGTGTCTTTGTTGACCCCAAAACTAAACAATCTTTAAACCTGAGAAATGAGGATTTTTTTACACACCTCCGATCAGTTCCCAGCTCCCCAGCTCCAATTCCTTTGTGATATAGCTGCTTGCTCTACTTGCTTCTTTTCTGCTTTGTACCATCATAATGTCTCTGGAAGCCAGCTCTTTGTCAGTCTAGCCTCATTCTATTTACTCTGAACTCTTTGTAGTAGGAATTATTTATTTCCCTTTGTTTTTCATTGTTTTATTCTTTAAACACTTAACAGAATGCCTGGAATTTAGTAGGCTTCAAAAAAATATTCACTTGAATAGGATTTTAGAAATGCATGCAGAGGGCGCAGATGTATATTTGCAGTTATAGCTTTAAAAATTAATCAGTAGAGAAACTTACTGAATGGTCCAGTGGTAGAAACGTGTCTTCCAATGCAGTGGGTGTAGTTTCGATCCCCAAAGTGGCTGGTTAGCACAGGTATGGCTGGTTAGCTATGTTGGTTAAAGCTCAGAGCTAACACCAAGGTTGTAGTTTCAATTTCCGTATGAGGCATTATCTGTAAATATGGGCTTCCCAGGTGGTGCTCTTGATTCAAAAAACTAAGATTTTTGGCATCTGGTCCCATCACTTCATGGCAAATAGATGGTGAAACAATAGAAACAGTGAGAGATTTTATTTTCTTGGACTCCAAAATCCCTGAGGACAGTGACTGCTGCCATGAAATTAAAAGACACTTGCTCCTTGGAAGAAAAGCTATGACAAACCTAGACAATGTATTAAAAAGTAGAGACATCACTTTGATGATAAATATCTGTATAGTCAAAACTATGGTTTTTCCAGTAGTCATGTATGAATGTGAGAGCTGGACCATAAAGAAATCTGAGTGTAGAAGAATAGATACTTTCAAACTGGTGCTGGAGAAGACTCTTGAGAGTCCCTTGGATTGCAAGGAGCTCAAACCAGTCAGTCTTAAAGGAAATCAACCCTGAATATTCATTGGAAGGACTGATGCTGAGGCTGTAGCTCCAATACTTTGGCCACCTGATGCGAAGAGCTGACTCATTGGAAAGGACCCTGTTGCTGGGAAAGATTGAAGGCAAGAGGAGAAGGGGACAACAGAGGATGAGATGGTTGGATGGCATCACTGACTCAATGGACATGACTTTGAACAAACTCTGGGAGATAGTGAAGAAAAGGGAAGCCTGGCATGCTGCAGTCCATGGGGTCACAAAGAGTCAGACATGACTGAGCAACTAAACAGTAACAACAGGTGGCACTAGTTGTAAAAAATCTACCTATCAATGCAGGAGAGCCAAGAGATGCAGGTTTGATCCTTGGGTGGGAAAGATGCCCTGGAGAAGGAAATGGAAACCTGCTCCAATATCCTTGCCTGGAAAATTCCATGAACACAGGAGCCTGGTGGGCAGTAGTCCACGGGGCTGTCGAGAGTTGGACATGACAGAGTGACTGAACACATAGACACAGGGAGCTAAGATCCCACATGCTTCCCGGTCAATAAAACAAAACATAAAGCAAAAGTAATATTGTAACAAATTCAATAAAGTCTTTAAAAATTGTCCATATCAAGGAAAATCTTAAAAAAGAAAATGCTTTTAGAAAATAATAATCATTGGAAACAAAAATGAGAATGGTGAGTAGGTCCAAGGGTATGGCAGCTTACTTTGGGAGAGGAGGCATATGCTTTTGGACCACACATCCTGTAAGGGCAAATTGGAACCTCTCTGGAATATTTAAGTTACTCAAATTCTCAGTATTTCCTGCTGGTCTCATTTTTGTGTGTTTTGTGCAATTTAGAGAAAAAAATATATGAATGAAGTCGATTTAACAATACAATTCACATTCAGTTATCACTTAATAAGTAAAAAGTACTATTTTCTAGTATACATATGAGCTAAAGAAAAAAAATTAAAAAATAAAAAAGCCTAACACCATACCTGGATACATAGTGCTGAGTCACTTTAGTTGTGTCCCACTCTTTGCAATGCCATGGATTGTAGCCTGTCAGGCTTCTTTGTCCATAGGATTCTCCAAGCAAGAGTATTGGAGTGTGTTGCCATGCTCTTCTCCAGGGAATCTTCTTGGCCCAGGGATAGAACCAGTGTCTCTTATGTCTCCTGCATTGTCAGGCAAGTTTTTTACCACTATAACACCATAGCTACTTTTACACAAAAACAGTGTAAACTCTTTATGTTATGTCAATGCTAAAGTAGTTCATGTGATACTTCTGAAAAGTGCAAATAAATTTGGCAAAATCAATAATTGCGGTATTTAGGTTGCTACAATCAGTTATGCATTCAAACACATAATTTAAGAAGTGGCTTTTAGCCAGGGTTATGATAACCCTCTCTAATATCTTCATCAGGAATCTTATTTGGATGGGTCACCCCAAATCCTCCTGATCAGATATCAAGGATGACTAACTAAGGAGGATTGGGAACTAGACTAATTCAGCAGAGTTCTTGCTAAAAGTGTACAGGTAGGCCGAGGAGAACATTCTGAAGCTTGATCAAAGTTCGATCAAGCAAAGAATCTTTATTAGTCTTTATCCAGCCTCATCTGTTTCTGAAATTCAGTGTTGGAGAGGAAAGCATTTGATGGAATCCAGCCCTTTTCCTCTCTTTCTCATACTGACTGCCTTAGCCTTGCTGCCTAACTGGAGCCCAGTGGATATGACCTGACACGCTGACTGAGAGAATAGCTGAATGGACTTCAGAGATTGGAAAGATACCACATGGTGTTCAATCCCACAGTACCATCCAAAAAGGGAGTGTGCCCTGACTGGGCCAAAACTACAGATGAGACAGAGCATTCAGGAACCCTGTTCAGAAGATGCGCAAGGAAAGATTGTAATAATCACAGATGCAACGTGAAATTTTGATTTTCAAAGTATGCTGAGGTTGGAAATGGTTGAGTACTATCATTGTCCAGTTGAGAAAATATATTGATGACCGATTCTGCTTCATACAATGAATTAAAAAAAATCGTTTACTTATTTTTGGACTCACTGGGTCTTCCTTGATGCACACAGGGTTTCTCTAGTTGTAGTGAACAGGATTACTCTCTAGTTGTGGTATGCAGGCTTCTCATTGCATTGGCTTCTATTGTTGTGTGGCAAGGGCTCTAGGTTTATGGGCTCAGTAGTTGCCACAAGCAGGCTTAGTTGCCCTGAGGCATGTGGGATCTTCCCAAATCAGGGATGGAACTCGTGCCCCCTACATTGGCAGGCTGAATCTTAAACACTGGACCACCAGGAAAATCCCTGCAATGAATTTAATTTTCTGCTAAACTATCTTGCAGATGATCTATAACATTTAATATCCTTGTGGCAAATATCAGATATCAGTTAGCAATGAAACAATTGAACTAATAGTGTGGTCTAGAAACCAGCCGTTGAAAGCAAGATTTCTGGTATCAAAGAACAGATCATCATGGTTGTAATGGTGTTGGGAGGAAATTTTTCCCTTTATAATCTTATGCTCTAGTCATTGAGGACTTTTGAATTAACAGATGATAAACAAAATTACAACAAAAAAAATCATTCAAAGGGGCAACCAGGAGTTTCTCAGTAATGAGTAACTCCTTAAATAGCCAGAAACAAAGATTTATATACAGATTTAACAAGAAGAATTTTAAGGCTTCTGTGGGATAGCATGGAAGATTCTGTGAGCTTCTTTATACTAATGGAAACAGGCAATTTGTCTCTATAACAGCTGAATTCTCAGGAAACTCCCTGAGGGGTGTGTGGGGGCGGGGGGTGGGTGGGGGGGCATTCATGGCAGCTGTATTTTCAGGAGGCTCTGCTTTAGTCAGATAAAGGAAGTTCAGATAAGGTTTCTTTCTGTCCAAATACTTTGACTTTAAAATAATCTTTATACCCACACAGCAATCCCTTTATTTGCTAAATTCAAATATTGTTCATCCAGTGTTTACTGTGTGCAAATCCCCCATGCAGATTCAGAGAGAATTGATTGTTGAGTGAATGTAATATAATGCTGGCCTTAATAGCATTCTTTTTCCCAGGAGGACTCAGGCAAATATTCCAAGCACGCTGGAGAGAATCTTGTAATTTATTTATTCAGGAATATCTGATAAAAACTTTCTAGGTTCCAGGCACTGCTCTAGGTAATGAGAGAGAAGCCTGGCTTTGTGGGCTTTGCAGAGAGTGAGAGTACCTAGGGTGCTACACCATGAGGAGGCAGAAACTGTGAGAACCAGGGACAAGCCATGGAAGAGGGGCCAACTCTGCCTGTGAGTCTATGGAGACTTCAGGAAATAGCAATAGGACAGAGATGCTGGATAGAAAAGTCTTTAGCACAGTGTTTTCATAATAACCTCCTAATTGGATTGTGATTTTTGTTGGAGACATGATAATGCAGATTGCTTTTTCCTGAGTTTATAACCTTAAGTTTCATGGTGTCTAAATCACACTTCTTTGGAAATGAGGTAACATATTTGAATGTATTCATATAATAATTGACACATAGTGGTATCTCCATGATTTTTAAAAACCTCGTGTAAAAAGAATGGTGCTTATACATTCAGTCTTCTGTTTTATCAATCTAGAATGGACAGTCTGTAGTAAAATGGTTTTGTTTTATTAATATGCTGAAGAGCTGGAAAAATACTGGGGCATGTAGCACTGAACCTTGTGGCTCCTGATGAAAGAGAAGGGACCCAGGACATGGGCAGCTGGAACTGGCCATCTCCCCCTGGAGCATCCGTGAGCTTAAGGGTGGGAACCTGGATGGGTGGGCATGGGGACTACAGCAATAGGGTGCTAATGAGAAATGGGACAGCATGCCAGCTCCAGCTGCCCATATCCTGGGACCCTTCTCTCATCAGAAGCCACAAGGTCCAGTTCTGTGATTTGCCTAAGAGGAATGTATGGTCAGGATGCTGCATATGGTTTCTTGGATTTGTAAACTCTGTCTGATGGAGCAGTAATTCATTCGTTCACTTCTGAAAATTGCAGCCCACTTTGGAAGTACCAATGACAGGGTGCTCCATTATTGTTGAATTTGTCTAATCTGTTCTCTGAAAGTTGAAAATATGCATCTTTTCTCAGTAGGGGTACTGTACCAGACTTTTCTCACTCCAAGCCAAGGATGAAGGCTGGATGAAGTATTTCAGAACCCCAAAGCCCTTCAGCCACATGCTGCCCCATTTCTCATCAGCACCCTATTGCTTTAATCCCCATGCCCACCGATCCAGGTTCCCACCCTCAAGCTCCAGGGGGAGATGGTCAGCTCTACCTGCTCATGTCCTGGGACCCTTTCCTTTCATCAGGAGCCACAAGGTCCAGTGCTCACATGCCCCAGTATTTGCAGCTTTTTCCCAAATGAAATATTGTGTTTTAACTTAAGACAGTGAGTGCTCATCTGCTGTGAAACTAGACCTGCTGCTGATCAGTGCCTATTCTGGAACTGGCCATAAAAACCAGGAGAAGGTGAGGGTGGGACGTTCTGGGAGAACAGCATTGAAACATGTATATTATCATATGTGAAACAGAACACCATTCCATGTTCGATGCATGAGACAAGGGCTCAGGGCCGGGGCAATGGGATGACCCAGAGGGATGGGATGGGGAGGGAGGTGGGTGGGGGGTCCAGGAAGGGGAACACATGTAAACCCATGGCTGATTCATGTCAATGTATGGCAAAAACTTACAATATTGTAAAGTAATTAGCCCCCAACTAAAATAAATAAATTTATAAAAAAAAAAAACACCAGGAACCCAAGAAGTAGCTTGAGGATGTGCAGGGGGTAACTCACTTATTTCACAACCAGGTCTGTTCTTTCAAATTCTCCCAAGAAAATGATGACCACACATAAACTGCTTGCAAACATCCAGGCCTTCACACACGGAGTTTCTAGTTGTGGGCAGGACCTCTGGTGTTAAGATGAGTTCCTTTTTTGTGACAAAACAGAATACAAATATTTAAATACAGGTTATTTGATCTTCTTTTTGTATGGTTTAGAATTGAGTTGAATTCAATTGTGTATGGTAATCGGGGTGTTTTACAAAATCATGCAAATATTGTTTCATTTGAAAAACCAAAGAATCTCAAGCTTGACAGCACTAATGAGAGTTTTAATTTTAAATGCTATCAAGAATGAGGCCCAGATGCATAAACTTCATCTCATCAATCAAATCTCATCTGGAATTACTTGTCTTAAAGAAGGAAGAAACATATAAAATCCTTTGTCCCCCTGGGGTGGGGGTTGTTCTTTTATCAAAATGACTCCTTCGATCCTTTCATGATGGCAAATTTACCAAAAATAAAAACTATGACATGAAATTTATTCTAATCAGAAACATAAATTGGACTGCTTTTTTCTGGCTATCTGAATGATTAAATGCAAGAAGATTTTATATGAACCCCAACTCAACTCTTTAAGAAAAAAGAAGCTTAATAACTAGGTGAAACTATACAAAGAGCTGTCTTTTTTTAATGTAATTTCTTGAAGGGATTCCTTTTGGGTTCTTGAGTTTCAAAAATATTTGAATCTCATTTCTTTTTTTGTTGTTGTTTTAGTTTTGTTTTTCTTGAAGCATAGTTGATTTACAATGTTGTTAATTCCTGTTAAACAGCAAGGTGATTCAGTGTTTTATATATATATATATATTCCTTTCCATTGTGGTTTATCATAGGATTTTTTAATTGGAGGATAATTGTTTTACAATGTTGTGTTAGTTTCTGGTATACTACAATGTGAATCAGCTATTATCCCAACCTTCTGAACCTCCCTCCCACACCCTGTCCCACCCTTCTAGGTCATCACAGAGCTGAGCTCCCTGTTCCTTCTATACAGCAGTTTCCCACTAGCTATCTATTTTACACATGGTAGTATATATATGTTGATGTTACTCTCTGAATTCACCCTGCCTTCTTCCCCCACTGTGTTCTCAAGTCCATTCTCTACTTCTGCATCTCTGTCCCTGTCCTGCAAATAGGTTAATCAATACCATTTTTTGAATCTTATTTTCAACTTTTCAAATGTTAACCAGATTAAGTGAAGTAGTTCCTAGGAGAGGAGATATTTAGAAACCTAAAACAATAAGTTGGTAAAGAACAGAAAGCTTTCCTTGAGTGAAAAGGAGAATACTTATTGATAACCGACTAAAGTACAATAAGGGCTTCCCTGGTGGCTCAGACTGTAAAGAATCTGCCTGCAAAGCAGGAGACCTGGGTCTGATCCCTGGGTTTGAAGATCCCCTGGAGGAGAATGGCTACCCACTCCAGTATTCTTGCCTGGAGAATTCCATGGACATAGAAGCCTGGCAGGCTACAGTCCGTGGGGTTGCAAACAGTCAGACACAACTGAGCAATTAACACACACAAACACACACACACAAAGTACAATAAATTAGTCTTTCTTTGTGTCTGTTTAGCAAAGCTTTTTAAATTGATAACGTTTGGACAGCAATATACTGTTATTTTCCTCATAGCATGTATTGTAGGCAGAATAATGGTTCTATAAAGATGTCCATAACCCAGTCCCCAGAACCTGTAACTGTTTCCTACATGGCAAAGGGGAATTTGCAGATGTGATTAAACTAAAGATCTTGACATTGGGAGATTATCCTCTGAATGGCTCAGTGTAATAGCAGAGTCCATATAAGAGGGAGGCAGGAAGAACAGAGTCAGAGAGATATTTAAAGATATCTGCTGACTTTGAGGAGGGAGGAAGGCTTTGGGCCTAGGAATGCTACTGGATTCATGTTCAGGTGCTTGCTGCTCAAAAGTGAGACAAGTGCTGGTAGAAACAGAAAGATTGCCTTAATCTGAGGCCAGCAACCTGGGGAGAAGGCAAACTCATGTCCCAGAAGCAACTCCAAATGTTCTGTTCAGCCATGAAAGTCTTTAAAGGGACAAAGAAGAAGCAATATCAGTTAAACAGGGAGTCAGATTTGTAGGGAGTCAGATTTGTAGCTATATTACACTGCACACAGGCCTCTTGACTCCTTGTAACCTGTCTTTAGATGTTCTCTTGTTCATATAGTTTGTGCACAAGGTTACTGAAGGGCAAGCAAGAAAAAAGCCCTAGTTTTCTGTTAATTATTTATTCTTCATTTCTATTTCCTTGATCTATGGAAAGAACAAACAGGTTCTTTGGCAACAGGTTAGTTAAAATATTGTGTGATCAAAAGATTTGAAAAGTGTGCTTGGGCCAAAGATTAGTTAAAATATGGCTTTGCTTAAGTGGCAAGACAAAAGGGGATTCCGGCAGAGAGTTCTTTCTTGCAAAAAGCTGCTTAAAAGTTCCCACTGTCAGACATCATTCTATTTCTATGGGATTATGGGTGAATATTTGTCCTCTGTAACTTCTTCATGTTGACTCAGGGCACTATATTCTCAGAGTGGAAGATGCTGACATGGATCCATAGCTTCTCTTTGTGGACAATTTTAGTTGCCTGATTATGTATCTGGCCAGAGCAAACCACAGTTATTTCGATGCCCACAAAAATACAGATTACTAAAAGCAGTAGTGTTAATTCTCTTGTCTTAAGGCCAGTTCTTAGAATTGTGCTAGGCATGGATGCAGTAATGCTCAAGATGGAGCAACTAACATCATGGCTGCAGTCTGGTCGTCATCAGTTAGCTTTTTCCCTCAGGAGGTAGTTACAGTATCTGCCAAACAACTCAAGAATGTGCATCAAACACTGAAAGATTCTGTGAATCTCTTGTCCTAATCATTAGCTGCGTGAGCTTCCTCTTTGTGACTCAGGGAGGCCTGAGAGACTTCAGCTTTTCTACAAACAAGAGGCTGAGAACATGGAGGGGCCTTTGTACTTCACGGGAAATGGCAGAATTCTACTCAGTTTCAGGAGTGCAAGCAGCCTACAGAAGCAGAAAAAAGCAAGAAAATAGATTTTTCTCCCCAGATCCTTCAGAAAAAACTGCAACCATGAAGGCACTTTGATTTTAACTCATTGAGAATCATTTTAGATTTCTGACCTTCAGAAGTATGAGAGAATACATTTGTGTTCTTTAAAGTCACGAGTTTGTGGTAATAGCAATAGAGAACTTATACAGCATATACCTGAAATCATCCTATGGCCTTTGGTAAGAAAATTTAGAGAGTCCCTATCAGCACTGCCTTCTTTGTAATATCTATGCAGAAAAAGTGTTGTCTTCAGGAGCAAAAACAAATTTTAAAGACTTTCTGAATAAATTAGCAACTTAGAATTCAAAGTGGAGCAGAATCTGTTCATTACTGAATGAAGATACCTGGTTATGGGGTTTTTGATTAGAAGAGTGGCCTGTTTGTTAAGTGTTAGTTGTTATAACATGGTCTGACTAATTCCTCTCTCCAAGCAACATTTTCTACTAAATGTCCACACTGTGCTATCCTGTATGAAGTCCTAAAGAGATTGCTTATTTTAAAGTGAGTATGGAAATATCATGAATGTCTATTTTCTTTGGCTAAAATTTAACAGTTGCATGGTCTGAATAATTGTGAATACATTCCATGCTATGTGAAGTGAACATAAGGATTTGAAGAATGAATTTTGTTAATTACTAAAAATGGAAATATTCATGTGTTTCTGAAATTATGATGAAAAGTAATGCAGACTGAGTCACTATACAAAATAACTTAAATGATTTGACATAACCCTAGCAGGAGATGTAAATTTCTACCAGCATTATGTCCATTTATAGAGCAAAGTTCATGTCCTCAATAGTTTTTGATTTTTATTTTCAAAGCAAAGTAAGTCAGCTGTTTATTCCTGTTTCATTCTTAAAATCTTTATTTTAAAAAAATTCTCATTGTCTTTATTAAAGGATAGATGTACTTTATATTATAAAGTACTTTTACAGAAAAGAAGTAAAACACAACTTTTGATAGTTTGTAGAAATAAAGAGACCCCTCAGGTTATTATTGTCAATAGTATGCTAAACAATAGTGCATTTTTAAACCTCCAACAACTGCATGTAATTTCCTGGACCAAACATTCAGCAGCTGATTGGATCCCTTACATCTTAGTTAGATGCCTATGATCTTATGATTCATAATAAAAAATATATTAAAAAATCTGGTCTCTGAATATTTGGTCACGGAACTCCTAAAACTCAGAATTTCATAGGTGATGACAACATAAAGGTGTCTTATATTATGAGTTGATTTTTGGAAAATACCTAAGGATGGGGGTTGATTACCAGAGAAGCCAACTATGTGATTAAAAGGTTGGAGCTTTCATTACACCCGTCTTCTCTGCTGACCTCTAGAGGGAGGAGAGGAGCTAGGGTTTGGATCAGTTGCCAAAGGCCAGTGGTTTAACCAACCCTGCCTGTATAATGAAGCCTCCATAAAACATCAAAAACACAGGGTTCTGAGGGCTTCCAGTCTGCTAAACATATGAAGAATTGGGGAGAGCAGTTTGCTTATAGAGAGTATGAAAGCTCTGGGCCCTGTTTCCTCATACTTTGCCCTATACGTGGCTTTGAAGTAGCTGTTCCTGAGTTATCAGTTCACTTCAGTCTCTCAGTTGTGTCTGACTCTTTGAGACCTCATGGACAGCAGCACACTAGGCTTTCCGGTCCATCACCAACTCCCAGAGCTTACTAAAACCTGTGTCCATTGGGTCGGTGATGCCATCCAACCATCTCATCCTCTGTCGTCCCCTTCTCCTCCCACCTTCAATCTTTCCCAGCATCAAAGTCTTTTCTAGTGAGTCAGTTCTTTGCAACAGGTGGCCAAAATTTTGGAGTTTAAGCTTCAGTATCAGTGCTTCCAATCAATATTCAGGACTGATTTCCTTTAGGATCGACTGGTTGGATCTCCTTGCTGTCCAAGAGACTCTCAAGAGTCTTCTCCAAATAAAAATAAACTGGTAATCAAGTAAATACAATGTTTCTCTGAGTTCTGTGGGCTACTCTAGCTAAAGTTAATTGAACCCAAAGAAGAGATTTATAGCCAGTCAATAACCATCTGGACTTGTGACTGGAGTGTCAGGTCCAAGGAAGGAGTCCTTGGAATCATCAGTCTGGCACCAGTAGGTTAAAAGCAGAGATAACAACCCGGGGTTGCTGCTTCTCAGTAGTGGGGTTTTGGGGTGGCTTTGGCCCCTAAGGGCTCAGGTGAAGAGGGGTGAGTTGGAACACATTCTCCCTTGTCCTTTTCCCCTGCAGGAGCAAGGGTCGAGGAGCCAGGTGGCTGAGTCAGCAGAAATGTCCCTCCCAGTGTGAATTCTTGGGGCCCAGCTGGCATTGGAGGGAGTGGAGGTCTCCTTGATGGGCCTTTTTTTGTCCCTGAGGAACCTACTTGTGATCCAGTAAGAGGACTTTAAAAAAAAAAAAAAAAGCATAATATCTTGGGCTTGCAATGGAAGGCGGTTTTGTAGGAATGAGTCCTTGTGGAATTTGATGCTGTAAGTCGATAAAGTCAGAACTGAGTTGAATTGTCGGACACCCAGCTAGTGTCAGAGCATTGTTTGTTGTAGGTATGGTAAGCTTCTCCCCCTCACACAAACCTTGAAATCAGAACTTAATTTAATGCCCCTACATCATTAAAATGCCACTAGTATTTAACATGTTTGCATCAGTGAGGCGTACAGGAAACATAACAAAGCTAATCACATAGCTCAAAACTGAGGCAGCCTCCCTACTTCTCTAGAAGTAACTGTCAGTGTCTCCAGGGTTAGGGGCTCATCTGCTTTAAAACTATTTTTCCAGTGTCAACAAGTTGCCTGAGCACATAGACATATACATGCAGATGCATGCATACTAGACATACAGACCAAATGTTGTGTCACATTAGTTAGCAGTACAAGTTAACTTTGTTATCTTGATTACTTACAGCATATCTTGAAATTATGTTACATCTACATAATAAAACTGTGATGATATTATATAAAAAGAAATAAAAGTCAAGGAAATAAAAATACAAACCACAGAATAGAAAATATTTGCATAAGACACATCTGATAAAGGACTGCTATCCAAAATATACAAAGGAGTCCAAAAAGTCACTAAAAAGAAAACAAACAACTTGATTAAAAATGTACCAAGACCTTAACAGATACCTTACTAAGGATGGAAAACAAGCATATGAAAAGCTCTTCCACATCATACATCATCAAGGAAATACAAATTAAAATAATGAGATACTACTGCATATCTTACCCTTTAGGATGGCCCAAGTCCAGAATACTGACAACACCAAAGGCTGAAAAGAATGTGGAGTGACAGGAACTCTCGTAATTTGTTGATGGAAATGCAAAATGTTACAGCCACATTGAAAGACAGTTTGCTTTTCACCAAACTAAGAATGCTCTTACCATACAATCCAACAATTACACTTCTTGTTACTTACCAAAAGGAACTGACAGCACATCCACACTAAAATCTGCACACAGATGTCTACAGCAGATTTGTTCACATCTACCCAAACTTGAAAGCAACCGAGGTGTTTTTCAGTAGGTTAATGAGTAAACTGTGGTATATCCCAATAATGGAATATTATTCACTAAAAATAAATGACTTGTCAAGCTGTGAAAAGAAAGGAAACTTAAATGCCCATTACTACTTGAAGAAACCCATCTGAAAAGGCTACATACTATATGATTTGAACTCTATGACATTCTGGAAAAGGCAAAACTTTGGAGACAATAGCAAGATCAGTGATTTTCAGGGGTATGGAGGAGGGAAGAATGAATAGGAGGATCTCAGAGGATTTTTAGGGGAGTGAAACTACTCTGTACGATACCATAATGCTAGGTATGTGTCATTATACATCTGTCCAAACTCACAGAATGTACAAGAGTGAACCTTAATGTAAACTGTAGACTGTGGGTGGTTATTACATTCCAATGTAAGTCTATCAACTGTAATAAACGTATCACTCCCATCCTTCCAGGTCATCCTGGCGCACCAGCCCCGAGCGCCCTGTATCATGCATTGAACCTGGACTGGTGATTCGTTTCACATGGTGGATTCATGGCAATGCATGGCAAATCAAATACAATATTGTAAAGTTAAAAAATAGAAATAAACTAATTTAAAAAAAATAAAGAAAAAAAATAAACGTACCACTCTAGTGGGGGATATTCATAATGGGGGAGTCTGTACCTATGTGTGGGAAACCATTATACTTTCTCAATTTGCTGTGAACCTAAAACTACTCTAAAAAATAAAATCTGTTTAAAAAGAGAAAGAAACATGTTGATAGTATGAAGCAAATAAATTACATCCTAAGCCTGTTTTTGCAGATATGTGAGGTAGCTACCAAATGCCATTGACGGTATAAGTACATGTAGAATCCTAGAAAACATTTGCCTGACACAGCATTGTGTTTCACATGCATGTGTTATATGTTGAAGTTACACACATATTTTCTTCTTCATAGAAATACAGTCATCTGAACTAGGGGAAGAGGACAAACATGCTTACAGAACACCTTGCAAAACCCAGTATCCGCTGGGGGCTGCATGCACAGTAATTATAGTGATGACATCATGCAGCAGATGGTATTATTATTTTACAGCTGAAGAAGTGGAGACTCAGAGAATACATTTAGTCATATTATACAACAAGTAAGGAGTCCGGTCAGATTAATATTCTGGTTCATCTGATTCTATAGCCTGTGCTCTTTCAGCACAGTCACTTGGAGTGACTTTCATTAACTTGTGTGAATCTCATCTCCATTCTTTTTTATTTCCTGCCCAGCTAAGATGAGGTCTTGTTCCATGGCTGTTGTGAACTTATTACTTTAGAATAGAACAAAATAAGGTGCCAGAAATGATTTGCAGAACAAGGTCTCCTTGCTTTTCTCCTTGTAATGTATGAACAGTGGGATAAAATAGGCTTTGTACTTCTGGGGCCAGAGGAAGAATTTGGGGTTTCATCAAGGAAGAAGCCAGAAAGTTACAGAATCTGAATCGAGAAACCCCCAGTCTGAGTTGGGGAGGTAGGGTTTCAATTTGTTATATCCTCTTCCTCCCACATGCAATTCTGTTATCAACTGTGATAATCCACAGTCTGTGCTAAACCACATCTTAGAAAGTAAGTGGCTGTCCTTCCATCCTTCCAAACCCGCCTCTTAGTTCCTTTTCTAACAATTACTCTCACTAAGAAGCTTCAGAATCCTCATGTGGACCATATATTATGTGCCCTTCTAAAAAATATTTTCTTTCAGCTTTGTTTGAACCACTGGTGATCCAGTGGTTAAGACTCCAATGCAGGTGGTGTGGGTTCAATCCCTGGTTGGGGAGCTAAGATCCCATAGGCCTCATGGCCAAAAAACCTAAACATAAAACAGAAGCAATATTGTAACAAATTCAATAGACTTCAAAAATGGTTCACATAAAATTTAAAAAAGGAATTAAGTTAAGCTTGATTCTCAGGAATGGGGCTTAGCCATATTCAGAGATTTAAAGTCATTCTGAAATTAGACTTTCTGGAAAGGGTTCGATCAATCAACTGTTCTCTCTTTGGGAAGCTTGTTCTCACATTGAGAAGATGTATTTTAAACCATAAGTGAATAAATCTGGGATTTCTAATCTAGAGTAAAATCCTACTTGAGAAAACAAATCAGTGGTAAGGGGCATCCTTTGGGGAGGTGCCAGAGAACTGAGTATCATGGCAACTTTAATTCAGCTGGAAAAGCAACATTCTTTTCAAAATAATTTTGTGTTTTTTCTTGTCTCTTCAATGATCCATCTCCTTAAAAATGGGGTAGAGAATAGATTTCCAGTTACTGCCACTGTGAAAGTTCTTCCCACTCCACCCCATTTACCAAGGATTCCAAGGGCAGCAGTGACAGAGGAGAGGCTGGCTTGGATTTACTGGCAGGAACTTTAATTGGTGCCGAAAATAGTTGTTTGGTGATGAACACCCTCCATCACTTCCTCATAATGCATGAAATGAAAATAGCAAAACAACTCCTCATAGTCCAGTGTAGAGCCAGAGCTACTTGAGGACAGCCTCGTTAGTCTGATAGCTTTCATTTTGAATGTTGTCATTCCTGTTCTGTCTGTGGTTTGGCAAGCCTGCAGACTTGCATCAGACTAATCACACACTCAGTGAATATACTTTATGTCACCTGAATGTGCACGGTACTCCCAGCAATTCACCAAAAAGAGGGAGTGGGCTTTGCTGGAGGAGTTGGGGGTAAGGGGTGGGGTCTGTTCACACTTGGGCATGCAAAGGCTGCTCTGAAGTTTTTCCATTGATTACCCCAGGGGTCTTAAATCCTGAAAATGGCACACAAAAAGTTTCTGTTATGTTACATGCTTGTGTGTGTGTATGTGCTCTTAAAGAAAAAAAAATAATGCAAATACATTACTTTATAGAAAATGACAGATTCTTATAAAAAGGGAAAAATTAAAAATGTGCATGTTCCCATCTAAGTTGTTTTCTGCCACTCCGCTTTACTAAGATTATTAAAGCATGCAGTTAAAACAAAATATTGAAATACATCATAAAATGTTTGGTATTTACCAGAAGGAAGTAAACATTATTTTTGGAGAGTGTTGGAAGAGTTTCCTTTTCACATTTTTATCAGAGTGAGCTTGAAATGGAAACTGTCCACACTTGGTTTATGGTACAATCCCTTAGAGATTGAGAACTAAGGAATAAAATGCAGTTTGGTATTGTGAGGTGTTTGGACAACATTTAAGAATGTACATAATGAGGATATTGTACATGAAGTATTTTTGCCTTCTCAATTTTTTCCATATTTCTTAATGTAGAAAGAAGAAAACTCATCAGAGCGTAGAGCTATGCTGATCAAAGTGTATTTGGCAGGATAACTAAATGAAAAATGACAAAGATTTAAAACAATAGACTTCTCAAAATCACTGAATTCAGGGGATTCTCATGTACTGACCAGAAGTACCATCAGAGGGACTTTCAGGGTGTCAGTGGTGAAGATCCACCTTCTAATGCAGGGGACACAGGTTCAGTCCTAGGTGGGGAACCTAAGATCCCACATTCCATGGGGTAACTAAAGCTAGACAGTACAACTAGAAAAACTGCTTACTGCAATGAAGACCCAGTACAGTCAAAATTTAAAAAAAAAGAAGAAGAGGCACCATCAGAGATTGAGGCCTCTGCCATCTGGCTGTCTTTCCAACTGGTTCATGGTCTTCAGCCTTGTTGCACATCTGAATTATCTGTGGAGCGTAAGATATTAGATCTCAGGGCTTCCACTCAGAGATACTGTCTCAGTGAGTCCTGGGTAAGATCATAGATGCTGGCTTTTATTTTCTGTAAGGAAAAATTGCACATAATTCTGTGGATAACTGAAGTCTGGGACACTTTCTGCTGTCCATTCATCAGAGGACATGAGTCCTGGGCTCTAGCCTTGCCTCCACTATTTCCAAGCTACACTGCTGAGCCTCTTCTAACTTTCAGCTCCTTCAAATATTGAATGGGCACAATTATACCTGCACTGGCTCCTTTCAGTGATGTAATCTGTGTGAAACCACTTTCTTTATTCAGTTCAGTTCAGTTCAGTCGCTCAGTCATATCTGACTCTTTGCAATCCAATAAATCACAGAATGCCAGGCCTCCCTGTCCATCACCAACCCCTGGAGTCTACCCAAGCCCATGCTCATCGAGTCGGTGAGGCCATCCAGTCATCTCATCCTCTGTCGTCCCCTTCTCCTCCTGCCCCCAATCCTTCCCAGCATCAAGGTCTTTTCCAATGAGTCAACACTTCGCATGAGGTGGCCAAAGTATTGGAGTTTCAGCTTCAACATCAGTCCTTCCAATGAATACCCAGGACTGATCTCCTTTAGAATGGACTGGTTGGATCTTGCAGTCCAAGGGACTCTCAAGAGTCTTCTCCAACATCACAGTTCAAAAGCATCAATTCTTCGGCGCTCAGCTTTCTTCACCATCCAACCCTCACATCCATACGTGACCACTGGAAAAACCATAGCCTTGACTAGATGGACCTGTGTTGGCAAAGTAATGTCTCTGCTTTCAAATATGCTATCTAGGTTGGTCATAACCTTCCTTCCAAGGAGTAAGCATTTTTTAATTTCATGGCTGCAATCACCATCTGGAGTGACTTTGGAGCCCAGAAAAATAAAGTCAGCCACTGTTGCCACTGTTTCCCCATCTATCTGCCATGAAGTAATGGGACTGGATGCCATGATCTTAGTTTTCTGAATGTTGAGCTTTAAGCCAACTTTTTCACTCTCCTCTTTCACTTTCATCAAGAGGCTCTTTAGTTCTTCTTCACTTTCTGCCATAAGGGTGGTGTTATCTGCATATCTGAGGTTATTGATATTTCTTCTGGCAATCTTGATTCCAGCTGTGCTTCCTCCAGCCCAGCGTTTCTCATGATGTACTCTGCATAGAAGTTAAATAAGCAGGTGACAATATACAGCCTTGATGTACTCCTTTTCCTATTTGGATTGGAGAAGAAAATGGCAACCCACTCCAGTGTTCTTGCCTGGGACGGGGGAGCCTGGTGGGCTGCCGTCTATGGGGTAGCACTGAGTCGGACACGACTGAAGCGACTTAGCAGCAGCAGTTGTTCCATGTCCAGTTCTAACTGTTGCTTCCTGACCTGCATACAGGTTTCTCAAGAGACAGGTCAGATGGTCTGGTATTCCCATCTCTTTCAGAATTTTCCACAGTTTATTGTGATCCACACAGTCAAAGGCTTTGGCATAGTCAAGAAAGCAGAAATAGATGTCTTTCTGGAACTCTCTTGCTTTTTTGATGATCCAGCGGATGTTGGCAATTTGATCTCTGGCTCCTCTGCCTTTTCTAAAACCAGCTTGAACATCTGGAAGTTCACAGTTCACGTATTGCTGAAGCCTGGTTTGGAGAATTTTGAGTATTATTTTATAAGCATGTGAGATGAGTGCAATCGTGCGGTAGTTTGAGCATTCTTTGGCATTGCCTTTCTTTGGGATTGGAATGAAAACTTACCTTTTCCAGTCCTGTGGCCACTGCTGAGTTTTTCAGATTTGCTGGCATATTGAGTGCAGCACTTTCACAGCATCATCTTTCAGGATTTGAAATAGCTCAACTGGAATTCCGTCACTTCCACTACCTTTGTTCATAGTGATGCTTTCTAAGGCCCACTTGGCTTCACATTCCAGGATGTCTGGCTCTAGGTGAGTGATCACACCATTGTGATTATCTGGGTCATGAAGATCTTTTTTGTACAGCTCTTTTGCATATTCTTGCCACCTGTTCTTAATATCTTCTGCTTCTGTTAGGTCCATACCATTTCTGTCCTTTATCGAGCCCATCTTTGCATGAAATGTTCCCTTGGTATCTCTAATTTTCTTGAAGAGATCTCTAGTCTTTCCCATTCTGTTGTTTTCCTCTATTTCTTTGCATTGATTGCTGAGGAAGGCTTTCTTATCTCTCCTTGCTATTCTTTGGAACTCTGCATTCAGATGGGAATATCTTTCCTTTTCTCCTTTGCTTTTCACTTCTCTTCTTTTCCCAGCTATTTTTAAGGCCTCCTCAGACAGCCATTTTTCTTTTTTGCATTTATTTTCCATGGGGATGGTCTTGATCCCTGTCTCCTATACAATGTCACGAACCTCTGTCCATAGTTCATCAGGCACTGTGTCTATCAGATCTAGTCCCTTAAATCTATTTGTCACTTCTACTGTATAATCATAAGGGATTTGATTTAGGTCATACCTGAATGGTCTAGTGGTTTTCCCTACTTTCTACAATTTAAGTCTGAATTTGGCAATAAGGAGTTCATGATCTGAGCCACAGTCTGCTTCCAGTCTTGTTTTTGCTGACTGTATAGAGCTTCTCCATCTTTGGCTGCAAAGAATATTATCAATCTGATTTCGGTGTTGACCATCTGGTGATGTCCATGTGTAGAGTCTTCTCTTGTGTTGTTGGAAGAGGGTGTTTGCTATGACCAGTGCGTTCTCTTGGCAAAACTGTATTAGCCTTTGGCCTGCTTCATTCTGTACTCCAAGGCCAAACTTGCCTGTTACGCCAGGTGTTTCCTGACTTCCTACTTTTACATTCCAGTCCCCTATAATGAAAAGGACATCTTTTTTGGGTGTTAGTTCTAAAAGGTCTTGTAGGTCTTCATAGAACTGTTCAAGTTCAGCTTCTTCAGCGTTACTGGTCGGGGCATAGACTTGGATTACCGTGATGCTGAGTGGTTTCCCTTGGAAACGAACAGAGATCATTCTGTCATTTTTGAGATTGCATCCAAGTACTGCATTTCGGACTCTTTTGTTGACCATGATGACTACTCCATTTCATCTAAGGGATTCCTGCCCACAGTAATAGATATAATGGTCATCTGAGTTAAATTCACCCATTCCAGTCCATCTTAGTTCGCTGATTCCTAGAATGTCCTCATTCACTCTTGCCATCTCCTGTTTGGCCACTTCCAATTTGCCTTGATTCATGGACCTAACATTTCAGGTTCCTATGCAATATTGCTCTTTACAGCTTCAGGCCTTGCTTCTAGCATCAGTCACATCCACAGCTGGGTATTGTTTTTGCTTTGGCTCCATCCCATCATTCTTTCTGGAGTTATTTCTCCACTGATCTCCAGTAGCATATTGGGCACCTACTGACCTGAGGAGTTCATCTTTCAGTGTTCTATCTTTTTGCCTTTTCATACTGCTCATGGGATTCTCAAGGCAAGAATACTGAAGTGGTTTTCCATTCCCTTCTCCAGTGGACCACATTTTGTCAGACCTCTCCACCGTAACCATCCGTCTTGGGTGACCCCACATGTCATGGCTTAGCTTCATTGAGTTAGATAAGGCTGTGGGCCATGTGATCAGATTGGCTAGTTTTCTGTGATTATAGTTTCAGTGTGTCTGCCCTCTAATGCCCTCTCGCAACACCTACCGTCTTACTTGGGTTTCTCTTACCTTGGACATGTGGTATCTCTTCAGAGCTGCTCCAGCAAAGCACAGCCACTGCTCCTTACCTTGGACAAAGGGTATTTCCTCTCGACCGCCCCTCCTGACCTTGAATGTGGAGTAGCTCCTCCTGGCCCTCCTGTGCCCATGCAGCAACTGCTCCTTGGACGTGGGGTAGCTCCTCTCGGCTGCCTGATTAAAACTTTCTTTATTACAGAGCATTTAATTCAAGTCATCCTTGATAGGCGTGAGCTGTGGACAGGAGCTGTCTCCAGTCCTAGAAGCAGAACAGAAAAGATGCTCTTGTAGAAGTGTTTGGCTGTTAAGCTAACAGAAGTTGCTCTTCTCTTTTGACAGTCCCCTGTGGTTGGCCTTCCAGCCCCATTTAATATCTTGTCTTTGCTCTTCCCAGACCTCATGCTTGGAATGCCATTGTCTCTTCAGCTAGGAAACAATGATTGTTCTTGTATCCCTTTTATCCTTACTGTTATGTTTTTAAAATTTATATTTATTTCATTTCTTTAAGTATTTTTGAATAAAAATGCCTACTAGTTTAGAAACTGGGTTTATTTATCTTTGTATTACTTATGAGAACTGGTGAAGTGCCATGTAATGAATGACAAGCAGAGGACCGTTGAACTCACTCTTGTATGGATGGTTCTCTGATAACTAAAGCTCTGAGGGCTTACAAAGGCCTCTCTATGGTGGGTGGGACATTAAGGCACACACACTAATAACATTTTTGTTGCTGTTTTTCAGTTGTTAAGTTGTGTTCAATTTGTTGTGACCCCACGGACTGGAGCCCTCTGTCCTCTACTATCTCCCAGAGTTTGTTCAAACTCATGTTCATTTAGTTAGAGATACTATCTAACCATCTCATCTACTGTGACCCACTTCTTCTTTGGCCTTCAATCTTTCTCAGCATCAGAGTCTTTTCCAGTGAGTCACCTCTTCACATCAGATGGCCAAAGTGTTGCAGCTTCAGCATCAAGTCTTTCCAATGAATATTCAGGGTTGATTTCCTTGAGGATTGATTGGTTTAATCTCCTTGCAGTCCAAGGTACTCTCAAGAGTCTTGACCAGTACCACAATTCAAAAGCATCAGTTCTTTGGCACTCAGCCTTCTTTTATGGACCAACTCTCACATCCATACATGACTATTGGAAAAATTCAGTACATGCAGAAAGAACAGTAGAACAGTGTTCATTGTTATTAAAAAATCCCTTTTCCAGGAATTCAGATATAATAAAAGTTTAGAGAGGACTTTTTCAATGGACTAAGCCACAGTCACTGTGAATAGGGACTCATGGTTACTCTAAAGGTTGAATAGGAATGAGGTGAGTTAAAAAGATGAAGAGGAATATTGCAATATGGGGAAAAAGCCAAAGGCTGAAAGAGGGGCCAAGAGACCATATCTGGCATAAAACCCATACCTGAGAATCTGTGTATCATTTAACTCTTACTTTCCCCAAAAATCACATTTTAATTTTAAAAGTTTTATCTCCTAACCAGAGCTACCTGATATCCTATAAATAGAAGATAGTCTTGTATTTGAAAATGGTATCTGGCTGCCCCCAAATAAAACCTTATAAATTATAGAATTGAAACAGGATACCAACTGTGTCAGAAACAGAGAGCCATGGCCATGACATGCATGATGTCCTATAAACTAAAATCCCCTTCACATTGTTCTAGACAGTAACTTACAGTTTAAAGGACTGAAAATTCAACTTCCCTGAGTCCTTGCCAGTGGCTTATGTTCAGCCCCTAGGGTCCCTTACACAAATTAGAAATTCTTTTTGTTTCAGTGGACATACAGTTTTCAACTTTTTAAACCCTGATGTTTACAATTCTTTCTTTAAGTGTCCAAATTACTTTGTGAAATTGTTTTGTTTTCTAGTGGGATTGTGAAGGTTTTATATGCATGAATACAGAGTAAAGACTTAGGCTTTCAAATTTTCACCTAAAGCTCTGAAGGTAAATGCAATTTGCAGCTATCAGAATGCCTAAGGTTGGCTTGCTGATTTCTTTTTAATGGTTTAAAATTTCATTCAAAGTTGCATTCGGAATTAGATTCCCACTCTCACTTCTCTGCATCTTTCCTGATTCCATGTTTTGGATATTTGACCCTCTTGTCTTTCTCATTGATTGTTAGCACATACAGGAATTATGCTCATCTCTGGGGTTCAGGAAGGGAAATAAGAAGATTGCCCAGAGGGTAATAGCTCCAGAGCACAGGCAGGGCCATTGGCCTGGCAGAGGGGTTAGAAAGCAAGCCACCCCCCTCCACCCCCACACCGCTCCGCATTTCAGCCAGTGATGCCTCCCTGGATTCTAGACAAGATTGGAAAATCTGATGAATTAGATTACATGTCAGGACAGGTCAGAGATGGATAGTCCTGGGTCAAGACTGAGAAAAGGGCAGAGAGAAAAAGAAGGAGAGAGAGAATAGAGAGAAAGGAAGGAGAGATGTTAGATTAGAACCTGGAAGCCAAGTCACAAAACCATGAAGCTGTAGATGAAGCTCGATGATTTAAAGATTGTCTAGATGGCCTCAGTGGTCAGGATTAAAAGTGTCATGGTGACTGTGCTTATGTTCTGAGCAGGACAGGTGTCCAGAGGTTTGGGATTCCTGCAGACAGTCCAGGTCTTCTCACCTGAAGACTGTGAGGAACCCAGCACCAAGAACTCAGATTAGGGCTTGGCCTCTAATTATATTCTGGTGGAGTGGGGTCAGGGAATAATGTCTAAGTAATAACTTATCATCAAGGAGGCAGTAGCTTCCCTTTGCCTTGAAATTTGACTTCACTTGAGGTTGGGTCACTAATCAGCCCTGGGAGTGCTTTGTCCATTGGCTTATCGTATCATGGTTTTCTTAGAGTCTTCAGAGCTTGCAAAGCTAATAGATCAAAGGAAGGGTGTCCAGTTAAATTTGAGGTTCAGACAGACAACAAATTTTGTTTTCATACAAGTATTTCCCACATAATATTTGAGATGTATCAGAAAATCTATTTAACTAAATGATCTGTATTTTTATTTGCTAACTGGCATCCTACTCAGAAGACATCTGGTCTACCTCCTCAGCATCTGCAAATATAATAGACAGTGGCCACATGACCCCAATTGTCTGACAACGTAATTAGAAAACCATGGCCCACTGTTAGATGACTTGTCCTGATTTTGGTCTGACAAACATTTAGGTTGAACAGTTAGTTAGAGGCAGATTCTCAAGGTGGACTCTTGTCTCCCTGTCTGTTCTCTTTTATCAGTCCTATTTTGAACTGCACTTAAGGGAACTTAGAATATACTCAAGGAACTTGGAGGACATCTCCAACATTAGTGTAAGATGTGTCTCAAAACAAGTTTCAATTGCTATAATTCTTGTGAAACAAATGATGCTATTCGAAGGAAAAAATCATTCAATAAATTTCTTTACATAAGTAGCATGAAAACCACCTATGAATTTGAGGGTGCAAATATTCACTACACAGTGTAGCTTTAGGGAACCATGAAATAAGAAGGCTATAATAACATCACAAGACACCAAAGCCAATATTTTACTTAAAAATTTTATTGCCCTTTCTGCTTCATGTAGTTCTTGAAGTTTTATGCCATATTTTACAACTCCGATACCTCCCATATATCTGTAGAAGAAGCTTTATGGATGTAGCCCATAGTATTTTTTTCTTTCTCTTTTGGGAAAAACAAACAAACAAAAAATAATAGTATTTTCTTTTTAGAAGTCTTTCAAAGTCTCCTTATGCTTTTAGGATAAAAATTTTGTTTCTTAGCACAGCCAAGGAAGCCCTTCTCTAGCTGTCTTCACTACCTCTTGAATCCCTCTCTGTTGCCCTCCCAGGAAGGGTCCCCAAATGCCTTGTTCTTCAACATCTCACTGACTTGCAGGAGCATCACCTGTGTCTCAAGATCGCTTCCCTTTCATGTATCATCAGGATAAAATACATTTGGTTATCTCAGTCTTTCTTCAATAAAATGCTCATCCATTTTTTTTTTACATTGTTCAAATATGTTCCAATTTATCTCCCCCTTTTCATCATTACTTTAATTATCCAAACTAGAATTTAGACATAGCGTCAGAAAGGGGAACCATCACTTTCTGAACTATGATAAAGAACCAAATTAAATTAACACTTCTTGAGGCAAACATCATTAGAAAATTAGCAACTATTTCACTGGTCAAAGCCTCAGAAATTCTTTATTCTTGCATTTCCTCACATGCTGTCAGGTTCAATATGATTTCTTTTTAGTCAACTTGATTGCAATTTAACACAGTTAGAGGTGAGGAGTAGATGGGAGGATCTCAATTTTCTCAGCCTATTTGTCACGTCCATCACTGTTCAATTTGAAAGGCAGTCTTTCAGCTGTCAGTAGAGTCCAGTCACTGTGCTATGTGTCAGAGTCTGCAGAGAATGACACAAATTATTTACTAATGTTTAAGACAGAGCTGATGCCTTTGGCAGTCAGAAATCAGCAAGAGAACTGAACAATGGACAAGACATCACTGCTTCCTCATTTAAAATTGCAAAAATGTTAGTATCAAACACTAAATACAAAATTGAAAAAGAACAGCGACAATCCTAATTTAACTTCTATAAATCACCTTTTGGTGTTTGTCCATGTTCAAATAAGTTTTTTCTTCTTTCTAAGCAACATAGCATAAATACTTTCTAGTTTCTACATATTCCTAGTAATTAATATTTTAAAGCTACCTATAGTATAATTTTGTTGTTCAACTATCACATATTTGAATCATCTTATTACATTTGGATTGCTAAATTTCCAATACTACAGTCAATGCATAGACATTGACATTCTTTAGGAATTGTTTCTAAAAGTGAATTTTCTGTGTGAAAGATTTTAAGCATTTTTAGCTCTTAACATACATATTGCCAATTGATTTCCCCCCAAAGCATTTATAATTTAAATGCCACTAGCATAGCAGGACATGAATATTCCAGTTTCACTACAACATTGAAGTCATTGATTTAGGAGTTAATTTTTGCTATAAAATGTTGTTTCATCAGTTGATCTATTTAGTGAGGATACACACTATTTCATTTGCTTGTTTAATACTTTTTATCTTTGCCTAAGTTATTTATTATCTTCCTCCTATATTTTTTATTAGTGGGCTTGTGCATTTATTACAAACTTGAAAGATGACTTATTAAAAGCCATATAATTTTATGTCAGATGTGGGCTGACCCTGATAGAAAGGAATAGCTGGAGAAAGAAGATTCCCAGTCAAGGGAACAGAAAGTGAAAACTTCCTGGTGCTATCATTTTAGGGAAATAGCAAGGAGACCTAGGTGCTTTGCACAGATGATCAGGGAGAGACTGTCAGGAGATCAAAGTGGAGAGGGAGCTAGGGCAAGATCGCTGATACCACCTTGCCAGCCATGGTTAATAATGTCTGGTTTTATTCTAAGCATCTCAGAAAGTCATTATGGGTTTTTCTAAAATTCTTTTTTGTTTCATTTCAACATTTTATTGTGACTTTGGGGGCACACTTTTTTTTTTGCCTATGGAAGTCTTTCCTTAGCCAATATTCTATTCCACACATAGCTCACTTTGGAGTACAGAAAATTAATTTGCTATTACTTAAACGCAAACATTTCCTTTTTAAAAATTTTGATTTTTATTTTATATTGGAATATAGTTGATTTATAAGGTTGTGTTATTTTCAGGTGTATAACAAAGTGATTAAGTTATATGTACATCCATTCTTTTTCAGATTCTTTTCTCATATAAGTTATTATCGAATAGACTTCGAAAACAAACCTATGGTTACCAAAGGGGAAAGAGGGGTGTAAAGTAGGTCCTGGGACCAACACATAGACACTACTATATATAAAATAGGAAACCTATAAAGATCCACTGTAGAGCACATGGATTCTACTCCTTTTTATTTTTTTTTCATATGCACACTCCCTTTACTTTATCTTCTTCCTCTTTCTCCTCCTCCACCTTCTTTACTCACAGTTATCAGTGATTAGAAGTCAGACCATTAGCAAATCAATAATGATGAGGGCAAGAATTAGTGTTACTGAGGAGGAAAAAATAAAATGTATTGGTATAAGGTTGTTTAAGGTCAAACCACTGTTGTGATGGGTCCAAGCTTGGGCTCAGTCTGGTGCCTTCCCTGCCACACCACGTAAGGTGGACTTAGCAGCACCAAAGTTTGAAGGAAACCTCAGCACAAACACCTCCGAGAGTCTTCCAAGTGCTCAAAAGAAATCATTGTGTTTTCCCCTAGTTAACATTTTGTCTAGATTTTTAGTTGCTCTTCATGTCAGGTCATGAGACTAATTTTGTAGCATTCATGCACACTTTCCATGAATATATTCACTGCTGTATTTGTCAGATAAAATTCCAATTACTTTGTATTCTTTTTGGACAATATGCTTCCTGCTGCGTGTGTGGAGCTCACTCTGGGAACAGGCTTTTAAACAATCATAATTGTTTGGTTTATGATACACCATGAAACTCTAAGACAAAACAGTATTTTAGTAGCATCTGCTGTCACCAATAGAGTTAAGACTTTTGTCAGCAGGGGTTTATGATTGTTTAAAAAAAATCACCATAGAGTTAAAATTTAGCCTAAAAGCTGACTGCACAGGAGCAATTTTTCTGCTATGAAATATACTTTACGAGTAGCAATAGGTTACTTTTATAATCACTTTTTGTTGTTATTCCCTAACTTAAAACAACTTCAATAAATAAGAAAGGAAAAGCCTCAGCATTTTAGTCTACGCTAATGACTAACATCTTCTGTTTATCAAAGCTACCCAAAAACTTGGGGAAAACACTGGAGAAGTATGTGTGTGTGTGTGTGTGTGTGTGTGTGTGTTTGTGTGTGTTAGTCGCTCAGTTGTGTCCCACTGAGCAACCACATGGACTGTAGCCTGCAAGGCTACTCTGTCCATGGAATTCTCCAGGCAAGAATTTTGGAGTAGGTTGCCATGCCCTTCTCCAGGGGATCTTCCTGACCCAGGGATCGAACCCAGGTCTCCTGTGGCATGCTGTTAATGAGGAACAGGGCGATGGCCCTTTCTGTATGGGTGATGGACCAATGCTATGGATTTTATCATTTAATCATGGAATCTTTGATAGATACAGTTGGAGCTTAACATCCACATTTTACATATATGAAATCCTAAACATTTCCAGTATGAAAAAAAAAAATGTCTCCAATAGGCCTAGGTGATAAAATAGGAGCATGTGTCTAACATTATACCTGAGAAATCAAATAATTTCAAGCAAAAGGGATAAGTCTGAGTTGTTTCTATGAAGATGTATTCTAAACACTCCAGCTTTAAGAGACTCTCTCAGACCCAGTTATCTGAATTTATGAGATATTGGAGGACATCTTTATTTTTCACTGGAACAAAATTCAGTCACAAGACCAGGTTGTACTGACATTCATTAGTGCTAAGTGCTCAGAAATGCAAGAGGACTGCTCTCAAAGAGATTGTAATTAATTCTGGAGGAAACAAATTCACAGAAAAAGCAAGTAAATAATAATTCAAGGCAAATGGAAGGGATTGAGTAGAAACTGATCATTTGTGCTGTGTATTTTTCTTTTTTTTTTTTTTTTTGATGGTGGATCCCCACACCACTTTCTGGAGATGTGTGATATTCACTCAAAGCAAATTGGAGTAAAGGTTTACTCTGATTATTCCTGCCTACTTACTCTGATCACAGCCTAAGTATCCCATGTGCAGTGAGACATCCTGGTGTTCCCCGTGAGCCCTCCCAGTCTTCCATCCTGACTGCTTCAGAACCTACCAGGTTTGATCTGATGCCCTTGTTTTTTCTTCTATGACATTCTGTATATACCATGTTATAACACTAAACACAAACAACTTGAAATTCTTCCAATGTAACCTGTGGGAACACAAAGTATGTCTATTGTGCCCATGACTTAATCCTTTTGCCCAGCACTCTTCTTAGAAGATGGTAGGAGCTTAAATAGTATTTGGTGAGGACATGAATGAATGAATGAATGAACACATAAATGAAAGGAGAGCCACCTAAAGGCTGAGTGCAGTCAATAGATTTCCTCAATAATATCTGAGGATCTCTGGGCTTCCCAGGTGGTGCTAGTGTTAAAAAAAAAACAAACACTCACCTGCCAGTGTAGGAGACATAAGAGACACTGGTTCAGTCCCTAGGTTGGGAAAAACCCCTGGAGGAAGGCATGGCAACCCACTTCAGTATTCTTGCTGGACACGATTGAAGCAACTTAGAACACACCATGCGTGCATCTGAGGATCTACATTCCTGTCCTCCTAACTTATCTGTGAGAAGCCTTCTTGGCCTTTTGGCTAACAGCAAGTGTAGTATGAGGGCTTCCCAGGTAGCACAGTGGTAAATAATTCTCCTACCAATGCAAGAAACGCAAGAGACACAGGTTTGATCCCTGGGTCAGAAAGATTGCCTGGAGTAGGAAATGGCAACCCATTCCAGTATTCTTACCTGAAAAATTCCATGGACAGAGGAGCCTGGTGGGCTACTGTCCACGGAATCGGAGTTGCAAAGAGTTGACTTTGAGAGCACAACTTATCTATGATGATTAGTACTGCTCTTCAAATTCATGTATTCCCTTATCTATAATTATTAACACCCAGTGACATCTTGCCCTGTTTTATCTTAGGGTTTGTCAGTCTCTTTTAGTGACTTCAGCACAATTAGAGATAGCCTCCTCACCTTCCTCAAATCAGTTCTGCAAGATTTAAGTAAGCTTAGTTGTTGCCTTATTTGAACATAAGAATGTTGAATTTGGGGAAGTGCAGATATGCCTCTATGCAAATATTTGGTGCAAAGGAGAAGGGGCCAATTACAAGTTAGACAAATCATGTCTCCCCTCAGCATATAATCAATGATTTAGGGGAAAAAAAGTGAAGGATAAGGGAATACATGCTTTAAAAAGACATTTTGATTCTATAATAATCTAAATGGGAAAAGAATTTGAAAAAGAATAGATATATGTAAATAAATGAATCATTTTACTGTATACCTGAAATTAGCAGAACATTGTTAATCAATTCATAGTCAAATATAAAATAAAAAAATTTAAAAAAAATTTGGTTCTCACCATAAGAAAAAAAATGTAGCTAGGTGTGATGTATATTAATTAAATTATTGTGATAATCATTTTGTAATACATACACATATCAAATCATATTGTACACCTTAAACTATTAGTAATATAATATTATATATCAATTATATCTCAAGTTAAAAGTAAAAAGCATGTATAGGATCTGTAGCATCATGAGGAAACCAATACAGCAAATAGGACATGGACGTTAGGGGATTTGATGCAGGCTGATGACCCCCTAGGAACACGTGGCTAAAAATCCAAATTACTATTGGCTAGAATCCTCTATCATCCTTTTAGAGCTTGACCTCCTTAGATTAGGAGGTAGCAGGTGTGCAGTGGAAGGCTTAGTTCATTGCAGGTAACTGGAAAAGGCTATGGTTAGCTAAAGGTTGAGCAACTGACACAAAATTCTGCAGTATTGAAGCTACACAATAAATATGAATTTTTCACAAAGGAGTGGAATACAATCTTTCTGAAAACAACATTTTATATGCTCTAGAACAGGAGCAAACATTTCCCAGAAGTGGGTCTTTTATATAATGTTATGGTTTAGATTCTTTCTGGACAGGTTAGCTTCTGGGTCATAATGTTTCTCCTTGTATATATTAGAGCATCTTAAGAAGACAGAGACAGGCCAGGAAAAGGCAGTCTTGCCTTAACATGAGTGGTAAATGAATTTCCCTTTGAATGACTAGTTTCATGTCTTAAAATAGCAGACATTTTCAAATTCCTTGGAGTCTCTTTAGTATTAGGGAGTCAGGGAGAGAGCAGGACTAGAATCAGATTCTTAAAGTATAGATTTCTAGAACTGACAACTGCTAGGAGCTTTGCTCTAAATGGGAGCAGGGGAATTTTAATCCCTATAGTATAAGAAATACAATCTTCTTATTCTTGTGAGTTTGCAGTTTCCTTACCGATGCTCAAAAAAATAGTAATTTGGATCCAAAGAGATAGCTGGAACTTTGTGTGTGATAAACTCTATAAAATTCAGGGATTTACAGTAATGAGTGTCACTGTTTCCTTGATATACTGATCATATACTTTATTATTCTAACACAGAAACTTGCTAAGAAAAAAGAGAACAAATAAAAACTTTAAATAAAGCAAAAAGAAAAGAAGAAACTTCTAAAACAAAATATTAAATGCTCATAAATGGTTCTGAGAAATATGGAGAAACAAACTCTATTCTATCTCTACCACCAAATGCAACTATAAATCCTAGACAGAAGGCATGAAGCAGCTATCTGAGGACTCTGAAAAGTAAATGGTCTTTTACAAAAATTAAATAAAAATGAATCATATACCTAAATCTAAAACAAGCAAACAAACAAAAAAAGAAAAAAAGAAAAAATAACAGAAAATCTAAGTAACCTTGGTATTAGGGCTGGATTTTTAGCTATAACACCAAAAACATGATCCATAAAAGAAAAAGTTGATGAATTGAGCTTTAATCATTTTTTTAAAGACCTCTGCTTTGTTAAGAGCACTGTTAAGAGAATGAAAAGACAAGTCATAGACTGAGAGAAACTATTTCGAAAATGTCTGTCTGATAGAAGAGATGTGTCCAAAATATACAAAGAGCTCTTAAACCTCATCTATAAGGAAAAAATGTTTAAAAATGAGCAGGATACATAACACTAAGGATGTCACTAATAAGCTAAGAAAAAATGTTTAACATCATTTATCTCAAGGAAATATAAAGTAACAATGAGATACCATGATCTACCTATTAGGAGGATTGCTACAAAAGATTTTTCTAAGTGAGAATACAAATCACTGGCAAAGACATGAGATAACAAGAACTATCATTAATTGCTGGTGCAAAATGGTACAGTTTGCAAAACATATTGGTGGTTTCTTAGCAAGACAAATATAGCCTTACAAGTGATCTAGAAGCATGATCTAAGTAGTTAACCAAATGAATTGAAAAATTGCTGCTGCTGCTAAGTCGCTTCAGTCGTGTCCGACTCTCTGCGACCCCATAGACGACAGCCCACCAGGCTCCCCGGTCCCTGGGATTCTCCAGGCAAGAACACTGGAGTGGGTTTCCATTTCCTTCTCCAATGCATGAAAGTGAAAAGTGAAAGTGAAGTCGCTCAGTCTTGTCCGACTCTTCGCGACCCCATGGACTGCAGCCCACCAGGCTCCTCCGTCCATGGGATTCTCCAGGCAAGCGTACTGGAGTGGGGTGCCACTGCCTTCTCCAAATTGAAAAATTATATCCCCACAAAAGCCTGAACACTAATATTTAGTTACTTTATTTATAATGGCTAGAAACTAGAAAGAGCCAAGAAGTCCTTTAATATGTGAAGATTGCTAAACTGTTACACAGTCATACAATGGAATGCTCTTTGGTGATAAAAACAAATATGGTATCAGTCCATGCAAAGACATAGATGAATACCAAACTTGTACTGCTAAGTGAAAGAAGCCAGTGTGAAATACTACATACTGCCTGATTATTTATATGAACTGTGGAAAAAAAAAAACCCAGACAGATGGCAGATGAGTGGTTGCCAGGAAAAAAAGTGGAAACAGTGACATTTTATTTTCTTGGGCTGCAAAATCACGGCAGACCGTGACTGCAGCCATGAAATTACAAGATGCTTGCTCTTTGGAGGAAAAGCCATGACAAACCCAGACAGCAAATTAAAAAGCATAGACATTACTTTGCTAACAAAGGTCCATATAGTCAAAGTTACGGTTTTTCCAGTAGTCATATAAGGATGTGAGAGTTGAACCATAAAGAAGGCTGAGCACCGAAGAACTGATCCTTTTGAATTGCGGTGCTGGAGAAGACTCCTGAGAGTCACTTGGACAGCAAGGAGATCAAAGCAGTCAATCCTAAAGGAAATCATCCCTGGATACTCATTAGAAGGACTGAAGTTGAAGCTGAATCTCGAATACTTTGGCCACCTGCTGTGAAGGACTGACTCATTGAAAAAGACCCTGATGCTGGGAAAGACTGAGGGCAGGAGGAGAAGGGGTGACAGAGGATGAGATGGTTGGATGGAATCACTGACTCAATGGACAGGAGTGTGAACAAACTGAGAGATAGTGAAAGCCTATCATGCTGCAGTTCATGGGGTCACAGAGTCTGACTTTACTTAGCAGCTGAATAATGCTGCTTTGGTGATAAAAAGAAATGAGCTGATAAAATTAAAAAGATACATAATCTGGAAATCTTCCATAGAAAAATGACATATTTCATATATGACAATAATTATTTTAATAACTACACATTTCCCATCAAAAATATGGAGGCCAAAGGACATAGAACAGCTTTTGTAAGATTCAGAAAAGAAAAGATTATCAATATGGGATTTTATAAACAGAAAAACTAATCTACATGAACGAGAATTAAATAAATATTCTCAAATAATGACAACTAAGAGAATTTGTTGTTACAGGACAATATCTAAAAGAAATCTAAACTAAGTTCTTCAGATGGAAATAAAATAACAGTAGGAAGAAATTTGGAACACCAGGAATAAAGAAAGAATAATATAAATGTTCTGTTTTGTAAGTAAATATAATAATCTATTTTTACTCTTGAAGACTTTGAAATATGCTTGACAGCTGACACACAATTCTAACATTGTCTGATGAGGTTTTCAATGTATGTAGATACCATAACTACAATATGAAAAAGTAAGAATAAAGATACATATATAAATTTTCTTCATTAAACTTGAATTATAAAAATAGACTGAAAAGTTAAATGTATATATTGTAATTTCCTGTGCAACTCCTTCCTCCCAATAGCATATAGTCAATAGCATATAGCAATGAATGGATAAGTAAAAATAGAATACTAAAACGAATCACAGAATCCAAAAAAGGCATGAAAGAAGTAACAAAGGAACAATACAACTAAGGAAATCAAACCAAAAAATGAATAATAAAATGGTAGGCGTATATCCGAACAAAATGATAATTTCATTAGATGTAAATTGTCTAAATGCACAAATTAAAAGGCAAGATTATGTTGTCATAATCATATATGTAGTTTGCAAAATCAAACAATGTAATCCATCATATTAATGGACTAAAGAAAAAGAAATACAACACAATACAATCCTATCAATACATGTAGACAAAAACTGAAATGTATTCAACACTCATTCATGAAAATAACAATAAACTAGGGAGAGAGGAAAACATCTTTAACCTTGTAAATGGTATATTAAAACATCACCAGTTAACATCATGATAACTGGTAAAAAGCTAAATTCCTACCACCTAGAATTGGGAGCAAGGCAAGGATGTAGTAAATAATATTACTCCATGTTTGATGTTTGATTGAAAACAGTTTTTAAGCACCACCCTTAACTTTTGCCCCACATTTGGTAAAGACAAGAAAGTTCAGGGAATGACCATCATGTAAAGCCTTGATCCACATGCAGGTACCCCTAGCCTGGTCCCCCTCACAACCACAATGAAAGCCAAGGTAGTCTCTTTCATTGCTCAAGGCATTTTGGGGCCAGGTTTGGAACCTTACTCTGCTTTCCCCCAGAGAGCTTCAGGTATGTGAGTAGTAAATGTTTTCATACTGCCTTGATGCATGTGTGGCATCATCGGTCTTGACAACAGAACCAAATTAGGGGTGGGGCAGTCCATTGAAATTCTGTGAGATGACTATAACAATTGCTTGTGTACAGAATCTCATGGAATCTACAACAAAGCTCATTGAACTAAGATGAATTTAGCAAGATTGCAGGATACAAGTTCAGTCATTTCAGAAAAATGAATTGAATTGCATTTTTATGTATAAGCAATAAACAAACAGGAACCAACATATTTTTAAAGGTATGTTTATTATAACTCCAAAAATAGGAGATGTGTAGATATAAAGCTAACAAAATGTGCACGGTATCTACATGCTGAAAAACCAAAGCCAACCAACCAAACAAAAATATGCCTCTGTGAAGAAGGCATAAACAAATGGAGAGACATAATATTTTCATGAATGGAAGACTCAGTACAGTTAAAATTTCAGTTCTCTCTAAATTTCTCTACAGATGTAAGACAATTACAATAAATAGACCAGAATTGTTGTAGATACAGAAAAAAACTGATTCTATGATTTAAACACAAAGTAAAAGGAATAAAATGCTTTAAACAATTTTGAAAAAGAAGAGCAAAGTTGAGGACTTACACTGTCCAATTTTAAGAATTACTATGAACTTAAAGTAATCAAGAAAATATGATATTGACAAAAGGATAAACACTTAGCTCAACAGAATAGAATCTACAAACAGATCCAGAAAATTGATTTTTAACAAAGGTGAAGAACTAATGGAAATTGTATAATATTTTACCAAATAATATTGGAACAACTCGACATATATATGCAAAACAATGGACCTCTGCCTAAACATCACACTTTATACAAGAATTAAGTAACTATGGAAGATAGACATAAATGTAAAATGTAAAACTATAAAATTTCCAGAAGAAAAAATAGAAAGCCATTGCGATCTGAGATTAGCAGAGTTCTTAGATAAGACAACAAAAACATGATACATAACTTTTAAAAATGGTCAACTGGACTACATTAAAATTTTTTCAAAAGTTTTCTTTGTAAAAGAGAATGAAAAGACAAGCTACAGATTGGAAGAAACTATTTGCATTTCACATAGCTGACAAAGGACTTATATTTAGTATATACATAAAGCACTCTTAAACACAACAGTAAGAAAGCAATCTAATTAAAAATATGGGGGGAAAGCTTCAAAAAACACTTCACTAAAGAGGATATACAGATGGCAAATAATTGCATAAAATATACTCAACATCATTAAGCATTAGGGAAATGCAAATTAAAATCATTTTGAGATACCATTCCACACCTATAAATTAGAAGAGCTAAAATTATAAAAAAGGAATAGTTATAATGAAAGCACCAAATGTGGGCAAGGGTACAAAGCAATTGAACCTCTCATTGCTGGTAGGAATGCAAAATGGTAGAGTCATTCTTGAAAAAAGTTTGGCATTTCTTATAAAGTTTTGTGTACACTTACCTTATAACCCAGTAATCCCACTCATGGGAATTTTCTCAGAAAAGTAAAAACTTGTGTTCCTACAAAAACTTGTACATGAATATGAAAGAAGCTCTATTCATAACCACTGAAACCTAAGCTAAAAAAAATCAAATTTCTTTCAGTGGGTGTATGAATAAGCAAATTGTGGCTTATCTATATAATGGATAATTATTCAGCAATAAAAAGGAGAAAGTTATTGATGAATACAAGAACTTGGAGGAATCTCAAAGGTGTTACACTGCTTGAAAGAAGTGAATTTCCAAAGGTTATATATTACTTGATTTCATCTATAAGATGTGCTCCTAAACTATTTCTAGGTTGTCTGGCTCCCCAAAGGCTTGAGTGGAGGAGAGAAGAAGAGGAAAATTTTTGGAGTCAAGAGAGTTGCTAAAAAATTTTTTTAACTGTATGTTTAATTTAAGAAAATAAAGCAAATCCTCTAGATTCAAGCTTCTAATTTCTTTGGAATAAAATTTTGATGAAAGATTTATTTCCTATATACTTCCTTTAACATACATCTAAGTCGCTGTCTTAATATTTTTAACCGCTATTAATTAGCTCATTCTGGATTAATCCATTGGTGATACAGTTGATCTCAGTCAAAGGCTTTATACACTGTTGGGGGAAATGCAGAATGTTGCAGCCACTATGTGGAAAACAATATAGAAGCTCCTTTAAAATAATTAAAAATAGAACTACTATATAATCCAGCAATCCTATCTCTGGGTATATACCCAAAAAATTGAAATCAGGATATTGAAAAATATCTGCACACCATGTTTATTGCAGCACTATTCACAAAGGTTAAGATATAAAAACAATCTAAATGTTCATCAACAGATGAATGGATAAAATGTGGTATACACATACAATGAAATATTACTCAAAGTTAAAAAGAAGGAAATCCTGCCAATTGCAACAACCTGGACAAATCTTGAGGACATTATGCTTCTGTGCTTTCCATGCCATTTGGGATGTCTTTTCCTTCACTTCTCTGATAGCATTTGCCAAATGCTGTGTATCCAACTGCCCAGCTGTCTAACAACAGCTGAACACCCCCCTCTGTTCTCCTTCCACATGCTGTAGGTCTCCCTGACCTATTTTTAAAAATGGCCTTGCATTTACTTAATTTAATGTCCATCTCCCCAGGAGGCATGAGAGAGAGGGCTAAATCTACAGGGCCTTGGCATGTAGCACTTATGCATAAAAGCATAGAGAGGGACTTCCCTGGTAGTCCTGATTTTGGATGCATGCAACAGTAAACGGCAGCTTGCAGCAAGCAGCAGTGAGTGGTAGCTGGAATCAAGGTCTTAGGTTCTTGGAGTGGTAGTCCTAACCACTGGACCGCAGGGGCCAGCAATTAAGGCCAAAGTCTGTAGTCCTTGCCTGCCTAGTGAAGAACAAATTCAGGCGAGGAGGCAGAAGGTGAAGAGTAAAGCAAAAATTTATTGAAAAGAACATGCAGAAAGGCACACAGGCGAACTCAGAGAGAGAGTCGCACCTTTGGGAAGTTTAAATTCTTCATAAGGACACAGTTTTCCAGATTCTTGTCTTCTCTCAAGCCAATCATCTTGCTGTCTCCCCACCTTGTTAATTTGTCTCAGGACTCTCCACTGGGGTGCGCACACACCTCTCGACCAAGATGGATCTTGAAGGCTTCTGTGAGGAACAAGACTCATTATGGCCTAGTATTATCACTGACTTTTGACCCCAAAGAGCCTTTCTGCAAATGTGTATTGTCTCCTTTGTCTTAAAAAGAAGCGAGGAGTGGAGATCCCTTAATCTTTTACTCAAACTGGGTTTTGTCTCTCTTTGTCCTTGACACGATTATCACCTTAAGATGTTTACAAGAGACAAAGACTGGTCATTTGCCTTGTTTCTGTTGTTACTTCCATTTTGGAATACTAACAGGAGGCTAGTTGTAAATTCTTCAACTGGAGTCCACTTATCTGTCTTAGGAAATGCAAATAGGAGGCTGGTTGTAAATGTCCAGCCTGGATCCCATCTATCTCCTACCTCAGCCCAGTGGCTGAGTCTTTGAGCTCCCAATGCAGGGGGCCTAGACTCAATCCCTGGTCAGGGAACTAGATCCCACATGCCACAACTAAGACCTGTTATGTCTAAGTAAATATTTAAAAATAAAACAAAAGTATAGAGAAGAAAACAGTACTGAAGAAGAAAAGACCAAAATGATATAGTTCCTCTTGTATATCATTCATATAGTCAGAAAAAAAAATGTGCAATACAAAACAAACTCTCGCGTTTAGAAAATATAAATTTAAGCCTCAAACTGAAGCAGATAAAAACCAAGAAGAATTTTTGGTGAAGGTTACTAACCTCTTGTTAGGTGGCCCTGAATTATTTAGGTTGTCCCAGTATAATCACATGAGCTTTTAAAAGCAGAGAGAAAAGACAGAAGAGGAAGTCAACGAGATTGGAAATATGTCAAGTACATGTGGAAAGAGAAGTAACTGAATTCTGTGTGTGTGTGTGTGTGTGTGTGTGCGCTCAGCTGTGTCCAACTCTTTGTGGCTCCAATTCTGACAACATCCTAAATCAGCTTGGTAGTAGATTCTTCACTCCAGAAAGGAACAACCTTGCCAACACTTTGCTTTGAACTTGTGACACCCTAAGCAGAGGACTGTGAAACCACACTGTGCTTGGACCTTTGACATACAGGAGAAACAGTGAGAAAACAAATAGTATTGTTTTAAGCTGCATTAAATTTGTGCTAATTTGTTATGTCAGCAATAAAAAACAAATACATTTCTTTCATTGCTAACCCAAAGTCTCTGTTGTGAGATATCACATTATGTTTCTCAGCCCTTTGGAGTAGTTGTAGGGATTTAAACGTACTAATATTTCTGAATGTGTACACACTGCCTGGCACATATTATTACTGTACATATGTTTGTTAAACAGATGAAGAAATGTGAAAATGTTGGCTTCTCCTTGTGTTCCCATATGTGTGCGTGCTCAGTCATTTCAGTTGTGTCTGACTCTTTGTAACCCTATGGACTGCCAGGCTCCTCTGTCCATGGGGTTCTCCAACCAAGAATACTGGAATGGGTTGCAATGCCTTCCTCCAGTGGATCTTCCCAACTCAGGGATCAAAACTGCATCTCCTGCCTTGTGGGTGGATTCGTTACTGCTCATCCACCAGGGAAGCTCTATACCTCCCTGCCTCAGCCCAGATCAACCACAGAGCCTGGCACACCTCATTTCTAGGCTTGACAAATAATACTCACCTTTCTCCTCCTCTCACTCCAAACTTCATCAGCTGCAGTTGGATTTGGGGTCAGGGAAGAAATGATTGCAGGTTCTTGCTTAAGTAGCATGTGCCCAGCACTACTTTAAGTATTTTTTAAAAGTATTTTGAAAAGTATTTAATATTTTCTGAAGAGTAGCTCTTTTAATCAACACAAAAGTAGGTAAGATATAATATCGTATTTGGGCTTCCCTGGTAGCTCACACAGTAAAGAATCTGCCTGCAATGCAGGAGACCCAGGTTCGATCCCTGGGTGAGGAAGATCCCCTGGCGAAGGGAATGGCAACCCACTCCAGTGTTCTTGTCTGGAGAACCCCATAGACAGAGGAGCCTGGTGGGGTAGCGTCCATGGGGTTGCAAAGAGTCAGACTAACAATACCATAGTTGTTCCACAAATGAGAAGTTAGGAAATGTGCCCAAATTCCTCAGACAGAAAGAGGCTGAGTTGTTGTGCAAGCCGACATCATCTTTTTCCAGAGCTGCTCATAATTAAGCCCTGCTCTAGAATCACACGCGCACACACACACACACACACACACACACACACAAACCCTCAATAATATTAATCTCTGAACCAGAAATCATTCTAAAAATCTACATTCCTTTTTCCTAACAACCTGAAAGACAGTCAGTTAGGACCAGAGATGGCAAATGGCTTTTCCAGTCACACAGCAGGCAGGTGGCAGAGGTAGGCACTGCACTGCTGTCCTACTTTCTACACCACAGTGCTTATGGATCCCCAGTTAAGGGGCCTGCTTTATAGACAGAAGTAGCATTTTACACTTCTTCTTACTCTGTACTCCCAGCATCATCAATATATATAGTCCTCAGATCTGTAACCATTGGGCTACTCAGCCAGTTTTGCTTCAATATTACTCCTATTCTGGCCATTGAGCCCACTGTGCTTCAGAAAGATGATTCCATTTTCAATACAACTGGAGTACATTCAGTTTAGCTGTATTTCACTATTTCTATTTCATAAGAGACTCTATAAATTGAATTCGAGTTGACATCTTTACCAGAATTGAAGAATTAATGTTGGGGGGAAGAATATGATAATAATGATCTTCAATGTTGCAGTTTAGATTGGTGATCACTATATTACATGTGATGTTCATTATGTTTATTGCTAAAAGAAACACCACCCTCCTAATTCTGTATGTGGAATAAGTGTTTAAATCTTTAAACAGCTGCACTGTAAAATTTTAGAGCCTTGCCTGAAGATAACTTAATTATGTGTGTGTGTTTGTCATCTAAGTGTCTGCACCAGTTCAGGAGGTTGTGTCTGCTGCAAGACCCTTGAATTAAGCTGGAAAACCCCATAGAAAGTTTGTTTGCATTGGAGAGATTCTTCATTACCTGGAGTTTGCTAAAGGGTTTTCCTGAAAATGATACAAAGACATGCCACAATATTTTGGAAAAGCGATCCAAATATTTATGCACAGTTCAGCTATGCCTTCCCCATCATATTTCCTCATTTTCAGCATGGCCCACATACTTGACCTGTTTGTCAGCTATAAAAATGCACTGCTCAAGTCTTCTGTTATAGGAAGGACCACTGACCAACAGTCTCAGCTACTGTCCTCAGAACACAATGCTGAGATTGCAGAGACTGCATCCAGCCATTGTCTGAGCACAGCAGGCTACTGGCACACATCCATTCCTGTGAGATACAGGACTCTTCTAACAGCTTTGGTGCAAGACTTCCCTTTAAGAAACTTTCTTCTAACTGAGTTTTGGTCCTGGCTTCTTCCTATACAATTCTCTTTCCTTCCTCTTCCATAACAGTAGTTAGAACTGTATCATGATTTGATCACTCTTTTTGACTCAATTAGATTTCATCAATAGTCACCAGAGCTTTTAGCTGTGAACTTTCAAGCTTTCAAAAAGAGGAATCTACAGTTAATATACGATATTTGTTTTTCTCTTTCTGACTTATGTTGCTCTGTATAACCATCCACCTCATCCTTTACCATCCATCGATTTCACTCATCCACCTCACTACAACTGACTCAAATTCATTCCTTTTTACGGTTGAGTAATATTCCATTGTGTATATGTACTACAATTTCTTTATCCATTCATCTGTAGATGGACACCTATGTATATGTATGGCTGATTCTTTTGTACGGCAGAAACCAACATAATACTGAAAGCAATTTTTCTTCGATTAAAAATAAATTTAAAAAATTAAAAAAATAAACTGTCCTCCCAATGGGAAAAAAAGAGTAATCTACAATTCTAAATGCATAATCTTTTGTCCTTAACTAACTTCCTTCTTACCTTTCTAGAGTATGACTTTGTTTTTATAGTACTTTATACATTCCAGTGTTACTATACTTCGTATTTACCATCTAGTATTATTCAGAATGGGCTTCCCTCGTAGCTCATCTGGTAAAGAATCTGCCCACAAAGCAGGAAACCTTGGTTCAATTCCTGGGTTGGGAAGATCCTCTGGAGAAAAGATAGGCTGCCCACTCCAGTACTCTTGGGCTTCCCTGGTGGCTCAGATGGTAAAGAATCCACCTGAAAAAGGGAGACCTGGGTTCAAACCCTGGGTTGGGAAGATCCCTTGGAGGAGGGCACGGCAACCCACTCCAGTATTCTTGCCTAGAGAATCTCCATGGACATAGGAACTTTGCTACAGTCCTTGGGATCACAAAGAGTCAGACACGACTGAGCAACTAAGCACAGCACCACAGCGTTATTCAGAATACATATGCTAAATTTCAAGGTCCACCTTTAGTCTAAATATACATTAAGTACATGGGCCACATCTTATGTGGATCTGTCTTTACACCTATAACTGTGCTGCAAGCACAAAAGACCCTCAATGACTTAATGTTTCCTAAATGAATAATGGATAAGTGACATCTGAAATGAGCATTTGAAACTCCAAAATCTTGATATTGGCTCCATTCATTTCTATATCTGTCACTTTCTCATGAACCATAGTATAAATAAAATCTGGAGATGCTTCCTTGAGTTGCCCCAAGATCCTACCTAAAATCATTAGAATTGCCATGAGAAAGGATGAAAACATTTTCCACTTTTCCTGAGGTAATTAAAAAAAATCTATTAATGCTTTTGTTTACCCCACAGGCAGTATTTACTCAGAGCCTTGAGAAAGATTCTAGACAGTTTGAATATTATACCTTCTGGTTTAGTGCTTTAAAATCTGTGTTTTAGAATTAGACTGTACTTTCTTAAAAAAAAAAAACAAAAAACAAGCTAATTTAAATAAAAATCTCTTATTTAAAAAAATTTGCATTTTTCTACAATAGATGCTGGCCACTTAAAAATATTAGCATTTGATTAGAAATACACACACAAAGTTTTGTGCTTCTTACATTTTTAGGAGAATAGGAAAAAAAAAAAACTATCCAGCTACTTTGAGAAATAGGAAATTGAACTTCAGAGATTCAAAGGAACTTTGTGACCTTTCTCTACACAGTGAGCAGTTGAAGCACCCAAGGATCTTGACTGGTGCAGGTTATTGAGTTGGGCAATGACCAGACCTGAGTCAGAATGCAGCTGCCATGGCTCCTGGTAATGTGTCTTTTCTATCCAAGTGCCCTGGACCCTGCAAGGAGATTATGGAAGGAGGTGAGGCTGTACAAGGCAGAGTGGAACTGCTTTCATCTGTTTTCTGTAAAATGCTTCCACATATGATCTCATCTGAAGAAAGGATTTTGAACCTAACAAGTTACACTTGACCCTTTAAAGCTATAATGCTTTCCAATTAAGGCAAAATTCAATTACTGGCATAGTATAGATAGAAAAGTACACATGGATTATCGCTCTAGAAAGGAGAATTTGTACAATTCCATGAATAACCCAGAAAACAAGGTCTGAATGCAAGTCTCTCAATGTAAGCAATGGATGATTTTGATCTTAGTGACATTTTTTTTTAATACTCAGTGTTAATTAGGTTATCGTGGATGGTGGACTATCTCTCAGCACAGATTCTGCCTAGAAAGAGAAACTGCTTGTTACTGACTTGAGGCCAAACTTTGCTCAGCCAGAAATATGTTTCCATTTTGTTAAGCACATGGAATATGTCCTATTTTACATTGTATTTACCATGATGGGTAAGGAGAATAAAAGAGAGAATTCAATAAATAACTAACTCTGCTACTTGGTCTGCTTAAACATTTAACTTCTTTAGATTTCCCTAAGAGGAGACTTCCAAGCTTTTCTTCTGGTTGATTCTATCTTTAATTTTTATTTTTTTCATAGAATGCATGGATGGGTGAATTCTCTTTTTTCTTTCCTGATCTTTAATTTCCTTGTTTGAACAGAGAAAGTTTATATTGTAATTGGATAAATGCATTCAAATTGACTTAAGTGGCTAGAACACATATAGAGAATAAAAAGATGCACATAGTGAAGAAAAATTGGGTGATGTAGATTTACACGTAAGTATATTTCCTGGTGGCTCAGGCAGTAAATAATCTGCCTGCAGTGTAGGAGACCTGGGTCAGTAAGATCGCCTGGAGAAGGGAGTGGCTGCCCTCTCCAGTATTCTTGCCTGGAGAATTCCATGGACAGAGGAGCCTAGCGGGCTATAGTCTGTGAGGTCACAAAGAGTCGGACACACTGAGAGACTAACACTTTCACTTTTCACTTCCACATATGCTTCGAGCAAATATTAACACTTCCAGAATCATAGCAGCTTTCCTAATTAATGCTTGTGGTTTTATAATCTATCACCTTTCATCTCCTTCTCTCATGGTTGATTAGAATTCTTCTGGAAAAAAAATCTTCACCCATTAAAAGACTTGTTATTTACAGGTATCTAACAGAACCCAGACATCTCAGTGGTAAAGAATTCACATGCCAAAGCAGGAGATGGGGGTTCAATCCTTGGGTTGGTAAGATCCCCTGGAGAAGGAAATGGCAACCTGCTCCAATATTCTTGCCTGGATAACCCCATGGACTTAGGATCCTGGTGGGCTACAGTTCATGGGGTAGCAAATAGACAGGACTGAGCACACACACAGTGCTCACACACAGGCAATAGAACCTTAAAGGACATCAGCAAAATAAACTAATTTGGTAATATGAGCTGCACATTCTCTAGAAAATTTGCCATATGCTGGGAACAGATTGCTTAGTCTAAGCAGGAGTCATTGCACAAATAAGGGATAAAGGTTGATATTAGAAACCAGACAAGGCTCTGATTTAGTGCCACTTTCCTGCAGCCATAATGGTCTAGTGATAGCATTTTCCCAATAGTCTGCAATGACCCCAGTGGGATCTTCCCCCTTAGGCTTATTCTATTTGCTGTTGGTAATGTACTGTGCTCTGAGTGTGCAATTCCTATGGGGAGAGTCAAATAGAACTGGGGAAATGCTCTTGGAAAAAGTCTGCTTGGGAAGAGCTGGGCTTGTGTTGATGTACAAGGCCAGCCCTCCATACTATTGCATGGGTTACTGTACCTGCTTCTCCCAGGGAAATTCCTGAAGAAAGATGGCTGGCAGAAGCAGGTTACAATGCCGTCCCAGTCTCCCCGGATGAGGTAAATCTTAAGATCAGCCAAGAGTCCCAGCATGTGATGCCAGAGAACCGAAAAAGAACTCTCAACAACTCCTTGTAAACCCTGCAGTAAGAGATGTCATCAAGCCTAGCATGATTCTGACAGCCCAAGGGACAATCCTTCTTAGTACCTGTCTGGTAAAGCTCAAGGCTTTCAAAAGAATTTACCTCTTTTTTTAGCCAACAACTGATGATAGACCCCAGAGTCTCTTTTTTTAGAGCATTTACTAAGAAAAATTTTCAATTATGAATCTTCCTCTGTTCCTTTGAGATATATTCTTAGGTATCTGCATCTCCTGGGGCTTCCCTGGTGGCTCAGTGGTACAGAATCCACCTGCCAATGCAGGAGACATGAGTTAGATCCCTGGGTCTGGAAGATCCCCTGCAGAAGGAAATGGCAACCCACTCCAGTATTCTTGCCTGGGAAATCCAACGGACAGAGGAGACTGTTGGGCTACGGTCCACGGGGTCACAAAAGAGTTGGATACAACTCAGTGACTAAACAACAACAACAATCTCCATATCCTATAAACCAGGAGAGTCTTTCTCAAGAACTTAAAAGTCATTCATTCAAAATGTAATCATCACGACAGATAGGGCCTTTGCCTCCCAGTCTCTGAGGGAAGATAGACTCCTAACTTTAGTAACTGGTAGCTAGCAGACACAACTGGCTTAATCATTTTACTGACCAACCTGACCTTCTTACCTACATTTTGTGATTTTTTTTTCTTACCTCACTGACTATACTTGAGTCCCTGCTTACTCCCCCTCCCACTCCCTCAATCTTCCTTTAAAATGCCCAGTTACCTCTAGACAAAGCTCTTCCCTCTACACTCAGTAGTTATTAAGTAAAATCTCACCCATGACCAGGGGAAGCCTGCGGATAATGACACCTCTTAGTCCCAGAATCAGTTGTAACATTTTAGAACATTATAGGTGTTCTAAGACTCAGCTCAGAACAAGGGAAAGTAGCAATGGTAATTTGATGGCTATCTCTGCAGTTCTCAAAGAAAAATAGCACTTCTGTCTCTTGAATTTAAAATACTCAAAATACACATCGACATGGAAATGTGAACCTGCTTCACCATTCTTGCCTGGAAAATTCCATGGAGAGAGGAACCTGGAGGGCCCCAGCCCATGGGGTCACAAAAAATCGGACACAACTGGTCGATTGAGCACAATGTAACCAAAAGTGAGATCTGGCTACTCACCACTCAAAAGCCAAAAATGAAACTACCTTGGTGGAAAGGAAAGTGTGCTTTATTTTGTATGCTGATCACTGGTGTGCGGAGGAGGGTGACACTTGTCCAAAGGCCAACACCCCTACTGACAACCAGTGGGCAGAACTTTTATAGACAAAGAGAGGGGAAATACATGCAGAAACAGCACAGTCAGCTCACAGTCATCTTGAAATAGATCATCTGTGGTCTGACCAGCGTCATCTTGATTGTTTCAAGTATAGTTAATCTTCAATTCCATGGTCAGTTTGTTTCCATTTCCTTAAGGTCATTTATCAGAATCGTGGCAGCTTATGTCATGGCTACAGTCTGGTCATCGTGTAGTTAAATTTCTTCTATCTGGTAGGGTTTCAGTGTCTACAAGGCAGCTCACAGGATATGGCTCAGAATACTATCTATAGCCTTTGAGAAGGAACTAAATGTCCTTGACTATGCTTAATGACTACATTATTGTTATTTGGTCTCCTTTGTTTTCCTTTATTTCTGCATTTTCTCACTTCTCTGATTAAACTTATTCTTTGGCTAAAGTTTCTCCACAGCCAAAAGGCAGGCAGAGGACATGGCGGGGCAAGGACTATAGGGTCCTTCTCTGTTTCAGAACTTCAAACTGACAAATTACTAAGTTACTGATTTTAGTGACGCAATTTTCTCTCCATGGCAGGAGCCATGTCTTCCTGACATTCCCAGGAGAATGTGGAACAGGAGCTAAATAGAAATGATCTAAATTGAATTTAAATCTTTATCTCACTAAAATATGCACGGCACTTGAAAATCATAAAACCAGAAAAGCAAGCATCTAAGGTTTTCTCAATGGCAATGAAGATTATCATATTCCATAGTTGAACTTTTTCTTGATTTTCCTTGGGGTAGAGGAATGTGAAGTCTTTCTTCAGCTTTACTTTTTATGCAGGAAGGCCAAGGGCATCCTGGGATATTAATCAAGTAGTGTTTTAATTTTGCCCATAAATTTAAGCTACATATGTGATGTCACAATACATAATTGCACAAATATGTTTGTGTTTATTTTATCAATGAGATCATTTTTCCAAATGGTGACATTACTTTTGTCTTCTTAAGTAGAAGGAAACAAATTCAGGAAAGTAAACTTACCGGCATGAAGTTGTTGAGCAGAAAGTTGAGTTCAGAGAGAGTGGCTAGGTGTCTGTGGGCTGTGAGCTGAAAGGGCACACCGATTCAGTACTTCACTGTGTGGTGTCAATTGTGTGTGTGTGTATGTGTGTGTATTCTCTGCCTTTCCTTTCCTTCTGTAATTGACATTATTTTTCCAAGGTTCTGTGCTGATGGGAGAATTTTAGGTGCTCTAACCAGAAAGAGAAAAGCCAACCAGCTGTGGATCACTACTGCAAATATTGCCCTTCAGAACAGATAGGTTGATGACTGACAGTCCGTGCCTGAATGTCAGTTGTGCAGTACATTCTGCCCAGCAACTGGGCTGTGCCATAGTCTGTGTAATGAAAGTTTTAGTTGCTTATATCTAGTCCAAAAGAGTACCATATATATTTTGCTTCACATGTTATCAACAAAGTATAGAAGGAAATTTTATTATTATTTAGTTGCTGTCAGTTTGACTCTTTGTGTCCCCATGGACAGTCATTCACCAGGCTCCTTTGTGCATGGGATTCTCCAGACAAAAATACTGGAGCGGGTTGCCAGTGGGTTGCCGTTTGCTTCTCCAGGGGATCTTCCTGACTCAGGCATTGAACCCACATCTCCTGCATTGGCAGGCAGATTCTTTACCACTAAGCCACCAGGAAAGCCCATAAAAGGAAATTTGGGGGAAACTTAAAATCAAAATAGAGTAAATAGGTATTTATGGAAGACACATTGGGTGCCTAGCACTGACCTATTCAGAAAAGAACAATACATATTCAAAAGCACAAGAATCAAGCCTGACTGCTCATAATGTTCAGGCATTATTGGTGAGATTAAAAAAACACAGAAATATTACTAAAAATAATGTAGGTATTACTTTTTTGGAAAGGTGAGAAAGGGCTGGATTCATTGTATGGAAGAGAAAGTGGAATAATCAATCGATGATGAATGAATACTCAGTTGCTTCGGACTCTGTGGCATGTTAAAGCACTTCAGTCATGTCCGACTCTATGCAACTGTATGGACTGTAGCCCAGCAGGCTCCTCTGTCCATGGGATTCTCCCAGCAAGAATAGTGGAGTGGGTTGTGGTGTCCTCCTCCAGGGGATCTTCCTGACCCAGGGATCAAACCCACGTCTCTCACATCTACTTGCATTATGAGGGGGGTTCTTTATCCACTAGCGCCACCTGGGAAGCCCCTGGGCCAGTTCAGACTAGAGGCACTAGTTCAGTTTCTGTAAGTGAAAAAATAGTCAGCCCTTGTGAACATAGAATGCCTCATTCCTCCTGCTCTACTCCTCTCCTGGCCAGGAATCTAGAAGCAGAAGGTGATACTGCTATTGAAGAGTGCTGGGAGACAGCTTCACAGAAAGGTGGGATTTAGGTAGAACCTGAAGAATGGGTAAAATTTAGATAATAAAAGAACCATCCCCTTGAGATACAAGTTATGATGTGAGCAAGGCTGAAGAGGGACACATTTTAAAGTAGAGTTGGTTGAGTTATTTGTAACAATAAAATCGATCAGGGCTAGTTTGTGGCATCCATTTGAATTTGGTGTTTTTCCTATGTATTATTCCTCCAGTTCTTGCTATACTCAGTATGTCTCAGATTCTGAATGGCCTCTGTTCTAAATTTGTAAATGTCCTTGTTAAAACAATTCCCCAGTTCAGCACCGATGGGTCCCTTTCCATCACTGTGGAATAAGCAGCATAATTAAGTGTCATTTAATATTAATGGACTTGAAGAAAAAGCAGGAAAGACAGATGGCATAGACATGGGAGTTTCTTGAAATATATATGTTTTGGGGAGACTTTTCAGTCTATCCATCTTTTTTCTTCCTAAATCACTAAACAAAAAGCCAGGTTGAATCAAAGCTACTTTATCTTTAAAACTCGTGGGTCAGCTGAAATGAAGCATGGAGAACTATGCAGTGAAGTGTGTGGACAAACATTTGACTGTCTGCAGGAGTTTGAGTAAACTCCGGGAGTTAGTGATGGACAGGGAGGCCTGGCATGCTGCAACCCATGGGGTCACAAAGAGCGGACACGACTGAGTGACTGAACTGAACTGAACTGAAGGAGATCCAGGCTGCTATTAAAGATATGGCCACTTGAGCTTATGTCAATGGCCCTAGAAAATATAAGGAGAGAGGCCTAACAATGAAAAAGCAAATCAGCTATAGGCATGTGGGATATAGTCATGTATATCATTTTTATATCTAATCAATGAGGTCGTTTTAAAATAATTTTACTTATTTATTTTTTTTGTGGCTGGGCTGGGTCTTTGTTGCTGTGTGGGCTTTTGTCTAATTGTGGTAAGTGGGGCCCACCCTCTGTTGCAGTGCTCTGGCTTCTCATTGTGGTGGCTTCTCTGGTTTCAGAGCACATAGTTGCAGCAGGGGGGCTCAGTAGTTGCGGTTCCCAGGCTCTAGAGCACAGGCACGTAGTTGTGGTGCACAGGCTTAGCTGCTCTGTGGCATGTGGGATCGTCCCAGATCAGGGATAGAATGTGTGTCTCCTGCATTGGCAGGCAGATTCTTCACCACTCAGCCACAAGGGAAGCCCACATGTGGAGTTTTAAGAATGATCCTTACCTGTGCTCTACCCCGAAGATTCTGTGTATTCATCTTGGTGGAGACATCAACATTTTTTTTTTTTAGTTGGAGGATAATTGCTTTACAATATTGTGATGGCTTCTGCAATATATCAATATGAATCAGCCATAGGTTTACATATGTCCTCTCCCTCTAGAACCTCCCTCCCATGTCCCATCCCATTCCACCCCCTAGGATGAGGTCTCTCAAAAACGTTTTTCCATTGAAGATATGACTTTTCAGTGATACAAAAATAGTTAAGAAAAACACCTTCCCTTGATCCTGAGCTGCCAGGGTTACAAAATTTAAAGATTCTCTGCCCAATTACTACAGATATAGATACACAGTAGCCCAGCATGGTATATGAGAAGAGCTGGCCATGCCCATTTTAATGTCACAATCTGGGTTCTACTTCTCCAATGCATAGGAAGTAAGAATTTTATAACACCATTTTTCTTTCTGCCCAGCACAGTTGATGCCTTGGATTCCTGGAATGAACCTGCCCACAGGAACTGCACCAGCTTATGTCATGTGAAGCACTCTTGGCAGAACTGAGTTCTACATTTTAGTACCCTTAAGATCTGAGTGAATGAGCTGAGATAGATGCTCCTCAGAGCACTCTTGGTCCTTCATTTCTTCCCAGCAACGCACCCACAGTAGTGAGTGAAAATCGCTCAGTCATGTTCAACTCTTTGCGACCCCATGGACTATACAACCCATGGAATTCTCCAGACCAGAATACTGGAGGGGGTAGCTGCTCCCTTTTCCAGGGGATCTTCCCAAAGCAGAGATCAAACCCAGGTCTCCCGCTTTGCAGGTGGATTCTTTACCAGCAGAGCTACCAGGGAAGCCCTACCAGTGGTAGACTGGAGCATTTGTTCACTTCCTACATTGATAGGGTTTCATGGAAGCTATTCAAGGCTAGGAGCTTCCAGATGCAAAATTGGAGCCTCCCTCCCGCAACACACATCTTCCCCTCATACCTACCAAAAACTTTTCACCTGAGCTCTTTAGGGGGAAAAAAAAAAAAAAAAAACAGATGAGGAATTTCTTACAGGCATAAGCCCTAATGGTTGCAGTTCTGCATATGACAGGCTCTGTTCAACACAATGGCAATGACTTCTCTATTACGTATGGTTCAACCCTTCCTCTTATGGCTCTGTCTCTAAACTCATGGACTTTATTGCCCTGTAGCTTTTTTGTAGTCTGTGGACTCTTGGACAATTCATTTGACTTAATTTTTGCTGGTTATTCAAGATATATTTATCTTCAGGAAACTGTAATAGAAAAGACACTGAGGAAAGTAGAGCTTATCATAGTTGATGAGAAAATTATTATCATATCCTGCTATCTAAGGAAGTGTAGAGTATTTGTTTTTGTCTTAAAGTGAATTTGAGCATTGGGGGGCTTGTTTCTGAATTGTTTTCTAATAACAGAGCAGAATTTCTGTAATGATCTACTGTTTCTCTTTCAGCTATGTAAATGGCTTTATTGAAATTATCATACCAAGTGCAAACATTATGCAGAGGATATTAAGGCTTCTCTCAACCCCTTGATGGTCTAGAGCTTCCTTGAGTGAGACTGACTGTAGTGCATTTTAAGAAGCCCTATAACAGAATGACTGGAATTAAAAAAAATTTTGTTTCAAGAAAAACTATTTATAATGAGGATACTGCTGAACTGGAACCAAGCTGGGAGGGTGGATGACATTAAAGCAACTTTACTTTAGTTTTTTTTGTTTTTTATTTGTCTGTTTTATAGTAATATTTATTTTTTATTGGGATATAGTTGCTTTACAATGTTGTGTTAGCTTCTTCTGTACAACAAAGTGAATCAGCTATATGTGTATATATATATATTTCCCTCCTTCTTACATCTCTCTCCCTCCTACCCTATCCCACCCATCTAGGCCACACAGAGCACTGAGCTGAGCTCCCTATGCTATATACAGCAGGTTCCCACTAGCTATCTATTGTATAGATGGCAATGTATTTATAGTAATCCCAATTTCCCAGTTCATCCCATCCCACCACCCCTGAATCCACATGTCCATTCTCTATATCTGTGTCTCTACATTTAAAAAATTTTTAATTTCGCTCATTCCTTTATCAATGCTCTCTTTCTTTATTTAGATTCACACTTGTACGTTCTATTATTTCCTTCTTTCTAAAGAATTTCTTTTAACATCTCTTATAAGGCAAGTCTTTTGGGCAACAAAGTTCCTCAATTTTTGTTTGTTTGAGGAAATATTTCTCTTTCAGTTTTGAAGAATAACTTCCCAGGGTACAGAATTCTAGCTTGATGTTTTGTTTCTGTTTTCTCTCAACACTTTAAATATTTCACTTCCTCTCTTCTTGCTTGCATGCTCTCTGAGAAGCTGGTTGTAATTGTTCCTTTAGAGGTAAGGTGTTTTCTTTCTCTAGCTTCTTCAGGATATTTTTTCTTTGTCTTTGATTTTCTCTAATGGAAAATGATATATGCTGGTGTAGAGTTGGACTATAAAGAAAGCTGAGCGCCGAAGAACTGATGCTTTTGAACTGTGGTATTGGAGAAGACTTGAGAGTCCCTTGGACTGCAAGGAGATCCAGCCAGTCCATCCTAAAGGAGATCAGTCCTGGGTGTTCATTGGAAGGACTGATGTTGAAGCTGAAACTCTAACACTTTGGCCACCTGATGTGAAGAGCTGACTCATTTGAAAAGACCCTGATGCTTGGAAAGATTGAGGGCAGGAGAAGGGGACAACAGAGGATGAGATGGTTGGATGGCATCATCGACGCGCTGGACATGGGTTTTGGTGGACTCTGGGAGTTGGTGATGGACAGGGAGGCCTGGCATGCTGCGGTTCATGGGGTCGCAAAGAGTCGGACACGACTGAGTGACTGAACTGAACTGAGGACTTTTTGACATTTATCATGCTTACTGTTCTCTGAGCTTCTTAGATCTGTGGTTTGGTATCTGACATTAATTTGGAAAAATTCTTAGTCTCTACTGTTTCAAATTCTTCTTTCATTCTTTTCTTTCTTCTCATTTTGGTTTTCTCATTACATGTATGTTACACCTTTTGCAATTGTCCCAAAGTCCTTGGATATTTTGTCCTGCATTTTCCATCTTTGTTCTCTTTGCTTTTCATTTTGTGTGGCTTTTATTGAGAAACCTTCTAACTCAGACATTCTTTCATCAGCCATGTCCAATTTGCTAATAAACCCATTGCAAATGAGATACATTTTTACCTCTACCTTCTTAGAGTTTTCAGCTGGGCCTGAGGATTAAGCTTACATAAAACAAATTAATAGGAGAAAAAAATACAAATTTGTACATTTTACATGACATGAGAGCCCTCATAAGAAAAGGAAGGCCCCAAAAATGACATAACCTTGTGCTTTTATATTACGTTGAACAAAGAGAGGTAAGTGTGAAAAAAATACATTATACCAGGAAGCTAAAGGAATACAAGAATTTTTTTTCAAGGTCTGTTTATATAAAATTCTCTAGGTCTCAACTTATTGTTTATGATGATTAGAATATTACTTTCCTTATGGTATATGGAGGTCATCTGTCACATGAGAATTTTATCTTTAAGAAAAAGAAGAATGGTTAGAGTGTTTTTCTTGCATTTGTTGTTTTTCAAGTACCTTTAACTCAAAATGATCCTTATGTCAAAGTGGCATATTTTAGGGTGGTGTGTTTGGCTACTATTCACAATCAAAGTCATTCTTCATTTCTGTTACAGTATTTTTTTATTTCAACATTAAAAAATTTTTTCTTAGGTTTTATTTTATTTATTTTTCTTAGGTTCTATTTCTCTGCTGCATTTCAAAATTATTTCTTTCCCCTTACCCCTGCCAGCAGCAGGAGGGGATTTTTCTCTATTACTTGCTGTGGGAACCTGATAGAGCAGCTAGAGGTAAATCTCACAGTAGGGCAGGGCTTTTTCTGAAGGAGTGGATTACCACCTCCTTTTTATACATTTCTGGTCCTTAATGTCTGGTGCTAGTCACCAGCACCAGTAAGTGTGTCACTTAGTATGCTGCTGCTGCTAAGTCGCTTCAGTCGTGTCCGACTCTGTGCGACCCCATAGACGGCAGCCCACCAGGCTCCGCCGTCCCTGGGATTCTCCAGGCAAGAACACTGGAGTGGGTTGCCATTTCCTTCTCCAGTGCATGAAAGGGAAAAGTGAAAGTGAAGTCTCTTAGTCGTGTCCGACTCTTAGCGACCCCATGGACTGCAGCCTACCTGGCTCCTCCATCCATGGGATTTTCCAGGCAAGAGTACTGGAGTGGGGTGCCATTGCCTTCTCCATTTAGTATGCTAATATAGTATAAATCAGTGTATGAGACTCAGGGTCTGTTTGAGGTCAGATTCATTGTCATCTGGTCCCAATAGATTCCTTCTGATTTTTTGTTTGCTTTCTTTCTTATATGTGGACCCTTTAATTTAAAGATTTTTGTTAACTCCTGATAAAGGTGAGGGTTGGAGGTTTGTGAGCAAGGACACCCCTTTGTTGTCGGGTTTTGAGCAAAGATCTGGAGCAGCTCTGGCAATACCTTGTCCAGTGGATCCAAGAAAAGTTGTTGATTTTTCAGTCTGTTCAACTTTTTACTTGTTAGGATGGAGTGGTGACTTCTGAGATCCTTAGATGTAGAACTGGAAACCAAAAAATATTTTTTAATATAAATGATTATTTATCTTATGTAGTATTAATAAAGATTTAAGAAGACCGAAAAGCTAATGAGGCCCTGTGTAAATTATTTTTACAGACATCTCAGGCAAGACAATGACTTCTAAAACATTATACACTACCTATATGGTTGAAAACATTCTGCTGCTTTAAAAAAATAGAAAAGAAGTTCTCATATTCATTCATGAATATGGTATCTACGGGGATTATTAGAGTTAGCAAAAGACAATAGATATATCCAGCTCACATGCTATTCATATGTTTGTCATGCAGAATATTGGGTTAGAAATGTATAAAAAACTGTGCAAAATAGGTTAAATATTTCTACAACAATGCTGCTTCTGTCAGTATCTCCTTATATTTTAATATCTTTTAAATTCATTTAGTTGGATTATATATTAGTCTACAAGTAGCATTTTATGATTTAAACCTTCTTTTTCCATTGTTTATTCTCTCAGTAGGAAGCTATATATTTAGTTCATCATTTGATGATGGCTTTGATTCCGTTGTCATCCCTGAGTTCTTTTATCTTTTCTTGCTTGTAGACTTTCATATCACTTTATTCTACATAGTACTCTTAAAAACCAAATAGAATATCATTTTGCTTTAACAGTCAATCAGAAAATAGTTGTCTTTAAATAGTTTTGTTTAAATAGTTTATCTTTTTGGTAGATAGCAGGTTTAATGGGCAAGGAAATTTACATACAAGGGCTGTCTTGGGCAGCCTCAAGATGAATAGGTCTCCATAACCATCTGCTACAATCTCTTTCTTTTTTTATTGAATGAAAAATTCTTTAAATTTTATGGTGCTTTACAGTTTTTAACAGTTTCACACACAATTCCATATAACCCCATAATAATCCTTTTTTTTCCCCCTGCCTCTACATTGTTCTTCCCTCTCTACATTGCTCAATCCCTCTCCTCACTGCTAACCACTAGTTTGTTCTCTATATCTGTGTCTGCTTCTTTTTTATTTTATTCACTAGTTTGGTGCATTTTATAGATTCCACATATAACTGACATCATACAGTATCTGCCTTTCTCTGACTTATTTCACTTAGCACAGTGCCTTCCAAGTTCATCCATGTTGCTGAAAATGGCAATATTTTACTCTTTCTGTGGCTGAGTAGTGTTCCATTGTATGTATATGCTGCATCTTATTTATCCATTCTTCTGTTGATCGATACTTAAGTTGCTCCTATACTTGGAAGTTGTAAATAATGCTGCAATGAAAACTGTGGTGCATGCATCTTTTTGAATTAAAATTTTTGGGTTTGGGGGATATATACCCAGAAGTGGAACTGCTGAGTCATAGCAAGTTACAAAATATGCTAATATTCTTACTGCATCACTATTTTAACTGAGATATGTAAAGACAATGAAGAATACCAACAAAAGGTCTATTATTAAGCAATTTGTTCTTAAACTTGGCTACATGTTGCAATAATCTGGAAAGCTTAAAAGGAATAGTGATATTTGATTGTCACCTCCAGAAATTCTGATGTAAATAGCTAGAAGTGCCTTTCCATACAATTCTAATGTGCAGCATTTGTATTTTTAAAACTGTGTTCCTTTTTTCCTACCCCAAATCAGAAAAAGATTGATATTAGCCCTGCAGATTTAGATATGATACATTTCACTAGGCACATTATAAAACCAGTAATACAAATGCCAGATGATTTTTTAGTTCTAATGGAGATTCAAGAGATATCAAATCCCTCTCCATCCCTCTTTTCCCCATAGTGCTTCTGAGTTCAGAGAATTCCGAAATCACTGAGCTCGTAAACGAATAAAGATTTCAGACTCTCTTGAAGTGACCAAATTTCATCTGTCAACCAAAGTTGAAGTTATCAAGTTTCATATGTAAATTTAAATGTCAGCTAAATATATGGCTCTGCTAGTTACATGCTGTTCCCTTTATCTTGTGATGCAGATCTGCAGAATTTGAATCATGTCAGAGTTACACCTACTTCACTCTAAAATCTGAGTTGACATGACAGGGACCTTTGATCTTGTAATCAATCACCTGTCAGAAAATGAAGATAAAGGATTCATTCTTAGGGAAAATGAAGTGAAAGTGTTAGTCACTCAGTCATGTCCAACTCTTTGTGACCCAAAGGATGGTAGCTCTCCAGGCTCCTCTGTCCATGGGATTTCCCAAGCAAGAATACTGGAATGGGTAGCCATTCCCATCTCTAGGGGATCTTCCAGACAGAGGGATCAAACCAGGGCCTCCTGCATTTTATGCAGATTTTTTATCACCTGAGCCATCAGGGAAGCCCAGTTCTTAGGGAGCAGCTCCAATTTCAAGGATGATCACATTTACCATTTTCAAATAATCGCAGAAGTCTTGAGAATCAATCAATCAATAAAAAGTGTTTATCTGGTACTGACTTGTATATAGTACTCTAGAGAAACAGTAAGGAAATTAGAAATATAAATAAGAGTCCTGAAGGGTTCTCTGGTCAACTTTGTAATCTATGAATATAATAAAAGACAGCTAACAGTACTGTGTTACTGATGTACCAAATGAGTTATAAAGACAATAAATCCTATGTGTTAATTTCTTTTTTGTAGTAGGCTGCTTTGGTAAGAAAAGTTTTGCAGAGGCTTTATACTGGGAATACATAAAACTTTAAAAATACCCTGTTATCAAGAATTATGGTTCAAGGTTTTCTCCTCTGAATAATTGTCCAAACCCAGCTGCCCATCAGAGCAGGACTAAAGACACATTGCTTGACTTCAGTGGATCAGTCAATCTTTTCAGGAAAAAAGAATTCCTAGAACCAGGTTAAAAATAAAACATAAATGAGCAAACATAATGATCTGAGCAATTGATGTTGCGAGTGTAAGTCAAATGATGTATATTTTAGCATCTTCTGATAAAAGCAAAATAATCTTAAGGTGATACACAGTTTCATTAAACCTACAAAAATAAATATTAGATTTTTAAACAGCAGAATGCATTTTAGGTCTTCAGACATTCCCTTAACTTCTTATTCTTCAAAACCATCTGTGCAAATAATGAGACAATAAAAATTGTGTGATGGCTTCTCTGCATGCCATAAACAAACAGCACAAAGGTTAGCAAGGTAGTCTTTAAACTCAAGGTTGTTGTAACCTATGCTGAGGATAGAAACTGCTACCAAGTCTACATGTTTGAGAGGGCTCTTATGAGCTTGGAACATAATACTAGGGAAATGCAGGAGATTTCTACAGTATGCTGAGAATATAGTCAGAGAAGTTTCCATATGGGAGATGAGATGGTGCCTGGATAAAACTGAGGGTTTGTAACAAAAAGGCTTTTCCCAGAAAGACAAATTGAAGCTGAGGCATTGCCAGGAAACACAAGCAATAGGATGAAGGCTTGAAGTACAGTATTTTCTGTGGCTTGGCCAGTCTAAAAAGTAAAGCAGTTGTGAGTCATGAAGCTCCAGGAAGGATATCACAGATTTGCAGAACCCAAGGAAAGCTTGATTCACTTTTCCTCTACAAACTAGAAATAATTTTGCCAAGTCTGCTAAATATGCAAAATAAAAATTTTAAAACACATAGCAGTCTATAAAGTGAAATAGAAAAAGACAATTAAGCTTTATCTGAGTTTTTTCATTAACATTTTTTACAACTTTAATGAGAAATAATTGGCATTTCACACAATTCCACTGATAAGTGCACAATTATTAATAAATTTTAGTGAATTTACAGAGATGTACAACCATAACAGGGCTTCCCAAGTGGTGCTAGTGGTAAAGAACCTGCCTGCAAATTAGGGAGACATAAGAGACACGAGTTCGATCCCTGGGTTGGTATGATGTTCTGGAGGAGGGCATGTCAATCCACTCCAAAATTCTTGCCTGGAGAATCCCACGGATGGAGGAGTCTGGCAGACTACCATCCATAGAGTCACACAGAGTTGGACACAACTGAAGTAACTTAGCATGCACACACAACCATAGCAATTCAGTAATAGGACACTTCCTCCACTTCAAAAAATTCCTTGGTGCTTGTTGACAGTTATCTCTTGGTCCTACCCTCAGTCCTAGGCTGCAGACGATCTTTCTGCATCTAAAGGTTGCCTTTTATAGACATTTTATATAAATAAAATCTTATAATATCACCTTTTGTTTCTGACATCTTTCACTCTGCATAATGTTTTTAAGGTTTATCCAAGTTGCAGCAGGTTTCAGTAGTCCTTTCCTTTTAATGACAGAATAGTATTTAATTTTATGCATATACCACATTTTTTAATCTATTCATTATCTGACAGGTTTTCATACTGTTTCCAAATTTTAGATATTATGCATACTGTTGCTGTGAATACTCATATACGTGTCCTTGTGTAAATATATGCCTGTATTTCCTGGGGGATAAATAACCATTAGCGGGACACTGAATAATCAAGGATTGTTTACTTCTAAGAAACTGTTTACAGAATGACTATATTATTTAAAATTTTCATCAGTAATGAATAAAGGTTCCACATCACTGTGAACCCTTGATATTCTTGGTCATTTTGCTTTGAATGTTAAGTGGTATCTCACTGTGGGTTTTTTTGATTGTTTTTAAAACTTTATCTATTTTTAATACATTGTGGTTTTCATTTGCATTTCCCTAATGAGGAATAAGGACTTCACAGGTGGCTCAGCAATAAAGAATATGTCTGCAACGCAGGAGACCCGGACATGGCACCCACTCTAGTACTCTTGCCTAGAGAATTCCATGGACAGAGGGGCCTGGCAGTTTGCAGTCCACAGGATCACACAAAGTCGGACATGATTGAAGTGACTAAGCAGCAGCAGCAATGAGGAATAATGACTTCCCAGGTGCATCAGTGAAAAAGAATCCACCTGCCAATGCAGGAGATGCAGGTTCCATCCCTGGGTCAAGAAGATCCCCTGGAGAAGGAAATGGCAACATGCTCCAGTATACTTGCCTTGGAAATCCCATGGACAGAGGAATCTAGAGGGCTACAGTCCATGGAGTCCCAAAAGAGTCAGACACAACTTAACGACTAAACAACAAGAAATATTGTTCAACATCATTCTATGTACTTATTAGTTATATGTATCTTCTTTGGTGAAATATTTTTGAACCATTTGACTCTTTACTTAATTGTATTATTTGTTTTGTTTTTTTTTTATTACTGACTTTCAAGTGTGCTTTATATATCCAGGGTTGTTGTCGCTGTTGTTGTTCAGTTGCCAAGTTGTGTCCGACTCCTGGCAACCCCATGGATGGCAGCAGGCCAGGTTTCCCTGTCCCTCACCAACTCTTGGAGTTTGCCCAAGTTCATGTCCATTGAAATGGTAATGCTACATTCAGGGTATTAATTATTTTTCATTCATAATATTGTACAGGAGGCAGTGACCAAAACCATCACAAAGAAAAAGAAATGCGAGAAGGCAAAATGGATGTCTGAGGAGGCTTTACAAATAACTGAGTAAAGAGAAGCATAAGGCAAGGGGAAAGAAGTGAAAGGGAAAGATATACCCAACAGAATGTAGATGTTCAGAGAATAGCAAGAGGCATGAGGCCTTCTTAAGTGAACAATGCAAAGAAATAGAGGAAAACAATAGAATGGGAAAGACTAGAGATCTCTTCAAGAAAATTGGAGATATCAAGGGAATAGTTCATGCAAGAATGGGCACAAAAAGGACAGAAACTGTAACGACCTAACTGAGGCAGAAGAGATAAAGAAGCAGTGGCAAGAATATACAGAAAGAACTATAGTTAAAAAGTCTTAATGACCAGGATAACCTCTATGGTGTGATCACTCACCTATAGCCAGACATCCTGAAGTGGGCCTTAGGAAGCAATACTATAAACAAAGCTAGTGGCACTGATGGAATTCCAGCTGAGCTATTTCAAATCCTAAAAGATGATACTGTGAAAATACTGCACTTAATATGTCAGCAAATTTGGAAAACTCAGCAGTGGCCACAGGACTGGAAAAGGTCAGTTTTCACTCCAATCCCAAAGAAGAGCAACACCAAAGAATGTTCAAACTACCTTACAATTGTGCTCATTTCACATGCTAACAAAGTTTTGCTCGAAATCCTTCAAGCGAGACTTCAGCAGTTCTCAGTGAACTGAGAAATTTCAGTTATGCAAGCTAGGTTTAGAAAAGACAAAGAAGCCAGAGATCAAATTGCCAACATTTGTTGGATCATAGAGAAAGCAAGGGAATTCCAGAAAAACATCTACTTCTGCTTCATTGACTATGCTAGAGCTTTTGACTGTGTGGATCACAATAAACTATGGAAAATTCTTAAAGAGATGGGAATACCAGACCTCCTTACCTGTCTTCTGAGAAACCTGTATGTGGATCAAGAAGCAGCAGTTAGAACTGGACACAGAACAATGGACTGGTTCCAAATTGGGAAAGGAGTGTGTCAAGGCTGTATACTGTCACTCTGCTCATTTAACTTATATGTAGAGTACATCATGTGAAATGTAAGACTGAATGAATCAGAAGCTGGAATCTAGACTGCCGGGAGAAATATCAACTACCTCAGATATGCAGATGACACCACTCTAATGGCAGGAAGTGAAGAGGAACTAAAGAACCTCTTGCATACAGGGTTATCTTTACCGACTTACTAAATACCATATGTATGTGTTAGTATACTGTATTGGTGTTTTTCTTTCTGTCTTATGCAAGACATCAAAAGAGACACAGATAAATAGAACAGTATTATGGACTCTATGGGAGAGGGCGAGGGCGGGAGGATATGGGAGAATGGCACTGAAGCATGTAAATGATCATATGTGAAACGAATGGCCAGTCCAGGTTCGATGCATGATACAGGGTGCTCGGGGCTGATGCACCAGGATGACACAGAGGGATGGGATGGGGACAGAGGTGGAGGGGGGTTCTGGAAGGGAAAACATGTACACCCATGGCAGATTCATGTCAATGTATGGCAAAACCAATACAATATTGTAAAGTTAAAAAATAAATAAATAAACTAATTAAAAATAAAGAAAGAAAGAAAGAAATTCTTGATGAGGGTGAAAGAGGAGAATGAAAAAGCCCGGTTGAAACTCAACATTAAAAATAAAATAAAAAACTGAGGTCATTGGAAAAGACCTTGATGCTTGGAAAGATTGAAGGTAAAAGGAGCAGTGAGGGGCAGAGGATGGACATGAATTTAAGCAAACTCTGGGAGACAGTGAAGGACAGCCTGGCGTGCTGCTGTCCTTGTGATCTCAAAGAGTCTTACACAATTTAGCGACTGAACAACAGCAACAACAATTCCTTTTTGAATAAATTATGTATACAATATCCTCACTCTATCTTCAACTTATATTCCCATGTTCTTAATGACTCTTATGAATTACACAGTTTTAAATTTTGAAGTCCGGTTTATCAAGGTTATCTTATATGGTTTCATTTTTTGTTGTATATAAGAAATCTTTGCCTAACTCAAGATCACAAAAACTCTCTTTTTTTTCTTCCTAGAAGTTTTATAGTTTGGCACTTATATTTACGTCTACAAGGCATTTCCAGTTAATGTTTATATACGGTCTAAGATAAGAGCCTGCCTTTCTATTTTTTAATGTGTGAATATCCAATTGCTCCAGCATCACTTGTTGATAACACTATTCTTTCCTCCACTGAATCATTTTTGCATCATCGTCAAAAATCAATTTCCATGAATGGAAAGATTTATTTCTTGACCTTTGATTCTGATTCATCAGTATCTTGATAACTGTGCCATTTGAATAAGTTTTAAATTCAAGTAATATACATTCTCCAAATTTGTTCTTTTTCAAAATGGGTTTTGCTATTTTAGGTTCTTTGCATTTGTAGATAAATTTTAGGACAACCATGTACATTTTTACAATAGACCAGTTGAGGTTTTGACAGAGATTACATTGAATTTATAGATTCATTTAGAGGGTATTATCATGCTGACAATATTGAAACTCCCAATTAGTGAGAATGAAATGTCTATTCATTTATTTACATCTTCTTTAATATTTACAAACAGCATTTTTCAGTTTTAAATATGCACATTTTATTCATTTTGTTATTTGTATTGCTAATTATGTCATTCTATTTGAAGCTATTGTGAGTCAAATTACTTTTAAGATTTTATACTTGAATTGTTTGCTGCTAGTACTTAAGAATACAATTTATTTTTGTATATTGATTTTGTTTTGTGACCTTGATAATTTCGTTTATTAGTTTTAGAGTGTTTTTGTGAATTCCCTGGGATTTTCTATTTACAGAGTTATGCAATCCAAATTAAAGGCAATTTTATTTTTTCCTTTCCACTTTATGTACTTTAAATCCATTCTTACTTTTATATCCCTTTAGTATATTAGTTAGAATCTCTAGTACAATATTAAATAGAAATAGCAAAAAGAGTCATTCTTGCTTTGTGCCCAATCTTAAGACAAATCATTCATTATTTCACAACTAAGTATAATTTTAGTGTAGGTTTTTGTAGATTTTTTAAATCAAGTTGACTTTTTTCCCTTCTCATTCCTAATTTTCTGCAAGTTGTTTATTTACTTTTTAATTTGAATTGGGTTCTGGGGATTGTCAAGTTTTTTTCTACTTCTATTGTAATAATGTAATATTTTCTTTTCTTCTATTATCATAGTATATTACACTAATGGATTTTCAGGTTTAAACAACCTCTGAATACAAGTGGATAAATTACACTAGATCATGGTATACAGTCATTTTTAAATGAACAAAGATTTATTAATATTTCACTGAGAATTCTTGTATTTGTGATAAATATTGGTCTGTAGCTTTTGTTGCTGCTTTCCTGTGATAACTTTGCCTGTCTTTGCTAACAGAGTAATTCTGGCTTAATAAAACGATTTGGGGAGCATTTCTTCTTTCTGTGTGTTTTTAGAGTTTGTAAAGAATTGAAATTATTTCTTCTCTAAGTATTTGTAGAATTTCCTAGTAAAACTCTGATGGCTTAGACTTATCTTTGTGGGAAGATTTTTAATTATCAATTCATTATCTTTAACTGCTATGGCACTCTTGAGAAATTCTTAATGGCATGGTTGACTTTAAAGATTCCATTTGCTATTTTCTTTATGTCTCCTATTGTTTTTCTTCCTTCATTCCTCTCTAATTACCTTCTTTATTGTGAATAAATACTTTTAGTCTACTATTTCAATTCCATTCTTGAATGTTTTACTATATATTTATTTTCTTAAAGTTACTCTAAACATTACAAAGAGTTTCTTAAGTTGACTCATTAGCATGCATCTGAGAATCACGCTCTAATTTTAGGTTAGATTTCTCAGCTTCCTCCATGTTGGGTGTCCCAGAGGGCTATGAAACAATCATTTCCAAAACAAAAATTGTACCTAATCTGAACTTTTGGTAACTCTCACCAGCTTCATAACTGACTCTCTATGCATATCTCAGGTACTGGATATTCCCTGATTTTTGACAAGTAGATTTTTAAAAGTCTACTCTTAATAACTACCTCGTATGTAAGAACCAACAAATAATAAAATAATTTTTAGAAAGAAGAATCACAGATATCCAAATGAAGGTATCCTTCACTTTCAGATGTTATTATCATTGCATACGTTGTTCTAGCATGAAAGTACACCCAGCTTTTCTAGTATAGGGAGTCACAACACAATTATTGGCTCTATTTAGACCCTTCATTATAACTGTAACAACTCTGCAAGATTTGACAGACGTGACTTTGGAATAAATAAAATACTTCCAAGAATAATGCAATTGTGTAAATGGTACAAATCCTACATTTAAAATGATTCACATTTGGACTTTGAATGTATTATTCAATTATCTTATAGTGTGCTTAGACCAAGCTCTCATGTAGCAATTGTATATTTATCATAACAAAACATGCTCTGCCCAAAGCTACAGGAGCTCATGAGCATTAAAGCATCAAAGTACATATATCTTCCTTCTCTCATTTACACTCTTACGAGACTGACACACTACCTACTGTGCTAATGAAGAACTTGCTTACACGATTATGAAATAGACAAAACTCATAAACAGCTAAAAAAGGGAACAGAAAGGGCAGACTTTATATGAGTATCTAACCTCACTGTATTTTTATTTATCAAGACCCACCACTACTAAGTACATATCTCAAAGCTTGCTGAGAAAATGCTGATTACCTTACGTACTATATAATACACAAGAAGCTAGCTTATTAAAATCTAATTCTATATCCATTTTGGAAACATTTATTATATCTTTTATAATTAATTATGCTTCAATATTATAAAAGCAAAAGTATGCGTTTTCAAAGAACTCTTAGCAGTAACATTGATTACATTAAATTAATGGTCTAACCATTAAAGTCAGCATTGAATTTCACTGTTTAATTCTCTATCTCATCATGAAAACAGAAAAATCAATGTTCTCTAAACTAGTAACATGGAATAAAAAAAATGTACATAAGAAAATTAAAGACTATTTCCTCTTAATGAATAGTGAGCACCCATATAGCAATCATATAAAAAATGATGTTTACTGAGTTTATTATTGCATTCTGTATAGTATACTCATTTTACTGATAATTTGCTTGTTTGTTGTGTGTGCTGTATATGTTTCAACATTTTGGTTGAACACCAAGTTTAAAGTGGCTCTTTCTCTAAGATATCTGACCTGGTCAAATGTTCTTTGATTTGGTTTTGATAAACAGGGCTTACAAATGGTTGCCTTAAGTATGAGATGTCTGAAAGTAATTAATACTATGGATGAGAAGGAGGAAGTCTACCAGTTATCTAACCACACAACACAATCATTTGTGGACATCCTTCTTAAGTGGCAGTTCTTCCCCACCAGCAGAATCACTGCAGACTGCAGCTTGGAGCTAAATACCCAGATTCAGATATCGAATTTCAGCTCTGTCAGGTATTAGCTGTGTAATTTGGATAAAGTATCGATCTTTTTCATCCTCATTTTCTCATAATGTTTGACTTCTGGGTGGCTGTGAGGGCTAAATGACATAATACACATAAAATGCTATAGACCATGTCTAAAACATGACAGTGTTATTAGATACTATAATTGTTGCATACATTATTAAGACAAGTCCAGATCTATGACCTTAAGCACTTGAATGATCTTTGTGAGCGTGAAATGCCTCATCTGTAAAATACATGAACTGCATTAAATGAACTTTGATTTCCTTCTAAGGAAGAGAAAAAGTAGCCTCTGACATCCAGAAACTGATCTAGCCTCATGGTTAGACTGCAAGGTTACTACAAACTGACCTAATACTTATATCTGAACCATGTTAGTTTTCTGTGATACACACATGCAAACACACACAGAGAACATCTACTTGAGACAAGATATTTTGCACCTCACAAAATATCAAACCTTCCCTATTTTGCTAAATGAATAACTGTTACTTTTAACCAATAACACCTTTAACTGCATTATAGTCTATCCTCACTTTACATAAAATATATTAGATTCTCAGTCATAGACAACATCCAGTCCAGAGTAGCCCCTGCTTCCTTGGGCCATCTCCCAAATTATTCAACCAAAATGCAAGGATATGTTAAGGACTAATACCCTCTTACTGATAAACCCTAAAGTTCCCCATGATGTGTGCTTTCCCCCACTGCAATAATTAATGGACCCAATTTACTCAACTCCAGATGTTCATGGTGGTCTTTGGCTGAAAGACATTAGCAATTATTTTCAAACAATCACTGAAAGCTATTCATCATCTCATTCGTCACCCTCATTCCCCATAATCTTCTCTTCTTTGATGTCCATGTGGAGTTGATCTTTAGCTATATGGACACAGAGACCCATCTCCATCACAGTGTTTTGGCTTTGCTGGGAAAGGGGCAGGATAACAGATGCATCCTAAAAGCCTACAGAAATGATTTTGCTATGTGATTTATAGATCGTATTCTGATTTACCATTGTCCCCAGTTCCTAAGTTTCCATTCTTTGGGGCTCCCCTATAATAATGCTGCATTTGTAAGTAGAAAACTATTGAAAAACCCAACAAAACCCCAAAGAAAACCCCTCTAATAATCAAAACTGAATAAAAAAGAGACAATGCAGGAGACCCAGGTTCAGTCCCTGCATTGGGAAGATATCCTGGAGAAGAATACTGGATGGCTACCCACTCCAGTATTCTTGCCTGGAGAAATCCATGAACAGAGGACTCCTGGTGGGCTATAGTCCATAAGGCTGCAAAGAGTCAGATATGACTGAGCGACTAACACTTTCACTTACACTTAAGGTAACATAGAGAAACAGGTTTGGGAGCAAAGGAAGCAAAGATCTAGAAACCAGAAGTCCTCCTCATAGGTGAAAAATGACCTCAGTGGCAGGTACATGGCCTTCTGCCAGATACCAAGGGAGCTTTTGTGTCTTCCACTGTGATGTTTTCCAAGAGTGAGAAGATGGCCTTCAGGGCTGACACAAAAACCAGCCCTACAGTTGTGTTCAGATTGTTAGGGCAGGAATGCATCTCTGTATGGTTCTGCATGAACTGCTCTGGCACTTGGTGTGCCTTTTATGTGAGTAGAGAGCCAACATTTCAATGCTGCCCTAAACATATTCTATTTAGGAGTCCTAAACAAAGATTAAAAAGTGCTTCACAACTCTGGAGTATTTTCACACTAGAATCACAAAGCATGACCTTGCTCAATGTTCACTGCCAGTTTACTTTCATGTTTAAATGTGACAAAAATAATCTACCTTAATTAATATGCATTTAATTTAAACACAAAATCACTTTCTTACCTTTTCTATATATATGCTTATATTTGTCTTAGAGATAAAATATTCAATATAGTCAAAAATTTTAAATAAAGCTCCAGTCTTTTAATATTTTAAAATGCAGTTGGTGGCAAGAAGTAACTTATCATGTTTTCACAACAATCCCATTGATCTTGCCTATCATTTAAGGCTTAATGATGATTAAGTACAGTTAGAAAATTCAGAAAGACTTGGAGAAATGGACCTTACTTTTCTGTTATGTGTATTAAAAGACCCTATGATAAACAATTTAAACACTAGCAATTATTTTCTCTCCTCTGGCTAGGTTGTCAAAGCATTTGTTTTTCTAACAAATATGGTAAAATATATATACATAAACACTTCCATTATGAGTTACTTGGGAGTAGATGTAAATTGTGCAGTTTTCAAATTTATAATAAGCTTAGAGTTTAGGAATCCTGCTTTGAGCAGGAATCGATGGTCAGATTATACGTAGTTCTAGCTAGTCTTTTTGAATCCTCTACCACCATTAGTTTAAGACAGTATCTAGCATGTATTTAATTGGCAAAGCTCTGTGTGTTTATGGATAATCACTAAAAGAAAAGATAAAGTGTTTGTAGTGGTGTGTGCTCTGCATCCTGGTAAACACTTTGCCTAGATTGTTACACAGTCTTTGAAAGAGATACTGTCAAATCCTACTTTTCAGGCAGGGAAGCAAAGGGCAAAAATATCATTTCCCTCAATTTAGAAATGTGCAGCATGATTCATCCCACAATGCTTTCCAGGGGCTACTGTATGTATCTGGCTATTTGAACTGTAAATGATTCTATCAAGCTGACATTTTAAAATTAGTTTATCTGACTTTTAATGTATTATTTGTTTTATATAAATGCAGTCCATATGAACATCAAATACTACAAAACTTACATTGAAGAGCAGTGGTTCATTCCTCCCATCACCCCCAAGGACTTTCAACTTGCCAGGGTTCTCCTTCAGGTATGTTCCTTCCTGTGGCCCAAAATAAACTTCTCTGCCATCTCTTGGTCAGTCATCTTTAGATATCCTCCACCAAATTTCTGCAGTGGTGCAGACTCTTCCATGCCATTTTGGTCAAATCAATATTCAGAATAAACATGATTACTGTTATATGTATATTGTCCACAGCTGAGCAAAGTTGTGTTCTTTAATTACATCTCCTTTTTCCTTCTCACCCACTTTTTTCTTTCCTTAGAGTCAATAAACATTTCATTAAAAAAAAAAAGAAATGTGCAGTCTATGGCTAAAAGTAGTAAATACCTTAGGTCATATCTGTTGGGGCAGGGAATTAACCTGATCCTAGAGTCCAGGGAATTTTTAAACAAAAAGTTGAACAAAAATGGAACAATCTCTCTTGATCAAAGCCACAAATTATCTCACAAAGTGAAAGTGAAGTGAAAATCATTCAGTCATGTCCAACTCTTTGAGACCCCATGGGCTATACAGTCCATGGAATTCTCCAGGACAGAATACTGGCGTGGATAGCCATTCCCTTCTCCAGGGGATCTTCCCAATCCAGGGATTGAACCTAGGTCTTCCACATTGCAGGCAGATTCTTTACCATCTGAGCCACAATGGAAGCCCAAGAATCCTGGAGTGGATAACCTATCCTTTCCCCACGGGATCTTCCTGATCCAAGAATTGAACTGGAGTCTCCTATATTGCAGGTGGATTCTTTACCAGCTGAGCTACCAGGGAAATCCTCAAAAGATTTATCTCATAAAGGTAGCTTCCAATTTGCATACCTCAACTTAATGGTTCACGAACAAGAGGTCTTTCTCTGAAAAATATCTTTTAAGATTACTGTTATTCATTTTATTTTCAATGAACCTTTAATAAATTCTTACTATACTTAATGTAAAAAAGAATAAGATAAAAGAGTTGCTTTCAATTAGATGGTAGACCAGGAGTCTTTGAATGCACAGTGCCATTAGGAAACCAGGTAGAAAGCAAAAAGGACACTGAGAGAGTTCCAGAGAAGCAGAGGGGCCCATTCTGGGGAATTCTACTATAATTTCTACCTATACGGGAGGACTTTGTTCATCCATTCTATACATAACGTTTTTAATTGATGCTTCTTTCCAGGAAAAGATGCTTTATTTTTACCTGGTTTTGTAATTGCACTGTGCATTCACAGAACTCCTAATCTACCATCTTCTTGAAAGTAAGTGTTTTATCTATTTTACCTTAAGGGTAGTAAGAATTTCTTAAAGGTTTATTGAAGATAAAATGAATAATAGTTATCATAGAAGATATTTTTCATTTTCAAGGGAAGAGTTCTTGTTCATGAATCATTAAGTTGAGGTATACAAATTGGAAGTTGCCTTCTGGGTTGGGCGAAGTGTTTCTGAAGGAGGCAGCATGGATCTGCACACACAGATTCGAGGAGGCTCAAGTCTGCCTGATCCAAGGGGCAGAGAAGTAGAGCAAAATGCCTATAAAAGAAATGATGAGTGGGTATGTCTGTCTGAAGAGGACTAAAAGAAATTAAGCCTGAAGAGAGGCACTGAAGCTAAATTTAAGATGGATTTGAAAGCAAAAATAAGAAAATGGAAAGTCATTTATGGATTTTACCTGGAAAGATGCATCAACTAAAAATGTTATATATAGAATGGATAAACAATAAGGTCCTACTGTATAGCACAGAGAGCTATATTCAATATCCTGTGATAAACCATAATGGAAAAGAATACGAGAAAGAATACATATATACATATGTGTCTCTCTCTATATATGTATATACCTATAATTGAATCACTATGCTGTGCAGCAGAAATTGCCACAACATTGTAAATCGACTATACTTACATAAAATAAATTTTAAAAAACTCTTTTACAATAAAGGGGAAACTTCCTTGCTCTGTCCACACAAATTTTCAGGATTTTCAAATTTAGCACATTTGCCCCATCTGCAGGCTTTCATAACACCTTGTGCATGGCTTTGTCTCAGGCTTTAGAGTGTGAATATTACTTTTCCCACTTATCAAAAAGAAGATAGAAATCAAGAGTCTCAATATTCTTAACTCTAAGATTCCATCGATGGGGATCAATACTGCTAAAGGTCTATATTAGAGACCAACGGAAAAAGTTGGAGTGGGGTGGGGAGCGTGGAGAGATTTAAGAATGCAAGAAAGGAAAAAGAATGGGAATAGATGTTTTACATGTGGAGGAATGGGGAACATATACAAGATGAAATTAGTGGGGTAAGTTTGGAATCCATACTTCATAGTGGTCTGTGCGCCCTAGATGGACTTCTGCTCCACCAGCACACTGAGACCAGAATCTAGAAGCTCAGTGTCAAGTGACCAGAGACTTCAGAGTTATGATGTGCCCATCAATTGTTACAGGGAGAGGAAAAACATCCCAATAACAAGACACTGTAAGGAAAACTAATAATCAATTCATCTCATTTTACTTGGGTGGACACACATTTTCAAGACATTAACACTGAGCCATTCATTTCACAGACACCAATCTTAAATAAACACATTGCCAGCTACACAACTACGTGAAGAGCCAGGCTGCCCTTACCCATGAGGTTCCCTCTGTAGAAAGACCTGGGTGACCTAGATAAGTGACCGCTTGGGTGACTCTGCTTTTCTCTTCCTTCTTCCCTTTTAATTCCTGCTCTTATGGGTTAAATTCACCTATAAAGAGTAAAGCTGTGTCACTTCACTGTACACTGGAAAATAACACAATACTGTAAAGCAACTCTACTCCAATAAAAATTTTAAAAATAAATAAAACCTCATTCAAACTAAAGAAAAAAAAGAGTAAAGCTGTGAAACACTATACACCACACCCTCAATTCCAATGAAGGCAAAGACCCAGGTTCTTGCACCTTCTCTCCACTCAAGATCTGACTGGGTGGCCCTCGATGTGCTCTGTACCCTCTAGGACCTGTAAACAGTAAACCTTGTTTTTTCAACGTTCCCTAATGATTATTGTTGATCCTAATGATCATCCTTCAGTCATAATAAGGACCACAAGGGCCAATCCAGCCACAACATATGGCTCTGGTTGGGAAACATCTGGGGGGTGGCTGGGGGGGTGGTGGGCGGCTACAGGCAGTAGTAAGGCCGAGGTGAGTGCTTCAGGCCTTCCTTTCAAATGGCATCATTATCAAACTGGGAGTGACACAAAACAATACCTTTATATATAATATAGATATGGGAAAAACAGCCACAAACCACTATTTTCAGTTCATTGTAGGCAAAGCTTATATCTATATCCTTCTTAGATCTTTAAATAGTATATTGCATATCAAAGTTCTCAGTGTGTATATTTTAAGATACAGTTCGCATGTCATGCGATTTACCCATTGAAGTGCACAATTCAATATTCTTTAGTATATTCATAAGGTTGTGCAATTATCACTACAATTTAATTTTAAAAGAGTTTAGTTCCCTCAAGAAGAAATCCTGCACCCATTAGTTCCTGTTCGGTCAATAAATCATGTATAAATCTTTTGCAATTCCATGAACTGTTGCCTACCAGACCCCTCTGTCCATGGGATTTCCCAGGCAAGATTACTGGGGTGCGTTGTCATTTCCTTCTCCAGGGTTAAAATCTGCATCTCTTCCTGATCCAGGGGTTGAACTCGCATCTCCTGCGTTATCAGGAAGATTCTTTACCACTGAGCTACCAGGGAAGCCCATACCCATTAGTAGTTACTCCCAATTCTCTCTTCCCTCTAGGCCCTTACATAACATTATTCTATTTCCTGCCTCTATTTTGTCTATCCAAGATAATTCACATAAATGGAATCATTCAAAAAATAGTCTTTTGTGATTGGGATTTTTTTCACTTATAATAATTTTTTCAAGATTCAACCATGCTGTAACTTATACCAGTACTTCATCCTTTCTTGCTATGATTTTATTCCAATGTACAGATATATTAATACTACATTTTTCTTATTCATTATTTGATGAACATTTGAGGTATTTCCACTTTTTGGTTATTATGAATAATGTTTCTGTGATCATTTGCAAACAAGCTTTTTTTGTGGACATGTGTTTTCAATTCTTTTGGGTATAACTTAGGAGTAGAACTGGTGGATCATATAGTATGTCTATGTTTGCTTTTTTTGAAGAACCACAAACTGTTTCCCAAAGATAAAATGGCCTTTGGGGAACTGAGGACTCAAGCCAGCTCCAAATTCATATAGCATTGAACTACGGTAACTCACATCACCTTTATTTTAGGTGAAACAAGGGACCTGTGAATATTAGTCAGATCAAATTTTGGAAAGCAGAGGTAGGGAAAATCATGAGATCCATGCAGAACAAGACGAATCTGGTAAAAGAAATGAGGTAAAACTGACCCCTGAGGAAGAGAAAACTTACTTTTCCGTCTTAGTTTCTTACAGAGCAGCTGCTGGTAACTTGTGGCTTTTAGTTTAGTTTATCTTTTGTTTTGTTAATAAGAAAAACAATTGGCAGTGATACCTAATATACACAGCACTAACCAGATTTTATTTAGGAACTCTGGGCATTTATGATAGTAAAACATAGTCTTTTGAACACAGTCTGAAGCTTAGAAAAAAGATTATAAGATACTTCGTTCTATTATTTAGAGAGAGCTAATACTCTTTAGAGACTTCCCTAGTGGCTCAGACAGTAAAAGCGTCTGCCTACAATGCGGAAGACCTGGGTTCGATCCCTGGGTTGGGAAGATCCTTGGAGAAGGAAATGGCAGCCCACTCCAGTATTCTTGCCTGGAAAATCCCATGGACAGAGGAGCCTGGCAGGCTACAGTCCATGGGGTCGCAAAGAGTAGGGAGCCCTGTGCAAATACAGGTGAGACTGACTGTCAGGACTGCAAACTATACGAGCACCAACCCAGGTACCTGCTGTGGATAAACAGAGGAGTGCAATCAGGGTGGTCACACACTCTTTCTGCTGTCTTTTCTCTCCTGCTGCACCTCATTCTCACCCACAGTCTCCTTATCTGAAATTAGATATTAGATTTTTCTTTAACTTTTAATTTTATATTGGAATATAGTTGATTAACAAGGCTATGCTAATGTCAGGTGTACAGCAAAGTGATTCAGCCACACACATACATGCATCCATTTTTTCTCAAACTCCCTTTCTATCTAGGCTGCCACATAACACTGAGCAGAGTTTCTTGTGCTACATAGTAGGTCCCTGTTGGCCATCCATTCCAAATATAGAGGTGTGTACATGTCAAACCTGAATTCCCCAATATCCCCCCCCCATTATTTCCCCCTGGTAACCATAAGTTCATCCTCCAAGTCTATGAGTCTGCTTTTGCTTTATAAATAAGTTCATTTGTACTATTTCTTTAGCTTCTGCATATAAGTGACACCATAAAATACTTCTCCTTCTCTGTCTGACTTACTTCACTCAGTAGGACAAACTCTGGATCCATCCATATTGGTGCAAATGCCATTATTTCATTCTTTTTAATGGCTGGGTAATATTTCATTATACATATGTGCCTCATCTTCTTTATCCATTCCTCTGTTGAGGGACATTAAGTTGCTTCCATGTCTTGGCTTTGATTTCTTTTAGGAACTTGTTGTCTTTAGTTCTCATAGTCAGGAATGTTAAATAAGTTCCCTTTTGGACAATCCCTTTTGGATGCTAAAGTATCTTAGAGACTGTTAGTGGAAGGATCTGTACTGCGGATGTATAGAGGGAGATTGTACATCTCACAAAGATCTATCGGCCTCTGCAGTCTGTAAGGTGATACCCATGTTTGGGGCAGATTACAAGGAGTCTGATCTACTTATGGACTTGTTATGCACAAAAATATCTGGTGAGTTAGGAAGTAGCCAACGAGCAGAAAACCCAGCCATTGATAAACGTGTGTTCAAGTAGGAACTTGGCTCAGATGAGTTGAGTCACCTTGCATCCTTCTCTAAAAAGTCAAGCATTAGAAAGGATAAACTTGATAGATACTCAAATAAAAAATACTCAATAGTTCTTAATAGTAACTCTTGACTCTGAGCCCTAAGGGTTCTCCCTGATTATGTCACAATGCTCACAACTCCAATGACCTTAAAGATTAACTCTGCCTCCCTGAGTACTCAGGGTAAGAATGGCCATTTTATGAGCCTTCAAAACAGTTTCCTTCTTTGAATTCTAGATTCAGAAGTTTAGAAGTCAGTTCTTTGTTCTTTATTATTTCTGAAAACATTTCAAAGGAGAAATTAAACATATTCACCCCCGAATATTTACCCAAATAATAGAATTAAGCATCTTTAGCTAAATTACTAGGCAAGTATATCTACCACTGCATTTTCATCAGTGATCAATTCCCTAATTCTCTTTAGCTTCTGTTGCTGCCTTGCTGTGTCTCCCCTTCGTTACCCCTCCTCCTAAATCCCACAGTCTGTGGCCCTATCCAGTACGTGCAGTCTTGTTCCTTTTTCATTTTCTAGCACTCACTTGACAGTACCATGTGCATGCATGCTAAGTTGCTTCAGTTGTGTCCGACTCTTTGTGATCCTATGGACTGTAGTTTGCCAGACTCCTCAGTTCATGGGATTCTCCAGGCAAAAATACTGGAATGGGTAGCCATGCCCTCCTCCAGGGGATCTTCCCAACCCAGGGATTGAATTCAAGTCTCCAAGTCTCCCGTGCATCCTGTATTGCAAGCAGATTCTTTACTGCTGAGCCACCAGTGAAGCCCATCTTATACACAGTAGTGTATATGTGCCAATCCCAATCTCTCAGTTCACCACACCACCCCTTTTTCCTCCCTTGCTGTCCATATATTTGTTCTTTACAACTGTGTCTCTATTTCTACTTTGCAAATAGATTCATCTGTATCATTTTTCTAGTTTCCACATATACGTGTTAACATATGATATTTGTTTTTTTTTCTTTCTGACTACTTTCTGTGACAGTCTAGGTCCAACCACATTTTAAACCTTCCCTTACTCTTCTAGAGCTTCCCTGGTGGCTCAGATTCTTTCCCTGGTAAAGAATCTTCCAGCAATGTGGGAGACCCAAGTTTGAGCCTTGGGTCTGGAAGATCCTCTGGAGAAAGGAATCGCAGCCCACTCCAATATTCTTGCCTGGAGAATTCCATAGACAGAGGAGCCTGGCAGGCTACAGTCCATGGGGTTACAAAGAGTCAGACACAACTGAGAGACTAACACTTTCACTTTCACTCTCACTCTTCTAATGTTTAGCATCTCCTTATAAACCTCACTCTCGGCTTATTCTTTTCCTTGCCGTTCACTTCACTAGAAACATGAAGAAACCAGTAGAAAATTTCCATAAGCTACCCCTTTTGCGTTTAACTGTCCACCAATATCTGTCTCTGTACACTGGGCTTCTTCACCTTATAACAGGATGATCTATCTATCCATGTACCTAATTAAGGACAAAGATTCATCAAGGATCTCCTCTCTTCTGCAATTTTTCACTTTTCCTTTAATTATTTCTAATATCATCCAAGTTTATTATCATATGCCCCATCTTATAATAAATAAATAAAACCTTCTTTTGGCCCACTTCCTCAGCCAGCTATTGGCCTACTTTGCTCCTCTCTGCACCAAAATTTCCTGAAAGGTTTTTCTATACTCACTCTTTCTGAATCTTCTCTGTCCATATTCTCTTAAATCCACTCCAATCAGACTTCGAGATTCCACCAAAACTACTCTTGTCAAATCACCAATTATCAAGTCACATGTGCAAAGCCAAGAGTCAATTCTCAGTTTTCATATTATTCATTTGACACAGCTCATGATTCCTTTGTCTTGATGCACGTTTTTCACTTATCTTCCAAAATAGCACCCATAGGGTTGTTTGAGAGTCCTCAAAATGGTAAAGTGGACAATCCAAGAAATAAAAGGAGGAAGCAGCACTGCCCTTTAGACTTAATCACACATTATCAATTCTGTCATTCTCTGCTTGTTTCTTGTGAGTCACTAAGTCCATCCCACATTCAAGGGGAGGGGAACTAGGCTTTGCCTTTTGGAGTGTGAAAATTTGGGGGTAATATTCAAAAACTGTGCATGTAATGACACAGCGATGAGCTCAGTGAAACTTGAGTTACTAAAGTGAAAGTGTTAGTTACTCAGTTGTGTCTGACTCTTTGTGACCCCATGGACTGTAGCCCTCCAGGCTCCTCTGTCCATGGAATTTTCCAGGCAAGAATACTGGAGTGGCTTGCCATGCCCTCCCCCAGGGGATCTTCCCGACCCAGGGATCAAATCCAGGTCTTCCGCATTGTAAGCAGATTTTTTGCCATCTGAGCCACTAGGGAAGCCTGAGTTATAAATCTGGGCTGAAATAGTCATTTCCATCATTCTCCTGGTGAACTCAAGAACTAATGGAGAAATGCAGGAAGAACAATTTTGAAAGTTATGATACGGTAAATTGTACTCTAAATATTTTATAATTGTGAAGTGGAGATTGTTTGGGAATACCATCAAAGTCATTGACCATCAGAAATTAATAACCCTAAATCAGAGAGTCAGTAAAATTTCTGTGAAAATGTTAGTCGCTCAGTCATGTCCAACTCTTTGGGACCCTATGGGCCTGCCAGACTCCCTTGGAGCCCATAGGATTTCCAGGCAAGAATACTGAAGCGAGCTGCCATTTTCTCCTCCAAAACTTTCTGTGGTTGCCTGAATTGCGTATTGCCTCTTTCCGAGTTCATATGTTGAAGTTCTAACCCCGAGTACTTCAGAATGTCACTATAGTTGGAGAAAGGGCCTCTAAAGAGGTAATTAAATTAAAATGAGACTGCTAGGGTGAGCCCTAATCCAGTATGATTAGTTTCTTAATAAGACGAGAAATTCAGACACACAGAGACATGTGGACACAGAGAGGACGTGTAGGGACAAGGTAGGGACAAGAGAGTCAGATGTAAGCCAAAGAGAGAGACCTGGAACAGATCCTTCCGTGACAGCCCTCAGAAGAAACCAAACCTGGTGACACTTTGATCTTGGACTTCCAGCTTCCAGAAGTGTGAGAAAATAAATTTCTGTTATTTAAATCATCTGGTCTGTGGCAATTTTGTTATGGCAGCCCTAACAAAATAACGCATTTCCTAACATAAGATCTTTTTTTCTTGGCACTCCACTGGCAGTCCAGTGGTTAAGACTGTGTTTCCACTGCAGGGGGCATGGGTTTGATCCCTGGTTGGGTAACTAAGATACCACATGCATCGAGGTATAGACATCAAAATAAAGAAAAAGAAAACAAACCAAAAAGGAGAGGTCTTTTTATCTTAATTTCCAAAGATGTTTTCTTCCTCTTTGTATATAGGCTTCCCTGGTGGCTCAGTGGTAAAAAATCCGCCTGCCAATGCAGGAGACATGGATTCAATCTTTGGGTTGGAAAGATCCCCTAGAGAAGGAAATGGCAACCCACTCCAGTATCCTGGCCTAGGAAATCCCATGAACAGAGAAGCCTGGCAGGCTATAGTCCATGAGGTGGAGTCAGGCATGACTTAGCGAAAGAGCATACACACAGACACACATGTTGTTTTATATTATGTGAGTACACAAGGAATTAAGATCCAAAACAATTCCCTGTTCTGATTATTTACCAATGATATTCTGATGATTTTCCATTCTTCGAATGGTCTCAATGGTTAACAAAGGCCATCAGTTTCTCTTAAATATGCATTTTATACTTATTTTCATGTGTATCAATTTATGATGTTCATGTTTACGCATCAGTTTGACTGGGCCACTGGTGCCCAGATATTTGGCTAAGTATCATTCTGGATGCATCTTTAAGGGTGTTTCTGGATAAGATTAGATTTGGTTAATAGGCTGAATAAAGCTGATTGCCCTCTCCAATGTAAGTGGGCATCAACCAATACATTGAAGACCTGAATAGAAGATGCAATAAGAAAGAATTTGCTTTCTCTGTCTTTCTTCAAGCTGGAATATTGGTCTTCTCCTGCATTTGGATTTAGACTGAAGCTATAACTCACGCCATCAGCAATTCTGCTTCTCAGGCCTTTGGGCTTGGGCCAGAACCTTATCATCAGTTCTCCTAGGCTTTCAGCTAGCTGACTGCAAATCTTAGGACTTCTCAGTCTTCATAACCACATGAGCCAATTTCTAATAATAAATCTCTATATACATATCAGATTGCTTCTATTTCTCTGGAGAATCCAGACTAGTACATAATAATTCATTATTTGAGTGAAAAATGGAGCTGTCACATTTGAGTATGAAGAGAAAGCAAATATCAGATAGTTGGAAATCCCATTTTCTTGGGTTGATTTAATCATACAACTAGCCTTGTTCTTTTCGCTTATGAAAATAGCAAAATGTTATACGGTTGCTTACCATAAATGTTCACATGTCACAAAATAACTCCACTGTCTATCTAGAATCACTAATGGACTTGATGTCCTGGAAGATTTTAATTTATGGTCAAATCATTGAGAACCTTAAAATAAGCTTTTCTAAAGGAAAACTGAATTAGGATAATCCATCAACTGGTCTTGAAAGACCAGAATCAAATTGCTTGATTTCTAAGAACATAGACATTAATCGGATGAAAAATTGCCAAAGCTCCCCCCCACACCATAGCATGTGCCCCCACTTATCTTCTATTCTGTTATGGTGGGTGAGCTGTCTATGATTATCGGGGAACAGCCCCACCATCACCTGGGGCTCCTCTCTCACTCACCAGGAATTCTCCTTCCCTCTGCATCATTTTCCCCTTTCACTGATCTGGAGAGAATACAAACAAGAAATCAAACATGCATCCCCTTCTAGTCTCTTCTCTTCATTTCCCCCTATAGCTCCAGCCCTATCTCCCCACTTCTCTCTTCCTTTACAGCAAAACTTACACAAGAAAGGTATTATTACACAAGAAAGGTGATTCTTTTTAATCATTCTTTCATTCTCCCTTGAACTCAATATGATAGCATCTTTTGAAGCTGTCCTTGTCAAAGTCACACTGATCTCTGCATTATTAAATCAAAAGATTGCTTCTCAGGTTTCATCTTTCTAGAATCACCAACACCATATGGGTTGTTGAACACACTCTCTTCTCAGATGCCCTTTCCTAACTTGGGTTCCAGAACACATCTCCCAGCTTTCCTTCTGACACCCTGACCACTGTTTTTATACTCTGTGCTGCTTTCTCCTCATCTCTGTGATCTCTAAACTTGGGGGGACCAGGGTTCAAGCTTTGAACATTTTCCCATCTTCCCCTCTGCTTCCTCCTCCTCTTCTTCTTCTTAATTCTCATCTTCTCCTTCCCTGTCTTCTCCTTTCTTCTCCTCCTCTCCTCTCTTCCTCTTACCCTTCAGCTCCTCCTCTTCCTCTCCCTTCTTCTTCTTCTCCTTCTCAACACTCATTCTCTCAGTTAAGTTCATCCAGTTTAATAGCTCTTGGTACTGTCTGAATACTGATAAATTCCAAATTTACATATATAGTGTGGACCACAAGCCTAAACTCTAGACTTACACTTACTACTGTTAACTGTTTACTCCTTGCTGTATTTTAAGCACCCAAAACATTGCCAAGAACTTAACAGGCACCCAGTAAACTTTGTGAAATGAATGAATGCATGAACAGATAAGTGAATGGATGAACAGACTAACCCTGGCTTTGCCATTTTTATTGTTTGCGCAACTTGGGCAAGTCTCATAACATTTCTCAGTTTAGATTTTCTGGGGTAAAACAGAAGACAGTCAGCCTGACCTTTCCAGGTCAGTGTGGGAATTAAGCAATTTTTTTTGGAAAGAGAGAGGCAGTCTGGCATGCAGGAACTGTTCATACTTAGTCTCCCTGTGAGCTCAGGTTCCTGCCCCAGACACACTCATGTGAGGAGAAAGGCAGGCTTTCTGGAGCTGACTAACTGCTCGAAACTGGCCCCAGGTACAAGAGCAAGTTGTCACAGGAACCATGCTGGCTGTAGCATCCACCTGAGGGTGTCATATTCACAGTCTTATTGAGAAGAACTTAAAATTGTATGGCTCCTCTGTCCCAGCCCCTCCTGACATCATAGAAACAGACCAGCTGAATATGGGTCCTAGCATCCCCTATGCTTTGACTGGCCCTGACAGCTCTACCCAGACCACAATGTGGCTATCAAACAGGTATATGCTTGCTCTGAGTTACTTGAGTCACCTGGCTCCCTTATAAAATAAAGGATCCTCGGAGTACACCTCTGATCCCAGGAGAAACTGAAGGTGTGGGCTGCACAACACAGGACCTTTGGCTTCCAAAGAGACGATGTTGCTTTCTGGATCCTGACTGAGGGCCAGGGGCTATTGTCCACACTTTATGGGGCCCTCAGGTTGATGGAGCCCCCTGTCAAGTGCACAGGCTCCCGACTCATCTTTGTGGCAGAACAACAGGACTGTGGAGGCCCAGGCAAAGCAGTTAATGGAGAAAGGGAGGATGCTGTCCCACTCTGGATTGGAAGCTGGCCTACAACAGGCCAAGAAAGAGGCTTCAATTTCCTTCATGGGCTTGGTCTTTAGATTAGAGTCACCTGAAATCCACAGGATATTTTTGGTCTACAAATATCCAGAATTTTTTTTAGCCATCTAGATGCATATTTTTGAATTCCAGAGTGTCCTTCTCTGCCTGACAGTCTCCTCTTGGTCCCCTCAGGATTCACTTCAGTTGCTGTATTCCCCAAAGCCATTCTCTACTTTTGTGTCTCAGCCAGGGCAACATGGGTTCATTCAGCAGGATGATGAGTCATTAGCACTAGTTTCTCCTTGGTGGGGCTCCCTCACAGGCTTCTTTAAATGGCTACATCTAGTCTCATTCTAGGAACCCCTCAAAATGGAGAAGAAGAGCTGATTCGGAGCACACAACTGGGTAGACAGAGTGAGGAGATGAACTGAGGAGATGAATGTATTGTTGCTATTGCTAAGTCACTTCAGTCGTGTCCGACTCTGTGCGACCCCATAGACGGCAGCTCACCAGGCTCCGCCGTCCCTAGGATTCTCCAGGCAAGAATACTGGAATGGGTTGCCATTTCCTTCTCCAATACATGAAAGGGAAAAGTGAAAGTGAAGTCACTCAGTCGTGTCCGACTCTTAGCGACCCCATGGACGGCAGCCTACCAGGCTCCTCTGTCCATGGGATTTTCCAGGCAAGAGTACTGGAGTGGGGTGCCATTGCCTTCTCCATGTATTATTGAAGCTCATGTAAATCAGATCAATTCCACTTTTTAAGAGCTAGAATATGTTTAAAAACTTAAAGAAATGTAAAACAAGATTTTTGCATTTTTACAAAAACTGGGGTATATTTGCATATTAACATTAAAAATTGAACAGTTTAGGACCTCTCTGTCTGTCCAGTGGTTACGACTCCACACTTACAATGCAAAAAGCACAGGTTCAATCCCTGGTCGGGGAACTAAGATCCCATATGTCTCTGCTGCTGCTGCTGCTAAGTTGCTTCAGTCGTGTCCGACTCTGTGCGACCCCATAAATGGCAGCCCACCAGGCTCTGCCATCCCTGGGATTCGCCAGGTAAGAACACTGGAGTGGGTTGCCATTTCCTCCTCCAATGCATGAAAGTGAAAAGTGAAAGTGAAGTCACTCAGTCGTGCCCGACTCTTAGCGACCCCATGGACTGCAGCCTACTAGGCTCCTCCATCCATGGGGTTTTCCAGGCAAGAGTATTGGAGTGGGTTGCCATTGCCTTCTCCACCATATGTCTCAGGCATGGCCAAAAACCTGGCAAGAATACTGGAGTGGGTAATCATTCTATTCTCCAGGGGAATCTTCCCTATTCAGGGATTGAAGCTGAGTCTCCTGCATTGCAGGAAAATTCTTTATCATCTGAGTCACCAGGGAAGCCCAATAAATACAAAGGAAGGGTTTATTTCTGTAATATGTGTGAAACAGAGACAAACTCAACAGTTAAGATGATCCTGGTTTGTGGACATTTTCCATCAGTTTTTAATCTGACTAAAAATTACATGCAGGTTGATCAAGGAATATCACAAAGACATTAATTGCAAGTTTGCATGTAAATTGCTGTGTAGTTAAATTGCATGGACATTGCCTTTCACCTAAGTAGAAAATAGAGAGGATTGACCCTGCTGTGATCTGTGGAGGAGATAAGACCAATGGTCTTCAAGCTGCCAATTTTTATTCACTATTGAAGTTTGAATGTGTTTAACCTTATAAACATTAGTGAGCTTGCTTATTTGAGGAAAACTTTCACTGAAGCATTGTTTGACCTTTTTTCCAAAAGGCACCTCTCAAATTATCACAGTAACTATGGTTTCTAATGTGTGTGTGTGTGCATGCATGCTCAGTCATGTCTGATTCTTTATGACCCCAAGGACTGTAGCCCACCAGGCTCCTCTGTACATGGAATTCTCTAGGCTAGAATATTGGAGTGAGTTGCCATTTCCTACTCCAGGGGATCTTCCCAACGCTTCCTGAGTTAGCCTCTAATTACATGAAACTGATAAGTACTCATACAAAGAACTCAAAGAAAATCCGAAGTATTAAAGAATGACATTGATGATTCTATAAATGACAATTTATCTTTGAAAGAGAACTGTGACTTAATCTGATGCACAGGCAATCATCACTCTGCATCTGAACCCAAGGGGTGAAATTATACTTAATAAAGTCAGTTGGGTGTCCCACTTACAGCTCATGGCCTCACTCACCGGAGAAGACAACCACTCTGACTCATTGCAAGGACCTGTGCTGAAACTGAAGCTCCACTACTCTGGCCATCTGATGTGAAGAACTGACTCATCGGAAAAGACTCTGATGCTGGGAAAGATTGAAGCAGGAGAAGAAGGGGGTGACAGAAGATGAGATGTTTAGATAGAATCACTGACTCAATGGACATGAATCTGAGCAAACTCCAGAAGATAGTGAAGGTCAGGTAAGCCTGGTGTGCTGCAGTCTATGGGGTCACAAAGAGTCAGACACAGCTTAGTTACTGAACAACTGACTCAGAGGCCATGGAAAGTGTGTATTTCAGTGGTCAATGGAGTCCCAGAGGTGCACATGCTTGGACTGATTGAGCTTGGCTATGGGGAAAAAATTATCAGTAGCAGTATAACTAGATTCTGCCATGATAGTGATTAAATGGGTTTAAAACTGGTCTTAGTGGTTGCTTATCCCCTTGGCTACAGAAATGTCAGTCTCCTCCGTGCACAGTGAATTTTTTTTCTCCAATACTCTTTATTGCATATGCTATCTAGAAACCCTCAGTCCATGGTTCCGTGTGTGCCTTCCATTTATGACTTCCCACTCCTTGATCCCCTCCATTCATTATTTACTCATTACTCTTTCATACTCTCACACTCTTCTTAAATTGTATTTCAATAAAATAGTGTTTAGAATTTACCCATGGACCACTCCCACATACAAACATAGACAAAGAATTTGAATAGATGTTTCTCCAAAGAAGATACACAAATGGTCAATAAGCACATAAAAAATATTAAACCTCACCAAAAATTAGGAAAACTGTAAACCAAAACTACAAAGAGATACTATTTCACACCCATTAGAAGAGTCACCTTCAAAAACAACACAGAAAATGAGCAGTGTTGGCAAGGATGTGGAGAAATTGGAATTCTTTCACTGTTCTTGGGGATGAAAATGGTGTGGCTACTATGTGAAACAGTATGTTGATTTCTCAAGTAGTTAAAACAGGAATTACTACATAGTCCAGCAATTCCACTCCCAAGTATATACCAAAAATAGCTGAAAACAGGGTTGTGAGGAGATACTGTACACCCATATTCAAAGCAGCATTATTCACAGAAGCCAAGAATTGAAAGCAACACAAATATCCATTGACAGATGAATGGATAAGCAAATTGTGATATATACATACAATGGAATGTTACTCAGCTATAGAAAGGAATGAAACTGGGTCTTTTGTAGACACTTTGATGGACCTAGATTCTGTGATACGGAGTAAAGTAAGTCAGAAAGAGAAAACAAAGATATCATATATTAACACTTATGTGTAGAATATAGAAAAATGATACAGATGAACCATTTACAGGGCAAGAATACAGACATACACATAGAGAATGGACATGTGGTCTTGGGACAGACAGAAAGGGAGTGAGATGAATTGGGAGATTGGGACTGACATACATATGCTACCATGTGTAAACTAGATAGGTGGGATGAAGTGGGCTGGGAAGGAGGTCAAAAGGGAGGAGATTTATATATACATACAGCTGATTCACTTTGTTGTACAAAAAAACCAACACAACATTGTAGAGCAACTATACCCCCTTTTTTTTTAAAAAAAAGAAGGAAATTCCATTATATGCTACAACATGGATGATCTTTGAGGGCATTATGCTAAATATAACTAACCAACCTAAAAAAGACAAATAATGCATGATTCCACTTTTATGAGGTAACTGGAGAAGGTAATTCATGGAGACAGAAAGTAGAATAGTGGTTGCCAGGGGCTGGGGAAAGGACAATGGGAAGTTGCTGTCTAATGAGTATATAATTTCATTCCTGCAAGATAAAGAGTTCTGGAAACTGGTTGTGTAACAATGATAATGTGCTTAACACTACATTACTGTACACTTAAAAATGGTTAAGATGGCCCAAAATTAGTAGAAGGAAAGAAATCATAAAGATCCGAGCAGAAATAAATGAAAAATAAATGAAAGAAAGATTAGTAAAGATTAATAAAACTAAAAGCTGGTTCTTTGAGAAGATAAGCAAAATTGACAAACCTTTGGCCAGACTCGTCAAGAAAAAAAGATAGAAGAATCAAATGAACAAAATTAGAAATAAAAAGGAGAGGTTACAACAGACAATGCAGAAACACAAAGGATAATAAGAGGCTATGATGAACAACTATATGGAAATAAAATGGATAACCCAGAAGAAATGGACAGATTCTTACAAAAGTTCGATCTTCCAAGACTGAACCAGGAGGAAAGAGAAATTATGAACAACCCAATTACAAACACTGAAATTGAAGCTGTGATCAAAAATCTTCCAAAAGACAAAAGCCCAGGACCAGATTGCTTCACAGGAGAATTCTATCAAACATTTAGAGAAGAGCTAATGCCTATCATTCTAAAACTTTTTCAAAAAATTGCAGAGGAAGGAACACTTCCAAACTCATTCTGCTAGGCCACCATCATCCTGATACTAAAACCAGACAAAGACAACACAAAAAAAGAAAACTCCAGGCCAATATCACTGATGCATGAACATAGATGCAAAAATCCTCAACAAAATTTTAGCAAACAGAATTCAGCAACACATCAAAAAGCTCATACACCGTAATCAAGTTGGGTTTATTCCAGAGATGCAAGGATTCTTCAGTATATGCAAATCAATCAATGTGATACACCGTATTAACAAACTGAAAGATAAAAGCCATATGATCATCTCAATAGATGTAGAAAAAGCCTTTGCAAAATTCAGCACCCATTTATGATTAAAACTCTTCAAAAAATGGGCATAGAAGGAACCTACCTCAACATAGTAAAGATCATATATGATAAGCCTACAGCAAACATTATTCTCAATGGTGAAAAACTGAAAGCATTCCCCCTAAGATCAGGAATAAGACAAGGGTGCCCACTTTCTCCACTATTATTCAACATAGTTCTGGAAGTCCTAGCTACAGCAATCAGAGAAGAAAAAGAAATAAAAAGAATCCAGATTGGAAAAGAAGTAAAGCTCTCACTGATGACATGAAGCCTTACATAGAAAACCCTAAAGATAGTATCAGAAAATGACTAGAGCTAATCAGTTAATTTAACAAAGTTGCAGGAAAGAAAATCAATACACAGAAAACACTCACATTTCTATATCCTAACAATGAAAAAAATCAGAAAGAGAAATTAAGGAATCAATCCAATTCACCATTGCAACAAAAAGAATTAAATATCGAGGAATAAACTTACCTAAGGAGACAACAGACTGATTCCAAATAGGAAGAGGAGTACATCAAGGCTGTATATTTTCACCCTGCTTATTTAACTTATATGCAGAGTACATCATGAGAAACGCTGGACTGGAAGAAGCACAAGCTGGAATCAAGACTGTCAGGAGAAATATCAATAACCTCAGATATGCAGATGACACCACCCTTACGGCAGAAAGTGGAGAAGAACTAAAGAGTCTCTTGATAAAACTGAAAGGGGAGAGTGAAAGAGTTGGCTTAAAGCTCAACATTCAGAAAACTAAGATCATGGTATCTGGTCCCATCACTTCATGGGAAATAGATGGGGAAACAGTGGAAACAGTGTCAGACTTTATTTTGGGGGGCTCCAAAATCACCGCATATGGTGATTGCAGCCATGAAATTAAAAGACACTTACTCCTTGGAAGGAAAGTTGTGACCAAACTAGATAGTATATTTAAAAACAGAGACATTACTTTGCCAACAAAGGTCCATCTAGTCAAGGCTATGGTTTTTCCATTAGTCATGTATGGATGTGAGAGTTGGACTGTGAAGAAAGCTGAGCACCAAAGAATAGATGCTTTTGAACTGTGGCGTTGGAGAAGACTCTTGAGAGTCCCTTGGACTGCAAGGAAATCCTACCAGTCCATACTAAAGGAGATCAGTCCTGAGTGTTCGCTGGAAGGACTGATGTTGAAGCTGAAACTCCAATACTTTGGCCACCTCATGTGAGGAGTTGACTCATTGGAGAAGACCCTGCTGCTGGGAAGGATTGGGGGCAGGAGGAGAAGGGGACGACAGAGGATGAGATGGTTGGATGGCATCACCGACTCAATGGACATGAGTTTGGGTAGACTCCGGGAGTTGGTGATGGACAGGGAGGCCTGGCATGCTGCAATTCATGGGGTCGCAAAGAGTCGGACACGGCTGAGCGACTGAACCGAACTGAACTTAACTGAAGGAGACAAAAGAATCATATGCAGAAAATTATAAGACACTAATGAACGAAATCAAAGATGACATAAACAGATGGAGAGATGATATTCTGTGTTCCTAGGTAGGAAGAATCAATATTGTGAAAAAGACTATAGCACTGAATGCAATCTACAGATTCAATGCAATCCCTATCAAATTCCCAGTGGCATTTTTCACGGAACTAGAACAGAAAATTTCACAATTCATATGGAAACACAAAAAACCCAGAATAGCCAAAGCAGTCTTGAGAAAGAAGAATGGAGCTGGAGGAATCAACTTTCCTGACTTCTGATTATATCACAAAGTTACAGTCATCAAGACAGTATGGTACTGGCATAAAAACAGAAATATAGACCAATGGAACAAGAAAGAAAGCCCATAAATAAACTCACGCACCTATGGGTATCTTATATTTGACGAAGGAGGCAAGAATGTACAATGGGGCAAAGACAGCCTCTTCAATAAATGGTGCTGGGAAAACTGGACAGCTAAATGTAAAAGAATGAAATTAGAACACTTCCTAACACAATATACAAATAAAAACTCAAAATGAATTAAAGGCCTAAATATAAGACCAGAAAACTATGAAACTCTTAGAGGAAAACATAGGCAGAACACTCGATGACATAAACTCTATGATTAAACTTAAAAGCTTTTGAACAGCAAAGGAAATTATAGGCAAGATGAAAAGACAATCCTCAGAATGGGAGAAAACGATAGCAAATGAAACAACTGACAAAGCGTTAATTTCCAAAATATACAAGCAGATCATACAACTCAATACCAGGAAAACAAACAATCCAATCAAAAAGTGGGAAAAGGACCTAAACAGACATTTCTCCAAAGAAGACATACAGATGGCTAACAGACACATGAAAAGATGCTCAACATCATTCATTATTAGAGAAATGCCAATCAAAACCACAATGAAATATCACCTCACACCAGTCAGAATGGCCATTATCAAAAAGTCTACAAACAATAAATGCTGGAGAGGGTGTGGAGAAAAGGGAACACTCTTGTACTGTTGGTGGGAACGTAAATTGATACAGCCACTATGGAAGATGATATGGAGATTCCTTAGAAAACTAGGAATAAAACCACCATATGACCCAGCAATCCCACTCCTAGGCATATATCCTGAGGAAACCAAAATTTAAAAAGACACATGTATCCCATTGTTTATTGAAGCACTGTTTACAATAGCTACAACATGGAAGCAACTTAGACACCCACTGAGAGATGAATGGATAAAGAAGTTGTGGTACATATACACAATAGAATATTACTCATCCATAAAAAGGAACGCCTTTAAGTCAGTTCTGATGAGGTGGATGAACCTAGAACCTATCATATACAGAGTGAAGTAAGGCAGAGAGAGAAAGATGAACACTGTATTTTAATGCATATATACAGAATCTAGAAAAATGGTACTGAAGAATTTATTTATAGGGCAGCAATGGATAAATAGACATAGAAAATAGGCCTGTGGACATGGGGTGAGGGGAGGAGAGGGCGAGATGTATGGAAAGAGTAACATGGAAACTTACATTACCATATGTAAAATAGATAGCCAATGGGAATTTGCTTTGTGGCTAAGGAAACTCAAACAGATTCTTTGCATCAACCTAGAGAGATGGGATGGGGAGGGAGATGGAAGGGAAGTTCAAAAGGGAGGGGATATATGTATACTTATGGCTGATTCAGGTTGAGGTTTGACAGAAAACAATAAAATTCTGTAAAGCAATCATATTTCAAAAAAAATAAATTAAAAAATGGTTAAGATGGTAAATTTTTAGTTATGTGTATTTTTCCACAATGAAAAAAAATTTTTCAAAAAGATTTGAAAGTCTAAACAAGAGAAATACTCCATCTTATTACTATTCTTCAAAACATTTTTATCATAATCTGTAGAAATATTTGGAGGCACTAACACATATTATGTTGAAGAAATATTTAACTTAAGTGATTCCTTTATAGTAAATAAAATTACTAATATTCTGTTCATATAAGATTATTTTTGCAACTCAACAAAATTAGAAACTTTATAAATAAAATTATGTTTTAACTATTTTTTCATGAATCTCCAATAAAAAACATCTGGGAAGCAATGTACCAAATGGAATTCTTAGAAATGGATTGGAATGATTTCTTTTCAAATTCCTTCCTCATAGTTTTATATGTTGTTTGAACTTTAAAAATAAAACTGTGAACATTATTTAACCTGTTTTAAATTTTATAATCTTAGCTATGCCAAATATTCTCCTTGACATGGGAATCAAACTTGGGGCTTTGATTTTTATATCTCAAAATTGGAGTTTGGGACAACATAATCTATAATGTTCTACATTATAAAAATAGGATTCTAACTCCTTTTGATTTAAGTAATAAGTATTTCTTCATCCTCATTCTAAAGGATATGAAACCAGATATTACGAAGAAATAACAGAAGTCAAATAATTTAAACCCTTTTATAGCTGAAAGTAAGATATTTTTAGCAAATGGTACTTTTAAAATTAAATACAATTTAAGTTAAATGTTAAAATACTCAATCATATTAATAGTGATTCAATATAAAATTGAAGACCAAAGATGAGTCCTTAACATAAAATTACAGCCAGAAAAATATACAATGTTATGAAAAGATGGCAGAATGCAGCAGACATGAAAACGATTGATCTCACCAACTAATGGATGCTGTAGACTTGAGAGGCATAAGCCTAATGAACTAACAATGAAGGATTGCATTTATCATCTGAAGAACAGGGTCACTGACATGGCACAAGCTAGAAAAAGAAAATGAAGCAAGAAGACAAGATAAAAAATCTATTTGTCCATGAAAGTGAAAGTATTAGTTACTCAATTGTATCCAACTCTTTGCAACCCCATGGACTGTAGCCCACTAGGCTCCTCTGCCCATGGAATTCTCTAGGCAAGAATAATGGAGTGGGTAGCCATTCCCTTCTCCAGGGAATCTTCCCAACCGAGGTATCAAACCTGGGTCTCCTGCATTGCCAGCAGATTCTTTATCATCTGAGCCACCACGGAAGCCCATCTTTACATAGATACCATCTTTAATAGCTTTTATAGTAAGTATGTCTGCTGAATTTTGAAGTAATTATGGTTAAATGAATGGAATGGTAAAGACTTTCCAAATGTCTCTGGGCTTCGTAGTTACAACACAACTGAAGTTCATTCCAGGTCATGTACACTGATGCCTAATGACATTGGATGCAGAGGGAAACAGGGTCAATACATTTTAGGACATACAGGAGTTAAAGAATGAAACAAGATCAATAAATGAAAATAATAGAAATACAGAAAATACGGAATGTTAGAAAATACTTTGGCTCTGTGCCTGACTAGCAATTTTCAGGAGAAATCAAGCAAAACTCCCATCTTTATATACTTTGATTTTAAAGGGCTCTGAGAAATTATTCCAATTATGAAGAAAAAGAATATGAGGCCCAGAAAATTTAACTTATCCAAAGTGCAGAAATTATGTACTGGTTCTGGGTCCAGGATAAAACAGGCTAGGGCCATGTCTACAGAATCCCTGGGGGTGTGGATTACTGGAGCTGGTGCTGGCACTTGGCAGGGGCTTTATGAAGGTCTATTCCTGGCATCCCATACATCAGGGAGACAAAAATCAATGTCCTTTTGTAGACATCAAGGATGGAGAAGGCCAACTGTCATTTTGTTAAATCTGCTATGGAAATCCACTCTCCCTAGTGGTGAGAGAATACAGAGGAAGGGTCAAGGGTGACTATTCCAAGGAGGGCAACAGCCTCCTTACCATTCTACGAGAACGAAAACTGCAACAGATATCTTTGAGTTGATCCTTCCACCTGATCCTGGAGACTTCTCCTTTCCATTTTGTATTCATTTGAAGATGAGTGACAACACTACAATGACATAATTTTATTTCTTTGGCTGACACACAATAACATGCAGAAATCAATTTTTACTCTGTGAGATGAAAATAACTATGCCTTTAACATGAATCTCACTATCCACGGGGTTGCAAAGATTTGGGCATGACTGAATGACTGAGCATGAGAAAAACGCAATCATTATCATTTCAAACTGAAAATACCATATACATGATAATAATATTAAAAAAATTTAAACAAAAACAAATTGATGGTTAACTACTTAAAAATTTGACAGTAAGGACAGAGAAAAATAAATCCCAGTGTATATACAACTGTTGGCTGTGAGCTGCCAATTCAGCTCACAGTTTCACTGAGAACACAGTGGAAAAGACAAAGAATCAGTAATAAGTTCCCAACTCTTCCCAAGGTGAAGACAACAGTTGATCAAAGAAAACACAGCTTTCCCTAGTTCTGAGGTCTAAGACACATAATGGCATCAGTTCAGTTCAGTTCAGTCATGTCCGACTCTTTGTGACCCCATGGACTGCAGCACGCCAGGCCTCCCTGTCCATCACAAACTCCTGGAGATTACTCAAACTCATGTCCATTGAGTCAGTGATGCTATCCAACCATCTCATCCTCTGTCGTCCCCTTCTCCTCTCACCTTCAATCTTTCCCAGCATCAGGGTCTTTTCAAATGAGTCAGCTCTTTGCATCAGGTGGCCAAGTATTAGAGTTTCAGCTTTAACATCAGTCCTTCCAATGAACACTCAGGACTGATCTCCTTTAGGATGGACTGATTGGATCTCCTTGCAGTCCAAGGGACTCTCAAGAGTCTTCTCCAACACCACAGTTCAAAAGCATCAATTCTTCGGCACTCAGCTTTCTTCACCATCCAACTCTCACATCCATATGCAACTCCTGGAAAAACCATAGCCTTGACTAGAGGGACCTTTGTTGGCAAAGTAATGTCTCTGCTTTTTAATATGCTGTCTAGGTTGGTCATAATTTTTCTTCCAAGGAGTAAGCGTCTTTTAATTTTACGGCTGCAGTCACCATCTGCAGTGATTTTGGAGCCCCCAAAAATAAAGTCAGCCACTGTTTCCCCATCTATTTGCCATGAAGTGATGGGACCGGATGCCATGACCTTTGTTTTCTGAATGTTGAGCTTTAAGTCAACTTTTTCACTCTCCTCTTTCACTTTCATCAAGAGGCTCTTTAGTTCTTCTTCACTTTCTGCCATAAGGGTGGTGTCATCTGCATATCTGAGGTTATTGATATTTCTGCTGGCAATCTTGATTCCAGCTTGTGTTTCCTCCAGTCCAGGCTTTCTCATGATGTACTCTGCATAGAAGTTAAATAAGCAGGGTGACAATATGCAGCCTTGCCATTCTCCTTTTCCTATTTGGAACCAGCCTATTGTTCCATGTCCAGTTCTAACTGTTGCTTCCTGACCTGCATACAAATTTCTCAAGAGGCGGGTCAGGTGGTCTGGCATTCCCATCTCTTTCAGAATTTTCCACAGTTTACTGTGATCCACACAAAGGCTTTGGCATAGTCAATAAAACAGAAATAGATGTTTTTCTGGAACTCTCTTACTTTTTCGATGATCCAGAGGATGTTGGCAATTTGACCTCTGGTTCTTCTGCCTTTTCTAAAACCAGCTTGAACATCTGGAAGTTCACAGTTCACGTATTGCTGAAGCCTGGCTTGGAGAATTTTGAGCATTACTTTGCTAGTGTGTGAGATGAATACAATTGTGCGGTAGTTTGAGCATTCTTTAGCATTGCCTTTCTTAGGGATTGGGATGAAAACTGACCTTTTCCAGTCCTGTGGCCACTGCTGAGTTTTCCAAATTTGCTGACATATCGAGTGCAACACTTGCACAGCATCATCTTTCAGGATTTGAAATAGCTCAACTGGAGTTTCATCACTTCCTCTAGCTTTATTGCTTTATTCATAGTGATGTTTCCTAAGGCCCACTTGACTTCACATTTCAGGATGTCTGGCTCTAGGTGAGTTAGCACACCATCGTGATTATCTGGGCTGTGAAGATCTTTTGTGTACAGTTCTTCTGTGTATTCTTGCCACCTCTTGTTAATATTTTCTTCTTCTGTTAGGTCTATGACACTTCCGTCCTTCATTGAGCCCATCTTGGCATGAAATGTTTCCTTTATCTCTGATTTTCTTGAAGAGATCTCTAGTCTTTCCCATTCTATTGTTTTCCTCTACTTCTTTGCATTGATTACTGACGAAGGCTTTCTCATCTCTCCTTGCTGTTCTTTGGAACTCTGCATTCAAATGGGTGTATCTTTCCTTTTCTCCTTTGCTTTTCGCTTCTCTTCTTTTCACCTATTTGTAAGGCCTCCTCAGACAGCCATTTTGCGTTTTTGCATTTCTTTTTCTTGGGGATGGTCTTGCTCCCTGTCTCCTGTACATAATAACATAGAGAACCACATATTACCACCATGTCTATAAGAAGCTGTGCGTTGAGGTTCATAGGTTATACTGTCCCTCAATTTGTGCTATAAGCATGTCTTCTGTCTGTATACATTGAAAATCCTTCATAATATGATAACTTTCTGCTTTATTAAAAAAACTTCCACTCCTGCTTCAGGCAGGTTCACATCCTCACTTACCCAACAACATGCCTTCCTCTGGTCAGCATCTGAGCTTGTTTTACTCACAGTCTTCCTTCTCCCTTCCCAGGGCAACATGTTGTCAACTGGGAAAAATACACAATCTGAAAGTTGAGAATTATGTTTTATTCTCTAACTTGCTGAGGACTTAAGTCTGGAAGACAGCTTCCCAGTTCTAAGGGGCTCTTCCAAAGAGGCAAAGGTAGAGCCAGCTACATATGATTTTTTGCAACAAAAACCTAATAGTCAAAATATCAAAAGATTACTACTAATTCAAGAAAAAAATCAGACATATCAAATTAATGAATTTAGAGCTTTTCTATGTACAGGACGAGTCTGGGCTCACTCAAATCATTCCTTTAATATGCACCTTACCTATTTAGGGCCAGTATCCTCCTTTTCTCCACCGTAGATACACAGTACAGGGTGGCTACAGTGACTGATGTCTTGATTGCCCCAACATGCATTGTTTACTGATATGGCAGACAACATTTTAATTCACAATATATATATATATATATTTTGACATCTAGGGGAAAAACAGGGCTAGACTATAGTAGAAAATACCATTTTTGTCCCTAGTGTTCTAAACTTTTTATTGAATTTCACCAATCTCAACACTCTAGGTAGAAGAATTCTTGACCCTAGTTGACTCTGCTGTTTGAACCCTTTTTTGGGCACTTGGGCTTCTCTAATTCTGATCCTATTGGAAACACATACACAATGAAAATATTCTTCAGGAATGAAGGGGTATCAAGACATTTTCAGGTGAAGGAAAACTAAGAAAATGTACTACCAGCCCTACCCTAAAACAGTTTCAAAGAGGGTTCTCTAAATAGAAAACAAATTATAAAAGATGGAACTTGGAAACATCAGGAAGGAAGACAGGAAACAAAAGTATGACTAAATACAAAAGGCTTTCCTTTACCTCTTGTTTGCTGTATTATGATTGTTGACAGAAAAATTATAACACTGTGATTCTCAAAACATATAGAAGCAATATTTGACAATTATATAATAAACAGAAGAGGAAAAGTGGGTGTTGAAATAGATAAGTTTTCTACATTCGATTTGAACGAGTAAAATAATATCACCAGTTGGCTGTGAGGAGACATATATATATTGTTAATTGATCAGTCATGTCTAACTCTTTGCGGCCCCATAGACTATACTCTGCCAGACTCCTCTGCCCATGGAATTCTCCAGGCAAGAATACTGGAGTGAGTAGTCACTCCCTTCTCTGGGGGATTTTCCTGACCCAGGGATCAAACCTGGGTCTCCTTCATTGCAGGCTGATTCCTTACTGTCTGAGCCACAAGGGAAGCCCATGTATATATGAAGTAATACTAAGAGCAACCACTGAAAAGTTGTGCGAAGAGATATACTCAGATACACCAGAGACAAATAAATAGATTCTTAAAAGCATTCACATGGTTTAAACCACAGAAAGGGAAAAGAAAACAGAAGAACATAAACAAAAAATAAAATGGTAGATTTAAGCCTTTACATGTCAATAATGATGTTAAATATAAATAGTTATGAGTACATCAATTAAAAGACAAAATTGATAGAGTGGATTAAAAAAATGACCCTATACATGCTGTCTACAGTAAACTCACTTTAAATATAATGATATAAACACATTAAAAAGTGAAAGGTATATTGCTGTTTTTGTTGTTTGGTTGTTCAGTTGTGTCTGACTCTCTTGTGACCCCATGGATGGTAGCCTGGCAGGCTTCTCTGTCCATGGGGTTTCCCAGGCAAGAAAATGGAGTGGGTTGCCATTTCCTTCTCCATGGGATTTTCCTGATTCATTGATCAAACCTGCATCTCCTACATTAGCAGGAGGATTCTTTACCACTCAGCCACCAGGGAACCCCAAAAAGTTATATTATGCAAACATTAATCAAAGGAAGGGAATGGTGGGACTTCCCTGGTGGACCAGTGGTTAAGCCTGTGCTTCCAAGGCAGGGAGCACAGGTTCAATCCCATATTACGGAACTAAGATCTTGCATGCTGCATGTTATAACCAATAAGAAGGGAGAGGGTAGTGGCTATATTAATAACAGATGAAGCAGATGTAAGAGGAAAGATAATTTTTAAAAACAAAGAAGGACATAAGATACTGATAAAAAGAATCCACTAAGAAGACAGAAATCCTAATTGCGTATTCACTGTAAAACAAATTGTCAAAATTTGTGAAGCTCAAACTGGTAGGACTAAAAGAAGATTGGCAAATGCATAATTACAACTGAGCATTTCAATAAAGCACTGTCATCAATTTATAGAAATTTCAGAGAGAAACTCATGAAAGATGTAGAAGGTGTTCAACAAGAACATAGGCTCTAACACTTCTACAACACTTCACCTAGAAGCAGAGTAACTTTTTTTTCAATATACCACAAGACATAATACTAGGATAACCTACATCTTATGATATAAAAGAAATCTCAACAATTTAAAAATAATCAGCAGTTAAAACAGCATTATTTAAAACATTTTCTCTTGTCATGGTAAAATCGAAATAGATATCAGTAATTAACAGGAAATTATGAAAGAATTAAACAAAAATACATTTAGCAGAAAGAAAATGAAAATATGCCATATCAAAATTTGAGAGAGCTAAAGCAATGCTGGGGCTTCCCAGGTGGTGCTAGTGGTAAAGAGCCCGACTGCCAATGCAGGAGATATAAAAGATGCAGGTTTGATCCCTGGTTTGGGAAGTTCCCCTGGAGGAGGAAATGGCAACCCACTCCAGTATTCTTGCCTAGAGAATCCCATGGACCAAGGAACCTGGCAAGTGATAGTCCACAGGTATGCAAAGAGTCAGACACAACTGAAGCAACTTAACACACGAACAAAGCAATGCTAACAGTCAACTTTGTAAGACAATGTACACATTAGGAAACGGAAAAAGCTCAAAGATCACACCTCAAGAATCTACAAAATGAAAAGCAAAGTAAGCAGAAAGAAGGAAATAATGAAAAATAGAAATTCATGTAACCGAAAACAGAAAACATTATAAAGGAAATCAATGAAATAAATAGTTGATGTTTTGGAAAGATCAACAAAATTGACAAATATCTAACAAAGAAGACAATAGAAAAAGAGAGAAGGCACAAAGAACCAATATCAGGAATGGACCAAGAATACTACAGTGTTTGTAGACATTAAAAAGGAGATAAAAATGGGCTACTGTGAACAATGTTACATAAATTTGACAGATAAAATGAACAAATTCCTAGAAAAAACACAAGCTGAGACAACTCACCCAACATAGGAAAAACAACCTGAATAACCTAAAACTATTAAGTAGATTCAGGGAAGGCAATGGCAACCCACTCCAGTACTCTTGCCTGGAAAATCCCATGGACGGAGGAGCCTGGTAGGCTGCAGTCCATGGGGTCTCGAAGAATTGGACAGGACTGAGCGACTTCACTTTCACTTTTCACTTTCATGCATTGGAAAAGGAAATGGCAACCCACTCCAGTGTTCTTGCCTGGAGAATCCCAGGGATGGCGGAGCCTGGTGGGCTACAGTCTATGGGGTCGCACAGAGTTGGGCATGACTGAAATGACTTAGCAGCAGCAGCAGCATTAAGTAAATTGAATTGTGACATAAAAACTCCCCAAAAATAACTCTCAATACCCAGCTGGCTTCACTGGAGAATTCTACCAAATATTAAAAAGTGAAATCTACACAATATTTTTGAGAAAATAGAAAATGGAAGAAACACTTTCAAATTAATTTTGTTAAGTCAGTTTGTATGTCAGTTGCTCAGTCATGTCCAACTCTTTGTGACTCCACAGACTGTAGTTGGCCAGGCTCCTCTGTCCAGGGAATTCTCCAGGCAAGAATACTGGAGTGGGTTGCCATTTCCTTCTCCAGGGGATCTTTCCAACCCAGGGATTATACCCAGGTCTCCCGCATTGTGGGCAGATTCTTTACAGTTTGACCCACCAAGGAAGCCCGTTAAGTTAGTATTACTCTGTTATTGAAACCAGAAAATAAAAATAATACCGTAAAAATTAAAAACACTACAGACCAATATGCCTCATTAACATAGACACAAAAGCCTTAAAAAGTATACAGGATCTCTGTATTATTTTTTTGTAACAGCAGGAAATCTAAAATTATCTCATAAAAAGTTTAATTAAAAAAAAAAATCTTTCCTTAATCTAAAGCACTAGGCCCCTGGAGAAAAGCTAATATTTTTAACTCTAAAGACACAGCCAGATTATTACATGTGTGCTTATACTGGATGAACTTGACAGGGAGTATATCAAAATAAAACATTTTTTTGTGATCTATTGCATGGCATTGAGTAATCTAAATTCAAGAAAAAACAAGGTAAATGGGCTGTTAATTTAGCACCACTGGACATATTTGATCAACTGATACACTCTTGTCAGCCTTCCAACAGGAAATATCATAATTCTGGTGTAACAGTTCAGTTCAGTTCGGTCGCTCAGTCTTGTCTGACTCTTTGCGACCCCATGAATCGCAGCACGCCAGGCCTCCCTGTCCATCACCAACTCCCGGAGTTTACCCAAACCCATGTCCATCAAGTCGGTGATGCCATCCAACCATCTCATCCTCTGTCGTCCCCTTCTCCTCCTGCCCCCAATCCTTTCCAGCATCAGGGTCTTCTCCAATGAGTCAACTCCTCACATGAGGTGGCCAAAGTATTGGAGTTTCAGCTTCAACATCAGTCCTTCCAATGAACACCCAGGACAGATCTCCTTTAGTATGGACGGTTGGATCTTCTTGCAGTCCAAGGGACTCTCAAGGGTCTTCTCCAACACCACAGTTCAAAAGCATCAATTCTTCAGCACTCAGCTTTCTTCACAGTCCAACTCTCACACCCATACATGACCACTGGAAAAACCATAGCCTTGACTAGATGTACCTTTCTTGGCCGAGTAATGTCTCTGCTTTTAAGTACGCTATCTAGATTGGTCATAACCTTCCTTCCAAGGAGTAAGCGTATTTTAATTTCACGGCTGCAATCACCATCAGCAGTGATTTTGGAGCCCCCCAAAATAAAGTCTGACACTGTTTCCACTGTTTCCCCATCTATTCTCCACGAAGTAATGGGACCAGATGCCATGATCTTAGTTTTCTGAACGTTGAGCTTTAAGCCAACTTTTTCACTTTCCTCTTTCACTTTCATCAAGAGGCTCTTTAGTTCTTCTCCACTTTCTGCCATAAGGGTGGTGTCATCTGCATATCTGAGGTTATTGACATTTCTCCCAGCAATCTTGATTCCAGCTTGTGTTTCTTCCAGCCCAGCATTTCTCATGATGTACTCTGCATAGAAGTCAAATAAGCAGAGTGACAATATACAGCCTTGACCTACTCCTTTTCCTATTTGGAACCAGTCTGTTGTTCCATGTCCAATTCTAACTGTTGCTTCCTGACCTGCATACAGGTTTCTCAAGAGACAGGTCAGGTGGTCTGGTATTCCCATCTCTTTCAGAATTTTCCAGTTTATTGCGATCCACACAGTCAAAGGCTTTGGCATAGTCAAGAAAGTAGAAATAGATGTTTTTCTGGAACTCTCTTGCTTTTTGGATGATCCAGCAGATGTTGGCAATTTGACCTCTGGTTCCTCTGCCTTTTCTAAAACCAGCTTGAACATCTGGAAGTTCACGGTTCACGTATTGCTGAAGCCAGGCTTGGAGAATTTTGAGCATTACTTTATGGACGTGTGAGATGAGTGCAATTGTGTGGTAGTTTGAGCATTCTTTGGCATTGTCTTTCTTTGGGATTGGAATGAAAACTGACCTTTTCCAGTCCGGTGGCCACTGCTGAGTTTTCCAGATTTGCTGGCATATTGAGTGCAGCACTTTCATAGCATCATCTTTGAGGATTTGAAATAGCTCAACTGGAATTCCATCACCTCCACTAGCTTTGTTCGTAGTGATGCTTTCTAAGGCCTTCTTGACTTCACATTCCAGGATGTCTGGCTCTAGGTGAGTGATCACACCGTCGTGATTATCTGGGTTGTGAAGATCTTTTTTGTACAGTTCTTCTGTGTATTCTTGCCACCTCTTCTTAATATCTTACTCCAAAGCAATTAAGCAGGGTTTTCCCTGGTGACCCAGTGGTGAAGAATCCACCCTGCAGTGCAGGGGATGCATGTTCAATCCCCGGTCGGTGAACTAAGATCCCATATGCTGCAGAGCAATTAAGCCCGCATGTCACAACTACCGAAGCCTGTGCAACATGGAGCCTGTGTGCCACAATTAGAGAGTCTGTGTGCAGCATCAAAAGATCCCACATGACGCAACTAAGACTCTAACCAATATAAATAAATAAATAATTTTTAAGCAATTAAGCAAAAGCAACTACAAATATACACATACACATATACAACCACCCTCCCCCTTCAAACCCACCGAGTGGTGGTGGGATTATATGAGGAGATGTATATGTAATAAACAGTCTTCCCAAGTGGCACTAGTTGTAAAGAATCCTCCTGACGATGCAGGAGATGCTAGAGATGCAGGTTCAATCCCTGGGTTGAGAAGATCCAGTGGAGGAGGAAATGGCAACTCACTCCAGTATTCTTGTTTGAAAAATTCCTTGGACAGAGGAGTCTGGTCCATGGGGTCAGAAAGACTCAGATAATGACTGAACAACTAAGCATGCACACACATATATAGTAAACAGAGTAAAAGTCCCTCTATGCTGTCCATACACTAATCCTTAGAATCTGTGAGTGTTACTTTCCATGACAAAGGGATTTGTAGACATAATTAAGGATCTTACAATGCAAAGATTTTCCTGAATTATTCAGGTCTGCTCAACATAATCATCAGTGTCCTTATTAGAGAAAGGAAAGAATGTCAAAGTCAAAAAAACAGATATGTGAAAAGGGAAGCCAAGGTTGTAGTGAAGCTCTTTGAAATGAAGGAAGGGGGTACAAACCAAGAGAATGCAGGTGGTCTCTAGAAGCTGGAAACGTCCACAAAATAGATTCTCCATCAAAGATCCAGAAGGAACACAGCCCTACCAACACATTCTCCAGAATTGTAAGGTGATAAAATTGTATTGTTATAAATAACTAAGTTGTAGTCATTTGTTACAGCAGCAACAGAAAACCAATAAAATATACAAATATAACATTAGGACCAAGATAAAGCAACGGAAACTGATTTATCCTCTCAGCTGAAAACAAAAAGGACAAAATATGTGAAACAATGGTATTCAAAGTGCTGGCTATCGGACAACAAAAGGCAATAATCCCAGGAAGGAAGGAAGAAGGTGCATATGAGTTCTGTCATGTCCAACTCTTTGCAGCCCCACGGACTGTAGCCTGCCAAGCTCCTCTGTCCATGAGATTTCCCAGGCAAGAATACTGGAAGTGCAGTGAAAGTTGCCCAGTCGTGTCCGACTCTTTGCGACCCCATGGACTACACAGTCCATGGAATTCTCCAGGCCAGAATACTGGAGTGGGTAGCCTTTCCCTTCTCCAGGGGATCTTCCCAACCCAGGGATCAAACCCAGGTCTCCCACACTGCAGGTGGATTCTTAACCAGCTGAGCCACAATGGAAGCCCAAGAATACTGGAATGGATAGCCTATCCCTTCTCCTGCGGATCTTCCAGACCCAGGAATCGAATCATCGTCTCCTGCATTGCAGGAAGACTCTTTACCAACCGAGCTATCAGAGAATACTGGAATGGTTTTTTTATTTCCTTCTTCAGGGGATCTTCTCTACCCAGGGATCCAACGGGTGTCTCCTGTGTCTCCTGCATTGACAGGTGAATTCTTTACCACTGCGCCATGTGGGGAGAAGAAAGAGATGAAAATGGTGAGCTTGCTTACTGCCTCCAGGCAGGTTTCAGACTGTGGGGCAGGGAGAGAAGTCAAGAAGAGCTCAAGAGGGGGAGCAGAGAGTCAGGGCGACCACGGAGGCTGATTTGGCTGCACAGAGTGGAGTTCCAGCAAGGAAAGAGTTGCACAGATATGTTCCTGTGAGCTCTGAGGACAGTGCCTGCACACAATAAATACTCCCAGTTTGTTGCCCACAGCAACCAACACAACCATTGTCACAGTCATTGGCAAGTACCATGGGAATTGCTTGGCCCACCAGTTTGTATTGCATTATTAACAGCAGTAACAAAAGAATTCACAGCTATTTCTATAATGTAGCCCATGAAAATAACTCTTCAGAACATAAGTGGCACTCATTTCCCTCTATCAATGAATGGAAAAGATTTGCTTTTTAACTTTCACTTAAAAAAAAAAGTTAACTTTCTTTTAACCATCAGGAAAAATACCACTCAGTGAAACTGTAAAGTTAATAAAGAAATATACCTTTAAATTTACAATCAGCAGCAGGCAGCATTCTTTATCTTTAGGAAGGTGAGAAATTGTGGTGAGTTGCTTTGTTCTCACTTTTAAAAAGCACAAAGTTCATAAATAAAAAGCTCAAGTGGCAGCCGGCAAGTGCTCCAAATTTCTTGAGGCATCTGTCATTGCCAGAGCAATGCACTGTTCTGGGTGTAGATTATTCCTGATGATAAATATTCTGAAGCTCCCTCTGAAAGTGTCTGAACCAAGGGTGACAAATGTCTCTGCTGCTTCTTGGAAGAAAGGAATATGTGTCATTTAGCTGACTGCTACCATTGTTTCCTTCGACATCAGTATCCTTTTACTGCATATAATATTCTCAAGAAATAAACTATGGGATTCCACCAAGAAATGTAAGTGATGAAAATGTCACTTCATAGTTCTGTGTTCATAAAAAGATTGCTAAATATTTTGGAGATTAAATACACATATATTAGGGAGAAAGAGGGAGAAAGCAGTTTCGTTTTAAATCTGAAAGGTCTGTGGAAAACAGCCATGGAGTCTGTTCTATTACCTAAATTATTTGAGTGTATCAGTTGGACCAAGCATATATTTATGTTGTCAGTGTAATATTCAAGAATGAAATATAAGACTCTGCTGATACATAGAATCAGCAAATGCCAAAGATTTTTCCTACTCATTCGTGGGAAACCACTATGTATGGTAAAGCAGACTCAAGACCATTTGAGGAAATAGGTATTTTTAATCATTTTTTTAAAAGAAGTTTATAGTAAGATTTCTAGACTAGATCTAAAGCAATGTAATATCCTATAGGCCAAAAAAATAAAGAATTGTGATTTTTTTAGCCTAGATAGAAATCACTTGCACTTCTAGAAGGTACAATTCTGTAAATTAACATCCATACTGTGCTTAGTCACTCAGTTGTGTCTGACTCTTTGCAACCCCATGAACTGTAGCCTACCAGGCTCTTCTGTCCTTGAGGATTCTCCAGGCAAGAATACTGAAGTGGGTTGCCATGCCCTCCTCCAGGAGATCTTCCCAATCCAGGGACTGAACCCAGGTCTCCAGCATTGCAGGCAGATTCTTTACTGTCTGAGCCACCAGGGAAGCGAAGGTAAATTAACATATACCTTCGTAAAGTCTGGGGTAGCAAAGTCAACAACATTCTTTGAAAATTAAGTAATTATTGTATATTAACAATACCTGTTAAACAATGCTCTAATAGAACACTAAATGGACATGCCAACTCCTTTAGCCTTATTTCATGTATTGGACAAGTTTTCTTAACATTGTCTATACATTTAACACCATCCCTATTGTAATATCAGTCTCTAATAAACGTGTAACATAATTAGCCTTGTAATATGATAAAGAAGCATTAAAAATCCTGGTAAAATCCCACAACCATTGGAGGTAGATTATATTCTTTAGGACACTCCAGTGCTATTTGATTAATTTAAATTTACATAAAACTGACTCCTCTTGTTCACCACTATTAGATTATCAGTTTGGCTGTGTAGACTTACTGTCCTATATCACTAATTTTTCACTCAACTGTATCTACAAAGGACTAGCATATATAACTAATTGCTTTTTCTTTACAATCCACAGAAACAAGTGCAGCAAACAAAGGAAAATGTCACTCAGTCAACTGAAATGAATTCCCAGTGGAAATGAATTGCTTGGTGGTATACTCTCCAGCCTGAGTCACACAGTTGTTTTACTGGTCCCACACCAACTGGTCTCAGAGCACATTATGAGCAGTGATGGTTATTACATATGTACAATCAGCAATGCCATTTATGGGCTGAATATTTCAATTAGCAACATCATAGACACATAACCAGAGGACATCATTTACAGCCCAGTTCAGAGACACCAAACAAAAAAATTATTGGTTGTAAATTTTACTTTTTTTTTTGATGGTTTTTGCCACACATCAGCATGAATTGGCCACAGGTATACATGTGCCCCCCCCCCACCTGTCCTGAACCTTCTCCACCTCCCTTCCCACCACATCTCTCTGGGTTGTCCCAGAGCACCAGCCTTGGATGCCCTGCTTCATGCATCAAACTTGCACTGGCCATCTATTTTCCAAATGGTAATGTACATGTTTCAATGCTATTCTCTCAAATCATCCCACCCTCGCCTTCTCCCACTGAGTCCAAAAGTCTATTCTTTACATCTGTGTCTCCTTTGCTGCTCTGCATGTGGTACCATCTTTCTAAATTACACATATATGCATTAATATACAGTATTTGTCTTCCTCTTTCTGAGTTACTTCATTCTGTATAATAGGCTCTAGTTTCATCCACCTCATTAGAACTGACTCAAATGAGTTCCTTTTTATAGCTGAGCAATATTCCATTGTGTCTATGTACCACAACTTTCTTATCCATTCATCTGCTGATGGACATCTAAGTTGCTTCCATGTCTTAGCTATTATAAATAGTGCCACAATGAACACTGGGATACATGTGTTTCTTTCAATTCTGGTTTCCTTGGGGTGTATGCCCAGCAGTGGGATTGCTGGGTTGTATGGCTCTTCTGTTCCCCTGGTTGTTAATTTTAAAAATTGTTTTTATTCTTAAATAAATAGCAAAAGTTTTAAAAAAGATAACCATAAATATTGAAGCTTTTATTTCCTGAGAACTAGAAGGATGGTGTATTAGAATAGCGCAGTATTTTTTTCTGAAAACTCCATTTAAGTTCCAACTTATTAATAAGAAGTCCCTTTATTTTTGTCAATCTCACTTTTTCTGATTTCTTGAATAACCTAATATTGAATAGGCCAATATCTGTGAAAATGTACAGTGAATTTTAAAATACTATACAAAGATTGATCCCTAAATTTAACTTTCTCTTTTAAGTCCAAACTACATGAAACACTCTCTAGTAAAAGTACATGATAATAACTTAAAGTTAAATAATACCGCCAATTTAAAAAATGATTATTCAAATTATGACACTAATAGAAAAGTAATAGTTCACTTAAATATCTTCTCTTTTGGAATACATACTTGAGAGTCAACTCTGAAACAAATTCTGATTGGAAACTAGAGTTAGAAACCTTCTCTTCCCTGTACACTCCTGAAATATCTAATATCTACATCGAGGATAAATGGCCATTTGAAAGAATTACTGAAGCATGGATTTGGATATCAAAGGACTACATGGTCCCATGATTCTTACTAAGTCCTCTGCACTGGCGCTGTGATTCAATATGAGAAGTATCAATTATGAAGGTAATTGTGCAGCCCTGATAGTGCTCAGACTGTGCAGTTTAATTGGCTTTTGAGGCTGAAATGGCCACCAAATTAGCAATTAGCTTTTGCTGTTCTTATAAAATTAATTCTACAGATCATCTGACAAAGGCTATTCCCTTGTCCTCTAAGAGTCATTATCCACACCTTAAAAATATTAATGTACCTATTTGCTGTTTGCACACTAAACAAGGAGAGAATATGTGAAGAAAGCTAATCTATAACTGTGACTTTTCTTGTATTTAAAAACAGATTCTCAAGCAGCAAATGTATTTTTCTTCCTTCTGCTTGATTTTTACCTTCCTTTTCTAGTTTCTTAAGGCAGGAGCTTAGATGTTTGATTCGAGGTAAGCATTCAATACTTTTATCTTATAATACTTAAAATTATTGGTCAAGATTATTTTTTCTCCAAGCATGTCTATTTTTTTTTTTACTATATATAGGATCTTGTAGATTATACATTGGAGAGGTCCTGGATTGTGCTATTTTTCTCAAAAGAGTGTTGAGTTTAATTCTGGAAGGTGAAAAATTTATCATCAGAACACTGTGATCATATCTAAGCCTGGCTTATGCTTTTTAATGATAGGCTTATTTTAGTTTCGCCTGTACCCTAAGGATATAAACATTGCTCCTAGAATGAAGACTTCTTAGGGCTTCAGCTGACACCCTTGATGCTACAAGATTTTACCAAGTTATCTACATTTAGGGTAAAGCCTAACCATGATATTAATATTACTCCAGTATTTGTTGACATATAATTTATCTTAGCTCTCAGTTTACCAAGCTAGTCTATCAGTCTTTAATGAGTTTCTCTACAAGGTCGTGCAGCCCAGGTGTTGACCAGGGACTTGGGTAGAATTTACATACATATTTCTGAGGTTCCCTTCTCAGCACCTCCAATCACATTGACGTCCCACTCCCACAAGCCATTGCCTTGGCAGTCTCTCAGTCAGAGTGCTTTTTCACTCCTTCACTGTGTGAGTGAGATAACCATTCCTTCCTTGAGCTCAATCTCCAGGTGCCAACCTAAGAAAATGTCCCCAGGTAGAAAACTGGGCGGATCATTTCCCATGACTCCTGCTTTTAAAAATTACATTAAAAAAATATATATACGAAATACCTAAAATGGTGGTTTTATATATTTTTCCAAACTCTAGAGTTGTTTGTAAGACATTCAATTTAATATTTACTTGTTAAAGTCCTTTAAGTGAAAGTGAAAGTGTTAGTCACCCAGTCATGTCTGCCTGTGACCCCATGGACTGTAACCAGGTTCCTCTGACCATGGGGTTCTCCAAGCAAGAATACTGGAGTGGGTAGCCATTCCCTTCTCTGGGAGATCATCCCAACCCAGGGATTGAACCCAGGTCTCCTGCATTGCAGGCAGATTCTTTACCATCTAAGCCACCAGGGGAGTCCAAAGTCCTTTAAATCACCTCACAAGTATCTCATGGTTTGAGCACAGTCAGAATTAGAGCTCTTTAATTACATTTTGAGAATGCAATGGAAACTTCTGTATCATATAGTGTTCTTGAAAAACCCTATTCTCAGGGACATCTATCTTTTTCTTATACTCTAACAAGAAATTTTTTCCAGTAATCATGTATGGATGTGAGAGTTGGACTGTGAAGAAAGCTGAGCACTGAAGAATTGATACTTTTGAATTGTGGTGTTGGAGAAGACTCTTGAGAGTCCCTTGGACTGCAAGAAGATCCAACCAGTCCATCCTAAAGGAGATCAGTCCTGGGTGTTCACTGGAAGGACTGATGTTGAAGCTGAAACTCCAATACTTTGGCCACTTCATGCGAAGAGCTGACTCATTTGAAAAGACCCTGATGCTGGGAAGGATTAGGGGCCGGAGGAGAAGGGGACGACCAAGGATGAGATGGTTGGATGGCATCACCGACTCGATGGACATGGGTTTGGTTGGACTCCGGGAGTTGGTGATGGACAGGGAGGCCTGGCGTGCTGCGATTTATGGGGTCGCAAAGAGTCAGAAGTGACTTAGCGACTGAACTGAACTGAACAAGAAATTATATTTTCAAAGTTATTTGAAACATACCATACTGTAACAGTATCAAGATATATCATAACCCAACACACACAGCAACAGGGAAGATGCTGTGTTTTAAAAACCTTTAAAAAGCAATCATTTTGTCTAAAGGCAATGGAGAACCAATGAAAGATTTTAAGCAGAAGATACAGTTCTGAAGACTTCTCTGGTGGCAATATCACATGCAGTGAGAAGAAGATTATTTTGTATTTTGAATATTTTAGCTTTTATTCTGACTTACATATTGATGAAAGAACAATTTCATATAAAAAAAGAGACAAATTACAACAGAGTGGATTATTTTCTTTCATCCTCTCTTCTTACTACTATAAGTCATTTCAGAACCTATTTAGTCATAGGTTTGTTGTTGTTTAGTCACTGAGTTGTGTCTGACTCTTTGTGACCCCATGGACTGTAGCCAGCCAGGCTTCTCTGTCAATGGGATTTCCCAGCAAGAATACTGGAGTGGGTTGCCATTTCCTTCTCCAGAGGATCTTAGCAATTCAGGGATCAAACCCATGTCTCCTGCATTGCCAAGTGGATTTTTTACTGCTGAGCCACCAGGGAAACCTCAGTAGTAGGTTTATCAACTGAAATTTTGGCTACTAGAATCAAGATTGAACTAGAAAAATATATCTTTAAAAAGTTCAGAAAATAACTCTGTGATTATACATATGATTCGATACCTACTCATTTAGAAGAGAATAAAACATTGTGTTAGGCTTCTGAGGATAAGACATTACAGAAGTGGCCCATCAATGACTTTCAGTAGAAATAGCATGATGCAGTACACATTTTACAACTAACCATTTTAGATCATAAAGTCATTTTTATTCTCTGCCAATTATATAAAAATAGAGATAAACATAAAATAATTGAATGTTTGAGAAAATACTCATGCTGCAATCTTTAAAGGAAAACAACAGAAATATATATGTTATAGCATTTCATTTGTTTTAAAAGTAACATTTTGTGAGAATTTAGTTCTATATTTACTAACAAAGAATTTTCACTGATTGTAAAATAATAGATGTCCTTTAGTGGTCAAATGTAATGTTTTCCATGTTCTCCAAATTACATAAAATGACATACATTTACTTTTATTTTGACCAAAAGTCAGAACATTTTACTTACAACAGTTATTTTAGAAATAGAGTTAGTTTAAAAACATTATGCCAAGTGAAAGAAGCCAGACACGAAAGGCCATAAAGACTCTTGAGAGTCCCTTGGACTGCAAGGAGATCCAACCAGTCCATCCTAAAGGAGATCAGTCCTGGGTATTCATTGGAAGGACTGATGTTGAAGCTGAAACTCCAATACTTTGGCCACCTTATGTGAAAAGCTGACTCATTTGAAAAGACTCTGATGCTAGGAAAGATTGAGGGCAGAAGGAGAAGGGGATGACAGAGAATGAGATGGTTGGATGGCATCACCAACTCAGTGGACATGAGTTTTTGGTAAACTCTGGGAGTTGGTGATGTACAGGGAGGCCTGGCATGCTGCTATTCATGAGGTCACAGAGAGTCGGACATGACTGAGCAACTGAACTGAACTGTCCTTCTATGAGTTTTACAGTTTGGGCTTTTACATTTAATTCTTTGATCATTTGAGTTAATTTTTATATGTAGTGAACTGTGGTGTTGGAGGAGACTCTTGAGAGTCCCTTGGACTGCAAGGAGATCCAATCAATCCATCCTAAAAGAGATCAATCCTGGGTGTTCATTGGAAGGACTGATGTTGAAGCTGAAACTCCAATACTTTGGGCACCTCATGTGAAGAGTTGACTCATTGGAAAAGACCCAATGCTGGGTAGGATTGAGGGCAGGAGGAGAAGGGGACGACAGAGAATGAGATGGTTGGATGGCATCATCGACTTGATGGACATGAGTTTGGGTAGACTCCGGGAGTTGGTGATGGACAGAGAGGCCTGGCGTGCTGCAATTCATGGGGTCGCAAAGAGTCGGACATGACTGAGCGACTGAACTGAACTTATATGTAGTGTGAGATAGGGATCTAAATTCACTTTTTTGCAAGTTAATATCCAGTTGTCCCAGCAATTGTTAAAAAGACAATTGTTTCTGCTGAATTGTCTTGGCCTGTTGTTGAAAATCAACTTACCAAGAACTGTGTTTATTTCTAGATTCTCAATTCTTTTCCATTGATCTATAAATCTGGTCTTAAGCTAGTATTATACTCTCTTGACTACTTCTCTAGTGGCTTTTGAAATTAGAAGTCTGAAGCCTTCAACTTTTTCTTCTTTTTGATATTTTTTTGGACCATCCATTTTTTCTGCATCCATTGAATCTCTAAACAGTTTTAAAGTAAGCTTTTCAATTCCTGCAGAAAAGACAATTGTAATGATAAAAATTTCATTGAATCTGTAGGTCAGTTGAGGGAGCATTATTATCTTAACAATAATAATCCTCTGGTTGATGAGTATGTGATATCTTTACATTTATTTAGGTCTTCTTTAATTTCTTTCCATTATATTTTGTACTTTTTAGTGTACAAGTCTTGTGCTTCTTTTGTTAAATTTATTTATAAGTATTTTACTTTGTTGATGTGCTGTAAATGGAATTGTTTTCTTTTATATTATATTGAGTTGGCCAAAAAGTTTGTTCAGGTTTTTCTGTAAGGTGTTACTTTTTTGGACTACCCAATATTATATCATTTTTCTATTACATTATAATTTTTAATTGAAGTATAGTTCATTTACAATGTTGTGTTTTTTTCTAGTGTACAGCAAAATAATTCAGTTTTATATATATATATATATATATTCTTTTTCAGGTTCTTTTCCATTATAGTTTATTACAACATACTGAGTATAGTTCCCTATGCTATAGAGTAGGTCCTTGTTGTTCATTTATTTTATATATAGTAGTGTATATATGTTAATCCCAAACTCCTAATTTATCTAGAGATTATCTTATTAATTGAAGTCAGACAAATATCATATGATATCATCTATATGTGGAATCTTAAAAAAAATGATACAAACGAACATACTCACAAAACAGAAATAGACTCAGAAACAGACATAGAAAACAAACTTACAGTTACCAAAGGAAATAGTGGGGTTGAGAGAAGAGTTAAATTAACAATAGTTTTATTAATCTCATTTGCGGATTGTTCATTACTAATCTGTAGAAATACAATGGATTTTGGTTTATTGATCTTATATTCCTTGGTGAATTCATTCATTAATTCTAATAGTTTTTTTTTTGGAGTTAAGATTTTTGTGTATATAAGGTCATGTCCATCTGCAAATATTATTTTTCCCTTTCCACTCTATATAGTTTGTATTTCTTTTACTTGCCTATTTGCCCAGGAGAGAACTTCTAACACAAAATTGAATAGAGATGGTGAGACCTGATATTTTTGCCTTGTTTCTCATCTCAGAAGGAAAGTATTCTGTCTTTCACCACTAATTACAATATTTTCTTTGATTTTTCTTTGTCCTTTATTAGACTCAAGAAAATCCTTCTATTTTCAGTTTTTAAAGTCTTTATATCCTGAAAGAGCTTGAATTTTGTAAAATCTCATTTTCTGTCTATCCAGAGATTCATGTAGTATCAGATTTTTCATTAATTAATAATGAAACCATATTAAAAACCATATTAAATGGTTTTTATATTGATTGATTTTCAGATTTTAACCATTGTTGTATTACTAGGACAAATCCTACCTGCACATATTGTATAAGTTTTTTCATGTATTTCCTGATTCATTTTCACACCATTTTGTTGAGAAATTTTGCTTTTATAAAGTTTACATATCTGTGCTATTGTTTTTCTTCTGTTATTTTTATCTTAATTTTGACATTAGGGAAATGCTAGGCTCATAGAATAAACTGAGAAGAGTGCACTCCTCTTCTATATTGAAGAAGAATTTGGGGAGAATTGACATGAAATCTTTCTTTATTGTTTGCTAGAAATCACCAGTACATCCACCTCAGCCTCAAAACCTTCCCTGATGTGAGCTGAGCAAAAGTCATCTGGTGCTGGTTGGCTCCAGAGCCGTCAGGTTAGAAGATTGCTTAGCTGATCTCAGAATCACTTTGTAGAATGACAAAGATTGACGTCCAGACCAGGAGAAGAATACCCAGCTTGTACATGGACCACTTGTCCCACCCTCAATTCACGACCAATACTAAACACTGTCAAACAATGTAATTAGAATTGTTCCATAATGTAGTCTCTTGACCATTCAAAAGAAAAACATCACATTAAGCAGTATGATTCTCTAATGCTTCCCTTACTTTTCTGTCTTCATTCACCACTAGGAACACATGCATACACACACACACACACAGGTACACATGTACACATCTAGATGCACTAACTAAGTAAGATCAGTGAAACATTTGTCTCAAATACAAACCTTAAGGAAGGGAGAGGGTCCACAAACTCAGTTATTAAATTAAGAGCACAATAAATGTTTTGAAAAACAAAACTACTGCAAAATGTACAACAAAGTATCACAATTTCAGATAAAGACAGGATTCCACTTCGCCTTTGCATAGCTCTGCCTCATTGCCTTCCCCTGGCAAATGGCAAATTTTATTTACAAAAACAGATGGCTCATAGTTTGCTAATTATATTTTTATAAATATGCTTTCTTTTCATATCAGTGAAAATTGACAAAGACAAGGCCTGCTCTCCAAATTAATATCTTCTCACCCTCATGAAATAAGATTATTTATCAATTTATCAATTTCAGTATGATAATATTTATCACTACAGAGAATCAACACATAATAATAAAACTAAAAATAAGATGGGAATTTATAAGCTGAGCAAAACTTGACAATTTTTCAAGATTTTTGTCTCTAGCACTTAAAATAACTATTCAGGAGTCCAAAAGTCAATTCATTGATATAGGAGGAAGAAACCAGTCAGGTGAATAAAAACTTCACACACTGTAAGATTTTCTTAACATCTTCATTTATTGCATGAATGCATCTTTCCATTATATTCACATCTCCACTTCTGATAAAGTGCTGAGTACTGCATTTCAAGTTGTCATATCTAAGGCTAACTTCTGTTCATTCTTATCTAGGGTAGTCACTTCCCCACATGAACTCTCTCTTAGGAAGGTGAATCTGCCATGCCTCAGGCACTTACTATATATTGCACAAATGTCAAGTGCAATTCTATTTCCCTTCAGTGGTGGTTACTTCTGTTGCAGTTACAGAAGGAGCACTCAATTAACAACAGGAGAACAGAGTTTCCATATGTGTATGAAATTGTGTAGCACAATTTCCGGCTTCCAAAATTGGATCAGTTTCTTGTCTCTATTTTTCTCCCCCCTTTCCCTTTTTGACATATGACTTTTGTGCTTTCCTCTCCCATTTGTATCTTACAAAACAGGCTACCATGACCAGAAGAAGAAAAAAAATTAAACTTGTTTCTCTGAAATAATTAGAAAACAGATAATTTTAGTTACTGTCAAGGTCCATGAATATTACATTATTAAGAAATTAATATTTCAATCAGAAAGAAAAATGTATGACTACTTTTACAAATTTTTTTGGAAGGAGCATCCCCAAAACTTTAAACACTCTACAGGAAACACACAAGAAAATATTACTTAACTTACAGCCTCTCTGGTATGTATCTTAATGCTGTACTTTTCTGAGTTTGACAGAAACTTGGTAAAAAGTCTGTCAAAATTTCCAACAATGAGCTTATAAGCAATTTAAAATTTTCTGTTATGAATCAGAAAGTTTATGTTTGCTTAACAATGACCCACAAAACCTAAAGTGAGTATATTACATTAATCAGTTCAGTTCAGTTCATTTCAGTCGCTCAGTCATGTCCAACTCTTTGCAACCCCATGAATCGCAGCACACCAGGCTTCCCTGTCCATCACCAACTCCTGGAGTCCACCTGAACCCATGTCCATTGAGTCAGTGATGCCATCCAACCATCTCATCCTCTGTTGTCCCCTTCTCCTCCTGCCCAGCATCAGGGTCTTTTCAAATGAGTCAGCTCTTTGCATCAGGTGGCCAAAGAATTGGAGTTTCAGCTTCAACATCAGTCCTTCCAATAAACACCCAGGACTGATCTCCTCTAGGATGGACTGGTTGGCTCTCCTTGCAGTCCAAGGGACTCTCAAGAGTCTTCTCCAACACCACAGTTCAAAAGCATCAATTCTTCGGTGCTCAGCCTTCTTTATAGTCCAACTCTCACATCCATACATGACCACTGGAAAAACCATAGCCTTGACTAGACAGACATTTGTTGACAAAGTAATGTCTCTGCTTTTTAATATGCTGTCTAGGTTGGTCATATACATTACTTCTTCACATTAATCCTGGAACAATTTCTTAGCTTTGAACACATTGAAGGCACCTTACCTTCCTCTACATTTCAGCAGATGGCTGTAGGCTTTCTTAAAAATATCCTTCATACTTTTGATTCAAGTTGCTTATGGATCTTTCACTATGTCATGGTGGTTGCTCTATCATCTTGCTTTTTATAAATGGAGAAAATGAGACTGTGAACTGGTGGTGGATGAAATTTAAAAGGATCAAAGGGTTGATTGGTTTGAAGTTGCTCAGAAAAGGTCTCAAACATTCCCTTCAAGTTGAAGGCCTCTTGATTTCCAATCCCATGAAATCATAAAATATGTTGGAATCAATGGAGACAACTTGATGGGGAAATCCTGACAACCTTGTGGTGGGCTTGACAGTTAACAGTTTGCCAGCACAAGACAGGGCCATGTGTGAATATAGAACATATGGCTCACTTGAGCTGCTTTAACAATTCAATTTAAAACTGTGAGTTCAGTCAAATTTCTAGTTTTTTATAGTAACTCAAAAGTTTGACTATATTTTTCTTCAATGATTCAGTTGATTGTTTTCATATATTTTAAAACGGTTCTAATTGAGAAGTGTTAGTTGCTCCGTCATATCTAATTCTTCGCAACTCCATGGACTGTAGCCCGCCAAGCTTCTCTGTCCGTGAAATTCTCCAGGCAAGAGTACTGGAGTGGGTAGTCATTCTCTTCTTCAGGGGATCTTCCTGACCCATGGATCGAATCCTGCACTGCAGGCAGATTCTTTATCATCTAAGCCAGTAGGGAATCCCTTGTTTGAGTAAACAAGTAATAACGGGTATCTGAAATCTCCTAAAATTAAATGCAACCTTGAGGTGTAAGTTTAGTTGAGCACTTATTTAACCCCAAGAAATTTATGTATCTATGTTTGATCAGTTCCTACTTCTTATATTTCAACAAAGCTTTGTTATGAATACTCAACTGCCTTTAAACCTTTTTTTGTGTGTGATGGCTTTTAAAATCAATTTAGGCCAATAGGCATAGGAACATATGGTGTTATAGCAGTTGTGGAGCATATAACTGATGGGTCCTTTTCTGAGACTTCAGCTTCATGAGGGTAACAGTTTAGCTTTATTAAAAAACAAAGTTTCAAATATGAGAATTTGCCATCTGAACCACTTTCCTAGGGCACAAGAAGGATGCAACTACAGGGATCTAACAAAGCAGCTTAAGTGTGGGAGGGATTACATATATTAGCAATTCATTATGTAAAAAAGTCACAGAAGGAAAATGTCATTCATCAAGTATAGAAAAAAATTAATTACAATAGTATATAATTTTCAAAACTGAGCTTTTCTTGTCTGCATGACTGGTGTGATACAAAAATGTCGACAGTGATTGTCAACTTAGCTCAATAGTCATTAAACATCAACTAACTAAGCAGGGTAACTTCTTATCCAATTATTCATGGTTCTTAGTACATATCATCATAGTTACAGAAATGCTCTTGTATTTATTTTTATTTATATATTTTTATTACATGTTAATACTATGTGAATGATTTAGTATAAATGTATCTTTTAAGTTGAAACACACACAAACAGGGAATAAAAATTCTACTGGGACTGCATTGTTTGTTAACTACAATATTTAATTAATTTAGTTAATGAGTTAATTTAGTTAATAAAATAAAATCAGGATCTCATTCATATGATAGGACTTCAAACACAAAATTTTATTCTCATGATTTGTTTTCCAGGAACTACTCAAACATAAATACAAGTATTTTCAAAATTTTTTCCAACATCTTTCTGTTTCTCCTTTCTCCCTCAACTCCTCTTTTTCTTTTTTTTCCTTCCACACGTTTATTTAAAGCTTCTACGTGCCATGCTGTTATACGTACTTGGGTTACATTGTGAACAAAACTCTTAGTGTAGGTCACACTTCAATAACACAGAACTTTTCTATCAGGAGCATTCCTCTTTCAGATGGTTGGTGTGAGGGGCTCCACAGACCTGGTTTCTGTGAACTAAAAATAACTACTGCTTAACAGTCCTTGGGGTTGCAAAGAGTGGGACATGACTGAGGGACTAACACATTCACTTTGGGCTTCCCATGTGGTAAAGAACCTGCCTATGCAGGAGACATAAGAGACACGGGTTTGAGCCCTGGGTCAGGAAGATCCCCTGGAGGAGAGCATGGCAATCCACTCCAGTATTCTTGCTGGGAGAATCCTATGGACAGAGGAGCCTGGTGGGCTACAGTCCATAGGGTTACAAAGAGCCAGACACAACTACAGTGACTTAGCATGCACTGTTTAAGTCCAACCATTTAAAGTTTTCAGAAATTGTCCTACCAACATAACGGCAAATGAAGAACCATTTATTGAAGAAAATGTACTCAATCTCAGTAACACCAATGAGAGTCTGTTTTTTGAGCCACAGTGCACTGCCTTCATTTCTCATCTTCCCATGTGCATGGGTTCATGTGTGTGGCCAGTAAGTCAGGTCTATCTCTCCACTCAGTTCCCAGTCAAGGAATATGGAATCCAATTAGGAGAAATAAGCTGTAAGAATTTTTCATTAGCTCCACCGCTGAGTTAAAGAGGCTAAATTTCTAGCAAGGGTGACTGAGAAACGGAGGACTTTCTTCCTTCACTCAGTCCCTACACGTAGAGCAGAAGCTCTGTCCGAGGCATGGTAGACTGAAAATACAGTGTCCCGATTACCTTTGTCCCAGAGTGCCTATATAGCTGAGCTTCCATGCTTGAAGAGGCAGGGAAAGACATGCATAGAAATGGAAATGTGTGATTACTACACAAGAAACACTGTGGCCAACAAAAACTGTAAGAGGGCCCAGATACAGGATTTATAAGAAAAATTCTTCAGAGTAGTCATTATAAATGTGTTCCAATAATTAAAGCCCATGCATGTGTAATGACAATGTCTCATAATGAATATCAATAGAGAGTTAGAAGTTACAGAAGAGACAAAATGGAAATTCCAGGGACTCAATAAGCAAAGTACAAACTTTATTAGAGTGGGGCTGAAAAGTAGGTTAAAACTGGCAGAAAAGTGAGTAAACTTGAAGAAAGATCAATAGAGATATGGAATCTGAAAAAACAGAAAAAAGAATCAAGGATAAACAGAGTCTCATAGAAATATTAGATATCATTGACATACATGTAACGGAAGTACAAGAAGAAGAGGAAAAGAATGGAGCAGGAAAAAATATTCAAAGAAATAATGAATGAAATGTCCCAAAGATGATGAAAAACATTAACCTACATATCCAAGAAAACAAACTATAAGTAGGAAAAACACAAAGATAGCCACATAGAGACACATCATGTTTTTCCTGCTGAAAGCCAAAAACAAAGAGAAAAATTTTAAAGCAGCAAGACAATGATTAATTATAGTGTACAAATGCATCAGTTTCTTAGGGCTGCTGTAACAAACCCTGTCTTAAAACCACCGAAAGTTAGAGAATCTTACGCTTAGTGAAACGTCAGACAGAGAAAGACAAATGCCATGTGATATCACTTATACACAGAATCTAAAAAATAATCAAATAAATGTGTATGCAAAACAGAAAAACTCAGAGACATAGAAAGCAAGCTTACGGTTACCAAAAAAGAAGAGGGGGTGGGTGTCAGGATAAATTAGGGGTCTGTGAGTAATAGATACAAACTACTATATGTAAAATAGATAAGCAACAAGGATTTACCATATACGGTGGGGTGTTACACCCAATATCTTGCAATAACTTATAATGAAATACAATATGCAAAAATATTGGATCACTATGCTGTACATTTAAAATTAACACAATATTGTAAATCAACTAAGTTAAACAAAACAAAATTATTTTCAAATAATTTGGAGGCTGCTGCTGCTGCTAAGTCACTTCAATCGTGTTCGAGTCTGTGCGACCCCATAGACGGCAGCCTACCAGGCTCCCCCGTCCCTGGGATTCTCCAGGCAAGAGTCCTGGAGTGGGTTGCCATTGCCATCTCCAATTGGAGGCTAGAAACATGAAATAAATACGTCAGAACCATGATCCCTCTAAAACCTGTAGGAGTGAATTCTTTCTCACTACCTCTAGCTTCTGGTGTCTGTCAGCAATCCTTGTCCTTCCTCCTTGGCTTGTAGAGGCATTACTCCAATCTCTGCCTCTGTCATCACTTTGTCATCTTCTTTTCATGTATCTCTCTTCTTCTTTAAGTACACAGTCTTATTGGATTAAGGGACTATTCTACTCCAATATGATCTCACTTTACTAATTACATCTTCAGTGACTCCTATTCAAATGAGATAACATTCTAAAGTACTAGGAGTTAGGACTTCAATGTGTCTTCAACAAATCTTCATTATATCTTCAGCATATAACAAGAGTAGTTACAAGAGTAGTTGTAACATGAGAGACAGCCAAACAGACAAGAAAGTCACAAGAAAGAAGAACAACAGGGCAGTTTTTATGTTTATGAATATAAACATAAAAAACCTTAATAAATTCTAGCCAAGTGAATCCAGCTACACATAAAAAAGATTATACACGACTAATTGGGATTTATTCTAGGAATGTAAGTTTCACTGAACATGTAAAAATCAATTAACCATTTCCATATAATAAAGAACAGAAACCATATAATTATCTCAATTGGTTTAGAGAAAAAAACTGGCAAAATTCAACTCCTTTTCATAATAAAATTCTCAATAAACTAGAAATAGAAGGAATTACCTCAACCTGAAGACAGTCAGGTAGTTCTTCAGAAAGTTATGAATAGAGTTACCATATGATCTAATAATTACATTACTAGATATATGTCAAAAAGAAATGGAAATATATGTCCTTACAGTATGTATACCTATAGCTAACTCATGTTGATGTATGGTGAAACCAGCAAATATTGTGAAGCAATTATCCTTCAATTAAAAATAAATAAATTTTAAAAAGCTTGTGCACAATGTTCATAGAATCATTAATTATAGCCCTGAATCTCATAATTTCCTCTATTTTAGAAAAAAAGCCCAAATGTCCATCAAATGATGAATGAATAACCAAAATGTAATGTATCCATACAACCACATATTATTCAGCAACAAAAAGAAATTAAATACTGATTAAAGCTAAGACATAATTAACCTGATTGAAAAAACAATATGCTAAGTAAATGAAGTCAGTCACAAAAGATCATATATTGCACATATTTTCATATATTTTATGATTATTTTTATATGAAATGTGCAGAATAGTGAACTCCATAGACACAGAATGTGGATTAGTGTTTGCCTAGGGCTAGGGCTGGAGGCTGGGAAAAAATTAGGAGTGACTGCTAATGGGTATGGAGTTTCTTTTAAAAAGAATATAAATGTTTTAAAATTAGTGATTATCCAATTTTGTGTATATAGTATAAACCATTGAATTGTACACATTAATGAGGTAAATTTTACAGAACATGAATTATTTCTCAAAAGGCTATTATTAAAATCCCATAAATCACAGGGCTGCTATTAAAAATCCCATAAATCACTATGCTTCCTACCAAAAGATGATTGGTATTAGCCAAAAATAATAACACAAAAATATAGTTTGTCTGTGGATTTCTAACCAGCTAACTATACATTTTACAGCCCACAGGAGGACATTAAATCATGTATTTGCTAATGAGATGTTCAGTTCTGACCAAATGAGAATGTTTATGTAGGAAAATTAAATGTAATTTAAAATGATTATCTAATTCTAAGTGAACAAAAACTCTTTAAAAAAATCTCATGAAAGCTAAATTCTCAAAACCGAAGAACATCACAGGTATATATTAATCTAAATACTCATCCAGATAAATTAATTTTTACAGTACTATTAATTATTATTCAAACTATATAAACATTCAAATAGGTTTAAATGCTCCATATTGACCCAGGATTTTTTTCTGAATGAGGGTATTTTAAGGTATGTGGGGAAGTCTATAAAATACTACATATATTAAATATTACTTTCTATTTAAATATTATACAACTATTTTAATCAAAAATTGGCACCTACCTGACATTTACCCCTAAAAGTCATAGAAGCCAATAGTATGATTCAAATTCAATAACTTTTCCATGTTAGATGGAAATATTATGAATAATGGGTTTTTTCCTCTGGTTTCTGATAAAAAGGGATAAAAACTGAAAAAGAAGTAGCTCCCTAAAATTTTATCTGTAAGAAATGTTCTTATTTTTTTTAAGAGTCTACATCAGCATCAACTAATCTAGTTGTTCATACTTCACTTTATTGAAAAAGGTAAAAATGGCAATAATTGATTTGTTTCTTTTAATGAATTCTTTAAGAATAATTTTCTATCTTAGTAGTTGCTTTGTTTTTGGATTTCTGCTCCAGGTTGGCATAAAACAGGCTTGGAGAGTGCAACTTTTTCTAGCAATATAATGCAATACATTTGATTATTGGCATTTGTTCCTTTCTTGAACAGATAGTCACCATTCTGAAGTACCTACACACACACACACACATACACACACCTTTGTTATTATCTTTCTTGAAAGGATCATAGAAATAAAGTCTAGTCCTTTTTCCCTCATGAAACTTCAAACATGGGATGATGACATTGTTGCTAATTTTCTTTTTTTTTAATTGAAGTATAGTTCATTTACAAAAGTGAAAGTGAAGTCGCTCAGTCGTGTCCTACTCTTTGCAACCCCATAGACTGTAGCCTACCATAGACTGCAGCCTACAGGCTTCCAATATTGTGTTAATTTGTGCTGTACAGCAAAGTGATTTAGTTATACATACATACATACATACATACATACATACATATATATATATATATATATATATATATATATAGTTGTTTTGTTGTTGTTCAGCTGCTAAGTCATGTCCAGCTCTTTGCCACCTCATGGACTGTGACATGCAAGACTCCCCTGTCCTTCACTGTCCCCAGGAGTTTGCTCAGGTTTATGTCCATTGAGTCGATGATGCTATCTAAGCATCTCATCCTCTGCTGCCTCCTCTTTTTGCCTTCAATCTTTCCCAGCATCAGGATCTTTTCTTATGCTACAGTCTTTTTAAGTTATTTTCCATTAAGGTTTATTTCAGGATATTGTATATAATTTTCTGTGCTATACAGTAGGATATTCTTGTTTATTCATTCTCTATATAGTAGTTTGCATCTGCTAATCCTTAACTCTCAACCTACCCCTCCCTCATCCCATCTCCATCTCCCTCCCCCTTGACAACCACAAATCTGTTTTCTATATGTGAGTCTGCTTCTGTTTTTTAGGTAGGTTCAATTGTGCCATGTTGTTAATTTTTCTATTTCCATTTTCAGTTTTTAAAATCATAACCCACTTCACAAGCATCATAGTTTAGATTTCACCAAAAAGAGACCTTAAGACAAGGAATTGGATGTCTGTAGGTAACTTGAGTGGTGACTCCTGGAAACCCAAGTGAGGGAGTGGGGAACACACACAGGACAGGAGACAAGCTAATGGCAAGTACATTAGTGAGGCAGTTACCACTATGGACAACCAACACCAACATCTGTCTCTAGGACCTTCTGAAAAACCATATTTTAGTATACTTTAGATTTACTGGACAGAGTGTGGGGAGGCTGGGGCATCCTATCTGCTGTGTTACCTGAGATGTTGACCATGTTCTCCTGTAGGATTCCCTCACAGGAGCCAAGGCTGGAGGAAGCTCTGCCCTTGGATAGGCCCTACAGTTGAAAAAGATGGGTGTAGATATCAAGTTGTTTGCTTCAATGTAGTTTTGAGTGTCCTTTCCACAGGCATTGGGGCTTGCTTCCCTGGTGGCTCAAGTGGTGAAGAATCTGCATGCAATGCAGGAGACCTGGGTTCAATCCCTGGATTGGGAAGATCTCCTGGAAAAAGGAATGGGTACTCAACTCCAGTGTTCTTGCCTGGAGAATTCCATGGACTGAGAAACCTGGCAGGCTACAGTTCATGGGGTGACACAGAGTCCGACTCGACTGAACAATTTACACTTTCACCTTTTTCTTCACTTTTCACAGGCATTATTTTACATCCTTTGTAAAGTACAGTTATCACACATAACATCACAGTCAGGTATCCTTGACCAGGGCCAAAGAAAGCAGAATTCCATTTTCTTTCATTGTGGCTTGATGTGCCTCACTGACTGTTTTTTTTTTTTTTTAATTTTATATTGGAGCATAGTTGATTAACAATGTTGTGTTAGTTTCAAGTGTACAGCAGAGTGATCCAAGTATACACATATGTGCATCTCTTCTTTTTCAAATTTTTTTCCCATTTAGTAACAGAGTATTGAACAGAGTCCCCTGTGCTATACAGTAAATCCCTGTTGGTTATCTATTTTAAATATAGCAGTGTGTATATGTCAATCCCAAACTCCCACCTAACTGACTTTTAATAAGGGTGTTTTGATGAAATTCTTGTTTGCTTTAATGCACTTTACACATGTTGATCTTGTCCATTGATACATTTTCAAATTAAGCACAAATACTAGATTCATCCCACATATATGCATTTATCTATTGATTGTGCATGTGTGTAGACACACACAAATTAATCTGCAAGCAGACACATTCACAACTGCCTGATGTGCTGTGTGATTGTGTGTGTTTATTTAGAGTGAACCTCAGGGATGTCTCCATGTAAAATGGTGTGCATTATTTTCTCCCCATGCCACCTTCCTATCAATATGTTGGGTTCAACTGCATCCTGGACTGATGTATTCAGCCTTTTCACAGCCAACAGACCCTTCCTCAATCTTCCTTCCCCTTCGTGGTTCATTATAGGTTAACTGACTAGATAAGGGCATGCATTGAACTGGTGTTAGTGGCAGATAACAGCTTAAAGAGCTACTCCTCTCAGATAGTAATTGATTTTTAAAAATAATAACTTTTAGGCACTTAATTTAAAAAATCATTTGTGGATATTTTGTATAACACTGCAGGTGTAGTTTAAAAAGACTTTGTTAATATCATTGCAATTTCTTTGTTTCTTAAATTATGCTACTTCTATCAATGCTCAGAAATAGAGTAGATTATTTCCAGAAAGATAAAATATTTTTTTCAAGATTCTCCTTGGAAATTTAAACTATTTTACCCATTCTTGCATGACAGTTGATGGTGAGCTGAACTCAGCAAAATAAACAGAAGTGAAGCCAGAGTAAATGAGACTGATAGGATCAAAATGGTAATGCAGTCTTTTTTATATTAACAATAAAAATTTATCTCTCAGAAATTCACTTACCTTGGAAAACGTGATAGTTGACACTAAAGAAATAAGTAAGAGAAATATGACTAAAAGGTAATTTTAATATGTATATATATACATATATTTCTAAAAAGCTCTTTGTTGGGTGCATAGGTATTTACAATTGTTATGTCTTCCTCTTGGATTGATCCCTTGATCATTATGGGGCAAAGACAGCCTCTTCAATAAATGGTGCTGGGAAAATAGGAGAGCTACACATAAAAGAAAGAAATTAGAACACTTCCTAACACCATACACAAAGAGAAACTCAGAATGGATTAAAGGTCTAAATGTAAGATCAGAAACTATAAAACTCTTAGAGGAAAACATAGGCAGAACACTCGATGATATAAATCAAAGTGAGATCATCTATGACCCACCTCCCAGAGTAATGGAAATAAAAACAAAAGTAAACAAGTGGTACCTGATTAAACTTAAAAGCTTTTGCACAGCAAAGGAAACTATAAGCAAGGTGAAAATACAACCCTCAGAATGGGAGAAAATAATAGCAAATGAAACAACTGTCAAAGGGTTAATTTCCAAAATATACAAGCAGCTCATACAACTCAATGCCAGAAGAGCAAACAACCCAATCAAAAAATGGGAAGAAGACCTAAACAGACACTTCTCCAAAAAAGACATACAGATGGCTAAAAACACATGCTCAACATGGCTCATTATTAGAGAAATGTAAATCAAAACCACAATGAGATATTACCTCACATTAGTCAGAATGGCCATTATCAAAAAGTCTACAAACAATAAATGCTGGAGAGGGTGTGGAGAAAAGGGAACAATCTTGCACTTTTGGTGGGAATGTAAATTGATACAGCCACTATGGAAGACGGTATGATACAGCCACTATGGAGATTCCTTAAAAAGCTAGGAATAAAACCACCATATGACCCAGCAATCCCACTCCTAGGCATATACCCTGAGGAAACCAGGGTTGAAAAGAACACGTGTATCCCATTGTTCATTGCAGCACTATTTACAATAGCTAGAACATGGAAGCAACCTAGATGTCCATTAACAGATGAATGGATAAAGAAGTAGTGGTACATATACACAATGAAATATTACTCAGCCATAAAAGGAACACATTTGAGTCAGTTCTGATGAGATGGATGAACCTAGAACCTATTATACAGAGTAAAGTGAGTCAGAAAGAGAAAGAGAAATATCGTATCCTAATGCATGTATTTGGAATCTAGGAAAATGGTACTGAAGAATTTATTTACAGGGCAGCAATGGAGAACCAGGCATAGAGAATAGACATATGGACATGGGAGAGGGGAGAAGAAGGTGAGATGTATGGAAAGAGTAACTTGGAAACTTACATTACCATATGCAAAATAGATAGCCAACGGGAATTTGCTGTATGGCTCAGGAAACTCAATCAGGAGCTCTGTATCAACCTAGAGGGGAGGGATGGGGAGGAAGATGGGAGGGAGGTTCAAAAGGGAGGGTATACATGTATATCTATGGCTGATTCAGGTTGAGGTTTGACAGAAAACAACAAGATTCTGTAAAGCAATTCTGTAAACCAATAAAGAAAAATAAATTAAAAAGAATCTCTTTGTTGTCAAGAGAAATATTAATGTGAAATGTCACTTTTTTAAAATATAATTTGGAGAATCAGATACCTTTAATATTTCTCTTATTCTAATTCTATATAACATGTGAAGAGATCACAGCCACAAGAGGTGTGTTGGGGTGATCCACTCCTGGCAGGAACTGAGGGGCCATCAAAGAGGAAGAAGCCAGGGACTGATATAGGAGAGGATAGCTTCTCATCTCCCATTTCAGGAAGTCAGGGTCTCAGATCAAGCTTATGTTGAGAATGGGAAAGGGGTGAGGATTAAATTTAATATAATATTAAACTTTCAAACTAAACTTTAATATGTAACACTGGCCAGCAAATTATAGGATGCATGGGAAATTTTAACTGATAAGGAAGGGAAATTGCAACTAAAGTATCTGAAGACGGTGTAGGAAAATTTAAAACATAATTTAAAACATTTCATGTTATACTTCATTTATTGAGACAGAGCCACTGCATAAAATGAGCTTCCCAGGTGGCTCAGCAGTAAAGAATCCACTTGAAAATGCGAGAGTCACAGGGATTGATGCCAGTTCGATCCCTGGGTTGGGGAGACTCCCTGGAGAAGGAAATGGTGACCCACTCAAGTGTTCTTGCCTAGGAAATGGCATGGACAGAGGAGCCTGGTGGGCTGCAGAGGTCATAAAGAGTTGGACATGACTGAGTGACTGAGCACACACGCATGTACTACATAAAATACTATACTTATACACAAACACATGGACTCTCATGCACAGGTAAATTCTCACATGTGCACACTTTAACACATACATAAACATTTGAAAACAAAATACTACACAGCAGCTAGGAAGGAATGGACTTCATTGCTATATTCCCTGTCTGGAAAAGTGCGTGGATCATATAGATACGCAGTAAGTGTTTTAAAATAAATTGTGATTGCTTTTTACTCCCGAAGACTCACACATAAAACACCTTAATGTGTCAGTTTGGTGTCACTATCCCTTTCTGCCTTTAACTCAAATATCTAATCCCTAGGCCCAAAATCACCCACCAGTAAGCTTAGTGTGAGAACTACTGCTGTAAAATGTTTTGAATGTTGCCCTAGCTTCTTAAAATTATTTCTTGCTTTTTACCTGGAGTTCAGTCAAGCCTTTCAAATTTTTATATCTGGCATTTGAGCTGACTTCCTATGCAGGAAAAAACTAAGGATGGACCCCCATTTCTTTTTTTTTTTTAATTGGATGGACCATGTTTTGTTAGATTCAGGCATACAACAAAGTGATTCAGTTACACATATAGATATCTTCATTCTTTTTCAAATTCTTTTCTCATGTAGATTATCACAAAATATCGAGTAGGGTTCCCTGTACTGAACAATGGGTCCTTGTTTGTTATGTATCTTATATATAGTTGTGTGTGTGTGTGTGTGTGTGTGTGTGTGTGTGTGTGTGTGTGTGTATGTTCATCCCAAGCTCCTGACTTATCCTTACCCGCTTTGGTAACCATAAGTTTATTTTCGATATCTGTAAGTCTGTTTCTGCTTTGTAAATAATGCCATTTTGCTGAAACATCAATGGATTCTCGTTTCTTTTAAAATATAAACTCAGGCAATGGCAATGATTTCAGGAAAGGGTCCTCATCCACCGTGGGGACACAGACACAACACTTTGCAGCCAGCTTGCAGAATTCAGGGTAACATTGAGGCAGAGGTGAAGGACAACAGCTGCCTCCCGTAGGAAAAGGACTTAACCTCATTTACTGGAGCAGGAAAAACTGCAGATGCTCTTATTTGTTATTAAGCATCTCAGATTATCCACATGTGACCAGAGCATCATTTTTATTGGGAAATCAATTTTAGACCATGGTGGAAGCGCTCCACATTTTCACTATTATCAAAACTGGCTCCAACATTAGGAAATCTCATGTAGTGAATGTAACTCCAACTGTAGTCATAGGCAACAGAGTTAGATCCATTTGCACATGGAACAGAGATGGCTTAACTGTCAATTCTTCAAAACTTTCTTCAAACTGTTACAGGAAACATGTGACTTGGAAACATGGAATATAACCGACAGAGGCACAGCAGTAATTCTGTTCCTCTGCTACAATTTTAAGCCTGAGACATCATTTTCCAAGTAAATAGCTTTATCAAAGATGTTCCAACCAAAAACTTTCTCCTAGTGGCCAGAAGGTAAGATGACTATTATTTTTGACAAACACAAGATTGGTTAAGTTCTGATGTTATCCAGTTGCACTTTGTCACAAACAAATAAGCAAACAAACAGCTCCACTTTCCCCTAACAATAACCAAGTAACACAAACAGGTCACAGTATTTCAGTTATTTTTTTTTTTTTGCCAGGATGGACAAATAAAATATGCTGGTTCAACTTTGCTTTCTGCTCCAGTTTGTATTACAAAATGTATTTTTTACCATTTTCCAATGAAATTGTAACAAAGTCTTTTAAGCATTGTTTATTTTTACAGTTTATGACTTAAAGCAAACATAGTGTAAATAGACATATGTACACAACTGGGAAAAATGGAAATGTTGCAAACTTTAAATATTCCTCTGCCATGTCCTGGAGCTTTCTGCCCTCTTTTGCCTCCAAGGGAAGATTTCAAGTGTTCCAGCAGCTTTGGGTTTATCTGTGTAGGGTTAGGAGAAGGCAGAGAAATAGATGAGGCTTGTTAAGAGCAAAACTGAATCAATCCATTAATTTGCTTTTCAAAGTAACCAAAGATCACCTGGTAGATTTGCGGTCTGAAATTGGAAATGGGTCTTGTTACATATCGAGAATGGGGGACTGAAAAAGAACAGGTGCAGAATCATACAAATGTTAGTGGTGTTGAGAGTAAAGTTATTACTGGAAGGATTCAAGATCATATATATTATATAACACACCACAGTGAGTCAGTTGATAACCTAAGTCACCATCTTAAATTATATATATAATGCATATATATGTGATTATATTTTTAAAGTGGCTTAGTTATTATGCAACAGAGTTATGTTACAATCTAGGGGCAGTCTATTTTCTTTATATACCATCAGTAATTCTAGATGTCACAGCATACCTTGTGACATAGATCCTCCACAGCCATCCTACCAGCAGCACATTGGAGTAAAACAAGAGCTCAGATACATAATATAACATTTTTTTCCTACCAAAGATAATTTTCAGGGAGCAGCTAGAATTTGATGAAACAAAATTGCCTGATTAGATAGATCTCCTGAAACCATCTAGACTACAATGTTAAAACCACTTCTAAAATTAAATCTTCTTTGCTTTACTTGTCACATGATTAGCTATGAGGAATTTGGTCTGAATAATTTCGTTAATTTTTCACAGTGACTAATGAGGTCACTTTTGCCCACATCTTGCCAAACTTCGCCAATGGTTAATGTCAGATTTTCAATATCTCATAAAGAATGATATTGAAATGTTTTGACAATTGAATGCCACAGAAGAAAGTCATTTTTAAAATAACTTATTTTAGAGCCAGTTAGCTACTTGTCTGGGTTTCCCTGGTGGCTCAGCTGATAAAGAATCTGCCTGCAATATGGGCAACCTGGGTCAGTCTCTTGATTGGGAAGATCCCTGGAGAAGGGAATGGCTACTCACTCTAGTATTTTTGCCTGGAGAATTCCATGGACAGAGGAGCCTGGTGGGCTGCAGTCCATGGGGTCACAAACAGTCGGTCATGACTGAGCAACTAAGCACAGCACAGCTACTCATGATTATCTTTAAACCTTGAAACAACTTTTTTATTTGCAAAGTAACTTATCAAATTTAAATTTTAAATTAAATTCAGATTAACTGTAGAACACTAACAAATTTTATGAAAACTTGCATAACACAACTTTTAGCTATTGAATAAATTCTATTTCATTCTTTGTTGTTGTTCAGTTGCTAAAGTTGCGTCCAATCCAACTTTTTTCCATCCCATGGATTTTAGCATACCAGGCTTCCCTGTCCTTCACTATTTCATAACAGTCCACTAATATTTATGCTTTTAATTTGCTTGTATTTTCTGTTGCTACTGTAACACATTACCACAAATTTATTGGCTTAAATCAACACAAATTTATTACCTTACAGTTCTTTATAGAATACTGGAGTGGGTAGCTGTTCCCTTCTTCAGGGGATCTTCCCAGCCCAGGGATCAAACCAAGGTGGCAGCAGGGCTGTATTCCCTTTTGGAGGCTCAAGGGAAGAATCCATTTCCTTAACTTACTCAGTTCTTAGAGGCCTCCTGCATTCCTTGTCTCCTCATACCCTTCCTCTATCTTCAAAGCTAGCTGCAGGGGGTCAAATCCTCTAATCTCATTACTCCTACCTCTTCTTCAGCTTCCCACATTCACATCAAAGACCCCTGTGATTACACTGAGCCCACTCAGAAATCCAGGATCATCCTTCTATCTTAAAATCAGCAAATTAGCAAGCTTAATTCCATCTGCTACCTTAATTCTCCTTTTCTATGTAACTTAGTCATAAATTCTGATAATTAGGATGTCGTTATCTTCAAAAACCATTATTCTATTAACCACGCTGCTAGCCTTCAAATTTTCTTGTCATATTCAAAATTTGTAGTGCATTTTTTTCTGCCCAACAAAATGCCCCTGTGAGCCATTGCATTATATGCTTTAACCAGATTATTACATATTTGATAGCGTTTATGAATGACTGTGACTTGTCATTTATTAATTTAGAGGCTCTAATTATTTTGTCACTATTATGGAACACATTGTTTATTAACTATATCTCATTTTATAATTCAATTCAATTATGTTGCATAATATTGTAATTTACATTCAGAAAAGATACGTAAACAACACAAAGTCATTTAGATAGGTGCTAAAACTTGCATAAATATTATAATTAAAGTTAAATAGAGAATTTAAAATGTGTGGTTTATGTAATTATTTCTCAAAGTTTTTTGACTTTAAAATAGTTCATCATATACTATTGCACTGCTCCATGAGATAAGACAGAAATTAGAATGTGTATAAATGATTTGACTGAAGAACTAAAAGAAGAATCTAGGAGACTGGAATGCCAATCAGAAAGCATCAAGTGAAACACAGAGAGGAACACAACTGGGGAATGCACTACTAGTAAATTTCCTGTGGCTTCATTAGCTAGGAAGAGCTAATTAGCTCTGAGTTAGAGAATGCACTGTTGTTATTGTTGTTGTTTATGTCTGACTCTTTGTGATCCCATGGACTCTTTGTGACCCCATGGACTGCAGAACACCAGACTCCTCTGTCCTCCACTGTCTCCCAAAGTTTGTATACAGAATGCATAGCTTTGTATAGTAAAATTTAGCAGTACACTTATTTATCAGCAATTATGAAAAAGCAAATGTATTTTTCAAAAAAGAAAGCTTTGCTAACTGGAAAAAAAGAAAAAAGGAACTAAAAGAAGAGAAAGGGAAAATAAAAGAAAGGAAGGAAAGGAAGAAACAAATTGTATGTATTATATGTTTCAAATAGTAAAAGTAGTTGTAAGTTGAAAATATTGCAAAATCTGATTAAGTAGAATGCATTTTTTATCACAGCACTGGTAAATTAGGCATGGTGTGTGTCTTATTGCAAAACACTAAGATTGTTATTACAGTGGTATACTCCTGCTGCTTTGCTTATCAAACCAGAAAATCTATCATGCAGAGTCCACTTTTCAATCAAGTCTAAATCTTTTCTCTTACATCACCAGACATGTCCATGTTAATGCAATTCCTCTAGGCAAAGCTAACTGGCTAGAAATACAGAATCCAAAGCAGAAAGAAATAGCCTTGGAATGAATATATTCTCTTGGGCACTAAAAGATACTTATCTACAGTTAAATACAAAAGAAGTCTATTTATATAGACTGAAAACTTCAAACCACAGATGCTGTTAGGAACAATTCTTGAATACTAGTTAAATTAGGCAGTTTAAATAATATTTGGTTTCAAATCCTTTCCCAAATCTTACAAGGTCTCACTGATGCTTATATGTCAACAGGGTTGACTTTTACTCACAACGTTATGTACTCATGTTTTGAAGAGTTGTTATTTGGTAATTTTGAAGTTACATATTTTAATTTTCATCAATCTAAGTTTTATATAACCTTACTCATAAAAAAAAATCAATGATAGACCATTAATTTATCTTTAGAGTAAATCGACTCAGAACTCAAAATCTTTTGTTGTTACTGTTGTCATTTCCCCAAAGTTAATGAATAAACAATTCACATGGAACTTCAGTCAGTGAGCCAGAAATATATCTAAACTATTTTTCCTCCTATGTGTAAAGATAACATCTTAAACAGTCATAGACACAATCATTTTTTCCTTAGAAGAATTCCTTTTCCCAATGTAAATAAAACTACAGACCTGAGAAAGACAGGGAGAATTTTGAGTGAATGTTAAAATGCTAGTATCATCTTGTAACAGAAAGATTGAGATTTCAGCAACAATAAATAAACATATTTCTTATCTTTTTGCAAAATGGTTGACAAAATTATCTTAAGATTTGAGTGTTGTTATTGTTTATTGGCTTTAGAAACATAAGGAAGAACACAAGCACATGCAGAGGAAATAATAATTCCTGGCTTCTGGCCACTTATTTCACTTTCCCCCCCAAATAATGGATGAAAATATACATGACTATCCACATATCTGATGAGAGAAAAAACCTGTGAAGTGCTCAGTACTCAGTGGTTGAAAAACTTGGCTGTATAATTGGGAAACATCCATAAATATATCTGGTAACCACTGAAAATTTTATAATTTTGAACACTTTTTTCAAAGTTCAGTAAGTAAAAGAAAAAAAGGAAATAGATATTCATTACATAGATTTATACAGAAAAATGTCAAAATTAGTTATCTACAATAACCTCACAATGGTGGGGCATTTTCTCTTTTTCTATTTTCTACATAACATATATTTTTATTAACTTAATTGACGTATATAATTCACATAGAATAAAAATCAACAGATTTTTACTATATAGAGATTAATGCATTCTGCCAAATGTATGTGTATACCCATGTAGCTGTCACCCTGATCAAGATGTGAAACATTTTCCCCACCCTCAAAATTCCCCAACCCTCTTTCCAGTCTATGTCCTTGCATCCTCAATGCCAGGAGCCAATGATCTGACTTTTACTATCACAGCTTGGTTCTGATTATTCTAATGCTTCAGGTAAATGAAATGATACAGTACATATTCTTTTGTGGCTGGATTCTTCACTCAAAACTATGCTTTTGATGTTCATGCTTGTTGTTGCTTACATCAGAAGTTTCTTGTTGATTCTTATTGTCAAGTCATGTATCACTAGACCACAGTGTGTTTGCCCATTCTTCTAGTAATAGGTATTTGAGTCTTTTCATTTTAAAAAATTGTTATAAATAAAGCTACTGTAAATATTTTTGTACAACTCTTTGAGCAGACATTTTTTATTTCTCTTTGGGTTAAAAACTGGGAATAAACTTGCTGTGTTGTCTGGTAAGTTTATGATTAACTTTATAAAACACTGGTAACCTGTTCAAAATTACTACAACATCTTACATTCTTGACAGGAATTTACAGGCATTCCACTGACTCCCAATCTTAACTAACTTTTGGTATTTTCAGTCTTTTTTTTCTTTAGCCACTCTATTGGATGTGGAATGATATTTTACTGTGATTTTAATTTGTAATTTCCTCATGAAAAATAATGTTCAACATTATTTTATCTTATTTGTGGTCATTTGAATATCATATCTCTGTCTGGTGAAATCGTTTCCTCTTTTTATTTGGCTTTTTAAATTGGGCTTTTATTATTGAGTGCTTTGCATATACTGTATAAATTTCTTGCAAATATTTTCTACAAGTTTGTGCCTTTTTTAAAAATTCTCTTTGAAATAGCAAGTTTTGTAACTTTAACAAAGTTGAACTTACAAATTTAAAAAAAGTATTGGTGCTTTTGGGGTTTAAGAAATCCTCGTTGCTGTTGTTTAGTCGCTAAGTTGTATTTGACGCTTTTGTGACCCCGTGGACTGTAGCCCAACGGGCTCCTCTGTTGATAGGATTTCCTAGGCAAGAATATGGAGTGGGTTGTCATTTCCTTCTCCAGGGGATCTTCCCCACCCAGGGTCAAACCCATATCTCCTGCATTACAGGCAGATACTTTACCACTGAGCCACCTGGGAAGTTCAATGTTAATGTTACTAACTTTTATTTCTTTATTGTCTTTGAAATTTTATTTTATTTCCTTGTTGGATGGGTTAAGAGCCCAGAACAATGTGAATTGAAGTAGTGTATGGTTGGTACTGAAAATTATATTTTTCTTTCAGATTTTTAATCTCTAAAAGTATTGCAAAAACCTTGACACATACTCAGATTCTCAATCTGAGCTGAATAACACATCTATGAAATGAGATAAAGCTATTTAATGTAGCAAATGAAGTGTTTCTCAAGTTTTGAGAGGTAGTTAGAATTTACACATATATGTAGATCTATTCAGATCATCCCTGGTGGCTGAGACGGTTAAGTATATGTCTGCAATTTAGGAGACCCAGATTCGAACCCTGTGTGGGAAAGATCCCCTGGAGAAGGGAATGACTACCCACTCCACCACTTCTTGGCCCTTGCCCTGCTTATCCATCCACAGGAAACATAAAAGATTTTCACTCTACCATCTTACATTAGAACAGCCAAAAAAATTTATGGGGTGCAACAAAAGCAGTTCCAAGAAAGAAATTAATGGCAGTAAATGCCTACCTCAAAAAATAAGAAGTCTCTAATAAACAACCTAACTTCACACCTAAAGGAACTAGGAAAAGAAGAAAAAAAAATAGTAGAAGGAAGGCAATAACTAATATTAGTTATTAATGAAACTAATGAAACTAAGAAATTAATGAGATAGATGCTAAAATGATAATAGAAAAGATAAATAAAACTAAGAGATTATTTTTATAAGGATTTTTTTTAATTGGGAAAATTTTAGCTAGACTCACCAAAAAAAAAAAAAATAGATGAAGTCAAATAAATCATAAATGAAAGTGATATTATAACTAATACCACAGAAATACAGCAAATCATAAGATAGTACTACTAAAAATTATATGCCAACAAGTTGGACATCCTAGAAGAAATGTATAAATTCCTAGAAACATACAACCCCAATAAGATTGAATCATGATGAAATAGAAAATATGAATAGACATTATTAGAATCAGTAATCAAAACCTCTCAACATAGCAAATTCTAGGACCAGACAGCTTCATTGGTGAGTTCTACCAAACACTGAAAGAGCACGTATCCTTCTCAAACTCTTCCAAAAATTTGAAGAGGAGGGAAGTATTCCAAATTCATTTTACAAAGCCAAGATTATCCTAATACCAAAACCAGACAAAGACACTACAAAGAAAGAAAATTACAGGCCAATACCTCCAATGAACATAATACAAAAATCCTCAACAAAATATAAGCAAATCAAATTCAGTAATACATTAAGATGATCTTACATCATAATCAAGTGGAATTTTATTCTGGGATGCAACAATGGTTCAACATCACAAATCAGTCAATATGACATATCATTTTTTTTTTAAATCAAGCATAAAAAGTATATAATCATCTCAATGGATGTAGAAAAATCATTTGACATAATTGACACCTATGTATGACACAACTTCTCAACAAAGCCAGTGTAAAAGAAATGTATCTCAACATAATAAAAGCCATATATGACAATACCAGAGCTAACACCATACTTAATGGTGAAAAGCTAAAAGTGTTTTCTCTAAGATCAAGAACAGAACAGGGATGTCCACTCTGGCCACTTTTATTTAACATATTATTGGAAGTTCTAACCAGAGCAATTAGTCAAGAATAATAAGTAAAAGACATCCAAATTGGAAAGGAAGAAGCAGAACTCTCACTTTTGCAGATGACGTGATATTATATGTAGGAAATCCTAAAAGCGCCAACAAAAAAATTTTCCACCTACTAAACAAATTCAGTAAGCTTCCAGGATGAAAAATCAATACACAAAATATGTTGTGTTTCTAAACACTAATAGCAAACTATCAGAAAGAGAAATTAAGAAAACTATCCCATTTACCATCACATTGAAAAGAATAAAATACCTAGGGATAAATCCAAATAAGAAGTCCAGATACCTGGACTTGAAAAACTGTAAGACACCAAAGAAAGATTGAAGGCAACATTTCATGCAAGGATGGGCATGATAAAGAACAGAAATGGCAAAGATCTAACAGAACCAGAAGATATTAAGAAGAGGTGGCAAGAATATACAGAAGAACTGTACCAAAAATGTCTTAATGACCCAAATAATCATGATGGTGTGGTCACTCACCTGGAGCCAGACATTCTGGAGTGTGAAGTGAAGTGGGCCTTAGGAATCACTACTACAAACAAAGTTAGTGGAGATGATGGAATTCCACTGAGCTATTTCAGATCTTAAAAGATGATGCTGTTAAAGTGGTCTACTTGATATATCAGCAAATTTGGAAAACTCAGCAGTGGCTACAGAACTGGAAAAGGTCAGTTTTCATTCCAATCCCAAAGAAGGGCAATGCCAAAGAATGTTCAAACTACCATACAATGCACTCATTTTGCATGCTAGTTAGGTTATGCTCAAAATCCTTCAAGCTAAGCTTCAGCAATACCTGAACTGAGAATTTCCAGTGGTGTATGCTGGGTTTAGAAAAGGCAAAGGAACAAGAGATCAAATTGCCAACATCCACTGGATCAGAGAGAAATAAAGGGAATTCCAGAAAAACATCTATTTCTGCTTCATTGACTACACTAAAGCCTTTAACCGTGAGGATCACAAAAACACTGCAGAAAATTTGAAAAGATGGGAATACCAGACCACCTTACTTGTCTCCTCAGAAACCTGTATACACGTCAAGAAGCAACAGTTAGAAGAGGACATGGAACAACTGACTGGTTCAAAATTTGGAAAGGAATACAACAAAGCTGCATATTTCCACCACGTTTGTTTAATTTATATGTAGAGTACATTATGCAAAATGCTGGGCTGGATGAAGCACAAGCTGGAATCAAGATTGCCTGGAGAAATATTGACAACCTCAGATATCCAGATGATACCACTGTAATGGCAGAAAGTGAAGAGGAACTAAAAAGCTTCTTGATGAGGGTGAAAGAGGAGAATGAAAAAGCTGGTTTAAACCTCAACATTCAAAAAACTAAGGTCATGGCATCTGGTCCCATCACTTCTTGACAAATGGGAGGGGAAAAATGGAAACAGTATCAGATTTTATTTTCTTGGGCTCCAAAATCACTGCTGACAGTGACTGCAGCCATGAATTTAAAAGACGGTTGATCCTTGGAAGGAAAGCTATGGCAAGCCTAGACAGCATATTAAAAAGCAAACATATCGCTTTGCTGACAAAGGTCCACATGGTCAAACTACGGTTTTTCCAGTAGCTATGTAAGGATGTGAGAGTTGGATCATAAAGAAGGCTGAACACCAAAATTAATGCTTTCAAGATGTGGTGCTGGAGAAAACTCCTGAAGAGTCCATTGGAATGCAAGGAGATCAAACTAGTCAATCTTAAAGGATATCAACCCTGAATATTCATTGGAAGGACTGATGCTGAAACTGAAGCTCCAATATTCTGGCCACCTGATGCAAAGAGCCGACTCATTGGAAATGACCCTGATGCTGGGAAAGATTGAAGGCAAAAGGAAACGAGCACAGCAGAGGATGAGATGGTTAGATAGCATCACTGACTCAGTGGATGTGAATTTGAGCAAACTCTGGGAGACAATGAAGAACAGAGAAGCCTGGTGTGCTGCCGTCTGTGGGGTCTCAAAGAGTCAGACACCACTTAGTGATTGAACAACAACTCTAGGATAAATATAGAAATGTTAATTCACAGACCTTGCCAACCCACCTATCTGTATGCAGATCAAGAAGCAACAGTTAGAACTGAACATGGAATAACAGACTGGTTTCAAATCGGGAAAGGAGTACGTCAAGGCTGTATATTGTCACCCTGATTATTTAACTTATATGCAGAGTACATCATGAGAAATGCTGGGCTGGATGAAGCACAAGCTGGAATCAAGATTGCCGGGTGAAATATCAATAACCTCAGATAGGCAAATGACACAACCCTTGTGGCAGAAAGTGAAGAACTAAGGAGTCTCTTGATGAAAGTGAAAGAGGAGAGTGAAATAATTGGCTTTAAGCTCAACATTCAGAAAACTAAGATCATGGCAACTGGCCCCATCACTTCATGGCAAATAGATGGGGAAACAATGAAAACAGTGAGAGACTATTTTTTGGGGCTCCAAAATCACTGCAGATGGTGACTGCAGCCATGAAATTAAAAGACACTTGCTCCTTGGAAGAATAGTTATGACCAACCTAGACAGCATGTTCTCCAGGCAAGAATATTGGGGTGAATCGCCATGCCCTCCTCCAGGGGATCTTCCCAACCCAGGGATTGATCACAACTGCGTCTCCTGTGTCTCCTGTGCTCCTGCATTGCAGGCAGATTCTTTGCTGCTGAGCTACCAGGGAAGTCCATTGTTGTATCATACATTTTGCCAAATCAATTGCTGTATTACAAAGAAGTATCAAAAGTTTAACAAAATTATATGTGACAGAGTAAATATATTATTTTTATGTTAATGGGGTATTAACAGTATACTTAATGTTATTAAGTATAACAGTATACTTAATGAGCTTCAGTTTCAGCATCAGTCCTTCCAATGAATATTCAGGGTTGATATCCTTTGAGATTGACTGGTTTGTCTCTTTATTTAGAGACAAAATCTGTGAAGCAAAACTCCAGATTATGGAAGCATTTAATAAATACTCAATCCAATTCCAAACCCTGGAGTGAGGAGTGGATAGTGAAGGAAAAGACCTCATTTACACAAAGTCTAGAAATGCAGTGACCTCAAGCCTCCCCACTGCACTGAGAGATAGTATCAAGTGGAATATATCTTACTTCACCTTGTTATAGCTTTCCCCTAGCAGGGCTCAGGACAGAGTGGGAGGAAAATATTTCCTTCATGAATATACAGAGGAAAGAGGAGGGAGAAAAGAAAGAGGGGAAGGGAAAAATTTAGTCATTATTGGACTTTTAGAGAAAAAATATCAACTCATTTAAAATCTATTATTGTGAATTTACCATTAGACGAATATTTCCTTACTGCTAGAAACAATTCTTTTGCCCATGAAACTCACATTAAGGAGAAAGAAACATAAAATTAATGATACTCTCAAAGATATGAATTCCTGTTTTAGTAGTAATAAAATACTTGGGATGCAAGAAAAACAAATACTTCTGGCCATTTTAGCTTTCTACAAGTTATTTGCAAATAGGAAAAATATTGTAGAGTTTAGGAACAAATTATAAACTTAAAGCATAAAAACAGAAAAAAATCTATGCAAAAAGATATGTACCAGTGAATGGAATCTGTAATAGCTACAGAATAGAGCACAGTCTGGTTTTAATTAAGTTTAAATTAACTTTACATGAAAGTAAATTGGTTTTGAATCTGCAAGATTAAAATAATATTATTAACATCTAAAAGAAATGATGCTTTTTAAATCTCAATCAAGCCCAAAGGTCTAGATGAAATAAAAACAGAGACTGTAAATTACCAATTAATTTACTTATAGAGTTATTTATGTTCATTTGAGTTTTTGAAACATGCTTAATAGGCAATTTAAAAATATTAAAAGCTATCAATTGTGTATATGTAGTGAAAACTAATATTAAGATCAAGAGAGTCATTTGAAAAATATGTTGTTTTCCACCTTGAAAAGCTCAGTTCTGCTAAACCAATAGGAAATTTCACTTATTATTATTAACGGAATACAGTTAATAATATTGTAAACAATAAATTATTGTTAATTATTTAAAAATCTACTCTCTGTGTGTCTTGTGTTTTCTTTATTCTAACAAAATTAGAAAAAGCTTCAACTCAAGTAAAGCATCCCTCTGTTGCCTGGTTTTCTCTCATCATTCTTCATCTTTTTCACAAGCGAAAATCAGAATTTATTACTGACACATTCAAATGCCCCCCCACCACACATTTGTAAATAATTATAAACAATATCATTCTTGTTGAGATACATTCCTAGAAGTGATAATGGGATATGTCTCTATCTTTCTTTTTGAACAAATGTAAAATTTATGACAGATGTTAAGCATTCCTGATGTCTCACTAGAACCTCTCCCTAATATCTTCTTCCCTTCTTCTTCCTCTCATCATTCACATTTCTAAAAACCATACACAGATGCTAATAACCTCACAGAGTCTGGCAAGCTTAGCACTTGAAAAGCCACTAGACCTAAGTTTCACATTTCATATATGAAGAATGGAATGCCCATGGAGTATAATGTGCCCATGGTACAGCCATGCTCACATCTTGGTTCCTGTGACTCAGAGAGAATAACAGTGGTCTTTCCTGAAGGAGCATGTGAACACTGGATCCATGGCCTCTCAAGGCCATACATGGCTGGGGCAGAGAAATAATCATTGTTGAGCCTCAGTTGCCTCCTGGGCAAGACCGCTATGATGATTGAGTAAGTGAATGTGTATAAAGATTTACCACAGTACCTGGCACCAAAAGAGGAAAGAAAAGGTTTATTTGAGAGGACAGATTCTTTTCAAATTCAAATAAAGCTTCTGTTCCTACTTTAACTGTTATTGTAAAGATTAAATAAATTATGTGGTAATGATATAATTCTTATGCTCAATGTATGAGCACTGAACTCTGGCAGTTGCCATACAAGTAGATTCAATTAGCATCAAGTTCTGAATTTATTTTAGCCCTAGACACTTATTTTTCAAATCCAACATTGCCTAAATAAATGAATTGTAATTGTCAAATACTTTTCTTTGTCCTTCTTCAATTCCTTAGAATCTATGTTCTCATCAACTCTCTCTTCCACCTCTGATTCCTCTCTCTTCCACCTCTGATTCCTCTCTCTTCCTGTATCTTGTTGTCTGCCTTGTTTTTCCTGGTCCAATTCCTTTCTTAACTCCATCCTTCTTCACTGATACCACTTGCTTCTTTGTCTAAAAATCTCCTATGGACAATGTGAGTTCAATTTTCTTAGACATTGTAAGTCAAGTTACCAAGAGAGTCAGATGATAAAGAGTACACTGTGAATGAATGAGATTAGTAATGATGTTAGTTGCAGCAGTTTAAAGAATAATACTTTCCACTTACTAAATGTCAGCTGTATACCAGGTAGTATACTTATGTGTCACACTTGAATTAATTTAAACTCTTGAGACACTCAAATGGTTAATGTTCTTATCCCCATTTTTAAAATTATAAATTTGAAAAATGTAAGTGGGTTTATAAAGTCTGCATGATATACACAGCTGGACAGTGGCACTCTACATTTGTGATCTCTATATGTACTATTGAGATAATACACATCAAAGTTTGAATCCAATCAACTTAACTAAAGATCATCCTGGAAAATCCTGAACAAAAAAGCTGAAACCTAGTTAACTACCTTGCAACATATTTGAAGTAAACATGTATTAGTAGAAAGAGGGTGGTGAACATTCTCTAAAATCAAACTATAACGTTTTTTTGTCTAAGATTTTTTAGAGGGTGGAGATAAAAAGAGAGATTCAAGCATTTATCTAGAATATGTATTTAAATGTGTGTCATGGACTAGCCATAATATTCCAATATAATAATATTGTAATATTATGGACTCTGATAAATCACCCCACAAAAATGGCTCAACTCTTTCTTTGGCAGAATAAATACCTATCTGATTAGTAGTTCACTTGGAGGCACAACAAGGATATTCCAGACAATGAACTGACAATGTCTGCTCTATAAAATGCAGGTTTCCCCACATAAATTAGGAACTAAGATTTTTGTTTTATATGTCAAAACAGTTACTGTTGGTCATTTCAGACACCTAAGTCCCTGAGACTGATTGAGCAAGTCAAAAATGTTTTGAGTTTAGGAGTGTGTGTAACACCGGAGAGGGTAGGAGGAAGGTGACAAAGATCGGGTAATCTACTGCTGTAGATCCTTCCTATTAGGATTGCTGCAGACTGACCATGTAGATCAAGGAAAGCTGGACTTCTCCATGCATTCTCTCCCTCTTCCCTCCTTTACTAAACAACATCTTGCATTGATTTCTTTCCAAATGATCATTTAACTGATGAAAGGATGATTAAACTCATTAAGCACCAGGAAAATGCAAATGAAGCCAGAAGGAGATATCATTACTCATCACAGAAAGGGCTAAATTTCTGAAACAAACAAAAAAGAAATAAATAAAGAAAAAAGGCAGGAAAATAATAATTAGTCTGTGGCATCACATGAATGTTCACACACATTTGGAGGATATGTAAATTATAAAGTGACTTTGAAAACTGTTTGATATTATTAACTAAATTTGGAAATACTTGTACCCGGGAGTCAACAATTTCTTTCCTATTCATAGACTAAACAAAAATAGGTGCAAATGTGCACCAAGGAGCATGCCCAAAAATGTTCAAAATAGAATTTATTCATAATAGCCAAAATCTGAGAACAGTGCAAATGTACGTCAATGGGATAGAATACTGTTATATATTCATATTATAGAATAGAATATTATGTAGCAATAAATTTGAAAAATCATAGTTGTCTGCAACAACATGGAAAGACCTCTCAATATAACACAAGCAAAAGAGGACAAACTCAAAGGTACATTATAAATGATTTTGTTTGTGTAAAGTACAGAAGGTGGCAAAATCACTGTGTTAGGACTCAGGGTACTGGATATCTTGGTGAGAACAAGAGCCTGGTTATTTGCAGTGGGGTGGAGAAAACTGGTCATATTCCCTCATCTGATCTGAGATGTGAGTCTTTATCAGAGTAAACTCCATGATGAAGCATTGAGCTACTTATTTTTGCTTCTCTCAGTGTGTTCTTCATAAGAAAAAGCTTTTTTTTAAGCAGTGCAGCAAATAATTGGGTATGTTCTAGAGACTGGGGTATACATACCCACAGGACCAGCTGAAAAAAATTATTAAATGTTAGCTGAATCCATACATCTTCTCCAAGATTAAATTTTCACTGACAATCTCATATACAGCTTTAAAAAATGCCATATGTTTGGAAGGAAACCCTAAGGATAGAAAACTTTGTTAGCCAAATCAAAATTATTCTCAAAAGTGGTACAAGACACAATGTTGAAGGTGTATGTCAATAGTATCGGTGTAATTGTTTTCTGAAATACCAAAGTGGGAAAAGATGTTATCTGTAATATTAAGGAAAAAATAAGACAATTCACCCCCACACCAATAGAAAACACTTGATTGTCAATACTGACCTTGGGAAATGCATTGAACTTGTTTCAAGCTATTTTTCCAACAAGAAGAAAAAATATTTGTTTTTTAATCAAGACACTGCTTTAAATCTCGCCTAAGGAAATCATCCAAAGACCCAACTGTTCAACACTTTTTTAAAAAGTCACATAAATTTTACACATATGCACACATAAATATACACACACATTTCAAACATGTCAATCAAATTGTCTATAGAAATCTTATTAAATTTCAGTGAATAGACTCATCTCCCAGTCCAACTCCTCTTTCTCTTTTTTAAATCAGTGAATGTATTCACTAAATTTAAACCAAAACGTGGTTTGTTTTATACAGTCTCTCAATGGAGATAAAGCAATGTACACATGACCTTGTCAGATCCCTTGGTTCTGATAATACCAGAACCAGAATTTGTGATTGCTAATTTTATGCCTCAACTTGACTGAGCCACAGCTGCCCAGATATTTAGTTAAATATTATCTGGGTATGTCTGTGAGGGTGTTTCTGAGTGAGATTAACATTTACATCAGTAAAGCTGATTGCCCACCTAAAGTGAGAGTGGAATTAGTTTAAAACCCAGGCTAATATACACATGTAGAGATTTGTCGGGAGCCGCGATAGGCATTACTGACAAAATGGAGGCACAGCCCCAACCCCCTCTCCTCATCCCGCAGGCACGGTCCCGGGATGAAGGAGTTAGGTCTTGTGATTCTAACTTATCCTTTCCTTCCTCCAGTTGAGTTGGCTGGAAAAAATGTTATAATCCATAAAGTTAACTATTGACATTTGTTCAAGGATCTTTACAAAGAATGTTCCAGGATGAGTGCAGCTTGAGGCCAAGGGAAACATTGTTATCTGAAACCTGCCTGTAAGGGGAATATTTATGGCAAAAGAAGTTTGCTGAGTTTAGGGGTTAGGAATAATTAAGAATAGTTAGAAGCTAAAAGTTTAAGGTATGTTGTAGTGTTGGCATATTTTACTATAGCTTATAGAAACTAGGAATTTTAGAGATACTAATAGCTAAAGAAGTCTTTTTAGGAGTTAATGAGCTCAAGCAGGATTTAGAAAGATAAAAATAAACTGAAGAATGTGGTATGCAGCCCAGAGACAAACTTGAGTTACAATGTAATCACAAGGACACTTAAGAGGGAGCTCTGAAGGACAACAATGATTTATGGAGACAGTAAATCTGGGTGAGGGGAAACTGAAGATGCCATACCTCTGACCTAATGCTTTTGTAAAAGTATAAAAGAAAACCTGATGCTTAAAATAAACATGCAGCCCCGTGCTTTGAGTGAGAGACTGCATCATTTTCTCCGCGACCCCGTTCATCCCTTCAGGTGCTTCCCTGGCTGCCGGGGCTGGACTCCGGCAAAGATTTTTCTCATTACCTTGTTTTCTTCTGGCTGTACCACCAAGTCCTCCTAACTCCACTCTCACTGAATCTACGTGCCCTGTGATTTTTTCTAGCAAGGCACCTTTTTATTCACAGTCATACATTCACTCACTCACTCTCTCACTGAGCACTCATTAAGTGATCTATGCCTGGACTTGTGGCTGGTGTTGGAGAGCCAATATAAAAGACATCGTCCCTGCACTCCAGGAGCTTACATCTGGTGAGGGGGGGGGGTGGTGGCAAAGTGGAAAAGTGCAATCCAGCCATGTGCCAAGACTGTGGGGATTATCACTTTGTCCCCCTTCCTTCTTCTTCCACTCCCAATTCCCTAACTCAATCTTTGCTATCTCAGTTTCCAAGCCTGGCCACCAAATATCAGAAATACCCTAAAAGATAATGTCACTAAAATAGTTCTTCTGGGGCTCTAATAAGGGCAAATTAGGGCATAAATGCTTCAATCGACTTTGTGCCAAACATCTAATTAAACAGAGAAATTGTCACACACGTTTCTCTTCCCATGTCTTGTTAACACAGAGTGGCTACTTCCCAAACATTATTTCTTGTTTCTTTTAGCCAAGCAGATGCCATGGGAATTACTCATGAAGAACCTTACTCTAACCCCAGCATGATGCTAATAACAGTTCAAATAAAACCAGAGTAGTGGTCTGATTTGTTCTTTCTCTCACTCTTGTTTATTACCTCTGAAGTGTGTTTCTGCTCAAATGTGTAAAAAAGAAAAAAAGACATTTACCTGTATTCTAGAGGAGAAAATATAAGCCTCCTCAAAGAAAAGGAAATTACAGCTGTTTTCTCTATCAATCTTATGAACAATCTGTCAATTACTATAACATGTTAGTAAACCATGAGAATATTTCAGCAGAGCAAAGTAATGTAGGTTAGATGATTATTATCCACAGCAAGAGAGGATATACAGAAGACCTCAGCTACTGCTTCTTCCAACCTTTTGGGCTATGAGCAGCAAGGTATAGAGAATTTCTTTGGGTGCAGACAAAATCCTATGTGTTGGCTTCCAGTGAGCACTTTTGTCCCTTTTGTTGTTGCTGTTGTTGTTCAGTCACTCAGTTGTGTCTAACTCTTTGCGACTCCATGAACTGTAGCACGGCAGGCTTCCCTGTCCATCACTATCTCCTGGAGTATGCTTAAACTCATGTCCATTTAGGGGGCGATGCCATCCAACCATCTCATCCTCTGTCGCTCCCTTCTATTCCTGCCCTCAATTTTCCCCAGTATCAGGGTTTTTCCTTTTTTTCTTTACTTCATATCAGGTGGCCAAAGTATTGGAGCTTCAACTTCAGCATCAATCCTTCCAGTGAATATTTAGGATTGATTTCCTTTAGGATTGACTGGTTTGATCTCCTTGCAGTCCAAGGGACTCTCAAGAGTCTTCTCCAGCACCACAGTTCAAAAGCCCTTTAAACAAGTGTAGCTACTCCTCACACAGTGAAAATGATGAGTTAATCAAAGAAGGTTTTCCTGTCAAGGTCATCACCAGGTTCACTACCAACTTATTCGCAATTGTTTCTTTTTTATCCCAGAGAAGATTGCTCTTTAATGACTCTGGATTATAACATCTCATCTACCGGGACACTGAAGAGACTACAAAATGGTGAATTTCTCCCAATAGAGTGTATGCTCTACCACCTCCTTCTCCTTCTCATATCCGGGTGTCCACGTACCATCGAGTAATAACCTTGTGATTAATGCTAGTAGTGCCCCAAAGTCCTATCCACTTTCAGATCTTCTCCAATTTATTCTAAAAATAGTAATTGAGCTATTATCCCTTAGTTGTGATGTCAATGGCAAAAGCTATCATTCTCAGTTCTGTCATGTGTCCCAAAGACCTTTTAAATCAAAGCAAAACATTTAATTCTGAGCTTATGGACCATCAAGCAATTATGGGAGGATTGGAAAGTGAATGAGATTTCCCAAAGAGAAAGTTTCATGGAAAGAACCAATGGCTGTAGCCTCCCTAAATGCTTAAGTGATCCCTGTTGACATTTTCTAGGTAACCTGGAAATGTTGCAAGGGGTTGCTGCTTTGGTGAAAAGAAAATTCTAAAAGTTGCATTTCTTAGAATGCTTTTGAGTAGGAAAATGCTATTGTGCCACATTTTAAACAAGTTCCTAAAACCCAGGTGTAATTTGCAACAATTATTCTCTGATTCCTTCCTCTAGTTAGATGATAATTATTCTATCCCTTCCACTTAAACCTCATGCTCAGCTATCAGCCATCTCTCACCACCACCTGGCCTCTGCAATGGTCAGGATCCATGGCCTGCCCTTATGTGTGCTCCTCCAACTGCATTTCTCCCCACATTCCTGGAATACTTTTCTAGAAATCCACTAACTTACATGTTTCCTAGTTTTAAAATAGTGCTTCCAAACAATTTCCGTTGTGTAGCCAATCTGAACTGAATGTCCCGATCTCTATTACTGCATCAACTTCCATGAGTTTTGTGACTAATAAACTTGGTTGTCAATTCTCTGTTTATTACATATATACACATAGTCCACTTCTTTCCTCTCCTTCTGCCTTTTTAAAACAATGATTTACACAGAAATGCTATTTATTGTCAAACTCTTCAGGCAACTTGTAGAGAACTCTGTACATTATGCAAATTGCAAATATTGCTCAACAACATTGTAATACCTCAGTGCTGTTTCATCGTTTTCCATCTTTTGACAAATATTTAAGTTTTCAATCATTTCCCTTTTTATGTCAATCACAATAAATTTTGCATTATCTTTTTAACAATTTCTAAAATGAGCCAGAGTTTCAGTGGAGTGAGACAAAATTCCAAAAATATTCCCATCATTTACCTAAAGGAGTCAATCAACAAATAATTCAGATTCATCTCATTTAGCAGCTGCTGCTAGTTACATTTCTATATGAAAATGTTTTTGTAACTCTTATCATTGATTTACAATGTTGTGTTAGTTTCAAATGTATAGCAGTGATTCAGTTATACATATATTTACATATAAATATATATATTCTTTTTTTATGCTGTCTTCCATTATAGGCCATTACAAGAGATTGAGTATAGCTCCCTATGCTATACAGTAAGACCTTGTTGTTTACCTATTTTATATATGGTGTGCGTGTGTGTGTGATAGTCATGCAGTCAAGCCCAATTCTTTGCCATCCCGTGGACTGTAACCCACCAGGCTCCTCTGTCCGTGGAATTCTCCAGGCAAGAATACTGGAGTGGGTTGCCATTTCCTCCTACAGGGGATCTTCCTAACCCAAGGATCGAATTCAGGTCTCCTTCATTGCAGGTAGATTCTTTACCATATGAGCCACCAGGAAAGCCCTTTATATATGGTAGTGTGTATATTTTAATCCCAAACCCCTAATTTATCCTTCCTCCCTCTCTTTCCCCTTTGGTAATCATAAACTTGTTTGCTAAGTCTGTGAGTCTCTTTCTGTTTTGTAAATAAGTTAATATGTATCATTTTTAAGGTTTTATCACTTATACCCATATATGCGATATCATATGATATTTATCTTTCTCTTTCTGAATTACTTTATTTAATATAATAATCTGTACATCCACCCATGTTGCTGCAAATGGCATTATTTCATTTGTTTTAGGGGCTGAGTAATATTCCATTGTACCACATCTTCTTTATCCATTCATGTGTCAATGGACAATTAGGTTGCTTCTATGCCTTAGCTACTGTAAATAGTGCTGGGGTGCTTGTATCTTTTCAGATTATAGTTTTCTCCAGATATATGCCCAGGAGTGAGATTGCAGAATCATATGACAACTCTATTTTTAATTTTTAAAGAACTTCCATACTGTTCTTGCTCTTCACTGAAAGTAGAGCATTAATGGTCCTAACACTTACCTTAGCAATGTTTTGTTTAAGATTGATATTCTTCTTCATGTGAGGATCAAGAGGAAGCTATGCGCCTGTTAATCCAAGATTTAGGGCTGTTGTCTTATGACTCATTTCGAAGGGTGTAATGTGAGTGTTAGCACTTTCCCTGGTGGTTCAGATGATAAAGAATCTGCCTGCAATGCAGGAGACCTGGGTTTAATCTCTGAGTTGGGAAGGTCCCCTGGAGGAGGGCATGGCAACCCACTCCAGTATTCTTGCCTGAGGAATGCTTATAGACAGAGGAGCCCAGCAGTCTACAGTCCATGGGGTCGCAGAGTCAGACACAACTGAGCGACTAAGCACAGCACTCCATAATATTGCTGTCTCAGCATCATTTTGTGTGCCCACCCCCCCCAGCAGGGGCTTTGAACACCAGCCCTCCCTCAAGCCTAGTACATGACCTTTAGGGTCACAAGCAAGTATAAGTTCCTAATATGATTTCTCCAAAGCCCTGGATGATCAATAGTCTCCCTCGCCTTCAAGCTCTGTCCCCATGTGCACTCCTTAGATAAGACTCTTCCAACTGCAAAGCTTACCACAACCCTGATCTTGTTGGTTTGAATTGACCAACCCAGCCTTAGCCTTGGGAACTTCAAAAAAGTACTGCACCCTTGGACCTTAATAAAGGCATGTGGCCCTGATCTTCTGGGCTTGAGGGAGGTCAGCGACCTGGGACCTGAGACCCTTTGCTGCAGTGCTTGCACCTAGACAAATGTCTCCTTGAGCAACAAAATACAAAGATACTACAGGGACTAAACGTTAACTGTATACATGTGCAGCTGGGGTAAATTATAGACAAGTTACTAAAAGACCGTGAAAACCCCAAGTCCACTTGCGAAGAGGTGGGGACAAAAGCAGGGTGTCAGGATCAAAAACAGGGTACCATGCATGCTCCTGGGCTTTCCAGCTGGAATACTGGTAAAAGACTCACCTGCCAATGCAGGAGACATAAGAGAGGCAGGTTCGATCCCTGGGTCGGGAAGATCCCTTGGAAGAGGGACACAGGAGACACAAGAGATATGGGTTTGATCCCTGGGTGGGGAAGATGCCCTGCAGGAGGGCATGGCAACCCACTCCAGTATTCTTGTCTGGAGAATCCCATGGACAGAGGAGTCTGGTGGGCTAAAGTCCATGGGTTCGCAACAGGACTGAGCACTCATGCACTACACATTATGCTACTACAGCTCACTTTGCTGATACAGAAACAGTTTTATGTCATGTCTCTTTTAAAAAAATATCAATTGAATTAAATAATATAAATGACTGATTTTTAGTTTCCTAAAAGGAATAGAAATAAGTAAAATGGGCTTACAATAAATAGGGTATAAATATTGAATTCCAGGTTAAAATTATCTATGCTGTACAGATCCCAGTTCCTCATTAATTGCTTTTCTTCTCTATAGTTCTGTGTACTTTCTTTTTCCAGTTTGGAAAATCTTATGGACATGGCTTTATTATGCTCGAAAGATGGGTCTGTCCAGGAAAAGTCACATATGTGAGGAAGAACATGGAACACACTGAAACATGATAAAAATGGGGCTTGCTGTTAAGAAACATCTCCTGTGTTTTACAATCCCACTAATGAGGTGAGACAGTTGTGGACCTGTGTTACCAACTCTCCCTACGTGCTCTGTAGGTGAGAAATACAGTGCTTCCTGCCATATCAGTAAACAAGGAGGTAGCAGTCATCAGCTTCCTAGGAGAGCCTGTAAGCCCTAAGGGAACTCAGGAAGGAGAAGAATACCTGCTATTTAGCGGCCAACAACTAGAGCCTCTCCCAGTGGTGACCCCTGAGGAAAGGAAGCTCAGGATATGAAAACACAGGATACTGGCCCCAAAGAGCTGAGGTGCATATCAAAGGAATGATTTCAGTGAGCCCAGACTCTTGCATCTTCCCATATATAGTAAAACGCTAAATTCCTTAACTTGAGATATCTGGTTTTCTTTAATTGACAGTAACTTTTTGAGGTTTTGACTACTTGCCCTTTGTTGCAAAACTTCTATATAACCTGGCTTCTCCCCTCACCTCCTCAGAGCAGTTCTATCAGGGGCACTTGAGGTGCTGTCTCCCAGGTTTAAGCCCTAAAAATTCCCACCAAATAAAACATAACTCTCAACTTTTAGGTTGTGAATATTTTTTAAGTTGACAAAGGGATGAAAGGTCCTGAACCCCCCAAAAAGATTCACTTACTGAGCTTAGTGTGTGCACAAGTATTGCAATTTAGAAGAAGAGTTAAAAAAAATCTAGCTATTATTTATGAAATGGAATAAACCACAACACTGCAAAAATACAAAAGCACTTAATAAATGGATAAACCCTGACTGCCACTATAAAATGCCTTCTGTAATGAACATACGTGTGATTCCCCACAATTCCTTAGGTACTGTGATGTTTCTCAAGTAAATAATGAATTTACATTATTTTGAAGAGGAGCAGTTTCCAAGTTCTCTAATAGTATCTGTGACTTCTCAGGTGGTACAATGGTAAAGAATCTGTTTGCCAATACAGGAGACATGGGTTTGATCCCTGGGTTGGGAAGATCCCCTGGAGAAGGAGATGACAACCCACTCTAGTATTCTTGCCTGGAAAATTCCATGCATAGAGGAGCCTGGTGGGCTACAGTCCATGAGGTCCCAAAGAGTCAGACACGACTGAGCTACTATACAAACACATGTGGTAATAGTATCTGCATGGGCAGCCTTTATTTTGATAATCAAACTTGAATATGCAAAAAGAAAGCCTGTGCGAAGCTGGCCCATTGGAAATGGCCTGGAGGGAGGGGTTGACCTCCTTCAAAAGACTGAAACCTGTTCCTTGAAAACCAGTCAAAGCTCAAGGCAATCAATCACCATAAACTGCTGAAGGCATGAGTCTGTCCTGGATGGCATCTGATGGATGCCTGAAGGAACCCAGGACTGGCCTTTGACTCCCGTAGGGGCTAGTACTTGGCTTAAGAGTGATTCACCCTCCAGGGCACAGCTCCTCTCCCCAGTCTTACAGAGGATTCTGCTAGATACCTGTGTGCTCTCTTGTTGCTGCCCAGCTGCTACAGCATACGCAGGAATTCATTTCATGGATAATCCCTGCTCCAAGTCAGAATGATTACCCAGGCAGCCAGCTTTGTTTGTTGCTTATGTTTTAAGGGGATTTTTAGTCTTGGAAAATTAAAATATTATTAAATTCCAAAATAAATCTGAATGCTTAGAAATCTTACTCAAAAATATTTTTGTACTGTGATTAAAAAAAAACACACAAAACTTCCCTGGTGGCTCAGATGGTAAAGAATCTACCTGCAGTGCAGGAGTTCAGTTCAGTTCAGTCGCTCAGTCGTGTCCGACTCTTTGTGACCCGACGAACCGCAGCACGCCAGGCCTCCCTGTCCATCACCAACTCCTGGAGTCCGCCCAAACCCATGTCCATCAAGTTGATGATGCCATCCAGCCATCTCATCCTCTGTCGTCCCCTTCTCCTCCTGCCCTCAATCTTTCCCAGCATCAGGGTCTTTTCCAATGAGTCAGCTCTTCGCATGAGGTGGCCAAAGTATTGGAGTTTCAGCTTCAACATCAGTCCTTCCAATGAATACCCAGGACCAATCTCCCTTAGGATGGACTGGTTGGAACTCCTTGCAGTCCAAGGGACTCTCAAGAGTCTTCTCCAACACCACAGTTCAAAAGCATCAATCCTCTGGCGCTCAGCTTTCTTTATAGTCCAATTCTCACATCCATACATGACCACTGGAAAAACCATAGCCTTGACTATATGGACCTTCGTTGACAAAGTAATATCTCTGCTTTTTAATATGCTGTCTGGGTTGGTCATTACTTTCCTTCCAAGGAGTAAGCATCTTTTAATTTCATGGCTACAATCACCATCTGCAGTGATTTTGAAGCCCCAAAATAAAGTCAGCCACTGTTTCCACTGCTTCCCCAACTATCTGCTATAAAGTGATAGGACTGGATGCCATGATCTTAGTTTTCTGAATGTTGAGCTTTAAGCCAACTTTTTCATTCTCCTCTTTCACTTTCGTCAAGAGGCTCCTTAGTTCTTCTTTGTTTTCTGCCATAAGGGTGGTGTCATCTGCATATCTGAGGTTATTGATATTTCTCCCGGCAATCTTGATTCCAGCTTGTGCTTCATCCAGCCCAGCGTTTCTCATGATGTACTCTGCATAGAAGTTAAATAAGCAGGGTGACAATATACAGCCTTGATGTACTCCTTTTCCTATTTGGAACCAGTCTGTTGTTCCATGTCCAGTTCTAACTGTTGCTTCCTGACCTGCATACAGGTTTCTCAAGGGGCAGGTCAGGTGGTCTGGTATTCCCATCTCTTTCAGAATTTTCCACAGTTTATTGTGATCCACACAGTCAAAGGCTTTGGTGTCGGGAGCCGTATTAGGCATTACTGACAAAATGGAGGCACGGCCCCAACCCCCTCTCCTCATTCCGCAGGCACAGTCCCGGGATGAAGGAGTTAGGTCTTGTGATTCTGACTTGTCCTTTCCTTCCTTTGGTTGAGTTGACTGGAAAGAATGTTAAGGTGCTTATTGTTCTTGCATGAGAAAGCACAAAGCCTTCTGCAGTTATGCCCAGGAAATAGTCCATAAAGTTACATTTGTTCAAGGACCTTTACAAAGAATGTTCCAGGATGAGCACATAGGCCTCAGCTTGAGGCCATGGGAAAGATTGTTATTGAGACCTGCTTGTGAGGGATATGTTTATGGCAAAAGAAGTTTGCTGAGTTTAGGGTTTAGGAATAATTAAGAATGGTTAGAAGCTAAAAGTTTAAGGTATGTTGTAGTGTTGGCATATTTTACTATAGCTTACAGAGACTAGGAATTTAAGAGCTACTAATAGCTAGAAGCCTTTTTAGGAGATAATGAGTTTAGATACTAGGGGCTAGCAGGATTTAGAAAGATAAGAAATAAACTGAAGAATGTGGTATGCAGCCCAGAGACAAACATGAGTTACAATTTAATCACAAGGACACTTAAGAGGGAACTCTGAAGGACAACAATGATTTATGAGACAGTAAATCTGGGTAAGGGGAACTGACGATGTCAAACCTCTGACCTAATGCTTTTGTAAAAGTATAAAAGAAAACCTCATGCTTAAAATAAACATGCAGTCCCCCACTTTGAGTCAGAGACTGCATCATTCTCTGCCGACACCGCTCATCCCTTCAGGCCAACTCCCTGGCTGCTGGAGCTGGGCTCCGGCACTTCGGCATAGTCAATAGACAGAAATAGATGTTTTCTGGAACTCACTTGCTTTTTCAATGATCCATCGGATGTTGGCAATTTGATCTCTGGTTCGTCTGCCTTTTCTAAAACCAACTTGAACATCTGGAAGTTCACAGTTCACGTATTGCTGAAGCCTGGCTTGGAGAATTTTAAGCATTATTTTACTAGCGTGTGAGATGAGTGCAATTGTGCGGTAGTTTGAGCATTATTTGGTATTGCCTTTCGTTGGGATTGGAATGAAAACTGACCTTTTCCAGTCCTGTGGCCACTGCTGAGTTTTTCGTATTTGCTGGCATATTGAGTGCAGCACTTTCACAGCATCATCTGTTAGGATTTGAAATAGCTCAACTGGAATTCCATCACCTCCACTAGCTTTGTTCGTAGAGATGCTTCCTAAGGCCCACTTGACTTCACATTCCAGGATGTCTGGCTCTAGGTGAGTGAGCACACCATGGTGATTATCTAGGTCGTGAAGATCTTTTTTGTACAGTTCTTCTGTGTATTCTTGCCACCTCCTCTTAATATCTTCTGCTTCTGTTAGGTCCATACCATTTCTGTCCTTTATCGAGCCTATCTTTGCATGAAATATTCCCTTGGTATCTCTAATTTTCTTGAAGAGATCTCTAGTCTTTCCCATTCTATTGTTTTCCTCTATTTCTTTGCATTGATCGCTGAGGAAGGCTTTCTTATCTCTCCTTGCTGTTCGTTGTAACTCTGCATTCAAATGGGTATATCTTTCCTTTTCTCCTTTGCTTTTCGCTTCCCATCTTTTCACAGCTATTTGTAAGGCCTGGGCTCAATTTCTGGGTCTGGAAAATCCACTAGAGAAGTGAATCGTAACGCACTCCAGTATTCTTGCCTGGAGAATCCCATGGACAGAGGAGCCTGGCATGTTACAGTTCTTGGGGTCGCACAGGACTCAACTGAATGACTAACACTTTCACCTCTCTTTCAATTTTTTAAAGTTTGTTGTTGCTTTTTTCTTCTTTTCTTTATAATTAAGCCCATGGCTTTAGGTTTAGTTTCAGAATGAGGCTAAGGATTTGTCCTTTGTAGCATAACTAATGATTTTTTTTATCTTAATTAAGTTTGTGAAACCTCTCCATTTATCTAAAAGTATAGACACTTTCAATGTGCACATCTCACATACTTTTTGTAAAGTAATAATAAGCTATGATCTCTCGCTCTACAGGAGTGTCTGCAGTTTTTGAAATGATAATTCAAGGATTTGGGCACTACTGAATTAATCCCTTGCTTGGAAGATAAATCATTGTAAAATGGAGCAGGAACCTACGGTCCTTAACCCCATGTCCTCTGCCTGCCTTTTGTCTGTGGAAAAACTTTATCCAAAGAAAAAGTTTAATCAGAGAAGTGAGGAAATTCAGAAACAAAAGAAAACTGTCAAACAAAACTAAGTAATAATAGTATGGTTATTAATCATAGTTAAGGGTGACAGAGGATGAGATGGTTGGATGACATCACTGATTCAATGGACACGAACTTGGGCAAACTCCAAGAGATGGTGAGGGACAGGGAGGTCTGGCCTGCTGCGGTCCTGGGGTCACGGTCAGACTGAACAACAAAGAACCTTTAGTTCCTTCTCAAGAGCAATAGATAATATTCTGAGTCATATCCTGTAAGCTGTCTTGTAGATACTGAAGTCCTCATCAGGTGAAAGAAGTTAACTATATGATGACTTTACTATAGCCATGACATTTTGTAGTACTGTTGTTTAGTCTCTAAGTCATGTCCAACTCTTTTGCGACCCCATGGACTATAGTCATGACATAAGCTGCCACAACTCCAAGAACTGGTCTCAAGGAAGTGGGAACAAATAGATCCTGGAACTGAAGATTCCTGTACCTAAAAGAATCAAGATGAGGATGGTCAGACCATCACATGACCAACTTCAAGATGTCTCCCAGAGCTGTGTGCTGTTTCTGCATGTCACCCCCTCCCTCAGCCTATAAAAGTTCTTGCCCACTGGTTTTGTATGTGTAGGAGGTGAGCCTTTGGACAGGTGTCCTCTCTACCCCACCAGCTGCCAGCAACCAAAGTAAAGCAAACTTTCCTTTCCACCAACCTGGCCTTTCTATTGGCTTTTGAGCAGCAAGCAGCTGGACCCCGCTTTCAATTACAATTGTTCACCAGCTGATCTAGAGCAATCTGAAACTCACATATACAAGGAAGTATGAGAAATATTTGGAAATGCAATTTGACAAAAGTCAAACACAGAAGGAAAAAGTTGCTACTTGTTACACTAAGTAAAATCTAGATCAGGGTAATGGAATTCTAGTCTTAAGTTCTTTATTAATCAAAAACTATGATCAAACAGTTTCATGGCAAAATATATTGCACACTGCTTGCTGGCTAACTGCAATAGAATCATTCTGTGGGTTTCTATTCATCCTGGCAATCCTGTCCTCAATTTCTAAGGGAGCGGCAAGTAATTTGTAAGAGAAAGGTGTTCTTTTTACATTATCCCTTGCAGGCTTCTGTTGTAATATAAATTACACTCTTCCTATATTAGAAGTGCTTTCAAAGTTAAAAGCCTTTTTTTTTTCTAATTTACTGCCTATATCTGATTTTCTAGAAGTCTAAGGCTTTGAAGATTGGACAATGTCATGCAGAAAGCTGGCCCCCACTTCTTCCAGCCCTGCAACTTTCCAGGCAAGGTTTTTCACCCTTGACAGTATTGCTGTTTCAGGCTGAATACTTTTTTGTGTTGGAGGTTGTCCTGTGCAGTGTAGGGGGGTTAGTAGCACCCCAAGATTTTACCCATCAGATACAGTAGCAGCAACACCCCCCCAACACCTCCCTAACATTCCCCACCCCCACCTCCAAAGGTTGCGAAAACTGAAAATATCTCCAGATTTTGTCAAATGTCCACTTCCACTGCCCATAGTCTGAGGCCGGAGAGAACAGCCTTGCTCAAGGTCATATGTGTGTGTGCTAAGTCTTCAGTCATGTCCAACTCTTTGTGACCCTATGGACTGTAGCTTGCCAGGCTCCTCTGTCCATAGGATTTGCCAGGCAAGAATACTGGAGTGGATTGCCATGCCCTCCTCCAGGGGATCTTCCTAACCCAGGGATACCCATGTCCCTTATGTCTCCTGCATTGGGTTCTTTATCTACCACTAGTGCCATCTGCTCTTCTAATTTAGGAAAGCCCTGAGAGCCTATTTCCACCGTCCAGTTCCCCAGCTCCCTGGAGGATCAGTGGAGGCCTTTGCTGTGAATACATCACCTTTCACATCTCCCTGTTTCCCATCCTGCTTCCTTCACTTCTGACTTTGGTGCCATGAATGCACACAGTTTAATAATCTCCATCTCAGGCAGTGTATGCTTTCCCAAAAACCAAATAGGTAACAAAGTATTTCATCGATTTACAAAAGCACATTTTTATAACATTTTATCATCAATGAAATCAATTGTTTTTAAATCCATGGCATGTTATAACTTAATTGGTAGCATGGTTTCTTTCTTATGGTAAATAAAATAATCATCTAAAAAAGGTCTCAACCCTCCTACACTGTTGATGGGCATGTAAATTGGTGTAGCCACTTGGAGAATAGTATAGAGGTTCCTTAAAAAACTAAAAATAGAGTTGCCATATGAGCCAGCAATCCCACTCCTGGGCAATTTCTGGACAAATTGATAATTCAAAAAGATAAACATGCATCCATATGTTCATAGCAGGATTGTTTACAGTAGCCAAGACACAAAAATAACCTAAATGTACATCAACAGATGAATGAAAAAAGAAGTGGTATATATATACGTATGTATATGTGTGTGTGTGTATATATATGTATATATGTATATATATATATATATATATATATATATATCTAAAATGGAATACTATTCAGTCATAGAAAAGAAGGAACTAATGCCATTTGCAGCAATATGGATGTACCTACAGATGATCATACTAAGTGAAGTGAGTCAAAAACAAATACCATATGATATCATTTAAATGTTGAAACTAAAACATGACACAAATGAACTTATCTATGAAACAGAAACAGAATCATGGACATAGAGAACAGACTTGTGCTTGCTAAGAGGAAGGGAATGTGGGGGGAGGAATGGATTAGAAATTTGGAGTTAGAAGATGCAAGCTATTATATATAGAATGGATAAACAACTAGGTTCTATTTTATAGCATGGGGAACTATGTTTAATGTTGTGTAATAAATCATAATGGAAAAAATATGAAAAAGAATATATTTTCCATACATGTATGTATAACTGAACCACTTTGCTGTACATCAGAAACTAACACATTGTAAAACATCTTAAATCAACTACACTTCAATAAAAAAATAAAATTTAAAAAGAATCCCAGTTTAGTTGGTTAAATATAATAGGTGAAATAAAATTAAAGCTAAAATTTGGCATGAGAAAACAATACATTAGCCTCAGGTTACTAAATTATTTAGTAAATCATTGGCTACTGAGTGGGAATTTAAATTAAATATTAATATCTGTGGTGGCTGTTTTCCTTAGTCACTAATAATATTTTCATATAGCAATAATTTACTATTCTACATGTAAAGTTAAATTTATTAATCATTATATATATATATGTCTACGTGTATATATCTGTGTGTAGCTAGATTATAAACTGATTTATAAAAACAAAGTTGTATTGTTTTTCTGAGGTATCTCTTTTCTCATTAAGCAACCTTCTTAAAAATATATATAAAAGTGCCAATGCCCTCTGCTTCTAGGTCATCTAAGCCATGACTTTTTACCAACATAAGGCATCTAAACCTGTGACTAGTCTATATCATGATTTATGTTGTCATTAAGTGAACCATATAGAACTACATTTTGAAGAACATGTTGTGCTTACTGCCTCTGTTCACCTTTAGTGACTCAAACTGCACTGGAAGCAGTTCAATTTAATTGCCATTTGTTGATATGTAATTGTCTATAATTTGACATTGGGCAAGAGATCATTTTTTTTTTCCTTTCTCAAATCAGTAAAGCACACATTTGTTTTTCCAAATTTTAAAATTGTCTCTAATTAAAATAGATTTTGAATTACTTATGCATTCATGCTCTATTTACTTTTTTCAAGGTATTTAAAACATTTTTGAGCTACAATAAAACTTTAAATGATAAACTTGCTAAAGGTCTTCGAAAGAGCCACATGAATTTTCAAAATGTAGCAATCATTTTCAGAGAAAAGTTTTTAAAATACATTGTGCAAAATGTGGGTTATTTGATAAAGCATCTATATTAAGTGGTTGTGGAAATATATCCAATACGAGGAGAAGACCACAGTTGATCTAGAACAAGTTGAAAAGTCAAACACTAAAAGGTAAAAATATAATTTCATCAATTATATCTTGATAATCATGTTGCCTAAACATTTCTTTGTGTAAGGTTACTTATGATCAACCCTTATACAATTTCATGGGTGGCTTAACTTGGACATTGTTACAGGTAATGTGTATTTTTTAAATAGTCAAGCAGCCCAGGCCTATCCAGGTAGGGGTGAAATTTTGTCTTCCAAAACAAATGACACATATAGACCTGAGATTTAGGGAATTTTTATGCACAAGGTAAATGGTGGACTCCAAATCCTCTATCTCATTTTCTAGCTCAAATAATGACCCAAGCAAATGCAATTTAATTATCTTTAGGTCATACTCAATCCATGCACATTCCATAATCTTGTCAGTTGATTATAAAAGCTCCACCAGACAAGAGTGCTTCATCACCTTCTTTTCAGTCTGCAATTATGGCACAATAATTCTTGCTACTAATCACATTGATGGGGGCTGTAATGTTTAACTAATCTTCCTAAAATGCTATCCACATCTGCTCTCAGGTCACATCACACCATCAGGACCAGCAAAAACAGGTACTTTTAAAACTGTTTTTATTGATTCTGTGGGTGACCCTTGTTTAGCTCTGTGATAATACTAATTTAACTGAATTATAGAAAGGAATAACCAAACCTAGAAAGTTTTCCCAGATATATTGATAAAGGGAAATACAAAATAGATAAGAAAATGACATTTAAAGAGCAAGCAGACTTTTCTAAAGTAAAATGTTTGACTTTGTTTGATAAGACCATTCAGAAAAACTGAATAAAATAGTCTTGGCATGTTACATTTTCAGGACATGTCTATTTCATGTAAAAAGCAAAAACTAAAACTATCTAGTCAGTATGCTTTTTAAAAAACTGCCAATTTTTGTTTCTTCACTGGCTCTATTTACTTTACAAAGGAAAAAAAGTTTAAGAACTTTCCTAATAATTAAAAATTAAAGTTAAACAAGTCTGTCCATCTTTTTCTTTCCTTTTTAACTGAAAAATGGAGGGTATTAAAAATACACATTGCAGTGAAATCTTTCACGGAATGATTTCTATTACAAAACATTAATCTAGTCATTGGGGAAAAAATACCAATATATATCTATATAGATAAAATATATGATATTTGTCAGTTTATCTGTTTTACTTGTGGAGCTGTTCTTAATCAGGTACTACAAGAAGAAGTGGTTTAAAAGAGCTATAATCGGCTTACAATGTATTAATTTTAAAAGCTACTCTTGTGAATGAATTTCAATAAGCCACTGTGACAAGGCTCCATGCTGCTGCTGCTGCTAAGCCGCTTCAGTCGTGTCCGACTCTGTGCGACCCCATAGACGGCAGCCCACCAGGCTCCGCCGTCCCTGGGATTCTCCAGGCAAGAACACTGGAGTGGGTTGCCATTTCCTTCTCCAATGCTTGAAAGTGAAAAGTGAAAGTGAAGTCGCTCAGTCATGTCTGACTCTTAGCGACCCCATGGACTGCAGCCTACCAGGCTCCTCTGTCCACAGGATTTTCCAGGCAAGAGTATTGGAGTGGGTTGCCATTGCCTTCTCCAACATAGGTGTAAACTAAAATAAGCATGGGCAGAGTCAAGTAGACTAATTAAAAAAATATTATTATAGAAGTTCGGGCATTTTTTTACTTTACTTTCCCAATTGCTATTATTTTTGTCATGCAATGAAACTATATATAATCAGAAATTATATCAGAAATTGTTATAGGGGTTCTTTGCAGGAATAATTAATAGCACATTTAGATCATGACTCACAAGCTATATCAGAGATAGGATCTCAAATTCAACTGTTGACCATGGCACTTTACTTATTGAAATTGGTTCAGGTTTTTGAAGTGTTAAGGGGATTCTCAATTCAAATTGAGTTAGATTTTGATTGTAAAATAAAAGATGAAAATTTTGGAGGAGTTAAGGCTGCTTTTGTTCTGAAATTCTATAGAAGCAAACATAAACATGATAGAATTTTCTTTGAGGAGAGTAAAGAAAAGATTAACCATTCCAAGTAATACACTACAGAAAATTTGCTAGAGAAGGAAGCAATGGCTGGTCAAGATTTACTAATTTAGTCATAACCACTATGGATTTTCAACTGCAAACACAGAAAGACTGAAGACTTACTGGAATCCAGGTTCTCCCTCCACTGGCCCTACTCCTGGGGTGAGTTGTCTTGCAAAGCTCACAACTGACCCAGAGTAGGCACTCCTACTCAGGGTAAAGTAGTGTCAGCTGCCAGCCAGTAAAGGAGAGTTTGAGGGTGGTGCTGTGTCTTTCTCTTGACCAACGCTTTTTGTTGTTGTTGTTGAGGTTATATTCACAGTAAGGCTTGACATGGAATGAATTAGTGTATTTGATAGTAGATCAAGCCACTAAAAGTATTAAAAGGAAAAAAAAGTATGAGAAACATCCCAAAGGATAGTCTCTTCAATAAATGCTGTTGGAAAAATTGGGTATCTAACCGCAAAAGAACGAAAGTGGATCCCTATCCTATACCACTCACAAAACTTAACTTAAAATTCATTAGACTTAAACTTAAGAATGAAAACCACAAAACTCCTAGAAGAAAACAGAGGGGATAAGCTTCTTGCTTATTTTTTGGATTTAACACCAAGAACTAAGGCAACAAAAGCAAAAATAAACAGGTGAGATGCCATCAAACTAAAAAGCTTCTCCACAGTAAAGTAAACCATCAACAAAATTAAAAAAAAACAACCTATGGAATGGAGGAAAACATTTGCAAGCCATGTCTTCAATAGGGGGTCATTATTTAAAATACACCAGGAAATCATAAAATTCAATAACAAACAAAACACAACCAGTTTGATTAAAAAATGGGCCAAAGACCTAAAAAGATATTTTTTCCAGAACATACAAATGGATAACAGGCACATGAAAAGAAGCTCAACATCACTAATTGTCAGGGAAATCAAAATCAATCACAATGAGATATCACTTCACCCCTGTCAGAATGGCTATCACCAAAAACACAGGAGATAACATGTCTTAGCAAGATAGTATCATGTTTATGTAATTATTTTTTAAAGGCAAACGAACTCATAGAAACAGAGAATAGAATAATGCTTTCTAGCAGCTGGAGGGTGGGGGAAATGGGAAGAGATTGGTCAAAGTGTAAAAACTTTCAGTTATAAGATGAACAAAGTCTGTAGACAATTATACCATAGTGAGTATACTTGAAAATATTTCATTATATAATTGAAATTTGCTAAGGGAATAGAACTTGTGTTCTTAAATAAAAAGAAGGTAAATTGTGAGGTGGTAGATGTATTAATGAACTTATATAAATTAACTTGATATACTTAATATATATGTGTATCAAATCATCATGTCGTATGTATTAAATATATTACAATTTGTCTGTTGCATGTCAATAAAGATTAAATAAGAACTCAAAACCTCAGATGTGCCAAATACATGTATGTTGATAAAAATTAAGTAAAAAATTTTAATACTTGAAGGGTATAAAAATATATGGAAAAATGACTCAAATATTTTGGCAACACTTTTTGCTCCTCATTAAAAGGAAACATATTTAATTCCAATGTTCTAAGCTATTTAGCATTTTATGAGAAATGATAACTGATATTAAAATATCAAAGTATAGAATTTTGTTTTATGCTGATAATATGGTGAAATGCTACATCGTTTAAAATAACATTAAAGAGGTTAACTCAAGAATGGTTGACAGGAAAGCTGGTGTCCAAGATTTCAGTTCTAAAGACTTACTAGCTAAGGATCACAGTGGATGTGAAATGTATCTGTCATTTATTGAATTCACTCTATGTGTTATATGCTTTACCCTCTTTTATCTCCATGCTGCAAACTAAGTATTCTTATCTCCCTTTTATAAATGAGATTGGAAGAGCATGTTCTCAAGGTCACAGTTAATTTTCTTGGCAGAAAAATAAATATCTAGTAACCTAAATTACAAAGAGTAGCACAAGAATTGTGTCCTACAGGGCCTTTAACCAGATGGATAGATGTGCCAAAGTAAATGGAAAAATCCATCTCCAAATTTATATATAATCAGAAAGGATTACTGAAACTGACATTGTTGATAGAGGTAAGTGTAGGGAAAATTTGACTCACATCATCTCCCAATATTTCAAATGATATTGTTATATAACATTCTAAATTCTATACAAAATCATTTTTGCCAGCCTTTGGGATAATTTACCAGGATGCCCAGCTCATTCATGGTTTTCTGATAAGATTAGGAAACTGAGAAGGGTAATATCAGCATGATCTGGAACTTGCCCCTCAGACAGCATTGGTGACTTTTTTTTTTTTTTGATATTCAGTGTTTCCAAAACTTTAGATCAGGAGCACAAAGAGAAACGTCTTCTATCTCATCTCATACAAACAGATTCTAAATCCCTCTAATTCCTCCGTTTGGTACTATTTTGCTGGGTTTTGTAAGAATCATAAAGTGGAGGACAGAAAAATACCAAACAATTTCTGGCCAAGATAGTAAAGGACAAGCAAATTTAGAAGAGGTCAAGAATCTGACAAACTTAGAATAACGAGCATCTGTGGAGCCTCTTTAGCCATTCTTACCCTTCTGAACTGAAAATTAAGCCTAGCAGGTCTCTAGCTAGCTTTATAGTATATTGTGACAGTATTGACATATTCAGATTTCCTCCTCTGGGGATGTTTACTACTTATTTTTATATATTACCAGAGCATTATATGTATATTTCTCTGAAGATTCTATTCTATTGCCATAAAATATCCTTAACTCACCTCCGTGTCGTTTCTTACTCTTAATCATTTAAAAAAATTTTGTATCATTTTTTTTCACTAAGCAAATTAGAGTTTTATCTATTTCCAAAAATCCAAATTTTAATGATTATATATATTTTGTTCTATTTTTAGCATTTATATGTATTTATATCTTACTCCTATTTTATTCCAATTTATTTATTTTATTTTCCAATTTATTAATTTGAATTTTGGCTTTGGCCTTTAATGAGAATTTTCTTTGTATCAAGATGAATGATGAATTTTTATAAATCATCTATAGATATAAAGAATGTACATTCTTTCTTACAGGATATTATACATTATGAAAGTGAAAGTGAAAGTGAAGTCGCTCAGTTGTGTCCAACTCTTTGTGACCCCATGGACTATAGCCCACCAGGCTCCTCCATCCATGGGATTCTCCAGGCAAGAATACTGGAGTGGGTGCCATTTCCTTCTCCAGGGTATCTTTCCAACCCAGGGGTCGAACCCAGGTCTCCCGCATTGCGGGCAGACGCTTTAACCTCTGAGCCACCAGGGAAGCCCATCATAACATCATTAAATATGACTTGATTAAGTTATTTGAATCTTGAACATGTATGCTTATTTTTCCTTCTATTTTTTCAGGCCTATGGTTTCTAAACATTTTATGCTTTTAATTTTAATTTATTTTCTATTAAGGTAACATTGGTTTGTAATATTATGTAAATTTCGAATGTCCATTATATTTCTATTTCTGCATACACTATAGCAAGTTCATAATCAAAATTTCAGTTTCCTTCCATCACCATACATTTGATTCATTTTACCTATTTCTCCCTCCCCACTGTCCCTTCCCTTCTAGTAACCACTACTCTGTTCTCCATGTCTACCTATTTGTTTTTGCTTTATTTTGTTTGTTCATTTATTTTGTTTCTTGTTTTTTATATTCCACATAAGAGTGAACTCATACTGTATTTGTCGTTCTCTTATTTCACTTAGCATGATATCCTGAAGGTCCATTCATGTTGTCACAAGTGCTAAGATTTCATCTTCATTCAGTGGCTAAGATGACAATAAGATAGGAATAAAGCAAAGTAACTTCATAATTTGTCTAAGCACACGTTGAAACAAAGTCATTGGACAACCCATGAAACACCAAATATCCCCTCTCTTGGCTAATGGATGTGCTTCTTTAAAAAAAAAATAATAGTGTTTATTTACTTATTTATTTGGCTTCACTGGGTCTTAATTGCGGCATGTGGGCTCTTTAGTTGCAGCATGTGGGATCTAGTTCCATGACCAGGGTTCAAACCCAGACCTCCTGCCTTGGGAGCACAGAGTCAGAGCCACTGGTCCACCAGGGAAGGCCCTGGATGTTCTTCTTGACCAGTTACCCCTTTATCCTGGCTCTAGTCTGCTCTCTCTACAGACCAGATTTATTGAGATATTCAGTCACAGAGTTGTTCCTCTTTCTGAGAGCGTCCATTCTAGAGTGAACTCCTACTTCTTTAGCTCTTTACCAAACAACCCCACCAAAATCCAAATCCTATAATAGTTTCTTTCTAACCCTCTTACTGAGAGGCCCCACGATTCCTAAAGGTGAGCCTCTCTTTCTCTCCAAATAATAAACTCAGCTCATTCATTCAGGTATGTTCCTGGTGGTCATTACTGGAGCACATTGTCACTCTTGCCCCAAGTGTGGAGAAATCTGAACTGGGGAATTCTGTGAAAACACTGAGCTAGTGTCAGCCAGTGTAAGTGGTTTGCATTATTCTGTTTTTTTACAATGCTACTCAGGTTGTTTTCACAAAGCCTGAGCCCTGACTGCATCTGCACTGAGCAGAGCTTTGCTGAACCCCAGCTAGAAACTTGACTGCTCTCAAAGGGGCAGAGCCAGCTCCACTATTTCTGGAACATTGCCTTTGTCAGCGATCTTGCTTTTCTAATCGAGACCCAGCCCAGCTTCCGCTTCAATGAGGCCGCTATGAAGGCAGTTATCTAGTGCATCCTAGCAAATGACTATGGTCTAATTTAAAATGATGTGGTAACCATTGGGCCAATTATGTTCAGAAATTTTACACTAAGTGCATTACATCAAAGTGATTTTAAAATGTCGTACGGTTTCTTGAATATGACTTTGAAATTCACAACTTCAGAGAAAAGCTCTGCTTATTTTAGCCCAAGCTATAAGGCAGCTGAGAGGTAGTGACCCACACCCTTGACCTGTGCCTAATAAGTTCAGTCACCACAGTGGGGTCCTCACAGTACCCAAGAATGTTCCTTGTTAAAAGGAATTAAGACTAATTCTAGTTATTCACACTCGTGGCTTGGTTCTCAAATCCTGGGTTGGCCAGAAAGTTCATTCAGGTTTTTCTGTAAGATCTTATGGAAAAACCTAAATGAGCTTTTTTACCAACCCAATAGCTTAAACTTCTTTACCAAGAAACATTTTAAGGAAGTAGGATGAAATAATTAGAAAAAAAGAGCACAACAGAGGAGGAATCAAGGCAGCAAGGGTTCTACAGAGAGTCCCTGCTCTGGGACTAGGTCTCTCAGCCCTTCTCAGCTCCACACTGGCCCTCACACCACACTCCAGTCACCCTCCCTCCCCTCTCCCTCTGCCTCTTTCCCCTCCCACTCGCAGACCACCTCCCTCTACTGAAACCAGCAAAACTCCTCTCCTGCCTTTCTCTGTCAGTCACCTCAAGAAGCTCCCAACCCCCCAGGTCATCCCCACCACATTCTGTCCTCTTTCCAGGGAATCGATTCCCTTTTCTCATCCCTCTAGAAACCCTTAACCCTCCAGCCATATTCTCTTGAATCTGCAGCAAAACCTCATTCTCTTCTCCCATCACCTTCTGGTTGTAATAACTCCCCCAAGAACTCTCTGCTAGGGTTCACAAGGGGCTCATAGCATAGAGTTTAAAAATGGGCCATCGTGGTGACCTGGCAAACAAGGGATGAAGTCACAGTCGCCACATTGCCCTGGTGGACATCCTGTTTTTTCCTTAAGGTGATAGCCTGTTTTCCCCTGCTGGTGCCAGTTTCTCAAGACTACATGACCATCCAACCGTGAGACCCCTTCAACTAGGTGATCACAAGACCCCACCTGCGGGCTAAAGATAAACTAAGCCCCCCTCCCTTCAGGGCACAATTTCCCATCAATAGGGTATAAGAATGGTTGGCTGTAAAGAGAGAGCACTGGTTTCTCTCTGAAGCCAGTCACTTTCTCTCTTCCTGTAATAAATCTTTCTCTGCCTGAATGCCTGGCTCGCTCTCTTTTTTTCTGCACTCACCTTACACTCTCACAAGAGACATTTTTTGCCCCCTGAGCCTGGCAGGGGGATGATGCCCTCATGTTTCTTGACACTGTTTTGAGACCATGCTCCCTCCCACTTTCCTAAAACCCCCAGCTTTGAATCTCACATCAACATTCTCACATCTCACACCTCCTCATTTTTCAGCCTCCAGTAACTCCTTCCCTATCAATAACTCTGCTGCTTACTTCATTGAGAAAACTGAAGCCATCAAAGAGCAGACCCCTACTTTACATACCAGCACCACATCCATATGCTGCTCCTCTGCTGGATTTCACAGTAAGGTGAAGCCAGAGGTGTCCAGTACAGAACTGGACAGCATAAAACCCTTCACAGATCTACTGAAAGTTGCTCAGTCGTATCCAACTCTGCAACTGCATGGACTATACAGTCCATGGAATTCCCCAGGCCAGAATACTGGAGTAGGTAGCCTTTCCCTTCTCCAGGTGATCTTCCCAACTTGGGGATCTTCCCAACCCAGGGATCGGACCCAGGTATCCCACATTGCAGCAGATTCTTTACCAGCTGAACCACAAGGGAAGCCCAAGAATACTGGAGTGGGTAGCCTATCTCTTCTCCAGCAGACCTTCCTGACCTGGGAATCGAACTAGGGTCTCCTGCATTGCAGGTGTATTCTTTATCAACTGAGCTATAAGGGGGACAGCAAATTTAACTTTAGGGCGCCCAACAATCAATACAAATTATATATGATGACAGATCTAAATCTTAATGGAGTAAGTAGAGTTTAAGCATGCAAAATGGAGTTGGGTGACTACTGGGAATCTGGTCTCAGAAACATTCGCACACCACCGAGAACTTGAACTTGCTGTGAACTATATGGACACCAGCTGGTTTCTGGTTTTTAAAACAGCATTTGCTAGCCACAGCCTTGTATTTCAAGGTTATTCCCCCTTGTAACTATGCAACCATTTTGGACTCCAGTCAATTCTTGCTTAATGAGCACTTTATTTCTTTCCAGCTCCAATTATAATTCTTAGCATAAAACTCGAGTAACTAACTGTGGCCTTGCAGTTTTTGCCTTCATAAGCCTCCCCTGTTTTGTAATCAGTGGAACACATTTTGAGTGCTTCTTGAATCTGTGTCTCCCAGGTTGCAGTCCTGCTGCTGCTGCTGCTACTGCTACTGCTAAGTCACGTCAGTCCTGTCCGACTCTGTGCGACCCCACAGACGGCAACCCACCAGCCTCCTCCGTCCATGGGATTTTCCAGGCAAGAGTACTGGAGTGGGGTGCCACTGCCTAATAAACCCCAAATAAGCACTCCTTATTTCAATCAAGTCTCTGTTTCTGAAATTTTGGTTAACAAACACATGAATTATTCTGCCCATAAGTTACCCTCACAATCATTTCCTCATCTTCAAAGAATAAGTTGTATGTATTTTTTTTTTTTGACCTACCAACAGGTCTCTCTATCCTGCATACCACTCACATACTTTTCTACGTAGACCGATTTTGAAGACATATTTTTCTTAAATAGGGTGAGCCTTCTATTGTATTTCAAATCTTTATTTTTCACAAAGGAATAATGGTGACATTGATAATAGAGGAAACATTTTTAGCCAAAATTTAGTGTTATATGTGGAACATATAGAAAATATTTTGGCAGGCTTTTATAACTAAGGTAGAAATTGGTTTCTAAAATTCACATCTCCATCTTCCACAAACCTTAAGGAGAATTTAGGTTGTCACACTGTTATTTTATATGGTTCTGAGAACCTAAAGGGCAGGTCTGTTTATGTACAGTTTACATAGACACGTAGCTAAGATTAAAGAATAAAATGGAACTGAGGAGTAGATGTAAGAATTTTTAAATGAATTTTTCAGATATTAACTGTGGTTGATTGCCCTCTGGTAATATTTTTTAATTTCCTAAGAGGTGATGAGAGATGATGATCATCCACACTATTTGGCTTCACCCTGAAGGGGATGGATTATTGATTTCCTGCTGACATATCAGCGAGAAAAAGGGGTATTTTTCCCTTACATGTTAATTTTCTCTGCACTCTGCACATAACTTGTCTTCCTGTCTGGCTCCTTGAGGGTCTCTCTCCAAACACTGTAGTGTTTTGGTGTTTTTTTCCTAATATTATGACTGAAAGTCATAATTTGTCATGTAAATTATTATATATATATATATATATATATTTATATGCTGCTAAGCTGCTTCAGTTGTGTCCGATTCTGTGCGACCCCATAGACAGCAGCCCACCAGGCTTCTCTGTCCATAGGATTCTCCAGGCAAGAATACTGGAGTGGGTTGCCATTTCCTTCTCATATATATATATATATATACACACACACACACACACACATATAAATCTTGCAGATCAAGACGTCTTCAGAAAATAAGAATTTAAAAGGTCTTATAATTATTTCAATAACAAAACTATTTACTGTTCCTTTTATAGGTGGCGGTGGCTAATTCTGGAATAGTTTCTTATATTGTAGGTTTCCATTACTTTTTCCTTATTTTAAAAAGGTGTTTTTCTCTCTAGCTAGAGACTGTAGTGCCCAGAGGATCCTCACACTGGCCTTGCCAGTCTATGAACCCTATTTGGAATGCCTTCTAGAAAATATTTATGGTGCGTCCTTCACAAAGGGCAAGATCGATTAAAAAAGCCGTGTCACTTCAGTGGAGTTTTGAAATCAAGTATATAGAGAAATCCTATATCACATTCCACCCCTAGGTCTTGTTGTGATTTAATCACATTCATGGGAAACAATAATATTGATTTCTATGGGCAGCTTGTAATAACTTCAGGTACACAACATCACAAGGAATTGCAAGCTTAAGCAACATTGTGTAACTAATGAATGCACAGCCATAAAACACTGTATGGATAGGTTTAGAGTTATGACAAAATTCTAAAAAGATTAAATTGCTTCAAACTTACAAAGCAAATACTCACAGACCTAGTGCAAAAACATGCATTGTTTCTAAAAATAAATAAGCAATACTTTCCCTTAAGTGAAGTCATAAAATTCAATCTTTTGTAAACCTATAAAGGACATTCCAAAACGTTAAGAAGGTACATTTTAAAAAAATTATTGACTAGACCTCAACAAAAATTAAATTAAATCTTAAGAGGAAAACAAAATCTTTAAAAAATATTTTATAAGTTGCATTCATCAGTTCTGAATACATGTGCTTGTATTTATAATCCACTCAGGAGAGTAGATTAATAAATTTATAAATTTATTTATAATAAATTTATTATACATTAATAAGATCTTAATTTTATTTATTTATCTGAGCAATGTCTGCATACTACAAAGAATAATTGAATTAAGGACAAATATACACTTGAGCAAGACCACTGGGACAAAGTTTATATCAATGACTGACAAACGGGTAATTTTGCCCTACAGCATACATTTGACAATGTGTGAGAACATTTTTGGTTGCCACGGTTTGGGTCAGAAGCAGGAAGTTGTTACTGGAATCTAGAGCATAAAGGCCAGGCATACTGATAAACATGCTGTGATGTACAGAATACTCCCCATGGTAAAGCATCATTTGACTCAAAATGCTAATAGTACTGAGGTTGAGAAACCTTCATATAAGTATTCCATTCCTTGGTATGGCAGAACTGTTTCTGTTGTATAGGTGTACTATATTTTGTTTATCATTCAACTGTTGATGGCCATTGGGTGTTTTTTTTTTCTTCAGTGTTTGGCTATCATCAATAATGCTGCTATAAACATCTGTATGTAAATTTTTGCATGGATGTATGGCTGGCTGGCTGGCATCACTGATGCAATGGATATGAACTTGGACAAACTTTGGGAGATAGTGAGGGACAGGGAGCCCTGGCAGGCTGCATGGGGTTCACAGGAAGTCAGACATGATTGGGCAACTGAACAACCACAAGGATTTTATTTATTTTGGGCAAGGAGCCAAAAGTGGAATAGCTAGATGTACATCTAAGTTTTTTAAGAAAGTACCAAATTGAAAAAAAAAAAAAGCAAGTACCAAACTTTTTTTCTTCTGACAGCAATATATGAGAATTCCAGTCCCTCTACATCCTTGACAGTCTTTTTAATTTTAGCCATTATAATATGTGTGTAGTTACTGGAATATGGCAATACGGTTTTACTTTGTGTTAAATACCTGAAGATGCCCATGTCCTAATCTTTGGAACCTGTGAATATGTTATCCTACATGACACAGGGGAATTAAGGTTGCAAATTAGCAGACCTCAAAGTTGGAAAAGCATCCTGGATTGTCCAGGTGGGTCCAAAGTTATCAAAAGGAAAGGTCCTTAAAGGTGAAAGAGGGAGGCAGAAGTTTTAAGTCCGAGTACAGTTGACCCTTGAGCAACTTGGGCTTAGGGGCGTGGACTCGCCTTACAATAAAAAAAATCCACATATAATTTATAATCGGCCCTCCATATACACAGTCTGTTTCCTCTGTGTCCACAGTTCCCCATCCTAGGATTCAACCAGCCATGGGGGTTGTAAATACTACATGGCTGTGGTATTTACTAATGAAAAAAAAAACAAAACAGATGCATGCTAGTGGACCCATGTGATTCAAATGCACATTGTTCAAGAGTCAGTTGTAATTTGATGTGAGAAGGGTTCAACCTAGCATTGCTGACTTTGACCACAAAAAGGACCAGAAATCAAGTTATATGGACTCTTGATTGTTGTTGTTTATTGTTTAGTGTCTAAGTTTTGTCTGACTCTTTGGACTCCTGGTAAAAACTAGAAAAGGCAAGAGAAAAGATTCTTCATTCAGACCACCAGAGAGAAATACAGCCCTGCTAACATCTTGACTTTAGCCCAATGACATCCATGATGTCCTGAGAATCTGTGGTACTATAATACCTTTGTGCTGTTTCAGACCACTAAATTTGTGATAGTTTATTGCACCATACAAACAAATACAGGTGTTAGGGCAACTTTCCATGTGCTTATTTGCTATTTGAATTTCTTTATTGGTAAAGTATCTGTTCAAATCTTTGGCCTGCTTTTTGTGTGTTTGTTCATTCCTATTTATTTCACAGTTTTACTGAGATAGAATTTGCAAACCATTAAATTTATCTGTTATAACTGTATAATTTAATAATTATTTAAAAAATTAATAGAATCACAATCTAATTTCAGAATATTTTTATAGCCACCCAACCCCAAATCCTCATGCCTGTTTGAGTTAATCCCTGCTCCCACTGCCAGATCTTGACAACCACTGATCTCTTTCAGTACCTATAATTTAATGGAGATTTCATATAAATGGAGTCATACCACATGCAGTAATTTAGGTCAGATTCTTGCATTTAGTATAATGTTTTTTGAGGTTCATTTGTGTTATTGCACTTATCAGTAGCTTTTTTTTTTTATTGTTAAATAGTGTCCCATTACATTTATATATGTCATTTTGTTTATGCATTCACCAATTGACAGATATTTGGATTACTTGCAGTTAGGAATTATTATGAATAATGCTGCTATGAATTTTGCTGGGTCATATGGCATGTTTATATTTAACTTTTCAAAAAACAAAAAGTGAAAGTGAAAGTCACTTAGTCATGTCTGACTGTTTGCAACCCCATGGACTATACAGTCCATGGAATTCTCCAGGCCAGAAGACTGGAGTGGGTAGCTTTTCCCTTCTACAGGGGATTTTCACAACCCAGGTATCGAACACAGGTCTCCCGCATTGCAGGCAGATTCTGAGCCACAAGGGAAGCCCAAGAATACTGGAGTGGATAGCCTATCCCTTCTCCAGCGGATCTTCCCAACTCAGAAACTGTCTTACCAAGTGGAAACATTTTACATTCTCAACATGAATAATAAAGATTCCAGTTTTTGTACTTTATCAACAGCATTTGTTTTTGTCTATCTTTTCTTACAACTTTAGTGACTGTGAAATAATATGTCACTGTGATTTTAATTTGCATTTTCCTAGTGACTGAGGAAATCGAGCATCATTTCATGTGCTAACAAGCCATCTTCTTTAATGAAATTTCTATTTTTTGTTCACATTTTGAGTTATTTAGTTTCATATTATTGAATTATAAAAATTTTCAATATATTGTAGGTTCAAATCCTTTATATGATTTACAAATTCTTTCTCTCATTCTGTGGTTTGTCTTTAATTTGCTTGATTGTGCCTTTTGTAATGTAATTGTTTTAAAAGTTGTATTGAAGTATAGTTGGTTTACCTTGTACTAATTTCTGCTGTACAGCAAAATGATTCAGTTATACATATATATATATACATTCTTTTTCATATTCTTTTCTATTATGGTTTATCACATGATATTGATTATAATGTCCTGTGCTATACAGTAGGACCTTGTTGTTTATCTATTCTATATATAATAGTTTGCATCTCCTAATCCCAAACTTCCAATCCATCCCTCACATATACCCTCTCTCCCTTGGCAGTCAGAAATCTTTTCTCATGTCTGTGACTCTGTTCCTGTTTTATAGATAAGTTCATTTGTGTAACATTTTAGATTTCACATGTAAGTGTTATCATATGGTATTTGTCTTTCTCTCGTTTGCTTCAGTTAATATGATAATCTCTAGGTCCATCCCTGTTACTGCAAATGGGGTTATTCTTCTGTATGTCTGAGTAATATTCCACTTCATATACATGTGTATGTATATCACATCTTCTTTATCTTTTCATCTGTTGATGGACATTGAGGTTGTTTTCATGTCTTGGCTATTGTGAATGGTGTTAAGATAAACATCGGGGTGCGTGTTTCATTTTGAATCATAATTTTGGCTGGACATATGCCCAGGACTGGGATTGCTGGATCATATGGAAACTCCTTTTTAATGAAAATACAAACATTTTAAATTGGATTAATTCCTATTTTTCAATATTTTATGGATTATGCTTTTCCTTACATATCTTTCTGCTTCTTTCCCAACCGAAGGTCAAGATGGTTTCTCCTAGGTTTTCTTCCATAAGTTATATAGTTGTAGTTCTTACATTCAAGTCTACTTTCCATTTTGAGTTAATTTTCAAGTAACTTGTGTAGTAGGGGTCAAAGTTAATTTTTGCATGTTGATACACAATTTTCCCAGCATGACTTATTGAAAAAGCCATCTCTTCCTCACTGAATTGTCTTGGCACCTCTGGCAAAAATCAACCATTTCTTTTCATAGTAACTATCATCTTACATCATTTTAAACTACATTTTAAATCCTATGCATGTGTATTTATATTATATCTCTCTTCAATTCTAATACATAATAACATCAGGTTTCCCTCATAGCTCAGTTGGTAAAGAATCTGCCAGCAATGCAGGAGACCCTGGTTCAGTTCTTGGGTAGGGAAGATCCCCTGGAGAAGGAAACGGCAACTCACTCCAGTATTCTTGCCTGGAGAATCCCATGGACAGATAAGCCTGGGGGGCTCCTACCCATGGGGTTGCAAGAATAGGACACAACTTAGTGATTAAATTACCACCATTTAAAAATCATAGTGTAGATTGGCTCTGAATAATTTACTAGGGTAAAAATTAAAAGCAGTATCAATTCTAATTTATAATATTGGAATTGCAAAATTCCCTTGGAACTTACAATTTAGCTTTTTGTTTAAAGTAAAATTATATATTGTATTTTGCATTGTGATTTTTTTAGATTTATATTAATATTCCCTAAGTTTAATTTCCTGAGAATAAGAGCAACCCAGCAAACGTTCCATCTCATCATGTATTCAACTTGTACTGAGTGCTTCTCTCACTGTAAACTAAAGGTACGTGCACAAATTTCAGATACATTTCATTTAAATTTGAAGTAAAAGCTAACTGCTGTATGATCTTTAATTTTCCCTTGAGGGAAATGTAACTAGCAACATGGAGAGAGAATGTGACTGATGAGTAAGGACATGGTGGGTAAAATCCTATAAACATCTTTTCAGTTGTGGGTCTGTTCAAATCACAAACCAAAAGCAATTACAGTCAAAGTGGGTAAGTTAATTAAGATATCCATTTTTCAACTTGTCATCTAGTGGGTGACTTGGATTGGGCCAATGTTACATTCTTTAAACACATTTCAAGTCCATCCCATTGTCCTAAATGAACACTGAAATCACTTGCTTTCCTATCAATTCAAGACCAAATCACATCCAGGTCAAGGACAAGCTGACGTCATTACTGTCTTTTTGAGAAAAAAATATACTTGAACAACAATTTTGCTTTATTTCCCTCATGGTAATTAATCCTTATTGTCCCTTCTTGTTCCCACACCTCCCCTTTCTCTGTAGCTGCCCCTCATTGAAATATGTCCTTGTCTCATTTTGCAAATGCCAACAGTCAGTTTGGAAAACACAACACTGGTTGCCACAAAAAGCAAAGCTCTAGGGTCCTCTAAAAGAAAACTGATGTCTCATTTTTAAGAGAGTAAGTCCACAGCTCAAAGCCTTGGTTATACTTAAAACCCACAGTCATTATGCAAATTAAACTGCAGTTTTAGAAAATCAGGTCAGAACAGTCAGTAACTGCCAAACAGTGATTAATGACCACACCTATCATGTTAAACAAATAGATCTTGCGACAGCACTAAGCAGAGCCTGCAGCAGCCCTGTCTCTGAGGCTGGGTGTAAGCAAGCCCGTGGCTCAATAGACCCACTGCCTTTATCAGGAGAACAGGGCAAGGTTTCCATCCTAGAGCCCCTTTCATAGCAAGAAAGTCATGTTGTCACAGTAAAATAAGCAAACCATGGCTGCAAATTAGAAGAAATATCCTTCCTGACATTTTCGGTCTTTTTTTTTTAATTGAAGTCTTGTCATTGTTCATTCACTTGAGTTATGTCCGGTTCTTTGAGACCCCATGGATTGTAGCACGCCAGTCTCCTCTGTTCTCCACTATCTCCCAGAGTTTGCTCAGATTCATGTCCATTGAGTCGGTGATGCTATCTAACCATCTCATCCTCTGCCGCCTGCTTCTTTTGCCCTCAGTCTTTCCCTGCCTCAGAGTCCTTTCCAACGAGTCAGCTCTTCACATCAGGTGGCCAAGTATTGGAACTTCAGCTTCAGCATCAGTCCTTCCAATGAATGTTCAGGGTTGATTTTCTTTAGGACTGACTGGTTTGATCTCCTTGTAGTCCTAGGATGAGTATACTTGATATACAATGTTGTGCTAGTTTTAGGTGTATAGCACAGTGATTCAGACACACATATATTCTTTTTCAGATTCTGTTCATATAGGTTATTACAAAATACTGAGTATAGTTTGCTATGCAGTAAGACCTTGTTGTTTATCCATTCTATATGTGGTAGTTCACATTTGCTAATATCAAACTCATAATTTATACCTCCCCTTCCTTTCCACTTTGGTAACCATAAGTTTTTTTTTTTTCCCCTATATCTCTGGGTCTATTTCTGTTTTGTAAGTAAGTTCATTTATATAATTTTTTGATTCCACATGTGATATCATATGATATTTGTCTTTGTCTGACTTACTTCACTTAGTATAATAATTTTTAGGTCCATTCATATTGCTGCAAATAGTATTATTTCAATATTTTTACGGCTGAGTAATATTCCACTATATATATATTTATGTGGTATATATATTTATATATACCACATCTTTATCTTTCATCTAACAATGGACATTGAAGTTGATTCCATGTCTTGGCTATTGTAAACAGTGCTGCAATGCACATTAGGGTGCATATGTCTTCAAATTATAATTTTCTCTGGATATATGCCCAGAAGTGGAATTGCAGGATCACATGATACTTCCATTTTTAGCTTTTTGAGGAACCTTCTTACTGTTTTCCATAGTGGCTATTCCAATTTATATTCCCATCAACAGTATAGGAAAGTTTCCTTTTCTCCACATCCTCCCCAGCATTTATTATTTGCAGACTTTTAGATGATGGCTATGCCTACTGGTATGAGGTGACACCTCGTAGTTTTGATCTGTATTTCTCTAATAATTATTACTGTTGAGCATTTTCTCATGTGTCTGTTGGCCATCTGTTTTTTCTGACTTTTATGCACTCTATTTTGAATATTAAACTCACTCTTAATATCAGTCTCGGTACTATCTTCATTTTTTAGATTTTTGGCAATTTTAGGGTAGAAATTTATGTATTGATAAATGCTTATGGTGAAGAAGGAAATGGCAACCCACTCAAGTGTTCTTGCCTGGAGAATCCCAGTGATCGGGGAGCCTGGTGGGCTGCTGTCTATGGGGTCACACAGAGTTGGACACGACTGAAGCGACTTAGCAGCAGCAAATTCTTATGGCTACGACAGTGATATAGAGCAGGTATACAACTTCTGCCACACCTAGTAAATTGAGAGAAAAGAAGACTACAAAGTCAGAATATAAATGATAAATTTTGACCCAGTAAGAAACTACACAGACATCACCACTTAATAAGTCAGGTAAAAATTATTTTCTATTGACATATAAATCAAGTATCTACTATATCATAAATTAGAAACATCAAAACCTCAGGAATTCTGAAAGCAAGTGGTATTATAAAGCAATTTGCTTCTGGTTTCTTTTCATCTTAAATTACAGCAGTTTTATATTTTATATTTCTCCTAAGAAGATACATTTGTTTAAGGGATTATTATATTAAAAGTAAAAGGAAAGACAGTTGTAAAATGCATTCTGATACAAATATGTATGCAAAAAGAAGAAAAAAATGTGCTTAAATCATAAATTTAATACAATAAAAACATATTATGATTGGAATTCATCTCATATCTTCAGAATGAAATGCAACATGCCTCTAACACTATGTTCACATTTCATGTTAATAAGAAAGCAGACAATTTATGTTAAAAGGATTATTTAAGGCCCATCAGAGAGTGATCAAGTGCTATTGATAATGAAACTAAAAGCATACACACTTGAATATCTTCCCTTTAAAAATGTTTATGCTGATACACTTAAACTACGTATAAGTGACATGAAAAGTATCAATACCTATCACCAAAATATTGCAGACCACTTGAAATCTCCAGTCTTAGTGTTCTGACATATTGATACCATTAGCTTTACTTATAGTTCTCACCCTGGCTCTACATTATTCCAGTAAAGCAGAATCTACAGACAGGAGGCCTAGCAATGTGCTTTTTAAACTCTTAAGTAATTATAATTTTTATTTAAACATTATCTTTTAAAATAATTGTAGATTTCTATGCAGCTGAAAAAGTACTACAAATTTCTCATCTGCCTTTCACCCAGATCTCCTCAATGGTAATATTTGCATAACTAGTTCCTATTTCTTTGTATAAGTAATTTTTTGTACCTTTTATTTTGAAGTAATTGTGGATGCATAGGAAGTTGCAAAGATAGTACAGCCAAGTCCTGTGTACCTTTTACCCAGCTTATGCTAATAGTTACATTTTATGTAATTAGGTAATTCAATTTGTAGCAGATTGAGAGTGCTCAAGCAACATCATAAAAAAAGAATTTATTCAAGAGATCATGTTAATAAAGAATGAATGTCAAATCTATGGTTAAACAAAAAATATGTAAAAAAAAAATGTTTTACAAACAAGCTTCCACAGCTCTGATCATAAATATAAGGTGAGTGACATAGATGTTCATTTAAATCTCTTCTTCCTAATTTAGAAAATACTAACACTACCAGAATATTCATGTTGATTAAAATTTTTGTAAAAGTAGTGTTCTTCATTCTACTCTTCATTCTAAGGGGGACATACATTAATATAGCTTTGGCAGAACCAAGTAGACTCAAGCTTGTTAGGGTGTGAGTGCGTGTGTGTGCGTGTGCTCAATCATGTCCGACTCTTTGCAACACCATGGATTGTAGCCCGTCAGACTCTTCTATCCATGGAATGTTCCAGGCAAGAATACTGAAGTGGATTGCCGTTTTGTCCTCCAGGGGATCTTCTCGACCCAGTGACCAAACTGCACCTCTTGTGTTTCCTGCATTGGCAGGCAGGTTCTTTACCTCTGAGCCACCTGGGAAGCCCTAGGGTGTGATTGACCTCTTGGCAATCTGAGGCATGGCCACCTGAGCCAATTAAGATCATAGTTCTTGGTATGGCTGATTCTGCCTTCAAGAACAGAGCGCAGGAGAAGGTATGATCAGAAAAGACTTGATGAAACTAAATTTATACCTCGAGCTGATCCTCAGCACAGATACAGACTGCAGTGATCTAAATGCACACACACACACATACCAGCAAACTCTGGAGAAGGCGGAAAATCTAATTTCCAGAGTTAGCACATTATTTGATTTTTTAAAACATTTATTACCTCACACTACTTCTGAGGGTCAGGAACCGGACAGCAGCTCAGCTGGGTTCTAGCTCAGGGTCTTATGTGGCCAATGGCCTGGAAGCAGAGTCGTAGTCATCATCAGGATCAACTGGGGCCAGAGACTGCACTTTTTTTTTTGCCACATTGTGCAGCATGGGAAATCTTAGTTCCCCAACCGGGGAATGAACCTGCAGCCCCTGCATTGGAAGTGCAGGGTCTTTACCACTGGACTGCCATGGAAGTCTCACGTTTGATTTAAATGTCCTCTTTTCAACAAGAAAAACACAAGGCATACAAACAACTAGAAAAGTGTGACCCACTCAAAAGAAAATAAATAAATAAACCAAGAGAAATTGTCCCTGAAAAAGACAATGACAGGTCTATTAGGCAAAGTCTTGGAAACAGCTATTTTAAAGATGCTTAAAGAACTAAAAGAAGATACAGAGAAAGTCAAAGAAATAATGTACTACTACAATGTAAATATAAATAAAGAGAGAGAAAATTTAAAAAGAAAGCAAAATAAAATTATAGAACTGAAAAATATAACTGAAATATAAAATTCACTAGAAGGCTTCAAAAGCAAATTTGAGATGAAAAAATCAGTGAACTGAAAGACAAGAGCATGGAAATTATCTAGTCTGAGGAAGAGAACGAAATAAAAAGAACAGATTAAAGAGAAGTGAAGAGAGCCTAAGGGACCTGTGAGATATCATTAAACAGACCACCATACCCCTCGTGGGAGTCCCAGAAAAAGAAAGAAAGGAGCAAAGAATATTTGAAGAAGTAATAGTTGAACACATCCAAAATTTGATGATAGAAGTAATGGCAAACATCGGAAAAACAATTAATTTCATGTAGAATGAACTCAAAGAGATCCACACTGAAGCACATCATGCTCAAACTGTCAAAAGGCAAAGACAAAATTAAATATTTTGAAAGCATCAAGAGAGAAGGGACTCAGAACATACAAGGAGCCCTTAATAAGATTATCAGCGGATTTCTGATTGGAAACTTCAGAGGACAGAAGGAAGTGAGCTGAGGTAATCAAAGTGCTTTAAAAAAACCCAAAACTACTACGAAGAAACAAGTAATAAAGATTGCAGCAAGGATTTTAAAAAGTAGAGAATAGAAAATGAATAGAGAAAATCAATGAAAACAAAAGTTGCTTTTAAAAAAATTAACAAACTTTTAGCTATGTTGACTAAGAAAAAAAGAGAGAAGGTTCAAATTACTAAAATCAGAAATGAAAGTGGAACATTACTACTAATTCTACAGAAATAAAAAAAGATTATAAAAGAGTATATGGACAACATGGTCTCCCGCATTGCAGGTGGATTCTTTACCAACTGAGGAGCTATCAGGGAAGCCCTGATAACAGAAAATTTGAAAAACCCATCCTAAAATTTACAAGACATTTCAAGAAACTCTGAATAGCTAAAATAATCTTGAAAAAAGAATAAAATTAAAGAAGTTGTACTAATATTTCTTGACTTCAAAGTTCACTACAAAGCTAATGACAAAAGCAGTGTGGGTCTGATCTAAAGACAGACATTTAGACCAATGGACCTGAATAGACAGTTCAGAAATAAACTTTATCAAATGATTTTAAACAAAGATGCCATGAGCATTTAATGGGGAAAAGATAGTCTTTTCAATAAATGCTTCTGGAAAAATTTGAGATGCACATGCAAAAATGAAGTTGAGTCCTTACCTAATACTGTACATTAAAATTCATTCAAAATATATCCATTATCTAAATATAAGGCATAAAGTTATGCAAACTCTTGGAAGAAAACATAGGGCAAAACATCATGATATTGGATTTGGCATAGATTTCTTGGTTATGACACCACAGAAACAGGCAACAAAACAAAAAAATTAGATTTTGTGAACATTAAGACAATTTGTGAAACAGAGGCACTATCAGTAGAGTAAAAATACAACCCACAAAACTGGGGAAAATATTTGCAAATCATGCCTGAAAAGGAATTAATATCTAGAATATATAAAACTCCTAAAACTCAAAAGCAACAACCAGGCAAAAATGGGCAAAAAATTTGAATAGACATATCTCCAAAGAAGATATACAAATTGTCAATAATCACATGAAAAGATGATCAACATGATTAATCACTGAAAAAAAAGTGAAAGTGTTGGTGACTCAGTCATGTCCAACTCTTTGTGATCCCACAGACGGTAGCTTGCCAGGCTCCTCTGTCCGTGGGATTTCTCAGGCAAGAATACTGGAGTGGGGAGCCATTGCCTTCTCCAGAGGATCTTCCTGACCCAAGGATTGAATTCAGATCTCTTGCATTACAGGCAGATTCTTTACTGTCTGAGCCATCAGGGGAGTGCAAATCAAACTCATGATGAGATATAACCTCACATTCATTAGGAGTCAATTGAACATTAAAAAGCAAACCGATATATAACTACAAATCCATTTTCATTCCTTCACATCCTGGGGAGTTTTGAATGGCTTGGCTCCCAGATGGTCATAGGCAAATATGACAGCATTATTGACTTTCACATATTCCTAATTCCCCTGGAGTTAGGGAGAGGAGAAAGGAAAGGCTGGAGAAAGGAAAGGCTACCCACTCCAGTATTCTGGCCTGGAGAATTCCATGGATTGTATAGTCCATGGGGTCACAAAGAGTTGGACATGACTGAGTGACTTTCACTTTTGCTTTCAACTCACCAAAACAAAACAAATAAAAATAACAACAAAAACAAAAGCAGAGATCCAGGAAGAAAAAGCATAAGAAAGACCCAAATGTTATTAAAGTTGCCAGAATAATTCTGACTTGACTCACACTGTCTTTGAATATAAGTCAAAGTAATTAATACAATTAAAAATTTGGTAAGGAAAAAATGTCTTGTCTTCAGTATGTCTTGACTTACTGAACTCACTAAAGGACTCTGTGACTATTGCTAGAGTAATTTGAGTTCCATAGATTTTTTCCCCTCTTTAATCACATTCTTTTCAGGCATTTTGTACTTTAAAATTTTCATGGGAAATTGCTAACAATGGACCTATCATTTCTTACACATTATTTACTCTACATTCTCACTGTGAGTCTCTTCTATCAAATGATTCAAGTAAAAAGAGACTTTCAAGAACACTAAATTGGGGTTTGAAGTTAATTAATCTGGCAAATTTTGGTCATTTTGTTCATGGGTTACAGCAGTGGGAGAAAATTTATATACCATATATTTCTTCTTGGCTGGGGGGTCAGTCACTATGTAGATTTTCTGTCACCCATAGTTAAAACGTAATAACAGAAATCTCCCTCAAGTAAAAAGGAGGGAAGGGCTGAATGAAATCATATCTATAAAACTGCCTTTTTGAAAAGTACACTAGAAAATCAAATATGAGGGTTTTTTTTTCCATTGAAATCATTGTCTCTTATCACATCATTATTGGAAAGAGTCAGATAAGGACAGAACCATGCTACAATTGTCTGAGAGTTCACAACAGGCTATTCTCAAAGTTTGTGAGAATATTGCCAAGACCCTGGAATACACTTTAGAGATCATTAATACAAACTGATAAATTATTATTATTATTTTATTGGTAAAGAGCTCTATCCTAAAGTGACCTGCACAATAAAAAAGGTCATATTTGATGTTCATGTGGTTTAAAATCATGGATTATGTGCAGGGAGATAAATTACAACAATGGTTAATTTTGGAAAAGATTTCTATGATGCAGTTGAGTCAGACCATCTCAGAATTAATTTATTCTGACTCACTGGAACCTATTTTATTAGCTCATTAAGAAGGTAATTATTAGTTGACCCTTGGTTGATGGTGGTTTAGTGGCTAAGTTGTGCCAGACTCTTGCAACCCCATGAACTGTAGCCTGGCAGGCTTTTCTGTCCATGGGATTGTCCAGGCAAGAACACTGGAGTGGATTGACATTGCCTTCTCCATAGCTGACCTTTGTCTTCCCTTTAAAACTCAGTCAATAAATGTAAAATTTAGTAAATTAAGTTAATTTAACTATGATTTGATTGGGTTTAGAGAATGCTCTATACAGTCAGCAAAAACAAGACTGGGAGCAGACTGTGGCTCAGATCATGAACTCCTTGTTCCCAAATTCAGACTTATATTGAAGAAAGTAGGAAAATCCACTAGACCATTCAGGTATGACCTAAATCAAATCCCTTATGATTATACAGTGGAAGTGACAAATAGGTGTAAGGGACTAGACTTGATAGACAGAGTGCCTGATGAACTATGGATGGAGGTTTGTGACACTACAGGAGACAGGGATTAAGACCATCCCCATGGAAAAGAAATGCAAAAAAGCAAAATGGCTGTCTGAGGAGGCCTTACAAATAGCTGTGAAAAGAAGAGAAGTGAAAAGCAAAGGACAAAAGGAAAGATATACCCATCTGAATGCAGAGTTCCAAAGAATAGCAAGGAGAGAGAAGAAAGCCTTCCTCAGCAACCAATGCAAAGAAATAGAGGAAAACAACAGAATGGGAAAGATGAGAGATCGCTTCAAGAAAATTAGAGATACCAAGGGAACATTTCATGCAAAGGTGGGCTCGATAAAGGACAGAAATGGTATGGACCTAACAGAAGCAGAAGATATGAAGAAGAGATGGCAAGAATACACAGAAGAACTGTACAAAAAAGAACTTCATGACCCAGATAATCAAGATGATGTGGTTCACTCACCTAGAGCCAGACATCCTGGAAAGTGAAGTCCAGTGGGCCTTAGAAAGCATCACTACAAACAAAGCTAGAGGAGGTGATGGAATTTCAGTTGAGCTATTTCAAATCCTGAAAGATGATGCTGTGAAAGTGCTGCACTCAATATGCCAGCAAATAGGGAAAACTCAGCAGTGGCCACAGGACTGGAAAAGGTAAGTTTTCATTCCAATCCCAAAGAAAGGCAATGCCAAGGAATGCTCGAACTACTGCACAATTGCACTCATCTCACAGGCTCAAAATTCTCCAAGCCAGACTTCAGCAATACGTGAACTTCCAGATGTTCAAGCTGGATTTAGAAAAGGCAGAGGAACCAGAGATCAAATTGCCAATATCCACTGGATCATCGAAAAAGTAAGAGAGTACCAGAGAAACATCTATTTCTGCTTTATCGACTATGCCAAAGCCTTTGACTGTGTGGATCACAATAAACTGTGGAAAATTCTGAAAGAGATGGGAATACCAGACCATCTGACCTGCCTCTTGAGAAACCTGTATGCAGGTCAGGAAGCAACAGTTAGAACTGTACATGGAACAACAGACTGGTTCCAAATAGGAAAAGGAGTACATCAAGGCTGTATCGGAGAAGGCAATGGCAACCCACTCCAGTACTCTTGCCTGGAAAAATCCCATGGACGGAGGAGCCTCGTAGGCTGCAGTCCATGGGATCGCAAAGAGTCGGACAAGACTGAGCGACTTCACCTTCACTTTTCACTTTCATGCATTGGAGAAGGAAATGGCAACCCACTCCAGTGTTCTTGCCTAGAGAATCCCAGGGATAGCGGAGCCTGGTGGGCTGCTGTCTATGGGATCGCACAGAGTCGGACACGACTGAAGTGACTTAGTAGCAAGGCTGTATATTGTCACTCTGCTTACTTAACTTATATGCAGAGTACATCATGTGAAACACTGGGCTGGATGAAGCACAAGCTGGAGTCAAGATTGCCGGGAGAAATATCAATAACCTCAACTATGCAGATGACACCACCCTTATGGCAGAAAGTGAAGAAGAACTAAACAGCCTCTTGATGAAAGTGAAAAAGGAGAGTGAAAAAGTTGGCTTCAAGCTCAACATTCAGAAAACTAAGATCATGGCATCCGGTCCCAGCGCTTCATGGCAGATAGATGGGGAAACAGTGGAAACAGTGGCTGACTTTATTTTTGGGGGCTCCAAAATCACTGCAGATGGTGATTGCAGCCATGAAATTAAAAGACGCTTATTCCTTGGAAGGAAAGTTATGACCAACCTAGATAGCATATTTAAAAGCAGAGATATTACTTTGCCAACAAAATCCGTCTAGCCAAGGCTATGTTTTTTCCAGTAGTCATGTATGGATGTGAGAGTTGGACAGTGAAGAAAGCTGAGCGCCGAAGAATTGATGCTTTTGAACTGTGGTGTTGGAGAAGACTCTTGAGAGTCCCTTGGACTACAAGAAGATCAAACCAGTCCATCCTAAAGGAGATCCATCCTGAGTGTTCATTGGAAGGACTGATGTTGAAGCTGAAACTCCAGTACTTTGGCCACCTCATGCGAAGAGTTGACTCATTGGAAAAGACCCTAATGCTGGGAAGGATTGGGGGCAGGAGGAGAAGGGGATGACAGAGGATGAGATGGCTGGATGGCATCACCGACTCGATGGGCATGGGTTTGGGTGGACTACGGGAGTTGGTGATGGACAGGGAAGCCTGGCGTGCTGGGATTCATGAGGTCACAAAGAGTCGGACATGACTAGTGACTGAACTGTACTGGGAGAATGCAAATAATATTAACAAAATTTACTCTTAATATTCTAAAAATCCTTCCAGTTTTGTTTCATTTTGTGAAATTGTATATCCTTTACAATTTTGCAACATTCTCTTACATTTAAAGCAATTGTTTCTTCAGTCCAAAAGAGAGTCTTTTACAGCCCATCTCTAATATGAAAGACAAAAAAAAAAAAAAAGATGTTTTAATGGAAAAGACAACAAACCTTGATTTTTCACATACTATAAAACAAAACAAAAATCAGAAGCACATTTGTTGCACTCATTCCCATGGGCCCAAGAGGAAAATGAAAATAAAGACCATGTCAAGAAAACTGATGCCACTATAAGATCTGTCATTCATAATTCGGAAATTTATCTCCAACAAAGTGAGGGCAAAATCCCCTTTCTCTCAGCAGCTGATAAATAATTCACATTTTTGTCAAAAGAGTCTCCTTTAAGAAATCTGGCAAATTGATTCTGATGGGAAAAAGAAATACAAGTCATGATGAAATGGAAAAGAAGATACACATTGATGATTTATCTTGTCATATTTTATGTCTAGATATCTAGTGTATCAAGGAAATACATGCCAGGTGATGAATAAAGACGGGCTGAAAAAACACAGACAGCTATTTGTGGAAGCACAAAACTGTGGCTCTGAGAACTATAACCCCATATCAGATTGTCTTCCACTATTTACTCTCCTAAAAGAGATGTGCACATTAATTAGAATCTATGTTTTATCTACACGAACCCTCTTGCATACATATAAGTAAAGTGAGTGTTTACAGACTGAATTTAACCCAAATTTACAGAAGTAGTTAACTTTGTCACAGGAATGACTGAAGATTCCGAAAAGATTCTTGAGAAATCTTATTGTAAGTTTGTTGGAGGGCCAGCAACTAAGCTGTGCAAGATGTCCGATTCCTCTCACATATTTCACGTGAAAAATACTAGTGGGGACAAAACTAAACTAAGGAAGCAAGCATACACAACCAAGAGCTGGTGGGGCCTGATGGCCCATATGAGAATTTCTCTGGGAAGTCTTTTTTTTAAAGATAGTATTTTCAGCATTTTACCAAAGCCTTGCCAACCTCTGCTATAGGCCTCAGAGGCATTGGCTCTGCCTGTGTTTCTATATCAGGCAAAGCCATGAATGTCATAGTGGTTGTGCTTGGGTTTTCCTGAAGGAAGGATGAAGGCCCCATTCAGATGTCTCCCAGGTGCATGCATGCTTAGTCGCTCTGTCATGTCTGACTCTTTATGACCCCATGGACTTTATCCCACCAGGCTCCTTTGTCCGTGGGATTCCTCAGGAAAGAATATTAGAATGAGTTGCCATTTCTTTCTCCAGGGTATCTTCCTGACCCAGGGATTGAACCCATGTCTCTTACATCTCCTGCAATGACAGGTGGATTCTTTACCTTCTGAGCCATTGGTTCTGCACTTAGTTGCTTCAGTCATATTCCAACTCTTTGTGACCCTAAGGACTATAGTCCACCAGGCTTCTCTGTCCATGGGACTCTCCAGGCAAGAATACTGGAGTGGGTTGCCATGCTCTCCTCCAGGGAATCTTCCCCACCCAGGGATCGAGCCCACATCTCTTATGTCTCCTGAATTAGCCGGTGGGTTCTTTACCACATGTGCAACCTGGGAAGCCCTGAGCCATTAGGGAAGACTTTTATTAATTTTATTGTAGTATATGTGTTACAATATGTGTTACTTTCTGCTATAGCAAAGTGACTCTGTTATACACACACACACACACACACACACACATATATATATATATTCTTTTTCACATTCTTTTCCATTATGGTGTATTACAGGATGTTGAATATAGTTCCCTTTGTTAGATTGTTGTTTATCCATCATATCTATAATAGCTTGCATCTGCTAATCCCAAACTCCCAATCCTCCCTCCCTCACCACCACCCCCCACACTCCTTGGCAATCACAAGTCAGTTCTCTATGTCTGTGAATCTGTTTATGTTTCAAAGATATATTCATCTGTGTCATATTTTAGCTTCTACATATAAGTGATATCATATGGTGTTTTTCCTTCTGTGATTTATTTCACTTACTGTGATTATGCAGATGATACCACCCTAATGGCAGAAAGCAAAGAGGAAGTAAAGAACCTCTTGATGAAGGTGAAAGAGGAGAGTGAAAAAGCTGGCTTAAAACTCAACATTCAAAAACAAAGATCATGGCATCCAGTCCCATCACTTCATGGCAAATAGACAGGGAAAAATAGAAAAACTGAGAGATTTTATTTTCTTGGACCCCAAAATCACTGTGGATGGTGACTGCAGCCATAAAATTAAAAGATGCTTGCCCCTTGGAAGGAAAGCTATGACAAATTAGACAGTGTATTAAAAAGCAGAGACATCATTTTGCCGACAGACGTCCATATAGTCAAAGGTATGATTTTTCTAGTAGTCATGTACAGATTTGAGAGTTGGACCAAAAAAAGGCTGAGCACCAAAGAATTGAAGCTTTCAAACTGTGGTGCTGGAGAAGACTCTTGGGCGTCTCTTGGACAGCAAGGAGATCAGACCAGTCAATCCTAAAAGAAATCAACCCTGAGTATTCATTGGAAGGACTGATGATGAAGCTGAAGCTCCAATACTTTGGCCATGTGATGCAAAGAGCACACTCATTGGAAAAGACCCTGATGCTGGGAAAGATTGAGGGTAGGAGGAGAAGGGGGAAACAGAGGATGAGATGGTTGGATGTTATCACCAACTCAATGGACATGAGAGTCTGAGAAAATTCCAGGAGAAATAGTGAGATAGTGAAGGACAGAGAAGCCTGGCATGCTGCAGTCCAAGGAGTTGTAAAGAGTCAGACACAACTTAGCAAATGCACAACAAAAATCTCTAGGCCCATCATGTTGCTGCAGATGGCAATATTTTTGTTCTTTTTAAGGCTGAGTAGTATTCCATATATGTGTATTCCATTACACACACACACACACACATATATACATAACATGTCTTTATCCATTCATCTGTCGATGGACATTTAGATTGTTTCCATGTCTTGGCTACTGTACATAGTGCTGCTATGAACATATGGGTGCATATATCCTTTGGAATTTTAGTTTTGTCTGGGTATGTACCCAGGAATGGGATTGCTGGATCATATGGCAACTCTCTTATGGCTTTTTCTTTAAACAGTTTTCTAATTGTTGATTTTCTTCAATGGAAAGATCCTATAGAAAACTTGTTGTTTCAATCTTCAACTTTCTAACATGCAACATAAAAGAAAATCTATGTCATTCACACTGCAAAATTTTTCTCAGTATTGCTGACCTCGTGCTTGCCAAAATCCCAGAGAAGAGTATCCACGTACAGTGACAATATTCTGAGATCTTGGATTTCGCTGTGTCACTTTCAGTGAAAGTGGTGCTATAATTGAATCACTTATAAAATTTCTTGACCACCTCAGAAATGCTCAAACTGTCCATTGCCTAAGGAGAAGATTATAAGTAAGTACTCTTCCTGATGATTTTTAAGCCATTTTTTAAGCCAACTTTGACCATAAATCTACCCATGGAAGTTTCTTTCCTTGGGGAAACTGCATTTCTATTTGGGCACCCAAAGTAGAGTTGATATAATGACTCTAACTACCCTAATGCCTACTGAGGACATGTTCTTCTCAACTTCTCCTCGGGATTTAGCAAAATAAAAGAAAAATTAAATATTTGTACACTATCTGGCCACTGCCACTGCTGAAGAAAATTATTGTTCCAAACCACCCATAGAACACAGAGACAGTTCTACTAAAGGACTGCTGTTCTATTTTGGGTGAGCCTATAATTATTCTAAGATTCTGTAGTCATGGATCTGATCAAGAAAATACAGTGATTTTTGTTTCAGATTGTTTTTTTCCTTGTTTACTCTTTTGTTTTAATTTATTTATTTTAATTGGAGGCTAATTACTTTACAATATTGTAGTGGTTTTTGCCATACATTGACATGAATCAGTCATGGGTGTACATGTTTTCCTCATCCTGGACGCCCCCTTCCGCCTCCCTCCTCATCCCATCCCTCTGGGTTATCCCAATGCACCAGCCCTGAGCACCCTGTCTCATGCATCGAACCTGGACTGGTGATCTGTTTCACATATGATAATATACATGTTTCAATGCTATTCTCTCAAATCATCCCACGCTCGCCTTCTCCCACAGAGTCCAAAAGACTGTTCTATACATCTGTGTCTCTTTTGCTGTCTCGCAATTCCATATATTGTTTCGGATTATTAAGGACATTTTATTAGATGCTCCACAAAGATGACATGAGCACAGTAGTAATTATTTGATTTTGGATTATTACCTTTGGACTATGTTTTGAACATAGCATGTAACACTTCTACTTAAGAATTAAACATAGCTACAAAAATGCACATCAAACAAAGGGGCAAATAGCTAATTCTTTCACCTGGTTTACTACCATGTTGCATATAAAAGAGAGGTATACGAATGTGAATGCTTGTTATCCTGCCTGTAATGTAGCAATGCACAGGAAATGACCCCAGGAGACCACTTCCATCTGCCTGGAAGAAGAAAGCCCAAAAGGTTTTCTCTGTCCTGTGTGTTTCTTAGAGTCTCATAGAGATCTGCAAAAGAACACAGCTTATTCTAAATGGAGCAGAATAAATCCTTTAATATTTTTAATGAGGACCTCAAAGGATTCTCAGTTTTGAATCACTTCAGTTCAGTTCAGTTCAGTCGCTCAGTTGTGTCTGACTTTTTGCGACCCCATGAACCGCAGCACGCCAGTCCTCCCTGTCCATCACCAACTCCCGGAGTCTACCCAAACCCATGTCCATTGAGTCGATGATGCCATCCAGCCATTTCATCCTCTGTCGTCCCCTTCTCTTCCTGCCCTCAATCTTTCCCAGCATCACGGTCTTTTCCAATGAGTCAGCTCTTCGCATGAGGTGGCCAAAGTATTGGAGTTTCAGCTTCAACATCAGTCCTTCCAATGAACATCCAGGACTGATCTCCTTTAGGATGGACTGGTTGGATCTCCTTGCAGTCCAAGGGACTCTCAAGAGTCTTCTCCAACACCATAGTTCAAAAGCATCAATTCTTCGGCGCTCAGCTTTCTTTATAGTCCAACTCTCACATCCATATATGACCACTGGAAAAACCATAGCCTTGACTAGACAGACCTCTGTTGGCAAAGTAATGTCTCTGCTTTTAAATATGCTATCTAGGTTGGTCATAACTTTCCTTCCAAGGAGTAAGCGTCTTTTAATTTCATGGCTGCAGTCACCATCAGCAGTGATTTTGGAGCCCCAAAAAATAAAGTCAGCCACTGTTTCCACTGTTTCCCCATCTATCTGCCATGAAGTGCTGGGACCAGATGCCATGATCTTAGTTTTCTGAACATTGAGCTTTAAGCCAACTTTTTCACTCTCCTCTTTCACTTTCATCAAGAGGCTCTTTAGTTCTTCTTCACTTTCTGCCATAAGGGTGGTGTCATCTGCATATCTGAGGTTATTGATATTTCTCCCGGCAATCTTGACTCCAGCTTGTGCTTCCTCCAGCCCAGCATTTCTCATGATGTACTCTGCATATAAGTTAAATAAGCAGGGTGACAATATACAGCCTTGACGTACTCCTTTTCCTATTTGGAACCAGTCTCTTGTTCCACTACTCTTATGATAAATATGAAACATAATTTTCCATTAATATGCATGAAACTAGATTTGATCTGAATAAGAGGAGAAAAAGGAAGTATTTTTATTTAGAAATTTATTTTATTACCAGAGTAATATGACATGGCTCATTCAAAATGCAAATTTGGTATATGCTCATAATATAAGGAAGAAGGAAACAAAGTTCAATGTTTAAATGTGAAGGAAGTCATGTGACAAACATACTGTAATCACTTGGGTTAGTGACCATCATTTTGCACTGTCCTTCTATCTTGTCCAGGTAACTATTCTTTCTTTCTTCAAACAGAGTACAAAGATTCTAAAGGGTAGAGTTAATCTCCAGAGATCTCTGGGAAACCTGTAGATTTGAATCTGATATGCTACAGATATATTAAGGTGTTTTTCAAAGTCATGGTGTCTGGAGTTCAGAATTTAAGGTCGGTGATTAAATAAGAAACTCTGATTCTAGTAATGCCTCATGGTAACTGAAAATCTGAAGTACATTAGTTCCATCTCCCTAAGTGTTCTGTTGCTATCCAAATAGTCGTGTTGCAATCACTTTTTAAATTATGCAATAGTTATACCCTTTGCTTGCTGAAAATCATGTTTCAAATAAATTTTTTTAAAGAGATGATTTTGAAAGCCAGAAGCTCCCCCTCCTTAAAAAAAAAATTAAGTTGGTTTTAAAGTGGTTTTCTCTAAGTGTTTTACAAATGAGAGTTCAATTTAATGGAATTACACATCAAAAAAAGAAAACGCATATTTATATGAAAGAGCCCAAATGGCCAGAGCTACCCATCTCGCTCTCTTCTAGGATGTACACAAACAAGACTAGAGTAAAGCTAGAATACCAGTCACAGAGGGATGAGTGTATTCAGGAGAATTAAAGCCCACATCTTGGTAGGGAGGAGGGGAGAAATGTACTTATAATATTACCTAAATTCTATTTTTATAGTGACTTAATCATCTACATCAATTTACTTTTTAAAATATTCATTAAGTTTTTCAAATATTTAAAGCAAAACCAGGGATGAGTAAGAAAAAAAAATTTTTTTTTTTTTACCTTCTTTCACATACTGGGTGATTTAAAGGAATGTTTCTTTGCACAAAGAAATTATGAAAGAAAGGAACTACTTGGTAAATATGGCCAAATGTTGACAGGGAGTTGTTTCACAGTAAATTGCCCACATTGAGCATGTTGCTATTATTGATTTGGTAGGAGGACGTCTGCACAATGTGGATTGGTTCTCTAATGAGTTTTAACACCATTCACGTATATATTTCTGCTTCCCAGGTGGCTCAGTGGTAAAGAATTCACTTGCCAATGCAGAAGACATGGGTTTGATGCCTGGGTCGTGAAGATCCTCTGGAGAAGGAAATGGCACCCCACTCCAGTATTCTTGCCTGGGAAATCCCATGGACAGAGGAGCTTGGCAGGCTATACATACATATCATGCTCATCAAAACATAGAAAATGTCTGGATATTGGTAACAGCCATTGCATTTAGGATGGGGCCTAGGATTGAGCAGGAATAAAGATTGAAGATAAGGCTTTGCTTTCATGTATTGTTTGCATTTTTACATAACAATGGACAAACATATCATTTGTATAAATGTCTAAAACAACAGCCTATTGTCCCTAAGTCTGCCAGCCTTCTCTGCTTCATGATTAGTTACTGTTGCTTGGCAAAGCATCACATCTATTTAATTTGTGGCCCACAGTTGAAATCATTTTTTTTAATCTTCTCATTTTTTTCAGAGTTATCATTTTATTTTAATGACAGCTAGTGATCATGCATTGGTATGAATAATTTATCACTGATGATGCTTAATACACTAAGCTGGACTAATGAAGAAAGCAAAAGATAAAGAACTGCTGTCTCCACACTACCTCTGAGTGGTACAAGTCACCAGGACTCTGGTTTCAAGGCTTCAAGGTTCCTGAAAAAGCCATATAAACAGAAACCTTTCCACACAAAATCTACTGGCATTTCAATAGTTTAGGCAGGTTTCATGCCATCACTCTGGTGGAGTGGGTTGGGGGGTCCTGACTCTTTCCCTCTGCCCAGCCAATGGGTTTCACAGGCTCCCTGAGATCTAACCAACACACATGTAAAGGAGGATTATAACAATTTGCACCTTGCTTTCTTTCTATCGCTTCTATGAAAATCTAATAAAGCAATTCACACGGACGACTTCTGAAAAGTACTAAGTGTAGCACCACATGAGGGGTGATGGTGATGGGTCTGCTGACTTTAAAGAACATCATTTTTCCTAAGGACCCAAGGTCCTGGGAGAAAGCTATGGAGAAGGGTCATTCAAAAGCATCTGTGGTAACATGAAAAATGTGTAGACCACTATGTAAACAAAAAGAAAACAGAAAACCATGCAGATCTCAGGGGTTCTGCCATGTGCTCCTAATAGTTAGTGGATTGTGTTAGTCTCTCAGTCGTGTCTGACTCTTTGTGACCCCATGGATTATATAGCCCACCAGATTCCTCTGTCTATGGAATTCTCCAGGCAAGAATACTGGAGTGGGTTGCCATTTCTTTCTCCAGGGGATCTTCCTGACCCAGGGATCAAAGCCGATGTCCTGCATTGACGGCAGATTCTTTACCATCTGAGCCACCAGGGAAGCGTCAAGCACTTTAAAAGGTAAGAATTACTCCTCAGAAAAGCTATGTGATATGTGATGCTGAAGAGGTATGTTTGTGGCCTGCATCAGAATCTCCTGGAGAGGCTTTGCCTGCTAGCTTCTTGTTGAATCTTCTGTGACACTATGCATTTGACACTGTGAGCTACTTCAACCCTCTTAAGATATAAGGTAATTAAAAGTATATAAAGATTATCTGTCTACTACAATACAGCTGACACTCATTATTTACAGATTTCATATTAATATTTGTGAGTCAGCCTACACGCAAAAGTTTATTTGTAACGCTTGCATCATTTTTGTGGTCATTTGCAGACGTGCTTGAGCAGTGAAGACATTGAGTCCTCTGATGCACCCATTTCCAGCTGCAACTGAACAAGGCAACGTTCTACTTGGTCTCGGCTCTCACTCAGAGATGACCAGAGGATGGAAGCAGAAGTGGACAGGATAGTGAGAGCAGAAGTTCTGGTTCAGTAGCCAGCTCTGGCACTTGCCTGTGGAGTGGCCTCAGGCAAGTCACTTAACATCTCTGAACCAGCTTTCTCTGTTATAAAATAAAGAAAATAGAATCCACTGTGATGAACTCGTTTTTAGAATTTAAGATGATAATCTATGTGAGATATGTGTACATATATCCCCCAGGAGCAATGGTTCAGTTTTTATGAACTCACTGTTGGAAGAGATTTTATAGAACATACGTCAGAAAAACAATCGACTGTACTTAACGTTTTCTCACATGGTTACCAAGATACAGATGTGTATATACAAGGTGGTGCAGTAGTAAAGAATCCACCTGCCAATGCAGGAGACGTAAGAGACAAGGGTACAGTCTGGGTGAGGAAGAGCCCCTGGTGTAGTAAATGGCAACCCACTCCAGTATTCTTGTCTGGAAAATTCCATGGACAGGGGAAGTCTTGTGAGTTACAGTCCATGGGGGTCACAGTGTCAGACACGACTGAGTCTGAGTACGCATACATGGCTTAAAATATTCAACTAAATTCACTAAAACTGGAACAAGGAAGCAATCAGAATATTAATAGGAAGAACTGCAGCGTGTTATACTTACCAGAACAGCAGGACACTGCTTGTGACTAGTGCCGGCACAGACCTGATGGGCAGGGGCTGTTTTCAAGGGCTGGTGATCCATGCAGTTGTGCAGGGCCCCTGTGCTGAGAAGGGTCTTACAGTTGGGGATTAATACAGGGACCCCCTAATCCCTGGGCCACAGACTAGTACCAGTGCATGGCCTGTGAGGAACCGAGCCACACAGCAGGGGGTGAGCAGTGAGCAACCAAAGCATCATCTGTATTTACAGATGCTCCACATCACTGGCATTATCACCTGAGCTTTACCTCCTGTCAGCCCAGCAGCAGCATTAGCTTCTCACAGAATCACAAGCCCTCCTGTGACCTGCACATGTGAGGGAAGCTAGGTTATATGCTCCTCTTGAGAATCTAATGCCTGATGATCTGATTCTGCATTATGATGAATTGTATAATTATTTCACTATATATCACAATGTAATAATAATAAAAATAAAGCACACAGTAAATGTAATGCATTTGAATCAGCCCCAAACCATCCCGCCTCCCCCAAGTCTGTGGAAAAATTGTCTTCCATGAAACTGGTCCCTGTTGCTGAAAAGATTGGGGACTGCCAAGTTAATACTCTGTGGTCACTGTCTTGAAATGCTTGATAATTTTGTCTTTGAATTTGTGTTTTATATGTGACAACTGATGGGAAAAGGGAACACGAAGACTTTAAAGGCTTGAGGACTCAGCTCACTCACAGGACATCCCACGTCCCCTGTCTCCTGGATGCAGATTCTTTGCCACTTGCCTCTCAGCCTCTTAGACAGCCTCTCCCTCACCATCCTCACTCAGAGACCCCTGGGGCCCTGCCCCAGGTGCAGGGAGGGCCAGGGTTGGGAGCACCTCACTCAGTAGCAGTTTAGGGTGGGGCACATGTGCATTCCACCTGAGACGACCACCCTGACCTGTTACCCAGCCCCTCTCAGTGCAAAGATGCAATGGTCTTGGAAGTTGCCTATTAGATTTGGTTTAGGCAGCTGGTGATAGGAAGGGGAGATGGCCTGGTTTGGCTTTCCCACCCTGGGTTAGTTTGGAAACTTGCAGGAAGGACACCTGGCAGCCATCACACCCAAGTGCTGGCACTGAGTAGTGGTAAGGCCCTGGCACACAGGAGCCCAGGGGGCTCTGCACTCGCCTGCTGGTCTCCCTGTGTCTAAGGGATCACCCTTCAGCCCCACTCCACACTTTTCTTCCTCCTTCTAACCTTTCTGAGTCTGACTTGTGTTCTTCATTCTGGTCAGCTCAAGGCACCTTCCAAGGCAAGTCACAAAATGCAAATTGTGTGACCTGGGTGATTCAGCATAAATATTAAATGCTTGTATATTTGCATTTAATAGTGGTGTTACGCAACATTAAGATAGACAATAAAATTAATACTAAAATTTTGAATTTTAGAGGAACCTCTTTACTGTTTTCCATAGTGGCTGCACCAATTTATATTCCCACCAACAGGGCACAAGTGTTCTTTCTCTCCACATCCTCTCCAATACTATTTATCTTTTTTTTTTTTTAAATAATAGTCATCCTAACAGGTGTGAGGTAATATCTCATCGTGGCTTTGATTTACATTTTTCTGATAATTAGTGGTGCTGAGCATCTTTTCAAATACCTATTGGCAATCTGCATATTTTATTTGGAAAAATTTCTATTAAAAATAGAACTACTATATTATCCAGCAGTCCCACTTTTGGGTATGTATTTAAAGGAATTGAGACCAGAATCTTAAAGAGATATTTGCACTCTCACATTACTTGCAGTATTATTCACAAGAACCAAGATATGGAACAATCTAAGTATCTATTAACAAATCAATGGATAAAGAAAATTATATATATGTGTGTATATATATATACATATACACACATATATATATATACTGCCCTGGTGACTCAGTCGGTAAAGAATCTGCCTTCAGAGTGCGAGACCTGGGCTTGACCCCTCGGTTGGGGAGATCTTCTGAAGGAGAGTATGCCAACCCACTCCAGTACTCTTGCCTGGAGAATCTCCATGGACAGAGGAGCCTGGCGGGCTATAGTCCATGGGGTCGCAAAGAGTCAGACATGAGTGAGCGACTAAGCACAGCACAACACATATTCACATATATGATATAAAGTAATATTCCATTTTATATATATGATGGAATACTGTTTAGCCATACTAAGAAGGAACGTTTGCCATTTGCGACAACATGAAGGAAAGTGGAAGACAGGATGCTAAGTGAAACAATTCAGGCGCAGGATAGGTACAACAAGTTAGTTACCACTTACATGGTAACTAAAATAGTCTAACTCTTACAAGCAGAGACTAGGATAGTAGTTGCCAGGAGCTGAGAAGAGAGGGAAATGGGGGAGTGTTAGTCAAAGGGTGTGAAGTTTCATTTATACAAGAGGAGTAAGCAGAGAGGTCTGTTTATAACGTAGTGCCTATAATTAACAATATCATACTGTATATTTAAAATTTGCTAAATGGGTAGATCTCATGTTAAACGTTCTTGTCACCAAAATAGCAATAATAATAAATAAAGGGAGCAGGAGGAAGCTTGTAGACAGAATCGATACATTCATGGCATAGAATGTGGTGATGGTTTCACAGCTTTATACTTATTTCCAAACTCATCAAAGTTGCATAATTTAAATATGTACAGTGTTTTGAACAATATTGCATAGCAAGCAATAAACACCATGAGAAGGCAAGAGAGAACTTACAGAAGGAACGAAAGCCTTTACCTTTTTTATTTAATGCCCCAAACAGAGGTCACATAGGTGGGCAGCGCGATGCCCAGCAGGAGCTTCATCCCACTGCGGTAGACACGAGGTGCCGAAGTGCCTGGCTCAGCATCTGAGCCACACGCTGCTGTGGTCCGACTGGAAGAGCTTTACCTTTAATGACTACTTTTCCCTGCTCTTTGAACAAGGTGCCATATTTGTGTTTTGTGCTGAGCCCTGTGCATTATGGAGCTGGTCCTAGCAGGAGAGTTGTTTACAATCAGGAGCAGTCACCTCATGTTTACAACAGTTTGGCCCATTCTAACTGACCAAAACCAGATTAATGTGAAGTACACATGGCAACTGCAATGTGAATAGGAAAATTCAACTTTATGAGAGATATTGCAGTTGTCCTCGAAGTTTCCTAATCCTGGGACTAAAATATAGATTAACAAATTCAATAAAATATAACCATTTCATAAGCATATAATTTAAAAAGTTGCATTTTCAACCCATATTGTTGTTTTTAAAAAGAAGAAAATATGAAACTTTCTAAATATGAATACTGTTATTCTCTTCTTTGCACAAGTCATATCCTGCAGAGTAGAATTATCTTCATCATTCCCTCTCTAGCTCCCAAGGCACAGCCTGTATTAATTTCATTACAGGTGAACTTGTGCAGTTAGACTCTTATCCACAAAACTGAAGGGACTTCATAAGATAGTTGTTCACATTTACTCTCTTTATTTCCCAATTTATCCTTCAAAAGACTTTCATGTAATACTGTATAAAGCTCCACTAAAAATTGGAAATAAACCAAAATTTATCATATCACTATTCTTAAATATGAGAAAAATAATGAATCATGTAAGGCCAGACATTTAAATTAGTTTCTTGTAAAAACATGCTCAAGAAGTAAAGAAAAAATGGATATGAATTGTAAAGAAAAAAGACAAAGGAAACCTACATGTGTGCTCAGTCGTGTCTGACTCTTTGCAGCCCCATGGACTGTAGCCTGCCAGGCTCCTCTGTCCATAGGATTTACCAGGCAAGACGTGGGTTTCCCAGGCAACTGGAGTGGGTTACCATTTCCTTCTCCAGGGTTATCTTCCTTTGTCTCCTGCATTACAGGTGGATTCTTCACTACTGAGCCATCAGGGAAGCCTGAAACTGAGCCCAAAATTGAGAACTCCTTGCTATTAATAGCTGGAAGGGGAGCTTTCCTGTAGAACACGGATGGCAGTGGAGCCTTGCTCAATAGAAAACTGCCCACCGTGAACTCGTGAAGAAGAAAAACACAAGCATCTCCTACTTTATTCATATCATCTACTCCATGGGGGTTGAATTCCAAATGGAAAAAGTAGAACAAAGAATACTAAGAGTGATCATTCCCTTAGTAGGTACCTTAAATATCTAGAGCCAGTACCCTGCTTTTCTCGATCCTCAGTCCCCTTGGGGTGCGTGGTGGAGTGGCTGCAGTGGCTGATGGCCACAACATACTTTTTTGTTATCAATATGGCAGGAAACATTCTTCATCCACAAAAGAAAAATGCTTTCTCCAGGATTCTACTGTCCCATCCATACACTTGAAGTGACCATGGTCACTTGCCTGCTTCCCAGGACGACTGGGAGGACATGAGAAGGGGCCTGCCGTGAACACGGGCATGCGCACAGCAGTGGGGGGCAGGGGGTGCTCCACCCTGGAATAGTGATGACTGCCCTCAAGTCTGGCACTAACACCCCTCCCCTCACCTCATCAAGTGGGGTCAGGACTTCTGCCTCTGTCTTACCCTTGTCTCCACCCATCAAGGGGCATGTGGTGGGGGAGGTAGAAGGAAATGGAGGTTCAAATGGTCACTGTGAGAAGCCAGGGCTGGAAAGAAGAGACTGTGGGGCAGGTGGAGGAAAGAAACCAGGAGGTCTGAGATCAATGCCTAGGAGGGAGCTGGCGATATGGAGACTGATGTTCCCAAAAAGCCTTAAGAAGGAAGCCTTAAGGAAGCCTTAAGAACTGTTCTTGCCCACACAGGGCTCCCTTGAGGGGAGTTGAGAGTCCATAGCATTCCCTGGCCTGCCCAGATCCTAACACCCTCCCGTCATCAAGCTCTGAGTGAACCACAGCTAAAAGTCTTGAATCCATACATAAAGGTGATATGAGCTTGGTCCACACTCAGAGAGCACAGTCTCCTTGTCAAGAGGTTGTGGTCTCATGCAAACAATTCAAGAGATACTTCTGCATTTAAGGAAGACTTTAATCAAAGGGATTGGACAGCAGTATAGGTGTTGACATGTATTTGAATCAACAGGAAGGGAAGTAGCAGGCACCCAACATCACGACTGTTTGAATACCTGAAAGACAGAGGTGTGGTAAGATGTGTGTGGTCTGGTTTATGGGTAGAGGGACCCCAAGGCCAATTTCATAAGTATCTTTAACCTCATCTTAAAATTCTGTCTAAAACATAAGCAGTGTAATATTCTTTTTATCCAAGTGAATAAAGGTGAAATAAATAAATATTTTAAAAATAAGTCAGTATAAGTGTTAAGAAAACAAGCAGGCAGATGGGGTAGGCAAGGACACAGGGAGGTTGCAGCCGCTAGCCTTTTTTTTTGACAAAAGCAACAGTTCTTTTTACATAATTGAAAATTTTAAGATCAGTCTTGATCCCACATATTTTTAAAAGATATAAAGTCATGGTTAGATGAAAACAAGGGAGATGTATATATAATTGCATATATTAGCCTAAAAATGGTTTGGGAGAGTATTTTTAGGAACTTATAGAGTATTTATGATTAATTCTTATCTATATCTATGCATATATACATATATGCATATATATATGCCAACTACTGTGCGCCCCAAGGGGATTGAGGATGGAAAGAAAAAGGATACTGGTGCTAAATGGTTAAGGTACATTCAGTGCAGTTCAGTCGCTCAGTCATGTCAGACTCTTTGCAACCCCATGAACCGCAGCATGCCAGGCCTCCCTGTCCAACACCAACTCCCAGAGTTTACCCAAACTCATGTCCATTGAGTCAGTGATACCATCCAACCATCTCATCCTCTGTCATCCCCTTCTCCTCCCACCTTAAATCTTTCCCAGCATCAGGGTCTTTTCCAATGAGTCAGCTCTTCGCATCATGTGGCCAAAGTATTGGAGTTTCAGCTTCAACATCAGTCCTTCTAATGAACACTCAGGACTGATCTCCTTTAGGATGGACTGGTTGGATCTTCTTGCAGTCCAAGAGACTCTCAAGAGTCTTCTCCAACACCACACTTCAAAAGCATCAATTATTCAGTGCTCAGCTTTCTTTATAGTCCAACTCTCACATCCATACCTGACTCCTGGAAAAAACATAGACTTGACTAGATGGACCTTTGTTGACAAAGTAATGTCTCTGCTTTTTAATATGCTGTCTATGTTAGTCATAACTTTCCTTCCAAGGAATAAGCATCTTTTAATTTCATGGCTGCAATCACCATCTGCAGTGATTTTGGAGCTCCCAAAAATAAAGTCAGCCACTGTTTCCACCGTTTCCCCATCTATTTCCCATGGAGTGATGGGACCGGATGCCATGATCTTAGTTTTCTGAATGTTGAGCTTTAAGCCAACTTTTTCACTCTCCTCTTTCACTTTCATCAAGAGGCTCTTTAGTTCTTCTTCACTTTCTGCCATAAGGGTGGTGTCATCTGCATATCTGAGTTATTGATATTTCTCCTGGCAATCTTGATTCCAGCTTGTGCTTCATCCGGCTCAGCGTTTCTCATGATGTACTCTGCATATAAGTTAAATAAGCAGGGTGACAATATATAGCCTTGATGTACTCCTTTCCTATTTGGAACCAGTCTATTGTTTTATGTCCAGTTCTAACTGTTGCTTCCTGACCTGCATACAGGTCTCAAGAGACAGGTCAAGTGGTCAGGTATTACCATCTCTTTCAGAATCTTCCACAGTTTATTGTGATCCACACAAAGGCTTTGGCATAGTCAAGAAAGCAGAAATAGATGTTTTTCTGGAGCTCTCTTGCTTTTTCGATGATCCAGCAGATGTTGGCAATTTGATCTCTGGTTCCTCTGCCTTTTCTAAATCCAGCTTGAACATCTGGAAGTTCACGGTTCACGTATTGCTGAAGCTTGGCTTGGAGAATTTTGAGCATTACTTCATTAGCATGTGAGATGAGTGCAATTGTGCAGTAGTTTGAACATTCTTTGGCATTGTCTTTCTTTGGGATTGGAATGGTAACTGACCTTTTCCAGTCCTGTGGCCACTGCTGAGTTTTCCCTATTTGCTGGCATATTAAGTGCAGCACTTTCACAGCATCATCTTTTAGGATTTGAAATAGCTCAACTGGAATTCCATCACCTCCTCTAGCTTTGTTCGTAGTGATGCTTCCTAAGGCCCACTTGACTTCACATTCCAGGACGTCTGGCTCTAGCTGAGTGTGAGTGATCATACCATCGTGATTATCCGGGTCATGAAGATCTTTTTTGTACAGTTCTTCTGTGTATTCTTGCCACCTCTTCCTAATAGCTTCTGCTTCTGTTAGATCCATACCATTTCTGTCCTTTATTGTGCCCATCTTTGCATGAAATGTTCCCTTGGTATCTCTAATTTTCTTGAAGAGATCGCTAGTCTTTCCCATTCTGTTGTTTTCCTCTATTTCTTTGCATTGATCACTGAGGAAGGCTTTCTTCTCTCTCCTTGCTATTCTTTGGAACACTGCATTCAAATGGGTATATCTTTCCTTTTCTCCTTTGCTTTTCGCTTCCAGTCTTTTCACAGCTATTTGTAAGGCCTCCTCAGACAGCCATTTTGCTTTTTTGCATTTCTTTTTCTTGGGGATGGTCTTGATCCTTGTCTCCTGCACAATGTCACGAACCTCCGTCCATAGTTCATCAGGCACTCTGTCTATCAGATCTAGTCCCTTAAATCTATTTCTCACTTCCTGTATAATCATAAGGGATTTGCTTTAGGTCATACCTGAATGGTCTAGTGGTTTTCCTCACTTTCTTCAATTTAAGTCTGAATTTGGCAATAAGGAGTTCATGATCTGAGCCACAGTCATCTCCCAGTCTTGTTTTTGCTGACTGTATAGAACTTCTCCATCTTTGGCTGCAAAGAATATAATCAATCTGATTTCGGTGTTGACCATCTGGTGATGTCCATGTGTAGAGTCTTCTGTTATGTTGTTGGAAGAGGGTGTTTGCTATGACCAGTGTGTTTTCTTGGCAAAACTGTATTAGCCTTTGGCCTGCTTCATTCTGTACTCCAAGGCCAAACTTGCCTGTTACGCCAGGTGTTTCCTGATTTCCTACTTTTGCATTCTAGTCCCCTATAATGAAAAGGACATCTTTTTTGGGTGTTAGTTCTAAAAGTTCTTGTAGGTCTTCATGAGACCATTCAACTTCAGGAATGATTTCAGTCAGCCCAAACTCTTGCATCTTTCTCTACATAGAAATGCACTAAATTCATTAACTTGAGGTATTTGTTTTTTCTCTTATTAGCATAAATCTTTGGGATCCACTATCTGATTTGTTTTTGCAGAACTCCTATATGTCTTATATATTTATATATATGAACCTAAAATTGTTTGGGAGAGTATTTTTAGGAACTTATAGAGAATTTATGATTAGTCATTATCATGTAGATATACTATCAAGTATTTTTTAAATAACATCTTACATATAGTGCAAGATGTTGTCAAGGTCATTGGAGATCAGTACCAGGAAAGGGATTGAGGGATGTGAAGCAGGGGAATGTGGCCACTCAGCATGGTCAATGTGTGGCCATCACCTTCTCGCTCGGGGATTCTCCAGATGGTGTTCTTGTTTGTCCAAGAGCTCAGGTAAACCTCAGATAAATTTCAGTTATCTAAAATTTAAAACCAAGAGTCTGAAACACAGTAAATTTTCTGTTGTCCTCTTCAAAACTTCATCCCAAAGGAGACAGCTGTTTCCTGATAAAGCATCTGTTGTAGCTACTGGAAAGGGGGCATATTTTTCACATGAATTAGTGTGGTTCAGATTTGTGATTCTTATTATAGTTATAATCTCAAACATATTTCTAAAATTGCTGTGCACTTTACAAAACTATTTATAGTATAATTTAAACCATTAAAAACCTCTTGTATTTTATATTTAACTTCTCTACAGTATATTTATATAGATAGATAGATAGATGGATAGATATTGATATAAACCACCCACATTTCAATCATAGATGTTTCCCTTATCAGCACTGTTTGCCTTGCTCCTAGGAGACCTGCAAAGTGGGGGGAGTAGCCACGGGGGTTAGAGCAGGGGCTCTGGAAGCAGGGCCTGACTTTGAGGCCTCCCTCTGCCTTTCCTTAAGTTTTCCTTGTGGCTCAAATGGTAAAGAATTTGCCTGCAACACGGCAGACCCAGGTTTGATCCCTGGATCTGGAAGATGCCCTGAAGGGAATGGCAATCCACCCCAGTATTCTTGCCTGGAGAAGTCCATGGACAGAGGAGCCTGATGGGCTACAAGTCCATGAGATCACAAAGAGTCAGACACAACTGAGCGACTAACACAATTCTGCCTCTCCTTAATGCAGAAGTGAAGTGCAGTGAAGAGAAAGTCGCTCAGTTGTGTCTGACTCTTTGCAACCCCATGGACTATACAGTCCATGGAATTCTCCAGGCCAGAATACTGGAGTGGGCAGCCTTTCCCTTCTCCAGGAATCTTCCCAACCCAGGGATCGAAACCAGGTCTCCCACACTGCAGGTGGATTCTTTACCAGCTGAGTCACAAGGGAAGCCCCCTTAGCGTGGAGACCCCAGGTAATTTGCTGGACCCTACTGTGTTGTGCCTCTGCTTTTGGAAGATGTGAATTTCTAAATTCTGCTTTTAGCTTTCTTTTTTTTTTTTAACTATGAGAGTTTTACCCTAATGATTCATATGCTTCTTATTTTTTAGAATGTGTTGTTTTATTTTTATTTAATACTCAACTTTTTTTTTGCATTTTAATTTTTGGGCCACATTTCGTGGCATGTGGGATCTTGGTTCCCCAACCAGGCATCAAACTTGCATCCCTGCATTGGAATTGTAGAGTCTTAACCACTGGACTGCCAGGGAAGTTCCCCAAATGCTACTCTTGGAAGTTGTAACTCAGAGTTTAGTGAGGATTAACTGAAATAGTAATTTCCCTCTTTTTCTTCCTTCCTAAAGCAATTCCATTTAATGGTACATTGGAAGTCATGTCTGTAGGTATGGCATAAAAGGCAAATAAAAAATCTTTCTCTCAAGAGTAATAAAATAAGGTAAGAGGTGATTCCAGAAGTTAAACCAAATCAGGTATAAAAGTCATTTTTTCCCCCAATCTGCCTGCCATCTAAAGGACTCATATCTCTTTTCCATTAAATGAATTTTTTGTTCAGAAAATCCTAATAATAACCTGATACCTAGGTCTATCTTTAAATTGGCAAATATCTACAAAAATTCATTTTAGGCTTGTTACTTATATATTTCTATTTTTTTTACTTCTAATCTTTTTTTGCACTATAAAAGCTATATGAACAAAGCAGCCAATGTGGATTTCTTCTGTAAAAAATACAATTTATGGTTTAGACTGATGAAAATATTGAGAATAAATCATATTTTATGAGTGAATTGACAACAAATAAAGACAAAATCAAAGTAATACAGTGCAAGCAAGTAAAATTACAATTGGATTACAGCTGCATAGCAGTTCTCCTTACTCATTGTGTGAGTAGACCAAACACCTCCTCCTGGTCCCTGAACAGCTGAGTGGGGCTGCCCGTGACCCTGTGAGCAAGTCTCCCAGAGAGCTTCTGGGAACCTTTCTAATGGCTTCCCCATCAATGAAGGAGGTTTGGGGTTCCGCAGTTGATGTGGAGATGACTAGCGGATGTGGACTGAGTTTATGCCAGGAAGTCAAGAAGGAGGGTTAATGGGTGAATTATCACTTTACACATCCCTCCTCTTTCTATTAATATTTTAATACAAATCAAAAGACTGCCCTCATGTGAGAAAATTACTCTCTGCTAAGCAAATAAAGTTTATGCAAATAAATGTTTTTCTTGGTGGAAATCATGTTTTTTAAAAAATACATCTATTCACAAACTATAATTAATTGAGCTAGACATGATAATTTTTCCATAAATATTAAAAATTAACATTTCTCAATAGGTAGAAAACTTCTGAGATCTGTGAAGAAAATAAAACATTTATCCCATTTGGCTTTGAATATGTTCAAACACTTGAATGTCCATGTACCTCAGTCTAAACAAATGTGCGTTTGTCCCTCAACGATATAGAAATTAAATGGAATTAGTCTGGGCAAGGAGGATTTCAGCTAACATAATATTTGGGACTTATGACTGAAATGGTCTTGTAATTTTCACAAAAATAATATTTTGCTTTGCAAACAGAAATTTTCCTCAGCCTCTCACCTCACATCCACTCTCACTAGAATGTGTGCGGACAGAGCTTAAGTAGACATAGGCCCCCATCTGACACATACAGAGTATGAGTGTCGGGTGTCACAAATCCTCACCTGTCACATGGGTCATCCTCATAGGTCCACTGTTATTCGCATCTGCCCTGCTGAGCACAGCCAGCCATCACCATATTTCTGTCTTCCACCGGAGGAAGAGTGAAGGGAGACAGGGAGGTGCTGAGGGTTGAAAACTCTGATGGCTCCACGAAATCCAGAAAGTATAGGGCATTATGTGCAGAGCAAAACTCAGATTTCAGGATAGCAAGCAAGGCATAGGCTGATACCTTCTGGGTACAATTCCATCTTCTCCATTCCATTCAATAGCCAGGCATTATATGAGAGGACTTGGCTGGGTCCCTGTTTTCCACATCTACTGATAAGGATAATCTTACTGGTTCCTTAGAGCAGGGATCGCCAACCCCTTGGCCACAGACAGGTGTCAGTATTGGTACAGATACCTCCGCACAGCAGGAGGTGAGCAGCAGGTGAGCAGGAAAAGCTTCATCTGTGTTTAGAGACACTCCCCAGCACTGGCATTATGATCTGAGCTTTTCCTAGATTCTCATTGGAGCACAAAATTTACTATGAACCACGCACATGATGGGTCTAGGTTGCATGCTCCTTATGAGAATCTAATGCCTGATGATTTGATTCTGCATTATAGTGAGTTGTATAATTATTTCATTTATGTATCACAGTGTAATAATAGTAGAAAAATGCACGATAAATGTAACCTGCTTGGAGCATCCTGAAAGCATACCTCCACTCCATGGAAAAATTGTCTTCCAAGAAACCTGTCCCTGGTGCCAAAAAGCTTGGGGATTGCTGCCTTAGAGCATTTTAGAAGATTATATGTGATAAAGAGTCTTCCCAGGTGGTACTAGTGGTAAAGAACCTGCCCTGCCAATGCAGGACTCACAAGAGACATGGCTTTGATCCCTGGGTTGGGAAGATTCCCCTGGAGAAGGAAATGGTGACCCACTCCAGTGTTCTTGCCTGGAGAATCCCGTGGACAGAAGAGACTGATGAGCTACAGTCCATGTGGTCACAAAGAGTCAGGCACGACTGACTGACTGAACACACACACACACATACATGTGATAAATGTGCATAACCCTGAGCAGGACCTGGGACATAAGTGTTCCTGTTCTACCTGTCACTTCTTCCATTCCTTACCTAAGTGCCTTCCCTTTCTCCTCCTTTTCAGGCTTAATGACATTTACTTCCTGAAAGCAAAACAGGGGTCTATATTGTGCATATATCCCCAACTTCATTAGTAGAGATCTTTCTTCTAATATTTATGCAAAGCAATGCAATCAAAGCTGACAGTGACTCTGAGACATATCCCAGAGCAAGGCAGCAGCAGGCCTTTCTGCACCTCCACTGTTTGTGCATAGCTCCCTTTATCTGATCACAGATAACTGAGTTCATTCTCACACCATAGGTTTCTTTCTGCTATTCAACCTTTAAAAAAAATCCTCTGTGTTTAATTATTTTCCCAAAACATAAGGTGTTCATTCACAGACTAAAGCTTTGCTTTTTACTGGTCTTACCTTGAAACCCATCCCCAGCCCTGACACTTCAAAAGATAAATGACTTCATTCAGGTCTGTCTTCAGGAAGAGAATAATATCACACTGTGATAGAGGTTGGGTCACAAGAAGTACTACTCTTTAAAAATAAAGGGTTTCAGTCATGTAACTACTAGACAATATAAAGCATCAATGTGAATTAGTAGAAAAACCAAATTCTGTAAGTAGAAAATCAAGTTTGTCTAGGAAAGAATTTTCTGTCTACATCTGGATGACTCACACAAAGAACTCAAGCTTTTGCAACTGTTTATTTTGAAGTTATGTGTTCACAATTATTAATCATCAACATAAGACAAGAGAGGACCTCAGAAATAAATGCACATGTGGGAAATGTCCAGAAAAGTTCTTTCCAATAGAACTTTCTGTGGTGGTAGAAAAGTGCTCTCTCCCCCATGTCCAACACAGCAGCCCCCAGCCATATGTGGTTCAGGGGGCAACTGAAATGTGCCTGATGTGACTGAAGAACTAAACTAACTGCATCCAGTTGTAAGCAGCTTTGGGAGGGAAAGAGCTCTCTGCAGGAGATCCATTTTGTCTCAGCACTTTAGGGCTTCCTTGGTGGCTAAGTGGTTAAGAATTCGCCTGCCAATGCAGGGGACTTAAGAGATGTGGGTTTGATCCCTGGGTTGGGAAGATCTCCTAGAGAAGGAAATGGCAACCTACTCCAGTATTCTTGCCTGGGAAATCCCATGGACTGAGGAGCCTGTCAGGCTACAGTCCAGGGGATCACAAAAGAGTCAGACATGACTTAGCAAATAAACAACCTTAAACCCAGCACCCCCAAGTTCTACTTATCTCCAGCCCAAGCACATCTTTCATATCCTTTGATCATAATTCTTTGCCTAACTTGTCGGTTTTTCCATTAATCAAAGAAGTAGAAATGAAGATAAGTAGTTAACAGATGGCCAGATCTCTTCGCTAGCTTCCCCTTCAGCAACCTCAGTGAACAAACCATGTTATCAAACTGTATGAACAATACAGCATCTGGAGGAAGATCACAAGGAGCCGACCAGCCTGCACATGGTGGGGGATGGCAATGACTCTGATCCTCCGTCTCAATGATCAACTGAGATCATTTCCCCTTTTCCCGTTAAAAGCTTTCATGGCCAAGCAGAATCTTCAGAGATGGATCTCAGGGGACACTGAGTCCACCATCTCCCCAGATTTCCAAAAGGCAACTTTACTTTCTACCAACATTTGCCTCTATTTCAGGTATGATTTTTAAGCAACGAGCAACCAGACCTGAGTTCAGTAACATAGTTATGACTCATGGCTACACTATAAGATGCTTTGTTGAGTGAAGAATATTTGGGAATTTTTCTTTTGTTTTTATTTTTAAGGAAGACAGTAACAACAAAATTGGGGTATAGAAAAGAACCAATTTTCCAGTAAGGAAAAGCCCAGTTCTATTGTTAATTTAAACAGAAAAGAACCCTGAATTTTCCAGTTTGTTTTAGTGAAGACAATTTTAAAAGAATGTCTTATTTGTCTACACTTAAGAATGAATTAGAGACTTCCCTGGTGGTCCAGTGGTTAAGAATCTGCCTGCCAATGCAGAGATACAGGTTTGATCCCTGTTTTGGGAAGTTTCCATGTGCCACAGGACAACTAAGCCCTGTGCGCCACAACTGCTGAATCCTGTGCCTAGAGCCCTTACTCTGCAACAAGAGAAGCAATCACAATGAGAAGCCCTCGCACTGCAAATAGAGAGTAGCCTCCGCTGGCCTCAACTAGAGAAAGCCCAGACACAGCAACAAAGACCCAGTGCAGCCAAAAATAAGTAAATAAGTAATTTTTAAAAAATAATTAAATAATACATATTATGAGGTTTGAATTAATTTATTTATGCTGAGAGGTAATATTAACTGTTTTTCACTGACCAGACACTTACTGAATACCAAAAAACTAAGGTCTTGCTTTTTTTTCCCCACATCTCTATGTTTTCACTGCAAGCATGGATTTGAAGGACGCTAATTTTGGCTTAAGTATACTTTCTTTTAAACTGTGAATTCCATGGAACTCTTATTAAATTCTAAATGAACTCCAAAATTCTTATTCCTTTTAGAATATTTTGGTTTGCAATAGGTATAATTTTCACTAATATCAGAATTTTTATCAGTCAGTAATAGCCTCAAAACTTGTGGTCTACCATATTTTGAACCTCCATGTAGGATAAGGTTCTGATATAAAAAAAAAAAAGACACGTTGCACTATGCATACATATGGACTGTCTAGGGCTAATCCACAGCTTCAGTTTACTTGATGAACAGAACATGTCTGATTTCTGACATGCATGAAGGGCAAGGAGGCTTCCCATGAAGCAGTATTGGTTCCTGGGCAATTCTCCTATCAAGGTTTCTCTCCTGCATCTGGTAACTGCCTAGCCCATCAGTCCTCAGGCATCACCCTCCATCACCATGACGATGAGAATTACCTAGCTGGACCACTCTCTTGCCAGTTCTGCTCCCATGACCTCATTCATTTACTCATCTCCACCTGAGATAATTTTCTTCACCTTAATAACATTGTGCTTGTTCCTAACTTCTGGCATTTAGACTTACTCTTCATTCTAGAATGAATTCTCAAAATTCTTCCCTCGTGGTACACTGCCTGGCTCCTTTAACTATTCAGGTTTTAAATCAAACAGCACCTCCTCTGTATGGCATGCCTGATCCCCTAACACTCTCCCCCATTGCCAACAGTCATGTTGCATCATCACTCCCCCTTGTGGTAGTTGTGTCTTTCACTCTCAAGAATGGTCATATTAGTAGATTTATCATCACTTTTACTGACCATCTCTCCCCAGTTCTGTTTGCCAAGTTGACCACTGGATACCAAACCTAGCACAATAGCTACTATGTAGCTATTGTGCCCAGGAGATAGTTGATTAAATTAAGATGTATTAAATTGTAACTGCTAATTAAGACTCATCAATTACAAGTGATATTTTTCAAATTAATTTCTCGAGTATTCTGCTTGTCACATGAAACCTCTCACTGGGATTCTAAGTGGTGTAATGGAGGGAGATGGTTGGAAGGAATCATGGTACACCCACCCTTCTTGGAGGAGGAAAAAAGAGGCCAATATAACCTACATTCTCCCCACTGTAGATGACCAAGTGCCATATCTAAGTACTTATGATTTGGAGGTTCAAACATTGCTCAGGTTCATGGAGTTTCTTATTAAAAACGCAAAACCCCTTTTATGGTGATTCTTCTCCAGCACTATGTTAAGCCCTGGAAAGCAAAAAATGGAGAGAGAAGATACAGTTCCTGTCCTTGGGAAGGCTACATTTTTGCCTCATTTGCTCCTAATTGAAAATAATAGATATAAATCATTTTTTTTAATGTGGGGAAAGGGGGGAAGAAGGTAAGAGAGAAATTGTAAAAGACTAATTTTACCCACATCACTATTTTGTCTCAAATTGGCTCTGTAGAACATAAAATATGTGTAAAGACTCTGCCAAAGTAAATGGCTCATAGAGTGAGCATTTCCAAGAGAGTATTACGGCTCACTCTATCAATTTTATTGTAAAAGTGTCTGCTTCCAGTACATTTCAGAGACAAATCTTGAACAAGCCGTGTGATCAGAAGGGCAGTTTGATCTATAAGATCTTATCATTCTATAGATCTGTAAGATCTATAATTACACTCCTGAGGTTTCAGTCATTTCACACTTTTCATGTTGAGCCTGTTCGGAGTCAGATTGATTCAAACGGGTGTATAATTTCTCTTCTTAGTGTTTCTACATGAGACTTACATTTTTCTTAAAAATTGTATAACTGGGTAAGCTGCACTTTTCAATGAAAACACTGAAATAGCTTTCACTACTTTTTAACATTAAATATTCTATGAAGTATGGACAAATAATTCCTCTGTTGTTCCCTTGCCACCTAAGAAGCCTTTTCTTTTGCAGATTTTGAGTTTTGCATTTAAAAGTCTTAACTATGTATAAATAGGCGTCTCTTACGCACAACCTGAATTGTCCTAAAACTAGGAGGACATTTCCAGCTCCACACTGTACCTCAAATATTCTATTAAACACAGAATGGTAGCTAACACCCGCAGCTGCTTAGGTGCAGGGTCTGGTCTCCCACAGAACCCCTCCTCACAGTGTTAGTGCACAGATTATAGGATGCTAGTGAACTGGTTTTTTGTGATGAAAGTCAAAGTGTTAGTCACTCAGTTGTGTCTGACTCTTTGCAATTCCATGGACTGTAGCCTGTAGGCTCTTCTGTACATGGAATTTCCCAGGCAAGAATATTGGAATGGGTTGCCATTCCCTTCTCCAGGGGATCTTCCTGATCCAGGGATTGAACCCGTCTCCTGCATTGCAGGCAGATTCTTTACTGTCTGAGCCACTAGGTTGAAGCCATAGCTGGCCTCTAAGTTGGACCCATTAGGGGAACCCTGGTAGCTATGGGTGTTCCCTTAGGGGATTTATCACTCCCTGCAGAGTCAAATGGAAACTCAAGGGTGATGAGAATTCTCAGACCCTTTTACCTCCCATATAGCTCACTGTCCCGTGCTCCCTTTCCATGCCTGCTCTCTGGGTTCTTTCTGTTAACTCAGGTGTGGCTTGGCCAGGGCTGATTCTGGAGTGATGTGATCTTCAGAGATGGTGAGTTTTCAGGACCTTTCTGCCTCATTTTGATCTACTCAAAATTAGGAAGCAGCACTAGATTCTGCAGGGGATAAAAGTTAATAGAGTTTAAGGTTAGACAGTCTAAGGACTTCCCTGATGATCCAGTAGTTAAGAATCTGTCTCTCAATGCAGGAAGATGTAGGTTTGATGATCCCTGGCCAGGAACTAAGATCCCACATGCCACAGTCAACTAAGCCCACTCTGCAACCTCTGAAGCCTGTGTGCCCTGGAACTCGAGTGATACAACTAGAGAGCCCACATGTTGCAACTAAGACCCAACACAGCCAAACAAATAAGGTAAATGATTTTTTTAATTAAAAAAAAATGATTAGATGGCCTAGATCAGAATTCCTGTCCTCTCTCTTCCAACTCCAGGTTTAAGTCGCTTAATCTTTTTGAACTTCTATTTCATTGATAATGTAAAACTGAGGATTGTTCCAAATCCTTAATCTAAGAGACTATACCTAAGTATTCTGTAAACACAGGCTTTCCTTGTGGCTCAGCTGGTAAAGAATCTACCTGCAATGAGGGAGACCTGCGTTCAATTCCTGAGTTGGGAAGATTCCCCTGGAGAAGGGAAAGGCTACCCACTCTGGTATTCTGGTCTGGAGAATACCATGGACTGTATAGTCCATGGGGTCGCAAAGAGTCGAACACGACTGAGCAGCTTTCACTTTCACTTTCATTCTGTAAACACAACATCGTAAGACCACAAGTGATTCCCTCCTCAAATCTATTTAGAATGAGGCAAGGTGGAAAGAAAGAAGAAAGAAAGGAAGGAAAAAAAATACCTTGCACTACTATTGTTTGCAGAAGGGCACTATTTTTGGAGAAAGGCATGGCAACTCACTCCAGTATTCTTGTCTGGAGAATCCATGGACAGAGGAGCCTGAAGGGTTACAGATCATGTGGCCGCACAGAGTCAGACATGACTGAAGTGACTTAGAATGTACACTATTGTTTTCCTTCTGATAAATGCATCTGGGCACTTTCCTGGTGGCTCCATGGTAAAAGAATCCTCCTGCTAATGTAGGAGATGTGGATTCGATCCCTGGATTGGTAATATCCCCTGGAGAAGAAGATGGCAACCCATTCCAGTATTCTTGCCTGGAAAATCCCATGGACAGAGGAGCCTAGCAGGTAACAGTCCACGGGGTTGCAAAGAGTCAGACACGACTTAGCAACTAAACAACCACAACAAATGTACCTGAGAGTGTGAAAGGTGAAAGCCACTGGATGCTTTGTGGACAAACCTCCCATAGGTCCGTGGACATATAGGAAACCTCATATGGGACCCTCATATAGGTCCCTTTTATGGAACCATGGAAACCTCAGCAAAGTGCCCCATTTTAAAAATGTTCTGTAAGCATTAATACCAAGAACAGAACACACTATTTTTCTGTCTTTAACTTTCCGTGAACTAAAAGGCTATGTACAGTATTACAAAAATATATTGGGCATGATCAAAATGAAATCTTATTTTTCTCACCCTGAAGAAGGGAAATAAGGATGTAGTGATATTGGCAGAAAATTGATTACTTTTGGTTCCAAATACAACCAATTTAAGAAAGCACAATATTCCCTTAGTGTTTCTTTCTAGGCAATTTCTCTCAATCCTCAAAAGTCACTACAGAGCCCTGAGCTGAGCTCCCTGTTCTATACAGCATCTTCCCATTAGCTGTGCATTTCACATATGGTAATGTATATTTCAATGCTACTTCTCTCTCAATCGGTCCCACCCTCTTCCCCGTGTCCACAAATCTGTTCTCTGCATCTTCATTCCTGCCCTGCAAATAGGTGCATTAGTACCTATTTTTCTAGATTCCATATATATGCATTAGTATATATACTAAGGGAGGGATGGAGTGGGGGGTGGGTTGGAGGTTCAAGAGGGAGGGGACATATGTATATTTATGGTTGATTCACGTTGTATGGCAGAAAAAAACACAACATTGTAAAGCAATTATCCTCCAATTAAAAATAAATTTAAACCAAACAAACAAAGAAAGTTACTGCAGGATCTGATTCCTGGTCATTTGCTCAGAGACCCCACTCGCAAGGGAGAGGCAGTTAGTAGTCTTACCTCCTGACCTGGAAGCAGCTCACCAAGGCTCTCAGGGAAGAGAGAGAACACCCTCCTATCTTCCACAGTCCTGAGCCCTCCACCTTCTCCAGCCTGAGGTCAGAGAGGTGAGCTGTCCCTCCTTCCTCAGCCTTGCCTTCTCCTCCTCAGGAGTCTCTCCTGAAAAGCTCCCCTGGGCATCTCCTGGTGGAACTAAGGGCTCCTTCCGGTGTTTGCCCCAAGCCTCCATGCTGGAGTTTCTTAGGGCTGCTAGGCTGGTAGGATATGACCCACAGAAATGTCTCACTTAGTGTATCTACAAAGTGGCATCACTCAGCCCAGGTTGGTAGGATCACATCCAGATGACCCTTAGGAAGTATATGATAGAAATTGGTAAGTGTAGGTCACCTGGAAGGAGCAGATACTGGAGCAGGAAAGGGTTTAGGGAAATTGCAGAGTCAATGACACCCAGACTCAGGATTTAACGAGGCCTTAAGAGTCAATAGGGTGACATTAGATGGAGTCATAAAAGAAGCACGGGGTCAGTGCTGGATCTGAACCCTTCCTGGCCTCATACTTCTTATGCGGAGTGAAGAATGCTGTAGAAACCAGCATGTTTTTATATTTACAGTACTTCTGTCATTTCCTAAATAAGTACTGGCCTGGGAGCACCATCAGTGTCCTCTGTTTTGGTGGCATGTCCAGGCATGCAGTGTTCCATCTCCAACAGCATCTGGAGAGATGGACACCACCCTTAGCAGAGGGAGCAGAGCTGTGTTTGAGCGGAAGCATCTCCAGTTACACAGGGCCAGCTGGTTCTCTGGAAAAAGTGAATGTCTGTGTGCATTCTAAAGGCTCTTTTATCCATCATACATAACAGGCTGTCAGAGGAAAGAGCCTATTCTTACAGCAGTGACTGAAATCTACTCACACTTTTATGTTTTGATTTTTAAAAATATACAAACGGCAGGACAATTGCAGAGTACTAAAAGGCACCCATAGGCACATTTTGAAATGAGTTTATTTTCCAAAATTGACTTTAAAAATAATGTTTTGAAATGAAGGAAATTTTCATTAATGTGAAAGTTGCTGTTAAGGTGCACACTAATTTGTGATACAGGGAGAAATAGTGTTTCCTGCATACTCAACTCCCTGTGTGATAGGGAATGTCACCCACCCCAGTCATGGGTGCAGACTTCCCAGACACTACAGCAAGTGAACAGTGGACCCCATGTGCAAATTCACTCAATCTGACCCCCAGGCCACATTCTGATCTGCCTTAGTAAAATGATACCTTGCCCTGATTTTGAAACTGTGCAACTCAGATTGGATCCTGAATCCACAAGTCATGATCCAAACCCAGCCAAAACCCAGTTTTGGAGCTGAACTCATGGTCCTCTAATTGAGAGCACACACCTGGTCTCAGGATTTAATGAAGCTCAGATTCTTGTCTCATTGCAGAAAGAATTCAGTGAGAGAAAAAGCACTAAGTAAGTAGTGGATTTATTTGGAGAGAAACACACTCTGTAGACAGAGTGTGGGCCATCTCAGATGGTGAGGGTGGCACTGGGGTAGGGGGTTGACAATTTTTGTTTTTGTTGTTATTCAGTCACTAAGTCATGTCCGACTCTTTGTGATCCCTTGGACTGTAGCACACTAGGATTTCCTGTCCTTCACTATCTCCCGGAGTTTGCTCAAACTCATGTCCATTGAGTCAGTGATGCTATCCAACCATCTCATCCTCTGCTACTCCTTTTTCCTTTTGCCTTCAATCTTTCCCAGCATCAGGTCTTTTCCAATGAGTCTGCTCTTTACATCAGGTGGCCAAGGTATTGGAGCTTTAGCATGAGGTATTTCAATGAATATTCATGGTTGATTTCCTTTAAGATTGACTGGTTTGACTTCCTTGTAGTCCAAGGGGCTCTCAAGAGTTTTCTCCAGCACCACAAATTGAAAGCATCAATGCTTCGGTGCTCAGCCTTTGTTACAGTCCATCTCTCACATCTGTACGTGGCTATTAGAAAAACCATAGCTTTGACTATATGGACCTTTGTTGGCAGAATGATGCCTCTTCTTTTTAATATGTTGTCTATGTTTGTTATAGCTTTCCTTCCAAGGAGCAAGGATCTTTTAATTTCACCATCTACAGTGATTTTGGGTCCCAAGAAAATAAAATCTGCCACTGTTTCCATTTTTTCCCCATCTATTTGCCATGAAATGATGGGACTGGATACCATTATTGCAGTTTTTTCATGTTCAGTTTCAAGCCAGCTTTTTCACTCTCCTCTTTCACATTCATCAGGAGGCTCTTTAGTTTCTCTTCACTTTCTGCCATTAAAATGGTATCATCTAAATATCTGAGATTATTGATATTTCACCCTGAAATCTTGACTCTAGCTTGTGATTCATCCAGCCTGGCATTTCACATGATGTACTCTGCATAGAAGTTAAATAAGCAGGGTGGCAAAATACAGCCTTGTCATATTCCTTTCCAAATTTGGAACCAGTCAGTTTGTTCCATGTCCAGTTCTAACTGTTGCTTCTTGACCCACATACAGGTTTCTCAGGAGACAGAAAAGGTGGTCTGGTATTCCTATCTCTTTAAGAGTTTTCCACAATTTGTTGTGATTCACACAGACTTAAGTGTAGTCAATGAAACAGAAGTAGACATGTTTCTGGAACTCCTCTGTGTTCTCCACAATCCAATTAATGTTGGCAATTTGATCTCTGGTTCCTCTGCCACTTTGAAACACAGCTTGTACAATTGGAAGTTTTCAGTTCACATACTGCTGAAGTCTAGCTTGAAGGATTTTGAGCATAACCTTAATAGCATGCAAAATGAGCCCAATTGTATGACAGTTTGAACATTCTTTGGCATTGCCCTTCTTTGGGATTGGAATGAAAACTGACCTTTTCCAGTCCTGTGGCCACTGCTGAGTTTTCCAAATTTGCTGACATACTGAGTGCAGCACTTTTATAGCATCATCTTTTAGGATTTGAAATAGCTCAGCTGGAATTCCATCACTTCCACTAGCTTTCTTTGTAGTAATGCTTCCTAAGGCCCTCTTGACTTCACACTCCAGGATGTCTGGCTCTAGGTGAGTAACCACACCATCATGGTTATCCAAATCATCAAGAGTTTTTTTTTGCATAGTTCTTCTGTGTATTCTTGCCACCTCTTCTTAAACTCTTCTTCTGTTAAGTCCTTACTGTTTTTGTTTATTATCATGCCCATCCTTGCATGAAATCTTCCCTTGGATATCTCCAATTTTCTTGATGAGATCTCTAGTCTTTTCCATTCTAATGTTTTCCTATATTTCTTTGCATTGTTCATTAGAGAAACTTAATATGTGTGTATCAAAGATTTTACTATAGGAAGTCAGTTCCTTTCAGTCAGAGATGTGCTCATGTCTTTAATAGGTAGGCTTTTCAGGAGAGCCTGGATATGAGCTTCCTTATGTATTAGTAAGCATATTTTTTTAATTTAAGGATCAAATGAATATTGACAATGTAATTGACTGACCATTTTGCTTGTTATTTTTATGGGATGTAAGAATAGAAAAAGATTGCCATAGGAATTCTGCTTTGAGTTTGGAGGCTATTTGGGGGTACTTCCTTATAATAAATATAAGTTTTTCTTGTATCTGAATATTCCCTTCCTAGGAATTTTAGTAACACAACTATTGCTGGAGAGCAATCATGAGAGCCTGAGGCTCCCTTCCCACTGCTCAAGCAATTTATTTTTCTCACTATTTAAAGAAAAATGATACTGAGTTTGAAGTGCTGAAAGGAAGATAAGCTGTGCAGTTCAGATGATTAATAAGGATATTAAAGAACAGAAGATAGAAGACAGAAGTTGAAATACAAATAAAAATTTTATTTGCACAATGCAGATCAAATGAGTTTCCTCTAAACTTCTCTTTCTATTTTATAGACACAGCACTGGGATTTTGTTCTGCTATTTTCACTGTCAATTTTTCTCCTTTCAAGTCAGAAAAACAGCTACTTCTGGGCAACTGCCCTGACCCTTAAATGTTTTTTCAAATTTATCTCTTCCACGGCATCCAAAGTTTTCCTTGTATCTGTGTATTAAAGTTCCACAAATTTATTAAAGAGGCCTTAACCCACTGTGCAGCTTCTTTTGGGTTTCCCTCCTTCAGTTCAGTTCAAGTACAGTTCAGTCGCTCAGTCATGTCCGACTCTGCAGCCCCATGAACCGCAGCATGCCAGGCCTCCCTGTCCATCACCAACTCCCGGAGTTTACCCAAACTCATGTCCATTGAGTCAGTGATGCCATCAAACCATCTCATCCTCTGTCGTCCCCTTCTCCTCCTGCCCTCAATTTTTCCCAGCATCAGGGTCTTTTCACAGGAGTTGGCTCTTTGCATCAGGTGGCCAAAGTATTGGAGTTTCAGCTTCAACATCAGTCCTTCCAATGAACACCCAGGGCTGATCTCCTTTAGGACGGACTGGTTGGATCTCCTTGCAGTCCAAGGGACTCTCAAGAGTCTTCTCCAACACCACAGTTCAAAAGCATCAATTCTTCGGCACTCAGCTTTCTTTATAGTCCAACTCTCACATCCATACACGACCACTGGAAAAACCATAGCCTTGCCTAGATGGACCTTTGTTGGCAAAGTAATGTCTCTGCTTTTTAATATGCTGTCTAGGTTGGTCATAACTTTCCTTCCAAGGAGTAAGTGTCTTTTAATTTCATGGCTGCAATCACCATCTGCAGTGATTTTTGAGCCCCCCAAAATAAAGTTAGCCACTGTTTCCACTCTTTCCCCATCTATCTGCCATGAAGTGATGGGACCGGATGCCATGATCTTAGTTTTCTGAATGTTGAGCTTTAAGCCAACTTTTTCACTCTCCTCTTTCACTTTCATCAAGAGGCTCTTAGTTCTTCTTCACTTTCTGCCATAAGGGTGGTGTCATCTGCATATCTGAGGTTATTGATATTTCTCCTGGCAATCTTGATTCCAGCCTGTGCTTCTTCCAGTCCAGCGTTTCTCATGATGTACTCTGCATATAAGTTAAATAAGCAGGGTGACAATATACAGCCTTGACATACTCCTTTCCCTATTTGGAACCAGTCTGTTGTTCCATGTCCAGTTCTAACTGTTGCTTCCTGATCTGTATACAGGTTTTTCAAGAGACAGGTCAGGTGGTCGGGTATTTCCATCTCTTTCAGGATTCTCCATAGTTTATTGTGATCCACACAGTCAAAGGATGCATTAGGGAATTGGGCATCATTTATTAAGTTGAATGATTTTAAATTGTCATTGGGCAAGTCAAGTTGGTTGGATATCAGTGATTTCATGTGGTTCAGCCTACAGACAACCCTGGATTCCATTTCCACCCTTTCATTTGTAATCAAAGAAAAGGAGTAACTTGCTTGTGATCACATGACTTACTGGGCATCAATCTGGGAACAAGGTCCAGTTTGGCCAGTGGCTCGTCCACCACACCACAAGATGGTCAGAGATAAGGACAAGTATCAGGAATGATCGAACAAGTAGAAGAAACAGTTATTCACTCTTAAATTAGCACCATACTGAATACTGAAAATATTATTTGATATCTCCTATTGATATTTATAAAACTTGGCTTATACCCCTAGTAACTATTAAAAACTTAAAATAACCTATAACCTGCAGGAGACGTCTGTTATCTACTTATGATAAAAGCTGAATGACTAGATCATGTCCCATCCATTCAGCTCTAGCAAGCTACCCTACCCTCTTCCCCGACCCCAATTTTCCCATTCTGCTTGAAACCCCATGAAATTCTTTTCTTCAACAGAAATTCACTGATGTCTCACCCACTAACCCTTACTCTCTCCCTTGCTCTTGAAGACCATACTCTCCTTACTTCAAAGGGTGGTCCATGTTTATTACTGTTGAGTTTACCAACTGGCCTGTATCTGATCAGAAATGGTGCAGGGTATCTGAAGAATCCAAAATTTTGTCCTATTTACAAATTAGCAAACTACCCTACTACTGTTTATAGATGCTGCTAGAAGACATGAAACTTCTAGTCAGAGACAAAGAACTTTCTTACTCCTGAAGAAACAGTAGCCAAAGCTTTATGTTGGCTCATGTAGGTTCCCTGTGGGCCCCATCATCCCCATAGGTCCAGGATGGACACCAGGGATGTTAGATAAATGTATAAGAGGAATGCAGAAAGGTGCCCACAGAGCAGTATATTGCTATATAATATAAGACTTAAGTTTTAGGACATCATACCATCTCCAAATAATGAACTTCATCAAGTCCTTTAATGTGTGTTTATTGATCAGATTGTATCAAACACAATCTTATGTTTGCTTTGAATTTTTTGTCTGCAAATTGTTTTTAATTTGCTTTCTCAAGACTAAAAGATTTGAAGAAAATAAGGCAAGGTCAACCATTTTCATTACACTAGGATCAGGGGAGTTTGTAATTTTCTCGATTCTGTCTCATCGCAACAAAAAATTGAAGCGACTAGCAGACCAGTGTTACAGCTCCATGTTACAGCTCAGTTTTATTTAGAAAGTAAAGGAAAATACATCCTCAAGGCATGAGGGCATGCTGACCCAAAAGATGTGAAGAGAGGCCCCCAGGTCCAATTTTGGCTCCTCTTTTTATATGTTTTTTTCTCCTCCGACCTGGGCCTGCCCTGTGTAAATTGGGCTAGCCAGGAGTGCTGTTTGTTTTGCCTGAGATCCTCACTCTGGTCTTCAGACCTTCCTTTATTCTATTTTTGTGGGGTTTTCCCTTCTTTGTCTTTTAGCCACCACCATTTTGGACTCCTTTTTCCTATTCTAAGTATCTAAAAATTAGTTTCATCACATGGTATATGTATTTATGCTCTGACATTTTGTATATATTGTTGTTATTCAGTCTCCAAGTCATGTTCGACTCTCTGTGACCCCATGAACTGCAGCAAGCCAGGCTTCCCTGTCCTTCACTATCTCTCAGAGTTTGCTCAAACTCATGTCCACTGAGTCAGTGATGTCATCCAACCATCTCATCCTCTGTAGTGCCCTTTTCCTCCTGCTTTCTATCTTTTCCAGCATCAGGGTCTTTCCCAGTGAATCAGTTCTTTACATCAGGTGGCCAAAGTATTGGAGCTTCAACATCAGTCCTTCCAGTGAATATTCAGGGTGGATATCCTTTAGAATTGACTGGTTTGATCTCCTTGCTGTCCAAGGGATTCTTAAGAGTCTTCTCCAGCACCACAATTTGAAAGCCTCAATTCTTCAGCTCTTAGCCTTCTTTATGGTACAACTCTCACATTTGTATATGACTACTGGAAAGACCATAGCTTTGACTATATGAACCTTTGTTGGTAAGGGATGTCTCTGCATTTTAATATGCTGTATAGGTTTGTCATAGCTTTTCTTCCAAGGAGCAAGCATCTTTTAATTTCATGGCTGTAGTCACTGTCTGCAGTGATTTTGCATATATTAATATGAGCAAAACTTGATAAAAGTAATTTAGACCAACTGCTTGATAAGAAAAGCTGCCCTAGACCCAGGGTCTCCAACTTTTGGACCACAGATCCATACCTCCTGTTAGATCACTGGCAACATTAGGTTAGAAATAAAGTGCACAATAAATGTAATTGTGAATCATCCTGAAACCATCCCTTCCACCCTCAGTCTGTAGAAAAATTGTCTTCCACAAAATTGGTCCCCAGTGCCAAAATGGTTTGGGATCACTGCCCTAAACAACAAAGACCTACCATATAGCATAGAGAACTGTACTCAACAACTTGTAATAACCTATAATGGAAAAGAATCTGAAAAATATTACATATATATGTATCTGAATCACTTTGCTGTATACTTGAAACTAGCACAACATTGTAAATTAACTACATTTCCATTTTTTAAAAGATATTAAAAAAGAAAATCTGCCCATTTTTCAATAGTATTAAAATGTGAACAATGAAGGAAACAGATAATAGTAAAACTACTAATAATAACAATATAATGCTAAAAAGAAGCACGACGACAGCATTGAAAACTTGTTATGTGCCAAACACTGAACACAGCTATTTAATACATTTTCTTTTTTAATCCCCCCAAAATTATGTCCATTTTATAGGTGAGGAAATTAGAGTTTTCAGAAGTTGAATTGCCCAAATCCACAGTTTATAACCAGTTGTTATTTTCAAAGCCTGTTCTGTATGACTCTACAAGCCCAACTCAGGCATTAATGTAGTCTGAAAACTGTGTTTTTAGTTTTTTGTGATACTTAAGAAGTCATAAATATTGGTCCCAAACCAAATTAATTTTTTAATCCATCAATAAAAGCAAACTGCTAAAAGATTAACTTAAATAAAATACCTAGTAACGATTTTAAAATAACACAGTCAAATCAAATTACATGTTGAGTGCCCAAGGGGGCATTTTCTACCAATGTACACATCGTGTTTCTATCTGAAAAAGAAAACTACACATCCGGGAGCCTGCTCTGAGAAGCCTGGGCATCTACTGCCTTTCACATAGAATGTTCACTAATGAATATTTTAGATAAAAGCTGACATTCAAAATCTGTGAGCTCTTTGCCTGAAGGCATTGCACACGGCCGGCTTCCGGCAGTTCGTTTCTTCCTAAGGCCAGGTCCTTGCTGAAAAGCCTGTCTGTGCCGGGGGCCTTGTGAAAGGTCAAAATGACATTGTTAATGGACTCCAGAACTGGCTATACATCTGCTGGGCCCTATAAAAACTTGGACAGGTATGAATCTGAAAGATAAATGGAAAGGCTCAGGTATCTAGAGGAGAAATAGTCACTGTTGAAAAGATTTCTCTCCACTGGAAAGAAGGGGACATTTTTTTTAAGTGGTGGCAGGGAGAGAGGTGAGGGAGACATTGTCAGGTGACTAATATGGTCCAGAAAGGCTCTGAATCACTGCCATTTAAAGTGAGACTCACTTAGGAGGTCACGTGCAACTCCACAGTGCCCATGTGGTTGCTCAGAACAGGAACAATCAACAGTCACACACTGAATGTAACGGAGAATTTCTTTGCTCTTCAATCAACATTCCCCATTCCTTTCACCATCTAGTTAGACTAAGAAGCCAGGTCATGCATAGTTTTATACATTGTACTAGTCAGAGTTCTCCAGAGAAACAGAACCAATCAGATGCTGTACACATACACACATACATACACACATATATATGCATATATGTTGTTATTTAGTCACTCGGTTGTGTCCAACTCTTGTGACTGCATGGACTGTAGCTTGCCAGGCTCATCTGTCCATGGGATTTCCCAGGCAGGAATACTGGAGTGGGATGTCATTCCTCCTCCAGGGGATCTTCCTGACCCAGGAATTAAACTTTCATCTCATGCATTGCAGGTGGATTCTTTACCTGCTGAGCCATCCAGAAGCTCAATAAATATCCAGATATACATGTATATGGGGTTTCCCAGGTGGCTCAGTGGTAAAGAATCTGCCTGCCATTTAGGAGACACAGGTTTGATCCCTGGGTCAGGAAGATCCCCTGGAAAAGGAAAAGGAATTGCCTGAAAACTGCCATGAACAGAGAAGCCCGGGGTGGGCTACTGTACAAAGGGTGGCAAAGAGTCACAATCGAGTGTCTAAGCACACAGCACGCACATGGATATTTATTTAGGAGAAACTGGCTCACATGATTACGGATTCTAAGAATTCCCACAGTCTGCAATCTGCAAGCTGGAGATCCAGGAGAGCTAGTGGTGTAATTCTATTCTGAGTCCAAATGCCTGAGAACCTGGGGAACCAGTGGTATGTTTCAATCTGAAAATGAGAGATCAATACCCCAGCTCAGCAGGCAGGCAGAGAGAGAATTCAACCTTCTTCTATCTTTCTGTTCTATTCAAGACCTCAGTGGATTAGATGATGCCCACTTACGCTGGGGAGGGCTGTCTGCTCTGCTGAGCACACTGATTTAAATGCTAATGCCATCTGAAAGCACTCTCACAAACCTACCCAGAATAAGATTTAATCGGGGCCCAGTCAAGTTGACACATAAAATTAACCATCACAGTTATATAATTAGCTTTTTAAAATGCAAAATAATGGCCAGAAGTGTTTAAATGCAATTAAACTCTGACTTCATTTACTTATCTATTATTGTCAGTAAATGATGATAAGGAGTGCTCAGAGGACTTCCTAATGTCACATAGTGTATGTTTAAAACAAGATTTAATCAACTTACCTCAAACTATTTCACATAGGTGTGTCTAAAAGTAAATTATTGATGAAAAAAGTATAAAAAATTGTCTACAAAGTAACCACTATTATTTTTACATTTCTAAATATATTCTTTTACATTATGGAAACCATGATGGAACAGAGTCACCACTTTTTAAGGTAGGGATAGTGACAGTTCAAAAGACAACATTCTAAGTTTATAAGAGAAATATAGATTTGATTCATCTCATCTTAAAGCTACTAAATATCTATTTTTTCTTACTCAGAGTTGTCAAGGAGGATTTTGACTACAAAGAGTCTAAGCTTTGTAAAAAGAATTTCCATGGCTAATCTAAAGACAATTGTCAAGAATAGAAGGAGCAGGTCCATTTTGCCCCCAGGACCACAGTGAGGGGAATGGTGGCGGCAAGGCTGGGTGATGTGTAAGGAGCTCCCCTCATGGAAGTGGGTTAATCCTTGCTTGCCCCCTACTTCTATTTACTTCAGGAAAGTAGAAGTTTCAATGAAATGAGTGAAGGAAGTTTTAAGGAAGCTCATGAAAAAAGTCTAGTTTATTCCTTTTCTCTTATCTTGGAAAAGTAGGTCCAGAGTTACTTGTGGTAGACCTTACCTGGGAAAGGCAGCACAGCTCACAATTCCCTTAGTGATACGTTCTTATCCTGTTGTTATCTGAAAAAGATGAAGTGAAGTGAAAGTCACTTAGTTGTGTCCGACTCTTTGCAACCCCATGGTCTGTAGCCCGCCAGACTCCACTGTCCATGGAGTTCTCCAGGCAAGAATACTGGAGTGGATAGCTGTTTCCTTCTCCAGGGGATCTTCCCAACCCAGAGACTGAACCGAAGTCTCCCACATTGTGGGCTTCCCTCATAGCTCAGTTGGTAAGGAATGTGCCTGCAGTGTAGGAGACCTGGGTTCAATTCCTGGGCCAGGAAGATCCCCTCGAGAAGGAAATGGCAACCCACTCCAGTATTCTTGCCTGGAGAATCCCATGGACAGAGGAGCCTGACAGGCTACAGTCCATGGGGTCACAAGAGTTGGACACGTCTTAGCAATTAAACACCACCACCACCTCCTACATTGCAGGTAGATTTTTTACTGCCTCAGAAAAGGAGAACATCAAATCCAAGCTGGTCAGCTCCCACCCTCTTTCCCAGAATTTGATCCCTGAATGCAGAGAAGCAGCAGCTCAGTGGATTGAATGTCAGTGAAATTTCTCCGGGTGCAGAGGGGCAAGCACCTTGCTTCCCAACTCCCTAAACTCAGTGCTCATAGCATCCTCTGGATGACAAGCTATTTTAATGTCCTTTAAAAAGGAATTATCGACAACCTTAATTTCTGTTACTTATATCAAAAGAACCTGAACTACTATCCTCCTTAAATGAATAATATGCTGTCTTTCTTTTTTCATAACTTTTTGTTCTAGTTCTGTGAAAAATGCCATTGGTAATTTGATAGAGGTTGGGTTGAATCTGTAGATTGCCTTGGGTAGTAGAATCATTTTAACAGTATTGATTCTTTCAACCCAGGAACACAGTATATCTTTCCATTTGTGTCTTCTTCAATTTTTTCATCAGTTTTTAGAGTACAGGTTTTTGCCTCCTTAGTTAGGTTTATTCCTAGATATTTTATTCTTTTTGATATGATGGCAAATGTTATTGTTTCCCTAATATATCTTTCTGTCTTTTAAAGCTGTGTCTTGTAGGACCCTGCTATATTGTGTTCCAGTTTTGTCAGAGACATCTTTTTCATAAAGCAGATATTGATCATTCAGGGTCTCTAGTTATACCACTTCAGTGACAACTCATTAGGTAAAAAATTAAAGTTATATTTCTGGTGAACATGACTTGAGATTGCTATATTTCTTCTATTATATATTTAAATATCTACCTCCTGCTTTGTTTATCCCACCCCCATGAATATATGTAACAATTCAATTTACTTGGCTTTTGTTAACCTTGCAAAGCAAGTGATTAGGAACTAGAATAGAGAAATAAATAAGTATTCCTTGCTTCAACAGAGCTTAAAGTTTAAATAAGAGAATTTACATGATCCATGTAAGAGATAGCTAAGTGTGGTAAAAGAGAAAAAAAAAATGTGAGAAGTAAAAACAAAATACTGAAGTGTAGGAAAAGAAAAGAATGTGTAAGACAGGGACTTCCCTCGTGGTCCAGTGGCTACAATTTCTTGCTCCCAATGCAGAGGGCCTGGATTCAATCCCTGGTTAGGGAACTATATCCTGCATGGTGCAACTAAAGATCCTGTATGCCACAATGAAAATCGAAGATCCCACATGCCACAACTAAGACCAGGCACAGTCAAATAAATAAAAACAAAATACTTTAAAGAAAAAAGAAAGAAGAATGTGTAAGACACTTATCTGGAAGAGTGGGGCCATCAAAGTTGGGTAGAATTGTAACAGGGATGGAGGGACATTTTATATAAAAAAAAATCCCCCAGGGAGGGGCATGAGGACAGTAGTTACCTGGTTTATACAGATCTGTGATGATTTTACTTTCAGCTGTCCTTCTGTCTCTCTTCCCCAAAAGGTGATTCTCCCACAAGCTGCTGCCTAGGGGTTTTCTATCAAGTCATGGCCCAAAATTATGCCAGTGGCCCTTATGATCTGCTGCTGGTAGCTAACTGTTGCCTTTCCTCTCTTATGTTTCCATGACCTCACCCTTTTACATCATCTATTTTTTCCTTTCTTATACCAGGCGTTAACTTTCCAACACACATGCAACATGTTCTGGCTAAGCATCCTGTATCCTTTCATTTCTGTTTTGAGGTGGGAGCCATTTGAATATAATACCTTTTTCTGCATTTATTTCAACACACCTTTATTACAGAACTATAATGAGCTTGAGGTTTAGGGATATCAGTTCCCAACTGCACATGGAAAAATGGCTGCAGTTCACTCTAAGCACAATTGTATATGTGTGTTTGTTCTCAAAGTACAGCAGTCCTACAGAGAAGGCAACCATCAGCTTTTTGTGGTGAGCACACCTCTAAGTCTTTGTGGCCTCATAATGCTTTAGCAGTGCTCTGTGAGGGCACCTTAAGTGGTCAACCACCAAGTCTGAAAGTAGAGCCTGGAGCTGGTGATTTTGTCTGTGACACAAAACCCAGACCTTGAAGACAAACTGGTTTGGGGACCTTCTGAGAACCTCCCCTTTCTGAACTTCCTCCTAGGATGTGAGATTTGGAGCTCTTTGTTCTGTGTCTGAGTCATCAACTCATTATCCACAAAAGAAATGTCACTAAAAAACTCCAGTATGCAGAAATGGACAAGAACTCTGTTAGAGTAATTTAATATCCTTGACTTGAAATGTGCATGCATGCTAAATTGGTTCAGTCGTGTCCTACTCTTTGCAGTGACTGTAAACCCAAGGAGAGGAAATCCGTCACTGGTTCCACATTTTCCCCTTCTATTTGCCCTGAAGTAATGGGGCCAGATGACATAATTTTAGTTAGTTTGTTTATTTTTTTAATATTTAGTTTTAAGCCAGCTTTTTCACTCTTGTCCCTTCACCCTCATCAAGAGGGTTGTTTAGTTTCTCTTTAATTTCTGCCAATAGAGTGGTATCATCTGCATATCTGAGGTTCCTGATGTCTCTCCCACCTATCTTGATTCCAGCTTATAACTCATCCAGCCCAACATTTCTCATTATGTGTTCAGCATATAAGTTAAATAAACAGGGTGACCACAGACAGCCCTGTGGTACTCCTTTCCCAATCCTGAACCAGTCAATTGTCCTATACATAGTTCTAACTGTTGCTTCTTGACCTGCATACAGGTTTCTCAGGAGACAGGTAAGATGGTCTGGTATTCCACTCTCATTAAGAGCTTTCCACAGTTATGATACACACAGTCAAATGTGAGCTGCCTATTCACATGAAGTAAACTTAGTTCCTTTAAATTTGCATTCAGTGTATCTCTTATTATTTTAAACTGATTTCCCTGGTGGTCCAGCGGTTAAGGGTCTTCCCAGGTGGCACTAGTGGTAAAGAACCTGCCTGCCAATGCAGAAGACATAAGAGAGGCAGTATCATCCCTGGGTTGCTAAGATCCCCTGGAGGAGGGCATGGCAACCCACTCCAGTATTCTTTCCTGGAGAATCCCAGGGACACAGTTACCTGGTGGGCTACAGTCCACAGGGTTGCAAAAAGTCAGATGTGACTTAGCACACAGGCACCAGAAGTTAAGACTCCAAGCTTCCACTGCAGGGGATGTAGGTTTGATCCCTGGTCGGGGAACTAAGATCCCACACGCTGCATAGCCTAAAACTGTGTTTTCAAAACTATGAGATGTTTTAAACCCACCCCCAAATAGTAGAGTGTTAGCATGTTTTAAAATTTTGTATCTTAAAATAAATAGCTAAAAACTGCTTCCCATCTCTTCTGTTTTCAATTTTTTCTTGGATCTGTTGGTAATCCAAATCTTTATAACCAGTTTTATAGCCTTCTCAGACACTGAAACTTTCTGTGTCTCTTTCAATGTAGTAACTAGGTTCATTCTAGTAATAATCTTCACTTTCTATTGTTTTCATTTTTAGTCGACGTATAACTGATCTACAGTGTTGTGGTTTCTGGTGCATAGAAAAGTGATTCGGACACATATATATGTATGGGTGTGTGTACATATATGTGTGCATGCGTGTTAAGTCACTTCAGTAGTGTCTAACTCTTTGAGACCTTATGGACCGTAGCCTGCCAGACTCCTCTGTCCATGGGATTCTCCAGACAAGAATACTGGAGTGGGTTGCTATGGCATTCTCCAGGGGATCTTCCTGACTCAGGAATCAAACCCACGTCTCTTATGTCTCCTGCATTGGCAGGCAGTTTCTTTACCAGTAGCATTACCTGAGACTCTTCTATACAAATATAAATACACACACACACACACACATATATATATTCTTTTTCATATTCTTTTCCATCACGGTTTACTATAGGATATTTAATGTATTCTTCCCTGTGCTATACAGTAGGATGTTTCTATTAATTTCTTGTTTCTAAGTCATTTACCAGAAATGTTGCAAATGATTTACTAATACTATTAATTTTGCTCCATAAACTTATTAATTTATATTTCTTCAAGGCTAAATAAAAAATAATGAAAGAAAATTTCAAATGAAACACTTTTTAAATTAAAACATATAGATTTAAAGTAATTACTTTCCTCATAATATTTTTCTAACCTGTTCTTAGAAAAGAAACCTTTTTCTTACATGTAGAAAGTACATGATAAGAGAATCCACTTAAATTTTAAGGGGTCAATGTATTCAGAATAATAACTCTCATCTCAAATTCATAAGAGCAATAATAACCTTTTAAATTAGAGTTCTGATGAGTTTTTAATGAAAACAACAAAAGCTTCATTACTGTAGAAAGTACAGATAAAAGACTAAATGATGGTTTTGTCAACTCTTCAACATCTGACTGTTATTTATTGATTTCTTGTGCCCTGTGTTCCAGGCTGATGCCTACCAGGAGGGCACACGAGAAGGACTATAAGAATTTTGTTAAACCTCAGAAAGATCAAATGGTCAGAGTATTCAAAAGGCCTTTCAGGTGATCAAGGGTGTCATTTCAGTCACACCAGAGGTCGCTAAAAACCTAGAGAACATTGTTCAGGCTTCATGGCAGAAACACAGATAGGGAAGGGCTTATCTAAAAAGCACATGGGGGCTTTTGTCTACTGATGTAAACCCCAAGGAAATCCATAAGAGACTCACAGATTCTTTTTTTTTTCCTTGTTGATCAATTTTTTTTAGTTTTTTAATTAAAGTATAGTTGATTTACTATAGTAAATATATATTTTTACTAAGTTACAGTTGTGTTAATTTCTGTGTACAGCAAAGAGATATATGCATATTTATATGCATATTTTCTTTTTAACATTCTTTTCCATTATGATTTATCACAGGATATTGAATAGATTTCCCTGTGCTATACAGTAGGAACATATTGTTAATCCATTCTCCATATAATGGTTTGTGTCTGCTAATCCCTAACTCCCATTCCATCCCTCTCCCACCCTTCCTCCCCCTTGCAACCACAAGTTTGTTTTCTATACTGTAAGTCTGCTTCTGTTTCATAGATAAGTTAATTTGTGTCATATTTTAGATCACATATGAGTGATATCTGCTATTTATCTTTCTCTGTCTTACTTCACTTAGCATGATAATCTCTAGGTCCATTCATGTAGCTGCAAATGGCATTATTTCATTCTTTTTCAGTTCAGTCAGTTCAGTCACTCAGTAGTGTCTGACTCTTTGCAACCCTTATGGACTGCAGCTCTCTAGGCTTCCCTGTCCATCACCAATTCCTGGAGTCTGCTCAAATTCATGTCCATTAAGTTGGTGATGCCATCCAACCATCTCATACTCTGTCGTCCCCTTCTCCTCCTGCCTTCAATCTTTCCCAGCATCAGGGTCTTTTCAAATGAATCAGTTCTTCACATCAGGAAGCCAAAGTATCGGAGCTTCAGCTTCAGCATCAATCCTTCCAATGAATATTCAGGACTGATTTCCTTTAGGATTGACTGGTTTGATCTCTTTGCAGTCCAAGGGATTCTCAAGAGTCTTCTCCAACACCACTGTTTGAAAGTATCATTTCTTTGGGACTCAGCTTTCTTTATAGTCCAACTCTCACATCCATACATGACTACTGGAAAAACCATAGCTTTGACTAGATGGACCTTTGTTGGCAAAGTAATGTCTCTGCTTTTTAATATGCTGTCTAGGTTTGTCATAGCTTTTCTTCCAAGCAACAAAGATCTTTTAATTTCATGGCTGCAGTCACCATTTGTAGTGATTTGGGAGCCCAAGAAAATAAAGTCTGTCACTATTTCCATTGTTTCCCCATCTATTTGCCACGAAGTGATGGGACCAGATGCCATGACCTTTGTTTTCTGCATGTTGAGTTTTAAGCCAGCTTTTTCACTCTCCTCTTTCACTTTCATCAAGAGGCTCTTTAGTTCCTCTTCACTTTCTGCCATAAGGGTGGTATCATCTGCCTGTATGAGGTTATTGATATTTCTCCTGGCAATCTTGACTCCAGCTTGTGCTTCATTCAGCCTGGCATTTCACATGATGTACTCTGCATAAAATTAAATAAGCAGGGTGACAATATACAGCCTTGACGTACTCCTTTTCCTATTTGGAACCAGTCTGTTGTTTCATGTCCGGTTGTAACTGTTGCTTCTTGACCTGCATACAGATTTCTCAGGAGGCAGGTAAGGTGTTCTGGTATTCCTGCCTCTTTAAGAATTTTCCACAGTTTGTTGTGACCCACACACATTCTTTTTAATGATTGAGTAATTGTCAATTGTATAGATACAGCACATCTTCTTTATCCATTCATCTGTAGATGGACATCTAGGTTGTTTCCATGTCTTGGTTATCATAAACAGGGCTGATATGAACATAGAGGTGCATATATCTTTTAAATTTACAGTTTTGCCTGGATATATGCCTAGGAGTGGGGTTGCCATAATATGGTAATAGTACTCTATTTTTAGTTTTTTGAGGAACCTCAATACTCTTTTCCATTGTGGCTGCACCAACTTACATTCCTACCAATAGCGTAGAAGTGTTCCCCTTTGTCCATACTCTCTCCAGGATTTGTTATTTGTAGACATTTTACTGATGGTCACTCTTTATAGTTTTGACTTGCATTTCTCTAGTAATTAGAAATGTTAAGCATCTTTTCATGTGACTGCTGATCATCCATATGTCTACTTTGGAGAAATGAGACCCACAAATTTTGATAAAATTATATCAGTAAAAATCTTGCCAGTTTTAAATTTAAAAAAACAAGGTTTATCGAAACCATAAAATTCTACTGGCAGGAAGCAAGCTGCTAAATCATTCAACTGCAAATACATAAAACCCTCATGGAAAAGAAAAGATGACTCACATGGCTGAAACAGGAATTCAGAGAGTAGAGCCAATAGCCTTGGAAAATTATTTCGATTCTTTGAAATCTAATCAAGAAACTCCTAACATTTTACTGACTGTTTCATTGTTAGAGACCAGTGACTATTCTGTACTTTACTTTTTCTCCTTCGTAGAATATCTATTATCGTCATCATTGCTGTTGTTTAGTCACTAAGTCACGTCGAACTTTTTTGCAAATCCATGGACTATAATCTGCCAGTCTCTTCTGTCCACGAGATTTCTCAGGCAAAAATGCTGGAGTGGGTTGCCATTTCCTTCTCCAGGGGATCTTCAGACCCAGGGATTGAACCCGCATCTCCTGCCTTGGCAGGCAGATCCTTTATCACTGAGCCACCTGGGAAGCCTAAGAATGTCTATAGCTGTTATCAATGACTATCCCACCACTGAATGCTGGGTACATGAGGAGGGGACAGGTAACTTGAGTTTAAACTGGCTGCTGACTCTCTAGATTTACAGATTAACTGATCAAGAAGAGCTTCCCATAGAGAGTCTCATCCACACCTGGAATTGATTTACATGATGAGATTCTGAACTCAGAATCAGATGCTGATGCTCTCATGGGATGAGGTTCTTGGAGACCTCAGGACGGGATGAATGTGTTTTACACTTGGGAGGAGCGTGAATCATCAGAAGCCATAGGGGAGACTGTGGCAGACAGGCTTGTGGGGGTGGTCCCAATGTCCTTGCGCAGCTGGTGTCCTTGAACAGCTCCCTTCCCTTGAGTGAGGACAGGACATGTGACTCACTCCTAACTTATAGAAACCAGCAATGGTGATAGACATATGTAATCATGCACACAGGATTAAGCTGCATGAATGGTGACCTGTCTTGCTGGAGACACTGTTTTGCAGACTGCGATGAAGCATCCAATTATTTTGGAAAGGCTTACATGGTGAAGAACTGTAGACAACCTCTAGTTGCTAAGGGCAGCCTCTGACTGACAAACAGCAAAAAGCTGAAGCCCTCAGCATTATAGCTGCAAGAAAACGAATTCAGCCAACAAAATGAACCAGCCTAGAAGTGGACCCTTCCCCAGTTCAATTTCCATATGAGAACTGATATCTTGAATGTGGCCTCACACAGAATCCGACTAAGCCTCATCTGTAATCCTGACTCACAGAAACAATGAGATATAAATGTGTGTTAATTTATGTTGCTAAATGTGGGCTAATATTGAGGCAGGAGATGCAGGTTTGATCCCTGGGTTGGGAAGATCCCCTGGAGAAGGAAATGGCTACCCACTCCAGTATTCTTGCTGGAAAATCCAATGGACAGAGGAGCCTGGTGGGCCATACTCCATGGAGTTACAAAGAGTCAGATACAACTGAGTATGCACATACTATTTTTATGCAGCAATATATGTCTAACAAAAAGTAAGAAAAAGAGAAAAAAACATTGAAGAAGAGAACAAATGTAAGTTAAAAGAGAGGAACAAGGCCCTACTATACAACAAAGGGAACTATGCTCAATATCCTGTTTTAAAACATAATGGAAAAAAGTATGAAAAAGAATATATATATATATATATTATAACTGAGTCACTTTACTGTGCAGCAGAAATTAACACAATATTGTAAATTAACTATACCTTGATAAATTTTTTTTTAAAAAGAGAGAGGGAAGAAAAGATAACCAAAGTTTGTTAGAGAACAGTCCCCATGGTAGAGTGGGCACTAAAGTTTCCCTGTTTCAGATGGGTCTTGCTGATGCAGCCTCAGGGCAGTGGACACCATCAAGCATAGTCCTCCTGCAGACTGGCCTTTGGTGTATCAGATCACTGATTCTTAGGAGGAAGAAGAAGGCAATTCAGAGTATGTAGGCCCTAACTAGTAAGCACCAGGGAAGCACCATGAGAAAAAGAGCAACAGCTCTAAGAGGACAGAAGGAGGTGCTGAGGAGGACAGACACGGAGGAGCTGGAGGAAACTGCTCACTTTAGAACACTCTCGAAGCCTATTCCAATAGGTACCCCCTGTAGCTGCTGAAAGCTGAAGCTTTCTGCCAACTTGTTCTGGCAGCTATCAGTTGCCTTATCAGGAGCAGATATACTATCTGATGACAGTTCCAAGGCTTTGCTGGAGGAGCTCAAGCTCACAACAGTCTCTTTTGAAATGGAGTAATGAGCTTTGCTATAAGCCTGCTGCTTTACAGGACAGCCTCAAGAAATTTTCACAGTAAATCAAAGAGTCATATATCTCTTTTGAGATGCTGATTCTTAATTCTCACAGAAGTAAGAGGAAATGAGACATCCAAGAAAGTGACTTGTCAGGAATCATCAATCTGCTCCTTTGGTCATTAAAGCTGTCACCACATAATTCCTTAGATTATGACTTCAGGAGTTTTACCCAGCATGGCTAGGCTGGATTTCTGAGTAATCTTTTATCCTATTGCTGTTTCTGAATATTTGGTCTTATTGAACAAGTAGTTCTTTAGATGCACAAACAACAAGCAGAATCACAATTACCCACACCTCCCACACATCTGCCATTTCTCTTAGTGAAACAGTAGTTCTATCGTGTTTGAACAATGACATGAATGATGCTTAATGGAGGTTATTTACCATGGACTTCATAACAGTATGCATCAGAGGTAATGCTGTTGTCTGAAATGCTTCTTGAGTAATTAAGAAAGAGTTACACACTCTTGCTTAATAACACAGTCTCTTTTTGAACATAGCATTGGTAAGTGGAGATTTCATACATGCCTTAGATCAATTGCTTTAATGGCAGTTGATGTAAAACATTTATTAGTAAGGAACGGAGGCTAAAATATAATCCACTTGGACAGCTGACTTTCAGTGACTGGTAGGTTAAGTCCACAACACCTGATCTGAAGTCCTTGGTGCCAAATGTGATTAATAATTCAGGGTTTCTCGTGTGTGAGAAAGGTTACAACATGTATATGCATATACTGTACTGATTATGATTTCTGCAAAAACTTATGAGTATTTACATTAAACAGGATAAAAACTTTATAAATACCATCAAACAATTTAGGCTTTATTGTTTATTGAGTTCAGGTTCAGCCAGATTTTGACATCTTGACAGTCCTATTTTGTTTTAGAATATTTTGTAATTCAGAATTACAGTTAATGGATGTGGACCTTTAATAACAATCATGATTAACGTGGATAGTAGATGAACCCAGACAGACAAATATTAAAGTTATTTACAAAAATAGAATAAGGAGAGCATCGGAGAAACATGTAAACCTGGAGAATGAGCTTTTAATGTGTTCTTATTATTAAAGTAAAAAAAAACTAGGTCTCCTGCAATGGAACTCTATTCTCCTGGGGGGAGGAGATTAATGCAATGAAGCTAAAAGCAGGTGGCTCCATTACAATTTAAATCTGTGGTGAAGGAGGAGGATCTCATTTTGGTCTCTATAGTGAAAACATAATACAACTACAAGACAGAATGCTCACTTAAGGGAATGGCCTTCTATGTCCTAAAACAATATTTTTAGATCCAGTGAAATGTGTTTGGAAAGGGAAAAATATATAAGAAACATATAAATATGATATTATAGGTTGAATAGTGTCCCTCCCAAAATATATATTGAAGTCCTAACCCCAGAAATCTCAGAATGTGACCTTATTTAGAAATAGGGTCATTGCAAATGCAATTAGTTAAGATGAGATCATAACAGAATATAATGGACCCTTAATCCTTTATGACTTGTGTCTTTTTTTTTTCAGTTACATGCAATATCTTACTTCCCCAACCAAGGTTTGAACCCATGCCCCTTGCAGTGGAAGCCCAGAATCTTAACCACTGGATTTCCAGGGAAGTCTTTAACTATGTCTTTAAAATAGGAAGAGAAGAGACACAGTCAGAGATACACACAGAAGACCACACAAAGACAGAGGCAGTAGCTGGAGTGAAGCCTCTACAAGCTGAGGAATGCCCAAGATTGTTGGCAATCAGAAAAGCTAGAAGGAAACAGGAAGAAGTACCCCACTAAAGACTTCAGAGAAAGCATAGCCCTGCCAACACCTTGATTTTAGAGTGCTGCCTACAGAACAATACGAGAATAAATTTCTGTTCTTTCAATCTGTCCAAGTTTGTGGTAGCTTGTTTCAGCAACCCTAGGAAATAAATACATGTTTTGATGAGGCTTATAAACATATTTTTCACTATTCAAGAATACTAATATTTTCAGCAGTGAAAATAAATATCTTAACTCATATTAAACTTAACCACTTTTGTCTAAAATTAATACTCCAGGAAAAGGCAGAGTTTATAAGTAATTTAGTTGGATAACATCACCGATTCAATGGACATGAACTTGGGCAAACTCCTGGAGAAGGTGATGGTCAGGGAGGCCTAGTGTGCTGCAGCCCATGGGGTCGCAAAGAGTTGGACACAACTTTGTGACTGAACACCAGCAACAACATAAATAATTTATTCAGTGAACTACTTATGATGTAGGGGACAACAAATATTTTACTCTCCTTTAGAAAGAAATAGTATTAGCATTCATCCACTAGAGAGATTTACTTCAGTGGAATGAAAATGGCTGTGATGAGAAGAAGTTAACAAAGAAAGCTATCTAGACAAGAATCTGATGGCAAACCTGGTTCAGGTCACATTTGTAAGGTTATGTTCCTCAAGTTCAACTGCAAACCTGCTAACAAAATAGAGTGATGATTCCAAGAAGGGCTCGAAATGAAATGCTGGTGTAGCTTTCCGAGAAATTGTCTCAAATATTTTCACAAAAACGTGGTGACACAAACATGAAAGCCTTGACCCCTGCAATTTATAGCTTTGGCTGTATTTCTCCTTTTCATCATCTTGTAGTTGTCCTTTAGTAGACTGTTCTGCTACAGTCTCCAAGATCACCTTTCTGTTTCCTGTGTTTTCATTATTCATGCTTTCATTTGTCTTATATCTGCTTCCAGGAAACATCCTCCTTACCTCTTCCACCTGTCGATACCATAAGGCTTTCTTCACAGCCCATCTCAGGCCTACATCATGACTATCTCAGCCTGCAGTACTCTCTCTATTTTATGATTCCTAAATTTCTATGAGTCCTATCTGAAAATAACCAGGGTGATTTTCTGACTTTTTTTCTGGTGGATTATGTATCCTTAACATGCAGTAGCACTAACTTCTTAACAAAATTTTCTCCGGTGGCTATTTGCCAGTGATGGATGCAGGAGACATAAAAATAGAGCTATTCACTTGTGTTTGAGTTACTAAGTCATGTCTGACTCTTTTGTGATCCCTGGACTGTAGCCCGCCAGGCTCCTCTGTGCATGGGATATCCCAGACAAGAATACTGTAGTGGGTTGCCATTTTCTTCTCCAGGGGAACTTCCCAACACAGGAACTGAACCTGCGTCTCCTGCACTGCAAGCAGATTCTTTACCTCTGAACCACCAGGGAAGCCCCTAGACAAGCTCAAAATCAAATAGAGAGAAACAACCATTGTTTCTTCTTCAAGTCCCACTGGCCATGTGCATACCGTGGACTCCGGAAATGCAAATTGGGAGGGATGACTTTCAGTCTGGGTGATCAAAATGCATCCTGGTAGAGTACACTTCATTCATTCATTTATTACACAAATGCTTACAGGTGCTCAGTCTGCCCCAGGCATGTTCAGCTCAGGAGGTACATGGGGAAAGGCAGCGTGGGCAAAGGCCACAGTATAATAGGGGGAGTGACTAAATGAGCATGAAAAGAATTTTACAATCAGCAACTCCTCTCATTATATTGTTTGGGAGGAATAAAAATTCTCTTTGTAGTGTTTTGTTTTGTTTTACACCAAATACTGGTAAGCAAAGGGGCAGATGACAACGTGTGAATATTGTGCTTTCTCAGACCTGTGTAACCAGAATATAGGAATTTCATGATCTCTTTCATTTATAATTTGAAGAGAGGAGGAGTAATGTAGGAATGTCTATAACAATCATTTTTCCAAGTATCTTTTTTGATAGGAGCTCTGACTGCACATTTTTAACATGGTTAATCAGATCAGAGCAAGATATTTAATTATGTACTTATTAAATATGTAATAAATGTATAACATGCAAGAAAGTTATTATCCCCAAAAGCTACTTTCCCTAAAGAGGCATGATCCACTTTCTCCCTTGGTAACTGTCAGATTGTTTTCTGTGTCTATGGGCCTCTTTCTATTTTTTTATATAAGGTCATTTATATCATTTTTATTTTAAATTCCACATATAAATTGTATACTATTTCTCTTTCTCTGACTTACTTTGCTTGTCATCCCTAGGTCCATCCATGTTGCAAGTGGCATTGTTTCACTCTTTTTTATGGCTGATTAATATTCCATTGGTTATATGTACCATATCTTCTTTATCCATTCACCTGTTGAGGACACTTAGGTTGCTTCTATGTATAGGCTATTGTAGTTGGTGCTGCAATGTATGTTTTTCAATAGAGGAACATACCCAGATGCTGTATTCTTATCAGTATCACTTCCATTTCCTCTAGCTGTCGCTGAACGTTAAGAGCTGGATGGTCATCCTTAACTGGGAATAAGAAGGTGAGAACTATTCAAAATACTCTTGCTAAGCTTTTGTGGTTGTTGTTGTTCAGTCACTAGGTCGTGTCGACTCTTTGCAACCTTGTGAACTGCAGCATATCAGGCTTCCCTGTCATTCACTATCTCCTAGAATTTGCTCCAACTCACATCCATTGTACCACTGATGCCATCCAACCATCTCATCCTCTGACACACCTTCTTCTCTTGCCTTCAGTCTTTCCCGGCATCAAGATTTTTTTCCAGTGAGTTGGCTCTTTGCATAGGTGGCCAAAGTTTTGGACCTTCAGCTTCAGAATCAGTCCTTTCAGTGAATATTCAGGGTTGATTTCCTTTAGGACTATCTGATTTGATCTCCTTGCTGTCCAAGGGACTCTCAAGAGTTTTCTCCAGTACCACAGTTCAAAACCATCAATTCTTTGGTGCGTAGCCTTCTTTATGGTCCAACTCTTTCATCCGTACATGACTACTAGAAAAACCATAGTTTTGACTAGATGGACAAAGAAATAAAACACTTTAATTCTCAATGTTTCTAATGCTGTGAATTATATTGTGGTAAGTAAATATAGTTTTCGTCTGGCATAACTGTGTACACAGCCCATTTGACTATGTGACCAGCTGGGCATAAAGAACCCCACTGGAATTTTTGTTTGAACTTTTTCAAGTCCAAGATTCACTGCACAGATTTGGTGGTTTAATCCAGAGACAAATGTGTCTGTGTACACATAAGAACCCTGAGGAGCATGTGCCTGGGCACGTTTCAACCCTCAGTGCTTTCCTGGACTATTTTTCTCTTGCTTCCCTGTATTCTTTTGCTTCAGATAAAAAATGTACTTGAGTATGTTCAATGCAGTCCTGAGTGTCCTTTCAAATATACAAAGTGGTGAGATCATTACAATAACCAAACACATGGACTACATTGCAAGAAACATTATTATGACTCTCATATATATCTCTTTCTTAAATGTTTATTTTTTGGCAGAGTCAGGTGTTAGTTGCAGTACATAGAATCTTCACTGCAGTGTGCAGGCTCTTCATTGCTGCATGTGGAATTTTAGTCCTCCCCACCACCAGGGATCGAATATGCATCCCCAGCATTGGAAGGCAGATTCTTAACCACCAAGAAATCCCATGACTTCAATATTTAGAATGTGACTTGAGATAGCTTTCTTAAAGTAAACTTCTTCAGATGTAATTATGCATATGCTTGTTGCCACATATTCAACAATATGAAAGTACAACTACTGAAAAGAAGCACAATAAAAAGAAAAAAAGAGAAAGCTCTCATCTCTCCATAAAAACACTTCTTACGCTAATATTGCTCACTAAATCTGTTGAATTAGAATACAACAAAATTTCCTGATGTAATATCTTTCTCTTTCAGACATACCTTGTGCTGGAAAAATATATGACTGGAATGGCTCCAATCATATAATTTCAGAATACACTCCAAAGTATTTTAAAATGCATTGAAGCCTAATAGATTCAGTAAGTATTTATGGAATACCTATTATTAAGGAACAAGGTCATATTCTGCCTTTCTCATCAAATATCACCATAAAAAGATGCTTTGTATTTAATGCAGCTACCAGAGAATAGGAGTGTGAATAAAATGCTTACTGTCTTTTTAAGAAGGGACTCCAGTAAGAGACAGAGATGTGTAGAGGCTTGAAATTTAGCCCTTATCTGATGTCACAGCAGAGAATTGGGATTAAGGACCATTGTTCACCTTGATCTGCATCACCTTGGGCAACTCAGTGATTCCCTCTGTTATTCAGGGGTCTCACTCAGAATATGCATGGACTGCAAATCTCTAAACTCTTCTTCCTTCTGAGTCTGAAATACTATTCAGTCCCTCCCTTACTTGGCTCAACAAAGCTTCCCTGCTCTTCACCAACTCTCTTGACTTCTTAGATGTGGATCGTCCTTTGTCATCAGAGCTCTAATGAAGTATATTAGTTAGTGAAAGTTTTAAGAAAAGATGATAACAAGTATTTTAGTCAGCAATTCTTGGATTTTATGTTCTCAAAGGATGATTTATAAAGTAATCCAGTAAACTGGGACCTTCTCTTCCATTGCCATCCATTTGCAATTAGCTTTAATAGAAATCAGTTGCTTTTCAGGTGGAAGAATGGGCCATTGTTTTATTCTTATTGTGCATTCAGTTTTGAAGACTTTGCATCTCCTCCAAGATAGGACTTGAAGGGTTGTGCTTGAATTCACAGAATGAATGAGAACTATTATCAGTTTCTTAGAAATAATCAACTGAGAAGATACACACATTCAGACTACAGTGATTACACATTTTTTAAATTTTAAAAATGCTTTCCACATAAAATTAAGTTGAATTGAAGTATATTACAATTCACTTTTGTTTAGATTTTTAAATTGAAGATCCTTTCAAAGAGACAATTTTCAAGGATACAATATTAAAATATATAAGCACTTTATAATAATTAAACATTTGAAAACTGTTTAGTAGTAGATGCTATTTCATTGTCGGAGAAGGCAATGGCACCCCACTCCAGTACTCTTGCCTGGAAAATCCCATGGACGGAGGAGCCTGGTAGGTCACAGTCCATGGGGTTGCTAAGAGTCGGACACGACTTAGCGACTTCACTTTCACTTTTCCCTTTCATGCACTGGAGAAGGAAATGGCAACCCACTTCAGTATTCTTGCCTGGAGAATCCCAGGGACGGCAGAGCCTGGTGGGCTGCCGTCTATGGGGTCGCACAGAGTCGGACACGACTGAAGCGACTTAGCAGCAGCAGCAGCAGCAGCAGCTATTTCATTGAAAGCATTTAGGATCATTAGAGTTGCATTCAAAGTCTTCCAAATCAATCACTGAATTAAATAGAAAACATAATACAAAATCAATAATTTGTAGGGTTTGTTTAGAGATTCTCTAAAGTTATAACCCTATTTTCTATTATCTGTCAGGGTATACTTGTAGGCATTGTTCTTTGTGTTCACAGTAACCTGTGAAGGTTTTGTGAAATTGATTCAAATCTCAAGTCCATTCCAGACAAGTTTAAGCTGATTGTCACCACCATTGCACAGTGATTTAGTTGTGAATAGGTGTGTAGCTTAAATAGGTTTAATCAGAGTAATGACTTGGAGTGTGTTTACTGTTTGAGTGAAACAATGCTTTTCTCCTTGTTTGGTTCAGTGTATGGCTAGGGGGACCTGCTATGACCCTTCTCTGCCAGGAGAGACATCTGGAAACAGAAACAAGAATGCAGAGAACAGACACAAGAGAGAGTGCTGAGAGATGGAGCAGGAGATACTCAGCGTCTGAAATTTGAGGAAGTCCTTGACTGTAGATTTGCACTAGTTTATAATTTCTATTTTTTAACCACTTTTGTACATTATCAATTTGATAAGTTTTTGACAGCTAAACTGAAATATCAACCAATTTTTAGAATATTGTTCTTAATGGCCAAAATGGATTGTTAGTTTAGAAACCATTAATTTAAGAATTTTGAGTAACCAGCCATTTCAAAATTGTATATGTAGACTTCGAAACAGTAACTAATGTGTGTGAAGAAGCATCTGCTTTCTTTTTTCATTCCAAAACTGATTTCGTACTCCCCTTTTAAAAAAATCTTTTATGTTGTACCATTGGCTGTCAACTAAATGCTCAAAAAAAGATACTTCAAAGAAACATTCAAGTGTAGCTTCATCTTTATTTTGATATCATAATATATATACATGAAATCCGTTAGAACAAAGACTTTGACTTTTCTATATTTGCATTTCTGGTGTCCAGTAAAATTCATATTGTAGGTGCTAAATGAATAAATAAAGGAAGGACAAAATGCCTAAATATTCATTGCTTTGTTTTTGTAAAAAGACAATACAGTACAGTGGTTAAAAACGTGGGCTTTATGGTTAGGTAGACTTGAATTCAAGTCTGGTTGTGCCAATTTCTATGTGAGTCATTTAAAGATATTACATGTATTTAATCTCTATAAGGAGAATAGCTATAGGTCCTTCCTTAGAAAGCCCTTCTGACACTTCATACTGATTCTCTGTATTTCCTCTGGACAAATGCTTTTGGGGCTTAAGAGCAACATGGCATAATATTTTCCTTAAGTTAGCCAATCAGAGATCACATTTTCAGGTTAGAATATGTCTAAAAAATAAAGACCAAACAAAAGTAATAAAAATCTGTAAGTATCAAGAGCTTTGCCACCATAAATTTTAAAATCTACCAAAGGAATTGGCATTTTGTGGTTACTTGGTCTTCTTTATATTTAAATCAGTAAAAAGATGAGATGAAATCAATGATGTTATATAACCAAGAATGTAGTGAAGCTCGGAAATATTAAAGCAATTAATCTACTTTCAGGACAAAATTAACCTGTTTCCTAAATATATGAATCTTATGTAATACAAATTTTATATAATCTGTCATATAACTGAATCCATAAGTGACCTTGAAGGTTGCTGAACTAGCATTTAATTCTGGCAGAGCTATTATCAGGAAAATCTCTCAGATCATAAAACTGGTTTTACAAGTTTATAAACTCTATGCCTACCAAGTACAAGGATAAGGGTGGTAGAAAAAATAGATTCTGAACAATGCATAATTCTTTATTTTTCCTTTTCTAATAGTCTAAAGACATTCATTGAGCACACAACAAAAATCATTTTCACATTTCCTGGTGATCGAGTTCTGTTCAGTGTAGCCAGTGTGAGATATCCATCTACCCCAGTCACATAATTTCTTAATATGAATCACCCTTCCTGGTATGTCTATAAAGTTAACATTTCCCACTATTTCCCCCCCAAAAGATACATGGTTAAATTTTAAAACAGGTATAGAAAAGTAGATTTTCTTTTGAAAAATCAGCATTTACTTTTGTACACCGATGTTCTGATATTTCAGCTGGTCTCATCCTCACGTCACATTCTACTACCTTTCATATTTCACATGGATACCAGAGCTTTCGTCCTGAACCACAGATCTGATGCCCCTGTTCTGATGCTCAGACACCTCCCTAGTTCACTCCCTTCCTGGCTAAGGTCTGGCCTTACTTATCAATGATGTCTCATAATGTCTAGTCTTAACACCTCGCATCTTCCTCATCCCTCCCTTCCCTGATATTCTGCCTATTACCAAGAGTCTACTTTCTACCTTCCTCTTCCAAGATCAAATTTCTGCTATGGTCTTGGGTAAGTGGAAACTTCTTTCCCATCAGAGTCTTTATTCACTTGTATTGTGGGTGTTTTTATTGCTCACTCTCAGCACTCCCTTGGGTATCTTTTCATTTTACTTTGCAACCAGGAAATCCAGGACTATTGCTTCCTCAGACTAGGGTGGCTATAGCACTTAACAACCCCATTCTTCAATTCCTCTTCAAAAGCACCACCAACATAAAGATGAACGATGGTAACGTATGTCATTGATGGCGTGGGGTTGGGTATATAGGAGAAATTATGATGCAACAAACAAAGCTTGAAACTGAATATAAACATGATAAATTCAATATTTCACACAGGGAAAAATGATCAAGAGCTTTCCACGGTGTACCCTATTGCCAGCTTTGCTCTTCAGCTGAGAGTCGCTGACTTCCTGCCTCTGAGAGTCAAACTGTCACAGTCCACCTCGTCATTCATCTTTAGGAAATCTCAAACTTCTTACACAGATGTTGGTCTTGACCTGGAATATGCCTCTTTCCTCCTACCATGATAGTTTACTGAACACATTAATTCTCTAGCTGCGTCCTTCTGCAGTCTGAACTTTGTGCTCTAAAACTATCGCAGAGCTATCCTTGCCCAGAACATCCTAAGTATAACAGGGAAGTTCAGGAGGGCTCTGACACTCTGTTCCAGGTCCCCCTTGAGTTCTTTATTACAGTGGATGAGCCCTTTCATTCTTCCCATAGCATTCTAGTTTCCTGTGGGTCATTCTGGAAAGAATATGCACACATACACACACAGACACATACACACACAGAGCCATGCACACTGCACACATACAAGCATATACCTTATAACCTTATATACACCTAGACATGCACATTACACATGTATACTTAGACACGCAGATTACACACATGCCAATGCACACATCACTCACATTCATTCTTTTAGCAAATTCTTACTGAACCAGGTATGATGGGGTCTTCCCATGTGTGTTAGTGGTAAAGAACTCATCTGCCAATGCAGGAGACATAAGAGATGCAGGTTTGATCCCTGGGTCATGAAGATCCCCTGGAGAAGGGAATGGCAACCCATTCCAGTATTCTTGCCTGGAGAATCCAATGGACAGAGTATCTTGGTGGGCTACAATCCATGTGGTCACAAAGAATCAGACATGACTGAAGCAACTGAGAACACATGCAGATATGACGAATACGGTAACAAGCAAAAAGTGCTCATTTTCCTAATGGAGCTTAGGGTCAAGTGAGGTAGACAGCAGATTATCAAGAAATAAAATCTCTGATGACTCTTTGTGAACATTACAATAAAGGCCTACAGCTCAGAAAATGTTCAATAGGGGCACTTGCCAGGGCGAGCATGAAAAAACTGTAGAACTGATTCTGCAAGGGTGAGAAGAGCTGAATAGTGAAAGGGGGAGGAAAGGGGTGTTTCAGGAAGAAGGAACAGCCCATGCAAAGACCTAGTGACATGAGGACGCATTTCTTAAGCTCTGAGAATTGGTTCTGAAGGAAAGATCACAAGACAAACCAAGACTCCATTCCCTACAATAAAAAGGTAATACAAAATATATATACCAAGGATGATTAGATAAGAAAATCACATTCACATATAAAATCCTGTCTATTTTTTATCTTGAATTTACTAGACTTGAAAAACTGCCATTTTTGTTCCATTTGAAAAACTCTCATTCAATGTTTAAGTAACTCTGGCCTGCAAGGGCCAGAGTTATCACTCTGCTGTTTTTTTTGATCACATGAACTTTATTGCTTTTGGCTTTCTGGCAGACACATAACAGATTGATGGCATGCTTTAGCTTTAACCTTCTCAAATTCTGAAAAAGAGCACTTCCTAAAATATATGTGTTGATAGCCGATGAACTGAAATGTCACTTCCAGACTCACTTCAATGAACAACCTTTAGAAACAAGTAAATGAACAAGTGAAATTGCTCTGTGTTTTACGGCTTCCAAAGGTTCTCTCTTTTATCCAATATGATTTCTGCATGGGTCCATCAGAAAAAGTGTTAGACATTCACAATATTTTTTTCCTCTTAACAAACAAGTTGCTGGTGTTATATTATTTTTAAACTATAAATGTAGTAATTCTTCTAAAAAAAGATTGTAAAAATGATGAATGCTCAAGATAAATAATTTTAATAAAAGAGATTTCGTGGGTTTGAAAGGAGTTGGCCAAAAAGTTTGTTTGGTTTTTCTACACTATTGTATGGAAAAATCCAAATGAAATTTTGGGCTAACACAATAGAACTTTGATTTGGGAGACACTGAGGTTTCATAGCCCTAGAACTTGCTAATCAATTAGATGTGAATATGGGGGAAGAGAGAAGAGCTGTTTTTTTTCTTTTCTTTTATAATTTTCCCAAACCGAAATCTAGCATCTGGTTAAAAGAATCAGACTTGGTTCCTGGTTGTCTTGATTCCTGGTTATGTACTTGATTCATAAATCTAAGAATGATTGTAAATGTCAATCAGTCACTTGGTCCAGCTCTCCCCACCCACCCCAGAGTCCCCTTTACCCACTTGACCTTGTGGGGTTGCACCAGGCTGAAGGAAACCCCCTGCTCCCTACATGCCATCTTGGCAACTGTCCAGAGTCCCTTCCTCTGACCTTGACCTCCAGCTTCATATTACTTATCTAGACCCTTGATCCTTATACATACTTCATCTTCTAAATACACAGTCTTCACTTCCTGCCTGGACCATCTCCCTTTCTGCTCTTCTTCAGAGTCTACAAGTCTCTAAATCTACTTTCCTTCCTACTTTATTGGATCTTTTGTCTCAAAAATTGTTCATTCCAGGGAGATGATTTCAGTTCACCTACTCTGACCTGGCATCTTGTCCATTTCCTTGGTTTCTGAAGACATCCCAGAACTTGATGGTAGCTTCATCCTCTAAAGGTGTTGTTTTTTTCTCTCTAAGGCACATTCTCTCTGGCTTGTACCCTCTTTTGTTTACTTGGGTCTCTCAGAACTCATAGGCTCAACCCACTTTCCTATCTGGCACACTTGGCTGGCCCATTGATAAGCAGTCTGGCACCTGCTCCACTTCTCAGAAGAGCTGCACTAAATGAAACCAGAACACACACCTATTAATTTTTTTCTGCCATTAAGCCTGACAAGAGTATACAGGTATCTGGTAACACACTATATTGACAAGTACTACGTGATGCCTTGTACAAGTTTAAAAGACTACTCTTACCAAGTGCCTTCCTTATCAGCTTTGAAGAGCAGGTTCCCGCAGGTGTCCAGGGTCCCCTTGTTGTCAGAATGGACAGGTCAGGCTGAGGTGTTCTAGTGATTTCCAGGAGCCCAGCCCAAGTGGAGTTGTTACACCAGCTGCTGTCTGAGCCACGGAGATGGGAGATAACAGAGGCAGTGTCAGAGGCAGGTGCTGCAGATCAAAATTCAGTTAGACTGTCCTGCTGAGACATCCCATAAAGGAGGTTAGGGTGAAATAAGGGGCAATTGAAGGGCTTCCCAGGTAGCTTAGCGGTCAAGAATCTGCCTGCAATGATGGAAACACGGGAGATGTGGGTTCAATCCCTGGGTTGGAAATATCTCCTGGAGGAGGGAATGTCAATTCACTCCTATATTCTTGCCTGGAGAATCCCATGGACAGAGGAATTTGGTGAGCTACAGTCAACAGAGTTGCAAAGAGTCGGACATGACTGAAGTGACTGAACATGCACACATGCCTGCATGCAAGGAGCAAAGGAAGAAAAATAAAGCAAATCACAAGCAAGCAAGAAGGCTCATAGCTGAGGCTGGGAAACCAAATCCTGAGACAAATTCTCTGAGTTACAGAAATAAATGTTTAGAATTTCTGAGACTGAGGCATTTCTGGGGAATTTGTGATAGGAAGGGAACAGTACAAGAATCCAACAGACCCTCCCCAAGTCCCATCTACATAATAGGAAACTGTGAGGTTTTCATAGTGACTTAAGTGCCAGAGTGGAGATGACCACATTGCCTCTCCCATCCCCAACTGGACCCATAGGGTCCATCCCCTATGGACTGCCCTAGGACTGTGCAGCAATCCCCTTTGGTTTTAGTTAGTTCATTTGTTTTTAAGATTGTTTTTGATGTGGGCCATTTTTAAAGTCTTTTATTGAATTTGTTACAGTATTGCATCTGTTTTACGTTTTGGTTTTTTGGCTGCAAGGCATGTAAAATCTTAGCTTCCCGAACAAGAATTGAAACCTCACCCCCTGTACTAGAAGGCAGAGTCTTAACCACTGGACCTCCAGGGAAGTCCCTCTCCTTCTGTTTTATTGTTTTTCCTTAATATCCCCAACTTCCAGCCTAATCACTTCGATTTTAACCATTTTTTAAACTGTAAATTCTTCCAACTCACCTTCCACACACATACATACTTCCTTAGTACTTAAAGTTGCATGTATGCTTTAGTGTGTAAAATATTGCATTTTGCTACTAATTTTATTATTTTATACCTTTTCATTGACAATATGGTTTTTCATCTTATTCATGCTACTGTATTATTTCTGATTGCTTTATAGTATTACAGAACATTCATGAATCACATTTAAAAGTTCAAGTCCCTTCTTGATGTTGATGCTCTAATTCTTTTCTGTCACTGATGACACAAGTCAATGTCATGGATTTTTTTTTTTTCAGAGGGGGAAATAATACTTATTTTATTATTAATATTCTTTTTTTTTTTTTGCCATACATTGACATGAATCCACCATGGGTGTACATGTTTTCCCCTTCCAGAATCCCCCTTTCACCTCCCTCCCCATCCCGTCCCTCCGAGTCATCCCGGTGCACCAGCCCCGAGTACCCTGTATCATGCATTGAACCTGGACTGGCGATTCGTTTCACATATGACAAGTTACATGCTTCCATGCCATTCTCCCATATCATCCCACCCTCGCCCTCTCCCATAGAGTCTATAATACTGTTCTATTTATCTGTGTCTCTTTTGATGTCTTGCATACAGGGTTATCTTTACCAATTGACTAAATACCATATATATGTGTTAGTATACTGTAATGGTGTTTTTCTTTCTGGCTTACTTCAGTCTGTATAATAGGCTCCAGTTTCATCCACCTCAATATGAGAGGGTATTAATATTCTTTTAAATTTTTGGCCATATCACATGAAATGTGGGGTCTTAGTTCTCTGACCAGGGATCAAACCTGTGCCCTCTGCATTAAAAGGCAAAGTCTTAACCACTGGGCTGCCACTGAAGACCTAAATTATGGAATTGCTGAAGAACATTTTAATATGAAGAAGACATATTTTTAACCAAGTTAGGAATAAAGAATAATGTAAATAATCTAGTCATTTTGAATCTATTGCAATGGATTTTACAAGTAGAATTGAGCTATTCTGACAATGTATTGTCTCTTTCATAGTAAACACTCACTTCTTTTTGTCACTCACTGAGTTTTTTGTAATCATATTAACTTATATTTCGCTGTGCTAGGTCTTTGTTGCTATGCAGGCTTTTCTCTAGTTGTGGTGAGCAGGTGCTTTGGTTTCTCATCTCAGTGGCTTCTCTTGTTGTGGAACATGGGCTCTGGTGCATGTGGGCTTCAGTAGCTGCAGCTCCCAGGCTCTAGAGCACAGGCTCAGTAGTTGTGGCACACAGGCTTAGTTGCTTTGCAGCATATGGGATCTTCCTGGACCAGGAATTGAATCCATGTCTCCTGCATTGGCAGGCAGATTCTTTGCCAATGAGCCACCAGGGAAGCTCTCATTGAGTGTTAAAGTGGCTTGATTTACATACATAAGATCCTAAATCAAGATTCAAAATTCATCTCACTTTTATCCATGAGACATTATAATGTGATCAATAATGCTCTAGTGACTCAAGAATACGAATGATTTTTTCTTGTTAAAATATATGTTAAACTTGTTAAAATATATGTTAACTAAATTTTAGGAATTGGGAACATAAGTGGTTTTGTTTTGAGCCTTAGAGGATACCTAATTCATATAGGTTAATATGGTTAATTTGGTTAATATGGTTCATTTGGTTAATAATAAATCATTTTGGATAAAGGAAGTTATTTACTTCTAGAGGACTCATTAAAGTCTAAGAGCCTCAAGTCTTCAATTTAGGTGTTGCAAGGAACCTAGACTTCAGTGTAATTGGTGATCTCTCAGTACCTCTCAATTTTAGAAATGGAATATCCTCATCAGTGATAGAACATAAATGATAAAGCAAACAAAAGATGCTCAAACTCACACATTGTGTATGCTGGGAACACAATGGGAATGGAGATTATGATGTTGCATGGCAGAAAATCTCATGCTTCATCTTACAGAGGTAGCTACGCCTCACTCTTAACCCACTGTCACCAAGCTTGGCAAATCTTTTTTTTTAAGTTAACAATCTAGATTTTTATGAATATTGTCTTTATTTTTAAATGCAGGCAGAGAATTTATTGTAAAGAACAACAAAACAGAATATGAAATGGAGTCAGTCTCTAGGATACCAGTTGTCAGGCTCTGGAGTGATTTACACCTAAGAATGTTTCCTTCCTTGGTGATTGGAGATGCTGGACCATGGTGAAGATGGATCTGTTCCTGTGAGGACCCCAGCACTGGCCAGCATCTACAGTCCCTGTAGATGACACCAGGTGATCTCAGCTACTTCTGCATCCTGAGGATATTCCATTTTCTATAAAAAAGTTAACAAATGAATTTTTTCTTCTAAAACATATTTTATAATATATTGGCTTACAAAAACATAAAGTCTGCTTATTTTGCTGACTTTATTCTGCCAACTTTATCTTGCCAATTCCCCAATTTATGTCAGGAAAATGCAGCTCTATGAAAATTAACATATCTAAATTCAGACCCTTGATTCCTCTGAATCCTGTTTCAACCCCTACTCCCAGATGTTAAAATCATCAACAGTGTTGCTCAAGCAGAAATTTTTGTGATATATTTGGCTTATTCTCTTCCCAAAATTATTCATTCCATCAGTTAATTCTGTCCCAGTATCAGTTTCTATTACTGTGTAACAAAAAACCCTCAAATTTTAGCAGCCTATAATAATTAACATTTATTAGCTCACTGTTCTGTGGGTCAGAATTTGGTCTAGCTACAACTATGTGGTTCTTCTCTTGGTCTCACTTAATTCACTCAAGTAGCATCATTAACTGGTGAGTTGGCTGGTGGCTGGTGGGTCTGGAGGCCTTAGTTGGTACTACTTACAGCTGCTACACATGATCTAATCCTCTGTTAAGCCGGCCTAGGTTTCTTCGCATTGTGTTCTAAGGGCAGAAAGAGAAGACAAACCCCATTTTGCAGACACCTTTCAAGTCTTTGCTTGCATCACATTTGCTAACATCCTACTGGTCAAAACATATCAGTTAACCAAGTCCAGAGTCAGTGTGAGAAAGGACCATACAAGAGTGTAGAGAGAGATGAGACACGTTTCAATGGAGACTACTGCTGTGACAATTTTTCCCAAATTCTAAAACAGATCCCAAATCCTTCTGCGTCTTCCCCCGACCCCCGGCTCACTTAGGATCCAAGACACTCTCATGTCTCACTTTGCAGTTAAGACAGAGGGGCTTCCCTGGTGGTCCAGTGACTAAGACTCTGAGCTCCCAATGCAGGGTGCCTGCATTGGGAGGCACCAGATCTTGCATGCTACAACTAAGAAAAAGTTATGATAGACTCTTAATTTGTCTCTCTAGTTTTCCTTTTGTATCCCCATAAAGTATTCTAAGAACAATAAGTAGATTATTTAAAATGTAATATTTTTCTACTTACTCTTTAGCTCCTTTATCCACTAGTCTACATATGTATGAAGACAGGGGTGTGACTTTTTTTTTTCTCATTATTCTTCCTCTCATGTTTAATATTAATACACAGGAGAAACTCAAGAAATCTCTCTACACTGATCAGTCAAAATCGTTCTTCAGGATCTGTGTTCAAGAATGTCACTCTACACCTAAGCTCCAGTGTATATTCTAGTCATTTATTTCTGATGTCATATGTTTGGCAAATGCAGAACCAGATTTTTCTAAAATATGGTATGATCCTTGATTCTAATTTCCACTTTCCCAATTTTCAGAAGCAGAGATTCTGATATATGTAACAACCTAAATTAATCTCAAAAACAATATACCAAGAAAAAAATAATGACAAAATCTATACACAGAATGATTCTATTTCCATGGGAGAAGGAGTGAGTTGGAAAGGGGAAAGAGGACTATTGTGTGGTGATGAACATGTTCTGTATCTTGGTTGTAAAACCGGTTAACAAGTGCATACATTTGTCAAAATTCATCAATAAATACACTTAAAATGTATGATTCTCATAGTTATATAAATTATAATTCAATAAATTTGATTTTACTACTCCTCAACAAAAAATTACCAGGTAATGTTAAACTCAAACACATATTTAGAAATTTTATACACAATATTGAGATGTAAAACTTTAAAAGCATTTGATATTGAACTTTGGCTTTTTTTCTTCAGGCAAATTTAATTATATTCTCAGCCAACTGATACACTTTGCTTTTATCTAGAAGTACAAAGTAAAAGAAGAAAAGAGTAGTTACACAATTATTGGCACTGCTATCATGAAGTGATAAAATGATTGACTAGAATTCACTTAGATTGTTTGTTGCTTAGGAAGCATATAGTTTGCCATGAAGACTGGCTTATGTTTTGACTGCAGCATAGACATAAACTTGGATGAGATCCTGAGTCAGGAAGAAAATGAGATTACAGGAAAATGTGACCCAAGGGAATCCATTTTATTCTAAAATGAATCCATTTCAAATATTCTTTAAAAACAATAAGCAAATAATTCTCATTTCATTAATGAAACCAAATGGGCTCAAATGCATATATGCTAAATATTAAAGGTCTTAATTTTGTAATAATTCAGTACTTTTAAAAAGATAAATGCACATGAAGAAGAGTATCTATACAAATTATTATTTGTACTGAGTCTAACTGACACCTAAAAGTTTAATTCAAACAACTACGTTTTTAAAATCCTAATTTTTAAAAATGGGCAAAGAATTTGAATGACATTTCTCCAAAAATATACAAATGACCAAAAACTCAAAAAGATGTTCAATATTATTAGTTATCTGGGAAGTGAAAAACAGAACCACAATAAGAAGTACACTAGAAGGCTGATATAAAAAAAAGACAGGCAATAACAAGTGTTGGAATAGATGTGGAGAAATTGGAAGCTGGTTGGGTCATAAAATAGTATAGCCATTTTGGAAAAGAGTCTGACAGTTTCTCCAAATGCTACACACAGAATTACTATATGACTTAGCGATTTTATACCTAGGCATACGCCCAAGAGAAATGAAAACATATCTATACAAAAGCTTGTATATCAATGTTTATAGCAGTATTACCCATATAGCTAAAAATGAAAACATAAATTGATTAATGAATAAATAAAATCTTATATATTCATGCTGGAGAAGGTAATGGCAACCCACTCCAGTATTCTTGCCTGGGAAATCTCATGAGCAGAGAAGCCTGGAGGGCTACAGTCCATGGGGGTCCCAAGAGTTAGACACAACTTAATGGCTAAACCACCACCACCCGCAATATCCATACAGAGGAATATTATTCAACAATTAAAAGGAATGAAATACTGATACATGCAACGATGTAGATGGACCTTGAACACATTAAGCTGAGTGAAAGAAAACTAGACACAGAAGGCCTTCTAGCATATGATTCCATTTATATGAAGTTTCCAGAAAAGATAAACCTACAGAGACAGAAAGTAGATTAGTCTCTGCCAGAGGCTAGGTGGTAGTAGAGGTGGGGCATGGAGAATGACTGCTGATGGAAACAGGGATTTTGAGGGGGAGTAGTGGTGAAAAATTCTAACATGAGACAGTGGTTATGATTGTACTGCTCTGTTACACTAAAAAAAAAACTAAATTTGTACATTTTTATTGGAGTATGATTGCTTTACAATATTGTGTTAGTTTCTACCGTACAACAATGCAACAATGTGAATCAGCTATATGTATACACATTATCCCCTTCCTCCTGAGCCTCCCTCCCATCGCCCCATTCCATCCAACTAGGTCATCACAGAGCACTGAGCTGAGCTCCCTGTGCTATACACTGGCTTCCCACTAGCTGAATTTGCACTTTAAATGGAAGAATTTTATGATATGTGAATTATATCTAAGTAAAGCTGTTAAAAATTAATTCCTAGATAATGAGATAAAACCAGGTGTATTAGTATTCACATGCTGATTTTTTGATCCTGATTTTTTTCTAATAAAGAGGCAGAATGATTTTGGACACAGCTATTCCAAAACTCCTCTAATATTTGTTGTTTATCATTTCCATTAAAGGAGGAAAATCTTAAAAGACTGAGTGTTGTGAAATCTAAAACAAGAGGAGTCATCGTAAAATCTCCTCTGATTATGATGATTACAAAATCATAGAATTTTAAACCTTAAATTTATCCTTAAGAGGATTTTGTCAAAATGATATGCTCCTGAAGATATTTTAATTAGTTACACACAGAAAAAGACACACACTTCTTAGTGCATTTTGACAATGCAAGCACTAGGCTACCTCCAGTCAACCATTCTGAATCCTGACAGGTGTAGAAACAGTCTTTTTCTACATTTGTGAAAATTCACCTTGACTGTCAAATAACTATCAATTATTGATTTTACCTGCCTGAAACTTGAAATTATTTGAGTTTGCAAACTGAGTCTATCTGATTCCTTTATTAGTCAGATAGAGAAGATTAGCCAGTGTGTTTGAGACTTATCTAAAATGACATAGCTAAAAACAAAACTCCAGTCTCTGGATTTCATTTTCCTTTGTCTTTCCCCTAAATTTTGTCATCATAATTTGTAATTTCAGAGCTATAATGTGTTCCTAATAATACTCTGTTTTAGAGTGCTCTGCCTTTTATAATTTTGGGGGATAGTGGTTCAACATTGATGGTGATCCATGCAACAAAGCCACATTTTCACTGACACCAGAAATTGTTGAAGCAGCAAGTACCATCTTTCCACTCAAGAAAAACAGCTATCACATCCAAACAATTCTCTCATCAGAAAATGCTTTCCCCAAGAGGTGTGAGAATCTTATTTCTCAGCTCCCATATTCTCTCATGTATTTTATCTTATTCATAGGAGTTTAAAACAAACAAACAAAAATCCTCTCAGAAATAACAATCTACTTCTCTATTTCAGTCTATCACATTATTTAGCGCGTTCTATACTGAATAAGGCGGCTTTTCTGGTGGCTCAGACAGTAAAGAATCTGCCTGCAATGCAGAAGACCTGAGTTCTATTCCTGGGTCAGGAAGATCCCTTGGAGAAAGGAATGGCAACCCAATCCATTATTCTTGCCTGGAGAATTCCACGGACAGAGGAGCCTGGCAGACCACAGTCCATGGAGTTGCAAAGAGTCAGATACAAATGAACAACTAACACTTTCACTTTCATACTGAGTAAGTAGATTGAACAACCTTGCTAACAGTTGACTATATGATTGAAGCAATTAAAAGCTGTATGCCATAGAAAAGGTCTCCCACCCTGAAGGGACAATGAGATACCCAGGTCCTTAAAGCTGTGTTGGATCCCCACAGTTCTCTAATTAAACAATCATTCTCCATGTGGACCCTGGAGTAGGAAATAGCAACCCACTCCAGTATTCTTGCTTAGAAAATTCTATGGACAGGGGAGCCTGGCAGGCTACAGTCCATGGGGTCACAAAGAGTTGGATATGGCTAAGCACACATCCATCCTCCATGTGGACAAGCTATCCTTCTGTTGGCATGAGTTTTGTCATCCCCCTTGACACATGTGTCCTACAACAAATGCTCCCTGAAGAAGCAAGACTGACTTTACTCCTTACAATTTAAAGAACCCACCCAACTGAGGGTTACATGTGTAGAATACCATGTAAATTATCAGTGGAATATTAATTAAATACTGAATTTGGAGTATGAATATAGAGATATTTGAGTGCAAAACTGAATACAAGTTGATATAAATAAAAAATTAATGAACTAACTTTGGTTCAAAATTTTTCTTACTGGAAGGAAGACAAACAATAATTTATCAAATATCATTTACATGCCAAGTGAAGTGAAGTGAAGCGAAAGTCACTCAGTTGTGTCCAACTCTTTGCAACCCCCTGGACTGTAGCCTGCCAGGCTCCTCTGTCCATGGAATTCTCCTGGCCAGAACACTGGAGTGGGTAGCCTTTCCCTTACCCAGGGGATCTTCCCAACCCAGGGATCGAATCCAGGTCTCCCACATTGCAGGCTGATTCTTTACCCTCTGGGCCAGCAAGGAAGCCCACTTACATGCCAAGTAGCCTTCAAATAATGTTCTAGCTAATCTTCACATGAAATATATGAGCTAAATGCTATTCATTGTGCACTACAAATGAAGAAATAGAGGCTCTAGAAGTTTTAATAATTGCTAAAGATCATATAACTAGTGAGATATATAATCACTTTGTAAAATAAGTTTGACGGATTTTATCATATTTAATGTCAAATTATACATCTAGATTTCCTCAAACTTAGCAAAATATACAGAAGTTTTGGAGTTGAGGCAATTCCACAGTGACTTATTGACATTATAAGAAATTATTCAAATTATTGGAGAGTTTAAAAGATTGTAAAGGGAAAGGAAATTGGGAAAGTGTGTTGTTGTTGTTTTTGTTGTTTTTTTCCGTTGAAATAAAGTAGCTTTCCTGTCCTCAGAGCTGGGGTTCAAAAGTAAATGAATTGTCTATCTGCTTCTCAGAGAAGGATGAAAACCTTCCAAAATTTAAAACAAAAGATTAGAAAATCTGTTTTTATAATATGCTGGATTCCATATTTTTGTTCCTGTCATTTTGATGTATTAATATTTTGACTCCACTACTTTTGCATTTATCAAAAAAATACAAAAATTTAATCAAAATCATATCAAAATTGAGATATTTTATTTCATTAAAAATTTACACTTAATTAATATTATCTCCCTTAAACATATTTCCACTGTAGAAAGAAATCATTCTAATTTCTGTACTATAAAATGTTCATTGAAAGTATTTTCAGTGGTTCCAATTCCTTAGTGAATTACTATTATAGAAAAAAATGTTAATTTAATGATCAAAGTTTACTAGATCTCTCTTATGACAATGTGCATTTTGTTTTGTGTGTAGCTATTAACTCAACTACATGCAATTATTTAAGATTTGAAGCATTTAAACATTCACAAAACTTTTAATTATTTATCACTATTTTATCAAATTAAAATCTTACCATGTAAATTTTACCTGTTATCAGTATTATTGTGTGCTGATTATTTCTATCAAATGTAATTTTTTGTATTATGTTATGGTTGTTTTTAAGATTTCTGAGCTAAATAAGTAATTGTTCAATCATATATTTTTACTTATAAATAATTTAACACTGTCAGTATGGGTTTGTTGATTAGTAATATTTAGTAGGAAATGGATATAAGTTTTAGATACAATTATCATCACATTTTCAAAATAGGCATTTCAGATTTTTTAAAAATAGATATCAGGGGACTTCCTAGGCGGTCCAGTGGTTAAGACTCCATGTTTCCACTGAAGGGGACACAGGTTCATCCCTGGTCAAGTAACTAAGATCCCACAAGTCACAAGGACAAAAAAAAAAAAATAGTTATCAGTTGGCTTAATAAAATGAAAAAGATAAATTCTCCTGAACTCATTTCAAGAAATACCATACTTTGGGCATTTTCCATGGAACAGTTCAATAATCCTATTCTATCCAATCTTCTTTTGAAGCCATCCCTTTTATTCTTAATTTTATATAATACATTTTTCAATTATAAGCTATGGGTTTTACTTCTATATAATATCTAACTCTTTGATAAAATCATCCATTCACTCATTTTTGTGTCTTTTTGTCTATTTTCTGTAGCATATTAATCACAATTACTTAAAAGTTCTGTCTGCTCAGTTTACTTTTTTATCATCTATGGAACTTTTTAGAACTAACACCCAAAAAAGATATCCTTTTCATTATAGGGGACTGGAATGCAAAAGTAAGAAGTCAGAAAACACCTGGCGTAACAGGCAAATTTGGCCTTGGAGTACAGAATGAAGCAGGCCAAAGGCTAATAGAGTTTTGCCATGAGAACGCACTGGTCATAGCAAACACCCTATTCCAACAACACAAGAGAAGACTCTACACGTGGACATCAGCAGATGGTCAACACCAAAATCAGATTGATTATATTCTTTGCAGCCAAAGATGGAGAAGCTCTATACAGTCAGCAAAAACAAGACCGAGAGCAGACTGTGGCTCAGATCATGAACTCCTTATTGCCAAATTCAGACTTAAATTGAAGAAAGTAGGGAAAACCACTAGTCCATTCAGATATGACCTAGATCAAATCCCTTATGAGTATACAGCAGAAGTGACAAATAGATTTACGGGACTAGATCTGATAGACAGAATGCCTGATGAACTATGGACAGAGGTTCGTGACATTGTACAGGAGACAGGGATTAAGACCATCCGCATGGGAAAGAAATGCAAAAAATGCAAAAAAGCAAAATGGCTGTCTGAGGAAGCCTTACAGATAGCTGGGAAGAGAAGAGAAGCGAAAAGCAAAGGAGAAAGGGAAAGATATTCCCATCTGAATGCAGAGTTCCAAACAATAGCAAGGGGAGATAAGAAAGCCTTCCTCAGCGATCAATGTAAAGAAATAGAGGAAAACAATAGAATGGGAAAGATCAGAGATCTCTTCAAGAAAATTAGAGATACCAAGGGAACATTTCATGCAAAGATGGGCTCAATAAAGGTCAGAAATGGTAGGGACCTAACAGAAGTAGAAGATATTAAGAAGAGGTGGCAAGAACACACAGAAGAATTGTACAAAAAAGTTCTTCATGACCCAGACAATCACAATGGTGTGATCACTCACCTAGAGCCAGACATACTGGAATGTGAAGTCAAGTGGGCCTTAGGAAGCATCACTATGAACAAAGCTAGTGGAGGTGATGGAATTCCAGTTGAGCTACTTCAAATCCTGAAAGATGACACTGTGAGAGTGCTGCACTCAATATGTCAACAAATTTGGAAAACTCAGCAGTGGCCACAGGACTGGAAAATGTCAGTTTTCATTACAATCCCCAAGAAAGGCAATGCCAAAGAATGCTCAAACTACCGCACGATTACACTCATCTCACACGCTGGTAAACTAATGCTTAAAATTCTCCAAGACAAGCTTCAGCAATATGTGAACCGTGAACTTCCAGATGTTCAAGCCGGTTTTAGAAAAGGCAGAGGAACCAGATATCAAATTGGCAACATCCGCTGGATCATCAAAAAAGCAAGAGAGGACCAGAAAAACATCTATTTCTGCTTTATAGACTATGCCAAAGCTTTTGACTGTGTGGATCACAGTAAACTGTGGAAAATTCTGAAAGAGATGGGAATGCCAGACCACCTGACCTGCCTCTTGAGAAACCTGTATGCAGGTCAGGAAGAAGCAGTTAGAACTGGACATGGAACAACAGACTGGTTCCAAATAGGCAAAGGAGTACGTCAAGGCTGTATATTGTCACCCTGCTTATTTAACTTATATGCAGAGTACATCATGAGAAACGTTGGGCTGGATGAAGCACAAGCTGGAATCAAAATTGCCGGGAGAAATAACAATAACCTCAGATATGCAGATGACACCACCCTTATGGCAGAAAGTGAAGAAGAACTAAAGAGCCTCTTGATGAAAGTGAAAGAGGAGAGTGAAAAAGTTGGCTTAAAGCTCAACATTCAGAAAACTAAGATCATGGCATCCGTTCCCAACACTTCATGGCAGATAGATGGGGAAACAGTGGAAACAGTGGCTGACTTTATTTTTGGGGGCTCCAAAATCACTGCAGATGGTGACTGCAGCCATGAAATTAAAAGACGCTTACTCCTTGGAAGGAAAGTTATGACCAACCTAGACAGCATATTAAAAAGTAGAGACATTACTTTGCCAACAAAGGTCTGTCTAGTCAAGGCTATGGTTTTTTCCAGTGGTCATGTATGGATGTGAGAGTTGGACTATAAAGAAAGCTGAGTGCCGAAGAATTGATGCTTTTGAACTGTGGTGTTGGAGAAGACTCCTGAGAGTCCCTTGGACTGCAAAGAGATCCAACCAGTCCATCCTAAAGGAAATCAGTCCTGGGTGTTCATTGAAAGGACTATGTTGAAGCTGAAACTCCAATACTTTGGCCATCTGATGCGAAGAGTTGACTCATTGGAAAAGACCCTGATGCTGGGAAGGATTGGGGGCAGGAGGAGAAGGGGACGGTGGAGGATGAGATGGCTGGATGGCATCACCGACTTGATGGACATGGGTTTGGGTGGACTCAGGGAATTAGTGATGGACAGGGAGTCCTGGCGTGCTGCTCTTCATGGGGTTTCAAAGAGTTGAACAGGACTGAGAGACTGAATTGAACTGAACTGAACTGTCCTGTGCAGTGAAGAGGAAGAGAAAAGGTTTAAGACTGTCGTGGCTGATTCCTCCTGTGTATGGTTTCAAAGCCACTGTCATACTGTCTTCCTTGGTATCTTTACAGCCTTAGAGTTTGGTTTCATAAGTAAATTATTATTATGTTTCTTATGATCTGTGAGCAAAGAAAGCATGGCTGCATTCATTTTCTTAGAAATAAATGGAAATTTTAAAATATAAAAATGATTCCTAAATTTATTGAATGTTCTTGTTGTATATTAATTTTTTATTGATGTGAGCAGGTTCTATGCATAGTGAATAAGCTTGGAAAAATTAAATATTTAGCATAATACATTTCATTCATGCACAGAGTGATACATGAAAGTTAGATTGCACAAAATATACACTGAAATGTAAAGAAAATAATTTGGAAAGATATTTAATGTTCTCCAAAGAAAATAATTTTGAAAAATTTATCATTCAGAAAGCATTCTAGTACCTCAGAATAATTAATCTACTTCACTCACACAATAAATATTCTTTGACTGCTTTATGTAGTATCTCAATTGGCACTGTAGTATGCAGAAGTCCCATTTAATGGAAAATACTGGTTGATGGGAAAAGTGATTAACATTTATTTATTAATGCATTTGAAAAATAGCATAGAAAATTCTCTAAATTAACTAAATAATTGTAAACCAGATTATCAAAGTGAAAAAAAATGGTATATTAAAAATAAGATTTATTTACAACTCCAATTTTCTCTGTTAAGGTGATAGAGAAAATAATATAAGCCAAAATAGTTTATCTATTTTATGTACCATGTACATTGATTGGTAAAAGATTGCTAGCTTAAAAAGCAAATATCATAAATAACAAAAATTGTTATCAATAACAACATCTTGTCTATACTAACATTTTTAAACTATTAAGTGTAAAAAAAAAAAGTCTTTATATTTGCTGTAAGGAAAACATACAATCCTTAGCAAATGGGAAGATAAAGCCATTTGTGTGTTTATTGTTTAAAACTTCAGCGGGGGGGAGTCCTGTCTGTGAGATGCTGGAATAGTTCCCTGGTTAGAAGAAATCTAGCAAGCAGTAGGACACTAATCAACTGGAGCCTTGTTTCAGCAACAGCAAACATGAATGAGATTTGAAATAGTGAAGAGGGTAGTGTCTCCTCAAGGTGCAATCAATATAGAGTAATTTCCTTACACTTTTATATTCTTCATGTAATACCAACATCACCTGACTTTCAGTTATTCATGACTTGATAATGCCTGTGGTTATATTGCTAGGTGATAATAAATCCCCATCACCAGCAGCAATTGTATTCAGTCTATTCCAACAGATGAATAAAACATATATGAATCAGGGTACAAATACTGACTCAAAAAAGCGTATCACACAAGATCTAGAATCAGAAGATGGGGTTCATTTCTAGTTTTGCAGTTCACAAATGATGATATCTTGGAAAATGTAGAGTCTGGGACTACTAACGATGAAATGCTGCAAACATCAGAACATGGGCCTAATTCAGCCCAGTGTGGGAGCTTATTTTCCAGTATTCTTGCCTGGAAAATTCCATGCTCGGAGGAGCCTGGCAGGCTGTAGTCCAAAGCGTCACAAAGAGTCACGGACGACTGAGAGACTAAGCACGCACTCTCAGGAACTTATTCACATGAAAATTTGAAATAGCATAGAGTTTGCTTGTCTATTAATTTTAAAAATGGACCTTTTCTAATTTATGCTAATTGTGTTTTTAACCATACTAATTATAAGCTAAATCTATTGCTGCTTGCTGTGTGTGCTTAGTCATGTCTGATTCTTTGTGAACCCGTGGGCTGTAACCCTCCAGGCTCCTCTGTCCATGGCATTTTCCAGGCAAGAATACTGGAGCAGGTTTCCATTTCCTACTTCAGGAGAACTTCCCAACGCAGGATTGAACCTGCCTCTCTTAAGTGTCCTGCGTTGGCAAGCAGATTCTTTACCAGTGTGCCACCTGGGATGCCCCAAATGTAACTATTAAATTATAATTATTAAAACATTTTTATTTTATTTTGAAGTATAGTTGATTTAAATGTTGTGTTAGTTTCAGATTTGCAGGAACACAATTCAGTTATACATATACATGTATCTATTCTTTTTCACATTCTTTTTCCATACAGGTTATTACCAAGCACTGAGTAGAGTTCCCTGTGCTATACAGTAGGTTTCTATTGATAATCTATTTTATACACAGTAAATGTGTTTATGCTAATCCCAACAACCTCATTTTTCTCTCCAAAATTATTTATCCCATCTAAATTACAATAATTCTTAAACTATTAAACTAATTTTTCTAATCATAAAAGTAATTCATGCTTATTATAAAATTTTGGAAAATACAAAAAAGGAAACATAGTCCTTTGAAAGCCCAACTTTCACAAATGAGGTTAATTTTTTAGTATATTTACTTCCTAAATGCTTCCAGTTCATTTTCTTACCATTTTAGTATAGCTTTTTACATTGGATATATTCATAATCAAGGGCTTCCCTGGTGGCTCAGACAGTAAAGGATCTGCCTCCAAAACAGGAGACCTGAGCTGGATCCCTGGGTCCAGAAAATCCCCTAGAGAAGGGGATCCTACTCCAGTATTCTTGCCTGGAGAATTCCATGAACAGAGGAGCCTGGCAGGCTACAGTCCATAGGGTTGCAGAGTCAGACATAACTGAAGTAACTTAGCAGGCATGCATATTCGTAATCAATACCACCAAAGTCTCAGCATGACAGTGATTTGATTTTGTGAAGCTGGGCCTCTGTGTTCACTGGAGGAATCAAGGGGTCTCAGGAGACCATCACTTCCACTCCTCCTTTGCTTGAGCACCTATGTTAAGGGCAGGTTCTTGGCTCAGTGAGGATATCTTGTACTGAGCAACTAGTGGGCAGGAAAAGGCAAGAAATTACCATGTGCTTGTGCTCCTGGTTCCCACACTCTGTGTTCCCCTTGCGTGGGCACTTTCTGCCACAGATGTGAAACTTCTGATCCTCCTGCCTCAGTTGCCTATTGAAAACTATCAAGTTGAGTCACAGCACCTTATTCTAACAGGGAAGTTTCAAGTTGCTCAATAAATGATGAGTCAGTAAATGTAGCTTTCAAATTCCTCCCTCATAAAATTTAAGACTGTATTTGATGGTGGTTCTGACATGTGCCCGGCCTGGTCATCATTTTCTCTACCTCTCTCCTCACCCCTGTCTCTGCTCCTATCACCAAAGAGGGCTTCCTTCCACCCCCAGCCCTGAACTGATGCTGCTCCCTACCCCAGGGTTGATGCTCTCCTTCTGGAAGCCCCCCTTTCTATGGTAAACCTATATCCAAGGACACACAATGCAAGGAGCCTCATTTATATTCACTCAACTGATTCTCTACTTAGTGAATCAAAATTTATCAATTCTAAGAACTAAAGCTTTCTTGTGGTCAGCACTCATTGACCAATATAGGGCTGACACTCTTGATTTCTAAAGGGTAGACTCACTTTATACTTTTGTGTGTGTTGTTTAATCTCCTTTCCTTAGCACTCAAGTCAAAGCGATGACAGACATGAGAGACATTTGCTTTACACAGGTTTCAAGAGATCTGAGTAATGTTTGCAGAGTACTTCATAAATTCGACTTCTTTATAATGACTTTTCCAAAGCAGAGTAAATTAGTACATGAAACATGATTCCTGTTGTCCTTCATTCATCAATAATTCACTAGTCTACTTTATTAAGAAGAATAACTTTATATTTTAGATTTATCAGAAAGCTTGGGCCATTTTAAAGAAGTTAAATACAGAGGATTTCCTTTTGCTCCAAAATATTAAGCCAGTAACTGTAACCTTCAAATTCCTACTTGAGAAAATTTCAAGTTAAATTTAAATTATGTTTATTTTACTACTTGTATATTAAAGAATACTTTCTCTGTTTTCTTTGCCAAACAGCTTTCTATCTTGGAAGAAAACATGAGACTATATCTTTATAATTGGGTCAGGCAATGACTTCTTAGATGGAACATCACAAAAAAGTGAAAAAGAAAAAAATAAATTAGACTTCATCATAATTAAAAGCCTTTGTGCTGCAATCTATCAAATAATTAGCGCTGTAAAAAAAATATAAAGAGACAAACTACACAGTAGAAGAAAATGTTTACACAGCATTATAGGAGGCATATTCAGAATGCATAAAGATCTTACACTACTCAGTAGTAAGATAAATAACTCATGTTAAAAATGAACTAAGTATTTGTAGACATTTCTCCAAAGAAAATATAAAAATGACAACAAGCACAAAGGAATGCTTAAAATCATCAGTCATTAGGGAAATGCAAATCCAAACCATAATGAGATACCACTTTTCACTCATTAAGAAGGCTAAAATAAAAGAGACAGACAAAAGCAGATGTTGGGGAGGATGTGAAGAAGTTGAAATCCTCATATATTGCTGATGAGAATATGAAATGATATATCTGCCTTAGAAAACAGCTTGGCAGTTCCTCAAAGTGTTAAACGCAGAGTTACTGTGTGATCCAGCAATTACATTCATAAATACAAATGCAAGAAAAGTTAGAAAATATGTCCATAGAAAAACTTATGTGTGAACATTATCAGCATTATTCATCAGAGCCCAGGAAAAAAACAATGGAAACAACCAAATGTCCATCAACTGATGAATGGATATATAAATATGGTATATCAGACAATGAAATAATCAGCATACTAAGGAAGTACTGATATATTCTACAACATGGATGAATTTTTGAAATCATTATGCTAAGCAAAAATGTCCAGTCAGAAAAGGACACAGAATATTCTATTAAATTTCCAGAAGAGACAAATACCTAGAAACAGAAAGTATTGGGTTGGCCAAAAAAGTTCATTCAGGTTTTTCTGCAAGATGTTATGGAAAAACTCAAACAAACTTTTTGGCCAACCCAATATATTCATAGCTACTAATTAATAGTGGGCTTCTTAGGTGGCTCAGTGATAAAGAATCCACCTGCCAATGCAGGAGACACTGGGAACGGAAGTTCAATCCCTGGGTCAGGAAGATCTCCTGGAGAAGGAAATGGCAACCCACTCCCGTATTCTTGCCTGGGATATCCCACGGACAGATGAGCCTGGTGGGTTACAGAACATAGGGTCGCAAAGAGTTAGACCCGCCTGAGCGACTCAGCACAGCACAGACCAGTGACAAAGTGGGGTGGGAAGTAGTAGATAAGAGTACCCAATGGTGACTACAGGTTTCTTTGGGAGAGTGGTAAAAGTGTTTTAAAACTGGTTCATCGTGATGTTGGCACCCTCTGTTACTGTACTTGTGAAACACTGAATAAATGGGTGAATTTTATCCTATGTGAATTATATCTCAGTAAAGCTGTTAAAAAGAGCACCCCCTACCTACAGTGGACATTGTGGCTTTGCTCTTGTCTCTCCCAGTGACAGGTTATATTTAAAACAGATGCTATCTTTCCAGCAAATCAATTCTCAAGAATTTTGTGGTTCCTAGGAATAATTTAGCATATAGTTGCTATGCAGCCCCAACACTGACAGCAATAATTTCTCTTTTGGATTTACGGTTAAATCCGTAAAAATTTAAGCAGATAAAATCAGATGAATGAAGGGAGATCAATAGTTTTACAATCACCAACAGACATGCAGTATAATTATATCCTGGATATATACTCCCTTAATGCACTTCTGATAAGAAGCTATGGATTAATAGTCCACATTAACTTAGACTGAGTTGCAGAAGAACATTTGCATTTATAATTGTGTCACTTTTGCCTGTTTTGCAGAATCCTATTCTAGACAGAATTGCCCTATAAAAAGATACATTTGTAATCAACCACCATTGAGAAGATACATGGAAGAAACTGCCTAATTTGCATAACAAGAACAATAGCAAAAAATCAAAAATATGATGAATGTTTACTGTACAAAACGTACATGAAGAAAACTTACATTTGATAGAAGATAGTCTTTTTTGTTCTATTCATTTGATTTATTTTTAGTCATGATATTCAGTGCTTTGAAATTCAAGTGATTTTTCAAAATAACTTTAAAGAAGGATATACAAGTGATACATAAGATATACAGTTCTCAATTAAATGTTGTTTTTCTTGATAGATTGTATCCATTGAATGGGCTCACTGAACTTTAGACAAGAAATGTATCAGAAGGGACAGTATGATTTAAAGGGCATACATTATTTAATAGATATTTTACAAAATATTTCTTTTCCTCTTCATAACAGCTCTAAAAAGAAGATATACGTCATCATGAAAGCAAGAAAACTAGTCCCAAAATTTGAGTCAAGTTTCCTTACTTAGGCCCTGCCCCTAGGCAATTAATTCAGGTGTGCCCGTTCCAAAGTTCACCATATCCATTTTCTACTAGCCTTTGGTACACTGCTCAGTAAATAAGAAAGTGAAGTGGAGATATTTACTCTCCACTAAAGGAGGTTTTCTGTTTTGTGAGATACTTACTATTTTTAACTCTCAATAAATACAAATATCATATCTTCATTATGAAATTACAGACAGCTTGAAAGCACAATATGATTCTACTTTGTATCTTTTAGAATATCCAGGACTGAGATAATAAGTGAGCAGACTTGACATATAAGTTGAGAAGGATTTCAAGAAATATGGGTGGAAGGGAAGAAGGAATCGGTAATAAATTAGCCAGGTGACTATGTCTCAAACAATGGGTTTTAACTAGACAGACAGTATCCTTAGGACATTGGCTTCTCTAAGTTAATTTATACATGTAATGTGATCCCAATTAAAATAACAACAGTTTTGATTTTCATTTTGTTTTGGTGAGTGGTGAGGTGCTTTAGTCAAGCCAATTCTAAAATTCATACGAAAAATAAAAGAAATTTGTTTGTAAAACTCTGAATAAAAGAGTAATGAAGAGGAATGGCTCCTACTGGAGCTGTTCCTTTCAGGTGCCCAATACATTCGTCCCATCAAAATCTCAAAACTTTAACCCTCTCCAGCATCAATTCTAAGCCCAAACTCACCTAAATATCATCAACACAAAAAGTCCCAAATCTCATCATCTAAATCAGGCAGCAATGAGACTCTGTGTATGGTCTATGCATGGGAAAACTGTCTCCCCAACTGCGGACCTATGAAACTAGAAAACAACTTTTTGGAATAAGGAAAAATCTTTTGTATTCTATTAGAAGTTAATCACTAAATGGATGTTGCCTATAAGCTTAGATTATAAATAATGGTCCATCTTTGGGAACCCTGCCTCATAAGTAATGAGCATTAAGCTAAAATACCTTTCTTTAGTTCACAGGAAACATCCTGACCAGCTATCCAGTGAATGACTGTGGGAGAAAGAAATTAACACATCTCCTCCAGAGGGTGATGGAAACCAGGAAGAGTTTGATTTCACTCTTTCCCCTTTTAGTATAAAAGAAGCCTGGTTCTTTGGGGTACAACCCACCATCTTCTCAGTTTGCTGGCTTTCCAAATAAAGTCATTATTCCTTGTTCCAACAACCCATTTCTCAATTATTGGCCTGTCAGCTCAGTAAGCAGTATGAGCTTAGACTCAGTAACAATTACCCTTCCAGGACTGAGTTGTACATGTGTAGGATGTTGCTCTTCAGTCACTGAATTGTGTCCAACTCTTTGTGACTCCATGGACTGCAGCATGACAGTCTTCCCTGTCCTTCACCATCTCCCAGAGCTTGCTCAGACTCATGTCTGTTGAGTCAGTGATGCCATCCAACCATCTCATCCTCCGTCACCCACTTCTCCTAGTGCCCCCCAATCTTTCCTGGCATCAGAGTCTCTTCCAATGAGTCAACTGTTCCAATCAGGTGGCCAAAATATTAGAGCTTCAGCTTCAACATCAGTCCTTCCAATGAATATTCAGGGTTATTTCCTCTGAGATTGACTGGTTTGATCTTCTTGCTGTCCAAGAGACACTCAAGAGTATTCTCCAGCACCACAGTTTGAAAGCATCAGTTCTTCAGAGCTCAGAATTTTGGTCCAACTCTCATATCTGTACATGACTACTGGAAAAACCATAGCTTTGACTATACAGACCTTTGTAGGCAAAGTGATGTCTCTTCTTTTTATGATAGACATTCTCATTTCCATCTAGGAATGGAAAGGAGACACCAAGCAATTCTAAGCCCAGCAGGGCAAATCCCATTAGGTTTCAAAGAAGATTTTCTGAGGCCTGATGCCCTGTCCTTTGGGCTCGTGGTGGTGGCCTTGTTGGCCCCTGGCCTATAGCCTGTCTATCTGTGTTCTATCTCCATGTCCACAGCTCCATCTTTGGAGTCATTCATCCTTTTTCCTTAAGGGCATCCCATGTTACAGCCAAGTAGTTCTGTCAGTCCACTTCTTGCTTGTAGAATCTCAGGAGTTTAATAGCCTCCCTTCATTACTTCCTGTCTCTGTTCCCATCAGTCCAAGCTGGCAGTATTTCTGCTGATGTAACATTCTCAAAATCCCTTTCATCTTAGTGTATGTCAAGGGGATCCACACCATGAGACAAAAGGATTCTCGACAGATCCTTCCTGCATAACCCCACCTCTGTTCTCAGCTTCTGCTGGGATGGTTGAGTGGATTCAGGAGTCATCTACCCAGTCTCTTCTGCAGCAGATTTTTCAGCCACATCCTTGACCCTCTTTCCCCACACACTTGCCCCATAATGACTTTCCTTGTTTTTTTCATCCTTTGTAAGCTGGATTGGCTTGGAACCTTCCAAATAATAAATTCTGGTTCCTTTTTATCTAGTAGTCCCTTTTTCAATTTATCTTTTTCCTCAGGGGCAAGAAGTTTTGCTTGGAAATCTCCTCAATTCCATATGCAAGTTTATTGCCTGTATGTTCTGTTTTCCACCAGAGTGAAAGAACACATTTCAGCCAAGTTTTCTGCCCCTTTATAACAAAAAATTACCTTTTCTCTAATTTCCAATATGTTCCTCATTTTCTTTTAAGCTTTCCCCAAAGATCATTGTGCACACAGTGGTAAAGAATCCTGCCAGTGCAGGAGATGCAAGAGATGGGGGTTCAATCCCTGGGTTGGGAAGATCCTCTGGAGGAGGAAATGGCAACCCACCCCAGTATTCTTGCCTGAAGAGTCCCATGGACAGAGGAGCCTGGCAGGCTACAGTCCATGGGGTCAGACATACCGGAGCAAGCATGCACAGAGAGACCTTGATAATTAATATTTCTCTCAAGATTCTGTTCATAAACAGCAGGATGTCACTGATTAGGCACTCTTTACAATACTTTTTACTCCTCTCTGAGCTCACACCAGAATCACCTTTAACATCCTATTTCTACCTTATCATCAAGACAATCTGAGATGTTCTATCATCACCCTCTAAATTCTTCTAGCCTTTACTCATTACCCAAGTTCAAAGCGACATCCACATCTATTCCTACTGCACTCTGATTCCCAGTACCAGAATCTGTATTAGTTTCCTAGGGCTGCCAAAACAAATTTTCACAAACCTGGTGGCTTAAAACAACAGAATATTTTCTCTCTACAGTTTTGAAAACCTGATGTCCAAAGACCAAGGTTTGGGCATGGTTAGTTCCTTCTGGAAGCTCTGAGGGACTATCTGTTCCATTTGTTGTTGTTATTTAGTTACTAAGTTGGGTCTGATCTTTGTGACCCCATGGACTATAGCCTGTCAGGTTCCCCTGTCTTCTAGTATCTCCCAGAGCTTGCTCAAATTCATGTCCATTGAGTCGGTGATGCTTATCTAACCATCTCAGATGCAGTCTAACCTGCTGCCCGCTTCTCCTTTTGCCTTCAATCTTTCCCAGCAACAGGGCCTTTTCCAGTGAGTCAACTCTTCACATCAGGTGGCCACAGTATTTGAGCTTCAGCATCAGCAACAGTCCTTCCAATGAATATTCAGGACTGATTTCCTTTAGGATTGACTGGCTTGATCTCCTCTCTCCTAGTTTCTGACGGTTACTGGCAGTCCTTGACATTTGCTAGGTTGATCACTCCGATCTCTGACTCCATTCCTTTGTGCCTCTGTGTGTGTTCTTTTCTGTTTCTTATAAGGACAACCTCTTTTGATTTAGAGCCCACACTAATTTAATAGAATCTCATCATAATCCTTACCATCATTACATTTGTGAATGCCCTATTGCCAAGTAAGATTACATTCTGAGGTTTTGGAAAGACATGAATTTTGAGGGGACACTATTCAGCACACTAAAGTTAGTTGTACTTCAAGAAAAAGTATTATAAGTGTTCAGAACTTGCCCATAAAAGATGGATAAGATAGTATATTAGGGCATTTTTCTTCTGTTGAAATGTTCTTGTCTAGCCTGTTTGGCCTATTTTAAAGTCCTGTTACCCACATGGTGTTTTAAACTGATCCTCCTTTTCTGTCAAGTAAATTAGACTTTCTGTCTCATTATGCTCCTGGTATTGAATTTTCTTTTTGATCTGACTGACTTCTGAAGTGATAAATTCACAATTTGTTTTGGTACTTTGAGCAGATAGATGCTGTTTAAATACATCAGGGCTTAAGGCCCCCTAAGGGGTTTCCATGATTTTCCAAGGAATCTTAGCAGTAAGTTTCATTCATATTTTCACACCATATTAACTATTATTTTGCAGACTCTGGTTTATTCTACCAATTTGTTGCATTTCCATTGATAGGTAAACTGTTTTTCCTCTTGTTGTTCAGTCGCATCCAACTCTTTGTGACTCCATTGACTGCAGAATGACCGGCTTCCCTGTCCTTCACCATCTCCTGGAGTTTGCTCAAACTCATGTCCATTGAGTCAGTGATACCATCCAACCGTCTGGTCCTCTGGCATCCCCTTCTCCTCCTGCCTTCTATCTTTCCCAGCATCAGGATTTTTTCCAATGAATTGGCTCTTCTCATCAGGTGGCCAGAGTATTGGAGTTTCAGCTTTAGCATCAGTCCTTCCAATAAATATTCAGGACTGATTTCCTTTAGGATTGACTGGTTTGATCTCCTTACAGTCCAGGGCGCTCTCAAGAGTCTTCTCCACCACCACTCTTTGAAAGCATCAGTTGTTAGGTGCTCAGCTTACTTTATGATCCAACTCTCACATCCATACATGACTACTGGAAAAACCATAGCTTTGGCTAGATGGACCTTTGTCAGTAAAGTAATGTCTCTGCTTTTTAATATGCTGTCTAAGTTGGTCATAGGTTTTCTTCTAAGGAGAAAGCATCTTTTCATTTCATGACTGCAGTCACCATCCACAGTGATTTTGGAGACCAAGAAAATAAAGTCTGTCACTGTTTCCATTGTTTCCCCATCTGTATGCCTTGAAGTGATGGGACTGATGCCGTGATCTTAGTTTTTTGAATGCTGAGTTTTAAGTCAATTTTTTCACTCTCCTCTTTCACGTTCATCAAGAGGCTCTTTAGTTCTTCTTTTCTTTCTGCCATAAGGGTGGTATCTGCATATCTGAGGTTATTGATATTTCTCTTGGCAATCTTGATTCCAGTTTGTGCTTCAAATCCAGTCCAACATTTCTCATGATGTACTCTGCATGGAAGTTAACTAAGCAGGGTGACAATATACAGGCTTGATGTACTCCTTTCCCAGTTTTGAACCAGTCTGTTTTTCCATGTTCAGTTCTAACTGTTGCTTCTTGATCTGCATACAGGCTTCTCAAGAGGCAGGTAAAAGTGAAAGTGAAAGTTGCTCAGTTGTGTCTGACTCTTTGGGACTCCACGGTCTATAGAGTCCATGGACTTCTCCAAGCCAAAATACTGGAATGGGTAACTTTTCCCTTCTCCAGGGGATTTTCCCAATCCAGAGATCAAACCCAGGTCTCCCACATTGCAGGTGGATTCCTTACCAGTTGAGCCACAAAAGAAGCCCAAGAATACTGAAGTGGGTAGCCTATCCCTTCTCCAGCAGATCTTCCTAACCCAGGAATCAAATTGGGGTCTCCTGCATTGCAGATGGATTCTTTACCAACTGAGCTATTAATGTGGTCTGGTATTCCCATCTCTTTAAGAATTTTCCACAGTCTGTTGTGATCCACACAGTCAAAGGCTTTAGTGTTGTCAATGAAGCATAAATAGTTGTTTTTCTGGAATTCTCTTGCTTTTTCTATGATACAATGAATGTTGGCAATTTGATCTCTGGTTCCTCTGCCTTTTCTAAATCCAGCTTGTACATCTGGAGATCTCAGTTCATGTACTGCTGAAGCCTGGCTTGGAGGATTTTGAGCATGACCTTGCCAGCATGTGAAATGAGCTTCTCCCTCTATTGGTCTCTGTTGGTGGATTAGAGGGTGGTTGTGCACTATTTTTCCTAGTTATGTGGTATGACTGGATCCCTCAGTAAAGTGGATTCCCCACCCTTCATGAATTTGAGCAAAGTCCAGAAGATGGTGGAGGACAGAGAATCCCGGCAGGTATAGTCCATGGGGTGGCAGAGAGTCAAACACAATTTAGCCACTGAACAACCACCACCACCACCCTTCCAGCCTGTTTCTCCTGATTTGTCAGTTATAAAAATATTCACCTCATACATTCACTATTTAAAATATGCTTCTTTCAGATAGAAGGCAGCAAAATGCAATGGCTCTAACAGCTTGCAAACATAAAGTGTTAATTAAAATTTGTGGCTCTCAAAGTTTCTAGTGTCCTATAAAATTCATTCTGCTACCAGGATTTCAGTTTTCATTGTCTTTTCTTCTCTGTATCTCTAATTATAGACTATAAGCTAAAAGGATTTTTTTTTCTACTTTTCAAGAGCTGTAAAAGAAAATTACCAAATGTTTAAAAATAAAAACAGCTTCCTAAGATTCAACTGACGCAAATACAATTAAATAATTTGCTTTCACTTTGAAGTGAAGATTTCTAAAAGAAATGATTGTGCTTTTATTTCAAGGATTAGAATTTAGGGAAAACAATTTCAAATGCTGATAAAGCCTAACTAAATTATGGACATAATTCCATCTATAGGTGATATTTACATATTCTTTGTTTTCTGTTTTTAGCTAAATGGCACAAAAATGTGAGGGGAAGTTGAGTTATCACTCCACTTTTTAAGTATACATACAAATTTGATCTCTTAGGATAATAATCTTACATAGTAGTTGAAATGTTTGTAAAGAAGAGTCAGAATCCAGACTACAGTGATATTAATAGCTGTCATTCATCAACTATCCCCTGTATCACCCACTTTTTTACTGCAACTCTGAAAGTTACTACTTTACTTCATTTTTACCAGTTTTTTTGGTGTGTATATATATATATATATATATATATATAAAATTTGTTTTGTTAGTTGCTTATTTTAGTATCTAAGTTGTGTCTGACTCTTTTGCAACCCCATGGACTGTAGCCTTCCAGGATCCTCTGACCATGGGATTTCCCAGGCAATACTGGAGTAGTTTGCCATTTCCTTCTCCACTGTATCACATGCATACTCCATATATATATATATATATATATATATATATATATATATATATATATACACATATTTAGGTGTAAAATTCAACACTTTTTAGTAAATTTGCAGTTTCCATCACCACAAAAAGATCTCTTGTGTTCATCTGCAGTTACTCTTCATTCCCACTCAAACTGTGAATGATCACTAACTTGCTTTCTGTCTCTTTATAGGTTTGTCTTTTGTGGCTATTTCATATAAGTGAAATTTTATAATTTATGCTTTTTAAAATGTACTTATAACATATTTGAGGTTTGTCTATGTTGTAGCATGGACAAGCATTTGTACTATTTACACTTGAATATTTATATACAAACCTTTGTATAGACACATATTTTCATTTCTCTTGGATAGATACTCAGCAAAGTAATTGTTGGATCATATAGTAAATTTATGTGTTAATCTTTAAATAAATGAAAATAGCTTCTTTTTCTATTTCCATGAGGAATGAATGAGGGTTCCAATTTCTCCACATCATCTCCAGCACTTATTATTGTCCAGAGTTTTTATTGTAATCATCCTAGTGACTGTGACTTAGTATCACATCGTGTTTTTTGTTTGCATTTCTCTGACGGCTAATAATATTGAGAATCATGCAACGAAGTTCTTATTGACCAGTCCTATATGTGTCATCTTTGATGAAATTTCTATTCAAAACTTGCATTTTTATCTTCTGGTAATTGAATATGATTTTAAAGTATATTTTACATAGAAGTCCTTTATCACATGTATACTTTGAATTTTTTTCCCCAATCTGTGGCTTGTTTTTTTTTCATTTATTAATGGTATCTTTTGAAGTTCAAAATGTTTGAAGACCAACTTATCTTTATTTAATCACTTGTGCTTTTGATGTTGTATCTAAGACTTTGCCTAACCCAAGGTCACTCTTTCACATTATTTTTACTAAAGAGGAAACTGAGGCTTGATGTGACCAAGGAGACATTTAAGTGCAAGACTGTGTCCCTGTGTAGGATATTGTCCCTACATGACCTTCCCTCTCCACCCACTGCTACCAGAGTAGAATTCAAGTGAAGTCTGATACTGGGCCAGGACTTTTACATGCTGAAAAATTGTTACAGAAAGCATAGTCATTTAGAGTGACTGAAGTTCACACAGAAGAAACAGATGTGTCTTCTGAGAAAATTCTCTTCTAGTTTCTTCAGTGTACCTTTGAGATGAAGGTAAGAAAAATGCCTCGAATATAATTATTTTACCAGGGAGTTTGAATGAGGTAATACAACCCTGCTTTTAAAGAGTGAACTGGTTAGTCAGCCCTGTCTGTTTGCAGCTGGCTGAGCTGTGGTCCTCACTGAAAAGGGAGGAACAGAAAAAAAAGAATATTATGTGAAAACTGGGGGACACATCGTTAAATTTGGAGTGATCAAAAATTTCAATTGTATCATAACTTCCTGGTCTCAGGTGGGCCTTCTGGGTGTATGAACTGTGAGGACCATGCTGGATACTGATGAGATGATATTTTATATGAATTTGTTATTATTTGAAAGTTGTACTCAAACTTGAAATGTTCTGTAAGCAAATACATAATATAAGTTTCTAAGGATCATTTAATCACCCTAAAATTGAAAATTATTTTCTTTGATTTTAAGACCTGTAAAAGTGTTTATTTAAACTCGAAATTGGCCTCTGAACTTTTAAAAATTTTTTCTATCTAAAACAAATTTTATAATACAACATTGTAAATCAGTTATACTTCAAGAGAAAAACAAACTTTAAAAAACAAATTTGATGTGAAAAACAGGAGACAAATTATTAAATTTGGAGTGATCAGAAATTTCAACTGTACTACCAAATTAGAAAAATTGCCTGTTGTGACTTGCCAATAATTAAGACTAATCACTGTGTATACTGTTTTGATGTTAAAACAGAGCAGAGAAATTTTACGACAAATAAATTGTGGAGTCTGGCTCATTTTATATATTTAGAAAGCATTTCAAAAATGTTCTTTGGAAGGCAACCTCTAAGATAAAGACTGCTATACACTTGCATTCTAACTGTTGTATAATCTCCCTTCCCATAAATACGGACTAGACTTATGACTTGCTTCTAAACAAATAGAATATAGCAGAAGCATACATTAACATAGCACTTCCAAGATGAAGTAACAAAATGACTTGCTCTGCCTCTCACACTCACTTGCTCTGGAATAAGCCATGTTCATGGTATGAGCTGCACTAAGGACAGGCCCACATGGCAGACACTCGTGCCTCTTGCTAACAGCCAGAAAAGCCTTGCGGCTGGGAAGTATCAGTCACTGGCCCTGGGGAGTGGTCATGTCTCTCAAGGGATCCTCATCAATGAGGTAGTCAAAGCTTCAGAAAAGTAAAAATATCCTTAAAATCAATACAACTTTTGGAAAAGCTAATTATTCCAATTAAATGGACACTGGTCAAACCAAGACAGGGTGAGTTCAATTTAAATATCCTTCTATTCTCCAAGGAAGAGCTCCAAGCTAATGAGGAAAATGCTCCAAGTAAGGACTAATGAGAAAAATGCTACCAGCAGCCAATATCACCACATTAATATTTGTAGGAAGAGTAAGCTTGACTGACATGATGACATCATAATTGAAACAGTTCCTGACATTTTTTTTTTCACTTGAGGGCTGCATTGAAGGACCAAGGATATTTTGCTCATTCAAACTGCATATTATTTTTTTTCACTTGTTCAATAAACAATTATTAAATGACTACAGCATGCTTTAAACTGAGAATATAACAATAAACAAATTAGATATTGTCACTACCCTCAGTGGAGCTTGGAGTCTGTTTATCATAATAAGTGTAATCCTTAATTAATTGACAATGCCTGCTCATTCTCAGAAGGTCTGGGAAAACAAGAGTGTGTCCCTTCCGCAGATATTTATGATGTGTCTATCATGTGCCAGAAACTGCTATGTCACAGGCTCTGTCTGTGTCCATTAGGAAAGATAAACATGAAAAACATTATTTTAAGTGAAAAACACTACTAAGTGAAACTGAACATTCTTAACACTTGATATTCTAACTATTAAAAGTAAGGGATTTATTTTATATTCCTGTGTTCAGTGGTAGCTTCAGGAGATTCTAGATTCTAATAAATAGATATGGAGAACATAGCAATAATGAAAATGAAAATAAACAGAAACACTTTAAGACAGTGTTACTCAAAGTGTATAGATGGCCTGCAGCATCAGTAGCATCTTTCATAAGAAAAGCAGATTCCCTGTGCCAGCCTCAAACTACTAGATCAGAATCTCTGAGGCTGGGGGTCCTCCCAGTAATTAATATGTCCTCTGGCTTAAAACTCAACATTCAGAAAACAAAGATCATGGCATCTGGCCCCATCACTTCATGGCAAATAGATGGGGAAACAGTGAAAGACTATTTTGGGGGGCTCCAAAATCACAGCAGATGGTGACTGAGGCCATGAAATTAAAAGACGCTTGCTTCTTGGAAGAAAAGTTATGACCAACTTAGACAGAATATCAAAAAGCAGAGACATTACTTTGCCAACAAAGATCTGTCTAGTCAAAACTATGGTTTTTCCAGTAGTCATGTATGGATGTGAGAGTTGGACTACAAAGAAAGCTGAGCACTGAAGAATTGATGCGTTTGAACTGTGGTGTTGCAGAAGACTCTTGAGAGTTCCTTGGACTGCAAGGAGATCCAACCAATCCATCCTAAAGGAGATCAATCCTGAATATTCATTGAAAGGACTGATGTTGAAGCTGAAACTCCAATACTTTGGCCACCTGATGCAAAGAACCGACTCATTTGAAAAGATCCTGATGCTAGGAAAGATTGAAGTAGGGAGGATAAAGGGATAACAGAGGATGAGATAGTTGGATGGCATCACTGACTCAATGGACATGAGTCTGAGTAAACTCCGGGAGCTGATGATGGACAGGAAGGCCTGGAATGCTGCAGTTCATGGAGTCACAAAGAATTGGACATGACTGAGCAACTAAACTGAACTAAAGTTTGAGAAACACTAAAGAAATTGCTTTCCAAATTGTGGCCTTGTCCTGAAACCAGAGAGCCTCCAAGACTAGCTAATACAATATGCAATTCTACATTCCTTTTTTTACACTCTGTTGAGGATTACGTATTAGTAAACTAAGCTGGATTAATTAATGATTATTCAAACTTTATGTTCATAACTTAAGATCAATTGCTCACGTTTAATGATGAAATCAATTTCACTATGTATTTTAGATATCTGATTGCAAAACTCCTGCATTAGAAAATAGTAAAAAATTCCATGTTTTTTCAAGAATGACATTTGGTTACCAGCGCATCATCAGGATATACCATTAAACTAGTGAAATGTGTTGCTGTCTGAGAAACCAGATTTGGAAAGTAGTACTGGCCTTATTAGACATAATTAAACAGTGATATAATGCATCTAATAGAAAAGGCGATGTCAGGCTTTTAAAATATTTTCTTTTTACAAAAAGATTTTCTGAAAGAAGAGACTGAAGTAATTCGGATGGGAGATTCAAAACTCATATATTTTTCTTTCTTTTTTTCTTTGTTCCTTCCTTCCTTTTTTCGTTCCTCCCTTTCTTTCTTTCTGTTAACATTTCTGTGCCCCATTGAAAGAAGAGATACTATTTGGGAACTTTCCTGGTCTCCAGGTTTTGGAGGATTTGAGGTCAGAGGGAATAAGGATGGGGGTTCATACATCACCACCTTGAGTTCGATGATGTGGAGGGCAGTGCCTTGTGTGGGGATGGGGCAGGGAATTCGGGGGAGGAGCAAGTCTGATGGTTCAGGACTCAGAGAAGACTATATGAGGAGTTTCTGGAAGGAAAAGGATTGAAACAAATTTTCCCTTCTCCTGTGAGGCTGTGAGTCTCTCTGAAAAGTTCTTCAGATTTCTGAAAGCATTTTGGTTTTGTCTTTTTTAAATCTATGCAGCAAGAGTAACTTTTTCTAGCAACTGCAAAATGGAAACATGAAAATCAAAGTAGAAGAGGGTAAATGGGAAGCAGATATGCACAGAATGCTCGTCCCAGAATCAGCCTGACATCATCGTGTCTGTTAATACCTGCCCTGTTCACTATCTTTCAATTCAGTCATGGAGGAGGTTTCCATGGCCTCTGAAGTAGATGTTCCATATACCCTGACCTGGGAATTTTTCTCTCCCCTTCAACTCAAGACACCTTTAATCTAACCTCTCTCTTCTCCCCAAATTTCCATCCTCCTTGTGTTATGGTCAGAGATGATCCCTTTCTCATGGATTTCTAGGATAATACATATGGCTCTTTCTTCATACTCGATCCCCTCATTCTACATGCTTGTGGGCAGCATACCATGTAAACTTCTTCCACTTGGAGGGGGTTTAAGTATCTATAAAACAGCTCAAAGATATATTTGTGTAAGGGGAACCAGGACCTTGGCCCAAGGTTGCATTACTGTTTGTGTTGACTGTTTCTCCCTGGTCTCACATCCCCTCCCTTCCCTAATTAATAACTACTTGAATCTGTCAGCTGGAAATCAGGGAAGGTCAGGAGGCTGAATGAAGCTTATTTCTTATAATCAAAGAAATGAGGGACACAGAAAGGCTTTGTGGTCAAGAATCCCACTGAGCTCTGCTCCATATCATTAATAACTGCCCTACTCTAGCCAAACACCACAGAGAAATCTCAGCCTCTTCCCCAACCCCACCAGCAAAGGAAAAGTTGGGAGTGTAGATTTTCATCCTTGGAAGATGTAATGAGGCAATGCAGCTGACTCCTCCAACCCCTGGGGGTCAGAGAAAGCTTGAGTAAGTGTTGCTGGAGCTGCTCCAAGTTTTTGCTCACAACTTCGAACATTCCTCCACCCCTGCCATCTTTAGTGGTGGTGGTGGTTTAATCGCTGAGTCATGTCCAACTCTGCAACCCCATGGACTGTAGCCTGCCAGGCTCCTCTGTCCATGGGATTCTCCAAGCAAGAATACTGAAGTGGGTTGCCATTCCCTTCTCCAGGGGATCTTCCTGACCCAGGGATCAAACCTGGGTCTTCTGCATTTCAGGCAGATTCTTTACTGACTGAGCTACAATGGAAGCCCTTTAGTGGGAGAGAACATAAATCTTTAAGATAAAGGGTTCAGAGTTAAGAAAGGAAGCTACACACACACACACACACACACACACACACACACACACGGAACAAGCTGAGACCAAGATGGTGACAAATCTAGCTTCCAATAGATGTTGAGTCTCATTATATGTTGATTTCACCACATTAGCATATTAAATAACACACCTATGGGTGGTCAGCACCAGAAATTAAGGACCAAAAAAGGATAAAAAGGAGGTGGCACACTCCCTTGGAAAAAGTCCTTACCTTCTCTTGTGGACTCCCCATCATCCATCTCACTCTTCCTCTCTTTGTCTTTATTCTTTACAATTAAATCCCTCTCACCAGGTGGGCAAGAAGTTGATCTGTGAAGTTAGTTCCAGCTTCTCCATTCTTTGGCCAACCAACGAAAGCTTGTGTTGTGTTGATCTTTCTTCGGTTTCATTATTTGCCTACTCAGAAAAAACCCTCCCCTGCTGAAGCAGAGAGCCTCCACTGAGCTAGGCCTGAAGAAGATCCATATGACTTAATTCAAAAATATAAGGAGCCAGAATATTCATCCTCAGCAAGTGTTACGAGTGCTGGTGGTATTGAGTGTCAGTCTTAGCAGTGTCCCTGAAGACCACAAAGACCCTGGACTTCCACCTCCACCCCACAAGAGCAAGGCACTCTGAGTCCTCTCTGCTGAGGTGGTTTCAGAGTCAGGATGCTCACCACCATTCAAAAGTAATGGGTCTCCCCCATGGTGTCAGGTTAGGCAAAAGGAGAAGCAGGAACAAGGCACCCATGCCCCCCTCCCCCCAGCAGGAGGTATCAGCGAAGGTCCAGTGGGATCCAGAACTCTCAATCCAACTGAGCAATTACAAGGAAACCCTTACCCCCTGGGTGTGAACAAAGACAAATCCAAGACCTGGAGACTATAACCTGAATCCTCACTTTTACCAGCCAGTAATGACGTGGCTTGTCTTCCTCTGTGAGAGTTGTTTCAGAAAAAACAACTTCTTTCAAACAGAAGATTTATAAAAGCTCCAGAATTTCAAAATGTAATACTCAAAACATCTAGGTTTTTATTGAAAATCACTTATCACTAAGAACCGAGAGAATCACAACATATATGAGAAAAGACATTCAATGGACACCAACAACAAGATGTCAGACACGTTGGAATCATCTGATTTCAACATTCTTACATAGCATTGATATTTCATAGGGAGATAAAGAGGTCTGATGTATTTGCAGAAGGAACATTCAATAAGTAGGAAATGGGAGAAAACAAACGTGCCATCTTAATTTACAAAATCTTTGCATTTATTTCTAAACTGTTTTGCAGAGTCTTGCGTTAAGAATATGAAATTTATTGATTATTGGTTTTATATACAGCAGTGTGTTTATGTTCATCCCAAACTCCTATAACTGAGTCACTTTGCTGTACACCTGAAACTAACACAACATTGTAAATCAACTACACTCTAATATAAAATAAATTTTAAAAATACATTGTTAAGCTTTTCTTTAAAAGGGAATATAACAATAATGAAACAAAATACTTGAGAATATAGGCCAAAAAAGAATATGAAACATAAAGTTGTAGGGAATCCACAGGGCTACAGAAGTCAGGTATAAATCATAATTTCTTTCTTCCAAAACGTGTTTTACTGCCGGGGATATCTAGTACTATGGTCCAGAGCTTGGGGAAGGTCCTTAGTTTCTTACTTTGTGAATGTGGGTACACGATATAGAAGCACTTAAAGATTATGGGAAGTTGCATCTTTCCCATTTAAAAACCCTGGACCTTTGAATAAACTCCATAAATAATAGTGTTAATCACAGAGAACAAGATAGTGAGAGATACACTACATGATATTGCCATGGACCCTAAGACTTTTCAGACAGGGCTCTATGGTAAAAAGGAGGAACCATCCCCGAGTCAGAAGAATTCAGTTTCTGTTCCAAGCTCAGGGCCTGACTGAAAAAAAATTACTCTCTCTGATCATCAGTTTTTTCATTCAGTGTGTGAGGTGAGGGATTTCAAAGCCAGTTGTAAAATGCTATCATTCTGACTATTCAATATAAATACCTACAAGCTTCACAGGTGTCTTACAAAACAGAACATGTTATTCATATGCATATTCATGATTATTTTGTTCAGTTCAGTTCAGTTCAGTCACTCAATCATGTCCGACTCTTTGTGACCCCATGGACTGCAGCATGCCAGGCCTCCCTGTCCATCACCAACTCCCAGAGCTTACTCAAACTCATGTCCATCGAATTGATGATGCCATCCAACCATCTCACCCTCTGTCATCCCCTTTTCCTTTTGCCTTCAGTCTTTGCCAGCATCAGGGTCTTTTCAAATGAACCAGTTCTTCGCGTCAGGTGGCCAAAGTATTGGAGTTTCAGCTTCAGCATCAATCCTTCCAATGAATATTCAGGACTGATTTGCTTTAGTTGGTTGGATCTCCTTGCAGTCCAAGGGACTCTCAAGAGTCTTCTCCAACACCACAGTTCAAAAGCATCAGTTCTACAACTACGCAAACAAAGCAATCTATGTGTAAAAATTGTATCTAAATTTCTATGAAGACAGTTACATATTTTAATTTTTATCTTTTTCAGTAGTGTACATTTCATCTCCTTAAAAGTACATTTTAGGGATACTGCATATATACCAACCCCTGGGTCTGCTAACCCAAAAAGCCACTAACATGATGTCTTACATATTTGATCTGACATCCCATTGCCTTCTGGCTGTAGTGAATTCAGTTTTTCCATTTGTGAGGGTCTCTGAACCCAAAGGGGCATTGGAGTAGCACAGCAGGGACCTGGTGTGCTCACATCATGGCATAAGAACCCACATCTGTGAAACAACTACAGTCCACCTTCAAAGAAAGAGGTAAGTGGCAAAGAAGAAATAGAATTCCATTTTGCATCAACGAAGAAATAAAATTCTATGTTGCATCTTAGATTTAAAAGTTGTCAGAAATATTTCACTTGAATTCACTTTGTAAACAAGGTAGCAGGGAGGGAACAGAGAATCACTGTTTCAAAAGTTTGTAGAAGATATAAAAAATAAAAATAAATGTAATTACTCTTTCTGAAAAGAATACTTACCCATATCTTTGAAGGCCTCTGTTGGTCCTTTTTTAATCCTAACTTGTTTGTTATTTCTACTGCTTTTCTTTACAGTTTCATCAATATACTGCTAAATAAGATATTGTTTTGACTTACATGTTTTTGAATTTTAAATAAATGGAATCAAACTGTATGTGTTCTGCAACCTGCTTTTTTGCTCAATGTTATAATATTCATTCTCATGAAAATTTTGCTGCAGTCTATTGTCATTGTTTTATAGCATCCCTTATAAAATTATTTTAAGCAAATGCATCCATTCTAATTGATTGTTTTTTCTCCATTTTCACTATTACAATAGAAACAGCTATGAATATTATCAGATGACGTTTCTCGACAAAGGAGTTGGAATTTCTCTAGGTTATATACAGTGCAATTGTTATGTCAAAAGGTTTAAACATTCATATCTACTAAATTATGAAAAACTGTTTTCCAAGGTAGTTGTGACAATTTACATCCCATCCCCGCAAGCAGTTTAAAGGCAGTGTCAGCCTTTTTGAATGTGTTCAAGTTGGTGTTTGGGAAATGATATCTCATTGTATTTAATCTACATTTTCTTAATTACTGAGGCAGCACACAAAGAGAAATAATTTTAATTAGTAATAAATGCCATGAAAAATGAACAAGCCAAGGAGAAAAAGATGGGAAGGGCTACTTTGGAAGAAGGATTGGGGGAGAGGTCTCCCCATGGAGGATTATCAGTGTTAGAAATAAGTGAGAGTGGGATGGGGAGGGAGTTGGAAGGGAGGTTCAAAAGGGAGGGGATATATGTATACCTATGGCTGATTCATGTTGAGGTTTGACAGAAAACAACAAAATTGTGTAAAGCAATTATCCTTCAATAAAAAATAAATTTAGAAAAAGAAATAAGTGATAAGATGGGGTGATTCAGACAAGTAGAGTGGAGACAGGGGTCTGCAGGGCAGATTGAGGGGTTCTGGTTCTAAGAAGAGGCAAACATTCTTTCAAATGCTGAAACTAAATATTTTTAGTTGATGAGTTAGTGAACAGGCCAGAAGGATCTCAGTTAGATTGCGAGATTTAAACAGATGGTGTTGAAGAGGAAACAGAGCTTTGGGTATGAAAAGGGAAATGGTAGGAGCCATACATGGTGCCTATTTATTCTCTTAATTAGGGTCTGAATTACTTTGCATTATAAGAAAATCACATGTGAAAACAAATTTTTAAAAATCCTTGAGAAGAATTAGCTTGTCATGAATTATGCAAATATTTTAAGCTTAAAAGAACAATTAAGATCTTTCTAGATGTATGGAATTGAAACAAATTTTGATCTATTAAATTTAAAACCTGTGTGGTTTTGTAGGACAATGCCTTGGTTGTGTTAAATCTGGATGAAGCATTTCCAGTACTTTGGAGATGCCTCTTATTCCCCAAGTTTTATTATCTGTCGTCCCATTGAATCATTCATTTTCTGGACTGAAAAATAAATGAATGTTAAGTTGTCTTGAATGTTAAGCTGAGTTGAGTGTTGTCATTCATCCCAGGAAAAAGATTCACTTGCTATTGATCAATGAAGTCTAGAGGCATTTTCCTTTCTAACGGAAACTTTTCTTTTTTCCTTAGTGGATCGCTTAGGACGCTCTTGCAAGCAGATGCCAAGATGAAATCAGACCTATAAGTTATTTGCCAGGGAAACGCCTATGGAGGATAAAATAGTGATGGAGCAGGAAGAGGAGGGAAAAGCATTCACGCTGCTTTGCAGATCTGACATCTGCAAAGGAAGACAAGGAAATAGGGAGGGTTGTGGAGGAAGAGCCTCAGACTTCAGTGCAGCTCTGAGAAGCCTTGGCTAGGTGTACAGGGAGCCCAGGGGCAAAGGCTGCCAGCTATGGGAATCCCACACGGCAGGGAGGCCCTGATTCATTATCTAAACATTGGCTGGGAGTACACTGTGGAGAGCATGGGCTCAGCATAAAGGTTGCGTGGTGGTACCAAAGTTCTGGAGGCACAGCAGCTGGAGGCTGTCACTTTCTCATACTCCTCACAATAGGTTTTTTGAAGGGAGAATTGAAAAATGTCCCTCCTTAGCTACCTCACTTAGAAATAAAATCTATAAAATTTGGTATATCAAGATGCTTACAGTCTTTGATGTCTGCAGAACAATGAAATATCATAAATACATCTGGGCTTCTACTCAATATGCTGACCTTTCAATTATAATGTATAAGAATATCTCACTTGGGACTTCCCTGGTGGTTCAGTGGTTAAGAATCAGCCTTGCAATGAAGGGGACACGGATTCAATCCCTGGTTGGGGAACTAAGATTCCACATGCCACAGGACAACTAAATCTGTGCACCACCACTAAGACCTAACACAGCCAAATAAATGGATAAATACTTAAAAAATAATATCTCCTTGTTTTCCTAATGATATGGAAAAGAAATAAAAATTGTTTGGTTCACGGAATCATTTTAAAGGATTTTGCTTTGTTTATAAACAAATTAAAACCTCACAATATTTTTTGTTTGTTTGTTTTTTGCAACTTACAAATTAGACCAACATGGAGGCATATTCTGTAGTCTCCTTTTTCAGGGATTTTCTTTTGTGTTCCTATCCTCAGGCACCCTTAACTGGTTTACTGTGAATATCGTTTCTTCTACGTAAACCCGTACTAATTATTTATTTGGAATTTCATACACAATAATTACTATCCCTGACCCAATGTTTCCAAACCACTCATGTCTCTCTAGAATATTCTGTGGCTAGAGATGCTGACATATGATTATGGAAACCAACCCTCCTTCAGTGTTTATTACATGATATTCAGAACTCTCAGACTTGTTTGCCTCATTGACTTTATTCCTATTAATACCACACCCCATTAAAGTGGAAAAACACAACCACCGGATACACATAAAAGAGGCCAAGCTTAACTAAGAAACTTCTTCTTCACCCGTCTCTTTGTTTCTAATGTTCAGTTTATCTAATTTACAATAGGAAAAGGGATGAATAGGCTCACTTACTAAAAGCAGAAGTGGAGAATAAAATGAATTAGTCAATTAGAGCAAGGGTACAGCATGCAGTATCAGGTTGGCCACCTGTGTGGGAGAAGAGAAAGCTGCACTTCTGCAGGATGTCTCTCTAAATGAAGCCACATGACCCAAGAAGGTGCTGAGAACTCTGGAAGTTGGTATACATTTGTGCTGTCCATCACGTGACCTGCCTGTGTTTATACCTCTTTCTGTCTCAGTAGAACCTCTTACTAGCTAGCATGATTTATGAAGCATTAGCCCCACAATTGCAGTAAATCTGGCAAGAGAGTAACTTTCCAGTTGAAAATCAGTATTTTTTGCTTTCCCAATGGCCTCACTTTCTGGGACACTGACTCCACCTAGGCATTTTTGCCCTTGAATTGCTCTTACTGATGAACTAATTTTCCTTGCTTCTGTTGAGACTCATAAGCCCTCTTTAATGGAAAGAAAAAATGTTCAATGACAGGTGCTGTGGGACTACCCATCAAAAATGGAACACAAGTCACTGAACTATTAGAGGACTTTGTTGTTGTTGTTGTTTAGTTGTTAAGTGTCCAATTCTTTTGTGACCCCGTGACCTGTAGCCCTTGATTGATGGACCTAACATTCCAGGTTCCTATGCAATATTGCTCTTTACAGCATCGGACTTTACTTCCATCACCAGTCACATCCACAACTTGGTGTTGTTTTTGTGTTGGCTTCGTCTCTTCATTCTTTCTAGAGTTATTTCTCCACTGATCTCCAGTAGCATACTGGGAACCTACTGACCTGGGGAGTTCATCTTTCAGTGTCCTATCTTTTTGCCTTTTCATACTGTTCATAGGGTTCTCAAGGCAAGAATAATTAAGTGGTTTGCCATTCCATTCTCCAGTGGACCACGTTTTGTCAGAACACTCCACCATGACCCATCGGTCTTGGGTGGCCCTACACAGCATGGCTCATAGTTTCAGGAGTGACTCTGGGCTGCCTGGAGATCCTGTAAATGTCAATGGTCAAACAGGAGATGCCAAGAGTGAACATCGACATTTTAGGAATCAGCAAACTAAAATGGGCTGGAGTGGGTGAATTTAACTCAGATGGCCATTATATCTACTACTGTGGGCAAGAAGCCCTTGGAAGAAATGAAGTAGCCATCATAGTCAACAAAAGAGTCTGAAATGCAGGACTCAACAAAAGAGTCCATTTTGGATGCAATCTCAAAACCTACAGAATGATCTCTGCTCATTTCCAAGGCAAACTATTCAATATCACAGTAATCCAAGTCTACGCCTGATCAGTAATGCTGAAGAAGCTTAAGTTGAATGGTTCTATGAAGACCTACAAGACCTTCTAGAACTAACACCCAAAAAAGATGTCCTTTTCATTACAGGGGACTGGAATGCAAAAGAAGGGAGTTAAGAAATACCTGGCGTAACAGGCAAATGTGTCCTTGGAGTACAGAATGAAACAGGGCAAAGGCTAACAGAGTTTTGCCAAGACAATGAACTGGTCATAGCAAACATCCTTTTCCAACAAAACAAGAGAAGACTCTACACATGGACATCATCAGGTGGTCAATACCAAAATAAGATTGATTATATTCTCTGCAGCGAAAGATGGAGAAGCTCTATACAGTCAGCAAAAACAAGACCAGGAGCTGACTGTGGCTCAGATCATGAACTCCTTATTGTCGAATTCAGACTGAAATTGAAGAAAGTAGGGAAAACCACTAGACCATTCAGTTCACTTCAGTTCAGTTCATTCCCTCAGTTGTGTCCGATTGTTTGCAACCTCAAGAATCGCAGCACACCAGGCCCCCCTGTCCATCATCAACTCGCAGAGTTTACCCAAACTCATGCCCACTGAGTTGGTGCTACCATCCAGCCATCTCATTCTCTGTCATCCTCTTCTCCTCCCGCCCCCAATTCTTCTCAACATCAGGGTCTTTTTCAGTGAGTTAACTCTTTGCATGAGGTGGCCAAAGTATTGGAGTTTCAGCTTCAACATCAGTCCTTCCAATGAACACCCAGGACTGATCTCCTTTAGGATGGACTGATTGGATCTCCTTGCAGTCCAAGAGACTCTCAAGAATCTTCTCCAACACCACACTTCAAAAGCATCAATTCTTCAGTGCTCAGCTTTCTTCACAGTCCAACTCACACACCCATACATGACTACTGGAAAAACCATAGCCTTGACTAGATGGACCATTGTTGGCAAAGTAATGTCTCTGATATTTGATATGCTATCTAGGTTGGTCATAACTTTCCTTCCAAGAAGTAAGCGTCTTTTAATTTCATGGCTACATTCACCATCTGCAGTGATTTTGGAGGCCCCCCAAAATAAAGTCACTCATTGTTTCCACTGTTTCCCCAACTATTCCCCATGAAGTGATGGGACCAGATGCCATGATCTTAGTTTCTCATGATGTACTCTGCATATAAGTTAAATAAGCAGGGTGACAATATACAGCCTTTCTAAGGCCCACTTGAGGTATGACCTAAATCAAATCCCTTACGATTATACAGTGGAAGTGATGGATGGAGGTTCATGACACTGTACAGGAGACAGGAATCAAGACCATCCCCAAAGAAAAGAAAAGCAAAAAGGCAAAATGGCTGTCTGAGGAGGCCTTACAAATAGCTGTGAATAGAAGAGAAGCGAAAGGCAAAGGAGAAAAGAAACGATATACCCATTTGAATGCAGAATTGCAAAGAATAGCAAGGAGAGATAAGAAAGCCTTCCTCGGCGATCAATGCAAAGAAATAGAGGAAAACAACAGAATGGAAAAGTCTAGAGATCTCTTCAAGAAAAATAGAGATACCAAGGGAACGTTTGATGTGAAGATGAGCACATTTAAGGACAGAAATGGTATGCACCTAACAGAAGCAGAAGATATTAAGAAGAAGTGGCAAGAATACACAGGAGAACTATGCAAATAAGGTCTTCATGACCCAGATAATCACGATGGTGTGATCACCAGCCTAGAGCCAGACACCCTGGAATGCGAAGTCAAGTGGGTCTTAGGAAGCATCACTACGAACAAAGCTAGAGGAGGTGATGGAATTCCAGTTGAGCTATTTCAAATCCTGAAAGCTGATACTGTGAAAGTGCTGCACTCAATATGCCAGCAAATTTGGAAAACTCAGCAGTGGCCACAGGATTGGAAAAGATCGGTTTTCATTCCAATCCCAAAGAAAAGCAATGCCAAAGAATGCTCAAACTACCATACAATTGCACTCATCTCACACACTAGTAAAGTATTGCTCAAAATTCTCCAAACCAGGCTTCAACAGTATGTGAATGATGAACTTCCAGATGTTCAAGCTGGCTTTAGAAAAGGCAGAGGAACCAGAGATCAAATTGCCAACATCCGCTGGGTCATCCAAAAGGAAAGAGAGTTCCAGAAAAACATCTACTTCTGCTTTACTGACTATGCCAAAGCCTTTGTGTGAACCACAACAAACTCTGGAAAATTCTGAAAGAGATGGGAATTCCAGACCACCTGACCTGTCTCTTGAGAAACCTGTATGCAGGTCAGGAAGCAACAGTTAGAACTGGACATGGAACAACAGACTGGTTCCAAATAGGAAAAGGAGTACGTCAAGGCTGTATATTGTCACCCTGCTTATTTAACTTATATGCAGAGTACATCATGAGAAACGCTGGGCTGGAAGAAGCACAAGCTGGAATCAAGATTGCCGGGAGAAATATCAATAACTCAGATATGCAGATGACACCACCCTTATGGCAGAAAGTGAAGAAGAACTAAAGAGCCTCTTGATGAAAGTGAAAGAGGAGAGTGAAAATGTTGGCTTAAAGCTCAACATTCAGAAAACTAGGATTATGGCATCCGGTCCCATCACTTCATAGCAAATAGATGGGGAAACAGTGGAAACAGTGGCTGACTTTATTTTTTTGGCCTCCAAAATCACTGCAGATGGTGACTGCAGCCATGAAATCAAAAGATGTGTGCTCCTTGGAAGAAAAGTTGTGACCAACCTAGACAGCATATTAAAAATCAGAGACATTACTTTGCCAACAAAGGTCCATCTAGTCAAGGCTATAATTTTTCCAGTAGTCACGTATGGATGTGAGAGTTGGACTATAAAGAAAGCTGAGCACCAAAGAATTGATGCTTTTAAAGTATGGTGTTGGAGAAGACTCTTGAGAGTCCCTTGAACTGCAAGGAGATTCAACCTGTCCATCCTAAAGGGAATCAGTCTTGGGTATTCACTGGAAGGACTGATGTTGAAGCTGAAATTCCAGTACTTTGGCCACCTGATGTGAAGAGCTGACTCATTTGAAAAGACCCTGATGCTGGGAAAGATTGAAGACAGGAGGAGAAGGGGACGACAGAGGATGAGATGGTTGGATGGCATCACCAACTCAATGGACATTAGTTTGAGTAAACTCTGTGAGTTGGTGATGGACAGGGAGGCCTGGTGTGCCGCAGTTCATGGGTCACAAAGAGTCAGACACAACTGAGCGACTGAACTGAACTGTAGCCCCCTAGGCTCCTCCATCCTTGGAATCCTCCCGACAAGAATACTGGAATAGGTAGCAATTTTCTTTTCCATAGGATCTTCCCGAAACAGGGATCAAACCCGTTTCTCCGGCATTGGCAGGCAGATTCTTTACCACTGTGCCACCAGGAAAGCCGTATTAGAAGACTTACTGCAAACCAAATATTTAAGTATTCTGCAAATCAGTGTTCACACTGGAAGCCACACCACCAAAGCCAAGGAAATTCCCTGACTGACAAATATGTTAACTGCTTCCCAAGAAAATTTGAGAACCCACATACCTCCCCTTGGTCAGTCTTCTTAAGAGAGGGAATCCTCTACTTGCAGAACCTTAGGCACGACAGTCGGCTAACACCTGAGGCTGAAAAGATCTCATTGGGAACAATCTGGATGTTTTCCCACCCAGATGGATTTTGGAGATACTCTGACAGCCACTTGATCTCTTGGTCTCTTGCCCAAAATCTAGTCCACAGTCTCTATAAAATTACAGATCAGGGCAAAAGAAATCTTGAAAATCTCTTTTACAGGTGTTGGAGAGACAGAATGATGAGAATTAGTCTATTATTATATGGCCCAGAGATCATGTATTTGTATTTCTGTGGATAAAGATAAATGGATAAAGTTTAAATTAAAACTCTCTATTTGTGTCTGTATGTATGTTTTTTTCTGTCTATGAATGTGTAATAATTTTCTACCTTAGGACAGTGTTACAAAATTACACTATGAAATTTCTTAAAGGGACCTCTATTTTGATTAGCTTAAAGTAAACGTATACAAATTGAATAGTTCTAAAATACCCAGAAATTAAGAAAATTGAATTTATGATGTTTTCATATGCTTAACGGAAAAGGCGATAGCACCCCACTCCAGTACTCTTGCCTGGAACATCCCATGGATGGAGGAGCCTGGTAGGCTGCAGTCCATGGGGTCTCGAAGAGTCAGACACGACAGAGCGACTTCACTTTCACTTTTCACTTTCATGCATTGGAGGAGGAAATGGCAACCCACTCCAGTGTTCTTGCCTGGAGAATCCCAGGGACGGAGGGAGCCTGGTGGTCTGCTGTCTATGGGGTCGCAGAGTCAGACACGACTGAAGCGACTTACCAGAAACAGCAGCAGCATATGCTTAAAAAAGTATTTGCAACCCCATTGACTGTAGCCAGCCAGGCTTCTCTGTCCATGGTCAGTCTCCAGGCAAGAATACTGGAGTGGGCTACAATGCCCTTCTCCAGGAGATCTTCCCAATCCAGGGATCAAACCCAGGTCTTTCACAATGCAGGTGGATTTTGTACCAGCTGAGCCACCAGGGAAGCCCAAGAATACTAGAGTGAGTAGCCTATCCTTTTTCCAGGGGATATTCCCAACCCAGGAATCAAACTGGGGTCTCCTGCATTGTAGGCAGATTCTTTACCAGTTCAGCTACCAGGGAAGCCTGTTCTTATAGAAACTAACTCAAAAGTTTTTAAAATTCAAGTTTTCATAATTAAGATAAGACTTTGTCAGAAAACCAATAATAGTGTTGGTCTAATAAAAACCTGGGTCTCCCGCATTGCAGCCAGACACTTTAACCTCTGAGCCACCAGGGAAGCCATAATAAAAACAGTTTTATTTTCAACACTATACATTTTTACTCTACTCAGGTACACTCTTCCTCAACTTGCATAGGTTTTCCAATTGAATAAAGCAGCATTATATATACCAGATGTTTCAGATTATGAAAAATATAAACTTTGTTTTTAATCAAAATGAACCATTACTCAAGCCAATCTTACCTCAACAATATTTATGATTTTTAGTATAAAGACAGTTTCCTCTTTAGGTAACTTAAAATCTTGGACTTATGCTAAATCGAGTTAAGTAATAGTTTTCTTTATCTACCTGTATCATTTTAAAATAAGATAAAATACTAAAAATTAGTTGTTATTGTTAATGAGTCTCTAAGTCATGTCCATGCAAATTCTTAGTTACGGCATGTGGGATCTAGTTCCCCCACCAGGGATCGAACCCAGTCTTCCTGCATTGGGAGCGCAGAGTCTTGGCCACTGGACCACCAGGGAAGACAGGTTGCAGGAACTTTAAAAAGAAGTATTCCCCATTCCTTTCTCCCATCCTTGTGATATGGCTGTCAATAATTTCACTTATCCATGTGCCATAATTCCTTAACACATTACAATTATCACATCAAAGAGTTCTTTTTAAATTGCTTAAGAATAAGAAAACCAAAGGATTTCCTTTTATCTTCATTCATTCCTGCTAGGAAGCCCCTGCACTACGTAGATCAAACTTTCTGATCTTTGTCAGTTGTTCTGTGTTTATTGTTCATGGTAATGTAAGTGCCAGCGATTCAAATTCTTCTAATGTTGTTGTTTCCGTCTCTCCTCTTGACTTTGGGGCTTCCTACAAACTGTTCCTCAGAGAGAGCCTGTATCTTGCAGTCGTTTGCCCTGTGATCTTCTCTTACTGTACTGGAAATCTGCTTCCCAGGTGGTGCTAGTGGTAAAGAACCCACCGGTCAACGCAGGAAACATAAGAGACGCAGGTTGGATCCCTGGCTCGGGAAGATCTTCTGGAGAAGGGCATGGCAACCCACACCAGTATTCTTGCCTGGAAAATCCCATGATCAGAAGAGCCTGGTGGGCTACAATCCGTGAGGTCTCAAAGAGTCAGACATGACTGAAGCAACTTAGTATGCACACACATGACTGTGATGGTGAACTGTGGGGTGGGAAAACATTCTATAATCTTTCAGTAAATCCCTGTTTCTACTGGGCCTCTGTTTGAGGTTGTGAACTTCACAAATGTTTCTGACTCTCCCATGTGATATAACTCTTTCCCCTGCCCCCATTTCTTTCCTTGGCTGCAGCATTCCCAATCTGTATCCTTGAAGCCCATCCCCTGTTGATATGTCCCCCCACTCACTCATCCCATCACATGAGAAAGGAGGGATGCAGAAAGCTGGATCAGGGGGGAATTTATTTCCTCCAGTTGGGATGGAATTTCAGAATTGCACTCTGGCCAAGTTCTTTCTCTGGAGGGTAAGATTCTGCTACATAAAAAGCTCTGGACACATTTCAAAACAGTTTATATCCACCCCCCACTGCCATCTCCTCTCACCACCCCTTCCAGAGCCCCCAGGGTATATTTCTCCATCCTTACTCTGAGAACCTGGGGGGCAAGCCCCGAAGACTGTGGCTCCTGGGATTTTTCCCCCTTTCAACTAGTCATGTTTGGCATCTAGCAATTTGTGAAAATTACCATTTAAGTCATCCTGCTAGTCTAGGGCTCCTGCTGCAAGTTAAGTGGATCTTGGCTACTGTAACTCTCTAGATATGCCTGTCTCTCCAAATTTTGGGGTGACAATTAGTCTTGCAACTTTAGGTCTTTGTTGAGTCTAAGGAAAGTTGTTTATTTCCAGTTTTTCCAGATTTTTATTTTTTTAAGGATAGACATGATGACTTCTGGAAATTGCTTCTCTTAATGTTAGCATCTTATATAATCATAGTACAGCTGTTAATACTAAGAAATTAATATTGGTCCTATACTATAAGGGCTTCCCCAGTGGTGCAGTGGCAAAGAATCTGCCTGCCAATGTACGAGACGCAGGAGACATGAACTTGATTCCTGGGTCGGGAAGATCTCCTGGAGGAGAAAATGGCAACCCACTCCAGTACTCTTGTCTGGGAAATCCAGTCCGTGGGATTGCAAAGAGTCAGACACAACTGAGTCACTGAGCACACAATACATTATTAACTGCAGAATTCATTCTAATTTCACCAGCCTTACCATTAATGTTCTTTGTCTGTTCCAGATCCAGATGAGAATAAAATACTGCATTTAGTCATATACCAGCCTTGTGCTTACTCAGCTGTGTCCAACTCTTTGTGACCTCACGGACTGTAGCCCGCCAGACTCGTCTGTCCATGGGGATTCTCCAGGCAAGAATACTGAAGTGGGTTGCTATGCCCTCCTCCAGGGGATCTTCCCAACCCAGGGATTGAACCCAGGTCTCCCTCATTGCAGGCAGGTTCTATGCTGTCTGAGCCACCAGGAAAGCCCATATATCAGCCTAGTTATCCACAATCTGTGATAACTTCTCAGACTTTTCTTGTTTTTCATGATTTTTTCAGATTTGAAGATCTCACTTAGTTTTTCTCTGATGTTTTCTCGTGAATAGATTTGGGTCCCAGGATTCAGTATGGTGTCTGTACTAGCAGCATCAGCAGCAGTTGGGAATGCTTAGAAATGCAATTTCTTGTCCCCACCCCAGACTTCTTGGCATTGACATCCAGAAATGTTAGTTATATCTACCTTCTGAATAAATGTGATGCAAAGAGGAATACTTCCCTGGCGGCTCAGATGGTAAAGTGTCTGCCTACAATGTGGGCAATCCCTGGGTTGGGAAGATCTTCTTGAGAAGGAAATGGCAACCCACTCCGGTACTCTCGCCTGGAAAACCCCATGGACAGAGGAGCCTGGTAGGCCACAGCCCATGGGGTCGCAAAGATTCGGACATGACTGAGCAACTTCACTACTATGGGTTTGGGGCAAATATAGTACAGAGGTGAGTGCTTTTTTATTATGCACCATATCAGAGGGTACATGGTATCAATATAACTTACAATTGAGGATGAGCAGTACCTGCCAGTTTTCTCCACTGTAAAGTTTTTCCTTTTCTCTCTCAAGTATCTGTTAGCTAGAAATCAATCACTAAATCCAGTGTATGCTCAAGGAGAGGGAAATCAAACTCTACCTCTTGTAGGCAGGATTTTATCTATTTCTTCATATATTATTTGTAATTTTTCTGAAATTTATTTTTATGGTCAATAGGTTCTCTATATTCATGTGGACTCATGGACATTTATTTTATACTTTGGCTTATAATCCAATATTTGATTGTTTGCTTTGTTGCTCAATTTGTTTAAAGTGTCTAGTTTAATCTTTGTTTGGGCTTATAATTTATTCAGGCTGTCTGTTTTAAGTAAATGAATGTCAAGTTGCTGTTCTCCCTGCGGATGCATGTCACTTGCTGGAGTTCCTGTTGGTTGTTTGTCCTGTAATGTCCTTGTTCAGAAAGGTTTGAAAAAAGTCATTAATTTGCAGCAACATACTTTACAGCTCTCTGTATCACTGAAGTCAACTGTAAAATGTTGATATCTGCCAGGAACACTGTTCCATGTATTCATAAAAATGTCTTAGGAAAATGTCCTGTAAAACATGATCCAAAAACTCACATGAAAATAATGGGTGTATAATTACAATATAATTTTTGACTCTTTGGTTCTATGTGCTTTGAAGTCTTTTGATCCAGGTTGGTGACATTAAAGAAAATAAAAATAGAGAGATTATTTCTTAGTTTCCATTTCCATTCTCTCTCTTTGCATCACTTCCATTTGGACTTCACTTGACATACCTATTACACCATGAGGACCATGACTCTTGGCTTGTTTTATACCCACCTTATCAATCATGCTTTCTTGCCTTACAGCAATATGCTCACTCCCTGCTTTGTCCACAGTGGAGAACACAATAAATTACCTAAAACAGAAAGCTCACGTTACTCCCATAAAGCATGGAATACAGCAGGGGGAATGTTCATGTAACACCCCCATCAATCAGCCCTCACAGAGAGGTACAACAGTAAATATCAATGGTGATAAAAAAAAAAAAACGCTTTTCAAACGGCCACAGCTCCCAGGATCTAAGAAAGAAATGCAACATTGATTTAGGACTCAAAGAGGTTTAAAGGTCAAAACAGATCAGAGAGAGTATATCTAATACTTTATTATAGATTTGAGCAGTTACTTGAGGAAAAATCCACTACTTTAATATACCTGACAGATGCTGAGGAAGTAGTATGGAAATGTACCGTCTATGATAAAACACTATAAAAATGTATTCTGATGGGAGACCAATGACATTTAAATTGTAAAAAGCTGTTTTCAACTTCCTCTACAGAAAACATTAATTAGAAAGAGATCCATGCCTATAGAGGGCCTTATCTAAATGAATGAGGGAACCTGTAGACCACTTGAATTAGTTAAAACTTTTGGTTGTTGAGGACTCAAATTATTCGTCAAAAAACAGAAAACTTAAGTTTCTCAATTGGATATTAGCACAACCTTAAAGTATGACTCCAAAATCACTAGAATTGGTAAGGGAAGATACAAATGTGATGTATATTAGTGGCCTTCTTATTATTAATACTTCTTCAGATTCTACTGAAATAAATAATGACTCAATAGGAGAGAAAGGGAATCTTTCTGAAATTTGCCTTAATAACTGAGCAGCAGGTACTTCCCATACTTATGCCTTCTTTCATTACAGAGATAGAGATCATGATATATGTCAAGGAAATAATCCAATGTAACATTGACTAATTTTTTACAGGAAGGGTCTGTATTTAATACTCAGGTTCCTCTCCTCTGTGCACACTATTCTAGTCAGATTACGTTTCTGAAAGAGTTTTCTTATTGATTTACATTAAAATATGTGTCCTAAGGATTTCATAAGAAATGGACATTATCAGCTTAAAACAAGCACTGAGCAGGGTTAGGTTTTAGAGTTTGTTAAATACAAGAAACAAAATTAAGGTTGTCTTCCAATCAAGTGACAATCCATATCACTGCAATGCATAAATGAGCAAAGGTAGTGGGGTATTTCCCCAAACTGGTATTTTATTATAAGGATGAAGCTAAAAAATTCTATTTGGTGGCATAATGATAAGTACATGACGGTTCTTATTAGTTGTCTCTTATTTTCTCTTTAGTCCCAAGCTACTATGCTACACATATTTTAATGCCCAATATCTCCTTATTGGTTTATTGGAAGGCCACCCTTATTATGCAAGGACAATCAGGTCACAATTGGCTTAAGCTGTGTGATATAAAGGACTGGGTCAAAGGACTGCGTGATAGACCTATCTCTGCCACAAACTAGACATATGATGTTGAATCTGCCCAAAATGGTTCCTGCTTTCCAGAAATTTGCTATCTAGGAGAAAAGTCAAACATATCCATAGATGATTCTGCTATCAAACAAATATTAACTGGTTTGAAAGAAATAGAATGATACATGTGGAGAAATTGAAAATTTGCAGGATTCTTGAAAATTCTTTTTTCTTAAGAGACTCAAAACTATATTCCTTTATAGCTCTGGAGGTCAGAAATGTGAAATTAGGTTCAGTGGGATGAAGTCATAGTGTCAGAAGGACAGATTTTTTTCTGGAGTCTCTGAGTGGATAACCCACTTCCTTGCTGTTTCCAGCTTCTAAAGGCTGTTGACTTTCCTTGGGTCCTGGCCTCATCACTCCAGTCTGCTTTCACTGCCTTCTCCCTTGACTATGACCCTCCTGCCTCTCTCTCATCAGGACCTTTACAATTACATTGAGCCCATCTGGATGATGCAGGATTATCTACCCATTTCTAGAACCTTAGTTTAATCATATCAGTAATGTTCCTTCTGCCATATAATGTAACACAGGTGCTGGGAATTAGGACATATTTGGGGGACCACTATTCAGCTGACAGGGACTTTCCTAGTGGTGCAGACAGGAAAGAATCTGCCTGCAGGGCAGGAGATCCCTGGGTTGGGAAGATCCCCTGGAAAAGGGAATGGCAACTCATTCCAGTATTCAGACAGAGGAGCCTGGCGGGCTACAGTTCATTGGGTCACAAAGAGCGGATGTGACAGAATGACTAACACACACATTCAGCTGAAAACAGTAGTCCAGGGTCAGGGTGGAGATACAAGTAGAAGTCTCTTTACTTGTAGTGGAAGGAGGTCCAGAACCATTGATTTTTAGCAGGTATGAAGGTCAAGGAGTCAGTGTGTGTGTGTGATGGAAGGAATCTAAAATTCTCTTAAAAAAAATAAATAAATAAATAAAATGCTCTTAAAGGAGGTTTTCATAGAACTATACTTGAATCATGTCTAAGATGTTACAGTACTGTTGGAAAAGTGCAGAGAAGGAAACCCTTCATCAAAATAGCGAAGCAGTCTTGAAATGCAAAACATCAGAAGTGGTGAACCTGCAAAATGTTTAGCTGAAAGGTGATATGCTGGGAATTTGCTAGTAAGAACACCTGGACAAAGTGCAGAGTTATGGTTTGACTCATTGCTAAGAGTAATTCTATTTTCACACCTGCTTATGATGTTCTTTTTGTGTGTGTGTCAGAGCCCGCAGATATTTATGACACATATGAGCTATTAAACTATTAAATGGTCAGTCTTTTAAATCAAATCATGCCTGACACTTTCTGTTGCATAACTGTTTTTAAGTTGAAAGTAAATAAAATAACCTCACAGTATGTCCACCACCTTATTTGATATTCTTCCATAGTTTTCTTAATTTGTCCCTATATCATTTGATGATATTAGGCAGTAAAGTAGCAGACTTGAATTTGAGTACTGGCCCCAGAAAAAGGCCTTTGTTTGACTTGTTAAGTATAAAGTAGTCTTATCTATTGAGGAAGACATTAAACATGATTTTGGTGACTACGAAGAGAGTTAACTATGCAGCAAGTTATTCTGTGATCAAAAATGTGATAAAAAATATGCATAAATTGGAAATAAATATGCTGTTGCTGTTCAGTCACTCAGGCATGCCTGACACTTTGAAACCCCACGGACTGCAACATGCCGGCTACCTATGCCAGCTTGAGGTAATAAGAGCAACTTACAAGTGACTTCTTTTGGTATAAATAAGATTATCTTTTAATCAAGTAGAAGATTATCTTTCCATGATCTATATGTGTAGTATGTAAAATTGCCCAGTAACTACAAAGTTGAATATCTAAGCACTCATGTGTACCATGACTTCCCTGTTGGCTCAGACGGTAAAGCGTCTGCCTACAATGTGGGAGACCCAGGTTCAGTCCTTGGGTCGGGAAGATCTCCTGGAGAAGGAAATGGCAACCCATTCCAGTATTTTTGCCTGGAAAATCCCATGGACAGAGGAGCCTGGTAGGCTACAGTCCATGGGGTCGCAAAGAGTCGGACACGACTGGGCGACTTCACTTTCTTTCTTTCATGTGTACCAAAAAGTGAAAGAGGAGAGTGAAAAAGTTGGCTTAAAGCTCAACGTTCAGAAAACTAAGATCATGGCATCTGGTCCCATCACTTCATGGGAAATAGATGGGGAAACAGTGTCAGACTTTATATTTTGGGGATCCAAAATCACTGATGATGGTGATTGCAGCCATGAAATTAAAAGATGCTTACTCCTTGGAAGGAAGGTTATGACCAACCTAGGTAGCATATTTAAAAGCAGAGACATTACTTTGCCAACAAAGGTCTGTCTAGTCAAGGCTATGGTTTTTCCAGTGGTCAATTATGGATGTGAGCATTGGACGGTGAAGAAAGCTGAGCGCCAAAGAATTGATGCTTTTGAACTGTGGTGTTGGAGAAGACTCTTGAGAGTCCCTTGGACTGCAAGAAGATCCACCCAGTCCCTCCTAAAGGAGATCAGTCCTGGGTGTTCATTGGAAGGACGGATGTTGAAGCTGAAACTCCAATACTTTGGCCACCTCATGCGAAGAGTTGACTCATTGGAAAAGACCCTAATGCTGGGAAGGATTGGGGGCAGGAGGAGAAGGGGACGACAGAGGATGAGATGGTTGGATGGCATCACCAACTCGATGGACATGGGTTTGGGTAAACTCCGGAAGTTGGTGATGGACAAGGAGGCCTGGAGTGCTGCGATTCATGGGGCCACATAGAGTCGGACATGACTGAGCGACTGAAATGAACTGAACTGAACTGAAAGGGTTCATAGAATTAATAATTTGTACTCAAGAAATGATGCTTAATACCCCCTCTTCAGGTTTCATTAACTTGCTAAAGAGACTCACAGAATTCAGGAAAATACTTATTTCCACCACTTTATTGAAGACTATGATAAAAAATGGGCTTCCCAGGACCTGCCTGCCAGTGCTGGAGACATAAGAGACATGGGTTCTATTCCTGGGTCAGGAAGATCCCCTGGAGGTGGCCACAGCAACCCCTTCCAATATTCTTGCTTGGAGAATCCACATGGACAGAGGAGCCTGGTGGGCTATAGTCCATGGGGTCACAAAGAGTCTGACACAACTAAAGCGATTTAGCACTAGCAATAGCAGTATGATAAAAGATATATATATATATATATGAACATCCACATGAAGAGATACATAGTTGATATTTGATAGGGTCTCAAGCTCAGGGAATTCTGTCCCCCTGGACACCCGGAAACTCTCTGATTTCTATACTTTGGGGATTTTTATGGAGACTTCCTCATGTAGGCATGATCAGTCATTAACTCCACTTTCAGCTCTTCTCCCATCTCAAGAGAGTGGTGGAGTGGGGCTAGAAACATCAAGCCTTCATCATGGCTTTGTCTTTCTGGGGGCCAGCTCTCACCCAGGAGGTATCCAGGGGACCACCCAAAGGCATATTATGAGAACAAAAGACACTTCTAACACCCAGAGTGATAATTACAAGGAAATTATCAGGAGGAAATTACAAGGTTTTAGGAGCTGACTGTCAGGCACTGGTGGCAGAGACCAACATATATTTTTCACTATCTCACAGAATCATATTGGAAAGTGCCCGAGCCTGATTTTCCAGGTCATGATGAAACTTACATCTCAGTGAAAAGTCCACCTGCAAAGAAGCAGATATCAGGACCCACCATGATTTCTGTTGATTCTACTTGTCCAAGTTAGGACCCTCCATGCTCTTCAGGTACCCTAATTGTTCACACTGTAGACTGTCATACTCCAGTGACAATATCATAAAGGGTGAAGAAGCTGTAATAAAAGCAACGATAGATGCCAAAGATATGTTCTTGAACATGTACATTCATGATAATATAACCAAATACGTATTTCACATATTAAGAAAAATTAACCAGGTAGTGATTAAAAAATACAATTCCCTAAGTGAATATCGAATTCTATCTGCCAAAAAGGATGTCCAATGATGTCACAAGGGAATTTACTATAAGGCTCAAAAGTGCCCTCTCTATAAGGTACAGGCAAGACTCGAAACTCCAGTGATCTGGAAGGGGTAGGAGGGGGCAAGCAAGTGTACACTGAAAAAGAGAATATGTGTAGAACACACAGGAATATGATAATAGGCTACTTAAGACAACTTTAACTCAGGCCTTAGCTCCCCAATTACAGCTTAAGCTCACCCAACCCATTCCTGGCTTAAGGCTGTTCCACATGTTTCTAACTCTGGAGACTGTCTATTTTGGGCAGAGTAAGAAGCAATGTGGTCAAGATATTATAGAAAAGATTTAAAGAAAATGAAGACATGTTTTGGATTTGGAAATATTGCATTGATCTCTCAAAATATGTGTGTGTGTGTGTGTGTGTGTGTGTGTTTATACAGCATGGCCCATAAGTTTTTGTGAAGTTTTTCCAACTTCATTACTATAAATGCTACTAGCACAAAACATATCATTTAGAGTTTTAATTATTTACATTTTTATTATACTTAAGTTCTAAAAATTTTAAATAATTGCTAGTTTGAATTTTCATATCAGTTACTCTGAGTGAAGCTGGCAAAGATGGATGGAAACTACAACAAATTATTTATGCAAAATTAAATATAAAATAAATTTCTGTTTCTGGATTAATGAAAGTAAAAGACTCATCATATGGGGAAAATAGTGGTAATGTGCAACAATGGGAATGAATCTAGTGGACATTATGCTAAATGAAAGCCAGACAGAGAAAGGCATATATTTCTTCTTATCAATTATATACAGAATCTACAAAAAAAGAAGTCAAACTTATAGAAACAGAGAAGTGGTTGGCAGGCACTAGGGTTGGGGCAAATAAGGAGGGGCAGGTAATGGTACAAACTTTGCTATGAGACAAAGGTCTCAGGATCTAATGGCGACTAGAGTTGATAGCACTATATTGTGTAACTGAAATTTGCTGAAGAAGTACAACTTCAACGTAAATATATGAGATGAAAAAAAATGATGAGATTGTGGACAGAGGAGAGTCTAAGAGTGTAAATCCTTGGAAAACAACCAAAATACTGGGAAAATTTCAGAGTTTCAAAAGCTATGAAATTGGTTGGTTCAAGCCAAGATCTCCAAGAGATCTTAGGAACAAGGAAATATCTGGTCTCCTGGTGGAATGAATAGAAAATTGACTAATGTCTAGAAGGCCCTTGAGGGTGGAGGGGTAGAGTTGTGGGGCTGGATGGTGGGGGAGGGGCTGTGGCCCAGCCTTCTCCTCTCCTGTCCCCTCCCCCACCCACAGGAGCCCTTTGTGACAAGGCTGCAGGCTCTGTGATGCCAGGCCTGGGGATTTAGTTCCCAACTATAAACCCTGTGCTCAGGTAGCAGTGGGGTTCAGACAATGGAGAATTTTCTCTTTCGTCCAAAAAGCACTTTTGACACTTGGTTGAACTCCAGTGACACTGCTTGGACAATTGAAATCATCTTCGCCTTTCTGTGTGGACTGGGTCTCTTTTTCCTGTTCCTTTCCTACCACCAGAATAACGCATCTTTTCCTCCTCATAGGAAACATGGAAACAGCAAGAAGGTAAGGAACCCTTGGCCCAGACCCACAAGCACATGATTCTCTTTTCTATTATTATGTCTACTTTTCTGAACCAACTCAAGAGACTCCTGAGATGGGAAAGAACAGGATATCTATTCTCAAGAAAGAATAGATCATCATCCGTCTAGGGACAAACTAGGCTGGACAGGGGATCAGTAAAACTAATTGTGAATCCTAGAGTGAACACTAGGATTTCTATCCAAAGATCTCAGATCAGTAGTTCAGGTGTGGTTGGGTCTCCAGAGCAAATCCATGACACAGTGACCAGAAGCCAAGAAGTGCATACTGAGTGCATTCTCAGCCAGGAGAAGCCCCCGAACACACCAGTTCCCCAGCCGTGAATGGGTGTCTCAGACAAGGGCTGATCGGAGGACAGTGCTGAGGCCCTGAGAGCCTTAGAGCAGGGGCTAGAGTGGGGCCCTAGCTTCAGGAAGCCAAGACCTACCTGATGGAGCTAAGATTTTCCAATAGGTCTGAGAATATGTGTGTTTCTTCAGCAGAGGAACAGTGATGAAAGAAATCCAGGGTAGGTCTCACGTAGAAAATCCTTCTCACATCTAGGAAATGTTTTCTAGGAATTAGCTCTCCCAATAATCAAAGAGGAAACCTGGAAAAATGTCTGCACAAATATATATAGGCACATTTATGTACATTCATTGGGACTTCAGTGGTGATGGAATGACTCCCTCATTAAAATTTTCATTTACTTTAGAATACAAACATAAGGATCAGTAAGACCTGTAAAGCATCTGCCTACAATGCGGGAGACCTAGGTTTGATCCCTGGGTCAGGAAGATCCCCTGGAGAAGGAAATGGCAACCCACTCCAGTATTCTTGCCTAGAAAATCCCATGGACTGAGGATCCTGGTAGGCTACAGTCCATGGGGTCACAAAGAGCCAGACACGACTGAGCGACTTCACTTTCATTTTCACTTTTCACTTTCTGCTTTAGTCAACAATGTTGTTGTTGTTGTTGGTGGTGGTGGTGGTGGTGGTGGTGTGTGTGTGTGTGTGTGTGTGTGTGTGTATCTGTGTGAATTATTGAATTAGAGTTGACCTACAATGTTGCATTAGTTTTGGATGTACAGAGAAGTGATTTATATATATATATATATATATATATATATATACATACACACATATATATATATAATTATTCTTTTTCAGATATATATATTCTCTTTTGGATTCTTTTTCATTATGGGTTATTACAAGATATTAGGTATAGTTCCCTGTTCTATACAGTGGGTCCTTATTTGTCTGTTTTGCATATGGTTCAACTACTTTGTTTTGTATTAACTTTTCAACTAGTTTTCTTTTAAATTATTCTTAAAATGTCTGCTACATGAAAAGAATATATTCTGCATATGGTAGAAATTAAATTGACTAATTTCCAGTGAAAGAAATTGTGCAGGTAATTTATGATTTTTTTTTTTCATTTTAAACTACAGGCTGAATAAGAAAGGACAGATAATGTAAATATTTATAAACCAGATATATAAAAGGGCTGCAATTCTTTTTAAAAAGGGAAAATCCTTCTTTATGCTCTTCAAAGAAGGAAAACAGAAAATATTTTTATCTGCTTTAAAAATGAGTGAAAGGAAATAAAACCATAGAGCTCTGTTACTGAAATGAAGAAAGTCATATTATATATTGACACTGAGTGTCTGATGCTTGTCTAGAGACGGGAGACTGAGATTTGGGTCGCGGGTTCTCATTTTTTCTGTCTCTCAGCATCAAATGGATCTGAGAAGGAGAAGCAGGAGTAGGAGGAGAAGCAGAGCTTTGAAAGGTGAGTTCTGCCATTCAGCTATGTGTTCCCCAGATGTTAGCCCCCATGTATCCAGCCCTGAGGGCCCAGCGCCTCTGGTTCTGAGGAGACCAGTGGAAGATCTTTCCCTTGGGAAACAGAATCCCCAGGGAGGCATCTGGAAAGGAGAGCAGAACCCAGATACTACCCAGATTCCATGGACAGAATGAAGCTGTGAGGGGCCTGGATATGTGTGTGGCCCTGCTTATATCCAGTGGGGCTTATAACCAGGTGTGTGTGGGTTGCATTGGACCAATAGCCCCTGGATTGGGAGGTAGGACTCCAGGGTCGACCATGGACACATTATTTAACTTTGCTCAGATTTGTCTGTGCAGTGACTCCTGCACTGCAGAGGCAGGTGAACGCTGCAGGTTGTGAAGGCACCAAGGGGTAAAGGTTATGGAAACACTTTGTAGATGATACACCCTTCCATGAGCTTCACTGTCACTGTGAATGATTATGTGGCCTTGGACACTAGTGCTTGGGCTCCAATATCCCAATGGTGGCCCCTTAAAGAGAGTGCATTCAGCCTCCTGTAAGACCCCTAGGAAGGGGCTCCCACTTTCCTCACCGTGACCCAGTCTGCTGATTTTCAGTTTGCAGAGATTGCCTGGAAGAGCTGGAAGGGACCCGCAACCTGGTTTTACTTCTTCAGAGGTAAAGAATCTTCCTCTTCTCTCCTGGGTTGTTCTTCCTCCCAGAGTGTCTGGTGTGATCCCAGGGCTGCAGGCAGTCTGAGACTGAGCTGAAGGGAAGCCTTGGGAGTGGGATATGGCTAATGTCTTGGGGTGAGGGCAGCAGGAGCACTGTGAAGACACCATGGGGGCCGTGCAGGGCTGTGGCTGCAGGTGCCCACCCCTGCCTGGCCTGACATGCCCTCATGGCCTTGGGGGTTCCTGGCTGCAGCTTGTGCCTTGTGTTCCCTGCAGCCATGTGGGAAGTCTCCCTGATAAAAGAAGCTTTCATCAGCTGTCCTGGCAAGATCCTCCTGGTGTGGGACAGGAAGCAGCTCCTGCTGGAGCCCACCAACCCTGCATGGAGCCTGTGAGGGAGGCTGTTTCCACCATATCCCCAGCTCCTGTGACCCAGGACCCTGTGCCTTTGGCCTCTACTTTGTCAGCAGAACCTCAAGACAGATCCAATTTGGAGAAAATCCCATTTGGTACTGTTGCAAAGAGCTCCCCTCCAGGTAACTCTTTTTTGGCATCTACCATCCCAGCCATGGCAAGCCTTGGTCTCTTCACAAGCTATCCCATTTCGTTCCTGTCCTGCTGGTGGGACACTACCAAGGCCTTGTTCTTCCCCACCTCATCACAGAACAAGTCCCATCAAGAAGACCTGTCCCCCCACCCACCAGAGGCCTCATTCGGGGGGGGCCTTATAGACAAGCAGGTAGAGATTGGTAGCCCCTCATTTATCAACCCTGATGTGCAAAAGCTGCTGGATATCCTAATCACCAAGAGAGTAGAGCTGAGGATTTGTAAGGAGGGAAAAAAGGACAGGTCATTCTCAGAGCAAATGAGCCCAGACTACCATCTGAAGTCTTCAGGGAATCCATGGAAATCACTGGGTACTGAGCAGGACATCACAACCCCTCAATCTTTCTGGAATGTGAAAGACAAACAGGAGCAGCTACCTGAGCCACAGCAGCTCTTACATCCTGAGAGTCTGAGGGATCACATAGAGCGGAAATACAGCCAGCTCTTCTGGGGTCTCCCCTCTCTGCACAGCGAGTCCCTGGTGGCAGTTGCCCTTGTCTCTAGGAGTTCCTCCCAACCACAGGCACCCTTTGTTTTATTCAATGGAATCTCTAATGTCTTTCCAGTCTCAATTCAACCTGGAATACCTTTAGGTCTTTCCCAGGCCCCACTCTTGCCCTGCACTGGGGCCCAACCCCAGCCTTTCACTCAAAACTTGGCTCCGTACCAGCCCCCACCTATGATTCAGATCCAAAGCCAGCCCTACCTCCCGTCTCCTCTCCTCTTCAGACCACCTTATTCTTCACCCCAGGTGAGTACCTGTGGGCTCTACTGTCTTCCATTTCAGAACAACCCACTGTCTTTTATCCCAACTGATATTCAATGTCTGGAGTACCCCTTGTTGCAGAAGCAACTGAAAACTGAGACGCCTTTACCCTCTGTGGACAAGAGATCACAGGAAGTCTTTAGCCAACTCATTCCCAACTGTCCCCAGGCCCAAACGTTAGTCCCTGTTCCTCATGGAGACTTAATCAGATCTGATTTCCAGAAGCTACATCTTCAAAAGAAGCCCATGGAAGATCAACTCAAGGGGAGTCGGGTCCGCAGCATCCACCTGTCTCTACAACTGAGTTCATCTCAGTGCCAATTCCTAGTGACTTATCAGGCCCAGGGAAAGCAGAGATCCTGGCAGCTGTCTGCTTTTAGAGGCAAAAGGAACAAGAACGCCCAGAAGACAAGGTCCAGGTGCCCTAGGAGATCCCGTAGGAGGAGTCAGATGAAGTTCCAGCTAGAAACAGATTTTAGCGAGGGTCTAAGGCCATGTCTGAGGGGGATCTCGAAAGATCCCTCAAGGTCCAGCTTCCCCAAGAAGTTTCTGCAAATGAACTCTGAGAAGGAGTCAGAAAGTTACTTGTTGAGGCCCTCAGAGAGTGACTTGCTGAGGCCCTCGAAAAATGACTCCAGTGATTACTTACCCAGTGGCCCAGATAAGAAACATCTAGAAAAAGTCTTAAAAGCCCATTTGGACAAAAAGTTGAGGCAGATTGATCAGGGTTTGATCCCTGTGACAGTGCGTCGATCCTGGCTTGTCGCCACCTGTGCTTCTTCTAGGATCCACCCTCACAAGGAAATCAGGAATCTAGCATCCCTGAAGCATTGGAAACCCCGTATAAACATCTCCCATGAGATTTCTTTCCTCAGTCCAAGCATTCAACAAATGCTGGAAGCACATATCATAAGGTTTCGGGTAAGGCACAAGTGGGGCAGATTCAAACAGGGCTCTGAACCTATAAATTTCAAACCATCTGAGGCTCAACCTTCGCCCCTTCCAACGTCCACATTTTCCCTCTCAGCCATCTGGCAACCTGGGACACATTCACAAACCAACGTTTCTAAGTTCTTGGGAAAACCTCAGCTCCGTCAGGGAAAGCAAATGATAACGAAAGCATCAGTTCCCATCCTGGGGAGTCCCATCCCAGGTATCCCCATACCTGCAAGGTGGGATATCCAGAGGGCCTTGGGGAAGGCTGTGCCTGATGACAGTTGTGAGCCCTCAGAGGCCCCTCTGACTGGACCGAAGGGCAGACCACCTCATCAGATGTCGGTACCCAACCTCAAGGGTAGAACCTGGCAGAATGGGACTGTCCTGAGGGCCAGGAAAAGCAGCCTAAAGCCCAGTCTCAAAAGGGAAGAGAGTTGGGGTTGGCTCTCAAAATATCCCTGCCATAATGCATTAATACTGGACATGGGCTTAAAGTCCCAATCTTCAAGGGCTAAACAGAAGGCCAAGGAGGACCCTCCCTGGGAAGTCTTCTTGGGTCCTACTGTGCCAGCCAACTCCCAAACGAGCAACATGGACCTGAGGAGATCAGATGTTCCAGTCACCAAGAAAATCCTGCCCCCACCCACAAACCCAGTTGGCCAATATTCAGAGGAGCCACATTTTAAAACACAGGTGGCTAGTAAATTTGAGTTTGGAAGCAAGTTAGAATCAGAGAACCAGCTTCAAGGCCGTGCCACTGGTGACCTCCTGCAACAGTCTCACACTGATGTCCTCCTTCAAGACTATACCACTGGCATGCTCCTCCAGGACTTTGCCACCAACGTGCTCCTTCAAGACCCTCACACTGACGTGCTCCTTGCTGCAGACGTCTTGGCTTCTCATAGGTCACTGTTAAGTTCTCAGATGGAATATGCTAGCGGGGACACACCAGCTTCACATGAGGTACCATGTGACCTCAAAGCGAGTGCACAGAGCACCCAGGAGCAGCAGAAATTCCAAAAACCAAAACTGAAGGACCCATGTAAGAGCCAGAGAGAGATGTTTGCCCCAACTGAAGAGTGGAGGGACTTTCAGAGTTTCCAACCAGGAGAAAATGAAGAAATGAGGAGTATCCAGAGACAACAGAAACATAGGAAACCTAAAGTGAGGGACCCATGTAAGGGCCAGTTTGCCTCAGCTGATGAGGGGGAGATTTGTGAGAAGCTCGAGCCAGAAGAAGATAGAGAAACTGTCAGCCAAGGCAAGATGTTTGCTCCAACTGAGGAGAGGAGGGGTTCTAAGAGACTCCAGCAAGAAGAGGATGAAGAAATGAAAAGAAAGAGGGAGATGCTTGTCATCGTTGATGAGTGGAGGAAGGCTAGGAGGCTCCAATCAAGAGGACATGAAAAAGTGAGGAGCAGCCAGGGACAGCAGAAACCCAGGAAACCAAAAGTCAGGGATCCTTGTAAGGGCCCACTTGCCTCAATTGAGGAGGAGGAGGTCTGTGAGAACCTTGAACCAGAAGAGGATGAAGAAATGAACAGCCAAACCGAGATGTGTCCCCCAGCTTGGGAGTGGTGGGGTTTTAACAAACCCCTATCAAGAGGACATCAAGAAACTGAAAGCCAGAACAAGATGTTCACCTCAACTGAGGACTGGAGGGCTTTTAAGAGACTCCAACCAGGAGAGCCTGAAGAAATGAGGAGCCAGAAGGAGAGGCTTACCCCAACTGAGGAGTGGAAGAGTGTTAGGAGGCTCCAACCAGGAGAACATGAAAAAGCAGGGAATAGTCAACGACAACAGAAACCCAGGAAACCAAAAGTCAGGGACCCAGGTAAGGGCCCATTTGCCTCACTTGATGAGGGAGAGATCTGTGAGAACCTTGAATCAGAAGAGGATGAAGAAATGAACAGCCAAACCAAGATGTATCCCCCAGCTTGGGAGTGGAGGGGTTTTAAGAAGCCCCCACCAAAAGGACATGAAGAAACCAAAAGCAGGAACGAGATGCTCACCTCACCTGAGGACTGCAGGGCTTCTAAGAGGCCCCCACCAGAAGATCATGAAAAAACAAAAAGTCAGAGCAAGATGCTCACCTCAACTGAAGAGTTGAGTATTAGGAAGCTCCAAGCAGGAGAACAAGAAACGGGGAGTAGTCAACAAAAACAGAAACCCAGGAAATCAAATGTTAGGGACCCTTGTAAGGGCCCGTTTGCCTCAATTGATAAGGGGGAGATCTGTGAGAGGCCCGAACCAGAAGAAGATGAAGAAATGAATAGCCAAGGTGAAACGTACCCCCCAGCTGAGGAGTGGAGGGGTTTTAAGAAGCCCCCACCAAGAGGACGTGAAGAAACCAAAAGCCAGAGTGAGAGGCTAACCTCACCTGAGGAGTGCAGGGCTTTTAAGAGACCCCAACGCAGAGAGTATGAAGAAGTGAAGAGCCAGAGGGAGATGATAACCCCAGCTGAGGAGTGGAAGAGTGTTAGGAGGCTCCAACCAGGAGAACATGAAAAAGCAAGGAGTAGTCAACGACAACAGAAACCCAGGAAAACAAAAGTTAGGGACCCGTGTAAGGGCCCATTTGCCTCAGTTGATGAGGGGGAGATCTGTGAGAGGCCCAAACCAGAAGAAGATGAAGAAATGCATAGCCAAAGCAAGATGCTGGCCCCAACTGATGAGAGGAAGGGCAATTGGAGGCCCAAATTGGGAAAGTATGAAGAAAGGATTTCAGGACTAAGGGCTTCTCATACCAGAGTGATGAGCCAGTCTCCTCAGGTGAGGGAAATAGAGTCTCTTGGGAGCAAATACCTCCAGTTCTCGCCAGAAAAGGAAAAACTTTTACCAGAAAGCTACTTGAAAAAAAGAATGAGGCACTTTCTGCAGTGTCTTAGCCCAAATAAAAAAGACAAACAAATAGAAGAAACCTTTCAAAAAGGCAGGCCTGCATCAGTGGCTGCTCAGCACCAGGAACAAATCAAAGACAAATTCATTGTAGATGGCAGGGCTCTTGATCCTGAGGTGATTGGAACAGCTGTTGGACAGGTCCTGATAGAGAAACTGGGGCTTCAACAAGGATCCCAGGACTCAAAAGTAAATCACCACAAAGAACATCTTCAGGAGCTAGTGGGTGGGCATTCCCACCACCACAGGACTCTCTTTTCCTCAGAATGGAGAAGAATGTTGAAAGATACAGCGCATAGTCACCAAGCCAGTCCCAAGGACCACAGCCGTCTTAGCTCGAGCAGACATTCCAGAGACAAGGGTGATAGGCGGGCCTTCCCACCCAGGGAGCCAGAGTCCCCAGTCAGGCCCTGCCAGCATGGTCCAAGGGTGGCAAGTGACTCAGGGAACCTGCACCATTGCCCAACATGCTGGCCTCAAAAATGTGTCGCCTCTGGTCAACAAGAGCGTGCTCCTCATGCCTCTCCCGGTAGGAAAAAGTTTGTACAAGAAAAAATTCAGTACCTGCAGAGAAATCCTGTTTTTCCTCATGTTAGCACATCGTCTATGTGCTAAAGTCTCCTTCCTACCTCAACTTTTTTATTATTTCCCCCAAATAAATGTTTTTTCTCATGAAAGGTGGTAGCCTCCATCTGTGCCCTGCTGGGGGGAAGGGAAGGGCTCAGGGTCCATTATTCCCAGCTGCCTGCTTTGAATTCCAGATGGGAGAGGGCCATGGAGGGAAGGTGACCCCAATGTGCACCACAAATCCCTCACTGCACTTGAATGTTTCTATAATTACAGCATTACAGAAACAAGCAACAGCATTCAGGACATGTCAAGGTGAACTAAACCTAAAGACCTCCGCCTTCTCAGGATCCAACTCAGTCCTCTTCACCTCTCTCTCTACCTTGAACTTGTGGGGCTATAGGGGAGTGGTTTGCAGAGGCTGAAATTCCCCTCTGGCTCAGAAAGTGCCAGACATAAGCTCACATGTCAGAATAAGGATGGGAGTTTGGGGGCAGTGCTTGCCCCGAGTCCAGGGTAGGAGAAACCTCATCCCCACATCTTGGTGGGATTAGATGACACCTGTCTTAGAAGCCCCTTCTCTCCCTGATGGAGCTGGGATTGAGATGGGCCAGGTCTGTCACCCTTCCTCTGTCTTTCTCATGCTCTGGAGCAGAAGCAAGGATGAGGACCACACTCTCAGCTCTAAGGGTGTGGTGTCTACCAAGGGCCAGTCCACCCCTTCCCGGAGGAGAGAACAGCCCTGATCATAGTACTCATCTCCCCCAAGGGAATGAGCAGGGGAGTGACTGTGTGCAGTCACCAAGACCAGGCTCCCAGAGGCAGCAGAACCTCTGAGAAAGGAAGCTTCACTTCTCCACAGTGTAAATCATCAGATTTCACAGGACCAGGAGCTCAGGACAGACTTGTGGTCTGTGACCTCTACCTACACGTGTGGCCCAAGGAGGCTCCCAGGCGACAGGTGGGACTCAACAGGCCCAGAGGCTGTGCAGGAATCATAGCAAGTCTCACCTTCTCTCAGCCTTGCTCACCCCAGAGCCTGGAGAAGGAAGAGACCAGCAGACAGGATGTGTCACCCAGTGAGTGGGAAGTGACCTATGGAGAAGGGTGCTGTCAGCTTTCCTACCCAGGCCCATACACACAGGAAAGCAAGGAGACAGGAGCAATTCTCTAGAGTGATTCAGGGCTCTGTGTCATAGTCACTACTGCAGTAGAGAGACCTGCTCCAGGAGGGGTCCCTGATCCAGGAGACAACAGGAATGAGCCTGCCCCCATCTGTAAGGACCTCAGTATGTGAGACCAGAACCGGGGTGGTGTGGGGCAGACGGCACAGGCCTGCTTGTGCTGTGGGTTTTTCCTGGAGCCAGGTCCTGTCTGGGCCCCATCCTCCAGGGTGGGCACAGCAGTGGGGGCTCAGCCAGGGTCTGAGGGAGGGGCTGGGACCAGGCCACAGAGTGACCTCCAGAGCTCAGGAGAAGAGGACACAGAGCAGGGACCCTGAGCTTGGCTGCTGCCTGGTTCTCTTAGAGGCACTGAGAGGTGAGTGCTGGGGGTGAGGGGAGTTGAAACCCAGCCGCTGTGGGGAGAAGTGACACAGAGGAACACTGACAGAAGGAACACTGACAGAACAGCAAGAAACAAGAAGGAGCAAGTAAGTCCCTGAGCCCTTCTCCTGCCCTAAAGTGCAGAACGGAGAGCAGTCTAGGGCCCCCCACTTAGTGTCCCCACACACAAAGACCCACACTGACCCCACACAGGGACCTCCCACAGACCCACACTGACCCCACATAGAGACCCGCACACAGATCCACACGGGGGCCCAGAGTCCCACCGAGACAACGGAGACCCCACAAACAGTGGCCCCAGATCCACTCACAGGAGCCCGAGCAGCCAGCCAGGGAGAGGCCCTCCGAGTGGATCTTAAGCCATGAAGCAAACTGAAGGTGCAGGAGATCAGTACAAGTGTCCACCAGAGAAAATTCTTCTGTGTTTGTTTTCTTCTTGGATATTTTTTAATTACTACTGAAAAAAAGAGTTACAGTTTCCCCATGAAAATGAGCAAAATCCTTGCCTTCACGGGTTTTCATTGGCTTGAGCACTGACTCACAGTTGAGAGAATGACAAACTGAAAAGGAGCAAAACTCTTCCAGCATCTACTGAGGGCGAATCTATGTCCAATTTTAGTCATCGTTCAGTCAAATGGCATAAGGGGGTCGCATGCTTTCTTGTGTTGGGGACAACTCTCTGCACTCAAAGTGACTTCTTTCCTTTGGACGCATGATGTAGAGAGGCCTACAGCAAGTGGGATCCAGGATGAAATGAACCAGCCAGGAGGCATCTGACACCTGTATGCTAGCTGTGCGGATGGCACGTGATTTCACACGGAATAGCTTGTGTTAGGCTTGTGAGGCTTGCTTTAGTTTTCAACGAAACAAGCCATTTTATCAAACACACGAAGCTTATTCACAAATGAGACAGATTTTTGGCAATATCTCTATTACATCCTCTGGCATATTTGTACTTACTGCTTAATATTAAATGATGCTGTTTATCTTACTCTTAAAATATAGGAGTACAGTCAGGTAATTGTATGGTATGCATGCCTCTAGAATATGAAAAAAATCCTAGTGTTTACCCATTATGGCTTAAACTTCTCAACCATTTAGAAGGATTCACATTTTATATAATTGTAAGAAATGTGAATTTTCCAAGAATCCTGAAATTTATATTTGTTATAGGGCTATCAAAAGGATGCATTGCTTAAAAGAATTTTGAAATCTTAGAAAATATGTCACTTAATTGGTGTTTGAAATATAATTACATCAAATTACTTAAGATTTGGCGTTTTAACAACTGTTAAAGAAAGCATATCTTTAATCAACATTTCTATTATAACAAGAATAATAGAGGTCTCACTGTAAGCATAATACTTTTCTAATTGTGCACTCAGTTAACACTACCTGTTTCTCATTGGTCATAAAAATTATGTTGCCCTTGACATGGTAAAATCTAAATAATGAACAGATGTCAAGTATATATCTGGTTAAGTCTCTCAGGTCACACTTTGGGGTGATAATGTCATTGTCCTTTTTCTCAAAAGAGAGGAATGAGTTAATGTGAGGCCTCTGTGGGTGTATTTTTTAAGTAAGAAAAAAATTCAGGTTGTAAAATATTTTGCAAAATCATAGCTACTAATTTTTTGAGATTTGCCCCTTTGTGATATTTTATGTTGCTGAATCACAGAACTATGGAAAATGGCCACAGATGTTCTCTAATAGCCAATGAATAGTATTTACTAACTAGAGTTGCTCCTTTTCCTATAGATACCCACATCTACAGCATCTCACAATCACAAAACTGATACTTTCTTTTTGGGAGTTTAAGCCAGTATTCCTAAATTGTGTGTTTGACATAAAACTAAATTCTAGTAAGAGGCACTATAAAATATGTCATTCCCAAGAAAATAGATGAGGATTTAGGAAATACTGGTATTTTTCATAAGAAAACACAATCGCTTCAGCTCATCCTGATAACAAGAAATGTGGGTGACATGGCTCTTTGGTCTAAATATTTGTATGTGTGCTTTAGCTGATACTGTGGATTGGCTGTATAAATAGTATTCTTTTAAGATTTTTGGGTCAGAATATTTTTACATAAGTGATACATAGGATATGTGGTTTAGGAGTTAGTTGCTCTAGTCATTCTTAACCCTCTTGGAATGGAACATGAGGGCAAACAGAACAACCAGCACAAAAATTTCCTGGAAGAATAATTAACATTTTCTTGAACATTCCAAGTAGAGGAATAAAAAGGTGGATCCTTCAGGTTAGCAGCTGAGATATCCCAAAATAATTATGTAAGTTTTAGTCTATTAAAACTGGAAGGGTTCTCCCAAGGAGTTTTGATGAAAGGATTTGCAAGGAGCAGATCACGAAGCACAGGCAGGTCTAGTGTCTGTTGCCCACAGCCAGGACATCATCCAAAAGATCTGTCCATCATTTAAGGAGGAGCCACAACTTTTCCAAAGCAATGGGTGCTGCTCCCATACTCTGTTTAATCAGAGATGACACTGTTCTTCACCATCCCCATACCTGATAGCCAACCCTCATTTTCTAGGGATTAACTGGGGACTTTAGATGAAGTAGATGAAGACAGGAAGAAAAAAAAAAAAGAGGAGAAGGAGAAAGAAGCAGGAGTGGGGAGTGAACAGGAGAAGGAGGACAATGAAGAAGTTCAGTTCAGTCTCTCAGTTGTGTCCAACTCTTTATGACCCCACGAACCACAGCACGCCAGGCCTCCCTGTCCATCACCAACTGCCGGAGTCTACCCAAACCCATGTCCATTGAGCCGGTGATGCCATCCAACCATCTCATCCTCTGTTGTCCCCTTCTCCTCCTGCCCTCAATCTTTCCCAGCATCAGGGTCTTTTCCAATGAGTCAACTCTTCGCATGATGTGGCCAAAGTATTGGAGTTTCAGCTTCAACATCAGTCCTTCCAATGAACACCCAGGACTGATCTCCTTTAGGATGGACTGGTTGGATCTCCTTGCAGTCCAAGGGACTCTCAAGAGTCTTCTCCAACACCATAGTTCAAAAGCATCAATTCTTTGGCGCTCAGCTTTCTTCACCGTCCAACTCTCACATCCATACATGACCAACGGAAAAACGATAGCCTTGACTAGATGGACCTTTGTTGACAAAGTAATGTCTCTGCTTTTAAATATGCTATCTAGGTTGGTCGTAACTTTCCTTCCAAGGAGTAAGCGTCTTTTAATTTCATGGCTGCAATCACCAACTGCAGTGATTTTGGAGCCCCCCAAAATAAAGTCTGCCACTGTTTCCACTGTTTCCCCATCTATCTGCCATGAAGTGATGGGACCGGATGCCATGATCTTAGTTTTCTGAATGTTGAATTTTAAGCCAATTTTTTCACTCTCCTCTTTCATTTTCATCAAGAAGCTCTTTAGTTCTTCACTTTCTGCCATAAGGGTGGTGTCATCTGTATATCTGAGGTTATTGATATTTCTCTCGGCAATCTTGATTCTAGCTTGTGCTTCACCCAACACAGCATTTCTCATGATGTACTCTGCAATGAAGAAGAGCCATTACCAAAAACTGACTGTGGCCTCTTCTGTAGGCTGGTCACCTAATTAACAAATGAGGCCCTGGAGGCAGAGAGGTATTTCCCAAACCACACAGATACTTGCTTTCCACAACCAATGCAGGCTAAATGCTTCCTCTGTTATGTTACATCATATAACCTGTGTGAAAGAATATTTTTCATTGGTCATCCAGATGATGTCCCCAGTATAAATTATTTCCACCACCACCAGGTTATGGCACATATTACTGTTTCAGTAAAATAAAAAAAATAAGTCACTTTTTCCACTCAAAGTATTTAGACTATGGTGCACTTCTTTGATAGCAGTCTGTTATTTTTCATTATAGCATGGTCTAAAAGGAAAAGAATAACAAAAGAAGGAAACTGACATAAAAAACAAGGCAATGTAGTATGAGCCACTTCTGTCTCTGGATGGAACTCCATCGTGAGAACCATACCTTTCTCTGAATCTTGATTCTAACTGGAATTCAAGGTTGTCCATGCAGATTTTGAAGGTTGAAGGCAAAAGTACACAACATCCAGGTCCTGGAGATATCACCCCTGCTTTCCTCCCACCTCCCCACACACACCCTGACAAGAGCGGCACGGAGGTTCACCAGCAAAAAGACTTCCCGATGGGGAAGCCCACCAGTCAGAGTGGACAAGACAGTACACTAAGATGCAGGAAGAAAATACTAGAACCTCCATTTGCATTCATTTTACCTCTTTCTTTTAAAATTCCTATATTCATATAAGCTTTGTCATAGAATCGTGTTGTTGTTCAGTCACTAAGTCATGTCTGACTCTTTGTGATCCCATGGACTGCAGCACACCAGGCTCTCCTGCCCTCCACTAACTCCCAGAGTCTGCTCAAATTCATGTCCATTGAATCGGTGATGCTAACCAACCATCTCATCTTCTGCCGCCTCCTCCTCCTTTTGCCTTCAATCTTAGTACATACATTTAATTTACATATACATAAATATGTACTCTGGATCTTCATGCTCAAAAAAACCTTTTACTGAGTAGGAGAAGGATAGAAACATTAGAGAACACTGACATGAACCAAATTCCTGATCTTTTCTAAGGAATCAAACCAGAATCCAAAGCAGCGTGGGCTCAGAGTTCTGTCAGGCAAAGCTTGTGTGTGGACTGTCCAGAGAGAACGAGAACTGTGAATAAACTCTAGAGTATCAGTTTCACCAAACTCTGAAACTCAGAGGGACACTGCCAGCCCTGAGTTCCACCTTGGAGGCTGAGAGCAGGTAGCACAGATGTAAGTGAACCATTCTCCTCTCAATTCTGCTGTAAGCAACATGCAGCTGTGAACAGGTAGGGACTCCAAGTCTGTACTGACAGCACATATCCAGTTAGAAGAGATTGCAGGAACTCTTGGACCTTACAGCACCATCAGAGCTGCAGGGGAAGTGTGTGTGCGAGTGTAGGAGTGAGGGAGACCTCAGGCAATGTCTAGCAGAGATTGATGAACAGCTGTATGCACCATATCCAGGAGAATGGCTTTCCCAGTTAAGAATGCAGTGGTTTACATTTACATTAGATTGTTTGGAGGTATCCTGTTGTTTTCAAGGCAAAATTCTGAAGGCTATATTTTATTTACTCTTTTAAAAAACAGGTTTTATATATGGAAAGTGTTTTGGTTCGGGTAAGCAGTTGACAGACAGAAGAAAACTGAACTAATTAAGTCAAATTTATGGATATAATGAGTTGACTAGGAAGCAAGAGAGTAAAAATATTGGACAAATTAAACATCAGATCAACATACCCAAGGTGCACAACCATTGATCACACTCACAAGCTGGCATATTGAGAAAGGGTCCTAGCTTTCAGGCCAAGCAAATGCTGTGATCCAGTTAGAGCACTGACAGATCTGGAACACTTTCTCCCAATGCAGGGGTTATAACCTAAGATGAGGGGAGTTTAGACAATAATCAAGTCTTGGTGAAAACAGCAACTGTAATTGTCAGCATTTGTCATTGGAAGATGATGTGTGAATGGCAAGTTGAAAAAGAGAACCATTTCAGTTTTGAGGCTAAAATCAACCACTTGAACACATAGAAAAAGGACTGAATTAAGAGTCTACTGGTCGATCCACTGCACACTGTTTACATTACCCAGTAATCTTCAATAGGGTTGTCCTTACTTCACACCCTCTGTGGTCTCTACCACAGTGGAGAGGTCAGATATACTTGTCAAGGTCAAGTTGGATGTCAGTGAAAAACTCAGTGAAGGTATGGAATTCTTGCAATTTCCTCTCAGCTAGATGACCATTAAATGAAACATTTCATGATATGATATATAATATGACATGACATGATTACTATATCAACAAAGGAATGGTAAAATACCGATATATAATAGAGTATCAGTTTCACCAAACATACATACATATATGATATGTAATATATGATATGACATAATGATGTATCAATATGCAAAGTAATGATGTACAATATATGTGACATGATGTGACATGATTGATGCATCAATACAAAAAGGAATGGTAAAAAAAAAAATTATACATTACAAACTTGAAAAAAGCATTACTTGATAATCTCTGGAGATGTATTCTATTTTTAACTTCATCCCACTTGGCTTCATAGGCTGTCATGTCTACATTCTTTTTATTAGGGTAACATTTTTGCTTTTACTCAGCATGTGGATAATTTAGCAGTGATTAAATTCTTATTTATTAAAACACTTTGTATTCAAATTATGAGCAGACTCTTTTGTAGACATCTTCTTTGTTTTATGTCATCTGACTCTTGATATCATTTCACCAGCTTCTTACTGAATAGAGCTGGAGAGGTGTACTGATAGAGGTTTAAATCCTAAGCAAAGGGAATCGACATGGCCAGGATGAGACAGGAATTAAGGATACATGTGTGCTAAGTCACTTCAGTTATGTCCAACTCTTTGCGACCCTATGGACTGCAACCTGCCAGGCTTCTCTGTCCATGGGACTCTCCAGACAAGAATAATGGAGTAGGTTTCCGTGTCCTCCTTCAGGGGATCTTCCCGACCCAGGGATCAAACCCATGTCTCTTACATCTGCATTAGCAGGCGGGTTCTTTACCACTAACACCACCTGGGAAGCCCAGTATTTAAGGGAGGATAGATGGACTGAAATCTTACTGATGATTTTAACACTTACGAGTTTTTACTATATGAGAAGTGAAGTCGCTCAGTCGTGTCTGACTCTTTGTGACCCCATGGACTGTAGCCTACCAGGCTTCTCCGTCCATGGGATTTTTCAGGCAAGAATACTGGAGTGGGTTGCCATTTCCTTCTCCAGGGGATCTTCCCAACCCAGGGATCGAACCCAGGTCTCCTGCATTGTAGGCAGACGCTTTACCCTCTGAGCCACCAGGGAAGCCCTATTTACTATATAAAATATAACAATTAAACATGGGAGTAGGGGGGTTAAGCAAATTTTAGAAAATACATTCAAGCTGGCAATGCACTTCTTCTATTAATCTGTTTGTACTTCATGCATTGAGTGAATTTGGCTAGAAGACTTGTACATATCCATTGATTTCTAAAATTTAGAATGATGTCTTCCAATTGAAGTTAAAACTTCCCCCATGCTTCATTTTTCCCTTGGGGAAAAAAAAAAAAAGGCAAAAAAAACAGCCCTGCTGATGTCTAGAAGTAAGCCTGGACATAAATATTACCAAAAGGTATCACAGAATACAAACACAAAGTGAGATAACTCTGAGATCATGATAAAGTGAGATAAAGTGAAGATTATTCACAGTTGTTCTCAAAGTACAGAAAAATGTCATTGTGCCACTTCCCAAAATACCAAGCATTCTATTCTCTTGGTTAAAATGAGTGGCATCTAGGTTGTTTTTAGTAATGGCTTTATTCTGGCTTACCCGGTGGCTCGGGCAGTTAAGAATCTGCCTCGATTCCTGGGTTGGGAAGATCCTATGGAGAAGGGAATGGCAACGTACTCCAGTATTCCTGCCTGGAAAATTCCATGGACAGAACAGCCTGGAGGGCTACAGTCCATGGAGTCAGACACGACTTAGCGACTCACAGTTTCACTTTCTGACTATAATCTTCCTAATAAAGGTAAGATTTATTGAGAGATGAATCATAGAATTGCCTTGGCTTTCAGCATCCAATCTAAAGTGACCCATCACTTTTAGACCCTCCCTCAGTTTACCAACTAAAGCTCAAATTTTATAGGGCTTTAGTTTCTGACACCCCAGGGTTCCCCATGGTGTGTGTCTTCCCTCACTGCCATGAGTAATAAACCCAACTTGTTCTAGGGTAAACTTGTCCACAGGTGTGTTCCTGGTGGTTTTTGCTGGAGAACATGGACATTGGAATGATCTCACCCTAACCAGCTGACTCTGGCATCTCATGGAGAACATCCCCATTCTTCAGCCCTTTTCCTAAACACTGCTCACCCAAGAAGGCCTTCTCTACTCCCTCAAAGAGGGCTGGTCCCCCATGCTGTGTTCTAGACCCCTTTGCAGTTTTCTTCTGTGACAACAGTGCATATCCTGAAGTGTTTCTATAATTACACTGAAAGCTGTTTGCAGGCAAGAGTGAGAAGTGAAGCATGTCTAACCGCATTGCCAGTGCATGTGTGCTAAGTCGCTCAGCTATTTACACACACACACACACACACACACACACACACACACGTATCTGTTTTGTGTATGCCTCCAGGTGGCTCAGTGTAGAGAATTTGCCTGCTAGTGCAGGAGACTCAGGAAACTCGGATTCGATCCCTGGGTCAGGAAGATCTCCTGCAGAAGGAAATGGCAAGCCACTCCAGTATTCTTACCTGGAGAATCCCATGGGCAGGGGAGCATGGTGGGCTACAGACCGCAGGGTCACAAAAGAATAGGACACAACTGAGCATACACACATACATACATACACATACATATGTGTGTTTTAGTAATTTTAAATTTGCATCATCTATTCCAATTTTTGTTGGAAAATACTATTCTTATTTTTCTATAAAACATGGCCCACCAAAGTTGATCATCAGATTTGAAGCCCAAGTAACTGTCCTCTCTCTCCAGCAGTTTCTGACGGGTCTGCCTGTCCTTGGATTTGGGGGATTCCCTGTCTACCCTGAACCTCATCTGGCAGCATCCCCAGCTCACCTCTGACCCTCTAGTTCCAGCCATAATCCTCCAAACTTTCATGAACATAAAGTTTTCACCCCAGGAAAACACTGGATGGCTCTACTGTAACTATGGGTTTGAAATAAATGATCAATTCATGTGATTTGTCTATCAAACTTTAAGGGCAAATTGAATAGCTTTTTATTTTTTCTCTGAATCAGTGAAGGTACACATCAATCTATTATTGAAAATAAAATTTCATCAAAATGTGCTTAAAAATAAGAACTATTTGCCTAGCCCTAGATCCCAGAGGCTTTTCTCCCATGAATTTGTTTCCTAAAAGTTTTCTAGTACTATATTTTATATTTAATTGTGTGCTTCTTTTAGAGTTAATTAGTTTGAGAAGGGTGAAGTATGGGTTGAATTTATTTATTCTGTGGATATCCATTTTCTCCAGTATCATTTGTTAAATAGACTAGACTTCCTCTCTCAGAACAAAATTAGTAAAGTGAAAAAAAATGAAACATAAAAACTGAAAGTAAAGATTTTTATTTCCTTTGTGCATGCTAAGTCACTTCCATCATGTCCAACTCTTTGCGACTCTATGGACTGTAGCCTGCTAGGCTCCTCTGTCCAGGCAAGAATGCTGGAGTGGGTTGCCATGCCCTCCTCCAGGGGATCTACCCAACCCAGGAATCAAACCCACATCTCTCACATCTCCTGCATTGGTAGATGGGTTCTTTACCACTAGTGCCACCTGGGAAGCCCTATGTTCTTTGTAAAAAGATTTTAATATTTTGTATTTAATACTTTGTAGTAAATTCTAACCAAGCAGGTGAAAGAGTCGTACATTGAAAACAATAAAACATTGCTAAAAAAAACTAAAGAAGACACAAATAAATGGAAAGATATTTATATCCATGGCTAGGAAGACTTAATTGTTATGATATTAGTACTACCCAAACCAAGCTACAGATTCAATGAAATCTCTACCAAAATATGAAGAGTTCTTTTCACAAAAATGGGATTTTAGAGGGGATTAAAAAGTCCAAAAAGGAGAAAAAACTCGAAGTCTCATACTTTCTAACTTTGAAGCTTAGTACAAAGCTGTAGTAGCTAAAACAGTAAGATATTTGCATGAGGACAGACATGTAGACCAATGGCATAGAACAGAGAGCTCAGAAATAAACCCTCACATGTATGGTAAATTGATTTTTGACAAAAGTGCCAAGACCATTCAATAGTAAAAATCTTTTCAACCAGTAGTGCTAGGAAAACTGGATATCTGCACACAAAAGAAGTTGGACTCTTACTCTATATTCAATGCAAAAAATCAATTCAAAATTGATCAAAGATCTAAACTTAAGAACTCAAGCTACACAAAACTCAGGGGAAAAATTTTTAAATCTTCATTACATTGGATTTAGTGATGACTTAATGAATTATGACACCAAAGCATAGGCAACTAAAGAAAACATGATAAATTAGATTTGATCAAAATTAACTTTTGTGCACCAAAGGATACTATCAAAATATCAAAATCACTTAATAACATATAGAATGTGTTAAAATACTTGCAAGTACCATCTGATAGGGGGTTAATATCCAGAATATTTAAAAAATTCCCACAACTCCACAAAACAAGTAAACCAGTTCAAAAATGGGCAAAAGACTTGAATAGACATTTCTCAAAGAAGGTATACAAATGGCTAATAAAGATGCTTGCTCCTTGGAAGAAAAGTTATGACCAACCTAGACAGCATATTAAAAGGCAGAGACATTACCTTGCCAATAAAGGTCCATCTAGTCAAAGCTATGGTTTTTCCGGTAGTCATGTAGGGATGTGAGAGTTGGACTATAAAGAAAGCTGAGTGCTGAAGAATCAATGCTTTTGAACTGTGGTGTTGGAGAAGACTCTTGAGAGTCCCTTGGACTGCAAGGAGATTCAACCAGTCCATCCTAGAAGAAATCAGTCATGAATATTCATTGGAAGGACTGATGCTGAAGCTAAAACTCCAATACTTTGGCCACCTGATGGGAAGAAGTGACTCATTGGAAAAGACCCTGATGCTGGGAAAGATTGAAGGCAGGAGGAGAAGGGGACAACAGAGGATGAGATGGTTGGATGGCACCACCGACTCGATGAACATGAGTTTGAGCAAACTCTGGGACAAGGTGATGGATAGGGAAGCCTAGTATGCTGTATTTCATGGGGTTGCAAAGAGTTGGACATGACTGAGCAACTGAACTGAACTGAATAAGTACATGAAAAGTACATTAGTCATTAAGGAAATGCAAATCATAGCTACGGTGGGATACCATTTTATACCCATAAAATGGATATTTAAAAGAAAAGAAAACAGATGACAAGGATATAGAGAAATTGGAACTCTTCTGCATTGCTGGGGGGAATGTAAAATGGTTCAGCTGCTGTTGAAAATAGTGTTAATTTTTCAGAAGACTAAACATGAAACTACTATATGACCCAGCAATTTCATTCCTAGGTATACATTCAAAAGAATTAAAAGCAGAGAATTGAACATATGTGTGTATACCAATTTCACAGCCATGTTATTTTCAATAACCAAAAGGTATAAATAACCTAAGAGTTCACAAGCAAACTACTGTGTAAAAAAATTGTGATATTAACATACAAAGGAATATTGTTCAACCATAGAAAGAAATGAAATTTTTATATATACTGCAACAGGCTAAGTCAAATTGTCCAGACCCAAAACAGAAATCATTTGATGATTCACAGAGACAGAAAGTAGAATAGAGGTTACTAAGAACTGAGGGGAAAGGAGAAGAGGGATTACTGTTTAGCTGATACAAAGTTTTTGGGGGGAATTACAAAGTTTTAGACATAGTACTGATGGTTACACAACATTGAGAACTGAATTATATACCTTGGAACAGTTAAAATGATAAATATTATGGTATGTATATTTTACTACCATAAAGAAAAGATCCTCAATTTCTTTGAGGTTTATATAAAATTAGTGGGAATACTAGGTTTTAGAAACAAAATATACAAGTATAGGTTAATTGAGAGAAAGTTTTTTGGCAATGAATTTTAAGGAAAGTGTTTAAATTGGACCTATACAGTAAAAATGTTACAAACATAATAGATAAAAATACTTGATAGAAGTTTCATGAGATTCATGGAAGTAGTTTTTAAAGTTATACTTTTTAAGGTTGCTATGCCTCTTCATTTTGACTTTATGTCAACCTGACAAAGTATAACCAGTTATGCCCAATAGTAATTCCAGAAAATAAAACAACAGACTGTTGCAAAGGTAGAATTCATTAATTATCCAGGGCACTATAGTATAAGTATAGTATCTATACTGTTTTGGGTGAATTATTGAAATTTTAACAGAAACATTTTTTTTTTAATTTTTTTAATTTTTTTAAATAAAGTTATTTATTTTAGTTGGGGGCTAATTACTTTACAATATTGTAATAGTTTTTGCCATACATTGACATGAATCAGCCATGGGTTTACATGTCAGAAACATTTTTTAAAAAAGCTTTTGATTGAATGACCACTGAATACAAACTCAGGATAGTAGAGGCATATGTAGGATTTTACCATCTCTGATTGTTTCCAGAATTTCATGGTGTATATAATGTGATTCTCCAACTCTAGAAAGATCATACTGACCAGGCTGCTTTCTTAATCTTGGCTTCTGATCCAAAATTTTCAGCAGTTTTTCATTGTCTAAAAGACAAAACCCAAATTCCTTAGTGTGATATTATCTGAGGCTCAAAATATAATATTGCCAATCACTTCTCCAAGTTCTGAAGTCCTTCTAGAGTCAAACCGCTTCTGTCAAGTAGTTATCACTGTTGTGATTCTGTTCAGATGTATGATTGTTTCATTTCTCTCACTGTATTAGGTTGTAATTTTTGCTCAGCACATATCCTTGTGCTCAGCAGTAACTAATTAATTAGTTAAGATTGTTAGAGCCATCTGTCTGTGCATCATCCTTCCTATAAATCTTCTCACCCTTCATCTCCTATGAGGCCTTCTCATCTCTAGACTCTTACTACTCAATCCATAGGAAAACAATCTTCTGATGAGTTTGCTGAAGCCAGTTACATCACCTCATACTTCAGCTCAGATATCCTTTTCTGTTCCTCAATAGGGTTTCCCTGATAACTCAGTTGGTAAAGTATCTGCCTTCAATGCAGGACACTGTGGTTTGATTCCTGCATCAGGAAGGTCTGCTGGAGAAGGGATAGACCACCACTCCAGTATTCTTGGGCATCCCTTGTGGCTCAGCTGGTAAAGAATCCATCTGCGATGCAGGAGACCTGAGTTTGATCTCTGGGTTGGGAAGATCCCCTGAAAAAGAGTTCCTCAATAATTTATATTCAGATCTCTACTTTCTTGGTTCTTGCCTTATATTTTGTTCCACTCATCAACCAAACCAGACTATTCACATTAGCCCCAAACATTCCTCCACCCTTTAGCTAATGGTATGCTCTCTGTCTCAAGCACACCTCTTATTCTCTGTGCATTAAAACAATACCCCAGTTTCAAAAAAAGTTGGCCAAAATGTCACTTCTTCAGGGTAGCTTCCCTATTATTGTCCAACCTGAAAATGAGATTCTTGTTTTAAAATTCTCTGGCATTGGAGACATATCTCTTTTAAGGCATGTATTATATTGGACTGATTATAGTTACTTCTGTGAATGCTTACTTTTGCTAAAATCCTCTTGAAGTCATAGATTGAGCTGGATTTACCTCTGTGTCTATGGCACCCTGCAGGAAGTTGATACAGGCTCAGAGTGTTAGACAAGCTGGTTAAAATGACTCGGAACTGAGCTGGATAACAGGTGAAAGATGTAAGAGAAAGTGTGAGAGCCCTCTGACCCAGTAAGCAGATCTTCAACAAACAAGTTGATATCAAGTCATTGCCATTGCCCATCATATATCACCATCTCAATAGGCAAAAGGGTGCTAGAAAAATGCATCTTTAGCTATTAAATTTGAGTTTTTACTTAAGATACAAGGATCACACACATTACACGCACAGTTTTCTTTTTTTTCTTTCATTTCTAACACACATACATACGAAAGAGAAATATGCCTTATGATTGCTTGTGTTCACCAAATAAAGTGGTTGACATGACTGAAGAGAGCAGTTTTTATGAGTGTCCTTATTCTAGACTTTATTGGTTTTTAAAAAGTTCTAAGGCTCAAACAAACTAGTCTAATGAAGCCAAGACTTTTACAACTAAGACTTTCATTGGGTACATAATCTATTCTGTAAGCCTGGCAAGTGGTGAGAGTGCATAGCCTTACATTCATTTGGAGGTCAATCTAATATCATCATATGAATTCTTTATCAATTTGGAGCATTTGGGTTAGGATGTTTATTTGTTGCACTTGAGAGTATGAAAAGCGAGGATCTGTCCAGAAAAAAGATCTTGATTAGAATATACTGAAAATCCTTTCAAGTTCAAGTTTTGAAATTCCCATTTGAATGATTGGAAAGAATAGCTTATTTTCATGATGAAAGAAAGTGTAAAAATGTTAGTCACTCAGTTGTGTCTGATTCTTTGTGACCCCGTGGACTGAAGCTCGCTACATTTCTCTGTCTGTGGAATTCTCCAGGCAAGAATACTGGAGTGGGTTGCCACTCCCTTCTCCAGGGGATCTTCCCAACCCAGGGACTGAACCTGGGTCTCCTACATCACAGGCTGATTCTTTACCATCTGAGCCACCAAGGAAGCCCCTATTTTCACGATAGAGCTCTTTTCTTGGACCCAAATTCCACAGCTCAGATACAGAACACAAAGAAAGAGCCCAAGCCTACCCACTTTATAGTTTAGTGCTGGTGGTCTGGTCTATGATTAGCAAAGAAACTAAGGAACAAGCTTCAATTATCTGGCTTCATGCAGATTTCTACACATGAAGGAAGAAAATAGGAGTGATGATGTAGGGCTGTTGTGTATTGTTTATGCATGCCTTTCATTGCACAGTCTGTGCAGCCCTGGACAAAGCCAGATAAAGCAGTACTTATCGATTTCTTCATCACTGTGCATCACCAGACTGGAAGAATATGAAGCAAATTTTCAAGAGGTAAAAGTTTGCTATATCCAAAGAACAAGTGAATAAAATTATCAGAAAGTAGCCAGAGGAAGAATAGGTGGAATTATCGTACAAAATCCCTACTGAGTGTTATACTAAACTGACAACACGTATTTTAGTCTCTTTGGTGAAAAATCACTCCCCATTAAGATTTTCTATTCATAAATATTACTTCCTTTGTTCTTTTTATAGTTATTTCAATATAAATTAATCAGATGTTCAGAGAGAAGATTAAATATTGATCTTCAGTCCTCATCATTTTTGGCACCAGGGACCGATTTCATAGAGAACAATTTTTCCATGGGCTGGGAGGAGAGTGAGAATGATTTTGAGATGATTCAAGTGCAGTAGTGTTCCTGCTCATATGAGAATCTAATGCTACCACTGATCTGGTAGGAAGTGGTGCTCAGGCACTAATCCGAGTGATGAGGAGCAGCTGTAAATACAGATGAAGTTTAGTGGTTCACCATTCACCTCCTGCTGGGCAGCCAGGTTCCTAAGAGACCTTGGACAAGTACCAGTCCATGGCCTGGTGTTTGGGGACTCCTGTTATAGAAGCATTTAGTGTATTTCAAATGAAATACATAGATAGTTCTGCCTATGCATGTATGTCCAAATTGTAAAACAAGTGATTTGAATGCGTTTAGCCCCCTGTGATGCTAGAGAAATTAGACAACCTAAAACAAATTCAGTTCTATTTATCCTGATTCAAACAAAAAACATTTAGTATCTATAAATACTCATATATGTAAGGCAGCCAAGCAAGCCCTTAAGTGTATTCATCTAGTGTAGAAAAAGTTCTGGTGATCACATTTATATCCAGAGACCATACATGATGTAACCCATAAGAAAGATCTTCAACTATGTATCTATTCTTCCCAGTAGATATTAAGTTATATTGTTATGCACACTAAAAATTATTTTCCATGATTTATGTAAATAAGTTAAGCATGGTATGTCATTCAAAATATATACATATATGCAAAACAGAAAATTTTAAATGTAAAATGATTGATTTTGTAAGAAAATTAAGCATGATAAAAATAAGAATACAGTATAATTTTTGAAGCAAAATACTGTTTTCTGCATTATTTTTATTTTAGATATATTTAGTTTTTACTGAAGTCACTATAGTTTGTCAATGACTTTGGGGAAGTCAGGAAATATTTTAATATATTGACAATCCCTTCTCCGCCATTACTCAGGTATCTCTAAGGGAAAGAAAATCTGTATTTTAATTCTGAGAGGAGGAAAAGGACCTTAGTCAAGTCTGAAGTTGGTAACTCAGAGTTTCTCTTCTTGCATAACCAACATTTTGTAGCTGTCATTTCTGACTGAGTGATCAGGTTATACAGATTCTCATACTTTTCCCAGTCCCTCCTTATTTCCACCATCAACCATTCCTCTACCATATTGTTTATCTTAAATTGCACAGCCTCTATCAGGCTGCTGGTCTTTATAATGAACCTTAGTCCCTGGGTTTCATTCTTCATTTCCATGTCTCTCCTTGCATTTCATGCTTCAGGGCATAAGTACAGATTCACACTGAGACATACTTTCCCCACCACATTCACACTTCAAAAATTAAAAACAGGACATTAAAAAAAAATCACCATTGGTATTTCATAGGCTCAAAAACCAGGCTTATTTTACCATTCACATTTCCTCTATAGTGGAGTTTCTATGCAAATATTTTGCCAATTTCCTTATTGAAATTTTTTTCTTCTATTGCTAAGCTCCAAATCTTAACATATCCTGAATATAAATCCTATGTCTAATGTATGTTTTACAAGTATCTTCTTTCAGTCTTTGACTTGACTTTTTAATTCCTTAACAGTGTATTTTGAAGAGCAAAAGCTTTTAAATTTAACAAAATCTAATTTATTAATAGGTTGTGTCCTACATGAAAGCTTTCATAAAAGTCTATATAAAAACTCAGAACTACAAATATCTCCTTGTGTTTTTTTCTACAAGTTTTATAGTTTTAGCTCTTCTGTTTAGGTCTGTGAGCCATTCTGAGTTAATCTTCTTACACGCTTTGAGGTTAGAGTCAAAATTTATTTATTACATATGCATATCTAACGGCTTTAGCACCATTTATTGAAAATATGTCACAGATGTAAAGAACAGTCTTTTGGACTCTGTGGGAGAAGGCGAGGGTGGGATGATTTGAGAGAATAGCATTGAAACATGTATATTATCATATGTGAAACAGATTGACAGTCCAGGTTCGATTCATGAGACAGGGTCCTCAGGGCTGGTGCACTGGAATGACCCTGAGGGATGGGATGGGGAGCGATGTGGCAGGGGGTTTCAGGATGGGGAACACGTGTACACCCATGGCTGATTCATGTCAATGTACGGCAAAAACCACTACAATTAATTAATTAAGTAAGTAAGTAGCCTCCAATTAAAATTAATTAATTAATTTTTAAAAAAAAGAAAATACGTCTTTCCCCTTTGAATCACTTTGGCACATCTGTTGAAAAGCAACAGACCATCCCTTTATGTGTGAATTTAATTCTGAACTCTATTCTCTTTCAGTGATTTACAAACCCATCTTTACATGTCTTATAATGACTCGATTATAATAAATCTTAAAATCAGTTAGGGCAACTTTCCCAATTTTTTTCTTATTTATCACAGTCATTTTGAGCTAATATCTTAAAAACATTTTCTTGCTTATTTTGGCCCTATTTCTGCCATGTTCATTTTGGAATATGCTTTCCAGTTAAGTAAGAGCAACCACAGGGGTTTTTATTAGAATTGTATTGTTTGTAGACACCCTTAAGAAAAATTGATATTCTTTTATTAACGTGCCTTAGGACTCATCCAACGTTTTTCAATAAAATTTGAAAACGTTTTTCCATAAAGGACATAAAGACGTATTCGTTTAGATTTATTCTTTGGCACTATATATTTCTGAAATGATGTTTTCACATTTCCTAATAATTTGTTGCTGGGATATCTAACTTCAGTTTAAGATATTTTTCTTATATCTTGTAAACATGGCCAAACTCTCTTTGAAATTCAAAAATTTGTCTGCAGTTTTTAGTTTCTATGTTGACAGCTATTTTGTCTACTGCTCATTATGATTTTATTTCCTCCTTTATATTTCTTATACATAATAGTTTCATTTCTTGTCTTACTACTTTAGCTAGGCTTCCTTGCACAATGTTGACTAAAGCAGTGACAACGGGCATTCTTTTCATGCTCCCTGTTTTAAAAGAAATGGTTTAAACATTTCACCTTCCTTTATGATGTTCATTTTGTTTTGTTTTTTGGTTTGGTCTTTATCAAGGTAAATAAGTATCTTTTCATTTCTAGTCTGCTGAGGTTTATCTAACTATTCTGGTTACTATAAAAGAATGTTAAATTATGTGCCATTTTCTGTAAATACTGAGATAATCAAAAGTATCATGTATTTTAATGTACTAACAGTGGCTTACACTAATAATTTCTAAATGTTTTACCTTTTTTATTCCTGAGGCAATCCTTGTTTTTTCTTTCATTAGGTGTTAAATTTTAATAAATATTCCGCACACAAAACCCCATCCTCAGCATCTACTTTCAGAGAATCCAACCTATAATAGTGGTTGATTGTTGCATCTTAGGACATTTTCAAGCCACCTGGCTATGATATCCTTAAATATTCCAGTCCTAATGGCTTCCAAACTTCTTGCCTGACACTCCCTTTCCTGCCACCTTATAATCTTACCTACAGGTATATCCTGGAGAAGGAAATGTCAACCCACTCCAGTTTTCTTGTCTGAGAAATCCCATGGACACAGGAACCTAGCAGGCTACAGGCCATGGGGTCACAAAAGAGTTGGGCATGACTTACTGACTAAACAACAAAAACAACATAGGTATATCCAGGTTAGACATCACATTTTCCACAAAATCTCTTTTTAGTTTCCCTAAACTTCCTTACTGCATTACTTTCCACTCTGTTCCCAAGGTATTTTGTTGTTACACATAAGTTAGATTTCTGAAGTAATAAAAATCAAACAAAACATTAACAACCATAAATTTGCTGTCAACTTTTTAAAGACTGGAGAAAACAGAATGATAGGACATGGAAATAGAGTGATCGGACTAAGTAAACAATAGAGTCCAGTAGAGTGACTCTCTAATCACTCTTTGTCCAATAGAGTGATTGGACAAAGTAAACAATGAATGAGAAATTGGGTATCTAAAGTAGCAAACATATTTACAGACTAGTCTGTGGTAGATGGTACCCAGTGGCCCATAGTGGCCAAAGAAGTCATGTGGCCAAGTGAATTGGGAGATCAGGACAAGTAGGAGTGTTATGTTAGAACTAAGAACATGTTCACAACTACATCTCTGAGGATGTTTACCTCTCCCCTTGCCTCACTGTAGAAATACACACTAATTAATGCCACTGAGTAAAAAGGTAGGAGTTCATAATCCCTTTGGAAGTTGGTAATTGGCATAGACTCTAGCATATTTCTCCCAAGTGGTATTTCTTTAATACCCCAATTCCATAATCCATGTGTCATTTCTTAAGGCTTCGCATAGCTCTAACTCTGGAGCTCCACATATTCATTTGAATTGATTTTGCCAGATGTTTTTAAGAAAAGAAAACACAGAAGATAACATAAAAACACTAAGTGACTGACAGAGAGCACAAAAAGGAAAAAAAGCACAGAAAAGTCAGTTGGAATGCTGATACCATAGACCAGAGCTCTGCTGTTGCTGCTTACCCTACATTGAGACCTCTTTGGTTGTAAACATCATGTTTTACTGTACTTGCTGGCTCTGCCATTTTCTTTAGGAATTATAAACAAAAAACAACAAAAACACCCCACTACCAAAAATTCTGGTAGCAAAGTTTCACCTAAGCATGTGGACCCTGTTACCTGTTTTTAAACTTTCTCTGTTCACATTTTTAAAGTATGTTAAAATCTTATGCAGTTTGGTTCTATCTCTTTTGTTAATCACTTTGTCTTGCATTTCTTCCCAAACCCTATGATTAGTCATCTTGAAGACTTTAAGATTGCCTACTACACTGTTTTATTTTTGCTACTGTTGATTTCTTCTCCCCACTCTGGGATTTCTAGTCTTTCTTCTAGGAATACCTATCTTTTTCATCTGGTGAAGTTCCACTGCAATGTTTGGACCAAAACATGCATGGCCTCACCTGACATGTTTTCTTCAGCTCCCTCAATCAGAACAAGTGACCACCTCTTCCATATGTCCTTACAATTTTTGCAGACCTCTAGGTTTTCCCCAGTACACTGTTAATTTCTGTTGTCCCCAATTCATTTTTGTTATCACCCCTCTCCATTTCAGCACCAAACACGGGGTCATGCATATGGCAGACATAAAGTTGTTGTTGTTTAGCTGCTAAGTCATGTCTGATTCTTTTGCAGCCCCATGGACTATAGCCCACCAGACTCCTCTGGCCATGGGATTTCCCAGGCAAGAATACTGGAGTGGGTTGCCATTTCCTTCTCCAGAGACTCTTTCTAAGCCAGGATCAAGCCCATATACCCTGCATTAGCAGGTAAATTCTCTACCACCAGGGCCACCAGGGAAGCCCAGACAATAGTGCAGGCTGAGTAAATCAGTAAGAAAATAAATGAATAGTTACTGATATCAAAACACACTTCTAAAATGATACATTTATTGTCAATCTAAATCTTTCACATTCCTAGTAGATAGTATTTCTTCTTGTCTATTTCAAAGAAAGAGGGTAGACTTTTCTCTTAGAAGGTGTTTGATCCATTTTTAATTTGCATCAAGGATGCAGGGTGTCTTTAGTGTTCCATTAGCACAGTATTACCCTGTCATCAGTAATAACTCAAGTTCAGCTTTTTTGATTCTGCAGGAAATATTATGCTAAAGTATCACCTTGTCAACAACAATAACTCAATTTCTCCTTTCCTAAGCTGAACATGATTTATTGTTGATGATAAGCTAATACTATTCTAAAGTCTTAAAGAAATGTAAGAGCAATACAACCAATTGGCAAGAACACTGAAATAGCCAGAAACAATCAAGCAAAGCCCTGATATGGATTAGATAGCTTGGAAAAGGTTGTGGTGTGCATCATATAGTCATGTGATTCAGAGCATGCGAAATTAAGAGCCAATAGGCACATTTATCCAAAGTCATGTGATTCTGATTTTCTTTCAAAGAAATAGAAATTTTACTGTACATATATTAAAGGGTTATTTAGTTGTCTTATGGAAGTCACATAATTCCTAAGTACTAATTCTGGAATTATCAAGTTGCTTTCTTTAAGTTTTCTAAATATATTTTCCATCTTTATAATATGTTCATTTTAAGATACACTCTGCTTTAAAGTCTGCCTATGGTGTGCTTAGGGTTCTATCATTGTTAAAAATCACACGAGTGATTAGTTATAAGAAAAGTCATAATTATGGGGAAAAAACATTTATTGAAAGAATAAACGAGTAAAATATTTACACGGGTGGATATATATCCAGGTATGTGCATGTTTATATGTGTAAGTATATGTGCATATTAGATCTCTGTGCATGTACAAATTTTCCAATGTTCTAAAGGTGACAGAGATGGCATCCAGTTCCTATGAATGAGGGAGCTGGAGAGGGTATCTCAGGTGAAGTAACAACTGCATTGGTGATAATGCAATGGGAATTCCTTGGATGGAAAATAAATTTCCTACTCTATTTTTTATTACATGAAAATAATAAGCATCCCATGAATCAAAGACCATCAATAAACTTAAGTGACATTAATTCACAGTAGAATTTAACAAATACTGTAGATCTACCACAACTAAGGCTCTATATTGATCTCTATTAAAAACACAGAACACCAACATTAAAAGGAAACTTGAAAGACATTGATCTGATGTTCCATCTGAAGCTGATACACAATATGACATCAGTGATTCCTGGAGGGGAGAGAAAAGCCTTTACTTAAAGTCATACACTAAGAAATACACTATCTCCCTTTTGGACTGATATAATTGTTACAAAATAAGGTCTATTGTGATGAAATTTGCTTCTAAAAATAATGTCATTTTCAAAATTGGTCCTAATTTTGTTTTATATTCTTCTGTATCTTAAACAAAGGCAGTTTCTTAAAATAATAATCACTTGACTTTGTTTCTGTAGAGTCTACCATGCAGATCACTTTATTCTAGAAATATTCAATGTTTCTCTTAAAATGCAGGGTGGATGACAGAGCAAAATACTAGACATGGTCTCTTGCTACACAACTGTTTGGCATTCTTCTACTTGTTTTTCTGTACTAACAGATTTTCTTATATTTTGATAACATATTTATAACAAACACAGAGTGATGTATTTTCATTTTCAAAGAGTCATTTTCTGTATAGGTTCCTAGGAACCTTGAAAGTCTATTGAAAGCCATTAAATGAATATGAAAGTATAAGCTAAAATTTTCTGTGTGTGATCAAATGTCAATTCATTTGATGCCATTAAAACTTTACAAAAACATTCAAAGTACCCAAAGGATCTACAATGCCTCAGGCTTCTTTGAGACACTTAAAAGAAAACATATATAAGTAAAAATAAAAAGAAAGATGCTTCTTAGGAGAATTCAGTGATCACACAGCTGTATCTGCAATTTAAACATCTTACCATGACCTTCAGGAGATACAGTGGGAGCCTCTACAGCTCAAAACCTAGTTCCTGAAAGGACAGCTCCCATGGAGTATAATGTGCATTTCTGTGTAATTGTTGTTTACCTTTGGAAATGAAAGCCATCAAGAATATTTGCATGAAAAAGTAAAAAGAAGGAAGTTCAACTCTTTGGGTACAGTATACATGTGGGTTTTTTTCTGTTTTGGGTCAACAAAAGTTTTAAAGTTTACTGGAATTATTTGCATAAATGTAATTGGAGCTGTTGTTCAGTCACTCAGTCATATCTGACTCTTTTGTGACTCCATGGACTGTAGCTCCTCTGTCCAGGGGATTTCCCAGGAAAGAAGACTTGAGTGAGTTGTCGTTTCTTTCTCCAGGGCATCTTCCACATCCAGGGATTGAACCCACACCTCTGTCAACTCTTGCATTGGCAGGCTGATTCTTTACTGCTGAGCCATTAGAGAAGCCCATAAATTGGAGTACCATCAGCAAAAACAAACAAACAAACAAACAAACAAAAAAACGTTTTTAGAAAGTAATATTACTCAGACTAGAAGTCTATGATCAATGCATAAATTTATATGTGAATGTACATACCTATTTTTGTAACCAAATGAAATGCTCCTTCTCATTAAAGTCTACCCTTTGTAAATGAAAGCAAACTATCTCCCTCTTGGAGAAAGTGAAAGTGAAAAGTAAAAGTGAAGTTGCTCAGTCGTGTCCAACTCTTTGCGACCCCACGGAGAGTGTAGCCTACCAGGCTCCTCTGTCGTGGGATTTTCCAGGCAAGAATACTGGAATGGGTTGCCATTTCCTTCTCCAGGAGATCTTCCTGACCCAGGGATTGAACCTGGGTATCCGACATTGTAGGCAGACTGAGCCACCATCTGAGCCACCAGGGAAGTCCTTCTTGGAGAAGGAAATGGCAATCCATGGACAACGAAAGAGTCCAAAATGCAATACTTGGATGCAATCTCAAAAACGACAGAATGATCTCTGTTTGTTTCCAAGGCAAACCATTCAATATCACGGTAATTCAAGTCTATGTGCCAAACAATAACACTGAAGAAGCTGAAGTTGAACGGTTCTGTGAAGACCTACAAGACCTTTTATAACTAACACCCAAAAAAGATGTCCTTTTCATTACAGGGGACTGGAATGCAAAAGTAGGAAGTCAAGAAACACCTGACGTAACAGGCAAATTTGGCCTTAGAGTACAGAATGAAGCAGGGCAAAGGCTAATAGAGTTTTTGGCAAGAGAACACACTGGTCATAGCAAACATCCTCTTCCAACAACATAAGAGAAGACTCTACACATGGACATCACCAGATGGTCAATACCAAAATCAGATTGATTATATTCTTTGCAGCCAAACATGGAGAAGCTCTATACAGTCAGCAAAAACAAAACCGGGAGCTGACTGTGGCTCAGATCATGAACTCCTTATTGCCAAATTCAGACTTAAATTGAAGAAAGTGGGGAAAACCACTAGACTATTCAGGTATGACTTAAATCAAATCCCTTATGATTATACAATGGAAGTGAGAAATGGATTTAAGGGACTACATCTGGTAGACAGAGTGCATGATGAACTATGGACAGAGGTTTGTGACATTGTACAGGAGACAAAGATCAAGACTATCCCCAAGAAAAAGAAATGCAAAAGCAAAATGGTTGTCTGAGGAGGCCTTACAAACAGCTATGAAAAGAAGTGAAAAGCAAGGAGAAAAGGAAAGATATACCCATCTGAATGCAGAGTTCCAAAGAATAGCAAGGAGAGATAACAAAGCAGTCCTCAGTGATCAATGCAAAGAAATAGAGGAAAACAATAGAATAGAAAAGACTAGAGATCTATTCAAGAAAATTAGAGACATCAAGGGAACATTTCATGCAAAGATGGTCATGATAAAGGACAGAAATGGTATGGACCAAACAGAAGCAGAAGATATTAAGAAGAGGTAGCAAGAATACTGAGAGGAACTATACAAAAAAGATCTTCACGACACAGATAATCACGATGGTGTGATCACTCACCTAGAGCCAGACATTCTGGAATGTGAAGTCAAGTGGGCCTTAGAAAGCATCACTACGAACAAAGCTAGTGGAGGTGATGGCATTACAGTTGAGCTATTTCAAATCCTAAAAGATGATGCTGTGAAAGTGCTGCACTCAATATGCCAACAAATCTGGAAAACTCGGCAGTGGCCACAGGACTGGAAAAGGTCAGTTTTCATTCCAATCCCAAAGAAATGCAATACCAAAGAATGCTAGAACTATCGCACAACTGCACTCATCTCACACGTAAGTAAAGTCATGCTCAAAATTCTCCAAGCCAGGTGTCAGCAATATGTGAACCGAGAACTTCCAGATGTTTAAGTTGGTTTTAGAAAAGGCAGAGGAGCCAGAGATCAAATTGCCAACATCCGCTGGATCACTGAAAAGGCAAGAGAGTTCCAGAAAAACATCTATATCTGCTTTAATGGCTATGACAAAGCCTTTGACTGTGTGGATCACAATAAACTGTGGGAAATTCTGAAAGAGATGGGAATACCAGACCACTTGACCTGCCTCTTGAGAAATCTGTATGAAGGTCAGAAAGCAACAGTTAGAACTGGACATGGAACAACAGACTGGTTCCAAATAGGAAAAGGAGTACGTCAAGGCTGTATATTGTCACCCTGCTTATTTAACTTATATGCAGAGTACATCATGAGAAACGCTGGGCTGGAGGAAGCACAAGCTGGAGTCAAGATTGCTGGGAGAAATATCAATAACCTCAGATAAGCAGATGATATGACCCTTATGGCAGAAAGTCAAGAAGAACTAAAGAGCCTCTTGATGAAAGTGAAAGAGGAGAGTGAAAAAGTTGGCTTAAAGCTCAACATCCAGAAAACTAAGATCATGGTATCTGGTCCCATCACTTCATGGCAAATAGATGGGGAAATAGTGGCAGATTTTTATTTGGGGGGGCTGCAAAATCACTGCAGATGGTGACTGCAGCCATGAAATTAAAAGACGCTTACTCTCTGGCTGGAAAATTATGACCAACCCAGACAGCATATTAAAAAGCAGAGACATTACTGTGTCAACAAAGGTCTGTCAAGTCAAGGCTATCGTTTTTCCAGTAGTCATGTATGGATGTGAGAGTTGGACTATAAAGAAAGCTGAGTGCTGAAGAATTGATGCTTTGGAACTGTGGTGTTGGAGAAGACTCTTGAGAGTCCCTTAGACTACAAGGAGATCCAACCAGTCCATCCTAAAGGAGATCAGTCTTGAATGTTCATTGGAAGGACTGATGTTGAAGCTGAAACTCCAAAACTTTGGCCATCTGATGCGAAAAGCTGACTCATTGCAAAAGATCCTGATGCTGGGAAAGACTGAAGGTGGAAGGAGAAGGTTATGACAGAAGATAAGATGGTTGGATAGCATCAACAACTCAATGGACATGAGTTTAGGTAAACTCTGGGAGTTGGTGATGGACAGTGAGGCCTGGCGTGCCATGGGGTCACAAAGAGTGGGACACGACTGAGCAACTGAACTGAACTGAAACTGAAGAGCTTAAAAGTGTTTGATGAAAAACTGGTATCATGTTCACAGCAGAGTTCAATAAAATACGAGTAAGCATCCTTTGGTATCCTTGCCTATATCTATGTACTGGGAAAAGGGTATATTTACTTTCATGCTGCCCTAGTCTTAATAGAAAGTAACAATGGTATTATCAATGATAATAATAAACTATCATTTATTAAGCACCTATATTTTGTCAGATATATCATAGATATTTTACATGTAAATTCTTGTGTAATTCATTCTAATGTGTTACTAATATGTTGGAAATACCATCTTTATTTTAGGGATAGTAAAACTCAAGCTGAGAGATGTGATATAACAAAATTAGGCAATTACTGAGTGTATATTCATAGTTTAACACAGCTCAGTTCAACTCCAAAGCCAAGAAAAACGATCACAATATACAGGAAAAACAGCATCAGTGAAAGCATCTTAAACAGCATCTTTGAAGAAACAAATGGGTCACAATAGAGCAATGGTAAGGATTGGGACACAGCTCTGATCTCCCCAAGGACATGACATATAGGAAAAGGAAGGTTACCAGACCGATCATTTGTCCACATGTGTTTCCCTGTGGTATAGGTATCATTTATTGTAGTGGGGAGCCATCCTCTTTAACATCAAGCTTCCTTCTGAAGTAAAAACATAGGTAAGAAGACAGACACCCTGAGCGCCAAAGGGGAACCTGAAAGAAAGCAGAATTGCAATGCAAAGAAACACAGAGGACATAGGGCAGTGGTTCCCAGGGCTTGAGGAGGGCTGAATTCCAAGGGTCATTTGGAAAAGTAATGAAATTATGCATGTTTGGACCCATGATTGGCACTTAGTGGGTAAAGGTCAGGGATACTATGCATCTTGTCACACATGGAGTTATCACAGTCAACATCTGATTGTTCAAATACACATTCATATGGGTGAAAAAACTGTGTTTATAAAGGTTTTGTCTTTCCCTCTCTTTTGATAATGATGCTCTTGTCTAAGAAAACCTGGGGTACTCATCTGGGCCTGTATTACTCATAACAGGCCCCCAAAGACATTTCTGCTGCCACTGTTGTGCTTAGACTGGCCCTTGTGGTTCTTATTATGATTGTTATGATTAGCAAAAATCATCAGGGAACTTTGAGAAACATTATTTGTTATTCACAGGTCCTAAAGAACATGCAGTAAGGTAGTGAATTGAGAGGGAGAGAGTGGGAAGAGAGTGGAGCTCTGCTTTTATTAGAATCAGAGGGTGGAATGTCTAAAACTTTGCAGATTCACTCCATATTAGCTACTTTTTTCATTTCTATTTTATATTAGAGTATGGTTGATGTACAAAGTTGTGTTAATTTCAGGTGTACAGCAAAGTGATTCAGTTACACGTATACATTTATCCATTATTTTTCAAATTCTTTTCCCATTTAGGTTATTACAGAGCATTGAGCAAAGTTCCCTTTGCTATACAGTAAGTCCCTGTTGGTTATTTATTTTAAATATAGCAGTGTGCACATGTCAAGCCCAAACTTCTAATCTAATTTAAAGCAAGTGTGTGCATGCTAAGTCACTTCAGTCACATCTGACTCTTTGCAAACCTATGGACCATAGCCCACCAGGCTCATCTGTCCATGGAATTCTCCAGGCAAGAATACTGGAGTGGGTTTCCATGCCCTCCTCCAGGGGATCTTCCCAACACAAGGATCGAACCCTTGTCTCTTACATCTCCTACAATGACACATTGACACGGCAGGTTCTTTACAAGTAGCAGCACCACCTGGGAAGACCAATTTAAAGCATAAGAGTGTGAATTAGGGCACAGGAAGGAAGAAATGGAATCACTCAAGCGATCAGTTATCTAGGTTATGCAAGGCTATCTGAAAGGGGAAATACAAAGGAAGCAGCCTAATTCCTTATCTGGTTGCTTTGCCGGTAGCTGTGTCATACAGCTGCAAAATGTTTATTCAAGAAGGGTGTCTTTTGAAATGGATGCCTTGGCAATCAAAAGCTTAATGCCAGACCCTTATACTACAGCAAGAATCTAGAACCAATCCTGTTTTTATGTATTTACAAAAGATTTTTACACATGCTTAATGTATGTAGAATGCGACTGCTGCTTATAATCAAAAGATTATTTTTATTTACTTGAAATTTATCAACAGTTGTTTCCATATTGGAAAAAATCACTTCACCAGTGACCCTGAGATATTTAAGCCAAGACCCCCACATCATTCTGCACTCAACACCACAATCACATTTATTTCCCTTACAGATAAATGCATCTGACCACAACATTATATCTTTAATGTACTTATGACTGAGTATATTTTATTGAAAAGTATATATTTTAATTTTTCCTTAGACACTAATTATACTTACAATAACATATATATGTATATTATATTGAAAAGCATATATTTTAATTTTTCATAGATACTATGTATTCTTACAATAACATATATATGAGGTCTGTGTGTGAGAGAAATGGTAAAAGGTAAGAGGTGTGGTGTTATCAATTTAATGATTCTCCACTACAAATTTTTACTTAATTGCCTAATCCAAGACAATGGATCTGGGCATTTAAATGTTTCTGTTGATGACTTGATGTTAAGTTTTGTTAGTAGAATGCTCTGGAGAGACATTGCAGGAAAAAGAAGTTTTTCTTCATGGTTCTTTATACTCATTCACCAGCCTCATGGGAGTATGATTTTTTTATTTACTGTATGTGATTTTTCAGAGTGTGGCTTACACAGCACTCTTTCTCCAACTCTTGATCCAGGCAACAGAACAGCAGGGAGCCCCAGAGAGCAAAGGGCTGCCCCAGTCCAGGTCATGGCTCCCAGCACCCTCTTCTCAGCTAAGCAGTCACACCAAGCTGATAGCTGATAAGCTGAGTGCCTGAGCTTCATCCCACACAGTGGACCAGAGCCATCCTGGCCTGAGCCATACACACAAGTATGCTTGATTTCTGCAGACCAAGTCCAGTATAACTCCAAGGTTCAAGGGTGTTTACAGTAGTACCCAAATCCCTCTGAATGCCTGCTTACAAGCTTCTGCTCACATATGCTCCAGAGTATTACTTCTGCTTTTTCAGTGACTGTGGAATAGCTCTAGCTTGGGCAATTCAGAAAACCCCTCTCCAGTGGTGATCTGTAACCACATCTTATTCAACAAGGTTCAAATTCCCTTTCCAAGCTGTCCAGCCTTGGGTCCTCTCCCTAAGCCATGAGGTACCTTTAGAGTTCTCCTTCCATTTCTAGAGTTATTTTCTATCATGGTGTGATAATTCCTTTCATTTCCTCTGTTTAAATCACTGGATTTCCGGCCGTGATTGGACCAATTTGAAAGCAAAAGTGGTCTCAGAAGATAGACCATAAAGATGGGTTTGGGAGTTAGTCTGCTCATGCTGTTGGGCTTGGCATGGTGCTGAGCTCCTGCCTAATGGAAGATGAGATGCTTATAATCCATGGCAGGCAGTGACAGAAAATTTAATTAATCCACACTAACCACCCGTGGTTAACTGTGATGAAGCGCCAACTGAAACATGTGCTTTGGGAGCCCAAGTGATTGTTGCCCTTGACCATTACAGCAGTGGTTGCGATGGTTGCGATGTGGGATGAATTAATTTGATTATAATTATTTATATATTAAAAAGAACAAGCTCAGGCCTTTTAATTCTCAGCTCAGATGGTCTCAGAACCAGATGGCTTCCATATCAGCCCTAAAAAAAAAAAATCTCTTATTTCTTGTAGCCACAGGACTGATACTGCTGAAAATGAAATGCAAAGTTTAACTGTGTGCTGAATTACGTTAATAGTTAAATACATGGCCTCATCGTGGAGTCCCCTACAAAGAGTAGTGAAAACGGAAATTACCTTGTTCCTGATCTTACAGGGAAAACATTCAGTCACTAAGCATGCTGCTGTCGGGATTTTTGTAGATGTTCTTTATCAGGCTGAGGATATTACTGAGTTTTCTAAGTGATTGGGTATTAATTATTCTCAAATGATTGTTATGCATTAATTGATATGATCATCCTGCTTTTATTCGTTGAACTCTTACCATAGTAGATTACACTGATTGATTTTCAAATATGAAACTAGCTTTGCATTACCAGAATAAAGCTAACTTATTAGACTTAATAAGGTCAAATCAAATCCCAGACCTAACACAAACCATAGAAGACTTCTATAAAGACAAATCAAAAACACTGTAGAAGAAAATGAATTAAAAAACTGCAAACAACACAAGGACTCTATGAAGGGAGGAGAATTAAAATTCTGCACCAAGAAAACTGAGACAATAAGAAGTTTTGAAAATCTAAAACATGAATGAGACAATGAAATAAATTTGTAAGAATAAAAATGAAGGTCTAGAGATAATCACAAAGAAATAAAATAAGAACAAGTAAGTTAGAAACAAAATTTATATTTAATAAAATGAAAAATTTAATCAACATCCAGAGGGGAAAATTAAAATAACTGAAGCAGATCTGGTGAAGAAAGGGTTAAGCAATTTAGTGAAGAACTTTGTTGTTCAGTTGCTAAGTCGTATCCAACTCTTTATGACTCCATGAACTGTAGCCCGCTGTCCATAGTATTTCCCAGGGAAAAATACTGGATTGGGTTGCCATTTCCTCCTCCAGGAGATCTTCCTGGACCAAGAAAGGAACCTGCATCTCCTGCATTGGCAGGTGGATTCTTTACTGTTGAGCCACCTGGGAAGCCAGCGGAAAACTAAACATATATAAAACAATTAAACAGGAATTTTAAGACTTACAAATATAATAATTGAAATTAGGAACTTAGTGGATAGGTTAAATGAGTAGATTAGACAGAACTTGAATCTAATGGACAGAACTTCCCTGGTGGCTCAGTTGGTAAAGAATCTTCCTGCAGTGTGGGAGACCAGGGTTCAATCCCTGGGTTGAGAAGATCCCCTGTAGAAGGAAATAGCTACCCACTCCAGCATTTTGGCCTGGAGAATTCCATGGACAGAGGAGCCTGGCAAGCTACAATCCATGGGGTCACAAAGACTTGGACACAATTGAGTAACTAACACTTTCTTTTTCAGGAAGAATACTATGTTCAATTCTTCAGAATTACATGTTCTTTCCCTATATGTACACAGAACATCTGTGAAAATTGGCCAAACACTGGGCCATAACTCAAGCCTCCACAATTTCAAAGGAATGAAATCATGGAGTGCTTTCTATGACCCCAGTGGGATTAAGCTAGAAATCAATAGCAAAGTGGCAACTAAAAACATTTTTATGCTTGAAAACTGTGAAACAGCAATCTACATAATCCAATGATCAAAGAATAAAATGTAACAGATATTTTTTAAATATTATGAGCTGAAAGATGATGAAATAATGGAAAATCTTGTGGAATGGCTTAGAGGGACATATATAGCCTTAAATCTTCATATCTGAAAATAATTGCTTAAAAACAATAATCTAAGCATTCATTCATGTACGCAAGAAAAAGAACAGCTAAATCAAAAGAAAGAAGAGGGAAAAAATAATAAAGATGTGAGCAGATATAAGCGAAGGAAAAACACATAGTTTTAAACATTGCTAGAACTAGTTCTTATGAAGACTATAACATTAATAAACCCATTGGCTTTTGGTAAATTCTTTTTATAATCTAGAAACCTTCTACTAAGGGATATTTTGAGTTTGGATCTGAAAGAAGACATCCTCACCCCTTTATCCCATCATATATGGAGCTCACAAACTATGTCCCTTATTTCATCTTGTTTTCCATTCCAGAACATTTATTTTAGAATGCTAAGTTAAAAATGGAAAAAAATGAAGTTGCAAGTAGTTATTTCTGTTTATAAAAATGTGAGTTAGAATGGTTCTTTCATTTAAGAAGCCATTTGTAAGGTTAAAAATCTAATTCATTTATTTAATACTTTTCAGCAGACACCACAGGTCTGAAGACCTTCTCTTAGCTTCAAACCTGTATCCAGGACAATTTTTTCTTGGTCCCAGTTTCAGCCATTATGGAGTAAAAACTCTCTATCTCCAGTGATTGTGTCACTTAGCATAAAGACTCCCAACAATAACACCAAAAAGAAGTAAAATAAAACAAGAATTCAGCATGCTAATAATGATCATAGGCATGGAGATATATCATACTTTCCAAACTTGATAACTGTAACACTGCTCAAGTTAGTATGTTTTTAGAATAAAAAATCACCTTTGTGAAAACTTAGCTGATATAAAAACAAGAAAAAAAAATGATATTCACTTTAACAGGAACTGTCAACAAATAGATTATTGTCAGTTAAATGTACCAACTAGATCATCCATTTTGTAACTTTATGTCTTCCAAACATCCTGGTACAGAAAATTGAGGTTATAGTGCTTAAAAAGCATAACAAACATGAAAACTTTGATCCTGTGGCAGCTGTCACATGTGCCACATTTGTGACATTTGAATGTATATACCACAAACAAAAAGAATTACAGACACACACATATCCACATGCATACACACCCACTTACACACAGGCACACACATATGTACATATACACATATAAACACAAAAATAAACAGAAACATGAACATATATACATACACACGTACATATCTACATACTTACACACATAAACACCCACTTATATACATGCACGTTCCTATACATATGCACAGCTCCTACATAACATGCGCACCTGCTTACATAAGCTTTCCTGGTTACTTAGACAGTAAAGAATCCACCTCCAATGCAGGAGACCAGGGTTTGATCCCAGGGTTGCAAAGATACCCTGGAGAAGGGAATGGCAACCCACTCCATTATTCATGGCTGGAGAATTCCATGGACAGAGGAGCCTGGCAGGCTACGGTCCATGAGGTCACAAAGAGTCAGACACGACTGAGTGATTAACACTTTCACACCTACTTACATACACACGCACCTATGCATTCATACACATATTACACACACATACCCAACCACACATACATAAAACACTACAAGGTGTGTATATTTACATCCAAAAATTGATTTTTAAAATTAGGGTTTTGAAAATATGAAAGCATCCCAATAAATGCTGCATTAAAATCAAGTAAAATATGTAGATGCTCATGTGGACAACAGAACCTTTACCATAGGAAATGTTCTTCAAAATATTTTGATTATTAAGAGCCATGAGTAACAAATGTACCTATAATATAAAGCTCAAATATTCTCATTTGTAAAGCTGTTCCATCCTCATCCCATCCTCTTTTCATATTCTGTCTCTGCCCTAATTCTCTCTTCTCTTATGATGTTTCACCTCTGACTTGAAAGTAGCAGAAGTTGAATGCTGAAAGCATTTTACAGACTGATAGCCATTTCTGGGCTATTAGTAGAAATAAAAAATGGCTTAATAAATACTAGCATTCCACTCCTGTTAATGTCACTCCAGGTGTAGAGAGAGATAAAGAATTCTATGTCTTCATTGTAGTAATATTGAAACAAACTACTGTGTATTAATTCATGCTTGGAAAGGAGCAAACACTGCAGCTAGAAGCAAGCTCAAGAAACCACGAGACACAAAGTCAGAATGCCTATCATTTAAAAAAAATCTACAAACAATAAATGCAGGAAGGGTATGGAGAAAAAAGAACCCTCTTGCACTGTTGATGGGTATGTAAATTGATACAGCCAATGTGGAGAACAGTTCCTTAAAAAATGAAAATTAGAACTACTATATGACCCAGCAATCCCACTACTGGGCATATACCCTGAGAAAACGATAATTCAAAAGGATACATGTACCCTAGTGTTCATTTCAGCACTATTTACAATAGCCAGGACATGGAAGCAACCTAAATGTCCATCAACAGGGGAATGGATAAAGAAGATGTGGTACATATATACAATGGACTGTTACTCAACCATAAACAGGAACAAAATGCATCATTTATAGTGATGTTGATGGACCTGAGTCTGTCATATAGAGTCAAGTAGGTCAGAAAGAGAAAAACAAACTTTGCATATTAATGCATATATATGGAATCTAGAAAAAGGATACTGCTGCTGCTGCTGCTGCTAAGTCGCTTCAGTCGTGTCCGACCCTGTGCGACCCCATAGACGGCAGCCCACCAGGCTCCGCTGTCCCTGGGATTCTCCAGGCAAGAATACTGGAGTGAGTTGCCATTTCCTTCTCCAGTGCATGAAAGGGAAAAGTGAAAGTGAAGTCGCTCAGTCATGTCCGACTCTTAGCGACTCCATGGACTGTAGCCTACCAGGCTCCTCCGTCCATGGGATTTTCCAGGCAAGAGTACTGGAGTGGGGTGCCATTGCCTTCTCCAGAAAAAGGGTACAGATAAACCTATTTGCAGGGCAGGAATAGAGACTCAGAGAGAATGGACATGCTGACACAGCAGGCAAAGGGGAGGGTGGATGAATTGAGAGAGTAGCTTTGACATAAATACACTACCATGTGTAAAATAGATAGCTAGTAGGAAGCTGCTGTATAGCACAGGGCGCTCAGCTCCATGCTCTATGATGACCTTGAGGGATGTGATGGGGGACTGGGAGGGAGGCTAAAAAGCAAGGGGGTATATGTATACATACAGCTGATCTACTTTGTTGTACAGCAAAAACTAACACAACATTGTAAAGCAATTACACTCCAATAACAAAAAGAAAGCATGGGAAACTATGTTTGACTACTTCACCCAGTTTCCTCTTTTGAGAGAGAAGGCTCTGGATAAGGAAAAGAGCTGCCTCAAAGCCCCATCTTGACTTACAAAAAGACCATCGCTGACGCGTGATTCTCATCTATTCAGTGGAAGGAACAGGGGCAGAAAAGAAGGGAAGGTGCAGAAGAGCTCTAGGACAGACCACTCCATCCCACCACTGCAAGCAGTGATCAGAAGAAAAAGCACTTGTGTTCTAGGCTTACTCCACCACGATAACTGAAAGTCCACCAGGAAATGCACAATATTATTAACAGATCCCTTGAGAGAAACTTCCTTGAGCCCAGACACATGTGCACTGTCTTGGGTCATTTTGCATTTATTCACAGAGCTCAGGATAGAACACTGAATAGTTAAAATATACATCTAATCTAATTTTTCACTTAATGATTCCGAAATTCTACCAGAGAAAATGTTAGTTGCTCCATCATGTCCAACTCTGCGACCCCTTGGACTGTAGCCCACCAGGCTCCTCGGTCCATAGGGATTCTCCAGGTAAGAATACTGGAGTGGGTAGCCATTCCCTTCTCCAGGAGATCTTCCCCACCTAGGGATCAAACCTGGGTCTCCTGCATTGCAGGCAGATTCTTTACCATCTGAGCCACCAGGGAAGCCCCTCTACCAGTATGGCATGGCTAATAAATTTGGTAAACAAGTATAATTTTCAAGTAGTACAAACCTCTATAATAATTTGGAAAAGCAAAGTTCTTCCCTCTCTGTAATCTTAAATAGATGACAGATTCTCAAGCATTTTAAATATGTAAATGGACAAATAATTGATTATCAGCTTGAGCTGAAATAAGTCTACTCTAAATCCTGGATTAAGTACAGATGAAAAACTAAACTTTATGGCCTTGTTTTTAGAGATTGAACTAAGATAGAGAAGGAGCAGCAGTCATATGGTGTGGAGAATTGTGGAAAGGAAGAATACAAATCCTGGGTGTGCAGAAGAGGAAAAGTTGACACCTGTTTTACCCTTCCCGCTCTATTTCCACTTGATATTCCTTGCTCAGCGATTATCATTTTGCACCCAAATGACTCATCAACCCCACAACTGCCTCCTCAGCCAATGTTTTGTTCCATTACTTTCATGGACACCAAAGCAGTGGATACTCTGATTTATGTAGCCTTTTTTATATTCTCAGCAGTCTTCCATGCAAATCAGTTTTATTATAAACTTAGAATAAACACGGAATTCAGTAACTGCCCAACAAATTCTAGAAGGAAGTAAGAAAGATGTAGCAGGGATGACTCATAGTCCAAATTATTTTTTCATTATATTTTCTGTAAACTTTGTACACCCTATAAAAAATAGAATCGATACCTTAACACTTTGTTAGTGTCTGGCTGTGTCCATGGAGGACCGTGTATAAGCACAGACACATATGTTATCCAGCTGTCTGCTCTGTGGGGGTCACACAGCTCCTGTGTCAACGTGCCATTGTCCGGGGAGAAACAGGATCACACTGCTTCAGAGAATCCTTAGGGCTGTTGAGGGTGCCTTCTTCTGACAGCTCAGGATTGCTAGAAAGTGGCCAGAAAGAAGTGTCAATTGAATTTTTTCAGGACTGGATTAAATGTCTTACAACAAAAATACACATTTGGGGCACAAAATAAACAGTGCAAAACATTAAACATACTAATACTGGAAAATATTAGGATTTCCAATCACTGCCAGATTATCCTGATTCAGCTTCCCTGTGACAGTTCTATTTTTTTCCATCTTTTGCTGGATCATATGGGAGTTCTATTTTTAAATTTTTGAGGAACTTCCATACTGTTTCCCATAATGGCTATACCAAATTACTTTCTCACCACCAGTGTACAAGGTTTTCTTTTCTCCACACCCTTGTCTTTTTGGCACTTTAAGTTAATCCAAAAACATTATCCCTGTATTGTATGTATGCAGTTAAGGCAATGGAGATAGTAACAATCTCCCTAAGTCAGTGTTTGCATCTGAAAAAAACAACAGGGTGTTTATGCCTGCCATTATTTCTTTAAAGGGTAGTAAAATGCTGATCACATACAGGTGGGATTGCTTAAAATAAACCCTGCATGTGGACTAAAAAGGAAGACGCTTTGTGCCCAGCACTTGCACGGAAGCCTTTTTTTAGTTTTTATTGGAATATACTTGATATACAATGTAGTATTAGTTTCAGGTGTACAGCAAAGTGAATCAGTTACATACATATGTTCACTCTTTTTTAGATTCTTTTCCCATATAGGCCACTATAGAGTATTGAATAGAATCCCCTGTGCTATACAGTAGGTCATTATTACTTATCTATTTTATATATAGTAGTGTTTACTTGTCAATTCTAATCTCTCAATTATCCTTCCCCTCCCCCTTCCCCTTTCCCTGCCAGTGACCATATGTTTGTTTTCTACGTCTGTGACTCTATTTCTATTTTGTAAATAAGTTCATTTGTACCATTTTTTTTTAAAATTCCACATATAAGCAAAGTCCTATGATATTTCTCTTTGTCTGTCTGACTTACTTCACTTAGTATGGTAATCTCTAGGTCCATCCATGTTGCTGCAATGGCATTATTTCATTCTTTTTATGGTTGAGTGTTATTCTGTTGTGTATATGCACCACACCTTCCTTATCCATTGCCCTGTTGATGGACATTTAGGTTGCTTCCATCTATTCTTAAAGTAGATCTCTTCCTAACCTAATAGGTAGTGGTGTTTATATGAGGTAGATTAGCTATTGCATGCCTTGTCTCTCTGTCACTAAGCAGAAGCTCTTTCTGCATGGGAAAGGTCCTGAAGTGAAAGAATTTATTCCACGATGACTCTCAATGTCCTATAGATAAAACGTCAATGTGGCATCAATTCATCAAACAAAAAACATAGACTGGGAAGCAGTTTCCATGTGGTTTCAGGATTAGAGTCATTCCCTAAAACATGCTCAAGTGAAGATGAATCCTTCACCTATCCAGAATGTGCATGGCCAGACTTCCTAGTGTTGCAGAAACCAGTACTCCAGAAACCAAGCACCGTCCTCAGGGAGTTGGAGAACTCAGGTTAACTACACCGGTGGGCCCAGAGGAGTTAACACGCCAAGCTCTGAGCCCTGAATAAAGAGGTTACAGAGTTTTTATACATGGACAGGCATGATTAAGCAGGTTTGCTGGTTTGCAGGGGCTAGGGCGATTGCAAAGAGTAGGACAAAGGTGAGTAAGATAAGCTCCAGTTCCTAGTATTGTGAGTCCCCACTTTCTGAGACCTACGTGATCTAGACTTTGCAAGGAGCAAGCTGAGTTACAGATGCAGAAGGAGCAGGAAGTTATGTAAAAATTTTAACTTTTCCTCTTCATTCCCCCCTCTTGATGCTTCTATCACTCATTGTAGAAAGCATCATCTCATGTTTTGGTAGGACATTCAGAGCTCCCCGTCGTTTAGAGGGCTATATTGAGCTATTACCATTTGTTACTTTACAGATTCAATTCGAGAGGATGAACTAGGTAATAGCACTGAGAATGCAAAGGCCAAACAAGAGTGTGGCAAAGAACATGAAGAGAGGACCTGTTAAAGGGAGAAGCCACAATGCCCAACTCCAGATATTGTTCCAATTACCCCAGGAATTTGCTAGTTCCTCTCTCCTTTTCATGATTTGTTCCCTTAGCTGTTAGGCCATGTCCCTGACTATTCTTGATTGGTTTACATAAAAGCAGCATTCTTCGTTTAAGAAGAGGCAGGGTCCTCCCTTTTCAGCTGTCAGTAGGTCTAGCCCTCTCCTATACTGTAAAACCACCTCAGCCAGGGAGTCTAGTTGGTCCTGTAAGGCCACTAAAGATTTGGCCACTCTCTCAATGTCGTCTGTGAAGTCTTTGGATAGTGTATGGTAAAAGGTGGTTGATGAAGCAATTCCTCCTATTCCCATACCTACCCCAGCCATGATTCCTAGACTAACTAGTAGGGGTATAAACTAGATGGCTCTTTTTGACTGAGTTTATGTGCTGCCAGAGGTACAGTGAGAGTCTGGTTGTTAGGGACGATAATCATCTGGGGAGTGAGGAAAGCTAAAGTGCAGATACCCATCCAATTGACTGGTAGACATAAGTAAGCATCTGCCCCACAAACAAAGAAAAGGCCTTGATGGGGGCGGCTCCATGTTGTGTTTGCGAGAGGATGAGTGGGCCACTCACCTTTTAAAGTTTGATTACATTGGTCCCTGGCTAAAGGGCCTACAGTTTCAGTTCCTCCATCATTTGTAAAGTAATCTGGAGCCTTTTGAGTTAACTCAATTGTCCTTAAGACTGGCCCTTGTAAGGGTGGATCTATAGAAGTTCCCATGGCTGTTGCGTTGTTTAACGGTACCGGTGTAGCTAAGTACCGTGGAGCTCCTAAGGATAAGCAAAGCCAGCAATCCCTGGCCATCTAGGGGTTGGTGTCATTAAGTAGGCAAGGAAAACAACAGAATGGGAAAGACTAGAGATCTCTTCAAGAAAATTAGAGACATCAAGGGAACATTTCATGCAAAGATAGGCTTGATAAAGGACAGAAATGGTATGGACCTAACAGAAGCAGAAGATATTAAGAAGAGGGGGCAAGAATACACAGGAGAACTGTACAAAAAAGATCTTCATGACCCAGATAATCACAATGGTGTGGTCACTCACCTAGAGCCAGACATCCTGGAATGTGAAGTCAAGTGGGCCTTAGAAAGCATCACTACAAACAAAGCTAGTGGAGGTGATAGAATTCCAGTTGAGCTATTTCAAATCCTCAAAGGTGATGCTGTGAAAGTGCTGCACTCAATATGCCAGCAAATCTGGAAAACTCAGCAGTGGCCACAGGACTGGAAAAGGTCAGTTTTCATTCCAATCCCAAAGAAAGGCAATGCCAAAGAATGCTCAAACTACCACACAATTGCACTCATCTCACATGCTAGTAAAATAATGCTCAAAATTCTCCAAGCCAGGCTTCAGCAATACATGAACTGTGAACTTCCAGGTGTTCAAGCTGGTTTTAGAAAAGGCAGAGGAACCAGAGATCAAATTGCCAACATCCGCTGGATCATTGAAAAAGCAAGAGAGTTCCAGAAAAACATCTATTTCTGCTTTCTTGACTATGCCAAAGCCTTTGACTGTGTGGATCACAATAAACTATGGAAAATTCTTAAAGATATGGGAATACCAGACCATCTGACCTGTCTCTTGAGAAATCTGTATGCAGGTCAGGAAGCAACAGTTAGAACTGGACATGGAACAACAGACTGGTTCCAAACAGGAAAAGGAGTACGTCAATGCTGTATATTGTCACCCTGCTTATTTAACTGCTATGCAGAGTACATCATGAGAAATGCTGTGCTGGAAGAAACACAAGCTGGAATCAAGATTGCTGGGAGAAATATAAATAACCTCAGATATGCAGATGACACCACCCTTATGGCAGAAAGCGAAGAACTAAAGAGCCTCTTGATGAAAGTGAAAGAGAAGAGTGAAAAAGTTGGCTTAAAGCTCAACGTTCAGAAAACTAAGATCATGGCATCTGGTCCCATCACTTCATGGCAAATAGATGGGGAAACAATGGAAACAGTGTCAGGCTTTATTTTTTGGGGGACATCATTTTCTCCAAAATCACTGAAGATGGTGATTGCAGCCATGAAATTAAAAGATGCTTACTCCTTGGAAGGAAAGTTATGACCAACCTAGATAGCATATTTCAAAGCAGAGACATTACTTTGCCAACAAAGGTCGGTCTAGGCAAGGCTATGGTGTTTCCAGTGGTCACGTATGGATGTGACAGTTGGATAGTGAAGAAAGCTGAGCGCCAAAGAACTGATGCTTTTGAACTGTGGTGTTGGAGAAGACTCTTGAGAGTCCCTTGGACTGCAAGGAGATCCAACCAGTCCATCCTAAAGGAGATCAGTCCTGGGTGTTCATTGGAAGGAGTGATTTGAAGCTGAAACTCCAATACTTTGGCCACATCATGCGAAGAGTTGATTCATTGGAAAAGACCCTAATGCTGGGAAGGATTGGGGGCAGGAGGAGAAGGGGACGACAGAGGATGAGATGGCTGGATGGCATCACCAACTCGATGGATATTGGTTTGGGTAGACTCCAGGAGTTGGTGTTGGACAGGGAGGCCTGGCGTGCTGCGATTCATGGGGTCGCAGAGTCAGACACAACTGAGCGACTGAACTGAGTTGCATTGAGAACCTGGTACAGACAAAGGTCTAAGGGGGAGTTAATTCTGTAACCTGGGTCAGACTGCCGAGAGGCAGAGCCTGATTTTTTAGAGCAAAGTTGGTCCATGATTTTGTTTGTCTGTATTATTGTCCCTGTCCAGTAGGTTTTTCCATTTATTTGACAGACAGACACATATTCTGGGTTGTAACATGTGCGTGGCATTTGGCGGTAGACGTAGGCGTAGCTACATGATGGCAATGCCATGGTGTTGGGATACTGCCCGGGGTTTGGATACTCTGGTGGAGGAAATGTAGTGGCAGTGGGGGGCATGACTGGAAAACATTTTTGGCACCCAGACCCCTGGATATACATGGTATGGTTATGAAGGCAGTAGATGATTACCCTATAGGATTGGCTATCTATACATTGTTCTAGCTGATGATTAAGCAAGTGATTTTCCAAGGGTTGACTGTAGTGTTGACAAGTGCATGATGGGTAAGGAACGGCACCATCTGTTACAGCAAAGGACACCAAAAGGCTGCAAAGCAGCATGCACATAACAGATAACTGAACACTAGCAAAAGGTTTTCTCCCCATCTTTGGGTTGTCACCGCTATAGCAGCTGAGCCTATCAGTTATACTGTGGATCAATTTAATTAATAAGGAGAATTGATCATAAGAGACATCTAATAAGAATGAAGCTTCCCACTACAGTAAGATAACAGACAGCTAACTGCAGCTTCTGACCCAAATCCCAGTCTTGAGTGTGACTGAAGCTAGTCCTGTAGCAAAGAGCACAGCAATAATACCAATCAGGGATAGAATCCAGGGTTGACAGTGAAAATCCATTGATATTTTGATAGCCAGATCCTCAAGCTTCTGCTGTGCATTGACCAGCCAACTGCCAGAGTGTGGCTGGAGCAAGGCTGAAGAATCCTCAAGCGTCTGCCATGTATGGACTAGTCAGATTCCAGAGTGACTAGAGCAGGGCTCAGTGTCTTTCATGGGTGAGGGTCATTGTTTTTGGAACCAGACCTTGAGGGGATTTTCAGGGTCCTGAAGTGTTTTCCAGGTGTCCTCATTTCAGGAAGCCGCTGCCTTCTTGACTCTGGTGTGGTAGATCCAAGGGATGGCACCTGTAACTTTAACAGCAGTAGGGGTTGCCAGGAGGGCCTGTCCAAACTTGCTGAAGTGGTTCTTTTTCTAATCTTTAACCCATACCTCATCTCCTGGCTGATAGGGATGAACCCAATTGCCCAGAGGAATGGGTGTCCTTCCTTAGGTTTCTCAGGCGATATGGTGAAAGACTTTGCCCAGGGCCTGGAGGTGTCAGGACATCTCCATGCCAGCTAGTTGTTGGGGATTTCCCTTGAGTTTTCGTATCCCTGGGGGCGTTCTCCCATATAAGCTCTCAAAGGGAGAATAGCCAGAGGACCCCAGGGTGCATCGGGCTCAGAGTAAGACTAGGGGTAACATGTCAACCCAAGATAACTGGGTCTCCTGACAGAGTTTAGCTAATGTAGTCTTGAGGGTCTGATTCATGTGTTCAACTTTCCCTGAGCTCTGTGGCCTGTAAGCAGTGTGAAGCTTCCATTTGATTCCCAGTGTCCTGGATAAAGTTTGGATTATCTCAGACACAAAAACTAGCCCATTGTCAGACTCTATGGAGACCGGCAGCCCATATCTCGGGATTGTGTCTCTTCGTAAGGCCTTGGCCACTCTTGTACCCGTTCAGTGCGTGTGGGGTAGGCTTCAGGCCATCCCGAGTAGGTGCAGACTACAACAAGTAAAAATTATAGCCCCTATAGGGCTTAACTTCAGTCAAGTCCACTTATAGATCTTCAAAGGGCAGCATCGCAACTGTTTGCACCCCTAGGTTGGGTCTTGATCTTTGGCTGGCGTTGTTTTGCACACAAGTCACACATCTAGCACTGATCTGGGCACACAGGGTTGGGAGCTTAGGAATGAAATAGTAGCGGCTCAGTAAACTCTCCAGCGCAGTTTTCCCTAAACGAGTTGTCTCAAGATGTTTTACCAGCTGGATTGCTATATTGCTGGGGACAAAGAGTCTTTGTTCTGGGAGCTTCCACCAGCTCTCTTTTTCTTTGATTTCTCCCTTATTTAGAGCCCATTGATCTTCTTCCTTGGTGTATCTCAGGGACAGAGGCAATTCTGGTGCCAAGAGGACTTTAAAGATTGACTTGGGGCCCACTGTGGGGATCAGCTTGGTCACGGCCTCCTTGGCTGCCTGGTCAGCCAACCGATTTCTTTTGCTGATTGGATCAGTTCCTCCCTGGTGGCCTTACAATGGATGACTGCCACTTCCAGACTGCTTCCAAAAGCTGAAGAATTTCTTTTGTGTTTTTAATCTCCTTTCCCCACCCACTGCTGTCAATAGTACCCTTTCTTTATAAATTGTTCCATGCACATGTAAAGTAGCAAAGGCATAACTTGAATCAGTATAGATGTTGACTCATTTCCCTTCTGCCTGCCTTAGCTCCTGGGCGAGTGCCCATAGCTCAGCCCATTATGCTGACCACCCTTGTAGCAAGGCCTCAGCCTTCACTACCTCATCAGTTGTGGTTAGAGCATAGCCTGCTTTGTGCTGCCAGTCTTGGATGAAACTGCTTCTGTCAATGAACAGTTCCAGTTCTGGGTTCTGGAGGGGAGTATCCGTCTGGCCCGGCCTGCTGAAGTAAATCTCACAGTTATGACCAGGGGTTCCTGCTTCCATAGGTAAAAAGGTGGCAGGGTTCAGTGTCCACACAATCTCGAGTTGGACCCATGGGTTTTCCCAAAGCAGTCCTTCATAGTGAGTCATCCTGGAGTTGGTCAGCCACTTATGCCCCTGGCTGTTCAGCAGGGCAGTAACAGCATAGGGAACCTTTACACTTATATTTGGTCCTCAGTTCAGTTCAGTTGCTCAGTTGTGTCTGACTTTTTGTGACCCCATGGACCCCAGCAAGCCAGGCCTCCTTGTCCATCACTAACTCCCGGAGTTTACCCAAACTCATGTCCATTGAGTCGGTGATGCCATCCAACCATCCTATCCTCTGTCATCACCTTCTCCTCCTATCTTCAATCTTTCCCAGCATCAGGGTCTTTTCCAATGAGTCAGCTCTTCACATCAGGTGGATAAAGCATTGGAGTTTCAGCTTCAGCATCAGTCCTTCCAGTGAACACTCGGGACTGATCTCCTTTAGGATAGATTGGTTGGGTCTCCTTGCAGTCCAAAGGACTCTCAAGAGTCTTCTCCAACACCACAGTTTAAAAGCATCAATTCTTCAGCACTCAGCTTTCTTTATAGTCCAACTCTCACATCCATACATGACCACTGGAAAAACCATAGCCTTGACTAGATGGACCTTTGTTGGCAAAGTAGTGTCTCTGCTTTTTAATATGCTGTCTAGGTTGGTCATAACCTTCCTGCCAAGGAGTAAGCGTCTTTTAATTTCATGGCTGCAGTCACCATCTGCAGTGATTTTGGAGCCCCCAAAAGTAAAGTCAGCCACTGTTTCCCCCTCTACTTGCCATGAAGTGATGGGACCAGATGCCATGATCTTAGTTTTCTGGATGTTGAGCTTTAAGCCAACTTTTTCACTCCCTCTTTCACTTTCATCAAGAGGCTCTTTAGTTCTTCACTTTCTGCCATATGGGTGGTGTCATCTGCATATCTGAGGTTATTGATATTTCTCCCAGCAATCTTGATTCCAGCTTGTGCTTCATCCAGCCCAGCGTTTCTCATGATGTGCTCTGCATATAAGTTAAATAAGCAGGGTGACAATGGAACAACAGCCTTGACATACTGCTTTTCCTTTTTGGAACCAGTCTGTTGTTCCATGTCCAGTTCTAACTGTTGCTTCCTGACCTGCATACAGACTTCTCAAGAGGCAGGTCAGGTGGTCTGATATTCCCATCTCTTTCAGAATTTTCCACAGTTTATTGTGATCCACACAGTCGAAGTCCTATAGTAAGCTTATCTGCATATCTGACCAAAACCACAGTAGCAGCTAACACCCGGAGGCATGGCAGCCATCCCTCAGTCCCTGGATATAGTCATTTGGACAGGTATGTGACTGGGCGCTGCCATGGCCCAATTGTTTGTGTGAGGACACCCCTGTGTCGTGTGATTTTTCTCAAGTACAAAGAGGTTAAAGTCCCATGTCACATGGCAGCCCTAATGCTGGAACGCTGGTCAAGAGTCTATCTCTTTGAAGGCCTTCTCCTGTTCAGGTCCCCACTATTGGGGGTCCTTACCAGACCCTGTTGTGGCTTTAAACAAAGGCTTGGCAATTTCAGAGAAACCCAGTATCCAGATCCAGCAGAATCCAGCAGCCCCAAGGAACTCATGGACTTCTTTCTTGGTGTTCGGCTGAGGTATTGAACAGATGGCTTGCTTCCTCTCATGTCCAAGTGCCTGATGCCCTTTTGAGATGACAAACCCCAAGTGCTTGACCTCCTGTCTGAGCCTTTTTCCATGACACCTTGTACCCTGTGGTGGAGAGTAAAGCCAACAGATCTTTGGTCCCTCTCCAGCAGTCCCCTTGGGTGGGACTGGCTAGCAACAGGTCATCCAAGTACTGGAGTAGGGTGCAGTTTAAAGTTTCTCCAGGAAAGGCAGCAAGGTCCACAGCCAGGGCTTCACCAAACAGGGTAGGTGAGTTTTTGAAGCCTTGTGTCAGTCGAGTCCAAGTCAGCTGTGTCTTTCTCCCGGTGTTTGGGTCTTCCCATTCAAAGGCAAACAAGGGCTGGCTGGCTGGTGACAGCCAGAGGCAGAAGAAAGCGTCTTTGAGATCAAGGCAGGTGAACCAGCTTGCCTGAGTAGGTCAGAGACTCAGAAAAGTGTAGGGATTTGGGACCACTGGATGGATGGTGATCACTGTATTGTTGATGGCGCAGAGGTCCTGGATGGGGCAGTAGTCGTTCCCTCCAGACTTTTTGACTGGTAAGAGCGGGAGTGTTCCAGGAAGACTGACATTCGATTAGGATCTCAGCCTCTTGTAGGCGCTGCATGTGGTCCCAAATTCCCAGGCATGCCTCCCGTGTTACTGGATATTGTTTTTGTCTAACAGGAGTGGCTCCTGGCCTCAGGTCCACTACAACGGGGGCATGGTTTTTGGCCAAACCTGGGGGTCCCCTCTCAGACCAAAAATCAGGGAATTCTTTTAGCAGTCTGGGGGGATTTATTTGTTCCCTCCCTGAAGAATAGAGATGCCATTCATCTTCCCTGGGCACGGTCACGGCCATCATCAGAGCCAATTGGCTCCCCAAGGTGAGGCTTACAGGCTTTCTGGGGGCAAAGGTGATTTGTGGCCCCAGTTTTGTCAGTAAGCCTCTACCCAGCAAGGAAAAGGGGCATTCCTGTAAGTACAGAAATTCATGAGTCACCAGATGGCCCCCTAGCTGACACGAACGGGCCTTGCAAAATGAATGGGCCACCATGTCCCCTGTGGCCCCAATAATAGTTGCTATTCAGCCTGTGAGGGGAGCTACAGGTGTGGTTACCATGGAATGTTCAGCTCCAGTATCCACCATAAAAGTCATTGATTGGCCCCCTACTTTCATCATGACCGTGGGCTCCCGGGGGCCCAGGATCAGGGAGCCCAGTCTTCCCTAGCCTGATTCTGCTCCAGCCAGGCCGATAAGGTTTTGGTACCTCTCTTTGTTGGGTTGACTGAACTTCTTTGACCCTTTAGATGTCCCTCTGTGATGGGGGCACTCATTTTTCCAGTGTCCAGTCTCTTTGCAATGGGCTCACTGGTTGTAGCATAATGGTGGTCTTTTCTTAGTTTCCCCTTTCCACGAGGGACCAGTCTGTTTCACTGGATCTGAGCTCCTCAATGCTGCTGCTAGCTGGCTGCCTTCTGTTTCATTTTTATATCTGCTTCTCATTGGGCTTCACTGTCTCGTTTCACAAAGACTTTTATTTGTTACCTCCAGGAGCTGTGTGGCATTCAGCCCAGTGAAGCCTTCCAGCTTTTGGAGCTTTCATTGGATATCTGCACAGGACTGAGCCACAAAGGCAGCACTAATCATCCGTTTACTCTCAGCTGTTTCAGGGTTGAACGGGGTGTACATTCGGAATGCTTCACATAGTCTTTCATAGAAATCGGTGGGGCTCTCATCTGCTTTTTGGATTATCGTTGTAATTTTGGACATATTGGTAGGCTTTTTGGGCCCCCCTCGAAGTCCATGTAGAAGGACATCACGATAGTGAGTTAGCGTTTCTTGTCCTTCTCTGGTATTAAAATCGCAATCAGATCTCATCTCTGGCATTGCTTCTTGTGCCTATCCTTCTACATCTAAGACCTCTGCAGGGGCTTGTCCTCCGAGCCATTTTTGGGCTTCTGTTGAGGTGCGTTGCCTTTCCTCAGTAGTGAAGAGAGACATAAGGAGCTGGTGACAGTCATCCCATGTAGACTGATGGGTGTGTGAAATGGACTCTAGGAAGTCAATCATAGCCTGTGGTTTATCAGAGTATGCTGGGTTATGGTGTTTCCAGTTTAGGAAATCAGTAGTGCTGAAGGGCTGGTAATAGAGGATGGAGTGACCAGGCTGGACTGAGCCATCCTCGTTCACTTGTTGAGGACCTTGAGTTTCTCACAGTGGCATCTGATGGGCCACAGCCAGGTGGTTAGATCATTTGGCCGAGCAGAGCTGCTTCCCTACTGACTCAGGGCTGGCGTCTTGCTCATGAGGTGGTGTGGGGGACACAGAGGGAGGTGGACTGTCTGGCAGTGGGTCCGGCGCTGGCCATGTCAGGGCTTGTGGAGTCAGGGGAATGTATGGTGGGGGCAGTAGTGGGTCTTTCACTGGATCTCCCTGGAATATAGGTTTTTTTTTCCTTCTTTCTTTTTTTTGAGTGGTTGGGCCACAAATACCCTACTCTGTCCCTGCCCGTTCATGCAAAATCTTGCCCATGGGGGAAGGGTCTGTGCTATTAGAAGCTAGGAGTCTGCGCGTGGAAACTGATCTGGATGTCCTGGAGTCCCAGTGACCACCTGGTGTACTGCTTGGACAGTGGGCAGGTCGAGAGTGCCCTCTGGCGGCCATCCAACGTCAAAGAATGGCCAATCGAGCTCACATAAATTACAAAGCTTTCCGGGGGTCATCTTGACTCCATAATCTCCTACAAAACCCTTCTTAAAGTTCTTTATCGTGCCATCTAAAACTTTTGGCTTAGAGGAACTTCCCCCAATGTTGACAAATGTAATCTGCCTGTCTAATCTCTTAGATGTCAGCTCAAGGAGTCAGTCGACAGAAGAATAACTGGTAACCAATAATTTCTCCCTCCCTGTGTATTCCGCCCTAAGTCGGTGGTGCAAAGACAAACAAGGGTGGATGCCCCCCTCAAAAAAGGAGACCATTCAGGTGCCGGCTTTGCCGCATCCCCAGAGGGAACTTAAGTGCCTCTTGGCATTGGGGGATCAGTATAAACCCCTGATCCAGATCTGTCTCGCAGGGAAGGACTGGGTCCCCCAGAGGCAGACACCACCTTGAACCATATGATGTCACCATGGAACCGCAAGCCAGGACCCACTCGACGCCGAAGCGAGGAAGACTGTGAAGCCACACAATGGAGCCTGAAGTGCGGGTGAATCAGGCGGCACACTCATTCACATTCATTTTTCAACTGCCTGGCTGCTCTCCCGCGGGAGATTTAAGACACGTCTTAGCATTGGCATGTTGATATAAATCCCTGACCCGGACCAGCCTCTCAGGGAGGGATCAAATCCCCCAGAGACTGGCACCGCCTTTCAGCTTTATGAGGTCGTCATGGAACCGCAGGTTTTGGACCCTCTCAGCCTCCATAGTCCGAGGACTGAGGAGCTCACTTGCACTTCCTTCAATCAACAAGCATGCAAACACAATCATTCAAAAGTTGTCACAATACCTCCCTTTTCCCGAGTAGCCAGGTCTCCCTATCTGATGCTCCAAGGAGGTGATCAGTCTCCTCTTCTACCCATTGGGGTAGGATTTCCTGACTGGACTGACCCCTGGGCCTTACCTTGTCCTGTGGCTGTTCCTGGTGAGTTGGTCCTTCCCTCCCATAAGTCCGGTTGGGGCTCGGCCATCTGGAGAGTTGGAATCCCACTTGCCAGCAGGTGGCGTGCCTCCTCGTTCATCTCCCTCCTCCACTCGACCCTGCCAAGCCACCAGTGCGAAGGCTCAAGGGGCCAGCGTGGCTGGAATCTCACTGGATCCTCCAAAAATGTTGCAGAAACCAGTACTCAAGAAACCAGGCACCACATTAGGAGAACTGGAGAACTCAGGTTTATTACGCAGGTGGGCCCAGAGGAGCTGACACTCCAAGCTTTCAGCCCTGAACAAAGGGGTTACAGAGTTTTCATACACAGACAGGCATGATTAATCGGGTTTCCAGGTTTGCAGGGTCTAGGGCAATTGCAAAGAGTAGGGCAAATGTGAGTGAGATAAGCTCCAGTTCCTAGTATTGTGAGTCCCACTTTCTGAGACCTACGTGATCTAGACTTTGCAAGGAGCAAACTGAGTTACAGAGGCAGAAAGAGCAGGAGGTTATGTAAAAATTTTAACTTTTCCCCTTCACTAGCAGCCCTTGCAGGGGGTATTTGGGTAGTTCCCCCAGAGCCTGAAGACCAGAGCAGTTCTCCCACAATTAATGGCTTGTACCCAAGTAGATGGGGAAACAATGGAAACAGTGAGAGACGTTATTTTGGGGGGCTCCAAAATCACTGGAGATGGTGACTGCAGCCATGAAATTAAAAGATGCTTGCTCCTTGGAAGAAAAGCCATGACCAACCTAGATAGCTAAAAAGCAGAGACGTTACTTTGCCAACAAAGGTCCATCTAGTCAAAGCTATGGTTTTTCCAGTAGTCATGTATGGATGTGAGAGTGGGAGTATAAAGAAAGCTGAGCGCCAAAGAATTGATGCTTTGGAACTGTGGTGTTGGAGAAGACTCTTGAGAGTCCCTTGGACTGCAAGAAGATCCAACCAGTCCATCCTTAAGGAGATCAATCCTGAGTGTTCATTGGAAGGACTGAGTACCTTCCAATACTTTGGTCACCTGATGTGAAGAGCTGACTCATCGGAAAAGACGCTGATGCTGGGAAAGATTGAAGGCAGGAGGAGAAGGGGACGACAGAGAATGAGATGGTTGGATGGCATCACCCACTCAATGGACATGAGTTTGAGCAAGCACTGGGAGTTGGTGGTGGACAGGGAGGTCTGGCATGCTGCAGTCCATGGGGTCGCAAGTTGGACATGACTGAACAATTGAACTGAACAGAACACTTCATTCAGTCATTTCGTGATTGTGTCCTTCTGAAGGCTGAATCATGTGGTGTACAGAAGGACCGTGACTTTAGCACCAACACATGTACAGTCTCTTCAAGGTTACAGATTTCTCTTCCAATGCTTTAGTAGTCTGAGTATAAGTATTTTCACAGAGAATGTTTATGAACTGTTTTATTCTTTTATTGTGCTCTGTACAAATGAAATCATCTCTAGCCTCATTGAGATAAGTATTTTGACTATCAGGTAGTTTTCATGCAGAACCTAGAGCAAGCCAAGCATTGTAGAGAAGAGGAGAAGGTAGAAATGGTGTGTAGGTGTGGGAAGAATAAAACTGAAGTAGAATTGTTTGTATGTTAATGTTCTTCTATTTTTTTAACCGCTTTTTTCTCCTAATAATCTTGAAGTATTTCATGAACTCTTGCAGTAGGAAATCCATGAGACACAGATGATTAGGGGTTATCATAACCCCAAGATTTTTCATGACTTTTGGCTACAGTTCCTTTGACAGGTAATTGCATGAGAAGGAGAGAAGTGACAGCCATGTGCTGAGCGCCTCTGAAGTCCAAGTGCTTTCTCTAACATCATCACTGCTAACCTCTATCCTGTGAAGCAACTGTTGCCAGCATTTTACAGAAGATCCCAAGGATCAAGGAAAAGGTCCCAGGTGGCATATATATATAATGGAATATTCAGTTCAGGTCAGTCACTCAGTCTGAAAAATGGTACAGTCAGTAATGGAAAACAGTTTGACATTTCCTAAAAACTGTAAACTTAGACTTACTACAATTCTACTCCTAGGTATATATTCCAAGTGTTTGTTGCTCAGTCGTGTCCAACTCTTTGTGACCCCATGGAGAGCAGCATGCCAGGCCTCACTGTCCATTACCAACTCCCAGAGCTTACTCAAACTCATGTCCATCGAGTCAGTGATGCCATCCAACCATCTTATCCTCTGTCATCCCCTTCTCCTCCTGCCTTCAATCTTTCTCAGCATCAGCGTCTTTGCAAATGAGTCAGTTCTTCACATCAGGTGGCCAAAGTACTGGAGTTTCAGCTTCAGCATCAGTCCTTCCAATGAATATTAAGGACTGATTTCCTTTTGGATTAACTGGTTGGATCTCCTCGCAGTCCAAGGGACTCTTAAGAGTCTTCTCCAACACCACAGTTCAAAAGCATCAATTCTTTGGCGCTCAGCTTTCTTCCTTTATAGTCCAACTCTCACATCCATACATGACTACTGGAAAAACTATAGCTTTGACTAGATGAACCTTTGTTGGCAAAATAATGTCTCTGCTTTTTAACATGTCTTTAGGTTGGTCATGGCTTTTCTTCCAAAGAGCAAGCGTCTTTTAATTTCATGGCTGCAGTCACCATCTGTAATGATTTTGGAGCCCAAAAAAATAAAGTCTCTCATTATTTCCATTGTTTCCCCATCTATTTGCCATGAAGTGATGGAAACAGATGCCATGATCTTCATTTTCTGAATGTTGAGTTTTAAGCCAACTTTTTCACTCTTCTCTTTCACTTTCATCAAGAGGCTCTTCAGTTCTTCATTTTCTGTCATAAGGGTGGTGTCATCTGCATATCTGAGGTTATTGATATTTCTCCTGGAAATCTTGATTCCAGTTTGTGCTTTATCCAGCCCAACATTTTGCATGATGTACTCTGCATATAAGTTAAATAAGCAGGGTGACAATATACAGCCTTGACGTACTCCTTTTCTGATTTGGAAACCTGCATACAGATTTCTCAGGAGGCAGGTCAGGTGGTATGGTATTCCCATCTTTTCAAGATTACTCAGCCATAAAACAAAGAATGAAATAATATCATTTGCAGCAACATGAATGGGCCTAGAGATTTTCATATTAAGTGAAGTAAGCCAGACAAAGATATATATCATATGATATCATTTATATGTGGAATCTAAAAAAAAAAAAAAAAAAAGGAGGGACCTCCCTGGTAGTCCAGGGTAAAGACTTCAGGGGGTGAGGGTTCAATCCCTGGTCAGGGAGTTAAGATCCCACTTGCCACATAGCCAAAAAATCAAAACAAGACAGAAGCAATATTGTAAGAAATTCAATGAAGACTTTAAAAATGGCCCACATGGAAAAAAAAAAAACTCTAAAAAAGGAATAAAAAAATTTTTTTAAAAGATACATATGAACTTATTTACAAAATGGAAATAGACTCACAAACATAGAAAATAAACTTATGGTTATAAAAGGTGAGGTGGGGAGAGGGACAATTTAGGAGTTTGGGATTAACATATATACATTACTATGTATAAAACGGGCTGCCCAGGTGGCCCAGTGGTAAAGAATTTGCCTCCCAGTGCAGGAGACACAGGAGATGTGGTTCAATTCCTGGGTGGGGAAGATCCCTTGAAGGAGGAAATGACAAATGACAACCTTCTCCAGTATTCTTGCCTGGGAAATCCCGTGGACAGAGGAGCCTGGCAGGCTACAGTCCATGGGGTTGCAAAGAGCCGGGCAAGACTGAGCAACTGAGCATGCAGTATAAAATAAGTAAACCAACAAGGGCCTGCTGTATAGCGTAGGGAACTATACTCAATATCTTGTAATGAACTATAATGAAAGAGAATGTAAAAAAGAATACATATATTTATATATAAATATATGTATGTATAACTGAATCACTTTACTGTACACCTGAAACTAACACAACAATGTAAATCAACTACATTTCAATAAAGACAAAAAGAAATAAACAAAAGAAAACAATAAATTAAACAAATCACATTAAGAAGAGAAAGAAAGAAAATGGCCTCAGGTACTCTGCCTTGTGGATCTTGGGAGAACAACTGAGCTTCAAATCAGTACACATACCCCTCTTCATTTATGCTCATTCATTTATGCTCACACCCTTCAAATGCAATGTGAGGCATGTAAGTGCTATGGCTAGGATGTAGGGCAGGCAGGCCCCCAAACACAACATTCCTAGCATTACAAGAAAGTCGAGGTGGATGCCAATTCCAGAAGACTCAGAAGTGAGCAAGTGCTCAGACTGTCCAGTATCACTGCCAAGGTGTCCTGGACATTTTTATGCCAAGGAACAATGTAAAGAAATGGTATCAGTGGCAGAATTCAATGAAGCATGGGTCAGGGGCTGCTTTCCATCCCTCACCAACTCCTCATGTCATAATGCGTATAAGCCCCTGACACAAAAACAAATGCACAAAGAAGTTGGCTTCCCACAGCAAAGCCTTGCATTGACTGAGAAATTCCTGCAAGGAATTGAGAAATCTGAAATTGACTAGGTGATTTTCTACTGTCAAGCCAGAATGAGATTTAATGATGGAAAATGAGATATTTTTAAAATTACATTTTGCCTTCTTTACTGGCTTTTTGGACTGCAGCTATGAAACTTAAGCATAGTTTTAAACTTTATTTTCAAAACAGAAATGTTTTAAAAGCTTTATTGAAATAGAAGTGGCATAAACTAAACTGCACAGAAAGTGTACAGTTTCATAGATTTTGATATATGTGTGTCCATGAAATCATCAGCATAATTAAGATAGCAAACACATCCATCACCCCCCAAAGTTTCCTCAAGCTCTTTTATAACCCCTCCTTCCAACTCTCCCATTCTTCCCACCCTTAGATCACCATACAACTATTTTTTGTAATGATAGATTTATTTTAATTTTCTAGGAGTTCATATATATAGACACAGTATTTTTTTCTAACTTCTTTCCCTCAGCATAATTGAGATTAATCATGCTGTTATATGCACCAACTCCCTTTTATTGTTGTGTATTATTCTATTGTAGGGATATATCATACTCTCTTTATCCATTCACTTGTTGACAGATATTGGGGTTATTTACTGGTTTGGGCTGTTATCAGTAAACCTGCTATGAACATCCATATACATGTCTTTGTGCGGATATATGATTTATTTGTCATGGGTAACATCTAGGCACAGAATGGCTGGATTATATGATAGGTTTATGTTTGGCTTTTTAAGAAACCGCCAAACAGGTACCTTCTAAGAATATTAAAATCACTGATTTTTGCCAAGTGCCAAAGATAAGTGTACAATAGTCTTTATCCCTTTGTTTTTCACTTTGAAATCAGAATTTCTCTCCCCTCTAATACTAAAACATGTTACTGACCAAAGCAGGCAGTGTAAAAAATATCTCATCCTTTTTAATATTATAAGCCTTTGATTATTACACTTTTTTGCTCCTCAGAACGCCTTCCCCTGCTATTCCAGACCCACATATGTGGGAACGGGGTACTGTATCAAACTGTCTCCCAAGCGACAGGACATTAATTACTGAGGCAAGAAAAACCATGGCCTAATTATCATTAATCCAAGTACGTCTCTATTGCAGAACAGCAGAGTGCTGTGAAGGGCAGAGAAGAGCGCTATTCACAACATCATGTCACTACTAAGTAACTTGTGATCTATTTCAACTTCTCTACTGATATCTCAAATCCATGGAATTCTTTCTGGTTTCTAACAAATGCCTGAAAAAAATAAATGTTTTACCCACTGATTTTCTTTTCCTGGCCCTCAGAAAATCCCATCATATGAAGCAGACTAAGGATGTAAGGGTGAAAGTCGCTCAGTCGTGTCCAGCACTTTGCGACCCCATGGACTATAGCCTGCCAGGCTCCATGGAATTCTCCAGGCAAGAATACTGGAGTGACTTGCCATTCCCTTCTCCAGGGGATCTTCCCAACCCAGGGATCAAACCTAGGTCTCCTGCATTGCAGGCAGATTCTTTACCATCTGAGCCACCAGGGAAGCCCCATTAAGCAGATCGGATTGTATTCTGAGTTTCTCTGCAGGCTCTTTCCAATTCACCTTTCCTCTGTGAGGTTTAACAATTCATCCATGATGGGTAAGATTCTCTTCTGTGAGTGGATTACACTCAGTGGTTGACATATGCTTGCCTGTCCTCACTGCTTCCATTTTCCACTGTCTGGCAGATCCCCTAAAACAAGTTTGCTTTCATTTTTCTGGTATTCTTACTTAAAGAAACGAAAAGGTAATTGGTGCTGATGTTTTCACTTGTGTCAGTAAAGGCTGAATTCAGGGAGAAATCACAGCTTTTTCTTTTTCTGGCTGCACTGGGTCTTTGTTGCTTTGCTCCATGTTTCTCAGGTTGCTGTAAGCAGTGGCTACTCTCTTTCGCAGTATGTGGGCTTCTCACCAAGTTGGCTTCTTTTGTGGAGCATGGGTTCTGGAGCTCAGGCTAGGTAGTTGTGTCACACAGACTCAGTTGCTCTGTGGCATGTGGAATCTTCCCAAATCAGGGATCAAAGCCATGTCACCTGCATTGACAGGTGGACTCTTAACCACTGGACCATCAGGGAAGTCCACAAACTTTTCAGTGAGGATTTGTTCTTCCCTTTTTTTAACACTTAAAATAATATTTATATTATTTTTCTTCATAAAACACTAAAGAATGTGTTTTTTATGTCCATTATTTGGATCATTTATAGATTTTGAGACAATTAATAGAATCTTAGCTTTGAGATAAGTCTTAGACTTAAATCCCCACTTTGCTTAACAACTAATGCTGGTGATCGTGCAAGTTGCATAAACTCTGTGTTTTGTGTTTATTTGTCCATGAAGTAGGAGTACCTTCAATCACAGAGCTTCCAGAGGGCAGGTATCTTGGGTTGTTTTGTTCATTATTACATAGCCGATACCAAGAATTGTGCCTGACATATGATAGGCACTAGATAAATAATTACTAAATGTATAAATCTTCCCAGGTGGCTCAGCGGTAAAGAATCTATCTGCAATGTGGGAGATGCAGGAGATGTAGGTTCTATTCCTGGGTGGGGAAGATCCCCTGGAGGATGAAATAGCAACCCACTCCAGTATTCTTGCCTGGAGAATCCCACGGACCAAGGAGCCTGAAGGGCTACAATCCATGGAATAACGAAGAGTCAGACACGACTGGGCACGAACATGCACGCACACAAATGTATAATTCAAAAACTGCAATTATAATAACATGACCATCTTCACATGATTTGCTGTATGAGGCCCGTGGATAAACAGTACTATTTAATTTCCATTATATATACAAAGTGTTCTACTGGGAAGACAGCAAAGTAAGAGATGATTTGGAGAATTCAGAGGGAATAATTCCCAGGTACTCTAGACTTGGGCTCTGTGATTTACTCCTGACATCAGTCATAATTGAAGCAAATGAAAGCCTAAGCACTGATTGCCTTTTCTTTTCTTTCAGCAAAGAAAGGATACTAGAAAAATGGATCATGAGAGGCCACATGAAATTCTATGCTAAGGAAGTAAGAATATTATATGTCACCTTTTCCAGTTGTCACATAACAAAATGCCACTCCTTAGAGAAATACATCCCAATCCATTCTGGTAAAGTTAGGACACGGGGCCTGAATCAATGCCCAACTCATCCAATATATGGCCAGAACCATAACTGAATTGTCTTCCCAATTTCAGAGTAGAATTATTGGTGGAAACAAACAAACAAAAAAAAAGAGATCACAGAGACATCCTCAGAAAAGAAAAAGAACTCACCTCTAGGGCAGGGCTCACCGTGTCAGCGTTACTGGGTGAACATATTGTGCCCCTTCCATAAGATTTGACAATATCTTACTGCAAGAATGACACACCTTGAAACCTCTTGCCAAAGTCTGGGTCACATGGAGAGCAGTGGCTGAGAATATGCAATGGATCCAGCAATAAACAGAAACCATGGACCCAACCCATCAGCAGAGAATAAGGCAGCAGGTAGCAGCACTTTGAGGGCTTCCCAGGTGGCACTGATAATAAAGAACCTACCTGCCAATGCAGGTAGATGTAAGAGACATAGGTTCAATTCCTGAGTTGGGAAGATCCCCTGGAGGAGGGCATGGCAACCCACTCCAGTATTCTTGCCTAGAGAATCCCATGGGCAGAGGAACCTGGTGGCCCAGTCCATGGGGTCACAAAGAGTTGGACGCGACTGAAGCGACTGAGCAAACATACATAGCAGCACCTTGAAAAGTCTAAAATACCCTCATAAAGTATGAAAGGGATAAATAATAATGACAAATAATATAAACAATAACTTGTGATGATGTATACATTATTATTTACATGTTGTTTAGGATGCACTGTATTCATAAAACCAAGGAAGAAGGATCCATAAAAAGTATGATGACACAGGCAGGGTCACCAAGTCAATGAGCAGGGCAAGAACTCTGGTTCCTGGGAAAAGAGAAATTGCACTGAAAGTTACAGGACAGTAGTGGGGCTTAGGGCTCCCAGGAGGGGCTCTGACTACAACGGCCACAGCTGTCAACCACTTCTGCTCTGAAGCTTGGCTCCAAAACTCTGGCTTGATTGATTTTTAGGAGGTCTTCTTTTTACTCAGTATACCCCTGAGAAAGACAGATTCTCTGTACCAGTGAGATAAAAAGGAAGGAAAATGTGATCCTTCTCTCTCCTTAGAGACTGCTATTCCTCCAGCCTGCTCTTATCCTCCAAGAATGGGAGACCCTAGACACCAAAGGCACATTACAGGGTTTATCAATTAAAAACACTCAAAAGAAATATAACTCTTCTAGGTTTCCTTCTTCTGAGAACACCTCCCAACGTCCACTCCCAGGACCACCCATTTCTGAGGGAGAATGAAGAGAACCAATCCCATCGTGCACACAGCTCTGCATGTCTGGCCCCGACCAACTCGACCTGCACAAACACTGACCACTCAGTCAGAAAAGGGTCAAGTCCCACGTTCCCATCAGTCCTGACTAAGCCAGTCCTTGTTTTCTGGCAATGTTTCATCTTTCTCTTTGTGAAGCCTCCCTTCAAATCTTCCTTCAAACAAGAAACAGGACAGTAGTGGGGCTTGTATAGGTACCTTGTTTTTAGGTACCTTGTTTCTTTCCTGCATACATGGAACACCTTTGCAAGGAAAGGTGATTCTTCCTTGATTACTGTGTGGAGGGCTCTTTGCACTGTTTTGGCTAATGGAATTTAATCTACATAAACCCTCCATGGCAAATGTTATCATTCCTATTTTTAAATAAGACTCAGAAAGATTAAGCTGTCAGTGGACAATCCACCAATAAAGAGAACTAGGTCTGTCCAATTCTAGAATCTCCAATTTTTCACTATGCTAAGCTGTGTCCAAGAACAGGAGGCGCAGTCATTTAACAAATAGATTTACTAAATAATCTATAATACACCATGATTAAGCCAGGACTGAGAATAGTTTATCAATGAACTAAATATATCTCATCTATATTATGTGGCCGTGCTTAATAGAGAACGTTTTCAAAGTCATAGGAATAGAACTGTCAAAAAAACAAACTCATATGTCCAAGTGAGAGTTTCAAGAAAAGTTTCCCTAGCAAAAATATGTTACATTGCCATTCGGATATGTTTCCTCTAAGGAAATTTTGTTCGGTCTCTTTATTAACGGCATACAAGATAATGATAAGGACATATATATATACACCCTGTCCCTTCAAACCATGAATCAATTATCTTATTAGATTATCCTTCAATCTAATAAGAAAAATCATGTTTATGTTATTTCTTACTTCAAAGGAAATGAAGGCAAATTCATCATTTAAGAATTTTATCTGCTGCAGAGTTACTAGGAAATAACTAACAAAATAATCTAAAGTATTTTTAAAGCGCTAAGAAAGAAATGTCTAGTACTGGTGTAAAGATGTCCATAGAGGACTGTTGCAGAAATCCTGAACTCTGGATCTGCACAGTGAACTGAAGTTAAAGATGCTGATTAGCTGCATATAAGAACATTCCATACAAGAGTCTAAGAAATTACAGACTCAACAGTTCTAGGGGCAAGAAGAAAAGAAAGAAAACCACGTCTTAGCAGCCTTAAGATATTTATTAAGTATAGATCTTTCATTTTGATTAATATTCTATAATTATCTAGTCCATATGCTTTCATTGTATCCATTAACTGTACAGAAGGTACTATCCTGTTTGTGACAGAGGAACTAACAAAAATAAGACTTTATTTTTGGCCTTAGAAATTCTATTACCTGGCTGGTGAGGATGTAGAGAAAAGGGAATCTTAATACACTGTGGGGAGGAATATAAATTGGTGAGCCACTGTGGAAAACAGTGCATAGGTCCCTCAAAAAACTAAAAATAGAGCTACTCTATGCTTCAATATAGAGAAGGAAAGGGAAACCCACTCCAGTATTCTTGCTGGGAGAATCCCATGGACAGAGGAGCCTGGTGGGCTACAGTTCATGGGGTCACAAAGAGTCAAACACTATTTAGTGACTCAACAACATGTTTCAGGGTATATATACCCAAAAAAATCACTAGTTCATAAAGATACAGGCACCCCAATGTTCATAGCAGCATTATTTACATTAACTAAGATTTAGAAGCAAGCTAAGTGTATATCAATAAATGAATGGATAAAGAACATGTGGTATATGTACAGTGGAATATTACCCAGCCATTTAAAAAAGGATATTTTGCCATTTGCAACAATATAGATGAACCTGAAGGGTATTACACTTAGTGAAATAAGTCAGACAGAGAAAAACAAATACTGTATGTTATCACTTCTACATGGAATCTAAAAAATAAGCAAATAGGTGAATATAACAAAACAAATAGATTCACAGTTATAGAGCATAAACTAGTGGTTACCAATGGGGAGAGAGAAAGGGAGAGGGGAAAAATGGGGTAAGAGGCACAAACTGCTATATATGAAATAAGTAAGCTACATGGATTCATTGTACAGCACAGGGAATATAGCTAATATTTTATAATAATAACTTTAAATGGAGTATAATCTGTAAAAAATATTGAATTACCATGTTGTACACCTGAAACCAATATAATATTGAAAAGCAACAATACTTCAATAAAAAAGAAAAAGTAAAAGGAAAGCTTACAACCTAGAGATGCAAATATCTGTGAATCAATATACTTTCCACTAGTGAGAGAGGTGGTTGCTAAGCATCATGGGTCCTCCTTTAAGGAAACTACTCTGTTAGAAATAACAACCCATGACAACAGCTGTGTCCAAGGCTCCAGATCACTCAGACTATTTGCTTTGTGATATAAAGCACTGTCAATCAGTCTTTCCATAGCTGCCAGGACCAACAGACATGTATAGAAATGTTCACTATGAAACATGTTAGAATTGTATTATAGTGTGATTTGGAATAGCCTCAAACTGCAAACTATGAAATGCTCATCAAAAACATGAAGGAGAATAAATTGCAAAGTGGAAAACAACATAGCAACTAGCATGAACACGCTACCACTACATGTAACAATACAGATGAACATACAAACATTATGTTATGCAAAAGGAACCTATGACAAAAGAGTACATATTGCAAGATCTCACTCATATGCAGCAGTCCCCAACCTTTCTGGCACCAGGGACCAATTCGTGGATGACAATTTTTTCCAAGGACTGAGGGTGAGAGAGGCGGTTCAGGATGATTCAAGCACATTACCTTTATTGTGCTTTTAATTTTTTTTAATCCAATGCCACTGCTGATCTGACAGGATGTATTGGTCCATGGCCCGGAGGTTGGAGAACCCTGAATAAAGGGCAAGAACAGGAAATATCAAGTTACATACAACTCGAAGACAAAAAGACAAATTATAAGACAAGCAAAGCATTCGAATGGATATTTTTCCAGAGAAGCTATGCAAATGGTCACCAAGCACTTGAAAAGATGCTCCACATCACTATTCATTGGGGAAATGCAAATCAAAGCCATAATAAGATACCACTTTATATCCACTAGAATGGCTATCATCAAAACAATGGAAAACATGAACTGTTGGCAAGCATATGGAAAGATCAAAACCCTTGTCCAATGCTAGTAGGAGTGAAAAATGGTACAGTCAGTAATGGAAAACAGTTTGACATTTCCCAAAAAATGTAAACTTAGAATTACTACAATTCTACTCCTAGGTATATATTCCAAGTGTTAGTTGCTCAGTCGTGTCCAACTCTTTGTGACCCCATGGACTGTAGCCTACCAGGTTCCTCTGTCCATGGAGTTATCCAGGGAAGAATACTAGAGTGGGTTGCCATTTCCTCCTCCAGGGGATCTTCCCAACCCAAGGATAGAACCCACATCTCCCTCATTGCAGGTAGACTCTTTACCATCTTGGCCACCAGGGCCCCATATATTCTAAACAGATGTGTAAATAAAAACTTCTATATAAATGTTAATAGCAACACTATTCACTATAGCCAAAAGCTGAAAACAAACAAAAAAGTTTGGAAGGACTATTTTTAATATCAGCCAAAAGCAAACATTGGTGAGATTTGAAATCCTAGTCTACTCCTTGCATGCTGAGGTCATCACATTGTACTTTTCAAAAATCTTCACATGTGACATTTATCCCCTCAGTCCATATTGAAATAGGAACATCCAGCAAACCTGTATTTTTCCTAATTCAAACATCTGGATCTCACAATCTAAATGAGATCTCAATGCATTTCATTTAGGCTTAGGGTAATACGTATCTGGTAAAAGAAATCCTTTTCCATCCTCAGAGCTAGCTGGTTGTCAGAACCCTATTGCACTGGCCTGATGCTATTGAATCTTGTGTGTGAATTCTAGCTCTGTAGGTAGTCACAGGAACATGCAACCCCCTGAAGAGAGTTGTTGAATAACAACTGGCTTCTGTTATTTTTGTTCCCTTGCTAAGTCCTGTCCAACTCTTTGCGACCCATGGCTGGCAGCACACCAGGCTTCCCTGTCCTTCACTATCTCCCAGAGTTTGCTCCAAGTTATATCCACTGAATCAGTGATGCTATCCAACCATCTCATCCTCTGCCACCCTCTTCTTTTGCCTTCAACCTTTCCCAGCATCAGGGTCTTTACCAATGAGTCAGCTGTTCGCATCAGGTGGCCAAAGTATTGGAGCTTCTAGATCCTTCTTAAATCTCTACCACCAACATCCTTTTCATTAATTCCAAAGGTTTGACTGTATACGTTATATGACCTTTAATGAGTATATGGGCAGTCTGTACGTCACACACCAGTCACTTTCCTCTCCCTCAAAACAGGATTGTTTTGTTACTTTAAAGAATCTAAGAGGGAATATCTTAGGAAGCCTGGTTGGGGGAGGGGGTTGAGCACAATAGGGCAATGTCTAGAACCCAAGAGCACTGCTGGCTTGTCTCTACTACTTGTCTGGGCTTCTGTTCACTTTCAGAACAGAAGTGAGGCAATTTGTTCCTGCGTCTTCCTCAGCATCCTTCTATTCCAGGCCACTATCACAGTGGAGGGTCTCTTCTTAGAGTCACCTATGCTAGCAGGGGACAGACGGGATATTGATAAGTATTAAGGAAAACATGAGGGCTTCCCCAGTGGCTCAGTGGTAAAGAATCCACCTGCAATGCAGGAGAGACAGGTTTGATCCCTGGGTTGGGAAGATCCCCTGGAGGAGGGTATGGCAACCCACTCTAGTATTCTTGCCTGGAGAATCTCATGGCCAGAGAAGCCTGGTGGGCTACAGTTGATGGGGTCACAAAGAGTTGGACACGACTGAAGCAACCTAGTATGCACACATGCAAGAAAAACATGAACTGTCAGGCACTGACAGGAAGAGTAGGAAGCTCTCACTTTTGTGAGATGGAGCCCACTGCAATGCATATTTCACTTTACATATACATAAACTGGAGACTTTAAAAGGTAACTTACTTTTATCTGTTCCTGAAATGATGCTCCCCTTCTTACTGCAGAAGTCTTAGGGTACTTTCTGTCACTTTACCATTTAACATTCAGGGATCTGAGCCAGGAATTCCTTGAAGGTGACATATTCACACTGTACTTTTTTTGGCTCTCACAAAAGTAAAATCATTTATTTTTATATATAACTTTCCTCTACTTTTCCTTGAAAGAGATTAGAGAAATAAGCAAAAAGCATCAATCAATCCCAAGCATGTATTGATTTTCTGCCACAGACCAAGCAGTTATGTGGATCCTGGAGTCAGAGAATGAGTTACCCGCCAGCAAAGACCATAGACTCTGGCAGAAGCACAACAAAGATGTACCCAGTCAATCAATAACTGCCCACTGAACAGTGCATGTGGAAGGCAATGTGCTGAGAACCAGAGACTCAAAGATCAACAAATGATAGACCCTATAGTCTTTCCGTCTACAAAGAGAGGATGCCAAACTGGAAGGAGAGGTATGATTAAACATATAGAGGTAATGGAAGCCATATAGTGAAACTGGTTAATATATAAAATGCCTTAAGAACAGTCTATTGTAGGTCGATAATGCTGAGCATTCATAACTATGTAGTCTCTCACAACAGTTGATCAAAACCAGAAAGCTAGTTAAACAGAGCTTTTAAGAGAAACAAAGAGCATGATCATGATTTCTTAGTCCTTTTACTAGACTTAACCTCGCATGCTGGCATTTAGAATAACTGTGTTAGTTATCTACCATTGCATAACAACATACCTGAGAAGGGCCTAAACCACTTTTTTTGCTCACAATTTTTTTGTTCACGATTCTATTTGGGCCAGGCTCAGGCTTAAAGTTCTTTTGCTTGTCTCATCTGAGAATATTCAGGTGGCTTTTCAACTGGGGACTGATTCATCTCAGCTCCATGTAGCCTCACATTTTATGAGGTTATTCCAGACTTCCTCACACAAACACATTACATTCTATAGGGGAAAAGGAAGTTACAAGTCCCCTTGGATCTTAGATCAGATTGTCACAAATATCACTCACTCCACATTCTTTCGGACAAAGCCAGTCACAAGACCATTCTAGGTAAATAAATGGGATAAAAGACTCTTAAAGGATGGACAATAAAGCTATACATTTCAAAGAGGTGTGTATACAGGAAATGCAGAATTGTTGTAGTCATCAATTTAACAATGTCTTAACACTTAGGGTTACAAATATCTAATGCTTACAACATCTGAGATATCTCTTCATTTCTCACTTGTCACAGTGTAAATATTCCTAATTTCATATCTAAATTCCTAAAGTCTAAATATGCTAGTTTTATCAGTAAATATAATGTTTATACAATACCTGTATTTGATAGCATTTTTACTTCCTGGGCTATGTACAATACTCTTGCCATGTAAATTACTAAAGTAGATAATAAGGATAATAATAACCATGTTCCCTGTTCCAAAATTATTCCCCACTACTAGGGCCAGCATTTGAGGACTTTTGATTAACATAACTCTCTTTTGTGTTTGACATTAGTTTTAAAGACATCAATTAAAAGTATTGAATTGTCCAGAAAATTTGCTCAGATTTTTCCATTACATCTTATGGAAAAATCTGACCGAACTTATTGACCAACCCAATACAAGTCCTGTATAATCAAGTTGAAAGAACTTACTTAAACATGTGACTTTTCATGGAGCCCTCCCTCCATCAACACATCCCCTCCTCTCCCAGGTACCTGAAGGTAAACAACCATAAACAAATGAGTAATTCTGATTTTAGCCTTCCCTGGTGGCTCAGACGGTAAGGAATCAGCCTGCTTCAGGAGACCTAGGTGCAATCCCTAGTTTGGGAAGATCCCCTGGAGGAGGGCATGGCTACACACTCCAGTTTTCATGCCTGGAGAATCCCCATGGACAGAGGAGCCTGGTGGGCTATGGGGTCACAAAGAGTTGGACACGACTGAGCGATTAAGCACACAATTCTGATTTTTATATAATATTGAATACAATGTGAAGTTTTTCTTTTCCAGATAAGAGGGATAGAAAGAAGAAAACATTGGAATGTAGTTTTTTTGAAGCTCTTGATTAAAGACAATGTGTTTTGCTTTCGTTTATAACTCAAACTGACTGTAATGCTCCAAGCACAGTGATATTCACTTACTATTGAACAAGAGATGACTAGTCTCAAAAATAAACTTCCAATGTTCTTCCAAGGTAATTTTATCACAATTGTTTCTGCTAGAAAAGAAGGAAAGTGTGGGTGATACACTCAAAATTTCCATTAGGAGAGGCTGTCTGAATAGTATCCTATCACCTTGTGATGTTCATGAACAAGCTCCCTTGCTGCTCTCACCTACCACAAGGTCACTTGGCAAGGTTCTGAGACAGCCTTCTCTGATTTCGCTTGGCAGACTGAGGCAGTTTTTCTACTCTGTGATTGATTGCAGCATTACCTGAATATTCTTAGTCCAAGCTCCCGTGTGAAAGTCTTGAATAATTTGTAACTCCTGCCATGAGCTCAGCACCTGATTTATTACACCTCATTATTGCAGCTGCCTGTCTATGTACAGAGGCAACAGGTAGTGAGAACACAGAGAGTACAGGGGAGAAGAGAGTCACCATCCCCACACAGCAACCTAAACAAGACAGACAACAGAATTCGAGTCCACGTTACAAAATTCCAAACTAAACACAGAAACTTTCCTGTTAAAGACTTAGTCAATGTGGACCCAGCCAACACCTCCACTCTACTTTTCCCATAACTTTCACCCTACCTGTATCCTAGCCAAATGCTAGACCCACAGTGAAATTATTCCCCATGTAGTTCTATCGTAAATGACCCCATTTTGAATTGAACTGAATAAAAGAAAACATGGAAAACAATATAAGCATGAGTTTGTTTTCTATTTCATAAATAAGTTCATTTGTATCATTTTTTTTGTAGATTCTACATATAAGGGATGTCATACAATATTTCTGTTTCTCTGTCTGACTTACTTTCTTCACGCAGTATGACAATCTCTAGGTCCATCCATGCTGCTGCAAATGGTGTTATTTCATTCTTTTCATGGCTGAGTAATATTCCATTAATATTAATGGAATAGTAATAGTAATATAGAGAAGGCAATGGCAACACACTCCAGTACTCTTGCTTGGAAAATCCCATGGACAGAGGAACCTGATAGGCTGCAGTCCATGGGGTCGCTAAGAGTCATACACAACTGAGCAACTTCACTTTCACTTTTCACTTTCATGCACTGGAGAAGGAAATGGCAACCCACTCCAGTGTTCTTGCCTGGAGAGTCCCAGGGACGGGGGAGCCTGGTGGGCTGCCGTCTATGAGGTCGCACAGAGTCGGACACGACTGAAGCGACTTATGAGCAGCAGCAATAGTAATATTCCATTAATATTAATATCACATTACTCAGCCATGTGATATCTATGTATCACATCTTCTTTATCCATTCCTCTGTTAGTGGACATTTAGGTTGCTTCCATGTCTTGGCTATTGTAAACAGCTCTGCAGACACTGGGGTACATGTATCCTTTTGGACCATGTTTCTCTCCAGATATATGTCCAGGAGTGGGATTGCAGGGTCATATGGCTTTGCCGTGCATCTGAAACTGTCACAACATTATTAACTGGCTAAACTCCAATATAAGATAAAATAATTTAAAACAACAACAAAAAAACAATATAGACATGCAAATGGCCAAGACCTATATTTAAACCAACAAAGAAAAATAGCCAAAATTCATTCATAATTATCCCATGAAGAATTTCTCACAAAATAGTCTAGGTGTTTAGTTCATAGCATAAAAGTTCATGTTTTTGAGTGTCATTGTCACTAATCAATCCTCTTTATGTGTGAAAGATTTCCAAACATTCACCTTTATCACATTTTTGTTTCATTTAGGAATAAACTTCCCTTGAGGACTTCCCTGGTAGTCCAGTTGTTAAGACTTAACCTTCCAATTCAGGGGGTGAAGGTTCAATCCCTGGTCAGAGAGATAAGATCTCACATGCTTCAAGGCCAAAAAAAGCCAAAACGTAAAACAGAAGCAATATTGTAACAAATTCAATAAAAAAAGGAAAAAAAAAAGCCTTCCCTCAATACTTACAGAAGGACTCCTCTGTTGAATTACATGCTTAAAATGCATTAATTCCACAGCATGTTAACCATACCCCCAAAAAGGCCTGAAAAAGGCAGAGAGGTTAGTGTCTGCTAAGTTTCTCCCAGGATTACTGAACTCTGATTCTCAGAGAGAAGTGGCTAATCCTCTCCCAGTATATAGGAGCATGTGTGCATGCTAAGTCTCTTCAGTCCTGTCCAACCCTTTGCGACCCCATGGACTATAGCCCACCAGGCTCCTCTGTCCATGGGATTCTCCAGGCAAAAATACTGGACGGGGGTATCATTTCCTCCTCCAGGGGATCTTCCCAACCCAGGGATCGAACCCACATCTCCTGAATTGGGAGGCAGATTCTTTATCACTAGCACCACCTGGGAAGCCCTGTATAGGAGCATATATCCTACATAAGCTGGGGAAATGGGTTCTATGATTATTTTAAAATTCAATAATAAATGTAGGGGGTTACCTATTATGTACTCCTCAAACTCATATGCCAAAGCCTTAAACTACAAAGTGATGCTGTTTGATGGTAGGCTTTTATGAGGTAATCAAGTTTAGATGAGGTCAGTGGAAACAGTGTCAGACTTTATTTTGGGTGGCTCCAAAATCACTGCAGATGGTGATTGCAGCCATGAAATTAAAGGACGCTTACTCCTTGGCAGCAAAGTTATGACCAACCTAGATAGCATATTAAAAAGCAAAGACGTTACTTTGCCAACAAAGGTCCGTCTAGTCAAGGCTATGGTTTTTCCAGTAGTCATGTATGGATGTGAGAGTTGAACTATAAAGAAAGCTGAGCGCTGAAGAATTGATGCTTTTGAACTGTGGTGTTGGAGAAGACTCTTGAGAGTCCCTTGGACTGCAAGGAGATCCAACCAGTCCATCCTAAAGGAGATCAGTCCTGAGTGTTCATTGGAAGGACTGATACTGAAGCTGAACCTCCAATACTTTGGCCACCTGATGCGAAGAGCTGACTCATTGGAAAAGACGCTGATGCTGGGAAAGATTGAAGGCAGGAGGAGAAGGGGATGACAGAGGATGAGACGGTTGGATGGCATCACCGACTCAATGGACATGAGTTTGGGTTTACTCCAGGAGTTGGTGATGGACAAGGAGGCCTGATGGGCTGTGGTCCATGGGGTCACAAAGAGTCGGAGACGACTCAGCGACTGAACTGAACTGAACTGAACTGAGGTCATGAGAGTGGGGCCCCCACATTGGGATTAATGTCCTTAAGGGACTAGAGCTTGCTCACTCTCTCTCCACTATGTAAGGACACAGCAGGAAAGTGGCCACTTGCAAGACAGGGAAAGGGTCCTCACCAGGAACTGAATCTGCCAGCACCTTGATGCTAGACATTCAGCCTCCAGAATTACGAAAAATAAACATCTGTTCTTTAAGCTACTGAGTCTGCGGTATTTTGTTAAAGCAACCCAAGCAGATTAATACATTTCTAGGCATCTTTAAAGTATGTTATCTTCTTTACATTTAAGTGTCTTTACCTAAGGCATTGGGCATCAGATTGTTACTAAAGCTTGTAGTATTTGAAAATTTTCCACCCAAGGAGCAAACAAAAGACAACTCTGTTTTGATAGTGTATACGATTTGGAGATCCCTTTAAGCATATTTTGTAAGGAGAAAATGACATACGCTTTTAAGATGTCTTGAGAAAAGCCAGAGAAAAAGTCATTAAAGGTCAAGTTAATAAAGGAAAATTTTCTTGGAAAGACTTTATATCAATTTCGCTAAGCATTGTTGCAGGGAAGAAGCCAACTCTGACTCCATGTTGGAAACTGTTTCTTTGACTTGTTTTTCGTTGCTCTTGTTATTATAATCATGCTTTCTGGCTTGCCTGGAGGACCCTGCCCCTCTGAGTGACTCTGAACTTTGCTTAGCTCATGGAGAGATAGTTTGTCCCTGCCCATCTTTGAATAGAAGAGATTAACACACCCCTTCCAAAGGCTGGCCATTCCCTTGAAGGTGTTTTGCAAGACTGAAGACGCTTTCACTTTATTTCCCCACTGCCTCTCCCTCTCTATTCTGCCTTTTGACTTAGTTTCTCATTGTTTCTTTCTCTCTGATCTATAAAAGTACCTGGCATCCAGACCCCGATAAATGGTTATTTTGAGGCGCTAGCTTGTCATCTTCTCAGTCAGCTGCTTTCTGAATAAAGTTGTTTTCCTTGCCTCAAAACCTTGTCTCTCTGATTCATTGGCCTGTCATCCCAGCAAGTAGAGCAAGCTTGGATTTGGTAACAACATGGCAGAAACAAAATATCTAATTGGCTCCTTCTTCCTGATACATCTACCCTCCCCACCAACATCAGAGCATGCTTGCAACAGTTTATTGGGTGATCCTAAGGAGGGAGGCTTAGAGCCTGACTCAAATTCTGATCTGTAAACTAATGAATTACAGGGCCTCGCAGGTGGTGCAGTTGGTAAGAATCTGCCTGTCAATGCAAGAGACATGGGCTTGATCCTTGGGTCAGGAAGATGCTCTGGAGTAGAAAATGGCAACCCACTCCAGCATTCTTTCCTGGAGAATCCCATGGACAGAGGAGCCCGGCAGGCTACAGTCCTTTGGGTCACAGAGCACAGGACAGCACCTAGACACACGTAATGGATCATAGTCCTGTGCAAAGTTATTTAATGAACACAGAGTTACCAGTTAAATTCTGTCTCTAAAAGTTTTTTCTCCTTTTGTCTACAGAATAAAACTGTTTCCAGGTTTCACAAAAAGAAGCTGCCACATCTATACCCAAAACAGTCAAGTCTCACAGTGTCCTGCTTCTTGCTATTCTTTGAAGAGGCACTCACTGCTTGATACCCCTATATCACCCCCACACTGTTTTTATTTTTGAAAAAATTAAATAATTGCCAGTGACAACCAAGTTCTTTTTAGAAGAATAAAACACTTCACATGTTTTAATTAATGAAAAACAAGGAATGTTACATTTGAAAAGCCACAATGATTGCCCCAGGAAGAAAATTATCATAGGACCATTTCTCTACATGATTGTTCTGTGTGAAAGGCATACCAACACTTTCATAGGGTGGTGTTTCCAGGCACAGAGGAGGCCTTTAACAAAAAAGGAAGGAAATAGGAGAAAATGATCAGATGTCTAAAGTAATTACTAAATGAATACAGTGATCTAAAGTGATAATTTTGTTAGAGCACAAATCTCCCTAGAAAATACTCATCACAAAGACCTCCTCTAGTATGGGGAAGAAAGAAGAATATCTGGCTGGAAGCCCCAGGGACAGGTCTGTAGCGGTAACTTTCTAACAGAAGAGAGATAAGAATTTGTGCTGGCATAATGCAAAAGCACAGCACAGAGGCAAGGATATTCAGGGTAGCACAAGGGAGAGCAAGTGCTTATACAAGTAGAAATGATTCATTAGTAAGAAAGGCTTGGAGTAGTACTTGACGGCCTAAGGTGCCACAATAAAGCTTAGGAATGGCATCCTACCCTCAAGACCAGCACACTGAAGGCAGGTAGCTTGAGCCATGTGTCATCATATCCAGCAGACTCATTTATGTATTAGTACAACAGAATCCTGGTAAAGATCATAGCTGTGCTTTAGGATGACAACTCTGCTAACAGAGAGTAGGGTAGCAGAGCACAGAAGACAGAAAATTATAGCAGCAAGAATGGTTAAGGACCTCCCTAGAGAACTGGTTGTACACAGAGTAAAAGAGCAGCCATTAAAAATCATGATCTTAAAAAAATGATGCTATTTTTTTAAAGGAATATGTTTAGGATATTGAAAGAAAAATGGAAATACTAAACTCTTATATTTCTAGGTTTTTTTAATTATTCAAGATAAACATAAGAAAAATGTTAGTAGTATATCCAACATACAAAGTCCATTTCCAAGTTGACATCGTGAGAAGCTTCATGGACATTCTGAGGCTTCACACTGCTTCACACTGTGGCAGAAACAGACTTCAAAAAATACATCTTAGCAGATCACTAAACAAACAAGCAAACAGCAACAAGTCAGCAGAGTAGTGAGGGGAATCAGTATCCAGAGTTGCTACAATATATTACCTAAGATATTCAACTTTCAACAACAGTATGAGAGGTGTAAAGGAAGAGGAATGTTTGACATACTCAGGCAAAAAAGCAAGGAACAGAAACTGTCTTTGAGAAGAACCAGATGTCAGATTTAACAAGACAAAGACTTCAAAACAACCATTGAAAAATCCATTCAAAAACTAAAGTAAATCATGCTTAAAGCCTGATATGAAGACACCGTTTGACACCGTTTCATCAAAGAGACGTACCAATAAAGAGGCAAAAATTATTTTTTTTTAAAAAATGGAGGGGCTTCCCTGGTGGTCTAGTGGTTGAGAGTCTGCCTTACAATGCAGAGGACATGGGTTCAATCCCTTGTCCAGGAGGATCCCACATGCCATGGAGCAACTAAGCCTGTATGTACTGTAGTTACTGAGCCTGTGGGCCCGAGAGCCCATGCTCCACAACTTCTGAAGCCTATATACTGTAGAGCCCATGTTAAAGTATATTATTAAAGTAAAATAAAGAAATAGACTCAATATTCTGAATGAGTAATGGAAAGATGGTGGTTGAATGGACTAGAAAGTGGAGTTGCTGAGAAGACTGGTTTGCCCTTCTTCTCAGTTTGGTAACTCATCCTGAGGCCATATGGTTGTGTGCTATGTTTTCTTGATCTGATTTTATACTTGTCTTAAGATGGTTCAGTGATAAGGAAATTTGCCTACCAAGCAGGAGATATGGGTTCAATCCCTGGGTCAGGAAGAACCCATGGAGAAGGAAATGGCAACCCACTCCAGTTTTCTTGCCTGGAGAATCCCATGAACAGAGGAGCCTGGAGGGCTACAGTCCATATGGTCATAAAGAGTTGGATGTGACTGAAGTGACTTAGCATGCACATTGTTGTATATGCTCCCATTTTTCCACTGAAAACAAAAGATATAATCTCAAAAGCATAAAAGAAAAATTGAGTAGTCACACAAACATCATTGCTTCCTTTTATTCTGGGTTCTGCCTCCCAAAACACATAATCCCTCTTAGAGATTCCAACACGAGCTTGCATGCAATTGTAGATGAGTGTGTGTAGATGAATAAGTTTCATTGTATGTGATATACTTCATGATTTTCATCTGATTATCAAAAATATTCATAACATAAAAAGGTCAAAAATTACAACACTAAAATGACCTCAATTCCTGGTTATTTCTTCTCTTCGGCTCAAATTAAATTGCTTTGCAGTTCCTGAATAGATACAAAATGGCAGTGTAAAAAGTGTCAAGAATCTCTCACAGATTCAGGAGGAGAGAGTCAATTAGATATAAAATAATCCACTAAACTGACTCAATAGGTATTCTACCTTCAAAGGATTTCTTAAACAAGAAATTGATTTCAATAGTGTCAATCAGTAGTGTATACATTTAAATGAGTTAATTTCTTTTTAAATTTTTCTTTTTGATTAAAGAAAACCTTATTCAAAGGGCATTGGTCAGGGCCAGTTTCCACAACATAGGAAAGAAGATACCAAGCATTACAAAATGATTTCAAAGCAACTCTCGTGCAAATAAGCACCTAAGGGCAGACTGATACTGAGAGGGTAGATGGTGGAAAAGGGAAAGCATTTCAGCACTTATAGCAAGAAAAAGATTAAAAAGAGAGATCTCACTTTCTTAGTCCATTTGAGCTGCTATACTACAATACCATGAAGGTTATGGCTTATAAACAACAGAAATTTATTTTTCACAGTCCTTGTGAAGGACAGCAAGTGTAAGATGAAGTTCCACACAGATCTGGAGCCTGGTGGGATCCCACTTCCAGTTCATAAAAGACCTTCTCCTGGTTGTCCTCATGGAGCTCTCTGGAGTCTATCATAAGAGCATTACAGGCATACCTCATTTTGTTGTGCTTCACAAATGTTGCATTTTTTTTTTTTACAAGTTGAAGGTTTGTGAAAACCCTGCCTCCAACAAGTCTGTTCATGCCCTTTTCCAAGGTCACTTGCTCACCTTATGTCTCTGTGTCATACTTGGCTAATTCTCACAATACTCCAAACTTCGTTATTTTTATATTTGTTATGGTGATCAGTGATCTCTGATGTTACTATAGTGACTGGAGGGGGCACCACAGACCATGCCAACATAAGACAGCAAACATAACTGACGAATGCTGTGTGTGTTTTGACTGCTCCACTAACTGGCCATTCTTCCATCTCCCTCTCCTCAAGCCTCCCTATTCCCTGAGGTATGATAATATTAAGTTTAGGCCAATTAATCACCTTACAGTGGCTTAGCAAAGTGTTCAAGCAAAGGGAAGAGTCACATAGCTCTCACTTTAAATTATTAATAAAATCTAGAAATGATTAGGCTTAATGAGGAAGCTGTGTGAGAAGCTGAAAAATCCTTCCTTCCAGGAAATCCCCTCAGCCCTCAGCAAATTAGGACATCTGGTCACTCTATGCCAATGCTACATAGCTAATAGGAAAGCATGGACTCCAGCCAAGGTTTGTCTGCCTTGACTCATTCTCAGTTTATGAATGCAAACAAAAAGTTCTTGAAGGAAATTTAAAATGGTACTCCAGTGAACACATGAATGATAAAAAAAGAAAAGCAGTCTTATTACTGATATGGAGAAAGTTTTAGTGGTCTTAATAGAAGACCAAGCTAGTCACAGCATTCCCTAAGCCTCATCCAGAGCAAGGTCCTAACTCTCTTCACTTCTATGAAGAGTGAAAAAAAGTAAGGAAGCTGCAGGAAAAAAAAAAAATTAAACCTAGGAGAAGTTGATACATAAGGCTTAAGGAAACAAGCCATCTTTATAATCATAAAATTTCAAGAGGAAGCAGCAAGTGCTGATGTAGAAGCTATGGCAGGTTATCCAGAAGTTCTAGGTAAAAAGATTAATGAATGTGACTACATTATATAACAGAGTTTTAATGCAGATGAAATATTCTTCTATTTCCAGAAGATGCCATCTTGGACTTTCATAGATGCAGAATACAAGTCAATGACTGGTTTCCAAGATTCAAAGGACAGATTGATTCTCTTATCAGGGGCTAATGCATCTGGTTGAAGCCAATACTCACTTACCATTCCAAAAATCTTAGGGCCCTTAAGAATAACACTAAACTGACTCTCCCTGAGCTCTCTGAATGGATCAACAAAGCCTGAATGACAGCACATTTGTTGAAAACCATGGTTTACCAAATATTTTAAGTCCACTGGAGACCTACTTCTCAGAAAAAAATTCCCTTAATATGAATGTTTATTAAAAATGCACCTGATCACCCAAAGATTCTGACGGAGATATACAATGAGAATAATTATGTTTTCATGTTTGCTAACACAACATTCATTCTGCAGCCATGGGTCAAGGAATAATTTTGACCTTCAAGTCTTATATAAGAAACACATTTTGTAAGGCTCTGGCTGCCCCATTCAGTGATTCCTCCGATGAATCTGAGTAAAATCCATTGAAAACATTCTGGAAAGGATTTACCTTTCCAAATGCCATTAAAAACATCCATGATTCATGCAAAGAGGTCAAAATATACACAGAAGTTTGGGAGAATTTGATTCCAAATTCCTTGGGTGATTTGAGGGGTTCAAGACTCCACTGGAAGAAGTAACTACAGATGTGGTGAAAGGGAACCAAAACAAAAGTGAAGCCTAAAGATGTGACTGAATTGCTAAGATCCCATGATAAAAACTTAATGGATGAGGAGTTGCTTAGTAAATGCACAAAGAAAGCGGCTTCTTGAGACGGAACCTACTCCTGGATGAAGACACTTTGAAGATCATTGAAATGACAAGGAAAGTTTTAGAATATTATATAAAACTTAGTTGATAACACAATGGTAAGTTTTGAGAGAACTGACTCCAATTTTGAAAGTCCTACTGTAAGTGAAATATTATCAAACAACATTGCAAGCTACAGAGAAAATGTTCCTAAAAGAGAGTTAATCAATGTAACAAACTTCACTGCTGTTTTATGTCAGGAAGTTGTCACAGCCACCTCAATCTTCAACAACCACCACTCTGATCAGTCAGGAACCATCAACATCAATGCAAGACCCTCCAAATGATTATGACTGGCTGAAAGTTCAGATGATGGTTAGCATTTTTAGCAATAAAGTATTCTAAATTAAGCTAAGTACAATACATTTTTGGGCTTCCCAAGTGGTTCAATGGGTAAGGATTCAGCCTGCAATGCAGGTGATGCAGGCACATGTGGGTTTGATCCCTGGGTTGTGAAGATCGCCTGGAGGCAGGCATGGCAAGAATACTCCAGTATTTTTGCCCGAAGAATCCCCATGGACAGAGCAACCAGCTGGACACAACTGAGTGACTAAGCACAGCACAGCATTTGCTCAGCATACCTAGGACTAACAGCAGTCTCCTTGACTATCCTCTAGGTCCTTCACTTTTCCTCTCAGCTAGATTTACTTGTATTCATAAACACATTAAATGATTTAGAAATACACAATGGAGTAACTTCTTATTAAGAAAAATCCAGACTGGTGATTGCCATGGTGGAAGGGGTAGGAGAGGGATAAAGTGGGTTAGCAGATGAAGGCTATGGAATGGATAAGCAACAAAGTCCTACTGTATGGCACAGAGAACTGTGTCTAATACGCTATGATAAACCATAATGTAAAAGAATATTTTTAAAAAAGAATGTGTATATCCGTATAACTGAATCGTTTTGCTATATAGCAGTAATTAACACAACATTGTAAATCAACTATGCGTGCATGCGCTCAGTCACTTCAGTCCTGTATGACTATTTGCAACCCTATGGATCATAGTCTGCCAGGCTCCTCTATCCATGGGATTCTCCAGGCAAGAATACTGGAGTGGGTTGCCATGCCCTCCTCCAGGGGATCTTCCCAACCCAGAGACAGAACCAGTGTCTCTTACTTCTCCTGCCTTGGCAGGCAGATTCTTTACCACTAGTGCCACTCAATTTAAAAAATAAAATAAACTAAATAAGAGGGAAAAAATAAAAATCCTAAAATCAGTTTGACTCTCCTGTTAGTTTTATGGGAGGAATTTAATTTTCTTTATTGGGTTTTCAAATAGAAAGCGCAAAGGTTTTTTTCCACCAACACTTCAAGGACATGAGGGTAGGCAGGTAGTGAAAGCTTTCCTACCTAGAGAGCAATAGAGGCTCATAAGGATAGTCTCAGGTCTCCAGGAAAAACTAACAGAAAACCATCAGGAGCATATCTCCATTTTCTACAGCCACTTGAATACTTTAACTTCTCTAAAATGATTCAGAACTGGCACTTTGAGGACAGTGAATGACTGTCATTGTGTGTTATGACATCTCCTCTCTTGATTTGCTCATTATGAACTTGGTTTTATTTTAGATCTTTGTAGTTGTCTTATTTATCTTCATTTCTCCTGATCATTTGTCCTAAGTTTAAGCCATTCTATTTATCTCTTGGCACATCTGTCACCTGTGAGTCTTCTTTTTCTCATTTTCAAGTCTCATATCCCTAATCAGTGTCTTGCCTGCCTTGGTCATGAGCTTTGGTACTCACGAGAAACTTTTGGTGTTTTCTCTTCTGTTATGTGTGAAAGAAAGTGAGCTCTTAATATTCTACCAAAATGCAGTCACAGAATGAGAGAGACTAGGAGTCTATGAAACTCTGTATCTGTTTTGTTCTTTTAAGGATTACTTTTCTGGTGTTTTGTAAGATTTTATTTTTTCCAATTTGAAAATATCCAGACTTCACTGGTGGTCCAGTGGGTAAGACTCTATGCTTCCTTTGCAGGGGCCACAGGTTCACTCCCTTATTTCAGGGAGCTAAGATCCCATAAGCTGCATAGCACAGACAAAAAAAAGATAAAAAATATCCAAAGAAGTGTCCATACTCCCTGATATGCCTGCCAAGCCTTCAGGAGTTCAATAAGTACTTGTCTACTAGCTCAATGAGTCTTTAAAAGCACCCGCAGTAAGATAAAGTTTATCTTATCTAACTCAAAATTGTTTCTACTTAAACATTCAATTGTTTTATTTTTAATTACCTTTAGTAGTTTCCTTCAGTTTTTCCAGTAGTCATGTATGGATGTGAGAGTTGGACCATAAAGAAGCCTGAGGGCTGAAGAATTGACGCTTTTGAACTATGGTGCTGGAGAAGACTCTTGAGAATCCCTTGGAGAGTGAGATCAAACCAGTCAATCCTAAAGGAAGTCAGCCCTGAATATTCATTCAAAGGACTGATGCTGAAGCTGAAGCTCCAATCCTTTGGCCACCTGATGGGAGGAGCTGACTCACTGGAAAAGACCTTGATGCTGGGAAGGATTAAGGGCAAGAGAAGTAATGACAGGATGAGATGGTTGGATGGCATCACTGACTCAATGGACATGAGTTTGAGCAAACTCAAGGAGATAGTGAAGGTCAGGGAAGCCTAGTGTGCTGCAGTCCATGGGGTTGCAAAGAGTTGGATATGACTTAGTAACTGAACGACAACAAGTTCCCTTCATAGTACTTAGACCTTTATTCCCACTTGTCTTATTCTCCTTAGTTTTTGTTCAGGTTAGTATTTAAGTGTTTCATAGTCTCATCATAATGTGTGGAAACTTACTTTTTATTTTTATGCTGTTCTGTGTTCTGAAGATCTATCTTCATATACTGTGATAGCTCTGTTTTCCTGAAAATCAACTTATGTACTAACATTTCACGGGGTGGGTAGTGCAATCTCAGAGAAGTAGGAGACAGGAGAAAATAAAGCAAGGAAGAAGGAAGAGTAAGTAGGAAGTATTACTCATCAGACCAGCATTTGCCAGTAAGTTCAACCAATTCATCAATCTCACAGGATAATTTTAGAAATGCCAATTATACCACAACTTCTCAGAAGAGTATGGAAAAGAAGGAGAAGAATTCATCTGCTGATTCCTTATTATTTTCTTTCTCCTACTGGTGTTGACTCATTCAAACATCCAGGTTATATCATCCAGACGCTAAAGGCAGCCATGGGGGCCCACAGCTGCTGTACCTACTGAATCAGTCCTGCTAGCACTCAGCAAAGTGATCTTTCCTGCCCAGCTGGCCCCACAGTGCAGAGCCTCTCCAACTCTAGTGATTGATGATGGTGGCAGCATCAGCAACCTGGACCATCACCCTGAGGACTGAACAAACCATTTGAAGCCAATTTTCTGAGCAAGCAGGGCTAGTGCTCATTAGCTGGGTCCCACATAATAGAAAAAAAAACTTGGTAGATTTTTGCCCACTGCCTTTATCAATTTTTCATATGGCACCAACTTGCTCTTCAATATCATTTTTGTGCATTTTTGCTTCCTCACTCATGAAGCTCTGTCCAGCGGAAGTCCCTCCCCGTCATGACCCTGATTCTGTTTCTAACTCTCAAAAGCATCTCCTTGAAGTCCATTGGCCTAACTTACATTTTCTTTTCTCTGTTTAATCTGTTCTGACTTCCTTTGACAAAACCCTGAAAAGTTTTCCTGCAAATCTGTCTTTCACCAGCTGATGCATCTGCCCTGTCCCCTCTTATGCTCCTGAGGGGTCAGAATATTGACCTTGATAACTTATCCATCACTCCATAAATTAGTCTGCAGTTGTTGGACATTGTGATCAATTACATATTTCACTATTATAAATAATATCTAACATTAATATTTGCACATATCTATGGTTATTTCCTTAGGATATGTTACTAAAAGTTAAAGTGCTATGCCACTGGAAAAGTTACCTGATGTTGACTTTTCTCCCAAAGGCATATGCTTATTCTCATTCTTGACAACATAAAGCATTTAAAGTGATCTTGTCAAAAGTACTTAATAAAATAGAAAATAGAAAAAAAATATATTCATTGCTAGCCTTTAAGAGGAGACCTATTTTGTAAATGACTTTTAGATACACTCACCTATGTGTCTAAAATTTTATATTGTGTTTTTACATGCCCTAGAAGCAATGGATATTTGCATCATAAATAGGTAAAACAGTAAACTTCACATTATTGAATACAATTCAGAGCATTATCAGCTTTCTGTTAAGAGAGAAAAATTTTATAACCTGATTTTCTTTTTTGGTAAAAAGTCCATAAAGATTCTCCTCCATAAAAATTTATTCTTTTGGGATCATGAAGCTACCCTCTGTAAATTTCAGAATTCTAACATACTATGTTTATTGCATTTATCATCCAACAGATGTGCTAGTACCTAAAATCTGGCAGTGAATATGTATCCTGTGGGTTTAAATTCTTTAGTTTTTAATATAAGATTTTTAGCTTATGTTTACCTTCCAGCACAGAATTATATACCAGATGTTTACCATAATTCCACTTCATTTTGCTTCCTTTTATCTCTACCAATATTTTAGCATTAAATTGCATCTAACTAATTTGGAAATATTTTAATCACATCAGACTTATTTGTTTAAAAAAAAACTTTCATAAAAAACAATCTCCCATCTTATCCAAAACTTTAATGTTTGATTGTAAACCGTTTACCCTTTCTTCTTCTCTTTGGAGCTCACATTATCTCAGACTAGCCTTTGTTCCATATTTTCTCAGTAAATGTAAAAGGAAAGGCAAAAGTTTTTACCAAAGGTAAAGCTTATTTTTTCACATGTTATTTAGCAACAAAACACAAAAATATGTAGCAAATTATCCTGGTGGTAAGCTGTTGAGCCTGATAGTTAGCACTATTTCTTTATATTAATGTTTTGCTCTTTGTATTAATGTTTCTACACAGTGGATTAAGTAAATAGAAACAAAACAATGCTAAGACTTCAGGTTTTAAAGTGGTAGGATAACATGACTCTGCCTGTTCTCATAAAAATATATCCCATGTAAAAGGGAATAGGAAGAAATATAAATCTATGTTCAATAAAAATAGATATCTACCAAACTGAAGCATAGACTATGAAGAATAGAAGGTTGTGAAAATCAAGCAAGAACAAATCAAGAGCACTCCGATAGCTCATATTGAGGGAATCTCTATAGCATACCTGACGAGCACTTCTCAAAGTCATAAGAAACAAGAGAAGTATGAGAAATTGCCTCAGGTCAGAGGAAACAAAGGAGCTATATGACAACCAAATGCAATATTGTGGTTTTTTTTTTAATTGGAAGCTAATTACTTTACAATACTGTAGTGGTTTTTGCCATACACTGACATGAATCAACCATGGGTGTACATGTGTTCCCCATCCTGAACCTCCCTCCCAATCCCATCCCACCTCCCTCCCCATCCCATCCCTCAGGATCATCCCAATGCACCAGCCCTGAGCACCCTGTCTCATGCATCAAGCCTGGACTGGCGATCTGTTTCACATATTATAATATTCATGTTTCAATGCTATTCTCTCAAATCATCCCACCCTCGCCTTATCCCACAGAGTCCAATAGACTGTTCTTTACATCTGTGTCTCTTTTGCTGTCTCACATATAGGGTCATCTTTTCCTTCTTTCTAAATTCCATATATATGCGTTAGTATACCCTATTGGTGTTTTTCTTTCTGACTTACTTCACTCTGTATAAAAGGCTCCAATTTCATCCACCTCATAGAACTGATTCAAATGCATTCTTTTTAATGGCTGAGTAATATTCCATTGTGTATATGTACCACAGCTTTCTTATCCATTCCTCTGCCAATGGACATCTAGGTTGCTTCCATGTCCTGGCTATTGTAAACAGTGCTGTGTTGAACATTGTGGTACACGTGTCTCTTTCAATTCTGGTTTCCTCGGTGTGTATGCCCAGAAGTGGAATTGCTGGGTCATAAGGCAGTTCTATTTCCAGTTTTTTAAGGAATCTCCACACTGTTCTCCATAGTGGCTGTACTAGTTTGCATTCCCACCAACAGTGTAAGAGGGTTCCGTTTTCTCCACATTCCCTCCAGCATTTATTGTTTATAGACTTTTTGATAGCAGCCATTCTGACTGGCATGAGATGGTACTTCATTGTGGTTTTGATTTGCATTTCTCTGATAATGAGTGATGTTGAGAATCTTTTCATGTGTTTGTTAGCCATTTGTATGTCTTCTTTGGAGAAATGTCCGTTTAGTTCTTTGGCCCATTTTTTGATTGGATCATTTATTTTTCTGCATGAGCTGCTTGTATATTTTTGAGATTAATTCTTTGTCAGTTGTTTCATTTGCTATCATTTTCTCCCATTCTGAAGGCTGTCTTTTCACCTTGCTTATAGTTTCCTTTGTTGTGCAAAAGCTTTTAAGTTTAATTAGGTCCCATTTGTTTATTTTTGTTTTCATTTCCATTACTCTGGGAGGTCGGTCATAGAGGATCCTGCTGTGATTTATGTCAGAGAGGGTTTTGCCTATGTTTTCCTCTAGGAGTTTTATAGTTTCTGGTCTTACATTTAGATCTTTAATCCGTTTTGAGCTTATTTTTGTCTATGGTGTTAGAAAGTGTTCTAGTTTCATTCTTCTACAAGTGGTTCACCAGTTTTCCCAGCACCACTTGTTAAAGAGATTGTCTTTTCCCCATTGTATATTCTTGCCTCCTTTGTCAAAGATAAGGTGTCCATAGGTGCGTGGATTTATTTCTGGGCTTTCCATTTTGTTCCACTGATCTACATTTCTATCATTGTGCCAGTACCATACTGTCTTGATGACTGTGGCTTTGTAGTATAGTCTGAAGTCAGGCAGGTTGATTTCTACAGTTCCATTCTTCTTTCTCAAGATCACTTTGGCTATTCGAGGTTTTTTGTATTTCCATACAAATTGTGAAATTATTTGTTCTAGTTCTCTGAAAAATACCATTGGTAGCTTGATAGGGATTGCATTGAATCTATAGATTGTTTTGGGTAGTATACTCATTTTCACTATAGTGATTCTTCCGATCCATGAACATGGTATATTTCTCCATCTATTTGTGTCCTCTTTGATTTCTTTCATCAGTGTTTCATAGTTTTCTATATATAGGTCTTTTGTTTCTTTAGGGAGATTCATTCCTAAATATTTTATTCTTTTCGTTGCAATGGTGAATGGAATTGTTTCCTTAATTTCTCTTTTTGTTTTCTCATTGTTAGCGTATTGGGATGCAAGGGATTTCTGTGTGTTAATTTTATATCCTACAACTTTACTGTATTCATTGATTAGTTCTAGTAATTTTCTGGTGGAGTCTTTAGGGGTTTCTATGTAGAGGATCATGTCATTTGCAAACAGTGAGAGTTTTACTTCTTCTTTTCCAATCTGGATTCCTTTTATTTCTTTTTCTGCTCTGAATGCTACGGCTAAAACTTCCAAAACTATGTTGAATAGTAGTGGTGAGACTGGGCACCCTTGTCTTGTTCCTGACTTTAGAGGAAATCCTTTCAAATATTCACCATTGAGGATGTTTGCTGTGGGTTTATCATATATGGCTTTTATTATGTTGAGGTATGTTCCTTCTATTCCCGCTTTCTGGAGGGTTTTTATCCCTAATGGATGTTGAATTTTGTCAAAGGCTTTCTCTGCATCTTTTGAGATAATCATATGGTTTTTATCTTTCAATTTGTTAATGTGGTGTATCACATTGATTGATTTGCAAATATTGAAGAATCCTTGCATCCCTGGGATAAAACTCACTTGATCATAATGTATGATCTTTTTAATATGTTGTTGGATTCTGTTTTCTAGAATTTTGTCAAGGATTTTTGCTTCTATGTTCATCAGTGATATTGGCCTGTAGTTTTCTATTTTTGTGGCACCGTTGTCTGGTTTTGGTATTAGGGTGATGGTGGCCTCATAGAATGAGTTTGGAAGTTTACCTTCCTCTGCAATTTTCTAGAAGAGTTTGAGTAGGATAGGTGTTAGCTCTTCTCTAAATTTTTGGTAGAATTCAGCTGTGAAGCCATCTGGTCCTGGGCTTTTGTTTGTTGGAAGATTTCTGATTACAGTTTTGATTTCCGTGCTTGTGATGGGTCTGTTAAGATTTTATATTTCTTCCTGGCTCAGTTTTGGAAAGTTATACTTTTCTAAGAATTTGCCCATTTCTTCCAAGTTGTCCATTTTATTGGCATATAGTTGCTGATAGTCGTCTCTTATGATCCTTTGTGTTTCTGTGTTGTCTGTTGTGATTTCTCCACTTTTATTTCTAATTTTGTTGATTTGATTCTTCTCCCTTTTTTCCTTGATGAGTCTGGCTAACGGTTTGTCTATTTTATTTGTCTTCTCGAAGAACAAGCTTTTAGTTTTGTTGATTTTTGCTATGGTCTCCTTTCTTCTTTTTCTAGTTGCTTTAGGTGTAGAGTTAGGTTATTTATTTGATTTTTCTCTTGTTTCTTGAGGTTAGCTTGTATTGCTAAGAACCTTCCCCTTAGCATTGCTGTTACTGAATCCCATAGGTTTTGGGTTGTTGTGTTTTCATTTTCATTCATTTCTATGCATATTTTGATTTTTTTTAATTTCTTCTGTGATTTGTTGGTTATTCAGAAGTGTGTTGTTTAGCCTCCATATGTTTGTATTTTTAATAGTTTCTTTCCTGTAGTTGACATCTAAACTTACTGCATTGTGATCAGAAAAGATGCTTGGAATGATTTCAATTTTTTTGAATTTACCAAGGCTAGATTTAAAGCCCAGGATGTGATCTATCCTGGAGAAGGTTCCATGTGCACTTAAAAAAAAGGTAAAATTCATTGCTTTGGGGTGAAATGTCCTATAGATATCAATTAGGTCTAACTGGTCCATTGTACCATTTAAAGTTTGTGTTTCCTTGCTAATGTTCTGTTTAGTTGATCTATCCATAGGTGTGAGTGGGGGTATTAAAGTCTCCCACTATTATTGTGTTACTGTTAATTTCCCCTTTCATACTTGTTAGCATTTGCCTTACATATTGTGGTGCTCCTATGCTGGGTGCATATATATTTATAATTGTTATATCTTCTTCTTGGATTGATCCTTTGATCATTATGTAGTGACCTTCTTTGTCTCTTTTCACAGGCTTTATTTCAAAGTCTATTTTATCTGATACGAGTATTGCTACTCCTGCTTTCTTTTGGTCTCCATTTGCATGAAATATCTTTTTCCAGCCCTTCACTTTCAGTCTGAACGTGTCCCTTGTTTTGAGGTGGGTCTCTTGTAGACAGTATATATAGGGGTCTTGTTTTTGTATCCATTCAGCCAGTCTTTGTCTTTTGGTTGGGGCATTCAACCCATTTACATTTAAGGTAATTATTGATAAGTATGATCCCATTGCCATTTATTTTGTTGTTTTGGGTTCAAGTTTATACACCTTTTCTGTGTTTCCTGTCTAGAGAAGATCCTTTAGCATCTGTTGAACAGCTGGTTTAGTGGTGCTGAATTCTCTCAGCTTTTGTTTGTCTGTAAAACTTTTGATTTCTCCTTCATACTTGAATGAGATCCTTGCTGGGTACAGTAATCTGGGTTGTAGGTTTTTCTCTTTCATCACTTTAAGTATGTCCTCAAATGCAATGTTCTATGTTGGATTGCATCCAGGAACAGAAGAGTACACTAGTGGAAAAACTGATGGAATTCAAATAATGTCTGCATTTTAGTTAACAGCATTGTATTATTGACATCTTAGTTTTGGCCAAAATGTACTTGTTCATTAACATTTGGAAAAACTGGATGAATGGTATAAGGTTACACTTGGTACCATATTTGTAATTTTCCTGTAAATATAAATTTATTCTAAACTTTAAAAGTCTTTAAAAAATGGTTTAGCATCAGAGAAAAGGGTGGACTTCACGTGAAACGGAACAACATATGTAAAGACTAGAAGGAAAATGAAAATGTGTCTTGTTCATATCATCATGAAGAAAATGCTTTGTTGGAATAGAGAATGCATGAGAAATAGGTGTGGTAGTTGAGACGATGGAGAGTTTAGAAGGCTAGACTGAGTAGAATGTGGCTGAGAAGATCAAACACTGTCCTCTGGTGAAGGCAGAAAGCAAGTTTGGGCCTGGCCAAGGAGTGAAATTTCTCCGGGTACCATAAATCTCTCAAGACAACAACTTCCTCTTCATCACTCAGCTCACCCATCCAAAGACACCTGTTCTCTATCATGTGCTAGGCTCAGACTGGGCAGGGGGACAGAAGGACAAAGCCTTGTCCCCTGTGTGCTCTTGGCAGAGGCACACAATCAGGCCTGAGTCAAAGTGACCAGGATGGGGGCTTTCCTGGTGGCCCAGTGGTTAAGAATCCGCCTGCCAGTGCAGGGGACACAAGTTTGATCTTGGTTGGGGAAGATCCCCTATGCCATGGAGAAACTAAGCCCATGAGCTGCAAATACTGAAGCCTGAGCACCTAGAGCCGTGCTCTGCAACAAAGAAGCCACTGCACCACCCACGAAGAGTAATCTTCACTCACTGCAACTAGAGAAAGCCCAAGCACAGCAATGAAGACCCAGTGCAGGCATAAATACACAATTTTAAAAAATAGCAAAAATAAACATAGGGTCTGTCATCTTTATTTATAAAGAAAGTGTCCGGGATGATGGTGTGTGTGTTAGCATGGGAGACGGAGGGGTGAGAAGGAGCCAGGCTGCTGCTCCCTCCCTCCCAGGGAGGCCTTCCCAGGGGAGGTGACATGAAGGATGAGCAGGAATTGGACAGATATACAAGAAGGAGAGGGTTCCTAAGAAGGAAATACTATAATGTACAAAGAATGGGGTTTGGGGTTGACTTGAGGAACTGCAAGCAGTTTGCAGAAGACTCTCACTATGGTTCCAAGAGGGAAAATGACCCAATCTCCCCTGATAAAGTAGAATGATGCAAAATGTATTGAATATTTTGTACAGGCTAAGAACAAAATCTCACATTTATCACCTGAAACAATGTGTTTTAATATTAGGTAGGCATTAGGGAAATGATCTGAATTTCATTGACTAAAAGAAAAAAAAAGTCAAGCAATTTAAAAACATAAAAGAATTTAAAGCAAAACACTTTGCACATGGAAACTGACTCCCACAGGGGAAGAAGAAAAGAGATGGTAAGTCAACAGTATTTGAGGAAAATTTGCAACTTTCCTTAAATATAAGTGCTTCATTGTTGTTTTTCAGTTGTTCAGTCATGTCCAACTCTATGACCCCGTGGACTGCAGCACACCAGGCATCCATGTCCTTCACTATTTCCCAGAGTTAGCTCAAAGTGCTTCATGGTGGGGTGTTTTTTGCTAAGTGACTTCTACCTAAATATAAATTAATAAAAGTTGGAGAAGCTATCTAAGGTAAGAGTCCTTGAGCAGCTTGAATTTAAAATTATAATAAATGCAAACTCAAAGCTTGCTTTTAGATAAAGGCCCCAGAAAAAATACTAACTGGGCTTCTCTGTGATTATTGACCAGAAAACAGTGTCCATGCCACCTTGGAGCCCTTCCCTGGACAGCCCTCCAGCCTCCCAGCTTGTGCTGAATCAGGCTCAAGCATACAGAAAGACCCCAGAAAAAATACTAACTGGGTTTCTCTATGATTATTGACCAGAAAATCGTGTCCATGCCACCTTGGAGCCCTTCCCCTGACAGCCCTCCAGCCTCCCAACTTGTGCTGAATCAGGCTCAAGCATACAGCAGTCACAATGAGGACCACTCAGATTCAATACAGCACACATACCTACACACATCCTAGAGCACAGACCAATCCAAAACAACCCAGTAATTAAGTCTGGAGAGTCAAGCGATCATCATCTGAGATTCATAAGCATCTGGCAAGCACATCAACCAGTGACAGCGCATCCAACAACAGCTGTCTCTTGCTATAATCATTTTGGAATTATCTTTAAATCTCTAAGAACTAACACTGAGTGACCAATGCAACCTTCTGTGACAGATTGCAAGAGACAAGCCCATGGTATTTTGATGGGAAGAATTACCACTCTTTACATCGAAGTTGTTGTTGTTGTTGTTCAGTTGTTAAGTCATGTCTGACTCTTTGTGACCCCATGGACTGCAGCACGCCAGGCTCTTCTGTCATCCACTGTCTCCCAGAGTTTGCTCAGATCCACATCCATTGAGTTGGTGATGTTATTTAACCATCTTATCCTCTGTCACCCCTTCTCCTTTTGCCTTCAATCTTTCCCAGCATCAGGGTCTTCTCCAATGAGTCAGCCACATCAGGTGTCCAAAATATTGGAGCTTCAGCTTCGGCATCAGTCTTTCCAATAAATATTCAGGGTTGATTTCCTTTAGGATTGACTGGTTTTTACATTGAAGAGCAGTGGCCGTTAGCACCCAAAAATCTTGCTTACCCTTCAGTTTGAGGAAGAGACAATAGACAAAGAAAAGGCTGTCCCCAAACTGTCTTTGTCAATTCTACACATTTTGCCCCTCACCAGTCCAGCCCTCAGCCCCTCTTGGAGGAGTTAATTTTTCATTCCATTCTCTGCAGCGACAGAACAGGTGACTTTCCAGCACCACCTAACATGGGTGATGACCACTCACTACCATGGTTTAATGGTAACTTTCTGTACCCTGTGTCTAAGGTTATGTTAGATGGTACACATGATATACACAGCAAGCCACTTTAACCACATGGGGATGTCTGCTTGAGTGAGATATGCTGAATGATTCAGTCCCAGTGTTAGAGTAAGGCTGTCCTGGGGCTGTTGACCATGGTCATTCCAAACTCTTCAGATCCTCTGGGATCGCACCATGCCTCCAACGCTAGTGTCTTCCTGGTCCTAGGCCCAAACATGTTGCCCAGTCCTCCTGGTATGAGTCCCCAAATACCTGTTGACCTTTATACACTATCAGATCCTTTGTGGTACTTCTGTCAGCTTTTAGAGGTGCAAACTGTTCTTCAGAACACAAATGCATTGCTAAAAGGGAGGTTAGCATGGAGTAAACATTACACGTCAGAAAAAACTTTCAACATTAGATACAGCCATGGAGGCTCAGGAGCAGAGAACAACTGGAATGAGCTGCATTTATACTCAAGCCAAGTCTGCAATGGCTTGCACACTTGCTTTCATTGGCTGAAACAAAAAGACAGCAGTAAGAAAGAGGGGGGATTATATTTTTTTTTCTTTACATAAAGAACCCAGATGCATGAGTGACCCCTTGGAAAAGAAGTTCCAGGAATATCAAGTCATCTGGTCACTTACATGGTTAAAGACTGAAACGTGGGCAAGAAATACACTTTAACTGTGTAATCTTCAGAGAGTTGGGAGTTGCTTGTTAGAAAATAGCAACACCAGTGACCACGTGTTTGATGTTCAGAGCCTGGCATGGGTGGGGGCACAGGGCAACAGTCTCATGTCTTTACTTATTAAATCTAGAGGGAAACTACTGATGCAAGGTGGGGTATCGGTTTATGTGATTTAACGTTTCTGTGCCACGTGTACCCCAATGTTCATGGCAGCACTGTTTACAATAGCTAGGACATGGAGGCAACCTAGATGTCCATCAACAGATGAATGGATAAAGAAGATGTGGTACATATACGCAATGGAACATTACTCGGCCATAAAAAGGAATGCATCTGAGCCAGTTCTAATGAAGTGGATGAACCTAGAGTCTATTATACAGAGTGAAGTCAGAAAGAGAAAAACAAATATGGTATATTAACACATATATATGGAATCTAGAAAGATGGTACGGATGAACCTATTTGCAGGGCGGCAATGAAGACACAGACTTAGAGAACAGATTTATGGACATGGGGGTAGGGGAGGAAGGAGGGGGGTGGGATATATGGAGAGCAACATGGAAACATATATTACCATATGTAAAATAGATAGCTAATGGAATTTGCTGTGTGATTCAGGGAACTCAAACCAGGGCTCTGTAACAATCTAGAGTGGTAGGATGGGGAGGGAGATGGGAGGGAGGTTCAAGAGGGAGGAGACATAGGTATACCTATGGCTGATTCATGTTGATGTTTGGCAGAAACCAACACAATACTGTAGAGCAATCATCCTTCAATTAAAAATAAATAAATTTAATTATAAAAAAAGTTATAAAGTTTCTGTGCCAAGAACTGTGGTTTCCTGTGAAGTGAGAGTGTGCTATGGACATATTCCTCCTGTAGAATATCAAAACAATTGAAAGGCAAATCAATAGAAAACATTTAAACTATAATTTGTATCAAATTATCTGAAGATCTATAACCACAGCTTTCTCAAATAATTTAAACTTACACACAGTGGTTACAGGAATGGGCTTTGGGGTTGAGCAGACATTCTTACATTCAGGTTACATATGCATGAGCTAGGTAAATGGGTAATATGAGGTTAATGGATTAATAAGTTTGCCTTAGACTTGTTCTGAAGATTAGGTGGCTCAGTGGTAAAGAATTTGCCTGCAAGTGCAGGAGATGCTAGAGACTCTGGTTCAGTCCTTGGGCTGGGAAGATCCCCTGGAGAAGGAAGTGGCAACCCACTCCAGTATTCTTCCATGAAAGGTCCCATGCACAGAGGAGCCTGACGGGCTACAGTTCATAGGGTCACAAAGAGTCAGACATGATTGAGGACACACACACACACACACACACACACACACACACACACAGACTTGTTCTGAACATTAAAGAACACAGCTTGTGGTATTCTGGAATATAGAAAGCACAAAATGAATATTGGTAATTTTTGTTCTGGAAAGTATTCTCTCAATTAAAATGCACTGAACCTGTCTCTGGTCTAAAATGGGTAGATTAAAATAAAATGTAAAAACCTAAGAAAATCTGTAAAAATAAATTCCTCAAAGTTTTATTTTTAAAAGGCAAACAGAAGCCCAAGAACTGTGTCCTATTTCGCAGAATAACTATTTGAAGCTTTGCTTATGCAAACATAGATAGGAAATCAATAAGTTTATTTATAAGGAATAAATGTGTTACTATTTAGAAATACAGAAAGAGAATATATCAAAATTAAAGTTAGCTAAATTGTGAGTTTCTTATTTCCCCTAAAAATAGGTTCTCATTTTTTTACAATCTAGCCAATATAGGTTATCTTTTAAATTGTTACTGATGTCAGTGTATCTTTATGTCATCATAAATATAAGCTCCTTGCTTGAGAGTTCTAGGAGCAGTAAAAAAAAAATACATAATTAAAATGTTAGAAGCGGCTGTCAATACAAATTCTAACCAAAATTAATGTAAAATTTCTCTAAAGCTAAAATCTGTCAGTGAACATAACCCTACATCCAAAAGTCCACTTAAGCATAAGTTGTACAAAATTTCATCTAGTGTTGTTTTTAATGTAATGTTCACAGGCAATTGTATTTGTTCAGCAGCCAGAGGGTCTCTTTCCAAAACAACTCTGCACTTCTGCACTCTTTGGAGGCCAGCACACCATTCAGCCTCCTTAGTGGACTTGTACTTTCTTTCACCACAAGGAAGCAGAACAGAAAGGCAGATGAGAGAGCTCTGGGTTTCACAAGGGACCATTCTATATTCTTTTAAATATTATTTCATTGCTCACTAAATCTTTTTGCATCTTTTGAGTTTTGGAGCCCTCTTCTGGACAATCTGTTTCACAATTGTGACTTCCCTAAACCCTTAACTAAGCATATGCATGGCTGACATGTTGTACGCAAAATGGAATCAAAAACATAATTTCCGACAGTTAAGGGTAATACTATTTCTAATGCCTTAGGAAAACTTGCTTGTTTTTCCAAGTAAATAACTATGCAAGACAGGAGTCAGTTATTTCTTAAGCTTGAGCCTATTTTTCACAAAGGTCCAGAAAGTTTGCATTCCCTCTGCAGTTAGAGAAGGTCTTATGCTTTTTAAAAACAAGGGCATATAGGACTTCCCTGGTGGCCCAGTGGTTAACACTTAGCCTTTCAATGCAAAAGGTGCAGGTTCGATCCCTGGTCGGGGAGCCAAGTCCCATGTGCCTTGTGGCGGAAACACCAAAACATAATGTAACAAATTAACTAAAGACTTTTAAAATGGTCCATATCAAAAAAAAAAAAAAAATCTTAAAAACAAAACAAGGATATCTGACATTAAAGTATGCTGCTAACTTTCAGCCCAGGACTCTGAGTACCAACTATTAGCTCAGGTCTCTGTGGACAAGTATTCTGCTGAGCAAAGGGGCTGCAAAATCAGAGTGTCCACACAACCCAAGGTGCTGCTCACTAGGGACATGAAGTCTGATGATGCAAATCAGGCCATGGTGAAATCCAAGTTCACCAGAGCCCTTGGACCTGTGCAAGGCCCCTATAGACACCATCATTCTTACTCCATCACTCCATCATTCTTACACAGGATTTTCCCAGAATGCTCAAGCAAAGAGAGGCATCATGTAACTAGTGGGAAGTTGCTGTATAACACAGGGAGCTCAAGCCAGTGCTCCATGATGACCTAGAGGGTAGGGAGGAAGGTTCAAGAGAGAGAGAATATATGTATGTTTATAGTGTACATTGCTGTACAGCAGAAACCAACTATTGTAAAGCAATTATCCTTCAATTAAAGATAAATTTTAAAAAATACTGTTATCTGTTGTTATGATAGGTACCATATATGGAATGCTAGGGTAATAGGGCTTTTGAGGAAATGACTGGGGGTAGGGGTGCATCTTGTCCTCAGGTCAGGGGACTAGATTTTCCTTCAGGCTCTCCTACCACCTGAGTGCTAGACCTAGGCTGTATCTAAGCTTCACGTTTAACATAAGAGAATTGGGTCATAGGTGGTACCTGATGTTGCTGCTGGCTCCTGCTGTGTACAGCATGCTCAAGCAGATGATTGAGATGAAATCAACTATAACAAATGTTTGTCCAGTCTTCCCATTGCTCCTAGCAACTGGACACATCTGTGTGAACAAACCAAAGGCAAAAGAGGCCAACACAGGGCATCTCACTGCATGATGAAATGTGCTCATCGTCAAGCTCTTAGAATGATTCTAAATTTTGGCCTAAGGGTTGTAGGAGAAGCAGTAAGCCTTGTTAACAGGTTGAGAAAGAGCCCAGTGCTGCACTTAGGTTCTTCTGATTTGGGCAGATATTCTCAGACACAGAAGTGGAGTGGTGGGAGGGAGTGTTAATGTCAACACCACATCTTCATTAACAGCCTCATTGCTCTTGTCAATGCTATTTGCTAACAGGTTAATTCTTTTTGCAACATTATTTTCTAACAGGTTATTTTATAATAACAACATGGTGACTTTTGATAAAACATAGTTTTTTACACCCATGAGGATCTTTAATTCTTCAAAAATGAAGTAGAAAGACAGTTCAGTATTGCCAATTTGAGACAGCATGCTGGAGTACCAAGCTCAAAGCAACCCATGAGAAGAGAATAAATTGAATAAGTTTCCCTCTACTGTTCATTTTTTAACATCACAAAAACTTTCACCTAAAGATAACCAAACATTTTTTATTGTAATCTTATTCTATATTTATCCCATTCTGTTTAAGGGAAAGAGTAAATCAAGCATTGGAAATGCTTCTCAACCTGAGGCATATTTATGTCTTCATTGTGCCCTTTCAACTCACCAGTCCTTGAGCATGAATCCAAGACCTTCAAAAAATACAAGGAACATCTTTGCAGTTTTCCATAATGCGGGATCCATATAGTAATTCTTGCACAAGTAAGAAGACAGCTACATGAATTTCAAGTGCTGGAAATGAAACATGTCACACATTTATTATCATCTCATTCTACATATGTTAAGTATATTTAAATATCAATCACATAATTTTGACAGAAATTGATTCTAATATGATAAGGAGTACCCCTTAACTTAAATAATTGTTTCTGTGCAACATAGTTTGTGGTTGTGATGTTAAATCTTATAGGACAAAGGGTCTATGGTGGTAATTTGTCTATTGCTGTTTAGGAGCAGAATGTATTTAAAGTGGATCTCATATAAATTTGGAGAAGGAAATGGCAATCCACTCCAGTATTCTTGGCTGGAAAATCCCACGGACGGAGGAGCCTGGTAGGCTACACTCCACGGGGTCACAGAGTCGGACATGACTGAGCGACTTCACTTCACTTTCTTATAAATTTAGCCATGAGGAAATTCAATAGAATATACCCCAGGACAAGATTGAAAATAATTGAAAGCAATTTTTAATTAAGTCTAATTCTTGACTGCAGCCTGTTTTAACGATGCCTAATACAGGGCAACAGATGTGCAGGCACTGCAGTTGAGCAAGATGGTGGTGCTGCACATGGGACTTAATAAATACTGGATGAGGAGGAGGAAGGCATATTTGTTGGCATAAATGTTGACATATTTATTGCTTTTGCCTTGGGAAACTAAAAATACATAAATTACTTGGAAAAAAAACATTAGGACAGCCTTTCAAAACATGACAGAAGTCCCAAAAGCCAAAAAATAAAAATGATAAATCTTACTATGTAAAACTAAACACTTCTTCACAGCCAAAAACTAGAGTGTGGACGGTCCTCTGGCTATTAAGCATCAGGGTCTGGGATGGGTAGGAGGATGAGCATTTTTTGAGAAAGAGGCTGAGAGAATATATATAAAATCACATTTCCCTTAGGAATTGTGAACTTAGGAATTGTCTTTGAAATTTCATATTTTGAATTCTTGTAAAAGTTCTTTATTATGATGTCTTGCTTTTAGATACCTAATGCTAAGTCCTAAGGAGGTTTGTTGGAGAAATGTTCCACCCCTCTCCACTACTTTGCTTTTTGTCCCACATAAAAACGTTCCCAAGTTCTCTTTGTTCTGTACTTGTATATGTATTGTGCAAAGTCATATCTGGAAGATGTATGTTTTGCATCTCCCTAAACATTTGCTTGATCACTTTATTTTGCCATGTGGTTGTATTGTTTATTTTTGAAAAACATGCATGTGTTTTCCTCTCTTTTTTCTTTCATTTGGTAGAACTGCTGTTAAGTCTTCTCAAAAAACCAGCTTTTATTTTTATTAAGCTTTCCTATTGTTTCTTTCATTACTTTTTCATTTATTTTTGCTCTGATCTTTATAATTTTTTTCCTTCTGCTAATTTTGGGTGGGAAGTCTTTTATTGTATTGCTGTGCTCCATTTTATAGTAACTTTCACTCTTATTCCTAAGAAATATTTTTATGTCCTTCAATTTTTCTTGGCCCCTTTGTGTTGAAAAGGCACACTAAGAAAGGAGATCTCAATTTTCCCCCTACTTTGCACTAATTTTCTGCACACAATTTCCAGAATACAGTAAAATAAGCATCTGTCTTTCAATTTTAAATTTTCTTTGTGATACATGCTGTTTTTGCTTTTAAAAAGTAGTGAATTCAAAAAGTGCATAACTTAAATCCTAAGTACCTTATTATTCAGGCTTTTAAGTAAATTAGTATATTTCTTATGTATTCTTACATTGTTTTCACACTGAACCAGAGTAATCGTGTGTTCCTTAACATTTCTAATCCCCAGTCCACATTTAAATTTCCCAAACTTTCTCAGTCCATTCTCTGAACCAGATGCTGTTTTTCCAGCTGCCATCTGACTGAGGGGCAAACATTGTGCTGGATTGTAAAGGTCAAATTTCATCCAAAAGACCCAGAGGCTACAAAAGAATAGAAGTAAAAAGGCAGTCACTGACAAGTCTCTGTGTGCTAAGTTGCTTCAGTTGTGTCTGAGTTTTTGGACCCTATGGACTCTAGCCCACCAGGCTCTTCTGTCCATGGGGTTCTCCAGGCAAGAATACTGGAGTGGGTTGCCATGCCCTTCTCCAGGGGATCTTCCCGACCCAGGGATTGAGCCCTGGTCTCTTGCGTCTCCTACAATGGCAAGTGATTTTTTTAAAAAATTTATTCCCTGGTGGCTCAACTGGTAGAGGATCTGCCTGCAATGTAGGAGAAGACCTGGATTCAATCCCTGGGTCAGGAAGATGCCCTGGAGGAGGAAATGGCAACCCACTCCACCATTCTTGCCTGGAGAATCCCATGGACAAAGGAGCCTGGTGGTCTACAGTCCATGGGGTCACCAAGAATCCACAGGACTAAGAGACTAACATTTTCATTTATTTTAACTGGAGGATAATTACTTTACAACGGGCTTCCCTGATAGCTCAGTTGTAAAGAATCCGCCAGCAATGCAGGAGACCCCGGTTGGATTCCTGGGTAGGGAAGATCCACTGGAGAAGGGATAGGCTACCCACTCCAGTATTCTTGGGCTTCCCTTGTGGCTCAGCTGGTAAAGAATCCGCCTTCTATGCAGGAGACCTAGGTTCTATTCCTGGTTTGGGAAGAAGGCTACCTACTCCAGTCTTCTGGTCTTCTGAATTCCATGGACTACAGTCCATGGGGTCACAAAGAGTCAGACACGACTGAGGGACTTTCACTTTCACTTACTTTACCATATTGTGATGGCTTCTTGGCCGGTGACTCTTTACCACTAGCGCCACCTGGGAAGCCAATTCCGAAAGTCTAAAAGAGAGGAAATGCTGCCAGTCACATCGAGGGGCGGGCGCGGAGAATAACGGGAAATGCAGTCTTGAGTCCAGACGATCATCGCTCAGCACTCTGGGAACTGGTTCTCTGGGCTCCTAAAGCAAATGTGCCTTCTCAGCCCTTCTCCTTCCTTCTGACAGCTGGGTTCTCAGGATGACGGTTTGGAAGTTTAAGCCTTACGCAGATGCAAATCACGCAGGTTGAGAGCGTGAGAGCGGTGAGGGGCTGAGCCTCAGGGTGTCTGGGGGACCAGTATGGTGGTGTGGACCTTTGCTGGAGTGGACCGGAGTGGCGGTCCGGAACCTGGTGGTGGAACATGCAGCCTTTGGGCGCGCTCCAGCACCTGTGGTCTCTGTGGGAAGGTGGGGCTGAACCCGATCAGGAGCAAGCGCTCTGTTTGGATGGGTGTTCTCGGGAATCCTGTTCCTGACCCTGCCTGCAGCCCCAGCGGGGAAAAAAGCCTGCCTACCCAGTGAAAGAGGGAAGCGCGTTTGTAGCGATGACAAAAAATATGCCAGAGAGAGCTGTGAAAATTAATAAAAAGAAATCCTTATTTACAATGGAATCGGGAAGCCTGAAGGAAGAACTCTCACTCAAGCACCACTCATTTTTAGCCTGAGTAACCAGCACAATAAGGGAGATAAGAGTTATTTTGATTAGGGAGCACAATTACCCACATAGAAGTTTCATCTTGTGCTTTTAAGAAAAGGGAGGAAAATTTCTCCTTGCCCAGCAACAGTCCCAGCCAATAAGTCTGAATTCTAGGTCTCCTTTAATGAACTCTTGTGTAAAACAATCTTCCTAATTTCCTTCTAAAAGCTAATAAAAGTTGACCTCTCTTTTGCTCTCCAGACTTCCCTATGCTTTTAAAGCTTGCATGCCACAAGCTGTAGTTCCTCTGCCATTCCTAAATAAACCCATTTTGTTGGTAAAATAACAAGCTGTTTTATTTATAGGTTGACAGTGCAGGCAGCGGGTGTGCAGTGGAGGCTACACTCCACAAAGACACAGCAAACTCCAACTCTGCCACTTGTAACTGGAGGTAAGAGAAGTAACCTGGATAAGAGGTCACTTGTCTGAAAATGAGGATATTAATAACAACTACTAAATGGCATTCCTCTGAGAGTTAGGTAACTGTTCAGCCAAGTGCCAGGTGAAGGTACCAGCATACCCTTTGTTCCTGTGAGAAATCTCAGTTTCAGGTTGGTGAGATGAGAGCCTGAGGGGGCCAATGATTTGGCCACAACTCGAATCCCTTTTACTTGCTTTCTGTGGATTTTCTAATTCAATGGATAAAACATTACCACGATAGTGGATAAAAATGGAGCCTGAGTCTGTTTTCTACTGTGTTATACTTTTAACGAAAGAGCAGTGCTTTATCCTTTTATATGCTTTAATCATGTTAGTTTTTTCTATTTTTTTAACTGATAGAAAAGAATTTAGAAATCTATAGATTTATGTCCCTATAATCACTTCAGTAACTTGTGTGGAAAGTTTCTGTTGGTTCTACACAATCATTCCTTTTTTTTTTTTTTCCCCAACAGCCAAAGGGTCTTATTCCTATCAGAAACCTGCTTCCCATCTGGGGTGATGAGATTTTGTGAAAGTGAATATGCGAGCTGTAAGGCATGACAGATGCCTTAACCTTAGGACTCTTTCTTTCCACCCAGCTGAATCTTCATAATTTCCCAAGAAGGACACTATACAAACACAGGTAAGCTTTTTATTCATTCTCCACTTTGTGTTTTGATGGATTTATAAAGTTTATAAAGAGTCTATACATTCGGAAAAGTAGAAATAGATATGCATCAAGTTAAGCTTTAGGAAAAACATACACTATTTTATTATTAATTCTGATTTTTATTGTTAGGATGTTCCTACGCATCCTTTCAGAGAAGGCAATGGCAACCCACTCCAGTACTCTTGCCTGGAAAATCCCATGGACGGAGGAGCCTGGTAGGCTATAGTCCATGGGGTCGCTAAGAGTCGGACACGACTGAGCAACTTCACTTTCACTTTTCTCTTTCATGCACTGGAGAAGGAAATGGCAACCCACTCCAGTATTCTTGCCTGGAGAATCCCAGGGACGGCGGAGCCTGGTGGGCTGCCGTCTATGGGGTCGCACAGAGTCTGATACGACTGAAGCGACTTAGCAGTAGCAGCACGCATCCTTTAAGTATAAATAGAGTATCTCCTATTATAGTTTACTAAAATGTTATTTTAGTGATGAATATGCAATAGTATGTTCTAGTTGTCCCAAATGTGAAACCAGAATTTCAAGGTCTGAAGGTGAGCTTGGATTTTGTGCTGACAGTGTACATTAAACACTGTGACTTGAGGCAGGGGTCCTCACAGGAGGTGAACAGTGGGAAAGCAAGTGAAGCTTCATCTGTATTTACAGTCACTCCCCATCGCTTGTGTTACCACCTGAGCTTCCTGTCAGACCAGCAGTGGCATTAGATTCTCATAGGAGGTTGAACCCTACTGTGAACTGTGCACATGAGGGATCTAGGTTGTTTACTCCTTATAAGAATAAAATGCTTGATGATCTGAGATGGAGCTGAGGTGGTAACACTAGTGCTGGGGGGCAGCTGCAAATATAGATTATTGTTAGCAGGGAGATTTGACTGCACAGAGACCATAATAAATCAGTTGCTTGTAGACTCATATCAAAACCCTATCAGTGAGTGGCAAGTGACAAGCTGCAGCTGAGCAGGCTTTAAGTCAGAATCTGACACATTTTAGTCCATGCATGGCCCATCCATTATTTTATTTACCATTTCTGTCTGTGTGTCTTTCCCACACTGTACAGTTACAGTTTTGGTAAGCCCACAAATTAACCCTAGCCAAAATGAGTAAAAAACAAACATCACTGGGGAGCTTCTTTGAAAGGGGGGAAGACCCAGTGATGAGACAGCAGAAGACTCTAAGACAGCCAACAAAAAGAAAGCTGCATTTAAAAGAAAATACCAAGAGTCCTATGGGTTAAAATTAATTATGAGTTCATTGCAACAGATGATTAGAGGATTCACATTCTCCAAGACTGCTTTGTTTTAATATAATATGTCTTGACTGGCTATACAGTGAAGTCATGAAACCTTCAAAACTGCTTCTCCACATGGAAACCAAGCACCTGCATTAAAAGACAAGCCTTTGGAGTTTTTCAAAAGAAAAAATAATGTGAACACGAAGAACAGAAGCACTTATTGAAGGCCACCACTTCATCAAATGTGTCTGCACTGAGAGCATCA